>NC_143174.1:5012500-10012500 GCF_047325235.1 Durio zibethinus | reverse complement strand
GTATGGATCTCTTTGGCATACTTGCTAAAAATGACGCCATGTGATGTTAAATATGAAAGCCAAAATCTATTTCATTTCCTTATTTTTCTCTTTTTTTTTTCTCTTTCTAAGCCTTAGATCCTCTACCTACTCTCTAAAACCCCCTTTGAATATCGACAAAAAAACTCAACAAAACCTAGATCCTAGCAAGAAATGCAAAATCTAATAGTAGAAACTCCAAAAAATCACTAGAAAATTTAAATTCTGGCTAAAAAATTCAACTAAAATCTAAAAAACCAAAAGTTTTCCCCAAAGCTTTCTGATTCCTCTTTCTATATTAATTATAGGTCTTTAAATAGGCCTTTAATTCTAACTTCCATAGAACAAGGTTTTCTTCATTCCCTCTCCTAACCGAACTCCACCTCAGATTTTTAATCCAAGTATATTTTTCTTCCTCTTTAAAACAAGCTCATATACATTCCTTTTCCAATTAGACTTCCAACTCAATCACCTTAATTAGAATCCATTCTTCCCAAAACTAATTCAATATGAGACAAACTCTTTTTCTTTTTTTTTTGGGAAATACTATAAATTAATAAACCAACCTACACTAAATAGAACAAAAATACCTAAATCCTAAAATTCAATTCAAAACACATTATTAAACTTTAGATTAAATAAGTTGTCTACAATAGTTAATCCAATCAATCATATATATGGCATACAAGAACACCATGGTGTTGGCAAAGATGCTATAAAAGGGAATTGTTTGGAAAAAAACACAAGCCTATAAATACACTAGAACACACACTAGTCAACTCAAGCTTTAAGCATAAATAGTCAAGATATTGGATTTTAAACACTTGTTTCTTAGCTACTTTAGCTATTTCATCATTAAACTCATAATGAGTAATCTTATTCAAATTTATTTCTAGTAGAAATTATTGTTAAATTTGGATATATTATAAGCTCCTAAAGCATTTCTTTTGATCAACCTAATCAAGTACAATTCATTAGCAATTATTTCAAGCAAGTTCTATTGGTGAATAACACTTTTGTAGAGAATCAAAGATATATGAAATTTAAGTGCAACAAACTTTAAATAATAAGGAATTTAAGCAAATAATAGAAATCACCAAGTAATTAAGGTTGAGAGATAAAAAAAAAAATGCACCATGATATATAGTGATTTGGTCATCTTCAACCTACATCCACTACCTTGATAGTCTTTACGAAGGATTTAAACTTCACACAATCGAAAGAATTAACAACATTCACCAAGCAATTATAAAATGAGATGTCTCAAGCTTTTCTAATGCTAAAAACTCAAAATTACAAGTTTGAAAGAAAGTGAAAATAATCATTTTTTTATTTGAATACACAAGTTTAGCTTACTAAAAAATTGCTCAAATATGTAAAAATGAAAGCTCAATACATGAAGAGAGATCATTTGATCATTTGGAATTGAATGCTTTGATCTTTGATGTAACTTGATGTCTTTTCAATTATTTGTTGTTATTCAACCCTTTTGAGTATATTTATATTAAAGGACAAGATTCTAGTTGTTTGGAGATATTTTGCCCCTTGGGTATGAAAGACTTTTGAGGAATTTTAAAAATATAACTATTATAGTGTCTTTTTCGGACATCTAGATGAAAGCAATCAAATGCCATGGGTTAGGTATTTCAATGCTCTGTAGAATTGTCATTTTTTTCTGGAAATTTTCATGGGTTTGAATGCCTTTCCTTGGGCAATCGAATGCCAGGCAATTGTTAACTTAAGAACTCATTTCCAAATAAGGCAGTCGAAAACCATGCATATAAAACTCTTGGATACCTTGATATTTCACATTCTGTATGAGAATATCTTTTAAAAAGTCAAATGCTTCTTTTCAATTTGCATCCATTGTGATTTTCATGAATTCTTTTACCCCCATTCACTCCATTTCTTATTCAAACTAGTTCTTCTTGAATTAATTAATTTTTGAAGCAATTTCTTTAAATTTTTTACTATATTCTTTATTTTTTGCTATAATCTTTACTTCTCCAAAATCAAAACTTAGCTTCATATCTTGACTTAGCCATTTCAAAAATGATTTTTGATTGACATTCACTTGATAGCATTGCATTAAGATTTGTTCCATCTTTTTTTAATCTTCTAGTTTTTTCTAAAACAATATCTTATTCTAAGTCTTCTCAATAATCGTTTTCTTTCATATTTAACTATAGGTTTTACTTCAAGATTAATTCCATCATCATTGCATATCAAAATAATTTCTTAAACATATTACATAGTCCAACTTCTCTTAAATTGTCCTTAGGTAGTCAAAGCCGAATCCATGTTGTTAGGTAAAGGTGTCCATGGACACTGTTAAAGATTGGAAAACAAGAAAAGTTAAAGGAAAACTTTTTGTGAGACACCCCTAAAATTTTTTCTTGGACACATTTTTCATCGATAATTTTGGTAAATACTTTCATAGTTATATATATATATAATATAAATGGACATCTTAAAAAAAAAAATTATGGATCCCTCACTATAGGCAATTGATGAAGCAATAGATTGTCACTTTTTTCATTCCAAAACTTTCTTTATCGACTAGATTAATTTTTCCTAACTTTATTCAAGGTTAAAAATTATGGATCCCTCACCATAGGCAATTAATAACGAATGATTGATCTTGAAACATTAACAACACATTTGGTTCACAAAATGGAATAGATATTTGTGTGAATTAAAAAAAGGATGAATAGAATATAATATGTTTAGTTCATTAGAATTGGAAAAAAGAAGGAATTAATATTAATATCTTTGGTTAGTTCAATAAATATGGTTGGAATAAACTTAAAAGGCTATCTTACACCTATATTAAATTAATTATAATTTACTATTCATAATTAATTACTAATTATTAATTATTTATAATTAATTATTAATTAATAAGTCACATACTTTTGCAATATGGTAATCTAGGCATAGTAGTGAAAATGTTGCTTGACAATATGTTTGTTAAAGGTGTTGGTAACAAAAGTTGTTTTGCCTAAACCACCCATCTCAAACACTAAAATAACAGTCCTCTAAAATTGATCTTTATTTATCAACCACCCTAATAACAGTCCTCATCATCATCATCATGTTCTTTTTCTCCATCAGATGCTGGTGGAGACCTAGTCTTGAGGTTGTCCAACTCGAAGTTGAAAAGGTCAAGGTTTAGACTACAAATTTGAACTGTACCTCATCCTTGCAAAGTCTAAAGGCACAGAGGATGTTTTCCTAAGAGAATTCAACCTTTAGGAAAAAATATCTCTAAGTAGACATGAAATCTTTAAATGATTTTCTCATTGACCTCTCCCTTGACCTCTTTATTGGCCTTTCACTCTACTTCGAGCTTTAACCTTAGCTTGGCGATTTCACCTGAGCCTCATTAAGTATCAGAGCTTGGTGTCTATTAATATATAGTTTGTTTCTATAAATTTCAAATATATAGCTCTAATTCCATTTACAAAAAAAAAAAAAAAATAGAGAAAGGTTAAAAAAAACTCTAAGAAAGAGGTAGAGAGAGGAGATGAGAGAGTGAGAAAGAGACTGCTAGAAGACTTTACCTTAGTTCTAATGAAGGATCCTATTTATATACAAAGGTTTAATGTACAATGACTAACTCAATAGTAACTAACTCTAGTATTTACAATGACAGCTTTTTGTAACAGTAGCTAATTGATTATCTTTTTACTGTTGTTGGCTGTAACTGATTACTTATTTGTTGGCTGTATTGTTTATGGCTCCGGACCAAGCTGTCTTGAGTTGTCGATAGCTCATTCTTGTTTGGAATAGCTTCTCCTATTCTTCTTTTATGTTATCAAAGTTGAATGTTTTCTTATCTTCAGGGTTAAAAGATTGTGGAAAGTTGGTCCTGGATTTATTCCACATTTGCCACCCTTATTGATATTAATATAATCGATGCTGAAGGTGATCAATGTCTTCTATTTCAAAAAGTCTTTTGAGTAGATTAATTGCTTCTACTTTTGATGGAACTATTTAAAGCTCTATCTCATAATAAACTTTTCTTGCCCAAATTTTTCGACCATATGTTTGAAGTGAATATTTTGGGAAAGAGGAGCAAATGGTTTTCTGAAGAATATTTTTGCTATTTTCTATCATATCAATTCCTGTTTGGAAATAATAAGGAGATGAGTTTGAATATTTATGAATCACTTGGTTTAGCTGGTCAGGATTTTCAATGGCTTCTGCTGATTGTTTAATAGAAAGGCCATAAACAAGTTTTTCAACTTCCTAGATTTGATATGGCTAATAGAATTTTTCTACGATGAAAAATCTTGTCAAACTATGAATTTTAAGATATATATAAAAGAAAAATTGATCGTTTTTTACGAATCGATGAAAATGGGATTTTATGAATGATTAGAAATTAGAAATGTGTTGAAATGAAAATTTTGGAACAATTATTTCAGCAACAAGACCCATTTCAATACTTGTTACATCGAATACGTAATGATCAAGCTTAAACTTTATTTTAGGAAGTTTTTCTCCTAAAATAGAGGTTTCAAGATAAAGAGAAAAATAATATTCTGTAAATTTTTCTTGCATCAATTCCTTTGTATGCAATATAATAGTTTTATTTATCTTCTAAAATATTTCTTTAGGCAGAAGGATTGTAGTCTTTTCAAATAATAAAACTCTTTTTAATTTTATTATTTGAGAAGAATTTTTATGATCGAAATATTACAAAGTTCTAGGAAATTGTTTATTTCCTTAACAAAATATTGGTTTTCTTCAATTGCAAAAAAGTCAACATCTTGTTGTTTTAGTAGATATGAAGAGCAAAGATTTTTGAAAACCAAATTATCGAATTGTTGTCTTTCTTTAGTTTGGTTAACTAAGAATTCAACAAGTTTGATCATCCTTTTTCGAATGCGAATTTATTTTTTGAAAGATGGGATTTCCAAATATGATTAAGTAATCCATAAGTTTCTGGGTTAATATCAGGATTATAGAAATATTTAACTTCAAAACTCTATTTGAGTTTTTCAGTTTGTTTTAGAATTAAAGAATAAGAAATAGGTGTCCATTGGTTTAGATCTTACGTAAATTGAAAAGGAGCTTGTATTACTGGTTTTAAAAAAGCTTTTAGTTTAAAAACATGTACAGGTCTTTGTGGGAGCAAAAGTGGAAGATATCCACAATGAGGATATAAAAAAGATGTAAATCCTGTGTTAGGATTTGAAAAAGATGATGGAGATGAAGAGGAAAAAAAAGTGACCATTTTAATCTTTTTTTTTTTTGGATAATTCTCCATCATTCCTGTGGCTGTAAAGGTCTTTTACCTCTATCCATTAGAACGATTAAGATAATTTGCAAGAAAATTTTTATCACCTTTAATGAATTTAAGGATAAAATTGTATTGGCATAAAAAATTATACCATCTTATTCTTCAAGGATTATCAGATAATTTTTTATTTTTAAGAAAGTCTCGAACAGATTGGTTATCTATTCTAATAATAAAATTTTTAGGAGCAATATAAATATAGAATTTAGTTACAACATTTTTTATAACAAGTAACTCTTTTTCAAAAATAATATATTTGATTTCGTTTGGCTTAAATTTGCCAGAATTATAACTACAAATCAATTCATCTTTTTTATGAAGATTTTTAGCTTTAAGGACACATCCCCAATGTACTTTTGAGGCATCTATTTCTAAAATTAAAATATCACCTTGTTTAGGTAGAGATAGACTTTAGGAATGCTAATGAGATTAAATTTTATTTGCTTAATAAAATCTGAATCTACATAGGACCAAGAAAATTTAACATATGTTTTAAGTTTTTCTTATAAATATTTATCTCTCTTTGAAAGGTTGTTGAAAAACTGTCCACCATAATTAAGTAAACCTAGAAATTGTTGTAAATGTTTTTTCTTTTCCAGTTGTTTTGAAAACTTTTTTGTTTTAACTATAACATGATCTTGAAGTGTAAGACCATTATTGGAAAGATTTAATCCTAAAAATTAAATTTTTGTTTTTTCTAACTCAATCTTTTTTGGACTAATAATAAAACCATGTTGTATAAATTCTTGAGAGATAGGATTCAGGTGTTTCCTATGTTTTTTAAGATTTTCAAAAAATACCAAAAAATCATCTATATAAACACAACAATATTTTTTATGCTTAGAAAAAATAGTATCCATCCACCTCTAAAATATTTGAGGGGCATTACATAAACCAAAAGGCATTACAATCCATTGATAATGGCCTACAGGAGCACTAAAAGCAGTCAATGGTTTTAACTCTTTAGAAAGCGTGATTTGCCAAAAACCTTATTATAATCAAATTTGAAAAAATATTTAGCATTTTTTGCTAAATTGATTAGAACGTCTTTTTGTAGAATAAAATACCCATCAAAAACAAGATTTTGATTTAACCTCTTATAGTTGATTACCATTTAAGGTTTTACACATTTTTTCTCTACATGGTTTCTTACCAAAAATGCAAGGCGGGAATGAGGACTAGTAGTTGGTTCTATTAATCCTTTAGATAGGAGATCAAATATTTGTATTTCAAATTCATCTACATCTTGTTTAGTGTAGATCATTAGCTTAACCCTAATGATTTTTATGGGATCTACTATTTGTAGGTCATAGAATCTAAGACTTCGAGACCATAATTTTAGTGGTTCTTCACTTAAATTTTCTTGAAGGATAGAATATAATCAATGTTTTTCATTGATTATTTTTATTTTAGCTTGATTAGCTTTGCATTGAAATTTTTTATCACAAATATGTTTGTGATTTCTTAAAAGAGGAATTTTAATAGACTAATTATCTATTGTTAACCAAATAGTATCTAGATATATGGAAAATGGTAAGTAATTATCAAGAAAATTATATCCTAAAAGCATGTCTCCATGCATATTTGGAGAACACAATTTTTGGAGTAATAAACTTAGTATTATTAAAATAAATAGGAATATTTTTTACTTTTGAACCTATGATGGTTTCTTTACCATCAATTCCTATGATTATAACAGGAGTTTCCATAGGTTCCCATTTGTTTAATAGAAGAACATTACTTCTACAACTAGAGATTGTTGCTCCAATATCTAAAAGTATATATAGAGAATACGGTTTGCATTTTTGAAAATAAAATTTTCCTTCAACAAAACTATAAAATCTTTGTGAAGATTTATTTGAAAACTTTATATAATCTGCTTATTGTAGCTTATATTAGTTTATAACAATAGGAGATTTATTTTCTTCAATTCTAGTTTTTTTAGATGAAGAAGTTGTAGAATTTAAGACAGAATTTATAGATTGATGATACGAAGGTTGATATTGATTATCACCTAGAAATACAAGAATTTGATTAGGTAATTGAGTATTGGTTATGCTATGAAATCCTAAAAAAAAAAAAAAATTCTATAAGGTGTAGCAAATGATTGATTGCTACTAATACTTTCAACATCATCTTCTGGAGTAAAAAATGCAGGTAAAACTAATTCTGGGTTAGAATTAGAAATTTGCTCAGGAGTTTTGAAATAAAGGCTTTTTCCTGAAGAGAAAAACTTTAAAGAATTTAATTTGCCATTTGCAGGTTTTTCTTTAGAAAAGGTTTTTAAAAGCCATCCTATTAAGATAGAAAGATCACTAAAATTAACTAATTTTGGTTTAATTTCAAATTCGAATGCTTATGGTTCATACATTTAGATTATTTTGGAATCTATTTGTTTAATAGATGTAGTAGTAACATTTGTAAATTCATAAATAGTAGTCCAATTAATAGAAAGATCATGAGCTTGAAAATCAATTTCAGAATCTTTTGTTTTGATTCGACTTTTGATATTGTATCTATGTTAGATAACGCCTCATTCATGAAAATATATTATGTTTTACTATCAGAACTATTAGAGTCAGTTTTAGAAAATATTTCATAAAAAATTTCATCATCTAATATTTCTTTTGTAAAACAGATATGAAGATTTTTTTTATCAAGGATTTTGATCATTTTTCTAGCATTTTTTCATTTCTTAGGACAATTAAGTGCTATATGACCTTCTTTTTCACAAATAAAACATTTACATTTTTAAGGTTTAGAAGTTATTCTTCTAATAGTAGATTTTCCTTTTTTGGGATTTTTGTTCTTCTGGGGTTTCCATTTTTTCAAAAAATATCGTTTCTTTTTAAAATGATATTTAGAGTTTTTTATTGTTTTGTTACAACCAAAATTGAATTCATTTTCAAGTATCTTTGTAAATTGTTTATGACTAAGTCTACTTTTGACCTACTTTGTTGCCTATTATTTTAGACAATATTCAATAACTTGAGGTTGGACATAACTTATACAACTTCCTAGGGTATCGTATAATTTTATACTAGTATTAGCTACATTTGATTTTTTTCAAACGTAGTTCTAAAATGGTAGTATAATTTTGAGAACATAAATTATCCCATAGTGAAGGAAGTTTGTTAAAAAAATGATTCAACCAAAACCTTGAATGTTATTCATTCAGTTTTTGGTATTCGCTCTTATAATTTTTAGAGTAATCATCCAAGTTTTGGATGTTACAGAGTTTAAGTTTAGATATTATATACTGAGCTTTCCTATTGGCAGCTATATCTTTAAAAATGCCACATAATTCATTTTTTAGAATCTTTGTAAGCATCTTTAAAAGATCTAGAATATTTCCTAAATCTAATAGAGTATTTTTCTAGGTTTTTTCCAATTAAGTATTTTTTTTTTTTGAAAAATTGAAAAGCATCTCTTTGCCAAGTACCATAAAAATAATTTAAAAATTTTTCTCTATTCCAGGAGTCTTTGTAGTGGGTTACTACAATAGACATGAATTGTGCCCATTCATCTATGGTTTTTTCATAGTCTGAGATTGGAACTTTAGAAAGATCTAAATAAGTACCATCAGAAGCTACAATTTTTTTTGTTTAAAAAATCTATAATATGGGCTATACTATTATTTATAGAAGTTTTGACTTGTTTGGCCAGCCTTCCATAGTATTTTTATTTCTTTTTTTTAGAAGAATCTTATTTGTAAAAAGGATCAACTGGATGTGTTTCAAATGGTTGATATAGTTTAGGGTTTTTTCTGAAAATCTATAAATCTTAATAAATCATCAGCATCAGGGTTAAAGGCTTTTCCTACTTTTCTTTTTCCATGATCTACTTTTTGTAGAGGGGAAATTTTCTCTTTTTCTTCATATGTGGTTTCATCTTCAGAAATATCTTCATTCTGGACAACTAGGTTAGTTGCCAGAATATCAAATTTATCATCTACTGCTTCATCTTTACTACTTTCAATGGTTGAGTCATAGTTTAGCATGTAGTGATAATTATATTTTTTGAAAATATCTTTGTGTTTCATAAAGTTTTTAAATTCTTGAAGGTATTCGATGCTTTGTTTAGAGCCTATTGTTTAGTTCATTTTTAGCTTAAAATTTTCAATAAGATATTTATAAGATTTAAATAAAAGAACTCGAGTAGCTAAATTGGATTGGGTTCCTCTAATTACAACATTTATTGGGTTTCAAAACCTTTCAACCCTAGTATAGACGCCATATAGGAAAAGTATATGGTGATACAATAGCAAATGATTCTAAACAAGGATCATTTGAAATTCCACTGTTTTCAAAACAAAAATCGATTATTTTAAAAAAAATCCAAAAATTAAATATATTATATAGGTATTATAATGATTACTATTAAACTTCTTTTTATTACTGGCAAGGATATACCCATTCTTACAATTCTAATGGATAAAAGGTTTTCAAACCCAATAAATGTTGTAATTGGAGGAATCCAATCCAATTTAGCTACTAGAGTTGTTTTATTTAAAATCAAACCAAATTATTTTAATTCAATTAAAGATCCATTAATAGAAAAATGTCGTCTTCGAATCAAAACAAAAGATTCGACATTGATTTCAAGTTCATGATCTTTCTACTAATTAGACTGCTATTTATGAATTTACAAATGTTACTACTACATCTATTAAACAAATAGATTCCAAAATAATCGAAAAGTTTGACCCTCAAGCATTCGAATCCAAAATTAAACCAAAATTAGATAATCTTAGTGATATTTTTATCTTAAGAAGAAAAAACTACAAACAGCAAAGCAAATTCTTTAGAGTTTTTCTATTTATGAAAAAAACCTTTATCTCAAAACTCTTGAACAAATTTCTAATTCTAACCTAAAATTAGTTTTACCTTCATTTTCTAATCCAAAAGATGATGTTGAAAGTATTAGTAGCAATCAACCCATTGCTACACCTTATAGAAATTTTTTTTCAGGATTTTAGAGTACAAACAACACTCAATTACCTAATAAAATTCCTATATTTCTAAGTGATAATCAATATCAACCTTCTTATTAACAATCCGTAAATTATGTCTTAAATTTTGTAACTTTTTCATCTAGAAAAACTAGAATTGAAGAAACTATATCTTCTTTTGTTATAAACCAATATAAGCTGCAATAAGCAAATTATATAAAGTTTTCAAACAAATCTTCACAAAGATTTTATACTTTTGTTGAAGGAAAATTTCATTTTCAAAAAAACAAAACGTATTCTGTACTTATACTTTTAGATACTTGAGCAACAATCTCTAGTTGTAGAAGTAATGCTTTTCCATTAAACAAATGGGAACATATTAAAACTCCTATTATAATCATAGGAATCGATGGTAAAGAAACCATCATATGTTTTATAGCAAAAAATATTCCTGTTTATTTTAATAATACTAAGTTTATGATTCCAAAAATTATGTGTTTTCCAAATATGCATTGAGACATGCTTTTAAGAAATAATTTTCTTTATAATTATTTACCATTTTCCATATATCCATATACTATTTGGTTAACAATAGATAACCAGTTTATTAAAATTCCTCTTTTAAGAAATCACAAACATATTTGTGATAAAAATTTTCAACTCGAAGCTAATCAAGTTGAAATAAAAATAATAAATGAAAAACATTGGTTATATTTTATTCTTCAAGAAAATTTTAGTGAAGAACCACTAAAATTTTGGTCTCAAAGTCCTAGATTCTGTGAGCTACAAAGAGTAGATCCCACAAAAATTATTAGGGTTAAACCAATAATCTATGCTAAACAAGATGTAGATGAATTTGAAATACAAATTTCTGATCTTTCATCTAAAGGATTAATAAAACCAACTACTAGTCCTCATTCTAGCCTTGCATTTTTTTGTAAGAAACTATACAGAACAAAAATGTGAAAAACCTTAAATGGTAATCAACTATAAGAAGTTAAATCAAAATCTTATTTTTGATGGGTATTTTATTCCACAAAAAGACATTCTAATCAATTTAGCAAAAAATGCTAAATATTTTTCAAAATTTGATTGTAAATTAGGTTTTTGGTAAATCATGCTTTCTAAAAAGTCAAAACCATTGACTACTTTCAGCGCTCCTACAAGGCGTTATCAATGGACTGTAATGCTTTTTGGTTTATACAATGCCCCTCAAATATTTTAGAGGTAGATGGATACTATTTTTTCTAAGCATAAAAATACTATTGTGTTTATATAGATGATATTTTGGTATTTTCTAAAAATCTTGAGGAACGCAGGAAACATCTGAATCATATCTTTTAAGAATTTATACAACATAGTATTATACGCAATCTAAGAAAGATTAAATTAGGATAAACAAAAATTCGATTTTTAGGATTAAATCTTTCCAATAATGGTCTTACACTTCAAGAACATATTATAGTTAAAATAAAAAATTTTTCAAAACAATTGGAACATAAAAAACATTTACAATAATTTCTAGGTCTACTTAACTATGGTAGATAGATTTTCAAAAAACCTCTCAGAAAAAGAGAATTATTTACAAGAAAAACTCAAAAAAGATGTTGAATTTTTTTGGTCCTCTGCAGATTTAGATATTATTAAAAAAATAAAATCTGATCTCATTAACATTCCTAACATCTATCTCTTTAAACAATGTGATCTTTTAATTTTAGAAACAAACACCTCAGAAGAACACTAGGGATGTGTCCTTGAAGCTAGAAATCTTATAAAAAAGATTAATTGATTTGTGTTTATAATTCTGGCAAATTTAATCCAAACGAAATCAAATATATTATTTTTGAAAAAGAATTACTTGCTATAAAAAATACAGTAACTAAATTCCATATTTATTTCGCTCCTAAAAATTTTATTATCAGAACAAATAAGCAATCTGTTAGAGACTTTTTTAAAAATAAAAAATTATCTGATAATTCTAGAAGAATAAGATGGTATAATTTTTTATGCCAATACAATTTTATCATTGAATTCATTAACGGTGATAAAAATTTTCTTGCAGATTATCTTAGTCATCCTAACGAATAGAGGTAAAAAACCTCTACAATAACATGTTGGATGGAGAACTATCCAAAAGAAACACACTAAAAAGGTCACTTCTTCTTTCTCTTCATCTCCATCATCTTTTCCAAATCTTAACCCATGATTTACACTTTTTTTATATCCTCATCATTGATATCTTCCTCATTTACTCCTACAAAGACCTGTATATGTCTTTAAACCAAAAGCTTTGTTACGACCAGTAATGCAAGCTTTCTCTCAATTTGCACAAGATCCAAACCAATGGACACCTGTTTCTTACTCTCAAATTCTAAAACAAACTGAAGAACTCAAACAAAGTTTTGAAGTTAAAGATTTCTATAATCCTGGTCTTAACCCATAGACTTATAGATTACATAATCACAATTGAAAATCCTATCTTTCAGAACATAAATCCACATTTAGGAAAAGGATAACCAAACTTGCTAAATTCTTGGTTAACCAAACTAAAGAAAGACAACAATTAGATAATTTGGTTTTCAAAAATCTATGTTTTTCATATCTGCTAAAGCATCAAAATGTTGACTTTTTTGCAATTAATGAATACCAATATTCTTTTTAGGAAATAAACAATTTTTTAAAACTTATTGCATATTTCAATCATAAAAATTTTCCTCAAATAAAAAAATTAAAAAGAGTTTTATTATTTGTAAAGGCTACAATCCTTCTGCATAAAGAAATTTTTTAGAAAATAAATAGAACTCTTGTATTGCATATAGAAAAACCATTACAAGAAAATTTTGCAGAATATTATTTTTCTCTCTATTTTGAAACCTCTATTTTAGGAGAAAAACTTCCTAAAATAAAGTTTAAAGTTGATCATGATACATTCGATGTAACAAGCATTGAAATGGGTCATGTTGGTGAAATAACTGTTCAAAATTTTTCATTTCAGCACATTTCTAATTTCCCAGCATTCATAAAATTCTAGTTTCATTAATACTTAAAAAACGATCGATTTTTCCACCATTTATATTTTAAAATTCATAGTTTGATAAGATCTTTCATTAGAGAAAAATTTTATCAACCATATCAAATCTAAGAAGTTGAAAATTTTATTTTTGACCCTTCTACTGAACAACCAGCAGAAGTCTTTGAAAATCTTAACTAGCTAAACTAAACGATTCATAAGTATTCCAACTCATCTCCATATTATTTCCAAACAAGAATTAATATGATAAAAAATAGCAAAAATATTCTTTAGAAAAACCTTTACTCCTCTTTCCAAAAATATTCACTTCAAACAAATGATTGAAGAATTTAGGCAAGAAAAGTTTATTATGAGATAAAGCTTCAAACAGTTCCATCAAAACCAGAAGCAATTGATCTACTAAAAAACCTTTCTAAAATGAAAGACATTGATCACCTTCAACATCTATTATATCAAAATTATGAAGGGTTGCAAATGTGGAATAAATCCAGGACCAACTCTTCACAGTCTTTTAACCTTAAAAACAAGGAAGCATTCAACCTGGATAACATACAAGAAGGATAAGAAAAGCCATTCCAAATAAGAATAAGCTCTCAAAGCCATTAACAAGTAAAGACATCTTGGTCTGGAGCTATAGACAAGATAGCCTACAAATAAGTAATCAACTACAGTCAATAATAGTAAAAAGATATCAATTAGCTACTATTACAGAAAGATGTCACTGTAGATACTAGAGTTAGTTACTATTGAGTTAGTCACTGTACATTAAAATTTTGCCTATAAATAGGATCCTTTATTGGAACTAAGGCAGAGTCTTTTGGCAGTCTCTCTCCCACTACTCTCCTCTCTCTCTCTACCTCTTCCTCAAAGTTTTCCTTTCACATCAATATAGATTTTTTTTCTAACCTTTCTTTATTTTTCTATCAATAGTATCAGAGAAACAAGGATCAATTGAAATTCTATTGTTTTCAAAACAAAAAATCGATTATTTTGCAACAATATCCAAAAATTAAATATATTCATATAGGTATTAAAATGATTACTATTAAACTTCTTTTTATTACTGACAAGGATATACCCATTCTTGTAGTTCTAATGGATAAAGGTTTTCAAACCCAATAAAAGCTGTAATTGGAGGAATCCAATCCAATTTAGCTACTAGAGTTGTTTTATTTAAAATTAAACCAAATTATGTTATTTCAATTAAAGATCCATTAATAGAAAAATATCTTTGTCTTCGAATCAAAACAAAAGATTCTAACATTGATTTTCAAGCTTATGATCTTTTTATTAATTGGATATTGTTTATGAATTTACATATGTTACTACTACATCTATTAAACAAATAGATTCCAAAATAATCAAAATGTTTGATCCACAAGCATTCAAATCTAAAATTAAACCAAAATTAGTTAATCTTAGTGATCTTTCTATCCTAACAGGATGGCTTCTGGAAAACTCTTTTGAGGAAAACCTACAAATAGCAAAGTAAATTCTTTAGAGTTTTTCTATTCAGGGAAAAACCTTTATCTCAAAACTCTTGAACAAATTTCTAATTCTAACCCAGAATTAGTTTTACCTTCATTTTCTAATCTAGAAGATGATGTTGAAAGTATTAGTAACAATCAATCCTTTGCTACACGTTATAGAAATTCTTTTTTAGGGTTTCAGAGTACAACCAATACTCAATTACTTAATCAAATTCCTATATTTCTAGGAGATAATCAATATCAACCTTCTTATTATCAATCCATAAATCCTATCTTAAATTTTACAACTTCTTCATCTAGAAAAACTAGAATTGAAGAAACTATATCTTATTTTGTTATAAACCAATATAAGTTGCAAGAAGCAGATTATATAAAGGTTTCAAATAAATCTTCACAAAGATTTTATACTTTTGTTGAAGGAAATTTTCATTTTCAAAAACAGGAACTGTATTCTCTACATATACTTTTAGATACTGGAGCAACAATCTCTAGTTGTAGAAGTAACGCTCTTCCATTAAACAAATGGAAACCTACGAAAACTCCTATTATAATCATAGGAATCGATGGTAAAGAAACCATCATAGGTTTTAAAGCAAAAAATATTCCTATTTATTTTAATAATACTAAGTTTATTATTCAAAAAATTATATGTTTTCCAAATATACATGGAGACATGCTTTTAGGAAATAATTTTCTTCATAATTATTTACCATTTTCCATATATCCAAGTACTATTTGGTTAACAATAGATAACCAGTCTATTAAAATTCCTCTTTTAAGAAATCACAAACATATTTGTGATAAAAATTTTCAACCCAAAGCTAATCAAGCTGAAATAAAAATAATCAAAGAAAAACATTAGTTATTTTCTATCCTTCAAGAAAATTTTAATGAAGAACCACTAAAATTATGGTCTCAAAGTCCTAGATTCTATGAGCTACAAAGAGTAGATCTCATAAAAATCATTAGGGTTAAACCAATGCTATACACAAAACAAGGTGTAGATGAATTTAAAATACAAATTTCTAATCTCTTATCTAAAGGATTAATAGAACCAACTACTAGTCCTCATTCCAGCCTTGCATTTTTGGTAAGAAACCATGTAGAACAAAAACGTGGAAAACCTCAAATGATAATCAACTATAAGAGGTTAAATCAAAATCTTATTTTTGATAGGTATTTTATTCCATGAAAAGACGTTTTAATTAATTTAGCAAAAAATGCTAAATATTTTTCAAAATTTGATTGTAAATCAGGCTTTTGACAAATCATGCTTTTCTAAAAAGTCAAATCTATTGACTATTTTAAGCGCTCTTACAGGCCATTATCAATGGACTATAATGCTTTTTGGTTTATGTAATGCCCCTCAAATATTTCAAAGGTGGATGGATACTATTTTTTCTAAGCATAAAAAATACTATTATGTTTATATAGATGATATTTTGGTATTTTCTAAAAATCTTGAAGAACACAGGAAACACCTGAATCATATCTCTAAAAAATTTATACAACATGGTATTATACCTAGTCCAAAAAAGATTGAGTTAGAAAAAACAAAAATTGAATTGTTAGGATTAAATCTTCCCAATAATGGTCTTACACTTAAAGATCATATTATAGTTAAAATCAAAGATTTTTTAAAACAACTAAAAAATAAAAATCATTTACAACAATTTCTAGGTCTACTTAACATGATAGACAATTTTTCAAAATCCTCTCAAAAAGAGAGAAATATTTGCAAGAAAAACTCGAAAAAGACGTTCAATTTTCTTGATCCTCTGTAAATTCATATATTATTAAAAAAATAAAATCTTAACTCATTAGCATTCTTAATGTTTATCTACCTAAACATGGTGATCTCTTAATTTTAGAAACAAATGCCTCAAAAGAACACTAGGGATGTGTCCTTAATGCCAAAAATCTTCATCAACAAGATGAATTGATTTGTGGTTATAATTTTGGCAAATTTAAGCCAAACAAAATCAAATATATTATTTTTGAAAAAAAGTTACTTGCTATAAAAAATGTAGTAACTAAATTCCTTATTTATCTTGCTCCTAAAAATTTTATTACTAGAATAGATAACCAATATGTTAGAGATTTTCTTAAAAATAAAAATTATCTGATAATCCATGAAGAATAAGATGGTATAACTTTTTATGCCAATACAATTTTATCATTGAATTCATTTACGGTGATAAAAATTTTCTTGTAGATTATCTCAGTCGTCCCAATGGATAAAGGTAAAAAACTACTACAGTGGTAAGAAAAATGGAAAACTATCCAGAAGAAATAGACTAAAAAGGTTACTTCTTCTTCCTCTTCATCTCCATCCTCTTTTCCAAATCCTAGCTTAGGATTTACACCTTTTTTATATCCTTCTCGTGGATATCTTCCACATTTACTCCCACATAAAACTGTACATGTTTTTAAACTAAAAGCTTGTTTACATCCAGCAATGCAAGCTTCTTCTCAATTTGCACAAGATCCAAACCAATGGACACCCATTTCTTATTCTCAAATTCTGAAATAAACTAAAGAACTCAAACAAAGTTTTAAAGTTAAAGATTTTTATAATCTTGGTTTTAACCCAGAGACTTATGGATTACTTAATCATATTTGGAAATCCCATCTTTCAAAAAATAAATTCGCATTTAGAAAGACCAAACTTGCTGAATTCTTAATTAACCAAAGTAAAGAAAGACAGTAATTCGATAATTTGTTTTTAAAAAAACTTTACTTTTCATATCTGCTAAAACATCAAGATGTTAACTTTTTTGCTATTAAAGAAAACCAATATTCTATTCAGAAAATAAACAATTTTCTAAAACTTTCTAAATATTTCGATCATAAAAATTCTCCTCAAATAATAAAATTAAAAAGAGTTTTATTATTTGAAAAGGCTGCAATCTTTTTGCCTAAATAAATATTTCAAAAAATAAATAGAACTATTGTATTGCATATAGAAAAACTGTTGCAAGAAAAATTTGCAGAATATTATTTTTCTCTCTATCTTGAAACCTCTATTTTAGGAGAAAAACTTCCTAAAATAAAGTTTAAGCTTGATCATGACACATTCAATGTAACAAGCAATGAAATCGGTCTTGTTGGTGAAATAATTATTCAAAAATTTTCATTTCAACGCATTTCTAATTTCCCAGCATTCATAAAATTCTAGTTTCATCGATACGTAAAAAACAATCGATTTTTCTTCTATATATATTTTAAAATTCATAGTTTGATAGGATCTTTCATTAGAGAAAAATTTTATCAGCCATATCAAATCTGGGAAGTTGAAAAACTTGTTTTTGGCCCTCCTACTAAACAACCAACAAAAGCCATTGAAAATCCTGACTAGCTAAACGAAGCGATTCATAAATATTCCAACTCATCCTCATATTATTTCCAAACAAGAATTAATATAATAGAAAATAGCAAAAATATTCTTCAGAAAACCCTCTACGCTTATTTCTCAAAATATTCACTTCAAACAGATGATTAAAGAATTTGGGCAAGAAAAGTTTATTCTGAGATAGAGCTTCAAACAGTTCCATTAGAACCAAAATCAATTAATCTACTTAAAAGACTTTTTGAAATGGAAGACATTGATCACCTTCAGCTTCATTATATCAATATCAAAAAGGGTGGCAAATGTGGAATAAATCCAGGATCAACTCTCTATATTCTTTTAACCCTGAAGACGAGGAAACATTCAACCTGGATAACATGCAAGAAGAATAAAAGAATCTATTCGAAGCAAGAATGAGCTCTCAAAGCCATTGACAAGTCAAGATAGCTTGGTTCAAAGTCATAGATAAGACAACCAACAGATAAGAATCAGCTACAATCAATAATAGTAAAAACATAATCAATCAACTACTATTATAGAAAGCTATCATTGTAGATACCTAAGTTAGTTACTATTGAGTCAGTCACTGTCCATTAAACCTTTGTCTATAAATAGGATCCTTCATTAAAACTAAGGTAGAGTATTCTAGTAGTCTCTCTCTTACTGCTATCCTCTATCGCTCTCTCTTCCTTAGAGTTTTCCTTCCACATCAATATAGAATTTTCTTAACCTTTCTCGGTTTTTCTGTAAATGGTATCAAAGAAACAAGGATCAATTGAAATTCCATTATTTCCAAAACAAAAAATTGATTATTTTTTTAAAAATCCAAAATTAAATATATTCATATAGGTATTACAATGATTACTATTAAACCTCTTTTTATTACTAGCAAGGATATACCCATTCTTGTAGTTCTAATGGAAAAAAGGTTTTCAAACCTAGTAAACTGTAATTGGAAGAATCCAATCCAATTTAGCTACTAAAGTTGTTCTATTTAAATCAAACCAAATTATTTTATTTCAATTAAAGATCCATTAATAGAAAATTGTCTTTGTCTTCGAATCAAAACAAAAGATTCTAACATTGATTTTCAAGCTCATGATCTTTATATTAGTTGGACTGCTATTTATGAATATACATATGTTACTACTATTTGTTAAACAAATTGATTTCAAAATAAATGAAATGTTTGAACCACAAGCATTCAAATCTGAACTTAAACCAAAATTAGTTAATCTTAGTGATCTTTCTATCCTAACAGGATGGCTTCTAAAAAACTCTTTAAGAAAAAACCTTTATTTCAAAACTCTTGAACAAATTTCTAATTCTAACCAAGAATTAGTTTTACCTTCATTTTCTAATTTAGAAGATGATGTTGAAAGTATTAGTAGCAATCAATCCTTTGCTACACCTTATAGAAATTTTTTTTCAGGATTTCAAAGTATAATTAGTACTCAATTGCCTAATCAAATTTCTGTATTTCCATGTGATAATCAATATCAACCTTCTTATTATCAATTTGTTAAATCTATCTTAAATTCTACAACTTTTTCATCTAGAAAAACTAGAATTAAAGAAACTAAATCTTCTTTTGTTATAAACCAATATAAGCTACAAGAAGCAAATTATATAAAGTTTTCAAATAAATCTTCACAAAGATTTTATACTTTTGTTGAATGAAAATTTCATTTTCAAAAATACAAACCATATTTTCTACATATAATTTTATATATTAGAGCAATAATCTCTAGTTGTAAAAGTAATGCTCTTCCATTAAACAAATGGGAACCTATGAAAACTCTTATTATAATCATAGGAATCGATGGTAAAGAAACCATCATAGGTTTTAAAGCAAAGAATATTGCTGTTTATTTTAATAATACTAAGTTTATTATTCCAAAAATTATGTGTTTTCCAAATATACATGGAGACATGCTTTTAGGAAATAATTTTCTTCATAATTATTTACCATTTTCCATATATCCAGATATTATTTGATTAACAATTGATAACCAGTTTATTAAAATTCCTCTTTTAAGAAATCACAAACATATTTATGATAAAAATTTTCAACCTAAAGCTAATCAAGCTAAAATAAAAATAATCAATGAAAAACATTGGTTATATTCTATCCTTTAAGAAAATTTTAGTGAAGAACCACTAAAATTGTGGTCACGAAGTCCTAGATTCTATGAGCTACAAATAGTAGATACCACAAAAATCATTAGGGTTAAATCAATGATCTATACTAAATAAGATGAAGATGAATTTGAAATAAAAACATTGGTTATATTCTATCCTTTAAGAAAATTTTAGTGAAGAACCACTAAAATTATGGTCCTAAAGTCCTAGATTTTGTGAGCTACAAATAGTAGATCACACAAAAATCATTAGGGTTAAACCAATGATTTACACTAAACAAGATGTAGATGAATTTGAAATACATATTTTTTATCTCTTATTTAAATGATTAATAGAACCAACTACTAGTTCTCGTTCCAGCCCTACATTTTTGGTAAAAAATCATGATTGCCCCCAGTCAAACATGGTCTTAAGCAAAATCATTAAACAACAAAAAAAAAATTGATCTCTTAAAAAAACAATTTAGGTTCAAACATGTTGAAGTTTAAAGTCACATTCAATTAAGCATTCGATTTACTTCAGTTACGTATTTTCTAAAAGGAATTGTTTACTTTATTTATTTGATTATTCTAGTAGTGAAAGTGAAATTTTTATTATAAATATTTTAGATTTTTGGAAGAAGGTGAGGGTGTCCATGTAGCACCTTACTACGCTTCCTACAAAATCTATTTTTTATTGAATTTTTTTATTTTTTATTTTTGTTTTTAATTTTTGATTAGATAAATTTGTAAAAAAAAAAAGTCTATCGAAGTAATAATGACCAAACAATCCATATTCTATGAGTTTTTATTTGTCTGACCTAAGAGATGTGGGTTTTTTAAAAATTCATGATCAAGTCAAGAATTTTTTTTTTTTTTGAAATCTGAATTGAACCGAACATGGGTTTAAGGTATTCTGCCATCCCTAGGTATATCTAAAAATATATTTTATATTATTCATTTAATTATATATATGTATTATATTAATAAAATTATTATTTAATACCTTAATTTAATAAATTCACTTGGCACTTCATTTGACTTTTTTTTTTGCCATATTTTTCTTTTTAATTTTTAACTTTTTAATTAGATAAATTTTGTAAACAAAAAGCCAATAGAGGTAGGATGACAAAATAATTCATATCCAAAGGGTTTTTATTTCTCTCAATGCTTTTTTTTTTTTTTAATTCAAGATAAAATAGAAAATTTTTTTAAAATCGAACTCAAGTCAAAGGCAGATTTGAAGTGTTCATTCTCGTCCTATATATATATATAAAGATATATTTTTATTATTTATTTAATGTTGATATTATTATATGAATTATATTGATAAAATTATTATTTAATGCTTTATTTTAATAAAAAACTATATTTATACATAAGAAATAATTTATATTAAAAAATAATATTTTTATGAATATTATACTAATTTAAACTTCCCAAATTAATTTTTTTATCAATTTAAGTAGAATGTTAGTAATACATATATATATATATGACGGGTCGAGATCAAGTATTAATAAATTATAACTCGATGTTGAGTCAGAATCAGAATCATCGAGTTGAATTATTAAAAAATCAAATCAAAGTCAGGGTGAGCAGAAACCCATCCCACCCAACTGATTAATATCCTTAAATGGAGGTTTCCATATATCTCCCCATTAATTTGACTTTTTTTTTCTTGGACCATTTCCTTTTATCAGTTTTAATTTTTTTTTTGTTTTTTAATTGCGTGTTCTAGTATTTCTTATCTAATATTTTGAAAGATAAATTGACAATAGAAATGTTCACGTGGTATTTCCATGTTTTTCTTTTTTTGGCCGTTTTTTCTTTTTATTTATTATTTTTTCAAAATTTTAAATAAAATGAATTTTATAAGAAATAGGGTTAATAGAGGTCGAGATATCAAAACAATTTGTATATGATGGATTTCGATTCACCGGTCTAATAAGGATTATTTTTTAAATTAAAATTGGATTAGGATGTTGGGTCAGTTTCCAACTCAGGGCATTTTAATAGCTATGTAAACTCTGTCTTTACTGAAAAAGTAGCAGAACCAATTCATGATCTAGATGATTTAAAAGAGAAGGAGAAAGAAAGGATAAGAGTAAAAACTTAGGAAAGCTCCAAGATTAGTATGCTAGAGCAAAGGCTACGGGTTATGGAAGGATTTAGTTTTTATGGGTCAGTTGATGCTACTAGGCTCTGCCTAGTTCCTGATGTGGTTATTCCTCATAAGTTCAAAGTACCAAAATTTGAAAAATATGATGGTACAAAGTGCCCCAAAACTCACATCACAATGTATTGCCGGAAGATGGCAGCTCATGCTCATGATGAAAAACTATTAATGCATATCTTTCAAGATAGTCTTACTGGCTCTGCGGTCAGATGGTATGTTCAACTAGATAGAACTCGTATTCGCTCTTGGAGCGATATGGCACATGACTTCAACGGTCAATATCAACATATTATCGATTTGGCCCCTGATCGTTTATCTTTACAGAATTTGGAGAAAAAGGCAAACGAGTCTTTTAAAGAGTATGCCCAGAGGTGAAGGGATGTTGCTTCTCAGGTACAACCTTCTCTGATCAAGAAAGAGACTACAGTGATGTTTGTTAGCATTTTAAAACCTCCCTATTATGAAAAGATGATAGGGAATGCAACGAAAAACTTTGCTGATATGGTAATTTCGGGAGAAATTATTGAGAGTGCCATCAAGAATGGTAAGCTAGAAAGAAATGAAGCATCTAGCAAAAGAGTCCCGAAGAAGAAAGAAACTGAAGCTCAGGCTGTGAGCTTTGATAGACAGCAATTTGAAGGCTATCCACCCTACTCACCATCAGAATATCTACCATATTACCCTACTGTAAATAATACTTCCCTTCACCCATACCAACCATTTGCACAATCACCATACCCCCAAACATATCAAACCCC
This sequence comes from Durio zibethinus, assembly GCF_047325235.1. Lineage (NCBI taxonomy): Eukaryota > Viridiplantae > Streptophyta > Magnoliopsida > Malvales > Malvaceae > Durio > Durio zibethinus. The sequence continues at coordinate 9,989,299 of NC_143174.1, read as the reverse complement.
TCATAGGCCTCAAAATACCATGTACAGTCCTAACACTCAGCCTACCCCAAATCGCCCAACTAACCCCATTGGTGGTTCGCGGGAGCAACGAACTACCCGTGAGAAACCTATTTTTTCTCCAATTCCAATGACTTATACAGAATTATATAAGGAGCTTTACAATAGTCATTTGATTGCTCCAAGTAAATTGGAACCCCTCGAGCCATCTTACCCTAAGTGGTACGATCCCACAGTCCACTATGACTACTATTATGGGATTACTGGCCACTCCATCAAAAATTGCACCACCCTGAAACACAAAGTGCAACAGTTGATCAAAGATGGGATGATTTGCTTTGATACCAGAGGGCTACTGCACCGAATGTTAGTGGAAATCTTTTACCGACTTATAATGTTAATGCTATAAGTGAAGATGAAATGGGGCTTAATTAAGAGGAATGGGTTCGCCTTTGTCTGTCAGATTATAAGCTAAATAATTGAAGTGCTATCGAGATGCCTGTGACTTTTGATACTAATACAATGTAATTGTAACACCCCAATAGCTATTGCCCAAGGCATTGGGGTGATCTTTCTTGTTTGGGCCATTCAGCTTTTATTATTTTTAATAAAAAATAGAAAGGATGCATTTTCATTCATTTCTTCTTATGTCTTCATTATTTCTATCTTTCCAAGCACATCTTGCCAACATATCTCATTTCATTCAATTTCAGGTCTTTAAATGAACATAAAGATAATCGTGATAACAATCAAGAGGTTAGCTTTGAGAATTCAATTAACACTGATGAACTTGACAATGAAAAGAATTATGAAGAATATGTTACGCCTCTGGACCTAATGAGGATGATTGAACAAGAAAATAAGCCAATTGAGCCTCATCAGGAGGTAGTGGACTTAGTGAATCTGATAAATAAAGAGAATAAGAAAGAGGTCAGAATGGGCACTTCACTTTCATCTGGAGATAGGCAACGATTGGCAAACCTACTTCAAAAATTTATAGATATATTTGCTTGGTCTTACCAAGATATGCCAGGGCTGAGCACAGAGATAGTGGAGTACAAATTGCCCTTAAAGCCAGAATGTAAGCCAGTTCAACAGAAACTGAGACGGATAAAGCTCGAAATGCTACTAAAGATTAAAGAAGAGATAAAGAAACAATTCGATGCAGATTTTCTACAAGTGGCTAAGTATCCAGAGTGGGTAGCCAACATAGTCCCAGTTTTTAAGAAAGATGGAAAGGTACGAATATGTGTAGACTATCGAAACTTGAATAAGGCTACCCAAAGGATAACTTTCCTTTGCCTCATATCGACACACTGGTAGATAACATGGTTAAGCATTCGATCTTCTCTTTTATGGATGGTTTTTCGGGGTATAATCAGATAAAAATAGCTGCAGATGATATGAAAAAGACTACTTTTGTGACTATGTAGAAAACCTTTTGCTACAAAATCATGCTTTTTGGGTTAAAGAACGCTGGGGCAACATATCAAATGGCCATGGTAACACTCTTCCATGACATGATGCACAAAGAGATCGAGGTGTATGTAGATGATATGATTGCAAAGTCTTGTGAGGATGAAGATCATGTCACTAGCCTCAGAAAGTTATTTGAGAGGTTGAAAAAATTTTAGCTCAAATTAAATCCAACCAAATGCACCTTTGGGATAAAATCAGGGAAGTTGCTAGGCTTTGTGGTCAGTGAAAGAGGAATTAAAGTTGATCCCGATAAGATACGGGCCATTCAAAATCTGTCACCTCTCAGTACGTCAAAAGAAGTTCGAGATTTTCTGAGGAGATTGAACTACATTTCTCAGTTTATCTCTCAGCTTACTTACAAATGTGATCCCATATTTAAGCTTCTCTGTAAGAATAATCTTGGGAAATGGAATGAAGAATGTCAAGAGGCATTTGATAAAATTAAGCAATATTTATCAAACCCTCCAGTATTGGTGCCACCTGTTCCAAGGAAACCTTTAATCTTATACTTAACTGTATGTGAAAATTCAATGGGATGTGTGCTAGGGTAGCAAGATGAGGTTAGTCGAAAAGAGAGAGCTATTTACTATCTGAGTAAAAAGTTCATGAAATATGAATCCAAGTATTTTTCATTGAAGAAAATGTGTTGTGCATTAGCGTGGACTGCCAAAAGACTCAGACAGTATATGCTCTATCATACTACGTGGCTCATAGCAAAACTGGATCCAATTAAGTATATCTTTGAGAAGCCTTCTTTGTCTGGAAGAATTGCTAGATGGCAAGTAATACTCTCAAAATATGATATTATATACGTGAGCCAAAAAGTAATAAAAGGAGGCACTATAGCAGAATTTCTTATAGATCGTGCTACTGAAGAGTATGAGCCAATGAAGCTAAAATTCTCTGATGAAGACCTAATGACTATTTTTTAACTAGAAGAAGGGGAACATGGAGAAAAATGTTGGAGAATATACTTTGATGGAGCTGCCAATGCCTTAGGGCATGGAATTGGGGTAATTATGATCTCTTCAGAAGAACAATATTATCTTGTAATAGTAAGGTTAAATTTTAATTGCACAAATAACATTGCTGAATATGAGGCATGTGTCATGGGCTTACAAGCTGCTATAGATAGAAGAGTGAAAGTACTGAAAGTGTTTGAAGACTTAGCTCTAGTTATATATCAGTTGAAAGGAGAATGAGAGACGAGAGATTCAAAACTCATTACATATCATAAGTATATTCTAGAGTTGACAAAACAATTTGAAGATATCCAGTTTGACCACTTACCTCGAGAAGAGAATTTGATTGCTGACGCATTGGCTACTTTGGCTGTAATGATTCGAATTAATGATAATACCGACATTCAACCCATCAAGTTAGATGTTAAGGATATACCAGCTTATTACTCTAATGTAGAGGAAGAAGAAGATGGAAAGCCCTAGTATTATGACATCCTACAGTATATTAAAGATCAGTAGTACCTAGTTTAAGCAATAAAAAATGATAAAAGGATCATCCAAAGATTGACTATGAGCTTTTTTCTGGATGGGGATGTCTTATACAAAAGAAGTAAGGATCAAGTATTATTGAGGTGCGTAAATAAGGCTGAAGCAAAAAAAATCATTGAAGAGGTGCATGATAGAATATGTGAGGCACACACTAGTGGATGTATGATGGCGAGACAGATCATGAGAGCAGGATATTACTGGTTGATGATGGAGAATGATTGCATTGATTATGTTCGTAAATGTCATAAATGCCAGATATATACTAATAAGATCCATACTCCACCATCTGCTTTACATGTTATGGCACCACCATGGCCATTCTTAATGTGAGGCATGGATGTCATTGTTTCAATCACCCCAAAAGCTTTTAACAGGCACAGATTCATTTTTGTGATGATAGATTACTTCATAAAATGGGTAGAGATAGTATCATATGCAAATGTGACACACTCTGTGGTTTGTAAGTTCATAAAAAAAGAAATCATCTGTACATATGGACTTTCAAAGAGAATTATTTTAGACAATGCCAAGAATCTAACTAGTAAGATGATGCAAGAAATATGTGCTCAATACAAGATCAAGCATCATAACTCGGCACCATATCGTCCAAAAATGAATGGGGCAGTTGAGGCAGCCAATAAGAACATAAAAAGGATTTTGAAAAAAATGATCGAGACTTACAAAGATTAGCATGAGAAGTTACCATTTGCATTACATGCATATCGAACATCAGTTCACACCTCTACTGAGGTAACCCTATTTTCTTTGGTTTATGGGATGGAAGTTGTATTACCAGTGGAAGTAGAGATCTCCTCTTTGAGAGTTTTAAAAGAAGTTGAGTTAGAAGAAGCTGATTGGATTCGAGAACGTTATGAGCAATTAAATTTCATAGAAGAAAAGAGATTGACTGTACTGTGTCATGGTCAGCTATATTAAAGAAGAATGATAAGGGCTCATGATAAGAAGATTTGACCTCGTTGCTTTCGAGAATGAGAGTTGGTCTTGAAAAGAATTCTCCCAATCCAACACGATAGTAGAGAAAAATAGACTCCGAATTGAGAAGTGTCGTATGTGGTGAAACGAGCATTTTCGAATGGAGCGTTGATACTGACTGAGATAGATGGAAGTGATTTACCCTATCCTATAAATTCTGATGTTGTGAAGAAATACTATGCTTGAAAAAAAATGAAAAAATGAAAAAAAGTGAATGAAAAAAGAAGATTCAAGGTGAAAACCCTAAAAGGGCGGTTTGAGTTATAAGAGGTTTGTCTAAGTTGAAAACCTGAAAAGGTAGCTTAGATAAGGAGAATGCAGCATTGAATTTAAAAGTCCACTGATATGGAGGCTAGCAAATTCGAAAGAGTTCCAAGTTGTTAAGCACATCAGAGGGTTAGGTTTTTAAAAAAAACTTTGACATGTGTTATCACGATTATCTGATTGTTCATTTTGGGCTTTATCCCCATACTTATCCTTGTAATTCTCCCTTAGCTGAAATTAGCCAACATTTTACTAATAAGAGACATTCTATTTCATTCTTTGTGTCTCTTTCTAATGACTGTTTTTCAACTGTTCATATTCCTTTCTTCTTAGTACCCCACCATGGAAGAAATATGCAAATGCATTCTTACTTTTTGAGTTTGAAATAATGATTGATAAATGAATAACAACATGAAAGATTTTTTTTACATTACATTGAATAAGTCAAGAATGATAAAGGCAAAATCGAGATGTTCAGTTCCTGACTAGGACATTGAATCTGGGAAGAGATTTTTTACAGGAAGAATATGAGTGGAAGAGACAATTAAGAGCTACACTAGTTCGATTTTAGAAGAGCAGTGTAATTGAATCTTTGAAGAATCAAAAGGCTTGATGCCCAAGGAAAAAGCTTGAGAAACTTGAATACCATACATTGAATAGGAATTAATTGACCAACATTTGCATAGCATGCATTGAAATTCATATGCATTGCATAGCATACACTACTTTCAAGAAAGTATAGTGTATAAATTCAAAAAGTAGGGGTGTTCCAAGATCCCACATAGAGAAGATAAATGTGAAGACATTTTCAAAATTGAGGAAAAAAAGCTTGTCAGGTAAGTTCCTAATCCTTGAAATAGGATGTCTTTTGGTATCATGGTTGATTTATAAGACCTTTGGGCATAATCTCCTGAAATTCTTTCAAACACAACTTTTAACTCCTTTGGACATGATTGTCAAGGAGCAATTTACTTTTCAAAGTCGTGGTGCCTCTGTTTAGAGGAGCAATTTACTTTTCAAAGTCGTGATGCCTCTGTTTAGAAGAGTAATTTACTTTCCAAAGTCTTGGTGCCTCTGTTTAGAGGAGCAATTTACTTTTCAAAAGTCGTGGTACCTCTGTTTAGAGGAGCAATTTATTTTTCAAAGTCGTGGTGCCTCTGTTTAGAGGAGCAATTTATTTTTCAAAGTCGTTGAGCCTCTGATTAGAAGAGCTATTTATGTTTCTCAAAGTCGTTGAGCTTTTGATTAGAGGAGCCATTTATGTTTCTCAAAGTCGTTGAGCCTCTGCTTAGAGGAGCTTTGGTAAAAAAAAAAAATTAAAAAAATAAAAATGTCGAGTTGAGTCTTGATTGGGTGTCTACGTCTTTGCGTAATTTTTGTTTCACAGAAAATGTGCAAAGAGAGGCAGCTGTAGACGCCTAATTTGGTCCAGGCCTGGATTAATTGTGCCTGGTCCAAATGGGTAAGCCCAATTTGGCTTTTATTTTGTATTTTATATTATTTTTATTTTTTTTTATTTTATATTTTTTCTTCCTTTATATCTTATGTATTTATTATTTATTTATTTATTATTACTATGTATTAATATATGTATATCTTTATTATTTATTTTTTTTCTGTTAATATTTATATATGTATTTTATTTATCTAGTTATATATTTATTATTATATTATAATTTATTTATTATTATTATTTTTTTATTTATCTTGTAATATTTTTTATTTATCTTATTATTATTTTTTAATTATCTATTTTTTTTATTCATTTATCTGATTTTTTTCGTTTATCTGATTTTTTTTTCTCATTTTTTTAGGGTTGAGATTGAAGACTTTGAAGAATCCTACCGTGAATGGGGATTCAATTAGAATCCAGATTGGATTCAAAGATTGAATCCCCATCCAAAAAGGAATAGGGATTGATCAGAAACTTTTCTGATCAATCCCTATAAATAGGTACTGAAACAGAACGAAGAACACAGAAAAAACAGTGAGGAAAGAAGCTACCGGTTGAGAGAAAAAGGCGTATAAAAGATTTTTAAAGGCTAAGGAAAGGTTTAGAAGTGTTAGAACAGTTGTAGGAATCGAAAAAATTTTTGGAGATTTTTGGCGAAATTTTTTTCTGGAAATTTTTGAAAAATTTTCAGATTCCGGTGAACTTTTCGGTGAAAGTTAAATTTTTCGGTAACAATTTCGACCAAGTTTGAAGTTTTCGACTAGCTGCCCAATTTTCAGTGAAGATTCTCAGAAATCGACCAACTTTTCGGTGAACTTCCGGTGAAAAACCCAGATTCCAACGAAAAATTTTAGAATCCGGTGAATATTCAATCAGAGTTCTTCTGCCGTTTTAGAGAGAAGAGAGAGAAAAGAAAGGAAGAGAGAGAGAGGGGAGAAGGTTTCTATCAAAAAAATAAAGGAAACAACCTTATATACCCTCTCAAAACGACGTCGTTTTTGTGTTAAATAACTCAGATGATCCGCGCATTTTGTCAAGATCTGACTCGACCCAAGCGTCAACCCGCTTTTCGACCCACGCGTGTTCTATCTCCCGGAGCCGTTAGCCGAGCCGAGCCGACGTCTCGAGCCGTTTCTCCAAGCCGTTTTTCTTCCTTGAGCTGAGCCGAGTCGAGCCGTTCTCCAAGCCGATCCAGGTTTTTTTTTTATTTGTTTATTTATTTATTTGTTTTTTATTATTAAATTAGGATTATTTAATGTTCTTTTATCTTTATTTTATTTTTATTTTTGTTTTACTTTTCTTTTTTTTTATTTTCACTTTTATTTTATTTTATTATTTTATTTTCTTTAAATAAAATCCAAAAAAAATATTTTTAGGGAAAAGTTAAAAGTATCAATTTTTCTTAAAAATAAATTTTTAAAAAAAAATTTTTTTTTAGGAAAAGTTGAAAGTATCAATTTTCCTCGAAAATCAAAGTTTCCAAAAAATATTTTTGGGGAAAAGTTGAAAGTATCAATTTTCCTTAAAAATAAATTTTCAAAAAAGATTTTTTTTGAGGAAAAGTTGAAAGTATCAATTTTCCTCAAAAATAAAAGTTTCAAAAAAATATTTTTGGGAAAAAGTTGAAAGAATCAATTTTCCATAAAAATAAATTTTCAAAAAAAAGTTTTTGAGGAAAAGTTGAAAGTATCAATTTTCCTCGAAAATAAAAATTTTCAAAAAATATTTTTGGAGAAAAGTTGAAAATATCAATTTTCCTCGAAATTAAAGTTTCAAAAGAATATTTTTGGGGAAAAGTTGAAAGTATCAATTTTCCCTACACAAAAACAATCATTCTTTTCTTCCATTTTTTTATGTTAAATAATTCGATAATGGAGACTCTGCAAGTGAAACAGTAGTTTTTCTTGCATACTCTTGAGGTGAGAGAATTTTTTTAATTTTCTGTTAAAAGTATTAGAGTCAATCGAGATTAATTTTTAATAATTAATTACTTGATAAAATTTTAAGGCTCATTGGATAACACAAATTTAAGCTGGTACTATCTTTTGATGGGCGTTGTGAAGGTGCTATAACCTTCCTCACATGTAACCGAACTCTCAAACCTTGTTTATGATTAGTAGACCTGAACCTATTCTTTTAGGGACCCCTAAACTTAGGTGTTCCCTGAAAGGATAGATTTCTTAGGTGGCCAATCGCACCTAAATAAAAAAGATTGGTGACGACTCCTAAAAGTCAATATCTAACGATAGATCTCCGGATCTAAACGTTATGACAACTATTTTTAATAGTTTTTATTGTTTTAAGCAATCATCACAGCTATAAAAAGAACTTTTGGCCGAATCATCTTTTTAAAAGCAGAAATCATTTGATCAATTCCATTGAAAAGTATCATTCAATCAAGTCACATTTTTTTAAGGTTAAAAGTGACCAAATCACACTATTATTTTCTTTTCAAAAATAAGTTAAACGATTTGACAAAATCAAATGTAACAAAAAGAAGCAAAATTCACTATTAGCTAATTGGATGCACAAACCAAAACGAAATAGTCTAGGTTCTTAATTCTAAGAGCATTCTGGATTTATGTACGGGAAGAAACCCGGAATTGCACTGCATTGCACCAAAACGTAATTCCGTCGAAGGAACGATAGGCTTGGGCTTGCCTCAAAGTGAGTCACAACTGCGAGGTTCGTTGTCCTGTGTCCACTGCAAAATTCACTGCCAAGCTACATATAAGTGATGATTCCCCAACAAATATTAAGGTAATTGGTCAATAGTGACGGAATATAAGAAGTCTAGATCAGTTCATATACATTCGTAAAACTACTCGTGAATTGTTAAATCTATATCCGTGGATGATAATTTTTAAAAAGATTTGAAAAGCAACAGATTCATTTTTTTCTCAAAAATGCAATCAGCTGGGTTTAAGATTTATTAACAAATTCTTTTTCATCTTCACTCTTCATTCCGGGGAAAAAAAAATTGGATAGCTAGCATTTGTAATCCTCAAATTTTAGAATGCATATGAGTCCCTATATTTAAAAAAAAAAATTTCTTGATTCATGATTGCCAAATACCTAATTGATTTTTGTCGTCAATTTATCCATTAACTTTATCGTTAAGAAGACATTTGGTTGGCAGCATCTAACTTTTCGTTTTGAAATTTTACTTGTTGTAATATGATTCCTTTTTTTGGTTTAAGGTATTGTTTATAAACTCCAGCAATGTTAAACTTTTAATAGTGTCAAGAAGGTAAAAATAAGAGAAATCTATAATCCTTATCTCCATAAGTTTTTCTAACATTCCGCTAAATGCAAAATTTGTCCTTCTTTTGCCTAAAAAGGGATTTTTACTATCTATTTTACTCTTTAATTTCAAAAAAATTATATGATAATCCGAGACCCAATCTGATATGCAAAGAGGCACTTCAAGCACCATACTTGACAAATGGCAATGCCCATTTTTAATTTTAATTTTAAAAAAATAGATATTAATTAAATTTTTATTTGTATTTAGTTTTTATTCAATAGCACTAAATTTATATTTAAGATTAAATTTATTTAATAAAATATAGAATTACAATTGTTAACATATTTATATTTTTTTAAAATAATATTGAATTATTTTAAATTAAAATATAATTAAAAAATTTGTCTGTTATAATTAAAATTTTTTTTTCAAAATTTTATAGTTGCAACAAAGACTAAGTTTTTAAGATTAAAAATGTAATTTTTGTTGAAACTATATTATGAAGAAATTTATTTTTCAAAATTCTACAATTTCAATAAAAACTACATTTTTAAGATTAAAAATATATTTTTTGTTGAAAATATATTATGAACAAATTTGTTGTTCAAAATTTTATAATTTCAATAAGTATTATATTTTTAAAATAAAAATATAGTTTATGTTGAAAATATATTATGAAAAAATTCTACAGTTTCAAAATTCTATAGTTTCAAATATATTCTGAAAATAACTGTGTTTCAAAATTCTGCAATTTGTACATAGACTACATTTTTTAGATGAAAAAAAAGTCTATTATGAAAATATTTCTTTTTCAAAATTGTAATTAGTCTATTATTCAAATATTTTATGTAAATAATTATTTTTCTAAATCCTATGATTTTAATATAGACTACATTTTTATGATAAACAAACGAACACTAATTCAAATATATTATGAAAATAATTATTCTTTAAATCTTTATAATTTTGACATATTCTACATTTTAAAGATGAAAAATGTAGTCTATTATAACAAATAATTATTTTTCCAAATTCTATAGTTCAACATAGATTCATTTTCAAGATGAAAAAGTAGTCTATTATGAAATTATATTATAAAATAATTATAATATATTTTCATAATTTACATTTTTTTTTTGAAAGTTTGCTTTTCATTTAATTGTAACTTAAGTTTGCATCAGATTTTACAATATCATGCATAAACGCAAGATAATCCTCTACCTAGTAATTCCCCTCATTTAGTGAAAGCCCATTCACTGCCAATCTATGTGCAGCTTCATTCCCCGACCATCTTGTATGTTGTGCTGTGCATCCTCTCATTTCAGCCATTTTTTGTCTAGCCTCTTCGACTATTAAGCCTATTGGGGACATATCTTGGTTCCATGTATGGAATTTGTTGATAACTAATAGCGCATCTCCCTCCAGTACAAATTCATTGATCCCCATAACCTTTTCAAAATCTAAGGGCTCAACTAACAGCTAGAGCTTCAACTTTGTAGGGGTTAGTTACCCATGGTAAACCGTCACTATGAGCTCCAAGCACTCTACCCTTGTCATCCCTAATGATCACTCCAAAGCCTCCTTTCTTCCTTACGTTATCCATGGCACCATCGAAATTAAACTTTATAGTACCTCTGACGGGATGTTTCTAGCCACCATTGCCTTCTTCATCGTGTCTTTGCTATTTCTGCTGTGCCCTATTAAAGTCGAGCATGTATTTTTTCACAAAGGCTGCGGCAGCTTCTGGTTCTCTCCTCCATTCCCTATGGCGTTCATTGTTCCTGTCATTCCATATTGTCCACAAGCCAATCATAAGCGTCTGCATTTATTCCATTATGAGATTTCCAGCTACCTTGGAAAGCCAGTGTAACGGTTCCAGCGATTGAACATCATACTCATCCCATTGGAAATTTAGCTTTTCCCATAATCCTTTCACACAGCTACATTCTTTGACTGCGTGTAAAACTGTTTCTTCATTGTGGGCACATCTCTGACCACTGGTGTTTGTCTCTTTGCCAGATTCTCCATCACTGGTGGGAAGCCTTTGCCCACTTTCCATGCTTGTATCTTGATCTTAGTTGGCAGTGGTACTGCCCAAATCCTTTTCCAGACTTCTTGGCCTCTTCTTCTATCTTCATTGCTTCCTGCTTCTGAACCATTCTCTTGTGACATTCGGCATAGCATTCTATAGCCACTCCTCACGATAAATATCCCCTTGTTATCAATGTGCCATACCATTTAGTTAGGCTTGTCCAGCTTGCTTAATGATAATTCACATACTACTTCTACTTCATCTTGTGTAAACATATCATGAATAACAGACCACTTCCAAGTTCGTGTTTGTTCATCGATCAGATCTGCTACCAGCTTGTTCTCTTCATTATTATTCCTTGGTGATTAAGGCCAGAATGATGCAAAGGAAGAAAGCCGTTTATTGAACCAGATTCGATAGACCTACCATTGCTTACATGCTATGAAGCTACACTGCTTTTGTAGCCCAAATACTTTTCCACGTTAAAAAGGGATATGCTCCAAGTTTGGCGTCGAGGAATGAGTCATGTGGGAAATATTTGGCTTTTAATAGTGTATGCGTTAATTTATTGCACTAAAATTTTAATTTTTTCATACTCATTTTATACTCATTTTTAGTGTAACTTTTTATATATTTTACGTTGTTCAATAAGATTTTTAACAAAATTGCTCATAAATATACATTTATCTCATATGTAGGTACAAATTATGAAAATAAAGAATTTTAGTCAATTTTGATACAAATTTAGAGAATTTTTTGTGCAATTTGTGCAAGTGGCATAAACTAATATCAATAAGCAAAATTGACACTTAAGGAGTTTTTTTTATTTTTTTTGCATAATTTTTTAGTATTATTTTCATAATCATTTTTAGTAAAATGAAGTATAAAAATATTCATAAAATATTTGAAATATTTTGTAGAAAAAAAAAAGATGCAAGGACGTTGGTGCATGGAGGCACACGAAAGCGCATGGCTAAAGCCCCAAAACTTCAGGACGTTATAAGCTGGGTTCAAGTGCATCCAAGAGAGGAAAAGAGATGATGTGGCAATTTCAAAGCTACGATTGGTCTTTACTTTGAGTCATTAGACCAACCATTCCACGTGAAATCAAATTGCAAAATTGTGGAGCTTAACAACAAACAACTAGTGCACTAGAGCTGTGTACAGCGAGAATGAAGAAAGCTCCAAAAGTGTCAAGCCAAACGAAGACCTTTTTGGATTTTTTTAACACCTTAAGCTTCTTCCCCTTGGCTATAAATAGGGGAAGATGGCTGGCAATTAGGGAAGAGCTAGATTAGGATTTAGAATTTTAGTTTTTTACTTTCTAGCATTTTCTTTTTGGACTTTTTATTTTCTTAGTAGCCAAACATATTTCTAGCATTTTTCCTTTGAATTTCATTGCAATCTTACTGTTTCTCAAGTGTTTTTAAGTTTTCTTTTAGAATCTTTCAATAAATTTTGCATTTGAATTTATTTTCTAGCTCAAATATACTGATTTCTCATTAATACTCTGTTAATTCTGACCTACCTACGGTTTTTAGAGCATATCTCAATCAAATATTCATTGTTTTTGCTCAAAAATTTTTTCACAGTTTCCTAATTCATTTAGATACAACATATCAAAAATTTAGCTTCAAACTCACACCACAACATTCCAGATCAAGCTTGGAAGATCCAATTGGATGCAGTGACAATGCAGTTCTAGTTTTTATCTAACAAGTTTAGTGTGGACTTCTCTCCACTTTGACAATTTGTTTGTATTCCTTTCTTCTTTAGATCTTTGTTTCTACTTTTTACCTTGCTTAGTTTAATATTTTGCAATTTATTTCATGCTTTTCATTTCTGTTGGATTAATTTTCTTTGATGAAGTTCTATTTTTTCATATTCTATACTATTTTTGAATATAAGCTCATTGAGCTGATTTCTTTGTTAATTCATATTATTTTCTTGTTGATTTAGGTAGTTAACTCATAGAGCTAGGATGCATTAGCTGAGTTTTAGTTAATTCCCTCTAGAGAATTGTAGATCTAATTTTTCTTCTATGAATTGTTAGTTTCCAACTTCAAATGCTATTTTTGTTTTCATGTTTTTTAACTTAGATCTTGCATTTGTTCATTAGTTTTTAGTCTTCAAATTGAATTCTTATATTGTTCTTTTAGTGTTCTTTCAATTTATAGCTCATAATCATTTGATCATGCATGATTTAAAGTTAGAAATCCATCTTGAAGTCGTAGTTCCATATTAGCTTGAAATTTTCAGTTTTTGCTTAGTCAATTGTATTTTGTGTTTTCGATTCATAATTTTCATTTTAATTTCGTTTTTACACTAGTTAACCTACTGTTTTGGTAAATTTACAATTTATTTGGAAATTTTCTTAAGTATTTTTTTTAGCTATTTTCATTAGAAGTTGAGTTGTTAGTGACAGTTAGTTATAGTTAGTTTTAAGTAGTTAATTTGGTTAATTTGTTTTAGTTACTATTTTTGTTTCAATCTTTACTTGTGCTTTTTCATTCTTAGTCTAGAGTTATATCTTGATTAATGTTTAGTTTATTGCATTTTATTTTACCTACTGTTTTTGCATTTTATTTTAATTAGTTTACATGTTGCAATTTTACGTCATACTATATTTGTGTTACATGCTTTGTTTGATTTTTTTTTTTTCAATTAGTTTAATATCATGTTTTTCTTTGTTTAATTAAGCCAACTTTAGAAAAGTATGGGAATAATAGGTACTTAGGCTAGGAATATCTTTAGCTAATCCTCATGGAATTAACATATTGACTTTTTGGTCACTATTATTACTTGAATGGCTTGTACACTTGCAGAATTATCCAATCAAGTTTTTTGCATCCTTGTCAAGGATTAGGTGTAAAGAGTCTTAAGCTAATATCAACCTTCACCATGCTCTTCTATAGATTGGTTCACCCTTAATGTACTTTTGTTAGGCTAGCTACTAACTTACTTTGTTTTTGTTTCCTCATGTTGTTTACAAACTAATACTTTTTTTCCCTTAGGTTGTTTACAAATTAACTTTCTTTGTGTAGGTTTTTTATTAAGATATTTTTTTTTTTGCATGTGGGATTCCAATACTTATGAAGTAGCCGAGCATCATATGAACCATCCTAGACCTTATTATTTTGATGATTACCTAGCACCATGGCCTAAGGAGGAAAACAATGCGTAAATAAAGTCAGCCCTTAAATATTTCATCAAAAAATTTGACTCTATAAAAAATCTAGTAGAGGCCATTAAAGCTAAGAGTGATCTTAAGCCTACTTGTGTCTATAACTTTCCAAGCCAACATGACAATAGTGAAATACATGGTGGAATTTACCATAGTAATAGGCATCCATATTACCAACACTTTCAATCTTATACAAAAACCTACACTAGTCACACTTGGAAGGGATATCCTAAGAATATTTGGGATATTAGTTTGGGGCAATCCTTTAGTTTACCACCTCAATACATCCTAACTTATCCTATTGAGCATTCACTTCCATAACAATAGTGTCACACTATGTTCCACCATAACAATAGTTTTTTCCATCATGGTGCCATTCATCTTCACATCATTTTCCATACTCACCATATTCACCACCACCTCCTTCATAAGAAAAAAAAAAACCATCCCTTGAGGAAATGCTCATTGAATTGCTCCGAACTCAAGAAAAATACCAACGAGACTTAAAGGCATGTATTAAGAATTCTAGGCAACATAGTCAAAATGCACATACCTTAAATACTTGCTTTTAGATCCTATGACTAAGACTATAGAGTCAACACCTTGTTGGGAGAAGAAGGAAGAGCATACATTAGGAAATCATTTAAAGAAAGAAGGTCTAATGTGGGTTGATGATGATAAAAAGCTAGTTGTATTGAAGACACCACATTTTATAAAAATTATGGAAGAAGAGATAGTGGACGTAGAAGATAAGTTTAAGGCTAAAAAATTTGATGATAGAGGATCATTTAGGGGAGTTGAGCTTGATATTCCACTCGGGGCATTTCTTAAGTTCTTTGATGATCACTTACTTGATTGTATGGAGATACATAATGTGAATAAATGAGTTGATAAAGCAAGCTTACTAGATAAATCACTTAAGCCCTTAGATATATTTTTTCTTGAATATAGTATTAAGCTTAAGGATGAGAAAGAACTTATTAGCAAAGAACTTACTTGTCTAATATTAAGCTTAAGGATAAGGAAGAACTCATTAACAAATAACTTACTTGTCTAGTAGCTTTTTCATTCCATGATCTTATGCCCGAAGCTTTAGATACCTTATTCTTTGAGCTTCATCTAGATAGACTATCCATAAAAGAAGAGGTGAGTGAAAATGATTTTGGAAAGGATGACTCAATTCCCTACCTTGAGTTACAAAAAGACCTTAGAAATGGTCCAAATGAACAAGATAGTGAACTTCATAGTGTAACCATGCTATTTCTTCAATTTTTTAAAAATTCATTATATGATCAGTTGAAAATGCATGTGTTTGAGAACCCAATATTTAATGATTGTGATAAGGGTTGTTTGACTCCACCATTGGAAACAATCCTTGTTAAGCTTCCACTTATACCATCTATCGAGGACTTTTTCATCTTAGAGCCTAAACTCATATTCTTCATGATGGCACCTTATTCATTGGTACTAAAACCAATGACAATCTCTATTGGTCATTATTGCAATATACTTAGATTATTCTTAGATGTGGGATACAAATGTACCTTAGTGCACCAAGGTTACTCAATGCTTACCATTACACATTTGGTGCAAAAAAAGAGAATGAAATGAGTAGATTCAATAAGGAAATTTGGTGTGATTCTCTAACACTTATGAAAGTCAAGCTTTTGACTTTAAATAAAATGCTTTTTAAGAGGCAACCCAAGTTTTACTTTTCATGCTATTTTTTTTTAGCATACTTGTGTACATACATGTTTGCATGATTTTTTCTTTTGCACATTTGATTTTTCTTATTTGTACATAGTTATCATCTTTGTTCATTCGATTAGGTTGTATATATTTGTTCATGTGTTCATTCTTTTCTTTCGATTATACTTTTCATTATATATATTGATGTAGTTTCTTTGTATAGTTTTTTTCTTTATTTTGTAGGATGAATACAAGCTTAAAGAGGAAACACTAGTTTTGGCCAAAGCTAGATAGGAGATTCGATTACCATGCTTCCATGTGATAAAAGAGTTCTCTTATTTCTCTCTTTTGTGCTTTATTACTTTATGCTTACATATTGATGACAATGTGTTGTTTAAGTTTTGGGTTATGGGAAAATTGCTCAAATTTTGAAAAATTTTTCTTGAATTTTCCTTAATTGTTCCTTGAAATTGAGCTTAACATATGGTAGCTTGAATCATTATTATACTTTCTTTGATTAGTTATTTATGAAGCCAATAATAGGTAGAGATTAAGAATGAATATAGCTTTAGAAAAAGATTAAATATACGTAAAATATGAAATGATACTTAGGTCTAATGAATTCTTGAATACGGTATTTATTTGTGAATGATGCTTTTGAATATTGAATTACATTTTTTTATCTAATATTGATTATGTAAGTATGAGACTATTTTTGCATTGGTTTTTAAAGTTGGGTTCCAATTCTAGAATTTGTTTTGATCATTTCTTGAGGTGAAATCTTAGAGGACACATGAATAGGAAAATTATATAAGCCATATTTAGATCGATTCAGTCTTTCGAGCTAACCTTGATATAATATTTTCATATTCACCCCATTTAAGCCTTATGATATCCTTTTATTTGCTTTGAAACCATATAAGCCTATAGCCTCATTTTGTATATTTCTTATCTTTTTGGCTCCTTACCCTATATGCATTAGGACATTCATGCATCATTTGTGAGTTAGGCATTATTAAAGAGGAAGGGTGGAGCTTGGAAAAAGAATGAAAAATAAAAAAAAATATGAAAAAAAGGAAGAAAAAGTCAAGCTTGAAAAAAAAAAGAAAAAAGTTGTAGAAAAACAAAACAACAAAAACTAAAGAAAAAACAAAAACAATAAAGTGGTGAAAAAACAAAGAAAAGATGAACAGAGAAAAAAAATAGCAAAATCAAAGTTTAGGAAGAATTTTTTGTCAAGCTTACATTTCTTACCTTGAAATCTCAACTATGGATGATCCTAGACATGTGATGCATTATTAAGGTACCTGAGCCTAAATGACTTTTATCATACCTTGACCCTAGCTTTGCATTACAAGCTTAATGAAGTCTTAAATGATCCTTAGTCATATGTCTATCTATATTAATGTAGAGAGATGTGATGAGCAAACTTATGAAACATGAGCATACTTTATTGATCCTTGTTATTAAAGTTTCATGTTTTGCATAACATTACTAGATTTCATGCAAGGATCTGTGAGAGGTGTTGCTCGCTTATGGAACCATATTTAGGAATGATCTTAGCCTAAGTACATTCTTGTATATTAGCACTTGTTCATGATTTTACTTTAGTTATATCTATTGATCAATCCTTGAGGCATTTATGTTGAATGAAGAACTGAAGATATAGTATGATTCTTGCTCAATCTTATTTTGCTTAAGGGCAAGCAACAGCTTAAGTTGGGGGTTAGATTGCACTAAAATTTTAGCTTTTTCATGCTCATTTTTAGTGCAATTTTTCATATATTTTGGCTTGTTTCTTAGAATTTTTGGCAAAATTGCTCGTAAACACACATTTATCTCATGTATAGTTACAAATTATGAAAATGAGGAATTTTGGTGGATTTTTACACAAATTTGGAGATTTTTGGTAAAATTTATGCAAGTGCCCTAAACTAGTGTCAATAAGCAAAATTAACACTTAAGGAGTTTTCTTGATTTTCCTTGCATAATTTTTTAGTATTATTTTCATAGTCATTTTTTAGTAAAATAAAGAATAAAAATGTTCATAAAACATTTGAAATATTTTGCAAGAAAAAAACAAGATGCAAGGACTTTGGTGCATGGTGGTGCATGGACCTGCATAGTTGATGCACCAAAACTTTAAGGCATTACAAGTTGAGTTCAAGTGCATCCAAGAAAGGAAATGATGATTCTCAAGAGCTATGATTGGTATTTACTTTGACTCATTAGACCAGCCATTACACATAAAATCAAATTGCAAAATTGTGAAAGAGCCAAACAACAAACAACTAGTGCACCAGAGCCAGGTACAACGAGAATGAAGAAAGCTCTAGAAGTGTCCAGCCATATGAAGACCTTTCTAGACTTTTTTACACCTTAAGCTTCCTCCTCTAGCTATAAATAGGAGGAGAGAGCTAGCAATTAGGGAAGAGTTAGATTAGGATTTAGACTTTTAGTTCTTTACTTGCTAGCATTTTCTTTTTGCACTTTTTATTTTCTTAGTAGCCAAACACTTTATTTCTAACATTTTCCTTTTGAATTTCATTGAATCTTATGGTTTCTTAAGTTTTTTTAAGTGTTCTTTAGAATTTTTCAATAAAATTTGAATTTGAATTCATTTTCTAGCTCAAATATATTGATTTCTCATTTATACTCAAATCAGTTTTCAAATCTGCCAATTTCGACCTACCTGTGCCTTTTAGAGCATATCTCTATCAAATCTGCATTTTTTTCCCTCAAATTTTTTTTCATAGTTTCCTAATTCATTTAGCTATAACATATTAAAAATTGGTCTTCAAACTCACACCACAGTGTTCCAAATCAAGCTTGGAAGTTCTAGTTAGATGCAGTGACAATGCAGTTTCAGTTTTGATCTAGCAAGTTTGGCATGGATTTCTATCCCATTTGGTGATTTGTTTGTATTCATTTCTCCTTTAGATCTTTGTTTCTACTTGTTAGTTTAATTTTGTACAATTTATTTCATGCTTTTCATTTCTGTTTGCTCAATTTTCTTTGATGAGGTTCTGTTTTTCCAAATTCTGCACTATTTTTGAATTTGAGTTCATTGAGGTCATTTCTTTATTGATTCATATTATTTTCTTATTGATTTAGGTAGTTAACTCATAGATCTAGATTGCTTTAGCTTAATTTTAGTTAATTTCCTCTAAAGAATTGTAGATCTAATTTTTCTTCTATGAATTGTTAGTTTTTAGCTTCAAATGCAGTTTCTGTTTTCATGTTTTTAAACTTATATTTTACATTTGTTCATTAGTTTTTAGTCTTCAATTTTAATTCTCATATTGTTCTTTTAGTGATCTTTCAATTTATAGCTCATAATCATTTGATCTTGCGTGATTTAAAGTTAGAAATCTATCTTGAAGTCACAGTTCCATATTAGCTTGAATTTTTCAATTTTTGCTTAGTCAATTGTATTTTGTGTTTTTGATTCACAATTTTGATTTTAATTCCATTTTTACACTAGTTAACCTACTTTTTTTGTAAATTTACAATTTGTTTGGAAATTTTCTTGAGTATTTTTTTTTAGCCACTTTCATTAGAAGTTGAGTTGTTAGTGATAGTTATAGCTAGTTTTAAGTAGTTAATTCGATTAATTTGTTTTAATTACTATTTTTGTTTCAATTTTTACTTGTTCTTTTTCATTCTTAGTCTAAAGTTATATCTTGTTTCATGTCTAGTTCATTGCATTTTATTTTACCTACTATTTTTACATTTTGTTTTACTTTACTTAGTTTACATGTTGCAATTTTACATTATACTATATTTGTGATACATGCTTTGTTTGATTTTTTTTTCTTTCAGTTAGTTTAATACCATGTTTTTCTTTGTTTAATTGAGCCAACTTTATAAGGGTATGGAGTAATAGGTACTTAGGCTAGGAATCTCTTTAGCTAATTCTTGTGGGATCGACATTTTGAGCTTTTGGTCACTATTATTACTTGAATGGCTTGTGCGCTTGCAGAATTGTCCAATCACTAACTTGTTTAGGTTAGTTAAAATTCTCCACCCTTGTTTAGCTAGCATGGCCTTATTGAATTTTTCCATTTCTTAGAAACCCATAATCCTATCTTTTTGTACTTTGCACATTTCCTTCTAGCTTTGCCAATGTATGCTCCTTATCTCCTTATTATCTCTCCACCAATAATTACTTATCAATTCATTCATTTATTCACATAGTATTTTTGGAAGTAGAAGTAACTCATGGCAAAAGTGGGAATGGATTGTAGTATGGATTTGATGAATACCTCTTTCCCACGCATTGATAACATTCTTTGGCATCTTCCATTCATTGTTGCACTTATTTGATCCCTCAAATCCCTGAAAGACTTTTTCTTGTCTTTCTTTACAATTTTAGGCAATCCTAAATACTTTCCTAGATTTTTTATCTCTTGGACTCTAAACAAGTTTTTTATTTCCTCAATTTGCCCTTCTCCCATATTGTTGCTAAAAAATAAAGCTAATTTATCCAGATTTATCTTTTGGATTGAGCTTTCTTTATATTACTTTAGCACATGCATCACTCTCTCACTTTTGCCTTTATTGGCCATGCTGAAAAGAAAACTATCATCAGCAAGGAAAAGGTGACTAACTCGAGGTCCATTTTGGGTTTCCTAATCTCCATGTAACAACTTTATTCCTAGCATTTCTTTAGTATTGCAAAGAGACACAATGCAAATAAAAAACAAATAAAGTGATAAAAGGTCTCTTTGATGAAGTCCACTTTTCGAAAAAAATTACAAGAGAATAAGACATTGTTATGACACAATTCATGACATTGGAGTTCTAAATAGAATGGAAACCCTGTCTAAGCATAGTTATCTCAAGAAACTTCCATTCCACTCGGTCATAGGCCATACTTATGTCAAGTTTTAAAGCAAAGAACCCCTTTCTCCAATGTTTCTTTATTTTCAAATGGTGTGCAAGTTTGTAGGCAACTAAAATATTATCAAAAATTAAGTTGCCCATAACAAAAGCACTTTGTGTTTCACTAATACAAGATGGAAGAATTGTTTCAAGCCTATTTACTAAGACTTTTGATATGATCTTATAAATCACATTGCATAAACTAATAGGCTTAAATTGGGTAATATTGTTTGGCTTTTTAGTTTTTGGAATTAGGACAATATTGGTACAATTTATCTCAACTAAGTCTCTATCCCCTTAAGAAATGACAAATGAAGCTAGTTACATCATTTTCAATATTATACCAAAATTTCTAGAAAAATAAAATAGCCATACTATCAAGACCAGGAGATTCGCTAGGATATCTTTTTTTAACTGTTTTGTAGACTTCCTCTTCATTGAATTCTATAAGGAAGAGTTTATTCATCTCATCAGCGACATAAGGTTCAACAACCTCAAATACATTTTCAAAATTTGAGAGATTGTCCAAATGGAAGAACCTTTTAAAATATCCAATGGCTATCTGTTTAGTTTTTTTTCTTTTTCACACCATATCCCATTTTCATCCTCTAGCCCTTTAATAATATTTACATGTTAAATAAATAAATAATTTATATATTATATGTGCAATAAAACCTAAAGTAGATTCCTAAAGTAGATTTACTATGTGCTGGGACAAGCAATGTTAGGATAGTAATTATTCTCTATGCTACTTAACAAAACATACATCAATTAATAATATAACTAAGGGCTATAAAGTAAAAGATATTATTAGATAATTGATAACTTTATAAAATAGAGTTATTTAGACTTGTTTTTAATGTTTGTATGTGTTACTTTTGCTTTGTTTATTGTAAAATAATGATATTTTTACTCTTAAGGTGCTTAATTTGCTACTATATAGGAAATTTTGAAGAAAAGATTGAATTTTGGGAAATCTTAAAGAATCTTGAAAGTTTTTGATAAAATCTTGGATGATTTTTGGTATATTTGGAGTAATCTTGGACTTTTCTTGATAAAGTCTTAAAGATTCTTGGAATTCTTGAAACTCTTGAAGTTGGAATGATGAATTTACGTAAGATTAGTGTTGTCAATCCTATACAAGTGAAGAATTGTTCAATTTTATTGAAGAATCCAAAAAGTTCATACAAGAATTGCCAAAAAGAAGTTCGACCATTGTTGTAACGATTTTGGAAACCGTTAGATAAATTTTTAGAAAAATCAAAACAAGGGAAGTCGTCACTAATCTTTTTTGTTAGGTGTGATTACCTAAAAAGTTTATCTTTTTAATAAAATTTTAAAATTAATTAAAACCTATTAAAAATATAATTTTTTTGTCTACCAAAATCGAAGTCGGATTCGAGAGTACAGTTATGTATAAGGAAAGATTAGCACACTTATAACGCTAGTCCAAAGACATTACCAATTAATCTTACGTTATCTTTTAGTTTTGACCAAAAAAATCTTAATTTTGATATTTTAAAAAAAATTTCATAATTTCTCTTATTGCAGTAAAAACATCTTTTTTTAGTCATTTGCTTGAAAAATAAATTAGAACCTTACAAATTGAAAATTTCCTAAAAATATTCAAATACTTTGATAATATTAAAATGAACTTTTTCACCCAGAGATATCTTAAGACTAACTACTTGGATTTCTTAAGGATTCCATCCTAGGTAGTTCATATTTATCTTCAAAATCAAAATTTATAATTTAAATAATAAAATGACACTTCTAATTAAACCTAAATAATATTTTCTTTTTATAAAAATTTATTTTTTATTAAATAAAATGTAAATGAAAATTTTTATTGAAAATTATTCTAAATGCCTTATTACTTTGATGGCATTTTAGATAAATCCTTTCACCTAGAGAATATTAAAGAATCACAACTTGAACTCCTTTAGGATTTTATCCATGGAGATTTTAATTTTTGATATTACTATTTCACTTAAAAGTTATATAATAATACAATTTCCAATAAATTTATTTATTAAAAAATGAATATTTTTATAAATATTTTATATTTTATTTCTTTTAAGAAAATGTTTTGAATTAAGGAAAGATAAAAATCTTTATATTGAAAAAAGTTTATAAATATTTCAGTACCTTAGTAATTTTTAAAATACTTTTCTCACCTATAAAGTTCTTGAGAGTCACTACTCAAACTTCTCGAGATTCCATCATCAAAAATTCATGTTACTTTTAAGACTATTATGTGAAATGCAGATGATGAAGTATAATTAAAAATGACATATGCCTGCTATTTAGAATGCTAATGTATGCATAAAGTTATTAAGCAATCAAAAGCAAACGTAAGCAAAAATGATCATATAATGTGCATTATAATAATAATAATAATAATAATAATAATTATTATTATTATTATTATTATTATTATTATTATTATTATTATTATTATTATTATCATCATCATCATCTTCATCATCATGAATGAATGAACATTTAATGAATTGCAAGTGAAATAAATAACCTTAACAAATTAACATAGGAGACATGACATAACAATTAAAGTGATCACAACATGTAAACTAGAGAACATGTAAAATAGAAAACAAATATGGTATGCAACATAAAATTTGGACAATTACAATAACCAAGGCCTTTACTAAAAGTGATTAATAAAAAGTCAAAGGGAAGGGTTTCATTTATTCCAAAACAACCAAAAATTCCATTTCCATGTGGTTTTCAAGACTTTACATTCCTTTAAACACTAGCCTAGTACTTCTAAAAAAAAAAAATTAAGTTCTATCATGAAAAGCTTTTTTTTTTTTTGGTTAAAACATCACTTAGAGACTGAAAGAAAACCAGCTTTGAATTTTTTAAACACAACCCATAGGGCAGGAGCCAAAAACTCCCTCAAAAATCATTCCTTTAAAATAAAAAAGCTATCCAAAACTTTCTCGTTTTTTCATGTTTTCAAAAGCTTTAAACTTTACCATAAAAGCTTTAATTTTTATCATAAAAACCAAACCTAAAAGCTAAAATCTTGATTCAAATCGTCCCTAAATAGCCAACAAATGGACAAAAAAGTAAAAAAAAAATCCTTGAAACTAGTTTTTGAGTACCGAAAAATCCGAGCTTTAAGCTTTCAAAACAACTTTTTTGCATAAAAAGTAAGGTCTAAAAATTAAAGCTTTTAGACAAAAACTGAATCCTTCATGAAAGCTAGCTTTAAACCTAAAAAAATGAAAAGAACATTCAAGGCAAAACTCTCATGGATAGCCATGTAACTAAACCAAAACTAAACCTTTGAACTTTAAAACCCTTCCCTTTTTCATCCATAAAGAACATTTAGATTTCAAAACCAACCCTTCATTTTTAATGTGAAACCACGTAAACGAAAAAAGGAAATCAATGTTTTTTTTTTTCTTTTTTTAAGTTTCATTCATAAAGACAATCAAGAAAAAAAGTAACAAAAGCCACACTTTTCTTTTCTAAAACTCCTTCCTTTCTTTTCTTTTTTCTTCCTTTTTTCTACTTTTTTTTTTTTTTGGTTTTTCCTTTGGTTTTTTCCTCCTTTCTTTCTTCCTATTTTGGGCTTTAAGCATAAAAGCCAAGTGTTTGTATATGAAAACAACTTCGGCTTTTGTTTGGGCTTTCTAAATTGGCCTTGGAATGGGTCATGAATTAGGCTTATAATCGGGCTATGTAACAGACTTTTAAATTTTGATTTTGAATTTTATCCTTTTAAGCCTATACGATCTAATTTTTTGAATTTTTTTAGAATTTTTTTATATTTGATTTATTTTTTACTTCTTCTTTTTTTAATTTTTTAGATTTTTTCTAATTAAAAAAAAACCCACTCATCAGAGGCTCCAAAACTTTTGAAATCTAAACAACTTTTAAAAATAAATTTAAAAGCTCTTTTAGGTCAAGACTCAATAACTTTTGACAATAAATTTAAAAACTCATTTAAAAAAGACTCAACAACTTTTGTAAATAAATTGAAAAGCTCTTTTAGGAAAGGTTCAACAACTTTTGAAAATAAATTTAAAAGCTTCCTTAAGTTTTTGAAAATAAATTTGAAAGCTTCTTTAAGCAAAGGCTCAATGACTTTTGACGATAAATTTGAAAGCTCATTTAAGCAAAAGCTCGATGACTTTAAAAATCTCATCCTAAAATGTTTGGTTTTATTTTAAGTCCTTTTAAAAATTATTTATCTTCTTTAAGGGTTGTTTCTTTTATTTACTTTTTTTAAAATGTGTTCATTCTCTAGTTGACATGTCTGTTTTTCCTAAAATTCATCCTTTATACAATATATGTAATGAATGCAAGGAACACAATATATGTCATTCAAGGAAATTTGTTCACATCAAGTGCTTGAATTTATGGGAAAATGTTTTTTTGACAACCACATCTATCTTCAAAATCTTAGTTCTTGAATAAATCATCAGCAGTTAAATTGTACTAATCTAACCAAAATCTTTTTCTTGATTCAAACATTTTTTGTTTTTCCTCTCTTTATTGATTATTTTTGCCTTGATCTCTCTAGTAACTTTCCATTAATTTTTACCAAAAACCCCTTTTCTCTTTTCCCGTCATCATTGTTATTCACAACTCATCTTCATTCACCCTTCCATCAATTTTCCATTTCCAATTTTCATCATTTTTCATTTCATTTATTCATCAATTATCAGTTCCTTTTTTTCTTTTTTTTCTTCTTTTCCTTTTTTAATTCATCCACTCATTCATCATCATTTTTCACTCATTCATTTGTCCTTTCCATTTTCCATTTTCATTCATTTTTTAGTTTTTCATTCACCCATTCAGTTTTGTTTCATTTATTTTTTTTCATTTTTTTCCATTGTATTTTTGCATGCTAGTTTTTCTTTTGACCTTTTTTTCTTAATTAGTGTTAACTTCATTAAGCTTAATGATCTCATCTTGGTGCCAACTAACCTGAGCTTAAATCTCAAATTGGTGCCAACTAAATTAAGTTCAATTCTCCTCAGTGGGTGCCAGCTAAATTAGGTTTAATTCTACTCAGTGGGTGGCAGCTAAATTGGGCTTAAATCTTATTTAAGTGTTAGCTACATTGGTTTAAATCTCACTTAAGCGCCAGCTAAACTAGGCTTAAAATACTATCTTTTTTAAAATTCTTCAACAACCCCTCCTCTTTTGCAAATTACTTTTTAACTTGCCTAACTCTTTTGTTTTCTTCCTTTTTTCCTTTTTTCCTTTTCTTCTTTCTTTTCTTTTCTCTATTGATCTCTTCATTTTTTTTTCAGTAGATTATTCTTTTCTTATCTCTTGAAATAAATATTTTTTCTTTTTTGAAATTTTTCTCCTTTTTTTTGGGCTGTTAGAGATTTTAAAATTTTTAAAACTTAATTTTGAAATTTAAAATATTATAACCGGAGGAGTTACAAATCATGACACTAAAAATAGATTCAACTCGAAAGACTTACAAATCTTGGTTGGAGGACTTAGAGACCATACCCAGACATTTTATAAGTCTGGATACTAAAACAAACTCTATTTGAAAGACTTGAACATCGTTCAAAATTTAAAGTTATACCCAAAGGTCTTAAAGATCATTCAAAATTTTAAGATTTTGCCTGAAGGTCTTGAAAATAGTTCAAAATTTTAAAATTTTGCCAGAAGGTCTTGGAGATAATTCAAAATTTTAAAATTTTGCTTAGAGGTCTTGGAGATCACTCAAAAATTTAAAATTCTACTCAAAAGTCTTGGAGAGCATTCAAAAATTTAAAAATTTTACCCTAATGTCTTAAACATCATTCAAAAATTTAAAACTTTGCTTAGAGGTTTTGGAAATCTTATACTCATTCTCCAAATCATCGTCTCTTTTAGAGTTTGAAAATTTTTCATTTTTAAATTTTCACCTTTCATCTTAAAGGTTTTTCACGTTCTATTCTAAGGCATTATATCTTATAGATTTGAAAATGCTTAATATTTCATTTATGTTACAACCTCATTTTCCTTTAATAAGTGCCCCACATTATTTTTTAAGTATTTTCAAATGACAAATTTCCTATTTTTCTTGTTTTATCACCAAAATTTGGCAAACATAACCATGATGCAAAAGGCCATTGAAATGATTATATGAATACAAATTTTTACTCCATGCAAAAATGCAAGTACATATCTACCCAATGTAAATGCACTATGTGAATATGTAAATGTCTTTTTTCTGATGTAAATACAAATGTCTTTTTTCTTAATGCAAAAGCTCCATGTAATTATGCAAATGCAAATGTTTATCACAGTGATATAGATATTTTGCAATGATGCAAGTGTAAACACCCTTTTCATAATGAAAATGCAAATAAGAGGATGCACATGCAAAGATCCTTACCATGATGGAAAAGTACATTCCTTGTAAATGATGCAAATGTCTCTATAAAGATGCAAGTGTCAAGATTTCTCTTTTTTTTTTTCATTTTTCAGATTCCAATTCTGTTATTTTCTCTTTGTTATCAAATTAGCTTTTCAACTTCCTCTTAAAAAAGTCTCATTTTCCACTTTCTCAAGTCTTTTTCTTTATTCCTTCACTTATCTTCCTTATAGTCTCTATCATAACGGTTGTGTTTGCCTGATGAATTTGGGAACAAAATAAAAAAAAAAACAAAAAATGAACTCGCCACCAATCTTTTTTTGGTAGGTACGATTGGTCACGTATTAAAATTTATCCTAATAAGATTTTTAAATTAATTAAAATTTATTAAAGGTAATTTTATGGTCTGTGAAACAGTCTGAATTCAGGAGTTGGTTACGTGTGGAGAAGGATTAGCACCCCTACAGCGCTTGTTAAAATGATACCAATTAACTACGTGTTATTCTTTGATTTTAATAAAAAATAATCTCATTTTCGATGTTGAAAAAATAATTTTCTTAATTTTTTTATTTATTGGAAATTATTTTTTTTATTGATGCTCAAATTTTATTCAAGAAAAATAAATTAAAATTTTTTTATTGAAATAAATTCTTAAAATGTTTCAGTACGTTAGTAACATTAGAAGCATTTTTTCTCACCTAAAGATTTTTTAGGCATCACTTCTTGAAATATCGCAGAATCTCATCATTGGAAGTTCAAATTTACTTTTCGTAAAAAAACTATGTCGTGCATGCAATGCAGAATGTTACCATGTTGATGCACACATTTTAATTTTTTGTTTAGAAATTTTATTAATATTTTCATTTAAAAATTTGAAGAAAAAAATTTTTTATTATATTGAAGATTTTTATAAATATTTCAATACACTGGTAATATTTAAAAAATATATTCTCACCTATGGATTTCTCAATGCATCTCTAACTCAGAATACTTTTAAAATCCCATCATCGGATAAAATTTTTTTTCTCATTTTTCTTATTACTTAGTCTTAATTTATTAATTAATTTTTATTTATTATTTTATAACCAAAAAGAAAATTTTTATTGTATTAAAAATTTTTTTATAAATACTCTAATACAGTGGTAGTATTTAAAAAAAAAATTTCTCACCTAGAGATTTCATAGGTATCACTACTCGGAGTACCTTTAAATCTCATCGTCGGATAAAAATTTTCTTTTCTTACACTTTTTATTAATTTATTATTATTATTAACAAAATTATAAAAATTTTAACTATATCTTTCATTACTTATTTTTATTAATGATTATTATAAAACAACAAAAATTTATTCTAGCAAATTTAAATATTTTAACATGCATAAATATTAATAAATTTAAAATAACAAAAATAATATTTTAAAAAAAATTCAAAAAAAATTTTTTTTACCTAAACCTGATCGATCAATGATCAGGTCAACATCAATCCGATGGTCTGATCGCGTTTAGCGGTTCGAGGTCGGTCCGACTGGGGTTCAACGGTTTGGGCTGGTCGAGATCAGGTTCAGTGGTTCGGTGCCAGTTCAGTTGGATCGGTCAGAAGCTAAACACGACCAGGATCGACGTTGACCGAACCATTGACCGGTCCAATTCAGGTAAAAAAAAATTTTTTTTTTGAATTTTTTTTAAATATTATTTTTGTTCCTTTAAATTTATTAATATTTATCCATGCTAAAATATTTAAATTTGCTAGAATAAATTTTTGTTGTTTTATAATAATCATTAATAAAAATAAGTAATGAAATATATAGTTAAAATTTTTATAATTTTGTTAATAATAATAATAAATTAATAAAAAGTGTAAGAAAAAAAAAATTTTATCTGACGATGAGATTCTAAGGTACTTTGAGTAGTGTTACCTACGAAATCTCAATGTGAGAAGATTTTTTTTAAAATACTACTTGTGTATTGGAGTATTTATAAAAAAATTTTCAATACAATAAAAATTTTCTTTTTTGGTTATAAAATAATAAATAAAAATTAATTAATAAATTAAG
Source organism: Durio zibethinus (assembly GCF_047325235.1). NCBI lineage: Eukaryota > Viridiplantae > Streptophyta > Magnoliopsida > Malvales > Malvaceae > Durio > Durio zibethinus. The sequence goes on along the minus strand of NC_143174.1, from coordinate 9,960,155 downwards.
AATAAGTAATAAGAAAAACGAGAAAAAAAAATTTTATCCGATGATGGGATTTTAAAAGTATTCCGAGTTAGAGATATTTTGAAAAATCTCTAGGTGAGAATATATTTTTAAAATATTATTAGTATATTGGAATATTTATAAAAATCTTCAATATAATAAAAATTCATTTTTTTCTTTAAAGTTTTAAATGAAAATATTAATAAAATTTCTAAACAAAAGAATAAAATGTGTGCATCAACATGGTAATATTCTGCATTGTATGCACGACATAGTTTTTTTACAAAAAGTAAATTTGAGCTTCCAAGGATAAGATTCTGCAATATTCCAAGAAGTGATACTTAAGAAATCTTTAGGTGAGAAAAAAGTTCTTCTAATGTTACCAACGAACTAGAACATTTTAAGAATTTATTTCAATAAAAAGGTTTTAATTTATTTTTCTTGAATAAAATTTGAGCATCAATAAAAAAATAATTTCCAATAAATAAATAAATCAAGAAAATTATTTTTTCAACATCGAAAATGAGACTTTTTTTTATAAAAATCAAAGGATAACACATAGTTAATTGGTACCGTTTTAACGGGTGCTGTGGAGGTACTAATCCTTCCCTACACGTAACCGACTCCTAAACCCAAACTGTTCCACAAACCATAAAATTACCCTTTTGATAAATTTTAATTAATTTTAAAATCTTTAATTTTAATAGGTGGCCAATCACACCTAGCCAAAAAAGATTGATGGCTACTCCGTTTTTCGTTATTTTTTTATTTCGTTCTCAAATTCATCAGGCAGACATAAAATCATTATGACAGCTTTGCGACTCCACTAGGGAAGCCGTTTGTTTTCAAGAGTCAGGCTAAAATTAACTACGTGTTATCCTTAAATTTTGATTTAAATAGTCCTAATTGGTTTCTTAGATTTTTATTTTTCACTTTAAAAAAAGGTAAAAAAAAAAACAAATCGAAAACAAAAAGAAAAAATTCACACACATTTCTTTTACTATACCTCTTATGCTTTATTTTTCTATATATATTACTCTCAATAAATTAAGATATATTTGCACACACAATAACACGATACATTTTCTTATAAGAGGAAGTAGAGTACCTATGCCCTCATGAGGTGATAACCTCTGCAATGGCAAGCGAAATACTTCTACTCAAATTGAACCCTTTCCGTTCATAGCCTATAATGGGTGAGGATCGAGGTGCCTCACTAGTCCAGCGTGGATGACAATGAGGAATAATTTGGGAACCTTTAGACATGTGTCAATCCAAATCCAGCATGTAATAAGCTTAGGAAATCAGCCTTTGGTAGAGCCTCGTCCACCTTCTTGTAGGAAATACCTAAGAATAAAAGTTGTGTGTAATACAAAACAAAACAAAACAAAAAAATCTCAAAACTTAAAAAATATTTTTTTCAAACTGCATCCTCACACTAACTCAATTTTGTTTCATTTTCTTTTTTGTTTTTTGCATTAATCATATCATATAGTTATGCATCGAGATATTTTCTCTAAGACATATTTCTCCTAAGAAGTTTTCATGAATCCCATAGAATTACATATTTGCCCATCCTCAGTCAGTGTCCCATATGGGTCGTATAATAAAGTATATGTTTGGTTGAACGAAGCCCAACAAAAGAATGGAGATTGCTTGCCTATTGGCTATATGTATGAGTTACCTAAGAAGGTGCATTTGGATCTCACACAAAATGATTTAGAAGACTTAGCCATCATCTGGAGTCAATTAAATGAAGAAAAAAAAGAAAGCTTTTGCAAGTATGGGTAGATTGCATCTCTCATTCTAGTAGTGATCGATGAATAGTTGATCGGGGCAACTATACAGTTTTAGGATCCATCCTATAGATGCTTCACTTTTAATCAGAAAGATTTTGTGCCAATTATTGAAAAGCATTTGATTTTGCTTAGAATAAAAATACAGTGTCCAGATAAAGTGTGTACTCGAAAGTCAAAATTAGGTTATCATAAAAAGTTGGCCAAGCTTATGAGGGTTAAAGTGGAAACCATCGATTCCTTCGCAAAGCCTAAAGGTGAACATCTCAGCATCTATTGGGACTTTTTCTGAAACTTCATTCAAGGGCATTTAAATGATGATCAAGGTATGGTTGTGTTTGCTCTAGCATTGTATGGCATGGTAATCTTTCCAAAGATTTTGGGTTACATTGAAATAATTGTGGTAGACTTTTTTGAGCAAATTAAAATCCAAGCAATCAATCTCGCTCCAACAGTCCTAGCTAAAACCATCAAGTCATTGAATTTCTATCGACGAAATGGAAAAAGACGATTCATAGGATGTGCACCGTTATTATATATATGGGTTAAAAATCATTTTAAGTGGAAAAAGAATGCATTTTTAAAGTCATATCTATAAAACAAAGCACCAATTAAAGAGTTCTGCAAAAACGATGGCCAACATTGAAGACTAAAGAAGAGTGGATCCTTTTTTTGCGAAGGCTTACCAAAGATGAAATTGAATGGATGGTGCCTTGGATGCCTCGTGTGCCTTTATTGTATCATGGAGGAAATGAGCCGTGGACACCGTTGTTAGGACTATGGGGTGTTGTAAGTTATGTTCCATTGATAGTGCTTAGGCAATTTAGTGCAAAGCAGTTTGTTCCCGCTACTCATAGCTTGGTTTAGGTAGAATTCATTTACGGAGAGCCGAATCCACTAAGAACCTCAGAACAGTTGATCCAAGCATGGAAGAAAACACGAAAAATGACATTATGGCCTCTCATCGACAAAGTCACCCTTGATTATCAAATTTGGAAAGCAAAGCGACTTAGAGATATAATACTCCCTTCTAATGATAGCTTACATCGATCGACTAATCTTTTAAAAGAAGTACCATTATCAAAAATTGAGCTTGTGAAGAAAGAATTAAAAGCTAAAAAATAAAAAATAAAAAGAGAAAATTTGAGACTTCATGAAAATGTGAGACAATTAAAATATGAAGTAGAGATCCAAGAGAGTAGATTGGAAAAAACCATAAAAGAATGAGATGTGGCCAATAATGATTTGAAATATCTACACTAGGAAAATAAGAGGTTATCAATCTAATTCAAGACTAGAAAGGTCACTAAGTCTTACCTTAGTTGACAATGTGAAATGAATGAGCTCCGAGAGGAAATGAACTAATAGAAGGGCAAAGCTCAAGAAAAGCAAGAAGAGACCACCATAATTTCTCAAGAATATCATAATTGGAAGGGGTTATACTCTACAACCTTAGCAAGATTGGTGGAATGCCAAAAAGAAAAGGAAAGGTTGAAAGCCATGCTCACAAAAGAGAGAAGAAAGAACCTAAAAGTACTGAATGAGAAAGAATCACTTCATCGGGTGATGGAAGGTTTAGAGCTACAATTACAAGACCACAAGAACCATATTTCAACAATAATAGATGAGTAACAGAAGAGGAAAAAAGATTGGATCTTCACATGTGATTCAGAAAGGGATATTCGCATAAGATGGAAAGCAAAAAGCTTAGGAAGGCAACAGTACATAGAGCACCTGACTAATCAAGTTTGTAAGTCAATGACGAAAGCATATGAGATGGTTGAAAAGGTAGAAGTGTTAAGAAGAGAAGTCAATCCTATAGGAGAATATGGATAGCGTCTAGTGAACTTTCTAGGCAAGGCGAAGAACCATTATGAACAAGTCAAACACTTCTATGGATATAATTCTAGGATGGCAAATCCCATGTAATAAAAGTTATATGGAATCAATAAAAATTTTTAATGTTGAAATTCATCCAAAAGCAAATATCTCCCACTTGCATTCATGCATCATGTACATCATTTTCATAAAATAAATTCAAAAAATAAAAAATTTTCAACACATAGCATTCTAACTTTTTTTTTTCAAAAAACCTTTGTGGTAATAAAGGTTCAAGAATAGCTCACCCACCAAAAATTTTGACCCAACCTACTCGTCATTCATACAATACCAGGACTCAAACAAGAATCATGAAGCAAGAATAGGCCAGTCGATTTGAGAGAATCAAAAAAGCTTAAGAAGAACTAAGAAGGGATCTCAGTACAATAATAGATATGCTCAAGAAACTTGACAAGGGAAAAGCAGTGGAAAAAATTCTCAGCTTTCAAGAGCAATCGTCAAATATGATAGATCCTATTTACCCTCCAGGGTTTAAGCCATGACTAATCCATCTTTCTCAAGAAACTAGAGTACAAATTCCTACTCCCGGTGGAATCCCAATCCTTATCTAGGAATGATATCCACACCTACTCCAGGATAATTTTAAATTTTGTTAATCCTGTTATGATGGAAAAACCACCTGAGCCAATCTTGGTTCCTGACTTGGATGATCTCAATGAGAGAGAAAAGTTAAGGATGAAACTAAAAGATATCAGTGCCTAACAAAATATGAAAGTATTAAAAGAAAGACTTAGGGCTATAGAGGGAATGAATTTTTATGGCTTCAAGAATGTAGCCTACCTTTGTTTGGTCCCAAACGTAGTCATTCCACGTAAATTCAAGGTCCCTGAATTTAAAAAATATGATGGCCCAAAATGCCCGATGACATATATAACCATGTATTGTCGTAAGATGGCAGCACATGCTTATGATGAGAAATTGTTGATGCATGTATTTTAGGATAGCCTTATGAGATCTGTAACTAGATGGTATGTCCAACTAGATAGGACTCGTATTCATTCCTGGCAAGAGTTCATAAGGGCATTTCTTACACAATATCGGTATGTTACAGATCTAGTTTCAGACCATCTATCTCTACAAAGTATGAAAAAAAGGTAATAAAAAGTTTTAAAGAGTATGCACAGAGATGGAGAGATGTGGCTGCATAAGTTCAACCTCCTCTTATCAAAAAAAAGACAACTGTCTTATTTATGAATACTTTAAGAGCACCATACTATGAGAGATTGATAGGCAATGCAACCAAAAACTTTACAGATATAGTGATATTAGGTGAAATTATCGAAAAAGCCATAAAAAATGGCAAGCTTAATGCAAGAGAAATAAACAGAGCAAAAAAAAGTGGAGTTTCCAAAAAGAAAGAGAATGAAGCTTAAGCGATGAACTACGTAGGGCAACAGTTCATTGGTCTCATGCCCTATCCTGCACAAATCTACTAAACCCATTACCCTCTCATAAATAATATTTCATCCACTCATCATCCATATTAGCCATACTAGCCATTATCACAACCAGCTTATTCACCTCAGTTTCAGCTATCTTTTCGGACACCCACCTATTCCTACAACTGTCTTGCTGCACCTGCTAGACCAGAATGGAGACCTAGTCCAAATAATGGTTTAAGTGCCCAAAGAAATACCCAAGAAAAACCCACCTTCGACCCTATTCCCATGACATACACATATTTGTATCTCCGACTTGTTGAGAAACATTTACTCGCTTCTGTTATTGTTGAACCTTTAAAACCTTCATTTCCTAAATGGTATGATCCCAACGTGTATTGTGATTATCACTATAAAAACTCAGGTTATTCCACTGAAAACTATATTGCTTTGAAGCATAAAGTGCAGTAATTAATCAATGAAGGGGTGTTAAACTTCGAGACCAACCAACAAGAGACTCCAAATATTAATGAGAATCCTTTACCAAACCACATTAGGCCATCGATAAATGCTTTAATTGATGGGTAAGCAAGTTATGTGAAAAGAGGGATAGAAGAGGTCAAAACTCCTGTGGCTAAAGTGTTTGAAGCTTTAGTCAAAGCTGACATGTTGAAGTCAATAGAACCTCAAAACTACTCTAAAGCAATTAACTCAACTGAGAGTTATAATTATCACAAAGGTGCTTTGGGACATTCTATCGAGAGTTGTTACTAATTTCGTCAAGAAGTACAAAAGTTGATGTATATGGGTCGGATAGAGTTTTACAAAGAAAGAGAAGAGTTGATGAAAGCTAAACTGTTTACCATTTATTCAAACAATAAGTTTGTGCGTAGACCAGTAACAATTTATTATGATAAAAAGTCAACATCGAGGCCAAAAAAACCCATTGTTGACCAATAGTGATAATTAAAGTTCCTAGCCTTTTTTTTTTATGAGAATGACAAAGTAGTATCATAGAAGTATGATTATGATATCATAGTCAATCCAGATCTTGTGAACATAACGATCTTAGGGGGTATAACTCGAAATGGAAGATGCTATACTCCAGAAGCTTTAAAGAAAGCTAGAAAATAGAAAGCAAAGGTCAGAAAAGAAAAAAGAAGCCAGAATAATCCTATTGCAGTTTAAAAAAAAAGTCAAAAGTAAGTCTCTGAGAGTGAAGCTTGTGAATTTCTAAAGTTAATAAAACATAACGAGTACAATGTGATAGAATAGTTGAACAAGATGTCAACTAAAATTTCACTATTATCATTATTGCTAAGCTTAGAGTCACACCGTAATGCTCTACTGAAAGTGTTCAATCAAGCATATGTGTCTCATAATGTATTTGTTGAGTACGTAAAATAGCTTGTTAGTAATCTAACAATTTCAAATTATATCCATTTCAGTGATGAAGAGATTCCTCCTGAAGGTCGAAAAAGTATCAAGGCTCTCCACATAACTGTAAAGTGTAAAAGTCATATAATGGCTAAGGTTTTAATCGATAATGGCTCATCCATCAATGTTATACCTATGACTACTCTGGCAAACCTCCCTGTTGATGGATTTTATATGAAGCCTGTCATATGATAGTGCGAGCCTTTAATGGAACCCAAAAAGAGGTGTTAGGAGATATTAAAATGTCATTATAGATTGGCCCGTGCACTTTCAACATGAAATTCCAAGTTATGGATATCTCTCCCTCATATAATTATTTATTGAATAGGCCATGGATTCATACGGCAGGTGCTATTCCATCTTTATTGCATCAAAAAGTCAAATTCATTGTTGAAGGAAAACTGACATGTGTGGCAAGGAAAGAAGATTTACTAGTAACTCAACCAATAAATACTTTTTATGTGGAATCAACAGATAAAGCACTAGAATGTTCTTATAGATCTTTCAGGATTGCTAATGCAACCTATATGACTAAAAGATCTAAAATATATTCATCGCACCTATCTACGACTACTAAAATAGTTGTAAGCAGCTTACTGAAAATGGGATGGCAACCTAAAACTGATCTAGGAAAGAACCTACACGAAATCATAGAACCACCAGCAGTATATGACAAGAAGGATAGATTTGGCTTAGGATATAAGCCAACATGAAGGGACAGAATAAAAATGGTGAATGAAAAAAAAAGATAAAAGAATGGTTAATCTTAAGGAATATGAGCCGGAGTCAAAGCTTATGGTCATTCCATACCTTCATGATTCTTTTCGCTCGAGAGGATATATTTACCCAGATTTGCCTGGAACCCTAAATGCAAGATTCGTGAAAGAGTTTTTTTAGCTGGCCATTCAAATAGTGGATGACGAAGAAAAGAAGATGCAAGATGAAGAACTGTTCGTGCACCCTTATCTTTCAGATTTTGAGCTAAATAACTAGAGAGTCATTGAGCTGCTCATTGTCTTTAAAACTCTTAAAAAGTAATGTGAAACTTTAAATCCCTAATTACTTTTTATGAGCATTGTGTGATCTTTTGTGGTGTCTTTATGTTTGTCATTTTAATAAAAGACTTATAAGATGCATCTGTATTTATTCTATTATTTTCATCTTCATTTTGCTTTCCATTTTCTCTTTCCATCATTTTTTTTCCATTCTATTTTTGTGTGCCAATATTCTTCTCATCTTACCCTTTGCAAGGTCTCAAATAATGAACACAGAGCTAATCATGGCAATAATCTCGAATTTGATTTTGAAAATTTAATTCATGTTGATGAACTTGATAATGAAAAATATTCAGATAACTACACACTACCTTCTGATTTGTTAAAATTAATAGAACAAGAAAATAAACCAATTGAACCCCACTAGAAAATTATCGAGTTAGTGAATTTGAGGGACAATGAAAACAAAAAAGAGGTCAAAGTTGGTATATCTCTTTTACCAACTAAAAGATAAAAGCTAGAAGAGCTACTCTGAGAATATGTGGATGTGTTAGCATGAACTTACCAGGATATGCCAGGACTCAGTACTGATATTATAAATTATAAGTTGCCTTTAAAATTAGAATATAAGTCGGTGTAGCAAAAGCTAAGGCACATGAAGTTGGAGATGCTACTGAAAATTAAAGAGGAAGTGAAGAAACAATTTGATGCTGAATTTTTTAAGGTGGCAAAATATCCTGAATGGGTAGCCAATATAGTGCCAGTTCTCAAGAAGGATGGAAAAGTAAGAATGTGTGCCGATTATCGAGACTTGAATAGGATGAGTCCTAAGGATAACTTTCCTTTTGCTCCATATCGATACTTTAGTGGAGAATACTGCTAGACACTCTACATTTTCCTTCATGGATGGCTTTTCAGGCTATAATCAGATCAATATGGCTTAGGATGATATGGAAAAAACCACATTTATGACCATGTGAGAAACATTCTATTACAAAGTTATACTTTTTGGGTTAAAAAATGCTGGTGCCACTTATCAAAGAGAAATAGTGACTCTCTTTCATGATATGATGCATAAAGAAATAAAAGTATATGTAAATGATATGATCATAAAATTTTGTGAAAGAGAGGATCATGTAGTCAATCTTAAAAAGTTATTTGACAAGTTAAGAAGATTTCAACTGAAGTTAAATCCTGTTAAATGTACATTCGGTGCCAAATCAGGGAAACTATTGGGCTTTATGGTTAGTGAAAGAAGAATCGAAGTGGACCTGGATAAAATGCAAGCCATCTAGAACTTATCTTATCCTCGTATCCCAAAAGAAGTGTGAGATTTTCTAGGGAGATTGAACTATATTGGTCATTTCATCTCTCAACTCACCTACAAGTGCGATTCTATTTTCAAGCTTTTTAAAAAACATGATCCAGGCGAATGGAATGATGAATACCAAGAAGCTTTTGATAAGATTAAAGAATACTTGTCAAATCCACCTGTGTTGGTATCGTCAATCCTGGGGAAACCTTTGATTTTATACTTAATAATGTATAAAAATTCAATGGCATGTGTGCTGGGGTAAAGATATGAAACTAACAGGAAAGAAAGAGTAATTTACTACTTGAGTAAGAAGTTTATTGATTATGAGTCTAAGTATTTATTGATTATGAGTCTAAGTATTCACCATTAGAGAAGGTATGTTGTGTATTGGCCTAGATAGCTCGAAGGCTTAGACAATACATGCTTTATCACACTACTTGGCTCATAGCAAAATTGGATCCCATTAAGTACATCTTTAAGAAGCTCTCATTGACAGGAAGGATAGCACGGTGGTAAGTTATGCTTTCAGAATATGATATTATTTATGTGACTCAGAAGGCTATAAAAAGAAGTGCAGTAATCAAGTTTCTTGCCAATCGCACTACCAAAAATTATGAACCAATGAACCTAGATTTTCCTGATGAGGATGTGATGGCTATTGAAGAAAATAAACTTATAAAAAGAATCTTAAGGAATGTATTTTGACAGAGCCGTAAATGCTTTAGGCCATGGTGTTGAAACAATCTTAATATCTCTCGATGGGCATTATTATCCCATCACGATCAGGTTGAATTTCAATTGCACAAATAATATGACTGAATACGAAACTTGTGTTATGGGTCTACAAACGACAATTGAGAAGAAGATCAAAATGTTGGATGTGTTTGGGATTCAACTCTCGTCATCTATCAGTTACGAAGAGAATGAGAAACAAGAGATTTTAAGTTGATCTGGTACCATAAATACATTTTTGAGTTGGTTAAACAATTAAAAAAAGTTCAATTTGAGCATTTACCTAAAAAAGAGAACCAAATTATTGATGCACTGGCTACTCTAGCTGCAATGATTAAAATAGATGCACATACTGAAATTAAACCCATCAAGCTAGATGTGAAAGATGAACCAACACATTGTTCAAGTGTCAAAAAAGAAGTTGATGGAAAGGCATGGTATCATGACCTTATGAAATACATCAAAAGCCAGCAATACACAAAACATGCAACAAAAAATGATAAAAGGACTATCAAAAGGTTGGCTATGAGTTTTTTCTTAGATAGAGATATCTTTTATAAAAAGAGTCGAGATTAAGTGCTCTTAAGATGTGTGAATGCAGCTAAAGCGAAGAGGATTATTGAAGAAGTGCATGATGGAGTTTGTGGGGCACATACAAATTGTCATATGATGGTAAGGTAAATTATGAGGGTCGGTTACTATTGATTGACAATGGAGAGTGATTGTATTAATTATGGTAGAAGATGCCATAACTGTCAGATTTATGCTGACAAGATCCATACTTTTTCAACAACATTACACATTTTGGTTCCTCCATGGTCATTTTCTATGTGGGGCATGGATGTCATCAGTCCTATTACTCCAAAAGCTTCGAATGAGCATAGATTCATCTTTGTGATGATTGATTACTTCACCAAGTGGATAGAAGCTGCATCATATCTAGTGTGACCCGATCTATGGTATACAAGTTCATAAAAAAAGAGATAATATACATATATGGGCATCTAGAGACAATTATTTCTGATAATACCAAAAACTTGAACAGAAAAATAATAAATGAAGTATGCACTCAATTCAAGATCCATCATCATAATTCGGTACCATATCGTCCAAAGATGAATGGGGCAGTGGAGGCTGTAAACAAGAATATCAAAAAAATCTTAGAAAAAATGACTGATACTTATAAAAATTAGCATGAGAAGTTACCTTTTGCTTTGCATGCTTATAGAAATTAGTCCAAATATCTACTAGGGCCACCTCGTTCTCTTTGGTATATGGAATGGAAGCTGTGTTACAGGTCGAAATGGAAATTCCTTCGCTGAGAGTCATAATGGAGGTAGAGTTAGAGAAAGTAGATTTGGTTCAGAATCGCTATGATCAATTGAACCTCATTGAAGAGAAAAGACTTATAGCATTTTGTCATGGTCAATTATATCAAAAGAGAAAGATGAGAGCACATGACAAGAAAATATGTCCTCGTCACTTTAGGGAAGGAAATTTAGTGCTGAAAAAGATCCTACCAAATCAACATGACAATCGAAAAAAATGGGCACCAAATTGAGAGGGCCCGTACGTGGTGAAAAAGATATTTTTCGGTAGGGCATTAATTTTAGCAAAAATGGACAGAAGTGATTTACCTACTCCGACAAATTCAGATGCTGTGAAGAAATATTTTACTTAAAAAAAAAAGTCAAAAAAATAATAATGACTCATCTAAACTGAAAACCTAAAAAGATGGCATGGACGTACTTACAATACAGGGGGTAAGAGTAGTATGATAAACTTTGAAGAATCAAGAAACTCATCTGATTTAATTTTGGAAAAAAAATCTAGGAATATTTTGTTCATGATTATCTTGTGATCATTACTTGGGCATCTTTGCTTCGACTCAAACACTTTTGTTGTCATGCACTTATTATCAGTCTGATGAAATATGCTAGCTTTCCTTTGGAAATAATGCTTATCCATTCTTTTACCTTATTTGATATCTTTGTTCACCTTACAAATGAATGAGAGAACTGTGTGATTGCATTTTGCTTGTCTTGACCTTAAAATGCTGAAAAAACAAACACGAAAGATCTTAAGCATCACTTTTTAAAAAGTTGACAAAGGCAGATGAAAAAAAATGAGAAAAGCATGACAAGACATTAATGTTGCAAGCTTTTGAAGAAGAAAAGTATTGTTAGGGAAGAATATCATGGTCAGATGTTAAGAATAGATTGGTCATATAGCAATTGTGGAGAATTCTAATAAAAGAAGCTAAAAAGTGAGAGATTTTGAGAACCTTTTTACTATAATGAATAATTTTGATTGCATTACATGCATTGCATTTAGAGCACTCAGTACGTGCATTCATGAGCAATTATAATAAGGACAGAGACTTTTCATTTCCTAATGAAAAACAAGATTTTGATATTCGGATGAAGATAATAATCAAACAAAAGATTTCAAAAAAAAGAAATTTACTTGTTCAAAGATGAGAACTCGATTTGGAGAACATATTGGATTTTTAAAATTGTTGAGCCTCTGCTGGGAGGAGATTTTCAAGATAAATTTTTAAAGTTGTTGAGCCTATGCAGAGGAGCTATTTTCAAGATTAGTATTTTAAAGTTGTTGAGCCTCTTCTTAGATGAGCTTTTTCATATGAGATTTTTAAAGTTGTCGAGCCTCTACTAAGAGGAGCTTTTTCAAGATGAAGAGCCTTTTTCAAATTTTAAATTTTTAAAAGTTGTTGAGCCTCAAGTGAGAGAAGCATTTTTGATTTGATAAGAAAAACTTTCTAAGTAGTTTAAGTTAAAAAAAAATCCCTTTGGATTCCAGACAACAATGTTGTCTTTGTCTTTGTCCTATTCCTGATTCTCAACAATGTGTAAAGAAAGGCAACTGTAGATACCAAATTTGTCCGAATGTTAATCATGTCTCGATTGAATATTTATCGGATATCGGGTTCTCGAACTAAGTTTTGATTGTAATTTAATCGAGTTGAGGTCCAATTTCAATTCAACTGGGCTTTAGACTCGATTTCAATTCAAATAGACTCGATTTTGACTAGGCCTGAAATCCAATTTCATTTTTAAGCCCAAAGCCAGTTTACCTTTTTATTTTATTAATTTATTAATTAAACAAAAATACAAAATACAAAAAATAAAAAAAAGGTCTAATGGCAGTGGTGCCTTGCACGGCACCACTGGCCACCCACTCATTTGATCACCCATACTCTACAAACTTTATCCACCCCATCAGTACTCTTGAACCACTGCCACCCCCTACTCACCAGAACTGTAACCCCATCACCACTATACCTTACCTTCTGACTCCCTGACTCCTTAAACCTACCCCAAACCAACCACCACTTGCTTCCCCAATCAACCCTAAAAAATCTATAACCCAGAAAAAAAGACCAAATGGAGGATCCCTAAGAGCTTCTGTGTTCTACCCCCAAGCACTAACCCTTTCCAAAGAGCCTCCAATTGGATAGCCATGGCATACGACCCGTACCTTTATTTCCCAAACTCAGTACCCACAAACCTACGCCCGAAACCACCACAACACCACCCAATTTTGAATCCCAAGCCCACTAGTCCTAGTCGTGCCCCCATATCTTTCTCACACCAAACACTCCCCAAACGCAACAAAAAAATAATACACATTCACACCCAAAAAAATAGCGTGCAAACAAAAAAAAAACAAACACAGTCATCCTCGCAGGAAGGAACCTCAGCGTCGAAGCCCCTTGCAAAAAACAAAAAATAAATATATTATTAGTCATTGTTTTTAAAAAAAGAAAAAAAAAACTTTCAAACCTTGATCTATGTAGATCAGGGCGATTTTTGACGAAAAAAAAAGCCATATTGAAGTTCAGGAGGATACGGAGAACTTTTTAAAGCCTTTTATGATTTTTCAATCACCAACGATCGATAATCGGTGACCAAAAACGGCAGTCGATATGATAGATGCCACCGTCTAGGGGGTTTAGAGAGAAAAGCTCTGAGAAAAAGGGAGAGCTAAAGAGAGAGAAAGGAGAGAAAAATGAAACAAACAAAAAAATTAAAAAAGTACAAAAATCAAACAAACTTGATTCGACTCGGATAAAATTAGGTATCTACAACTATAATAAGGGGTAAAAAAAGTAAATTCAAGTTAAATACAACTCTCTAGTATTTTATGTAGGTGCACATACTTAGGATTATAGTGGGTAATATGGCAGTGAGTCTTTTCCCTATTGGTTACGAAATATGACTTCTACTTTTACTTTGATTTCACTCATTCTTACTTAATGTATGACTTGCTTGTGATTTAAAAGGATAAAGGGCAGCATAGCCTTGGGATTTAAATTCATAATTGATTTTCTCTTTTCAAGAATAGTCTTACTTGAAGTCTTTAAAAAGAATAAAACATATTTCAGTTAAAGATTTGTTTGTAGAAGGCTACTTAAGGTTCAAAATAACGAAAAAAACTTTTTTTCTCTTAAATAACTCTAGTCGCTCACCATTCTTCAATTTTAGGAGATTTAAAATTCAAGAAACCATGAAGAAGAGTTAAACAGCTAAAATTTTTAAGACTTTTAAGCTATTTAAAGACTTGATTGTAAAGATTTTTTACCAAAACAAAATGAGAAGGTTGCAAGCAGCTTAAACTTAGGACTTTGAAAGTTGTTTTAAAGAGTTTAAAAGAGAACAAGTTTGTTCTTAATTTAAAAAGACTTACTGCACCTAATTCTTATCTTTGAAGAGCTAAGCAGCAAGTTAAAGACAAGTCAGCACCTAATCTTTCCAAGATTCTGTCTACATGCATTAAAGAAAGCCAAGACAAATTAGCATAACAAAAATTTAAGTCATAAAGGCTTTTTCATTCAAGAACCCAAGTTGGTCAAACCTAATCAGTTCAGGAGTTCAAAATCAAGTCAAGTGGCTATTAGTCTAAAGTTTCTATGTAATCTTGCTTTATAAATAGCCAGCTTAAACATTAGGAAAAAACATAAGGTGACAAACCAATCAGTTTATTAGCTTTCTTATTGTTTTCTTTTGAGTTTTTATTGTTTGTAAACTTTTCTTTATTGCAATTTAAATTGTTCAAGTTCATTTTCATATTTCAAAACAATTCAAGTTTCTATTTTCAAGTTTAAGTTTCTGTTCTTATTTTTTCAGTTCAAATCAATTTAATTTATGCAATTCATGTTTAGGTGTTCTTTAAAAGTTAAATTTGAATTTGTTTATAATTCATATGTTGTTTGCTTTTAAATTGATAGTTGTATGTTTTAATTCATAAGGTTAGTTCAAGTTGTATGTTCTTGTCATTATCTAATTCAATTTTATGTTTAAGTTGTTGTTCTACTATTAATTGGGTAGATTGCATGTTCTTAGGTTTAATTAAATTCGGTTAAGATTTAATTGAGTTAATTTGTTTAAATTGCATGCTGTTATGGTTAATTAGTAATCAATTCAGTTTAATTAAGTTTGGTAAGTTTAAATTTAGTAGTCTTGCATATTAAATTTAGTAAATTTTATGAGATTAAGTTCAATTGGTTAAAGTTATAGTTGATTCTTGTTTACTTGTTTATATTTGCATGTTTAATTGTTTACTTAGATTGCTTAATTAGTTAATTTATAAGTTTTAGTTCTTGATTTCAATTAAAGCATAGAATTTACATAATTAGATTTCTGTATAGAGTTGATACATGTTTAATTGGATCTTGCATGTTTAGTTCTTAATTATAATTTGTTAAGTTTTGGTTTGAGTTTAATTTGAGTTAATTCGTAAGTTACTTGCTATTTTCTTTACTCTAAGTTTATTTTCATCTTAACTCATAGTTATTGCATGTTTTCAAGTTTAATTTCATAATTTAAGTTCTATTTTGATTAGTTTACCTAGTAATTGCATTTTTATTATGATTTTTCTAAATATAAGAATGTGAGCCAATTTCAATACTTAAATCACTTTATTTATGATTCCCGTGAAAATTATCTTTACTACAATTGTGTCTAGCAATTCTCAATCAATAATCTTACATTACTCCTAATTAAATGTAGCAACTCCAAACACATGAATTTAATATTCTTCCAAATATGTCATGTAAAGTGATTTAAAATAGAATCGCTTTCCCTCCCAGCATGTTAAATTTTGTGAATCAAATGTCTCCTATATATATTGGTGTGTCAATTAAAAGAAAAATAAAATAAAATAAAAACTTGATTTTTTAAAAATATTTTAATATATTTGATCAAATATTATAATTTAAAATAAATAAAATTTCAAAATATTTTATTTTAAAAATAATTTTTTGTTGTTTAAAACACAATATAGATTTTTAATGTATTTATCAAATATTATAATTTATATAAATAAGCTTTTAAATTTTCTATTTTAAGAAGTTTTTTTTCTATTTTTAAAAAATAATATATATTTTTAATATGATTTATCAAATATTATATTTAAAATAAATAATTTTCAATTTTTTCTTTTTTAATAAGTTTTTTTTTAGTTTTTTAAATACAATATATTTTTTTATATATTTTATCAAATATTATAGTTTAAAATAAATAAATTTTAAAATTTTCTATTTTTTAAAAATTTTTATTTTTAAAATTTTTAGATATAATGTATATTTTTATATTTTATCTAGTTTTATAATTTAAAATAAATAAAGTTCAAAATTTTCTTTTTCAATAAGTTTTTTTTTTAATTTTTTGAAATATAATATAGTTTTAATATATTTTATCAAATTCTATGGTCTAAAACAAATAAATTTTAAGTTTTTTACTTTTAAGAAGCTTTTGTTCTTTTTAAAATTTTTAAATATAATATATTTTTTCTATTTTATCTAGCTTTTTAATTTAAAATTAATAAATTTTAAAATTTTTTTGTTTAATCATTTTTTAAAAATTATTTGAATACAATAAGGTTTTTCATATATATTTTATCAAATATTATAATTTAAAATAAATAAAATTTAAAATTTAAATAAATTTTAAGATAAACTTGATGGCGCTACGGAATGTCTATTTCATTAAGTTATTTAAATTTTAAAAATCAACAAATAATATTTAAAAATATAAAAATCAAAATGATATAAAGTTTAAAAATCACGGGTGTTATTTAGCTTAAAAATAATGATTCATTCGGTCAAGGAATACTAAATATGTATTTCTAAATTTTCTTTCCTTTGATTATTTTTTTTATAATTGTAATCAATGTCCTAATAATAATATTTTTTTAAAGATATCTATATATATATATATATAATCCATCAAATTTGAAATGTGTAATTATTATAATTAATTTTGATCATTATGATTGTATCATGAATTATGTAAAAAAACAGAATTTGGAGTAAAATTTTTTTGTTTGTTGTGGTAAAATTTGATTGTGATTGTGTCATTTAAGTTTGTAATGTAAAAAAAATTAAAATGTTGAATGAGTTGATTTTGATTTTAAAACTTGATAACTTGCTTCTTATCACTGAAAAAGTATGATAACAAATTTTTTTAGATCTATTTTAAAAGATGAATTACATTTAGAGTTTTTAGCAATAGCTTCGAACTTTACAAAAATTACATCATGTTAGATAAAAAAAAATCATGACGTAATCTTAAATTTCGTAAAATTACCTGAAAATTTTTTATCGTGTTCCAATAATTTAAACTTTCTCCTTTAAAGCATTTAAGAAAGTTAGATCTTATAAAAACATATTTTAGTTAATAAAATACTGTAAAAAAATAGTTGTCGCATTGAGAGTCGTGGGATTCTTTACAAAGGAAAGAAGAGGGTCATCACATCAATGATGAAAAGCACTGTCATCCACTCACATGCAGATGCAGCTCCCATTATCCAAACGAGCTTTTTCAAATAGTACCAGATTCTGATGAGGACAAAGCATGGGAAAGGTTGTGGGACCCACCATCCCATCCAATGTTTACAATTCGAACGCTTGTCCCTGCTCCTCTGCTGTATAAAGAGAAGTGATAATTGGGGAAAACAAATTACCAAGCATTGGCCTGAAGAAAGGGACGGCGACATCTTTGCCTTCGATGTGATCGATGAAATATTGTAGCTCATGAAAGTGGAATGTTCTAATTTTAAGTATAATTTGTCAATTTGTTGCTAGAGCAAGATTAGGAAGTACTTCATTAACAAGCTACTCGAAGAAAGGAGGATACAAACAAACAGAATGCACAGAGAGAGTTACAAAGGCCTGTTTCTTTCGGATTTTCGGAAACTTTGGCCAAATTCCCAACCACTTACATGGGGTTATCTTTTCAAGCAAAACCCGAAGGAGTCAAAACTTCCCACTAGAGAGATCACATGTTACTAACCGAACCAAACGAGGTATATAGAAGACTTGGTTTGAATGAAACACGTAAACAAGGGGAAAAATGTCATTTTCCCTCAAGGACAATTGGGGTTCTTACCAGGGCCCCCGTAATAAAAGTAATGGCCCCAATCCCCGTTACTACCTGTTTGCACGTCGTAGCAGTTTGATTGTTCCGTGAAGGTGCCAAGCCCTTTGGGAGCCTTCAGATTATTGGAGTCATCCACAACCTGTATATTCCTGAAATAACTTGATTTTGCAAAACCTTCTTCAGGAAAATGGCCGCTGCCCATTTGAGTGGAAGTGTGATGACCATCTGGTTCTGAATTCACAACCTCACCTCCCCACTCTATCATGGAAGCACTGTCCGCCAAGTAGGAGAACAAGAACGAAGGCCAATAACCCAACACGTAGTCGTTACCAAACTGAAGCCACCAATGCCCTTCCTTAGGATCCTACAAAGCAGTTCCCCAAACAGTTAATATCGATATCATCATCACATAACATATTTTAATGCTCACGCAAAGTTTGATTAACTAGAAAAGCCACTATTTCTTAAAAAAGATTAAACATCAGCCATCCCCTCAAACCCCCCCCCCCCCCCCCCACACACACACACGAATTATTTCTTTTCAAAAAAAAAAAAAAGGGTGGGGGGGTTCATACGGCGAGAGGAGGTGTTGTTTCTCTTCGGCAGTAAAATAAATGGAAAGGCGCATGCACTCTAAACCCATCACATTAAGTGCGTCCAAATATGTGATCAGTTTCTTATCTCCTACCCTCCGTTATATATAACTACAGGCACAGTTTTGGCAGCTGATATTGCAAAAGACAATAATGCATTTCATCAAGCAATGTTAGCTTCCTTCGAAAAGGACAATTTCCATTGGCGTTTGCATGCATCCTTGGCAGTATCAACCACATCTTCCTCTTTGGCTAATTTTTAAATCATAATTTATGTTATCATCAAAGCTTTCAAAATCTTAATGATTAAGCCTTGTCTTCGTTTTTCCTTTTACCTTCCATACAAGCATGCTGATATCATATTGGGGATTCCTATAGGCAGAAACAGGAGAAATGCTTGCTCCCATTGCTATTTCACTGTCAATTTGAATGAAGCCTGAGCAGAGGAGATTGTAGCATCCTGTAGCTTGATATGCATCGCTCTGTAACACATTCACGAAGATAAATAGTGTGAAGAAAACCTAATAAATACCCGTAAAATGATCCAAGTCTAAGGGTAGTTGAAGAAATATTAAAATGAAATGCACAAAATTGTAGACCTACAGTCCAGTAGGTAAAAAGTCTTGTATTGTTGTCACCATATAGATCTGGGCTAACCTGTTTACATGAACACATATATTCATTTACTTTTTCTAAGAATTAAAATTAACAGCTGATATATAAAATTGAAACAAGTTTATAAATGTCAACATCGTCGGTTGAATTATTGTTTCAGGAAGGTTACAGTAATACCTGCCAACCAGCTTCAATGCTATTAAGATCTTCCCCAAAAGAACCTCCAAGAATCCATAGCTGCGACAAGCTAAACTCATTAGGCTGCTGTATTTTGGGTTCCCATACGTTTATGGTTGCTTTCGCTCCATAATACTTATCCCCTTCCACATATGCTATTGCATGCTAATCTCCCCCGACAACAAGCCAAACATACAAAAACACAAAAGAAAGCAAGAATAAAAAGATAACAAGATGAATGAGTTAAATTGTTAGGTGGAAAAAAGAAAGTAAAATAAGAAAACAATTTTTATATGTTACCTGATGACCACTTTCATTCATAAGATCAGGATCTGCAGACCTGGGCTGTGGGATGGGCTGTGGGATGGCCCTATGCTTTTTCCTACCATATCTTTTGACGGAGCTTGCCCTCAAAACATCTTCTTCCTTGATTCTTCTGATGGGTATGGTTCCTTGGGGGCATTTACCATTCATGTGCCACAACTGAGTGAGGGGGTTTGAGCGTTGTTTGGGTTTCTCAGTGTCAGAGACCTTGTTATCGTCAAAAAGACCCTCAGGGTGGTAATTAGGCCGCATCTGATTCACCAATACAACAATTAACCCTCCAATTTCAAGTAGATGGAAAAGCGGCACAACAATGGAAAAAAGGTTAAGAATGAACCTGAATTTTGTGGTCTTTGAGAAAAGGATGATCAAAAGCTGGCTGGTGAGAGATGTGAACACAATCTACAATATCCCCATCCGGGCTCTGTATATGACCATTCAAAACAAAACTACCAACATTTGTTAAAAGTCTAGACATCTTTACTACTATGAATCCATACAAAAGAGTGTACTGTGACAAAGAAATATATAAATTTTCTTTATTTCTACAATAATGGAGTGGAAATAGTAGAAACGAGATGATAGAAACCCAAAATGGTAGCTTCAAAAACCTTGATTTTCACGGAAAATGTAACTACTCATCTGCATTTATTTCTACTAGTTTGGTAGCTGTCAAAATTGTTAAAGGGAAAAAAAAAATCAAGTCTAGCAGAGAGACGCATGAAGTTGCTAAAAAAAAATGAAGTAATAATGGCATTCTTTTCCCCAACAAAAAAAAAAAAAAAAGGAAGAAAGAAAGAAATATCCAACGGCACAGAAGATCAGATCAAAAGGGAAAAAAGCAGTTCCCTGGAGTAATTTTGGCTTATTTTCACAAACAAAAAATGACAGACAAAGAAACTTGGTTTACCTTAATGCTTTTAACAGCAGCCTTGTTCAATCGGTTCAAGTGCTTTTGCACTTGAAGCTTCTGCTTCGACACACTTAGCCTAGCCGCGCAAGATAGCGAGATCAAACCCAGCATCCAAAAAACCACTAGCAGTACTCCCCTTCTTGTTCTCCCTCCGCTAAAATCCCCCATTTCTTCTTTTCTCTTCTGTTGCTAAAACCAGAGCTTTTTCTCGTCTCTATGGTTTAACGCTTTGTGATCCTGCGCACCCTTCGTACAGTGCCGGTTGGTTAGAGCTGAAGCACCATTAACCACACCATAAACCAAGTGCAAAACCAAAAACAGTATTGGAGAAAGAGAGAGCTGAACGAGGACTTAACTTTGAAGAAGTGGTTCTTCTTTCTTTTTCACAAAAATCCAAATTAAACTACCCATTGCCATTAACTCACTTTCTCTTTCTTCACACTTTCTCTCTCAACCTTTTCCTTTTTTTTTTTCATCTCTCTATAAATTTTCTACTTTTGTTATGGTCTCTCTCTATGAAATCAAAAGCTAATGTTTTATTTTAATATTTCTCTCACAAGACTTTTTTTAGCACGAGGAATATAGAAAGATTTGTGGGAAAGTAGTGAAAGGAGATGTAAATAGTGGGAGGACAGTCTGCACATGAGCTTTCTTTGTCATTTTTGGAAGGATGCTGAAGTCCCATTTGCCCTGCGTCTCTATATTATATGAATTTATCATATTATGTAAAATTCATTGGTGGATCAAATTAAATCGATCCGGATTTGATTAAAAATTATTAATTTGAATCTATTCAAATGGAATTTGAATTGAGTGGGATTGGAATTAATTGATCTTTAATTATTTGAATTAAATTGAGTATAATTTTATTTTATATAAATATAAATTATTTATTTATTAAATAAACATATATAATTTTTTTTATTTAAAGGAAGATAAATGTTCATATAAAAAAAAAAAAGAGAGTGACAAAATTAAAATTTATGGTCTAATATCTTTTATAAAATCTCTTAATCACTTAATCGAAAAGAAAAAAACACTTATAGATATATAATTATACTTACATATTATTACACATAAAATTAATGTTTAAAATAAAATGATATAATTTAAAAATCAAAAATTCAAATCAAGACAAACCAAATTATATCAGATCTTATCATGTCATGTCAATTGTCACTAGGCAATGCCAGTAAGTAATATGTCACCTCTATTTTTTATTATTTAAATAGTTAATTATTAAATTATATTAATATTATGTTAAAAAATTTTCATATTTAAAAAAAATGTGTTTAAAATGTTAAGAATTGACCATAAGGTCAATTAAGTGATCAGTATTAATAATATTCTTTTTAACATTAACCTTTAGTATTGTATTGACTCTATTGGCAAATTTTTTTGAATTATTTAGTTATTTATCCTTTTTTAATAAACAATGTAGATAAATAAAATTTATGAATTATTAATATGAATCATTAATAATAAATTAATAAATAATGTATACAATATTAAAAATTAACATTAAATATCAATTAAAATAAATCATTTATAACCTTTTATTTCTAACAAAATTAATTTTATATTCAACGTAATATACTTTTACATTATTAACAAATGACTTTTAAATTATCTAATTTTGACATTTTATTTTTTTATGTAATTTAAGTTTATCTATTTGATTTTAAAAGATAACCAATTAAATATAAATAACTTGAGTGTTAAATTTAAATGATTCGAGAATTAATTTAAATAATTCTAAATTAAAATAACTTGAAATCAGAATTATTCAATCCTAAAATTACTTAAACTAAAAACAATTTAAATATAAATTGATCTAAATTTAAAATAAATCAAATTTAAATAAATCAAATTTTAAATTATTTCGTTTCAAAATAATTTAAATCTAAAATAATTCCAAACAATCCACTCATTCATCACCTCTAATTAAATCATAAGATACATGATAAGTATCCATGATAGATTGTATGTTGTTAGGTCGACCCTTTTGAATTTTAGAATTAAATATGAATTTGATTTTGATAAAAATTTTTATTAAATCATTTATTATATAAATATAATTTAAAATATTTTTATATTTTAAATATATTTATTTTAAAATTAAAATCAAATAAAAATTATTTTAATTAAAAAATTATATTTCGGATAATATCGAGTTTAAGCTTAAAAATTTTTGTCCACAATTTTCCCTATATTATTTTTTTACTATCTTTTATTGAAATAAAAGATATAGGATTACATCATTGAGTAAGTGATCTCATGCTTAGTTATTAAATCAATCTGGGTCATGGGTGGAATTGATTGATTTATAGACTCGAATCATTTTTTAATTAGATTGTTTGTGCATTTGATTAGGAAAAATTCAAAATAATTTAGCGAATTTATAAAATATTGATGACATGCGAGGTGATTATGGACTCGAATTAGTTAAATGTAATTTTAAAATAATTTTAAATCATACTTAATTAATAACATATGCCAATGAATTATTGAATCCTTTGTCATTTTTTTTCAAAAATTATTTTTTAAAATAAAACTAAAATGCGAATACAATGTTCGTAAACATTAATTTCTTTGTAATTTTTTCAAAAATAATGAATTTTTTATTTTTTATCATAAATATTTTTATATAATTCCTAAAAAATATCTATCTAATTAGTAATATTTTAAAAAAATTTTATTTACCCACCATTAACTTATGAATGATTGAAGTATTGAAATATTGACTGAATGACTCGAAGCCTTATAATTGTCAAATAACTATGATTTTATAGTGTGGAATTCTTGATTGAGTTTGGGTAAAGTGGTCCCCTTTTCTTAAATGAAAATAATGCTGTTTATTTAAGCAACCATTCAAAGGAATCCAAAGAAAAGAAAACATACAATAATTTCATAATAATAATAATAATAAAAATTATATCATTATTGTTATGAGCACTGACAACTTGGCTTCTCGTTCATGATGTGCTTTTTTATGGTATTCCAGCCTAAGATTCTTATCCTCAAATCTTATTTCATGACAATTTTTTAAACAAGATTTCCTCACACAATTTCATAGGGAAGTGTATTTTTAGTGAAATGAATGGCTTGCCATTGTAGAATCAACCTTAAGCATGTTAAGATGATTCAGCAATGGTCCAAGTTATAGTATTTATTTATTTATTTTTAAATATAGTAGAAATTTTTTATTCTATTTTATATAGAAAGAGCACAATTTACAATGCATTCCGAATACAGCATTGTTGGTGTTATTTTTTCATATGCACCTGTCTATAATTATTTTAATGAAAAATATTTAAATACATTATCTATGAAATTTAAAATTTTCATCGACTTTTTATTTTTAGGAATATCACATATCTTATTATCTTAAAAATCTTAAGGTTGGCCTAGACAAAAAAAATGCTACACTGTAAGTTATCAGCTCAAGCAAAATTTCACATAAGCAAGAAACACTTAAGAGGCTACTATAGGCAGACAATGGTTGAAGAAAGTAAAGCAATTTCATTCATGATTTGCACTCTTGAAGGCAAGAGAAGATAATGTTGATGAAAAATCCATGTGACAAGCTGGATAAGAAAATATTTTTTTAAATAGAAGACGACGGTTGTAATTGGACAAATTGAAGGAACGTAAGCTATTTCACCCAGGATTTGCATTTTTAAAGAGTAAGTGTTGACAAAAGGCTCAAGTAACAACAGAATGGACAAAAACCATATTCTTATTGTAAATCGGAGTTTTAAATAAATAGAAGGAGGCACTAGAAGAAAATGAAAAATTAATTACAATATTTTTGCAATGTTTTATTTAAAATCATAGTTAATTTTTGTGTTTTTATAAATTTACAATATTTTTTTATTAAAACAACATTAAATATTTAAATAACAATATTTATATTTGTAAATACCACTAAAAAACAAAATTTAATGGCATTTAGCCACTAAAAGGTCGTCGAATAAAATAAAAAAATTTATTAAATATAAAATAAATAAAATTTTTTTAATAATTTCTTTTATAAGAAACGCTACTATATTAAATCTCATACTAAATATAACATTAAAAAATATTTAATAGTATTTTAAGTAATAAATGTTGTTATAAAAAAAACCAAATAATGGTGTTTTTTAAATAAACACCGCTATTAAAAAAAAATTAATGACGTTTTTTTTTTTTTTTTTAAGGTAAATGCTACTAAAATGAGAAAATTAGTGGCGTTTATTAAAGAAACGCCACTAATTTTTCCCAAAATTGAAACCCGCGCCCGATTTCCTTCTCTTTCCTTTCCCAGGCTTTTTTCTTCTCTCCAAACCCATGCTATTTTCTTTTCCAAATTGCCATTCATCTGCTAGTTTACTACACGAGTTTGTTTAGTGGATCTACGACCAGAAAAAAAAGATAAAAAAAACTTTACCAAAGTTTCCCTGTTCGAAGCTTTGCTTCTCTTTCGTTGTGTTCTTTACTTTGTCTGAAAGTATTCCCTCTCTCACTCTCTCTGAATAAGGAAGCGTAAAATTTGATGTTAATCAAATGGCATGTATGAAAGGGGTGAATAGATCGGCCTCGGTGACCCTAGCGCGGGACGAATCATGCTTAGCGGCGGAGACGATGTCTGGGGTGCTGGATCTGTCCTTCAGCTCATCCGCGAATCTCGAGATCTTCAAGTTTGATTTCCAGAATGACGATCGTAAGTTTCCGGTGATAGGCGAGTGCCCAAGCTCAGAGTGATTTAACCGCCTTGCTTGGGGCCATAATGAATCCGGTTCCGATGAGTTCTCACTCGGGCTCATTGCTGGTGGCCTCATTGATGGCCACATCGAACTTTGGAATCCCCTAACCCTGATCCGGTAAATTGGATTTTCTTATAATCTATCTGTAATGTGCATATCGTTTTTTTTTTTTTTTTTATAGTAATTTATCTGTAATTTTGCCATTGCTGATGGCAAAGTCACGTTTCCTTCTTGTCTTAAACAGGTAAATCAAAATTTCCTTTAATTTTTTTAATAGTTTTTTGTTTTATTTTTTCTTGTAATTGAAATTGAGATATAATTTCATAATCTGGTACTAATTTCTTCGGGTAATATATACAAATATCAATAAAGTTTCATACTTTTGTAATTTTGGTGGCTTTTTAAAGTTTTTTTGTGTTTGAATTTTTTAGGATTTTAGGTTTTTGGGAATTGGGATAATTTGTGGGGAAAGTGGTGAAAAATTATTTATTTATTTATTTAATTTTATGGTTCATTTGTTTGAAATTTTTAGTTTTTGGTAGTGAAATGTTTGACGTAGAGAAGTTCAACGTTTAGAATCAAATGACGTTTTTGTACATTTATTGGTAATTGAAAATTAAAATTCGGTGAAATTTTATCCATGTAATGTAAATTTTTAGCTTTTAAACAAGATTTGCTTCTAATAGAAGCCACACTTTTTTTTCTTTGTGTTGTGATAGGAGCTTATTCCTTGAGTGTCAGACTTGATTTTTGGGCAGTTTAGAAACCTGAGTTGTCCCCCCCAATTATCAGAACATAAGCTTTTGATTTCAATTATGAAAAAGGAATTTGAAAACAAAACAATCCATATAGAATTTGTTTTTAGTAATCTTTTAAATGTGTTTGTCCGCATATGGCTACTAGTTTGAGATGGAGTTTTCAGAAATAGAGTTGCTTTTTTGGTTGCTGTTTATGAAGCTGAAATGCATTTAGGATTTACAGTTGACAGTCAATCAACTTGTTGTGAGTTTGTGACTAATGGTTTTGTTCCCTTTTGTTAATGCAGCTGGTCCGCGTGATTTTCCAAACCAGTGTATTATAAAGCGGAGCAAAAAAACTCAACATTCTATCTTTATCTTGCTCTTACGCCATGTAAGTTATATATATATATATATATATATATATATATATATATTGGTTTAACAAGCAAAATATGATGACATGTTATATAGATTGGCATGCTGAATTACAAGCTAATAATGAAGTTGAAAAGAAGTGAAAAAAAGTTAAAAGGGACATACTCTACTTTGTCAAAGCTTCTAAATTAACTTTTGACTTTTGTCTATTTAGGATCCTAAATGTGGATTTCTGCTTTATGACATAATAACTTTGTAAATAGCAAAAATAAATAGCAAATAGCATAAATAATAATTTCAACTATTAAAAAGAAAAACCTAAGATTTGATTGATAGTAATTTTTGTTTCTTAATAACAATACCATTCCATGCTTCTATTGAATATATCTCTTCAATTTACAAGTTCTGTAAAATTTCTTTGATATTTTTTGTTGCTATTACTAACGTAAGAAATTTGAAATTCTGGTATTAATTTTGTGCTATACTGGTTCTTTGTCATCATTTTCATCATAAATTGTATGTAATTATATTTGTGTTACAATAAGTTGGTGGTATTCTGTTTGGCCAGTTGAGAGAGTTGTAGAGAGGTATTGATATTCTTGTAGCAACACTTGGAAGATTGGTAAACTTCTTATGAATTTACAACACTTTACTCATGAGTTATCTCTCTACATTCTGAAGTTCTTTATTAGATCCGTACGTGACATGCATCTGTACTGTAACACTGATTATTGACAATTATTTTTTGTTATTCTGGGTTGCATTCTGTTGGAATTTTATTTTCCTTATTGTTTACAAAAGGGAGCACTGCAGCTAAAACCTAAGTTCTTTAGTGAAACACCAGTTCGTTCTTGCCACTTGAACTACAATCAAATTGCTACTACCTTGGAAATTATTTGAAGTGTGTAGATCATGCATTTTGGTGATTATTTACCGTTTCATCTTTTGTTGTATGCAGAGACTGGCCACTGATTTTCTTGCAAATTAAATTTTCCTGGCTATGGGGCGAATTGGATCAAGTACTGATTTGATTGTCCAGAGAGTAGAATTTGTTTATGCGTCGGACAAAAGAAATCACCTTGAGGACCTTCTTCATGCTTAAAGAGCAAATGGTGTCCAGGGCAAGGTACTAATGATTTGGAGTTGTGGTACTGTATCCTAATGATGTCAGTGGAAATTCCTCTACGACTCAAATTTGGGACTATTTGTAAATCATTGTCTACATTATGGTTTTGTAAATGACTTTAGTTTCTGTTTTATTAAATTATAAATCATTGGTTTATCTCTTTCAAGTCTCAAATTAAATATTTTTTTTAAATAAAAATTAAGGATTTTGTTGTCTGTATTGATCTATTAGGGTCATTTAATGAAAAGGAAATATAAAATTATGAGATGAGAAAGAGTCATTTAATTATTTCTATATATAAATTAGCACAGGTCAGTCTTCCTATTTAAATGTTTGTAGAATGTAAACCCATAAATTAACATTATTTAAACATTTGTATGTTCAAAGTATTTGTAAAATAAACATATTCTAGATACAAGACGATAAGAAATTAAAGTTTTCGATAAAGTTTGAAATATAAGATAAATTGTGTTATTGAAGAAATTTATATATAGAAATAAATAATTATCTATTTTGTTATTGCAATAGTTAATGTCCGTATTGATCTATTAGGGTACTTGTTAAGGTTTCTATTTGAATAAATATCTTGGTTCACGGTCAATGCCTATATGTTAGCATATGCCAAAATATAATGCAAATGATGTTTTTGGCTTATTACAAGTTACGAAAGATGAGTTCTTAAATATAATGCAAAAGATGTCTCAGTAATCCATGTCTTTGAAACATTCATGAGGTAAGCTTTCTTTGTTACAGTGCACTTGAGGGGGGCTGAATCTACCCTGATTATGGCATCTGGAATGTGTGCTAGCACAGTCATGCTAATGGCATTGGTTCTTACTGCTAGACACATAGTGACAACAACAGATTACTACAGAAAAACTAGGATATTTATTGAGATCATTCTGCCCAAAATGGGAATCTCGATATGTCTTCCAATTTGTTCGTGTTACTCTTTTGTTTCATTTCATTGTTATTCTTAGTCTTTTGTACTTTTTTACGCATGGTACTGATTTCGAAATTGAATTGTTAGTCACATGAATTATTTGACTGTGGCCTTCTATGTTTTCCAACAAAGCTTTATATTTGTAATTGGGGGAGTTGCTGCAGATACGGCAGGGTAATTAATGTTGTAGGGTTGGATGGTTTTAACAATAAATAAGTGGTTGAAGTTACCTGAAACTCTGCAAAATTTTAAAGATCCATGAGTTGAAAATTTGCAATATCTACACTTTGAAGGAAAAAAAAATGGCTTATCTAGAAAAAAGGATAACTATGCAAATTCGTTTCCTTTTATCTTGTTGTAGACATTTTTTGTGTTTATAATTATTTAAAAGCCTATTCTTGATTATTTTTATCTTCAATTGTGGTTTTATCTTTACAATTTTGAAGAATCAATTTAGGTTGTTCATCGATTCAAGTATTAAATTTAGTAATTATTTATATTTTTTAATATTAAAAATAAATTATTATTTAATATAAAAACTTATTTTACTTTATTTAATAGGTTTATGATCACATTAGTAATCATAGTAGAAAAAATCTTTTATCAAAAGACAATGCTCTAAGCTTCAATCGTCAATTTCATATTTTTAAATTTTTACGTAATGTATTGAAATAATTTAAATGTTATTGTGATGATTTTGTGATGATATATATATATTAAAACAAGTTATGTATTTAAATATTTAAATATTTATAATATTTAGTTTGTGAATTTTAACTTGTTTTTTTATTTTTTTAATATTTTTTTATTTAATTATAATTGTAAATATTGAAAGAAATAAAAAAATAAAATTTTTAATTTAATAGGTTTGTAATGTAAAATGCTACTAAATGAACCAAAATTAATGGTGTTTTTGCTGAAAACGTCGTTTTATCCAAAAATATTGCTAAAAATTTAACGATGTTTTTGAGAAAAATGTTACGAAGTTGGTGGCCTTTTTTCGTAAAATGTCATTATATTATCCTATACAGGTATAATTGACATTTTTGGTGGTTTTCTTTCACAAACGCTATTAAACGTGATAAAAAAACCGTTGCTAAAGATCTATTCCATTGTATGAGGGGTTCCATAAATCAAACCAAAACCAGTCTTATGTTCTACTTTAAACTTTTACTTAGGTATTAATTTATCTTAATTTTCAGCAATTGTTTACATTTCAACATATTTAATTGTTATGCTCGGCCTCATGCTCAAACAAGATTAAAAAAAAAAAAAATGCAATTAAAATAGACCAAAAACTAAAAAGGAGATAGCCAAACCCTGTTAGGATCATGCCTTGTGATTTTTAAGTGATTAAAATACGACTTAAATAACCATATGTTTAAGAATCATATCAACACTAAAAGGTATCATAACCTTGAGTGCAAACGTTCCAAAAATCCTTAAACACTAAGCGACTTGTAAATATCCAATCAAAACATGATAATTCACATATAAGGTAATTAATTTGGTATCATAAATATGAGGACCAGTCACATGACTGATAAATTAAAATATTTCCAGACATTTTTATGAGATAGCAAATGAAGTTCTCACGGTGGATCATATTCAATGAACATATTTACATAACAAGCGCCCAGTGTTAAATCATAAGTATCCCTATAATTCAGCTTATGATAGAGGTTGCTTACTTCATGAAGGAACTTATCATGTCCTAATCTTTGCAGCAACATTGATGTCCAATCTCAATGACATCGCATCAACTAGGAACTAGATTTAGGAATGATGCTTTGATGTATAGGAATCTCATAATTATAATCTTTTATAATTCCCTTGCAAGCTATATCCATTCCTTGAACTTCATTCATTTAGTATTCAAATAACTTTTTATTCTTGTACTTTTGATGAAAGAAAACCTTTCATCACTAACAAAGTGTTTGTTATGGGGTAATCCATTTAAAAATTACGGTGATCAACACTTAGTAATTATATCATTTTGTTCAGTAGCAATTTATAAATCCTGTGTGATAGTGATATTAAATCACTAACGCAATAAGATCACTATTTTAAAGAATGATCTAATTCCCAACTTAAAAGATGAAAAAGTTTTATCAACATGGGAAGTAATTTTCAATATTAGTTTTTATTTAACTTACTTTCACGAAAAATATAGTTAACGTTACTCCAAGAAACCGATCACCAAAAATTTTAAAAAATTAGTCAGTACAGCAATTAAAATTTTTAGTGATGATTTTATTGTGATCGTGAGTTATTTTGTTACAAATATTAAATTTTTTGTGACAAAATTTTCTTATGATACTATTGTAATAAGTAATTGTGACGTATTGTTATTTGGTCACTAATATAATAGTAATTGTGACCATTTAAACTTTTTCACAATTAAATCGTCATTATAAGGATTTTTTGTGACACAAAATTTTTTGTCACTATAAAATTGTCACTGATAAAATGAATAAATTGGTGGCAATTGATTTTTGACGGGAAGTAATGAACTAGTGACAACATATAGTGGTTATTACTATTATATATTATTGTGATGAAAAAATAATTTGTCACATATTACGATTACTTTTTGTTTCGAATATTTTTGTCGCCATTAAACATAATATATTATTATCAATTATATTTCATCATAAATACAAATTTATCAGTGACAATTGAAATCATCACTATCGAAAATATTATAATGATTAGAAATTTATTTGTCACAATTTATATTGACAAATTTAAGATATTAATTTTTTTTACAATAACAATTTATGTATTATTAAATTTATTTTTTATCGAATAACAATTGTAAAATGTTTTTAAATATAAATATATTCGAACTATTAATATTGAAAATTCATCACTAATGTTAGCATATTAATACATATTTACAAAATATAACATAAATTTAATACAATATTAAAAGAAAACATAAAAAATAAAGATTTATAATCAATTAAAATATTTAAAATAGATGTTGTGATATGCAAGTGTATAAATTTTATTATTAGTTTTTTGTTCATAAAAGTAGCACTATTCTTAATTTTTATGATTTGTTTAATTAATTAATTAATATTATTAGTAGTTTTTTGTTCATAAAAATAACTTGTTTTAATAGGTTCATGTTTGTTATGGGCTGAGATCATAAATCAATTACATGGTTCTTGAAAAAGTGGAGCACACGGGCTATGAAAGAAGAACAAAGTGGTAACTCATTGTGGTCCATAGTTGTCCAAACTTTATGGTATTATGGCTAGACAATTTTGTTATATATATATATATATAATGTTAGACTTTGTTTTGTTTATATAAGCCTATGGATTAGTAATTATGAATGATACATTTTGTGAAAGAAGGTGGGATTATTTATTATAATTTTTCTTTAAAGTAAATTCTTTAACAAAATTACTTATTTTGAGAATGATTTGCATTTTCATATAACATTAACATTATTCATTTTGTGACTTACCACTTTAGATTTGAAATGACAGGAAAAAATGTAATTGTTTTTGAAAAAATTATTAATTAAATTAAGTACATATCTTCAAATTACTTTAATAGCCGATGGATTAATCAGAGTAGTTTGATTTAATTGATTTATTTGGTTGCTATGTTCATTGTGGTTCAAGTTAAAGCCAAAGGATCTCTATATCACCCCATATGATCGTTGTAGAAAATTTGTTTATGATGTACTAATTTTTTTTCATGTTGAAATTATACTATTATATCTTGATAGGAGTCTAATAAAAAATAATTTAATTAATTGATAGTAGTGTTCATGATAATAATAATAATAATAATAATAATAATAATAATAATAATAATCCATAAATATTTAAATAATTATAAAAATTAAGTATCATCATACCAATAAATAAAATTAAAAAAAAATTTAAAGTCAAATGGGAGTTATAGAGATTTCTAATATTATATCAAATATCATTATTTAATATGTAATGCATTTAATTTTAAATATAAGAATAAAATATAAAATATAAAAATAATAATTAATTAAGAAATATATTAATATTTATTGTATTTAATTTTTTATGTAATAAAAATTCAAAAAATTGTTCGAAATAAAAATAATTGACTTATATATTGTATTTAACGTATAAGTCAATTAGTTTTATAATCAACTATTGTATTGTTTTTAATTTTTTTTATGTAATAAACTATTATATTGTAATAAAGGAATGAAGTGTCAGATTGCAACATTTAACGATGAAAAAAGAAGAAGGTTACCTACAATTGACGCCATTTTTTGTGACTTTTTAGTGAATGGTTGTTGCCACTTAAAAATTACCTACAATTAATTTGTCCGATTACACCATTTAAATGTCAAAATTTACAATACGAAAAACAACGGGGTGTCAGAATCTAAGCTTAATGTTCCGCCTAAAAATTGGGGGAGGAGCAATTTTTAATTAGGTTTAGTGGCAATATTTTACCCATTAACACAATAAATAAAAAGTAAATACTATAAAACAAAATAGACCTAGTCGTCAAGTCCATCAAGTCTATTCTCAAGTTTGTCAAGTTTGTTTTCAAGATTGCTGGTATGTTCTTTGTTCTGAGATAATTTTTTTTATTTTAAATATTGTCTTTAATATGATTAAAATATTTATATTTTAGTTTTATTTTGATTTAGATAATTATTTTTTAGGGAATAATTGATTTTTTTATTCAAAATTTTTTGGTATAATTGATTTTTTTTAAAATTTTATTAATTATGATTATGATTATATATTCTAATTGAAATATTAATTAGATTTCATGAACAAAATTGTTAATATTTTAAGACGCAAGTCTTTGACAAATTTAATTGATGCACAACATAATACGTTCCATACTACATGAATCTCAAGTTGCCTATATGCTTAATCGACTACCTAATACTTTATTTGAGAATTCAAATACTGAGATAAGTCTAGAAGGACAAGTTACTTCCATAAGTAATGTGATTTTGAGAAATATATATAATAATGCTTTAAGTTAGTTGAGTGATAAATATGATTGTATATTAAGTTATATGTTTTCTAATTTTAAATTTTTTTAATAAGCAGTGGAACTTCTAATAAAAGAAAAAAGGGACCAACTAAAAATACAAAACTAGTCAAAAATAAAGTGAAAGATAATAATCTTGATATCCAATTTCCTCTTCCTTACTATAAAGTACGTGGTAAGGATGCTACCCTCTTCAAGGTAGAAGTAACAAATTGCGTTTGATAGAAAGTACCTCTTCAAGTCACTAGTTGGAAAAAAAAATTCTCAAAATGATATAAAGACAATGTGGATCTTCTTAAAGGTATGTTATATATACATATATTTAAAGTTTTTTTTTTTTCATGAATACAAAATTTAATATGATAAAATGTTTGTTGATTATATTTTTCATATTATATTGAGAAAGGCATAAGTAAAAAGACATGTATATATATATATATATATAAAGAGGCATAAATAAAGGTAAAAATATGGCATTTATATATATATATTGCATTTTATGGTTCATATAGTTAAATAAATTCAAATGAGTTTCATTTTATTCTAAATTTTTTATTTGAATTGGAGGATAAGTTTATTTTCTTAGATGATGTATATCCTTATGTGATGAAACAAGTGCAAGCTCAATATAAGAATCGCCATTACCATTTGTACCAAAGCTATCTCAAGAGCAATAATTATCCAATTGATGTAGTTCCAAATGATTGGCAATGGCTAATTGCTAATAAATGGACTACAAATAAATTTAAGGTAGTTTGTTTATCAATAAATTTAACTATATTTTGTTATTTATGTTATAAAACTATTTTTTTACCATAATGTAGGCTCAAAGTGAACGAAATACAGCTAATAGGGACATCAACAAATAGGATCCATTGTTGGAACAAAGTCAATTGTTCAAAAGGCATATGAGATGGTAAAATACAATAAAAAGTTAAATTCATGCTTATTTTAGATCATTTTTAATTAATTAATTATATATATACTTGGTTTTTTACTTTTTTGTTCTTTAGAAAGATAAAGATTAAGAAGAATGGCTTGATGTTGTGACACTTTAGAAGGCAACACGAATGAGACCTAATGGAACTTGATCTATTCCAAATGGAGAAGAAATAATGGTATAGAAATTATTTAAAATTTTGTTTGTGATTTAATACTAAATTCATTAATTGGAAAAAGCTTAATTATTATTTATATCATATTGAATAAACTTCAAGAAGAGGGTAAGAAAAATTAGGAAAAGATTTCATCTACACCAATACCACTAATGGAGCATTTTGCTCTTTGTTTTGGGAATAAAGTCAAATTACTTACGTGGCATAGGTGTTAGAGATATCACATCTACCTCTCAAGAAAAAAGTTGCATTATTGCAAAAGCTGAGGTTGCAAAGAAATATGTAGAGAAAAAGGTTGAAAGGCTTATTGAAATAAAAAAAAAAGACCAAAATCCAATTTCAAAAAAATATGGAAGCTCAATGGAAAGAACTTATGGCTCAAGGTAGGGCTATTGAGAAACAAACTATGGAATTGAAACAAGTGAAAGATATATTTGCACGTTTAGCAGGTGAAGGATTAATTTCTAGTATGTTATCCAATGCATCTACATCAAGTTCTCCAAGTAATGATGAAAGTACAATAATTAAATAATTATTGTCACTTATTAATATTGTAATAACAATTATATAAGATAATTTTTTACTATTCATCGATTTATTTTTTTTATTTTTTATTTGTTTTGTAGGAAAATAATGACAAATAAACTTTACTCGGATCAACTATGGACATCTAACTTGGATTTCATATGACCATTATCATATTTGTGGACAAATTTTTTTTTTAGTATTTATTTAGTTTTTTGGTAGAAAAGTACTAGTATGGTTTTATTGATAACTGTATTTTGGATATTAGTTTTTGAGAATGGATTTAGAAAATTAAAAACATGATATATATTTTGGTATTTTACTTAGCATTATTGTTATCATTTTCTTTTATTTTTAAAATAGATGTGGTGACCACATTTTTATGTCACTATAATCATATTTTATTTTAAAATAATTTTTTAGTGACTATTATTTGATAATTACGAATGCAATTTTTTTATGGTAATTTATTTTTTATAATCACTAATAATAGTTTTTTTTTATAAATTGACGAATTTTGTTGTGACAATAACTAATTTATTAGTGACAATAATTATTGCAAGAAATAATTTTAATATTTGTGACAAAATTTATTAGACACTATTTTAATGAACTTTAGTGAAGAAAATTTTGTCATTAATAAAAATAACATGAGTAACCATAGTTTTGTAACTATTGCTATACTTTTAAAGTCAATATTATCGTCATAAGAAAGCATGTTATTGTGACAAAATTTTTCATCACTATTTTAATATTTTTAGCGTTGAAAAAAAGTCACAATAAAATGAGCTATTGTGATAACTTATTTTAATAACATATTCTAATATTTTTAGTATCAAAATTTGTGTCACAAAAAAGTGCTACTATTGCAACTTAATAAATATCATCACTAATACAATAGTGATGGAGTTATTTGTGACAACTGTAAAATTGGTTACTATAAATTTTAGTGACTAAATTTTATATTTTTAGTGATAAATTTTTTCTACACTAAAAATACTATTTCTTGTAGTGAGTTTTTCTAATCACTTATTATACAAAGGTTTTATGTTATAAATTTATATTAAATAAAAAAAAGATAATGAATTTATTTACTAATTTTTTTAGAAATTATTTTTATCAAAATTAATTTATATTTTGTAGTTTTCTATAAAATAATGGTTAATTATTTTATAAATTGTTGATTCAATAAATATTAAATATTTTACTTTTTTGCAAGGTTATTTTGAATATTTTGTATTATATGATTTTCTTTTAATATCAAACACAATGATTTAAAAGTATTAGCAATTTATATTGTACCAAATATGATAATTTAAGATCACTAGTGATGAAATCACCTTGGTGATCTTATCACTATAGTAATTAGATTACCACAATAATTTTGAAAGTAATACCAAATGCTACCTAAAAGATAAGTGATTAATGTTTATAAATAACATCATATACCTAACAAATCCAATTGATTTTATGGCCTTCATTTTAGTTTTGAGTTAACCATTTCATCCTAATCAATGCTAGTCTTCATCATTACCGTAGATACGAGGGGTGAAAATCTTTTATTTGTTTAATAAAATTGTATCTACATGGTAGTTCCTAAAATTTCATCCCAAGACATTTATATTTTTTTTTTCCTTTCCTTAATTAGAAGATTATATTTCACCATTAGAGTTTTTAGTAATTGACGCAAAGACATACAAGCCAATTTTGAAAATATAAAAGGAAATTATGATATTTTTACTATTTAATTTGGATGAAAACCACAATCGAATGGAGTGACATCACAAGATGTTATTTTGTAGATCTTCAAAACTTATAAATAAACCTCTAAGTTAGAGTTTTAAGTAATTGTGAATTTTAAGATGTTTGTGTATAGATTTATTCAAGGGTCAGATTGATTATTAAACTTACAAGCTTCGCTTGACATCTTACGAGTTTTGGACATGATTTTTCAAGTTCAAATTTTGATTTAATCAGAAAATATTTTTCTTAATGAGAATATGT
This sequence comes from Durio zibethinus, assembly GCF_047325235.1. Classification (NCBI taxonomy): domain Eukaryota; kingdom Viridiplantae; phylum Streptophyta; class Magnoliopsida; order Malvales; family Malvaceae; genus Durio; species Durio zibethinus. The sequence goes on along the minus strand of NC_143174.1, from coordinate 9,922,995 downwards.
TTTTATTTAAATTTAATTTTAAAAATATTCTAAAAATTATTAAATTATTTAAATAAAATTTTTTAATATTTTAATAATATTCTAAATAGTAACAGCCTAAAAAAGTTTTTATAAAAATGTAGAATCAAGTTTTGGAAAAGTTTTTAAGTGTCAAGCAAGCCTATTTGCCCTTTGCCTCATGGACATTTCTATTCATGTGTAAAAGAAACTCAGTTTAGCAGATTGTTTTCATAAGAAAAAGGCATGACAAGCATGTTGTATTGATTATATTTTTATAAGAATAAGCTTGTACAATGTGAGAAGTATTTAAGAGATTAATGATGTATTTGGCACACAAAATTATGTTAAGATAGGATAAAATGATATTATGAATAGGATTAGATTAAATAATATCATCTTATCTTATGTTTGATGTATGCAAGGATTAGGGTAGGCTAATTAATTTATTGGTTAACGTTATCCTTCTTCAAAGTTTATATAATTTAAATTATTGATATAATTTTTAAGAGAATAATAGGACATTTAAGTTCAATCCCATGGATTAAAAGTAATCCTTTCCAATCTGAGAGGATTGAATCATCCTATACCAAGTTGATGATTAATCCTTCTTATAATTCTACCCATTTCTTTAAATACAAATCAAACATAATACAAAATGATTATCATCCTATCATATCCATTATCTTATGCACCAAACATGACTTAAATGTAACTATGGTTACAAGATAATTACAAGGAATTCAAATACTCTTTATCTAACATGAATGGTTATTGGTTGAATAATCTTTAACTAGAGTTGATCTTTATCTAACCTTGAACTAAAGTACTCTTTATCTAGTCTAGATGCTTGTTGGTTGATTGATCTTTAGCTAGAGTTGATCTAAGATCTTTTTCCCTCTTTTATCAACTTGTAAGATAGTGGGACCATCGTAACACTAATCTTAGACAATAAGAACTAAAATCTTGCACGAGACAGGGGCTTTGTTAATGCATCAGGTAGTTGTTGGGTGGAAAAAACATGCTTGACTTGTAATGAGCATTTACTTAGTTTCTCCTAAACAAAGATGTAATCAAGAGCCTAGTGTTTCATCCTAGTATGAAATATAAGATTTACAAAAGTGTAGGTTGCACTAAAGTTATCACAATGGTAGTTGATTTTAAGTTGATGTGTAATTCAAACATTAGAGATTGTATCCTTGTGAGTTCAGAGATGATGGTGGCAATGGCTTTATATTTTACTTATATGGATGATTAAGCTACTATTTTTTATTCTTAAGAGTTCTAGGAAATTGGTGTTCCTCTAAGATATATTATGTAGGCAGGGGTAGAAGTTCTATCATCAAAATTTCCTACCTAATCCAAGTCAAAGAATGCAAACAATATAAGCTAGGATTCTTTTTTGATAATAAGACCATGATATAATGTTCCCTTTTGCATTATGATCATGTTTATTTAAACATTTGATCTTGTCAGAAGTGGTCATATAGTCTAAAGTAATTTTCATACTCAAAGTGAAAACACGTAAACATTTTGCACAATTTTACCAAATTTGCTCAAATTTTATCCTTAATTCAAAATTTTTGCTTACACAAGTCAAAAATAATATTTTTAACATGTTCACAATTTTAAATTTACCTAAAAACGTCAAAAACTTGGATTTGGATTAAAATCATGCAAAAACAACAAAAAAGATCAATTCCTTAGAATGCTTAACAACCATTGCAAACCTTAAAGGGATTGATCCCTTAAGGCTAGCAGCCTAAATCATGTGCCATTAAAACACAAAACTTTCACTTTTTTCTCTCATTTCACACCCGATGCCACTATTTTCCCTTCTTCCCCAAAATTTCTCTATTAAATCCTAGGTTTTCAACTCTCAATCTCTTCAAAATCTTTCACATTTTCTTCGTATTTCTTGCAAATTTCTTTTTTTTTTTAACTTGTTTCTTGTATTTTCATCTCTTAAAATCCCTCAAAACACTCAAAAATTCATTACACATGTCTTTCCTTATCCCAAGTCTATAATTTCTTCCTAAAATTTAAAACCTATATATATTTTTTTATTTTCATTTACTTTACCTACATTTACACCTTTATTCAAAACCCTTTTAAACCATTCCCTCAAAGCAATGTCAGTCTTCTTTCTCTCTCATCTATTTACACATCCTCTTATGGCATCTAAAATGAAATAAGCCCAAGACTTTCATTCCTAATGCAAAAAACCTTATAGGAAAGCCTCTACACAGTCCTCAAAAGTTGCAAAACTTTTTTTCAACTGGAATTTTTAAAATCCATAAAGCTCGCTTCGACATCCATTTTGCACATCAAGAGATTAAGGCTAGAAGGGTAATTGATTTCGATTTCCTACACTTTATTGAATTTCTTATATTAACGCATTTGAGTATTTTGGTTGGATACTTTATTTGAGCATGAATGAAATAGTCAATAAGAATCTAGTTAAGGTACTTTATAGTAATGCTAACTGTGTAGGGACCAATAATCGTGGGTAACAAGTCTTATGATGATAGGTTTAGAACTTATATGTCATGGGTAGAGAAATCATTATGAACAAACAATTATTAGCTGAAGCCTTTATGTTGTCTGATGATAGTGATACCAAAACTAGGTGTAATGTTATTGGACTAGCTCAAAATCTTTTTCAAGATGATTTCATGATAAGTGTACCCATCAAGCCTTTCAATTGTCTATGCACAATAAGTTGCTACATATCATACTAACAATGTTCTTGCACCATTTGGCACTTAATACTCCTCTTTTAAGAATAAAACTATTGATGGTTGTATAAGATTAAAAACAAAGACTCATAAAACTTATTTCATTTCATTTTCAGCTATATGATGCGAGTTGTTCAAAAGAGAGAGCACACCTTAGTCTATAGGACAGTCATTAGTACTCACTTTTGGAAAATTGGCATTGACATTAGGTGCGAGGATAGTCATTAGTAGTCATTTTTGGAAAATAGACATTAACACTAGGTACGACCATGAGATCATTTGAAATGATTCATGCACTATTCTTTATCCTCACTCTCTTCACATTATGAGATGTGTTCAAAATGATAACAAAGTTTAGGTAAAGAAAAAGTGCTTGCATATATTGATCATTTTGAACAAGCACAAGGAGAGGAACAAGGGGTTGAAGATTTTAATGAAAAAAGCACCTTGAGTCTACTTTTTTATAGTCGAAAAGCTTTAAGGATCTTCATGACTTAAATGAATATCTTGACTTTTTTGTCGAAGGCATGAGCAATAGGATGGAACAAATTGAGCTTATGTAAAAATGAAATATTTTATCAACTTCACATGAGGATGATTTAAGTTAACATGGAACAACAAATTCAACAATTTCAATCCTTTCCTTTTCCATTGTGACTTTTCTATACTGTTAAAACATATTTAGGTTTCATACATGTTCAACTTTCTTTTTAAACACTAATTTCAATTTAGACATCTTTTATAATTTTTAATTATATATTTTTTTAAATTTTTTATGTAAGCACTTACCCAAGACCATTGTGTGAAAATTAAAACACCATATATTAATCAAAGAGATTAGGCATACCTATTTGGGTAGTCTTCGTAAATTTGCAAAAGCAAACAATCCTTGAAATGGTTATCGTATTCCTTTTTGCTCTTCTTTTCTTTTGATGGTTTCTCAAATGGGTAGTTACCATATATTAGAAGTGAAAAAGGGATCTTAATCTTATTAATTAAATAACCGTAGTAACTTCTTTATCAAATGCTTACTAGGCTAGAGGCTTACAGAATGGCCATACCATAGTGACTCAATAGATGTGTAAAGCCTATATGTAAGTGATCACAATTAAATCATTTGGGCTCTCATGCCTATCTCATATTATGACTAAATTTCTCAACCTACTTTATTAAACAATAAAATCATCAATTAATAGTAACCCACTTGCTAAAAAATTTTAACATTCGCCCACTTGGGCAATATTAATTGAGTTGTTTGATTTTAAAAAATTAAAAAACAAGACTCCAGGTTGATTACCTTCACTTTGATGTGGCCACAGTTTTAAAAAATAATTTAGCCCTTAAGACAACATCTTAATGATCTTATTCAATAAAACCATCTAATTCCAAATCATGGTAGCCATTATGCCCCTCATCGACACAAGATTAATCCATGGTTACAAATACCAGAGATTCTATTGACAATAGATCTCAGTGTGGGTATGTAGTAAGAAAATAACACATAAATATGATCTTAATACGTTATTTTCATTGTCAGTCTTCTTGCTGATTTCTCTAAACTTGTTAAGAAATCTTTATGGCATCCAAATGTGCCTTTATGTCTCTTTTTTATCCTCAAAGTTACTTACTAGTGTTATTTATGAGACATACCTAAATGATATTAAAGTTATACTTAAGATAGATACCAAGTCTTAAAATTTTATAATTTGATATGTCAATATGGGATGTGCATATTCAATAATGAACACATATACAAATAACAACTATGATGTATATATAAAACAATTGTGTCCACTTAAATTAATGTTACCTCATGGACTTATTCATTTCAAACTATATCTTATAGGTAATTAGCAATCAGATGCAATGCATTTAACAAAGTAAAATAACCCAAAACAATAATGGTTTCAAAAGTAAATTAACAAAGCATCAATTGCCAAAATCAACCCAATACCTTAACAAGTTCTATTTTCCATGCATATAGATATCCATATTATGAGCTTGGTAATCCTATTATCCTCACGTAGAGAAAATATGTCATAATGTAATCAAATCACAATAAATCCCACTAATCCAGTGAATCACAAACATAATCTAATCAAACTTTGAATAATAATAAATAGCATTTCAATAAATGGAGTTATAATAAAATTATGTATAGTCTACTCTCATGCCAAATGTGATAACCACTATTGTTCTTGAATTTCCATAATGTTACTTTAATAAACCACTTACAAATTACTAACATATTATGAACAAAATTTCATAGTCATATGTTCATACAACACAAAATCTCAAAGCTTTAACATGAGATCATTTTCAATAAATTTGGAATTCATTGAATGATCAATATTTTATATCTAAAACATGTATTAATCAATAGCCTGTTAACTCCCACTGACTTTAACACATATGATATCTCCAAAACAATACCTTTATAGCATTTACCAAAACAATAACTTTAGGGTATTTATGAGTTCTTACTATTTTAAATCATATGCAAAAAAAAAAAAAAATCCACTAACTTTTACTTCCTTTAAAAGAATAGTTTTGGCAAAAATGTCAAAACCTTTTGATTATCATTCTTCGAAATAACTCTCAAAATTAGTTCATATATAATTCAAAATAAAGGAAGTGAAATGAGACAAGATTTTAAAATTCTTGTTTTCTCTCAAAATTAAATCAACAAAATTTGGTAAAGATTATCAAGGAAAGAACTGAACTAACTAAAAACAAAACAAATAGTTTACTTATTAGCATAAAACTTTATTCTTCAAAACTCTCACTCATATGATAAGTGTAAAACAATATTTTCCCCCTCACTTGTGAGTTCTTCAAAAGAAACAATTAAAATTTTTTTAAAACACATTGTCAACATATGACAATAATATGCCCTTTAAAATTGATAACTACTAAGTTTGATAATGTAACCAAGATAATCAGACTAATATCTCAATTGAAAGTTAAACAACCAAAATAAATATTTACCAAAATGAAATTATATTTCAACAACTCTCAATTTTACTTAAGATAAATTGAAATATCATAACAAGTCTAAAACTTTCTTGTATGGAAGCTAACCTTCTTGGCTATCATAATACAATATAGCAAATGTATATACCTAGATGTGATAAATTGACTTAAATTTATACATTTATTATGTTGTATAAAACAGTAAAGAACTCATCACTCATGGCAGACATTAACTTATGATGATATTTTTTTTAACATATTGAAATTGAGTATAAAGGCCAATCAATAATCTAAACAGATAATATTTTAAACAAGTTAATATCTTTACTAGTCTTATCAAAACAATCAAGGTGACACATCATAAATTTAATCTTGGACATTATTTTAAAGAAAATATATCATAACTTTATGTGATCACACTTTAAAACAATGAAAAATACAAAGACTTTCAAAAATATATTCTTTTTAGGTAGATAAATTCTCAAAGTCTATATATATATATATATATACATATATATATATATATATATATTTTCACTTCACAAAATCTTTCACAATTATCTTTAAATTAAAAGCATATAATCTCTCCCTTTAGACAAGTAATCACATGTAGTAACTTAGAGACAATCATAACAACATAAAAAATTTCATTACCATTATAGTCCTTATGTCTATTATACATGTAATAATTTCATGTGAGATACTAATTTAAATGTACCTTTATAGATCACAAAAAAGTTAAAACTTAGAATGTCCATTATCATTTTATACACGTTTGCATTTAATCAATGAAAATACTTAACAAGCCAAACTACCAAGTAAATTGTCTTAATAATTAATAATACTTTATTATGGCATTTTAATCTTTCAAGCAAACTACAAAAAATTTCAAAATAAAAAAATAGATTGGCCACACAAAATATTTCCAATGCAGATACTTTATCTATGAGATTCAATAAAGTATAATTTTTCATACTATAAATCTCAACATACAGTGTATGATGAATGTCAACAATGTATATTTTTCTAGACAATCACAAAAAAACAATGATTATGGTATAAACTAAACTCATGTTCATAATGATTATGGTATAAACTAAACTCATGTTCATAATGATCATGGTATAAACTAAACTTATGTTCATGTAAGGAATATAATATTTTTAATATTACCAAATACGAGTTATGACAAAACATTAAGGTTAACCTAGCAAGCCTTAACAACAACACATTTCAGTCAAAACCTTGAATATTTTAAAATTGGCAAAACTAATTTTGCCTAGTCTTATAAATTGAAACTTTTACTCATATCCATTTACTTTCACAACTCATTTATTTTAATTACTCAAGATTTTTATGGTCATATTTATCAAATTTCATGACACCAAAAGCATGCTCCAAATACTTACTAGAAATAACTTTTTACTTGTTGCTCTCTCAACATATTATAAAATCAATATTATAAAACAGTTAATATCTTATGAGAGCATACTTTATTTAGTAAGTATTTTGTAAAAGCAAATATTTTAAAAGCTAGTCTAACAATTTATGTGAAACAATTTTACTATGCAATTATTTGACATATATTACTACTTTCACAATATAATTGCATAACCTTAATAACAATACTCTGCCACTGTTTCAGCAGACTAGTATAAAATCTAAATGTATTTCATAAATCATTATAGCCAATAATATGCCTCATATTTTTATGAAAAACATGAGTTATATATATATATATATCACATTATACATTTTATTAGGCTTTAAATTTAGTGCTTAAAATTTTAAATCATAATTATGTGATATATATAAAACTAAAACATTGTAAGCATGCTAAACATATTTATCACATATAACACTTACTCTTAAAAGAACCAAACTAAATTTTACATGTTATATTTTACATAAGCATGATCACTCATTAAATCACTTTATCAAACAATGATATATCGAAACAAAGTAATATATCAGATTTACCGATCATACATGTGACAATTATTTTTATGAATTCATATGACTTATACAATAATTTATAATCTCAAAATGCAATATTTTAATAATCTGACAATAATTGACAAAATGTTCAATAGTTAACGATTATTTTCAAGAAAACACCTATGACTTAATTAAGTTTTAAATCACTTTTATCACTTTTAATTAAAGCTACTTAATTTTTATCATCAAATCAACTTTAATATTCAAGATAAAAAATGTAACTTTTCACATATGAATAATAATTCATATAAATAGTACTAACCTATGATATGTTATTTATAATAAAACTGAAAAATTCAAATGTATCATCATATACTCCCTTTTGGACAGAGAATTTAATATGTTATTAGGCACTTTTCACATGCAACTAATATGAAAATATCTTGGTTTTCGAAAAGCCTATCCCTTTTAGGTAGACAGAACTTTTAGACCAGTATACCATTAATCATGATACTTCATGTCCACTCCAAATTATCAAACATAATAACCCTTTTTGGGCAAGTGATTGTTTAAGGCAATTTGAAAATATTCAAGTTCCTACGTATGAAAAAAATCTTGCAAGTCTTAATGAGTGAGCCATTTTGGTAGCCAAACAACCACATTAACCAATTATATATTCTCACACTAAGAAACTTAGATTACTCATAACTATAATTTTGCATACTTAACTAAGTGCATGCATTTTGATTAATCTTTGTGAGATACTTAGCCATGATATATCTATTACGGTCATTAAAGAGTTGATTGCTCTATGTGTGACACTAGTAATTAAAGCGTATCTCTATGGATCATTTTCGATATGATCGCTCTTTGTGAAATACCTAAAATGAATATGTCTCTTTGGATCATTAAATATTTAAAAAGTTGATCATTCCTATGTGAGACACCAATAATTAAAGTGTATTTTGATGGACCATTATAAATTTGATCTCTCTTGAGAGATACTTAACCGAATATGTCTCATTAGATCAAAATTAATTTATTGCATTCAAATTGAGTGTCTTAAATTTTATAGATAATTTAATATTTCCAATTAATACTTTATTCTTATGTATCTTATATAAAAAACTTTACAAATCAACAATGATACATAATGTCAATATAGTAAGAGGAAACATAAATTAGTATAGGCAACATTATAAACTCCAATTATTCCAAATGAATAGCTATTAAAAAATTATTTGTTCATTAAATGAAATTGCCAAATAAAATTATTAATTTGATACTAATTGTACCAAAAGTTTATGAAATTTAAACCTAACTTGCCTTTCAAAACAATGCATGTTGCATTTTAAATGGATAGCCAAAAATTAATAAAAATAAATTTTACTAAATTTATTTAATTATGCACATAACTTTAGGTCGAGAGTACGTAAATTTTAAACAATATATAAGGAGTGTACGTACCTTTGATAAATTCATAGCATGCCAAGATATTTTATCATGAAATAATATTTCAAAAAATATGTGCATAACATGTAATGATTAGTGAATTATGCACGAATATAAAATAATAAATATTTCATGCATTCAAAAAATTCTTGAAAATAATAAAAAATTCAAAAATAAAATTTCAAGCAAGATAAAAGTAATTAGAGCAAAAATGACCATCGAGGTAAACCACACTCTCCGCACGCGCCACCAGCCATGAGTGGGCTTTGTCCTGCATATGTTAGGAGGTTGTCTTCAACCTTTAACTGGGTTAACCTAACCCAATTGGATCTTATTTTGACTCATTTGGGTTTGTTTCTTATTTTATGCTTGATTTGATTTTTTTTCTAGTGTTTTTCATGAAATTGAAGTTTTTAAAACTCAATTAAGCCATTATTTATCAAACCCATGTGAAACATTGCATCAAAACTACAAAAACAAAATCAATTGACTAAAAGAAACTTGATTGTTAAACCCATATTTAACCCATTTTAAGCTTTTTTGAAATGTTCATTGTTTTCTTTGATTTTATTATGCAATTAAATCTTCCAAACTTCAATTAACATATATATATATATATATATATATATATATACAAAGCTCATGTTTCAAATTGCATCAAAACATCGTGAATCAAAATCAATTTGAGCCAAATTTTTCTTATGGAAAACCTATACATAACCCGTTTGTGGTTTCTTCTCAATTTATTAATTAAAACTTAAATTTCATGCAATTTAAACATATGTTTCAATCTTAAAACACATGCGTAGCAATAATCAAGTGTTAATTTGGATTAAAGCACATAAAATATTAAGGTTTTAACAAAATCTTGAATTTGATTCAAATCTTGAACCAAAAACTTTAAACCTTGATTTCTCGCTTTATAAGATGAATTAAGAAACAATCTATGCATGGTTTTAATCCTCTAGTAGAGGAGAATAAAAGCCCTAAATAAATTTTGGGAAAACAAAATAAAAAAATTGGATTGCGGTAATCAAAATATTTCACTCCAAACAAGCAATCCATTAAAAATTAGTTAAATTAATATGAAATTAAGGTCATAATTTCACACAATTGTGCTCTTATACCACAAGTAAGCATTAACCCAAGACTATTGAGTGAAAATTATATCACCATACATTAATCGAAGAGATTAAGCATACTTATTTGGGTAACCATCATGAATTCACGAAAGCAAAATAATCCATGAAGTTTCTTAAATGGGTAGTTATTATATATTAGAAGTGAATAGGGGTATTTAGCTTTATTAATTGACTAACTTTAGTAACCTTTCTATCAAAAGCTTCTTTGGCCAAATGCATACCCAACCATTATACTACATCGATCCAATAGATGTATAAAGTCCATAGTAAGTGATCACAATTAAATCATTTGGGCTTTCAAGTTTATCTCGTATTAGGAATAAATTTATCAGCATTTTTATTAAACATTAAAATCATCAATTAATAGTAACCCACTTATTGAAAAATTCTAACATCTTATGTAAATGACATATATTCTATTATGGCATGACTTTATTTAATTTGCAGCAAAATTATGATTATTTAATTCATGTTATGCTTATTTGCTACATTGTGTCTATTTTTGTGCTTAAAATGTTCATTTGAATATAAAGATTGAATGCTTCATAGTTAGATATACTCTTATGCTTTCATATTGGATAACAGTGACTTAATTGTAATTTTGGAAGTATCTTGTTGCTCGATTGCTTGCATGGATTTGGAGTTAATTGTATGATATGGGCTCTTTTGCATAAAATTTGGTATATTTTGATCTTGTGGTTTGTGCTCAATGTCCTAATTGCTTATGAATCATGAGTAGTTCCTCTTATGGTTTTGTGCTTTGAATTAATTCACTTTTGCTATGACAAAAAGGGGGAGATAATTTTGAGAATGCAAATTCATCTTGATAATAACATGTGCATGTGCCAATGATTAAAGTTTTAAAATTTATATGTGCATGTGCTATATGGTTATATGGTTAAAGTGTTGGAATGATTATACAAAATATGCTTAAAAGATTTATATGAGTTGTTGGAAATTATGCACTAATTTGTTAATTGAATTGAGTTGTCGAAAAATCATTTTTGATGAATATATATGCCTTAATTGAATAGGAGCTTTCTTTTTCATAAAAATAATTTTTCAAAAATAATTTAAAAAAAAGTTTTTTCATTAAGCAAATTTACTATTAAGTTTTATCATATCAAAAAAGGATGATTGTTAACCATGAATTGATCCTTATATTGAAATGATGAAACATTAAATGTTAAATTAATTTATTTAGTACTTTGTATCAATTTGATAAACATTTTTGTACTAAATAAAAATAAAGTTTTATACTAGGTAATATTTTGAAAAATAATTTGCAAAATTGAATTAAAATACTTTAATCTCAAAAGAATACAATTTCCAAGTGAAACATTACTAGAAAATGTTTTTGAATAAAAAACCAACCTTTTTTGTTTGATTAAAATGAGTTTTACCTAAAATTAAGAAGACTGGATTGATTATCTAAAAGAAAAAATCGATCATCGGCCTTAAACAAAAATAAATTTTGGTTCAAAACAAAGGATAGATTGATCCCCTACTTAATAGGATTTGTAGACACCCCAATCTGTTTGGGGGTCTACAAGATCAACTCTAACATTAAAAAATTAAAAAATAATAAAAATGAACAAAACGAAAAAAGGTGTTTGAGTTTGCATAAAACTGGGCTGGTAGAGTTTGGATTGGATTCAAAAATTGAATCCGAATCACAAGAAGGAATTGGGATCGATTAAAAACTCCTTTGATCAATCCCTATAAATAAACGCTAGAACACACAGAAAGGACACACAGAACAAAAAAGAAAAATGCAAAAACAGAAAGAGAAAATAAAAAACAAAAAGAAAAAAGCAAAAAATCAGAAGTAGAAAAGAGAACAGATAGATCAGAATCATAACAAGCAGAGAAAAAGAAAATTTTGGAGTTTTGTTAAAGAGGAAAAATTTTTTTTGCAAATATTTTAGAAAATTTCCAAATTTCAATGAAATTTTTTGGCTTCAGTGGAATTTTTCAACGTCGGTTGAATTTTTGAGTAGGTTTCCCAAAATCTGGCTTAGATTCCAACGTCAATTGAATTTTTTGGTGAACTTTCGGCTACCCAACCCAGATTCTGGCAATAATTTCCAGAATTTGATTGGTATTCAACCGATATTCATCTGGGTAGAGAAAGAAAAGAGAAAAGAAAGGGGAAGAGAGAGAAGGGGAAGGGAAGATCTGAAGCAGAAAGAAGGAATTTGACATTTTATAAGGCCCTGAAATGATGTCGTTTTGGTGTTAAGTGACTCCCATGATCCGCACGTTTCCATTCGGACGGTCCGACCCGCAGCGCAACATGCTTTTGACTTGGGTTTGATCGCACCTCAGCCAATCTTTCCAGTCGAGTCGAGCCGTCAAGCCGCATCATCTAAGCCGTTGTCTGTACTTGGAGCCGAGCCATTCTTTTTTGGTATTTTTATTTTATTTATGTTTTTGTTTATTTTTAAGAGTATTTTTGCATGAATAAATTTAAAAAAGAATAGAAAAATATAAAATAGAATTTTTAAAAAGCATTTTTGAGAAAAAGTTAAAAGTTTCGTGAAAATAAAATTTTCAAAAAAATATATTTTGAGAAAAAGTTGAAAGTATCAATTTTCCTCGAAAATAAAATTTTTAAAAAATATCTTTTAGAAAAAGTTGAAAGTATCAATTTTTCTTGAAATTAAAATTTCAGAAAATAAAACATTTTGAGGAAAAGTTGGAAGTATCAATTTTTCTTAAAAATAAAAATTATCAAGAAAAATATTTTTAAAGAAAAGTTCAGTATCAATTTTCTTTAAAATAGAAACCTCCGAATGCTTTAAGGAAAAGTTGAAAGTATCAATTTTCTCTTTATAAAAGTAATGAGTTTTTTTTATAAAACAACAAAAAAGATCTATATCAAAAGTCGAATCATTATTTTTTTTTCTTTTTTAAAAAAATTTTAAATGTTAAATAATCCAATGACGGAGCCTTTGTAAGAGAAATAATAGTTTTCTTGTATACTCTTGAGGTGAGAGAATTTTCTTAATTTTTTGCCAAAAGTATTGGAGTTAATTAAGAATAATTTTTAATAATTAATTACTTAATAAAATTTTTAAGGCTTATTGGATAATACGAAATTAAGCTAGTACCATCTTTTGATGGGCATTGTGGGGGTGCTATAACCTTCCCTACATGTAACCGAACTCTCAAACCCTATTCTGGTTTGCAGACCCGAACTTATTCTTTTAGGGATGTTTAGTCAAGCTTAGGAGCTCCTTAAAAGGAAAAATTCCTTATGTAGCCAATCACACCTAGTAAAAAAGATTAGTGGTGACTTTTTAAGTCAATGTCTAGCTATAGATTTATGGATCTATATGTTATGACAATTTGGTGACTCCACTGGAGATAGTCGAGAGTCAAGCCAATAAATAAATTCGTGTTATCCAAAAGGCTTAATAAAATTGAATTTGTTGTAAGGATTTGTTTTTCTTTTCCATTCATTTTATTTATGTTGCAAACTATGTCATTCATATGCATATGCATAACATGAGCTCTATACCCGAGCTCTGTCCCTTTAAGAGGGAGTAAAATACCTATGCTTTCATGAGGTTTTAATGCCTCTGTAGTGCCTAGCAAAATACTCCCACTCAAATTGAATCATTTGCATTGGTAGCCTGTGATGGGTGAAGATTAGACTGCTTTACTAGTCTATGATGGACAATGATGTAAGGAACAATTTGGGAACCTTTAATGGGCAAAATCACCTAAGCCTACATATAGTGTACACTTAAGAGGCCAAACTTAGGTTAGAGCCTTTCCTACCTAGTGATAGATGTAACTCGAAGTTAAGACATAAGAAAAAATAGTTCATGATCTAACTATTTTGATTGTTTGACTTTATGCATTTGCATTATCATATCATACATCATTTTCATTATCATATGTAACATTCTGCATCTGCATCATTTTTATCTCATCTATAAAAATGTACATTTCATTCATGCATCAACATATCATTACATTTTTTATCAAAATTATAGTGCTCAAAGTTCAAAAATAACTCCACCAAGTAACCTCACTCACCAATACAATACAAGAGCTTAAGTCAGACAAATGGAATAAAAAATTTTCAATCATCTCAAGAGGATAGAGAAAGCTTAAGAAAAGCTAGAATAAGAGTTAAATAGGATTTTGGAGGCTTTGAACAAGTTAAATAAGGGAAAAAGTGTAAAGGAGAATATCGGCCCATAAGATCATCCCTTATAAGAGGAGGATGACCCACTGTACCCTTTTAATTTTGGGCCACATCAAGCCCAACCCACACAAGGTCCATTATCATAGCAGTTTGTCTATCCTGTAAGGTATACATACCCTAGAATGCCATCAGCTTCAAATTCAGGGCAGTATTAGAGTTATGTAAATCTTGTCTTTATTGAGAAGGTAATAGAACCAATACCAGTCCCTAATTTAGATAATCCATAAGAAAAAAGAAGCTGAAGCCCAAAGAGAATGAGACTTTAGAAGCTTCAAAATTTAAACAAAAGATGAACTTGTTAGAAGAAAAGTTATGAGCCGTAGAAGGCATTGGTTCTTATGGTTCAGTAGATGCAGCTGGGCTCTGGTTGGTCCCGGATGTTGTTATTCCTCTAAAATTTAAAGTGCCAGAGTTTGAAAAGTATGATGGTACAAAGTATTAAAAAACTCACATTATTATGTACTATCAAAAAATGGCTGCCCATGCTAATAATGAAAAGCTATTGATGCATGTGTTCTAAGATAGCCTCACGAACTCTATTGCTAGATGGTATGTCTAGTTAGATAGGATTCGCATTCGTTCTTAGAGCGATATGGCTCATGCCTTCATTAATCAGTACTGACATATTATAGATTTGGCCCATGATCATTTTTCTTTGCAAACTATGAAGAAGAAAGACACTGAATCATTCAAAGAACATGTCTAGAGATGGAGAGACATAGCCTTTCAAGTGTAGCTTTTTTTAACTAAAAAAGAGACCATCATATTGTTCGTCAGTACTTTAAAATCTTCTTATTATATAAAGATGATAGGAAATATCACAAAGAATTTCAGTGACATGGTGATCTCAGGCGAAATCATTAAAAATGCCATTAAAAATGGTAAGTTGAAAGAATGGGAAACCAAAAAGGTACCAAAAAAGAAAGCCCTGAAGCTCAAGTCGTGAGCCTTGATAGACAGTTTAGGGGATATCAATCTCATCCACCATAAGGTTATACCCCATACTATCCTGTTGTAAACAATATTTCACCTCACCCTTACCAACCATATTCATAACCAGCTTACTTCCCAACTTACCAATCAGCCTTTCAAGTACCTAGATATGATTCTAGTCATATCACTACAATAGTTTCAAAGCCTAACAACTAAATGAGTGGTTCAAAAAGATCTTGAGATAATAAAAAAAGGGCACATATTGACCCCATCCCTATGAGTTACACTGAGTTATTCTCAGAATTGATCAAGAACAATTTGATATCTCCAGTTATGCTAAAACCATTGAAGCCACCTTATCCAAAATGGTATGATGCTAATGCGACGTGCGGTTATCATAATGAGACTGTGGGTCATTTTATTGAAACTTGCCCTATTTTTAAACATAAAGTGAAAAGTTTGATCCAAAAAGGCTTAGTGAGTTTCGATGAATAAGAGGGTATGATGTCAATAAATGTCCTTCACCTGATTGCATAGGGACATAATTTTAGAGAAAGATGTCAAAGCTGGTTGGAAGCTACGTGTCATTTTAGGATTTCTTTTAAAATAATATTAGGATTTCTTTTAAAATAATATTAGGATTTCTTTTATACAATATGATTTCACTTGTTATCATTTTAATAAGAGGCAAGGATAATGCATTTCATTACATTTTCTCTTTCATTCAACATTGTTCCATTCTTTGTCACCTTTCATAACTTTTTATTCTCATTTTTGAACTCCAAATGATGAATGTTTAGATAATGATGCTAACAAGAATTCTGGAATTTAATTTTGAGAATTCATTCACATTGATTTGAGGTGATTATTTCAAAAAAAGTTACTGATAGATATGAGATGGATATATTTTGAAGGTGTAATCTTTTATGAAGATCCATGAGTTTGTTTTTGTTCACTAGATGATCTTCAAAGAAAACATTCACATTTGAGATGAAAAATGGCCATCTTTTTTTTACCATTCAAAAAACCATTCATTGCAACCCCTTTGAGCCTATTATGATTTTTTTTTCTAAAGAACCTTAACCAATGATCACCCTTTACACTTGGGGGTATATTTAAAAAAAAAAGAAAAAAAAAGAATCGTAGAAGGTCTCAAAGATAGAAAAAAAAGAAAGAAAGAAAAAAAATTACCACAAACAAGTTGGGACAAAGTAATGAGAATCCTTTTGTGTGGAATGAGATGGAAAAAGAAAAAAAAACAGTAAAATGAAATGGAAAGAGGGAAAATGCCAAGTAATTTCAAATGGATAAGAAATGATCATTTGGTTTTAAATCCTTTAAACATATGTTTAATCCATTTCTTTCATGATCCCTCACTATAGCCTATATTACAACCTTCAAAAGTTTATTTGGAGTAAGTACGAATGCTTAAATTGAATGATTATATATTGGACTAAGGCAAGCTCGTGATAGAACAATGAAATCATGCTATATTACTTTAGAGATTGAAGTGTGAGAAATACCACTAATGGATGGAAAAAGATGAAAAAAAAAGAAAAAAAAGAAAATGAAAGAAAATGAAAATGAAAATGAAAAATGAAAGAAAAAAAAGAGAAAAATGAAAAAAAAAAGATGACAAGAAAAAGAGAAAACTCAAATTGAAAACCTGAAAGGGTGATTTGGGTAGACAAATCTTTGAACTGAAAGTTGGATGAATAGTTCAAATATATAGAAGATCAAAGCATCTAAAAAGCTGGGGCAAAGTTTGATAAGCTCAAAATAATTTCGATGGAATGAGTTCTCGAAAAAGAATCTTGGATTAATGTTCAAAATTGTCTGAATATTCATTTTTCCTAATGACATACATCTAACTTATTTCTTTCTCCATTTGCTTTTGTACTGAGACTCACTATTGATTGGTTTTCTTCCAGTGCACTTTATGCTTTTTTATTCTCACATTCTTAGAATAAATCGAGAAAATGTATGATTGCATTGTGTTTGTCAAGAATTGAAATGATAATGAATGAATGAATGAATGAATGAATATGTGCTTAAAAGGTTCTTGCATTCTTTTGAAAAGAAATCCAAGATGATCGAAGGCAAAAATGATGAATAGATGGTAGAAACTTGAAAAAAAAGACACATGGGATGGCCAAATGATGAACACGATAATGGATTACTCAACAAGATGAATAAAAAGTAAAAATCTAGAAATATGATGTGATCAAAAAATGAATATGGTGATAGATTGGTCGATATAACTTGTGTATTGTGATCAAATGAAGAGGATCAATTCATTCTGGAGTGGCTAGTGCTTATGAGCCTATGAGTTAAGTGATGAAAAAAAATGTAGATCAATTGATGAAATGGCTAATGCTAAAAAACCTGTGAGTGGTAACCCAATGATGAAAGATAAAAACTTATTTTGAAATTGCTAATGCTGAAAAACCTATGAATGATGATCAAGTGATGAAAATGATGAAGATCAATGGATGAAACTCATTCTAAAGTGGTGAGAATCTAAAATGGGAAAATATAAAATAGTGGAGTTTTGATAACCATATCACCACAATTATTTAAGATTTCATGACATTATTAACATTTGCATTCCATATATTATGTTAGCATTATTGTTTGAATAGTACATGAACATAATTTGATGGATTAAAACTTTGTTTGGACATGCATCAGCCAGCGAGCATTTGAATTATGACTTAAAATAGGGCATTGTAAAAATCT
The DNA here is from genome assembly GCF_047325235.1 of Durio zibethinus. NCBI lineage: Eukaryota > Viridiplantae > Streptophyta > Magnoliopsida > Malvales > Malvaceae > Durio > Durio zibethinus. The sequence goes on along the minus strand of NC_143174.1, from coordinate 9,904,864 downwards.
AGATTGTTGCATTTGCATCATTAAGAAAGCATTTGCATCATTGATATGTCATTCAGTACATACAAAATTTTGACTTTGGCAAAAGTTTGAAGCCCATTTAGAAAAAAAACTTTGAATATTTTGATGAAGTCTTAAATTTTCAAATGAGAATCTTTGAGTCTTAAATGAAAATCTTTAAGATATTTTCAAATGAGAATTTTTTATTTTTAGATGAGAATCTTTAAGACGTTTTCAAATGAGAATCTTTGAGTTTCAAATGAGAATCTTTGAGTCTTAAATGAGAATCTGTAAGACATCTTCAAATGAGAATCTTTAAGAAATCCTTAAATGAGAATCTTGAGTGTCAAATGAGAATCTTTGAATTTCAAATGAGAATCTTGAAGGTGTGAAACTCAAAATTTGTTGAATGTGAATCTTCGAATTCAAATAAGAAATTTTGAATTTCAGATGAGAATCTTTGAGGTGTGAAACTCAAAATTTGTCAAATGAGAATTTTTGAGGTATGAAACCCAAAATTTGTCGAATGTGAATCTTCAAATTCAAATGAAAAACTTTGAGTTTCAAATGAGAATCTTTAAGATGAATTCAAATGAGAATCTTTGAGATATGAAATCCTAAAGTTTTGTTGGGTGTGAATCTTCGAACTAATGAAAAGTTTTAAACTTTTAGATGTGAATCTCCAAAATTAAAAAAAAAAGCTTTGGACTCAGCTTTTGGATGCAAATCTTTAAAATTTTGAGTGAGAACATTTGAACTTAGATGTGAAACTCTAAGATTTCTTGGATGTGAATCTCCAAAATTCAAACGAAAAGCTTTGAACTCAACTTTTGGAGGTGAATATCTAAATTTTTGAGTGAGAACCTTTCAACTTAGATGTGAAACTCTAAGATTTCTTGAATGTGAATCTCCAAAATTCAAACAAAAAGCTTTGAACTCAACTTTTGGATGCGAATTTCTAAATTTTTGAGTGAGAACCTTTGAACTTATATGTGAAACTCTAAGATTTCTTGAATGTGAACCTTCAAAATTCAAACGAAAAAATTTGAACTTTTGGGATATGAATCTCCAAAATTTGAATGAGAAATGTTAGATGCGAGTCTTACAATTTGCAAATGCAAATCTTGCAAATATGAATTCTTGTGTACCTAAAATCTTGCAAGTTCGAATTCTTGTGAAACTGAAGTTTTGAGAATCAAATTTCAGAGAATTCTTGTGAAGCTGAAAGGTTATTACGTATCTGTTCAAACTTAGATTGTAAATCTTTGAGTCTTCATTACAAATTTTATCAGGTCTGATCTTTGACTCTTCTGGACATGATTATAAAGGAGCAATTTATTTTTCAAAGTTGTGGAGCCTCTGTTTAGAAGAGCATTTATTTTTTTAAAGTTATGATGCCTCTGTTTAAAGGAGTAATTTATTTTTTTAAAGTTGTGGAGCCTCTGTTTAGAGGGGCAATTTATTTTTCAAAGCTGTTGTGCCTCTGTTTAGAGGAGATTTATTTATTTTCAAAAGTCGTTGAGCCTCTGTTTAGAGGAATTTTTTTTTTTTCAAAAAAAAGTGTCAAATTGATTGGGTTGTCTACGTCTTTGCACAATTCCTGTTTCACAGAAATGCACAAAAAAAGGGTAGCTGTAGACACTCCAATCTATCTGGGGGTCTACAAGATCAACTCTGACAATTAAAAAATAAAAAATAATAAAAATGAAAAAAAATAAAAAAAATGTGTTTTAGTTTGCATAAAATTGGGCTGGTAGAGTTTGAATTTGATTCAAAGATTGAATCCTAATCATAAAAAGGAATTGGGATCGATCATAAACTTCTCTGATCAATCCTTATAAATAAACGTTGAAACACACAGAAGGACACACAGGACAAAAAAATGTAAAAACAGAAAGACAAAATCAAAAATAGAAAGAAAAAAGTAAAAAATCAGAAGTAGAAAAGAGAACAGATAGATAAAAAATACAGCAAGCAGAAAGAATAAAAATTTTGGAGTTTTGTTAAAGAGAAAAAAAATTTTTTGGACAAGTTTCTTAGAATTCGGCTTAGATTCCAGCATCGGTTGAATTTTTCGGTGAACTTTCGGTGACCCAACCTAGATTTTGGTGATAATTTCTAGAATTCGATTGATATTCAACTGGTGTTCATTCAGGTAGAGAGAGAAGGGAAAAAAGAAGGGGAAAGGAGGATCTAAAGTAGAAAGAAAGAATTTGGCATTTTATAGGGCCTTAAAACGACATCGTTTTGGAGTTAAGTGATTGCCCAGGATTCGGGCGTTTTCATTCGGGCGACCCGACCTGTAACGTAACCCATTTTTGACTTAGATTTGACTCACACCTCATCCAATCTTTCCAGTCGAGTCGAGCCGTCGAGCCTCAAGCCGCCAAGCCGCATCATCCAAGCTGTTGTTTGTACCTAGAACCAAGCCATGCCAAATTTCTAGCCGAGCCTTTTTTTGTATTTTTTTTGGTATTTTTTATTTTATTTATGTGTTTGTTTATTTTTAAAAGTATTTTTGCTTGAATAATTTTAAAAAAGAATATAAAAAAATATAAAATAGAATTTTTAAAAAGCATTTTTGAGGAAAAGTTGAAAGTATCAATTTTTCTTCAAAATAAAATTTTCAAAAAAATATATTTTGAGGAAAAGTTGAAAGTATCAATTTTTCTTGAAAATAAAATTTTTAAAAAATATTTTTGAGGAAAAGATGAAAGTATCAATTTTTCTCAAAAATAAAATTTTTAAAATATATTTTTTAGGAAAAGTTGAAAGTATCAGTTTTCCTTGAAATTAAAATTTCAGAAAAAAAATATTTTAAGGAAAAGTTGGAAGTATCAATTTTTCTTAAAAATAAAAATTATCAAGAAAAACATTTTTGAGGAAAAGTTGAAAGTCTCAATTTTTCTTGTATAAAAGTAATGAGATTTTTTTATAAAACAACAAAAAAGATCTATATCAAAAGTCGAATAATTATTTTTTTTCTTTTTCTTTTTTTGAAAAATTTTAAATGTTAAATAATTCGATGATGGAGCTTTTACAAAAGAAACAATAGTTTTCTTGTATACTTTTAAGGTGAGAGAATTTTCTTAATTTTCTACCAAAAGTATTGAAGTTAATTAAGAATAATTTTCAATAATTAATTACTTGGTAAAATTTTTAAGGCTTATTGGATAACACGAAATTAAGCTGGTACCATCTTTCGATAGGCGTTGTGGGGGTATTATAAGCTTCCTTACATGTAACCGAACTCCCGAACCCTATTCTGGTTTGCAGACCTGAACCTATTCTTTTAGGGACCCTTAATCAAGCTTAGGAGCTCCTTAAAATGATAAATTCCTTAGGTAGCCAATCACACCTAGTAAAAAAGATTGGTGACAACTCCTTAAGTCAATGTCTAGCTATAGATTTACGGATCTATATGTTATGACATTATTGATCAATTTTTTAACAGAATGCTTCTTAGTTGTTTTGCAAAATTGGATCAATCCCATTTAAAATAAGATTGATCGATTTTCTTACAGAATGCTCTCATAGAATGTTTTTTCAGGAATGGATCGATCTCTTATAAGAATGGATTAGGAGCTCCTTAAAATGATAAATTCCTTAGGCGGCCAATCACACCTAGTAAAAAAGATTGGTGGTAACTTCTTAAGTGAATGTCTAGCTATAGATTACGGACCTATATGTTATGACATTATTGATCAATTTTTTAACTGGATAATTCCTTAATTGTTTTGCAAAATTGGATCAATCCCGTTTAAAATAAGATTGATCGATTTTCTTACAGAATGCTCTCATAAATTTCTTTTTTAGGAATGGATCGATCTCTTATAAGAATGGATCGATCCTCTTCCAAACAAAATGCTTCCATTTTTGTTTCAAATCTAAGAGGATCAATTCCCTCCAAAAAGGGATCAATCCACTCATCCACTAATGTTATGAAATTTAAAATTATAACTGAATGTGATTGATCCCCTTTGAGAATAGGGTTGCTCCCCTTATCTTTGATAATTTCAAATGGTCACATTTAAAGAATATCTATTGGGCAACTCACAAACTTTTCACCTGCAACGACCATATTTCATATTTGTATATAAAAAAGATCTTTCAATGCATTTGATACTAATAAGAGCCTAAGATTACATTACAAAAGCCATTCTTCATTTCCTTCAAGCATTCAAAGAGCAATAAAAAAGTTTAGAGCTTATTTCTTCATTTTTTTTCTTCAAATTCTCATGGTTTTATTCATACCATCTATTTGTACTTAAAATTAGCAAACACGCAACCTTAGTAAGGTTATTGATTTTGTAAAAACACTTGTATGTCATTTGAGATTGTGAGTTTAATGGAGAGTGTAACCTTTTAAGTAATTTTGTGAGAAACTTGGGAAAACTGTTAAGGGCTTCTTTGGTTGATTGTACTCTTAACCTTATAAAGGTTGGTTGTAAGATTTAAGACATAGTGGGTTAGGCTTTTTGGCAAGTGAGGCTAAATGAGAGGATGTAAGTACCTATTAGAATGATTGATGCTCAGTATTTTATCTCTTATCTCTACTCTTTTACCTTTCTAAGTTATTTACTTATACATATAAATTGCTTATATTAGCTTAAAAATTTATATTTGTGATTATTGTTATAGTTGGTGATTAAATTGATAAAATTTCTCATTAACCAATTCATCCCTTATTGATTTATTCAATCTTTTGAGCTAATAAAGGATGTACAAAATTTGAATTTAAAAGGAAATGTAATAAAAATCATCTACCATTTTATTGAAACGATAAAATATAAATGAAAGTTTAACTCATAAAAGACTTTCTTAATGCTCGTGGGCATAAGCATTTAAGGAATTAATATATAGGAGCTTTAAAGTAACAAAGAGCCTCAACCTTATCTATCATAAATTTTTTTTCTTTTCAAACTATGTTGTTGTGATCAAGCTAAAGGTTTCCACTAATATTTGGACTTGCTCTTTTTTGAAAGTTAAACAAACTGAGTTTGATTAAACTTTTTACCTTATTCTTGAAAGCATGGTAATTTTTTTATAGAATGACTTTAATTTTATCGTAAGTGGCATTAGCATCATACCTTTTATGATGTGGAGGTTTCAATGATTCTAGATGAATAAGTGTTGTCAAGAGTGTTTTGATGAGCTATAGGAATAACTTAGTGTAAGTCATAAGGATAGGATCGATAGGGGTTCTCCTTTTTGGTTTTCACCAAGTTTTTTGGTTGAGTGATTGATTAATTTGTACATGCAGATATATTGGAATAGAACTAGGCGTAGATGTTTGAGGATGTGTTTTCAAACATGGTTGCAATACTGGCTGTTAAACATAAAGACTTTGGAAGATGTTGTTCATGGTTAGGCAGTAAGGCAAGTACATTAGGTAAGGATTGTATGAGGAAAGCCTCTAACTTGTTACCCCCATAAATAATAGCTTAAGTATCTTTTTCATTTTTTTTATGCACCACATTCATTATCATATCTTTCAAGTTTGCCATTCTTGATGATATTCTCTATTATTTCTCTAGATATAAGTATGTTGACAAAATTCTTAGTGGCATTCTTAATCTTTCTTTTATAATATGATGCTTTAAGATGTTGATGAATAGAATCGTAGTCTTTTTTTTACTTAGTGGAGGTTGGACTTGAGTAGTAACATCCCTTCGCTTCTTGACATATTCTTTAAAGCATTCAATAACTTTCTTTTCCATACCTTGTAAGGTTAACCGATCCGAGGCCAAATCTATTATATGCTTATATTGAGTGATGAATGCTTTAGTCAATTCTTTTCATGAGCAAATATAAGTCCTATCTAATCGCACATACTACCTAGCAACAAAACCTATGAGATTATCTTGTCAGACATGGATTAGTAGCTTTCTATCATGAGTATAAGTAACCTTTTTCAACGATACATTGTAACATGGGTCATTGGAGATTTGGTCCCACCATATCTCTTAAATTTAGGAACATTAAAGTTAGGTAGAATAACCACACCAAGTACGAAGCTAAGCTTAGTTACATCTACAGAACCATAAAAATCTAGTCTTTCAATAGTTCAAAGCCTTTTTTTTATAAAGCTTACTTTTTGCTAAGAAATTGAATCTTTTGGCACTTCTAACTTACTTTCTTTCAACTTTTTTTTTTTTTTTTTTAGGATCATCAAGATTAGGAATATCAACTAGATCCAAAGATTTTGTACCCAAAATCGAAATAGCATGCCTTGGAACTGAGCATGATTAATTATTGATGGCAAATAAAAGTTCACATATAGGTATCTTCAATGAATGGTACTTGTTTTAATTGTACCCATTGAGATGTTTAGGTTTAATTTTGAATGAAACTAAGTGGATACAAAGGATCATCAGCTATGTGCTATTGGTATTACTCTTGGTTAGTGACTTCCTTTACCACCCATTTCTTTTTACCCAGATTTTTCAACAACTCTTTTAAATGTGCTAGTTGCCTTTTTATTTTTCTTATTCCATCTCTATATTTTTTCATCCTAAAAGATTGCTTTGTTTTATAATCTTAGCTTAAGAGCGAGTATTGTATTGGGAAGGAAGGATTGCCTTGAAATATCATTGAATGTTCTATTATCATAGTTAGGACACTATGTTATGCAAAGGAAAAATTTATAAAATTGTTCCAATACTTTCGATAAAATTTTTCTTTGAACATGTATGCATGCAAAATAATTTCAAAATAGAGATTTGATTTTAAAATTTTGTTTTATCAAAACTAATAAGCAACAAACTCCATTTATATGATGATGCATGTGAACAAAAGAAGAAATAAATTGAACAAGATTATGTGCTAAGGTGTTAACCAAAGAAAAGCCAAAAAAAGTTTTTTTTTTATTTGTTTTTAGGTTTTTATTTTTAGGAATTCACAAATTTTAATAAAAAAAAAAGGATGCAAGAAGAAAAGACAATAAATATTCCTTCATGTGTTTTAACTTTTAGGCTTTTCTACACAACGGGTAAGTCATAGCTATACCTTAATTTTGGCCTCTTGTGGTTCACTATATGCTTGATTTGTATTTTCAAAGTCTAAAAGTTCCTAAGTTGTTCTTTACTTTTATCTACGCAGGATTAATAAAGTTACCCCAATCTTCACCCATTAGATGCTAAAAAATAAAAGAGTCCAATCTAAGTGAAAGTATTTTCATTAGTCATGAAAAGAGATTATCATATTACGAGAGCATAAGTACTCTACTCCCTCTTAAAAAAGATAAAGCTCAGGTTTAGGCTTATGTGCGTACATGCATGTGTAGTGTGTGTGAATGAAAAATCTTTAAAATATCCCACATCAAATAGATACTAAAAAAAAACAATAAAATATCAATTTATATTCATTAAAAAAAATTCAACACCATATAACCAAGACTTAAGATAAGCTCAACTCTCGTATGTCTTGAATGGAGTTACCAAATTATCATAATGTGTAAGTTTGAGAATTCGACTGTTAGAAGCAAAATATTGAGTTACCATCAATTTTTTTTTTTAATTTTGTATGATTGGTCACCTAAATGAATATGTCCTTCTTAAAGAATTCCTAAGCCTAAGACTCTTTAAAAAGAAAAGGTATTGCTTTACATGTTAGAACTAGATCCGATAGTACAGGTATGTATAAAAAAAGTATTAGCACCCCTACAATGCTCCTCCAAGGACAGTATCAATTGATTTTATATTATGCTAAAAATATCTTGGTTAAAATGGTTTTTTACTTTTATTGTTAATTTAATTTATCATTTAAATATTGAAAAAAAAATTAAGTATTCTCCACAATTCTAGAAAATTCATATAAAATTTTCGTCATATCAAAAGTATTTAAGAATCCTATTTATTTTCTTGAAAAGATTCTTTCATCGAATCTATTTTGTATTTTATATAGGAGATTTTGTTTTAATTTCTAATTTTACTTATAAATTTTCTTTTATTTTTATACTTGAAAACAAATATTAGTTATTGTCGTTGAAATTTCTTTTAAATTTTCTACCATTTTGATCACTTCTAGAAAAACTTTTGAGAAGTATTTGTAATTTTTGTTTTAAGTTTGATAAGACTAATGCGTAATAATAACAATAATAACAATAACAACAACAACAACAACAATAATAATAATAATAGTAATAGTTTAGACTTTGTTTGTTTATAAAAATGTAGTCTAATGCATAAAAAGACTTTGTTTCTAACAATTATAGTTTATAACATTTTATTACATTAATAAATAGCCTTATCTTTACATGCAATAAACTATGTTTCTTTTTTCAAACATAGTCATATGTCATAAATAAACTATGATTTTATTTTTCAAACGTAGTCTATATGATAACTAAATCAGAATTAATATTAAAACATATGATTATATTCATATATTTTCATAATATATTACTTTTCTAGGAAAAAAATAATCAATTTATTTAGACGACAATGTTTATTAGAAGAAACATAATCTACTTGTCCAATTTTTTTTATCAGTTGAAAAGAAAATTTTTATTACAAACGTTTGTTTCATTTCAAATAATTAGAATATTATTGACATAATATACATATGTTAATAATTTTTATGATTATATATTTTAAAATAAATTTAAATGAATTGTATAAACTTGAATACCAAATTAGTCTAGTTGAATAAAATTCAATAAAAATAAATTCAAATAATTGAATTAATTTCTATTTTGTAAAAAAATATTTTTTTCATGGGTAATGCTAGATGTTAAACATTGGGCTTTGAATGCCTTGACGAGTGTTAGATTGGATCTTGGTTTATGATGTAATTTTTATGATATTGAAAGGTATAATAAACCTTATATATCAATTATTCAAGGTAAAAATGCGACAAATTTTATACTTCGTTAAAAATCTTAAAAAATATCATGGAGAGAAGGATTTTTAATTTCAGACTATTTCACACTTTTTGACACTATTGGTAATGTTAGATTTCAAATGCGAGAGAGAATCCTAAATTCTGCACACTAAATATATGAATCATATAACGAAAACTAAAATTCTTAGACAAATCTTAGATTTCATGAATCAAATATCCTTTTAAAATATTAATGCTTTGATATCATAGTAGAAATTCTACATTATAGATATAGTTTTGCAAGAAAAATGGCATGATGGTCATGATTGATTATCTATTATGGGAATAAGCTTGTAAAATGTGATAAATATTTAAATGTTTATTTAAACTCAAACTTAATATAAAACTTACTCGAAATATTATTATATTAATAAAAATATTTTTAATTTTAAATATTTTAATAATTAATTGTTAGTTCTAAGTAAGATATGGTAGAGAGAGGATGAATAGAACTTTTAAATATAAACTTAAGTGTTGAAAATCAAATTAAATCATAGAATACAAATCACCAAATGCACTTGAATAAGGAAAAGATTAATGCACCACAGTTTAGAGTGGTTCGGTCCTCCTTGACCTACATCCACTACCTTGACAATCCCAGCCAAAGATTTTTGAATCTACTATTCGTTGAAATTGGAACTTTCACCAAGCACTCTACAAGACCAAGCTTCCCAAGCTCAAATAATCTAACGTAAAGTGTTCCTTACACTTTGTTACAAACAAACAAAAAGAAAGTGTGTAGAGATCACTTTAATGATCAGATTACACAAAAAATGGTTCACTACAACATTTCACACAAAAATAAGAATAAATGCTTAAAAACTTGAAGAGAGGAATTATCTTTTGTTCTTGGTTGCTCAAAGTACTTTTAACTTGTATTTATGCTTGTCTTCATCCTTCTTGGATGAATTTATAGGAGGGGAAGACATTCTAGCCATCGGAGAGGTGATTGAAACATTGAAAACGGAAGACTTCTTGCCAAAAGTGAAAATAAAGCCATTGGAGCGTGACTTCCTCCAATTCTGGGCATTAGGCAGTCGACTGCAAAAATTTATATTATATATAAAAAGTAAAAAACAAAAACCTATTAAAATTAGAAAAAATTAAATTTTATTTATTTTACACTACAATATGTTATCTAAAATTTTAAAATTTTAATTTTATTTATTTTAAATTATAAAACTAGATAAAATATAAAAATATATTATATCTAAAAATTAAAAAAAAACTTATTAAAAATAGAAAGTTTTAAAATTTATTTATTTTAAATTTTAAATTGATCAAATATTTTAAACTATACTGTTTAAAAAATAAAAACAACTTCTTAAAAATTAAAATTTATTTATTTTTAATTATAATATTTGATAAAACATATTAATATATATTATATTTAAAAAATTCCTAAAAAATAGAAAATTTAAAAACTATTTATTTAAATTATAATATTTGTAAATTTGTTAAATATCTATATTATGTTTAAAAAAACATTTTTAAATAAATATTTTGCATTTTACTTATTTTAAATTTATTATTTGACCAAATATATTAATTTTTTCTAAAAATGTTCTTTTACTTTTATTTTTTTAATTTTTTTAATTTTTTAAATTGTCACATCAAATAATTTTGGCCGAATGGCACATCAAATAGTACTTAACGATAAAGTTAATGGATATATTGATAAAATAATTAATTCAATATGATAATCGAAAATCAAGGACTAATAAATTATTTTTTAAAGTTTAAAAACTAAAATGATATGGTTTCCAAAATTTGAGGATTGCAAATGTTATTGGCTCAATTAAAACAATAGAATAAGCAATCTAACCATAACTTGAATTGTTCGCAATGAAAATTGTAGTATATTAGTAGCTAGTATATAGATTTAAGTAAATTAGTAGTATTTTAGTAATTTATAAAAATGAAATGTAAATTTCGTTACTTGAGGGTAGTTTTGGGCTTAAAAGTGTAAAAACAGAAATTCCTCTTCCTAATGTCTAGTGTAGATTTATCAATGTTGATTTCAACCCTAAAAATTCTTTTGACTTACTCAAAAAAAGTCAACAACTTGAACTCACCCAACTCAAAACTAAAAATAATCTGAATTCAAACCAACCCAAAATTAAAATTGCTCAAACTCAAAATAATTTAAAATTAAAATGGTTAAAAAAATTAATTTGAAATAACTTGCAATTAAAATAAGTATAATTTTATTTAAAAATATTAATTTAATAAAAATAATAAATATAACTCAAATGATAACTTATTAAAATTATTGAAAATATTAAATTAATATATGTTGTGTTACTTATAAATTTTTTTATAATTTATAATATTATTTAAAATAAATTATATATTTTTAATTGTTATGAGTATACAGAATAATGTATACTTTAGAATAAATTATATAATGTCTTACAATTATACATGGGTATTAATTATCATGTAATTTAGAATAAAATATGTATAATAAACCATTGATTTGTGTATATACGTTATATTTATGTTATAATTATATTATTAATTTTTAATCATATAATTTAGAATAAATTATATAATGCGCTACAATTCTATTAATGTCCAAAATAATAACCAATTAAATAATTAGTTACAATTATACTAAAATGATTATTTATATTATACTTATATTATTAATATAAAAAATAATTGCAAACTAAATGTGTATCATAAATAAATATTTAAAATAAATTTTATATAGTTATATTAAACTTGTAACTGTGTATTATAATTAAAAATATAAAAGATTTTTATATATTTATATTAAATTAAAATAAATATAAAAAAACTATTAAATGTACCAAATGGGAAAAACACATTTCTCGTATCTAATATGTATGCTTGTATGATAAAATTTAATTAAACATATTTTTTGTATTTTATACATGTTAAAATTTGAGTCAATACTATTAAACATTTAAAAATTTTTCCTATCTTTTTGATATTATATTATCATGTTATATTTAAATTTGTTAAATATAATAAAATAACATTTTTTCATTTATATAAAATTTAACTTTAATTTAAAGTATACAAATTATAATACTTATATTTATGTGATTATATAAGAGTTTTTTCATGCCATTTTGTTATCATATCATATTTAAATGTGTTAAGTATAATAAAATCACATATTTTTCCATTTATATAAAATTTAACTTTAATTTAAAGCATACAAAATTATAATATTTATATTTATTTTTAAAATATTATTTTTATTTTTTATCTTTTAATAAAATTATAATAAAATATGACTCGAATTTAATCAAATAATTTTTTAAATTTAATTTATTTGATTTTAAAATTAATAAATTAAACTAAAAACGATTGAACTTAAATAATTCGAGTGTTAAACCAATATAATTGATTTGAATTAATTTGAATTCAAAATAATTTGAACTCATAATGATAAAAATTCAAAATAAATCAAAATCGACCCAATCTAAAATTAAGTCAATTTTTTAAAAAACTCAAAATGACTTGAATTAAATTATCATAATCCAAATCCTTCAATTAAAAGTGTTGGTCTAGTATGTAGATTTAAGTAAAACAGTAGCATGTAAGTAATGTAAAAAAAAATGAAATGTAAGTTTAGTTATATGAGGGTAGTTTTGGGCTCAAAGTGCAAAAACAGAAAATTGTTCCTCCCAATGTAAGGACGCTCCTCTGTTTCCTTGTTAAAACCGAGGCAAATGCAGAAGCAGAACAGAAGAGCTGGACCACAAAAGGCTAACGTGTATTGCAGAAGGATGACCCTTGTACTTGCATCAGCTAACGTATAGTGTACCTCAATTTGAAAAACCCACCCGTGAGGCGTGAGCAAGTTGCATCAATAATGATCAAGGGTAAATTAGTAAAAATAATTTGACCAACGGTCCTGAAGGACAGAATCCAATGTATGGGAAAAAAAAATGATGTTGTCGTATTAAAAAAAATAGTACTAAGTTTTATTTGAAATTGAATATATATTTTTAAAATAAGATTCTGTTTTCAAACATCTTAAAAAAATAATACAATGGACATGAAATTTGAAATAAATGAAATATTATTTTTCATGTATGTCTCTTTAGGATTCGACTTTAGTAAAATTTTTCGGTTCAAAATCTAATGTTTTATTGTGATAAATTTATAATTTTAGTTATTTTATGTTGATTAATGAAAAATTATAACAAATAAAATATACTAAAAATATATATTTCTATTAGTAAATGAATTATAAAAACAAAATATTTCTCTTAGTAAATAGATTAACCTAAAAAATGATTAAATCTATCAAAATAACGGAGAATTAATAACTTTTACCATTATAAATTTCATTTTTATGATCACAATTCTCTTAATTAAGTTAGAAGAAATTGAAATACTGAATTTGTTTGAGTGATACGTTTAATAAAAATTTTACACCCATTATATTCTAAAATGAGTATTTAGCAATTGAATTACATATTCGATTTCTATCCTTATCAAAATTATAAATTTTAGACCTTATTCATTTCATTGGAGATTTTTTTTTTTTTGAGAAATTCATTGGAGAATTTTGGTCCTTATATTTATATTAAATCTGGATGTGGCCTCACAATTTAACTAATGTTAAATTGATGTTATGGATTATAACTTATCAAGTGTCTAACTATCTATCCAAAATTAACAAATTTATATAATATTTAAGAAGATTTGAATACAAATATTAAATTTATTCAATGAGTTTAAAAAAAAAAATATTCGTTTAAAAATATGTTAGAGTAGAGCTTCAATATTGGTTCAAACCCAATTTGATTCAATAATTATATAAATATTATTTATATATATTATATAATTTAATTTTATAATAAAGAAAAATATATAGTATTATAGTGTAGATATTAAAAAATTATATATATTTTTAAAAGTTATTTTGGTTGATTTAGACTATACCATTTATTAATTTGGGTGAATTTGGGTGCCATTTAAGGCTTGAATTATAATTTCAAGTTGAGTTTAGATAAGCAAATAAAGTGTACCCAGTTTAATCAAATCCACTAATAACTTCGGTATGGATTGTTAAATTGACAACGAGATATTTTTTTAGTGTCAATTTAAATGATAGTGAAATCAGTTCCGATAATATTGAAAAATAATTATGGTAATAAAATTAATTACTGTAATGATAAAATTAAAATTTATGGTAAGATATATATTTAAATGTAAATGCTATGGTGATGATAAGGTGAAATATAATGAGAAGAGAAAACAATCAATTTGTGTTCGAAGTTGATTTTATATGGCCTTCTAATGTTTCCAATTTCATTATGTCTTGTATTAAAGATTGCTTGAGATATATAGCTTCTTTATATTTCTTGGCAATGGCGTTCTGTGAATTTGTTAAACTTAATGTGAATGTAGTTGCTAAGTCTAATCTTGGCGATTTAGCTATTAGACTTTACAAGGATAGTGAAGGCTACTAGATGTTTGGGTTGACAAGTAGATTTGGTTGGGAATCGATTATTATGGCTGAAATTTAAGCTATTTTCTTAGGGCCAAGAATGGTTGGGAGCATGGGTGTATAAGAATTCTGGTTAAATCTGACTCTTTGTTGGCGGCGAAAAAATTTCACAACCCCTGCATGATATCGATTCTCTCTATCAGGGTATTACATGTTTGCAAACAACTTTTCAAATTAGACTAGGATTTTTCTCTTGTTCATATCTACTGTGAGGCCAATTACTGCACGAGTTTTTTTGGCAAATTTAGCTCACAAGTGTGCCTTTGTTGTAGTTAAATTATTATTTTTTCATAGATTTTATTTGATATATAAGATTATGAGAAAATATGATAAGATAATATTATGAATAAGATTAAATTAAATAATATTATTTTATTTTATATTTAATGTGTGTAAGATTAAGATAAGATATTTATTTATTAATCAAAATTATCTTTTTTCAAAATTTATATAAATTAAATTATTGATGTAATTTTTAAAAGTATAATATAACATATAAATTTAATCACATAAACTAAAAATAATTCTTTTCACTTTGAGAGGATTAATTCATTCTATATTAAAAGGATGGTAATATTCCTTATAATTTTATTTTTTTTAATTAAATATAAATTAAATATAATATAAAATAATTATCATACTATTTATTTGTCATTTTATGTATAAAATATAACCTTACTTCTTTACGTAGGTTGATGTAGGATTATATTTTAGGTATTGCAAGGTCTGGGGCTTGTTTAGTGTAAGCTATTATCTCTCTTTATACATAAAAAATAGAAAATAACCATTAACAATATTAAATTAAAATTTTTATATAATAAAATTTATAGTGTATATTTGAAAAGTTAATAAATAATTAAAAATTACTAAAATTATCCCTATATAATAAATAAATAATTTGTAAATAAATATTAAAAAAAATCTTTGTATGCATATTTAATATTATTTAAAATTCCAAATCATAAAAATTTTATTCAATAAATAGTGACTCATTATTTTATATTAAAATAACATATCTTTTTAACTTCCAAGTATGGGCAGTAGAATTCCATAGTTGGGCGGTCAAATGGCCAACCAAATTTGAACTTTGTGTGTCACTTTCCAACAGGGAAGTTGAATGCCTAGTGGAGGGTTGTCGAAAGCCATAAATTTGTTTGAACGTTTGCACGTTACTTTTCAGAGGGATAGTCGACTACTTGGTGAAAGGCAGTTAAATGCTGTAACCTGATCTAAACTTTGCCCCGTCACTTTCCAAGAGGGTAATCAATTGCCTGGTGTAGGGAAATCGAATACCTAAACTTGTTTTTAGATAGGATGCATTTTCAGCATGGGTAGAATCTATCGAAAAAGGCTATAGTGGTCTGCTTGATCTTTCCCCTTCCAGAGGACAATTTTGAGGTGCAGCACAATGGATTTGCTCTCCACCCTGCCACAACATGTGATCCAAACGAATCACCATGACATGGTTAGGCCAAAACTGCCCTGATCGTGACATGCCTTGAGTCTGCTTGAATTCAAACGGACCCTAAGTTGAGTTGCTTTGAGCAAAATGAGTTTTACCTTTATCACTCTTGTTAGGCATTTGAATTGATTTTCATCACCAGGCTTATATAGAAAATTGTTGGGTTAAAAGCTTCAAATTTAATCACATCAGCGGAAGCGAAATCAAATAATAAATCAAACACATAAAAAATAATAATTTAACGTGGTTCGATCCAATTGACCTACATCCACGGATGAGAAACAAGATCCACTAGTTGTAAAGAATTACAAACATATATCAAATCATCAACCTCACTCAACAATCAATACTCATAAGACACTCTCAATCTCTCTTAATCTTATGGAGTATTCTCAACCCAAACAAATACAAACTCAAACCCTTGTGCACCCTTTCAACACAACCAAACACATACACATATGTTCCCATACATCATATCTATGTAGATCATCTCAGTCTCTTCTAGTCCACTCACAAATAAACATACACACCCATAAGATGTAGAGCCCTAATACTCCTATGGGGTGTCTATCCCATAAAACCCTACAACTCTCTTACATCTTTTTTTCATACCTAACCCTGTAGAGACTTCACCTATTTATAACCATACAAACTTGCCTATTAAGAATCATTCTCCTCTTAAAATTCTTTTTCTGTAAGTCAAATTTGCCTATTAAGAATCCCTTTTCTTTTAGAATTCTTCTCTTGCAAGTCAAATTTATCTATTAAGAATCCTATTTCTCTTAAAATTTTTCTTTTGCAAATCTTCTTATCCATCAAGCAATATCTGACAAATCTCAAATAAATATCTAACAAATCCCAAACAAATCTCTTATGAGATTTGAGTCAATATTCTCAACAAAAACAAAAAATCAGTTTATAGGCATTAGTGCCAATAGTCTCATCTTTATTAAATAAAATGGTTCAGAGATTAGGGTATGAAATTATGAGAAACCAAAGCTCATAAACTCGCTTGGAATAAACCGGCCTCTATTATTTTATTATTTTATTTTGATACAACACCGTCAAGTTTTCCATAAAAGAGCATATCTCACTACTCACTTCATGCAAGCATACAATTATAAATGTTTCATGCTGTCACGCATGCATCTAATGAGATACGAGTGGATTAAGAGTCTTGGGTGATTTTTCAATCACTATTGATGATATAAATAAATAGATAATTTAAATATAAAAGCAAAAAAAAAAAAAAAAGGTGATAAAGCACAATCGAAGGATGTATATGAAAAATTAAATTATTAGGTGCTTCCGTAGCATTATACATGCTTAACTCAAAACCTAGACATGCTGCTACATAATATGCATTAAGGTAAACAATCAACCAAGCAGAAAGAAACCTAACATAAAATTCTACATGCTTTAATGCAAGCCTAGAAATAGGATCTACATGTTGATTTATATATAAGCAAGAGGATAATAGTTCATGAGCATAATAACCACAATTAAGTCCAATCAAAAGCATAAGTCCTCAAACAATTAATCTAGGCACTTAAGGCATAAGGAAATATTGATATAACAATAAACCATCATAGAGTAGCAAATTATGTCATAAATACTTAGAAGTATTGAATTACACAAATATGTCCAAACTACAAAATGATGTTAAGAGTACAAACCATGCATGTATAGGATGCTTAGAAAAACGCATTAATACATAAAAACTTGAAACGTTTGAAATAAGGGGGATCGATCATTCATTTAAAGGGGAACAATCCTCTACTAGGTGCCTTTAAAAAAAAAAAAATTAGCAAATTATGGATAAGGGATCCATCTTATATACAAAATGATTGATCCTTTCTGCTCTTGCAGTTAAAAAGACCTTAAAACTAGCGATTTTTTATGCTAAATCATAGAATTGATGTTTCAATCAAAATTAAAACTGTGATAATGTTAAAAGAAAAAAAAAATTTCTATGGCTTGTATGAGCAAAAATCTTGGATCAAAAACACTTTCAAGCAAATGCTTAATAATTTTTTTTTTTTTAAATTATGCCATATTCATGAGTTATGCAAGTTTGAACATGGTTTATGCAATGTCATTAACTTCAAGCAAGTGTACAAGTACCAAAAAGCCAGGACAATAGCAAATATATCTATCAAAGACATATATATATATATATATATCATTTTTGCTAGTTTATGCCCAATATGTGATTGATTTTCTGAGTGCACGAGCCATATCAAGTAAAAAAGAGTAGGTGAATTTTCTGAGTGCACGAGGATTGGGTTAATTCTAGTTACAAGTACCAAAATTGAGTCTCTTAACTATAGTTAATTCTACCAAATTGAAATTGTACCTATTAATCTAACTATTTTGCACAAACCAAAATTAAAGTACCTATGCTAGTGAAAATAATTCAAAACCAAACTTTGAACATAAAGGAACATCAAAGTAACATAAACATGAAATGAACAATGCAAGAAAATAACCAAACCATGATAACCGAATACAAAGTAAAACAAAAAATTAAAACAGGAAATTTAACAAACATGTAATAAACTAAAGATTAAAGGCAAAGTAAATGGAACAAACTTGATTTAAGTTGGAAATTACCTCATAGACACTATCACTACCTTGAAGTAACACTAGCCTTCATCAAGGATCTCCAAACAACTTTGAATTTTCAAAGAAATCTCAAGAACTGAAAAGCAAAACCAAATCTGGATTCCTCTTCAATAACTTGCGGTTTCCTCTCAAAATCAAAGGTGTTTGGCTCTCAAAATTAAATGCAAGCTAGGTAACTAAGCTATGAACATGTAAACGAAATATGAACAAAAATTAAATGCAAAATGTAAAGTGTTTGAATAAAAAGCAGCAAGTATAACAAAACTAGAAATGAAGAAAACGAAATTGCAAAAACTGAACTTAACAAGTTGAGATTTGAAGGAATTGCAACAAGAAATTAATACTAGAGCTAAAGAACATGTAAATGAATGCTTGAATGAAAGTAAAGTGCTGGAAAGTAAAAAGAAAGTGCAAGAAAATTAAGTGTTTGGCAGCTAAGAAAAGAAGAGTTAACAAAATTAAAAAAAAATGAAATTGCAAGATCAATTGAAAAAGATCAATGAAGCAACTGAATGTAAACTCATAGAACATCAATCTAAATGTAAAGAACACTTGAACGGAACTTTAAATTGCTGGAAAATTAAAAATAAAATGTAAAGGAAGGTTGTTTGGAAAGAAAGAAAATGCAAGAAAATTAAACATGCAAGGAAAATAAATCTACTCTACTCCTAATCTGATCCTAAGCTAAATTTTACTCTAATGAGCTCTCTCTTTCGAATGGCAGCAAGAGGGGGTATTTATAGGCAAGTGATGATGTGTTTGGACCATTGGAAGCTCTCCATTTCACCAATCCAGCAGCCAAGCAAGGAAAATGCAAAACTGCATCTAGTTTCTCTTCTTGGGCAGCAATGGTTTTCTCTTCTTCAAGAGGACTTTTGAGCTAAATTTTGGTGATCCAAATGCTTCCTTAAGTAGCCAATAAGAAGAATTTAAAGTACCACGTCAGCCACTTTCCTCCTCAACTCCTGGAGTGCACATTTTGTGTTCACATATAAAGTGCAAAATTTGCTCAAAACTGTCAACTACCTTTGTCGCCCAATTTTTTTTTTTTTCAACTTGAGCTAATTTATGTATGATGCTTGTGCTCCAATTTCAGCCAATGAGAGTTCAATAAAATACCAGCTCAACAATAATTCCTTTGACCATAAAAAATCCAAATTCCAGCTCCCATTTAGCTTCCAAAAACGGCACATATAGGCTGCCTTCTTCCTTGAGCTTGTAAACAATTTCCTCCCAATCTTTTCATTCTTCTTTTAACTCAATGAACTTCCTTAGGCACTTGGTCACTCAGAATATGACTTGAACACTAAGAATTAAGCTTTACTGCACCTTTGGCTAGCTCAACTCAGCTCATACACCTTGCAAGCTCTCTTTCTCGTCAATTCAACTACAGGTTCGGCCAACAAGCATAAATTGCTTCCATATTGATAAAATCACTCCAAATTATCCGTATTTGCTTCCTTTTCCATTATTTTGTTAAATTCTACCCACACTTGAGAAATTTTACTAATTACGAGTATATTTTCATGATTGTCTTAAGAAACAAGCAAAAATACACTATAAAATCATATGCTAATTCTATAAAACTATAGAATTATCAATGTGTGTTAAATAGTGCATAGAATCAACTTAAGGTATCAAACAATAAATTCAACATTCAAGTAACAATTAGAGAAGTTCATAACCATATTCAACAACCATCATCATACTTGCTCAAATCATAAAAGCACCAAAGTAATCAAGAAATAGGCACTCAAAGCATTCAAGGTGTATTCATCAAACCAATCTAACCTATAATTGTACAAAATCTATCTCTATTAAATGGCTTGGTGAAAATATCTGCTAATTGATGAAAGGTATCAACATATTCTAGAATAAATCTCATTTATCTCATTTTTGAGCATGATCTCTAAGAGAGTGATGTTTTTTCTCTATATGTTTAGTCCTTGAATGTTGAATAGGATTTTTAGTAAGATTTATAGCAATAGTATTTTCACATTTTATTGGAATGTGATCAATGGTAATTCCAAAATTCTTCATTTGTTGTTTAATCCATAATTATTGTGCAAAGCAACTATTTGCGACTATATATTTTGCCTTGATTGTAGATTGAGTGCCACTATTTTATTTCTTGAAAATCATGGTATGAACATATTCCCTAAAACTTGACAAGTACTAAAAATGTTATTTCTATCAATTTTACAACCATAAAAAATTCGCATTCGAATAAGCATGTCTAATTGATATGAGATACTACAAGTGTACAGATTGATCAAGTAATAATGTAGAAGTAACCGTGAATATTGTCTCTTAAAGGACTGCAATGGTATCTAGACTAAGTATCAAAATTAGGCATCTTAACTATATTCAGTTTTACTGTAATGAATAAAAATGGAAATTGAACTAACAAGATTAAAACAACAAATGAACAACACAAGTGTGAAAGTAATTGAAATTTAAATGGCAAAGTAAGTAAAGGAAATGGAAGCATAACTAAACATAAAACTAAAACAGAAAATTAAACAAACATGTAATGAACTAAAAATTAAAGACAATGTAAATAAAATGAAGATTGATTCAAGTTGGATGCTACCTTATTGGCACTATCATTTCCTACAAAAAATCGTTAGCCATCATCAATTAACAGAAAAAAGCCAAGAAAATTAAAGAAACAACTTAAGAACCACACATTATAATTGAAAAACAAAATATGGAATGATAGCTAATCAACACTCAATTTTCCCTATCATTTGATGGTATTTAATCTCCAAAATATTTGTAGAACTAGCTAACTACTATATGAACATGCACACAAAAAGTCAAGATAATTAAAAATCATTTGCTAATTGAAATCTAAATAAAATTGAAGCAAAATAGTAAATTTAGAAATAGAACAATTCGTATTTGAATTTTGGTTTTCATACTCAAATCTTAGAACTTGGACTCCAAATTGCATGAAAACCTAGCTAACTTATGTAGTAACATGTAATTAAAAGCCTGAACAAAATTGAGATCCAATTACAAGAGGAATTTAGTTAATAGTAGCTAAACTAAAATTTGAAAAACAATAAATTTTGAAAACAATCTTTAAAGAACATTAAATTTGTAAGCTTAAATTGATGTAATTGCTTAAGGAAAATCATTGAAAATATGGTTAACAACTAGAAGATTAAAGTATAAGAAGCTTTTTATTGAACATGAAATCTAAATGAAAATTCGCCAAATAGTGCATGAAAATTGAATTAGAAATTTGAAACTAGACTAAAAAAACTTGAAGAGTACAAGCTTAAATCTCAGTAATAGTTAAAAGAAAATGCATGTAAATGAAATTAATAACTAGAGAAATGTGAATCAAAGCTTAAAGGAACTTGTATGCAAGGAAATTAAAATGAAAATTAAAGAACAAAACATGTTTGGCAAGAACAAAAATGCTAGGGACTGGGGTATTTACAGACAGCAATGAAGTCACTTGAACTAATGAGAGCTATCTATTTATCCATGTAAGTAGCTGACTTAGCTTGAAGAAGCAAAAACTACAAGTTAGTTTCATCATCTTGGCAACAATAGTTTTTTTGTTTCATGGAGTAATTTAGCTCAATTTAAATGGCAATCCTTCTACTATGGAATTGGCTAATCATTTTACTTCAAGAATGCCATGTCAACTATGGTTTCCAATGTCTCTTTTGAAGTGCAAATGTGTTCATACATGTAAAGTCTTGTTTTCATACAAACAACTATTTTCACTTAAGCTAGCTGACTACTTTTTCATCTGGTTTGTGCAACAAATAATCCCTTGGCTTCTTGGCTCTTTCATGGCTTGAAATGTGGTTTAGAAGCTTTTTTAATTTTTCCTTCATGGCTTGTGGTTTGGTTGATGTGGCTTACACTTTAGATGCACAATGGCAAGAGCTATCGGCCGCTCAAGTTTCTTATTATTTCTAGGTTGTTTTTGGTAGCTCATTACTCTTCATTTAGTTCATTAGCATTGGACAATCATTTTATTCTTAGCTCACTTGCCTAGCTAGTACATTAGCTCATTCAATCTTTCAAAGTGTGAACAACAACATCACTTCTACATGTTTTAGGGTAGCTTTTGTTCTTCATGAATGGGTAACAATTCTTCATTGTTTTGACTACCAACTTCCCCTGCAATGCCTTTTAACTCTTATCTGATTGTATCCATAAGCATTTGTGTAAGGAAATTCCATGCTAGGTAGCTAAACATGTACTATCATCATGATTGATCCCTTATTCTACTTTATGCTTCATTTTAAGTCCATTTCTTACCATATTTGATTCCTTTTCCTTTATTGATAAATTTACTTACACATGAAAAATTTTATCAACTAGAAGTATATTTGCATGAATTTATTAAGGACAAAGCAAAAATGCATCATAAAGTCTTATGATAATTCTATAAAATTATAAAATTGTCATAAACAAATGATGAACCTTTTGGATCCACAATCCTAAACTAGGTTTGTCTTTAATGTATCTAAATATGCACTTAACGAAAAGTAAATGAGATTATTTAGGAGATGAATGCAATCTAGCACATAAACACACACTAAATATTATATCGAGACTATTTGCGATAAGAAAAAGCAATGAACCAATCATAGACTTATAAAGTTTAGAACTGACACATTTACGTCATTTATCCTTATCAAGCTTAGTTAAAGTGCTCATAAAAGTTGAGTAAGGCTTTGAGCTTTTCATGCCAAATCTCTTGAGCAAGTCCTTGATATATTTTGCTTGATTATTAAGATGCCATCTTTTGTTTAGTTTACTTGCAATCCAAAAAAGAATGCTAGTTCTCTTATCATGTTTAATGTGAATTCACCTTGTATAATCTTAGAAAATTCTTGAGAAAAAGATTCATTAGTAGCACTTGAAGAATATCTTTGCCTATATTATTATCTACATATATTTGTACCTAAAAATATCTTTGCCTTTAATGTTAATAAAAGTAGTATCAATTTTCCTTCTATTAAAATCTTTTTCAATCAAGAATTTGGAAAGCCTCTCATACCAAGTTCTAAGAGCTTACTTCAAACCATGAATAGCTATTGATAATTTAAGAACATGGTTTGGAAAATGAGAATTTTCAAATTGAGAGTTTAGTCAACATATACTTCCTCATCTATAAGCCATTTAGAAAAGCACTTTTGGCATCCATTTAAAACATCCTAATAGCTTATTCTTTAGCAATTAGGGCATAAGTCTCATTATAGTCAAAATTTTCTTCTTAACTATACCTTTGAGTTACTAATTTAATGTTGTTCCTAACAACATTGCCTTTCTCATCCATTTTGTTTTTAAAAACTTATTTGGAGCTTATAGTGGTATGATCATTAGGCCTTAGCATATTGATTTAATTCCTTTTGCACAGTCATGATCAAAGGATCATCTTCTAAGGCTTGTTTAACATTTTAAGGTTGAACTTGATAGGCCTAAAAAAACCTTCCCAATCAATTTAGCATTCATACAAGTGGAAGTGAAATCAAACCATCAATTATCCACATACGAGAGACATCAATTTAACGTGGTTTAGCACTTAACTTGCCTACCTTCATGGACCATCTCAATTTTTTGTAAATCCTATAGGGTTTATCCTATAAAAACTTTCAACTTTTTTTATATTTTTTTCTTGTACCTAACCCTATAGAGACTCTCACTATTTATAAGCTTACTAACTTGACCACCAAGAATCCTTTTTATCTTAGAATTCTTCTCTTACAAGTTTTTCTAACTATCAAGTAATATCTAGTCAATCTTGAAAAAATCTCAATCGAATCTTTTATGAGATTTAAGTCACTATTCCTAACATAACTTGAGAAAGAAAAACAACATAATTACCTATATTATATGAAGATATAGTTCTTACTTCATGAGATGAGTAACAAATAATCTTACCATATTGGACATAATTTCTTTCTCTGGAACAACTTGATATTTTTTGGACTTGTTATAAACTCATCACCTTTTGTTTTATTTTTTGTGCCACTTTTTCTTGATTGTTTTCCTTTATGTCATAAGATATATCGTTAATATTTTCTTGAAGTATACCTACACCATCATCATGAAAAGTATCCTTTCTCAAATGAGGCTTAGATTCATAAAAAATTAACATGTATTTGTTAAAATCCTAAAAGATTTTGAATTTAATGAATAACCTAGGAAAATGCCTTCATCACTTTTGCATCAAATTTGTTGAGATTGTCTTTCCCATTGTTAAAAACATAACATTTACAATCAAAAGAATGAAAGTAACTTATGTTAGCCCTTCTACCTCTAAAAAGTTCTAGCCAATTCTTCTAATATTTTATTTCTCAGTCCCACTATTCCATTTTGTTGAGGAGTTTTAGGAGCCAAAAAGTTATGGGTAATACCATATTTACTACAAAACTTATTAAAACCAATATTTTCATGCTCTTTTCGATGATTACTTTTAACACTTGAAATTAAAAAACCTTTTTCATTTTGAATTTGTTTTCTAAAAAGTAATGAACATTTCCAAAATTTCATTTTTATAATTCAAAATTAGAACCCTTAATAACAAACCTATGTTGTTTACCACAAAGGCTTATAATTTTAGTAGGACCAAAATGATTAATATAAAGTAATTGCAATGGTTTAGTAGTTGAAATGCAATTCTTAAGTTTCAAAGAACCTTTTTTATGTTTTCCATTAGCACTTGCATAACAAACTTTATTATTTTTAAACATCAATTTTGGTAAACCAACTATTAAATCATTTTGAGAAAGTTTTGAAATTACATGCATGTCAGCATGTTCATGTCTCCTATGCCAAATTCAACTTCATTGTCTTTTTGAGCAATAAAACAAAAATTTTTAAAAGATAAGTCATCCAAATAAACCATATAGACACTTGCTTGGTAGTATCCAATAAAAACGAGTTTGTTAGTCTTAACATCATTCACTTGGCAACACATGGATTTAAAAATAACTTTAAGACCTTTATTAAACAATTGGCTAATACTAAGCAAGTTATGTTTGAGACCTTGGAAAAATAAAAGATTTTCAATATTAATGGAAAAATTGTTACCAATGGAATCAATTCCTTTAATTTGACATGGAGTTGTCTTTAAATGTAGCTTTTCCATCACTTTTAGGTTTTAAATCCTTAAATTGACTTTTGTCTTTGAGTATTGTCTTAAGCATCCACTATCAAGGTACCAAAAATTTGCGTTGTAGCAATGCTCATCCACCTGTAAAAACACAATCAAACTTTGGTTTTGAGTTCTCAAATTTTCTTAAATCTTTGAGTGTTAGTACTCATAATTCTTGTACCTTTTGGAATTCACTTCATCTTAGTAATCTTATTTTGAAATGAACTAACTCCTTTTGGATTTTGCACAATCCTAATGAGTTTAGCTCTATAAATGACAATCTTCAAGGAATAAAATTGCATAGAATGACTAAATTTATGGTAATAAACACTTGTATTAGATGTTTCAACTGAATCATTGGCTTTGGCAAAGAAGTTTTTCAAATGAGTTTCCATTTCAAAACCATTATAGCCCAATCCACATTTGTCAAAAAAAGCTCTTTAAGGTTTAAGCATGTCATTAAGCTTTTGATGTCCATATAAAACCTAGAAAATGACTTTTACAAATTTGCATTCTTTTTATTCAAATAATCAATATTGAATTTCAAAACACCAATTCCTTTTCCAATTCACTTTTTGCTTTAGTCAAAAACTCATTTTTGACTTTTAATTTTGAAATCATTTTCTTATACTTTTAGCTCATTGACTCAAATTTCATGTCAAAATCATCAAAGGCATCATGGATTTGAGTCACTAGATTTAAAAGTTACCTTAGGCTCTTTAAAAGCCATAAGACACAGGTTGACCATTTCATAATCATAGGAGTCATCATCATTGAAGGTATCACTATCACTTCATGTAACTATCATTGCTTTCTTTTTAGGCCTCTTTACATTATGGTTATTCTATAAAAGACAATCATACTTGATGTGACTGGTTTTTTTCATTTACAACATATAATTTGATTATTTTCCTTTATACTAGATTCTCCTTTTATTATTTCTTTTTGATATTTTCTTCTATTTGCAACCTTGTTCATCTTTATGAATTTTTTGAACATCTTAGCATATATAGCCATTTCCTTGTCTTCATCAACCTTTTTTTATCCAATTTTTTTGTTCTTGAATGATTAAAAGGCAAATCTTATTTTTTTTATTGATTTTTGCCCATGTTTCATCTTCATCTTATAGGGCAAAAAAAAACCAATGAACTTAACCACAAATAGAGTGTGAAGAACCTTAGATTCCTCAATGGTGGTGACTTATGCTTCCTAAGTCTTTGGTAGAAAACTTAATAACTTTTTCCCTATTTCAACATTAGAATAAGTTTTACTAAAAGCCTTTAGGTCATTGATGACATCCAAGAAAGAATTTGACATGCCTGTAATGTTTTACTTCACTTTCATCTTGAAAAGTTCATGTCAAATGGGAGCATACTATTATTTGTTTCCTTAACTTGATTTGTGTCTTCATGTGTGATTGCTAATTTGTCCATTCATGCTTGGTATTGGCATAAAGAGAAACCCTGTTGTATTCATTTAGACCTAATGCATAGCCTTTACATTGAGTTAAGCCATTTTAATAGCATTAACATCTCATTTATTTTTTCTTTGACTACTTCTACACCATTAGCTATCTTTTTTGAAATAAGTGGACCACTTATAAAAAATTTTCAACACTTCAAAATCATTGGCTTGAATAAAATGTTTTGCCCTTATCTTCTAATAAGAATAGTTCTCACTAATAAAGAGTAAAGGCCTTACTATTAAATGGCCTTCATTACTAATAGATGTAGCAATGTTTTAAAGGCCATGAACCATACTTCACATTGAACATCATACTCTTTCTTCTTATCTCTAGAGATTTCCTCAAGTTTCTTTCAAATTTCTTTGAAGGTTGAGTAAGTTGTAACCAAGTTCAAGTTATGGAAGTCAAGAGCCTTATAGACATAACACTTGACTTTTACATCATACTGCACCTTTTTTAAGAACTAGTCATTATTTGAGAGAGTTCTAAGACCTTTTGTTACCATAATCCATTCCTTATATTATAAGCGATAATGAACATTTTTATTTTTACCTTCCATTGCCAAAACTCATATTTTTTAAATTTGAGAGTTTTTTGTTCATTTTCATGACTTTGGGTAAAGACCAATTTGAGCCATAAGATTCTTTACTCAAGTTTGTTCGACCTGCAAAAAGAGACAAAAGCTTTGATACTAATTGTTATCTCAAAGTTGTAAAATAAACTAAAAGGGAGTGATTTGGTTTCTTAAAAATTTTAATGAAATTTAAAGCAAATTGTGAGAAATTGATAATACAAGTAATATAAAGCAAGAAAAAGCAAGAAGGCAATTAAAAGGATAAGGAAAAAAAATCAAGTGCAGCAATTTATAAGGTTCGATCCTTCTCCAACCAGGTACCTTTATTTTTTCTCTTAACCTTTTTTGCCAAAGAGCGTAATCTACTAGTTTTGGATTTTTTTACAAAATAACTTTTCTAGGATAAGGTATAACATTTATAGTCCTTAACTTTTAATGCTAAGGTAGCAACTTCTAACCCTTTTAAAGATTCTACACAATCTTTAATATAAATCACTTGAAAGGATACATTAATTCTTAACTCATAAATCCCCTTTGAACATAAAGGTTTTTGCAAACTAATAAAGACTTTTAATAGGTAGATGTTTACTAAGTTTAATTATAATAATGAAGAGCAAATAAAATAAAATGATCTCAAATGAATATAGTGAATAAAGCTTGCACATGTTAACATTTTTAAAATGAAGAATATTAACTTTACAATATTTGAAATGCTATATCTTGCTCTTGAAAGGTGTTGAAGGCTTTCTTTTATGTTAAGATGTCATTTCTAGCCATTGTGGATGATTAGGAGTGAAAAATATCTATTGAATCCTTCAAATTTTATCTTGATTTAATTTTATCTATGTAAAGGGATCGATCCTTTACTTCAGAGGATTGATTATACTTTAAAATTAAAAAATTTAATTGTTAGAGATGAAGGGAACTAAAAGGATCGAACCTTTTACATGTGGGATCAATTTTTTTAGTTAAATATTCAAAAATAATATTCTATTACTCAAAGGAACGATACTTTTGCAAGAAAGGATTGATTCTTTGATATAAACCAAATGGGGAATCGATAAATCAATCTAATTTAGCTTAATTTAGAAATCTTGTGTTTCAAAGTGATAAATCAAACTAATTTGGCTTAATGTTTGTTATATCAACATTTGGTCAATCCAGATCTGACATAACCAAAAAGGCATTACCTCGTAACAATATATACCCCATAGAGTTGTAAATGCAGTCTTTTCTAGTCTTTCGGTGCCATTAATAGTTGATTACATCTAGTAGAATTGTCTATGAAAAAAAGTAACTCATTTTTTGGCTATATCGTCTACTATAACATCTAAGTGTCACAAAATGAAATCTTTTTTTGGATTGGCTTTGTTCAAATCTAAATCGACGTATAACCTAATCATCCCATCTTTTTTTGGGACTGTAACTATGTTAGCAAGTGAAGAAAAATAATTGGATACAATAATGAAATTATATCTTGTTGTTTAGTGATTTCTTTTTATAGTTTACCCATCAAATCTCTTCTCATTCTTCTGAGTTTTTGCTTAATTAGTTTTATCTTAAGGATGAGTTAGGATTTTATATTAAACAATGTCAAGATTGATTCTAGGCATATCTTTATATAACCATGTGAAAATGTCTTTAAATTCATGTAACAATTCAATTAAGGAATTACTTTCTTCTAGAGTTAAAGTTGAATCAATTGTAATCTCTTGAAGTGTTTTATCACATCTAAGATTGACGGTTAAGGTTTGTAGTAGCCTTAAATTGATTATGGCTTTAAAATAACTAAAACTTAAATGTATCTTATAACTTAACTTACTTTAGATGTTTTTGTATTTCTTAAGCAAACAATCCTTTTTAAAAATTATTTATTTTAACTTAAATGAAAGTTTAATTTTTGTTTTAAAGTAAATTTATTTATCTTGGACTCAATATAATTTTGATAGTATTAGGTTAGAGAAATGGATTAATTAGATAAAGCTGTTTTGTAAAAACAATGTTTCTACAACAATGACTTTGTTTTAATTTCTGTATTGATTTATAAAGTTTCACTATTTGAGTTATATATGGTTTGAAATATGATTAAGCCTACTTTTTAATAAACTAAATGAAATTAAAATAAGAGTTTTCTAATTAAAGATATTACTTTTGTAGTAAAGATTGTGTTAGGCTATTTGATAGCTATGTAAAGGGTTGTTTTGGAATTTTATTGCATTTATTCTATATTTATTTGCATATTGAGATTTGTATGAATGAAAATCCCATTAAGTATAGTTTCTAAATTTTCAAACAAATCATGATATCAAGTTTTGTAACTAAAAAAATGTTCAATTTGGTAAGTACTGTGCAAGTATAATCAATCCCTTTTGGTAGGGAGCAATCTTTTAGCACTGCAATGAAAAGATCAATCCCATATGCCTTGACAAGTTATAACATTTAGTTTTTAAGCAAATAATAGATCTTTTCACCCTCATCAACTCTAGTGGCTTCAAAGGCTCTCTCACATAAATAAGGCTCTTCAATAGCTTTAACACATAAAGATATCTTCCTAAGAACATCAAATCAAGAAATTTAAGAGCTTTCAAGTTTTAAATGCTTTATTTTTATATTCAATTTGTAATTCTTGTATCCAATCTTTATTAATCTCTCATTATACTCATTAAGCAACTTACAGCATTTTAAAGGTATAGTTGGTTGTAAAATTCAATTGTAAAACCTTAGAGGTTGGTACTTAAGCATTACAAGGTAGAGAATTATATGTTGCTACCTAAGCCTACAAAGGTAGGGAGTTAGAGGTTGTTAACTAATACTAGAAAGGTAGACAGTTAGAAGTTGCAATCTAAGTTTAAAAGGTAAGGATTTTAAAGGTTATAACTAATTATAAACTTAGAAAAGGTAGCTTGTAAATATTTAAAAAATAGTGGGTTAGACTCCTTGGCAAGAAAGACTAAGAGAAGCAATGTAGGTCATTATAAGTCTTTGTATTTGATTTCTCTATCCCTTATCCTCCATTTAATTTTAAGTTGATTGCTATTTAAATTATATATATATTTATTGAATTGTTACTTTCCTACTAATATTTATTGAAAATTTATTTTAGGAAAGAATTTAAAGTCAAATCAATTCATGCCCTTTTGATTGTATATCTATACTTGCACTAACAATTGTACTAAACCTTTTGGTCTCTTTTTTAAGTCTAACAACCTTAAATGAAAGATCTTATGGCTTAAGATAGTTTCCAAAGTGTTGGGAAAATCTTTAAAACTTTAAAGTTTGAGAGATATAAGTTGTGAAAATGGAAGTCCTCAAAACTCTTAAGTTTAAGATAAATCTTTGAACATGCTTGTGAGTTGAATATATTAATTTTTTGAACTTTAAATAGTCTTAACTCATAGATTATGAACCTAAGCTTTGAAATTCAAGTACATGTTCATTAATTGAGTTAATCCACCATTGAAATAGTGTGCACCACTTTTAGTTTAATTGCTTACATATGTTTGAATTGAGTATATTGCTATACTTCAAAATTTTCAAATATTTGGATAATTATGCTTATCTCAATCAAAATTTTTATAATCAAATTCTTATAGTTTATAACATTAAACTGATAATTATTTTTTAATGTTTCAATGCTAGTTAGTAATATCTGGAAGAAAATTTTTAATTTTTTGTTGTTAGAATGGTAGCTTTATGGAAGAATCAAATGGCTTGTGTTATGATAGTCCTCTTTTGAGGCCAATTAAATTGAAGCATAGAATAAAATTCAACAAGCTGTTAGATAAGATGCATTACATTATAGGATTTGACAGAGAGCGAGCACAATTAAATTTTGTTTGTCGATATCCAATAATAATGTAATCATTAATGATTAAATATATTCAGTTACCTATTGTGGTTGATGCCAATTTAGATATCATGTTGGAAATTCCATCTATTCATCCCTCGATTACCAATGTTGAATTGTATTTAAAAATGGAATCAATCTTCATCGAACTTGCCAAATATAAGAGTTAATCGATGAGTTTTGTTCCACCTTTTCAATTGCCAACACAAGACAATGATACATTGTTGTATCATGCTAATGCCTTTCATGCTATTTGATATTTTTGCAATATAGTATTAAACCATTATGGAAAAGCAAGTGTCAATCATTGGTAATATTTTTGGATTCCTGAATTATGAAACTACTACTTGAGAAGTCTAGCATTAGTGCCACTAAAGGTGAGTCTAAGCCTTTTAGTCCATTTATGTCATTTCCTCAACTCCATGAAAATCAAATCCAAGATGACTTAGAGATGATTGTGGTGGAGAAGCCTATTTGTGAAGGTTATGTACTTGAGGATTTCCTTACACTTTAAGAACCATCCCTGGCTGAGCTTAATGAAGCGAATGACATAAAGGCATTTTTGAAAGAAATTCTAGAAAATTATAATGGAGAGTAATTAGATGACGACAAGATTGAAGAATTTTTTAATAAACGCTTGGATTTAGAAGATAATGATGAAAAAGATATAATCAATGTCATATAATTCCTTACTTGTCTAAAAGTTTCCTTAACCTCTAATATTTAGTTGGAACCCTTAGTCATATTATCCTATTCATTCACTCATACCACACCACCTATGGGTAAATCTTTTGCCTTAAAACCCAATCTTATTCTCTTTATAGTGGTACTCTCTCATTGGTATTAAGGTTAATACACAACTATCTTAGCCTTTCTAAGAAGATGCTGAATAAATTGATAGAGGTAGGGCATCTAACCACTTTCACCATTGTCACTAGCACGATCACCTAGAGTCTATTATTGAAAATATGGTAAAAGAAAGAAGATTAGAAAGTGGGTAGATGTTGGTACCAAATGCAAGGTAATCACATAACCTCAGTGAAAGTCATGTTTGTTTTTAGTAGTGTTAATGTTTAGTTTGTGTCTCTTATTTTGTAGGTAGTATAAAGGTTACCAATCTTGGAAGTGTTAAAGTAACCATCAACAACAATTAGGGGAGTTTCCTTCACCTCTTGCACAAAATTTCTTTATTGCTTACATGTAGAAGACAATGTGCACTTTAAGTTTGGGGGAAAAATTGTGCCAAAATATTTCCAAAATGTCAAAAATTTTGTTGAAAATTGCGCTTAATTTACTTTGCTATGAGTTAGTAGTATGTTTCCATTGGTTGATTTTCTAAGATCCCATGATTGGCTTTGATTTAAGCCCTAGGAAAAGAATAAATATTGTGCAAAACATAAGATGAATTCATGAGTTTGTGACACTTGATTGTTAGATTTAATTTGTGAGTAATTTTTTTGATCATTGATTGGTATGTCATTTGGTGAATGATTATGTGATCGTGATTTTTTTTTTCATCATAAAAGTTATGCTTATATATTAATTTGTTTGATCGTCTCTCTAGGTAAAATCTTAGATTGCACTTAGCTAGGGAGATGACTTAAGCCATCTATGAATTATTGAGTTTTTCAAGCCAACCTTTATATGAATATCTATAGTCATCCCTTTTGATCCTTTCAATATCCTTTCTTTGTTATGCACTAACATTAATAAAGTTAGCCCTTGTTTTTATATTTCCTATATTTTTTTTCCTTATCGTATGTGCATATGGACCATGTATAATATATTAGAAAGCTATGTATATTTGAGAAGTGGTAAAGTTTAGAAAAAGAAATAATAAATAAAAGTAAAAAATGAATGAATGTAAAAAATGAAAAAAAGGAAAAAATGAAAAGATGAAAAGATGAAATGAAAAAAAA
This sequence comes from Durio zibethinus, assembly GCF_047325235.1. Classification (NCBI taxonomy): domain Eukaryota; kingdom Viridiplantae; phylum Streptophyta; class Magnoliopsida; order Malvales; family Malvaceae; genus Durio; species Durio zibethinus. The sequence continues at coordinate 9,871,463 of NC_143174.1, read as the reverse complement.
AAGGAAAAAAAGAAAGAAAAAGTGTGCAAAAATAAAGAAATGGGAAAAGTTCAAGTTTAAGGGTATTATTACTTTTGAAAAGCTCACACATGTTGAATGTTAAAATGATTCTAGCTTTACTAATGCATGATTAGGGTAATTGAGCCTAAATTGCCTTTCACACTATCTTTACCCTAGCCTATCATTACAAGCTTGGTAAAGACCTAAGAATCTTTAGTTGTGTGTATGTCTATATGAGTGGAGAGAGATGAGGAAGGCAAACTTAGTAAATATGTTTGTTATTTGGATGTTTTGTTTAATTTCTTGGTTGCATAATCACAACTAAATTTCATGTAATGAAATGTGATGGACATTGCACATATAATGGAATTTCAATTAGTAAAAGCTTACTCTTGAATAAGTCTTATGTTAGCCATTGTTTATGATTCTCTGTAAGCTATAGTCACTATGTAATCTTTATGAAAATCATTGTAGATTGATCTTTAGGAAGTTGAATTTGGCTCTAACATGATTTTTGTTTTGCTTGTAGACAAGCAAAGTTCAAGTTTGGGGGTGTAATAATTTTATTTTTTTATAGAATCATTATAAGACTTATTTGATTAATTTTATTACTTGACTAATTTTGCTTAATTCTAGCAATTTAATTCAAATGTTCGCCTAATTTTATTTAATTGTTTCTTATGTAAGTGAATTATGTGATAAAAGAAGCAAGGTGTTTAGCAAGCTAAGTGTCTCACACAACAAAAAGCAAGGATCTATTCTTCTGTTATCCTTATTGGTTGAACAATGAACATGTCGTATGAAACACATGCTACGGTATTATTCTCCTTTTCCTAATGAACGTATGTCTTTACCATTAGATATCAATACCATATAACTAATAGTTTTGATACTCCCAATATCTAACTTAAGTCTATAACTCTACTTGATTTCACATAATCAATCAAACTTTCACTTAGCATTTAAGACAAATAAAGTAAACTCTAGGATTATTCTCTTTCAATCACAAATCTCAATATCAAGAGACCTTATCTTATCAAGGTAATTCCATTTTAAGCTTGGGCTCTCAATCCATAGCTTAAAACTAATCTCATATCTATGGTACCAAACTATTAAGGCAATTACCTATGTGGGATGACTAATCATCTATCTGACACCTTTCAAATCATATTGTATATGTACATATACATATATATATATATATGTGTGTGTGTGCATGCTTCACCAAAACAAAATCTAAACTTTAATGGTATTAATTGCATTCAATATAAGTCAAGTCAAATAGGAAAAATTTAGATTGTTCACATGGAATATTTTAATCGATACATCTTTATCTACTCAACTCTAAAGATTTTATGTGACTATGAAACATATCTCTAAGCATAGGTATAATTAATGGATCTGCAATTATCTCATGTGTAGAAATTTACTTATTGACTTTTTTTAATACAACCATGTCTTTCACAAAATTATATCGATATTTTTATCTTTGGTCTTTGGGATCTATTTGTAAATGCAATTACTACTTAACTATTGTAATTCACTAACATTGAGTTAAACTCATCTTTCTTAATTTCCAAAAAGATTAAAAAATCTTATAAGCTAAACAACCTTTTGCACTACAGCTGAGAATGCTGCAAATTCAGCTTTTATTATGGATAGTGCTATCAAATCTTTTTCTTATTGATCCAAGATATAGCCCAATATTCAGTAAGAAAAGATAGCCAGAGATAGATTTTTCTTTCATTTAAATCTTCTCTCCAATTGGCCTCTATATTGCCAATTAAATGCATACTACTTTCTTGATAACACAACAAATAATCTACAGTACCTGTTTGATACCTTAATATCCTTAATATCAAATTACCGTGCTTACAACATGGCAGATGTTCGACCTTGTGTACATCATAGCATACATAAAGCTTCTAATAGCACTAAAGTCAAGAATTTTTGTCATTTATTCTTTTACCTTGTGGAGTCCCAGAACATATTCTTTGGTTTAAGCCTTTACCTTCTTCCATAGGAATATCAGTTGGCTTGCAGTCTTGCACACTAAATCGTTCAAGAAATTTCTTAATATATTACTATTTTGAAAGATAACAATTTCTTGAAATGATCTCTCTTTATTCTTAAACCAATTATATAAAATGCTTCACACATGTCCATTAAAGACAACTAATTTCACCATAGTGGAATAGTTCTTATCATTTCTAACCAACAGTATGTCATCCACATAAAGTGACAAGATCATAAGCTCATCTATTACTCTTTTGACATACGTGCAGTAATCTTCATCAATCATAATAAAATCATATGAAATTATCACTTGATGAATATTAGTGTACCACTACCTAAAAGATTTTTTAAGACTATAAAATGATATTAATCATTTCCATACTTTTGTGTTATTCACCTCAATCAATGAAACCTATAGGTCATTTCATATAGATTTTCTATTCTAGTTTTCCATTTAGAAATGCACTTATCACATCCATTAGATGTAACTCCAAATCTAAATAAGTTACAATGGCTAGAATTACATCTTTTGGATAAATCAATCAATTCTTATACATTGTTTGATTTTAGACTCTATATTTCTTCTTCCATTACTTTCATCCACTTTTTTTTTTGCTTGACTTGTGATTCTTGTGAAACAAATTTAACAAATTCGTCAACTTTAGTCATGTTTCCACTTAGATGAGATACTGTTGGTTATTGATTAGGAATATACGTTAATTGATTGGCAACTTACCAAGTCATTTGCATCCCAAATCTCATAAAAAGACATTTTCTAACTCATCTCACCCTTATTTGGAAATTCATTTTACAGAAAAATAACATTCTGAGATTCAAAATTCAATTACATTTCTACTCGATTGTTCACTTATGAACACATATCCTTTTGAAATGTTTAGAGTATCTTACAAATATACTATTTTTGCATTATGGACCTAACTTGCCATGCTAATGAGTGAACTTAAGAATAAAAGCAATACAACCTCAAGTTCTCAAGTTATTAAGATTGATGGGTTTTTTTATACTATCTACAATTTATAGAGAGTGGTTGTAACTGGCTTGGAGGATACTTAATTAATATATAGATAGTTGGTAACAATATTTCATTTCAAAAATGATTTGCAAACTCAATTGGGCCAATATTGACCTAAACATTTCGAAAAAAGTTTTATTTCTTCTTTCTACAATACCATTTTATTGTAAAGTCATTGAAATGGTTAATTGGCTATTAGTACTAATTTTATCACATAACTGTCTAAACTAATCAAATAAGTACTCACATCTATATCAGTTCTCACTGCCTTAATGCTTTTTTCTAATTGATTTTTCATAAAGTACACATACTTTCTGAAGAACTTTAAAGCTTTAAACTTGTGAAGAATCAAATAGACAAAATTGAAACGTATGTTATCATTAATAAATGTGGTGAAATATTAACCTCAATTGCGTATCCTTAAATACATTGAGACATAAATATTGGAATGTATCAATTGTAATTGAACTTGAACTCTAGTTTCTTTATCAAATGGTTTCTTTTTTTTTTTATTTTCCATACTAGATAGTTTACACATAATGGTTGATTAACCTTATCATATAGGGCATTGTAATCCCTTTTTTGCTAATCTATCCATTCTTTGTTAGCCCATATGGCCAAGTCTAACATGCCAAACATTTACATTAATATTAGCATCACAAAACCATTTCATAGATATCTAGATCCATAATGATTTGTTTTCAAAAATAAATTCATAAAGTGTTTGTCATAATGATTTTTCGTTCGAGGGACTTGATCGCTAGATTTGAAAGTAAAGAGTCACCACCAATATTTTTGGTGTGATTAGCCACCAATTTTCTCTTTAAATAAACTTTAAAATTAATTAGATTTATTTAAAAATCTTTTAGTTTATGAATTAAAGCTATATTGTGAGTATGGTTACGGATAGAAAAGATTATAGCACCCTTATAATGCCTGTCCAAAGAAGTATTAATTGATTTTATGTTATCCATTAAGCAAAAAAAAAACTACCTTAAAAAAATTTTAAAGAATTTAATATTAAAAATTATTCTTAAATTACTCTAATATTTTAACAATAATTCAAGAACATTGCCTTACTTTAAGAGTATTCAAGATATTTATTGATACACTTGAAGGGGCTTCATTGTTAGATTTAAAAACATTAATTCTTTTTTATTAAAATTTTTTATATTGAATAATTTTCTAAATACTCTAATATTTTAATAGTATTTAAAAAATAAAATTTTTCTTATGAATTTACATAGAAATTGCTATTGCAACTTTCTAGTAATTCCATCATTGAAAGATTTAAAATTTATTTTTTTATTATTAATTTTTAAACTTATTATAAGGAAATTTTATATAAATTTTTTCGTAATTAATTTTGTTTATCTTATTTTATTTTTATTCTTCAAGATTTTCAGGAAAAATTGATATTTCAACTTTTTTTTAAACTTTTTTTTTAAGTTTATTTTGTTTATATTTATCTTATTTTATTTTTATTCTTAAAAAAATTTAGAAAAAATTGATATTTCAACTTTTTTCTAAACCTCTTTTTTTTTTTAAGTTTATTTTGTTTATATTTATCTTATTTTATTTTTATTCTTAAAAAAATTTAGGAAAAATTGATATTTCAACTTTTTCCTTAAACCTTCTTAGAAACTAAAGTTTTTATTTTTCCATTTTTATTTTCAAAGAAAGGTTTAAGAAAAAACTGATATTTCAATTTTTCCTTTGTATTTTTTAAATTTTTTTATTTTTACTAACAAAATTAACATAAAAATAAAATAAAATATACAAATAATAGAAATAAAATAATAAAAATGTATAAAAAATGAACAAAATATGAAAAAATAAAAAATATGAAAAAATACAGAAAATGCCTTTAGTCAAACGGTCAATAGCTTGATCCATAATGAAATGGCTCAGTCAACCAGCTTAAACCTACAGTTAAAACTTGTATTTGTCAAGATAAATCTTATAATCATGACTTACATATAGAACCTATGTATGAATCTAGTAATTTTAGCATAAGTAAAACTTTAAATGGTTTAATAGACTTAACTTCTTCTTCTTTTTATAAACTTTTTGTAAAAATGGATAATATAGAAGATAAAGTAGACGTGTTTGTAGAAAAGATGGACCCAAAACATATTCCTCCAGACACATCTATAAATTTTAGACCTTTTTACTATGGTAATATTATGATGAATGATGATATACCTTCATCTTCCTTAGCAAAGGTGAAGCAAAAACAACTTGATTTCAACTCTTATAAATATATAATTGAAAATTTAAAAAAAAAATGGAAAAAGCTAACTATTCGCAGCAACAGATTGATTATCTTCAAGCAATAGAGACTCTTTATGAAGAACATAAAGAACTCGTTATTAAATATAAATATCATTATATGCTTACCTATGACACAACCAGTACCAGTAGTGAAGTAGCACATAATGATACCATAGATGATAATTTTGAAATTCTTGCTACTAACCTAATAGTAAAAAATGAACCAATTTCATCAGATGAAACCACATCCGATGAAGATGATAGTTCTGAAGATCAACTAGATCTAAAACCAAGTGAAATTCCTATCCCTCAAACAAAGGAGAGTGGGAAAAGAAAAGCAACAATAATATCTAACCCAGATATTGATGATATGCTAAGATTTCCAGATTTACTTGATCCCGATACAATGGATCAACATCTTCCTCATTTAAAAGAAAAATATTCTCACCTAAACAAGGATGAGATAAAACAAACATCTGATTCTGGCCAAATAGGTCAGGTTAAGATTGAAACCCCTGTTATCGATTTGTTAAATAAACGAAGGGTTTCTCAAGGTGGTACTTATTTAGACTTAACCAAAGTCCTTCTTAAGACTATGGAAAAACCATAGATGATTGGGCACAATCTATGTCTATTGTTGTCACAGGATACAAGGAGCAATGGAACAAAGAAAGATTTTTCAATTATTTTTGTGGCACATGGCAAGGTGATGTCTTTCAATTTCTTAAAAAATGGGAAACTACAACACTCGGAGAACAACAGAAATCCATTTTGTTAGCTGCAGGAAATATACCTTAACTTTTAAAAGATTTAACACAAATCTTGAAAAATAAGCTTTGTGGTAGTACAAAATCTCTAGATCCCACTCAAGAAGCTCAATTTATTTTATCAAATTTAAAATTAGATGATATTCAGTATCTTGATGAATTTTCTAAAAAATGTATTTTTGAATATCAAAAATTGGATGAAAAACATTCAAACTTTTGGTTACAACAATATTTTCTCAAACTTCCCTCACCATAGGATGAATTATGTTCATAAAATTACCCTGTTTATTTAGAGTTAAAACTCAAAATAGTTCATGCTGCAAATCCCAGTATAGAACTTTATGATACTCTTGGATGTAGAATACACTACGTTTAGACTCAGGTCAACGAATACTGCCTTAAGCAAAAAGCTACCAAACAGGTAAAATCCAAACTTTCGTATAAACAATGTACAAAGATTTGGCAAATGAATTTGAATTTGGCTACAATAAATAGTCTTTTTCAAAGAAACATCGTTTTAAGAAAAAACGAAAATATTTTTAGAAAAAATGGAAACCTACAACAACTTTTAAACCTAAAAAAGGTAAATTTGTTGTTAAAAAGAAGAAAAAATCCTCTAAACATAACTGTAAATGTTTTTTTTGTGATCAAGAAGGTCACTATGCAAACAATTGTCCTAACAAAGGCAAAAGTGCGAAGAAAATGATTAAAAAACTTGATGAAACTTTTCTTCAAATTTGTTTTGCTGATGAATTATCTGACGAAGAAATTTATTATTAAGTTTTTTCAGAAACTGATTATAGTTCTTCAAAAGATGAATCAAATTTTATTTTTATGATAAATACTGAATCTAATCAAGATAATGTTTCAGTAACCTCTTTTAAAGGTACAACAACTACCAATGAAGACTGCATGGTTAAACTAAAAAATATTATGAGAAAAACTCATTTTATTTCTAATGAAAAACTAAAACAATTACAACTCATCAAACCATATGAGATTTACAAAACAAGTTGGTTTAAACAATTCTAACCTTGGTTTAAACGCCATATAGAAAAACTATTTGGTGATACTATCGCTAACGATTCTAAATAAGGTCGATAGAAATCCCTCTTTTCATTAAAAAGAAAATAAGCCATTTTCTTTCTCGATATCCAACGGTCAAATACATCCATATCGAAATGATTTTAATTCACTATTAAACCACTCTTTTTATCCATAAAGGATATTCCTATAATAGCTATTTTAATGGATCATCGTTTTCAAAACCTTGCTAATGCTGTAATTGGTGGAATCCAATCTAATTTAGCAGCATGAGTAGTTTTATTTAAAGTTAAACCAAACTATTTTATTTCTATTTTTGATGAAAACATTGAAAAATGTTTATGCCTTCGAATCAAAATAACCAATTCTGATTTCGAATCTACTTCGCATGATCTTTCAATCAACTGGTCAGCGGTTTATGAATTTACAAATACTACCAAACTTCTATGAAACCAATAGACTCCAATATTATTAAAATTTTTTAACCAAACAACTTTGATTCAGAAATTAAACCCAAACTAGTAAATCTCATAGATTTATCAATCCCAAAAGGATGGTGTCTCGAATATCTTTCAAATACTTCTGAATAATAGAAAATACCAAGTTTAGAATTTTTCTCATCAGGAAAAAATCTTTACTTCAAAAATCCAAATGCATCAACTAGTTTTAATCCAAATCTGGTCTTACCTCCTACAAATGCTTTTAATCATCAATAAGATGATGATACAGAGAGTATAACAAGTAATCAATCTTTTTGTACTCCTTACCAAAGTTCTTTTTCAGGTTTTTATAGTACAAACAGTATAGAAGCTCTACAAAGAGCAAATAATATGTGCCAATCAAGTAATACTGATAATGCTCAAATCTTTATTTTTGTAAGAGATAATCCATGTCAATAAGGTACAGGTGATAACCAAACCTATTATCATTCTGTAAATTCTATATTAAATTCACATACTTCTTTAACTAGAAAAAACTAGAAATGAAGATATTAAAATGTTTCATTATATAAATAATTATTGTATCTCTGCACAAAACATGCCAGAAATTATTTTTTTTTGCTAAAAAAGTTTGTTATTATACTTACATAGAAGGATATTTTTATTTCTTAAACTATAAACCATATAGTTTAAATATTTTGATTGACACAAGAGCAACAATCTCTAGCTATCGACCTAATGCTTTGCCTTCAACAAAATGGCAACCCATGAAGCATCCTATAACAATAGTAGGTATCGATGGTAAAGAAACCATAGTTAATCTAAAAGCAAAAAATATTCCTGTTGCTTTAAACAATAGGAAATTTATTATACCTAAAATATTATGTTTTCCTAATATGCATGGAGACATTCTATTAGGAAATAATTTTATACATAAATATTTACCATTTTTTTCCTGATTATCTTACTTTTACTATTGATAAAAAATCAATAGATGTTCCTCTTTTATCCAAGCATAATCATGTTTGTGATAATGGTTTTCATCCAGAAATAACACATATTTCTGAACTTAAAGTTACTAATGAAAAACATTGGCTTTATAAGATTTTGTAGGAAAACTTCAGTGAAGACCCATTGAAGCTTTGGAAGCGAAGTCCCAGATACTGTGAACTTACTCTTCATTCTCCAAAAGAGGTTATTAGAGTAAAGCCCATAATCTATACCAAATAGGATATAGATGAATTTGAAATCCAAATTTCAGAATTGCTCGACAAAGGTCTGATAGAACCAATTACCAGTCTGCACTCTAGTCCGGCATTTTTGGTAAAAAACTATTCTGAGATTAAACGAGGTAAACCCTGTATGGTTATTAATTACAAGAAATTAAACTAAAATCTTGTTTTTGATGGCTATTTTATCCCTCGTAAAGACGTTTTGATTAATTTAGCAAAAAATGCTAAATACTTTTGATAAATTTTATTGCAAATCAGGTTTTTGGCAAATCATGCTAAATGATATTTCTAAACCTTTAACTGTTTTTAATGCACTAGCAGGCCATTACCGATGGATTGTTATGCCTTTTGGTCTATGCAACGCCCTTTAAATTTTTCAGTATTGGATGGATAGTATTTTTAGCAAATATAAATAATTTTACTGTGTTTATATTGATGATATTTTAGTATTTTCAAATACTTTAGATGAGCATAGGAAACACCTGAATCTTATTGCTCAAGAATTTATTCTACATGGTATTATTTTAAGTCCCAAAAAGGTTGAACTCGAAAAAATCAAAATTGAATTTCTTGGTCTTAATCTATCTGCAAATGGACTAACATTGTAAGATCACATTATATCAAAGATCAATGAGTTTTTAGAACAACTGGATAATGTCAAATAGCTACAACAACTGTTAGGTATACTCAATTATGGCAGGCAATTTTTCAAAAACCTTTCCAAAAAAGAAATCTATCTTTTGCGTAAATTGTGAAAAGATAATGATTTTGTCTGGACACCTACCGATTATGATATTATCAAACAGATCAAATCAGATTTAACCACTATACTCAAAGTCTATCTACCTAAACAAGGTGATTTACTTATTTTAGAGATAGATGCCAGTGATGAACATTGGGGATGTGTCTTTAAAGTAAAAAATCTTCATAAAAAAGATGAACTAATTTGTGGCTACAATTCTGATAAATTCAAACCGAATGAAATAAATTATGTTATATTTGAAAAAAAATTATTAACCATAAAAAATGGTGTACAACATTTTCACATCTATTTAGCCCCAGAGATCTTTGTTATCAGAACAGATAACTAAGCAGTAAAAACTTTTTCCAAAATAGAAAGCTTTTTGATAATCTCAAGTGAATTAGGTGGTATAACTTTCTTTGCCAGTATCATTTTTAGGTAGAGTTCATCAACGAAGTCAAAAACCTCCTTGCAAACTATCTGAGCCGATCACATGGATTGAGGAAAACAACCAGTCCATGACACAGGTGGATGGAGAATAATTAAGAAGAAGACAAGTAAAAAACACTCTTTCTCTTCTTCTTTTTCAAGACCTCTGATCTTTACAAATCCTAACCCAAGATTTAACTTTTACAATAATCCTAACCAAGGATTATATCTCTACCAACAACTTCTTTACAGACCTCTTTTTATGAGAATTCAATAAAAAATTTCTCAATTTGCTTAAGATCCAAACGAATGGACTCCTATAAGTTATTCACAAATAGTTTCTTCAGCAGAACAACTGCTTGAAAGAACAAAACTTTCTAACCCAGAGATTAAAGATTTTTATAACCCTGGACTTGAACCACAAGTCTACAAATTGTTAAACAATGTTTGAAAATCCCATCTCTCAGAAAACAAATCTAGCTTTCGAAAAGAGATGACCAAATTAGCTGAGTTCTTAGTCAACCAGGTTAAAGAATTTCAAAATTTCAAATAATTAGCTTTCCAAAGTCTTCTATCAACAAATTTACTAAAACAACAAGATATTGATTTCTTTGCTTTGGAAGAAAATCAGTACAGTCTTCAAGAGATAAACAACTTCTTGAATCTATGTGAATATTTTGAAAAAAAAAATTATGTTTCCTTTAAGCTAAATAAGCTTAAGAGAATTCTTCTTTTTGAAAAAGCTGCAATATTCTTAACCAGAGAATTATTTCAGCAAATTAATTTTTCTATTTTACAATCAACAGAAAACCTGTTGATAGAAAATTTTTTTAATTATTTTACTTCTACATATATGTATAATACTTCTTTTAACGAATATATACCTAAAATCAAATTTTGACTTGATCATGAAACCTTTGATAAAAAAACAGTGAATTTGGTTTAGTCAGACAAATTATTGTACAAAACTTTTCTTTTCACCTTTTAAAAGATTTTTCAGCTTTTATAAAACATCGCTTTATTGAATGTGTAAAATGGTCAAAACATTTTTACTACATTCATTTTACCATATATAGTCTTTTGGGAACCTTTCAAAGAGAAAGATTTTATGAACCTTATCAAATATGGGAATTTGATATAGTATCTAGTGGACATTTTCTTTAACCCCTTAATATACTTGATCCACCAATAGATTATATCGAGTTCTTAGATGATTTAAACAAAATCATCTCTAAATATACCAATCTAAATAGTTACTATTTCTAAACAGGAACTGATCTTATGGACAAAGCAAAATTCTTTCTCCATCTAGCCATAAAACCAGACTATCCAAAAATAGCTTACTAGACAGATGGCAGACGCATTTTTGTTATTAGATTTCTTGAATCACATGATGATCTTGATATATAAAATGCTTCAGATGCAATTGAGCTACCGAAAAAATTATCAAACATGGAAGATCTAGATCATCCAACAAAATTACTATACAAGTACCAAAAAGGATGGCAAATATGGAACAAAACACATTCTGGATCTCCATAATCTTTCCAGTCTTTTAACACACTAGATGAAGAATTTCATAACTTTAAATAATGTTATGCAAGGATAAAATTGTGTATATTCTAATCCAGGATAAGCCAAAACAAACAGCCGACACTAAAATATAAACTACATTTGGCACCAACGATAAGCAGACAGAAAACACTATAGCAGTCAACTGTAGCAGTTACTGTAACAGACAGATAAAATGTCACTATAGTAGTCACTGTAGCAAAAAAAGACAAAGACCTACTACGAAAGAAACTGTAGCAAGTTACTGTATAAAAATTTTATCGTACACTGTAACGGTAATTGTATAAAGTTACTATTCATATATTAGAATTTTTCTATTTAAAGCCTCATTGTATCTAAACTTAGGGAGGCCAATTCTTTTTTGTTTCCTTTTTTTTCCTTACTCACTTCATCTCTTCACCTCTCTCTCTCTCTCTCTCTCTTGTTTACCATCCTCCATTTGCAAATTTATACATATATAGCTTTGTAATCCTTTATACATAGATCCTTTCCCACCCCCCTTGTAAATAGTTTAGTGGCTTGGTTATAACTTTAATCAAAACAATGTTGTTTTGATTCTAGTATAAATAGCCCAAAACATCAAAAAAATTTTCATTTTCTTTTTTTTTTCTTTTTGTCTCCCTTATCTTAGAATTCTTCTTCTTTCTCCTTTTGATTTTTAACCACTAAAATTGTTACCAGTTCTATCGGCAGCCGTCGGTCATCGATGCTCGAAAAAACCAAAAACTCTAGAAATCTTCTCCTTACCCCCTCAACATAGATATGAGATTCATTTTGCAAGAAATGGCCCTAAATGGCATAAATCCAATATGAAAGTTTTGACCAAAAATTGTTTTTTTATATTTTTTTATTTTTGCTATTGTTTCATCTATTCAAAAAGGACTGTGATATTTTCTTGCTTGTGTTTTTTTTGGATTTTTTTTGTTTTGGTTGAATGGGTTTTGCATGGGTTGATGTTGTTAGTGGTACTAGGTTTTAGTAGTGGGGGTTGATAGTGCTTGGCACAAGATTGAAGGAAATCAAGAGGCTTGATGTGGGGCTATGCTAAAAAGGGGTTAGTGCTGGGTCAACTGCTAAGGCTCGGGTGATGGTGTGTGGGACTAATGAGGCTAGTACTAAGGTTGATGAGGCTCGAATCTAGTGGGAGCTAGGTAGAGGTGAGGGTTTTGGCTTAGGCTCGAGTATGCACTGTCTAGTGTTGTTTTTTTTTTTCAAATGATTTTTTTTGTTATGGCGGTATGCTTAAATCAATTTTGGCAGTATGTGTAGGATTTTTTTTGTATAATGGCAATAGGTTTCCCTCCAAAACTTTCTTATGTGATTTTTTTTTTCAAAACCACTCTTTGTATTTTTTTCTCCGTTTTCTCCTTAGAATAAGGCTCTATTTATAGAGCTAAACCAAATAAAAATCCTAGATCAGAATCTTAAAAAATCTATATTTTTTGGTTGAAATTTGCATGCCTAAAGTTAGGTCAGTTGTCAAGGTTGTTTGTAGCTGGCAGTCCACCATAGTGGCTAGCCATGATCTTTTACTTAGATGGTTGTTTGGTGGGTGGAGTATATGGTGCATTTAATGCACAAAGACTTTTGGTGAAACTGAATGAAAAAAGAAAAAATTGATCATATTTAAAAAAATAATAAAATAAATAAATAAATAATAAACAAAATTCATTAAAATTTAACTAGGCTTTGGTCAAATTTAGGCTCCACATGTTTTAGGTTTGGACCTGAAGCTAAAGAGCTAAAATTTAGGCTTTAATGTTTAACTAACATAATATCTTATTAAAAGAAATTAGGCTTGAATCAGACTCTTGAATTGGATTTTAACTTGCATAATCAAACTTGGCAAAGCCCAATGAAGTTAAGGCCCACTCAAATAAGATTGAAGCTCATTTAAAAAAAGATCCAAACAAAATTAGGTATCTATAGCTACAATTCTTTGTGCATTGTTGAGAATTTGAGATTGGTTAAAGACTAAAAGACAATAATTTTATCCAGAAAAACATGATGTTACAAAGACGAATACCTTTATTTTTTTCTTTTCTTTTTGAAAGAAAGAAAAAAAATGCAAAAGCACACCACATATTTTTTTTCCATCTACTAAAAATAATTTGAATTTAAAAAAAAAAAAATCCTTTAACTAGAGGCTTTAAAATTTTAAAATTAAAAAAAAAATTCTCTAACCAGAGGCTCTATCACTTCGAATTTTAAATTTCATAGGTCTTACAAATTATGCCTCAAAGATATTATAAATCAAGCCTGATATTGAAAAGCTCCTCTGACCAAAGGTAATGAAACTTTAAAATAAAACTCCTCTAACTAAAGGTTATGAAACTTTAAATAAAACTCTTCTGACCAACAGCTATGAAACTTTAAATAACTCCTCTAATCAAAGGCAATGAAACTTTAAATAGAGGTAATAAAACTTTAAATAAAAAATCTAAAAGGTCTTATAGATTATGCCCTTTGGTTTTACAAATCATGTTTAATTTTGAAATAGTCCTCTAACCAGTGGCTCTTAAAATTAAAAGCTCTTCTAACTAAAGGCTATGAAACTTTGAAAGGAGCTCATCTAACAAGAGGTTATGACACTTTAAAGAAAGCTCTTCTAAAAAAAGGCTATGACATTTTAAAGAAAGCTTCTTTAACCAAAAGCAATGAAACTTTAAATAGTTCATCTAACTAAAGGCTATGTTGAAATTAAAAATCTAAGAGGCGATGATATTTGAAAGATTCCTTTAAGAAAAAGTCATAAAACTTGAATGATTTCTCTAAATAGAGGCTATGAAATTTGAATGATTCCTCTAAACAAAAGCCATAAATTTTGAACGATTCCTTTAAATAAAGGCTATGAAATTTGAATGATTCCTCTAAATAAAAGCCATGAAGTTTGAATGATTCCTCTAAACATAGGCCATGAAGTTTGAATAACTGCCCCCAAATAGATGGCTTACATCTTTCCTAATTTTGATTTTTCTTTTTATTAGTCTCAGATTGTTTTAGACCCATATATCTATTGTACCATATGCATGCATAAATGACATTTTCATGCTCTTACAATATCATGTAATGAATGATGATCATAATACAAATGTAAGAACAATGCAAATAAAGAGATCATTCTCTTTCTTTTCCATTTTATGTAATTTTCTTTTAATTCTTGAAATTTTTCAATATTTGTTTCACTTTCTCTTTTTGAATCCCATGCATTCTAGTAGCTGAGTAAGTTCAGATGACAAGGTTTCTCTTAAGTAATGACCATGATTTCAATAAATAAGGATGTATTTTATTTCAAAAGGAAGTGTTTCATGCATTATCCAACAGGTTATAACAAAGAAAATAAGTAATCACATAATGAATATTCAGATCATCATGAACCAATTCATTAAGGATTCCTTTTTTAAAACCACTGATTAATGCCCTTGATTTTTTGCAAATGTAGCAACCTAAGCTTTTCCAAAACCAATAAAATCTTTTGGCCAAAGTTGAAAATTGCCTCATTCCATTCAATACTTCTTTATCTAAATTGCCCTTTTAAGTTTTCAACTCAAATACTTCTTTGATTCGTGTTACCATTTTCACATTTCTTTTTTTTTAAGAATAATACTTATTTACTGCATTGGCATTGATTGGATTTGGCAAATCATCCTTATCCATTCTTGTTAAGATTAGTGCCCCACCAAATAAGGCTTTCCTCACCTCACCTCATATAGGCCTTCCCAATTAGAAGTCCATTTTCTTTGAGGATCTTATTGGTTGGAAAAATTCTTTTTAAAACTAATTCTCCTTCTTAGAATCATCAAAGGCAAACTTTTTTATTATGAGCTTGCATTATTCTTCTTTGATACAATTGACTATAGCAAAGTATAGCTAGTCTATTTTCTTCAATGAGTTCAATTGTTCATACAGGTGCAAACCCACTTAACTTATTCTAACTCAACTTTCATGAGAACACGAAAGAAAGGATTTTCAACTTTAATGGGCAACACTGCCTCCATCCTATAAACTAATGAAAATGTTGTAACTGTTGTAGATGTGTGAATCAAAGTTTGATAAGTATGCAATGCAAATGGCAGCTTTTCATGCCAATCTTTATATGAATCTGTCATTTTTTCAATAATCCTCTTTATATTCTTATTGGCCAACTCGACTGCCCTATTCATCTTCAAACGATAAGGTGCCGATTTGTGGTGTTTAATTTTGAACCGGGGATAGATTTCAATTATCATTTTGTTATTCAAATTAAGAGCATTATCCGTAATGATCCTTTCTAGAAATTCATATCAGTATATGATCTCTTTTTTGATGAACTTGCAAAAACCTTTGTGGATTTTTTCAAGTAGCTTTTTAGCTTTAATGGCATTCACACATCTTAAGAGTGTTTGGTCTCAACTTCTTTTATATAAAACTTCTCTATTAAGAAAGAAATTCATCGCCAATCTTTTCAAAGTTCTTTTGTCATTCTTTAATATGTGACATATTGTAATATGTCAAAATACCATGGTTTCCCATCAACTTCTTCCTCAACATTTAAATAGTGAGTTGATTCTTCCACAAGTTCAACTTAATAGGTTAGACTTCATCATTTCATCTAACTTGAACATTACTACCAATGTAGCTAAAGCATCAGCCATTTTATTCTTTTCTTGAGGTAAATGATGAAACCAAATATTATAAAATTTTTTGATCAAATGTGATATTTACTTTTGGTATAAAACCAACTTTGAATCTCTAATTTCCCATTCTTTTCATAACTGGTATATGACCAAGACAGAGTCTCTATAAACTTTCAATGTATGAGCCTTTCTCTCAAGAATAGCTTGAAGACCCATTATACAAGTTTTATATTTTGTCACATTATTGGTACAATCGAAACTTAGTTTTGCTGTGATTGGGTAGTAATCTCCTTTTAGAGATATCAAAACTACTTCTATACCATACCCCAAAATGTTTGATGCACCATTAAAATATATCTTTTATTGATCTTCATTAGGTTCTTTTTCATCTATATGCAATACAAACATTAAGTTTTCATTTGGGAAATCAAATGTCACAAGCACATAATCTTTATGAGTGCATTTTGCAAGAAATTTAGTAATAACACTTATTTGATTACCTTTTGGGACACATACACAATGTTATATTTAGAAAGTAGCAGTTGCCATCTTGTTATTCTTCCTGATAATAAAGGTTTTTCAAAAATATACTTGATTGGATCCAACATTATAATGAGCCAAGTGGTATGATACAACATGTATTGTTCAAACTAATAAACTATCCAAGCTACTACCTAATACATCTTCTATAATGGTAAATATTTGGGCTCATAGTCGGTAAACTTTTTACTCAAATAATAAATTGCTTATTCCTCATTTCCTATTTCATCATATTGCCCTAACTTATATCTCATAGATTTTTCATGCACTGTCAAATACAAGATGAGAGGTCTTTCGAGGATAGAAAGCATTAATAATGGTGGGTTTAATAAGTATTCATTTACTTTTTCAAATGCCATTTGACAATTTTCATCCAATTCCCTTGACTTGTATTTTTGAAAAATCTTGAATATGGGGTCACATTTTGTTGTAAGTTGGGAAATGATATAAGCAATATAATTTAACCTCCTTAAGAATCCACTTACTTCTTTTTACATGTGCTAAGGTGGTAGCTTTTGGATGGCCCATATCTTAACTGGATCCATTTTAATTCCTCTTTTACTGACGATAAATCCCAATAAATTTTTGAGGTCACTCTAAAAATGCATTTAGCTAAATTGAGCTTAAGCTTAAACTTTTTTAATCTTTAAAATTACTTTTTGAGATTAGCCACATGATTTTTTTCTTCACGAGAATTAACAATCATGTCATTCACATACACCTCTATTGCTTTATGCATCATGTTATAAAATAGAGTTACAATAGTTCTTTGATAAATTACCCCACCATTTTTCAAACCAAAGGGCATGACTTTATAGTAGAATGTTCCCTACAATGTCATAAAAGTATTTTTCTCCATATATTCTTATGCCATCTTAATTTGATTGTAGCCTAAAAATCCATCCATGAATCAAAATAAAGAGTGCTTAGTGGTATTGCCCACTAAGGTGTCAATATGAGGTAGTGGGAAGTTGTCTTTCGAACTTGCTTTGTTAAGAGCCCGATAATTAACAAATATTCTCACTTTGCCATCTTTCTTGGGTACTTAAACTATATTTGTCACCCATTTAGGATATTTAGCCACTTTTAAGAATCATACCTCAAATTGTTTCTTTATTTCTTTTTTTATCTTTAACAACATTTTAAGCTTTATCTTTCTTAACTTCTATTTAATTGGTTTGCACTTAAGTTTCAAAGGTAGCTTATATACTACAATTTCGGTATCTAGCCCAAGTATATCTTAGTATGGCCAACTTAATACGTCCATATATTCATGGAGTAAATTTATTAGCTATTGGTTTATTAGTGATGGCATTGAAGTACCAATCTTAACCTCTTTCTTTATTTTTTCATCTCTCAAATTCATAACTTAAGTGGTTTATTGATAAGGCATGATTTGTTTTTCCTCTTGTTCCATCAATCTTTATAGTTTTGGGGATATTATGTGTTCTTCCTCATTCTTGTCATCATCAAGTTCACCAATATAAATAAAATTTTTAAAATCAAATCTCGAAATATTGTCATGATGATTTTTACATTCATTATTTAAGTACTTGAAAATGAGTGAAATGGATGAAATATAGAGGGATGTATAGGAATACGAGGAATTAAAATGAAAAAGGCAAAATGAATGTGATAAATGCACTATACATGTCATTTATTTAAATGAAAATAAGGAAACAAACACACATACAAGATATTTAATGGTTTTTAACAAGGGCATTTAGATTTAGTTTTAACACATTACTTTGAAGGAAATTAAAAAACAACAGGTAGCTTCTCAACATGTCATTTTTTTAGCTCTATACTAGGAAAAGTAAGATTTACCTGTGGATTTCCTAAATCTTTGTTCACCTATTTTTCACCCACATCCATATTGCAAATTTAGCGAAAATATCCTTTAATGATGGTAAAGGCCCTTTTTCTGCTACATTTGGATAAATATGCCTAGTTAAGATGAAGGTCTCATAGAAGGGAGGAAAAAACAAGCTTTCGATTTCTACCTCTTACCCTAGAAACAAGCCAACCTTTTTTTTTTCTCCTCCATGAACTTCATTCTTCCTCTTCGAGTAAGCTTATAGCCCAAACCTAATAGATTATCTTTCTTAGGTATCATTCAAAGTCGTTCCATCCCTTACAAGTTAGCCCACATTTATTGCCTTTTTCCTTCCACTTTTTTAAGAGCCATTTTTTAAGCTTTAGATATACATGGAGTAGGAACCTTTAATCCTTCACCTATATAAATTGCATTAATGATTTCAAAAGATCTAAAAGAACATTGTAGGGCTTCTTGAACTATTTTAACATATAATACAGTTGATGGTTTAGTTACTAGCAAATCTTCTTCACCGATAATAATGACCACTTTTTCATCAATTATGAATTTCACTTTCTCATACAAAGTGGAAAAGACGGCTTTCATCATGTGAATTTATAGTTGTCCCAAAAGACAACTAAGGAGGGAATGATATTTATGACTTGAAAAACTATATCAAAAGTACATGGGCCAATTTGAATTGGTAGCTCAATATCACCTATCACCTTATGATGAGTCCTATCAAAAACTCTTACTATCATTTGACTCGTCTTAATGTAAGACATGTCAATTGGCAGTCTAGATAGTGTAGTCAATGTCATGACATTCAAAGAAGATCCATTATCAATAAGCACCTAACCTAGTGTATGGTTTTTATATCTTATAGAGATATGTAAAGCCTTAGCATCACCTTACTATCAGGTGAAATTTCATCATCATTGAATGATATAAAATTTCCTATTGTGATGTTTCCCACTATGCGATCAAGTTTCTCCACAGATATATTGTAAGCTACATAAGCATCATTAAGTACTTTAAGTAAGGTATTTTTATAAGGCTCAAAATTTAACAATAATGAGAGCATAGAAATTCGAGCTAGTAAGTGATTCAACTGCTCTGCCAAAATATACTCATTATGCTTGATAAGTTTCAAGAACTCATAAACTTATTTTTTGTAATTGGATTTTTACGTTCTTGATCTAGTACTAAGACTGAGTGAGTTTCTTGATCCTTAGGTGGTCTATTTTCTTTTTCTAAACAAGTTTCCCTTTCTTTTATTTTTTTACTACTCTTTCAAGTGCTTATGGGGTATAGCACTATCCACTTCAAGTTATGTTTGCTAACTTTTTTCACACGAGCCACATTACAAGGATCCATTATCCAAACCTTGTGATATGATATTACAATCATATTTCTAGGGATTGCTTTATCAATTTTATACGAAATGGGCTAAGAACCTTAATTGTCACTTTTGGCATAGTTAAACAAATTGGCTTATCTACCGTAACCCTTGACTTCTCTTTATAAATAGTGGTGACAGGCTCGAAATTCATATGAACTGGCTTACCAACCTTAACGCTCGACTTATCTTTATAAAAGATGGTAACAAGCTTAAATTTTATCTGGTAAAACCTACTCTTGGACAAATTTTCAATCACAACATTCACTGAATTCTATTTATATTCATCATAAAATTTGACCAAAGAAGCATCCATCATCCTCTACAACTCTTGTCTAAAGGCTTCACAATACCGGAGTGAATGACTAACCCCCTTATATGGAATTGACAACTGTTATTAGGATTATATATGAAATTCCCATTATCTGAGTCTCTAAGTATTAGGCAAATCATATTGACTTTCACTAGGACAGTAAATATTTTATCCATGAAGGTTTTAATCTCATTTACTTCTGTTTTAATATTTTGAGTTGTCTTACTACTTAAAGCATTTACTAATCCCCTACCATGATTGGTTAGGGAATTGGCATCAACATTTGGTTTTGCTTTTGGTTTGAAATTTAAAATCCCATTAGCAATCAAGCCTTGCACCTTATGTTTGAAAGTTATACAATTTTCTAGAGAATTGCCTTAAACCTCATAATGGTAGTCATAGTAAGCTTTGGGATCATATCACTTCGGATATAGAGGTTTTAAAGGCTTTATGGGTAATCGAGCCACCAAGTGTTTTTAGAATAGTTAAGGGAATAGTTTCATGTACGTCATAGAAATTAGATCAAATTGTGGTTGCTCTCAATTATTTTGATGTACTTTTTAATTAACATCTATGGTGTTTAATTAGGAAAAAGGTCATGGTAGAGGTGTTCAGGGAAAAAACCTAGTTTAGAGGATAGGTATCTAGGATTGCACTGGCTGGTAATGGTATGGATTTTGAGAAATGCTGAAAATGGTTAGGTAGGAAGGTTGATATATAGGATATGAGTGGTATGGATTTAGCTTTTTCCTTCTTCGGTAGACTTGCTTTCTTTGATCCAAAAACATCACCCTTTCAATCTTCCCATTCTTAATGGCATTTTCTATTATCTCATCTGTAATCACCATATCAACAAAGTTTTTTATGGCATAACCAATGAGCCTATCATAATACGAGGCTTGAAAGGTATTGATGAACAAAAAAATTATTTCATTTTTGATAAAAAGAGGTTGAACCTAGGCAATAACATCTCGCCATGTTTGGGCATACTCTTTAAAGCTTTCACTAGCCTTCTTTTTCATGTTTTACAAGGACAATCTATCTAGAGCCATATTTATGACATGTTTGTATTGAGTAATAAATACTTTGGCTAGACTTTTTCATGAATGAATCTGACTCCTATCTAATTGAATATACCATCTAGCAGCTAATCTGGTGAGGATATCTTAAAAACATTGGATGTGCAACTTGTTGTTATCTATATGCCTAGTCATTTTTTGGTAAAATATGGTGATATGTGTACTTTAAATTTGGTCCTTTCATAGTTTGCAAATTCTAGCACGTTAAATTTTGGTGGGATTATCAAATCTAGAACCAAATTGAGTTCACTTGCATTAATTACGTAAAAAATGTTCACACTTTCAATAGCTTATAACCTTTCTTTCATGAAATCAAATTTCTACTGTGCCTTTATATTCTCAGGTTATTTAAATGTGCCTTTTTTTAGTTTTTCCTATTTTCTTAGATTGTCTAAATCTGGGACCATGATAGGTTCGATATGATTTGCCCTAATATTTGGCCTAACATGTTTTTGACTTCATGTTTGAACTATAAAGGAAAGTAAATTAAATTAAGCATATGGCTGCCTTTCAGGCTATGTCATTTGTAGATGCACTTGATAAGAGGGTTGAACATAGGGTGGAGTGAACCTTAGTGAATACAATGGATCTTTCTTATCACTAGTGTTTTTTTGGGCTTGGGACTCTTTCTTGGTGATTGCTTCTTCAGCGACCCCTTTCCTTTTAGTCATTTTTCTTATCATGTCCATCATTGCAACTATTTCTTTTCGAGTCTCTTCTTAGGACTTAGTCATTTGTTCTATCACCTTTTGTTGAGATCTAATAATTTGCTATTGTATCTCAAATTGAATCTTTTCTATCCTTTTCATTCTAGTTGCTTGTTCATTTGTCATGATTTTGACTTGTAAGCGAGTGTTGTAATGATGATGAGTGGGCTATTTTATGTTTACCGATAATATAGCTATCCTTGCACCTTTAATACCACAATTAGATGTCTTGAGTGATCATGTAGTAAAATTTTCCATTTTATTAATATTTTTAAGAAAAACTTAATTACGATTTATATATGAAATGCATGAATGCATGAATGTAGACAAATATTTACCTTGCGACAATATTTAAAAAGAGATATTTCATTAATTGCAACAATTTTTTTTTTCAAACTGAGTCTATCATTTTTGCATTACATCCACAAAAATGCTTGATTTGCTCGTATTGTTCTTTTGCCTTCTCTAGAGAGTTCAACAAGTGTTGTCCATGCTTTTCTCTTGGGTTGACTGCATATCTCAATATTGTTGCTTCTTTGGCCATTTCCCTTATTTTGTCCATCGTTTTAGATATTTGAGTTGTTAAATGTTTTATGTATCGTTGCCTTCGTAAATTTTCTTTTTTGCCAACTAAACTTGGTCTAGTGATTCTTTTTGTTCCTTAACAAGCGCAACAAAGTAATCTTCTTATTCATCCATCTTCTATCTCAAATCTTAAATGTAGTCATGTAGCATTTCATTGTCTCTATGAATCTGAACATAAGCATCTTTTATCTTAGAACATTCTCACTAGCCAATTCAATGACATTTATTTCTTTAGCCCTTACTTTGGTACGTGGTCTCTTGTATTTTTGGTGTAGCTTGGACAAATCATTAATAGATATATATCACATTCCTTAGTGATCTTTTGAACTCTGACCTCTTACTTTTTCTGCTTCATCTTTCAACTACTTTTTTTCTTTTAGAAGTCTCTAAATATTTCATTTCATTTTATCTTTTTCATCTTTAAATTCTTTCTTTACAAATTCCAACTCATAAGGCATTTTTTTTTCCTTTTAATCTACTATTTGACCAAAACCCTTAATAGCACACTTGATTTGTTTTCCACGCTTCACTCTCCAAACCAAATATCCATGAGTAACCTTATCAATAAAAGGTCTAAGACTCACTTTCTGGGATTTTTTCATGCTTTTCCATATGTCGACTAAGTCTTTTAAACCATTCTACTTAAAGTTGAGGCACACTTTTTTTAGTAGAGTGGAAGTGTGACCAACTACCAGACAATCTTCCTTTTTTTGTTGGATTTTCTTTATTGAATCTTTACTTCATTTGGTGGCTTACAAGGAGTGAATGCAAGTGAAAAGTAAAACTAACATTCTATAGATTCCATGAAAGCTCTTTGTTGAAAGTTGTCTTTAAGGCAAATATTTTTGATGTAACCATATAAATGTTAAAATGAATCATGCAAGAAAAGCAAAAACCAAAGACAAGACAAAAAAAATAAGAGTTGTTAGTATAACAAAATAAAGATAAGGCAAAAGTAACAAGTTATAGCAACATATATCACAAAATATGATTCCTAATTTTGGTTAATTCTAGGAAAAAATAAGGCATGACTCTACCTAGGGTAGGTCTTTTAGGTTTATTACATGTGGTTCGAGTTCAAAATCTAAAGGTTCTCAAATTGTGCCTCACTATTGTCCATGCTAGACTAGTAAAGCACTTCAATCCTTACCCATAATAGGTTACAAATGGAAATTATTCAATTTGAGTGTGAGTATTTCGTTGGTCATTGCAAAGACATTAGAATATCATGAAAGCACAAGTACTTTATTCCCTCCAAGAAAGATGGAGCTCGGGTATAGAGCTCATGTTATGCAAATACAAGATGAATGACAAAATATTAAATATTGAAATTAAAATCAATAAATAAAAGAAATTAAAATACTAACAACCAAAAAGGAAATAAAAGGATTTTTTTTCTTTTTTTTTTTTTTTAAATTAGGCTTGGATAACACAAAACCAATTGTTGGCTAGACTCTTAATGTCTCTAATGGAGTCATCAAGCTGTCATAATGATTTTTTGTCTAAAGGACTCAATTGCTAGATTTGAAAGTAAGGAGTCGCCACCAATATTTTTAGGTGTGATTGGCCACCAATTTTCTCTTTAAATAAACACTAAAATTAATTAAGATCTATATAAAATTCTTTTAGTCTACGAATCAAAGCTGAGTTCGAGAGTATAGTTATATATAGGGAATGTTATAGCACCCCAAAATACCCGCCCAAAGACGATACTAATTAATTTTTTATTATCCATTAAGCTTGACAAAATCTTTTAAAAAAAATTCTAAAGAATTTACTATTGAAAATTATTCTTAAATTACTCTAATATTTTAGTACCAATTCAAAAATATTTACTCACCTTGAGAATATTAAATATATCTATTGATACTCATTAAGAGGCTCTGTTGTTGAATTTAAAAACATTAGTCATTTTTTTATTAAAATCTTTGATGTTGGATAATTTTCTAAACATTCTAATATTTTAGTAGTATTTAAAAAATAAAATTTTCCTTATGAATTTTCATAGAAATTGCTATTGCAACTTTCTAATAATTTTATCATTGAAAGATTTAAAAATTATTTTTTATTATTAATTTTTTAAGCTTATTATAAGGGATTTTTATATTAAATTTTTCTTTAGTTGATTTTGTTTATTTTATTTTTATTCTTGAAGATTTTTAGGAAAATTGATATTTTGACTTTTTCCATAACCTCATTTTTTAAGTTTATTTTGTTTATATTTATCTTATTTTATTTTTATTCTTAAAAAAATTTAGGAAAAATGTATATTTCAACTTTTTCCTAAATATTTCCAAAATTTTATTTTAAGGAAAAATGGATATTTCAGCTTTTTTCCTTAAACATGTCTAGAAAACAAATTTTTTATTTTTCCATTTTTATTTTCAAAAAAGATATCTTACGAAAATTTGATATTTCAACTTTTTCCTTAGTATTTTCTAAATTTATTTTTTTACTAACAAAATTTACACAAAAGCAAAATAAACATATATAAAAAATAGAAATAAAATAATAAAAATGTATAAAAAATTTAACAAAAAAATTAAAAAAACTAAAAAAATGAAAAAATACCAAAAATGCCTTTGTTCAAATGGTCAATGGCTCGGTCAATAGTAAAATGGCTCAGTCAACCAGCTTAAACCCATAGTCAATGGCTTGATTAGCTTGACTTGGCTACACGGCTCGGCTCGACTCCTGGCTTGGTTACAACTTTAATTAAAACAGTGTTGTTTTTATTCTAGATAAAAAGCCCAAAACATCAATTTTTTTTTCGTTTTCTTCTTTTTTCACCTTCTCTATTCTTTCTCTATCCCTTTTCTTAGAATTCTTCTTCTCATTCCTTTTGATTTTCAGTCACCGTCAACTATTGATCATCGGTGTTGAAAAAAAACAAAAAACTCCAAAAATCTTCTTTTCACCCTCTTAAAACAAATCTAAGCGTCTTATTATGAGAAATGGCCCTAAATGGCATAAATCCAGCTTGGATGTTTCGATCAAAAATGATTATATTGTATTTTTTTATTTTTGCTACTAGTTCTTCTAGTCAAAGAATACTATAAATTTTTTTTGCTTGTGTATTTTTTTTTTAATTTTTGGTTTTGGTTAAATGGGTTTTGGGTGGGTTGATGTTATTAGTGGTACTAGGTTTCAGTAGTGGGGGTTGATGGTGCTTGGCATGAGGTTGATGCAAATTGGGAAGCTTGATGTAGGGTAGTGCTGAAGAGGGGTCGATGCTGGGTCAACTGCTGAGGCTCAAGTGATGGTGTGTGGGGTTAATGCAGCTAGTGCTGAAGCTGATAAGGCTTAGATCTAGTGGGAGCTAGGTAGAGGTAAGGGTCTCGGTTTAGGTTTAGTTTATGTTGTTAGTGTTGTTGTTTTTTTTCAGATGATTTTTTTTTTTTTGCTATAGCGATGTGCTTAGATCAATTTTGGCAATGTGTGTATGATTTTTTTATAGAATGGCAATAGGGGGCCCTTTTCAAAAAATTTTTATGTGATTTTTTTTTTTAGAATCATTCTATGGGTTTTTCTTCTTCGTTCTTTATTGGAGGGAGGCTTTATTTATAGAACCAAACAAAAAAAAATCCCATATCAAAATCCCAGAAAATCTAGGATTTTTGGTTTAAATTTGCATGCCCATAGTTGGTCAATTGTCAAGGTTATTGGCAATTGGCAATCAGCCATAACGACTGGCTGTAATCTTAGACCTAAATGGCTATTTGGCAAATGATGCATGTGGTGTATTTAATGCATAAATATTTTTGGTACAAACTGAACGAAAGAAGAAAGAACCGACCAGATATAGAAAAAAATAAATAATAATAATAATAACAATAACAACAACAAAATTCATTAAAATTTAACTAGCCTTTGGTCAAATTTGGGCTCCATATGATTTTAGGTTTGGACCTGAAACTAAAAAGCTAAAATTTAGGCTTTTAAGCTCAACTGACATAATATCTTATTAAAAGATATTAGGCTTGAATCCAAATTTTTGAATCGGATTTTGACTTACATAATTAAACCTAACAAAGCCCAATGAATTTAAAACCCACTCAAATAAAATCAAGGCTCCTTTTAAAAAAGATTTGAACAAAATTAGGTGTCTATAATGTTATTAAAATTCGTAACAAATCCTGGATAAAGAAAAATAGTGACAAAAACTAAATTTCATCAAATATCAAGAGCACATAAGATATAATGTAAGATAAGGGTTTTTTTTTCCCCTTACACATTTAACTTGTTGGTGTCAACTCCCTTTATTTCAATCCTCTGATTGTTTCCTACGTAAATATATTTTTCTTATGTGTCGTACTACATGGTTTACGGTTCATGAGTCTTTTTCGTCACATTACATTCACAAGCACAATGACTCTCTTTACCATAGCTAACTCACTTAACTTCAGCTTTGTTTTTCTTAGACTGAGCTTATAGACCATTCTCTTTGCCACTTTGACTACTGTTTGATCTTTTAGGAGTTTTCTCCTTGTTCTCACCATATGACCTATGCTTAAAGCCTATAGCTTCCTTCGAACATTTGTATGCCATATACACATCAACATTAGGCTTAGATGTTTTTTATATTATCTTCTTCTAATTGAAGATGACGATAGGCATCACTGAAAGTCCTTATACTCTCATTATGGGTCAAAGTTACCTTAATGTACTCTCAATTATGTGGCAAAGATCAAATTATAGAATGAACCTTTTGTTCATCTGTTAGAGTGTGATAGCCTCCTTTTTAAACAAATTTTGTCGTCAAGGCACTCCATATCTCTTTTCTTTTTTTTTTTTAGCAATATCATGCTACCCACACTCACACATGATATCATTCTCCATACTACTTAGCAATGTAATGTGGGCAATGGAGCTTTTTCTATTTAGGCTTCAGAAGCCTTTAATTCTTTCTATGTTCAAACCTATTCCTATACTTAGGCTCTACTATGACAATGTTTAGAATTTCAAGAACCTATTGTTCTTCTAACATATACTAAATTTTCATGCTCTAGATATCATAACTATCTTTATTTAGTAACCATATACTTAAATACAAAAACCATATTCAAAGGATAATTTAATATTAAGAGATACATGCATCAATTAATGCTAAGCATTACACACCTATTTTGCCACAATTTCACCAATAAAATAATGATAATCATTCATATAGAAATGAAACCAAAAGGTCACTATGTTCGTAATCAAATTCTATTTTTAATGTGTTTAATTGTCACTAATTTATTTCATTGTACAAACTTAACCATTCTAAGATAAAACAAATCAATTATCTTTCAGCTCCCACTAATCATAAGGTTACCTTCAATCAGCGGCATACATTAAATGAAATTTACATAGACAAGTTTTATATAACATGTACATACTAAACATGAACAAATTCCATCATTAAACATACGTAATGTTTATTAAACTATGTTCCCAATTAGAATGTATCACTTGTATAATGATTTGAGATGGAATCCATAAATTCTTATGATAGTTCCATATTCTTATTAGCCATCTATGGAGATTTAAGAATTTGGTGTGTGCCATTAAACAAACTTGGGTCGATAAAAAATGTCGCATTTTTTTTTACCCTGTTAGCTTTATAGGTGAGATGTGATCTAAGAGGGGGGTGAATTGGGTCTCTCTAAATTCTTTCCAAACAAATGATTTTAATATAATTGAATGAAAATTAAAACAATAAGCACTTTTGATGAAAATATAATGCAAACAATAACAATTAATGAACCTAAAATCAAATATAAACAATAATAAATTGTAAGGAGATAGGGATAAAGAAATTAAACACAATAATTTATAGAGGTTCGATTATTTTTCACAAGGCACCTACGTCATATTTCTTGGTTGTCCACACCAAGGCTTCAATCCACTAATTGAAGAAAAATTCTTACAAGATACAAGCCTATCTTGTAATAAATCTCTATCTTTCTCTCAAGGCTTAGATAGCAACTTCTACCCTTACAATATCAAGAGAATACCTCACCTCTTGTTCTCTTCTACCTTTGTATATCAAAGGTAATTTTGCAAACAATTGAACAACCTCTCTAAAGCTAAGTGTTTGCTAAGTTTAAGTACAAGAAAATGATGAATGAACAACAAATATAATTTGGATAAAATAAATACAAAGATATGGACTTTGAAGCTCTAAAAACTCTTGATTCTTTGAAAGAATGAAAATATGGCTTGTTGGCCCTTGCTTTCTTGATTCATTAATCTTCTTGGTGTGTTGGAGTGCTCAATTTATAGAGAAATTGAAGGAGTAGCCAATCGGGATGCTTGAGAGAAGAAAATAGCCATTGAAAAGCATGAAAAAATAACTATTGGTGTGACTCTTCCTAGACCCGATTGATCCCCTATCGATCCTTTCCTTGAGGGGATCGATTGGTTCAAGTTTTATGCATTTCATGCTTAAAAAATACGACCTGATCGATCCTGTAAATGGCTGGGTGATTGTCTTATGTTTTACACTCTACTCACTAATTTGACCATATCTTGAGTTATGTAAATCCAAATCACAAACTATTTAAAGATTTAGAAACTAGACTTAATTCATTGAGTACGAATTATAGTGAATTTTCAAAATTGTCTATTGTGCAGTTTTTCTAACAACTGCAGAGTGTCTAGTAAAAATTCAAAATCTTTTCTTAGAAAATTTATATTTTGATTTTGTTTGATCCATTACAAAGTAGACTCAAAGAGCTTTCCAAATATATAAAATTCAACTATTAAAACTTTGTGAATTAATACAAAAAAATAAAATAAGTTCAATGTTGAAAAACTTTGTTATTGTAAAACAGTTTTCTTAAGTTAATCTATTTCTCAAAACCAATATTGTCAAAATTGTATTAAGTCCAAAATGAATAAGTTCACTTTAAAAACAACAACTGGACTTTCATTTAAGCTCAAATAAATAGTCTTTAAAGGTAGATTTGGTTTGAGAAATATGAAAACAAAGAAAGGTTTGTTTAAGCTTTAAAAATCATATTATTTATTTAGTACCAAAATATAAAACTTAAGAACATGTACTAAATAAATCTTTTTCAAAATCTTGATCAAGCTTATTTAGCTTAATATTTTATCATTTCAAAATAAGAATCAATTCAAGACTAACAATCTCCCCCTTTCTAATATGACAAAACTTAAAGATAAATTTGCTTGATGAAAAACTTTCTTTGAAACATTTAAGATTTTGAAAGATATTTTGGAAAACTCTCCCTTAAATAATGCATGGCAAAACTCCCTCTTAATTTATGTATCCTAATCCAACATAACTCACCAAACATATGTTAGAGCATATATATCAAATAAGCACAATCAAACATATGCATGTCAAGCACAAGCAAATTTGTTCATATGATATTTCTCTCCTTTTTTGTCATAGCAAAAAGGCATGAGCATATTAATAAGCAAATAAACACAAAGAGGCATCATTAACAAATATATTCATGAAACATTTCTCTTTCGTTTTGCTTATGTTCCTTATACCAAATGTTTAAGCTCCTATATCAATTGCTATAAGCATACAAGAAGAAATATCTCTAAATTCTTTCCTTTTTTTTGTCATTTCAAAAGAAAGAGAGATCAATTCAAGGCATAGGAAAAAATGCTTGATACCAATAATATCAAGAGTATTTTGAATGCATGTGATCAAGTATAATATGCACAATGAAGTTCACATACATGTATTCAAGCACAAAACCATAAGCGTATCTAATTAAGATGTTATAGCACAAAATCATTCATTCTACCTAACTACATGAAATTTATGAGCAAAAGGATATGTAACCTATTCATAAATCATGTTATCATAAGATGTGCTTAGAGCCTAAAATATCAATAGCAATTAAGCATAAATTCAAGCACATGCATACAAGCTCATACCAATTGTTATGGATACCAATTATTAAAGATATTTCATCAAAAAGCATACTAATTATTATCACAAAACAAATCAAGCAAAATTGTATTATAAGATTTCTCCTCCTTTTTCAAAATAAGGATTAATCAATTTAAGGCACACATTTGCATGAAAGGTATAAGCTATATCAAGAATAGGCACATAAAAAAGTGTTTATGAAAGTTAAAAAAAATCTTTAGCAATTTTGATATCAATTGTTACCAATTGTTAGCAATTTTATTCAACAACTTTCGTAGAGCACATATACTTCAAGCATATGAAAATTCATTCAATACATGCATAAATGATAATAGTAATATTTCATAAACTATCCTATCCAAACAAGAACCCAAAAGCTTATATGGATTTAATAAAGCATGAATACTAATAAGCAATAAGGTTTAATTATCATCATGTCATAACAAAGATTATTCAAGCAATTTCCAAACAGATAAACACATATGCTATAACAAAGAAATAATAAAAGTATAATTATTCAAATATATTTCAAATTATTTCAATGCATAGCAATGAACTTAATCTAAACATATGCAAGTATCTAAATATATATTTCAATCAAAATCATATAAGCATATGCAAAAACATTTCAAATCACATATAGCAATATACCAATAAAGATACAAACATTTGACATAATGTGGTATATGCTATCTCAATGAACTCAATCAATGAACATATATAAAGAAATTAATCACTTTAACTCATATCCATGTTCAAGGATTCATGCATTGACCAAATATTCATGCATTAAAACTATCAATCTCATCAAAGCAATTAAGAACTAGGCATGAAAATCAATGAAGGTGAGTTAATCAATTCAAGCTTAAAAAATATTTAGAACAATATTTACCAAGTGGCTTGGTGATTAATTTATGTAATGTGTTCATATATTCAACCACAAAATCATATATTTGCACATATTAAAGCAAGCATGTATATGTATTAAACTCATACATCATATCATAAAGTTGATACATTTACCTCTATCTATGTCAAGCTATGTTTTTATGCTCATTTGGCTTTGAATTCTCCAATCCATTTCATTTGAGCAAAACTAGGCTTGATTGATGATGATGACATGCTTTGCTTGCTATACTTGAAATTCCAAAAATGTAGGCTCATTCATGTTCATTTCAAGTTTTCCTAACATAGACTTAAAAAGATTTCTTGACAAAAGATTTTCATTAGAAGCACCTAGAAAATCAATTGATAAAAATTATACCAATTGTTAGAAAACTAAGCAAAAGAAAATTTATTCACTAAGCACAAAATTTCAATTGCAAGGGAGATATATACTTAAGTTAGAGGTCATATATCAATTTAAACATCAAATAGCATAAGAATAGTACTAAAGCAAAAGTTCTCATATAATGTGCAAAAATCAAACCTTTTAAATCATTCATGAACATAAAATAGACATATTCAATATTCATATATATTCAACAAATCACCAAGAAATATATCAAAATAAATTTTAGGCCATACAAAAACTAAAAACTCAAAGAAGACATATTTATAAAAAATTCAAGAAAATTTTAACACAAAAGCATAAATATGTTACACAAATTATAGGCTATAATCAATAATGACTTAAGCTAAAAAGAAGCATCATAAGATAATCATTTACTTAAGTCATACTGTAACCATGTCAAGTCAAGAAAAAATATATTTATCATATATGTACACACTTGATAAGAATAATAGATGAACTAACAACATATTTCATTTATAAACAAGTAGTTCATCATATTCAAATTCACAAATCAATAGATACATCAATTGAGTACAAAGATCTAAAATATTTCACAAAATTAATAAAACATTTAAGCACAAAAATTAGTATATTTCACAAAATATCTTTCAAAATCAAAAGATAAACAATTCAAGCATTTTAAACCACAATCATTAAGGTCAAATTGAATTAATGATTATACAAGCATATATCTTGACCAAGACTAAAGATGAACCAAGAATCAATATATTCCATTTAAGCACATAATGTTTATCAATTCATCAACACAAGAGAAGAAATAAATCTTGAATTAATAAGGATAAAGAATTAAAGTATATTTCAAGACTATAAAAAAAATCAAAAGATGAACAATCAAACATCAATATTTATGATTTAAGCAAAAGAGCAAGCACATCACAAAGGTATTTCAAAAATTAAGAAATAAACAATTTAAGCACTTTCAAATCACAAGTATTAAGGTCAAGTTGAATCAATCATCATATGAGCACATATCTTGATCAAAAATATAAATGAACAAAGAATCAATATATATATCACTTAAGCATAAGATGTTCATCAATTTAAAAATCAAAAGTTATAACAATTTAAAATATAACAAACAAAAAAAAATTTCATACAATCCAAGCATAGAGGACAAATTGAGTAATTTTAATCAACATGATCATATAAGCATGTTTAACAATTACAAATCAATATGCATAAAAGTCACAAAAATCATTTTCATCATACTAAAATCATTCAAACAAGTATATTTATGCAAAATACCATAGGATAAACCATTCAAAGCTTAATAGGTTTAGGATTTTGATTTTTGCACTTTAAAACTCATTTTTGCTTGAAAAATACCTTAATAAATCTCAAAACTAGTCAAGCTCATTTTTAACCAACTTGAACCATTCCAACAAATTTCAAATGACAAAGCAAAGTTGTTCAAGTGGTCATTTGGCATTAGAAACAAGGAAATTAAAAAGTTAACTCTTAATCCCCATATTTCCTTGAAAAAGGCTATTAAGATAGGCAAATATATGTAAACACACATTTAAGTTCTTCAAACCATTTAGAAAAGTTTTATATCACAATTAATTTCAACAAGCAACTCAAACATACTTAAGAGCAAAATAAATGCATATTCAATTCAAGCTCACTTTAAAAAAAAAAAAGATTATGCAACATATGTCTTGTTATCAATGTCAACCAAATTTTGCATAATCAATCAAGCATTCAAATTTCATCAAGAATAGGTAATTAAATTCAAATTCTCTTTAAATAAAGTTTAAAAGTTACCCATCTCCATTGTGTGTCTAAAGTATTCAATCTTCAATCTCACATTGTAGCTTCTTGCTCTAGTACACCTACAAGAGACATTTTTCATTTGATTTTTGGTACCCAAATTACTTTGGGTCCTTGAGAGTTAGTGACTAAGTCTCTTGGTCCTTTAGGAACCCATACGTGCCTAATTCTAAATGAAAATTTTCTTCTAATAGAATAAGTATGTATAGTATGACCATGAAAATTACAAAAATTACATTTAATCATTTTAGCACTTAAACTCTTATCTAAAAACTCTTATTTTTCATTCATCAAAGCATCAAATTTCTTTTTCAAATTAAAATTTTCGTTTTCTAAAATTTCATACCTATTTTGAGAGGTTTCAAAATCTATTTTCAAATTTTCATTTTCTTTTTTCAAAACATCTTTTGCATTCATTAAAAACTCATTCTCTACATTTAACTTTAAAATCATTTTCTTATATTTCCTCCTCATTGATTCACATTCAACATATAACTCATTATAAGCATCTTGCATTTCATCAAAAGCATATGAATTTGAATCAATAGAATTAGAGGTTATCTTTAATTCCTCAATAGCCATGAGACATGATGGATGTTGGTTGAAATTTTATCTTTCATGTAGCTCATCCAACTTTCTCCATATCTCATTTGAGGTTGAGCATTTTGAGATCAAGTTAAAGTTGTAATCATCTAAAGCTCTATAGAGAATGCACTTGACCTTTGCATCATCTATTATTTATGTCATATATTTTACATCTTTAGAAGGAGTATTAAGCCCTTTTTCCATCACATTCTATACTCCAAAATCTTAAGCTATAATGAACACCTTTATCATTATTTTCCATTCACAAAATTTAAATTTATCAACTATAGGAGCTTTGAAGACTTCGTCACCATTTTGAAACCAAAATTGAGCCAAAGGATCTTTACTCAAGGTGGCTAAACCTATAAAAAGAGATCAAAGCTCTGATACAAATTATTAACTTTATAAGTGAGATGGTGATCCAAGAGAGGGATGAATTGGATCTCTTCAAATTCTTCCCAAACAAATGATTTTAATATAATTGAATGGAAATTAAAACAATAAGCATTTTTGATGAAAAATATAACGCAAATAATAACAATTAATGAACCTAAAATCAAATATAAACAACAATAAATTGTAAAGAGATAGTGATAGAGAAATCAAATATAATAATTTATAGAGGTTCAATCCTTCTCCATAAGGCACCTACGTCATTTCTCTTAGTTGTCCACACCAAGGCTTCAATCCACTAATTGAAGAAAAATTCTTACAAGATATAAACCTATCTTGTACTAAATCTCTATCTTTTTTTCAAGGCTTAGATAGCAACCTTTACCCTTACAATATCAAGAGGATACCTCACCTCTTATTCTCTTTCACCCTTGTATATCAAAGGTAATTTTGCAAACAATTGAACAACCTCTCTAAAGCTAAGTGTTTGCTAAGTTTAAGTATAAGAAAATGATGAATGAACAACAAATATAATTTGGATACAATAAATACAAAGATATGGACTTTGAAGCTATAAAAACTCTTGATTCTTTGAGAGAATGAAAATATGACTTGTTGGCCCTTGCTCTCTTGATTCATCAATCTTCTTGGTGTGTTGGAGTGCCTAATTTATAAAAAAATTGAAGGAGTAGCCATTAGGGATGCTTAGGAGAAGAAAATAGCCGTTGAAAGCATGAAAAAATAGTCGTTAGTGTGATTCTGCCCAGACTCGATCAATCTTTTCCTTGAGGGGATTGATTGGTTCAAGTTTTATGCCATTTCATGCTTAAAAAACACGACTTGATATATTCTATCAATGGTTGGGTGGTTGTTTCCTATTTTACACTCTACTCACTAGTTTAATTATATCTTGAGTTATATAAATCTAAATCACAAACCGTTTAAAGATTTAGAAACTATACTTAAAGGACTTTCTATCCATATAAGATTTATCACCTAATTCATTGAGTACGAATTATAGTGAATTTTCAAATTTTCCCCTTATGCAATTTTTTTGACAACTACAGAGTGTCTAGTAAAAATTCAAAATTTTTTCTTAGAAAATTTAGATTTTAATTTTGTTTGATCCATTACAAATTAGACTCAAAGAGCTTTCCAACCATATAAAATTCAAATATTAAAACTTTGTGAATTAATACAGAAAAATAAAATAAATTCAATGTTGAAAAACTTTGTTCATATAAAATAGCTCTCTTAAGTCAATCTATTTCTCAAAACCAATATTGTCAAAATTGTATTAAGTCCAAAATGAATAAGTTCACTTTAAAAACAACAATTGGACTTTCATTTAAGCTTAAATAAATAATCTTTAAAGATAGATTTGGTTTGAGAAATATGAAAACAAAGAAAGGTTTGTTTAAGCTTTGAAAATCATATTATTTATTTAGTACCAAAATATAAAACTTAAGAACATATATTAAATAAATCTTTTTCAAAATCTTGATCAAGCTTATTTAGCTTAATGTTTTGTGATTTCAAAAGAAAGATAAATTTAAGGCTAACATACCCCTTTCTCACAAAATCACAAAATCACAAAATTCTTTATCAAAGTTGAACATTAAGACTTTTTTCTCATTAGATATCCAAAGATCTTTGAAAAGATTCTTTTGTCAAATTGTAAGGAGGGTATCCATTCAACATCATATATATGTTTTATATCTTTCTTACATATATGTTACCTTAAAATATCAACTCTTTAACCTACCGTTAACCCTTGATGATATGACACATAATATCATCATCATTTGGATCCATTCATTGCTACACTAATTCAATTACTAGCCTTATGGCTCTGAGTAATTACACTTAAGTCCTTATAACAATAAGAGTTTTCACGATCATTGTCATGATTTTCTATGATATATATACAAGAAATTTCATAAACACACACGTCTCATAATGATTAAAACATATTTTAATTACTCTTGTACTTTCATCATCCTAAAGTTAACCAAGAATCATAAATTTTTTTTTAAAAAACATTTATTTTTTTAAATTTTTTTTATTTTTCAATCTATTAGAAAATCACATGTGACGTTTGAATTCTCTAAGAGGGTATTTAAATGCCTATTCAAAAAATATGTTAAAAATTGACATTTTGCTTAAGGTATTCAAATGCCTTATCAAGCATTCTAATGCTCGAGTTCTGAAAATTGAAAACTCAATCCAAAATAATCTAAATGACAATGGCAACTTACATTTGAATGTTTTAAAACATTCATAACAACTTTTTACAATAAAATTGCACACTTTTTTTGTTCCATCGATTTTAGTACATATTTTGGTAAGAACTCAATAACGTATTTGTAATTTTCATATTTTAAGACAAACATTGAAACAATCAGGAATCAAGCCAATCTAGCTCTAATACCAATAAAGGATAATTTTACAATATAATGAACAATATCATAAATTGAAAATAATGCAAAAGACTTACTTGATTTGCGAAAGCAACACTAACTCGATTCACTGGTTAAGGATAATATCACATTTTAGAAAATTGTCTACTATCTATAGTGTAAATCTTTAAACACTAAAACATGAGATTCCTTAAAGAGTTCGTAGGGAATGTCTTATTCCTTTGCTTTACGAATTTCTTTCTTTTCCTTTCTTTTTTTTATGTGACTTATCACATAATTCCACATATAAATGAGACTTATTTCATATGCGGATGAATACTTTTTTGTTCTATTTTATTATGGTTGAATGCCATGCGTTTTTTAAGAGAGGAAAAGATTGTAACAAGAATCTCTTCACCTTCATATAATGGCCGAATGCCATTTATTTTCCCTCATTTTTATAGGTAAATGTCACCACCTTTTGGAAAAAAAGAGTGGCAATTTTCAAAACCAAATTATTAACTACCTTTAGTAGTTTCTATTTTAGTTATTACTAAAGGTATTTATCGTCCCATTATAGGCCAATATTTCCTACATTTGTATTCATAATTAATAGACTAAATTTGATATTGATTGAGTCGACTATAGTTAAGGTGCTATATTGTGGTATTTAGATCTAGATTAATCTCTAAATTAATCTTCTTGATAACGATTATTCACTTATCACTATTACTTCTTCTGTCTTAAATTGTTTAAGTATTATTGACTTCTACAAAATTTAAAAAAAAGTTTTGATTTTAATATATTAAATATTAAAATTTAAAATTTTTTATACATTAAAATTTCATGATTTTTAATGTCAAAAAAATTATTAAAATATAATTTTAAAATATAAAAAGTAAGAGTTTTAAATATTAAAAAAAAAATAATTTTGAAACATCAAAAAAAAAAAAAAGTATGAACAAAAACGTAGGAAGGAGGGAGGGTTACTTAGATGCAACTTGTGCATTTGCTGATTACACCAATAAATTTTATTGCGAGTTAAATTTTTATATTTTATTATTACATTTTCAAATAATTGTATTTTTCATTTTCAATATTTTATGTAAATAATAATTATTTACTAATTCTCCGGGATTCCAGGTACTGGAAAATTATTATAATGCATGCCTATCCAAAAAAATAAAAAAAAATCCACAAGCGGTTATCCTCGTTTTCTTTCTTCCTTGTCTGCCTTTTTTCACATTCTGGTCTCAAACGCTCTTCCTCACAAATATATGGTAATACCTTGATGGGCTTTGTGAGAAGTTGAAAGGATGTTGGGTTTTACATATGTTTTTATTAATGAGCACATCAATGGTCTTTCGCGACAATTTCAAGCTAATCAACCAAAACCTATCCCAAACCTCCTCACTCTCTGTCTGTTGGCGTAATCCATCGAGTTTTTTTGTTAATCTCAGTTGCAAAAGAAAAAGATTTTCTGGATTCGTCGCAAATGCTGAAAACAACAATAACAAATATTCCAGGAAAAGAAGCTGGTGGCAAAGGTTCTTTTTCGACGATGACGGTAATTGGCTA
The DNA here is from genome assembly GCF_047325235.1 of Durio zibethinus. NCBI lineage: Eukaryota > Viridiplantae > Streptophyta > Magnoliopsida > Malvales > Malvaceae > Durio > Durio zibethinus. The sequence goes on along the minus strand of NC_143174.1, from coordinate 9,832,922 downwards.
GGTCTCAAGGACGATGACATGGAGGAGGAAGGTGAGGATATGTTGTCAGAGTCGGCGGAGGCGTCAGAAGGAGGTAAATTTGAGGCATGGAAGAGGAGGGCTGAGGCCATGATAGAGTTGAGGGAAGCGCAAGAGGATATGAGGAATGAGGAGAGCAGAAGATGGGAGGATTGGATTGTGGTCGGGGATGATAATAAGCATGGTGCTGCAAAAGATTGGGATGATGATGGCGTTGAGGAGGAAAAAGAAAACGGTTTGGTTCAGTCTGTCAAAGATTTGGTTCTTGGGAGGGAAGATGAGGATATATTGTATGAGGATCGTGTTTTTCGGTATGCCTCCGTGAATTCGGTAAGACTTTTTTTTTTGAATTAGTTACTGCATTCGCTGCTTCATCTTTAAGTAATTTGATGAATAAGAAAGATGATTGAGTGCACGTTTTTCATTTGGTCCTTGGATATTGCCTGACTTTTCAAATTTTGATGGGTTTCTTCTTGATTGCACAATAACTTTTATATCTGCCTCAACTTTGTTTTAGTTTACTCACCAACATTCTATGGGTTCTTAAGTGTATTTGCTTATAATTAAGTTCTCTAGGGTGTATTTGGTGCACAATATTATGATAGGATAGGATAAGATGATATTATGAATAGGACTAGATTAAATAATATCATTTTATTTTGTGTTTGATGTGTATAAGGATTAGAATAAGATAATTTTATTTATTGGTCAAAATTATACTTCCTTGAAGTTTATATAATTTAAATTATTGATATAATTTTTAAGGGTATAATAGGACATATAAGTTCAATACTATGGATTATAAATAATGCTCTTCATTTTGGAAGGATTAAATCATCCTATGCCAAGAGGATGATTAATCCTCCTTTTAATTTTATCCCTTTCTTTAGATACAACCAAACATGTTATAGAATTATTATCATCCTATCTATCCATTATCCTATATGCCAAACATGGCCTTAAGTACTTATATGACCAAGGGCCTAAGTTGTTCATACTTTTTTTTTTTTTTTTTCATATGACAGGCTAAGTTTGTGGCAGCACTGTTACTTATACCCTTGGCCTTGGATTTTGTGGTTCATGACTATTTTCTTATGCCTTTTTTGGACAGGTAAAATCTCTTGCTCCGGTTTAAATGGTTAATCTTTCCATTTGAATAACTATATAAAAGAATGGGAAATTTTATTATTATGAATTAACCTGTGTGGCTTCTAGTCCTTTGCCCCTTGAAACAGTGCATCCATGCAAATCCTTCCTTTTAAACTTGGGAATAGCTATATTAACATCATTCTAAGTAAAGTATGGAGCAATGTCCTTGTTTTAGTGAAGACAATTTCAGACTGAAGATGCAAATAAGGATCTTTATAATTACAAAAACTGCATTCACTTAAAAGATTATCTTGTTTTAATAATTTTCTTTTGGCAAAACACCCTATTTTAATTATCATGAAGTGAATTTCATTGATAAATGCTTTTCTACAATGGTCAAAACAATAATGAGAGGCTTTGCCATGAATAGATATGTGAAGACTGTGCCGTTGGCAGCAGAATTGCTTGATGTCAGAAGAAGTCAAAAGCTTGAAATGGTTAAGCAACTACAGGTTGAGAAAGCAAGATTCCGTTTTGAGGTGGAGATAGGTAAATCTCCCCCTCTTTCTGATGAAGAACTTTGGTGGGAATTGCGGCATAAAGCGTAAGATTGACATTTTCTTATGCTTCTTTGTTAAGCTTAAATTTATTATGCTCTCTCTGTCTCTGTCTCTTTCTCCCTCCTACTCTCTGTTTGACAATTTTAAAGTATTCAATTAATGATGAAAAATTTTCATTTGTAAATAAAGCTAAAAACTAATTAAATGGGTTATATAGTGCATACTATCATCCAATACCCTAGAAACTCTAACCACTTATAGCTTTGAAACATTTATAGAGACATCTTTTTGTTAACCTTATTGCTTTTTGAACTAAATGTTCTATGCTATAGCCAATGAACTGAGTTGTATTATAAGCAATTGCTGTGCAAAGGTACTTTCCATTTTGCATCAATCAATATTCTGATATATTAGTGTGATTGCAAATGTCTAATTTGCTTGTTGCAGAAAGTAACAAATGTGGAATAAAACTGAAGTTGTAACACTAATTAGGGAGTCTAAATCAAGAGACCGTGAGTTAAAGAACCAAAAACTAACATACTAAATAAAAAGTCTTATCAATTCTTGTACAAAGTTACTTTCATAGGCTTTTTATTCTACCTTTGTGACAAACCTAAAATCACAGCATATATTTACAAGTACATACCTTTTAATCACTTGCCTTCAAGCTTACTAGAATATGCTAGTCAAGTGAGAAATAGTTGGAACCTAAATAAAATCCTTATACTTATATAGAAAAGCAACAATAAGTCTATTGTTGCACTTTGCTAAGGTTTTTGGAAATAATATAGAATATGAATGGCAGCAATCCAAAATGCATCGATCTCGAAACCCTATAATTTGAAGAATCCCTCATAAGATAATTGTTTTCAGAAATGGAAATTTTCCCCTCAAATTGTCAAATTCATTGTTTGGCTCATTTGCTTATGGAGTTGTTTAACTTAAAGTCAAACTTGGATGACCTACATTGGGAGAATATAAAAGGTAAACATCTTATTTTCCTCAAATTAAAGAACATAACTTTTGAGTTTCTAGGAAGTAATATAAGAGGTAAACAAAAGAATAAGCACAATAAAAAAAATAAAGAAAGATAAGTTGGACACATAACTTTTATCGGTATCATAACATGCATCTTCAAATATATATATATTTATATATATAACAGAAAGACAATAATATCTGTCTAACATATTATGACTCTGAAAACGCTTTGTCCATGGTAATTGATTCCAAAACTTCACACATTCTAAGAGAGAAAAATTCCTTAAAAATTAATTTTCAACTGAGTCACCTACTGTAACAGAAAACCAATATCAATACAAGAATTAGGTTATGCCACCATTTATATTAAAAATGTGGACTGGTAGAAGACTAGTTATTCAAATATGCCAGCACTAAAGTAAGTGAAATATAAATACAAAAATGTCCATATACTAAAGCTCTTTATTCCCCAAGACCTGCAAAAATCATGATATGTAAAAGAAAAACTCATGATTGAGTGCCACCAAGACTATGAACAAAAGGTCTCTGTTTTTTGAACTTCTAAATGCCTATCAGTAGTCACATTTTTATTTGCACATTTTCATAAAATTGGCCATCAAGATCAGTAGTTCATCATTGTTATGTGGATGCACTTGAGAGTTCTACACCAATATTATTAAGCTACCGAAAATTTGAAAACCTACATTGGAGCTTTTCCTTGTGTTGGAAAAAGATTATCGGACAGCCCCATGAGCTCCACGAACATCGTGAACTAGGTCAATTATTGAATCTAGACTTTTTAAGCTTCTCTCTGATGCATAATACGTGCCTTTGTCATTCCTAAACTCCAAAGGGAATTACTTGAAAACATCCATAACCTCATAGCTTATGCAAGTCACATTCTCAAATGTAAATAAGCATCCATACATGCCTTTAAAAGTAAACATCCTAAAACATCCAACATTAAAAAAAAAAGTTTGAAGTATTGGAGAAGTCTAGGTAGATTGCATGATAACCAAACATCTCTTACCTAAACATTCCTAGGCAGAATTTATCCTATAAGGTTTGCCACTCATTGTTACACCATTTTGATGTGTATGCGCAAGTGGTAAAGCAATTCAATTAGGGGTTGAATTGGATATACAATTTTTTCAGAAATTATATAAAAAATCACAAGTTGATACTCCAAATAATTCGAACAAGTATAGAGATCAATAAGCACAAGATAAAGAGCAATAAATAGAGCTAGGGAGAGAGTGGACAAGGATGTATGTTGGTTCGTTCTTATACAAGTCACCTAAATCCACTACCTTAACTAATCCAAGTTAAAGATTTTGGCACCAATTCATTATAACTTTTTAAGGCTTAAGCATAACTTTCATTCAGTATTTTTTTTCTTAACACTCAAGTCGATGAGATTTTCCCTAAACATTCAATGTCACTTTGTACAAGAGTTTCTCTTTCCATTATTCAAAGGGTTATTAAATGGTGATCAAATGCAGCTTATGAAATCTCTCTGAAGTTTGGTATAGCTAGTTAAAGCACTATCACATGGTACAAGGCTTGAAAGAATGAGAAAATTAACAAAAACAGTAAGACTTGAATCATTTGATCTTTTAGCTCATTGGCTGCTAAGTGGTGTTTTTCCATTTCATCTAAGACTTGAGTTTTATGTGGTCTCAAATTAAGGTTGGATCTCTCCACCTTTAGCCAATTGGTTTTAGATTGGATGCTTAACATGGTTCTAAAGTCCAAGTTTGTCATGTTACTTGTAGCCTTATTTGTCGATGTGGTAAACTTGTTTGTTTCAATTGTTAGTATTGTGACTACATGTGAGGGCAGTGTTGAGTGGTTTAACCTCATCGATTAAGTCATGAGTTCTTGTTGACCTTATATTTGGGGTGGGCATCAACACCTAGAACCAATTAGTTTTACATTGGATGTGTAACAATGGGGATTCATGATTTGAGGTGCCTTAAAGCTTCCTTTATAGAGGATTTGAGAGTATGACCATTGTGGAGTGTCCCTTTGAAAGAAAATCCAAAAATAACATAAAAAAGATGAAGATTCTAATTCCAAATTGTGGCGGTCAACTATGATGAGTGAGTGTGATTCAGAGATTTTGTTCATTTTGACCTTTGAATCAATGAGAGAGTTGACTGCGGGAACTTTTAGTGCTCTTTGTGTAATGTTGTTGATCATACATGCTTGAGAATCAACTTCCTTTAAATTTTTTGCAATTAAACCTCAAGTTTCAATTTCCTTGAAATTTTCAACCTCCAAATAATTTCCAAACTTGTACTAACTTGCATTTTAGATGCAATATACCTTTAAGCACTAAATAAACAAGTTAGTAACATGTTTATTAGTTTTGTAATCATCGAGTAAGGCGTTAACGATCTATAACATCATGTGATTCAGCATTGTCAGATAGGGCAACTTGAAGAGTATTCCATGGAACATTTTGATTCTCCTTTACCATATTGTCCTTCATGTGATTATATTTAGGATAGGTTAGCCTAAGGGAAAATAAAGCCCACCTAAACCAAACAAAGACTAATAAAATAAACCCAACCAACAAGTCCACTAATTAATTTAATCTTATGTCCTAAATTTATGTCTAGGATAGACATTCTTCCGAAACTTGGAAGGTTGTTCTCCATTATTAGGGTTTTGAATAATGGAAAGTATTTACATTTTCACGTGATAAAGACAAGAATTGTTAATGTATTGACAAAGAAAAAGGGGTATATAATAAATTATGTAAACCTTTCTAAACTAAATGGCAACTTAAGTACTGCCAAGGTTGAATTCTCAAAACTCAAGCAGGATTCACATTCATGATAGGAAACAAAAACAAAATAGTAAAATATGACAAAGAAAAAGATATATAAGTAATTGTAGCTTGACTAAATGTGCAGTTGAGCTAATCTTCCTTAGTGCTTAGCATTGTTAAATTTATGATAAATTCCTGTCAGTTACCTCTTCTACCTCAAATACATTGACACCATGCTTCCTTGGTTAATTTCCTCAGCTATTGATTTTCATTTGCAGCCACATTATATGCTTCGTTGGTAGCTTTGACTGCAATGCAACACTCATGTCCTTATATGCATTTCGAATGTTTTCAGTCTATGCCTTCTTATAATCACTTATACTTCTAGTGGCAACTGGTACTTTGATCAGTTTTCAGTGCGCACATGATTTTAAAATGCTTCTGTTCTGTAGTCCTGCCCATTAATAATAGGATATGCAAAACCCAAAATAAGATGCCAGACTCAATATGCAATTTCCAGAATTCAAAAAATTATTATAATACTCCAAACACCTAAAACTGTTGAAAACAGAAGGTAAAATATTATCCCAGAACTTGAATGTAAAGAATCATAGAAATTTTAGGATGCAAAAGCAAGTAATGAAATCTAATCAAGCTCCCTATAAGCCTCTAACCATTGGAAATGTGTGAAATTAAGGTTTGTGCCTTTGAACCAGCCTTAGTCTTATAAACACCTTTGGAGGCTGTTGCTGGCATGCTCCATCATCAATGTATTGGACTCAATGATATGTTTATAATAACATATTTGAATGTTTGTCTGCTACTACTCTATGGATCCAACCATATTTGCGTTTACCATTCCTTTTTTCTAATAATTATGTGGAAAGAGAACAATGTGTGCTTTTATATTTTAATTTATTTTATTTTTTCTGGGGGAAGACAAATTGAAATTTTGAAATATCAGAAGTATGAAATACCAAAAAAATATTTATTTATCCAAAAAAATGTTACATAAGAAAGCTATATTGATGCAATACAATTGGTCTAATCAAGCACAACACTGCCAAGTGTGCATTATAAATTGTTAATTTCCCTGCAAAATAATTTCCTCTTACCCTATTCTGTCAAGCTAAATTTTGTTGTCCTGTTAATAAAATGCTTCAACAGGTTAGAATTACGAGATGAATGCAGACTAGGGAACCGTAAAGCATTTGCGAACATATGGTCAGATATGGTATTTGGCATTTCACTGTTCCTTCTCTTACACTTCAATCAAAGTAAGGTAAGTATCCCTTTACTGCTTCTCCATAATGGTATTCCCACATTTGACCTTTTTTATTTCTTTTTCGATTTTTTACAAATAGTCAGAATATTGTCAACATTACCTAGCAATCAACATAGGGATTCATTATTTTTTGTCAAACAGACATAGGATTGCATTTTTTCTAAATAAATTTGCAATTTTCCCTATTTTTACGTGAATCTATTGTTTCCCTTTAGATTTACATATTATAAATAGGTAACTCTGCACCAATAATGGAACTATTTTTCCTATGCAACCAGGGGTTTGTGTTCCCTTACAATTTTTCCCTCTCTCTCTCTCTCTCTCCTCTCTCTCGATCGACCAATAGAATTTTATTCTTATTATCTTAATACATAATTCCAACAAATTAATGCATTCAAACACAACGTGAATAGCTATATGGATAATATTGTGCCATTGTTCACTTTTAAAGATACGCCTTGGAAGTTCAATTTAAGTAAGGTCCTCGTTTTCATCCATATCCTCTATGGTCTTTCACTTTCTAGACATGGGTGTTTTTCAGTAGATCACATCCTTTCGTCGGGTTTGTAGGTATCCAAACAAGATAAATGTGACTTATGTTTTCCTCAATGGTTTGTGAGTTCCTTGTTTTAAAATACTTATTTCTAATCTTCTCCTTCTTTGGATGTATAGACACCCTACTTAGCATTTTCATTTGTCACATCTAATTTTTTTCCCTTTTTCTATTTGTTGCATATGTTGACATTTAGGAGCTGCACTTTGCCTTTTGCCAAGGTTTTATAGTGGTTTGTAATTTGACAAAGACAATAAGAGCATAACAGGCATTGCCATATAAAATATTTAATCTTTCCTTGTCCCTTCCTCTCTCCCCACTAGAAGGGAATTAGAAAAATGGGCATTTGAGGCATTTAAGGGAATATTGAAGGGTGTTGCATATCTCTTCCTTTCCTTTTATTTCAAGTTCTATCCAAACAAAGAAAAAATTTCCCCTTTTACCCTCCTTTCATCTCTCCTCCCTCTCATTGACACAAATGCATTATAAGTTTTAGTGGAACTTAATGATCACACAAGACTCTAAAAACACTATTCTAATTCATCAATTCCAGTTTAGATCCTATTATTAACTTCTATATAAAATTTTCCATCCCGTATGATAACTGAGCCAAGGTATTGCAATTGCCCACTTTTTTGGCATGTTTTTATCTACATTTCTCACTTTTACCATTGGACTACATTTGCATTCCAAGTACTTTGTTTTAGAACAATTGGGTGGAAAACCCTTAAATTACAAAGTTTCTCTCCACAAGTCTTACTTTGAATTGCACTTCCCATTTTTTCGTGCACCGCTACTATATTACTAGCAAAAAGTGTACACTAAGATGAAACATATTGAATACTTAGTTAATTCATCTATCACTAAAGGGAAAAAAAAATGGACTCAAAACTAAAGCTTGGTGTAAACCTATTGCTAATGGAAAGTACTCTATCCTTGTTCCGTGAGTCCTTGCATGAGTAATCGTTAAATCATGCATGCCTTCCATAACTTGGATATAAAGCAATATGAGCTTCTTTCTTTCTTTCCCAAGGATTTTCCAAGTATTTCTCTAGGGGCACATTTGGTTCGTGAGAATCGGAATAGAATAGTTATTTTATGAAAATATATTAGAGTTGTGATATGGATGGAATATGTATTTCATGGTTTGGCTGATGGAAATGGAAGAAAGTATGGATATCATCATGTTTGGTAATATAAAGGCACCATTTTACCTTTAATAAAACTCAGTGTTTTTGTTTTTTTGTTTTCTTTCTTCTTTTTCTCTTTTTATTTTTTTTTTTGTAATGCCAAAATACTAGGTTGCGAGCATGACAAAAGACATATACTTTGAAAATGTAACATACTTATATTCTTTGTTGCTCATGCTCCTGCTATGTGCATATTTTTACTTACATAGAGATGTAAGGGGAAGGGGAACAAGGTCAATAAGTGCACGAGGTTTGATGCCATAGACACATTTAAATGGATACATTCTAAAGGACATATGAACCAAATTGTTATAAGCAAACTTAATAGTAGGTAAAACAAATAGAAGTTCCAAAAATGTAAAATTCTAGGAAAAACAAAAAAACTAGAAAAAAGATTAAAATATTCAAACGAAATGATGAAAAGGAGAGGGAAATGGAGGGGGAGAGAGGGAGAGGAGGGGATGGGGAAGGGGAAGGGGAAGGGGAAGGGGGTCCCTTGATGGCTGTCTGGGGTGGACCGATTGATATCGGTCTACATCAAGCTAAGCAGATTGCAACTAGGCCAACCTTTCCTTCCCTTCCATTTCCCTTCCCTTCTCTCTCTTTCTCTTTGTCTTTTTTCTTTTTCCCTCTTTTCCTCTCCTTTCCTCTCCTATTTTTTCTCATCCAATTTTTTTCTATTTTTTTATTTCATTTCTTTCCAAATTTTAAAATTTTTTGACTAATTTTGTTGTTTTTGAAGATTTTTATTCTTTAATTCCAAAAGTGAAATGTTTTAGCAAAAAATTTTAAAGCATGACATCACTTTTTTTTACACGTTTTCTTACTGACTTTTTTTGGATGCGTAATGCATCTAATAAATAAAAGCATAGTTCATGTACTTAATTGTGAATTTTTTTTCTTTAGCTACCAAATCAACAACTTCACCATAGTTCGAGTACCAAATGTGTATTTAACCCTATGTTTGCTTCTTAGCTATGGAAAGCTGAGAAGTATGACAACACAACAATATCTTCTCTACATCCCTCTTCAAAGATGGTTAATAAATTCGATCCTCCACTTTAGCAAGAGTCTTATCGTGCCTAGCTGACCAGCCAACCCACCATCATGCATTCCCTAAACTACATGCTCTGTAAGTGAAGTATGAGGAACACGGCCTATTAGCTTGGAAGAGATAACTGGATAGATCTCTAGAATATATTCTTCTATATTTTTCTTATTACAATGCTAGAATTGCATGAAAATATATAGGCTAAGACTGAATATTCTCAGCTTTAAAACCCAAGATTTTCATTCATTAAAATAGCTAGTCAAAGGAATAATTTACTTTCTACACATAATAGGAAAATATCTAATGGAATTGGTGTAATTACCTAAATCACTTCTTATTCTAAAAAGACTTAACTAAAATAGATAAAGTCAACTAATCAAGTAATAATGGAGATTAGATTTCCATACTCCCTTTCAAGTTGGGTGGTAGATGTCAATCATGCCTAGCTTGGACTTCAGAGTCTCGAAGTTGTTTCGAGAGAGAGCTTTAGTGAATATGTCTGCAGTTTGGAAGCATGTGGGAGTATAAACTAATCTAGCAATTCCTTCCTCTATCTTCTCTTTAATGAAGTGACAATTAATCTCCACATGTTTAGTCCTATCATGGTGAACATGATTCTTTGCTAGACTTATGACAGCTTTGTTGTTGTAGAATATCTTCATGAATTCTTCTGCAAAGACCTTTAACTTCCCTAGCAATCTTTTCAACGAAATTTCCTCACATATACCATGAGACATAGCTCTAAACTCAGCTTCCGCGCTACTTCTAGCCACCACAGATTGCTTCTTGCTTCGCTAAGTAACCAAATTTCCCCACACCTAGGTACAATAACCAGTAGTTGATCTTCAGTCAATAACGGATCTAGCCTAATCTTCATCAGTGTAAACTTCAACAATTCAGCATGATGTCTTCTTAAAAAATAACTATTTGCCAGGACTTTTCTTTAGGTACTATAAGATTCGATACACAACCTCAAGTGTTCCTCAATTAGGTTGTTCATTAATCTACTTACCATGCTAATTGAAAAACTGATATCTGGTCTTGTATGAGAGAGGTAGATCAGTTTCCCAACAAGTCTTTGATATCTACCTTTATCTATTGGTGGACTTCCTTTTTCCATTCCTACCTTATTCATTGTGTCCATAGGGGTATCAACAAGTTTGCATCCAAGCATTCCGGTTTCCTTTAGTAAGTCTAGGACATATGCTGTGAAACAGAGATGTCATTCCTTCAGCAAGCTACCTCTATGCTAAGAAAATATTTGAGGTGTCCCAAATCTTTGATTTCAAATTCTTTGGCTAGAAGGTTCTTTAGGTTGCTAATTTCTTCCACAGTCTCCAGTAAGAATAATGTCATCCACATAGACAGGAAGAATGGCTATTTTTTCCTTCAGGTGAATGTTTGACAGACATAGTGTGATCGGTGTGGCATTTGTGAAAAACAATACTTCTTTACTACTTTTGTTAGTCTATCAAACCATGCACGTGGGGATTGTTTGAGACCATATAAAGACTTTTGAAGCTTACATACCTTGCCAAAATTGTCATGGTTTTTGAATCCTGGAGGGGGATTTCCATGTAAACTTCTTTTTCTAGGTCGCCATTAAGAAATGCATTTTTGACATCTAGTTGGTGGAGTGGCCAATCTAGATTTGTTGCGAACGATAATAACACCTAAATTGAGTTAAGTTTAGCAACCAGAGCAAATGTCTCCTCATATTCAATACCATAAGATTGAGTAAATCCTTTTGCAACAAGGCGAGCTTTGAATCTGTTAATACTTCCATTTGCATTGTGCTTGACTATAAAAATCCATTTGCACCCAATTGGATTTTTCCCTTTGGGTAGTTCTGAAATCTCCAACGTTTTGTTTTTTTCTAGGGCCATGATTTTTTCCAAAATAGCCATCTTCCATTTTGGTTGCATGAGTGCTTCATGAATATTATTGGAAATTTACATATTGTTTAGTGTGGTAACAAAAGCCCGATAACTGGATGATAAACCTTTATACGAAACCACATTACAGATTGGGTGTTGAGTACATGATCTCACACCTTTCCTTAGAGCAATTGGTTGATCAAGATCATTAAAAGATTCAATTGAATCAAATTCAATAAGAGTGTTACCTGTGTTGATTTCAAGTATCTTTGGAATCGGTTCAGATTCTTGGTTTTGCTTTGAAGGAGTACATTCTCCTACATCCATCTAAGTTTTTTGTCTTCTTGAATAGGCAATCAATTCTTTGTTTGTTTTCCCTTATGTGGACTTTAGGTTTGGAGGATTTGGTTGGATGTTTTAGACTTGAAAGGGAGTTGGAGGATCTGGTTGGATGTTTTGGACGTGAAAGGGAGTTTGAGAAGTGTTTGGTGGTTCGGTAATAGGATCTTCCCAAAGATGATATTCTTGTGTGATTGGATTTTCCCCTTGAATGGCAGTTTTGGAAAAGGTTGATTTTCAAAAACTGTAACATTCATGGAATGGTAGAATTTTTTTGTTACTAGCGAGTAACACTTATATTCTTTTTGATTCAGAGAGTATCCGAGAAATATGCATTTGATGGATTTGGGATCTGATTTGCTTTGGTTTTGTTGGTTGGTAAGAACAAATGCAATGCATCCAAACACTTTAATGGGAATAGACAAGATGATGTGAAGGTGAGGTTAGGAATTGAGAAGGGATTGGCAAGGGCTTTGAAATTTTAGGACTCGAGAAGGCATTCTGTTTATAAGATATGTAGGTGTCACCCCAAAAATGCTTAGTACATGGGTAGCCATCATGAGGGATCTTGCAACTTCCAACAAATGTCGATTCTTTCTTTCAGCAACACCATTCTAATGAGGAGTGTCAATACATGAACTTTGATGAATTATACTATGCTTCATTAGATATGATCCAAGAATTGAATTGTAGTATTCTTTCCCATTGTTGGTTCTCAATACTTGGATTTTGATTTTGAATTGAATTTGGATCATATTGTTGAAGTTTTGAAATAGCTGGCCCACTTTTGAATTTTCCTTCATAAGGAATACCCAAGTAAGCCTGGTGTAATCATTAATAAATGTGACAAACCATCTGGAGCCAATAATGTTATTTACTTTAGAGGGACCCCAAATGTCATTGTGTATCATTGAAAAAGAATGGGATGGTTTGTAAGGCTGATTAGGATATGTGGTACAAGTATGTTTGGATAGTTTGCAGACTTCACACTGAAAGTTGTTAGGATTTTGATTGAATAATGAGAGAAACAACTTTTTGAGGTACAAAAAATTTGGATGACCTAACTGATAGTGCCAAAACATGATAGTACTATCTTTATTATTATTGGAGGATGAAGCCACACAAGAGGCCTTTTGATATTGTCTTTCAGAATCATTAGCTCTTAGGATATAGAGTTCTACACACATCTTAGCATTGCCAATCATCTTCCCCGAATCCAAATCCTGAAATTCACACATATTTGAAAGAAATTTAGTAACACACTTGAGGTCTCTTGTAAATTTGCTTATAGACAGTAGATTGCAACTTAGATTTGGAACAAACAAAACAGAATCAATTGTTATCTCTTTGAAAATAATAACAGAACCTATATCGGTTACTTTTGAAAGTGACCCATCAGCAATTCGAACTGTGTAGTTTTCATGACATGGGTTGTATTTACTAAATATAGATGCATCCCCAGTCATATGATTTGAAGCTCCTGAATACACAATCCATAAATTTGATTTTTCTAATTTTACATTCAAGACACTTAGAAAATTATTTTTTTGTGCTAAAGAACCTATTCGAATAGGAGTAGTAATGTTTTGCAATGATTGAGAAACGTTAGCTTCGAGGTTAGAGGTAACCTCTAACGTCGGGCTCTCTTTTCTGCTAGCCATGTTGAACTCCAAGTAAAAATTTTCAAAGGATCAGAGTGTACCCTGATACCATGAAGAAATATCTAGAATAAAACTATTTTATTCTTCTATGTTTTTCTTATTACAATGCTAGAATTACATGAAAATATATAGGGTAAAGATTGAAAATTCTCAGTTTTAAAACCCAAGATTTTCATGCATTAAAACAGTTAATCAAAGGAATAATTTACTCTCTACACATAATAGGAAAATATCTAATGGATTTTGTATAATTACCCAAATCACTTCTTACTCTTAAAAGACTTAGCTAAAATAGATAAAGTCAACTAACCAAGTAATAATGAAGATTAGATTTCCACAATAACCATTGTGAATAACAACATCATCATGCTTCCTATTATTACCGCTTTTAACTTCCATATACATCACCCCAAGATCTGGAGAACTAGCATGATCATGTTTCAACCTATCAAAACCCACAACTTTATTACACAAAGATTGATGTTTAAGAACCAAAGTATATCAAAGCCAGCCATCTAGCACGCTTAGAACTAGGTTGTTCTTGTGGCTGAAGAAACCTCAAAGCTAAATGATCAGAATACAATGCAAACTCTGAGGCCAGCAATAAAACCTAAAATAACAAAAAGACTGAAAAAAAAGCATAAAGTTCTTTTTCATAGGTTAAGTACGCCTTCATAGGTTGTAAATTTCTCACCAAAAAGAAGGCAATATGTTGACTTAAAACCTTTTCTATGCCTATCCCAAAAGCATTACATGCTACTTCTAAAACTCTAGATGCGATAATATAGAAGCCTTAGTCTTTTCTAATATCTAAAAAAAGCCCTAGTAGCCAAAGGACTCTACAGACATTCACCTTTCCTAGGACACTCAGTAATAGGAGCCATGATAGTGCTAAAACTCCTATACTTGCCTACATAAAGTAGCCAAGCCCGGAAAACTACACGCCTCAAATATATAAGTAGGTTCAGGCCACTACCTAATTGCTTTGACTTCATCTGAATCAATTGCTATACATTGTGTAGATACCATGAATCCTAGGGAAAACACATGTAGGTTGCAAAATATTACACTTCTTATAATCTAAATATCACAATTGCTTAAACTCAAATTTAATTCAAAATTTCAATGTAAAAAATATTAACAATCAAAACCCAACTTCCAAGTCTAATAAAAACTATATATGAGCTTTGTAAACATAGTTATGAAGCCCACCTAAACCCCAATTAAAGTCCAATAAAATAAACCAAACAAATAAGCCCACAAAACCTATTTCCTAAAGTTAAGCCTATAATTGATGTGCTTCTGAAAATTTCAAGAATGTCCTCCATCATTACTACTAATACAAAGATTACCTTTAGGCAAACACAAGATTTTTCCTTTTTCCTTTTTTTTTTTTTTTAAATAGACTAATGTCTTACAGGATCTATCGATGGTAAATATAAAAGGACTATTTTTTATCAGACTTATTTCTAACAACCTTAGATTTGCCAAAGAATGTTGTAAAGCAAGCTTTTTAGCATCTAGCTTAAGACACATATACAGCATGCACTAAAGTCTTAAGAAATTCTAAAATCCAACCTTCTATGCATGCTGAACTGAGAGTTAAATGATTCAATTTATTTGAAACAATATGGCTAAGGTTTTGTAGTGGCTCAGTTAGCTATAGTCAAATTTTTAGGCTTGATTAAATTTTATTTGTGTTGCTTATTGTTATGTATATATCCGGATTATTGTTCCTGCACAAGCATGTATGACAAAGTTTAACTTACCTTTTTTATGCATCTAAATGTTGTGTACTTTTACTAACCAAGCACCTATTTCTTCTAATTTTTCTCACTACTTCTGCAGGTAGCTTTGCTGAAATTTGCAGGTTATAAAATAATAGGTAACATTTCAGATGCTGGAAAGGCATTTCTCATTATAGTGATTGCGGATATTTTTTTAGGGTAATGTGCTTCTATCGCGGCTTAAGGTGCTATTTATTTATATGTTTATGTACTGAGTTAATGTTGAATATTTTTAACAATTAAATGGAAGTAGCTTACATGAGAGATAATATAATCCACATCTTTTCCTGTTTGAGATTTAATTTGCATTTTTATAATCTATATATGTTTAAATAGATATTGACCAACTTCCGATGTTACTTGATAGACACATCCAAATCTTAGTCAAAAGAAAGCAAAGCCTAATCTCCTTGAAATATTGATTAAAACTGGAAAACTGGTTGAGATATGGATTCAGTTGTCTACTTTTGGTCCCTATCAGTTGACCAAAATTCCGTCATATTAATTAATTTTTCCTTTTAAAAATTTTTCCACGCTCTTCATCTTCATCTTCTTCTTGATTCCAAACTTGCTCTCCTTTACTTAAAAACATAATAATAGAAAAAGGCTCAATTTTGCACTTTTTAATTTCTGTAGGGTAACTTATGACTTGCATATATGCAGGTATCATTCTGAAGCTGGTTGGCATACTTTGGTAGAGATAATTGTTGACCATTATGGACTCCAAGTTGATCACTCTACTATAACCATTTTTGTCTGTCTGGTTCCAGTTTTTATTGATTCATGTGTGAAGCTTTGGGTATGTTTTACAAAATCTTTGCATTTATTATTGTTTTACTCGTTGGCTGCAAAACCAAAAGAAGACATGGAAATGAATCACTTTGGGCTCCTTATCACATGCTTTAGTTTCACTTTTAATTTATGCCACTGCATCAAACACTGGCTTCTTGTTTCCCTATAAAAGCTTCAAAAAGGTCGTGAGAGCTCAAGTACCAGAAATTGGCCAGCATGTTTTCGACATGTCTTTTTAGATCTAGATTTACGGTTATAATATAGGACATTAAGAATCTTGCTTTCTTACTGTTGCTGCTTGCCGAATATAATCTAGCTTTTGTATGGTCAGAAGATTAATTGAAGGGATCAAACTATGAATGATACCAGTAAGTTAAAGAAAACCATGCTTGGGTTTCCATTCATAGGTTTGTATTTTTGGTGCTCTTAAAACCGTATATTAATGAAGGAATGTTTTTATAAAGACTATTTATGGTGGGTAAGAAAAGCATGACTATAATTGTAGTTTGTGGTTTATCCTTCTTCTGGTTTTATCTTTGTTGTTTTTGCACTTAAAGTTTAGATGGAACTTCGTGTGCATGAATTCTTGGTCTTGTATGATTAAAGATCTGTTTATGTTCTTAATTCTCCCTTTAATTACATTTTTGGTGCAGTTGTTCAAGTTTCTTCCTAGATTATCCGCAAATGTTGCAAGAATACTCCTTGAAATGAGACGTCACTAGTGATTTTTTTGGCAATTGCATTTATCTTCCTTGTAGAGTTGTGCCGGATTTTGCAAGTATTAGCTAAATGGGAAACAACGCATGAAAAGTTTTTGAAATGAAGCTTCAAATTCTTGTGAAGCTAGGAGCCTTTTCTGGTTTAGTGCTTGATCCGTCATGTGTTTATTATATAGAGGACTTGGTAGCCCAAAAGATCATTTATAGTTTCAAGTGCCTTCATTCAAAGTGAGCTGTAAAACTGTTATGAATGTTGGTATGCCAGGGCAGGGATTGGCCTTGGATAGGCATGCCCCATTACATTTCCTTTCCTTAACAAAAAATGTGCCAGATTGCTTATCGTACAAAAATGTGTACTAAAAAAGGGGTATGAATGTTACTTAAAACGCAAATTTGAATTCTGAATGTATGCCTTTGTTTTGTTTCTTAAACCACCAATTTTGAGTAGTGTGTATGTGCCTTTGTTTCTCAAAACAGCAATTTCAAATTATGTTTTTCTTAAAAATAAAAATTCGTCGAAAAAACCTGTCAAAAGAGGATAAATCCCACTTTGATGACAGGATAGAATCACCAAGCTTGGTTCCCTGCAAAACGAACAAGCGCAGTAGATTAACTTTTCTTGACGGTTCTCCTGGGTTGCTATTGGCATGATATCCATTAACCAGTAATCACCTTCCCTCTGAACGTAGACAGAACGTCCAGGCCTGTGAACTAAAAGAAAAGGAAGTTTATAAACCTTGAAAATCCAGCATGTTCGAGAAGTAGTAATAAAACTATGCCAAGTAAATTTATATATATGTGAAGTCCAAAACCCCGAATGCTTAGCTAATGTGATCTTGGCGAAAGAGGTGCAGGAAAAGGAGAGAATATTTGTTGAATAGGGCATGACCCCAAGGACCTTTCGTCCCTACCCATAGATGAGTCCTTTAAGGGTAAAATAATCTTTTACTTCTCCCTTAAATGACCTATATTTTTGTCGGTGCAACTACCAAAACGTCAACTTGGACAATCACGCACACCTTATCCATTTCATTTGATCATGCATACATGTCATTCAGGTATTGAGTTATCTTAAAGTTACATCAGGTTAAATTTGGCCACATCAAATCAGGTGTAAAAATCTCTCCCTTTCTCCATGTAACCCTAAGACCATTCATTTTCTTTATTCATTCAGTCTAGCCTATCCTTGCTCTGCTCCTTTTTCACTCCCTGACTTGATGTCCAAGCACAAACGCTGGAGTTACCTTCAGCTTTTGTCTTGACATCTTCTTTAATTTTGTAACTCCATACCTTCAGACTCATTTTTAGGCCATACATGTTGGCACGCTAGGTGGGTCGATTTTCGATATAGCACCCAACAAGAAACTTGTTAAAGAGAACACAACACCGCCATTGATGCCACAAAACACCCGATGATGACCTTGACCCACAACCTCTTCTAATGGCAGAGCAGTTGATATGCTCACACGACAACCTTCAACTTTACCCGAGGTTCAGGAAAAGGTGACTTACTTATAGATGGACAAACAAACAACGAAGGACTTAAGGCATGAATGGAGGTGATAGAGAAGCAAATGAAGAGCAAAGCTTTGGTGCGTATGGATGTGTAACAATTCCTTGAAACCTTACCTTTCAAGGAGAGATAAACTGCTTTTAACCTTCAACTAGCTTTCGAATGTCCATCGTTGAAACCTACGATGATACTTTTAATCCTTTTGGTAATTTGAATTTATTTTGTGTTGATATGTTGATACAAGGAACATATGACCCATTGATATGTAAGGCATTCCTACCCACTAGGGGTGTAAATGATATATTAGTACTTGTAAGTTATTTGGATTCGATTCGAATAAAACTTAAATTCAACTCGATTATTATTGAGTCGAGCTCAAGCTCAAGTAGCTCGATTCATCGATCGAGTCGAGTTTAAATATTTTTTATACTTGACTCAAGTAGCTTGCGAGCCTAATTGAGCTTTTGTCAAATATAAGAATCAAACTTATTTTTACATGTTAATCGAGCCTAATCGAGCGAGCTCGAGTAGCTTGATTTGTATTTCGAGTCGAGCTCGAGCAAGAAAAATAAAATTCAATCGAGTTCGAACCGAGTTTCGAGCCTTGAATTTCGAATCAAGCTCGAGCTTAATATTATATCGGTTCAAACTCGATCAATTACATCGTTACTACCCACCCTAAAAGGAATTGCTAGAGCTTGGTACTCAAACTTGGCACATTGGTCAATCAAATCATTAAAGCTTGGCACTTTGATCAATCACATCACTTTATCAATAGCCATTATGCCAAGAAAACCACGCTTAGCCTGATAAATATAAAGCAAAAATCAAGAGAATCACTATGATAACATGTGATGAGATTTAAGGTTGAAGTTGTAGAAGTGGATGAGCTCCACTTATATTTTTCCCTTTCTTAAGAACCTTAAAACACTATTTGGCCAAGCTGAAAAACATATCATTTCTGAGGAGACAATGGCCATAAAGCCTTAGGAAGATAAGCATTGAAGCAACATGAAATAAGGGAGAGAGGTTGAGTATAAGATAATCCTTATGAAAAGAGATGATCACATTATTAAGGTATGCTGACCTCAAGAATGATATAAAAGACCTCCTGATTGTGTACCGTGCCAAACTCATGAATGATATAGAAAACCTCATGAGAAAAGGTATATCTTTCATCGTGACCACGTCATATTATCGAGGAATATGTCAATCTTATGAATGAAATAGAAAACTTCATGAAAAAAGGTTAAGATTTTTTTTTTTTTTTGAAAATGGCCAAGCCAAAAACAAGATAAAAGAAACCATTAATATAGAAACCTTAATGGCCACGCACGCAAAACTTGTGATAATGATTGAGCTAAAATAACCATGGATATAAAAATATAGCCGACCTGATAATGATCAAGATGAGCGCAAACTTTATGGTGGACATTAGAGATATAGTCGAGCTAAACATAAATGCTATAGTGGATATAAAAGATATAACTAACTTGTTAATAGTCGAGCTGAGTATAACCATTGTGGTGGCTATCAGAGATATAACAAATTTGATAGCGATTGAGCTAAACTGCTGTTATAGATGTAAGAGACATGACCGACTTGATCAAGAAAAAAAGAGGTTTATTGACAATAAGTTCACCTAATGTGTCATCAACATTATCACTAGAGAGAAACTTCAGTAAAAAGAAAATATACCAAGATGCCATTATGGCCATAGACTCAATAGCCATAAAGCCTAAGTCATCTTACACAATCTTTTTCGTACGTAAAATAATCTTAAGAAGACGTAACCAAACAACTACAAGAGTTGTTAGGTCAGCTCTTTACTTAAAGTTCAACTTTCCAACTAGTAATGGAATAGATAAAGTTCGGAATGATCAATCCATAGCAACATAATGCTACATTATATCCCTAAAAATGAAAGGAAAAAGAATAAAACACTAAAAGTAAAGATTTTATTTTAGAGACCAGATCATATTACAGCCAACTTGAATCAACAGATGAGCTCATCGAAGTCCTTGATCAATTTTTAAGAGAGCAAAGGGACTTGGCATCAACCAAAAAAGCAATATAATTTGAAATGAAGTGAAGACCTACTATTATTAAGTTTTTCGTAAAAGGAAGAAGCATAGTTAAATAGCATAATGTAATGTGACAAACTCTTCATAAAAAGAGAGCTTCTTATGAATATCAACATTTATCCGAGCTAAGTTGATTTTGCTACCAATATCAAACTTCTTGTTGAATGAATAAACCTCATTAGTGATATTGGTAATCTCTTATCAAAATATCCAATCTACATTTACTTTGTTCTTTGATAGCTTGACACTATAGAGATTTAGATTTTTAGTGGTATTTTTTTTTAACATTTAGTGGCATTTATAAATGCCACTAAAAGATTTGCGAAGTTTGCAAAAAATACCAATCAGAGTGTTGTATATACACGTGTCAAGGAAAATAATGACGTTTTCTATAAAATACCACTATATTAGCGACATTTGTATATGAAAAACATCGCTATTTTAGCGACGTTTGTATTTTTGAAACGCTGCTACTTTAGTGATGTTTGTATTAGAAAAACGTCACTAATATGGTAGCGTTTATATGATAAGATGTCGTTAAAATTAACGACGTTTGTATAAAAAAATACCATTAATTTAGCGACATTTTATGATTAGAATGCTGCTAATTTAGCAACGTTTTTTTCTATAAGAATACTACTATTTTTAATGGCATTTTATGATACAAACACCGCTAAATTTAGAATTTAGCAGCATTCTTGATCGCGAACGCCATGAAATTAAGAAATTTAATTTTTTTAATAAAAAATTTATTATTTTATTAACAAGAAATGTTAAAAGAAATAAAAATGAACTTAAATTCAGAAACTGAAATTAATAAATACTTAATTTACATTCAAATATGCATCTAATTAACACAAAGTTTAATAATTAGTATAATAACATTCAAATTTTTTTTAATACATTAACAAAAAAAAATTTTAAATGTATGAAATTGATGACTACATATATTTGGAAGACTGTCAATTAATGAATGAATTTTTTCACTTTGGTCACTAGTGCGCTTAAGAACCTACTGAATAATACCATACAATTTTTAACACTTAATAGTAAGCTCTTTTTATATTAAAAATATAAATATTTACTAAATATAATACATGAGTTGGTAGACCACCAAGATTAGTTCTTGGAAACGCATTTAATAATCCTGTGAAATTTTTTTTGGAATTATTAAAGGTGTTTCTTACAAAAAATACCTTCAATAATCATATACATTTTTTATGAGAGGATTATTCAAGACATGGTCTGCCAAAAACACCTTCAGTAATCCCCTATCAATTTTTTTAATTGGATTATTCAAGCCATTTTTTGCCAAAAACACCTTTACTATTCATTCAAAATTTTAAGACAAGATTATTCAAGGTGTTTTAGTCGATAAACGCCGCTAATATCAATTCTTGAGTGACATTTATAAGTAAAAACGCTGTTATTTGAATATTTAGTGGCATTTTGATAATAAATATCTTAAGTTTTATAAAAACACGAAAGCTAACAGCGTTTGTAAGTTAAACGCCGTTACAAAACTGTCATTAATTTTTCATTTTCTTATAATGTGATTTGTTTATAGAAAATAAATGACCTAAAACTAATAGTGGTAAGCATATAAATCCACATCGATATAGAAGAAGGAATGGTAAAGGCATAAAAAATGGCACTTTAACAAAATGTTCATGTCGACAAAAGCATGAAATGACAAAACATTTTGTGAATGGTAATAGCTATCTTTTATCAAAGTAGATTTGATCTAAATTTATCTTGTTATCTACGTCAGATTTTTTATATCTTCTTGAAAGGAATTAGGCATCTCTTATCTCCAATCTGAATTTGTCTTGTTAGTCTTCGTTGACATCCAATCTGTTTCGTATATAAGATGTATTATCTAAGGTAAATATTGATAAACATATGCATGCACCTTGATACAAAGATAAGAGGTAACAACCCATTATAACAAACATAAAGTGATAAACATTCACCTCGAATGTCAATTGAATTAGTAAAGTAAGCATATTGAAAATTTTCTTTTCTTGAAATCAAAAATGCTAATATTGTATTAAGTCCAAGAAAAATAATTTTTCTTTAAATTTCAATTTGGAGTTGTTAAATTAGTCAACATATTTAAAGTTCAAATACTATATTAGAGATTTTAAAATTTAAATATCATATTAAAAATTTTACCATAATTTAGATTTCATTAATAACATTGACAGTGCTAGAAATCAAGATCAATTTCAAGGGTCTTAATTAAAGAACTTGGTTCAGTGACTTAGATACAAGTTTAAGAGGAATAAAACTTTTAATCTTTCTTAAGAGTGTAATCGATCGAGTTTGAGTCAATACAGTATCGAGTTCGAGCTCGAACTCGATTCCAAATTCGATGCTTGAAACTCAACTCAACTTAATTGAGTTTTTTTTTTTTTTAGCTCGAGCTTGACATGAGATCACAATCAAATTACTTGAACCCATTTGATTAGATTTGATTAACATGTAAGAATAAGTTAGATTCTTATATTTGACAAAAGCTCAATTATTTGTGCTTGAGCTCGAACTTGAGTTTCAAATATTTTATCGATTAAAATAATTAAAATATATTAAAATATAAAAGTTTGATTAGGCTCACAAGTTATTTGAGTCGAGTATAAGAATGCTCGAACTCGACTCGATCGATAAGTCAAGCTATTCAAGCTCGAGCTCAACTTGATAATAACCGAACCAAATATGAGTTTTATTCGAGTCGAACCCGAGTAACTTGCGAGTACTAATGTAATATTTACACCCCTAGTCTTGCTTGGATAAACCTTCAAACTTAAACTTGTTTTATTTTATAATATCCCTTTCTTAATTGCAAACATGCAATTTGATAAGAAAATGTATGGGATATTATGTCATGTATCCATCTAAAGAGATATAAGTATGGCTGGCAGGCTTGGATGGTCATTAAGCATAATACAAGCATACATTTATAGTATCCATGCATTTATATAATTATCATGAATAAATAACATGAATAAATGAGAAGTATGAAATTTAAAGGCATAAAATACGCAATAAAACATAATATACACATGACTACATGATTAATGGCATAAATATCCCTAATGTAGATGATATATTATAATACAACATACCATAAACCTAATAACAATTAAATTTTATATGGTATGTAAAATTATTGAAATCCCATAACCTAGATACATAATTTGGGAAATATAGTAAGATAATAATAATGTTTATAACATTATAACAATAAAATAATACTAATAATAATATAAATCTTACCTAAGCAAAAATAGTATGCATAATATAATGTCTACATGGCATATGTTTTGTTGGCAAGTCCCACATTTTAAGTCATACTTGAAGGGAATTAGAGTTACCTTGGTAGTTGATGGGGTTAATTTCTCAATTTTAATTTCTCATCTTAATTTTTTTTAATATGTGTCAAACTCAATTAAGTTGATTATCCTAACCAAATAGGTTATTGGTTTATATACAAATATAGTCAATTTGATAAAGTTTATCAAACATTGTAAATAGATAAATCCTAAATTATTTAAAATAGTAATTTAAAAATACAATGAATAACAATGTTCATTTTTATCAATCCAACAGTTTCTTTTCATTCATATTATATATTCCATATATATATTAGACTAGCCTAAATTTTGAATCACATGCAACAAAGATTTGACACATTAATTACAGTAACATGCAAAAGAATTAAACTCAGAATTCTAAAACTTTATCTATAAAATTTCTTAAAAACTAAAAAAATAAAAAAATAAATTTTAATTTAATTTTCATAATAAATAGTTAAAGATATAATATGCATAAATAAAATTTATTAATTAAAAGAGTATGAAAATTCTAAGAAATAGTAAAACAAATTAAATTTTAATTTATAAAAATAGAATGAATTAAATCTGAATACTAAACAATAATTATTAAGTATTAAGTATTAAAAATTTATAAAAATTTGTGAGACTACCATTTACTAGATGAAAATACCAATCTATAAAATTTTTATCTATAAATACAAAGACTAAAAATTTTAAAATTTAAAATAAGAAACTACGTATAAAATAAAATAAAGACAATAAAGGGATCATTAGGAAAATATTAATTAGCAAGATAGGAAATTATACTAAAAAATGATAATAGATATAATATTTTCACAATTTCAGATGAAACATTATTTATAATAGTGATGACATTAAGTTTTAAAAATTCAAGTGCATTTAAATGAGAAATTTTGAACAATTTTGAAATACAAGCATTTTAAAATGCATCATTTAAAATAAAAGCATTTTTAATTGTATTGTTTGAATAAATATTTGCTTTAGTAAGTCATATTGAGTATTGAGTATTGATGAGAAAAAAAAATTAATTGTTAAAGAAAATAATGATGTTAGAAATAAGAAAGAAAATTTTTGAGAAAAATATACAATAGGAGTATCATTAGATTAGTAAAAATATTTTAAAATGAATTTTTGTAATTAGAGTTGAAGAAAATAAAAATTGAAAAGAAAAATGAAACATAATAAATGTTGATATCTTGATAAAAAAATCAAAGAATTTTCAAATTTGACCTCTTAATAAATTTAAATAGAGAATTTGAACCCTCCAAAATCCTTCATTCAAATTTAAAAAATTTTAACAATTTCAATTTTTATTTTACCAAATTAATTTTATTTTAAAATTTGAAAAAAATTTTACAAATGAAATCACTCTTTGAAATCTCTTCATCCAAACTCACACTTACAATTCTAACTTTTAAGAATGAGTAAATTGTTCTTTTAATGAAAAAAGGCTAACATAGTCATAAATTTTTGGATAAAAATACTAGAAACGACTCTAAACTATTTATTTTTAAATAAATTTTTATACTTTTATTTTATCTAAATAAACTCTTATATTTTGATTTGTATCCAAATAAACCTTTGTTTTAAATGAAAAAAATTATTTATATTAAGAGCTTATTTAGATACTAATTAAAACTTTAAGGGTTTATTTGGATACAAATGAAAAGTTAGGGGCTTATTTGAATGTAAATTAAAAATTAAAACTTTATTTGAATGCAATAAAAGTATAATAATTTTTCTATATAAAGTTATAAAATTCAATAATTTTTATTATTTTAGCCTAAATTCTTTTAGAACTTAACTATTGTTTAATAAAAACTTGGTTGTTTTAATAAGAGTTTCATTTCCTTAACAAATTATTAACTAATTTACCAAAAAGATTAGAATCATCTTATTTAGTTTATGTAGGTTAAATTAAAATAATATTTTTTAATTAAAATTAAGATCATGTTTCATCTTATTCGTCTTATCATTTTACTATGGTTTATTTTATGATTCAATTTAGTGTCAATTTTAATCGACAGCCGAATAAAACGTTGTAATCGTCGAAGAGTTTTGAGTCTCTCCTCTAAGCATGTTCTCGAAACATGTTTTGGAAGAGTTAGGTTATAGTCTTGTTTTTTGCAAGGGCTTATGCTTTGAGATCCATTAGAAAGATTGGTCTTTGAGGATAAACAATTTCCTAGTAATAGTGACAATCAAAAATAGTTTCATAGGTGGGTTGTAGTGGACCGAGTGGTATTGGCATTAGCAGTAATTGTTGCAAAAATGCCTAAGGAAGTAGATTTGGAGGAAATATGGAAGAACTTGGTTTTAACGGATGATGAGGAAATGCAGATTATAACAGAAGGGCATGAAGAAATTGACCACGAAGAGGAGGGAAAATGGATGATGGCCAGAGTCCTATCGAGTAGAATGTTTAACAAAGAGGCATTTTTTGGTACTTTCAGAGTGATATGGGAGTTAACTAAGGCTGTCGAGTTTTCCACGTTGGACACAGATCTTTTTCCTCTCAAATTCTCAATGAAGGAAGATAAACAGAGTAGACGGATCGCCCTGGTCCTTCAATAAAAATCTAGTACTTTATAGTGAATATGATGGGAACCTTAGACCAACAAATTATGTCTTTCAAAAGGCGAGCTTTTGGATCAGAGTATATGGCCTAAATCTGAATATGTTAAATCAAAATATGGCTTAAAGCATTGGAATGATGCTTGGGGATTTGCAATCAATTGACAATAGTATGAACAATTATAACAGAGGTTGCCATTTAAGGATCAAAGATAATATAGATACAAACAAACCTCTCAGGAGGAGGTTTGTATCAATTAGAAGTGTAGTTAGGAAAATGGAGTCCAGCCTTATGCAATTAGTTTTGGACCAAGCAAAGGCCACGGCCCTTGGTCTTTCTTTTTACATAGGGCTCTAGCTACTTCATAAAAAAGAGGTGGGGTTATTTTAAGGTGGTGTCGCATACCAATAAAAAAAAAAAAAAAGCTAGGAAAAGCAGAGAGAAAAAAGAGAATGGAGAGTTGGTTGAACGAAAGTCGATCCATGGTCCGATTGAGCTAAAACTTTGTCAGCAAGTTTATAATTCAGAGTTCTACATTTTTGAACAGTAAGATCGAGTTTGAAGCTCTCTAGAAACAAATTCATGGTGTATTTGTTAAGTCACCTATTTGGTGAGATTTTTTTAACTGTCTCTCTAGTTGTTGATTAGCTCTAGTTTTAGCTAGAAAAGAACATTGTATATCCATTATTTGATAACGACGATTTTTCTGGTAGTCTGTGATTTTTTCCTCTAAACTAGAGGGTTTTCCACATAAATCTTGGTATGTTTTATTTTTCCTGCATTATTGATTGTTGTTTATTACTATGAGTTTATTGTGATATATTGCTTCTGCGTTGTTGTGTTTATTGCTTCAGGCTCAACAAGTGGTATCAGAGTGAGGTTATTTTGAGACAACGATACAAAAGCTGTCCAAGACAGAAGTAAATTCTGTTTGAGATCATGAAAGGTGATACAGGTTCCATGATAAAATTGACAGCATCAAATTATTCAATTTGGAATCTTATTATGGAAGATCATCTATATTGCAAAGATTTGTATGAATCAGTATTGGATGATTCGACTAAATTAATAGATATGAAAGATGAAAGCTAAAAAAAGTTAGACAGAAAGACTCTAGCTACAATCAGAAAATGGGTTGATATCAACGTGTTCCATCATGTAGTGCATGAGGTAGATACCCACATTGTTTGAAAAAAATTGATAGCATTGTATGAAAGAAAAATATGTATAAATAAAGTTATGCTTGTTAAAAAGCTTACAACTTTACAGTACAGGATGAACGATTGATTACAGAGCACTTGAGTGATTTTCAAGACATATTCAATCGGATGACTACTATAAAGCTTAAGATGGATGATAAAATAAAAGCGTTGTTTCTTTTTGGTTTATTACCAGACAGTTGGAATACTCTAGTTGTAACTATTTTTAATTTAGCTTCTAATTATAAGGTGACATTAGAGATGGTAAAGGACAGTATGCTTAATGAAGAAGCAAAGCGAAAAGATGTAGACCCTGAGAATTAAGCTTGATCACAGAGAATAGGGATAAAAACATTGATAGAGTCAGAACTCAAAAGGTCATAGTAAGTCTAAACATAGATCTAAGTCTAGAGATAAAGTGAAGTGTTTCCATTATGGTAAAACGATCATATAAAATGACATTGTAAAATCTTGAAGCAAGAACGAAAAGATGAGAAAGACAAGAGTTCAGATGATGGCAATGTTGCAGTAGTGAATTCAGATAGCAATTCAGTTACTTTTATTTGTACACATGGTGATTGTAATCATGTTAATGATTTCGACATTTAGTGGATAGTTGACACAGGAGCAGCATATCATTATGTTCCCAAAAGAGAGTTGTTTACAACTTACAAAGTAGGAGACTTTGCTTGTACTAAGATGGGAAACAAAAGTGTGTTACAGATTGTTGGGATTGGTGATATTATTGTACAAACTAGTACAAGCTACATGTTGACTTTGAGGGTTGTTAGACACATTCTGAATATGAGAATGAACTTGCTTGCTATTAATATCCTTGATAAAAAAGGATATGAAAGTCGACAAAAGAATGGGTAGTGAAAGCTTCTCAAAGGATCTATGGTAGTTGCAAGGGGAAAACTATGCTGCATAATGTATAAGACATGGATGCAATTGAACGATAACTAAGTAAATGCCATTAAGGATGATGCTTCAATAAACTTGTGACATAAAAGGCTAGCACACATAAGCGAGAAGAGGTTACAAGTTTTGGCAAGGCAGTCTCTCATTCCCTTGACTAAAGGTATGTCTCTCAATTCATGTGATCATTATTTGTTTGGTAAGCATCAAAGGGTTTCTTTTCGTAAGAGTTTTCAAGGAAAAGAAAATATATTGGAATTGATTTATTCTAACGTATGTGGTCCCATTGAAGTTGAGTCATTAAATGGTAGCAGATATTTTGTTACTTTTTTGATGATATTTCACGTAAGACTTGGGTGTATATGTTGAAATACAAAAGTCAGGTATTGTAGTATTTTTAAACATTTCATGCCATGGTTGAAAGGATGATAGGGTTGCCCTTGAAGTGTATTCAGATTGATAAT
Source organism: Durio zibethinus (assembly GCF_047325235.1). Classification (NCBI taxonomy): domain Eukaryota; kingdom Viridiplantae; phylum Streptophyta; class Magnoliopsida; order Malvales; family Malvaceae; genus Durio; species Durio zibethinus. The sequence continues at coordinate 9,804,135 of NC_143174.1, read as the reverse complement.
GGTAGGGAATACACATCCAAGGACTTTGAAGAGTATTATTCAAAGCATGGGATCAAGCATGAGATGACAGAACCTGAAACACCATAGCATAATGGTGTAGCTGAAATGATGAATTGCACCATTATAGAAAAAGTCAAATATGTTAAGGATGGCAAAATTACTAAAGTCATTCTAGGGTGAAGCAATCAACAAAGCTTGTTATTTGCTTAACAGGTCACCATCAGTTTCTTTGGGCTTTTATATTCCAGAAAGAGTGTGGACAGAAAAAGATGCTTCATACTCTCACTTGAAAATTTTTGGGTGTTAAGCATTTATGTATGTGCCTAAAGAGTAGAGGTCAAAGCTTGATAGTAAAGCCACACAATGGGTGTTTGTAGGATATTGTGATGAGAAATTTGGCTACAAGATATGGGATCTAGTAAAGAGAAAGATAGTTAGAAGTAGAAATGTGGTCTTTCATGAAAAAGAAACCATAACAGGTTTTGAGAAAAATGAGAAAATTACACGGATTACTATTGAGTGTGATGTTTTAACACCGACAGGGGTTCCATAGGAAAGAGTCATAGATGGTAAAAATGAATAAGAAACAGAACTTGGAGATATGAATAAGTCAGCCACAGTTAGTGATGAGTCAGATGCAATTAGTTTTGAGCAGGAGGAACAATCCTCTTTACTTGAGAGTGTTAAGCAGGGAAAGCTACCTTCAGCATCAAGTGATGTAAAGTCTCAACCTAGGAGATCTACTAGAGAGTACAGGCTATCTACTAGGTATCTAAGTTTAAATTTTATTTTAGTTGTCATTGAGAGGGAGCCAGAGAGCTTCCAAGATGTGCATGCTACTTCGAATAGAGAGTACTAGTTAAAAGCAATGAAATAATAGATGGAGTCATTACAAAAAAATGATACTTATGACCTTGCTAAACTTTCAAAAAGAAAGAGGCCATTGAAAAATAAATGGGTGTTCAAGTTGAAAAAAGACATTGACAAGCTAATGAGGTACAAAGCTTGATTAGTGGTGAAAGATTTTTCTCAAAAACCAAGCATCGATTTTGATGAGATCTTCTCTCTAGTTGTGAAGATGAGTTCCATTCGAGTGGTACTAGGATTCGTAGCTAGTTTGAATCTTGAGCTTAAGCAACTTGATGTTAAAACTACATTCTTACATGGTGATTTGTAAGAGGATATTCATATGAATCAGCCCAAGGGTTTTGAAGTGAAAGGGAAAGAGCACTTAGTTTACAAATTGAAGAAAGATTTATATAGCTTGAAATAAGCTTCGCAACAGTGGTACAAAAAGTTTGATTCTTTTAAAGTGAGTCACAACTATAAAAGAATGGCAACTGATCCTTGTGTGTATGTCAAAAAATTCTCTGATGGTAACTTCATTATTCTCTTATTATATGTTGATGGTATGTTGATTGTACAAGATGTTAGTATGATTTACAGGTTAAAAGAACAACTGTTTAAGTCCTTTGATATAAAGAATTTAGGTCCAGCAAAGTAGATTTTCGGTATGAACATTACTAAGAGAGCTAGAAAAATATGGTTGTCACAGGAAAAGTATATTGAACGGTTACTTAGTACATTCAATATGCAATATGCTAAATCAGTTAGTAGTCCTTTTGCCAACCATTTTCATCTGAGTAAGAAATCTTGTCCAATGTCTAAAGAAGAACAACTAGCTATGTCTAGTATTCCTTATTTTTCTGCAGTCAGTTCTTTAATGTATCTTATGATTTTTACATGACCTGACATTGCTCATGTAGTTGGTGTAGTGGGTAAATTTTTTTCTAATCAAAAAAAGGTTCATTGGGAAGCAATGAAATGGATTTTCAAATATTTGAGGTGCACCTCAAAATGTGCTTGAATTATGAAGTTTCATAACTAGTTCTAGAAAGGTTTACTGATGCTGACATAGCAGACGATCTTGATGGTAGAAAATTAACTTCAACGTATTTGTTCACTTTTGTAGGAGGAACTGTGTCTTGGTAGTCTAAGTTGCAGAAGTGTGTTACTTTATCAACTACAGGGCTGAGTATTTTACTGCAATCGAAGCAAAAGAAATGTTTTGGATGAAATATTTTCTTCTTAAATTAGGGTTGAATTAGAAAGAGCATGTGATATTTTATGCTAGCCATAGTGCTTTAGATTTAAGGAAGAATGCCTTGTACCATGATAGAACAAAGCACATTGATGTTAGATATTATTAGTTACATTTAATGATTGAAGAACAGCAGATGCTGTCAAAGAAAGTTCATACTGATAAGAATGTAGCAAATATGTTGACTAAGATATTTTTTAGAGAGAAGCTTGAACTTTGTAGTAACTTGGCCGAAAAAAGTTCCTTGGCCAAGGTAAGTTCTAAATGAAATTGCTATGGTGATGAATCTACTCCTAATAGGGTTGAAGGGGGAGATTGTTAGAAAAATGGGGTCCAGCCTCATGTAATTGGTTTTGGACAAGCAAAGGCCATGGGCCTTGGTCTTTCTTTTTATACAGAGCCTTAGCTGCTTAATAAAAAAGAGGTGGGGTTGTTTTAAGGTGGTGTCGCAAACCAAAAAGAAAAAAAAAAGCCAAGAAAAGCAAAAAGAAAAAAAAAAGAAGAGTTGGCTGAATGGAAATTGATCTGTGGTCCGATTGAGCTAAAACTTTGTCAGCAGGTTTATGATTCAGAGTTTTACATTCTGAATGGTGAAGATTAGGTTTGAAGCTCTCTAAGAATAAATCTAGGGTGTATTTGTTGAGTCACCTATCTGGTGAAATTTCTCAAATTATCTCTCTAGTTGTTGATTAGCTCTAGTTTTAGCTAGAAAAGAATATTGTATATCCATTACTTGATAGTGGAGATTTTTCTGGTGGTCTATGATTTTTTTCTCTAAACTAGAGGGTTTTTCACGTAAATCTTGATGTGCTTTATTTTTTCTGCGTTATTGATTGTTGTCTATTACTGTGAGTTTATTACGATATATTGCTTCTACGTTATTGTGTTTATCGCTTCAAGCTCAACAGATAGGAGGTCCACTGTACGTGCTATACTGAAATATGAAAGACTCCCTTTATTTTGTTATGCATATAGATGCCTAAGACACTCAGAAGTGGAATACACAACTGGGGGGGATTGGACACTGAGAGCTATGCCTACAGGGCTGGGACGAGCAACCAACATGTATAACATGCTAGTTCATCATGATGAAAGCCTACGTGCACATTCGAAAAACAAGAGGTGAGAGACTGGTAACATCTTAGAATTAGGGTTGGCAAACAATAGGGAAGCGAGGAAAAAGCCACAAATGGAAAGTGGAGAGACATCAGGGAAAGAGGGAGAATCAAGGGTCAAAAACTGGGAAAAATACGGTATTGAAGGGATTGAAATCAATTTTTTAATGAAGCTGTCCTGGCAAATAATACTGAAAGGAATGAGGACAAAAAAGTTAACAAAATGAGAGGCCACAAGAAGATCACGAACACTATTAAGGAAAAAGCTAGACGTGCAAACAAAAATAACAAGCCAACTATGACAGTAGGGCAGTATAAGTGGACAAAGGGGATGAGGGGGAAAATACCATTAATGAAAAAAACCACTAAGTGGACACATTACCAAACATGGCGACAAAGGTGGCTAACATGTATGAAAGAACGATGGAAGTACTATTTGAACAAAAAAAAAAAGGGAAAAAAAGTGGAAGAAAATGGCAAGGCAAATGTAGGGTGGAAATATTGAAATGAAACTGGAAATGGTAAAATAAAATTGGAAAATGAAAAAAAAGTAGATACTATGGCCGTCAAAATTAAAAAAAAAAATTTAGAATAAAAGGTTTCAAAACAACTTTAACTACGGAGACTAGTTTTCAATCCTATCAAGAGTTATGAAGGCCTTAGCTTAGAACCACCATGGGCTTGGGAATGTACGTGCAATTGGAGTTCTTAAAGAGCTAATCAAACAACAAGACCTCAATGTGGTTTTCTTTAGTGAAACAAAACTACATGTTAAAAAGCTGGATAGAATAAATGGGGATATGGAATGCAATCATGTTTCGGAGTAAACACTGAGGGGAGAAGTGGTGGCCTAGCTTTGCTATGGAAAGAGGAAGTAACTTTGACACATTTAGGCTTCTTCAAGAATCACATAGATATGGAGGTAGCAGATAAAGGGGAAACAGGAAAATAAAGATCTACGGGATTTACGGGGAACCAGACACCACTAAGAGACAGAAGTCTTGGATGTTATTGAAGAATCTAGCAAGGAATATGTCATGCCTCGAGATCAAGATGTAACACGGCTGTATTACCTTGAAGAAAATCCTAGAGTAATACGAAACCTTTTTTCTTAAACATTTTAAAATTCTTCAATGAAACAATCTACCAAGTAAAATCCATATCTTTAATCCAACTGATAATACATCTTTATATATCTAAATACAAACCATATAAAATACAAAACTATCTCTTAAGATCTCATTGGCCAACATATTCTCCGACGACTAAGTAATCTTTCTCATTTCATCTTCTAACTTCACACAAAACTAACCAAACTTATCACTTAGTCATCTGTAAAGAAAAAGTAAAAAATGAATGAGCAAACTATAGCTCAGTAAGTATAGGCTCACACACCTTACCAGATCAAACATCATTTTCTTACACATCATATAGATCATTCAAAATATTCATCAAATCATAATATCAAAACATTTCAAGATCATCGTTTTGTCAAATATTTCATAAATTCATAAATCAATGTCAAAATATGTCACTTAATAAATCATTGCAAAATATACTATCATTCAAATATCATAATCAAACCAAATCATGGATCAATCATTATCAATCGTTTATCATTGGTTTATCGTTAGCTACGGTCACTGCTATAATTCGTGACATTGACCGTATCGACAATTTCATCCTCATGATTATTGCTAACTATTATAACTTGCTAGCTAGGGCCTTACACTAACTACTATTACCCGTTAGTAGGATCGTATGATCATGTCTTTGGTAACTACTATTACCCATTAGCCAGGATCATAGAACTAGTTCTAGTGTCGATGATCCCACTTCTCAAGGATGAAAAAACGTAGCCATCACAAAATCATTCTTTAAACATAAATCATTTTCTCATTTCATTCATAATCATGATCCATCATTTATATAAAAAAAACATAAAATAATCATATGCTTGATCCTATTTTCATATATTGAAAATAATGAAATAAAATATTCATTCATTTATAAACATACATATATACATAGATTCGAAAACAAGCAAAGTGTGTTCGATTCTACTTACCTCAATTCGATTCCACCACTTAGTTTTTTCCTCAAAATAATTAATTTCCTATCCAAGATCATTTCAACAGATCAGAATTTAATCAACCCTTTTTGAGATCATTTGTATAAAAATCAACTAAGTTACACAAGGGTTAACTTAACTAATTAATACTGGTAACCTTACCTCTTTTCATTAAAACAGTCATATCTCAATATATCCAAATCAGAATTATGATCTATTTAATGTGTTAGAAACTAGACTTGATAATCTTTCTAACCATATATGGCACACATCGTAATTCCTTGTAGATTAATTATAACAATTTTTGAAATCCACATCATATACTGCTGCCAAACAGCCTGTATACCTTATAATAAAAATTATATATTTATTCACAGGAAATTCCAAATTCAATTCTGCTTATTTCATTGGAAAATAGACTCAATAAGCTTTCCAAACATATATGGCTTAATCTATAAATCCTTGTATAAAAATTAAGAAGAATTTCGTAATTCAACCCTGATGCTTCTGTCTTACAGCTTGCATATCCTTAAGTCAAAATTAGATAATTCTTCATAAAAAACTCGGATTTGACTTTCGTTTCTTTCATTAGAAATTAGATTCAACATGCTTTCCAATGATATATAATTATCACAGCAACAATCTATCCATTAATACAAAATTCTATTTTAATTCATTATTACATATCACAATATCTCATCCAAAAATAGAATTTCTCCTTCAATCTTTAAAAACTCAAATCCTTACTTTTAGCTTTCAAACTCCATTCAATAATCATCAATAAATCTTAAGAACATGAAATGAATAAAGCCCAGTAATTTACCCAAATAGATCATGAAGATTAATGAAAGATTTCATGATTTTTTCTTGGTTTTGCTCTCAAAACTTCAACTCCAAATAATAGCAATCAACTTGATATTTCTTTTTAAATAAAAAGAGGGCATGTACTCACCTTTAAGGGATTAACTTGATTGTAGCCTCTAATTGTGAATCTCCAACTTGATTTTTCATATTCTCTAACCTTAAGGAAGATGAGAAAGAACTCTATTTCCTTTCTATTTCACGATAATTAAGTTTTTTTTCATCTGATACTTCAGTCCTTTTTCTTTTACTAAATAATATCTTAATAAACTGATGGGTTTTAGTATTAGTCTAGCCCAATTATTATTTGGGCTAGGGTATTACAGAATAGCCATTTGCTGTGGCTTTGCAGGGGTGACTTTAATGAAATCATGTAGGCTCATGAAAAAGAGGAAGGCCGTGAGCGACGAGAAAGCCAAATGCATGCCTTTAGGGAAGCTATTGATGATTGTAGACTTGAGAACGTTGGCCATACAGGGAATGGGTATACGTGGGAAAAGGGCAGGACAACATCAAACCTAATAACGGAGAGAATAGACAGAGGGTTTGCCAATAAATCGTGGCGGGAGCGACTTCCTTCTACTGAGATGCAACACCTAATGGCTTCCATTTCAGACCACCGTCCCATTATGGCTACAATGGAAAGGAAACGTCCCACACAGCAAAGGCAAAGAATGAGGAAGTTTCATTTTGAGGCCAAGGGGGCCTAGGAACCAGATCGTAAGCAGATAGTGGAGGACGTGTGGGAAGGCGGGACGTATGCCAACATAGAACAAAAGCTTACCCATTCAGGAAGTTGTCTAAGTAATTGGTATGCACAAAAGTTTACGTACATGAACGGTTGTATAAATGCATTAAAAAGGAAGCTGAATGAAATTTGCAAGGTGTTACTGATAGCAAGCTTGAGACCGAGGGATGTATGAAAGAAGAATTGAACAGGTTGCTTGAAAAAGAAGAACTCTTCTGGATGCAATGATTCAGAATAAATTGGTTGAGGCATGGGGATAAGAATACAACACTTTTTCATGCACTGGCCTTTCAAAGGAATAGACGAAATTTTATCAGTAAGTCGAAAAGCGATGATGGAGAATGCACCCATGAAGAGCATGAAATTATTGAGATTGTCATTGATTATTTTGAGAATTTGTGCCAATCACAAAAGATAAATCATTTTGAATATGTTCTTGAGGCAGTTGAACCCCGAGTAACAAATGAGATGAACAGCCTACTCTTGTCAGAGTTCAAAGAGGAGGAAATCTAGATGGCCATTAGACAAATGCACCCCATCAAAGCACCAGGATTTGATAGTATGTCTGCTCTTTTTTGTCAAAAATTTCGGAACATAGTTGATAGAGATATTGTACAAATTTTCCTGAACTGTCTAAATGGGAGGGCTAACATTGGGGTTGTTAATAAAACCCACATTGTTCTTATCCCAAAAGTGAAAAACACTAAAGTAGTGACCTAGTTAGACCTATAAGTTTACGCAATGTTGTGTATAAAATTGTTGCAAATGTCTTTGTGAACAGATTAAAAACCATTCTGCCTTGGTGCATTAGTGAGCCTTAAGTGCTTTTGTCCCAAACTGATTAATCTCTGACAATGTGATTGTTGCTTATGAAATGCTACATTCTTTAAGAAAGAAAAAAGGAGGTAGAGATGGTTTTTATGCTCTGAAACTGGATATGAGCAAGGCGTATGATCGTGTTGAATGGAATTTTTTGAAACAAATTATGGGTAAGCTAGGATTTCATGCTAGATGGATTGATTTAGTTATGAATTGTATAACATCTGTTTCTTATGCTTGGGTGACCAATGGCTGCATAACAGACAGTTTCAAACCAAACAGAGGTCTTCGCCAAGGCGACCCCCTTTCCCCTTATTTATTCTTATTCTGTACTGAAGGTCTCTTAGCCCTTCTTTCAAAGGCCCAAGAAGCTAGATTGATACAAGGATTTCAGGCAAGCAGAAATGGTCCGAGAGTTACTCACTTGTTTTTCGTCGATAACAGTTTACTATTTGTGAATGCAAATAGGAATGATAGCGAGAAAGTGACGCACGTGGTAAGGAGATATGAAAAAAGCTACAATCAGTGTATCAATTTTGACAAGTTTTGCCATATTTTTCAGCGAAGGCACCACAGAAAATTGAAGGATAGAAATTAAGGAAATCCTTAATTAAGGAAATCCTTAATGTTGAAAACACCAATAGGCTAGAGAAATATTTGGGTCTACCATCGATGGTTGAGGGAATCAGAGATGGGCTTTCAGAGAGCTAAAAGACAAAGTCAAGGCAAGACTAAAAGGTTGGAGCAATAAAACACTTTCCCAAGGTGGAAAGGAGATTTTTCTCAAAACAGTTATTCAAGCCATACCCACATACACAACGAGTTACTTCTTGTTACCAAAGTCTTTTTGTTATGACCTGAATGGTATGATTCGGAGGCTTTGGCGGCAACAAAACAAAGACAGGCCGGGAATTCATCGGATTAGCTGGGATAATATGTGCAAACCAAAGCATGATTGTATGGGTTTTCGAGACATGGCAAAGTTCAATATCGCACTCTTAGCAAACCAAGGATTGAGGCTACTGTATAATACCAACACCTTGGCTTTTTCGATTTTAAAAGCAAGATACTTCCCACACAATTCCATTTTGGCATGCGAGCTGGGAAAAAATCCTTCACTGGTTTGGAGGAGCATATGGGTCTCACTAGGCACCATAAGAAAAGGCACAAAATAGAGAATTGGAGATGGACATTCGGTAATGACTTGGAATGACAAGTGGTTGGCAAACTTTCCAACGTTTATGCCTCAATCAAATCAAAGAGGGATAGTTGATGATGGACTGGTCAAAGAATTGATTGATGAACAAACCAAGCAATAGAAAGTGAATGTTCTTCATGAATATTTTTCTGCCGAGGAAGCTATCATCATAAGTTTGATTCTAGTAAGTATGACAGGAGTTCAAGACACACTGATTTGGCATTATGAGAAAAAGGGAAGCTACATAGTGAAAAGTGGCTACAACTTATTACGCCGTGGAAACCAAAACAGAAGCGGGCATAATGCAGAAGAACATCAAAGATTTTGGAGAAAAATATGGGATGCAAAAATTCCAAACAAAATAAGATTTTTTCTTTGGAAAATATATAGAGGATGTATCCCAGTTTTCCACAAACTCAAAAACAGGCAGATCCCAACCATAGACCTTTGTTTCAGGTGCGGGCAGGGGCTTGAGACAATTCATCATGCTTTGAAGGGGTGCAAGATTGCAGAAGAGGTGTGGGACCAATTGTATTATAATTGGCCTGTAGCAGAACTAATCCCAACTATAAACGAAGAATGGACACAGAAATGGGTTGGGGGTGCGAGCAAGGAACAACTGTAGCTACTCGCTATAGCCTGTTGGGCATTATGGAATGACCGAAATAGAGAATTACATGATGCAGGTAAGCAACTACTCATCCTAGGAGCCGATTTCATAAAGAAGTACAGGCAAGAATATATGGCAACAAAGGTAACAATGGTGCCTGAACAACCTGTGGCTCGAAAACCATGGTCCTATCCGGACAAGGATATCCACAAAGTGAGCTTTGACGGAGGTTTGAACAAACAAGAACACAAAGGCGGGATAGGGGTGGTCATACAAACTGCAGAAGATAAAGTGATTGGAGTCTATGCAACGTGTCACGGCTCCGACCTTAGACTCAGAATCCGTGTGGCCTTAGGCTTGGAATCTCCTCCTTTATGCCTAAGTAGCCTAAAACACAAGCGTGCGGGCACTAGAACAATGGGAAGGGCTGATTATGCAAGTTAAAGAGAAACAGGACAAGAAGACAGAATTCTGGAAATGCTTTTTAATTCACTGAAATAGAAGTGTTTGATGGTGTACAAATGAGGGTGGAGCAGCCCTCTATTTATAGTTGAGGCTCCAGCTACAACTTAATGGGCATATCCCTAGAATAAAGGCTAAAATCATGGGATTACAATCAATCAGGATGCTATCTCCTGATTTTCAGGGTCAAACAATCTGCCAGGATACTCCATCTGATCCTGCCTGCTTCCAGAAGCTTCCCTTGCTTGTCCAGCACCTTGGGCCCTTCTGGATGTGGTGCGGGCAGCTTGTATGCCAGGCCTTGGTCTCACGGGCTGGCCTGCAAGTCGGACGGGCGTTCTGAGCTCATTTGCTAGGCTTTGCGCACAGATATCCGCCAGCATGCCTGGTCTGCGGGCCTCAACCTCTGGCTCGCCTGTTGGTCTGCCTGATGTGCCTGGCGCGCCCACCCAAGGTGTGACATTCTCCCCCACCTGATTGCGTAACGCCCTCGTTGCGTCTTTTGCATGGTACTACCTGATCTGGTCCCCGAACTGCCATAAGTCATCTGCTGGTTCCCAGCTCGCCTCACTATCTGGAAGTCCCTTCCAGCGCACCAAGTACTCATGTCTTGGTTGATAGTTCTTTCGTCTCACCTCCCGGTCAGCTATGATGCTATGGACCTCCTTTTCATATGAGGCCATTGCTCCCAATGGCGCACGCTTTGACTCTGCCCGTCATGGATTTCCCTCATCCTCATGAAACGGCTTGAGCATGCTCACATGGAACACCAGGTGTACCCTCGACTTGGGTGGCATATCCAGCTTGTAGGCAACCTTGCCTACCCTCTTGACTACTAGGAAAAGTCCCTCATACCTCCGGACTAGGCCTTTGTGCAGCCCCCTGTGGCGCACAATGGGATGCAGCTTCACCAACACCAAGCCTCCAACCTGGAACTGCACATCCCGCCTCTTCTGGTCCGCCCACTTCTTCGACCTCTTGGTCGCCTTGTGTAGACAAACTCTGGCCAAGTCAGTTTGCTCTTGCCATGCCCTGGCAAACTTGTATGCTGCTGGATTCGACCCTGTATAACCTGCAGCAATCGAACCGGGTGTTAGTGGTTGTTGCCCTGTCACAACCTCAAATGGGCTCTGGTTCGTTGCCTCACTCCTTTATAAGTTGTAGGAAAACTGTGCAATATCTAGTAGCTTTGGCCAGTCCCTTTGTGTGGTACTCACATAGTGCCTGAGGTAGACCTCCAATAGTCCATTCACTCGTTCTGTCTGCCCATCGGTCTGCGGATGCATGCTGGTGGAAAAGTTCAAGTGTGACCCCAACAGCTTGAACAACTCAGTCCAGAACCTGCCCGTGAACCGCCCGTCCCGATCACTAACAATGGTCATCGGCACTCCCCAGTACTTAACCATGTTCTTCAGGAACAATCGAGCTGCCTCCTCGGCTGGGCACTCCTTGGTTGCTGGAATGAAAATTCCATACTTGGAAAACCTGTCCACCACTACCATGATGCTTCCAAACCCTTCTGCTTTGGGTAGACCGACTATAAAGTCCAGAGAAACACTCTCCCATGGTCGCTCTGGCACTGGCAATGGCTCCAAGAGACCGCCTGGTTTCTTGAGCTCCACCTTGTCCTGTTGGCACACAAGACAAGTCTTCACATAGGCTTCCACATCATCCCTCATGTGCGGTCAGTAGTACTGGTCCTCGATCAGCGCCAAGGTGCGGCTCACTCATGGGTGTCCAGCCCACCTTGAATCAAGACACTCTTGCAAAACTTCCTTGCGAAGCTTCCCGTGCTGCGGCACAAACAGCCTACTGCCCCTGGTGTACAGCAAACCATCCTGTAACCAAAACTGCCTAGTCTTACCTTGCTGGGTGTACTCCATCAAAGCCTTGGCTGTAGGATCATGCGCAAGTCCCTCCTTGATGCGTGACACCAGTGACCCCTCTGGTTGGCTAATGGCAGCAAGGTTAGCCTTCCTACTCAGGGCGTCTGCCACTAGGTTCGCCTGTCCTGGCTTGTACTCATCTGGAAATCAAATTCTACAAGAAAATCTTGCCATCTCGCCTGCTTGAGGGACAGCTTCTTCTGCATCTGAAAGTAGCTGGTTGCCACATTGTCCGTCCTCACCACGAACCTCGACCCCAACAGGTAATGGCGTCAAGTGCGCAAGTAGTGCACCACTGCAGTCATCTCTTTCTCTTGGACCGTGTACTTGCATTCAGTCTCGTTCAGCTTTCTGCTCTCAAACACGACTGGACGTCCTTCCTGCATCAACATGCCCCCTATAGCAAAGTCTGATGCATCCGTATGCACCTCATACGGCTTGGCATGGTCTGGCAAGGCCAAGACTGGCTCTTCGGTCACAGCCCGCTTCAACCTGTCAAAGGCTTCCTGGCACCCTGCGTTCCACTCCCATGCTCTCTTTTTTTTAGTAAGTCAGTCAATGGTGTGGCTATTGCTGAGTGACCTTTGATGAAGCGCCTGTAGTAGTTAACCAGCCCAAAGAATGATCTCAACTCAGTGACCTTGGCTGGTGGTTGCCACTCCAGGATGGCGTGTATCTTACCTTCATCCATGCGTATCCTGCCACTTCCCACTATGTGGCCAAGGAACGGGATCTCCTGCTGGGCGAATGAGCACTTCTCCCTCTTAACAAACAGCTTGTGCGCCCGTAACACCTCGAACACCTATCTCAAGTGGTCTACATGCTCTCCCAAAGTCTGGCTGTATATCACAATGTCATCCAAATAAACCACAACAAACCGATCAAGGAATGACTGAAGTACCTTATTCATAAGGGTGCAGAATGTTGCTGGGACGTTCGTGAGTCCGAAAGGCATCACCAAGAACTCATACGAACCATACCGAGTGACACATGCTGTCTTTGGCTCATCTCCCTCCTTGATCCTGACTTGATAGTAGCCTGACCTTAAATCCAACTTGGTGAACCACCTTGCGCTCCCAAATTGATCGAACAAGTCCACAATGAGTGGGATGGGGTACTTGTTCTTGATGGTCAGCTTGTTCAAAGCTTGGTAGTCTATCCACAGCCGTAACAATCCATCATGCTTGCGCTGGAATAGATCCGGTGCACCATAAGGTGCTTTCGATAGCCTGATGAAGCCAGCATCAACTAACTCTTTGAACTGCTTTCTCAACTTCTCCAACTCTGGTGGAGACATTCGGTAAGGGGCTCTGGCTGGTGGCTTGGCCTCGGACACCAACTCGATCTTGTGGTCCACCTCCCTCTTAGGTGGTAGCTTGCTAGGCAGCTTTGCGGGCATCACATCACTAAAGGTCTTCATCATCTTTAGCACCTCCAAAGGTGACTCGATCTCCTTTTCCCTTGGCTCATCATATTTCAGGGCTGCCAAGAAGGTGTCTTCCTGTCTGCTTACCGTCTTGGCAAATTGGATGGCTGACACCACCCGTGACCCAACTCCAGACCCTCTCCTCAATGGTACTAGGCATTGGCACTATACATCCAAGATGCAAACACAATCGGCAAAAGGCATAATGAGGGTGTTAATCCGAACAAGGAAATCTAACCCAATCACAAACTCATAGTCATCAAGGGGTATTACCTCAATGGTCTCCTTGCCTTTTCAGTCTCCAAGCTGTAACTCCACACCCCGTGCTACTCCAATGGTTGAAACTTCCTTGGAGTTCATCGTCTTAATGGTACCAGTCCCTTTCTGCACCTTTAGTCCGAGCTTTCGGGCTCCATCACCTGAAATAAAAAGATGTGAGGCACCTGTGTCCACCAGTGCGCTCACCTTCTGACCCGTAACCATCAGATCTATAAACATCAAGCCCTTTGGCTTGTGACTCCCCTTACTCTGGACAGCATTGAGCACCAACAACCCAAGCTTTGCTGCCCCTAACTCTGGCTCCTCATCAGACTCCCTGTCTACAGCAGCCAGTTTGCCCTTCTGTGGGCAATTACGCGCTATGTGGCTCCCTCCACATAGGTAGCATGCTAGTGGCTCTCGGTCCCCCTTTGCTTTCCACTTGCCTCCTTGTGGCTTCCTCTCGCCATCCTTGGTTGAACGGTTTCGGTCCTTATCCTTAGACTCTTGGTCACGGTCCTTCCCCTTGGACTGCTTCTTTCGGTCCCTATCGTCTCTGCCCTTATCCTTGGGCTTGGAAGACTCGAACTTGTTCAGAGGCTTAAACTCTATCAAGGCTTCGACAGTAGTCATGGCTTTAGCCAAGTCATGAACTCCTCTCTTTTGTAGCTCATGCTTCACCCACGACTTCAGCCCATCCATGAAAGCAAAGAATGCGTCCTTCTCGCCTAGATTTGAGATCTGTAGCATCAGTTCAGAGAATTTCTGGACATACTCCCTTATGTCCCCTTGCTGGCTCAACCTGCACAACTTTGCCCGTGCCTCATCATCGGCATACTCCGGTTAAAATTGTTTTCTAAACTCTTTTTGACACTCTGCCTAGGTTCCAATCTTGGCGTTCCCACGCCTGACATTATCACACCTGCGCCTCCACCACAATAAGGCTACATCAGTGAGATACATAGCAGCGGTGCTTACCTTTATCGCCTCGTCTTGCATGCCCATGGCCTGGAAGTACTACTCCATACCCCAAAGGTAATTGTCTACTTCTTTGGCCGTCCTAGTCCCCTTGAACTCCTTAGGCTTAGAGACATCCAATCTGGATTTGGACACTCCAACAAACATGCCATTCTCAATGGCAGTCTTGCAAATAATGAGCTCACTGGTAAGCTCTTTCATCCGCTGGCGCATGGCCTCCATGCCATCACGCAAGGTCCGCACTTCAGCCTCCAAGGTCTGGTTCTTTTTAGTGAACACGTCCAAGCCTTTGTTGAGAGCAGTTTTTAGCTCACTTTGGATCTCCTCCCCCATAGAGTCTAGCGATGCAATATGAGTCTCTACTTCCTCAAGCTTCTCCCCCATGTCACTCATGGTCACCTCCACCTTGGCCAGCCTACCGTCCATGGTAGACCAGATATCTCTAGAATCAATTTTCTTGCCTCTTCCCCAGCCATGCTCTTGGGCCTCTGGTTGTTGGCTAGCAACATTGTTTTGGGATGCCATCTCTTCAATCACGATCTAACCTGCACAACACAAACACGCAGAATCAAACTTGCTCTCATACCAACTGTCATGGGCTCTGACCTTAGACTTAGAATCCGTGCAGCCTTAGGCTTGGAATCTCTTTCTTTATGCCTAAGTCAGCCTAAAACACAAACGTGCGGGCACTAGAACAATGGGAATGGCTGATTATGCAAGTTAAAGAGAAACAGGACAAAAAGACAGAATTTTGGAAATGCTCTTGTATTCACTGAAACAGAAGTGTTTGATGGTGTACAAATGAGGGTGGAGCAGCCCTCTATTTATAGTTAAGGCTCCAGCTACAACTTAATGGCATATCCCTAGAATAAAGGCTAAAATCATGGGATTACAATCAATCAGGATGCTATCTCTTAATTTTCAGGGTCAACCAAATCTGCCAGGATGCTTCATCTGATCCTGCCTGCTTCCAAAAGCTTCCTTTGCGTGTCCAGCACCTTGGGCCCTTTTGGATGTGGTGCGGGTAGCTTGTATGCCAGGCCTTGGTCTCACGGGCTGGCTTGCAAGTCGGGCTGACATTCTGAGCTCGTTTGCTAGGCTTTGCGCACAGATACCCGCCAGCATGCCTGGTCTGCGGGCCTCAACCTCTGGCTCGCCTGCTAGTCTGCCTGATGTGCCTAGCGTGCCCACCCAGGGTGTGACAAATGAACTAGGAGAATGTCATTGATCCATTTGTTATTGAGGCACATGCAGCAGTGAAAACCCTTCTATTTGCAGCACAAATGAGATTACAAAAAATAGTGCTTGAAGGAGACTTTCTAAGCATTATAAAGAAATTGAATGCTAGTGACAAGGGCCTCTCTTGCATAAGACATATTATTGAAGATGAAAAAATGATAGCCAACAAGTTCCAATATTGCACTTTCACGTACATCAATAGAGACAACAATGTTCTAGCCCATAGAATGGCAATGTTTAGCAAAAGGATAATAGGGAAAAGAGCTTGGATAGATGAGATACCTGAGTTTTTGTGTAACAATGTTTCTGACAACGTGTATCAGCTTTAATATGAAATGAATATTATTTCCCTAAAAAGAATTATAATCAATAATATTTAATCTACCACTAATGCTATTAGCCACTTAGGGTATTGATGATTGGATAGACATTTCTTGCCTTAAGCTCTAACCCTGCTGAATTATAAATTTTATCAGCTAGTTAGTTAGCGTAGTAAGGTAAAAGTTGGCTCCATATTTATTTATATATATTTTAATTTGATTGCAGTTTCTGAAGTCTTTCCTATATGAAGACATAAGCTTTTATGCTATGTTTATGCTATAGCATTTTGTGGTGCAGGCTTCAAAGGCCCTCCATAGTTTATTCGAGTTGCGCAACACCATTAGGAGTAGAAAGGAAGACCCCGAGAACATATTTTCAACTATAAGAAATAGACATGTCAATTCGTGTCCCGTGTCATGTAAAATATTGCATTCATATCGTGTTTTACACAAAAATTATATATCACAGTTTGTATCAACATGATAATATAAAATACATTTTTTAAATTTTGTTAAACTTATTTATAGTTTTTGCTAAAATTTTAAGTCATATTATTTTTATATATTTTATTCGTATCGTTTTCATATTATATTATCATGTCATGTTTCAGATTACCAAGTCTAATAAGAAACCTTACTTAAGAAGTAGATTGAGCCACTACAAGGGTTTTGGTTTTTAGTAACATTTTTTTTAATATGTAACGGCGTTTATAAACGCCACTAAAATATTTACGGCATTTGCAAAAAACTTCAGCCAAAGTGTTGGCTATACACTCATCAGGGAAATAAAACGTCGTTAATTTACCGGCATTTGTATCTTTGAGATGCCATTAGTTTAGTGACATTTTTATCAAAAAAATACTGCTATTATGGTAGCATTTAAATTATAAGATGCCGTTAAATTAACGACGTTTGTGTCTAGAAAATGTCACTATTTTAGCAACGTTTGTATTTTTTAGATGCTATTAATTTAGTGGCCTTTTTATCAAAAAAACACCGATATTGTGGTGGTGTTTAAATGATAAGATGTCGCTAAATTAGCAACATTTATATAAAAAAAATGCCACTAAATTACCATACAAACGCTGCTAATTTAGCGGCATTTGTTGATAAGAGTGTCGCTACTTGTAGTGGTATTTTATGGTACAAACGTCACTAAATTATTCATTTAGTGGCATTCTTGAACGCGAACACCATGAAATTAAGAAATTTATTTTTTTAAATAAAAAATTTCTATTAATATTTATTATTTTTATTAACAAGAAATGTTAATGAAATAAAAACAAACTTAAATTAAGAAACTAAATTAATAAACACTTAATTCACATTTAAATATACAGCTAATTACCACAAAATTTAATAATTAGTACAATAACATTCAAATTTTTTTAATACATTAACAAAAAAAATTAAAATGTATGAAATTGATGATTGCATATATTTTTAAGGTTGCCAATTGATGAAGGAATTTTTTCACCTTTGTCACTAGCGTATTCAAGAACCTGCTGAATAATACTATACAATTTTTAACACTTCATAGTAAGCTTTTTTATATTAAAAAATATAAATATTTAGTAAATATAGTCCCTTAGTTGTTGGACCACCAAGATCAGTTCTTGGAAATTGTTATTGCACAAAATTCATAAGATTATCGAATTGATCATGCAACTGTTGAAATTTTGCATGCTCTTGCTCATTCTAGCACGTTCTTCCTCAATTTTGGCACACCATGTTCTATTTCTGCTTCCATTTGTTGGAAACGTTGTTGCATAATTTGCAACTCCTCTCTCAATATCGAAATGTCTCATGAAGAATGACTTATTGAGAATATAAATTGCTGAGAGCTATGTCCATAGTAGGTAAATAGTGTTGGACCCAATCCAAGGCCTCGGACCCATCCATGCTTTTCTTTTCCAGCACTTCTATGAATATCTGATTTTTCAATTCTTGCATGTTAACAAAACCATCAAATGCTGCTTCAATCTCAACAACCATTTTCTCTTTCGCTTTCTCCTGTAAAATAGTCATATATAACTATCAAGTTTAATGATTAATTGATAACATGTTAAAAAAAGTAAACATTTGCTTTCTATTAAAATAGATATTACAAATTATCACAATTTTTTGTGTTTCGATATTCATATAAGATCCGTCTTTTTTTATGTGTGTTAAGTGAAAAAGTCCCACATGTCCAATTTTACCACCCATCTCAATCTTCTATACAAAAACATATGTTATTGTTAAATACATATCAACCGTAACTTATTCATGCATAAGAAGCCTGTCAATCAAGTTCAAAATTTTCCTTTTAAAAATTTTAATATCATGTATTTAATCTATTTAAAATTGTTAAAATATAAATATAATCGTAAATTTATATTTTGGCCCATTAACAACACAATAGTCTTAAACAGACGCAAACAATAAAAGTATTTTGGCATTTCACACATATCGATCATGGAAACCAAATTCAATTATTTGAACAAGTTTAATATCATGGATTGAAGCTATTCAAACTGTTCAAAGCCATCCAAATGCTTAATTTTTATTTTTTCATTTTAAAGGCAAAAATAGTCTCAAATAGACATAAGCAACAACTTTTTCACCTATATTAACAATAGAAACCAAGTTCAATCTATCGGATAAGTTTAATATCAAGTATTAAAGCTATCCAAACTGTTAAAATAGAACAATAACAACAAATTTATATTTTTACCTAAATAGATGTAAACAATAACTTTTTCATACATATCATCCGTGTCAACTAAGTTCAATACTTTCGATAAGTTTAATATCATGTATTGAAACTATCAAAACTATTAAAACAAAACACTAACTGTTAATTTGTATATTTACCTTTTAATGGCACAAAAAGTTCATTCATTGGAATAAGTTAAAAATTATAAACTTACTATTTCTTTTTGCTTTCTTACAAAACTTTTTGATCCACTTGTGTGGGTATATTTTTGTTGCTTTCTGCTACCAATCCTAATATGTTTTCTTTCTTGCCATAGAAAATAATTGGGTATATGATAGAAATACAAATATTACCAACTTAAAGCATAAAATACTTTCATTATTTCATTTTACTATACAAAGTTATAAATTAATACCTATTCTTTTCTTGAGAACCAAAATCTAACTAATTATTCATATTGCCACCTAATCACATTACGGGGTAAATTTTTCATCATCGCCTCTATAGTAGTATTTCGGTCAAAATACTTATTCTTTAAATTATGCTTATAATCTTTCCATTTATTTTCCAATGACTTAAGCACAAATGAAGTTGGTATTTAAAGTACTAATCTTAACTGTGTAATACAATAAGAAAAGTTTGAATAAGTAAACAAAATGTAAAATAATTATATTTTTATATGTAATTAATTATACTAATGCCTCAATAAAGTTTAAAGCATTGGCCATAACTTCTGCTAGAACTTTATGCCGTGTTTCATAAGGAATAGGTAATTTCATTCCATTACGGCCAAGCATGCTTAGAAATCCAACCAACAGTTGAGCCTCTTTACCAATTGGTTACCTATCCGAGTTTGCAGACACTACAATACTCTCGTTCGAAGGTAGTACAAATAGTTCTTTCAAAGTTGTTTGGCTTCTGAACCTCCGTTGATCATTGTTATCAACTGTAAAAAAAAAAATTAATTTGTAAAATGCCAATACTTTAATCATTATAATCGAATTCTAAATATGAGGTATACGATACCTGCATTCAAATTTAAAGTATAGTCAATTGATGGGATACTATCTAAACCTGGACCTCTTATATTGCCAGATCCAATAGTTGTTGAAAGGTTAAAAGTGACTGAGTTAGATTTGACAGTACGTTCATTCCCCTTTAAAGAATTCAGTTTATAACCAATATCAATAGGTGCCTAGACGGTTCTAAACTAATATCTCTAATATGTATTCCTTTTAATCTACTCCTTCACATTGTAACTTACCTGTATCATAAATAAGAATATATAAAAGATATTAGTTTAGAACATATATAAAGACATTGAGAAGTTAAAAAATCATAACCTATGATATATAAAGAACATATCTATTTAATTACATTAAAAGATAATGTATGATTTACAATACAATAAATATACAATAGCGAATGTGACATTAATTACATACAAGCATTTACTACATTATGTCTTTAACATTAGAATTACAAAATATAGATGATCCATCATGGTTCATAAATGTCTTCAGTAACATCTTTCGTAACCCACTGGAGATATTTTCATCCAAGTTTTCTTTAGCAAAAGGATAACATTCAGTTCCATGTTTAACATCATCTTTGGTATCTTACCCCATATCAAATAAGTCTTTAGGTGTGTTTCAAAAAACAACAAACCAACCCAATTCTTTGGATCTTCAGAATAAAAAACTTGTTTGACTTGAAATGAAAAAACATAAGGTTCATCGATAAGCTATTATCTAGTGTTAATTAATTGAGAAAATTTGATAAGTGTAAATCCATACTAATCTTTTTGAATACCTTTCGCATTATTCACATCAGTCCAATCACATCAAAATAAGACAACTTTCCACTTGCCATAATAATCCAACTCAATGATGTCATCAATGATGCCATCAATGATGCCATAATAGTCAACATTTTCCTCTAAAAGTTTTGTGTTTCTAGCACTAGCATAGGTAGTAGTTGATGAAGTAACAACAACTTTGAATGTTATGTAATTCTAAATCTCTCACGGGATTTAGTGTGAAATCTAAATCCATTGATGATGAAACCTTTGTATCGTTTCACAATTCGGTTCAAACCTTGTGAAAGACACTTCACTTGTTCACTAACAAGCATTCCACTTTAAACCTATAAAGGTGGAATAAATATATATATATGTTATTAATGTAAGTTATACCGTAAGCATTTTATATGGATTTATCATAACGGGAAGTATGGTATTACTTACAGTTGCTCCTAACCATTCATGAAAGTTTTCGGTAAATAACTTATCAAGCTCTTGAGGGTTTGATCATCGATAATGTGTAGGAGCTCTCAAATTATTTCTATACTCACTATAAAACATCATGATAAAGTATTAATAATTAAAAAAATACAATAAATTATGCTTAATGGAATGAATAATTTTCTTGCTAAAAAACTTACGTGTGAAACAATTCAATTGAGTCATGATGAAAAATAACATACCGATGTGCTTGTGCCCAAGATTTATCATTTAACTCTACCATTTCAGTTTTGCCTATTGGTTGTCCAAAACTTTGAAAAAGATAACTATCAGTATGCTGTATACCAATGTTTCTTGATGGTCTATTAAATCTCATTTCAACATCTTCCAAATAATAAGAACAAAATGTCATACACTCTTTTGCTAAATATTATTTAGCAATAGAACCTTCCGGATAGGATTTGTTACGATAATAAGACTTTAACCTCCCTAAAAACCTATCGCATCAAATATTAGTCATATATCTTTCTAACTAGAGTGGCATAATCATCAATAACAACCTAATCAATCTATTAACAATAATACCTTTTAATAAAATACATCCATCGATAATAAACCAGCCCACTGACTTTTGCTTCATATGGAAGGTAGATAACCAAATGCATCATAATACTGAAGAAGTTTGAAGGGAAAATCTTCTTTAAATGGCAAAAAGTAATCGCGGCTCGATCTTGAAGTTTGTCAAGCTTTTTCATATTCATACATTTCTCACATAGAGATTCACATAGACATTTCTCATCACAGAAATGACTTGCTTTGACATTGATGAACGTAAAGGAATTAGAAGTAAGTCTTACATCAAAATGTGATAATCATGTGACTTCAATGAAGAAAGTTTTCGTTCCTTCAGATTCACACATCTCGATATATTTGACACATAGCCATCCAAAACATTGACATTTTTCAAAACCTTGCAAAACATATCTTTTTCAGTTTTACAAATCCTAAAACAAGTAAAAGGCAACTGATATTTGCCATTAGGAAGCAACTTCGGATGAAGGTCAAGATGAATCCCCATATCAACTAGGTCAAGCCAACTTTTTAAGTCATTATTTGATTTTCTATTCACATTGAGAACTGTCCTGATAAAATTTTCATAAAAATTCTTCTCTATGTCCATCAAATCAAGATTATGGCATAATAAATTATATTCCCAATAAGGCAACTCAAAAATATTTTTTTTTCACAACTTAAACTCATGTGGGTCATCTTTTTCATCGTCTTTTTCATTACTTTGAACATCAAGATCACCAACTTGAGTATCAATATCACCAACTTGCATAATATAAGGCCAGACACCTTCAAAGATGTCCCTCACTCTTTTACTTGATAAAGTCATTTTTTCATAAGTGAAATTGAGATCTTTTAACTTTGACAAGATATTAGACCCACTAATTGGTAAAGGCGATCTCCTCAACTCTTCAGTTCCATCAAAGAGATGTTTTTAGAATTTAAATCAATGATTATCATCTAACCATCAATGATGTCCCATATAATAGAATTTTCTCCCATTAGGTAACCACTTCGAACATGTCTGTGCAGCACAACATGGACAAGCATAATGACCTTTTGTACTCCAACTAGATAAATTGCATAAGTAGAAAAATCATTGATAATCCATAATAAGTAGCACGCATATTAAAGTTTTCTTTTTTTGATGCATCATAGGTTTCAACTCTTTCCCATAATTGCTTAACTCTTTAATAAGAAGTTGTAAGCAGATATCTATATCATTGCCCAAACTTTTTTTCCTGCGAATCATCATAGACAATAAAAATGACTATTACTTCATAGCAATCCATGGTGACAAATTGTAAGGAATCAATATAACTGGTCAAGTACTATAAAAAGTACTTATCATTTTAAATAGGTTGAATCCATCAGATGCTAGTCTAAGCATAACATTTCAACGATCAAATGCAAAGTCTGAAAACCTAGAATGAAATGATTTCCATGCCAAAGAATCTGTAAGATGTCTCAATGATCCATCATCCGTTTGTTTCTCATAATGCCACCTTATTGAATCTATAAATTTGGAAGACATGAAAAGTCATTGAAGTCTTGGTATTAATGAAAAATAGTGTAAAAGCTTAACAAGCTTCTTTCTGACATAGATCTCATCACCATTCTCATTCAACCTTTCATCAGGGTTTTTATCCACCCAACGAGAAATACCACATAAATGACAAGATTCTTGATTTTTTCTATCACCCCAATACAACATGCAATCATTGGAACAACTATGAATTTTCTCATAATCGAGACCTAAATCCTTAATTATCTTTTTTGATTCTTTACAAGATTGAGAGATTTTTACAAAAGGAAACATTTCTTTCATAAACTCTAATAATAAAATCAGAGAGTTTTTCATCCATCCACATAAGCATTTCAAGTGAAAATGACGAACATAGAAAGATAACCTTGAATGCTTTGATCCCTCATAAAGTTCTTCATTCATATCCTCAAGCAACCTATAAAACTTTGATACTTCTCCTCTAGGTTGTTGGTGACCTACACTTATCCCAGGTTCACCAAATTCATTCATTTTAACATTATACTAATTAAATCCATCATTTTGAGGAGATATGAAAATATTGGTTACAAATGTTAACAGCATCTCGCAACATGCCTTTAATGTCATCTGCTATAAAAGGATCTTATTAGTGTTGAGGAGCCTTTAAAGTTGAAGGAACTCTAGTGGAAAACCTTAACAATATAGACTCTCCATAAAAATACCAATTAATATATCTTGAGACAAATCTAATGCAGATTAAATGTTCGAAAATAACTTCACGCATTTGCCAATCAATATTAGCACACTTCACACATGGGCATAATATCATGCTATCTTCACTTGTATTCTCAAATGCAAAATTAAGAAAATTTTCCACTTCATCTTTATACTCTTAACTTAATCTTAACTTTTGCATCCAACTCTTATCCATTAAGTACTTGCTGCATTATCAGACTAAATGTATATAAATAATTTATATGAAAATTAATATGTAAAATACTTTAGTTTACTATGTTTTAAACAAAAGATAATAACAAGACTAGTACTTACAAAAGACCATAACTCCTTGTTGTGAAGATTTTATCAGCTACTTGATATTATGAATGTTAAAACTCTGCTGCTAACGTAGACAGTACCCTAGAGTATTTGTAGTTAGGGTGAAATAAGGTAAAACAAGTATATAGCAAACCCGAAAAAAAAAATGAAAGAGAAAGGGAAGTGGATGATGGGTTACAAATGGGTATTTGAAGAAGGTGGGTTTTCGAGAAAATTGTTTAAACCAAAAAGAATATCGAGATCGAAATAAGGTTCTAAAAAACAAAGCTTGAATACTAAAAGCTGAAGGAAAAGGAAAGTAAATTGTAGTTGGTCTGGAAAAAGAAATAGTATAATAACGAAAATGAAGCTTGAAGTTTGTGATTAGATACGTGAAGTTTGGGGACAATTTAATTGGATCGGATTATTGAAGGCATTTACTAACAAAAATGCCTTCAATAATTTCCTCTTAAATAATTTTTGAATCTATTATAGGCACCTTCAATAGAGTCGTAGTAAAATTTTAAGGTAATTATTAAAGGTGTTTACACCTTAAAAATGCCTTCACTAATTTTATCTAATTTTTATGGGTATTTATTGAAGGCATTTTTTGCATAATACACCTTCAATAATTTCCTCATTTTTATCAATGAATATCAGTGAAAGCTGTTTCCTACTAAAAATACATTCAATAATTCTCTCTAATTTCTAAGAGAAAATTATTAAAGGTATTTTCTGGGAAAAAATACTTTCAATAAATTCTTTTTAAAAATTATTTGGGATTAATAAAGGCATCTTCTAGTAGAAAATGCCTTTAATATTCTACTACTAAATTGCAAGATGGTTAGTGAAAGCGTTTATTCTAAAAAAATACCTTCGTTAATTCGTTCTAATTTTTGAAAAAATTTATTGAAAGCATTTTTTGCATTATTTGCCTTCAATATTTCACTACTAAAATTGCAAGAGGGTTAATGAAGGCGATTATTCCAAAAAAATGCCTTCATTAATTCATTCTAATTTTTTAAAGAATTTATTGAAGGTATTTTTTGTATTATACGCCTTCAATAATTTTTGTACAACATTATTGAAGGTGTTTCTTGAGAAAAAAATACCTTCAATAATTTTTTTAAAAAAATTGTAAATATTTATTAAAGGCATCTTCTAGTAGAAAATGCTTTCAATATTCTAGTACTACAATTTTAAGATAGTTATTGAAGGCGTTTATTCAAGAAAAATGGCTTCACTAATTCGTTATAATTTTTGAAGGAATTTATTGTAGACATTTTTTGAGAAAAAATATCTTCAATAATTTTCTTTTAAAAATTGTTTGGGTTTATTAAAGGCATCTTCTAGTAGAAAATGCCTTCAATATTTCACTACTAAAATTTTAAGATGGTTATTAAAGGCATTTATTCCAGGAAAATGCCTTCACTAATTCATTATAATTTTTGAAGGAATTTATTGAAGACATTTTTTGAGAAAAAACACCTTTAATAAACACCTTTAATAATTTCATTTTCAAAATTATTTGGGTTTATTAAAAGCGTGTTCTAGTAGAAAACACCTTCAATATTCCACTATTAAAATTTTAATATGTTTATTGAAGGCGTTTATTCCACAAAAATACATTTACTAATCCATACTGATTTTTGAAGGAATTTATTGAAGGTATTTTTTGTTGGATACACCTTCAATAATTTTTGTAGATAATTATTGAAGGCATTTTTTGAGAAAAAACACCTTTAATAATTTCCTTTGAAAAATTGTTTAGGATTTATAAAGGCATCTTCTAGTAGAAAATGCCTTCAATATTCCACTACTAAATTGCAAGACGGTTAGTCAAGGCATTTATTCCAAAAAAATGCCTTCACTAATTCATTTTAATTTTTGAAAAAATTTATTGAAGGCATTTTTTGCTGAATACATCTTCAATTTTTTTAAAAAAAAACTTTTTTACAATTATTAAAGGCATATTCTAGTGAAAAACGCCTTCAATATTCCAAAAAAATGCCTTCACTAATTTGTTCTAATTTTTGAAGGAATTTATTGAAGGCGTTCTTTGCTGAATATGCCTTCAATAATTTTCTTTGAAAAATTGTATGGGATTAATAAAGGCATCTTTCCATATAATATGCCTTCAATAATTTTAAGGAGATTATTGAAGGCATATTTACTAGAAAAATACATTCACTAATTTGCTATAATATTTTAAAAAAAATTATTGGAGGCATTTTTTACATAATAAGCCTTTAATAATACCTTCCATTCTTATCACAGGAATATCAGTAAAGGTGGTTTTCTACTGAAAACACCTTCAATAACTTTTGTTTAGAATTATTCGAAGGCATTTTTTGAGGTAAAATGCCTTTAATAATTTCCTTTGAAAAATTTTTTTAGGATTATTAAACGCGTCTTTTAGTAAAAAACGCCTTCAATAATCTCTAATTAAATTTTTAAAGGGACTATCGAAGGCATTTTTTCTAGAAAAATGCCCTCACTTATAATTTTTATATTCATTCCCCTGCCTTAAACATCGGAATCACAAACTATTTGTACAAAAAATGATTAAAAGCTGCATTAATCAACCAAGCCAAACCCATAAACACATTTTTTTCAAACTTTTGGTTTCTTTATCTCTATTGTTACCACCGACCTTCAACAAATCAACGGCATGCACTCTTTGTTTACTAATATTTTTTATTTTTTTTGTTTACTATATTTTTTAGATTATTCGATAGAGGTTTTTTTTTTTTTTTGGTTCCTTACTATTTACATATGCATATATATTTTTATTCATTTCACCATAACCATAGTCATCCAAGCACGTTTCATTGCATGTATACTATTTCTATGTAGTTTTCTTTAAATATTGTGGTTTGCTTAATGGTATTGTGTGATATTATTTTGCCGAATGGTATTGTATGATATTGGTATGCTGAATCGTATACTGAATGATTTGCTAAATGGTGTTTCTGAATGGTTTGCTAAAGGGTGTTTCTAAACACATTATTGATTGGTTTGTTGAATGGTGTTTCTGTATATAGTATGGTATCAATATTATTTAATTACATATAATGTTAAATTAATATGGTCATTTTGGTGTATTTCGTATAATTATGATCAAAATCGTAGGTATTATGGACTCTGAACAACATAATTCTTCTTCTATTGAACATACACAAGACACACCTGTAGGCCAAAAAAGAAAAGGAAAAGGACAAAATAAACAAATTAAAGTGAGTGACATGAAAATTCACGTTAACTTCAATCAAAGTGGGCAACCTATGTTTGAAGGAGCTGCCAAGTTGGCTACTCATTTGGTGCCATCGTCTATAGTAGGATTTCAATTATGTACACCAATTGACGATGAGTTTCTATTAATCTAAATGATAGTATATGCAGTCGGTTGTGGTATGTTTATTCAACTATTTTGTAAAATTTGTTAAATGATCATTTAATTGAAATTCAATGTGTTCATACTAATTTTTAGGAATGGTTCGACGTCCCAATTGATTATAAAAAGATTGTGTTACAATCTACTAGAAAAGCATTCAGAGATTTTAAAAACATATTAACAACCCAATATATTTTACCGACGGATGATCAATGTGATTTATTAGTTGTTTTACCTACGTCATATGCAAATGTAACAAGTGTTAAAGATTGGACAAATTTTGTTCAAGATTGGACAAATTTTGTTCAAGATTGGCTATCAAAAGATTTTTCAGTACACAAACCCATTTCCAAAAAAAATGTTTATAAGATTTATGCAATATAGTTGACATCTTCATATGTGATTGATGTAATTTTTTTCTTTTGTAGAAAATCAAAGAAAAGTAATGAAACATTTAGGCCAAACAACTATATCACCATCGAACAGTGAGAAAGGGATATGCAAATTCAAGTATGAGCTTGTAAGCATTCGTATACTTGTTTTATACTCATTAATGAATATTTATGAACATTTATTTCATACATTTTGATTCTTATATTACAGTAATTTAATAGAAATCAATGAGCTCTGGTACCAAAGTTTCCAAATGAGATGTCTAGAAATAAGGACATCTATGGAATGATGGATCCTTTGCAGATGAAGTAACTAAAGAAATGGCTAAAAAGATTGTATGTATAACTGCTTGTTTAATATCATGTATGATTGGCATTGTGGTTGTACGCATGACTCTATACTCACTTATATAGATTTGTTGTTACAGCCTATCTTATTATTGTCTTTTAGGATGATTATGCTACCAAAGTTAAATCCGGTGAACTAGCAACTCAGTATGACAATGATCAATTGTCTTTAGCATTAGGCGCTAAAGAAAGGCTTGGTAGAGTTCGTGGGGTTGATAAATTTGTGTTGCCATCAAAGTTTTGGCATAATCAACCCAAAACCCTGCAAATGAGTAATGCACAATATGAAGCAATCATTGAGCAACAACAACAATGAATTGCTGACTAAGAGCAATGCCTCATGAGCAACAACAAAGACTTACTACTTTGGAGGCCATGTTGGTAGCAATGTAGCATAGCATGCTTGTAGGCCAGTTGAATAGAGCGTCATACACATAGGATAAGCTTTCGTTGCAAGTTAGGCAATGAACCTAACCTCCCCTACCAGTCATGAAGTATGATTTTTTTTATAAGTTTAATATTAATTTGTTTATTATATTTATTGATTTACTTTTAATACATATATTTCATTAAATAATGTAGCAGGATGTTGGGACTTAGAGTATGACCCTTGCTCAAGCCACCATAAATGAGTTAACTAAGTATTCACTCAAGCATTTATCCGGAAGAAACTTCATAACCATTGAGTCTGAGGAAGGGTTATTTGATAAACCATCATTTTCTTTCATTGGTACGGATGAGATGAAAGAATTTTTTGAACTGGATGAAATTTTAGCTGTTGATATTGTTGCTTATATAATGTCAGATTATAAATACAAATATGTGCACTCAATATGTATTAACCTATTTTATGGTGTAATACTAATTAGTATTGTTGATTGTTATCGTGCAGCTTTCTATATAGAGAGCTCAAGGCTAGACGGTTGACCAACAAGTTTACATTCGTTGATCCCAACTTCATTAGTGAGCAGAGTGGCACAGTCGCTTATCATGCTAATCATGTGATTGAATGCATACAAAGATTGGCTGATTATTTTTTACTCCCGTATAATGCATAGTAAGTTATATTCATACAAATAATTATTTCAACCTTACCCAAATCTGATATGATGCCTAATCTGAGTATACCATTGTTATTATTTTGTAGTCGTCATTGGGTGCTTAATGTGATTGATACCAAATCCTTAATGCTACACTTACTTAATTCAGTTAATCTAACAGCGATGTCTCACCCCGAAATTCAAGCTTTTATAAAGAAGTACTACACTTTCTAATTATATTATCTATCTCTGTTTCTTCATAAGTAATTTTATTTATGTATTAAGTAATTTTTTTTATTTTCAATTTAGGGTAATATCTGCATTCAATAAGAAGGCAAAGAAAAAATGGGTGTCATTACCAGTAAATGTGAAATTTATTCTTTTATGCTAAGTTTGTGTAGATAAATATTTCCTAAACCCACTCAATTTAATTTTCAAGTATCTCATCAACCCATAAATACTGAATGTGGATATTATGTCCTTTGTTTTATGCGGAAGATAGTTTTATATGATTTTATGACCACATCATTCAAAGTTAGTATAAATTTCATAAACTCGTTATAACTTCAAAAACATAAAAAGCTAAATTATGTTCTCATTTATTAACATTTACTTTTGGTTTTTCTTTTAGTGGGAGAGAAAAGAAAGTTTCATGATAGAGGAACTGGATGAAGTCTGTAAAGAATGGTGTGAGTATGTATTATCATTTATTGATAAACCTTGAGGTTGGACATTGTTGGCTGAATGTAAATATATGAGGAACAAATTGTTATAATGTTTTTAACATGCCATGTTGAATGGATAATATAAGTTTGTAGATTAGGGTATTGGTTTAATATTATTGGTATATATTTGTTTTATATGAATACACTATGTGTACTCAATATATTATTAAGTTCAATTATTTGAGAAAAGTATATTAATATGACAATGTTTTCAGTTTTAAATTAGGATGTGTGGTCAATTTATTGAAATACAACAATGTTCATAATGCAAATTCCAAAATGTAATTCGTAATATCACATACATAAACCAAATGTTTTATGGGCATAAACCTACAACTGACTTCACATATACAATAAAAAAAATTTTTTTGATAGGATTAATGAAGGCGTTTCTAGCAAGAAAATGCCTAAATAATCCCTAACAAAATGTTATTGAAGGCATTTTAAACCAAAATTACCTTCAATAATCCCAACTAAAATTTATTAATTGGATTATTGAAGGTATTTTTAGCCAAAAAAGCCTCAAGAATTTGTTCCATATTTTCTTATTGATTATTAAATGCGTTTTTACCAAGAAAATACCTTGAAGAATCCCTAATAAATGTTATTGAAGGCATTTTTTATCAAAACTGACTTCGATAATCCTATCTTAAAATTTATTATGTGGAATATTAAATGCCGTTTAAGACAAAAACACCTTCAATAATTTGTTGAAACTTTTTTGTATGGATTATTGAAGGTATTTTTTACAAAAATTGCCTTTAATAACCCCAACTAAAAATTTATTGATTAGATTATTAAAGGCATTTTCGACCAAAAATGCCTTCAAGAATCCATTCCATATTTTCTTATGGATTATTAAGGCCATTTTTAGCAAGAAAGTGCCTTGAATAATCCCTAACAAAATGTTATTAAAGGTGTTTTTGACCAAAACTGCCTTTAATAATTTATTCAAATATTTTTATATGGATTATTGAATGCATTTTTTACAAAAACTGCCTTCAATAATCCCAACTAAAAATTTTATTAATTGGATTATTAAAGGTGCTTTTCGACAAAAAACACCTCTAAGAATCCGTTCCATATTTTGCTTGTGGATTATTAAGGGTGTTTTTCTGCTGAAAATGCCTTGAATATTCTCTCTAAAATTTTTTAAATTAATTGGTGAAGGTGTTTTTACCCAAAAAAATCTAGAATAATCCATTATAAATAATCCTTTCAAAAACCTAAAAAAGGCTAAAGGGAGTGATCGAACCTACCACCTTATAGTTAACATCTGTATGATCTTAAAATTTTCATAGGATATTTATTGAATGCGTTTTTGACAAAAAACACCTTCAATAATCCTGTGAAATTTTTTCCTAGAATTATTAAAGGCATTTCTTGTAGAAAAGGCCTTAAATAATTGCATGCATTTTTTATGAGGGGATTATTCAAGGTATTGTTTGCCAAAAACACCTTCAGTAATTCCTTATCAATTTTTTAATTGGATTATTCAAGCCATTTTCTATAAAAAGAAGCCTTTAGTATTCACTCAAATTTTTAAGACAAGATTATTCAAGGCGTTTTAGTCGATAAACGCTGCTAATATCAAGTCTTGGGTGACATTTATAATTAATAATTTCGTTATTTGAATATTTAGTGGCATTTTGATAATAAATGCCTTAAGTTTTATTAAAACACGGAAGCTAGTAGTGTTAGTAAGTGAAACGTCATTATAAAACTACCACTAATCTTCTATTTTCTTGTAGTGAGTTGTTTGTTGAACAATGAGAGTTTGTTTTGTTTTATGTGAATAATTTAAAAATTAATTGTTTTAAGTAAAAAAAAAAAGAAAAAAGTCAATAAAAGAGATGAATTTTTATAATCCATAAAACAATGTTGTTTGGAATTACTTAAATTTTTTAAAATTAATGCTAATGAGAAAATTTAAGAATCTAAATATGTCTTAATAAATAAAATTAATTATAAATTTATATTAATACTTTTTTCCAAGTTCAACAAGCTCCATTAATATATACATAATTTCTCCAATTCTACTTATTTTTTCATATACATATTTTTCCCCCAAATTTGTGAAATAAAAATAAAATATATAAAATGTAGAATATGTTTTTTTTGTCTTTATGGACAATAGTAAGTTACCTAAACCAATAATAATTTAAAAGTTTATTTTCATATAAAATAAACAAATTCTAAAAGAAAGAAAAAAGAACAAAAAAATATACATACAAAAAATCCAAAAATAAATTTGAAGACCATAATATAGGAAATTGATGAAAACTACAAGAAAGCAAAACAAGTAAGGACATGTGTTTGATAAAAAAAAAATAAGTATTAATACCATTTGTAAAGCTTATAATGTATTTTTGATAATTAAAGAAAATAAAGGTATAAATGTTATTTTATATTAAAAAAATTTTTACTATTTTCTTGTTCTTAGTTTTTCCTCCAATTTGGAGTAATTAAAAAATGGAGTTTTGAGGAAAATGGAAGGGTACTCAACTTCCTTTCCTTTCCTTTATTTTAATTTAAAAGGAAAACCAAATAAGGAAAATGTTTTAGTTTTCCTTACTTTCCTTTCTTTTTGCTCACTTCCATTCAATCCAAATATGGACTTAGATTTTCTTTCATAGCATATGTATCTGAAGTTTAAAATTTTTCTAATAAATATTTAAACTATGAATTTATTAATTAATATTATACTTCGAGGGTTGTTTATGCACCATATGCCATCATTTGGAATTAGAAATGTTAAGGATGAGTATCATATTAATTAAAAAAATTTAGAATTCA
This sequence comes from Durio zibethinus, assembly GCF_047325235.1. NCBI lineage: Eukaryota > Viridiplantae > Streptophyta > Magnoliopsida > Malvales > Malvaceae > Durio > Durio zibethinus. The sequence goes on along the minus strand of NC_143174.1, from coordinate 9,771,299 downwards.
AATATCATATTAAAAATTTTTAAAGTTAAGATACCAGACTAAATATTTCATTATAACTCATGAGCCATTCCAAACATTAACCTTTAAATTTATATAATGTAATTGAATGATGTTTAGTATTAACTAGACATGTCAATTCTAACTCTAACCTAGCTTAGTTCAATTTGACCATAAAGAGTCAACAACCTAAACCCACCCAACTCAAAACTGAAAATGACCCGATCCCAAATAAACCCAAATCCGAATTGACTAGAACAGAAAATGAATTGAAATAAAAATAGCTTTAAATTATTTGAAATCAAAATTGCTTGAAAAATTAATTGAAAATAACCCAAAACTAAATTAGGTATGATTTTAATTAAAAACATTAGTTTAACAAAAATAAGAAATATAATACAAATGATAACTCATTTAAATTATTGAAATCATCAAACTAGTATATATTTTTAATATCAAACTAGTATAAATTATATATTTTTAATTATCATGGGTATAGATACATATCAATGTATCATTTTAAATAAATTATATAATCTCTTATAATTATACATAGTATCAACTATCATGTGATTTAGAATAAAACATATAAAACAAGTCATTGATTTGAATATATACATTATATTTATGTTATAATTTTTAATCATATAATTTAGAATAAATTATATAATAAGCTACAATCATAATTAAATCCAAAATAATCAACTATTAAATAATGAGTTACAATTATAATAAAATGATTATTTATATTATAGTTATATTATTTATATAAAAAATAATTTATAGTAAATGTTTATCATAAATAAATATTTAAAATAATTTTTATACGATTATATTAATTATCTAATTGTGTATTATAATTAAAAATTAACAATATTTTTATATATTTATATTAAATTAAAATAAATATAAAAACTTATTAAACATATCAAACACTTTAAACATGTTTCTTGTGTCTAATACATGTACCCGTATGACACAATTTAATTAAATGTATTTTTTGTGTCTTACATGTGTTAAATTTATATTGATATGGCTAGACAAGGAATACATTTCTCTAAAACTCATTTAATTTTTTCCATATCATTTTGATGTCACGTTATCATATCGTCTTTAAGTTTATCAAATCTAAAATCACATTTTTTTCATTATATAAAACTTAACCTCAATTTAAAGTAAACAAATTACAATATTAATATTTAAAATATTTTTTTACTTTTTATCTTTTAATAAAATTATAATAAAATTTTACTTAAATTCGATCAAATAATATATTTAAATTTAATCTAATTCGATTCTAAAAATTAATAAATTAAATCCTAAATGACTCGAACTTGAATGATCCAAACTCAAATAATCCAGATGACAAACCTGAAATGAATTGAACCAAAATTGACATGAATCCAAAATGCTCAAACCGATACGAGACCCAAACCTAGAACAACCCAAAACCAAGACAGTCCAACCTAAAATTGACCCAAAATTTTACGTTTTAAAATAACCCATACTAATCTGACGCAATCCAAACTCAACTCAACTTACTCAATTAACATGTATTATTCATGTATGAATTAAATTAGTGTTTAGGTAGTTTGAATAAAAACATTGTAAATTTAAAATACTAATCATACGATCTAGTTGTAAAATAATAAATTTTTTGTAAGAATACTCATTCAATTTCATTACTCATAAATCATAAAAATATTGCAATCACTAGCAACAATAGTTTCAATAGGCGGTCAGCATTCCTCACACCAAAACCTATTTACTTATTCTAGCACAAAGTTTGCTAGTACATGAGCAGCTTCATTTGCATCTCTTCATACATGTGAGAAGGTATATTACTAAAAAGCCTTTAGCCCCCACTTAATCTCCTTAATCACGATGCCTATTGTTGAAAAATTCTTCTCCCTTTGCTGTAAAGCATCACCTCCTAAAATGACATGCCTAAAACCCATCTCGGCTATTAACTCTGTTGCTTTACCCGCTATTGTTGCTTCTACCAATTCTGGATCGACAAAATAATAAAATATTATAGACACTTAATTTTTTCTGAGAGATAATTTGATCATATTCGATTTTGATTTTGATTTAGATATATTGATTTGAATCGGTTCGAACATATTAGCTATGTAAGCCCATTTGAGCTTTGTTTTTAAGATCCAACTTCAATTTTAAGATACAATGATATTTTAAGCCAAAAATATTTTTCCATTTTAATTTTTTATTTAAATTTATCAATTTTTTATTTTACAAAAAAAATCAAATATGATTTTCATTTTTTTAATATTTTTTACCATAAAGGACATAAGTATTAAATGCTTATTACATCCCCCATCTCCGTCAGCCACTCTAATACCTAGCATAGTTGTTAATTTCGTTTCAGTACCAACGGTATCAACCGATACGTTTCAGTTATAGCAAAACACGGTACACCTAAAGATGATTTTTAGTACCGAATTTGACATCGGGTAATACAAGTTGTTTTCATTGGTTTCGACTGGTTTCGATGAATTTTGGTAGATTAGTTTGTTTCAATCAGTATGTAAATATAAAATATGTTTTGTAATATTTAATTTGCCTTTTGTTGTTTGACTAATTTTAACCTAATAAAAATAAAATTAATTAACCAAACAACCTAAAAGTTGAGTTTCTCTAATTTTTATTATAACTTATTTTCACTTATATTTTATTCTTTCAAATCAAAGTTCATAAGTATTTTAATCTCTTTCAAGAAAGTAATTATGCTCACTTTCTAAAGTTTAACAATTGTGAAGCCAAGGTTAATTTTTTTCATCTTTTTGTTTTTATCTTAATATTTGTATAAAAAAATTACTTATTTCAATATCATATAATTAGATTAAGTGTTTAAAATATCATAAAAATTTTATGATATTATTTCTTATACTTTTAAATTTATTTATTTGATTTTTTGAAGATATTGTATAGTTATTTTGTAGATTATTGATAGTATTATAATGTACAAGTTTATGTATATTTCTAAATATATTTATACTAAACTAAAAAATTTGAAATAATATACCGAAACCACTAATATTGGCATATACTATATTTTTAAAAAAAGTAGAAATGTTGTTAGATACAATATTAACAACCTTGGTACCTAGTCCTCATCCAGCACAAGCCATCATGGCAACTGAATTTCAGCTGCCAAGTAACTCTTTCTTACATAGCATTTCCTTCTCTTTCTTGATCCTAGTAATGATCTTAATGGGCTGATAAAATTGAGCCAAGGAATCAAGAAAAGGGAGGATTTTTTCAGTAAGGCCAAAACTCTAGCAAAGATCCCAACTACAGTCGTTTCTCCCCCTATAACCTAAAAATTCATCCACTCAAGGGTCCTAAAAAAAACCTTTCACCACCCTAAACTACCCTAAAGCCACAATCAACTCCTTAATTAACAACCTCTATCAGTTAAAATAGTCACCCAATCCTCCATGATCTACCTCTCTTTCACCTTACCAACAGTAGCTCACCAAAACAACCTGACCATCATTAGCAATTACATCCCAACACCATAATCAAGCCTCAACAAAATCCCTAACCCCACCACCGATACATGGTAACCAACCTCGAACCTCATCATTGCCACTTACGCCAGCCTACACCACCACACAAACCAACACTAAAACCATCTAAGCTCAACTAAGTAATCACCACCCATCCGAGCTTTGTCTTTAACTAACTTCTTGCCATCCTTATTCGAAAAAACTAAAATAACAAAACACGACACAAAAAAAAAAAGAATCATAGTCCTCACTAATCGATGAGAAATCTAATCAGTAAAAAATTTTTCAAATAAATAAAGAAAGGGGAAGGAAGAAAAAAAATAAAAGAAACCAGATTTGGCGATTAGGAAGGAGAAAGAAAAAAAAGAGAAAAAAAAGAAAAAAAGGAAAGAAAAAAGAAAAAAAAAGAGAATTAGCAATTATGAGAAAAGAAAAAAGAATAAGAAAAAAAAGAAGAAGTGGAAAAAGAAAAGAAAAAGGAACAAAAAAGAGAAGAGAAAAATTGGCAATTAGGAGGAAAAAAAAAGAAAGAGAAGAACCAAGTTTAGTAAGGGGAAAAGGAAGAAAAAATGAGAAAAAGAAGAAAAAAAGAAAAAAAGAAAAAAATAAGATGTGGTGTTAAAACAAGTAGTTTAGGATCTTAAAAAAAAAAAATAGACGACCCGACCCATCAAGCCTAACCCAGCCTATGTCAATTTCATGCCCAAAAGCTTGTTGGCTATATTTCCTTATTGGTTGAGAATCTATAAGCACAAAGATCGTACAAGTAGTAAGTTAAGATAGTTCCTATGAGGATTGTAAATAAAGTTAATACTAAGTATCAAAATTATAACACCCTAATTATAATCAAATAAGTTGCAACTAATATGCAAGAACTAAATTAAACTAATTAACTAATCAAAACATAAAATTAACGTATGCAATAAACTAAATTAAATAAGTTTAAACTGAAATTAACATGGAATAACTAAAACAATAACTTAACTAACCAATTAAACATGCAAAGATATAGGTTAAACTCAAAATAGAATGTGACTAACTAAATTAACCAAAACTGAATGCAAATTAAACTTATTAAACTTAAGAACATGCAAATTAAACTTAACTAACATGCAAAAACATAAACAATGTAAATAAATTAAATCACAACTAACAGAACTGAACTTAAGCAAATTAAACTTTAAAATATGCATAAACATTAAACCTAATCTAATAACTTGAAATCATAACTTATGCACTTAAATATAACTTAAGAAACCTTCAATTAAACTAGAGCAGAACTAAATTAACCTTAAATTGCATGAACTAAACTTGAATTAAATTAAAACAATAAATTAAAGTAAATAGCATGAACAAAAAATTAAAAAACTTAAACTTAATGAAATCAAAATAGAATATAAATTGTTTGAAAATTTAAATTAAACTTGCAAAAAATTAAATTAACTTGAAAAAAACTACTGAATTAAATTAAAAACTTAAGAAAACAATGCAAGAATTCTTAAAAGAATAGTGGCTGGCTTGTCACCCCAAGCCTTAAACTAAAATCAAATTCAATTAACTTCAATTGAACTTAAACTTATGCAATCTACTTAGTTGAGCATGAAATAAGTAGAAATTGAATGAAACACAAGTCACTGATTCAAAGTAAATTGAGTTAAATCTGAAAACATGCAATTGATATAGATAAAACTTTAAACTTTAAGCCTAGCATCCTATTCAATTAATTAACATGCAAGATTACTAAATTAAACTTACTTGCTTTAATCAAATTAATTGAACTACTTATTAATCCTAACAACATGCAATCAACACAAATTAGATTTATCCAACCCTAATCAATCCCTAAAACATGCAAATTAAACCAATCGAATAGCTACTGAATTAAATTAACCCTAAGCATATGCAATAAGATAAAAAATGTAGTAAACTAAATCAATACCAAACTAAGGTGTATAAACCAAAACTAATATGATGAATCTAAGCATGCAATTGTGAAATTAACAAGAACCAGAAGGTAAAATCACATGGATTAAAAAAACTAAACAAGATCAGAATCGAAATCAAACAAGAACCAAAAACAAAATTGAAAAGCTTGAACAAAGAATAATAAACCAGAAAGCAATTGAAACTATCCCAAGAATAAGAAATTGAATTGAGAAGCTTAGAAATAAAACCTGAATGATTTGGAAACTTAAAATAAACTTGCATAAACTGAAAGTGAACTAAAGAAAGGTTTAAAGAATATAAAAACTTAAAAGAAAGCAAAAAGATGAATAACTAGAAAGATTGGTCTGTCACCATGACCATGCTCTTTCTTAAGCCCTAAGCTAGCTATTTATAGATAAAGAATTTCAGAGTAGGTTCACCAACTTGAACTTCTAAAGTAGTAGACCTCTTGATTTGAAAAGAATCAACTTCTTGAATGAAAAAGTCCTTCTTGAAATGAATCTTGTTTGAATGAAAGTGGAACTCTTTAAAAGACCTTTTTTAAACCGAATCTTGGCTTTTAAATTGTAAGTAGCTACTACCTTTTTCTTTTCTTGATGTTTACCAACTTCTAAAAGAGTGGATCAAAAAAAATTTTGAAATCTTGGAAGCAAGAAGGTTGGTTAGGTTTTAAGATCCTACATACTTTCTAGAAACTTTTCAAATTGCATGATCTTGAACTTCTGCTTGCATGGTGCAATTGAGCTTCTTGGAGCACTATTGGAGAATTTTCCTTCAATTAGGACTCTTGAAATCCTCATTAAGAATCTATTATGTTGCCCTATCTTCATTTACCCTTTATACATTCATGCAATTCCTACTCTAACTAGGAATAAGTGAAAATTCTAGTAGGAATAGGAATTCCAATTCAAAATAGGAATACCAAGGGTTGTTTGATCTTTTCCAATATGGACAAAATTGACAAGATATCTTGCCACATAAGCCTCTAAGTCAACTCTCTTGGCCAATAAAAAAAGACTTGCCACTATGTCATCCACTAGTAATTACATGCATGTGTACCTACATAAGTTACCATAAACTTGAATTCAACTTGAAATTACAAATCTACCATTGTCATGACCAAACATGCCTTGCTTCTTTCTTTCATGAATTTTTGAATTTTTTATTAAAAATTTGCAAGCATACAGATAGTACAAGTAGCATAGAAAAGATTGTTCCCAAAAGGATTGTAAATAGAGGATAATCAAATATCAAAATTATAACACCCTAATTATATTCAAACTAATAGAAAGTTATGCAATTAACTAACCTAATTATGCAAAACTAAAAATTAACTAGATTAAACTACTAATCAAATTTAACAATGCAAAAAACAATTTCCAAAGCTGTAAATTAAAATAACAACTTAACACTAATGCAATAAATTATTTAAATGCCAAAACGGTCTACTAAATTAATGCAGTAAACTAAAACAGTCCATAAAACCTAATGCAGCAAATTCATTATAGTGTAGTAAACCTACAACAGTTCTAAAGCAACTTGCAGCAAAATAAACAGAGGGCAAAAACAAAATCAAAACTGTCAAAACTGCAAAGTAAATAAACAATGCATAATCAAATTATGCAGTAGCCAAATTAACAAAGCAGTGAATTAAGCTAAAGCAGAATTATTTAATTACTTATTGCAGTAGCTTTGAAACTGTAAATAGAAACAGTAAACATAATTGCCTAAAAACTAAGTGCAGGAAAATTTTAAAATGCAGAAACAGCAAATTAAACCTAATCCTATATACAGTATTGAAAGCAGTAATGCAGTAGCTATTTAAACACCTAGAACAGAAGTGAACATTGAAACTGTAAATAGAAACAGTAAACATAATTGCCTAAAAACTGCCTAAACTAATTAATGTAGAAATTAAAAACAGAATTTAGAAAATAATGCAAATTTTAATTTATCAATGCAGTAAACTAATCTAATGTAGAATCATGCAATTAAACTACGTGCAGAACAGTTTTTTAAAGATGCAAAACAGAACTTTAATCCTAAACTCGAATGCAATAAACGGACTAGTCAGAAAACTGAAATGCAGAATCCAAAACTGTTTTAATGCAGGACATTGAACTCTAAACAGAAATCTAAAATCTGGAAAAATTAAAGAACTAGATTGCAGGAATTTATTAATGCCAAAACTGGAAGAAAATAAACATGCAAACTGAAATTTCAAAGACCGCCTAAACCTAAACTAAAGAACGTAATACTGATTGTGTTAATTTAATTTTAGTGCTGGAAAATTTAGCCAAACCGAAATTACCTAAAGAACTAAAATCTGGGAAATTAAATTATGTAAACCGAATACCATGAACTAAAAGAATAAAACATAAAACTGAAAATTTAAGGGAAACTTAAACCACTTAGTAAGAGCTTAAACAAAAAAAATTAAACTTAACAAACTGAATTTAAATTACTAGAAACATGAACTGAAAATTAAATTGCAAACTGTGTTTATCAAAAAACTTAAGGAAAAATTGAAAAACTAAACAATTGAAAGAGACCTAAAGAATAATGAAAGAAATCCCAAGTCTGAGGGCTGGTCTGTCACCCCAAGTTTATACTTTTCTCAATTGGAGTTCTTGGTTATTTACAGCTGAGAGATTCTTCAAGTGGTTTGATTTTCTTCAAATTATGCAGAAGCCGATTTCTTTTTAATAACCTCGACCAAGAGAAAAATTTTCTCTTCAAAAATCTAATTGAAACCGAAATATACTTGCATAAGGACTAACTTTAATTTGAAGTGAATTCCATGCAACACTAACATCTCAAGTATTCTTGCCCTTTCCTCATCATGCCAACTTATGACTAGGACTTTCAACTCAACTTGATTTCATTTCATGCCGCCACAAAATATCTTCATGCAATCTTCTTGAATCCTTATCACGCCACCTCCTATTAAAACTATTGCAATTTAAATTCAAGACAACTCCATGCAAACGTGAATTCATGCAACTTTTTTTTTTTTTCTTTCCCGCCAACTTCCATTAGAAACAGGAATTCAATTCCAGCTTTGCTCATGCAGCCTTGGATTATACCATCTTAAGTTTTACATGAATTCCATTTTAAGTAGGAGATGTATTACGGTTTTCTTCTATTTGGCATCGGTTCGGCATTGCTAGGCCTAGCCATCCAATTTGTTTCAAAAGTCATCTTTTTCCATTTTTTCATGAATTTTCCTACACATGAGAAAATTAAGCAAATTAGGGAGGGAAATTAAATTATTTTACTAAGAACTAAGCAAAATTCATGAAATAAAGCACTAAAAATAACTCTATTTTATAAAGTTATCAATTTTTCACCAAAATTGAACAATTCTAACTCTTCTAAGTTGAGCAAAATAGATCTTGCACACTTTCCACTTCAAGATTTCCAAGAATTTCATAAATTTCAAGAATTTCAAGAATCATCAAAAACATACCAAGAACTAGATCTGGCAATTCTTGTCACTGTGTCGCATAAACTATTGCATTTGTGTCGTGTATTATATAAAAATTACGTGCCATAGTTTATATTGACACGAAAACATGAAATACCCGTCAACATAAGCTCAAAAAAATATTTATTCCTAATTTTTTTAAAAAAATATTAATTCATAATATTTCCCTCTAATAAAAATTTTCAAAAACTATAATTTAATAAAAACTATAATTATTAATAAATAAAATTTGTAACTTAATTAATTTTAAATGATAAAAGTTTTAAATAGAATTTGTAAGTAGTATATTAATTAATAAATTTAAAATTAAATATAAGACTAAAAAAATTTTAAATTTAAATATTATATTAATTTGGTTTCAATTAATATTTCAGTTTTAATATGGTTTTATAAAATTTTAAAATCATTCTAGATCGAAAGTCAAATTATAAATAATCTATAGTACAATATTTATATTCATATAAATATTTTTCTATGTTATTTGTAATTTTTTTTATAAAATAATATTTATCGTTTACTGTATTAATAGTTTGGAATTCCAAAGTTCAAGAAAGGGGAATGAATTTTAAAAATGATTACAAGGCGTTTAACCAAAAGAAAATGCCTTCAATTTTTTGTAAGGAAATATTCAATGTGTTTATGAGCAAAAATACCTTGAATAATCCAAAAAAAAAAATCTAAGATTATTGAAGGCATTTTTGGCAAGAAATACCTTGAATAATCCACAAATTACTCAAAGTGTTTTTAGCCAAAAAACGCCTTCAATAACCCCATTTAATATTTTGTAAGAAATTATTAAAAGTGTTTTCTAGCAAAAAACATCTTCAATAATCCCCTCATAAAAATTGAAGGGAATTATTCAAGGCGTTTTTTGCCATAAACGCATTGACTAACTGCATTCAATTTTTTCTAAAGAATTATTCAAGGTGTTTTCTCACAAAAACATCTTGAATAACTTAAAAAAAAAATGGGAGGGAATTATTTAAGGTGTTTTTGGCCAAAAATGCTTTCAATAATCCACTCATAAAAATTTAATGAGATTATTCAAGGCATTTTTGGCTAGAAACGCCTTCAATAACCCCATTCAATTTTTTCTAAGGAATTATTCAAGGTGTTTTTAAGGTAAAAATGCCTCGAATAATTACCTTATAAAACTGAAAGAGATTATTCAAGATATTTTTTGCCAAAAATGCCTTGAATAATTCTAAAAATAATATGGGAAGAGATTACTGAAAGTGTTTTTGACCAAAAACGTCTTTAATAATCCTCACATAAAAATTTAAATAGGGATTATTGAAGGCCTTTTTGGCCTAAAATACCTTCAATAACTCCATTCAATTTTTTATAAGAGATTATTAAAAGCGTTTTCTGGGCTAAAACACCTTCAATAATCTTCTCATAAAAAATAAAAGATTATTAAAGGCATTTTTAGCAAAAAATGCCTTCAATAATTTCATATAAAAATTGTTAGAAAATATTCAAAGTGTTTTTGGCCAAAAACACCTTCAGTAATCCCCTCATAAAAATTGAAGGGGATTATTCAGGCCGTTTTTTACCACAAATGCCTTGAATAACTAGATGTCAAGATTTTTTAAAGATTATTCAAGGCATTTTCTGGCCAAAAATGCCTTCAATAATCCATTGTCTTTACCTTATACTCCCACGTCTTGAGTATGAAAACCGTTTTAAAAAAAATGAACTTATTAAAACAAAGGTAATGAAAATTTTGTTCTCACTGTCCTTACCTTGCCTTTTAGTCTTTACCTCGCCTGAAGCTTATTTCATCTCACTTTCTCTCACCTTTGATCTTTTTAACTTTGCAGCTAAAATCCTTGTTTAGAATTTCATGCTTTAAAACTTTGTTTTCCTTGTAAAAATCCTTCATTTCTACACAGTTTTTACAATCTGCCCAAATTTTATCCTTCTGCAATTGTGAGTTATTTTCAATATTCCCTATTTCTCTAAAACCCAAACCCACATAACCCTACATTAGTAACCCTATTTCACATCAGTAGCTTTCTTGTTTTTGTTTTGAGCTACTTTTGTTCTATCCTCTGTCTCTCTCTTACTTATTCAATTGAAACTAATCTTGGTTGTGCTTCTCCTAAAAATACATAAGTTTAATCATAAAGGAACGTCTGAAATATTATTCTTAATGAAAATGTACATTATGCTTACATAGTCAAATTTTATTTAGTGCTTAAATTAAATGCTATTATTTTAATTTAAGTTTTTAAATTAATGACATAATATGATCGATCCTTTAAGTTTTAAATGCTATTTGTTTTTAAATTTGTTATTGATTATTATGAAATTAGTTTTTAGGTCTACATTGACATAGTATTTTGAGTTCAACATTTGCTTTTCTTTGGAATCTTTTTTGTAAGAGATGATACATTCAATTGTGAATATTTATTATTATTATTACAATAACTATTTTTTGTCATTTTGATACATAGTGCTGTACTTTCCTTTCATCCTAGTTTTTTACTTTATTATGTATTGTTATTATTATTATTGTTTTTCTTTGAAATCTCTTTGCTTTTATGGTTGTCTTTTTTATTATGACATAAAGGCGGACTTATAAAACAAATAACTTTGATATTTAGATAACTTTGATTGGTTGTATGTATAAAGAAATTACTTACTAATAATTAAGTTGACCTTTTTAGATAACTTTCATTGCTATTGTCAAGTTTACTTAAATTTTTGAGTTTTTTTATGGGATGATACATTTCAAGTAATTAAATATAATTTTATTACTAGGGTAAATCATCTTACATTCTATAGATAAGGCATGGATAAATCTCACGTTAAGAGCCAGTGAAGAATACATAAAAGGAGTTACTAGTTTTTTAAACTTTCCCTTTGCAATATCATCTGAAGATAAAAAATTTTGGTGTCCTTATGTTAAATGTGTCAACACATTTAGAGTTTGTAGGAGATATGCATTTGATCGCATAATATGTGATGGTTTTCTCAAAGGATATGTTTGATGGGTATTTCACAAGGAGGTTTTGGATGCATGTTTACCTATTGGAAGAACTAATAACAAAGAAAGAGTGCTAGGTCCTGACATTCATGATTTATTACATGATATGATGGCTGAAAGAGATATGAATGTTGATGTGGGTAACATACAAGCTAGAGATACTAGTGGAAAGTAATACCATAGTCATAGAATTGATAGTGGCAAGTTTTATGGTTTACTTAAAGATATAGAAGAGAAACTATATCCAAATAGCAAAAACTTCACAAAGTTTTCCTTTGTAATCTATTTGTTCCACATTAAGTGTTTAATGGTTAGATAAATAAATGTTTCAATACATTGTTAGAGGTTTTGAAACTTGTTTTACCAGAAGATAATATATTGCCAAGGTCTTATCAAGAATTGAAAAAGATAATTTTGGCATTAAGTTTGGGATATGAAAAAATCCATGCTTATCCCAATGATTGCATGTTGTTTTGGAAGGATAAGGCAAATGAAGAAATATGTTCAAAATATGGTGCTTCTAGGTGGAAAAAAGATTGAATAATACAAAAAGTGATCCCCAAGATAGAGTGTCAAAAAAAGAAAAAAAGCTGCTAAAATCTTGTTTTGGTTTCCTTTCATTCCAGGACTACAAATATTATTCATCTCTTCAAAAATTGCTCCATTGATGACTTAGCATGAAAATGAATGTACTAAAGATGGACGTGTAAGACATCTTGTAGATTCTTTAGCTTGAAAAGAATTAGATTCTTAATATCCTAAGTTTTCCTTTAACCTTTGTAATATTCACTTGGGATTTGCTTCTAATGGCTTTAACCCTTTCAACACTATGAGTGTGACATAGCACTTAGCCCGTTATATTGATACCTTATAACTTGCCTATATAGATGTGCATGAAACAGCCAAATTTTATTTTTTCCCTATTTATTCTTAGTCCAAAAGGTCTTAGAAACAATATAGATATATACCTACAACCTTTAGTAGAAAAGTTATAGGAACATTGGAAAGTTGTGTTCAGACTTTTGATTCCTCAAAAAATCAAAATTTTTAATTGTATGTAACATTAATTTAGACCATTAACGACTTCCCTGCATATGCCAATTTATCTAGGTGGAGTATTAGGGGAGAGTATGCATGTCTTTCTTATAGATTTGATACTGCATCTAAGCGGTTACAACATTATAGATAGTATTGTTACATGTGCCATCATAGGTGGTTACAACCTAATCATAGGTTTTGGAATGATAAAAACTCATTTATGGGACTCAAGAATTTAAAAGTGCTCATTCACCACCATCTGGGAATGAAGTGTTGAGATAGTTGGAACAATGAAATGGTAATAAAGATGGGCCATGGAAGAAAAAGAGTATTTTGTTCATATTACCTTATTGGGAACATCTTTTATTGCATCACAATCTTAATGTGATTCATATAGAAAAAAATGTTTGTGATAACATTCTTGGTACATTGATTAGACAAGAAAAGAAGTCAAAAGATAACTACAAAATGTGACTTGACCTTGTAGAAATGGGTATAAGGAGTGCTCTTCATCCAAAGACTCATCCTGGTACTAACACCCAATACTTGCCTTAAGCTTCATATCAAATGAGCTTAATTAAAAAAAATTTCTTTTTAAAAGATTCTCAAGGAAATGAAAATTGCAAATGAATACTCTTCAATATCTCACATTGTGTGTAATTTAAACAACGAAAGCTAATAGGATCAAAAGTAATGATTGTCATCTCTTAATGCAAGAGTTTCTTCTTATAGCAATACGATGGTCTTTACCTAATAAGGTGTGCTTGGTTCTTATTGATTTATGAACTTTTTTAAAGAACTTTATTCTAAAGTTCTCGAAGAACATGAACTTGAATTACTTGAGTCTCGGGCTGTATCAATTTTATGTGAAATGGAGAAGATTTTTTCTCCATCTTTTTTCATAATAAAGATACATTTAGTTATCCATTTGGCAAATGAAGCAAAAATTGTCAGTCCAGTCATTTATCAGTGGATGTATCCTATTGACAGGTATATCCTAAAGTGTTATAGATTTTTATACTTAAATTTCAACTAGGATATTTTCTAATGATATTTTCTATTGAACTTCCCTTTACATAGATTTCTTTTTACTTTTAAATCATTGCACATAATAGAACTTGTCCTGAAGGTTCAATTACAGAAGGGTACTTAGGAAATGAAACCTTTTGTTCAAGATACTTTGATGGGATGAAAACTATTTTTAATCGACCCATTCCAAATGAAGACAAAAATCCCTTTGTAGAGAAAGAAATATCAATTCTTTCTACTATAGGAAGACTATTGGGAACACTAAAATATAAAGGTTTTAATGTTGACAAGCGTAAAAGAGTTTCATGAATTATACTTGATGCTATAACTTTGGTTCAAACACATTGATATGTACTATTTAATTCTGATGAGGTAGCTCCTTTTTATAAAGTAAAAACACTTATCTACATCCATATTATATTTGATAATTTTCTTTTGTAGTATATTGTATAGTTTTCTAAGAATTTTTTTTCATGTAGAAAACATGAGCAATTTATTAAAAGGTGTAATCAATCTCTTCGGCTTACACCATATGAGATACAAAAGTTGCAAAGTGAAACTTTTCATAATTGGTTTTGTGATCATGTAAGTCACACATCATGGTTTGGAATATTTAAGTAATGTTTTTATAGTTAGATTACTATTTTAATCAAATATGAAATTGGATAAGTTGCCAATTTGGATCAACAAGAAGATGCAAACATCATAAATCAACTTAGATGGCTTGCTCATAATCTAACTGATACTGTTAGGAAATGCATTGGTTATATCATTAATGGTTTTAGATTTTATACCAAGGCACATGAGAGATACTTAAAAACTCAAAATAGTGGGGTTGTTGTAACAACCAAAATGATGAGTTATGCAAATACAAGAGATGCACAACCTATTGAGGGGAAAGTTAACTATTATGGGGTTTTAAAAGACATCATTCAATTGAATTATACTGGTAAAATGAAGTTATGTTATTTAAATGTGATTAGATTGATATAAATAGAGGTTGCAAGAAGGATAAATTTAGTTTCACTCTTGTGAATTTTTCACATCTAACTCATAATAGAACTAATTTGGTTCATGATCCTTTTATCTTGACATCACATGCTAAGAAAGTTTTTTATGTTAAGAATAAAAGAGATAATAGTTGGGTTCTTGTCAAGCATGCAAAACTTAGAGATGTATATGATATGGGTGATGAATCATCCTTATATAGAGAGAGCAAGAGAATGAAAAAATTCATGTTGAATTTGATAACACACATAGTACTTCAAATTGGGTTACAAGTGAAGTTGATGATGAAGGAATGAAGGTCACATTAGAGATGGAAAATGAGCATGTAGAAGAAGATCCCATAGATAAATATAATGGGGAATATATTTTTTAATTCTATGTAAATTGTTGTTAAGGTTTTGCAATGTAAGACATAGTTCACTATTATTTTATTTTTTGGTTACTAACTTGAATTACTTAATTTTGTGTGATCTTGTAATTTATTAAATTGTACTTAGTGCTTTATATGATTTGCCACTATCAAGTTCTCTTTTATATTGTGCTTAGTATATTTTGTGTATTATTAGACTTGAGATGCCAAAGTGTAGACGATTGAATATCACTATGGCAAATCGTGCCTTTAGTTCTCAATTGCAAGCTCAATTTAAAGAACAACATGTGCCTGTAGATCTAAGAGCTTCACAACATAAGCCTCTACAAGAATCTCAAGAACAAATTTCTCAATCTATAAATAAAGAAGATCAAGATGAACAAGTTAAACATAATTCAAGCATAAAAACACTACATTTTGTTAGTACAATTCTTTATGTGTTATAATGTTGTACAATTACATTTTTTAATGAATTAATTGCTTTATTTACATATAATTTTTCTATGTAAGAAATGCTCAACATAAAAAAGCTTAAGGTCCTACACATATGGTCGATTTTTAGGATTTGGAAGAAGGGAAGCATGTTGTTGTTAAGCTTAATAATGATCCTATACCTATCGAAGATGAATCTTGCTCTTTAACTCGATTCATTGGTAACATGGTGAGAATGCCTAGCTTTGCACCAATTAATTATACAAATTAGCATGAAATGTCAAATGATAAGAAAGAAGAAATGTGAAAAACATTAGAGGTATCAATACAATAATGATTTAGTTTCTAGCTAATGCCATGGCAATAATCTTTTAGTTTCTAGTTAACAGTAGCAATTCATATAATATATTGACATTTTTCTTCCAATTACTTCTTTCAAATTGTAGTTAAAGTTTGAATTTCACAAGTCTAATTCTGATGAGCTCGTTGATGAAGAAATATTTCAAAACATTAAGACTTGGGCAATAAGAAACATGGGTGCTAAGTGGAGGCAATGAAAGAATGAATTGAAGTATAAATTTTATGATGAACATAAGACACTAGAGGAAATGGCTGCAAAGGTTGATGATTCTTGAGTTGAAAAAAGTCAATTCATGTTTCTTGCTGCACATTGGTTGATTGATAAAGCAAAGGAAAATGTTTACAAAATATACTATTTGTTTTGTTTTAACACTATGATAATAATTATAAAGTTATTATAATATATTTTTTCTTGTTCATTTGTTTAAAGGAACAAAGTGAGACAAACAAAACAGACTGCTCAAAATTAGATGTGCCTCATTGCACAGGAACAAAATCATTTTCGAAGATCATTCAAACCTTAGTATATATATCAATTTTTCTTGTTGTACTCAGTTAAATGAATATGAAGTTTACTTTTTATATATGCGATTTTGTCATTACAATAATTAATATTGTACCTTTTAAAAAACAAAAAGCTAATGGAATTCCACCATCATGTGTTGAGCTGTATATTCTTTCTCACACATAAACATGGAAGTATTGTAAATGATAAAGTAGCTGAAATTATGGTATTTAATTTAGTTATTACTTGCTTTTACTTATGTTTAGTTTCTTTATACTAAAATTTTTGTTTACAATTTTAGGAACTCATGAAAAAAAAGTTTGAGCAAAACTGATGCTCAGAATTTTGAAGAGAGTCCATGGAAAAATGATGTTTATTCAAAAGTTAAAGCATCGGAGAAAAAATGGAGTGTTCATTGCATGGGTACAATAACTATTTCATCTAAATAATATGGTCTTTCATATTTTGAATTGGTTCAGTATAAAGAAAAGGTAAAAGAGTTGAAGGTTAAAATTAAAGACTTGAAAGAAACTTTAAATACTGTTTTGTTGGTATTTAAAAGATAATTTCCTAATGAGAATATAGATGTCTTGAATACTGTTACTCACATGGTGAATAAAGAGGTACGTATAACATCTATTTTAGTTTATATATATATGTAAATTATCATCTTACTCATGAATCTTGAACCTTATTGAAATTTTTTAAAAATTATTTTTATGTTCCTAGTGCTAGTAGTGCTCCAAAAACTATCGTTCTTCAAATTTAAGTCATCAACCTAATTAAAATAAAAATGGTAAACTCATTATCACATTATATATATATATGGAAATGCTTTGCTTGATACTTGTTTCTTAGATAGAATGCCAAAATCAATTTTGAATCTAGATTTTGAATCATGTAATTGTGTTCTTGAAACATTACCCATCATCTTTGCCTTAATCATTAAATTACACTATAATTCAAAGCCTACTCTTTTTTCCTTGAGAAGGCTTTCTTGCCTTTTTTTTTTCTTTGAAAAGGTTACCTTATGATGTAAGCATGCTTTGCAGTTGTAGACTTGAATGTTATAGTGAAAATATTTGTTTAATGATAGTTCTATTGACTAAAATAATATTCGGTTGGTTTCATTAAGTTATTATTTGGAATTAAACTAAAAGAATGAGGAGACCACTCATGCAAATTAGGTTATTTCTTGTTCATTCATGCATTACACTAATGAATATGATGTTTATAAAATTATTTTTGCTAGTATATAAATGGATGACTACCTTCTATATATATGAATGAATAAGATGTTTATAAAATTATTTCTATTAGTATATGAATGGATGATTACCTTCTTACCTTTTGTATATATAAGATAATTTACAAGAATTCTAATTGAATTTTTTTATGCTCTGCAGATGTTTCTTTGTAGAAATCAATGATGGGATCATTTATTTTAGGAAGTTGTTTATTTACTTTAAGCATTATGTTTGTAGGGGGATCTAGTTTTGTTTTGGATGTTATACACTTTGTTGAAATAAGACTGTTATGTTTTGTAATGCTTGATTAGTATATTGAATACTATTAGTGAGCTATGTTCATTGACCTTGTTAGTTATATGATGTGGTTACACTTGTTGACTTTTTCAAGACTTATGATATTTTGTATGAATTAAAATATTTTGGTTTTGGAAAGGGTTTGTAATAGGTGCATGTGCGTTTTTTCTTATAAAGGTGGTTTTGCAATTGTTTGTTCATTTATAGAGTTTTTAAGATTATCTTGTTCAAAGTTCTATTGAAGTTTTAAGGTGAGCAAAAGGTGTTTAGGTGTCTGATGGCGCAAACTTATGATTGTGTTTTTTAGGATAATGTGGTGTAACTTTTTATTTATGTTTATTTTATCGATGTTTGTTTTATCAAACTTGGTACAATAACTTTAGTCTTTCACTTATAGTAAGTTTGTGGATTATAAATAATTTACTTGTAGCTTTAATGTTATTAAATATCTTTTACTTTATTATGTTTTTTTTTTTTTTTGTTTATATGAAAACATATCATATTATGATTATAAATAAATTAAATTAATAATTGAAAATATAATTTTTTAAAAAATTTACCAACGTTTTAACATTTATATTGATGCACTTGATTATTGGAATAAGCGATACTAACAGTCACTAATTATCAATAAAATATAAAAAAAAATTAAAACATATAAGTCTATACTGACAATCTCTAACCGTTGGTATAGGTAAGAAAATTAAAGCATACAATTCGATACTAACAATCTCTAACTGTCAGTATAAGTAAAAAAAATTAAAAAAAAATACAAGTCTATACTGACAAATGCTAAGCGTCAATATAGGTAAGAAAAATTACAAGTCTATACTGACAGACGTTAACTATCGATATAAGTAAGAAAAGTTAAAACATATAAGTCTATACTAATGGGCACTAGCCATCGGTTTAGGTGAGAAAATTAAAGCATACAAATCTATACTAACGGACTTTAAGTGTCATAATAGGTAAAAAAAATTTGCAAGTCTATACTAATGGGCATTAACTGTTGGTATAGGCAAGAAAAATTAAAACATACAAGTCTATACTGACATGTGTTAATTGTCAATAACGGTGAATCACACAACATATGCTACACCAATAGATATACATTTACTGACGGTCTTGAACTATAGGTATATCTCTGCAAGCTATTCTGATACCTTAAAAACCATCAGTATAGGTCTATGTCAACAAGGGATATATTGATGATTAAAAATTTATTGAAATACATATTTTGACTGTCGGTATAAGGTTGTGCTATACTAACAGATTTTTGGGTTTCACTGACGGTTTTTTCAGCATCACTATATGTCAGATTTCATATAGTGAAGATTCATTACAATATATCAAGATTCATCAAGAATTGATCAAGAAAGATCAAGATTCACCAAGATTCAACCTTTCATTTAAGATTTCCTACAAAACAAAAAATTAAGTACATTAAGAGTAAAAAGATTCTTATTTAGCTAAGAACTAAACAAAAATAACTCATTTAAGTACTAGAAATAACTCTTTTTCATAGAGTTATCACTTATCCTTGGTAGCAACATGCTATTACATGTATTATTTACTTCAACATTTATTTGTGCTTTAATGTTTTATTAAATGTATTTGAAAGTAAACTTATTTGTTTTGCAATGTTTTTATTAAATGAAAAAGTTTCTTATACAGAAAATGAATAATAAATAAATATAAAAAATAAATAGATATTTTTAAAAAAAGCCTAAAAAATGATTTTAGAGAAAGTGAAATAAGAGATAATATTTTTAAGTTTTTAAAAAATTATTTTGGAAACCCTACCTAAATATTAGAGGGAATTCAAATAATCATTTTTGTAAAAGAATATTATCTCAACTTTAAAACTTTTCATATGAATTTTTCAAGTGAAAAATCAATTTTCTTAATTTTACCTAGATCTTGGGGAGTTTAAAAAATAAATAAACAAAAATAAATACTAAACAAATGTTTTAATACCAAAAGGTCACTTTTATCCTAAGTAAAATCTATTTAGAAAAGAAATATAATCAAATACATCATTTAATTTATGCTCATGCATTACTAATAAATGCAGAATAGCAAAATTCCAATTTAAAAAAATATAAATAGAATAATATTTCTAAAAAATAATATTTAAAAACCCTACCTAGATGTTGAAGGAAATTTAGATAATATTTTTTTTTCTAAAAAACATCATTTTCATTTTGACCCAAATTAATTATGAGAATTTCTTAAGTGAATAATTAATTTTCTTAAGTTTTGCCTATATATTAGGGAATTAAATAAATTTTTTCAACAAAATGTAAATAAAATATATTTTCTCATTAAATGTTTTTAAAAAATAATAGTGAAAAAAATTTAAAGGATCTATGAGATGGATCGAACTAGTCATTTACATCTTTTTATTTGTATTAAATGATGCTTCATGTTACGTCCCATTTTATTATTGTCAAAAAATATAGAAATTAATAAATGGTGATTTTGAAATTTTTGGTAATAAAGGCTACTATTCTTAAGTGAAAAAATAACTTTTGGGATCCTAGATATTTGAGGAATTCTTAACAATTATTTTTTATAAGGAGTATTATGCCAAATTTTAAGGATTATTATGAAAGTCTCAAGTAAAGAAATATTTTTTGAAATTTTGCCTAGATATTGTAGAATTTAGGAAATGTTTCGAAACTGAAGATTTCATTTTATTCCTAAATAAAAGGTCTTTAAAGAGAGAGACTTTGCAAAAAAAAATAAAATTAAGGAATTTATTTAAATGTTAAAATTAAGATCATTTTTGTCAATACTAAAAAATAACATATGATTAGTTGGTACCATTTTTAAAATAGGCACTATGGGAAACTAATCCTTTCTCACTCATAACCATACTCTCGAACCCAAATTTGTATTTGCAAATCAAACAAAAATTATCTTTTTAATCAATTTTAATTAATTTTAAAATCTTATTAAGAAAATAAGTTTTTTAGGTAACCAATCACACGTAGCTGAAAACATTACTACAACTCCCCCCATTTCAATTGGGATTTTAAAATTCATATTGCAACCCCAAAACCATTATGACAGTTTAGTGACTCCATTAGAGAACTTTTTTTTTTTAGCTAAACTAAAAAAAAATTGTGTTATCTTAGGTTTTGATTTAATGGTTTTAATTGATAGTTAATATTAATCTCTTTATTTCAATTTTTAAAAAAAATTCAAGAAAAATGAAAAATAAGGAAAATTTTGCAATAAATAAGTAATATTGTTTGCATTCATGTTCATTTATGTCACTCTTTACTTGTGTTAATTGTGGAGTATCTTTATCCAAAAAATTGTGGTGAATTTAGGATAGGGGTATTTTGAAAAAATAATGTTAAAAGCATGTTTGTTGCTTTGCACTCATAATCATATATGCATTACATGTATGAGCTCTATAACTAGCCTCTTACCCTTTTAGGAGGGAGTGAAGTACCTAAGCTTTCGTGAGGTGAATACCTCTGCAATTGCTAATGAACACTCCCACCCAGATTGAACCTTTTCCATTTGTATCCTGTAATGGGTGAGGATCGGGGTGCCTTACTAGTATATAATGGACTACAATCTGAGGAACAATTTGAGAACTTTTAGAATTATGAATCCTAACCCATCATATAATGAACCTTAAGGGGCCAACTTAGGGTAGAGCCATGTCAAACCTTTTTCATAGCATGTACTCAAAAATAGGACATGCAAAGGAACACTCATTACCTTTCACTTGATTTTAATAAATTCATGTATTATAGAATAGGTGACGTTCAACGACATCTCAAAACCTATAATAGGCTGACACCTTAACTTGAGGGTACTACAATATATATATTGAATAAAAAAGCAAACTTTCTCTGATGACTAAAAGGGCAAATGTTTTCAAAACAATAAAACTAGCTTCTTTTTTTATCTTCAAATTTTATTCATTACAAATCTATTCTTACTAACTTTTCAGTTTTTATGTTTTTTATGTTTTGCATGCATCATCAAAGGTATAAAACAGTCACATTAAGGGTTATTTTCATGCTTAGTGGTTGGGTTGGTTCCAAGAAAAGTTAGGGTGGTTTCACCAACTTGGGTTGTAGGTTTTAATATATAGGTTATATGTAGGCTTGGACTGTTATGCATATTGGACCGTTTCTATTCTAAATTGGCACTTTTCACTAGCATGAAGTTCATCACAAATATCACAAGAAACAAATAGGGTTTTTTATAGCATGGACAAGGGTAGTTTAGGGATAGGGTTCCTAGGGTGTCAATCTTTTTGGTTAAATTGGCTAACTGAGAAGTAATAGAAGTAAAAGTATCAAGTTCATACACACTAGCTGCTTTCTGATGTACCTTAGGCTCCATAACCCCTTAGCAGTTGTTGACTACCATCTCTTCAATCAATTCATGTGCTTTCTCAATAGTTTTACTCGTAATGGCTCCTTCAATAACCAAATCAAGAGTACTTCTCATAGATGGTGTGAGACCATTATAAACTATTTGAATTTGTAACCATTGGGGCAGACTGTGATATCGACACTTTCTCAATAGCTCTTTGAATCTTTCCCATGTGTCATAAAAATTCTCACCATTAAATTGCATGAATGTTGTTATTCTGTTCCTTATTCTGGCCATCTTAGCAGGTGAAAAAACTTTGCGATGAATTTTTGCACAAGTCATCTCATGTTGTGATAGATCCAGATGGTAAAGAAGATAACCAACTCTTTGCCTTGTCCCTGAGAGAAAAAGAAAAAAATCTTAGTCTAATGACATCATCTAAAACACCATTGTATTTAAAGGTATCACATAATTCAAGAAAATTGAAAAGATGAAGATTTGGATCGTCACTTAGTAACCCTCCAAATTGTATAAAAGTTTAGACCAATTGAATAATTAAAGGCTTATCGGTCTTCGTATTGATGGATAAAATCCATTAACATTAGAAACAGCATAGTCCCTCAATGTTTCATGACATTCATTATTTGCATTCACTATTAAAACTATAATTAGTGGTGCTGATTGCTCTCTTCTCAAATGCCTAAGAGTTTTTTCAATGTTTTAGTCAAGTGGAGCTAGGTTAACACTTTTAAATTTGTATATACAAACAAAGAAAAGATCCAAACAAATTAAAACCAACAAAAGCAAATGTTTAGATTACAAGGGAGTAGAAAATCCTTATTAATATTGAATTGAATACCATTATAATCCTTTGCAATAGCACCAAAAGCTTTATTGCTACTTTTTATAATGCCTGCAAGTGCACAGATCGTAATCAAGTAATAAAGTAATTAAATGGAGTACCGTTCTCATGAGCATTATAGAATTGAATTTGTTGGGCAGATTCAAGTACCAAAGTCAACTAGCCAGTATATTATATCCAAACTAATGAAAGATGGGTTTGATTTGCTAAAACAATAAATCAAGAACACAATTATATAGGCTAAGATCTCAATATCCAACTGTCACTAGGAATCTTAAATTAAGGCTGAATACTAAATATAAAGAAACAAAACTTGAAAGCTTTGAAAGAAATAAAGATTATGAAGACCAAAAGCTGTAATTGCATAAAAGAAAGAATAGAACAAAGATTGTATTAAAATCAAAATCTTTTATGAACAAAAGAATGATTGTCGAAACTTAAAGAACATAAAAGAACTTGAAAACTCGCAAGAATGCTTTAAAAGAACTTGTAAACCGAAAAGAGAAAGCTTTAAAAGAAAGAATGATTGTATTGAAATAAAGAAAGAATTTAGAAAACAAAAGTTTTATAGTGCTTAATCTATTACCTTAGCCTAATACAAAGAAAACGTTTTAAAAAAAAAAAACCTAAAATACTAAAGAAAAGAAAAAAAGAAAAGATGTGAAGAATGGGGATATGAAAGATGTTTTGAATACAAAAGAGATCATCCCTATTTAGAATGGTGGGTTTGGTTATAGGAAGAGATAAGAGATTACAAATTGATTTCTATCTAAACTGTAAAGGATATGAGTTTTTTTTATCTTAAAGAGGTTGGCTGTATAGGGTCTTTTCAATCTTTAAAAGCCTTGACCAAATATGTCACTTAAGATGCAATCTTAGATGTTTATCATCTTTAGCATACTTTGATCTTGCAATCTTGAGATAGGCTCGAGTAACTTGAATTATCAAAACCATGATGTTGCTTTTGATTCAAAATTTTAAGAATAAAGATCAAAGAGTCCTTCTTCTAATATAACTC
The DNA here is from genome assembly GCF_047325235.1 of Durio zibethinus. Taxonomy (NCBI): domain Eukaryota; kingdom Viridiplantae; phylum Streptophyta; class Magnoliopsida; order Malvales; family Malvaceae; genus Durio; species Durio zibethinus. Next base: position 9,746,836 of record NC_143174.1, on the reverse strand, counting down.
TTTCAATAGTGATCAAGGAGTCCTTAGGTAAATACGATTCTTCTTGGTCGAATGCTTTAAAGAGTCATTTCTTGAAAATAAGTCTTCAAATATTGAATGTATACAAAAATCTTCTTAGAATTGGGAAAACGGAATGCTTGTAGCAGTTTGAGTGCCATTAGGATTCCTTAAACCAAATAAATTTAGGAAACATACATCAAATTGGATTCAGCTAAATTGATCCTTGCATGGCTTAATATCACAATGATTATGCTTGTCCTAATCTTGTATGAAAATCACATTCCAAGCATAAAAACCTAAAGATCAAGAAAAACAAAGATTAAAGGTCCCAAATTCACTCAAATTTTACACTTTTTCAACCAATTTAGGCATGTAAATCTCTATGTAATTTAGTGCTATCAGGGCTCAAACTAAAATAATGGAGAACAAACATTCGAACAGAATTAAGAGGGTCAAAAATGCTCAAAGGAGATTATAGAAAGGGTGGCTAAAATACAAAAGAGCATAGATAGATAAATGATGGAATTAAAGCAATTGATGTTAGGCTTATCGAAAGGTAAAGGAATTGTTGATACATCCAAACCAATAGAAGAGGTCAATGTTGAAGAGCCAACATACCCACTAGGATTCACTCCACCTCATGCAAAAGTTTCTTGAGGCATATACCAATAGCCAACAAGGGGATAACCTCATACCTATAAGGGTCTTTTTACCACTCAACCATTGGTTCATATGCATGTTAACCTAGGATTTAGTCCTGTTGATCCCACCTTGCCACCAAACTTAGATGATCCTAGGGAACAAGAGAAGTTGAGGGGTATGCCAAACCTAGTCGAGAATGCAAAGATGCAAAACAAGTATGACCTACTTGAAGAAAGGTTTAAGGTGGTGAAAGGAAATGATATCTATGAAAGTATTAATGCTAACGAGCTTTGCTTGGTATCAGATTTAGTCAACCTAGTAAAATTCAAAGTTCTTGATTTTGAAAAATACGATAAACTAAATGTCCCTCGACCCACATTGCAATATTCTGCCATAAACGGACATGGCACACCCACAATGACAAGCTTCTGATCCATTGCTTCCAAAATCGTAATAGAATTAGTAGCAAGGTCGTATGTACAACTAGATCAAAATTGAATACATTCATGAAAGGACCTTGCACAAGCATTCATTGCTCAATATAAACATGTGCTTGATATGGCCCCTAATAAATTGTCTCTCTAGAACATGGAAAAAAAACCCAGCAAAACTTTCAAGGAATACTTCCAATGGTGGGTGGACATAATAGCTCAGATTCAAACAATATTGATAGAAAAAGAAAAGACAGTGTTTTTTATCATTACACTTAAGATATCTTATTATGACAAGTTGTGGCAAATGCCACTCAAAAGTTTATTGATATGATGATTTTCTAAGAGATGATTGAGAATAACATAAAAAGTAGTAAAATCGAAGGGCATGATGCATCTACCACCAAAAAGGTGGCCACCCCAAAGAAAAAAAGAGAAACCCATGCACCAACTTAGAAAATCCATCGTAAAGACCATTTATCTTATATCAACCTTACCCAACTTCCCCACTCTACTACCCATCCACAAATAAGTGTCTAAAGGACCATACCTATGTCAACCATATCAACAATCATCATATCAGCCATCCTATTGCCCCTGAATGCCTAGTTACACGAAGTCCCAACAACCTAACCTTTTGCTCAACAAAATAATCAAGCAAACAACTGAAGAAGTTCACACAACAACTAAGAAAAAACCCCTCAATCCAATTTCAATGTCTTATACCAACTTATACCCATAACTTGTGAAGTCTCATCTTATTGGTGGAACTCTAGAAACCACCATACCCTAAGTGGTATGATGCCAATGCCTTGTTCGATTATTATTATGGCAATGTGGGTTATTCTTCTAAGAATTGCATAGCCTTAAACTACAAAATACAAAGTCTAATAAAGGTTGAACTATTGAATGTTGATACCAAGACCAAGCTTAATGTAATTGGAAACTTTCTGCCAAATCACATCACAGGGACAATTAACGCTATGGGTAATGGAAAAGATTCGAAGGTTAAATGAAGTGTGGATGAAGTAAAAACCCCTTATGAATAGGTTTATAATTGTTTGATTAAGATAAAAATGATTCAGCTAATATCCTTGGAAGCTAATGGTAACCATAAGGATTGTGACCAAATTTGCAAGTATTATGAAAGAATGATTAGACATTCAATCCAAGGATGTAAAACCTTTCGTCAAATGTTGTAAGGTATGATGGATACGGCTATAATAAAATTTTGCAATGAGTATGATAAAGAAATTGTGAATATTATAGCAGGTGAAACCCTCTAATAGGTCTTTTATCCTTAAGCCTATGACTATATTTTATGACAAGCTGGAACCTGTAACAAAGGAACCTATCTCTTTTTTTAATGTAGCAATGACAATTTACATTCCTAGCTTATTCCTTGACTAAAGTGACAAAAGGGTTCTATAAAAGTACAACTACAATGTTGTGACCCAAGGACCCAATACGAACACCACCCCAAACAATCCAGACATGGGGAATATTGCAAATATAATAGGGATAAGAAAAATGACTATAAGTGGTCGGTGTTATACCCTAAAGATGTTAGAAAGAGCAAAAAAAAAATAGAGGTAAGGAATAAGAAGAAAATGTAGAAGAAGGTAAAATAACCTGCTTGTAATAGGTCCAAAAGTGAAGATCAAGAAGTCAATATAAAAAAAAAAGCTTACAAGTTCCTAAAAATCATCAAGCATAGTGAGTATAATGTCATCAATTAGTTGAATAAGATGAATGTTAGCATCTCTTTGTTATCACTTTTGTTAAGCTTTGAGCTACACTGAAATGCTCTATTAAAAGTGCTAAATAAGGCTTATGTTGAACATGATATCTATATTGAAAATGTAAATTATATTGTAAGAAACATAGTGGCTTTAAAATTTATCACTTTCAATAATGATGAAATACCCTTGAGGGATAAGGCAATGTTAAGGCTCTTCACATTACTATCAAAATGTAAAACCCACACTATGGTTAACGTACCTATTGATAATAGGTTATCAATCAACGGTATCCTTATGACCACTTTGGCAAAACTAACTATAGACCCATTTTACATGGGATATATTCATATGGTGCTAAGAGCTTTCGTTGATCTCGAAGAAAAGTAGTAAGGGATATTATGATCTCACAGTAGATAGGCTCATGCATTTCAACATAAAATTTCAGGTGATAGATATATCTCCCTCATATAGTTGCTTGTTAGATAAGCCCTAGATTCATACAACAAGCATTGTGTCGTCATCCCTGCATCAAAAAGAAAAATTCATCTTTAAAGGAAAATAAGTTTGTTTGACTGAATAAAAAGATTTGCTAGTAACTAAGACCTTGACCACTCCTTATATCTAGGCTATGGAAAAGACGCCTGAATGCTTATTCAAAGTCTTCAAATTTGTTAACACCAACATTATAGGTGAAGGATAGAAGATATCGATCTCATGTTTGTCAAAGACCATTGGGATGGTAGTCAAACAAATGATTGAAAAAGGGTGGCAACCTAGAATTGACTTAAGCAAAACTTTGCAAGGAATGAAAAAGGCACCCGATGTTCTCAAAAATGAAGACAGTTGGTTACACTAAAATTTTCATATTTTATCACACTTTTTAAGTGCAATTTCTTTTAAATATTTACTTGTTTCTTGAAAAAATTGACAAAAATATTCCTAAATGCGTAAATATTCAATGTATAGGTAAAAATATGGTAAAAGAGGACCTTTGCAGTTTTGGAACATATTTTGGATGCATTTTCGTGCAAAAAGCTATGAAAGACCAAAATTAATGTGCATGTGCTTCTATTGTCATTCATGGGAGATTTTTTTATCTTTTTCCTCTATGATTTTCTTAGCTTACTTAAGCATAATTGAACCATATTGCAAGCTTTAATCTTTCTATTTTGATGAGAAAATATTATTTTTAGCTCACTAGTGCTTTGTTACCATTGTAGTATTTTTTCATGTGCTAGTTTGGTAACTATTCCAATTATGCGTTTTGAAGCCATTTTTGGAGCTAAGAATTTTTCAAATCTTTTCCAAAATTTTTCATGCACAAATTGGCAACTAAATGGTCCTCATTTGGTTAGAATTTGAAGAAGGAAATTAGTTATAATTTGGCACCAAAAAAGAAAGCAAAGAAATTAATGCAAGCCATATATTGCATTTTTGTGATGATTAAGATTGTGGCAGCACTTCTTAGCTTTAAAGATTGAGCAAATCAACTATTTAGTTGGCTATTTAGAGGCTTCTCATTGGACATAATTTTGACTTTTTAGAGCTTACGAGATGAAAGAAAAGAAGCATGAAGTAAAATAAAGTAAAAATAGCTAACAAATAAGTTAATGGAGATAGTTAGATAACTTGGAAGACTCTAGAAGATGTGGCAACTTGGTTGGCATTTTCTTGCATTTTGATTGCTTGAACCACCTTAACTTTGGCTTATAAATGGGAGGGTTGGCCAACCATTAGAGAGACTTTTTTCAGATTTTCCATTTTTGTTATTTTTTTCTATTTTACTTTCTTTCTCTCGAAACAGTTTCCTCATTGTTCTTTTAAAGGGCTATTTGGAAGAACATTGCTTTAATTTTTCAGCAAAATTTACCATTCTTGTTTTTATTTTACATGCACTTTAAGAATATTTAAATAAAAGTTCATGTTCTTTAAGATTTCAAGTTCAATTTCTTACAATTTCTATTGAATCTCAAATCTATTCAGCTAGTTTTGCATCTTAGTAACTTGCAGTTTTTCTATAGAATCTCAATCAATTCTTATGAGATTTAATCCCTTTTTTTTTTTTGGATTCTTGATTCATACCTTTATAAATATGGAAAAGATCACATTCAAATTTGTTCTACAAATTTCCAAAAAATTTTTGAAAGTTTCGATCAGATCTAAAAGTTGAGTTGAAGCATAAGTGAGTGATATCACTTCAAGCCTCTCCTTTCCTAGCTAGATGATTAGTTTACTCTTTTCCCACTTTTAATCTTTTGATTCATGTGTTTACTAGCTTAGATTCATTTACTTGCTTCTAATTCCAAGAATTTCAATTCTGTTTGGATCAATATCTTGTAACTACTCTATTTTTGTTCTTCATGATATGTTTTTTTTTATCTACTTCATTGAGCTCAGTTTTTTTTATTGTTTCATGCAATTTATTTTACAATTTAGATAGTAAACTTGTAAATCTATATTACTTTAGCTCAATTTGAGTTCATTTAACCTGTAGCAATGTGGATCTAATTTTTTTCTTCAAGATCAATAACTTCTAGGTTTGAATTTTAGTTTTGAATTTTACTTATTCTCGTTAGATCTGTGATATTGCTTTATCAAATGCCTTTCAATTCTAGTTAGATCTTAGTTTACTTACTTTTTTTGCAATTTAGAAGTTGTTTGGATTAATTTCTAGTAAGTTTCTAGATCTTTCTCTTGTTAGAAGTTAAGAGGTAGTTAAGGTAGTTATTTTTAGTTACTAGTTAGTTATTTTCAATTTATCCTTCTAAGTTACTGTTTGGTTGTTACTTTAAGTTTCTATTTTCAGGTTCCTAGATTAAAATGATATTCAAAGCATGCTAGATTCAATTCGAGTTACTTTAGCTACTATTTTAGCTAATTTTTCTAGTTTATTTACCTTATATATTATAGCTTTACTTTTGTTAGAAACATGTATTACTTATGGTTTTATTCAATTGTTCTTGTTAGCTTAGCCTTATATATACCTTTCGATTAAATCAACATTAGAAGGAGTGTAGGAATAATAGGTACTTAGACTAAGTCTTCTTTAGTTAATCCTTATGGGATGATATCTTGACCTTTGGTAACAATTATTATTTGAATGATCTATGTGCTTGCAGAAATATCACAATCAAAAATTTTGGTCTAGGTTACAATTTTACCATCATTGATAAAAGGAAGAGCATGTTAGAGAAAAGACAAAGATAAATGGCTTACTGAAAAGGCAGGAATCATAAGGGAGAGAAAGGGTGTTCTTTTACCTCTATGACACATTCCGCTCAAGCGAATATGTTCACCCTGGGTCATCGAAAGTGAAAATGGGAAAATTCAACAAAAAATTTCGAGGTGGCTTTCTCCAAGATACAAATACGAGAAATGAAGGAAAAATAAGATGTGGAGGTGGAGAAAGATGCATTCATGTACCTATTCGACTATGGATTTTAAAGATTGGTGAAATTTGTAGCCTATTTTGTGTTTGTTATTGTTAAACCTTGTTAATGTACTAAATTAAAACCTCTAATTTACCTATGCCTAAGGGTATGCAAGAAATCTATATGGGCGTATCTGTCATTATCATTAATAAAATAATAAATGCAAGCATTTTTCATTTCACATTTTGTCCATTTTTCATTTTCTTTGTCCTTTCTTAGTGTGCATATTTTTCTTTTTAATTCTGTCAATATATCCACCTATATATTTGTAATCTCACATGTTTTCCAGTCACTAAATAAAGAATATTATGGATGACAACAACAATGCTTTTAGGTTTGATTTCAAAAACTTTATTCGCATTATAAGCTCGATAATGATATGGATTCAGAAGACTACGCCAATATCTCATAATTTCTAAGACTAATGAAGCAAGAAAATAGGTTGCTATAGCCCCATCAAAAGGCCACAAACACGATCAATTTAGGAGATGAAGAAAATAAAAAAGAAGTCAAAGTCAATACTTCGCTTCCGTCTACCAAACATGTTTGCATAGTCATATTAAGACATGCCAAGACTCAACATGAACATCGTAAAACATAGGCTGCCTTTGAAGTTAGAATGCAAGACAGTGCAATAGAAGTTGAGGCGCAAGAAACTAGAAATGCTATTGAAAATCAATGAGGAGGTAAATAAGAAATTTGACGCTAGTTTTCTAAAAGTAGCTAAATATCTTGAATGGGTAACCAATATAATCTCAGTCTTGAAAAAGGACAAAAAAGTAAGAATGTGCAGAGACTATTAGGACTTGAATAGAGCTAGCTTGAAAGATAATTTTTCATTGCCTCATATCGACACCCTTATAGATAACATTGCTAAACACTCCATGTGCTCATTTATGAATGGTTTTTTCGATTATAACCAGATCAAGATAACTTAAAATGATATGAAAAAAATCACATTTGTGACAATCTAGGGAATATTTTGCTACAAAGCTATGATGTTTTGGTTAAAAAACACTAGTGCTGCATATCAAAGAATGATAGTAACTCTTTTTCACGATATGATGCACCAAGAAATAGAGGTATATGTTAACGATATAGCAAAATCCCATGAAAGAAAATACCATGTTGCTAACCTTAGAAAGCTTTTTGAAAGGTTACAAAAGTACCAACTCAAGCTTTATATAGCTAAATGTACATTTAAGGTCAAGTCAGGAAATAAGATTTATAGTCAGCAAAAAAGGAATTAAAATGGACCTGGACAATATTTATGCCATTAAAAACTTGTCTCTTTTATGTACACAAAAATAAGTGATAGGTTTTTTAGGAAGGCTAAATTATATGTCGTACGTTATCTCCCAACTCACCTTAAAATGTAATCCCATTTTGCCGAATGGAATGAAGAAAGCCAAAATGCCTTCGAGAGTTCTTTAGCCAAAATGGAGAAAGCCACATATTGCATGGAAACCCTTGATTTTGTATTTAACGATTCACGAGAATTCTTTAAGGTGTATGCTACAGCAATGAAATAAAATTGGTAAAAATGAGCAAACCATTTACTATCTAAGCAAGAAATTCACTAAATATTAAATCAAGTATTCTCAATTAGAGAAAATGTGTTGTGCATTGCTATGGACTGCTCATAGGCTAAGGTAATATATGCCTTGCCATATGAGGACTCATGTCAAAGTTGGATCCCCTCAAATACATATTCAAGAAACCATTTGTTATGCTCTTTGAATACGATATTGTATACATAAAACAAAAGGCCATTAAAGGGACTATGATACTTGACTTTCTAGCAAATCACACAGCTAATAACTACAAGCCTATGAAATTTGAGGTTCCAAATGATGACTTAATGGCAATCCTATAAGACAAGGACAAAGAAGTTGAAGATAAATTATGGAATATGTTCTTTGATAAGGCATCCAACATTATTAGGCATGGCATTAGGGAAGTACTAATATCCCTATATAAAAATTATTATCCCAGCACTGCAAGGCTGGATTTTAATTGCACCAATAATGTGGAGTATGAAGCTTGTGACATGTTCAAATTTTTAAAGTTGCATAGCCTTTGTTTAAAAGAACATTTCCAAATAAGATTTTAAAGAAGTGAAGCCTCTAATGAGAGGAGCCTTTAAATTTACTTTTAAAGTTGTGAAGGTTATAATGAGAAGAGCTTTTAAATTTATTTTTAAAGTTGTGAAGCATCTGATGAGAGAAGTTTTTATTTTGATTTATTTTCATTTCAATTTATTTTCAAAAGTTGTGAAACCTCTGGCAAAAGGAGTTTTCGGGTCAATCTTTTAGTTTATTATAATTAGTTATCAAAATTTTCAAAAGCAAATGCAAGAAAACCATCGAATTGTTGGTTTAAACAAAATTATTGTCTTTATCATTGCCTTATTATTGGTTCTCAATAATGTGCAAATAGGAGCAGCTATAGATATCTAATTTTGTCTAAAACAATTTGACTGTATTTGATTTTGACTTTAATTCAGATTTTAGTTAATTAAGTTCGTTTAAGCTTTGCTTTAACTTTTCATTTTCTAATCATTTTGCATCAGCTAAAACTCAATCTAGTTCAATTTTTGATCAATTGGGCTTGAAGGCTCGATAAAAGCCTAAGTCTTTTGTTAAAGAGGGCTAAAGTCCAATTGAAGGCCCAACTTCAATTTTAAGATTCAATGATATTTTTAAGCCCAAAAATATTTTTCCATTTTTACTTCTTATTTGAATTTCATTAATTTTGTTTTGAAAAAAAAAAAAAGAATCAAACATGTTTTTCATTTTTTTGATTTTTTTTTTTTACCATGAAAGACACAAGTATTGAATGCTTGTTACATTTCCCATCTCCTTCGGCCACCTTAGTACCTAAACCCCATCCACCATAAGCCACCATGGCAACTGAATTTCAATTGTCAAGCAACTTCTTCTTACCTAGCATTTCCTTCTCATTCCTACTCCTGGCAATAATCTTAATGGATTGATAAAATTAAGCCAAAGAATCAAGAAAGGGAAAGATTTTTTCACTAAGACCAAAACTCTACCAAAGATCCCAACTACAATCGCTTCACCTATAACTCGAAAACCCATCCACCTGATGGTCCCAAAAAATCCCCTTCACCACCTTGAACTACTCCTAAGCCACAATCAACTCCTTTATTGACAGCCTCTATTAGCTAAAATAGTCACCCAATACTCTACGATCTACCTTTCCTCCACCCCACCACTAGCAACTCCCCAAAACCACCTAACCATCATCAATAATTACACCCTAACACCATAATCAAGCCTCGACAAGCCCCCCAACCCCACCATTAAAACATAACAATGAACCTCGACCCTCATCATCATCACCCAAACCAATGTAAACCACAACCACACAAACAATCACCACCATCACAACTCTACTCACAACCAACTCCCTACAACTCTCATCCAAAAAAACTAAAATAATAAAACACAAAAAAAACAACCATAGTCCTCACCAATTGGTGATAACCAATCAACAAAAAAAAACTTTTAAAAGAGAAAAAAAAAAAGAAAGAAAAAGAAACCAGATCTAGCAATTGAGAATGTCAAAAAGGAGTATAAGAATAAGAATAAGGAAAATAAAGAAAAAGAGAAAAAAAATGAGAATTGAAGAATCGACAACTGAAAGTAAAGATAGAGAAAAAAAGAAAAAGAATAGTAAAGAGACAAGAAAAAGGAACAAAAAGTAGAAAAGCAAAATCGATGGTAAGGAGAAATGAAAAAAGAATAAGCAGAAAGGAAAGAGAAAAAAAAAAGATCAAATGGGAGAAAAAAAAAAGGGAAAAAAAAAAGAAAAAACAAAATAGGGATTAAAACAAGTAGTTTAGGTTCTTAAAAAAAAGAATAGATGACTGGACCCATCAAGCCTGACCCAACTCATGAATAGACCTAGCCTATGTCAACTTTTACTTTAAAGGCCCAATAGACTTTTACTTGGTAGATTTGGGTCAAGCCCAAAAGGCTATTAGGTATATTTCCCTATCTTTAGTATTAATATGCTATTACATGTATTATTTACTTCAATATTTATTTGTGCTCTAATGCTTTTATTTAATGTATTTGAAAACAAACTTATTTGTGTTGTAATGTTTTATTAAACGAAAAGATTTCTTATGCAAAAAATGAATAGTAAATAAATATAAAAATATAAACTAATATTTAAAAAAAAAAGCCTAAAAATTGATTTTAGATAAAGTGAAATAAGAGATAATATTTCTAAGTTTAAAAAATGATTTTAAAGACTACCTAGATACTGCAGAGAATTCAAATAATCATTTTGGCAAAAGAATATTATCTCACCTTTAAAATGTTTCGTATGAATTTTTCAAGTGAAAATTTATTTCTTTTTTAATTCTACCTAGATATTTGAGAGTTAAAAAAATAAATAAACAAAAATAAATACTAAATAAATGTTTTTAATACCCATTTCCATCCTAAGAAAATTTTTTTTAGAAAAGAAATATAATTACATGAATAATTTAATTTACACTCATGCATAAATAATAAATGTGGAATAGCAAAATTAGAATTTTAAAAAATATATATAAAATAATTTTTCTAAAAAATAATATTTGGAAACCCTGCTTAGATATTAAAAAAAATTCAAATCATATTTTTTTAAGAATTATTATTTTCATTTTTACCTAAATTAATTATGAGAATTTCCTAAATGAAGTATTAATTTTCTTAAGTTTCGCTTAGATATTGGAGAATTAAAGAAGTTTGCCCAACAAAAAGTAAATAAAATCTCTTTTTCTCATTAAATATGTTTTAAAAATAATAGTGAAAAAAAAAATTAAAGTATCTATAAAATAGATCAAATTAGTCATTTGCATCTTTTAATCTGTATTTACATCATTTATTTTCTTCATATTACGTCATGCATTTTATTATTGTCAAAAAATATAAACTAATAATTGGTGATTTTGAAATTTTTTTAAAATAAAGATAATATTTTTAAATAAAAAAATAACTTTAGGACCTTACATAAATATTAGAAAGATTCTCAACAATTATTTTTTATAAAGAGTATTACGCCAAATTTTAAGGATTATTATGAGATTCTCAAGTGAAGAATATTCTTTAAAATTTCACCTAGATATTAAAGAATTTAGAAAAAAGTTTTAAAACTTAAAACTTTCATTTTATTCCTAAATAAATGGTCTATAAAACAAAGGATTTTGCAAAATAAATGAAATTAAGGGACTTATTTAAATGTTAAAATCAAGACCATTTTTATAAATACATAACATATGATTAGTTGGTACCATTTTTAAAATGGTGCTCTCAAAGTGCTAATCTTTTGACACACATAATCATATTTTTTAACCCAAATTTATTTTCACAAACCAAATGAAAATTGTATTTTTAATAAGTTTTAATTAATTTTAAAATCTTATTAAGAATATAAGTTTTTTAGGCAGCCAATCACACATGGCCGAAAAAGATTAGTAGCTATTAGTCTTGAATTGATAAAATATTTAGAAATGAAAAAACAAAAATTTACTAAAATTGAATTAAATTGATTTGAACTTGATTTGAATATTTTTCTAGCTTTTTAGCTAGTCAAAAATGTTTTTGAACAAAAACAATTTATTTCCCACAGTTTAAAAACAAAATTAGCCAAAATTGCATAGAAAGGATCAATCTCATCCTCAAAAGGAACGATTGATTTTTTAGCCATTAGATTATCTCGTGGGATTTTCATGAAAACCAATCGATCCTCTCATTGTATAGATCAATTGGTACAAGGGTTCAAGGATAGGATCAATCCCCTCCATGTAAGATTCAATTGAAATTTTTATAAGAAGTAAAATTGGTTTTAAAAACATGAAAATGGATCAATCACCCAACCTAAGGGGTCGATCACCTTGCAAACGAATCGATTGGTACCCATACAGGATCGATTGGGTAGTGCTTTCAAGTTTAAAGTTTCACCTTTCAAACATGAAACAATCAATTCCCTTTAGTACATGATCAATTGGTTCGGTCTTGACAGCCTTAAACGATCATAATTTTTTGTTAAACATGAAAATGGATCAATCATCCAACCTAGAGGATCGATCACCTTGCAAACGAATCGATTGGTACCCATACAAGATCGATTGGGTAGTGCTTTTCAAGCTTAAAGTTTGGCCTTCCAAACATGAAACAATCAATTCCCTTTAGTACATGATCAATTGTTTCGATTTTAACGAGCTTAAACGACCATACTTTTTTGTTGATTTGTTGAGGCTCCCAACATTTAATGAAGCCAATGACTCTCTTCACCTTTCTACATATAAAAGAAGGTCTCCCAGTAGATTCAACCTATCAAGAACCAAGAAAATTTATTGCTTTCATCCACCATCTTCTCCAAGTATTAAAAAGCATTTTGTTGTGAAAAAAATGTAGAAAATCCAATCTTGTATTTATTTCTCTTTTGATGACCTTCATAACTTTCATTTGTACTTTAAATTAACAAATACCCAACCTTAGAGAGACTCCTTGAGTTTGCAAAAACACTTCAAAACTTGTATTATGAGATTGTGAGTTTAAAAAGGAGGTTAACTCTTAAGAGATTGTGTTGTTGATTGTATAGAGCTTTAAAAAGCTAAGTTATAACATTCAACACATAATGGATTGGACTCATTGGCAAGTGAGAATAAGGGAAAGGATTAGGTGCCTTGAAAAAGAATCAAACCTCTATAAATACTAGTGTTTGATTCTCCAACTCTACTTCTTTACATTTCAAGTTGTTTATATTGTGCTTATATATTGTGTTTATTTGTTTAGAAATTGGTATTTGTGATTATTGTGTTGATTGGTGTTCAAATTGTTAAAATTTATAATTAACCAATTCACTTCCTCTTAGTTAAATTCAAGTCTTTAAGTTAATAATTTGTATCAAAGATAGTACTCTTTTTCGTAACTCTAAGCAACCTAAAAGTGATCCTAAATGGCTTAAAGAAGTATTATGATGAATGAAAAGCAACAAGAAATGTGTCTCATGGCAAATAAAATGGTTGCCGCGTATCTTGGTGGGGAAGGTCATTCCATTGTAAAACATCCTCTCTTTTTTAGTAACAATTACTCATATTGGAAGACTAGGAGGAGATTGTTCATTCAAGTTAATGATTATGAAATATAGAGAATTATTGTCAATGGCCTTCAAATTTCGATGAACAAGGTGGATGATAGAGATATGATCAAGCAAGAAAATAAATGCGATGCTAATGATATAAAGATAGCATAACTCAATGCCAAGGAAATGCACACACTATTTTGTGCATTGGGGCCTAGTGAGTATAATATAGTTTCTTTGTATGAAAATGCATAGGAAATTTGGGATAAGTTGGCCATTACCTATGAAAGCACAAATCAAGTCAAAGAGACCAAAATTGGATGCACACTCATGATTATGAGCTCTTCAAAATAAAATAGGATGAAATTATTAATGATTTGTCCAACCACTTCACCAACATCATCAATGGTTTAAAGCCTCTTGGAAAGATATATTCTAGTGTGAAAATGGTGAAAAAGATTTTAAATAGTTTACCAAAGAGTTACAAGGCAAAAGTGGTGATAATTGTAAAATTCAAAGACCCTTATACACTTTCTTTGAATGAACTCATGGGTTCTCTTTTTACATATAAGATGAAACTCAAATAGGGACAAGAACCAATCAAGAGAGGTGGTATTGCTCTAAAATCAAATATCCAAGAGGAAAAAGAGGAAAGCAATGAAGAAAATGAAAATAAGGAAAAAAGATGGCTATGTTTGCAAAGAGATTCAAGAAGTTCATGAAAATAAACAAATTCTCAAATAGAAAAAGGCCACAAAAGGAGTCCATTAAAGGAGAATCAAGTAGAAGAGATTAAACACCAAGCGGGTTGCTATGAATGCAACAAACAAGGCCATATCAAGTTTAATTGTCCTTTGTTAAAAAAACAAAATGTAACAAGGCCAAAGAAGAAAGTAATGGTGGCTACATAGAGTGATAGTGATTTCTTGATGATGAGAAAGAAATAACCACCCTATGTCTTATGGCTCTTGATGAACCTAAAGTAAATTCTAACTTAAATTATTTAAATTATTATAGTTTTGATGAGTTACAAGATGTATTTGATGAATTAGTTGTAGAATACGAAAGCATGAACATAAGCCATAGAAAAACAATTTCTAAGTTGAAAGTAGTGAATGAATCCTTAAGTAAGGCTAAAAATGAATTAAAGAAGGAAACTGAGGTTTTAAAATTGAATGTTGATGATTTGACTAAGAAAAAATTTGATTTTGCATAATTCTTTATGTAGATTATATATAGGACATTAAAAACTCAATGACATGTTTGAAACACAAAAAGCTTTCTTTGATAAAAATGGATTAGGCTACAATGGTGATGATAAAGAAACTCATTTGAAGAATTTTCTTGTTAAACCAAATGACTCATTTAGTACATGTGTATATTGTCATAAATTAGATCATTCTATCTAATTTTGCTCCTTAAGGAAAATTACTCATAGAGATAAACTCATTAGGAGTTTGTGGATTCCAAAAGGAGTTAGCACTTCTAAAAATAAGGTTAATAAAATGAAGTGGAATCCCTATGGCACAAAAATTGTAAGCATTAACTTTCAAGGACTAAAGAAAATTTGGGTGCCCAAAGCAAAAATTTGATTATGTTTTCGTAAGAGGATAAGCATTGCTATAAGGCAAATTCAAGTAAGAACAATCCATGATACCTTGATAATAGATGCTCAAAACATATGACTAAAGATAAGAATCAATTCAAGGACTTAAAGCCTAAAAGTGAAAGAAATGTTACATTTGAGGACAACTTCAAAGGCCAAATTGAAGGAATCGACTCCATTGGTAATAATTCTTCAACTACTACTGAAAATGTTTTACTTGTGAAAGCATTTAAGCACAATACACTTAGCATTAGTCAATTGTGTGATAAAAGACTTAAAGTTGTGTTTAAATCCATGTGTTACCAAGTGATTGATATCAAGACTAACAAACTAATTTTTGTTGGACACCGCCAATGAAATGTTTATGTAGTGCATTTAGATTATCTATTTTTTCAAAATGTTTGATTTATGGCTCAAAAAGAAAATTAAAGTTTGATTTGACATAAAAGACTTAGACATGCAAGTATACAAGTAATTTCAAAACTTTCTCAAAATGATTTAGTCGTTAGTTTACCAAAATTGAAATTTGAAAAAGATAAGGTTTATGATGCATGTGCTCAAAGAAAACATAGAAAAGTGTCTTTTCAAAACCAAGAATTGTATTTCAACCTCTAGACCACTTAAATTACTTCGTATTGATCTTTTTTATTCTATTAGGACAATGAGCCTTGGTAGTAAACAATATGGGTTTGTTATTGTTGATGATTTTACTAAATATATATGGGTTCTCTTTTTGCATTCAAAAAATGAAGCTTTGAAAAAATTCATTACTTTTGGCAAACAAATACAAAATGAAAAAGAATATTCAATCTCTAGTATTAGAAATGAACATGGAAAAGAGTTTAAAAATCTCAGTTTTAATGAGTTTTGTAATAAAAATGGTATTAGCAATAATTTTTTTGCTCATAGAACTCTTTAACAAAATGAGGTCGTAGAAAAGAGAAATAGAACTTTAGAAGAAATGGCTAGAACTATGCTTTGATAAATACCTCTTATTATATTATAAATAGTAACTATGATTAAGACAATTATGAAGAAAGCTCCTTATGAACATTTTAAATGAAGAAGGCCTAACATATGCTATTTTCATCCCTTTAGTTGCAATTTTTTTGTTTTTAACAATGAAAAAGATAATCTTGAAAATTTTGATGCAAAAAATGATAAAGGCATTTACATAGAATATTCTTTGAATTCAAAAGCTTGTAGAGTCTTTAATAAAATAGCATTGGTTGTTGAAGAATCCATGTGTTATTTTTTGAGTCTAATCCTCTTTCGCAAAAGGTATCTCTTGATGATGATGTAGGAATACTTTTAGGAAATATCAATGATACATCATATGACATTGAAAAGAACAATGAAAAAGAAGATGATAAATTTTTAAAAGAACCATAACACATAAAGCGTGAACCTAATCACCATAGAAAAATAATATATGTTAAAGACAATGAGATTATTGGTGATCCCTCTCAAGGGTTAAGAACTAAATCTTCTTACAATGTGGGTAATTATATTGTTTTTCTTTCTCATATTGAACCCAAGAACATAGATGAAGCCTTATGAAATGATTATCAGATTTTGGCTATAATAGAAGAATTGAACCAATTTGAAATAAGCCAAGTGTGGAACCTTGTACGTAGACCTAATGATCATCCTACTATAAGCACTAAATGGGCTTTTAGAAATAAAATGGATGAGCATGGCAATATTGTTAGAAACAAAGCTAGATTAATAGCTCATGGGTATACTCAATAAGAAGGAACTGACTATAATGAGACTTATGCCCATATTGCCAGATTAGAAGCCATTAGAATGTCACTTGCATTTTTTAAAGATTTCAAGCTTTTTCAAATGGATACCAAGAGTGCATTTTTAAATAGTTTTGTAAATTGAGAAGTTTATGTATAACAACCCCCCGATTTTGAAAATTCACGACTTTCATATCATGTTTAAAATTTGACAAAAACTTTATATGGTTTAAAACAAGCTCTTAAATCTTGGTATGAAAAATTGTCAATGTTTTTAATTGAAAATGATTTCAATAGAGAGAAAGTTGATACTACACTTTTTATTAAAACAAAAAAAGAACATTTTCATTGTGCAAGTTTATGTTGATAATATTATATGTGGTGCTACTAATAAATCTCTTTGTCGAGAGTTTGTTAAGACTATGCAAAGTGAATTTGAAATGAGCATGATAGGAAAGCTTATACTTTTTTTGGGATTACAAGTAAAGCAAACAAAAAATGGTACATTCATCAATCAAGCCAAATGCATCAAGAACTTGCTCAAAAGATTTGGATTATAGAACTTAAAGCCTTACCTAACACTTATGAGCACTTCAACGAAACTTAACAAGAATAAAAAAGGTAAATGTATTGATTCTAAATTATATAAGTCTATGATTGATTCATTGCTATATCTTACTACAGGTAAACCCGATATAATATTTAATGTGTGCTTATGTGCTAGATTTCTATCATCACCTAGAAAATCATATTTACTTGCTATTAAACATATTTTTAAATACCTTAAGAACATTCCTAGTTTAGGATATGGTATCCAAAAATAACATCTTTTGCTTTGCATGCTTATTTCGATGCGAATTTTGGTGGTTGTAAATTTGATAAAAAGAGTACTCTCGATACTTGTCAATTGTTTAGGAATATGCGCATATCATGGCTTTTTAAGAAACAAAATAGTGTTGCTTAATTTACAACCAAAGCTGAATATGTAACGACCGGTAGTTGTTATGCTCAAGTTTTGTGGATTAAACAACAATTTGAGGATTTTGGAATTACCATGGATCACATTCACATTAAATGTGATAATACTAGTGTTATTAATTTAACCAAATATCCAATTCAACTCTCAAGAACCAAGCACATTGAAATTAGGCATCATTTTATTAGAGATCATGTTCAAAAGGATGATATTGTGCTTGAATATATCGATACATTGCATCAATTAGATGATATTTTTACAAAATCTCTTAATAGAGATAGATTTTGCACAATTAAAGGTGAACTTGGTCTTGAAATGCAATTCTTGATTAATTGATATATTTGCGCTTTTGTTTGAACAAGTCATAATTATTTTGATTTATTTGTCTTAACTTGTTGATTATGATTATGTTTATGGTTAATTTGATGCTTTTTTGAAATGTTCACATTGCATAAATTTTTTTTAAATCATTTTTATCCAATTAAAAAAAAATGTTGGCTGCACAAAATTCAATCAATTTTATAGAAGATTGGATCCATTGGTTTTTCAACTCGTAGCAAAATTAACCCAAGAAAATGGATAGCTGATCAATCCCCTAATGACCCAATCTATTGGTCCAAGGCTAGCTCACCAAAAATGCCTCATCTTGAATCCAACTTTTCTATTTCTTTTTCCCTCAACTTAGCCAACTTTATTCACTTCTTTTTCCCCATTTTTGTTTCCTCCCCAACCTTAAGATTTCTACTCTCAATTTCTCCTAAAAATCATCACCTTCAAGCATAATTTCTTGCAAAAATCTTCATAATTCATTGATTTCTTGCAATATTTTCTTCAAATTTCATCAAAATCATCACCAAGTCACTCTCTCTCATTTCTCTCTCTAAAAAATTAATCTCTTTTTATGCTTCCATTAAAACATCATCTTCCACCTAATTTTCTTACTTCTCTCAAACATATATTCATCCCTATCACACATATTAAGTATTTCCTCCATCAGTTTTACAAAATCATATCTATTTTCTCATATTCAATTTCTCAATTTTTTCCATGGCTCCCAAGACAAGGCCTCCATTTGCCACAAGGAGAAATCCACCAAGAGGAACCTCTAGCTCATCAATCAAGCTTTTTTTCAACCAAAATTTTGAAAACCCTATAGTAAAAGAGAGATATAATACTCATTTTACTCATAGAAAAGTCAAGCAAGAAAAGGTAATTAATCTCGATTTCCTCTAATCCATTGAATTTCCATATTTACATGTTTTTGAGGAATTTGGTCAAATGAACTATTTTAGCATTGATGGAATAGTTTTTGAGAATCTAGTTAGGCTATTCTATAGCAATGCAAATTGTATTGAGGTTGATAGGCATGGAAATAGGTATTATATTGATAAATTTAGAACATATGTGATGAGTAAAGAAATTGCAATGAACAAATAATTATTAGTTGAGGCATTCATGCTAGATGATAATAGAGGTACAAACACTAGGTATGATATGCTTGGATTGGCTCAAGACATTTTTTATAATGATGATTTGACGATCGCTTCAACTTAAGCTTCTAGGTTTTCCATGTATGATAGATTGCTTCATCTCATACTCACACGTGTTAGGACCCTTTGAAACCCAATACTCCACCATTAAAAAGCAAGATTATTGGTGGATGTATAAGATTAAACATGAAAAAAAAACCCAATCTTGTGCACTTCATTTTTAATGATATGATGAAGGTTGTCCAAAATAAAGACTACATTTTGGTAAATGGAATAACCATTAGCAATCTACTTAAGAGGTTGTGCACAATACTAAAAATGATAAAGTGATTGTCTCCAATCCTATCACTATTCTTAAAGTTCATACACTTCATAGCATGGGATATACTCAAAATGTTGCCTGTGTGTGGATTAGAAAAAGTGAAGTTGGAATTAAGCATGAAAAAAAGCATAAAGTTCAAGATGTTCCACAAGATATTCCACAAGAAAGCCATTTTAGTCCACCATTTAATACCTAAGGAGCTTTGCAAATTCTTATGACTCAAACAAAAAATTTACACTCCTTGGTTAGGGATATAAACTCTAGATTGGAAAATATAGAGGTAACTCAAAATGAGTTGATTTCACAAATTCGACAAATGAAGACTGAAATTGGACAAATCAATACTACACAAGAGCAAATGGAATAGTGTTTTCATCATTTTCCTCTTTATCCTCCTCCATCTTAATCTATCCTTGATGCCAAGCCAAACTATTTTTCCTACATTTTTAATTTTTTAAGTTTTTACTTTTCTTGAAGACAAATTTTATTGTAGCATCAACATTGGCACTTTACGTATTAAATTTAATGGCATGAACATCTTTCTTTATTATATTGTGTTTGATTATGTGGCCTTAAGATATTGTGTTGCTATAAAGTTGTTATTATGTTCATAATTGCGATTATGTAATTCTTGATATTATGTTGCTATAATGGGCTATCGTATTGAGATTAAATGATATTGTTCCCTTGAATTAATTGAGCAAGTTAATCTTGTAGGGATTGAATGGATGATACTGGTTCCTTTTTGCTATAACAAAAAAGAGGAAAAGTTTATGTTTTATGAAAACTTACTAAATTGCTATATTTGCTTATATGTTTCTAGCATAACAAAAAGGAGAACTTGTGCTTCGATGAATATTTGATATTTTGCATGTGTTTATGTCTTATAAATGCTCTTGATATTATGATGTGTTTAATTTGCTAACAATGAAATGGATGGATTTTATCTTGCAATTCTTGTTGAAACCTTGTAGAAAAATGACCTTTTAATTTTTATTGATCATGCTTATATTCAAGAAGAGCTTTTTCTTAAAAAAAAAATATTTTCAAAGCAAATTTTATCTTATGGTTTTGTCATATAAAAAAGAAGGAGATTATTAGCCTTGAATTGGTAAAGTATTTTAAAATAACAAAACAAAAATTTGCTAAAATTGAATTAAATTGATTTGAACTTAATTTGAATATTTTTCTATCTTTTTATCTAGTCAAAAATATTTTTGAACAAAACCAATTTATTTCCCATGTTTTGAAGACAAAATTGGCCAAAATTGCATGGAAAGGATTGATTCCTTCCTCAAAAAAATCGATTGATTTTTTTAGCCAACAGTTTGTATTGTGGCATTTTCATGAAAACATTGGTACAAGAGTTCAAAAAAACAGGATTAAACCCCTCCTGTAGGGATTGATTTTTTTTATCAGAAGCAAAATTGGTTTCAAAAACATGAAAATGGATCGATTACCCAACCTAAAAGATCGATCACCTTGCAAATGGATCAACTGCTATAAAATACAAGATTGATTGGGTGGTGCTTTTCACGTTTAAAGTTTGGCTTTTCAAACATGAGCCAATTGATCCTCTTTAGCATAAGATCGATTCGTTCAGGGGATCAATTGTTTCGATCCTGACAAGTTTAAAGTCGATTTTTTTTTATTATTTGTAGAGGCTCCTAACAAGCCAACAACTCACTTCACCTTTCTACATATAAAAAGAAATCTCCCACTAAATTCAAACTATTAAGAACTAAGAAAACTTATCGACTCCATCCACCATTTTCTCTAAGCATTAAAGATCATTTTGTTGTAAGAAAAATGCATAAAGTCAAATCTTGTATTTATTTCTCTTTTGATTTTTTCATAACTTTCTTTGTATTTCAAATTAACAAACACCCAACCTTAGAAAAGTTCCTTGAATTTGCAAAAACACTTCAAAACTTGTATTATAAGGTTGTAAACTTAAAGGAAAGGATAACCCATAAAAGATTGTGTTATTGATTGCATAGAGCTTTGAAGGGTTAGATTGTAACATTCAACACATAATCAATTGGACTCATTGGCAAGTGAGCTAAATGAGAGGACATAAGTGCCTTGAAGAATGATCGAACCTTTATAAATACCGATGTTTGATTCTCCAACTCTACCTTTTTACATTTCAAGTTGTTTACATTGTGCTTATATATTATGTTTATTTGTTTAGAAATTGGTATTTGTGATTATTGTGTTATTGGTGTTAAAATTGTTAAAATTTATAATTAACCAATTCACCACTTTTTTTATTTAATTCAAGTCTTTGAGCTAATAGTAACAATTCCCCCTGTTTTGATTTTCATTTTAAAATCCAATGCCAAAGCCATTATGACACATATCGAAAAAGCACATTGAACAAAACCTTCATTGACTTTAATTATTTTGTCTTAAAACCTCTAACTTCCTCATCATTGTTCAAAGCGCCATCTAAATTAATTTTGACTATATGTTTCATCCATTCCTTTTTTTTTCTTTAGTAGATATCCATTTATATTTGCCTTGCACTCGTTACCACTATTTCAAATATTCCTTTACAAAAAGTAATCTACCTTTAATTTCACCGCCTATAATTTAATGCCTAACAACCTTAAATATATATGTACGGGTAAATTTAAAAATAATGTTAAACTACACTTGCTTTATCAAATTTGATATGGCTCAAAGGATTTTGATTTACAGATTCTTAGATTTCGAAAGAAAAAATGATATTAAAGAAAAATGTATGATTTTTAGATTTTGTTAACTTTAAGATATGTAAAATTTTTATATTTGGTTAGAGGAATGTAAGATTGATTAATAAAGTTTTTTATTATATTGTCTTTGATTAAACATGAATAATTCATGACATTCATAACACGTGATACATGAATAACACATAAATAACAAGTGATTATTTAAATTTTTGTTTATTTAACATGCAAAATTTGCATTTAATATTTTTGTTAAATTGTTTAAATAAAAGTATTTTAAGTTCTATTGCATATATATTATATGTAATAATAAATTTTTTCATAATATATTTTCAACAAAAACTACTCTTTTAATTTTAAAAATATCATTTTCGCTGAAACTAATAAATTCTGAAAAATAATTTTTTCGTATTTTCAACAAAAACAATGCTTTTTATTTTTAAAACAATTTTTGTTAAATTCTGAAAAAAAAAATCATATTTTTAATAAAGATCACGTTTTTTATTTTAAAAACAATGTTTTTCTTGAATTTTGAAAAGTAATTTTTTTATAATATATTTTTAATAAAAATCACATTTTTATCTTAACAACGTCATCAATATATTTTCTAATGTAAATAATGCTATCCATATAATCTAAAAATGTAATTAAATGATGACAACCGAGCATATTTTTACTTTTCCTCCATAATCCAAAAAAATTCAAAGAAAATAGAGTTTTTTATTCCTCCTATTTTTCCCTTTTTTGACATTATTGAAAATATAAGATTCACCACAAGGAAAGCTTCTAAACCAAACCAAAGAATCATCGACTATTAGATTTCAAAAGGAAAAGTTAAATTTCAAAAATTAATTGCTCCCTTAGTACAAACAAAATTGTACAAGGAATGAAACAAAATTTTTTAGAACCCACAATAAGAATTAATTAAAAATTATTTTATGATAAATGATAATTTAAAAATATATGTTTTATCAACTTAATTTTTTTTTAACATATGTACTTTTATATGCATATTATATAATATAGATAAAATAACTACAAACAAACAATTAGCAAAAATAAAAACCAAATCTAACCCTAACTATCTTAAAGGTTAATGCTATTAATGATCCTAATCTATAGTAAAATGTTTAATTTGATACTAAAATTTTAAAAATCTTTAATATAACATCTAAAAAATAAATCTATTAACTAATGTAAATGTACCTCTAACATAATTAATTCATAAACTCATAATTTAAATACTAAATTAAATATTTTTAAAAAATATATATCATATTAAATATTTTATTATAATTTAAAAATCATTCATGATATTATTTATTTATTCAAAGATCCTTCGTGACATCTTTTACTAATGTACAAAACACACTAAAAAAGAAAAAATAAAAATAAAGACAAGAACTTTTGCATTTCCTTAAACCAACATCAAAGTGAAAAAATTCAAGAAAATCGAAAACTAAATCAAAACCATAATATTCAATTTTCAATTTTTTTATTTGATTCGAATCAAATTCAAATATTAAATAAATATATTAAATTTAAATCGAATTTCGAATTGAAATTTAAAAAATAAAAAAAAATTCAAATCAAATTGAATTATATATTTTTATTATTTTTTTATATATTTTAAATTTTATAAAATAAAAACAATTATTTTACATATAAATCTAGTTAAATATATTAAAATCCTATTAAAATAATATATAAAAAATAACAAAAATAAATTTTAAAAACCAATGGACCAAACCGAATTGAACCCATACAATTTAATTCAAATAGAATCAATTTAAAAAAAAAACTCAATTCTGATTTAAATTTTAAATTTTCATAATACTATAAATTATTTGAAAAATCAAACCGAATCCAATCCAAACCATAATCACCCATGGACCAATCCATAAATTTGTATAACGCTGTTAAAAGAGAAGGAACGTACAACGAAAAGGCTAAACTAAAGGCAGGAAAAAGAAAAAAAAAAAAAAAAAAGAGTGGGGGAATTTGTGGAAAAAGTTTATCCCAGATTGGAAAATAAACTCCACGTTCCCCCAACAAGCATAATTCGAATAAATTGAGAAGCTTGAAGCGCAATAATTCACAACTAAAAAAAATAAGGAAAGGTACACACGAGAAAACTTCCATTATTTTATTGCTTTTTATGATCAAAATTGCAAACATGATGAAAGAATAACTATTCAAAATTTCAGTCCATATATATGATCACAATCGGGAAATTTTGTGTGTAAAACTGAAACCAAAAACACAGACAAAACTGCTACAAGAATTGCCCAACTGACAACCCTCATACCCCATGCACTGACCCACAAAAATGCTCACAAACCACCAACCACATCTCCCTTCTTTTCCAAACATTACCCCCATATTATAAATAGAAACTTTGTAATAGACGCATTCTAAAAGGAAAAAGGATTCATTTCAACCGCACTAATGACTTTTTCACACTCAATCAAAAGCTTCGTAGCCATGGAGTAAAACATCATGCAAAAACAAGCGCTCGTAACCTTCTTGGGGAAAAGAATTGGCAACAGATATGCTTCAACACAGACAGGACATTGCATTCCTTCAAAACCAGAACGTTACCTGTCAAGCCAATATGCTATGAGGAGAGGATGGATTGCAATGCAAGCTGTTGCTGTGGCTGCAAAGATGACCAAGTTGAGGCTAATGTTGCTGGTGGCAAAGTCTGCTGAAGCTGCCTCAGTAGATTGACCATCCGACTTGCAGTTTGTTCTGTGGCTAGATCCTTACCACATAGAACCTACAAAACAACCATCTGTAAGAGAACATACTCAGACTTTACACCTATAAAAGAATTCAGCTTTTAGTCCTTTCAAAGTTGTTATTTCTTTATTGAGTTAATTACACTTTTTTTTGGAGTTAATTACACTTTTAATACTTAAAGTTTAAGAAAATATACACATTGGTACTTAAAAAAAATAAAATGTACAATTTACGCCATAAACTTTTAAATAATATATCATGTTAATTCATATTCAACTATTATTAACTTAACTCACCTATATGATATCTAACTAGTATAATTTTGTTATATATAAACATTGTTTGTTAAATAAAAATGTTAAATATTTTGTAAAAACCTTTATAGAAATGTCATGTGACAAAATGATTAACCGAGCTTAGATAATATTTATGATTCAAGTAAAATATATTTTTTTAAAATTAAATTGGAAAAAAATTTTGATATTTGTAAAATATCGCATATATAATTAATATGATTAACAAGATTAGATTTTTGGGTTAATACATACATAATTTTGAAGTTTAAGGTTCAAATTGTACATTATTTAAAAGTTCAAAGTGCAAATAGTACATTTTATTTCTTTAATTACCAATTTGTACATTTTTCCAAAATTCAAGTCTCAAAATTGTAATTAGTTCTTTCCTTATTACATGAAATATGTACATTACTGTAGAAAACTTAAAGAGCAATTGTCCTTATTTCTTCTTATTCAATCTAGAATGAAGGAATACATTTAAATAAATAGAAACAGTGAAGTTCCTTATTAGGAAACAACTTATATGAAACAAAAAACATAAAATAATAAAAGGAAAGAGAATTATTCTATTCTAAAATAAAAACAAATCCCTAAAAACTTAACAATCAAAATAGTTAACTAAATCAAAAGAATAAATGATAAATATTGCAAAATAAATTAGAAAATCAAGCTACACTAATGTAAGAGAATCAGATCTGCACCAATGTAGGAGAATCATATTTCTACACTCCCCCTTAAGTTGGGTTATGAATGTTAGTCATACTCAACTTGGATTTCAATTCATAAAAAATGCTTCTAAAAAGAGCTTTAGTAAGAATATATGCAATTTGTGAACTTTTAAGGATATAGGCCAGTTTGACCAACCCATTTTCTATCTTTTCCTTTACGAAATGTCGGTCCAACTTTATGTGCTTGGTCTTATCATGATAAACAGGATTTTTGGTTTATCATGATTTTTGGCAACATTTATAGTAGCCTTATTGTCACAAAACAATGTCATAGATGTCCCAATCTAAACTTTTAATTCTCCAAATAACCTTAACCAAAGTGTTTCAAAGAAGGGAAAGTTTATCTTGACGTAGGTCTGCTTCTGGCCTAGATCAACCTAAGTTAAATGAAGTCTCTATCATCCTGATTAAAAAATCAAAGATGAAACTTCATACACCTTAAGATTCATAGGACGAAAAGAGAATTTTTGAGGTCCTTATACTCATTATGCCTAGCATTGAATAGACTGGGTATTCGCCCTATCAATATCTCAAATCAATGATAGGTTCGATTCGGATCATGCTCCTGCCTAAATGGCACCCGAATCGAACCGAACCATTTGTCAGGCTATTGTTCTCTTGTTTTGTTCCTGAAAAGTAATGGAGTAAGACATCGATTTCTCAAAAGGATCAATTTTTTTTGATTGCATGATAAACTCCCCTGAAAAACATTGGCAATCGTGTAAACGAGGTGCTCTACCTAACTGAGCTATAGCCTTTGTGTTTGTGATACATATTTTATCATATTATTAGATAATTTCTTGTCAAGATGAATATTACATGATCCAACATCATAATCATACATTTTTAGTCGATTTGATTGGTATTGCTTAGAAGTAATATCGGATTTATAATCCATCGATGTGATAGGTCCCTTTTTCCTTCACAAATATCATGGGACATTACTTTAAACTCAGCCTCAGCACTGCTTCTAGCTACAACAACTTGCTTTTTACTTCTCTAAGTGATTAAATTGCCCCAAACATAAGTGCAATATCCAATAGTAGACCTTTTATCTATTACTGATCCAGCCTAATCAACATCAATGTACACCTCGACTGCCCCTGCCAATTGACTTCTTAAAATATAGACCTTCACCAGGACTCTTCTTTAAGTACTGTAGGATGCGATGAACAACCTTAAAATGCTCCTTTGGTTGGATTATTCATGTATCTACTCACCATCCTTACTACAAACTCGATATCAGGTCGTATGTGGGAAAGGTAAATAAGGTTCCTAACTAGTCTTTGGTATCGCCCTTTGTCCATGCACGAGCTTCCATTTTCACTTCCAATTTTATTAGTTGAGTCCATGGGTGTATTGGCAGGTTTGCATCCAATCATGCCAATTTCTTTAAGTAAATCAAGCACATACGTTGAGACACTAATATTTCATTCTTAGACAGAACCACTTTCATTTCAAGGAAATATTTAAAGAACCCCAAGTCCTTTATTTCAAACTCTTTTGCAAGGAGTTTCTTCAAATCATCTATTCCTTCCTTGTGGTCTTCGATGATTATGATATCATCCACATAAACAACAAGAATAACTATTTTTCCTACATTAGTGAACTTAACAAGCATAGTATAGTCAAACTAACATTGAAAGAATCCATACCTCTTCATTGCCTTGGTCTACCGTTCAAACCAAGCCCGAGGAGAATGTTTAAGTCCATACAAAGATTTTCGAAGTTTGCACACTTTGCCCATGTTGTCTTGCCTTTCGAAACCAAGAGGAATTTCCATGTAAACATCCTCCTCCAAATCACCATTTAAGAATGCATTCTTGATGTCAAGTTGGTGGAAAGGCCAATCAAGTTGGCCGCTAGTGACAATAGAACTCTAATTGAATTGAGTTTGGCTACCAAAGT
This sequence comes from Durio zibethinus, assembly GCF_047325235.1. Lineage (NCBI taxonomy): Eukaryota > Viridiplantae > Streptophyta > Magnoliopsida > Malvales > Malvaceae > Durio > Durio zibethinus. The sequence continues at coordinate 9,718,959 of NC_143174.1, read as the reverse complement.
AAATGTCTCCTCATAGTTTATCCCATAGGATTGAATGAACCCTTTTGGAACAAGTATAGCTTTGAACCTGTTTATACTTCCATCTACATTGTGTTTTATTGTGAAGATCCACTTACATCAAACCGGGTTTTTTCCTTTGGGCAAATCTGAAATTTCCCATGTCCCATTATTCTCTAGTGCCTTGATTTCTTCAAGAACTGCTACCTTTCAATCTATTTCATTAAGGGCTTCATGAATATTTTTTGGAATTTGCACATTGCCAAGGTTAGTAGTAGAGGCTCAAAAGTTTTGATTTAACCTGTAATATCAAATGTACTTGCAGATAAGGTACCAGGTGCATGATCTCACATCTTTTCTTAATGCAATAGAAATGTCAAGGTCACCAGCTGGCTCCCAAGTTTCAGTTTCAAATCCAATAAAGACATTATTTGTGTTAGTTTCAAGTTCTTGGAGACTTGGATCAAGTTGATTTTTAGTGCTGGGCTATGTACAATACTAACCTTATTTTGCTATGGAATGTCAACGCAAAAGCTTTGATGGATAATGCTATAATTTGTAAGGTAAGGACCAAGAATAGAGTTGAAGTATTCCCTTCCATTGTCAATTTTTAAGACTTGGATTTTGGCTTGGAATTGGGTTTGTACCATGCTATTGAAGTTTTGAAAGATTTGGCTAACATTGGATTTTTCATTCATAAGGAATACTCAAGCGAGTCAAGTATGATCATCGATGAATATAACAAACCACTTAGAACCTGTGATATTGTTAACTCTTGACAAACCTCAAATGTCACTGTGAATTATTGAAAAAGGTTAAGATGATTTATAGAAAATGCTAGGATAGGTATTTCAAGTGTGCTTGAAAAGTTGACAAATTTCACAATGAAAATCTTCAAAGATGTTATGAATAATGAGGGAAGTAGCCTTTTTAAGTATGAAATATTTGGATGTCCTAATCTATAATGCCACAACATGATAAGGTCATCCTTACTAGTACTAGAGGCAAAGGTTGTACAAGAATTTTGTGTTCTCTCAAGTGCATCATCTTGAAAAAGGTAAAGCCCTGCACACATCCTAGCACTGCCAATAATCCTCCCCGAGCCTAATTCCTAAAATTCACACAAGTTGGGAAAAAAATTTAGTGAGACATCTATCCTTCGTAAGCTTACTGATAAAAAGTAGGTTACAGCTTAAATTAGGGACATGGAAGACAGAGTCAAGTGTTATGTCTTTTGAAACTACAATAGAACTTGCCATCAGTAATTTTTACAGAAAAACTATCATAGCAAGGTCTACATGTGTTGAATAAGGATGCATCTCCAATCATGTGATCTGATGCTCCTGAATCAACAATCCAAGATTATGTATTTTCCCGTTGAACACTTACGGCATTTAAGAAATTACTTTTTTGTGCTAGTAAACTAGTTCCAAAGGTTACAAACTTGTTTTGAAGGGTTTGTTAAAGCGTCACCTCTTTGTGACTTTCTTCATGCCATACCTCTGCAAAAGAAGAGTTCTCACTCTTGCCAGCCATAATGGAAACTTGTGTGACCACAATCTAATGATTCAAGCCGACTTGCTCTGATACCATGTAGAAAACTTAAAGAACAATTGCCCTTATTTATTCTTACTCAATCTAGAATGAAGAAGTACATCTAAATAAATAGGAACAGTGTTTCTTATTTGGAAACAACTTACATGAAATAGAAAACAAAAAATAATAAAAAGGAGAATTATTATATTCTAAAATAGAAACAAATCCCTAAAAGCTTGACAATCAAAATAGTTGACTAAATCAGAAGAATAAATGAGAAATATTCCCAAAATAAATTAGAAAATCGAGCTGTATTAATGTAGGAGAATCAGATCTACACTAATATAGAAGAGTCAAATTTCTACAATTACTTTCCAACCTTTGTTTCTTTTACAATTTTCCCACCCCTAAAACCAAAAGAAAAGAAAGATTTTTGCATCAATGAGGCTAAGACTCAGTCACACACGCTACTTTAAAAACACAATAGGAATTATTCAAGCTTCAACATGTCCGTATGAATTTTATATTAAATCAACAGAATTAAGATTAAAGAGGTTGAAACAAAAGAAATTGATTAATGAATAAATGTCTCATGTATGTGCCCAGACACTAACACATGTATAACATAATGTTTATGAATATCCATACTCACGTTAGAGCAACAAAAGCTAGATAGGTGAGACAAAACAAAGCCACAAAAGTATAGCCATGTTTGTACTCCACTAGAGTCTATTGTCAACTTGACAAAAAGTTTCTCATTTAGTTTAATTATGGAACAATGCCTCCAAATCAAGATAAACTTAGCTTATGTTTGGCATACAAGATTATGATAAGATAGGATAAGATAATGTTATGAATAGGATTATATTAAATAATCCCATCCTATTTTGTGTTTGATGTATGCAAGGATTATAATAAGATAATTTATTTATTTGTTAAAATTATCCTTCATCAAAATTTAAATAATTTAAATTATTGATAAAATTTTTAAGGTTATAATTGAACATGTAAATTTAATCCATTGATTAAAAATAACTTGGAGAGGATTGAAAGATCCTATGCTAATAGGATATTAATCCTTCTTGCAATCTCTATCCCTCTCTTTAGATACAAATCAAATATGAGATAGAATAATTATCATCATATTTTATTGATAATCCTATGCATTGAACATGATCGTTTAACATTGCTATTGAAAGTAAGGAAATCTACCCGAAATTGTCAAATTTCGACCCAACCTTGCAGGGTTTTTTCTTTTAAAATTAGATTTTGGGTCGAATTTTTTTCTAAAACCGAGATCGAGTCGAAGTCGGATTTTATGTAAACCTGACTCAATATAAAAAAAGATTTTTTTATTATTTATTTAATTTTATATTTATATATGTATTATATTAATAAAATTATTATTTAATATTTTAATTTAAAAAATTAACTTAATAAAAATATTATATTTATGTATAATTAAAATGTAATTTATATTAAAAAATAATACTTTATAAATATTATATTAAATTAAAATTATTTAAATAATTTCAGGTCAGATCAATTATGATTTTATACATATGCAAGTTGGGTATGAAAAATAATATTTTGAAGTCAAATCGAAACCGAAACAAGCAAAAGCACATCCCAACTCAACTAATTGCCATCCTTTGTTATAAGTAACTTTTGCGTTCAAAAACTGCTTTTGACCCAAACATGATGCTAAAAAACAACAAAAATTTTGACTTTTCAATTTAAAAACTTGATTTTCCAACCCAAACCACAAAGCTCCTCAAGAGATGCTTTGCAATGAAAAAATGCATTTAGAATAAAAAAATCACTTTATTATCCTATATTTCTAATATTTTATTATTTTATACATATTATTTTAGACATTTCAATAACTTAGCACTTTTTCACAACAATATCAAACACTTAAAATTTCCAATCACACTTTTCTCACCTCGCTTTTTAAATGCACTTTTTTCAACAAAACATTTTTCAACCACAGCAATGCTAAACTAGCCGTTAGTGGAGTCAATAATAGAATATCTGACAAAGAGACATCTCCTTAATCTATCCTATCCTATCCATTATCTTGTGCATCAAGAGGACCTAAATACCTAACTACCAAATAAATAAAACAGACAGGTTACACAACAGACATTTTCCATTTCTCATCATATTGTTTGTTCAGAACAAGCAGTTCAAACAAAATAGCCTTTAGGTTAAGAAGATTTTAATAAGCTAACTTAATATTTTTAACTAGGCAAATACTGCAACAGTCTTTGGAAGATACTGTTCCACACGTTTTAAACGCACTTTTTTCAACCCAAACTTTTTTCAACCACCACAACAATGCTAAACTAACTCTTAGTGGAGTCGACAATAGAATATCTGACAAACAAACATCTCCTTAATCTATCCTATCCATCATCTTGTGCACCAAGCGGACCTAAATACCTAACTACCAAATAAATAAAATAGACAGGTTACACATCAGACATTTTCCATTTCTCATTGTATTGTTTGTTCAGAACAAGCAGTTCAAACAAAATAGCCTTTAGGTTAAGAAGATTTCAATAAACTAACTTAAAATTTTTACCTCGGCAAATACTGCAACAATCTTTGGAAGATACTGTTGGTTGGGACCCAAAACTTCATTGTCTGACCTGAACACACATTAGATACATTGTTTGATAATAGGCAGTAACAGTTTATTGAGGCAAAATATAAACTGTTGAAAGGAGATAAGTAAGGTCAAATCAACACGGCAGATTGTTACCTCTCCACCATTGAACAAAGTTGTTCATGAACAACTTTGGCTTCAATCAGATCACCTTTTATTGGCAAGCAGTTTAACCATGCAGGAACAATCTACCAAACATGAAAGGATGTATGTTCAAGGCAACCCAACATAAAGAAAACAGAAATAAAGTATCAAAATAAGCATTAAGACATGCACAACCAGCATTACTGTAGTGAAAAATACAATGCAGAATTGGTCAAAAAACGTATGATACAGAACCACTGCAAACAATCGGAGATTGTAGAATATCTTATATGTATTAATGCATAGAGATGATCAACAAGCAACATTAACCACCAATATGAAATGTTTCACAATAAAGCATTATACATTATGTAACATAACATATGGATGTCCATTTAATATACCAATTCAGGATGTCGATTAGAAAAAGTGTGTATTTTATGTGGGGAAAGAGGGGAAGTTGAAGGGGAGGAAATTACACATATCTATGTAAGTATTAAAGCTTTGTTTAACATGCCTACAAGGACCAGTCTCAAGGGCAAGGAGTAGGCTCTGGAATCTTAAGATCCCAAGTTCAAGTCCACCATGAGAGGGCTTTGTTAAATTAGTTCATTGCTTTCTGTCATTGGATTGTGAGGGTTTAGTTAGCTCGTTAGATGTAATAGTTGTCATATATGTAATGCTAAATCCTATTGTCCTTTATACTTATACATGTAATCTAATGAAAAGAAAAGCTGTGTTTAGCATTTAGATATATGCCTGCCATCAGACCATCCTCATGATACACCTCTGTAATTTAGATATATGTCTAAATCCATCACACCCAGAGTGATGAAGGATTACCAGTGACAGATCAAGAATATTCCTATCACTAATGGTTTTATACCACTCTATCTGAAACAAAATTTAAGATTAGAATGTTACCTAATGTTATCAATATTCAATACCATACTGATACTATCCAGTCCACACCAGTTTTCATCAAAAACCAATACATCCCCTTCTCTGCAATGTTTAGTGCCTATCAAACTGAATCATCATGCGCCAGTCATACAAGCATATTTCGGTTGTTTCAAATTTCAACAAAAAAGCTCATCTCGGCAAAATAAAAACTTGGACCTTTTTAAAGAAAATACCATTGAATCCAAACCCATACACTGTGCTACACTGTATTGGAATGTACCATTTTTAAAGAAAAAGGGTAATGTTTGTTGGTTTTATATTGACAACCTTGGAATTACCCTCAAGAAAACGGTCAGTCTATTTTAAGACAAAATGGTTCCTAATTTGATGTTCAGCTACATATACATAAAACTATATGTAGATAAATTACGATATGTATGCATGAACAAATCACAAGCCCCTTAAATTTCTTATTTTTGCAAAATTTCCCACTAATAAAAAATGAAGAGGGGAAAAACAAAAAAAAAAGTAATTTTCAATTTCACCAGGTTCTCCTCTACCTTAAGAGTCAATTGGAATATTGGATAATTGTGCTATAGTTTCAAGGTCAAATAAAAGGCACTGTGTGTTAACCCATACTAGCAGTATTACTATTTCTGTGCATATGGCTCATGGTCCGTCACAAATGGCGCTGGTTTTCAAGAAAAGGCATTTGGAGACTTCACACAATAGCTCAGAAATGTGCATGTGCTTAATGCAAATCAAAGATTCCTCTCCTTTCATATCAAAATATCCAATTAACTTGGAAAGCTAATTTTAGCGGTCGCCATACCTGAGCTGCATCAATACTGTTGCGGTGGAACAGGCATATTTTTCCTAGAGCAGAAACAGCATTATCATATGCCATAATATTTTCGGGTTGCAAAGCGTTAGGATGCCGTATTACAGCATTTAACCTTGATAGAGCCTCTGGACAAAGCCACAAATATATGTTATTCTTACAAGAAATAAAACACCTCATAGACTGTCATGCAAAATTTACCTCCAACAAGTGGCTTAAATACAGGTCCACCAAATTCTGCACAAACACCAAGACCATATACCGCTGCCTGAAACATAAAATCATAAATCATAAAATTGAATGAATTGCTCGCCAATCTAAGGTGCTTTAGATACCAGAAGTAAGAAAGTACAAACCTGCCGCACATCTGGGTTCTCATCATTGGAAGCCTCCAATATGAAAGGAAGATATGTTTCATAATATCTGTTTCAACCACAGTACAGCTATTGCATCAAAAGATTCTATATAACGGTAATTAGTATAAGAAAATTAAGCAACTTACTTTAGAGCTGTCTCATGACACTGCTCTGCAACATCATCAAAAATACAAATTGCAATTCTTCTTTCTTCAGCTGTCTTATCTTTGCCCTGTATTTTAGACACACAGAGAGATAGAAAGAGAAAGAAATGTGTATATTTCAGTAAAGAAAATTTTTCTTTTGGAAGTTCCTCAACAAATGTAAATTGATTTGGCAAACAGAGACAACTTTCTCAGAACTTACCCACATAGGTGTAAGATATGAAGATAGCTCATCAAAGAAAGGCAAGAAAGAAGCTTTAAATGTTTTGATCAAAGTTCCCAAGATTTCACCCACCTGGAAGCAGAATGCTCATCAAGGCAAGACAGAGGAAACTTTATGGGTTCAGAAAGAAAAATAGATAAATAAATGTTAGCCTGTAACTAATGTGCCCTATAACCATAGATTTTATTTGAAGACTTACCTGATCAAAGACTTCTTCCTCTTGCTCATTTTCCTCTTTAATTAACTCCCCCTCCTCAGCATCAAAGTCTTCAGCTTTGGCTCTTTCAGCTCTCTCTCTTTTTCTGCTCGCACTAGCTGTGATTAATTGTTTTATCTCATCAACAATAGATCTAACCTGACTTTCATCAAGAAGGGTACCACAGATCTGAAAGAAAAAAAAAAGTTCAGGCATTTCAAATAAAGAGTTATGAATTCATAAAATATAAACAATGGCAACAACAAAGAGACAAAGTTAGATTAAACCAAAGAACTTCTCTGGTCAAAGGTACAGAAGCATGTCAATTAAAACGAATGAAAAGACAAGTTATGAATGGAAGTCCAAAATGCTTTCTCGATTGCTTAATTACATATATCAAATAAAAGAAAAAGAAATGAGAACTCAAAAACAGCCCAGGAGAATACTGGGTACACTTTTTAAGGAAAATCAACAACACAGGTTAAATTCAGGAATTAGTTCAACTTATTAGCTGCTATTGAAATACCATATTAAGTTCAAGCTATCCCTGATTAATTTATTTACTAATTGAAATAAATTTTTGCTTCTAACTGTCTGTTGCCCAACAATATTTATCCAAAGCAGAATAATTTCAAACAGATAACAGTGAACAGAAGAGACACTACATAATTAGCTTCATTTCATAATAGAACAAACCTGTATGCATTCATTCAATGCATCTAACATGCTTGCGCATATTTCCATATCAGGTTCCTGCAAGAATATGGCAATTTAGGTATTATCCATGACAAAAAATACATCAACTATGCAATTAGAGCTTCAATACATGAACACTCATAAGAGTAAACAACAATAACCTTGTGTAATGCCTCCACTAGAGCCGGAATAATGTAGTCAGACAATTGCTTTACATAGGTCTCGTTACGCCCTTGAGCCATTCCCTTCTCAATGGCCAATTTTGCAGAACGCAACAACTCTGGCATGGCTAGAAACAAAAAGAGGCCAAGACAGAATTAACAAAAGCCTAACAAACTTGAAAAAGAAAATATTTTAAGTAAAAGAGAAAAGTGTATATTATCACTTTTCTACCTGAAACAGCAGCTTTTCTAACTTCTTCGTGGAAATAAAATTTAAGAAGAGGAACTAGAGTCGGGGCAACCTGCATCATATGTCCACCGCTAGTATCTGATTACTAGAAAGTTTAGAATAATAACCCAATACAATGAATTAAAAAAAAAAAAACCTGATCAATCCATGGAAAAAATCCTTCCTTCAACTCATCAGCGTAGCAACAAAGCATGTTACATGCTGTAGCCTTTTCCTCCAGGACACTAGTCTTGATCCCAATTCTTTTGTCCCCTAGTGTAATGGTTTCCATACTGTGTGCAATACAAGATATAATCTTACTATAACACCAAATAACATAGTGCAAAATAACATGCTATTGCTATAGGACAGGCACCAGCCATAGATGAACACAGCAGGTGTGTGTCGATGTTGTGTGCAGATGGTGAGTGAGTGAGTGAGTGAGTGTGCAGACGCAAGAGCGAGTGTGTGTTTCTCAGATTGTCTGTGTTTCTGCATAACATAGAGAGAAGTAGAAGAGAGAGGAGATAGAGTTTTTTACCTATACAAATGAGTGGGGAGGATAAACAAGATACACATGCATGCATCAACATTTATGTTGCTTATTGGCAAAATATATTAGTTAAAATAGTAACAAAGTATAACCTTTCATCATCAGAGTCCTCAATATCATTATCTGAATCTGCAGATGTAATAGTTACATCTGGCTTAAGTTGAGCAGAATGAAGAAGGGGAGGCATGACAACACTCATGTATGGGAGGAAGTCTTGTCCCAAGCACTTGCAGAGTCTCGCCCATGCCTGTAACATGGTGACATTATCATAAGCAAGGACAAATAAACATGTGAAAGATATTATGATACAGTCTATGCATTTTCTATGCCATGGGCATACTTGCAGCATGTAACTTGTTGTCGGATCATCTGTTTCCATTTGGGATCCTTGCAATGACATAAGCACTTCCATAACCTTGCAAGAAGGAAAAAAGTAAGATAAAAGGTATTCTTATCTTTGATGCAAGAAAATACAAGATATCCAACAATCGATGGAAAAATATCAATATAATTGTAACAGTATAATGAAATTAAACAAAGAGCAATAAGAAAAACAAAAAGGAAAGTGCATGCTACAAATTACATAAGGCACAGGTCAACTGTAGGTAACATTTGGCATCACTTTTAAGATCACCATGGTGATAAAATCACCAAGGTTATTTGATCACTAGTGATCTTAGCTTACCATGTTTAGTGTAAATTATAAATTATTGTGTTTGGTATTGCATTGAGAAAAAAGACAGCTGGATATAAAACACCCAATATGACCTTATTATTAAAGAAAAGCAACAATTTCAATTTTATTGAATGACAAATTTATTAACTAAGAATTCATTGATCTACAGAAAATTATAAGGTATGAAGAACTATCTGATGAGTATAATTCAAAATAACTGCATGTTCACATTTAAGGAGACATAACTTGTCTAAAATGATTAAAAAGTGAAAATTTGCTTATAAAAACTAAATACTTGGACAGAACATATTTTGCTCGGCACAAATTCCAGGTATATTTGTCCAAAACTGATTTTGAAGATCACTTTCCCTCAATGATAAAACTTTCTAACCCTTTTAGATGGGATTCCGACCATCCCACAAGACAGTGATCTAATGACTCGGTGATATAAGATCCCTGCCACTTAGGATTCCCAAGTTACTACCAAACACAGTAATATAATCTCGGTGATTAGATCATCCTACACCAAATGCCACCATAAGGGTGCAGGTGGGTCTATTGACACAAAACAGAATAGTGTACAACTGATATGCACTAAGTTTCTTCATGTATAATATATAAACTTCAAAACAAAAAGGGAAAAAAGTACTTAAGCATTCTATTGATTCATCTAATGCAAATTTTGGCATTATAAAGAGAGACTTGAATAACATTTCTTTATCAACTGATAATAATAATAATAATAAAACAATACTCGTGAAAATGTGGAAACTAACGGAGATCTGCAAGCAGGTGCTATAGTCTGCATTCTCATGGACAAAGAAAGGCAATTATAAAATTAAATAATTGGTTTGGTTCAGGAACAAGTATATGAGGAATGTGTGTGTGTACAAGCATCAAAAATATTCAGATTTTACTAACTTCAAATGTGATATAATCAGTGGTAAAATTCAATAATAGATCGACCTGATAGGCACCTGCCACAAGTTGATATCCAGCCCAGCCCACCCCAATAAATTTCAAGGAACAAGAAATGCATATTTCTCTTAGGACCATGAAGGGAAGGTGAATACTTGCTTCAAATTGCACCATTGTACTCCCTAATAAATGGTATCACTAAACTCAAATAACTCAATGTTATACCACCCATCCATGACATTTCAGATCCAAGAAAATAACCAGAAGAGGAAATGAAAACAAATTGATAAAGGGCATGGTGTTTCTACACGCCTACCAACCTGCTTAGCATCATCTCTGAACTTCTCCTTTCCAACAGCCATTCCAACAAGACTAATACATTCCATGGATTTCGCTCGAAGCACACGAGTAGATTTGTCGGTTGCATTCACCAAGATAGTTTTCAGGTAAGGCATAACTGCATCATAATATTTTTGGAAGTACTCCTGCAAACCCCCATATAATTTAACTGAGTTACCCATATATAAGATATAAATTAATGATCAATCTAGCTTTCTTTTGGGTAAAATCTATACCTGAGATGAGTCAGCAACTGATGCCAAAGCAGTCAAGGCACCTTCTTGCACCATCTGTTTCCCATTCTGCATGATATATACCATATTTAGACAAAAAAAAAAACAAAACAAAACAAAATCTCCTTCCATAAAGTGAATTTATGCATTCTTGATGTGACATTTATAACTCCAATTGTCATACCTGTAAAAGCACCAGCAATTTGCTAACTATTCCATCCAAGTAAGGTGTTAAAATTTCTGGAGTGCAGTTCTCACTGAAGTTGAGCACAGCTGAAGAAGCATGGGCCTGTTACATAAATAGATATAGCAAAACAAACCGTTATTCAAAGAAAACAATAAAATCTTGACAATACAAGTACCTGACTAGAAGGAAATAAGAAAAAATAAAAACAAAAAAAACTCTGAAATTATAATAAGACTCTTAAATTTTCACACAAAGAGCATAAGCTAGTTTACTTCAGTTTCCTGAATGCAGGCATAGCTGCATCTATCTATAAACTGGAATCAGAAGCTAATCTATAAACTTCAGTTTCCTGAACATGGGCATCAGAGGCTAATCAATAAACTGGAACTAAGTATCATTAATTCAATACCTACATGAAGACTTAAACGAGGGTTTTTTCCATAATCCATAAATATTCAGGAAATTCCCACTGATACAGCATCCACTTTCCAATAAATTAATTTGCTTCACAATCAGTTATGACACTCTTGCAAATGCATCCACCACTTGAGAGGATAATCTATAAAGGAGCTAGCAACACTTAAAGTCCAAGTTCTATTTTGTCTTTCAAGAAGAGATAAGATAGAGAATTCTATAATGAAATTTAAAATCTTTGTAGTCATTAGTTGAAAACATATCAGTTGATTATTTAGAAATGTTCAATAATGCCACAAATGAATTCTGACGAGTGATGAAAATACTAGTTGAAATGTTCCAAACAGGAAAAAATTGTGAGCTCTCATTATATTATATTATATGAAGTACTTTGTTGATTAAAAAGATATCGATAACACCAAATTAGAACAAATCAACTCAGATAAATTTTACATAAAGCAAGGGATTCACCAAAAAGACACCAAACACATGCATAGACAACTTTAGAATCAGGACATTACAGAAAAGGGATGGGTTGTTGTTGTTTATGGAGAGAGAGAGAGAGAGAGGTTATCAATTATACCACAAATGCAGACACAAACAGAAAGGGAAAGATAGCATGAAAAAGTTATCTCTACATAAAGCACCATGAGGGAATCATAGCGTGAAACAAATCTTTAGCAACAGTCAAAAGCATAATCTAGAGTAATGAAAGCAAACTTATATATCTGTGCCCAACCTGTACTCGCGGATTTTGGAAATCATCCATAGCAGCAGCTAACGCTGGCAATACTCTTTGGTGATATTGGTTCTGCAAATCTGGACCCAAGTCAGTAGACAATTGCCCGATTGCATTAATAGCTGCCCACCTCACACGGGGGTGGGAATCATGAAATGAGTTCAAGACCATAGAAACCACTTGTTCCAAATTCTTAATCATAACCTGCCAGTCCAGCAACGAATTAAAATTCAACATAAATAGGGACATGATCTGAACTCTCTACTATGATCATCAAATTTAAGCAGCAAATATGTGATCTCATTTTTTTCTTTCAAACATAAATTGTATATTAGAATCAACATATACCAAAACAAAGTTCCATCCCATTGTTCAAGTAGTAAATGGAAAATAACATGAATCAAACTGAATAAGTAACTTCATTAATAGCGCATTTAGAATCATACTCAATGGGAGGGCGGCCAACCATTACCAAGGAAGCAATTTTTATTAGTCCATTTAAAGAGCTCGACACAGCAATCATGTCATGTAGCAAATAGCACTACTAGTGCTTACAAAGAGCAACAACTTGATACCAAATAAATGTAAATACTGAATTAAGTAAAAGCTTGGACTAGTGCAAACTACAAAGAACTAAAATAACGGCAATAACCATGTTAAAGCATATTTTAATTTTTTACATATTATAATAGTAGGTATACCTTGGCACAACCCTCGGCAATCTGAGCAAGGGCAATCAACGCAGCATGGTGTTTTTGCCACTCAGGAGCAGCCAAATAAGATGGCAACTGCTCAGATGCAACAGGAACAATTGTATTTCCACCCAAGGAAATTGCCAAACGATCCAAACACTCCTGTCCAACACTGTAATTGCTAGTTTCTCCAGCATCCTCATCCTCATTTTCAGCAGTGTGCCATGCTACATCATCCTCAATATCCAGCAACATTCTCATCAATATTGCAAATAGCCTACTAATAAACTGTGGCAACTTCCTCATCATCCCAGGGGCACGTTCCCTTGCTTCTGCCAAGGTAATCACAAACTCAATTGCTAAGTGGCGTGTCCCTTCCTCAAGTGATTCCGCCTCCGCAATCTGCAGCATAGACCCCACCACATCAACAAGCTGCCTCCTAATAAACCGGGGCTCCGTCCCTGCCAACTCAATCAACAACTCCAGCGCCTCCTGGGCAGTGGCCTCATTCCCGTTATTCAAAGCCTCCGTCAAGGTCCTCATCATCGCTGGCAAAAGATCCTGAAATCTATCCCGATCGGATGAGCTGGTCAAACACTGAATAAAATTGATGACCGCATTCAAGGCGGCGATTTTTACATCGGCACTAGAACTTTCACTCAAGCACCTTAAGAACACAGCGTGTAGATCCTTTATAAAAGGAGTCAACACATCCCCAATATACTGACTCAGCTGTGCAAATATCAAAAAAGCAGACTCCTGTAATCTAGGGGAATCCAAAGAGACACATTGGAACATGAACGGCAAGAGCTCCGGCCACCCATTCTCCGGCAAAATACTGGAAGCAAGCTCCGCAACAGTATCGCACAACTTTTTAGACAAAGTTTTAGTGTTTTCGACTTGGATTTGAGACAAAAGAACCGCTTGGAGGGAGGACTGGGTAGAGCTGTTGAGGCGAGGCCAGATATAGGAGTCGTCACGGGTCAACAGCTTACGGAGGAGAATAGCGGCCATGGCACGAGTCTCGGGTTGGGCGCAGACTTGGAGGAGATGGGCGAGGCGGAGACAGAGAGCGTCTGGGTCTGATTGCTTGCAAAGATTGAATAAGGCCTCGGCGTGAGAACGTTGTTCGTTGGAGGAGGACATCAAGTGGGAGATTAGGGTTTCGAATGGAGCGGGGTCGGGTCCTAAGATGACGGCGAGCTGGGATTGCTGGTCCATGGCGGCGGCTAAGACGATGATATTGATCCCTCTTGCTCTCCCTTTTTTTTTCTTTGATATTCTGTTTTGTTCTGTATTTGTTTACTGTGACAGTGTGTTGAAAGAAAAGTGAGGGATTTTAAAGAGAGAGAGAGAGAGAGAGGTAATTAGGGCTGAGAAAGAAAAGGAGGGTTGATTAGCAGTATTTGTGTGTCATCCTGATTAGTGTGAGTCCCCACCTTATTTGTTTTTTTTTTTTTTTTTTTTTCAGTTTTGGAGGGAAAAATATACTGTACTACTCGTCACAAATAAACCAATATTTATTTAATTTAATTTAAATTCATTTAGACGAAAATATCCATTAATATTCATATCTATAAATATATATATATCTCTTCTTGAACGATACGTAGGTTTTTTTTTTTTAAATTTTTAAGATTTTATAAAAAAGTCTGGGTGGTACATTTAGAAGCCTCCATTATTATAATATATTTACGTTATAATTATGAAAAATATCTTTGCTATCATAATTTATCAAAATTATCATCATATCCTTTTATCATAATTATGACAATATCATCCTATTAAAATTGACCAAAATAATTATAATATTCCTTATCATAATTTTTTAAAAAATTTTATAATTGCTTCATAAAAATTTGACATGTATCATTTTATTTGAAAATTACTATAATATTTCTTTTAATTTATGTATTAAATTTTAGGCTAAAAGATATAAAATGTCCTTAAATTATAATTAAAAAATGATCTAAACCCATAATTTTTTATTACAATTAATAAAACATTACAATATTTATTTGCATCTAATTAAACCTTTATTTGGTTAAAAAATTTAACATTCGTTAATTTTTTTGTCAAATAAAATAAATTTTCATAGACATCAATAAAATATATATGAAAGTTTACCACATGGCACAATTAATATATGTAAAGATTAAATAAAATAAAATATTTTTTTTTTCTTTTCCCTTTCTATTTTCTCTTCTCGTCCTTTTAAGATCCCTTTAAGGATATCCTTCTAAAGATTCAATTGATTGTAATTTGAGGATTAATTGATTCAATTTTATTACATGACTAAATTTCATCCGATTAAAGATTTAATTGAGTCAAAATAAAAGATTAAAAACTTAATTGATTACAATAAAATGTTAAAAGTTTAAATGATTTTTTAATTATAGTTTATGGACATTTTTTACCATTTAGCCTAAATTTTAATATAACAATATAAAATTAATCACATATTAAATTCCTAAAATACTCTTATTATCTTTTCATAGAAATTTGACATGTGAAATTTTATTTGAAAATTACTATAATACTCTTATTGAATTACATATATTAAATT
Source organism: Durio zibethinus (assembly GCF_047325235.1). Lineage (NCBI taxonomy): Eukaryota > Viridiplantae > Streptophyta > Magnoliopsida > Malvales > Malvaceae > Durio > Durio zibethinus. Next base: position 9,703,585 of record NC_143174.1, on the reverse strand, counting down.
TTAACATAATATAAAATTAACTACATATTAAATTACTAATATCATTGAAATTATTAGAATGTCTTTCTAGTTCTTTGATTAAGAACTTAGATGATTCCTAATGATTATAATATCTTTTTATTATAATTATAAAAATACTCTCTTACCATAAATTAATTAAAATTACAATTATGTCCCCTCTACCATAATGTGGCAAAACTATTATGACGCCCTTATGATCATAATTATTAAAATATCTTTTTTATCAAAATTTATCAAAATTATTATAATATCCCTCCCACAATAATTACAAAATATCTTTCTTACCATAATTAATCAAAATTTCTATAATACCTCATATCATAATTACAAAACACTTTTATGTTGCTTCATAAAAAATTGACATTGGCAATTTTTTATAAATTACTACAATATTCCTATTAATTATGTATTAAAAATAATTATAACTATATTCAAAATAATGAAAATTTGATAAATAATAATAAATTTTTTTAATAGAAAAATAATTCATATTGATGTAACAGGTAATTATTCTAATTATATGATAAAAAAATTTTAAATTTATGAATTATGAACCACAAATGTACTTACTAATACCAACAACAAATGTGTTCTACTTATTAATTTATTTTATGATATGTCTTAATCTTTTCTTCAATGATTAAAAGTCCATTTGATTAGATAATGAGAATGACTATGATGAAATAAAAAACAATGGTGGTAGTAAAATTAGTTACAGTAGTGATGATATTAATTACTATAACGATAAAATTAAAAATAGTAATAGAATATATATTTTGATGCAAACATAAAAGTAACGATAAGGTAAAAATAAAAATAACTATTAAATATTTAATAAGAAATTGTATGGATAAATTATTTATATATTTTAATATTATTTAATATTAAAATTTTTAAAAGTTTTGTTCTATAAATACATTGGTATATATTAATTTATAATTAATTTATAATTAGAAGTTTAAGTATTAAAACAAATTTAAATATAAATAATAAAATAAAATAAAATTTTAAAACAAAAAATAATGGTAATTTTTTTCAAAACAATATATATTTATATTTAAAATTAAAATATAGGTTTAAGGGTATAAAATAAGAAAAAAATAATATGATAAGAAAAGAAATGTAATATTTTGATGGTAAAGGTTATAAAAAGTCCCTGACTAGAATAAAAAAAATCCAAACCTTTATTTTTTTTATTGTAATCAATCAATCTTTCAATATTTATTTAAATTCAATTAAACCCTTATTTGGATGAAAAACTTAAGATCATTAATCTTTTTTGCCAATCAAGATAAAATCCTATATAACATCAATAATATAGATGAAAATTTGTCATGTAGCATAATTAACATATGTGAAAATTAAATAAAACAATCTTTTTTTCTTTTTTTCTTCTCTTTTTTTCTATTTTCCTTTTTTTCTAAGATCTCTTTAACAATTCAATCGATTGTAATTTGGGGATCGATTGATTGAATTTGGTCATGTGACTAGATTTCATCCAATTAAGGGTTTAATTGAGTCGAAATACAAGATTAAAGGCTTAATGATTGTAAGACTTGAATGATTATTGAGTTTTTATTCAAAGGCTTTGTATATCCCTTTGCCAATTCTAATCCATTAAAGGTATTTAAGCCTTATCAATATAAATTTAAGAGTAAAACAAGAAATAAAAGATAAATGGTATGGAAATTATTGTCCAGTATGCATCTCGATTTTCCATTGCATTTATAATACTCTAATCTCTTATAAGGGGTCAAGTGCGATTATAACTTTCAACCGAACTAAAGGAAATGCTTGCCAAATGACCAACTCTAGTACGAGTGAATAAAAAAGTATGCGAATTGCACCTTACCGACACTTCGATTAAATCCAAATCAAACTTAAAGTCCTATTCGGCTCAATTTTACCATCAAATGGTGCAAATTTATCACTTTTTTATCCAATTCCCATTGTAGCATGTATTTGGATAACAAAAAAACTAGCACATTTGTTGCCTTTTGATCACATTGAAACCCAAAATTTACATCGGAAGATGAAACTCCAGTGAAGATTTTCCTCTTTCCACCATACCGTTTTCTTATTTATGTCTCTTTTTTTTTTCATCTTTACCCTTAGGGTTATAGTGTAGTGATGAACTGTTTATGACATTTAATCTTTGCTTTTTTTTCTATTTTTTCATTTTAAATAATTTCACTAATTTAATATAATAATTGTATAATTATATAATTAATTAATTAACTCAAAATTAAATAAATACATAAATAAATAGTGCATTCTATAATCAAATAAATTATTAATAAATAACAAATAATCTAAAATTTTCATTATATAGAAATTTTAATCTAATATACTTATTGATTATTTTCTCTTCTTACTACATTTCATCTCATCACGACCACTTTTGCATTAAAACACATATTTCACCATTAATTTTAATCTCAAAACTATGGTAATCAATCTCACTGCTAAAGTAATTGATCTCACATCCACCATTATTTTTAATCTTCTAAAATCAATATCACCGCCCATCCAAATTGATTCTGTAGCTCACCAACCCCAACCAGCCATGACTTAAGTTTTATTAACAACTAGCTGTTATTAATTACTTCGCCACTCCAACATATTTCTATAAAATAAAATGATCATAACCATAATAATTTGATTTAAAAGTAAAATTATACGAGTTATATTTAGTGAAATTGAACAACATAAAAACAACATAATAATCAATATGACTCATATCACATTACTTTTTATTCCAATAATTCTTTTTGTTTTTCCTTTTAAATTTTGCCAAAAAAGCATTAATTTTAAATATGCATTAATAGTATTTAAAATGCACAATAATTAATCATTTATATTTATTTCAGAAATGAACCACATGAGACATGCTAGTCAAAAGTTTTGTTTTTACAAGTGAAACCTCCCAATGATGAAAATTTTAAATATATAAAATAAATAAAACAAATTAATTCCTTAAAAGGAAAGAAAACAAAATAATTTCAACTTATAATTTCACAATATTTATGAATTTATGAAATAGTTGGTTTGGTCCCTTCTTCCCACTCCTCTTTCCTTTTGTCTCTCATTTATTAGCATTTAATTAGAGGCAAAACCTACCACACAAACAAATATTTAATAACCAATTGTGCTATTAAACAATTGTGAAGAAAAAGAATACATACCAAAATACACAACCAAACTTCAATGTTGCCATAGAAAAATAATATACGTATTATACATGCTTATTATATGTTTTAATGTCAAAAAAATTGAAAAATCAGTTTCATAAAAAATTTAAAGAGAGGTGATAATTGTATAACTAAATATAAGTAATTAATATATTAAGGAGTTCTTTAGTGAAAATTATGTTTATTGAGAGTATATTTGGATAGATAGTGAGATTAATTACTATAACAGTAAAATTAAAAGTAATAGTGGAACATGTATTTAAACGTAAAAACAGTGGTGATAATGAAGTGAATTATAATGAAAAGAAAAAATGATTATTAAGGATATTGACTAAAAATTGTATGTAATAAAAATATTAAATTATTTACTATTTATAAAATTAATAAATAATTAAAATTTTATTAAATTGTTTTTAAATCAAGTAATAATTTTGCTAATAAATAATTAACAATTATTTATTAATTTATTACATAATATTTAAATTTATTTATTTATTTATTAATTTATTATATAATAATAAAATTTATTTTTATATTAAATTTATAAAATTACTTTATAATTTTTAAATCAAAATCAAAATCAAAAATAAAAAAAAAAGTAAAAAGTTGTTAAGTTGAAAGAACAACATGAAAAATAAAAAATAAAAAACTGCAATGGTGGTAGACCAAAGCTTCAAACTCCAGTAAACAATTGATAAAAATTAACATATGATACAATTTTTTCTACTCTACTTTGGACAGGCTATATAAGTTATAAAGATAGGAATTTCAAATATCGTCTACATAGGAATTAGACTATAAACTTAAGGATAAGTATTGTTTTTACATGAATGATATATCTAGTCAACCAATAAACTTTGTTTTCTAATTATCCTACATGAAATTAAACATTACCACATATTAAAATTTTAATTAATACAAATTATGAAATGGTTAACTAACTAAAAACTAAAACTTTCTAAAAGTAGCAAGTATTAAAAATAGAAAGTTTCTAAAAATGAAAATTTGAATTGAAATTAACTAAAATATGAAATAAAAAAATTAACAATAGCTAAAACATAAAATAAACACAATAAAATTAAATTAAATGCTTTTAAAAGTAAATTAAACTAGGAATTAAAATGCAATAAATAAACTCTAAGTTCTTAAGTGACCTATTTAACTAAATTTTAAATGAACATAAAAGAAATTTGCACAAGCACAACAACAAATAGTACTAACATAAAATAGCCTTAAAATGAAACAAATGACCAATAAGAATCTATATGTAAAAACCGATCATAATGGGAATAAATGGCATACAAAAACTGAAATATGAAATGCAAGTGTAATTCAATATGTGACATAAGATGCTATGAAAATATGAACTAATCTAAAAGAAGTGTAAAAACTGGGTTCATGGTTTTAAAATAGACTTGAAAATAAACTAAAAGATGTAAGTGAGCATTTTCTAAAAACAACCAAAATTGACAAAAAACTGTAGATAAAATTAGTATTGAAATCTAAACTAATTTAATGGCCTAAAAAGCTAAATGCTCTCAAAAGCAAAAAAACCTAATTGTTAAATGAAAACAAAAAGTACAGAATCAAAGTAGACTAAAAATTGAAGGAAAAATGTATAGGTAATGCTAAATAAAGCTAAACAGAATGTGAATACAATTTAGGTTGAAACCAAGATTAAAAGCTAACATAACCTAAGAACTTATCAACCTAAATGCTACTAAATCTAGAAATTTCTAAATGAAGCTTGAAAACCAACAACTCAAACTTAAAATAGACTTAAAATGAGCAAAAAAAATATGTAGGTAGAAAGTAAAAAAATAAATAAATAAAAACTAATTGAAAGATGCATGAAGAAAATGTAAGGCAAATGCAAGAAATGAACATTTAAGGCAAAAGCAATGATCAAACATGTAAAGAACTCATAAAAATAAAATAAGAACAAGAAAACAAGATACAACTAACTTAACAAAATGAAAACAATAACATCTAAGGCTAGCTGTACAAGAGAACAAGTAAATAACTTGCAAATATAAGTAATTGAAAAAAATGAAAACTGGCAAAATGCTAAATAACATCAAATGTAAACAGCAAGAAATAAAAGCACACAATAATTAAAGCTTTTAGAGCCCTATAATGTGACCATCACATTAGTATTCAAGGCTATCCTTTCTAAGCTTCAATGAGCTCAAAAACAAACATAAATTGCTAGAAAAATTAAAAAAAAACTAAAAGCTAGAAACAAAATGAAAACTAGCAGTAATGAAAGAAAACTAAACTTATATTTAATAAAGATAAAAAAAAAAAAACAAAGTTTAAACGTTGCAAGAAAAGTGTAAATAAAACAAGCTAAAAGAGAACTTGAAGAACAATAAAATAGTTAAGAAAGCAACTAAAAAAAGCAAGAAAAATAAAGCCTTAATAAAGTCTAATTACCAGCAAGTATGCTATCATTAGACTTTGGAAGCTTAGAAGAAAACTTTAAAGGAAAATAAAAAAAAAGAACTCCTAAAGTTAGCTATTGAGGTCCCATTTATAAACAATTTTAGGGTCTTTTTTAGCTGATCAATGGTCTAAATTACACAATCCCAGCCGTTCAAATAGCCAACTCAATGGAGAAAAATTCTGGAGTGTTGCAAAAGTTACTATGTTGTAATAAAATTTTGACTTGGCATTTCCAACTTAGTTCCTTCCCATTTAATGCTGGCTTAGATGATATAATGAGGTGTCTTGTGAGCTTCACATGTGAAATGAGTTGTTATCCTTCTAAAGCTTTCAAAGGTTACATCTTGAGCCTTTCAAGTTGACCAAATAATAAATAGCAGCATTCTCAATTTAGTTGAGGTAGGTGTCTTATTCTTATATTCATATAGCCTACATAAAGGTTTTAGGTAGACCAATACCTCCTTCTTTAAGTGCCACATCATCTTCTAGCTCAACTATTTTTTTCTTTAGAACTTGAGCAAAAAACTATGATATATGGAGCAAGGACAACAGTAGAATTTTTTTGTCTTTTTGTACAATAAGCAGTTAAAATTTTCTTTTATTTTTCTTATGCATAGGCTTGGCTCTCTATGAAACTCTTCATGTCTCATTAACTAGCTTATTCCTCTTTTTCATATAGATCCCTAATTTAGCTTAGAGGCAGCTCACTCATCAATTCAATGCCTTTAGATATCCATATTTTAGCTTTAGTTGGGGAAGACTATTTCTTTTACAATTCAACTCATGTGATGATGTAAGATAGATCAATATTCTCCCTTCTTCATGCCACATTACTCTCTAACTCAGCTCATCACATTTTTTCTAAAATTTTCTCACAAACCATGACTAATCAAAAAGCAAGAAATTAGTAGTATTGGATATTCCTTTAATGAGGTAAGTGATTTTATTTTTAGTGATATTTGTGACATTCTCTTAGCCAATGTGAGCTATCATAATTACCATATAAAATTTGATTTTTCCATCTTAAAATTCTTTTTAAAACTAAAAAATTCCAACTAATTTTTACTAATGTCGATGTCTATGATTGGGGCACCCTTCCACCATAACACCTTATAGTCTTCATCCTTCAAATAAAGGTTTCGACTACCTTGCATCCTTAAACTCTATCATGTATCCTCAACCATCCACCAATTAGCTCCATAAGCTCCCATACATCTCATAATCTAAGCAAAGCTTACTACTACAATTAATGGTAAGTTGCACCATTAGTTTTTTCCTTTATAGCTCAATCTAAGAGTAAGACTTGGGTTGCTATGGAATTTTTCATTCCTTAAATCCATATTTCATCCATATTTCATCCATTTTCCTACATATAAGATAAAGTGAGTAAGTTTTTGGTAAATTTGCAATAATTGGTAAGAAACAAGCTAAGATTAAGTGAGTAATGGTGTAATTCATGTAATAAAACCTATGATAATTCTATATCTTATAGAATTGTCACACCCTTGAACTTAATCTTTTGCTTATCCTCAAGCAAAATAAAATTCTAACTTTCAGTTAATTCTACTTTTCATGATCAATTGATAATGCATGCCTTAAAAATTGTATAATGACTATAGCTTAAGGTCAACATAAACATGTGCTAATCATGATAGTCATCATAGATCATGCATCAATTTAATTGAAGTAGTATTGTGTGTGCATTATTCTTCACATATCATCAAATATCATTTAGTTATGAATTTATAACCAAGGAATTAACAAAGCATTAGGAAAGAAAACCTATATTTTATATGTTCACCTTTCACACCCCTCTCCACTAATGTAGACCATCACCAAATTAAAGATCCTTAGGTTTTTATAAGCTTGTGATATTAGGCTAGCGTAAATGTGGGATAAAAAGATATTTTAGGTTTAAATACCCTAATTGTGCATCACTAGCTTATGACCATTTTGATTGTGAAATGAGAAAACATTTTCAAACCTATACAACCCTTATAAACTTGAATTTTATTTCCTTTTTTATTTTTTTTGCATTTTATTTTTTTCATTTATTCTTATTTTCATTCATATTTTAAATAAAACCCGTATTTACCATATAACGTATCTCTCTAATTTGACATGAATGATTGATATGCACATAGGGTAGGGAAAAGAAAATGAAAAATGAGACAAAGTTTATGGCTATCATGTAGGTATATAAACAAAGGATGGATCATAAAGCTCAATTAGGGTGACTAGGGATATATACAATAGGGTTGGCTTGAAAGGCTCCATTGGTCCAAAGATGGCCTAAATCATTTCCTAATTCAATAATGTCTAATATTTTGCCTTAAAAGGTGATTAGATGAATTCTAGAATATAAGCATTTTTTTAAGAATGAATACACTCCTATAATCATGTAAACATTTCCTAAATGACATGCAAATCAATGATCAGAATATATATTCATAAAATGTATACTTGCAATCAAAAATTAATAATTATTGACAATCATCTCATGCTTTACATAATATTTACTATTTTCCTAAAGCTATAACCAAGATCAACCATAGGATCACTATTAAATAACTAGAGAAAGTATACTAATAACTTAAAGCTAGAATCAATTAAGCTAAAAAAACTTGTAAAATTTTTTGAAATTTTTTGAAATTTTGGAAAATTTGGGCACTTAACATGAGAAAAATAAGAACATAACATAAATAAAAAACATAAACAAATAAAAAAGAAAACTTGGATTCACTCTCAAGAAGCGTTGAATTATGGTTTACAACTCGACCATTTAACCAAACTCAAATATGATCAGAAGTGGCCATAGTGATTACACCACACTTGATTCCTGTATATAACCATTTAATAGTTTCCCTCTTCATAACCTCATCCAAGAAAGGCTTGGTAATAGGCTTAAGCTTATTAACAAGTGGTGTAACAATGATAGTGGAAGTAACAAGCCATCAATTTTCTCATGTCTTCTATTTGAAATACTAAGATATATGGGTCTCGATTTAAACCCAAGGGTCAAAGGTGTTTCCATGAGCTTTTTATGATGGAATAGTGTCGAGAATAGAGTATTAAATCATTTTATGATGGAATTTGGAATAAATAAGAACTTTTAAACTAAAATCTACTATCCCTAAATTGCCACCCTCTTCACTTGGCACATCAAATTTAAACTTGGCATAATTAGAGGTCTCGAACTCAATTAGAGTTTTCTTGACTATTGATTCATTCGTTTATTCTAAGAGTCTTTATAAGAAATCCTTTATAATGTGCTTTTCATTGAGTACCTCATTATCATCCATTTCTTCTTCAAAAATTCGATTAAAAAATTCTTTTATAATTATTTCCTCTTAATTCCCTACTTTATCAATTAAAAACAATCAACAATGATGTTTGAATTTTGCTGCTAAAATCGCTATAAGGATTGGATAGGTGGACTTGTATGGTTCAAACTTGCTAGAGCTAGGCCTAGAAGAACTACCTTTCTAGTGATTATAAGTGCTACATTCTTGAACAAGTACTTTATAAGGTAAAAGATCATCCATATTTTCATTCTCTTTTCTTTTTACTTCTCATTTATAATAATCTCTATAGGTGAAACATTAGGGGTTATCCTAATAAGGTCATTGACAGCTTTTTACTGCTTTCAAAATAGCTTACTTTACAATGTTCTTTTCCTTCCTTCTTAAGATAAGGCTTAATATTGTTAGAGAGGGTGCCTTAAGAGAAATTACTGAGAAATTTAGCCATTTGCCTTATTTGCATTTCAAGATTTTCAATGGTGGCAGCCTAGTTTTAAAAGACAGTTATTTGACCTTGAATAAGATTCTTTTTATCTAAGCATAGTGTTTTAAGACTACAATTTTAAGAAAAGTATCTTTTTTGAAAAGCTTTTCTTTTCATGAGATAAAGGTGGGGTGGTTGATATTGAGAAACTAAAGAAATGTCGGGGGGTTGTATGGCCTAAAACTAGATGACTGACTTTGATTACTAATCCCAAAATGGTTAAAAGGGAACCAAAAAGAGATGTTTGGGAGTAAGATTCATTTTGTTGTGTAATAAGCAAAGTTATAAAGTGAGCAGGCTCTAATCTAATAAAGTAACTATCAATGGAATGCTCTCCCCCATAAACATCATAGTTAGAAAAAAGACTAATAAAATGGACTAAACTAGGTTTTGGGCTAGATCCTATGACTTTAACTTTTTTAGCTAAATTTTTAATTTGAGTAGTTAAGGTTATGATGGCTCAAGCTCATATATGCCTGTAGCCTTTTTAGGATTTTGTTTTTCATTAGCCCATAAGTAGTGAATGACAGCCATATCTTTGATAAGGTTGTAGGCTTAATCTACATATTTGCTCATAAGCACACCATTAGTAACAACATCAATGGTATATCAAGTATTTTTTACTAATCCACTATAAAAAATCTAAGTTTTAAGCCAACAAGGAAGTCCATAGTGCGAACATCTCCTAAGTAGATCCTTGTACCCTCTCAAGCCTTGTATAAAGATTCATGGTCATATTGGGCAAATGTAGTGATATCAATTCAAAGCTTAATTAGCAAAGTTTGCAAGAGGGAAAATTTTGGAAAAGAATTTATGACTTAGATTATCCTAAGAGTGATTGAGCCAAGAGGCATTGATGGCAACCACTTCTTAGCTCTATCTCTAAGGAAGAATAGGAAAAGCCTAAGATGAATGGCATCATAAGTAACATTATCTTGCTCAAATGTATCACAAATTTTTAAAAAATTCTCTAAGCGAGCATTAAGCTCTTCATTAGTAAAACCACCAAATTAGATTAACATTTAAATCATTTGGATGATGGTGATTTTAACTTAAAATTGTTTGTATGAATTGTTGGCTATCTAATTCTTGTTTGCAGACTGTTGGGATCAGGCACAACATATTCACGAAAGGTTTTGTTATCTATATGGTTGGCCATGGTTTGAGCAGAAATAGGTTTTCCTAGTCTTTCCTTCCTAAAGGTCTTAAAGGTTTTCTTTATTCCGTGGTCCAAAAGAATCAAATTAAGGCTCCTAGTCCTATGCATATGCCAATCATAAAATAACTAAACATGAGATAAACAAATAAAAATCAAACAAAAAATAAGAATCCAACAAATAACAAAAAGATATTTACAAAATATACAAGACTAGATTATACCTTAGCATGTATACCAATACTTTTAGACTAAATTGCCTATCCTTAATAATGGCACCAAAAATTTAATATGATTTTTTCTAATCTACTACAAGTGATCAAGTTGTATGAGTAATAAAGATATGAAGTATTTCAAATATCGTCTTCACAGGGATTAGACTATAAACCTAGGGATAAGTATTATTTCTATACGAACGATATATCTAGTCAACTAATAAATTTTATTTTCTAATTATCCTATATGAAATTAAACATTACCACATATAAAAAAATTAATTACTACAAATTATGAAAACGGTAACTAACTAAAGACTAAAACTTTCTAAAAATAGTAAGTCTTAAAAATATGAAGTTTTTAAAAATGAAAATTTGAATCGAAATAACATGAAATAAAAAATTAACCATAGCTACAACATAAAATAAACACAATAAAATTAAATTAAACTAGGAATTAAAATGCAATAAATAAACTTTAAATTCCTAAATGACCTATTAACATAAATTCTAAATGAACATAAAGGAAAATTGCACAAATACAAAAACAAATAGTACTAACATAAAATAGACTTAAAATGAAAAAAATGACCTATAAGGATCTATATGTAAAAACCAAACCTAATGGGAATAAAATGGCATGCAAAAACCAAATTATGAAATGCAAATCTAATGCAACCTATGACATAAGATGTTATGAAAATATGAGCTAACCTAAAGAAAGTGTAAAAACTGGGTTCATGGTCCTAAAATTGACATGAAAGTAAATCAACAAGATTTGAGCATTTTTTTAAAACAACTAGAATTGATAGAAAAATAGTAGACAAAACTAGTAATGAAATCTAAACTAATTTAATGACTTAATAAGCTGAATACTTTCAAAAGTAAAAATACCTAATTGCTAAATGAAAACAAAAAATATAGAATCAATTTAGACTAAAAATTGAAAAAAAAATGCATAAGCAATACTAAACAAATTTGAATAAGAAGTAAAATAAAATTTGGGTTGAAATTGAAATTAAAAGCTAACCTAACCTAAGAACTTATCAACCTAAATGCTACCAATCTGAAAATTTCTACATGAAGCTTGAAAACCAACAACTCAAACTTAAAATAGACTTAAAATGAGTAGAAATATATAGGCATAGAGCTACAAAAATCGAACAAAAATTAAATAAAAACTAGTTAAAAGATGCGTAAAAAATGTAAAAAACAAACTTCTAAGGAACATGTAAGGATAAAACATTTAATCAAACATGTAAAGAACTCATGAATATAAAATAAGAGTTAAAAAATAGGATAAACAATAAGTAAACAACTTGTAAATGTAAGTACCTAAACAAAATGAAAACTGGCAGAAAGCTAAAAAAATCAAATGTAAATAGTAAGAAATAAAAGCACACAATGATCAAACTCTTAGAGCCTTGTGATGTGATAATCACATTAGCATCTAAGGTTATCCTTTCCAAGCTTCAATAAGCTTAAGAACAAACATTGGTTGTTAGAAAAATAAAGAAAACTAAAAGTTAGAGACAGAAATGAAAATGGGTAGTAATAAAAGAAAATTAAACTTCCATTTAACAAAGATAAAAAAAAATACAAAGTTTAAATGTTACAAGGATAGTGTAAATAAAACAAGCTAAAAGGGAACTCGAAGAATAATAAAATAGTTGATTTAAACAACAAAAAAAGCTAGGAAATAAAGCTTTAATAAAAGTCTAATTGACCAACAAGTATTCTACCATTATACCTTGAAAGGTTAGAAGAAAACTTTAAAGGAATAAAAAAAACAAAAACTCCTAAAATTAATTATTGAAGCCCTATTTATAGGCAATTTTAGGGTCTCCTTCAGCTGATCAGTGGTCAAAATTGCACAATCCCAACCCTTCAAATGACTAGCTTAAAGGAGAAAAAATTTAGAGTATTGTAAAAACTGTCAAGCTACATCAAAATTCAAACTGGGCATTTCTAGCTCAGTTTCTTACTATGTGATGCTTGCTTGGCTGATCCAATGAGGTGTCTTGAAAGCTCCACATGTGAAGTGAGTTGTCATCTTTCTAACACCTTTAAAGATTGCATCTTAAGTTGTCCAAGTCGACTAAACAATAGTTGGCAGCAAATTAAGACAAGGCTTGTAGCATTTTTGGTTCAATTATGGTAGGTGTTTTCTTTTTCATTCATGCAACCCACTTTTTCTTGAAGTGTCACATCATTCTTCAACTTAGCTAGTTGTCTTTTTTTCAGAATTTGAGCAAAAAATCATGACATATAGGGCAATGATAGTAGTAGAATTTTTTTTTTATCTTTTTATGCAACAAATAATTGAATTTTTCTTTTATTTTTCTGTGCATAAACTTGGCTCTCTATGGTTCTTTTCATCACTCATCAGCCAGCTTGTTCATTTTTTCATTCAGCTCTCTAATTTATCTTGGAGGTAGCTCACTTATCAACTTAAGGACTTTAGACATTCACATATTCGACTTAAGCTAGGAGAAACTGTATTTCTTACAGTTTAACTCATGGGGTAAGGTAAGATAGAGTAATATTCTCTCTTCTTCTTGTCGCATTATCGTTCAACTCATTTTACCACATATTTTCTAGAATTCTCTCATAAAATAGTGACTAATTAAATAGGAATTAGTAGTATCAACTTTTACTTCAATGAGGTAAGTGATTTTATTTTTGGTGATCTTTACGATATTCTGTTAGTTAATTAGGAGTTCTCATAGTTACCATATAAATTATGATTTTTTCATCCCAAAATTCTCCATAAAAACTAGAAATTTTAACTTTTTTCTGAGGTGGATAACTATGATTAGAGCACCTTTCCACCTTATCTCCATATGGTTTGCATCTTTAAAATAAAGGTTTTAGCTATCTTGATTCTTTACCTTGCATCCTTAAACTTTATCATGCATCTTTAACCATCCACCAATTAGCTTTATAAGCTCTCATGCATCACACAAACTTTAAGCAAAGCTCACAACTATAATTAATAGTAAAGTCCACTATTAGTTTCTTCCTTTATGGCTCAGTTTAAGAGTATTACTTGGGTTGCTATGGCATTTTTCATTTCTTAAATCCATGTTTCATCCATTTTCTTACACACCAGATAAGGTGAGTAGGTTTTTAGTAACTTTGCAATAATTGGTGAGAAACAAGCTAAAATTAAGTGAGTAATGGTATAATTCATGCAATAAAACTTATGATAATTCTATAAAATATAGAATTATCAAAATATACCATAATAATTTTTGGATAAAGTTTACTAGATCCTTCATCATTGGTTACCTTAGTGTATTTTAAGTTAATGATAGTCTAAGAAGTATTGTTATGAAACACAATAAAAAAACAACAACTACAACATTGATAAATTCCTACATATATTTTCAACTAATCCAACATACTTATGTTTTCACTTAAGAAATTAAAGAAACATTTATTATTATGTTACATAAGATTTACAAACTTTCATAGGAATATCATATTAAAGAATACTTGCTATATTATAATAAGATAACTACATAAAATTTACCTTTATTACCAACTATTTGTTACCTAGCTTTATAAATTTTTTTGAAAGTTTTATAAAAAAAAAAATAAAGCAAACCGTAATAACATACGAGAAACTACTTAATTATTTACTATTGTAATACTTTTTATTATTTTTATAGCAAGAGTTAAGGCTTAAATATATGAAAATATACTCATTAAATTAAAACAATAATTAAATTTATACAGCATTCTAAAAAACTTAAAAGTTTGAATCCACTAAATTTGATACTACTTAATGTCATCACTATCTAAATAATTTACAATATTTATCACCTTTAAAAGTTTAAACTCAAAAACTTTAATGTTGCTTAAAACAATCACTATTGTAAATTCATAATAATCTTGATAAAAGTATATATGTACGATCTTGTAGGAGTGATAATAGTTCGGTTAGGTTCGATTTTGATTTGATTATTTTGGATAATGTACAATATTATAGATTTTCAAAAACTAATCTCAATTCGAATTAAATTTTATTGATTCAGTTCATCATCTTTTAAAATTTACTTTTTAAATTTTTTATATTATTTTAATATCATTGTTAATATATTTAAATAAATTTGATATAAAATAATTATTTTTATTTTGTAAACAGTTTCTATAAAAAAAATAAAAATTTATAATTTAGATTTATTCTAATATTTTTAGTTTTTCAAATTCTGATTTGAAATCCAATCCAAATCTAATAAAATTATTTAATATTCAAATTTAAAGCCAACCGAATAAGAAAAAAATTGATTCAAACGAAACCAAAATTATTAGAATTAGATTAATTCTATCATAATCTAATTTAATTAAATGGCTTTTGCATTAAATACTGAAGATTATATACATGGTCTTTGTAATAATACTCAATAAAAACCTTTTTTCATGGTCATGTATTAAAAATAGGTCATGTATATAATCAAATGTTATAACACAAAGGTTATTTTTGTAACATAAAGCCAAATTAGATTAATACTATTAATAAAACGTTGAGATAAATAGATTGTTATTTATCGAGTCAAAGAGTTTTTTTTTGTATTAAAATTTTTAAAGTATTAAGATTAGACCTTTCGATCAATTAAGTAATTGAACACAAATAATATAATTTTTTGAAATTGTCATATTTTTTATTTGTGATTTTGGTGGTGAGTTTTCTTAAAATTATTTAGTTATTTGCTCATTTCAATTCATTATTAATGACTAATGTAGATAAATATGATTATATAAAATGTCAATACGAGTTATTATTAATAAATAATATATAAAATATTGAAAATAAATTTAATTTTTCATTTAACATAACATATTTTCATATTATTAACAAATGACTTTTATATAATTGAACTTTAACATTTTAATTTTTATATGATTTTAGTTATATTTATTTGATTTTAGAAGTTAAGAAATTGAACATGAATAACCTAAATGTTAAACCCGAATTATTAGAAGGTTAAACCTAAATAACCCAAAATTAGAATGAGCCAAGAGTGAAATGATTCAAACTTAAATTGATTATGATCTGAAATGATCTAAACCCAAATTGTCTAACCAAAAATGATCTTAACTCAAAATGACATAGCTTTTTTGTGATCCAACTTAACTCAAACCATAAATAACTTATTTTTTTCGACCTGAACATGAAATAATCTATATATTTTTTTGATAAAAAATGATTTGATTCAAAATAATCCAACCTAAATTCAATCCAACCTTCCATTTGCCACCTTTTGTTGTGATATATTGGCTAAAAAGAGAAAAGTTTTGGGAGAAAACTAATTCAAAGGTGAATGACACAACGTAGATGTATATTGTCAAAATAAAAAATTATTACATATCACCTGCAAGGTTACGACCAAGTTAGTTTTGTATACTATATGACAATATCTCCAACTTCGATAGATTCCTAAAGATTAAAGAACTACTCTCATAGGAATTGATTGATAATCTAACTCCTATAGAACTATTCTTATAAATAAAATAGTAATCCCATTCTAACTAATTATTGCCTTTAGGTCTCATCACTAAATAGTTTTTTTAAACAAGATTTCTTAAAAACTAGTGTAGGATTTAAGTTTTAATCCTTACACTGCATTTGGTAAGATGGAGAAAAAAAATTAAAAGAGAAAGAAAATTTTACTTTCTTTCCACTATTTCCTTTTTTAATAAGGTAAAAATGAAAAAAATAAAAATAACTGGATTTGTACTTTTTCTTTTCCTTCAAACTAATTCTTTTAATTGTGAGAGAAAAATACTCATTCAATT
This sequence comes from Durio zibethinus, assembly GCF_047325235.1. Taxonomy (NCBI): domain Eukaryota; kingdom Viridiplantae; phylum Streptophyta; class Magnoliopsida; order Malvales; family Malvaceae; genus Durio; species Durio zibethinus. The sequence continues at coordinate 9,686,969 of NC_143174.1, read as the reverse complement.
TAATGTAAAATTTTTTTTTATAACTTTACCTCGACACCCTTCTTATCTTTATATTTTTTATCATTCATATAAAACATAATGAAAAAAAAATAATCCTCCATCTTTTTTTTTTTTCTCAATTGTTTCATTGTTTCATTTTCATTCTTTCTTGCTGAATATAATATTAAGGACAAGAATTATTTTTAAAGAAGAAAGAATGTTATATGTGTATACTTCAAGTTTAAACCCTTGAAAGCAAGTCTGTATACCTTAAACTTTTAACCTATAAAGGTAAGAAAGAATAAAGAAAAAATTTAAGGTGTGTTCAAATATAGGATGTCTAATTAAATTGGATTAGTTAATAGCTTGTTGGATTTATATTTATTCATTACTTTTTTCTTAGCTAAAAGTGAAATCAAAATAAAAAGTTAATAACTATGAATAAAATTTACCCAAAATTTTTAGAGAGCTTTTAATTCACCTACTTTTTTACTCTTCACAACAAAAAAATTATGACAAAAACACCCATTAATAAAATTATAAAATTATCCTTATTAAAATTATTTTTCTATCCTTCAGCAAGATCCATTTATTCCTACTTTATAATACATATCTAGAAAGTTTAAAGACTTTCTAAAAATGGATATCCGATTAGTTTAAAACATTTCTCAATATATATCTAAAAAGTCTTTAAAATTTCCAGATATGTAGTTTTGGAAGGTTTTTAAACTTTCTTGTATACATTTTTAGAAAGTTTAAAAATTTTTCAAAAATACATATATAGTGAATACATTTAAAGATGAAAGATTTTTTGCACGCATAGTTTTCATACCCATTTGCATCTAATCACATGCAACATGCTTAAGCCAAAATGGTTTAAAGGTAAAAAGGTTGTTAAGAAGGCTAAAATTCAAAATATACAGATTACCTTATGTATATGCATATCCTTAAGACTTAAAAGGCATACGGATAAGCATATCCGTATAGTTTCAAAGATGGATAGATATACACATCAATTTATCTTTGAAGCTATAAGGAAACGAGTATTCATATGACTTTAAAATCAGGATTAAAGTTTTGAAATTTTCAATCAAAAGAAACAATGGAAACTAGTGAAAAGACAAAAAGCTAGGATTTGGCAAGAGCAAAACATAAGAGAAATTGGAATTGAGTAGCTTGATTTAGTTCGCAAGTTGTGATTTTAGGGTTTGATAAAATATTTTAGGGTTGATTTTGGTTTAAATGAAAAAGAAAATGAATTTGACAAAGAAGAAAAGAAATGGGAAAAAGAGTGTGAATGATTTTTTATTAGAAAGGAGAATTCTTTTTATGGGTGTAATGAGTAAAATTTTGGTTTATGTTTTAAATTTAGGGTATAAATTGAAAGAGTTAGGCTTTGTTCGGTTTGAGAAAATGTTTTTTATTTTTATTTTTTATTTTCATTTTCTAGAAAATAGATTTTATTTTCTAGTTTTTATTTTTTAAAAAATGTATTTGGTAAACGAAAATAAAAATTGTTTTCTAAAATACAAAAATAAGGGAATAAATAAACTATTCAACAATATTACTATTAATGTCATTTAATTATAAATACAATATATATTTATTAATTAATGACATTAAACAATGTTTAAATATGGTAACTTGCAAAACATAAGAAAAAAGTAATGTACATTCCTTATTTTCATAATTGAAAACATTTTTTTTTTGTTTTCATATTTCAACCCATTTTCATTTCTGTTTCTAAAAACTTGCTTTCATTTTCAATTACCAAATATATTTTCACTCATATTTTTCATTTTTTTAGGAAATGAAAACAGAAATGGTTATGTTTTCCGAAACCAAACACTACTTTAGTATTTAACATACAGTCAATGTAAAATTTTACTTAACAAGCAAAGTTAATAAGGTGACATATGTCTTTTAAGGTATATTTAAAAAATAAAATCTAATTAAAATAGAAATTGGACATGTGTCACCCTTTTAACCCTATTTCTGTAATTAAAGTTTTACACTGACAGTATATCCAAAACTAACTTTAAATAGAAAATGAGTGTAAAGAATAATTTTTATGGTGTCAATGAAAACTTCCACAATTTTATTATATTTTCATGTAATTTACCTTTTTTTCCACCCAAAACATTTTTCTTATGGGTTATTTCACTTTTATGCATTATATTCTTCTTTCAAATTTTGAGCTTAATTATGTGTGATTCTCTTTATGAGTTTTTTATTTTTTATTGATGAAACATATATTGTTTTTACACCTAAAAATTATGGAGAAAAGAGATAGAAAAGAGAATAACTATGTGAAAAAAATCAACATTAGGAAAGAGAAAACAAAAAATTGAACAATATAAATGCTAAAACTAAAAACAATAGGTTAAAAGTAAAAATAAAAAATTAACAAAAGTATGATTTATACTTATAATCTTCTATTTTTTTCTCTCCTTTATCATTTTTTTTTACTTTTTAATTATTTTCAAAAGTGTATAATTTGCACTTTGAAATGAATTGAAATGAAAAAAAAACCACTAATTGATTTGATCAATCAATTTGTGTTTATCTTTTATTTATTTCTATAAAAATTACAACTTTTAGATATCTTATTGAAAAAATTATATCCATCATTTTTACAAGTAAAATGGAAGCCCTTTGAGCAAAGGATAAAAGATAATAACATTTTTGAAAATACTAGCCCCAATTCCTAAATAGCATCAAGTTTCTTTTTTGGTGACAAGAAAAAGTTGCTTGATTATTTTTTACATGCAATAAAATTACATATCTTGGGATTTAACTTTTGCTAAAGTTTGAGAGCATCACAACGGAAACATTATGTCAGAAAGATTTTCAAAATAGTAAAAGATGAATTGGTTAAGAATAAAAATTAATCAAGATTTGAGAAACTAAGTAAAACAAAGCGAGAATTAAGCTTTCGCAACGAGCAATCGATTGTTTAGAGTTTCAAGAAGAATGCTAGCTTGCAGTTCAAAAAGTAATTGATTGCTCTAATCAAGGTAGTCAATTTCCTTCCTTGGAAAATGCTTACTATTTAAAAAATACACTAAGGCAGTCAACTACCTTGACTCATTCAAGTAGAGTTGCATTCTATTATTAAAAATATAAAGGGGCAAACAACTACCTTTATAGAGCAATCAATTGCTCTAGTTTAAAAGTTCTAGTTTTTTAGATGTGAAGAATGGTTTCTCTTGGAATAAGATAAATTTATTTATTAAGTGATCTTTTACTAATAAAAGATGTGTTCTTAATTAAATGATGTGATTTTTCAGTGAAACAATTCAATTTAAGAGATATAACCCTTGTATTAAATCGTTATAAATAGAAATGTTAGACATATTTTAGAAGTGGTTATTATCGAAACACTTATGAGACACTCTCTGTATTCTTTCCTTTTCATTCTCGAATAGATTAGAAGGATGATTTTGCCATTCATTAAAAGTGTGTTTAGTGGTTTAATATCATTTATGAAAAATTTCCTTGACATAACACCATCTTTTTTCCTTAACAATCTTTAGGTATATTCTCTGGTTTTATTAAATTGGAAAGTCAAAAGAATTTTGAGAAAAATAGCTATTATGTTATGAAATTTGGAACAATTTGATGAAGCAACTTTATGAGATGGCAAAATGGTATACAAATGATGTTTTTGCAAGGAAGAAGAAAAGAAACAATTCTCATAAAAGAAGATGACTTTAATGGTTTTCACTGGACATAAGATAAGTTTAATTTATTTCTAGAATTATATACATGATTATAGTAAATTAAGTTGTTGCATATATATTAGAAATATGACTACAACTATTAATGATTTTGATTATTGCTAGCTAAATGCTCATTTTAAAACTAAATATTTGGGTGATTGCTCAATTCATGACTAAATATTTTATTTTATATGAATAATGATTAACTAAACATTTTATTTTATACGAATAATGATTAACATTATTGACTTGTAATAATGATAGAAATGTGATAATGAAATACATGCGCCATTAAGTTTAGAAAACATAACAGATGGAAATAACATGGAAATTTTCAAATTTTGAAAATATTTTAATATTTTTCTCTAATTTCTTACCTGAAACATAAAATCAAACACATCAATTTCTTTAAAAAAAAAAAATCAAAACTCAAATATAATTTCAATCAACAATCAAAATCAATACAACTTGATAAAGAATCAAAACCCATAAATTTTTTTTCACTTATCGTTTCATCCACATATTATTAATGGGAATATTTTTAAAAATTAAAAATTCTAATATTATTACGGTGCATTTTCCACCACATTCTTTTCCTTTTTAACTTTGTCTCTAGTGAAGAACTTATATCCATTAAAGAAAAACAAACCTTAACTAGATAAAGAGAAGATAATAAAATGTTCTTCTTTCCATATGGATGGGTTCATTGGGTCTTCCTAGAAAATAACCTTTGGCGGTCTATGGTGATTTGTGATTGGACAAGACCACGTCAAAGAATGAGATAAGCAATAAAAGACGGAGTAATGTTCTACTTAGAGTCATTGCTTTACGAGCTGTAATCATTGCTAAAGTGGCCATCTGTGTGGTCATTTTTTTCTCTATCTAAGGTTGAAGTGGGAGAGAGCATAAGAGAATCAATGATGTTTCACCTTAAAACCCAGAACTAGTTTAAAAAAAAAAACTAATACCAAAAGATACAAAAAAAAAGCTTAAAATTGAGAAGGAAAAATGCGATCTTACCTTGAATCAAGATAACCTTAGCTTTACCATAGATGAAGATGAAAATAATCTTTGGTTGATTCAATGTTTTGTGATTTTAATTTAAGGCTATTTTCATCTAGTTTTTCAAATCTAATTGCTTGGAATGGGATTAGTAGTGCTTGGGTGTTGAATTGTTCATTGATGTGAAAACTTAAAGAAAGGAAAGAGAGAAAATAATGAAAAATGATTGAGATTTTTTTACAAAGATGCAAGCAAGAGAAAATGAAGAGAGTTCCTAGAAGCTAGAAGGATTTATGGAGGAGACAACTTGAGTAAAATAGTGGGAAAGATAATTCTTTTTAAGAAAATAATTAATTAAATTAGATTTTTTTTTCAAAATCTTGATTTAACCTGATCTTTTATGATCTTGAATACGTGGACAATAATATGATACATAAGCAAAAAATGACACTGTTAACTTACCACATTAGCAAAAATAACATGTGGCCAAATAATTTAATGTCTCAATTGAATTGACTGTGCGTATAATGCAAGTTCTCAAGTTTGTCAAAAAAATCATACATTGTAATAAGTCGATAATGTTTAATTTTTATTTGTATAAAATAAAATATTTTGCCCTGAATAAATAATTTAATGTCTCAATTGAATTGATTGTGCGTATAATGCAAGTTCTCAAGTTTTTCAAAAAAATCATACATTGTAACAAGTCGATAATGTTTAATTTTTATTCGTATGAAATAAAATATTTTGCCTTGAATTAAGAAACTACCCAAACTATTAATTAAAAAATAAGCATTTAGCCATTGTTAGTAAATTCTTTTGTTTTTATAATTCATGTATTTTTAACATCATGGAATCTTTGAAGGGAATCATTTTATATCTTTGAAGGGAATCATTTTATAAAATGATAAAAGAAACTCTTGAATTGTAAGTGTATACTCTTTAAATAAAAGATTGATAACAAAAGGAACATAAGAGAACAAAGAATTATCTTTGAAAAGTAAATGATATCGAAGAATGATATTTTATCAAGTTCGAAAAAGTTAAGAACTAAAAACAATTCCACGATTTTATAGTTTAGGATTCATAGTTCAATGCACCGGTAGCAACAAAAGAAATTTTATTGTAAGAATTAAGTGACATGTTTTATATGGCATTATGGATGAGGTCTAGTTGCTACTAAAGAGGATAGCAAGAATCAATCAAAGTGTTATAACATTATAAAAAATGAAATGTGACATACATGGATTTCTTTCATTTTGAAACTAAAGGATAACACTATAAATTTGCAGTTTATAAAATGCTTAATAAGTTTTGGATTCAAGGTTAATTTAAAAAATGATTTTGTTCATAGATATTTTATGCTTTAAAGGGACATGTATGAGGACATGTTTAAAATTTGGCTAGTTATGATATTAAGTGAAATTATTTTAGCATGTTATGCTTGAATTTATTAGAAAAAGACATCTTTATGTAATTTTATTTATAAGTATGATATTTGAGATATTTGAAATGGTTATGTTAGCTCAAAGACTTGAATTAAACCAAAAAAAAGGGATGAATTAGTTGATAATAAATTTTTCAAAAATTAATAACCAGCAATCACAAAATTTACAAATCAATTTTTCTAATCAAATAAACACAACAAATATGAGTACTAATAATCTTAAAAGTAAGAGATTGAGATAGAAAATCAAACACCAAAATTTATAGAGGTTCGACCCTTCTTTTAGGCATTTACGTCCTCTTCCTTAACCTCACTTGCCAAGGAGTTTAATCCACTATGTGTTGAAAGTTTCAACGTAGCTCTTTAAAGCTCTATACTATCAACAACATAATCTCTCAAAGGTTATCCTCTCCTTTAAGCTCATAATCTCAGAATACAAATTTTTAAAGTGTTTTGCAAACTCAAAGAACCTCTCTAAGGTTGGGTATTTGCTAATTTGAAGTACAAATCAAGATTGAAAAGAATATCAAGAGAAAATTAGATATAATAAGAATTTTTGCACTTTTCTCACATTATGATACTCTTTAATGCTTGAAAAAGATAGTAGATAGATACAATAAGTTTTCTTGGCTATTGGTTACTTCAAATGTGGTGGGAAACCTTCATTTATATGTTGAGACTTGAAGATAGCCGTTGGTTACATTTATTGTTTAGAGCCTATGTAAACGTTTAGAAAAAAACTAGCCATTGTAGGTATTTTGGGCACAAGAAAATCGATCTCCTCATATAGGGGATTGATTGGGTCAGTTGAAATAAGACCAATACTCATGCTAAACAAAGGCTACCCAATCGATCAAATAAGAGACCTGATCGATCCCTTACCTAGGTGATCGATCCCCTATGTAGGGGGATCAATCCTTTCTGTAAGTTTTTAATCTTAAATTCTTTATATATAAAAAATAGATTGATCCTTTAAAGGGGGGATCAATCGAGTCACTTTGAAACCCTAATCAATCGATCCTTGCAAGGAGGGGATCAATTGATTTTTTGAAAATTTTGCTCAAGATAGGCTACTGAAAGAAAAATGGATTGATCCCTTCACCTAGGGGATTGATCAGGTCATGTAAGGGGATTGATCCCTTATATCCTAAATTGTCCAAAATTCATTTTATTTTCAAAACATGCTTTGTTTTAGTTCAAAAATAATTTTTGGCAAGATAGAAGACTGGAAAAATATTCAATTTAAGACAAAATAAATTTGATTCAAGTTAGGCAAAATTTCTTTTGTCAATTCAAAACTTTTTATCAATTTAAGGCTAATAAGTCACATGCTTATAAGATGTTTTAGAATTAATTTTAGTAGAATCATATTGCTTAAATTAATTCACAATAATGGTTTATATGGTTATAATTTAAAATAAAAGTTGAAATGACAAAAGACAAAAATCAAAAGTTTATTAAGAGATTTTACACAAGTATGAAATATTTTTAATACACCATAGCTTGTATAAAAGGGATACAAAGGGAATACTTAATGCATTCATGTTAATTTACTACAAGATGTGAAATTCACATAATAAAGTAGATTGTATTCGGTTTATTTGCAATAACCTAAATGGTTATTGATTCCAATATTATGAGTGTAAAATAATTAAGTTTTTTTATTGAATTTAATGAGTTCTTATGCTATGTTTTATGCTATGTTTAGATAAATATTAGTAAAAGAAAGAAAGGTCCTTTTAAAGGAAATGAAAAGATACATTTATTCTTATTTGGTAGCTAAAATTAATAAAGGAAAGAAAAAGAAAAGAATTACAACAACCATTATTTAGTTAAATAATAAAAAAGAAAGGATTAATTATAACATTATTTTCCAATTATAACCTTTTTTTTTATAAAATAACATATAATATCAAACTAAATTTTTTTATGAAATATCAAACTAAAATGCAAAATAATGTATAATATTTTTAATTGTAAATTACCAAGTAACTTCTAAAAACTTGTTATAAAATGTAAAAATCAAATATCCTAAGTCTTTATCCCCAGTGCATGATAGATGTGTTTAAATTAATTTACTTATATACTACTTGATTAGACAAATGACAAGGCAAACAATATTGATAATGTGACTTAGGGTATCAATTTGATTTTTTAAAATTGTTACATTAGTTTTTTTTTTACATTATATATTTTGATTTATGTACTAAAATGATAATATGGAATTAAATATTTGTTTTTGTTGTTGTTTTGTTAGGGATTTGCTTTATAACAAGATAATATCTTGTTTTTTTAAATATATTTTTTTAGATTACAAGTTCATGATGGATTGTTAGAAGATTTGGTAATAATTAGATTTGAAAATTAATAAAAGCTTTATTTAAGATATAAAAAATAATAAAGGTTTAATAATTATTTCACATTTTAAAAGTTTTATTCTTTTCCTTTCCTTTCATTTTCCCCCAATTTGTGGTAATCAAGCAAGGGGGCTAAGCACCCATCCTTTTTCTTTTATTTTAGTTTATGGGAAATCCAAACAAAAGAAATGTAAAGAAAAGTTTTCTCATTGCCTTTCCTTTTAAGGTTTTCTCATTGCCTTTCCTTTTTTTTTCCTTTCCCTTCATTAACCCCAATCCAAACATAGAATTAAGAAATGAATTCAAAATTTGATAAGGTAATTTTGATTTATAATATCATATGATATATGATTAATAAGTCTATAATAAGTTCAACAAAATGTTAGTTTACGAAAATCACATTGTTGGTATGGTTCAAGAATAAATTATAGTACCAAAAAGGTTTTTAATTGCAACAAAATGTTGTAATATGATTTTTGGGAATAATAGAAAGTAACAAATTATTTTTTCCAAGTAAAAAATTTCTAAAAAAAATCTAGTATTGTGAAAAGGATGCAAAACCATACGATGTTAGTTGCACAATGAAATATACAAAAGTAATAAATGTTTGATGTATGGTTAAAACATACACAAGGTGAAGCATTACTTTTATGATTAGTAAAAGAATGGTAGATGGATGACTTAGCAAAAAGGGTAGTAGATAAATTATCTAATAAGGTTTACATTGAAAGTTTTTAAAGTAATGTGATATGATATTATTGATCCTTTGATAAATAGAAGGATAAACCAATGCAAGATTGATAATCAACTTGACATTAAAATAATTTGAAAATAGATTGGTATGCATGCATGGTGGGATTTTTTTTTGGATTTAAAAAAAATAAGATAAAGTTTTACTATTTGCAAGATTTACAGTATTGGAAATAACAAGTAAGGAATGAAGTGAATTTATAATTTCTTTAGGGTTAAGCCAATGTATTATAAGATTATAATGCTAGTTAAGTTACACTATCAAAGGTTTAAAGCTAAGGAAACTAAAATCTAGATAGGTTAATGCATAGCTATGTGTAAAATTGACAAGGATGCACCATATATTTTGTCAAAATCAAGGAAACCAATCCTTTGAGGAAAGAATTATATATGATGTCTAGATTTTCATGAGGGATGGGTAACAAGCTTAATTATTAAATCACACATGATGGAACTTTAACTCAATGCTTAATTGCATATTAAATCTTAAGTTTTAATGAGTCAAAGTATATCATTTGAATGTGATTGCAAGTAATTGAATTAAAATAATCTCAAGATAAATAAGTACTTGAAACATATGTTACAAGGGAATGTTGAATTTAAATTCTTAATGGATCCATAACATATAAATATAATGTTGGAATGCTTATAGGGTTTGCATTCTTAATGAAGTCCACCTATATGAGTGGGGGTGGTGCCACTTATAAAAGTTAATGTCTTGACTTTGAAGTATTCATGAAAAGATACAAAACACATGGCCAGTAAATCATGTCAAGTTGTGCTAAATGATCATCTTGTGAGTTTGAAATGTTATGTATAGATTAGTGCATGAATAGGCACATAAACTATTGGTTCAAAAATCTAAAATATATCATTCAATTTGATTAGCTCAACAACACTTTTTCATTAAGCTAAAGATTTTAAATCATGTTATATGATATCCTTGCGTATGCATAAGATTTTCAAAATTATCGATTTACTATATTTTAAAAATGATGGGGTATTGTTAAAAAGATCTTCAAAATAGTGAAAGATGAATGGTTAAGTATAAAATTTAATCAATGTTTAAGAAACTAAGTAAAACAAAGCTAGAATTAAGCTTTGGCAAGGAGTAGTTGATTACATTAAAATGTTAGCAATTTTTTATTCATTTTTAGTGCAATTTTCTTGTATTTTGGCTTGTTCCTTGAGAATTTTGAAGGAAAATACTCCTAAATGCATATTTGTCCCTTGTGTAAGTGAAACTATAGAAAAGAGGAATTTTGGATTATTTGGACTTAATTTGGAGGATTTATGGTGGTAAAAGTTAACAAGTGCCATAACTAGTGTAATTATGCTTTATTGCCTTTTAAGAGAGTTTTTCTTAATCCTTTCTTTTATGATTTCTTAAGCTTAAATAAACTTAATGGAACCTTATTTTAAATATTAATTCTCATAATTTCCATTTGAAATTGTCTTCTTTAGCTTAATAATACATTAGTATATTTTTAGTATCTTTATACATGTTTAAAAGGTAGTAGGTGCGTTAAGTAGTTGGGAGTCAATTTTGAGTTAGTAAATTTTGAAAACTTTTCCAAGTATTATAATGCATAATTTGTCTCTTTTATGGTTTGAATTTTGGCAAAAAAATTAAAGAATTAATTATTGAATTGGGTGACAACGGGAGAAGGAATAACAGTGCAAGTGCAATGTGTGCAAGCTTTATGTAATTACATACAACATTGGCACCACTCTTGGTGATTCAAAGAAAATGCTGTTGAGTTGTCTAAATGAAAGCTTCTTGTTAGTCATTATCTTAACTTCTTGGAGCACAAAGGTTCATAAAAAGAGGGCTTGAAAATAAAGAGAGCCAAAAAAGCCAAATAAAGAAGCAAAAGCCATAAAAAATGGTATAAGAAGGCTCTTGAAGACTATATGAATCTAGATATTTTTGCAAGATATTTTGTGACTTGAGGCATTTCCCATTTGTCTATAACTAAAGGGAGAGAGTCGGCCATTTAGAGACTTTAGGCTAGGATTTTAGATTTTTTTCTCTTAGTTTCTACATTTACTTTCTCTATATATTTTATTTTCTTGCCATCAAAATAGTTTTGATTTACAGTTTATTTATTTGATTTTCTTTGTAAGTTTAACTTTCTTACACTAATTTTCAATGTACTTTTATATTTTCACAATGAAATTTACAGATTTTCACATTTTCATCTCCAAACTCCTTTAATTTTGCATGAATATCAATTCTATTTTTAAATTTACAGTTATGACCTTTATTCAATTTTTTGCTTGAAACTATGAATTTTAGATTGTTTTAAGTTAAACTTATTTTCATAGATTCTTGACTCATAAAGCTATAATCTTATATGAAATCTATTGCAAATTTCAACCACACAAGTACAATTAAATCTTCAAAGTCACAGCTGAATCTAGTTGGTAAAGAAGAGCTTTGCAAGAGTGACAACTTAGCAAAGATCTACTCTTCATCTAAGTGGTTAGTTTGCCTTTCTTAAACTTTACTCTCATAGATTTACATGTTTACTTGTTAGCTCTTAATTGTTCACATTTATTTTCAAGAGTTTACTTGCAGTTTGGATAGATTTAGTTGATTATGCTCTATTTTTTCCAAATTTGAATGCTATTTGAGTTGCTAGTTCATTGAGCTGAGTTTTCTTTAATTTGATGCGATTTTCTTGTAGGATTTTCTAGTAAACATATAATAAATCTTACCTAAGCTCAAGTCTAGTTCAATCTCCTTAGAAGTTTCTATATCTTGCTTTTTCTCTCCTTGAACTAGTAAAATCTTAATGCGACTTATGTTCTATCTTGATTCATATTAATAATTTCTTTCAATTTTTCTTTAGTTTTTTTTTATCTTTTCTTTAATTTCTTATATTGTTCTTTAGTTGATCTTTTAATTTCTAGCTCATATTCACTTAATTTCGCATCATTTAGATATGAAACGGTAGAATTAAATTCAGTTTTCAAATTTTTATGGAGTTATGGTTTCATGTGTTTCCATAGAATCTTGGAAGTTCTTATTAGTTTTTACTCCTCAAATTGAATTCACATATTGTTCTTTTAGTATTCTTAATTTACAGCTTGTAATTAGTTGATTATACATGATTTAGATCAATTTTCTAGCAACAAATTCAAATTTCTAGATTTTGTCATTTACTTTTGGTTTGAAACTTACACTTTGCATTTTGAATTTTTGCTTCACATTTGAACTTCAAAATTATTCTTACTTTAGTTCTTTACTTGTTTTTGCAAATCTAAACTTGATTTCATACTTGTTTTTGCAAAATTTCATGTATTTTGTTGTCATTTAAATCTAGGTTACATCCTTGAAGTCATGTTTTGCATTTTTCCTTGAAATTTCGGTCTTTCATGTCTTTTTATATTTGATTTTAGCTTATTATTTGAATTTTATGTTTTTGCTTCTTAATTTTCACTTCAAATCTGCTTTTGCTTAGATTAGTTTACTATATTTTTACCATTTATATCTTATTTGGTTCAATTCTTTTGTTCTTCCTTTAATTAATAATGTAGTAGTAGTTGTAGTTAGTTATAGTTAGTTAATTTGATTACATTGCCTTAGTTATTGTTTTTGTTTCAATTTTTACTTGATATTTTCATTTTTAGTTTAATATCATGTTTAAATGCATGTTTACTTGATAGCATTTATTTCACATATTGTTTTTGTTCATTTTCTCATTTTACTTGGTTTACATTTCTAATGCTTTGTTTAATTCTATTTTCGTATAAAATTCTATTTTCGATACTTAGTTTACATTTCAGTTTAATTTTTGGTCAAGCCAACTTTAGTCAGTGTGTGGTTGATATCTTGACCGAAATATCACTATTATTACTTGTACAGCCTTTGTGCTTGTAGAATTATCCAAATCAAGTTTTTGATGCAATTACCAAAGATTAGGTATAAAGAGTCTTAGGCTAATATCGTGTTTCTCCATGCTTTTCTATAAATTGGTTTAATCTTAGTGTACTTCTGTTAGGTTAGTTACTAACTTGCCTTGTTTTTCTTTCTTTAGGTTGTTCACAAACTAACCTTCTTGGCATATGTTTTTTTTAGGATTTGTATTTTTTTTCACATATGAGATTCTAATACTTATGACACAACCAAGTATCATGTAGATCATGCTAAACCTTATTATTTTGATAACTACCTAGGGCCATGGCCTAGTAAAGAAGATCAAACTAAAAGAGAGTTAGCCTTTAAAGCTTTATTTGAAACTTTAGACTATTTAAAAAATCCAATAGAGGCTATTAAAGTTAGGTATGATCTGAAGCCTACTCTTATCCATAACTTTTCAAGCCAGTATGACAATGGAAAAGTACATAGTGAAGACTACTATAATGATAAGTGTACACTTGATCATTAATTCTAATTTTATACAAACATCTACATTACTCAAACTTGAGAGGGTCATTCAAAAACCATGTAGGATACTAGTCTGAGACATTTTCTTAGTTCACCACCTAAGTGCACCCTGACTTATCGTATTGAGCATTCATTTCTACAATACCCTCCACCACCCCAATATTCTCTACCATCACTACAAGTTCTTCAAGTGCCACACTATGTTCCATTACAATAACATTTTTTTTCTATCATAACACCATTCATCTTTACATCACTTTCATCAATACCATATTCACCACCACCTTTTCCACAAAGAAAAAAAACCTTTCTTTAAAGAGATGTTGATTGAAGAGCTTCAAATTTGAGAAAAACTACTCTAAGACTACAAGAGGCATTCATTAGGGATTTTGGGCAATGTGGTCAAAATGTACATATCCTAGATACTTGCCCTCACGATCCTATGTTTAGTATTATAAAGTCAAAACCTAGTTCGTTATATAAAAAAGAGTGCACCTTAAGAGATCATTATAAAAGGGGAAATTTGATATGGATTGGTGATGATGAAAATCATATTGTGGTGATTTCATAGCAATTTGTAAAAGTTATGGTGGAAGAAATAGTGGAGAATAAGGATATACTTATGGTTAGGAAAGTTGATATGATGGATCATTTAGGGGAGTTAAGAAAAAAGATAACATTCAAGAAGAAGTTAAGCTTGATATTCCACTCATACCATTTCCTGAGTTCCTTGAAGATCATTTACTTGATTGTGTAGAGATACATAAGGTGGATAAATATGTTGATAAGGTAAGCCTATTAGGTAAATCACTTAAACCTTTAGACACATTCTTTATTGAATCTAACATTAAATTTAAGGATAAAGAGAAACTCATTTGTAAAAAATTTACTTGTCTAGTAGCTTTTCCATTTCATGATTTTATACTCGAAGTTATACACACCTCGTTCTTAGAGTTTTTTTTAGATAGACCATCCATGGAAGAAAAAGAGAATGAAAATGATTTTGAAAATGATGGCTCAATTCCCTATCTTGAATTGTGAGAAGATCTTAGCATTAGCCTTAATTAACAAGATATTGAACCTCATAGTATATTTTTGCATTTTTTTTGTACTTTTAATATCTTGTATGATGACTTAAAAATGCATGTAAAAAGAATGAGGATGTAATAAAGAAAATTTTGAGCAAAATGTCAAAAGTGAATAATATAGAGTGTGGACATCAAATTTGTCCGACAAAAGAATTAATAAAAATAATATTATTAAATACAAAATAAAAAAAATCAAAATACAAAATACCAAAAAAATATAAAATACCAAAAACAAAAAAATAAAAAAAATAAACAGAACAGAAAAAATGGGGGATGGCAATGGTGCCTTCCCCAACACCACTGCCACCACACCCTACCACCATGCCCTACCTCTCACCCCTCTGATAACCCATCTCGCTAGCTCCTAGCCCTACTATTACCAGATCAGACAAAAATAATAAAAAGGGCATAAGGCTCGTGCTTACACGCCATGCTAAGCCTTGTGCCCTTCCCTCAAGTACACGCACGGTCGGAGCTCTATAAATAGAGCTCCTAGCCAAACCCAAAAAAAAAAGAAAAAGAGACGAGAGAATACCCTACCAAAAAAAAAGGAAAAGTTTTTTTTGCCAAAAAAAATCAATAATCCTCCTCGCAGGGAAAAACTTAGCGTCGAAAGTCCCTGCACAAAAAAAAAAAACAATAAAGTCAATTTCAAAAAAAAAAGGAAGAAGTCATAATACAAAAAAAAAGGTTTGATTGAAAGTTCAAGAACAGATCTAGGTTGTTTGGGTTTCTTTTTAGTAAAATAGAGATCAGATTTGGGTTCAGGGAACTGAAGGGAACATTTTGGTGTTTTCTGAGAATTTTTTAACCATCGATGAATGGCGACGGTGACGGCGGAGGCATGACCAGCCGAACACCTGTGTTTGGCTGAGAGAAAAGAAAGGGAAAAATTTTTTTTTCTTTTGGAAAGAAAAATGAATGAAAAAAAATTAACTTTTATATAGAAGACCAATAGCCAAAACGATGTCGTTTCAATAAACGCCTAAAACGACGTTGTTTTGAGAACTGAAAATCCGAGCGTCACCCGTAACATGATCTGGGATCCGTGTAACTGATCCGATGACCCGTTCTCTCTTTTGACTTTCGATCGATCCAGGTGAACCGGACCAGACCGTTGCTGAACCGTTGACGCTAGATTGAACTGCCTGTTGACCAGACCGTTGACCGATCTGGTTCAGATAAAATATTTTTTTTTAGATTTTTTTAAATATTATTTTTGTTATTTTAATTATTATTCTTAATATTTATGCATGTAAAAAATGTTTAAATTTACCAAAATAAATTTTTATTGTTTTATAATATTAATTAATAAAAAATAAATAGTAAAATATATGATAAAAGTTTTTTTATAATTTTATTAACTTTAAAATAAATCTTTTAAAATAATAAAGAATAAATAAAAAAAAAATTTTATCTGACGATGAGATTTAAAGGTATTCCGAGTAGTGATGCCTACGAAATCTCTAGGTGAAAATTTTTTTTTAAAATACTACCAGCGTATTAGAGTATTTATAAAAAAATTTTAATACAATAAATTTTTTTTATTAAATAATAATAAAATTAATTAATAATATTAAAAATAGGTAATAAAAAATAAAAAAAAGGAAATTTTGTCCGATGATGGGATTCCAAAAGTATTCCGAGTAAAGATGCTTTAAGAAATCCCTAGGTGAGAAGATTTTTTCTTAAATATTACTAGTGTATTGAAATATTTATAAAAAATCTTCAATACAATAAAAATTCTTTTGTTCTTCATTTCTTTTAAATAAGAATAATAATAAAAATTAATAAAATTTCTAAACAATAAAAAAATAAAATGTGTGCATCATGTTATTATTTGCATTGCATGCATGATATAATTTTTACGAAAGGTAAATTCGGACCTCTGAGGATGAGATTCTTAGGTATTTCGAGAAGCGATGCCTAAGAAATCTCTATGTGAGAAAAACTTCTTCTAATGTTACCAACATACTAGAACATTTTAAGAATTATTTCAATAAAAAAGGTTCTAATTTATTTTTCTCAAATAAAATTTGAATAATAATTTTTTAAAATAAAACCATACAAACCAATTTTTAAAAAAAATCAAAAATATTATTTTTCCAAACACCGAGAATGAGATTATTTTTAATCAAAATCAAAGGATAACACGTAGTTAAGTGGTACCGTTTTTAAACGGGTGTCATGGGGGTGCTAATCTTTCCCCACGCGTAATCGACTTCTGAACCCAGACTGTTTCATAGACCATGAAATTATCTTTTTAATAAATTTTAATTAATTTTAAAATCTTATTAGAAGGATAAATTTTAATAGGTAGCCAATCACACCTAGCCAAAAAAGATTGGTGGTGACTCCGTTTTTCGTTCTTTTATTTTCGTTTTCAAATTCGTTGGGCGGACACAAAACCATTGCGACATAGAAGGTTTGGATGATGATAGTATAGAGAGATTCTTTAGTTGCTTAAAAATTTCCCCAACCTCTAATTTTTAACTTGATACCTTTGACTTCTCATCCTTTATGCTCACTAAACTTATACCTTTCATAGAAAAAATTTTCATTTTAGAGCCAAAGCCCATATTCTCATTGTGGTACCTCATTCATTAGTACTAAAGCCAATGATAACCTCAATTTGGTTAGATTACAATATGCTTAGATTATTCATAGAGGTGAGTTACAAATCTACCCTCAAGCATTAAGGTTACTTAGAGCTTATTAGTATATATTTGGTGTAAAAGAAGAGAATGAAATATGTAGATTTGGGAAGGAAATGTGATGTGATTCTCTAACACCAATGAAAATCAAGCTTTTTTAACTTTAAATAAAGTGTTTTTTGGGAGGTAATCCAAGCTTTACATTTCATGTCTTGCTCATTTGTTGATTTTGTTGTTTTACTTATGTTTCCTTGTATATATTGATGTTTGTTCTTTTTGTAGGTTTTTTGTATTTGTTTTGTAGGTCAAATAAGAGCTTAAAGCTAGAAGCACTAGTTTCAGTCAAGCATTCATGAGAAATTTGACTACCATGCCTTCGTGTTGACAGGAAAGTTTCTTTGTTCCTTTCTCTTGTGCTTTATTTCTTTATGCCTACACATTGAGGATAATGTGTTGTTTAAGTTTGGGAGTATGAGAAAATTGATCAAAATTTTTTAAATTTTCCTTGAGTTTTACCTTGGAATTAAGCTCAACTTGTTATAGCTTGAATCATTATTATGTTTTCTTTTATTTTTCTCCATGATGCCAATGATAGGTAGAGATTGAAAATGAATATAGCTTTAGAAAAATATTAAATATTATGTGAAATATGAGATAATACTTAGGTTTAGTGACTTATTGAGTATGAGTTTGCATTTGTGAGTTGATGCTTTTATTATTAAATTACATTTTTATCTAGTGATTGATTATGTGAGCATGAGATTTTTTTTTAATGGTCTTTAAAGTTGTGTTTCATGTTTTAGAATTTGTTTTGATCATCTCTGGAGAAAAAATCTTATAGGACATATGATTAGGAAAATGATATAAGCAATTTTTAGATCGTTTGAGCCTTTTCAAGCCAACCTTGATATAATACATCCATAGTCATCCCATTTAAGTCTTATGATAAATTTTCTTTGTTTTGAAACCACATTACAAGGCTATAGCCTTGATTTGCTTATTTTCCATCTTTTTGGTCCCATATCCTACATGCATTAAGACATTTATGCATCATTTGTGAGCTATGTATTATTAGGGAAAAAAGGGTAGAGTTTAGAAAATAATAGGAAAATAAAAGGAAAACAAAAAAAAAGTCAAGCTATCTTACAAAAAAAAAAAAAAACCAATAATAACAACAATAAAGTGGTAAAAAAGCAAAGAAAAGAAGAAAGAAAGAAATGTGGGAAAAAAAAAAGTTTGTGGGTGATTATTTAGTAAAGTTTTACCTTTCTTCACTTTGAAAACTCAATTATGAATGATCCTTGATCAAGTAATACATTGTTAGAGTACTTGAGTCTAAAATATCTTTTGTCATACTTTAACCATAGCTTTACATTATCAAGTTTATTAAAGTCCTAAATAATCATTGGTCTTCTGTTTATTTATATTAGTGGAGAAAGATGTGATGAACAAATATATGCAACTTGAGTACACTTTATTGATATTTGTTCTTGAATTTTCATGTTTTGCATAACATTACTAGATTTCATACGAAGATGTGTGACATGTATTTCTTACTTATGGAACTATAGTTAGGATTGATATTAGCCTAAGGTGATTCTTGTATATTAGCATATGTTCATAATTTTACTTTGGTTATATTTATTGATCAATCCATAAGGCATTCATGTTGAATGAAATATTGAAAGTATAATGATGATTCTTGCTTAGTCTTGTTTTGCTTGAAAACAAATAAAAGCTTGAGTTTGGGGGTTTGATTGCATTAAAATGTTAGCATTTTTTTTACTCATTTTTTAGTGCAATCTTTCTTTTATTTTGGCTTGTTACTTGAGAATTTTGGGCAAAAATACTTCTAAATGCATATTTGTCCCATGTGTAGGGGAAAACATAGACAACAAGGAATTTTGGATTACTTGGACTTAATTTGGAGGATTTATGGTGGTAAAAGTTAGCAAAGTCCACAACTAGTGTAATTTTGCTTCATTTAAGGGAGTTTTTTTTTCTTAATATTTTCTTTTATGATTTCTTGAGCTCAAATAAACTTCACGAAACCTTATTTTAAGTCTCAACTCTCATAATTCCTATTTGAAATTGTCTTCCCTAGGTTAATTATGCATTAGTACATTTTTAGCATCTTTATACATATTTAAAAGGTATTAAGTGTATTAGGTAGTTAAAAGTCAATTTTGAGTTGGTAAATTTTTAAAAAAATTTCAAGTCTTATAATGGATAATTTTTCTTTTTTATTGTTTGAATTTTGGCAAAAAAAATTAAAGAATTAATTGTTGAATTGGGTGGCAAAAGGAAAAGGAATAAAAGTGCAAGTGTCGTGTATGCAAGCTTCATGTAACTACATGCAACTTCAATGCCACTCTTGGTGATTCAAAAAAGACCATTTGGATGCTATTGAGTTGGCTAAATGAAGGGTTCTTATTGGTCATTATCTTGACTTCTTGGAGTGCAAAAGTTTATAAGAAGAGGGCTTGAAAACAAGGAGAGCTAAGAGAGCTAAACAAGTAAGCAAAGGCCATTAAAGAAGGGTGAAAGAAGGATCTAAAAGACTATCCAGATCTAGATATTTTTGCAAGACATTTTGGGGCTTAAGGCACCTCCCATTTGCCTATAAATAGAGGGAGAGAATCGGTCATTTGGAGACTTTAGGCTAGGATTTTAGAATTTTTTCTCTAAGTTTCTACATTTACTTTCTTTAAACATTTTATTTTCTTGCCATCCAAATAACTTTGATTATAGTTTCTTTGATTGATTTTCTTTGTAAATTTAACTTTCTTACACTAATTTTCAATGTACTTTCATATTTTTGCAATGAAATTTACAGATTTTCACATTTTCATCTTCAAATTCCTTTGATTCTACATGAACATCAATTTTGTTTTGAAATTTGTAGTTCTAACCTCTTATCAGTGTTTTGATTGAGACTTGATGAATTTTGCTTGTTTTAAGTTAAACATGTTTTCTTAGATTCCTAACTCATATAGTTATAACCTTGTAAAACATCTCTTGCAAATTCTAACCACAGAAGAATAGTTAAATCTTCAAAATCATGGTTGAATCTAGTTGGTAGCAAAGAGCTTAGCAAGAGTGACAGCTTAACAAGGATTTACTCTCCATCTAAGCATTTGGTTTGCCTTTCTTAAACTTTACTCTCTTAGATATACATGTTAAATTGTTAGTTCTTAATTGTTTGCATTTATTTTCATGAGTTTACTAGCTATTTGGATAGATTTAGTTGATCATGCTCTATTTTTTTTCAAATTTGAGTGTTGTTTGTGTTGCTAGTTCATTGAGCTGAATTTCCTTTAATTTGATGTGATTTTCTTATTACATTTTGTGGTAAACTTGTTAATGAATCTTACTTTAGGTCAGTTCTAGTTCAATCTCTTTAGAAGTTTCTAGATGTTTCTTTTTCTCTCTTTGAACTAGTAAAATCCTAATGCAACTTATGTTTTGTTTTTATTTATTAGTAATTTCTTGCAATTTCTCTTTAGTTTTTTATCTTCTCTTTAATTTCTTATACTGTTCTTTAGTTGATCTTTTAATTTCCAGCTCATGTTCACTTGATTTTGCATCATTTAGATCTAAAACAATAGATTTAAATTTAGTTATCAAAATTTTTTGTAGTTGCGGTTTCATGTGTTTCCATTGAATCTTGCAAGTTCTTCCTAGTTTTTGCTCCTGAAATTGAATTCTTATATTGTTCTTTTAGTATTCTCTCAATTTACAGCTTTTAATTAGTTGATTTTACATGATTTAGATCAATTTTCTAACAACAAATTCAAATTTCCAGATTTTGTCATTCATTTTCGATTTGCAACTTACACTTTGCATCTTGAATTTTTACTTCACATTTGAACTTTAAATTTGTTCTTACTTTAGTTCTTTACTTGTTTTTGCAAATCTAAACTTGATTTCATGTATTTTGTTTTCATTTAAAATCTAGGTTACATCCTTGAAGTCATGGTTTGCATTTTTCCTTGAATTTTTTATTTTTTGTGTCTTCTTGTATTCGGTTTTAGCTTACTATTTGAATTTTATATTTTTGCTTCTTAATGTTCACTTCAAATATGCTTTTACTTAGATTCGTTTACTATATTTTTACCATTTATATCTTGTTTGGTTCAATTCTTTTGTTTTTCCTTTAGTTAATAATGTAATAGTAGTTGTAGTTAGTTATAGTTAGTGAATTTGGTTACATAGCATTGGTTACTATTTTGTTACAATTTTTACTTGATATTTTTCATTTTTAGATTAATATTAAATTTCAATGCATGTTTAGTTCATAGCATTTATTTCACGTATTGTTTTTGTTCATTTTCTCATTTTACTTGGTTTACATTTTGGATGCTTTGTTCAATTCTAATTTCGTATAGAATTCTATTTTCGGTACTTAGTTTACATTTCATGTTCAATTTCTGATCGAGCCAACTTTAATGATTATGTGTTGATAATAGATACATAGGTTAAGGAGTTCATTACCTAATCATCATGAGAATGATATCTTGACCAAAATATCACTATTATTACTTGTATGACCTGTGAGCTTGTAAAATTATCCGAATCAACAATTGACTATCCATATAAGGGAATCGAACACCTATAGCTTCAAGAAAAATGCTATCTTACTGTTTGAAAATAGTAAACTACTGTAGTCAAGACAGTCAATTGCCTTACCTAGAAAATGCTTATTGTTTTAGAAATACACTAAGGCAGTCAATTGCCTTTAGCAGAGTTACATTGTGTTACAAAAAATTCAAACGGGCAATCAACTATCCTTATAAAGTAATCAACTACTCTAGTTCAAAAGTTGTATTTTCTAGAAAGTGAAGAATAGTTTCTTTTGGAATGAGATATAATCATTCATTAAATGATCTTTTACTTATAAAAGATGAATACTTACATTTGTAATTATATAAAAAGATGTGTTAACGCGATTGTTGAATGAAACAATTCAATTTAAAAGACATAACCCTTGGATCAAACCTTTATAAAGGGTGGTAGGACACATTTTAAAATTGGTTTTTGTTGAAACACTAGGAGACTCTCTATGTATCCTTTCTTTCTCATTTCTCTAATAAATTAGAAAGATGATTTTACCGCTCATGAAAGGATGTTTAGTGGCTTGATATCATTAATGCAAAGTGATATCAAATAAGGCTTCATTGTATCTCCTCGAATATTTCAGTCAACCCTTTTGCATACTATAACTAGTATGAGTGAAATATATCTAAAGAAAAGTGAAACTTGTAGCACACCTTAAAACCATTATCTTTCATGCTATAACTTTCCTTTAAACTTACCATTTACACCATCTTATTTCTCTAACACCTTAATGTCCAGAACTAGGCATTTAGACATTACAACCCATTGTTTTATCTAAATATATTATGTACATGATTGAATGCAATTGTGGGCCATTAACAGAAGAAAGTAAAACATTCAACTGTGAACACCAAGCAATAATAAGTTGAATTTCTAGTAGTAACATTGATGATAGAGATTCTAAGTTGAACTTATATTAAAAATATTGGTGATAAAAATTCCCACTAACAAAGAATCAAGAAAATAAGCATGAAGCCCAAACAAACTCAAGGATATCATGCAACAACTAGTCAAGATATGTAGACTAAAGTTTCAAAAAGAAGCAAGATAACAGTGTAACAGTCGTCATTTTGTGGTAATGTCATCCTCCGCCATTGCTATTCCATTAAAAACCATTATGAATTTTATTCAAGTCTGTAGTGGTGCAATAACAGTCGAAAAAATGTCATAACATTCGATAGTAGAAATAACGACCCATTATCGACGTTAATCTGTTTTCGATCCAAAATATTATATAGAAACAAACATTTTACCTAAATCAACAGTAAAAAAGCCCCTAAAAAAAAGAAAGAACCCTAGACCTACAACATTCACTCAAAATTTAGCCTCAATCAAACACAATAAAGATCAAGAACAAATAATTGAAGGTAAGTAACACTAACGAGTAATCTAACCTGAGCTAATTCAGCTTGAGCAATGTGATATAGCTTTGGACTTCGATATGCTCCTAATGGTTGGAAATTTAATGCCAAGTAGAGAAGAGAAAAGGAAGTGGTGGCCATTATTGTGCTTAGGAAGAGAAAATGGTGATTGTTCTGTGTAGTTGATAGTATGATAGAATATGGAAAAGAAAAAAGGGAAAATCGAAACAAGGGGAAAAAGGGGAAAGGTAAAAGGGAAAAGATAGAAAAGAGGAATCTAAACCCAAAAAAAAAAAAAAAAGATTAATGCAGTGAAATTTGAAGAAAACAATCTAATGAAAATTTGAAAGGCCCATTGCTTTATATTTTTAAAATCCACTCTTTTTTTTTCTATCTCAATGTCCGATTAAATTAAACGGAAATTTTACATTCAAAGAGCCCATTACCTTATATTTTCACAATGATAATCTATAAAAACCATGTAAAATTAATCACATATATATGTGGTAAAATAAAATTATACAAATTAAGTAGTTATAGTGTTTAAATAGTTAATAGGTAAAAATTTATATTTATATAGATTCATAATCTTAAATGATTAAATCCCCATTTAGAAAAGTTCATTAATTCAAATCTTAAACATTAGCCATCTTTAATAAATAACATTGTGAATTGTAACAATTCATAGGCATAAATAGCATTTAACATGTTCTACCTTGTTAATTATTAATAATTGTATTTATAGAAGTAATAGATATAAGAATAAGTGCTTTTCTCAATATGATTGTTTTAAACATAATATCAAAAAATTGTGAATAATATTTTTTCATATAAATAAAAGATCATAGTGTTATAAACTATTTTAAAAATCATTAAAAAGAATTTTTATGATTATAATTATAATTACTATATTTACAATAAATTGTGCAAAACAAAAAAAAAATTCACGACCATAATGAGTACAATAACCGTGATAGTAGTCATTTTATCCATAACTATGATAAATGTGATGTAACAAAAAATATGACCATGATTGCAACTTAAATGCCTAATGTAGACAACGAAGATTAAGCCCACAAAAAGCCTGAGGATACCCTTGGTCATATTAAAAAAAACCTAGTTAAGAGAGTGAACGATATGATAATGCATGCAAATGGTATGTGTAAGAAATTTTAGCATCATATCCTATGAATTTGAATTGGTCATTCAAGCATCTAGACGTTGTTCGCTCTTGCCATACAAGCTACAAAACACAAGAATATTATTCATTTACAAAAAGAGAGAAAAAAAATAACAGCATCAGGACAGAATAAACTTGTCTACAATTTCAACATTCTGCTATAAAGAAAGGGCAGCGATAATGAATAGAAATTGGCAGCAATGATAATAATAATAATAAGCAAACACAGCAAGGCTGAATTAATCTCAACAATTACATTTTGGCATAGAATCAAGAGTGTTAAAGACACAAAAAGAAATGTGAATCAATTTAAGAGAAAACAGAAAGGGGCAGCTCCCAACCTGTTCAGCATGTATTAATGCCATCCTTGCAATCTTTGGTTAAATTATAAAAGGTTTCAACACGTGTCTTCGCCCTGTAAAGTACCTCAGTATCTACAGCAACTCTCATGTATCCATCAAACTCAACTGGTTTACCATGATTCAGCACCGTTGTCTCATTGTACCACTCACTCGTGTTACTCCATAACTCCTTGTAATCATCCAGCAAATGGACCTTGTATTGGGACCTCAACTTATCAAAGTAATTATAGAACAGCTCACTCGTTGCTATGTACAGATTCCTCCAAGGCTGAACCATTTCCTTAAGCTTCATAAGAAGAGCATCAGGCGATGTATCAGAATCCAAGTGTGGCCAGAGTTCTTTATTCTGTGCTTTTTCCCCTCGAACCACATGCAGAGCATCAAAATCCCAGTCCATTTGGCCACTGATCTCAGTCACTATATTCATCAATCTCTTTGATTTCCATAAAGCATGCCATGGCCTCTTAATGTACTTAGCTGTCTGCCCCTCACATACCCTGTACCAATAATTTTCAGGCTCTGGAGCATCAAACTGCCTCCAAATGATTGTGCTCTTATCTTTCTTAAGTTGCAATGGTGTGACTTTATAGGTTGCTACCTTCTTGACTGGCACTTTTCTTTTATGACCTTTATCCCATTTCTTCCAATCTCTCAAGAACTCACTCTCCTCCACCACGGATGCAACCTCCTTAAGATGCTCAAAATCAAAATAAAACCGAAAATCTTTTCCCTCCTCATCCCTATTGCTTGGATTATAAGTTGCAGATAAGCATATGCTCAAATCCATCACAAATGTTCGATTCAAATACATAGCCTCCCCTAAACCACACAAGAAACTCCACAAGTAATGATTCATTCCCTTGCAGTAGTCTCCACCCCGTGCATAATACAAATACTTCCCTTTTCTAAAGTTCATTTCGGAACCCAAAGTTGGAATAGTATCATTTATCTCTTCATCACGTATAGGCGGAGCAAGCTTGGGATTCCCACCAATACTTGTGGTGTTATGTCTATTCCTAGGCCTCCGAATGTTAATGCCCGAATGCCAGCCACTTGCGTGTACCACTTTATAGGTACAATTCTCTCCGATCCCAAACTTGAACCTTCTAAAATCCCTGTACTTTCTCCACGACTTTTCTTTCTTGTTCCTAAACCTCCAACCCACATCACACTCGTCTGGTTTCGTCCCATTGACTGGAGTTTGATACTCCAAAAACACAATCGACTTGAAAGTCTTCAAATTGAATTTCTCAACTGTAAGTAAAACACGTGGATCCGAACAATTCACAACCTTGACCTCCTCACAATCTGATTTTAGACTCAGATTCGAGATTTTCTCTTCAGACTTCTCGATCACAGCTTCAGTGATGGGATTGAGTGCCAAAGCAGGGGGCACGGCTGGAGCTGGCACAGCAAGTAAATCCTCACCAGTTTTGAGGATAGAATTGTCATTTTTGAAAGTGGCATTTTCAGTTTGAGTGAAGAGTTTGGTTAAGGCTGGAGCTGACTCCAGCCATGGATCTGGGGGTTGGTAGGTAATGGCAATAATTGTGAATATTAACACTGAAAACACAAAAACTGAGAAACATAGATTACTTATCAGTTTTATCAGATTTTGTCCAATTGGCTCAGTGCTTAACTCGAATTCCTTCATGGGATTTCTCTTATTTTTGAAAGTTCAAATGCAAAAACTAATCAGATCTCACGATAAACCAACAAAACACCAACTTTAATAATAAAGAATGAAAACTAATCTGATTTCTTCACGGGTTTTGTTTATTTTTGAAAACCAACTAGCAATAACTAATCAGATCTTGATGACATTAGAAAAACAAATGAAAGAAAGGAATAGGAAAAAGCTAAACACTTGAATATCACTTACATGAAAATGCTAAACTGATTCTAGCTTTTCTGGAAATCCAAGTTATAGAAGTAATCAGATCCAGAAGAAGAAAAGCAGCGCTTGACGACAAGGAAATGAGACGACAATGGAAGCCGACGGAGAGAGAAAAAGAGAGAGGAGATCTGGAGAAGTGATTTGTCCGAAGAGTGAAAAATAGAGTAGCACAACAAACTTATTTTGCCCAAGGCTTTGGTTGGGTAGAAGCAAAAGAATCCGCGCTTCTTCTTTTGCACGGGAGTTGATTACACTTTCGCTTTCACTCCAGTGAACAAGGGCGGTAACATGTCAGCGTCAACTGATTTTGACGTCTTACTTGTTCACCCCTCTAGCTAGTAAAATCAGATTTCTCCGGACAATCTACCTTCAACTTATTAGAGCCAATACGTGTCCTATTGGTATTTCAAAACTTTGCTGCAGATTTGGTATGTTCAACTTTAATTTAAATTTATTATTAAAATATTAAAATACATTTTAAATTGATATTTTGATATTTATTTTTAATTAAAATTATATAAAATTAACTACTTTATAATAAAACAAATTCACAAATTGAGTCCAGTAAAGTTCATACTTAAAATTTGGTCCAAGACCCAATTAAGATTAATTCTAATGAGCAAGCCGACCTATGAACAAATTTACTTCAACTGTAGCTAATTTTTTTGTCAAAAAAAAAAAAAATTGAAACCAAAATCAATGGACACCCATTAGTAATAGAGAAAAATAATAATAATGTGCAATTTTCTCCCTTTATTTATCATGATGGTTAAAATTTACTAATAATATTTGATTCGGTGTAATTTTAATGTTATGCTAAGTTTTTTTAACTTGTGTATTAGTTAATTTTTAATGTATTAATTAAAACTAAAAAAAATATATTAATCAATAAAAACATTTCTTTACTGATTAACAACTTTATACCTGTGTTATAAGTTTTTTAAACAATAATAAATATAAATATAAATTACATGAAGATCTCATAATATAAAAAATTATTTTTAAAATATATCTAAGTTGATTTATCCACAAGATACCAGCGGTCTTGCAATTATGGAAAAAAAAAATCTCTTTGATGACAAGATTTAGAAATTACTACTTACACATGTCATTTATATTTTATTTTGTAATACAACCAGAGATATCTCAATTTTGTTTGAATTTAATCTTTTTTCACGATTTCGAAGGTACATTCTCCTACATCAGCTGAGTATCTTTTTTTTTTTTTTTTTGAAGAAAAATTCATTCATTGCATTTCAAAGTTGAAGTTAATACATAGTTAATCAGGTACCTCACCCGACCAAATCCTTTCTCCTACGATCTCCTTCCCAAACTTTGCAGGACTATGAGCAATTGCATTAATCTCACGGCACATCAGCGATGTACTTAATTGTCCTTGATGATTCTTACGTCAACTTAATATTTAATTCTCCTCGATGATTTTAAAGGTACAATATCTCATATCAATCAAATTAATACCTTTGTAAACGTTTATTGATTCAAATAATAAGAAGTTAAAATTTTTTAAAGTAAAATTTTAATTTTTAAATTTTATGAATGAAAAAAATAAATTTAAAAAAATTTATCTTTTTATAAAATTTGATCTTATTCAATTTTAAATTAATTAAAATTTAAAATGATTATCGAATACTGAAAAATTTCAGACAAAAAAAAAAATTACTAATGCCTTCAAAATTTTTATTTTCAGAAGTAAAAAAAAAAAATCATTCACTTACCAATTGAACTAATCCTTAATAAGTCATTTAACTATATCATTAATCATTAATTATAATAATATACAAAGCAAATTGATAATCACAAATTAAATTTGACATTGGTTTAATTATTTTTAATTGATAAAAAATAAATCAATTTTATCCAAATTCATTTAGTCTTTTTTTTTTTTTTATAGTCAAGCCTAACAATAACTCTTTATGAATCTATTAATTAACTATTTGAAATTTTAAATCCTTGATGGTATTGGAATTAAAAAGTTAAATAGTTAACTAACAAAATACTATTACTTTAACGTCATCCAAAATTAAACAAAAGAAAAAAGAAAAAAAATCACTTTGACGTTAGACCCACAAATTATCCAACCATTATTCCATTATATTGAAAAAAGTAATAAGAATGACCAAATTTACAAATTATGTTTTTAATATTCTATTCTATATTATCTCTTTAAAATTTAATTTAATAAAATTTGTTGATATAATACTAAATTAAGTGATTGATTCCATTGAACATTATTATTACAATAGTATTTTTTTAAAAAAAAAATAACAGTAAATAGTATTAATAAAATGAGAAAAACAAAAACATGAAATAGACAATGAGGTATGATTTATTGCTTATTTATTGAAATTTCGGTATTAAGGGGTACTACTTAAAATGTCGCGGGTTACAAAAAAAAAAAAAGAAATTAATAGAATAACAAAAGGAATAAAAGTGAGAAAATGCAATGAATAGAAATTTTGAAATAGAAAAAAAAAAAAAAAAAAAAACCAACGACGTGTTAATTGAAACAGTACGTTCTCCCATAGTAGCACATTTGTAGGCTTAGTAGTAAAAATCAGTAAGGTCAAAACAATAAAATTGAGAGAATGACTAGTGAAGTAAGGAATGAGTTTTAAAAAATTAGAATATTAGGATATTTAGTATATAAGATTATGATAATATAAGATAAGATGATATTATAAATACAATTATATTAAATAATGTCATTTTATTTTATATTTGATATATGTAAAAATTATGATAGGATAATTTATTTACTGATTAAAATTATTTTTTCTTAAGATTTATATAATTTAAATTATTAATAAAATTTTTAAGAGTATAATAGAATATTTAAGTTTAATCTTATGGATTAAGAATAATTCTTTTCATATTAGAAAGATTGAATCATCTTATACCAAGAGAATAATTAATCCTCTTATATCAAAATGATGCTTAATCTTCCTTATAATTTTATCATTTTTTTTTAGATATAAGTCAAATATAATATAAAATTATTATCATTTTATTCTATCAATCATCCAATATACTAACATGACATAAATATATTAAATAATATTTCTTCATTTCCAAGACGATCATATTAACATGAAACAAGCAACGTAAAAAAAGAAAAAAAAAAGTCAAGAAAGAATAAGATCCCATAATATCATAATCATAAAACTAATTTATTCAATGAATTTATTAATAGGTCAAGAATAAAGATTAAATAAAATAAAAGATTTTTAAGAACATATAAATACAAATGATCTCATTTCAAAATCAAAGGACAAAGATGAAAACATATATTCAAAAGCTAAAAGAATGGTGAAAACACATATTTATAAAATAAAATAAATTTAAAAAATGGTATATTTGAGATAAAAAAAATAATTGTTACAATATTCTAGCAGTACTAGAGATCAAAGGTGAAATCTGCGTATAATTATAAGCAATTAAAAGAAAAAGTTATTAACCCTCAAATTAATATTGAATTTGTCAAGGAGTAATTATAAGCTCAAATATTGCATGAAAAGGAAAGAACAAACC
This sequence comes from Durio zibethinus, assembly GCF_047325235.1. Classification (NCBI taxonomy): domain Eukaryota; kingdom Viridiplantae; phylum Streptophyta; class Magnoliopsida; order Malvales; family Malvaceae; genus Durio; species Durio zibethinus. The sequence goes on along the minus strand of NC_143174.1, from coordinate 9,656,611 downwards.
AAAATCAATCTCCAACAATAAAAGATTTATCTTAATTGTATTAATCCTATATATATATATGGTATGTTCAATTACAAAAAGTAAGTACTGTGTATTAAAAAAAAAAGTAACTTATATATATATGGCATGTTAAATTGTATTGGAAATATTGGGTATTTCCAAAATATATTTTATTGATATGATTTACTTAAAAAATATTTATCTTAATTGTAGCATCCTATAAATAAATATTAACCCACACCTCTTTCTTCTCACAGAAGAATTCAATCACTTGATCACTTTAGCAACAACAAAAATATGGCATCACCAAAGCTTCAAAACGTGGCCATTCTCTTTCTCTCGATCTTCCTCTTTGCCCAATTGAATGATATATACGTTGCTTTTGTTTATTAAGGTTTTTTTTTTTTTTTTCTCTTTTCTGAATTAACATTTTGATATGTTTGGTGTAAGGAGTGGTGCTTCATCTAGTACTGTTAATTGTGATATAGTCAAGGGCCGGTACGCAGTGTTTTCTCGGATTGTGTTAAGCCATGCGAAAGCATTGGCCACACTGCTTCTTCTGCTAACTGTATCCCTAGCCCTAATTTTGGCGAAAGTCTTACATGTTGTTGCACCATTCTATAATAAGCTTATAATTTTCAGTTGTCATGAATAAAATGCTTATATTTGGTTCAACTATAATATTTGATTAATTATATATATATTTAACTTCTAATTTATCCTTAAATCCCTTATCTTAATATATATTAGGCTAAAGAAAACATTATGTATTTAAGCTCTCTCGAGCTAGTAATTTTCAAATGCCAACACTAATGACATGTCAATTGATCTAATACATTAAGAATGAACTATTTAATTTGTATAAAATAGTTCATTCTCAAATTAGTTCTTTAATACATTTATATTTGATTAAATACAATATCCTGTAATCTTATATAAATATATAAAAGCCAAAGCTTTTGGCAAAAATGGAAAAAATTCTATGTGGACGGGTTAAAATGTTGACATATAGACAGTCTTAAAAATTATCATTTGACATTTAATAAATACATTTTATTTTATTTAATACATTTTAATTTAAAAATAATTCAAAAAACTAAATTGATTTATATTTATATTTTTATTATTGATTTTAAATCGCTCTCAATTCAATTCATGTTAAAAGTATTAAAATTTTAAAAATTTTTTAATTTGACAAATTAAATCAATCAATAAATAATTAATAAATTAATAAATACTACAATTACAATTATAAAATAGTTGATTCTCTAGTCAATTATTTGATATATTTATATTTGATTAAATATAGTATCCAGTACTTGATATATTTCATGTGTAAATATATAAAGCAAATATAATTCAAAAAACTAAATTGATTATCTTTATGTTTTTATTATTGATTTTAAATCACTTTCAATTCAATTCTTATTAAAAGTATTAAAAATTTAAAAATTTCTTAATTTGACAAATTAAATCAATCAATATATAATTAATAAATTCATAAATTCATAAATACAACAATTACAATTATAAATAATTGATTCTCTAATTAATTATTTGATACATTTATATTTGATTAAATATAGTATCCATTTGAGTATTTGATATATTTCATTATGTATTTCATGTGTAAATATATAAAGCAAATATATCAAATTAATTTTCCATAATTAAATTAATGGAATAAAATATTTTATTAATTTATATTTGATTGATACATTTATATTTTATTAAATATGATTTCATTTGATAAAATATTAATGCACGTTGATTTCATTTATTTTTATTTGTAACGTTTTATCATTTTATTATTTGATATTAATGCATGTTGATTTAATTAAAATTTAATTTGTTTTATTGCCATTATTGAATATAGTAAATTTAATTTGTTTTATTGTTCTAAATTAAGGGATCTCTAAATGTTAATAGTACAATAAAATATTTCAATATCAATCAACTTGCCATTGTTAGACTAATTTTTATTATTTCAATATTAACTTTCATAATTTAAAATTATCTTATTAATTGACTATATTTATGTTTTTATTATTGATTTTAAATTACTCTCAATTCAATTCATATAAAAAATATTAAAATATTAAAATATTCTTAATTTGACAAATTAAGTCAATCAATATATAATTAATAATTTAATAAATACTACAATTATAATTATAAAATAATTGATTCTCTAATCAATTATTTGATACATTTATATCTGATTAAATATAGTATCCATTTGAGTAATTAATGTATTTTATGTGTAAATATAGAAAACAAATATATCAAATTAATTTTCCCTAATTAAATTAATGGAATAAAATATTTTATTAATTTATATTTGATTGATAGATTTATAATTCCTTAAATATGATTTTATTTAATTTCATTTGGTAAAATATTAATGCACGTTTGATTTCATTTGATAAAATATTAATGCACTTGCATTTCATTTGATTTTATTTGTAACGTTTTATAACTTTAAAATCTAGATATTAATGCATGTTGATTTAATTAAAATTTATTTTATTTTATTTTCATTATTAAATATAATAAATTTTATTTATTTTATTATTCTAAATTAAGGGATCTCTAAATGTTAATGATAGAATAAAATATTTCAATATCAATTAGCTTACCATTGTTAGACCATTATTCATTCACAATTTTTATTATTTCAATATTAATTTTAATAATTTAAAATTATTTTATTAATTAACCTCCAACACAGCTTTTGTATAAGTAGCTCTATGTTAAGCATAATGCATTTTTAACCATTTTTCACTAATTTTATATCTTTTGATCACTACTCAACTTTACTTCAATTTTCTCTCTTATTTTCACTTTGCATTGTTTCTTGGTCTGTACTGCTCAAAGATTATTTTCTTTTTATACTTATATTTTATATTTCTTTAACTATGATATTAGTTTTTTTTTATTTTTTTTGTTGATAATTGATTTAAAGATGATTGGATATATACAAGGAAAGTCTTTCACCAGTAAAGTCACTATCATGAAAGTTGACACCACTTTTGGTTGATACTATATGTCATGTGGGTGTAACAAGAAACTATCTGACATTGATTGAAAATTTCAATGTTATTCCTACAATGTTGATGTCCCTAATTCAACTCCAATGTAATTAATATTAATATTTTTTATATTAGATACATAAAAAAAATTATTATTCTATAATGATAATAGAAGTATTTTAAATTATTATATTATATTTATAATTGTAGAATTTTACATTTTTTATGGGTACAAGTTGAATATTAAGATATATGATAATTCTGAAAAGGCAATATTCGTACAGTTTAATACAGAAGCTAAGGATTTAATTAATAGAAATATTGATGATATTTATAAAATATCTATTAAGGTATTGAGTTAAAAATTATTTTAATACTATTTAATATTCAAATTAATTGAATAATATATTTATACTTAAGATTTAAGAAAACGGAGATTATAAAATCTAAAAGGTATTTAAAAATTTTAGAGATAAAATTTATGTGTTCGAGACAAAGTCAACCAATTATAGTTTTGGTACAAATAGTACTAAACTTACAGGGAATAAAGTGTATTATTTTGATCTTCAACTTGAATGTCAAAAATTATTAGAAGAAGTATATATGAGCTTATTATAATGATTATGTTTGTTATAAAGTTATATGGTCTAAATTATAACTCAACTATTGTCAAATTATAGATTGCTATTTTATCTATTTTTTTGACTCTATCTGTGAAATCTATTGGCTCATTCATTAAAATGACACCTATTTCAAATATGGCAATAAATACTAGAGAATCAATTGGTGTAGCTTCAACAACAACTTATGGAAAAATCTCCTATAAAAAAAGTTTGTATGCGAAATTGATTTTAAGGATAAAATTTTTAATTTCTTGAAATCGAAAACATTATTATCTTTTGTTTGGAGATTGTTTGGATTTAATAAATTTTGGGTTTTCTTTAGAACTGATGATAATTGCATAAATATATTCAATATGTAATTAATTTATTTGATTATATAAAAATATATAAATGTAAATAAAAATGATTACATAAGTTATGAGTTGTTCATAAACTTCATAGCTTATATTATCATTTAAAAAAAATTATATTTATATAAAATTTATTGATATTTGAATATATTTCTATGCATCACACAGGTTTAAAACTAGTATATTATAATTCAATGATATCTTGAAATACACTTGATATAAGGGTAAAAAAGTTAAAATCTTAACTCTCGTCTTCCCTCTTTTACCTTTAAGGACTTTTAAATGCATTCGATCTTAATTTTTCTCTACATTTCATTTTTTTTAAAACTTTTTATAACTGAAATTACTTAAATATTTTTTTTTACAAATTTTTAGAAATCCACTATTTCTGATAAGTGACTTCTTGAAAATGCATTTTTGATAAATCATAGCACAAAGTGAAATTTTATGAAAAGTTATAAAAAAGAAAATTTTATTAAAATTATTTATAAATTAGTATAATGAAAAAAGTTATTATTAAAAAAATCATAAAATTTAAAATTAATAAAAACAAGTTACTTTTACTATTTTGATTTTAGAGAAAAAATAAAATTTTATGAGGTTCTAATTAAATATTTTATATCATGACGTTACGAATGGTAATGAAAGAACTATCAAGTTTAATCAACATATAAAAGCTAACATTTTTTAAAATTGTACAAATAATATTACTAAATGCTACACAATTTTGTCAAAATCTAATATGTTTAAATGAAAAAAACTCATCATGATAAGTAAATGTAGAAACTTTTATAAGAAATTTAGTTTAATTAAAGCTATTATAAAATTTTAATAATTGATATGAAAAAATATTTATTAAAAAATGATAGATTTTAAATTTATAAAAAAATTATATTTTCTATTTTATTTTTAATTTAATTAGTGTCTTATAAAATATTATTCTTTCTTTAAAATGAAAATAGTAAAAGTAATTTTTTTATTAATTTTAAAATTTATGATTTTAAATAATAACTTTTTATTACACTTATTTATAAATAATTTTAACATAATTCTTTTTATTTGTAATTTTTCATAAAATTTCACTTTTGATAATCTTAAAAAACTATTTTCGAGAAGTGTTATGATTTTTCAAAAATACATGTTTAAAAGTTATAAAACTTGTAAGAAATGTATTTAAATAATCTCATTTACAAAAAAAATTTTAAAAACAAAGTGTATAGAGAAAAAAATGGGGTGCAATTAGATTTTCCTTAATACTCTCATTCCTAATCCCTTCTTTAATCTCACTTCTCTCACTAAACTTGTCGCGCCATTGCTTGCCATCATGGTGTCTGTGTTGCTATTCCACTCTCTTTCCTTTGTTCCTGTCTCTCGTTTTTTTTTTTTTTTTTTTTTTTTTTTTTTTTTTGTATTTTCATTTCGAACTCATTGTCGATGTGGAGAGCCTAAAACCTTTTATATATATATATATATATATATATATATATATATATATATTGTGTTTTGTCTCCACCTTTGTGCTCCAACTTTATACAAACTTATTTGAGAGGATAAGAACTCCTCTTAATTGCAGATCCGCTGTCTTTATTTCCTTAGCCGGAGAAGTGTCTCTAGTCTGAGCCATTGGTGCCTCTCCTCTTTTTGTTTTGTCTCTCTTGTTTTTCTCTGTTCGTCTCTCTTGTTGTGCTCTAGTTTTTAGGATATTGGAAGTGATGGTGGCAGCATTAGAGTTAAGTAAGATAGCATATACCAAATTAACACATTCAATTCCTTCAAGAACAGTTACCTTGTTTAATCTCTCTTGCGTAACTAATTTCATCATCTTGTTTAGTCACATCTCATTTTCATTTTATTTTATTTTATTTCCATAAATAAGAATATGATCTAAATGCTATTGATTATATTTGTGAATCTATTTACCCATCTTTTAGATTTGAATTTTCAAAGTGTGATTGGAGTTCTATTGCTGTAATTTGATTTTTTTTTTTATTATGAATGATTATCTTGAAATATCATTTTCTTTGTTTTAAAAATGGAAAATATGCTTGTTAAGAAAAAATAGCTCAAGAACTCATTTTTTAAGACATTTTAGGTTTTGTATATTTTACGAAAAATGACTTTCAAAAAATAATTTCTTAATTTTCAAGTATTTGTTTGGCAAAAAATTAATTGGTCAATAAAAAATGACTTCCTAGTAAATGGAAAATGAGGTTTTTTTTTTATATATTGTCTTATCAATTTAAAAAGAGAAGACATTTTTTGAAAAAAAACTGTTTATAGGTAGAACTATTTATAAATACTTTTGAACATAATTTTACTTTATAAATAATATTGTATTAATAAATAATATTATAATATACTAATAAATAATATTATAATAATAAATAATAATATTATATTAATAAATAATATACTATTAATATAATATATTAATAAATATTATTAATAAATAATATTATATTATATTAATAAATAATATAAAGAATAATAAATAATTTTATTTTAAGTATTTTTAATATTAACATAATATTTTAATATTAAATATTATTATTAAAATATAATTATTTTTTAATATTAATAATTTTAATAATAAATAATTTCAATATATTTTAATAATAAATATTTTTTAATATTTTAATAGTTATATTAATATTATTTAAAAAAAAAATTTCTAAAAAATAATCAAACAACGAAAAATATTTTAAGTTAACTTACCCAAATAATAAAACATATCTTTTAATTAAAAAATATAAATATTTTTTAAAAGTTATTTTTTATGAAACAAACGAAACTTTAATTGATTAAAAATCTCAAATTACAAATCGAAACCCTAAAATATTTTTTAAAAATTTGAAAACTAAACTAAAAGAATATGAGAAATCCAGTGGAAAACCATATAAAAGTGGTGGAAATACCTTTAAAGACAGCCATGGAGGATGAGAAATTTCGAAGCAAATCAGTTTGGGTTTTTTTTTTTTTTTTTTTTTTCTTTTATATAATTAAAAGAGCTTAAAAATTAAATTTATCTACTTGGACATAACAGCACGTGCATCTAAAATTGTGTCTTATATTGAATCAATCCAAAAATGTGTAATCTTAAATTAAATCAAATTAAAAAATAATATTTTTAATAAAAAATCTAAATATTAAATCTTAAATTGAACATTTAATTTATCATCAATGCTAAAAAAGTTTAAGAAAAGAAGATTTTAAAATATTTTTAATTAAAAAAATTTAAATATTAAATCTTAAATTTATTTTTTATTCTATCATCAATGCTAAGAAAAGTCTAAGGAAAGAAAATTTTCAATTTTCGATTATTAAAAAATATATATGCATATATGTGTGAGTGTGTGAAAAATGAAAAAAAATCCCAAAGAAAAGCAAAAATTAATGAAAATAGAAGGCATCAATTAGCTTCAAACAACAATCTTTTTCAAGCAAAAAAATTTGTAGAAAAATAATAAAATTAGCTTTAGAGACAGAAGTAGTTGAAGTTCTTTGTCAGTAACCAAATATAACCCATCAAATCTTTCATGAATATTCATAATTTGGAGATTGCTCAACTATTAATAACAAAATTTTAAAAAATAAAATTAAAGTCTAAATTCAATCACTATGACAGTGAAATTTTTGTTATTATTATAATTGACTACGAATCATTAGTATCTATTGACTCGCTAGTCTGTACTAATACTTTGATTTAGTTTATGAAATAATTTCACAAAATTCTACTAAAAAGAACTAACAAACCATTAATATGTAATTTTAATTGATTTTTCATTAGAATTGCAGAAAAAAAATTGACGATTAAATCAGAACATTGAATTATGGCTGACAAACCATAAACAAATGATCTGCAATTTTAATCAAGTGGGATTCCTTGGCTTTAAGATGGAATTATCATAACCAAGTATGCATATAACGAAAGATACAACCAGGAGTACCTACACAGTGAAAAAGTATCTTGAAATGCAAAATAGAGCCGCACAACACCAGGATGATCCAGTTGGTCGAGCACAAAACGTTCCAACTTTACATAAGCTGTTTTATTTTCCTTGGTGATGAACTTTTTGTCCATGACCTTCAAAGCGTACACCATTCTTATTTGCCCTGACAACCTGATAATAACATTAATATGATATTCAGAATAATCCCAATGTGAATAAGAAGCTCACATGAGAAATAGTGAGTAAAGATAAAGTGAATGTATACTAAGTAAAAAATTCAATAAATATTACCATAAAAATTCAAAAAAGATTACTACAACCAAAAAATAATGATAACAATAAATAGGCTTCCATGTCTTTATATTAGTCAATCATCTAAAATTATTGACAAAAAGTAAGGATGTCTATTTATCTACATTATCAACATACAGATAGATTCTTAATTAAGTAACGCATCAAGTAGCCATCAACACTGTACAAATTTTGTTTGCTTAGAAACATAATTTCATTTAATTATTGTAAAGGAGTAGCATGATACATAAATAAATAAATTTGTCCAGTTTGAATCATCCCTTCTCACTGTACCATATTGGCAGTCTCTGCCTCTTCTGCTCCTATCCAGTATCTACCTTAATTTAAGCTAAGCCATAACACATTTCAGAAACTCCTTCATTCATACCTTTAATGTCTAGGATACGAATGAAGTGCTCAAATAACGGAAAGGAGTAGTTTAGTCTAGCCTCACATTTTCAAAACTCAAAACACAAGTTTCTAACAAATGTAACGATCAAACGTGTTTGGAAATACGTAATTTAGATTCTCAGATGGTGGAAAAACAAAATAGCAAAAATGACAAAAGAGATAAACAGCACAAAATGAACCAAATAAATATTTTATATCAGTATATTAATGTCATTATCTGTAAAAAATAAAACAAAAAGATAGCAACCAATAAGGACTTGATCCGGTAGTAAAAGGGAAAGCAGCCTGGAAGACATGGGTTCAAATCCCCCATTGCACTTATGTGTAAGTTGAATCATTAACACTTTGCTGGGAATGATGATAAAAGTAGGATGGTTAGAAAATAAGTCGACAATGCAGGCGTAGTTATGATTCTCCCATGAGACCCGAAAAGGTTTTCCATCCATCCTCTTACCAAGTATAGCCCAAATATTACACCTTCAAAGATCAATCCTATTCATCTTCTAGGAAATAGAAACATAATTAGACATTATTATTCAACAAAATTTTATGTTCTTTTCTTTGCATCAAATTTCTAGAAACTATACAAATTTATTCCCCTTCATATTGTTAGCTCAAAGACTTGAATAAACCAATAAGGGGGTGAATTAGTTGATAATGAAAATTTCAAAATTCAATATCCAATAAGCACAAATTTCACAAATAAATTTTTCTAAGCAAATAAACACAACAAATATGAGTATATTAATAATCTTAAAAGCAAGAGATAGAGATAGAAAATCAAACACTGAAATTTATAGAGGTTCAACCTTTCTTTTAGGCACCTACGTCTTCTCCCATAGCCTCACTTGCTAAGGAGTTCAATTCACTATGTGTTGAATGTTACAACCTAGCTCTTCAAAGGTCTATAAAATCAACAACACAATCTTTTAAAGGTTATCCTCCCCCTTAAGTTCATAATCTCATAATACAAGCTTTTAAATATTTTGCAAACTCAAAGAATCTCTCTAAGGTTAGGTGTTTGCTAGTTTGAAATCCAAATCAAGATTGAGAAGAATATCAAGAGAAAAACAAATACAAAAAGAATTTTTATACTTTTCTCGCACTAGAATGCTCTTTAATACTTGGAGAAGATGGTAGATGGAAGCAATAAGTTTTCTTGGCTCTTGATTCCTTCAATTGTGGAGGGAGACCTTTATTTATATGTTGAGAGTGGAAGATAGCCATTGTTTGCATTAAATGCTTGAAGCCTACCAAATTTTAGACAAAAACATAGCTATTGAGACTTTTTGGGCATGAAAGGATCGATCCCCTCATATAGAGGATCAATTGGGTCAGAAAAAACAAAAGGATTTTTCTCATGAAAGTTAGACCCAATTGATCAAGTAAAGGACCTGATCGATCCCTTATCCTAGGAGATCAATCCCCAATGTAGGGAGATTGATCCTTTTTACGAGCTTTGAAACTTATTTTGCTGCTGGATAAAAAATGGATTGATCCCTTTAAAGAGGGGATCAATCGGGTCACTTTAAAATCCTAACCAATCAATTCTTACAGGGAAGGAATCGATTGATTCTTGAAAAACTTGCATGAGATAGGCTATTGGAAGAAAAAATGATCAATCCCTTGAGCCAAAAGATCGATCCTTTTTACCCCAATTTGTCTAAAATTCATTTTGTTTCATGAAAATGTTTTTATTTTGGTACAAAAATAATTTTGGCAAGATAAAAGGCTGGAAAAATATTCATTTTGAGATTAAATCAATTTGATTCAAGTTAAGCAAAATTTTGTTTTACTAATTCAAAATACTTTGATCAATTGAAGGCTAACAATCTCCCCCTTTTTGATATAACAAAACCAATGAAAAATTTTGCTTTGAAAAAACATTTTTCTATTTGAAAGTAGACTCCCTTAAATTTAAACATTAAAAAAAATTTTAACAATCTAAGAGCAAGAATATAACCATCAATATCAAGAGCATTAACAGATAAGGAAATATCAATACATTCATTTAGACATGAGCCTAAAGATTTCTTCATTTTTTCCTTTTGGCAAATCCTTTCCAACTTTAGCCATAATTTTTCATTTCATTACTTCTCCCCCTTTTTGTCATAGCAAAAAGAACAAGACAACCAAAGTAATATAGCAATCAATTCAAGGTAATAGTAAGCTCAATATATGTTCAAATCAAATCAATTTAATTCCACAACTCAATGCCATAGGAAATTAATCAATATACCAATTTCCATATTACATTAATTTAAAACGAACTCCAATGCAATATATCAAATGCCATTATGAAAATGAAATGCATATATCGTTAATATAAACGTCAAATACCAAGGTTTGAAAACATAATGCAAAGTGTCTTTAAGAAAATTAAAACATAAAAAAATAGATATGTAGGGAAAACATCCGAAGCATGGCATCAAGGTGAATAATTGAGGATGAGGATAAGGTGAAAAATGGTGGAAGTGCTAGTTCATCTCAGTCCTTATTTGGCAAATTTCTTCAATCATGGCATTCTAATTTAACTCCAAATTTTCAAGCCTGGAGTTCATGTCTCCAACCATGGATTGTAAGCTATTCATTTGAACCTTCATAATTTATAGTGCACCTTAAGTATCAAATGGTGAACTAGAGGGTTCTTCTTGAGGTATATCAAGAACATCTAGTACATCATGCTTTTTTTCTTATTACACAACCTCATCATGCTTTTTTTTTTTATTGCATAACCTTAATTTTTGTCTTTCTAATTTACAAACCAACTGTATTTTGTATATAACCCATACTAAGCAAAGTATGAACTCCAAGAATGCTAAATGAGTCATTAAATATAATCTCTCTATCACTCGTAGTGTTAATACCCAATTTTTTCAATAGATTACTTATAGCAAACCCATAAACCAAAGTGTAATATATGTTTTGCACCACTCTCATCATGTCATTAAAGATAAAGTGCATAATATTAGGTTTCTCTTCATTTTTGATCTTGTACATCCACCAATAATATTGCTTTCTAATAGTTGAATATTGGGTGCCAAATGGTGCCAAAACATGGGTAATTATAAGGTGCAACAATTTATCATACATAAAAAGTTTAATGGCCTATGTAGAAGCAACTTTTAAGTTTTCATTCCCAAAGATATCTTGAGCTAAATTCAACATTTCACACCTAGTGTTTGTGTTCCCATCATCATCTAGCTTAAATGTTTCAACCAATAATTACTTATTAAATACAATCTCTCTACCCATCACTAAAGTTTTGAACCAATCAAGATAATATCTATTTTTAGTCCCTTCAATCTTAATACATGTAGCATTACTATAGAACACCTTAACTAAATTCTCATAAACTATCACATCCATACATAAATTATTCATCCAGCCAAAATCTTCAAATACATGCTAATAAGGAAACTCAATAGATTAAAAAAATTGAAGAAATATTATCCTTTCATGCTTAACTTTCCTAAGAGCAAAATTTGCTTTATACTTCTCTTTAGTAATAGGATTTGCTAAATTTTGATTGAATGAAGGCTTAATTGATGAACTAGATGCCTCCATTGGTGGATTCCTTCTTGTTTCAATACTTTTTTTGGTTTTAGGTGCCATGGAAAAATTGGATATGAAAAAATAAGTAAGTTTTTATGAAATTGATGAAGGAAACTAATAATGTAGGGGATAGAAAGTGATATAAGTTTGTGAGAAGTAGGAATATTGAGTGAATGATAAAGGTTCAAAAAGGGATCAAAATTCTAGAGAAAGAAATGGGTAGGAGTGATTTGAGATGATTTTGGTGTGATTTCTATAAAACTAGATGAAGATTTTACAAGAAAACAAGAAAACTTAAAGATTTTTGTAAGAAATTTTGATTGAAAAGGATGAGTTTTAAGAGAATCTGTGAGAGAGAAAATTAGGGTATAAGAAAATAATGGAATAAGAAGATAAAGAAGGAGTCTGGTGTGGGGTTTTGAATAAGAAGAACCAGAATTTGGAAAGCCAAAATGATGAGTTTTGAAACTGCCATGGATCAATTGGTTCAAGAAAGTCCTAAGTCTATTTAGCTACTGGTTGGAAAACTAATCAATTTGATCCTTTATAAGATCGATCAATTCACATGTAGCCCTTTTTTTTTTTAAATATGCATGCAATATAGCCATTTAAATATGCATCATATAATTACAAATATAATTATAAACAAGTATATCAAGATAAACACACATTTGCCAAAGTAAGGCACAAATATCAATTTATCAAGAATTTCATTTTAATAAGCATTCATCATACCAAGTTTACTTTTAATTGTATAAAATCTATCTCTATCAAGAGGTTTTGTAAAAATATTAGCTAATTGATGCAATGTATCAATATTTAAGCATAATATCACCCTTTTGAATATGATCTCTAATGAAATGATGCCTAATTTCAATATGCTTAGTTCTTGAGTATTGAATTAGATTTTTAGTGAGATTAACGACACCCATATTATAACATTTAATAGGAATGTGGTCCATGATCATTTCAAAATCCTTCAATTGTTGTTTAATCTATAAAACTTGAGCACAACAACTACCGATCGTTACATATTCAGCTTCATTTGTGGATTGAGCAATACTATTTTGTTTATTGAAAAACCATGATATGAGCATATTCTTAAATAATTAACAAGTACCGAAAGTGCTCTTTCTATCAGTTTTACAACTACTAAAATTCACATTAGAATAAGCATGCAAAGCAAAAGATGAACCATTTGGATACCATAATCCTAAGTTAGGAGTGTCTTTAAGGCATCTAAAATTATGTTAATAGTAAGCAAATTCGATTCTCTAGGTGATGATTAAAATCTAGCACATAAGCACACACACAAAACATTATATCTGGTCTACTTGCAGTAAGATATAACAATGAACTAATCATAGACCTATATAATTTAGAATGAATATATTTACCCCATTTATCTTTGTCAAGTTTTATTAAAATGCTCATAAGTGTTGAGTAAGGCTTTGATTATTCTAATCCAAACCTCATAAGCAAGTCTTTGATGTATTTGACTTGATTGATGAAGGTATCATTTTTTGTTTGCTTTACTTATAATCCTAAGAAAATGTAAGCTCTCTCATCATGCTCATTTCAAATTCACCTTACATAGTCTTAGCAAATTCTCGACAAAAAGCTTCATTAATAACACCAAATATAATATTATCAATATAAACTTGCACAATAAGAATGTCTTTTCTTTTTGTTTTAATAAAAAGTGTAGCATTATTCTTCACTCTATTGAAACCATTTTTTATTAAAAACTTTGACAATTTTTCATACCAAACTCTAGGAGTTTGTTTTAAACCATATAAAGCTTTTTTCAATCTATAAACATGATTTGGAAATTGAAGATTTTCAAAATCGAGAGGTTGCTCTGCATACACCTCTTCATTTATAAAACCATTTAAAAATGCATTCTTGACATCCATTTGAAAGAGCTTGAAATCTTTGAAACATGTAAATGTAAGTAGCATCATAATAACTTCTAACCTTGCAATCATAGCATAGGTTTCATCATAATAAATTCCTTCTTCTTGACCATGCCCTTGAGCCATGAACCTAGCTTTGTTTCTAACAACATTGTCATGCTTATCCATTTTATTCCTAAAAACCCATTTGATGCCTATAGTAGGATGATTGCTAGGTCTAGGTACAAGATTTCATACTTGGCTTCTTTCAAATTGGTTCAATTCCTCTTGTATAGCTAATATCAATTATAATCTCCCAAGGCTTCATCTATGTTCTTGGGTTCAATATAAGAGAGAAAAGTAATATAATTAAACACATTGTAAGAAGATCTAATTCTTATCCCTTGAGTTGGATCACCAATCATCTCATTATCTTTGACATACCTCCTTTCTGTATGGTGATTTGGTTTTTACTTTATTTGTTATGGTTTCTTTAGAAACTTATTCTCTTCTTTTTGAATATTTTTTTCAATGTCATGTGATGCATCATTGATATTTTCTTGAAGTATACCTATATTATCATCATCAAGAGACACCTTTCTCGGAGGTGGATTAGATTCATCAAAGATAACATGTGTAGACTCTTCAAAAACTAATGTTATTTTATTAAAGACTTTATAGGCTTTTGAATTCAAAAGAATATTCTAAGAATATGCCTTCATCACTTTTTGCATCAACCTTTCCAAGATTATCTTTTTTATTGTTCAAAACGAAATATTTGCAACCAAAAGGATAAAAATAACTTATGTTAGGCTTTTTTTCTTTAAAAAGTTCATAAGAAGTTTTCTTCAAGATTGGTCTAATCATAGCTCTATTTATAATATAACAAGAGGTATTTATGGCTTATGCCCAAAAATATCTAGGTAAATTATTTTCATAAAGCTTGGTTCTAGCCATTTCTTCTAAAGTTGTATTTCTCCTTTCTACTACTCCATTTTGTTAAGGAGTTCTATGAGCTAAAAAATTATGACTACTACCATTTTCACTACAAAAAATATTAAAGCCAAAATTTTTAAATTTTTTTCCATGATCACTTCTACTACTAGAAATAGATTAACCTTTATCATTTTGTATTTATTTGCTAAAAGTGATGAATTTTTCCAAAGCTTCATTCTTTAAATGTAAGAAAAGAACCTATGTATATCTAGTAAAATCATTAATAATAACAAACCTAATTGTTTTCCACCAAGACTTATTGTCCTAGTAGGACCAAAAAATCAATATGAAATAGTTGAATAAGTCTAGTAGTTGAATACAATTCTTAGGTTTGAAAGAGATTTCTCTATGTTTTTCTTGAGCATATGTATCACAAACCTTGCCATTTTCATATTTTAATTTTTGTAAACGAACAACCAAATCATTTTGAAAAAATTTTAAAATTACATGCATACTTGCATGTCTAAGTCTTCTATGCCAAATCTAACTTTCATTTTCTTTTTGAGCCATAAAATAAACATTTTTAGAAGATAGATTACCCAAATGCATCACATAAACATTTCTTTGATGATGTCTAATAAAAACTAGTTTGTTAGTCTTGATATCAATCACTTGACGATACATGGATTCAAACACAACTTTAAATTCTTTATTACACAATTGACTAGTAACTTATGCTTAAGTTCTTTCAAAGGAAAACATTTTCAATAGTAGTAGAAGAATTGTTACCAATGTAGCCAATCCCTTTAATTTGGCCTTTGGAGTTGTCTCCAAATGTAACGTCTTCTCTATTTTTAGCCTTTAAATCCTTGAATTGAGCCTTGTCTCCAATCATGTACTTTGAGCATCCACTATCAAGGTACCATGGATTGTTCTTGCTTGAATTTACCTTGTAGTAATGTTCATCCACTTACAAGAACATAATCAAAATTTTGTTTTGGATACCCAAACTTTCTTGGATCCTTGAGTGTTGTACTCACAATTATTGTACTTTTTGGAATCCACTTTATCCTAATAATCTCATCTTGAGATGTGTTAGCTCTTTTTAGAATTCATACGCTCCTAATGAGTTTATCTCTATGAGTGACTTTCTTCAAGAAATAATATGTTATAGAATGACCCAATTTATGACAATATGTATATGTACTAGATGAATCATTTGTCTTAATAAAAATTTTTTTCAAATGAGTTTTTTTGTCACAACCATTATAGCCTAATCCATCTTTATCAAAGAATGCTCTATATGTTTCAAACTTGTCATTGAGTTTTTAAGGTCTCATATAAAATCTAGAAAATGAGCTATGTAAATTCTCATTTTTCTTAGTCAAATCATAAACATTCAATTTTAAAAGCTCAATTTGTTTTTCTAAGTCATTCTTTGCTTTAGTCAAGAGCTCATTCTCTACTTTCAACTTAGAAATCATTTTTCTATACTTTATGTTCATGCTTTCAAATTCTATAGCTAAATCATCAAAAGCATCTTGTAACTTATCAAATGTGTATGAACTTAAATTATTTGGATTAGAAATTACCTTGGGCTCATCAAGAGTCATGAGATATATGTTAGCTACTTCCTTTTCATTTAATTCATCATCGGAGAAGTCACTATCACTCAATGTTACAACCATTGCTTTCTTTTTTGGCTTCATTATGTTTTCTTACTCCCATAAAAGATAATCAAATTTGATATGACTTGATTTGTTACATTCATAGCAAATAATTTGATCCCTTTCTCTTTTACTTGATTCTCTTTTGATTATTTTCCTTTATGGTCTTTTTTTATTTGAGAACTTGTTCATCTTCATGAACTTTTTGAATCTTTTTACAAATATGGCCATTTTTTCATCTTTATCTTCATCAACCTCATCTTGTTCAAATTTTTCTTCATTTTTTTAAAAGGTTGATTTGAGACCAATATCATCTTTCTTAATTGATTTTTGTTTTGTTTAAGCTTTTTCTCATAGGTAAGGAGAGAACCCATGAGTTAATCTAAAAAGAGCGTGTGAGGATCTTTAGATTTTTTAATGACTATCACCTTAGTTTTTTAACTTTTTGGCAGACTATTTAGGAATTTTTTTACCATTTGCACATTTGAGTAAGTTTTCCTAAGAGCTTTTAAACCATTAATGATATTGGTGGAATGGTTTGACATTTCACTAATGGTTTCTTTCGATTTCATCTTGAATAGCTCACAATTATAACTAAGCATGCCAATTTTTATCTCTTTCACTTAATTAGTACCTTCATGAGTGATGGCCAACTTGTCCCAATTTTTTTTTTTTTGCATTTTCACACAAAGATACTCTATTGTATTCACTAAGCCCTAATGAACAAAAGAGTGTATGCATTGCCTTGGCATAGAGTTGAGCCATCTTGATATCATCGGCATTCCATTCACTTTCTTGCTTGACCATTTATGATAACCTTTCAAACTTTATAGTCATTGGCTTGAATAAACAATCACATCATAGTATTTCAATATGAGTAGTTGTCACCAACAAAAAGATGAGGTCTGACAATGGAATGACCTTCACCTCCAAGAGATGTAATAACCATATTATTTGCCATAAGACACATTTCTTGTTGTCGATCATATTTGTTGTAGCTTGATAATGGTTACTATATATTGATCACCATACTTTTTTGAGCCATTTTCAAGATCATTCTTAGGTTGTTAGACCTACAAAATAGAGTACTAGCTCCGATACCAATTGTTAGCTTAAATATTTAAAATAAATAAAAGGGTGAATTGGTTGATAATAAATTTTTTAAAATTTAATATCCAATAAGCACAAATTTCACAAATCAATTTTTCTAAGTAAATAAAAACAACAAATATGAATATACTAATAATCTTAAAAGCAAGAGATAGAGATAAAAAATCAAACACCAAAATTTATAGAGGTTCAACCCTTTTTTTAGGCATCTATGTCCTTTTCTTTAGCCTCACTTGCCAAGAAGTTTAATCCATTATATGTTGAATGTTACAACCTAACTTTTCAAAGCTTTATACAATCAACAACACAATCTCTTAAGGGTTATCCTCCCCCTTAAGCTCATAACCTTACAATATAAGCTTTTAAGTGTTTTGCAAACTCAAATGTTTGCTAGTTTAAAGTACAAATCAAGATTGAAAAGAATTTTAAGAGAAAAACAAATACAAAAAGAATTTTGGCACAATTTTCACACTAGACTATTTTTTAATGCTTAGAGAAAAAGATGGTAGATGGAAGCAATAAGCTTTCTTGGCTCTTGATTCCTTCAATTGTGGTAGGAGACCTTCATTTATATGTTAAGAGTGGAAGATAGCCATTATTTGCATTAAATGCTTAGAGCTTACAAAATTTTCAGACAAAAAAATAGCCATTGAGGCTTTTTAGGCATGAGGGGATCGATCTCTTCATATAGGGGATCAATTGGGTCAGAAAACATAAAAAGATTTTTCTCATGAAAGTTAAACCCAATTAATCATGTAAAGAATTGATCGATCCCCTATTCCAGGTGATCGATCTTTTCTGCAAGCTTCGAAACCTGTTTCATTTTTAGATAAAAAAATGGATCGATCTCTTTAAATAGGAGATCGATCAAGTCAATTTAAAATCCTAACCAATCAATCTCTATAGGGAAGGGATCAATTGATTCTTGAAAAACTTGCACAAGATAAGCTATTGGAAAAAAATGGATCAATCATTTGAGCTAGAGGATCGATTGGGTCATGTAAGGGGATTGATCCCTCCCTTTAGGGGATCAATCTTTTTTACCCCAATTTGTCCAAAATTCATTTTTGTTTCATGAAAATGTTTTTTTTTTGTTCAAAAATAATTTTGACAAGATAAAACACTGAAAAAATGTTCATTTTGAGATTAAATTAATTTGATTCAAGTTAAAATTTTCATTTTGTCAATTCAAAATAGTTTGATCAATTTAAGGCTAACATAATTCACTTTTAGGACCTCAGGCACTACCAACTTTGTCAAAAGCAATTGATGTTAGGAACGCACATACCCTAGCCTTATAGTGTATTCAGCACACATAAACGCCCATGACGTTTGATCATATAGAATTGATGGATGCTGCCAACATCTAATCTACCAATAATCTCCCTTCTTGTAACACTACTATGACTCGAAACCGCGACTGTAGCTCTCATACCACTTTTAAGACCTCAGGTACTACCAACTCTACCGAAAGTAATTATTGTTAGGAAGATGCATACTCTAACCTTATAGTATATTCAACACACATAAGTGCCCACGACGTTCAAGTACATGGAGTTGATGGATGCGATCAACCTCAGATCTGCCAACATATTCAAATATCTTATATCACCATTGAAAACCCACATAATTCACAAAGAGAGCTAAAATTTATCCTTAAAATACATAATTCATAAAAAATCAACAATGCCCATCATATTCTAAAGGTAGCATGCATATATAAAATAATCAAACATTAGAAACAAAGCAAACCTAAATGCCAAAAATCCAAAATTAAAAAAAAAAACTAACCTTTGAATAAGAACCCATACCATAGATCTTACCCAATTGCAATAGTTTTTTTCACTTGGTTAAAACATTAAAAATTGCAGCAGCTTATGCTAAATAGCAACCTCTTGTTAGAATATGCTCGAAGAGAAACGGCTTTAGCAGTTGTGATAATTCCATCGTCCTCTAATCCAATACCTTTACTAAAATAGTAACAACTCTTTGTAGTCAGGATACTAGTGGGTGGAGTAAGATATATATGTTGATCAAAATTTTAAGGTTGTGAGTTTGTGAAAATTTAGACTTATCATGTTTTATTTTTTATATATTTGAAATTATTAAAATTTAAATTTTAATCATTAAAATTAAAATTTTAACATGTTATTTATAAATCATGTTAACCATTGCCAAACATCATATTTTACTTTTTTTTTTAAAAAAAGCATCATGTTTTACTTAAATGAATTAAACAAATAGAAATGGGAAATTAATAATAGATTAAAAATAAAAAAAAAATCTAGATGTGGAAGGAGAAATTAGGGCAAAAATTTATGAAAGTTTAGAAAAATGATATGGAATTTTTCTGCCAAGGTCAAAGTTCAAGCCGCATATTTAATCTCACTAAAAAACTACAAATTTTATTCACTATAATAAACAAAAAAAACCAACCAAATTTAAAGCAATAAAAATAAAAATAAAAAATAAAAAAGATGAGTTTTGATTACCTTAAAGGGAGATTATCAACAAAAGTGAGCAATATTTTTAGCTTGGATGCTCTTTCAGAAGCTAAACTAGTATGCATCTTAATAGCCATAGCATCCACTACTTGCCTTGACCTCCCAACTATGATTTCACAATTTTCTTCCAACTTTTTCAAAACTCCAACTACTCTTTTCCACTTCCTCATATTCCTTACTCTGCATTTAACGACCAACGTGGCCTCCGCCACCCTTATGCCACCACCAAAACCATCTTTCCCACCAAATAACAATGCTAATAATATAACTACCTACCTTTATATATCTATTAAAGTATCCATCTTCACACCCCTTGCTCAATCAAAATACAATTTTTTTTAGTTTTGATCAATCTAATGAAGGAAATGCCATCATCTTAACATCTAAGTCTTTTTTCTCTCTCTTTGTTTTTAAATTTCTTCACCAAAAACTTAGAAAACAAAACCACAAAAAAATCCACTTTTTGGAATGGTAAAATTTACAATATTTTTATAAGTGCTTTTTTTCAGCAAGAATCACTAGCTAAGTCTTTTTAAGAAACACAAAAACAAAAAAAATTCTTTTGTTTTCTTGAAGATGAAGATTGAAAAAGAAAAACTTAAAATAGAGCTTTTTAAACATAAAACTATCCCTTTTTTTTTCTTATTTTCTTACTCTCATTTTTTTTCACACATCATGTTTCTTACTTTCTCTCTAGCCTTTTAACATTTTTTCATTGACTTGCCATATGACCCTTTGATATTCTTCACAAATGCCAAATTTCATTCCATGCAAATGTTTAAATCTACAGTTGGATTTAAAGTATAAACTTTTCAAGAAATAGATTTGTATGGGTCTTTGAAGTGAATTTAAAATACAAATTTGATCAGATCTCATTTAATGTTAATTAGAAAATTCTAAAAGAAGGAAAAAGAAAAACGAATGTCTCCTTGTGAACTATGCAAATAAAGTTAATGAAACTTTTTCAGAACTAAACACAAAAAAAAAAAAGAAACTGAAAAAGGAGAAAAATCGTGAGAAATTAAACCCAAAAACCAAACATGTAGTAGTCCTAGAATTTTTTAGGATACTTTTTATGTATAGTAGTATAGCTTATTATTATTATTATTATTATTATTATTATTGTTATTATTATTATTATTATTATTATTATTATTATTATTATTATTATTATTATTATTTTAAAAAGTTAAAAAGTTGTCTTAAACTAAACCTTAGTTCAACTTATCCAAATTCATTAAAAAAAAAAAAAAACCATTACATAAATTGTAATGAAAAGTAGACTTGACAATTCGTGTTTTTGTGTTGTGTTTGACATATGTAATGACATGAATTATTAAAACAAAAATACAACACGAATTATAAAACATGTTTAAATTTTAAATACGAACACAATATATTTATTATACGTGTTACACGTAATACGACACGACTAACACATGTATAATTAATTTGTTTAAACATAACACGTATAAACACAAATAACATGGTATACACAAATAGACATGGCTAACACAAATATATATATATATAAGTAGATACGACTAATACAAATATATAAAAAAAACACGACTAAAATAATAAACAACTATAAATTTCCATCATTTACAACTTAATAAACATGTCATATTAATAATATAAAAAAGTATTTGCATATTAAAAAGTGTAAAAAAAATCGATATCCATTTAATATGCATTTAATATATATATATTTAAAATTTAATTTGTACATTACATAGCTATATTAGTTTTTAGTATCAAATTCAAAATGATGAATTGCTAAAGATTGAAAAAATAAAATAATGATATATCAAACTAGTATTATTATTTATATTGTATTATTATTTATATTGTATTTATATTATTAATATCAAAATTATTTTTTAATAATTATTAAATGAGTATCATTATTGAATGTTTAAAATAATCTTTATATGATATTGAATAGCTAATTAGGTATCATAATTAAAAAATTAAAATTTAAAATAATCTTTATGTTTTATATTAAATTAAAATAAATGTAAAAATGTGTTAACATGTGAAACATATTAAAACATGCATCCGTATGACAAGATTAAATTAAACGTGTTTTTCATATTATGTCACGTACTTGATGCATATTAGTGTGTCACATTTTATTTAAATGTGTTTTACATGTCTTACATGTGTTTAAATGTGTCAACATGTATAAGAGTCCATTTGGATAGACAATAAAATTAGTTTCCATGAAATAAAAATAGCGATTATGGTAAAATTAATTACTGTAACGGTGAGATTAAATATTGTAATGGTGAGATTAAAATCAATGGTGAGATATATATTTGGATAACAAAATAACGGTGGTGGTAAGATGAGAAAAAAAATGACTATTAAGAACTTCAATCTAAAAATGTATTAATAAATTATTTTTATATATTTTAATATTATTTATAATATTTAAAATTTTAACATTTTTATTCAATCAAAATATTAATACATATTATTGGATTATTATATAATAAAATTATTTATTTCTTATATAATAAAATTTATTATTATATTAAATCAATAAATTTAAATAAAAAATTAAAATGAAAAAAAAAAAGTTAAATGGCCCGAAAGTCACTCAAACTTTGAGGGCAAAAATGAAAAAAAAAAAAAATCAAGGACAAAAGTGGAATGAGGGCTGCTGTGGGACTAGGAAAATTTTAACTGGACCTTTTAAGTCCAGCGGATGATCGGAGGCTGCCGTGCCTCACTGGTGTTATCCATACATCTTAACTTGTCTGGACCAAAAAAACGACAGAAACTGCACCTTACTGGCATCAATCGGTGATTTAAACGGGCTTTAAGACATAAATTATATTCTGTCAAAATTTATATTTGACATAAATAAATATGAAATATATTTTTATAAGAAATATATATGATTTTTTTTTATTATTTTTGTATTGTGTTATTATATCATATCTAAAACTATTAGATCTAGTATAAAGAAATAGAAATTCTTGATGATTTTATAACTTTATTTTTGGAGTTGAAGTTTTGAGAGAAAAATCAAGAAAAATCATGAAATCTTTCATTAATCTTGATGATCTATTTGGGTAAATTATTGAGCTTTGTTTATTTCATGTTCTTAAGATTTATTGATGATTATTGAATGAAGTTTGTAAGCTGAAAGTAAGGATTTGAGTTTTTAAAAATTGAAAGAGAAATTTTATTTTTAAATGAGATGTTGTGATCTATAATAATGAATTAAAATAAAATTTTGTATTAATGGATAGATTATTGCTGTGATTATTATATATCATTGGAAAGCATGTTGAATCTAGTTTCTAATGAAACAAACGAAAGTCAAATCCGAATTTTCTATGAAGAGTTGTCTAATTTTAACTTAAGGATATGCAGACTGTAAGATAGCAGCATCGGGGTTGAATTACGAAATTCTTCTTAATTCGTATACAAGGATTTATAGATTAAGCCATATAGATTTGGAAAGCTTATTGAGTCTGCTTTCCAATGAAACAAGCGGAATTGGATTTGGAGTTTTTTGTGAATAAATATATAATTTTTATTAGAAAGTATACAGGTTGTTTGGCAGCAGTATATGACGTGGATTTCAAAAATTGTTATAATTAATCTATAAGGAATTACGATGTGTGCCATATATGGTTAGAAAGCTTATCAAGTCTAGTTTCTAACGCGTTAAAGAGATCATAATTCTAATTTGAATATATTGAGATATGACTATTTTAATGAAAAGAGGTTAGGCTACCAGTATTAATTAGTTAAGTTTCATTTTGATTACTAACCTTTAAATTATTTCATAATAGTCTTAAACCTTTTAAAATGTTGTTAATATGGTCCTCTAATCAAATTTTGCATAAAAATAAGAGAGAATTACAACTTAAGATAATAGATCCAAAATTATTACTCTTTGCCACCATAATAAAATATATATTTATATATTAGAAAATAAATAAAACTTTTACGATTTTTAAGAATGAAATAGAACCATCATTTTTGTTCCTTTGTCAAAATTCAACTTAAAATTAGGAAAAATGATATTTTAGTTTATTTCTTAATAATTTTATACATTTTATTATGATAGGAAAAGATAATAGTTTTGGGTCCTCCATGATTTTATTTCCTTTCTCTATTCTTATTTTATCAAATTTTAGTTTTCACATATCTATAAATTTTGATCAAAAAATATAAAATTAAATTCTATAATGAACAAAGCTAGAATTTTTTTTTAAAGAAAGAAATACAACATACCCAAATAATGTTTTAACACTTAATTAATAGAAGAAAAAATAATTAATAATTTTTAGAAAATACTTTTTGTAAATTGTTACTAGTATAATTTGAAACTCTCTAAAATTATGCTATCCTAACACAACATACTCATATACTAATTTAATCTCTTAAGGAAATATTTTATAAGAAGTAATTCATTCAAGATCATTTATCAAATGAGCATAGTTTCTTTAATATTTAAGTTTAAAATTATAGCTAGAATGTAAACTTTCTTAATTAAATCCTTTAGTATATACAAATTCTTTTTTTTTTTTTTTTGAGAAAATAGATGCCAACCACCCAAGAGTTGAAATTATTTGGGTATGTTTAATTTCTTTCTTTTTTGTTAAAAATAATTTCTAACTTTATTTTTAATAAGATTTAATTTTATATTTTTATCAAAATTTGTAGTTATTAGGGGATAAAATTTAATAAATAAAATAAGAAAATAGAATCAAGGTAATGAATTTAGAATTATTACTATTTACTATCATAACAAAATGTATTTATTAAAAAAGTTTTATAATTATTACGAAGGAAACTAAGATACCATTTTGCCTCTAATTTTAAGTTGAATTTTTTAAATCAAGGGAAAAATGATACTTTCGTTGTCTTCTGAAAAAATTTATAAATTTTATTTTTTATTAATAAATATATTTAAATTGTTTTGGTATGCTTTATTTCTTTCTTTTTTGTTGAAAATAATTTCTAACTTTATTTTTAATAGGATTTAACTTTATATTTTAATTAAAATTTGTAAATATTAGGGAAATATAATTTTAAAAAATAAAATAAAGAAAGGATAATGGATTTAGAATTATTGCTCTTTACTGTCATACTAAAATGTATTTATTAGAAAATATAGAATTTTGGTGATTATTATAAAGGAAACTAAATTATCATTTTACCCCTGATTTTAAGTTGAATTTTTAAAATCAAGGGAAAAATTATACTTTTGTTTCCTTCTAAAAAAGTTTTGTCACTTTTATTTTGCTTCTAATAAATACATTTTGTTATAATTGTAAAGAGTAATAATTGTAAATCTATTACCCTTATTTGTAATTCTCTCCTTTCTTTATCCCGCACGACCATATTGTCACCCTTTTAAAAATGTTTGGGACTATCACGAAACAATTTAAAGATTAAGGATAAAAATGGAATCCAAACGAAAAGTTTGGGATTACAAATCGATTTTACTCATAAATCTAAATCATCTTTAAAATTGTATAAAGCTAACATATAAAAAAATCCAAAAAATTGCAATTAATAGGTGGATATTATCTTTAAAATAAAAACTAAAGGCAAAGAAAGCTCAAAAGACACAATTAATAATTATAACTGATTATTATATAATTCATTTAACAGATAGTTTAGTACTAGATTTTTTGCATACTTCGAACGATTAATCTTTTATTTTAAAAATTACTTAAATAATATATTTGTGCATAACTATGTGAGGTGTACGTATGTACATAGGCACATTTATAAGTTTTCTAAATTCTAAAAATTTTCTCTTTAAAAATAATCTATTTATATTATTTTATTGAAATAAAATTTAAAATAAAAAAAACCAAATTTAAAAAAGAAATAAACAAAAAAATTAAAATAACAATCCTATCGAAGGAAAAGCATTATTATGAAAGACAAATGAAATTGTGAAACCAACAAAAATAAAAGTGAAAACTCAGTAAAAATTATTTTTAAATCATTAATTCATGGAATATACATAGATTGAAATTAATATAATAATGATTTGTGACTTTTTGTCTTTTTACTATTAATCAAATTTAAGTGACTAGTAGTATATGAAAAAATATTTTCTAATAATATTAATTTATATTTCCTTTTCGTTTCAAATATTTATTTTCAAATCATTAAAAAATGAAATATGAAAACCTAAAATGAAGAAGGATATACTTAGACATGATTAAAACTAAAATAGTTTTGCAATATTTCATATCTTCTTATATGATTTATGCTCTATTCAAGTAAATCATGCATCCTAAATTTCAAGTAAATTTAAAATATATAATTATTTGTGTGATAATAATAAAATTTTAATCATTAGTATATATTGAAAACGATATTATTTTTTATCAAAATGATAGGAATATTGAATTGACTTGAAACTTTACACGAATGATAGGTACAAATTGATTGTTAAATGTATCAGTTGGTTTATAAAAATATTTACTACCAACGTATAAATTGGTAGCCCTTGAATTAAAGATTTTTATGACAATAAAAAATTAAAGGTATCATTTCCTCATGCTTAGAATTTTAAAGTATGTTTTAAGCAATTTCCATTAAATCCTTAGTATTTTATTAAGTACATAGACATTTTTCTCATACTTTTGGTAGCCCTTGAATTAAAGATCTTAAGTACAAATCGATTGTTAAAATAACAGTCGGTTCCTCATACTTGGTATTTTAAAGTATGTTTTAAGCAATTTCCATTAAATTCTTAGTATTTTATTAAGTACTTAATAAAAAAAGGCTCTTGTATTAAAGTATAAGAAAAATGTCTATGTACAAAAAACTATTTTGAGAAGGAAATCTAAATAAATAAATAAATACATTTAGATAGTCATGAGTTTTATTAATTTGACATTAAATCCCTAATACTATTTCTTTTTATGTATGTATTATAATGAATTTATATGAAATTTCTATTATAATGAGTTATCTTTCAAAACTCATACATGTTAACCATGGTTTCAAGGGCATGATTTAGCAATTTCCATTAGCATTTTGTTAAGAACATAGACATTTTTCTGACAATTTTAGTAGCACTTGAATTAAAGATCTTAATGACAATAATATGTGCATGCAGCCATCAAGATCAAAAGAATGTTAAGTTTACATATCTTTAGCTAAAATAGATTTTCACTTTCTTTCTTATGTTTATTTTCTTTTTAAAAGTAAGGATATGAAATTAAAATGATAATTTCATTACTACATATAAATCATCATCTAAAACCAATATTTTAGCCGATAGATATGAAACAAAAATGATAATTATGCTATCATGAACCATCATATTAAATGAAGTAGATATTAAATTAATTAATTAACTTATTATGTTATTTAATAATTGATGCTTATATCTTTTTAATTTCTTTTTTATGAAGTAGACATTGTAAAGTATGAAAGTCGATAAAAAATTTATAACTGAATTATTAATGGATAAATACCATTATGCCTTATGTTATTATACCTATCTTTTAATTCAAAGAATTGGATTTTTCAGCATTCATGAAAGCTTATTGTGTGTTATACTACCAAAAAAAGTGTCAAGCATCTCATATCCCATAAAGCTAACTCTTTCTATCACATCACATACTTTGAAAATTTCTAAATGTTAAGATAAACATTTCCTTAAAACTCAAGTTAAGTGTTTTATATTTCATAATAGTTATTGATTATTCACACTAAAAAATAATTGTTGATTATTATAATTATTATAAGGAATATAATAAAGTGGTATCCATGTTGGGAACTTTTTTTTTTCTTATTTTAGATTATTAGTAATTTAATTTTTAAATGTTAAATTTACAAAAAATAGAAGGGCATTGATGATATGAATAATATGATTAATTAGATATTCATAATTATAAAAACATAAGAAAATTTTCTTTTTTGCATAAATAACACCCGTAGTATCTAAACTTTAAACCAAATTATATTTTGGTTCCTAATCTTTAAAAAAATTCTAACTAAATCCCCAATTGTCCAAAGTTGTCTAACATTGATTCTTCTATTTATATAACTATTAAAATTGACAGTAAATACCAACTGACACCATATGGATGAATTCAATTAGCCTCTCACATGGCAAACAGAGGGACCAAAAAATTTTTGCTCAAAGTTTAAGAACTAAAGATGCTATTATTATGAATTTTTATATGTCAAATATATTTTATAAAATATTAAATTTTAAAATAATATTTTTATTGTAATATAATTTATTAGTTAATTTTTTTAAAAAGAAAATAGATTTCAAAAAGTTAAAATTAAGTTAAAATTTCCAAAAAAAATTTTAAAAAATTTTATATCATTTTAAAAGAAAAAAATCTATTTTCCATTACAAATATTCTTTTCCTAATATATTGCAATAGAAAATACTATTTTCTATCCAAAATTCTATTTTCTATTAAAAATATTAAATAACTTTCCTTTCTCATTTTCCAAATTATTTTATAAAGAAGAAAAAAGGAAAAATAAAAATTATTAAAGAAAACTAATTTTATATATATTTAAAAATATTATAATTTAAAATAGTTTTTATTTATTTATTATGATAAGATTTATCAACTATGTAATATTTTTAATAAAAAATTTTTAAAACTTAAAATTAAGTTAAAATTTTTAAAATCCTTTTTAAAAAATTAAATAAAAATTTATATATCAATTTAAAAGAATTAGATAAGAAACTCCTTACTGTTTTAAAACATTAAGTAAAACTTTTCGTATCTTTTAAAATTTTGATTTATTAATTTATTTAAAAATCTATTTTCTCTCCAAAAAATATACTTTGAATCTATTTTTTATTAAAAATTTTATATTTATGTAAAATAAAAATATTATTTTTAATAACCTAACTTATTCGCCATATTTGGTCAATAATGGTAAGAGCCGTTAAGATTTTCTTTTTTTTTTTTTATTTTTTAATATAAAATTTTAGTACGAATAGATTCAAATAAAATTTTTCATTAAAAAATTATGAATAGATTAATAAATTAATTTTTTAAATGATATGAAAATTTTTACTTAACATTTTAAAATACTATGGAGTTTTTTATTTAATTTTTTTGACTGATATATAAATTTTTACTTAATTTTTTAAAATGATATGATTTTGTTAAAGGATTTTGTATTTTTTAACTTAATTTTAATTTTTTATAATCTACTTTCTATTAAAACAAAAAATAATTAATACATCATATTAGAATAAAAATATAAATACAATATTTTAAATTTAATATTTATAAAAAAAATTAAAAAATTTAATATAATAGCATCTTTGGTCTTTAAATTTTGAATAACATTCTATTTTAATCCTTTCTTTAGACATAAAAGATCCCAATTAATGCCATCCACGTGGTGCTAGCTAGCATTTATTGTCAATTTAGATGGCTTCATAGACAACTTTGGATAATTAGGAATCTAATTAAAACTTTTTAAAGATTATGGACTAGAATAGAATCTGGATTAAACTTTAAGGATTATAAGTGCTATTAACTTTTCTTTTTGGATCTTAAAATTAACGAACACAAAACAATCAAATTAAATTGCATAATGATTTGATGATTTTTTAAGAAAAAAAATTGATTTGAGGATAACTAGTTATAGATTTTTAAAATATTATCTTATTAATAATTTTATTTTCTATTATCTTTTAAAAAAGAACGATTAAAGGTTTAATTTAATAAACAAATAAAAATTATGATTTTGGATGAACAAAGCATGTCATATGTAATAAGATGTAAAACTTATTGTATGCAGTTCATTATATATATATATATATATATTTTCCATTTGATGCATAAAACTTGAAAAGTGTAATGAAAGTTTCAACTCAATTTCATTATTTTCTAAAATTTAATAAACTAATTTTAGTTATAATCAACAATAAAAAACTTAATTGGTTATTAATACACTCTAAATATCAAAATATATATTATTTTATTTGACAAGATAGAAAATTTTTTTAAAAGAGATTTTAGTAAATTAATTATATTTGAATTAAAAATGATAAAAAAAATTAGAGGTGTTAAATGAGTTGAACAACCAATGACATGGTGTGGATTGTGCTTGGCACAATTCATATACTTGTGCCATGCAAAACTGAGATTTTGAGACCATTGGTTTGGCATGGCATGACTTGTCAAGGATCAGTGCTAGTGCTAGCACATGACACATGGGCTAGCATGACACGGCACACAAGTACTAATGTGTCGTGTTTTGCCAAATCATAAATGTTATAAATAAGTTTAGTTTGTTGGTCTTTAGTTATATTTTATATTAATTACTCTTATCATATAATGGACATTCTTTTTGCCTTTGTGATACTTTATGTTAGCAATTTACTAAAATTAAATTATATCAATAAATCTACTTATAAAAATTTAAACTATTAGTAGATAAAATTATAATTTGTCATTTTGATTTATCGTTTTTTAAAAAAAGAACTATGAAATGTATATTACTTAAAGATTGATTATATAAAATCAAGAATGGACAAAATATATGATATAAATGAATTATCATATAGTGAAAATGAGAAATAAAATAATAATGTAGTTTTTTTAAATTAAAAAAATACATTGTTAGTATTTGTTAATTTTCATATTTTTTTGTGGATTTTTCTAACTTTTACTAGTAAATATAGATATTTTGTTAAACCATATGAATTTATGCCTCACATATTAATAGAATGTGCTTGGCCCAATACAACACGAAGAATAGTGATGCGCTAGGCACGACATGACTGATAAAAGTTGTAGGCCATGTGATTGCTAGGCCATACTCTTAGTTTTCATAGGCTTTGTCAGCATAATACCTTAAATAATAGTGTTGCGTTAGCATGACTCATTAACACATGGACTAATTTTTTAATAGGTTTTGTCGGCCTAGCACGGCCCATTTAACATCTCTAAAGACACTCCTTATTCAAATTCACTTAATTATTATCAAACAATCAGATATATATATAGTATAAAATGTCACGAATTGAAGTAACGGCAATTGGCACCTATAAGCTATGTATGCATGATGAAAAAACCCTTATTATACATTATATACTTTTTACTCCTAATATTCAACAAATTTGGTTTCTTTCATTATTCTTCGTAGTCTAGGATTTGTTTTGAATTTCAACAATATTGGTTTAAGTTTGTATTTGCATATAACTTGTTATGGATTTGGATATTTGTCAGATAGTTTTATTATGTTAGATATTGTTTTGTATAATAATCTAAGCTTTTCTTTTATGATTAATTTTAATGCAAATATTGATGTGAATATTTGGTATGCTAGACTTGGCCATATAGGTCAACAAAGGATGGATAGATTAGTAAAAAAAGGATTATATGACCCTATTAAGAGGTTAATTTACCATACTGTGAAAGTTATCTAGCAAGAAAAATCATAAGAAAATCATTTAGTAAAAAAACTAGAGCTAAAGTTCTATTACGGTTGATACATTTCGATATTTGTGACCAAATGAATGTAAGATCATGAAAATGAGGTCAGATTTCATCATATTCATTGATGATTTTACATGCTTTGGGTTTATTTATTTGATTTCTCACAAATCTGAAGCATTAGAATGCTTTAGAAATTATGTGACTTTGGTAGAGAATCAATTAGACAAAAACATTAAGGTGTTAAGAACGATCCAAAAACGTAAATACTTGTCTAATCAGTTCAGACAACTATGTGATGAAAATGGTATTAATAGGCTATTGACCATTCTAGGGACTCTACAACAAAATTGTGTTGCGTAGAGAAAAAAAATAGAACTCTTCTAGAAATACTGAGGTCTATAATGGCCCAAGTAAATTTGCCTATCACTTTTGGGATGATGCGTTATTAACTATTGCCTAATACTTAATGAAGTACCTTTCAAGTCAGTTACGTCCACCTTTTTTGAATTATGGATTGGGAGAAAACCTAATTTTAGTAATTTGAAACCTTGGGGTTGTGTTGCTTAAGTACATGAGACTGCTTATCCATATGGCAAGCTAGGTCATTGAGGTAAAAGTAGTATATTTGTAAAATACTCCAAGCATTCAAAGGGATACATGTTTATAGGTGAATAGTCAAGTGAGAATGTAATTGAATTTGAATCTTAGGATGCCATTTTTTTTATAAAGTGAGTTTTCAAAAAAAGGTGAGATAGATAAAAAAGCTATCTTTATAAGATTGAAAAATCAAATTATTTGTTGGTTCCAAATCATTTAATGTATGTTCTTGATTAAAAACTAACAGCATCTCATCAAAATGGGAGCATCATTAAAGATAATGAATTCGGTGAATTAGTTTTCCAAAATTCACAAGTAAGGTAAAGTAATCATGAAAATATTTCTCGACATCATTTCAACATAGAAAGGGAAGCATTAAATGAATGAAAGTCAAGATGAATGAAAGTCAAGAAATGTTAAAGAAGCTCCCTCATCTTTTGCAAAAGAAAAATGAATGAAAGTAATGAAAGAAGAAATGGAATCTGTGATATCAAACCATGTTTGGGAATTGGTAAATCTTCCTAAATGACACAAAGAGATTATGAACAAATGGGTTCCTAAAATTAAGCATAAGTCAGATAGGAAAATTGAAAGAGTAAAGCTCGTCTGATAGCGAAAAAGGTATACTTAATAAGAGGGAATTAATTATGAAGAAATTGTATCTCTTATTGTGAGATTTACCTCGATATGCTTAATTATATCCATTGTAGCCAATTTAAATTTGGAGTTACATGTAATGGATATAAAAATTGCCTTTCTAAACAAAAGACCAAACATATAGATACCAAGTATAACTATGTGAGAGACATGATTGAACAAAAAAAATCAACATGTAGTACATTTTTACACATAAGATGATTGTAGATCTATTTACTAAGCCCAGGCTTAAAGATATGTTTAATAGCCACTTGATATCTCTAGAATTGTGTAGATGTTGAAGTACATATACTAATTGAACAATTCTATATAAACAATGTATGATATTTTCTTGTACAAAAAAAAAGTATGATATTTTCCTATTTGAGTTGACTTATATTAAATATAATTAATGTCATTAAAGTTTAGTATTTTATTTTGTGATGCATGCACATATGTATATGTATATGTATATGTACATATATAATATGACTTAAAAAGTATACAATATGACTTAAAAAGTATGTCGGATAGATAATTGGCATTCTCACAGAGACAATTACCATAATAATTTGACACCATAAAGATAAGACTAGTTTAAAGTGACAAATTGATAACCCAAGCTTAAAATGCTAAATGATCAATTAAGGATTTAACATTTGCGTGATTTTCAATTAATGATCTTAACTTTAATTTGGTTAAATATAAGATGTAACATTTTCAATTTTGTTCAAATAAGGCCTTCTGTCTTGTTGTGGTTGACACGCATAAAAAAAATGTGAATCAATATTTTGAAATATAATGAACAGTAAAAATTATCGAAAATTGTGCCTTCTCCAACTTCTGTTTTCAAGTGAACTCCGTTTTGTTCTTCTTTCTAATCGAAGAATAGACACTCAAAAATCAACCTCTTTCTCCATTGATCTTATTGTTAATGACCACCGAGTCTTCCTTCTTCACCAATAGCATAGCTTTTCCATGGTTGAAACCAAAAGTTCTAGTTCAATTCCTCTTTTGTGTTCTTCTCTTTCTAAATCTCTAAATCAGATCCTAACTACAACCCAAAAATGAAGAGCTCAAGAATCACAGAGTCTCACTACCAGAATTTAATGCCATTTGCCATTCACTGTATTGTATATCGATCAACACCTTTTCCCTTTTCTAACTCTGTTTTAAAACCCAAAAATTTTTTTAAAAAAATCAAACCTAGAAAAACCCCTTGTTAAGAAATTTTCAAAAAGAATCAAACCTAGAAGAAATTCCAAAAAGGAATCAAACAAAAAAAAAAACCCTTGCTGAAAAAGTCCTAATAAAAAATCAAACCTAGAAAATACCCTTGCTAATGAATTTTAAAATATTGTTGTTATGGTTGCTTTTATGTATTGAACCCCCTTATGGATCAATTGCTTATTTGAGGCTTGTTGCTAATTGCTGATCTTGTTGATGAATTTGCTTTGTTGATTACCTAACAAAAAAAATTTTCTTAACTTAGAAAACTTCTTAGAATAATTGTTTTACTATGTAATTTTTTCTCTCTTCAAAGATTAAAAAAATTTGCCTAATTTTCTTACTTTGCAATGACTTCTGATTGTGGATTGCTACTGTTTGGCCTTCTTTGCTTAATTGTTCGAGGCTAATTGTTGTGCTTAATTTTGGTCTCAACTTCCCTATTGATCATTAATTGTTATTATGTTCAATTTTTGTATTTTGTTCATTAGAGTTAATGGGTTTAATGGAAAACGTTAACGAATGGTAGACTTGATAGCGTGTATAAGCTACAGCCATAACTTAGTACTCATTTGAACAAATTAAAAAATGTTATATCCTACATTGAACCAAATTAAAACTGAGATCCTTAATTAAGCAGCCACCTAAACCTTTAATCCCAAATTGAGCATTTAGCCAGCTTAAAATGAAATCACTTTGATAAATGATTAAGATTAGGTCACTCATATCGAGATTTGTAACCAAAAGTAAATAAACTCACAATTCACTTTGTTTGTCTTAATATGTTAGGTGGAAGTACTGTTGATTATATGAAATCAAGTAGAATTGTGGACTCAAGTTAGATACTAGGAGTATCTGAACTATTATCTCATAGTATTGATGTATAAATGATGAATGACATATACTCCTTGAAAAAAAGAGAGTAATACCGTAACATGTATTTCATACCACATGTGCATTGTTCAATCAACAAGGGTAATAGAAAAATAGATCTCTGCTTCTTGTTTCTAATACCTTTGAGATTGAAGGATTTCATATTTAATACCCTCAAAGACTTTCGATTGTTTCTTAAAGTTTTAATTCAATGTTAGTTATTTTCGATTGTATCAATGGTCATGTATGATTCAATCTAATGGGACATATCTAGATAACAGTTGAATTGAAATAGAGACATTATAAAAGAAATGAAGATCATTCTAGTGTCACATTTGGTTATATTCATAGGTTGACCAATTATGTTTGAAACTTCGAACATAATTATGAATAGACAATTATATCATGTAATATGATAAAAGAGAGATAAGATCATGAGAAACTTGAAATGTGACTAAATGGGTCTAAAGTGTTGCATACTTACTCTATTTGTACTTAAGATTACTATACATACCTAACAGTTGTATAAGTGATTGGATGTGATTATGAGTTGCTATATGTACCAATTGTTGTATAGTAACTAAACTCTCGAAGTATGTTGTCACACAGTTTATTTCCTTATATGAACTCGATACAAAGAATAAAAAAAATGTTCTTAAGATTATAAGAGTTTGACACCCATTCTATGCAAGTGGGAGATGAAAGAAATAATAGATGGGGTCATCCCATAATGGATGGCCTAATCTCTACATAAAGTAACTGTCTTTAGGTAGTTTTCTTGTGTAAAAGATTGAATTACCATTGGGCAATTTTGTTGTTTTTTAATGCAAGAAACTACCTTGTGCAGTTTATGTTACATTTTCCACCCATTTTTTCATAACTTAAATAATAACATTAGGCCATTATAAAAACAAAAAAGCAAAAGAGGAAGGTTGGCTTACAACAACAAAACAAAAAAAAAAGATTAAGAAAAGAAGATAGAGCAATTGGGCAAGCATTCTAACTTTTAAGAGGAATTCTTTTTTCGGTGTGTTGAAGGACTTATGTTGTGGGAATGAATAATTTTTGTATTATGATCTTATTCAACAACCAGTAATTCAAGCCAAGTTCGCTTTCATTTTCGTTAAACAAGTATATATGATTATGTTCATATATATATATATATCTTGCATGCATTAATATTTTATTAATGATATGATTATGAAATCTCATGAAGTAAAGGACCATGTTGTTAACCTTAGAAAGCTTTGTGAAAGGTTACGAAAGTACCAACTCGATCTAAATCCAACTAAGTGCACATTTAGAGTTAAGGATAGGAAAATTACGGGGATTTGTAGTTAGCAAAAGAGGAATTAAGTGGATCTATATAAGATTTGTGTCATTAAAAGCTTGTCTTTTCCGCATACACAAAAAGAAATAAGTTTTTTGGGGAAGGTTGAATTATATCTTCTGTTTTATCTTTCAGGTCACTTGAAAATGTGATCTCATTTTTAAGCTGTTTCAAAAAATCGATCTTAGTCAGTAGAATGAAGAATGTCAAGATGCCTTTGAAAGGATTAAGGAGTATTTGTTGAACCCATCGCCACCAGTGTTGGTATCACCAATTAAAGGGAGACCATTGATTTTGTATCTAATGGTACATGAGAACTTGATGGGGTTTGCATTGATGAAACAAGTAGAAATGAGCAAGCCATTTATTATTTAAGTAAAACGTTCTTTGGCTATAAAGTTAAGTATTCCAGTTGGAGAAAATGTATTGTGCATTGGTTTGGACTACTTACAACTTTAATAGTATATGCTTTATGACATGATTTGACTTGTGTCATAATTGGATTCTCTCAAGTACATTTTTGAGACACCATCCCTATCAAGGAGAATAGCAAGATGGTAGGTTATGCTCTGTAGGTACGATATTATGTATAAAGCATCAAAAGCCATTAAAGGAAGTGCGATAATTGACTTTTTTCTTGACTGTGCTACTGATGATTATGAGCTTATGAAGTTTGATTTCCTGGTTAAAAACTTGATGGCTATCTTGCAAATTGAAATTGAAGAATCCATAGAGAAATTGTGAAAACTATTCTTTGATAAGGCATCCAATGCTTTGGGGCATAGCATTAGAGCAACATTGATATCCCTAGATGAAAATTACTTTTCTACTACTGCAAGGCTAAATTTTAATTGCACTAATAATGTGGTAAAGTATGAAGCATGTGTCATGGGCCTGTAAATGGCAATTGAAAAAATTATAATAGTTGAGGTGTATGTGAATTTAACCTTAGTGATTTATTAGTGGGGAATTTAAAAATACTTTCGAAACTAAAGATTTTTATTTTATTTTTAAATAAAATATTTTAAAAAATGGTGAAAAAGAGTTTTGTGATAGTAAATGAAATTTAAGAAATTATTTTTAAATACCATTTTATCAATATTAAAGGATAATATGTGATTAAATGGTATCATGTTTAAAACGTGCATCTGGGGGTGCTACTTTTTTTCATACATTCTCTTGATTTCAATCTTATTTTTCGGTAGACTTATATTTTTAATAAAATTTAATAATATTTAAATTTTATTAAAAAGATAATTTTTTTTAGATAATCAATCACATCTAATCAAAAAATATTTGTAGCGATTTTCTATTTTGATTTTTTTTTAATTTATCTAAGCTATTGGATTTTCGGACTGCAACAGTTATAGAAGCGTTTTCAGACTTAAGACTCCACTGCTTGCCATCTCTGTTTTCCTAAATTGGACGTGTTATCGGCTTTAAAACTAGTTTAGAAGTAGCAGTGAGTTGATTCTCTGCCCATTCTCTCCAAATCTCTTGTACATTTTTCCCTACTAACAAGTAAATTGTGTATGTATTTTGACACTTTTCAGGGAATTTGGTGGGGTTGATTATCGGAGTTCTTCTGTCCAAACAACAACTTCTATTATTCTCACTGCCAGAACCAATTCGAACGAGGAGGTAATTTAAATTGCAGTAAACAATCTAATCAATAACCAATATGGACAAGGATATACCAGGTTTCTCATCCATATCTGTGTTTATCAGTGAAGAATAACTACGAAATGGATTTGTTACAATGAGCTTTAGGGAGTGGATTGGTATCAGTGCAAAAGATATTGGTGACAAATGCATGCTGGAAGCAGCCTATCCTATAGGTGTTTAGAATGCATGTAGCATGATAATTAGGCTGGTTCCAACGCCCAAGCCCTACTTTGGCACTTGTCCTTTAGCAGTTCATTTTAAGAATTACACAATTTTTTTTAGTCTTGTATCTTAGTTTGGATTTTCTTAATGCTACTGGACATTGTTTCAATTTTTAAGTTATATTTAAGTACTTGTAAAATTCGTTAGTGAACAGGAGGTGCTAGAGTCCATATAAGTCGTTGTACTTTATTTTATTGAAATATAGAGTTATTATCAATTAATTTCCGGCATTATTGTACTTGTGATTAAGTGATGCAACCTTTAATCCAACAAAAAATAAATGCCAAAATTTGATAATTATTGATGATTTTTTTTTATTTGTTGGTAGATGGTCCATGAATTATCAACGAAATTTATGAATTAATTTAATTAAATTATTAATTTTGAAAATTTTTTTATTTATGAAAATTTTCATAATTAATTATCAATGAATTTTTTTAAATTACCGACGAAATAGATTTATCAATTTACTTAATATTGATGGATTTTTTTGTCAAAAAATTCTATCAATAAAACTATTATCAATGGAATAGAATTACTCACTTAATATTGACAAATTTTTTCATTGATAAATTCCATCGATAAAATTATTATTAACAGATTTATAGCTTTTATTGAGAAAAAATTGCGTGATAAAAGCCTCTTTTCTGGTAGAATTAGTTTGTTCAACTACATTTCTTCATAATCAAAGTTAGTCTTCTTCCAGGAATCTACTTCAATATCAGTCGATTGTGGCCCTGCTTAAAAGCAAAATTTAATGGGCGCCTATCCAAGGAAAGTGAAGCTACCAA
This sequence comes from Durio zibethinus, assembly GCF_047325235.1. Taxonomy (NCBI): domain Eukaryota; kingdom Viridiplantae; phylum Streptophyta; class Magnoliopsida; order Malvales; family Malvaceae; genus Durio; species Durio zibethinus. The sequence continues at coordinate 9,617,520 of NC_143174.1, read as the reverse complement.
TACTTTACCACTTCACCAATGGAAGGCTGTAAAAATGGTTGGTTTTGCATACAGCAAAGAGCTATTTTTACAGCTCTTTCTAATTTTTCAGATTCAAAGTAGTCCTCCAATTTATGTTCTTCATTAATCATGGTAACAAGTGAATGCATATTACTGCCAAGAATGTCCCTTTCACATGTAACGATTTGCAGTAGCATCTCCCCGAACATGAAAATATATCTTTCTGCCGGAGACTCTGAAGACGAAGCCGCTCCCTTTCCGAGTGGCTCCTGAGCCCAAAATCTGAAGCTATGGAACATATTTTTCATCAAGCAAAATGTTTTCATGCTTCGAGTTCCCATAAGCAGCTACGCATGTTTGACACTGTGTGTGCAAATATGCAAGGGCTCGTGATGTCAAGCCTCTGTTGCCAATTCGGTTCAGTCCTTCTTGGCTCCATGTCAAACAGCAACTTGTCCAAAGAGCCATTTGAGACATACTCATGTACCAGACACCTTTGTAAACAGGGAGCCCAAGCTGGTTTGTAAAGTTACCAGTTAGCTGTTTTATCTCTTCAAAAGATACTCTGATGAGAAAACTGTAATGATGATTCATTTGAGTGTCCTTTTCAAATGGGAAAAGAGATTCTTTCTTGAGCTTTAGTTTGTTGTCTCCGATAAATTTACAAAACACAAACATCTCAATGGTAAGAAAGCCCATAATTGTTACTGGAACTATTAAAATGATAGTCCTTACAAGTATTTACTTGTCACCTTCAAGGCCAACAAATCCAGCAGGAGTCCTTTCCTTTGGGGGCATTCTAATTCCTGAAGGATCATACAAGAAATGCAGCTACCATTGGGTAGAAATTAGAAACTATAATGAGGCTCCTGGACAAGAGAGAAATTAGACATTAGCTTACGAAACTGCAATGACAGAGAAGATCATAGCTGCTGCTGCTGGTGGTTTGTTGCTCTTTCTATTAATTTTTCACTAGGGGGGGGGGGGAGGAGGTGAAAGGGACAAAGCTTGTGAAAATTAAAGTAGAAAACTTGTTGAAAATCCAATGAAACTTACAACTTTAAAGCTACTTGCCAAAAAAGTAAATTCTTTTCCTTTTGTACTAAAAGGGCATTAAACACAAAATTCCTACAATTATCATGTCATCTTATGATACAAGATGAACAAATCAAAAAATGTGTACGTAAGAATCTGATTTCAAAAGAGTGATAAAGAAGTCCTATATCTTCTTCTCTATTCACACTAAAAGAATGAACTAACTGGGAATGTACTCTTGACTCTGGTATGTCAGCTACAAGTGTTCATTTTAATATTGGGGGGCACTGCATTCTGGAATGGATGCTTCTCTGCAATAAATTTTCCTTGAGCACAGGTAAACTTAGGGTTCTCATTTCTTCACTAGCAACTGCTGGTGTGGAAACTTTTGGACTCAGGCTACTTGTAGACCGAGGAGAAAAGTATGATTTTGAGTAGCTAGCATTTCTTGGAGACAAGTTCACTTGCTCCAAAGCACGGAATTGGAGTTCTGAGGGGTAGTCCCTTACACAACCAATCCGGGGTCCTGCTCCTGTAGTCCACGGGCTTGACAACTGCCTCCCTAGTTGATATGATTTCATTACCTTTTTAGAGTTAATCCTTTGAAGGATCGATTCATCAGGAATGTCTTCTACCTCATTGTCTACATGATTTTCATCAATCTTTTCTTTTGGAACCATTGAATCCAGTTTTGAAGCATTGGCTTCTTTTTCTGTCTCATACCCATACTCCAAAGAAGAATCCATCAAATTGTCATTGCAACTTGGCACATCGGCTCCATGGTCACCATTTGACATCTCAAACAGTTCGGTTCTTTTTGGTATTTCAAGATTAGTCAGTTTTGTTCTTAGGCTTTGGAGCCTCCTTGACTTAGGGTGTTCAGGGGTTGCACTAGTTTCTTGTTCCCTAGAATCAACTACCTTTTTGATCGAGTCTTTGACACTGATCTCTTCAGCCTCTAAGATAAAGTCCTCTTCAGATGAGTTGCGTCTAAGATGGTTACTACTTCTTTGTTTGCCAACCAAGTTTTCTTCCTCATCCACCGGAGTCATCTGAATGCAACAAAAGAAGCATTGTCAGCATATTCTTTTCAATTTGCAAAAAATGATACTCAAAGCATTTAATACATTTTTTTCTTTCTTTTTTTTTACCTTGACATTTGTAATATCCACATTCTTCTCCCTTAGAAATAAAATGAAGTCATTAAAATTTTCTTCTGTAGGACGATAATGACCACTGTGAGGCCAAACTGCCTGTTCAACAGAGTAATAGTAATTATTGTTAAGAAACTGTCTAGAACGTAAAGAGTACTAACCAGTAAAAACCAAAAAGATATGAAAGAAATTATGCATAGCTATACTTTAGGGACACCACTATCAACAACTAATCTTCCAGCAGCAATAGTGGCACCTCCAGCCAAGAAGCTAGAATGTTGAAATGTACCCTTCTTCTTCCTCCCAACATACAAGATATTTGATGCGCTAAGGACAAAAATCCACTTAGCATTGCCAATTCCATCAATAGTATGGAGAAGCTTTCCTGTTTGCTTGTATATGAACTTTCCATCTACCACAATTACTTCGTAGGGCATCCTTTCCATCTGTATAGTGGATAATTGTTTCAGTAACATTTTGAATATGAATCCAGATAAAGCTAGGCGAAGAAAAGAAATAAAGACCCACCGGACCGAGGTATTTGATGCACTGCTGTTGAAGCTTTGATCTAGGACATTTTTCTATATTTACTTCTTTCCCTTCTCCAATATCCAGCCTGCATTCTCAGAACAAGTAAATCCATTTTCAGTTTCAATTTCTTGAACCTAGAATCAAAATGTCTTACTAATGAACCAAAACAATCAGTTATAGAAAATTACCAGTAAAAAAAGGGTTCTTGACTCTGAGAATGAAGCCATTGATTATAATAAAAGTGTAAATTGTGTCCATAGCGATGCCTTGGATCAATCTGAATAACACATGAAACTGGAATCAGTAACAGATAATGAAGAACAAAAGGTAAACTAAGTTCATTTTTACTGCAATTGACTTACTGCCTCAAGCCAGTGTTGCAAAGCAAGCTTTTGAGCTTTATCATTCTTTGATAAACCTTTTCCAACCTTGGCAGCCCTAGTTCTAGCCCTTGACCAACGCGAAATAGCAGTTTCATGTTTATCTATATCAAAGAACGATATAGAACTCCTCTTCAGTTCAGCAAAATCTAAGAGCTTCCAACTACATTACAACAAATAATTCCATTAGAAAAAAATAAACTTCTGTATAGAAAGTTACTATAGAACAATATACAAATATAATACACACCAGCTCTGCTCGACAAGAACTGCACAATCTGCTAGCTTTCTCCTTGTTCTAAAGCTCTTGTAAACTTTTTGCAATCTTACTGCTGCCTCATGTTGTGGATTGCTGGGATCTAAAACTGGTAATTGTATTGGAGTCTCTATGAAAGTATCTGGTTTTTGGGATTGAATATCCATTGCTTTGCTCTTTAAACTGACAGCTTTAATGGGCAAATTCTCTGTTTTATCTGATGAAGGGGACTTAGCTGAAAGCAGTCTCTCCAAATCTCTCCCTTTAAAGCTAACAGATGTCTCCAATATCATCTTTCCAGAGCCTACTGATTTTAATATTGCCGGCTCTGAATCTAAACTTTTGAAATTGATAGATCTAACAAGTGTTTTGACTCCAACATCTCCAAAACTAATGGATTTCACAGTGACAGATTCTAAGCCATTTTCCACATCATTGCATTTAGTAAATGGGCTGGAAAAAACAACACCCATCCGACAACAAGGGGCACTGATTTCTGTGAAACAAACTGAATTTAGTTGGGCGTTTTATATGCTAAATAAATATATCAAATTATCAACATTATAAAATACAGCAAGCCAGAACACATATTGGGAAAACCCATCAAAAAATGTTTTTTTTTTTTCTCTTTTTTAACTTGAAAACTCTTCCACCTTTTTAGCATCAAAAGCAATTAATTTTCTCTTCTTCACATTTTCTGATAAATAATAAGGACATAATCAGAGAAGCAAAGTAGCCGTTCGAATTCTGCACTCATTAGCAATTAGATAAAAAAAAATTCAAAATGTCATGCAAAAAAACCATTTCATTCAATCAAAAACAAATAAAGAATCCCTTATCAACAACCTTGAATACTGGATTCCGGATCTGTCAAAACCACCAAATAAAAGCAATCGCCAAACCCCATTCAAGAAGAAAAAAAAAAACATTACAGTAGCATCATGATCAAAGAACAACAAACTAATAACACCTATTTCATGAAAACCAAATGAAAAGCCAATATAACAGACCATCATTTGCAAGAAAGCAGTAGTAAATAGAGAAAACCATTACCTTGAATTGTATACAAATGGGAAAAAAAGATAGGGGGGTTGGGTTAAACGGGGAAGAAGAGGAGGATTCTTGAGAATTTTCTCCGTTGGGTGTTGGATTTTGATTTCAGTTCTCCTTGTCTTTCTGCTTTCTTTCTCTTTTCTCTCAAACACAAAATCTTTCAAGTCTCGATGCAAAAATCAAACTACCATTGCTTAACTTCAACCTAGGATTGCTTATATATGTAGTAGACTTGGACAGAGATAGTGACATAGAAATTTAAACACCCAAACAGCGTTGTCTCTTTTTTTTCCCAACCACGTGGATTGGACTACTTCCTGTAGCGTTTCGTTTTTCTTCTTCTCTATAGCAAATCATTTTTTTTCTTTCGATGCTAGTACTATTTTTCTTTTTGTTTCGGTACATGGATATTTTCAAGCAAAAATTTTGAACATAGCTCTTTACTATTTTGCCCCCCTCCCACCCCCCAAAAAAAAGAGCATTATCAATAGAAGAATATCTAATAAAATCTGGACAATGACATTGTGCATTTGATTATGTTTCGCTTTCCCCTTCATTTAAGTTATTGGCAAAGTTGTTTGGAATATGTGAGGTTCTAACACAGAGGTCATTTTCGAGATGACGTCATTCATCTTATTCCAAACCAAAAACCAGGTTGTACAGATAAATACATTGTCAGATGTAATTTGACTTTTATTATAAAATGCTCATTCTTTAATTCTTGTCACACAATCCAACTTGCAAAAAACGTAGCTTCATCCCCAAGCTTTTGGCCATAATTTTTTTAAATTAAAAATTAATTGATTGATGAGTTTTTGACTTGTTTTAATTTAAAATTATATAGATAAATGACATACGCCAACTTTTCTTTAACTTTTGGAGAATTGGAGTTTAAGTTTTTAAAGTATTATATTTTTTTATATAACAAAATTTTAATGAAGACAAAAAATAAAATTACAAATTTTAAATTTTAAATTTTAAATCTATTCGATATAAATATATTTGTTTTTGCATACATAAATCTTACATGCGGTTACAACGTGAAGAACAAAACAATCTACTTTCTCGAGTTTTATTTTAAAATTAAAAAAGAAATTGCCAACATTTTTATTGATGCATTTGCAATGAAAAAGAAAAAAAAAATTGGTTGATGATGTATTTGCACGCGTGTAGGATACAAGTTCTGATTGTATTTGAACTGGTATATTGACATTATTATAAGATTATTATGGATTAATATCATCAATGATATTTAAATTATAATAATTTAATGTAATATTTAAATTTTAAAAATTTTTAATGTGATATTTAAATTATAAATTTATTAATTAATGTGATATTTATTTTTAATATAATTAATTTTAAATGATGATAAATAATAAATAAATAATTATTTAAATATTTATTAATTAAAAAATATATAATTTAAATATTTTATTATAATTTAAAAATTATTCGTAATATTAATATTTATTTATTTATTATTATTATTATTAAAAAAGTGAAAATTCTAAGTCCTCGAAACTTCCGTGCAGTCTTCGGTAAAGACCCACGAGTTGACTAAGAAATCCCACAAAAGATGTTGGATTTGATGGGTTAATAACAGCAAACAACAACAAAAAGCACTAATATTATATGATATATAAAAATATTGCTTAATTCAAACTCACGTAAGAAGCATTGCTGGCAATTTTATAATATAAACATTATCTGTCCATGAAAATTATATATATATATATAAAAACTAAATGGAAAATATGTTGTGCTAAAACATGGAGAATTGTACATGTATTTTGAAGTTGAGACGATTTATGCATTGTACACAGCCTCATTCGTACCCCGTTAAGTCTATACAATGTGATAATTTTTTTTTTATTTTTTTATTAAATAAGAGTTCGTAATTTAAAAATAAAAAATATATTATAAAAATTAAGATTCAAATCTATTCAATAACATATCTTAAAGATGATATAAATGATTCAAATTTATTAAATGTTATATATTAAAAATAATTTTATGAACTAACTTAATTAAATTTTAAATTCAACTTCTATTATTTTTCTCCACAGTTCACCCTCTTCACTACCCACCCTTTCCTATCTTCAACAATTTATTCAAACTGTCTTATATATCCCATAGCTTTTTTCTATTTTCTCCTATATATTTTTGTGTGCAATTCTTCCCTTCATGGAAATGCTTACAATTTCATAGCAAAAATTTTGGGAAAGTTCAAAAAAATAATGATGATGATAATAATACTGTGAGATCATTTTTGCATAAAAATTATACTAAATAGTTACAATAAAAAAATCAATTAAAATATATTTATTTCATACAAAAGTAATTAAAATCATACTTTCTATCATTTAATTGTAAAATTGAATTAAAATACAATATTTTTAAAGATATTATTTATTCTTTCAAATGCATTGTTTTTTCAAAAATACGAAATAGTAAACAACAAATACTAGCTGTCGTAACAGCTTTTTGGGATCCGTTAGACTAATTTAAAAATGAAAAAAGATTCACTACTAATTTTTTTTGTTATGTGTAATTGACAACCTATTAAAATTCATCCTTTTAATAAATTGGGTCTACAAAATAATTTGGGTCTATGAAATAATTTGGATTCGAGAATCGATTATGAATAGAGAAAAATTAGCATCCCCATAACGCCCATTAAAAACGATACCAATTAATTATATGTTATATTTCAATTTAGACAAAAAAGATCTTAATTTTAGTATTTAAAATTTAGTTTCCTTAATTTTATTTAAAAATATATTTTTAATTTTTTTAATATACTTGAAAAATAAATAAGAACTTGACATATTAAAATTTTCCTAAAAATATTCTAATATTTTGGTAATATTAAGAGGAATCATCTCACCTAAAGAATCTTTAAGAATCACTTCTTGAAATTCTCAAAACTTCTATCTTCAATAGTTCATATTTATCTTCAATAGTTATATTTAATAAGTAGATTGTAAAATATAATATCTATAACTTAAAAATAAACAATATTTTCTAAAAACTCATTTCTTATGTCATTTATAGGAAACAAGTGAGAAATTTTTATCAAAAATTATTCTAAATGCTCCAATACATTGATGATATTTTAGATAAATTTTTTTACCTAGAGATTCTTAAAGAATCACTACTTGGATTTCCTTTAGATTTCATCTTTAGATATCTTTCGTTTGCTTTTATAATAATATTTAAAAGTCATGTAATAATAAAATTATCTATAAATAAATTTATTTTCAAAAAAATGAATATTTTTATATTATTAAAAAAACTACTCAAATTAAAGAAAATAATAATTAAATGAAAATTTTCGTATCGAAAAGAAACTTCTGAATATCACAATATGTTGGTAATTTTTAGAAAACTTTTCTTACCTAGTGAACTCTTGGAAATCTCTACTCTGATTTTTCGAAATCTCATCATCGAAATTTTATCATATATTTAAAATTATATAATGCAAAACAATAAAGTAGAATATGCACATGAAATATATATATATATATATATTATTCATTTTCTTTATATTATATTTTTTGCTACTCTTAATTATTTCACAATTATTAATAATTTTTTTAAAAACAAAGTAAAGAAAGTATTTTTATTGAAAACTTTTTAGATATCCCGATACTTTGATGGTATTTTTAGAAGAATTTTCTCACCTAAGGATTTTTTAAGAATCTTTACTCGAATTTTCTTATAATTTCATCCTTGAAAATTTCATTTACTTTTTTTCTTTCTTATTTAATTATTTTTTTATTTTTTTATCCTAAAATTTTTAATTTCTATTATTGTTAATGATTAATATTTTTTGAAAAGTAAAAATAGTTAATAGCCTTCATGTATTGTTATATTAATTTCATTATTAAGAAGAGTAATTTTCCTTTTTCATTATTCCCTCCTTCTCCTTTCTTTTTTTTTTTTTTCTATAAAATCATTTAACTAAAAAGATAATTTTAGGAAGATAAAAAGAATGAAAATTTTGTGTCTTGAATATTTTCCTAAATAGTCCATTACTTTAGTAGTATTTTTTTTTTAGAAAAATATTCTTACCTAGAGATTTTAAGAAATAACTATTTAGACTTTCTTAAAATCTCATCCTTAAAAATTTTAATTTGTGTTATTATTAATGCGATTATTGTGTTCAGTATAAATCTAAGGCATATAGAAAATAAATTATTCTAAAAATAAATTGAAACATAAAATTGTAGATTGCATAAAGATTACGAAAGGCATAAAAATCCATCCACAAAAAAGATATATATATATATATATATAACATGAAATTTAAATTGTAATTGAGCTTGCACAATATAAGGGAAATGTGTCTAGACTTACATTATATAAATTATGCAAGAAGATTGGCCTTATGGAGAACAAGCAAAATTTTGGCATATATTGTAGCTCTTGTTTATTAAAAAAAAAAAAAACTCTAAATAACACCTAGGATTCCTTATCACCTAGTTTGAAACTAATGTTACCCCTTGCAACTTTCTATTTTCATCTAAAGTCATAAAATATAAGAAAATGGAGCTCTGACAATCTCTAAAATTGTATGCGCTGCTACCCATGTTTTGAAGACCCATTTTATTACATATTTTAGTTTCTAGGCCTTCTGGTTTCTAGTTTTGAAGCTCTTTGATTCTTTTTAAAAAAAAAAAAAAAAAAAAACCTTTCACAATAGAACACAAAAGTACAAGGTATATGACGCATAGCTTGTGCATACAAAGGAAAATTATATAACCCAACCTATCAGTGACCTCCAACCTGAGTAAAAAGAAAGAAAACTGTCATTTGAAATTTCTTACAAGTAGACCCATAGACCACGCCATGTTTGAAACATTTAATTTTATGAAACAATGTAACAATACACATTGTATGTTGCAAAGCACCTTTATTTATGAAGATAACAGACTATATGCGAAAAACAAAGAAACGGTGAGCATGAAAGGATGAGGTCTGATTTAAAAGCTTCTTGTCGCAGCTTTAAGAGTCATTGGGTTTTTTAAGACTTCCTAAAGTTTTTATTTCCTAAACAATAAGCTACATTTTACCTAGAACTCATGGATGATAACGATTGAATCCTAGAACCTCTTTGACAATCAAGTAGAAGAGAGACGTAAATCCATCAAATCAACAAATGCAAATAAACACTTACTTTAAACTTTTACATAGCCTTCATGTAAAAGAGATCAGCAAACTTAAATCAAGGTACGATTTAAATTCCCATGAACAAACCACATGCGTGAAAGGAAAAGGAATATCACTCACAAAACAGTAAACTCCAATCTTTTGCAGGTTGACCATATGTAGTGATAGCAAAAATAACACAAGCTTTGAACTTTTGTAAAAAGTACTCTCTTCCTTTTATAAATGATTTTTCTGTTTTAAAACTTTTCTTTTAATGCCTAAGCTAGAAATCCATCAAACATCACTAAACCATACGTAAGGACAATGAAAGCTGAAAATTCTTAAACAAAATGGAATCTTAAACACCTACGAGCAGACCTCTTATAGAACACAAAAAAAAAGCAAGCTTTGACCACTTTATAACGACTTGATATAAAAAAGAGAAAACCACTAGTAAAAAAAGACATAGCCCTAAGTCCTTCAGGCAATAGCAGGATGTTTCAATGCGACAACTAGCAAACAATTAGGCTATGGAACAAACAATGCGAGAATACATTATGCACCACAATAATAAAATGAGAGAATGCAGGATAGAAGCAAGGCTTTAAGCTTTCACAAAAAAGGGAAATAGTCGTGGAATTTTACTTTCTTTCATTTTTGTTTTGGGCTTTTCTTTAGACCTCATTTTTGTTCCTGCTGGTGGAACCTTAGAACTTTTTTTTTTTCTGTTTTCTGGTTACCCAAATCTTCTTCTTTTCAAGTTTTTCTCTTTTTTCTTGCTCTTCTTCCTTTTTTTTTTTATCCTCTCCTCTTGGCTTCCTAAAAAAATCCAGATTGCTAAAAACCTTCCCCATTTTTTTAGGTGGAAAACCTTTTATATGACCCATAGGTCCTTTTTCTTCCTTCCTCCTCAAGTTTTTCTTTTTTTTTCTTTTGCTCCCTTCCAATACCTTTGGCCAACCACTACTTGTACCAAATCACTCCCTTTTGTCATTTTTCTTCTACAGTTTTTATGCTAGTGTCACCAATTTATTTTTTGCTGATATGTTCCCCTTTGCAAGCAAAAAGTCACGTGAGCTAACAAGGATGCAATATGAGCTTTTCTTTGTTTTAGTTTTGGGACATGTTTTGGGTCACTCTTAAAGGTTAATTCTAAGCTCATTTTAGCTTGTAATTGGGTCTCTAAATGGGCCAAATAATTCGGACAAAACTCGATGCTACACTAATGAAAGTAACATAAATGAAACTTTAAATTTTTTTTTTAGTTGCAGAAATCACTTTTGAGCTTAAATTTGTAATATGACTATTGCAAATAGTCATAAGTTAAACTTTACACTTGATAACTACACTTTTTTTGTTTCTAATTAATTTCTAAGCTTAAATTTAGGATTAGGTATGTTTGTTGTATATATATAATATAATAATATGCACATATATTAGATAAATACGCGAAGCCAAAATATCCAATGCCTCAAACCAAAGGATCGATTGAGTATCAAAATATATATATTTGTGTGGGAAAGTAGCATACATTATAAAGTACATGATTAATTTAATATTGTGTACTTTCACTTACACATTTTCAATGCATTCCTCTAAATTTATTGTATAAACTTATTTCATTTTACTTATTATTTCTAATGCAAATTAATTTCACTACAAGAAAATGGTGTATTAGCAACAGTTTTGTAACGGTCATTCACTTACAAACGTCGCTAACTTCTATGTTCTTATAAAACTTAAAGCGTTTATTATCAAAATGTCACTAAATTTTTAAATAGTAGCATTGTTACTTATAAACGCTACCCAAGACTTGATATCAGTGGCGTTTCTCGACTAAAACACCCTGAATAATCTTGCCTTAAAATTTTCAATGAATACTAAAGGTGTGTTTTGGCAGACAACGCCTTCAATAATAATCTTAAAAAAAATTGTATAAGATTATTAAAGGCATTTTCTACAAGAAACGCTTTCAATAATTGGACCAAAAAATTTCACTGGCATATTGAAGTCGTTTTTTTCAAAAAATACCTTCAATAAATATCATATCAAAATATTTCGATCGTACAGATGTTAATCATAAAGTTGTAGGTTCGATAATTTCTTTTAGCCTTTTATGGGTTTTTGCAGAGATTATTTGCAATTGATTATTGTAGGCATTTTTTTCTGACAAAAACGCCTTCACCAATTTCTTTAAAAAAATTTACAGAGAATATTAAAGGTGTTTTTCACATAGAAACGCCCTTAATAATCCATAAGAAAAATATGGAGCTGATTCTTAAAGGTATTTTTGATCGAACTCGCCTTCTATACTCTAATCAATAAATTTTTATTGTGATTATTAAAGGCGATTTTTGTCAAAAACGGCATCAATAATCTATAGCCAAAAGTTTGAATGAATGATTGAAGGTATTTTTAGCTCAAAATACCTTTAATATTTTAGATGAAACTTTTAATGGTCAGATTATTGAAGATGATTATTTTCATAAACACTTTCAATAAAATTTTATTAGGGATTATTCAAGGCATTACCTGTAGGAAAACACCTTTCATAATCCATTCGATTAATTTTTAGTTAGTATTATTGAAGGTGTTTTTTTAAAACGCCTTCAATAATTTATACAAAAAAGATAAGACGAATTTTTGAAGGCATTTTTTGCCCAAAATACCTTTAATATTCCACACAATAAATTTTTGGTGGGATTATTGAATGCGATTTTGGTAAAAAATGCCATTACTATTCTAGACGATAAATTTTGATGGTTGAATTATTAAAGGCGATTATATCCAGAAATGCCTTCAATAACATTTTGTTGGGGATTATTAAAGGCATTATCTATAGGAAAACACCCTTCATAATCCATTCAATTAATTTTTAGTTGGTTTTATTGAATGCATTTTTTTAAAATGCTTTCAATAATCCATACAAAAAAGGTTCGACGGATTCTTGAAGGCATTTTTTTCCAAAACGCCTTTAATATTTCATACAATTAATTTTTTTTGTGATTATCAAAGGCGATTTTGGTTAAAAATACCTTCAAAATTTTCTGTTATGGATGATTCAAGGCATTTTCTTGCTAAAAACACCTTCAATAACTCGATCAAGAAAACATATTTGATATTGTATATATCAAGGCAGTTGTAGGTTTATGCCCATAACACGTTTGCTATCAGTTGTATGTTAATGCCTAGAAAACATTTGGTTTTTATATGTGATACTACGAATTACATTTTGAAATTTACATAATGAATATTATTGTATTTCAATAAATTGACTACATATCTGAAATTAAAACTGATAACGTTGCCATATTAATATACTTTTATGAAATAATCGTACTTAATAATTTATTAAGTACACATAGTGTATTCATATTAAGTATAACAATAATATTAAACCAATACCCCAATGTACAAACTTAAAATTTTCATTCAACATGGCATGTTCAAAACATTATAACACTTAGTTCCTTATATATTTACATTCAACCAATAATGTCTAACCTGAAGGTTTATCAAAATTGATAAATGATAATACACATCACACCATTCTTTACGGACTTCATCCAGTTCCTATTCCGTGAAGCTTTTTTTACTCTCACATTAAAAAAAATCAGAAGTAAATGTTAAGAAATGAGACATAATGTACCTTGTTATTTTTTGAAGATATAACAAGTTTATGAGATTTACACTAACCTTGAATGATGTGATCATAAAAGCATGTAACACTATCTCTCACATAAAATGAAAGACATAATATCTACATTCAGTATTACCGGGTTGATGAGGTACTTAAAAATTAAATTAATGGGTTTAAAAAATATTTATCTATACAAACTCAGCATAAAAGAATATATTTCACATTTACTGATAATGACACCCATTTTAATCTTTTTATCTTTTTATCGAATGCAGATATTATTTTAAATTGAAAAGAAAAAAATGACTTAATATATAAATAAAATTACTTATGAAGAAACAGAAGATATATAATATAATAATTTGATTTACCTCTTTATAAAAGTTTGAATATCGGTGTTAGGCATCATCATTGGATTAACTGAATTAAGTATGGCGTTAAGAATTTGGTGTCAATCACAATAAGCACCTAGTGGCAATTGTAAAATAATAACAATGATATACTTAAATTATGCATCAGATCATATTTAGGTAAGGTTGGAGTAATTAAGGTTGGAATATAGCTTACTACGCATTATACGGGAGCAAATAATAATCAGTCAGTGTTTTCATGAATAGGATCACCTGATTAGCATGATAAGCAATTGTCCCACTCTGCTCACTAATGAAGTTGGGGTCAATGAATCTAAATCTGTTGCTCAACTGTTTCTTCTTGAGCTCTCTATATAAGAAGTTACACGATAACAATCAACACTGCTAGTTAGTATTATAACCTAATATAGATTACTACATATTGAATGTGCATATTTGTATTTATAAGCTAACCTCATATAAGCAACAATCTCAGCAATTGATAATTCATCCAGTTCACAAAATTCTTTAACCTCCTCCACACTAATGAAAGAAAATAATGATTTATCAAATAACCCTTCCTCAGACTCAATGGTTATGAAGTTTCCTTCAAAAAAAATGTTCTAGTGAATATTTGGATAACTCATTTATGAAAGCCTGAGCAAAGGTCATACTGTGAGTCTGAACATCTTGCTGTAATATTTAATGAAATATAAGTATTAAAACCAAATCAATCAATATAATAAATTAATATTAAATTTATAAATAATATCATACTTCTTGGGTGGTAGCGGAGGATGAAACTGCTTCCTTACTTGTAACGAAAGCTTCTCTTATGGGAAAGATGCTGTTAGACTGGTGAACTGGTATGTTATGCTGCATTGCTGCCAATATGGACTCCAAAGCAGCGAGTCTTTGTTGTTGCTCATTGAGGCATTGCTCTTGGTCATCAATTCATTACTGTTATTACTCAATGATTGCTTCATATTGTGCATTTCTCATTCACGAAGTTTTTTGTTGATTATCAAAAAACTTTGATGGCAAGACAAATTTACTAACTCCACGAACCTAACCAGGCCTTTCTTTAACGCCTAATGCTAAAGACAAAGGATCTTCGCCATACTGGGTTGCCAGTTCACCAGATTGAACTTTGACAGCATAATTATCCTAAAGAATAATAATAAGATGGGCTGTAACAACAAATCTGTACAAGCTAGTATACATTCCTGCATACAACCACAATGCCAATTATACATTATATTAAAAATATAGTTATACATATAATCTTTTTTGTCATTTTCTCGGTTGCTTCATCTACAAAAGATTCATCCTTCTGTAGATGTCTTTATTTTTAAACATCCCATCTGAAAACTTTTGTGCCGGAGCTTGTTGATTCCTATTAAATTACTGCAATAAAAGAATCAGAATGTATGAAATGAATGTTCAAAATATTCATTAATGAGTATAAAATAAATGTGTGAATACATACAAGCTCATAAAATATATTGGGTTGTCAATCTACTTTTAAAGTCTCTGAATGCTTTCATAGTAGATTGTAATACAATCTTTTTACAGTTAATTGGGACGTCGAATCATTCTTAAATAAGTTAACACAATTAGTTTGAACACATTGAATTTCAATTAAATGATCATTTAACAAAATTTACGAAATAATTGAATAAATATACCGTAATCAACTGCCATACCTCATCCTTTAGATCATCAAGAACTCGTCATCAATCTGTGTATATAATGAAAATCTTACGATGGACGACAGCTCCAATATAAGTAGCCATCTTGGTAGCTTTTTCAGACATAAGCTGTCTATTTTGATTGAAGTGAACATGAATTTTTATGTCACTCACTTTAATTTATTTATTTAGGCCCCTTCCCCCTTTTTTTTTGGCCTACAACTGTGTCTTATGTATATTCATTAGAAGGAGAATGATGTTGTTTGGAGTTCATGATACTTGCAATGTTTATCATAATTATACAAATTATACAATATGACTATCTAAATTTAACACTGTACATTATTAAATACAACAAATACCATATTATGTACAAAAATACCATTCAGCACACCAATCAGCAATATGCTCAGACACATCTTTTAGTAAATCACTCATAAACACCATTTAGCATACAATTCAACCCCCCAATATCATACAAAACCATTTAGCAAAAATATCAGACAACAAAGTTTAGCAAATCATTTAGCATATGATTCAATCCCCCAATATCATACAAAACCATTCAGCAAAACAATATTAGACAACAAGGTTTAGCAAACCATTCAGCATATGATTCAGCCTCCCAATATTATATAATACCATTCGACAATACAATATCATACAATAAGGTTCAACAAACCATTCAACATACGATTCAGCCCCCCAATATAATACAATACCATTCAGCAAAAAAAATCAAAGAACAAGGTTTAGCAAACCACAATATTTAAGGCTTACTACATAGAAATAGCATAAATGCAATGAAGGTGCTTGGATGACTATGCTTACAGTGAAGTTAATGAAAATATATAAATGCATATGTAAATATTAAGGAACAAAAAAAAATCTCTATTGATTATTATAAATAATACAGTAAACTAAAAAAAAAAACTTACCGATAGAAAAAGAGGTGTGCACCATTGATTTGTTGAAGGTCAGTGGCAATGATATGGATAAATAAACAAATGGTCTGATAGAAATGTGTTTAAGGGTTTGGTTTGGTTAAATAACATAGCTTTTAATCATTTTGTGTACCAGCAGTTTGTCATTTCGATGTTCAAGGCAGGGAAATGAATATATAAATTATTATTAAATTTGGTTTTTTTAGAAACAATGCCTTCAATAATCCCTTAAAAATTTTGTTAGAGATTATTGAAAGTGTTTTTTTATAAAAAGACGCCTTTAGTAATCTAAAAAATAAGCTGCTAACAAAATTATTGAAGGTATTTTTCATCAAAAAATGCCTTTCATAATTTTAAAAAATTATTGAAGGTGTTTTGAGTAGGTAATCGCCTTCACTGATATGCTTGCAATAAGGATTGAATGAATTATTGATGGCGTATTATGTAGAAAACGCCTTCAATAATTATGGACTTCAAAAGTTTATAACAAACTATTAAAGGCGTTTTATAATAAAAGACGCCTTTAATAATCTCAAAAATTATTTTTAGAAAGAAATTATTGAAGGCGTGTCTTATCAACAAACGCCTTTAGTAATTATGTACTAAGTTTAAAGGAATTATTAAAGGTACTTTTTTGGAATAAACGTCTTTTCTAACCATAGTGGTATATTGAAGGCCTTTTTCAGTAGAAGACGCCTTTAATAATCTTAAAATTTTTTTAAAAGAATTTATTGATGACGGTTATTATCTAAAAACGCCTTCAATATCTATGCGAAAATATTTAAAAGAAATTATTAAAGGCTTTTTTCTTGAATATACGCTTTCAATTACCATGTTAGAATTTTCATTGTTGTATATTGAAGGCGTTTCGCAGTAGGAAACACATTTAATAATCCAAACAAAATTTAGAAAGTATTTGTTATCGAAAAATGCCTTCAATATTTATGTAGATAACTTATAATAAAAGACATTTTTCTTGAATATATGCTTTATATTGAAGGCATTTTACAGTAAAAAATGCCTTTAATAATCCAAACAAATTCTAGATGTAAATTATTAAAGGCGTTTATTATAAGAAAATGCCTATAATTTTTATGAAGATAATCTAAATTTTATTTATTGAAGACGGTTGTTAGTAGAAGACGCCTTTACTAATTTTAAAATTTTTTTAGAGGGAAATTATTGAAGGTGTGTGTTATTAACAAACGCCTTCAATAATTATGTACTAAGCTTAAAGAAATTATTAAAGGCATTTTCATGCAATAAACACCTTCTGCAACCATAATGGTATATTAAAGGTGTTTATCAGTAGAAGATGCCTTTAATAATCTCAAAAATTTTTTAAGAGAAAATTATTAACGACGGTTGTTATCTAAAAATACCTTCAATAATTATCTCCAAAATTTAAAAAGAATTATTAAAGGTATTTTTCTTAAATATACGCCTTCAATTATCGTGTTAAAATTTGTGTAGCTGTATATTGAAGGCGTTTGACACTAAAAGATGCCTTTATGATCTATACAAATTTTAAAAGGCGTTTATTATCAAGAAACACCTTCAATATTTATGTAGATAATTTAAATAGAATTATTGAAGGCCTTTGTCAGTAGAAGACGCCTTTAATAATCTCAAAATTTTGAAACGAAAATTATTAAAGGTGGTTGTTATAAATAACACGTTTAATAATTATGTATGTAATGAAATGTAGCCAGTGAAGGTGATTTTCTGGAATAAAAACCTTCACTAACCGTTAAAAATTTCAAGTTCTCGATTATTGAAAACGTTTTTCGCTAGAAGATGCCATTAATAATACCAATAATTTTAATTAGAAATTATTCAATGAGTTGTACTTAAAATAAAATAAAAGCATTTAGTAATGGCATTTTTCTATAATAAATGCCTTCATTATTCGTTTTAAAATTTGAGTAATATGATATTGAAGGCATTTTGCACTAGAAGACGCCTTCAATAAAATGCTTCAAAAAATAAAACGAATTAGTCAAGACGTTTTTCTAGAATAAAAGCCTTTAATAACCCCTTAAAATATAAGTCGTATAATATTAAAGGCGTTTTCAATAGAAGATGCCTTTAATAATCTCAAATAATTTTTAAAAAAAAAATTTTAAAAGTGTTTTTTGTAAAAAATCATCTTCACTGATATTGTAAGATAAAAATATGATAGTTATTGAATGCGTATTATGTAAAAAATGACTTCAATAAATACATAAAAAATTTAGATGAAATTAATGATGACATTTTTAATAGTACACAACTTTTCTACTATGACTCTGTTGAAGGTGCCTATAATATATTCAAAAAATATTTAGGATGAAATTATTGTAGGCATTTTTCTTAGTAAACGTCTTCCATAATCAAGTCCAATAAAAATCTTTCCAAACTTAACGCATCCAATCACCAACTTCAAGCTTCATCTTCATTATTATACTATTTTTCTTTCCAGACTAAGTACAATTTACTTTCCCTTTCTTTTAACTTTTAGTATTCGAGCATTATCTTTTAGAACCCTATTTTGACTATTCATTACTTATTTACTTTAGCTTTTACTTCATTTGACTATTCTTTCAGCTTTTGCAATTCATAATTTTTTTTTGTGTAAATAATTTTCTCCAAAACCCACCTTATTTCACCTTATTTCAACCCTAACTACAAATACTCTTGGGTACTATCTACGTTAGCAGTAAAGTTTTAACATTCATAATAACTGGTAGTTGATAAACTACTTCACAACAAGAAGATCTTGTTTTATGTAAGTACTGGTCTTGTTAGTATCTTTTATTTAAAATATAGTAAACTTAAGTATCGTACATGTTCATTTTCATATAAATTATTTATATACATTTGGTTTGATAATGTAGCAAGTACTAAATGGATAAGAGTTGGATGCAAAAATCAAGATTAAGTTAAAAGTATAGAGATGGAGTAGAAAATTTTCTTAATTTTGTATTTGAGAATACAAATGAAGATAGTATGATATTATGCCCATGTGTAAAGTGTGCTAATATCGAGTGGTTAATGCATCAAGTTATTTTTGAACATTTAATTTGTATGGGATTTTTTTCAAGATATGTTAATTGGTATTTTCATGAAGAGTCTTTATCGTCAAGATCTTCCACTAGAGTTCTTTCAACTTCAAGGGTTCTCCAACACCGACATGATCTATTTATAGTAGATGACATTGAAGGCATGTTATGAGATATTTTTAACATTCATAACCAACATTTTCATAATTTTTCTCCCCAAAATAAAAGATTTAATCAGTCTAATGTTGAAATGCATGAATTTGGTGAACCTGGGATAGGTGTACATAACCAACAACCTAGACAATAAGCATTAAAGTTTTATAGGTTACTTGAGGATATGAATGAAGAACTTTTTGATGGTTTGAAGCATTTAAGGTTATCTTTATGTGTTCATCTTTTTCACTTGAAATGCATATGTGGATGGATGTGAAACTCTTTGACTTTATTATTAGAGTTTATGAAAAAAATGTTTCCTTTTGCAAAAATCTTTTAATCTTATAAGAAATCAAAGAAAATGATCAAAGATTTAGGTTTTGAATATGAAAAAATTCATAGTTGTCCTAACGATTGCATGTTGTATTGGGGGGATAAAAAAATCAAGAATCTTGTCATTTGTGTGGTATTTCTTGTTGGGTGGATAAAAATTCCAATGAAAGGTTGAATGAGGATAGTGATGAGGTATGTGTCAAAAAAAAGCAAGTTAAGGTTTTACGTTATTTTTCATTTATACCAAGACTTCAACAACTCTTCATGTCTTTCAAAACTGTAGATTCAATGAGGTGACATCATGAGAAATGGATGGATGATGGATAATTGAGGCATCATATAGATTATTTGGCATGGAAATCATTTCATTCTAGGTTTTTAATCTTTGTATCTGATCCTCGAAATGTTATGTTTGGACTAGTATCTGATGGATTCAACCCATTCAAAATGATAAGTATTTCTTATAATACTTGGCCAATTGTATTGATTCCTTACAATTTACCATCATGGATAGCTATAAAGCAACAATCATTTATATTGTCTATGATAATTTTTTTAAAAAAAAGTTCGGGTAATGATATAGACATCTACTTACAACCTCTTATTAAAGAGTTAAAGTAATTATGAGAAGGAGTTGAGACCTATGATGCATCAAAATAAAAGAACTTCAATATGCGTGTTGCTTTATTATAGACTATCAACGATTTTTCTACTTATGCTAATTTATCTGATTGGAGTACAAATTGTTATGCTTGTCAATGTGATGCTGCACATACATATTTAACGCGGTTACCTAATGGTATGAAGTTATGTTATATGGGATATTATCGATGGTTAGATCATAATCATCGATTTAGATTTTAAAAATATCTCTTTGATGGAACTAAAGAGTTTAAGAGATCGCCTTTATCCATTAGCAGGTCAAATATCTTGTCAAAGTTAAAAGATATCAATTTCATTTATGAAAAAATTACTCCATCAAAGAAAAGAGTGAGGGACATGTTTGAAGGTGTATGGCCTCGTATTACGTAAGTTGGTGATACTTATACTCAAGTTGGTAATCTTGATGTTCAAAGTGATAAAGAAAATGATGAAGCAGATGACCCCAATGAGTCTAAGTTATGAAAAAAAAGAAGTATATTTTTTAAGTTACTTTATTGAGAATATAATTTATTATGCCATAACCTTGGTTTGATGCACATAGAGAAGAATGTTTACGAAAATTTTATCGTCAATATGAATAGAAGATCCAATGATGACTTAAAGAGTCGGCTTGACCTAATTGATATGAGGATTCATCCAGACCTTCATTCAAAGTTGTTTTCTAATGGCAAATATCGATTACCTACTACTTGTTTTGAGATTTCTAAAGCTGAAAAAGATGTGTTTTGTAAAGTTTTAAAAAATGTCAAAGTTTTGGATGGCTATGCGTCAAATATATCAAGATGTATGAATCTAAAATAGCAAAAACTTTTTTTATTGAAGTCACATGATTATCACATTTTTATACAAGACTTACTTTCGATTGCTTTACGTTCATCAATGTCAAACCAAGTCACTTCTATGGTAATTGAATTGAGTAACATATTTAAATCTCTATGTCAGAAAAGTATGAATGTGGAAAAGCTTGACAAACTTCAAGATCGAGTCAAGATTACTTTATGCCATTTAGAGAAGATCTTTCTTCCAAACTTCTTCATTATTATGATGCATTTGGTTATCCACCTTCCATATGAAGCAAAAGTTAGTGGGTCAGTTTATTATCAATGGATGTATCCTATTGAAAGGTATTATTTGTTAATAGATTGATTACATTTTTATTAATGATCAAGCCACTCTACTTAAAATAACATATGACTAACGTTTTATGCTATAGGTTTTTAGGGAAATTAAAGTCTTATTGTCGTAAAAAACGTTATCCAGAAGGTTCTATTGCTTAAGGATATTTAACAGAAGAGTGTATAACATTTTTTTCTCATTATTTGGAAGATGTTGAAACGAGATTTAATAGACCATCGAGAAATGCTGGTATGCAGCATACAGACTCTGCCTACAATTATCTTTTTCAAAGTTTGGACAACCAATAGGCTAAGCTAAATTGATGAAGTTAGATGATAAATCTTGGGCACAAGCATATCGATATGTTCTTTTTCATTATGACTCAATTGAATCATTTCACACGTAAGTTTTTTAGCATGAAAGTTGTTCATTACATTAAGCATAATTTATTATCCTTTATTTTTTTTTTTTGTTAATACTTTATCATGATGCTTTATAGTGAGTATATAAATAATTTAACAGATCTTGCACATTATCGACGATCAAACCCACGAGAGCTTGATAAGTTGTTTGTTGAAAACTTTCATGAATGGTTAGGAGCAACCATAAGTAATGTCATACTTTTCATTATGAGAAATCTAGATAGAATGCTTACGATATAAATAACATTAATAACATATATATTTATTTCACTTTTATAGGTTTGGAATGAAAGGCTTGTTAGTGAAGAGGTGAAGTGTCTTTCACACGGTCCGAATTAGATTGTGAAATGATACAAAGGTTTCATTATCAATGGATTTAGATTTCACACTAAACATGTGAGAGATTTAGAAGTACACAAAATTTAAGAGTTTTTGTAACTTCATCAACTACTAGCTATGCTAGTATTAGGGACACAAACCTTTTAGAGGGAAATGTTGACTATTATGGCATGATTAATGACATCATTGAGTTGGATTATTATGGCAAGTGAAAAGTTATCTTATTTAGGTGTGATTAGGCTAATGTGAATAGCGCAATGGGTATTAAGAAAGATTAGTATAGATTTACACTTGTGAATTTTTTTCAATTAATTCACACCAGACAACAACTCATCGATGAACCTTATGTTTTTTCATCCCAAGTCAAATAAGTATTTTACTCTGAAGATCCCAAAGAATTGGGTTGGTTTGTTGTTCTTCGAAACACATTTAAAGACTTATTTGACATGTGATCAAATACCAGAGATAATGTTAAACATCAAACTGACTGTTATCCTTTTACTGAACAAAACTTGGATGAAAATATCTTTAGTACCTACGCTCAGTGGTTCTGCAAAAATGTTACTGAAGACATTTATGACCATGAAATGGTGCATCTATAATTTGTAATTCGAGTGTTTAAGACATAATGTAGTAAATGATTGTGTGTAATTAATGTCACATTCGCTATTGTATAATTATTGTATTCTAAATCGTACATTATCTTTTGATTTAATTAAATCGATATGTTCTTTATATATCATAGGTTTTGATTTTTTAACTTCTCAATGGCTTTATATATGTTCTAAACTAATATCTTTTCTATATTCGCTTTTATGATGTAGGTAAGCTACAACGTGAAGGAGTAGGTTGAAAGGCAAACATATCAGAGATATTAGCTCAGAACCATCTACGACACCTATAGATATTGGCTATAAACTGAATCCTTCGAAAAGAAATGAATGCACTGTTGGATCTAACTTCATCACTTCTAACCCTTCAACTAATATTAGATCTAGCAATACGGGAGGTTCAGGTTTAGATAGTACTCAATCAATTGATTATGCTTTAAATTTGAATGCAGGTATGATATACTTTAATTTTAGAATTTGAGTATAATGATAAAAGTATTACAATTTTACAAATTTATTTTTTATTTGTTGTAGTTGATAACAATGGTCAACAGAAGACCAGAGGTCGAACAACTTTGAAGGTATTATTTGCACTACCTCTTAACGAGTGTATTGTAGTGTCTGTAAACTCTAATAGGCAACCAATTGGTGAAGAAGCTCAACTGTTGACTGGATTTCTAGGTATGCTAGCCCGTAATGGAATGAAATTGCCTATTCATTATGAAACATGGCATAAAGTTTCAAAAAAAGTTAAAACCGATACTTTAAACTTTATTGAGGTATTAGTATAATTAATTACAAATAAAAAATTTTGTATTTTACATTTTGTTTACTTATTCAAACTTTTTTTATTGTATTATTACAGTCAAGATTTGTACTTGAAATACCAACTTCATTTGTGCTTAAGTCATTAGAAAAAAAATAAAAAGATTATAAGCATAGTTTGAAGAATAAGTATTTGATCGAAGTACTTTTGTAGAGGCGATGATGAAAAATTTATCCCGTAATGTTATTAGGTGACAATATGAACAATTAGTTAGATTTTGGTTCTCAAGAAAAGGAGAGGTACTAGTTTATAATTTTGTATAGTAGAATGAAATAATGAAAGTGTTTTATGGTTTAAGTTGGTAATATTTGTATTTCTATCATATGCGCTATTATTTTTTATGATAGGAAAGAGAATAGATTGGGATTGGTAGCAAAAAGCACCAAAAATATTCCCACATAAGTGGATCAAAAAGTTTTGCAAGAAAGCAAAAAGAAATAGTAAGTCTATGATAATAAACTTATTCCAATAAATGAACTTTTTCAGCCGTTAAAAGGTAAATATACAAATTAACAATTATTGTTCTGTTTTAATAGTTTTGATAGTTTCAATACATGATATTAAACTTATCGAAAGTTTTGAACTTAGTTGACATGGATGATATGTATGAAAAAATTATTGTTTATGTATATTTAGGTAAAAATACAAATTTGTTGTTATTGTTGTATTTTAACAATTTGGATAGCTTCAATACTTGATATTAAACTTGTCCGATTGATTGAACTTGGTTTCTACAGTTGATATGAGAGAAAAAGTTGTCATTTATGTCTATTGGGACTATTTTTGCATATAAAAGGCAAATATAAAAATTAAACTTTTGGATGGCTTTCAATATATTGAATGGCTTCAATCCATGATATTAAATAGGGAGAAAATAAATGAATTTGGTTTCCATGATCTATATGTGTGAAAGCCCAAAATGCTTTTAGGTGTGATTATGTTTAAGACTATTGTGCTGTTACGGGACCAAAATATAAATACATTAGATTAAAATTATTCGAAATGTTAATACTTGATTGACAGGCTTGATATGCATGAATAAGTTACGGTTAATATGTGTCTTATCAAATAATATATGTTTTTGTATAGGAGAATGAGATGGGCGGTACAATTGGACGTGTGAAACTTTTTCGTATAACACACAAAAAAAAAGATAGATCTTACATGAATGTTGAAACACAAGAAATTGTGGTAATTTGTTTAATTAATATTAACATAAAGTAAATATTTACTATTTTTAACATATTATCAATTAATCATTAAACTTGATAGTTGTATATGACAAATTCATAAGAGAAAGCGAAAGAAAAAATGGTTGCTGAAATTAAAGTAGTATTTGATGGTTCTCTCAATATGCAAGAAATGAAAAATCGGATATTCATAGAAGTTGCTAGAAAAGAAAAGCATGGACGGGTCCGAGGCTTTGGATTGGGTCCAACACTATTTGCCTACTACGGATATAGCTCTCAGCAATTTATATCATTAGCAAGTCAGTCTTCGCGAGACATTTCAATATTGAAAGGGGAGTTGCAAACTATGCAATAATGTTTTTAGCAAATGGAAGCAGAAAGAGAACATGAGCATGCCAAAATTCATGAAAAACATGCTAGAATGGAGCAAAAGTCTGCAAAATTTCAGCAATTGCATTATCGATTTGATCATCTTAAGAATTTTGTTCATCAATAATTTTCAGGAAATGATTTTGGTGCTCCACCAACTCAAGTATTATATTTAGTAAATATTAAATTTTTAAATATAAAAAAAGCTTACAATGAAGTGTTAAAAATTGATTGATATTATTTAGTAAGTTCTTAAGCATACTAGCAACCAAGGTGAAAAATTTTCTTCATCAATTGGCAGCCAGCAAAATGTATGCAGTCATCCATTTCATACATTTTAATTTTTATTTTCTTAATGTATTAAAAATATTTTAATGTTATTATACTAAAATTTAAACTTTGTATTAATTAGACGCATACTTAAATGTGAATTAAGTTTATATTAATTTCAGTTTCTGAATTTAAGCTTTTTAATGAAATTAAAATTTATTAACTTACAAAAATTTAAAAAAAAATACATTTTTACATAATGACGGCGTTTCTATTCAACAATGTCGCTAAATGAATAATTTAATGGCGTTTGTATCGTAAAATGCCACTGAAAGTAGTGGCGCTCTTACCAGCAAACGTCGCTAGTAAGTGGCATTTTTTTATACAAACACCATTAAAGCAACGACGTTTTTATCATAAAAATATCACTAAATTAGTGGTGTCTCAATGATACAAACGCCACTAATATGAAGGCATTTTCATATACAAATGCCTCTAAAGTCGCGGCGTTTTCATTTACAAATGCCACCAAAGCAATAGTATTTTCCTCACAAAAATGCCACTAAATTAACGGCGTCTCAAAAATATAAATGCTGCTAAAATAGAGACATTTTTAAATACAAACGCCTCTAAAGTAGCAATATTTTTGTTACAAATGTCACCAAAACAACGGCATTTTTCTCATAAAACGCCACTAAATTAGCAGCATCTCAAAGATATAAATGCTGTTAATATAGAGGCGTTTTTAAATACAAACACCTCAAAGTAGTGATGTTTTCAGTTACAAACGCTACCAAAGCAACGGTGTTTTTCTCATAAAAATGTAACTAATTTAATGACGTTTCAAAGATACACACGCTGCTAAGATGATTATGTTTTTTCGAAAATGCTGCTATTTTCGCGACGTTTGTATAGTTGACAGTCTAAGTGACGCTTTTCACAAAAGCCGTAAATTTTTTAATGACGTTTGTAAATGCCGCTAAACGTTAAAAAAAAAGTCACAAAAATCTAAACCCATATAGTGTTTCTTTCATATATATATTTATTTGACCTTTTTTTTTTTTGGGTCAATTTTGTGCTTAAAAATTAACTTGTTTTATTAGAATTGATATATAATTTGTATTAATACATGTAATCTCATAAAGAAATCTTATTTTTATATATTAAAAAAGTGGTAAAAAAATATCTTTGGTTATACACATTAAATGTACAATGTCTGAATTTTGGATCTAAATTAATGCAAGTGAAAGCATTGAAATTAAAAAGGTGAAAAAATGTACATTCCTTTTGGAAGCAAAATAACTGTAGCAGAGTGTTACCCCCAATCCCCAGAAAAACCTCGTTGTTTTGTCCCAAATGAGAACCAGATCTTCTAGGCCAGGCTGAGTGAGGGCATGTGATTTAACCAATTCTTGAAGTTGTCAAATGAATTAATTATCAGTATCAAACTAAAAAAAATACCATAAAATAAAATAAAACAATCGTGATAAATGATCAAGTTCTCGAATGGTGATAAAATACTTTTAATATATTTTAATTATTATTATAAATTTATTGACTTTTACTATGATATAAATCACGTGGTCAAATGGCGTGTAAATATTTTTAATATTCGTATTTTATATATTATAATTTTAATTATTATTAGAAATTTAATTGATTTTTGTTATAAATTTTAATATTAAATTCAAATTTAATTTAATTTATTCATATAATCATTATAAATAATATTTAATAAATTTAATATTCAAAATTTGAAATTTAAAACTCTTTTTTTATTTTCAAATTATCATCTTTTTATAAAAAAATCTCAATGTCAAAAAAAGTTAAATACTACAAATAAATAATAAATAAAATGAGTGAGGTATAAAACCAGCCCACAGGGCACAGGGCACAACAACAGAAGAAAAATGTAGTCGTAGCTCAGCTCTCTACTCTCTTTTGTAAATAAAAGAATAACGCGGTTTGCTTAGGAGTTGAAGCAGTACCGACAAGAGTGAATGCTGGCTGTCACGCGAGGCACTGCCCACATTATTTTATTATTATTATATTATGCTAAAGTGACAAAGTCAGCGTCTATTATGTTGACCTCTGCTGGATTTCATTCTTTTTCTATTGTCCCTGTTTGGGGTTTTAAATCTAATCCCATATTGAATATGGTTGATATTCCCAGTCCCACGTTATCCCTTCACTATCCATTACCAACTAACACTTTTTCCCGTTTGGTCGGTCAAACACAAAAAGTACCGTCGCACCGCACCGACCTAAACTTTTCTTTTTCAACTTTTCTTCTTCGTTCAATCATCGATTATATAGATCGAATTTTATTTGAAATATTTTTTAATATAATTAATCTAAATTTATTTGTAAATATAGGTCAAAAACATTAATTTAGAACTATTATATAAATTATTTAGAGATCCGCCGAAATAAAACTCATTTAAAACTAATAAAAAACTTACTTTGAGAGCTTATAAAATATATTAATATTTAGACCTATAATAAATAAATAAAAGGAGACACCTAGGGTTATTATTAAATTCTTTTGTATGGGATTCAAATGGAGACTATCTTTCACGTGGATGCATAAATGAAGCGATTAATCTCTAAAGTTAAATTAGGTCAAATTTGATTAAACTTTATTAATAAAGTAAAATTAGTCAAACAAAATCAAAATTACATAAAATTTGATCAAAATGGATAAAACTAAAATCAATTCAAAAATTTACAATTAATTGGAATCGATGTGGTTTAAAGTTCAAATTGATGATTTTTTTAAAACACTAAAAATTTTTAAATTTTTATTGCACTTGAAGAAGTATAAAATTATTAGAATACCCCTTAAAGGGACTTTTGTAATTTGACTTTTTTGAAATTGATTTCTTTTCATGAAACTTTTCAGATCTCAATTTTATAATATTTCATGATTTTTAGTGCATTTGAAATCACAACAATACGTCGGGAGCTGTAAAATTATTAAAATATCTTTTAGGGGTATTTTCATAATTTAATTTTTTCAAGCTCAAATTTTCACGAAACCATTTAGATCTCAATCTTATAATATTTTATAATTTTTGATGCTTTAAAATATCAAAAATGAACATAGGAACATTGATTTCTAAGAAAATGACCTAAATATCGAAAACTTTGTACTAATAGTAAAATGATCTTTTCATTTAGTTTAGGGGCTATAAAAATCCAACATTTGTAGTGAATAATGTGGACCAATAGATCTCATATTGAATCTTGATCAAATGACTAAAGATTGCTCCTTGAAAAAAAAAAATTTTGGCCCTTGGATGAGTTTGATCCAAAGGTCTATATTCAATCTTTCAAAGATATTTTAGTCGCTTTCTTCTTTCAAATGAAAAATGGGGGTTCTAAAAAAAAAAAAAGATTCGGAGGAAAAAAAGAGTTTTTTTGAGAAAAAAAAGATAAAAAAAAGGTGAAAAAAAAGGAGAAAAGAACAAAAGAATGGAAAAGAAGGAGGAAGCTGAGAGCTTTCTTTGGCAGAGAAGCAATCCAAAACTCTACAAAGGTTTGAAGAAGGTTAGTTTTTGGCAAACCTACAGTTTTATTTTCCTTATGTTTATGTTTGCATGTGTTCTTTCCTTTTTTGGTTCAGATGGTGGTGTTGTTTGCTTGGACATTAAAAGATATTTTTAAAACAATAAAAATCATTTATGAACAAATGAAGGAAAAGCTCTAGGTTTTACTTCCATGCAAAATAAGACAAACAAAAGGAACAAAGACAAAAGAGCAACCTATTCACAAAAAAAATCTGAAAATTGAGAGGCATAGAGGAAAGGAAAGATTAAAGCCTTTCCATTTTCATTCTTTGCTTGACCAACAACTTACAACTTTAGCTTGTTCATTATTTTTTTTTATTATTTGCTCGTGGAAAATCTAAATCATTAAACCATGGGTTCGGTTACTGGTTTTCAATTTCGTATTATTGTTATTTTTATTTTTAAGGTGCTGTCCATGCATCTTAAAACTCTAGAATGGTGAAAGGGTGATATCGCTTTTAGAATCCAAAGGCTTTTTACAAATATGAAGTAAGAAATGGATTTAGAGGTTTTAAGTTCAAAAGGAAAAGAATAACAAAACAAAAGGAAAGAGAAAAATAGATCTTTAGAGGATTTCAGCTATGTTGACATTTTAAAGGATTTCATTTGAAACTTCTTGGGTGTAATTCATGTTTTCCAATTTCTATATCTTTTTCTAATATATGAAAGCTTAATGAAAGCATGGAAAAATCAAGATACGACAAAAATAAAATAAAATAAAGGGTATTCAAACCTAACTTTTCTCATTTTCATTGCCTAGGAAATTCATTTTTTATGGTTACTTTCTTCTAAGTTTAAAGTTGTAGAGAAAGGTTTTTTAAAATAAACCGAGTCCAAAGGCTTTAAGATTTTAGGAATCCTATAAAGCAACAATAAGGTCTAGAAAGTTCTTTGAGATGTTTTCTTCCTCTTTTTTATTTTTTTGGATACATCAGGATCATGAAACTCCTTTGTTTGCGTGAATGTCTATGTGGGTTTTACTTAGTAATAGGCTAGTTGTTCAATTTTGGAAGGAGGCTTGAGGTTTTCATGTTCTTTTTTTTACATGGTGCATGTTTGTAAAAGATAAAAAATCTAAAGCCCAGCTAGGGTCTTATTATAAATAAATGAAAGCTTCCGTGTCTATTTTATTTGTAATCTATTTGCTTGTTTATTGGACAAAGTTAGGACTTTTTCATGCTTATCTCTTTTGTGTGGTGGTTATTAACCAAATATCAAGCTAGGATTACTATTGTTGTAAAGTCTCCACTATGAACCCCTTGGAGAATTTTAAAGCTTCCATAGTTTTTTTTTATCCTACCTCTTATATACTTACTTCATGTCTATTCTTATTACAAGCTTCCATGTGATCATTTAAGGAAAAGAAAGCAAAAGGCTAAGCCTTTATCCTAAGGCCCTATCATGCACTTGCTTTTGACTTTAAATGTAATAAAGATTCTAGGCTTGATATAGATATTATACTAGCTAGTTTTCATTTCATGCACATTTGTTCCATGTTATTTAAGTTGGCTCATGGTCTAAGTTTCATGCATTATAATCTTTTTAATGTTTAAATTTTTATGCTTAAGTTAACTTCATGCAATTTAATCTTTCATGTCATAAACTATTGTTATTATTATTTTG
Source organism: Durio zibethinus (assembly GCF_047325235.1). Lineage (NCBI taxonomy): Eukaryota > Viridiplantae > Streptophyta > Magnoliopsida > Malvales > Malvaceae > Durio > Durio zibethinus. The sequence continues at coordinate 9,586,807 of NC_143174.1, read as the reverse complement.
GATGCAATTTATTTTATTTGCACTCTTGTTTCATGTAAAAAAAATTAAAAAAAAAAAAGAAAAAAAGGAATAATAATAATAGAAATGATAATAATAATAATAATAATAATAATAATAATAATAATAATAATAATAATAATGATTTTAAAGAAAGAAGAAATATATATGAAATATGTAAGAATATAAAAATTCATTGTTTAGAAGAATTATAAAAACAAGCTTGCTTCGAAAGTCTGCCTAAATGTTAGAAATTTTTAAAGAGGTTTGTAAATTCTTAAAATTTGAACCCAAACCTACCTAAAACCCCAAACTCATTTCAAATTTCTAAGGATTTACGTGAAAACCTTTTATGAAGTAATATGTTCCTAAATGTTGCCTAGATGTCGAGATATTTTGAAATTTTTATTTAATTAAGAATTTGCATACATTTTCACAACTTAAAATAAATTCATTTTGTTAAATTAAGAAATGGAAAATAAAAAATAATTTAATATAGGACGAGATTTTAAATATAAAAGGTTGTACCCAAAATTTACCTAAATGTTGGAAAGTCCAGATGTTCTCTTTATATTTGAAAACCCGATTCTTAAATTCGCCTTTTATCATTATTTGCATATAACTCATTTTTAGAATAATGTGTACATTCATAATTCGTACATATGTTTGTGATGTTCAATATTAATTATATTATTTTTTCAATTTTTACTGCATAAAAAGTTTTTTTAAAATTTTTTAGTTTTGAAAAAATAAAATTAAAATAGCATTCCATGAAATACAATTGTTGATACTTTGTCTAGATGTTGAAGAGTCATCAATAATTATCATTTACAAAGAGTGTTTTTTTATTATTTTGAAAGAATGTTATGATAAATCTTAAATGAAAGAATTACTTTTTAATTTTGCCTTTATATAAGAGATTTTGAAGGTATTTTTTTAATTTAAAAATTTTCATAATATTCCTAAATAAAGATTTTTTAAAAAACAAAGAAAATTATAATTAAATATAAAAAAATCATTTTTATCCAAAATTACAAATAGCACATAATTAATTGGTACTAATTTGTGGGCATTGTGGGAGTGCTAATCCTTCTCTACACATTACCAACTCTCAAACCTGATCTTATTTTTGTAGACTAAAACCTTCTTTTTAATAAAGTTTTAAATCCGTTTTATTTTTTTATTAGAAAGATAAATTTTTTAGTAGCCAAACACTCCCTAAAAATATTGATGGCAACTCTTCATGTTTTCACGATATTAAATTTTTACGTTTAGCGATTGAGTCTCCATATCAACATATTACAACAGCCTATTTTCTTATCAAATTATTCTCAATCTTCAACAATTACCATGCATGCTATAATTGAAGGTAGATCTCATCATTTCAGACATCATTAAAAAATGATACTAAAAAATCGTATGTATGTTTGATAAAGATATATTTTTTGTTTAATTATATAATATAAATTTTGACACAATATTATTTGTTTTAAACGTGTTTGACATGTTTAACATATTTAATTAAAATTTGTTAGTTGAGTATACATTTAACATTTATAAGTAATCTTAATACATGTAAGACATTAGGTATTTAACATTATTATATTTATTGTAATTTAATATAAGCATATAAGATTATTTTAAACTTTAAACTATAATACATAGTTACTTATTCAATATATTCATATAAAGATTGTTTCAAACATTTTAATTATGATTTTCAATTAATATGCAATTATTTTTCATGAAACATCTTTAATTAGTAATAAAGATAAAACAAAGATCCTTAATTCAATTTTTATAATGAGCTTGCTTTCTTAATTTTCATTTAAATGATTTATATTGACAATTTAAAGTATAACCTAAAATACAAATCATTATGATAAGATACACATATCAATCATTAATTTTATATACTTTATTCTAAATCATATAATAAAATATTATACATTGAATATTAAAAACAACATATTGATTCTAAGTAACACGTATAACAATAAGAGATTATATAATTTATTCTATATTATACGATAAGGTATTATTATACATATGAAATTAAAAAAAAAAAAAAAACTAACTAACAAACTTATTTTAACTAACATGTCCAATTATAAGAGATTATAATTTATTTTAAATCATATGCATACTCATGAAAATTAAAGAATATTTAATTCATTTTAAATCATATTATAAGTTATAAGAAATTATTATAAGTAACATAACATATATTAATTTTTTAGGTATTAATATAATATTTTAAAAGACTATTTTAACTTTATATTAATCATTATGATAAGGTATATATATATCAATGACTTATTTTATATATTTTATTTTAAATCACATAATAAGAAATTATACATTTTATATTAAAAACAACACATTTATTCTAAATAACATATAATTTGTATTATAATTTATAAGTGACATGACATATATTAAAATTTTAGGGTATTAATATGTAATAATATATTTAAGACTATTTTAACCTTTTAAGAATTAATTTGAACAAATATTTTAGAAGGTTGCTAATGTAATAATGCAATAAAAACTATTAGGCTTAATATATAATGTATATTACCCTAATCCCAATAATTTTTTTTGTCATTTTTTACTAGCAACTGTTAGCCTTACCATTTTCTCCCTACTTCATCGGCATAGTACAGGAGCCTAACCCTAACCCTAACTGTAGCCTAAACCTGGTCGGAGTTATTATTTTACTTTTATTTATATTTAGAATTTATTATTTTGTAAAAAATAATTTTAGGTTTAAACTGTTAAAAATAGGTTAATAGTGGTGTTAATCATGTCTATAGTGTCATGTCGTAAAACATTAAATCAATTAATTTTAGACATGTTAGTTGTATTGTATTGCGTACAACATGACATATTTAAATTTTATTTGGATGGACAATGAGATTAATTTTGATGAAATTAAAAACAACGGTGGAAGTGAGATTAATTATAATTATGATAAGACTAAAATCTAAAGTGAAATATAAGGTTTGGGTGCAAACACAATGATAAAGGGGAAGCAAAGTGTAGTAAGAAAACAATGACAAATAAGGATATTAGATTATAATTTTTATTTAAATAAAAAATTTAAATTATTTGTTATTTAATAATATATCAAGTAAATAATTAAAAATAACAAAATACTAGTAATATATCAAATAAATAATTAAAAAATTTTAATTATTTAATTATTAATTTATTAATTGTAAAATTAAAATTTTATTTTTTATATTAAATTAATAAATTTATTTGAAACCATTTTAAATAAAAAATTTGTAATGAAAAATGAGAAGGAAAAACAAATGTTAAGTTTAAGGATACTTTTGTCTTTATATTATAATGTTAAGACTAAAAGAGAAAAAAAAAAAAAAGTAAGGTCAGTTTTGGAAAAAGGGTATGGTGAAAAGGAGGACTCTCCACGGCAGCTTTTCCTCTCCGATCCAAAATCCCATATCAATGGGGGCAAATTAATGCAATGATTTTTTGTTATCCAAATACATTCAATGATGTGTAATAAAGTAAAAAATGTTCAATTCGTGCAACATTGGTCCCATGTTCAGATATAAATAAGACCTAAATTTTGAAACATTAATTTTTCATATTGTATTCGTATTTAACAATTTAGTTGTCTTTAACATAATTAAGACACAGAAAGAATACATTGATAGTTAGGTCTAATTAAAGGGTTTTGTTAACTTAGTGTTGTAACTAAGAACACTTTTTAAAACTATTATTATTAAATAACTAGCTTTTTTAACTCATGTTTTGCATGAGATTTTTTATTATATTTTTCATAATTTTAAGTTTATATTTTTAATTAACTTCAATTTGTCATATAACCTTAATAGAAGAATATGAAAACTTTTATTGATCTACGATATATAATCATACATTCATAAAATGATAAGGTACAAGACTATGATAATCTACACATTGTAATACTTGTTCAAAATCAAAGCTTTTGCCAATTTTCAAAGAATTATAAAAAGCCTTTTTTTCAATAAAAAAATTATTTTATTCAATTCATTTGCTAAATGTAGAAAATTTTGCTATTGGTTTCTTTTTTCCTCGATCAAAAAGTAAGATTCAATCTCTAAATAGTTAAGATTAATAATTGTTCTTACAATAATGTTCATACGGATATATATAAAAAACACACACACACACACACACACACACACATACACATATATATATATATCATTTGATTAAATTGTAAAGACATTTATCTTAGTAGAATATTCTATAACTATTGATTCTTATAACATTGAACCAAAAATAAAACATCAAAAAATAGTAATAATTTTTATATGTATATTTGATTGAACAACAAAGCATGATTATTAATTTGGTCATATCATTTGCTTTTTTTAGTTCGTATTTTTTTTTCATACTTTAACATTTATAATTGCTTTTTATTGTAACTTAAATCAAATATACAAATTGAGAATGCATATATGGTTGAGATATATTGAACTTATGCATAGCAAATATCCCACTTAACTAAATATGTAAAAATATATAAACCAAATCATTTTTTTAGAATAAATCAAATCTAAATGTATATATCGTTAATCATATAATAAAAATAAGACCAAAGGAAAGGTTTGAAGAAAAAAACAAATAGAGGAAATAAAAAATAAATAAATAAATAAAATGTGTGGTAGCTCAAATGTAGATTACAATCCAAGAAGAAAGGAACTGAATTGTCTCCAAATTCTTTCTCAAAATTAACTTTCAATAAATTTGAATGAGAAATTTAAAATAATAAAATCTTTTATAAAAATTTGATGAGATTGACTATAATAAAGAAAATTAAAGCATATATAAACAACAATTAAAATAAAAGAGTAGGATATAAAATCAAATACAAAGGCTTATAAAGGTTTGGTACTTCTCCAAAGGCATTTACATCATCTCCTTTTGCTTTCTTAGCCAAACTCAATCTACTAATAGAAAAATCTCTTACAAAATATAATCATTATCTTTCAAGGTCAAGATAGCAACATTGATCCATTCTAGGATTCTATTCAATCTTATCAATTTCACTTAAGAGGATATTTCATCTCTTGACTCAAAAATCTTCTTTGAATATAAGGAATTTGCAAACTATAAAATACCTCTTAAAAGTTAAGTGTTCGCCTAATTTAAGCACAAAAAGAGACTAATATGGCTTGAATACAACAATTACAAAAGATATAGAATTGAAACTATAAAAAACTCTTGAATTTTTAACAATTTTGATTAAATGCTCCTTTGATATCCTCTCTTGGCTTCAATAATGTAGGAAAAGTCCCTTTTATAGATAAAAATGTTTGTAGTCTTTAGTGTAGACACTTAAATTTATTTGGATTACTTTAGTTTTTGTTTGAATTTTACGCTTGATTGGAATGATTTGATTTGGGCTAATTTGAGTATTATAATTAAATTAACTCATTTTAGATTTATCTCAGATTAATTATTTTTGAATCATTATACATAGATTAAAATCCAATCCAATTTAAAACCTAAATCTTAAAGTCCAATTCGATTTCATTTTGGGTCAAAATTCAATCACTTGACCTTGAGAGCCCAATAAGAATCCAAATCAATAATTCAAACTCCAAACTCCAATTTTAGCCCTAAATTAAAATTTAAAGACCAAATTTTATTTTTATTTTATTGTTATTGTTTTATTTTTATTTTTATTTTATTTATTTATTAAATTAATTAAAAAATGAAAATAAAAAAATGCAAGAAAACAAAAAAAAAACACAAAACATGAAGAAATGGTCGACAGCCACCACCAATTCTGGCCACAATAGTCAACAAAGCTACAACCACTACCCTACAAAACAAATCTTGTAACTAGCCTGTAGATCATGACAAAAATAATTCATATGCAAAATGAGGGGTAAAAATTCTAAAAGAGGGGATTTGCTAATTCGATTAAGAGGGCCCTGGACCAAAACCCCTTCAGAACCTAGCTCTAGCCTTTCTTAGCATATGAACTAGCATCAACATCATCCCTATATCTTACTGTCTACAGTAAGCCAGTCCGCACCACCATCTCCCCATGCCTCCTTGTACGTACCAAGCCAGTCCATACCACCCAATTCATCCACAGCCCCATTAAGACTTGACCACCTACACCCCTACTACCATTGCTTTTTCAACTAGCAGAAACTAAAACAACCCCTCTACCCTCGCTAGTTGAACCATTCCCTATAATCGAAAGGGAGTAACCCCCACCAACACCCCTTTACTTTTTTATAAATCATCACACACACCACCAGCCACCAACCAAAATACCTAAATAGCCCATCCTCTCCAACCTCCTATAGATACCACTCAATCCCCTATACTTAACTGAGACCACCACCGTAAGCCCTAACACAATCCCACATAATAACCATTTTTCATCTCCCAACACCCATAAAAAACTATCCCTCTACAGCCCAAACTTAGAAACCTTTTAGCCTCTATTTTGCCAACCAATAGAAAACTTAAAAAAAAAAAACAAAAAGAAAAGAAAAGAAAAAAGCAAAACCATATCCCCCAAAGGAGAACCTCAGCACTAACCAGAAAAAAAATTAAACACAAAAAAGACTCACAAAATGGTTTTGGTAAAGGTACATTTGAGAGCTTTGAACGGGTTTAGAGGTTCTATTTTTGTGAGAGAAGAAGCTTTTGGCAAGGAAAAAAACATATTAAAAGGCTGTAGTGTTTGGAATGATGGAAGGGTAGGTTTTGGAGGTTGGAACCATGACCTTTAAGCTAAGATCCAAGGATTTAGGATGATTTTTAACAAAAACTAAGTTTAGAAATGAAAGAATGAAGGAAATATGGGTTTTTAGGTGGATTTTGGGGTAGATCCGTTGCTGGCAATTGATGACTGATGGCCAAAATCTAGGTTTTAAGGTGATTGATCCTCTAAGGGTTTTTTAGAGAGTTTGGAACATTTTTTTTTTTGAAAAAAAAAGGGTTTTCAATGAAGTAAAAAAAGTTTAGTATTTATAAAAAAAGCAAAAAAAAAAAATTACCATTTGACCCGTATGTGGACCTGACCTAATTTGGGTTTGCACGCTCGATCCAATCCAACGCTAGCAAACTGCCTTGAACTGGTCCAACTATGAACTGGTCTAATTAAACTAGCCAAACCATTCTCAAAGGTTTAACTATGTCTGAATTGGACTAAACCACTCCAAACCATTGACCAGCTTTGACCAAACTTTTTTGGGTTTTTTTTTAATATCTCTTTTATTTTTTTTTGCCAGATTATTTATTTGTTTACGCATATTTAAATTTTTATTTTTTAAAATAAATAAATATTTTAAAAAATAGAAGTGTTTAAAAAATATATTATTTTTTAAAACAAAAATAAAAATCTTCTAAGGATGAGATATTAAAGAAATCTAAATAGTGATTCTTTAAAATTTTTAGATGAGAATATTTTTCTAAAATGCTACTAAAGTACTAGAGTATTTAGAAATATATTCAATAAAAAATAGTTTTTATTTATTTTTTTAAAATTAAAAATTAAAAAAATATATGACAAAATAAAATAATTTTTTATATAGATATAAGGTTACATATAATAATTCATAAGTATTAATTTCATCAATTAATTAAAAGTATGAGTATCAGATAATAAGATTCGAAGGTAATTCGAGTAATAATACCTATAAAATCTCTAAATGAGAAGATTTTTTTAAACACTACCAATATATTAGAGTATTTATAAAAGATTTTTAATACAAATTTTTTTTCTTTTTTTAAAAAGAAAAAATATGAAAAAATATAAAAAAATAACAAAATTTTTTTTTTTTTTATGCACATTGCACTTATCATTTGCCTTACATAATCTTAAAAGTAACGCAGGTTTTTAATGATGGAACTCCAGGAAGTTTGAGTAGTTATTCTCAAGAAATCCCTAAATGAGAAAATTTTTTTAAAAATATTGTCAAAGTATTGGAATATTTAGAATGATTTTCAATACGAAAAACTCTCGTTTTCTTTTTAATCCATGTGCATTATATTATAAAAGTAAACAAAATTTTCAAGGATGAGATTTTAAAGAAGTCTTAGTGATTCTTTCGAGGTAACAAATTTATCTAAAATACCATAAATGTATTTGAGTATTTAAAATAATTTTTAATAAAGATATCTCCCCCTTTTTTTAATAAATAGATAAGAAACGATCTTGTTTTATAAGATATTATTTGGATTAAATTATGACATCATATTTTACTATATGCTTGGTAAATATAAATATTGAACATAAATATGAACCGTCGAGAATGAGATTTTTGAAAAATTGGAATAGTGATTCTTAATAAATCATTAGGTGAGAAATTTCTTCTTAATATTATCAAAGTATTAAAATATTTTTAGAGATTTTTCAATATGCAAGGTTCTTATTTATTTTTCAAGCAAACAACTAAAAATAAAAATATTTTTTATTTCAATAAAGAAAATTAAGAAAATTAAATTTAAATACCAAAGTTAAAACCTTTTTATCAAGATTAAAGGGTAACATATGGTTAATTAGTATCATTTTTAAAATAGGCACTGTAAGGGTCTAATCCTTCCTCACGCGTAACCGTTCTCCCAAACTCAAACTATTTTTGCAGATCCAAAAAATTATTTTTTTTAATAAATTTTAATTAACTTTGAAGTTTTATTAAAAAGGTAAATTTTAATAGGTAGCCAATCACACCTATCTAAAAAAGATTGGTATGACTTTTTTTGTTTTTGAATTCATCTAGTAGTCCCCAAAACCGTTATGACACTTAAGAAATGATTTGGTAAAGAAATACATGTCTATTCTTTTGAAAAACTAGCCATTTGGGACTGTTAGGAATGAGGTATGGATCAGGTCCACTAGGGGATCAAATGATTCTTACATTTCATTCAAATTTTGATCATTGCAGGAGAATGGATTGATTCATTTTGATAGGCGATCGATCTGATCAACCTGATTTTGTATTTAGGGTGATTATGGATGAATAATACAATCGGCCACCTTAGATTAAATCATGTTTTGCATTCTACTCATTAATTTAATATATTTTGAGTTATACAAATCCAAATTAAGATCCATTTAATATTTATAAACTTGACTTAAGGGGCTTTCTATTCATATAAACTTCAACTTTTAATTCAATGTATAAAAATTATAATGAATTTCTAAATCTACCTTTTGTGTAGTTGTTAAATAATAAGCATAGTCTCTAATAAAAATTCAAATTTTTTTTAAAAAAATTTAAAATTTTTTTTTGATCCAGTAGAAATTAGACTCAAAAGACTTTCCATTCATATAAAATTCAAATATTAAAACTTTGAAACTTAATATAGAAAGATAAAACAAATTTAATGTTAGAAAATCTTGTTCTTATAAAAATTTTTCTTTAGTTAATCAATTTCTCAAAAACAATATTATCAAAATTATATTGAGTCCAAGATAAATAAGTTCATTTCAAAAACAACAATTAGATTTTCATTTAAACTCAAATAAATAATCTTTAAAGATGGTTTTGAATTGAAAAGTAAAAAAACATAAATAAAAGTTTTAAGCTTTATAAAAATATTTTCCAAATCAAATAATATTTTGGAATAAATAATATTAATTCTCTCCATCCTAAATTATTTGGGTGTTATTGACTTTCACAAGCTTTAAGAAAAAAGTTTTGACTTTAATGTATTTACTATTAAAATTTGAAAATTTTTATAAAATTAAAGTTCCATGATTTTTAATGTTAAAAATAAAAAATCATAAAAATAATTTTAAAATATAAAAAGTAAGAGTTTTAGATGTTTAAGAAGGAAAAGAAGACATAATTTTAGGACATCTTAAAAAGGATAGATGAAACAAATGGAACGAGAGGAATATTTAGTACCAAAATATTATATAATAAAAATCAAGTACTAAACAAAAATTTTCAAAATCCAAAACCTTTTTTCTAAAATATTTTTCATTTCAAATATCACTAGTATTTATTTAGTACTATAAATAATATAATTTAAGAACATGTGTTAAATAATACTTTTTAAATTTTAATCAAGTTTAGTTAATTTCATATTTTTATTATTTCAAAATAAAGATCAATTTAAGGTTAAAAATGTGAAAAAAGTAGTGAACGACACCTATTACCTAATTGAAACCAATCCAAATGCACTCATTTTCCTTCCATTGTTGATATATGAAAAAAGAATCAATATCATTAAAACAAGAAATAAATAAATAATAACAATCCAACATCATCACGTATTTATTTTTGCAACTAAAAAAATAATAACAAAATAATAACAAAGGTAGAAAATGGACTTACTTATTTATATTATGATTATGATGTGGTTTACTCTTCTTTATAGCTTTTACCTTGTCAAAACCAATAAACCATAACCGTCAAATGAAAAAAAAAAGGCTTGCCTTATTTAATTTGGTAGGAGGTGACACTCCCACTTTATGAGCCTTTTATTTTCATTTGCAAATTCTAATATTAATAGATAAAAATTTATTAAGTATATATATATATATATATTTGAAGTATGATTAATTTTAAAAGGAAAAGATAAATTATGATTTTGAATTCAAAATTTATGTAAAATTTTCATTGAGTTTGATTTGAATTTTAATAATTATCCAAAATTATTAAACTTAGATAATTTATTAAATAGAATTATTTGACTCTAACCAAAAATAAAATTTTTGACAATAGATAAAAATTTATTAAGCATATATATTTGGAACTATAATTAAATTTAAAAAGAAAAGATAAATTATGATTTAATATATTTGAATTTAAAATTTATACAAATTTTTTTTATCTTTTATAGATTTTGATTTGAATTTAAATAATTATCCAAAATTATTAAATTCAAATAATTTATTAAATAAAGTTATTGATAAATAACATAATGTAAACATTATTCTAAGTATCATAAAGAGAGATTATCTATATAAGCGTTCATATCAGCACACCTTGTTCGATAAATTCGTATCTTGTAGTATAATATAATAATAAATAAATAAATAATGAAGTCTAAAACATCAAATTATTTTACAACATATTTAGGGTTTATTTGAATGAGCAATGGGATTGATTCCGGTGAGATTGAAAATAGCGGTCCAGATGATATTAATTATTATAACGATAAGATTAAAATCTGCTGTGAAATGATGTTTGGATGCAAAAGTAATTGTGGCAGTGAGATAAATTGTTGTAAGAATAGAAAATGACCATAAAGAGTATTAAATTAAAAATATTATGTAAAAAATTAAAATTATTTAATCTTTATAAAATTAATAAATTATTTAAAAATTCTTAATTTTTTATGTCAAATAATAATTTATTAATCAATAATTAAAATTTAATAATATATTAAATAATATTTTTATTATATTAAGTTAAAAAAAATATTTTTTAATTTTAAAATAAAAATAAAATGAAAAAAATTAAATTATAAAGATATTTTTTTTCTTCAATATAATTGAAACAGTAAAAAAAAAAAAAAGCAGCTGGACGTTTACTCACTAGAACTAATTAAAACCTCCAACAAATAAAAGTTGAATTTCGCGCTGCACTTTAGACATTCAAACAGCATTTCAATTCGTTTTGCATAATCTTTCATGTAAAAAGTAAACCTATTGGGGTCTGTTTAAAACCAAATGCACCCCTAGATAAAGAATATGTACATATTTTATTAAAAAAAATATTCAAGTTAGTTTTAAATGACATTTTAATTTTTAACTTTTTATTGGAATGATCACAGCCTTATCTCATTTAGGTGAGGATAAAAATTATAAATTATTTAACATAAAAAATTTTGGATAACTCTTTTTGTTTTTTAAGATTCGAAACATTTTAAAATTTAAATGATAAGTTTATTTGGTAGGATATTACAATTTAAAAGCTATTTTATTTATCAATAATATAAATTGTCTATATAAAATTACACGTAAACGGACTTATTTGATATGAATGTATCTTATAATATAATAATATTAGTTTGTGACTTATACGATGCATAAATTAATTTTATTTATTAATTAAAATATATTAAATTTGTAATATTATTAATTAAAATTTAATTATTACTACAAATTAATTAGACAGACTATATTAAAATATTTATCAATAATTAAGCATTAGTTCATAATAAGATATGTATGTTACCTAAATATAAGAAATTACCTTGGATTTAAAAATTTTCCTTGGAATATAGTTGATTCCCACTCTCAAATCTGTATAATTTCAAAATCAATGATTAATGTAAGAGACGTTACTTAAATTACAAAAATGTATGAAAACCTACTTAAGTTACAAATCATTAAAAATTTAATCTAAAAATTCTTGAATTTTAAAAAATTTATTAATTAAGCAAAATTTACTATCATTATCTTCTTGAAAAATAATATTTTGTGGCTTAATACTCCTGTGCAAAATTCATGTTATCACTTTTTTAACTTGAAAAAAACATGTTAATATAAAAGTTAAAAAGATCAATATTTAAAAATGCAAATATAGTAGAAGTAAAAATAATTATACTTTTTACTATATTTTTGTTTTTCACTTTTCATTTAGTTTAAACATCATAATAAAAATAATATTTATATGTTAAAAATCGTGATTAGGAAATTTCACTTGTCTAAAAATAAGTAGTAGGATCAATGATTAATCAATTATTTGGCACTTAAGATCTTTGTATATAGCAGGATCTTCACCAAGTTAAGATCAATAATAGCACAAAAAATCTAACAAATGAAATACATATATATTATCTATCAATGACCTCAAATCAATTTGTATATTCAATGATTTTTTTTGACATAAAAAAATATATACCTCTAAATTTTGTTTTAATATCTGAAAATTATGATATTGATAAAAAAAAGTAATAAAAATAATTAAAAAATGTGAAACAAATAAAAAAAGAATTAGAAGTAAACAATAATATTAGAAAATAAAATTATTTTAAAAAAATTACATACCTTAATGAACTCTAATCTTGATTGTCATAATGTATAGATTTGTGAACCTACCGTTAGACGTAGATTTAAAAGAGTTACTACCAATTTTTTTTGTTAGGTATGATTGATCACCTGAAATATATTTTGATTTGTGAAAATAGATGTTACGTTCGAGAGTCGATTACGCATGAAAAAAATTATAGTACCCCACAACATCCATCCAAATGATAATACCAGTTTAATTTGAAATTATTTAAGCCTTGATTATTTTTATGATTTATCAAATAATTTAATATTAAAAATTAATTTTAAAATTGTTTCAATAGTTTGATAACAAATTTAAAATAATTTTTTCACTTCAAGAGTATTCATGAAAACTAGTATTCTACTCTGAAGAGGTTCCGTCATTGAATTTATTAATTTCATTCGAGAAATATCAGTAAAGTCTTTCAATAATTTGATAAGACTTACTTCAAAGTAATCTTCCACTAATTTAAATGATAAAATTTTTATTTTTATTTTTATTTTTTTTTATTTTATACCCAGATCATCCGCTCTTTATTTAGGTAAACTGCTAAGTGCATAATGAAATAAAAAAAACATAGAAATTACCTAAATAGCTTGGGCTTAGCTTAAGGGGAGATCCAAGACAAAATGCAAGCCTAACGCCAATTTGGGCCAACGGACTGACAAGGGACTGGCTCTTGGTTGACTCAAATCTGGGCTTGGTTTGAGTCAAAATTTATCAGGCCGAGCAAGTCTAAAAAAAACTAAATCAGGCCCCCAAAAGATGGTGTGCAGGCGGGTCCTCAAATTGAGTCATAACTGGCATGTTTCATAGAGTTTATCAGGTCTGTGTAGTTGCTAGTTCTGGGCTTGGACTCTTGTTTCTAATTTGTTGCTTGAATGTTTTCTGCCAAATTTTCTGTTGATTTTGTGTGTTCTGCTTTCTTTGTTGATTAAGGCTTTTGGTGGTTGTGGCTGTCTGCTGATAATTGCTTCTGACGTGGGTTTCTGAATTGACTGGCTACTATTGGACTATGTGTGAGGCCAAATCTTTGCCCGTGTTCACTGCTGGAAATTGTTTGGCTCTGTGTGACTTCTCTTGTTGATTTGAGTTGCAATTGCTTTTTGTAAATTGAGCTTGTTGATATGTTTTTTTTCTTATCGCTTACTGCTGAATTACTTCTTTAATACTCTGTGATCGCTTCTTGCTTGGTTTTGCCATTGATTCCCCCTTATTATCACCGAATGAGAAATGATCCCAATTTCAAAAATCGTGAAAAACCATCTTCTGTTTAAACTTTAACATTTCCTCGTTTGAAACCATGGCTGGTGGACCACCCTGAAGGACGCGAGCGCTGGTGGTGTTGGAGTGTGGTCTTTTGCTTGTTTTACTGATGAAATCCTGGGTATAGGTTTCTAGGTATTGTATATATGGCTATCTGTGCTAGCTTTCGGGTGTGGATTGATTTTTCAGGCTCCTTCTCCTTGATTCTTTTCATTCTTTGCTTTTTATTGCCAGCTGTGTATGCTTGATTCTTTGCATGAATTATGCCAAATAACTCTATAACTGAATCACCAAGAATCATGCTCCAATGTATCCAATATTGAATCACCAATTTCCTTTTTTTTTTGTTTGTTCTCCTTCTTGTTTTAAACCTTTTTGATATTTTTTAAAATAATAATAATAATAATAATGATAGTAGTAATAATAATAATACTAATAAAATATGTACAATATACTAATAATAATAATACTATAATATGTTGTTATATTAATATACTATACTCTAATATAATATAATAATAATATAATAAAATAATACTAATAATATAATATAATAATATAATAAAAAAACCCTATTAACCCCAAACACATATAGGTATCTACAGCTGTCTCTCTTTACATGTTCCTGTTAGACAGGGATGATGACCTAAACACTCATTTTGTTTGAGTTAAATCAACGACTAAAAACAACTAGGACGAAACCATGAGTCAAGAATGAAGCGACCAATATCAAGTCGAGGTAAAAAATAAATGAACGGAACAAAATCACGAGTCATAAGAAATGATCTGGACTGAGCCAAGATCTAGTGACTAGGACTCATGAGTCGACAAGAATCAACTAGGATAAAAAATAAATGATCGGGATGAAATCATTAGTTATAAGAAATGATTTGGACTAAATCAAGATCTAGTGACTGAGACGAAACCAAGAGTCATGAAAGATGATCTAGACTGAGCCAAGATCAGGTGACCAGGATGAAACTACAAGTAAAAAATGAGATGACCAAGATCGAGTTGAGATCGAAAATAAATGACCGGGATGGAACCATGAGCATAAGAAATGATCTGGACTGAGCCAAGATCCGATAATCGAGCCAAAATCACAAGTCAAAAATAAGGCGATTAGGACTGAGTCAAGGTAAAAAATAAATGATCATGATGAAACCACGAGTTAAAAATGAAGTTTGAAATTTCATCATAAATCTAAAGATTCGTAATTTGGACAGAAGTTGAAAAGATCCCAAAATCGTAAGGATTTAAAATTTACAAAAGTTTTCAGATTCACAAGAATGAAATATTCGTAAGATGTAAAATTTGCAAGGATTTTCACATTCACAAGAAAGAAAGATTCGCAAGATGTAAGATTCGTAAGGATTTTCAGATTCGTAAGACTCTAAGTTTCACAAAGTTCTAGATTCATAAAGATGCAAAATTCGTAAAAATTTTTAGGTTCGTAAGAAAAAAAGATTCGCAAGACTCCAAGTTTCATAAAGGTTCTAGATTCGTAAAGATGTAAGATTCACAAGGATTTTTAGGTTCTAAGACTCCAAGTTTCGCAAAGGTTCTATATTTATGTTCTATATTCGCAAAGATTTCATAACAAAATTGAAAGAGTCAAAAATATAAAGTGACCAAAATCGAGTCAAGGTCAAAGATGAATGGCTAAGACGATGCCACATGTCAAAAATGATCTGACCTGAGTCGAGATCGGATGACTGAGATGATGATGCAAGCCTGAAAGTGACCAAGATCAAGTTGAGGTAAAAAATAAATGATCGGAAAGAAATCACGAGTCATAAGAAATGATTTGGACTGAGCCAACATTGAAATGAGTGATGATGATATTGCAATAATGCATGTCCTATCTGGGGTACAAATGTAAACACAATGTATGTAGTGTAGATGTCATGAGATTTCAATTATGGTGACAAGATTCTCAACTTCACCAGTCCATCTAAGCTTCTTGGTATTCAAAGCAAATTTTGTGAATTGATTCATGTTATTCATCTAGTCACAATTCATAGGTCATGCCAATTAGTCTATCATTGAGTTCATCACATGATCACCTTGCTTGCCCTAATGTAAATCATTTTCTCCTGCTCTTTTCATTTATCTCATCTTATGTTTCTTTCAAAAATGAAAAACTATTTATGAAAAATGTCATTCATTTACTTACCATTATTCAAATCAGTGATGGACATGATACATATTCTTGGTTCATTTAGAGAATGTTCATTTGTGAAGGATAAGAAAAATAGATCTTTATTATTAAAAGAACAAAAGGTAAGGTTAAGAACAACTTAAGGGTGAACAAAGGTAAAATACTGTGATTTATTCAAATAAGATATTAACATCCAAAATAATGATTGCTCAGACAATTTTGAACTCAAACTCAAGATCATCCTTTAAAAACACATTTCATTAATATCTTCAATCTTTGAGCTAATCATCATCCACCTTCTAGAGACTTTTACATGAAGTTATTTTTTCAAGTTTTCATCTTCACTTAAACTGCCCCCTTCAAGTTTTCAGTTTAAGTCTTCATTTTTCCTTATTTGTCTCTTTTCATTCTTTTTGCTTTTTTTTTTTTTACAATTTTTTATGTCTTTTTTTTGTTTTTTTTCACAAATTTTCTCATTTCTCATTCTCTTTTGCCTTTGTTGACATTTTGATCAAAGCTTCACACAATCCAATGGCAAACCAGCCTTAATTCAATTCATGATTCTTTAAATCAAGTATTCACATTTGATCAAAATGAGCTTTTAAGGGACGTAATGTAGGCTAAGATAAAAGGTGCCAAAGAAAGGGATAAAATAGGCCCAAATTGTATTTGAAGGGTAATCAAACCAAAGATCATTTCTTCATGTGGGGCACTTTGATATTTTACCTCATTAATTTCTTTTTTCTTTTTTTTTGTCTCTTTTTTTTTGGGTAGAGCACATTGGCATTTTGCCCATCAATTTTATTTTTTTTTAGCGGAGCACATCGACATTTTACCTTATCAATTTTTTTTTCTTTTTTCATTTTTTCATTTGTCAAGAAAACTTGATCACAAAAAGGCTTTGCCTCTAAGGATGAATAAATTTCTCAAACTTTGCCTTCAATGTGGGGTGATCCTTGGTTCAGGTTCCTTAAAAGAAAATTTTAAAAAGCTTAAACGGGGTAGCGAGAGGTGATTTTTTCTTTTTTTTTTTGAAGGATAGAAGAAAGATGACTATTTCTCTTTTCAAAGATGAATACTCTTAATGAAGAACATTCATTAACTAGGAGCAAACTTGTGAACTATTGCAAGGATCATGTATTGCATCACTTTTAAAATTTTTATCCAGATTTATCCTTTTATTCAGCAGTCCTAATGAATCAATAATCTTCATCTATCAATCCAATCATCATGAATGATATTTTCAAAATTGAATCTTGTATTATCATCATGACTCTCTGAGCATTCATTATTTGAAATTAAAGAATGGATATGGGAAAAAGTATGAAAAGGTAAAACTAAATAATGGTGATTCACACAAAAGAGAAATGTCATGAAAATGCATCATATCTATCACTTTTATTAAAATGATGAAAAATAAATTGAAATCCAAGCTCATAAAAGATATCCATATTCTCAAAAAATTCTAAGATGATAATCAATTTCAATTAGCCTTCCCAAAATCATGCTCCTGGATGATTAGACAAATAGTCTTTGTGGATGTTTAACTCTCCTAATTCATTGAAGTTTGTTAAGTCTGCTCGAACCAAGTTTTGTACCTTATGCTTGAAAGCAGGGTAAGTTTCTATGGAGTGACCCATATCCCATTATGACAGTCACATGTGGCATTAATATTGTACCATTTGGGATAGAGAGCTTTAAAGATTCCAAAAAGATTGAGGATATTAGGTCATTCTTGACCAATTTTAAAAATAACTCAGTATAAGTTATGGGAATAAGATCAATACGAGCCCTCCCTTGATTGCCCCTAGATCTTCTCAAATCACTCGCTTGATAGTTAGGCCTTGAAAATGGTGTAGTAACAAAATTAGACCCATCTAAAGGTGCTTGAAAAGCTGGTTGATGAGGATTTAGAGTAATCTTGTTCATGGTTAGGAAGTAAGGCTGGTAGGGAGCTTATGCAATATTATTGGTTGTTGGGTAATAAGTAGGATAAACATGTAGTGGGTATAGGGTATAATTTTTGGATTGCTGCCCCTCAAAACTCACCACTTGGGCTTTATTTTTTTCTTCTTTAGGCATCCTACAAATGTTTTCTTCTCCATGCCTTATAATGAAAGGCGATTAGGAGCCACATCAATGATGTGATGATATTGGCTAATGAAAGATCAAGTTAAATCTTTCCATGACTTAATATGAGTCCTATCCAGTTGGACATATCACTTGTAACATATCCGATTAAGCTATCTTGGAATGCAGGCATTAACACTTTCTCACTGTTGGCATGTGATGCCATCCTATGATAGTATATTGTGATATGTGTAATAGGATACTTGGTACTGTCATATTTCTCAAATTTTGGTACCTTGAATTTTGAAGAAATCACAACATCTGAAACTAGGAAAAGGTTGGCAGCATCAATGGATCCATAGAAATCAAAGCACTCTATAACCCGTAATCTTTTCTCAATCATACTTATGGCTTGATTGGTCTTAGAGTCTTTTAAAGGTACAGTCATCTGTAGCTTTTCTTTCTTTTTAATCTCATCCATTTTAGGAATTTGGATTAGCTTATCTACTTTATTAGTGAAGACAAGATTGGTATAGCTCTGACCATTTCTTTGATTGAAAAACAAGGTCTATTGTTGATGAAAGCTTGGAGTAATTTGGGTATGATATGAAGCAAAACCTGAAAGATACAGTGGCTCATTATTTTCATGTGAAATGTCTTCTTTTATTGTCTTTCCTCTATTTCCCTTTTCCAGAGCTTCTAAGATTTTGCTCAATTTTTCTTCAAGTATCTCCTGAGCTTTTTCTATTCTTTCAAGCCGGTTTACATTGTCTTGCTCTATTTTTTTGGCTTTAGCCTTAGGGTAGTACTGGTGTTGAGCTATCCTTGAACCTTGATTTTCCACAATTATGGTGCAAATTTAGAATAATCTTTATGGATCTATCAGATTATGCATGAGAATGAATGTAATGATGCATGATTGCATGCATACACAATAAAAAAGGGTTGGTAAGCATAACATGTAATCTACATGTATGTTTATGAATATGCATAAAAAGAAAAGGAATAAAAGAAGATAAAAAAAATCAGTTAGTCACCACAATAAAAAATATAAAAAATAAATATTATAAAGCAAGTAAAACAACAACATGATCCTAGATTTTGGGTTAATTATAAAGGGTGGGAGGATAAGGCTCTCTCTATGGTTGGGTTTCTTAGGGTAACTATATGCGATTTAGGTTGATTCTAAAAGGTTTCCAAGTTGTTCCTTACATCAGAATCCATCACAAACTAGTAAGACACTCTAATCTTTGCCTATCATAGGCTATAAGTGAAAAGAGTTCAATTTGAGTGGGAGTGTTTCACAAGCCCATGCAGAGACATGAAATCTCTCGAAGATATAGATACTTCACTCCCTTCTAAAGGTAGAGCCTAGGTGGAGGGCTTATGTTATGCAATACAAATGAATGACAGGTATATATACAATGAATAAATAATTAAGCGAATATAAGTAATGAATAAAAAGAAAAACAAATAAACAAGCAAGGATACATAATGAAAATAAATAATAAATCAGATATAAGCAATGAAAAAGAATAAAATAATTTCAAATTTATTAAGCAAGGCTTTGATAATAAGAAATCATTTACTAGCTTGACTCTCAGTGTCCTTAGTGGAATCGCCAAACTATCATAATATATAGATCCGTAGATCTACCACTAGAAGTGGATTAAAAAGAGTCGCCACCAATCTTTTTTTGGTTAGGTGTGATTGATCACGTAAAACATATTCTGATCTGTGAAAATAGATGTTAAGTTCGGGAGTCAGTTACACATGAAAAAAGTTATAGCACCCCCACAACGCCTATCTAAATGATGGTACCGGTTTGATTTCAAATTATCCAAACCTTGATCATTTTTATGATTTACCAAATACTTTAATATTGAAAATTAATCTTAAAATTATCCCAATAGTTTGGTAGCAAATTTAAGATAATTTTCTCATTTCAAAAGTATTTATAGAGACTAGTATCCCACTCTAAAAAGGCTCCGTCATTGGATTTATTAATTTTCATTTAAAAAAATCAGTAAAACCTCCCAATAGTTTGGTGGGGCTTACTTCAAAGCAATCCTTCAATAATTTAAAGGATAAAATTTTTATTTTTATGTTTTATTTTTTAATTTTATACCTATAAAGATCATCCACTCTTTATTTAGGTAAACTCTAAGTGCGTAATGAAATAAAAAAAAACATAGAAATTACCTAAATAGCTTGGGCTCGGCTTAAGGGGAGATCCAGGACAAGATCACTAATTTAGAGGCGTTTGTATCATTAAATGCCGCTCATTTGTATGGATAATCGCCACTAAATTAGCAGTGTTTATTTCAAATAAATGTCGTTAAATTAATGACGTTTGTATCAGATAAATGCCGCTAAATCAACGGCATTTATATAGGCAAAACACCACTAATTTAGCGACATTTTATGCTACAAATGCCACTAAATTATGAATTTAATGGCATTTTTTTAACACAAATGCTGTAAAATTAAAAAATTTACTTTTTAAAAAAATTTATTTTTATATTTATTATTATCATTAGATAAAAATTTTAAAAGAAATAAAAACGAACTGCAATTCATAAACTAAATATCTAAGTATATAGTTTGTTCAAATATGCATGTAATACAAAGTTTAATAATACACGTAATAAGATTCAAATTAATTTAGCACATTAAGCAAAAAAATTAAAATGTATGAAATTGATGACTACATAGATTTGGAATACTGCCATTTGATGAAGGATTTTTTTCACCTTGATCACTAGCATACTCAAGAATCTACTGCATAATATTATACAAGTTTAAAACTTAATAATAAGCTATCATTTATATTCAAAAATATAAATAGTTACTAAATATAATACCTGAGTTGGTGGATCACCTAGATTAGTTCCTAAAAATTGTTGATGCATAAAATTCATAAAAGTATTGAATCGATCACGCAACTGTTAAAATTTTGTACATTCTTGGTCCATTCTAGCACATTTTTCTTTAATATTAGTACGCCCATGTTCTCTTTTTGCTTCCATTTGTTGAAAACATTGTTGGATAGTTTGCAGCTCCTCTCTCAATATGAAAATATCTTGCGAAGATTGATTTGTTGAAAATATAAATTGCTGAAAGCTATGTCTATAGTAGCTAGATGGTGTTGGACTTAATCCAAGGCCTCGAACCCATCTATGTCTTTTTTTTTCCAGCAACTTCTGTGGAAATTCAAAATTTCAATTATTGCATGTTGATAGAACCATCAAACGTAACTTTAATCTTAGCAGCCAATTTTTCTTTTTCTTTTTTTTTTGTAAATTAATCAGATAAAACTATCAAGTTTAATGATTAATTAATAATATGTTTAAAATAGTTAATATTTACTTTCTATTTACAACAAATGTAACAAATTACCATAATTTTTTGTGTTTTGATATTCAAGTAGGATCCATCTTTTTTTGTATAGGTTAATCAAAAAAGTTTCACACGCCGAATTTTTACACCTTTCTCAATTTCCTATATAATAACATATGTTATTGTTAAATACATATCAATCGTAACTTATTCATGCATATGAAGCTTGTCAATCAAGTTAAAATTTTTAAATAAGTTTAATATCATGTATTTAATCTATCTAAATTATTAAAATAAAGATGTAACCGTAAAATTATATTTTTTTTCCTTTAACAGCATATAAGTTTTAAACAAATGTAAACAATAACAACATTTTGGCCTTTCACACATATCAATCATGGAACCAAATTCAATTATTTGGATAAGTTTAATATCATGTATTGAAGCTATCCAAACTGTTAAAACATGGTGACTAATAGCAACTTTGTATTTTTACCTTTTAACGTTAAAAAAGTCATTAACAAAGGTAAACAACAACTTTGTCACATATATCAATTGTGAATACCAAGTTCAATCTTTTGAAAAAGTTTAATATCATGTATTGAAGCTATCCAAACTGCTAAAACAAAACAAAAATAGCAAATTTGTATTTTTGCTTTTTAACGACCCGAAAAATCCTAAACAGAGGTAAATAACAACTTTTTTACATATATCAACTGTGGAAACCAAGTTCAACATTTGAAACTATTTAATATCATATAATGAAGCCATACAAACTGTTAAAATAAAATAATAATAGCAAATTTATATTTTTGCGTTTTAACGGCAAAAATAGTCCTAAATAAATGTAAATGATAACTTTTTCACATATATCAATGTGAAAACCAAGTTCAATCATTTAGATAAGTTTAATTTCATATATTGGAGCTATCCAAACTGTTAAAATAAAATAATAATAGAAAATTTGTATTATTACCTATTAACGGCATAAAAAGTCCTAAATAGATGTAAACATTAACTTTTTCATACATATCAACATTGGAAACTAAGTTCAATAATTTGAATAAGTTTAATATCATGTACTGAAACTATCAAAACTAGTAAAATAGAAAAATAACTGTAAATTTACATTTTTACCTTATAACGGTACAAAAAGTTATAAACAGACATAAATTGTAAAAAATGACATATATATCAACAATGGAAATCAAGTTCAATCATTTGGAAAAGTTTAATATCATAAACTTACTATTTCTTTTTGCTTTCTTGCAAAACTTTTTGATCCACTTATGTGACTATATTTTTGATGCTTTATGATACCAATCTTAATTTGTTCTCTTTTCTGTCATAAAAATAATTACGTATATGGTAAAAGTACAAATATTACCAACCTAAATCATAAAACGTCTTTATTATTAAAACTAATACTAAAAGTTATAAATTAATACCTTTCCTTTGTTGAGAACCAAAATCTAACAATTATTCATATTGCCACCTAATCACATTTCGAGGTACATTTTTCATTGTGGCCTATATAGTAGCATTTCCATCAAAATATTTTTTCTTCAAATTATGCTTATATAGTCTTTCCATTTCTTTCCCAATGACTTAAGCATAAATGAAGTTGGTATTTCAAGTACAAATCTTGACTGTAATAATACAAAAAAAAGTTTTAATCAGTAAACCAAATTTAAAATAATTAATTTTTTTATATGTAATGAATTATACTAATACCTCAATAAAGTTTAAAGCATCGGCCTTAATTTCTACTAGAACTTTATGCCATGTTTCTTAATGAATAGGCAATTTCATTCCATTAAGGGCAATCATGCCTAGAAATCTAGCCAACAGTTGAGACTCTTCACCAATTGGTTGCCTATCAAAGTTTACAAACATTACAATACGCTTATTTGGAGGTAATGCAAACAATTCTTTCAAAATTGTCTGGCATCTAGTCCTCCATTGACCATTGTTATCAACGACAAAAAAATAAAAAATAAGGATGTAAATTACCAATACTTTAATTATTATAATCGAAATCTAAATATGGGGTTTACGATGCCTACATTTAAATTAAAAGTAGAATCAATTGACGGGATACTATCTAAACCTGGACCTTCTATATTTCTAGATCTAATATCTATTGAAAGGTTAAAAGTGACTAAGTTAAAATCGATTGTACATACATTCCCTCCAAAGGTTCAGTCTCCAGCCAAGATCAATAGGTGCCATAGATGGTTCTAAACTAATATCTTTATATGTATTCCTTTCAATCTACTCCTCCATATTGTAGCTTAGTTGCATCATAAAAGCATATATATAAAAAAAACATATGTAAAGAACTTATATAAAGACATTGAGAGGTTAAGAAATCATAAGCAACCATATATATAGAACATATCGATTTAATTAAATTAAAAGATAATGTATGACTTATAATACAATAATTGAAATAAAAAGTGAATGCAACATAAATTACTTACAAACATTTATAACATTATGTTTAAACACTCGAATTACAAAATATGGATGATCCATCATGGTTCATAAATGTCTTCATTAACATCTTCACAGACCCACGGAGTAAAAGTACTAGAGATAATTTCATCCAAGTTTTGTTTAGCAAAAGGAAAACATTTAGTTCCATGTTCAACATCATCTCTAGTATCTGACCCCATATCAAATAAATCTCTAAGTGTTTTTCGAAGAAAAATATACCAACCCAATTCTTTGGGGTCTTAAGAGTAAAAAACTTGCTTGACTTGAGAGAAAAAAAATATAAGGTTCATCTATCAGTTGTTGTCTATGGTGAATTAATTGAGAAAAATTAACAATTGTAAAGCCAAACTGGTCTTTCTTAATACCTTTTGTATTATTCACATCAGCCCAATCACATCAAAATAAGATAACTTTCTATTTGCCATAATAATCCAACTCAATGATGTCGTTAATCGTGCCATAATAGTCAACATTTCCTTTTAAAGAGTTTGTCCCTAGGACTAGCATAGCTAGTAGTTGATGAAGTAACAATAACTCTTGAATTTTGTGTACTTTTACATCTTTCATGAGATTTAGTGTGAAATCTAAGTCTATTGATGATGAAACCTTTGTATCATTTCACAATCTTGTTCGGCCATTGTGAAATATAATTCACCTATTCACTAACGAGCTTTCCACTCCAAACCTATAAAAGTGGAATAAATATATATATGTTATTAATTATATTTATACCCTAAGTATTCTATATACATTTCTCATTATGGGAAGTATGGCATTACTTACAGTTGCTCTTAACCATTTATGAAAGTTTTTGGTAAACAATTTATCAAGCTCTTGAGGGTTTGATCGTCAATAATGTGCACGAGCTCTCAAATTATTTTTATACTCACTATAAAATGTCATGATAAAGTATTAACAATAAGAAAAATACAACAATCTATGCTTAATGGAATGAATTATTTTCTTCTAAGAAAACTTACGTGTGAAACGATTTAATTGAGTCATGATGAAAAAGAACATATCAATGTGCTTGTGCACAAGATTTATCATCTAACTCTACCATTTCGGCTTTGCCTATTGGTTGTTCGAAAATTTCAAAAACATAATTGTAGGTAAAGTTAGTATGCTGCATATCAACATTACTTAATGGTCTATTAAATCTCATTTCAATATCATCCAAATAATGAGAACAAAGTGTCATACACTCTTTTGTTAAATATTTTTCAGTAATAGAACTTTCTAGATATTGTTTGTTGCGACAATAAGACTTTAACCTCCCCAAAAACCTAAAGCATAAAACATTTATCATATGCCTTTTTAACTAGAGTGATATAATCAACATTAACAACCTAATCAAGTTATTAACAAATAATACATTTTGATAGGATACATCTATCGATAATAAATCGGTCCACCAACGTTTTACTTCATATGGAAGGTGGATAACCAAATGCATCATAATAGTGAAGAAGTTTGGAGGAAAAATCTTCTCCAAATGGCATAAAGTAATCACAGCTTAATCTTGAAGTTTGTCAAGCTCTTCCACATTTAGAACTTTCCTGCTGAGAGCTTTAAATATGTTACTCAATTCAATTACCACTGAAGTAACTTGCTTTAACATTGATGAACGTAAAGTAAAGAGAAGTAAGTCTTGCATCATAATGTGATAATCATGTGACTTCAATAAAGAAAATTTTCACTTTTCCATATTCACACATATCGATATATTTGATGCATACCGATTCGAAACTTTCACATTTTTCAAAACTTACAAAACACATATTTTTCAGCTTTAGAAATCACAAAACAGGTAGGAAGTAATCGATATTTGCCATTAGGAAACAACTTCGGATGAAGATCAAGGCGAATCTCCATATCAACTAGCTTAAGCCGACTCTTTAAGTCATTTTTTGATCTTTTATTCACATTGAAAATTATCCTGATAAAATTTTTTTAAACATTATTCTCTATGTGCATCACATCAAAATTATGACATAATAAATTATATTCCTAATAAAGTAACTAAAAAAAGATACTTTTTTTCCATAACTCAAACTCATTGGGGTCATCTTCTTCATCTTTCTTCTTATCATTTTGAACATTAAGATCACCAACTTGAGTATTAGTATCACCAACTTGAGTAATATGAGGCCAGACACCTTCAAAGATCTCCTTATTCTTTTTTTTTATTGAGTTATTTTTTCATGAAATTGATATCTTTTAACTTTAACAAGATATTAGACCCACTAATTGGTAAAGACAATCTCCTCAACTTTTTAGTTCCATCAAAGAGATTTTTTGAAATCTAAATCGATGATTATTATTTAACCATTGACAATGTCCTATATAATTGAACTTTCTACCATTATGTAACCATTTGAACATGTCTGTGCAGCATAACATGGACAAGCATAATGATTTTTTGTGCTCTAACTAGATAAATTTGCATAAGTAAAAAAATCGTTGATAGTCTATAATAAAGTAGCACGTATATTGAAGTTTTTTTTTTTTTTTTATGCATCATAGGTCTCAATTCCTTCCTATAATTGCTTTAACTTTTTAATAAGAGGTTGTAAGTATATGTCTATATCATTACCCGGGCCTTTTCCCTGAGAATTATCATAGACAAGATAAATGATTGTTGCTTCATGACAATCCATAGTGACAAATTGCATGAAATCAATATAACTAGCCAAGTACTATAAGAAGTACTCATCATTTTGAATGGGTTGAATCCATCAGATGCTAATCCAAGCATAATATTTCGAAGATTAGAAGCAAAGTCTGGAAACCTAGAATAAAATAATTTTCATGCTAAAGAATTTGCAAGATGCCTCAATAATCCATCATCCGTTCATTTGTCATAATGCCACCTAATAGAATCTATAGTTTTGGAAGACATGAAGAATTGTTGAAGTCTTGGTATTAATGGAAAATACCATAAAACCTTTACATGCCTTTTTCTAACTTTGACCTCATCATTATCCTTATTCAACCTTTCATCGTGATTTTTTTTCATCCAACAAGAATTACCACACATATGACAAGATTCTTAATTTTTTCTATTACCCCAATACAACATGCAATCATTAGGATAACTATGAATTTTCTTATATCCAAGACCCAAATCCTTGATCATCTTTTCTGAATCCTTACAATATTCAGGGATTTTTGCAAAAGAAAACATTTCTTTCATAAACTATAATAATAAAGTTAGAGAGCTTCCCGCCCATCCACATAAACATTTCAAGTGAAAAAGATACACACAAAAAGATAAACTTGAATGATTAGATCCCCCATACAGTTCTTTTTTCATATCCTCAAGCAACCTATATAACTTTGATGCTTCTCCACTAGGTTGTTGGTCACCTACACCTATCCCATATTCACTAAATTCATTCTTTTCAACATTTGACTCATTAAATCCATCATTTTAGGGAGACGAATGATGGAAATATTGGTTATGAATGTTAAAAGCATCTCGCAACATGCCTTTAATGTCATCATGTCTAATAGGATCATGTTGATGTTAGGGAGCTCTTGATATTAAAGGAACTCTTGGCAAAGACCTTGACAGTACAAATCTCCATGAAAATATCAATTAACATATCCTGAAACAATTTCAATACAAATTAAATGTTCGAAAACAACTTCACGCATTTGCCATTCTATATTAGTACACTTCAAACATAGGCATAATATCATATTATCTTCACTTGTATTCTTAAATGCAAAATTAAAGAAATTTTTCACTCCATCTCGATACTCTTGACTTAATCTTAACTTTTACATTCAACTTTTATCCATTTATTACTTGCTACATCAATAGACCAAAATTATATAAATAAATTTATGAAAATGAACATGTCAAATACTTAATTATACTATGTATTAAACTAAAAATAATAACAAGAATAGTACTTATAGAAGACCAGAACAACAAAGTAATTATGCACACTATGATAATATCAATTAACAATTTCTTAGTTTCTTCAACCACAGATATGAAGCACTATAAGAAGTTATGTCAGCAACATTATTCAACTTATCCTTAACAATTTGTAGCAGATGGGAAAGGTCACCATCCCATTTATAAAATTTCAACTCCTTGTTGTCAAGTATTTTCTCAACTACCTAATATAATGGGTTCCAAATGAGTATTTAAGGAAGATGGGTTTTAGAGAAAAATTTTATACAACAAATTAGAACGAAAATTGCAAAAGCTGAAGAAATAATAGAATGAAGTAAATGCTAGAGTAAATAACGAAAGAATAGTAAAAATAGGGTTTCAAAATATAAAGCTCAAATAGTAAAAGCTGAAGGAAAGGAAAAGTAAATTGTAGTTGGTATGGACAGAGAAATAATAGATTAATGAAGCTAAAGCTTGAAGTTGGGGATTCGATATGCAAAGTGTGAGGACAATTTTAGAGGAGTTTGTAAGATAAATGCCAATCAATCTGACAAATAGAGGAATTTTTAATAAACAAATGCCACTAACTTTTAATGTTTTGAATTGGAGAGAGATTTAAAAATTAACATTTAACAGTATTGAAGGTGTTTTTTGACTAAAAATACCTTCAATAATCTCATGAAAATTTTAAAAAAAATTATTGAAGGTGTTTTTTTTTGCAGAAAACACCTTTAATAATTAACTCTAATTTTTTATCAGGTGATTATTGAAGACGTTTTAAGTCACAAACGCCTTCAATAATCCACTCAAATATTTTAAATGAAATTATTGAAGGTATTTTTTTGTAGAAAATGCCTTCAATAATCCACTATAATTTTTTATTAAGAGATTATTGAAGGCATTTTTAGACTAAAAATGCCTTCAATAATCTCATAAAAAATTGTAAAAAAAATTATTGAAGGCATTTTTTTTGCAGAAAAACGCCTTCAATAATCCATTCCAATTTTTTATCAGGGGATTATTGAAGGTATTTTCAGTCACAAACGCCTTCAATAATCCTCTTAAATATTTTAAAGAAAATTATTTAAGACGTTTTTTTTTTAGGCATTTTTTTTTGTAGAAAACACCTTAATAATCAATTCCATTTTTTTATCAGGAGATTATTGAAGGCGTTTTTAGTCACAAATGCCTTCAATAATCCTCTCAAATATTTAAAAAAAAAATTATTGAAGGCATTTGTTTTGCATAAAATGCCTTCAATAGTCCATTTTAATTTTTTATCAAGGGATTATTGAAGGCATTTTTATACTAAAAATGCCTTCAATAATCTCTTGAAAATTTTTAAAGAAAATTATTGAAGGCTTTTTTTTTTTTTTTCAAAAATGCCTTCAATAATCCCCTCCAATATTTTATCGGGGAATTATTAAAGGCGTTTTCAATCACAAACGCCATCAATAATCGTCTAAAAATTTTTGAAGTAATTTATTGAAGATGTTTTTTGTTAAAATACCTTTAATAATCCCTTCAATTTTTTATCTGAGGATTATTGAAGACGTTTTTAACTAATAAAAAATTACAGCAGATTACTAAAGGTATTTTTTGGGCAAATGCCTTTATTGATGAATTTTTATATTCATTATCTTCTTGAACTTTGGAATCCCAAACTGCCATTATAGAGAACGATTAAAAGTTGCATTGTAACCAAACCAAAACTCCTAAACCAATATAGTTTGCCTTTAGGTTTCTTTATCTCTCTCATCACCATCGACCTTCAACAAATCAACGTCGCACACTTCTCTGTTTACCAGTATGTCCTTATTTTTTTTTTGTATTATTTATATTCTTCGATATAGGTTTTTTTTTGTTTCTTACTATTTATATATAAATATATATTATTTTTATTCATTCCATAGTTACCTTAGTCATTCAAGCACATTTTGTTGCATGTATGGTGTTCCTATGTAGTTTGCTTTAAATATTGTGGTATGGTGAATGGTATTGTAAAAGTTGTGTCTTTTTTTTTACTCATCATTTGTTTTGCATGGAATTCTTATTTAAGATTAGAATCACAGTATGCCTTGTACTCGTAAAATGTTATGAGTTTGAGGATAATTTACATATATTGGTGTAGTAACTGTAGTATGATATTAGTTATTTTTGATAACGTACCGTGAAATTTAGATAGATAGTTTGGCAAATTTCATATAATTTTGGTCAAAATTGAAAGTAATATTATAGAATCCGAACAACATACTTCTCATGCTACTCAACATGAAAAAAACACACTTGTAGGCTAAAAAAGAAAAGGAAGAGGATGAAATAAACAAATTGAAGTGATTGACATGAAAGTTCATGTCCACTTCAATCAAAGTGGGCAACCTGTGTTTGATGGAGCTACCAAGTTGGCTACTCATATTGGAGCAGTCATCTGTCATAGCATTTCAATTATGTACCATAATTGGTGACGAGTTCTTGATGATCTAAAAGATCGTATATAAGAGTCTGTTGTGGTATGTTTATTCAACTATTTCATAAAATTTGTTAAATGATAATTTAATTAAAATTCAATGTGTTCATACTAATTGTGTTAAATTTTTTAAGAATGATTCAATGCCCTAATTAAGTATAAAAAGATTGTGTTGCAATCGATTAAAAAAGCATTCAGAGACTTTAAAAACAGATTAACAACCCAATATATTTTATCGTTCGCTGATCAAGGTGATGTATTGACTGTTCCACCTACGTCATATGCAGATGTTATAAGTTATGATGATTGGATGACTTTTGTTTGAGATCGACTATCAAAAGATTTCTTAATATGCATACCCATTACAAAAAATTGTTTATAAGATTTTATGTAATATATTTGATATCCTAGTATGTGATGTACATAATTTCTTTTTTTTTTTTATAGAAAATCAAAGAACCACAAAAGAACATTCGGGCTAAACAAGTATATCACCATCGGACAGTGAGAAAGGGTTATGCGAATATCAAATATGAGTTTGTAAGTATTCATACACTTGTTTTATACTCATAAATGAATATTTATGAACATTCATTTAATAGATTCTGATTCTTATATTGTGGTAATTTATTATGAATCAACTAGCTTTAGCACTGAAGTTTTTAGATGGGATGTGTGAAAACTAGGACATATGCAAAAAGATGGATCATTAGCAGATGAAGCAACCAAAGAAATGGCTAAAAAGATTGTATGTATAACTATTTATTATATCACGTATGATTGGTTTTATGCTTGTATGCATGATTGTAGACTAGCTTGTATAGATTTATTGTTACGGTCAATCTTATTATTGTCTTTCAAGATGATTATGCTAGTAAAGTTAAATCTGATGAACTAGCAACCTAGCATGGCGAAGATCCCTTGTCTTTAGCATTAGGTGCGAAAGAGAGACATGGTCGAGTTCGAGGGGTTGGTCAATTTGTGTTGCCATGAAAGTTTTTAAGTAATCAATAAAAAATGCCTCAAATGATGAATGCACAATATAAAACAATAATTGAGCAACAACAACAAAGACTTGATGAGCAAGAGCAACGCCTGAATGACTAATAACAACGACTTGTGGCTTTAGAGGCAATGTTAGCAACAATGCAGCCTAAGATGCCTATAGGCTAGTTGGATAGCATCATCCATATAGGACAAGCATCCGCTGCAAGTCAAGCAATAAACCCAACCTCGGTACCAGCCATGAAGTATGATTTTGTTTATTCACTTAATATTTATTTCTTTTTTATATTTATTGATTTGGTATTAATATTTATATTTTATTATAGATTGTAGTAGGATGTTGGGACTCAAAGTATGACACATGATTGGGCTAGCATTGATGAGTTATCTAATTATTCAGTTGATCATTTATCTAGAGGAAATTGCATTATAGTTGAGTCCAAAGATAGGTTATTTGATCAACCATCATTTTTTTAGATTGGTGAGGATGAGTTTTAGGAATTTTTTAACCTAGATGAAATATCAACTACTGATATTATTGCTTATATGAGGTTAGCTTATAAATTTAAATATACAAAGTCAATAGTTTTTAATCTATATTATATTGTATTACTAATTAGTATTGTTGATTGTTATCGTGTAGTTTTCTATATAGAAGGTCAAGGTGAGAGAAATGACCCATCGATTCAGATTTATTGAACCCAATATCATTAGTGAGCAGAGTGGCATAGTAGTTTTTCATGCTCATCATGTGATTGAATACATGAAAAAATGGGCTAATTATTATTTGCTCCTGTATAATACTGCATAAGTTATATTCATATAAATAATTATTCTAACCTTAACTGAATCTAAGATGATACCTAATCTGTTTTATTATTTTGCAATCATTATTGGTAGCTTATTGTGATTGATGGCAATTCTTTAACACCATACTTATTTAATTCGACTCAACCAACGGCAATGCTTAACCCCGATATTAAAAATTTTATAAAGAGGTATTACATGTTATTATATTATTTTTTGTTTCTTCATAATTACTTTTATTTTTGTATTAAGTAATTTTTTTTTTCAATTTAGGGTATTCTCTGTAGTTAGTAAGAAAGCAAAAATAGATTAGGTGTCATTACCGGTAAATATGAAATTTATTCTTTTATGCTGAGTTTGTTTAGATACATATTTCCTGAACCCACTAAATTTATTTTCAGGTACCTCGTTAACCATGATATACTGCATGTAGATATTATATCCTTCATTTTATGAGGGAGATAGTATTATATGATTTTATGACCACACCATTCAAGATTAGTATTAATTTCATAAACTCGTTATATCTTAAAAGAAAAAGCTAAATTATGTTTTTGTTTATTAACATTTACTTCTATTTTTTTTAGTGGGTGAGTAAACAAAGCTTCACGACAGACGAACTTGATGAAGTTCGTAAAAAGTGGTGTGAGTATGTATTATTATTTGCTAAACCTTGAGATTAGAGATTGTTGGTTGGGTGTAAGTATATGCATTTCATTTGTTATAATGTATTTAACATGCCATGTTGAATGGATAATTTAAGTTTCTAGATTGGGGTATTGGTTTAATATTATTAGTATATATTTGTTTGATATGAATACACATATATTGAGTATGATTATTTGATAAAAGTATATTTATATGACAACGTTATCAGTTTTAAATTCAGATGTGTGGTTAATTTATTGAAATACTACAATATTTGTAATGTAAATTCCAAAATGTAATTCATAGTATCATATATATAAACCAAATGTTTTCTAGGCATAAACCTATAACTAATTTCAAATATTTTCTGTGCATAAAACTACAACTGACTTCACACATATAATTAAACCAAATTTTTTTATGGGATTACTGAAGGCGTTTTTAGCCAGAAAACGCCTTGAATAATCCCTAATAAAATGTTGAATGGGGTTATTGAAGGCGTTTTTGGCTAAAAATGCCTTCAATAATCCCATTCAAATTTTTTTGTATGGATTATTAGAGGTGTTTTTGACCAAAATCACCTTTAATAATCCCTCATAAAAATTTATTGAGTGGATTATTGAAGGCATTTTCAGCCAAAATGCCTTTAAGAATAATGCTCCAAAATTTTTTATGGATTATTAAATGCCTTTTTTACCGAAAACACTTTCATTATTTTCTCTCCAAAATTTTTTTAATGGATAATTTAAGGCATTTTTGGCCAGAAAATGCATTGAATAATCCTTTACAAATAATCCATTCAAAAACCCAAAAAATGCTAAAAGGATAGATCAAACCTACAACTTTATGGTTAACAATTGTATGATCTAACCGACAAAGTTGCTCCATTTTTATTTAAGAGGTAATTTTAGGCCACCCCCTTTAAAATTTGATAGGATATTTATTGAAGGCATTTTTGACCAAAAATACCTTCAATAATCCTCTTTAATTTTTTAAAAAAATTATTAAAGGTATTTCTGGTAGAAAACGCCTTTAATAATCACCTACATTTTATATTAAGGAATTATTTAAGGTATTGTTTGCCAAAAATGCCTTTAATGATCTCCTATCTATTTTTATGAGGGGATTATTCAAGGTATTTTTTGGTCAAAAATGCCTTCCATAATTACTCCAATTTTTTATAGAGGATTATTCAAGGTGTTTTAGTCGATAAATGCCGTAAATTTTTATCTTTAGTGACATTTATAAGTACAAACGTCACTATTTGAATATTTAGTGGCATTTTGATAAAAAAACGCCTTAAATTTTATAAAAACACGAAAGCTAGTGGCATTTATAAGTGAAATACCGCTACAAAACTACCACTAATCTTTCATTTTCTTATAGTGTTTATTTAAATTATTTTAATTGAAAACCATGTTATCTTTTTCTTGGCATTCCAAAATAAAACTTTTCAAATCCATAAACATAATTAATAAAACATTAGTGGAATGCCTTTAAATTATTGGTAATTAGCAATAGCCTTTAATGTTATTAATGATGTGCCTTTTCCATTTAAACTAGAATATTACATCTAACCCAATTTGTTGGCCAAACTTTTGGTTTGAATTAGTAATATAAAATTTCACAAATAAATCATGCCAATACATTCACCCTATTAATTTCATACTACTACTAGCCACTATTTTGAAAAATCCATTCTAGTGAAACTTTTGGAATATACAATTAATAAATTCCAAAAGCCTGAGTAATATGAAAACAATCATGAAATTAGATTTATGCAACATAATTAAATAATAAATTAATGGCATACTAATTTTGAATAAAAATTAAAGAAAAACTTATTTTCAATCATTGCAAAGAATTATTTTTCTTTGTCCATAATTATTTCAAGAATTTGGATCTTACCAATGTATTTTTAAATTTTTTTCTCTTGCATCTTGATAAATATGAAATATAAAATTTTTTTCATAATTGCCTTTAAATTATTAGAAAAAAACAAATAAGAGAATAGAAATAATTGAAAAGAATTTTAGGGCATGAAGAATACTTTCATAAAGGAAATTATGCTTCCAAGATACAACAAAACCTCAAAACTCTCTAAGTAGAAGTAGCGAAAATGGTTATACTAAAAGATCTATTTATAATGAATAAATAGATTTAAACT
The DNA here is from genome assembly GCF_047325235.1 of Durio zibethinus. NCBI lineage: Eukaryota > Viridiplantae > Streptophyta > Magnoliopsida > Malvales > Malvaceae > Durio > Durio zibethinus. Next base: position 9,551,479 of record NC_143174.1, on the reverse strand, counting down.
TCTATTCAAATGATTATGATTTTTTGTATAATCATGATTTTTATGAATAATAATCTATTTATATTCAAATAGTTATGATCATTTATCATATAATAATTATTTCTGTTCAAATATAATTATTTAAAATATGAATAAAATTAATATAAAAATTAATATTATTCATCAATAATTAAAATTTTTTATCTACTATGAGATGCATCACATTCTAAATTATCAATAAGAGATAGGTATGAAATGGTAGTTTAGAACCTCAAATTATTCAAATGTGGTTTAGAAAGGTATACAACTGTATATACAGGTAGCTTGTCATCGTGACTCATTTAATTTCGATGACAAAAGGAACAATTGGACAAAATTAATCAGAAGCATTTTTTTTAAACTTAAGAAAGCAGACTAATCTGCTAAATCACACAAGATTTAGGTCTTCAAAAACGCATCAAGAGTAAACTATGTATGCCTATCCATCAATGGCTGCCATTCAGAGTTTGTTATGCAATTAAAATAATACCATGTATTTCTATTTTCATTTTGTCTTCAATGTTAGAAATCCAAGAGTAAAATGTTGGGACCTTTTTTAAAAATAAAACTTAAAACATCTTCTTCTTCTCAAGCCTTATCCTTAAAAAAAATATATTTTATTCCTCTTTGAACAAAACCTCGCTTTAATGATGAGTTTGACCTACCAGATGAATTTCTCAATATTTTAATTGAAAAACTCCCATAAATTATCAAGACTCATTGTAACCAAATCCTTTGATAAAAAAACCTCACATCTCCTGTTCAAATACTAATTCAAGATACTTAAAAGATTTGGAGATATCTCTATTTTTTGTTTTATTACTAACACTGAGTTAGATAGAAAAAGCCGAAAAAAATTTTCATTCTCATAGATTTGTCAAATACTAGTAGCTCTCAATCTTTCATTATTAAATTTTCTTTTAGTTTATCCTCTCACCCTTCTCCTATATTTAAGAAATCTTTCTTCTAAATTAAATTTCGTTTATGAAATAGACTATATTCCAAAAGAGAAAAAATCACAACAAACAATCTTTCCTATTATAAGCCCCTACGGAAAGTTGTTATGGCCGAGTTTAGTAATTAGTATTAGAAAAGCAGTGACAAGTTGACGTCGGTTGCATCCCCATTGTGATTCAATGGAAAATCCGATCAGCTATTTATTTCTAATACCAATAATTCCATCCTACATATGATACGCACACGGAATTTATACTCACCTTCCTCACAACTTCCATCATTTTCCACCATTCCTCTCAGATTATTAGCTGCCTTTGCTCTGTGTCTATACATTTTCTTTCTTTTTTCCTTTTTTTTTTTTTGGTTAATACTATTCAAATAACATGCTAGAACTAGCTAATCCAGCCTAAACTGAAAAGTTTTGGTTAGAAATTTGTTAAGTTTTGATATGGAGAATGGACTAATACACGCTCCAAAGTCCAAACAAGCCTTTTCCAAATTCAAACCCAATTCAGATAGTTTTGCAAAGATGGAATTTACACTGTTGTTGCAATTTCTTTACTACTGTGTTTTATGGCTTTTTATTTTTTAGTATTAATCCAAAATTCACCCCAATTTTTCAAACCACAAGCAGAGTTGAAAAGGTGGATAACAAAATTAAACAAAAAACAAAAAAAGAAAAGAGGAAGATTACAAGGAGGGGAGAGATAGGGTTTGATAATAGTAGAGCCTGGTTCTCAGCCAACCCTATAAATTGTGATGCTGTGAACCATCTTCAAAAGCACATCTGAAAAACTGACGGTATCGAAATCCTCAGCTAAATCACATAACTATAAAAGCCGTGCTTCAAACTTGAATTCACATTGAATCATCAGAATCATCAGAGTCAGTTCCATCAGGCTCCCCAGCATAGCCTCCTGGTCCTGAAACCTCGGGCTTTGCAGCAGCTGCAGCAGCAGCAACTGGAGCTTTCGTATTTGCATTGCGAGCATTCTCATCACCAGCTTCCCCCTGCCCATTGGCTTCAGCATGTAAACCATGATTAAGGTATACAAACAACAATGTCATTATGGCACAAAATATTCAATCAATAATACAGATGGTTAAATAAGAATCCCCCTTCAATCTCTGTGTTACTTCCCCACTATCCAGAGGCTGCCACACATGAAGAAAATGAAGTATGGCTCCATCACATTAAGCGTGGAAACGTTTTGATAATGTGGTTTAATTTTCAATAATGACAGGACCGAATAATATGTTTTGATTTCAGCCATGGTATCTTATTCCATCTGTGGTATTCAAAGACTAGAAAACTGCAGCAGTTGCTCAAAGATAATAACTAAAGAAATAATACTGAAGCTAGATGCATAAAGGATATCAAGATTTTCAACAGTTCCTCCAGACATGATGTTCACTAAATCTTTTTCAACACGTTGTACAAGCTCTGGCTGCAAAAATAACTGGAATCAGTAAAACTAATAAATGAAATATGTCTATAAAATGATTACTTTCACCACTTAGTCAGAGAAAGTAATCATTTTTTGAAGTTGGAATGCATAAACACAAAGATTTTGAGAAGTAGCAAATTTATTGGTACATTTAAATCTGGCTCCCTACGAAATCTTCGCTTCCGTGCATCCCTCATCGGAGGGGTCAGACCATGCCTGTACTCCACCACATCTTGAGAAGCTTCTCCTGACTCTCTGACCAAAATCATCTTTAACAATTACAACAGTTAATATGACCACATTAGAAGTGAAGCAACCTTGTATAACCGTATCAAAATAAAAAATAATAGCAAGTACCATACCTGGCCAACATCAGCTGTCTTAACTAGGGCACTATCATCGTAAGTTTTGTATGACTCAACAACACAAGGAAGATCCAAAAGAGATGCAGGGAAATAATCATTGCCAATGACAAATGTACCAGTCCGTCCATCGTCTGCTAAGGATAAGCTTAACATTCACAGATATCCCAAGACAATGGGCAAAACAACATTTACGATGCAAATAATAGATGCAAAATCTTAATTTTACTTTTTGTAATCAATCATCACTTTATGTTGGAGAACAAGCACAAGCAACATTGCATTAAATAATTATTTGATGCTGCACAAAAACTGCAGGTATCATTCAAGAGAGTGTTGCTCCAATAAGACCAACGGTTGCACACAAGATATCTTAATAAGTTCTAAATAGCACAAAACTATAAAAAGAGTTTCTCCATGAATGTTTTAACAAACAAATCACCATTACAAGAATTAAATTATTCAACCCTGTTAGAGCAAACATTTTATGAGACAAATTTGTTTTTAAGGTAATAACTCCCATGTACTACTCTCCATGTAAATCTACATAATTACACTGTTGGGGCCTGCTCAAGAGGCTATTACACTAAGATTCAAGAAATCTCGTATCTATTGCCTGCTTCTTAAAATAATAAATACTGTCCAACATTGTTGTTTCTTCATTTCTTTGTTTTAAATGATTTTCTCACTCAGAAATGCTTCATCTCCAAATTACTGGTCAATATGATAAAAGAAGGTCAATAACTCTCCTGCATTACATTAGTAGACAACTACAACTGAACAAGTCAAAGTAAAGGTGTTGCAAATGATAGAATTCGCTAAGATGCAACATTCTTGTCCGCCTATAGGTTCCACCCATTTGTCCAAGATTTCAATTAGCAAGAAGCTAAATAACCTCCAGTCAAATTTATAAATCACTCAACAATGCTGGAGCCTTCGAGAGAACATAGATTGCAAAAACATATGGCAGAAGAACCCAAACTGTGAAGTGGATTAAGTTGGAAACTATATAATATGTCTCAATTATTTTTCTAGTTCTCCAGGGAAAAGTAATAAAGTTGCATTGCAGTCCACACTCTTTAGGCCACAAAGAGAAACTTCACTAGAAAAAAGACTGTAAATAAAGAGAGTTGGGTATTTTATGATTTGGTTAATATGCCAATCAACAAGAAAGACAAAATGGAGGTTATGGTGCAGCCTAAATATTTATGGTTTGGTTAATATATAAATCGACGAGAAAGACAAAATAGAGATTACGGTACAGTGTAAATACAGGTTATCTAACCACACAAACATTTAGCTAAATTAAATTAAAGGAACCAAGAGCTTCTTAGCTGTAAGTTTCACAGAAAACTGAGTATAAGTTCAGAAAGAACAGAAAATGTTAACACATAGACAATAGCAGCAGTTAATAAGGAATTTGTATAATGAAGTGCAAGTCCTCACCAGAAAATACCAAATCAAGTGATTTGTCCTCAGAAGATGAAGCATTTTCACTTAGAAGGCGATCTATGCGTTCAGCAAGAGAAGGAGGAACTCTAAGAATGAATTGCTCATCCATGCCTGCTAAATGAAATTAAAAATAGGAAAGAAGAAAGACTAGCTTACTCCAAAGACAACCATCAACCTTGATACTAATAACCTAAGCTTATTATCACACATTTTAATGGCACAGAGAAAGCCCCAATTGATATGACATCAAATTCTGACACATTACTGGTCCTCGCAGATATCCAAGAAAAAAAATATCGCAGATATTACCCAAGAAAAAAGATAACTCCTCAAATGTATAACGCTGAAATTAGGCAAACCCTTAAAAAACCTAAGCATTTCATCAAGCTTGTAAAATGCAAGCCGTATGGAATTGAGAATGGTTGTTAAAGGGATTTTAATTAACTGTGAATTAAATTATCTCCAAAATTTGAGGATTTCTACAATAGATTGCAAGAACTTTTCTAGTTTGCATTGATATTTAAGCAGTATTGTCCTTCAAGTAAGTCCAACCAAGATTCACAATACAAAATCTGCCACAAGAACTGACAAAGGGAAAATTTCTTGCATAAGTACCTGATGATTAATTAACAATTTTTTATATTGTAAAATCAAAATTGAAGATCATAAAAGCTATATGCATCCCCTTATAGTCTTTTTTTTTTTTTTTTTTTAAATAAAGCAAATACATGATGTATTGTTATTCTCCACAGTTCATTCTTCTCCAGAAAATAAGTTATGAAAATGTTTTTCATCAATAGGTCCCTTCAGATGATGCTTGAACCTTTCCTTTCTTTTTTTTTTTTTTTAATTTTTTTGCTGAAACCAAGATCATTGTGAAAGTACTCTAAATTAGAACAAAATATTTTCAACAACTAGTAAAATTAAAGGCAACGCACCTTCTCTTTTCAAAAGACGATTCTACCAATCTCCAAATGATTCATCAAAAATTGTAAATAGGCTATTTGCATGCTTTGCCATAAAATAAGGTCATCCAATTGAGTGTTTTTAGATAAAGGAACACTAACTGACTCCGACTCTCAAGACAGTCCTATGCCCTAATAATGCCAATTTTTTTTTCTTCTTTTCTAAAATCATAGACAGCGCTTTAAATCTTGTGTTTGTGTAGGCGTAGTTTCCCTACAGACTTTACAGTACATTAAACAGAACCTAAAACAACCAAACTAGAATAATTCTCTGGCCTTGAAGTGTTAAATACGTGAATTGAACTTGTGCTACTCAGCACCATAAGCCTCTTAATTAATTAATTAATTATGAGACCACAAACTTAAAATCACCAAAAAGAAAAAGCTTTCCATAAACAACATTAGGGATTGTCAATGATGAAAGCAGCAGCACTGCATTCTTCAAACCGACTCGGTAAATTAAAAAAAAAACCACTTAACTGTTAACTCATAAACATTTTACACGAACAATGAGCATACAAAAATTAAAAGTTATAAAAAAATCAGAAATCAGAAATATAAAGGCAGAAAATCAGAAATACCCAATCAATCAGACAAAAGTGAAGCTAATCTGATTGGAGTCTTCAGCCTGCAATTAGAAACAGCCAACAGACACAACTTTTAACTTATAAATAATGTGTAATTAATCTTTAAAAGAAAAGAAACGAAAGAAAAGAAAGCCTGCAAATGGAACAGAGAGAAGCAATACCCAGACACAAAATCTCAAATTTACGTGAAGTCCAGTTTCTGCAATTTTGGCCTTCTACATCTGTTTTTCAATTGAATTGAATTAAAGAGCGAAGAATCGAACCCTTCTTATTTTCTTTTGTTTCTTCGATTTCGGCCTTCTTTCCCCCCCCCCTTTTTTTTTTTTTGAATCTAAAATAATATGGAACATGGAATATAAAGTATTTTAAAAATATACGTAGGTCGCGTGGCGCGTGAACAGACAATAAGATAAAATGAAAATCCAGAGCAGAGTTCCACCCTTCACCCACTATATCCCTAACCCTTTGCCTTTTTCGCAATCGCACCCTATACACCGCAGTTTTTCTTGCCCTTGGCCTCTCTCCTCTCTTTGAACGCTAGGGATTTGTGTAAATGAGAGGCAGAAGTTATACTCCATCTCCTCCAAGGGGCTACGGTCGTAGAGGACGGAGCCCTAGCCCTAGAGGCCGTTACGGTGGTCGTGCTGGCGATCTTCCTACAAGCCTTTTGGTTCGCAATCTCCGCCATGACTGCAGGTTTCTTCTGCTTCATTCTACTTTCTGCATCGTAATGTTTTTTACTATTTTTTTTTTTTTTTGTCTGCCATTGTCAACTGCTCCGTTGGGATCTATTCTGTTAAGTTTCAACTAAGATGCTTGTTGTTATCTCTGGTAATCTACGAGGGACGACAGATGATTAATTATTTTTTCCTCAAGAGGAATTCACATATGGTTTTGTGCTTTTGCTTTTGCAGGCCCGAAGACCTTCGCAGGCCCTTCGAAAGATTTGGCCCTCTTAAAGATATATATCTTCCGAAGGATTATTATACTGGGTGAGGATATACTTGCTACCATAGGAATATTATAGTTGTTTGGGTAATGGAATTGATTTGATTTAATCTTTTTTTTCTCACTTCACTTTACTCAAAACATGTATTCTTTTAACCTTACAATTGGTTCTGTGTGGTCTATGGCATGTTTGGTGACATTTGATTCGTTTTGGGAACCACTCAACTAATGTTTTGACTTTCTTTTTATTCTCCATTTTGACAATTTCTTTTGGTATGGATAATTTTGATTTGTATTCATAACTTTGATTTATTTCATTAAGACTATGTCTATTGAGAAATTTATGATTCTTCAAAACCATTATCTCTAATTTTAGGTGGTCCAATCAAAGTCTAAAAACCCTTTTTTTTTTTTTCTCTCTATGCTTTTACCAAGCTGGTCCTGCTAATGCTCCATCCTCTGAATATCTATTCTGATTTTGGGGCATTCCATTAAGTATATTCTTTTGTAATCACAAATTGGGTATGTTAATTGAAGTTCTTGAGGTTTAACAGTGAAATTAAAGTTTTGAAGACATCAATCAAGTAATTAGAGTTCTTTGGAAGATGATGTTTAGTGGTAGTGAAGATTGGAAGGAAGTTGGGTTTGAATACATTGTGGAGATGTTCCAAGTCTTGAAGAACTTCAAGTGATCTTTAAACTGACACTTGCAAGGTTAGCAGGCTAGTGCTTGCTTCTTCATACTTATGATGACCTTCCGTATTACTAGGTATTATTCTGGAAATATCATTGGAAAAGGGTTATTGGTCTGCTCGGTGCCGGTTTTATTCACCGTTGTAGCCTTGCAATGACTTTTGTGTAATTCTTCAGGGAACCTCGTGGGTTTGGTTTTGTCCAATATGTTGATCCTGCTGATGCAGCAGAAGCAAAATACCAGATGGATGGCCAGGTTCTTCTTGGTCGAGAGTTGAATGTTGTCTTTGCTGAAGAAAACAGGAAGAAACCAGCGGATATGAGACACAGAGAGCGAGTGAGGTAAGCTTTCCCCGTACATTTACTGAGCTATAGTTTATGTTTTCAGAAAGTTTGGGAACACATTTGGCTTTCATTATTTTTGATAAGGGGAAGCTCTTCCATCTTCTAGCTTCCAAATAAATAGTTGCATACTTAATAGTTCTGAATTTGCTTCCATTTGAACATTTCTAGTCCTTGCCTCGCAACTGATTGAGCAGATACTTTGTTTCATCTGTTCTAATAGTTAAAGGAAATGTAGTATTATTATGAATTTACATAAATTCTTAGCCTTCCTTGGAGGAGATAATGGATCGTAAAATATACCTATTCAGATGTTGTGGTATTTTGAAAGTATTCTTTCTAGATGTATCTAATCTATCTGCATGTTATTGGGAGGTTATGCTGATATCCATCATGTGCTTTGGCAAAGGACAAAGGGTGCAGTGGGGATTCCATTCGCCCTGCACTGGAGCACTGGTGAAGTGCTAGTGGCATTTTGGCACCAACTGCGGATGCAGTGTGGGGAGAATGAATCTCCACCACATTAGGCACCCTCATTGAACGAATAGGAGGCTGCATAAGGCTTGTCTAGTAGGTTCAGAATTCTTAATTTTGTATGTTCGATTAAAAGTTGTGGTGCTAAACATATTCATAAGTCCCATAAAACAAAGAAATGATTTGTTTTAGAGATATCTAGTTTATCTGCTGGTATCTATCTTAACAGGGGGTTACATAAGGGGTAGTTTAGTAGGCTCACAATTCTTAATTTTTCATCTGTCCAAATATTGTGCTGCTAAACATGTTTCCTAGAAAACTTCGATGTTCACCCTCTCTCAACTTTCAACATTCTCTTTGATTCAGAGGAAGTCGATATCGTGATAGGAGAAGGTCTCCCCCTCGTTACTCTCGTTCACCACGATATTCTCGGTCTCCACTTCGCCATGGGAGATCTAGGTCACGAAGTCGTGATTGTTCCCCTCCTAAAGAGAGGCATTACTCAAGGTGCTAGATGTGTTTCTTCCTCTTGAATTGAATTATCTTATGTGATTTGTCTCTTTCTCTATAGGTTTATCCTTATATGTGAACTTTAACATAATTTTATGCTGTTGGTTATGAAGCAGATCTGTTTCACCCCAAGATGGACAGAACAGTCGAGATAGGTATTCACGTTCTCCACAATACAATGGCTCAAGGAGCCGGAGTCGGAGTCGGAGTCTAGATAGGGAGCAAGGCCAGAGCCAGAGTAGAAGCCAGAGCCCAAGATGAAGCAGAATTCAAAGTCTGAGCCAAAGCGGGAGCCACAGCCCAAGACAAATTGGAAGTCCAACCCAAAGGAGTACAAGAGGAAACTAAGTGGAGAAGGTCTCGCAATAAGTGATATTATGCTGCCATCTATTTAGTTTTGTTTCTATGTGCTGTATTGTTGCATGTATTTTGATTATGGAGGCTGGTGTTTGAACTGAACTTTGTTAGGATACTTTCTTGGTGTTGTAGTCCAACTGGATATGTGAAAAATTCAGTTATTGTTTCTGAGATGTTCTTTCGTAAGACATGGCTGTGGTAACTACTATAGTAGTTATATTTAGGAACTGTTTTGTCCACAATCATTTGATGAACTTTTTTTTGGCATAACTTGTTAAATATTTTTTTTGTTGTTCTTAGCTTGTTAGATAAAGAAACCAACTTGGCAAATGATTAGATGGCAGGGGACTTTATGACATGGATGCATGGTGCTCTGTTCAAATTCTTACTTTCATCGGGTACTGGACATGAGTGGTATTGTTTGATGGGTATTTGAGCAATCTGTGACTTTTGGGGCGAGGATTTAGCTACAAGGTAAAAGATATTGTCATCACAGGACTTATAGCTAGATATGTGTAAGAGAAGTCGGACTTATAGCTAAATATGTGTAAGAGAAGTCGGACTTATAGCTAGCTAAATATGTGTAAGAGAAGTCGTCATTAATTTCTGTTTAGGTGTGATTGATCACTTAGAAAACAAATGTTAGGTTTGAAAGTCGATTATGTATGAAGAAGGTTGTAGCATTTTTATAGTGTTCATCCAAATGATGATATTAGTTCGATTTCAAATTATCTAAGTCTTGATCATTTTTATTATTTATCAAATAAATTAATATTAAAAATTAATCTTAAAATTGTTTCAATAGTTTGATAACAATTTAAGATAATTTTTTCACTTCAAAAGTATTCATAGAGATTAATGTTTCATTTTGAAGAGGTTTTATCGTCGGATTTATTAAAGTATTTTATTCAATAAAATTTTTCAATAATTTGGTAAGACTTAATTTGAAGCAATCATTTAATAGTTTAGAAGATAAAAATTTCATTTTTAAAATTTTTGAAAATTAATTTATGAAATTTTTCAATGGTTTGGTGGATTTTACAAAAAACTTAAACCCATGATAACTCACCAATAATTTAAGTGGAATTCATGAATTTATTTTGTAAGGATTTTGTTGGAAAAAGATTTTTTTTTTTACTTTTTTTTTTTTTTTACTTGAAAGAATTTTATAAATATTTTTGAAAACTTTTTATTTGAAAAGATGTTTTTTATATTTTTATTTGAAAAGATTTTTTTTATTGAATCATTTTTTTTTTTTACTTTCAAGAAATAAAAATGGCAAAAATAAAATTTTTTTTTAAAAAATAAAACCAAAATAAAATAATAAAATAAAATAGGTTAAAAATTAAATTAAATTAAATAAAAAATAAAAAAAATGAAAAAAAAATCTACGATCAGGTCGGGTTAGAGTGTAAGTCTACATACAGGTTATCGGGTCAACACGTAGATCTTGGGTTGTTCAAAACGACATCGCTCTAGGCTAGTATAAAAGGCATATTCTAGCGTTTTTCCTTAGAAATTCCAGAGTCTCTCTTTCTAGCAAAAAAAAAAAAAAAACTTTCACCTTTTCTTTAAAATACTTAAGAACACTGTTGGAAAGTTCAATCGAAAACTGAAAATCCCATTGGTTTCTGAAAATTTCATCGAAAAATTCAATCGAAAATTGGAAAACCCACCAGTTTTTAAAAATTGTGCTGGATTCTGAAAATCTCATTGAAATTTTGTCGAAAACTTCAAACCTTTGCGGGAAAAATCACCAAAAAATTCAAACATTTATCAAAAAACTCATTTAAACCCAAAAAAATCCTAAAAAATCCTAGAAAATCCTAGAAAATTCCAAAAAATCCCAGAAAAAGCTCTAAATCTTTTTCGAAACCTTCTACAACCTTAACTCTACCTCTAGAAACCTAGAATTACACCCAAAACTACGAATTAAACCCTAAATCCTAACTTTAAAATTCTAAAAACCCTTATTGCCAAAATTTTTTCAAACTTTTTTCCCTTAAAATTTTTATGTGTCATGCTCTATGATTTCTCACCCAATATATAAGTAGTCTTAAGAGGATTTTTAGGAAATAGACAAAATCAATCCAGGCTTGAATCTTAAGATTGATTCTATCTGAGCGTAATTTAGGCCTTTGATTACACCAATTGACTTTGCATTAAAAATCTTTGATTTTGGTTAAATTCATATTTCCCTATCCCTTAACAGATTCGGACAAAAAGAAAGAAAAGAAAAAATTGTAAATAATAATAATAATAATAATAATAATAATAATAATAATAATGTAATATGAGAATAATAAAAGATACCATAGTATTAATATGATATAATATATTATACTATATGACATGATAAATAATAATAAACTATTATACTACAATAATATATACAAAGGAAATTGGTTTTGATTAGGCTCGGACACAAATAGATGTCTACAGCTGCCCCTCTTTGTACATCACTGTTAAACAAAAATGATGCAAAGACTTAACACCTACTCTGCTCATGTCGAATCAGGAATGATCCATGAATCTATAAAAAAAGATCTAAGCCAAACCGAGATCAGGTGATCGAGACGAAACCACAAGTTAAAATATGAAGCAACCAAAACCAAGCCAAGGTTGAAGATGAGTGACCGAGATGAAATCACAAGTCAAAAAGTGATCTGGACTGAGCCAAGATCAAGTAACGATATGAAACCATGAACTAAAATAAAGCAACCAAGATCGAGTTAAGGTCAAAAATAAATTACCGGAACGAAACCACGAATCATATGAAATGATCTAGACCGAGCCAAAATCAAATGATCGGATGAAATCACAAGTCAAAATAAAGTGACCTAGATTGAGTCAAGATCGAAAATGATCGAGACGAAACCATGAATCATATGAAATGATCGAGACTAAGCCAAGATAAAATGATCAGAATAAAAACACGAGTCAAAATAAAAGTGACCTAGACCGAGTCAAGGTTGAAAATGACTGGGAAGAAATCAGGAATCATATAAAATGATCTGGATTGAGCCAAGATCGGATAAATGAATAATGTAAGTGCATGCCCTATCTAGGATGCAAATGAAATATTAATTATGATACTAAGGCTTCTGCATTCTCATCTCTGTGCACATTTGGCAAAGAAACAATCCTTCATTAGCCTAAATATTTATCTTTATGCCAAGAAAAACTATAGAGGCCACTTTTCTTATTTGGAGGAATTCAACTTTAGCCCTTGTCTCCTCTAATCCTTTAAATTAACATAACTTCTTATGACTTCATTTAATTATTAATCATTATCTCAATTTCAAAGTGTGGGATGCAAGTTATGCACTTCTTTCGTTCATGGCAAAATAAGGGACAAATATATATATTAGCAATGTATGAAACAATAAGATTTATTCGGACAAGCAATAAACTATAAATGATGGTATAGAAACAACAAGAGAGTGTATAAAAGCGATTATTTGGAGTAGCAATGCCCCAAGACAAATGATCAGGTAACCATGACAACAAATCTTGGATTTCCTTAAAAAACTCAACCAAAATATAATGCTCCGACACCTTCAAGCTCTTTGAAATTCACTATCTTTGGTATGCCTTCCAAGTGATGCCATATTTTATTCATTCTATTTAAGCTGCCTTTCAAGGTTTTCAACTCGAACCTTTTTCTTTGTATCCAAGCAGCCTTTTAGGGTTTTTAACTTGAACTTTTTTTATTTTTTTATTTAGTTTTTGGGTTCAAAACGTTTTTTTGGCTTTTCAACTTACACTTTTTTTTAGGGTCAAGCAAAGTACTTCTTCATAGCATCACAATTCACAGGATTAGGAAGTTCATCTTCATCCATTTCTGACAAGATTAATGTTTCTTCTGAAAAAACTCTCTTTACCACATATGGTCATTTCCAATTTGAAGTCTTTTTCTCCTATCATCATGTTGACTTGAAAGATTCTTTTCAATACCAACTCTCATTCTCAAAATTGATGAGGTTTTACCTTCTTGTCATGAGCTCTTATCATTCTCTTTTGATATAATTAGCCATGATAGAGTGCCGCTAATTTTTTTCTTTAATGAAGTTCAATTGTTCATATCACTCTTGGACCTATTCAGCTTCTTCTAATCCCACTTCCTTTATAATTCCTAGGGATGGGATTTTTATTTTTATTGGCAATATAGTTTCCATCCCATAAACCAAGGAAAAAAGAGTTGCCCTAATAGAAGTACACATGGAGGTTTGATATGCATGTAACACAAAAAGCAACTTCTTATACCAATCTTTGTATGCTTCATCATTTTTTCCAGAATCCTCTTGATGTTCTTGTTTGCAGTTTCCACTGCCCTATTCATTTTTGGTTGATATGGAATTGAATTATAGTGTTTGATCTTGAGTTGAACACATACTTCTTGCATCATTTTGTTATTCAAATTCTTTGCATTGTTCAAGATGATTCTTTCTGAGAGCCTATATATATAAATTATCTCTCTTTTGATGAATTTACAGACCACTGATCTAGTGATAGTTGTGAAGGATGTGGCTTTCACCCATTTAGTGAAGTAATCAGTCATTATAAAAATTAAGTTATTCTCATTTGAGGCCTTTAGAGTGATAGAGCCAATAACATCCATTCTCCCATATAGAAAATGGCTAAGGTGGTGCCAAAACATGTAAAGCACTTGCCGAAGCATGGATCTTTTCAGCATAAATATGGTATTTATGACATTTTCGAGCATAATCAATGCAATCTTTTTCCATTGTCAACCAGTAATATCCAACTCTCATAACTTATCTTACCATTTTATGCCCATTTACATGTACTCTACATACACCATTGTGAACTTCTTTAATAATCTTTTTATCTTTAGAGGTATCTACACAACGTAATAATATTTGGTTTTTGCCTCTTTTGTAAAAATTTTCTTATCTAAAAAAAAACCCATTGCCAACCTTTTCAAGGTTTTCTTATCACTTTCTGTTGCTTGGTCTGGGTACTGTTGATTCTTTAAATATTGCATAATGCCATGATACCAAGGGTTGCCATTATCCTCTTTCTCTAGGTTGGCATAATGTATTGACATGTTCTTGATATCTAGTTTGATAGGTTGAATTTTAGTAGTATCACCAATCTGTACCATCAAGATAGTTAAGGCATCTGTAATATGATTTTTTACAAGAGACAAGTGTTCAAATTGAATTACCTTGAATTGTTTGCACAATTCTAAGATGTATTTATGATAAGGGATGAGTTTTGAATCCCTTGTTTCCTATTCACCTTTTAGCTGATAAATAACGAGAGTTGAATCCCTGAACACCTTTAACACATCAATTCTCCTATCCAAAGCAGCATGCTGTCCTGTAAAACAAGCCTCATATTCAGCTACATTATTGGTGTAGTTGAAGTTTAATCTTGCTGTAATAGGATAGTAATGCTCTATTGGAGATATTAAAACTACTTCAATCCCATGCCCCATGGCATTGGCGGCCCCCATCGAAATAATTCTCTATATCTCTTCCTCGCCATTATTTCCTTCTAACCCTGAGATCGCCATTAATTCTTTATATGAAAAATCCAACTTCATAGGTTCGTAGTCATCAGCAACTCTATCTGCTCGAAATTCAGTAGTAATGTTTCCTTTGATTGCTTTTTGGCTCACATACACTAAGTCATATTTTGAAAGCATCACTTGTCATCTTGCGATTCTTTCTGATAATGATGGCTTTTCAAAGATGTATTTGATGGGATCTAATTTAGCTATGAGCCAAGTTGTATGGTAAAGCATGTACTGCCTAAGTCTCTTAGCTATTTAAGATAAAACACAACATATTTTCTTTAATAATGAATACTTGAACTCATGCTCTGTGAATTTTTTGCTCAAGTGATAAATAGCTTTCTCTTTCTTACTAAATTTATCTTGTTGGCCTAATACACATTCCATTGATTTTTCATGTACCACTATTATAGGATCAGTGGTTTTCTCGGAATAGGTGGTGCTAATATTAGGGGATTTGATAAGTATTTTTTAATTTGTCAAAAAGCTTCTTGGCATTGTTCATTTCACTCATCGAGATTATTCTTTCGAAGGAGTTTTAAAATAAGGTCACATTTAAAAGTGAGTTGACAAATGAATAGGAAGATATAGTTTAATCTGCCTAAAAAACCTTAAACCTCTTTTCACTGACTATATTTTATCTAAATTCTAAATGGCCTAAATTTTATTTGGGTTAACTTTTATTCCTCTTTCACTGACTATAAATCCCAGTAGCTTCCCTGACCTGACTTAAAATGTACATTTAGTGAGATTCAGTTTGACCTAAAACTTTTTCAATCTCTCAAATAATTTTTTGAGATTGACTACATGATCCTTTCTTTTTTAAGATTTGGTAATCATGTCATCCACATATATTTTAATCTCCTTATGCATCATATCATGAAAGAGGTTTACTATAGCTTTTTGATAGGTTGCCCCAACATTCTTTAACCTAAAGAGCATGACTTTGTAGCAAAAAGTTCCTCACATAGTGATAAATGTGATTTTTTCTATATCATTTTGGACCATCTTTATTTGATTATAACCAAAGAATCCATTCATAAAAGAAAATACTGAGTGTCAAGCCATATTGTCCATTAATGCATCTATGTGAGTCAGAGGAAATTTATCTTTTGAACTAGCTTTGTTCAAATCTTGATAGTCTACATACATTCATACCTTTCTATCTTTTTTGGGGAGGGGTACTATATTAGCTACCCATTTAGGATATTTGGCCACTTACAGAAAGCTCGCATCAAATTATTTTTTTTCTTCCTCATTGATTTTCAACAGCATCTCAAGTTTCATTCTTCTTAATTTTTGCTGCATTAGTTTGCATTCTGGCTTCAATGGTAACCTATGCTTTATATTTTAGTGCTGAGCCCAGGCATATCTTGGTAGGACTAGGAAAACACATTCATTAACTCTCAGAGCAAATCTTCTAACCGCTGTCGGTAACTATTGAAAGTGAAGTACCAATCTTGATTTCTTTCTTATTTTCAGCATCACCTAAATTGATTAATTCAACAACTTCTTGATGAAGCTCAATAAACTTATCTTTTTGCTCAATTAGCCTCATTAAATCTGGAGACAAAGTGTATTCTTCAGAGTTTTCTTTGGTATCAATTTCATTAGCATTAATTGAATTTTCAAAATTAAACCCTGAACCATTGTCATGATTACCTTCACATTCATTTAGGGACCTAAAAGTTAATGGAATAAGAAATATTGGTAAGAAATTTTTGGTGGGATACTAAATGGAATAGAAGAAATGAACAAAATGCATACTCTTAATTTTATTAAAATAATAAAAAATAAAAAGTCCAAACATAAAAGTTCATCATAATGCTTTTAGGTATAAGCAATTAGGATACGTGATTATATTGAAAAAAAATAAAAAACAATGGGCATCTAGATGACCCTTTAGTTCTTCAATTCATATCCAGATGGGCAGAGGTAAACCAAAGCTTCCTCATTTTGATTTCCATTATCCACCATATGAATTGATAGCTTCGCAAAAGCTTCTTCATATTTTGGTTCTTATTTTGTGTCCTTTTAAGCTTCGAGTGCATGTACCCTCCACGAATCAAAGTTTCATTTAAATGGGGAAAGATCATCGATTCATTCTTTTTTCTATTGTTGTTCTACATTTCCTTAGTCCTATAACCTAATCTTGATTTACAACTGTAATCTTCTATCTTAGAAAGTTCTTTTATCCCTTGAAGGCTTTTACCTAAGCCGAACCCAATACTGCAACCCTTGTTAATCATTTGATTAATTATAATCTGGTTGAACTTGAGTCATTCACCTATTGCATTAACAGGTTCAAAAGATCGATAAGAGCATTCCAATGATTCCTCTTCTACTTTCACATATGGGCATTTATAGGTTGAGTCACCAATAAGTCTTCTTCCCCAACCATAATCACTAATTATCCTTTCACATTGAATTTGATCTTTTGATGCAATAAGGAGGGGACAACACTTGCCTTGTGGATCAATGGCTTTCCCAATAAGCAACTATATGATGAAGAGATATCCATGACCTAAAATTTTATGTTAAAGACACATGGCTGAATTTGTATAGGCAACTTAACATCCCCACGTTGGGTACCAAAAAAAGTTTCATTGCATCCATGGATCCATAAAAATCAATTCCTTCTATAGCTCATAATCTTTCTTCAAGCCTATTCATGGCCTGATCAATTTTAAAATTTTCTAAGGGCACAGTTACCTACAGCTTCTCTTTCTTTTTTACCTCCTCTATAGTAAAGAATTGAATGGGTTCAACTATTTTTTTAACATAAACAAGATTGTCATAAATTTGAACATTCTCATGAACGGGTACATAAGTTATCCTAAAGTAATTATACTTTGAAAAAGTTATCTATTGAGATTGGAAGATTCTGCCAGTTTAAGTCTGTTGTGGACTAGAACCTAGAGGATATATTGATTCTGTAGCTTCCGATAAGGTATCTTCTTCTATTACCTTTCCTCTATTTACCTTTTCTAGAGCTTTCAAAATTTTTCTCAACTTTTCTTCTAGTACCTTTTGAGCCTTTTATATCATTTCAAGATGACTTGTATTGTATTGCTCTATCTTTCTAACTTTAACTTGAGTATTGTATAGATGTATAGCTATTCTTACACCTTAGTACCACAATTAAAGATCAATGATGATGCTATGATAATGAATGAATGTGATGTAAATGTATGAGAAAAAAAAGAAAAAAATATTTGCCTTTTAAAAAAATCAACAAAAGTAAACTTTCATTTATTCCATATGAGTCTGTTTTATATCAAATCTAATATTGTCCCTTTATAAAGATACTTAACTTGCTTATATTGATCCTTAGCCTTCTCAATAAAGTTTAGCAATCTCTGTCCATGCTCTCCTGCTGGTGTAATCGAAGCTCGCAATGCCTCAGCCTCTTCTGCCATCTCACCTGCTTTGGTCACTACCTTGCCTATTTGAGCTGTGAGGTGTTCTATGTATCTTTGTCTTTCTAACCCTTATCTTTTGCCGCACTATACCTAATAGGATAATTCTTCATGCTTTTCTGTGAGGGTTTTGATATGATCTATTTATTCATCTAACTTCACCTTTAGAGTCTAAATATAGTCTGTAAGCATTTCATTTTCCTATTAAACCTCATCAAAATCATCTTCTATTTATGCATATTCTTTTTTCAACTTTTCATTCTCATGAGCCAGATCTATATTGTTTATTTTTTTGGCCTACACTTGTATGTGCAACCTCTTATGCTCTTGTCACAACTCCTTCAATTCCTTAAGGGCATCGTCTTATTCTCTGACAACTTTGTAAGCCTTACTGTATTCCTTAGAAATCCTATGGACTTGGATATCTAGTTTTTCTGCTTTGTTCTGCCATTGGTTTTTTTCTCTCTAAAGCTTCAAAATTTTTTATTTTAGTTTTTTTTTCTACTTTATATTCTTTCTTTATAGATTCTAAAAGTACATCAACTATCTCATGGTCCACTAACTAACAATGGTCTTTAGGTATAAGTGCCACCTTTTGACCTGTTTTGGTTCTTCAAATTAGATACTTATAAGTGATCTTATTAGTAAATGGTCTCAAGTTTATCTTTTTGGGCTTTTTTCAAGCTTTGATCACACTGTCAATCTTTTGAAAAGTTTTGGCCTCCCTATATGAACAATCAAATTAGCTGAGCTTATGTGTCCTAAGAGAAAATTGTTCAGCTCCATGTTGTCTCCTTACCATCAATGGTGCATAATTCATTGACCCCCATAATCCTAAAAGTAAAGCCCCTGTCTTATCTCTACATTGATATAACGTTGGTTTCCCTGTTGAAGCTAACTATTTCATTTGATCAACTTTAAGCTCTTGCATCAACTATTTCCACTCCTTCTGAGTCTTTATTTTTGGCTAACTACTTTGATAGAACTCCTTAATCCAGTTTCGGGTGTAGAAATAAAGCTTGGAGAAGGTATTTTTTTTGCATTCAAACTGGCTTTTCATACATAGATATAGTAATGGTATATAACCCATGAATCTTGCCTTGTCATTTTATCTGTAAAAATGCAGAGATTTGATAGTTTATGCCAAGATAGCTGAGGAATGATTACACCATTTTTTAATCTGCTCAAAAAGATTAACCACTTTTATCTCAATATGGCCTAAAACTTTAGAACAAATGACCAACACTTATATAGCTAGAACGAATACATTCATTCCCTGATCATTATCTGGATACTTGATAATGAAATCTTGAAGAATCTCCTATGGGATACCTTTGTGCTCTTTTTTTTCTCAAATGTAGAAATCTATAATCTTCTTTCCCACTCTTAAAATCTAGCCCAATTTCCTGCAATTCCTTGATTTGTGTTTCTTCACATATATTCTATCAAGGTATAGTAGATACATGTCCATTAAAGTTGAATACTCCTTTATAGTTGGCACCAAATCAACTTTATTAAAGATGAAACAATAATAAAAAGGATCCCAAAACTGTATCATTGCCTTAATAAGTGAGTTATCAACATCCACTGACAAAAGATATACAATATGCCCAATAAAAAGCTTCTTGCCTTTAAGGAGTCATGTTATTCCATATATTTGAGAAGCTTTTCAAGTCATTTTGTTTGAGAAGCAAGCGGACTTCCTTTGGCAATGTAGAGACATAACCAAGCAGTAAACAATCTCCTTCTTCTAGGTATTTCTTCTCTAATTCTATATTCATATTTATGGGAAAGTCACATTTGAACAGTGTAGATGAAGTGCAAACTTGACGTTCTGTGGAATCTATAAGGGTTTTTGTTGAAATAGCTTTGGGACAAGAACACTATGCAATCTATAAACATGTTTATGAATGTGCATAAAAGGAAAAGAAATAAAGAAGACAAAGAGATTAGTTAGTCACTTCAATTAGACATAGAGTAAACATCATATAACAAGTAAGATAACAACATGGCCTTAAATTTTGGATTAACTATAAAGGGTAGGAAGATAAGGCTCTATCTATGGTTGGGCTTTTAAGATTGACTATATGCGATTTGGGTTAATTTTAAAAGGTTTTCAAATTGTTCCTTACATCATGGTCCATCACAAACTAGTAAGCTACCCTAATTCTCGCTCATCATAGGCTACAAGTGAAAATGGTTCATTTTGAATGAGAGTGTTTTGTAAGCCTATATAGAGACATGAAATCTCATGAAGGCATAGGTACTTCACTCCCTTCTAAAGATAGAGCTCGGGTGGAAGGCTTATGTTATGCATATACAAATGAATGACAGGTACATATATAATAAATAGATAATTAAGCAAATATAAGCAAAAAATAAAAAAAAAGACAAATGAATAAGCATGTCTACATAATGAAAAGGAAAATAAATAATAAAGCAAATATAAGCAATAAAAGGGAATAAAATAATTTTAAATTTATTAAGCAAGGCTTGGATAATAAAAAATTATTTACTGGCTTGACTCTCGTGATCCCTAGTGGAGTTGCCAAACTATCATAACATATAGATCCGTAGACCTACAACTAGACATGTGTAAGAGGAGTCGCCACCAATCTTTTTTGTTTAGGTGTGATTGACCATCCGAAACGTATTCTATTCTACGAAAATAGATGTTAGGTTCAAGAGTTGGTTATGCATGAGAAAGGTTGTAGCACCCCCATAATGCCCATCCAAAAGGGGGTACTGGTTCGATTTCAAATTATCCAAGCCTTGATCATTTTTATGATTTACAAAGTAATTTACTACTAAAAATTAATCTTAAAATTGTCCCAATAGTTTGGTAGCAACTTAAGATAATTCTCTTACCTCAGGAGTATTCATAGAGACTAGAGTATTCATAGAGACTAGTATCACATTCTGAAGAGGCTCCGTCGTTAGATTTATTAAGTATTTTATTTAATAAAGTCTCTCAATAGTTTGGTAGGACTTAATTTGAAGCAATCCCCCAATAGTTTAGAAGATAAAAATTATTAATTTATTTTTTATTTTTTGAAAATTGATTTATGGAATTTTCTAATAGTTTGGTGGATTCCACAAAAAACTTAAACCCATGATAACTTTCCAATAGTTTGGGTAGAATTCATGAATTTATTTTGTAAGGATTTTTGTTTGAAAAAGATTTTTTCTTTACTTTTTTTTTTACTTGAAAGGATTTTATAAATATTTTT
This sequence comes from Durio zibethinus, assembly GCF_047325235.1. Classification (NCBI taxonomy): domain Eukaryota; kingdom Viridiplantae; phylum Streptophyta; class Magnoliopsida; order Malvales; family Malvaceae; genus Durio; species Durio zibethinus. The sequence continues at coordinate 9,530,175 of NC_143174.1, read as the reverse complement.
GAAAACTTTTATTTGAAAAGATGTTTGTTATATTTTTATTTGAAAAGATTTTTTTATTGAATCATTTTTTTTCCTTTTTTACTTTCAAGAAATAAAAATAGCAGAAATAATATTTTTTTAAAAAAATAAAACAAAATAAAATAAAATAATAAAATAAAATGGGTTAAAAATAAAATCAAATCAAATCAAAAAATAAAAATAAAAATAAATTGGAAAAGAGAAAACCTGTGATCGGGTCGGGTTAGAGCATAAGTCTACATGCGGGTCATCGGGTCAACACGCATATCTTGGGTTATTCAAAATGATATCGCTGTGGGCTAGTATAAAAGGCACCATCAACGTTTTTCTTCAAAAATCCCAGAGCCTCTCTCTCTAGCAAAAAAAAAAAAAACTGCCTTTTTTTTCTAAAACACCTAAGAATACTGCCAGAAAGTTCAACTGAGAGTTAGAAATCTCGGTGATTTTTGAAAACTCCACTGAAAAATTTAACCCGAAACTAAAAAATGCATCAATTTTTGAAAAACGTGTCAAATTCTGAAAATCGTCAAAATCTCATCAAAACTTTAAACCTTTGCCAAAAAAATCATCAAAAAATTCAAACCTTTATTGGAAAACTTATCCAAACCTAGAAAAACCTAGAAAAATCCCAAAAAGCTCTAAATCTTTTTCAAAACCTTCTACAACCTTAAATCTACCTTCAAAAACCTAGAATCACACCCAAAACTATGAATTAAACCTTAAATTCCAACTTCAAAGTTCAAAAAACCCTTATTGCCAGAATTTTTTTAGACCCTTTTCCCTTAAAATTTTTTTGTGTCTTGTTCTATGATTTATCATCCAAGTTACAAGCAGTCTTAGAAGGTTTTTAAGGAAACAGGCAGAATCAATCCAGGCTTGAATCCTAGGATTGATTCTGTCTGAGTGTGATCCTGGGTCTTTGATTACACTAATTGACTTTGCATTAAAAATTTTTAATTCTGGTCAAATTCAGATTTCCTTATCCCTTGGTAGATTCAGACAAAAGGAAAGAAAAGAAAAAAACATAAATAGTAATAATAATAATAGTAATAGTAATAATAATAGTAATAATAATAGTAATAATAATAGTAATAGTAATAATAATAATAGTAATTTAATATAATATACTAATAATAAAAGATACCATAGTAGTAATATGATATAATATATTATAATATATGACATGATAAATAATAATAACATACTATTATACTACAATAATATATACGAAGGAAATTGGTTTTGATTAGGCCTGGACGCAAATAGGTGTCTACAGATATGTGAGTAAAGAAAGAGTTGTAAAGAAATGAGAACTTTGAAAATTGGGGATCCCACTCACTCCCACTACATTCCAGCTTTACAAATAAGTTTGCACAACTTTTCTCATCATTATTGATATTATTAATTTCATTTGCAACTTTTATCTTTTAAAATACTTAAGTAGAATAAACTTTGAATTAGTGAATTTGGAGTTCAATTTAGTTGATTCATCTAGCTATCCTTAAGAGTTTGCATTGGACAGGTATGAGGTTTGAATCTTAACACTTATAATCCATTCTTTTTATTTTCATATTGTGATCTTTTTTGTTAAAAAAAATCAATCTAGTGAGAACTTTTGCAAGTAGATTTATATAATGCAATTTCTATACCTAGGTTTACTTTAAAAGAAAGTTGATATTTCTTTGATAGTTTCTATTTCGTGCTAAGTTATTTTTTTAAATTTTTTTATATGACCTTTTTTTAGGAAAGAAATGTACCTTTTTGGAGCTAGAAAGCTAAATATTTCATATTCCTAATATTGCAATCAAGGGTAAAAAACTAAATAAATAAAAGAAAAATGTCTTAATATATTGGTGATTCTATGCTCTATATCTAGTTGTTAAATATGGATCTATAATTCAGTAACAAGTATGTTGAATAATAATTTTAGGATTGTCTTATTTGCCAATGGTCATTTTCTTGTGTTCAAAGCTTTTCACTTAGACTCAAAAAGATTATTGGGAAAATTTAAGAAATCTTTATTAGTCAAAGATACAATTTCCCTTGCATTTTCATAAGGCAAAACTAGATTAACTTTCCTTAGGTGAAAAGGCAAAACTATAGAAACTTCCCTAGATCAAGTTTATAATATTTCTCATTAAATAAGGTGAGGGTATTTCTAGTGGTGATAAGGAGTTTAGTTGTAAAGTGAGGTCGAAGTAAGTAAGATCTGCAATAAAAAAAGTAGGATCAGGGATGTTAGAGCTTAGGTTCTAGAGCACATTCTGATGTTTAAGTTAGTCAAGTGAAAAAGATTCAGTAAATGAAAAAGGTCAATGTGAGAAAGAGTATGAGAGGAAGCTTGGAGAAAAAGGTTCAGAATCTAGTTCATTTTGCATCTTAATAGGCCAATGTAATAGCCATCAGGGTGAGCTCAGACTGCAACTCTTTCCTGATGTCTTAAATACCACAGAGAAGTGCGTCAACCCTTTTCTTAGACTTTTAGCATTCTCTCTTGCTGGTTTACTTTAGCTCTTTTATTCATGCCCTAGCCTCATCCATATTCAATTCTGCTTGGCTTATGCAGGTAGAAATGAGCAGTTGCTTCTTCTGCTAATCTTACACCATGTTTGGATAAGTATTAATAAAGGAAAAGAAAGGAAAAAAATTTTAAAAAGAAAGGAAATGATATATGTATCCCTTATTTAGATAATTAAAATTAATAAAGTAAAAGAAAGGAAAGGAATTCTAACAACCATTGTTTGGATAAAAAGTGAAAAAAAGGAAATGATTCACTATAATAATTTTTTCCAATTATAACCTTTCATTGCTTGTGATTTTAGAGCACTCTTAGACCATGATATGTTTACTATCTTATCTGACCTCACAATTGCTACTATGTCAGTGATTTTTAATCAAATAAAATAGGAAAATGTTTTACAAACATGCATTCATGGATGATTGTGAGTTAGTCCAACATCTCATAAACTCAAAAAAATATGTCTTTTCATATTTAGTCATTCAACAAAATCAAGTCAACAAAAAATTATAAAAAAATTTTATATTGGAAAAGACATGTGAAATTTACTTGAAAAAAGAGATGGCTTTAAAAAAATTATAGGATGATTGTGATGTGGTTAAGTTTTTTTGACTAAGTTTTTAGTATTAATAAAAAGATGGATATAATAGTCTTTTTATAAAAATAAAAAATTTTTAACTTTTCTTTTCTTAGCTTTTCCCCCAAGTTGGGGTATTAAGAAAGTGAATTATAAGGGAAATCAAAGGTTATTGAGTTTTCACATTTTTTCTTTATTTTAAATTAAAAGTTTATCCAAACAAAGGAATGGTTTTTTTGGTTCCATTACTTTCTTTTGTTTTCCTTTCTTTTCATTCCCTTCCCCTCAATCCAAACATAATGTTAATTCTTTTGCTCAACCACCTTTAGGCGAGCATTGGTAGTGTCCAAGTTTTGCTATATCATAGTCAACTTCTCAACAACATCCTTTATTTGGGCCTCTATAGCTCCCATTTTGTTGGTCTCCCCCTTTAATTATTCCACACTACCTAGTAAACCACCACCATAAACTGTAACTCTTTTATCTTTAATTTTTTCTCTTGAGAAGAAACAGGTTTTGCTCTACCCTGACCTTTTTCTTTTACCTCATCCTCTTTCATTTAATTGACTTGATTGTCAAAGCACACCTCAAAGTCCAAGCTTCGATGTCTTTGCCTGTATTTTCCTTGTTATAGGTCTTACTCACTTCTACCTTGTCTTACAGTTGAGCTCCACATTATCACTAACAGAAATACCCTCAACAAAATCGAAACTAAAAATGATAGACTGATATAATGCAATAAACACATTAATAAATGTTTTTCAAAAGAAAAATAATTTAAAATCTAATTAGGGTAGTTTTAAACTTATTTCTCTTAATTAGATATTTTAAGCCGCATCGTAAACCATGTCATATATTTTTTTAATTTTTTATTTTTCTACATGTATATAGTTTTCTTAAAAAATGAAAATAATAAGTAAAACAAAAGAAACTTTTTTAGCTTTTTCTCACAAGTTTAATTCTTTTTTTATTTTTTTAAGAAATAAGTTTAATTCTCTTTAAATTCAAAGATTATGATGAAAATCACAATCAAGGTAACCATAAGAATGATTTAGGTGGGTTCTTAATCTATATGCTTAATTGCCTTTTTTTATTATTTTTAATTTTCCTTTCTTTTGGGTTTTATTATTACTTTAAATTTAAACTTTTAGGCTCTTTATCTATATGCTTGATTTTTTTCTTTTGGATTCATTATTATATGCAATTAAACTTATTTATGTTTTTATTAATCATGAATAATTAGATATATTGTAAAAAAAAAATCTGTGATTAACACACAATTGAGGTAGATTTTATATGCAATCTATTACTCTAGACTTTTAAGGTAAATTGCTTAGTTAGTTTGTATATACTTACAAGTGTTTGTAGTTATTCCTCAAAGAATATATGTATTGGTTTAGTAATAACTTAGAGGGTGCTCTAAATATTCTTAATTATTACTAAATAATGAATAGAATACCTTTGTTATTCATGGGTAAAATTTTTTTTCTCTAGATAAAAATTATTTGATTCAAAACTTTGTAGAATATGTGTAATGGTTTAGTAATTATTTTTATGGTACTTATACATGCATATACAATTTATGGGGAATTTGAGAAGGCAAAAGAGGTATGGATGCATATAGCACTTAGCACCTATAGACGTAAGATTTATTAAATATACACATTGAACCAAAAAAAATGCAGCTTAGGTATTGCATAAATAAATCTTGTGTTCAAGTACCTATAGGCATCTCATTTTATTTGAAAAACTTTTCAAGATCAAAATAGGTTTTGATCGCCTTAATACAAAAATTTTGGGCCTAAGAGTTAAAAGCCTAAAAATTTTAATTCAAATTTAATTTGGATTTTGGTTTTTAATTTTAATTTTTTTTGGTAAAAAAAAGTCAAAGTCAAAAAAAGAAAAAAAAAGTAGAACAAAAATGTGTGAATTTGTTTTTGGAAAACCTTAGATCCAATTCGGTCTTAGATTCAATGTCAAATTCTAAATTTTTCATGTATAGAAATTCTAGGACCTTAATTTATTGACAAAAGGAAAAAAATCATAAAAGAATAAATCTTAGAGAATTTTCCTAGATTCAGTAGGACTTAAATTTTTTCAAATTAAAAGAGGTTGAATCTCTATATAAAGAGCCCAAACTTGTGATAAAAAAGGACAAACAATCAAGTAATATACATAAGTAATTAAGCAATTAGAGTTGTGAAAATATTTTGGGTTCTTGGTTTTTAGTTTTGGGCATTCAATTTTAGGTGCTTTTGAAATTGATTTTGTGATTCAATTCTCAGTGTTTTGAAAACAATTTTGGATTTGATTTTTGGGGTCTTGGAGAATTTTGTTTGGATTTCTGAAAATATTGAAAGATTCTGAGGAAGTTTTGAAAATCTAGGTTTTTGGGCTTTTGGAATTGATGTTTGAAATTTTAAAAAGTTTTTGGGATTCTTTTTTGAATTTTTAGGGAAGATTTTGATTTTTTTAGGTTTGGGTTGGATTTTAGAATTTTTTGGATTTTGAGTTAAATTTTTTGCTAGAGTTTTAAGTTTCTGGCAATTTTCACGATTGTTGACGGTGACCAAAATTTGGGTTGGTGCATTTTTTTTGGAAAAACTTAAATTTTTTAACAACTGGTTGAATTTTTTGGTTTCAAAATTTGGGTTTCTTTATAGATTTCTAGAAAAGGTCGAATGTCACGATAAGAATTTCTAGAGAGAAAAAAGAGGATTTTGGCCTAGAAAGAGAAAGGAAAAGAAAATTTTGAAGCAAGCTTGGATTTTTTTGGCTTATATAGCAATCTTAAAATGACATCATTTCATAACTCCTAGAATTTGCGTGCTAACTCGCTGACTTGTGTGCCAACTCGACTTGAATGATAAGTTTTTAATTTTCTTTTTTTTTTTAATTTTTTTACCTTTTTTTAAATTTTTTCTCTTTTTATTATTTATTATTTAATTATTGATTAAATTTAAAAATGATGAGTAAAAGAAAAAGGAAAAAATTAGTAAGATTTTATAATTTATTTACATGATATTTTTATGAATTTACTTTTTTGCATGATATTTATTTCACATGACTTTAATTTAATTGCATGTTTTTACATGGATGCATGATTCATTATTTGTTTAATTTTTAATATATTTATATGTGTGATTACATGATTATTACTTAATTGCATGATTAATTATTCTTTGTGTGATATATTAATATATTTGCATGATTATTAATATATTTATTTGTGTCATTTATTAAATATTTATTTGCATAATATTTTTTGCATGATATTTTATAGTATTTGTATGATATTTTTACATGATAATTTTATATTATTGCATGACAATTTTTTGCATGATATTTTATATTATTGTATGATGTTTTTATTGCATGATAATGTTTGCATGATTTATTATATATTTTGCATGATTGTATGATTGCATGATATTTCTTGATAGAATTTTTTGTATGACAATGTTAAGGAAATAAATAAAGGGATTTGAATTGATTTGCATAGTAAAAATCATTTTTGATTAAGACTTAGATAAGATGATATATGATTAATTTGGTACTAATTTTTTAACATAATAGGGGTGCTAAAACCTTTCTTACACATAACTAACTCTCAAATCTTAGTTTTATTGTTAAAGGCCATAACTTTTTCTTTTTAAGGACCTTTAATTTATACTTAGGATAACTTTAAAATAGATAGATTCAGATAGGTGGCTAATCACGTTTAGATAAAAAAAGATTGGCAAAAAAAAGATAGAAAAATGTATACATCTATCTATCTACGTGGAAGAAATTAGCAATTAAAGGCTAGTTTAGTATTGTTGTTGTAAATAAAAAAAGTTTAGATTGAGAAAAATGCATTTAAAAATTGTGATACAAAATTAAGATTAAAAATTAAGATTGAGCAGATAAAGAGGGAAGAAAATAGAAAGGAGAGTAGTGAAAAGTAACGAAAACAAAAAAAAAAAAAAAACCATTTCTTTGTTTAGATTAGGGTTGCGCAAGAATCAATTTTTACAAAAAAAAAGACAAAAAATCGATTCATAAGTTAAATCAGTTTTGGTTTTTTCAGCTAAATAGATTAATTCGATTAATGGCTTGGTTTAATCAGTGTATTTGGTCGATTTTTGGTGTTAATATTAAAAAATCAAACAAACCGAAATACCTGACTAATTATTATTAAAATATTTTATATTTTAATTAATTTTCTTTTTTAATTATATACTTTTACTTTTATAAAAAAAGTTTATTTCTTTTTTTTACTCTTTCTTTGATTCTCTCTTAGATCGACCCTCACCCTTGCATGTCACCGCTGCTTATTTCTCACTTGATCTTGATGTCACAAGCCTTAATCGATGACCACCACTAACCATCTATACCAAACCTCACCTCTTTCTGCTTAATCTTCAATGTTTTCTCACCTGTCAACTTTATCTGCTCAATCTCCTTTGTCCATACCGTACTAGACTTCATTTGCTTTATCTTTCTTCTCACCTATCAATCTCTTTTTCTTTTTTGCAACTCAAGTCAATTGCTCATCATTAAGGTAAGGATTTCTAATTATTTTCAGACATTTTCCATTTACCCTTGCTTTCAATATGTTTGGGAGAGATCTTGTGGCTTTCTGAATCTTTGTTTGGCTGTTCTGTTTCTTTTGTTTGGGTTGTTCTATATGAAGAATTAAACTTTATTAAGTCTGAAATTGTATTGAGCATGAAACTTTATCAACTTCTATAATTATATTAAGCATGAAACTTCTGTAATTTGATGGGATTTTTTGTTTTTAGTTTTACTATTTTTTTTTACAAATTTTTTTTAGGTATGGGTTCTTTACTTTTGTTTATTGTCTACATTTTTCTTCTAGAAAGGAAACAAATAGCTTTGACCTCCACAAGCAAAGCAACGAAGGGAATTTAAAAGAAAAAAAATTTGGTTTTTGAAGATAAACCATTTTATTAAATTTGAAATTGTATTACGCATGAAACTTTATCAACTTTTATAATTGTATTAAACATGAAACTTCTATAATTGTTAGTAAGAGTATTCAACATTAACTTCTCTATCACAAATGAAGCATGAAATAGTATGCCAAAATTGACTATACGGAAAAAACCAAAAAAACTAATCAGATTAAATTGGTTTTGTTTTCTTAGTTTTATGTTATGCTTTGGTCAATTTGGTTTTAGCTTATAACTAAATCAGTTAAATCCTTTTTTTGGTTTTTACAATCGAATTAATCGAACTGACTATTTTTTTAGCCTTAGTTTAGATATACTTTTAATTTGAAGGAAGGAAAATAAGTAGAAACTCAACAACCCTTGACTTCTCTTATAATTTCAACTTTTAAATACCTAGATTTGATGAAGTTAAGGAAATAGAGTTAAAAAATTTTGTTTTCATGAGAAGATTATTATACCTATATTTTTATTTATTTTTATGAAAAAAAATTATTTTCATGAAAAAATTATTATATCCATATTTTCATAGAGGTAGATCAATGTCAATCTACCTTAAGCTAGCCCTATGGTGTTGGCAATCGACCTTTCCACACCTTCCATTTTCTTTTCTCTATCCTATTTTTCTTTATTTAATCTTTTTAGTTTCCTTTTTTTTTTTTCTCAAATTTTCAAGTTAAGAAATAAAAATCAAAATAAAAAATAACATGATTTTTTTTTAACAATTGACATGATTTTATTAAACTTTTATGTCAAATCACTAATTTAATTAATGTTGTTTGTTTAAATGGATAAGCAAATTTTAAATATTTAATATACATTTGATGGGTGTTGAAATTAATTTTGATAAGATTAAAAATAGTGATGAAGATTGTTAGCTTAAAGACTTGAATTAAACTAAGAGAATGGTGAATTGGTTGATTATAAAATTTTCAAATTCAATATCCAATAAGCAAAAAATTCACAAATCAATTTTTTCAAGCAATTAAACACAACAAATATGAGTGTAGTAAAAAATCTTAAAAGCAAAGAGATAGGGATAGAGAATCAAATACCAAAATTTATAGAGATTTAACCCTTTCTTTAGGCACTTATGTCCTCTCCCTTAGCCTTACTTACTAGGGAATCCAATCCACTATGTGTTGAATGTTACAACCTAACTCTTCAAAGCTTTATACAATTAGCAACACAATCTCTTAAAGGTTATCCTCCCACTGAAGCTCACAATCCCATAATACAAGTTTTTAAGTATTTTGCAAACTTAAAGAACCTTTCTAAGGTTGGGTGTTTGCTAATTTGAAGTTCAAATCAAGATTAAGAAGAATATTGTCATAATGTATATATTCATAAGTCTATAGCTAGACTTAATAAGAGGAGTCACCATAAATCTTTTATCTAGGTGTGATTGGCTACCTAATAAATCTATCCTTTTAAGAAACTCTCAAACTTGACTAAGGGTCCTTAAAGAATAGGTTCTAGTCTACTAATCAAAATAGGGTTCAAGAGTTCAGTCGCATATGGAAAATGTTATAGCACCTCCACATGCTCATCCTACGATGGTACTATTTAATTTTTAATTATCCTAAGATTTTAATTCTAATGGTCTTAAATTTAATATTGGAAATAATTCTTAAGATTTTTCTATTATTCTGATAGAATTCTTAAAAATACTTCCTCACCTCAAGAGTATTCAAAAATTCTATTTGTTTTCTTCAAGAGGCCTCGTCGTTGAAAATCTTAATTAATTTTATTTTTTACTAAACTTTTATTTTATAAAAAAAATCTAATTCTTTCATCATTTGGGCTAAAATTAAAAATATTTTTTCATCTAGAAATATCTTAGATAATCATCTAGTCGTGATTATTAAGAATTTCATCCTCAGAATTTATTTTTTATTTTTTTTATTTTTAAATTTTTCTCCATTTTAGTCTATTTAGAAAATTTCCTATAAGTTTCTTTTCTAAATTTTTTATCATTTTGGTTAATTTAGAATTTAAACTATTGTTAATTTCTTAATCCTTGAAAAGAAAATATAACAATTGTTTTTTGAAGTCTCATTTAAATTCTTTCACCATTTGGGTCGAATTTAAAGAAAATTTTCACATAGAAATTTCTTAGGAAATTTACCATTTGAAAATTTTAAGATTCACATCATTAGATAATAGTCAAATATTTTTCCTCCACATTTTTAAGATATATTTTTTTATTTAGAAAAAGATATAATTACTTTTATTGAAATTTCATCTAAATCATTCTACCATTTGGGTCTAATTTAGAGAAAATTTTCACCTAGAGATTTCTTAAAAAATTTGTCATTTGAAATTTTTAAAAATCTCATCATTGAGTAATTAGTATTTTAATTCCAAAATTTTATTAAATTTGTGTTTTTTTAATTTTCTAAAAAACTAAAAATCAATATTAATTATTATTATTGAAATTTTATCAAAATTCTCTTTCATTTGAGACAAATTTAGAAAAATTCTCACTTAGGAATTTTATAGAAAGTAACTTATTGCAATTTATAAAAATTTCATCATTGGATAATTATTATTTACTCTAAAAAAATTTATTGATGTTTTATTTTGTTCATTTTTTAAATTTTTTTTTCTCTATTTTTTTAATTTAATCATGCAAAAATACTTTAAAAATAAATAAACAAAACAAAATAAATAAATACATAAATAAAATAAAACAAATACCAAAATAGGAATCAACTCGGCTTTAACGGCTAGAGGGCTTGATTGAAGGAAAAAACAGATGGCTGAAGTGACTCAGCTAGTACTCGGCTTGGCTAGAGATTTAGCTCAACTTTGTGGGTCGTGAACCAAGTCACATGTGGGCATAGATCAGGCATGAGAAAAATACGGATCTTATAAAATTGATATGCAAAAAACAATGTCATTTGGGCAGACTATAAAAAGGCCAAAATTATTCTTTTCCTCAAAATCCTCCTACACACACTCTCTCTACTTATTTTTTCTCTCTTGTTCTCTCTCTATAACCTATGAACAACTAGATGAACATTCACCGATTTCTAGAATTGGTCATAAAAAATTGGGTATCTTCGTTGATTTCTAGATTTTTTGCTAGAATACCATCCGAAAATTCAATTTTGCCAAAATCTTTAACTAGATTCTAGAAAACTCGTCAAAAAGTTCAAACTTCATCAAAATCTTCACTAGAAACTAGAAAAGTTTGTCAGAATCTAGAAAATTTTCAAAAAATTAAAATTCACCAAGCTTTCAGAACCCCTATCAAAAACTCTTTTAAAAATTTGAAACCTGACTACTACTTTTTTTTTTTTCTTGATTTCTACTTGCATCTTAATCTTTGTGTGTTCTACTGCTTGATTTGGGTTTATATTTATAAGGTTCAAATCAAGAGAACTTTATATCAAATAGAGTTTCAATTTCCTTTTAATTCTCCCTTCAAACTTTAAGTTCAACTCTAACTTTATGATCTAAACAAACAGTTTGATACAAACTCAGCCACTTGATTTTCATTTTTCATTTATTTATTTAACAATTACAACCCCAGTTAAATTGGGGTGTCTATAGTTGCCCTTTTTTATGCACTTTTCTATAAAACATGAATTGTGCAAAGATGTAGATAACCCTTATACACACTCAATTTTCCTTTTTTTTTTTTAACTCTTTTTAAAATAGATACTTAAAATTTTTGAACACAAAAACTTCTTTAAACAAGGGCTCACAACTTTTGGAAAATATATAAGGCTCTTCTAAATAGAAGCTCTACAACTTTTGAAAAATAATAAAGCTCCTCTAAATAGAGGCTCACAACTTTTGAAAAATAAATAAATAAATAAAGCTCCTCTAAATAGAAGCACAACAACTTTTGAAAAATAATAAAGTTCCTCTAAATAGAGGCTCAGAATTTTTGAAAAATAAATAAATAAATAAAGCTCCTCTAAATAGAGGCTTAACAACTTTTAAAAAAAAATAATAAAGCTCTTCTAAATAGAGGCTTAATAACTTTTGAAAAATAAATAAATACCTTTAAACAAAGGCTTTTTTAATAATCATGCTCAAAGGCCTTATAGATCATGTTTGAAGAAATTTTAAGAGATTATGTCTAGAAGTCTTACAAATTGTTCTTAATATAAAAAAAATGCTCATTGGAACAAAGGCTTCACAACTTTAAAATTTCATAAAATCTTTGTTCTTGATTGGATTTGTTGAAATATCTTTTTTCAAGGATTAGAATCTTACCTCATAGGTTTCTTTTTAAACGAGAATTTGAAATTCCTTCACTGCAAAGTCTTCATATTTATTTTTTCCATATGAGATCTTATAATATCCCTATTTCTTAGATTCATACACTAGACATTCCTAAATATGATGCATGCTATGCAAATGTCAGTTAATATCTTTTCAATTATGGTACACAGATTCTCAAGCCTCTTTCTTTTGGATCTTGAACTGTTCAATCTTCAAGCATTAAGACCAAATGGATTTGATTTTCAATCATTTCTCTCATTCGATTCCCATATTTTTTTTTAAAGAAATCTTTCTTCTCTAAATTCAATGTCTTTACTAGGAACTGGACACTTCATATTTATTTTTATCACTCTCAACCTTTCCAAAGTAATGTAAAAATCTTTTCAAAAAGTAAAAATGCTATCATACATTTTTTCCATTGCAAGGTATTAAAAGGAAAAGCCAAGGGATGGATTGGGAATAAATGGAAAATAGTCATCAAAAAAGAGACACAAGGAATGAAATGAAAAATGGTAGAACAACTTTGGCTATTAATAAAGAAGAATGCCTACAAAAATGGGTATGGGGTAATAATGCCTAAAATAAACAATCAAATAATCATGATAACATATCTTGAAGTCTTTTAAAAAACTCAACCACTTGATGAACCTAACAACTTAAAGCTCATTAGAACATGCTACCCCTATGCTAGTGAATTCTTAAATTTGATGCTATATCCTTCTCATCTAAGCTGTCTTTTTAGGTTTTTTACATAGATGAACCCCCTTTTAACTCAAATTGCATTTTTGAGGTTTTTAATTTAAGTCCTTCTTTTTCATTCATTTTTTTCTTTTTTTTTTAAGTGTAGTATTTCTTCATAGCATCAAAATTTATAGGATTAAACAAATCATCTTCATCCATCTCTACTAATATTATAATCATTCTCAATTTGGAGTCCATTTTCCTCTATTATCGTGCTGGCTTGAAAGAATTATTTTCAAAACCATCTCATTTTGCTGAAAACAATGAGGTCAAACCTTTTTATCATGAGATCTTATCATTATTTTTTGATATAGTTGACCATGACACAACATTGTCAAAATCTTCTCTTTAATAAAATTTAATTACTCGTAGCACTTTCGAATCCATTCAACTTCTTCCAGTCTAATTTTTTTTAATACTCTCAAGAATGAGATTTTCACTTCTACTGGTAACACAGTTTTCATCCTATGAACAAAAAAAAAATTGGGTTCCCTCAGTAGAGGTATGCACTGATGTTCGATAAGCATAAAGGGCAAATGGTAACTTTTCATACTAGTCTGTATAGGTTTCGATCATCTTTTCAAGAATTCTTTTTATATTCTTGTTTGTCACCTCAATTGCCACATTTATTTGTGGGCGATATGGCTCCAAATTGTGATACTTGATCTTGTACTGAGCATAAATTTCCTGTATCATTTTACTATTCATATTCTTGGCATTATCTAAAATATTTCTTTCTGAAAGTTCATAACTACAAATTATCTCTCTTTTTATGAACTTACAGACCACAGATTGTGTCACACTTCCAAATGAAGCTACTTTCACCCATTTTGTGAAATAATCTATCATCATAAAAATGAACCTATGCCCATTAGAAGCCTTTGGGGTAATAGGATCAATGATATCTATGCCTCACATGAAGAATGGCCAAGGGGGTGCCAAAACATGTAAAGCAATCGATGAAGCATAGATCTTATCATCCTAGATTTGCCACTTATGACATTTTTTAGCATAGTCAATGTAGTCGTTTTTCATTGTCAACCTATAATACCCAACTTTCATAATTTATTTGGCCATCATATATCCACTTACATGTGCCCTATATATTCTATCATGCACCTATTTAATACTCTTTTTTGCCTCAGCCACATTTATGCATCTCAATAATACTTGATCATGGCTCTTTTTATACAAAACATTACCATCAAAGAAGAAACTCATTGTTTATCTTCGGATAACTCTTTTATCATTCTTAATCATTTAGTTCAGGTACTGTTGATTCTTAATGTACTACAAGATATCATAATACCATGGCTTTTCATTTTTTTTCTTTTTTTACATTAGAAAAATGAGCTAGCATATCCTTAACATCTAGCTTGATGAGTTAAATATCGATGTTATCATTAATTTGGATTCTTATTGCCAGAGTAGCTAAGGTATCAGCAATTAGATTTTCTTCACAAGGTAAATGATTAAACTAAATATCTTTAAATTGCTTGATAAACTCTAGGATATACTTATGATATGAAATGAGTTTTGAAACTCTTGTCTCCTATTCTTCTTTCAATTAATATATAACTAGAGCTGAGTCTCTAAGCACTTTCAATACTCTAATATTTCTATTTATAGCAGCTTGTAAACCTATAACATAGGCTTCATATTGAACAATGTTGTTTGTGAAATTGAAATTCAATATTGCTGTTATAGGATATAGTATTCTTCTAGAGAAATCAGAATTGCTCTAATTTTATACCACAAGGCATTGGTAGCTTCATCAAAGTACATTTTTCAACACTTCTCATAATGCTCTTCTTTCTCAAGTTAGGAAATAGTCATCAAATCTTCATTTAAAAACAATCTCATTGGCTCATAATCTTTATCAGCATGATCTATGAGAAACTCAGTTATAGCACTTTTTTTTATTATTTTCTAACTTACACATACGATGTCATATTCTGAGAGCATTACTTGTCATCTCACAATTCTTTCAGATAATAAAAGCTTCTTGAAGATATCTTTGATTGGATCCAATTTTGCTATAAGCCAAGTAGTATGATAGAACATGTACTATCTTAGTCTTTTGGCTATCCAAGCTAATGCGTAACACATTTTTTCTAAAGAAAAATACTTGGACTCATATTTTATAAACTTTTTACTCAGTAGTAGATAATTCTTTCTTTTCTGCTAGGCTCATCTTATTATCCCAGCATACATCCCATTGACTTCTCATACACTGTCAAGTATAAGATCAAAGGTCATTCTAAAATAGATGGTACCAATACTGAAGGATTTGACAAGTACCGTTAATTTTATTAAAAGTATCTTGGTATTTCTTGTTCCATTATCAAGGATTATTTTTGTGAAAAAGCTTAAAAATAAAATCACACTTATAGGTAAGCTAAGAAATGAATCAAGAAATGTAGTTCAACCTACTCAGAAAACCTTGAACTTTTTTTGGTGTGCTTAGAGGTGACAAATTTTTAATAACTCATATTTGTCTGGATTGACTTCAATCCCTTTTTTATTGACCACAAAGCCTAGCGACTTTCCTAACTTTACCTTAAATGTACATTTGGCCGAGTTCAACTTGAGTTAGAATTTTCAACCTTTCAAATAACTTCTTAAGGTTGGTGACATGATCTTCTTTTTTTTTGAGATTTTGCAATCATATCATCTATATATACTTTAATCTTTTTATGTGTCATGTCATGAAAGAGCATCACCATGGTCTTTTGATAAGTTGCTCCAACATTTTTTAAACCAAATGGCATGATTTTGTAACAAAATATACCTTACATGGTCATAGAAGTGGTTTTTTTTATGTCATCTTTAGTCATTTTTATTTAATTATACCTTGAGAACCCATCCATAAAGGAAAACATAGAATGCCTGGCTATATTGTCCACTAGTGTGTTAATATAAGGCAAAAAAAGTTATCTTTTGGACTAGTCCTATTCAAGTCATGATAATTCACACACATTCGCACCTTCCCATCTTTATTAGGGATTGGTACTATATTGGCTACCCATTCTAAATACTTAGCTACTTGCAGGAAACTTACATCAAATAACTTTTTCGCTTCTTATCTAATCTTTAGAAGCATTTTAGGCTTCATTTGCCTTAAATTCTGTTATATTGGTTTATGTTATGGCTTTAGGGGTAATTTATGTTTCAATATTTCTGTGTTAAGCCCGAAATATCTTGATAAAACCAAGCAAATACATCTATGAATTCTCAGTAGATCTTTTAGTCTTTGCCTATTTGTCAATGAAAGCAATGTACCAACCTTAACCTCTTTTTTATTCTCTTTATTTCTTAAGTTTACCTATTCAGTTATCTCCCGATGAGGCTCAATTAGTTTATTTTCTTGCTCAATTAATCTCATTAGGTTTAGAGGCAATACATATTCTTCATAATCATCTTCGTTATCAAGTTTATCAGCATTAATCAAATTTTAAAATTAACCCATTGATCGTTATCATGATTATCCTCATATTCATTTAAGGACTTGAAATTGAATAAAATTGGATATGTTGGCAAGATGTATTAAAAAAATGAAAAATAAGAGCAATAGAAGAAATAAATGAAAATACATCATTCCTACTCTTTATTGAAATAATAATAAATAAATGAACCATACATAAAAGATCATCCCAATACTTTTAGGCATAAGCTATTAGGATATATAATTATGTTGAAATAGTCTCAAGGATAGCAAGCATTTCGATGGTGTTTTAATTGTTCAACTTGTAACCTGATGGACAAAGATAGACCCACATTTCTTGTTCATACCTCTTTTCATCTCTAATTGCATGGATGGATAGACAACTTAGAGAATGCTTTTTTTATGCTTAATTTTAGATCCTCCTTAAAATCTTCATCTATATTTGGGTACATGAACCTTTTAGGCCTAAAGGTATCATAGAGGTGTAAGATGACCATTGGCATAGTCTCCGGTTCATACCCTTTGGATCTTGCCATTATTCTTTCATTCTTGTTTGCTTATCTTCTTCTTATCTCTCAGCCTTTTGCCTCATAGCCTAGGCCCAACCTTTCACTATTGTCAATTATTGCTTGGGGTTCTCTTATTCTTTATAAATTTTTGCCTAGCCCTATTCTAAAATACCAACCCTTATTAATAATTTGATTCACCACTATCTTTGAGAAACAAGGTTGGTTCATCTTAGGTCCTTTACCCATAAAATTGAACAATTCAAAGGAACGATAGAAGCATTCCAATGCCTCCTCAAACTTTTTCCACATAAGGGGCATTTAATGGCTGAGTCACAAGTATATCCTTTTTTTTAAATACTACTATCAATTGATTTTCCACATTGAACTTGATCTTTAGATACAAGGTAAAGGGAATAACACCTATCATATGAATCCATGGCCTTCTTAACAAATAGCTATAAGATAAGAAGATATCCATCATTTGAAATTTTAAATTAAATGTACATGGCCTAATTTACAAGGGCATCTTAAATAGCTCAAAACTTCATATATGTTTCCATTAAAAGCCCAAATGATCATATGACTATTCTTTATATATGAGTAATCAATAAGTAGCCTTGCCAGAGTTGACATAGGCGTTACATTAATGGTAAAGCCATTATCAATGAAAACCTTAGCTATAATATGACTTTTGTACTTGACAATGATATGTAGAGCCTTGATGTTTCTCTCTTCTTTTAGAGGAATCTCATCATCGCTAAATGCTATATAGTTTGACATTACCAGATTTTTCATTAAGTGATTCATATACTCAACAAAAAACATTATGTGCCATACACACCTAGTTTAACACATTTAATAAGGCATTTCAATACGATTCAAAATCCAACAATAATGATAGCAGTGAGATTCATGCTAGCATCTTATTTAATTATTCAACCATAGAGTATTCATTGTGTTTTACTAGCTTCAAGAATTCATAAGCCTTTTTATCTGATATTAGCTTCGACACTCTTCTCTAAGCACCACTTCTAGTTTATTCTATTTTTCTTCTACTTTGGCCTTTTCTTTTTTGGCCTTTTTCAGTATTTTTGGAATATAACATCTTTCATTTCAGGTTATGCTAGCCATTCCTATTATGTTGGTAGCATCAGTCTTGGTTGTATTTCTCTCTTGTTTCTAGACTATCATATCATAGTCATATCTCTATGGCACAACTTTATCATTCTTATAGGAAAATGAGGTAAGGATTTTAAAAGTCACTGGCCTGGGGATGAGTTTGTTTATAATCAACTTTGGTTTCTTTTTACGATAAATTGTCACTAGTTTTAGAACCATTTTTGATGACTTATCAGCCACGAACACTTTAGCACTTCTTAAGGTCTTCCTTTCTTCATAAAGCTCAATTTGGTAAGAATCCATGAGTTTCTATACCTTCTGATGAAATTACTTATAGGTTTCAATAGAATGGTCAATTTTTCCATTGTGATATTTGTAGTTTTTATCTAATACATATTATCCACAATAGTTACCTGGATCTACTAGCTGTATCATGCCAACTTTATACAAAGTATTGAATAGCTAACTATAAAGAGGCTTGACCTTTCTCACTTTCTTTTTTATACAACACCCTTGGTCTTTATTTAGAGCATTCACATTATGGTTAGGCAAAAGATTACCAATAACATTTAGTGTCGTCATCTTTTTTGTATCAAAGTTTATCATTTTATCTTTGATCAATTATTGTAACTTATATTTTAAGGTAGTACAATTCTCAGTGGAATGACCAACAATTCTATTGTGGTAGTCACAGTAAGCTATGGGATCATATTACTCTTAAGCGACTTTAAATAGTTAAGGACAATTAAATGGTTATTATAAAGCTCTTGATATAACTTTATATAAGTCAGGGGAATTAGGTCAAATACAGGTTTTTCTTAGGCATTTCGTAACTCTCACGAATCACTTGTTGGGTTGCAGGATGAATCTGAGGTCTTATAAGAGGTTGAGTGTTAAAACTATATAAGAAAGCTTGGGGTCTAAAAGTAGGTTGATATGTTGGTGAGTAAGATGGTTGTGGGGTTGGCTAATATGGGTAAGGTGCAGTATTATCCATAATAGGGTAGTATGTGGAGTAAGCTTGAGGTGGATAAGGTTGGTTACCTCTAAGCTATTATATTTCAAAACTCACAGCTTAAGCTTCAATCTTTTTTTTCTATGGTGCTTTTTTGGTGGGAACTTCTTCTCCTTTCAACTTATCGTTATTAATGGAATTTTCAATGATTTCATTTGAGATCACCATATCGATGAAATTTTTTGTTGTATTTCCTATCATCATTTCATAATAGGGAGATTTTAAAGCTTAAAATAATACTATAGTCTCTTTCTCAATCAGAAGTGGTTGAACTTGAGTAGCTATATCCCTTCACCTTTAGGTATATTTCTTGAATGATTTAATTGCCTTTTTCTTTATATTCTACAAAGAAAGGTGATTAGAAGCTAGATCTATTATATGCTGATGCTAACTGATGAAATCGTAGGCCATTTCACTATAGGAATAAATGTGGGTCCTCTCTGGTTGGACATACCATCTAATAGCAGAGCCAATAAAGTTGTCTTGAAATATGTTAATTAAAAAGCTTTTCATAATTAGTATAGGCAGTCATTTTTTTATAGTAAAAGTAATGTGAGTCTTTGGACAATTCATACTATCATATTTTTTAAACTTTGGTACTTTGAACTTCGAAGGAATAATAATTTTTGAGACTAAACAGAGCCCACCAATATCTATAGAACCATAAAAACTAATTCTCTCTATTGCTCGCAACATTTCTTCCAACAAGTTCATCTTCTTGTTAGCTATTGAGTTTCCTAATGACTTGACTGTTTTTGTTTTTAATTACTCTTTTTCTTTTGGATAATCTAAATCAGAGGCCTGGATTGGTTCTCTTACTTTTTCAGTAAAGACATAACTCTGGTAATGCTTTGGATTTGAAGTTGATGGCATTTTGGGGTATGTATATCCTATAAAGTATATGAACTACTGTGGTGGTATATCTTGTGTGGATTGGGCTTGATACAGCCTATAACCAAAAAGATATAGAGGGTCAACCACATTTTGTGATAGATGGTCCTGTTGGCTAGCATTTCCTTTTATGGCCTTCCCTTTATTCAATTTATTTAGGGCTTCTAAAATTTTATTCAACTTCCTTTCAAGTTTTTCTTAAGCTTTCTCTATTTTTTTTTAGACGATTTGTATTTTCTTATTCCATATATCTGGCTCAGGCTATAGTATTATATTGATGGTGGGTCATTTGAACAAAATTCTTAGATGGTTGAGCTATCCTTGAACCTAATGTACCATAATTAAGACACTCATGTTACTAATCTAATCTTTTTAAGAATCCTATATACATGAATGAATGAATGCATAAACAATGTATGAATGCATGTATTGACATGTTATGAGGCATGGATGAATACATATATTAGTGATGCTGGAATAAGAAAACAACATACAAAATATAACAACTTAATCAATAA
This sequence comes from Durio zibethinus, assembly GCF_047325235.1. Lineage (NCBI taxonomy): Eukaryota > Viridiplantae > Streptophyta > Magnoliopsida > Malvales > Malvaceae > Durio > Durio zibethinus. The sequence goes on along the minus strand of NC_143174.1, from coordinate 9,509,633 downwards.
GGATAAAATAACATTAGTTATAAAGGTGATACAAATGAAGTTAAAAAAGCCCACTCATATGTCCTAATTAAGGTTACATTCTAATGATAGGTAGATATGGCTCTAACCTAAGGTTGGCTTCCTATGTTATACTACATGTGGTTTAGGTTAATCTAAAGGTTCTCAAATTGTTCTTACATTATTATCCATCATAGACTAGTAAAACACTCCAATCTTCGCCCATCATAGGCTACATCTGTAAAACATTCAATTTGAGTGAGATTATTCTGCTAACAATTGCGAAAATTATCATCTCATGAAAACGTAGGAACTTTACTCCCTCCTAAGGATGACATAACTTAGGTATGGAGTTCCTGTGATGCACATGCATGTGATAATGTGTGTGAAATAATAAATATATCTTGATTCGTAATTTTCACAAGCCAAGTTAAAGAATACAAACAAACGATTGGCAATTTAAGATCAAACAAACCAAAAAAAATTAGGATAATTCAAAATTAATTAATGGCCTGACTCTCAGAGTCCCCAATGGAGTCGTTAAAATATCATAATGTATAGATTTGTAAATCTATAACTAAACTTAACAAGAGAAGTCACCACCAATCTTTTATCTAGGTGTGATTGGTTACCTAATGAATCTATCCTTTTAAGGAGCTCCCAAGCATGACTAAGGGTCTTTAAAGAATAAGTTCTGGCTTACTAATCAAAACAGGGTTCAGGAGTTCAGTTACGTATGAGGAAAGTTATAGCACCTCCACATGCCCATCCTAAAATGGTACTATTTAATTTTAAATTATCCTAAGATCTTGATTTTAATGGTCTTAAATTTAATATTGAAAATAATTCTTAAAATTTTTTCATCAATCTGGTAGAATTTTTAAAAATACTTCCTCACTTTAAGAGTATTCGAGAATCCCATTTGTTTTCTTGAAGAGGCTCCATCATCGGAAAGCTTAATCAATTTTATTTTTTATTGAATTTTTGTTTTATTGAAAAAATATATAATTCTTTCACAATTTGGGCCAAAATTAAAAATATTTTCTCACCTAGAAATATCTTAGATAATCACCCATTTGTGATTACTAAGAATTTTATCCTTAAAATTTATTTATTTTATTAATTCTAATTTTTTCACCATTTGGGTCTATTTAGAAAATTTTTTTACAAGTTTCTTTTATAAATTTTCCATTGTTTGGGTCAATTTAGAATTTAAACTATTGTTAATTTTTTAATCCTTGAAAAGAAAATAATATGATAATTATTTTTTGAAATCTCATTTAAATTTTTCCACCATTTGAGTTGAATTTAAAAAATTTCTCACCTAAAGATTTCTTAGCAAATTTACCATTTAAAATTTTTAAGATTCTCATCCTTAGATAATGGTCAAATATTTTTCCCCACATTTTTAAGTTATATTTTTTTATTTGAAAAAGAATACAATTACTTTTATTGAAATTTCACCTAAATTATTTCACCATTTAGAGTAAATTTAGATAAATTCCTCATCTAGAGATTTCTTAAAAAATTTGCCATTCAAAATTTCTTAAAATCTCATCATTAGGTAATGAGTATTTTAATTCCAAAATTTTATTAAATTTATTTTTTTATTTTCTAAAAAATTGAAAATAAATATTTATTATTATTATTATTGAAATTTTATTTAAATTCTCCTCCATTTGAGACAAACTTAGAAAAATTTCTTACTTAGGAATTTTATGGAAATTAATCTTTTGCAATTTCTAAAAATTCCATCATTGGATAATTATTATTTACTTTCAAAAAAATTATTAATTTTTTATTTTGTTCTATTTTTTTTTAAATTTTTTTCTCTAATTTTTCTTAAAATTTAATCATGCAAAAATACTTTGAAAATAAATAAACAAAATAAAATAATAAATATATATATACCAAAATAGGAATTAGCTCAGCTTTAACGGTTAGAAGGCGCGACTGGAGGAACAAATAGATGGTTGAAATGGCTTAGCTGGTACTCTACTTGGCTAGAGAGTCAGCTCAACTTATGGGTCATGAACTAGGTCACATGCGAGTGTGGGTCGAGCATGAGAAAAAACATGAATCCTATAAAAATAGATATGCAAAAACAACATTGTTTGGGTAGACATATAAAAGAGCCAAAATTCTTCTTTTCCTTAGAATCCTTATCCACACACACTCTCTACTTTTTTTTTTCTTTCTCCCTCTCTCTCTACAACCTATGAACAACCGGATGAGCATTCATCGATTTTTAGAACTGGTTATTGGAAACTGGATATCTTCGTCGATTTTTAGATATTTGGCCAGAATACCATTGGAAAATTCAATCTTCGTTGGAATCTTCAATTGGATTATGGAAAACTCGCCAGAAAGTTCAAACATCACCAGAATCTTCATTGAAAACCAAAAAAGTTCATTGGAATATGAAAATTTTTCATATTTTTCCAAAAAAAAAAATCACTAACTTTTCAAAACCCATGCTAAAGACTCTTTTAAAATTTTAGACTTGATTACTCCTTTTTTTTCCTGATTTCTACATGTATCTAGTTTGCTTGTTGATCTCTCTATGTGTTCTACTACTTGATTTGGGTTTGTATTTATAGAATTCAAATAAGAAAACTCTACATCAAATAGAGTTTCAATTTCCCTTTAATTCTCCCTTCAAACTTTAAGTTCAACTCTAACTTTATGATCTAAACAAACAGTTTCATACAAACTCAACCACCTGATTTTCCTTTTTCATTTTCATTTATTTATTTAACAATTACAACCCCAGACAAATTAGGATGTCTACAAATATCAAGAGAGAAACAAATACAAGAAGAATGTTTGCACTTTTCACACAACAAAATGTTTTTTAATGCTTGAAAAATATGGTAGATGGAAGCAATAAGTTTTCTTGGCTCTTAATAACTTCAAATGTGGTGGGAGACCTTCATTTATATGTTTAGAATGGAAGATAGCCATTGCTTACATTAATTATTTGGAAGCTTTACAAAATTTTAAACAAAAATAGCTGTTGCAAGCATTCTGGGCATGAGGGGATTGGTCCCTTCATATAGGGATCGATTGGGTTAGTTAAAATACAAACAAAAATTTTGCATGAAAAGACATAACCAATCGATCCATAAAATGGTACCAATCAATCCTTTTTTCAGGAAATCGATCCTTTAGTCTAGGTGATCAATCTCTTTTCATGTTTAGAACCAAATTTTTGTGCTAATTAAAAAGCCAATCGATCCCTATATGGAGGGGATCAATCATGTCTTTGAAAACTTAAACCAATTGATCCATACAAGAAGGGGATTGATTGGTTTTTATGAAAATTTTAGGAGATACCTTTCTGGCCAAAAAAATCAATTGATCCTTTTGAGGACGAGATTGATCCCTTCTATGCAATTTTGGTCAATTTTGTTTTCTAACCATGTTAGATGAATTGAACATATTTTTGACTGAATAAAAATCTAGAAAAATATTCAAATTAAGTTCAAATCATTTCAAGCAATTTTTTGTTTTGTTATTTAAAAATACTTTATCAATTCAAGGTTAACAATCTTTTTTTTTTTTTGGTATGATGAAACCAATAGATAAAATTTTCTTTGAAAACATTTTTCTTTTTGAAAAATTAAGCTCCCCTTGAATTTAAACATGATTAACAAAATTAAAAGGTTATTTTTCAACATAGACACAACAAATATACAAGGTAGAAGTCTCCCTTTTTCATTAAGAAAATCATGATATTAAGAGCATTTATAAGACATAGACACATGCAAGATAACGATTTAGTAAATTTTCAAAATACACAAACTTCTTCCTTTTTTTGTCATAGTAACAAGTATCTAAGAACAAGGCAATAATACTATAACTAATTCAAGATCAACTTGCTTAATCAATTCAAGGCAACAATACTATGATCAATGCAAGGCCAATAACATTGAATTTCAATACTATAGCCCACCATAGCATCATGATATCAAAAACGGACATAACCACAATAGCACCTTCATTGCAACACAATCTAGCACAATAAACTTTGAATCTTAGAGCCACACAATCAAGCAAAGAAAAGTTCATGCCATTATATGTAAAGTACAAAAATTGATGCTACAATAAATTATCTTTAAAAAAAAATTAAAAACTTAAAAATATAAAAAATTATAGGCAAAACATTTAGGGTTGGCTCAAATGATAGGTCAAGGTGGAGAAGGATAAAGACGAAAATGATGAAAATGCTACTTTATTTGCTCTTATGCAGTCTAGATTTGTTCAATGTCAATCCTAACTTGTTGAACTTGTGAAACATCTCTTTTTGGGTTACTTCTATGTTTTTCAATCTGTAGTTCATATCTCTAACCAAAGAGTGTAAATTTTCTTTTAAGTGATAAAAATTTTCAATGCTCTTTGCCCAAATGGTGGACTAGAAAGACCTTCTTATGAAATATCTTATGAAACTTCTTATGGAATATCTTGAACCCTATGTTTTTTTTCATGCTCAATTTCAAGTTTACTTTTTTGAAGCCATACCCAATAATATTTTGAATGTATCCCATACTATGAAATGTATGAGCTCAAAAAATACTAGTAGGATCAAACAAAATCTCTTTATCATTTCTAATATTGATACCTAACCTTTTTCATAGATTGCTAATGGCTATCCTATATACCAAAGTGTAGTCTCTATTTTGAACAACCCTCATCATATCATTGAAAATAAAGTGCACAAGATTGAGTTTCTCCTCATGTTTAATTTTATGCATCTACTAATAATCTTATATCTTAATGGTGGAAGATTAGGTTCTAAAGGGTGTTAAAATATATGTGATGATAAGATGAAGCAATCTATCATACATGTTCAACCTAGAAGCCTAAGTTGGAGCAATCCTCAAATCATCATTCTCAAAAATATCTAAGGCCAATCCAAACATATCACACTTAGTGTTTGTGTTTCCATTATCTTCTAACATGAAAGCTTTAGCCACCAAGTTTTTATCCATAATTATTTCTCTATCCATTACAATTGTCTTAAATTTATTAATATAATACCTATTTTATGTCCACGAACTTCAATACAGTTTGCACTATAAAATATCCTTACTAGATTCTCAAAGACAATTTCATTCAAGATAAAATTGTTCCTCTAACCAAAATTCTTAAAAATATGTAAATATGAAAATCCAACGATTGAAAGAAATTGATTGATTACCCTTCCTTACTTGACTTCTTTATGAGCAAAATGAGTCTTATATCTCTCATTTGTTGTAGGATTTTTAAAATTTTGATTGAATGAAGGCTTGATTGATGAACCCGAGGCTCTCTTTGGTAGCTTTTTCTTTGTAGCAAGATGGGGTCTTGTTTTATGTGCCATGAAAAAAAAATGGAATAATGGAAATAGGTAGGCTTAAGTGAAATTGATGAATGAATTTGCGAATGTAGGTGACAAGTAGTTATATATGTTTAAAAAAGATAAGAAAATTGAGTGAATGTTGTAGTTTCAATGGAGGCACAAAAAGGGATTAAATTTTTTGAGAGAGAAACGTAAATGAAGGATTTTATGTGATTTGAAAAATTTTTTTAGAAGATTTTGTAAGGAATCAAGTAGAAATGAAGTAATTTACAAGAGATTTTGGTTGAAAGTGATGAGTTTAGGGAGAATTTGAAGCTTGAAATCATAGGGTTTAAAAAGAGTATTTTAGGGAAAAAGTGGTGAATAGGTCAATTTATGAAGAAAGAGAAGTATGAGGTTTTTGAAAGGCTCAAAATGGTACGCACGAGTGAAGCCACCTAAAGACTAATTGATTGGGTCCCTAGGGGATCAATCTAGTTTGAATGTTGCATTTTTGGTAAGCCAACCATGTACCAATCAATTGGGTTCCAAAGGGATTGATTTGGTCTTGTTTTTCTAGAATGAATTTAGCTGCTGGAGGAAAAACCAATCGATTCGGTCATTTGGGATCGATTAGTCCACATGTAGCATTTTTTTTTAAATGAATATTGAAAGATTTTTTTTAATTAAAATGCATGGAATATATCCATGCAAGTATGCATCATATAATCACAAATATAATCATAAACAAGTTATCCAAAGTGTATCAAAATAAACACACATTTGTTCAAGTAAGGCACAAATATATTAATTTATCAAGAATTGCATTTCAAAGAGCATTTGTCATACCAAGTTCACCTCTAATTGTATAAAATCTATCTCTATTAAAAGGTTTTGTAAAAATATCAGCTAATTGATGCAAGGTATCAACATATCCAAGCACAATATCACCATTTTGAACATGATCACTAATGAAATGATGTCTAATTTTGATATACTTAGTTTTTAAGTGTTGAATTGGTTTTTGGTAAGATTAATGACACTAGTATTATCACATTTAATAGGAATGTGATCCATGGTAATTTCAAAATCCTCAAAATATTGTTTAATCCACAAAACTTAAGCACAACAACTACCGATCACTATATATTCGACTTTGGTTATGGATTAAGAAACACTATTTTTATTTTTAAAGAAAACATGATATGAGCATATTCCCGAACAATTGACAAGTACAAAAAATGTTCTTTTTGTCAATTTTACAACCACCAAAATCCAGATTGGAATAAGTATACAAAGTAAAAGATAAACTTTTTGGATACCATAATCTCAAGTTAAAAACGTCCTTAAAGTATCTAAAAATTCTTTTAATAGTAAGTAAATGTGATTATCTAAGTGATAATTGAAATCTAGCACAAAAGCAGACACTAAACATTATATTTGGTCTACTTTTAGTCTAATATAATAATGAGCCAATTATAAATCTCTATAATTTAGAATCAATGCATTTACCTCTTTCATCTTTTTCAAGTTTTGTGGAAATGCTCATAGATGTTAAGTAAGGCTTTGATTATTCCAATCTAAACCTTTTAAGTGAGCCTTTGATATGTTTGGCTTAATTGATAAAGGTGCCATCATTTGTTTGCTTTATTTGTAATCTCAAAAAAAATATAAGCTATTCATCATGCTCATTTCAAATTTAGCTTGCATATTTTTAGTAAATTCTTGGTAAAAAGCTTCATTAGTAGCACCAAATATAATATCTTTAACATAAACTTGTACAATGAGAATGTTATTTCTTTTTATTTTAATAAAAAGTGTAGTATCAACCTTCCCTCTATTGAAATCATTTTCAATTAAAAACTTTGATAGTCTTTCATAGCAACCTCTATGAGCTTGTTTTAAACCATATAAAGCTTTTGCTAATCTATAAACATGATTTGAAAATTGAAGATTTTCAACACTAAGAGGTTACTCTACATACTTCTTTATTTATAAAACCATTTAGAAATGCACTTTTAACATCCATTTGAAAGAGCTCAAAAATTTTAAAATATGCAAATGCAAGCAACATCCTAATTGCTTCTAACTTTACAACTAGGACATAGGTTTCACCATAATCAATTCCTTTTACTTGACTATACACTTGAGCTAATAACATAGCTTTGTTTCTAACAACATTGCCATGCTCATCCATTTTATTTCTAAAAACCCTTTTGGTGCCTATAATAAGGTAACCAATAGGCCTAGGTACAATATTCCATACTTGGCTTCTTTCAAATTGGTTCAATTCCTTTTATATAACCAATATCCAATGATTATCTCTTAAGGCTTCATCTATGTTCTTGGGTTCAATATGAAAGAGAAAAGTAATATAATTACATACATTATAAGAAGATATAATTTTTACCTCTTGAGTTGGACCACTAATATTCTCACTATCTTTGAGATACCTCATTTTCTCTATGGTGATTTGGTTTTTGCTCTATTTCTTGTGGTTCATTTAGAAATTCATCATCCTTCTTTTGAATGTTCTCCTCAATATCATGTGATGCATTATTAGTATTCTTTTGAAGTACACCTACATCATCATCATCAAGTGAAACCTTTTTCAAAGGTGGGTTAGATTTATCAAAGATAACATGTATAGATTTTTCAACAACTAATATTATTTTATTAAAGACTTTAAAAGCTTTTGAATTCAAAGAAAATCATAGGAAAATGCCTTTATCATTTTTTGTAGCTAATTTTCTAAAATTATTTTTTTCATTGTTCAAACCAAAACATTTGCAACCAAAAGGATGAAAATAGCTTATGTTAAGCTTTTTTCCTTTAAAAAGTTCATACGAAGTTTTCTTCAAGATTGGCCTAATCATAGCTCTATTTATAACATAACAAGAAGTATTTATGGCTTTCACCCAAAAATATCTAGGTAACTTATTTTCACAAAGCATGGTTCAAGCCATTTCTTTTAAAGTTCTATTTCTTTTTTCTACTACCCTATTTGTTGAGGAGTTCTAAAAGCAAAAAAATTATGACTAATATCATTTTCACTACAAAACACATTAAAGCCAAGATTTTCAAATTCTTTTTCTTGATCACTTTTAATACTAAAAATTGAATAATGTTTTTCATTTTGCAATTGTTTGCTAAAAATGATAAAATTTTCCAAAACTTCATTCTTTGAATGCAAGAAAAGAGCCCACGTATATCTAGTAAAATCATCAATAATAACAAACCCATATTATTTTTCACCAAGGCTTATAGTCCTGGTAGAACTGAAAAAATCAATATAAAATAGTTGAAGTGGTCTAGTAGTTGAAATATAATTCTTATGTTTGAAAGAGATTTTTCTATGTTTTTTTTTTAGCACATGCATCACAAACTTTTTCATTTTTATATTTTAATTTTGGCAAACCAACAACTAAATCATTTTGAGAACGTTTTGAAATTACATGCATACTTGCATGTCTAAGTCTTTTATGCTAAATCCAACTTTCATTTTCATTTTTAGCCATAAAACAAATATTTTTAAAAGAGAGATCATCCAAATGCTCCATAAAAACATTTCATTAACAATGTCTAATAAAACCTAATTTCTTAATCTTGATATCAATCATTTGACAACACATGGATTCAAATATAATTTAAGGTCATTTATCACACAATTGACTAATGTTAAGTAAATTATGCTTAAGTCCTTTCGCAAGTAAATCATTTTAAATAGTAGTAGAAGAATTGTTAATAATAGAGCCAATCCCTTCAATTTGGCCTTTAAAGTTGTCTTTAATTGTAATATCTCCTTCATTTTTACCTTTTAAATCTTTGAATTAAGCATTATCTCTGGTCATGTGCTTTGAGCATCCATTATCAAGGTACCATGGATTGTTCTTGTTTGATTTTACCTTGTAGCAATACCCATCCACCTATAAGAACATAATCAAAATTTTGTTTGGGTACCTAAACTTTCTTGGGTCCTTAAGTGTTAGTACTTATAATTCTTGTACTTTTTGAAATCCACTTCATCCTAGTAATCTCATATTAAGATATGCTAACTATTTTTGGAATCCACCTACTCTTAATGAGTTTACTTCTATGAGTGACTCTTTTTAAGGAAAAATATTTTATAGAATGACCTAATTTATGACAATATGTACATATGTTGATGAATCATTTGGCTTAATAAGAAAATTCTTCAAATGAGTTTTTTTGTCCCTATTCCATCTTTATCAAAAAATGCTTTTTATGTTTCACGTATGTCATTAAGTTTTTAATGTCCCATATAAAATTTAAAAATAAGTTATGTAAATTCTCATTTTTCTTAGTTAAATCATCAACATTCAATTTTAAAAGCTTAGTTTCCTTTTTTAAGCCATTCTTTTGCTTTAGTTGAGAGCTTATTTTTTACTTTCAACTTAGAAATCATTTTATATACTTTATGTTCATGCTTTTAAATTCTATATTAATTCATCAAAAGCATTTTATAACTTATCAAATGTGTATGTATTTAAATAATTTGGATTCAAAATTAGCTTGAGCTCATCAAGAGCTATGAGACATAGATTGGTTACTTTCTCCTCATTTGATTCATCATCGAAAAAGTCACTATCACTCTATGTTGCAATTATTGCTTTCTTCTTTGGCTTAGTTGCATTTTGCTTTTTTCATAAAAGACAATCAAATTTGATTGACTCAGTTTGTTACATTCATAGCAAACAACTTGATCCCTTTCTCTTTTACTTGATTCTCCCTTGATCATTTCCCTTTATGATCTTTTTCTATTTAAAAATTGGTTTATCTTCAAGAACTTCTTGAACCTTTTTGCAAACATGGCTATTTCTTCATCTTCATCAACTTTATCTCATTCAAACTTTTCTTTATCTTTTTGAAAGGTTAATTTAAAGGCAATACCACTTTTTTTGATTGATTTTTATGCTCTTTTTAACTTTATCTTATAGGTAAAGAGAGAACCCATGAATTTATTTAAAGAAAGTGTGTGAGGATCTTTAGACTTTTTAATGGTAGTCACCTTAGTTTTCCAACTCTTTGATAAATTATTTAAGATTTTCTTCACCATCTTCATATTTGAGTAAGTCTTTCCAAGAGCCTTCAAATCATTAATGATATCAGTGAAACAGTTGGACATTTTACTAATGATTTTTTTTTATTTCATCTTGAATAGCTCATAATTATGAGTAAGCATGTCAATTTTGGTCTCCTTCATTTGATTAATGTTTTTATGAGTGATGGCTAACTTGTTTCAAATTTTTTTTGCTTTTTCACACAAGGAAACTTTATTTTACTTGTTAGGTCATAATGTATAAAAGAGTGTATGCATTGTCTTGGCATTGAGTTGAGCCATCTTCATATTATTAGCATCTTATTTACTTTCTTGCTTAGCCACATCTCTATCATCCACCTTCTTCATTGGGATTTAAAGACCATTGATAATAACCCTTCAAACTTTTTAGTCATTGGCTTAAATGGATAATCTTATCATAGTCTTTCAATATGAATAGCTATCACTAACAAAAATAGGATGTCTTACAATGGAATGGCCTTCACCTTTAAAAGATGTAGCAACCATTTCATCGACCATGAACACACTTCTTATTACCCACCATATTTATTGTAGCTTGAGGATAGTTGCTCCATATTCATCACCATACTTTTTTAAGCCATTTTCAGAATCATTTTTAAGTTGTTTAGACCTACAAAATAGAGTACTAGCTTTGATACCAATTGTTTAGCTCAAATACTTGAATTAAACTAAGATAGGATGAATTGGTTGATTATAAATTTTTCAAATTTAATATCCAATAAGCACAAAATTCACAAATCAAAATTTTCAAGCAATTAAACACAACAAATATGAATATATTAAAAAATCTTAAAAGCAGAAAGATAGAGAATCAACAATCAAAATTTATGAAGATTCGACCATTTTTTTAGGTACCTACATTCTCTTCTTTAGCCTCACTTGCCAAGAAGTCCAATCCACTATATGTTGAATGCCTAGCTCCTTAAAGCTCTATATAATCAACAATACAATCTCTTAAGGGTTATCTTCCCTTTTAAGCTCACAACTTCACAATACAAGTTTTGAAGTGTTTTGCAAACTTAAAGAATCTCTTTAGGGTTGGGTGTTTGCTAATTTGCAGTATAAATCAAAATTAAGAAGAATATTAAGAGAGAAACAAATATAAGAAGAATTTCTACACTTTTCACACAACAAAATGCTCTTTAATGCTTGAAGAAGATGGTAGATGAAAGCAATATATTTGCTTTCCTCTTGATAGTTTCGAATATGGTGGGAGACCTTTATTTATATGTTGAGAGTGAAAAATAGCCATTACTTGCATTAATTGTTTAGAGGTTCTGCAAAATTTCAGACAAAAATAGTTGTTGCATGCATTTTCGGCACGGGGGGATCAATCCCCTCATATATGGATCGATTGGGTTGGTTAAAATACAAACAAATTTTTTACGTGAAAAGACATAAACAATCTATCCATAAATGGTATCAATCAATCCCTTTTTCAAGTGAGCGATCCCCTAGTTTGGGTGATCAATCCCTTTTCATGTTTTGGAACCAAATTTTCATTTTGATTAAAAACCAATTGATCCATAAATAAAAAGGGATCGATCATATCTTTGAAAACTTGAACCAATCGATCTATACAAAGAGGGATCGATTGGTTTTTATGAAAATTTTACAAGACACCTTTCTGGTAAAAAAAAAAAAAATCAATCAATCCCCTTGAGAAAGGGATTAATCCCTTATATGCAATTTTGGTCAATTTTGTTTTTAAACCATATCAAATGAATTGAACACATTTTTTACTGAATAAAAAAGCTAGAAAACTATTTAAATTAAGTTTAAATCATTTCAAGCAAATTTTTATTTTGTCATTTCAAAATACTTTATCAATTCAAGGTTAACAAAAATAAAATTAGGTTTACAACTGTGAGATAAAAATTAATGATAAAGATATGCGTTTGGATGTAAATATAGTGATGGTAATGAAGTGAATTATAATAAAAAAATAATTATTAAAAATATTGATTACGAATCCATTTAGATGTATGATAAAATTGATTTTAGTAAGATTAAAGATTATGATAGAGGTATGATTGATTATTATAATAATGAGATTAAAATAAATGGTTAGATATGTGTTTGGATATAAAAATAGTGGTGATATTAAAGTGAATTATAATTAAAAATTATTATTGAAGGTATTATAATAGAAATTAATAATAATTAATAAAATAAAATTTATTTATTTGTTAGTTTATTATATAGTAATAAAATTGATTAATTATTTTATATATAATAATAAAAATCAAAATAAAATTTATTTATTTTATATTAAATTAAAAAATTACTTTAAAATTTTTAAATAAAATCAAATGAAAAAAATAGAAAAAAAGCATCAAAATATCATTTGACTTTCAAAAGTAGTATTTGCAGATCTGTCTCGTTAATCGATGGAGACTTTTCTCATGGGATTAAAAAACTTGATATTAAATTCAGGATTCTGAATTCTTAATTTACTATAAAAGGAAAGTAAAAATAAAGAATGGGGGAGGCAGAAAAATGCAACAAAATGCATCCATCACGTGGCTCAACCTCCTTTCTTTTCTCGGATGTGTCTACCTACTTCTCTCACCTTACCTACCCTCAATCACCTATTTTTTCTGCCTTCTGCACGGCTACCATATTATAATTATGATATGTGATACGGAGAGAGCGAAAAGGACGAGACAGAGAGCTAGCGGCCAGTCTTAAGGGGGAGAGAGAGAGAGAGAAAGCGACTGATGGCAAACAGGATAGACGAAGTGGGCATCGAAGATTTGTGTAGGGCAGGCGGAGGATTAAGCATGGAGGAGGCCAAAGAGATCCATCAAGTCATAAAAGAGGCAATTTCAAAAGCGAAAGCAAGCGGAAAATTATTGGGAAGAGAAGTGTGGAGAGAGGTGGTGGGTAGGAGAGTGCTAAAGCCTTGCCATCCGCATTCACTCCACCAACTTGTCTACTACTCTGTCTATGCCCACTGGGATGCTTCCACTAACGGTCCCCCTCTTTACTGGTTCCCTTCTCTGTAATGTCTCCTTTCTCTTCTTAATTAAATTTTACATACTTTTCTGTGCGTTTGCCCTTTATGCTCTTCTTCACCTTTTAATCGCCGCTACCATCTATGTGTATATATTTTTAAAAAACCAAATCTTGTTTTGAAAAACAATAATGCGTTAAAAAAAGATGTTAGTTTCTTTATTTGTAAAAAATAAATGCATCTTTATTTGTATATTTTTTACAATAAAACTATTTGATTTTTAAATTCTCCTTTTTTGCTCAAAGTAATTATTCTATTGACTTTTTATCTTTGACTGTGTTTTCAAGTTTAATTAGCAAAAAAAACTTATAGTAGCATGGATACTACTTGTATAAGTTAATGATTATTTGATTTATCATTTGTAATGTGTTATGTAATTATATTAGTTTTTTTATTTTTTAATATATTTTAAAAAGTTATGTGGTAATATTTTAACCCTTCTAATAGATTCTAAAAAGAGAAGTAATATGGGTTCCATCATTTTTGTCCCAACTAATTGTATTCCTTGACATGTCATATAATTGAGTAGGAGAAAATATATATTAAAATTTTATATGAAATTTGTGAAATTTTTCTAAAAAATATTTAATAAAAATTTTAAATTGATCTATTAATAGAGTTTAATAAAAAATATAAAATATAAAAAATATTATTAAAATATTATTTATAATTTAAATTTAATTTATATATTTTTAATGATAAAAACTTTGTAAATATTTTTACTAAAAATATTTATGTAAAGAATATATTAAAATTTATTAAATTTTTCTTACACACTAAATTTATATAAAAAAATCCTTTTAATTTATTATTTTTTATTTTTTATTTTAATATTTATTTAACAATTTTTAATAAGAAATCTTACGAATATCATTAAAGAAGTTTATCTAAATCTTTATTATATGTCATGTTAGGGAAAACATATATTTGAGACAAAATTGATAGAATAAGTAATTAACATAACTTGATTAAAAGTGTTATCAATTGTGCATAAAATAAATTTTCAAAATAAAATATACCATATAAAAATAAAATTATTTTAATTATAAAACAATATATTTTATTTTGAAAGAAAAATATAATTATAATATATTTTATTATTATCGAATGGTAAACTGAGTTAGAAAGTAACTTTTAATTGATCTATAAATGATTTTATAAATGAATTATAAATAAAATTTATTTGTAAATATAAATAAATTAAATACACTTTGTCTGAGATGGGTTTGTTTATTAATCAAACTTTAATTGTTTTGCAAAAACATTTGTTTAATTTAATAAGTAAAAATAAATTAATAAAAATCAAATATGTTCACACGAATTGTTCCTTAAAAAGTTTGTTAACTTATAGCCCAGTCTCAACGGATTAACATTTTTTTATTTCCAAGACAGAGCCTTGCCTTTCAACAGCATGGCTTCATCCAAATCTGCAAAATTATATTTTTGTTTCGATGAAATTGTTACGTATTGGTTTTTTTATTGATACAAAATTTTTAAGTTTTAAATTTTATATATTTTAATTAATTAAAATTTAAAAAACAAGTATCTAAAAACTATTTCATTCAAAATTTAAAAATAAAATTTAATCAAATAACTATCATGTACACACTATAACGCTTAAAGTTGCACGTTAGATTTCTCTTTCCTAACTACATTCCTTCTTCCCAATTTGTGCTCCCTAAAATATTGGAAAGTTTTAAATCATTAAAAATTAAAACTTTTAATAATTTTATTTTTTTAATATGTTTGATAAATTTTTAATATGTTTGCAGCTTTTTAATCACTGTCAAACAGTCTCATTCCAATCATACCTTTGCAAAACTCACGTCCTGTGCAAACTTTATAGCTTTCATTACTGTGATGGCTTCTGTTTGAAATGGGCTATTGACATCACTTAATCAAACAACTGCTATTTCAAGAGGCTCACCCTAGTGGTCTCTAATAATAATTCCTATGCTCCTGTTTGATCCTTCTCGCAAAACGAGCCATCGAAATTAACTTTCATGGCCCTTTTT
Source organism: Durio zibethinus (assembly GCF_047325235.1). Classification (NCBI taxonomy): domain Eukaryota; kingdom Viridiplantae; phylum Streptophyta; class Magnoliopsida; order Malvales; family Malvaceae; genus Durio; species Durio zibethinus. Next base: position 9,494,184 of record NC_143174.1, on the reverse strand, counting down.
CCGATTGAATCCAATGTTGTAGGGATATGTGTTAGGGGTAATGATTCAAATCTTATAATAAATTTATTTAAATTTGATTAGATTTTGTTTGAAGGATAAAAAAATTTGTAGAAGAAGAATTTTAAGAGAAAAATATATTTTTAATAGGTAAGTTTGATTTGCAAAAGAAGAATTCTAAAAGGAAAGAGATTTTTAATAGGTAAATTTGTATGGTTATAAATAAATAAAGTCTTTGTAGGGTTAAGTATAAGAAAAAATATAAGAGAGTTGTAGGGTTTTATGGCATACACCACTCATAATACTATTAGAGATTTACGTCTTATGGATGTGTATGTTTGTGAGTGGATTAAAAGAGATTGAAAGAGTTTACATAGATATGGGTGCATGAATGTATATAGGTTTGTATTTGTTTGAGTTGAGAGTACTCAATAGGACTAGAGGAGATTGAAAGTATCTATAGGTATTGATGTGGTTGATATGATTTGTTGTATGTATGTAATTCTCTACAACTAGTAAATTTTTTTTTGCATCCGTGTATGTAGGTCAGTTGGATCAAACAACATTAAATTATTATCTCTTGTATGATTGATTGATTGTTTGATTCCACTTCCGCTGATGTGATTGGATGGGGGATATTTGCTTAACAAATGGTATTAGAGTTGTGGTGATCCCTAACAAGTGGTATCAGAGTTGGAGGTTCGAGATGTAGGAAGAGTTAAGGTTTGAGCCATGAGACGAGGTAAGTCCAAAAGAGCTCGATTCAATGAAAAAGTTCGAGTTCATATTTTGAAGATCAATTTGCATTAAGTGTGAAGACACACAAGAAAAGATGATTGTGAGACTTTCATTACAGATGGAGCCAAATATGTTTAGTATGAAGATAAATGATTTAATAAAATTTGAGTTAAGGTGAAGATTTTTAAGAATAGTGACTCAAATCCTATAACATATTTATTTGAGATTGGTTAGATATTCCTTGATGGACAAGAAGACTTGCAGAAGAAGAATTCTAAGAGAAAAAAAGATTCTTAATAGGTAAGTTTGACTTGCAGAAAAAGAATTATAAGACAAAAGAAATTTTTAATAAATAAGTTTGTATGGTTATAAATATGTAAAGTCTCAGTGGGGTTAGATATGAGAAAAATATAAGAGAGTTGTAAGGTTTTATGGGATAGATACCCTATAAGTCTACTAAAGATTTACGTCTTATGGGTGTGTATGTTTGTAAGTGGACTAAAAGAGACTGAGAAGGTCCAAACATACATATGGATGCATGAGTGTATATGAGTTTGTGTTTTTTTGAGTTAAGAATACTTCATAGGACTAGAAGAGATTGGGAGTGTCTATAAGTATTGATGTGACTGATATAATTTGTCGTATGTTTGTAATTCTTTACAATTAGTAAATTTTTTTTCATTTATAGACGTAGATCGGTTGGATCGAATCACGTTAAATTATTATTTTTTGTGTGATTGATTGATTATTTGATTTTACTTTTGCTAGTATGATTGGATTAGAGTTTTTTCTCTAACAAGTGGTATTAGAGCTCTAGTGATCCCTAACAATATGTAGGTATTCTTTTCTCACCAGTTGCCTGTTGAACTCTTCATTGTATTGTTGGATGAAGTTTGCCAGTATTGGTGTTGGTTTCCTCTGCTCTCTATGCTTTTTTCTATTTCGCTCTCCCTAGATCCCCATATAACAGTCATAAAAAATTTCATCTTTCCATCCTTTAAATTGGTACATGCTTATTTTATCCATTCCACAACACCAGTAAAATTACTTCAATCACTCTGATATAGACTAATATGCTTCCAAACTCCTAACGCTTATGTGCATCGCATGCATGCATAGATCATTGACTTGTCCTCCTTGCCACACCTTAAGCATGCAGTAGAAACATTCAACCCTCTCATTTTGAGGTTTAATTTTATTGGTAGGGCCTATTGGCATGCTTGCCATATCATCATCTTTACTTTGGGGGTGAGTCTTTGCTTCCCATAATTTTCTCTAACTCACAGTTGAGTCATTTTGCATTTGTTCCATCGCTGTGTTTTGCTCCTCTTCCATTAGAAGTCTGTATGTGCTTCTCATCGCATATTCCCCTTTATTATCATGGTGCCATACTAGGATATCAGGACTGCCAAGGAAGCTTATTGGGATTGAACATATTATTTCTATCTCTTACGTAAAAAAAGTGCTCTTGATGGTGTCTTTGTTCTAGCATTTTCTTTGATGGTCCATATGGTAGGCGACCATAGTGTATTCTTGTTCATATCTTCTTTGTGATTACACCTTGAATGGCTATGCAGTTGGCAGCCAATTATCCTTTCATATTGTACTTTTTGCCCATTGCCTCCTTTCAATTTTAGTTTTTTATGTAATATCATTTTAGCTACAAGAAGCTCCTTCACGTGAGCGAAGGGTTATGCCCTAACCGATACTCCATGAAGGTGGAATTCGGGTAATACCTAGCCTTAAGGACTTTGTTAACTAATGTTTCTGGTTTGGCAATAAGTTACCAACCTTGTTTTTTGTGCATCACGTTGTTAAAAAACTCCATTTCTCTTAAGCCCAAGCCATATTTTGTCTTAGTGACCTAGTGAACACTTTTCTCTTTTGTCCATTGTCTCCACTAGTATCTACCAATGATACTATTTATCTCCTTGCATAATCTGCTTGGTAGCAAAAAGCAATTCATTGCGTAGGTTGGAACTGCTTGTAATACCAACTTGATGAAGACTTATTTTCCCCCATGTGATAAGCATCTATTGCTTCTTCCTTTTATCTTTGATTTAAGTATTTCTTTGATTTCCCTGAAAGCTCTTGTTTTGTTTTTCCCTACCATCGATGGCAATCTAAGATACTTCTCAATATTATCTGTGGCTTGAACCCTGAATAAAACTTTTAGGGCCTCTTTCTGCTCTTAACCCATATTTGTGATGAAATACAATGTTGATTTGTCGTAATTGATGTGTTGACCAGAGCTTTCCTCATATTTCATTAGCATGCTCTTCACCTTCTTGTGTTTGTTTAGTATTGCTTTCGCAAATAATAAGTTGTCATCTGCGAAGAAAATGTGACTCACTCTGGAACCGTTTCGACTAGTTCAAGCTCCCTGGATGAAACCCTTTCTTTGAGCTTTAGCTAATAATGACGACAATCCTTCACCGCATAACAAAAACAAATATGGAGATAGGGGTTTCCCTGCTTGAGACCTTTTCATAGCCAAACTTTGTCAGTGATGCTCCCATTAATAATAATCGAATAAGAGACAGTTGTGATAAATTGCATTATGAGAGATATCCAACTAGGCATGAATCCCATTTTACCCATAATCTTTTCCAAGAACACCCATTCAACTTATTTTCTAAGAACACCCATTCGACTTCCGTTCAACTATCTCTCTTTTCTCATTTTTCTCTCTATTTTTCTTGGTTTTTTTTTTTTTGGTTTGAGACACCACCTTAAAACAACCCTATCTTTTTTTATTAAGTAGCTAGGGTTTGTGTAAAAAAAAAGACCAAGGCCCATAGCCTTTGATTGGTCTAAAACTAATTACATGAGGCTGTACCATTTTTCTAACAATCTCCCTCTCCAGCCCTATTAGAAGGAGATTCATCACCATAGTAGTTTCATTTAGAACTTATCTTGGCCAAAGAACTCATTCTAGTGAAGTTACTACAGAACTCAAACTTCTCTTTGGGAAGTATCTTAGTCAATATATCTGGTACATTCTTATCAGTATAGATTTTTTTTAACAACATTTGCTATTCCTCAATCACTGAACATAACTAGTGATATCTAATATCAATATGCTTTATTTTAGCATGGTACATGGCATTCTTATTCAAATCTAAAGCACTTTAGCTATCACAAAGTATCACATACTCTTTCTGATTCAACCCTAATTCAAAAAGAAAACGTTTCATCCGAAGCATTTCTTTACCTGCTTTGGTTGCTATAATATACTCAGCTTCTGTAGTTGACAAAGTAACACATTTCTGTCACTTAAACTGCTAAAACACAACTTCTCCTACAAAAGTGAACAAATACCTTGAAGTAGATTTCTTATCATCAAGATCACCTATCATATCAGCATCAGTAGACCCTTCTAGAACTGGTTGTGAAACTTCATAACTCAAGCACATTTTTGAGATGCCTCTCAAATATCTGAAAATTCATTTTACTGCGTCCTAGTAAACTTTTCTCGAATTAAAAAGCAATCTGCTCACTACACCAACTGTATAAGCAATGTTAGACTGTGTACAAACCATAAGATACATTAAAGAATCAACTACAGAAGAATAAAAAATACTAAACATAGGTAGTTGCTCTTTTTTAGACACCGAATAAGATTTCTTACTCAGATGAAAATGGTTGGTAAGTGGACTGCTGATTGATTTAGCATGTTGCATATTGAATTTAGTAAGCATTCGTTCAACATATTTTTCTTGTGACAACAACAACTTTCCAGCTCTTCTATCCCGGATAATGTCCATATCGAGAATCTGCTTTGTTGGACCTAAATCCTTTATGTCAAAGGACTTGATAATTGTTCTTTCAACCTGTGAACCATACCAATATCTTATCTCATAATTAACATATCATCAACATATAATAAGTGAATAATGAAGTTACCATTAAGAAATTTTCTAACATACACATAAGGATCTGCTATCGTTCTTTTATAGCTATGGCTCACCATAAAAAAATCAAACTTTTTATACCACTATCACGGAGCTTGTTTCAAGCCATACAAGCTTTTCTTCAGTTTACAAACTAAGTACTCTTTCTCTTTTACTTCAAAACCCTCAGGTTGATTAATATAAATGTCTTCTTGTAAGTCACCATGCAAGAATGCAATATTGACATCAAGTTGTTCGAGCTCAAGATTCAAATTAACTACTAATCCTATTACCACTTGAATGGAACTCATCTTCACAATTGGAGGGAAGACCTCATCAAAATCGATGCCTAATTTTTGAGAAAAATCTTTCACTATCAATCGAGCTTTGTATCTCACTAGCTTGTCACTATCTTTTCCACCATGGCATGAAATTTCTGAAAATGTTACAATACTTGGCTTTTGTTTTTCAACATATACACCTAAGTCTTATGTGAAGCATTATCAATAAAAGTAACAAAATATCTGTTATCACCTAATGACTCAACCTCAATGGGACCACATACGTCAGAATAAATCAATTCCAATATATCTTCTTTTCTCTAAGAACTCTAACGAAAAGAAACTCTACGATGCTTACTAAACAAACAATGATCATATGAATCGAGAGACATACCTTTGGTCAAAGAAATGAAAGACTGTCTTACCAAAACCTATAACCTTTTCTATTTCATGTGTGCCAGCCTCTTGTGCCACAAGTTTGTTGAAGCATCATCCTCAATGGCATTTACATGGTTGCCATTCAATTGCATCCATGTCTTATACATTGTGTAGTATAATTTTCCTCTTACAATTACCATAGATCCTTTGAGAAGTTTTCATTGCCCAATTTTTTATCGACTCTCATATCCTTCTTTATCAAGGATATTAATAGTAAGCAAGTTCATTCTCATATCCGGAATATGTCTGACGCCTTTCAAAGTCAACATGCAGCCTGTACTAGTTTGTACAACAATATCATCAATCTCAACATTCTATGACACACTCTTGTTTCCTATCTTGGTGTAATCAAAGTCTCTTGCTTTGTAAGTTATAAACAATTCTCTTTTAGAAACACAATGATATGCCGCTCTTGTGTCAACTATCCACTAAATGTTGGGATCACCAACATGATTAGAATCACCATGTGTACAAATCAAAGTAACTGAATCACTATTTGAATTCACTGTTACAACATTGCCATCATCTGAACTCTTGCCTTTCTCATCTTTTCGCTCTTGTTTTAAGATTTTATAGTGTCATTTTATATGACTTATTTTACTACAATGGAAACACTTAACTTTATTTTTGGACTTGGATCTATGTTTAGATTTACTACGGCATTTTGAATTCTGACCTTCGTCGATGTTTCTACCCCTGTTCTTTGTGATCAGAGCTTAATTCTCAGGGTCAATATCTTTTGACCTTGCTTCTTTATTAAGCATATTATCTTTTAACATCTCCAATGTCACCTTATAATCAGGATCTGAATTAAGAACAATCACAATAAGAGTATTTCAGCTATTTGGTAATGAACCCAAAAGAAACAATGCCTTTATTTCATCATCCATCTTAAGCTCCATAGTAGTCATCCAATTAAATATATCTTAAAAATCACTCAAGTGTTCTGTAATCGATCGTCCATCTTGTTGGGGAGTTAAATCACATTTGAAGCCCATGAGAGCACACCAAAGAGTTCATACATACATGTTGGACACCACTTGAGCCCAAAAGCTTAAGCTATTAAGTTTTTGGGTCTTTCATGCATATATAAGACATCTTATTCAAATTTTCTAATGATGTGAGATTCTCATATGTGAATCATATCCTAACAATCTCCCCCGTTCACTTATGAGTTTTGATCAAGTTTCACCACGATTTTTTTGTGTGAGTAAGTCCTTATTAACACCTGATTTGGGCTAAATAACCTCACATCTTTAGTGTGCTTTTTAGGCTAGGGCACAACCTTCAATCTGGGTACCTAGGTTGTCTCAGTGTTCCTTCAAGCTTGCATTTCAGGTTGACTCAACACATCGTCCACTTGGGTGTTTCGCTTCTGCATATTATCATATATTCGTTGCATTTAAGTCGAATATTTTAATACCGACATTCGAGCACATGGAGTTGATGGACGTGACCAACCTCTGATCTGCCAACAATCTCCTTTAATATTGTTGTTCAAGTCCATGAAATTGATGGATGCAGTCAACCTCCGATCTGCCAACAATCTCCCACCCTCTAACAACACTACTGAGACTTGAACCCGTGACTTCTCGAACCCATGACTTTTGGCTTTGATACCACTTGTTAGGCCTGAAGCAATAAACACAACAATGCAGAAGCAATATAACACAATAAACCTATAGTAATAGATAACAATTAACAATCAACAACGTAGAAAAAATAAAACACTAAGATTTACGTGAAAAAACCTCCAGCGTAGAGGGAAAAACCACGAATCACCAAAAAAATCTCCATTATCAAACAATAGATATACAAAGTTCTTCTCTAGCTAAAACTAAAGCTAATCAACAATTAGAGAGATAATTGAAAAAATCTCACCAAATAGGTAACTCAATAAATACACCTTAGATTTGTTCCTAGAGAGCTTTTAACTCGATTTTTACCGTTCAAAATGTAGAACTCTAAATCATAAACCTGCTGACAAAGTTTCAGCTTAATCAGACCACGGATCAACTTCCGTTCAACCAACTCTCCCTTTTCTTTTTTCTCTCTATTTTTCCTGGCTTTTCTTCTTTCTTTTCATAGTTTAGGACATCACCTTAAAACAACCCCACCTCTTTTTATTAAGTAGCTAGGGCTCTGTATAAAAAAAAAAAAATCAAAGCCCATGGCCTTTGATTGGTCCAAAACTAATTAGATAAGGCTGGACCATTTTCCTAACACGTCACTGACCATTGTATCCCAAATCTTCAAGCCCTGTTTCATACAACACAGCCCGAAAATCTTCCATTTGCCTTTCTCGCTTATGCATTTTCCTGATTTTTCGTGAGTCCACTATGTTGCGCTGTTAATCATCTCAAAATCTCCCATGACTGCCATCTCTCTCTCGTATCCGGGTCCACATAAAAACCAGTCAGTCACCACTTTGAATTGATATCAGTTTCTTGTACTTCCATATTGATGTAGTTTTTGGAGAAGCTTAACAAATGAAGGTTAATCTCATTTGTCCATAGCATTGCCAGACCCCCACTTGTTCCATCAGCATCCACACTATAACACGACTGCATACCACATGTCTTTTTAATCTGTTCCATCTTCCTAGTATGTAGTTTCCTCTCAATGAGAAAAACCACATGGGGAGCTTTAGTTTTAGCAGCTGCTGAAAGGCTCGAACTTCCCGTGGGTTCCCAAGCCCACGGTAGTTCCATGATAAGCATTTCATTGCCGTCAATGGGGTTGGCACTTAGCCTCCACCGTTTCTGGCAAATTATTTTCCACCTTGGTTTTCTTTCCCAGGATGACTTCTTCCTCCTTTCCCGATTAGTCTCCCTTTCCATTTTAGTTGCTATTCTTTTCCCCAGGTTTATCTCCAGCGTGCTCCTTCCCATTGCATGGGTCCTTGCTTTTCTTTTCCAACTAGCACTTCCCTTAGCTATGTTCTCTTGTATTTCCCGTATGGCGATTGCCTCTTCTATCAAAGGGTTTCCTATTTCATTACAATCCAAAGTGGTTCCATGCATATGGTTCCTCTCAACTTCATTGTCCATGTCAGATCCCTTTTTTTCCCCATGATTCCTTTCCTGCTCTGGGTCTTTTCTCCACGTGGTTTCAACTCCCTTATTATCTTTTGCATGATTTTCTCTTGTAATCTCGGCAGAATCAACGTGGATCGGTGATCCCATACTAACTGTACCTGAGATTTTGGTCGTGACTTCCTCAACTTGCTTGGCTCCCTGTTGGCCGTTTCCGTCTCTCCCTTCCTTCATCATTGGTCGTCCTCCGCTTCCATCACCTCGTTCCTTGTGTATTGTGCTCGCATTATTCCCAGCTATGCCTTTCTTGTTTTGTTTAATCCCCTTAACTCTTTCATTCTGGTTTAGTCTATAACTTTTTTTAAAGGAGATGCTCTCAACCAATCGCCGTATTGTTTCTCATGTTCTGGCTCCATCTCATCTTCATCAACATGTGGACAGTTAGCTTCGGTATGGTCCAATTTCCCACAAACATAACAAAATTCCGATAGCCTCTTGTATTTAAGCTTACCCCAAATGTTGTTGTCTCCCCCTTGCTTTGCCAATGCTACAAACCTTCTTAGCGACTTGGTAACGTCTATATCTACTTTCATTCGAAGAAACCGACCCCAGCCCGCGAAATCTATATTATCATCGACTTCTTTAACCATTCCAATTTTTTGGCCAACCAACCCTAGCTGCCACCTCCTGATTGATCCATTTGAGAGGGATGTCATATACTCTGATCCAGAAAGTGGCTCTTTCAAACCAGTTATGAACGGCCTCAACTCTCCGTTATAATCTTGAAACAGGAGAAGTTTTTTCTCAAAGGACCACGATGCTCCCTCCAACACCCTCGTTTTATCCTTATTCGATCTGAACTTGAACAGGAAAAGGTTGCCATCCAGAACGGAAATCTGTACCTCCTGTACCAATTTGGAAATAACCCTAAACGTACCTATCATTGCATCACGATTAAAGGGTCTTGCAGTTAACAGCTTCCCTACTAACCAGTAATCTGCTTGGGATTTGCCTTCATTCTCTTGCTTCTTTCCTATCTCTATGCCTTCATTCTTATCCTCCGTTAGCTTTAGATTTTTCCAGACTCCTTCCAAGTCATCAGCCATGACCTCCACCCCATTACTATCATGTTCCTACCTCCTATTGCCACTAACTACTACCAACTGACCATCCAGCCCACAAAGTCGCTTCCCTGAAGAGATCTTGAGGCAGACTTAGTATCCCACTAGAACTCACTCCTCCCACTGAGTTTCAACTTCTGAGGAGACTTAATTCCCTGAATCAATATATCTTTCTTGAAAATCTAGTGAATAAAAACGATTTTACTTATGTTGGCTAAGTTTGCGAGAATTAAGTCAAACTTTGTCATTTTTCTAACTGAGCCAAATATTCTGACTGTTCAGATATGAGTCTAAACTTACAAACTTGGGACGAACAATGGAAACTCATGGTCCAAAGCTGTTAGGGACTTCATACAACGATCCCATTGCAAGTTTTAACCTCTTTCGGTATTTCACTGTCCAACATCCTGAGGTAAGCAACTAATCTAATGTTCTTCTCCTTATCCATTATTTTTTTTTAGGTAAATGCCCATCTCAATGCTGCATTATGGAGTTTTAAAAAAATTTATCTTCTTCTCAAATTAATTATTATTTTTTTTTTTGAAATGATTATCAGGTTTATTGGTCAATCATTCTAAAAGAGCTTTCAGTTACATTTCATGAATCTCCCAAGGGCATTCTGGATAACACCGACATATCAAGACCTGGGGGAACTTGGCTTCCTGGTTCAGTTTTGAATATTGCTGAATGTTGCTTATTGCCCTCAACTCATCCCAGAAAAGAGGATAATAGTTGTGCAATTGTATGGAGAGATGAAGGCAAAGATGATTCCAATGTGAACCGTATGACACTTAAACAACTTCGAGAACAAGTGATGTATGCTCTCGTTTACTTGACCTACATTTCAGTTTTATGTGTTTGAGTACGTAATAGATGCAAAAATGGAGCTAAAATGTCTCAAATCAAATTTCAGTGAGAAATTTTTATTACTGATTTTTCACTATCATTTCTGAATTTCTTATAATTTGGTTCTTTTATGGAAAAGAAAAAAAATTGACAATAGTAAACTTATGGACAATTACAGTTAGATATCAATACAAAAATGCAATGCCGTATTAATTAGTAGTAATAGTAGTAGTAGCAGCAGCAGCAGCAGCAGCAGCAGTAGTAGTAGTCGTAATAGTAATAGTGGTAGTGGTAGTAGTGCATGTCTACTAGCACTTTTTGTATTATTTTCATATTCAAACATCACAACCATTATTTCGTTCATCTTATGATGTTATTTTCTCTCTTCCTGTTGTACCATCTTCATTCTGATTTACAATTTACAGGTTGGTGGCAAATGCACTAGATTCAACTTTTCAAAAGGGTGATGCAATCGCAATTGATATGCCAATGACAGTCAATGCAGTTATTATATACCTGGCAATAGTGTTAGCTGGATTTGTTGTTGTATCTATAGCTGATAGTTTTGCTGCAAAGGAAATTGCAACACGTTTGCAGATCTCTAAGGCGAAGGCTATCTTCACTCAGGTGTTCTTCCACTTCTGTTGATTATTTAACATTTTATAAAGGATATGAACAAAATTTCACCCAGAATGTCTAACTTTGAGATTGCATTTATTGATGGATATGTCACTAAATATATGGTTGTTGATACATTTCAATCATTGGGACTAAGCATTTATCTGCTAGAAAACTTTTCTATGCTTTCTTACAAATAACTTCAGATAATCAAAAGTGTGTGGTGTGGTGGTCTGAGTCGCTTTATTTTACTACAACATCATTTGCTTTTATTATCATGTCCGCTACACAGTATGTAAGCTGTAAACCATTGTGCTCATTCTGATTTCCATTTTGATATCAAAGTTTTAAAATTACTTCTGTTTTTTTTTTCAATTTTTCACTCTTGTACTTGTAGATTTTTGTGAATAGAATGAAAGCTTGATAAATGTTGGCATTTGTATAAACTATATCTCTATGACTTTAGCAAAACTCTCAATTTTAACTCTAATTTCCAATTTGCTTTGTTTTGGAAATGATAAATACCTGCACTCTGTATTCAGGATTTCATACTAAGAGGAGGTCGAAAGTTTCCTCTATACAGGTAAAAGAAATTTCTTTTTGGTTGTACAGGCCAAATGATCTACTATTTTTACTTTCTCAAGCAACAGTTTGATAAAGAATCATGGGTATGTTGTTCCTAGAGATGACCTCTGCAAGTCAAAGGCCCTTCTAAATTTACAGCATATGCTTTCTTTCGGTAAGGGATGCCAATAGCTGGGAGAGCTGTGGTACCTAATTTATGTGAGAATGACTAGGAATTGAGGTTATGGTCATGTTCTGAATGGCTTAAATGCCTCTGGATTATCTCAACAAGCTTTTGGTGGCTTAAATGCGTCCCGAGGAACGCTATTTTCATTTCAACTATAAGTTCCAAATACAAGTTTTCAATTAAGTTGCATATTTGTAGGCCTCAATGAGAGTGCCTTACCATGAAGATGGAAGCCAAAACTAGCTGTCAATGCCTTCATTTTTTTTATTCTGAATTTCTCGAAGATGCAAATTTTAGGGTACTAGGGTCGATATGTTTATCACAACTGTTGGCATTCATGGCTGTTTGTCTTTGCCATGCAGTCGAGTTGTAGAAGCTTCTCCATATAAAGCTATTGTGCTCCCTGTGTATGGGAATGATGTAGGTATTCAATTAAGAGAACAAGATCTATCATGGAAAGATTTTCTCGCGCATGACAATCAACATCCAAGGTATTTAATGTCTACAATTATAGCTTGAGAACAGTTTACCTGTATTTTAACCAACTGGTCTCTCTTTACCTGTATCTTTCTCATCTCTGTGGCAGATCAAATCATTTCACTCCAAGTTATCGACCAATAGATTCTACAATTAACATACTATTCTCGTCTGGAACCACAGGTGGAAAATTTTCACTTCATTATGTACTTTTACATGTATACATTTCTTTAATTGGTTTGAAGGTTTTCAATTATATTTATTGAGCTTGACCAGGAGAACCAAAAGCTATTCCATGGACACAACTTTCACCTATTCGGTGTTCTTCTGATGCATGGGCTCACCTTAATGTTGGAGTTGGAGATGTTTACTGCTGGCCTACGAATCTAGGATGGGTGATGGGACCGATTTTACTCTTCTCATGTTTTCTAACTGGTGCAACCCTTGCTCTCTATCATGGATCTCCTTTGGACTGTGGTTTTGGAAAATTTGTTCAGGTGAAACCTTGAATTCTTATTATTGTCAATGCTTAGTGTTTAGGAGGTGTGACTTGACTGCAGTTCTAACAACAAGTTATTTCAAGTAAAATGCCTATAATCAAGGATATCTTAAGCAAGATTTGACTTACAAATGCTGCATATGGCAATGCCAAAAATAATGGAAGTATGCATGGCCTAATTCAGTGGCCATCTGATGCCTTAGTGTACAAACCCTCAGGCAAAGTGGAAGCAAAGTAGGAAAGTATTTTGGTATATCATTCCCTTAGATTAAACAGAACATTTAAAGGCCTAAAGCCTGACAACTAATGTGTTGTTCACAGTGTAAAATGTCCCATATCTATAACAATTGCATTTTTCTGATGTTGATTGGTTGATTTTGGGAGATAAGATGACAAGAACTGCCCTTGGCTTGAGTTGGATAAGGTTTTGGTACGGTCTTCTCTTGCATGAAAAAGATACAAAGTGACGGAAATGCTTCTTTTATTCTTCTTTTTATTTTTTTTCTGTTAAAAATTAAAATTTCACATATTGCTACGAACATAGAACTGTGGATAGCATTAATGAGAACAAAATACACCAACTAAGCCCCAGCTCATTTTTCTTCTTTTATTTCGGTTCAGGATGCAGGAGTAACTGTTTTGGGCACAGTTCCAAGCTTAGTGAAAACTTGGAAGAATACGAAGTGTATGGAAGGCTTAGACTGGACAAAGATAAAGTAAACTTTCTTTCCCTTATCCAAAAATGAACTTCTGCATTAGTTACAATTCTCAAAAAAGAGACTTTATCATTTTTTTATGGCTGCAGATGTTTTGGTAGCACTGGAGAAGCCTCTAATGTTGATGATGACCTTTGGCTTTCCTCAAAATCTTATTACAAGCCTGTTATTGAATGTTGCGGAGGCACAGAGCTAGCATCATCTTACATCCAAGGAAGTCCACTGCAGCCACAAGCTTTTGGAGCATTTAGCACTGCATCAATGACAACCGGCCTAGTTATCTTGGATGAGCATGGAGTTCCCTATGTAAGAACTTGTTCTGAAAACTGGTGCAGTTTCCTTTGCAGCCATTTCCATTCAATTTGATAGTTCACTGGATTACATATCCACTACCTGATCCTATTAGGATCTGGTCTGAGTGACAGATGAATAAAATTGTTGTGATCATGGTAAAGGAGTAAGAGGTGTATATATATAAATAAATGTGGCTTATCTGCTTGTCCTTTGTGACAGCCGGATGATAAAGCTTGTGTTGGTGAAGTTGGTTTATTCCCTCTCTACTTGGGAGCAACTGATAGACTGCTTAATGCTGATCATGAGGAGGTTTACTTCAAGGGAATGCCGACATATAATGGAATGGTATGGTCAAATTTGTCTTTCTCAGGATACTTGCATGTTACACTCTAAATGCAGTATGTTACAGAGTGGTTTTATATATCTTTTGGTAAAAATTTCAAATTATGTAGCAAATAGTTCTGTCAACCCCTCCATGTAAGGGGTTACCAAGTTTGAATTCCCCTCCCTGACTATAACCATCCAAAAAGAAAGGATTCCCCTCCTACCATTGCATTTTGCTTTCTTATGCAGCTTTACTATTTTGAAAATGAGACAACAAATCCTAAATACATCAAATCTCCCAATTCTTGAACATAGAACTTTTGCTAAAACCTTTTTAGATTAAAATTTTAGTACTCATATATCACTTTTAGGGATTAATAGCAATTAGAATAATATTCAAGCAATAACTGCTTTATATTTTCCTTAACAAATGCTTGGAAGCATTATCTTATGATTTGATACATTCATTGGCAGCGCCTCAGGAGACATGGGGATATTCTCATGAGAACTGTTGGAGGCTACCTTGTTGTGCAAGGAAGGGCTGATGATACAATGAATCTTGGTGGCATTAAGGTATTACACCCTACTGGCCTTTCTTATTTAAAAATTTTGGTGTCATACCTAGAATATTTGACTGAAGTGTAGATCATCACTCTCCTTTTAATTTGGCTTCTGAATAGTTTTGAAAGCATGAAAGTCCTAAACTTCCCATATCCGCAGACAAGCTCTGTTGAAATTGAACGTGTTTGTGACCGCGCGGATGAAAGCGTCTTGGAGACTGCTGCAGTCAGTGTAGCACCACCCGATGGTGGTCCGGAATTGTTGATGATTTTCGTGGTGCTAAAGAAAGGGTTTTATCAACAACCTGAGAAACTGAAGACGAAATTCTCGAAAGCCATTCAAACCAACCTCAACCCCTTGTTCAAGGTTTGGCTCCTGCATGTTTCAATATCTTTTCTTATGTCTAGGCATGTAGTCTCGACAGCCAAGCATCACCATCTAATCAATCCAAATTCTTGTAGTCAAAGGTCGAAACAGAGGAGTCATTAAAATGAGGAAAAAAAAAATCATGTTGCTAGTTCAATGGGACTAAAATTGACTGCTTTTTGATTGATCACAGGTTAGCTCTGTGAAGATAATCCCAGAGTTTCCTAGAACTGCTTCTAACAAATTACTTAGGAGAGTTTTGAGGGACCAAATAAAGTATGAACTGTCTGTCAGAAGTAGGATGTGAAGGCAGCTTCAGGATTGCTTGATGTATCATATACCTAATTCTAATTGGTAATGATTTTTCGTTTCTCCCATTTTTTTGTGGATCTGGATGTGTACGGATGAAAATTTTGAAATGATTGGTTCTTTCAAATTTCATTCTGTCGTCTATATTTTATACTTTATTGTTATTGGATTAGACCTGTTTAAGAGACGCGTACATGTACACATGCGCGGGCGGACACACGCGTGTATATATATATATATATATATATATATATATATCCACTTTGTAAAATTTCACTGCATTCAAAATTACTGCATCCGCCAACGTATATAGTATTTTTACTGTGCATTTGTTCATTGATTCTTAAATTTCAAGAGAAAAAATAATTTTAAAAAAAATGATATTAGAGGAAAATGGGTGATTCATGGGGTTTCTTGACTATAGGAAATGTAAATTTTTTGTATTTAGTTAGAAGCATGTAAGATTACTTAATAAAATATCTTACCGTATTATTTTTGATAACATGTAAAGAACACACAACAAAATGAAAATATAAAAGTAACTTATTTATTTAACATTTTATAGGAACTTTTAATTATAAATTATTTATATATTTAGTTCAATATTTTCAAAATATTTTTATATATGTTTTGTAAAGTTAGATGGAACCTAAATTACTATCCTAAATTTGTTTATCCTTATGCAAAAAATAAATAAATAAGTCGATTGACCTTAATAATATTAAGTAAAAGTATTTTAAATTTTTATATAATAATATTAAGTAAAGATATTTTATGTTTGATTTTGATTATGTTAGGATTAGTAGCAAACAGATTTTGAATTTTATATTTTCCAAACGGGTGATACCGATGAGCATTGATATAAGATGATAGCCATAAATGTTAAGAGGAAGATTTTTATAGATGACATTTTGATTCAAGAAAAAATATTAACTATTAAAAAAGATTTCTTTTTTTGCAATAAAACATCATCTTTTCCCCAAAAGTATTCTTTTATTTGTTAGGAGTAAATAAAGTTTTGTATCTAAAGTTTTTCACAACATATTTTTAACAAAAATTATGTTTTTAATATTAAAAAATTATCTTTGTTGAAATTATATAATTCTAAAAAATAAAATTTTAACATATTTTAAATAGAGATCATGCTTTTTAGATTAAAAATGTGATCTTTGTTATATTTTGAATAAAGATCGTATTTTAAAAAAAATGTCACATTTATTTAAATTATAAAAAGCAAATATAAATTTTTTATAATATAATTTCAATAAAAATCATGTTTTTATTCTAAAAACGTGATATTTATTAAAAATATAATGAAAAACCATGTTTTTTCTTTTTTAAACATAATCTTTGTTTAAAATATAATAAGAAAAAAATTTTATTTTCATAAATATCTTATAAAAATTATTACATTTCTAAGATAAATAATATTATCTATATAGTCTAAAATGCAATTAAGTAAAATAAGAAAAGTTCTCCACTTTTCTTTCAGAATGTAAAAAAACCTTAAGGAGAAGACAATTTTGGAAAAATTAATGAATATAAAATAAAACAGTATAGAATTTAAAGGCATGAAAATTAAATTTCAATAAAATAAAAGCATATAATTAGTCAAGCCACTGAAAGCCTATGATGTAACCATCAAAATAGCATTCAAAGTCATTCCCTTCAAACTTCAAAGAGCTCAAATAATATGCACATTTGCATTCAAAAAAAAAAAAAAAATAGAAAGCTAAAAGCTGGAAATGGAAACTAGCAGTGCAAAATGAAAATCGAAACTTGTATGTAACAAAGAAAAATAACAAAGTTTAAGTATTGGAAGGGAATGGAAAATTTAAATAAGCTAAAAGAGAACTTAAGAGAATAATAAGTTGGCTCAGAAAACAACTAGAAAAGCAAAGTAAATTAAGCTTCAATGGAGGTCTAATTGGCCAGCAAGCTTCTACCTGGCCAATTAGACCCGTGGAAGCTTGAAAGAAATTTAAGAAAAATGAAAGGGAAGCAAAAAACTCCATAGGTCAGCTATTGGGATCTTATTTGTAGGCATATTTAGGGTCTCATTTAGCTGATCAATGGTCAAAATAAATCAATCTTAGCCCCCCAGAAAGCCAAGTTACCAAGGGAAGATTTTGAACTGTTTGAGAACTACCAGGCTGTACCTTACTGAGCTGGAAATGCTAGCTGTATGCTTCATCATGTGATTGTTGTCTAGCTGGTCTAGTGGCATTTCTTGAAGAGTCCACGTGTCAGTTGAGTTGTCATCCTTCTAGATCTTCAAAGGTATCACCTTTGAGTGTCCAAATGGACAAATGAGGTGAAGGCAACAAATTAGGACAACACATGAAGGTAGTTTCGGCCTATGTGGGAAAGGTAGTATCTTCAAGCTAGTTGGTCGTCCTATGTGATCGGTTTTAGATAGACCAATGAGTTCCCAAGATTGTGCCAAGTCAGCAACCAACTCATCTTTTCCAAATTCTTCTAAAAGTGGTGCCAAAATAGTGACCAATGGGAGGGGAAACAGCTTGCACAATCCGGCTCAAGGGATAAGCTTTTTCCATTCTTGGTAATTCTTGTGCTATCTTCTTCGTCAATGAGAGGGATTTTTAATTCCATGTCATCTCTAAATATTCCAGCCTAAAGTTTCTTCTAGAAGCCAACAAATACAGCGGCAAATATTTAGCATTTTGTCCCTCATGTTCAGCCATCATTCCATGTAGATGCCTCCATCATGTTGCTCATGTGATGCCGATCATCACCCTTCATCTTCATGACTTGTCAAAATCAAAATTTATTTTCACGGAGCTGGTGACTATCTTGAATGATCTTCCAAAAAGTCATTCAAGTCAACTCCTAAAAGTCAACCTTTTCCATGATGCTCCATGGATGATCTTAGCCTTGCACCAACTTGACCTACATGACTCAGTTTTGGGGTTCTTGGTATTATGGCATCCTTAATCCTCCATATTAGTGCTCAATGACCTTGATCTTCATTTTTGAATTAATAACCTACACAAATCACAAAATACACAAGCTTAAGGAAATTTGCAGGTTTTGCTAAAGAACAAGCTAAAGTAAAATCCAAAATGATGAAATTCATACAATAAAACCTAGAATAATTCTATAAAATATATAATTATCACACCTCCA
Source organism: Durio zibethinus (assembly GCF_047325235.1). Classification (NCBI taxonomy): domain Eukaryota; kingdom Viridiplantae; phylum Streptophyta; class Magnoliopsida; order Malvales; family Malvaceae; genus Durio; species Durio zibethinus. The sequence goes on along the minus strand of NC_143174.1, from coordinate 9,475,773 downwards.
AACTTAATCTTTTACTTGTTCTCAAACAAAATCAAATTTATGCTATGAGTCAATTCTACTTCTCATAATCAATTGATGATGATTGCTTTAAAAATTGCATAATGACTATGGCTTAAGTAAACATAAACATGAACTAATCATGAGTCATCTTAGATCATGCATCAACTTAATTGAAGTTGCATTTTGTGTGCATTATTCTTCACATATCAACACATTTAATCTAGTTGTTAATGTACAATCAAGGAATTAACAAAGTATTAGCAATGAGCATCTATACTTCATATGTTCACCTTTCATATCTCTCTCCACTAATGTAACTTTCACTAAATTAAAGATCCTTAGGTTTTTATAAGCTTGTAATGTTAGGTTAGGGTAAGGTGGGATAAAAGGACATTTTAGGTTAAAATACTATAATCATGCATCACTAGCTTAGGACCATTTTGATTTTGCAATGAGTGAGAGTATTTTCAAACATATACAACCATTCCCCAAACTTGCATTTTACTTTCTTCTTTATTTTTTCACAATTTATTTTTTTGTATTTTTGCACAATTTATTTTCATAATTTTTTTCTTTTTTTAAACAATTCACCTATCCTTACATAAGTATCATAACTCTATAATTTGACAAGAATGATCCATATGCTTATAGGAAGGGACAAGAAAATGGAAAATGAGAACAAAGTCTATGCCTGTTATATGGTTTTATAAACAAAAGAAGGATAATAAAGCTCAAATAGGGTAACTAAGGATATGTACATTACGGTTGGCTTGAAAAAAGTTCAATCGGTCTAAGGATGGCTTAAATCCTATCCCTAATTAAGTGATACCTAATATTTCACCTCGAAAGGTAATCAAATAAATTCTAGAATACAAGCGTTGCTTTGAAAATGAATGCAATCCTATGATTATATAAACATTTTTTAAATAACATGCAAATAAATTATTAGAGCTTATACTCACAAATATTGACTTGCAATCAAATACAAACAATTACTAAGAATCATCTCATGCTTCATAAAATATTTACTATTTTTCTAAAGTTATAACCAAAGTCAACATAGGATCATCATCAATCAACTAGAGAAAGTATACTAATAACACAAAGTTGTAGTCAATTTAGCTAAAAAACTTGTAAAAATTTTTGAAATTATTTGGAAAATTTAGGCACAAATTTTCTTTCATAGCCGGAATCAATTTAGCTAAAAACTTGTAAAACTTTTGAAACCTTTTGAAATTTTGGACAATTTGCACTACAAATTTTCTTTTTCCTCAAACTTGAAAATCAAATTGTTCTCAACATGCAGGCAAGTAAGAATTTAAACACAGAAAGACAAAATACTCTTTTGACATGGCTGAGGCATTTTTCAAAGTTTCAAGATTGGCATGATTTTTCCTATAAACAAAAGAAACAAATTATAATGAGAAAAACAATTAATAGAAAGAAAACAACGTAATCAAATGAAGGAAGAAATTTGAGTTAACTCCCATAAAGCATTGAATTTAAGTTTACAGCTCAACATTTGCATCAAACTCAAGTAGATTAGAATTGGCCTTAGTGATTACACCGCACTTGATTCATGCATCCAACCATTTAATCATTTTTTTTTTATAACCTTATCCGTGAGTCTCAATAGTAGGCTAAGGCTCATTAGTAGGTGGTGTAGTAGTGGTAGGGATCTGGCTATCAAAAATCTCAAGTTTCCTATCTGAGGGTATGTATGTCTTAGTTTTAGCACTAAGTTCGATGGTGTTTCCATGACCTTTTTAAGATTAGAAAGTGCCAAAGATAAAAGGTTAAATACCTCATGGTGAGACTTGGAAGAAATAGAGGTGTTTGGGAAAACTTGGGTTGCTTCTACTATCTTTATGTTTACACCTTTTTTATTTGGCACATTTTCTGTGTCTGCATCTAACATGAATACACCAATTTCTTTTTTGCCAATTGTGTTCCTGTAGGCATCTCTTGCAAAACATTCATATCATTGAATGCCATTGTAAGAATTCATCAATCTTATCATCATCAAGCATAGGGCATGGTTGCTTTCCTTACAAAAATTCATCTATTTCCTTACCAATCAAAATCCCACCCTCACATCATTAATGAGCATGTAGTCACCATTGCTATTGGGGGATTTACTAGGCTAGTAAACTCTAAATTTGGCTTCCTTATCAAATACTCTCATAGTAAGCTCCCCTTTCTTTACATTGATGTTCATATCCTCTATGGCTAAGAATGGTCTTCCAAAGATGATAGGTATTTTAGTGTTATGCTCTATTTCTAGCACCATAAAATTAGGAGGGAGGTAAATTTGATAAACCTTAACAAGTATATCCTCCAACACTCTCTTAAAATACATAAGAGACCTGTTAGCAAGTTGAAGAGTGATAGCGGTGGATTTGATCTCACCTAAGCCTACCTGTCTAAAGATCAATAAAGGATGAGATTCATGCTAGCTCTTAAGTCACAAAATGCCTATCGAAAAACAATCACCCTATGGTACAAGTAATGATGAAGCATCTAAAGTCCTTGAGATTTGGTGAAATTTTGCTTCGAATGATGGTATGACACTTCTTACAAAGTGCCATAATCTCATGATCAACCAGCTTATGCTTTTTTGATAAATTTTCTTTCATGAATTGAGCTTAGTTAGGCAATTGCTTCAAAGCATCTGTAAAGGGAATGTTAATATGTAGCTTTTTAAATACTTCCAAAAATTTTGAGAATTGCTAATCAGATTTTTGTTTATGCTAGAATTTTTTGGATGGGATGGATGGCCTATAAGGATCTAGAGTCTTAGCAGTAGGCCTAGATAAACTGTGGGCATCAATGCCAAATGATTGTATTTCTACATCCTCCATCTGCTCATTTTCCTTAATTTATTTTTTCTTGGATTCTTCCTCCACCACAACACGGTTTAGGGGTGCAGCTAAATAGGTGGTCCTATTGGTGCCATTATGTACCTTTCTATCACTTTTAAGGAACATCACCTTGAAGTGTTCTTTTCCTTTCCTTCTTGGATTGACTTTTGTGTTGTTGGGAAAAGTACCTTAATGATGGTTGTTGAGGACACTAGCTAGCTGTTCAATTTATACCTCAAAATTCTGTAAACACCTCATTTTGTTTGAAGCCTTTTAAAGTTGTTGGGTTTTAAGATCATGGGCTTTTAAATTCTTTTTGGGCCTTATTTGTCTTGTTGGGCTTAAGGTTTGATTTAGGTCACAAACCTAATATTAATTTGGTATTTTTATTTTTATTTTTATTTTTATTTGAGAATCATAAATATAAAAAAAAGAAAAAAAGTTCTAGTAAGAATTTAAAAATGATTTGATTAGGTTGTTTTTAAAGCTTAAGTTTACCTTTGATTGAATCTTTTAAGATAAATATTTTAAAAAAAGAGAGATAATATATATCAAAATGAAAATTGAGATTGATTAAAACTCTTTCTCAAATTGGATGGATTCTCTATTGAAAGAGCCATCAGTCAAGCAAATAAAGGGCAACTATTGGAGACAAAAAATCAAGCAATTAATATCAACTAGCAATACTGCCAAACTTTCCTACCTATATAAATATGACCCACCAAAACTACCCAATCCTACCACCACTTAAACCATCGTGGCCATCAAATTAGCACCATATTCATTGAATTTTTCACCCCATGGCACCATAACCATACTAAGCATCACAATACCTCACTACAACATAACACTAGTCCACCATTGTCATAGGGAATTGGCACTACCATCATAAACACACGTAATAATATTTGGCAATTAGACATGGAAACTACACAATTCGGAGGCCAACCCAAAGGAACACGTAATATTAAAAAAAAGAAAAGATGGAAACATCATTAAGTAGAAAAGGCATAAACATTAAAGATTTTAGTTTGGGATTTTCCCAGACTTACAAAGTTCAAGGAGTTTCTAGAAAATCTTATTTGCTTGGAGAGAAGAGAAGCAAAAAGTAAGGTTGAGGTATGGATTCTATTGGCAACAAAAAGGAGCTACTGGTGAAAAGATTAAAGGTGGTGCTACTAGACCCAAGGGAAAAGGGAAAGTAAAAAGATAAAAAAAACCTTGACTTGACTACTAACCATCATGTAATGAAGGATTAAAATAGTTGATTAGATTGGAATTAACTTGGCCTTGGTCTTTCACTAACATAGACATGGAATTGGAATTGGCTTGGCCTTGGTTTCTCATTAGCTCGTACATAGAGTAAAGCCTTAAACTTATCTTGGGTTATATTCCATTTTAGTCGATTTTATTTGGTAATTTCTGTTTTTTGGTTTATTTTTACATCTATTTGTTTCACTTAGTGGTTTATTTTTTTCTTCTTTTATGCATATTTAAAATATATTTGTATAGTAAATTCATAAAATCTTATCACATTATTGGAGAATTTAAATCTTTTTAAGAAAATAAAATCTTTTTAATCTTATCAAACTATTAAAAGATTTAAATCTCAAATTAATTCTTACCAAACTATTGAAAGTTTTAATTATTTTGGTAATAATATTTTTGTTTTTAATCCTACTAAGCTATTGGAAGATTTAAATCTCTAAATTACGTCTTACCAAACTATTGGCAGACTTAATGAGCTTTTATGAAAAAATAAAATTTTCAATCCTACGAAACTATTGGAAGATTTAAATCTTAAGTTAAATCTTACCAAACTATTGGAAGATTTAATGATTCTTTCTAAAAATGTCATAAATAAATTGTCAAATAAAATTTCTAACAAACTATTAGGGGACGTGCATCAATAAAAATCTTACCAAACTATAGGAGGATTTTATTGATTGTTTTTAAAAATAATTAATTTTTGGGAAACACATTAATGAATCCATTGATGGAGTCTATTTAGTGAAAAACAATAGTCTTCATGAATACTCCTGATTTGAGAAAATTATCTTAAATTGCTATCAAACTATTAGAGTAATTTTAATATTAATTTTTAATATTAAATTTACTCTATAAAAGTACAAATATGTTTTAAGGCTTGGATAATATGAAATCAACTAGTACCATCCTTCGAATAGGCGTTATAAGGGTGCTATAACCTTCTTCATGTGTAATCATACTCTTAAACTTAGTTCTTCTAGTTTCGCAGACTAGATTCTACTTTTTTTAAAGATACTTGAGTCAAGCTTGAGACTTTTCTTTAAAGGGGGACAAATTCGGTTAGGTAACCAATCACACCCGAACAAAAAATATTGGTGGTGACTCCCTTGTTATGTCTAGCGATAGGTTTATGGACCTACACATTATAATAGTTTGATGACTTCACTAGTAACACCAAGAGTTAGGCCAGTAAATAAGTTCGTGTTATCCAAGCCTAACATAATAAATCTAAAAATTTTCTTTAAAGAATTTTTTATATTTTATTTATTTCCAACTTTATAGTATTTTGTTTTTCATGTGCATATGCATAATATGAATTCTACACCCAACCTTTATCCTTTAAGAGGTAGTAAAATACCTATGTTTTTGTGAAGTTTCATGACTCCGTAATGGCTAGCGATATACTCTTACTAAAATTGAACTCTTTCCACTTACAGCCTGTGATGGGTGAGATTGGGATACCTTACTAATCTATTATGGACAATGATGTAAGAAACAATTTGAAAACCTTTAAATTGAGAATCCAAAACACTTATATAGTGAGTGGTAGTGGACTTAACCCATAGGTAGAGCCATGTCCTTCTCTTTTGTAGAAATGACCTACAATTGGTCAAATACCTTTTGTTACACATGAGTTGTGCACTAATTTAATTTGTTTTTTTTTTCTTTCTTTATATTGGACGCTAACTCTATTCTTGTTTGTTACTTTCTTTTTTGCATTAATCATGTTAACATCAATAGGATTGCAATTATTTTTTTAAATTCATTTCATGCATCTCATTCATTCATAGATCATAATCATTCATGTAATGCATTTGTCATATCATTGCATAACATAAAAATCTTTTACTTTATCCAGGGCAGCAATTTAAAAGACATAGGTGATCAATTAAAAATGCAAATTCAGGCTTTGAAACTGAACCAAAAAGAACTTGGACATGACCTATGAGAAGTAAAAATGCAACTTACCAAGTTGATAGAAATAGTTGAAAATCTTTAAACATCTCGTTCTTAAAAGAGTCTTCATCACTTCCAATTCATTTATGCATTAAGCAACCACTGTGTCAAGATCAAAAAGTCTCTCATAAGACCAATGGTTGTCCAAATCATCCTAGTGCAACTGATGGCCCTAAAAAAGACTAAGTTAGAAAAGAAGTATAAAAGATAGGGTCTTCTAACTTGTCACAGACTCCACATATTGGTTTATACCAAAATCTTTATCCCTAACTAATTATTTCTCAACAACTTTTTTGGCATCCCAAAGAAGACCTTCTCCCTATTTGACTTTCATAGATTGGCCTAAACCCATACTATATCCCAGTTATGAACAATGTTTTGCAAAATCCTGGTGCTTATCGACCAATCTGGTAACCAAGTTTCCCAATGAACCCTTAGGCATATACACATAATTCTACTCCAATACCTATGCTTGTAAGTCTAACAATTGCCCAACCCAAAAGATCGTTGAGTAAAATGAAAGAAAGAGCCATCATTGATCCAATCATTATGACTTGCATTGAGTTATTCCTATAACTCCTTAAAAACCATCTAATTGCACCAATTTCTCTATAGCCATTAAAATCTCCTTATCCTAAATGGTATGATATTGATGCTCGATGTGATTATCACTTTGAAAATACAAGCCATTCAACTAAAAATTATTTTTTTTTCAAATATAAAGTGCAAGGTTTAATCAAAGCTAGCATGTTGAGTTTTGTGAATGAAATAGAGCCCAAGATTGCTGAGAGTTTATTACCTAATCATATTGGTTGAAAAATTTATCAATGGTAATACTATGACCTTGAAGCTAAAATATAGGACCAGGCAATAAAATTTAGGATTGTTTAGGAATGTTATTTGGGTATTCTTGTCAGAACAATTTTTAATTTTTTAAATAAAGATTTTTTTATTATGTGATGGCACTCAATGCATGCATCCATTCATGTAGATTGTTCCATAAATTTGTAGTTAGACATCATCCTAATTCTTAATTGTGGTAATAAAGGTTTAAGAGCTTCAAGGTAATCTACTTGCCATTTATGTAACATCTGTGGAGTAAGAACAAAATAGCCGAATTGAGAAAGTTAAAAAAGCTCAAGATGAAATAAAAAGAGACTTGGCCCAAATCTGGCCCAAACAATTGATAAAATGAATGCTGAAAAATCTAGAAAAAGAAAAAGAAGTGGAGGAAGCTCGTATTCAAAGAATCAAAAACCCTTTGTACCCTTATAGGTTTGGTTCATATCAAGCTTAAACATTCCAAGAGGCACAATCACAACAAGCACCATTTTTTGAGGCATACTCTTATCGTAGAATACTTTAATAGCTGCACAAAGATAGTTTCAATGATACACTGCTCTTGTTTTAGGTGGAGAGAAATCAAATCCAACCCAAGTCCTTGACAATCCTGAAAAGCCAAAAAAATTAAAGGAAAGTTCATTTGAAGTAATAAAAAATTCAACTTCATAAAAAAAGATGAATATCATTGAAGAGAGGTTTCGAGCTATCGAGGGAACATGTTTTTATAGATCTATAGATACAACAAAACTTTGTTTGGTTCTAGATGTGGTTGTTTCACTTAAGTTCAAGGTCTTAGAATTTGAAAAATATGACAGGACTAAATGTCCAATGGCCCATGTCACTATGTATTGCAGAAAGATGGCTCCTCATATACATAATGACAAGCTTTTTATTCATTTATTTCAAGATAATTTTACTTGGTCTACTGCTAGGTGGTATGCTTAGTTAGACAAAACTCGTATCATGTTTCTTTCCTTTAGGAGTACCGTTATTGTATAGGTCATAAAATTAATAAAGGTTGAAAGTATTCCGGATATCCTTTGTTTAAGGATTTAGAGAGTCTAATCCTAGGGGTAAGTATCAATTTTAACAGTTCAGGTATATCTAGTCTTACGAAAAATTTATAATTGAACTAATTAACCTAAAATTAATCTAATAAAATTACCAAATAAATTAAACCTAAATTGCTACCAATTATGGAAAATAAGGACCTAAAAAGGAAATTTCCTAAAAGGAGTAGTTACTAAAAATAGAAAGTTACAAATCTAAAATTAAACTAAGTAGAATTAAAGCATGAAATAGAATTTCAATTAAAAAGAGCATAGTGATAGAAAATAGAACCTGAAAAATGAAAATAAACCTAACAAATACAAAAAAAGAAAATTAGTATTTTTAATTTATAATTAATCTAAGTAAATTTTTAACCTAACCTAAGATGCATGAAAATTTTAAAACAAAAATTAAACATGAAATTGACATGAAAATACATGGAATGATGTCCTAAAAATAAAAATTAAAGGCTAGCAAAAAGATAAACAAAAATCTTAATGCAAAGACATCAATTTTCATTGAGGCGTTTTACTGAACACCTAATGTACTATATGCAAACTCCTAAATTAGTTAGCCTAAATTCTAAGGCAAGCAACCAGAATGAAACCTAAGCTAATCTAAATGAAAATGACATGGAAAAATGTTAAGCAAAACACTTAAAATAAATAAAAATGCTAAAATACTAAAATAAAGCCAAAATGCAAACTAGCTTACTTTACCAAATGAAAATGTGACCTAAATGGATGCAACCCTAAATGTGACCAAAATAACCTATTATAGACTTAAAATATGACCTAAAACGTCTATGACACTACATGCAACCAAACCAAATGAGACAAAAAAAATACAATAAAAAATTGAACTAGAAAATGCACACTACATGCAACCTATGGTCTAAAATACTTTGCAAATGTAATATAACCTAAAGGTTCTATAAAAACTGGGTTCACTACCTTAAAATTGACTTAATAGTGAACAAAATGATGTGAACAAGTTGAAAAGCTAACTAAAAAATACAACAAATTAAAGTTCAAATCGAAACACTAGAATACAAGGGAACTAAGACCTATAAACTAAGTTGCTAGGTAAATTTGGCCCTACCTAAAGAGTCTATAAAAATTGTTTCACCACCTTAAATTAGACATGAAAACAAACCAAAAAGGTGCAAGTAAACATGTCCAAAAACTGACCTAAACATGTAGAAAAATTTAATACGAACCAAAGCTAGTAAATGCCACCAAAATGGACCTACGAACAAAAAAATTGCTATGGGATTGACCAAGGACCTAATGGACTGTAAAACTAATTTGTAGACCTTAAAATAGACTTCAAAACAAACTAAAAGGGTGCAGGAAAGTAGAACCTAAACCTAACTAGAAAATAAAGAAAATATGGTTCAAATCGATAGGTTGAAACTAACCAAAAGTTAAAGCTACATGATTAATGTCAAGAAATAAAAAAAAAAAAAGCACTCATGCAGCATGAAAACCAAGATTAGAACGTTAAGATAGACATAAAAGTGGATAAACAAGATGCAAAATTTTACCTCCAAAACAAAATCGAAAATGGATGCAAAATAGTTTTGAAAACTAGTAAGGAAAAATGCATGGAAAAAGCTTGGAAACCAAAGCAATAACTAAGCTATTTCAACAAACAAGTCATAAACATCATTCAACCAACATTTTCATCCATTAAGGAACACTAAAATCGAATGCAAACATAAACCAAAACCCCTAAAATAGAACACAAAACCAAGATTAGAATGTTAAGATAGACATAAAAATGGATGAACAAGATGCAGAATATTACCTCCAAAACAGAACCGAAAATGGATGCAAAATAGTTTTGAAAACTAGAAAGGAAAAATGCATGGAAAAAGCCTGGAAACCAAATCCATAACTAAGCTATTTCAACGAACAAGTTATAAACATCATTCAACTAACATTTTCATCCATTTAGGAACACTAAAACAGAATGCAAACATAAACCAAAACCCCTAAAATAGAACAAAAAATTAAAAGAAAACTAGGCAAAAATATCACAATGCAATAAAATATGAAATAAAATTAAAATGGAAGAATCAAGTCCCTTAGGCCCCCATGGGAAATTCCTCAAGCTAAGGCCACCTTGGACAATCATTTTCTTGCAATCAAATGCTCAAACATGAAGCAAAAATAAAATTGGAAATGATAGGAACTAAGGTGGAAAATAATAAAAATTAAAGTTGGAAAAAACTGAAAATGAAAGCTGAAATTTCATTCCAAAAAATGTAAATGGAAAATGAGTAAATTGTAAATGAAAGCCTCCCAAAGCATAAGTCAAGCCCCTCATAAATACATGAAAATAAGTAAAAATAACCCCTTAAAAGTCACAACGAAGTTAGCAAGAGTGCTACTTGCTAGTGACGTTGAAACTAAAAATTGAAAGAAGAGAAACACGCCCCATTAAATCCCATGATCAGCTCTCCTTTTTTGTCTTCCTTGAATTTCCTATTTTTCAGCTCTATCCTATGTATTTTTTCAACCCATAAATGGTTTTTTAAACCATGCAAACTAACAGCAATGCTTGACTTTGAGTTTTCATTATGTTCCCATTTGTATCTTGACTTGCAATTGGTTCTCCTTTCTCTTTCCTTTGTCAATTCTTCTTGCTCAAATTTGGCTTGATTTATGGCTTATTAGCTTGGCTTTCCTTCTCTTTTAAGCTTTAGAACCAGCTTGAAGCTCCTCCAAATTAGTTGATTTTTCTTTCTTCAAATTTCAAGTAAAAGTCGTGACATATGAAAGCAATATAAAATTTTGTTGTCTTTTTATACGATAAGCAGTTGAATTTTTCCTCTATTTTTCTTGTGTATTAGGCTGGCTCTCTAAGGCTTCTTTTCATGGCTCATTAGCCAACTTGAAGTGTAAAACCAATAGGGTTCCTTTTACAACTAACTTAGCAACCAATTTATCACAATTCAACTAGCTTGTAGCATCACATGGAAATGCATCCCTAATTCGTTATGGTTCGACATAAAGTTCTTGGTTTCATGACAATTTTTTATCCTCCTTTCTTTAACTTTGATTTGACATTTTTGGCTTAGTAATCTTACACAAAAAGATAAAATAAACAAGCTTAGGAGAATTTGTAAGAATATGCTAAAGAATAAGTTAAAATTAAGTCTAGGATGGTGAAATTCATATAATTATGATTAGGATAATTTTATAAAATATAAAATTATCACACCACCAAACTTAGTCTTTTGCTTGTCCTCAAGCAAAATCAAATGCAAGCAATGAGTTAATTCTACTTCCCATGATCAATTAATAATGCATGCCTTAAGAATTGCATAATGACTATAGCTTAAAGTGAACATAAACATGTGCTAATCACAAGAATCATTCTAGATCATGCATCAAGTTAATTAAAGTAGCATTATGTGTGCATTACTCTTCACATATCAACACATATCATCTAGTTGTCAAAATACAATAAAGGATTTAACAAAGCATTAGCAAATAGCACCTACATTTCATATCTTCACCACCTTTTACACCTCCTTCCTCTAATATAGATCATCACTACGTTAAAGATCCTTAGGTCTTTATAAGCTTGTAAAGTCAGGCTAGAGTAAAGGTGGGATAAAAGAACATTTTAGGTTTAAATACCCTAATCATGTATCAATTAACTAGAGACATTTTCAAACCAATACAACCCTCTCTCAAACTTGAATTTTATTTCCTTTTTTATTCTTCCATACTATTTTTTTTCATTTTTTTCCATTTTTTCATTTTAATTTTTTAAATTTTTTATTTTTTTGAAATAAACCCATCTCTACATATATAGCATGGCTCTCAAATTAACATAAATGATCCATATGCATATAGCGTATGGATAAGAAAATGAAAAAGAAGGCAAGTTTTATGGCTATCATATGGGTATATAAACAAAGGAAGGATCATAAAGCTCAAATAGGGTAGCTAGTGATATATTCTTTAGGGTTGGCTTGAAAGGTTCAATTGGTCCAAAGATGGCCTAAATTCTTTCTCTAATTCGATGATGTCTAATATTTTACCTCAAGAGATAATCGGATGAATTCTAAGATACAAGCATTACTTTAAAAATGAATGGCATCCTATGATCATGTAAACATTTTCTAAATGATTTTGAATCAATGATCAGAATATATACCCACAAATGCATACTTGCAAACAATTATCAAAATTACTAAGAATCATCTGTTACCTCACACTATATTTATTATTTTCCTAAAATCATAACCGAAGTCAACCATAAGATCACTATCAATAAACTAGAGATAGTATACTAATAACTTAAAGCCAAAATCAATTGAGCTAAAAACCTTGCAAAACTTTTTTAAAATTTTTTGAGATTTTGAAAATTTTGGGCACAAATTTTCTTTCTCCCCAAACTTAAAATTCACATTGTTCTCAATGTGTAGGCAAGCAAACAATTAAACACAAACAGGTATAGAATACTCCCTTAACATGGCCGAGGCTTTTCCTTAAAGTTTGCCATGTGTGGCTTAATTTTTCCAATAAAAAAAAAGAAATAAACTTATGTGAGAAAAATAAACACATAACATAAAGAAAACACATAAACAAATAAAAAAGAAAACTTAGGTTACCTCCCAAAAAGCATTGAATTATGGTCTACAACTAGACCATTTCACCAAACTCAAATGTGATCAAAAGTGTCCATAATGATTACACCACACTTGATTCCAACATCCAACCATTTAATCATCTTTCTCTTCATAACCTCATCAATGATAGGCTTGGTGGTAGGCTGGAGCCCATTAATAGGCAGTGTAGTAATGGTAATAGAAAATAGATCATAAAAAACCTCAAGTCTCCTATTTGAAGGATTGAGATATATGGGTCTAAGTTTTAGCACTAGGGTCATTGGTGTTTCCATGATCATTTCAAGATCGAAAAATACCAAAGAAAAATGAATGAATACTTTATAGTGGGACTCAGACGAAATAGAGGTATTTAGGAAAAGTTGGGTGTCTTCTGCTCTATCCATGTCTCTATCCTCTTCATTTGGCACCTTTTCTGTGCTTGCATCTAATAAGAATGCATCAATCTCATCTTCTACCAATTATGTTCCTATAAGCATAATTTGCAAATCATCCTCATCATTTGACTGCCATCGTAGGAACTCATCAATCACATCATTCTCAAATATGAGGCATGGTATCTCTCTTTTAAAAAATTCATCGATCACCTTATCAATTAACATCTTACCCCTAACCTCATCAATTAACATGCAATTATCGGTGCTCTTAGAAGAGTTACTAGGTTTGTAAACTTTAAATTTTACTTCCCTATCATCCACTTTCATAGTAAGCTCTCATTTCTTAACATCGATGATCATGCCCCCTATGGCTAAAAATGGTTGTCCAAACATGATAGGTATCTTAATGTTTTCCTTAATTTCTAAAACCACAATTAGTTGGGAGGTAAAATTGATCAATCTTAATGAAAATATCATTTAATACTATCGTGGGATGCTTGATGGATTTGTTGGTAAACTGAAGAGTGATAGTAGTGGGCTTAATCTCACCTAAGCCTAATTGTATAAAGATTGAAAGGCATGAGATAATGTTACCTCCTAGGTCACACAATACTTTATTGAAGAATAGTCGCCCTATGGTGCAAAGAATAGTGAAGCAACCAGAGTCCTTAACCGTTTGCAAGATCTTGCTTTGAATGATGGTATTACATTCCTCATTAAGCGCCACAGTTTCATGATTGACCAACTTACGCTTTTTTGCCAAAATTTCCTTCATGAATCGAGCATAGCTGGGCACCTGCTCTAAAGCATCTACAAAAAGAATGTTAATGTGTAGCTTCTTGAATATCTCTAAAATTTTAGAGAATTAATTATTTAAAGTTCGTTGCTCTTGAAGTCTATGGGTGAATGGGATGGATGGCCTATAAAGATCTAAAATGGTAGCACTAGGCCTAAATGAGCTGCTAGCATCAATACCAATAGACTGAATGACAACATTCTCTACCTTCACATTTTTTTTGATCTTTTTTTTCTTAGGCATCTCCTTCACTATAACAAGCTTTATGGGTGTATTTATGAGAGTGATCTTATTGATGCCACTAGGTGTTTCTTTGCTGCTTCTAAGGTAGATCACCTCATAGTTTTCTTTTCCTTCTTGGATTGACTTTGGTATTGCTAGAATAAGTACTTTGCTAGTGGTTGTTAAAGGCACTGGCTAACTACCCTATTTGCACTTCCAAATTCTTAATAGTAGTCACTTAATTTTGTAGAGTAGTAGGCTACCCTTGAAGAATATTGGCTTGATTAACGAGCATGTTGTTTTGATTTTGGAGGATGGATTAGAACATATCCTAAAAGGAATTTTTTTTTTTTTTGGAGAAAAAAGGTGGTGTTGTTGGCTAATATTAAGACAAGGGATGCTGAGAAAAGTTGAGAGGGTGTTGTGGTTTAGAAATACCTTATGGCTGTCCTTGATTGCTCTACCAAGAATATTTTGGGTGATTCTTCCAACCAAGATTGTATAAGTTAGAGTAGAGATTTTTTTTTGGCTTATTAGGTTGAGCTATAGAGTGAATAGACTCTAACCTAATAGAGGACTTATCTGATGAATGACCACCTTATATACCTCACAACGAAAGAATGGGTCTGGAATGGATTGGACAAGGTAAGGAGTATAAGTGGGTGTATGATGATAATTGGATCCTAAAGCCTTTACTTTTTTAGCTAGACTAGCTGTTTGAGTAGTGATAGCACTAAAGACATCTATCTCATAAACTCCTATAACTTTTTTAAGGTTTTGCCTATCAGATGACCACTGATAATGGTTAGTTGCAATGTTTTTTATGAGCTCATAAGCATTTTTGACTGATTTTCTCATGAAAGCTCCACCAGCAATAGCATCAATGATTATCCTAGTGTTGCTAAGAGTCCATTGTAAAAGATTTAGATTTCAAGCCATTGGGGTAAGCCATGGTAAGGGCACCTTCAAAGTAAATCTTTGTACCAATCTTAAGCCTCATAAAAGGATTCCAACTTAAACTAATTAAAGGTGGTGATATTATTTTTAAGATTAGCAGTTTTGGTCGAAGGGAAAAATTTTTATAGGAATTTGTTAACGAGATCATCCCACGTCGTGATCGATCCCAAAGGCATCGAAATGAGACAACTTTTCGCTTTATCATGCAAGGAAAAGGGAAACAACCTAACTCTAATGGCATCATCAATAACATCATTATGGCGAAAAGGTATGGTAAATTTCTAGGAAGTTTTTTAGGTGCTGGTTAGGATTTTCACTAGCTAAACCCCTAAATTGGATAGAAGTTTGAATCATTTGAATGATCGCAAGCTTGACCTTAAAAGTGTTTGCTTGGATTGCTAGTTGCTGAATATTTTACTAAAATCCATCCACATTAGGTACAATATAATCTCACAACGTTCAATGATCAGGTGGGTTGACCATGGGTTGGATAGTGATAGGTTTACCACTTTTTTCTTTCTTTAAGGTTTGAAGGGTTTTCTCAATTTTATGATCTAAATGAACAAGATCTAGGCTCCTAGTCCTACGCACGAACCAACCATGTGGTTGCCGGGCAATAGAGAAAATACATGAAAAATACAAATACTAAATTAGAAATAAAAATATTTATAAAAATACCAAACTACACCCTAACATGTCTCTACTGATATTAACCTTAGCCTAAATGAGCTAAATAATGGCACCAAAAACTTGTTGCTTCCTTTTAGGAAATTGCAAGTGTACGGATCGCAAAAGTAATAAAGGTTGAAAGTATTCCAAATATCGTCTCCTCAAAGATTTGGAAAGTTTAATCATAAGGGTAAGTATCGATTTTAATAGTTTAAGTATATCTAGTCTTACAAAAAAAAAAATTGTAATTGAACTAATTAACCTAAAATTATTCTAGTAAAATGACCAAATAAATTAAACCTAAATTACAACCAATTATGCAAATGAAAGACCTAAAAAGGAAATTTACTAAAAAGGACAGTTACTAAAAATAGAAAGTTACAAATCTAAAATTAAACTAAGCAGAATTAAAGCATGAAATAGAATTTCAATTAAGAAGAATAGAGTGATAGAAAACAGAACTTGAAGCAACAAATTAAAATTGAAAATAAACTAATGGAATACAAAAAAGAAAATTAACATTTTTAATTTAAAATTAATCTAAGTAAATTCTTAACCTAGCCAAAGATGCATAAAAAATGTAAAACAAAAATTAAGCATGAAATTGACATGGAAATACAAGGAATGATGTCTTAAAAATAAAAATTAAAAACTACCCAAAAGCTAAACTAAAATCTTAATGCAAAGCCATCAATTTTCATTAAGGCATTTTATCAAACACCTAATGTATTACATGCAAACTTCTAAATTAACTAACCTAAATTCTAAGGCATGCAACCAAAATTAAACTTAAGCTAACCTAAATAAAAATAACATGGAAAAATTTTGAGCAAAACACCTAAAATAAATAAAAATGTAAAATACCTAAATGAAGCTAAAATGAAAACTAGCCTACTTACCTAATGAAAATGTGACCTAGATAGATGCAACCCTAAATGTGACCAAAATAACCAAACATAGACTCAAAATGGACCTAAAACCTCTAGGACACTACATGCAACCAAACAAAATTAGGCAGAAAAATACAATAAAAAAATTGAACTAGAAAATGCATACTATATGCAACGTATGGTCTAAAATGCTATGCAATTGTAATCTAACCTAAAGGTTCTATAAAAATTGGGTTCACTATTTTAAAATAAACATAAAAGTGAACCAAAATGATGAATGTGAACAAGTTGAAAAACTGACCAAAAAATACATAAATTAAAGTTCAAATTGAAACACTAGGCTGTAAAGAAACTAAGCCCTATGAATTAAGATGCTATGTAAATCTGGCCTTACCTAAGGAATTTGTAAAAATTGTTTCACCAATTTAAAATAGACATGAAAACAAATAAAAAAAAGTGCAAGTAAACATGTCCTAAAATTGACCTAACATGTAGAAAAATTTAATGGAAACTGAAGCTAGTAAAAGCCACCAAAATGAACCTATGAACAAAAAGGTCTAGGAAAGCAAAACCTAAAACTAACCAAAAAGTAGAGAAAATAGGTTTTAAACTGAAAGCTTGAAAATAACCAAAAGCTAAAGCTTACTGACTAAATGTTAGGAAAATTTAAAAAAATGCACTCATGTAGCATGAAAACTAAGCTTAGAATCTTAATATAGTCATAAAAGAGGATGAACAAGATGCAGAATATTACCTCCAAAATAGAACCAAAAATTGATGCAAAACAATTTTGAAAACTAGTAAAGAAGAATGCATGGAAAAAGCTTGGAAACCAAAGCCATTACTAGGCTATTTCAACAAACAAGTCATAAACATCATTCAACCAACATTTTTATCCACTCAGGGACGGTAAAATAGAATGTAAACATAAACCAAAAACCCCAAAACAGAACCCAAAATCGAAAAAAAATTAGGTAAAAAATATCACAATGCAGTAAAACATGAAATGAAATGAAAATGGAAAAATCAATTCCCTTAAGCCCCCATGAGAAATTCTTTAAGCTAAGGTCACCATGGACAATCTTTTTCTTGCAACCAAAAGCTCAAACATGAAGTAAAATAAAGTTGGAAATGAAATGCACTAATGCAAAAACTAATAAAAATCAAAGCTCAGAAAAATAAAAAATGAAAGCTAAAATTTCATTCTAAAAAACATAAATGAAAAATAAAAGTAAATTATAAATGAAAACCTCAAACCAAAAGTCACCAAAAAGCATAAGTCAAGCCTTTCATAAATACATGAAAACAAGCTAAAATAAGCCCCTAAAAGTCATGGCAAAGTCAGCAAAAGTGCTGCCTACCAGTGATGTTGAAACCAAAAAAATAAAAAAAATAAAAATGCTCTCCATTAAATCTCATGTTTGGCTTTCCTTTTTTGTCCCTTTTAAATTTCTTATTTTCCAACCCTATCTTAAGCTTTTTCTCAGCCCATAAATGGTTTCTTGAACCATGCAAACTAGCAACAATGCTTGACTTTGATTTTTCCTTATGTTCCCACTTGTATCTTAACTTGCAATTGGTTTTCCTTTCTCTCTCCTTCTTTATCAATTATTTTTGCTCAAATTTGGCTTGATTTATGGCTAGTTGGCTTGGCTCTCATCTTCTTTTATGGTTTA
Source organism: Durio zibethinus (assembly GCF_047325235.1). Taxonomy (NCBI): domain Eukaryota; kingdom Viridiplantae; phylum Streptophyta; class Magnoliopsida; order Malvales; family Malvaceae; genus Durio; species Durio zibethinus. The sequence goes on along the minus strand of NC_143174.1, from coordinate 9,457,562 downwards.
AAACTAGCTTGAAACTCCTCTGAATCAATTGATTTTTCTTCCTTCAAATTTTAAGCAAAAATTGTGACACATGGAATGAGAAAGTAGTAAAATTTTCTTTTGTCTTAAGCAGCTGAATTTTTCCTTTATTTTTTTTTGTGCATTAGCTTGGCTCTCTGAAGATTCTCTTTATGGCTCATTATCTAGCTAGAAGTGTGGACCAATAGGGTTTCCTTTTGCAACTAACTCAGCAACCAATTTGCCACAATTCAACTAGCTTATAGCATCACTAAAAGTGCATCCTATAATTCTTTATGGTTTGGCCTAAAGTTCTTCGTTTCATGGAAAATTTTTTTCCTCCTTTCTTTGATTTTAACTTGGCATTTTTGGCTTAGTAATCCTATATAGAAGATGAAATACACGAGCTTAGGAGCATTTGCAATGAATTTGCTAAAGAATAAGCTAAAATTAAGTCTAAGATGATAAAATTCATATAATTAAGCTTAGGATAATTCTATAAAATATAGAATTATCATATCAATTCATGGAAAGAACTGATCAGGGCATTCGTTGCCCAATACAAGCACATCATATAACAGGCCTCAAATTGATTGTTTTCACAAAGCATAGCGAAGAAAGATGTTGAGAGTTTCAGAGAATATGCCTAAAGGTGGAAAGATGTTGTTGCTCAAGGTCAACCACTTCTAAAAGAAAAAAAAATACAATCTTGTTTGTCAACGATTTTAAAGCTCTATACTATGAAATGATGATCGGATATACAACTAAGAATTTTGCCAACATGGTCATATCTAGAGAGATAATAAAAAATCTTATAAAAAATAAAAAGCTTAAAGTTAATGATACAACACTTGTAAAGGAAGTTGGTGCATTGAAAGGGGAAATAAAATATGCTAAAGCCATGATTTACAAAGGAAAACAGGTTTAAAGCTTTATCTCATACCATTCTTATCAAATGTACCAACCTTACTACCTTACCATAAATCACCTTTATCATAATCTTTATTTTCATCAACCAATCCAATAATTAGGTCCTCATATAAGTCCCTGTCCTTAATATGTTGCTCGACTAGTGAGTAATAAAAAAAGGATCAAGAAACAATCATGTAAAAGTCTCAATTCCAATTTTTTATTTTTTACCTCTACTAGTAAAAACAATTACCTTACCCCAATACCTTTGAAAACAACTTCAAATCCATTAACAAAGAGTTATGATCCAAATGGTAAATGTGATTATCACATAGGAAAATTAGGCACTTAACTAAAAGATACAGACAGTTGAAAAATAAGATTGAAAGTCTCATCAACAATAGCACCTTGACTTCAGAGTTTTTTGAATAGTGAAAATCTACTTTAACATAAGTTGATTTTTCTTTATGTATTGATGTCTCTAACTCATTGTTGGAAAATTTTAAAAGTTTGTAATAAGTTTTGGTTCTTTCAATTTTGATTGTTTGAGTTCTTGCATAATTAATTTTCCAAACACATGAAAAATCTTAAAAATTTTGGTGATTACGTGAAGAATGAGCATCCAAAGCCATTTCACTAAGCATTTCATGCTTTATTGTAATTGGAATATTCAAAACCTTGAGAATCCCTAGGATAAAAGTTTCAAAACTTCACAAACCTTATCCTTACTTGACCATGATGAACCTTAAAAATTAGTAATCTTCATTTGGGTATGAGTAATAAGATGGTTAATTAATTTGTAAATCTTTTAAGGTACTCTTCTAAGCTTTTTAGATTTTGATGATTTAGTAAATGTAAAAACTATTTCAAATACTTCATCACCCAAATTCCTTCACAAATCCCAAATTCTTACAAACCAATATTTTCTTAGTTTGTTCAGTATCTTGACTTGTACAACATTCTTCTCCTTTTATCATTCTTTCACCAAATGTACTTTCACCTTCATCTTAAGGCAAATTTATTAGAAAGTCAAATTCCATTATTTTTCAAACTTTTTTTGCACCATCCTGATTGATGAACATCTAAAGTGGACTATGAAAATGACAATTTTGACATTAGACTTCACTTAAGTAAAAAGTTGAGATAGCACAATCTGAACATGAATTACATAAAAAATAAAAAAAATAAAAAAATGAAAAAAAAAATTGATTGTGACATCATACATGTAAAACATTCAAAAGAATTTAAGATTAAAAAAGAAAAAAATCGCCTCTCAGGAATTGCTTTTTAATAAAAATATCCATACTTGAAATAAAAAATGATCATCTTTCAAATTCATTTCACAAAAGAATAAAATATCCATTTGCTACCATTTTTTAGCCTACTGATTTTTTTTTTAATGAAACCTAACCAATGATCACCTTTCAAATTTGAAAAAATTCAAAAAAAAAATCTCATTAATATGACATTGCGCCCTATGTTAAGGGCTATGAAATTATGCCTTATATTAAGAGGCAAGTTTGAAGTAAGCCAAGTTTCAAAAACTTTGCACTCATTTTACCAAAGGTGGAAACATGCAAAAAAAGAGAAAAAAAAAAGATATAGAATTGAAAAGTAAAAAAAAAACATGTTTTTGAGAAAAATGTCTTGTAAAAAGAAATAATCCTTGATTTGATCATGTTTAAACATGCATTTTGGGCCTGTTTATCCTTTTTTTCAATACATCAAACATTGGCCTACATTATATGCTTTTGAAAAATCCATTTTGATTATGTATGGATACCTAAGTTGGAGAGCTTGTTCCTTAGAAAATTATTATGATTAAGTTTTGGATGAATTTTGAATTCTCAAATGCATGATAGACCAATCAAGAAAAAAATTAAAAGAAAAAAAAAAAGAATGAAGCTCCAGGGTAAAAACCTAAAAAGACTATCTAAGGCAAGACTGAAGCTTTGAATGCAACTTATGACTTGTCATGCATCAAGGATGAAGCAAAAAGCATTAAGAAAAGGACATTTTGAACAAACCCAGGGACATTAGAGACCTCTTAAAAGCCCAATGAGATTAACTTCATTATGAAGATTCTCTCTAAAATTTGAACCTTGTTTTTATTTTATATTTAAAATTTGGAGCCTACTATAGCTCATCATGACATTTATTAAAATATCACATAACAAGAACTTAAAAAAATGCCAAAATAAATTGCACTTTAAAAAATGATCTTTATTTGTGATCCTAAATGAAGCTACATGATATTCCATTTCTCGTTTAGTGCTCAAATCTCCTTTGATAACTAAAATTATGATGTGCCAAACCATTGTATGATTTTAGAAAGAACAAGTTGTGATTTGATCACATGTGGACAATTGGTTCATTTTTAAAAAGATAGTTGTGTGTGTCAATTTCCGTTATTATTTTGAAAATTTTGAGAAATGTTTAAAAAGTATTTTTGAATCTCAATGCTTATTGTGAGAAAATAAGTTAATGCTATAATAAAAAAAAATTCTTTCTAAGGCAAAGAATACCAAATGTAAAGGACTTCTAGGGAAAAAGACTCACAAACAAAAAAAATGATTTTCAAGAATGAAAATGTTTTGAGAATATTTGCTTTAGTTCATGAAAAAACTTGTCGGCCATTTTGAAAACTATTTCATGGAAAAGTGAATGAAAAAGAAGGTTTTGATAATCATATTACCACAATTAAAAACATATGCTATGGATTTCATGCATTGTGTTCATTGCAAACATTTCATGCATTATATGCATCACAATCATTTCTTATGTTACATTCATCGCATATTTTTTTGACATACAAGTGTGTAAACATACCATTTTGTTTAAAATTATTTTTAAAATTGAAATGGGCTTTGATAGCAATTTGGGTCTTAATATAAAAAACAAATTTCAAGCCCAAAATTAAAAGCCTACAATTTTAATTTTGATTTTAGTTTTGGGTTTTAATTTTAGTCTTAATTTTAAATTTAGTTTTTAATTTTAATTTATTTTTTTAAGAGTCAAAGCCCAAAAGTAAAAAATAATTAAAAAAAAGGTTAAAAAAAAAAAGAAAAATCAGAAAACCGAAAGGAAAAATAGAATTGGGGAATTTGCTTAAAGATCTTGGATTTGATTTTGGGATTTAATGGTTTGATGATTTCTTGGACCCCAATGGAAAGTCCAAGGAAATTAAAATCAAATCAAATCATATTAATCATAGAATCGGTTTGATTTAGTTTCCAAACTGAAAGGGATTCAATCCCTATAAATAGAAGCAACCAAACAAACAGAAAGGGGGGCCGGACAGAACATTCACAATAAGAGGCTATTGATTCAAACAAAGCCGAAGCTTTAATTACAATCAGAAAAGCACCAAAGAAGCAATTAGGCAGAGCAGAAATTCAAACACGATAAGCAGCAGCTAAGATCAATTGAGAGCAATAAACACAAGAAACAAGCCCAGAATTTGAAAGCAATAAGCAACCTGCAATCAAGAGCAAACAATCGACAATTCAAGCCAGAAGCAAGGATCAACAGAAAAAAGGCAATCAGCAACAGAAAACAATAGAAGAATCAAGAAGCATTCAAGCAAGCAGTAAAAACAGAACTAGCAGTGCAAGAAACCGAGAGGCAAATAAGCTTAACACAGGAAGCACAAAGCATTCAATCAACAGCTTCCAATCAGAATCCACAAGCACACATTCGGCACACATAGAAAAAAAGATTCCAGCAGTTAACCGGATCCAACTATAATCAGAAAACAGATTCAATCGACAGCAGCCTCAATCAAGCACATAGACCCAAAACCAAAATCCATAAAAAGTAAAAAAAAAACCAATTATTCATACCCAGATGCAAACCCTAACCAGCCCACAATCAAAGCAAAGCCATAGCAAACAAAAAAGGAGATAATCACCACAAGCAAAAATAAGAATTATAAGAAGGCTTTGCGGTGGGATTTTTGGGTTTTAAAACAGAAGCAGAGAATAAGGAAAAACGAGAACAACGGTGGTGTATTGCCGGAATTCTAGGCTGTATGGTGGCCAGCCAATTTCTGGCATTTTGATTCAGGATTTGGGGAGAACAACAAAGAAGAGAAGAAAAGGGGAAAGAAGGAGGCGCTGCTGGCGGTGCAAGGCGACGACTGGTGGTGGTCTCGATTTCCATACGCTGGTGACGGACGACGGTATTCGAGTTTTTCCATTTCCGCAACTAGTTTTTTGGGTGTTTTTGAACTTTGGAGATGTCAGGGAATTTGCAAAGGAGAAGACGAGGGATAAAATTAATGAGAGCAGGTTGTATTTTTTTTATTTTGATTAAACGGTGCCGTTTTGGTCTGGAAAAAGCTTGACCCGTGTGCAACTTGACCCACAACCCGATTGGTATATGTTGTTTATTTTTCATTTCATTTCATATAATATATATATATATATATATTATATGCATATATATATATTTTTATATATACAGTTTATTATGATTTTTTTTGCATGATTAATTATTTTATGCATGAATAATTATTGTTTGTTTGATTATTAATATATTTGTTTGTGTGATTGTATGATAATTTACACTAATTGCATGATATATTATATTATTTTATGATAATTTTTATTTATTTTAATTATTTTTTCTTAAAATAAAAAAAAAAAGATTTTCAAAAATACATTCTCAATCCTACCAACATATTAAAGAATAATCTTTAACAAAAAATCCTACCATCATATTATAAGATATTTTTTAAAATAATTTATTTTGTATAAAAATTAGATTTTTAATCTTCGATTATGGAATTACTAAGAATATTGTAAATAGTAATATCTATACGAATTCTTAGATGAAATTTTTTTTTTTAACTTTACCAATATATTGAAGAATTTAGATAAGTCTTTTCAATATCAAGATTCTAAATCTCATTTGTTATCACAAATAAAGTTTTTTTAATTAAATGATTATGATGACAAAGCCTTTTCAAAGTATGACACATAGTTTTTTTGAATACTCTTGAGGTAAGAAAATATTTTAAAATTATTACTAACATATTTAAGTAATTTAAGGATATTTTCAATAATTAAATTAATTGATAAATTTTAAAAATGTTTTAAGGCTTGGATAATTCAAAATCAAATTGATACTATCCTTTGGATATGTGCTGTGATGGTGCTATAACCTCCCTTAAATGTAACTGTAATTTTTAACCTAAATCTGGTTTTATATACTAAAATCTATCTTTTAAATATATCTTAAGTCAAGCTTTGGATTCCCCTTTAAAATGGGACAAATTCATTGTGATAACCAATCACACCTAAATAAAAATAATTGATGTGACTTATTTAATCCATTTTTAGCGATAGGTTTACAAATCTATACATATAACAGGTGAGAAAGATTCAGGCTGAAAGATTTGATGGAAAAAAGAAAAATTTTAAAATAAGATCTTGTTGTTTTAGATAAAGAGTCTTTGATTTGAAGATCAAACAAGATTTTACCTTAGGGTATATTTGTTAAAATTTTTTAGTATTAATTTTGAAAACTTCTAAGTAATTCTTCTCAAAACCTCTAAGTACATCTTAAAAGCTTTTGAGCTAATATCAAAGTCCTTCGGGCATAATAGCAAAGACCTTTGGCATTATCTTTAAAACTTTCAAATATCTTTTTTCAAATTTTAAGCCTTTATTTAAAAGAGCTTCTTAAATGATATGAACAATTTGTAAGACCTCTGAGCACAAGATAAAATTGATTATAAAACCACCAGGCATAATTTTAAAGTCTTCTAGGTATTATCTATAAAACCTTCAAGTATAATCTTTAAAACTTTCAGGTACCTTTTTCAAAATTTAAAGTTATGGAGCTTTTATTTTAAAAGTTCTTTTTTTAAAGTTTGATTTGTAAGACCTTCGTACATAATCATCAAGGCCTTCAGGTATAATCATCAAGACTTCGAGGCATAAGATAAAAACTATTTGTAAAACTTCCGAGCATAATCTCTAAGTCGTCCGGGTATGATTTTTAAAACCTTCAGGTACCTTTATCAAATTTTAAAGTTGTGAAGCCTTTGTTTTAAAGAGCATTTTTCAAAGTTAAGAATGATTAGTAAGACCTCAAAGTATAATCTCTAAAACCTTCGAGCACGATTATCAAGATGGATGTGAATGATATATAAAACTTTTGGGCATGAGCTTTAAAACATCTAGGTATTTTCTTTTGGAATTTTAAACTTGGTTAAGATAGCATTTTTTTTTTTTAAAAAAATCTTTGGATAAGTATAATTTAGATGCAGTGGGTGTCTATGCCTTTACGCAATTTCTGTTACACAAAAAATGCATAAAGAAGGATAATTGTAGATACCTCATTTTATCTAGGATCTTTTAAAGTTTTTGAGTTTTTAGATCATGAGCTTTTAAGTTCTTTTTAGGCCTTATTTGTCTTGTTAAGCTTTAGATTTGATTTGGGTCATAGACTCAATATTAATTTGGTTTTTTTCATTATTTATATTTTATATCTATTTTTATTTGTGAATCAAAACTATAAAAGAAAATGACAAATAAATAGTTTTTAATAAGAATTCTAAAGTGATTTGGATTGGGTTGTTTCTGAAGATTAAGTTTGCCTTTGATCGAATCTCTTAAGATAATTAAAAAAAAAGATAAAACAAATCTAAATGAGAATTGAGATCGATTAAAACTCTTTTTCAAATTAGATGGATTCTCTATTAAAGAGGCATCAGTCAAGCAAATAGGGGGCAACCTTGGTAACTAAAGATTGAGCAAGTCTTAATCACCAGCAATACTGCAAAACATTCCTACCTATATAAATTTGAGCCACTATAATTGTCCAATCCTACCACCACTTGAACAATTCATACCCATTAACTCAGCATCATCTTCATTGAATTTTCCACTCCATTCCACCATAGCTCGACCATACTTAGCATGACAACATCTCACTACCACACAACACTAGTCCACTATTGCTATAGGGAACCAATATTGCCATCATAAACACACACAATAATATTTAATGGATTCTCTATTAAAGAGGCATAAGTCAAGCAAATAGGGGGAAACCTTGGTAACCAAAAGTCAAGCAAGTCTCAATCACCAATAATACTATGAAATATTCCTACCTAAATAAATCATAGCAATTGTAACTACCCAATTCTACCACCACTTGAACAATTTGTACCCATAAGCTTAGCACCATCTTCATTGAATTTTCCACTTCACTCCACCATAGCTTAACCATACTTAGCATGACACCAGTCCACCATTGCTGTAGGGAACCAATACTACCATTACAAACACACATAACAATATTTGGCAATCAAATGGCCAACCTAGAGGAACATGTAGTAATAAATAAGAAAAAGAGGTGGAAGCATCATTAAGTAGAAAAGGCACAAACAATGAAGATTTTAGTCTAGGATTTTCCTAGACTTAAAAAGTTCAAGGAGTTTCCAGAACACTGATTTACTAAGAGAGTGGAGAAGGAAGAAAGAAAGGTTAAAGCATGGATTTTAATTATGATAGAAGAGAGCTACTAGTGAAAAGATTAAAAGTGATGCTATTAGACCCAAGGGGAAAAAGGAATGCAAAAAGATAAAATTTTACCAAACTATTAAAGGATTTTATTAATTTTTTAAAAAATAATTAGTTTCTTGGAAATGCATTAATAAATCCATCAATAAAGTCTCTTTATCGAGGAATACTAGTCTCCATGAATACTCTTGAGGTGATGAAATTATCTTAAATTACTAATATTAAATTACTTATTGGAGCAATTTTAAGATTAATTTTTAATATTAAATTTACTCAATAAAAATATAAATATGTTTTAAGGCTTGGATAATATGAAATCAATTGGTACTATCCTTTAAATGGTCATTATAAGAGTGTTATAACCTTTTTCATGCGTAACTATACTCCTAAATCTAGTTTTGATTTCGTAGACTAAAATCTACCTTTTTAAAGATATCCAAGTCCAATTTTGGACTTTTTTTTTAAAAGGACATAGATTCAATTAAGTGATCAATTGTACTTAAACAAAAAATTGATGGCAACTATTCTTGTTATATCTAGCAATAAATTTACGAACCTACATATTCTGATAGTTTGGCAACTCCATTGAGAATATCAATAGTCAAGCTAGTAAATGAGTTCATCTTACCAAGTTTCACTTAATAAATCTAAGAATTTTTTTTATAGATTTTTTATGTTTTATTTATTTTCAACCATGTAATATTTTATCATTTATGTGCATTTGCATAATATGAACTTTATACCCAAGCTATGTCCCTTAGAAAGAAGTAAAATACCTATGCTTTCGTAAGGTTTTATGCCATCGCATGGGCTAGCGAAATACTCATACTCAAATTAAACTTTTTTCATATCTAGCCTATGATGGGTGAGAATCGAGGTTCGTTACTTGTCTACCGTAGACAATGATACAAGGAACAGTTTAAGAACCCTTAGATTGTGAATCTAAAACACTCATATAGTGAGTTGTAGTGGACTTAACCCATAGGTAGAGCCATGTACTTCTTTTTTGTAGAAATGACCTACAATTAGGTCATTTACCTTTTGTTACACATGAGTTGTGCACTAATTTAATTTGTCTATTTCTTTCTTTATATTGGAGCAAACTCTGGTTTTGTTTTTTACTTTCTTTTTATACAAATCATGTTAATATTAATAAGATTGAAATTATCTTTTTTCATTTATTTCATTAATCTCACTCACCTAGACAAGCAGGTGTGGATTATTTCGCTAGGAGATAGGTATGAGATATACTTTTTACTATTAATTTTTTTCTTATTGTTATTTATTTTTCAAACAATTCGTGTAATTTAACTAATATTACTAACAAATGGATATTAATAACTGTTTTGAGCAATTATTATTTAGCTTAACAATTTTAAGCCTAATTTAAGGGAATTTTACTAATCCTTGGTCGACATAAGATAAAATTCCTACCTCAGTAAATAATTTAATATTTGATAAATTTAAGGTTGTATTTTATTTGAATGAAAAATTCATATTCTTGTCAACAACTTATTGTATTTTTATCTATTATGTTAGAAAAAAAATGCCATTAGGCTAACTTAGATGATGCTCATGTTCAATGTGTATAAAGCAATATTTCCAAGAATTGATTAAAAGACTTGTTGTCAGACTAGAGGGACTTAGCGATGAAAGATTATGGAGTTGATAACATCATACATTGTAAAGGGATGAAACAGAAGTGGATCACCACTTTGATTTAGGATGCTCTTATTGAGAATATATGGAGCACTATGAAATGGCAAAACATCTTTGCCAAAGCCAAAGAAAATTTTAGACAAAAAAGGAAGAAGTATTACAAAGCACACTAGTGGTTCGATTGCATTTCTTGTTCATAGAAAAAGAAGGGTATTATGTTTTTTCACGATTTATTTTTATCATCAAATTTTAATTTTATATAAATTGCATTGTTACATATTTCATTAAATATGTCTATAAACGAATACAGTCACTTGAGATGGAATGAAAACTCACATTTAAAGAATAGTTTAATTGCACTCACAAACATTTAAGAGGACGTGGTGATTTTTTTAGCAATAAGTATAAAGTTGTCAATGCATGTAACTTTGCAATGACTTTGTGAATACTTTCAAGTTGTCTTACTTTATCGAACTAGATAATCTCTTATGTGTATTGAAATGCAATAACTTTATGAAAGATAAAAACTATTGTATTTTGCTTTATGATTCTTGTTGTGTATTTTGCTTGTTGATGAACTACTTTTATACTAATTTAAAGCCTAAAATTTGTAAGAAATTCTTTATTAAACTAGATAGTGTTTTGTACGTATTAAGATATAATGACTTTGTGAAAGGTGAAAAATGTGATGCATTCAATCATGACATGTCTAGATTTTTTTTTTTCATTTTTTCAGTAAATCTTGACATTGTGAATTGTTTGAAGTTGTTTTACTTTATTGAACTAGATAGCTTAAGCTATACAGTTTAAATTTGAATGACAATTGTTTTAAACTTTTTGTAGGAAAATTATGCTATTGCCTTATCTCATAAATATGGTGAAAACTTTTTCAATCATCCAGATTTCAATCCACAAGCATGGATTGAAGCTATTAGAGGTGTTAAAGCCATGTACACTCATGTATATGACTTTGAATCTACAGGCATATCTAAGGAATTACTTTACTCAAGTCAGTCCAATGTTGTAGCAATGTCCAACTTAGTTTATGATTCATCATTTGTACCTTTTCAACCTAAAATACAACAACAAATTGACAAGTTAAGAATTGAGTTGAGAGTTAAGCTTAAGATTTTTATAGATCAAATGCTGTAATTAATAGGGTCTGGACAGTTTCTTCTAACACAATCAGAGGTCCCTTCTAGACCTAATGATAGCAACGTAGATTTTGGATCAAGAGATGCAAGATAATGACATGTTTTTTAGTACTTGCATTATGATGATTTGGGTTGTTTTCAAATACTATATTTTATAGGTTTCAACTTCATAATTTGTATTGCTTTAGAATTCCTATCGATTTGAACTTTATGATGTGAATTTAACTTTATAATATGTGGGTTAAATCTTTATGCTTTTAATTAATAATAGATAAATGGTAGATTTTTTAAAAGAATCACACGTGTTTTGTTTTTAATTTAAAGATTTCTTAAATAATTATCGATGAAATTAATTAAATTACTGACAAATTTTAAATTTTACCAATGAATTTTATAGATAGAAATCCCATTGTTTTCAACAAAAATTAGCTTTTATTGACAGATTACCAACCAAGTACAGACAGATTATAGATGGATTTTACCAATGGATTACTGACGAATTCCTGATGGAATTTTATCCTTTTCAATTAAATTTATGGTTTTATTTAAATATATTTACTAACAGAATAATTATATTACTAATAAAAATAATTGTCGGCAATTACCAATAGAATTTTAAATTTACCAACAAAATGTTATTACCGACTTGCTTACTACCAACATAAATTTTTGTTGATATATCAATAAATGTTTTACCAACAAAATTTTTCCATCAATAATACCCTAATTTTTAATAGTGAAAAAGGCCAAATAATTTTATTATAGTTGACATTGATATCTTCTTTTGTTTTTGAACTTTGATAATGTTTGATCTCTACCTATATGATTTTTTTGAATGTTTTTAGAAAACGTAAAAGTTAAATTTATTTTAATAAAAAAAAATAGCTTATAACACTACAAGAAAATAGATATTTAACAATCCTATTTTGCAACCACTAAAAATATTGTTGCAAAACATTGGTATATTTACAACAATTTTTTATAATTGTTGCTTGATTAAATTTTTTAATATTTTATACAATGATAAATTTTATCGTTGTGAATTCCTCTACTATTTATAACAACAATAAATAGTTGTTGCCAAAACTTATTTTATTTGCAACGATTTTTCAGTGTCATTACTTAAGTTGTTTTTTAATATTTTATACAACGAAAAAAAAGTTATTACAAAAAATTTTATTATATTTATAATGAAAACAAAAAGTTATTACGAAATTTTTCTTTTTTTTTTTTTTGCAATGATTTTTCAAATTCATTACTTAAGTTATTTTTTAATATTATATGCAACAACAAAAAAAGTTGTTACAAAAAATTTTATAATTTTTGTAACTAAACCAAAAAAGTTGTTATGAAAACTTTTTAATTTGCAACAATTTTTCAATGTTTTTGCTAAAGTTATTTGTTAATATTTTACACAATGACAAAATTTTTTATTATGAAAACTCTTATCATATTTATAATGATAAAACTTATTATTTTGAAATTTTGTTTTATTTGCAATGGTTTTTCAATTTAGATGCTTAATTTTTTTTAAATATTTTAAAATGAAAAAGTTATGACAAAAAGGTTTATCATATTTATAATAATAAAAAATTATTATTGCAAAAACTTAAAATTTTCAATTTCATTACTTAATTTATTTTTTAATATTTTATACAATGATAAAAAAGTTATTATGAAATTTTTGTCATATTTGTAACGATAAAAAATTATTGTTATGAAAACTTTTTTTATTTAAAACAAATTTTCAATATGGTTGGTTAATTTATTTTTTTAATATTTTATACAACGACAAAAAAATTATTACAAAAATTTTTATTATATTTATAATGATAAAGATATTGTTACAAAAACTTGTTGTATTTGCAACATTTTTCAATGTCGTTGCTTAAATTTTAACATAATCAAAAATTAATCACATATTAAATTATTAAGATACCCTTATGATTGGTTTATAAAATATAGCTTGTGACATTTTATTAAAAATAATCGAAACGAAATAATCGAGTTAAATAATTATAATTTTTATTAAAATAAAAATTAAATAATTTATTTTTAAAATAAAAAATATTTAATCCCTATGTTGTGGGCTCGCTCACTAGTACAATATGAATTGGAAACAAGCAAACCATTATAAGGCAAGCTGTCATTGTCCCTTACTTCTCTTGTCAGTTTTGTTAACCGTTCTTGACATTACTATATTTTATCAAGTATTTTAATAAGATGTCTTATTGAAAAGCATTATATATGATAATTTTAAGGAATTTCATAAATATACCCTGTGGTTAAGGTTGAAATGAAAGTATCCCCTGAGGTTTAAAATGTGACACTTAACTACCTTATGATTTGTTTTATTTTTTTTACCCAAAATCTTTACTTTTTCTATTTCTTTTTATTTTTTATATTTTTTTCATCTGAATTCATACTTTTTCTTTCTCTAAAACCAAACCAATTCTCTCTCTAAATCTAGACCAATCTACTAACAACAACTTTCAAACCACCAAAAAACTCTTACAACATCGAAAACTCTTCACATTCCTATCTCTTTAAACTTTCAAACCTTAAACCAAAAAATTAACAACCCAGAAGTTAATGTTGATCTACCGCTTGCCTCTAGCTATCCACCTACTGTGTGCTATTTAGCAGTTTTTGAAAACCCTAAGCAAATCTTTTTTTTTTTCTATTTTCCTCTTCTTCTTCCTTTAAAATTTCTTAAGTCTCTAGTACAAGCCTAAATCCAAGCACTAAATAAAAATTGCTACCACTTTCTAAACTTTTCAACCATCTTCAAACTCTAAAAAACAACACCAAATCAACAAAACTAAAAACCAAAAAATTGTTAACAACCCGCTACCTTCATCGCTGTCCGTTACTTTGTTGAGATCATCGAGGACTTCTTCTTCTACTATTTTACATGAGCAATGATTTTTTCTCTATTTATAAGAATAAACCCTAAGAAACTGAATCATAATCTCATAACTTTATGTATTTTGTTGTTGTAAATTTCTATTTTCTTATCTGGGTGATAATTTCTTATTTCTATGACTAAATTTTTTTTTGTGGATTTTTTTATAAGGCTACTTGATGGAATTTTGATTTTTTTTTTTTAAGTTGTTAAGGCTTTGTTGGTGAATTCTGTATTGCTTGTGTTGTGAAATTTTACTTTTTGAATTGATTCAATTCCTAGCAGCTTCTTGTTTGTTGACAGTAAAATGGATTTTTTTTTTTATGTTTTGAAGGTTATTGTTTGTGGATTAGAGAGAGAATTGGATTGGTTTTAGAGAGAGAGTATGGATTCAAATTAAGGAAAAAAATAAAAAGTAACGATTTTAGGTAAAAAAAATAGTAAAACAAATTATATGATAATTAAATGTCACATTTTAAATCTCAGGGGATACTTTTATTTCGGTTTTAATCACATGATATATTTATGAAATTTACCCATAATTTTAAATATGATATAAAAATAATATATAAAAAATAAAAAAAAAGTAATTTAAAATTTAAAAATTATATAAATTTAATAAAAATAAAATAATATATTTTATATTTATCATATAAATATAAATAATAAAATAATAATTTGTGTATATTTAAAATATATTTTATATATTATTTTATGTTTACGCATATTTAAAACAAAAGATATACAAAATAAATACACAAATGGTCAAATATGAAAGAAGCGTGAGTCTAAGGAAGCCAACTATGCGAATCTTCCAGCTCAATATTACCTTTCACCCGACCATCCAAATCATAAGTAATCAGATCTGTCGGTGGTGCTGCCGCTGCAACCTCTCTAATATTGGGCCGGCCATTTGCTTGGCTGTCTGACTAAAAGCATATAAAAAAAATTACTCCATACGAGCATGTACGGCAGAGATCAGGGTATACGGGTAAAAGAAGAGTTGTATTTTTCTCATTCTTTTCCGTTTCCATTGAGGGTATATGGATGAAATCACATATAAGGATTTCAGTTTGGTCGTGTTTTGTTATATTGAGTGATTATTGGAGTTAGAAATGGTGATTATAGTCAAACTAGATATGGGATTATGCCACGCTTTTTTCAATTTCTCCTTTATGATTTAGAATCAGAAATTATAATAAAATCTTTTCATTTTTTTTTTAAGGCATTAGCTTTCATTGAAGACTTTTCTCCTCACTGAAAAGTTTAAAAATGGCGATATAACCAGTTCCGTGATTTTTGCCGCCATTTATCGCTCCCAGAACTCTCTCATCTGAAAAAAAAGGCGAGCAAAGGAAAGAAAAATAAAGCGAATAAAACCCCCTAATTTTCACCTCCGTTTCCCAAGATAATAAATCCGATTTTGTTCATCGCTCTGCTTCCTCGATTCAGTTTTCGTCGAAAGTCCAATACAGAAAAAGCGAAGCCATTGCCAGGCTGGTTCGTTTTTCTCTTTGTTTTCTCATTATATCCAAATTTCACAATGGTATACCTAATTTTTTTTTTTTTCTTTAGGTAAATCGTTGGGTAGTTAGAGTGGATGGAAATGGCGACTCTTCAAGACATATCTGTCTTAGCAGCCATTAATCTTCTCTCTACATTTGCATTTCTTGTCGCTTTTGCAATATTGAGGCTTAAATCGATTAATGGTAGGGTTTTCTTCCCGAAATGGTACCGAAAAGGGATAAGAAGCAGCCTTAGACGATCTGAAGCATTTGTATCCAAATTTGTCAACTTAGATTGGAGGACATACATAAAATTCTTGAATTGGATGCCTGCGGCTTTGAGAATGCCTGAACCCGAGCTCATTGAAATTCGTTCAGGGTAACTTCTTCTTATATGCTTTCTTCAACTTTAATTTAAATTATTTTGGTAGTATAAGTATAATTACTGCTTGTCAACAGGTACAGTGGGCTGAACCTTCCTTCATTCCAAGACCTTACGGGGTTTCACCATGGGAGATAGAACCCTTTGCTGCCCCAATTTTGAGACAGCTGCTAGTTTTCGATTGTTTGGTATTGAGCTGATAAACCATTCTGTGAGCTTAACACAATTAGAGAGGGCACCTAGACAACTTTTTACTATGACCACTGGTACAACTGAAGGACATGGTCCAAGTACCCTGTCACCCACTGATTCTGACCAGACTTCTGACATTTCAAAAGATTCTAAAGAGAAAAAGCAGGAACAGTTACAATTATCAGCAAAGGAGATCCGGAGCAGACAAAGTTGTTCTAGTTCTACAAGAAGTTGTACCAAGGTATAGAAAGTCAAATGTTAATTCGTTCAATTGAAGAATTATTTGTTTCTTTGAAGAATTTCCATTAACTCTCTTTGGGATTTGTATATGTGAGCAGGTTCAGATGCAAGAGGTAGCTGCCGTTCGTGCTGTTGTCTTGGCCATGTTGGAAGTTTATGAACTAGAGAGGATGTTTGATATTAAGGGAGAACTTCACCCTAGGATTAAGTGAGAGGTCACTAGTGCCGCCCGGATATGATGTTTGAAGATTCAGAGGATCTTATATATATATATATATGGATTATCCCAAAGTTATATGATCGAAAAAAATCAAGATCATAGCATAGAGATAGAGTAAAACAGTAAATTTTTTAATTTTTTAATAGTCGGACTCATTATAAATGTGAGATAACTCATGTGGAGCAAATATAGTTGAAACATTTTTTTAATTATATTTATGAAATAAAATAATAAATTAAATAATTTTATGATTAGTAATAATAAAGTTGTTACGAAAGGTATAAAAAATTTTTAAAAATATTTATGTAATAATAATAGTCATCATGAAATAAGATATGTAATCAAAATAATATTGTTACTTCAAAGTTTTTATAACCAAAATTTATGATTGCTTAAATAAAGTTTATACAACACTATTTGTCATTGCAAAATAAATTTTTAGCTACTACTTTTTTTTTTCATATAAAAAATTTGATAACAAAAATAAATATATTTTTATGAAAAATTTTTTGCAACCATAATAATAATGTTATGTAAATTTTTTTGTAACAAAAATTTATTGTTGTTAAAAAAAATATTTTACACAATGATTTTTAATGTTGTGAATATATGATTTATATGGCAACAACTTTTAACTAAAAGTCATTGTAATATTTATTTTTATCAATGACACAATAAATTATTGCATTAATTCTTAAACAATGAAATTAAAAACAACGACCTACAAGCACAAAAAAGGAAAACCGGTTTAAAACAATTTTAATAATGATAAGTAAATATTTAATAACAATTTGACCTTTGTTAATCAATTTTCATGTAGTGTAATAAGGCAATAAAAAAGTAAACTTTAAATCCAAACCTTAATTAAATTATTTTTAAAAATTAATATTTTACAAGTATAAAAATTCAATAGTACTTACCATTTTTTTCTCTGTTTTAGAATTCCAACCTCTAATAGTATGTTTGAATTGAGGGGAGAGGAAAGAAAGGAAAGTAAAGTAAAAGAAACAAAACCTCCATTCCCTTGTTTGGATAAATATTTAATTTAAAAAAAGAGAAAGATGTGAAAATCAAATAACCTTTAGTTTTCTTTGCAAATTCAATTTGTTTAATACCTTATTTTGGAGGAAAAGCTAGGGAAAGAAAAGTTTAAATTTATTTTTTTATAAAAAGATTATTATATTTATCTTTTTATTGATACTAAAAATCTGAAAAAAAAATATCTAAGTAGATCACAATAATCTTGTAATTTTTTCAAAGCAATCATTTTTTTTCAAGTAAGTTTTATATATATCTTTTACTATAAAATTTTTTTATAATTTTTTGGTGATTTGATTTTGATGAATGATTAAATATAAATAAATATATTTTTTAAATTTATGAGATGTCAAACTAGTTCAAAATTTATTAATGCATATTTATAAAATATTTTCTTGTTTCACTTTATTAAAAATCATTAATATAATAAAAATTATAAGACCAAACAAAATAACAAATATATAATGATCTATGAATACTCTAAAATCAATTTCAATTAATTTAATTTTCAAATCCAATTTCCTGTAAGAAGTTGTTAAAGACAAAAACTTGCCACTTGCCAGTCCTGTTTCAGATCTAAACACGTGTTTTTCACAAAAAAAAAAAAAAAAAACTTCAAAGGTTGTTATATTTCTAAACATCATCTTGTCTCCATTCCAAACAAATGTTGGAAATATTTTATACATTCAACATGTCAAATTATAAATTTCTAAATCGATTTGGAGTTGCGAACCTCACATGGGTATCTGACGAAGATTTTTTCAATCTTTTAATAAAGTATATTGACCGTGCATATCTATACGTACAATAAAAACAGTTCCATAACTCTAATTTACCATATACCCCTTTGATATCTCGAAAAAATTAAATGGTAAATTTGACCCATAAAAAAAAATTACTTTTCAGCTCTTTGCTTGTATATATTAAATGCAAAGTAGCTAGGTGGTGAGATCTTACCTTTTACCAATGATTAAACTATTAATATATAACCTTTTACTGTTGACAACGATCAGGCAAACAAAAAATTATTTGCTCAAAGCTTTCTTGCATGTTCAAACGAGAAAAGATATATACTGAAATATTAGTTCATTAATTATTGATTTTTAATATTTGATTTTATATATATATATATATTATAGGCTAAGAAATGGGAGGAAAACAGCTTAAATTATAGTACTATTTAAAAGATAAACCATTTTATTTCATACAAAAGATCATGGACTTTTGCTCAAGAGCTTGTTACAACTATTCTATAACTGTCTATGAATATATATAATATATATAGTACTATTTAAAAGATAAACCATTTTATTTCGTACAAAAGATCATGGACTTTTGCTCAAGAGCTTGCAACAACTATTCTGTAACTGCCAATGAATATATATATATATATATATATTAGAGGTTACAAATAGAAATTTAATTTGGGTTCGAATTATTTTCAAGTTGGATTATTTCATGTTCGGATTGACTTGAGTTGGAATTCATTCGAGGTTAGAGCATTTTGAATTTTAAGTGATTTATGTTGGAACAATTTTGGCAATAGGTATTTGATTAAATATAGGTTTGAGTTTTTGAATTCAAGTTGATTTTGCCACCGATAATAGATCTGATCGATTGCGTTCATATCTCTGCAAATTCAATCGTCTTCTTCCCATCATGCGCCTTGCTAAAGAAATATTTGACATAATCCGAGTACAAGACTTGCTTATAAATGGGTTTCGCACCACTTTGCAGCACTTCAGGCAAGGGGCCGATAATATCAGTTGGTTTTGGGTTGACGAAAATGGGAACTGAAATTCTATTTTTAGTTCCATTGGCAATCACACGGTGCTCGACACTCCTGTACCGACCATTGCTCAGTATTTGCAATGCATCTCCAACGTTGATCACAAGGGATCCCTCAATGGGAGGAACATGAAGCCAGCTGTCACTTTCACCTTGGTTTCCTCTCACGTAAAGCCCTCCAATTTCGTCTTGGAGGAGGATGGTGAGCGTTGAGACATCAGAATGACGCCCTACTCCCACAGTGAGTTCAGGGTTAGGACAAATAGGATAGTAGTTCAAATTAGTTCTTACCGAACCCATCAAGAGAGATTTTTTTGTTTCATCAATTTGTTTCACATCTAGTCCATTCATTAACATTTGTAATAATTGTTTAATCACAACTTCAGACCTCCTCATGTACTCTAGCACTTGCTCCCTGAAAATATAAAAAGAAATTGAAGTCATATACTATAGTATATATTTTTAATCATTCATGGATGCAAATACAGGCCCTATGCCTTGCAACAACCAAAATATCATCTTGCTTCACTACCTGAAGCAGAAGTAGGGATAATAATTTTTTTTTGGGTTTCAGAAGAGGGCATAGCCCTTATAAGAGGGAAATGGAAAGAGATTTTGGCTCGAAACTAGAATCTTTATGTCTTCAAAAAACTTTCTTAACCACTAAACCAGGAGGAGTTAGCCAAAAAATTTACACATGAATTTGCACGCTCGTACAATATGGTGAGTTGTTAATTAATTACCTGCAAACAGGTGGCCATAACGCAGAAGCCTCCTCCTCAGATACAAAAAAGAGGCTAAGGTAATCTTTCCACTCGAGAGACTTTTCCGCCATGGGGCTAAAACTTGTGCCAAACCGCACGTTGTTGGAAGCCGAGTGTTCCTTGGAATACTTAATTTTTTGGTCGGCGGGTAGCCCAAAGAAGCAGTGAGTTGCGTCTTTAACACTCTCCAGCACTTCGATGGGAACATCATGGTTAACAATCTGGAAGAAACCCCACTTCTCTGCTGCATCACAAACGGCTTTTGAAACTTTGGGGTGTTCCCAGTTGGACATATCAATAATGGGAATGGATTCTTGGGTTATGATTTTGGTCATACACATCCTCTCCTCCAAAGGTTGGATGTAAGGCTTAGGGAGGGCTTTGAGGCCCATTTCTGACAAACCCTTCACTCCATTCCCTTGATTTATGACAAAATCAGCTAGAGCTGAGGAATCAGTGAATAGTTGATCAGCGATGCTTGGAGCCATTGGTTCTGAAAGATGAATAGAATAGAGCTAATTCGAGGCTAGGGTGGTGAAGCACTCCTCACGCCAAGGGTGGGTATTTATAGGCATCATACACACAAAACTTCTCAAATGTGACATCTGATGTACGTATCTCGTTTCTCACCAACCAACTTAGCAAATGCCATGCCTTTTAGGCCTTCCTACCTCGGCCGGTCAGGTTGCATTTCAAAATATAGCAACAATTGTACTTGGTATAACATATAAATTAATTTTGTTTAAAAATACTATTCCCTTTTTTCATGTTTCAAAATGAAGTCTTCTCTTCATTTCTTAACATTTAATGTATACTCCTACTTTTTTCTTATTTTTCATGATTTTTTCTTTTACTTTTTTATATTAAAGTCTCTGTTAGGATTTTTTTTTCATAAAATGCAATTATAAAATCAAACCTTTTTTTTTATAACATGACTATAAATAAAAATGAGACAAAGAATTAGGAAAGGAAAGAGTAATTATTCGAAGGGGAAGTCCAAAATTCAAAGTTCTCTCATTTATTGATCTTAAGTAATTGTACTAATAATAATGACAACAATAATAATAATAGCAAATACACATAGATGCATGCATAGATACAATAAGCAAATAGATAACTACAATTGTCATGTATTTTTTATTTTTACCTAAATTTTTTAATAATCAAATATGATTATTAAAATTAAAAATTTAGCACTTTATCAATAGATCATATATCTATTGGCACAAATGCCATATTATTTGTCTAAACTTAATTTTTTTATGGTAAAAAAACACTTAATCTTTTTAATCTTACTTCTTGGTAATTTTAGATATGATTCTTAGAAGAATTGAGATCAAGTCCCTCTTCTTAGAAGAATTGAGATCAAGTCCCTCTCCCCATTTGAAATTCTCATATGTATGAAATAAAAAGATAAAGCGAAAGATAAAACAAAATGAGAAAACTTCGCAAGTCAATCCTGATTTTATGCTTTAACTGCATGAAAAATTGCCTAATGCTGCGGCGGCCGGTGTGGTTTTTATACTTTATTAGTGGTTAGATGGTTATGTCATATCCATTATAATATAGTTTAAAAGAATAAATTAATATAATAAATAATGGGATATATTATAACATTTTAATATCTCTTGTAAATTTAATTAATTTAATTAGGCCTTGTTCAGGCCTGGGATGGTCAAATCTCTCTAAGAACCTTCTAAACACCTACTGTTGATTTTTTTAGGGTACCTACTGTTGATATATAGTTTATAGAATGTAGTGTGGCTTTTTTATCCTACATTGAACCAAGCGCATTAGGGCTTGAACTAGTTTGGTGAATTGAATCTTACGTCAACTTCTTAATTTCAAAACTAAATAAATTTAATAAAATTAATTTTATGTTATGAATTATTACATTTAAAATAAACAAGTGTTTATAATAGTTACATATTTTCTAAATATTCATCAATTATAAAACAGTTTTTACTCATAATAATTTCCATTGCTTTTTATACAGAAGCTGTTCACTCAAGGGTAAAGAATTAAAATAATAAGAGTAAGAACCACTCAACCAAGAGATCCAGACTGTGTGAGAAATATTACAAAGCCGTGACACATATAAAACATTGTCCACACTAGCACAATAATGAGGACAAGAAGCAGACGCCAAGATAAGACATGCCTCTTTAGTTGAAATTTTGTTACGAGGCACAAGGCATAAAAAGAGTCGAATTTTGGGAAGCAAATCCAATTTCCACACCTTATTTCAGCAGAAATCAAAACCACTGGCCTCCACAACAAGCTTATAGGTAGTGCAAACCGAAAACATACCATTTGGAGAGGTTGTCCAAATAACTTGAGCCTCTTTACTTGGTAATAGTTAATGTCGTAACGGTTTTGTGTTCATCCGACGAATTTGGAAACAAAATAAAAAATAACGGAGTCGTCATCAATCTTTTTTGGTTAGGTGCGATTGACCACCTATTAAAACATATCCTTTTAATGAAATCTTAAAATTAATTAAAATTTATTAAAAAGATAATTTTACGGTCTGCGAAATAGTCTGGGTTCGGGAGTTGATTACGTGTGGAGAAAGATTAGCACCCCCACAACGCTCGTTAAAAAAACGGTACCAATTAACAATGTGTTATCTTTTGATTTTGATAAAAATAGTCCAATTTTCGGTGTTCGAAAAATAATTTCCTTGATTTTTTTTATTTATTTAAAAAAATTTTATTCCTAAGAAAAAATAAATTAAAACTTTTTTATTGAAATAATTCTTAAAATGTTCTAGTACGTTGATAACATTAAAAGAACTCTTTCTCACCGAGAGATTTCTTAAAGCATCTCTACTAGGAATACTTTTAGAATCTCATCTTCGGAGGCTCGAATTTATTTTTCGTAAGAAAATGTCATGTAAAAAAAAAATTTATTCTCGAGAAAAATAAATTAAAACCTTTTTATTGAAATAATTCTTAAAATGTTCCAGTATGTTGGTAACATTAAAAGAACTCTTTCTCACCTAGAGATTTCTTAAAGCATCTCTACTCGGAATACTTTTAAAATCTCATCTTTGGGAGGTCTAAATTTACTTTTCGTAAAAAATTATGTCATGTATGCAATGCAAATAATTACATGTTGATGCACACATTTTATTCTTTTTCGAAAATTTTATTAATTGCTTTATTAATTTTTAATTTTAATTGAAATTTTGAAGAAAAAAAAAGAATTTAATCATATTGAAGATTTTCTATAAATATTTCAATACGCTAGTAATATTTTACAAAAAATCTTCTCATCTAGAGATTTCTTAAAGCATCTCTACTCGAAATACTTTTAGAAATCCATCATTGGATTAAATTTCTTTTCTTCCTATTTTTATTACTTATAGTTTTAATTTATTAATCAATTTTTATTTATTATTTTAAAAAAAAGAAAATCTTTACTGTATTGAAATTTTTTTATAAATACTCCAATACGCTGGTTGTACTTAAAAAAATCTTCTCACCTAGAGATTTCGTAGGCATCACTACTCGGAATACCTTTGAATCTCATCGTCGGATAAAAATTTTCTTTTTCTACATTTTTTATTGCTTTAGTATTATTATTAAATTTATTTTTATATAATTGTTTTTAAAGTTTATTAACATAATTACATAAAAAATTTAACCACAATTTCATCAATTAGTCTAACAAATATAGATATTTTAATATGCATAAATATTAATAAAATAATATATAAAAAAAAATTTTTTTTTTAACCTAAACCGGACCGATCAACGGTTCGGTCAACGTTTGGTTCGATTCGACGGTTCGATCTGGCGGTTTGGTTTGGTTCGGTCTGGGCGGTTCAATACCGGTTCGGTTTGGTCTGGGCGGTTCAGCTCCGGTCCAGTCAGACCGATCAGAGGCAGATGAAGAAAACGAGTCGCAGGTCGGGTGCGCGGACCCCGGGTCGGGTCGCGGGTTGACGCGCGGATCTTCCTTGGCTGAAACGGTGTCGTTTTGGGTCTTTCCCTAAACGATGTCGTCTTGAGTTTTTGCTTTACTATATATAGCTGAAGGTTTTTTTTTTATTCATTTGGCTTCTGTTTCATAAAAAAAACGAGAGAGAGAGAGAGCTCTAGGGGAAGGGTTCGATCGATCGCCGTCCGGTCGCCGCCTGCTCCATCGTCGGCGGTTGTCGTCGGTGACCGAAAAATGGTCAGAAGGTCACCGAAGACTCCTCTAGATGCCCTCTTTCCAGATCTGATCTCCTTTTCACCGGAAACAGCCCCAATCAACGTAGATCAGGGCTCAAAGTTTCGGTGAAAAAAAACACTTTTTTTTGTGTGTTTTCTGGTTTGTTTTCGTTGGGTGTCTTTGTAGGTGTAGTTTGGTGTTGGGTTCCCCGTTCCAGGGGGCTGTTTTTGCTTCTTTTTTTATGTTTTTACAGATTTTTTTTCTCTTTTTTTTCGACAGAATCCTCTTTTTTTATCATTTTTTCTTTTCCTTTCTTTTTTGGTCTGGTTTGCAAGCTCTATTTATAGAGCTTGTTGGGATTCAAATCTCAGATTTTTTGAGATTCGAATCCCATTTTTCAACTGAAAAATCACACCTACCGTCCGTGATTGGTGGCTTATCGGTCGTTGGCAGCTATCGGCGGTGCTTTTGACTTTAGGGATTGTGTACTAGATTTGAACCAGATAAGGATGAAAAAAAAGGAAAAAGAAGACAAACACAAAAATGGGAAGAAAAAAAAATTTAAATATTAAAAATAAAAATTAAAAAAAAATGGTGTTTACAGTTGCCCCTCTTTGCTTATTTCTGTGAAATAGGAATAAGGCAAAGACAAATAAACAACCATTTTGCTTGGAAAGATGAAACATTGAGAAGAGAAGAAAAAAAAATTTTTTTTTTGGTTCGACAGAAAATGGCTCCTCTCAACAAAGGTTCAATCGATATTTTTGAAAGTTTAAAAGGCTTCTCTCAGCAGAGGCTCAACAACTTTAAAATCTCATGAAAAGGCTCCTCTCAGTAGAGGCTCAACGACTTTAAAATCTCATCTTAGAAAAGCTCCTCTCAGCAGAGGCTCAACGACTTTAAAATCTCATCTTGGAAAAGCTCCTCTCAGCAGAGGCTCAACGACTTTAAAATCTCATCTTGAAAAGGCTCCTCTCAGCAGAGGCTCAACAACTTTAAAATTTTATGAAAAGGCTCCTCTCAGCAGAGGCTCAATAACTTTAAAAATCTCATCTGAAAAAGCTCTTCTCAGCAGAGGCTCAACGACTTTAAAAATTCTCTTGAAAAGGTTCCTCTCACAGAGGCTCAACGACTTTAAAATTCTCTTGAAAAGGCTCCTCTCAGTAGAGGCTCAACAACTTTAAAATCTCATGAAAAAGGCTCCTCTCAGCAGAGGCTCAACAACTTTAAAATCTTATCTTTTTCAAATTTGAGTTCTCATTTTTGAACAAGTAAATTTCTCTCTTTTGAATTCCTTTGTTTGATCATTGTCTTTACCAAAATCTTATTTTTTCATTAAGAAATGGAAAATTTCTATCTTTGTTACAACTTCTCATGGATGCATGTACTGAGTGTTCATAATGCAATGCATGTAATGCAATCAAAATCGCTCATTATAGTAAAAAGGTTCTCGAAATCTCTTACTTTCGGCTTCTTTTATTTGAATTCTTATTTGACCAATCTGTTTTCACCATCTGACCACAATATTTTTTTTCAAAAGTCTGCAACATCAATGTCTTGTCATGCTTTTCTCATCCTTTTTCATTTGCCTTTGTCAACTTTAAAAGTAATGCTGAGATTTTTCATGTTTGTTTTTCTTTTCATCATTTTAAGTTCAAGACAAATAAAATGCAATCACACATTTCGCTTGAATAAAAATATCAGATAAGGATAAAAGAAAGAATAGGCATTATTTTCAAAGGAAAGATAATGTATTTCATATGGCTGGTAACAAGTGCATGTCAAAGTGTTTGAGTTGAAACAAAGGTACCCAAATAATGATCACAAGATAATCATGGATAAAATATTCTCAGATTCTTTCTCTAAAACTAAATCAGATGACTTTTTTGATCATTCAGAGTTCGTCAAACTACACTTGCCCCTGTATTATGGGATCTTTTCTTGATGATGTTTCTGCTTCACATCCAAGCTGCCTTTTCAGGTTTTCAGCTTAGATAAGTTATCATTTTTTTTTTTTTTTTACTCTTTTTTTTAAGCAAAATATTTCTTCACAACATTTGAATTTATTGGGGTAGGCAAATCACCTCCGTCCATTTCTACCAAAATCAATGCCTCACCAGAAAAGGCCTTTTTCACCACATACGGGCTTTCCCAATTTGGTGTCCATTTCCCTCGATTATCATGTTGATTTGGAAGGATTCTTTTTAGCACTAAGTCTCCTTCCCTAAAGCAACGAGGACGAGTTTTCTTGTCATGTGCTCTCATCATCCTCTTTTGATATAATTGACCATGACAAAGTGCTGACAATCTTTTCTCTTCGATGAGGTTTAACTGCTCGTAGCGATTGTGAACCCATTCCGCTTCCTCTAACTCTACCTCCATCAGGACTCTAAATGAGGGAATTTTCACTTCGACCGGTAGCACAGTTTCCATTCCATATATCAAAGAGAACGGTGTGGCCCCAGTAGATGTTTTGACTGACGTTCTATAAGCATACAAGGCAAAAGGCAACTTCTCATGCCAATTTTTGTAATTTTCAGTCATTTTCTCCAGGATTCTTTTGATATTCTTATTCGTAGCCTCCACTGCCCCATTCATTTTCGGACGATATGGTGCCGAATTACGATGGCGGATCTTGAACTGATTGCATACTTCATTTATCATTTTGTTGTTCAAATTTTTGGTATTATCAAAAATAATTATTTCTGGAAGCCCATATCTACATATTATCTCTCTTTTTATGAACTTACATACTACAGATCGGGTCACGCTAGCATATGATGCAGCCTCTACCCATTTGGTGAAGTAATCAATCATCACAAAAATGAATCTATGCCCATTCGAAGATTTTGGAATGATGGGACTAATGACATCCATACCCCACATTTAGAATGGCCAGAGAGGAGCTAGAACGTGTAATGTTGATGGTGGAGCATGAATCTTGTCAGCATAAATCTGACATTTATGACATCTCCTAGCATAATCAATACAGTCACTCTCCATTGTCAACCAATAATAGCCAACCCTCATAATTTGTCTAGCCATCATATGACCATTTGCATGTGCCCCACAAACTCCATCATGCACTTCTTCAATAATCTTCTTTGCTTCAACTGCATTTACACATCTTAAGAGCACTTGATCTCAACCTCTTTTGTAAAGGATATCTCCATCAATGAAGAAACTCATAGCCAATCTTCTGATAGTCCTCTTATCATTTTCAGTTGCATGTTCTGGGTATTGCTAGCTTTTAATGTATTGCATGATGTCATGATACCATGGCCTTCCATCAATTTCTTTTTCAACACCTGAGCAATATGTTGGTACATCTTTCACATCCAGCTTGATAGGTTGGATTTCAGTATTTGCATCTATTTTGATCATTACAACTAGAGTAGCCAGTGCATCAGCAATTTAGTTTTCCTCTCTAAGTAGATGCACAAACTAAACTTCTTTAAATTGCTTAACCAACTCAGAGATGTATTTATGGTACTGAATCAATTTAGAGTCTCTTGTCTCCCATTCACCTCGTAACTGATAAATGACTAAAGCTGAATCTCCAAACACATCTAACACTTTGATTTTCTTTTCAATTGCTGCTTGTAGACCCATAACACAAGCCTCATATTCAGCCACATTGTTTGTGCAATTAAAATTTAACCTGGCTGTGATGGGGTAATAACGTCCATCAGAAGATATCAAAATTGCCCCAATACCATGACTCAAAGCATTAGCAGCTTCATCAAAACACATCATCCATGATTTTTTAACAGGTTCATTTTCTTCAATGGCCATCAGATCCTCATAAGAAAAATCTAATTTCATTGGCTCATAATCTTCGACTGTACGATCAGCAAGGAATTTAGCTATTGCACTCCCTTTTATAGCCTTTTGAGTCACATAAATGATATCATATTCTGAAAGCATAACCTGCCACCATGCTATTCTTTATGTTAATGAGGGCTT
Source organism: Durio zibethinus (assembly GCF_047325235.1). Classification (NCBI taxonomy): domain Eukaryota; kingdom Viridiplantae; phylum Streptophyta; class Magnoliopsida; order Malvales; family Malvaceae; genus Durio; species Durio zibethinus. The sequence continues at coordinate 9,429,150 of NC_143174.1, read as the reverse complement.
TTCAAAGATATACTTAATAGGATCCAGCTTTGCTATGAGCCAAGTAGTGTAATAAAGCATGTATTGTCTAAGTCTTCAAGCTGTCTAGGTTAATGCACAACACATCTTCTCTAATGGTGAATACTTTGACTCATAATTAGTGAACTTCTTGCTCAAGTAGTAAATTGCTCGTTCTTTCTTATCAGTTTCATCTCTTTGCCCCAACACACATCCCATTGAATTTTCATGCACTGTCAAGTATAAAATCAAAGGTTTTCCTAGCATTGGTGGCACCAACACAGGTGGATTTGACAAGTATTCTTTGATCTTATCAAAAGCTTCTTGGCATTCATCATTCCATTCTCCAGGATCATGTTTTCTGAGAAGCTTGAAAATAGGATCACACTTATAAGTGAGTTGAGAGATGAAGCGATCAATATAATTTAATCTCCCTAAGAAACCTCGCACTTCTTTTGAGGTATGAGGAGGAGATAAGTTTTGGATGGCTTGTATCTTATCCGGGTCCATTTCGATTCCTTTTTCATTGACTACAAAGCGCAATAGTTTTTCTGATTTGGCTTTAAATGTACATTTGGCAGGATTCAACTTCAACTGAAATCTTTTCAACATGTCGAATAGCTTTTTGAGATTGACTATATGATCCTCTCATTCACGAGATTTTGCAATCATATCATCCACATACACTTCTATCTCTTTATGCATCATGTCATGAAAAAGAGTTACCATTGCTCTTTGATAAGTAGCACCAGCATTTTTCAACCCAAAAGGCATGACTTTGTAATAGAATGTTCCCCACATGGTCACAAATGTAGTTTTTTCCATATCATCTCGAGCCATCTTGATCTGATTATAGCCTAAGAAACCATCCATAAAGAAAAATATAGAGTGCTTAGCAGTATTATCCACTAGAGTATCGATGTGAGGTAAAGGAAAGTTATCCTTAGGGCTTGCCCTATTCAAGTATCGATAATCGACACAAATTCTCACTTTTCCATCTTTCTTAGGAACTGGCACTATGTTGGCTACCCATTTAGGATATTTTGTCACTTCTAAAAATCCAGCATCGAATTGTTTCTTCACTTCCTCTTTAATTTTTAGCAACATCTCGAGTTTCATGCGCCTTAGCTTTTGCTGCATCGGTTTACATCCTGGTTTTAAAGGTAACTTGTGCTCTACAATATCAGTGCTAGGTCCTGGCATATCCTGGTAAGTCTATGCGAACATATTTACATATTCTCAGAGCAGCTCTTCTAGCTTCTGTCTTTCAGCTGGTAAAAAAGATGTACCAACTTTGACCTCTCTTTTATTCTCACCATCTCTCAAATTTACTGATTCAGTAACTTTTTGGTGGGGTTCAATTGGCTTATCTTCATGTTCTATTAATTTTAACAAATCAAGAGGCAGTGTATAGTTATCTGAATCTTTCTCATTATCAAGTTCATCAACATGAATTAAGTTTTCAAAATCAAATTCGAGATTAATGCCATGATTATCCTCATGTTCATTGTTTGAGACCCTGCAAAGGGTAATATGGAGAAAATATTGGCACACAAAAAATGGAATGACAAGAAAATGTAGGAAAAAAAATGAAGATAAAAATAACAAAAAAAATATGGATGTATCTTCTAAGTCTTTTATTAAAATGACAAACATAAACACACCATAAAAGATCTCCTAATACTCGTAGAATGTAATTAGGGATTTAAAGTTTCACATTACTTTTCCAAAGTTTTAAAAACAACAGGCAGCTCTGTAACTTTCCAATTATCCAGCTCAAAATCTGAAGGACAAGGGTACACGAATAGATCTTCACTTCGACTCTTCTTTTCTCCATCATCCATCATTTGAATGGCCAGCTCTGAAAATTTTTCCACGAATCCTGCACTTGGGGCTCCCGATAAATCTGGATAAATATATCCTCCCGAGTGAAAAAAATTATAGAAGTATGGAATGATTATCGGTTCTGACTCCAGCTCATATCCCTTAAGAATAGCTATCCTCTTATCTCTTTTCTCATTCACCATTCTTACTCTGTCCCCTCTTGTTGGCTTATATCCCAAGCCAAACCTGTCTCTCTTTTCATATATGGCCGATGGCTTCGTGATTCCTTGCAGGTTCTTCCCAAGTGTAACTTCAGGTCACCATCCCATCTTGGTAAGCTGTCTGACTACCATTTTAGTAGTCGTAGATAAGTGTGGCGAATATAATTTAGATCCTCCAGCTATATATGTTGCATTGGCAATCTCGAAAGATCTATAAGAGCATTCTAAAGCTTCATCTGTCGATTTCACATAAGGAGTATTTATCGGTTGAGTTACTAATAAATCTTCTTCTCCTGCCACACATGTTAGTTTTTCTTCAATAATGAATTTAACTTTTTGATGTAATGAGGATGGGACAGCACCTGCCATATGGATCCACGGTCTGCCCAATAAATAACTATATGAAAGAGAGATGTCCATGACTTGAAATTTCACGTTGAAAGTACATGGACCAATCTGTAATGGCACTTCTATATCTCCTAGCACTTCTCTTCTGGTTCCATCAAAGGCTCTCACTATCATATGACTAGGTTTCATATAAGATCCATCAACAGGGAGTTTTGCCAGAGTAATCGCAGGCATAACATTGATGGATGAGCCATTATCAATCAAAATCTTAGCCATTATATGACTTTTACATTTCACAGTAATGTGAAGAGCCCTGGTACTTCATCTACCCTCAGGAGGAATTTTTTCATCATTGAAAAAAATATAGTTTGAAATTGTCAGATTGCCAACAAGCTATTCCACATATTCAACAAAAGCATTGTGAGACACATATGCTTGATTTAGCACCTTTAGTATAGCATTACTGTGTGACTCTGAATTGAGCAATAATGATAATAACGAAATTTTAGCTGGCATCTTGTTAAGCTGTTCTACCACGTTATACTCACTATATTTTATTAACTTCAAAAATTCACCTGTTTCACTCTCAGATACTGGCTTCTGACATTCTTTTTCTGATGTTGCATCAAGATCACTCTGACTTTCATTTTCTTCCCCTACCTTGGTTTTCTCCCCCTACCTTGGCTTTCTCCTTTCTAGCTTTTTCTAGAGCCTCTGGGGTATAACACCTGCCACTTCGGGTTATGCCTCCTATACCCATTATGTTGGCAGTATCTGGGTTGACTATGACATCATAATCGTACTTCTAAGGTACTATTTTATCATTCTGATATGGAAAAAGGCCAGGAACTTTAATTGTCACAACTGGTCGAGAGACAAGTTTTTCTAGCTTCGATGTTGGCTTCTCATTATAATAGATAGTTACTGGTATACGCCCAAACTTATTCTTTGAATCAATGGTAAACACTTTCACCAACTCTTCTCTCTCTTGGTAAAACTCTATTCGACTTTCATCCATCAATTTTTACACCTTTTGACAAAATTGATGACAATTCTCGATAGAATGCCTCAGAGCACCTCTGTGATAATGGCAGCTTTCAGTTGAGTTAACTACTTCAGAGTAATTTTGAGGTTCTATCGACTTTAGCATGTCAACTTTGACCAAGGTTTCAAACACTTTAGCCATAAAAGTTTTGACCTCTTCTATTCTTCTTTTCACATGGCTTGTTTACCCATCAACCAAAGCATTTATTGATGGTCTGGTATGATTTGATAGAGGGTTCTCATTGACATTTGGAGTCTCTTATTGACTGGTATCAAAATTTGATACTCTTTCATTGATTAATCCCTGCACTTTATGCTTCAAAGTAGTACAGTTCTCAGTGGAGTGACCTGGATTCCCATAATGATAATCATAATGTTCATTGGGGTCATACCATTTGGGAAACGGAGGTTTCATAGGTTTAATGATAACAGGAGCAAGCAGATGTTTCTCAACAAGTCTAGGATACAAATCTATGTATGTCATGGGAATGGGATCAAAAGTGATTTTTTCTTGGGTATTTTTCGGGGCTCTCAAACCAATATTAGGACTAAGTTTTCATCCTGGTCTGATAGGTGCAGTAGGACGATTGTAGGTGGGTGTTTGAAAGGATGGCTGAAAACGAGGTGGATAAGTTGGTTGTGGTAATGACTGGTATGGTTGATATGAATGAGGGATGGATGTAACGTGGTTTACAGAAAGGTAATGGGTCTGGTATACTAGTGTAGGATAAGGTGTGAAACCTCTGAATTGTTGCCCCATATAGTTCACTACTTGAGCCTTATTCTCTTTCTTTTTAGGAACTCCACCTTTTCTTGCTCCACTTGTCTCTCTCGCATTGAGCTTACCATTTTTTATGGCATTTTCAATGATCTCACCTGATATCACCATATCTGTAAAGTTCTTGGTTGCATTGCCTATCAATCTCTCATAGTACGATGCTTTCAAGGTGTTCACAAATAAAACAGTTGTTTCTTTCTCAGTGAGAGGAGGTTGAACTTGTGCAGCCACATCTCTTCATCTTTGTGCATACTCTTTAAAGTTTTTAGTTACTTTTTTTTCCATGCTTTGAAGAGATAAACGATCTAGAACCATATCCGTGACATGTCGATATTGCGTAAGGAATGCCTTTATAAGCTCTTGTCAAGAATGAATATGAGTCCTATCTAGCTGGACATACCATCTAGTTGCAGAAGCCATAAGACTATCTTGAAATATATGCATTAACAACTTCTCATCTCGAGCATATGCTGCCATCTTTCGATAATACATGGTGATGTGGGTCATTGGGCATTTTGTGCTATCATATTTTTCAAATTCAAGGACCTTGAATTTAGGTGGAATTACCACATTTAGAACTAAACAAAGGTCAACCGCATCTGTGGAGCCATAAAAATTCATTCCCTCTATAGCCCTAAGCCTTTCTTCCAATAACTTCATCTTCTCTTGGGCACTAGTATCTTTTACCTTTTCAGGTGTCTGCATCTTTAGCTTTTCTCTTTCCTTGGGATCATCCAAATCAGGAACCAAGATTGGTTCAGGTGGTTTTTCCATCATAATGGGATTAACAAAATTTTGAAATTGTCCTGGAGCAGGTGTGGATGTCATTCCTGGATAAGGATTAGGATATCCACCAGGAGTAGGAATTGGTACTCTAGTTCTTTGTGAAGGTTGGTTCAGTCGTGGCTCAAACCCTGGAGGATAGACAGGATCTACCATATTTGGCGATTGTTCTTGAAAGCTAGGATTTTCTTCCACTACTTTTCCTTTGTCAAGTTTCCTGAGCATATCCATTATTGTGCTAAGATCCCCTCTTAGTTCTTTTTAAGCTTTCTCAATTCTTTCAAATCGACTGGTCTATTCTTGCTCCATGATTCTTGTTTATATCCTGGTATTGTATGAATGACGAACAGGTTGGGCCAAAATTTTTGATGGGCGAGCTATTCTTGAACCTTTATTACCACAAAGTTTTTATTTTGAAAAAGAAAGAAAAAAAATTAGAATGCTATGTGTTAAAAATTTTATTTTATGAAAAATGATGTATATGATGCATCAATGCAAGTGAGAGATATTTGCTCTTGGACGAATTTCAACATTAGAAATTTTTATTGATCCATACAACTTTTATTACATAGGATTTATCATCCTAGAGTTATCTCCATAAAAGCATTTGACTTGCTCGTAATAGTCTTTCGCCTCATCTAGAAAGTTCACTAGACGCTGTCCATATTCTCTTATAGGATTGACTTCTCTTCTAAATGCTTCTACCTTTTCAACCATCTCCCATGCTTTCTTCACTACCTTGCAAACTTGATTAGTCAAGTGCTCTATGTATTGTTGCCTCCCTAAGCTTTCTGCCTTCCATCTCATATGAGCATCCTTTTCTGAATCACATGTGAAAATCCAATCTTTTTCCCTTCTATGCCACTCATCTATCATTGCTGAAATATGACCTTTGTGGTCTTGTAGTTGTATCTCTAACCCTTGGATCACCTGGTGAAGCAATTTTTTTTTCATTCAATACTTCGAAGTATTTTTTTCTCTCTTCTACGAGCATGACTTTTAATCTTTTCTTTTCATTTTGGCATTCCACCAATCTTGCTGAGGTTGTAGAGTATAATTCCTTCCAATTCTGACATTCTTGAGAAATTCTAGTGGTCTCCTCTTGCTTTTCTTAAGCTTTGCCCTTCCATTGGTTTATTCCCTCTCGAAGCTTATCCATTTCACGTTGTCGGCCAAGGTAAGACTTGGTAACTTTTTCAGTTTTGAATTGAACTTGTAACCTCTTATTTTCTTGGTGTAGATCTTTCAAGTCACTATTAGCCAAATCTCGCTCTTTTATGACTTTTTCTAATCTGCTTTATTGTACCTTCGCTTTATATTTTAATTGCCTTACTTTCTCGCGAAGTCTCAAATTTTCTCTTCTTATTTCTTTTTTTTCAGCTTCTAATTCTTTCTTGATAAGCTCAACTTCTGATAATTGCACCTCTTCTGAAAGATTAACCAATTGATATGAGCTATCATCAAAAGGGAGTATTATGTCTCTAGGCCGCATTGCTTTCCAAATTTGGTAGTCAGAAGTGACTTTGTCGATGAGAGGCCCTAACCTCATTCTTTGTATTCTCTTCCATGCTTGGATCAATTGCTCCGAGGTTCTTGATGGATTTGATTTTCCATAAATGAATTCTACTTGGACCAAGCCATAAGTAGCAGGAACAAACTATTTTGCACCAAATTGCCTAAGTGCCATCAATAGAGCGTAACTTACAACGCCCCATAGCCCTAATAACGAAATCCATGGCTCATTTCCTCCACGATACAATAAGGGCACACGAGGCATCCAAGGCGCCATCCATTCGATTTCATCCCTAGTAATCCTTCGCAAGAAAAAGATCCATTCTTCTTTAGTCTTTAATGTCGACCATTGGCTTTTGCAAAACTCTTCGAGTGGTGCCTTATTTTGAAGATATGGTTTCGAAAATGCACTCTTCCCACATTTGAAATGACTTCTGACCCATACGTATAATAGAGATGCACATCCTATAAATCGTCCTTTCCCATTTCGTCGACAGAAATTCAATGACCTGATGGTTTTGGTTAGGACTGCTGGAGCGGGATTAATTGCTTGGGTTTTAATTTGCTCGAAAAAGTCTACCACAGTTATCTCAATGTAACCTAAAGTCTTCGAAAAGATTACCATACCATACAATGCTAGAGCAAATACATCCATACCTTGATCATTATCCAAATGCTCTTGAATGAAATTTTGGAAAAAGTCCCAATGAATGCCGAGATGTTCACCTTTAGACTTCACAAAGGAATCAATGGTTTCTACTTTAACCTCCATAAGCTTGGCTAACTTTTTGCGATAACCTGATTTTGGCTTTCAGGTAAATACTTTATCTGGACATTGTAGTTCTATCCCGAGCAAAATTGAATTCTCCTCGATGGTTGGCACCAAATCTTCCTAATTAAAAGTGAAGCATCTATAGGATGGATCCCAAAACTGTATAGCTACTTTGACCAGCTGTTCATCAACCACTACTGAAATGAGAGATGCAATCTGCCCATACTTTTTACAAAAGCTTTCTTTTCTTTCTTCACTTAACTGACCCCAGACAGCAGCTAACTCTGTTAAATCATTCTGTGTGAGATCTAAATACACCTTCTCGGGTAACTTAGACACATAACTGGTAGGCAAACAATCTTCGTTCTTTTGTTGAGCCTCTTTCGACCAAACATGTATTTCATTATACGACTCACATGGCACACTGAGCTGAGGATGAGCAAATCTGTAGTTCTATGGGATCCATGAAAACTTCTTGGGAGAAATGTCCTAAAGCAAATATCTCGATGCAAAACTGTATGATATGATTAATGCAAAAAGAAAAAGAAACAAAATTGAGTTAATGTGAGGATGGTTTAAAAAAAACATTTTTTGTTTTTTTTTTTGAGATTTTTTTTATTTGTTTTGTTTTGTTTTGTATTATACACAACTTTTATTCTTAGGTGTTTTCTACAAGAAAGTGGATGGAGCTCTACATAAGGCTGGTTTCATAGGCTTATTATATGCTGAGTTTGGATTGACAGGGTCTAAAGGTTCCCAAATTGTTCCTCACTGTCGTCCATATTGGACTAGTAAGACATCCCGATCCTCACCATTACAGGCTACTAACGAAAAGGGTTCAATTCGAGTGGAAGTATTTCGCTTGCCATTGCGGAGGTTATCACCTCACGAGAGCAATAGGTACTTTACTTCCTCCTATAAAGGATGGAGCCCGGGTATAGAGCTCATGTATGAGATGCATCGTGCCATTGTGTGCAAATATATCCTAATTTATTGACAGTAATATATACAAAAAAAATAAAACATAAGAGGCATAGTAAGAGAAATGTGTGTGAATTTTTTTGCTTTTTATTTTTGATTTGTTTTGTTTTGTTTTTTTTTTACTAAAAACGAAGAATAAAAATTTAAGAATTTGATTAAGACTATTTAAATCAAAATTTAAGGATAACAAGTAGTTAATTTTGGCTTGACTCTAAAAAACAAAAGGCTCATCCCCAGTGGAGTCGCCAAGCTGTCGTAATAGTTTTGTGTCCGCCCGACGAATTTGGAAACAAAATAAAAAATAATGGAGTCGCCACCAATCTTTTTTGGCTAGGTGCGATTGGCCACCTATTAAAACATATCCTTTTAATGAAATCTTAAAATTAATTAAAATTTATTAAAAAGATAATTTTACGGTCTGCAAAACAGTCTGGGTTCAGGAGTTGATTACGCGTGGGGAAGGATTAGCACCTCCACAACGTCCGTTAAAAAAATGGTACCAATTAACAACGTGTTATCCTTTGATTTTGATAAAAATAGTCCAATTTTCGGTGTTCGAAAAATAATTTACTTGATATTTTTTATTTATTTAAAAAAACTTTATTCCTGAGAAAAAATAAATTAAAACTTTTTTATTGAAATAATTCTTAAAATGTTCCAGTACGTTGGTAACATTAAAAGAACTCTTTCTCACCTAGAGATTTCTTTAAGCATCTCTACTCGGAATACTTTTAGAATCTCATCTTCGGAGGCTCGAATTTATTTTTCGTAAGAAAATGTCATGTAAAAAAAAAATTTATTCTCGAGAAAAATAAATTAAAACCTTTTTATTGAAATAATTCTTAAAATGTTCCAGTACGTTGGTAACATTAAAAGAACTCTTTCTCACCTAGAGATTTCTTAAAGCATCTCTACTCGGAATACTTTTAGAATCTCATCTTTGGGAGGTCTAAATTTACTTTTCGTAAAAAATTATGTCATGTATGCAATTCAAATAATTACATGTTGATGCACACATTTTATTCTTTTTCGAAAATTTTATTAATTGTTTTATTAATTTTTAATTTTAATTGAAATTTTGAAGAAAAAAAAGAATTTAATCATATTGAAGATTTTCTATAAATATTTTAATACGCTGGTAATATTTTACAAAAAATCTTCTCACCTAGAGATTTCTTAAAGCATCTCTACTCAGAATACTTTTAGAAATCCATCATTGGATTAAATTTCTTTTCTTCCTATTTTTATTACTTATATTTTTAATTTATTAATCAAATTTTAGTTATTATTTAAAAAAAAAGAAAATCTTTACTGTATTGAAAATTTTTTATAAATACTCCAATACGCTGGTAGTACTTAAAAAAATCTTCTCACCTAGAGATTTTGTAGGCATCACTACTCGAAATACCTTTGAATCTCATCGTCGGATAAAAATTTTCTTTTTCTACATTTTTTATTGCTTTAGTATTATTATTAAATTTATTTTTATGTAATTGTTTTTAAAGTTTATTAACATAATTACATAAAAAATTTAACCACAATTTCATCAATTAGTCTAACAAATATAGATATTTTAATATGCATAAATATTAATAAAATAATATATAAAAAATTTTTTTTTTTACTTGAACCGAACCGGTCAACGTCTGGTTCGGTTCGACGGTTTGGTCCGACGGTTCGGCTCAGTTTGGGAGGTTCAGTATCAATTCGGTTTGGTCTGGACGGTTCAATTTCGGTCCAGTCAGACCGGTCAGAGGCAGATGAAGAAAACGGGTCGCAGGTCGGGTGCGCGGACCCCGGGTCGGGTCGCGGGTTGACGCACGGATCCTCTTTGGCTGAAACGACGTCATTTTTTGTCTTTCCCTAAACGACGTCGTCTTGAGTTTTTGCTTTACTATATATAGCTGAAGGTTTTTTTTTTTATTCATTTGGCTTCTGTTTCAGAAAAAAAAAATGAGAGAGAGAGAGAGCTCTAGGGGAGGGGTTCGGCCCATCGTCGTCCGGTCGTCGCCTGTTCCACCGTCGGCGATTATCGTCGGTGATCGAAAAATGGTCAGAAGGTCACCGAAAACTCCTCTAGACGCCCTCTTTCTAGATTCGGTCTCTTTTTCACCGAAAACAGCCCCAATCAACGTAGATCGGGGCTCAAAGTTTCGGTGAAAAAAAAACACTTTTTTTTTATGTGTTTTCTGGTTTGTTTTCGTTGGGTGTCTTTGTAGGTGTAGTTTGGTGCTGGGTTCCCCGTTCCAGGGGATTGTTTTTGCTTCTTTTTTTTTATGTTTCTGCAGATTTTTTTTCTCTTTTTTTTTTCGGCAGAATCCTCTTTTTTTATCGTTTTTTATTTTCCTTTCTTTTTTGGTCTGGTTTGCAAGCTCTATTTATAGAGCTTGTTGGGATTCAAATCTCAGATTTTTTGAGATTCGAATCCCATTTTTTAACTGAAAAATCACACCTATCATCCGTGATTGGTGGCTTGTCGATCGTTGGCAGCTATCGGTGGTGCTTTTGACTTTAGGGATTGTGTACTAGATTTGAACCAAATAAGGATGAAGAAAAAAGAAAAAGAAAGGAAGAAGAAGACAAACGCAGAAATGGGAAGAAGAAAAAAAAATTTAAATAATAAAAATAAAAATTTTAAAAAAATGGTGTTTACAGGTAAACTAAAGAAATTTAATTGGTAACATCCATAAGTAGCAAACTCAACCTGTCCCAATCACAAGTACCTTGATCATTAGTGAAATCACTACCATATGATTGCTCGTTTGAAGCCATATGGAGAAATTACAACTTTCAGTATTTGTTTTCTCACCAAGCCATTTATCAAAGAAAAAAAAGTTGCACTGCAGGAAAACGGAAATTTGGTGCACTCTTTTAGCGGTGTTTTATCACAAACGCCATTAATTATAGTGTTTTTATAATTTTAGCGGCATTTTTAGACAAAAGCCACAGCATTTTTAGACAAAAGCCACGGCATTTTTAGACAAACGCCGTAAAATAAACATATAGCAGCTTTTAAAATTGTAAACGCCACAAATTAAAAAAAATTTAGCAGTGTTTATAATTAGAAATGCTACTAATTTACAAAATATAGTGGCATTTTTTATAAAATGCCACTATTTTTTTTATAATTTAGTGGCATTTGTATTTACATACAAATGCCACTAATTGATCAACCCATCCCATGTTACTTAGTGGCGTTTTATATATAAAAAAAAGGCCTCTAATTTGTAGGATAAGTTTCCCAAAAAAATAAAAAATCAACCTAGCCCCATCTTTTCCCCTTTTTCTTTTCTACCATTTGGTTCCTTTCTGTCATTCTCTACTACAAATTTTTCTCTTGATTTTCCTTTATTTTCCCTTCTTTTTCTTTTTCCATTCTTTTACTTCGATTTTACTTCCACCAAATAATCCATTTAGCAAAACTATGCTGCAACCCATTTCGGTAAGCATCGGAGGTGAGGCGAATCCCAGTTCGATCAATGGTGATTTCTTGGTTATCCATTTAGCTTTCCTCCCATTTTGGTGATTTTTTCTATTGTAAACCTATTTTCTTCTGTTTAGAGTTTTATTATTTGCTTTAAATTTAACAAATATTTTTGTGGTTTATAAATTCTCATTTAATGGTGGAACATGTAGGTTTATTTGTTGGAAGAAAATCGAGCCCTAGAATTTGAAGGAGAGGTCGTTAATTTGATGGGTAGCAATAGCAACTATTAGGTATTTGCAGAGGTAAGGTTTTAAGTAGAGTTTAGTTAGATACAAAGGAGGGAAATATATATATATATATATATATATAGAAAGAGGAAAAAGATACTGACTTCTACATTATAAACTAAAATTGCTATTGATAGAAGCAAAAATTTATAAAAGTCAAACATGATTGCTTATTACTTTCTTTATATTGTTTTAATTATGTTTAGGCTTTAATAACTTTAAGTGCAGTAAAAGAGATTGATCTAAAATCTGAAATCCTTTTTCCTTATTCATTTAATGGTCTATTTGGTTAACGGTGAGCTTAAGAAAACAAACCTTATTTGGATGTCAATATCACAGTATTACTTTAGTTGCGCATGATGATGATAGTAAAATGAAAAATCTAAGGGATCAAGTTACTTCAACTAAGTAAAAACTACCTATTTGGTTCAATTTAATGAAGTTTTTCACAATCACAATGCTGATTATTTTGTTTATGCTCTTTTTCATTTGGTTTTATTACACATTAAAAACAAGAATGTCTTTAAAATTGAGTTACAAGGACTTTGATTTCTTTCAAAACAAAAGCATTAAATTGAATATCAGCTAGTGGATTTTCAAAAACTTTGTTCTTTTGTCAATGCATGTTATAAGAATTTAAAAATTAGGGGGAATAAGAGTTTGAGGAAGAAGTGAATGAAAGTTATAAAAAAAGCTCTTTAGAACTTTGCAAAGCTTAAAACTAAGAACTTTTTAGAAAAGAAGAAGTGAATGGCTTGATGTGTGTTGAAATGAAAATGTCAAATTATGTAAATGGTTCTTACATTGACACGAATTTAAACATTAGTCCTGCTAGTATAATTTATAAAATGTCATCATTCTACAAGTTGAATTTGATAATGTTGGTTCAATTTCTAACACTATTAGTTACTATATGTTAACTTTGTTGATGCGGTCACTAACTTTATTGAAGTAGCATCCACTTTGGTAGTGTGGTAACTTAGATTGATGAAACAAATTGTCAAATTGTGTAAATGTTCCTTACATTAACACAAAATTTGAACTTTAGTCCCTTAAGTTTAATTCATAAAAATTCTATCCATGTATAAGTTAAGTTTTAACAATATTTTGGTCTAATTACTAACACTGTTAGTTACTCTCTAATAACTTTGTTGATGTAACCTTCAATTTGACCTTCAACTTTGCTGATGTGAACTTAACTTTATTGATATGGTAATTTAGATGGATGAAATCAATTTAGTTTGCCTAATGTGGCATTTTTTAGTTAGGTGAGCAATTTTGTTCAAAAGGTATCTATTTCTTTTAGCTAAAAAATTCTAAAGAACCTTTTTGTTAAAGAATGGATCGATTATATAAGCTAGGGATTGATCAAGTCTTCTTGTTTTTTAATTTTATCCAATTTAAGCTTAAATTTTATCAAAACGACCACGTTAATGAAGAGTTGACAACGTTAATAGTTGGACCAATATTATCAATTTCAACTTGTACAAGAATGAGATTTTTATAAATTACACTAGAGAGGTTAGAATTCAAATTTAGTATTAGTGTAGGGACAATTTACATAATTTGATAACTAGTTTCATCTATCGAAGTTGCCAGGTTAGCAAAGTTAGTGTTACATTAGAAAAGTCAACTACCATATTAGTAGAGTTAACAAAGAGTAACTGACAACGTTAGTAATTAAACTAACATTATCAAATTTGACTTGTACCAAGACGAGATTTTCATGAATTATACTAAAGGGACTAAAATTCAAATTTTATGTTAGCACAAGGTCATTTGTATAATTTGACCAAATAAAAAATGAAGGGATTTGCGAATGGGTAAATTATTTTCTGTCAATTAAATAAGTAACCAAGATTATTATATAGGATTTATGAAGATAATTATCACCTTGATGATTATCCAACATGTGCTAGTTGATTGATAGAAGATACTGCTAATTAGCTTAGACTTTGTTCCTTGTCAAAAATATTCCAAACTTTATTAAGGTTTACTCTCATTTCAAATTGGATTCTTTTTAACTATTTGATGATCGTGTCTGCTAATCAATAATGTCATTTTGCACTTGTTGAGGCCTAAAATGTGATCTCACCTCAAATTAACCTAAATCTTCAATCTAATCATTGTTTGGGTAAGCATATGCACGAAAATTAGCCATTGTGTTTGCCAGTTGGCAGATAGTTGTTCTTTTACCCAATTTCATTAATTTGATGAGTCAACTTATCATTAGTTGACCCAAATGCCAAGTTTCGTGCTTACACATACCAAGTCCCACTTCAATAAAGAAACTTTCTTACACTCATCAAAAGATCCTTAAAGAAAATTTTTATTAAGTGTATCTATCTCCTAAAACATTTTTACGAGTAATTTAGTAGATTGTATAATAAGGTAGCAATTAAGCTAGTTACCAATTGCATTAAAGTTGCTTTACCCACTATAATAAGCTAGCTTATCTTCCCAACAATAGTCTTTTTTTTTTTAAATTGTTTCCAACAAACAGTAATAGTTATGTTTAAAAACCTTCATGAATGAAGAGGCACACCTAAATACATGCCTAAGCCAAACAATGATTCATAATTGATATAGTTCAAAGATGATGAACGAACGTTAAAAAACATTTCTAAAAGTTCAATTTTGTCCGAAAAAAGAAAAAAAAAGTGTTTAAACAATCCACCTAGCCCAATACTTATTGCACCACCCAAACCCCACTAAAATGAATTATGTCATTCGTAAAATATATATATGTATATACTAGAAACATGCCGATGCGTTGTCACAGGTAGACCTGACAATTCGTATATTCATATCGTATAACAGTGAAAATTCATATATCCATATTGCGTTTTACATAAAAATCATCTATTATAATTCATGTTGACACAAAAAACATGAAATACATTTTTTTATTTATGTTAAACCTATATATATTTTTGCTAAAATTTTAACCTGCATCATTTTCATGTCTTTTTTGTATCATTTTCATGTCATTTCACCTTGTAGTGTTTTGAATCGTTTAATCTAATTGCGGGTAAAAAATTTTTTGTCTTGTCATATCTATCCATTTTTTTTGTCACAAAATTTATCAAATTAAAAATACAAAAAAAAGAAAAAATAAATGTGGATGAAACATATATATCTTAATTGGTCCACTTTTCTCATAAAATTAAACTAAAAAAATACAAAAAAAGTAAAAAGTAAAAAAAAAAAAGATAAATGACAATTGTTAAAAAAAAACTAAAAATGAGTTTAAAAGGAAAAAAAAAAGATTAAATAGAGGGTGCTACATTGGCATCTAGTATTGAATTTAAAATAAAAGTTTTAAAATAAGGTAAAAAATTACTTTATTAATATAATACATATATATTTTTATAAAAACAAATAAATAATAATATATATTTTTATATACACTTCGAATTTGGTCGAAACAAAGCACCATAAATATGCTTCCAACCCGATCTTTTTTTTTTTTTTAAAAGACACGATATATCTTAATTAAATCTCAATTTTTAAAAAATGACTTCTTTATTGGATTAAGTTGGATCTAAACCTGTGGGATAAAAAATGTTTTGACATATTTATCAATTAGCACATTGTGTTACAAAATTTATCTTATGTAAAAAAGTTCAAACTAGATCCCACATAGACACATCCATAGTTTTTTTTTTTTACAAAATTACTTTTATTAAAAAGAGAAAATATGGAAAAGTAAAAATTGAGAAAATTGTGAGAGTAAAAACATTAGAAAATGGAAAAAAAAAGTTCATTAGGGTATTATGTGGACATCCCAATTGAGTAGGGACCTATCGGATAAAATTGTTTGGCTATTACTATGAATAACCCCTTTTGTTGCAAAATTTATCAAATAAAAATTGGAGTGCCACATAGGTAGTTATATTGTTTTTTTTTTTTGACAAAATTTATCTAAACCAAAAAATCTATAAAAAATCAAAAGAAAAAAGAAAAAGTAGAAAAAGTAAAAAATAAAGTATAAGATAGAACGTTGAGACTTCGAACGAGTGAAACAAAAATTAAAATAAATTTATAGAATGGATGGATGGGTTGATGGATTATATTTTAATTATGCATAAATATAGTTTTTTATTAAATTAATATATTAAATAATAATTTCATTAATATAATACATATATAAATATAAAATTAAATAAATAATTTAAAACATACTTTAACATATACAATCATTATAAAATGGATCACTATAAATATGCCTTTCACTTGATATTAATTTTTCATGAAAAAAATCTTAATTCGATTCCAAATAAAAAAAGCACTTATAAAATTTAGACGAATCAAAATACATCGGATGTGGGCTATTTTATTATCCATACCTCTACTAATTTTTTTTAAGTTTATTTATTGAGTACCTTTATTGTCAATTATATGATTAAAAAAGAAAAAGGGTGACACATGTATGCATAAGTGTTTTTTTAATTTATCTAATTAAAAAAGATAAAAGAAATAAAGAAGGAAAAGTTAAAAAAATTAAAAAGACAAAAAAAATGAAAAATAATGAAAAAAAGAAGAAGTTGAGTTGCACACAACATTAACAATGATAAGTTTTTCTTACAAAATTTATATTATAGATTTAATTTTTCCCTTTTTATATTTACTATCTCTTTTCCTTTGTATTGTGCTTTTCTTGATATGGCCAATTTGATATTATTGATTAAAATCATACTTTTTCTTACAAAATTTTTTTAAAAAAGTTTGAAAAAAATTATCAAATCTTAAATGCCACACTTACGCCTACAATAATATTTTCTTTTACAAAATTATCTAATTAGAAAAAATACAAAAAGATATTTTTAACTATTAATATAAAATTATCCCTACCCATAAAAAATAAATATAAAAATATTTATTAAATGTTAACAAGAAAAAAAGGGGAAAACTTTAAAATAATACGAAAAGCAAAAAAATAAAAAAGTTATGTTGGCACATAACATGAGTAATAATTATCTTATTTTTGAAAACTTTATATCATGAATTAAAAAAAAGGCAAAAAAATAAAATTAAGATGTGATGTTGACTCCCTTATTAATATTATTTTTAGAAAAATTATGAAATAAAAAGACAAAAGTAATTAAAAAATATTTTTTTATCAATAATATCAAATGGGCCCAGTATTTTTAAAAATTTAAAAATATTTATTAAACAAAAAAAGAAAAAATAGTAAATATGAAAAAAAATTAAAAAGCAAAAGCAACACGTAAGATATCTTTGATATCAAGTAAGTTAATAAAAAATAATTTATTAAATATATAAAAATAGAAAAAATTGAAAATGAGAAAAAATTGAAAACATAAAAAGAAACACATTGCATATTATTAATTTCAGGTGGGTTTAAAAAATATATAAAAAGATTAAATAAGTTTTTTTAAAAGAAAAAGAAAAAAAAAATTGATACCGAATAGGTCCAAGACAAAAATTAAGAAATATATATCAGACATTTAAAAAATAAATAAGAGGAAACATGCGGCCCAAAAAATAAAAAAGTAAAAAGAAAAATAAGTTTAAAAATATAATAGAATAATGGATCATTCAAACGACAATATGTCGCATTGAAATATAAACTAAAAAAGTTAAAAAAAAAACAAACAAAAAAGTCCCCACAAAAAAGAAATTTGGGTCCCATTTTAAATTTTTTAAAACAAAATAGAGAGGAAAATTAAAATAAGAAAAAAATTTTCGAAGCCAAACGATGAAAAAAATGGGCCCTACAAAAATAAAAGTGGGTCCCATTTAAAATATTTTATAATTAAATACAGAAAAATATATAATTAAAGTTTAAAAGAAAGTGATCTCCATAGGAAAAAACTATGGGCCCCACCGGTTAAAAATGCTTTTATAATACAATATTAAAAAATTAAAAAGTAAAAAAAAAAAAAAATCGACGCTTGAATCTTAAAAATTTTAGTATTTATATATTATATATATATATATATACACGTAAGAGAGAGAAGAGGACCCCGATTATGGTATGTTAAGTACCCTTTTAATATTTTATACCTTTGGCTTTTATTGCTAAAAACGTTACTTTTAATTTATAAAAACCTCCAAAATTTTTAAAATATAAAATAAAGATAACCAATGAATAAAATATCTCAAAGATTCAGTTTCGCTCGTTGACCTGGTTAAAATGTTTATTTTTATTAAAAATAAAAAATTGCATATATTTAGAATAAAATTTTAAATTTAAATATTATTTTAAAAATAATATTTAAATCAATTGCGATAAAGTTTCGAATTTTATATCACTTTAAAAGACCAAATGTAAGTTGGGACATCAATTAGGCAATGGAAGAGAAATGAGTACTAATATAATATACTGGTAAAGCATTGAATATTCCACGCTAAAGAAAAGTCTCCTTATACTTTTTCAATGTTGTTTCATCATTGATATGGCTACCTGTATTTTTTCCTACGAGATAATTGGTTTTATTGACATAATTGTTTTGTGATATATGATAGGTGCCATTTTGATGATGGGATACATAGTAATCTTTTTATATCCCGAATGCTTAGGCTTAATTTGGATATAATCGCAGCTCCATTGAGGTGCGATTGCATTTCAAAAAAGAAAAAAAAAAAAAAAAAGCAACTGAAAATCATTTAGGTGTTTGGAGCATGACATGATTTTTTTTTTATTATTTAGAGTTTGTTTGATCAATAATAAGATTAATAATAATAATAATAATGATAAAATTAAAAATAATAGTAATGATGAGATTAGTTGTTATAGTGATTATAACAACGTGTTAATTCGATAACTCGATCGTTGGACATGAGAACAAAGAAGGCTTTTTTGAAAAAAAAATCAAAATTGAGAATTTGCCATTAATATTTTTTAAAGTGTGATTGATTATTTTAAAAATTTTTTTTATAAAATATTAAAATAAATTTAAAGTTTATTAAAAAAAATATTTTTGGTCTATAAAAATAAAAATGAAACAAAAAATCAGTTACGCGTGCGGAAATATTAGTACCTTATAGTTCCGATTAAAAAAGATACTAATTAATTGCATGTTATCTCTGAGTTTTTTTTTTTTTTAACAAAAATGGCTTCAACTTTAAAGTTTTCATTTCGAGAACCGAGTCTTTAAACTTCATTTAAAAAAAGAAAAAACAAATCATTTTTATTTTTGTGAATTCTTAAAGAAAAAAGCAATCATTTTGGATCAAGATGAAAAATCATAAATATCGAAACACCTTCTTCACTCCCTTATATTTAGGCGAAATTTTAAAAATATCTCTAAATTTAATAGTTTTAAGATACCACAAAAAACTAAAATAATATTTCACATAAATGAGAACCGTTGAAGGTCTTTCTATATTTAAGCTAGATCTTAAAGGTTTTTTTTTTTACTTGAAATATTATCTTATCTTATTATTTTTAAAACATTTTCTTATAAGACTTTTATTTATAAAACATGTAAATGATTTGCATGAACATAAAGATATATTATATATGAATGATAGTTGAAAGGTAAATGTCAAATACAATATATGAATGCAATGACAATTCCAAGATGTAAATGCATGCAACAATTTATTAAAAATTAAATGCAAATACATGAGAATGGGTCTATGGTTGGCTTTTATGATTTAATCTTGGTTTAGGGTTTGGGGGTGGGTAAAGGATTAAGGCTTGGTTAGGGTTAAGGGTTTTAATTTAAGGTCAGTTTAGGGTTTGGGAATTGGTTCTATTTAGCTTGCTTTTGGTTTGATTTGGGTGCGGTTAGGGTTTAGATTAGAGTTAGGGGTTTACTTTAAGGTTTAAGGGTTTAGGTTTAGGTTTAGGACTTGGGGTTTAAGTTAAGGGTTGGCATGGGTTTTAGAAGGGTTTAAGATTTGGGGATTGGTTTAGAGTTAAGACTTGCGGTTTAAGTTTAAAGCTTAGGGTTTAGGTTAGGATTTAGTTTAGAGTTTGAGGGTTTAGTTTAGGTTTAGGGCTTGGGGTTTAAATTTAGGGTTTGTGGATTTAGGTTAGAGTTTATGGGTTCAGTTTGGGGTTTGAGGGTTTAGGTTTAGGGGTTTGTATGAATAATGCATGTGACTAAATGAACATGGTGACAATGTAGAATGTACCATTTAATACATGAATTGGGACTTCATAGGAAAAAAGAAGCTCGAGGCAAACTCACAAACACTTTAAAAATTAACCATGCATGCAAAAGTCTTACTAAAAAATTCAAGCACCAATTGTCAAAAAGGGAACAAGGTTTGGACAATCCATGGATAGAGGCTAAATTGAAATCTTCAAAGCCATTTAATCATTCTAATGTTGGCCTAACCTTGGCAACTATGCATCTACCATTTTCTTTCAACATAAACACATGTGAAACAAGATTAAATTCTATAGTTATCAACACCTTGGTTACCATTTCTTCCCTAGTCTTTCGGGTTCCTCACTATTCATTCTCTTTAATCTTATAGACACTCAATTTGTCCGAGTTAATTTGAATTTGTTTTGAATTAGTTGTTTTAATTTTATTTTATTGTTATTATCATTTAGAATTAATTTAATTAATTGAAAAATTACAAAAAATATTTACATAAATAAATAATTAATTAATCAAATTATAAAAAATATAAAATAAAAATTAATTACAAAAATTAAATTACATAAAAAAAATTTAAATTATAAAAAAAAAAGACAAGAAGGAATGGTCGACAACCACTACCAATTCTATTTAGCCACTGCCTTAATAAGCCAAAAGCCCATGGCTCTGTACAGTGCACCAGCCACTGCCCCTGCACACTAGGCTAGCATTGAACACTCCCAGTCCCTACTCCATCACTACCCTACACTCCACTACTTTGCAATTTTGCAAGTTTTGGACTAGTTACAAATAGCTAGATTAACAACCAAAAGAGGAGATCTTTATTCAGAGGGCCCCTAAAACACTCCCACAAAGCCCTATTCACCTAGTCTCCTCGCTTTAGCCTTCAACCATAAAAAACCTCACCCATTTTTTACTAGTCTCGGCCGACCCTAACACTTTTAACCCTTGGGGAGGGGCACCTTCATCTAAACACCTAGGCACCAGCATCCGAGGGAGCATTTTCACCAACCCCAGCGCCATATACCAAGCACCCACATCATCCCTATTTCAAATCCCAACCACCACTGGAACTCTTATCTTTCATAGATGCCCAAGCCTCTTATACCTTATTTAACCAAAATCCAACACTAAGCCCCGAAGAGCCCTAGCCCTAGCCTATAGCAAGAAGTCAAGCATCCATTCTTCTAAACCTAGCCCTACGCCATTCCTCACACTGCTACACCAAGCCAACCCTTCATCCAGTCCCAACATTAGCCTCAAGCACTCGTCTCTACCATTGATCGATCTCAAACCCAATAAACTAACACCTTCATAGTTCCCTCTTAGCCTACCCCAAGAACCAGCCATTGACCATCTCTTCACCCCTAAATAGCAACACCAAGCCCTACTAGAACACACCCCAAACCCATTAGAACCCAGCCTTTATAGACCATCCCAACCTCGGCCTTGCACTAGAGGCCTTAACCCAATTAGCACTATGCCTACAAGCATCTCTGCCAAACCCCTATTTGATCCCTTAAACCCAGTCGTTCAGCCCTATCTAGACCCTTAACCAACCACTATATCACCCCTCAACACCATACCAGGCTCTACTAAATAGCCTACGTCTAGAGCTGGCACCAAAACTAGCACCAATTCCACCCCCTAAAAATCATCCTACCCAAACCCTACCTAGCTTCCACAACAGCCAAGATTACCTTGTTAACCCTTGAACCTAGAGCCCTAGCACCATCCCAAGCCAAATCACTCATCTCCACCCTCGAAATCCCTAAACCCCATATGGCCAACCCCTATTCAACCATCCCTACAGCTTCACTGCACACCACAAAAAACCTTAAGCCCCACCAGAAACCATTTAGAAAAATAGCCCTTTGAACTTAAGAAATACTAAAAAAAAACCATGAGAAAAAAAAAAAAAAACCCAACCTCAAACCTATAAAAAAAAAAAACAACAAAAATATATCACAGTTCTTCCTTAAGGGAGGAACCCAGTAGCAAGCCAACCTAAAAAAAAATCCAAAAAAAATGTTTCAATTTTTAAAATATTAGAAAACACAAGGGAAGAAAGAACACAAAATGGAGAGAGAGATCAATGATGACTGGTTTTGTAAGATTTGGACAACGCTGAGTAGCAATTAGAGTGACGTTGGTGGCAGTAATGATGGGTTGACACAAAAAACTAGGCTTGACTAAATGAGGCATTTGGCCTGATGGAGATTTTTTTTTTTACAAGTAGAGAAAGGAAATGAAATAAAAAAAAATGATGAGTTTTTAAAGTGAGTAAAAGAAAAAAAGATAGAGGGTTATTAGGTCAAACCCAAACCAAGTAAAGTTGGGCCAAAATTCGTGGCCTAACCTGCTTTGGAGTTGTCCAAATTGACATGCCCATTTAGTAGCCTATGACCTAGGCTAGCTTCAAGCTTTATTTGAATTTGATCCATACTCGTTGGGCCCACTATTGAGTCAGACTACGAACAAAGCCCCAGCCTCAATCCACTTGCTTTGGACTCTTTCATTGAATTGGGTTTGGAACCCAAATTATGGTAAATCCATTTTAATTTACTTAGTTTCTTGTTTATGTATTTATTTATTTATTTTGCATGCATATTTTTGAATAAGTCCATATTTAATTTTAGAGTCATTGATAATAAATTTATTTTTGGCAAAATGTATTAAATTGCTAAAATTTTAATTTTAATTTGATTTAGTGTAATTATATTTATCTAATCATAAATATAATGCAAGTAAATTAATTAAATTCTCAAATACCGCTAGGATGTTATGGTATTTAGGAAATATTATGAAAATTTGCATGAAAACCTTTCATGTAATAATCTGTTCCCAAATACTGCCTAGATGTTGAGGTATTTAGGAAATTTTATTTCATTAAGAATTTTCATACATTTTCACAACTTAAAATAAATTCATTTTGTTAAAACCATGATTATAATAATACAAAATAATAAAAATAGTAGGAAATGATTTTAAATATAAAAAGTCACACCCAAACTCTATCTAGATGTCGGAAAGTCTAAGTGATCTTTTTATATTTGAAAATTCAATTCTTAAAGTTGTATTTTATCATCATCTGTATATAACTTATTTTTAGAATAATGTGTACATTCATAATTCATATATAGGTTTGTTGATGATACATTATATTATTCATTTTTTTATGGCATAAAAAGTTTTCTTAAATTTTTTTTTTAGTTTTGAACAAATAAAACTAAATTAGCATTTCGTGAAATATAATTGATTGATACTCTACTTAGATGTTAAAGAGTCACCAATAATTATCATCTATAAAGAGTATTATTTTATTATTTTTAGAATGAATGTTATGATAAATTTTAAATGAAAATTATTATCTTTGAATTTTGCCTTTATGTTGGAGACTTTAAAAGTATTTCTTTAATTTGAAGATTTTTATAATATTCCTAAATAACAATTTTTTAGAACTAGTTTTATTTCTTACAAATAAAGGCAATTATAATTAAATTTCATATAAAAAATCATTTTTGTCCAAAATTACAAATAACGCATGATTAATTTGTACCAATTTTATAGGCGTTGTGGGGGTGCTAATCTTTTCCCATACATAACCGACTCCCTAACTTGATTCTATTTTCATAAACTAAAATTATCTTTTTAACAAAGCTTTAAACCTATTTTATTGTTTTATTAAAAAATAAAATTTTTGGATGGTTAATTACACCCTAAAAAATATTCGTAGCAACTTTTCGAGTTTTCCATGATTTTTAAATATTTTATGTCTAGCGATCGAGTTCCTGGACCAATACGTTACGATAGCTTGGTAACTCCGCTAGGGATGTTTGTGAGAGTTAAGCCAAAAACTAATTATGTGTTATCCGAATTATTAGATTTTAAGGTTTTAGTTGATATTTAGTTTTAATTCTTTCCATTTTAATTCTTTCAAAAAAAGTTACATGTTAGCATCTTACCTTGATTTTGTCATTTGTTTTCCTCTTATGTTTTTTAATTTATATATCTATTTGCTAACACTCTGTATATTCATTAACATGCATGAGCTCTAAACCCAAGCTCTATTCTTTTTAGGAGGAAGTAAAGTAGTTACGCTCTCGTGAGGTGATAACCTTTGTATTTGCTAGTGAAATACTTCCATTCAGATTAAACATTTTCTATTAATTGCCTATAATAGGTGAGGATTCGGGTGTCTTAGTAGTCTATAACAGATGATGATGTGATAAATAGTTTGGGAACCTTTAGACATATAAATCCTAACTTAGCATATTGTGAGCCATAGGAAGCTTACCTAGGGTAGAGCCTTGCCAATTTTATTATAGAAATAACCCAAATATGTATTAAAATTAAAAAAAAAAAGAAATAGATAATAAAAGAAAAGCGTTTTCTTGAAAAAACAAATTTTCTCTTGACATTTAGTTCATTCATTTTTATGGTAATCTAATGTTTGCATTTTCAAAAATGTTTTAAAATAAAATGAAGAAATTTTTTAGGATTATCTAATAAAAATTTTTTTAAATAAAGGTTTTTTTTTTAAAAAAATTTCATTTATTAGCCAAACAAAAATTAATGAAAAAAGAAAAATCTTTGAATCCCAATTATTTTGTGATAAAAAAAATGTTTGTTCTTGAAATTTTCCTTTTCCTAAAAAAAAAGAAAAAAAAAAACTTTAAGTTTGAATATTATTTCATCTTTCACATTTTTATACTTTTTTTAAATGGAAATAACAGGATAGTATATAGACCTACATCCCATGCATCACATTTCAGGCATAATAATAAAATGATACACGAACTCTATGCACATTTTAATAGGTAGTGCATGCATTCCATCTCATCACATATTTTAAGATAGTGTCAACCTCATTAGGCCAACACAACACATGCATTGTATTTTAAGTAGATATCTCATGCATATGATGGGTCGTGCATTCTATATAAGTATATTGCATTAGTCGTAGGAATACATCTCATCACTCATGTAAGTATGTCATTGCATTTCATGCATAAGAATTCATGAATGGTAGGTTTTATAGAACATGTGTTGCATTTCATATCCCATCATCCCTGCAACACAACATTACATTCCTCGCACACAAATTCATGGATGAAATTTTTGCCATTTGGGGCCTGTACATGTGAAAATCCATTTGTCTTAGGTATATTTGCATTTCATGGCATTCTTTTATCTTCATCATATTCATGTATTCATAAACATGATTCTTTGTGTCATATAAGTTAAAAATTATTTTTGTGGCATTCATTCAATAAGGGTAATAATATAAAATTTTTAGCTTAAGTCATAGAATAAAATGACTGTCTTGGTGGGAATCAGAATGGCAAAAATGGAAGATTAATTGGAAGCAATGATTAGTACATTGGAGTTGAACCAAAAGGAATTTTGGCTCGAGCTTTAAGAGATGAAACAACAAATGGCTCAATTGGTGGAAATGGTTAAAGCTAGTGGTATGGTTGAGTTTGTTGCCTCTCAAGGATTGTTGTCACTTCTGATTCTATCAAATCAAGATCAATTGGCTCTTATTAGTTCTAGCACTTTTTTTTAGCATACCAAGGCATTGGGTGATTCAAACAGTGAGCAAAGTTTGGGGAGCTCAAGAAAGAAATGAGTGAATTGGCTACACAAATGATCGAACTCAAAAGTCTAATTTCCAATATGGGGTCACCTAGCTTCAAATAACCCTCACCAACTATCTTGAGTCTAAACCTATACCTAAATCCTTCTCATAGTTGCTTTCAACCTCCTTTCCCAATGCCTAAGATTCAACCCCCAAACTTTGTGCAACTTTCGAGAATTCCACACTTAAATTCATGTCCACCACCTTACATTTTAGAACCTCTTGTTCAAAATACTATCTCGTCACCACCTTCTTAACCTAATTTTTAACCCAGAGTTTCCTAATTCACTTTAAGACCAATTATACCATTGTTTTTCCAACAAAACAAACCAACAATAGAACAAAAAAATTCTCGCAACACCAAAGGAAAAACCCCTATCGACCCAATACTCATGTCCTACACAGAGTTATATCCATTACCTTAAAAAAATTACCTTGTTGCCCTTATCCCTGTTGAACCCCTTAAATCACCTTTTTCTAAATGGTATGACCCTAATGCCTGATGTAAATACCATTTTGGCATCACGGGCCATTTTTTGGAAGATTACACAACTTTAAAACATAGGGTACAAAGATTGATGAAAGTTAAATATTTGAGTTTTGATGCCAAAATAAAGCCAGTTATTTATAGAAATCCTTAATCGATCCATGCTGAGATAGCAAGTAGTGCTGTAGGCGATAGTAAAACTGTCTAAGATAATGAATAAAAAGAAAAAGCCTTAAAGCAAAGGGTCATCCTTACTAGCAATCATAGTCCATTTTTTTTTGGATTTTTTAGGCAAGGGAAAAGGGAGTAAGAGCTAGTCTAGTACTTTATGGTCCTTGTACTAGGATTGTGCATAATGTATAAACTTTGAACTTTTAGGAATGAAAGAAAACTTTTGAATTTTCTATGAATGGATGTCTTTGTTTACATTTCATTTTTAATAATGATATGCCTAAAGGAGTTCTTGAAAAAGAATGATGATTACAAATATGCTTACATTGAACTTTTGAAGTAAAAGAATGTCTTTAAGTAACCCAACTTGAATACATGAGGGAATTTGAATTTATTCTTAAAAATAATAAAATTTAACTTGCATATCATGCATTATTTGTTTGAATTCATTATTTTTCATGCCAGTTAAAAACAAGGAATGGTGATAATGAAAACACTTTTTTTAAACCTTTAAAGCAAAAAGATATTTTTGAAAGTTTTAATAATAGAATCCATGTCATGCATTTCTGACTTTTGGTAATTAATTAAAAGTTCAAGGATAATGCATCCTCGAAAACAACAACAATTAAATCTACGCACTTACAACACTTAAGCCTACACCAAAATCATGGAAAATGAAAATACAACTTGAATAGATAGAATGGAAAGGGCTGAAGGAGAGATCAAGGAAACAGTTATGAGAATGTAATAGATATGTATAGACAGATATGTATAGATAGTTAGTAGAATTAAGACAAATGTTAGCAAGGTGGACAAAAGAAAAAGGAATCATTGAAACACATGAGGCGAGGGAAGAAATAGTAGTTGAAGTGCCATTGTGTCTAATTGGGTTCACATATCCATATGTTCGAGAAATAGTTATAGGAATGTAATAGAATATGTATAGATAGTTAGCAGGATTAAGACAGATGCTAGTAGGTTGGATAAAAAGAAAAGGAATCATTGAAACACATGGAGTAAGGGAGGAAATAGCAATTGAAGTGCCATTATGTCCACCAGGGTTCACATATCCATATGTTCACTTGGGTTCACATATCCATATGTTCGAGACCCTCATATGTCATAAGTACCACCAACAACTCATCAACCTTATATGGATACTTCTGCTAAGTTACCTCTAGTTCAAATAAATACCAACCTAAGGCCTACGCTTTATGACTCCATCGATGTGCCTAATTTGGTTTATCCAAAAGAATGAGACCAACTAAAAAGGGTGTCGAATCCATCAGAAGATACGGTGATGAAGGATAAATATGATTTGTTAAAATAGAGACTCAAGGTAATTGAAGGCCATGATATCTATGAAAGTGTTGATGCCAATGAGCTTAGTCTAGTGCCTGATCTTATCATTTCGTCAAAATATAAAACCTCAAATTTTGATAAGTATAATAGAATGAAATGCCCCTTAACACACATTACCATGTACTGTCGAAAGATGGCACGCCACATTCATAATGATAAGTTATTGATCCATTGCTTTTAAGATAGTCTCACTAGGTTTGTAACAAGATGGTATGCCTAACTAGACAGAAGTAAGATTTACTCCTAGAAAGATTTGACTAAGGCCTTCCTAGCATAATACAAGTATGTAGAAAACATGGCACCATATAAGTTGTCCTTGCAAAATATAAAGAAAAAAATAATTGAAACTTTCAAGAAATATGCACATAAATAGAGAGACATGGCTGCTCAAGTATAATCACCTCTGTCAGAGAAAGACATCTCTATTCTATTTGTCAATTCCCTAAATACACCATATTACAAAAGAATGATTGGGAATATCTCTAAAGACTTTGTTGACATGATAGAAAATGCAATAAAATATGGTAAGATTAAGTTGAATGATGCAACTGATGTTGAAGAGGGAAATACAATGAAAAAGAATGAAGAAGAGGTGCAAACAATCACATCTGAGGGGCATCTACCCAAGAACTTTGTCCCATGTAGTTTTTGTCATTTTCATTAACCTTACTTTTCGATCATAAGCAATATATCTCAAATAAGCCCATATCTTTGCCAACCAAGTCGGTATCTAAGTTTTCTAGCAAGTTTCCATCCCTAAATGACCATTCGTAATCTTATCCCTACATTTGAGCCTACCACTCAACCAACAAAAATAAAAAAAAAAAGAAATGACCAAGAGAAACTTCCAATCCTTATTTTTCATTTTTTGTTTTTACTAATAGAAGGTCGATACCTCACTCCTATGCCTTTGAAAACAACACCTAATCTATCAATAAAGAGTTATGATCCTAATGGCAAGTGTGATTATCATATAGGGCAATTGGCCATTCAACTGAAAAAAGTAGACAACTAAAAAAAATATTGAGGATCTTATCAAGAATGCATTATAACTCAAAAATTGATAGAACAATGGAAGTTGACTCTGTCCAATTACAAAATGTGAGGAGTTAAATGTGGAAGAAGGTTTTGAGTGTTTAAAGATCAAGATAAGATGGTTTTCGTCTGAACCTTTAGCTTTTTATGTATGACATGTGCATGGTGTCCTTAAAGTTATTTAAACTAATCTTGTTGAAACTTTATTTTGGAAGAAATGAATGCTTTTCAATTTTTCTATGAATTATCCCTATGCATTTGTTTGAATAAAAATCTCATATAATTAATTTTTAAAATCATAAAATAGAAAGCAATTTACTAAAAAAATAGAGAAAAGTAAAAAATGATTCACAATAAAGTCCCACATAAATAGTTGTCAATATAAAAGAAAAAAAAAACCTTTTCAAAGGGAAATAAATGATTTTTTTGTGGAAAGAATCTTGAAGTAATTGGTGATTACTATAAAAAAAAAAAACCCTCATCCAATACCTTTACATTTTTCCTTGACCGCTTTTATGTGTCAATCCCTTTGAATAATTTTACTCACCAGTCATAATCTTTTAAGGGACATGAATTTCAACTTGCAAACCTTGTCATCATTTAATATATTGAAACCATAATCTTTTATTAGGTAATGAACAAAAGAGGCCAATTTTAAAAAATCATTTTGAATTTCAAAAATCAAGCAAGATATTTTTTCAAATTGTTAATTGATAATTCAATGTGTCAAAATTTACCAATTCTTTTGATGACCATAAACATGAAAATACCAGAATCTTCTCTCAAGTAACCCCTAGTTTACGTCTTAAGGCATATTGACCAAAAGAAGTAAAATTCCTTCTTGCCTAAGACAATTTGTTTCATGCATTAATACCTTTTCCCTTCATTTTACCAAAATGCCAAACAATTTGGAACCAAAATGAGCCTTTTTGTGAATTATGTAATTAGATTTGGGATATCCCACACAATTTGATTTTCATCGTCATAAAAACCTAGAGTGAAAAAACAAGATAGGGCATCAGTCATGAAAAAAAATGATTGATGGCTATAACATAAAAATAAAGATAAAAAAAGAAGAAACCTTTTATCTATTTCTTCAAATAATTTGTTCTTCTAAGCGATCGTATTTGAAATGATGAATGACCATCTTTTTCTATCCTTAACATATAAAAAAATTATCCATTTACTACTCATTTGAGCTTATTACATTTTTTTGTTCCAAAATAAACCCTGACTAAGGATCGTTTTTACACTAGGGGGCAAAATAAGGATATCTTTAAGAGATTAATTTCAAAGAAAGTGTTTGATATTGAAAGCATCTAACATGCACCTTGAAGATGAGAACCCAGGGCAGAAAGTGAAGGAAGTTTCAGTTAGAATTCTAAGAATTCAAGAAAGAAGAATACTAAAGTTAAATCAGATATTTCCAAAAAAATGAACGAAAAAGAGAAAAAAGAAAAAAAGAGCAAAAAAGAGAGAGACATGTACTTCAAAGATGAGAATTTGAGGCAAAAAAAAGTGAATAAAGCTTCAGTTAAAATCCAAGAAAAAAAAATAAAGCAAAGAAGAGAAAAACATGTACCTCAAAGATAAGAATTTGAGGTAAAAAGTGAATAAAGTTTCCATCAGAATCCTGAGTAAAACTTAAAAAAAAATGTTAAAGTTGAAGTCAAATGTTTCCACAAAATAATAATAATAAAGAAAGCAAGACATGTTCTTTAAAGGTGAGAGCTTGGAGCAAAAAGAAATGGAGCCATAGTTAGAATCTCAAGTAAAAAGAAGATAAAATTCAAGAAAAAAGAATGCTAAAGTTGAAATTAGATATTTTAAAAAAAATGAGGCAAAGAAAGAAAACACATGACTTTTATCCAAAAAATGCTTCATAAAATTCTTGGCCTAATTACCCTGAATAATATATTTTTAGCCTATTTATACATTCTTTCAGAACCCTGAACCTTGGCCTATATTATATACCTAAAAAAGTCTATTCTGATCAAATGTGGACATTTGAATTAAAGAGCTATGTCCTTGAAAATTTGTATATACCTATCAATTGACAAGGTTTTGCCAAGTTCTTTATTGTTAGAAAATATAGCTTTAACTCGAAAACCCAAAAAGGACAGTTTAGAGCTAGAGCTAGTATTGAGACCCCAAAAGAATTTTAGAGTTTCAAGGTTTTATCCAGAATAAAAGGTTACGATGCAAAACCTTTTAAAGGATCAATACCCATGAAAGATTTTGCTTTTCACTAAAGGGTGAAATTAAAAACTAGCATTTTTCTCTTTTCAAAATTTTTTCAAAAAATAATGGTTAGTTTTGACGCACATTAAAGTATCATGTTTTCAATAAAAGAAAAGTGTTTTAAAAAAATGATCTTTTTTGTGAGCGTATGAGTAATCCATACGACCCACATCGAGCCTTCTTTGAAATATGCCTACTAATGAAAAAATTGATTTGTCGATTACCCCTATTCTTAAGCATTCCAAATAGTAATCATCAACTTTGTAAAGATTTGAAAGTCATGATTTTTCAACTTTTACAATCATACTTTATGTAGGGCAATTTTGTGATCACTTTTGAAAAGTTTAGAGATTATTTGAGCATTTTATACAAAATACTGAGATGCATTGTTGGTGAAAAGATGACATTAAAAACTTGAACAAAGATTTTTTAAAAAAAAGAAACAAAAAAAAATCACATTTGCATCAATTACATATGCATTATTAGAAAAACATTTGACATGTATGTTGCAAAAACAAAAAGAATCTTCGCATTCGCATCACTTGCAAAAGACATCTGATCTGTATGTTACAAAAACAAAAAAAGATATTTACATTTGCATCACTTGCATTCGCACTTTTATGTACATCCTAACCAAGGCATTCACATTTGCACCATAAGAAAGACATTTGCATTTGAATCACGGCATCTGCATCTTAGAAAAAGTATTTGTAAGGGCATTTACATGAAAGGAACATTGGTATTTACATTTTGAAAAAGGCATTTATATTTGCATTAAGCATTTACATTCTTGCATTAACATTGATATTTGCATTCGCATCATTTGATAGAAATAGACATTTGTATTATGATTGCATTTATCAACTTTGTAAAAAAAAAAAGAAAAAAATAGAAAAAAAAGAGAGAGAAAAAAGTCTATCATGAAAAGATGAGAAAAAATAGATTGACAAGAGACCAAAATGTCAAAAAAGTTTTGAAAAGTTGAAAGAAAAATAATATGCAAAAAGTAGAGGAGTTATTGAGAAAAAATGAAAAAAAAAAAAGAGATATGATACAAGATAAGCTTAAGTCCAGTTAAGCTGACACCCAGACATAATCTCTAAGACCTCTAAGCACAATCTTTAAGATCTTTGAGCAAAATATTTTAAAATTTCAAAGTCTCAATTCTTTTAATGTATAAGGAGCATTCAAAGATTTTGTAATCTTTAAGACCTTTAGGCACAATTCCAAGACCTCTAAGCAAAACATTTTAAAATTTCAAAGTTTCAACACCTCTATTATGAGGAGCATTCAAAGATTTTGGGATCTGTAAAACCTTTGGGCATAATCTCTAAGACCTTTAGGCATCATTTTTAAAACCTCCAAGCAAAACATTTTAAATTTTTAAAGTTTCAACACCTCTATTACGAGGAGCATTCAAAGATTTTGATATTTGTCAGACTTCGGGTCATAATTTCTAATACTTCCGGGAATAATTTTCAAGACCTTCGAGCAAAACATTTTAAATTTGCAAAGTTTCAATGCCTCTACTATGAGGAGCATTCAAAAATTTTGAGATTGGTAAGACCTTTGGGATAATCTCTAAGACCTCTAAGCCTAACCTTTAAGACCTTCTGGCTAAACATTTTAAATTTTTAAAGTTTCAATGCCTTTAATGTGTGAAGAGCATTAAAAGATTTTAAGATCTTTAAGACCTTTGGACACAATCTTTAAGATCTCTGAGCATAATCTCTAAGTCATTCGGGCAAGATTTGTAAATCTTTTGAGTTAAATCTGTTTTAACTTCGAGATTTGTAAGACCTTTAAGCATAATCTCTTGTTTTATTTCCAAAAGTTATTAAGTTTTTGTTTAAATTTGTTTTCAAATAGTCAAGTTTATTAATTAACAAAAAACAAAAACAAAAACAAAAAACAAAAAACAAAAAACAACAACAACAACAAAAATCAAGAAAAAAAAAAAACAACAAAAACCAAAAACAAAAACCAAGATCAAAATAAAAAAAAATCAATTCAATCAAACCAAAACTTTTGAAAAATTCTAAATTGTTATTTTGAACAAAATTATTGTCTATATCTTTACCATATTCCTAATTCTCAGTAATGTGTAAAGAGGGAAAGTTGTAGACACTCAATTTTGTCCTGGTTAATTTGAATTTGTTTCGAATTAGTTATTTTTAATTTAATTTTATTGTTATTATCATTTAGAATTAATGTAATTAATTGAAAATTTACAAAAAAAATTATATACATAAATAATTAATTAATCAAATTATAAAAAAATATAAAATAAAAATTAATTACAAAAATTAAATTACACAAAAAAATTAAATTACAAAAAAGGAAAAATAATGCAGGAAATAGTGGCCAATAGCCACTACCAATTCTGTTTGGCCACTACTTTAACAAGCCAAATGGTAGAGTTTTGCCTAGGACTCTGCATAGTGCACCAGCCACTGCCCTTATGCACCAGGCCCTCACTGAACACTCCCAATCCCTGCTCCACCACTACTCTATACTCCATTACTCTACAATTCTACAAGTTTTGGATTGGTTACAAATGGCTAGATTAAAAACCAAATGACAAGATGTTTATTTAGAGGCCCCCAAAACACTCTCACAAAGCCTTATTCACCTAGCCTCCTCGCTGTAGCCTTCAACTATAAAGAACCTCATCCATTTTTACTAGTCTCAGTCGACCCTTGCACCTTAAGGCTTTGAAAATGGGCACCTTCATCTAAACACCCAAGCACCAACATCCGAAGGAGTATTTTCATCAACACCAGAGTTGTACACCAAGCACCCACATCGTTTCTGTTTCAAATCCCACCACCATTAAAACCCTTCTCTTCCACAGATGCCCGGGCCTTCTATACCCCATTTAATCAAAACCCAATATTAAGCCCTAAAAAGCCCTGGCCCTAGCCTTCAGTAAGAGGTCGAGCACCCATTCCTTCAAACCTAGGCCCTACACCATTCCTCATGCTACCATACCAAGCTAACCCTTCATCCAGTCCCAACACCAACCTCAAGCACTCATCTCTACCCTTGACTGATCTCAAACCTAATAAGCCAGCACATTCACAGCTCCTTTCTCAATAACCTACCTTAAGAACCAACCATTAACCATCCCTTCACCCTTAAACAGTAACACCAAGCCCTACTAGAATGCACCACAAACCCATCAAAACCAAACCTTTATAGACCATCCTAACCCCAGTCCCTCACCAGAGGCCTTGACATAACTAGCACTATGCCTACAAGCATCCCCGCCAAACCCTTACTTGATCCCTTAAACCAAGTCACTCAGCCCTAGCCAAACCCTTACCCAACCACCACAGCACTCATCAACACCATACCAACCTTTACCAAATAGCTCGCATCAAGAACTAGCACCAAAACTAGTACCAACTCCACCCCTTAAGAACTGCCCTACCTGGTACCTAGCCAACCTCCACAACAACCTAGATTACCTTGTCTGAACTTAGAGCCTTAACACCACCCTACGCCAAATCAAGCATCTCCACCCTCAAAATCCCTAAACCCCATATAGCCAAGCCCCATTCAACCATCCCTACAGCTTCACTACCTACCATAAAAAACCTTAAGCCCCACTAGAAACCACCCAGAAAAATAGCCCTTTGAACCCAAAAAATACAACAAGAAAGAACAAAAAAAAACTACAAAAAAAACCCAGCCTTAAACCTACCATAAAATAAAAAAACAAAAAAAGCAACAAAAATATATCACAATTCTCCCTTAAGAAGGGAACCTAGCACCAAGCCAACCTAAAAAATAAAAAATAAAAAAAATTATTTCAGCTGTAAAACAAAAAAAAACACAAAGGAAGAAAGAACATAGAACGGAAAGAAAGAGAGAGCAACAATGACCAGTTTTGCGAGATTTGGATGGTGCTGAGTAGCGGTTGGAGTGACGTTGGCAGTGGTAGTGACGAGTTAATGCCTAAAATTAGGTTTGACTAAAGAAGGCATTAGGCTTGATAAAGAGTTTTTTTTTTTCTAGAAACACAAAAGGGAAATGAAATTAAAAAAATGAAGAGTTTTTATAGTGAGTAAAAAAAAAAAGATAGAGGACAGTTAGGTCAAACCCAAACCAAGTAAATTCAAGCCAAAATTCGTGGCCCGACCCATTTTGGAGCTAACCAAATTTACATGCCCTTTTAGTGGCCTACGACCTAGGCCCACTTCAAGCTCTATTTGAATTTGGTCCATACTCATTGGGCCCACTAATTAATCAAATTATGAACAAAGCCCCAGCTTCAATCCACTTGCGTTGGACTATTCTATTGAATTGGGTTTGGAACCCAAATTGTGATAAATCCATTTTAATTTACTTAGTTTCTTGTTTGTTTATTTATTTATTGTGTATGCATATTTTTGAATGAGTCCTTATTGAATTATTTTTAGTTATTGATAATAAATTTATTTTTGACAAAACATATTAAATTGTTAAGATTTTAATTTTAATTTGATTTAGTGTAATTATAATGTAATGCAAGTAAATTAATTAAATTCTTGAATACTGCCTAGATATTGGGGTATTTAGGAAATTTTATTTCATTAAGAATTTTCTTACATTTTCACAACTTAAAATAAATTTGTTTTGTTAAAACCATGATTATAAAAATATAAAATAATAAAAATAATAGGAAGGGATTTTAAATATAAAAAGTCGCACCCAAACTCTGCCTAGATGTTGAAGAGTTTATGTGGTCTCTTTATATTTGAAAATTTGATTTTTGCATTTGTATTTTATCATCATCTACATATAACTCATTTTTAGAATAATATGTACATTCATAATTCATATATAGGTTTGTTAATGATATATTATATTGTTCCTTTTTTTATTGCATAAAAAGTTTTCTTAAATTTTTTTTTAGTTTTAAACAAATAAAATTAAAATAGCATTCCATGAAATATAATTGATTGATACTCTGCATAGATGTTAGAGTCACCAATAATTATCATTTACAAAGAGTGTTATTTTATTATTTTTAGAATGAATATTATGATAAATCTTAAATGAAAAGACTATTTTCAAATTCTACCTTTATGTTGCAGACTTTGAAAGTATTTCTTTAATTTGAATATTTTCATAATATTCCTAAATAACAATTTTTTAGAACTATTTTTATTTCTTGTAAACAAAGGGAATTATAATTAAATTTCATATAA
Source organism: Durio zibethinus (assembly GCF_047325235.1). Lineage (NCBI taxonomy): Eukaryota > Viridiplantae > Streptophyta > Magnoliopsida > Malvales > Malvaceae > Durio > Durio zibethinus. The sequence continues at coordinate 9,392,960 of NC_143174.1, read as the reverse complement.
AAAAGTCATTTTTGTCCAAAATTACAAATAACTTATGATTAATTGGTACCAATTCAATAGGCACTATGAGGTTACTAATCATTCCCCACGTGTAATCAACTTTCAAACCTGATTTTATTTTTATAGACCAAAATTATCTTTTTAATAAAGATTTAAACTTGTTTTATTGTTTTATTAAAAGTAAAAAAAATTTTTGTGACCAATCATACCCTAAAAAAGATTAGTGATGACTCTCTGTGTTTTTCATGATTTTTAAATATTTTACCTTTAGCGATCGAGTCTTTGAACCGATACGTTATGATAGATATCTTATTCTAAACTCCCATCTTTTGTCCCAACCTTTTTCAATCCACAAACCTATTCAACCAACTTCTTCTAATTAGATTATCTATTTCATTAATTAGGTCAATACAATCATTGGTGTTGTGGTTGTAACCTTTGTGGAAGGCGCATCTTTTTGTTGGATCTTTTTTACTATTTTACCTTAGTTATTTAGGCCATCTAAGCTTGGGGTCCCTTTCAATTGGCATCAAAATCCTTTTTCAAGAAGTATTCAATATAGTGTGGTCTTGATGTCATCGACTCTAGTTTCTAGCCCTAGGGTATTAGTATGATTTTTTTCCCTTTTAGGAGATTATAGGTTTTTTTTTCCTTTTCAAAAGCTGATGAGAAATGATGAGCTTTTCTCACCTCAGTTGCTTTCCATTGTATCTTCAGTATTGACATATTTCTTGACGATGAGTAGCAAATCGACTAGAGTATTCGATGGTTCTAGGGAGATAGGGAGTTTGAAATGGTATTCTTGGTCATTAACCCCACTTGTTAGGGCGACCATTGCAATAGCTTTTTCTAAGTCTTTAACCTAAAGAGCCTCAGCATTAAAACACATGATAAACTTTTTCAAGGATTTTTTTTTGCCCTGGTAGATCAATATCTGGCTAAGTGTCATTTTCTTTGTTCATTGGCTGTTGATAAAATAGGATAAGAAAAAATGGTTAAGCTACTTAAATGTCGTAATTAACCTTAGTTTGAGGCTACTATACCAGGACTAAGCTACTCGCTTTAGTATGGTGGCTAGCTCTTTATACAGAAAGGCTTCATCGGCTCCTTACATTATCATATTAGTTCAATAATACTATAGGTGATAAAATGATCAAATGTACCATCATAAGTCTCCAAGGTTGGTATCTTGAATCCCTTAGATGGCAATGCTTGGTCTATTTCCTTGAAAAAAGGAAAGTTTCCAAAATTTTCAATTCTTCAACAAAGGTGGAGGTTTTATTTTTCAATTTTTTTCCATAACCTCTATCCGAACTTCCAAATCTCTATTGGGTTATAGTTCCAAGGTGGCTTGATTGGATTTCTAGGTAGTGGCTTATGTTTAAGTGTTTGTAGAGTAATGGGTCATCAATGTTTTGTCCTTGTTTGATGCTAACGAGACTACGATGTCATCATAGGTCAACAACTTTTATGTATGTGGGTTTTTAAGAGTTGTTAGGTCCAGTGCTTTTGAGGTTTGTAATGGGGTTAGGTTTTGTATCATCTCTTTAAAAGATTGAAACTATAAGGTGAGTGCTTTGAACTGTTCCATGGTGGGGACTACTATTGTAGTTCAGTTTGGATTTGGTTGGTTAAACTGGGTATTAGTCTCTGCAATAGCAGTTTCTTCTTCCTCAACTACTCTATTTTTTGGTGGCATTTTAGCTTGATTAGGTGAGAAGGCCTTTACTTGATACGTCAAATATTTGTGTCGAGCTATTAGGGGTAAAACCCATAAAACACAAAAAAAAAAGATCGACTAATGACAAAGGTTAAAAGTTGTCCCAACGTTTGTGTTCCGACACTTAAGTTAAAATTCAATCTAGAAAAGGGAAGGAGAATAAAGGCTTAAAAGCTAAAAATGTTAAATAGTTTAGAAATATTTGGATGGGGTTATTTATACCTGTGTAATGGGGAGTTTGGGGCCTAAGATGCTTGAGGTCAAATTAAAGGGCTAAAACTGACCTTATGGGCTTTAGCTAAGCTGGCAATTGATCATCCAATAAGGACACAACAAGTTAGTAACTTAGGGCACTAACTCATTGGTTGCTAAGGTGGTGGAGTCGACATGGACCTCAAATTTTAAAATTGACCTGACAGGTTAGCTCGATCAAAATGACCAAAATATCCCCACTTATCAACTAACTTATGCTTTGGAGGAAATTGGCTATTGTTCCCTTTAAATACTAAAATGCCCCTAACAAATCCTTTTAGCCTGTGATTGATCAGCTTAGATGTAATTTGTTCATAATTTCTTATGGATGGTTTGCTAGAATGATTTTGTAGACTAGTTATTTGTTAATTGCGTTCATAGCTTTACATTAGATTAGTCAATTAGTTGAAGTTATTATTAACAAAAATAGTTATGATGGTAGATGAGCTATTGAGAAGTTAAATGGAAATGTGGGTTTTTCAAAACTAGTTTTTACTACGCTTAGGGTTAGATTTGTTTATGGGCTATTTCGAGTTTAGATGGTGTGTCAACATCTTTCAAGCTTGTCCAAGTTTGGCCTGGCTCAAAATATAGACTTCATTTGATTGTTTAAGCTAGTTTATTTTTAAAAGATTTGATCCAGACTCGATCATATTTTTGTTTTTCCAAATAAAAAATAAAAATAATTTATATAATAAATATTACTATGATAAAATAAATAATTAATAAAATAAAACCTAAAAAATACTTTGTTAACTTAATTTGGTGATTGAATGTGATTAATATATATATAGTTATAGGATATTAATATATACATATATTATTTATTTATTTATTTATTTTTATGTAATATAAACTTAAATAAAATATATAATAGTTATTCAAGTCAAACCAAACCTGAACCTCAAATTTTATGTTTAAGACCTGACCCATTTCTTAAATGCACTTAAAATTTAAATTCAAATCAATTTAATAAATCTAAAATTTATGTTTAAACCATCTCGAATTTCAGAAGAGATTTCAAGTTCGAGAGAGTAATCCAACCTTTGGGCACATCTACTTAGGGTTTTATGCTTATTGTTTATGGAGTCTTACAAATAATGGATTGAAGTTCGAACCTGCAATTGTTTTTTACTCTTACACATAGACGAAAATTTTGGAAAAAATATGAGACAGGTCAAGTAATGCCTTCGGAAAAGATAATAGTTTTTTGACAGATGCACTCACGATCCTTTGGTAACGAAATTAAAATAATTTAAGTTAAACCGACCTTGTCGATTAAATTATTTAAACCAATCTATTTCTAATTTATGGTGCATGGCTTCAACTTTGTTCGGAATGTGTGGTTGGCAATGACATGAACAAGCAGGCGGAATGGATCATGCCAATTCCAAATTGTTGGCCGAAAATTGAGTAAAACAAAGTGATTGGAGACAGCCGCTGATGACAAAGCATTGAAAATCAATATTGATAAAACATGATGAAATTTGTGTAAATCAATATATTAGTACTAAATTAATACATTATATATTAATCTAGTACGAATGCTTTTTTCATAAAAAAAAAAAAAAAAAATTAACGAAATGATTTTCAAGATTCATGCTTCAAGTTTCCCTGGGCCATTATTTTATCTCTTGCATGCGACCTCACGTATTCACATTATCTGGAAAGATTCCATTTACTTTATTATTTGCTTGGTAATACTTTAATCTAAAAGTTAAAAGACAATATTAATAATGGTATGAAGAGTAAAGTTCAAAAGTAATTTTTATTTTTTAATAAATTTACAAATAAAAATAAAAATTATAACCACAAATTAATTTTTACATCTTATATAAAAAAAATCAATAAAATAAATGAAATAGACAAACAGGTCAATAAACTTGCAAATGGTTTGAAATTTGTGTAAATTAATTCTTAATTCTCGAATTTCATACGCGAAAGGTATTAGAATGCCCAATTAATCAGAAAATTCTGACATACTTGTTTAGAGGAGTTAAAATCAACAAGCGGAAGGTAGAACAATTCTTGGATAACTTCTTCCCCGTTCTCTTTCTTTAGGAGACTCGCGAAGGTAAAATCTGTGCAAGAGAATCACCATGAAGGCTTTTATTGGGTTAAATCCTACACCTACTGCCTAACCACACTAGTCCAAATGATATGTTCAAAACCCATAACTAAACTGTTATGTGTGATCCTAATGTGATATATGTTATTGTCGGGTCCTCTTGCTGGTTTCTCTATACTTGTTGAGAAATTCATATGACTTCCAAATATGCATGAATGTCTCCCGCTGTGTATCTCAAGATTCTTTGATGGTGTCATTCATGAGACATACACAAATGATATTAAAATCATATTTAAGATAGACATCAAATCTTAAGAATATAAATATATATATGTCCATTTAACATGTATTACCTTATATACTTACTCAACTCAAATTATACCACATAAGTATTTCAATAAACATATTTGATGCATTTAATAAAGTAAAGAAACTTGAAACAATAATAGTTTCAAAATTGAAATTCACAATGCATTTATTATCATAATGAATCCAAAATTTTACAAGTTCTCATTTAACTACGGTATACATATTATTAATCAGATAATATTGTAATTCTCACGTAAAGAAAATACGACCTCATTTAATCAAATCATGATAAATCTCACTAGTTCAGGTTCTCATTTAACTGTGTAGTTTTAAGAAGTTTTGAAGAATCTAGACCGACTAAAAGATAGAGAAGGTGAAAAGGAATTGAAAGATGGTTCTTTTGGAGATATCCGATGTTGGTGAATGGCAATCGACATCGGTAAATAATGGTCCAACAGATGGCCAGCGTCGAATTTTGAGATTGAGAATACTTGTTTGTTTGAAGAAGATAGAATGTAGAGTGATGGGAGCTAAAGAGAGAAAAAAAATCTGAAAATGAAGAGCAAAAAAAGCTTGAAAAAGCACTTTTAAAATAAAGTCAGAATACTGCCATTTTGGGAAGTAAAGGAAATCGGATCACCCAACCCCATTTCTGATCCGTATGTGGATCTTATAGACAATCCGACCAGTGCTGCATTTGTTAAGGCTTTTTTTTTTAATCTATTTATTTTATTTTTCTATTTATTTACTTGCTTATTTACTAGTTTATTTATTCTTATCCATGTTTAGATTTTTAAATTTAGGACTTAATTTAACTTTTTGTGTCTTGATAATTTTGTTTGAGAATTCAAATTGTTAGATGATTTTGGAAAAAAAAAAAGTCAGTTGCCATCAATATATATATATTTTTTGATTGGTCACTTAAAAAAATTTATCTCTTTAATAAAATTTTAACGTTTATTAAAACTTATTAAAAAAAATTTGTTTATCAATGAATAAAAACAAAATCGGACCTGAGAGTATAGTTATTCATGAAGAATTATTTGTTTACCTATAGCATTAATTTTAAAAACAATATTAATTAATAATGTGTTATCTTTTAACTTTGATAAAAATGATCTTTATTTTGATATTTAAAGATAATTTCCTTTATTTCCTTTATTATCATAAAATCTCTTTTGTTTTTTTGTTTAAATCATTTTATTTAGAAATAAAATAAAAATATTTGGTTTTGAAATTTTTTCTTAAATTCTCTAATATCTAAGTAGAATTTTGAAAAATATTTCTCCAAATGTAAATTATGACAATAATCCTTGAAATTGATGGTAATATTTTTTAATAAAAATAATTATTAAAAAAAATTTTCAATATCTATGTAGAATCCTAAAATTTAATTTTAAGTATGAATATAATCTCATTTTTATTTAAAAAAAAACCTTTTTAAGATAATCATCTTAACATTTCACATTTATTATTAATAAATAAATGATGGAAATAAATAAGAAAATGTTAAATAATGTAAATTATCAATTTTATTTTGTCTCATTTTTAAAAAATCTTTGACTTTCATACTTTTACTATTTTTCTTTCTAAAAAGAAAATTTGAAAATACAATAAAAATATTTGGTGTTGAAAAATTTTATTAATTCCTCAATATATATATATATAGGTGGAATTTAATATATATATATATATATATATATATAGAAGGAATTTAGAAAAATTGTCTTTCAATTAAGAAATTCTTATAATCCTTTCTTTGTGATTTTAACTCTCTGCCCACCCCTTTACCATCACCTTACCAGAAAAAAGGGATGGTAGGCAGAATTTTTTGCTTTGCGATTTTTCTTATGCGAAATTTGCCTTTCTTTTTTCTTATGAATTCGCTTTTGTTCTAGACTTAGAATGGGATCCAAAGGATTTGTCTACGAGCTAGATTTTGGAGTGTTGCGGCACTAGGGGCTGCTGCATTCGCTACCAAAAATTAGGATGTCATTGTCAGAAAATTCCATGGATATAAGATTAATTTCTATCAGTAAAACATTTACTAACGGAATTTACCTGGAGAAATTTTCATTAGTAGTTAATAAGTCGATAATAACATTTAGTTGGTAATTTTAACATTTTTTTGATAATTACCAAACATATTTTCATTAATAATATAATTTTTCTGTCGATAAATATATTTAAACCCTAAACCATAAAATTTAATTGAAAAGGATAACGCTTCGTCAATAATTCATCAAAAATCTATCAGTATTCTATCGATAATCTGTAAATAATCCATAGGTAATCCATTGGTAATTGGTTGATAATCCATCAATAAAAGCTTATTTTTCTCGATGAAAGTGAGAATTCCTTCAATAAAATTGAGAATTTTGTCAGTAAAATCTAAATTTTGTTGGTAATTTAATTAATTCTGTCGATAATTATATAAGAAATCTTTAAATTAAAAATAAAAGATATTTGATTCTTTTAAAAGTTTTTTATTTGTCTATTATTCATTAAAAGCATAAAGATTAAATGCACATATTATAAAGTTAAATTCACATCATAAAGTTCAAATCCACATAAATTTTAAAACAATATAAATTATAAAGTTGAAATCCATAAAATATAATATCTGAAAACAACCTGAATCATCATAATACAAGTCTTAAAAAATATGTTATTATCCTGCATCTCCTAATGTAGAATTTGCATTGCCATCATCAAGTCTAGAAGGTATTTCTAATTGTGTTGGAAAAAATTGTCTATATCCTATCAATTGCATCATTTGATCCATGTAAGAACTAAGCTTAGTCCTTAGCTCAATCCTTAACTCATCCATTTGTTGTCATAACTGAGGTTGAAAGGGTACAGATGATAGACCACAAACTGAGTTGAATATTGCTATAGCATTGGATTGACTAGAGTAAAGTAGCTTCATGATCTATTTGTAGATCCAAAGCCTTATACATGAGTGTGCATAACTTCAACCCTTTCGATAGCTTCAATCCATGCTTGTGGATCGAAATATGGATGATTGGAAAGTTTTCACCATACTTCTAAGATGATGCAACAACATAGTTCTTCTATAAAAAGTTTAAAACACTTATTATTCCATTTTACATATATAGCTTAAGTTATCTAGTTTAATAAAGTAAGACAACTTAAAACAATTCATAATGCAAGATTTTCTGAAAAAAGAAAAAAAATCTAGACAAGTCATGATACGAAATGGGTTGCACCTTTCATAAAGTCTTTTGCATCTTAATATGCACAAAACACTATCTATTTCAATAAGGAATTTTTTACAAATTTTGGGCTTTGAATTACTACAAGAGTAGTTCATCAAAAAGCACAATACACAATAGTTTTCATCTTTCAAAAAGTCATAGTATCTCAATACACACAATAAACTATCCCACAAATTTTAGGCTTTGAAATACTATAAAAATAGTTCATAAACAAGCATAATACACAACAAGAAATAAAAAGTAAAATACGCAATAGTTTTCACTTTTCACAAAGTCATTACATCATAATACACACAATATACTATCAATAAAGAATTTTCAACAAATTTTACTCTTTGAATTACTATAAAAGTAGTTCATCAACAAGTACAATAGACAACAAGAATCACAAAGTAAAATATGCAATAGTTTTTACCTTTCACAAAGTCATTGCCTCTCAATACACAATACATTATTTAGTTCAATAAAGGATAGCAACTTGAAAGCATTCACAAAGTCATTGCAAAGTTACATACACTGATAAATTTGAACTTGTTGTCAATGAAATCACCATGTCCTTCTAAACGTCTATGAGTGCAATTGAACCATTCTTTAAGTGTGGGTTATTGTTGCATCTCAATTTATTGCAATTGTTTAGAGACATATTTAATGAAATATGTAACAATGCAATTTAGATAAAATTAAAATGTGATGATAAAAATAATTTGTGAACAAACATCATACCATTCTTTTTCTATGAATAGGAAATGCAACTGAATTGCTAGTGTACTTCGTAATACTTCTTTTTGTGTCTAATGATTGTTTTACCTTTGGTAGATATGTTTTGCCATTTCAAAGTGCTCTATACATTCTCAATAAGAACATCCTAAATCAAAGCTGATTCACCTTCATTTAATCCTTTGCAGTATATGATATTATCAATTCCATGCTCTTTCATCATTAATTCTCTCTTGTTTGACAAGTCTTTCAGTCGATTCTTGGAAATATTGTTCCATACCCATTGAAGTAAACCATCATCTAACACAACCCATTGACATTTTTCCTAATATAATAGATGGGAATACAACAAGTCATTAACATGAATATGAACTTTTCATTCAAATAAAACAAATATATACAAAAAATAAATGTCCAATTACTACCTTAAATTTATCAAACAATAAATTCTTCATTGACGTTGGAACTTTACTATATGTCGGCCAAGGACCAGTAAAATTCCCTTGAATTATGCCTGAAATTGTTTAGCCAACTGATGATTACTCAAAATAACTATCAATATCCATTTGTTAGTAAGATTAGTTAAACTATACGAATTATGTGAAAAAAAAATAACAATAAGAAAAAATTAATAGTAAAAAGTATATCTCAAACCTATCTCTTAATAGAGTAATCCATACCCGCTTGTTTGGATCTGTAGGTATTGGTAAGCTTTTGTTTGCTCCCTAGTCTTCTGCCTTGTTCCCTTTCTTTTTCATTAAGATTACCATTGTTGACTATCTAATAGGCGGTTCGTCAATGAATGATAGATTGACTTACTGCTCCATCGATAGCTCATCTATCATTGATGTTAGAAAGACTTGATACTTATATTATCTCTCATTGGTCCTACTATATATCCATCTCGAGTGTTAAAGCTCTTTCCATGATATCCCACTATAACTATCATATAGAAAAAAACATTCTATAATTATCCCAAAAGCATAAAGAAAAACAAACATATAAAATATTACGTTAATATTACAACATTAGATGAATTGAGAAAAAATATAAAATAAGCATATAAAACATTATAATTAACATAGGCCAAATCAAGTGTTATATTTAACATTACATATATTGATAAATGAATAAATATTATATATAGCATTAAAAGTCATACTAAATACAATAATCGTTTCTAAAATAAGCAAACTCATGTGTTTCATCACTATCGTCGTCATCATCTTTTGCTTTTTCTTCTTCCTTTTCATCGTCATCATCATCATCATTATCATCTTCTTATACTCGAAATGCTTGTCATAAATCTATTTCTTCATAATCACTAACAATAAAAATTATAGGAGTATCAAGTTTTTCTGAAATAGTAACATTTTGTGGAATAAAAACTTTTACTTCTTGGCACATGTCTTCATTTAAATCAATTGTTTTTTCTTCATCTCCATCAATATTATTAAGTTGATATGTACTCTTGGCCTTTGTTTTGAACAATGCCCACCAATAATTTCAATATCTTTTTTTTTTTAAATATCTTGTATAGGAAACTTGATGTACTTACTCAGCGAAGACAAATGATTCATTGCTAGCAACATTGAATTTTATTTAATTTCAACAAAACCATGAAGAGATTCTGCCTTTACAACCTTTTTTGTGTCAAACCAATGACATTTAAAAAGTATAACCTTATTCTTTGCTCCAAAATACTTTAATTCAATGATATTTTCCAAAATACCATAAAAGTCACCTCATAATCATTATAACAACTTCCTTTGACACATACCCCTATAATTCATCATCTTTCAAGTTTAGCCATAATTAGCTATATGAAACTTAAAACCATTCACAAAATAACCTTTGAAACACCTAACCAAGTGTTCTAGGCCATAAACTATCTCAACTAGATGACAATCAATTTTACCAATTTTTTTCTTCAACCTATCCAATTGTAAAACATTAAAATTGACCATTCTTTAAATTTATATGGAAATATAATTTGTCTTTATAAATGGTATTATGCTCTAAATGTACAAATTGCCTTAACCATTGTGAAAATCTTACATCACATGCTTTCTCCAATTATGCGTCATTAATATACACAAATTCTCTTTTCATCAGGTCATCAAATATCTTATCATTGTCAATTATGAATAAGAAAATTTATTAATTTACTATCAACATACATTGTAGAGTTGACATAATACTTACTTAATGTGAGAATTTATCCTTTCATAATTCAATAAAATATATAAGTGTGTTGTGGTAAGCTCATCCTCTGATAGCCATCAAAACTTATTTAATGGACCCAATGCTCGACTAGGATGAGTGAAAATAAATAAATAAATAAATCCTCTAGATTTCATGACTCTTCCATCATCATTACATGGAACTTGGTTCAATCTTGTCAACACATTTGGATTAGAATAGAATGAGCAAAAAGTCGATATCTCTTTGATAACATATGCATCACATATATCTCTTCAACAAATGCCCAATTGGTGTATTTTTTTCTTAAGATGGTGAAGAAACCTAGTCATAATCATAGAACAATGTACATGTTATTGAAGGAAAATTAAATTAATCAATTTTAATGACTAACAACTGAATTTATTACCTCTCAAATGAATACATCCATTGATAATGAATAGGTTCACCAATTTTTATCTTATCAAGCAAGTTAATCTACAAATGCTTTATAGAATCAAATAAACATGTAGGAAAAGTCTTTTCTAATTTGCAATTTGTTTCCATATTATTTACATGTGTTTTAGTAGAACACATATCTCTAAAAAAATGATATGACTCAGTAATTGTATCTTAAATAGAGTTAGGCACCAAATCATGAAAAGCAATTAGGAGCAATCGTTGCATGAAAACATAACAATCATGACTTTTTATCCTATAAAACTTACAATCAATCATGCTTACACATGAGCTATTTTAGATACAAAACCATCAAAATGTTTTAATCATTTAACCCATGCACAAACATCTCTTTTATACTCTTTGCTTAAAATATAAGAAGCTTTAGGAATGAAAACTTTTCCATTCCTTTTAACCAATTCCATCTCAAGTCACTTGCAATACACCTTTAGATCTAGCCTAGCTTTTATGTTGTCTTTGGTTTTACTCTTAACATCCATCATTGTGTTAAAGACATAGTCAAAGACATTACACTCAATATGGATTACATCAAGATTGTTTTGAATAAGATTGGTATGCCAGTAAGGAAACCCCTAAAATATACTTTTCTTCACCTAATTATGACTTTCACCAAAACTATAAAACTTTTGATCACTACATTTCATGCTAAATGTGATATCATGAAAGCTATCTAACCAAGTAAAAAATTTTTCACTTGATAATGAAACAATTGGGGAGTTACGTTTAGCTCTTATTTTAAATTTATCTCTTTACCTTCTAAAATGATGATCAAGAGGTAAAAATTGACAATGACATTTGGAAAAACAAGGCTTTTTACCATAAGCCAATCAAAAAGACTTTTCTTGTCCCATGCAATAAGGATATGGTAAGTTTCCATGAGTGCTCCATCTAAACAACAAACCATATGTAGGAAAATCATTAATTTTCCATAAAATAGCTGCTCTTAAATGAAAATTTTGTTTTTTATAGGCACCATACGTCATAACACCATTCGACCATAATATTTTTAACTCATTTCTTAAAGGTCTCAAGAAAAACATCTATATTTTGCCTTGACTACTTTTTTTTAGAATGACTATATTTAACAATAAATATTCTCATTTCATACATAACCATAGCGATAAATTATATACCACAAGTATTACTGGCCAATAAGACTATGGTTTCATATTTGGACCAAATGGATAAAAAACCATATGCACATAATCCTAGTCTTAGATTTCAAAGTTCAAGTGCAAATGATTCATGGTTGCCATTCAAATGTTCTGAAGCTTCACCATTAATAGGATGTTGAAGCACAACATTATGACTTTACTTATAGGCATGTCATGTCATATATTCAGCAATTTTAATTTACATATAAAGTCTTTGAAGCCTTGGTATTAGTGACATAAAATGTAAAATTTTATATGGAATTTATTTTTTATCTCACCATCAGACTTATTCCATAAATATCGAGAACGACCTTATACTAAATAGTATGTCAAATTTGCTTCTTCATTATAAAACAACATGCAAATTTTTTTCACATACATGAATTTTCTTATTACTAAGTCTAAGTTTTGTCATCTTTTTTTTTCATATTATAAAAGTTTTTTAGTAATTTATCATCTATTAACAATATATCCTTCATTATGCTCATTAGATGATCAAAACATGACTTACTCATGTTAAACTCTGATTTATAATTTAAAAGTTATGACATAGTAGAAAGGATTGTGTGCTTTGTTGTACAACATGACCACAATGAGTCATCTACATCATTCAACAAATAATAAAAACTTGTCATGTCTACACTCGGATCTTCTTTGTCAACTCTTACCTCACTGACATGAGAAGCATCCACCCCAAATTAAGATAGACAGCATCCATAATCATTGTAATATACGAATTTTATGTTTTTACTTCACTTATTGGTTCAAAGGTATCTTTGTTTATTAATGGTTATCCTACTTCTAACTCCCCATATGAGACCAAACTTGTACAACCATGAGTAATAATAAAGGTGCTCATTCATAGCATTCGCTTTTGAAAACCTTTTATTCTTGCATTGAGCATAAGAATACCTAATCTTCTTGTTACTTATAAAGCAAGGTTGAGAAATAGTATATCCAATAAATTCTCCACACCACCGTAGAAGTTTTGACTAATGTATCCATTTACATCTAAACGAGAATACATTTAAGAGTGATCTTTATCTTTTTTTTAACCCTAATTGAATAATCATAAAGGTCCAAAAAATATAACTATTAGTATTTTAAATTGAAATATAAGTAATTAAAGTCCTATACAATGTTCAACCTTTTTATTAGTTGATTATATGAGTAATTATTTGTATAGTTTACAAAACTATCTAAAGGATAACATGAGATAATTATTGGTTTATTTTAAAAAATAATCCACCAATGACATAAAATGTCTTAAAAAATTCATCATGCATGCTAGTAAACAATAACAATTTAAGAGTATGAACGACTTTTAAATGATTAACTTAAACTATCTAGGTGACCATATTAGTAATTATTAGAATGCATTACAATATTACCCTTTTATTATACAAAAAGTCTTACAAATGTCCATTATACACTAACACCTTCACAACTAAGTCCAATGTTCAACATAAAATAATATATTTTTGGCTTAAATGATTGAAGAATACCTCAAGTATTGGGTTTCTCAGTGCACTGCTAGGTATTGCAAAAGATTTTCTCTTAGGCTTTTTATAGAGCTTACTCTACTTTCAAAGTGAATGGAATGGAAAATAATAAAAGTATTATGAAAATAAATAATAAAACATATTCATTAAAAAGAAAAAAATGAAAAGCATACATGGTCTTCCTAAATATATGAATTTAATAGAGGAAATAAAAAAGAAAAAGTATTTGTTTCATTTGTATAAACAGATATACAAAGAACAATGTCAATAGCAAGTTTTCAGCCTCACAATAACCAAATGTGATTCTAAACACTACCCAATTCACATAGCCATTTCACAGAGCCATTTCACATTAATGGGATAATTAAGATCATCAGACACATGCACTCATCATCAGTCATTTAACATATGCACACACACATTATCAGACACAAACATGCACTATTAGCCATTTTACACACCAAGAACACATCATAGACATGAGCATGCACTATTAGCTATTTCACGCATGCACATAAGCATCATTATCAAACACATGCACACACCATTAGCCATTTTGTTTAAATGATTGAAGAATACATGTATATAGCTAGTGGTAACATGTCACCCATGTATATAATATCTACACACATCACATTAGTAAGTTTTCATATTTGATTAAACATTTTTTTATTATAAATATCATATTAAATATTTTTTATAAGAACTATATCCCTTCTTGATTATATATTGTGATATAAATTGCAAAATTGCTTTTGCAATATAATTTCATGGAGTGGGATAAATGCATAGAAGGAGAAAAATACAAAAGTAGAATTAAATATGAGTATTGTTTAAATGCAAACTCCTACTATTTTATAAAATCAAATTTACACATTTTCAAAAAGATTGAACTTAAAAACTATAAGGTGAAAAATTTGCTCAACATAATAATTGTCCAATCTTTTCAGGTATAATTGAATTTTGGCCTTCATTAACAAAAATGCAACCTTAAATCAATAAAGTTACTTTCTTTTCAACAACTAGACTTTTTTTGTTGAATTTATCTTTTAAATCATACCTTCATTTTTTTTTTATTTAAAAGCATTAGGATTTTATCTTTAATTACTAAAATTAAAAGTTCAATACTCCATGCGACTATACATCGGCAAACCATAACTTCAAGTCTACTATCTATTTAAACATGTCATTTGAAGCTTGCAACCTTGCACTAGCCATTCTTTTTAGGATTTTAACTTACTCCAAATCCTAATGCTATAGAGTGATAAAAATTTCAATTAATTTTCTCATCCAAATTAATTACTCTAAACTTTTATTTGACTCTATATAGGTAACAAAATCTTTAACATTATGATCATAGTAACATATTAGTACAACTCAAGAAAAGGCATATTGGAGAACCAACTAAACTAATATATCTATATATATATATAGATATATAAAGAAGCATACACCATCATCATAAGAAAATTTTTTTTTTTGAAACACCAATGCATGCACGCAAAAAAAAAAAAAAGAAAGAAAAAGAGAAACAATATACTTGTATAAACCAATGATGACAAGATGATGATCAACGAAACTCATCAAAACTCTTATGGTTTATGGTAACTGGAACAAAAGTGGTGCACCAGCGATGAGGGGAGAGAGAAAAGGGTCTGATGTTGTTTAGGGATTTGGGGTTGGGGAAAGAGAAATGGAGATAAAGATTTAGGGTCGAGGAAAATAAGAAAGGGATTTGGAGATTTTAATTTCATACTAATTACCAACGAGTTACCATTGAAATTTTCGTCGATAAAAAAATTTTATTTTTCTTTGCAAACTAATATATTTTTAACATCTTTAATTTTTTTAATAACGTAAAAATAATCCCTAGGTAAAAATAGATTAAAAAGGTTAAAAATTGCAAGTCAACTGCTTGACAGCTGCTTTCCCTTTCTTTCCCTTCCTTTAACACTTATACACACCAAACCCTAAAATTCAATAGGTTTTATCCCCTAAGCTCACTTTCTCTTCGTCCCAAACATAGCATACATTTTATCTAAGAGTCACTAATAGAAATTAGGTATCACCGATAGAAGTATTACCGACAAACCATAATTATAAAAAAATATGATAATTACCAATAGAGACAATTTTGTTGATATTTTGTAAGTAAAAATTTGACAAGATTGGGAAAAGTTGGCATAGGAATCACCATAGAATAATTCGTTAGTAACCCATTGATACAATATTTAAAATAAACCTCAATGACCCAATAAGATAAATCAAATTAAAATACTTAAACAGACACAAACCAAGACGTGCAAATTAAGCATAAAAATTAATCAAAATTGACTTGTCTTAAACAAAATTAGATGTCTACAGCTATTCTTCTTTACACATTACTGAAAATCATAAGTAGTGCAAAAATAATAAATAATAACTTTATCTAGGGTTAGTGGCTTGAAGGGTTTTTCTATAATTTTTTTTTAATTTTTCTTTAGATTTTTTTATATTTAGATTTTTTGGATTTTCATTTTTTGCCTTTTCTCAAATTTCCTCATTTTGTTATTTTTTTACAACTTTAAAAATTATCCTGTGAATGGAGATGATCATGGTTGGGTCAGGTCAGGTTTGGGTTGTGCTTTTGTTTGGTAATAATAGCTTATATGCTTGCCTAAGCTAGGTCAGGCCCGACTTGAAATTTTGGATCTCAAAATTTTTTTCAAACCCAGTCCAAATTAAAAAAATAAATCCTAAGATCACCCATTAAACTTAATTTATATAACAAAAATTAAAAAATATGATTAAATTAAGTTTAATGGGATTATATTCAATTCATATATATAAATTAAATATAAAAGTTATATATATAAATTAAAAATAAAAATTAAGTTTAATAAAATATATATAATTTTATTTTTAATTTTTATATATAAATTTTATATAATTCATATATATAATTTATATATTTGTGAATTTGGCTTGGTTGGGCCAGGTTAAGTTTGAGCATTAAATCTTTTGTTTAAGGTTCAGCTCAAAATTTAAATGAGCTTAAAAATTGTGCTTAAACCCACCAACGAGTTTTAATTTCTTATCCCAACCTTTTCAAATTTTGGGTGGGCCTTTAGGCTTAGGCAAGTAGCCTAGCCTTTGTACAAGTCTTCTTATGAACTTCTCTTGCTAAAAGCTTAATAACTTTGAAAAAAAGCATGAGATGCTCCATTAACTAGAGACTCTAGAACTTTGAAAATTAACATGAAATGCTTCTCTCACTAAAGGTTTAACAAGTTTGAAAATTATACCTAGAGGTTTTAAAAATCTTGCTTGAGGGTCTTGCAAATTATGTTTGGAAGTCTTACAAATCCTATACTTATTTTTTGAAAATTTAAGATTGTGCTCAAAAGTCTTACAAATCTTTTCATTCATCCAGAGATTATGCATGGAGGCTTACAAATCTTGTACTCTTTTTTTAAAATTTTAAGATTTTTTAGAGGTTTTACAAATCTTGCTTAAAAGTCTTGAAAATTACATCTGGAGATCTTACGAATCTTATACTCTTTCCTTAAAAAATTTAAGATTTTGCCTTGAGATATTACAAATCTTGCCAAAAGTCCTAAAGATTACACCAAAAGGTCTTACAAATCTCATAGTCTTTCCTTAAAATTTGTTTCTCTAAACAAAAACTCTACAACTTTAAAATTTTCATAACCTTTTCTCACATGTCAACTTAAAATTTGGTATCACCATCGAAGAAAGTTGAAGAAAACTAGAATATCCCTACTACAAAAATTTGATAACTCTTTAGATCACCACCAAGAAAATCTAAAGAAAAATTGAATATCACCATTAAGAAATTTTGAAAAAAAAAAACACAAATATTAACACTTAAAAATTTTGTAGGAAAACATAGAAATCATTATCGAAAAATTTAAAGAAAAGTCTAAATATCACCACCAAATACTTTAAAATGAATTCAATATCATTATAAACAATTGGGATATCACCACTGAGAATACCATAGAAAACTTTAAGATAATTTGGATATCGCCATTGAAAATTTTGAAGATACTAGGATATCACCACTAAAAATTCGAATATCAACACTAAGAGATTTAAAAAAAATGTTCAAATATCACCATAGAAGAAAGTTTCAAGAAAACTTAGATATCTTCAAAAAAGTTTTTGAAGAAAACTCGAATATCACCACAAAAAACTCAAATATCACTATCGATAATACCATTGAAAACTTTGAAGTGATTGATTCGGATATCACAATCAATAGAAACTCATATATCACCAATGAGAAAATGTAAAATGACTCTTAGATATTGCTACCAATGAGAACTTGTATATCTCCACCAAAAAAATGCAAATGACTTTCAATATTGCCCTCGAAGGAAACTCAAATGTAAATGATTTCATATATCACCACCAAAGGTCAAATATCACCACCTAAAAAATGCAAATGATTTTGCATGTCGCCACCAAAGAAAACTTAGATATTAACACTAAGGAAATGTAAATGAATTTGAATATTGCCACAAAAGAAACTCAAATATCACTACCAAGAGAATGCAAATAATTTTGGATATCTCCATTGAAAAAAACTTGGATATCACTACCAATGAAGTGTAAATGACTTTAGATATTGCCATAAAAGGAAATTTAAATATCACCACCAAAAAATGTGATTGCCTTCAAATATCACCACTGAAGGAAGCTCAATATCATCACTGAGTGAATGCAAATAACTTCGTATATCGTTACCAAAGAAAACTCGAATACCACAACTGAGAAAAATACAAGTTGGAATCTCATCATTGGAAAAAGCTGGGATATCACCACTAAGTGAATTAAGAATTTTTGGATATCGTCATAAAAAATCTTAGATATCACTTTCAAAAACTTTGGAAAATCTATTGAAAACTTTTTTAACTTTATTTTTCTTAAGAACTACTATTCATTGTTTTCCTTTTATCCACATTTCTATGTTCTAAATTTCTCTTTTTTTTTTTTAGAAAATGTATTATATATATATATATTTTTACAATTATCAATTACAATGATACAAATGTCCATTCTTATTTATTCTTTAAATAATGGTGCAGATGCAAATGCCACTATGCAAATGCAAATTTTTATTTTTATCAATGAAATGAAATTTCTTTCTCATTATGCAAATGCCTTACATATGCCAATCCAATGTTTATGCAAATGATGAAAATTCAAAATTTTTAAGTTTATAAATGCTCCTCTACATAGATGCAAATGCAAATGTTTATCATGGTGCAAATGTTTATACAAATGATGAAAACACAACTCACAAGTCCTTTTCCAATAATGCAAATGCCTCAAAGATACAAACCCAAAATTTATCAATGATGCAATTTTAAATGCTTTATTCATGATGTAAATATCCCATACAAAGATGCAAAACAAACTTTTATGATGATGGAAATGCCAGTTACATAAATGCAATTGTAAAATTCTTTACTAGGAGATTTCTTTTTCGTGATGCAAATCATATTTATATAAATGCAATTGCAAATATTTAAAATAATGATGTTGATGCACGTCAAAGATGCAAATTCTAAAAATCTTTTTTCGAGATTCTTTCCTTTTCATTTTTGCTTATTCCATTTTGCTAATCAAATAGATCTTTTACTTTTTCCTAAAAAGATCTCCTCTTATGATTTTTTGATTCCTTCACCTATTTTTATTTTTGTTTTTTTACCAATTTTTCTTTCTCTTATTGTCAAATAGGATTTCTTAACTTTTCTTTCAATTTCACTCTCAATTTATCATTTTCTTTTATTTTTATCTTAATCCAACATGCCAAATACATATGATCAATTTAAACCTGATGTATGTATCATGAAAAATTTAAAAAAACAAAGCCTCCTGTTATTCCCATTCTTTGAGTACATCTCAACGAGACTCCATTGTTCAAAGACATTTTTGAATACTCGAAAAACATGCTCTATTTCTTGTTTTCTTGCCTCAACGAATTAAGTCCATACATGCCAATTTGGATTCTGATTTCAAAAGTTTCATACCTCATGATCACATGTACTCTTTTATCCTTTTGTTGGATAATGATATCATTTATTCTCCATAAAATTGATTTCTTCTTCTTTCTTTTCTCTTTTTCTTTCGTTCGAGAAAAATCTACTTTTTTTCTCCCTATGATGCTTACTTTTCAATAAAATCATTTTATTACATGAATTGATACTTGTCCCAAAATTCGTAATTTTTTTACACAAAAAAAATCATATCTTTATTCTTTACAAAAATGCATAACTAGTCACTCAAATTTATCAAAATAGCTAATAAATTACCCAATGTAATTAAATTCCATGATCAAATATAATGAAATATCCATAAACAAGTGACTTTCAAGTCTCTTGAAAATTGGTATTTACTATTAAAATTGTCTTTGAATTATAAAGGTGACAATTTATCCTTTTCAAACTAATTGAAGTGTTTAGCACATGAAGGTGTAGGTTCATTAGGAAAGGCTTCACAACTCGATAAAAAGACTAAATGGTCTTTCATTCGGGCTCATGAATGAAACATAAATCCTTTGAAAATCAAACCTTTTAAATTCATTTTAAAGTGTAATCAAATTTTAAGATTCATTAAATTTTCAAATGTGGCATTTTAATTGATATCAAGACTAGCCATGATAGGCTCAAGATTTTGAAAGGTTATTTTGGAATCCTCAATTATTCAACATTAATCTCTTTCATTAGTCTCAAACCTTTAGGGCATTAACATTCTTAGGTCTTTTAAAGGCTTTAATTGTCTTATATTGATATCCTTCACTTTGCCAGACAATATTAATAATTGCTTGAAAGTCTTCATATTTTCTCTAGATTACTCTTTTTTAGAGTTTTCACCCTGAAGCCTTATTCTTTTTTCTTTCACATGCACATAAGAATTCAAAATTCATCTAGAATGGACTAATGACTCAAAAAAGATAATGCTAGCTGAAAAAATAAACAAAAGCCTCATTGGTTATGATAATTCTTCAATGAAAAAGGTTTTTAATTTAAATATCCCTACTTGATCAAAATGGACTTTTTAAAACTTGTAATATAGTTTATGGTTCCAAGTTCTAAAAAAAACTTATAGGTAGGCCTAAAATATGCATTTAAGGGTGATAAAATCAAAGATCATTTCATATCATGTGATGGATTTCCTTTAAGACACTTGTCATTTCATTTCTCAACACTTGCCATTCTGTCATTTTCTTTTTCTAATTTTTTTTTCATTTTCCTTTCTTTTTTCTATTACTTTTTCATCATTTTTCCTCTATTTTTTAAACATTTCAACTTTTGGTGAAGTGAGTTCGAAACTTTTTAGTAAAGGGTAATCCTTAGTCAACCTTCATTTAGAAATAATTAATTAGACTTAAAAGAGGTAGCAAGTGGATAATTTTCATTTTTGTGCAAGGATGATGAAAAATGGTCATTTGTCATTTCAAATTCAATTATTTAAATTGAAGAACAATTCCTTTTAGAAAAATGGGTTAAAAAAAAGACTTTTAAAAATTTTCTTTTTTGTATTTTTTAGCTTTTGTGACTTTTTTTTCTCTTTTATGGTTTTTTCATTTTGGATGTTAGTTTTCTCTTTTTGGTTTCTTTCAAATTTTGGTTTTTTATGGAATTTTTCAGTTCTTCTTTGGATTTATTCAAAATATCTCTCAAAGTGTATGATGGCAAACCAATTTTGTTTTTTTATACATTAATCGACTTCACCAACAGCATAATTCACAAAAAGCGCCCATCTTAATGTGTCACTTCAAATGAAAGCCTATATGACAATGAAAATCATGTTGAATGAACTTATTTGGTTTCTCAAATTCTTCATGTCATTCCATTGAAAAAATGGTTATGGCTTAAATCAAGTTGTCTTAAAGGCAATGGGTAAACTTGCTTTTTTGGTTAATATGCCCTAAAACATGGAATAAGGATATTTTTGAAGAGAGAATTAAGATATTCATGTGTTTGAGGTTTTTAAAGATATTTGAGTGGTTTCGATTTTGGCACATTTGAAATTATTGCATAACTTTGATGGATATCAAATTACTAAAATCTAAAACTTTTAAAGAATGCCACGTTTGCTTGATATTTAAAGAATTCAAAAATATTTTCCAAATTAATCATTTCAGTGTTCATTGCCTCAGATAATGATTATCACCCTTCGATATTATGGTACGATCAAGTAAAGCCTAGGTTCATTGAGTTCAATTTATGCCTTTTAAAACATTAAGACTTTTATGTAGTCTTCATAAGTGGTTCAAGGCATAAGAATGCTTGGCGAAAAATCATAACGGTATTTATTGGGATGAGTTTATTCCTAATAGCGATTTTCAATTCTTTCAAGACACTTTTCACCTTTTATTAGAAAAGAGGAATTTTTTCAAAAACATTTTTTCACTTTTTGTTCTTGTGCCTATTTTATGGTTTTGAAAACTAGTTATGTGGGACTTTATTTTCAAATAATTGTGAATTGAATTTTTTTTGAATTTTTTCGCTCTAATCCTAATTAACATTTGATGTAACTAATTAAATTGTATAATAAAGAAACCTCAAGTTATATTCAAATGGAAGTATATGAGAAAAGAATTTTACAACTCAAAGAATAGAGAAAAAGATAGGATTCGTAAACCATATTTGTAAATAAAACCATGAAAAAAAAATCATTCCACAATCACATTAGGTCTATGCCCCTATTCATCCATATACATTCACAATCAAAATTATGAACCTAGTAAGATGCGCTTTAACTTCTTGTTACCAAATTCGGACTTAAAAGTTTAACCCATTTACTTGATTAACATTTATTCTAATCTTAATTAGGATAAATCTAATCCAATCAGCACTAATAAAGCTAATTAATTTAGTCAAATTAAATTAACTTAACTAGTTAAACAATTCTACTAAAATTCCTAATAATTAGGTAACTTGATTCCTTGTTGTCTTACATATTTTAAGACATGCCACTCTTGTTGTCTTAAAAATTTAAGAAACTTAATGGTTGATTGTCTTAATGATTTACATGCCATAATTAATCAAATTAAGATGGCCACTATGATCGCGTAACAATTTAGAAAGAAAATCAATCAAGGTTTTGCATCCTTGTTGCTATTGGGTTTCAACACCCTAATTTCATGTTGCTAATGCTTTCCCTTGATATCCTTCTTGTAAAATGGTTAGGTGCATTTTGGTCTCAGGGTGTGATACTTCTAAAGTCTTGAATAGCTATTGGCAACAACATATACAACAACCATTCTCAATCTTTGATATTCTTAATCCATGGCTAAACATCTCTTTGTTGGTGTCAAGGTAGAGGCATGCCAAGTTTGCAATTTGTGCATGAAACTTTTCAATATATTGCCGCTCCCACTAATTTCCAACTTTAGGCAAAATAATTTTTCAACCTTTGCAATATGAAAATCAGGTCAAAAATAGAAGCAAAATCATAAGAAATATCATATTTTTCATATCACAAAAATCATCAAAACAATCCATGTTAGTAGCATATAATCGATAATAAGGTATAACTCCAGAACAATCATATTGTTTCATTTAAATCATTATTTAAACAAGTTGAATGAAGTTTTAATTCATTTACATCATAATTAAAATCAATATAAAACAATTTTGATAAATCTCAATTTATAACAATGGATCAAACAAAACTAAAAAAATAAACCTCATTTGAAACTTGATAACAAGTAAAATATCTAATTGATTGATTTCATCAATAAGCAAGAAACTCTAATACCAATTGAAGGATTTAGCCAAGCTTGTCACACAAGAATATGTACATACATACATACATACATACATAAAAAGTAAACAATATAACAAAATTATATAGTGAAAACAAAATCTAAACAAAAAAAAAAATTGTTATGACCATTATAATCAGCATACATACAATCTTCTAACAAAGGTTTAGTTCATAGCTCAAGTTATAGATTGTTTAGTAATCCACAAATCAACTTTGTATTCTTGACTCTTGAGCACCAAAGTTTATTATACCAAATCAAAGCATCATCCAAGTGTCTAGACTCTAATAGTAATACATACAAATTGCAAATTGAAACTTTTAAGAGGTAGGGATTGTGTTTTTCCAAACACTATGCTAATAGTCTAGGATTTAAAATCCTTTCCTTCTAGCAATCACAATTAAGCCATAAACTACATGAGTATTTCAAAGTAAGAAAACATTTTTCTCTTTGTGAAACAAGTTGTGACAACCACTCTAAACTAGAAGACTTATATATAGTTAAACCTTGTGAAAGGAATAAGTGTGTGGCAAAACTTTGTGAATTTTACAATTATCGAATTCTTTGTTCATCACCATGTAAAAGGCAACCAAGCATGTAGCATATGGATAGGTATAAGTGATTTAATTACTAAAATTACATTTTTAACCTTATACTTAATTAAACTTTTTAATTAAGTCATTTCATAAAATTCACAATTTCATAATACTTAATCCAATTTTAATTCATCATGTCACCTTAATATGTGTGACCCATTAAACTTTCAACATGTTATAAATATTAATAATTCAATCATGCATTTTCTATATATTTATAAACCATGAATGGCATATAGCAATGGATCATGACCATTCAAATGTTAGAAAAATCAAGATGGTTTGGCTAACCTTTTAGTATTAGTGCAAATTGATTCCTTCACCATATATCTCAAAAAAATATTAAGCACAATGTAATGTCTACCTTCTAAAGATTTTAATTTTAGTTTAGCAACTTCTATATTAACCTTATAGCATAATTTTCTTATCCAAGGATTTTTTTATCAATAAAAGTTAAGAACAAATGAGATATGTCCCCTCTTATCTCTTGGGGTGATGAATCCTCTTTGGATCATTTAACCATCTTCACATTTTTCATGTTATGCCTAAAAACATCATTTTTTAGGCATCTGGCACTTAAACTCGATGTAGAGATGAAATCAAGCATGACAATTCACATAAAAGATGATTGGTATCACAAATTAAAAGATTGTTTACACTACTAAATCAAGAGAGTTTATTCCAAACATTTGAGTGAAATATCAAATGAAACTCTTATAGTGGATTATGTTCAATGAACTTATTCTCTAACAAACATGTGTCAGAAATTGAGGCTTCAATTCCAGGCTTTTGTGACTTTTGAACCTAGGAAAAACTCTCATGGTGTCTAAAATCAGCGTACCACTTGAACAAATGCTTGGGTACTCAATATTCTAAGACTTAGCCTACATAATTACTTAACAACACAAGACACATAAAGTGTTTGTGGAAAAGTTAGAAACATCACACAGAAAGTGACACATGCACATGTTATCTATAAATATCTCCACACTTCTTCATATGAAATCAGTTGCTTACTTTATAAGCAATGAGGCTTAACATTTATCATTGTTTGAGTATTGTTGATGCCATTTGTCTTAACAATACAATGACTAGGAACTATTTTAGAAATATAACTTTGATGTATAGGTATCTTATAATTATAATTCTTTATAAGTCCTTTGCAAAGCCTTTATATTTTAAAGGCTTTATCTTCATAAGTTATTAATACATTATTTACAAAACTTACAAATAAATAAATAACTCATATATTAATAATCAATAATGTAATTTACATGATAAATATAACTATAGAGTGTTCTTAAAATCAATCTTGATTGGCAGATTGATCTTACAAGACTTACACTAACATAACTTACACTTCAAAGTAAGGTAATGATTGGCTTGTAAAACTAAAATTTTGAATTCATTTAAATCTCTTTTTGCATAACTTGTTTATTTACTTCTACTTTACTCATCTAATGAATTCGTTTAAATCTTTTTTTGCATAACTTGTTTATTTACTTTTACTTTACTCATTTAATAGTAACGCCACAATCTTTCATATGAACATAACTAGTGTAATTTTTTTGGTACAAAGGTTTGTTTAATTTTAAATTAAGAGATGTGTATAAATCTAAATTAAAGATATGTGTGTAAATTTAAATTGAGAGAAAATAACTTTTATTTTAAACTAGAATAATGCCCATGGGTTAAGTAAGGATTTTTAAAGAATTATTTATGAAAAATCATAAATCATAAATCATATATATATATATATATATTATTACAATATACAAAATTACTTGATAAGACTTGCTTACTTGTAATTCTATGTCTACAACGTATTTTGATGATATATAAGATAATTTTAAATGTTCATCCAAATAAGATACTTACATGTATTATTTAAAAGTAAGATAATTCTTTAATTAAAAAAAGTAAGATAATTCCTTAATTTTAATTATTTACAAGATAAATTTTATTTAATAAATTATTCGATGTTCAATAATTTTAAAATTTTAAAAATTATGTTTATCCCAATCTTTTAATTTATATATCAATTTTATCCTAATTTAAATCACCCAAAAACAAATATCTAAATTCATTCTTATCATCAATATATTAAATCCAAAATCCAAATACTAATTGTTAAAAATCAAATATTTTTCAGTTAAATCATTTTGATTTTACTATTTTTTATTTTTTTCTCTATATAATATTTTAAATATTTGGATTAGTTATCTTTTTCAATTTATTTTAAATAACATATAATTAGACATATAAAAAAAAACAACAACCTTATGATAACAGTAAAGGGATATTCAAATAGGAGTTATGAGTTAAAAATTTTGAAAGGAGCAGTAAATATTAAATATTGATAGTAAAATATAATTTAGATATATATCTTTTAAAATAGATTTTTTAAATAATATACATATATCTCTTTTTTAAATTTGAAAATCTCAAATATAATTTGTATTATTTAATGATTTCCTATTAACCCTTTAATATTTGTTTTTTTTTTAATTCAAACAAATTAATATCATTTATTGTATCTTTTATCCTTTCAAAATCTACTTAATAATTAATGATTTCACATATTTGTTATTCAATCATACTGGGAAGGAGTTTGGAGTAGATTTTGAGGTTTCTAGGTGTTGCTTCACAATTCAAAGTTTGTGATTTTGTTCATGTTGGAAGGTCTACACACTCCTAAGCTCGTAATATTGCTAGGACAGAATGTTTGCTTGGATATAGCCATGGTTGGGAAATGTTTTTATCTGCATCAGTATATATGTAATGTTGATTTTATTTCTTACTTTTGGTCAATGGATTTCTTCATTAAAAAAAAAAAATCATTGTTGGCTACTAATTTTAATTTTTGATTTAGCTTGCATTAATTATAGGTCATTTCACTTCTTCCTCTTTTAGCACAAGTATCTTAATATTTTTTATTTTTTAATGTTTCTAATCAAGATTGTTGTTTAGTTAAGGTATGTTATTTTTTTTATTTAATTTTATTTTTTAATATTATTATTTATTTCCAATACTTCTTTTATTTATTTCACATTTTTTATTATTTTTTTTATTTTTGTACGTTTTAATCAATGTCACACTTCTTATAATATCATTTGGAGGTATTTTTTTTGTTACTAGCTAAAAAAAAATCATTATATAAAGAAATTGATTTTATGTTATTGATGATAATATGAATTTCATTCGCTAGATTTTTTATGCTACATGTTCATTCTAACTTTTGAAAGTCCTACTTAAATGTTAAATAATTGATAAATCATTGATCTTGTTATTTTTTAAACATATGAAACTTCACTATAATTATTTTTTAACGTGTAAGTCCTATTTTTTATTATAATCTTTATATCAAATAAAAAGTGGGTAAATTAGAGCAAAGAATATAATTATTATTACTATATATTTACATTTTAAAATATTGATCCTTTTAACATTTATATTTACATTTTTTTTCAAAGCCTAAAAAGTAATAACATAAATTATGCGTAAGGATATTAAGCCACAAAATATTTTTTTTTTTGAGGTAATGATAGCAAGCTTTGCTATCATTAAAAAAATTTCAATTAAAAAATTCCTAGATTAATTATTTACAATTTTGTAACTTGAGTATGGTCTCCTACATCTAAATAATTGATCTTATGATTACATCATATTGGATAAAGGGAGACCAATTATATTCTAAAGTAATTTCTTATCTATAAGCAACATAAAATTTCTCATTGTGGACTAATATTTATCTGTTAGTAAGTATTTTAATATAATTATTTTGGTTTATTTGTAATAATATATTTTAATTAATAAGTTCACAAATTTAAAATATTTTAATTAATAACTAAAATTAATTTTTGCATTACACAAGTCACAAATTAGTTGAATAATATTATAAATAATAATAACAATACTATTAAAAAGAAATAATAGCAATAGCAAATCATGACAGTTATTTAAAATATTAATTGAGGATTAATTTAAAAATAATAATTTAATTTATTCTATGAATTATTTTATGCATTTTTATTCTTATCCCTTTTAAAAATAATTTGATAAATTTAATAATTCATACATAAAATTTTCCTTATATTATTCTTTAACAAATGTGCATTTTGTACAAATTTTATACATAAATAAGGATGAGAAAATGAAATAAAAAACCATATGGAAAATAAAAAGGTCAAAATAAAAATAAAATAATGTTAAATAATATTATTGTTATTTTTTCATTTTTTGCATTTTAATAATTAACTTAATTGTTGTGGAACAAAAAAAAAAAAAAAAAAAACTGGCATTATCTATACTCTTTATAGTAAAAAAATCCCCAAGGGATTAAGGGAGGGACACTTGTAATGACATTTGAGTTTTTTTAAATTTTAAGTGGATTATGTATTTAGCTGTGGGTTTTTGGTGTTTTTATAGACAATAGTTTTAGAATAATTGATTTATTTGTGGGCCGTGAATTTTTAATAAGAATTTTGGGTTGGATTTCAAGTTGAACCTTTTTAATTTAGACTTTAGGGTTAGAAGTTAAAGTGTGCCAAATAAAAAATATATTTTAGATCTAAAAATATTAAGAAAATCCTCATGAAAAGTGAAGAAATGATCCAAAATTTATTTTGTTTAGATATGTTTATTATTAAATATAAAATATTAAAATATTTAAAATATAATAAAGACTAAATTAAAAAAAATAAAAAAAAAATTCTATTTGGCACATCGAGCTTCCAACCTTAAAGCCAAATAAAAAATATAATAAAGTCATATAAACAATATAATAAAAGCCTAAATTAAAATAGCATATAAAATATAATCAAACCAAATAGAAAATAAGAGAAGACCTAAATTAGAAAAGTGAAAAAATATATATGATAAAGCTTAAATTAACAAAGTGAAAAATATGATTTTTAATTATATAAATTAAACATAATGAAAAATAATTATTTAAAAATGTATTTCTTAAAAGGGATTTTTTTTTTAAGTTAAAAGTTTCATTCTTCCAAAAATTTTCTTAAATAAAAATTATTATGGATTCTCATGAAATGTGTTGAGAGGATCCAAAATTTATTTTTGTTTGAATATGTTTATTATTAAACATAAAATATTAAAATATTAAAAATATAATAAAACTTAAACTTCAACAGCATAACACAAAAACCTAAAAAAATGTAATAGTAATATTTTAAATTTTTTTACTTTTAATATATTTATAATATTTAATAGATTAAAAATTTTATTGTTATTTTTAAGTTAAAAACAATATTTTATATAAATAATAAAAAAACCTAAAATAAAAATTAATTAACCCTATGAAATGGGGCCAAATTCTAGTTCAATAAAGGTAGAGTTAACAAAAAAGGGTGATTTTTTAAAAAAGCTCGCCCTTTGTCAAGCTTTTGATAAGCCAAGTGACACGTAAAGATGCAGTATTGTCGACTAAATTAATAAGTGCGTTAGAAGAATTTTGCATATATTATTTTTTTTATATATGACTAAAACTATAGTTAAATGTATCAATAACCCCAAATCTTAAAGTTAAAAGCCAAATTCATTCCCAAATAGTAGAATTAGATACCCCAATTAACCTCCAAGTCATTATTTATGGCATATCTTAGTTGACTAAAAATTAAACCCTAATTTTTCAAATGGAACAATTTCTTGCATTTGGAATAGCTTTAATATTATGTTATCGATGTTAAAGAGATTATAAGTATAGATAATGAGAAAAATTGAGGCAAAAAGTTCCCAATGTTATGTCTAATTCCACAACATTTAAAACAATTTCAAACCGATAATTAACACCCATCATCAAGATGAGCCAAACAGTTAAAAGTAAAAAAATAAAAAAGAGTTAGTAAATCACAACGTTTGAAACGAAAACTATTGAATTTTAAAATCTATTTGAATTTTGGATTTAATATATATATTGATACCAGTAAGTTGTGAGATGCTTATGTGTGATTTAAATTAGAATAAAATATTTATAAGTTGAATGATTTGAATAAATTTAAAAACTTTAATTTTTTAAAATATAAAAATTTTAAAATTAAATATTTAATTGAATAAAATTATTTGAAAGACAACTAAATTAAGGAATTATTTTATTCATTTAGATAATTCAAAATTAAAAGATTTTGTTTTTATTTGAACTTGTCTAGTTCCAAAGTTTTATTTATTACTTTATGTATTAAATATATAAATTATTCACCCAATCGTCCACGTGACATAATTTATCAGAGATTTATATATTTATGGTACACATGTAATTTACATTTTTACATAATAAAAATTTAAAAAAATGGAAGTACCGTTGCAAATGCAAAGCAATTATTTGTTGAATACTCTTTCATTTTGAATAAATCTACTAGATTTGTTTTGTAAGTTCTTTTTTTTAATTTTTTTGAAATTGTAAATACAAAGTTCAAATCAACTAATAAATTAAAATATAATTAGATAAATTCAATATAAATTAAGTCAAATTTACACGTAATAAAACTTAAATTTAAAATCTCAAATAAACCAAAGTTTAATGGGCTTTAACTTAAACTTCTAATTAAAAATATCGAAATTTGAATGCATAATTATTGTTGTCATCGTTTTCTTTACTGTAACAAAGCCTAACTTGTTAAGGGGTAAAAGGCCCATGCCAAGCCCAAGTCTCCTGTCATCTGTCTCGGTAGAGTTGCAAAAGTAAGCTCAAAACGCATGTATACCATCTCTACGCGCGGGAGACGCATGGAGCCTTGGTATTTGGGTCCTGCTTCTTTTATTATTTTGCGTCATTTATTTTTCAATACAATTTTAATCATTATTCAAAAATATTAGTTTTAAATTTACGAGTGAATCTTACGTATATAAAGGTGACGGATAACTATCGTTAATTTTAAGATACTCATTCTCAATTTTGTTTATTTATCAAAATATCTCCAATTAATAAATATTTAAATATTTTTTATTTTTATTATTTGAACTCTAATTAAATAATACAAAGATTACTTACTAATTATCCAAACTCAATAAATATCCGTTTATTAAATCAAATTTTGATTTTTAAACTCAAATTTTAGATTTATTTTAAGAATATTATTAAAAAATTAAATTAATAAATGAAAATTAACTCATAAAATATAAATTAAAGTTAAAAATCATAATTAAAACACTTAAATCATGTTTAGTGTATAAAATAATGGAGAAAATAATATGATAATTATTTTATATTATATTTGATTTAAATCTAATTAAAATAAATAAAATTATAAGATAAATTATCATTTTTTTTATATAGGATAATTCAATCATGTTAGAGTGGTGAATATTATTTTTAATTTATGAGATTAAACTTATATGTCTTATTATACTCTTAAAAATTATATTAATAATTTAAATTATAAAAATTTTGAGAAAAGATAATTTTAATCAATAAATAAATTATCTTATTTTAATCTTTATAAATATCAAACATAAAATAGAATAATATTATTTAATCTAATTCGATTCATAATATTATCTTATTCTCTCTTATTATAATTTTATATGTCAAATATAATCTTAATAAATTAATTTAATTAAGTATCACATTAATAATAATTAATTAATTATAAATAATATATATAATATTAAAAATGATTATTTATAGCCGGGTTTTAATAGTGGTACCCTAAGAGTACTACCATACCCAAACTCATTCCGAATAATAGTTTTGCTGCCCAAACTTATGACAAATAATAATTTTATGATTAGAATATTATTTCGAATTCGATTATAAAATAATTTAATCCTATTTAATCAGATCATGTAACGTAAGGTATCCATCTAATAGGGTACTTATTGAAACCCTAAAATTGCATAAATGATGCCGTGGTCACCAAGCCAATATATATATATATATAACCATATCCAACTAGGCCTGATATAATTCTTTTTTAAATGATTTTATTTTAATTTAAAATTTTAATGAAAATAACTTTTGTTTATATAAATTACATTCTAATTACATTTAAAAGCATTTTATTATTGACTGTAATCTTGAATCTTTCCTTTGCATTTCTTTCGGGTTGTCTTTTGGAATGGCCAAAGCAAGCTAGCCCTACTCGCCCGGGGGGGGGGGTATTACTTATAATTTTTTATATTTTTTTATAAATATATATGGCATCATTTATAATTTTTTATTATAATATTATAATTAATTAAAACAAATATATTTATAAATATATATATGGACTTGTACATAATAAGATTATTAATAATTTAAAAAATAAATAAATAATATCTTCAAAAATCAAATAAATAAGTTTAAAAGTATAAAAAAATAATATTATCAATTTATCATGATACTTTTAAATAATTAATCTAATAACATGATATTTAAATGAGCATTTTTTCATGTAAAAATTTATTAAGATAAAAACAAAAAGAAAAAAAATTTTAACTTCAAAATTGTAAAATTTTTAAAAGAGAGTACAAATATTTTCTTGAAAAGAATAAAAACATTTATGAATTTTTGTTTAAAAAAATAAATTGCAAAAGAAAAGTAAAAAATAGCGAAACTTTAATTTTTAAAGGTTATTTTATCTGTTAATTTATTTTTATTTAATTAAAATAATCAAATATCAAAAAATAAGTTAAAATTATAAAATATATGCTATATTCGCATACAAATTGAAATAAATTAATATTACATACAGATTAAAATAAATTAATCTAATGAAAACAATTAAAATTAATCAAAATTAATGAAAATAATTAATATTATCTTATATAAAATTTAGTATGAAAAATCAACTTTAAATATCTAAATCATATCAATCGATACCGAATTGAAATATACAACATTGACTTTATCTTCTTAGCGAATATGTAGGCAAATAATGGACTTCCATGTTCTCGGCTTTTTGATGCGTCACGAATTTAAATTCTTTGGGATCCAGTGGCTTAAAGAAAGCCGAAATATCCACCATACATGGTCCACGTGTAGGTGAGTACTTTTAATTCATCCCGCTCCATATATTTATTCTTCTCTCATTGTCATGAAAAAATTTAGGTGAGGAGATTTCTTGCTTGCGTACTTAACAAGTAATTTTGTTGTATTTTGCTGCACTTTCAATTTATACGGATGACTCACAAGAGTTAGCTCAAATGATTTGGAGAAGAGTTCTATTTTCTTGTCAGTTTCCTCGATATGAAATCGATATTTATGAAAAATATTGTGGAAGTAAAATTTTGAACGGCTATACCAATGAAAGATATAACACTTGAATAAAAAGTGAGATACCCGCTATGTAAAAAGAAAACCTTTTACTTGGCAACAACATAACTTGTTATTTGCATTCAATGACCATAGATTTCGACGGGACTCCAGAACTGGCAATCACATCTACGGTTTGAATCTTCACCATCAAGTTAAAACATTTTATTTCTATCTGAACATACACAATCTCATGAAACCAACTAAGTTTTTAACAATCTCATTTCACATTAATTCACTTTTAGCAACAAAGATCTAATCATATTCTTATACAATTATTTTTCAAACTAATTTTCACATATGAAAAGGAATAGCAGCAGACAAGTCATAATCAGTACTCTACTCCAAATCCTCATCCTTCAAATTTTGCCCATCATTATTAAACTCGATCCACTTCTTGGATTTGCAGAAATTCATTACAAAGTACCATACAATGGTAAAAGCAGTTAGTATACAACTCACCAAAAACACAGTTCCAGTAGCCACTGACATAACATAGACCAAAAACACAGATGGAATCAAGCACATTACTATCAAACCAGGCAACTCCATTGGCACTTTAAACGGCCTTTTGATCGTTGGCAATTTTCTCCTCAACCAAAGGAATGATGCAAATTCTAGTAACATCCCTAAACTATATAAGAAATTAGCAGAAGAAATTAAGTCTGCAAAATTCATATATGAAGCTGCAGCAGTTATCAAAGTTGAGACCAGAATTCCAAGCCAAGGTGTATTAAACCACTTTGATCTTACAGAGAAACATTGAGGTAAAAATCCTAAATCAGCCATTCCTAGAAGCTGATATACACAACTGCTCAACTGTGCTTCATAGAGTCCAATAATTGATAAAACTGCACCAATTTCAAGAAAGATCTTTAACCATTTTCCTGCAATGATTTCCGCTATATCAGCAAAATACCCATCAACCCAATTCTCTTGCTCTAATGGTATTGCCCCGGTAGCAGCTAAAAGAGGTACCAAGTAAGCTAAACAAGTGAGCAACCCAGCCGAGAAAAGGGCTTTGGGGAATGTCTTTTGGGGTTGCTCAACTTCACCTGCTAATGTACTGGCATTGTCCCAGAAGTTCAGGTTCCAGAAAAGGGTATTGAAAAACAATGACCAATCTTTTTCTACTCCTTTCTGACCCAAACTAATCCACCTACTGGGTTCAATCTTGGGAATTGAAATCAAAGTTAATAATATGAATGGTAGAAGTGAAATAACACCTAAACAGACTGCAGTGTAACCAACTATAACCAAACCTGTATAGTTCAAGAAAGACAAAACAAAAGTTGAAAACAGTATTGCAACATAGCGAGGCACCCCCGAAGAGAAAAGTGGAATAACTAACTTGATATAGTCGACGCAAAGAACTGGATATGAGGCTAGGTTGATCACCCCACTGAGGAATTTCCAGGAACCCATAAGTGAACCCCAGAATGGCCCAAAAGCCTGGTGAGCCCAGATGACGTAGCCGCCGTTACCAGGGAACGCAGTGGCAAGCTCAGCTGTGATCAAGGCCTCAGGTATGCTCCATACGAAAGGGAAAATAAGGAAGCCCAATATGGCCCAAAGGGGCCCAGCGGCACCCACCGCTGCCTCCTCACCATATGCTCCACCGGAAACCTCGAAGTAGATGAGGAAGATGAGGGGGATGATAGATAGCTTTTTGGAATTTTTGGTGGCGGTGGCAGCGGTGGTGGTTGGAAGAGTTTCCCGGTGTTCTAGGAGGTGCTGGGAATAAAGGATGGAGTCTCCTGTCATGATGGATTTTTTACTTGCACCTTCGGGAATTCGGATTTCGAAAGCTTGTTGAATGTTAGTTGCTTGCCCCTTCGGGAATTCCGTTGAATGTTAGTTTGATTTTGACATAGGACAAATAACCTTGGTTCCTTTTTCCCACCAAATTGTAAACGTTTTATTTCCTGGTTTCTAGAAATTACCCACTCCTTTAGACTTTCTGTTTTACGCCATCAACAATGTGAACACCGAGTAATGCAGTGGGCCAACTGGGAATATTCACGACTTTTAACTTTCTAAAGGCACAGTGTGGAGAGTTAGATCTCTGTTTGTAAAAGGGCACACTGTTTCAAGTGTGGCAGTAGAAAAATTGGAATGTGCAAAATTTTCACCACAAGATTATCAGAGTTGATTACTAAGGTTAAATTCAAATATTTCGTTTGAAAAATATATATTCAAATTTAATTGTCAAATAATTTTTTATAAACCATTTATAAATTTAATATAAACTAAAAGAACTATTTGGCTTCACTCGAGCTACAAATTTTTTATTTTGATAAAATATAAAATATTTAAAATTTTAATTTAATAATAAAAATAAATACTTTTTTATTATTTTATTAATTTTTTATTTTTTTTAAAAATATAATCTTTTAAGAAAATGTAAAACAAGATACTCAAATTATACCACTCAATGGACTCGACTTTTATTTTAAATAAGAGAGATTACTTTAAAAAATTAAATAAATTAAATAAATTAAATCAAAATTCAATAATACATATATAACAATTTAACCTACAGATATAATATTTACCTGTTATCAATATCAATCAATTATCAAATTCAAACTCATTTACCCATAAAATCAAAACTTACTAATATCATCACCTGATCAACTTAGTTTTCTAAGAAAAAATGAATAATTTTAATATTGTAGGAAAGACATTATAGTAATTTTATCTAATGATGGTATGATGATATTTTTGTAATTATGGTTGTAAGAGTTATAGTAACTGTAGACAGCTATTTTGTTCAGGCTACGAAATGTTGTTTCAAAATAAATCCAAACCAATTCTGATTTTATTCGGGTTTGTTCGAGCATCTTAATTAAGTTTATCGAATCATTTTAGTACTAGAACTTTTAAATTTTTATTTTTATCATCATCATCATTATTATTATTATTATATTTTTCTATTTTCTTTTTCATTTTTTCCTCCCGTCCTTAAAGTCCATGTACATTAAGTGTATCGAATGCCAACCGCCACTAGCCATTTTGCCATAGACCAAATTTGGCAACAAAAGTCAAAAGCCAAAATTCTTCATTGGTGCCCAAAATTCTCCAACTACTCCTCAAAAGTCCTCTTGAATCTGTGGTTTTTATGGGTTATGAAATCTACCTTAGTTCTACAAAATTGAACCCTAAGGTAGTAATTGATAGAAGAAGGAATAGGCAAAACAAAGACAAAAGGTAATTAAAAAAGAAAAACCACTGCCATTTTGCCAAACCATACAGCCTTTTTCTAGGAACCAGTAGCAACAAAAAAAAAAAAAATTCAAGCCAAAAACAAAATTTTGATTTAGGCCATTTAGGATTTTTTTTTTCTTGAAAAACTAGTTTAAGAAAAGTGCATAGGAGATCAAATGGAGCATTTTGGGATTTTTTTAGAATTTTTGAAAATTTTTTAAGGTCGTTGAAATTTGAGGTTTTTTTTTCTAATTTTTCAAGGGTTGGTTAAATTTTTTGGCCATCGAAATCTAGAAAACGATTGAGTTTTGAAAAATCCTTAAATTTTTTGGCACAAGTTAAACTTTTTGGCTATGAAATAGCTGTAATTGACTGAAAACCAAGATTACGTGGTGACCAACTAGGGGGGCTAGGTTTTAGAAAGAGAAGGCTTGGGAAGTAAAAAGAGAAAAAAAAGAAAAAA
Source organism: Durio zibethinus (assembly GCF_047325235.1). Lineage (NCBI taxonomy): Eukaryota > Viridiplantae > Streptophyta > Magnoliopsida > Malvales > Malvaceae > Durio > Durio zibethinus. The sequence goes on along the minus strand of NC_143174.1, from coordinate 9,356,041 downwards.
ATCAAAAATGATTTTAAGTCTTTAAATAGGCATCCAAAACAATGTCGTTTTAGACGCCAAGATCCACGCTCAACCACAAAACACGCATGCTAACTCAACCCATTTAGTAAGTTTTCTTTCTTCTTTTTTCTTTTTTTACTTATTATGTTTTTTATTTTATGTTTTTATTATTTTTATTATTCATTCATTTTTTGAAGAAATAAGTAATAATAAAAATATAAAATTGAAATAAACAATAGGTTTAGTAAAATTTAGAAAAAAAAAAAGAATAAATTTTTAAAGATAATTATTAAGAAAAATTAAAATTTTGTTTTAAAAATTATTACAAGCAAAATATTTTTTAAATTTCACCAAAGTGTTGGGATTATTCAATGAATCATTTTGCTAGGATAAAATTTAACAAATAATAAATGAATTAGAATAATGGATTATTTAGATAAATCTTTTGAAATGTAATTTTTTTAAAAAAATTGAAAGAGCAATTTTTTTAATTAATTAGTGCAAGTAAAAATATTTATAGATTTTGCCAATGAGATGGGATAATCTAAAATTATTTTTATTACATAAAAATTTATTTAAAAAACCAAAATAAATAAATAAATAAATAATGCTTATTTGAAAAAATATTTTGAGCAGAAATTTTAAGGACAATTAGAAGAGTTTTATTTTTCTTAATTATTATGAAGAAAAAGTTATTTTTCGGGATTTCATCAAAGAATTAGGATAATCTTAAAACAATTTTACAAATAAAAAATTTTATTTGAATAATCATTAAATAATAATAAAATATTTATAATTAGTTTATAATAATATAAATTATACATGTAATTTGTGAATACAAAATATCTCATGACAAAATCTTCAAAATTTTGTGAATGGTTAATTTCTTTTAAAATTTTTTTGAATAAAGATATTTTTTATAAATTTTACCAAAGTGTTAGAGAATTTATAAAGTGCATAAATAGTAAATTTTATAAAAAAAAATACTTTTCCCATGAATAAATTTTTAGAAAATTAATTTTAAATATAAAAAAAAACTATACTATCAAAATTAAAAGATAAAATGTGTTTAATTTGTATCGTTCTTCAAATTGATGATGTGAGGGTGCTAATATCTTCCTCACTCATAATCATACTGTTGGATTCAATCTTGATTTTGTAGATCAAAATATCTTTTAGCAAATCTTAATTAATATTAAGATTTTTATTAAAAGATTATATTTTAGGTGGCCAATCACAGCTACTTAAAAAAAGATTGGTAGTGACTTCGTAAATTTTCTTCAAGTCTACTGCTTGAGTTTTCTTTGATGAAAAATTATTATGATAGCTTGGCAACTCTACTAGAGAAATTAGAGAGAGGTAGGCCAAAAATTAAATATGTGTTCTCAAAACATTGATTTTATGGTTTTTTCGACATTTAGTTTTAATTCCCATTTTTTAAAAAAATTTGAAATTAAATAAACTTTTAATATTTTTTTTAAATGTGATGGCTTTATTTAGTTTTTGGTATTTTTACTATTACTTATGTTATTTTGTTTAATGATTGTTACGTTCCTCACACATGTAAATATTTGCATTCATGTACGAGATCTATACATAGGTTCCCAAATTTGTCCCTTTAAGAGGGGGTAAAGTGTCTGCACTTTTGTGAGGTTATTATGCCTCCACTTAGGCTAATGAAATACTTTCACTCAAGTTAAACCCTTTTTGTTGGTAGCCCGTTATAGGTGAGGATCAGGGACTTTAATAATCTAGAGTAGACAACATTAAGAATAAATTTGAGAACCTTTTAGCCTTCATTAAATTCTAAACCCTACATATAGTGAACCTTAAAAAACCAACTTTAGATAAAGTTATTCCATTTTTGTAAATCATACCCTAAATTAGGACACATGAGAATATTTATTTTAATTTGATTGCTAACAATAATTTGTCTTGTTTTCCTTTTGTTTCATGATCATGCATTATCATAAACATTTTTTGCATTTATGCATTCATGCATCGTACGTGTGTTCCATTTTATGTTAAAATTTAGATAAAAATGCGTCATGGGATTTTGGAAATAACAAAAGAAAGAGGCCTCAAAATAAAAGATCTCAAAAGTTTCCTTTAACTTGTTTGGTGTAAGGATAGCTAGGCCATTAGAAAATATAAAATAACTCACTTATTGTTGTTACAACTATTGTTCATAAGTTAGAATCATGAAAAACGAGCAAACATCTAGAATGGAAATAACAGAGCTGTGTGATGGATATGATAAGGAAAATAGCAAAGAAAAGGGAGTAGCTGAAGAATTGACCATAAAAAAAAAGCCTAAAGCTCAAGAAAACACTTGCGACAAGGAAGCTCCATTATATCCACCAAGGTTCACCCCACCCTATGCTAAAGCTTTTCATCAATTGTATCTACAAATGATGCAGTTTGAAAGACAACCATGTGCTCAATTAAAATTACCCTCATTTACAAGTCAACCATGAAGTCAAGGACATGTTAGGCTCAACATTAGGGCAAGTCATATTAATCCTATCATGATCCAAGATTTAGATGATCCAAGAGAATAAGAAAAACTAAAAAAAAGCACATCTAAACATTCTGAGAGTATGAAAGCACAACAAAAACTTGATATTTTAAAAGAAAGGCTATGAGCTATTGAGGGTGTGAATGTTTTTAACACTATTAACGCAAGTGAACTTAGTTTGCTTCTAGATTTGGTAACCCACCAAAGTTTAAAGTGTCTAAATTTAAAAAGTATGATGGGATTAGATACCCTATGGCATATATCACCATGTTTTGTTGAAAAATGACTAGGCACTTAGACAACAACAAACTATTGATTTATTACATTCAATTGGATAAGAGCTATATACATTCATGGAAAGATTTGCCCAGAGCATTCATTACTCAATTCAAACATATTACAGATATGGCTTCATATAGACAGTCATTGCAAAACATAAAGAAGAAGTGTAATAAACCTTTAAGGAATATTGTTGCTACCCATTAGGAGTACTACAAGTATACAAGTCATAAAAGTAAAAATATCAAAAGTATTTTGGATTATCGTCTCCTTAGGGATTGAGACTTTTAAACTTAGGGATGAGTACTAAATTTGACACTTCGGATATATATGATTCAAAGGAATTTTTTTTTGGTAAACTAATTAACCTAAATTAATCTAAATAAAATTATCAAATATATTAAACCTAAATTACTTCAAATTATGAAGAGAGTAAAATACCTAAAGATTAAACCTACCAAAAATAGAACATGATAAAAATATAAAGTTTCTAAAAATAGAAAACTTAAGCAATTTCATAAAATTAACAATGCATGAAAAATAATTTAAACAAACTTAAATAAAACATTAAATAGGAAAGCATAATAATTTAAATGCAAAAAATTAAAATAAAATAGAGAATTAAACTTGCAAATGAACTAACTGGAATTCTTGCATGATGTATTGACTGATTACCACCTAAACATACATTAAATGTAAATAAAAATAAAAATTGTTTTACATGGTTAATCTAGACCTAAAATGGAACCAAAAACCTATTGGAACCTTATACAAAATCCAAACACAAATGGAAATAAAAATTTATGTAAATTAAAATTCTAGAATGCATGGAAACTAAGACCTATAAATTAGGATGCTAGGAAAATGCAACCGTATGTAAGGAATTTGTAAAAACTATTTTACTAGCTTAAAATAGACATAAAATCAAGCTAAAAAGGTATGGGAAAGCTTTGCCTTAAATACATAAGTTGAAACATAAAACATAACCTAAACTATGGATCTAGTGAGCTAAATGTAATCAAAACTAATCCTAGCTACATGTATCATGACAAACTATTTTATAACCTCAAAATACACTAAAAAATTAACAAAAAATGTGCAAGACACTCAGACCAAAAACTGCACATAAAGTGAAGAAAAACTACTTGAAATAATGCATGAAGAATGGAAGGAAAAATGCATGAAACAACAAACCTATGTCTAAGGCATTTAATCAACCATGCAATAAACACTTAAACATGATTTAATAACATAATAAAAGCATAAAAACAATGTGTAAACAACAAAAAGAAAAATAAAAGGTAGAATACAAAAATTACACACAAAAATTAAAGAGTAAGAAATATAAAGTGCCTGTAAATAACCACATAAAGATCAAGCTTATAGAGCCCTATGATGTTTCCTTTAAATTAGCATCCAATGCCATTCTTTCCATGCTCTAAAAAGCTAAAATATCATGAGAAACTTGTTAGAAAAATAAAGGAAACTAAATCTAGAAATTGGCAGAAAATAAAAATGAGAACTTCCATAAATAAATTAAAAGAGAGCTTGGAATGTGTTACAACTTGAAGGAAACTTAAATAAGCCAAAAGAAAACTAAAAACAACAATTAAAAGAGCTTGAAAATAAACTAAAAAGGAAGGAAATGAAGTTTGAAAGGAGGGGTTGATAGGCTAGCAATGTTGCTACCATCAGTCCCCAAAGATGTCCTAAACTAAACAAAGGAAAAAAAATGACAAGGAAAAACTACTAAGGCTAGCCCTATCTCTCTTTTTTATAGCCAAAAACTAAGACATTTTACAACATATCCACTATCCAAAATAAGCAATCTCAACCTTCCATTCAATCATCACAACCAAGGTAATTTCTGGGTTATTTTAAATACTACCAGGAGTGACTACATGAGCTAGAACTTTCAACTCAAGTTCATCCCATGTGATGCTTACTTTGTTGGTCCAATGAGGGTTTTTCATACCTCCACCTAGGTCACATGTTGGCAGCTTGGTCCTCTCACAAAATGTCAAAGAAAATAACTAAAATAGAATAATAAAAATCAAGGTAAAGGTTAGCAAGTCTGCTACCTTACTAGTGACGTGAAACAGAAAAATGAAAGAAGAAAATTCCTACAAGAAATCAAAGGTTCAGTTCTACCTTTTTGTCTCCTCAAAATTTCATATTTTCCAGCCCTATCCTATGCTTTTCTCAGCTTATAAATGATTTCTTGAACCATGCAAACCAACAGCCATGCTTTACTTCTATTTTTCATTGTGTTCCCACTTATTGCTTAACTTGTAATTTATTCTCTTTGCTTTTTCCTTCTTTGTTGATTCTTCTTAATCAAATTTGCTTGATTTTTTTGCTTGTTTTTTATCCTTATTTCAGCTCTAAACTCAGCTTGAAGCTCTTCAAAATCAACCTATATAGCACCACCTTTCCTGCAATCCATCTTATGTAAGAAAAAAAAGCTTCATATGCCTTCGTTAGTGGCTCTCGACTTGGCATTTTCTTCTTCTTCTTCTTCATGGCTTCATTTTCTCATGAAAATTAGCTTTCTTCATCTCCTAAGAGCCCTTGAATTACCTTGGTAAATTTTTCACTAGATTCGGTCATTGCTTGCATGATGATACTAGGTGCAGGCATAGTGTTTTGATTTTTCTTACACATGAAATTTAGAGAATTTAGGTGGATAATCAAGCAAAATTAAATCAAGTGAGTTAAAATTTAATCAATTAAGTACATGATAATTCTAAAAAAATTAGAATTATGAAATATACCTATAGATAGAGAGATCTTGAGGCCTAAGTACAACCACTATTGACCAATAAGGAAACAACTATTTTGTTTGTCAACATTTTTCGAGCCTTATACTATGATAAGCTCATTGGTCATGTCTTAAAAAACTTCGATGATATGGTGCTTACCTAGGAAATAATAGTAAATGCTATAAAAAATGGTAAGCTTGAGGAGGGAAGACTACTGATAGAAAGAAGAATGATGAAAATGTAGCTCAAGTTGTAAGCCATAAGAGGCAACAACTTGGAAACTCCATCCCGCTTTGTCATTACCCAATGTATCAAGCCCATGTAGCATCAACCCATTATCTCTATCAACCAGCACCAACAGTAATTTTTTAGCCAATGCTTGTTTCTCAAACTCTAACTTATACGTCCCACCCTACCAATATATCCACTGTCAAACCAATTGCAATACCTAACAAAAAGACAAATGATTTAAAAAGATCACAAAATAAGCAAGCAAAAAGTTAGATTAACTAATTCCCATTACTTACTTTGAATCGTTACTCTAATTGATCCAACAAGCCTTCTAACACCTATGTATATGGAAGCTCTTAAACCTCTTTACCCAAGATAGTATGATGTTCATGCATAGTGTGATTACCATAGTGGTAATTAAAGACCCTCAATAAAAGATTGCCTTGAACTACAAGACAAGGTTAAAGATCTTATTAAAGTTGGATTATTAGACTTTGGGATAAAGAAAAAGTTAGATGAAGAATCTACTTAAATTGTTAAAAGATGAGGAGATTATGTAAGATCCAACACTCAGGGTCATTTGGGAAATTTAAAAAATGTTTGACTCTTAGGTTAAAAAGGTAATATTTAGTCTAAGGGTAATTTGTAATCTTGGTTTGATGATGTGAATTCTGGTTTCATTTGGATATCTAAATGGATGAATTTTTGGTGCTATATTACCTTATGAATTTGTGGTCTGAATTTTTCCTATTTATTTAGGTATGAATTCTTGATTTCTAGGATTTTTCAACAAAAATAAAAGGTTCGGTTGAGAATAAAACCCACATAATTAGTTCCAAAATCATAAGAGAAAAAATGCTTTAAAAAAAAGTCTCTTTTGTAATAAAATGCGAAAAGAAGTTTCAAAAGAATTAGTAATCATTTTAGAAATGAACTCATCCTATTGAACACCTTCACATTTACCCTCCAAACACTTTTGCAACATGAACCATTAAATAAGACAAGAGTTACACATTTTCAAGAATCATACTTTTGAATTCCATGAATTGTAGGTTCACTTGATTATACCATAACATAAAATGATAGATATATTTTTCCTAGGTGAAGAACAATGAAACAATCAATTTAAAAAATATTTTTTGTGAATTTCTCAGAAATTAAGTAACCATGACATATTTTAGAGATCTACATTGGTAATTTGATATGTGTTAAGATTATGTTAGATCTTCAAGTATAAAAGCACCCAACCAAGTTCCTCAAATGGACCAATGCCTTTATTCATTTTCCAAAGTTATCCTTGGTTTATGTCTAAGGGTATTTTGACCAAAAGCTAGACTTCACTACCCTTAAGATGACTTGTATTGTGACCGATCCCTTTTTTTTTTTTGTAGAGTGACATGAATCATTTAATAACTTAAATGAGTTCATTGCACATGACCTTTTTATCACATTGACCTTTGTTAGGTATGATTTATCAAAATGGGGTATCTTTCCCAAATTGTCATCTTGGCAAGGTGGAAAATGTAAAAAAAAAAAAAAAATAAAAAGAAAAGAAATGGATAAAAAATAAAAAAAATAAAAGTGAAGGAAAATTTGATTACGGCATCATACAGTTAGAGTATTTAAATGAGTCCAAAAATAAAAGATCCTATTAAGTATATGAAAAAACCTTGAAGAGAAAACTAGAAAATAAAAAGAAAAATTGGAGAAAAAAACCAAAAAAATCCCAAAAAAATGAAATTTATGAAAAAAAAACCATTTCTTCAAACCTTTTTTTCTAAAAAGGAATTGCTCTTCAAATTTGAGTAACCATGCTTGAGATGATAAATGGCCATCTTTCATCATCTTTTCACAAAAATAAATATTAGTCTTTACTATCCTGTTGAGATTAATGATTTTTTTCTAAGTGAACCCCAACCAATGATCACCCTCTATATTGTGGGGGCAAAAGAGAGAGGTATTCAAGGGTTAAATATGGTGAAGTCCAAAATGAAACCCTCTATGTTGAAGGTAAATATCCAATAAAAAGTTTTGGATTCACTCAAAGAAAAGGAAAGAATAAAAGAAATGAGGGAAAAAAAAGATTGAGTAAAAAATATAGGAAAATGGAAAGACAAATGCTCCAAAGTGAATCCTTTAAGTAGAAAAAAATGATCCTTGACTTAATTATCTTTAATCACTTATTTTGGGCTTATATATCCCTTTCTTTGACATGTTTAAAATAGTTCATATTAGATTAAGCATGGATGTTTAAATTGAAGAGCTTTTCTTTGAGAAAGCGTCATAAAATTTATGAATCATTTATTCTCTTTCATTACCAAGCTACCTATTTGAATTGTCAAGCCATTTTGGGTGTTGTTTAAATTTTTAAATGCATGGTGAAATAATCAACAAAAATGAAAAAAAAAAAGAATTTTAAGATTTTTGAAAAACCTAAGAAAAAAAAAGAAAAGTGGGTAGTCTAGAGTAAATCTAAAAACTTTGAAGCCAATTTCAATGTCTAATAAAGTAAAAGAAGCCAGTATGAAGCAACCCATACATTTGAGAGAAAAAAAATGTCAATAACACCCTGAACATTTGAAATCTATTTAAGGGGTTAATTTTAGCCTTTTTCTTCCATTTTTAAATAACCTTTTAAAATCTTGAACCTCTTACAGCTGTTATTGACATCTATCAAAATATCACATTTGGAGATTAAAAAAAAGGTTAAACATTATTCGATTTTCAAAGAATTTATGCATTTTAGAAAAATTTATATTCCATTTGTAAGCCTAGATGAAAAAGTATATATTTCTTTTGTTCCCTTCAAGTTGTGAACCACTCTTGAATGAACCAAGATTTCAATTTGCTTAATAGTTCTTTTTTTAAATGGAAATTATCACCTCTTTCATTTCTAACAAGGAATACCAATCTTCAAAGAGACTCCAAAGTCACATTTGTTTGGATATTTTGATATTTTGATCATGGGATTTTGTTATGTGGGGCAATGCTGTTGGTTATTTTTAAAAATTTTGAATGACTAGTAAGGCAATTTTTGTTGTGAATAAAGAAATCATTTTGACTAGTTTTGAATAATTATGCTTTTTATTAAAAAAAGAAACTTTTATGATAAGAAAAATAGGTTTTTTCATGCATTCAAAGAGCATAAGAAACATAATTGTTTGTCTTCTTGACTTTTGCGTGATGCATACATTAAGTTGATAGTAATCATACGCATAGGGTGTGTTGGAATTAATGATAAAAGCAAGAATAAAAAAGAAATTAAAAGTGAAAAGGAAGAAGAAACTAGAAATCTTGTTTAGGAAAGAAAAAGAAAGAAGATGAGAAAGATAAGTAAAAGAATAAAGAAAAAAGTGAGGAAATGGAAGAGGAAACCCTTTTAAGAAGAAGTTGAAGAGTTAATGCGATGTGCAAAGTGAAATCAATAGAATTAGAATTCAAAAAAATGAAAAGGAAAAAGGATTTTGGCGCTTGCATTTTTTTCGCATGCATTTTCATCACTAAAAAAGGCAAGTGCATTATCAAGATAAAGCGTTTGCACTTTAGTTAGAGGGTTTTTGAGTTGTTATGATAGAAATAATTTTGTAAGAGCCATTTCCATCGTTAGGATAAGTATTTACATTTGCATTATAGTTGGAAAGCATTTGCAACATTAGATTAGAAATTTGTGTGAACAATTTTGAAGGAAATATTTGCACTTACATTGCATTATGAGAAAGAAATTTGTACTTGTATCAACTGTGTTTGCTTTATGAGAGACGTTCACATTTGCATCACTGTATTTGCATTACGAGAAAGACTTTTTACATTTGCATCATGAGAAATAGATTCACATTACATCATTGCATCACGAAAAAGACATTTGCATTTGCATCATAAGAAAAAAAAATTGGCATTAGCATTTACATTGGCATAAAATATTTGCATTGTGAAAAAGTTCCATCATAACATGAATTATTGCATTTACATAAAGACATTAGCTTTTGCAATGTTTGTTGGAAATAAATGTTTGCACCTGTCATAACGATTTTGGGACCGTTAGATGTAAAAGAGTTTTAAAATCGAGAGAAATAAAAAGGGAAGTCACCACTAATCTTTGTTAGGGTGTGATTGGACACCCAAAAGTTTATCCTTGTAATAAAACTATAAAAATGGGTTTAAAGTTTATCAAAAAGATAAATTTTGATCTACGAAAAACCAGGTTGGGTCTGAAAGTCGATTACGTGTGGGGAAGGATTAGCACCCCCACAACGCCCATAAATTGGTACCATTTAATTACGAGCTATTTTCGATGTTAGATAAAAATGGTTTTAATTTGAAATTTAACATTAATTCCCTTCATTTGGAACAATAAAATTTGCTAAAAATTTTTATTTAGAAATATTGAGAAAATCTTTAAGTTAAAGAATTATCTTAAAATTCTCCAACATCAAGCAGAATTTAAAATAACTCTTTTCGCTTAAGATTTAACACAATAATCCTTAAAATGAAATAACAATCTTTATAGAACATAATTGTTAGTGACTCTCCAACATCTAGGTAGAGTACCAAGAATTATTTTTTTGGGAATGTTATTTTTATTTTATTTTATAATATCACAAAATTTTTTTTTTAAAGTATTATTCTTTTTTATTATAAAATATTTTATCATTGAACAATAAATAAAAATTAAAGATAGAATAATACAAACAATTACCAATGATAACACGCAAACGTATGTAGCCAATGAATGTTATGTAGGATGAGATGCAATTTTAAAGTTGGATTCTTAAGTATAATGAGACCACCACGACTCTCCAACATCTAGGTAGAGCTTAGGTGCAATTGTTTATATTTAAGATCTCAATTTACTGTTATACTTTTTATTTATTAATCTTATTATTGATGTGAATTAAGAAATTGTGTGAAAAGACATAATGAAGTAAAATTTCCTAAATACCCTGTCAGCTAGGCAGCATTTGGGAATAAATTACTTCAAATGAAATTTTCACATGTGTCCTTAGGATTTTTAGGATGTTTTAAGTAAGGGCTTGAGTAGAGATTTTAAGGTTAAGGTTTCAAGATTTTGAAGATTTGGATTTTAGGGTTTTGGTTTGAGTTTTGAGGGTTTTAGGGTTTGGTTTCAAGGTTTAGAGAGTCTTAAGGCTTGGATTTTAGGGTATGGAAGGTTTAGGGTTTTGATTTTAGAGTTTGAAGATTTTAGGGTTTAGGGTTTTGATTTTAGAGTTTGAAGATTTTAGGGTTTCGGTTTTAAAATTTAAGGTTTGTGGTTTTGATTTACGGGTTTGAATTTTAGGGGGTTTTGGATTTTTAAGGGTTTAGATTTAAGGGATTTTGGATTTTTAGGGGTTTAGGATTTTAGGGGTTTCGGATTTCAGGAGTTTTAGAAACTTAGGATTTTGAAAATTAAAAATTAGTGTTTAAGGTTTCATTTTTAAGAAAATAAAACATCTCTAAAAATCTCCAACATCTAGGTGGATTTTCGAAGCAAGTTCGATGTTAATGATTTTTGAAAATTAATTAAAAATTTCTTATATTTTTTTTATGAAAATTTATTAATAATAATTTCTCAACATCTAGGCGAAATTATTTTTTTAGAAAAATATTTTTTATTCCCTCCAACATCTAGGCAGGGAAATAATAATAATGATTTTTATTTTTTTGAGCATTTTTAATATATATTTTTAATTATTACTTGTTTTCAATTTTATTATTATTAAAACAATTAAACATTTATTCTAACAAATTTAGAAATTTATCATGCATAAATATAAAAATAAACTTAAAATAACAAAAATAATAATATAAAAAAATTAGAAAATTTAAAAAAAAAATTTTTTTACCTGAATCGGATCGATCAATGATCCGATCAACACTAGTCTGGACCGGTTCTGTGGTTCAGTCAGCGGTCCAGTGGTTCAGATCGATTCAGACCGGTTCACTGGCGGTTCTTCTAGATCGGTTCAAGGTTGGCTGAAGCGGGTTGGCGGGTCAATTTGTACGGATCTCGGGTCAGATCCGGGTCCACATGCGAATCCTCCTTGGTTAAAACGACATCCTTTTGGGTCTTTCCCTAAATGATGTCGTTTTGAGTTTTGCTTTCCTATATATAACTCAAGATTTTTTTTGGTTCATTATTTTCTGTTTCAAAAAAAAAAAAAGAAAGAGAGAGAGAGCTTTGGGGGAGAGCTCCGAGCTCTTACCGTCCGGTCATCGGACCATCATGTCGGTCGTCGCCTGGGTCACCGTTAGCGGTCACTGTCGGTGGTCGTCGATCGTCGAAAAATGCAAAAATTATTCTGGCAGCTCTCTTTAACGCCCTCTTTCCAGATCTGGCTTTTTTTTCACCAGAAACTGCCCCGATCATAGTAGATCGGGGCTTAAAATTTTTTGCTTTTTTTTTATTTTGTTTTGTTGAAACAAAAACTGATCTGTTTTCTTTGTTTTTGCAGAGAGCTCGGCGCTGAGGTTCCTTCCTACGGAAAGGACTATTTGTCTCTTTTTTGTTGTTTCTATTTTTTATGTTTCTGTTTTCATGGTTGGTGTGGGTTGAAGGATTTTTTTTGGTGTGTCTGGGTGTCCGAGAGGGTGTTGTGGGCAGTGTGTCTAGAGTTGAAGAACTATCCGAAGGTTTTCAAGAGGGGATGTCCGAGAGAGCTTTCGAAAAATAGGGTTCCAGAGAGCTTGAACGGGAAGAACTTAAGAGTTTTTAAGGAGTTCAAAAAGGGATCTAGGTGGCTATATGGTGGTTGTACAGGGGGTTGGTCAGAGGACTGTAGGGTGGCTGGTCAGGGGTTGTAGCACTGCCAGCCACCCTACTTTCTGTTTTTCTCTTTTTTTTGTTTTTGTTTTTTTATATTTCTATATAATTAATAATTATATTTTTAAATTATTATTATTATTATTATTATTATTATTAAAATTATTAATATTATAGTAAAACGAAAATAGTAGACCCGGACAAAATCGGTGTCTACAGTTGCCCCTCTTCACACATTACTAAAAATTAGGAATAGGGCAAAGACAAAGACAACGATTTTGTTCGAAAACAAATCGTGATTTTTTTTTAAAACACAAAACGATTGGGATGACACCGTAAGTCAAAAAATAATGAATTGATCGAGATAACAATACGAATTGAATTTATGCTTGAAGGTCTTACAAATCATGCCCGGAGGTCTTACAGAATTGATTGGGATAATACTGCAAGTTAAAAAATAAGGAATCGATCAGGATAACATCACGAATTGAATTTATGCTCGGAGGTCTTAGACATCATGCATAGGGTCTTATAAAATCGACTAGGATAACACCATAAGTCGAAAGATAAAGAATCGATTAGGATAATACCGCGAATAAAATTATGCCTGGAGGTCTTAGAAATCATGTCCGAAGGTCTTATAGAATCATGCCCGAAGGTCTTACAGAATCGACTGGGATAACACCACAAGTCGAAAGATAAAAAATCGATTGGGATAACATCGCGAATCGAAATTATGCCTAGAGATCTTAGAAATCATGCCCAGAAGTCTTACAAAATCATGCCCGGAGGTCTTACAGAATCGACTAGGATAATACCACAAGTCGAAAGATAAAGAATGTATCAGGATAACACTGCGAATCGAAATTATGCTCGAAGGTCTTAGAAATCATGCTCGGAGGTCTTAAAAATCATGCCTTGAGATCTTAGAGAATCATGTCCGAAAGTCTTACAGAATTGATCGAAATAACACCACAAGTCAAAAATAAAGAATCAATTGGGATAACACTACGAATCGAAATTATGCTCGGAGGTCTTAGAAAGCATGCTCGGAGGTTTTACAAAAATGTGTTCGGAGGTCTTACAGAATTGATTGAGATAACACCATAAGTTGAAAAATAAAGAATCGATCGGGATAACACCGCGAATCGAGATTATGCTCGGAGGTCTTAGAAATCATGCTCGAAGGTCTTACAGAAACGTGTCTGGAGGTCTTACAAAATCAATTGGGATAACACCATAAGTTGAAAGATAAAGAATTGATCAGGATAACATCGCGAATTGAGATTATGCCTGGAAGTCTTAGAAATCATGCCCGGAGGTCTTACAAAATCATATCCTAAGGTCTTACAGAATCAACTGGGATAACACCGTAAGTCAAAAGATAAAAAATAGATCAGGATAACACCGCGAATCAAAATTATACCCGGAGGTCTTAGAAATCATGCCTGGAGGTCTTACAAAATCATGTCTGGAGGTCTTACAGAATCGACTGGGATAACACCACAAGTTGAAAGATAAAAAATCGATCGGGATAACATCGTGAATCGAATTTATGTTCGGAGGTCTTAGAAATCATACCCGGAGGTCTTACAGAATCGATTATGATAACATCACAAGTCGAAAGATAAAGAATCGATCGGGATAACACCGTGAATCGAGATTATGCTCGAAGGTCTTAAAAATCATGTCTGCAGGTCTTAGAGAATCATGTCTGAAGGTCTTACAGAATTGACTATGATAACATTACAAGTTAAAAAATAAAGAATCGATCGGGATAACACCGCGAATCGAAATTATGCTTGGAGGTCTTAGAAATCATGCTCGTAGATTTTACAAAATCGACTGGGATAACACTGTTAGTCGAAAGATAAAGAATCGATCGAGATAACACCGTGAATCAAATTTATGCCCGGAGGTATTAGAAATCATGCCCGGAGGTTTTACAGAATCATGCCCAGAGGTCTTACAGAATCGACTGGGATAACACTACAAGTCGAAAGATGAAGAATCGATCGAGATAATATCGCAAATCAAAGTTATGCCTAAAAGTCTTAGAAATCATGCCCAGAGGTTTTACAGAATCATGCTTGGAGGTCTTACAGAATCGACGGGATAACACCATAAGTCGAAAGATAAAGAATCGATTGGGATAACATCGTAAATTAAATTTATGCCCGGAGGTCTTAGAAATCATGTCTGGAGGTCTTACAGAATCATATCCGAAGGTCTTACAGAATTAACTGGGATAACATTACAAGTCGAAAGGTAAAGAATCGATCAAGATAACACCGCGAATTGAATTTATGCCTAGAGGTCTTAGAAATCATGCTCAAAGGTCTTACAGAATCGAATGGGATAACACCATAAGTCAAAAAATGAGGAATCAATCGAGATAACACCATAAATCAAATTTATGCCTGGAGGTCTTAAAAATCATACCCGGAGGTCTTACAAAATCGACTGGGATAACACCGCAAGTCAAAATATAAAGAATCGATTGGGATAACATCGCGAATCAAATTTATGCTCAGAGGCTTAGAAATCATGGCCAAAGGTCTTACAGAATCATGCCCAGAGGTCTTGAAAGTTATGCCCGGAGGTCTCAGAGATTATTCTCAAAGGTCTTACAAATCTCAAAATCTTTGAATGCTCCTCATAATCAGAGGTAATGACACTTTAAAAATTTAAAAATCTTTCTAAACATGGCTTTCGCTTGATCAGAGATTTTTAAAACTCTAAAGGTTTTTTCTGAGGAAGGTTCCCTTTAAACAGAGGCTTTGAAATCTTAATTGAAATTGGTTCCTATTAAACAGAGGCTTTGAAATCTTGATTGAGAATGGTTTTTCTTAAACAAAGACTTTAAAACTTTAAAAACATGCCCTTTTTTATTTTTTTTATTTTAATATTTACAAAGTTGATAAATGCAAACATGATACAAATGTCTATTTTCATCAAATGATGCTAATGAAAATGTCGATGCAAATGTCAATGCCAACGTAAGAATGCAAATGCTTGATACATTTAACTTTTTCACAATGCAAATGACAATGTCTTTTTCATGTAGATGCCCCTACAAATACCTTTTCTTAGGATACAGATGCCATGATGCAAATGCAAATTCTTCTTATGGTGTGAATGCAAATGTCTTATACAAATGCCAATACAAGTGATGCAAATACGAATGTCTTTCTTGTGATGCAGATGTAAGCGATACAAATACAAAGACTCTTCTTACCCCTTTTTTTTTTTGAAAACTTTTTGTTTAAATTTTCATTGTTTCATTTTCACCCAAAAAAAGATCTCAGTATTATGTTCAAAATGCTTCAATAATCTTGAAAATTTTCAAAAGTGATAAAAAATTACCTCACATAAAGTATTTTCGTAATTAATAAAAAATTTAGAACTCAAGACTTTCGAATCTCTTGAAAGTCGGTGATCATTATTTGGAAAACTTATGGATGGGAGGGTTATTGACAATTCAACTCCTTTTACTAGTGGGCATATCTCATAGAAAGGTTCGACAAGGGTTGCAAGGATTTCATCTTGGGCTCACTAAAGAGATAATTTTTAAAACACTTTTTTTTATTGAAAACGTGGTACTCTAATGTGAGTCAAAACTAGCCATTACTTTTCAAACACAATTTGAGAAGAAGATAAGGCTGGTTTTTTTTGGTTTTTTTTTTGGAAAAGTCTTTAATGGGTACTGGTTTTTCAAAAGGCTTTGTATCGAGACCTTTTATTTCGAATAGAGCCTTGGAACTCTAAAATTCATTATGAGGCCTCAAAAATGACTTTAGCTCTAAACTGCCCTTTTGGGGTTTTCCACCTTAGAGCTATATCTTTTTTTTATCAATGAAAAATTCAACAACTATATACAAATTCAAGGACATTGCTCTTTAATCCAAGTGTCAAAATTTGATCAAAATGGACTTGTCAAGGTATGTAATGTAGGCCAAGGTTAGGGGTTTTGAAAGAATGGACAAATAGGCTCAAAATATGTTATTCAGGGTAATTAGGCCAAGGATCCTGATGAGCATTCTTTGACTTTCTTCTTTTGCTCCCTTTTTTTTTAAACATTTGGCTTTAATTTTAGCAACTTTACTCACCTTTTTTTTTTAGCTTGAATTCTCATTTTCAAGGTACATATTTTTTGTTTTTCCTTTTTTTTCTTGTTTTCTCTTTTTTTTTTTGAATTTTAATTGAAGCTTTAGATTCTTATCTCTAAGGCTTCTTTGTTTTGCCTTAGAAATGCCTAACTTCATCTTTGGCTGTTCACTTTCTTGAATCTTGAGATTTCAATTGAAGTCTTGTTTACTTTTTACCCTCGGATACTTTTTTTAAAGTTAATCTTGAATGTATCATAATTTTACCCCCTAATGTAAAAAATGATCCTTGGCTAGGATTTATTTTAGAACAAAAAATTTAATAGGTTTAAATGGGTAGCAAATGGATAATTTTTATGTACGAGAAGGATAGAGAAAGATGGCCATTCATCATCTCAAACATGATCACTTGGCTAGAAGAGCAAATCATTGAATATATCCTTTTTGTTTGTTTTATTTTTCTCTTTTTCTTTTTTTTACTCTTTTTTTGTTTTATTTTTTTATGCCCCATCCTTTTTTACTCAAGGTCCTAATGACGATCAAGTCGTATAAGATCGATCGTATAGTTCAAAAAGGCTCTTTGGGCTCAAATTCTTTTTGGCATTTTCTTGGTGAAAGGAAGACAAAATGTATAAAGGTATGAAATAAATTGTCTTAGGTAGAAAGGGATTCCCTTTTTTTTTTTAATGTGTCTTAGGACATGGAACAAAAGTTATTTAAGAAAAAGGCTTAAGCATTTTTGTATCTATGGTCATAGCAAAATTTTGACACATATTGAATTATCAATTAAAAATTTGAAATAGTATTTGATTTTTTAAAATTAAAAACAAATTTTCAAAATTAATCTCTTTTGTTCTTTACCCAAGATGAGATTATCGACCCTTTAAAGTATGAACTCAAACTCACATTCTTTGAAAGGTTATGGTTGATGAATCCAATCATTTGAGTGATTAGGGGCATGATAGTATTTAAAAAGGTGTGAAGGTATTTGATGAGCTTTTTTCTAATAGTAATCACAATTTCCTTTAAGAATCCTTCCATTTTTATTGCAAAAGAAAACTTTTTTTTTGTTTTTTTTTAAGTTACTTATGTGGGACTTTTATTCAAACAAATGCATAAAGAGAAAATTTCATGAAAAAGATCTAAAGTATTCAATTCTTCCAAAATAAGTTAGATAACTTCTAGAGACATAATGCACATGTCATACATACACAATAAAAAAATAAAAAAAATCATCATATCCTGATTTTCAAAACTTGACACCTCCCTCTTCATCTCAACTTCTCACATTTGATAATTGGATGGAGTCAACAACTTTCATTGTTCTATTACCTCTGGAGTCAGAATACCATTCTTGATAAGATCTTCAACCTTTTCTTTCAATTGTCTGTATTTTTTAGTTGAGTGGCCAATTGTTCCCATATGATAATCACACTTGGCATTAGGATCACAACTCTTTGCTAATGAATTTGGTGTTATTTTTAGAGGTACAGGAGTGAGATATCGACCTTCTATTAGCAAAGGTAAAAAGTAAAAAATGGGGATATGCAATTTGTCTTGATCATTCCTTGGTTTCTTTCGATTCTTTATTGGTTAGGTGGTGGATTCAAATATAGGAACAAGATCATGAATGACCATTTGAGGATGAGAGTTTGCTAGAAAGCTCAAATGCTGGCTTGGTTGGCAAAGATATAGGTTTTGAGAGATACGGCTTATGGCAGGGTGATGTGGTTGATAAGCAAGATAATGATTGTACGGGATAAAGCTATTGGGTAGATGCCCTTCCATTGTGACTGCTTACACCTTTCTTTTATTCTATTCTGGTGTACTTTTTTTTCAACATCTGTCGTATCTTTTAACTTAATCTTGTCACTCTTGATTGTATTTTCTATAATTTCACTAGAAATTATCATGTCTGAAAAGTTTTAAGAGATATTCCCAATCATTCTTTCATAATAGGGAGTGTCCAAAGAATTAACAAATAGAACAATAATTTTTTTCTCTGACAAGGGTGATTGTACTTGAGCTGCTATGTCTCTCCATCTATGTGCATATTCTTTAAGTGTTTTAGTTGATCTTTTCTTCATGTTCTGCAAGGATAACCTATCTGGCACCATATCTTCAACATACTTGTATTGTGCTAGGAGGCTCTAGCTAATTCATTCCAAGAGTAAATCTTACTTCGATCTAACTGAGCATAACATCCTACTGCAGGTCCAGTGAGACTATCTTGAAAGTAATAGATCAATAATTTATCATCATAAGTGTAGCCTATCATCTTTCAACAGTACATGGTAATTTGTGTTAAAGGGCATTTTGTTCCATCATACTTCTCGAAACCTGGGACTTTGAATTTTGATGGAATAACAAGATTAGATAGTAAACTAAATTCACTGGTGCCAATATTTTCGTACACATCAGGCTTTCAATTACTTTCGATCTCTCTTCCAATAGATCATACTTATTTTTTATCACTATATCTTCTGATAGATCTGACACCCTTTTCAATTTTTTCAATTCTTTATGATCATCCACATTAGACACAGTAGTGAAGTCGTGAGAAGTATACCCAGGATTGACATTTGTCTGAACTGATGGTAACTTGGCAAAATGGCCAATATAAGGTTGATGAGTTGTTGGAGGTGCTTGTGACATATGGGGATCTTGAACATATGTGAACCTGGATTGATACAATGGTGTTTCGATAGCTATTTCCTTCATTGTCCTGTGCGTCTCAACAACTCCTTTTCTTTTTGTCAATTTCACTATCATTTGTTTTAATTCTACCAGTTATCTGTTCATGTTTTGTTGCATTCCCGTAACTATTTCACTGATCTCTCATTGGGCCTTTTTTACTCTGTCCATTTGACTAGCATCTTCATTTTTTATGATTCTGGTACTGACTCGAGTGCTATAAGTATGTGGACTGAACTGACCTCGTTTCCTAGGTAGCTATCCTTGAACCTTTTATTAATTATTAGAAGTCATAAATGTACAACATGAATTTTATTATCAAAAATCTTTTTGGCTTTGAAGGTTTAACAAAAACATATTCACAATCATCATCTTTTGTTTTTAACAAGCATGAAAATAATGAATTCAAATAGATGATGCATGATGTGTAAGCCAAATTTTATTATTATTAAGAAGGGAAAAACTCGAGTTCTATCATATATTCTGGTTGGATTATCTAATGACATTCTTTTCTCTTTGAAAGTTCAATGAAAGTATATTCACAACTGTCACTCTTTTTCATTGGCTCCAATTATTAAAGGTGGACAGAGGCATCAATTCATAAAAATTCAAGCCAAAAGAAGTTTTCATTCATTTCAAAAGTATTAAGTTTACACATCATAAACCATTCTAGGGCTGGGGCCAAAAAGTACCAGACCTGCTCCCACTTTCCTTTGTCTCACCTAAAAAATAGTTGACTATGATTACTAGAGAGGATAACTTTTTGCTTAAAAAGCTTTTTATTCATCATCCTGACTAACTTTACTGTTGCCTGCAGTGCTGCCTACCATTTTAGCATGGATTAAAGAAAGGTTATCATGAATAACTAGCTTTATCTTGGCATCAAAACTCAGATATTCGACTTTCATCAATCCCTACACCCTATGTTTCAAAGCTGTGCAATCTTTCAGAGAATGGCCCACAACACCAAAATGGTATTCACATTAGGCATTAGGGTTATACCATTTAAGGAAAGGTGGTTTGTGAGGTTCAGCAAGGATAGGGGCAATGAAGTAGTTCCCTAGAAGCACCGAGTATAACTTTGTGTAGGACATGGGTATTGGATCAATAAGAGCTTTTCTTTTGGTGTTAGCAGAGTTTTTCTGTCCTATGGTTGGTTTGCTTTACTGAAAAGGTACTGGTATAGTTAGTCTTAAGGTGAATGAAAAACTCTGGGTTGAAGATTGGGCTGATAAAGTGGTGATTGGATAGCATGCTGAACAAGCGATTGTGAAACGTGAGGTGGGGGACATGAATTCAAGTGTGAAATTTTTAAAGGTTGCATGACACTTGGGGGCTTAATTCTAGGTGGTTGGAAAAGAGGTTGGAAATAATCATAAGGAGGATTTAGGTATGGGTTAGGACTTGAGATAGTTGGTGATGGTTGTTTGAAGCCAGGTGACTTCTTATTGGAAACCAAACTCTTGAGCTCGATCATTTGCGTGGCTAGTTCACCCATTCCTCTCTTGAGTTCACCCAAACTTCGATCCCTGTTCAAATCACCCAATGCCTTAGTTTTTTTCTGGAAAAGTGCTAAGACTAATAGGAGCTGATTGATCTTGACTTGATGGAATTGAAAGTGACAATGATCCTTGAGGAGGAACAAACTCAACTCCACCACTACCTTTAACCATTTCTATCAATTGAGCCATTTGTCATTTCATCTCTCGAAGCTCAAGCCATAATTCCTCTTGATTCAACTCCAAAGCACTAATCTTTGCTTCCAATTGATCTCCCATTTTTGTCATTCTAATTTCTACCAAGACAGACATTTTATTTTGGGACTTAGACAAAAAATTCTAGACTATTACCCTTATTGAATGAATATCGCAAAAACAAAGACACATAAAGTATGTTTATGAATACATGAATATGAAAATGTCACGAAATGCATATATATTTATGACAATAGATTTTTATATGTACAAAATCCCAAATAAAAATTTTCGTCAACCATGAATGTATATGCAAAAAAATGCAATGTTATGTTGCAAGAATGGTGGGATATGAAATGCAATGTATGTTCCATACGACCCTATTATTCATGAATCTATATGCATGAAATACGATAACATATTTACATGAATGGTGAGATGTATTCTTATGGCTAATGCAACATATTTGTATGAAATGCACGGACCTACTGTATGTATGAGATATGTATGTATGAAATGCAATGCATGTGCTGTGCTGGCTTAATAAGGTAAACACTACCTTGAGATACGTAACGAGATAAAAAGCATGCATTACTTATCATGAAGTGCATGGGATGCATGTGCATGAAGTAAAATGTGTGTGCTACCTATTGATATGGATGGGATGGAATGCACGTATTATCTTATTATAATGTGCATGGGATAAGATACATATATGATGTATGAAGTGCGAAAGATGAAGTAAAATACAAAATTTTTTGTTTTGAGAAGGAAAAATGAAATAAATAAGGCTTGAAAATTAGTGTTTATTCGGCCAATAAACAAAGAATTTAAGAAAAATTCTTAATCTTTGAAAATGTTCTTTGCCTTTTTTTTCTTTTTTTTTTCAATGATCAACCTAAAATAAATACCACATATTCAAATATAATGCACACAATCAAAGAATATATATAAAAAAAAATGACTCGGGAATTCAAAACAAACAAGTAAGAGAAATAATATAACAACCATACAACAAAATAGTATAACATATAATGTCCTAATTTTTGGTAATTTTTTAAAAAGGTGGCATGGCTCTATCTTAGGTAGGCTTCTTATGGCTCATGATATGTTGGGTTAAGATTTATATGTCTAAAGGTTCCTAGACTATTCCTCACATTATCGCCTATTATAGACCAGTAAGGTTCCCCGATCCTCACCCATTATGGGTTATTAACAGAAAGGGTTCAATCTAAGTGAAAGTGTTTTGCTAGCAAATGCAGAGGTTATCACCTCACAAGAGTGTAGCTACTTCACTTCCTCCTAAAAAGGATGGAGCCCAGGTATAGAGCTCATGCATGCAAGTGAATATGCAAAGTGTGTGCAAGGTAATGTATTAATCAAAATAACATGAATAAATCAAAAACAAAATCAAAATGGAGTAATAACTAACACATAATTTATTTTATTTATTAACATGAATGTTTTCAAAAAATAAAATAAAAGAAATTAAATTAAGTATCAAATAAAATCAATTAAATCCAACCATTGTCAATAGCGCATAATTAAAATTTTGGCCTAACTCTCAAATAATTCTCCAGTGGAGTCGCCAAGCTATCATAATGGTTTTGAGACCGCTAAATGTAAAAGAGTTTTAAAATCGAGAGAAATAAAATGGGGAGTCGCCACCAATCTTTGTTAGGGTGTGATTGGACACCTAAAAGTTTATCCTTTAATAAAACTATAAAAACGGGTTTAAAGTTTATCAAAAAAATAAATTTCAGTCTACGAAAATCCAAGTTGGGTTCTAAAGTCAGTTACATGTGGGGAAGGATTAGCACCTCCATAACGCCCATAAATTGGTACCATTTAATTACGCGTTATTTTCGATGTTGGATAAAAATAGTTTTAATTTGAAATTTAACACTAATTCCCTTCATTTGGAAAAATAAAATTTTCTAAAAATTTTTATTTAGAAATATTGAAAAAATCTTTAAGTTAAAGAATTATCTTAAAATTCTCCAACTTCTAGGCAGAATTTAAAATAACTTTTTTCGCTTAAGATTTAACACAATAATCCTTAAAATGGAATAACAATCTTTATAGAAAATAATTGTTAGTGACTCTCCAACATCTAGGCAGAGTACCAAGAATTATTTCTTTCGAATGTTATTTTTATTTTATTTTATAATATCACAAAAAAAATTTTTTTAAGTATTATTCTTTTTTATTATAAAATATTTTATCATTGAATAATAAATAAAAATGAAAGATAGAATAATGCAAATAATTACCAATGATAACACGCAAACGTATGTATGCCAATGAATGTTATGTAGGATGAGATGCAATTTTAAAGTTGGATTCTTAAGTATAATGAGACCACCACGACTCTCCAACATCTAAACAGAGCTTAGGTGCGACTGTTTATATTTAAGATCCCAATTTACTGTTATACTTTTTATTTATTAATCTTATTATTAATGCGAATTAAAAAATCATGTGAAAAGATTTAACGAAGTAAAATTTCCTAAATATCCCATCATCTAGGCGGCATTTGGGAATAAATTGCTTCAAATGGAATTTTCACACATGTTCTTAGGATTTTTAGGATGTTTTGAGTAAGGGCTTGAGTAGAGATTTTAAGGTTAGGGTTTCAAGATTCTGAAGATTCGGATTTTAGGGTTTTGGTTTGAGTTTTGAGGGTTTTAGGGTTTGGTTTCAAGGTTTAGAGAGTCTTAAGGCTTGGATTTTAAGGTATGGAAGGTTTAGGATTTTGATTTTAGAGTTTGAAGATTTTAGGGTTTCGATTTTAAAATTTAAGGTTTGGGGTTTTGATTTACGGGTTTGGATTTTAGGGGGTTTTGGATTTTTAGGGGTTTGGATTTAAGGGATTTTGAATTTTAAGGGTTTAGGATTTTAGGGGTTTCAGATTTCAGGGGTTTTAAAAACCTAGGATTTTGAAAATTAAAAATTAGTGTTTAAGGTTTCATTTTTAAGAAAATACGAACATCTCTAAAAATCTCCAACATCTAGACGGATTTTCGAAGCAAGTTCGATTTTAATGATTTTTGAAAATTAATTAAAAATTTCTTATATTTTTTTATGAAAATTTATTAATAATAATTTCCTAACATTTAGGTGAAATTATTTTTTTTAAAAAATATTTTTTATTCCCTACAACATCTAGGCAAGGAAAATAATAATAATAATTTATATTTTTTGAGCATTTTTAATATATATTTTTAATTATTACTTGTTTTCAAATTTATTATTATGAAAACAATTAAACATTTATTCTAACAAATTTAAAAATTTATCATGCATAAATATAAAAATAAACTTAAAATAACAAAAATAATAATATAAAAAATTAAAAAATTAAAAAATATTTTTTTTTACTTGAACCGGACCGGTCAATGGTCCGGTCAACGCTGGTCTGGACCAGTCTGATCGGTTCTGCGATTTAGTCAGCGGTTCAGACTGGTTCAAACCAGTTCATTGACGGTTCTTATGGATCGGTTCAAGGTTGGTTGAAGCGGGTTGGTGGGTCGATTTACGTGGATCTCGGGTCAAATTCGGGTCCACACGCGGATCCTTCTTGGTTAAAACGACGTCATTTTGGGTATTGCCCTAAACGACGTTGTTTTGAGTTTTGCTTTCCTATATATAACTCAAGATTTTTTTTTGGTTCATTATTTTTTGTTTCAGAAAAAAAAAGGGAAAGAGAGAGAAAGAGCTTTGAGAGAGAGCTTCGGGCTCTCGCAATCCGATCGTCAGACCACCGCGTTGGCCGTCGCTTGGGTCACCGTCGACGGTCGCTGTCGGCGGTCGCTAGTCGCCGAAAAATATAAAAATTATTCTGGCAGCTCTCTTCAATGCCCTCTTTCCAGATCTAGCTTTCTTTTCTCTAGAAATAGCCCCGATCGTCATAGATCGGGGCTTAAAGTTTTCTACCTTTCTTTGTTTTGTTTTGTTGAAACAAAAATTGATCTGTTTTCTTTATTTTTGCAAGGAGCTCGACGCTGAGGTTCCTCCTTACGGGGAGGACTGTTTGTCTCTTTTTTGTTGTTTCTATTTTTTATGTTTCTGTTTTTATGGTTGGTGTGGGTTGAAGGATTTTTTTTTTTGTGTGTCTGGGTGTCCGAGAGGGTGTTGTGGGCAGTGTGTTTGGAGGTGAGGAACTATCCGAAGGTTTTCGAAAGGGGATGTCCGAGAGAGCTTTCGAAAAAGGGGGTTCCAGAGAGCTTGAAGGGGAAGAAGTTGAGAGGTTTTAAAGAGTTCAAAAGGGGATTTGGGTGGTTGTAGGGTGGCTAGTCGAGGGCTGCAGCAGTGTCAGCCACCCTACTTTCTGTTTTTTTATTTTTTTATATTTTTATATAATTAATAATTTTTTTTAATATTATTATTATTAAAATTATTAATATTATACTGAAATGAAAACAGTAGACCCGGACAAAACCGTTCACTACAGCACCATAATTACACTTGATAATTCTATAAATATTGAGAAAAGAGAAAATTTGCATAGTTTGAGTCAAAAAAGAAGAAAATTGAGGATAATAGAAATGGATGAAAAAAATTAACAACAATTCTTAAAAAGTGTGTTAAGTTTTCTTTTTATAATAACATCGTATTTTATTCAAATCTTTTGGTCATTTTATGTACATTTTATGATGATACAAAGATTTTTATTCAAACATCTCAATGGTAATACCCGAGTTTTCCACATTTTTGATGATGAAATATGTATTTTATTAAAACTTCTCGATGGCGATAGCTGAGTGTTCAAATTCCAAAATTTCAAATCTTGGTAGTGATATCCAAGTATTTAAAACTTCAATTTCATTCAAATCTTGATGGCAATATCCTAATAGTTAAAGTTTAAATTTTCAAATTAATTTAGTGGTGATACACAGGTATTTAAGTATGAATTTCATTAAAAATTTCTTTGGTGGTGAAATGCAAACTTTTATCAAAACTCTCTCAGTGGTGATATCTAAATTTTAATCAAATTCACTTGGTGGTGATATTCAAGTATTCAAGTTTGAATTTCATTAAAATTTTTTCTAATCCAAACTTTTATCAACACTCTTTCAATGGTGATATCCGAGCTTTAATCAAATTCACTCGATGTGATATTTGAGTATTAAAGTTTAAATTTTTTTAAAACTTTCTCAATGGTGCTATCTGAGCTTTAATCAAATTCACTAAGTGGTGATATTTGAGTATTCAAAGTTCAAATTTTCAAATTCCTTTTAGTGGCGATACTTAAAGACATTTATATTTTCTCGATGGCAATATCGATAATCCTTCCGTGGTGATACCTAAATCACTCAGTGGTGATATTCAAACTTTAATCAATTTCATTCGATAGTGATAGCTGAGAATCCTTTGGTGGTGATATTGAAAGTCATTTTGCATTTTTTCGATAGTGATATCTGAGTATTCAAAACTCTAAATTTCATTCAAATCTAGGTGGCGATATCTGAGTATTTGAGTTTTAATCAAATTCACTCGATGGTGATATCCTAGCTTCAAGTATGAATTTCATTAAATATTCTCAGTGGTGATATTCAAATTTTAATCAAATTCACTCGGTGGTGATATCCGAGTATTCATATTTAAATATCATTAAAATTTTCTTGGTGGTGAAATCCAATCTTT
Source organism: Durio zibethinus (assembly GCF_047325235.1). Taxonomy (NCBI): domain Eukaryota; kingdom Viridiplantae; phylum Streptophyta; class Magnoliopsida; order Malvales; family Malvaceae; genus Durio; species Durio zibethinus. The sequence goes on along the minus strand of NC_143174.1, from coordinate 9,329,351 downwards.
TGTTAAAACTCTCTTGGTAGTGGTATTCGAGTTTTAATCAAAATTCACTCGATAATGATATCTGAGCACTCAAATATGAATTTCATTAAAATTTTCTCGTAGGTGAAATCCAACCTTTTATCAAAACCCTTCAATGGTGATATCTAAAGACATTTACATTTTCTCGATGGTGATATCTAGATCTTTTCGATGGTGATATCTGAAGTCATTTTGCTTATTCCTCGGTGGCAATAACCGAGTTTCTATTCAAATTTATTTTCTAAAGTTGTAGAGTTTTTCTAAGTTTCATTGTCTCTGGTTAGAAGAGTTATTTTAAAGTTTAATTGTCTCTGGTTAGAAGAGTTTTTCAAATTATTATAGGCTCCACTTAGAGAATTTTTTTTTAAATTTTAAAACCTCTGGATATAGGACTCTTTCAAAATCAAGCTTGATTTATATAACCTTTGGGGTGTAATCTGTAAGACCTCTGAAGTTTTAAATTCGAAATTGTAAAGCCTTTAGTTAGAGGAGTTTGTTTAATTTTAAAGTTGTGGAACTTCTAGTTAGAAGAGTTTCTAAAAAAATTCAAAATGTGTATGAGATAATATGTTGTTAGTACTTGTTCATGTACATGGTATACTTTGAAAAAAAACTTCATGTTTAGTATGTGTTTGTTCGGATAAAATTATCATCTTTTTTTCTTTGCCCTATTCATGATTCTCAGTAATGTGTAAATAGAAATAGCTGCAGACGTCTATTTTGTCCAAAAAGCCAAATGTTGTTTCGAGATAAATCTAAATCGATTTTTATTCATTTAGGTACGTTCAAGCATCTTAATTGAGTTTATCAAATCATTTTCGCATTGAAACTTTTAAATTTTCATTTTCATTTTTATCATCATCATCATCATCATCATCATTATTACTATTATATTTTTTTTTCTATTTTATTTTTTCCTTTTCTTCTTCTAATCCTTAAATTCCATATGCATTTAATGCATCGAATGCCAACCTTCACCAACTACCCTTCCATAGACCAAATTTGGCAGCAAAAGTTACAGGCCAAAACTCTTCATTAGAGCCCAAAATTCTCAAATTGCTCCTCAAAAGTCTTCTTGAATCCCAATTTTTTTAGGACTTGAAATCCACTTTAGTTCTATAAAATCGAACGCTAAGACAAAAATTGATAGAGGGAAGAATAGGCAAAACAAAGACAACGTGCAATTAAACAAGAAAAACCACTACCACTCAACCAAACCACACACCCACATAGACAACAAAAAAATAGCAAAAAAAAAAAATCTAACACATCTCCTACTAGGAACTAGTAGTAACAAAAAACAAAAAAAAATTAAGTTGGAAACAAAATTTTGATCTAGGCCATTTAGGATTTTTTTTCCTTGAAAGATTAGTTTAAGAAAAGTGTTTGGGAGATCAAGGGAAACATTTTGGAACTTTTTGAAAAAATTTTAAGGTTACCAGAATCTTGACTTTTTTTAAAAATTTTCGATTGGCTAGTTGAATTTTTTTACCGCTGGAATCTAGAAAACGACTAGATTTTGGGAAATCTTTAAATTTTTTTATGCTAGTTAAAGTTTTCAGTGATGGCAAGGTGGCAATTTGCCAAAAACTGAGATTACACAGCAGCCAGCGAGTAGGTTGGGTTTTAGAGAGAGAAGGTTTGGAAAGGAAAGAGAGATGAGGAAAAAAATGATTTTCAACCTTTAAATAGGCTTCCAAAACGACATCATTTTAGATGTCGAAATCCACGCCCAACCTGCTAGACTCGCGTGACCCATTTGGTAAGTTTTCCTTTTCCTTTTTCTTTTTGTTTTTTGATTTTATTTTTATGTTATTTTACTTTTTTGTTGTTATTTTACTTATTTTGTTTATTTTATTTTATTGTTATTTTTATTATTCATTCATTTTTTAAAGAAATAAGTAATAATAAAACTATAAATTTCAAATAAACAGTAAGTTTGGTAAAATTTTTAAAAAATGAATAAATTTTTAAAGTATAATTATTAAGAAAATTTGAAATTTTGTTTTAAAAATTATTACAAGCAAAATATTTCTTAAATTTCACCAAAGTGTTGGGGATTATTTAAGGAATCATTTTGCTACAATTTTTTTTTTAAAATAATAAATGAATTAGAATAAACGATTATTTAGATAAATATTTTGATATGCAATTTTTTTAAGAAAATTGAAAGAGAATTTTTTTAAATTAATTAGTGCCAGTAAAAATATTTTAGATTTCACCAATGGGTTGGGATAATCTAAAAATTATTTTTACTACATAAAGATTTATTTAAAAAATCAAAATAAATAAATAAATAATAAAAAAAAGTAAATAAAGAATGCTTATTTGAAAAAAATATTTTGAGTGGAAATTTTAAAGAAAATTGAAAGATTTTTATTTTCCTTAATTACATAAAGAAAAAAATGATTTTTAGGATTTTACAAAAAAGTTAGGATAATCTTAAATCAATTTTACAAATAAAAAACTTTTTTTTAAAGAATCATTAAATAGTTATTATAATAATTAAATATTAATAATTAGTGTATAATGATGTAAATTATACATGTAATTTGTGAATACAAAATATCTCATGACGAAATCTTGAGAACTTTATGAATGATCAATTTTCTTGAAATTTTTTTGAATAAAGGTATTTACTGTAAATTTCGCCAATATATTGAAGAAATTTATAAAGTGCATAAAAAGTAAATTTTATATAAAAAAAATTTCCCCATAATAAATTTCTAGGAAATTAATTTTAAATATAAAAAAGATCATACTATCAAAATTAAAGGATAACACGTGTTTAATTGGTATTGTTTTTTGAATAGGTGATGTAAGAGTGCTAATACATTCCTTATTTGTAATCGTACTCCTGGTTCAAATCATAATTTCGAAGGACAAAACATCTTTTAGTAAATCTTAATTAACATTAGATTTTTATTAAAGGATGGTATTTTAGGTCACCAATCACACCTATTTAAAAAATAAGATTTCATAAATTTTTTTCAAGCTAGTGATCAAGTCTTCTTGGACGAAAAATCATTTTGACAACAACTTTGGCCAATTATGGTAAAAAAAAAGGTATTTTAGTAATTATGTTAAAAGAGGTAATATAATAATTTTAGCTAATTATAGAAAAAGGGGCGTTATAGTTGATTTGAATGCGTGTCATTCAATTGTCAAGCAATTAGAAAGGTAATATAATAATTTTAGTTAATTATAGAATGAGGGGCATTATAGTTGATTTGAATGCGAGTCATTCAATTGTCAATCAATTAGAAAGACATTATGATAGTTTTTAAAAGGATCACATTCATATAATTGTATAGATGTTAAAATTTAATACGTAATTATGAAACAATAAAATGTCATTTTTGTAATTATGTTAAGAGAGCATTATAGTAATTTTGGCAAATTATAATATGTGGAGTATTTTTGTAATTATGGTGAAAGAGGCATTATAGTAATTTTGGCAAATGATAATGGGAGGGTATTTTCTTAATTATAGTAATAACGACTTTACATCACTTTGAGTAAGATGGATATTTTAGTAAATATATTTAAAGGGGTATAGTCATTTTAGTTAATCATAAAAAAAGAGGCATTATAGTAAATTTGGATATACGTAATTCAATTATTAAGTAATTAAAAGAGCATTATGATTATTTCTAAAGGCATTAATTTCATATTATTGTATGGATATTAAAATTTAATGCTTAAGTATGAAGCAATCAAAATGGTATTTTTCGTAATTATACTTAGAGGGTATTATAGTAATTTTGGTCAATTATAATGCGAGGGCTATTTTTGTAATTGTGGTAGTAGAGGCATTCTATGAAGTAATCAAAAAGGCAACTTTTGTAATTGTGGTTAGAGGGTTTCATAGTAATTTTAGGTAATTATAGTAGAAGGGTTATTTTCGAAATTATGGTAATAAGGCATTTTTGTAATTACGGTTGAAGTGTAATAATAATTTTAACAATTGTAATATGAGAGGTATTTTCATAATTATGGTAGGAGGGCATTTTCATAATTATGATTGTATGGATATTATAGTAACTTTGGCCAATTATGGTAAGAGGAGAATTTTACTAATTAAGTTAAAAAGGGATATTATAATAATTTTAGTTAATCATTGAAAGAAGGGCATTACAATCAATTTGGATGCATGTAGTTTAATTGTCAAGTAATAAAAAGGTATTATGATCATTTCTAAGCGGGTTAATTTCATATTACTGTATGGTTATTAAAATAATGCGTAATTACGAAACAATCATAATTATATGAAGTAATAAAAAGGGCCTTTTTTGTAATTATGGGTGGAGGGTATTATAGTATTTTTAGTCAATTATAATATGAGGCGTATTTTTGTAATTATGGTAAAAAGAGATTTTTATATTTATGATTAGAAGGTATTGTAACAATTTTGATAAATTATAATAGGAGGGGTATTTTCATAATTGTGGTAAGAGGGGCATTATAGTTATTTTGACAAATAATGGTAGAAGGGCATTTATGTAAATATGGTTGTAAGGACATTATAGTAATTTTGGATAATTATGATAAGGGCCATTTTAGTAAATTTTTTAGAGGGCATTATAGTAATTTTTAGCTAATCATAGGAATAGGGGCATTATAATCAATTTGGATGTATGTAATTCATTTGTTAAGTAATTAAAAAGCATTATGATTATTTCTAAGAGAATTAATTTCATATTATTGTATAAATATTAAAATTTAATGCGTAATTACAAAATCAGCAAAAAGGTATTTTCATAATTATACTTAGAGGGTATTATAGTAATTTTGATAAATTATACTATGAGAGGTATTTTCATAATTATAGTTAGAGAAGCGTTATATGAAGCAATGAAAAGGGCCTTTTTTGTAGTTATTGTTAGAAGGTATTATAGTAATTTGAACCAACTATAATATGAGGGGTATTTTTATAATTACGATAGGATGCATTTTCATAATTATGATTAGAAAGTATTATAGTAATTTTAGCTAATTATAATATGAGAGGTATTTTCGTAATTATAATAAAAATAATATTATAGTAATTTTGGCTAATGATGATAAAAGAGTATTTTCATAATTATAGTTGTAGCGATAATTTAATGACTTTAGCTAATTATAGTAAAAGTGGTATTTTAGTAATCATGTTAAGAGAAAAATTATAGTAATTTTAGTTAATCATATGAAGAGGGGTATTATAGTAAATTTAAACGCATGTAATTCATTTGTCAAATAATTAGAAAAATATTATGATCATTTCTAAGGGTATTGATTTCATATTATTGTATGAATGTTAAAATTTAATGCTTAGGTGGATTTAGTAAAAAAAGTTAAAAAAGGAAAAACAAAAAACGTTTTATATAAATGAGTCTCAAACATAAAAAGATTTTAAAATGATATAATTTTATAATTTATAAAAGTATTTATTAAATAATTTTAAAGAAAAATAAAGAAAAATATAAAAAAGGAAAAAAAAAAAAAACCAAACAAATGGCATGTGATAACAAAGGAAATGATACTGTAGACTGCATATCATCCAAATGTATTTCAAAAAGAACAAAAAAATATTAATTATTTTTTATTTAAAAAATAAAAAAAGATAAAAAACTTTGGTATAAGTGAGTTTCACATATAAAAATTCAATCTTTATAAATATATATTTTTTTATAATTTGAAAAAAAATTACTTTTACAAAAAGAAAAAAGCTAATAATAATTTTAAAATATTTCTTAATTATTTTAAAAAATATAAAAAAATTGAAAATGGCACATGACAAACCCAAGGAAAAAGTACTATTCACGGTCATTAGCAAAATTAATATTATAAGTTTTTATAAAATTTTCAATTTACCTTAACATTCAACTAGAAAAATCTCCTTTTACTTTAAACTTTCTTGACAAAAAAATAAATAATAAAAATAAAACGCCAAAAGAATAAAAAAGTGCAATTGGGAGTTAGGACCACTAACCGAAGGCAATGCCATCTGAAAGGGAAGTAGACGGCCCACTTCGGCTTTTCTTCATGGTTGTTGGAGCTAGTTAGGTCGACATGGTATCATTATCATCATTATGGATGGAGTGAATTCAATTGAAATGCGTCCAAAACTGGTAATATTGTATTAAAAAATAAAGTTCCGGTGAAAAATGAAATGATAAATTATGTCAAATCTAAAATTTCATTTTTTTCTTTTTTATATTAATAAAATGGATGCAAATCAAACACGCAAACTGAGTGGATGACATTTCTGTTGGCTAATGTTTACTTTTCAAATAGAGATAACTAATAATAACATTTATAATTACACATCCGATCCTGATATGCTGGAAATTGAATATTCTGTATTAAATTAATTTCCAAAGTGGGATTAGTTATGAAATCTTGGGATCTGGATCTTTCTCATCTCTTCTATGCTGAATGCTTTGCTTTCTCATGTCCAGCTCGACAGCCAAGTCTATCTAGACGAGCTAAGAAAAACAATTATACGCAACTCATATTTTCTCCACATTTCCAAAAAAGGGTATTTGGTCCATACACGAAACTCAAATGCATTAGGAGATTTGGGAATGTGTAAACTCTCCTTGAGTCACCTTTTTTTTTTTTTTTTAAATTTTCAAATAAACTTGTTACGTTTGTGTTGATTAATTTTTAGAAAAATTTTACAGTGATTCAATTTCTCAAGACGACCAAAAAGTTCTTACCTTTGATAGCTTTAATAAGAGCGGTAATAGTGGTAATTCAAAAAAAAAAAAAAAACACTAGGATGATTTTTAAGTTAAACTGCACTTAAAGTTGGAAAAGATCAGATAAACGTATCTTCAAGATAAGATAAATGCAGTAAAAGTTAATAAGAAAACGCATTAAATTTAAGATAATTGAAATTGTATCGTGCTTGTGACTTTTGAAATTTTTTTTTAAATATTGAAACTCTTTTTATTTATTTATTTATATATAAAGGAGATTGTTGTCTAAGGATAAGAAAGAAATTATTGGTATTAAAATTTAAATTTTAGATATGTTAAATATTATCTTTTAAGAGTGATTGTATGAATAAATTAAATTAAAATTTTAATTTATTTAAAAGTCATACTTATACACAAAAGAAAAACAAAATTCCAAGAAATTTTTAAGTTAACCCTTCTCCAGTGACTGCATTACTTTTGCGTGCTTGATCATGAGCGTTAGTTGTCTCTTATACTCCTTTCCACTTATTTATGTCAATCATCGTTTTATTATTTACCTTCAAGGAGAACTTCCCTATGCTTGAACTCTCCAGGCTAGATTTCCTCTAGCAAAATCTGTTGCCATACTCTTTCATTTGACTTGGACTCTCTAGGCTCTTTTATAATCTTGGACTATCTTTCACTTAGGCTTACGGCATCTCAAAGGCATTAGGCCTTGTAAGATTTGGGCTCAAACTACGATCCATTCTTTTTAATGGATCAATTAACAATTAATTAATCAATTTTTAACCCATTTATTTATTAATTATTTTATAAATTGAGTTGGGACCAAATCTCAAATTAGTACTTGTCTTACCGGTCTATATACTCAATTATGCCAAAACATAATACATTTTAAGGGTGTTTTTCATACCAAATTTGATAATAGATAATATCGACTATTTTTTGTATTTTTGATTGATTTTGGTGAATTTCGATCAATATGTGAGTATAAAACATAACTTGTGATTTTGTAATTTGTCTTTTGTCTTTTTGACTATTTTTAACATGATAAAAAAAAACCAAAATGACAAAATAAAACAACCTCCAAGTCATGTCTTTCCAATTTTTTACTAAAATTCTCATTTTATTTTAAATTTTGTTTTCAAAATTAAAGGTACATATCTAGTTCTGTCACAAGAGAGATGATGCTACTACCATTAAAGAGCTTTGCTTATTCAAGTTGAGTAGTGATTTTCATCTTTTCTCAATTGAAGCCACTATTAATTTCTCCTTCAAACAGGTAAATACATTATACTTTAAATACTTTAAATTTTTTTTCTCATGTTGATCAGTGGTATGCATTTTTTATATTTTTTTATGTGAGAAAATTTGTATTCGTAATCCAAAATTCTGTTAGAATTTGTGTTTATTTAATGATAAATTAGTGATAATATTTTTTATATTTTAAATTTATTTATTTGGTATTTGAAGGTATTGTATATTTGTTTTGCATATTATTAATAGTATTATTAGTACAGGTTCATCTATATTTATACTAAATTGAAAAATAAAAAATAATATGTTGAAACAATTGATACCAACATATACCATTTTAAAAAAACTACCCAATACGGTATTCACAACCTTAGTTGGGAGTAATTCATATTTTATTGCTAAATTTCTTGATCTAACTTATAAAAGGGGATTTACAAAAAGAGGGGAATCATGGGAGTATTTATATTTGGTCTAATAAGAAAAAATAATTATTTAAAAGGAAATTACAAATTATGAAGTTAATAATATAAAAAATGCAATTATTATATTACCCTTATTAACCATAATAAAAAGATAGAATCTCGTTTTTTTTTTCCACATCTTTAACATGAACTTTCCCTTTCTCTTTAGAACATAAACCTTTTATTTTTGTTTGTCTTCCTTACCTTTTGTCCTTCCTCTTCCTTTATTTTTCCTCCAGTTTGTTTGTCTTGCATTCCAATTTCTTTTTTTTTTTTTTTAAATTGTTTTGTCTTAACAAGATCAAAATTGAACAATTTAGGGTTTATGACAATTTTCACCCCTTTTTCTCCATTTAGACTACATCAACTTACTAAGATTAGGGTCTATTTCCTTTGTCTTTTACATCACTTTTCATTCTAAGTATTTGATCTTGTTGTTGAATTATTGTTTTTGTTGATTTTGCAAATAGGTTTGTGAGATATCCTATTTTCAATTACTTCATGTTGAATTATTGTTTGTACTATTTTTAATGATTTTAAATATCATGTTTAGGTTGGTCTTTTTGATATTTTGTTTTCAATGGTGTTTTTCTATTTTCAATAGCTTTTTAAAAGAAAAAAAATTACAAATGGGAAAAAAGAGACCCGAAAATTAATGGAAAGATGGGTGTGCATGTTCAATTTGGTTCTTTGATGAGGTTGTTTTTAGCTAATTAGATGAATAAATAAAAGGTAGGTATTCATACTTTATAGGGTGTAGGGTTTGGGAATATGTGATATGTACATAATGCTTTAGGGATATGTACAATGTGCTTTAGGGATATATATATTTAGATAGAAATATATGTACATAATGCTTTAGGGGTATGTACACAGTGCTTTACATAATGCTTTAAGGATATGTACATTGTTTTTTTAGGATATGCACATAGTGCTATTAGAATATGTTCATTTTACTTTTGGGATATGTACATTTAGATACAAGTATATATACGTATAATCAATATGTAAATATGCTAATTGATCAAGTTCTATATTTTGGTTATGTATTGGTTGTTCTATGTACATATTGATTTTGGCATATGTTCTTAGTTGATTCGATTAATCTATTATGAAGGGATTTTGACCCTAACCTTATTGTTAATGAAAATAAAAATCAAGCTAGGCCACTTTTGTTTTATTACAAATACATTATTACTTTTTGGCATAAAAAATGATGCGACAAACTTATTCAAGTAGGAGCTCTAGAAAAAAAAAAAAAAGACTCGAGGTAAAATTTTAATACACATGTTAGTGGATTTCTTGTTATGTTCCTTATTTATGTTTATCTTTCATTAAGATTACCTAATATGTTTGTAATGAAATTGAAGTATGGGGTAGAAATAAGAGTGAGGTGTAGTCCAAGAAAATTTTTAAGGCTTATAAAAGATGTCATTAAGGAAAATTTGATGAAAAAAATTACTATAAAAGATATAGGGTTTAGTGGAGTGATAAATTTTATATACATAACTTTTCGCCACTCTTTATGTGCATGGCTCATTGACCAGTTTGATGCTATGAATTTGGTTTTAAGGTTTGAGTGTAAAATGTTGTTAGCAAAAGATAAAGATATTGGTTCATTATTAGTATTGTATATAAGAGAGGATGTGAAGTTAGGTCATGAAAATGTTATGAAGAAGTGAAAAGTTGAAGTGAGAATTTTTTGAATGTTCCATCATTCAAGGTAATTGAGAATCTACTACATAATGTTGATGATATAGATTATTGGAAAAGACTTTTTGCCTTGTATATTATGGGAACAATTCTTGCTTCCACGAGTAGACCGAAAGTGAATGTGAGACTTATTTCATCAATGTATGAGACTTCAGTTATTGTTTCAAATAATTGAGGTTTTTTTGTATTAAAGCATTTGGCAAAAGGTATAAGAAGTTACAATAGACTGCAAGATACAATGTGTATTATTGGATCATTGTTTTTCCTTTAGGTAAATAAAGTAGACCTTTTTAACTATAATTGAACATGTTTTAATTTATGTATGAGATAATCTTCATGTCAAAATATACAGATCTATGGATCTATCACTAGACATAGACTTTAGGAACCATCAATCTTTTTTGTTTAGGTGCCATTAGCCACATAACTGAATCTATCCCATCTAAAGAGGAGTCTTAAACTTGACTTAGGTATTTTTAAATGGTAAATTCCAGTCTATGAAACCAGATTTAGGTTCGGGAGTATAATTATGTGTGAGAAAAGTTATAGCACCCTCACAACACTTATCCAAATGATGGTACTAGTTTGATTTTATATTATCCGAACCTTAATACATGTGACTGATTTACCAAATAATTTAATTATTGAAAATTGATCCTAAAATTACCCCAATAGTTTGGTAATGATTTAAGATAATTTCTTCACCTTAGGAGTATTTATGGAAATTAGTGTCCCACTCTGAAGAGACTCTGTCATCGGATTCATCAATATATTTTATTTAGGAAACAATTGGTAAAATCTTCCAATAGTTTGGTAAGATTTTACTTAAATACATATCTCCCAATAATTTGGTAAGATTTATTTGAAAAAACTATTTTAAGAAAGTTTACTAATTTAAAATTTAAATCCTCTAATAGTTTGGTAGAATTTTATTAGTTTTTTAAAATTCATTAAGTCTTATAATAATTTGGTAAGACTTAATTTAAAATTTAGATATTCCAATATTTTGGTAGGATTAAATTTTTTTTTATAATTTTATTAAAAAAATATATATTATGAAATTCTCCAATTGTTTGTTAAAATTCATAAAAAAATAATAAAATAAAAATAAAAGTAAACCCATAAAATTCCTCCAATCGATTGGTAGGAATCATGAATTTATTTTGCAAATATATATATTTTAGAAAGGAAACATTAATTGAAACAAATAAAATATAAATCAAATAAAAAAATTTGCCAAAATAAGTTATTTGGCTCGGCTCGGCTAAGAAACAGCTTGGCTACAAAAACGAAAGGTTACTGGAAAGGCTAGGCGCTCGGTTTGGCTTGAGTTGTGGTTGATAGAATCAGGCTTGAGTTGTGGTTGATAGAATCGGGTTGCAATCAAATCGGATAAAAGCTAAACACATAGATCTTAGGCTGTAAAACTCAAGCAACACCATTTTTGCATATGTATAAAAAGCCACAATTTCTTTTTTCCTTATTATAATCCATCTATACACTCTCTCTTTAAAAATTTTTTCTTTGAATTCTCTCTAGAAGTTCAATTAGAGAACAAAAACACGGTCAAAATTCCAAACTCCAATGTTAAAAAATTCAACCCCACTTAGAAACCACTGCCAATCCCAAAACCCGATCATCGTGAGTTCCTTCAACAACCGAAAAGTTCAAAACTAGTTGAAAAATTCAAACAAAAACTAAAAAAAATTACCCAAAATTCAAATTCAACTAAAAAAAAAACTAGAATTCAACAAAAAAATTCCCAGAACTCTAAAAAATTTAGAATCCAAAATTCATAACAAAAAACCAAAGATCAGAACCAAACATTCCCAACTCCAGAAATCAAGCAGAGCCCCTATTCAAATCAAATCAAAATCCTAGAAAACCACAACCCTAAAAAAAATCCCAAAATTCCATAAAAAACCAACCCAGAACATAAAAAAAACCAAAAAAATAAACTTTTAATAGCTTTCAATGCCCCATTTGTGTGTGCTTTGTTGTTCATGATTGTTCCACCATTGCGTTGTTTTTGCTAATTGGGTCTCTATATAAGGATTTAATCCCTTCTGATTTAGTAAAAAAAATTAACTTAACCAACTATATGATTTGATTTTATGTGGTTTGATTCTCTATGTTTTTTCTTTCTCATGAAGATTGGGATCCAAAATCATTAAGTGATTAAAACCAAATCTGAAGTTGAACAAATCCCACGTTTTTTCATTTTTTGGTTTTTTGTCCTTCTTTTTTTTTTAACCTTGACTTTAGACCCCTTTTTTTTTACGAATATAGACCACAAAATTCAAATCAAAACTAAATAGAAAAATCTAAATCCAAATTAAAATTAAAATCAAAATCAAGATTGAAATTAAATTACAACTCAAAATTAAAAAAATTGGGCTTTAATCCTATTGGGCACAAGGCTTCTCAATCGAGCCTAATTTACGATCGAAGGCTCATTTCAATTTTGAAAAATTTTTTTTGACAAAATATGGTGTCTATAACTACCCCTATTTGTGCAGTTTTCGTGAAACATGAACTGTACAAAGATAAAATGACTTCCATTTTGTTCGGGTCCAAAAAAATTGAAAATTTTAAACTTGAAATCCAAAGATTCAAAATTTGGAAATTCAAAGGTTCATCAATAAATTCAAATGTTTACAAAATTTCAAAAATTTGTAAGGTTTCAAGATTCGCTAAAAAATTCCAAGATTTAGGAAAATTTCTAGTTTTCAAAGGTTTTAAATTCATAAAGATTTCAAGTTTTGCAGAGTTTCCAAATTAGCAAAGATTCCAAGTTTCATAAAGGTTGCATATTCACAGAGATTTTAGATTCACAAGGATTTTAGATTCACAAGAATTCAAAGATTGGCAAGATTTTCAAATTTGCAAAAATTTCAATTTCGCAAGAATTTCAGTTTCACAAGCATTCAGATTTGCAAGAATTGAAAGATTTGCAAGACTTTTAAAGTCGCAAGATTTTCAGGTTTGTAAGAATTTCAATTTTGCATGAATTCAAATCTACAAGAATTGTAAGATTCATAAGATTTTTAAGTTCTTAAAAATTTCAATTTCACAATAATTCATATTCACAAGAATTTCGATTTGCAAGAAAGGAAGATTTGTAAGATTTTTAGATTTGCAAGATTGGAATATTCGAAAAAACTCAGATTCGCAAGAATTTTCAACTTCGTCATTGTAAAGATCCAAAATTTTGACATTCATTTATAAGATTTAAAGATTCACATTCAAAAAATTGTTGTTAGTGATTCATATCCAAAATTTAAAGTTCATATTTAAAAATTTCATGGATTCACAATAAAGATTTTAAGGCTCACATCTAGAATTCAAAGATTCTAATTCAAAAATTTTAGAAATTCGCACCCAAAAGTTAATAATTTTCATTCGAAAAAAATTAGGAATTTACATCCAAATTTTTAAGATTCACATTCAAAAACTTTAGTGATTTACATCTAAAATTTCAAAGGTTTTCATTCTAAAAAACTTTATGATTTCACATATAAAATTTCAAAGATTCTCATTTGAAAAATTTCAGGGTTTCACATCCAAAATTCAAAAATTCTTATTTGAAAATTTTAAAGATTCAAAATCAAAATTTTGAAAAGCTTTAGTGATTATGTTTAGAGGTCTTATAAATCATGATTATTTTTAAACAAAGCTCCTTTAAACAAAGGCTCTAAAACTTTAAAAAATTTGGAATGTTTCACTTGTCAAGAAAAATCTCTCCATGAAAGATCTTCCTCATTCAACGATTCAAAAATCAAACATTTTCTCCCAACAAAGTCAAAAATCTTATATACAATAAATGTCATGATAACAATGTAAAAGCCTTCTAAATGATGCAAATGCAACAATCCAGATTCTCAATGCATGTCCTAAACAATAATGTAAATGCCATACCATGATTCAAATGTTTACTACATGATATAAATGTATGGCCCAAGTATGATGCAAATGCAATTATCAAAATAAGGATCCAAATGTACTTATTCAAACAACAATGTGAACACAATGTATGTAAGATAGATGTCACTAAATCAATGCCATGGAATTTTAATTATGGTAATAAAGTTCTCAATGCTTCACCATATCACATATTCCTTTTTAGCTTAAAAATCTTAGAACGAATTTCGTCTCTTGTTTCCTCATTTGGTCACAACTCAGAGGTTATATTGACCATTTCATCACTGTATTTATTCATCACTAGGTCACCTCATTTACCTTTTTCAAATCATCTTTTTAGGCTTTTTTTACCTCTGTCATCTTAAATTTCTTTCAAAAGAATGAAAGATTTTTTTACTGATATTATCATTCATTTATTTATCATCATTTTAATTCATGATAAATATTATACATTTTCTCAATTCATTCAAGGGATGGACAGTTGATAAAGAATAAGAAAAGTGGGTATTCATTATTAAAAGAAAATCTGGTCAAGAACAAATCGAGGATGAACAAAAGCAAAATACTATGACTATTTAAATGTGATATCAAAATCTAGAATAATGACTATTCAGACAATTTTGAACTCTAACTCAGAATTCTCTCTTAAAAATACATTCCATTGACATTCTCGATATTTGAGCCAAACATTATCCATATCCCTGGGATTTTAAATGAAGCTATTTTCTTAAGTTTTCACTTAAACTTCCATTTCAGGTTTTTAATTTAAATCTTTCTTTTTCCTCATTTTTTTTTTTTTTGCTTTGTTTTTTGCTTGGACATCTTTTTTTCATATTTTCTTTTAGTTTCTCTTTTCCTTTGATCCATCAATGACATTTCAATCAAAATCTCAAATAATCCAATTGTAAACCTTTCTTAGTTTAATTTATGATTCTTCAATTAGAGCATTCATACTTTATCAAAATGAACTTTTTAAGGTACGTAATGTAGGCAAAGGTCAGAGGTTATGAAAAAAATAGATAAACTAGGCTCAAAATGTACTTGAAAGGTAATCAAACTAAGGATCATTTTTTTTGTGTAGAGCATCTTGACATTTTGTTACAGTAATTTCTTTTTTTTTTTCTTTCTTCTTTCTTTCTTTTTTTTTTCATTTTTTATTTTATATTTTATATTTTTCATCTTTTTTCCAGAAAGATCTGAGCACAAAGGGGTTTTGCCTTTGAAATCATTAAAGATCTTCACTTTTTTTTTTTTGTGAAGAAGCTACTTAAACTTTGCCTCTAGTGTGGGGGTGATCCTTGGTTAAGGTTTCCTTAAAGAAAATTTCAGTAGGCTTAAATGGGGTAACAAATAATAATTTTACTCTTTGTGTGAAAGGTAGAAGAAAGATGACCATTTCTCATTTTAAACATGAATACTTTTAATGAAAAACATTTATGGACCAAAAACAAATATCACAGATTGCATCAGTTTCATCTTTCAATTAGCGAAATTATTTGCCAAAGTAATCCTAATAGATTAACTATTTCAACTTATCAATCATATTAACATGAATGATGCTTTCAAAATCGAATCTTGAATTTTCATCATGATTATCTAAATATTCATTATTTGGAATCTAGGAATAAATATAGGAAAAGATATGAGAAGATAAAAACATATAATGGTGATTCACATAAAAGAGAAAATGTCTTGAAAATGCATCATATCTGCCATTTTATTAAAATGATGAAAAATGAAATGAAATCTTAGTACATAAAAAAGATCATTATTCCAAAATAAAATCCTAAAAGGACAAGCAATTCCGAAGTTATCTTTTCATGTTTTTCTCAAAATTATGCCCCCGAGTGATTAGACAAAATATTTTTATTGACATTTAGCTCCCCGAATTCATTGAAGCTCACTGAGCTTACTTAGATCAAACTTTGCACCTTATGCTTGAAGGAAGTGCTGGTTTCTATAGAGTGATCCACATTCCCTTTATGGTTATCACTTGTGGCATTAGCATTATACCATTTAAGATATGATGGCTTCAATGGTTTCAAATGAATTAGAGATATCAGGTTGTTTTTTACCCATTTTAAGAATAACTTGGCATATGTTATGGGTATAGGATCAATGCCAGCTCTCTTTTAGTTGTTGCTAGATCTCTTCAAACCACTTACTTGGTTATTAGGCCCTAAAACTGGCGCAATAACTAGACAAGACCCATAGATAGGTGTTTGAAAGGCTGATTGGTAAGCAGTTGGGTAAGTTGGTTGTGAAACAGCTTGGTAAGGGACTTGTGTAATATTATTAATTGCAAGGTAGCAAGTAAGATGAACAAGTTATGGCTATAGAGCATAACTTTTGAATTGTTGCTCCTTAAAACTCATAGCTTGGGTTTTAATTTTTTCTTTTTTAGGCATCCTTTCTTTTTTAACGTTGCTTGTCTCTCATTCCTCAAGCTTATCACTCTTAATCGTATTTTCAATAATCTCTCCTAAGATCATTATGTTAGTAAAGTTTTTTGTTACTTTCCTTATCATTTTTTCATAATAGGGTGCTTTTAGGGTATTAACAAACAGTACTATTATCTTCTTATCAATCAGAGAAAGTTGAACTTAAGTAGCCATATCCTTTTACTATTGGCCATTTTCTTTGAAGGATTATATTGCCTTATTCTCCATACTTTATAAAGAAAAATGATTAGGAGCCAAGTTAATGATGTGGCGATATTGATTAATAAATGCCCATCTGAGCTCCTTTAAAGAGTGGATGTATGTTCGGTCAAGCTAGACATACCACCTTGTAGCTGAGCCAATAAGGCTGTCATGGAACATAGGTATTAATAACATTTCATCAATGGTGTAGGTAGCCATCTTTTAACAATACATAGTGATATGTGTAATTGGACACTTTAGTACCATCGCACTTCTAGAACTCTAGAACCTTAAATTTCAGAGAAACCATAACATCTGAGACCAAGTAAAGCCCAACAGCATCCATAGAGCTATAAAAGTCTATACCCTCAATGGCTCGTAGTCTTTCTTCCAGCAAATTCATCTTTTGTTCGACTTTTGAGTCCTTTAGACTTTCAATTGTCTTTAATTTTAGTTTCTTATTCTCTTTTGGGTCATCTAAGTTAGGGATTAGGACTGTAACTATTTCAATTACCTTTTTAGTGAAAACAGGATTAACAAAATTTTAAAATTGCCCTTGAGTGGATGCAAAAGGCATTTGAGGATAGGTACATCTTTTAGGGAATGTAAATTGTTATGAAGGAATACCTTGGGTGGACTAGGCCTAATATGGGCCATAGCTAAAAGGACATAGAGGGTCAACAACATCCTATAATAATGGTCTTTAAGCTTAGCATATTCTTCTATATCCCTCCCTTTATTCAGCTTGTTCAATGCTTTAAGGATTTTGCTCAACTTCTCTTTGATTTCTTCTTGAGCCCTCTCTAACTTCTTAATATGGCTTTCATTTTCTTGCTCCATTTGTCTAATTCAAGCTCGAGTGTTATACTAGTGGTGAGTTCGTTGAACTATCTTTAAACCATAATTTTAAAATTAATGAATTATTTATGCACTAATTTAATCAAAAACTAACTGTGAATGGATACAATGCATGGGATAAAATATTTTCCCCTTTAAAAATTTTCAATAAAAAAAAGCTTTCAAAATTCCATAAAATCATACTAGACATTTAGTAGGTTCCATGAAAGTTTTTGTTGAAAACAACTTCAAAGTGGGTATTTTATGCGGTCTTTATGCAAAGAAAAACAAGTAGAGAAATTGATTAGTTAACACCATATAACGGTAACAAAGAAATAAATTAGATAACACATATAAAAAAACTAAATAAAATAGTATGATTCCTAAATTTTGGTTCAATTCTAAAAGATAAAGAAAACATGGCTCTACCTATGGGTTAGGTTCTTAAGCTGACTGTATGTGATTTAGGTTAACTCTAAAGATTCCCAAATTGTTTCTCACATCATTGTCTATCACAGACTAGTAAGGCACCCCAATTTTTATCCATCATAGGCTATTAGCAGAAAGGGTTAAATTTGAGTGGGAGTATTTCATTAGCCTATGTGGAGACATGAAATCTCACGAAAGCATAGGTACTTTACTCCCTTTTAAGGGACGAAGTTCAAGTATAAAGCTCATGTTTTGCATATGCAAGTGAATGATAGATATGATAAAATAAATATATAAATAAAACATAAACAAAAAGGAAAATTCTTAAGTTTATTAAGTTAGGCTTGGGTAATGAGAAATCATTTATTGGCCTGATTCTTGACTTTCTCAAGTGCAATTATCAAACTATCATAATATATAAATCCATGGACCTATCACTAGATATAAACTTTAGGAGTTGTTACCAATCTTTTTTGCTTAGTTGCGACTAGTCACTTAACTAAATCTATCCCATTTAAAGAGGAGTCTTGAGCTTGACTTAGGTATCTTTAAATAGTAGATTCTAATATATAAAATCAGATTTAGGTTTGGAAGTACGATTACATTTGAAAAAGGTTATAGCACTCTCACAATGCCATCTAAATGATGGTACCAGTTTGATTTTATGTTATCCAAGCCTTAATGCATGTTAGTGATTTACCAAATAATTTAATTATTGAAAATTGATCATAAAATTACTCCAATAGTTTGGTAGTAATTTACAATAATTTTCTCACCTTAGAAGTATTTATGGAGACTAGTGTCCCACTTTAAAGAGGTTCCGTCATTAGATTCATTAATATATTTTATTTAGGAAACAATAGGTAAAATCTTTTAATAGTTTGGTAAGATTTTATTATAATGTAGATCTTCCAATAGTTTGGTGATATTTTATTTGAAAAAACTATTTTAAGAAAGTTTACTAATTCAAAATTTAAATTCTTCAATAGTTTGGTAATTTTTTTTAAAAAAAATTCATTAAGTCCTCTAATAGTTTGTAAGACTTAACTCAAAATTTAGATTTTCTAATAGTTTGGTAGGATTAAAAAAATATCATTTTATTAAATATATATTATGAAATTCTCTAATAGTTGGGTAGAATTCATAAAATATTTAATAAAATAAAAATAAAAGTAAACCCATGAAATTCCTCCAATAGTTTGGTAGGAATCATGAATTTATTTTGAAAATATTTTGTTTAGAAAGGAAACATTAATTGAAACAAATAAAATATAAATCAAATAAATTAAATAAAAAATTTAACAAAATAAGTTATTTGGCTTGGCTCGACTAAGAAATGGCTCAACTATAGGAATGATAGGTGACTGGAAAGGCTAGGGATTTGGCTTAACTTGGCTCAAGATGTGGCTACTGGAACTAGGTCACACAGTAGATCGAGTCAGGTAAAAGTAAAACATGCAAATCTTGGGATTTAAAACTCAAACGACGCCATTTTTGCATAAGTATAAAAATTCACAATTTCATTTTTCCTTTTCAGAATCCCTCTATACACTCTCTCTAAATAATTTTTCTCTAACTTCTCTTTAAAAGTTCAATCGGAGAACAAGAATACAACCAAAATTCTAGACTCTGGTGTTGGAAATTTTAAAAGGGCATTAAAAACTTCAACCCAACCTAAAAACCACTGTGAATTTGAAAACTTAACCACTGTGAGTTCCTCCAACCACTAGAAAACCTGTTGAAAAGTTCAAAACTCATTGGAAAATTCAAACAAAAACCTAAAAATTGCCAAAATTCAAACTCAACCTAGAAAAACCTAGAATTTAACCAAAAATTCTCAAAACTCTAAAAAATTCATAATCTAAATTTCAAACCAAAAACAAAAGATCAGAACAAAGCATGCCTAGCTCCAGATATTATATAAAGCTCCCATTCAAATCAAATCAAAGTTTAGAAAACCATAACCCCAAAATAAATCCCAAAATTCCATAGAAAACCAACTTAGAACAAGAAAGTAAAAAACCAAAAGAAACTTTTAATTGCTTTCAATGCCCCTTTGTGTGTACTTTGTTGTTCATGATCGTTTCCCCCCTATTGTTCTTGCTAATTGGATCTTTATATAGGGATTCAATCTCTTTTGATTTAGGAAAAAAATTAACTCAACCAAATATGTGATTTGATTCTTTGTGATTTTTTTTCATGAAGATTGAGAGCCAAAATTATTAAGTGTTAGAATTGAATCTAAGGTTGAACAAATCCCACATTTTTTTGTTTTTGCATTTTTTGACTGTTTTTACCTTGACTTTGACCTTTTTTTAACCAAAATAGACCACAAAATCAAAATCAAAACTAAATAGAAAAATCTAAATACAAATTAAAATTAAAATTAAAATCAAGATTGAAATTAAATTACAACTCAAAATTAAAAATTTTGGGCTTTTATCCTATTGGGCTTAGAGCTTCTCAATCCGCCCAATTTACAATCAAAGGCCTATTTCAATTCTGGACAATTTTCTCGAATAAAATGGAGTGTCTACACTTTATGTGCCAGTATTAATTTCACTACATAAATATTTCTTTATTAGATGTTATATCTTGATCAATTAGTACATGACGAATGTGTTGTTCCACATTTGCTTCCTCGAGTCATGGGATAGTATGATGACATGTTGCAAAGCGGTTGCATATTGAGAAAGATTTTTGTGCATATAGGTTAAAAGAGGTAAGATATAATTTTTTTAATAGTCAATTATGTATGCAAGTTATGTAAGTGTACATTCAATAGAACTAATATTGGATAATAATTTGTTGGAATGTATGCAAGTTTACATTCAATTGAACTAATAGAGGATTGTATGTATGTGTTCATAGTGGGTCAACAGCAAGGTACTACTAGTTAATACACCTTTTTAAAAATAATCATAAAAATTATTATAACTATACATGATTGAAAATGACAAGTTATTGATATGCATGTTCACATCACTAATGCGATAAATACCTATGTTGGGAAGAAATTCTCTAGACTTTGGGTTGTTTTGGCTTCACATTATGTAGTAAATTTGTTTTAATCTTTCTATGTGAACTCTATAATTAGAATTTGCATGTTTTGAGTGTTACTACCAATTTTGTTTTACAAAATTTTCCATTTATTGTTTTAGTGGAACACACTTAAATACTATTACAAAAGGAAAATCTTCGATTATTGTGCCCTGTTTCATAAATTTCTACAAAGAGAACCGTTTAATGCTGATATCAATGAAGCAAAGTTGATAAATAAACATCTTTTTGGTTAGGATTTTTATTGGTAGTAATAACAATATATTCTAATTTGTATTATTTATCTTTATAAATTAGATATGTTTACCTTTCTACACAAATAATTATTCGGTTGCATAATGTGTCAACACTATAGCTCGTGAGATTCAAATTACTAATAACGAAACCACATCATTTGAATGTGATCATGTTGGACTTTTTAACTGACTTGTATTTAATTTTCTTTTAACTTAAGATCTATATAGCAGTTCTGATGATATTCTAGTTCCTATAAAAAATGATGGTTACTTGAACGTGTGTAGTGACCTTAGACTTAAATGCTCCAAAAACCACATCAAATTCTCTAAACTTTCAAAGCTAACTATTGCATAAGCAAGGGTGAAAAGTTGATTATTTGCATCAACTGTCGATGCAAACAATAAAGTTCCTTTGTAAGGTCCATTCAAGTGGCAACCACCAATCCCTTAAAACCCTTGATATTGGGCATCCATATACCATTAACACTTGTTTAAAATGATTACATGTATCAAATGTCCACTTTACCATATGTTGTGGATCTGTCACTTTTAATTGTTGACATAACCATGAAATTAATTTGTATGAGTCCTCAGGTTTTCCATAAAAGAGTTTCTTCATTTGTTCCTCATAGAACCACGTTTAGAGGTAGCTCATTGATAATCCACATTCAAATTCAAATGCAACGTGAATTTGATAGGGTAACGTGATTGGTTACAGTTTTAATTTGTCATAAACTATGGCAGCAACAATTTTTGATTTGGAGATCAGTCTATCACATCTTGCGCTGAGTGGCTGTGGATATTGATAAATGTTTCAACAACCATAAAGTTCACAGAGCATATTTTTGAAGCTGTTAAATGCCAATGATACCTCTGTACTTTACAATCAAAAACAATAATAAAAGGCTTGTTATTTTTTCAAAATTTATAGGTAAAAACATTTGCAACACTACACTGGTAAAGGCCAGCTAAAAGTCATTTGCATATTTGAAATTGAAGTAATTACCAAAGAAATTTTTTTTTCAAATTCCACTTATAGACTAATTTTTATTAGCATTAGTAAATTGAATAACTTTTTTGAGAGGAATACAAGTTGTCTTCGTTTGAAGTAACACCCCCGCATATTAACAAAAGCTAATAACAAAACATAAGTGAATTAGCTACTTTTTTATTTATAAGCAAAATGATTATTTACTCTCAATATAGAAAGATATCAAATTAAAATATCATTACTTAATTATAATACAAGATTTTCACATACATTTGCAACATTTTCCAAAACTTCATTTAAAGATTCTAAAACTTGAGCTAGAAATACATATAAATTTGAAAATCAATCACTAAAAAGGAAAAAATCTTTCAAACTAGCATCATTAACCAAATCAATGAGTTTTGTTTCGTCAAAATCTAGGGTATACATGAACATTTTTCCTATTACATTCTTTTTTATTTTCTTCCCAACCTTTTGCACTAATTTAGTGAGTGTACTATTTTTATTCAGCATTAGACCAATTATTCCTCCAATACAAAAAAGTAAAATCTATTTTGGTTGTTTAAATAATTCCATTATGCCTTATATTTCAACAATAAAAGGAAATATAAGAAGAAATTAAAGATATATGAAGCAAAGATATGAAGGACTGATTAAATCTCAACAATAGATGGAAAACATAAGCAAATTAAAAATATAAAGGATTCATCGGTTACCTGTACAATCTAAAAAATAGTTTTTAAAATGGTAGTAACAACTCCATGATGACTATTGACAATTATTGTCTTCAATTGTCTAATACTCAAGTTCTTCTAATGGTATTTATGATGTGCATTTTATGTCAGAAGCCATAAGAAATGAAGGAAGTGAAGACTTTACCCACAAGGAGAAAAAAAAGAAAAAAAGTGCAAAGTTTGGAGCTTTGAGGTAACAGCTTAGAGCTTTGAGCTTTAGGACTAGAACTTGGGTCTAATAAATATAGAGTATGCAAGCTTGGAGTTTTATGGAGAACATAAACATGGAGCTTTATGAAGAACGGACGCTTGGAGCTTGTTTCTTAAAATTTTTCACTAAAATTTGTGGATAGAAAGAAAGAGCTTATTTCATCCTAGGTTTACTAAGATTAAAATTGTAAAAACAATTTACTTAATACTAAATTTAGATTTTGTTATTTCTTTTTCAGTAATTACATTTTTCTTTAAATTTTTTATAAATATTCCTATTATACCCCTTTTGTAAATCCCCAATTATTTTTTCTCAAACATTTTACCATGTTAGTAATTACATATCTTGTATTTCCACCATAACAATATTCACATAAAATACACGTTTCTTTCGCATCAATATCTATATGACACAGATATGGCAATAAGTGGATCTATAGATGTTAATGTGAAATGGATTTTAAGCATAAACTCAATTTGAATTTTGATATTTTTTTTCGGGTCTTTAATTTGACAGATAACAATCACTATAATAATATTGGCATGGTAAAAAACTAGTTGATTTTAATGATTATCATATAAATTATAAAATAAAATTTTAATTAAATAAAACAATGCTTTAAAAGTTTAGTTACATAAATAGAAAAATATCAACTTATATAAGAAATTGGTAAACATATAAAATTTTTTTAGTAATTTAGATATTTTGGGTAAAAGCAGCTAAAATCAATAGTATTTTTGGATGCTATTTTAGCAAATGGATTTTTCTTTTTTCTTTCTTCTTTTTCACTCATTCATGACATTAGTTTATTATATTGACCTCGTACTATATCATTAAGTATGTTTTATGCTAACCAATTGATATTTATATTAGTTGACATATCATTGGAGCTAGCACTTGCAGATTATAGGTCCGAAAGAACTTATGTATGCAATGTCTTATTCGGTGAACTAAGTATAAGGATAGAGGTTTAAATATAAATTAAAAATTAAAAAGAAAAAGTATGTTTTATAATATATTTCTTTTAAAAAAAATAGAACCATGTTTTAGTAAATAATTAGAATGTTGACAAACCTTCATGTGAGGATTTTTTTGTGTGAGTGAATTCTTCTTTCAAATATTTATAAAATTTTTAAATTGAAGTAATAATAAAAAAATAATATTATTATAAAATAATAGTAATAGTAAATCAAATCTATATATTCTAATAAATATTAATATTAACATAATCATATTTTATTAATTATTGTAATTAAATATGTTAGAAGTAATTATTCATAAATTACATAATATAAACACATTTGTAAGGGTAATTGATATGTATTTTCTAAAATATTTACACTTTATTGTTAATTTAATGTATATTAATTTTCATGTTGTTAGATTCTTTTATTGATAGCAAAGTAATTGTGAAATAAAATCAATAAATATAATCCCAAAAATGAAATTATTTTGATTAAGAAAATTTGATCAAATTATTATTAATATCAAATTTAATATGATACTTTATTCGTATTGATTTAAATGTCTTTGATTTAAATGGCTTAATGACAAAAAAGAGGTCTTGGAATATTGAGGTCCTAGATTAAAGTTTCATTGCATGTGGATTTAATTCAACTTTATATTGGATTTGTCTAATTATGTTATACTTTGTTGTTAGTTTGTTTATTTGATTATTCAGTGATCATTATATATAATGCAATACTTGACTATGATTTTAAGTTGTATTTATAATTAAAAAAATGACTTTATATAAGCATATTATAAAACAAAGAAAATTTTGCCCTCATTCTTTTACTAATTCAGTTTAGTCAAATAAAAGTTTTATTTTGTATTACTTTTATTATTTTTTATTTTTTAAAAAAATCCATAAATTATATAAAAAATAAAAATTAAACAAACAAAATCTAAAATATAAAAATGGGCTATGCGACTTCATAATTATTGAGATTGATTCAATTTGTTGGATCCAAAGCTAATTTAGATTGAGTTTGGGGTGGATTTGGATCAGATTGAAATCGAGTTGATCTTTCTCTTTTCCCTTTTTATTGTCAAAACAATGTAATTTTGTTAAATTATAAAAATCTAATCTTAAACTCTAATTTTTCTTATTCATTTTCTCTTTCTAGATTTGCTAATAGCCAAACTTTCTATCCTCTTTTCAAAGATCTGGGAATTAGCCACCATTGCTTTGATTAACCATTGTCGTGAACTATTCATTGATGTCATTTCTACATACCCCAAAAATTTTCTTTTTACTTCTCCCACCATTTTCTTTCACTTTATTAAACTATTTTTTCCTTAAAACTTATAGTTTTTACAAAAAAAAAAAAATTCAAATATAAAATCCAAGATCTACCATCGTCACCCTTGATCTAACTCCAAAAATCACTAAAAACCTTCTTTTTTTCATCCTACACTACTATTTCAACAATGCAGGCTAAGCTCATATACTCTTGTATGATATTGAGACATGGTTTTTATCTATCATGGTAGACTCCGCATTTTTCATAGGACATACCTATCCATATTTTGCATTGGTTGTTGAGCTTGTGTTTCTTTTACCTTTAAATGCAAGTAAGTTTTGGCCTTTTTTGTTTTTGCCAAATGTTACTTATTAGCATTTAATTTTGCATCCTTTTCATTTAGTTGAAATTGTGGTTGCCCCTAGTTTGATTTTAGAAATTCTATCAATGGAATCTCTAAGAATATCTCTTGTTATAGCCATATCATTTCTAAGGACATTAAAAGTTATATTGAGTGAATCTGTTAAGGCTTTCAAGTAATTTTTCATCCCCACGATTATTAGACCTAGTGGTAGAGCCACTAAAGTTAGGCATATGGTAAGTTGGTTTATAAGTTATATAACAAATGCTTACATCTTATGTATTTTTTAATTTTATCTTATGTTTATTTTTGGTGATATGTTCATTATGGTCTCATTGGATGTGTCAAAAGAAGATGTTAAACTAATCTATGACCATTTATGTCAAATGATATGGAAGTCAAATCAAAGATATGAGTGAACTCAAACTTTGGGTTTTTTATTAAGAAATTTTCACCTTTACAAACTTAATTTTGACATAAGTTTAAAGACTAATTTTACCTAGTTTTCTCATTCAACTAAATATACCTTTTCTAAATGATAAACTGGATAATAATAAATTTTCAATTTTCTTAGTAACTTTTTAAGCTGAGTTTGATAGTCACAAGCTATAGTGGTTTGCTTCAATTTTGTAAGATCCCCAAAAAAACTTCAAATTGGGTTGTTCCATAATAAGCATGCAAATCTTCCTTCAATCTTTCTCAAGTGACAACTTACTTCTCCTTAAGTATTTGATGCCATAATTGAGCATCTCCTTTAAGATGATAGATTGCAAGAGGTGTCTTGTCTTCATTTGTAGTTATTAAAATTCAAAACAATGTTCAACCATACAAATTCGACTGGTTGGATCCTTCTTTCCATCGAATTAAGGGAAGTTGAGCTTGATGGGTTTTGAAATGATCACCCATGTTGAAACTTGTTTCCAATAGACTAGAAAAACTTTTACCATTAGCAATTGACTTTTCCTTAGATACCCACTCTTGACTAAAAATAAGTTGATCTAGCCTTGAGTTCATTACTTCAAACATCCCTATAATCTTGCTTAACGCCTCTTCGATCTTAGTAAAATGTTGTTCTTTCATATTAACCTGCTTTGATACCATTTTGTTAAGTGAATAATAATTATATATGTTTATCATCATCACTTAGGATTTAATTTGTTTGTATAAAAGTTATTGTAATTATTATAAAGTGAAGTTGAATCAAATAAAATACTGAAGGTTGAGTTTTCTTTGAAAACTCTTTTTTTCTTAACAATCAGGTACATAACATTTTGGTATCAAAGCTAGGTTAAGATGATAGATCAACACTTGCCAAGTTAGAAGGTGTAATCAATAAGATCAATGAACTATGTCCTTTCATGATTTTGCATTTAAATCTAGTGGTCTCTCATAAAATTCATCATAATAATCAAAAGCGAAGTGAAAATTTTTAAAGTTGTAAAAAATTTTCACTGAATTAAGTAACATCAAATACTTATTCTAAATTAGAATCACCCAACAACTTTGAGGTCATGGAATAAAATATGACCATCTTGCTACCATTTCGATTGCAAGATCATTAAATTTTCTTAAACAAAAAAGTTGATTTCATATTTGATCAATTACAATTTCAAAGGATTAATATTAATCAAATAGTTTTGACATATATTGAAATAGTTCAATCCAATAGTCTATTTATTTAGTTTTCAATTTATTTCCACAAAATTCATCAACAATGGAAACAACGTGGAAAGATATGGGGAATGGCATGTGTTGATTTTCATGTTTTAATTCTTGAGGATAAATGTATTCTTTTACAGAGGTGAAATGTTCTGTGCATCTATAATTTTATAATATTTAATTAGGATTATCTTACTATTTAGCTTAAGATTCATTTTGTTAATATATTTATGATTTAGAATTATCATAGGATTTTTATTTATTTGTCCGTTATGATTATTTGTTAAGTGATAATAATTATTTATGTTTAGCACAATCACTTAGGATTTAACTGGCTTATATAAAGGCCAATTCATAATTGTTATGAAGTGAAGTTGGATCACTTACAATACTAACGGTTGAGTTCCTTGAAAAACTCATTTTAGTTTCTTACTTATTAATTTGCTACATGAGATTTTGTTATTTGACATTCATATTATTGATTTGTTGGGTTTTTTAGTGAACTCAAACTTTGATTAAATGAGTTTTTTTTACTTATTAATCTATGATATGATTGAAAGATAGGATTGAGACTAAGATTAGAATTTAAGATTTAGATTGTTTTAGTTAATTATATTTAATAATTATCTTTTTTAAAATTATCATTTGTATAAGAGTTTGTTATTATCTTAAAGTGTCATGGCACTCTATATATTGGAAGCCAATTTCTATTGTAATTAAATATTGATAAAAATCTTTATGTTATTTTTTGTAAAAAAAAAAACTATCTTTCTTATCAATCCGTTTCAATTTGGTTTGATGTATCTCATTTAACCAGATCTTAAGGTAAAGGTCGAAGCTCAACACATAATAAATGACATCAAACAAGATAATATAAAGTAATACATTCTGTAAAGATCAAAAGGAAGAGTAAGATTATGTAGATGTTTGACGCAATGAACTCAAGACTAGACCAACACATCTTCAATCATGAGCGACTATCCAAAGAAAAGTTAGTTGCTAACGGTAAACCTTTTTAAGGCTGTTCATAACAAATTTCAATAAGGGTGACCATTTTGATAGTCACTAAGCTCAACTTCTTTCAATTCAATGGAAAAGAAGATCTAACGAGCTGGATTTGTAAGGTTAAGCCATTATTTGAATTTTAGTAAACTGCAAATGAAGACAAGGTGCCTCTTACAACTTACCACTATGAATATGAAGCTTAACTATGGTATCAAATACACAAAGAGAAGCAAGTTGTCACTTAGAAATGATTGGAAACAAAAAGCTTGTATGCTCGTTAGGGGCCTATCCTATTTGAAGATTTCTTTAAAGGTTTAACAAAATTGAAATAGACCATTACAATTCATGATTATCAAACTCAGTTTGAAAAGTTATTGAGTAGATCAAGAAAAATGTCAGTGTATCAACAAATTAGTTGTTAATGAGTGGTCTTAAAAATCATTTTTGAGTAGATGTGCAAGTAGCAAGACTATCGTCTCTCACAAAAGCTATGGGATTGACTTGATTACATGAAACTAAGTCTTTAGCTCAATTTATCACTTTTTCTAAAGAAAAAGAAAATGTGACGTTGACAATAAAAACTTATCTTTTAGTGAGATTTTAACTATGATGAAACTTTAAGCTAATACACTAATGCAAAAGGATATTTTTTATGGAGATTGTGGATGATAGGAATTTTATTGATTATGAGGGCTTTGTAAGGGATTTTAGAACATAAATTAAAACTTTTAAAATTTCATCATTGAAGACAAAGATGTTTTCAAGAGGGATGGAATATTACATATTTTATGATGAGATTGAAGGATATTGAGATTAGGATTAGAATTTAAGATTTAGATTGTTTTAGGTAATTATCTTCAATAATTATCTTATTTTAGAATTATCATTTGTTTAGGAGTTTGTTACTATCTTAAAATGTCATAGATGTCTATATATTATAGCCAATTTCTATTGCTAAGCAGTCATAAATTAATAGAAGTTCTTATGTTAATTCTATATAAAAAAAAACATCATTTCTTATCAACTAGTTTCAATTTGGTTTAACATAGCCCTTTTAACTAGATCTTAAGGTAGCTATCTAGGCTTAACACATAAAAAAGTGGTATCAAAGCAGGTTAATATGGTATCTACATTTAAAGATCTTATAGAAAAAGTTATGTTGAACTAAATTAAAGTTGGTTGATAAGAAAAAAAGTTTTTTACTCAAAACTGACATAAGAACATTTAGAGATCTAGTAAAAAAAGTTACGTAGTAGAAAAAGTAGAGGTATAGGCTCAACACATAACAAAGTGGTATTGTAGTAGGTTAATATAGTATTTACATTTAGAGATCTGGTAGAATAAGTTATGTTAAAACCAAATTAAAGTTGATTGATAAGAAAGAGAGCTTTTTATATATAACTAATTTAAAAACTTTGATTAATTTTTGACTACTTATAATAAAGGTTGGCTTCCAATATATAAAGAGCCATGACACTTTAAGATAATAACAACTCTTAAAGAAATGATAATTCTAAAATAATATAATTATGGAAGATAATTAACTATATAAATCTAAACATTAAACTTTAATCTTAATTTTAATTTTAATCTATTTTTTCAATCTCATTCTAAAGTATGTAATATTCTATTCCATCTCTCTTAAGAATATCATTGTCCTTAAAGATAAACTTTTGTAATTAATTTATATTTCACAATCTTCTACAAACATTTCACATCATTAACATTGTTATCATTCACAATCTTTAACATTAGTGTCCTAGCTTAAAATTTTTATTACAGTTAAAACACAAATCTTTCTTTTTTTTTTTTCTTTCATTTCACTAAAAATTAACTTTTTAAGTGCAGGCATCACATATTCTTTTTCTTTAAGAAGAAAAGTAAATTAAGATAGAGATTTAGCTTCATTTAATCATGCTAACCTCATAGCATTTGTGGAAGAAATTGGTTTAGCTACTTGCACATCTGCTTAAAAATTCATATGCTTAAAAATTATTTTTAAGATTACTTACAAAACTACTAAATTGTTGATGTGTTGACATTTTTCTTAATATGCTTAGTAACCTTTCAAATCTAGTTTGATAATAACAAGTTATAATGGTTTGCTTCAATTTTGTAAGATCCTGAAAAAAAATCTTCAAATTGGGTAAGTCTATAATGAGCATGTAGACCGTCCTTCAATTCTTCCTAAGTGACAACTTGCTGCTTCTTAAGTATTAAATACCAAAGTTTAGTATCGCATTTAAGGTGATAGGTTGCAAGAGGCACCGTGTCTTCATCTACAATTTATTAAAATTCAAAAAACTATTCAACTCAACAAGTCCAACTAATAAATCTCTTTCCTACCAAATCGATGGAAATCAAGCTTAGTGAGTTTTTGAATAATCACCTTTTTTGAAACTTGTCTCAAATGACCCAAAAAAGCTTCACTATTGGCAACTGACTTTTCCTTGGACACTTACTCTTGATTGGAAATTAATCGATCCAACCATGAGTTCATTGCTTCAAACATCTTCAAAATCTTGCTCATGTCTCCTTTGATCTTGGCAAAACATTGTTCTTTCATATTAACATGCTTTGATACCACTTTCTTATAGTAGATCCTCAACCTCGACCTCGAAATCTTATAGAAAGAGTTATGTTGAACTAAATTGAAGTTGGTTGATAAAAAAAATAGTTTTTTTTTTTTACCAAAACTAACACAAGAATTTTTATTAATTTTTTGACTATTTTACACTAGAGGTTGGCTTCCAATATATAAAGAGTCATGACACCTTAAGATAGTAACAAACTTCTAAACAAATGATAATTTTAAAATAAGATAATTGTTGAAGATAATTAACTAAAACAATATAAACCTTAAATTCTAATCATAATCTCTATCTCATCTTTCAATCTCATCTTAGAGTATGTAACAAAAATTGTCCAGGTGTACTAACTAATTATGAACTAAAAACTAACAAAGTATTCAATTCTTTGGTGACTTTCACTTTTCAAAACGATGAAGCTGATTGAAATTTAAACGAAGGCACCTTTGTGGAATTGACTAAATGATTTGCAAAAGTCGTCTCTTAAAATATTATCAAGCCAAAAGGTCTTTTTAAAGCTACAAAGAATGGCTTAAAAGTTGTAATAATAAATACCCAAAAAATAACTTAACATCAGTCAATGACAAATCCATTATAATTAAATATAATTGAAATAAAATAGAGTTAAAGTAGGAAGAAAGCTTACCATGTTAGAGCTTTAAACATAAGAATGCTGCACAAAATTGATGCTTATATGTTGAAAATTATTGTAGATTGATCAAATGCTGATAAAACTTACAAAAAATATATCAAATTAAAACAATTTGTCATTAAAAATAGAACTGTTAAAAGGTTTGCCCTCAATAAGCTTTAGAACATAAGGAAACTCGAAAGAATTTGAGAAAAATAAGAACATAAGTTAGAGCTTGATGGAATGTATTATGTCCCTTATTGAATTGCTAGTCTCTACCTTATAGAATTGTCTCTAATTGTCATTTTCCATTTTTTTGGAAGCCATTGTGCTTAAATTTTGGTAAGCTTATTTTTTAGTGATCTTAGAAATAAGTAAATGATCTTGGTGAATCTAGTGATCATGTGAAGGACTTTGAATCATATGGGATAATGGCACTTTCTTTTAGAACCATACCATTGATTCATCAACATAGCTAAGCAGATTTTAACCAACAAGTAAAAGCTTGAATTAGTTTCTTCATGATGGAAAAAAAGGGACAATTCAAGAGGAAGATAAGCAACTGCATTAATGGTAATGAGAAGGATTTGTTGATTGGTGAAAATAAATTATGCATTGGAAGGAATGGTAGAAAAACTTGTAACACTATCAAAAGTTAAAGATGGCAATAGTCAAAAAGATAAAGAGAGAACTCAGAAGTCAAACTTTAGTTGAGTTTGTTCATACTACCATCTTTAAGAGATGGTGTTAGCAAGTTTATAATTCAAATTGCAATGCCTACAACTCTGACTTTTCTTTATTTTCAGGGTGCAATCTCCTATGTACCAAAAAAGAAAAAGAAAACAATATTTAGTTACAAATAATTTTAATAATAGAGATAATTTGAATTAAAGAGGATTGTCATATTGTATTGTATTGAGAGCATTTATAATACAAATGAGTACATGATAGGATAAGGATTACAAGGTTTAAATACAAAGGAAAAAATGCAGAGAAGTATAAGTTGGATAAATGTGATAACATAGCCTCATCTATAAGTTGGCCTTAGCTTTGAATTATTCCACATCTGTAAGTTGACTGACTTTGAGTTATTCTTTCTCTCTTTAACAAAAGTAATTATAACTATATTTAAGTTTATTCTCCACCCCTATGATAGTGGGATTCCATCGATAAAGTTTGCGATATTGTAAATTAAAAAAAATTTAAAATTTAAAATAAAATTTAATAGATTGATAAAACTTAATGCATGATTATATATGAAAAAAATGCAAATAATTTGAACATTTTTTGCTTTTATTCGAGATAAAGTGTATATTTATCACTTTATTTAAGTAAATGGTTCAATTTTATTATTAATCATTAAATTTGTGCAATTTTACCATCATAACTGTAATTTTGTACTAAATTTACCTTTACAACACTATCATAACATGCGAGTTCGAAAACCGATGGCTAGACTATTTTAAGAAAACAAATCAAAATAGAAAGTCACTACCAATCATTTTTTATTAGATGTGATTAGTCACTTAGGAAGTCTTATCTTTCCAATAAACTCTTAAAGTTAATTAAAAATTATTAAAAAAATAAGTTTTGGTCTATGAAAAACAAAGTTGGGTTTGAAAGTATGGTTATGCATGAGGAAGGATTAATACCCTCATAGCAATCATTTTAAAATGGTACCAATTAATCACATATTATCCTTTAGCATTGATAAAAAATTATCTTAATTTTATTAGTTAAAAATAATTCACTTGATTTCATTTATTGCCACAAAAATCTCTTTTTTTTTTTTTGCTTAAATCATTTTATTTAGGAATAAAATGAAAATCTTTGGTTTGGAAACATTTTATTAATCCCTTAATATCTAGACGGAATTTCAAAAAATATTTCTCCACTAAAGAATTCCCATCATAATCCTTAAAATCAAAGGTAGTATTTTTTTATAAAGGATAATTGTTGGTAATCCTTCTAATATCTAGGTAGAATCCCAAAATTTATTTTTACTTTGGATATTATCATATTTTATTTTAAAAGAGAAAAACCTTCTTTTTTATTTTATTGAAAAAAAAATTCATCATTTTTTTCATTTTTATTTATTAATGATAACAAACAACGAGCATATGATGTAACATGAAATAAGTAAATGATACTAACTAAAGGCGTATGATGCAACATGAAACAAATATATGATACTAACTAAAATGATTGCAAATAATCAATTTTATTTCTCTTCTTGCAAATCTTTAATTTTATTTTTTATATATTTTTTATCATTATTTTCCTTAAAAGGTATTTGGTGATATAACAAGAATCCTTAGTGTTGGAAAATTTTCTTTAATTCCCTAATATCTAGGCAAAATTTCAGAAAATTGGTCATCCACTTAAGAAATTCTTGTGATATTTTTTTAAAAAATAACATTCCTTGATAAAAATAATCATTTGAATTCTCTCCAATATTTAGCTAGGGTTTCCAAAGTTTTTTATTTAGAGATTAATTTGAAAAAAAAAAGTGAACAATTAATTTTTTTCAATGGATGTCATAAGGGAAACAAGTAAATGAGAGCAAGTTTTCATGATTTATAAGGTAAAATGATGCAAGTAAGTAGCATAAAAAGGTGAAAATGTTATAGAATATGAAATGGAAGTAAGGTAAGTAAATGAATGGGAAGTAATGGAATGAATAATGGAAAAAATCAATGAATAAGTATGACATATAAAATTATTAAAGAAAACTAATGCATGCCCAATCAAATGCTCCATAAAATCTAACCCTAAAGATTTATCACAAATGTAACACTAATAACATATTATCATCATCATTGAAAAAAAGGATGAAATACTAAAATGGAGGATTTGATTGGTTTCAAAATAGTTTTTGTTTTTGGCTTTAAACTTAAACATTCTTCAATTCCTATGCATTGAAAAAATTTTTATTTTATCGAAATGGACCTTCATTTTACTATTCAAAACCAACAGAGATGAGTCAAAATTAAAGCTTAAAGCTTTCATAAACACCCTTAAAAGGCTAAAGCTAAAACCTCATTTTAAAATTACATTTAGAGTTTTAAAACTCTTTCAAGCACCCTTTTCATGTTTTTAAAGAGCTTTGGTTTCCTAAAGACACTCTTTTTTTAACATTAAACCTATAAAAACAAAGGCTAAAGGGACGAAGTTTGAAGCTTTTAAGACTAATAAATAGCTTAAAACTAAAAACTGACATTAAGGCTTCATTTGGTAATTAGGAATATCAATTTTGGAAGTCATTTTCCATTTTTCCAATGTTTGGAAAGGCATTAATAGCTTGGTCAATGAAAAATACTTTCGAGTTAACAAAAATTTATACTATAACAAATAAAAATTCTTTTTTTTTTAGCAGAAGACAATTTCCATCACTTTATTACCCCTAAATTCTACTGAAAAAGTATTATCTTTCTTAAACCCTAGCCTATTCTCCATATCTAACCACCATCAAAACTAACAAATCTCCCTTGATTTTTCACTTTTTCCTTTTTTTTCTTTCCTCTTCTTTTATTTTCGCACATACCTTTTATTTGCTTCGTGGTTCTCTTATTCTAGCACTAATTATTTCGTGGTAGGCCTTTTGTCTTTTTCGATAAAATAGTCTTGTTCACAGCACCAGTTGCTTCATGGGTCTCTTATCTTCCTGGGTTAAGCATTATGGTTCAGCTTTAAGTTCAACTTCAAGCTTCTCTCTTTATAAGGTTCGATTTTTAGATCTTTCAATTTTTATAATTTTTTCTTTCCCTAATTTTGAATCGTTGAACTTTTTAGCTATACTTTTTTTCTTAAAATCTTATTATAATTGAAATTCTTTCTTTGATTATGTGTTTGTTCATCATGAAATTGATTTTTTTTTCATTCATTCAAGTATTAGATTTTTTTATTATATATGAAATCCATTTACGGTAAAATATTCTATAAATTGGATTGAATTTTTATTATATCTGTATCAAAGTATTTATTATATATGATGAACTTTGTTCGAGCTTTACTTATTCTTGAATCTTGTTGGTCCTGGTGTTGCACGAAAATGGTTGTAAACATTAAATTTTATCTAGGTACTTCAGATTAGGCCCTGGTTTTTAATTTTGTTTAAATTTATTAAAATTAATAATTAAATATTAAATAAATAATAAAAATAATAATAATTAAAATTAAAAAAAAAAGAGGAGACAAGGTAAGGCATGGTGCCATGCATGGCACCAGCCTATCCCAATCACCCATTCTTTTACAGTCCCTGACACTCAACTGCACCACCCACTCCCCTGCAGCCATTGGCATTATACCTTCCACCCATTCCCTTGAGCCAACTACCCATGCCCTGAGTCGCACTTGTCCCCCTAAAACCTATCTTGGAACCACTTATCCTAGTAGTGGGGGGGGGGGCAATTGAAGCCCTATAAATCAAGCCCCAAACTAGCACAAAAAAAAAGAGGACAGAGATCTTTCCAGACAAGGAAGCAACCTAGAAAAAAAAGGAGTCTCTGCCTAAAAAAAACCTCAGAGAATACTCTGCCTAAAAACAAAAAAAAAAAAATCTACCAGAAAGTGAAAAAAAACACATGATCCTCCCTATAGGGAAGAACCTCAGCGTTAAAGCCACCCTATAAAAAAATAATAATCATATATTCGTAAAACAAAAATACAAAAGAAAAACTTAGGTTCCAAGTTTGGTGAAATTTTAGGTAATCAAAAACAAGAGAAGGGAAGAAAATGAGAAGAATAATATCTAAAAAATCGAAGCCATTTGGATTGGTGGATGGCCTTTTCTTTGGGTTGAAACGTAGGATTCCAACTTAGATCTAGAAAAATCTATTCATGTTTTAGCAAATGTGCCTAGAAGACATGAAAAATGAGTATGAGAGCTTTATTTTGAGGGCTTTTTTGAGTTTTCTGGTGACTGGCATGGCAACTGATGACCATCAGTGGCTAACCAAGAGATGAATGGTGGCCAACTTTTGGGAACTAGCCTGCCCCTTGGGTTTTTTGGTTGAGAGGATTTTGGGTTTTTTTTTTTTTTATAGAATTGAAGTAAAAAAAGGCTTTTATATAGGTAAATAAGGGCCAAAATGACATCATTTTAGCACCCATAGATTAACGTCTCAGCCCGCACACCTGATTTGCCAAGCTCCCCCAGCCCTAGCCTTGATCGATTTGACCGATCCATCTGAACTAGTTTAGATCGTCCAAAACTGACGTTGATTGGACTGTTGATTTGTTCGATTTACGTTTTTGTTAATCTTTTATATATTATTTTTGTCATTTTGAGTTTTATTATTATTATTTATGCATGTTTAAACTTTTAAATTTGTTAGAATTAATATTTGTTGTTTTTATAATAATAATTAATAAAAATGAAAACAAAAAAAATGAACAAATAATGAAAAATAAAGTTTAAATTTTTTTTTATAGTTTTATTAAAAAATTAAAACAAACCTTAACAAATAATAATATAATAAAAAATAACTTAAGATAATAATAATAATAATAATAACAATAATAAATGAAAATGATTTCTAAGCTTTTGATAATTTTTAAATTTGAAAAAAAAAAGAAGAATAACCAAAAAATAAATAAAAATAATAAAAAAATGTAAGAAAAGAAATATTTATCTGATGATGAGATTCTAACATACTCCGAGTAGCAATACCCATAAAATCTCTAGGTGAGAAGGTTTTTTTTTTTAAATACTACCAATGTATTGGAGTATTTATAAAATAATTTTCAATACAATAAAAAAATTTTTTCTATAAAAAATAAAATAAAAATTAACTAAAAATTATTAATAAAAATAAAAATTAACTAAATTAATAATAAAAAAAAATGGAAAAGAAATTTTAATCTGATGTGAGATTCTAAAATATTTCGAGTAGTGATGCTTTACGAAATCTCTAAGTAAGAAGATTTTTTTAAATATTACAAGTGTATTGGAGTATTTGTAGAAAATTTTCAATATGATAAAAAATTCTCTTTTCTTCAAAAAAAATGATAATCGAAAATACCAATAAAATTTTTAAAGGAAAAAATAAATTACATACATTGATATTTTGTCATTTGCATTTCATGCATATCCTTATCTTTATGGAAAATAAATACAAGCCTCTGAGGATGAGACTCTATAGTATTCCGAAAAGCGATGCCTAAGAAATCTCTAGATGAGAAAAAATTCTTTTAATATTATTAACGTACTAGATTTTAAAAATTATTTCAATAAAAGGGTTCTAATTTATTTTTTTGAAATTAAATAGAATAAAAAAAGAAAAAAAAACCAAAATTTCAATAAATCAAGTTAAGGAAATTATTTTTAAGCATTGAAACTAAACATATTTTTTTTAGAATTAAAGGATAATACATAACTAATTGGTGTCGTTTTAAATAGGCACTGTGAGGGTACTATTCCTTTCCCACGCATAACTGACTCTTGGACCTAATTGTTTTGCAGACTTTAAAATTATCTTTCTAATAAATTTTTTTAATCTTAAAATGTTATTAAAAAAATATTTTAATAGGTTGCCAATCGCAATTAGCCAACAAAGATTGGTGGTGACTCTGTTTTTTTTTCCTTTTTGTTTCCAAATTTGTTTGATGGCTCCAAAACCATTACAACAGTTTGACGACTCTGTTGGGAATGTTATTTTTTTTTAGAGTTAGGTCAAAAATTAATTACATATTATCCTCAATTTTGATTTAAACAGTCATAATCGGTATTTAATTTTAATTTCCTAAATTTTGATTATTTTTCAATAAAAACAAAAAACTAATAAAAAATCAAAAACAAAAAAGAAAATTTCATATGCATCTTTTTACTATGCTTTTTGTTATTTCTTGTTTTATTTTCTATAAAGTAAGAGACATTTGTGCTCACGATAACACATTGCACTTCACGTACGAGCTCTATTCTGGGGCTTCATCCTTTATAAGGGGAAGTAAAGTACCCATGCTCTTGTGAAGTGATAACCTCTGTAATGGTAAGCGAATTACTTTCACTCAAATTGAACCATTTCCATTTATAACCTCTAATGAGTGAAGATTGGGTTGCTTTATTAGTCCAGCAAGGATGACAGTGAAGAACAATTTAGGAACCTCTAGACTCCTGTAAATCCAAACCAAGCATGTAATAAGCTGGAGGAAGCCAACCTTAGGTAAAGCCTTACCCACTCAGTTGTAAGAAATGCCTAAGTCCAAAACGTGTAGGAATAAAAGTTGTTTGTTAAAAAAAAAAAAAACAAAACATTTTTTCCAATCCCAAACCACATCCTCACATTAACCCAAATTTGTTTTCTTTTTCCTTTTACATAAATCATATCATATAGTTTCACATTGAGGTATTTGTTCTAGGACATTTTTCTTCCGATAAGTTCTTTATGGTTCCCATAGAACTATAAATTTGCTTATTATCCATGAATGTCCCATGTGAGTCATATAATGAAA
The DNA here is from genome assembly GCF_047325235.1 of Durio zibethinus. NCBI lineage: Eukaryota > Viridiplantae > Streptophyta > Magnoliopsida > Malvales > Malvaceae > Durio > Durio zibethinus. Next base: position 9,290,216 of record NC_143174.1, on the reverse strand, counting down.
TACATATGTGGTCGAAAAAAGCCTAATAAAAGAAAGAAGATTGTTTGCCTATTAGTTATGTGTCTAAGTTACCCGAAAATGTGTATTTATATCTCACACAGAATAATTTAGAAGACTTAGCCATCATTTAGGGTTAGTTAAGTGAAGAAAGAAAAGAAAGATTTTGTAAAAAGTATAAGTAGATTGCATTCCTCATTTCAGTAGTGATTGAGGAATAATTGATTAAGGCAGTTATACAGTTTTGAGACTCATCCTATAAATGTTTCACTTTTAATTAAGAAGATTTGGTGCCGACCATTGAGGAGTATTCAATTTTTCTTGGGATAAAATTACAATCTTCAGATAAAGTGTTTACCCAAAAGTCAAAATCAAGTTACCGCCAAAAGTTAGCCAAGCTTATAAAGGTTAAAGTGGAAATCGTAGATTCATTCGTGAAGCCTAAAGGTGAACATCTCGGTATTTATTAAAACTTTCTCTAGAATTTTGTTTAGGGACACTTTGATGATGATCAAGGCATGGTTGTGTTTGCTTTTGCGTTATATGGCATGGTGATCTTTTTGAAGACTTTGGGCTACATCGAGATAATCATGGTGGAATTTTTGGAGCAAATTGAAACTCAAGCAATTAATCCTGCACTAGCAATCCTAGCCAAAACCATTAGATCATTGAATTTCTATCAATGGAATAGAAAAGGATGATTCATAAAATGTGCACCGCTATTGTATATATGGGTTAGAAGTCACTTCGAGTGTCAGAAAAGTGCATTCTCAAAGCCATATCTTTGAAACAAGGTACCAATTGAAGAATTTTGCAAAAGCTAATGGCTAACATTGAAGACTAAAGAAGAATGGATTTTATTTTTACAAAGGCTTCCCGGGGATGAAATAGAATGGATGGTGCCATGGATGTCCCATGTGCCTTTGTTGTATCGAGGAAGAGATGAACTGTGGATACAATTGTTATGACTATGTGGTCTAGTAAATTATGTTCCATTGATGGTGTTTAGGTATTTCGGTGTAAAGCAGTTTGTTTTTACCACTCATGGCTTGACTCAAATAGAATCACTTATGGGGAACCCGACCCACCTAAAACCTAAAAGTAGTTAATCCAAGTATGGAAGAAAACATAAAGGATGAGATTGGGGCCTCTCTTTGATGAAGTCACTCTTAATTACTAGATTTGGAGAGCAAAGTGACTTAGAGATACAGTACTCCCTCTTGATGATGGCTTACATCAATCAGCTAACTTTTTGGTAGAAGTGCAATTACCAAAAGTCAAGCTTGTTAGGAAAAAATTAGAAGCTGAAAAGAAAGAAAAAAAAAAGAGAAAATTTGAGACTTCATGAGAAGATAAGACAATTAAGATAGGAAGTAAAGGTACAAAAAGTAGATTGGAGAGAGTAATAAAAGAACAGGATGTGGCTAGCAATGATTTGAAAGATCTGCACTAAGAAAATAAGATATTGTGAGTCCAATTCAAGACTGAAAAAGTTACCAAATCTTACCTTAGCTAGTAACGCGAAATGGATGAGGTTTGAGAGAAAATAAACCAATAAAAAGGCAAAGCTTAAGAAAAGCAAGAAAAAGCCACTAAAATTTCTTGCCAGAATTGGAAGAGATTATACTCTATAGCTTTAGTAAGATTGGTCAAATGCCAGAAAAAAAAAGAAGAGGTTGAAGACTATGCTCATAAAAGAGAGAAAAAAATACCTTGAAGTGTTCAATGAAAGACAATCACTTCACCAGGTGATCTAAAGGTTGAAGCAGCAGTTGCAAAACCACAAGAATCATATTTCAACAATTATAGATGAATGACAAAGAAGGGAAAAAGATTGGATCTTCACATGTAATTCAAAAAAAATGCCCGCATGAAGTGGAAAGCAGAAAGCTTAGGGAGGCAATAATACATAGAGCACCTGACCAATCAAGTTTGTAAAGCAGTGAAGAAAGCATGAGAAATGGTTGAAAAGCTAGAGGTGTTAGGGTGAAAAGTCAATCCTATAAGAGAATATGGACAATGTTTAGTGAACTTTCTAGATGAGGTTCATTATGAGCAAGTCAAATGTTTCTATGGATACAACTCTAGAGTGATAAACTTCAGGCAACAACAGTTATTTACAATTAATGAAAATTTTCTAGTGTTGAAATTTGTCCAAGAGCAAATATTCCTCACTTGCATTCATGCATCATATGCACAATTTTTGTTAAAAAAATCACAAAAAAAAGCTAAAAATTAAAATTTTCAACATTTGGCATTATGAGTTTTTCAAAAATTATGGTAATAAAGGTTTAAGAATAGCTTAACCACCAAAAATTCTGACTCAACCTATTCATCATTCATACAATAATAGGGCTTAAATAAGAATCATGAAATAAAAATAGATCAATTGATTTAAAAAGATTGAGAAGGCACAAGAAATAAAAGGGGATCTTAATAAGATAATGGACATGCTTAAAAATCTTGACAAGTGAAAAGTGATAGAAGAAAATCCTAGCTTTCAAAAGTAATCACCAAATATAGTTGATCTTATATACCCTCTAAGATTTGAGCCCCAGTCACTCCAAGCTTCTTAAAGAGCTAGAATGTAAATTTCTACTCTCAAAGGATATCTATATCCACACCTATTCTAAGACATTTTCAAAATTTTGTTAATCCTATCATAGTAGAGAAACCATCTATGCCAATTTTGATTCTTGACTTGGATGAGCCTTAAGAGAGAGAAAGCTTGAGATGAAGACATATAAGAAAATGAAAGGTACTGTTACCTAACAAAAGATAAAATTATTGGAAGAAAGAACTAATGCCATAGAAAGAATGAATTTTTATAGCTCCATGGATGCAGCCAAGCTTTGTCTAGTCCCATACATGGTTATCCCATATAAATTCAAGGTCTTTGAGTTTGAAAAATATGATGACACGAAATGCTCAATGACTCATATCATTATATATTGTCATAAAATGGCTGCACAATGGTCGTAACAAAAAATTATTGATGCATATATTTCAAGATAACCTTATAGGTTTTATAGTTAGATGGTATATCCAATTAGACAAGACTCGTATCCATTCTTAGAAAAAAGCTCACAAGGGCATTTTTTACTCAATACCAGTGTGTCATAAATATAGCTCCAGATCGTTTGTCTGTACAGAGCATGGAAAAAAAGGCAATTAAGAACTTTAAGGAATAAATGTAGAAATTGAAAGATGTGGCTGCACAAGTATAGCCTTCCCTTATTGAAAATGAAACAACTGTTCTATTTGTTAATATCTTAAAAGTACCATACTATGAAAGACTAATTGGTAATGCAACCAAGAATTTTACGAATATGGTGATCTCATGTGAGATTATTAAGAATGCGATAAAAAATGGCAAACTTGATGTAAGAAAAATGAGAAGAGAAAAAAAAGGGTAAAGCTCCTAAAAAGAAAAAAAAATGAAGCCTACACTATAAACTATGTAGGGAAACAAATTAGAGGTTTCACTTCGTACCATGCATCAATGTACCAAACCCATTACCCTCCTATAAATAATGTTAAATCCATCCCTCATCCATATCAGTCAGTACAATAACCAGTTTATCCACCTTATTTTCAATAATTTTTTCGAACATCCACCTATGCATACAACCATCTTATTGCACCCGCTAGATCATAATGGAGATCCAACCCAACTAGTGGTCTGAGAGCCCCAAGAAATACCCAAGAAAAAACTTTTTTTGACTTTATCCCTATGACATGCATTGATTTATTCCTTTAACTTGTTAAGAAATATTTACTAGCCTCTGCTATTATTGAACCATTGAAACCTTTTGTATCCTAAATGGGATGATCCTAATGCTCATTGTGACTATCACTATGGAAATCTAAACCATTCTATGGAGAACTTTACTAATTTGAAATGCAAGGTGTAGAGGTTAATCAACAAATGAGTGTTAAACTTTGATACTGGCCAGTAAGGGACTACAAATGTTAATAAAAATCTTTTACCAAATCTTACTAGATCGATAATAAATGCTTTAATTGATGGACAAGCATGTTATATAAAAAGAGGGATAGATGAAGTCAAAACTTCAATAACTAGCTACCAAATCTTACTAGATCGATAATAAATGCTTTAATTGATAGACAAGCATGCTATATAAAAAGAGGGATAGATGAAGTCAAAACTTCAATGGCTAAAGTGTTTGAAGCTTTAGTTAAGACTGATATGTTGAAATCAATAGAGCCTTACAATTGCTCTAGGATGATTAACTCAATCAAGAGCTATGACTATCACAAAAGTGTTTTGGGGTATTCTATCGAGAATTGTCATCAATTCCATTAAAAGGTATAGAAGTTGATGGATATGGGTCAAATAAAATTTTATGAAGAAAGGGATGATCTGACAAAAGTTGAGGTGTCTACTATTGATGTAAATATTAAATTTATGCGTAACTAGTGATGATCTATAACAATGAGAAGCCGACCCCAATGCTAGAAAAGCCCATTTTTTGATCGATAGTGACTATTAAAGTCTCTAGCCCTTTTTATACTAGAATGACAAGGTAGTACCATAGAAGTATGATTGTGATGTTGTGGTTAAATCATATACTATAAACATAACAAGCATTGGAGGTATGACCTGAAGTGTGTAATGTTATATTCCAAAAATGCTAGAGAAAGCTAGGAAAGAAAAAGCCAAGGTCGAAGAGGAAAAAGGAAGTTAGAGTAACCTTATGGCAGTCTCTGATAAAAAATACCAAAAGCTAGTCTTTAAAAATGGAAGCTTATGAATTTAAAGTTTATAAAGCATAGTGAGTATAGTGCGATAGAATAGTTGAATAAGATGCCAGCTAGAATTTCACTATTATCACTCTTGCTAAGTTTAAAGTTACACTTTAATGCTTTATTGAAAGTGTTTAATCAAGTATAAATACCTCACAATGTATCTGTTGAGTGCATGAATAACTTATTGACAATTTGGTGATCTCAAATTACATCTCTTTTGTTGATGAAGAGATTCCTCTAAAAGGTCAAGGAAGTACTAAGGCTCTTCACATTACAGTAAAAGTGTAATAGTCATATAATGGCTAAGATTCTGATTAACAATGGCTCGTCAATCATTGTTATACCTATGACTACTCAGGTAAAGCTACTTGTTGATGGATCTTATATGAAGCCTAGTCATATGGTAGTTTAAACCTTTGATAGGACTCAAAAAGAGGTGTTAAAAGATATAGAAATACCGTTGCAGATTGACCTCTACCCTTTCAATGTGAAATTCCAAGTTATGGATATCTTTTTCTTATACAATTATTTGTTAAGTAGATCATAAATTCATATGGCAAGTGCTGTTCCATCCTTATTGCATTAAAAAGTTAAATTTATTGTTGATGAAAAACTTACATGCATAGTACGAAAAAAAAATTTGCTAGTAACCTAATCGGTAAATATCTCTTATGTGGAAACAACAGATGAAGCTTGAAAATGCTCTTATAGATATTTTGAGATTGCCAACATAACATATGTGGCTAAATGAACTAAATTATATTCACCACACCTGTCTACAACTACTAAAATGGTTATCAAGCAACTTACTAGAAGGGGGTGGCAACTTAGAACTGGACTTGGAAGAAATTTGCAAAGAATCACAAAGCCATAAACAATATATGAAAAGAAAGATCGATTCAGCTTGGTGTATAAACAAATAAGTGGGACAGAATGAAAATGATGAATGCGAAGAAAGAAAATAAAATGGTTAATTTTTAGGGATATGAGCCAGAGTCGGAGCCTATGGTTATTCCTTACCTCTATAATTCTTTCTATTCGATGGATGTATCCATCCAGATTCACTTGAAGCCCCAAGTGCAAAGTTGGTGGAGGTTTTTTTTGAGCTGACTATTCAGATGGTGGATGGGGAAGAAAATAAGAGTCATGATAAAGAGATGTTTGTGCACCATTGTCCTTCAGATTTCGAGCTAAACAATTGAAAAGTCATAAAGTTGCCTGTTGTCTTTGAAACTTTTAAAAAGTAATGTACTATAAAATTTTAAATCCTTAATTGCTCGTTCTATAAGCATTAAGAGATCTTTTATGGTGTTTTATATTTCTCATTTTAATAAAAAACTTAGAAAATGCATCTGTATTTCTTTTATTTACTTTTATTTTCATTCACTCTATCAATTTTTTCTTTTTCATTCTCCCTTTATCATTTTCTTACCATTCCACTTTTGTGAGCCAATATTCTCTTTATTTCACCCATTTGCAAGTTCCTAAATAATGAACATGAAGATAATTATAACAATAATCTTGGATCTGATTTTAAAAACCCAATTCATGTTGATGAACTTGATAATGAAGAAGATTCAAATAATTATACATTACCTCTTGATTTGTTGAAATTTATAAAACATTAAGATAAGCCAATTGAGCCCCACTAGAAAATTATCGAATTAGTGAATTTAAGGAATGATGAAAATAGAAGAAAGGTTAAAGTTGGTACATTTCTTTCACTAGCTGATAAACAAAGGCTAGAAGAACTATTTTAAGAATACGTGGATGTGTTCACATAGTCTTATTAGGATATGCCATTATTCAGTTCTAACATTATAGAACATAAGTTACCTTTTGAAACATGAATGAAAATTGGTATAGAAAAAATTAAGATGCATGAAACCAGGAATACTGTTAAAAATTAAAGAGAAAGTGAAAAAGTAATTTGACGTTGGATTTTTAAAAGTGGCAAAATATTCTAAATGTGTAGCCAACATAGTGTTAGTCCAAAGAAAGGCAGAAAAGTGAGAATGTGTGTTAATTATTAAGATCTGAATAGGGCAAGTCCTAAGGATAGTTTTTCTTTGCCCTATATCGATACCTTAATGGATAACACTACTCAACATTCCATATTTTCCTTTTTGGATGGTTTCTTAGGTTACAACCAAATCAAAATGGCTCAAGACGATATGGAGAAAACAATGTTTATGACCATGTGAGGGGCGTTCTGTTACAAAGTCATACCTTTTAGGTTGAAAAATGCTAGAGCTACTTATCAAAGAGCAATGGTGACTCTTTTTCATGAAATGATACATAAAGAGATAGAAGTGTCTATGAATGATATGATTGTAAAATCTTATGAAAGAGAGGATCATGTAGTCAATCTCATAAAGTTATTTGATAGGTTAAGAAAATTCCAACTAAAGTTGAATCATGCCAAGTGTATATTTGGTGCTAAATCAAGAAAATTATTAGGCTTTGTGGTCAGTAAAAGAGAAATCGAAGTGGTTTTAAATAAGATACATGCTATTTAGAACTTATCGCCTTTTCATACCCTAAAAGAAATGTAAGGCTTTCTAGAGAGATTGAATTATATTGCTCGTTTCATCTCTTAACTCACTTCCAAGTGCGATGCCATTTTTAAATTTATTAGAAAACATGATCAATGAGAATGGAATGATGAATGCCTAGAAGCTTTTGATAAGGTCAAATATTACTTGTTGAATCACATGTGTTAGTGCCATCAGTTCTAGGAAAGCCTTTACTTTTATACTTAATAGTATAAAAAAATTTAATGGGATGTGTATGGGGGCAAAATGGATAAATTAATAGGAAGGAACGGGCAATTTACTACTTAAGCAAGAAGTTCACTGATTATGAGTCCAAGTATTCACCATTGGAGAAGATATGTTGTGTATTGGCCTGGATAGCTCAAAGACTTAGATAATATATGCTTTATCACACTACTTGGCTTATAGCAAAGTTAGATCCTATTAAGTATATGTTCGAGAAGCCTTCATTGATAGAAATAATAGTGTGGTAGCAAGTTATGTTTTTAGAATATGATATTATTTATGTAACTCAAAAAGCTATTAAAGGAAGTGTAATAGTTGAGTTTTCTACCAATCGTGCAATTGAAGATTATGAACCAATGAACCTTGATTTTATTGATGAAGATGTGATAGTCATTGAAAAAAGAAACCTGTTGAGAATTTTTTATGGACACTATTATCCCATCACAGCTAGATTGAATTTTAACTACTCAAATAACGTAGCTGAATACAAGGCTTGTGTAATGGGATTGTGCGTAGAAATTGAAAGGAAGATCAAAATGTTAAATATGTTCGGAGATTCAGCACTAGTCATTTATCAGTTACAAGGTGAATAGAAAACAAGAGATTCAAAATTGATCCAGAATCATAAATACTTTACTGAATTGGTCAAGCAATTTGAAAAAGTTTAGCTTAAGCATCTACCTAGGAAGAAAAACCAGATTGTTGATGCACTAGCTACTTTGGCTACAATGATCAAAATAAATGAAAATACCAAGATTTAATCCATCAAGTTGTAAATGAAAAATGTACCAGCACATTACTCAGGTATTGAAAAAGAAGTTGATGGGAAGCCATGGCATCATGATATCCTATAATACATCAAAAGTCAACAATACCCAGAACATGCAACAAAAAATAGTAAAAGGATTATCAAAAGGCTAGCTATGGGTTTCTTCCTTGATGGAGACATTCTCTTTAAAAGAAGTCGAGATTAGGTGCTTTTAAGATGTGTGAATGCAGTTGAAGCAAAGAGGATTCTTGAAAAAATGCATGACAGGATTTGTAAGGTACATACGAATAGTCATATGATGGCTAGACCAATTATGAGAGTTGGCTATTATTAATTGACAATGGAGAGTGATTGTATTGATTATGCTAAAAAATGTCATAAATATTAGATTTATGTTGATAAGATTCACACTTCTCCATCAGCTTTGCACATTGTGGCATATCCATGGCCATTCTTTATATAGGAAATTGATGTCATTGGTTCCACCACTCTAAAAGCCTCAAATGGGCATAGACTCATCTTTGTAATGATTAATTATTTCATGAAATGGGTAAAAGTTGCATTGTATGCTAGCGTGACCTGATTAGTGGTATACAAGTTCATGAAAAGGGAGATAATATGCATATATAGGCTTTCAAAGCATATTATTTTTTATAATACCAAAAACTTCAATAGTAAAATGATAAATGAAGTGTGCACTCAATTTAAGATCCATCATTGTAATTTGGCACCATACCATTCAAAGATGAATGGGTCAAATAAAGCAGCAAACAAGAATATTAAAAAGATCCTAGAGAAAATGATTAATAATTACAAAAATTAGTATAAGAAGTTGCATTTTACCTTACATACTTATAGAACATTAGTTCAAACATCTGCTAGAGCTACCCCATTCTCATTGGTTTATGAAATGGAAGTTGTGCTGCTAGTTAAAGTAAAAATTCCCTTATTAAGAGTTCTGATGAAAGTCGAGCTAAAATAAACAAAGTGGGTCGAGAATTGCTATTAGCAATTGAATCTTATTGAAAAAAAAAAAGACTTATAACATTTTGCTATGGTCAACTGTATCAAAAGAGGATGATAAGAATACATGATAAGAAAATTCACCCTCGTCGCTTTTGAAAAAGAGACTTAGTGCTAAAAAAGATCCTTTTGAATCAACATGATAATTGAAAAAAATGGATACCGAATTAAAAAGGTTTATATATGGTGAATAAAGCCTTTTTCGATGGGGCATTGATTTTGGTAGAAATGAATAGAAATGATTTGCTTACTCCAATAAACTCAGATGTTGTGAAAAGATACTTTGCTTAAAATCATAGGTTGTATCAGTCTAGCTTCGTATAAAGCATCATGGAACTAGTTAAATGGCATTTTAATCTCTTCTACCCCTTCTTTTTATATGCCTTTTATCTTTGTCCAAGGTGTTGACTGTATGATTGGGCAAAAGATTCCCACTAACATTAGGTGCTGAGCTCTCACTGGTATCGAAATTTATCAGCCCTTTTTTAATCAAATGCTACATTTTTACTTTAAAGAAAGGTAATTTTTAATAGAATGGCTCGTTACTCCATAATGGTATTCATAATGGGCGGTGGCATCATACCATTTAAGATAAGGAGGTTTGGGTTGTTTGGCAGGGACGGGAGTAATTAGATAGTTCTTATAGAGTTTTTGATATAAATTTGTATAGCTTATGGGTATAGGATCAAAAGTGGCTCTTTCTTTGGTTCGTGGTTCTCTAATATTACTTGTAGTACTAACTGGGTGAGAAGGGATCTTGGTGAAGATAGATAAGATGATCGGGTGGTTGATTGATAAGGAGATACAAAGGTATGGTTTACCATGTAGTGGTATGTACGGTAGGTAAACCGAGAGTAACTTTTAAATTGCTATCCCTCAAGACTTATAGCTTGAGTCTCACTCTCTTTTTTCTTAGGTACTCTTTCAGAAGATTCACCTCCTTCAAGCTTACTATTTTTTATGGCATTTTCGATAATATCTCCTGAAATCACCATATTAGCAAAGTTTTTTGTTGCATTTCCTATCATTTTTTCATAGTATGGTGACTTTAAGGTGCTCACAAACAACATTGTAGTTTTTTTTTCTATCAAAGAAGATAGCCCAGGGCCATATCGATAATATGGCGATATTAATTGATGAAGGACCAAGTCAAATCTTTCCATGTCTTTATTTAGGTCTCATCTAACTAGACATAGCATCTTGCTATAGACCCAGTTAAACTATTTTGAAAGGCATACATAAGTAACATCTCATTACTAGCATGTGCTACCATTTTACGATAGTACATGGTGATGTGTGTGATAAGACACTTAGTATCATTATACTTTTTAAACTCTGGTACTTAAAACTTGGGTGACATCACCACATCTGGTATTAGGTAAAGTCCCACTGCATCTATGGATCCATAAAAATCTTTTCCCTCTACAGCTCTTAATTTTTCCTTAAGCCTATTCATAGCCTAATTAGTCTTAGAATTCTTCAAAGCCATAGTTGTTTGTGGTTTCTCTTTCTCTTTTGCATCCTTTGTAGTAGAAAGTTGAATGGGCTCAGCTATCTTTTTGGCGAAAACAGGATTATCATAACTCTAGATGTTTTCATGGCTGGGTTTATAAGTCATTCTTGGATAATTGTATTTTAGAAAAGCTATTTGCTGAGGTTGAAATACTAAGGTGTTTGAGTTTGTTATGGACTGAAGCCGAGAGGATATGCCGATTCAATAGCCTCTTGTGAAGTATCTTCTTCCATGATTTTCGTCTACTTATTTTTTCTAAGGATTATAGAATCTTGCCCAACTTTTCCTCTAGTGCCTCTTGAGCTTTTTTTATCCTTTCAAAGTGACTTGTATTGTCCTGTTCCACCTTTCTAGCTCAAGCTCGTGTATTATATTAATGTGTAGCTATTTGCACCTTAGTACCACAATTGAAAATTCAATGATGATGTTATGATAATGAATGAATGAATGAGCGTGATACAAATGCATGAAAAAGAAAAGAAAAGAAAATATTTGCCCCTTAAAAGAAATTCAACAAAAGAAAACTTTCATTTATTCAACAGGAGTCTATTTTACATCAAACCTAATACTGTTCTTCTATAGAAATGCCTAACTTGCTCAAACTGGTCTTTAGCTTCCTCAATGAAGTTTAATAGTTTTTGTCCATGTTCCCCTATTGGTGTAACCGAAGCTTTCAATGCCTCAACCCTTTTTACCATTCATCTGTTTTGATTACGGCCTTACCTATCTGAGCTGTGAGGTGGTCTATGTATCTTTGTCTTTTCAACCCTTCTCTTTTATCGTACCACACTTGATAAGATAACTCTTTGTGCCTTTCCATGAAGATTTTGACATGATTTTTTGTTCATTCAACTTTGATGTCAAAGTCAGAATGTAATCTAAAAGCCATTGATTCTTCTATTCAACCTCTATAAAAGCATATTCTATTTGGGCACGTTTTTCTTTTAACTCTTCATTTTCATGAACCAGATTGATGTTGTTTATTTTTTTGGCTTGCATCTATATGCATAACCTCTTAGGTTCTTATTACAGCTCTTTCAGCTCCTTAAGGGCATCATCCCATTCTCTAACAACTTTTTAGGCCTTACTGTATTCTTTAGAGATCCTATGGACTTGGATTTTTAATTTTTTGCTTTATTTTGCCACTGGTCTTTTTTTTCTTGTAGCTTTAAAAATTCTTACTTCAGTTTCTCCTTTTCCATTTCATGCTCTAACTCAGAAAGCTTATTATCTGACTCTTGGCCCACTGGTAGGTGATGATCTTAAGGCATAAATATAATCTCTTGACCTCTCTTATTTCTTCAAATTAGATATCCCTGAGTGACTCGATTAGTGAATGGCCTTAGGCTTATTCTCTTGGGCTTCTTCTAGGCTTTGATCATGTTATCAATCTTTTGGAAAGTTTTAGGCTCCCCATATGAACAATCAAACTGGTTAAGGGTAGAAGTCATAGGGGTAAACTATTCGGCTCCATGTTATCTCCTTACCATCAATGGTGCATAGCTTGTTGACCCCCATAGACCTAAAAGTGGAACCCTTGTCTCATCTCCACATTGATATAACATAGGTTCCTTATCCATCCATGGAGCTAACCATCTTACCTGACCCACTGTGAGCCCTTGCAGTAAACACTTCCACTCATTCTAAGTCTTTGCTTCTAGCAAATGCTCTGACAAAACTCCTTAATTTGACTTCGAGTATAGAAATAAAGCTTGGAAAAGTTACTATTCTTGCATTCAAAATGACTTTTCATCTATATATATAATAAGGGTATGCAACCCATAAAGCGTGCTCTATCATTTTGCCTATAAAAAGTCAGTGATCTGATGGTTTCTGCCAGGATAACTAGTGTAAGATTACACCCCCTTTCAATTTGCTCAAATAAATCAACCATTTCTATCTCAATATGGCCTAAAACCTTGGGGAAAATGACCAACCCATATATGACAAGAGTAAATGCATTCATTCCCTGATCATCATCTGGATACTTAACAATGAAATCTTGGAGCATCTCTCATGGAATACCTTTGTGTTCTCTTTTTTCTCGGATGTATGAATCTATGACCTCATTTTCACTCCTAGGATCTGACCTAGCTTTTTGTGACTTCCTTATTTGTATTTCTTCATTTATACTCTATCTGGATATAATAGATGCATACCCACTAGAATTGAGTACTCCTCTATTATTGGTACTAGATCAACCTGATTCATGATGAAACATTAGTAGGAAGGATCCCAAAACTATACAATTACCTTGATAAGTGAGTGTTCGACCTCAACTAACAAGAGATATGCACTATGCCTAAACTTTTCACAAAAAGCCTCTTGCCTTGAAAGGGTCATACCATTTCACATGTCTACATAGGCTTTTCAAATCATTATGTTTGAAGAGTAGGTGAACTTCTCTTGATAGTGTAGAGACATAACCCTATGGTAAGCAATCTCATTCTTTTCACTGTTTTTTTTTTTATTCTATCTTCATCTCTTTGGGAAAGTCACATTTGAACAACATAGATGAGGCATAAACCTAACGTTTTATGGAATCCATGAAGGTTTTTGTTGAAATAGCTTTGGGGTAAAAATACTATACAATCTATAAACATGTTCATGAATGTGCATAAAAAGAAAAGAAATAAAAGAAGACAAAGAAATTAGTTAGTCAATAAAACATAGAATAAACACCATATCAAAAGTAAGATGACCTTAGATTTAGGTTAACTATAAAAGGTGGAAAGATAAGGCTCTATCTATGGTTGGGCTTTTAAGGTTGACTATATGTGGTTTAGGTTAATTCTAAAAGGTTCCTAAATTGTTCCTTACATCATGGTCCATTACAGCCTAGTAAGGCACCCCAATCGTCACCCATTATAGGTTTCAAGCAGAAAGGGTTCAATTTAAGTGAGGGTATTTGGCAGGCCTATACAGAGACATGAGATCTTACAAGCGTATAGGTACTTCACTCCCTCTTAGAGGTTAAGCCTGAGTGGAGGGGTTATGTTATGCACATGCAAATGAATGACAGATATATACAATAAATAAATAATCAGGTAAACATAAGCAATGAAAAGTAAACAGGTATACACAATGAAAAGGAAAATAAATAATAAAGTGAATACAAACAATAAAAAGGAATAAAATAATTTAAAACTTATTAAGCAAGGCTTGGATAATAAGAAATCATTTACTAGTTTGACTCTCAAATTCTCCAATAGAGTGGTCAAGCTATCATAACGTATAGATCCATAGACCTACCGCTAGACATGGATGAAAGGGAGTCGTCACCAATCTTTTTTGTTTAGGTGTGATTAACTACTTAATTGAATATGATTTACAAAACAGATGCTAGGTTTGGGAATTGGTTACGCATAGGAAAAGTTGTAGTACCCCCACACACTCATCCAAAAGATGGTACCAGTTTAATCTCGAATTATCCAAGCCTCGATTATTTTAATGATTTGCCAAATAACTTAATATTGAAAATTAACTTTAAAATTATCCCAATAGTTTGATAGCAATTTAGGATAATTTTCTCACCTTAAGAGTATTCATAGAGACTAGTGTCATGTTCTGAAAAGGCTCTATCATCGGATTTATTAATTTTTATTCCCTAAAGAAAATAGTAAACCTCTTAAATTTTTTATTTTTTATTTTGAAAACATTATTTACAAAGATTTTTTTGAAGGATTTTTTCTTTTTTTTGAATTATTTTTTTCTTTCAAAAATACTGGTGGCAAGAATAATTCTTTCTTTTTTGTTTTTTTCCCTTTTAAAAAATAAAACAAAAAAAATAAAAAATAGATTAAAAAAATAAAATCAAATAAAATCAAAAAATAAAAATAAAATAAAAAAGGAAAAACCTACGATCAGGTTGGGTCAAAGTGCCGGTCAACACGTGGGTCGTTAGGTCTGCATATGATCCTGGCTTATCCAAAACGACGTCATTTGGTAGCAGTATAAAAGCCAAGCTTTAGCATTTTTTCTCAAAATCACCCGAGCTCTTTTCTCTCTAAACCAGCCTTTCTCTGCCTTCTTTCTAGAAATGCCCACCAAAAACTTCAGTCAGGGACCAAAATTCCACTGGTTTCTAGAAAAGTTACCAAGATATTCAATCGAAAAATTAGAGACTTGTCGATTTTTGTAAAGTTGGTTGAATTCTGAAAATCTTGCCTAAATCTCACCAGAATCTCGTTGGAAACATCAAATAGCCACCAAAAAATTCATCGAAAACTTCATGCTATTCCTAAAAACCCAAAAAAACCCAAAAAACCCAAATTTTTTCGAAATTTTCCTAGATTTCTCCAAATTTTGCCCGGATTATTCCCAGAACCCTCTAGAATCCTAATTTTAACCCAGAAACCTATAATCAAACCTCTAACTTTAGATAGATCCAAAATCCCAAAATTAAACCTCTTAGAACCTTTTCTGCCAAAAATTTTTCAGCCTCTTTTCTTTAAAATTTCTTCTAATTTTTTTGTATATTTTCGTGTGTTCATCCTCTGTAAAACTAGTCTAATTTATAGGTAGTTCTAGGATCAGTTTAAAGATATTGACAGAATCAATCCCAAGCTTGAATCCTGGGGTTGAATTCTGTCATAATGGGATTTTAGGTCCCAAGATTTCAGCAATCCCATGCTGATATGATTTGGCATTGAAATTTTGACCAAGCGAGATTCTAATCCCAATTCTATTTTTGTTCACGTGTGAATTAAAACAAAAAAGGAAAGAAGAAAAGAAAGAAAAAAAAATAATAATAAAATACAAAGGAAATCAGTCCAACTAGGCTTGGACATAGATGGGCCTAATAGGCCTAGACACGAATGGGCCTAATTAAAGCCCGAACATAAATGGGTGTCTACATATTTCATAAAATATTTTGTTATAAATTATTTTAAAATTCAAAACATAATTTTTAAAACATATTTTACCAACATACTTCTAACATTGAAGTAAATTGATAATGATACTTCTAATTTTAGATAAAAATGTCATAATTTAGCACTATATTTAGTAGAAAATGTAATAATAGAAGAAGAAAATTAAAAATAAAATAACTTTGAATTTTAGCTTCATGACTATTTTTCCATTGTCATTTTCAACTTTTTTTCTTAATTATAAAATAATTTCTAGCAAAATCGTTTATGAAATATTTTTCAACTATTAAATCTTAGTTAAATTTGCTTAAAAATTAGAAGTATGATAGATAAATTTGCTTCAAATTTAAAAGTAAAATGAAAAATTCACAAATTAAACTATTAATAGTAAATTTGACCCATTCACATAAATAAAATGATAAATTTGCTCTTATCTCTTTTTATCTAATAATGAATTTTTAATTAAAAATTTCAAGTAGTTATTCAACATTTGTAAATTATTGGTTAAATTTTTCTACATGTTATTTTTAATTAACTATTTACATATCATTATTTTTTTTTCAAGTTTAATCAATTTATTGATTTTGATTCTTAATTTCACTTTTCATTTAATTATTTTAATTGAGAACTTTACAAACCCCTTTTAGAAACTTCACTTTACCTTTACACTATATTTAAATTAATAGGAGAATAGAAAAAGGAAAGGAAAGACCCAAAAGTGAGAAATACTTTCCTTTCGTTTGGATATATTTTTAAATAAAATGAAAGAAAAGTATGAAAACTTAACAATCTTCCATTTTCCTTAAAATCTCAATTATTTTAATACTATGATTTAGTAACACAGTTTTAGAGATTTTCAAAATAAAATAAGGGAAATAATTTCACATTGGAAAAATAATAAAGACAGATAGTTAAGTCTGTTCAAAACAAAAGGATAAGTTTATTCAAAATAAACAGTTTCAACTATTCAAAAATAGATAATTTTTGTCTATTTAAAATAGACAGTCATATTTGTAGGAAAAGATACTTATCTATTTATAAAAGGCTCCTCTAATTTTCTAAAAAAACAAAAAAATAATTCTTGGAACTCTACCTTTTTCTTCAAACTCTAGATTTCTTTTATAAAAGTTTTGCTGTAGAATACTATTATAAAAGTTCTGTAATCTTGTGATATGCCAGTGATTGCTTGGTGGAGTGATTTTGTAGTGCAAAACATAGTCAGTCACTGGGCTTCATTGTATCCTTAAGGTGTATTGCCTGTAACCCTTTTGTACACTTACTAAATAAATAATATCGTGGGGGCATATAAAATCTTAAGGAAAGTGGCACGTTACACGCCTTGGAGCATTTTCTCAAAATTTTAGATTTACCAAAAGCATTAATTTCAGTTTTTCAATGTTTGCTCTAACAATATTAAGGTTTTACTCGATTTAACAATAGCTTCTGAAACAAAGCTCAGGGAATTGGCTTCTAGTTTTGTCAAATTAGATCATTTTGATGGTGGCAATTTTCAAAGATGGCAGATAAAAATTTTTTTCTTACTTTCAACCTTGAAGGTTGTATATGTTCTGACTACATACAGGCTAAGAGAAAATGAAACAAAAGAATCTGTTGCTACAAAAAAGGGAGGCAAAAATGGGATAATACAAACTACATGTGTAAAGTCTATATTTTGAATGGTCTATCTAATAGCCTATTTGATACATACCAAAACGAGGCTACTAAAATGGAGTTATGAGACAAATTAGAGACTAGGTATATGACTAAGGATGCAATAAGTAAGAAAATTCTTGTTAGTCATTTCAATAATTATCATATAGTTGATGGTCATTCTGTGATTGAACAATTGCGTGAAATTGAAAGAATGCTTAATTAATTTAAACAATATAATATGAGTATGGATGAAACAATTATTGTGTCCTCTGTAATAGACAAACTTCCTTCATTATGGAAAGACTTTAAAAGAAGTTTGAAACATAAAAAAGAGAAAATTACTCTTGAGGCTTTGGCTAATCATCTTCAAATTGAAGAGGAATACTGAAAGCAATAACAAAATTTCAGTTTTGGTGATGCCATAGTTCAAGTTTTGAAGAAAAATATACTACAAAGCTTAACAAAAAGAAGTTCAAGTTCAAGAATATTGCTAATGGGCCTAAATTCAAAAAGAATAAGAAAGGCTCATGTTATCATTATGGTAAACCAGGACATTTCAAGAAAGAATGCCAGTTGCTACAGAAGAAAAGTGATTCTTTAAAAAGGGATACTTCTGAAAATTTTATTACCATGATTTTCGAGATCAACATGCTTGAAAATGATGAATCTTAGTAGGTTGGTTCTGGGGCAACAAAACATGTGTGCAAGGACAAAAGCATGTTCACAATATTCAAACCAAGTGAATATGGTAGTGTCCTCTACATGGGAAATTCTTCTACAACAACAATCAAAGGCAAAAGGACTGTTGATCTTGAATTTAATTATGAAAAACTCTAACATTGAATGATATTTATTATGTACCAGAAGTTAGAAAGAACTTAGTGTTTAAAAGTCTGGTGAACAAGTTTGGTCTTAGTGTTTGGAAGTCTATTGAACAAGTTTGGTTTTAAACTTGTATTTAAGGCAAACAAATTTATTCTATCTAAGGGAAGAATTTTTGTTAGGAAATGGTATATGTATAAGGGAATGTTCAAACTCAATATTATTGATTAAAATAAGAATGTTGTTTCTGCTTACATTGTTGAATCTTCATATTTGTGGCATTACAGATTAAGTCATTTAAATTATAAAAAATTGCATGATATGAGTAAACTTCTGTTAATCTCCTAATTTAGTCAAGACATTAATAAATGTAATACATGCATGTTGACTAAGATTACCAAAAATCTTTTTTCTAAGGTTAAAAGAAATACACAGTTACTTGAGTTAATTTACAGTGATGTTTGTGATACATATAGCACTCCCACATTATCTGGAAAAAAATATTTTGTCTCATTTATAAAAGATTGTACTCAATATTGCTATGTTTATCTGTTATATTCCAAAAATGAAGTACTTGATAAGTTTAAAATATATAAATCTGAAGTTAAACTTTAGTGTGAATCTTTTATCAAATGCTTGAAGTCAGATAGGGATAGAGAATATTATAGTCTAAGTTACTTTGAATCCACTGAAATAATCTACCAAATTACTGGTCCTTATACACCACAATAGAATGGTGTAGCTGAAAAAAAAGAACAAGGTCTTAACAGAAATGGTAAATGCAATGTTATCATATTCTAGTATTAGATAAAGATTTTAGGGTGAAGCTTTATTAATAGCTTGTCATATACTAAATAGAATTACTAACAAAGAAACATAGATAACCCCATATGAGCAATGGAAGAAAAGAAAACTAAATTTTAATTATTTAAAGGCTTAGGGATGTAATGCTATAGTTAAAATGCCAGAACCCAAAAGAGAAAAGTTGGGTAAAAGAGGAATAGATTGCTTATTTATAGGATATGCACAAAATAGTAAAGTATATAGGTTCATGGTTATTGAACCAAATGATTCAATTTTAGTTAACGCTATTATTGTATCAAGAGATGCGATGCAATTTTTGATGAAAATAGATTTAAATCTATTTCAAGACAACTACAAGCAATTCATCCTACAAGTAGAAAGGAATTCCAAATCCATTGGAATAAACTGAAATTAGTGATGAATCATGTTAAGAAATAAGGACAAGCAAAATGGTTTAGAAGGCAAAAAATTTTGGACTAGATTTTTTTATGTTTCTTGTGAAAGGCATTGGTAAAAGCATAAACAATAAAATTCCTTATTATTTTAATGCGAAGTCTGATCCTGTTACATATGAAGAGGCAATGAAGTCTTAAAATTCTACTTTTTGGGAAAAAGCAATAAATGATGAAATGGACTCAATAATGGAAAATAACACTTAGATTTTGGTTAACCTTCCACCAGGTTCTAACCCAATAGACGATAAATGGATTTTCAAAAAGCAAATGAAAGTGAATAGAACCATAGATAAATTTAAAACAAGGTTGGTAGCTAGGGGCTTTACACAAAAGCAAAAGATAGACTACTTTGATACTTATGCTATAGTAGCTAGAATTGCTACAATTAGGCTTCTAATTTCACTTCCCTCGATTTATAATTTGATTACACATCAAATGAATGTAAAGACGGCATTTTTAAAATGGTGAATTAGAAAAAAATATATATATATGGAACAACCAAAAGGATTTATCATTCCAAGTTGAGAGCATAAGGTTTGTAAGCTTGTAAAGTCCTTGTATGGACTTAAGCAAGCACCAAACAATGGCATCAAAAGTTTGATGAAATCATTTTTACTAATGGTTTTAAAATTAATGAGTCAAATAAGTGCATATATAGCAAATTTAAAAATGGCAAAGGAGTCATAATTAGCTTATATGTGGATGATATGCTAATATTTGGCACTAATTCAAAACAAGTTAAGGAAACAAAAAAATATTTATCAAATAACTTTTCAATGAAAAATATGGGTGTAGCGAATGTTATTCTTGGAATTAGAATAATCTGAAATGATACTAGCATAACCTTGTCACAATCGTATTATATTGAAAAAGTACTTAAAAAGTTTGATCTTTTCGATTATATTCCAGTAGTTATAGCCATGGATTCTCAACTGAAATTAGTATATAATACTAGTAGAACAATCGATCAATTGCAATACGCAAGAGTAATTGGTTGTTTGATGTATGCAATGACTTATACAGGGCCAGACATAGAATTTACTATTGAAAAGTTGAGTAAGTACACAAGTAATCCAAGTAACTTGCATTCTTAAGCAGTTAAAAGAGTACTTTGACATTTGAAGAAAGCAATCAATTATGGATTGAGTTATAATGGATATCTTTCAGTTATAGAAGGATATTCTTATGCTAGTTGGATTACTAATATGGAAGATAATGCTTCTACAAGCAGGTGGATCTTTGTACTTGGTGGGGATGCCATTTCTTGGGGTTCCAAGAAACAAACATGCATAACAAATTCCACCATGGTAGTCGAGTTTATTGCATTAGCCACAACAGTTAAAAAAGTTAAATGGCTAAAAAATTTATTATATGAAATACTTTTATGGCCTAAACCAATTTCCCCAATCTATCCGATGTGATAGTGAAGCAACTTTAGCAAGGGCATATAGCCAAGTATATAATGGAAAGTCTAAACATATTGGATTAAGACATAGCTATATTCGACAATTAATTTCAGGTGTAGTGATTATTATAAATTATGTGAGGTCAAATGAAAACTTGGTAGATCCTTTAACCAAAAGTCTTACTAAAGAGTAAGTCTTACTAGAGAGTTGGTAAAAAATACCTTAATAAAAATGGGGCTCAAGCTCATGAAGTAAAGTCATCCCTGATGGAAACTCAACTCAACGCTTGGTATAACATCAAGTCTTAAGTTCAATAAGACAAAATACAATGTCTGTATGTGACTGCTAATGCTATAGTAATATTTAATGTCATCACAGGTAAAGTGCTAGGTACCTATAATGGTAAAGGAATGATGAATAATATACTCTTAATTGACCCATAACATAAATATGTTACAGTGTTATAGTTACGGGAACACTTTTAATGGGAGCTATCTATGTAAGTGTGAAGTGTGGCCGCTTCTAGGAGCTCAAGAGCTTAGCTTTAACGGCATTCATAAAAAAAAAGATGCAGACACATGGTCATAAATGTGTCACCAGATACCAAGCATTCATTAGGTGTTAAAATCATTGCGTGAGACAAGTTCGATTAACCAAATGGAATAGTTAGTTCAAAGCAAGGTTTGCCATGTGATTTCGGTTAACTTTAACTTGTTTTCACTAAGTGAAGGTTCAAATCAAAAGATACTTTCATTTATGCAATTGATTTTCAAAATCATCACAAATATGGATTATTTTGAAAATAGTGGGAGATTGTTAGAGATTTTCAAAATAAAATATAAGAAATAATCTCACATTAGAAAAGAAAAAAAATAAAGACAGATAGTTAGGCTATTCAAAATAGAGAGATAAGTCTATTCAAAATGAACAGTTTCAATTGTTCAAAAATAGACAATTTTTATCTATTCAAAATAGACAATCATGTCTGTAGGAAAACACACTTATCTATTTATAAAAGGCTCATCTGATTTTTTGAAAATACATAAACAATTTTTGGAACTTTCCCTTTTTCTTCAAACTCTAGATTTCTTTTATAAAAGTTTTGTTGCAGAATACATTTATATAAGTTCTGTAATCTTGTGATACATCGGTAATTGCTTGGTGGATTGATTTCATTTATGCAAAAGATAGTTAGTTACTAGGCTTTATTGTATTCTCAAGATTTATTGCTTACAACCTTTTTGCATACTTACTAAGTAAACAATAAGGTAAGAAAAATAAAATCTTAAAGAAAGTATCACTATTACATGCCTGGGAGCCTTTCTTCAAAATTTTAGATTTATCAAAAGCAATAATTCTAGTTTTTTAATGTTTGCTCTAACACAGAGAGAAAAAAACTTGTATATCATTTATAATAATTGTATTATAATTAATTAATTAAAATTTAGAATTATGCAAAGTTTACCAAAATATTATATAAAATTTACTTTTATAAGTGGTGGATTTCATATAATTTTTTATTATAATTAAAAAATTATAATATTGTAATAAAAATAATTGTAGTAAAATACTCTAAAAAAGCTAAAATGTTTTTTTTTTTTTTTATGAAATGATTATTTTGTATCTATAATTCTGTATAGCATTAGTTACATTTCGTAGAGATAAACCTAGCTGCTTAAACATTTTTTAACGCACAATTGGTTTCTCTTGTGTCATTCTCTTCTCCCAAGGTAAGTTTGACTGCTCGATTTCATGTTACTTTTCACGTAACACCAATAGTTTACCAACTTAGTTTTTTTATAACAACACGTATACTAGATTATACAATATGATTTGGGATGACGAATTAATTTTTACAAGCAAATATTATTCGAAATAATATATTTTTATGCGCAAATCTCAATATTACTTGAATTGTCATTAATACAAATACAATATGATTTGTGATGATGAATTAATTTTGGTGTTATTTTGTTATATACAGGAGATTATTATTTGGGAAAATAAAAAAAATTATAAGTATTTCAATTTAAATTTTAAATTTATTAAATATTATTTTTTAAGAATAATTATACAAATCAATAGAGTTAAGTTTAGAATTTAATTTTGGTGTTACTTTGATATTATATTTTCTTGCACAAAAATATTATAATTTTAAAAATAATATTATAATAAATTACTTTCTTTTCTTTTCACTATTTAATCAATAATTATTAAAAATTTTTATTAATTTTATTTATCCAAACAAACTATACATATGTTCTTTTCTTTTTTCTTTTTTTTTTCTTTTTCTTCACTAATGTGTATTCAAACATATCGTAAAATTAAATAGTTGGAACAGGAAATGCCTCCACCTTCCTCTCCGGATGATGTAGATTGCTAAATAAAATCCAAGGCAAAGAAAGTGAAACGAGAACAACATTCTATCACTCCCCTTCTCTCATTTAAAGAAAATCACCATAGGAGTGGATTAAAACAGAGGAAAGGACTGGTGTGTAAACATGCAGGATTCCATTTTTAGTCATTTAATAAGTTCTTATTTGAACATTTGATTAATATATGTTAGCTCTACTCTCAATGTCCCATTTTTTTTATCCAAGAAATAAGAAATTCAAATTCACTTCTTTGAACAAGAGATACATTGACATTGTAATAACAAATGTTCAAAGCGCTTTGAATTGACTGTTCGCTGATGAAGAACTTGATGTGCCATTTCCTTCGGAATTTGCCTTGGCGAGTTGTATCGATCTTGATCATCTGTCTTCATCTTAAACAATGCTGTACTAGAATACCTTCTTTTTCCTGCAAAAATTCATCAGAAAGTACCATCCAATGGCGCCCACAGTCATCAATCCACTAACCAAATGCACAATTTTAGTGGCAAAATCCATAATAACAAGAAGGAATGCTGATGGTATCAAGCACATGACTACCGGTGCTGGAATTCCCATTGGAACCCTACAAGGTCATTTTATTTCTGGCAACTTTCTCCTCAACAAAATAAAACATGCAAATTCCAGGAGCATTCCCAAATTGTACAAGAAATCAGCTGACGATATAATATCTGTGAAACTCATATATGACATACCAATTGTGGTCAAAGTTGAAAGCAGTATCCCTATCCAAGGAGTGTTGAACCATTTGGATCTACTATAAAAAAACTTGGGCAAAATGGCTAAATTTGCCACACCCTTGAGTTGATAAGCACAGCCGCTTAATTGAGCTTCAAATAAACCAATTGCTGATAACACAGCAACCACTTCAATCCAGAATTTTAGCCACTTCCCTGCAATCATCTCTGCAGCGTCAGCATGAAATCCAGCCTCCCAATCACTTTGATCCACAGAAACAGCCCCAATGACCGCAAAGAGTGGAATCAGATAGGCTACGCATGTGAAAATCACTGCCACAAGAAGAGCACGAGGAAACGTCTTTTGGGATTTATCTACTTCCCCATCAAGTGTACTAACATTGTCCCAAAAGTTCAGATTCCAGAAAAGGGTATTGAAAAACAGATTCCAATCCCTTTTCACACCTTTCTAGCCTAAAATGAACCATATATGGGGCTGGATCTTGGGGATTGCTATTGTTGGGCCTGAAGCAATAAACACAATAACATAGAAGTAATTTATTACAATAAATCCACAGCAATAGATAACAATCAGTAATCCAAAACATAGGAAAAATAAAGCACATATGGAAAACGTTCCAATATAGAGGGTAAAAACTATAGACCACTAGAAAAATCTCCACTATTAAATAATGGATATACAAAGTTCTCTTTTAGCTAAAACTCCAAATAATCAACAACTAAAGAGCTAATTGAAGAAATTTCAACAAATAAGTGACTCAACAAATACACCTTGGATTTGTTCCAAGAGAGTTTCAAACCCGATCTTCACTGTTTAGAATGTAAAACTCTGAATCATAAACCTACTAACAAAATTTCAATTCAATCAGACTACGGATCAACTTTTGTTCAACCAACTCTTCCTTCTCCTTTTTCTCTCTATTTTTTTTTGGCTTCTTTTCTTTATATTCAGTGCCTTCTCTCTCTGTTTCTTTTCATTCCAAAACTACCCTTTTATATGTACAACTTAATAGAAAAAACACTAAGGCCTATGGCCCTTGATTAGTCTAAAGGAATGGGGCTGAACCCCACATTCCTAATAGTCTTCCCCTCCAATCCCATTAGGAACAGATTCATCACCATAACAGTTTCATTTAGAACTTACTTTGGCCAAGAAATCCATTCTAGTAAAGTTATTGTAAAGCTCAAGCTTCTTTTTAAAAAGTGTCTTAGTTAACATATATGTTGCATTTCCATGAGTATGGACTTTTTTCAATAACATCTGATGTTCCTCAATCACCAAACATAATCAGTGATATCTAATATCAATGTGCTTTATTCTAGCATGGTGCATGACATTCTTACTCAAATTTAAAGCACTCTGGCTATCACAAAATACCACATACTCTTTTTTATTCATCCCTAATTCAAGAAGAAAACGTTTCATCAAAAGCATTCTTTACCTGTTTCAATTGCTGTAGGATACTCAGCATCTATAGTTGACAATGCAACATACATCTGCAACTTAGATTGCCAAAGCACAACTCTTCCTACAAAAATGAACAAATATCCTGAAGTAGATTTCCTACCATTAATATCACCTATCATGTCAGTATCATTAAACCCTTTTAGAACTAGTTGTGAAACTCCACAACTTAAGCACATTTTTTAGGTGCCCCTAAAATATTTGAAAATTCATTCCACTACTTCCTAGTAAACCTTTCCTAGATTAGAAAGAAATCTACTCATTATAGCAATTGCATGAGCAATGTTATGTCATGTGCAAACCATAAGATACATCAATAAACCAACTACAAAAGAATAAGGAATACTAGACATAACTAGTTGCTCTTCTTTAGTCATCAGATAGGATTTCTTACTCAAATGAAAATGATTAGCAAGTGAACTGCTAACTGATCTAGCAAGTTGCATGTTGAATTTACTAAGCACCCGTTTAACATACTTTTCTTGTGATAACCATAACTTTCTAGCTCTACTATCTTGGTTAATATCCATACTGAAAATCTGTTTTAATAGACCTAAATCCTTCATGTCAAAGGACTTAGACAATTATTCTTTCAACTTGTAAACCATACCAGTATCTTATTCCACAATCAACATATCATCAACATATAATAAGAGAATAATAAAGTTACCATCAAGGAATTTTTTGACATACACATAAGGATTCGCTGTAGTTCTTTTATATCTATAGCTCACCATAAAAGACTCAAACTTTTTATACCACTGTTGCAAAGCTTGTTTCAAGCCAAACAATCCCTTTTTCAATTTGCAAACTAAGTGCTCTTTCCTTTTTACTTCAAAATTCTTAAGCTAATTCATATAAATGTCATTCTACAAGTCACCATGCAAGAATGCAATCTTAACATCAAGTTGTTCAATCTTAACATTCAAACTAGCTGTAAATCCTAATATCACTTGAATGAAACTCATCTTCACAACTAAAGAAAAGATCTCATCAAAATTGATGTTGGGTTTTTGAGAAAAACCTTTCACCACCAATCGAGCTTTATACCTTACTAGTTTGTTACCATCTTTTTTCAACTTGAACACCCACTTATTTTTTTAATGGCCTCTTCTCTTTCGAAGGTTTAACAAGATCATATGTTTTATTTTTTCATAATTAATCCATCTTTTTTTCATTGCTTTTAACTAGTACTTTTTATCTAGAATAGTCTGCACATCTTGAAAGCTTTCTAACTCCCTCACTAGTAACTAAAATAAAATCTAAACTTGAATACCTAGTGGATGACTTGTGCTCTCTAGTAGATTTCTAGGCTGAAACTTGACACCTCCTAATGCCAAAGATAACTCCCCCTACTTAACATTATCTAGTGAAGAGGATTGCTCAATTTAACACTCTCAAGTAGAAAAAATTGCTCTTTCTACTCAAAACTGATTGCATCTGGCTTATCACTAACTATGGCTAACTTATTTGTATCCCCAAGTTCTATCTCTTGTTTATTTCCATAATATATAGATCTTTTCATTGGAACCCCTGTCAGTATTGAAACATCATACTCAATAGTAACTCATATAGTCATTTCATTTTTTTTAAAGACTACTTAGTTATTTTTTCATGGAAGATTACATCTCTGCTTCTGACTGTCTTTCTCTTCACTGAATCTCATATTTTATAGCCAAATTCTTCATCACCATATCCTACAATCACACATTGTACAATTTTACTGTCAAGCTTTGACCTATGCTCTTTTGGCATATGCATGAATGCTTTACACCCAAAAACTTTCAAGTGAGAGTATGAAGCATCTTTTTTTATCCACACTTTTTTTGGAATCTCAAAGCCTAAAGGATCGGATGGTGATCTATTAAACAAATAACAAGTAGTATTGATTGCTTCGCTTCACCCTAAAATGGCTTCAGTAATTTTGTCATCCTCAACATATATTTGACTTTTTTTACAATGGTGTGATTTATCCTTTCAGCTTTACCATTATACTATGGTGTTCCAGGTTTTGTCATCTCATGCCTGATCCCATGCTTTAAATAATATTCTTCAAAGTCTTTGGATGTGTATTTTTCACCATTATCAGTCTGAATACACTTCAAGTTAGCCCTATCATCTTTTCCACCATGTCATGAAATTTTTAAAAATACTACAATACCTGACTTTTTATTTTTCAACATATACACATAAGTCTTACATGAAGCATCATCAATAAAAGTAATAAAATACATGCTACCACCTAATTACTCAAACTCAATGGGACCATTTACATCAGAATGAACAATTCCAATTTGTTTTTTTTTTTCTGAGAACTTTTACAAAAAGAAACTTTATGATGCTTGCCAAATAAACAATTATCACATGAATTTAGAAACATACCTTTGGTCAAGGTAATGAGAGACTGCCTTGCCAATACCTGTAATCCCTTCTCACTCATATGTACCAGCCTCTTGTGTGACATATTTGCTAAAGCATTATCCTTAATAGCATTTATTTAGTTGCTATTTAATTGCATCTATGTCTTGTATATTGTGCAACATAGTTTTTTCTTTATAACTATTATAGATCCTTTGAGAAGCTTTCACTTTTTTTTTTTGTTGACTCTCATATATTTTCTTATCAAGGACATTAATAGCAAACAAGTTCATTCTTATATCCGAAATGTGTCTAACGTCCCTCAAAGTCAACATGTAGCATGTACTAATTTGTACAATAATATCACCAATCCTAATAATCTATGACATATTCTTATTTTTCATTTTAGTGTAACCAAAGTCTCATGCTTTGTAAGTTGTAAACAACTCCCTTTTAGGAACACAATGTATGTTACTCTTGTGTCAACTATTCATTCAATGTCGAGATCACCAAGGTGGTTGCAATCACCATGTGTACAAATTAAAGTAACTAAATTACTATTTGAATTCACTGCTGCAACATTGCTATTATCTAAACTCTTGTTTTTTTCATCTTTTCGCTCTTGCTTTAAAATTTTACAGTATTACTTTATATGACCTATTTTATCATAATAGAAGCACTTTACTTTATTTTTGAACTTGGATCTGTGTCTAGACTTACTATATTCTATTAACTTTTAACCTCATTGATGTTTCTACCCTTGTTCTTTATGACCAGAGCTTGATTTTTTAGGTCTAAATCTTTTCACCTCGCTTCTTCATTAAGCCTACTGTCCTTTACCATCTCCAATGTCATCTTGTAATTAGGAGCTGAATTAAGAATAGTCACAACTAAAGTATTCCAGCTATCTGGTAATGAACTCAAAAGAAACAACGTCTTCATTTCATCATCTATCTTAAACTCCATAGTAGTCATCTGATTAAATATATCTTGAAAATTACTCAAATGCTCTGCAACCGATCATCCATCCCTATAATGTAAAGTTGCAAGTTTTTAAAAAGTAAAGCTTTATTCATGCATGTTTTCCTCTCATACAATGCCGTCAAATTTTTCCAAATAGTGTGGGGCATCTGTCTCCTCACTAAATGATGAAACACGCTAATATCATAACTCATCAGAGTCTTTTACTAGGGAATGCAATCGAGTAAAAACAATTCATTGCTATAATATTTAAAAAAAAAAGGGATGATTTTGCAAAGTTTTCTTCAATGTTCATTAAAATACTTATTATCAAACACATTTGCAATGGAGACAATCTACTCAACTAATGCAAGATCTCTAAAAGCTTTTTTCAAACACATTTAAAACATAAAAAAAAAAAAAAGATAATACTTATTGTTAAGTGGAGAAAATAATTAATTAATAATGATTAAAGATACTGTACCTTCCAAACTGTTGCATGCAAACCTCCTCTGTCAAGAAGCCCTATGCTAGCAATTCTTTATAAATTTTTCCAAATTTTTCTCCTTTTGAGAATTTGAATTATGCGTCTCAAAAAAAAGAAACAAAAATATAAAGACAATCACATTGGTAATGGAAACAAACAATTTGATGCAATTTCACATCTAAACCAAAATCATGACTTTGAAACACATAAATTATATTACACAAATAAAAGCAAGAAATGAGATGAGACAAGCAGGTTTGAGAAGCAACTATTGTTACCTTAGGGCAAAGTAAGGTTTGATGACAAGTAGATCTGTGAGTGTGAGCACATTGAGAATAACTCTTAAAAGTTGGTTAAATAGAGGGAGAGTCGATCTGATGCCTCTACCATCGACATTTCTCTAGGTAGCCCTAATTCTCGCATTAGTTTTTGAGATCACTTCTGAAAATGCAAAAGGATTTAATTTTTCTTCTAAAAATATGATTACTTTTGAAAATGAATAAGGTAAATAATTGTTGGCTAGGTTTCTATTAAAAACTAAAATATTGTACAATTCATAAGAAAATCAAAATCAAAATAGAGAATGATTTTGGTGAAACTACCTGCGAAGAAATGACAGTGTTAGTGACAAAATGCCAATGGTGGCGTAATTGATGATGATGATGATGGTGAGAAAAAAAATTTAGGGTTTGATTTTTTAGTTAGGAGAAATTATTTAAATTTGATTAAAAAAAATGATTGGAGAGAGATTTTGACTTTTTTATTTGAGAAAATCTCCTTCTCCTTCTTTCCCTGCGAGAAAATCTTATGATAGCTAAAGTGTGGTTTAGATTAAAAATGGAAAATCTAGTGGCGTTAGAGTGTAGATCAAAGTGTTGCTGTGCCGTTAGAACCTTTGTTATAAACGACGGCTTTCTTTAAGCGGAGAAAAACCAATTGGAGGTAATTTATTTACTGCCAAAAAAGCAGTCCCATTAAAAATGCTATTTTTTATAGTGAATAATAGCAAATACACATATACACACATAAATATAATAAACAAATTAATAACTGCAATTGTCATTTTTTTTATTTTTTTATCTAAATATTTTAATAATCGAATTATGATTATTAAAATTAAAAATTCTACATTTTTTTAATAAATCAAATATATGTTGGCACAATTTCCATATTGTTTTACTAAACTTAATTGCTTTTATGGCAAATAACACTTAATCTTTTTAATATTACTTCTCGGTAAGTTTAGGTATGATTCATAACAGAATTGAGATCAAGGTTTGAGTCCCTCTCCCCATTTGAATTTCTCATATGTATGAAATAAAAAAAAAAATAAAGCAAAAGATAAAACAAAATGAGAGAACTTCAAAAGTCAAACCTAATTATATGCTTTAACTGCATGAAAAGTTGTCTAATGCATCGACCGATGGGGTTTTTATGCTTTATTAGTGGTTTAGATGGTTATGTCATATCCATTATAATATATTTTAAAATAATAAATTAATATAATAAATAATGAGATATATTATAACATTTTAATCTCTCTTGTAAATTTACTTAATTTAATTAGGACTGGGGTCGTCAAAGCTCTCTAAGAACCTTCTAAACACCTACTGTTGATTTTTTTTAGGGTACCCACCGTTGATATATAGTTTATAAAATGTAGTGTGGATTTTTTATCCCACATTGAACCAAGTGCATTAGGGCTTGAACTAGTTTGGTGAATTGAATCTTATGTCAACTTCTTAATTTCAAAACTAAATAAATTTAATATAATTAATTTTATATTATGAATCATTGCATTTAAAATAAACAAATGTTTATAATAGTTCCGTATTTCTAAATAAAAAGTCATGTCTATTCATCAATTATAAAACAGTTTTTACTCAAAATAATTTTCATTGCTTTCTATACAAAAGCTGTTCACTCAAGGGTAAAGAATTAAATTAATAAACAATTAAATTAATAAAAATAAGAACCATTCAAACAAGAGATCCAGATTGTGTAAGAACTATTACAAAGCCTAACACTTATAAAACATTGTCCACACTAGCACCATAATGAGGACAAGAAGCAGACGCCGAGATATGCGGCTTAAGACATGCCTCTTTAGTTGAAATTTTGTTATGAGGCACAAGGCATAAAAAGAGTAAAATTTTGGGAAGCGAATTCAATTTCAACACCTTATTCCAGCAAAAATCAAAACCACTAGACTCCACAACAAGCTTATAGGCAGTGCAAACCGAAAACATACTATTTGGAGAGGTTGTCCAGATAACTTGAGCCTATTTGCTAGTTACTGGATAAATTAAAGAAATTTATTCGGTAACATCGGTAGGTAGCAAACTCAACATATCCCAATCCCAAGTACCTTGACCATTAGTGAAATCACTAACCATATGATTCCTCATATGAAGCGGTGTGGAAAAATTACAACTTTCAGTAATTGTTTTCTCACCAAGCCATTTATCATAGAAAAGGAAGTTGAGAGACCATTGGCAGCCAGCTTGGTACAATCCCTCTTAACAATATCTTTACTCGAACAAAAACTTCTCCATCTATGCAAATTAGACTTCTAGGTAGATTGAATAAAGGAACTACCTTTCAAATATTTTGATCGGAAGATATGTGCTTATAGCCTCGAGCCCCCCTTTTTCAAAATTTCACCCAAGCTTAGCCAACAAGGCTCCATTCATATTAGAAGTTGTCCAAATTCCTAGCTCCCCCCGTAACTTTTCAGATAACACACAATGAGCAGTGTAGGTTTTACCTTTAGCACTTGTCTTAAGGTTGAGATTTAAAATTTAATTAAGAATAAACCTATTTATTTATATTCGGGAATCGATGCCAGGTTTTAAGGTTACAGTCTTATCTTTACCAAAAATTTTGGTTCAAAGATCATAAATAGGATAGTAGAAGAATCAAAGCTCTAACCATATTTAGAATAAATGTACCTCTACTTATGTAATTAAACCAATACCTTGATCGGCCTACGAATTAAAAAGCATGACTCTCTGCTTTATACCTAATAACAAGCGATGAGATATGAATAATTTATATGTCATGCATTGTCACGTATGCATCTAAAAAGATACATGTTGACTGGTAACCTCAAGTGGTTTACCAACTATTGATGATGCTTACACCGTTTTATCAAACAATTTTATACAAACATAGCAGTTCATGCCATAATATAGAGTAAGTAAGTAAAACTAAAAAGTATGAAATGCAACCTAGTCTAAATGACAATGACAGTTTATATAAAAGGTGCCTCGATAGCATATTTTGTATAACCCATTTGTATTCTTATGCTATATGATAGAATGATGAATGCCATACTAGAGATAGATTTACATAGAAAATATCCATCACCTTGAACAGGAAAACAAATCTTAACTTCTTTTACATGGCATAGCATCATACATTCCTAAGGTTACATGGTGCGTGATCATGGATGACATACCACATGCTCATAATTCGATAAAGGAAACCTGAAATACCTAAGTTTTTGAAAAGTATATCTAAGCAAATCACCTGGCACAAAATCCAAAGGTGGCAATATGTGTTTAGAGGAAACAAGCAAAGTCCAAACTTAAATTTGAGCTTCCAGTTGAATAGTGGCAGCAAACAATGATCAATGATGGACTTGATGGTGAATCAATAGGTTGGTTGCGGTGTGGATTAGTAGTTCGTCACTGGCGTATCAGAGTGTTGAATTTGATTTCAAATTGGAATGGAGTTTCAGGGTTTCAAAAGATTTGGTAAGTAATGTAGGAAGGTTTATGAGCGTTTGGGATGATTGTCTGAAGAGTTTCAATTTTAGAATGTGTTTAGACTAAGGTTGTGTGAAAGTAACCAACGGAGGTATAATGTGGAAGAGTGAATTATCGTAGGATGTCAATGATAGTTTCAGCAACTTAATGAACAAACTAGTCTTGGTCTGAGAAATTTGGAGTACTCTGTAGGTTCTAGCTTATTGTTGAGGTCGTAGATAATGTTTATGGGATGGTGAAGACGAAAGTTAGAGTCGATATGGTAAAAGTTGGTGAAATAGAGGCATGGTAATGTATTAAATTGGCTAGAGCCATTCGCACTACCAGAATTTAAGCATTATTGATGAAATTTTTTTGTCGTTAATTACCAACGGAATACCAGCAAAATTAAAAAAAAAAAAACTTTTATCGATGGAATTTACTAATAGAATTTAATTCCATCGATAATCTATCACTAAAAGTGTGGCACAAATTGCTACAAATTTTATTGATAGATTCTTTTGTTGATAAATCCATCGCCAAAAGTTGTTGATGGATTTACCAATGAAAAATTATGTTGGTAAAAAATTTGAAAAAAAGTTTTTTTTTCACATTATCAACAGAAATTTTATCACTAAAACTATTGGAAAAAGTATTTTAAAAAAATTTTTAATATCGTAAAATCATCTCTAAAAGCCAAAAATTTCAAATCCCCTCTTGGCCAACTCATTTTTCCCCCAATTTATTTCCTAAATCTCTAATTCCTTTTCCCCTCCCTTTTCCCACTCTTCCTCTTTCTACTTCCCTCTTTCCCAGCCACCTTGCCATTCTCTACCACCGTCCAAGTGTACCAGCCAATATCATTGTGTCCTTTCCCTCCATTAAGTTTTTTTAATTATTTTATTTTATGTTGCATTTTATGTAGTATATTTGTTGAGTTTAAGGTTTAATATTTTTATTATAAATTTGTTAAAATTTGTGTGAGTTTTGGTTATCAATGTGTTGAGTTTTTGTTAGTTATTTATTTGTTGAAATTTATTTGTTTTTTGGTTGCTAATTTGTTGTGCTTTTGTTGGTTTTAAATTTGTTGAAATTTATTTGGGTTTTGTTTACATATTTGTTGAAATTTGTTGGTTATATATTTTTGTTGGTTTTTTTTTTAGTATTAATGTTGAGTATTGTTAATTTTATTTTTGGATATATTTTTAGTATTGTTGGGGAATTTTTTTTATTTGTTGAGCTATTTATTTTTTATTTATGAAAGTTTTGTTAAGATTTGTTGGTTTTTGTTATAGATTTATTAACTTTTAGATGTGTAAGATTTATATTGATAATTTGGGTTTGATGTGTAGTCAGATTTATATATATTTTGATGGATGCTTTATATTTAATATTTTTTAGATGTTAATAATAATTATAGAAATTAAAATTATTTATGTTGATTTAAGGT
This sequence comes from Durio zibethinus, assembly GCF_047325235.1. NCBI lineage: Eukaryota > Viridiplantae > Streptophyta > Magnoliopsida > Malvales > Malvaceae > Durio > Durio zibethinus. The sequence continues at coordinate 9,255,793 of NC_143174.1, read as the reverse complement.
TTTAATTTATATATTACTAATAGCTATCTCATTTTAAAGTAATTTATATATTATTAAGATTTATATTTGTTTTGAAATAATTTATATATATGAAGTAACTTATATATTATTAAGATTTGTATATTTGATAGTTTAGTCAAATGTGATTCAAGGCTCTAACTTCTTGTTGATATGCTAGTCACACTCAATTATAGTTCGAAATCTATTTATTTATTTATTTAATCGGATGATTTTATATTGAGATGTTTGTGCTAAGTATTTTATAATTCATTATAAAAAATTGCTATTATTGATTTTTAATGTGTTCTAAACCCTACCTTGGTAGCCCTTTGTCTTTTATTATAATGTTGGTTTTTTTGTATAATTTGTGTTCGTTGTTCAAGGAACCATAAGGCCTACCCATTATCATGTTCTCTTTGATGAGATTAGATATTCAACTAATGCTCTATAGTAACTTGTCCATTCTCTGTCATATGTGTAAATGTATAATCATGTGTTGTAATTTCTTCACAAATGTTTTGCATAAAGAGATACTCCACATGGCTAGTCAATTAGGACTTGATTCACCTATAATGACTCTTTGTGGTGGAAGCCCAACTACAAAACTTGAACAAGCATTGCAAAATAGTGAGGCAACAACTTTAGTTAAATTATTGTTCTGAATATTCTAGGTGATCTTCATTGGAAGATTGTCTTTGTTTATATAAATAGAATGAACTAGGTACAACTCTCTTGTTCCACAACCATGTTTTAGAATTTGATATATTTTAATGAAAGATCAAATTGCTTAATTATTGGGGAATCAATTGTGCTTTAGATCATGTTATGAGTGTGAACCTAAAAAGCTAAAAAGTCTTGAACAAAGGTTAAAAATCTAAAAAAGCCTAATGCGATAAACGAGCTTCTACCACATTATGTTACAGAAAGTTTCATATTTATCAATGCTACTTTCTTATGTATAGGGAAGATCATTAGTTCCAGCTCTTTTTTCAAGAATAAAAAAGGTATTCTACATGTTAAGAAAGGGTACGAATTCACTACATGAGGTAAATGATACATCCTTTGATTCATGCTTGTTGAATACATGGAATAAGAGACTAGTTTTCATTGACGTCTGTATCATGTCTCTACTACTATTTTTCATATTTTTCTATTGTATGGGTTATAATATCTACTATTAATCATGCGAATTTTAACACATGAAACTTAGAATATAACTTTGTGCAAACTATACTTGATCAAGTCTTTCCCACAACAAACCCAGCTGTTCTGGATTAATTATCAAATGTGGCCTACATTATTTATGCTATGGGCTTTCTCTTTACTTCCTTTCCCTTTGGCCATCACTAGTAATATTCTCGATTATTTGTCACAATATATTCTTCCATCTTTTAGTATGTAACAAAGACAAATGCAATTACTTACTTCTTTAATATAGATTATACTTTTATACATACAAAGACAACACATCCACATGTAATTTACACACATGGACATAAGTTCATAAATGTGCACATGTAGGCATGTGATCGTAGTGAGTTGCTATTAAAGATATTGGAGATACCACCAAAGTTTTTAGTTATTGTTTATACGTGTAATTTCCATGTTCCATCTTACTTTCCGTTGAGCACTCAATTTTTGTATGCATTTCACATTCTTTTCTTGTGTTTTTTGTTTCGACACATGCATGTCATCATTTATTATGGGTAAAAGTGATGAAATGGAATCCATGTTTTTCATCAAATGAAGGAGGTATATTAGATTATGTCCCGGTTGTATTTTATTTTTATTTCTTTTCACTATTTTGAACATTCAAGACAAAAATTCTTTTTAGGACATGTATAGAATAATGCCTAAAAGATTGTATTTTGTTGTAGTTTTATAAAAATTTCATTCCACTTTCAATATTGTGATGTAAACTGTAACTAGAAGAAGGCTTTTGTTCTTTATATTTTTGTAATTAGAATTTATAAATAATTTTGTAAAATATTATCATAGTTTTTTATAAATGAAATGGAATGTTTTATTTATTTATTACTTTTATTTATATATATTTTAGTATTCATATAATTACTTTAAAAATAACTTTAAAAATATAAAAAAATGACAAAAATGATAAAATAATAGCTAAATATGATTTAAAAATATTATTATTAATGGATTCTCGATAGATTTATTGATGAAATTTTATTATTACTGATGAAATTTTTATTATTACTAAAAAAAATCCTTTACCAATGGAAAATTCCATAATAAATTACCGACAAAAAATTTTGTACGTAAAACCTTTGCTAATAAATCCATCAATAACTACCAACGAATTTTACGCCAGTAATTACCAACGAATTTTACATCGGTAATTATCAACAGATTTAAAGCATTACTGACAAAATAGCATTACGATATAGCTAGCATAGATGAAAATTTTCCATTGCTAAAACCAACACTATTGCTATTGCTGATAGATGTTAAGCTTTTACTTATAGAATATTCTATCGGTAAATCTTAAATTTCTAATAATGTCAATTGAATCATGTTTGAAGGTTTTTTTAGGTTTCGATAGTTTTTAAAGTAGAGGTTCGAGATATTGAGAGGTTTTGATTAAGGCTTAGGATTACTCTAAAAGGGCATTTGGTTTAAGGAAAAGTTAGATTACCCTCAGAATCTTGCTTTTCGTAACTTGATTCCTATATTTAGTTCAAGATATTTAATTCCTGGGTAAGATTCCTAATAGTGTCCAAATAGCCTGAAATCAAAACTCACATCTCCTTGAGGTTTTTTAAGATTCTCAAACCTTAATAATAAATTTTGTTGATATGTTTTACCATTGAAAATCAATGTAATTGCATGATAAATCGAGACCCATTTTGACATGGAAAGCTACATAATAATAAATATAATATTATAATAGAATATTTATGATATTTTTAACTATGTTTCTTATGACAAAAATGTAGTATTTGATAAAAAACATTTATGTATATCAATAACTACATTTCTTATTATGAAAATGTAGTTATTAATAAATCATAGTTCTTTTTATATATAAGCATTACATTTTTTACATATGAAATATAGTAGTTGATCATTTAAGAAAATAGTAAAGAAATTGGATAGTTTCAATATCAACAATGTTTCTTAGTTTGGAAATGTAGTAATAGATATAATATTTATAATAGAATATTTAAGATATTTTAACTACATTTTTTGTGTCACAAATGTAGTGTTTAGTTTCAATAACTACGTTTCTTGCTGTAGAAACGTAATTTTTGATAAATGTATTAACTGATCAAATTGAAACATTATAACTAACAAATATATGCAATTGATTAATTTTTTGGTACTTTTCCATTTTGCTGTTGATGCACAAATTGTGAAGACCAAGAACACAAAAGAAAAAAAAATACATAATGTAGTATAATCAACCTTAGGTTTATCTAGGCCTAGAATATAGGTAAGCTTGTAATGGAGTCTGAAAAATCAACATCATCTCCATCCACAACTTTCCAATCAAAAAACCAAACTAAAGACTATGTTTCCTCTTATGTAAACATAGTCTTTGATATAAAAATTACATTTAGCAAACAAAAATGTAGTGTTTGAAAGCTTCTTTATAAACCAAAACATAAATGTTGGTCATTTATTAAATACTATGTTTATTGTCATAGAATTTAGTGTTTATTACAAACACTATGTTTATATAACAAAAACATAGTGGTTGGGTCAATGTTTTTTCTTTTGTCAAAGATTGCATTTATATTTAAAAAAAAACCATTATCTTTAAACTTTATTATATATATTTTTTGTTCATAATATATTACCTTATTTAAACAACATAAAAATGAAAACCTTTTTTTATATTTGTTAATTAATGGTTATCATAGGTTTAATTTTAGTAACATTAATTGGAAGTTGAAATGTTTGTCACATGTTATTCACATGCTATAAAGGACGTTATAGTAAAAAGCTTCTATTACATAATATGATATTCTAGGAACCAAACACAAGAATCTATCATTCCAATGATAAGAAGAATAAGAAGAATCACCCCTTGCCAAGAATCCACACTTTCCTGATAATCACTTTCCTTCTCGAACTTTAAGATCGCACAAACCAAATGCCCTCTAAGGGTTATGGATGACTAAAAAAGACTTCTTGGAGATTAGAAATGAAAGTTCTAAGAAAAGTTCCTTAGAACTTTGGAAAGCTTAAAACTAAGAATTTTTTAGAGAAGAAAAAGTGAATGGCTTGAGGTGTGTTAAAATGAAAAGGTCAAATTATGCAAATGGTTCTTATACTAGCATGAAATTTAAACATTGGTATCTCTAGTACAATTCATAAAATACCGTTATCATACGAGTTGAACTTGATAATGTTGGTCTAATTTCTAATGTTGTCATTTATTATTCGTTAACTTTGTTAATGTGGTCATTGGCTTTGTTGAAATAGCATCAACTCTATTAGTGTGGCAACTTAGATGGATGAAACTAATTGTCAAATTATGCACATGGTCCATATATTGACACGAAATTTGAATCTTAGATCCTCAAGTATAATTCATAAAAATCTCATCCATGTACAAGTTTAATTTAATAACATTTTTTTTAATTTAATAACAATTTTGTCCAATTACTAACATTGTCAGTTACTTTTTGATAACTTTATTGATGTTACCCTTGACTTGACTCTTGACTTTGCTAATGTGATAATTTGGATGGATGAAATGTATTTTTTTACCTGACATGGCATTTTTTGGTTAAATGATCAATCTTATTTCAAAAGAGATCGATTCATTTTAGCTAAAAAATTCTATGGAACTTTTTTGTTAAACAATGAATTGACTTTATAAGCTAAGAATCAATCAAATCTTCTTTTTTTTAAAAAAAATTCTATCCAATTTAAGCTTGAATTTTATCAAAACTAGCTAACGTTAATTAAAAAAGCTTTCTCTTTTATTGATAATTGAATCAAAGAAGAAAAATCAAACCAAAAGATTAACCTAAGCTTAATTTAGTTGGTTCATGCAACCATTCTTAAAAGGTTGTATCCAATAAATTTGGGATTCAAATACCAACACTTACAGCCTTTTCTCCTATCCTTTGGCTATAACCTCTTTTGTATAAAAAATAAAAATCAAACCAAGAGATTAAACAACGATATCAGGGGATAATCAAAGATTTCAAGAAACTTGGACTTCAATTTATTAAATGGAAGTTGGGCTTCATCTAGCTAAGATCTTTCACTGTATAACAATTCGTGTGAAGAAAAAATCAGAATCATATGTATTTTGTAGTTGCCATTACTTTATCTTACTCCAGGTTTTTGTACTTTTTCACCTCAAATATACCAAAATAAAACAAAATCTAAAGACTTATGTCTTTTATATAATTTATTTATTTATTTATTCATTTAAATAAAATAATTTTTTAAATTAAGATTTGGTTTATTAAATTAATAAAAGAGAGAGATAGAGTTCTAGATAAACTGGAAAGTATTGGCAATGTAATTTTTTATGGGTAATTAGTTTTTTAAATATTTATAAATTTTTTTAATTAAACTTATTTTAAAAATAACATTAAAAAAATCATATTAAATAATAATGGTTTAGTTAAATAATTTTTATATATTTTAATACATATATTAATATTAAAATAATTATATTTTTTTATTAGAGTTTTTTAGCTACAAATGATCAATCGTTTTTGAAACTGATCGATTTGTTACTCAAAAAATAAATTGATTTCATCCATTCAAATTGCTACATTAGCAAAGTTAATACCAAGTCTATAAAGTCAATGCCATGTCATCAAAGTTAATGGAGAGTAATTCACAGCGCTAATAATTGGACCAGTATTATCAAATTTAACTTATATAAGAATGGAATTTTTACGAATTATACTTGAGAAACTATAATACAAATTTACTATTAGTGTAAGGATCATTGGCATAATTTGATAGCTGGTTTCATCCATCCATGTTGCCACATCAACAAAGTCATTACTACATTAGGAAAGTCAACTATGACATTAGCAAAGTTAACAAAGGGTAACTGACATCATTAATAATTGAACTAACATTATCAAATTCAACTTGTATTAGGATAAGATTTTCATGAATTGTACTAAAAAGACAAAAATTCAAATTTCATGTCAGTATAAAGGTCATTTGTACAATTTGACCAAATAAAAGTAAAGGGGAGCTATTTATAACCAAACGCCATAAGCATTTTGGGAATGGGCAATTATTATCACTCCATTAAATAAATAACTAAGATAATTATATAGGATTTATAAAGATAATTATTTCCTGGATGATTATCCAACATGTGAAAGTCGATCGGTAGAAGATAGTGTCGATCAGGTAAGACTTGTTTCTAGTCCAAAAAGTTCCAAACTTCGTCTAGATTCACTTTCATTTGAAATTAGATTCTTTTTATCGATTAATAACTGTGTTTGCCAATCAGTGGTGTTTCATCATGCTTGTTTAGGCCCAAGATGTAATCTCACCTCAAATTGACCTAAATCTTTGATTAAGAATCTACAATTGCACATAATCAGAACAAGAAATATAGGATGAGTAGAGTATCGTTCCCTTGAAGATTGAAATATATGGAAAATAACTAAGTATTGAAATTGTTCACCTTTAATTATATTCAAGACAAAACTTAAAGAGTATAAATTGCATGAATTAAAAGCACTTAAAGAGTAAAAATAAAAATTGAATTAAATTGAAAGCAAGAAACGAAATTTAAGAAAGCTTAAATTGACTTGAAAATAAAACATAACTTGAATATAAAAGAAAACTAAAATTCAACTTTGCATAAACTTAAAATAACTTAAAGAAAAAAATAAAAACATGAACAGTAAAGAGCAGGAAAACTTAACGAAGCTAACTATTTTAGGTTAGGCCGTCACCCCAAACCTTACTTCAATTTTTTCCTTAAACAAAGGATAGTTATTTATAGAATAAGAATAGAATGAATCCTAAAGTTAGAAGGATAAGTAGATGGTGGTTAAGTCTTTCTTTAGGAAAAAAGAATACTTTGTAATTACTTTTAAAATCTTGATAGCCTTCTTGAATAATAACTCCAACTTGGACTATGCTTTAGCACTTTTTAGACCTTTCTTCAATTTAGTTTAGTAGTCTTGAATATTAGAATGTGCAATTCACCTTTATTCTTGGTAGCCTAGAATCTTGATAAGTATTTATCTCTTCTTAGACTACTTCTTCCATTGGGCTTGAAGTTTGAAATCAATTAGTCTTAGATCAAATTCCTAGATCTTAGACTCATGCTTCTAGTTGAAGAGTTCTTAGAAAAGAAAAAATAAAATTCTAAGTTGAGTTCTCCTTATATGTTGCCCTCTTTTATAGTGCTCTTTTATATTCATGAAAATCCTATGACTGGTAGGAATACCCATTTAAAATAGGATTTGCTAGTCAACCTAGAAAAACCAACTATTAGTAGGATAACCAAGTGCTCTTCTTAATCAAGGTAGAAAGTTCAAGTCACAGTAAAAAAATGAAGGGCCATTTATTAAAGACTTAGTGCCATGTCATCCGTTAGTAATCCTATGCATTGCGCACTACATAAGCTACCATAGACTTGTATTTAACTTGAATTCAGTCTTTTATTCTTTGTACTGATTGAACATCCCTTAGACAATGCTTGCATGAATTTTTTGACTTTTTCATCAAGTTTCAACAATTCTTACTCTTTACATTCAGCAAAGCAAATCTTATAGAAATTCATCAATCCAACTTTAAGATTTTCAAGAACAAACAAAAACATATAATGAACAGTCCAAGATTATTCCCAATGTACCAAGAATCATACAAGATTGATCAAGAAACTCCAAATATTCACCAAGATTCAATATTTTCTTCATGATTTCCTATAAAACAACAAATTAAGCACATTAGGAGTAAAAAGAGCCTTATTTAGCAAAGAAATAAGCAAAATTAACTCATTTAAGCACTAAAAACAAGTTTAAATAACTTTATTTTATAGAGTTATCAAATGCCCAAACTTAAACTTTTGCTTATTCTCAAGCAAAATAAAACTAAGCTAGATAAGAAATTAACGTGCTAGATATCAGAATACATGCTTTAAATATCAAATTCTCATAAGTTCCTGAAAAATTGTATGATGAATATAACTTAGAGAAAATCGTAAGCATAGATTAAATACTAGAATCATTCATGAACAAGTTACCTATCAATGGCAAATTTCTATGTGTGTATGAATAATCTATCTCTTATTAATGCAAGACATTTAATTAAATTATGTAAATATGTAATCAACACATCACCATAAAGCATGCACAAATTTCATAAGTTTGCTTTTCACATCTTTCTCCACTAATGTAGCCATACTTAACCAAAGATAAATAGCTCTTTATTAAGCTTGTAATGTTAAGATAGGGTTCAAGTATGATAAAGGAAAACTTAGGCTTATAACCCCTACACATGCATTGCTTGGGATCTTTTTCATTGATGAAAGAGTTTTTAAGAGAATTGTACACCCCAAACCTAGATGTTTTTTTCTTTGTAACTTTATCTTTTTGACCTTTCAATATTTTCTTTTATTTTTTTTCAAATAGAATTGCATCAAGCATTCAAGAAAATTTTATTTTTCTTTTTCACTTTGTTGAATTCTATTCTTCTTTAATTAAAATTTGTTTCAGCTTTTCTTATGCTTAAATAGAATTTGCACATTGATTTTTTTTCTTTCTTTTTTTAAACTCCACCCTTCCTTCCCAATTAAAAATAGTAATGATTTGATAAATTCATGTGTATATAGGGTAAGGTAGAAAGATAGAGATAATAATCAAAAAGTGGCTAATTGATGAAGGTGAAAAACAAGGAAATCATATATAAAAGACTTAAATGGGGTGACCAGGGATATTCATCATAAAAGTAAGCTTGAAAGGCTTAAACAGTCTAAAGATGGCTAAAATCATCTCCCTAATTAAGTGTAGTATATAATTTTGACTTAAGAAATGCTCAAATAAATTCTAAAATAAGCACATAACTTTAAATATCAACCTAATTCCATATCCATATAAGCTTAAGGGGAAGGATAACACTTAAGAGGTTTTCTTATTGATTGTATCAAGCTTTAGAAGAGCTAGGTTGTAACATTCAACATTTTGATTGTGGATTAAACTCTTTGACAAGTGAATCTAAAAGAAAAGATGTAGGTTCCTTAAGGAAAGATCAAACTTCTATAAATTTTGATGTTTGATTATCCAACTCTACCTCTTTATTTTTCAAGTTATTATTGTTATACTTATATATATTGTGTTTATTTACTTAGAAATATATATTTATGATTTTTTTTTAATTGGTAATCAAATTACAAAAATTTATAATTAACCAATTCACTCCCTTCTTGGTTTATTCAAGTATTTGAGTTAATAATTGGTATCAAAGCTAATACTCTATTTTTGTATGTTTAACAACCTAAAAATAATCCAAAATGTTGCAAAGTGATATTGTGGTAAATGGAGAGAAAGCATTAACAAGCTATAATCAAATAAAGAGTAACAAGAAGTTTGTCTCGTGGCAATTGAAATGCTTACCACATTTCTTGGTAGTGAAAGTAATTCAATGGTGAGACCTCTTTTCTTTGTTTGTGACAACTACTCATATTGGAAGATAAGGATGAGACTATTTATTCAAGCAAATGATTATAAAGTGTGAAGGGAGTTCATAAATGGTCCTTTCATTCTAAAAAAGAAGGTAGAAGTTAAAAAAATCATCAAAGTAAAACATAAATGGGATGCCAATGACATCAAAATAGGTTAACTCAATACAAAGGCTATACACATTCTTTTTTTTGCATTAAGTCTAGGTGAACACAATAGAGTATTTCTTTGTGATAATGCCAAGCATATTTGGGACAAATTAGAAATCACGCATGAAGGCACAAATCAAGTGAAAGAAACCAAGATTAGCATGCTTACTTATAACTATAAACTCTTCAGATGAAACTAGAAGAGACCATTGATGAGATGATAAATTGCTTCATTGACATTATTAATGGATTGAAGGCTTTTAAAAAGATATATTCCAATATGAAGATGGTGAAAAAAATCTTGAATAGTCTACCAAAAAGTTGGAAAGCAAAAATGATGGCCATTGAAGAGTTAAATGATCCTTATACACTCTCATTGGATGACTTAATTGGTTGTCCTCTAACTTATGAGATGAAAATCAAACGTAGACAAGAATCAACCAATAAAGTTGAAATAGCACCCAAATCAACCATTCAAGAAGAAGAATAAAAGATTACACAAGATAAGGTTGGTGAAGATGAAGAAATGGCTATGTTTGCAAAAAGGTTCAAGAAATTTATGAAGATAAACAAGTTTTCAAATAGAAGAAGACCTTAAAAGAAAATGATCAATGAAGAATCTAGTAAAAAGTAAAAAGATCAAATAATTTGCTACAAGTGCAAAAAATCAAGTCATATCAAGTTTGATTACCTTTTAGGAAGAGACAAAATACAATAAAGCCAAAGAAGAAAACAATGCTTGCAACATGGAGTAATAATGGCTTTTTCGATGATAAATCAAATAAGGAGGGCCTATGTCTCATAACCCTTAATGAGCCCAAGGTAACTTCAAAGTCTAATGATTTAAATTCATATACATTTGATGAGTTGCAAAATGCTTTTGATAAATTAGCCATAGAATTTGAAAGTATGAACATGAAATATAGGAAAATGATTTTTAAGTTGAATGTATAGAATGAATTCTTGACTAAAGCTAAAAATGACTTAGAAAAGGAAATTGAGGTTTTGAAATTGAATGTTGATGATTTAACTAAGAAAAATGTTAATATATAAAACTCACTTTCTAAATTTTATATAGGACATCAAAATTTGAATGACACACTTAAAACTCTAAGACCATTCTTTGACAAAGGTGGATTAGGTAATAATGGTGGTAACAAAGAAACTCATTTAAAAATTTTTCTTATATACCAAATGATTCATCAAGTACTTGTGTATATTGTCATAAATTGGATCATTTTATATAATATTGTTCTTTAAAGAAAGTTACTCATAGAGGTAAGCTCATTAGGAGTGTGAATGTCAAAAGGAGTTAGCACATCTTAAGATGAGAGTAATAAGATGAAATGGATTTCAAAAGGCACAAGAATTGTTAGTACTAACACTTAAGGACCTAATAAAATTTGCATACCCAAAACAAAGGTTTGATTATGTATATATAGGTGAATGGGCATTGTTACAAGGCAAATACAAGCAAGAACAATCCATGGTATCTTGATAGTGGATGCTTAAAATAGATAACCAGAAACAAGAGTCAAATCTTTGACTTTAACCTTAAAGTGGAGAAGATGCTACATCTAAGGACAACTCCAAAAGTCACGTTGAAGGAATTGGTCCAATTAGTAACAATTCTTCCACTAATATTGAAAATGTTTTACTTGTTAAATGAATTAAACATAACTTGCTAAACATTAGTCAATTGTGTGATAAAGATTTTAAGGTTGTTTTTGAATCTATGTGTTGTCAAGTGATTGATGTCAAAACTAATGAACTTATCTTTATTGGACATCGCCAAAGAAATGTCTGTGTGGTTCACTTAAATGACTTGTCCATTAAAATTGTTTTATGAATTAAAAAGAAAATGAAAGTTGGATATGGTATAGGAGACTTGGACATGCAAGCATGCATGTGATTTCAAAACTTTTTCAAAATGATATAGTAGTTGGTTTACCAAAATTGAAGTTTGAAATTATAAGGTTTATGATGCATGTGTTTAAGGAAAAAATAGAAAAGTTTCTTATGAACCTAAAAATTGTATTTCAACTACTAGACCACTTTAATTACTTCACATTAATCTTTTTGGTCTTAGTAGGATAATGAGCCTTAGTAGTAAATAATATGGGTTTGTTATTGTTGATGATTTTACTACATATACATGGATTCTCCTTTTGCATTCAAAGAAAGAAAATTTAAAAAAGTTCATCACTTTTGGCAAACAAATACAAAATGAAAAAAGATATTCAATTTCTAGTATTAGAAATGATCTTGGAAATGAATTTGAAAACCTTAGTTTTGATAATTTTGTAGTGAAAATGATATTAGCCATAATTGTTTTGCTCTTAGAACTCGTCAATGAAATGGAGTAGTGGAAAGGAGAATTAAAACTTTAGAAAAAATAGTTGGAACCATACTTTGTGAAAATAATTTATCTAGATATTTTTGGCTAAAGCCATAAATACCTCTTGTTATATCATAAATAGTGCTATAATTAGGCCAATTTTGAAGAAAACTCCATATGAACTCATTAAAGGTAAAAGCCCTAATATAAGCTATTTTCATCCCTTTGGTTGTAAATGTTTTGTTTTGAATAGTGAAAAGAATAATCTTGAAAATTTTAATGAAAAAAGTGATAAAGGTATTTTCTTAGGGTATTCTTTGAATTCAAAAGCTTTTAGTATTTTTAATAAAAAAACTTTGGTTGTTAAAGAGTCTATAAATGTTATATTTGATGAATTTAATCCTCCTTCGAGAAAGGTATCTTTTGATAATAATAGTGTAGGTATACTTCAAGTAAATATTCATGATACATCTCATGACATTTAAGAAAGCAATCAGAAGAAAGATGATGAGTCATAGAGCAACAACAAGTTGAATAAAAACCTAATCTTTCTAGAGAAAAGATTTATGTCAAATATAGTGAGATTATTGGTGATCCATTTCAAGAGGTAAGAACTAGATCTTCTTATAATGTATGTAATTATGTAGCTTTTCTCTCACAATTTAAATCCAAGAACATAGATGAAACCTTAGGAGATGATCATTATATATTGGCTATCAAGATGAATTGAATCAATTTGAAAAAAACCAAGTATAGAACTTAGTACCTAGACCTAGTGATCATCTTACTATAGGCACCAAATAAGCCTTTAGAAACAAAATGGATAAGAATGGCAAAGTTGTTAAAGATAAAGTTAGATTAGTAGCTCAAGGATATAACCAAAAAAAAGGAATAGATTATGACGAGACCTATGCCCCGATTGCAAGATTAGAAACCATTAAGATGCTACTAAGATTTGCATGTTTCAAAAATTTCAAACTTTTTCAAATGAATGTCAAGAGTGCCTTTCTAAATGGTTTCATAAATGAAAATGTATATGAGAACAACATCTCGGTTATGAAAACCCACACTTTCTAAATCATTTGTTTAAATTGACAAAAGCTTTATGTGGTTTGAAACAAACTCCTAGAGCTTAGTATGAAAGATTGTCAAAGTTTTTGAATAAAAATGGTTTCAATAGGGGGAAGGTTGATACTACTCTTTTTATTAAAATGAAAGGTAAAGATACTCTCATAGTACAAGTATATTTTGATGATATTATTTATGGTGCTACTAATGTACTTTTTTGTCGAGAATTTTCTAAAATCGTGCAAGGTAAATTTGAAATGAGCATGATGGGAGAACTCACATTTCTTTTAGGGTTATAAATAAAGCAAACAAAAGATGACACCTTCATTAATCAAGCCAAATATATCAAATATTTGCTCAAAAGGTTTGGAATGGAGAATTCAAAGCCACACTCAACTCTTATGAGCATTTCAACAAAGCTTGATAAGGATGAGGGAGGTTAATGTGTTGATTCTAAATCATATAAGTATATGATAGGTTCATTGCTCTATCTTACTATAAGTAGACCCAATATAATGTTTAATGTATGCTTGTGTGCTAGATTTCAATAATCACCTAAAGAATCATATTTACTTTTTATTAAACATATTTTTATATACCTAAAAGACACTCCTAATCTAGGTTTGTGATATCCAAAAGGATCATCTTTTGCTTAGCATGCTTATTACGATACAGATTCTGGTGATTGTAAAATAGGTAAAAAAATGCTTCTAGTACTTGTCAATTATTTATGAATATACTTATATCATAGTTTTCAAGAAACAAAATAATATTACTCAATCCATAATCGAAGCAAATATGTAGTCACTGATAGTAGTTGTGTTTAACTATTGCGGATTAAACAATAATTGGAGGATTTTAAAACTGCTATAGATCATATTCCCATTAAATATGACAATACTAATGCCATAAATCTTATAAAAAATCTAATTGAACACTCGAAAACCAAGCATATTGAAATAAGGCATCATTTTATTAGAGATCATGTTTAAAAAGGTGACATTGTGCTTGAATCTGTTGATACCTTACATCAATTAGCTAATATTTTTACCAAGCCTCTAGATAAAGAAAGATTTTCCACAATTTGAGGTGAATCAAGCTTAATGAATGCTTCTTGAAATACATTTCTTGATTGTTGGTATACTTGTGTTTTGTTTGAACAAGTTTATCATATTTCTCTATTTTGTTAACTTGTTTAAATGATTGTAGAATTATTTTTTTGCGTAATTATTTGATACATGTTTAGAGTGATCATATGGCATTTTTTTTTATAAAAAAATCATTTTAATAAAAAAATTTTGCTAAAGTTGAAAAACTAGTCAATCTATAAAAAGATACAATCAATCTGTTTTTCAACCAATAGCATAAATTAGTTTTGGAAAACTAAAATAGATTGATCCTCTAAGGTCCGATTGATCAATTTTGGTTAACAACTTGCTACAAGATGTACCCCAGAAATTCTCTTTCTTTTTCATTATTCATAGCCAACCCTATTATCCCTTTTTCTCTTTCTTTTTTCCTCTCAAACCCTATAATATAAAATCTCAAATTCACCTAAAAATCATCCTTTTCAACTTAAATTTTTTACAAAATTCCTCTTACTCTCTTGATTTCTTGCTATTCTTTCTTCAAATATCCTCAAAAGCTCACAAAATCATATTTCACTTTCTTTTTTCTCTCTCAAAAAACTGATCCCCTTTTGAGGCAAACTCAAAAACTATTTTTTAATCATTATTTTTGGCTCTCTTAAATATATAGTCTCTTTTATCATCCATATTCGTCAATTGTTCCATCAATTTTACAAAATCCCATATATTTTCTCTTATTCAAATTTCAAGTTCTCTTATGGCTCCCAAGATTAGACCACCACTTGCCTCAAGAAGAAATCCTCTTAGGGAAGCTAATAGTTCATCCATAAAATCGTTCTTCAATCAAAATTTCAAAAATCTTACAGCAAATGAGCGGTATGAGACAAATTTTACACATCAGGATATGAAGAAAGAAAAGGTAATCAATCTTGATTTCCTACAATTTATTGATTTTCCATATATACATTTTTTTCTAGGAATGTTGTTGGATAAACTATCTTAGTATTGAAGGAATTTTTTTTAGAATTTAGTTAAAGTGTTTTATGGTAATGCCAATTGTGTAAAGATTGATGGAGAAGCCAATAGATATTATGTAGATAGATTTAGAACTTATGTGATAGGAAGGGAAATAATAATGAATAAGCAATTGTTGGTTAAAGCTGTTATGTTAAAAGATCAAGAAGACATAAATACTAGGTGTAATATGGTTGCTTTGGCATAAGACATATTTGACAATGATTCCATAATGATTGCTCTTACTTAAGCTTCTAGGCTATCCATTCATGATAGATTGCTACATCTCATTATTACCCATGTGTTAGCACATTTTAGGACTAAATACTCCACCATTAGGAAACAAGATTATTGGGAGATATATATAATATCAAATATAGAGAAAAACCCAACCTTGTGCAATTTATTTTCAATAATATGATAAGGGTTTTCCAAGATAAGAAATACATTTTGGTTTATGGTATAGCTATTAGCAATTTTTTAAAGAAGTTGGGTATCAACACTAGGAGTGATAGAGAAATTATATCCAATGATCCTTGTAGTATTCTTGGCATGGATACACTTCATTGTATGGGATACACTCAAGATACTAATGGTGTGTGGATTAGGAATAGTGAAATTGGAATTGAGCAAGAAGAAGGGGCATGATGTTTCTCGAGAAGGCCTTTCTAATCCATCATTTGTTACACAAGGAGCTTTGCAAGTACTCAAGACTTAAATGAATAGTTTACACTCTTTGGTTAGAGATATGAATTCTAGGCTTGAAAACATGGAACTCACTAAAAATGACTTGGTTGAACAAACTCAACAAATTAAGATTGCATAAGAGAGAATGAACAAGTGTTTTCACAACTTTCCACCTTATCCTCTTCCATTGTGACCAACCTATGCTACCAAGCTTATTTGTTTTCCTACATTTTACTCTTTTAAGTTTTTAATTTTCTTTTGAACAAAATTTTCTTCTAGTATTAGCAATTGCACTTTGTATATTCTCATCAATCACATGAACATCTTTATTTTCTAGTTAAATTTCTATATGATATTGTACTTGATTGTGTTGCATTATGATATATTACTTTGGTGTTGATGATTCCTATTGGATTGCTATTGTTGCTATTGTTGCTATTATTGCCTTGAATTGATTATGGAATTGGTTTTATGGGGATTTTTTGCTCTTTTTGCTATGACAAAAAGGGGGACAGTTTGTGGATATTTGCTTATATAAATACTATTAACAAAAAGAGGGAGAGCTTTAATGGATATATGAATATTTGCTAAAGATAAAAAGGAAAATTCTTGAAAATATTTGCTATTGATGCTATGAATACATTTATGGGATTACATGTGCTTATATGAATACTATTGAAAATAAGATTGCATGAATGCTTTTGATACTTTGATATGGGTTTGCTGGTGATATGAATATTGTGTTAACAATGATGGATAAATTTTTTTGCTAAGTATACTTGTTGAAAACTTGATGACAAATGGCTCTATGTTTGTGTTAATTGTGCTTATACTCAGAAGGAGCTTACTTTTTTAAAAAGAAAATGGTTTCAAAAGAAGTTTTTCAAAGCAATTTATTTATTGGTTCTGTCTTATCAAAAAAAAAGAGATTGTTAGCCTTGAATTGATTATTGTTTTAAAATGACAAAACAATATTGTTAAAATTGGAATAAGTTGCTTAGAACTCAAAAAGAAAATGTTTTTAAGAGATTTATCAAGTGAAAAATATTTATAGATAAAAACCAACGTCTTTCAAAACTTGAAAAACATTATATGCAAAATTAGGAAAAAGGGATTGATCCTTTAAAGAATGAGATCGATCCCTTAAAGGAATGGATTGATCACTTTTTACCCAAAATACCTTCAAGTTTCAAAAATGTAAAAATATATCAATCCCCTTTCATACAAGATAGATTGGTTTAAGAGTTTCGAAAATGTATCGATCTCCTTTGTGTATGGATCAATTGGTTTTTTATCCAAAACCAAAACTGATTTCAAAATGAGCAAAATGGATCGATCACCTATAAGAAGGGTCCAATTGGGTACCATATAGGATCGATCAGTTCTTCTATAGGATCAATCATGTCATGTTTTACTAAAGAAAATTTTGGCCTAAAAAACCAAAACCAATTGATCCCCTCCGAGAAAGGATTGATCGGTTTGGCCTTGATAGCTTCAAACGGTCACATTTTCTTGTTCTCTATAGAGCACTCCAAGCATTAAATGAAACTAACGAATCTTTTCTCTTTTTTACATATAAAAAGAGGTCTCTCACCATATTGCAAGTTATCAAAAGCCAAGAAATTTATTGCTATCCATCCTCTATCTTCTTCAAGCATTAAAGAGCATAAATTCAATCTTGTATTTATTTTCTATTAATATTTCTCATAGCATTCATTTTTACTTCAAATTAGTAAACACCCAATCTTAGAGAGGTCTTGAAGTTTACAAAAACACTTTAGACTTGTATTGTGAGACTGTGAGTTTAAAGGGGAGGATAACCCTTAAGAGGTTTTGCTGTTGATTGTATCAATTTTTGGAAGAGCTAGGTAACATTCAAAATTTTGATAGTGGATTGAATTTCTTGGTAAGAAAGGCAAAGGGAGAGAACGTAGGTGGCTTAAAGAAGGACGAAACCTTTATAAATTTCAGTGTTTGATTCTCTAACTATACCTCTTTATTTTTTAAGTTATTGTTGTTATGCTTATATATATTGTGTTTATTTGCTTAGAAATATATATTTGTGATTTTTGTTTTAATTGGAAATCAAATTGCAAAAATTTATAATTAACCAATTCACCTAGCCTTCTTGGTTTATTTAAGTCTTTGAGCTAACAAATGAGAAAACACTTACCACCATGTCATCTATTAGTAATCCTATACATTACGCACTACATAAGCTACCATGGACATGCATTTAAGTTGAATTTACGCTTTTATCCCATGTATTGACCAAACATCCTTTAGACAATTCTTGCATGAATTTTTTTAATTTTACACCAAGATTTAGCAATCCTTACTTCTTAGGTTCGTAAAGCAAATATTGTAGATATTCATCAATCCAACTTTAAAAATTTCAAGAATAAACAAGACACATTAAGAACAGTCTAAGATTACTCCCAATGTACCAAGAATCATCTATAATTGATCAAGAAACTTCAAGACTTTTCAAGATTCACCAAGATTCAATATTTTCTTCATGATTTCTTATAAAATAACAAATTAAGCACATAAGGAGTAAAAAGATCCCTATTTGGCAAAGAACGAAACAAAATTAACACATTTAATCACTAAAAACAAGTCTAAATAACTCTACTTTATAGAGTTATCAAACCCTAAACTTAAACTTTTACTTGTTCTCAAGCAAAATAAACTAAGCCAGATCATAAATTAACATGCTATATATCATAATACATGTTTCAAATATCAGATTCTCATAAGTTCCTCAAAAATTGCATGATGAATATAACTTAGAGAAAATTGTAAGCATAGATTAAACATTAGAATCATTCATGAACAAGTTAACTCGCAATTGCAAATTTTTGTGTGTGTGTGAATAATTTATCTCATATCAATACAAGACATTCAATTAAGTTATGCAAACATGAAATCAACATATAACCTTAAAGCATGCATAAATTTTATAAGTTTGCTTTTCATCTCTCTCCACTAATGTAGCTAAACTTAACCAAAGATCAATAAGTCTTTATTAAGCTTCTAATGTCAGGCTAAGGTTAAGGTATAATTATGAAAATTTAGGCTTATAACCCTTACACATGCATTACTTAAGATCTTTTTCTTTGATAAAAGAGCTTTCAAGAGAATTGTACACCCAAAAACTTAGATGTTTCTTTTTTTATAACTTTAGCTTTTTCATCTTTCGATATTTTCTTTCATTCCTTTTCAAATAGAATTGCATCAAGCTTTCACACAGAATTTCTTTCTCTTTTTCACTTTATCAATTTTTGTTCTTCTTTAATTGCAATTAAGTTATTTTCAACTTTTCTTTTGCTTAAATAGAATTTTCACACTATTTTTTTTTTTAAATTTCACTCTCTCATCCCAATTAAACATAGCTCTCATATTGATTTGATTAATCCATATGCATATTGGGTAAGGTAGAAAAATAAAGATAATAATCAAAAGGTGGCTAATTCAAGAGGGTAAAAAATAAGGAAAGGATAAATAAAAGGCTCAAATGGGGTGACTAAAGATATGCATCATAAACATAAGCTTGAAAGGCTCAACCTATCCAAAGATGGCTTAAATCATCTCCCTAGTTAAGTGTAGTCTATAGTTTTACCTTAAGAGATGCTTAAACAAATTCTAAAATAAACACATAACTTTAAAGATCAATGTAATTCCATATCTATATAAGCTTTAACTAAACATGCATACATCTTAATGATCAAGATTAAGTGCTCAAAAAGTTAGAAATATCATAATTAAATAAATACTAATTCTAGAAATCATCTCATGCTTTCACTACATTTATTGTTTTCTAGAAAGCTATATCCAAAGTCAATTAAAGTTTCTATCATTGGATTATGAGAAAATAATCAAAGAAAGTAATATACTTATTCTAAATATGACAATTTAAGCTCAAAACAAAAAATTTGAAAAAATCTTTTACAAATTTTCTTTCTCCCAACTTGAGTGACACATTGCCCTCAATGTGTAAAAACTAATCAATAAAGCACTAAAGGAAGAAGAACACTCCCCTAATTCACTAAGATTGAATTTGAACCTATAGCATCATCCTTGCATCAATAGCTTGCTGTTTTGGTTTTCTTGTTCCAAGCTTTCAAATTTCCTTTCCTTCCTATAAAAACAAAACAAATCAAATCAAAGCATACCTATTCCTAAATAAAGAAAAACCAAAAATAATGTTTACCAACAATTTAAAAGTAGAACTTGGATTACTTCCTAAGCAATGCTTTAATTACAGTCTATAGCTATACTACTTTCTAATGGGGTTAAGTGATTAGCCCATACTTGGTACCAATATCCACCCACTTGATTCTCTTTCTCTTAACCACCATCTTATTTGTTAGAACTAAATGGTGCCAGTGCTTTACAGCCATTAATTCATTCCTAACTTTTATAAATATTTTAAATATATCCTTATATAGGCTAAGATAGGTTGGCACTAGCTTTAGTACCAGTGAAAGAGATACCACTATGAAAAATATAAGATTGGGCTCGAAAGCTAAGTGCTCCTCCATTGGTGGTATAGTTAAAGTGAATGCAATCAATGAGGTGTCTTCATCCTTTTCACTAGTCTTAGCAATTAGTGTTTTTAGAGGTTCAAGCAAGTTTTCAAGAAAACAATCCTCAACAACATGCTTATCCACCCCATTCTTCAATTCAAATTCATGTATTTAATCTTCACAAAGCTAAGGAATTGACAAAAGTGGACTATAATGCTTAAATAAAGGTTGACCAGGGCTAATGCTAGCCATTTCTTGAAATTCATGTCCCTTAGTTGATCCATCACCCTCTAAAGTTTTTATAAACCCAAATTGCCCAAAATCACTATATAGGTCCATACCACACCTAGGATCAATATCATCCTCAATATCATTACTATTCTCATCTTTATCTTCCTCTACCTATTGCTCCCTATAGTATTCCTCATTTTCCTATGAAGTGTTCGATTTGATATCTCTAAGCAAGGTTTCATGAGGGTTTATGCTAATGGCATTTACTAGCTATTCAACCTACACCTCAAATTTTTTAAAAAAGGCTATATGATTATGAACTTGGTTTTGAAGAATAAAGGCGGTTTGATTTTGAAAGATTTAGTTTAACTCCTCTAATCTAACGAATGTTTTTTTTCTTGAGTGGTGGAGGATATTGGGATGGTGGTGGGTGATATTTTGTAGGATAAGAATAAAATGGTGGTAGAAGGTATGAACGCTCAGTAGGATAAGTAGGGTTGTAAATAGGTGTTGAACTAATGGATTGCCCTTGACTATTGTCTTATGATAAATAAAAACAACCCTTATAACCTTGATTATAGGTGTTTGAAAAAGGTGACTGCTGATTATAAAAACACCTATCACTATTGTAATCCCCACAATAAATATCATATTGGTTCTAAAATGAATGAAAAGGATTAGGATCATAGTTAGCTCTAATGGCATCAATCATATTAGCTAGAATAGCTACTTCTGAAGCTAGAGTATTAAGGGCATCTAAGTTTGACCAACTAGTAGTTTGCTTAGACTATAAGTAATCAGATGACCATTGAGCTTGAAAGTTCTTTAAAAATAGTGTAGCATTGTCCCAATGGTTCCTAGCCTCATATGAATAAAACCTTGACAAGAAAATAAATTCTGAATTACAAAAAAAGTGTGTTAGTATCAACATTAATTCTTCTTATTATTCTTTTTCAATCATTGGCAACAGCATTAAAAACTTGATTGAGAATCTACAAGTGTATAGAATCGAAACAAGTAATATAGAATGAGTAAAGTATCATTCCCACAAAGATTGAAATATATGGTAAAGAACTAAGCAATGAAATTGTTGACCCTTAATTATATCCATAATAGAACTTAAAGAGCACGAATTGCATAAATTAAAAGCACTTAAAGAGTGAAAATGGAAATTTAATTTAATTAAAAGCAAAAATAGAAATTTATGAAAGCTTAAATCAAATTAAAAACAAAACAAAACTTGATTATAAAAGAAAACTGAAATTGAACTTTACATAAACTTAAAATAACTTAAAAAAAAAATAAAAACATGAGAAGTAAAGAACAGGAAAACTTAAAGAAGCTAGCTACTTTAAGTTGGGCTATCACTTGAAACCCTACTTCAAATTTTTCCCTAAACAAATGATAGCTATTTATAGAACAAGAATACAAAGAATCCTAAAGTTAAGAGGCTAAGTAGATCGCGACTAGGGCTTTTTCTCAAGAGAAAAGAATGCTTTGTAATTACTTTTAAACCCTTGACAACCTTTTTGAATAACAACTCTAACTTGGACTAGGCTTTAGCACTTTTTGGACTTTTCTTAAATTCAGCTTAGTTCTTTTGAATAATAGAATGTGCAACTGACCTTTCCTCTTAAAAACCCAAAATCTTGATGTGTTTTTGGGTCTTCTTAGACAACTTCTTTCATTAGGCTTAAATCTTGAAATAAATTGGTTTTAGATTAGATTATTAGATCTTGGACTTATGTTTCTAGTTGAAGAGCTTTTGGAGAATAAAAAAGTAAAATTCTATGTTAGCTTTTCCTCATGTGCTGTCTTATTTTATAATACTCTTATATATTCATGTAAATCCTATCCTTGGTATGAATACCCATTCAAAATAGGATTTACTGGTCAATATAGGAAAACCAACTTTAAGTAGGATAACCAAGTGCTTTTCCTAATTAAGGTAGAAATTTCAAGTCAAAGCGAGATTTCCAAGTTAAAGTAAAAAAACTAAGGGCTTTTTGAACTTTCCAATTTGAACAAAATTTTCAAGTCAACCTATAATATAAACTTCCATGTCATCTCTTTTGGCCAATAAGAAAAGAGTAACTATCCTGTCATCCATTAATAATCCCAAGTTTTGCGCACTATATAGACAATTCTAAAGGATGACTGAACATCCCTTAGACAAATCTTGCAAGAGTTTTTTGAATTTTTCATCAAGATTAAACAATTCTTACTCTTTAGGTTCAACAAAAAAAATCTTATAAAAATTCATCAATCCAACTTTAAGATTTGTAAGAATCAATAAGAACACATTTAGAACAATCTAAGATTACTCCCAATATACCAACAACCATCCAAGATTGATAAACAAACTCCAAGATTCTTAAAGATTCACCAAGATTCTATCTTTTCTTCATGATTTTCTACAAAATAGCAAATTTAGCACATTAGGAGTAAAAAGAGCTTTATTTAGCAAAGAACTAAGTAAAATTAACTCATTTAAGCACAAAAAACAAGTTTAAATAACTCTATTAAATAACTTTATTTCATAGAGTTATCAATATTCAATCTAATCACTATTAGGGTAAACATATGCATGGCGATCAGCCACTATGTCTACTAATTGGCAAATAGTTGTCTTTCTACCCAATTTCGTTAATTTTATGAGTCAACTAATTGTTAGTTAAGTGAAATGCCAAATTTTGTGCTTATATATACCAAGTCCCACTTCAACAAAGAAACTTTCTTAAACTTATTCATATATCTCTATTGTGTTTTACATAAAAATTGTTTTTCATAATTTATGTTGACATAAAAACATGAAATACATTTTTTTTTTTGTTTATGTTAAACCCATATGTATTTTTTTGCTAAAACTTTAACCTATGTTATTGTCATGTCTTGTTTGTATCATTTTTATGTCATGTCACCGTGTAATGTTTTAAATTGTTTAATCTAACTACAGCTAAAAAAATTTTTGTTTTGCCATATCTATGCATCTTTTTTTCTTGCAAAATTTATCAAATTAAGAATATGAAAGAAAAGAAAAAATAAACAGGGATGAAATGTATATATCTTAATTGCCATGCTTTTCTCATAAAATGAATCCAAGAAAAGCGTAAAAGTGAAAAAAGGATAAACAAAAAAATTTGAAAAACAAAGCTACAACAAAATTAAAAAAAAAAAAAAAGCAAATAGAAGGTGCTACATTAACATTTAATATTGAATTCAAAACAAAAAATCTTAAACTAAGGTAAAAAGAATTGCTTTATTAATATAATACATATATATGTATAAAACTAAATAAATATTAAAATATATATTTTATATACACTTTGAAATGGATTAAAACAAATAAATACATTTACTACTCGATCTAGCTTTTTTAAAAAAATGACCCATCATAATTAAATCTTGATTTTTAAAAATCCCTTCTTTATTGGATTGAGATGGATCCAAAGTCTTGGGATATGATATGTTTTGACATATTTATCAATAAGCACCTTGTGTTGCAAAAATTATATTATTAAAAATAAAAAAAGAAACAAAAGGTAAAAAAAGTTCAAATTGGGTGCCACATAGACACATCCATAGTTTTTTTTTTTTTACAAAGTTATTTTTATTAAAAAGAGAAAAATGGAATAGGAAGAAATTGAGAAAAAAGTGAAAGTAAAAAATATTTAAAAATTGAGACAAGAAAGCTCATCGATGAATTACATAGACATCATAATTTAGTGGGGATCTATCGAATACAAATTGTTTTGCCATTACTATGAATCAACTCTTTTTATTGCAAAATTTATCAAATAAAAATTTAGGTGCCACATGGGCAACTATATTATTTTTTCACAAAATTGATCTAAACAAAAAAATCTATAAAAAGTTAAAAGAAAAAAGGAAAAATGAGAAAAAAATAAAATATAAGATAGAACATTGAAACTTTGAATGAATGTTAAACAAAAATTAAAATTAAAAAAATTTATATAATGAATATATGGGTTGATGGATTGCATTTTAATTATGTATAAATATAATTTTTTTACTAAATTAAGATATTAAATAATAACTTTATTAATATAACACATATATAAATATAAAATTAAATAAATAATTTATAATATACTTTAACATATATAATTAGTGTAAGATGGAACACTATAAACCCACCTTTGACTCAGCTTTAAGTTTTCACGAAATCAATTCGATTCTAAATATAAAAAGCACCTATCAAATTCAGATAAATCAAATCCATCGAATGTGGGTTGTTTTATTATCCATACTTCCATTAAATTTAAAAAAAAATTAATTTGCTGATTGTTTTTATTGTCAACTATATGATTAAAAAATAAAAAAAAACCAAAAACAAAATAGGGTGATACGTGTATACATAAATTAGTTTTTCTAAAATTTATCTAATTAAAAAACAAAAAAAAATTATGGAAGTAATTTTTTAAAAAAAGTAAAAAAGACGAAAAAGCAAAAGAAATAATAAAATAAAGGAGAAGTTTAGTTGCCACACCATATTAGCAATAATGAATTTTTCTTACAAAATTTATACTATAGATTTATTTTTTATTTTAATTTACTTTTTTCTTTTTATATTTAACATCTCTTTTCCTTTATATTTCACCTCCCATTATCATTTTTTTTGTTTAAAATCATATCACACCACTTATTTTAATCTTACCGCTATAATAATTAATTTTCCACTATAATAATTAATCTCATTGTTACTATTGTTTTCAATCTTACTAAAATCAATCTTCTCTCAATTTCACCAAAATCAATCTCTTCCCTCATCAAATAGAGCTTTATGCTCCCTTCTATGTTTAGAAACTGTCAAAATAATTTTGAAATGAGTTTTGAAATGATTCTTGATAGAAGAATAAGAAGTAAACAAAACTTCTCTCCAAAAGTAGTCTAATATTTGGCCAAAAATAAAATAAGGAGTAGAAGAAAAAGAATAAGAAAGGGAGGCGAACAAGGACAACATGAAGAAAAAAAAAAGCAAGTGTGCTAACTCAATAGCGCAAACAATACTCACAAGGCAAATATTCTTTGCATTTGTTGGATAATTTAGGTTGGGACATTTTAGATAATTTTTGCTCGCGTGATTTTGTTCTTGACCAATGAATTAATTCAATTGTCTGACACTCGATTTTGTAAGTATATTTAATTCCATAATTTCATTGTTTGTAACAATATCTTTCATAACATGACAAATAATTAAGGATAGAAAGATTAGTTATAGATTAAATATAGAGAGACAGATTAATTCTTATGTTTTTCAACTTTTATGTTTATTTTATCTTTAATGACCTTATCTAATTCATTATTTATATATGAGGCTTTCTCGTGTACTCAACATTTTAGACTACTAATTAATTTGACTTGTAAGCTTATGGACTAATTTTATGAAATGTGAATAATATAGTGATTAGTCTAATTCTTCTTTCATTTTTTATCAATCATTTTTCAATATGTAATTAATCATCATTAATGTGAAAACCCGCCCTTCACTGCTAGAGTTGTTATAGATAATAAACAAAAAAATAAATTACAATTAATTATAATGATTTAATAAAATATCAAATTATGCACTCTACCTCTCCTTAAGTTGGAGACCTAAAATATTACAACTATCAAGTTGCCCTATACTATTCTCCTATAGATGGAACATAATTTTCCAATAATTAAAAAAAAAAAGAAAGATAAGGATTTTATAGTAACTCTGTTGGGGATCATCATAACTTTGATACCACTTGTTAGGTCAAATAGCCTCATTCCAATCACATCAATGAAAGTAAAATCAAATAATCAATCAATTATATAAGAAACAACAATTTAACATGGTTTGGTTAAATTAACTTACGTCTACAAATAAGAAACAAGATCCACTAGTTATAGAGAATTACAAACATACAAATTAAATCAAACACTTATAACTAATATTCATAAACCCTCTCAATCTTTTTTAGTCATATGGAGTATTCTCAACCAAACAAACATATACCCATGTGCACTCATATATACCTATTCATCATACCTATGTGGATACTTTCAATCTCCTCTAGTCCATTCCCATGCACCATATGGTTAAATTGATCTACGTCTATGGAGAAAAAATAAGATTTACTAGTTGTAGAGAATTACAAACATACAAATTTAATCAAACACTCATAACTAATATCCATAGACCCTCTCAATCTCTTTTAATCATATAGAGTATTTTCAACCAAACAAACATATACCCATGTGCACCCTTTCAACATAAACAAACATATGCTCATATATACGCATTCATCATACCTATGTGGATACTCTTAATCTCTTTTAGTCTACTCTCATACACCATACCTAGGCAGACCCTCTCAGTCTTCTCTAGTCCACTCACAAACATATAAACATACACACTCATAAGATGTAACTATGTTCACCCTTTCAACATAAATAAATAGATACCCATATGTAGCCATTCATCATACCTATATAGACCCTCTCAATCTCCTCTAGTCCACTCACAAACATATAAACATACACACTCATATGGGGTATCTATCTCATAAAACTCTACAACTCTCTTGTATCTTTTTTTCATACTTAACCTTATAAAGACTTCACCTATTTATAAGCATACAAACTTGCCTATTAAGAATCACTTTCCTCTTAGAATTTTTCTTCTACAAGTCAAACTTGCCTATTAAGAATCTTTTTCTTCTTAAAATTTTTTTCTGCAAGTCTTTTTGTCCATTAAGTAATATTAGCTAATGCCAAATAAATCTCTTACAGAATTTGAGTCATTATTCCTAATAACCTCCACCTTGACTCAAATTTATCAAATCTTATATCTTTATGCTAGACATGCTTAGCTCCAACTGTAATGAAAGTCTCACAATCATTTTTTTTTATGTGTCTTCATGCTTCATGCAAACTGATATTCAAAATATGAGCTCGAAT
Source organism: Durio zibethinus (assembly GCF_047325235.1). NCBI lineage: Eukaryota > Viridiplantae > Streptophyta > Magnoliopsida > Malvales > Malvaceae > Durio > Durio zibethinus. The sequence goes on along the minus strand of NC_143174.1, from coordinate 9,228,094 downwards.
TTTTTCTTTAAATTGAGCTCTTCTAGACTTGCTTCTTTCCATAACTCAAATTTTTAGCTCTTTCCACGTTTAGAACCTTCAGCTCTATTATCACTTGTTGGAGATCACGATAGCTATAATACCACTTGTTAGGCTAAATAGCTCCAATCTAAGCACATCAACGAAAATGAAATCAAATAATGAATCAATTATACAAAAGACAACAATTTAACATGGTTCAGTCCAATCAACCTACGTCTACGAATGAGAAACAAGATCCATTAGTTGTAGAGAAGTATAAACATATAAATTAAATCAAACACTCATAACTAATATCTATAAACCCTCTCAATCTCCTTTAGTCATATGGTGTATTCTCAACTAAACAAACACATACCCATGTGCACCCTTTTAATACAAACAAACATATACCCATATGTACCCATTCATCATAACTATATGGGCCCTTTCAATCTCCTCTAGTCCACTCCCATGCACTATACCTATGTGGATCCTTTCAGTCTCCTCTAGTTCACTCATAAACATATAAACATATACACTCATAAGACGTAAATCTCCAGTAATCTTATGGGGTGTCTATCCCATAAAACCTTATAATTCTCTTACATCATACCTAACCCTATAGAGACTTCACCTATTTATAAGCATACAAATTTGCTATTAAAAATCTCTTTCCTCTTAGAATTTTTTTTCTGCAAGTCAAATTGACCTGTTAAGAATCTTTTTCCTCTTCGAATTCTTCTTCTACAAATCTTCTTATCCATTAAGTAATATCTAGTAATCTCAAACAAATTTCTTATTGGATTTGAGTCACTATTCCTAACAAACTCTTCAATAGCAATCACAAATCTACTAACAAACTCATAAAAAAAATCAATTGAGAGATGATTCATTAATATCTAAGAAATTTAAGTAAATAATTATAAACACAATGTGTAGCATTCAACCGAAAACAAGGCTGAGAATAAGAGCCAATTTACCATACATACCCTGACAAGTCACTAAAACAAATGCATGAGATGAAAGAAACAAACTGGTAAAGCTACCTTCATTGTTGGCAATTGGATTTTTTTTTTTTCAGATATAACTTTTCCTTCCTTTTTGCTCCATATCTGCAAGCTTAGTACTCTTTCTTACTTGGGTTTTAGTTTTAAGGAAGCATTGCAAAATATCCATAGTTCAGATGAAATCCAGGAAAAAATGAATTACATAAGATGAAAGAAACCAACTCAATATGATGAAGAACGTGAAACATTTATCATACAAAAAGAAATTAGGCTGTCATATCATAGTAGTAAATACATATGTACTCTTTTATGCTCTCTTGATTTGCATGATAACTCATGTTTGTGGTACGTAGCCATTGGGACCAATATTATGGTTATGCATGATTGAATTTCTAAAATGGATCATATCAGATAAATATCTATAATTTGTTTTACCAATTAATGGCCATGGTACCACATATATCTGTGAATTATAGTGATCTACATAGATATTTGGAAATAAGAAGAGATTTTATTTGTTTCTATTCTTAAAGAAGATGAACTTTTTATTGTTTGTTTGATGAAATAATGAATGAAATGATGCAAAGTTGTTGATGATATTTCATGCAACTATAACATTTGTAAGTCTTTGGGAATTCACTTATCATGTTGTCTTTTTTCATACAGACAATTGTTTCAAATTACATTGTTTTGTCTTGAATTTACTTTGGCTTTTGTTGTTTTGATTTTGATTTGTTAATAGCTATGCTTTAAAGATGTTAAGTATCTGATTTAAAACTAATTAATAATAAGTGGAGGAGTCCAACTTGAATATAAGATTACAAAATATTAAAAATTTATTAGATGTGAGATAACCAACTTTAACAAGAGGAATTGGCAAGTTTTATATTTTCCTTGTTCTTGTTAAAATGTCCTCGATCTCAAACATTGGAAATTCTTCCTGCAACATCCTTTTGTGTTTTGATAATAGCGATATAGAAGAAAGCCTCAGAATAAAGCACCCTTATCCGCAATGTTTTTGTACTTCAATGATGACGAAAATCGTTGAAAGTTTGAATTTCCATTCGCTCGTGTAAATATTTAAACCTTATAATACTATATACAATGGTTAATTTGTTTATTTTTTCTAATTTATTATAAATATTATGTTTTTCACGTACTAAATAAATCAAATTAAAATTATTCACCGACTATGAAGCCTACGCAACCTTCCTAGTAACGAATAAATTAACCTATTTAATTATAAATCTTAAATAAACTAGCTTTAAATGGTCAACCACATCAAAATTGGTCATTTATAAATGGTTTCAGGTAGTGTATGTCTTAGTCCTCGAACCTGAATCCTACCTGAAGCCATACTGGTTATTAATTTAACACCTATCCAATTTCATTTATAACTATCCAAATACCTCTTTAATCAAGTTTAATCCGAAGAAAAATGCGCTTGTTGCCATCTTCATATCCAATGCCTCTTTAATCAATTTTGTTTAAAATCTTGACCTAAGTAGAAAGTACACAGCGATAATATATATTAATATATATATATATATATATATATATATATATTATAGATCAAATCATTTGACAGTCGTTGTCAAGGATTTTGAAGTAAATTCACTAAATCCCCAGAAGTTCTCTTTTTGTTTCCCTTTCCTTTTATGGGTATCTATCCCGTGAGGTAATTAAGGTAATAAAGTTTCAAATTCAACCCTGTACAAATGCGTATGTAAATAATGCAGAATAAACCGGGAATTTTCATTTCAAAATCATCACATCCATAATGCATGAGATACCAAATTATCCAAATTCAACATATATAGAGTTAGTTGTCATGCCTTTAAATCAGGCCTTGTTTTTATGTTAGGCGTTAATCTCTTTTAAGTAGTAGGTTTCGTGTAGAATTACTCCTAAACCCAAAACGAAGAGAAAGAAGAAACACACTCACTTGCCAACAATTTTATTTGAGTTTGTTTTCAATTTAGCAGTGACTTACATGTGCTTTTTTTTTTTTTTTTTTATTTTACGTATTTTTAAATTTTGATTTGGATTTATGTCACGATTTTTATGTATTTCCAAAGATACAGTTTTTGTCAAAAATTAATTACACCCGCCAGCTCCAAAAATAAGTTCGGGTTTAATTTGATATTATTGCTGGAGTTAAAAAATTTTAGATAAAAAAAATATATGTTAAAAATTCAGAGAAAAAATAAGGTTGAAAAATTTTAAAATACTTGATATTGTTGTGAAAAATGTTGTTATGAATTAAAATATTTAAAATGGCCAAAACATCAAAATGTTTAAAAGATGAACTTGAAGTTATAAAAATTTTAAAATATAGATAAAAAAAATAAATTTAGCCGAGAAGTTTGGCTAAAATCGCTCTTTTTCTAGAGACAGAATTCATACCGTGGTTAACGAACATTTCAAAAAATTGAAAAATAAGAAAATTTGAAAGATAATTTTTACTTGAACACTTCAAATTTTTTTTCTTGAACATCCTTTTCTTTTGTAAAATTGATAAATTCATCAATAATTTTTTATTGAATAATTTATAAAAAAAATCTCATTGGTTTATTCCTCGATCTCGTTGGAGTTGAGCCTCTTAATGGTCATTTGACATTAATTGTGTTTGGGTGCTAAAAACTGATTTTGATCGAAAGACAATTCTTTAACACATATTGCTTTTGGATCCAATAACAAAAGTACGCTTTAACGATTATCAAAAATACTTTTGAAAGATCAAATAATCATAACGTGAAACACACGTTTGATCTAAGAATTATATTCTCTCTATTCATTTAGTACTTAAAAAAATTAAAATTACATTTATTTGGTACCTAAAAAATATTAAAATTCGTAATTAAATATCTAAAATTTCATTCTATCAAGTATATAATCCCAAAAGCTAACTTAGATGTGATATGACATTTAAACAATCATAAAACCTCAACTATTAGATAATTTCCTGATCGACTAACACGTTAACGCAATGTCATTCGTGGCTCCACATCACGTTAGTACTAAAGAGAAAAAAAAAAAAAAGAAATTTTAAAATATTAAAATTTTGAAATTTTAAAAAATGGATTTTTTAAATACTAAAAAAGGTTCAGAATTATAAAATTATAAAAATATCAAAATATAAAATATTTTTAAAATATCAAAATCAATAATTTTAAAAAAATAATTTAAAAATTCAAAATAGGATTTCTTTTTAAAACAAATAAAACTTTTATAAAAAAAATCAAAGTAAAAAAAAAAAAGAGAAAAGGATTTGGGGAAAAAGAACGGGAAGGGGAAAAGGGAAGGAAAAAAAAAAGCAAGGGGGACAGGTTGATCAGTCATCGATCGATCAGTTCGTGGATGATCAGGCTGATCGACTACGATATGCCTTGGGTCGATCAATCGTCGCCGTTCATAGCCACCTCCCCTCCCCTCCCTTTTCTCTATTTTCTTTCTCTTTTTTCATATTTTCTCTTTCCTCATTTTTTTTGGTCTTTCTTTTATTTTTTAATTTGAAAAATATTTTATATTCCTTTTATTTTATAATTTAAATATAAAAAGTTAAAAATAAAAAAATAATGTAGCATTTTTCACCATATATCATAATTTTATTGGAATTTTTTTCATATTAATTTGTTGACTAACAATGTTTTTCAAAAGGGGTAAAGTATGTAACCGAAGTGAACTTTGAGAATTTAGTTGTGATTTTTATTCTTTAGATGTGATAATAGTTTGGGATGAAATCAGTATTTAACTCTAATCAGAATGTTCATTCATATATTTTTTAAAAAACAAATTACTTCATTAAGTATTCAAATATTTTAAATTTAAAATGAAATATAATGAGAATATAACTATTTAATTGTTAGCTTAAAGCAATTTCAATCTCTTAGAAAATTAAAATTTTGTTTTTGTTTTATATTTTTAAAATAAAATTTTAAAATAGTTATCTTTTGGCACATTGTAACAATAATTACTTAATACATAAAAAATAGCTTTGCCTCATGGGATGCATGGGACATATAAAATTTCAGTAAAAATAAATTAATTATTTATAAATTATAAATAATTTTTTAAAATAACAAATGCAATCTTAATATTGCATTGCATTCTAATACAAATATATTACCTTTGAAAGCATAGAGAAATATATAAAAAAGTGAATTAGCATTATTTAAAAAAAAAACAAAATCCAACAACACGCATCAATATATATAAGAACATGACTCATACTTTACTTTTCGACATCAAGTCTATCTCAAACACTAGTATCAACTTTTTAATTTTTTACAATAATAATAAATATTTAAATCATATTTCTTTATCATACTTTTCAAATGCCTTTTTCCAAAACATTTTTTATACGAGCTTTTCTTAACTGGAGTTTTTTTATCAACTATAACAACGATGCGAAGCTAAACCCTGCTATTGTTAATTAGTTTTAGGTTAAATATTTAATGTTTATGTAATGAATAATAGGAAATTGAGATGAAATGAATTTCTTGCACTTTTTTTTGGTGTTTTCTAGGACATTTTCTTCTTAGTTCTAAATGAAATGTTCTACTCGAAAAATATAGTTCAGGGATTTATAAAATCCGAAATGAGACGGTAGATAAAACAATAAAAAAGAATTGAACGCAGTGACGCCATTATCAACAAGGCCAGTTGTTGATTAAATATTTATCAGTAAACTTTCACAATCAAACCACAACCTGAATCTGTTTTTACATGGGTTAATTTCTATGTGTATCGGTTCCTTGTGTCAAAATGTGTCGTCCATTAATTTTTCTGCTGTTTTCAAAGTGTTCCCTCTGCGAAGTCATTATGTCAGTCCACTTATTGGTTGGATTTAATGGACTTCAGTATTTGGATTTGGGTTGAGACTCAGCCTAAGGCAATAATCTCATCTTTGGTATTTGCGTCGGACAAATAGAAACTCCAGACAATTTGTTCACAGACTGAATCAATCAACGAGTTGAGATGCCTTATTTCTAGTTTTTCAGGCAATCCGATCACATCATGATAGCAACATCTATTTATTGCAGCTGTTGTGTGCTATGTGCACATTTATCCACATATTGCTTGCTGAAAAATATTTATTTGCAGATATAATTTTATTCTTTGCAGCCATCTCATTAATTACACTCACATTTTAAATTAATTTTTTGAAAAATTACTCAATACAATAAAATAAATATCGTTTATTAACAATCCCATATTCCATCTTGGTATACTAAAATCAAAGGTAAAACCATTTACTGTCGAGACAGACTAACCCAAGAATGGAGCCAAATCAAAACTGTTGCTACAGTAAAGATAGATTTGAAATTTTTATACTGCATCCATCCGAAATGAACAGTCTAGTTCGGCTCCTAGGAAAATAAGCCTATTGCAATAAAGTCCAAATCATTAAGGACATTAGCGTCAAAATCGAACTGAAAGGTCTAACAAGGCATCAAGCAAGATCAAGATTCCCATCTGGTTTCCAGTACAGGACAGGGTTTTGCCTAAATGCTCTATTTGGTTTGTCTGGACAAATGCACCATCTTTGTCCAACCCAATATTCTCAAGAAAAGATGTTATCGACGTCATCATATATAATACTATGCTAATCGAAAATTTATTGGCAGAAGAAAAGAAAACGACATATGATATGGCAATGTGAATTTGTTGAATTTCCCCTTTCAATCACTTTTTTTTATGACAATTGATCATTAAAGAAACAAATACAAACGAACAAACTTCTTACCAGTCCAATCATGAATTAAAAGATTCTGAACCAATAGCATAATTGTATGCAGATTATGTATCAAACATTCAAACTAATCAATTCAGCAAGGGAGATATTTCCACATAACTTTCTTCTGGATCTTGATACCTTTCCCAATATTTAATCTCTCTTTCCACTCTGCTCAGCCTTCTGAATCTTGCTAGGGTTGCCAGATGTGTATAACATTTTCACTTACATCTAAACCTTGCGTTGGAGCCAGCCATGGAAGCTTACAGTTTCGAAAATCCATGGAAGCAAGAGCAGAAGTAGCGATCACAGCTCCAAAAACATCAATCACCTTCCCCGGATTGACAAAGCAAGGCATTCCCCACACTGATTTACAAGAGATTATCAGAAGGCAATCGTGGCCTAACAACTTAGCAAAGGAAGGCAACTGCAGAAAACCACAGTTCCATCCTATGTTCCTTGAAGAAGCTTACAATAGGTGTAGGAACATTTGTGCAGAATATGCCAAGACTTTCTATCTAGGTCCAACCCCATTTCCCCTCTCTCCATCAACTTCTAAAGAGTTATCTAAAAGTTTTAAAAATTCTAGCAATTCAAGTCTCAATTGATCAGTTTTTCTTCTTTAAATTATACAACTTTTTTGCCAATGGAACCATCTTATGAATATAATACACGAGTTGGAGTTTGATGTTTCTGATGCTTATATGATGCAGGTACCTTGTTGATGACAGAGGAGCGGCAGAAGGCCATATGGGCAATTTATGGTAACAAATAAATTATCACTAATATTTGCAAATTATTTAGTAAGCTAAAATTTGATTTCTAATCTAAGTAAAGCAGATAATTAATTATATCATACGTTATTCAGTAACTTGAAGCGTATTTCATCAGTAACAGTTTTGCATATTTCCATTAAAAAAATTGAGAAGAATGAAGAAACAGATAGGCGACTTTAGTGTTTCATGGCTTTGGAGGAAAGGGATTGTTCTTCTTTAATTAATTAATTATTTTGTGACTGAAATATGAGTCTGCAGTTTGGTGCAGGAGGATAGATGAACTGGTTGACGGGCCGAATGCAGAGTATATGAGTCCTGCTGTTCTTGATAGGTGGGAAGAGAGACTGCATAACATCTTTGAGGGTCGCCCCTACGATATGCTAGATGTTGCACTCTCCGACACTGTTTTCAGCTTTCCCCTGGACATTAAGGTATATTACAGATGCTTGCTACCAGAAGCATTTGCTTACTCCATTTTTGTCCCTAACATGCCACATTATTCTTATTGAAAAATCCATCTGATAATGGAATTATCTGTTTCTCATATAGCCTTTCAGGGACATGATTGAGGGCATGAGAATGGATACAAGGAAATCTCGCTATAAAAATTTTCAAGAGCTTTATCTTTACTGCTACTATGTAGCAGGAACTGTTGGGTTAATGAGTGTTCCAGTTATGGGGATTGCACCAGAGTCCCCTGTTTCTGCTCATACAATATATAACGCAGCACTCAACTTGGGCATCGGAAATCAGTTAACAAACATTCTTCGAGATGTAGGGGAAGAGTAAGTCTTTATATTGCTTATGAAATTCATAATTCAACTTGTCCAAATCCCCAACTTATTTCAAGTGGCTCCTTTGCTTTTGTTCTTTTCAGTGCTTCACGAGGGAGAGTTTATCTTCCTCAAAATGAGCTTGCACAGTTTGGTTTATGCGACAAAGATGTGTTATCCAGGAAGGTAACCGATGCCTGGAGAGATTTCATGAAAGAGCAAATTACAAGGGCAAGGTTCTTTTTCAATCTAGCTGAGGAGGGAGCTTCACATCTTGACAAGGATAGCCGCTGGCCGGTATGCACTTGAAATCACATTTGAACATCCTACCCACACACAAGAATCTAGCGCCGTATTTTGCATCACATGCAGTTAGTTTAAAACAATGGTTTGGTTTATGCATGCTTCTTGTCGTATTAGAAGCCTTGAACCCCAAATTGGTTGTTTACTCGAAATAGATTGGATATTTACGTGTTCACACTACTCCAAATGCTTTGCGAGTTGGCATGAACTATGATAATTCTATTAGTCAAATAATTAGATTTAAATCTCCTAATCGACTAATATCATGATGAGCTCTTAACATTTTGAAACTTTGCAGGTTTGGTCATCGTTACTATTGTATCGAAAGATCCTAGATGCAATTGAGGATAACGATTATGATAGCTTGACAAAACGAGCATTTGTTGGAAGGACCAAGAAACTTCTCACATTACCCATAGCATACACTAGAGCTTTATCAAAACGTAGTTTGAGATAGAGATTGTGTAAGAAAGAATATACAGAAGTGATTATTGTGGTGGCCCTGTATATATTTGATGATGTTACATTTATAACAGAAGTGGAGAGAGAAAAGAATTGTTTGAAGTGAACTCAAACACTACTTTATCGTTTTAAAAATTCCCAATATATCAATTTGCACTAGCATAAATTTATAGATATGATTAATCTACCATAATTTCCTACTTTCGTTCATTAGTTATCATTTCTAGATGGTAGGCTACAAAATAATAAGTTTAAAATAAATGTAACTTATAACATATCATGTTATAAAGCAATAATTTCAAGTAAATGATACTACTTTTGTGTCCCAATAAATTTTTCATGTTTTTACTTTTGTTAGTAAAAAATTTTTAAACTCTCGTTTCTTATTATTTTATATTTATCATAAATAAAAATATAAAAAAATATATCTTACATGCTTCAAACGAAGTAGGTTTTAAATATGTATTTCATAAAATTTAAGTAATTAAAATATATAAAATGAAAGTGGTCAAAGTTAAAAAGGTTGACTCATGCAAATTAATTGTAACAATTTAATTAAGTCCGAAGGGAATATAGATATATATATATATATATGTATATTACTAAAATTAAATCCAATCTAACAAAATATGCATTACATTCTTCCTGCTCTTGAAATAACTTGTCATCCATTAGGGTGAAATCTTTAAAAACACCTATTATTTTTTCATAGCCTTTTTGTTTATTTCCAGTAGACCAGTTCATAGTCGAACCAAAACTAAATAAGTTACAAACTTGTCTAGACCCAAGCCGAAATATAGATCTCATTTATTGCTTAGTCCCGACCTTAAACAAAAAAAAGTTGTTTAAATCCTCCAAGTTTATCTAAATTTTATTTTTTTTCAAAAATAAAAAATAATAGAATTATAATAAATAATTAACAAAATAAAACAAAAATAATTTTATTAATTTAATATGGTGTTCAGATAGGATTTGATACATGAAAACAATGGTATTAATGTGTATATATATATTATTTAATTATCTATTTATTTTTAATTCAAATAATTATAAATATAAAATACACATAAATAACTACCGAGTTCGACTTGGACTTTAAATGTTACACACAACGCATGGCTTGATTTCTAAATGGATTTTTAGTTTAAGCCAAACTTATTTAATAGGATAAGTATTCATTTCCAACGCCTTCAAATTTTTTAACGAGCTTTTGAGTTTGAACGAGTAGCTCGACCCTCGAACCGATCTAATTTCAAGTGATGATGAGGCTTCTAAAAAGTGTAGAGTTACTCTATAATAAAAGAGATAGTGTTGTAAACAAATAAAATGGACTGTACAAAAATGATGACAAAAAAATTGGAGTAGACCCTACAGTGTTAAATATGGTGGCAAATAGTGGTAGATAATGTATAGATAATAGGGAGACAGAGGAACAAGGTAAAAGATAAGATGCAGAAATGAGCTAAGAAGGAGAAAAAGCTGTAAAGAGAGTTTAGAGAAAAAGTTTGTAAACAAGCTAAAGAGTTTTCAAATGAGTTGTGAGAACTCTTATATTAGGTCTCAAAGAACAGTTTGATTTGAATAGTAGCATTTAATCTCATGATTAGAGAATGTTAAATTATCGATGTAGACACCGATTTTGTTCGGGTCTACTGTTTTATTTTTTTTATAATAATAATATTTAACAAAACAAACAAAAAAACAAAAAAAAAACAAAACAAACAAAAAAACAAAAAAACAAAACGGAAATAAGACAGAAGTCAAGGGGTTGGTACGGCGTCAAACTGCCCCGACCAACTCCGCGACCAACTCCCTGTCAGCCACCCAACCAACTCCCCGACCAACCCAACCAACCCCCTGACCAGCTCTCTCAGCCTACTTACAGCCACCCTATAGCCACCTAGATTTTCCTAAATCGAAACCCTTTAAAATCCCCAGCCATCTTCCTCATTGAGAGATCGGTCAGCTCTCAAACAAAAAGAACAAAAACCCATTTTCAAATACACAGCTATCCCTCAAAATACACAAACAGATCTAGCCAAAAAAAGGGCACAGAAACGTAAAAAAAAAAAAAAAAACACAAAAAAAACGAAAACAAAAACCAAAAAATAACACAGTCCTCGCCTACAGCGAGGAACCTCAGCGTCGAGCCACCTGCAAAAGCCAAGAAATCATCAGTTTTGCCGAAAAAAAAAAGAGAGAAGAAAAACCAAAAACTTCAAAACTCGATCTACGCGAATCAAGGCCGTTTTTGGTGAAAAAGAGGTCAGATCCGTGCTCAGGGGGTCGAGAAGATTTCGTGGGAGAATTTTGGGGTTTTTCCAACCACCGGAGATGACGGCCGGTCGACGTGCGGCTGAAGAAAAAGAGAGAAGAAAAAAAAATGGGCTGTTTTTTTTTTTTGAAGACCGAAAATATGACGAAAAAAAAATATTTTGACTTTTATATAAATTATCAATAGCCAAAACGACGTCATTTCAATAAAACCCAAAACGACGTCGTTTTAACCAAAGAAGGATCCGCGTGTTAACCCAAACCCGACTCGATATCCGCGCAACCCGACCCAACGACCCGTTCCAGCCAGCCTTGAATCGGTTCATATGAACCGCCAGTGTACCAGATTGAACCGATCAGATCGCCCGAACCACCGATCCAATCGTCGAACCGGTCAGACCGCCCGGACCAGCGTTGACCGGTCCGGTTTAGGTAAAAAAAAATTTTTTTTTTAATTTTTTAATTTTTTATTATTATTATTTTTTGTTATTTTAAATATTTTTTTTTATTTATGCATGATAAATTTATAAATTTGTTAGAATAAATGTTTAATCGTTTTAATAATAATAAAATTAAGAACAAATAATAATAAAAAATATATTAAAATGCTTTAAAAATAATAATAATAATCTTTCCTGCCTAGATGTTGGAGGGAATAAAAATATTTTTCTAAAACAATAATTCCGCCTAGATGTTGGGGAATTATTGTTAATTATTTTTCATAAATAAACATAAGAAATTTTTAATTAATCTTCAAAAATTATTAAAATCGAACTTGCTTAAAAAATTCGCCTAGATGTTGGAGATTTTTAGAGATGTTCGTATTTTCTTAAAAAACGAAACCTTAAGCACTATTTCTTAATCCTATGATTCTAAAACCCCTAAAAATCCAAAATCCATTAAATCCAAAACCCCCGAAACCCAAAATCCTTGAAATCTAAAGTCCTAAAAAAACTCCTAAGGACACGTGTGAAAATTCTATTTGAAGCAATCTGTTCTCGAATGTCGCCTAGATGATGGGGTATTTAGGAAATTTTACTTCGTGAAGTCTTTTCACACGATTTCTTAATTCGTATTAATAATAAGATTAATAAATAAAAAGTATAATAAAATTGAGATCTTAAATATAAACAGTCGCACCTAAGCTCTGCCTAGATGTTGGAGAGTCGGGGTGGTCTTATTATATTTAAGAATCCAACTCTTAAATTGCATTTCATTTTACATGACATTCATTAGCATGATATACCTTAGCATGTTATCATCAATAATTGATTGCATTACTCTTTCTTTAATTTACTGATAAAATATTTTTTAATAAAAAAGAATAATACTAAAAAAAAAATCTTTTTGTGATATTATAAAATAAAAAAATAACATTCCGAAAGAAATAATTCTTGGTACTCTGCCTAGATGTTGGAGAGTCACTAACAATTATTTCCTATAAAGATTGTTATTTTATTTTAATGATTATTATGTTAAATCTTAGGTGAAAAGAGTTATTTTAAATTCTGCCTAGACGATGGAGAATTTTAAGATAATTCTTTAACTTAAAGATTTTTTCAATATTTCTAAATAAATATTTTAGCAAATTTTTTTTAGTGAAGGGAATTAGTGTTAAATTTCAAATTAAAATCATTTTTATCTGACACCGAAAATAGCGCATAGTTGAATGGTATCAATTTATGGGCGTTGTGGGGGTGCTAATCCTTCCCCACGCGTAACCGACTCCCGGACCCAACCTGATTTTTCATAAATCGAAATATATCTTTTTGATAAGATTTTAAACTCGTTTTTATAGTTTTATTAAAAAGATAAACTTTTGGGTGGCCAATCACACCCTAATAAAGATTGGTGGCGACTCTCTCTTTTTATTTTTTTTCGATTTTAAAACATTTCATTTTTATGTCTGGCGGTCTCAAAATCGTTACGACAACTTGGCGACTCCACTGGAGATTTATTTGAGAGTCAGGCCAAAATTTTAATTATGCGCTATTGACAACGGTTGGATTTAATTGATTTTATTTGATATTTAATTTAATTTCTTTTATTTTATTTTTTTGAAAATGGTCATGTTAATAAATGAAATAAATTATGTGCTAGTTATTACTTCATTTTGATTTTGTTTTTGATTTATTCATGTTATTTTGATTAATACATTACCTTGCACACACTTTGCATATTCACTCGCATACATGAGTCTAAACCCAGGCTCCATCCTTTTAGGAGAAAGTGAAGTAGCTACACTCTCGTGAGGTGATAACCTCCGCATTTGCTAGCGAAACACTTCCACTCAGATTGAACCCGTTCCGTTAATAGCCTGTAATGGGTGAGGATCGAGGAGCCTTACTAGTCTATAATGGACGATGATTTGAGGAATAGTCTGGGAACCTTTAGACATGTAAATCTTAACCCGGCATATAGTGAACCCTAAAGTCCAACTTTAGGATAGAGCCATAATGTCCCTTTTATAAGAAAATTATCTAAATTAGGACACTACGTATATTCTGATATGCTTGTTCATTCATTTACTCAGTTTTATTTATTTGTTTTATTTACATTATTGATTTGTTTTATTATCTTCAATTTTGTTGCACGCATCATATAGGTACCATATTTTTAGAGGGTATTGTTTTGGACCAATCTTCAACAGAAAAAAAAAAACTTTCAAAAAAACCTAAAGGATGTCGTCTGTGTGTAAGAGCTACTTAGAGGTTAAGAGCCATTCAGAAGGTACTCAAGGGAAAGAAGGAGATTGCTTAGTAGATGGTCATATATCGGTGCTACCATAGTTAATGCATATGGATCTCGGTCAGAATAATATATCAGAATTGGAAGCCATTTGGAAACAGTGGAGAATAGAGAAAAAAGAATTTTTTTTCCAAGAAATACGGGGATGTGGCACTGCTTATGTCTGTGAAGGTTGATGAACAGCTAATGAGAGTCGCAATACAGTTCTGGGATCCATCTTATCGATGCTTTGTATTCAACCTAGAAGACTTGGGTCCCACGATCGAAGAATATTCTTCTTTACTTTTGATAGAGTCTACCAATCAAGATAAGATCTATTAAAAAGAGCATAAGACCATCGGATATAGAAAAAAATTAGCCAAGATCATGCAAGTGGAGGTTGAAGAGATAGACAAGCACAAGAAAGAAAAAAATGGGGTTGAGACCATTCCATCAGCTTTTCTGCTCGAGTACATAAGAAAGTATATTGATACCGATCAGGGGTTGGATGTGTTTACTTTGGCCATCTATGGATTGATGATATTTTCTAAGGTTTTAGGACATATAGAAGCATTAGTGGTTGATTTCTTTGAGCAATTAGATAAAGGTATAAACCCTTCACCAACTATTTTGACAGAAACTATTAGATCACTTAATTTTTGTCGAAGAAAGGGTGAAGGACAATTTATGGGGTGTGCTCAGTTACTTTTTGTCTGGCTCAGAAGCTATTTTTGGGGAAAAGAGAAAACATCATTTCGACCATTCTCCGTGCATTTCAGTCCTATCAAGGAGTTTATGACTAAAGAATGGAGAAAAGATTGGACAAAAAATTAATGGTTGGCATTCTTTTTGAAGCTCACTAGCAAAGATGTAACATGGAGGGCACCATGGATGCTTCCGATGGCTATCTTATATAGTTGTGGAGATGAGTCATGGGTACCTCTGTTAGGAATATGGGGGGCAATGAGTTACGCGCCCCTTATGGTTCAAAGACAATATGATTCACGACAGTTCATCCCTATGACTCATAAGCTCGGTTCACTTGAGTTTGATTATGGAATAACCGAATGAGCCCAGCTAGATTCGCAGATAATGTTGCTCAAGGTTACCTTACGTGGAGGATGAAAAGGGTTAACGAAATTAGGCCTCTACCAGCTGATGTTTTAAAAAAGTTGTTGGCTTCTATTTCAGTACCGATATTTTCAACTTTTGAGATCGTTCAACGAGAGTTTGAGATTGAAAAGAAAAGGTTAAAGAAAAAAAATGTGGCTATGATAGATCAGGTTAACCAACTAAGATATGATTTGATGATGAGAGATGATGCAGTACAAAAGTTGACTAAAGAACGAAAAATATTGAAAGAGGATCTGTAAAATCTGCATCAAGAAAATAAGAAATTAAGGTTGGATAGTAGACCTTTAAAGGGATCTAAGAAGGATGTGGAAGAACTATGGGACATGGTGGAATATTGGAAGAACAGAGCTCGAGAGAACAAAGAAATTATCTCCACACTCACCAAAGAGCAACATGAATGGAAAAAAAACTTTTAGGAGCCTTTGAAAAGGTAACAAGGCACCAAAGAGAAAGTGAAAAGCTAAAAGCTGAACTAAAGAGGGAACAAAGCAAGAACTCCGATTTGCAAAGCAAGAAAAAAGCCTTAGAGCATGAATTAATGAGTTTGGAGCTTCAATTGACAAGCAATCAGAGGCATATAAACGAGCTTTTGACTGAGTGACAAGACAGAGAAGATTATTGGGCTCGCACTTGCAATATGGAGGTAGATGCTCGAGAGATGTAAAGAGCGAAAAGTTTAGGGAGGCAGCAATACATCAAACACCTGACTGCTCAAAACTACAAGGCTGTTCGAAAAGCAAGCAACATGGTTGAAAGGCAAAAGCACTAGAACGAGAGATTATACCAACCCAAGGCCACAGTCAAAGATTATTGCACTTTTTGTATGAAACTAGGGAGCAATATGCTCAAATCAAATGTTTTTATGGCTTTAATGCGAGAATGATTGGATGATGTGTAAAGACTCCCATGGTTAATAAAAGTTTCTTTTTGTTTCGATCGATCCAAGACAATACCCTAATTTGCATTTCATTCATTTCATGCATGCATTTTCATACTAACAATAATATCAACGACATTATATCATGTGATCTAATTCATGGTTAATAAACTAAGGTTCAAGGATAGCAAAGCCAAGGAACCACAACCTGTCAATTTCGCATAGATATAACACTCATTCCCAGACTCAAGCCATGGAAAAAAAATATAGCTAGATTTGAAAGGGTCAAAAGGGTACAAGAGGAGATACAAGAAAGAGTGATGAAAATACAACAAAGAATTGAGGCACAAATGACTGAATTAAGACAACTATTGATTGGATCAATGAAGGGAAAAGGAGTCGCTGGTGCATCAAGAATAGGAGATGAGGTTAATATGAAAGAGCCATTATACCCTCCTGGATTCACTCCACCTCAAGTTCAGGTTCAAGTTCCTCGGGGTATACATATACAACCACCAAGTGCACAGCCGTACCCCTATGTCAATCATTCTGTAAGTCAGCAACCGACCCACTTGAATACCAATTCGAGACCCATCCCAGTCGATCCTATCATGGTACCAAATCTTGACGACCCTGTGGAGCAAGAGAAGTCTCACGAAATCTCAGAACCTGTTATAAATTTAAAAATTCAAGACAAGTATGATCAGCTTAAAGAGAGACTTAAAGCGGTTGAAGGTAATGACACTTATGGGGTTATTGACGCCAATGAGCTCAGCCTAGTGCCTGACTTGGTTATCCCACCAAAATTTAAGACCCCAGATTTTGAGAAATACGATGGGACAAAGTGTCCATCTGCTCATATCACCATGTTTTATAGGAAGATGACAGGTCATACCCATAACGACAAACTATTGATACATTATTTTCAGGATAGTTTGACTGGTTTAGCAGCTAAATGGTACATGCAGTTAGATCAAAGCAAGACCCATTCATGGAAAGACTTAGCCAAAGTTTTTCTTGCTCAGTATAAGCACGTTTTAGATACAGCCCCTGATAGACTGTCATTACAAAATATGGAGAAAAAGTCGACGAAAATCTTCAAAGAATACACATATCGGTGGAAAGATGCAGCAGCCCAAGTCCAACCGTTACTGACTGAAAAAGAGATAACTGTGCTATTCGTCAATACACTGAAGGCCCCGTATTATGACAGATTGGTGGGAAATGCCACGAAAAACTTATCTGACATGGTAATTTCAGGGGAGATGATAGAAAATGCTATCAAAAGTGGTAAAATTGAAGGGTCTGAAAAGAAGATAACTACCTTAAGGAAGAAAGAGCAGGAGACACATGTTGTCACTTACACAAATCCCCCACACCATCCTTTTGTTTTATATAACCCATACCCCCATTACTACCCTACCACAAACCAAATCTCTCAACAACCATACCATTATCGGGCATCCCAACAACCATTACCCAGACTAAGTTTTAGCCCTCAACCATCCAATTACACCCTTGTACCTTCGGCTCGACCATATACTCGACCAACCTACCCAAACAGTAATAAAAAAAACTCACAGAATAATAATAATCGGGAAAGACCTCATTTTGATCCCTTTCCTATGACATACACAGATTTGTATCCTCGACTTGTTGAGAAACATCTACTTGCTCCTGTTATCATTGAACCCTTGAAACCTCCGTTTCCCAAATGGTATAACCCCAATGCACATTGTGATTATCATTATAAGAATTCAGGTCATTCCATTGAGCATTGTACTGTTTTGAAGCGTAAAGTGCAAGGGTTAATCAATGAAGGAGTACTAAATTTTGATACCAACTAACAAGAGACTCCAAATGTCAATGGAAACCCTCTACCAAATCATACCAGACCATTAATAAATGCTTTGGTTGATGGGTAAACAAGCTATATGAAAAGAAGAATAGAAAAGGTCCAAACTCTTATGGCTAAAGTGTTTGAAGCCCTGGTCAAAGCTGACATGTTGAAGCTAATAAAACCTCAAAATTGTTCTGAAGTAATTAACTCAACTGAAAGCTGTAATTATCACAGAGGTGTTATAGGGCATTCTATCGAGAATTGTCACCAATTCCGTCAGGAGGTGTAAAAATTGATGGATGAAGGTCGAATGGAGTTTTACCAAGAGAAAAAATAGTTGGTGAAAGTTGAAGTGTCTACCATTGATTCAAAGAATAAGTTTGGGCGTAAACCGGTAACTATCTATTATGATGAGAAGCCAACATCAAAGCCAGAAAAGATCATCTCTCGACTAGTGGTGATAATTAAAGTTCCTGGCCTTTTTCATATTAGAATGATAAAGCAGTACCTTGGAAGTATGATTATGATGTCGTAGTCAACCCAGATACTGCCAACATATCGGGTGTAGGAGGCATAACTAGAAGTGGTAGGTGCTATACCCCAGAGGCTCTAGAAAAAGCTAGAAAGGAGAAAGCCAAGGTAGGAAAAAAAAATGAAAGTCAGAGTGGTCTTGACGTAACCCCAGAAAAAGAACGTCAGAAGTCAGTATCTGAGAGTGAAGCAGGTGAATTTTTGAAGTTAATAAAACATAGTGAGTATAGCGTGGTAGAACAACTTAACAAGATGCCAGCTAGAATTTCGCTATTGTCATTATTGCTCAGTTCAGAGTCACACCGTAATACTTTACTGAAGGTGCTAAATCAAGCATATGTGTCTCACAATGCTTTCGTCGAGTATATGAAATAGCTTGTTGGTAATCTAACGATTTCAAACTATATCTCTTTCAATGATGAAGAGATTCCCCTTGAAGGTAGAGGAAGTACCAAGGCTCTTCACATTATTGTGAAATGTAAAAGTCATATAATGACTAAGGTTTTGATTGATAATGGCTCATCCATCAATGTTATACCTGCGACTACTCTGGCAAAACTCCCTGTTGATGGATCTTATATGAAACTTAGTCATATGATAGTGAGAGCCTTTGATGGAACCAGAAGAGAAGTGCTGAGAGATATAGAAGTGCCATTGCAGATTGGCCCATGTACTTTCAACGTGAAATTTCAAGTCATGGACATCTCTCCTTCATACAGTTATTTATTGGGTAGACCGTGGATCCATATGGTAGGTGCTGTCCTATCTTCATTACATCAGAAAGTTAAATTCATTGTTAAAGGGAAGCTAACATGTGTGGCAGGAGAAGAAGATTTATTGGTAACTCAACTGATAAATACTCCTTATGTGGAATCAGCAGATGAAGCTTTAGAATGCTCTTATAGATCCTTCGAGATTGCCAATGCAACATATATAGCTAGAGGATCTAAATTGTATTCATCACACTTATCTACGACTACTAAAATGATAGTCAAACAGCTTACCAAGATGGGATGACGACCTGAAGCTGAACTTGAAAAGAACCTGTAAGGAATCACGAAGCCATCGACTATATATGAAAAGAGAGACAGGTTTGGCTTGAGATATAAGCCAACAAGAGGGGATAGAATAAGAATGGTGAATGAAAAAAAAAATAAGAGGATAGCTAATCTTAAGGGATATGAGCCGGAGTCAGAGCCCATAGTCATTTCATACCTCTATGATTCTTTTCACTCGGGAAGATACATTTATCCAGATTTATCGGGAGCCCCAAGTGTAAGATTTGTGAAAAAATTTTCAGAGCTGGCCATTCAAATGGTGGATGATGGAGAAAAGAAAAGTCGAAGTGAAGATCTGTTCGTGTACCCTTGTCCTTCAGATTTTGTGCTGGATAATTGGAAAGTTACAGAGCTGCCTGTTATTTTTAAAACTTTGGAAAAGTAATGTGAAACTTTAAATCCCTAATTACTTTCTACGAGTATTAGGAGATCTTTTATGGTGTGTTTATGTTTGTCATTTTAATAAAAGACTTAAAAGATGCATCCGTATTTCTTCTGTTGTTTTTATCTTTATTTTACCTTTCATCATTTTCTTTCCTACATTTTCTTGCCATTCCATTTTTGTGTGCCAATATTCTCTTCATCTTACCCTTTACAGGGTCCCAAACAATGAACACGAAGATAATCATGGCAATAATCTCATATTTGATTTTGAAAACTTAATTCATGTTGATGAACTTGATAATGAGAAAGATTCAGATAACTACACACTGCCTCTTGATTTGTTAAAATTAATAGAACATGAAGATAAACCAATTCAACCCCACTAAAAAATTACTGAATCAGTAAATTTGGGAGATGGTGAGAACAAAAGAGAGGTCAAAGTTGGTACATCTCTTTTACTAGTTGAAAAGACAGAAGCTAGAAGAGCTGCTCCGAGAATATGTAGATGTGTTCGCGTGGACTTATCAAGATATGCTAGGACTCAGCACTGATATTGTAGAGCACAAGTTACCTTTAAAACCAGGATGTAAGCCGATGTAGCAAAAGCTAAGGTGCATGAAACCAGAGATGCTGCTAAAAATTAAAGAGGAAGTGAAGAAACAATTCGATGTTGAATTTTTGAAAGTGGTAAAATATCCTGAATGGGTAGCCAACATAGTGCCAGTTCCTAAGAAGGATGGAAAAGTGAGAATATGTGTCGATTATCGAGATTTGAATAGAGTAAGCCCTAAGGATAACTTTCTTTTACCTCACATCGATACTCTAATGGATAATACTGCTAGACATTCCACATTTTCCTTTATGGATGGTTTCTCAGGCTATAATTAGATTAAGATGGCTCGAGATGATATGGAGAAAACTACATTTATGACCATGTGAGGAACATTCTGTTACAAAGTCATGCCTTTTGGGTTGAAAAATGCTGGTGCTATTTATCAAAGAGCAATGGTGACTCTTTTTCATGACATGATGCATAAAGAGATAGAAGTGTATGTAGATGATATGATTGTAAAATCTCATGAAGGAGAGGATCATATAGTCAGTCTCAAAAAGTTGTTCGACAGGTTGAGAAGATTTCAGTTGAAGTTGAATCTTGCCAAATGTACATTTGGAGCCAAATCAGGAAAACTATTGGGCTTTGTAGTCAGTGAAAAAGGAATTGAAGTTGATCCAGATAAGATACAAGCCATCCAAAACTTATCTCCTCCTTATACCTCAAAAGAAGTGCGAGGCTTCTTAGGGAGATTAAATTATATTGCTCGCTTCATCTCTCAACTCACTTATAAGTGTGATCTTATTTTCAAGCTTCTCAGAAAACATGATCCTGGAGAATGGAATGATGAATGCTAAGAAGCTTTTGATAAGATCAAAGAATACTTGTCAAATCCACCTGAGTTGGTGCCACCAATGCCAGAAAAACCTTTGATTTTATACTTGACAGTGCATGAAAATTCAATGAGATGTGTGTTGGGGCAAAGAGATGAAACTGATAAGAAAGAACGAGCAATTTACTACTTGAGCAAAAAGTTCACTGATTATGATTCAAAGTATTCACCATTAAAGAAGATGTGTTGTGCACTAATCTGGACAACTCGAAGGCTTAGACAATACATGCTTTATCACACTACTTGGCTCATAGCAAAATTGGATCCTATTAAGTATATCTTCGAAAAGCCCTCATTGACAGGAAGAATAGCACGGTGGCAAGTTATGCTTTCAGAATATGATATCATTTATGTGACTCAAAAGGCTATTAAAGGAAGTGCAATAGTTGAATTTCTCACCGATTGTGCAGCTGAAGATTATGAGCCAATGAAATTAGATTTTTCCGATGAGGATGTGATTGAAGAAAATGAACATGTTGAAAAATCATGGAGGATGTATTTTGATGGAGCTGCTAATGCTTTGGGTCATGGTATTGGGGCAATTTTGATATCTCCCCATAGACATTATTACCCAATCACAACCAGATTAAATTTTAATTGCACAAACAATGTGGCTGAATATGAAGCTTGTGTTATAGGTCTACAAGCAGCAATTGAAAAGAAGATCAAAGTGTTAGACATGTTTGGAGATTCAGCTCTAGTTATTTATCATTTACGAGGTGAATGGGAAACAAGAGACTCTAAGTTGATTCGATACCATAAATACATCTCTGAGTTGGTTAAGTAATTTAAAGAAGTTCAGTTTGAACATCTACCTAGAGAGGAAAACCAAATTACTGATGCACTGGCTACTCTAGCTGTAATGATAAAAATAGATACAAATACTGAAATCCAACCCATCAAGCTAGACATGAAAGATCTACCAGCACATTACTCAGGTGTTGAAAAAGAAATTGATGGAAGGCCATGGTATCATGACATCATGCAATACAAGCCAGCAATACCCAGAACATGCAACAGAAAATGATAAGAGAACTATCAGAAGATTGGCTATGAGTTTCTTCATTGATGGAGATATCTTTTACAAAAGAGGTCGAGATCAAGTGCTCTTAAGATATGTAAATACAGCTGAAGCAAAGAAGATTATTGAAGAAGTGCATGATGGAGTTTGTGGGGCACATACAAATGGTCATATGATGGCTAGACAAATTATGAGGGCTGGCTATTATTGGTTGACAATAGAGAGAGACTGTATTGATTATGCTAAGAGATGTCATAAATGTCAGATTTATGCTGATAAGATTCATGCTCCGCCATTAACATTACACGTTCTAGCTCCTCCTTGGCCATTCTCTATGTGGGGCATGGATGTCATTGGTCCCATTACTCCAAAAGCTTCGAATGGGCATAGATTCATTTTTGTGATGATTGATTACTTCACCAAATGGGTAGAAGCTGCATCATATGCTAGTGTGACACGATCTGTGGTATGTAAGTTCATGAAAAGAGAGATAATATGTAGATATGGACTTTCGAAGACAATTATTTCTGATAATGCCAAAAACTTAAACAACAAAATGATGAATGAAGTATGCACTCAGTTCAAGATCCGCCATCGTAATTCAGTACCATATCATCCAAAAATGAATGGGGCAGTGGAGGCTGCGAATAAGAATATCAAGAGAATCCTGGAAAAAATGATTGAAACTTACAAAGATTGGCATGAAAAGTTACCTTTTGTCTTGCATGCTTATAGAACATCAGTCAGAACGTCTACTGAAGCCATACCGTTCTCTTTGGTATATGGAATGGAAGCTGTGCTACCAGTCAAAGTGAAAATTCCCTCACTGAGAGTCCTGACGGAGGTAGAGTTAGAGGAAGTAAAATGGGTTCGAAATCATTACGAGCAGTTAAACCTCATTGAAGAGAAAAGACTGTCAGCACTTTGTCATGGTCAATTATATCAAAAGAGGATGATGAGAGCACATGACAAGAAAACTCATCCTCGTTGCTTTAAGGAAGGAGACTTAGTGCTAAAAAGATTTCTTCCAAATCAACATGATAATCAGAGGAAATGGACACCAAATTGGGAAGGCCCGTATGTGGTGAAAAAGGCTTTTTCTGGTGGGGCATTGATTTTGGCAGAAATGGACGGAGGTGATTTACCTACCCCAATAAATTCAGATGTTGTGAAGAAATATTTTGCTTAAAAAAAAGAGAGAAAAAATGATGACTTATCTAAGTTGAAAACTTGAAAAGGTGACTTAGATGTGAAGCAAAAGCATCATCAAGAAAAGATCCCATAATGCAGGGGCAAGTGTAGTTTGACGAACTCTGAATAATCAAGGAAGTCATCTGATTTAGTTTTAAAGAAAGAATCTGAGAATATTTTGTTCATGACTATCTTATGATCATTCTTTTGACACCTTTATTTCAACTCAAACACTTTGACATACACTTATTATCAGCCATAGGAAATACATTATCCTTCATTTGAAAATAATGCCTATCCTTTCCTTTATCCTTATCTGATTTTTTTATCCATCAAAGAAATGTGATTGCATTTTATTTGTCTTGAACTTAAAATGATGAAAAGAAAACAAACATGAAAGATCTCAACATTACTTTTAAAGTTGACAAAGGCAAATGAAAAAGGATGAGAAAAGCCTGACAAGTCATTGATGTTGTAAACTTTTGGAAGAAAAAATATTATGGTCAGATGTTGAAGACATATTGGTCATATAAGGATTCGGATAAAAAAAGCCGAAAGCGAGAGATTTCGAGAACCTTTTTACTACAATGAATGATTTTGATTGCATTACATGCATTGCATCATGAGCACTCAGTACATGCATCCATGAGAAGTTGTAACAAAGATAGAAATTTTCCTTTTCTTAATGAAAAAAAACAAGATTTTGGTAAAGACAATGATCAAACAAAGGAATTCAAAAGAGAGAAATTTACTTGTTCAAAGGTGAAAACTCAACTTTGAAAACAGATGAGAAATTTTAAAGTTGTGGAGCCTCTGCTAAAAGGAGCTTTTTCATATAAGAATTTTTAAAGTTGTTGAGCCTCTGTTGAGAGGAGCTTTTTTCAAGAGAATTTTTAAAGTTGGGAGCCTCTGTTGAGATGAGCTTTTTCCAGAGAGAATTTTTAAAGTTGTGGAGCCTCTGTTGAGAGGAGCTTTTTCCAGAGAGAATTTTTAAAATTGTTGAGCCTCTGTTGAGAGGAGCTTTTTCAAGATAAGAATTTTAAAGTTGTGAGAGCCTCTGCTGAGAGGAGCTTTTTCATATGAAATTTTTAAAGTTGTGAGAGCCTCTGTTAAGAGGAGCTTTTTCAAGAAGAAATTTTAAAGTTGTTGAGCCTCTACTGAGAGTAGAGGAGCTTTTCCAAGAGGAAAATTTTAAAGTTGTGGAGCCTCTGTTGAGAGGAGCTTTTTCAGATGAGATTTTAAAGTTGTTGAGTCTTTGTTGAGAGGAGCTTTTTTCAAGAGAATTTTTAAAGTTGTGGAGCCTCTGTTAAGATGAGCTTTTTCCAGATGAAATTTTAAAGTTGTGGAGCCTCTATTGAGAGGAGCTTTTTCCAATGAGAATTTTTAAAGTTGTAGAGCCTCTGTTGAGATGAGCTTTTTTCAGATGAAATTTTTAAAGTTGTAGAGCTTCTGCTGAGAGGAGCTTTTCCAGATGAGAATTTTTAAAGTTGTGGAGCCTATGTTGAGAGGAGCTTTTTTCAGATGAGAATTTTTAAAGTGGTTGAGCCTCTGCTAAGAGGAGCCCTTTTCTGTAAAACCAAAAAATAACATGATTTATTTTCGGACAAAATCGTTGTCTTTGTCTTTGCCCTATTCCTGATTCTCAGTAATGTGCAAAAAAGGGCAGTTATAGACACCAGTTTTATCCGAGTCTACTGTTTTATTTTTTTTATAATAATAATATTTAACAAAACAAACAAAAAAAAAAAACAAAATAAACAAAAAAATAAAATCGAAATAAGACAGAAGTCAAGGGGTTGGTAGACGCCGAACTGCCCAAACCAACTCCCCGACCAACCCAACCAACCCCCTGACCAGCTCTCTCAGCCTACTTATAGCCACCCTATAGCCACCTAGATTCCCCTAAATCGAAACCCTTTAAAATCCCCAGCCATCTTCCTCATTGAGAGATCGGTCAGCTCTCAAACAAAAAGAACGAAAACCCATTTTCAAACACACAGCTACCCCTCAAAATACACAAACAGATCTAGCCAAAAAAAAGGCACAGAAACACAAAAAAAAAACGTAAAAAAAATGAAAACAAAAACCAAAAAATAACACAGTCCTCGCCTACGGCGAGGAACCTCAGCGCTGAGCCACCTGCAAAAGCCAAGAAATCATCAGTTTCACCGAAAAAAAAAGAGAGACGAAAAACCAAAAACTTCAAAACCCAATCTACGCGAATCAAGGCCGTTTTTGGTGAAAAGGAGGTCAGATCCGTGCTCAGGGGGTCGAGAAGATTGCGTGAGAGAATTTTAGGGTTTTTTTGACCACCGGAGACGACGGCCAGTGACCGACGAACGGTGGCGGCATCGACGGCCGGCCGACGTGCGGCTGAAAAAGAAGAGAGAAGAAAAAAAAAAGGCTTTTTTTTTTAAGACCGAAAATATGACGAAAAAAATTTTTTTTGACTTTTATATAAATTATCAATAGCCAAAACGACGTCGTTTCAATAAAACCCAAAACGACGCCCTTTTAAGCAAAGAAGGATCCGTGCGTTGACCCGAACCCGACCCGAGATCCCCGCAACCCGACCCAACGACCCCTTTCAGCCAGCCTTGAATCGGTTCATACGAACTGCCAGTGGACCGGATTGAACCGGTCAGATCGCCCGGACCGCCGATCCAACCGTCGAACCGATCGGACCGCCCGGACCAGCGTTGACCAGACCGTTGATCGGTCCGGTTCAGGTAAAAAAAAATTTTTTTTTGAATTTTCTAATTTTTTATTATTATTATTTTTTGTTATTTTAAATATATTTTTATATTTATGCATGATAAATTTATAAATTTGTTAGAATAAATGTTTAATTGTTTTAATAATAATAAAATTAAGAACAAATAATAATAATAAATATATTAAAATGCTTTAAAAATAATAATAATAATCTTCCCTGCCTAAATGTTGGAGGGAATAAAAATATTTTTCTAAAACAATAATTCCGCCTAGATGTTGGGGAATTATTGTTAATTATTTTTCATAAATAAATATAAGAAATTTTTAATTAATCTTCAAAAATTATTAAAATTGAACTTGCTTAAAAAATCCGCCTAGATGTTGGAGATTTTTAGAGATGTTCGTATTTTCTTAAAAAACGAAACTTTAAGCACTATTTCTTAATCCTAGGATTCTAAAACCCCTAAAAATCCAAAATCCATTAAATCCAAAACCCCCCGAAACCCAAAATCCTTGAAATCCAAAGTCCTAAAAAAAATCCTAAGGACACGTGTGAAAATTTTATTTGAAGCAATTTGTTCTCGAATGCCACCTAGATGATGGGGTATTTAGGAAATTTTACTTCGTGAAGTCTTTTCACATGATTTCTTAATTCGTATTAATAATAAGATTAATAAATAAAAAGTATAATAAAATTGGGATCTTAAATATAAACAGTCGCACCTAAGCTCTGCCTAGATGTTGAAGAGTCGGGGTGATCTCATTATATTTAAGAATCCAACTCTTAAATTACATTTCATTTTACTTGACATTCATTAGCATGATATACGTTAGCATGTTATCATCAATAATTGATTGCATTACTCTTTCTTTAATTTACTGATAAAATATTTTTTAATAAAAAAGAATAATATTAAAAAAAAAATCTTTTTGAGATATTATAAAATAAAAAAATAACATTCCGAAAGAAATAATTCTTAGTACTCTGCCTAGAGGTTGGAGAGTCACTAACAATTATTTCCTATAAAGATTGTTATATTATTTTAATGATTATTGTGTTAAATCTTAGGCGAAAAGAGTTATTTTAAATTCTGCCTAGACGATGAAGAATTTTAAGATAATTTTTTAACTTAAAGATTTTCTCAATATTTCTAAATAAATATTTTAGCAAATTTTTTTTAGTGAAGGGAATTAGTGTTAAATTTCAAATTAAAACCATTTTTATCCGACACCGAAAATAGCGCATAGTTGAATGGTACCAATTTATGGGCGTTGTGGGGATGCTAATCCTTCCCCACGCATAACCGACTCTCGGACCCAACTTGATTTTTCGTAGACCAAAATATATCTTTTTGATAAGACTTTAAACTCGTTTTTATAGTTTTATTAAAAAGATAAACTTTTGGGTGACCAATCACACCCTAATAAAGATTGGTGGTGACTCCCTCTTTTTATTTTTTTTTTATTTTAAAACATCTCATTTTTACGTCTGACGGTCTCAAAACCGTTACGACAATCGAAACATTAAAGTCTTCTTTGTTAGATGTTTAGATTACTGGTTGTGATAGTGGTTTTGGTCAAAATGCAGACTATGCAATTAAGAGTGCAGTACTAATTCTAAAGGAAAAGGAAAGCAATGATTTAGCAAAAATGTTAAATGTTAAGGGGAAAATATCTAATTATCTCCAAATTTAAGCTATCAAACTAAGCTCTTCAGAACATCAAGAGTGGAAATAACCTAAAAATCTTATCACTCATTATGAATTTACTTTCAATGCCCCCTGAAGTAATATTGTCACTAATCTCGAGGTTACTTTCCTTGTTACATGTAGTGTAAGTCCCTGTAAAACAAATTTTCTAATATTAAAAAGGTAATATATTAATAACCAAAATCAAGTATTTATAAAATGTAATTGAAAATGAATCACGATTGTTGCTCCACTAACAGTCAACATGTTGCAATCAAATTTCTCATTTTTTTAAAAATATAAATGTTTATAAGATTGATTGTAGATATCTTTCTTATTCTAAAGAAATTTGTTGATTATGAAATTTATATTATTGTAAATTTGAGGAATGATCAAGCTTTATGTTGAAGTTGCCTATTGCAATATTTGATGTTGTTCCATGACTCGAAACTCTTTAAGCTCATCATTGAAGTCATTTATCACTTGGAAAGGAGCAACCATTTGGTCTATGTGAAACTTCATGGCAATATATATAGACATTTGTAATTAAGAGCCTATTTATAAAGCTTGACAAGATGCTTTGTCAACTTATTTTGATGTCAAATTGTTATATATCATATGATATCAAAGAAGATAAAAAATATATTTGATAATTTGTGCATTTATATCATGTAAAACACTGATAATTTATGTATTGTATCATGTTTCACAGGAAAATTATTTATCACAATTTCTATCAATATAAAAAACATGAAAAAAAAAATTTTTTTTTGGTTAAATCCATATAGGCTTTTTATTTTACCTTACCCGTGTCAATTTCTTGTCTTTGTCATATCATTTCATGTCATGTCAACGTATCATATTTTGAATTGATAGATATATCTAAGATATATTCTAATTTGTTTATTAAAAATTCTCCTATGTCAATTTATAAACCTAACTATTCCTAGTTTCTTATTTCAACTTAGTTCTATCATTCCTAGATATTAAACTATAAAATAGTCAATACGGCTAAATCTCAGTTCAAGATTTGATCTATTGTTTCTTTCAAATTATGATGCAACATTTTTCAATTTACTCTCACTAAAAATTAATGAAAAAGAATTTCTTTAATGACACAAATGGTCTTATCAGGATAACCTTTAACAAATATAGATTTGCATTCTTGTACCTTAGTTTCATTGATCGTAATCATTAACCTTTTTAATTATTTTTTCTTAAATAGACAAAATTGAAAAGATTGTACATCTTAATTAAAAAAAAAAAATAGAATTTACTTGTGCCATGCACACAACTACAACAACATATAACATTTCAGGGTTCAATCTTATAAGGTTTTCCCTGACTACAGCCATTATTTACACTAGTGTAAAACCACGCTTTGTGGCGGACTCATAAATTATCGATGTTTGACATTTATGTGCGTTGGCAAAATATATTTCTATCATAAATAACATCTAACAAACAGAAGCAAAAAACTTAAAAGCATGAAAATAAAATTTACAATGTAAAGATAATGCATTCTTAAAAATTCCATTGATACGTGATCTTTGTTGATTCCATTACTTCTGTTTTACAAAATCATCATTACTCACACTTTGCTTTTGCTGGATAATTTGTATGGGGAGTTATCCCATGTTTATTTATGCAAGAAAATAAAAGAAAAAAAAAAAAAAAAAAACCTCTGTCCTATGTTTATGAAAACATTTTGCTCTGCTTGGTTTAAGAAAATATTTTTTATTTTTATTTTTTGTTTTCTAAAAAATATATTTGATAAATGAAAATAAAAATTATTTTCTAAAAATACAAAAATAAGGAAATAAATAAAATATTCAATGATATTATTATCTAATTGTAAATACAATATATATTTATTCATTAATGACTTTAAAAAATGTTCAAATATGATAACTTGCAAAATACAAAAAAAAAAAGTAATGTTCATCCATTGTTTTCACAATTGAAAACATCTTCTTCTTTTTTTATATTTCAACTCATTTTTATTTCTGATTTTTAAAAATTAATTTTTATTTTCAATTATCAAATACGTTTTCACTCATATTTTTATTCTCTAAGAAAATAAAAAAAAAATTACTCTATTTTCTGAAACTAAATACTCCCTTAATCTCTTTATGCTTCTACCCCTGTTTTAGCTTCAACCACAAAAAACAATTATACAAAAAATATAGAGAATCATCACACAAAAATTAGACATTGGCTTTTTCGGTGCGATATCCAATGAAAATTAAAAAGCAACAGGCATGGTCGTCTTCAATTGAAATTGTATGAAACTCATAATAATTATTTTAATTCGAAAGAAGTACAACACTACTCCTACCATTATTTAAATTGCAATATAATCTATCTAATGCTATTCCTTTCCTGCCATTTACATTAAATTTAGAAACATCAATATGTCTCGCACTAACACCACCTTTATTAATAATAAAATTAATATTCATATTCAAAACATGACCCGAATGTCTCCTACATCTATTAGGTTTTAATCTTTACCCTAAACAGAAGGAAAATATATAAAAAAAGCAAAAAAAAAAAAAAAAAAAACTATTCTTGCACCAAATATACAATGAAAGAAACAACAACTGCCCTCATTCACACGACTATAACAATCAACATGCAAAACACATACATAATGAATAATCCAAAAAGTTTATAACAAACGAATAGGGATAGAGTTTAAAGTAAAAAGAGCTATTTTTGCATAATGATTTTGGTTTTCTATCTAAAATTAATAGTTTAGTTTCACCACCAGATATTTAATGAATAAAACAAAATTTGAATTAATAAATGAAGTTAGATTTTCTTGTCTTGGGCTAAGAATTTATAAAATCATACTAAGAAAATAATGCATCTCAAAAGTAAATATGGAATCAAAACTCTCTAAAATAATCAAATGGAATTTCAATTTCACAAAGTAAAATTCAAACTTGTAAAAAAAAATAATAATTCAAAAACTTTCAATAGAAAAATTATTCCCTTCCACTATCAACATCGATGTTATTTTGATCTTTTCAACGAACAATAGCTAAGCATTTCATTGATCATTGAGAAATATTTCTAACTTAAATTTAAAAATCATAATTAGAAATATATGCACATGTGTAATGGAGCTAGTAACAAACAGAACACTTGTTTTTGATATTATGATTAATATGATGTAATTTTTTTCTTAAACATAACTAATTCACTCATTCAATTTATATATTCATTCAATCAAAAAGGCATTTAACTTAGCAAAACTTAATGCAACAAATCTTGTCAATCATGAAACATATGTGCATATTGAAAAATAACAAACAAAAAGCCTACTCAAATTGCATATCTTATAAATGAATAAAACTGTATAGCATCAAAAAGCTTACAAGCTTATTGACGAACAACATATGAAGTTTATATAGCAATCCAAGAACTCAAAAGAAAATATATATACATCAAAAACTTTGGCAATACCTTACACTCAATATCAAAATTCACCAATATGAAAGCGACATATGAAGTGTTCCCTCTTAAATAATTGTCAAATTCTCAAATTAACTCATGTTCCATTTCTGAAATCAATTAACTAAAATTGATAGTCATAATAATCTAATTAACCAAAATAAAGTAAATTAAAATAAATTTTATGTAGAAAGGAGTGCGGCCAACCATGTTTTCCTTCTCAATGGCCACTTCAAAAGGACACCTAAGAAGTTCATGAAACATTTTCATGTGTTTCTTCGTCTCTTCCTGTTCAAAAGCTTGGCCACATTTGTCATAATACACATAATTTTTAACTTTTCCAATTTTAAAAACAATTCCACAACCAACAGGTGGACAAACAACATTATGCCTACTACACTATGCTTCATGTAAAGTTATACTCCTACTTGGTATAAAATACTTGCAATACCAACATATCAAAAAATCAAGCATGTACAATCATCAATATCAAAACAAAAACAAATGGTGACATAGGGGTGTTGATCTATAATAATATGAACTTAAAATTGATTAAAATAGATGATAAAAATGAAGCTGGAAATCCATAATTATCAATAATTTCAAAGACAACTAATTGTAGAAAAAGAAAAGACTCACCAAAAAATGAAAAAGGATCTTCAAACTCAATGAAATATCCTACAAAAAAAAAGGTTGCACGAAAATAACAAATTAAAACATGCATTAAAAAGATAAACTCATTAAAAATGAGTGATAAAGAGTATTACACTAATTACAAAAATTACTTCACCTATACTATGATTTTTCAAAGAAGAATGAAATAAAAAAAAAAAAGAAAGTTTAATAAGAAATATCTAATTTTTTCACTTTTCCTAAATCTTTTCTTGTCACTTTTCTTTTTTAACTTTTAGTTCAAGAAGTTATCATAACCAAAGGAAGACTGTGAAATAAGATATAAAAAATTATATAATCGAACAAATTGCCTTGTTGGCCACGAAGAACATCAATAGGTTGGATCACTGTGGCAATAGCGGGGAGTCACAATGAAAAGGAGATTTACGGAAAATCAATAAGATCACAAGGTAAATAAAAAATAAAGGAGGAAGGAAGATTGGTTTTTCAATGATGGAACGATAGCAATGATGAAAAAGATGGGTGGTAAGTTAATTTTTGTATTTGGATCCGAAGCTTTAAAGTTTTTTTTTTTTTTTTGATAAAATCTAAATTGAAAAATTGATAGCAGAGGTGAAAAGGAAGAAGTGGCCAAATTGTATAGTGAAAATGGTGCCAAGGTGATTATGCATAGTGATGCTAGTTGCATAGGAGGGTGCTTGCTGACTGAAATTTACTTTTTAGAGAGAGAATAGATTAAAGAGAGAGGGAATGAGGAAAATAAAATGAAATAACAAAAAGAAGGAAAAAATGTAAAAAATGTGGGTACCCAAACTCTTCCTATTCTAGACATCCTATTTTGTTTGGAAATTTTTCAGAATTGAAAACAGGCTTCAACTGTAAATTTGGCTCAATTGAAAAATTTTATTTTTTAATTAATTTAAAAAAAAGGGTAAAAAAAAAGAAAAGTTTTAATGAAATCTAATGAAAATGATGTTCAAAAATTTTTGAGATTTAATTTCAAAATCAATTCGCATTAAAGTGATGTTGAGAGATTTTGAAGATTTAATTTCAGAATCAATTTATATTAAAATTAAATCAAATCATATCATAGATTTAAGGAGAATTGGTTAAGCATGAATTTCTTTATAAATCTGTTATCACACAAAAGGAATGAGGGATTCAAAAAAAAATCAAAAGCCAAACCCTTACCAAGCAGTCCCTATCACATTAAGCAATAAGGTTTCACTGTCCAAAAATAGTTTCCAGAGGCAACAAAGAATTGCATTCAAAGTTGTTTTCCACCACACATAACCTTGAAATCATCTTTGTAGATGTGATAATGGCCGTAATTGCAAATTTCATGCTTGTTTATCTTAATGCTCATATCGTCTCTATCCAGCCTCCTCTTACAGATTTCAGCTTTTCAAGTTGCTCTCCCTACGACTTCACAGTCACTTTTACAGATATTAGGTGCAGTAACGCATAATGGCGCAAAGCTTCTTGCAGTAGGCACTGCTTATTCACCGGTTGGCACAGCTGTCACAAATGCCTCGATTAATGCAAGAAAAGCTGTTGATAAATCTTTCACAGCCAAAGTTGAAAATGTTCCCATACTATCACAGTGTTGCCTATGGTGTATATATGGCAGTTTCTAGCAACCTCAGATGAATTTTCCAGTTGAAGTTTAAAGTTTTCATGTGAACCCAGTTACCGACGTGAAGATTCGCACTTCAAACTTGATCATATCGTAAGTTTTTTATTTTTTTATTTTATCATTTTTTTTTATTTTATTTTACTTATTATTATTATTATTATTATTCTATCTTTAATTGTTATTTTATCATTTTAATTTGAATTTATTTATTTATTATTTTAACACCTTTATGAATTTCATTTTTATTTATTTATTTTATTAAAAAATAATCAAAAAATATTTTTAAAATAAATTCATGAATCTTACTAAACTATTGAAAGATTTTTCATGAATTTAAATTTTTTATGAATTCTACCAAACTATTGGAGAATCTCATAAATCAATCTTATAGAAAATATTACTAATAAAATATTTTGTTTTGATCCTATCAAACTATTGGAGGATTCAATGAATTTTCTCAAAAATAAATTTTATAAATATTTCGTAATAAAATCTCACCAAACTATTAGGATATCTATATCAAAGTAAATCCTACCAAACTATTGGAGGACTTTACTAATTATTTTCTTGTGTAAAATACATTAATAAATCTAATGACAGAGTCTCTTCATGGTGGGACACTAATCTCCAAAAATACTTCTGAGGTGAGAGAATTATCTTAAATTGCTATAAAACTATTGGAGTACTTCTAGAATTAATTTTCAACATTAAACATTTTGGTAAATTATAGACATATTTAAGGCTTGGATAATTTGGAATCAAACTAGTATCATCTTTCGAATGGACGCTATGGGGGTGCTATAACCTTCCTCACACATAATCATACTCTCAAACCTAAAATTGAATTTTGTGGATTAGAATCTACTATTTAAATATACCTAAGCAATCTTGAGACTCCTCTTTAAATGTGACAAATTTGATCAAGTACCCAATCACACTTAAACAAAAAAGATTAGTGACAACTCCTAGAAACCATGTCTAGCAGTAGGTCTATGGATCTATATATTATGACAGTTTGGTGACTCCATTGGGGATATAGAGAGTCAGGCTAGTAAATGATTTCTTACTATCTAAGCCTTGCTTAATAAATTTGAGATTTTTTTTCTTTCTTTCCTATTTTTTTCTTTTCATTGCTTATATTTTGTTTAGTTATTCATTTATATATATTTGTCATTCATTTGCATGTGCATAACATAAGCTCTACACTCGAGCTTTGTCCCTTAGGAGGAAGTGAAGTACCTATGCCTTCGTGAGATTTTATGTCTCTGTATGGGCTTATGAAACACTCTCACTCAGATTGAACCTTTTTTGTTTGTAGCCTATGATGGGCAAGGATTATGGTGATTTACTATTCTGTGATGGACAATAATGTAAGGAACAATTTGAAAACCTTTTAAAAGTAATCCAAACCACATATAGTTAACTTTAAGAGCTTAATCATAAGTAAAGCCATGTCTTTCCACCTTTTAGAGTTAATTCAAAATTTAGAGTCATGCTATTATTTTGCTTATTCTATAGTGTTTATTTTTTGTTAAGATGACTAATCGATTTTCTTATCTTGTTTATTTCTTTTCTTTTTATGCATATTCATAAACATACATGCATTGCATTACATTCATTCATGACCATTATTCATCATGTCAAATCATGTCAAGATCACTTATTCTATATTGTGTTACTAAGGTGCAAGAATAGCTCAACATCTATATAACACCGGAGTTAGAGCTAGAAAAATGGAGCAAGATAATGTAAACCATTTTGAGAGGTTGAAAAAGGCTCATGAGGTAATTGAGGGGAAATTAAACAAGATTTTTGAAGCTTTGGATAAGATAAACAAAGGAAAAATAGTGGAGGAGGATATCTCGCATGAAGTCATTAAGTCATTATATCCTTCAAGTTTCGATCCACATCAGACCCAAGCCACTCCAAGCTTTTAGCCTAAACAAACCATGTTCCCAAGTTACAGCTACCTGGGAATGCCCTATTCACCCAGTAAAATAAATGTTCAGAGTTACACTAATACTATCTTTGCTGAAAAAGTAGTTAAGCCAATCCAAATCCCCAATCTAGATGAGGCAAAGGAAAAAGTGAAGTTATAGATGGTTACGTACTCAGAAGACTCTAAGACTGATCAAACAATG
This sequence comes from Durio zibethinus, assembly GCF_047325235.1. Taxonomy (NCBI): domain Eukaryota; kingdom Viridiplantae; phylum Streptophyta; class Magnoliopsida; order Malvales; family Malvaceae; genus Durio; species Durio zibethinus. The sequence goes on along the minus strand of NC_143174.1, from coordinate 9,192,282 downwards.
AGCATGATTGAGGAAAGATTATGGGCTGTAGAAGGCATTGACTTCTATGGATCCATGGATGCTATGAGGTTTTGTTTGGATCCAGATGTGATAATACCACCAAAGTTCAAAGTACCAAAGTTTGAAAAGTATGATGGTACTAAGTGTCCTATTACACACGTCATGATGTATTGTCATAAAATGGCAGCGTATGCCAACAATGAGAAACTGCTCATGCATGTGTTCTAGGATAGCTTAACTACATCCATTGTAAGGTGGTACATTTAATTCGATAGGATTCACATTCAATCATAGAAAGATTTAACTCGTTCTTTCATTAATCAATACTGTCATATTATAGATATGGTTCCTAATTGCCTTTCTTTATATAGTATGGAAAAAAAAGTGACGAAATCGTTCAAAAAATATGTTCAAATGTGACGAGATATAGTTGCTCAGGTATAGCTTCCCTTAACTAAAAAAGAGATTATGGTTTTGTTTATGAGCACTTTGAAGTTACCTATTATAAAAAGATGATAAAAAACACAATAAAAAATTTTACTGATATGGTAATCTCAGGGGAGATTATTGAAAATGCCATCAAGAGTAGCAAGCTTAAGGAAGGAAAGGCCAACCGTGTTAAAAAAAATGGGATGCTTAAGAAAAAAGAAGTTGAAGCCCAAGTAGTGAGTTTTGAGAGGCAACAATTTGGAAGTTAATCTCCATAGCCACCATATGTTCATCTTGCTTACTATCCGATGGTCAATAATGTTGTATAAGTTCCTTACAAGCCTTATTTCCCAACCATGAACAATTTCGCTCTCAGTCCTTATCAACCAGCTTTTCAAGCACTAACATACGGGCTTAATCTTATTACTACACCAGTTTCAAGGCCTAACAATCAAATGAGAGGTTTGAAAAGATCCAGGGGTAATTAAGAAAGAGCTCACATTGATCCTATCCCTATAACTTATACTGAGCTATTTCCAGAATTAATCAAGAATGACCTAGTATCCCTAGTCTTTTTAAAAATATTGAAGCCACTCTATCCCAAATGGTATAATGTTAATGCCATATGTGACTACCATAATAGGAATGTGGGTCACTCCATAGAAACCTACCTTCATTTCAAGCATAAGGTGTAAAGTTTGATTTGAGCAAGCTCTATAAGCTTTAATAAATTAAGAGAGTCGAATATCCACAAAAGCTCTATGCCCAATCACCTAGGGGTATGATTTTGGGGAGGTTGATTGAAACTGATTATCATTTCAAGATTTTTTAAGAATATGGATCTCTTTTATGTATTTGGATTTCATTTCATCATTTTAATAAAAGTGACAGATTTGATGCATTTTCATGACATTCCTCTTTTGTGAGAATTACTATTATTTACTTTTACCTTTCCATACCTTATTTCCTATATCCATTTCTTCATTTCAAATGATGAATGTTCAGACAATCATGACAATAATTCAAGATTCAATTTTGAAAATATCATTCATGATGATTTGATTGATAAATAGAGATTATTGACTCATTGGGACTACTAAATAAAAAAAAAGATAAATATAGTAAAGAGTTTCAAAAATGATACAACATATGATCTTTGTAATAATTCATTCATAAGTCTGCTTTTGATCAATAAATATTCTTTATTGAGAGTATTCATGTTCGAGATGAGAAATGGCTATCTTTCTTTTATCCTTAAAAAAAAAGATAAAATAATCCTTTGCTAGCCCATTTGAGCCTGTTAAAAATTTCTTTTAAAGAACCTTAACCAAGGATCACCTCTTACATTAGGGGAAAAGTTTGGAAAGCTTGTTTATCCTTAGTGATTTTAGGGGCAAAGCCCTTTTTTGCTTAAATTTTTCTTAAAAAATGATGAAAAGGAAAAAAAAAAAAGAAAAAAAGAGAAAAAATGAAAGAGAAATTGATGGGCAAAATGCCAATGTGTTTCACATGAGAAAAAATGATTCTTGTTTTGATAACCTTTCAAATACAATTTGGGCCTTTTTTATCCATTTCTTTTATAACCCCTCACCCTAGCGTACATTACGTCCCTTGAAGTCCATTTTGATCAAATATAAGTACTCGAATCAGAGAATCATGAATTGAATTAAAGTAGATTTTCTATTAGATTATTTGAAACTTCGATCAAAGTGTCACTAATAGATAAAGGGGAAAGAGAAATGAAAAGAAAAGATGAGAAAAAGATGTCCAAAAAAAAAACAAAAAACAAAAAACAAAAAAAAAAGAAAGAAAAGGGGAAAAAAGGAATACTTAAATTGAAAACTCAGAATAGTGGTTTAAGTAAAGATGAAAACATAGAAAAATAACTTCATGTGAGGGTCCAAGAATGAGGATGATTGGCTCAAAGATTGATGATATTGATGGAATGTGTTTTTGAAAAAGAATTTTAAGTTGGAGTTTGAAATTATTTGAAAAATTATTATTTTGGATGTTGATATCCCATTTGAACAATCTTAGTATTTTACCTTTGTTCACCTTTGATTTGTTATTGACCATATTTCTTTTCGATAATAAAGACCCATTTTTCTTATTCTTTACCAAATGTACACCCCTAAATGAATCAAGGAAATGTATCATATTTGTCATAAATTAGATTGATGAGAATGATAGTAAATAAATGAATGACATTATTTGTAAAAGATTTTTCCATTTTTTGAAAGAAATCTAAGATGAAAAAAGTGAAAGAAACCTGAAAAAATAATTTAAAAAGGTAAATAAGGTGACCCAGTGGTGAATTCAGTGATAGATTGATTGACATGACTTACGAGTTATGACCAAATGAGGAGAATGACATGGATCAATTGATAGAATTTGTTCCAAGATTATTAATACTGAAATGCTAAAAAGGAATGATAGAGTGTCAATATTTGGACTTCAGGTTGAAATTTTGAGCTTTATTTTTTAAACTTACGGTTCAATCTCGATCGCCTATTTTGATCTTGACCTAGTCTAGATCATTTTACTTTTCAAACCTATGGTTTAATTCTAGTCACCTATTTTAATCTCAGCTCAATTCAGATCATTTTATTTTTCTGACTCATGATTCAATCCTGGTCACTTGCTTTGATCTCAGCTCAGTTTAGATCATTTTATTTCTTGTTTTACAGTATAGTCTCAATCATTTTCCTATTTTGGTATACTTCAACCACTTTTTAAATCTCGGCCTTTAAACTCGAATAAAATGGATGTCTTTTGTCTTTGAGTAATTTCTGTTTCATAGAAAATGCACAAAGAATGACAACTGTAGACACCTTATTTTGTTTGAAAATTTTTTCAAAATTGAAAATAGACTTTAACCATAAATTAGGCCTAATTTAAAAAAATCTATTTTTTAACTTAATTTTTTTATTAAAAAAAAAGGTAATAAAAAAGGAAAAGTTTTAATGAAATTTGGTGAAAATAATGTTGAGAAATTTTTGGGATTTAGTTCCGAAATCAATTCACATTACAATCATGTTGAGAGATTTTTAGGATTTAATTCCAAAATCAATTTATATTAAAATTAATTTAAATAAAACCATAGACTTAAAGAGAATTGATTGAGCATAAATTTCTTAATAAATCTGTGATCACATAAAGGGAATAGGGGATTCAAAAAAAAAAAAATCAAAAGTTAAGCCCTCACAAAGCAGTCCTTATCATATTAACCAATAAGGTTTCACTGTCCAGAAACAGTTTCTAGCGACAACAAAGAATTGCATTCAAAGTTGTTTTCCATAACACATAGCCTTGAAATTGTCTTTGTAGATGTGATAATGGCCGTAATTGTAGATTTCATGCTTGTTTATCTTCCTACTCCTATTGTCTCTCTCTATCCTCCTCTTGCAAACTTCATGCTGTTTAGGTTGCTCTCTCTGGGACTTTACATTCACTTTTGTAGAGATTAAGTGTAGTAATGCATAGTGGCGCAAAGCTTCTTGTAGTAGGCACTACTTCTTCACTGGTTGGCACAACTATCACAAATGCCTAGATTAATGCAAGAAAGGCTATTAATAAATCTTTTGCAACTGAAGTTGAAAATGTTCCCATACTATCCACCAATGTTGCCTATGGTGTACATATGGCAGTTTCTAGCAAACTCAAATGAATTTTTTGGTTGAAGTTTAAAGTTTTTGTGTGAACCTAGCTACCCACATGAAGATTCATGCTTTAAGCTTGACCCTATCACAGGTTTTTCATTATTTTATTTTATTTTTTTTCAAGCTTATTTGTTTTATTTTTAGATTTTCTTTTATTTTACTTACTACTACTATTATTATTATTATTATTATTATTATTATTATTATTTTAGGCCTAGGTCTTACAAGTTTGTCTGAGTTGAATCCTGGTTTTATGCAAAATCAAAATCCCATCATTCGACAAATTCGATTTCCTTATTCAATCGTAAATTGGGAAGAAAAGGAAAGAAAATAAAGATGATGATGATGATAATGATAATATAATACAATAATAATACAATATGATGTAATATACTAATAATATAACATAATATAGTAATAGTATAATATAATAAATATAATATAGTATACTATACTATAATAATACAATACTGGTAATAATAATTAACAATAATAATAATAATAATAATAAATAATAATAATAATAACAAAAAAAATAATAATAGTAATAAAAAATCGACACCGATTGACTCCGGACACAAATGGATGTCTACAGCTGCCCCTCTTTATACATCACTGTTATATAGGGATAATGCAAAGACCTAGGCATCCACTTTGTTTTGCCCTAAAAAAAAGTCAAATCAGTAAGTGAAAATGACCAGGATCGAGCCGCGAGTCAGAAAGGTGATCTAGACCACACTAAGATCAAACGATTAAGATTCAATTGCAAGTTAGGAAAATGATCTGAACTGTAAGTCTAGCGAGATGATCTAGATAAGCTGAGATCGAGCGATCGGGATTGAATCATAAATTTGGAAAGATAATCTGGACTAAACTAAAATCAAACAACTAAGATTGAACTACAAGTCTAGAAAATTGACTTAAACCAAGTCGATGTCAAAGTTAGGTAATCATGGTCGAACCATGGCCAAAAGAAGATCTGAATAGAGTCGAGATTGAACGACCAAAATTGAACCATAAATCTAGCAAGATGATTTAGATCAAGTCAAGATCAAAGGACTAGGATTGAATCACAAGTCTTGAAAGATGATCTGGATCGAGCCTAGATCAAAATAAATGATGGATGATGATGTAGCGATGCAAGTGCTTGCCCTATCTAGGATGTAAATAAAACCACAATTTTAGTACTAAGGTTCTAATAGCTTTCTTTCGCATTCTCATTTCTGCATATTTCTTGTAAGGAGAATAGAAATCATTCTTCATTACTCAAGATAAGCACTTATCTTCATCCCATGGGAAGCATTCAAGATCAATGACTTTATTATACTTTAGGGATTTCATCCTTAGCCTTTTCCCTTTCAATTCTCTCAAAGTAATGCATAATCTCTTATGACATTACTCAATTAAATATCATTATCTCAGTTTCAAAATATGAGATGCAAGCTATGCACTTTTTCTATTCATGGCAAAGCATAAAAATGAAAATGCAAATAAAACATGAGTAAGATGAAATGAATATCATTTATTTAGAGAAGTAAATTACATATAGTGGTAAAGAAAAAAAAATAAAAGTATATGGTATGGCTATTTGGGATAACAATGCCCTAAAATAAATAATCAAATAATCATGAAAACAAATATTGGGTTTCTTTAAAAACTCAACTATATAATGTCCCAACACTTCAGGGTTCTACGAAATTTAGTAACTTTGGTGCGCCTCTCAAGTGATGCCGTATCTTCATTATCCAAGTTGCCTTCTATTTAGTTCAAGTTGCCCTTTTGAGTTTTTAACTTAAAACCTTTTTCTTGGTTTAAACCACTCTTCAGGTTTTCAACTTGAACCTTTTTTTTTGGCTCAAGCTTCCCTTTCAGGTTTTTAACTTGAACTACTTTTTTTTTTTGCTTAAACTACATGTTTAGCATTTCAACTTGAACTTTTTTTTTAAGCAAATTATTTCTTCATGGCGTTAGAATTTATAGGATTAGAAAGATCATCTCTATCTATTTTTGACAAGATTAAGGCTCCTTCTGAAAAGGCTCTTTCACAACATATGGTTTTTTCCAATTTGGAGTCCATTTCCTTCTATCATCATGTTAACTCAGGAGAATTCATTTCAAGACCACCTTTTTTTCTTTAAATTGATGAGGTTGAACCTTTTTGCCATGAGCTTTCATAATTTTTTTTTTGGTATAGTTGGCCGTGACAGAGTGCTGCCAATCTTTTTTCCTCGATGAAGTCAAATTGCTCATAATGCTCTTGGATCCATTTAGCTTTTTCTAACCCCACTTCCTTTAGGACCTTCAAAGATAGGATTTCTTCTTCCACTGGCAATATGACTTTCATCCTGTAAACAAGGAAAATGGAGTTGCCTTGATGGAGGTACGTATGGATGTTTGATAGGCATGTAGAGCAAAAAGTAATTTTTCATGTTAGTCTTTATATATCTCAATCATCTTTTCCAAAATCCTTTCGACATTCTTATTAGCAGCTTCGACTACTCCATTCATTTTTGGGTGATACATAGCTGAATTATGATGCTTAATTTTAAACTAAGCACATACTTCTTACATAATCTTATTATTCAAGCTCTTTGCATTATTTGAGATGATATTTTTCGGGAGTTCATATCTATAAATTATCTCTCTTTTGATGAACTTATAGACCACTGATCGAGTTAGAGTTGTGAAGGAAGTTGCTTTGACCCATTTAGTGAAGTAGTCAATCATCATAAAAATAAATCTATTCCCATTTGACGCTTGTAGGGTGATTGGACCAACAACATCCATCCCTTACAATGAAAATGGCCAAGGTGGTGCCATAACATGTAAAGCAGTGGGAGAAGCATGAATCTTGTCAGTATAAATTTGGCATTTATGACACTTTCAAGCATAATCAATACAATCCCTATCCATTGTCAACCAATAATAGCCAACTCTCATATTTTGTCTTGCCATCATATGTCCATTTGTATGTGCTCCATATATGCCATCATGAACTTTTGTAATGATCTTCTTAACCTCAGATACACCAACACAGTGTAATAATACTTGATCTCTACTTTTCTTATACAAAACTTCCCCATCTAAAAAGAATCCCATAGCCAATCTCTTCATGACTTTTTTTATCATTTTTTATTGCTTGATTCGAGTACTGCTAATCCTTTAAATATGGTAAAATGTCATAATACCAAGGATTTCCATATTATTCCTTCTTCAGACTAGCGCAATACACCAGCATATCCCTAACATCTAATTTGATGGACTAACTTTCAATAGTATTACCAACACACCATTGCAGTAAAGCAAGCTAAGGCATCTGCGATCTAATTTTTTTCTCGAGACAAGTGTTCAAACTAGATGATTTCGAATTGCTTGCATAACTTTAAGATGTATTTATGATAAGGGATGAGTTTTGAGTCCCTTGTTTCCCATTCTCCCTTCAATTAATGTATAACCAAGGTTAAATCTTGCAACAACTTTAATATTTCAATTTTTTTTATCCAAAGCAGCATGCAATCCTATAACACAGGCCTCATATTCAGCCACATTGTTAGTGCAATTAAATTTTAACCTTGCTATAATAAGGTAATATTTTCCTATTGAAAATATTAAAATTACTCCAATCCCATGCCTCATGGCATTAGCAGCCCCATCGAAATACATTTTTCATGACTTTTCATCACCATTTTTTTCTTCTAGTTCTAATATGGCCATTAAGTCTTCATATGAAAAATCAAGTTTCATGGGTTCATAATCATTAGCGGCTCAATCCATGAGAAATTCAACAATTGCACTTTCTTTAATCATTTTTTGACTTATATACACTATGTTATACTCCAAAAGTATCACTTGCCATCTTTTGATTCTTCTTGATAATGATAGCTTCTCAAAGATATACTTGATCAGGTCTAATTTAGCTATAAACAAAGTTGTGTGGTAGAGCATATACTGCCTGAGTCTTTTAATTGTCCAAGCCAAAGCATAACACATATTCTCTAGTGATGAATACTTGGACTCATACTCCGTAAACTTCTTACTCAAGTAGTAGATAACTTTTTTTTTCTTACTAGATTCATCTTACTATCCCAGCACACATCCCATCATTTTCTCATACACCATTATGTATAAAATCAATGGCCTTCCCAAAATAGGTGGTGCTAATATGAGATGGTTTGATAGGTATTGTTTAACCTTATCAAAAGCCTTTTGGCATCTTCATTCCATTCTTTTAGATTATTCTTTCAGAGGAGTTTAAAGATGGGGTCATATTTGAAAGTAAGTGCGAAAATGAATCGAGAAATGCAGTTTAATCTGCCTAAAAAACCTCAAACCTTCTTTGTTGTACTTAGTGGGGATAAGTTCTAAATGGCCCGAATCTTGTTTGGGTCAACTTTTATTCTTGTTTCACTAACTACAAAACCTAATAATTTCCCTGATTTGGCTTTGAACATACATTTGGATGAATTCAACTTGAGCTGAAACTTTTTTAACCTCTTAAACAATTTCTTAAGATTAGCTACATGGTCTTCTTTTTTTTGAAAATTTGTGATCATGTCATCCACATACACCTCAATCTCTTTGTGCATCATATCATGAAAGAGTATCACCATAGCCCTTTGATAAGTTAACCTAGCATTTTTTAGTCTAAAAGGCATAACCTTGTAACAAAAGGTTCCTTACATAGTTACGAACGTGGTTTTCTCCATGTCATCATGAGCCATCTTTTTTTGATTATACTCGAAGAATCCATCCATAAAAGAGAACACTGCATGTCTAGCTATGTTGTCTACCTACATATCAATATGAGGTAGAGAAAAATTATCTTTCGAGCTAACCTTGTTTAAATCATGATAATCCACGCACAGTCGTACCTTTCCATCTTTCTTAAGGATAGGTACTATATTGGCCACCCATTTAGGATACTTGGCCATTTGCAGAAAACTTGTATCAAATTACTTTTTTACCTCTTATTTAATTTTCAATAACATCTCTGGTTTCATTATTCTCAACTTTTGTTGATCTGGCTTGCATTCAAGCTTTAAGGCCAGCCTATGTTCTATTATCTCAGTACTAAGCCTAGGCATATTTTGGTAAGACCAAGCAAACACATCTACAAAATTTCAAAGTAGATTATCTAATCATTGTCTATCAATTGCTAGGAGAGAGGTACTAACCTTGACTTATTTTCTATTTTTGGCATCATCTAAATTGATTATCTTAGTAACTTCTTGATGAAGCTCAATGGATTTATTTTCCTACTTAATTAATCTCATTAAATTTGGAGAAAAAGTGCATTCTTCATAATCCTCTTTAGTGTCAAGTTCATTAGTATTAATTGACTTTTCAAAATTAAATTTTTGATCATTGCCATGATTATCTTTATATTCATTTGGGGACCTAAAATTGAATGAAATAGGAAATATTGGCAAGATGTTTTAATGGGAAAGTGAATTGAACACAAGAAATGGATGAAAAAATACATGCTCTTATCTTTTATTGAAATGATGAAAAATAAAAGGTCTAAACATAAGAGATTATCCCAATGCTTATAGGTATAAGCAATTAGGAACTGTAATTACATTGAAAGAAAATCAGAGATAGCAGGCATCTGGATGACACTCTAATTCTTCAACTCATAGTCTAATGGGCATGGGTAAACCAACACTTTTTCTTTTTTGCTATCATCACCTACCATTTGAATAGATAGTTCAGCGAAAGCTGCTTTCCACCTTGGTTCTTCTTTGATATTCTTCTTAGCTCTCAAGTACATATATCGTCCAAGCATAAATGTTTCGTTCAAATGGGGAATAACCATCAACCTATTTCTTGACCTCCTCCTAGTATCTCACATTTTTCCATCTCACAACCCAGACCCAATCTTCTACTGTTGTTTTCAATCTTTGGTGGTTTTTTTTTCCCCTGCAGACTTTTGCCCAAACAAGTCAATATTTCAACTCTTATTAATCATCTGATTGATCACAATTTTGCTAAACTAAAATCCTTCGCCTATTGCATTGATTGATTTAAAAGATCGATAAGAGCATTCCAATGATTCTTTTGCAGCTTTTACATATGGGGCATTCATAGGCTAAGTTACTAGCAATCTTCTTCTTTGACCACAATCATCAATTGACCTTTCACATTGAATTTGATCTTTTAATGTACGGAGGAAATAACAGCACCTGCCATGTAGGTCAATAGTTTTTCCAATAAGTAACTGTAAGATTAAGAGATATCCATGACTTGAAACTTTATATTGAAAACACATGGCCTAATTTGCATGGGTAACTCAATGTCTCCTAATACTTCACGTCTAGTCCCATCAAATGCTCCGACCACCATATGACTAATTTGGATGTGGGACATATCAAAAAGTAATCTATTTAGAGTAGATGTAAGTATGACATTAATAGCCGATCCATTATTAATAAAAACTTTAGCTATTATATGGCTTTTGCATTTAATAGTGATATGAAAAACCTTGGTACTTCCTCTACCTTCAAGTGAAATCTCATAATCACTAAAGGATATGTAATGTGGTACTACTAAATTCTTTGCCAAGTGCTTCACATATGCTACAGACACATTTTATGCCACATAAGCCTAATTTAACACCTTCAACAAGGCATTACGATGTAGTTTTAAGTTTAGTAAAAGTGACAGTAGAGAGATTCTGATTATCATTTTGTTCAATTGCTCTACTATGGAGTATTCACTATGATTTACTAACTTAAAAAACTTGCAAGCTTATTTTTCTGGCATAGACTTTTAGATGTCTTTCTTTAGGATCAATTTAGGTTTAATTTGCTTCTCTATCCCTTTATCCTTTTTTGCTTTCTCCAAGGTCTCTGAGGTATAACATTTTCCACTTTTGGTAATGCCACCTACACTAGTTATATTGGTAGTATCAGATTTAGGCATAATTTCTTCTTGCCTCTAAACCGTTACTTTACAGCCATACTTTCATGGTAATTTTTCTCATCTTTGTAAATGAATGGGCTTGGGACTTTGAAGATCATTGGTTTGGAAATAAACTTATTCTTAACTAATTTCAGCTTCTCATTGTAACGGATGGTGATATGTTTTGACACCCATTATCTGTCATTGCCACTTCAATATTTTCTAAGGTTTTTATTTCTTCATACAACTCTATCTGGTAAGAATCCATTAACCTTTGCATCTCATCATGGAATTGCTTGCATGTGTCAATAGAGTGCCTCAGAACTCCATTATGATACTTGCATCTTTGACTTAGGACATAGCTTTCACGATAGGTACATAGGGCCACTGGTTTTATCATCCCAACCCTGTATAAAGTTTCATACAACTGACCAAATGACATTTCGATCTCTTTCACTCTTTTTTTCAAATGCCTTTTGTCCTCATTCAAGGCATTGATAGCATGATTAGTTAGAGGATTCCTGCTGACATTAGGTGTTGAGTTTTCACTAGTATCAAAGCTTATCAGCCCGTCTTTAATTAAATTTTACACCTATGCTTCAAGAAAGTATAATTCTCAGTAGAGTGGCTAGCCCAACCCATAATGATAGTCACAATGGGTAATGGAATCATACCATTTAGGATAAGGAGGTTCAAGTTGTTTAGCAAGGATAGAGGTAATCAAGTGATTTTTTAAAGCTCTTGGTAGAATTTTGTGTAGTTTATGGGAATGGGATCAAATGTAGGTCTTTCCTGAGTCCGTGATTCTCATATACCATTTGTTAAGTTAGTTGGATGAGTAGAAGGCCTTGTTGTGGTTGGGTAAGAAGGTCATACAGTTAGTTGTAGGGTGAAGCAAAAGCTTGACTTATAGTAGAAAGGTACGTAGGATAGACCAATCGAGGGTAGTGTCTAAATTGCTGCCCTTTAAAACTTATAGCTTAAGTCTCACTTTCTTTTTTCTTGGGCACCCTTTTAGCAACAGAGGATTCTTCCCCCTCAAGTTTGCCATTTTTAATGGCATTTTCAATGATCTCTCCCAAAATCACCATATCAGTAAAATTCTTAGTCATGTTCATTATCATTTTCTCATAGTATAGTAACTTTAAAGTGCTTACAAATAGCATTGTTGTTTCTTTTTTGGTTAGTGGTGGCTGTACCTAAGCAGCAATATCTCACCATCTTTGGGCATATTCCTTAAAGGACTTAGATGCTTTTTTCTCTATTCCTTACAATAAAAAGTGATCAAGAGTCATATATATAATGTGGAGATACTAATTAATGAAAGACTAAGTTAAATCCTTTCAAGATTTTATGCGAGCTCTATCAAACTAAACATACCACCTCATAGTAGACTCGGTTAAGCTATCTTGGAAAATGTGCATGAGTAACATTTTATTACTAGCATGTGCTACCATCTTACGACAGTACATTTATGACGTGTGTAATAGGACACTTAATACCATCATACTTTTTAAACTCTAACACTTTGAATTTTAAGGGTATCATCACATCAGGCACCAGATAAAGCCTTGCAAAATCCATAGATCCATAAAAATCAATGCCTTCAATAGCCCGTAATCTTTTTCAATCATGCTCATTATTTTATCTTTCTTAAAGTCTTTTGAGGAAGCAACCATCTATAACTTCACTTTTTTTTCATCTTATCCAGATTGAGGATTTGGGTTGACTCAATTGCCTTTTCAATGAAGATAGGATTAGTATAATTCTAGACATTTACTTGACTGGGTGCATAGGGCATTCCCAGGTAGCTGTAACTTAGGAATATGGTCTGTTGTGGCTGAAAGTTTAGAGTGAGTTGGGTCTGATGTGGATTAAAACCTAGAGGATACAATGGCTTAGTAACTTCATGCAAGATATCTTCTTTCACTACTTTCCCTTTGTTTATCCTTTCCAGAGCTTTGAAGATCTTGCTTAGTTTCTCCTCAATTACCTCATAAGCCTTTTTCAACCTTTCAAAATGGGTTGTATTATTTTGCTCCATCCTCTTGACTCTAGCTTGGGTATTATATGGATGTTGAGCTATTCTTGTACCTTGGTACCATAATTCAAAATCAATGATCATGATATGATTTGACATGATGAGTGAATGTAATGCAATGCATGAAAAAGAAAGAAAAAAATATTTGCCCTTTGAAAGATTTCAACAAAAGTGAACTTTTATTTATTCCACAGAAGTCTGTTTTACATCAAGTCTAATATTTTCCCTTCATAAAGGTACCTAATTTGCTTGTAATGATCCTTAGCTTCCTCAATAAATTTTAGCAGTCATTCTCTATGCTTTCTTACTGGCATGACCAAAGCTCTCAATGTCTCGGCCTCTTTTACTATTTTTTTTGCTTTGATTACTATCTTACCTATTTAAGTTGTAAGATACTCTATATATCTTTGCCTTCCCAACCCTTTTCTTTTATCAAACCACACCTGATAGAATAATTCCCTGTGCTTTTTTGTGAGTGCCATGATATGACTTCTCTGCTCATTCAACATTTATTTCAGTGTCTAGATGTATTTTCTAAGCATATCATTTTTATGCTGAGCTTCAACATAATCATCCTCCATTTGTAGCATTCTTTTCATTCTCACAAGCCAAATATGTGTTGTTTATTTATTTGGCCTACACCTATATGCATAACCTCTTGTGTTCTTGTCGTATCTCCATCAGTTCCTTAAGGGCATCATCCCATTTTTTGATAACCTTTTGAGTCTTGTTGCATTCCTTAGAAATCTTATGGACTTGAATTTCTAACTTTTTTGCTTTGTCTTTCCATTTTTTATTTTCTTATTGAAGCCTTAGAATTTCTTGTTTTAGTTTCTCTCTCTCAACTTCATGTTCTTTCCTTGTAAATTTTGACACTAGAGGCACATTACCTAACCCCTGGTTCACTAACTGGTAATGGTCCATAGACATAGATGCAACCTTTTGGCTAATTTTAGCTTTCCAAATCAGATATCCCTAAGTAATTTTTTCAGTAAATGGTCTAGGGTTCATCCTCTTGGGCTTCATCTAGGCCTTGATTATGCCATAAATTTTTTGAAAAGTTCTAGGCTACCCATACAAATAGTCAAATTTGCTGAGCTTGTATGTCATAAGAATAAATTATTCAGCTCCATACTATCTCCTTACCATCAACGGTGCATAGCCTGTTGACTCCCTTAAGCCTAAGAGTGGAACCCTTATATCATCTTCACATTGATAAAACATAGGTTCTCGATTCATCTATGGAGCTAACCATTTCACTTGACAAGTTGTGAGTTACTATAGCAGACACTTCTATTCTTTTCAGATCTTTGCTTTTAGCCATTCTCTTTCACAAAACTCCTTAACTAGATTTCAATTGCAAAAATAAAGTTTGGAAAAAACACTCTTCTTACATTCAAAATGACTTTTCATTTATATATATAGTAATGGTATGCAACCTAAAAAACGTGCTTTGTCATTCTACCTACAAAAGTTTAAAGATCTAATAATTTTTGCTAATATAGCTGGTGAAGGATTGCATCCCCTTTCAATCTGTTTGAATAAATCCACCACCTTTATCTCAATATGGCCTAAGACCCAGAGGAAGATGACCATATGGCTATATCAAACACCTTTATTCCTTGATCATCATCTAGATGTTTGACAATGAAATCTCTGAGAAACTCCCATGGAATACCCTTATGCTCTCTTTTTTCTTAGATATGTGACTCTACCAGCTCTTTTTCCATTTCTAAAATATGAGCCAGCTTTTTACAATACCCTGATTTATTCTTTTTTACATACACTCTATTTGGATACTAAATATGCATACCCACCAAAGTCGAATACTCCTCTATTGTTGGTACCAAATCAACTTCATTAAAGATAAAATAATAATATAAGGGATCCTAAAACTGTACCATGGCCTTAACAAGTGAAGTTTTGACCTTCACTGATAAGAGATGTGCAATATGTCTAAACTTCTAACAAAAAGCTTGCTACCTTGAAGGAACCATGCTATTCTATATATCTAATAGGCATTTCACATCATTTTGTTTAAGAAGCAAATGAACGTCATTTGGCAAAGTAGACATAATCAGGCGGTAAACAATCCCCTTCTTCTCGTTACCTTTTTTTTTACTCTATCTTTACATCTATGGGCGAATCAAATTTGAAGAGTATAGACGAGGCACAAACTTGATGTTTTGTAGGTTTCATGAAAGCTTTTGCTGAAAATACTTTTAGGACAAGAACAACATGCAATCCATATGTATGTTTATGAATATGCACACAAAAAAAAAAAAAGAAATGAAAAGAAGACAAGAAAATCGTTAGTCATTTTAACAGAAAATAAAGAATAAACACTATAAAGTAAGTAAAATAACAACATGACCTTAAATTTAGGATTAACTATAAAAGGGTGGAAGGACTTGGCTCTACCTGTGGTTATGCTCTTAAAGTTACCTATACATTGTTCGGACCATATCTAAAAAGCTCCCAAATTGTTCCTTACATCATTATCCATCACAGACTAGTAAAGAACCTCAATCCTTACCTAGCATAGGCTATAAAATCTGAGTGGCATTGTTTTGCAAGCCTAAACGGAGACATGAAATTTCACGAAAGTGTAGGTACTTCACTCCCTTTTAAGAGATAAAGCTAGGGTGTAGAGCTTATGTTATGCACATGCAAATGAATGACAGGTATATAAACTAAATAAATGAATAACTAAACAAAATATAGGCAAGAAAAAGAAAGAGAGAGAAAAAAAGAAAAAAATCTTAAATTTATTAGGCAAGGCTTGAATAATAGGAAATCATTTACTAGCTTGACTCTTAAGTCCCCAGTGGAGTTGCCAAACTGTCATAACATATATATCTGTTAACTTACCGCTAGACATAGTTTTTAGGAATTGCCACCAATCTTTTTCGTTTAGGTATGATTAGCCACCTGATCGAATTTGTCTTATTTAAAGAAGAGTTTCAAGATTGACTTCGGTATCTTTAAATAGTAGATTCTGATCCATAAAACTAGATTTTAGATTTAAAAATACAGTTATGCGTGAAGAAGGTTATAACACCCTCACTGTGCCCATAAAAAAATGGTACCAATTTGATTTCAAATTATCCAAGCTTTAAATATGTTTATAATTTACCAAAATATTTAATAATGAAAATTAATCCTAAAATTACTCCAATCATTTGGTAATGATTTAAGATAATTCTCTCACCTCAGGAGTATTCATGAAGACTAGTGTCTCACCTTGAAGAGGTTCTGTTATCGGATTTATTAAAGCATTTTAATCAAGAAATAATTAGTAAAGTCCTCTAATAGTTTGGTATGATTTATTTTGATACAGATCCCCAAATAGTTTAGTGAGATTTTATTATAAAAATATTTATGAAAGTTTATTGTTTGAGAAAATTCATTAAATCTTTCAATAGTTTGGTAATATTTAATTAAGATGCAATCCTCTAATAGTTTGGTAGGATAAAATACAAAGCTTTATAAAAAATTTCTTTTAAAAATTGATTTATGAAATTCTCCAATAGTTTGGTGGAATCCATAAAATTTAAACTCATAAAAAATCCTCTAATAGTTTGGTAGGATTCATGAATTTATTTGAAAAGAGTTTTTTTTTTAACTTGTTTACCAAAAATAAAATAATATAAGGAATTTTTGCAGAATATTTAATAAATAATAAATTACTCAATAACATACATAATAAAAAAAGTAAAATAAATGATAATAAAATAAAATAACTTAAATATGTAAAATGATAAAAATAAAAAGGAAAAAGGAAAACCTACGATCGGGTCAGGTTGATCCATGAGTGATGTGCATATCCTATTTAGGTTCATGCGAATCTTGGGTATTCAGAAACAACATCATGTTAGAGCCCTATAAAAGCCAACTTCTTTGGTTTTTCCTCATAAGCCCCCTAGTCCTTTCTCTTTCTAGTTGAAATACCCTCTGCCTTCTCTCTAAAAAACCAACATTCAACCGAAAACTAAAAAATTCATCGAATTTTGGAAAAAGTCATCAGAATTCTACCAGAAAATTCAACCAAAAAATTTAAAAATTCATCCCAAACCCAAAATTTTCCAAATTCTTCAAAACTTTTCCAGAAATCCAACCTTGAACCCATAAATCCCAAAATCTCAATCCTAACACTCCAAAACAAAAAATAAAAAATAAAAACTTTAAACTAAACTGAAAATCTATAAAGCCAGAACCTTCAACCTAGAAACTAAACCCAAAATTTTTTTCAAAATTTTAACACAGAGTCTTTCTTCCCATCAAATCAATCGTGTTTTGTTTTACCATATTGTGTCCAATTTATAGGTTGTCTTCAGCAAAAATTTTCGAGTCAAATAAAACCAATCTAAGTTTAAATCCTGTGATTAAATTCTACCTAAATAGAATCAATCTAGGCATGTAAAGTGATTATTGATAGTGGTAGCTTTGAGAATGAGGTATCCACTCTCTTGGTGGAGTGGCTAGATCAAAAAAACATGGAACAACCTCATCCCTACAAGTTGTCATGGTTGCAACAAGGAAATGAGATTGAGATCAACATACATTGCTTGGATGCATTCTCTATAGAAACACACTATAAGGATGAAGTATGGTGTGATGTAGCCCCCATAGATGCTTACCTTAATGAAGAGGGAAAACCAATTACCTTCTTTAGTGAGAAGCTTAATGATTCCCAATGAAAGTACTTAATTTATGTTAAGAAGTTCGATGCTGTTTATAGAGCTTTGTTCTTTTAGAGTCAATATCCCCTTGCCAAATCATTTGTTCTATATTCTGATCATGAGGTACTTTTACTGCATCTCCTCCACAAAGGTATTCCTTGGGTTAACATTAGTAGTTGCTGCAATGTTGGTGTTGGCTTCAACCTCTTCTGCTAGTGCTTGATGATAATGACCTGCCACAACTTTGATACCAAATTGACACCGAAGTGTCAACACATTTTACAACTTGGGCTGAGATTGAGAATTTATCCAAAAATAAGATAAGCTTATCCTTAGTTCAAATCCACTAAATAAATGCATAAATAAAATGGACTGGAATAGAGAGATTGTACTCGCACTAGCTAAAAAAGAAGAGTATGAAGATGGGTGAAATTATGGCCAGATTCATTATTATGTAATTTATAGGAGTAAATCAGGCAAATCTTTTAATTTTAGGCACGATTCTAGTAATTCTATCTAAAAGTTTCCAAGCTTTGAGGGATGTTCCTAGCCTATTTATTTTTTATTATTCTTTGGTAGAAGGTAAAATAGGGTTTTCTTTATCCTTAAGCAATCTTTTAGATTGTTCTTTAAGTTCTACATCTCTTAGATGGATTTTCGAGAATGGTGAACATCTATTGTTCTGTATCCTTGATTAGAATTCTTAAGGTGATGTTTCTGTAAACCTTAGTGTTTAGTTTGGTTGGTGAACTTTTATCCCTTTTAATTTAATAATCACATTCTCCCATTATTCAAATTCTTTTGATTGTCTTCTTTGTAAGTTTTTCTATTTGCTATTAATCTTCAACATCTCAACCATCAATTCCTGGCATTAAATTGGTATTAGAGCTATATAAGTCATCATCGTCAAGCACCAATAGAAGATGTTGAAGCCAACATCGATGTTGCAGCAACTACAAATGTTAACCCAAGAGATGCCTTCATATAAGAGATGTAGCAACAAATCTTTCAACTATAACAATAATTACTTATACAGGAAGAGAGAGGAGATAAAAAGGCAAAGAAGGAGGAATGAAAAAGATAAAAGAGAAACCAATCCATACCATGGAAACAACAGTGATTTTGATGATAGCACCCCACCTCACCCACGACAAGTCAAAGATTATCTACGTAAAAGCCAACTTCAACCTAGCATATTCAATCTGAAAATAGACATTCTTGAGTTCAAAGGAAAAATGTAACCTAAAAAGTTCTTAGATTGGCTACACATAGTGGAGCATATCTTTGAATACCTTAATGCCCTTGAACATCATAAGATGAAGCTAGTGACCATCAAACTTAAAAAGCATGCATCCTTTTGGTGAAAAATTTTGAAAAAGCAAAGGGAAAGAAAAGGCAAGAGAAAAATTACAAATTGGGAGAATATGAAAAAAGAGTTAATGAAGAAGTATTTTCTAGACAACTTTTGACAATACGTCTTCCTTAGGCTCTATAACTTGAAGTAAAGAGATCTCTCAGTGAAAAAGTATACAATTGAGTTTAGCCACCTCACATTGAAATGTAAATTAATGGAACAAGAATAGTAGACTATTGCACGGTATCTTAGAGGGTTAAAGATTGAGATAACTAATATGGTACAACTACAACCCTATTGGACTTTCAAAGATGTATGCAAGCTTATCCTTAAGGTAGAGAGACAACAAAAAGAGGCTCATGGTAGCAACTTGAGATTTAGGTCCCGAAAAAGCTATATCAATAAAGGTGGCTTATCCAAAACTATTGTTCCTTTTAAACCCATTCCAAAGTAACCCTAAAAGAAAGATGAAACCTTAACAAGCAATCCTCAGTCTAGTGCATAAACCAGAAGGTGTTTTAAGTGTCAAGGGCTTGGACATATTGCCTTAGAATGCCCAAATAGGAAGATTGTGACTCTAGTAGAGGAAAACTTGGAAGAAAATGAAGAAAAGTTGGTTGAAGAGAATCAAAACCTTGAAAAAGAGAAAGAGGTAACCTATGGTGATTGTGGAGCATCTTTAATCATACAATCCAGCTTGAGTACCACACCTGCTAAGAAAGAAAATTTGTTGCATAAAAACATGTTCCACACTCAATGTACTATCCATAAGAATGTATATGTTGTTATAATTGATAGTAGAAGTTTTGAAAATATTATTTTTACTTTTATGGTGCAAAAATTAGGCCTCAAAACAATGGATCACCTCCAACCATATAAGCTATCTTGGCTGCACAAAAAGAATGAAATCAAGGTTAGCAAGAGGTGTTTGGTTCTTTTTTGCATAGAAAAGTAATATAATGATAAAGTGTGGTGTGATGTAGCTCCGATGGATGCTTGTCATTTACTGCTTATAAGACCTTAGCATTATGATAAGAAGGTTATTTATGATGGTTACTGCAACACTTACACATTTGTGAAAGATGGATGCAAAATCATCCTAGGCCCTACCAAACCCATAGTGATGTTAAAACCAACCAAATAGGAAGAAAACAGCTTATTTACCAAGGCTAATTACATAAAGAAAATTAAGATTAACGGTATTATGTATGCACTAGTGTTGTTGAGGAGAATGAAGATAGTGAAGAGCCCCCTATAGTGATACAACCATTATTGATAGAATTTCAAGATATAGTTCAAGAAGAGTTACCAGCTAGTCTACCACTAATAAGGGACATTTAACACTGCATAGACCTTATCCCAGGAGCTATTCTACCCAACAAGATAGCCTATAGGATGAGTCCTAAAGAGCATGTAGAGTTATAATGCCAAGTTGATGAATTGGTGAGAAAAAGAATGGTGCATGAAAGCATGAGCCCTTGTGCAGTCCCAACCCTTTTGGTGCCTAAGAAGGATGGATCATGGTGCATGTGTGTGGATAGTAGGACAATAAAAAAAAATCACAGTTGACTATCATTTTTCTATTATTTTTTTAGATGACTTGCTAGACCAATTACATGGAGCAACTATTCTCTCCAAGATAGACCTATGCGGTAGTTATCATCAAATTAGAATGAGGTTTGGAGATTAGTGGAAAATAGTCTTTAAGACAAAGGATGGTCTTTATGAATGGATGGTAATGCCTTTGGGTTTATCTAATGCTCCTAGTACTTTCATGAGATTTATGAATGATATCCTTAAACCTTGTATTGGAAGATATGTTGTAGTATATTTTGATGATATTTTGGTGTACAATAAAGATGAGGACCAACACTTGAATTATCTACACCAACTATTTTGTATATTAGGGGAACAAAAACTTTATGCTAACCTTAAAAGGTGTAGTTTCTTTACTTCTAGCCTTGTGTTTCTAGAGTTTATGGTGTCAAAAGAAGGAATAAAGATGGATCCCAACAAGGTTGAGGCAATTTTAAATTGGCCAACACTAGCATTTTTACACGATATTCCAAAGTCCATGTTGTTTAATTGAGATTCCAAGTTCTTAAGTCATTTTTGGTACACCCTTTATAGGAAGCTTATTACTAGTTTTAATTACAGTTATTATCATCATTTTGAAATTGATAAGCAAATTGAAGTTATCAATCACAGCTTTGATATTTTTTTAAGGAGTTATGTGAAAAAAAAACTAAAACAATGAGAACTTATTTTACTACAAGTGGAGTTTGCCTACAACCATTCACCAAGTCAAACCATTGGTAGTAGCCTTTTTAAAATTGTTCTTGAAGAAATGGCTAAGGGTATCAAGTGATTGCATGAATAAGTGAGAGCTACGATTTTACAGCAAAATGAAAAGTATAAAAAGGTACGAAACCAGCATCAAAAACATATGGAGTTCCAAAAAGGTGATTTGGAGTGGATTAACTTACGAAAAGAGAGATTTCCTTTAGGGAAGTTTGGTAAATTACAACTTAAGGCAGATGGTCCATTTAGAATTCTCTAATGCATTAGGAAGAATGCCTATAAGATAGAACTTTTCGACACTTATGAAGTATCTTCCACCTTCAATGCTGCTGATTTGTCACCTTACCATAGCGAGAAGACTAATTCAAATTTGAAGACAAGTCTTATCCAACCAAAGAAGATTGACCCCATCTTTTTTACTTAAGTGTGATTGGCCACCTGATTGAATTTGTCTTATTTAAAAAAGAGTCCCAAGATTGACTTAGGTATCTTTAAATAGTAGATTCTAATCCACGAAATCATATTTAAGGTTTGAGAATACGATTACATGTGAGAAAGGTTATAGTGTCACACCCTAGACGGGCGTGCCAGGCACATCAGGCGCACAGCAGGCGAGCCAGAGGTTGAGGCCCACAAACCAGGCGCGCTGACGGGTATTTACATGCAAGACCTAGGAGACGAGGCCAGAACGCCCGCCCAGCTTGTAGGCCAGCTCGTGAGGCCAAGGCCTGGCATGCAGGCTGCCCGCACCACATCCAGAAGGGCCCAAGGTGCTAGACACGCAAGTGAAGCTTCTGGAAGCATGCAGGATCAACAGGAGCCTCCTAGCAGATTTTGTTGACCCTAGAAATCAAGAGTTAGAATCCTGATTGATTGTAATCTGTATAATCCCTTGATTTTAGCCTTTATTCTAGGGATATTACCATTAAGTGTAGTTGGAGCCTCAACTATAAATAGAGGGGCTACTCTACCCTCATTTGTACACCACCAAACACTTCTGTTTCAGTGAATACACAGCATATTCCAGCATTCTGCCTTGTTATCTTATTTCTCTTTAACTTGTGTATCAACCCTTCCCATTGTTCTAGTGTCTGCACACTTGTGTTTTAAGCTGACTTAGGCATAAAAGAGGAGATTCCAAGCCTATGGCCACACGGATTCTGAGTCTAAGGTCAGAGCCCGTGACAGATGATATCAAAGCAAGTTTGATTCTACATGTTTGCATTGTGCAGGTTAGATCGTGATTGAAGAGATGGCATCCCAAAGCGACATTGCTAACCAACAACCAAAGGCCCAAGGGTAGGGGAGTAGAAGAGATAGGAAAGCCAATTCAAGAGATATCTGGTCTACCATGGACGGTAGGCTGGCCAAGGTGGAGGTGACCATGGGCGACATAGGGGAGAAGCTTGAGGAGGTAGAGACTTACATTGCATCGTTAGACTCCATGGGGGAGGAGATCCAAGGTGAGCTACAAGTTGTTTTCAACAAAGGCATGGAAATGATCACCCAAAAGAATGAGGCCTTGGAGGTTGAAGTGCTGACCTTGCGAGATGGCATGGAGGCCATGTGCCAGCGGATGGAAGAGCTTGCCAGTGAGCTTGTTGCTTGTAAGACTGCCATTGGGAATGGCATGTTTGCTGGAATGTCTAAGTCCAGAATGGATGTTCCCAAGCCCAAGGAGTTCAAGGGGACTAGGATGGCCAAGGAAGTAGACAACTACCTATGGGGTATGGAGTAGTACTTCCAGGCCATAGGCATGCAAGACGAGACGATAAAGGTAAGCACTATTGCTATGTATCTCACTGATGTAGCCTTATTGTGGTAAAGGTGCAGGTGTGATGATGTCAGGCGTAGGAGCACCAAGATTGGAACCTGGGCAGAGTTCCAAAAAGAGTTCAGAAAGCAATTTTACCTGGAGTATGACGATGATGAGGCACGGGTAGAGTTATGCAAGCTGAGCGAATAAGGGGACATAAGGAAGTATGTCCAAAAATTCTCTGAATTGATGCTACAGATCTTAAATCTAGGTGAGAAGGATGCCTTATTTACTTTCATGGATGGGCTGAAGTCGTGGGTGAAGCATGAGCTACAACGGAGGGGAGTTCATGACTTGGCTAAAGCTATGACTACTACTGAGGCCTTGATAGAGTTCAAGCTTCTGAACAAGTTCGAGTCTTCCAAGCCTAAGGGTAAGGGCAGGGACGATAGGGACCGAAAGAAGCAGTCCAAAGGGAAAGATCGTGACCGAGAGTCCAAGGATAGAAATGTTATGCTATGCTTTATGTATGATGCTTTGATGCACGAATGGAATGCACATTTTCTTGAATGAAATCTAGTATGAAATGGATGCAAATGATTGTGTTAAAACATGATCATGAAAATAATACAGATGCATACAATCAGACAAACAACATAGTTAGTTCCATGGATGAAATGAAAGTGATGCTGATGGATAATGTTACATATGATAATGAAAATGATACACAAAGTTAAACAATCAAAATGATTAGATAAACACCCTTTTTGTGTCTTAATTTCAGGGTATATCTATCATTGGGTAGAAAGGACTCTATCTTAGGGTTAGGCACTTCTAAGGTTCACTATATGTGGTTTTAAAGTCAAAGACTAAAGGTCCTCAAATTGTTACTTACATCCTTGTCCATCACAGACTAGTAAGGCACCCTAATCCTCACCCATTACAAGTTACAAGCGAAAAAGGTTCAATTTGAGTGTGAGTATTTCGCTAGTCACTACGGAGGCATTAGACCTCACAAAAGCAATAGGTACTTTACTCTCTCCTAAAGGGACGAAGCTCGGGTATAGAGCTCATGTTATGCACATGCATATGAATGACATAATTAACAAGGTAAATAAACATGAATGAATAATAACACATATATACAAACAGGTTCAATTTTATTAGGCTTTTGGATAACACAAATTATTTGCTGGCCTGACTCTCAACGTCCCCAACGGAGTCGCCAAGCTGTCGTAACGTCTAGATCCGGAGATCTATCGCTAGACATTGACTTTTAGGGAGTCGCCACCAATCTTTTTTTATCTAAGTGCGATTGGCCACCTAAAGAATCTGTCCTTTCAGAGAACACCTAAGTTTAAGAGTCCCTAAAAGAATAGGTTCAGGTCTACTAACCAGAACAGGGTTCGAAAGTTCAGTTACGTGTGAAGAAGGTTATAGCACCCTCACAACGCCCATCAAAAGATGGTACCAGCATAATTTTTGTTATCCAATAAGCCTTAAAATTTTACCAAGTAATTAATTATTGAAAATTATTCTCAATTGAGTCTAATACTTTTAGCAAAAAATTGAGAAAATTTCCTCACCTCAGGAGTATGCAAGAAAACTACTGTTTCACTTGCAGAGGCCCCATCGTCGGATTATTTAAAGAAAAATAAAAATGAAACTCAAAATAAAAAAAAAGGAAAGGATGATTGTTCTTGTGCAGGAAAAATTGATACTTTCAACTTTTCCTCAAAAAATATTTTTTTGAAACTTTTATTTCCAAGGAACATTGATACTTTCAACTTTTCCTCAAAAATATTTTTTTGAAAATTTATTTTTAAGGAAAATTGATACTTTCAACTTTTCCTCAAAAAACCTTTTTTTTTTAAATTTTATTTTTAGAGGAAAAAAAATAAAACAAAATAAAAGTGAAAAGAAAAAAATAAAATAAATATAAAATAAAGGAAAATAAAAAAAATAAATATAAAAAAATATTAAATAAACCTAATCTAATAAATAAAAAAAATAAACAAATAAATAAATTCAAAAAAAAAATCTGGAGCGGCTCGGAGGGCGGCTCGGCTCGGCTCGGCTCGGCTCAAAAAGGGGCAGACACGCGTGGGTCAGGAAGCGGGTCGACGCTCGGGTCAAGTCGGATCTCGGTAAAATGCGCGGATCTTCTGGGTCACTTAAGGCCAAAACGACGTCGTTTTGGGAGGGTATATAAGGCAGTTCCCTTCGTTTTTCGGTAGAAAGCTCCTCTCCTCTCTTTCTCTTCTTTCTTTTTTCTCCCGCTTCTCTCTAAACTGCTCAAGAACTTCGGTTGAATATTCATCGGATTCTGAGATTTATCGCCAGAATCTGGGTTTTTTGTCGAAAGTTGGCCGGAAGTTGGTCGGAAGTTGGTCGGTTTCTGGGATTCTTTGTCGAAAACTAGGTAGCTCACCGAAAACTTCAAAGTTGGTCGGAATAGTCATCGAAAAATGCAATTTTCACCGAAAAATTCATCGAAAACTAGAATTTTCTAGAAATTCCCAGAAAAAAAATCGCAAAAAATCTCAAAAAAATTTCTACTAATTCCCAGAACACCTCTAAACCTTCCTTAGCCTTCTATACACCCATTTTCTCTCAATCAGTAGCTTTTGCTTATTGTTTTTCTGTCTATTGCTTCTGTTCCAGAGGGTCCCTTTTATAGGGATTGATCAAGAGTTTTTGATCAATCCCAATTCCTCTTTAGATGGGGATTCAATCTTTGAATCCAATCTAGACTCTTCTGATTGAATCTCCATTCTCAGTAGGATTCTTCAGCTTTCAATCACAGCCCTAGAAAAATAATAATAATAATAATCAGATAAACGAAAAATTAGATAAACGAAAAAAGAAAAAAAATTATTAACAGATAATTAAAAATCCGAAAAAAAAATATTACAAGAAAAAAAATACATAAATTATAATATAATAATAAATATATAACTATATAAATAAAATACATATAAATATTAATAAAAAATAAATAAATAAATAAAGATATTAATACATAGTAATAATAAATAAATAAAATACATAAAATACAAAAGAAAGAAAAAAATAAAATAAAAATAATCCCAAATAAGAACCAAATTGGGCTTATCCATTTGGGCCAGGCCCAATTGATCTGGGCTTGGACCAAATTGGGTGTCTACAAAGGGTAATCAATCTTGATTTCCAACAATTTATTGATTTTCCATATATACATTTTTTTCTAGGAATGTTGTTGGATAAACTATCTTAGTATGGAAGGAATTTTTTTTAGAATTTAGTTAGAGTGTTTTATGGTAATGCCAATTGTGTAAAGATTGATGGAGAAGCCAATAGATATTATGTAGATAGATTTAGAACTTATGTGATAAGAAGGGAAATAATAACGAATAAGCAATTGTTGGCTAAAGCTGTTATGTTAGAAGATCAAGGGGACATAAATACTAGGTGTAATATGGTTGTTTGGCATAAGACATATTTGATGATGATTCCATAATGATTGCTCGTACTTAAGCTTCTAGGCTATCCATGCATGATAGATTGCTACATCTCATTGTTACCCATGTGTTAGCACATTTTGGGACTAAATACTCCACCATTAGGAAACAAGATTATTGGGAGATATATATAAGATCAAATATAGAGAAAAACCCAACCTTGTGCAATTTATTTTCAATAATATGATAAAGGTTTTCCAAGATAAAAAATACATTTTGGTCTATGGGATAGCTATTAGCAATTTTTTAAAGAAGTTGGGTATCAACACTAGGAGTGATAGAGAAATTATATCCAATGATCCTTGTAGTATTCTTGGCATGCATACACTTCATTGTATGGGATACACTCAAGATACTAATGGTGTATGGATTAGGAATAGTGAAATTGGAATTGAGCAAGAAGAAGGGGATGAGATTCATGATATTTCTCGAGAAGGCCCTTCTAATCCACCATTTATTACACAAGGAGCTTTGCAAGTACTCAAGACTTAAATGAATAGCTTACACTCTTTGGTTAGATATATGAATTCTAGGCCTGAAAACATGGAACTCACTAAAAATGACTTGGTTGAACAAACTCAACAAATTAAGATTACATAAGAGAGAATGAACAAGTGTTTTCACAACTTTCCACCTTATCCTCTTCCATCATGACCAACCTATACTACCAAGCTTATTTATTTTCCTACATTTTACTCTTTAAAGCTTTTAATTTTCTTTTGAACAAAATTTTCTTCTAGTATTAACAATTGCACTTTGTATATTCTCATCAATCACATGAACATCTTTATTTTCTAATTAAATTTCTATATGATATTGTACTTGATTGTGTTGCATTGTGATATATTACTTTGGTGTTGATGATTCCTATTGGATTGCTATTGTTGCTATTGTTGCTATTATTGCCTTGAATTGATTATGGAATTGGTTTTATAGGGATTTTTTGTTCTTTTTGCTATGACAAAAAGGGGGACAGTTTGTGGATATTTGCTTCTATGAATACTATTAACAAAAAGAAGGAGAGCTTTAATGGATATGTGAATATTTGCTAAAGATAAAAAGGGAAAATTCTTGAAAATATTTGCTATTGATGCTATGAATGCATTTATGGGATTACATGTGCTTATATGAATACTATTGAAAAAAAGATTGCATGAATGCTTTTGATACTTTGATATGGGTTTACTAGTGATATGAATATTATGTTAACAATGATGGATAGATTTTTTTGCTAAGTATACTTGTTGAAAACTTGATGACAAATGGCTCTATGTTTGTGTTAATTGTGCTTATACTCAGAAGAAGCTTACCTTTTTAAAAAGAAAATGGTTTCAAAAGAAGTTTTTCAAAGCAATTTATTTATTGGTTATGTCTTATCAAAAAAAGGGAGATTGTTAGCCTTGAATTGATTATTGTTTTAAAATGACAAAAAAATATTGTTAAAATTGGAATAAATTGCTTAGAACTCGAAAAGAAAATGTTTTTAAGAGATTTATCAAGTGAAAAATATTTTGAGATAAAAACCAACTTCTTTCAAACTTGAAAAACATTATATGCAAAATTAAGAAAAAGGGATTGATCCTTTAAAGAATGAGATCGATCCCTTGAAAGAATGGATTGATCACTTTTTACCCAAAATACTTTCAAGTTTCAAAAATGTAAAAATATATCAATCCCTTTTCATACAAGATAGATTGGTTTAAGAGTTTAAAAAATGTATCGATCTCCTTTGTGTATGGATCAATTGGTTTTTTATCCAAAACCAAAACTAATTTCAAAATGAGCAAAATGGATCGATCACCTATAAGAAGGGACCGATTGGGTACCATACAGGATCGATCAGTTCTTCTATAGGATCAATCATGTCATGTTTTACTAAAGAAAATTTTGGCCTAAAAGGCCAAAACCAATTGATCCCTTCCGAGAAAGGATTGATCGGTTTGGCTTTGATAGCTTCAAACGATCACATTTTCTTGTTCTCTATAGAGCACTCCAAGCATTAAATGAAACTAACGACTCTCTTCTCCTTTTTACATATAAAAAAAGGTCTCTCACCAGATTGCAAGTTATCAAAAGCCAAGAAATTTATTGCTATCCATCCTCTATCTTCTTCAAGCATTAAAGAGCATAAATTCAATCTTGTATTTATTTTCTGTTAATATTTCTCATAGGATTCATTTTTACTTCAAATTACTAAACACCCAATCTTAGAGAGGTCTTTAAGTTTACAAAAACACTTTAGACTTGTATTGTGAGACTGTGAGTTTAAAGGAGAGGATAACCCTTAAGAGGTTTTGTTGTTGATTGTATCAATTTTTGGAAGAGCTAGGTAACATTCAAAATTTTGATAGTGGATTGAATTTCTTGGTAAGAGAGGCAAAGGGAGAGAACGTAGGTGGCTTGAAGAAGGACCGAACCTTTATAAATTTCAGTGTTTGATTCTTTAACTCTACCTCTTTATTTTTTAAGTTATTGTTGTTATGCTTATATATATTATGTTTATTGGCTTAGAAATATATATTTGTGATTTTTGTTTTAATTGGAAATCAAATTGCAAAAATTTATAATTAACCAATTCATCTAGCCTTCTTGGTTTATTTAAGTCTTTGAGCTAACAAATGAGAAAACACTTACTGTCATGTCATCTATTAGTAATCCTATACATTACGCACTACATAAGCTACCATGGACATGCATTTAAGTTGAATTTACTCTTTTATCCCATGTATTGACCAAACATCCTTTAGACAATTCTTGCATGAATTTTTTTAATTTTTCACCAAGATTTAGCAATCCTTACTTCTTAGGTTTGTAAAGCAAATCTTGTAGATATTCATCAATCCAACTTTAAAAATTTCAAGAATAAACAAAACACATTAAGAACAGTCCAAGATTACTCCCAATGTACCAAGAATCATCTACAATTGATCAAGAAACTCAAAGACTTTTCAAGATTCACCAAGATTCAATATTTTCTTCATGATTTCTTATAAAATAACAAATTAAGCACATAAGGAGTAAAAAGATCCCTATTTGGCAAAAAAGGAAACAAAATTAACACATTTAATCACAAAAAACAAGTCTAAATAACTCTACTTTATAGAGTTATCAAACCCTAAACTTAAACTTTTACTTGTTCTCAAGCAAAATAAATTAACATGCTATATATCATAATACATGTTTCAAATATCAGATTCTCATAAGTTCCTCAAAAATTGCATGATGAATATAACTTAGAGAAAATTGTAAACATAGATTAAACATTAGAATCATTCATGAACAAGTTAACTCTCAATTGCAAATTTTTATGTGTGTGTGAATAATTTATCTCATATCAATACAAGACATTCAATTAAGTTATGCAAACATGAAATCAACATATCACCTTAAAGCATGCATAAATTTTATAAGTTTGCTTTTCATATCTCTCTCCACTAGTGTAGCTAAACTTAACCAAAGATCAATAGGTCTTTATTAAGCTTATAATGTCAGGCTAGGGTTAAGGTATAATTATGAAAATTTAGGCTTATAACCCGTACACATGCATTACTTAAGATCTTTTTCTTTGATAAAAGAGCTTTCAAGAGAATTGTACACCCAAAAACTTAGATGTTTCTTTTTTTATAACTTTAGCTTTTTCGCCTTTCGATATTTTCTTTCATTCCTTTTCAAATAGAATTGCATCAAGCTTTCACACAGAATTTCTTTCTCTTTTTCACTTTATCAAATCTTGTTCTTCTTTAATTGAAATTAAGCTATTTTCAACTTTTCTTTTGCTTAAATAGAATTTGCACACTATTTTTTTTTTTAAATTTCATTCTCTCATCCCAATTAAACATAGCTTTTATATTGATTTGATTAATCCATATGCATATTGGGTAAGGTAGAAAAATAAAGATAATAATCAAAAGGTGGCTAATTCAAGAGGGTAGAAAATAAGGAAACGATAAATAAAAGGCTCAAATGGGGTGACTAAGGATATGCATCATAAACATAAGCTTGAAAGGCTCAACCTATCCAAAGATGGCTTAAATCATCTCCCTAGTTAAGTGTAGTCTATAGTTTTACCTTAAGAGATGCTTAAACAAATTCTAAAATAAACACATAACTTTAAAGATCAATGTAATTTCATATCTATATAAGCTTTAACTAAACATGCATACATCTTAATGATCAAGATTAAGTGCTCAAAAAGTTAGAAATATCATAATTAAATAGATACTAATTCTAGAAATCATCTCATGCTTTCACTACATTTATTGTTTTCTAGAAAGCTATATTCAAAGTCAATTAAAGTTTTTATCATTGGATTATGAGAAAATAATCAAAGCAAGTAATATACTTATTCTAAATATGATAATTTAAGCTCAAAACAAAAAATTTGAAAAAATCTTTTACAAATTTTCTTTCTCCCAACTTGAGTGACACATTGCCCTCAATGTGTAAAAACTAATCAATAAAGCACTAAAGGAAGAAGAACACTCCCCTAATTCACTAAGATTGAATTTGAACCTATAGCATCATCCTTGCATCAATAGCTTGCTGTTTTGGTTTTCTTGTTCCAAGCTCTTCAAATTTCCTTTCCTTTCTATAAAAACAAAACAAATCAAATCAAAGCATACCTATTCCTAAATAAAGAAAAACCAAAAATAATGTTTACCAATAATTTAAAAGTAAAACTTGGATTACTTCCTAAGCAATGCTTTAATTATAGTCTATAGCTATACTACTTCATAATGGGGTTAAGTGATTACCCCATACTTGGTACCAATATCCACCCACTTGATTCTCTCTCTCTTAACCACCATCCTATTTGTTAGAACTAAATGGTGCTAGTGCTTTACAGCCATTAATTCATTCCCAACTTTTATAAATATTTTAAATATATCCTTACATAGGCTAAGATAGGTTGGCACTAGCTTTAGTACCAGTGAAAGAGATGCCACTATGAAAAATATAAGATTGGGCTCGAAAGCTAAGTGCTCTTCCATGGGTGGTATAGTTAAAGTGAATGCAATCAATGAGGTGTCTTCATCCTTTTCACTAGTCTTAGCAATTAGTGTTTTTAGAGGTTCAAGCAAGTTTTCAAGAAAACAACCCTCAACAACATGCTTATCCACCCCATTCTTCAATTCAAATTCATGTATTTAATCTTCACAAAGCTAAGGAATTGACAAAAGTGGACTATAATGCTTAAAAAAAGGTTGACCAGGGCTAATGTTAGCCATTTATTGAAATTCATGTCCCTTAGTTGATCCATCATCCTCTAAAGTTTTTATAAACCTAAATTGCCCAAAATCACTACATAGGTCCATACCACACCTAGGATTAATATCATCCTCAATATCATTACTATTCTCATCTTTATCTTCCTCTACCTATTGCTCCCTATAGTATTCCTCATTTTCCTATGAAGTGTTCGATTTGATATCTCTAAGAAAGGTTTCATGAGGGTTTATGCTAACGGCATTTACTAGCTATTCAACCTACACCTCAAAGTTCTTAAAAAAGGCTATATGATTATGAACTTGGTTTTGAAGAATAAAGGCGGTTTGATTTTGGAGGATTTAGTTTAACTCCTCCAATCTAAGGAATTTTTTTTTCTTGAGTGGTGGAGGATATTGGGATGGTGGTGGGTGATATTTTGTAGGATAAGAATAAAGTGGTGGTAGAAGGTATGAACGCTCAGTAGGATAAGTAGTGTTGTAAATAGGTGTTGAACTAATGGATTGCCCCTAACTATTGTCTTATGATAAATAAAAATAACCCTTATAACCTTGATTATAGGTGTTTGAAAAAGGTGACTGTTGATTATAAAAACAACTATCACTATTGTAATCCCCACAATAAATATCATATTGGTTCTAAAATGAATGAAAAGGATTAGGATCATAGTTAGCTCTAATGGCATCAATCATATTAGCTAGAATAGCTACTTGTGAAGCTAAAGCATTAAGGGCATCTAAGTTTGACCAACTAGTAGTTTGCTTAGACTATAAGTAATCAGATGACCATTGAGCTTGAGAGTTCTTTAAAAAGGGTGTAGCATTGTCCCAATGGTTCCTAGCCTTATATGAATAAAATCTTGACAAGAAAATAAATTCTGAATTACAAAAAAGATGTGTTAGTATCAACATTAATTCTTCTTATTATTCTTTTTGAGAATCTACAAGTGTATAGAATCAGAACAAGTAATATAGAATGAGTAAAGTATCATTCCCACAAAGATTGAAATACATGGTAAAGAACTAAGCAGTGAAATTGCTGACCCTTAATTATATCCATAATAGAACGTAAAGAGCACGAATTGTATAAATTAAAAGCACTTAAAGAGTGAAAATGGAAATTTAATTTAATTGAAAGCAAAAATAGAAATTTATGAAAGCTTAAATCAAATTAAAAACAAAACAAAACATGATTATAAAAGAAAACTGAAATTGAACTTTACATAAACTTAAAATAACTTAAAGAAAAAAATAAAAACATGAGAAGTAAAGAACAGGAAAACTTAAAGAAGCTAGCTACTTTAAGTTGGGCTATCACTTGAAACCCTACTTCAATTTTTTCCCTAAACAAATGATAGCTATTTATAAAACAAGAATACAAAGAATCCTAAAGTTAAGAGGCTAAGTAGATCGCGACTAGGGCTTTTTCTCAAGAGAAAAGAATGCTTTGTAATTACTTTTAAACCCTTGACAACCTTCTTGAATAATAACTCTAACTTGGACTAGGCTTTAGCACTTTTTGGACTTTTCTTGAATTCAGCTTAGTTTTCTTGAATAATAGAATGTGCAATTGACCTTTCCTCTTAACAACCCAAAATTATAGCTACGTAAAATTATCTACGTAAAATTATACAATAAGTTGAAGTTGGCTTTTACGTAGATAATCTTTGGCTTATACAATATTGTATAATTTGACACGACAAGTCAAAGATATCTACGTAAAAGCCAACTTCAACCTAGCATATTCAATCTGAAGATAGACATTCTTGAGTTCAAAGGAAAAATGTAACCTAAAAAGTTCTTAGATTGGCTACACATAGTGGAGCACATCTTTGAATACCTTAATGCCCTTGAACATCATAAGATGAAGCTAGTGACCATCAAACTTAAAAAGCATGCATCCTTTTGGTGAAAAATTTTGAAAAAGCAAAGGGAAAGAAAAGGCAAGAAAAAAATTACAAATTGGGAGAATATGAAAAGAGAGTTAATGAAGAAGTATTTTCTAGACAACTTTTGACAATACGTCTTCCTTAGGCTCTATAACTTGAAGTAAAGAGATCTCTCAGTGAAGAAGTATACAATTGAGTTTAGCCACCTCACATTGAAATGTAAATTAATGGAACAAGAATAGTAGACTATTGCACGGTATCTTAGAGGGTTAAAGATTGAGATAACTAATATGGTACAACTACAACCCTATTGGACTTTCAAAGATGTATGCAAGCTTATCCTTAAGGTAGAGAGACAACAAAAAGAGGCTCATGGTAGCAACTTGAGATTTAGGTCCCGAAAAAGCTATATCAATAAAGGTGGCTTATCCAAAACTATTGTTTCTTTTAAACCCATTCCAAAGCAACCCTAAAAGAAAGATGAAACCTTAACAAGCAATCCTCAGTCTAGTGCATAAACCAGAAGGTGTTTTAAGTGTCAAGGGCTTGGACATATTGCCTTAGAATGCCCAAATAGGAAGATTGTGACTCTAGTAGAGGAAAACTTGGAAGAAAATGAAGAAAAGTTGGTTGAAGAGAATCAAAACCTTGAAAAGGAGAAAAAGGTAACCTATGGTGATTGTAGAGCATCCTTAATCATACAATGCAGCTTGAGTACCACACCTGCTAAGAAAGAAAATTTGTTGCATAAAAACATGTTCCACACTCAATGTACTATCCATAAGAATGTATATGTTGTTATAATTGATAGTAGAAGTTTTGAAAATATTATTTTTACTTTTATGGTGCAAAAATTAGGCCTCAAAACAATGGATCACCCCCAACCATATAAGCTATCTTGGCTGCACAAAAAGAATGAAATCAAGGTTAGCAAGAGGTGTTTGGTTTTTTTTTGCATAGAAAAGTAATATAATGATAAAGTGTGGTGTGATGTAGCTCTGATGGATGCTTGTCATTTACTGCTTATAAGACCTTAGCATTATGATAAGAAGGTTATTTATGATGGTTACTGCAACACTTACACATTTGTGAAAGATGGATGCAAAATCATCCTAGGCCCTACCAAACCCATAGTGATGTTAAAACCAACCAAATGGGAAGAAAACAGCTTATTTACCAAGGCTGATTACATAAAAAAAAATTAAGATTAATGGTATTATGTATGCACTAGTGTTGTTGAGGAGAATGAAGATAGTGAAGAGCCCCCTATAGTGATACAACCATTATTGATAGAATTTCAAGATATAGTTCAAGAAGAGTTACCAGCTAGTCTACCACTAATAAGGGACATTTAACACTGCATAGACCTTATCCCAGGAGCTATTCTACCCAACAAGATAGCCTATAGGATGAGTCCTAAAGAGCATGTAGAGTTATAATGCCAAGTTGATGAATTGGTGAGAAAAAGAATGGTGCATGAAAGCATGAGCCCTTGTGCAGTCCCAGCCCTTTTGGTGCCTAAGAAGGATGGATCATGGTGCATGTGTGTGGATAGTAGGACAATAAAAAAAAAATCACAGTTGACTATCATTTTTCTTTTAGATGACTTGCTAGACGAATTACGTGGAGCAACTATTCTCTCCAAGATAGACCTATACGGTAGTTATCATCAAATTAGAATGAGGTTTAGAGATTAGTGGAAAATAGTCTTTAAGACAAAGGATGGTCTTTATGAATGGATGGTAATGCCTTTGGGTTTATCTAATGCTCCTAGTACTTTCATGAGATTTATGAATCATATCCTTAAACCTTGTATTGGAAGATATGTTGTAGTATATTTTGATGATATTTTGGTGTACAATAAAGATGAGGACCAACACTTGAATTATCTACACCAACTATTTTGTATATTAGGGGAACAAAAACTTTATGCTAACCTTAAAAGGTGTAGCTTCTTTACTTCTAGCCTTGTGTTTCTAGAGTTTATGGTGTCAAAAGAAGGAATAAAGATGGATCCCAACAAGGTTGAGGCAATTTTAAATTGGCCAACACTAGCATTTTTACACGATATTCCAAAGTCCATGTTGTTTAATTGAGATTCCAAGTTCTTAAGTCATTTTTGGTACACCCTTTATAGGAAGCTTATTACTAGTCTTAATTACAGTTATTGTCATCATTTTGAAATTGATAAGCAAATTGAAATTATCAATCACAGCTTTGATATTTTTTTAAGGAGTTATGTGAAAAAAAAAACTAAAACAATGAGAACTTGTTTTACTACAAGTGGAGTTTGCCTACAACCATTCACCAAGTCAAACCATTGGTAGTAGCCTTTTTAAAATTGTTCTTGAAGAAATGGCTAAGGGTATCAAGTGATTGCATGAATAAGTGAGAGCTACGATTTTACAGTAAAATGAAAAGTATAAAAAGGTAAGAAACCAGCATAAAAAACATATGGAGTTCCAAAAAGGTGATTTGGAGTGGATTAACTTACGAAAAGAGAGATTTCCTTTAGGGAAGTTTGGTAAATTACAACTTAAGGCAGATGGTCCATTTAGAATTCTCTAATGCATTAGGAAGAATGCCTATAAGATAGAGCTTTCTGACACTTATGGAGTATCTTCCACCTTCAATGTTGCTGATTTGTCACCTTACCATAGCGAGAAGACTAATTCAAATTTAAAGACAAGTCTTATCCAACCAAAGAAGATTGACCCCATCTTTTTTACTTAAGTGTGATTGGCCACTTGATTGAATTTGTCTTATTTAAAAAAGAGTCCCAAGATTGACTTAGGTATCTTTAAATAGTAGATTCTAATCCACGAAATCAGATTTTAGGTTTGAGAGTACGATTACATGTGAGAAAGGTTATAGTATCACACCCTAAACGGGTGCGCCAGAGGTTGAGGCCCACAGACCAGGCGCGCTGACGGGTATTTACATGTAAGACCTAGGAGACGAGGCCAGAACGCCCGCCCAGCTTGCAGGCCAGCTCGTGAGGCCAAGGCCTGGCATGCAGGCTGCCCGCACCACATCCAGAATGGCCTAAGGTGCTAGACACGCAAGTGAAGCTTCTGGAAGCATGCAGGATCAGCAAGAGCCTCCTAGCAGATTTTGTTGACCTTAGAAATCAAGAGTTAGAATCCTGATTGATTGTAATCTGTATAATCCCTTGATTTTAGCCTTTATTCTAGGGATATTACCATTAAGTGTAGTTGGAGCCTCAACTATAAATAGAGGGGCTGCTCTACCGTCATTTGTACACCACCAAACACTTCTGTTTCAGTGAATACATAGCATATTCCAGCATTCTGCCTTGTTATCTTATTTCTCTTTAACTTGTGTATCAACCCTTCCCATTGTTCTAGTGTCTGCACACTTGTGTTTTAAGCTGACTTAGGCATAAAGGAGGAGATTCCAAGCCTATAGCCACACGGATTCTGAGTCTAAGGTCAGAGCCCGTGACAGATGATATCAAAGCAAGTTTGATTCTACATGTTTGCGTTGTGCAGGTTAGATCGTGATTGAAGAGATGGCATCCCAAAGCGACATTGCTAACCAACAACCAAAGGCCCAGGGGTAGGGGAGTAGAAGAGGTAGGAAAGCCAATTCAAGAGATATCTGGTCTACCATGGACGGTAGGCTGGCCAAGGTGGAGTTGACCATGGGCGACATAAGGGAGAAGCTTGAGGAGGTAGAGACTTACATTGCATCGTTAGACTCCATGGGGGAGGAGATCCAAGGTGAGCTACAAGTTGTTTTCAACAAAGGCATAGACGTGATCACCCAAAAGAATGAGGCCTTGGAGGTTGAAGTGCTGACTTTGCGAGATGGCATGGAGGCCATGTGCCAGCGGATGGAAGAGCTTGCCAGTGAGCTCGTTGTTTGTAAGACTGCCATTGGGAATGGCATGTTTGCTGGAATGTCCAAGTCCAGAATGGATGTTCCCAAGCCCAAGGAGTTCAAGGGGACTAGGATGGCCAAGGAAGTAGACAACTACCTATGGGGTATGGAGCAGTACTTCCAGGCCATGGGCATGCAAGACGAGACGATAAAGGTAAGCACTATTGCTATGTATCTCACTGATGTAGCCTTATTGTGGTAAAGGCGCAGGTGTGATGATGTCAGGCGTAGGAGCACCAAGATTGGAACCTGGGCAGAGTTCCAAAAAGAGTTCAGAGAGCAATTTTACCTGGAGTATGCCGATGATGAGGCACGGGTAGAGTTATGCAAGCTGAGCGAATAAGGGGACATAAGGAAGTATGTCAAAAAATTCTCTGAATTGATGCTACAAATCTTAAATCTAGGTGAGAAGGATACCTTATTTGCTTTCATGGATGGGCTGAAGTCGTGGGTGAAGCATGAGCTACAACGGAGGGGAGTTCATGACTTGGCTAAAGCTATGACTACTGCTGAGGCCTTGATAGAGTTCAAGCTTCTGAACAAGTTCGAGTCTTTCAAGCCTAAGGGTAAGAGCAGGGACGATAGGGACCGAAAGAAGCAGTCCAAGGGGAAAGATCGTGACCAAGAGTCCAAGGATAGAGATCGAGACCGTTCAACCAAAAATGGTGAGAGAAAGCCACCAACAGGCAAGTGGAAAGCAAAGGGGGACCGAGAGCCACTAGCATGCTACCTATGTGGAAGGAGCCATATAGCACGTAATTGCCCGTAAAAGGGTAAGCTGGCTACTGTAGACAAGGAGTTTGACGAGAAGCCAGAGTCAGGGGCAGCAAAGCTTGGGTCGTTGGTGCTCAATGCTATCTAGAGTAAGGGGAGCCGTAAGCTAAAGGGCTTGTTGTTTACAAATCTGATGGTTACGGGTCAGAAGGTGAGTGAACTGGTAGACACAAGTGCCTCACATCTTTTTATTTCAGGTGATGGAGCCCAAAAGCTTAGACTAAAGGTGCAAAAAGGGACTGGTACCATTAAAACGGTGAACTCCAAGGAGGTTCCAACCATTGGAGTAGCATGGGGAGTAGAGTTACAGCTTGGAGGCTAGAAAGGTAAGGAGACCATAGAGGTAATACCCCTTGATGACTATAAGTTTGTGATTGGGTTAGATTTTTTTGTTCGGATTAACACCCTCTTTGTGCCTTTTACCGGTTGTTTTTACAACCTGGATGCACGGTACCAATGCCTAGTGCCATTGAAGAGAGGGTCTAGAGTTGGGTCGCGGGTGGTGTCAGCCATCCAATTTACCAAGGTAATAAACAGAGAAGAAGACACCTTCTTGGCAGCCCTGAAATATGATAAGCTAAGGGAGAAGGAGATCGAGTCACCCTTAGAGGTGCTAAAGGTGCTGAAGACCTTTAACAATGTGATGCCCGTAAAGCTACCTAGCTAGCTACCACCTAAGAGGGAGGTGAACCACAAGATCGAGCTAGTGTCTGAGGTCAAGCCACCAGCTAGAGCCCCTTATCGAATGTCCCCATTAAAGTTGGAGGAGTTAAGGAAGCAGCTCAAAGAGTTAGTTGATGCTGGCTTCATCAGGCCATTGAAGGCACCATATGGTGCACCGGTTCTATTCCAGCATAAGCATCTTATGGAATTTGATTTCCAGATGAAGTATAAGCCAGGATGGGTGAACCTAATGGCAGGCGCCTTGAGCAGGAAGGCTAACCTTACTGCCATTAGCCAACCAGAGGGGTCACTGGCTCCGCGCATCAATGAGGAACTTACGCATGATCCTACAGCCAAGGCTCTTATGGAGTACGCCCAGTAAGGTAAGACTAGGCAGTTTTTGATGCAGGATGATTTGTTGTACACCAGGGGCAGTAGACTATTTGTGCCGCAGCACGGGAAGCTCCGCAAAGAAGTTTTGTAAAAGTGCCATGATTCAAGGTGGGTTGGACACCCAAGAGTGAGCCATACCTTAGCGCTCATCGAGGATCGATATTACTGGCCGCACATGAGAGTTGATGTAGAGGCCTATGTGAAAACTTTTCTTGTGTGCCAACATGACAAGGTGGAGCTCAAGAAACCAGGGGGTCTCTTGGAGCCATTGCCAGTGCCAGAATGACCATGGGAGAGTGTTTCTCTGGACTTTATAGTCGATCTACCCAAAGCGGAGGGGTTTGGAAGCATCATGGTAGTAGTGGACAGGTTTTCTAAGTATGGAATCTTCATTCTAGCAACCAAAAAGTGCCCAGCGGAGGAGGCAGCTTAATTGTTCCTAAAAAACATGGTTAAGTACTAGAAAATGCCGAGGACCATTGTTAGTGATCGGGACAGGCGTTTCACGGGCAGGTTCTGGACTGAGTTGTTCAAGCTGTTAGGGTCAGACTTGAACTTTTCCACCAGCATGCATCTGTAGACCGATGGGCAGACAAAATGTGTGAATGGACTATTGGAGGTCTACCTCAAGCACTATGTGAGTGCCACATAAAGGGACTGGCCAAAGTTGCTAGATGTTGCATAGTTTTCCTGTAACTTGTAAAGGAACGAGGCAACAAACTAGAGCCCATTTGAGGTTGTGACAGGACAACAACCACTAACACCTGGTTCAATTGCTGCAGGTTATACAGGGCTGAATCCAACAACATACAAGTTTGCCAAGGCATGGCAGGAGCAAACTGACTTGGCCAGAGTCTGTCTACACAAGGCGGCCAAGAGATCGAAGAAGTGGGCAGACCAGAATAGGCAAGACGTGCAGTTCTAGGTTGGAGACTTGGTATTGGTGAAGCTGCATCCCATTGTATGCCACAGGGGGTTGCACAAAGGCCTAGTCCAGAGGTATGAGGGACCTTTCTGAGTAGTCAAGAGGGTAGGCAAGGTTGCCTATCAGCTAGATATGTCACCCAAACTGAGGGTACACCCAGTGTTTCATGTGAGCATGCTCAAACCGTTCCATGAGGATGAGGGAGATCCAGGACGGGCAGAGTCAAATCGTACGCCATTAGGAGTAAGGGCCCCATATGAGAAGGAAGTCCACAGCATCATAGCTGACCGAGAGGTGAGATGAAAGAACTATCACCCAAGACAAGAGTACTTGGTACGCTGAAAGGGACTTCAAGATAGTGAGGCAAACTGGGAACCAGTAAAGGACTTATGGCAGTTTGAGGACCAGACCAGGTAGTACCATACAAAAGACATAACGAAGGCGTTGTGCAATCAGGTGAGGGAGAATGTCACATCTAGACGGGTGCGCTAGACACATCAGGAGATCCAACAGGCAAGCGAGAGGTTGAGGCCCGTAAACCAGGTGCGCTGGCGGGTATTTGGGCGCAGGGCCTAGGAGACAAGGCCAGAACGCCCACCCAGCTTGCAGGCCAGCCCGTGAGGCCAAGGCCTGACATGTAGGCTGCTCGCACCACATCCAGAAGGGCGCAAGGTGCTAGACATGCAAGTGAAGCTTTTGGAAGCATGTAGGATCAGCAGGAGCTTCCTGGCAGATTTGGTTGACCCTAGA
Source organism: Durio zibethinus (assembly GCF_047325235.1). Lineage (NCBI taxonomy): Eukaryota > Viridiplantae > Streptophyta > Magnoliopsida > Malvales > Malvaceae > Durio > Durio zibethinus. The sequence goes on along the minus strand of NC_143174.1, from coordinate 9,151,138 downwards.
AATCAGGAGTTAAAATCTTGATTGATTGTAATCTGTATAATCCCTTGATTTTAGCCTTTATTCTAGGGATATTGCCATTAAGTGTAGCTGGAGCCTCAACTATAAATAGAAGGCTGCTCCACCCTCATTTGTACACCATCAAACACTTCTGTTTCAGTGAATACACAACATATTCTAGCATTCTGCCTTATTATCATGTTTCTCTTTAACTTGCGTAATCAACCCTTCCCATTGTTCTAGTGCCCGCACGCTTGTATTTTAGGCTGACTTAGGCATAAAGGAGGAGATTCCAAGCCTAAGATCGCACGGATTCTGAGTCTAAGGTCGGAGCCCGTGACAATAGCACCCCCATAGCGCTCATCCGAATGGTGGTACCAATTTGATTCCAAATTATCCAAGCCTTAAATATGTTTATAGTTTACCAAAATATTTAATGTTGAAAATTAATCCTAAAATTACTCCAATAGTTGGGTAGCAATTTAAGATAATTCTCTTACCTCGGGAGTATTCATGGAGATTAGTGTCATACCATGAAGGGGCTCCGTCGTTGGATTTATTAATGTATTTTACCCAAGAAAATAATTGTAAAGTCATCCAATAGTTTGGTAGGATTTACTTTGATGCAAATCTCCTAATAGTTTGGTGAGATTTTATTACGAAAAATTTATAAAATTAATTTTTGAGAAAATTCATTAAATCCTTCAATAGATTGGTAAGATTTAACTTGAGATGCAATCTTCCAATAATTTGGTAGGATCAAAACAAAATATTTTATTAGTAATATTTTCTATAAGTTTGATTTATGAGATTTTCTAATAGTTTGGTAGAATTCATAAAAAATTTAAATTCATGAAAAATCTTCTAATAGTTTGATAAGATTCATGAATTTATTTTAGACACATTTTTTGATTATTTTTTAATAAAATAAATAAATAAAACAAAATTCATAAAGGCATTAAAATAAATAAATAAATAATAAATTGTTCAAATTAAAGTAAATAAAATAATAATAATAACAATAATAATAATAATAATAATAGTAAGTAAAATAAAATAAAATATAAAATAAAATAAATAAGAATGAAAAAAAAAATGAAAAGCCTGTAATAAGGTTAGGCTTGAAGTGTGAATCTTTATATGGGTCATCGAGTTCACATGAAAACTTTAAACTTCGATAGGAAAATTCATCTGAGGTTGCTAGAAACTGCCATATATACACCATCGACAACACTTGTCAATAGTATAGGAACATTTTCAACTTCGGCTGTGGAAGATTTATCAACAACCTTTCTTGCATTAATCGAGGCATTTGTGATAGCTGTGCAAACCAGTGAAAAAGTTGTGTCTACTACATGAAGCTTTGTCCCATTATGCATTACTACACCTAATCTTTGTAAAAGTGAATGTGAAGTCCCAAGGAGAGCAACCTAAAAAGCATGAAATCTAGAAGAGGAGGTCAGAGAGAAATGGTAAGAGCAGGAAGATAAACAAGCATGAAATTTGCAATTACAACCATTATCACATTTGCAAATATGATTTCAAGGCTATGTGTGATGGAAAACAACTTTGAATGCAATTTTTTGTTGCTACTAGAAACTGTTTTTGGATAGCAAAACCTTATTGCTTAATGTGATAGGGATTGCATAGTGAGGGCTTGGCTTTCGATTTTTTTTTTTTTGAATCCCCCTTTCCCTTTGAGTGATCACAGATTTAAAATAAATTCATCCTCAATCAATTCTCCTTAAATCTATGATTTTATTTGATTTAATTTTAATATGAATTGATTCTGGAATTAAATCCCCAAAATCTCTCAACATCATTTTAATATGAATTGATTCTAGAATTAAATCCCAAAATTTCTCAACATCATTTTCACCAAATTTCATTAAAACTTTTCCTTTTTTTACCTTTTTTTTAATAAAAAAATTAAGTTAAAAAATAGATTTTTTCAATTAGATCCAATTTACGATTGAAGCCTATTTTCAATTCCGAAAAGATTCTTAGACAAAATAGGGTGTCTACACCCATCATTCTCCCTTACCCATTCTTTTGTCAAATTTTTTTATTCTTCATTCACCAACTCTTTTCAAACTTTTCACAAATTTCCATCACATCTTCTTTGATTGATTGACTTTTTTTTTAATAAATGCAATTTAAACGAAAATTGAAAGTTTATCCATTTGAAAGGAAAAAAAAATTAAAAATGATTGATAGCCTAGCAACATTCAAATATCTAATATAAAGTATCTTTTAATTATATTTAAATGTAATTTTTTACTAAACAAAACTATTATACAATAAATTAATGAATGTAATATATAATATATAAATATAGTAAATTTATTATATGGATAATTAAACATATATTTTTATATAAATCTAGGGCAACACGAAATATCCTTAATTTGGTTCCAACTTGATCCCAATTTAAAAAAATCAAAACACTTTTTAATTTTAAGAAAAACTAACCTATTGAACTGGGATAAATAAAAAGCCATTAGATATGAATTGTTTTGTCATCCCATTTTCATTGACTTTTTTATATATATATATCTGAGGCAAATTGGAACAACCTAAACCTGTATCCAACCTAAAATCAATTTTTTAAAAAACTCAATCTGATCTAAAATTAAAAAACAAAAACACATACTTGTTGGATCGAGGCAAATGAAAACCCACCATATATGGATTGTTTTATTATCTTTATTTTAATTGAATTTTTTGCTAATAAATTTATCTTATTAAAAATAGGAAAAAAAAATTTTAAAGGAAAAAAGAAGAATAGGAAGCCAAATTAGGTGTCACATAGATTTATTAAATTAAAGCATTAAATAATAACTTTATTAATATAATACATATATATATATAAATAAAATTAAATAATAATATATATTTTTATATGTACCAAAGGTGAGGTGGAGCACTATATAATTTTATATGTATGCATGGTGAGGTGGAACACCATAAATCTATTTCTGACCCAAACTTTTATTTTTTAAAAAAAACCTTATTTGATCCCAAATTTTTTAAAAATACACTTATTTGATTGGATCAACTTGAAACTCATTTGATGTGAATTGTTTTGTTATTCCTTTGTTCATTGATTCTTTTTCTTACATAATTTACATTAAAAGTAAAAAATAAATAAATTAAATAAAAAAGTTTGATCCCCAATTTTTTAAAAATATACTTATTTGATCGGAGCAACTCGAAACCCATTGGATAGGTTTGTTTTTTCATTCTTATCTTCATTGATTTTTTCTTACATAATTTATATTAAAAAGTAAAGTATAAAAAAAAAACCAATAAATTAAATAAAAAAGGAAAAAAATCAAAGATTTAAAAACAAAGAAAATGAAAAAAAATATAATAAAAAAGTAAAAAAAAATCATAAATCAAAAACATTTTAAAAAACAACAAAAAAAGAAAGGAGGTGCCTACGTGGACACTTCCAAAGGTATCCAAAATCTATAAAATTCATTGTTTGAATTTGTTGGCTAATTACAAAAATGTTACATGACAAAAAATCATACAAAACTTTTTCTAATATATATTAAGCCACAAGATGGATTGTGGAACCTATATTGAGATTGATTATTGAACTCATACTGTTTTTTATTATACCAAATAAACTTAAAATGCAATGGAAAACCCTTAGGAAATGACTCTAAAAAACCAAAAAGAAAATCATCAAAACAAGATGCAAAGATAGACAACAAAAATGAACTTTAACAAGGACATAATGGACTAAATGCTAATAAAATAAAAGTACATAAATGAAGCTTGAAATATGAATGTATGACTTCAAAAGATACTTAAAAGTAAACAAAAAAAATATTCATAGGCAAACATCCCTCAAAATCGAACATATTATGAAGAAAAAATAATGTCAAAACAATAAATAAAAACTAAAAATTTAAATGAACTAAGGTAGAGTCAAGCCATTTAGGACCCTTTAGATGATTTCTCAAGCTCAAGGTCACCTTAGACTTTCATTCTTAAGCTAAGAACAAGTTCAAAACAAAGTAAAAATGATAAAAAAAAAAAAAAAAGAAAACAAAACAAAACTAAAATCAAGAAAAATAGAAGTTGAATAATTACATTAAAATGAAAAGGAACAAAGTTTAAATTTACAGTATGTAATACAAGGAAAGTAAATGAAAGTTTTAAAAATGATGAAAACTATAATTAAAAGAAAGTAAGAAATGAGCCTAAAAGAGCACAACCATGTTAGCCATTAAGGGGTACCTGCTTGTGGCATCTTTAGCTACCAAAAAGCAAAAAATAAAATGCTTAAGGCTAGGTATTTAACAGCCAATCCATGGCTTGTAAAAAGCCAAGTTAGCCTTAAAAAGCTATAACAAAATGGGAGAAAATCTACCTTCAAGTTGGAATGGTTCCTTATTTAAGATGATAAATTTGGGAGTAATAAGCTGACTTAGTGTTCTTGCATCTTAGTTAGACCAATCTCTTCCCACCATTATGCCAACTCATTATACTTTCAAAATCATAAATTTTTAGCCTACATATTTTCCTAAACCATGAATGGCAATAGCCAAGAGTGGAACAGCAGCTTGTCTTTTTTCTTATGATCCCTTTTTGTCTTCAAGTGCAATGGTCCCTCTTTTGAGTCACATGTGAGAATACCTTCAAAGTCAATATTTTTGGATGAATTTTGTCCGTACTTAAGCTTTAAAATTCATCTTGAAATCATCTAAATTAGCTTCTCATCCTTGGAAAACCACTTATGCATGAAAGAAAGATCATCTATGCACCATGAGAATGGTCTTAACTTAGACTCTTCAAATGGATGCATTGGCCTTTTATTCTTGCTTTTACCTTTTATCTATAATTAGAATAACTAACATAATTAGGAGGGAAATGAGCTTAATTAAGAAAAAATCAAGTATAAAAACATTATAATTAAGCATAAAAATCCTATGGTAATTCTATAAAAATATAATTATCATCTTTTATGTCTAATATGTTTAACCAAAATTTCAAGATTAGATTAGTAAGACAACCTAGCTTAAAGCATGAGATTTGATGTGAAGTGTGTCTTGAAAAAAGTTAAAGGAACAAAGAAAATATTTAAGTTTAAAGGTTATATGAACCAAAGCGCATATGTTTGGGCTTAAATGGAAGTAAAAAACTTAAGAAAATTCATCAAATAAGCAAACTTTAGCAGTTGCAATCAATTGCCTAGTAAAAAGATACAAGTTAAAATGATGTCATCCCGATGCCTCATATTGAGCATCTAAATGCCTGGTAACCTGAGAAGTAACATTCAAATACCTTAAAAATGTATCCAAATACCTTACAACTAGAAGCATGGCATCTAAATGCCCAAGAAAAAGCATCAAAATGCTCTTGAAATGGAAATGAGGCATTCAAATAGTAAAGGCATAGCATCCAAATGCCCTTAGAGAAATTTTTAAAATAGTGGTTGAGCATCCAGCTACTCAGGTAATGGCATCTAAATGCTTGTCCTAAAAGTTAGATGCTCACACTATAATGACTATAATTTAGAAAATCTCTAAAAAAAATCTTCAAAGATTTCTTCCTCCAATGATAAAAAAGTTTTTAATGACTAAAAGTCAACCTTCTATTATATATACACCTTAAAAGTTTGAAGAAAACATCTAAATGAATATAAAAGCATTCATGAACAAAAAATATCAAAATCTTTGCAAATTGTTTTAGCTACAACTTTTATTTTTGAGTGAAAATCTATAATGAGCGTTATTAGTGTAATCAGATTAAAAAGTTATCATATATGCATTTGTAAAAGCTTGTTGCTTTGTATCATATTGTAAGGAACACTTTGGAGTTAGAGATTGAACTAGGATTTGCTTAATTAGGTTGGTTATTTTGTAAATACTAAGTGAAAGTTTGTACTCTATTTTGAGCTTAGAGTTAGCTCATTATTGTCAAAGCTTGGTGAAAGCTAGAATTTCATCAAATAGTTGATTTACAAATCCTTAGCAAGGCTTGTCAATGTAGTATATATAGGTCAAGAAAGGTTGAATCACCCTAAATCGTAGTGCACTATCATCTTCCATCAACAATAATTACTTTGTGCTTTCTTTCCTCTGCTCTAAACTTTTATCTAATTAAGTTTTCAGCACTTATACTTTGTTCATATTATTTCATAGCAAAAAGTGATATTCACCCCCTCTAGCACATCCTACTTGGCACCAACAAGTGGTATCAGAGCTAGTCTCTTAATTTGCAAGCTAACATCCTTTAAGAGCAACCTAAATGGCATCTATAAACTTAAGTGCTGTTAGAGTTAAAAGTCAATCCATAAATAGACTTTCCTTATTTAATGGAATAAATTACCAAAATTACAGCACAACAATGTCAATATACATTAGAGCTTATGACTACAAGATGTGGAATGTGATCATGGATGGACCATTTATGCCAATGAAGATGTCCAAAATTAGTAGAGAGAAAGAAGCAAAACAAAAAAATGAACAAACTAAGAAGAAAGGAAGATAATACAAATAAACCTCATAACCATCAACACTTTTCATTGTGCTTTCAATTCAAATAAGTTTAATAAAATTTCAACTTGTAAATCAGCTAAAGAAATTTGGGACAAATTAAAAATCACACATAAAAAAACAACTCAAGTAAAGGAATTGAAAATTATAATTTTGCTAACCAATATGAAATGTTCAAAATGCAAAATGGTGAATCAATCACATCTTAGTTTGATCGATATACCACAATCACTAATCAAATAACACATTAGGGAAGATTGATTGTTGTTTTTTGTTAGCTTGCAAGTGAACAAGTCGCTTCCAAGTAATAAAGTAATAATTAGAGTATCATTCCCTCAAGGATTATGTTAGGGTGCAAGGCCAAATACCAAAATGGATTTTTTCAAGCTTTATATTTAGAAAAACCAAAGAAATTTCTAGATGAAGTGAAACAAAAAAAAAAAACTTAAGTGCTACAAGGGCCAAATGCCTAACTTATCAACTGTCACTTGGTAGTAATAAGGGCTAGCTATAAAAAGTAAGTAAAGTAAAAAAAAAGCTAGATTACAAGGTCAATAGAAATGAAAAATAACGAACAAAGAATTTTTTTAAAAAGGAATGAAAGATGGTCGATTATAAAAAAAGGAACACAACCTAAACTTAAAGCTTTAGAAAGTAAACAATGGTGCTTGAGATATATAGATTATGCATGCAAAATAAATTAAACAAACTTTGAAATGAAAATAGAAACTGAATTTGTATTGAAACTTGAACTTGATAAAACAAGAAATGTCGGCTAGTTGGTCTGCCTAGTTGAAAATAATAAGAACTATAAGAAAGTTCTTAAAATTGAAAACTAAAGAGAAAATAAAGAAAAAAAAGTGAATAATGGAATGGGGAGTGGAGTACAAGTGACTAAAGTGGCCTATTTATAGTACAAAGATTAGCTTAGAAAGATGAACCTGGATAGTTTCATTCTAGTTTAAACAAATTTAAATTTAAAATGTGATCTTGAATTTCAAAAGAGATTGGTCAAATATAGAAAGCCTCTTGGTTGATATGTAACTTGTGTGGCCAAATAAAGCTCTTAGCTTGGTCCATTTATGCCATCCATGCCCAGGTGTTTTGCTAAGTCAACATATTTTGAATTTCAAATGGTAAAATTCTAATGGTTTAAATTCAAAGACCAAATCCTCTTGCTTCTTTCACTTGGCTTAGGATTTTTTTGAATCTAAAAGAATTTGTTAACACCCTAACTCTTGCTTTGGTCGAATATGAGTTTAGCTTCCATTGGGCTTCTTGTTTTAGGATATATATTGGGCTTGCCATGGTTACCACCTTTGCATGGATTGACCTTTCTTGCATGCATGGCCAAATAGGCTTTTGGTTGACTCCTTCAAAGCTTGACCGAATGTCATCCACCAACTTTGCATGAAGTTCATGGTTCATGCATGGCTTCTATTTGTCACCATTGCAATGTTTGCATAAATTCTGGCTTTTACGTCCAAGTTAACTCATTTCTTTAAACAAACTTGAAAATCAAGATTTTAGCATATTAAGGCACAAAATTCATGAAAATTTTCAAATTTTAAAGGCAAAGATGACCTAAGAAAAGCTATAAATTTCATAATCATCAAAGACAATCTTTGAAAAGGATTTATGAAAAGATTACTTAAAAGTCTTCAAAGAATTTGAAATCAAAATGTTACAGCAATGAAGGAAGCAAAGGATCTTAATACCATTTCACTTGATTAAGTTTGTGGTTCACTTCTCACTTATGGGTAAGAAATCTAAAAACTTGAGAAAGATGAAAAAAAAACTTTTCAAGAAAATAAAAAATGACTTACATTAAAAATAAGTGCTTTTAAGGAAAATTAGTTGAATCATCATGCAAAAAGGGTGAAAATAAAATCACCATGTTGACTAAGAGCTACAAGGAACTGTTAGTTTAGAAAAATTAGAAATGGGTAACAGGAATAAAAGAAGAGAAAGATTCAAGAATGATCACTTGAAAAGTAATCAAGTTGTTTGCTATGGGTGCAAACAACTAGGACATATTAGATTATATCATCCAAAAAATGAGCTCAAGAAAGACAAGGAAAAAAAAGAAAGTAATGCTTTAACCTTGCTCTAATAGCAATCAATCTACCTCCAATAATGATCTAAAGGTGAAAGTTAAGGCCAATGTTTATTTAATAGCAAATGAAGATAAGTTATGTTCTGTACTCTTTGATGTTTCATATGAGGAACCTTAAACTAAATACAAAATTTTGTTTAATGATTTTGACAAACTAACACATAGCTGTGGTAAGTATAAGAAGGAAATTGCATTACTCATATATGATTTGGAAAAGGTAAAAAAAAAAAAAAGATTTTGATGTTGCTTTTGAAAATAAAAATGCTTAGCAAAACAACTTAAAGCTTTTAAAAACTGAAATTGAAACTCTTAAATTGGAATTAAAGAGTATGAACAAAAAATTGTAAGATGTTCAAAATGTTTTGCTCTTATACTTTCAATTAAAGAGAATTTTGAAAAACTGAAAAGAAGAGATTTTTTTCACTTAACATAAAAAAAATTCATTATCGTTGTTATACTTGTAAAAGGAAATGTCATTTAACATATGATTATTATTACAAGAATGATTATCCTAAGATTAACAAAATATGCTTTCTAAAAGGATGCCATATTTTGACTAACCCTTAAAGACCCATCAAGATATGGGTCTTCAAAATGAAAATCTATGTTTATAGATTAAGAGTTAAAATAACAAAAATTTAGATCAAACCTCAACCTCAAAGAGAAGCAGCCATGGTATTTGGATGGTGGCTGTTGAAGACACATGAAATGTAATGGAAAGCATATGCATGGAAGAAATATTTGTGGAAGTGTGACACATAGTGACAACTCCAAAAGAACAATCCATGGAATTGAAACTATTGGTAACATCTTTTTAACTAATATTAAGTATGTTTTATTTGTTTAATGTTTGAAGCATGAATTGTTTAGCATTTATGGATTTCTGGCAAATGACATATAGCTTGTTTTTAAATCATATATGCATGATTATTAATCAATCTCTTTTAAGCATCATGAATTTTTTCTAATTTGCTAAGATTGCATAGGTAGCATGTTTTAAAAAGATCATATGTATTTTTTATTGTTAAATGTCTGTAGCAAATTTTGATGAGCATAGGTGGACTTTGTGACAAACCTATAAGGGTGTTTGGATACTCATGTGTTCTATGTTATGATTGATGTATTAACAAAGTTAGTTATATTGGTAAATGATTTGAAAATGTTATTCATTGTTAAAATTGTTTTTAAACTTGATTAATAACCAATGATGTGCGATAGTTGTGGCATAAAAGGACTAGGACATGCTAACATAGTTTATATCCAAAATAGAATTTTGACGCATGTGTTGGTTAAATGAAATGAAATTTTATCTTACTTACATGGTTGTGGTGTTAAAATAATTTTTGAAAATTTTATACATATATTGTTTTTTATGAGACTAATGCTATATTGAGGAAAGAAGGTTTTATTGTTAATTTGTATAATTTGAAATGGAGAAGATACAAGATGAAGAAGAAAAGGAAGAGGAGAAATAAAAAAACTTCTAAAGAGATAGAGGTTTATAATGAATTATCATTGGAGATCTACAAAAAGGAATTATTACAAGAAGAGTTTGTGAATGCATTTCACAAGTGGAATAATAAAGAGAATTGGATGAATGTTAATCAAAGAGGAGCTAAGCCAATTTGAAAGGAATAAGGTTTGAACCTTAATTCCAAGGCCAATTAACAATTTAATCATAGGAACAAAATTTGTTTTTAGAAAGAAGATGGATAAGTTGGGTGAATGAGGCAAGTAAAACTAGATTAGTTGTGAAAGGTTGAGTAAAAAAAAAGATATTGATTTTGATGAAACATTTACTTTTATATCTTAAATAAAAATGATTCGGTTATTGCATTTGCATATTGATGGATTTAAAATTTTTTTCAAATGAATGTTACAAGTGCATCTTTTAAATGATTTTTAAATGAAACAATCCAATGGTTTTATAAATTTTGAAAAGCCTAACCATGTTCATAACTTTTAAATTCTTTTTTGTGGTTTGAAACATGCTCCAAGAGCTTGATTTGACTGGCTTTTAAAATTCTTAGAGAAAATTATTTTTCAAAAGATAATGGAGACACTGTTTTGTCTTTGTTTATATATATATTAAAAAAATAAAAATGATTTACTCATTGTGCAAATGTGGTTGATAATTGAAGCTATTAACCAAAGATTTTATGAGTATTTGCTAACAAAATGCAGTGTTTTGAAATAAACATGATGAAAGAATTAACATTCTTACTTAGTCTACAAATCAAGAAATGAAAGGATGCGATCTTCATCAACCAAACCTAACACATCAAAAAGATGTTCAATACATTTGGCATGCATGAAACTAGGCTTAATGAAAATCAAATGAGCCATCCAATAAAGCTTAACACAGTTGAAAAAAGAAAAATGTGATCCAAAAACTTTATAAAGGTATGTTTAGATCACTTCTTTATTTAACAAGTATCATTCATTTCATTAATGATCATATTCTTAAAATATGATTTTATCTATTGAGTGAATTGGTACTTTTGTACAAATTAGCTTATATTATCATTAAACCTTTTATAGAATATCATTTTTTTAGAATTTGGCATGATGGCATATTTATGAGCTTTAAATGATTTGGTGTATGCTTTAGTATGTGAATTGTTATTATTGAACATTTGTTCTAATGACAAATGTAGACATTGGTTTTGTCCAGGTCTACTATTAAAATTAATAATATTAATAAATAAATATATATATTTTAAAATAATTACTAATTATTAAAAAAAATAGGAAAAAGAAAAAAAAACAGAAAGTAGGGTGGCTGGTGTACGGCGTTGCTGCTGCCCCCGACCAGCCACCCTACAGCCCACTCTCCTACCCGACCAATCCCCTGTCCAGCCACCAGACCAGACAGACATCCTACAGCCACTCTGCCACCATCTGTTTCCTTTTGAACTCCTTAAAAACCCCAAACTTCTTCCTCTTGATAGGTTCTCTCAGACACACGAAAGGCCGACCCTTCATCACTGCCCAGCCCCCTTTTCAACAAGCTTTTGAATACCGAAAGTCCTAGCCTCCCACAAAACTTCCTACCCATCAGAAAACCAAGCCAAACCACAACAAAAAAAAAACAAAAGAATAGAAAAAAAAAAAAGACAAACACAGTTCTCCCCGCAGGGAGGAACCCAACGCCAAAGCTACTTGCAAAAGCAAAAAAATCACGTTAGTCTTGTTTCAACAAAAAAAAAAAAGGAAACAGAAACTTTGAGCCCAGATCTACGTTGATCGGGGCTGTTTCTGGTTAAACAAACGTCAGGTCCAGGAAGAGTGCGTTGAAAAAAGCTTCTGGGTCTATTATTGAAATTTTTCGACCACCAACGACCACTGGCAACCCCGTCAGCGGTGACCCAGGTGGTGGCCGACGCGACGGTCCGATGACCGGACGGCAAGAGCCCGGAGCTCTCCCCTAGAGCTCTCTTTCTCTCTCTCTCTCCCCTTTTTTTTGAAACGCAAAAATAATGAACCAAAAAAATTTTTTTGGTTATATATAAAAGACTAAGGAGCAAAATGACGTCGTTTTAGGACAAGGAAGATCCATGCATTGACTCGGATCTGACCCGAGATCCGTGCAACCCGACCCGTGGACCTGCTCTTCCAACAGCTGCTGGCAGGTCCAATTGAATCGATTTGAGCCGGATCGAACCGTAGACTGCTAGCCCGAACCGTTGACTGAACCTTAGACTCGATCAGACCGGTCCAGACAAACGTTAACCGGACCATCGATCGGTCCGGTTCAGGTAAAAAAAATTTTTTTTTTTATTTTTCTAAATTTTTTTTATATTATTATTTTTGTTATTTTAAATATTGTTTTATTCTTGCATGATAAATTTTTAAATTTGTTAGAATAATTGTTTAATTATTTTAATAATAATAAAATTGAAAACAAGTAATAATTAAAAAAACATATTAAAAATGCTCAAAAAAATATTTATTATTATTATTATTTTTCCTGCCTAGATGTTGGAGGGAATAAAAAATATTTTTTTAAAAAAATAATTCCGCCTAGATGTTGAAAAATTATTATTAATAAATTTTCATAAAAATATATATAAGAAATTTTTAATTAATTTTTAAAAATCATTAAAATCGAACTTGCTTCAAAAATTCGCCTAGATGTTGGGGATTTTTAGAAATGTTCGTATTTTCTTAAAAATGAAACCTTAAACACTAATTTTTAATTTTCAAAATCCTAGGTTTCTAAAACTCATAAAATCCAAAATCCCCTAAAATCCAAAATCCTAAAATCTAAAATCCTAAAATCCAAAACCCTAAAAATCTAAAATCCCCTAAATCCAAACCCCTAAAATCCAAACCCCAAAATCCAAAATCCCTAAAATCCAACCCCTTAAATCAAAACCCCAAACCACAAAACCCAAACCCTAAAATCTCCAAACTCTAAAATCAAAACCCTAAACCTTCTATATCCTAAAATTCAAGCCTTAAAACCCTCTAAACCTTAAAACCTTAATCTTTAAAACCTCTACTCAAGCCCTTACTCAAAACATCCTAAAACTCCTACGGACACTTGTGAAAATTCCATTTAAAGCAATTTGTTCCCAAATATCACCTAGATGATGGGGTATTTAAGAAATTTTACTTTGTTAAGTCTTTTCACACGATTTCGTAATTCACATTAATAATAAGATTAATAAATAAAAAGTATAATAGTAAATTGGGATCTTAAATATAAACAGTCGCACCTAAGCTCTGCCTAGATGTTGGAGAGTCGGGGTGGCCTCATTATACTTAAGAATCCAACTTTTAAATTGCATCTCATCCTACATGACATTCATTGGCATACATACGTTAGCATGTTATTATCAGTATTTATTTGTACTATTCTGTCTTTAATGTTTATTTACTAATTGGTGATAAAAATATTTTATAATAAAAAAAGAATAATACTTTAAAAAAAATTGTTATATTACAAAATAAAATAAAAATAACATTTTGAAAGAAATAATTCTTGGTACTCTGTCTAGATGTTAGAGAGTCTCCAACAATTTTCTATAAGGAGTGTTATTTCATTTTAAGAATTGTTATGTTAAATCTTAAGCAAAAAGAGTTATTTTAAATTCTGCCTAGATGTTGGAGAATTTAAAGATAATTCTTTAACTTAAAGATTTTCTCAATATTTCTAAATAAAAATTTTAGCAAAATTTTATTTTTCCAAATAAAGGGAATTAGTGTTAAATTTCAAATTAAAACCATTTTTATCCAACATCGAAAATAGCGCATAATTAAATGGTACCAATTTATGAGCGTTGTGGGGGTGCTAATCCTTCCTCACACGTAACCGACTCCCGGACCTAACTTGGTTTTTCGTAGACCAAAATTTATCATTTTGATAAACTTTAAACCCGTTTTTATAGTTTTATTAAAAGGATAAACTTTTGGGTGGCCAATCACACCTTAACAAAGATTGGTAGCGACTCCCCTCTCTTTTATTTTGATTTTCAAACTACTTTACGTCTGACAGTCTCAAAATCGTTACAACAGCTTGACGACACCACTGCGGACAGAATTCGAAAGTCAAGCCAAAACTTTTAATTATGCGCTATTAAGAATTGTTGGATTTAATTGGTTTTATTTGAAATTTCATTTAATCTCCTTTATTTTGATTTTTCAAAAATACATATGTTAATGAATAAAATAAATTGTATATTAGTTATTAATTTATTTTGATTTTGTGGTTATGATTTATTCATATTATTTTGATTAATACATTGCTTTACATACACTTTGCATATTCCATCACATGCATGAGCTCTATGCTCGAGCTTTACCCCTATTAGAAGGAGGTGAAGTAGTTACGCTCTCGTGAGGTGATAACCTCCGCATTTGCTACCAAAACACTTCCACTCAGATTGAACCATTTCCGTTAATAACCCATAATAGGCGAGGATTGAGGAACCTTACTAGTTTATAAAAAGCGATGATGTGAGGAATAGTCTGGGAACCTTCAAACATATAAATCCTAACCCAGCATATCGTGAGCCATAGTAAGCCTGCCTAGGATAGAGCCATGCCACCTTTTTAGAAAATTACCAAAAATTAAGACATTATACGTTATATTATTTTGTCATATGGTTATTATATTATTTCTCTTACTTGTTTGTTTTGAATTCTTGAGTCATTTTATTTTATTTTATTTTATTTTTATTGTGAGTATTATATTTTAATATGTGATATTTATTTTAGGTCAATCATTGAAAAAAAAGGTAAAAGAACATTTCCAAAGATTAAGGATTTTTTTTAAATTCTTTGTTTATTGGCCGAATAAAGACTAATTTTCAAGCCTTATTTATTTCTTTTTTCCTTCTCAAAACAAAAAAAATTTCATATTTTATTTCATCTTTTGCATTTCATACATCATACATGTATCTCATCCCATGTGCATTATAATAAGATAATACGTGCATTCCATCCCATCCATATAAATAGGTAGCACACGTATTTTACTTCATACATATGCATCCCATGCACTTCTTGATAAGTAGTGCATGCTTGCTATCTCGTTACGTATCTTAAGGCAGTGTTTACCTTATTAAGCCAGCACAACACATGTATTGCATTTCATACATACATATCTCATACATACAGTAGGTCCATGCATTTTATACAAGTATGTTGCATTAGTGATTAGAATACATCTCACCATTCATGTGAATATGTCATTGCATTTCATGCATATAGATTCATGAATAATAAGGTCATATGGAATGTACATTGCATTTCATATCCCACTATCCTTGTAATATAACACTATATTCCTTGCATACACATTCATGGTTGATGAAATCTTTATTTGGGTCCTTGTACATATAAAAATCCATTGTCATAGGCATATATGCATTTCATGACATTCTTTAGCCATCATATTCATGTATTCATACTTCGTGTGTCATTTTTTTTGTGATATTCATTCAATAAGGGTAGTAATCTAGAATTTTTTGTCTAAGTCCTAGAATAAAATGTCTGTCTTGGTAGAAATTAGAATGGTAAAAATGAAATATCAATTGGAAGCAAAGATTAGTGCTTTGAAGTTGAATCAAGAGGAATTATGGCTTGAGCTTCGAGAGATGAAACGACAAATGGCTCAATTGATAGAAATGGTTAAAGGTAGTGATGGAGTTGAGTTTATTCCTCCTCAAGGATCATGTCACTTTCGATTCCATCAAGTCAAGATCAATCGACTCTTTTTAGTTTTAGCACTCTTCCAGAGCATATTAAGGCATTGGATGATTTAAACAGTGATCAAAGTTTGGGCGAACTCAAGAGAGGAATGGGTGAACTAGCCACGCAAATGACTAAGCTCAAGAGTCTGATTTCCAATAAGGAGTCACCTGGCTTCAAACAACCATCACCAACTATCTCAAGTCCTAACCCGTACCTAAATCCTTTTTATGACTACTTCCAACCTCATTTCCAAGCACCTAGAATTAAGCCCTCAAGTGTCATGTAATCTTCAAAAATTTCACACTTGAATTCACGTCTCCCACCTCACATTTCATAATCGCTCATTCAACATGCTATCCAATCACCACTTTATTAACCCAATCTTTAACCCAGAGCTTCTCAATTCACCTCGAGACCAATTATACCAGTATATTTTCACGAAGTAAACCAACTATAAGACAAAAAAACTCTAGCAACACCAAAGAAAAGGCCCTTATTGATCTAATACCTATGTCCTACACAGAGTTATACCTGTTGCTCCTAGGAAACTACCTTATTACCCTTATCCCTACTGAACCTCGCAAACCACCTTTCCCTAAATGGTACAACCCTAATGCCCAATGTGAATACCATTTTGGTGTTATGGGCCATTCTCTGAAAGACTGCATAGTTTTGAAACATAGGTTGCAGGGACTGATGAAAGCCGGATATCTGAGTTTTGATGCCAAGATGAAGCCAGTTATTCACAAGAACCCTTATTTGATCCATGTCGAAATGGAAGGCAGTGCGACAGGCAACAGTAAAGTCAGTCAGGATGATGAATAAAAAGCTTTTTAAGCGAAGAGTTGTCCTCCCTAGTAATCATGTCAACTATTTTTTAGGTGAGACAAAGGGAAGTGGGAACAGGTCTGGCACTTTTTTGGCCCTAGCCCTAGAATGGTTTATGATGTGTAAACTTGATACTTTTAGAATCAATGAAAACTTCTTTTGGCCTGAATTTTTATGAATTGATGCCTCTATCCACCTTTAATAATTGGAGCCAGTAAAAAAGAGTGACGGTTGTGAATATACTCTTATCAAACTTCTTTAGAGGAAAGAATATCTTTAGATAACCCGACCAGAATATATGATGGAACTCAAGTTTTTCTCTTCTTAATAATAATAAAATTTGGCTTGCACATCATGCATAATCTGTTTGAATCATTGTTTTTCATGCTAGTTAAAGACAAAAGATGATGCTTGTGAACATGCTTTTGTTAAACCTTCAAAGCCAAAAGATTTTTGATAATAAAATTCATGTTGTACATTTTTTACTTCTGATAATTAATAAAAGGTTCAAGGATAGCTATCCTAGGAAACGAGGTCAGTTCAATCTGCACACTTATAACACTCGAGTTAGTACCAGAATCATAAAAAATGAAGATGCCAGTTGAATAGACAGAGTAGAAAAAGCCCAAGGAGAGATCAGTAAAACAGTTACAGGAATGCAACAAAACATAAACAAACAACTGGTCGAATTAAAACAATGTTAGTAGAATTGACAAAAGGAAAAAGAGTTGTTGAGATGCACAGGACAAGGAAATAGCTATTGATACACCATTGTATCCATTTGTGTTCACATATGTTCAAGATCCCCATGTGTCACAAGTATCTCCAACAACTCATCAACCTTATATTGGTCATTTTGCCAAGTTACCATCAGTTCAGACAAATGTCAATCCTGGGCATACTCCTCACGACTTCACTACTGTGCCTAATGTGGATGATCATAAAGAATTGAAAAAATTGAAAAGGGTACCAGATCCACCAGAAGTTATAGTGATGAAAGATAAGTATGATCTATTTGAAGGGAGATTGAAAGCAATTGAAAGCCATGATGTGTACGAGAATGTTGGCGTCAGTGAACTTAGTCTAGTACCTGATCTTGTTATTTCATCAAAATTCAAAACCCCAGGTTTCGAGAAGTATGATGGAACGAAATACCCTTTATAACACATTACCATGTACTGTTGAAAGATGACAGGCTATACTCATGATGATAAATTATTGATCCATTGCTTTCAAGATAGTCTCATTGGACCTGCAGCAAGATGGTATACTCAGTTAGACCGAAATAAGATTTACTCTTAAAATGAATTGGCTAGGGCCTTCCTAACACAATACAAGCATGTTGAAGATATGGTGTCAGGTAGGTTGTCCTTGCAAAACATAAAAAAAAGATCAACTGAAACATTTAAAAAATATGTACATAGATGGAGAGACATAGCAGCTCAAGTAGAACCACCCTTGTTAGAGAAAAAAATTATTGTTCTGTTTGTCAATTCTTTGGACAGTCCCTATTATGAAAGAATGATTAGAAATATCTCCAAAAACTTTTCGGACATGGTAATTTTTGGTGAAATTATAGAAAATGCAATCAAGAATGGCAGGATTAAGTTAAAAGATGCGACAGATGTTGAAGAGGAAAATCATCATAATAGAATAAAAGAAAGGTGCAAGCAGTCACAATGAAAGGGCACTACTTAATAACTTTATCTTGTACAATCCTTATCTTGCTTGTCAACCTCATCACCCTGTCATAAGCCTTATCTCTCAAAACCTATATCTTTGCCAACCAAGCCAGCATTTGGGCTTTCAAGCAAATTTCCATCCTCAAATGCTCATTCATGATCTTGTTCCTACATTTGAATCCACCACCCGACTGACAAAGAATTGAAAGAGACCAAGAAATGATCAAAAGAAATTGTCTATCCCTATCTCTCACCTTTTACCTTTGCTAATAGAAGGTCGATATCTCACTCATGTGCTTTTGAAAACAACACCAAATCCATCAGCAAGGAGTTACAATCCCAATGACAAGTGTGATTACCATATGAGGGTAATTGGCCACTCAACTAAAAAATACAGGCAATTGAAAGAAAAGGTTAAAGATCTTATCAAGAATGGTATTCTGACTCCGAAGGTAATAAAAGTTGTTGACTCCATTCAATTGTCAAATGTGAGAAGTTGAGATGATGAAGGAGGTGTCAAGTTTTGAAAATCAGGATAGGATGATTTCTTTTTTTTACTATGTATGTATCACATGTGCATTGTGTCTCTAAGAGTTATTTAACTTATTTTGGAAGAAATGAATACTTTGGATCTTTTTTTATGAAATTTCTCTTTAGACATTTGTTTGAATAAAAAGTCCCACATAAGAAACTTTCAAGATTTCAAAAAATAATAATAAAAAAAAGAGAAAAATAAGTTTTATTTTGCAATAAAGATGGAAAGATTCTTAAAGGAAATGGTGATTACTATTAGGAAAAAGCTCATCAAATCCCTCCACACCTTTTCAAATACTTTCATAACTCTAATCACTCAAATGATTAGACTCATCAACAACAATCTTTCAGGAAATGTGAGTTTGAGTTCAGACCTTAAAAGGCTGATAATCTTTTCTTGGGCAAAGAACAAAAGAGATTAATTTTGAAAGTTTGTTTTGAATTTCAAAAATCAGATACTCTTTCAAATTTTTAATTGATAATTCAATGTGTGTCAAAATTTTGCTATGACCATAGATACAAAAATGCTTGAGCCTTTTTCTTAAATAACCTTTGTTCCATGTCTTAAGGCACATTGGAAAAAAAAAAAAGAATCCCTTTCTGCCTAAGACAATTTATTTCATACTTTTATACCTTTTCTCTTCCTTTCACCAAGAAAATGCCAAAAAATTTTGGAGCCCAAAGAGCCTTTTTGAACTATGCGATCAATCCTATACGACTTGATCATCGTTAGAACCTTGAGTAAAAAAGGATGGGGCATAAAAAAAACAAAAAAAAAACTAAGTAAAAGAGAAAAAAAATAAACAAAAGGGACATATTCAATGATTTGCTCTTCTAGCTAAGTGATCATGTTTGAAATGATGAATGGCCATCTTTCTCTATCTTTCTCTATCCTTGGCCTAATTACCCTGAATAACATATGTTGAGCATGTTTATCCATTCTTTCAAAACCCTTAACCTTGGCCTACATTACATACCTTGAAAAATCCATTTTGATCAAATGTTGATAATTGGATTGAAGAGCAATATCCTTGAATTTGTATATACTTGTTGAATTCTTTATTGATAAAATATATATATATAGCTCTAAGGTGAAAACCCCAAAAGGGCAGTTTAGAGCTAAAGTCATTTTTTAGGCCTCATAATAAATTTCAGAGTTCCAACATTCTATTCGAAATAAAAGGTCTCGATGCAAAGCCTTTTAAAGGATCAATACCCATTAAAGACCTTCCCTAAAAAAAAAAAAAACCAACCTTATCTTCTTCTCAAATCGTGTTTGAAAAGTAATGGCTAGTTTTGACTCACATTAGAGTATCACGTTTTTAATAAAAAAAAATTGTTTTGAAAATTATCTCTTTTGTGAGCCCAAGATGAAATTCTTGCAACCCTTGTCGAGCTTTTTCATGAGATATGCCCACTAGTAAAAGGAGTTGAATTGTCAATTATCCTCCCATCCATAAGCTTTCCAAATAGTGATCACTAACTTCCAAGAGATTCGGAAGTCTTGAGTTCTAAATTTTTCATTAATTACAAAAATACTTTATGTAGGGCAATTTTGATCACTTTTGAAAATTTCAAGATTATTAAAGCATTTTGTACATAATACTGAGATTATTTTTTGGGTGAAAATGAAACAATGAAAATTTAACAAAAATTTTTCAAAAAAAAAAAAGGGAGGCAAGAAAAGTTTTTGCATTTGCATCGCTTGCATCTGCATCACAAGAAAGACATTCATATTTGCATCATTTGCATTGGCATTTCTATAAGACATTTGCATTCACACCATAAGAAGAATTTGCATTTGCATCATGGCATCTGCATCCTAAGAAAAGGTATTTGTAAGGGCATCTACATGAAAAGGACATTATCATTTGCATTATGAAAAAGTCAAATGTATCAAGCATTTACATTCTTACGTTGGCATCGACATTTCCATTAGCATCATTTGATGCGAATAGACATTCGTATCATGTTTTCATTTATCAACTTTATAGGTATTAAAAACAAAAAAAAAAAGGGGGCATGTTTTTAAAGTTTTAAAGTCTCTGTTTAAGAGGAACCGTTCTCAATCAAGATTTCAAAGCCTCTGTTTAAGAGGAACCAATTTCAATCAAGATTTGAAAGCCTCTGTTTAGAGGGAACTTTCCTTAGAAAAGACCTTTAGAGTCTCAAAAATTTTTGATCAAGCGGAAGCCATGTTTTAAAAGATTTCTAAATTTTTAAAGTGTCATTGCCTCTAATTATGAGGAGCATTCAAAGATTTTGAGATTTGTAAGACTTCCGGGCATAATCTCTAAGACCTCCGGGCATAACTTTTAAGACCTCCGGGCATAATCTCTAAAGCCTTCGGGCACAACTTTCAAGATTTTTGGGTAAATGATTTTAAAATTTTTAAAGTATCATCGCCTCTGATTATGAGGAGCATTCAAAGATTTTGAGATTTGTAAAACCTCCGGGCATAATCTCGAGCATGATTCTGTAAGACCTCCGGGCATGATTTCTAAAACCTCCGAGCATAATTTTGATTCATGGTGTTATCCCAATCGATTCCTTATCTTTCGACTCATGATGTTATCTTAGTCGATTCTGTAAGACCTCCGGGCATAATTTTGATTCACGATGTTATCCCGATCAATTCATTATCTTTTGACTCACGATGTTATCCCAGTCGATTTTGTAAGACCTCCGAGCATGATTTCTAAGACCTCCGAGCATAATTTTGATTTACGATGTTATCCCGATCGATTCCTTATCTTTTGACTCGTGATGTTATCCCAGTCGATTTTGTAAGACCTCCGGGCATAATTTTGATTCGCGATGTTATCCTGATCGATTCCGTATTTTTTGACTTACGATATTATCACAGTCAATTTTGTAAGACCTCCGGGCATGATTTTTGAGACCTTCAGGCATAATTTCGATTCACAGTGTTATCTCGATCGATTCTTTATTTTTTGACTTGTGATGTTATCACAGTCGATTCTGTAAGACCTCCGAGCATGATTTTTAAGACTTCTAGGCATAATTTTAATTCGCGGTGTTGTCTCAATCGATTCTTTATTTCTTACTTGCGATGTTATCCCGATCAATTCTGTAAGACCTCCGAGCATGATTTCTAAGACCTCCGGGCATAATTTCGATTCGTAGTGCTATCTCGATCGATTCCTTATTTTTTGACTTGCGATGTTATCACAATCGATTCTGTAAGACCTTTGGGCATGATTTTTAAGACTTTCAGGCATAATTTCAATTCGCGATATTATCTCCAACAATTCCTTATTTTTTGACTTGCGATGTTATCACAGGTGATTCTATAAGACCTCCGAGCATAATTTTTATTTGTGATGTTATCCCGATTGATTCCTTATTTTTTGACTTACGGTGTTATCCTAGTCGATTTTGTAAGACCTCTGGGCATGATTTCTAAGACCTCCGGGCATAATTTTGGTTCATGGTGTTATCCCGATCAATTTTTTATTTTTTAACTTGCGATGTTATCACAGTCGATTCTGTAAGACCTCCGGGCATGATTTTTAAGACCTCCGTGCATAATTTCGATTCGCGATGTTATCCCGATCAATTTCTTATTTTTTAACTTGCGATGTTATCATAGTCGATTCTGTAAGACCTCCGGACATTTTTCTAAGACCTCTTAACATAAATTCAATTTACGGTATTATCTCGATCGATTCTTGATTTTTTAACTTACGGTGTTATCTAAGTCGATTCTGTAAGACCTAGGGGCATGATTTCTAAGACCTCCGGGCATAAATTCAATTTGCGATGTTGTTCTGATCGATTCATTATTTTTTACTTACGGTGTTATCCTGATCGATTCTGTAAGACCTCCGGGCATGATTCTTAAGACCTCCGAACATGATTTCTAAGACCTCGGGCATAAATTCAATTCGCGGTTTTATCTCGATCAATTCATTACTTTTCAACTTGTGGGGTCGTCGTAATTGTTTTGTGTTTTTTTCAAAAACAAAAATCCACGATTTGCTTTTAGACAAAATCGTTGTCTTTGTCTTTGCCCTATTCTTGATTCTCAGTAATGTGCAAAAAAGAGCAGCTGTAGACACCGATTTTGTCTGGGTCTACTATTAAAATTAATAATAATTATTATTATTATAATAATAAATATATTTTTTAAAATAATTATTAATTATTAAAAAAAAGAAAGAGAAAACAGGAAAAAGAAAAAAGAAATAGAAAATAAGGTGGCTAGTGTACGACGTTGCTACTGCCCTCGACCAGCCACCCTACAACCCATCTCCACCACCCTACAGCCCACTCTCCTACCCGACCAGCCCCCTGTCCAGCCACCAGACGAGACAGCCATCCTACAGCCACCCTGCCACCACATGTTCCCTTTTGAACTCCTTAAAAACCCCCAACCTTTTCCCCTTGATTGGTTCTCTCAGACACACGAAGGGCCGACCCTTCATCACTACCCAGCCCCCTTTCAACAAGCTTTTGAATACCCAAAGTCCTAGCCTCCCATAAAACTTCCTACCCATCAGAAAACCAAACAAAAAAAGCCAAGCCAGACCACAACAAAAAACAAACAGAAAAATAAAAACAAAAAAAAGACAAACACAGTCTTCCTCGCAGGGAGGAACCCAACGCCAAAGCTACCGACAAAAGCAAAAAAATCACGTCAGTCTTGTTTCAACAAAACAAAAAAAAAATGAGGAAACAAAAACTTTGAGCCCCGATCTACTCTGATCGGGGTTGTTTCTAGTAAAACGAATGTCAAATCCAGGAAGAGCGCGTTGAAGAGTGTTTTTGGGAGTATTATTGAAATTTTTCGGCCATCAGCAACCCCATCGAAGGTGACCGGCGCGACGGTCCGACGATCGGATGACGAGAGCCCGGAGCTCTCCCCTAGAGCTCTCTCTCTCTCTCTCCCCCCCCCTTTTTTTGAAACGCAAAAAGAATGAACCAAAAAAAAATTTTCAGTTATATATAAAAGACTAAGGAGCAAAACGACGTTGTTTTAGGCCAAGGAGGATCCGCGCGTTGACCAAGATCTGACCCAGGATTCACGCAACCCGACCTGTGGACCCGTTCTTCCAACAGTTGTTGACCAGTCTAATTGAATCGATTTAAGCCGGACCGAACCATAGACCGCTAGCCTGAATCATTAACTGAACCGTAGAATCGATCAGATCGGTCTAGACCAGCGTTGATCGAATCCTTGATCGGCACGGTTCAAGTAAAAAAAAAATTTTTTTTAAATTTTTCTAAATTTTTTTATATTATTATTTTTGTCATTTTGAGTATTTTTTTATTCTTGCATGACAAATTTCTAAATTTCTTAGAATAATTATTTAATTTTGTTTAATAATAATAAAATTGAAAACAAGTAATAATTAAAAAATAAATATTAAAAATACTCAAAAAATATTTTTTATTATTATTATTTTCCCTACCTAAATGTTGGAGGGAATAAAAAATATTTTTTTAAGAAATAATTTCACCTAGATGTTGGAGAATTATTATTAATAAATTTTCATAAAAATATATATAAAAAATTTTTAATTTATTTTCAAAAATCATTAAAATCGAACTTGCTTCGAAAACCCACCTAGATGTTGGAGATTTTTAGAGATGTTCGTATTTTCTTAAAAATGAAATCTTAAACACTAATTTTTAATTTTCAAAATCCTAGGTTTCTAAAACCCCTAAAATAAAAAATCCCCTAAATCCAAACCCCTAAAATCCAAACCCCAAAATCCAAAATCCCTAAAATCCAAACCCTTAAATCCAAACCCCAAACCACAAAACCCAAACCCTAAAATCTCCAAACTCTAAAATCAAAACCCTAAACCTTCCATATCCTAAAATTCAAGCCTTAAAACCCTCTAAACCTTAAAACCTTAATCTTTAAAACCTTTACTCAAGCCCTTACTCAAAACATCTAAAAATCCTAAGGACACGTGTGAAAATTCCATTTGAAGTAATTTGTTCCCAAATGCCGCCTAGATGATGGGGTATTTAGGAAATTTTACTTCGCACGATTTTGTAATTCGCATTAATAATAAGATTAATAAATAAAAAAGTATAACAGTAAATTAAGATCTTAAATATAAACAGTCACGCCTAAGCTCTGTCTAGATGTTGGAGAGTCGGGGTGGCCTCATTATACTTAAGAATCTAACTTTTAAATTGCATCTCATCCTACATAACATTCATTGGCATACATACGTTAGCATGTTATTATCAGTATTTATTTGTACTATTTTGTCGTTAATTTTTATTTACTACTTGGTGATAAAATTATTTTATAATAAAAAAAGAATAATACTTTAAAAAAATTGTTATATTACAAAATAAAATAAAAATAACATTCTGAAAGAAATAATTCTTGGTACTCTACCTAGATGTTGAAGAGTTACCAACAATTTTCTATAAGGAGTGTTATTTCATTTTAAGGATTATTGTGTTAAATCTTAAGCAAAAAGAGTTATTTTAAATTCTACCTAGATGTTGAAGAATTTTAAGATAATTCTTTAACTTAAAGATTTTCTCAATATTTCTAAATAAAAATTTTAGCAACATTTTATTTTTCAAAATGAAGGGAATTAGTGTTAAATTTCAAATTAAAACCATTTTTATCCAACATAAAAAATAGCGCGTAATTAAATGATACCAATTTATGGGCGTTGTGGGGGTGCTAATCCTTCCCCACACGTAACCGACTCTCGAACCCAACTTGGTTTTTCGTAGACCGAAATTTATCTTTTTGATAAACTTTAAACCCATTTTTATAGTTTTATTAAAAGGATAAACTTTTGGGTGGCCAATCACACCCTAACAAAGATTGGTGGTGACTCTCCTCCTTTATTTCGATTTTAAAACTACTTTACGTCTGATAGTCTCAAAACCGTTATGACAACAAACATGCTTAAGTTGTATTGATTATATATTTGAAATGTTTGAGATTGTATAATGTTGTACACTAATTGCCTAACCTTGAGATGTTATGCAGTATGATGGGATGTTTAATCAATTAGGAGAGCTTAAATGGTTCATTAATAGACTTTGGATAACTCTATGAATTGTTGATTGACTAATCAAGCTCAATAGTGAATATTAGTCTTTGACTTGTGAAATTAATTGATTAGAGTACATCTTAGGTGTATGCTTTATATCATAATGTATAGATCCATGAAATAACCACTAGACATCCATAAAAGGAGTCGTCACCAATCTTTTTTTGTTTAAGTGTGATTGGCCACCTAAAATAGATTCTGATCTGTAAAATCATATTTTAGGTTCAAGAGTACGGTCACGTGTGAGGAAAGTTGTAACAACCTCACAACGTCCATCCAAAAGATGGTACCAGTTTGATCTCAAATTATTCAAGCCTTGAAAATGTTTATATTTTACCAAAATATTTAATATTGAGATTTAATCTTAAAATCACCCTAATAGTTTGATAACAATTTAAGATAATTCTCTCACCTCAAGAGTATTCATAGAGACTAGTATCTCATTCTGAAAAGGCTCTATCGTCGGATTATTAATTTATTTTATTTCAAAAAAATAGTAAAGTCTCCCAATAGTTTGGTAGAACTTATTTTGAAGCGAATCTCTCAATATTTTAGTGAGATTTTATTGTAAAACAATATTTGTAAAATTTTTGAGAATTTCATTAAGTCTCCCAATAGTTTGGTATAATTTAATTTAAAGTAATCCTTCAATCATTTGGAAGATAAACTTATCTTTTATTTTTCTTTTATTATATATTTTTTTGTAAACATGATCCATGGAATTTCCCAATAGTTTGGTGGATTCCATTTTAAAAATTAAATCCATGAAAATTCTCTAATAGTTTGGTAGAATTCATGAATTTGTTTTGTAAAGATATTTATTTGAAAAGATTTTATTTTGTTTTCTGAAAATGAAATGATAAAGGAATTTTTACAACACATTTAATAAATAATAAATTACCCAATAAAATAATAAAATGAATAATAAAAAACTAAAAATAAAGAAAATAAAATAAAAACTTTAAATATAAAATGATAAAAAAATAAAGTCATAAATAAAAATTTACCAAATGAACGTCGATCAAACGGGTCAGGTATGGCTTTCATGCGGATCCTCCTTTCTTCATAGTAGAACCAATTTTCAGTAGCCTTTATTCATAGCTTTACCCCCAGCTCAATTTAATACCTCTTTTCATAGCCTCATTGCATACAATTGCGAGATATTTTTGAGACGTCCCAACCTTTCCGCAACAATACCAATTTGAAAAGAACCCGAGACCCAAACACCATCAATGTCTTCTTCATTAATTGAATATTTGCTGAAAGTTTCTAGAACTCCCTCCAATAGCTACCTAGTCACAATCTTATTAAAACAAGCTAAGCGAAGGCCTTGAATTTAGGTAAGGGATCCTGCCACACGGTGGATGGCCGGCATTTGAACAAAGAATGAGCGCTGCTTCCTATTCACTACAAATCCTTACAGTTGGAGAAAGAAGGAAAAGGAGAGTGCAGTTGACTTCGTTTCTGAAAATTGTGGGGCTGGTCTTCTGCTTGTTTTCTAATGGAATCCTCGGTATAGGTTTCTAGGTATTGAATATGAGGCTATCTGTGCTGGCTTTCGGGGGTGGATTGATTTTTTAGACTCCTTCACCTTGATTTTTTTCCATTCTTTACTATTTATTGCCGGCTATATATGCTTGATTCTCTGCATGAATTATGCCCAACAAATCCGGGATTGAATCACCAAGAATTATGCTCCAACGGATTCATGATTGAATCACCAAAAATCATGCTCCAACGGATCCGAGATTGAATCACCAATTTCCTTCTTTTTTTTTTTTTTAGATTCTCCTTTTATTTTAAATCTTTTTTTATATTTTTAAAATAATAATAATAATGATGATGATGATGATGATAATAGTAATAATAACAATAATAATACTAATAAACTATGTACAATATCATAATAATAATAATAATAATAAAATACAATAAAATCGACTTAGTAGACCCTGGACATAGATGGGTGTTTACACTTTAGTTAGTTAATTAACAATAATATTGATTAATCTTTCATTAATTCAAAAAATCAAGAAAATCCTTTTCAAGTTTAATTCTCCATATTGTGTTAAAATGTTTTGATGAGAATGATGCTTGTGCTTAAATGCTTATATTGTTTTTATGCATTAATTTAGGGGGAGATTTATCACGCATCTATTTAAAGAGAGCAATAAAATGTTATTTTTATAAATTACATGTATTCATTTGGACATTTGTGGATTCTAGTATGTTTTGAAATACTGTTTTTTATTTTGACTTTGTGATTACAATTTTTGCTTAAGTTGAACCACATTCCTCCTTGTTTTTTATTTTGACAAAAAAGGGCAAGAAGTATTTGAGATTGGACTATTGCATGAATTGAATTGTTTTTACAAAAAGGAGAGAAATTTTTTTTAAGGAAATCATGTCAAAACTTTTATAAAATTCTAAGTATTCTCTTAGGGGGAACTTTTAAAAGATGCATACATTTGGGGGGAGCATTATTGTTTTATTCATATTAATATTCCTCGATTATTAGAGTTTATAGTTTAAAATTTAAAAATGTTTTGTCATCACAAAAAAAAAAAAAAAGAGATAGTGTTGAACCCATATAGTTTTTTATGATACCAAACCTATCTTATTTCTTGTGTGTAATATGTTGAACTGAATCTTTCCATATTAGATTAGTAAGATAATCTAGATTAAGGCGTGAGATTCAATATGAAGTGTATCTTGAAGAAAGTTTCAGGAACAATAAAAGATCTTTAACTTCAAAGGTAATACCGGCCAATGAAGACATATTTCGGATTAAATGAAAGTGAATGGAAGTAAAAAAACTCAAGAAAATCCATCAAAAAAGCAAAGTCTGGAAGTGGCAATCGATTACCTTGGCTAAGCAATCGACTACCCAGCAAGAAGATACAAGTCATTACAATAGCATCCAAATGCGTTCTATTAAGCATCTAAATGCTCTCATCAGAAGCAACGATCTTGACTTCCAAAAGCATGGCATCCAAATACCTTGAGTATTCAAATGTCCATAATAAGACATCTAAATACCTTGCAACACGAGAGATAGCATTCTAATTCCTTAAACAATGTATTCAAATACCTTGCAACTAGAAGCATGGTATTCGAATGCCCAAGGAAAAGCATTCAAATGCTCTTAAAACAGAAAGGTCACATTAGAATGCCTAAAGCATAGCATCTGAATGCCTTTAAAGAAATTCCCAAAACAGTAGCTGAGCATCCGAATGCCTGGGCTTAAGCATCTGAATGCCCAGTCCTGAAAGTCAGATGTTTACACTGCAACAATTATAATTCGAAAAATCTCTATAAAAATCTCAAAGATTTCATCCTCCAGTAGGTAGAAATGTTTTTCATGATCAATAATCAACTTCCAACTATTTATCCACGTTAGAATATTAAAAGAATATCCAAGTGAATATACAAGAATTCAAGAACAAAAAGATTAAAATCTCTGCAAATGCATTAAGCTTCAACCCTTATTTTTGAGTGAAAATCTATAATGAGTCTTATTGGTTTAATCAAATCAAAGAGTGATTATATACACATTTGCAACAGCTTGTCACTTTGTTTCAAAGTGTGAGCAACACTTTAAGAGATTAAGCTTGGGATTAGCTCACTATTGCAGAAGCTTGGTGAAATCTAAAATTTCATCTAGTGGATTTATAAATCCTTAGCAAGGCTTGTCAAGGTAATGGATGTATGTCAGAAAGGGTTGCACCATTCAAGGATTTAAATTGCGATCGTGAACACATTTTTGGTTGCCTTGCATTTGTCACAGTTGTAGATATAACAAATATCATCGCAGTCATTGCGGTTATCGTGGTCATAATTTTTTAAAAAATTTGCACAACTTGTTATAAAACATAATAATTATAATTATAATCATAAAAATTCTTTTTTCATGATTTTTAAAGTAATTAATGACACCCTATGTTATTTTATTTATATAAAAAATTATTTACAATTTTTTGATACTATAATAAAATATTCATGTTTAGAAAATTAACAACTTACAAATATCAAAACAATAAAATCATTAATGAAATCTAAATAAAAATAAAAAATCAAATTTTATATATTAATCATTTAATATTTTTTATCTAAATTACAGTATAATATCCCTTTCAAATTTACATTAAACTCATTAATCTCAAATTTCTCAGTCTAAATCAAAATTAATTTCCAAAATATTTCAATTCTAATCAATTATTTCTCCCTAAAATTTTCCTCTAAATTAAAAAAAAAAAAAAAAAACCTAATCTTTGATTGGTAAAGCATTGACTGAACCTAATGCCCACCAAACTCCCCACTACACTCAAATATTTCTTTCAATTAAAAGAGCAAAAGAACCGTATTCCTTACACCTTTCAAAAGTCTCATTTGACTCAAAATTATTCATGTTTTTCTCTAACCCTCTACTTCTTACAATTCCCACCAACCATCCACCAACCATGGCAACCAACCAGCCTCCAAACTTCCACCTTTCTCTAACTTTTCATCCAATCTATGCCATGGCTCATTTGATTTCTTCTCCAATCCAACTACCACAACCCCAAACTCATGCCCATGGAGTGCTTATGGATGGGTTTTTGAAATTTTAAAGTTTGAAGCAAAATCGCCCTAAGATCTAAGTTCTTTTAAGTCTTATACTACAAAAATTTGTAGAAACTTAAAAAAGAAAGATAAGGTAATTTTAAGTTTATTATTATTACTTGATTTCAATAATTTTTTTCTTGAACTTTGATTGAGGCTTTTTTTATTGAGTTGTTTTAAATTTAGGAATTTTTTTTTTGTTTTTAAGGCTTTACTTTATTAATATTTAATGCTTGATAATGAAAAAAATTCTTTTCATATTAAATTCTAGAAAAAAAAAAGGGAATAGAGTTGATTGTGTCTCATTATTGCTATTATTCACCACTATAGCCTTTTTTTTACGGTCACAATGAATCACTAGAGACATGAATTTCCTTCAAATCCAATATCGGTTGAATAGCGGTGGTAGAGGGTCTTAATTCTATGAAATAGCAGCCGTGATTCCGCTATTGCTCTACTATTTGAATCCTTAGAACCACTTTATATTGTGGTACATTATCATTTTTCATCAACAACAACTACTTGTGATTTTTTTCGTCTACTCTAAACTTTTATTTGATTAAAGTTGCAGCACTTATATTTTGTTTATATTATTTCATAGCAAAAAGTCTTATTCACTTTTTTTAGCACATTCTACTTGGGACCAAAATGGATGAGGTTGGTGGCAACCCTAGTCCAAAAGTTGAAAAGCATGTAAGGGGAAGAGAAATGAGAAAGGAGACAAACAAAAAGGTTAGGAAAAGATAGGATAATAGAGGGGAAAAAGAAAGGAGAAATTAGAAAGGGTCATAAGGTCGATGAGAAAAGGGATGTCTAATGAGAAATCAATAAGTGAGAGCGGGAAGTGAATTAAGTGAGACAAAAAAAGTGACAACCAATGTAGCGAACAAAGTTGTTAGGGTTGAACCAACTCCTATCCTTGCATGCTATGGTAAAGGCTACATTTAGCCACCTTATAATCTGTTAATATTCACAAGTAGTGAAAATTTTTAAAAAAATGAAAATTAAGAAAAAAAAGAATAATGAGAGGGAAAAAATAAATAATTATAAAATGGATAATAATGAAAATGAAAAAAAAAATAAAGAGAAGAAAGAGATGGGGAAAGGCAAAATAAAGATGAAAAATTAGTTTAAAAACATAAAAAAAAAAAGTTTAGTTTATCAAGGTTTTTAACTAGCATACTTTAAGGAGATCTTTCATATGAAATTATTAAAAAGATGGGATAAAATAAGATTATGGATAAGATTGGATTAGACAATATCATCTTGTATTATATTTAGTGTGTGCAAAGATTAAGAACAAGATAAAATTAATTTTTTACCATTCATCATGTTTGGTATGTGCAAATAGTGGTGTAAACAAACCGAATATGAATGAATTTTACTATATTCGTAATATGTTGATTTAGTTAACAAAACCTAACATGTTGTTCGAATCATTTGTTAAGCTCTATTCATCGAATACTTTGTTCGTTTACACCTTAATTGTATACAAATCGAATATGAACAAACTTAGCTATGTTCATATTGTATTCGTTTAAGTAACGAACCATGAATTATTATTCATTATCGCTTGTTAAGCTTAATAAACGAATATAAACGAATAGAAATTGAACTTATTTATAAACTATTCATTAAATTTTTTTTTTGTTTACACCCCTATGTGTAAGATTAAGATTAGGATAGGATGCTATTTTTTATTGGTCAAAATTACCCGATTTTATATACTACATTTTTTAAAACCCATATATTTTTTTCAATCACAAAGTCACAAGAGATATAATTTCTCTAACAATTCTTTTAGAAATCCTCTTTCAATGAATTAAAAGTTGCAAAAATACATTTTTAATTGATAAATTCCTCCAACAATTTTGACTTTTGAAAAAAGCACTCATAATAAACAAATAGATACATCAAATAAATATTAAATAAATATAAATTCAAATAAAAAAATATAACATTTCATATTAAAAATTATTAAAAAGATTATACTTTACATAAATCCCAAAGTCTAAATAAGTTTTAATATTTAGAATAAATTTGAATTCCCTTGCTTGGCTATTTGTTGCCAACAAAATCAAAGAAATTTTTATATGACAAATAACATATTCAAAATTAAAAATAACAAGTTTGCTAGTAAAATCAAGATAAATTTCATAAAACAAATGCAACATTAATAATGAAAATCCTAAAAATAATAAATTTGCTAGTAAAATCAAGATATTGACAATTATGATGAAAAGAATACTAACAAAGCTAATATTCGAAACCAATACCGCTATAAACTTTCACTTAAAAATAATATTAACAAAACTCATATTTATAACCTACGCCACTTTAAACCTTCACTTTGCAAGTAAACGTTAAAACAAAGGTTACTTTAATTATTGCTTTGAAACCCAAAAATAGATTAATATTTTTGGGCTTGTCTATTATTAACATACTAGCTTTAATTATGTCCTCAATACTTGAACTCATTTTGTCAAGCTCAAGAATATTTATTTGATCATCATAGATATGATTTTCATGTCCAATTCGATCAACAATATGAACAAGTCTCTTAATAAACGTATCAAAGTAGGAGCCAGAGATATAAGCAACCTTTATCATTCCATCGACTAATGCTGCATCACTTTTAAATCACCTTTTACTAAAACCTTCAACATTCTTTTTTACATGAGCATTTTTATTCATAAAATGTTGCTTGATCTCCATCATTCTCATCATTACCTTCACGATCTAACTTTCTACAACATTTGTCAGGGTTTTTATCTTTTTCTAGAAGCACGATCATTTCCAAACAAAACATTTTTTTTCAAAATATGTGATTAATTCTTTATTCACCCATTTTCTCTATCCTTTATGACTTTATAGTAGACGAGAGAATTTAAAAATTAGAAGCATGCATGAATATAAAGAAAAAAAAATGTTAAACCATCAATTACAAAAAAATACTTCAAAGCTATTACATATAAAAGAATTTGAAAAATAAGACAACCATACATGATAAGTTTTCTTACGTTGAAAACTGCATGTAAAAACTCCTTTCTATATGCTACAAGGAAAGTCAATTGTTGATTAGGTAAGTACATGGGTTAAGAAGGTTACAAGGGTTTATTAAGTATGTCAAAAAAATTAAATGTTATTTATTGATATCATAACTAACAAATGAATTAATTTCATAACTAACAAGGTTTTGTTCCATAATTAACACACTCATTTAAAGATTAAAAATAGCTATGTTCTTCACATAAAAATAAACAATGACATTCAAAAATGATACTAGAAAATAACAAAAACTATTAGTATCTTGACTTTTTTTTTACATTTTCATCAACTATTGAACCACTACTAGTGCACAAAATTAATAAAAAAATTTAAACCATAACCTTAAAAACATAACTTAAGATAACATATAAAAAATAAAGAATAATGATTACCTTCAAGTAAGCATATAAAATTACTCTATTCGACTCAAAATTGCTCTATTAGTACCATCATACACTTTTAGGTACCTTTTGTCTTTATTACATCCAAAACTGATTTGATTCAATATGTCAAAACACGATTCCATATTCCCTCAAAAACTTCAATTTTGATTCAATGTGTGGTTTTATTATAAAACTACTCTTTAGACATTCTTTAACCAAATCCTTCTTAATACTAAGCAAAATTTCAGGTTTGAAAATACCTTAATCTAACCTTGCTCATTTTGTAACATATTCCTTTAGTATTCCAAGAAAATATACTCTTATTCCATAATCCATGCGCATCGATCTTTTTTGTGCCTTTCAAAATCTATTTCAAACTCCATCTATAGACAACACAAAAAAAAGGTATCAAAAAGATTATTAAACATTACAATAAAATTAAATAAAAACATGCTTATAAAATGATAGTATTTCACATGAAAATGACATTTATTCATTAAGTGTTAGCTTTAATTATCATATAGACAATATTAATACAAAACATAAACAAACAAAATATCCAAAAATAAAGTAAACAAAATTCATAACTATTTTAGCATAAATAAAGAAAAATAAGCAGACAACTCTCTCCATTTCATTCTTTAAAAAAATATATTATTATCCCCCATTAACTCTTCATGCATTAAACATATTCATAGTCAAGTTATCTTTCCATACAACCCATTGATCGAAGCTTTAATTGTGCTAATTACATTTAAAGATGCATTTAGCATGATTTTTTATGCATCTTTTTCAAGGTGTTTTTCAGCCAAATCTACAAATATCTCACTTTTAATCAGTTTATGAAAAGATAGTATGTTGTTATTATTCAAATTTCTGTCTTGATAGGATAAAAGCAAGAACTCCTAAGAATAACCTAAAACATTTTAAATAATCCAAAAGCTCTTTTTATAACTTTTTTTGTTGAAGAATACTTTATATTAAAGTACTCTTCCTAGTTGCTTGAAAGGTTTTCATTATCCCATTCCTTCAAATGATATCGAATTCTCCAATACGATACAAGAAAACTTTCAATATTTACATATCCAGCATCCACTAGGTAATAGTTACCTATTATACACACACACACACATAGATAAACACAAGTGTTAACAATTATTATACCAAATAAGAATAAAATAACTAATTCAGCATCAACTACCTAAACTTATCAATAAGCACTTCTAAACTATTCGTCTACTAATAACATCTTGAAGAATCCAAGCATCCAATGCACAACCTTTTCATCCCGATAATACATAGATAAATCATCTCGAATCACATGTACACACTCTAAATTAGTAGCTATCTCACTCTTTTTTGTCCTATATCTTGATTTTGGCAAATTTTGGTATAGGCATCTTAATGTAGATACCATTGAATACTCCTAAACAATTCTGTTAACCAAAGTAACATACCTACCAAACCCAAATTTGTCTAATAATTGCAAAGCTAAGCATATAACCATCAAAAGTCAGTTATAGGTCTCATACTCATAAACTCATAATGTTTGTATTTTTCCATCAATGTTTCAATCAATTTAGCCATTGAATTTCAACTAATGTCACTTGTTGCACATGTGATACTAGATGAAATGCATAAAATTGATAACATGAAATATTTTATTTTAAAATAAAATTAAAATACATTTTATAAATACATTTTTCGAATTTATGAATGTTACAAAACATTTCTTTTATATTTTACCAAAATTGGCACTTGCATTTCATCATGGTATCTTTTAAATAATTTTAATTAAAAAAAAATTGAAATTTATTATAAAAATCCAAAAATGCATTTATTCCAAATAATTTCTTGAAAACTATTACAAACTGTTTTACCAATTCTTGACTCAAATTTAAGAAAATTTTTATTTAACATTATTATATATTTACTTGAAATTCATTATTTGAAAATTTTAATCTCTATTTTTATACTCAACATTATGTGTACATAAAAGAATGTGAGAGGTTTTATGAGTAGAACCAAAAAAAATCTTTCATTTAATTATATATATGCGTCCCTTATTAATTATTTACCATATTTCATTTTTGTGAATTTTGTGACTTTAATTTTATTTTCATTCATATTTATTTTGTTCTTTATGAATTTAATTAATTTTCATATTGAAAAATTTTAAGACTTTCTTAATATTTTGGGAAAGCTAATAAAAATCTATTAACCTTAAAATTGTATTTTAAAATATTATTTGTATTTATTTAATTCTCATTTTGAAAATTTCTAAGACTTTTGGTGGATTCAATAAAATTCTCATATTTTTACATTTTATTTTAGAAAATTATCACTATTTCTAATCAATCTTTCATAATTGGATTTTTAAATAATTAATTTATTTTATATTTTAATACTTTTTTACAACTTGATTTCTTAAATATAATTTAATACATTAACAAAATAGAAAAATAAGATAGATAATTAAAGAATAAAAATGTATATAAATATAATTCAAAGAAATGTTTTTTAAAAATATTTTTCATTGCTACATTAATTTGAAGTTAGACTTGGACTTAATTAATTTAGACTTATTTTAAATTTTGATATGATTGATTATGTGAAATGGCACATGAATGAGACTCAAAATAAAAAGCCCATTTAATTATTTACTTATCTAAAAAACATGCATTTAAAGAAATAAATAAAAAGTCTAAATATAATTATTTACTTATATACACATACACACATAACTAAATACAAATGTTAATAATAATTATACCAATTAACAATAAAATAACAAATTCAACATCAACTACCTAAACTTACCAATAGGCACTTTTAAACTATTTTGTCTACTAATAACATCTCGAAGAATCCAAGCATCTGATACATAACCTTCTCATCCTGATAATACATAGATAAATCATCTCAAATCACCTGTACACACTCCACATTAGTAGCTATCTCATTTTTTTTTGTCCTATATCTTTGATTTGGCAATTTCTAGTACATGCATTTTAATGTAGATTCCATCTAATACTCCTAAATAATTCTGTTAACCAAAATAACGTACCTACCAAACTCAAATTTATCTAATAATTGCAAAGCTAAGCATATAACTATCGAAAGTCAGTTATAGGTTTCTTACTTATAAGCTCATATTGTTTGTATCCTTCCATCAGTGTTTCTATTAGTTGTTGAATTTCAACTAATGTTATTTGTTGAATAGGTGATACTAGTTGACATGTATAAAATTGATGACATGAAATATGTTTATTTTAAAATAAAATTAAAATACATTTTTTGAATTTATGAATGTTAAAAAACATTTCTTTTATATTTTACTAAAATTGGTACTTACATTTCATCACAATATTTTTTAAATAATTTTAATTAAAAATAAAAAATTAAAATTTATTATAAATAAATTATTCAAAAATGTATTTATTCTAAATAATTTGTTGAAAAATATTACAAACTGTTTATTCTTGACTCAAATTTAAGAAAATTTTTATTTAACATTATTATATATTTACTTGAAATTCATTATTTGAAAATTTTAATCTCTATTTTTATACTCAACATTATGTATACATAAAAGAATGTGAGAGGTTTTGTGAGTAGAACCAAAAAAAATCTTTCATTTTAATTATATATATTCGTTCCTTATTAATTATTTACCATATTTCATTTTTGTGAATTTTGTGATTTTAATTTTATTTTCATTCATATTTATTTTGTTCTTTATGAATTTAATTAATTTTTATATTGAAAAATTTTAAAACTTTCTTAATATTTTGGTAAAGCTAATAAAAATCTATTAACCTTAAATTTTTATTTTAAAAACTTATTTGTATTTATTTAATTCTCATTTTGAAAATTTCTAGGACTTTTGGTGGATTCAATAAAATTCTCATATTTTTAAATTTTATTTTAGAAAATTGTCACTATTTTTAATCAATCTTTCATAATTGGATTTTTAAATAATTAATTTATTTTATATTTTAATATATTTTTACAACTTTATTTTTAAATATAATTTAATAAATTAACAAAATAGAAAAATAAGATAGATAATTAAGGAATAAAAATGTAAATAAATATAATTCAAAAATTTTTTTAAATATTTTTCATTGGTGCATTAATTTGAAGTCAAACTTGGACTTCATTAATTTAGACTTGATTTTAAATTTTGATTTGATTGATTATGTGAAATGGCATGTGGACGAGACTCAGAATAAATGACCTATTTAATTATTTACATATCTAAACAACATACATTTAAAGAAATAAAAAAGAGTCTAAATATAATTATTTACTTATATACACACACATACATAGATAAACACAAGTGTGAATAATTATTATAGCAATTAAGAATATAATAACTAATTCAACATCAACTACCTAAACTTACTAATAGGCGCTTTTAAACTATTTTGTCTATTAATAATATCTCGAAGAATCCAAGCATCCGACACATAACCTTCCCATCCTAATAATACATAGATAAATCATTTCAAATCATATATACACACTCTGCATTAGTAGCTATCTCACTCTTTTTTATCCTATATCTTGATTTACCAATTTTTGGTGCATGCAACTTAATGTAGATACCATTTAATACTCCTAAACAATTCTATTAACCAAAATAACATGCCTACCAAACTCAAATTTATCTAATAATTGCAAAGCTAAGCATATAACTATCGAAAGTTAGTTATAGGTTTTGTTAGATTTGAATTGATCCTTATTTTGAAATGACAAAACATTAAGCTAAATAAGCTTGATCAAGATTTTGAAAAAGATTTATTTAGTACATGTTCTTAAGTTTTATATTTTGGTACTAAATAAATAATATAATTTTTAAAGCTTAAACAAACATTTCTTTGTTTTCATATTTCTCAAATCAAAACTATCTTTAAACATTCTTTATTTGAGCTTAAATGAAAGTCCAATTGTTGTTTTTAAAGTGAACTTATTCATTTTGGACTTAATACAATTTCGATAATATTGGTTTTGAGAAATAGATTAACTTGAGAAAGTTGTTTTAAAAAAACTAAGTTTTCCAACATTGAACTTGTTTTATTTTTTTGTATTAATTCACACAATTTTAATATTTGAATTTTATATGGCTTGAAATCTCTTTGAGTCTACTTTCTAATGGATTAATCAAAATCAAAATCCAAATTTTTTAAGAAAAGATTTTGAATTTTTACTAGATACTTTGCAGTTGTTTAAAAATTACACAATGAGTAGATTTGAAAATTTACTATAATTCATGCACAATAAATTGGATGATGAATTTTACATGGATAGAAACCCCATTAAGTCTAGTTTCTAAATCTTCAAATGGTTTGTGATTTGGATTTGTATAACTCAAGATATGATCAAATTAGTGAATAGAGTGTAAAATAAGATACAATAAAGTAACTTGACCAGATTGATCCCCTGGGTTACAGGATCAATCCCCTAGTTGAATCAATTAATCGAGTCCCTTACCTGATTGATCGGGTTATGTTTTCAAGTAAAAAATGGTATAAAACTTGAACCAATCAATTCTCTTATGGAAGGGATCGATCGGGCCTGGGCAACAACACTCTAACGGCTTCTTTTTCATGCTTCCAACGGGCATTTCTTCTTCTCAAGCTTTTACAATGGCTAGTTTTTCAATTTTTCTATATATTGGTCACTCCAACACACTAACAAAATTGATGAAGCAAGAGAGCTAGAGCCAACAAGTTATATTTTCATTTTCTCATAGAATCAAGAGTTGTTAGAGCTTAAAATCTATATCTTTTGTATTTGTTGTATCCAAGAAATATTGTGTTCTTCATTCATCAAATTTCTTTATACTTCATTAGGCAAACACTTAGCCTTTGGGAGGTATTTTATGTTTGCATTTTTATTAAGTGACTTTGCAATAAAAAGGTGAGGCATCCTCTTGAATTTATGAGATTGAGAAATTACTACTTAGCCTAGAAAGTAGAGAGTGTAAGGTTTATATCTTAAGCTTTAGAGAGAAAAAGATAGATGTAATTTCAATTCAAGAATAGTGGATTAAAGCCTTGATATGGACAACCTAAAGTAAGAATGTAGGTGTCTTCTGAAGAATGACCAAACCTCTATAAATAATTGTGTTGAATTTCTCTATCCCTATCTCCTTACATTTATTATTATTTATATTTGATTCCTTGTTCATCAATTGTTATTGTTTGCATTACATTTTCATAAAAAAATGCTTATTAAATTAATTCCTCATTCAATTATTTTGAAATCATTATTCAAAAAAAAATTTGAAAAAATTCAATTCACCCCCTCTTGGATCACCATTTTCCCTATAAAGCTAACAATTGGTATCAGAGCTTTGGTCTCTTTTTGTAGGTTTAACCACCTTGAGTAAAGATCCTATGGCTCAACTTAGGTTTTAAGATGGTGAGAAAATCTTTAAAGCTCCTATGTTTGATAAATTTAAATTTTGTGAATGGAGAAGGATGATGAAGATGTTTATAATGGTCCAAGATTTTAAAGCTTAGAATGTGATAAAGAAAGGGCTTGGAATTCCTTCAAATGATGCAAACTATATGAGGCAAGTGATGGATGATGCAAAGGCCAAATGCATTCTCTATGAAGCTCTTAACTCCCATAACTTCAACTTGGTCTCAAGTTGCTCCACTTCAAATGAAATATGGAGGAAGTTGGATGAGATACATGAAAGATAAATTTCCAACCAACATGCATCATATCTCATGGCGATTAAGGAACCAAAGGTAACCTCTAACTCTTGTGATTCAAACTCTTATACCTTTTATGAGT
This sequence comes from Durio zibethinus, assembly GCF_047325235.1. NCBI lineage: Eukaryota > Viridiplantae > Streptophyta > Magnoliopsida > Malvales > Malvaceae > Durio > Durio zibethinus. Next base: position 9,110,365 of record NC_143174.1, on the reverse strand, counting down.
TACAAAATGCTTACAATAATTTACTAATTGAGTTTGAAAATATGCACTTGAAACATAAGAAAATGATTGCAAAATTAAAAGTTGAAAATGAATTTTTGATGAATGTAAAAATGATTTTGGAAAATGAAAATGAAAAATTAAAAATAGATTTTAAAATCTGTCAAAGTAGAAATGAATTTTTAGAAAAAGAAAATGAAAATGTTGATTTGAAAAAGAAATTTGAAGTTTTGATGAATGAAAAACAAGATTTTAGATAAAAGTTTAAGTGCTAAAATGATTAAATGTAATTTTTTTAATTTTCATGGTCATACCATACATACTTGTCCTATAAAGAGAAAAGTTTCATTTAGAATTAGGCAAGTATGGGTTCCAAAAGAAACTAAAAACTTGGTCACTAACTCTTAAGGACCCAAAGCAATTTGAGTACCAAAAATCAAATGAGATTGTCTCTTGTAGTTGTGCTAGAGCAATGAGCTACAATGTGATAATTAAGATTGGAACTCTATACATACAATGGAGATAGGTAACCTCTAACCTTTTATGAATTTAATTTGGTTACCGATTCTCGATGAAATTTGAATGCTTGATTGATTATGCAAAATTTGGTTGACATTGATTACAAGACATGTGTTGCATAATCTTGAGAAAATGTGAGCTTGAATTGAATATGCATTTATTTTGCTCTTAAGTATGTTCTAGATGCTTGTTGAAATTGATTGTGGTGTTAAATTGCTTGAGCATAATTTTGTTGATAAATTTTTTATTGATGCTCAATGTGATTATTTATGTGCTAAATTATTTTTATATTTATGCACAAACTTATGAGGAGCATTCAAAGCTTAATGTTTTTGAAATTTTATGTTTTGCTTTGAAAATAATTTTTACTAGAGTCAAGCTTTAAAATATGAAATATTATTTTAGCAAGTTTTTAAATGGAAATGAATTTGAATATCTTGTATTCAATGTTTTTAACTTGCTCAAACAAAGAAACATGATAACTTGCATTGGTTTTAATTTTTCATAGTGTTAAGTGCAAGTTATAAAAGATGTTAGAGCCTAAAATATCAAATCTTGTTTTTGAACATTTATGGGCATAAAAACCATTTAGACTTTTTCAAAGTATGATATAAAACTTTTTTAAATGGTTTTAAGAGCTTAAATATGTGTTTAAACATATTTACCAATCTTAATAGCCTTTTTCAAGGAAATATAGGATTAAGAGTTGACTTTTTTATTTTCTTGTTTCTAATACCAAATGACCACTTGAACAACTTTGTTTTGTCATTTGAAATTTGTTGGAATGGTTCAAGATGGTTAAAAATGAGCTTGACTAGTTTTGAGATTTATTAAGATATTTTTCAAGCAAAAATGAGTTTTAAAGTGCAAAAATCAAAATCCTAGACATATTAAGCTTTGAATGAACTATCCTTTTACATAAATATATTTGCTTGAATGATTTTGGCATGATGGAAATGATTTTTGTGATTTTTATACATATTGATTTGTGATTGTTAAAGATGCCTATATGACCATGATGTTTAAACTTGATTTGTTTATAATACTTGGATCTTGTGAATTCTTTAAACATGATTGTATTATACATAATTATTTTAACTCTTGATTTGTGATTTTAGAAATTGATTATCCCCTTGTGCTTAAATCACATATATTGATGTTTGATTGTTCATCTCTTGATTTCTTATGAAATAGTCTTAAAATATGCTTTAATTATTTATCCTTATTAATTCAAAATTTATTTCATCTCTTGTGTTGACAAATTGATGAACTTTATGTGCTTAAAAGATATATATTGATTCTTTGTTCATTTATATTTTAGGTCATGATATGTGCTCAATGATGATTGATTCAATTTGACCTGAATGCTTGTGATTTGAAATGCTTGAATTGTTTATCTCTTGATTGTGAAAGATATTTTGTGAAATATGTTTATTTTGTGCTTAAATGTTTTATTGATTTTATGAAATATTTTGGATCTTTGTGCTTAATTGATATATCTCTTGATTTGTGATTTTGAATATGATGAACTACTTGTTTGTAAATGAAATATGTTGTTAGTTCATTTATTTGTTCTTATCAAGTGTATGTTTATATGATAAATATTATTTATCTTTACTTGACATACTTGCAACATGACTTAAGTAAATGAATTTCTTATGATGCTTATTTTTAGCTTAAGTCATTATTGACTATGGCCTATACTTTATGTAAATATATTTATGCTTTTGGGCAAAAATTTTCTTGAATATGTTTTTTATAATAAATATGTCTTCCTTGAGTTTCTAGTTTTCATATGGCTTAAAATTTATTTTGATATATTCCTTGATGATTTATTGAATATATATGAATATTGAATATGCATATTTTATGTTCATAAATGATCTAAAAGGTTTGATTTTTACACATTACATGAGAACTTTTGCTTTAGTACCATTCTTGTGCTATTTGATGTTTAAATTAATATATGGCCTCTAGCTTAAGTATATATCTCGCTTGCAATTGACAACTTGTGCTTAGTGAATAAATTTTCTTTTGCTTATAATGACTTAAAATATGGAATTGTTTTCTAACAATTGGTATAATTTTTATTAATTGATTTTCTTAATGCTTTTAATAAAAATCATTTGTCAAGAAATTTTTCTAAATCTATGCTAAGAGACCTTGAAATAAGCATGAATGAACTTACATTTTTGAGATTTTAAGTGGAATAAGCAAAGCAAGTCATCTTCATCATTCAAGCCCAAGTACATCAAAGACTAGCTCAAATGATGTGGAATGGAGGATTTAAAGCCTAACTCAACTACAATACGCACAACAACATAACTTGACAAGAATGGAGGTAATTGTATTGAATCTATGCTATGTGCCTATGATTTATAATGTTTAATGCATGATTTGATAAATGCTTGCTTTCATATGTGCAAAAATGAGATATTATGTTTGAATTGTGAACACTTTGCACAAATTAATCACCAAGCTACTTGATAGAATGTGTCTTAACTTTGTTAAATACTTGGATTAATTAATATTCATGCTTAGTTCTTGATTGCTTTGATTAATAGTTTTTATAGCATGAATATTCGTTTGAATCTTTGAACATGACTATGAGTTAGCTATGTTGATTTCTTGATTTGTAAATTGATATGACTCGTAGATTATGAATTATAAATTTAAAATTTATATACATGTTCATTGACTGAGATCTTTGAGGTGGCAAGTACCAAATTGTGCCTAAATGCTTGCATATTTTTTTAATTAGGTATATTGCTTATGTATTTTGCATATGCTTGTATGATTTTGATTGAAATATATGATTGAATACTTGCACATGTTTGGATTTAAGAATATTGCTTTGCATTGAAATAATTTAGATTATAATTGAATAATTATGCTTTCATTATTTCTTTGCCATAGCATATGTGCTCATCATGTTTGAAAAATCATGCTTATTTAATTTTTGTTAGGACATGATGATTGAACCTCATTGCTTATTAGTACTTATGATTTATTATATATACATATGAACTTTTGGTTCTTTTTTCGATAGGATAACTTATGAAAGATTACTATTATCATTTATGCATGTATTGAATGAATCTTTCATATGCTTGAAGTATGTGTGCTCTATGAAAGTTGTTGAATAAAATTACTAAGAATTGGCAACAATTGGTATCAAAATTGCTAAAAAGAATTTTAACTTTCATGGACACTTGGTTATGTACCTATCTTTAATATAGCTTATACCTTTCATGCAAAATTATGTCTGCCTTAAATTGATTAATTCTTATTTTGAAAATGAGGAGAAATTTTAGAATATAATTTTGTTTGATTTGTTTTGTGATAACAATTAGTATGCTTAGTGATAACATATCTTTAACAATTGGTATCCATAATAATTGGTATGAGCTTGTATGCATGTGCTTGAATGTATGCTTAATTGTTATTGATGTTTTTGAGTTCGAAGCACATCTTATCCCAACATGATTTATGAGTGGGTTGCATATCATTTATTATCCTTTTGCTCATAAATTTCATGTGGTTAGGTTGAATGAATGATTTTATGCTATAACATTTTAATTGGATACACTTATACTTTTGTGTTTGAATACATGTATATGAACTTCATAGTGTATATTATACTTGATTACATGTATTCAAAATACTCTTAATATTATTGGTATCAAGCATTTTGTCCCATGCCTTGAATTAATCTATTTTTTTTTTGAAATAACAAAAAGAGGGAGAGAGTTTAGAGATATTTCTTTTTGTATGCTTATAGCAATTAATATAAGAGCTTAAACAATTGGTATAAAAAGCATAAACAAAAAGAAAGAGAAATGTTTCATGAATATATTTGTTAAGGATGCCTTTTTGTGTTTAGTTGCTCATTCATATGCTCATGCCTTTTTGCTATGACAAAAAGGGGGAGAAATATCATATGGACAAATTTACATGTGCTTGACATCATGTGTTTGATAGTGCTTATTTCATATATTTGACTAACATATTTTTTTTATGTTCTGTTGGATTAGGATGCATCAACTGAGGGGGAGTTTTGCCATACATTGTTTAAGAGGGAGTTTTTCAAAATATTTTTCAAAATCTTAAATGTTTCAAAGAAAGTTTTTCATCAAGCAAATTTATATTTAAGTTTTGTCATATCAAAAAGGAGGAGATTGTTAGCCTTGAATTGATCCTTATTTTGAAATTAAAAAACATTAATCTAAATAAGCATGATTAAGATTTTGAAAAAGATTTATTTAGTACATGTTCTTAAGTTTTATATTTTGATACTAAATAAATAATATGATTTTCAAAGCTTAAACAAACCTTTCTTTGTTTTCATATTTGTCAAATCAAAACTATATTTAAACATTCTGTATTTAAGCTAAATGAAAGTTCAATTTTTGTTTTTAAAGTAAACTTATTCATTTTGGATTTAATATAATTTTGATAATATTGGTTTTCAGAAATAGATTAACTTGAAAGAGTTGTTTTAAAGAAACTAAGTTTTCCAACATTGAACTTCTTTTATTTTTCCGTATTAATTCACAAAGTTTTAATATTTAAATTTTATATGGTTGGAAAGCTCTTTGATTTTATTTCTAATGGACTAAACAAAATCAAAATCCAAATTTTTTAAGAAAAGATTTTGAATTTTTACCAGACACTCTATAGTTGTCTAAAACTACACAATGGGTAGATTTAAAAATTCACTATAATTCATACACAATGAATTAGGTGATGAATTTTATATGGATAGAAAAGCCCTTTAAGTCTAGTTTCTAAATCTTTAAAACGGTTTGTGATTTGGATTTGTATAACTCAAGATATGATCGAATTAGTGAGTAGAGTGTAAAATAGGATACAACAAAGCATCTTGATCGGATTGATCCCCTAGGTTACAAGATTGATCCCCTAGCTGAACCAATTGATCGGGTCCCTTACCTAATTGATTGAATTGTGTTTTTCAAGTGAAAAATGGCACAAAACTTGAACCAATTGATCCCCTCATAGAAGGGATTGATCAGGTCTAGGCAAAAACACTCCAACGACTTCTTTTTCATGCTTCCAACAGGCATTTCTTCTTCCCAAGCTTCCACAACAGCTAGTTCTTCAATTTCTCTATATATTGGCCATTCCAACACACTAAGAAGATTGATGAAGCAAGAGTGCTAGAGCCAACAAGTTATATTTTCATTTTCTCATAGAATCAAGAGTTGTTAGAGCTTAAAATCCATATCTTTTGTATTTGTTATATCCAAGAAATATTGTGTTCTTCATTCATCAAATTTCTTTGTACTTTATTAGGCAAACACTTAGCCTTTGAGAGTTATTTTATGTTTGCATTTTTATTAAGTGAATTTGTAATCAAGAGGTGAGGCATCTTCTTAAATTTGTGAGATTGAGAGGTTACTACTTAGCCTAAAAAGTAGAGAGTGTAAGGTTTTTATCTTAAGCCTTAGAGAGAAAAAGATAAAGATATAATTTCAATTCAAGAATAGTGGATTAAAGCCTTGGTGTGGACAACTAAGAAATGAGGATGTAGGTGTCTTATGGAGAAGGACTGAACCTCTATAAATCCTTATGTTTGATTTCTCTATCCCTATCTCCTTACCTTTATTATTGTTTATATTTGATTCCTTGTTCATCAATTGTTATTGTTTGCATTACATTTTCATCAAAAGTGCTTATTGAATTAATTTCTCATTCAATTATTTTGAAATCATTGTTCAGGAAGAATTTGAAAAAATCCAATTCACTCCATCTTGGATCACCATCTCACCTATAAAGCTAACAAGTTTCATACTTATAAAGTCATAATGTTTGTATCTTTCCATTAGTGTTTCTATCAATTTAGATGTTGAATTTCAATTGATGTCACTTGTTGCACATGTGATACTAGTTGACATGTATAAAATTGATGACATAAAATATTTTATTTTAAAATAAAATTAAAATAAATTTTTAGAATTTATGAATGTTAAAAAATATTTCTTTTATATTATACCAAAATTGGCACTTGCATTTCATCGTAGTATTTTTTATATAATTTTAATTAAAAATAAAAAAATTTAAATTTATTATAAATAAATTATCCCAAAATGTATTTATTCCAAATAATTTGTTGAAAAATATTACCAACTACTCAATCAATTCTTGACTCAAATTTATGAAAATGTTATTTAACATTATTGTGTACTTTCTTGAAATTCATTATTTGAAAATGTTAATCTCTATTTCTATACTCTACATTAAGTATACATAAAATAATGTGAGAAGTTTTGTGAGTAAAACCAGAAAAAATCTTTCATTTTAATTATATATATTCATCTCTTATTAATTATTTACCATATTTCATTTTTGCGAATTTTGTGACTTTAATTTTATTTTCATTCATATTTATTTTTTTCTTTATGAATTTAATTAATTTTCATATTGAAAAATTTTAAGACTTTCTTAATATTTTGGGAAAGCTAATAAAAATCTATTAACCTTAAAATTTTATTTTAAAAAATTATTTGTATTTATTTAATTCTCATTTTGAAAATTTCTAAGACTTTTGGTGGATTCAATAAAATTCTCATATTTTTAATTTTATTTAGAAAATTGTCACTATATATAATCAATCTTTCATAACTGGATTTTTAAATAATTAATTTATCTTATATTTTAATATATTTTTACAACTTGATTTTTTAAATATAATTTAATAAATTAACAAAATAAAAAAATGAGATAGATAATTAAAAAATAAAAATGTAAATAAATATAATTCAAAGATATTTTTTTTGAAAATATTTTTCATTGGTGGATTAATTTGAAGTTAGATTTGGACTTAATTAATTTAGACTTGATTTTAAATTTTGATTTGATTAATTATGTGAAATGGCATGTGGATAAAACTCAGAATAAAAGGCCCATTTAATTATTTACTTGTCTAAAAAAACATGCATTTAAAGAAATAAAAATGAGTCTAAATATAATTATTTACTTATATACACATACACACATAGATAATCACAAGTGTTAATAATAATTATACCAGGTAAGAATAAAATATCTAGTTCAGCATCAACTACCTAAACTTACCAATAGGCACTTTTAAACTATTTTCGTCTACTAATAACATCTCGAAGAATCCAAACATCCGATGCATAATCTTCCCATCCCAATAATACATAAATAAATCATCTCAAATCACATGTGAACACTCCGCATTAGTAACTATCTCACTCTTTTTTGTCGTATATCTTGATTTGACAATTTTTGTTACATGCATCTTAATGTAGATACCATGTAATACTCCTACAAATTTTGTTAACCAAAATAACATACTTACCAAACCCAAATTTATCTAATAATTGCAAAGCTAAGCATATAACTATCAAAAGTCAGTTATAGGTTTCATACTTGTATACTCATGATGTTTGTATCTTTCCACTAGTGTTTCTATCAATTTGGTTGTTGAATTTCAACTGATATCACTTGTTGCACATGTGATACTAGTTGAAATATATAAAATTGATGACATGAAATACTTTTTATTTTAAAATAAAATTAAAATACATTTTAAAAATACGTTTTTAGAATTTATGAATGTTAAAAAAACATTTCTTTTATATTTTACCAAAATTGGCACTTGCATTTCATCGCATTATTTTTTAAAATATTTTAATTAAAATAAAAAAATTGAAATTTATTATAAATAAATTATCCAAAAATGTATTTATTCCAAATAATTTGTTGAAAAATATTACAAACTACTCAATCAATTCTTCACTCAAATTTAAGAAAATTTTTATTTAACATTATTATATATTTACTTAAAATTCATTATTTGAAAATTTTAATCTCTATTTTTATACTCTACATTGTGTATACAAAGAATGTGAGAGGTTTTGTGAGTAGAACCAAAAAAAATCTTTCATTTTAATTTTATATATTCGTCCCCTATTAATTATTTACCATATTTCATTTTTGTGAATTTTGTGACTTTAATTTTATTTTCACTCATATTAATTTTGTTTTTCTATGAATTTAATTAATTTTCATATTGAAAAATTTTAAGACTTTCTTAATATTTTAGTAAAGCTAATAAAAATTTATTAACCTTAAAATTTTATTTTAAAAAATTATTTGTATTTATTTAATTCTCATTTTGAAAATTTCTAAAACTTTTGGTGGATTAAAATAAATTTCTCATATTTTTAAATTTTGTTTTAGAAAATTATCACTATTTCTAACCAATCTTTCATAATTGGATTTTTAAATAATTAATTTATTTTATATTGTAATATATTTTTACAACATGGTTTTTTAAATATAATTTAATAAATTAACAAAATAGAAAAACAAATAGATAATTAAAGAATAAAAATGTAAATAAATATAATTCAAAGAAATTTTTTAAAAAAATATTTTTCATTGATGCATTAATTTGAAGTTAGACTTTGATTTAATTAATTTAGACTTGATTTTAAATTTTTATTTGACTAATTATGTGAAATGACATGTGAATGAGACTAAAAAAAAAAGGTCCATTTAATTATATACTTATCTAAAAGACATGCATTTAAGAAATAAAATGATCATGTTTTGCATATTAAACATGTTTCAAATAAAGAATCATGGATTTTTTTAATATATAATTATAAATAAATTATAAATAATTTTTTACATTTTACTTTTATTTTGAATTTTCTTTATTTCATTTCTCCCCTTCTCTCCCCTCTCTATAAGTTGTACCCCTCTCTAGTTCTTCGCAATTCAAATGGATAGTCCTTATTTCTATAATTCGACGATTGGTTGCCATCGCTGCCGACCGCCGCTCATTGACATCAAAATTCCTCAAAAAATATCTCTAATAGTCCTCTTGATCTCTTAAAAAAAAATGTCACACGTGTGACGTAACTAACACTTGACATCTTTATTAACAAAAAATTTGGCACGAGGACCAAAATGTCGTGACTTCATAAAAACGATACCAACAAATGAATTTCTGATAGTATAAAGATCAGAATAATATTTGACTTAAAATTTAAAGATAATGGAACTATTTTTTGTACTTTTTATATAATTGTTAATTTTATCATAGTCATTCAAGTTTCTCAAGCTTTAAGACTTGACCAAAAACTAAGCCCTATAAACTTCCATTCGACAGGAAAAAGAATCATGATACCGTTCGATCGACAAACAAAGGCACCTATTTGATTGGGACTGAGGAAAAAAAAATTAAAGAAAAAACAAAAGCACCCATTATAAGAAATTTGTGCTCAGCATCCCTCTACAGATCCCTAACCCTCAAACAGCCATTATTCTACGGATAAAAGGAAACAAAAATTAAAATCAAGGGAAATAAATAAGTGTCACACTGTCTGCTGGAAATGGTACATATGCCCCTACAATGTTGCCAGATCTTCTGCCTCCTCTTTGTGGAAACTCATGCGTAATTCAAGGAAACAACCCTGACAAAGGATGCCTCATAAGCCATATAAATGCTTGCTGCCACCCAACCACCACCACTGCGAATTACAAATCTTATCTTAAATTTGACGAAAGCCCTCGGCTCAAACCCATTGACGGGCACTGGCCACCAGAGACTCATCAACTCAATGCCAGTTTGCTTTATAGAAAGTAATCAGGTGTCCTCCGGGTTACATCCGGCTCTCCTCTCCTGGGAGCAGGCTCAAACTGCAAGAACAGAATAGTTCTTAAATGTTTATATATGGACGTGCAAGGAAATATACCATCATTTACAATGAAAATATTAAGCAAGCAGAGCGGGTGCGTGTGTGAGAGAGAACAGCTCACCTGAATGAATGTATGACCCTTGCAGTCATCAACTTCCAGGATGGAAGCCATGTTCCCACATCGATAGCAATAATTAGGTGCACTAAATATAGTAACAACCTTTTGTTCCTGTCGAATAAATGGTATCAATTACACAAATCTCATATAAAAACTCAAAATATTCTGGAAAAAGCAGCAAAATAGAGGAAGTACTTACATGACCCCAATTGTACCCTTCCATGACCAGCTGATGAGCCCTAGCAATCAGCTTCAAATTGTTCATATGGTTAAATTGCTCAGATATGTCCTAAAAAAGTCATAAAAATTAGCACACCAAGGGAAGTTAAAAACTTACCATTTGACCACATCTAACAGAAAACAGAGGAATAAAAACAAAAAAAAAAAAAAAAAGGAAGCAAAACAAAAGAATATTACTTGGCCAAAGGTATATCCAGCACCCCTTGGAGAAATACCCCAACCGCAACGATCATCTGGATCAGACCACAATAGATCACACATGGGACCCTCATGAGGGACTTCTTGAACACGGTCAAAATTGCGTATATTATCCAGCGTTTCAATGGATGGAGACAACCCACCATGGAGACAGAAAATTTCAGATTCAACCTTCAAAACAGCAGAAAGTCTGCAGCTAAGAACCATTAAAAAAAACCAAATACAAACATAACAAAACAATACATTTGCCTATAAATGATTTATGGTGTCATAAACTAACAAACTATATCAAAAGTTGGACTAACATCAGCAGAGTTAGCTCAGCTTAGCTTAGCTAGTTGTTTAATCACATATGATCTATAAGAATTGAAGCTTTTAAGTGATGAATAGTGCTGCTAAAATTTCTACTAAAGATTACCAGTGAGACAGAGAATAGAAAAAAAAAATGGAAAGTTATGGGTGTTGGGCAAAGTTATGAAAACAGCATGCCAGAAGTGATGGCAGTTTCTTTAGTTCACTTTAATATCAATCCCTTTATGGTTACAGTTAGAAAGTTGTCATCCCATGGTAAATAAGGGATCTGATAGCCTACATTTATTCCAACTCGGAGGTGAGTGTTGGATAATGGTATGCCTAGGACAATGGTACGTTCAATTTTTTTCTAAGTTTTTCCTTATATAGAGGCTTGGAGCTCCATTCGCATCCATCAGCTATTGAGGTCAAAACCATCAGATATGTCAGACAAAAGCCCTTAATGGAAAATCAAGAGTAACAAGGGAACACTTTCCAAAAGTAGTGCACCATGTTGAAAACAAAATAAAATCAATCACATGTGGATGGCACGTGCTACAAAGTGTCTAAATTACTCAAAGCACACCTAAGTTAATGTCCTAATTTCAAGTAACACAACCTAAAAGCTTTATAAAAGAACATTTCAAACATCAAACTACAAATAATAAGATACTAACCAATGCTGTTAGTGGAAAATAGTCAAACAGATCAGTAAAGATCTTCCAAACGTTGGCATTGCCATACCTGCAGATAAATAGAAAACATATCTTCAAAGAAAGATCAAAAGTTCAATCAAAAAGAAACTTAGTAACCCAAAAAAGTAAATGAATAAACAATTAACATAGGACCAGCATACAACATAGCTTAACAGAGAAAGTAGTTTCAGAGTATTTTAACTACTTAATTGTTTCTGCAAACATAATCAACTCTTATTTTCAGAACAAGAATTACATGTTAAGTGAATCCTGCCTTCTAGCACAGAAAACTTAAGACACCCTTTAAAGTTATGTAACTACATGCAAAACAAGCTTATCCACGGACAACATCGCATTGCCCCAGCACTAATATTGGCATAAGCTACTTTCAAATTCAATGTTTAAACCAGTTCAGAGCCCAATTGTCTCTGTAAGAAAGATAATTGACATGCCACCTAAGCAAAAGTTTAATGAAAATTTGTGTGTTAAAAAAGGAAGATCTGGAAGTCATTGAAACAAAACATCATACATCTAGATCAAAATACTTTTTTAAAAAATTTCTTACATCAACCTGTCCCTAAAATAAATTGATTCTCTTTGTTTTATCTATTTGCCACATTAGATTCATGCATCAAAGCTGCACATCAAGCACAAAATATAACCAGATTACTTTCCCACTTAGTATAATCAAATTAAGGCTTAAGCCTAACGACCTTCAGACAATATATATAAATGAAGAGAACACAGAGGAAAGAGGAAAGATAACGAGCAATATATTATGGTCAAAATAAAGAAATCCAGCCCCAATCTCAACTCTCAAAATGAATGTATTTCTGCATTGGAAATAAGCCTATATAACAAGATTCTAAGATACTCACTTCCTTAAGCATTCATCATAAAAGCCATACACTTGAGTAATCTGCACTTTAAACATAAAACCATTAACAGGAAATAAAACAACCAAGTGGATATAAATAAGTTGCAAAGAAAAATGGAAAACAACAATGACAATCATTTTTTTCGACATGCATTACAGCTTATAAAAAGAACACTAACAAATCATTCCTACTTAATAAGCTCTTACAAGCAATATACATCATGAATAGTCATTTAGAAACATAGCATACCTGACGACTCTCATGATTTCCCCTCAGAATTGTTATCCGTTGGGGGTAACGCACTTTCAGGGCTACCAAAAGCTGAACAGAAGTCAATCATAAACAAACTATAAGTTGCAACCACAACAAAACACAATTAACTGCAATTAATTAAGGTTCTGCACAAAATAATTCAGAGAACAAACAATCACCACAATTATAGCAGTATACTTGAGACTCCACCTTGAGTTCATCAGATTACTTAGGGTCAAAGAAAAAAATCAATTTGTAGATAATAATTTCGTTATTTTAGTGGTTAACTCCCATATATTGTATAATAAAGCTGCATAATAGACACATCAAACAAAATGGTAGAAGTTTGACAAAATGCCATGGATGATAACATATGAAACCAGACAGCAGATGAACTCCAATCTGAAGCAATAAGGAACATTGAATCAACAGACCAATCAAACTTGACCTGACCACATGCCAGTAGATAGAAAAATGTCACCATAAGACAGTTTGACTAACCATGTGATATGCTCAGAGAGAATACGAAGCACATAGATGTATGTGTGTCTTTGCACAGACATACTCCATACATGTACACACACAAAAACACACATTTCTGTACATATGTTTATATGCATGTGTCTGTATGTGCATATATATGTAAATAGATGCATAGATTTACTTCAACAGTGCTTCATACATATATACATACGTACATACACACAAGCATATATATATATATATATATATATATATATATATCAATATGAAACATATCTACATACTAAGATTCGTCAAAACTAGTAAGCATGTGGATCTTTGTGTATGCGTGCATGTGTACACACATCCGCCACCTAAGATGAATAAAAATCTGTCAAATCTGGAGACCTGTGCAAATTCATCATGCAGAAAAGCTAATTAAATAAAAAGAAGTGCAATTAGTACTGTAACCACGACCACCTCAACTAACCCTCCTTTTTTGCAAAATCACTAAACACTTAAATGAACAAAATAATGTAGGTTCCTTGTATAGAATTATCGCTAGTAGAAAATAACACAATCAGGAAAAAGAAAAAAAAAAATCAAACAGTCCAGGTGAAACATATCAAAATCAGGAAATCAAAGATGGTAACCCATACTTACTGTTACAGTTTCAACTGAATAGTAACCACGATCAACATAATCTCCCATGAACAAGTAATTTGTATCTGGACACTGACCATAAAATTTGCAACAAAAACTAAATGTTAAAAAAAAATAACACAGAAAAAAAGCTAAAAGAAATAGGAAGTAGAGGAAAGTCAATAAAAAACAAGCTTAATTGATGAACAAGCAAAGTGTATCAATGCACCAAAATTTTGTTTGAATAGTCAACAAGTGAAACAACAAAATTAAAATCAAATCAAAATCAGAAATTATGTTAGTAATTCAGATTCCTAGTGTACCATGTTACATTACAGGCATTAGTGTTCAAGCTAACACCATCCCACAAAGTAATGAAAATTCTATAGAGCAGAAATATAGTTAGATATGCATGATGGCTGTGCTCATGATTTGTGAATGCTTGTTGAAGACCAGACAAGGACAAAGTACAACATGCATTTCAAATTGTTCACAACAGTTAGCATCACATACGAAATACAAAATAGCAGCCTCTGTCAGAGAATTTACCTTCCCTCCAATTCGAAAAAGTTCTGCAAGATCATGAAATTGTCCATGAATATCACCGCATATTGTAACAGGGCTCTTGACAGGCTGTGTTGCATCAAACAAAAAACCATTCAAGTCATAATAAGCCAACCGCACATGTGATAGGAGAAAGCAATTGATGCATTCATTCAAATAATTGAAAGGCTCCATAGTAAGTCTTAAAACTGGAAGCTTAATAAGATTTTAAGGTTCAAAAGGGGACACCCCAACTGTTAGAACATGAGACTTTCAAGATAGAGATCTTAGGTTCATATCGTGGAAGGGAAGGTTGCGGATTGTGGGATGGGATGGAACTACCACATGTATGTACCAAAAGATAAAATACACGGGACTTAAAGATACTTGATGACCATATCAAGAATTCAAAGAACAGGATAAGGCACAGGTATGAATGCTAACAATTGCAGTATATAGCATTCAAAGTTCTCATTATTTCATTTCCTTTTTTCTTTTCCCTTAGAGTCTATGAACTATAGAGCAAAAAACTTTGAATTATTTCTTTTTTTTATACCTTATCAGTCATCATGTAAAGAAAGCAAAACTTTTAAAACAACAAACTCCATACATTTCTTTTATCAGAAAAAGAAAACACATGTTACCATCAGTAGAAACAAATCTATAGCAGCTTCAATCACAACATAAACCTCAATTAAACCAACTAATTTTTAAACATATATTATCAGTAACAAAAATATAAAAACCAAAAAGCAGGAATTAACGTGCATAAATTCAGAAATTCAATGCTGCCAATAACAAATATAGGCTAACAAAAAAGCAAATCACCACCAAAGATATTATCTTGGGGGAAAATAATAGAAACAAAATTGAAGTGATGACAGGGGCAATGGATGATAAGGCATACCTGAACATTGCTTTCCTCCATCAGTATCTCCTTAGCCTTGTCACATAACACCCTGACCTAATTCATAAAAAGAATTCCACGACAAGATCATGTACACAATAACTTTAAAAAAGAAAAAGGATTATCATCAATAAAGAGAGGTGAGTAAACAATGAGTTCTAGTAAGCCACAAATGACCAAATTAACATACATGAAGGCTTTTAAAAGTTTAGCCTAGTACGAGGTTTAAGGCACACTAAATGCAGCGGGAAAAGAAAATACGCATCCCAATGAAGAAAGTTGCTAATTTCCACAATGATTAATAAAAAATTCAAAACAAAAATTAAATTTGTTATACTTACTAACTCCAAACGTACTTTTTTAATAAACTTTGAAATGTTGACCCCCTCATAGACTAAAATGATCAAGCACTATAGAATAATATTATCACACTCTAGCATGAAGTTCCCTTCACCTCCATCACCACAGGCAATTAAAAATGAACAGTGTGCTCATTTCCTTAAAAAGACACATTAATTTTCTTTTTTTTTTTCTCAATTAAAAATAAATTCCTTGTAAATACAAAAAATCGAAGAATTAAAAAGGAAGCCTACAACCATATGCCCTGGTGCCATCCAAAAGGCACCTTCACACCTAAACACGCAGCTTGTGTACACTAAGAAAACTGTCCAAATAAGATACAATGCTACAGGCAAGAAATAGATTTATCACAACTCAAATTACAGCAGCTTTCCCCTTTAAGAGGGACAAAACTAATCCTATTTGTGCAAATATTGTCAAATCCTTAGTCAGAGAAGCACAATGGAAAACAAATGTATCAAATGACGCAGCAGATAGACATGGAATTGGCCAAACCTGACAAGAAATTTCAGAACATTTCTACCCTCTAACAACATTTCTTGAGGGCATTAATCCTTAGCCTCAAAAACCAATGCTTTAGACAATTGAGCATTGTTACTACACTAGGATAAAATTAAGTAAAATGAATTTACTAATACTAAACCTCCAATTCTATGAAGACTACACATTTGTCTTAGGAAACGAAAGCAAGTAAGAAAATGAATAAACAAATTGCATCAATATTAGTAAAACCAAGCAAATAAATAAATAAACAAATCGATTCCGCAAAGATCCTATCTTGCTTTTGTTTTTTCTGTTCCAGCAGATAAAGTGGATCTGACTAAATATCTAGAAAATACTCAACAAAAAATGGATCGGTGCAAAAAGCCAGAGATCAAGCCGTAAATGAAGAAATTCCAAACAGATCCATTCCGTTTCGGAATGAAAATAAATACCTCTTGCTCCGATAAGGGCTTGCACTGCATCAGCTGAGAAATCTGTTCGTCCAGGTTCCCATGCGAGTTCGAACCCACTGAAGACTCCATCATTCTATTATTATTCTTAACCCTTGATTCCCAAACTTTTATTTTTAGTTTTCTGGAGAGAAAGGAAAATAAAGAAAGGAAGCGGTGGTGAAGACCCCAATGCTTTCGATCACTCACTCCTGTTAACAAATTTAGTTTTCTTTTTGATTGAGTTTTATTTTAAGGAAAAAAAAATAGTTGAGGCCGTTTCAAAAAATGTTTGGGCGGAATTTTGGTGTTGTCGAGTTTAGCGAGTGGAAGTAACGGACCCATCATCATGGAGTAGAAATATGTGGTGGAGGGTTTCAGTCTGACCGTGGTGATGTGATTGCAAGAGGCGCGTGGGTTGGGATCTGCATTCAGGTTTTGATGATTGGTTCCACGGATCTTTGTACTTATTGGGCGTAACAGAAGCTTCGAGATGTCCAAGCAAAAACTTGGAATTTAGGGTAGCATTGGTGACTTCATAAAATCATTATGGTAATAAGAACAGGTAAAAAAAGTTATGGCTTGTTTCCAACCATATATGTCATAATCGGAATGAAAAACAAATTGGGGCTTCTTCGGAGATATATTTGTTTTGTGTTTTATATTTTTTTTCTTTGAAAATTAGAAATAAAATTATGTTTGATAAGTTAATTTTGTTTTAAAAATAAAAAAAAATTGAAAATAAAATTTTGGAGATTGTTGGAAGTGAAAAAACAATGTTTTTAATATTTTAAAAACATTTCTATTGTTGTTTTGAAATATTACCCGGACATGAACAATATCAATTTTAATGTGAAAAAAATGAAAAAACCATCTAAACTATCAATTTTTAGATCCCAACCACTGCCACTTTATAACCCATGTCCCCAGCCACTTCTTCATGTGATCCTTTGTTTTCTTGCATCATGTAACGAAATGTTAATTATCAAATGTGTTTTCAATTTCAATAAAATAAAATAAAATTTTCAAAAATATAAAACATAAAACATGAAATTGACAATAATATCAAACAACCTCTAAGTTAATAGTTAATTTGGTTCATTGTCAAATCAGTAAAATATTTTAAAAATTAGAAGTTCAAACTTTTAAGTTTGAAATATTAATAAAAAAATTCAACTCTAATAATTTAAAAAATTAAACTAAAGTTTTAAGATATATCATAAATTTTAAATTTTAAAATATAAAATTCAAAGAATAATAACTATTGTTAGTTTTAAGTATCCAATTTAATTCATGATGACCAATAACTTTTCATAAAACTCCAATTGTTACCAATATAAAGATCGCATGCATTTCCAAAATAAAGGCTTACTATCAAGATTTTAATAAGAAGACACATTAGCAAAGTTCTCATTTTCATCTTCAAGTATAATTATGTCATCATCATCATTGTATATGTCATCCAAATTCAAATCATCTATATTATTAAAAAATTTTGTATTTAATATTGAATAAAATATATATGATAAAATTAATGATAATCAACCCAACTCAAAATAAGAATAATTAAAATAATGCAATTGAAATAATCAAATTACCATAATTTTGAGTTTTAACATTACACGAAGTAAGTTGTTGACAAGAAAATTCTTTTATGTATATTTATTTATTCTAGTGATATTTTTATTTATTATTATTTATTTAAAATTATATTTATCAGTAAGTAGTTAGGATTATTTTGAATTTATTATTATCTAGTTTATCCTTTAGGAATGATATATATTTAGTTGAATTAGAAAACTATGTAAAATTAACCTATAAATTCATTTTAGAATTAAGTTAATAAATGTGAAGAAGTCTTAATAAAAAAATACTTAAAGTTTGAGTTCACTTTAAAGAACGTTTTACTTTTCTCCTTTTTTTAGTACACAACATTTGATATCAAAGTCAATTTGAGTGATATGTATCATTTGGTATCAGAGTCATGTTGAAATATCAAATCAACGGCTTGAAATGTTAAATGCCAAAATGTTGTGTATAAGATAATAAGTAAAAAAATAAAAAGAGCTTTTAAAAAAAAAAACTCAACCTTTGTAATTTATTTGATTCACCTTTGGTCATAACAATTATAAGTTGGTTTTTAGATAAGCCAATTAAATAATAAGATATGATGATAAACATAAATAATTATTATCTCTTAATAAATAATCTTAAAAGATAAATAAATAAATATTCTAAAATAATCATCCTAAATTATAAATAAAATAATAAGGCAAATCTCAAGATAAAATACTAAGATAGTCCTAATTAAATATCTTAGAATGGTAAATGCACATAACATTCCATTTTTGTTAAAAACACTCTTGTTTTCAAGGGTTAAAACTAGAAAACTAGCACTTGCCTTTTCCTATGTCCTTCCACATTGCTTCAGTTTGTTGATGAATCTTGTTAAAATAAACTAAAATTGAAATTAAAAGGATACTTGATTGGATTATTCCAACATATACAAGAGCTATTTGATCAATGCTAATATTCTGAAAGTGCGATTTATTAAACACAAAATCAACTTCTTTGTTGAATAAAATTGGATGATTTTGCAATTGAAATGGCAGCGAGATGATAAAACTTTTCTCCACATTCTCGAAGTTGTTGGACAATTCTAGTTTAGGAAAAGTATATAGTGTTGCTTGATTTAACAAAAAATTTTTAACAGCTTCAAAACTTTTTACTTTTTTAGATCGATCATCATGATCAACTTTATAAGAAACCACTAGATTTAAACATAAACTCATGAAAAAATATAGTTCACTAATCTTGTTTATTACAATTTCTAACTCTGCAAGTTGTTGATTTGACATCTTAAATCGTTAATTTAACATATCAACCAGGCTTTGATATCAAAATGTTATGTATCAGATTAATAATCAAGAAAGTAAAAAGAGTTTCAAATGAAACTTAACCTTTGTTATTTGTTAGAATATTTATTATTTATATTTTAGGATTATTTGTTAAAAGATAATAGTTATTTATGTTTATCATCGTCTTTTAGGATTTAACTTTAAAACAAACCAAAAATAAAAATA
The DNA here is from genome assembly GCF_047325235.1 of Durio zibethinus. Lineage (NCBI taxonomy): Eukaryota > Viridiplantae > Streptophyta > Magnoliopsida > Malvales > Malvaceae > Durio > Durio zibethinus. Next base: position 9,090,553 of record NC_143174.1, on the reverse strand, counting down.
AACAGAAAAAAAAAAACAAATCAAAAGAAAGTGACACCTAAAAAATATAAAAATGAACCCACAACAAAAAATAAACATATATATTTATTTATATAAAAGTAAAAAAAAAAAAGCAAATGAAAATAATAAGATAAAACAAAATGGGCCTATGAAAAAAAATAAAAAACAAGCTCATGAGTAAAAAATAATTTTAAAAAGTTTTGAATATAAAAAAATGAAAAGCAAAAAAAAAAAGAAAAAAGGCACATGTCAACATAGGAAGGAAAGGAAAATGTGAAAAAATAATTTTAAAAAAAAGGTTAACACAAGGTGAATAGTGCAAATTCGTACAATTTTAAAAATAAATTATATATACCACTAGGTGTTTGGGGGTATAGCATTTTCAATTTGCTTTTGACCCGTCTCTGTTTTTTACAAAAAAATTGACCTGAATTGACTTAATATTAATTTTTTAAAAACATGCTCACATCAAGTCAAGACAAATATAAACCTATCAAATATTGATTATTTTGCTATTTTTATTGATTGGCTCAATTTGTTGTAAAATCGATTTAGTTAAAAATACAAAAAAAAAACAAAACCAAAAAAAAAAAAATAAATAAATAAATAAGGGTGCTACATAGACACTTTCATTGACATTATTTTTTTATAAAATTTATCTAGTAAAAAAAATAAATGAAAAATAAAATAAACAAAAAGAGAAAAAAAAATATCTCACTATTAAATCGAGTTGAATCAAAACCCATCGGTTACAAATTATTTTGTCATCCCTACTCATTGACTCACTTTTATTGCAAAATTTATGTAATTGAAAAAAAAAGCAAAGGAAAAAAATTGAATTGGAGTGTCACATTGATTTCTCCATTAGGCTTTTTAACAAATTTATCTAAATTAAAAACAAAAAATAATAAAGTTGACAAAACAGAAAAAGAAGAAAAAAGTCAAAAAACAAAAAAGAAAGAAACATAAGGTTTCATGGTGACACCATAAATTAAGGTCAAACAAAAGTCAAGATTAGTAAAATTTATATGATGGATAGATGGAATAAATTTAAATTATGTATAAATATAGTTTTTTTATTAAATTAAGATATTAAGTAATAATTTTATTAAAATAATAATATATATAAATATAAATGAAAGAAATAATTAAAAATATAATTATATATATATATACTCATGTCAAAACAAAAAACCTTAAACCTTCGTTTGACCTAAACCTGATTTTAAAAAAGAAAAAAAATCTTAATTTGATCCCAATTTTTTTAAAACTTGCATGTATAAGATTGGACCAAATATAATGTAATACCCCAACCCAAACATTACAAGAAAATTTTCATATACTAATACTTAATTAAACTGACAGTCAATTATGTTAGTAAAAGCGATTTATACTAATGGATTTTTAAAACTATTAACATATATCATACCAATACCAATACTTTATACAACAATCGGTATAGATAAACTTTTTTTGATGGCATATAACTATCTGTCAATATAATAATGTTATATACTAACACTTACCTATATTGACAATCATATTAAGTAAGTAAAAATTATCTATACTAATGGATTTTTGTTACTGTTAGTATAGACAATGCCTATACCAACACTTTATTTTTTTATCAGTATATATTGATATTTTTCTAACAGTGTATAAATAACCATCAATATACATATTTATATACTGACAGATTGTATTTTAACTATCGATATAAGTTTCAACTAGTAAAAAATATCTATAGGTAGACAGTACCTATACCAATAGAAGTAATTAACTGTCAGTATAGCCATAGGATATATTGACAGTTATATCTACCCGTTAGTATACACTATAAAAAATTATTAGAAGAATTGACGCTTGATTATATTAACAGTCAAATTGTGTAAGTAAAAGATATTATACTAATAGATTTTTAATAGCATCAGAATATACAATATTTATACTAACACTTTGTTCAACTGTTAGTATAAGTAAAATTTTCTAACAGTATGTAAATATTTGTCTATATAAGTATGTTATATACTGACTGTTGTTATTATAACCATCAGTATAAGCTTCAAAAATATTAATTCATAATTTCTTTTTCAAAAAGTATTAATTCATAATATATTTCCCTCTAATAAAAATTCTCAAAAACTATAATTTCTCAAATCCCGCTAAAATTAAACACTAAATTAAATAATTGCAAGAAAAAAAAATAAATTATTTACAACAATTAAAAAAATTTCCCACACCTCTTAACTCTTCCTATCTCACCTCAGTCTATCGCTTGTCTTTCTCTTTTAACTGCTAGTCTCCTTATTTCCCTAAAATTGTAAACTCAAATAACCTTATATCGGTAAATTTCCACAATCTGTCACTCTTCATTTTGCCTTCTCCATTGATTCAAGGCTTCTCATCTTTCTCACTCAACTCCCAAGCTCCCATTCTCAATCTTAAGAAGTTGCTTCCATACCATTCAGAGTTTGAGAAAAAAATTGGATGTGGAGTTGAATATATGATTGTATGTTTCTCTTGCTTTTTTTTTTTTTTTTAAATTTTGATCACTGAAATTTATTATAATTGGAAGCTTAAATTAACCAATTTAATTAAGTATTTTTTTTTAAATTCGAAGAAATTTTCATTTTTTTTTATTAAATCATGAAACTGTTTTAGCGTTCCAATTCCTATTAAAATTTTTAGGGTTTCCAATTTTGTGATGATAACGAAAAATGTCTCTGATGTTGATTTTAAATTTTAAAAGCTTTCATTCTTCTAAGAGAAAACCATATAGGGGTTTCCTAGTTTGTATAAATTAGCTTTGTGTTTTCTTTTTTCTTTGGTTAGTTCAAATGCTTTTTTCTTTTTTTGCTATTTTAGAGTGTTTTTATGTTGATTTTAAATTAGCAACCACTTTTTACTTTTTCAATTTCACAATTGAGCATTATAGGTGCTAAATCTCTTTTTTTTAGCTGTCAATTTTAGCATATCTCTCTCTCTTTCTTTTTTTCTTTTTCTTTTCCTTCTTTATAGGTACTTTTGCTTAGTTAGTTTGTTCATAGTTTTTTCTCCAAAAATTAATAGTAAGGTACTATCTTTTATGGGGTTTTGTTATTGATGCTTTTTCCTTTTTGTCTATCTATCCTTTTTTTTTTGTTTCCTAGTTCTGGTTTTTCATTTCCAAGTATGGTATTCTTAGGTTTATAGTCCTTAAAAAAGATCTCAACTCTTTTGTTTTGATTATGTCTTGGTTGCTTACTTTGATGTGGTTTCTTTTACTGTTGCTGGACTTGCTTTTTTTCTTGTTTTCTGCTAATACTTCATGTTTTGTACGATAAAGGTTTGAATTTGGTTTCTCTGCAGATGAGAATTTTTTTAATTTCATTTCATGTGGGTTTTTTTATTCTTAAATTTTTAAGCAATTTCTGTAAATTCTCTTGTAGTTAATTGTTTTCTTTTCCATATGGCTAATAAACAAGAAGTTTTATGCTTAATAGAATAATTGCTTATAAAGTTAAAAATTTTAGGACATTTATTAGGCAATTCTCACTTTAGAACTTATAAAACTTTTTCATGGTGATGATGATGGCAATTTTTTGGAATCATAATCACCTTGAAAAAAGTTAATTGTTGCCTTTTTCTTTTATTTTTCTACACTGATGATAGTGACTGGGAAACTTGGTTGAATTTTAAAGGGATTAGTGCTTTTGGATATGGTATTCTTTTATGGAACCAAGATCATTTTATTAGTATGATACTTTTTTCTTAATTTTTTGCTTAAAATGTCAAATTCGCTCAAAGTACTATTTGAATCAAAAGTTTTCTCTCATCCATGTCAAAGACATTTGGATGATTTTGTAGATAAAGTCTTTTATTTGCATTTTAAGTAAGTGAGTTTGTAGTTGAAACATATAAAAGGGGAAAGAAGCCAAGAATTTCTTTTAACATTAATTTATTTTCTAATAGGTATATTAGCATTTTTGAAAACAAGAATATGCTTTCAAAGTCCTAACAACTTCAAATCTTGAAAAGTCTCTTAGTTTAAGAGTCTAATATTTTACAAATAGACAGTTTTTAGTATAAGAAGCATTATCCTAAAAAGTTGTTTCATGCCATTTATGGTTCATTTGGGGAGAAGAATTTGTGATTCCATATATGAACTTAATTTGTTATGACTTATGAGTAGTGGGATGGATTTAGAAAAATGTACTAAAATTGAGAAAGGTTTAATATATATATGGATTTAAGATATGCTTGGTGGATGAATTTGAGAAATAAAAACCTTTGCTTGGGATTTCGTAAACAACAACTTAGGAAATGATTCATGGATTGGAGTGAAATCTAAAAACCTGATTGTTTTAAGTTTCATTCAAGCAATATAGATTGCTAAAGGTTTATATTCTTTTTATTGTTTCAAAGCTAATTTTCAGCAGACATTTTGTTGGTATTAATCTAATTAGTTTAATTAGTTTTTGACTCTTGTAATCATGTTGGTATTAGATTGCTAGCATAGAAAAGTAGTTGTAGGCATTAATTGCACTTTGATGTTAAAAACTTATACCATAAAGTCTGTTTAAGTTATGAAAGTTTCATTTTGAATGATCATGAACTGATAGAACTTCAAGATGCTGAATATTCACTATGAAAGCTACACTATAAACACATTGATAAGTTTCATAAAATAATAAAAAAAAACTCTGCTAATTCAAAAAGTATCATCTTATCAATACTTCAAAAATAATTTTTTAATGAAAATATGGATATCTTGAATGTTGTTACTCATATGGTGAATAAAGAGGTATATATAACATCTATTTTAGTTTATATATATAAATTATCATCTTGCTCATCAATCTTGAACCATATTCAAATTTCTTTTGAATTATTTTTAGGGTTTTAATGCTATTAGTACTCTAAAAATCACACATGGAAACTATCATTCTTCAAATTCAAGTAATCAACCTAATCAAAATGAAAATGGTAAACTTGTCGTCACATGATATATATGTGGAAATACTTTGATTGATACTTGTTTCCTATATCGAATACGAAAATCAATTTTGAATCTAGTTTTTGAATCATATTATTGTGTGCTTGAAACATTATCTATCGTCTTAGCCATAATCATTAAATCACGCTATGATTTAATAACATGATAGGGAAATGAGGTGCAAGCTTTTGCCTACTTGTAAACATGTATGCCTTTGCCTTGTTTTTTTTTAAATAAAGGTTATAGTTGTCCTAATCTTAAAAAACAAAAAAGATATAAAGAGAAAAAAAGAATCAAAGTTGAATTTTTTTGTCACATAAAAGTTAAGGTTGTTATTACAGAAAAAAAAATAAAGAGAAGTAAACCCTAACCATATAAAATGTTTTTAGTTTTTTTTGTCTTTGTTGCTTTTTGATAGTGATATAGTAAAGGCCAAAACTTTACTTTTTTTTTTGTTTTCTCTCTTTCTCTTCGAGGATTCACAAGTAAGGTTAAAATTTTAGACTTTCTGTTGTAAGTGTAATCAAGCATCAGTTAACTCTCACATTTTGTTACTTCAATTTGTTAGATCTTTGGTTTAAGGTGAAAGTAAATTAGGGTTTATGTGAAGGTGGGGTTTGCTTGAAAAAAAGGTTTTTGAAATGTTGTTTTTGTTTGTTATATTCTATAAGAATTTGGGTTTTTGTTATTTTGGCCAAAAAGGGCTTTAATGTACTGATTAGAGCTTTGAATGGTTTTAAGGTTATTAGTTGGAAAAGTGAAAGTATTGTGTTTAATGAGTGATTTTGAAGGCTAATGTAATTACAAAAGGGAATTGAAGGACAAGCATTTTCTGGGCATTTCTTAGAGTTCATATGGTTGGTAGGATTCTATTGGTGTGATAAGGTTTTTGGGAAAAAGAATATTGGGTTAGTTATAGTGGAAAAGTTAATTTCTTTGTTTAACATTGGATTTTTAAGTTGGAGCAACTAGGGTACTCAGGATGATGTCTTCCTTAAGTAGGGAGTTAGTGTTTTTTATAGTGTGTGTAAACATGTATGCTTTTGCCTACTTGCTTTTTCTAATTTAAAGTTAAACTATTTCTCTTACATCTTACATCTAGGCTTATATTGGCTATTAGTCATAGGCATACACACTTTGTGTATCATATAGATTTTTGTTTCTTATCAGTAGTTAATTAGTTGCTTTTTTATGACTTTTTGTCATTTTTCGCTATTCTTACCTTTTGTATATATAAGACAATATATAAGGATTATCTAATTACATTTTTTATGCTATGCAAATGCTTCTTTGTAGAAATATATGATAGGATCATTTGCTTTAAGAAGTTGTTTATTTTCTCCAAGCACCAATCATAGACATTCAATGATGTTTGTTTTATCAAACTTGGTACAATCACTTTAGTTCTTTACCTATACTAAGTTTATCAATTATAAAAAATTTACATGTAGTTTTAATGTTATTAACTATCTTTTACTTTATTTTATTGTGTATTTTTTCTTTATATAAAAATGTACCATATTATGATTATAAATAAATTAATATTAATAATTGACCATACAATTTTTTTTTAAAAAAAATTACTAATGCCTTCACATTATATCGACACACTTGACCGTTAGAATATTTTAGGTTACATTGACAATCACCAATCGTTAATAAAATATAATGTTAGATAGTCCATCAAAAAAATAAAATATACAAGTCCATATTGACGGGTGGTAACAATCAGTATAGGTAAAAAAAATTAAAACATATAAGTTTATACTAATAGACATTAATTGTCAGTATAGGTAAGAAAAATTAAAACATTCAAGTCTATATTGATGGGTATTAACCGTCAATAAAAGGTATAATGATTGAACACACAATAGATGCTATACCAATAGATATATAATTACTTATGTACTTGAACCATTGGTATATCTCTATTATCTATTTTGACACCTTAAAAACTGTCAGTTTAGGTGTACACCGAGAAGAGATATATCGATGGTTAAAAATTTATCGAGATATATATTTTGACCCTTAGTATATGGTTTATTATGCTATATTGATGGATTTTTAAGTTTACCAATGATTTTTTGAGCATCAGTATATGGGAGTTTTCTTATAGTGAAATGATAATTGGGTTAAATTATTACCAAAACTCATTAGTTTATTTAAAAGATTAATTATATAAAAAAAGGCTGAGTAATTATATAAGAGAAAATGCAGCCATCTTTGTTTATCGTAAAACAAAAAAGAAAATGAGAGCTCTTCTTCATCATTTTTCTTAAGGTTAGGGAGCATGAAAAATCGAGTTAGGGATCTAAAATCAGAGGCTACAATTGAATAAATCTTCTATAGGTAAGTATATGTCCACTTTTTATTTAAGAAAAATACAATGTTGATTACTATTATTTGAAGTTAAAGTTCTGAGAGAAAAACCAAAAACAATTATGAAATCTCTCATTAATCTTCATGATCTATTTAGGAAAATTTTTGGATTTTGTTTACTTCATGTTATTAAGATTTAATGATGATTATTGAATGGATTTTAAATGTTGAAAGTAAGTATTTGGGTTTTTAAAGGTTAAAGGAGAAATTCTATTTTTAAGTGAGATGCTATTATCTACAACAATTGAATAAAACAAATTTCTATATTAAAGGATAAAATATTACAATGATTATTATATACTGTTGGAAAAGCTCATTGAATCTACTTTCCAACAAAAATGTGGTTTTCGAGTTTTTTATGAAAAGTTATCTAATTTTTACTTACATATGTGTAGGCTACTTAGCAATGGTAAGGAAGAATTATGAAAATTTTATGAATTTTTATATAATGAATTACAAATTGAGTCATATATATTTAGAAAGCTTATTGAGTCTATTTTTCAATGAAATAAGCAAAATTTAATTTTGAGGCTCCTATGGATAAATATTTAATTTTTTAGTAGAATGTATATATGCTGTCTAGCAATAGCATATGATATGGATTGTAAAAATTATTACAATTAATCTACAAGAAATTACAAGGTGGGTTATATATGGTTAAAAAGCTTATCAAGTCTTTCTAATGCACTAAAAAGATCTTAATTTTGAGTTATATATCTTAAGATATGGTCATTTTAATAAAAAGAGCTTAGGTTACCAGTATTAATTAGTTGAGTTAACTCTTATATAACTTAATTATTTTCAGCATAAATGGTCTCAAAAAGGGTATTTCTTTTTTATATAACTCTTATATAACTTAGTTAAGTTATGTATGATTTTATATAACCTATGTGTATTTCTTTATTTTTGATATATGAAAATAGGATCAAGTATATTATTATTTTTTATTTTTGTTACATAAATGATGGATCATACTTATGAATGAAATGAGAAAATGATTTATGCTTAAATAATGATTTTTATGATAGTTATACAATTATATCCTTGGGAAGTAAGATCATCGATACTAGAACTAATTCTATGGTCTTTGCTAACAAGTTATGGTAGTTAGCATACCCATGATCATACGACCATGGCTAATGGGTTATAGTAGTTAGCATAAAGCCTTGGCTAGCAGGTTATAATAGTTAGCAATATCATAAAGATGAAATTATCAATACAGCTAATATAACGGGTTATAACATGATCGTAGCTAATGATGAACTAATGGTAATGATGTTTTGTGATGTTGAATTTACAATTTTAAAACATTGATCCATGATTTGTATAAACAAAGATTATGAAAAGAGCTAATGATAATTTATGATAATTTCTAAAGATTTATTAATGGCTTGGTTTGATTACAGTATTTGAATGACAACATATGTTACAATGATTTATGAATTTACATGTTTTGATATTAATTTATGAATTTATGAAATATTTGACATAATGATGATTTTTGAAATGTTTTGACATTAAGATTTGATGAATGTTTTGAAAGATCTATATGGTATGTATGAAAATGATGCTTCATCTTGTAAGGTGTGTGAGACTATACTAGTTGAGCTATGACTTGCTCATTCCCCTTATACTTTTTCTTTATAAATGAGTAAGTGATAAGTTTTCTTAGTCTTGTGAAAAACTAAAAAATCAAAGGGAAAAGATTATTTAGTCGTTAGAGGCATTATTGTCAATAAGATCTTACAAAGCAGTTTTGTAATACCCCAGCCCAAATGAAATTTTGGGCTAGACTATTACTAAAGCCCATTAAGTTAATTAAGAGGTAATATTAAAGAAAAAGTGGCTAAAGTGTTTTACTAGAGAAAAATCTAGTTATCATAAAATAAAAAAGAAAATGAGAATTCATCTTCCCTATCTTCCTTAGGGTTAGAAAGCATGAAAAATCAAGTACAAGATCTAAAATCCAAGACTACAATCAAGTTAATCTCCTAATGGTGAGTATATGCCCTCTTTTTATTTAAGAAAAATATACCATTTTGGTTGCTATTATATGGAGTTAAAGTTTTGAGAGAAAAACCAAGAAAAATTATGAAATCTTTTATTAATCCTCATGATCTATTTGGGTAAATTATTGGGCTTTGTTTATTTCATGTTCTTAAGATTTATTGATGATTATTGACTGGAGTTGAAAGGCTAAAAGTGAGGATTTGAATTTTTTAAATATTGAAGGAGAAATTCTGTTTTTAAATTAGATGTTATGATATGCAATAGTAAATCAAAATAAAATTCTATATTAATGGATAGGTTATTGCTATGATCATTATATATTGTTGGAAAGCATGTTGAATCTATTTTCTAATGAAATAAACAAAAGTCGAATCCAAGTTTTCTATGAAGAGTTGTCTAATTTTAACTTAAGGATATACAGGGTGTAAGGTAGCAACATTAGGGTTGAATTATGAAAATTGTTTTAACTTTTATACATGGAATTATAGATTAATCCATATATGTTTGGAGATTTTATTAAGTCTACTTTCCAATAGAATAAGCAGAATTCAATTTAGAGTTTCCTATGAATAAATGTGTAATTTTTATTAGAAGGTATACAAGCTATTTGGTAGTAGCATATAATGTGGATCGCAAAATTTATTATAATTAATCTACAAGGAATTATGAGGTGGGCAATATATGGTTAAAAAGCTTATCAAGTATATTTCTAATACATTAAAGAGATCTTAATTCTAAGTTGGATATCTTAAGATATAGTTATTTTAGTGAAAAAAGCTTAGGCTGCCAATATTAATTAGTTGAGTTAACCCTTATGTAACTTAGTTGATTTTTGTATAAATGGTCTCAAAATGGGTTGATTAATTTCTGATGTGTTGAAATGATCTTGAATAGGCCATTAATTATTTTGAGGGAAAAACTAAGTGATAGAATTGAAAAGAGGTAATTAGAATCTCACACACTTTGCTTGTTTTCAAATTTATGTATATATGTATGTTTCTAAATGAATGAATGTTTTATTTCATTATTTTTGATCTATGAAAATAAGATCAAGCATATGATTATTTTGCATTTCTTTATATAAATGATGGATCACGCTTATGATTGAAATGAGAAAATTATTTATGTTTAAAGAATGATTTTATGATAGCTACGTTTTTACATTTTTGGGAAGTGGGATCATCGACACCAGAACTAGTTCTATAGCCTTGGTTAATGGGTAATAGTAATTAGCATAGACATAATAATATGACCATGCTTATGGGTATAGTAGTTAGTGTAAGGCCTTGACTAGCGAGTTATAATAGTTAGTAATGATCATGATGATGAAATTATCGATACAGCCAATGTCACAGTTATAGCAGTGATCATAGCTAATGATAATGATGATTTATAATGATGATGATTTAAGATGATTTTTAATGACTGATCCATGATTTGGTTTGATTACGATATTTGAATGATAACATATTTTACAATGATTTATGAATTGAAATATTTTGACATTATGATTTGATGAATATTTTGAATGATCTATATAATATGTATAAAAAAATATACTTGATCCGATAAAGTGTGTGAGCCTATACTTGCTGAGCTGTAGTTTGCTCATTCCCCTTTTACTTTTCTTTATAGATGATTAAAATGATAAGTTTGCTTAGTCTTGAGAGAAACTAGAGGATCCAATTGGAAAGATTAATTGGGCATTGGAGACATTGTTAGCTAATGAGATCTTACGAAATAGTTTTGTATTTTTATTAGTTTACATTTGGATATATAGAGATTTATCATTAGTTGGATTAAAGATATGAATTTTACTTAATAGATTATTTTATTGAAAAATTTTAAAATGGTTAAAAAAGAAGGCTTCATATTGCTTTAGGGTTTTACGTCAAAGTAATATATTCATATTATGTCTTGGTTTCAGGGCGTGACAAGTTTTATATTTTTATTAGTTTGCATTTAGATATATAGAGATTTATTATTAGTTTATTAAAAAATTTAAAAATAATTAAGAAAAAAAGGCTTTGTATTACTTTAAGGTTTTACTTTAAGGTAATAAGGTCATTTTATGTCTCAGTATCATGGTGTGACATAAAGTGGTATAAAACTAGCTCTAGGGGTACTAGTGATATATCACCAAGGATGATAGGCCCTTATTGGAGTAGAGAAGGATGTCATGATCTTACAGTGAAGCCATGAATCCCACATTGACTGTATACTAGTGTTAATCTTAGAATATAAATATTCATACCACCTTCAACTTCTTAAGTACCTTTTGTGGGAAAAAATTGTGAGACTCGATAGAGTTAAAACAGATAATATCTCACAAGTTGGTGTGGATTATGACATTTGGTACCAGAGTCAACTTTGAAAGTACTAATGATATGCCACTAAGGAAAACGGGCCCTCGTTAGGGTAGGGGATGATGTCATTATCCTAGAGTAAAGCCATGGATCCCACATCAGCTATGTGCTAGAGTTGATCTCATGATATAAATGTTCACACTACCTTCAACTTGTGAGGCATCTTTTGTGAGACAAAATCATGAAGCCTAACGGGGTCAAAATAGAGAATACCTTATAAGTTAGGGTGGACTATGACACTAGGTATTAGAGATAGCTTTTGAGGTACTAGCAATATGCCTTTGAGGATGATGGGCTCTTATAAGAATTGGGGAAAGATGTCATAGTCCTGGAGTAAACCCATGAATCTCACATTCGATGTGTACTATAATTGATCTTGGGAAATGTTCACACCACCTTCAATTTGTGAGGTACCTTTTATTAAACAAAACCATGAAGCCTAGTAGGGTCAAAGTGAACAATACCTCATAAGTTGGTATTGACCATGACATTATACCCGAGCCCAAATGCCAATTGGGCTAGACCAAAAGAAAAAAAAGGTTAAGGTATTTTATGAGGGAAAACTTAACCATTTTGTTTAACGTTAAAAAAAAAAAAGAATTCTCTCTTACTTTCTTGCTTAGGTTTGAAATTTTGAATGATTGAACTTAAGGTTAAAAATCAAAGATCGCAGTTGCTTCCATCTTTTAAAGTAAGCAAAAGCCATTTATTTATTTGGAAGAATATTTTATTTGTTATTGAAGTTTAAGATTAAAAGTTTGAGGAAAACTTAAAGATTCTAGTAACTTTCACATAGTTATTCATGATTGGTTGATGATAGCCTATTTGATTGGGTTTTTATTATTTAATTAAGAATTAAGCATGATTATAAACTAGCTTTAAGGCTTATAACAAAAGAACCAACTATTGTCAATTAAAAGAAGGAATATATGTGATGTGAAACAAGTTTTCTATAACAATGCGTTTGTATTAGTTTTTGTGTTGATAAATAGAATTTTATTATAAGTATTATATATCGTTGAAAAGCTTGCTAAATTTAATTTCCAACAAAACAAACGGAAGTCGATTTTGAATTTTTTTATGAAGAGTTATCTAATTTTTACTTAAGGATATATAGGTTACACGGCAACAACATTAATGATAAACTACAAAAATTGTCTTAAATTTTATACAAGGAATTACAGATTAAGCCATATATTTTTGGAAAGCTTATTGATAATATTTTTCAAAGAAATTAGCGAAATTGAATTCCAAATCTTCTATGAATAAATATTTAATTTTTACTAGAAGGTATACATGTTATCTAGTAGCAACACATAACGTGGATTGCAAAAATTATTATAATTAATCTAGAAGAAATTATGAGATGGGCCATATATGGTCAGAAAGCTTATCAAGTCTAATTTCTAACACATTTTTTATTTGTATATCTTGAGACAGGGTCATTTCAGTGAAAGAAGCTTAGGTTGTCAATATTAGTTAGTTAAGTTAACCTTATAGAACTTAGTTGTTTTTAGTATAAATGATCTCAAAAAGTGTTGATTAATTTATATTATATTGAAATGATCTTGAATAGGCCATTAATTATTTTGGAAAAAAAAACTAAGTGGTGGAATAAATGGAGGTAATTAGAATCGAACACACATTGCTTGTTTTCGAATATATATATGTGTTTCTAAATGAGTGAAAATTTTATTTCTTTATTTTCAATTTATGAAAATAAGATCAAGCAGATAATTATTTTGCATTTTGCTATATAAATGATGGCTCATGCTTATGAATGAAATGAAAAATTAATTTATGTATAAAGAATAATTTTATGATAACTACGAATTTACTTCTCTAGGAAGTGGAACCATCAACACCAGAGCTAGTTCTACGGTCTTGGTAAATGGGTTACAGTAATTAGCATAAGGCCATGGCTAGCTGGTTATAATGGTTAGCAATGATCATGAAGATGAAATTATTGATATGACCAATGTCATGGGTTATAACAGTGACTAAAACTAATGATGAACTAAAGATAATGATTATTTGTGCTATTAAAATTATGATTTTAAAGATTGATCCATGATTTGTATATAAAGATGATTTACGATGATTTCTAAAGATTGATTAATGGTTTGGTTTGATTATGATGTTTAAATGATAGCATATGTTGTAATGATTTATGAATTTACATGTTTTGCTATTGAATTATGATTTGATGAATGTTTTAAATGATCTATATAGTATGTATAAAAATGATATTTGATCTGATAAAGTATGTAAGCCTATACTTATTGAGTTATAGTTTACTCATTTCCCATTTACTTATTCTTGACAGATAAGTAAATGATAAGTATCTTTAGTCTTGTAAAAAGTTAAAAGATCAAATGCAAAAGATTACTTAGTCATCGAAAATAATGTTGGCCAATGAGATCTTATGAAATGATTTTGTATTTTTATTAGTTTGCATTTTGGCATATAAAGATTTATCATCAGTTTATTGAAGAAATTTAAAATGATTAAAAAGAAAGGCTTTATATTACTTTTAGGTTTACTTCAAGCTAATATGGTTATGTTGTGTCTCGATCTCGAGGTGTGACATAAAGTGGTATCAAGCCAGTTTTGAGGTACTACTGATGTGCCACCAAGGATGGTAGGCCCTCATTGGAGTGAGAGAGGATGTCATGATTTTAGATTAAAGTCATGAATCCTACATCGGTTATATATTAGAGTTGATTTTAGGATATAAGTGTTCACATCAACATTAACTTATAAGGTACCTTTTACGGGATAAAATCATAAGGCCTAATGGGGTCAAACAAATAATACTTCATAAGTTGGTGTGGACCATGACATTTGGTATCAAAGCTAGGTTTAGGGGTATCAGCGATGTGCTATCGATGATAGTAGGCCCTCATTAAAGTGCATGATGATGTTATAGTTTTAGAATGGAGCCATGAATCTCACATTGACTGTGCAATAAAGTTGATCTTGAGATATAAGTGTTCACACTACCTTTAATTTGTGAGATACCTTTTGTGGGACAAAACTATAAGGCTCAGCAGGGTAAAAGTGGACAATACCTTTCAAGTTGGTATTACCTTCTAGAATTGTTTGGTAGGCAATGATGAAGGATAATGGTGGTCTTAGGTCTAAGTGAAGTATGGTTGGTAGGATTGAAGTAGGCAAAGATGGTAAGGATAATACAAATAATTGGTGGGTAGTGGAATATAAGGTAAATACTAGCTGTTGAATCTTGCAACTTTAGTTGCCAATGTTGTTTTCTCTCTGTGTTTTTTCTCTACTTTTACTATGTCTTTCTCTATTAATTGCAACACTATTTCTAGACCATATATATTTAGAAAGCTTATTAAGTTTATTTTTCAACAAAACAAGCTAAATTGAATTTTGATTCTTATATGAATAAATATTTAATTATTTATTAAAAGGTATGTATGCTATCTGGTAGCAACATATGATGTGGATTGCAAAAATTATTAAAATTAATCTAAAAGGAATTACAAGGTTGGCCATATATAGTTATAAAGCTTATTGAGTCTTGTTTCTAATGTAGTAAAAAAATCTTAATTTCGAGTTATATATCTTGAGATAGGGTCATTTTAATAAAATGAGCTCAGGCTAACTTCACTCATGCCAATATGTCACCCTAAAAAAGAGTTCTTAAGGATGGAGAGCTAACTATTCCTACTGAAATTGAGACCCATGCCAACCACCTATAGATTGACTTGCACTTGCATAAGTGGGACCAACCATGGAACAATTCCAAGTCCTAAATAATGAAATCCAATCCTTTAAACAACTATTTCAAAGTACAATTGCACCATAAAACTCTAAAGTATTTGACATAGTCACCCCCGATAGACAACCAGTAGAGAGATAGTCGAGTTACAAGGACATTGACGCCTTTTCAGCCTCTTCAGCCTTAAAAGAATTAGAACATTATCTACCCATCACCATTACCCTAGCCATAACTCTACTCATGCCACTAACATAGGAACCCCAACTGAATAGAGACCTAGAAGCTAAAATGCAGGCCATGAAAAAAGAATTGAAAGGAATTGCCATTGCATTAAAGGATGAGCTAAGGTTCCTGGAGAGCTTGCCCTTCACTGAAAAAATAGATCGGACCATGCCTTCTAAAGGGTTCAAGATGTCAACCTTGGAAACTTATGATGGTACAATTGACCCCTTTGATAATTTGGAACTTTATAAAACTAATATGATGATACAAGGAACAGGTAAGGCTCTTATGTATAAAGGTCTAGCAATGACAATCAAAAGGGTAACTTAATCTTGGTATGGTAGTTTAAAACTGAGGTTCATTACCACTTTTAAAGAGCTCAATCATGCCTTCATGTCTTATTTTGTTAGTAACAGTAGAACAAAAAAAATAATATTAAGTCCAATACCTATCTACCAGGGCAGAACAACTCTCTAAAAAACTATATAATGCATTTTAGCGCAGAAGCCCTCCTAGTCAAAGACTTAAAATAGACCACTGCAGTTGCTACCATAACTAGTGGACTTAGTTATTAGAGTACCATTTAAAGCTTATACTCTACCTTAAATAGCCAAAGACCATAGTTAATGTGTTACTTGTCGTAGAAATATATATAAATGCTAAAGCTATAATGAAAAACTAAGGTGAGAGAGGCTCAACTCCCTTCTTTAGTGGTTGAGGTAAAAAAGGCTAATCCCTTATCCTCAGCCAAAAAAAGGTAAAGAAATCTACAACTATTCCCTAAAATGGAGACAATGTAAGGAAATCTACAATCTTTCCCCAAGAAGGAGACAATAAGAGTACCTTAAGGCTAGGAGCCTGAGTAGACAATAAAACTACATAGCACTATATATTTTCGAAAAAAAGATTCTAATGCAAATAAAAAATGACCTGAAGCTCAAATGGCTAAAGTCACTGAAGCAAAATACTTGACAAAACCCTAACAAAATATACGCATTTTACAAAAACTTCAACCGTAATATTAATTATTGTGTTGACTTAAAAAAATGAGATAAAAAGTTTATCAAAAAAGGTTAGCTAGATGGATTTATGGATTGACCAAAAGAGGGTTAGGGTAGGTTAGACTACATAAGTAATCAAAGAGATAAGCTAGAAAGGAATCAGGGGGAACACCAAAAGGGAACTGAGGTGGTGGAAATCATAAGAATGAATAGGAAGAAGAAAGCTTAGCTATAGATAACCAACCACTGTAGGCATTATTAATATGATAACTAGTCGAAGCTCCATCTTGGTTAAAAGAAAGTTTGATCAGGGGATTATCATGGCCATTAGGTCTTTAGCAAAAAAAAGGAAAAAGCTAAAAAAATAAGCCAATCTCTTCTAGCTCGAAGGATTTTGAAAGGATTCAGTTCACTCATGATGATACAATAGTGGTCACTACTGTGGTGTACAACCATATGGTGAGAAAGATTCTATTTGACAGTGAAAGTTCAACCGATGTATTGTACTATACCACTATGTTGAGAATGGGTATAAAAGAAGAAATGTTGAAGCCATTCACCACTACTTTGATCGGTATTGAGAATGAACAAGTACTAATAAAGAAAATTATCAGGTTATCAATCACACTGGGCATCGAGTTAATGAGCATTACCTTGTTTATTGAGTTTATAATGGTGGACGTACCCTTAACTTTCAACATGATTTTAGGCTAACCTAACTAATTTATTATACAGCTAATTAACTTAACTTTTTAACTAAAGATCAAGTTTCTAACATCGAATAGGGTTGAAAATGTCAAAAGAAATTAGTTTATGGCATAACAATGTTATGTGATGATGATGAAGGGCATGATTAGGGAGCAGATTAACAGCTCGACCAAAATAAAAAAACCAAAAACGGTAGATGTAAGCACCATAAAGTTAAGGGAAATGAAAGAAGCAAAGCAAAACAACCTTGGTAAAAAGTAACATGAAATAGAGAAAGGAAAAGAATTGTGCTCTTAAGCTACTTTAAGCTCTTAAACTCCATAATTGTATATCCCTCACACTTTTGTAATTTTTGAGTAAACATATAGAAGCCAAGCTATTAAGCTGACATATAAACATACATAACAATCATGTATGAGCTTTAAAGCAGGCGATCTATAGTAACTGAGCCATTAAGCTAGCAAACATGTATACTTATACTTATGAAACAGAATCGAGCTCTTAAGCTGGTTAAAGAAAATTTGAAATAAAATTCTACATTTTGATCAACTTTTACTTTTTTGCTAATTGTTTCACTGATAATCAACTAATTGTCAGATTGAGATTTATCTTTCTTGTAGGAAATAATCCTAATCTAATAAAAAAAAAGAAATCATTGATCAAAGATCAAAAATTAATGATAATCGACTAAAACAGGTTGAAAACCTTGTCTTTATATCGTTATGAGAGAATAATTTTGAAAAGTGTATGCAAATTGAGGTAAAACTTTGCCATAAGGAACAACTAATTCGACTATTAAGAAATGATGATGACTTGTTTGCATGGACTCCATCCAACATATCAAGTATCAATCTCGAGGTGATAATCTATCGACTACACATTGATCTAAATATAAAATTAGTTTAATAAAAGAAAAAGAGTTTCATCCTAGATATGCAAAAGGTAATAAAGAAATAGGTTGACAAATTGTTAAAAGTAGGCTTCATCAATCCTGATTGGATGGACAACGTGGTTACGGTAAAAAAGTAAAGTAGGGAATGAAAAATGTGTATGGACTTTATTAACTTCAACGAAGCCTATCTAAAAGATAACTTTTCTTTTCCCAGCGTAGATCAATTAGTAGATAACATTGTCCTCAGTTTCATAGATGCTTATTCAGACTATAATCAAATCAAAATAGTCAAAGAAGTGGTAAAAATAGCCTTCATAATAGAAAAAGGTTTATATTGTTATAAAGTCATGCCCTTTAGCCTAAAGAACATAAGAGCAACCTACCAAAGGCTAGTTAATAAGATCTTTAAGGGTCAAATTGGTCAAAATATAGAGGTGTATATGGATGATAAAATCATATAGAGCAAAAAGTCGACCAAACACTATGAAGATTTGGAAAAGACCTTCAATAGTTAAGAAAATACAACATGAGACTCAAATCGAGCAAATATGCTTTTAGCATTACGTCGAAAAAGTTCCTTAACTTCATGATCAACAAAAGGGATAGAGGTAAACCCTAAAAAAGTTCAAGCTATTTTGGGCATGAAAGTATAGACATCAGTTAAAGAGATGCAAAGACTAATAGGGACTGCTTTGAGTAGATTTATGTCCAAATTGATAGAACGGTACCTACCATTCTTTAAAATCTTCAGCAATATCTCAAACTCTAGATAGACACCACAATGTCAAAAAGTTTTTGAAGAGTTTAAACATTTTTTTCCTCTTCACCTATCATTTCAAAGTTGAACCCTAACAAAACAATTTACCTATAACTCACTATGATTGACCAAGCTAGCAACTCAGTTTTGGACAAAGAATTATTATAACGTATTGGTCCAGAGACTTGATCACTATATGTAAAAAATTTAAAATCATGAAAATACGGAGAGTCACCACTAATCTTTTTTTTTTATGGTATGATTAGCTACCTAAAACTTTTATCTTTTTTAAAAAATAATAAAACGGGTTTAAAGTTTATTTCAAACATAATTTTGGTCTACAAAAACAGGATTGGGTTCGAGAGTCAATTACACATTGAAAATAATTAACACCCCATAGCACCCGTAAAATTAGTACCAATTAATCATACGTTGCTTATAACTTTGAACAAAAATGGTTTTCATATGAAATTTAATTATAATTTCTTTCATTTTTAAAAAATAAAATCAGTTCAAAAATCTTTATTTAGAAATGATGTGAAAATCTCTAAATTAAAGAAATACCTTAAAATTCCCCAATATAAAGGCATAATTCAAAGATAATCATTTTCGTCTAAGATTTACCATAATATTTCTTTGAAAATAAAAATAATATTATTTAAAAATAATAATTATTGGTGACTCTTTAATATCTAGGCAGAGTACTAATAATTATGTTCCCCAAAATATTATTTTAAATTTATTTATTTATTTACTTTTAAAATTAAAATTTGTTAAACAATAATTAAATAATTAAATAACTAACCATAAACATCAATAATTAAAAATAAACATGTCTATAAGCAATAAATGTAAACATGAATATAAATATGAGTCCTAAGTAACGATGAGATGCGAATTTAATATCAAGTTCTTAAATATAAAAAAATCACCTAGACTCGTCAACCTTTACACAGAGCTTGCGTGCAACTATTTATATTTAAGATCTTTTTTTTAGTATTTTATTATTTACTATTTATTAAAATTTTTATTTTAAGTTACGAAAATATATGAAAATTCTTAATGAAATAAAATTTTTTAAATACCCCATCATCTAAGTAGCATTTGAGAATAGATTATTTCATAAAAGGTTTTCATACAAATCCTTAAAAATTTAAGAAAATTTTGGGGTTTTAGGTAGGTTTAGGGTTGCATTTTTAGGGTTTTAGGGTTTAGCGTTTCCTTTAGGGTTTAGGGATTCACCAAGGTTTTAAGGTTTCATTTAGGGTTCTAATTTTAGGGTTTCACCTTAGGGCTTCAATTTTAGGAATTCACTTTAGGGCTTTGGTTTTAAGGTTTTACTTTAAGCTTTGGAGTTTTAAGATTTTACAAATCTTTCTATAAAATCCAACATCTAGGCAAATTTTTGGATCAACCTTATTGTTTATAATTTAAAAAAATTAATTTCTTTACCTTTTATATATTTTCTTTCTTATATAAAAAATTTATTATTATTATTTTTTATGTATCTTTTATTATTTTAGTTTTCTTTTTTAATAATTCTCTGACATCTAGTTAGAATTATTATATTTTTTATTTATTATTATTTTTAAAACATGATTTTTTTTATTCCTTCCAACATCTAGGTAAGGATTTAAAACAATTACTTCTTTTTATTTTTTTTATTATGTAGCTTTAAGAGATTTTTTAAATGCAAATATCATTTAAAATGCATAAATATAATTAAAGATACTATCAACATGCTAATAAGTAGTCTATTATATGTACAAAATTATTAAACAAAGTCAAACATAAATAAAAATGAATTATGATTATAATAATAAAAATAATAATGATAATTACGTAAAAAAATATTCAAATCTTCATATGGCCCAAGTTTTTTTCTTTTGTTTAATTCCCCTACATTTAGGTTAAATTAATTTTTCAGTACACAATTTCAAATCCTTCTAACATCTAAGCAGGGTTTACAAAATCTTTATTCATTTTTTTAAAAAGATATTCTTATAATTATTATTTTTAGTTTTTTTTTCGAACCTATTCAATATCGTGATGCCAAGAAAAGTAATAAAAGATAACCTTATGGGCCTATTCAAATGCTAACCATAAAGAGAAGAAACAAAGACAAACTCATGGCCCCTCTTTCTTTTCTTTCTCATGCAAGTGAACCATTTACACATATGAACCATATAAAAAAATGACCATAAACAAACCTCTATTCCCTTAGTTTGGAAGTCATTTTTTTATTTAAAAAAAATTCTTTTGACGCCATAATAAAAAAACCATTAAACTATTAAAAATAAAGATTTGTACTTCAAAGATAGCTAAAGAAAAGCTAAAAGGAGCCAATAAAATAAAATAAAAAATGGCATAACCAGTAAACTTAACAAGATAAAAAGACAAACATCGAACATGCATATACAAAGAGTAACGCATGTAATAGAGGAGGAATAAACTTAACAGAATAAAAAGATGACCAATATTGAACATGCATATGCAAACAACAACACATGCAGAAAAGGAGAAAAAAACGTAGAGAAATAAACCTTAAGCTTTCACATAGAAGGAGACAACCATATTACCTTTCTCATTTCTTTTATCTTTCCTTTTCTGCTACCTTCATTTTCTATTACCCTCTTTTCTCATTTTTTTTACGTTTTTTGCATCAGTTTTTTCCCCTTTCTTCTGCTTGTTGCCACTAGTCTTATTTGTTTTTGACTTTTTTTTTGTTTTCTAGTTTCAGTATTTTTTTATTTTTTAGTTTTTTTTTATTACTGCCTCCTTTTGGTGCACCATTTGGCTTCTTTCTTTTTGGTTTGTTTTTCTGTTTTTCCCTTTTTTCACCTACTTCTTGCTTCTTTTCTTTAGTGTGTTTTCCTTTTTTTGCCTAGTTTTCTTTTTTCTGCTATAGCATAACTCCTTCTTGTTTCTCTTTTATTCAATTTTTTTTTACTTGTTGCCATTTTTTCCCTTTTTTTCTCTCACCAGTTGCCTCTTTTTCGCTTTATGTAGTTTCATGCCATGAAAAATCCTATGTCCTCTACAACCACTTCCTTACATGTTGCCACTTAATGCCTTTTTTTAGTTTTTTCCCTCCCATGCATGATTTACCAGGTATTCATGCCCAATTTTTTTATAGTAGTATTTTAATTCCCACGCATACAACACTTAAAATGGGCCAACTCAATTTTTTTTTTGCCCTATCTTTATTTTTTTTTTTTTGGAACCAACTTAATGCTATTTTGGGCTTTAAATTTTACTTGGCCCATTTTGTGGCCAAGATTGGGCTTTTTCATCCATCTCTTTTTTATTATTTTTTAATATTTTTTATTTGTTTTGATTTTTGATTTTATTATTTTTTATATTTTGTATTGTTTTGATTTGTATTTATTTATTTATTTATTACATATTGTTATTTTTAATTAATTTTTATTAATAATAATAATAATAATAATAATATTATTATTATTATTATTATTATTATTATTATTATTATTATCTTTGTGTTTAATGATCAACAACAGGCTATTATTGAGCTTTTAAAAATGGGTCTTTATTGGCCCATTCAAGAAGGGGCTGTGTAATGAATTCAAAAAATAATGATCAAAGCCTAATTACAAAAACAAACCTAGATTAAAATAATAAAGTAACCTAGATAAAATTAGGTGTTTACAGCTGCCTTTCTTTGCATATTTATGAAGATCATGAATAATGCAAAGATATAAACAACAATTATGTCCAGATGTTACTTCTTAAGGAAATTTTTTATTTTTTTAATTCATAAATTACAAAAAATGATTAGGATTGATACACAAATTAGCAAACAAGAATGATCGAGATTGAGTCACGAATAAAAAAAAATAATTGGGACTAAACTATAAATAAAAAAAAAAGATGATTGGGATTGAACTACAAGTTGAAAAATAAAGAATAATCGGGATTGAGCTATAAATCAAAAAATAAAAATGATCAGGATAGAGCCACAAGTTTAAAAAAAAAATGACCGAGAAGAAGCCGTAAGTTAGGAAATAAAAATAACCAAAATAAAGCCACAAATTAGGAAATAAAGGCAATTAGAACAATGTCACAAGTTAGAAAATAAAGACAATTGAGACAAAGTCACAAGTTAGGAAATAAAGATGATCGAGATAAAGTCGTAAGTAAAAAAAAAAGACAACTGAGATAAACTATGAGTCATGAAATAAAGACGACCGGGACAAAACCGTAAGTCAAGAAACAAAGGTGACTGAAACAAACCACAAGTCATGAAATAAAAATGATTGGGATAAAGCCACAAGGCAAGAAATAAAAATGACTAAGATCAGCCACGAGCCATGAAATAAAAAGTGATCGGGGATAAATTTTCTTTAATATATTCTCAGGAAAGATTTTCAACATAATTTATCTACAAAATTTATGCAATATATGTGACTATTATAATGACTTTGAATGGTAAAAATGCAATCAATGATTTATATCATGTGTTTTTTGATCATATTAATTCAAAGTTCAAGATTAGTTCAATTATTTCAAACCCTAAAAGCTGCCCCAATATCTTCTATTTTGTTTCTTTTTTTCTGTTTTTGATAAATACCATTTGTGACCCTTACTTTTCTGGAAACTTTTTTCAAATTCTTTTTTTAGTTATCATTATCACTAGTCAAATTGATTCTTGCTTTCTTATGCTGTTATCTTCCATTCATCCTTGTGAGTAACACATAGGTCTATTATGAGCATTACCAATAATTATCCTAACTTATAGTGACAAATACAATGATTTCAAAGTTCAAAGTTGAATATGGGCTTTATGGGAAATTTATTTAGGTTTAGAAAGGAAAATATAAATCTATTGAAACACAGAGGATAAGAAAATTTAAAAACGTATTCAAGGAAATCAAATATCATCTCTTTAGATAATGAACATTTGACAAGCCAAGTCAACTCGAACTAAATCTTTTCTCAAAAACTCATTACATTTGCAATTTTGCTAAATTTGAACTCTTATAACAAATCATTGCCCTAGGGCTTATAGCTAATGGAAACTTACCTCATACTTATTCTTTGTCTTTGACCAATCCAGCTTTATGTTATTTTGCCTTGCCTTTGTAGGAATTCCACTTAGCTCCTCTTTCATTTAAATTGCCTTTTTAAGTTTTTAACTTAAATGACCCCCTTTTAGTTCAAACTACCCTTTTTGGGTTTATGGTTTGAATCCTCTTCCTTTTTTACTTTTTTTTATATTTTATATTTTTATTTTTATTTTTTGTTATCTTTTTATTTTTTCAAGAAAAATATTTCTTTACAGCATCAAAATTTACTAGAGTTGGTAATTCATCTCCATCCATTGCTGCTAAGATTAAGGCTCGACTAGAAAAAGCCTTTTTCACCGCATATAGGCCTTATCAATTAGGTATCCACTTTCTCTTACTATCTTGTTGATTGGTAAGATCTTCTTTAGATACATTTCTCCTTCAAGAAAACATTAGGGCCATAACTTTTTGTCATATGCCTGCATCATCCTCTTTTGGTACATCTACCCAAGATAAAGTACTGAGAGCTTCTTATCTTCTATAAGGTTTAATTGTTCAAAGCGTTCTCAAACCCAATCTGTCTCATCTAATTTCACTTTCAATACTTGTAGAGAAAGAATTTTTACCTCAATCAATAGCATTACCTCTATCCTGTATATTAACATAAATGGGGTGGCCATTGTTGAAGTTTGGACTGACATCCTATAAGCAAGCAAGGCAAAAGGTAATTTTTCATGCTAGTCCCTATATGTGTTAGTCATCTTTGCCAATATCCTTTTTATGTTTTTATTTACAGCTTCTACCACACCATTCATTTTGGGCGATACAATATTGAATAATGACACTTTATTTTAAACTGTGCTCATACCTCTTTATTTACTATTTAAATTGCTAAAATTATCAAAGATAATCTTTATGGGAGCCATACCAACATATTATCTCTCTTTTTATAAACTTGCATACCATTGACCGTGAACACTAGCATAATAGGCTACTTGCACCCATTTGGTAAAGTGATTAATTACAATAAAAATGAAACGATGCCCATTTGAAGCTTTCAAAATTATAGGCCCAATCATATATATTCCTCACATAGAAAATGGCCATGAAAGTGCCAACACATGTAATGGAACTAAAGGGGAATGAATTTTGTCTATATAAATTTGACATTTATGGCACTTTTTGGCATAATTGATGCAATTATTTTCCAATGTAGACTAATAACATCCTACCCTCATTATCTATTTGGCCATCATATGTCAATTGGCATGTGTTCCACAAATCTCTTTTTGGACTTTTTCTAATATTTTTCTTCCTTCTATAGCGTTTACACATTTCAATAATATCTGATCTTTCCTTTTTTATACAAGATTTCCTTATCGAGCACAAACTCTATTGCTAATCTTTGAATAATCATTTTGTTATTCTTTAAAGCCTATTTGGGATAATCTTGACAGTTAATATACTACACAATGTTATGATACCAAAAGTGATGATCTACTTATTCAACATTTGAACAATGAGCTGATGAATCCCGTACTGGACTATAATGGGCTGGGTTCACATTTTGGCATTTAACTTGAACATCTCAGCCAAACTAGCCAATGCATCAGCAATCTAATTCTCTTCTCAAGAAACATGTTGAAATTGGACCCCTTTAAACTGCTTAATCAAATCAGCTATATGCTTTTGGTATAAAACCAATTTTAGGTCTCTAATCTTTTATTCAATCTTTAATTAGTAAATTACCAAGGCTGAGTCCTTGTATACTTTTAATACATCAATCTTCTTTTCAATGGATTTATGTAATCCCTTGGTACATACTTCATATTTAGCTACATTATTTATGCAATTAAAATCCAGTCATGTTGTGCTAGGATAATAATTTCCTTTTGGGGATATTAATACTACCCCAATGCCATGCCTTATTATATTGGATGCCCAATCGAAAAACATCTTCCATAACTTTTTCATAGGCTTTTCATCTTCCATAACTTTTTCATAGGTTTATAATCTTCTATAGCCCTATCGACAGGAAAATCAGCTATTGCACCTATTTTATGGTTTTTTTCGACATATACACAATATCATACTTTGAAAGCATAACTTGCTATCTATCTATTCTACCTAAAAAAGATGGTTTCTCAAACATATACCTTAAGGGATTTAGCTTCAATATAAGCCAAGTTGTTTGATAAAGCATATACTGCCCAAACCGATAAATAATCCATACCAACATGCAGCATATTTTTTTCAACGGGAGTATTTAGTTTCACACTTTATAAGCTTCTTGCTCAGGTAATAAATAGCCTATTCTTTCTTGCTAGTTTCATCTTTTTGCCCCAATACATAACCTATTAAATTCTCTTGCACTGTTAAATACAAGATTAATGGCCTTCCTGCAACAGGTAGTACTAACACCGATGGACTTGTCAAATACTCCTTAATCTTGTCCAAATCATTTTAACATTCTTTGTTTCAACTGCCAAGACTGTTTTTATGCAACAACTTAAAAATTGGATCACATTTTAAAGTGAGCTATGATATAAAATGAAAGATGTAATTCAATTGCCTTAAAAAGCTTCTCTTTTTTTTTTTGTTTGTGTGAAGCTACTAAATTTTGAATGGCTTGAATCTTATTAAGGTCTACCTTAATATCCCTTTCACTAACACGAACCCTAGCAATTTTTTTTTTAATTTAGCACCAAATATACATTTGGTCGGATTCAGCTTAAGCTAATACTTTCATAATCTTTGAAAAAGTTTTCTAAGATTAGCCACATCATCTTTTTTTTCCTAGACTTTGCTATCATATTATCAACATACACCTCTATCTATTTGTGCATCATGTCATGAAAAAAAGTGACCATCACTATTTGATACATGGCGCTAGCATTTTTAAGTTAAAAAGGCATAACTTTGTAGCAAAATATACCCTACATCATCACAAATATAGTTTTCTTCATATCTTCCAGAGCCATTTTGATTTGATTATATCCAAAAAACCTATCCATAAATGAGAAGGTAGAATGCTTGGTAGTATTATCCATAAAGGTGTCAATATATGATAATAGGAAGTTATCTTTTAAGCTATCCCCATTTAAGTCTTGATAATCCACATACATTTTCACTTTTTTATCTTTTTAGGAACTGAGACTATATTGGCTACCCATTCTAGGTATATGGCTACTGCAAGAAAACTCACATTGAATTTTTCTTTGCTTTTTCTTTTATTTTCAACAACATTTTTGACTTCATGTGCCTTAACTTTTGTTATACTAATTGACAGTCTAGCGTTAGAGGCAATCTATGTTCAATAATATTCGTACTAAACTCAAGTATATCTTGATAAGACCATGCAAATATATCGACATATTCCTTCAATAAGTCCATCAATTTTTGCTTTTTCACTAATGGTAATGAAGAACCGATCTTGACTTCCTCCTTATTCACTTTATCTTCTAAATTCAACAAATCTATAGTCCCTAATGAGGCTCTATGAGTTTTTTTTTCTTGTTTCATCCATTTTAACAATCTCATGGCGAATCATAATCTTCAGAGTCAACATCGTCATCAAGCTCACTAATGTCAATTGAATTTTTGAAATCAAATCTAGCATTATTCTCTTGTTCATCCATAATGTTCATTATTTAAAGACCTAAAAATAGGTATAATCACAAGAAAATATAGGCTAATTGGGCAAAAGTAAGAAAAATATAAGTAATAAAAAAAAAAAAAGGGAAGATGATGTATAAGAAATGCATTACATCTATTATTTAGCTAGGATAGTAAAATAAACTAGAGTATACATTACCTTCCACATGCTTTTGGAAAGAAGCAATTGAAATTTAAAGTTTAGATGTTCTAAGGATAACAGCAACAAAAAATCATTTTCAAACTCCTAATCTTAAAAAAAAACTTTTTTTTTTGTATTTTTTCCACATCTTTTTTTATCTTAACTTGAGAGAAAACTTTCTCTATTTCAACAATTGGTTTCCTTTTTTTCACTCTTATTGATCCAAGATATACATACTCACCAGAATAGAATATTTCATGCAAATAAGGGAAAATCATTCCTTCATTTACTGAATCATGCTTTTTAAGGTGCATCATTCTCTTTTCTCCTTTTTTCATCATCATTTTTCTCTTATCTGTAATAGTAAACTTAAAAATTAAACCCCAACTCTTCTTATTTTTTATTGTAACTGGTACTTTCTTAACTCCTTGCAAAGCTGCTCCTAAATCTTATCCAATTTGCTAGCCTTTACTGATAGTTTGCTTAACTATAATTTTATGGTCTTTGACAATCGAGGCATAGGTATTTTTGACCCTTCTCTAACGTATGAGCAATTATTATTTCAAAAGCTCTAAAGAAGCATTCAGGTGCTTTTTTAGCAACCTCAACATAAAGAGTAGTTAGAGTTTTAGTTACCAATAAGTCTTATTCACTATCTAAACAAACTTGTTTTTCTTTAATAATAAACTTTACCTTTTAATGCAAAGATAAAGGTATAACTCTCACTGTATGAATCTAGGGTTTTCTAAGCAAACAATTATATGATGATGCAATGTCCATAACCTAAAACTGATTATTAAAGGTGTATGGACCAATTTGTAATGGATTTTTAATATCACCAACCACTTCCCTTCATACCCCATCAAAAGCCTTAACTCTTATATGGTTATTTCTCATATGTGATTTATCCATTGGTAGCTTTGAAAGCATGGTCATAGGTATTACATTATTGGATGATCGATTATCAATAAATATCTTAGCCATAAGATGAGTCTTACACTTAACAGTAATATATAGGACCTTAACATTACCTCATCTTTCAAAAGGTATTTCATCATCACTGAAACAAATAAAATTCAATGCTATTATATTTCCCACTATGTGATCCATATTTTTTATAGAAATATTATACTCAATATAAGCCTGATTGAACACCTTCAGCAAAGCATCCTTGTGTAAT
Organism: Durio zibethinus; assembly: GCF_047325235.1. Lineage (NCBI taxonomy): Eukaryota > Viridiplantae > Streptophyta > Magnoliopsida > Malvales > Malvaceae > Durio > Durio zibethinus. The sequence continues at coordinate 9,061,492 of NC_143174.1, read as the reverse complement.
TCTGAATTCAATAATAGGAACAATAATGAAATACGAGTTGGCAATGTGTTCAACTGGTCGACTACACTATACTCACTATGCTTGATAACCTTAAAAAATTCATAAGCTTTTTCTTAAACATGGGTTTTTTATAATGAACTTCAGATTTATCACAATAAGATCCGATCCTCTTTCTATTGTGACCTCTTTTTCTTTATTTACTTTTCCTTGCCTAACCCTTTTAAACATTTTAAATATAACAGTGACCACTCTTGGTCTCTCTTCCTACACATGTTATATTTGTGATGTATTCACTTTCCTTAATCTCTAGGGCTACTTCATCACCAGACCCTTAAATCTTCACTTCACAATTATAGTCTTATAGGACTAACTTATCATTTTTATAAGGAATGGGACTAGGAACATAGATTGTCAATGGTACTATAGGAAAATACACTATCTCCTTCATTACTAGCTCTATTTCATCATCATAGAATATAGTGAGAGATTTTAGAATGAAAGACATTTTTGACCTATCGCTTATCACACTCACATTACTAACATTTTCCTCAATATAGAATTTAATTATCCCTGTATTTATCAATTGTTGTAGCACCATCCAAAAACCTTGGTAATCTAGATCTCATGCCCTATATTCTTTCCATCATAGTGACAATCATGGTTATCATATATATTGCATTTGCCATTAATTGCAGGCAAATCATGTTTGTCTTAACCAGATAATTAAACACTTTCTTCATGGGGTCTCCACTTCATTGACCTATCTTTTCACTTTCAACCCTTATCCATTTGATACTATAGTAGTATTGCCACCAGAATGATTAGAAAGAGGGTTTCTACTAATGTTAGGTTTAGCCTTAGAGTTAAAATTCAACAAACCTTGATTTATCAACTCTTGCATCTTATGTTTTAGAGCCATGTAATTTTCAATAGAATGACCATTATACCATAATGATAATCACATTTGGTGTTAAGGTCATACCATTTTGGGTATGGTAACTTTAATGGCTCCATACACTCGAAAGTGATTAGGTGACCGCTCATCAACTATAGGTACAAACTAGTGTTTGACATAGGGATAGGGTTAAACTGAGGTTTTTTTTATTATTTTTGTTTGTAGGTTCCTTTAGCTTGAACTGGCTGGCTAAGTTGACATTACAAGAGTTAAACATGGTGGTTGTGGATTAAAGTTTGGTTTATATGGTGGTTGTTAGTATGGTTAATAGTTTTATGGTGGTTGGGTAACTTGATTGGTGGCTGGATAATAGGTGGGGAACTGTGATCATGTGTTATAAGGGACAAACGATTGAAATGAAAGATTTCCCATAGACACGATAGACGTCTCTTGCTTTTTTTTTCTTGGATTGGCTAACTTTTTGGTGCTGAAAGCTTCAAGCTCTTCAATCTTACCAATTTTAATGGCATTCTTGATCATTTCTCCTAAAATTACCATGTTAGAGAAATTTTTTATAGTATTTCCTACCAACTTGTATAAGATAGGGCATCTAATGTGCTAACAAATAGCACTGTAATCTCTTTTTCAGTTAGTGGTAGTTGGACTTGAGTCACTGCATCTCTTCAATGATGCATATACTTTTTAAAAATTTTTGTTGACTTTTTTTTCATGTTCTATAGAGATAACCTATTTAGAGCCATGTTAATGATATGCTTATATTAAGCCATGAAAGCTTTCACTAAGTATTTTCATGAATGAATCTGCTCTGATCTAACTGGGCATATTATCTTGTTGTTGATCCAGTTAAATTATCTTTAAAATAGTGTATCAAAAGCTTATCATTTTGAGTATGATTTGCGATTTTATGACAAAACATCGTAATGTAAACAGAAAGACATTTTGTTCCATTAAACTTCTTAAAATCGAGAACCTTGAATTTTATGGGGATAACCAAATTAGGCACCAAACTAAGTTCATGTGCATCCATGCTCCTAAAAATGTCATTCCTTTCCATAGCTCTTAGTCTTTCTTCAAGTAGATCATACTTATTTTTCATCTTATCACTCACTACTGGTGCAAACATGCCACATAGCTTTTCTTGTTCAATAAAATCATCTAAATCTTATACAATGATAGGATCGACAAGACCTAATCTTTTATTAACATTCACATGTACTTGGGGTTGACTAGTAGAAGGTCCAGCATAAGTATAAGGCTAGGGTTAACTAATAGAAGGACTAGCAAAAGTAAGGTTGTGCAATTGGTGGCTGCAAATGGATTCTTCGAGAAGTATAAACTCAAGATAAAGTGAACCTTTGATGATATGTTGGTTCCTTCATATTAATCCTATCTTCTAATCCCTGTGTCCTAGTAATTTTTTTGCCTATTAGGGAGCCTATTAACAATTGTCTCAACTCAGACATCTATGCTTGATGTTCAACTATATTTCCATTACTCTTTCCCTTATCTCTTCTTGTGCGTTTTTTACTCTCTCAAACCTTGTTGGATTCTCCTTTTCCATGATTGTATAATTGGAATGAGTATTATACTTGTGCGAAATTGTTTGAGTTGACTTTTGTGGCTTTGCTATCCATGAACCTCTAATTATTAATTATGAATTAGAACACATGGTATAATCATTTTTGTTATCATTATTGATATTATTATTTTTATTATCAATTATTACTATTATTTTTATGCATGCAATGAATGTAATGTAATGTAAAGAGGCATTGCTTTGGGTTAATCTAAGCAAAAGAAACATTCATTAACCATAGAAATCTTTATACATAAACCAATCATTCATGCATTAAAACCATAAAAACACCTAATTTAAGCATATTGCTCCTAGCCTCACATAAAAAACTCAATAGTCACTGAATACAGTCCTGAGTCGATACATTTTTTCATTCAAGTTCTTTAGCTCTTTCCACTATTTCATTAATTTTTTGCACAGCCTTGTAGATTTAAAAGTTAGGTGCTCTATATATCGTTGCCTTTCTAGGCTTTCTACTTTCTATATTTTTCGTGCTTCCACTTTCATACTGCAAGTATGAGCCCAATAATCTTTCTTTTCTTCCTATTCGATCAAAATCTTATTCATGTGTTTTTTATTGTTGACCAATTGGATTTCCAAGCTCATCAACTCATATTTAAAAGCCTTTTTCTCTTTTTGTAAGTCAAAATTCTTATTTTGTTCCTCTTTCAATCTAGCCCTTAACTCTTTATTTTTCTCTTGGCACTTAGTTACCTTTATAAAGACTCCCGAAAGCTTATCTTTCCATGTTTACTATTTTTTTTGTGAGTGTAGAGATAATCTTAAGCTTTACTCTTCTCGTACTCTATCTTTTTTAATTCTTCCACTTCTTTTTTAGATCCCCTTGAAGGTTAGATATCCATCTTCAATCTCTTATTCTCCTTATGAAGATTTTGCAAATCTCTTTTCAACACATTTGGCTCATTGGTCAACTTCTGTAATGCATTATCTGTCATCATTAAATCATACCATAACTGGTTAATTGATTTATCATCGCCATCTTTTCTTTTTCCATATTTTTCTTTTCAATCTTGAACTTTTACTGGGTGATCTCAAGAGCTAACAGTACAGGCTTTGATGTGGGGACAAGTAACTGATATGAAACATATGCTGGTAAGGGCCTAACTTCATTGACTTTTTTTATCCTCCATACAAGGTACCTTTTTATAACATTATTTGCATATTTGGCCAAGTTCATCCAATTAATTTGCTTTCATGCCTTAATGACCTCTTAGACCTTTTTTATATAATCGGGTGCCCTATAATCAAACTCAAGCAAACTGAGTCCATGTGTTATAAGGATGAATTGACAAGAATCATATTGTTTTTTGACCATAAGAGGTGCATAACTCACTGCACACCATATTTTTAGTAATGGTACCTAGGGCTCATCTCTACAATTGTATAAGATGGCAATGGAAAGCATCCAAGGCATTCTTTATGTTATATTTTTCATTAATAAGTTTTGAAAAAATGACATCTATTGACCTTTTGACTAATCCTTTCACTATTCATTGGTGACAAACTCCATAATCGAAATAAAATGTATAAAGAAAAGCTAAAATGATATCTTTTTTCCCCAAAAATGACTTTTGATCCAAACAAAAAGTAAATGAACACATCTTATGAATCGTCCCTTACTCTTCCTTCGATAAAAATTTAACGATCTAATAGTCTCTACTAAGATGATCGATGAATGATTTATACCTTTATCTAATTACATGAAAAGTCAACCATTGATGCCTCTATGTGTCCTAATACCTTAAGGAATATCATCAACCCATACACGACCAAAGTAAACAAATCCAATCCCCGATCATCATCAAGATGCTTCCATATATGCTATAATAAAATAGCTAATGGAATTGTCTTGACCCCATTCTTTTCCTTTTTAAGCTTGTCTATCTCCTCAACCCCTATTTACATAATCTTGGCTAATTTTTTTCTATATCTGACAGTCTTTTACTCCTTAAAATAATTCTTAGCTTGACTAGCGACTCTATTTGAAGTAGGGATGAGTATTCTTCAATTATGGGGGTTAAGTCTTATTGGTTAAACATGAAACACTAATAAGATAGATCTTAAAACTGTATCACAACCTTGATTAATGACTCCTCAATCTTCACTAACATGAACAGTGCCACATCTCTATACTTCTTTGAAAAAGACTCATTCTTTTCTACTCACTATTGTTGCCATATGGTTTCCAACTCAACTATATCACTTTGACTTAAATCCATATGCACTAACTATGTAAGTGTAGAAATATAATCGACCTAGAGGTAGTATCTTTCTTTTTCTTGAGTGCTTTTCAATTAGTTTTTAACTTTCAAATAATTTTTAGTAAGGGCTATGCTATGAACTCAACTATATCACTTTGACTTAAATCCATATGCACAACTATGTAAGTGTAGAAATATAGCCAACCTATAGGTAGTCTCTTTCTTTTTCTTGAGTGCTTTTCAATTAGTTTTTAACTTTCAAATAAATTTTAGTAAGGGTTATGCTACTGATGGCTTCATGAGTGCTTATTTTACTATTAATTGACCCAAAACAAATACCTTCTTAAAATGCAATATCTAATTATATATGCAACAAAATTAAATATTATACAAATAAAAGAAATAAAAAATCCAAACAAATAAATAATAAAAATAACAAAACAACCATATAATATAACAAAATAATAAAATATATATAGTGCCCTAACTTTTGGTATTTTCTAAAAGACGGCATTACTCTACCTTAGGTAGGCCTCCTATGGCTCACGATATGCTAGGTTGAGATTTATTTATTTAAAGGTTCCCAAGTCAACCTTTCATCATCATCCATTATAGGCTATTAAGTCACATCAATCCTCACCCATTACAAGCTACAAATAAAAAGGGTTCGATCTAAGTAGAAATATTTTGCTAACAAATACGGAGGTTATCATCTCATGAGTGCGTAGCTACTTCACTTCATCTTAATAAGGATAAAGCCCGGGTCTAGAGCTCATACATGTAACTGAATATGCAAAAGTGTGTGAAATAATATATCAATCAAAACAAAATAAATAAACCACAAATAACAAAAATCAAAATAATATAATAACTAACATGCAATTTATTAATTTTTATTTATTTGTTTCTTTTGAAAAGTTAAAATAAAGGAAATTAAATTAAATATCAAACAAAATCAATTAAATCAAAAATTTTTGAGAGCACATAATTAAAATTTTTTAGCTTGACTCTCTTAGTGTCTCCAACGGAGTTGCTAAGCTATCATAACATATCAATTTGAACATTTGATCACTAGATGTAAAAAATTTAAAATTATGAAAACATAGGCTGTCGCCACCAATCTTTTTTTAAGGTATGACTAGCCACCCAAAAATTTTATCTTTTTACTAAAATAATAAAATAAATTTAAAATTTATTAAAAAGATAATTTTGGTCTATGAAAATAAGATTGTGTTTGGGAGTCCGTTACTTATGAAAAAGGATTAGCACCCTCACAATATCTACAAAATTGGTACCAATTAATCATGCGTTACTTATAACTTTGGACAAAAATGGTTTTCATATGAAATTTAATTAGAATTTCCTTCATTTTTAAGAAATAAGTCAATTAAAAAATTTTATTTAAAGATGTGAACATTTCTAAATTAAAGAAATATCATAAAACTCTCTAACATAAAAGCAGAATTTGAAATAATCCTTTTCGTCTAAGATTTACTACAATATTTTCTTAAAAATAAAATAATATTCTTTGAAATTATAATTATTAGTGACTCTTCAGCATTTAGGCAGAATGTCAAAATTATGTTCCCCAAAGTATTATTTTAAATTTATTTATTTATTTTTTAAGTTAAAATTTTTTAAACAATAATTAAATAACTAACCATAAATATCAACAATTAAAAATAAACAAGTATATAAGCAATAAATGCAAACTTAAATGTAAATATAAGTCTTAAATAACAATGAGATACGAATTTAAGATTGAGTCATTAAATATAAAAAGACTACTTAAACTTTCCAACCTCTAGGCAAAGCTTGGTTGTGACTATTTATATTTAAAATCTCATATTTTATTATTTTATTAAAATTTTTTATTTTCAGTTACAAAAATATATGAAAATTTTTAATGAAATAAAATTTTCTAAATACCTTATTATTTAGGCGGCATTTGAGAACAGATTATTTCATAAAAGGTTTTCAAATAATCATTAAAAATTTAAGAAGATTTTGGGTTTTGGGTAGGTTTAGGGTTGCACTATTAGGGTTTCGAGGATTCAAAATTTGCTTATGGTTTAAGGTTTCTTTTAGGGTTTAAGAGTTTACCTAAGGTATTCAGGTTTTGTTTAGGGTTTTAATTTTAAAGTTTCACTTTAGGGCTTCAATTTTAAAGTTTCATTTTAAGGCTTTACGTTTTTAAGATTTTATAAACTTCTCTAAAAATCTCCAACATTTAGGTAGATTTTCGGAGCAAGCTCATTTTTTTGTAATTTCAAAAACAAAAAATTAATTTCTTTAACTTTTATATATTTTCTTTCTTATATAAAAAATTTATTATTGTTGTTGTTTATTTATCTTTTATTATTTTATTATTATTTTTTTAATAATTCCCTGACATCTAAGTGAATTATTATATTTTTATTTATTATTATTTTTAAAACATGAATTTTTATTCCCTCCAGCATCTAGGTAGAGATTTAAAATAATTATTTCTTTTTTATTATTTTTTATTACGTAACGTTAAGAGATTTTAAAAATGCAAATATTATCTAAAATGCATGAATATAATTAAAGATAATATGAGCATGCTAATAAATAGTCTATTATATGTAAAAAATTATTAAATGAAATTAAACATTAATAAAAATGAATCATGATTATAATAATAGAAATAATAATGATAATTACACAAAAAGATATTTAACTCTTTATATGGCCTCGGTTTTTTTTTTTTGTTTAATTCTCGTACATTTAGGTGAAATTAAATTTTCAGTACACAATTTCAAATCTGTTCCAAGATTTAGGTAGGGTTTACAAAATCTTCATTCATTTTTTTAAAAAAATTCTTATAATTAATATTTTTAGTTTTTTTTTTCAAACCTATTCAATGTTCTTTAAAAAAAAAAATTCCCTTTGGTATGCTGTTTGGCTCATTTAACTTCTTATTTGTTTTTTTGTTTTTCCCTTTTTTCGCTTGCTTCTTGCTTTTTTTCTTTAGTGTATCTTTTTTTTTTTTTTTTGCTGTCCAATTCTTTCTTTTCTACTACTAGTGTATCCTTTTCTTGTTTCTCATTTATTCAACTTTTATTTTTTTTCTTTTCTACTTGCTGCCATTTTCTCCATTTTTTTCCTCTCGCTAGTTACCTATATTTTGCTTCATGCAGTTTCATGCCATGAAAAATCTTATGTCTGTTACAACCACTTCCTCACATGCTGCCACTTCATGCTCTTTTTTTAGTTTTATCCTTCTTATGCATGATTTGCTAGGTATTCAAGCCAATTTTGTTTTTTTATAGTAGTCTTTTAACTTCCATGCATGCAACACTTAAAATAGGCCAAATGGGTTTTTTTTTTTTATGGCCCTATCTTTTTTTTTAGAACCATTTTAATGTTTGTTTAGGCTTTAAATTTTTCTTGTTCCACTTTATGGCCAAGATTGAGCTTTTAATTAATTTTGGTACAAGCCCATTTCTTTTTTATTATTTGTTATTGTTTTGGTTTTGTATTTTATTTTTTTAATTTTCGTATTGTTTTGATTTTGTATTTATTTATTACTTTATATTGTTAGTTTTAAAATTTTTTATTTTTTATTAATTTATTAATTTTTTAAATAAAATAACAATAATAATAATAAAATTATTATTATTGTTATTATTATTATATCATTATCTATATTATTATTTTATCTTTTTGTGTTTAATGGCTAATAACAAGCCATTAATAGGCTTTTAAGAATAGACCTTTATTGGGTCGTTCAAGAATGGGCTGTGTAATTGGCTCAAAAAATGATGATCGAAGTATAATTACAAAACCAAACCTATATTAAACAATAAAGTATCTTAGACAAAATTAGATATCTATAAGAAAAAAAAATAGATACTGGTGTATTTTGTTAGTAAAGTGTTGATAGGATTTGAAATAAACTATGCCAAAATAGAAAATTTGGCCTATGCAACTATCACGTTGGCTAGAAAACTCAAGCTATGCTTTTAAGCCTACACAATTAATGTATTAATTGACCAACTACTTAGGCAAATTTTGCAAAAACCAAAATTATCTGGTAAACAAATCAAGTGGACAATTGAACTCAAGGAATACGACCTGCACATACTTTTTAAGTCGGTCCTAAAATTACAAGTGCTAGTAGATTTTTTCACCAAATATTTCTTGGCTTAAACTAATAACGGCTTGAAGAGGCTGGTGAAATACAAAAAGAAAAAATGTGAAAACTTTTTGTTGATGGGTCAGCTACTAGTCAAAGAAGTGAAGTCGGCCTAATTCTGATTAGTTAAGAAAACCTACAGTTCCAATATGCCCTAAAGTTCAAGTTCAGAGCTTGAAATAACGAGGTTGAACATGAGACCCTAATCGTCAACCTAATATTGGCAGTCGAATTGAATGTGAAAAATATTATTGTATATAGCGACTCACAACTAGTGATTGGCTAGATAAATAGAGAGTTTGAAACTAGAGAAAAAGGAATAAGAAAGTATCTAGATAAAGCACTAACCTACTTAGTTGCATTTTCTAAGGTTGAGGTTAGAAAACACACTGGTTGACTCATTGTCTAAACTAGTTTCAATGACGGCAACGAAAAGCCCAGCTTATGTTCTGGTGGAAGAGCTAGTAGAGAAAAACATCAAGGAAAAATTGGTCGACTAGATTAAAGAGAAAGAATCATGGATAACTCCAATCAAAGCTTATTTGACAAAAAGAGAACTATCTAAAAACAAGGTCTGAGCCAAAGCTCTAATGACAAAAGTTCCTCATTACACCATGATCAATGAAAAATTGTATAGTAGATCTTTTAGTTTACCTTACCTGAAATGTGTTGATGAAGAAGAGGCAAACTATATGCTTAGGAAAATACATGAGAGAATCTATGACAATTACCTCGAACCTCGGCCACTCACTTATAAGGTACTCAGATAGAGCTACTATTGGTCAACTATTAGAAAGAATGCGATCGATCTAGTGAAAAAAATATGACCAATGGGCTATAAACGAATCGAATATAAACAAATTAACGTATGTTTATGGTTTGTTTGTTTATTTTTAGAAGTGTATGTTTAGTTCATATTCGTTAAAAAATTACTCTTTTTGTTTATGTTCATTCATTTAAATAATAGGTTGTTCGCGTTCAGTTCTTGTTCATTTAATTAAGTTAAACAAGCTCATTCATGAGCATTAAACAAACATGTTTACAAATATATACAAATGAACATATTCATGAATAATAAACTAATAATAACCAAAAAATTTAAACAATAAACCCTAAATAAAACATAAACGAACCCAAACGAACATAAACAAACTTTAAAATAGGATTAGGGTAAAGGATAAAAATATAATTTTATTAGTAATATTATAATTGATTAGCAAACGAACAACAAACGAATAACAAATGAACGAGCTTTAAATGAACTTTAAATGAACTTATTCACAAATATAAATAAACCAAATAAACCTCTGTTTGTATTCAGTTCACTTAATAAACAAACATAAAAATATTGTTCAAGATCGTTTGTTAAACTTAATAAATGAACATAAATGAATAAAAATCAAGCAGTTCACAAATAGTTCATCAAAAGCTCGATTCGTTTACACCTTTAGTGACAAATGCTAGAGGTTTGCACACATACAACACCTTTCATCCATTGAACTAGTTCGCATCATCATCCCTTGACCTTTTATGTAATGGAAAATAGACGTTATTGGCCTATTCACCCTGGCCACAAGGTTGAGAAGGTTTATAATAAAAACAGTTGACTACTTCAGACAATGGCTTAAAGTCGAGGCTCTAGCCACCACTATAGAAGCTCAAGTTGAAACGTTTATTTAAAAGAACATAGTATGCAGATTTGGTTTACCTTAGTCTATAATAACGAACAATAGGAAATAATTTGACAACCCAAGGTTCAAAGAATGCTGTGCTAATTTTCACATTGACCTAAGGTTCACTTTAGCCATTTAACCTCAGTTTACTAGGTAAATAAAAGCAGTCAATAAAACTATACTGGAAGCCCTTAAGAAGAGTTAGAAAAAGCTAAAGGTAAATAGGTTGACGAACCACTCAGTGTATTATGGGCTCTTAGAACTACCACTAAAGTCTCTACAAAAGAGATGTCATTTCATCTAGCATTTGGGATAGAGGCTATGAAGCCCGTGGATATTGACTTCTTAAACCTACAAGTTGAGCTCAAATCTAAAAAAGGGAATAAATAAGGCCTTAAGGCTAATTTGGATTTGGCTGAAGAACAAAGAGATATAGCTTTAACCAGAATAATAGTCTATCGATAAAAAATAGCTAATTTTTACAATAAAAGGGTTCAACAAAAATAAAAAAAAAGGTGACTTGGTGCTTAGAAAGGTGGAAGCATTAAGAGTTGATAATTGAGGTGAAAATTTAGCCCTAAACTAAAAAGGCCCCTATATTATTAAAAGAAGTTGTCCATGATGCGACTTATAAATTGCAAGATATGATGGCAATCCCATTTTGAGGACATGGAATGCAAACAATCTTAAATTTTATTACCAGTAAAAGATGTATAGTCAAGCTCACAATTGTAATTTTGAAGGATACTTGTTGAATAAAAATTTCAACTATTAACTACATATAGTATATTATGAAAGCCTAGAATTTAGGCAACATGCCACGCCAAAGGCCGACCTAAAGGGATGTTTGACCTAGTACTTGGCTAAATTTCTTATCTAATCTTCCTAAAACAAATCTCGAAGAATATATTTAAAGTTTAAGTTAGAACCTCAATCATATTCCTAAATCAAGCTAACACTTTAAATCATTAAATTAGATTATCAAGTTAATTTAATAGATTCTCAATTTAATTTATTAAATTTAGTAGGCTGATCTCATCATCTTGTCTGAGCTAAGACTTGAATAATTATTCTTATCATATCTTTAAAGTAAACTACAAAGTGAAAAAATAAATGCATAGCTAAAACTTTAAGCAAAAAATATTTTTATTCATCTCATGATAGAATTTTAATTGAGTGATACATTGATAGAATTTTGATTGAGTGATTACAAAAGCTAAGCTACATAAATTTTGTTGAGTGTTTTTTATAATGTATGATCTAACAGAAGTTTAGTAGAGTGATTTTGACCAAAAGGCTTACAAAAAATTTGACCTCATATTTGAACAAAAAATCAACAAATAGAAATAAAAATAAAAAAATAAATTATTCATTCTTTTTCTCTTCCTTACTCGTAACAACCTTCTCATCTTCTTTCTACCCCTTTGGCTTAGAAGTAATAGGCTTAAGAGTAGTGTTAAGCTTGGCATCCTTATCCTTATTCTCACTACCCTATTTACCATCCTTATCAGCTTAACTTGGTGGTAAACTAGACCTAATGTTTTTCATGCTAATGTTCAAGACATCAGTGTCAGGATAAAGGAATTTCACCTTATCCAGTGCAAAATCAAAAGCATTGAAGACACTTTCCCTAGCAAACTTAGTCTATAGGTAGTAGTACATCTTAGATGCCATAAACTCTTTCACCACTTATTCTTTAGCCTCTTTTTTAGCCTTTCTTTCAGCCTCGAGCTTCAATCTCAGTCTTACAATTTCAGTCTGGGCCTAATCAAGCTTTTGGTCAAATTGTTGTTTAAAAGATTCAGCCTAAGCCTTCTGAATTTATGCATCTTCAAGTCGAAAATAAAATCATCACATTTTTTTTAAGCTTTTCCTTCTCATGTGCAAGCTAAAAATTTTTTGCTTTTAACTTATGAATGACACCATTGTTCTTATAAATATCCTAAGCATATTTCCTTAGGTTTTGCTTAATTTTATGGTAGTAAACTAGAGTTCGATAAGCATTGAACAGACCTTGGTTCTTCAACTAAAAAAGATTATGAGACTTTTAAACACTATAAAAAAAATCAAGCTTAGACTTAAGCAAATAATGAAATACATAAGGTAAGGTAAAAATTGAGCTAGAAAACATACCTTTTTTAGGGACTACAATCCTTATGAATTTTTTGACTACCTTAGGGTCCTTAAAAAAGTTTTCATTAAAGTTATATTCTAAGCTAACAAAGAAATGCTCCAAAAAAGGTTGAAGCTCAGACACTATTGTCTTAAAGAAGGGGGCCTTGGTCTTTTGCCTTTTTAGAGAAGGGCTTCCTAACCTATTGTCACTTTCTGCAGAAGAGGCCTAAGCTAAGAAGCTCGACAATTAAAAAATAATTGGATATATTATTTTGATATCTCTCTTCAAAAGGCTTTAAGCTAAACCCATTTTTTCTTTCTTTTCTTTAGCCTTGGTGTATATGTGTACAGAGTAAAGATTACTTCTTCAAAGGCTTGACAATGTCAAACATATCTACAAGATAAGCTAAATGTTAAAAAAATTTTACAAAAGTAAATGCTTTATGAGGTTGCTATAGACTTACCCCAATATTTGGTTTCTTTGACTACATCAAAGGAGGTTAACTTATAGGTATCAATAATCAACTCTCTTCTATGTGTGAACTCTAAAATTTTATCTTGAGCATTCAGGTCAACAACTATAAAAAGAATGGGATCATCTTAAAAAATATGGAGTTTATATATTATCTTTCACACCCGAACTTTCCATAATCATCCTTCTTCTTAATGTAGAGGAAAAGCAGCTTTCAATTTTTTATTGAGCTTAGACAATCTAAAAAGATTTTTTTTGCTAGCCAAGTTATAACGTAAAACCAGCTCTTATCATAGAGGTGCTTTTTTATTATAAAAATATTTTAAATAAAGAGACAGTTAAAAAAATATCTAAATTTATACAAAAGATAGTAAAAGCTATTATGTATCGAAAAGAATTTTAAGTGAGCTAAGTGATAATCAAGTTGTAAGGATTAAAAAGTTCAATAATGAAAAAATGTAAAAAGAACCTTAGACCAGTTATTATGGAATCTCAATACCCTAGATATGGTGATCTTGTAAAGGAGAACTAACTCGGTCCTCAACAGTCGGTATCGATACATTATATTTTTTTTTTAGAAGGTCAAAGTTGACCTTCAAAGATCACACATAATGTATAGAACACATGTTAGTGTAGTGTTCAGGATTGACCATGCCCTTCAAGCTTTTCATTACATTCTTAAAAACTAAACCTAAGCTACAAGAAGATTAAAAAAGAATATAAGCTAAGGCCTTTAAATTTAAAGAGAACTCTTCTTCTTCTTCATCGTCCTCCTCAACCTAGTTGGACCTTTCTTTTTCACTTCTTATTGAAATTTTCATCAACCTTAGAATCTTTATTTGAAAAAAAACTTAAATTTTATAGGAGTAAAATTTTACGCCCGTGCAATAGCTAAGACCACCATGACATCAAAAGAAGAAGAACAAATAAATCTCTTATACAATGAAGAAAAATAAAAAATAAGAATTGAAATTAATTTAAAAGGTTGGTAGGAAAAAGTAGAAGGAATGAAAAAAAGTTTTAAATGAGGAGAAAAAACAGAAGAAGAAAAAGAAAAGGTCAACCAAAGGAGTCAGAGTAACCTTAGACATTGGAGCTGTAAGCTTTTCAAGCTCAAAGTTAATTATAGTAGCCAAAAGCTCCTCTACCCTATCATGGACCCGTTTTCCCATGATATGAGCATTATCCTTAACTTGTTTTTGGTCTTCCTTTGACATTGGGTTCAATTAAAAGGTAGCTTTAAAATAGTATCTTCTTTTTCAACTAAAAAGTAGCTTTAAAATAGTCTATTTCTGTAATAAAAGAAAGGACTAAGTCATTTGTCACTCAACTTTCGAGATGACCTACTTTTTCTCGATTTTATAACTTTTAAAACTACAATCCCTAGAATCAGAAAAAGACATGATAAAAAATAATGGAAAAAATGTACTGACAAAAAAGAAAGAAAGAAAGATCGATTAAAAGAAGCTAGAAAACTTTAAGCTGACTAAATCAGATCAATTTTAGAGCAAAAAGATTGTAAAATAAAAAATGAAAGTCTTATAGGGCCTTTTATATAGCCAACATAGAGATTAAATGAACACTCTAGATCATGTCACATGTCTTAGATGGTTACTGAAGACGATCTTTCATATTCTTAACACTAGGTTTTTTACTATCTAATTTCCTTTTTCCTCATTAAATGTAACTTTTAGATAACAAAAGGGTAAATCGATTATTCCACGTACTCAAATCGATCAGATCAATTAGAAATCTAGGTCAAACCTATCAAATTAGTTAAACACCAGGTCAACCTTGTGCTAAACTAGAAAATCAAATTTCGACACTAAGAAAAAACATAAGTCTCATAATGGTCCACACTATTTCAGATAAATAAAATATTGTTGGTAATTATTCACAAGCTCACTTAGTCTAACCTTTGTCCATAACACCGGTCACTCACTTAGTCTAACCTTTGTCCATAACCTCAGAACGAACCAATTAAGTATATAATTCAAAACCAATGCTTATGATCATCGAGCACACTTCAAGTTGGTATCTACCAGATTAACCAAGTCTACACTCAACAGTTTGATACTCAAACTGCATGGTGGAGGGACATAATGTTAAGAGTATTTTTGGGTCCAAAGGGTAAAATAGTTTTTTCCCTTATTAGAGACTGTTAATAGACAATTAGAGGCATTTTCAACTTTTAAGCTAACTTGACATGTACAATGCCACTCTAATTTAGCCATGTCACCAATTTACCCTGCAAACCCCTCACTTTTCATATATAAATGGGGTCATCTAGGTACTATTTAATCATCTTACTTTCTTATACTTTTTCTCTATTTTACTATTCTTCTGACCTCTTATAGTCAACTTTTAACTTGAACGTCAGAGTACAAATGCAGGGAACACTCCCTATCTTTGCTCTTAATTGGTATCTTTTTCTCTCTTATGATTTTAGGGTTTTACCCTTCAGCTCGGAGTTTGAAGTTCAACATAAACAAAATGGAAGTGAAATTTTCTAGGTTCATTTCAACTTTCAAGCTTAAAGTTTCAAAAAGACAAGCCATAGGTGGGACAATTAGCTGATGTGGTTTGTTAATATCTTTTTTCATGATTAATTTATTCTTTTTTTTTTTTATAAATTTTAGATTTGGTCAAAAAAAGCAACAAACATATCATCGTTATGGCTCTATAAAACCTCCAAGTCTGTTGGTTTGTAAAATTTGTGTTTCTAAACTTGTTATTAAGTTATTAAATATGAATTGTTGTGATTTTTTTCTTTCTTTAGGTGGAGGAATCAAAATATGAGTTTGATTCAAAAACCATACAAAGAATGGAACTTTTGGTGTTGTAAACTTTGGAATAAAGGATGAACCCTATCACTATAATTTTCTTCATTAATCATATTACAATGAGGCTTGGATTGATGACTCATTTGTTTTGAGAGTTCCTCCGTATCTATATCTCATTGCTTGTAAGTATTTAAAACAAGTTGTGAGAGTGAAGGGAAAAGGAAATGGGAGAAGATGAAAATATGATGTGAGCAAATAACTTATGGGAATGTTGGTGTGAAAATTTACATGGTAGCTAGAATAAATTTTTTTAGTTAATTAGAGGTTAAAATAGTAAAATTTTTTTATATTTTGTTATTTTATTTAGATAAATTTTTATATTTTTATTGTAACAAATGAGCTATTATATTTTAATTTTACTTAAATAAATCCTTAATTTTTAATTTGTATTAAAATAAGCCTTTAACATAAATCAATATTTTATTTGAAACAAAAATATATTTGGATACAAATTAAAATATAAGAATTTATTTGAGTATAATAAAAACATAAAGATTTAACTAAATAAAGTGATAAAATTCGAAATTCTTTTAATAGTTAAATCTTAATTAAATGACAAATGTTAATATGATTAAATTTGAAATATTTAATAAACTTTTGTAACTTAAACGAGATAAATTAAAGTTTAATGATATAATTGAGAAAATGGCTTAAGTAACAGTAAATTTTACTCTCCTTCCCGACCTTTATAAAAAGCAAAGAGGCCCGCAGATGGAAAAGGCAATGATAAGTTGACTCATGTGACTTGACTCGAAACAACTTCTCCTGCAAGGAGTAGATACGGACACAACTGTCGAAAAAGCGGGAAGGGATATCCGTGCAGGGTTGAGAACAATCCCTGAGGGGTATTCCAGTAATTTTAGTAGCCCGACATTTTTTTACAGCAACAGTAATTCAGTGGCGTAAGTTATCAATTTTGGGTGCGTTTAAGACCGCTCATTTCCTTTGGCCGCAAAATTTGTACGGTCATCTCTAATTTATTTTTAAAAAAATTTCAATTAAATCTAATTAGAAAAACTGAGAAAAAGAAAAAGAAATATCGGCCAAAGAAGAAAATAAGAAGAAACTTTTTTGATAAGTAAAAAAAAATATATAACTATAAATATATATAGAGAGTAGAAAGAGAAAGAAAGATATATTAAAAAAACAAAAATTTCATTTCCTTTTTCTTCTCAGCGTGTCTGCATAATATTAGGGTTTCTTTTCTTTTTCTTTTTTGGATCTTCATTCCTTCATCATCAGATTTCAGGCTTCTCTTATTCTCAGGTTTCCATCATTCTCTCCGTGGATATGTAATTACTTAAATTTATCTATGCATTTGAATTGTTATGAGTTGTTGCATTTTCTTTTTGTGGTTGTTAGTCTTAGCAGATCAATTTTTGTTTCTTTTTTCCTTTCTTTTGTTTTTGAGATTTTTTTTTATTATGTGACAGAAAGGCAATTTTTTTTTTTGCCAATAAAAATTGGAATAAATTGATTTTTTTTCTTATATTAATTTTCGGGTTTATATTCTATTTCTTCGAGCTACCAAATAGAGCCAGCTGATTGTTTACATCGAGATGCTGCATTTGGGTGACTAATGATGTAAGATTTGATATCATTTTTTGTTTTGATGATTTTTTTTAATTCCCTTTTTGTGGTTTGATCAGGTTTGACAAATTTCATATTGGAAAGTTATTTTCGTGGATTTTGATGAGGCTTTGAAGTGAATTCTTAGATTTTGATCAAAGGGGTTTTGTTAAAAAATTTGGAATCTTGGTGGTTGTGAATTGTGATGACTACACGAACATCATGGGCAGATTTGGCTGCGAATTCTGCAGCCGAGAATGTAGGTGTTGGTTCTTCTTCTGCTAGCAACGGAGCTGTTGGTTCCACCTCGGGTGCTGGCCGACCTGTTTATGTCCCCCCTCATCTTCGTAATCGTCCACCTTCTGCAGAACCACCTGCTCCTACTTCCAGTGGCCTTACGTCTAGTAATGACAGACCTGGATATGGCGGATCTCGTTGGACTGCTCCTAGGAATGATTATAACAACCGATCAGGACATGGTGGTAGTGGTGGCCGACTTGGTGGATGGGGTGGCAGAAGTGGTGGTTGGGGTCGTGGGAAGGACAGGGAAGTCAATCCATTTGGAAATGATGATGATGCAGAGGAGGCCTCTAGCGAACAAGAGAGTACCGGGATTAACTTTGATGCCTATGAAGACATTCCCGTGGAGACAACTGGTGACAATGTGCCACCACCTGTCAATACTTTTGCAGAGATTGACTTGGGTGAAGTGGTGAATCTAAACATCCGAAGGTGCAAGTATGTGAAGCCGACACCTGTTCAGCGGCATGCTATCCCCATTTCACTTGCAGGACGGGATTTGATGGCATGTGCACAGACTGGTTCTGGAAAGACGGCTGCCTTTTGTTTTCCAATTATCAGTGGAATTATGAGAGGCCAGGTTCCACAAAGACCTTTACGTGGGGCACGTATAGTATACCCATTAGCGCTTATTCTCTCTCCTACCAGGGAGCTCTCAATGCAAGTGGGTGTCATGTTTTTGGCAATTTAAATCATGTGCTTCTATTTATACCGTGGAATTTATATTTTGTGACTAATATTGCAGATACATGAGGAAGCCAGGAAGTTCTCTTATCAAACAGGTGTTAAGGTGGTTGTTGCTTATGGAGGTGCTCCTATTAACCAACAGGTACTTTTTCTCTCCTTTCCTCTTTCCTTTAATTTTACCCCTCATTATTCCGTTTATACTTTAATTAGCCTCACCTAATATAGTAGTGCAATAATTTTGATGATTCTTATGCATCAACTCCTATATAAGAAAAAAATTGCACCCTAGTTTTTCTGGTCAAAGTGAAACTATCCACTCTTTGGGCAATCAATAACCTTCTATGGCATATTTTTTGAGTTTATTCTTTTGTTTTCAATCGTTTATATGTTCACTCTTAACTATTTAGGATCTAGACAACTGCTCTTTAGGCGTGATAAGTCTTTTGACTTTTCCTGTACCCTCAGGGAGGAGCTTTTTTTTATTTTTTATTTTTTTTTGGGGGGGGGTGGGAGTTGTGCATGGTTGTGGGAATTTGTCTATTCTGCACTTCTCTTGAACATATTTCTTAAACACAAGTTCTGTTAATTTTTCTCTGATGTCTTTTTGCTATTGCTAGCATAAAAGATTTGAAATTCTGGTATGAATTTTGAGCTTGACATTCTGTGTCATCGTTTCTATCTTAAATTGTCTTTTTGAATTATATTTCTGTTACCATAAGTTGATGGTATTCTATTTGAACAGCTGAGGGAGCTGGAGAGAGGTGTTGATATTCTTGTAGCAACCCCTGGAAGATTGGTAGATTTGCTAGAGAGGGCTAGAGTTTCTCTACAGATGATCAGGTACTTGGCCCTTGATGAGGCAG
Source organism: Durio zibethinus (assembly GCF_047325235.1). Classification (NCBI taxonomy): domain Eukaryota; kingdom Viridiplantae; phylum Streptophyta; class Magnoliopsida; order Malvales; family Malvaceae; genus Durio; species Durio zibethinus. Next base: position 9,042,097 of record NC_143174.1, on the reverse strand, counting down.
ACAGAATGCTGGACATGGGTTTTGAGCCTCAAATAAGAAAAATTGTGGAACAAATGGACATGCCCCCACCTGGTGTTAGACAAACAATGCTATTCAGTGCCACCTTCCCAAGAGAGATCCAGGTTGCTTCTGTCTTTGTAATGAATCATTTATTATTTTACTGCTAGTATTTAAATTTTTGTATAAATTCTTATCAGTTTGCAGTGCTTTACTCATTAGTTATCTCTCTACATTATGAAGTTTTTTATTAGTTTCATATATGGCATGCATATGTACTGTAATACTGATTATTGAAGATTATTCTTTGTTATTCTGGCAGTAATTGTGTTGGAATTTTATTTTCTTTATTGGTTAAAGAGAACGCACTACAGTTAAAGCCTAAGTTCTTTAGCCAAACCCCAGTCTATTCTTACCACTTGATCTACAACCAAGTTGCTACTACTTTGGAGTGTGTTTATCAAGCATTTTGATAATTATTTACTCTTTCACTATTGTTGCATGCAGAGACTGGCCTCTGATTTTCTTGCAAATTATATTTTCTTGGCTGTGGGCCGAGTTGGATCAAGTACTGATTTGATTGTCCAGAGAGTAGAACTTGTTCATGAGTCAGACAAAAGAAGTCACCTTATGGACCTTCTTCATGCTCAGAGAACAAATGGTGTCCAGGGCAAGGTACTAATTGATTTGGAGTTGTGTTACTTTATCCTAGGGTTGTTAATGGAAATTCCTGTATGACTCAGTATAGGTCTATTTGTAGATCATTTGTCTACTTTGGTTTTTTGAATTGGACTGTAGTTTCCTTTTTAGATAACCTCTTAATTTTAATCTTGCAGCAAGCTCTTACATTAGTTTTTGTTGAGACAAAAAAGGGAGCTGATTCGCTGGAACATTGGCTGTGCATGAATGGTTTTCCTGCAACTGCCATTCATGGTGATAGAACCCAACAGGTAAATATGCATGTTTTTGTTTGCCTTTTGTATTTGTTATGCATGGTATGTATTTTGAATTGAATTATTAGTCTCATGGATAGAAATGTATTTAAACCCTAAAATATTTGATTGTGGCTTCTATGTTTGCCAATAAAGCTTTATATTTGTAGTTGGGGGATTTGCTGCAGATATGGAAGGGTAGCTTAATTCTGTAAGGTTGGATGGTTTTAACGATAAATAAGTGGCTAAACTTATATAAAACTGTGTAGCCAGGAAGTAAATGTATTGTGGAGATCCATAAGTTGGGAATTTGCATTATCTAGAGTTGAAGGAAAAAAAGGGCTTACCTAGAAAAAAAGCATAACTGTGCAAGTTTCTTGCCTTTCATATTGTTGCAGACACTTTATGTGTTTATAATCATTTAAAAGCTTAAGCTTGCTTATTTTTATCTTCACTTGTGGGTTTTTCCAACCATGTTTCTTTGGCTAGTTTAGAAACTTGGAGATGGATATGTTTTCTGCACTATAGAATTCTTGCATCATCAATTAACTTGAGGACAGCAAGGCTTTGGGCCAGCCCTTCTTTGAATCTCTAAAATGCCTTTGGTAGGAGAAATGATTGATATTTTGTTGCAAATATGCCTCCTCGAAGATTATCCACATTGATCCCATTGGTATTTATATCTGAGATGTCTTTGGGTTTGTCATGCCTATGTGCATAACTGAGGTGTGGTGGTATTGTCAATAGATTTCCATATTATCCAGTTAGTGTGGACCATCTAGAATGGCAAACTCCTTAAGGTTTTCTTTCAGTTAACACCCAAGGATTCTCTTAGAACAAATTTACATAGTCACTGGAAGTTCAGAACTCCATATGAATTGTAATCTGATTATTCATGCATGAAAATGATGGGTAAAATTTTTATGTTGCTCTAAATTTCTATTGAATCCAAGACATATAGAGTACACGCTCAATTGTATCTGATTTTAATTTCTATCAGTTGCCTTATCAACGAAGAAATCATTATTAATTTTGCCTATAACCCAATGAAAGATATAGTTTCATTCTGGCAAACTTTTTTGATTCGTATAGTAGTTGCCAAGATCCTTCAGAAGCTTCTGAGGGGATGACTTATATTTTCCTTGATATTTTGGTTTGTATCCACAGCTTTGTTGCATTAAAGTCCCTGTTACAATTATTTTTTCCTTTTTTCTAAGAAATTTAAGTCTCCATTTTTGGGAAATTTTTGCTGGTGGGATGCTTAATTATCTTGTTTCCTGCTCTTATTGGAATTTCCTTGTTGCTTTTGCCCTACATTTTGCCTAAAAGTGAATAACCTATGCCTTTATAATGACCTTGTTGCTAGAAACTGTTATGCTTCATCATTGTACCTTTGAATGACTATTTTAGTTTCTTTTTCCTTTTTGACATCTCACTGAGGGCACTTATAGAAGACTTGTTTGGTTGTTGATGATTTTTTATTCTCACAAGTGTAACACTTGAATCTTTCTTAAATTACTATTTCTTTTGTACCATCTAAAATACATGAACAACATGATTGGTTCTATGAATGGAATAGAGGGAAGCAAAATATTTATTCCATGGCAATAGAATAGAGAAGGAATGGATAGAATAGCTAAAGTTTGGTTCATTGGAATAAATATTAATATATTTGGTTAACTCAAAGAATAAGGTTGGAATGAATGTAATGGACTAATTTACCCTTTTATAAAATTAAACATAATTTATTATAATAATCATAATTAATTAATAAATTATTATTTTCATAAAAATTGAATATTTTTATAACTATAATTTTTTTATTTTCCTTTCCCTTTTTTTTATCTTGTTCTTTTTTCTTCTCTTTTTCTTTTCTTTTTCATCTTACTAGCTGGCCATATCTTGTCATCAACCACCAAAAGCAGTCACAGGGACGTTGTTCTAGCGCTCCCAGGCAGCCAGATCTGACTGCAGGGGCATTGTATTGGTGCTCTCAACGGCCTGATGAGGCTGCAGGGGCACTGTTTTGAGGCTTCAAAGTGCCGAGAAATCTCATCCTTCGCTGAAGGTAGCAATGCCAATGAAACTTTTTGGCAAAGTTCTCTCTCTATATCACTCTCTCTAAGGGTAATATCATGATTTTATTAAATATGGGAAAAATCATCCACAGCAGTGTTTTGTATTCCTTGTGGTGTGGAATGGCCTATCCCAAGGTAAAATAAACAATGGCTATACCGATCAAACTAGGAATAACTCCTTTGACTGGAATGACTATTCTTCCCTAATTTGTGAACCAAACTATGGAATAAAGGTCTATTTGGAATTAGGTTGGAATAAGACCAGAATGGAATAGCCATTCCGTCCAACCAAATGTGATATAGCAGTTGAGTTTTTAGTTATTATGAAGCCAATTTTGGGATTTTTATATGGTGATTCAGTTACATTGTTACATGATGAAATGAGTGCATATGTCCTTTGTTCCAAATAAAGGCCTATTTGGAATTATGCATTTTATGCAAGTAGAGCAACTGAGTGGTTACTTATGCATTATTGAAGCAAAATTTTGAGATTGTTTTTCTAGCATTGTGCTTCATATGGTTAATGGCAAATCTCTATGTATCCTTTTCTTCCTGTTGCGTCCAACCTAATATTTGTCAACCCTGTCAGCTTTGGTGGTACTTTGAGTTATGTGTTTTATGTGGCCAAGCTTAAAGTGTTTAAAGTAGATTATTTTGCTTTATATATAATATTTAGAGTATAGGTGGCTTCTCTATGCTGGATTTTACCAACAAGGAGCTGAATCGAGGACTTTGCTTCACATTTGGGTGTATAATACTGGGTGTCAGAATATCAAGAGATGAGCATGCTTATGTTATTTCTGGTGTCTTATAGTCTTCCTTAATAAACTTGAGAGCGACAATGGTCGCACATCAGTAATGAAAGTTAAATTATAATTTTTTTTTTTTTGCTGAACAATTATTCTGCTGCATGCCTATATAATTAAAGATCAAATATAATCTAAACATTAATGGATGCTGTCATTTTAGTATTTTCTTTAGTCTTACCATATGGGCAAAAGAAAATTCCTTGTTTTATTTGTTCTATATTTATCTATATAGAAGCTGAATAATCACCTTAGGGGCCACAGCAGCATATCTGTGGGATATTTGGCCTTACTAGGATATAGGAGTGCACTGAAGCCAGGGACCGTGTGAAAACCAGAGTAGTATCTACATTGGATGAAAATAATATATAAAACAAGTCTTGCTTTGTGTTATTTATTTGCAACTTACTGCATTTTACCTGTTGCCTGTATATGTTAATTTGTGTTAATCTGGTACATTAGATGAGGCATAGTTATACCATTTCTAGGAAGTGAGAGTACTTTGAACGAGAAGTTGAGCAAATTGCATAGCCATTAGCTTATTGTTGGGAGTTGGAGCATAATTCTCAGTAAATTCATCGTAAGTGCTTTTGGTGTTTTTCCCTTTTTTATGTCACTTTATCCCCCATTTAGATTCCTTTTTTTCCCGTCTTATGCACATGGTCCTTAATTACCCATTTTTAAATGCTTCTGGTGTTTTTGCCTTTTTTCTTATGGCTGGAGGTCATTTTATCCCCCTTTTAGATTCCTGCTTTTTCCTCTCTAATGCATATGGTCCTTAATTATCCATTGGTTTACTAGTGGTCACTATTCTATTCTTGGTGTAATTTCTAAGCAATGCTATTTTCACACTTGATTTGGTATTTATTCTTGCTGGAGCTTATGCGGAACCTTTTTCTAGGGACTCCGGACTAATATATCATCTCTGTTAATGAATGTTAATCACTAAGATATCTGTTAATGGATGCCAAGAATTATATATTAATTGTCAAGTAATGCATTGATATGCAAATGAGTGTTGTCTCAAGTATGCATATGGTAGCAGTTGGATTTCTCCATGAAAGCAGATTTCTAATAATGATGTGGGCCTATATTCCAATTTTTTTTTTTTCTTGGAGTTTAGGTTTTGAAGAATATAAGTCCTTGAAAAATAAAATGGATGGATCGCTTTCTATATCCTTTTTATCTATACCTTTGGGTTTGAAGTAGTCTTGGCTTGCATCAATCGCAGTGTGTCCTTAAGATTTGGCATTCATCATCTTCATCTCTACTGCACCTCTTATGTATTTTGAGCAATTTTTCTCAAATTTTCACGTATAGAATGCTTCCTACTCTTGTAAGGTGAATTATTTTGGCTGTTTGGCCTTACAGTTCTTTACTTGTTGTTAAGATACCCATTTATTGTGTATATTGCAGGAAAGGGAACAAGCATTACGGTCATTTAAAAGTGGTGCTACCCCAATCTTGGTAGCAACTGATGTGGCAGCTCGTGGTCTTGATATTCCTCATGTTGCACATGTGGTGAACTTTGACCTTCCTAATGATATTGATGACTATGTTCATCGAATTGGACGGACAGGGCGTGCAGGCAAAACTGGTTTAGCCACAGCCTTCTTCAATGATAACAATGCTTCTTTGGCAAGGTCATTAGCTGATCTAATGCAAGAAGCCAATCAAGAGGTGCCTGCATGGCTCACTCGATATGCAGCTCGTTCATTTGGTGGGAGGAATCGTCGTCCAGGAGGAGGCCGATTTGGTGGGCGTGATTTTCGAAGGGAGTCATCTTTCAACAGGGGTGGTTCTGATTACTATGGTGGGGGCAACAGTGCAGGTGGATATGGTGTGGGCTACGGTGCAGGTATTGCCAGTGCATGGGATTGAATACTCTCATTTTTTTAGTACTTTTGAGTTTCTAATAGTAGCAGAGCTTCCCTTTCTTTTATAGGGAACAATTTTTTTTTTTTTTGGTTTACTTATCTTTTGCTAGTAATCTTAGTGATTGGCCTTTTATACTTTAGGAGGGTTTTATGACTATTACAAGGAAGGGAGGGGGGTTGTAAGTTTGGTGTCGATGTCGAAGGAGTAGAAGTTGTGTATTGTGTTAGTAGGTATTGGTGAAGAAATTGTAACCAAAAATAGGGATTGCTTCTTCCTCCTCATTTGCTGCCATCTTGTGATTGTTTACTGGTAATTTTGTTAAGTGATGGGTTCTAGAATATGTAGTGGGAGAGAGAGAAAGGGGGGGGGGGGGGGGGGGTGGTCGGTTTTGGCAACGTCTTTGATCTCATTGGCATGTTTGCTCTTGACCCAGAATTGTGGGGATGAATTGTTTAGACTTGAGAGGCTCTGTCTTACCATTTACGAATCTATTCCCCTTTAAAAGGAGTTGGAAGACTTTTTTTATATATTTTTGTGGTAACTGAAATAAGAAGGAAGCTTTGATAGAAATGAATTACTTTTCTGTACCGGCAAATATTAGTTGGTGATTTGGAATGGTTAAATGTTGTATACTTCATTCTTCATCATTTGTCATATAGCTGTTGCTTTAGTATTAGTTGTACTCTAATGGTATCATTGTGAAAACGAATAATCTTACGAATGATCTTATATTGAATAATGATCTTATTGAAATGTTTAATGTGATATTTGAATTTAAAAAATTTTTAATGTGACATTTAAACTATAAATATGTTAATTAATATGATATTTGGAGGGTTGGTTGTATGTCATGTAATACTCATATAGAGTTAGCTGTATTAGGAGTGAGAAGTATAATATTGGTAGAAAGAGATATTTAGGATTTGCATTTAGTTTTATGAATAGAGAACTTGTGTATTTCTCATTGAGGCTCTCAATTTCTTTCTATGAATTAGAGAGTATATATATTTGTCGTTGAGTAGTAAGTCAAACTTTTTCTAAGCTAGAGATACCATTCTTTTTATTTTTTTTGGTTATTATTCTTTCTCCGGCTACAAATATTTTATACAAGCATGTGGTATTATTGAAACCTTGTAGGGAATAAGAGAAAACATATTGATTTCATGTATTTCAATCATAGAAAAGCAATTGTGAATTTATTTTTTCTTTTTGAGAAGAAATTTCAAAACAAAAATACTATTGAATTCCATTGAGCAGACAGTGAGAATCACGTCAAAAGTGAGTGATGAAAATTCTAATCCAATAAGAAAAATACTATTAATATCACAATATACGTAACATATAGTTATTGGTTCAAAATTTTTGGATCCTAATTATTAAAAAATATTTACGTTTTCTAATTAAAAAACTTAAAAAAAAAAAAGAAGCTATGTTTTAAAGAAGGAAAAAATTGTATACTTCTTTCCTAGAACAAAAAAAATTGTATTTTTTTAGTTAATTACATTTTTATTGGAACTTTGGGTAAACATATAAATTGATATTTAAAAAAATAAATTGTATCATATTAATTTAAACTCTAATATTTTTAATCGACAAATATTACTTATCATATATATTGTCAACATATTTTTTCAATATAAATTAAAAATAAATATAATTTTACTTGAATTGTAAAAGTTATTTAAGATTGATCTTTTTTTTTTTCATCACGTGACATTCACACGAAATTTTTATAAAATATTTAATTTTTTATTTAACAAATAATATGTATATAGTAAAATTATACTAGTTAGATATTATATAGATAAATTAAATTAACAATTTTAAAATTTGAATTAAAATAATATATCATTTGATAATTTAGAGTGTAAATTATTTATTTTATTTCTTTACGAATCAATTTATATATTTTTTTCAAAATTAAAGTAAAAAAGCGTAATTAACTTTTTTTTTTACCTAAATTAACACTGATTAAATTATTCCATAAAATTGCATAGTAAAAATAGTCACTATCATTAACTTTTTAGTAACAATTTTAGTCAATTACCAAATTTTTAAATGCTTTATTAGTTGAAGTATCACATAACCTTTTTTCAAGGTTCAGATAATAATTTCAACATTTGATTTTTGTTCAAGTATCATTTTTTTTCGTTAATTCAGTTAAAATAAACTGAAATTGGAACAGTAACATTTGACCCATATTCCAAAATTTTTTGATTCGTTCGAAATTAAATTATAATCAATTGATTCAAAAAAGTCAATAATCATCCAAATAATTTAAACTTAAATTGAAACGATGGGAATTTATGTGGATTAGAAATGATCCGATCAAACGACCTATTGAGGAAAATTTGCTACGATTCTTATGCCTTCCATTTTCCATGCATCACCTAATAAGACAAAGTCAGCAAACTAAAAGGAAACAAGAGATAAAAAAAATTTCATGCGCAAAATAGACAACCAATGAGAGAAGCAAAGAGGGACAGAGAGAGACTGAACAAATGGTTTTGTAAAAAAAATTAGTTGAAGAAATTATAAAAAAAGATTAAGAAAAATACTAAAATACATATAAAATTAAGGATATTTATATTTTTCAGATTTTTATTTAAAAATTTTAAAAATTATGTAATTTTAAAGAAAATTTAACTTCTATTTTTGAAATTTTCTTTTTAAAGAAAAATAAACTCACATAATTAGTGTGCCAAATTCGAGTTATATGCAATGTTCTTAACTAAATTAAGTGTCACAAAATCAATTGATGTTAATTTAATTGATGATTTTGTCTAAAAATTAAATATAGTAATAAGAATAAATATAAGGGGAGTGATGAACTGACATCAGTGTGAAATTTAAAAAATTTATATTTTTTTTTAAATTATTGATTTCAATAGATTCAAGGGATTAGAATGATAAGTGAAAAAGAGAAAAAAAAAATAGTTTAACCACATTCTTTAAATCTATTAAAATCAAGAGTTAAAAAAAATCATAAATTTTTTTTTATGTAAGTTGATTACTTCTCTAAATATAAATATAAATGAGAGATATATTTGTCATTTTTTTTTGGTAAAATACACCAATAGTTACCTAATTATATAGGTTTTTTTCAAAATGGTCATCAAACTATTAAAATTTTCGATCCAATCATTAACGTTTGAATATAAATTTTTTGTCACTTAATCATTAGTTTCTAATGACATACTGATATGACATTACTAGGATAGTTGTCAAGTACCATGTTAATTGACCATGCATAAAAATCAATTTTTCTTATTTTTTTTCATTTTTTCCTTTTTCCCTTCTTGTTCCTCCCCATTCTTTTTGCCTTCTCTCTAGTTTCTCTCTATAAAACCCAATAACAACCATTGTTTCTGTAGTTCCTTCCCATTATCTCTCCCTTCTCTCTAGTGTCGATTTTTTATTAAAATGTGATAGGTTTGTTTGTTCAATTTTAAATTTTGGGTTTTGTTGGCTATTTTGAGTCAAGGTTTTGCTTTTAAAGTTATTCAATGAAAAGGTTCCACTTTTGGGTTTGTTTTCTTGTTGGCTTCTTCAATTTAGTATTGAAGAATTTTTTTTATTAAACGTAAGACCTAAAAAGGTTTTGGATTTGGGGTTTATCTTTCAACTTTTGTTTTTGTTTCATTTTCTAGAGGTTATGGTTGACTTGAAGTTTTTTGCTAAAAAATTCAAAACTTTTAGTTTTTGACTCTTGAATTTAAGAATTTTGATTTCTTAATTGTAGGCTGTCTTAAGGTTTAACTTAATAATGATCTGTGTGAAAGTTCTTATTTCAACTTAGGAAAGGTTTTAGGTTTGTGGCTTGGGTTCTTAGTAACATAAAGGTTAATAATTTGGCTTTAATTTTAATTTTTCATATACTAGGGTTTTGATTGATAAATTGGCGTTTTAGTTTCTAATTATGTTTTTGAGTTGGAAATTGCTTCCTAGTGTTAGCCTTGAGTTCTATTTGGTTAAATTTTGAAGCTTTCTGTTTTAGGAATTGGTTTAAAAGAAAATTTACTAGAAAACCCAACATATTTTTATTACAAATAATTGTTTTTTTAATTTTTAATGATATGTCACATGGCATTTTTTATGATATAAACATGTCATATGGTTATTGACCTTATACATGGTGTGCTTAGTCAATATTTTCTTAAAGATTAACTATTGGATGATAAAAAAATTTTATTCAAACATTAGTGACTAAATGAAAAAATTTAATAATTTTGTGACCATTTTAAAAAGACCTATATAATTTAGTGACTGTTTGTATGTTTTATCTTTTTATAAAAATACTTTTTTAATATAAAACACTTTTTCTTTTTTAAAAAAACTATCACATCTTTTAAAACACAGTTTTTTGTTTCAAAATATACATCAACATAGTGAATGATCTAATTTAGTATGATAATAAACTTTTATTATGAAACTAAAACCCTTTCTTATTAAAGTGAAATGAATGATGAAGTCATGTATTCTTTTTTTTTTTTAATTAAAAAAAAAAGAAATTTGAATCCTATTTTTGCACTATATATTCAACTTCATTTTATCCATGCATTTATTTATCTAAAAGAAATTAATTGTTAAGGCATTTTATGGTCATAAAGGCAGTATGGACTTTTTTTCATTAAAGATGACTTATCAACAAATTAGAAGTAATTTGTCATCCAAATTCGAGTTGATGTGATGGGTTGACCTAAAATCTCGAAGTCTGTGTTAGCTTAACTTACCCTACTTTCCACTTAAAGACACATGGAAATACTAAATTGTCACCCCTAAATTGTATTGTCACTTGCTAGGTTATGTCAGGCCAGCATTGTCACTTATAAACCTAACTTTCAAAGATTAGGTCCCTAAATCCGACACTTTCATCTTATAAGTATAAATAGCCCCTTTAGACTAAACATTGACATTCAACTTCCTTCTCTTTCTTTTCAAGATTTCTCTCTCCCTTATTCCCAAGCATTGCTTTAAGCATTGGAGCACAAATGCTAGAGAAACTTCAGGCTTTTGCTTCTAATCGACCTCTAACCTTGTGATTTCAGGTTTTTGGCCTTATAAAATAGTTTTACACAAACATTTTAGCATGTGAGGTAGGCAGCCTTTTCTTTTTAGTTGAGTTAATCATGCTTCATAATAAAAGAGTTGTAGAAGAAAGAGATAACATTGTTGCAGCTAGAACTAACACCCAGTTCAAGCTACCAAAACAAGATTGACTTATACAAACAACCTGAACCATGGAACAATTCAAAACTCTCACCCAATAACTACAATCACCTAAAGAATTGATCCAAAACCTAACCCTCTACATAACTCAAAAAAACCAAACCTTACAGCCCTTAAAAACCCATAAACATAGAAGCTACCGATCTATGATGATAGTGCTATCTTGTCAATCCCTGAAGATGAAGAAACCCCCAGAAGCTATTACCTTATAAATACTTGAACACAAACCACCCAAAAGTGCAAATAAGTTACCTCAGAACCGTAACTCAATAGGTACTTAGAAGCTTGGATGGAGGCAATGGACAAAGAGCTAAAAAATGCTCCAAACAAGCCCCCACCTTTGATAATGTGCTCAAGTTTTTGGAAATTCTCCTTTTATCGAAGATATTGATCGAACTTTTACCACCAAAGAGATTCAAGATGCCCACTTTTGAAACTTAGAATGGTACCATTATCCTTTTAATCATATTAAACTTTATAACATGCTAATATAGAAAGATGATGAGCTCTTCATGTGCAAAAGACTTGCCACAACCCTCAAAAGGGTAATCAGTCATGGTACATTAGCTTAAAACTTAGATCAACTTCAACATTTAAACAATTTGGTCATTTTTTTTAATAACCGATAAACAAAAAAGATTACACTGAGTCTAATATTCATATTTCAAGGACATAATGAATCTTTGAAAGAGTATGTTACATGTTTTAATGCTAAAACTCTTTAAGTCAAAACTTGAAGCAAACTGCAGTTGTGGATGTCCTAACAAGTGGGCTGAATGACAAAAAGTAACATTTCTTTCTCTTTGGAACCCCTAAAAACTTTGGTCGACATACTTCTGATAGCCAAGAAATTCATTAATACTAAAACTATGATGAAAAATAATTGAGGTGAGAGAAGGACATCCCTCCAATTTCAATCGTAAAAAGGGTAAAGTGAATGATAATCCTTAAAAGGATAAAAAAGCCATTGATGAGTACTCTAAGGCGAAAAGTCCGAATAGAAGATATGATGACAATATTACACTGAATACCTGTCGAGAGAGGATTTTAATGCAAATTGAAAATGACTCTAAGTTCAGATAGCCTAAGCCACTAAGGTAGAATAACATAAGAGATTTGCCCAAAAAATGTGCATTCCATAGGGATCATGGCCACAATACCAAAAATAGTTTAAATTTGATGAGTAAAACAAATAATCTGATTAGAAGAAACTAGTTGAACAACTTTATGGATAATAGAAGACATGGATAAAGTTGAAATTTCAAGAATAGAGACAAGAGAGAGCAACCAAAGAAAAGTAAAAAAAATAAAAAAAGAAACGATGATCGAGGTAATATCGATCCCAGGCCTAGCTAGAGGGATGAATAGAAAGATGATATGAATATGATTAGACTTTTGTACAAGTGTACAGATTGTTCAAGTAATAATAAAGACTAAAAAATTTAGATGTCAATCTCACATGGACTAGTTAAAAGAATTCTTAGTCTAACTACCTATTATCCCCGTACTCCTAAAGTTGATTCAACCGAACAATGTATACTAGGCTATGCTAATAAGGACAATTGAATAAAATCAAGAACAATACATGATTCTAGCAAGAAGTAAAGTTACAACATGTAAAATAAACAAACTAGCAAAATTAACTAAACTAGTAGCTAAAATGAATTGAATTGAACTCAACATGCTTTAAATATACTTCTAATATAAAGAACCAAAAATAAAAAGAATAATTAACCAAGAAAATAGTAGCTTAAAGGCTTTAATAGAAAATAACTAACTAACAATTGAAAATAACTACCTTAACTACCTTTCAACTTCTAACAAAAGAAATATCTTGAATCTTTTTAAGAAATTATCCAAACAACTTGTAATTTGCAAAAGAAAAATGTAAACTAAGATCAAAACACAATGGAAAAGCAAGTAATGAAGAGAATAGCATGAATTAGCAAGAACAAGTAAAATTGAAAACTAAATTTCAAATCTAGAAATTACTGAATCTTAGAGAAAAAAAATTAGATTTGCACTTCTACAAGGCAAACAAACTAAAATTGAACTAAAACAACTTAGATATACAAGATTACTATAATATTTGATAAAAAAATTGAAAGAAACAATGCAAAAATAAGCTTAATGAACTTAAACAAAAATGTAGTGCAGTAAAGAGAAAAATATAGCACTTAAGAGAAAATCATCCAAACAACATTGAAAAACATGGAATTAAAAGCTAGGAATTGAATCTAAACAAGTAAACACATGGATTAACAAGAGCAAATAGAGAAAAGAATAAACCATCACCCAACTAGGAGAAGAAAGTCTTGAAGTGTTGATACTCACTCAAGCTTTAACTTTGCCACTAAATCTAATAGAAAATTTTAAGAATTTTATAAAATTTTGTAGAAAGAATTTGAATGTGAAATATTCCAAATTTGTAAATATATGAATGTAGAATTAACAAAAAACAAATGGCTCAAAACTCGCAAAAATTGATAAAGATTTGATGCAATAACAATACATAGGTTAGAAACATAAATTGCCAAATAAATTTGAGAAACAAGTGAAAATGCATCAAATTGAACTTGAAAATTTAAAGATCTTGAACATTTATTGAAAAAAATCTTAAAGTACATTAAAAATAAAGGCAATGAAAGTAAATTTTGTTAGAAAATAAGTGCAATTTTCTCCCAAACAACTCTCTAAAATAATAAAGAGGAAATTGTTTGGGAAGAAAAGAAAATAAATGCAAGGAAAAGAAAAAAAATTTAAAACTAAGCTACTATTCCCTTATGGCCAGCCACTATCCCCTATTTATAGATAAATGGGAAATGTTTCAGCCTTTAAAAGTGCAAAAAAAAATTCCAATTAATTGCCAACTTTCTAGATCTTTCTTCCTCTTTTGCTTGATCCTTAGCTTGCTTGTTTGGTTCTTTAAACTCCTATTTCCTTCAAGCTTTCTTCTCATGAGCTATTACTTATTTGTTATATGTATATATATATATAGTTTTGATTATATATAATATTAATTAATTTCCTTTTATCTTATAAATTTCATTTTTTTCATCTTAGTATATATGAATAACAATTCAAAGGCTTCGAGATCAAATATTAAGGAGGCTTCGAGTCAATTTCTCTTATAACAAGAAGAGTTTTTTTTTTTTTTTTTTTTTTGAAATTTGCTTGGTAGTTAACCTAGAAAGATAGGAGGATTTGGTATTGCTTGAGCTAAATCAAGCTTGGGTCTCTCTCTTATCATTTTCATCATATCAAAAATTACAATCAAGTCACAAGGATTGATCACTAACCATTGTTCGATTTTGTTTTTTTTTTTCCCCTAAACCATTGTCCTAGATAAGAAAATGAAAATTAATTATTATATTTAAAAAATTAATTTGGACACATGTGAGATGCCACTTGACTAAAATTACATGTCATCCTATTATTAAGTGTGTAAATGAATAAAGTTTTCAACGAACTAGTTGTAAATATGCATAATTTTTATTTGTTTATATTCGTGTATTAAACTTAACAAACAAGTTTGAATAGTATTTTTATATTTGTTTATTAAACGAACTGAACACAAACGGAAGTCTATTCAATTCATTTATATTTGCAAATAAACTCGTTTAATGTTCATGAATAAATTTGATTATAATTTGTTTAAAATATTAAAAGTTGATTATTTTAAGATTTAATATCTTTTATCAATTTACAAATTATCATATAAAATATATATATGACATAAGTCAAAATCATTTTTAACTTTTAAAAAATATTATTACTAAATAACTCTTTTTATATGCTTAAAAATTGGATAATATATTTGAATGAAGTTTGAAAGAATAGAAACGTATTTTTAGCAATCCCACGTCAGCATAAAAACCAAAACAAAGGATGGGTAAAGCCTATAAATTCCTATCCTTTTACTCTACCACATATCTATGCATATACATATATACATATACAAATGAATACTACATCACTTAAAAACCAAAACAAAGGATGGGTAAAGCCTAAATTCCCACCTTTTTCCTATCATTTGTGCATATACTAATGGTACAAATATAGAAGCTAGCAAGCCAATCCATAAATTGGTTGTAGGCTACAATTTCAAGTTGTAGTAAGCATTAAGTCCATTTATTGGAATTTAAAGCTAAAACTCGTTTGTATTTGACTAAAACTTGTTAAAAGTAGTGGAACTGAGTTCGAATATATGTTGTCCAATTTATTAAGAACTTGTTTATTTATAAGCTTGTTTATTATCAACAAAACTGAGCTTGAACAATGGAGAATTAAGCTAGATTCGGTTCATTTATAACTTTACTTATTATTTCAATTTATCATGTTTTTTAACAAGCCGTATTATTCATTGTTAATTTTCATCCAAAAAATTTTATATATCAAACTTGTGAGAAATTAAAATTTTTATTTGAAAAAATAATTGGGATAGCATCAAAGACCCATTGGCCTCAATCTTAGTGGATGCAACCAAATAAAGAAATAATGTTAAGCAGATTCTTTTAACATGAAATCAATTCAGAAGCCGTATTAATGCCACGTTATCAATTTCACTTAATTTCAATCTTCAATTACTATTGTCACATGTTTTGGCACCATTTTTCAAGAATTCATTAGCTTCTCATGGTATGGAGTGAGTAGCACTTGGTATTAGGTCATTTAGGAGAATAATTATGTAACAAGTCTGTATTTTGAGGCTTAATAGGCTATCAATGTCCCTTAATCTAGACTCAACTTATAAAATCGAACCTGTATCAATTTGAAATTGTAACCGTTTTTTAATTCGAGACTTTAGTAGGTAAAAAAATAAAATTGAAAAAAAACAATAACTGAAGTAAAAAATCAAAATCAAGTAGGGTAGAAAAATTCCCAAATTGTTAAAATACAAAAAAAAAAATTAAATAATCTGAAAAAAATCCATAAACACATGTACTCAAATTATAACTAAAAATCAAATTCTAGAATATGCATATACCAAACCAAAACAAAGATGATTGGTTTTTAGTTTCAAAAATTATAAAACTTTCAGATTTTTTCGTAAAAAATATCTCACAAAATAAAGAAAACAAAATATTCCAAAAATTACCAACAAAAACACAAGCATATTTGGACTTTTTTTAAAAAAAATCTAAAAAAAGATAAGACTTAAAATTTAATTTAAAATTTCATAATTATCTAAAAAATCATGTCGACACAAATGAAAACAAAAAACATATGTGATATTTTCTTCTTAAATTCCAAAAAAAATAAAAATTAAACAATAACAATTTACCACAAAAAAATCATCCTCCACCACAATTAACCAACAAACAAAGAACAATCAAATAAAAAAAAAAGAAAAAACTTTTAGATATGAAAAACTCTCAAGCTTTTTTTTTTTTTAAATTTTTTGGAAAGATAAAAAACAAAAAAAAATTTCACATGGATAAAAGGAAAATGGTGCAAATCCAAGAAATCTTTTAGTGTGGAAAGAAAGAGGGAAAATGACAAAAAAAAGAAAAAAAATGGGCAAAAAATGAGAAGAGAGATAAGAAGATATAATTTTAGGGTTTATTCTAAGTGCTTTCAAAACTACATAGTTTTAAGACAAGCAAGAAAAAAAACAGAAGTAGAAGAATTTGGCTAATTGTTTTGGACCCAGTATTGGGTTGACAACGAGTCAGGGTAAGGTAAGTTTTTGCTCGCTCTAAACTTGATCCAACCCGAAATTAATAAATATTATTTTTTAAAATATAAAATATTATTTTTTAATTATAACTATATAATTATATATAAATAAAAAATTTTAAAAAATAATTAAAAAATAATTTTTAATATAATATGTGGTCGAGTCGGGTTTGCCTAAAACTTGAACCTAACCCAACTTTGGGTTTTTCTTAAAAATATCCAATCCGAAACTCGATTTAAAAAAAAAAAACGATTCTATGAGATCAGGTCGGATCAAAATCCGTCGGGTTCGGGTTGGGCTCCCAATCCTACCCAGCATGTATTTATCTTGCTTAAAATGAATTGGGTCAAAGTCAAATGTCCCATAGGCAATACACATTTTGTTTTAACTATTTTTATAAAATTTTATGATCAATTAAGTTAAAAAATAAAATATTAAAATAATTTATACATACCGCCAAAAGAAATAATTAAAACATAATCTCAATATATTAAATATTAAGTTTAAATATTTTCTTTTTATTTATTTTTAGTTTGATATTATCATAATATCTCATATATTTGATGAAATATTTTTATTACTTTTATGTTAAAATATCATTAAATATATATACATATATAGAAATGGAAAAATGGAGAAAACGTCAACATAAAAATATTATTTAATTTTGGCTCATATGACATTTTAACCTAATTCACTATATCAAAGGTCATGTACCATTCGAAATTTTTTTTTTTTTTATATATACTGCAAGATATAATTTTTAAATTAATACTATTTTTTCTTTATTCATGTTTTTAATTAAAATTAAGAAATTTGTTTTGTTCGTTAGATGAATGAATTAATTAATAATAAAGAATATTTTGGAAATTTGAGATAATGTGATATTTTTCTATCAGTTATTATTTTTTAATTGAATATATTTAAAGCTACATCTTTAAATAATATTGATACACATAATTATTATTATGTAAAAGTTTATAATAACTTATATTATTTTAAAATTAAAAAAATATAATTCCAAACGTAGTCAATTGGATGCCCAATTAGCTTTATTCAATTACATAAAATAAATGAAATATACAATAATTTAAAAAAATTAGAGAGAATATTAATATTTAATTAATCAATTATATATTTTAAAAAATGCAAATTTAAATTTGTGAATGAAAATATATAAATATTTACTATTAAAAATTCATATAATTAAAAATTTTCAAAAAAAAACTTATGACTAAGCAAAATCAAAGCAATTTTCTAATAAATATTAAATTTGGAGGAACTATATATTTATTTCAGTATAGTCGAAGTAAATTCATAAGAAAATAATATTAAAAATTATTTTCTGATGATAAAACTTTTTCATCATTTTAGTTGAAAAATAGGTAGTGTTTGATATTATTTTCAAGTTTATCACAGTGATTTAATTATGATGATGATAAAGTCATCAAAATGATTTGGCTATTAATGATTTTAAATTTTCACATCCGATATAATATTATAAAATCACTAGTACTTTTAAATCATTATATTTTAGTATTATATGAAAAATAAATCATATAGTACAACATATCTAAAACAACCTTGAAAAAAAATTAATATTTACTAAATTAACAATTTATAAAATATTTAAATGTTATTTTATAAAAAAAACTATGAAGTATAAATCAAATTTGATAAAAATAATTTTTTAAAAAGTTATTGCATAAATTTATTATTTTTTTAATCAATATAAATTTATAATATAAAATTTTTTTAAAATAAGTTATTAAAAAACTTATATTTAAAATTTTTAGTGACTAACTTTTTTGGGTAATATTAATTATATTTTTCATGATACAAAATTAGTTAAAAATAATATTAAAAATTAGTTTCTCATGGTAATAAAATTTTTTCATCTTTTAAGTTGAGAATCAGATTACTCCCTAAAATAATTATCTTAATACCCCTATGATTTAAAATTATTGTCACATAAAATTTTTGAATTACTACTAAACAAAGTAATATAATTATTAAGGACAAACAATAATAATTTTTAAATAAATCATCTTATACTAAATATTTTATATTACTTCCTAAAGCAGTAATTTTATCTTTTAAATAATATAGGTCAATATTATTGTTAAGTAAAATTTTTAAGTTGTTACAAAAAAAATAATGTAATTATTGAGTACGAATTATCATTTTTTGATCATCTTATACCAAATATTTTTAAAGTGTTCTTCTAAATTGATATCACAGGTTAAGTGACACTAATTCAATTGAAAAATTACTCAATACCCAAATCAAAATTACAATAATAAAAGCAATTTAAGAATATATATGTTTTTATCTTTTAAAAAACGATACATATGTTTTTTTTAAAAAAAATTAAAAAAAATAAAATTTTTTGTCGACATAAATTTTAAAAAAATGCCCATTCATCCCAAACTTTCTTTTCTGAAAACAAATTTTATTTTTTATTACTTGGATAATGCGTGACTGGGTGTGCCATGTCCAAAGCAAAAGAAGGACAAGAAGCATTTAATTTCTCTCTCATAGACCATTTAAAGTTGGGTTTGACCCAACAATTGCGAACGATTAAGAAGTCCCTCCTCATGAAAAATTCTCCAACATCAACATTATAAAATTCACTCAAAATTAATGCTACTAATTAAAAAAAATCTAGCAATAAATTAAAATTAATTTCTTAAGTAAGAAAACAAATTTTGAAGAAGTTGGTGAAACCCTGGGTCCAATAGTGGTTTCTGTTACTAAGACTTAGAGAGAGAGAGAGAGAGAGAGAAAAAAACTCAAAGAAAGTTTTTTTTTTTTTTTTATTTTTATTTTTGTTGGTGTTTTATTAGAAGAAAAAGAAAGAAATGAACGAAAGGAAACAAAGGATGAAAAAAAAAAAAAAAACTTGGTTTTCTTTATATGTAGTATGTATGTATTGTATATATATACTGGTAAAGACAGTATAAATTTAATTTTTATGCTTGGAGGATCAGATTTTGAGTATTGAATCTCTGAATTGGGGTCTCGATCTGAGCCTCTTAAAAGAGAAAGAAAAGAAAAGAGGAGAAAAAGGGGTTAGAATATAGTAGATTTTGATTTTATCTATGAATCTTTGGTTTTAAAGAATGGAGCAGTCATCTAATACTCTCAGGGGGTTTCGCGTTCAAGCTCCATTGGTGAGCTCCAACATCATCTTTTCCCTTTCTTCTTCTTTTGTTTTCTTTTGTGAAATTTATATTTTTAGAGATACTGAGTTGATGAATTTGTTGTAAACATGATATGAAAGATACCCAGATGGAGTTAACTGGAAAAATGACATAGTTCCTTTTTGGGATTTAGTTTTCATGAAAATTTGAAGATACCCAGATGGAAAATTGAGCAATTGGGATTCTAAATTCAAGACTTTGACAGGGTTTAGTGTGCTCTACAACGGCTTCTTTTTATTTAATTTATCTTTTGAAGGGTTTCTGAAAATACCCGTGTGAGATGCTCAGTTTTGTTTAGTGAGGGTGTGAATTCTGCTTTCTTCATTGGGTTGTTCTTTCTTTGGGGAAGCTGTTGATTCCCAGATCAAATTCTTTTGGTGGGTAATTTGGGATTTTATAAACATATAAATAGGAACCATTTTCCTCTTTTACTTTCGTTTGTTACTAGCAACTTTGCCTTTTCAGTTCTCAATTTGATTCTCTGTATTTCAATTCCTGCATCTAAGGCGTTTTCTTTCCCCTTCATTCTAAGTTTTGGAGTCTTTTTCTCTTCACTTTTGATGAAGGTTTTTTATTTTTATTTTATTTTATTTTACTTCTGCTTGAAAGAGAATGGAATTTGGTCCTAAAATATGCTGGCTTTGGTTTTAGCTTCATTAGTTCATATACTTTTCTTCTTTTAGTTGATATTTTGAGAGTGATTAGTTTGTTATTTTTAATTTACTTTATTTACAACTGTTGTTTTACTTTGTTGGAAATTAATATAAATTTTTTTGTTTGTTAGATAATACAATAAAGCTTTAAAAAGAGAAAAGTGCTTTGCAGTTTGTTGCCTGGCTTATTTATACTCTTTTAAGTTATCTGCTAATTTGGCTGCTAGCATCATATAGGAAGAACTATGGAGGAGCCCCTGTGGGTTCTTCATAGTGTCTATAGATGGATATAAACGTATATATAGATTGTGGCTTTGTGCTTGATAAATGATTTGGTACTTATGTATAGGTTCCATAAAATATTTTGTTGGACCTTATAGAATTCTGAATTGTGATTGGTTAATTGTAGCGCAATAATTACATGTGATTTTCATGATAAAGGGGAGCATTTCACCTGCAATTTTGTTTTCTACAATTGTGCAATTATCTAATCACAGCAAATAATTATGCAGGGTTATTTGTGACAGATCCTTTTAATGAACTGGTGTGTAAGCGCTATGCAGTCAAAATAATTTTGTTTTCAATATACCAAAAACAAGACTAAAGGAATTATTGGGTTTAAACCTTTAGCTTATACTCAGGTTCAAAAGTTATCCAATATGATTTAAAGCTTTTTTTTGGTTGTCATCTGGAAATGATAAAGGTTGCTGCTTTTGTTGATATTCTTTGTAAGCACACAAAGTGCGAGTAAGGTACAAATTTTTTGCAAAAGGCACAATTAATGATCAATGATACATCTAATATGAATAGTTTCTCATTTTTTTTTTTCTGCTCTGCATCTTTATCATATTCTGATTTGTATCTTTTCTAGTTCCTAACTGGAAAATTTTTGTAGGTTGATTCTGTATCTTGCTATTGTAAAGTGGATACTGGATTAAAGACAGTTGCTGAAGCAGGAAAATTTGTTCCAGGGTCAAAGCTTTGTATCCAGCCTGATATCAATCCTAATGCACACAAGAGTAAAAACTCTCGCAAAGAGAGGACTCGAGTCCAGCCACCTCTCCTCCCTGGCCTTCCTGATGATCTTGCCATTGCATGTCTGATTCGAGTTCCTCGTGTTGAACACCAAAAGCTCCGTTTAGTTTGTAAGAGTTGGAATCGCCTTCTGGCTAGGAACTTCTTTTATTCTCTCAGGAAAAGTCTTGGAATGGCAGAAGACTGGGTTTATGTCTTCAAACGAGATCGTGATGGAAAGATCTCATGGAATGCGTTTGACCCCATCCATCAGCTGTGGCAGCCACTTCCTCCAGTTCCAAGGGAGTATTCTGAGGCCCTTGGTTTTGGTTGTGCTGTTCTAAGTGGTTGCCATTTGTACTTGTTTGGAGGAAAGGATCCACTAAAGGGGTCAATGAGACGTGTTATTTTCTATAGTGCCCGGACAAACAAGTGGCACAGAGCACCAGATATGCTTATAAAACGTCATTTCTTTGGTTCCTGTGTAATAAATAACTGCCTTTATGTGGCTGGCGGGAAATGTGAGGGAACTCAAAGGACTTTACGATCTGCTGAAGTTTATGATCCTAACAGGAACCGATGGAGTTTTATTCAGGATATGACCACTGCTATGGTACCTTTCATTTGGGTAGTTTATGATGGAAAGTGGTTTCTAAATGGGCGAGGGTCCCATCGTGAGGTTATGAGTGAAGCATATGATCCTGAAACCAATTCCTGGACCCCAGTTAGTGATGGGATGGTTTCTGGTTGGTGCAACCCTAGTATCTCTTTAAATGGACGGCTCTATGCCCCGGATTGCCGTGATGGATGCAAGCTTAGGGTGTATGATGGAGCCACAGATTCATGGAACAAATTTATTGATAGTAAGCTCCATTTAGGGAGTTCTCCAGCCTTGGAGGCTGCTGCCCTTGTTCCTCTCAATGGCAAGCTTTGTATCATTCGCAATAATATGAGTATAAGCCTTGTTGATGTTTCCAGTTCAGACAAAGGGGTTGAGAGCAACCCTCATCTTTGGGAAAACATTGCTGGCAGAGGTCATTTCAAGACTCTTTTTACAAATATATGGTCAAGTATATCAGGCCGAAGTGGTTTGAGAAGTCATATTGTTCACTGTCAGGTGCTTCAAGCATGAGAACCAGAATTAAAATTTACTTATCCATGTGAAGAAATTCCTGCATTTGTTTAGATTGTCATGCCATGGTAGTCAGATTTCAAATGTTTATTTGTTCAACAACAATTTGGGGCCCAGCACCTTCTGAATGGAAAAGCTGAATATACTCTATTACCTTTGCTGATGTTTATTCTTGCTATGGACATTGATATCAATGGTGACCCACTAGTGGAGGTGATTGACATCCTCATCAAGAATGCTTTTGAGTTAATGCACAGCTTGAATGTTATGACATGGTGCATTTGCAGGTGAGGTGGTTCACTATTGATCTCGCCTATAGAATTATGAGGTTATTTCTTTACATTTATGAAGAGATCAGATATTTGTAAATCTTGTCATTCGGGCGTAGTACTGTGTTTTTTGAGATCTTTATCTTTTGTATTATGTAATCTTTGAGATGCTTTGAGATGTAAATGGTTTATATAACATGAGTTAATATATGGTTGGATCCTGAATCTTTGTGGCTGTGAATTATCTCTTGTTTATCAGAATAATTTGAAGATTGTTATCATAAGTGGCATAAAGATGGCATATATATATATATATATATATATTATACTAAGCAATCATGTTACTCTAGTATAAAATTTTTTAATTTTACACATTTTTCTAATGATAGATTTAAAAGAGGAGATTAATTCATATTTTTCCTTTTTAAATTTGTCTTTCATTTTTTGAATTTATTGAAATCAATGGTTAAAAATATATGTAAAATTAAAAAATTTTATATTAGTATAAGTTGATCTCTTCTTTTATATATATATATATATATATATATATATATATATAGAGAGAGAGAGAGAGAGAGAGAGAGAGAGAGATCTATTTATATTAGTGTAAGTCTTATTTTTTTTGCTCTTTGATCAAAATTATTAAAATTAAAAATATTATTTTAATTTAAACTAGTCATAAATTTAATTTTGATATAAGGATAAAAAAATATAAAACTTATATTAGTGTAAGAGATATTCTTTTTTTTTTACCATTGAATCAAAAGTTTTAAGAGTAAAAATATTATTTTAATTTTTGATCTAATGATAAGAAAAGTGTGTAACTTTTATACCAATATAACTGGATTCCTGATATCCACTTATACTAGTGTAAGATTTATATATATTTTTTTATATTTGGACCTAAATTAAATCTATAACACTTATATTTAACTGTTTTATAAGAGGTATCAATTTACAATGTAAAACTAAAATATTTTATATTTTTTTAACCATTAGTTTTAATAAATTTAAGAATAGATTACATTTTTTTTTCTTTTTTTTTTTAAATTTACACAAGTGTAAAATTAATAAGTTTTTACTTTTTTAATAATTAATTTTAATAAATTTAAAAGATACAATTAAACTATTTTTTTGACTTACCTCTTTTATTTTTGGATATATTAAAATTAATTATTAAAAAAATATATATAATCTTTTAATTTTAATTATATATGTATATAAAAAAAATTATCATATATGCGACTTTTAAGATTTTGCATGTGGGATTAAGAAAGTTCACGTCTGACCAACAAAACTATCGCTACTTACAGGTGTCAAGGCTGTCAAGGCTGCCCCTTTTTTATTAGCAGCTTAGGCGCCTCTGACTTTCATCTTCCAATAATATTTGCTTGGCTCATCCTGTTGAAAAGAAAGCTGATCGCGAAAGTTTCTGATGAAAGCATCTGCCAGTTTGTTTATCTTTCTGCCTTCCTGTTCTTTTCATCCATGTCACGGATGTAAAACCATAGCCTTGCCTGTCATTTTCATCTTCTTTTGATTTCAATGTTAAAAAAAAAAGCAAAAAAACAAAAGCTGTTGTAAATCCTTTTCTACATATCAAGTACCGATAACTGGTACTTCTGCTGGTGGTTTTAATATGATTTTGCATATATATACCTTTAATTTATTGTAATAGACCGGATGGGATACTTTAAGTACTATGAACAAAACATTATACAAAATTCAAACTCCTCGATTTATCATCTCCTGAATGCGTTTAAAAGATTCTTCCCTCTCCATCTTCAGCCTGTTGCGAAAATTCTTGATAAAAGCATCAGCCTGTTGGTTTACGTCTACGCCCTCATCCTCCACAACCAATCTCCTGCTCATCCTTTCTTTTTTCTTTGTGTCGGTGTTTTTGTCTTTCCTTCCATTGCTGAAAGGTGGGGAAATCTCTCTGTAATGTTGCATTCAAGCAGCTTTGCTTGATCAAGGTATACTGGCTACGAGACAATTCTTGCACGTTGAATTTTAAGCTTGAAGGAAGGAAAAATGTGACCAACAAGTACTTGTTCACGTAATTCCTTTGTGATTGTTGCCTATTAAAAAAATTGCATTTATAGGGTACAATCTATCTAAACTACGAAGCATGAGCTTAATGTGGATAAAAGAAGAGGAAACATCAGAGAAGTTACTCAACTGCTTGAGGCAGCATTTTGTTGGAAAAGGCTACAAAGCAACACTAAAGAATACCTTATTTTATTGGTAACTTGTTAGAGGACATTTTTTTAGTTTTATTTTTTAATTTTATAGGCCATGTTTTCCTTGCTTATTGCCGAATGATGCTTAGTGTAACATTTTGATTCCAAAAAGATGATAAGAACGTTGATTGTGATCCCCACTAGCAAGCACTTCACATATTTATCACATTCGTTGGGCTGTGATTAACAGAATTCCAATTCATTTGATAATTCATTAAAGCATGATTATTGGTAGACGGTAGACCCAGATAAGCTACCTGCTAGGCCCATATGCTTGACCCAACTCTGGTTCGGCCTTAGACAAGTTTTGAAATTTGGGTTTGGTTAGGCCTGAAATTTTGTTTTATTAATAAAATTATTTTTTATTTAATAACTATTTCAAAATATATTTAAAATAGTTAAATTTTCATATTTTCAAATATTTTAAATATTTTAATTTATAATTTTAAAAATTGGATTGATCAGATGAACCTAAGCATTACTTTTGAATGATCAATTGAGTTTGGCTTGACTTGGTTCATGGACAAATTTAATTATTAGTAATGTTGAAATTATGGGATTAATCCCTTTTTTCATATAAAAATCAAAATTTAGTTCATGTACAATAATTTGAACAAATTTAGTCTTTAAATTTTTTGAGATGTAAAATGTCAGATCAAAATCTAACAAAATTACAAAATCATTACTAAGTTATTGACATGACAAATTTTTTTGGCCATATGGTTTGCTAATTTGACTTTTTGTAAATATGTAAATTTCATGTCCGATTCTTTTTTTCTTATTTTTTTTCTCTTTTTTCTTTCATATTTTGTTTAAAGATTTTCTTTCTTCATTCACTCTCAAATCTAACCCTCGCCTCGAGTTTGTTGTGGTTGCTACCATTGTTAAAGCTACTAACGATCACTTTCTAGTATGTAAGTCCGAGAACTCGAGCACTAAACATGAAAAGATGAGCCATTACCAATTTTTTTAGTTAGGTGTGATTGGACATCTATTTAAAAAGTTTTTATTTGATACACTGCTAGTGTATAGATTCTATACACTTTAGTGAATCAAATAATATTATTTTAATAATGATCAAATATAAATTTTTATTAGCCTTTAAGATAAAAACATAAAAATTTATTTTTAAAAAGAATTCTCATAAATGAATTGGCATTATCTAATTCAGTTACATTTTATAGACCAATAATACATCAACCTATCAAAATCTATCATTTCTAAAGAAATCTTAAACTAGATAAAGATTTCTTAAAAAAACAAGTTTTGGTTTACGTTATAAAATAATGTTCTTGAGTTAGTTATATGTGGGAAGGTATTAGCACACCTAAAATGCTCATGCTAAAATTTTACGTATTAATTTTATATATTGTAAAATTGTCTTAGTTGCAATGGGTTTTTTTTTTTTTTTTTCACTTAATTATTTTTATTTTCTTTAATTTATGAAATAAATTGAAAATTTTCTTAAGCCTTTTCTAACAATTTTGGTATAGTTTAAAAAAATTTTTCACTTCAAGAGTATTTAAGAAAATCATTTATTCCTTTAAAAAGGTTTTATTGTCTTATTAGTTTGATGTTTTATAAAAAGTTTATTTATTTTTATTTTTGTTTTTGGTTTTATTCAATCTTTATTTTTTAATTAATTACCAAAAAATTCTTAAATTAATTATAAAAAATTTTGACATTGTTTATATACTTTAAGAAATTTCTTCACTAAACATCTCTTCCCTTTATAGGGTTTTGTCGCACTTTAGTCTTTATTTAGAGATTTTGCCATAAATTGTTATGCAAGGGAAAAAAGTTTTCTTATTTGGTAGTGATTATAAAATGCCTAACCTGGTTTTTATTGTCACAAAAGGGAAAGGATTTTGAATCATAAGCTACTACCATAGTTTTTGGCCAAACATAATTTGTACCTCTAGAAGGTTTCAATTTTTCATCTGTGTGAATTATTGTTAGAAGCCAAACACTTAGACAACTTTGGTTTGCTACAATCTTACCTTGGTGTGCAAGATTTAAGTGAAAGAAGTTGAGTTTTGGATTTCTTGACAATGCACAACTTAAGGTATGAACTAGACTTTGTCTTGAATTGCATGTATGGCAATTATGATGTTCGCAACAAATTGCCTTTGTTTGGATTTGGTTTTCTCTATTTAATTCCAATGTGTTATTTGCCTTTTATATATTTATGTTAGTTTGACAAGTATGGCCAAATCGTTTCAATCCATCTAAACTTCTAGTATAGAACAACTTGATCTTGTTTTGTAACATAAGATCAATGTCAACCACTAAACACCCTTTCCTAATCAATTGGTTTTCAAATCACATGTAAGGAGAATGAACTATTACTTGCTACCTCAGTTGAGAAATCAAGCTTCCTAGTTTAGAATCAATATCCCAACTCCTCTTAATTTTAGCCATAAACTTAAAGGATATGTTTGAGATTACCATCACCAAATGCTCATTAGAATGCAATCTGAAAAAAGCACTAGCTTCTACACTCTCCCTCCCATTCTTGTAGTTAATATTGTAATCATACCTTATTAGCTTTGTGAGCTGTAAATGCTATCCAAGAAAGGTAATCTTTTACTACAACAAATGTTTTAAAATTTTTTGATTAGTCTTGATGCCGAAATGCCTTATAGAGAGATAGTGAAAGACATTAATGTTTAAAAGATAAGGCCTTACAACATATGCCCAAATATGGCCCCTTTACATTAATATAACTCTAATGCAGTGCTAGAAGCATCAATTTTTATAAATCTTGAGAAAAGTCTAATAAAACCAACATTAGTGGTAATATCATGGTCTCATTAAGACTCTAAATACAACTTAAGCTTTTTCATTCAAAGTAATTTGATCTTTCTTAAGCAATGTAGTTAATGACTTACAAATGGTGTCATAATCCTTTACAATCCTCTAGTAGCACCCACTAAGTTGTAAAAACCCTTTAATTAGCTTTTATTCTACGATTTTAGCTAATTTGAAACAATGTCAATTTTCTTAAGGTTAGTGGTAACACCTTAAGTTGAGATGTAATGCCTTAAGTACTCAACTATGGCTTAAGTAAAATAACATTTATTTCTTTAAGCCAATAGTAAATGTTGCTACAATAGATGAAAAATACACTTTAAGTTTTGCAAGTGATCCTTAAGAGATCTATAATACACCAAAATATCATCAAATGAAAAATACCTAATGAGGTGTAGAAACTCCTTTAACTAGCTCTTATTTTGTAGTTTTGGCCAATTCAGAACAATGTCAATCTTTCAGTAGTACCTGATAAATCATAGAACCCTCTTAATTGCCCAATTAAGAACAACAATCCTCTAGTAGTACCCAATAAGGCATCGAAACCCCTTTAATTGGCTCTTATTTTATGGTTTTGGATAATTCAGACCAATGACAATCTTTTTAAGGTTAGTAAAAACCCCTTGAATTGAGATGTAATGCCTTAAATACTAAACTATAGCTTGAGTAAAATAACATTTATTTTTTTTAGCCAATAATGAATATTGCTACAATAAATGAAAAATACATTAAAAAAAGTACATTCTAAATGTTGCAAATGGTCTTCAAGAGATCTATTATACATTATTATATCATCAAAGAAAACCAAAATGAATTTTCTCAAAAAGGCACTGTAAATGTCGATCATAAGACCTAAAATGTGGAAGGGGCTTTAGTGTGTCTAATAGGCATTACTAGGAGATTTTAGTGACCATTATGAGTCTAAAATGTTGTCTTATGAGTGTTTAGGGTATATTTTGATCTAGTGGTAGCCAAACCCTAAATCAATCTTGGAAAATAATGTGAAACTATGTAGTTCATCTAAAAGTTCTTTAATAATTGGAATTGAATACTTATCCTTGACGGTATTCTTGTTTAGCTTTT
Organism: Durio zibethinus; assembly: GCF_047325235.1. Lineage (NCBI taxonomy): Eukaryota > Viridiplantae > Streptophyta > Magnoliopsida > Malvales > Malvaceae > Durio > Durio zibethinus. Next base: position 9,013,089 of record NC_143174.1, on the reverse strand, counting down.
TGTAATCAAAACACATTCTTAAAGTACCATATTTTTTCTTTACCAATACTATTGGGGATGAAAATGCATTGCTGCTAGCTAATATTCCAACTATCTCTTAAGTTATTTTATCCGTCACATCCTTTTACAAAGTTGAGTGCCTATAAGGCCTCACATTAAGAGCATTGACTCCCTTTTTGAATGCTATTATGAAGTTATAGCTTTGTGAGGTGATAGCCAAGTAGGTTCTTGAAATAAGGCATCATATTGGCTTAATAACTCCTGCACTAATCTTAACACTTGTTCTTCTTTCACCATGGCTAAATTATTGTTAAAACAATGAAACTCCGACCTATCTTATAGCTATAAGCTACAACATTGCACCAATGAACACTTAGAAGAATGAGGAAACATCTTATCTAGTTGTGTACCATTAACAATTTTCAACTCAAAGAAATTTCTTATAACAGTAATAACATATAAATAGTGAATCTAGTGCCTTGAAAGGTCTAAGATAAGGCTTTACAAGCTACCACACAAGCTAAATTGTTACCATTGGGTACATCCACCTACATTAGCTCAATTCCTCTATTTTGCAATCTATTTTCTTCGTTGTATTGGTATCATAGAAGTTATGAGTGCTTCATGAATCAATCAAGGTATGCAATAACCTTTTTTTTTTTTAACATAGGCAGTCAATTTTATTGTTTTTTATTCCATAAAAGCCATGCCACTTATAGTATGGATTGATATCTAAGGATTTTAATCTTCAGTATCCCCTTCTTCAACTTCTACCTTATAATCCTCCTCTTTTTTGTTACCTTGGTCATTCAATTGAATCATATATAATTGTCTACATTCACACCCTTACACAAACTTTTCATCACCTTAAAAGCAAAGCACTGTGGTCTTTTTTCACTAAAAGCATTATTGGTTCCTATTCTAGTAGAGCTAGTGGGTCTATTGTTTCCAAGATTGTTAGTCTTATATCATTATCGGCCAATACATTATAGTTGTACTAAAACAAGGTACACTTAAGAGTATTTTTTTACCAAACTTGATATGGAGTAATACTGATTATTTTTGTTGATTTCGATTGGTGTTGGTAAATTCATTGGATTAACTTTTTTTTTATTAGTATGTGAGTGTGAAACATGTTTTGTAGTTTTGTCATTTTTTTTAATTATTTTTAACCTAACAAAAATAACACTAAATAACAAAATAAAACCCTTGACAGTTGAAACTTGAAAGTCGTGTCTCTCTATTTTGTACTACAACTTTTGTATTTTTTTACACTTTGTTTTTCAAACCAATGGTCCATACCTATTCCAATCCTTTTCAAGGAAATAAGGTGGCTCTCTATCTAAGGCTTAAGAATCCTAAAGCCAAAGTCACTTTATTTTTCTTCTCTTTGTTTTTATGTTAAGTAGTTTTTACATGAATATGAAAAAGCATCATGTGATTATATTTAGTGTTTGAAAGTATTATGATAAATTGTAATATTATTTTTCATACTTTTAAATTTATTTATTTGGTATTTGAAGGTATTGCATATTTATTTTGCATTATGTTAATAGTATTATTATGTACATGTCAATATATATTTATAACTATATTTGTATTAAATCGAAAAAACTTGAAATGTCAAAACAACTAGAATAAATATATATTTTTAAAAAAACCCAAAACACAGTTTTGTATGGTATTAACAACCCTGGTTGTTTCCCTTTAAAAAACTAGAGTTACTTTAGACAATAATTGGCTGCATGGGAAGGGTTTTGAGTAAGGATGACAATAAGTCATGTCAAAGTGAATTTTTGTTCGCCCCGACTTTAACCCGATTTTACAAAATTTACACCCATTTCCAACATCAAAGTGTCTTTTTTATACCCGAGCTACTTATATATAAAGCTACAACAGACCCGACTTAAAATTTATTTAATAATTTTTCTTTAATATAATATTCATAAAATATTATTTTTTAATATAAATCACATCTTAATTATATATAAATATAGTATTTTTATTAAGTTATGATCTTAAATTAAAGTATTAAATAATAATTTTATTAATATAATACATATACAAATACAAAATTACATAAATAATATATATATATATATTTATATATATACACTACACCAAGGCAAGTTTACTCAAAACCTAACTATGACCCAATTTCAATTTTTTAAAAAAATCTAACTCAACTTAAAATCCAATTTTAAAAAATTGATCTTATAAAGTCGGATTGAATTGAAATCCAACTACTTCGGATTAGTAATTTTGTATCTATTTATGTATTAATATAATACATATATAAATACAAAATTACATAAATTATATATAAAGTGCGAGCACACAATTGGTGGGTGTGAATAGGAAATGTGGTCTGCTAGAGATTGGTGCCAATACTTGTTGATGGTGTTTAAGTGTGGTTTCTTGAAGTTGGGCTAGTGCAAATGTCAGGGGCCGAGACTTAAGCTTCAAGCTTGCACAACCTCAGGACCTGGGAATAAAATCTTCTGGCATCTCAGATTAGCTTAAACTTGAAATTATGCTCAACCATCTGGGATTGTAAGGCTTAGCCACCTAAAATGCTGCAAAAGATAAGGTACATGAAGTGCTTTAAAGAAGGCTAGAAACAACAACAGAAAGTAATACAAGAGTAAGGTTGTATTACTCAATTGTTGCTATGTGCACAATGAAGGTGAAGACTTTCTATATATAGATAAGTCCCCCTTACGATGGCTGAGATTGCATTCTTAAACTCTAGAGATTACATCAACTTAAATCCCTTGATTTTAGGAGATATGATACAATCTTTGAGTCTAGGGGATTTTATACTATAGCATAATCTTTGGACTTTTGGAATTATGTTGAGCACTAGACCTTTTAAAAGCTCTCAAATATGATTTTCCCAAGTCTATGTTTAATCATGCTCACATTTGGGTTCGTTTGTGCACTTGTACCTCGTTCATTAGTACTGCACCTAGGTCTAATTGTATGCTTGCACCTTATTCATCAGTGCCCACACCTATGCCTGGCTCAATTTTGCTAAACCTAAACACATTGCCTAAGCCATTGGAGTCTTGATCACTGCTCGCACCAATGTTTTAGGCTAGTTTCCCACGTCTTGAACCTTTAGTACTTTTTAGGGCCTGGTCCCCCTGATTATCAAACTCTATCTTGCTAAAACTGGAATTGTCACTTGACTCGAGTCACACCTCAGGGCCTAGGCCAATAAGCATATCGTGACATTTTTTTACACTTATTCTAGTAATTCCCTCATTGCTAGAGGAATGATACAGCCATTGTGTGCATCAGTTTCCACTTTTACCTCGTAAACTAGTTTTCCAACCTTTTGGTTATATACCTGAACATGTATTTTGTTGGCTTCTGTTGCTCTCAATCTGGTTCCTCAGCATTATTTTGCAAAGGTCCTTTCTTCTTGTGCTGCTAATGCTTTTTAAGTTTCCTTCAAGTTGCCCGTAATACACTTTTCTATAAAAAATTTGGCTACACACTAAGACTCATATTATGGCACTTAACTATCATAAATTTTCCCTCATCAGCTCTTCGAGAAGTTTTAATGCCTCGGTAATCTCGAATAGCACTTCGTCACATCTCATTGGGCTTCTTCTAATGCTATTCACCACTGCTACTCTTACCTTCTGACATTCTCTCTGCCCGATTGATGGCTAAAAGCTTTGGACACTCTCTAACCTAATGTGGACCAATACAAAAATAACAACTTAAGGGCTTTCTCTCCATGCCTTTATTGGTGACTCTGTCGACCATGCAAAATCTAGTCTTCTCTATAACCCTTTCCTCTTTTCGAGGAGCTACCACTTATATCTCCCTCACTTTTGCCTTTTCTCCTAGGCTTTGAACACTTAGTGCACTAAACTTGAGTCATTGATTTTGTAACAACTCTTGTTCAACTTAACTCCTGCATGCCTCTCTGTTGCAGCTTGGTCTTTACCCCTAGCTTCAGACAGTCCATGGAAAGCTCAAGCACCTCTACTCTTGGTCTTAAGCCTGTACCTGCACCAGCAACCATGACAACTTGTAATGCAACATGTTCAACCTTGAGCCTCTGTAGCTCCTTTCGAAAGGTTGTCACCATGGACTCCAATGCTTTATTCCACTACATGAGCTTTTTCATTACCTTATTCGAGGATCCTTCAATGTTCTTAAGCCAATCTATTATATAAAAAATGACCACCTCGTACTTTGCCAATCAAGTATCCATTGACATGTCTCTTACCTTAGCATTCATCCATTTACCAGTAGGTGGGCACTTCAAGCTCACCTCACTTGGGCCCTCTATTTGGTCATCCCTAGCCATACTAACAACACACACACACGATTAAACCATAAAATTCACAAATGTAGTTTAAGGATTTTACCTCAACCTTTAGACCAGCACTTTAGTCAATTAGGATTTTATCGTATATAGTATACCCAGCATACCTGTAGCATCTCAACAACTATTTGTCAAGCATAAGTTCTGCACTCTAAAACACCTTTATGACCTTTAGATGCACAATAGCACACAAACATAGTAATATTTATAGAATACCCTTATCATGTAGCAAACTACATGCACACCCCACTAGGATGCCCATATGCAAGGTTCTCGCCTACATCAATGTCAATTCTGGCTCTAACAGTAACTATGGTTCCGCTTATCATGAGCAAGGTTATGTTACACATTCCAAACCAAGGCTCTGGTCACCACCTTTAGTTTAAACCAATTTTTTATACCACTTGTTACGAGCTGAGATTTAAACTCCAGGTTCGTATGGCTCTAAAACCCGAGAATAAACTCTTTCGGTGTCTCAGATCTACCTAAGCTCGAAATAAAACTTGGGTACTTGTTAGTGCAGGCCTAGTTGCCCAGAATGCTACAAAAGATAAGGCATAAGAAGTGCTAGAAGTAAGGCTAAAAATAATAACAAAAAGTAAGGCAAGAGTAAGGTTGTATTACTTAATCGTTGTTGTGTGTACAATGAAGGTAAGGGACTTTCTATTTATAGTTGAATCCCCCTTACAATGGCTGAGATTACATTTTTAAACTCTAGAGATCACATTAATTTAAATCTCTTGATTCTAGAAAATTTGATACTGCAGCATAATCTTTGACCTTTTGGAATTATACTGAGCACTAGGCCTTTTAGAAGCTCCTAATCTGATCTTCCCAAGTCTGAGTTCAGCTGTGCTTGTACCTAAGTTCGCCTATATGCCTACACCTCATTCATTAATGCTCACACCTAAGTTCGACTGTGTACGTACACCTTGTTCATTAGCACCCGTACTTGGTCTTAGGTTAATTCTATCAAACCTGAACACGTTGCCTAAGCCATTAAAGTCTTGATCACTATTTGCACCAATGTTCTGGGCTAATTTCCCACTTTTGGAACCTTTGATGCACCTTAAAGCATGGTCCCCCTAGCTGTTAGATTTTGTTCCACTAGAACTAAAACTGTCACTCAACTTGGATTGAATCCCAGAGCCTGGACCAGTGCGCAGACCATGACACAAAGACTAGATTCATGGTTTTTGGCAAAAATGTCCTCACTGATTGTTGAATCATATTTTTAAGTTCATTTAAAAAGAAATTGATAATGTTGATAGACCTTTAAATCAATTAGTATGTTTTTAGAATTAACACTTAAAAGTTGTAATTTCAAAAAAGATTACACAGAAAATTTTCTTTTCAGCTAAGTATTACGGTAGGGTAGATTAGAAATTAAAAATAAAAAACCTGACAACATACTCTTTAGTTAATTCAACTCTGCCCAACTATAACTCAAACCAGTCATGATAAGTAAAGATTTTACCTATTTGCTTCAGACTTAGCAGCTTAGCCATTTGATATCCATACTTTGGATCTCCAAACTGACCTTTCAAAGCTTGCACATAGGTCTCCCAAGACATAACTTCACTCTCTTCTTATACTTCATCTAATTTTGGAGCCATTATAATGCCCTTCCCTCCAAATTGATAGCAACCAGTTTCACCATGGCTTCTAGTGGAGTGTTGTCTACCTCAATGAATTGTTGGCACCTATATAACTAGACATTTAAATTGTCTCTAGAAATGTAGGGAAACTCCACTTATGCATTGCACTGTTTGTGTGCTATAGTCTTATGTTTTGCTAGTCTATACAACCTTAGTTTGCTTAGCATTCTACAATTGAGACATGTTTTTATCTTGCTGTATCATGAGAGCTGCGATGTTGGTCTCTTGAACTTGCATTGTTCAAGATCTCTTTCAATCTTTCCTTGATAGACTCCTCAAACCTTTAAAAATTTTATGTTTTTATATTATTTGCCATTGATGTCAGAATTAAGCTCTAATGCCACTTGATGTAGTGTAATTACCATCAATAAAATAAGAGAAAAACATAACAAGAAGCTTGGGATTGAAGAACAAGCCTCATAGTTATGATTAAGAAAACAAAGTAAGATAATGATGATGATGAGAGTTTTAAAAAAAAATTTGTAATTCATTTTTATAATTAATCCTCTATATTACGATATATTTTTATAGAAATGAATTGAAGTTAACAACCAGCTTAAGTCTCTTTTATAATATGCTAACGGAATCACAGCTATTAAATGAATTGAAGTTAACAACCAGCTTAAGTCTCTTTTATAATATGCTAACGGAATCACAGCTATTAAATGAATTGAAGTTAACAACCAGCTTAAGTCTCTTTTATAATATGCTAACGGAATCACAGCTATTAAATGAATTGAAGTTAACAACCAGCTTAAGTCTCTTTTATAATATGCTAACGGAATCACAACGGTTATTAACAGCTTTCACAAATCAGTCAACTCTAACTAACTTGTCTAACTCAATATTTTAGTAACTAACTTCTCTCCAACTTAGCCCTTGAGCAACCACTCAATCTAACTCAACAAATTCATTTAACAGACAAAACAGTTAGCTCAACAACTTCATAATAGATTTCAACTGAAAAGTTAAACACGCATCTCTTGTAGAGGTCTTAGGGATATAATCTTTTGCCATCAATGAGAGTCGATCCTTTAATACGAATGCACAACAAAATGTGAAATTTTACATGATACATCCATTCTTAGCTCCATTATGTTATATAATGGCAAAAGTTCAATGGTTTGATGTAGCATCAAAGAAAACTTGAAAGTGTATGTTACCATGTACTTCTTAATAATAGAATAAGTATGTAAATGTTTTTCACTTTCTAAGTCTATGTCTTATTTCTTATTTTCGCTTCTAAATAAACTTCTTTAGTATATTAATTTAGCCGTACTCTAGTTGTATTTCAAGGTCTAAAATGACCTCATTAAATAGGCCAAAGACATGCTTCTCCAACGATTGATATTGGAAATTGCTTTCCTTTCTAACTTGTTTCTACTATGTATTGTTTATACACTTATTTAAAAGCAAGTTGAATACAAATTGAAAATAAGAAGGCTAATGTTCCTTCTTTTGCAATTGCTATATAAAACTTTCTTTAGCTAAAGCAAAAGCCCATGAAAATATTTTAGATCATGCGAGATACAGAAGGGATTGCAGGTACAAAGGTATAAGAATTGCCTTGTGATGGTTTCGAAAAACTTCACTATCAGCTATTAAAATTTTAGTTATTTCAATTAAGAAGCATGACTTTTGGTGTGAGTAAAATACAAACGCCAGGTTTTCAAACTAGAAATTTTCATGGGTTAAACTTAATACCTCTAAATGAAGCTAGGCTAAAGAAACCAGTTATACATGTAAGTCATATCCTTAATGTTATTGTAAAGTGCCTTAACTGCCCGGTTCCTATCAGATGTTTAACAAGACCTTTTAGCTTACAACTTCATTGCAGCATCCTTCTAGAAGTTTCAAACTAGTTCACATAGCTCTGTTGAGAATGATGAATGTCTTGGGAAAACTTGGATTTAGACAACGAACATTGATTGACATTACATTTGGACAGAATGTCAAAAAGAAAAGCTTCAATCATCTTAACCTTGATCATGGTAAATTAACATTATGCAGGCCATGCTCTATTTTTTTTTCTTCACCAAACATGCAAACAATGACTAAAATTGACATATAATTTAATAGGATCAATTAAAATTATATGTATTTTTCATTTGCTATATTACTCAAATTCTAGAGCTAGGTATCAATATTTGTCTAATACAAATATGCTCATTCTTTTTCTAAATTTTTACTTATATTTAAACTGTTTAACCTTCATTTTCACATTTATTATACATGTATCAAACAAGGATATTTTAAGGAAAATAAAAATTTAATCCATTAACATAGTTCATTTGAGGTTTTATCAAATAAAAAATGAAAAATGTTAAAAAAATATGAGAAAATAAGTGTAGTCGGCCAAAAAAAAAATATACGTCTGATATTTGGTTGAAAACTTAAAATTTTAATGAAAAAAATTAAAAAGTTTATTTACTTTTTGAGTTTGTATTTAATAAATTGTTAATGTAAATTTTGATTATACAAACGGAGTTAAAAGAGTGACATATGTCTTATTTTTCTAATTAGATTTTTATTTTTTTTAAATATACCTTTAAAATATGTTTTAACCTCTTTATCCCCACTTGTGTAATCAAAATTTTATACTGACAATATATCAAAACTAATTGTAGACATCTCATTTTTTTCGGGTTTAAAATTTATTTTATTTTATTTATTGTTATTTATCTTTTCAATTTTTAAAAAAAAGGAAAAAGTCAAATGATTGAATTCAATTGGAAAGAAAAGTTTATAATTTGGTGATAAAACTGGATTATTAGAAATAGATTTGAATTTAAATTGTTGGAGATAAATATTTAAATTTTTTATGATAATGTGAAAACTTTCAAAAGATGGAGTCATATTTGATCTAAATTCTATTAAGTTCTTATAAATTTACCTTTAATTCATTTCCAAAAGGGAGAACAAAAATCATGCATTCAAAAACAGAGAAAAAAAGATTGAAAAAATAAGCAAATAGTTTGGCAATAGAGGGTTTTAAATTTTAAGAAATTCGTTTCTAGGAAATTTGGTTGATTTATTTAGCTGTTTAATTTAGTTTAATCTAGTGACAAAGTTGTGTGATTGAAAGATCAAGGAGGTCTAGAAGTGTTAAATTGAGGTCTTGAAATTTTTTTTTTTTGAAAATTTCTAAAAAATTTATGGAAATTTTGAAATTTTCAACCAAGTTCATATTTTTCAATGAAATTTTAACGTAATTACCCAAATTCTGATGGTCAATCCTAGATTTTGGTAGAACTTTCGATGAGAAATCCTAGTTACTAACATCTTTTTCCAAAACCCTGCCAATATTCAATCAACATTCATCTAGCTAGAGAGAGAAAATAAAGAAAAAGCGTAAGAGAGAGAGAGAGCATGGGAAATCTGAAGAAAATTTTTTTTTTTGCTTTTTATACTTAGTGTAAATGGTGTCGTTTTGAGAAAGGCAAATTCTCCAAGATCCGTACATTGACCCAGGGAGATCCATGCATCAACCCGATTTGTAGTGCCTAACTCAGTTCCAGGTTCCTTGGCTCTAGCCGAGCCGAATTGGTGCCTAAGCGGTTCTAACCATCTTCCATGCTTGCAATTGAGCTGAGTTGGTGCCTAAGCCGTTCTAACCATCGTCCATGCTTATAGCCAAGCTATGATGCCAGCAGAGCTGAGCCAACTTCATATTTTTGGTATTTTCTTTTCTTTTCATTTTTATTATTATTTATTTTTAGTTTATTTATTTAGTTATTTTTATCATTTATTTTTGAAATATTCTTGCATGATTAAATTTTTAGAAAAATTAGTGGAAGTTATTTTAGAAGAAATAATTATAAAATAAGTATAAAATAAAAATTTTAATAAAATTTTAAGAATAAGTAATGATTATCCAATGATAAAATTTTTAGAAATTACAAATGGTTAATTTCTAATAAATTTCTAGATGAAAAATTTTCTTTCCAAAATTGACCCAAATGTAGGAAAATTTTGGATAAAGTTTGAATAATAATAATTAATATTTATTTTTAGGTCTTTTTGAACTAATAAAATACATAAGTAAATTTAACAAAATTTTAAGATTGAATTAACAATTATCTAATGATAAGATTCTTAAAAATTTTAAATGGTAAATTTTTTAAAAAATCTCTAGGTGAAAATTTTCTCTAAATTGAACCCAAATGATGGAATAATTTAGATGAAATTAAAGTAATTGTATTCTTTTCCAAATAAAAGTAAAAATGTAACTTGTACATTTGTGCGAAAATATTTGACAATTATCCAAGGATAAAATCTCAAAGAAAAATCATAAATGATTGAATTTCTATGAGATTTTCAAGTGAAAGGTTTTTTTTTTTTTTAATTAAGCCCAAATGGTGGAAAATTTGAAAATAAAACTTGTAAATTAAAGAATAAAGTCCGATGATGAAATTTTTAGTAATCGTAAATGGATGATTATCTAAGACATTTCTAGGTGAGAAATAGTTCCAGTTTTGACCCAAATGGTGAAATAATTAGATATGTTTTCAATAAAAAAAAATTTAATAAAAAATAAATGATTAAGTTTTTTCGACAGTAAAGTCTCTTTAGTAAAACAAATGGGATTTTTTAATACACTTGAGGTGAGAAAGTATTTTTAATTCTACCAAATTGATGAAGAATTTTAAAAGTTATTTCCAATATTAAATTTAAGACCCTTAGAACTAAAAACCTTTAGGATAATTTAAAATTAAATGGTATCGTCTCTCAGCATGAGAATTGTAGGGGTGTTATAACCTTTCTTATATATAACTAAACACTTGAACCTAATTCTATTCAGAATGGCAAAATCTATTCTCTAGGGATTCTTAGTCAAGCTTAAAAGCTTCTTAAAAGGATAGATTCATTAGGTAGCCAATCACACTTTAAAAGAAGATTGGTGGTGACTCCTTAAGTTGTGTCTAACTATAGATCTATGGATCTATACATTATGATAGTTTGATGACTCCACTGAGGACTTTGGGAGTCAGGCCATTAATTAATTTTGAATTATCCTAATTTTTGTGTGCTTACTTTTAAATTACTAGTCATTTTTGCTTACATTTATTTTTATTTTTTATTCTTTCACTTGGCTTGTAAAAATTACGAATAAAGATATATGTATTCTTTCACACACACTATCACATTTATGTGCATCATATGAGCTTTATACCCAAGTTCTATCCTTTTTAAAAGGAGTAAAGTGCCTACGCTCTAGTGAGATGATAATATTTATAATGACTAGCGAAATACTCTCACTCAAATTAAATCTTTTTCATTTGTAGCCTATGATGGGCAAAAATTATAGTGTCTTACTAGTCTATAATGGACAATGCTATGAGAACAATTTGGGGGCCTGTAGATTTCACCTAAATCACATATAGTAAAACATAAGAAGCCAACCTTAGGATAGAGCCATATCTACTTGTCATTAGACTATAACTCCAATCAGGACAAATGAGTGGACCTTTTGAGCTTCATTCATATCAACTTCATGACAAATGTTATTTGATTTTTATTTATTGATAAGTTATTATATGTTGTATATTGTATTCTAATCCAACATTATTAACATATGTATTCATCCATTCATCGTAATGTGACAAACATCAGAACATGAATTCATACATTATTATGCATACATTCATGTGTTTATGTATCATAGTTTGTTGTGTCAAGCATTCAATGCATTCATTCATTCATGCATATAAGATTCTTAAAGAAGTTAAGTTAATTTTGAAAGTTTCTTTGCATACATACTTAGTAATATGAGCATGTTAATTGTGTTATATAAGGTTCAAAGATAGCTTAACTGTCTAAAAACCTTACTTAAACAACCTGCCATCAATACAACACTAAAGCCTGAGCCAGACAAACGAAATAAAAAAAAAATGTAAATTGTTTGAAAAAAATAAAAAATGCCTAAAAAAACTTAAAGAGGAGTTGAGTAAAATTTTAAAAGCCTTAAACAAGTTGAACAAAAGGAAGGCCATAGAAAAATCCAGCCCACAAAATCATCTATCATAGGATATTATAGATCCTCTTTATCCTCTTAGTTATGGCCCATATTAGGTCAAATCTACCCAAAGTATTCCTCAGTAGCAATTCTCATGCTTGGCAGGATATACCTATTCGAGAGTGCCTTTTGCATCAACTTAGGGGCATTTTCAAAATTATGTCAATCTTATGATTACGAAAAAAAGAGAAGAATCAATATAAGTCCCCAACTTGGATGATCTGAAAGAGAAAGATAAGCACAAGCTGAAGGTGGTTGAAACTTTAGAGGGCTCAAAAGCTAAACAAAAAATGAACTTGTTAGAGAAGAAATTACAAGCAATTAAGATGATGGAATTTTTTGGCTATATCGATATAGTCGACCTTTGCTTAGTTTTGGATGTAGTGATCCCATCAAAATTCAAAGTCTCAGAGTTTAATAAGTATGATGGAATAAAATATCCGATAACTCATGTTACTATATACTGTTAAAAAATGACTGCTTATACAAACAATGAGAAACTATTGATGCATGCATTTCAAGATAGTCTTACTGGTTTTACAACTAAATGGTACATCCAATTGGATAAAACTTGCATTACTTCATAGAAGGAATTAACAAAAGCTTACATCACCCAATAGTGGCACATCATAGACTTGGCTTCAAACTACCTCTCTTTGCAGATCATGGAGAAGAAGGCCACAGAATCTTTTAAAAAATATGCTCAAAGGTGAAAAGATATGGCTGCTCAGGTCCAATCACCTCTTATTGAAAAAAAATCATTGTCCTATTTGTCAGTATCCTGAAGGCTCTATATTACAAAAAAATGATAAGAAATGTAACAAAAAACTTCACTGATATGGTGATCTCAAGAGAAATTATTAAAAATGCTATCAATAGTGGTAAACTTCTGGAAAGAGAAACCACCAAGAAAGGATGGTTGCCTAAAAAGAAAAAAATTGAAGGCCAAGTTGTGAATTTTAATAGGTAACAATTCAGAAGTCATGCTTTATATCAACCTTTTGTTTATCTTGTTTACTACTCCATAGCTAATAGTATTGTGTTGGCCCCTTACCAACCATATCCACAACTAGTTTACCCACTAACCTATCAGCCTTTTAAGTACCTGTATATGGGTTTAGTCATATCACTACATCAGTTTCAATGCTTAACAACTAAGCAAATGGTTTGTGAAGATCTTGGATTAACCAAGAAAGGGTCTACATTGATCTTATCTCTATGACTTACATTGAATTATTTTTAAAACTTATTAAGAATGACTTGGTGTCTTTAGTTATTTTAGAACCATTGAAGCCACCTTATCCCAAATGGTATGATATTAATGTCATATGTGATTATAATAAGAACATGGGTCATTCTATAAAAACTTACAGTGCTTTCAAGCACAAGGTGCAAAATTTGATTCGAAAAGGCTTGGTGAGCTTTGAAGAATTAGAGGAGTCGGATGTTAATAAAAACCCTTTGCTTGATCACACAACGACATAATTTTAGGAAACATAAGGATATTAAAGCTGGTTGGAAGTTGCTTGTCATTTTAAGATTCCTTTTAAAGTAATTTTAAAATTTCTTTTATGTAATAAGATTTCATTTTTTAATCATTTTAAAGGCAAGTTGATGCATTTCATTATATTTTCTCTTTCATTCAAACCATTATTTTATGCTTTGTTATTTTCCATATCCTTTTTATTTCTATTCTCAAATTCTAAATAATGAATGGTTAGACAATTATAAATAATAATTCTGAGATTTAATTTTGAGAACTTATATATATTGATCTGTGGAGACTATTTAAGCAAAAAAAAAATCTATGAACAGATATCATTTATGAAAAAATAAAACGGACATATCTTGGAAGCATCCATCAATCTATCTTTGTTTAAAACATGGTCTTCAAAGAAAGTATGCACATTTGATATGAAAAATAATTGTCTTTCTTTTACCATTCATAAAACCATTCATTGATATCCATTTTATGCTTGTCATGATTGCTTTTTCTAAAAAATCCCAACCAAGGATCACTTTCCATATTGGAAGGCAAATTTTGAGAAAAACCTACTTGAAAAAGGAAAGAAGTAAAAAATCACAAAAGATCTCAAAGATAGAGAGTAAAAACAAAAAAAAAGAGAAAAAAATGAATGCAATAAATATTTAGGGTAAAGTAATGAGAATCTTTTTATGAAGAATAAGATGAATGAAAAAGTAATGGAATAAGGCAAAGTGCCAAGTTGCATGATGAGAAATGATCCTTGGTTTGAACTTTTAAACATATGTTTTAAGCCTATTTTATCCATTTCTTTCATAACCCCTTACTATAGCCTACACTACAACTCTTAAAAGTTTATTTTGATTAAATGTGAATGCTTGAATTAAATGATCATGTGTTAAGCTAAGGCATACTTGTAATAAAGCAATGGAATTATGCTATGTTCTCATGTTTTAGAGATTGATGTGTGGGAAATATCAATAATGAAAAAAGTGAAAAAATAAAAAAAATAAAAAAATAAAAAAATAAAAAAATGAAAAAATAAAAAATGAAAAAATGAAAAAATGATGAAAAATGTGAAAAAACAACTAAGACTCAAATTGAAAGCTCAAAATTTTGATTTCGAAAAAAAAATTTGAGCTGAGAGTTGAATAGATAGTTAAATATATGGGAGATCAATATCATTTGAAGATCTTCTGAAGTTGAGGCAAAGTTTGATAAGCTTAAAATGATTTCAAAAGTTAATGGAATAAGTTTTTGAAAAAATTTTGGATTAATGTTAAGAATTATTTGAATATTCATTATTTAGACATTGTTTTTGCATTCAAATACCATCCATAATGATATATTTTGAATTTGTTCCTTTGCCTATTTATTTTTATACCAGACTTATTCTTGTATTGATTACCTTTTCTCTCATTTCACTTTATCCTTTCTTATTTTTGCATCCCCATAATAAATTAAGGAAATGTATGATTGCATCATATTTGTTATGAATTGAAATGATAATAAATGAATTATAATATTTATAAAAGATTCCTACATTCTTTTGAAAAGAAATCTAGGATGATAGGGGTAAAAAAGAGATGAAAATAATGGAAAAAGCCTAAGAATATGATTTGAAAAGGCAACAATAGTGACCAAATGGTAAGTATGGTGATGGATTAACCTATATAACCTGTGAGTTGTGACCTAAAATGATGAAAACATGGATAAATTGATGGAATTTGTTTTGAGATTGTTAGTGTTGAGAAGTTAAAAAAAAATGTGAGATAATGAAATCTTGAGAACCTTATTACAACAACTAATCGGAATTTCATGGCATTGATTTTAGTGACATCTACATTGCATGTATTGTATTTGCATTATCAAGTATATAGACCATTGTTTTGAATGTTGCACTTGCATCATTGTTTGAACCAAACATTTGCATTAAACTAATCATTTACATTGTTTAGTGAGAATTTAAATTTAGAAAGCATTTGCATCATAGCATTCATTAAATACAAAATTTTGACTTTGATGATAAATTGAGAATATTCATGAGAAAAAATTTTGCATTTTTTAAGGAAAGCCATTTAAGATAAGATTTTGAATCCTCAAATAAGAAAAATATTTTATAAGGAAAACATTTAAAATTTTAAAGTTATGGAGCTTTTTGAAGGAGCATTTTCAATGTTGAGAGTGATTTATAAGACTTCTAAGCATAATCTTTAAAGTATTTCAAATGAGAATATTTGAGTTTTAAATAAGAATCTTGAAATTTTTTTTTATGTGAGTCTCTAAAGTTTTTTGAATCAGAATATTTGAATGTTTGATGAAACTCTAAAATTTTTAAATGAGAACCTTTGAAATATTACATGTAAATCTCTAAAGCTTTTCGAATAAGAATCTTTGAAATCTTAGAAGTGAATCTCTCAAGTTTTTCAAATGAAAATCTTTAACTTTTGTTTGTGAATTTCTAGAATTTTTTAATGTGAATCTTTGAATGTTGGGTGTGAGCCTTGAAATTTTGATGCGAATCCCTGAATTAAACCATGGATGTGATCTCTCAAATGCGAAACTGAAATCTTGCCAACCTGAAAGCTTGTGAATCTTTAATTCTTGTGAATCTGAGATCTTATGAATCTTTAATTCTTACGAAACTGAAATCTTATAAATATAAAAGCTTGCATATCTTTAATTCTTGCAAAGCTAGAATTCTTGTAAATCTGAAAATATTGAGACTCTTTAATTCTTGTAAATGTGAGATCTTGCGTATCTTTAATTCTTGTGAATTTAAGCTCTTATGAAACTGAAATTCTTACGAATCTAAAAATCTTGCAAATTTGAAAAATCTTACAAATTTGAAAATCTTATGAATCTTTTAACCTTGCGAATCTTTGAATTTCAAAAATTGTGATTCTTTGAATTCAAATTATGAATCTATGAGTTTCAATTACAAATGTTGGATTATGAAATTTTTGAATACTTCAAATTATGAATATTTGAAGTTTCGAGGTTTTGTAATTATTGTTAAGTCACACTCAAACCTAATAAGTGTCTATGTGCACAATTCATGTTTCACAGAAAATACGCAAAGAATGGCAACTATAGACACCCCAGTTTGTTTGGGGTTTAAAATTCATTTTATTTTATTTATTGTTTATTTATCTTTTCAATTTAAAAAAAAAAGAAAAAAAAGAAAAAGTCAAATGACCGAATTCAATTGGGAAGAAAGGTCAATAATTTCATGATAAGGTTGGTTTATTAGAAATAGATTTGGATTTAAATTGATGGAGATTAATATTAAATTTTTAATGATAATGTGAAAACTTTCGAAAGATGGGGTCATATTTGATTTGAAATTCTATTAAGTTCTTCCTATAAATTTACCTTTAATTCATTTCCAAGGGGGAAAACAAGAATCACGCACCTAAAAACAAAAAGAAAAAGATTGAAAAAATAAGCAAATAGTCTAACAATAAGGAGCTTTAAATTTGAAGAAATTTGTTTTTGGAAATTTTGGTTGATTTATTAAGTTGTTTGATTTGGTTTAATCTTGTGAGAAATTGTGTGACTGAAAGATAAGGAGGTCTAGAAATGTTAAATTGAGGTTTTGAATTTTTTTTTCAAAAATTTTTAGAAAATTTTTAGAAATTTTAAAATTTTCTATCAAGTTCATATTTTCTAGCAAAATGTTGGCTAATTACCTCGATTTCGACAGCCAATCCCAAATTTTGACTGAACTTTCAATGACAAATCCTAATTATTAGCATTTTTGTCTAAAATTTGATTGATATTCAACTTGTATTCATTTGACTAGAGAGAGAAAATAGAGAAAAAGACTAGGAGAGAGAAAGGGAGAGCATGGGAAATCTAAAGAAAAAAATTTTTTTTTTGCTTTATATACTTAATGTAAATGGCGTCATTTTGAGTAAGGTAAATTCTCTAACATGTGCACGTTAACCTGGAGAGATCTGCTTATCAACTCGATTTGCAGCACCCAACCTACTTCCAGGTTCTTTGGCTTTAGTTGGGCTGAGCCGATGACTAAGCCATTTCAACCAGCTCTCATGCCTACAACCAAGCAGTGATACCAATCAAGCCAAACCAACTTCCTGTTTATGGTATTTTCTTTTCATTTTCATTTATTATTTATTTTTAGTGTATTTATTTACTTATTTTATCATTTATTTTTGAAATATTCTTGCATGATTAAATTTTTAGGAAAATTAGAGAAAGCTGTTTTAGAAGAAATAATGATAAAAAAGTATAAAATAAAAACTTTAATAAAATTTTGAGAATAAATAATGATTATCCAATGATGAAATTTTTAGAAATAAAAAATGAGAAATTTTTAGAAATTACAAATGGTTAATTTTTAAGAAATTTCTAGGTAAGAAATTTTTTTTCTAAATTTTACCGAAATGGAGGAAAAATTTAGATAAAGTTTCAATAATAATAATTAATATTTATTTTTAAGTTTTTTTTTTAAACAATAAAATACATAAGTTTAACAAAATTTTAGGATTGAATTAACAATTATCCAACGAAGATATTTTTAAAATTTTCAAATGATAAATTTTTTAAGAAATCTCTAGGTGAAAAATTTCTCTAAATTTAACCCAAATTGTGGAATAATTTAGATGAAATTAAAGTAATTGTATTCTTTTCTAAATAAAAAGTAAAAATGTAATTTATACATTTGTGTGAAAATATTTGACAATTATCCAAAAATAAAATCTCAAAAAAAAATCACAAATAGTTAAATTTCTATGAGATTTCCAAGTGAAAGGTTTTTTTTTTTTCTAAATTAGGCCCAGATGATATAAAATTTAGAAATAAAACTTGTAAACTAAAAAATAAATTTCGAGAATGAAATTCTTAGTAATCATAAATGGATGATTATCTAAGACATTTCTAGGTGAGAAAATATTTCTAGTTTTGGCCCAAATGGTAGAAGAATTAGATATATTTTCAATAAAACAAAATTTTAACAAAAAAATAAATGATTAAGTTTTTCCGACGATAGAGCCTCTTTAAGAAAACAAATGAGATTCTTAGATATTCTCAAGGTGAGAAAGTATTTAATTCTATCAAATTGATAGAGAATCTTAAAAGTTATTTCAATATTAAATTTAAGACCATTAGAACTATAAACCTTTAGGAAAATTTAAAATTAAATGGTATACCATCTTTTAAAATGGGCATTTTAAGGGTGCTATAACCTTTCCTACATGTAACTAAACTTTCGAACCTAATTCTATTCAGATTGTCAAAGCCTATTCTTTAGGGACTCTTAGTCAAGCTTAGGAGCTCTTTAAAATGATAGATTTATTAGGTGGCTAATCACACTTTAAAAAAAGATTGGTGGTAACTCCTTAGGTTATGTCTAGCTATAGATCTATGGATCTATATGTTATGACACTAACTCTTAGTTTTTTTAAGTTTACATAAGTGTGAATTAATATTTGTTACCAATTGATTATTTTTAAGAGTTTGTAAATTATAATTGTAGATATAATAAATAAACCAATAATAACATGATTTAATTCCTCTTAATTATAATGTATAAAGATGAAATAGTAAAATTAATCTATATAACCCATATAAAAAGGATCTTTAAAAGGACCGGGATATGTCACATGTCTTCTTCTTCTTTTTTTCCCTTTTATAGTAAGTGTGTTTTTACTTGAAGGCAATTTTCTTTTTTTTTTTTTTTGCTATTTTATGTTTGACTCCGTGGAGGATGAAGAAGTTTCTTTGACAGCCTTTTTTTTTTTTTTTGTGCTTATGTATTTGACAAGTGTAGGTCCTCTTGATTTTTGAAGCTTTTTTTTGTTGTTTGTATTTGTGTTTGAAAAAGAGCTATTTTGGCGTCCAAGACAGGCTTTTTTTTTCTGTGAGTTTTTCCTTTCATTTTTCTTTTGTTATTTTTTTTAGTTGTTTTTGGGTACAAAGTTTTGTTCTCTTTTATAATCTCATTGAATGTGGGTTTTTGTTTTCTATTGGGTTTCATTGTCATCGTTTTGCTATTATAGATTGTAATTTTTTTTAATGAAGTTTGATTGTTGAATGGGTTTTGGGTTTTTATGGCTAGGAGGTTTGCATATTGTTGAGAATGTGTCTTTTTGGAAGATTTTGTCTTTGCATGTTGTGATCTTGGATGAAAAATGAGTTTTAGTTGTTTTCATTAGCTTTTTTTTTTTTTTTTTTACTTTGGATACTTTTTATATGAATTTAATTAAAAAAAAAACTAACTGTTGGATTTTGATGATATTATGAGTTGTTCAAAGTTTTACCACGAAGTGTATAGGTTTGATATCTACTTAAAAGTCTTGATTTTGAGGTGAGTTTCGTATGATTTTTAAGTTGAATATGATGTAAAGAAGAAGCAGTTTTTGTTATGTGATGTTGTGGCCCATTATGGGTGTAGTTGAAAATTTGAATTTATTATCTTATTTTTAATGTGATTTATGCATATAATTAATGAAAAAAAGTTGTTCATAACCAAAGAATGGAGTTCAGTAAGTTGAACATGGCTTAGGAAAGCTGTTGTGTTCATAGAATTAGCAAAGACAAAGATTAGATATTAGGTGCACTCAATCCATTATTGGTAATTGAACTAATTATAAGTAACATGTTAATATTTGGTACATTCAAAGGTTGTTTTCTTAGATTTTAACAAGTACAAAGCATATAGTTAAGAGTAGAATAGATGCAACTTGCAAAGACATCTCACTCTATACTTAGCTTGATTTTATTAGGGCTTTTTTTCTTATTTCTAATAATTTGATTTTTTTAGTTGTATTGATTTTGCGTGAGTCTAACGTGATAGTTAAGCTGTTAATTATTATTAGGAGACTGAATTTATCAAACAGTTTTTATAAGCCTTAGAATTGTTTTAATTGTATTTGTTTCTTATTTAGATTCAAGAATAAAACAATCGTTTTATGCTTTAGACAAGTGTCAGCACAAGAATCCTTAGGGATAGTTATAATATAATGTGATGATGATATTGAAGTTGTTGGTTTTTTTTTTTTTTTTAATTTTTTGACAAAATTTAAGCTATTTTTATCTTAATGATTGCACTGCATGCACCGGTAATTATAATAAACATCAGAAATTTGACATTTATTTGTTTATTTTGTTCATAATTTTTACAAAATCCTTAAATTTAAAGTATTAATTAATTTAACATTATATAATGTTTCTGTTTAACAATTAACGTTTTCAACTTAATACTACAATCCCTCATTTAAATATTAGTTCAATACAATATAAAAAATCAAAACAAAAATTCGACTAGTAAATAACAATTTTAATGTACTAGCCTTCATATTAAGCCTCTGGTGCTTTTTAATTTAACCACTTCTATTCTTCTACCACGGTGCCTTTTAGGTGCTGACTTGACTGACCCTAGCATCGGGCTTAAAGTGTTTCAAAATATTTGGGGTGGCCAAGGCCCTTCAGGGCTCCTACCACGCACCGCCATTGCATGCAAAATTTGTCATTGCGGCTATTTTTTTTCTCTCATGCTTGTGCATTTCGGATTGTAACCATGTTCCACATACAAACCTTGCGGCCAAGAAAACTCAATTCATCTCAATTAAAGTTTAACCACAAACTAGTTTTGGAAGGTTAAATGGTTCACTGAATCAAGACCCTGAGAAGGGGCAGAATTGCCCAGAGACTATGAAGCAGAATTTATAACATATAGTAATTTTCCTTTATCATTATATATATGGAGAATCTTAAATCTACAAGGCAAATTTTACTATTTGCCAATAGACAATTTTTCATGGAAACAAACATACAGTTTTATATACCGCCAAATTTAATTTGGACTTTTAAAGATATTATTGAGCTAAGCAGAAGGCTTGAATGGGAGTATGAAGTAAAACAGGGAATATAAGGTTGCTCCCACCTGCAATAGATCCAAGGTATCGATCCTGCAAAAAGAGGACAAGAAAAAGAAAGCATTAGTCTGCAAAGAATAGTTTACATAGCAATCAAATTTTGTTCAACAGAACACTCTAATTGTGGACTTGAAAATTACTGAACTCAATTACAAATCTTCTTAACCAACAGTGATTCCCACAATTTTTCAATATAACCCTACTCTATAGGAGCAAAAAATGAGGACATCAAGTTGGCTCTCTCCTCAGCCTTGGAACTATCAACCCTTCTTTATTCAACTTGCCGAAATTCTAGGTTTAAGAAAACATAGTTCAACTGGGATAGCCACTAAACACTTGTTAAGAGATTGTGAACTGTGAACATAATAGTAACACTCCCAGATGCCACAGATGACCACAACTGTGTACGAACAGGGACATTTGCCACCAGAAACAGGAATGATACTAAGAGGGGCCAAAACTAGGTATCTCTAAAAGAAACTTCGAATAATGTAGCAACTCATTGATTAATTTGGATCTGAGCCTCAGTTAGTGACGCTGCTTAAAATTTCTCAAAAATATGGTTACCCATAAATAAAATGATACAGGGACGGCATTTTTGAGCTGACTTGAACCTGCTCATTTGGCAGCCTTAGGAGGAAAGGTTTCAGATATAGACAGCCCCATTAATTAAAATGGAAGGAAGATTTAAACTGAGCCACCTAGAGCTTCCAGCAGAAAGGAAAACAGGATTTTCACATGAATAGAGGGGCATCCTGTAAGTTAAGCTTGCATGGATTCATATTCACATTTTCTTCCAAATAGCATACTCTAAATTAATATAGTCAAGAATTTGTACTTCCACAAAGTTGGAGTGAAAATTTAACCTCTACTCATGACCTTAATGCGAGCTAGCTTCCCTGTGCTATTTTTTAAATCTATAGAAGGAGCAGGACCAATCACACAAGGATTAAGCTACCATAAATCATAGAGCATATTATCAATCAAATTCTAAATTGATCCATAGTCTCGGGAGTGAAAATTAAGTTGTCTCAACTTGAAGCTGATTCATGTAGTCATCACTTATCCAGCAGGTTTGAGATTGAAAGCATCCGCGACTCCTTTCCCTATCTCAGGCTTTGTTAAAAAAAAAAGGGTGTCAACGTATCTGTGGCTGTATTTCAGATTAATGATTTCCTCATTATTACTATCAAGCTTGCCTGTAATTTGTTGCCAAACAGAATATCTCTTAAAAAATAGCCCATCCAAATGCCTAACCATCTTTATCTCAATTACCACCAGTCAGCAAACATCAACATCTGCACTACCCCATTCTAACAACACCCAATTTCCAGGACCAATTCTCCAGGTATGTAACTTCACAAAGAAGAATTAAAAAAAAAAAAAAGAAAGGTAAAAGCCATGAAAATTCAGAAATTGAAGGGAAAGATAATACTACCCGAATTCACATAGAAGTAAGACCAGCCCTCAGAAAAGCCTTGCTCTTACAAACTGGAATATCTTCAAACTGCTTAGCAGGAAACTTCTCAGAAAAAGCTCCAACAAAGAACTGAACTATACCCGATTTCTCATCAGCTACAATTCCAGTAACAGGCAACCATAGGAAGAGCTTCTTAGCCTGAATTCCAGACACATCATGCACAGCCCCATAACTTAGCTTCCCTCTGATCGTCCTCTCATAGTAGACCAAATCATCAAACTGAACATAGCAGGTGCTTTCCAACTCTATGGTGAAGTCCCCAGCGGCTGACAGAGTGTACGATTTTACATTGCTAGGAAGGATACCCTTTGGAAGACCGTATGTTGGGAGTAGATCATGCACATCTGAGGTTGAGCTGCTCAATGGAAGGCCGTGGTCAATTGTTGGGTCGGCAGTGGAATAGGAGAGATGGGTTTGGAAGAAGAAGATCAGGGGAACAAGGTACAGTGAGATTGGAGCTGCCATTTGGGAGGAGATTGACTTTGAGAGAGTTGAAACTTGAAACTGGTTGGGTAGAAGTAGAGATGACTTCTGAGTTGGGCAGGGAATGTGAAAAAGCCAAAAGGATATAGAAGTAATTTGGAGAAAGTATAAGCGCAAAATAGGAATGAAAACTTTTCTTGGTAATTTCTACTAGATTTTTTCCAAGAGATTTTAAATGCATCACACTTTTTGTTTTTTACACCTTACCTTTTTTTTTTTTTAGGTAAAATTATTTAATTATTTTTCTCACAAATTTTTCAAATATTTATATCTAATAAAATTTATAATTTATTAAAAATAAATTTTTGATAAATTTTATTATATCAACAATAAAATTTTGTTAGTTATAAAATTTTTTGAAAATCTATTTTCATAAAAGAAATTTATAAAATTTTAAAGCAAAATTAAAAAAAAAAGATTTTATTAAAGATTTTTATTAATTGATTAATAAAAAATTATTATTGAAAAAATAATAAATTTTAAAATGAATAAAAAATAAATTGATTTTACCAATTTGATCATAAAGAAAATATAAAATCTTATAAACTTTTAATTAAATATTTCATTTTTTGATGTTACAAGAAATGATAAAAGAATTACGACTTGATCAATATTTAAGAGCTAAAACTCTTTGAAGTTGTATAAGTAATACTATTTAATACAATAAAATTTTATCAAAATTTAATATGCTAGTTGAAGAAGCCAATTATAATAAGTAGGTAAAGAGGTTTCTTTAAAAAATTTAATTTAGTTAGAATTATTATAATTTTAATAATAAATTATAAAAATATTTATTAAAATAATGAATTTTAAATTTATAAAAATTATATTTATTATTTTACCTTTAGTTTATTTAAGATCTCATAAAATTTTATTTTTTAAAGTCAAAATAATAAAATTAACTTTTTTATTAACTTTAAATTTTATGATTTTTTTAATAATAATTTTTTTGCATGAACAAAATAATAATAATTTTTAATAATTTTTTAACAAATTTCCTTAAAATTTTATTTTCCAAGATAAATTTTAAAACTTTTTGAAAATGTAAGTTATAAAATTTATCAAATATTAATGTTTAAAAATCTATAAAAAATAATTAAATAATTTATTTTAAAAATTTTAAAAATAAATATAAAAAAATTAGGATACATTTAGGTTTCGTTTATTTCGTAAAAAATGACTTTCAAAAAATGATTTCTGAAAAATATTTAGAATTGAAAGAGATTTTCTGTTATTTGGATGGGTTAATGAAAAATATTTTTCATTATTTTGTTGTTTTTTAAAAAAATTGTTTTTTTAAATAATATTAATATAACTATTAAAACATTAAAAATTATTTATTATTAAAATATATTGAAATTATTTATTATTAAAATTATTAATATTAAAAAATAATTATATTTTAATAATAATATTTAATATTTAATATTATGTTAATAGAAAGAATACTTAGAATAAAACTATTTATTATTCTTTATATTACTTATTAATATATTATAATATTATTTATTAATATATTATAGTAATAGTATGTTATTTACTAATAATATATTATTTATTAATATATTACTATAATATTTATTAATTAAATTAAGAATATTTATTGTTATGTTATTTATTAATATATTATAATATTATTTATTAATAGGATATTATTTATTAATATATATTTATAATATATTTATAATTAATATAATAGTATTTATTAATATATTATAATATAATATAATATTATTTATTAATATAATATTATTTATAAGTAAAATTATTCTAAAAAACATTGATAAATAATTTTATTCATAGATATTTTTAAAAAAATTTTTAAATTAGTAAAATAATTTTTTTAAAAAATAATTTTACTTTTCATCTATCAATAAATTAGTTTTTATTAACTAATTAATTTTTTATAAAATAAACCTTTAAAAATATAAAAATTATTTTTTAAAAATCACTTTACGTGAAACAAATGGAAAAGCTACTTTTTATCCGGAGTCATCGTAGTCACTTGGTCGTTGGCAGCGGGTAAAGACATCCCTAGATCTGGCAAATTGACGAGCTTATATAAGATTATTTTGGAT
Source organism: Durio zibethinus (assembly GCF_047325235.1). NCBI lineage: Eukaryota > Viridiplantae > Streptophyta > Magnoliopsida > Malvales > Malvaceae > Durio > Durio zibethinus. The sequence goes on along the minus strand of NC_143174.1, from coordinate 8,987,645 downwards.
TGATACATTAAAAAAAAAAAAAAATTGGAAAAGATTTTTTACTTCTTGCTATCTGTTGCATGGTTAGGTGGCATGGTTTTAAAAACTTTATCCCCCAGGCACTTTGTCTAAGCATAGTTGATGACCTTCTTTGTACTTTCTTCTTTGTAAGACGATGCATCATCTGGTTGCTCTTTGCTCCCCTTTTTTTTTTAAAAAAAATAAAGCTCTAAACGTTGCATTTTTAGATCATATGCTTTTAGATCCTAGAGCAATAATTGAAAGAAAATAGCTTTTATACTTGTTTAAGGCATTGGGAGGGCTGGGAATTTGTATATAACCAAAGAGATAAAGAATTAAATTTTAATTTAATTAATTTATATAATTATTTATAAAAAATAATATTTAATATATTTAAAATTTAAACGTTAATTCTTATAATTTTTTTATTTTTAAACTAAAATTTCTAATTAAAAAAAAATACAGTTAAAAGAGAAGCTATGTAGCCATATGACTTTCATGTTTACCAAAAGGTTGACCGAGCATAGCCTAAGGAAAAGCTTAAACAAAGTTTTTTAAGTAAAAATTTTTACTAAAAAAATTAAATTAAAATAAAAATAAAAAATTAAATCTGATAAATTACACAGTCTCATTGCATAAACAAAGGTGCAAAATTTTTTTAAAAAATTAATTAATTTTGATATATTTTTTAAATAGATTTTTTTAATAAAAATATTAACAAAATTTTTATCATTGAATATTTTTAATAATAATTTTTATATATTATTAATTGTTATATTAAATTCTATTAATTTATCGATTTGAATATTTTATTAAAATCATATTTTTAATAATTTTTTATATATTATTAATTTTCATATTAAATTCTATCTAGTGATAGATTTTTATATTTAACTTTGGAGGAGCTAATTAACACTACATATTTTTTTTATAAGACTTATTTTATGAATTCTATCATATAAAAATCAAAATTATAGAATATCATATTAACTTGAAAATTTACATGTATGACGGATATGAATAAATTGTTAAGTATAATATTTAGTTTGTAAAAATATTAATTCTACATAAGTTATAGAAAGAGTGTAAAACAATTTGTTTTGCATCAATGTAAAACAAATCCCTCCTCACACACACACACACGCGCACACATATATATATATATATATAAAACAATATATTAATAGAAATAATATGTTCATAAAATTATAAAATAAAAATATTACATGATAACATTAAATTTTAAAAGAAGACTTTTAATTACTTGAACTCTCATGATTTTTTTTACTTTCTTTTAATTTAAAACTGAAATAAAAAAAAAAGTATAAACAAATCAGTAGTTAAGCAACATATTTTTTTTATCGAAGCAAGAAAATAAATATACTTTTAAAATAATATAATTGACCTTTGAGAGTAGAAGTTATAGTTATTTTAAATATTTTATAAAATTATTCTAAGTTTATTTTTTTTAAAGATTATAAGATAAGATATAGATTTAAAGTAAAATTAAAAGTGAAAATATTATATGAAAAGAAGAAATTATAGTAAGTTTTTTTTAAAAAAAAAAAAAGAAAAAAAACACATATATGTTTAATATTTAATTGGAGACTTGGAGTTTTGTTAAAAAAATTAAAAAGTTAATTTACTTTTATTAAATTTCACATGGTTATAATTTAAAACTTATAATAGACCTTTTGATTTTTAAAGGTTTATAAGTAATTGTTGGTGGATACAATAAATAGACAAATAACAATATGATTTTAATCCTTTTAAACTTAATACATATAATTAAATATAAAACCATAAAAATTAATCATTTTAATTTTAAGGGATTATTTTAAATTTATTTAAATTTATATATATGTATACTTAAGGGTTTCTAAAAATTTTTTTTTTGGGGGGGGGGGGGGCAAGGCCCTAAAAACCATCTGCTCATGACACTATCAGTTTATTATTTTGAATTTTTTTAATTAGATTTTTATTAAATTATTTTTAAAAATTTCTTAAATTTCATTTAAAAAATTTCTCAAATACAAGCCCCACCCCCCACCCCTTTTTTTAATTTACCCTTTAAAATATTAAGACAATCAGTAACTTTAACAAATTATATGAGTATTTTTGGCTATTTGGCTTTTAGGGCTTCTGAGATTATATATATTCTTTGTTACATTTGAGCAATTTCGATAAAAAGGAGGAACTAAAATCTTGATTTCATTTAGTTACTAACATCTATAGAATTATTATTATTTTATACCGCAATACATTTAACGTTTTTTTAAATATACTCTAGAAACGAATTTATACTATCATCACATGTCTATTTAATAATTATTGTTTTTAGATATACTTAAATCAACACGGATCAACTCTTTAGCCGACCTTCGTTGTATTGGCTAATAATCATTTCTAAATTCTATGTACGAAGGGCCATGCCATGAATGCTTTTCACTTGGTTAAGCAAGTAAGGGTTGGTGCATAGTACGGCAGTGAAGTGGGCGATATGCCTTCGGGATTCATGCAAGAGCAACATAGTAATGCAAAACCGTGTTGGCAACATTGTTCTTGAGATCTCATATTTAAAAAAGTTCAAAACAGGGGATCTAATACTTCTACTAAAATACAATTCCATTATATAGACAATGTACTTATAACACAAGCAGATAAGCTTTAGCCAGACCCATCATTCTTGAGTCTGAAAACTACCACCAATAAATTCACTCCCTTTCTTTTTCTTTTTTTTTTTTTTTTCTTACACAAATGATAGATAAAAGCTTACTCTACCGATTTCCCATTTAGCAACAGCACACAGTGACAGCTACTCTGTAATCAGCATCTGAATTTCGTTTGTAGGCATTGGAAGCTGCAATAACAAATATGGGATGAAATTAAACCACAAGAAAGTCAAATCTCAAGCATCAGGAGTACTCAAATCATCAAAAACAAAGCCCCAAAAGGAAACTCTTAGGAAGGTATATTGGACTATAAAAAACATGTGTTGATGGATTTATCAGCACTAATCCGAGTTACCTGCACATGATATTTTCACTTAAAACTGACTGTGATAGACAAAGTCAAGCTAAAAAGTGCATAGCATGGAAACAAAGCAGAATTAATCAATTAAAGACCCAGTAATCCAGCCACCATTCCAAAGGTAAAAGATTAGAGAGAGAGACTGTGAGACCACGGTCATGGCCCGGGCTTCCCTATGAACACAATAAATAGTTAAGAAAAAAGCCAACAAGAGGCAAGATTATTGTGAAAATGCTTGATGCCATACATTCCAAATTAAACAAAATGACAACCTTCATTGAAGTGTGAACTGTGAACAAGTAAAATGTTGTTCTTGCAACAAATAGGAAATAAAATTTGCTCACTAAACATCCATTTCTCTCTAAATGAAATCATAAAATAGAGAAGCAATTTAATCTAGATTAAGGAATGCAGGTGCAGACACTAGGTAGCACACAGAAGGACCTCTTTCATAGGAAACTGAGCATCATGAATATATAAATAAATATTTCTAGCCTACTTAGATATTGTATTAAGTTTATTTGAGGAAATCCACTGCCATTTTAGCAATCTTTTCACAGCCATTCTGATCTTTTTCCTGCATTACACTACCGAATTAAGAAAACAACACACAAAATCATGTCATATCAACATTTTCATACACTAAAAAAGTCTTTAACCAATTTTCCGTGAATCTAGGGACATATTTACCTCAAATATGAATTTTATGACACAGATAAACATTCAGGATTAAAAGAAGTTCCACAACTTCAAATTGGCAGTCAAGTCGCTTCATAGATGTGGATAGGGAAATGATATTCTATAGATAAGAGGAAAAGATAAACTAGGATGAGGATTTCGAATATGATGTCAGATGTCCATGAAAATAAATCCCTATAAACAAATGGTAACTTAACTTCAGGTGAAACATGATTCTTGGATCATCAAAAAGCAAAGTAGAAAAAGCATTTTGAATCTAAAATTAGATACTCAATTACCGGGTAATTTAACCTATGAACCATGGTGCAACAATAGTTGAAAATGGGTGATGGTCCACGATCTATAGGAGCCTCCATTATTCAGTCATATTTGAAACCTAGTCAGGATAATTAAAGGAATGTGCTGAAGAACTAAATGCTGCAAATTCACCTGCCTTTTAGAATGTCTCATGCAAACATTTTCATACTGTTTGGCTACTCAGCCGATAGGTGGTCAAGCATTGACTCATGCTGATAAAGGCATATGAGAAATCAACTCAATCAAAATTTTTATCCCTAAAATGTAAACATAACACCTTGATTCTTTGCCTATCTCAAGTTTCCCTTACTTTCCTCCAAGTTGTCGACTACTCTAAAGAAATTAATGCTCGTTAAATTGGAATTTACTAGCCTATGCCATTTGCAAGTCGAACTGTCAACTGTCAAACAAAATAGCATTACCAAAACTGAAAAGGTGTTAAAGAGGAGGATGATGTGAAGGTTAGAGATTCTGTCCCACCTCCCTTCCCACATATGAACCACCCTAGAGCTGATCTTACAAAATTTTAAGGGCCGGCTTATTTTTGGGAAAACGTGTTGTTCATTTTCCGTCTTTACTTTAAAAATTATAATTGAAAAAAAAGATAAATACTGCTTAAATTAAGAAGCCTTTGTTTTCCAAATTTTCGGAAAAGCAGGCAACTAATAAGGTCGTTTTTCAGTTAATCGTAAATCTAGGGAATCCAATACCTCAACAACACGTTTTAACCAACTCCCATAAGAAAGGAAAGGGATTTAACAGTAAGTCCAGAAATGTTGTTGAAACATGCCTAACTATAAGAATCCAGATAAATAAAATTAAACAAAAAAAAAAATTACACACACACAGATAGATTTCATTCAACCAGCTGAAACCAAAATTTCAGGAAAAGAAAATGGAATACCTGAAGAACCGATTTCCAAGAATACCCACAAGAGCCCATAACCCCATCACGGCAAGAATGTATGGTCTCGAACTGGTCAACGTCGAGCTTCTTGTTGATGAATCCAACTTGGAAATAGATGGAATCCGACGGTGGCAAATCCACCTTGATCTCATCCACATCGAACCACAAGAAGAAGCGCTGCACCTGAATACCTTTCAAATCAGTAATGGAGCCATAACCCAGTTTTCCGGTGATGGTCTTTTCGTAGTAGACCAAGTACTCGAATTGAACGTAGCAAGGGCTCTTCAAAACGACGATAAATCTACCGTCGCTTTGGAGGCTGTAGTCAGTGACTGTGCTGGGTAGCAGGCCACTTGGGAGGCCGTATTTGGGAAGGATGTCCCAGACCGTGGGTGGGGCAGGCGTAGGCTCGGGGTCAGGTTCAGACTCAGGATCTGATAGAGATTTGGGGATTGAAAGGAGGAAGAATAGAGAGATTAAAGCGAGACCCAGATGGGAATTTAAGTTTTTAGCTGCCATGGTTTTGATGACGGTCGAGTAGGAGGAAGAAGAGAGATTTGATGATGAAAGTCTTTGTTGAGTTTGGTGTTTTTGAGGAAAGACTATAGCTGTGTTGCGCATGAAAATGTTGAAATTCTAGTAAGAATTTGAGCTGTGTTTTGTGTTCATTTGCCTGCTTGTCGTTTCTAATTTAAGTATTTAACTGGTTTTTTTTTTTTTTTTTATTTAATCATTTTTGGCTATTGAATTGGGAGGGTTTTGGTGGAATGAGGAGCCGATTAGAGAGAAATAAACGTGTTTTACTTTTTTTAGAAAAAAAAATATTGTTTGAACAGTTTCTTTTTATTCAACTCTTGTGCTAAAATTGGACTTCAATGTAATAAAAGGAGGTGTTTAAACATTACGATGACATTTTGAATTTTTAAAAGACAATAAGTTTTCTTTTTTATTTTTTTTTGGAAAATTTTCCTATTAACCGACATTGTCAAAAAAACGGTAAATATTGAAAATTCCTTTTTGAAATAGTGATAATGGATTAAATGGGTATGAAAATAAATGTGATAGTATGATTTAAAAAGTATTGACAAGAATAAGAGTTGGTCACATGAATCATATGACTTGAATGGAGGGAGGAATACAAAAGAAACGACCTTTTTAATAAGGTAACATAGCGATAGCATTTTTTGTCAAATAATAATAATAATAACAATAATAATAAGCTTCATAAAATATAATTTTATATAATTTTTAAAATTATATTATAATTAAGTATTATATTTATATAATAACTTAAATAATTAATTATGATATCATAATCAAATTATCATAAATAAATAATCAATTACTAAATGAGATAATCAAATTCATACACAATAAAATTTAAACCTATGATATTAAAATTCCAAGACTTATTGGCATAATTTTATACAATTAAATGCACCAACTACACCTTATAATTGCATCAATGCATCTAGGGAAGAAAAAGCAAATATTGATCTTTTATCATTAGTTAATCATGATTAAATCAATCTTTGTTAAACATATAAAATATTCATGCAATAAAAGTAGGGTGAAATGTTGGTACAAATTTTTTAAAATTAAAGTCGAAATTTTGGTTTTGCAAGTTTTGAAATCTTAAAATTTCAAAATTAAGTTTTGTTATGTATGAATTTAATTTAATTTTATGTCAAATTAATTTTTGCACTGACTTAAAGAGCTTAGTTATTTTTACTATTGTCTTAAAAAATTCAAAAGATAAAAAAAAAAAAAAAACTTCTGTGGAGCTTAAAAGCTTAAAGCGACTTAAGAGCACGCTTTTGTCAAGTTTGCCTTACGTTCTGTGCTCTCATTGTCGGTTTTCTGTTCCTTGTCAGCTTTCTATGTTGATTCCTCTTTGTTTTCCATCTCGGTATTGGTCGAGCTGCCTGTTTGCTTCCTAGTTATACCTTTCATTGTTGTAACATAACATTATCGTATTGTGGATTGGTCTTCTCGAACTTTTTCAAACCCTTCAAGTGTTGGGAATTTCACATTTAAGTAGGGAGTTGAGCCTATAAGCCGCATAACAGACTGGCTGGATCAGTGGAATATCATGTTGTAGGCAGATGAGATATCTATTACCATGAACTCTACAACCAAGGTGATCGCCTTTGGCTATGATCATAGGGAGATTAAGAGCTTAATACTTCTTTTTACTAGCACCTATTCATTTTTAAATCTCACTAATGTTGTAGTGATCAGTTTTAACTAATCTTCACCAATCCTTATTTTTTTAAAACAGTCATAGTACATAATGTCAGTCAAACTCCCACTGTCAAATAGGATTCTTCTAACCACATAGTTGTAGACGAAGGTTGTGATTATTATGGCATCATCATGTGGGTATTGGATCCCCTCTAAATATTTCGAGCTAAACGAGATTTGGTTCATCTCTCTAATCTTTTTTTTTTAACCGAGGCACCTATTGCCACTATCGAGCACGGTTTGAACTTTTTTTTTGTCAAGGTGGAGCTGCCTTCTATGATCACATTAATCACCCAAAAAATTGGCCTATTATTGTCAACTCGACCTTCTTTTTGACTCGACTCTTCCCCTTGGGTATCCCTTCTTCCTTAATCTGATCTTCTCTTTCTACCCCTAGTGGGTGCTTTGTGGTCATTTCTATAGTATCTTATAAACCAATTTTATCTTTTTTGCTTGACAAACCTTTTCAGTTGACTTCGCTTAACTAGGGCTTTAATTTTATTTTTTAGGTCAATACAATCTTTTGTATTATGGTCGGTGTTTCATTAGAAAGCGTATTTTTTAGTTAGATCCCACCTTGTATTCTGTTTCAATGGCTTAAGCCATTTGAGATTAAAATTTTTTTTTATTTGCATCAGAATCCTCTTACAAGAGGTATTCAATGCAGTGTAGTTTATTTTTCTGCTAAGGTTTCTACCCTTGTGTTGTCTCCTTCTTAGGGGAGAATCATATAATTCTTTACCTTTTTACGACCAAAGAGGGGGATGAGCCTCTTCACCTCAGCCACCTTATCATTGACTCCACTGGTCAATATAGCAATAATGGCTGTCTGTTCTAGGTTTTGACCTATAAAGCTTTCCCATTAAAACATTTAATATAATTTTTAAAATTTCATTTCATCCTTGATGAATTGACATATACTTAGGTTGTTTTCATAGCTCTTTGGCTACTCACGAATCGAGATAGGAACAAGTGACTAAGTTCCTTGAAAATAGTGATCGACTTTGGCTCTAGACTGCTATACTAAGATCGAGCTACGCCTTTCAAAGTAATCGCCAAACCCTTGCACATTAGGACCTTATTTGTCTCATGTATCATCATATTAGTTCTATAAAGTTTTAAATAATCAAAGGAGTTAGAAGTAATATCATATGTTTCCAAGATCAGCATTTTGAATCCCTTGAGAGGCATAGCTCTATTGATCTATTTGGTTAAAGGTGAGGTTTCCAAAAATTTGAGCCCATCATCAAATGCTGTTGATTTTATTTTCAGTTCTTTCTCTATGGTTTGCATTCAAGCTTCCAAATCTTTGATCAATTAAGGTTCATAGTTTATTTGTTTGAACTTTTGGATTATAACATATGTAGAATTGTAGTTAGGGTAGTGAAGGGTTAAACTGATATGCTTTTCTTCTTTGAAAGTCGAAGAGGCTTCTGCCTCTTCATAGCTCGGCTGCCTAACAGCAACTTTTCAGCCCGGTGTGACTAAGTCTGACATTTTAAAGATTTGTGGTGGAGTTATAGTTTGGAGCATCTGTTTGAGGGCTTTGCTCGGTCAAGGCTTGAAATTGCTCTATGGTTAGCCCAACCTATGGTTGAGCTGGGCAGATAGAATGTTGGCTTTGGTGAGTTTTTGTTTCAACGGAATGGCTGTTTCTCTTTCCTCTTGGGTTTTTTTTTTGGGCGGTATTGTTTTGTGCTCGGTTATTACGAAAACGCTGGTCCTCTACTTGGCACATCAAATGTTGTGTCAAGCTCTGACCTTAAGGTAATCCAGTAAATGCAAAAAGGAAAGATGATTAGAGACAAAAGTAGAGGTATTCCTTGCATTTGCACTTTGATATACAAGTCAATAAGGATCAAGTTAGAAAAGAGGTGAAAAAGTAAAAAGAGATAAATGTATGAATTAGATGAATTTGGTAACATGGTACCTAAGTCTTCATATTTATAGATTAGGTGAGGGAGATAAAAAAGAGACAATTAGGACAAAATCGAGCTGAGGTGGCACTAGAGATGTTAGATCGACATAAATAACCAAGATACCTTTTGTTGTCTATTGAAGACTAAAAAAGAAAAAAAATCACTATCTTTTTTATCATTATATGCCCCTAACAAAGCTATTTGAACATTACGATGACATTTTGAATTTTTAAAAGACAATAAGTTTTCTTTATTTGTTTTATTTGGAAAATTTTCCTATTAACTGTCATTGTTAGAAAATTTATAGATATTGAAAATTCCTTCTTGAAATAGTGATAATGGATTAAATGGGTATGAAAATAAATGTGATAGAATGATTTAAAAAGTATTGACAAGAATAAGAGTTGGTCACATGAATCATATGTGACTTGTATTAGAGGGAGGAATACAATAGAAATAACTTTTTCATAAGGTAAAATAGCGATAGCATTCTTTGTCAAATAATAATAATAATAATATTAAGTTTCATAAAATATAATTTTATATAATTTTTTAAATTATATCATAATTAAGTATTATATTTATATAATAAATTAAATAATCAAATTTATACATAATAACATTTGAACCTATGATATCAAAATTCCAAGACTTATTGACATACTTCTATACAATTAAATGCGTCAACTATACCTTATAATTGCATCAATGCATCTAGGGAAGAAAAGGCAAATATTGATCTTTAGCATTAGTTAATCATAAGTACGTCAATCTTTGTTAAACATATAGAATATTCATGCGGTAAAAGTAGGGTGAGATGTTGGTACAAGTTTCTTAAAATTCAAGTCGAGATTTTGGCTTTGCAACGTTCAACAAGTTTTCAAAACTTAAAATTTCAAATTTAAGTTTTGTTATGTATGAATTTAATTTAATTTTATGTCAAATTTATTAAATTATATATTAAAATTTCATCCCTTTGTTGATTAGTAAAATATATAAGAAAATATATAGAGAGTTACAATGGAATAAATTATTAAATGTATAAAATTAATTATTAATCTTATCAAATTTTGTGTTTAGTGCATGCAAACTATTTTGATATTGGTCATGAACCATGATTATATCTTTATCTTATACAAATTTGTAAAGAAATCTTGAATGTTTTTTAAAAGCCAGAACTTGGCATAATCAATAATGTACCAAAAAAAAAAAATCCTTAATAGCGTGAAGGTTGTTAATTCTTTCTTTTTAGATCGCTTTCTTCCTTATACTTCCTTATATCTAAAAAACAAAAAAAACTTTAAAATAGAAAATAATGTGAAAATGTTTATTAATTGTTTAGTTATGATATAATTTGTAAGTTAATTATTTAATGATTATAGTTTGATTATGATGTAATAATTGATTATTCAATTAATTTTATGATATTATATTTGATAATGTATATAATTTTTAAAAAATTATATATTTAAAAAATGATCTTTAATTTAAAAAAATAAAGTGATTTTTATATTTCATCTTGTGAGATTGAATAAAAGTCGATATTCCATCCTCTTTCTCCTGTAAATGTTAACAAATATAAAATATAATAATATTTACTCAAATTATTTTTTTATGAACCGAGGAATGAGTTTTAAGTTATACAAAATAGATTAAATGATTGTCATATGTCAATTTAATAATCAATTAGTTTATTAATTTTTATAAATATACTTTAAACAGAGATATAACTAGTTGGCAAAAAAAAATAGATATATAATTAACCATTAATCATTATTAATGTTGCTTGTAAAAATTAAAAATTTTACCATTGATGCAGAGTAATTATTTTTTATTATATTTTTTTTATCAACACGTAGTTTATTGGGTAACTCATAATTTACAAAATCTTTAAATTTTAAGTTTAGATTTCATTATATTTATATTTAATCTAATTAACCATAAATCGTTATTAATGTTACTTGTAAATATTAAAAATTTTACCATTCACGCTTTTTTTAGGTTTGTTTCTGTTTAGTTTGTTTGTCTATAAATTTTTTCTATGGATGTCTGATTGAGATCTATAATTTTACTTAAGAAATATAATTTTGCACAAAAAAAAAAGAAAAAGACATGAAAAGCATGATGCATGAGATGCTGTTGCTGGGTAATGTAAATCTAATAATCTATGTACCATCTTCTTTCAAAAAAAAAAAAAAAAAGAATCTATTAAACTTCAAATCAAAATTTCAAAATCCTTTCATTAAACAGAGGCCTCAGCGATCCGTCTGCTTATCTTAGACTTGGTTATGGGTGCATGTGCTTCGGCAATTGGCAGAGATTTGTGATTGGATGTTAGAGTTGGATTTGCAAAGTGTTCTTTTTTTTTTTGAAAATTTATGCATCATCGTCGTCATCATCGTTATCATCATCGTCGTATCATTCAATGTTCAGTGGATCTTATCCAAAATTCTGACTGTTTGACTAAATTGAATGAAAATTTATTACAGGGGAAGGGTGTTAGGTGCGGCGGATCAAGATGACGCATCTATTAATGGACAAAAAATAAAACCCATTTTGACAACCCTGTTTGTCTTTTCTCCATTTGTGGATAGAAAACTCATTTCAATACAATATGAAATTTTTTTTTATGATATCTTTTGACGTTCGATAGTGATTTTGAGTTTTAATTAATTTAGAATCAGATTATATTAAAAAAATAAATTTTTTAAAATTTATTTTTATCATTCATAAAATTAAAAATTAAAATTATATTTAAAAAAAATTAAATTTTTTATCACTCAAATCAATAAAAATTAATATTTCAATACAATATTAAATTTAATCAAATTTAATCGAATTTGTTCTTGCTTTCTCGTAAAATCAAGTTCATCTACAGGTATCCACAAGTTTTATTTATCTTGTAGCCTTGTATTCTCTAACACAAATATCATCCGTATACTTAAATTATTTGCATTAATAATATTGTTTAGTTTTATTAGCTTTTTCGCTATGTTGCTTTATAATTTTTTTATACGTGAAAGAATTTATAATCTTGTTAAAAAATTAAATATTTCGACCAACATATATATAATTTCTTTACTTCAAACTGAATTCAAAATTTTCCTAATAAAAAAAGTAACTTTTTTGAACCTAAAATATTAAGAATATTTTTTGTATATAAGATTATGATAAAATAAAATAAGATGATATTATAATTAATATTAGATTAAATAATATTACATTATTTTTTATTTGATATATGTAAAGATTATAATATAATAATTTATTATTAATCAAAATTATTCTTTTTCAAAATTTATATAATTTAAATTATTGATAATTTTTAAAGATATAATAAGATATATAAGTTTAATATCATAGATTAAAAACAATCATCTTCACTTTAGGAGGATTGAATCATTCTATGTCAAGATGATAATTAATATTTTTTATAATCTTATCATTTTCTTTAAATATAAATTAAATACAATATAAAATGATTATTATTTTACTTTATCCTATTCATCCAATGCATTAAATATAACCTAAATTCCTAAAAGTTTTACTAATAAGCATAGAGTAAATTACACATATAATCACTTAACTATATCATTCATCTCAACTAGGTAACTAAAGTTTAATTTGTCTCGTTAAAGTCAATAAACTTTGTTGGATATTTTAAATTTAGTCATTTAATAGATTTCATCTAATCTATTTGATAAAAACATGGTAGTCATGTCATGTCAGTGTTATGTCAGTTAATAAATCATTTTAAATTATTGCAAAAAGTTATTTTTTTTTCTTTCTAAGTCTAAATTTTTTCTCTTTCTCAAATGAAATTTGGCAACCATCAAATACTTTCAAACCACCGTTAAAGGAGGCAACAATGCTAGAATCAGAAACAACAGATAATGCCTTATTGTTGCTTGGAGAATCACTTCAAAAACAAAAAATAGAATCTTTTTCATTACCAAAGGTAATAACTCATACTGTATGGCATTAACCTAAAAGAATCTGGGTGCTGCTCCTTCCATTGCTACTATTTTTGCAACGATTTTGGTGTTGGTAAGTAATTGATGCTGGGAATTGATGTTTGATATATGGAGATTAACTACAAATAGAAAAACTAACAAAGAAGACAACTCACAAGAATTTGAATAATGACAGAATATGATTATTGGAGTAAATGGGATAAAAATTCACCACCAAGGCGAGGAATTAAGAGACACAGAAACATTATCCTAAGAATTTTAATCAAGGATACAGAATAATAAAAGTTTACTACTCTAAAAAATCCACCTAAGAGATACAAAATTTGAAAAAACAATATAAAAGATTGCCTAAGGATAAAGAAAACTCATCTGCCTTCGACTAAAGAATAATAGAAAATATATTGGTTAAGAACAACTTTCAAAGCATGAAAACTTTTAAATTGCATTGATAGAATCGTGCCTAAAATCATGAGATTTGCATGTGAACATAATTTGTCCATTTACTTCTATAGATTATATGATAATGAACCTGACCACAATCTCATCTATATTCATGTTTTTCTTTTTTAGCTAGTGTGAATGCAATATTTATATTTCAGCCTACCTTATTTTTATATTTATTTAATGGATTTGGACCAATGATAGGCCCATTTTATTCTTGGATACGTCTATCTTAGTCTCAGCTCAAGTTGTATGATGTGCAGACACTCTGGTGTCAATCTCCTCTGGTTGAAAAATACTTATCTTTGAGTCTGAACTAGTATTCTTGCTATGGTAAGGTGACAAATCAACAACATTGAAGGTGAAAGATACTTTATAAGTGTTAAAAAATTTTATCTTGTTAGCATTCTCCCCAATATGTTGGAGAATTCTAAATAGACCATCTGCCTTAAGTTGTAATTTACCAAACTTCCTTGGAGAAAATCTTTTTTTTTGTAAGTTAATCCACACTAAATCATGTTTTTTAAACTTTACATGTCTTCGATTGAGCTTATGTTGGTTGTTAATGATCTTCAGTTCTTCATGATCAGAATATAGAACAAATGACTTGGTAAAAGGATACTGACTCTAAAAAAATAAAGCTTTATAAATAGCATAAAACTTCTTGTCATTATTTGAGTACTTTCATCAGGAATCAATAAGCTTCTTAATAAAAAAGGTAATTGGTTTTCCCTTTTCATTGAGGCAAGTATCTATGGAGGTTACATCACATCGTACTTTATCTTTGTAATGCTTTCCTATGAAAAAAAGAACTAAACACCTTTGATTTCATTATTTTTCTATAGCCAAGATAGCTTATATGGTTGGAGGTGATCCACTATTTTAAGGCCTAATTTTTGCACCATAAAAATGGAAACAATATTTTCAAAACTTTCACTATCAATTATAACATCACATACTTTATCATGAATAGTACTTTTAGTACAAAATTTATTCTTGTGCAACCAATCTTCTTTCTCTAAATGCATATCATTCAAGCTGTATTGTATAACAAGTAAGGATTTAAGATCACTATAGGGCTCTTTAACATCTTTTTTAAGATCATAGGATACTTTAATAAGTTTTTAATCAGCATCTTCAAGATCTTCTTCTTCAACTAACGTAACTATCTTAAGATTTAAACATTTAAAATTTATATGCCCAACTCATTGGCACTTAAAGTTTCTTTAGGTTTGAGTATTGACAGCACTAGATTGTGATTTGTTGGGAATGACTCCTTTCTTTTTTAGGTATAGATTTGAAAGAGGTTTGGTAAAAACATTGGTTTTGGACATGCTTTCTTTGTTAATGTATTCTTTCACTAAAAGATCCCTTTGCTTCAAGTTATGAAGCCTAAGGAAGATATTTTATCGAAAGTTATTTGGGAGATACTTTCTTTTTAACTATTTTTTCATCTTTTTCTAAGTAGTAATTTTTCTCCTACCTTCTCTTTTCCTTTGCGTCTTCAGATTTTTCCGCTAAAAGGATGCATGCTTTCTAAGTTTGATGGCCACTAACTTTATCTTGCAATGTTCATAGGCATCATGGTATTTAAATATGTGTTCCACCATATGTAGCCAATTTAAAAATTCATCAGGTTACATTTTTCCCTCAAACTTAGGAATATCTATCTTCAGATTAAATATGCAAGGTTCAAGTTAGTTTCTATGTAGAGAGTCTTTAATTTACCATGGATGAGATAGGGTGTTATCATCAGAATAACTATTGTTTTCATGGTATGGATTGGTTTTTTCTTCATCTTTTTCATTTCTCTTTCGTTGCCTCCTTATCTTCTCTCTCTTTTCTTGTATGTGTAGCTAATGTTGTAGTTGAAAGATCTATTACTACATCTATTTTATAAAATCATCATTTAGGTCAACTTTGGTAGTTGTTACAACGTCAATATTGGCTTCAACCTCTTTTACTAGTGTTTAATGATGATAATCTATCATAGCTCTAACACCAATTTGATACCAAAAATTTATGTTTGATATATAAAGATTAACTGCAAATAGAAAATCTTATAAAGAAGACAACTCACAAGAATTTGAATAATGATAGAATATGATTATTGGATTAAAAAGGATAAAAGTTCATCGCCAAAACTAGAAACTAAGGGATATAGAAACACCACTCTAAAAATTTTAATTAAGGATACAGAACAATAAAAGTTCACTACTTTAGGAAATTTACCTAAGTGATACAGAACTTAAAAAATAATCTAAAAGATTACCTAAGGATAAAGAAAACTCTATTTTACCTTTTACCAAAAAATAATAGAAAATATATAAGCTAGAAACATCTTTTTAAGTATGAAAACTTTCTGATTGCATTGCTAGAATCGTGTTTAAAATTATGAGATTTGCATGTGAACATAATCTACCCATTTACTCCTGTAGATTTCATGATAATGAATCGATCACAATATTCTTTTTCAGCTAGTGTGAACATAATCTTTCTATTTCAGTCCACCTTATTTATGTATTTATTTAGTGAATTTGGACCAAGGATAGGCCCATCTTATTCTTGGAAAAGTCTCATTTAGTTTCAACCTAAGTTATATGATGTGCGATATTTTGATGTCAGTAACACATCATTAGCTAATAAGCAAGAGAGACTTCATTCAAAGATCTTGAAAGCTAAGGTTTTAAGAATGAAAATAACTTCAAAAATTTTAAAAAGCATGAGAGTCTTAAAACTTTATTCATGTGAACCCACTTTCTCAAAGAAGCTTCTTTAACTTAGAGAAACTGGCTTAAAAAGTATCTATATATATACTCAACTATTGCTTTTCTATTTTAGGATTCACTAACTCTAGTGTCAGTCATCACATTTTATGCTTGCAATTTGTTAAAAATACCATTAACATCAAGAACAATACTTTCAACTTTAGCAACTTTTAGTATTTTACAAGAACCATGGTTACACATCATCCATCTTCTCCTCTAAAAAATACCAAATCTAACAAACCTATACATATCATCTCTCTTTCTTTTTTCTCTTGCTCTTAAGTCTTAGCTTTAACAAAAAAAAAAAATTATCCTTAGCATCCAAAGTCCTAACCCCATAATTTCTAATTGTAAGCTCAAAAGCTAAAGCATAAATCAGCTGTGTGAATGAGGTATGTGAGCATCAATGCCACTAGGACCAACACGTATGCAATCCTTTAGTTAATCAATGTTTCTGTTATCCTCATCAAAAAATTTAATTTTGGTACATTCAATCAAATGGCATTTGATCTCATAACTCAAATCTAAAAAAAGAAAGAGAGATAGCTAATTGTCACTTATGGGGGCAAGGTGAGAGTAGCATGGTAGAGGGCGATGATCGACGTGATGTTTTCATGGTTTGAAATAATTATTGTGGTTGCTAGATTTCATTTGTGAAAGGATAGTGAGAGCAAGAAAGAAAAAAAAATAAAAAATGAATAATATTTTTACAGTAATTTAGAAAGGTTTAATTAGCTTATGTCACTGATGATGTGATGGTAATATGGTAGTTAAGTCATGTTTCTGTCAAATAAATTGGATGAAATTTGATAAATGATTAAATTTGGGATACTTAAAAAGGACGTTTAGTTCATGAAGTTGTAAATTTTGAGAGAAAGTATAATCTTTTAAAAAAATGATATTTGAGATTTTTTTCATTTTTAGGGTATTTCATATTTATATTTATTCGTTTGGTTAGGAAGAATCCATATATATTAAATCTTGATTAATTATTATAATCTCTTTGACATATATGATGGTAACTTAAATAATCCAATTATTAATTGAAAAAGGTTATTCAAGGCGTTTTTTGTTAAAAACATGCTTTAAATAATCCTTACAAAAAATTAAATAGGATTGTTTAAGACGTTTGTGGGCAAAAATACCTTAAATAATCTTTTTCAATTTTTATGAGGAGATTATTGAAAGTGTTTTTGGTTGGCCAAAAACACCTTGAATAATCCCTTTCAATTTTTTAAAGAGGATTATTCAATACCAAAAATGCCTTCAATAATCTCCTCCCATTTTTTGGGGAGATTATTCAAGGCATTTTTAGTCAGAATATGCCATAAATAATCATTTACAAAAAATTGAATAGGGTTACTCAAGGCGTTTCTGACAAAAAATATCTTGTATAATCATTTTTAATTAAAAATTGAATGGGGTTATTCAAGGACATTGGAAACAATTTCATTTTTTCTAGTCATGTATCTAAGCCGGTAAACTACTTTAACATTGACTTTAATGTATGTCCCATCTAAGGCACTCAAACAGCCTTTGAACTATTTTCATGTATTAGTTGTTGAATTTTTCAATATGGGTTTGAGTTTTTTAAACAGTAGCATATGCAATCTTAAAATAAAATTCAACACAGAATGGAATTGGTTACTAATTATCTCTCCACGTTTCATAATCTTATTTTTTGTATAATGGGTAATAATGTGGAGAAAGCTAATTACTAGTTTTTCTATTGACATATATCTATATCATTGTAACCCTCTTTTCTGTTTTAAGCAAAAGATATAATTTTATAAAAACTCTTTTGTCCATTCTAATATGATCTACACACTGTACATCACTCTCAAAGACTATTGAGTTTAAGTTTAACTCTTTAATACATAGGTTATCATAAGATGTTCCATCATAAGATAGTCTACATCATTTTTTTATATTAATATTTAATAAAGTTATAGCAATAAAACATAATAAATGCAACAAAGTCTCCATCTAGTTCAATTACATCATAAGCAATATAACTAATCGCATCTTCCTTAGTGAAAAACCTGCCATACCTGTTTAAAAGAAAGAATATTGTTAAAGTTGAAAACATAATGGAAAGCAAATCCTGCCATGTGGTGAATGCAATCCCCCTACATCATCTAATAAAATATAAGTCACAAACAAAACATTAGAAGATTGAAAAAAGCTAAAATAATTTAACCACAAAACATATAATATATATCAGAAACACATTTAATCCAAAGCTAAATGACGATAAACTTAACAGGACAAAGAGTAAATGACGGATGAGGAAGTTGAAATTTTTTCATAAAGAAAAGAAAATCCTATGAGCTGAGATCTATTGAAATATAAATTTCAATTGTATTTGTAATTGAAACATAAAGAAGACATGGAATAAAGCATTCATATATATAAACGCCATATTAGATAGTTATATTCTCTTTTGATTTATGATTAGATGTTAGAACGTTCATATTGTTAGAACATAGTCATCGAAAGAGAAAACAAAATTTTAATATGGGA
Organism: Durio zibethinus; assembly: GCF_047325235.1. Lineage (NCBI taxonomy): Eukaryota > Viridiplantae > Streptophyta > Magnoliopsida > Malvales > Malvaceae > Durio > Durio zibethinus. Next base: position 8,968,843 of record NC_143174.1, on the reverse strand, counting down.
CAATTAAGGTGATTGTAGGAAGAAACACCTTAATTAAAAACCAATGAAGGCGTTTTTCAATACAAATATTTTAATAATTTATTTATAGGCATATCTGAAGAAAGATCATGTCATAACACTCTAATCTATGAACACAAAAAAGAATAGTTTTTAAATAATGATCATTTAAGGCATTTTTGGCTAGAGATGCTTTTAATAACCTTTATTCAATTTTTGTAAGAGATTATTCAAGACATAAAAAATCAGAAGGGATTATTCAATGCATTTTTGGCCAAAAATGCCTTGAATAATCCCTTCGTAAAAATTGAAAAGGATTATTAAACTCGTTTTTAGCAAAAAACACCTTGAATAACACCATTCAATTTTTTGTAAGGAATTATTTAAGGCACTTTCTGGGTAAAAATGCCTTGAATAATCCCTAATAAAAATGCTTTGAATAATCTTAAAAAAAATGACAAGAATTATTTAAGGTTTTTTTGGCAAAAAACGTCTAGAATAATCTTTTAAAAAAAATTGAATAAAGGTTATTCAAGGTGTTTCTAGCCAAAAACGTCTTCAATAATCCACTCATAAAAATTTTTGGGGATTTTTCAAGGTGATTTGGCCATAAATACCTTAAATAACTCAATTCAATTTTTTTGTAAGAGATTATTGAATGTGTTTTTTATGCCAAATGTTATATATAAATCAAATTTTTTACTAGCAGAAACCTACAATTGACTTGCATTCATTTTTAAACATGTTTTCCAAAATAGTAATTGCTATTTCAAATTTTTTAGTCAGGTTAAATTTGAAAATAACGCTACTTTTTTCTCCGAAATCTTAAAATACCATAAAAAGAGGAGAGTTTTTGATTTCAAGATTTTGGATATTGTTGGAAATCTATCAGTTTTCTCTGAAATCATATTACTCTGAACCAAACGTTGGAATTAAATACCCAACAATAAGATTCTTGAAGAAAATGTGTGGATTCCCCCAAACCAAATGTCTCATAAATGTAATTTACTCGATAAGTATATTGTTAAGAGAAAAAAACCTTATAGTACTGTTTTCACTCATTCAATTGTTTATCCTAATTTAATTTTATGGAAAATAAGGAAAAAATTAATTTTAATATATTTATATTAAAATTTAAATTTTGTGTTAATTGATTGTATTTGATTTTTAAATACAAATAAATAAAAATATGAAAAATAGTTTTTAAATAAAAATGAAATATTAGATTTTCCTTGCCATGAAATATTATATGTTTTAAAAAGAAAAACAATTTCAAAACATAAAAAAACCTATAGGTAAGAAAATTAGACAAAGAAAATAATAAGTGTGGAACAACCTTATAGCCATATATAAAAGATAAACCCATATATAAATGGTATGCTTGAAACTTGAGAGGCATTATTAAACACTAAGGATGATAAATGTATTTGACTCCGTTAGGTTGGATTTTTTTTTTAAAAGTAAATGTTCAATTAGAGTCAAGTTTTAGGTAAACTCATCTTGACCCGATCTAGTATATATGTAAAAGATATATATATATATTTAATTTTATATTTATATATATGTATTATATTAATAAAATTATTATTTAATACTTTAATTTAAGATATTAACTTAATAAAAATACTATATTTACATATAATTAAAATATAATTTATATTAATTATAGATAAATATATTAATTAAGATATCAATGTCCACGGCTGTCATTAAAAGTGGTCTCTCTTAGGTCCTTATGAGTTTTTCTCTCTAGGGTTTTAGTGAAAGGTTTTTTGTTTTGTCTTAGTTTTAAGTACAAGGTTTGTCTCTCCTAAGTCTTCCTACGAAGAATTTTCGCCTATGAGTTTTTGCATCTCTAGGTTTTGGTGGGAGTGTTTGTCTTTTCTTATCTTTAGGGACAAGGTTGGTTTCTCCTAGGTTATCCCGTTGAGAGCTGCGGTCCCTATTTGGTTGTTTAGATCAGAGTTTCAATTTGGTTAGGTTGTTTCGATCGTTAGTAATTGGGCAAGATATTGTCTTAAATCACTGATGGTAGAGGAGTTGAAGGATTTATGAGCCAAGCTTTCTCTGACTGGGGAGGAGAAAGGTGAAGATGTGGTTAAGAAAAGATGGATTAAGACTATTGAAGCTGAAAGGATAGCTTGCCTCATTGGGAAGATAATGTCCAAAAAAGGTGTGAACATAGAGGCAATGAAAATGGTTCTTTACAAAATGTGGAAACTATCCAAGGGTTTACAAATAAAGAAAGTTGGGGGAAAATTTTTTTCTTTTTCAATTTGAAGAAATGATGGAAAAAATAAGGTTATGATGACACAGCCATGGACATTCAACAAGATGCTAATTATGCTTCGAGATTTTGAAGGTTCTATACCACTAGATTCTACTGTTATAAGCTGGTGCCTTTTTTTGGATCCAAATTTATGGCTGCCTTTGAATATGATGAACAAAAAAGTTAGCGTGGTAATAGGAGAATCCCTAGATGACGAAGAAGAAGTGGATGCTAATGGCGATCATCGCATGAGGCAAATTTATAAGAATTCAGGTTAATTTAAATGTTAACATGCCTTTCAAAAAAGGGACAAGGATAGCAATTAAAGGTGGTGGGAAAGCTTTAGTGATGTTCAGATATGAAAGATTGCCTAACATTTAATTCGTGTGCGGTAAATTTGACCATCAGGAGAATGAGTGTAATATCGCTATGACGATGAAAAATGAAATTGGGTTAATAAGGAAAGAATATAAAAAATGGCTATGCGTAGAGTCCCTGAAGATATGGTCCACAAGAATGGAAGGATCTTGTGTAAGTGATTGTAGTGCAAATGCCTTCTCTGGTTCAAAAAGTCATGAGAAGATCCCTAAATCTGGCTAAAGAATAATGGCTTAGATGGCATGGACGCTTTTTCCTATAACAAATTTTGGCATGTTGTAGGGGATGGAATCTCTAATGCTATTATGGGTTTTCTTAATCATTGGGGATCACTTATGAACGTTAATCATACTATTATTGTCCTAATATTAAAAGTAGGTGCACCTAGTTCTGTAATGGATTTTCGACCTATTAGTCTTTGTAATGTCTTATATAAAATTATTTCAAAGATGTTAGCAAACAAGTTGAAATTGTGTTGCCTAAGATTGTAGGACAGAATAAGAGTGCTTTTGTGCCAAGACGAATGATCTTCGATAACATGATGGTGGCTCATGAGACAATTCATGCAATGCTCAATAAAAGGCATGGTGGAAATGGTTAGATGGCCTAAAAATTAGAAATGAGTAAGGCATTAGAGTTTAATGGGACTATTTAGAAAGGGTGATGCAAAAGATGGGTTTCTTGGGAAAATGGGTTTAATGGATTATGATGTGTATACATAGTGTTTTATATTCGATAGCATGGTAGTTAATATGGAGGGATTTGTTTAACTAGGGGACATATGCAGGAAGATCCATTATCACCTTAAGTTTTTCTATTTTGCATAGAGGGTTTATATTGTTTGTTGAAATAGGCTGAGCTTAGAGAAGACATCTAAAAAGTGGTGGTATCGACAAGGGCTCTAAAGGTGTCTCACTTATTATTTGCAGATGACTGTTTACTATTTATAAGAACAAGTACTGCTTAAAGTCGAGCTATATTGAATGTTCTTCATCTATATGAGAAGGTTTTAGGGCAAATGATAAATGTTGCAAAGTCTACTGTCCTCTTTAGCTCCAATATGAGTGCTAGAGTAAGGGATGCGTTTAAGATGAGGCTAGGAGTTATAAAACAACTGATATAAGACCTCTATCTTGGTTTGCCAATCATGATAGGGAGATCAAAGAGGGTAGCTTTTCAAGGTTAAAGGAAAGAGTATGGTAGAGAATTCAATGGTGGAAAGAGAGGCTCTTTTCCTATATAGGCAAGGTGGTTTTAAGTAAGTTGTGGCTCAAACGATGTCTATACTCTTGAAAATCCTATTGCATGATCTAGATATGATTATTGCTAGGTTTTGGTGGCATAGTGGGAATGAGCAAAAACGAATCCATTAGAAAGGCTATGATTCCTTTTATTTAGCTAAATTGGATGGTGGTTTAGGCTTTAAGGACTTTAAAGCTTTCAATTTAGCTCTGTTGGTAAAAAAAAGGTGGTGCCTAGTGCAAGATGATTCCTTATTATGCTACAAAGTCCTAAAGGCAAAGTATTTCTATAAAAATTCCATTTTGAATACAGATACGAGGAACAATCCCTCTTATGAGTGTTGTAGTCTTATAGTTGGGAGAGAAGAATTGTTGAAAGGAGTAAGATGGAAGATAGGAGATGGAAGGAGGATAGATGTGTGGCATGACAAGTGGATAAACAAACCATTTACCTTCAAATATATATGCCCTGGTTGTTGCTCTAATGGATAATAATAAACATTTACAAGTTGTTGCTTTAATGGATGATAATAGATGAACATGAAACCTTGAAGTGTTGAATGGCTTGTTTTGTTAAGAATACATCAATCTAACAGTCCAAATACCTTTGAGTCAATGCTTGATACTAGATAAGCTGATCTAGATTGACATAAAGCTGGGAAAATTTTTGATGAAATCAACTTATCATGTGGCTAGAACTTTATCAAGGAAAGAAGTGGTGATAGAGATATCCGATCTCCAGTGTGGAAGACGGTGTGGACAACTAAGGTTATTCCAAAAGAAAGCTTTTCATGTGGAAATTGAAATAGGGCATACTACAAGTCAAAAATGCTTTTATAGCTCGAGGGATTCCAGCGGATGATGTTTGCTACGTTTATGGAGTTATAGGTGAAACCACTTACCACATCTTTTTCGATGTGTTTTTAATCATAAATTATGGGGAGGATTATGTAATTGGTTATCTGCGTTGGTGGAAACCTGGTCTATGTCTTTAGACTTTTGGTTATGTTTTTTGATTAAGTCAAAGTAAGAAGATATATTGGAGCTAAGTCTGTAGGCTTTATGGCTACTGTGGTCGAATCGGAACCGGTGTCTCCATGAGGCCATTTGCAATTCTATAGGAGAGTTAATTACCAAGGCTAAATGGTTGGTGCAGGAGGTGAACGCGGTATAGAGGTCGAGCAGAGAGGAATATAGTAGTAATGTAGTGTTGTGTTGGATACCACTTATGGACCTCACATTTAAAATAAACGTTGATGCAGCATTTGATCTTATAAACTAGAAGGCAAGACTGGGATGGTGGTATGGGACAGAAGGGGAATGGTTCTAATGAGTGCAGTAACGAGCACCTTGAATGTGCAAAGTCCACTTCATGCTTTATAGCACTGAAATATAGTATTTTACAAGTCATTTTTAGTTGGAAATTTTTGAAATTTGATCGAATACGGTGGGTTTAATGTATTTTTTCCTCTTGATCTTTAGGTTTCAAACTTATGGAACATGTACACCATACAAGTTCATGCGAGATTAGGTTTATCTTAATTCATGTTATTTTTTACCATGCAAGAATCAAGTTAGTCGAATCCTATTGGTATTAGGACTTCTAATTTCACTTGGATAAAAGAAATCCTACTTGCATTATTATTTTTATATACATTCGATTATCCCATTTAGAAGGGAATCCTACATGTAATTAATAATTGAAGAAGTATATTTGGGCAAGGACTTCTAATGGTATTCAGCCAATGAGAGATTTTACAAGAGGAGAACTCTTTGATCAATCTTGAAAGAGTTTTCATGCAAGTTAAACACTACACAAAAGTAAAGGCTAAGAGTTATTATTGAAGTATGACTGTAGTAATTTTATTTCATAAGTTTAAATATGATGCTAATATATGGTCTCAGTTATTCAAGCTTAGCCGAATCTCCTTCAAGATTACAAGATGAAGATAGCATTGCACTGGGATGATCAAGATCACACACAAGACAATCCCATTCAGCCAAGGCACTTAACGAATGAAAAACCCTATTCAGCCATACTTCTTTAAAGATCAAGATATGCTTTATCACTTAAAGTTTAGATTGAATAAAGACTTGTAATCCCACTTGTTATCCCATTTCGCACCATAGCTGAACCTATTTCTATAAAAGGGAGGCTTTTTTTATTTGCAAATCTCTCGATTCTCATCCCACTTTTATCTCTATTTCTTTCTTGTATTCTCAATTTTCTTTAGAAGTTTCTTTATAGTTTTTTTTATATTTTGACTAAGGTGATAGATTAGCCATTATAAATCTTATTTTTTTTGCTAAATCAGGTTTAATTTTATTAATAGAAAAAAAGATTTGGTAAGAGGTAACCCTTAACCAATACAGCCTAGATTACCGTAGTCTTTTCATAATAAAACTACAAAACCAAGACATCATAAACCACATGATTCATTCACCACCACATAAACATATTTGATCTGTCCACTTCTACTTTTGCCAGTGCATCTACCAATCAGTTCGCCTCACGATAAATGTTAACGTTCTTGACCAGAAACAACTTTTTACTTAATACCTCAATTGTTGAACAAACATCCTCAAACCTTCATGGTTAGCTGCTTTTACTTTGGCACCAACTCATGGTAATTTTGAGTCAAATTCAATTACCAACTTACCTTATGCCTCCATATTGTTTTCATAAAAACTTCTAAAGCCATTTTCATGGCCAACAATTCCGCTTCATTAAAGTCTTATATAACCTACTAGACCAGAAACCATGGCCAACCCCCTTGGCATCTACCAAAACTGATACAACCACTTTTGTTGATACCAGAAACTTGTCCAATCTTGTTTTTTTATTGCCAACACCAAATCAAGTACAACTTATCCCATTTAGTAGGATATCAAGAAGTTTACTATCGTAATAAAACGATCTGAACTCAGAAGTTCCAAACCATCGTTCACACTTCCCTTTTTTCTTGCTGGAGATCTCACAGAGTTGAAATCCCCTCCCCTGAGACACACCAGTTACCATTAACCTTGTTCATGTTTTCCATAATATCATCCTAACGTTCTTTGTTTTTCTTTTTCTTTCCTTGCTTCAACATCACAAGGAGCATACACATTAAATCACAGTTTCCTCTACCCAAGACCTCTTGACAAACATCACCTTACTTTTACATATGATATGGTCTCTTCTAAATCGATCACCATCCAAGATCATTAACAATCCACCTGAGTTGCCAGAAATCACTAAAAAGCCCACTCAAGGCTCTTATCTGGCCAAATTTATTTTATTATAGAATCTGTAATTATCTCTATCTTTGTTTCTTGTGTGAGTATCATGTCCACCTTATGTAATATTATCATCTTATTTCAGCCCCTTTTTCACCATATTACCCAAGCCTCTAATATTCTACTATACAAATCCTCATCAAGGGTAGAGATGAAACACCAACAAATTTCACAAAAAAAGAAAACACTAGGCCAAAACTCACCTGAAAATCTAGCACAAGAGTCATTGTTGTAGATGCTCTCAGTATTGATTACTTCTTGTCCCTAACTTCTATTTTCATCAACAAATTAATCACCACTATATCTTTAAAGTTTGCAATCTTACCCATCTTTTACAATTTTTGCATTGCTTCAGCTTTTTCCTTACACAAAACCCTCCTCCTGTTCTGAAAATCACCATTTACCTTTCTCGGATGACAAAAGGGGAACGCATTGCAAGCTTGCCTGCTTTTGGAATTCCCAAACCAATTGCCTTTCTCGGATGACACACCTCGGTCTATTTCACTTAGGCCATTTTCTTTTGTAGGTCACTTTTTCCCGTAAAGCCCTTCCTAGTGTTATTAATCCTCTTGATAAGTTCCAATTGGTGCCTTCAACACAGACCTTTTATCGACCAATGGAATCCAGCTCTCTTAACTTTTCAATAACCACTCGTCCCTACAACTTGCTATTATTCCTAACAATTTGCCAATTTTCCAAGTCGATTTGGCCTCTTTCAATGCCAGCACTTATCCCTTATTGTGAACGTCTTCATCTGACAAGGAGGTATCTGTAATAATCCCTTCGTCCAGTGCTTTCAAGATTATCTTCTTTGTCTTTCTTCCTTTCTTCCTCCCTTTCTTTCTTTTGGTTTGACTTTTGGTATAGAGAGCTTCATTAATCTCCTATAAGCTTTTTGCATTTTTCTATTTTTTGTTGACTTTTTTTCCAGCCCTCTTCGTTAATCACTCTCATCTACTTGTGCAATTTCCTCTGATGAGCTCAAACAGTCTATCTTTTCCTCAAGTCCACCAAAGTCTAGCCCATTCTCATTTTCACTTTAGTAGATACCATATCGTTCGGCTTTCATAGGGCCTTTCCGCATATTCTAAGCTAAAACCATCCACTAAATTAGGCCCTTCCAAATCTTCTGGTTTGGCCACTTTTTCCATACTAGCCTCATGTGAGATTGCCCCTTCTGCATTTGGATCACTCTCATTCTTTTCTGCCAAGTTGTCATCCTTTAAATGGTCTTCTTTTGCCTCTATTAACTCAACATTATTAGCTTCCATGCCACCTTTTCCCTCACATTCGAAGGAGCATTTCTCGGGCATTGCTAATCCATTCTCACCTGTCACATTCATTTCATCTTCCCTATCATCACTTTTCATGTCTTCCTCCACCTGTTCATCTTCCAACCGTATCAAACTATTGCAAGAATCAGATTCAATATGTTGACCAACCTTGTTCCTTTTGCTGCCATGGAAAGTTTTACAACAACAATGAAATAATGAAACGAGCTCCTCCCCCACTTTTGTTACAACAATTTGAAACTTCATGCCATTACAATCTAATTCTATGGTCTAATCTATTTTGTCAATCTGATTCATCATTACCATCATCGCACCTTTGTTGAAATCTTCATACTGTAGTGTCTTACCATCTAGGCTTACAAGATCACTCCACAAATTTGCAATATTCATGAACATTTTGTAGTTTCAAAGGTGCAAAGGGGCTCCATAACATACCACCTAAGTAACTTTGTACTTCATCACCACATGTTTAGACCATTCCATAATCTCTACAAACCATTCCTTCAACTATGATCACTCAAGACCTTTCATAGTTTCCTTTGTTTCTTCATCCTTGAATTCAATGAGGAATTGCCTTCCAGAAATTTTTTTCTTTTTAACTTTTATATCAAATACCCTTTGCATTTTGAAATTCTTCATCAGTCTATATGTTTCATAGTAGCCCCTTGTTGTCCCAACCGAACACTTCTCCAATCTAAGAAGAGATTCGTCCTCCACCAGTCCATTGCACTTTTTTGCTCGGTGACTGTCTTTCAGGTTGACTCCTGATGACCTTCCATTACCACATGACCTTGCTTTGACATCAGACTGACTTTTTAAATTATTTAACAGGACCTGGGCATATGTTTCTTGGATTTTAGTTCCACCCTATCTTGTAGATTCAGTTTCTTTATCTTTAACCTCCTTATGACTCTGCCACTCACTTTTTCTTTCGAAGTTTGTCTTTTCTGTGCTCCCAAAACCTTCAGTCTCTTGTGTTCTTACTTTTCTCTAGTATTCTGCTTTCTCGTTATACTTTGCCAAGTTCACCCTTATTTGGCAATCTAATAACCATGCATCATTCAATATGTTAATCGCTCTTCTTGCTCCATCCATTTTCCCAAATCGTACAAAGCCATATTTCATTCCACTCCAGCTTTTCTTCGAAGGCAAAAACACGTCAACGACTTCGCCATGATTCTAAAACACCCTGCATAACCACCTTCAATGTACTCTAGCAGGAGTATTGTTTACAAAAACTGTTACTATTCTACTTGCCATTTCTGTAAAAATTTGCATTTTTATATTGCGCCAGCCATTACAAATCTTGATTTCTCAATTCCCTTTTAACCAAAAGCATTCTTTTATTTCAAGATCTTTTTTCTTTAAACAATTTTTTCGTTACAAGTTTCGGTTTACTATTCTTGCTTTCAATATTGTTTACAATCTTTATATTATTTTCGACAATCTTTCCTTTTAAAGCTTTCAGTTTACATTTAAATCCTGTTACAATCTTGTTTTATGCTTTCATATTTTCGGCCAACACTCGTACAATCTTTACAAAGCATTCGGTATACTTTTGATCTTTGTTTTATTCGGTTACATCCAAAAATTTTAAGTGAAGGTTAAAAAGATAAATCTTGACCTGCACAATTGATCTTTACAATTTTTACTTTTATTATTTTTATTGTAATCAATCAATTTTTTTTATTAGATTAGACGTAACGTTAGCAATATATCACTTTTGAAACTTGATTTTTACTCAATAATTTAATTATATAACTTTTGTCAAATCGAATCAATCAATTTTTTTTTCATTAGATTAGACATAACGCTAGTAATGTATCACTTTTGAAACTTGATTTTTACTCAATAATTTAATTATATAACTTTTGTAAAAACGATATTTTATTCTCTCACACTGTTATTACTTGATGGGATTACATCAATAAATGCTGAGATGAAAAGTCCTTAGAGTAAATATGGCAAAAGAAAAGGTTTTTAAGGAAGTGCTCGTGGAAATTGATGCAACACTGGTGATACAGTTGATAGATAAAGTTGGAGAATCATATCGGGAAGGAACGAGTATGACGCTGGATATTTTTAGTGCAACTGCACAATATAGGATTTGTGGTTTCACCTATGATCCGTTCACACTCTAGCCCATAACATTGCTAGGATAAAATGTAATGGCGATCAGATTCTTGTTAGAGTTTTTTCCCTAGACTATTTATAATATCAATGATATTTTATCTCAATGAAGGTTCTATTTCTTCAAAATTAAAGATCGGCTATTCTTAAGTAATGAAAAGACAGAAGAAAGAGAATGTGGTAGTCAAGCACGACACGTTAAAAGAGATATCTGTAGTTGATGAAACGTGACATATCTAAAAAAGTCTAAAACATCATTCCAACTTTTAGACTTAAAATCTTGTGGAATTTAAAAAAAGGTGTTGTCTACCAAGAATTTTTATCATAAAAAATTAATAAAAAATATTAAATTATAAAAATATTAAAAAAGAAATTGCATTTATATTTTCATTTTAGCCTCATTCACTTATTGAGTGTTTTAACGAAAGAGAAAACATGAATTTCTCATCTCTGTGAATCGGTGTCAAAGCATGAAGTAGCAGAATTAGGATTTGACATTTGGCCACTATTACATCAAATTGGTCAATTAATTTATCAAAATTGACGAAACCTGTTTCATTTCTGTTCCTGTTAGCTCAAAAAAAAAAAAAAAATCCCAAGTAAAGAGATGGCTGTGAACCAGGCTGCGTCATAAAGTTGGTTTGCATGGCTTTTAATTTGGTGGCGTCTTTTCAGCCCCTTGATGGCTTGTTGGGAACCCAAGTAGTAGCTCCAGCTGGCTCTTCCATGTCTTCATCGTACACGGCAGCGATACCAACACTTGCTAGTCATATATGCCTTACAAGCAGGACGCTTCTTACAGTTCCAACAAACAAGCAGTGCCATATATTTTCTTCCAGAAGGGGCTCGCTTAAAGGGATATAGATGTGCTTTTTGGCATGGTCCGACTACAATAAAGCCGCATAGCCAGCAGCAACTACCACTTCTGCGGAGCCTCATTCTTTGAAGAAGGCTATTGGTGCCCCTGAAACGTCTCATTGTAAAGTTTAATTGGTAAGATGCCAAATCATATTAACTATATTTACAGATAATTAATAAATATGTACAGATAATTAATAAATATGTACTGACATTAAAATTATATTTATATTCTTTTATTATATGTACATCTGTTAAATCTCAAAATATGTATTCATTCATTTTTAATAATTTATATAATATTTCAAGCTAATTATCCATTTTTTTGGTTAATTGTGCATTCAATTGAGCTTTTATATATATTTTAGCTTTTTGTACACGTCTTATTTTGATGTTTAACAAAATGTACATATTAAAGAAGTTAAGGTATGTATAGTTATAGTACTATGTACATATCTATAAGCCAGAATTTACATAAAATAATACATACTTATAATAGGCATTTAAGTAAATTATTACATTATCATAAAAAAAAGAAATTATTATCTTCTTTTATATATATTTTTTACTAGGGTCAAGTTTAAAAAATCTTATATTTTAGACAATTAGACCATGACTAAATTTCAACATATTTATAATAGTCCTACTTATACTTTAATAATTACTACAGGGATATAGGTCTTTAGTGATTTTTTTTTTCATGTTTAACGGTGTTTATAAACGTCACTATATGATTAACGTCATTTGTAAAAAACACTACCAAAAGTGTTTGCTATTCCCACGTCGAAAAAAATAACAGCGTTTTAACGACATTTGAAGTCACGAACACCACTAACTTAACGGCATTTTAAGACACAAATGCTACTAAAATAACAGTGTTTCTAAACACAAACGTCACTAATTTAGTGACGTTTGTAGACACAAATGCCTCTAATTTGGCGGGATTTTTGCATACAAATGCTGCTAAATGAAAGAATTTACCTTTTTTTTAAAGATTTACTACTATAATTAAATAAAAAAATAGATAAATATTTTTAAAATCATAAGAACGAATTTATATTTATAAACTAAATATTTTAAATATTTAAATATCTAAATACATAATTTGTTCAAGTATAAATGTAATACAAAGTTTAATACATTAATATTCAAATTGTTTCAGTACATTAACTAGAAATTTAAAATGTATGAAATTAATGACCACTTATATTTAGAGCACTGCCATTTAAGGAAGCCTTTTTTTAGCCACAATCACTAGCTTATTTAAGAACCTACTGAAAAAAGTAAAACAAGTTTTTACACTTAATAATAAATTATTTATAATATTAAAAAAATATAAATAGTTACTAAATAAAATACATGAGTTAGTGGACTACCTAGATTATTTTTTGAAAATTAATGTTGCACAAAATTCATAAGAGTGTTGAATCGATCATGTAACTACTTACGCTCCTCATCCATTTTAGCATGCTCCTAAGCTCTTTCTACTTTCATTTGCTACACACGTTGTTACATGGTTTGCAACCTTTCTCTAAATATTGAGATTTCTCATGAAGATTGACTTGTCGAGAATGTAAATTGCTAGGAGCTATTTCCATAGTAGCTAGATGGTATTGGACCTAATCCAAAGCCTCAGACCCATCCATGTCCTTCTTTTTTGACAACTTTTATGAAAATCTGATCTTTCATTTATTGCATGTTGATTGAACAATTGAATGTTGCTTTAATCTTAATGGTCATTTTCTCTTTCACTTTCTCCTGTAAATTAATCAAATAAAGCTATAAAGTTTAATAATTAATTCATAATATATTTGAAATAGTAAATATTTACACCCAAAAAAAATGAATCTAAAAAATTATCACAATTTCTTGTATTTCGACATTCAGGTAAAATCTATCTTTTTTTGTGTGGGTTAATTGAAAAAGTTTCACATGTACAATTTTTTCACCCAACTCAATTGCCTGCATAAAAAATACTATTTTTGTTAAACACACATCAACCATTACTTATTTATGCGTATCAAGTGTGGCAATAATGATTGGACACATTTAATAAAATGTAATAAGAACTATCTAAACTGTTAAAATAGAATAATTGTAATTTTGCCTTTTTATCTTTTAACGTTACAAAAAGTCCTAAACAAACATAAATCGTAACTTATTTATACATATCAAATTGTTATAACCAAATTCAATCATTTAGATAAGTTTAATATCATATATTAAGCTATCTAATCTGTTAAAACATAAATATAACTACAAAATTATATTTTTGCCCTTTAATGGCATAACAAAGTCCTAAAAAGACAAATGATAACATTTTCACACATATCAGCCGTGGAAATCAAGTTCAATCAATCATTCGGATAAACTTAATATCATGTACTGAAGTTATCTAAACTGTCAAAACATAATAATAAACACAAATTTGCATTTTGGCCTTTTAACGGCACAAAAAGTGTTAAACAGGTATAAATGGTAACTTTTTCATACAAATAATTCATGAAAACCAAGTTCAATCATTCAAAAAATGTTTAATATAATGTATTTAAGCTATCTAAACTATTAAAACATAAAAAATAATGCAAAATAACATTTTTACCCTTTAACGGCATAACAAAGTCTTAAAAAGACATAAATGGTAACTTTTTCGCACATATCAATCATGAAAATCAAGTTCAATTATCTGGACAAGTTTAATATTATGTATTGAAACTATCTAAACTGTTAAAACAGAATAATAAACACAAATTTTCATTTTGGCCTTTTAACAGCATAAAAAATCCTAAATAGACATAAATGACAACCTTTTCACACATATCAACTGTGCAAAGTAAGTTCAATCATTCAAACAAGTTAATATCATTTATTGAAGCTATCTAAACTGTTAAAATGAAATAATAAAAACAAATTTACATTTTAGCCTTTTAATGGCACAAAAAAGTGCTAAACAGACATAACAATAACTTTTTCTCACATCAATCGTGAAAACCAAGTTCAATCATCCGGACAAGTTGAATATCATGTATTTAAGCTATCCAAATTGTTAAAACATAAATATAACTACATATTTACATTTTTTCCTTTTAACAGCACAACAAAGTCCTAAAAAGATATAAACAGTAACTTTTCACACATATCAACCATGAAAACCAAGTTCAGTCATTTGAGCAAGTTTAATATAATGTATTAAAGCTATCCAAATTGTTAAAACAAAAAAATAACTGCATATTTATATTTTTCCCTTTAATGACACAAAAAGTGCTAAACGGATATAAATGACAACTTTTTTATTTGATGCGTTACTTACATTTTCTTTTTGCTTTCTTGCAAAGCTTTTTGATCCACTCGTATGGCTATATTTTTGTTACTTTCTACTAGTAATTCCAATTTTTTCTCTTTCCTGTCATAAAAAATAATATCGTATATAGTAGAAATACAAATATTACCAACTAAAAACATAAAACACTTTTTTTTATTAAAAATAATATTAAAAGTTATAAATTAGTACCTTTCATTTTCTTGAGAACCAAAATCTAACCAACTACTCATATTGCCACCTAATCACACCATGAGGTAGATTATCTATAGTGGCTTCTACAGTACTATTTCGATCAAATAGTTTTTCTTCAAATTATGCTTATAGTCTTTCCATTTCTTTCCCAATGACTTAAGTACAAATGAAGTATGTAGTTAAAGTAAAAATCTTGATCGTAAGAATACAAGAAAAAGTTACAATTTATAGACCAACTTTAAAAGAATTAATATTTTTAATATGTAATTAATTATACTAATACATCAACAAAGTTTAAAGCTTCGGCCTTAACTTGTTATGGAACTTTATGCCATGTTTCATAATGAATAGGCAATTTCATGCCATTACGAAATCATTCCTAAAAATCCAGTTAGCAATTGACACTCTTCACCAATTAGTTACCTATCAGCGTTTGTAAATAGTACAATATGCTCGTTTGGAGGTACTATCCATAATTCCTTCAAAGTTGTCCTACCTCTGGTCTTCCGTTGAACATTGTTATCAACTGCAAAAAATAAAATGTCAATTAGTAAATTACCAATACTTTAATGATTATAATCAAAATCTAAATATGGGGTTTAAGATACCTACATTCAAATTAAAAGCAAAATCAATTGATGGGATACTATCTAAATCTAGACCTCCCGTATTACCAGATTTAATATTTAATATCAATTAAAAGATTAGAAGCGACAAAGTTAGAAGCGGTAGTAGACACATTTCCCTTCAAAGGATTCAGTCCATGGTCAAAATTAATAGGTGTCGTAGATGGTTCTGAACTAATATCTCTAATATGTACTTCTTTCAATATATTCCTTAGCATTGTAACTTAGCTGCATTATAAAAGAAAATCAGTTAAAAATTGAAAAGTTTAGACATTGTATATATAACCAACTATATATAAGGAACGTATCTAAAGAACATATATAGACATTGAGAAGTTAAGAAATCATAACCAATGATATATAAAGAACATATCAATTTACTTAAATTAAAAGATAATCTATAATTTCAACACAATAAATATACAAAAATGAATGTCACATAAATTACATTATGTTTTGAACATTCTAATTACAAAATATAGATGATCCATCATGGTTCATAAATGTCTTCATCAACATCTTCGTGGTCCACTGAGTAGAGATACTAGATATATTTCCATCCAAGTTTTAGTTAGAAAAAGAAAAATTTTCAGTTTCATATTCAACATTATCTTTGGTACGTAACCCCATATCAAATAAGTCCCTAGGTGTGTTACAAAGAACAACAAACCAACCCGATTTTTTGGGATCTTCAGAATAAAAACTTGTTTAACTTGAAAGGAAAAAACATAAGGTTCATTAATAAGTTATTGTTCGGTGTGAATTAATCGAAAAAAATTTATGATTGTAAATCTAAACTGATCTTTCTTAATACTCCTCACACTATTCACATTAACCTAATCACACCAAAATAAGACAACCTTCCTTTTGCCATAATAATCCAACTCAATAATGTCATTAATTATGCCATAGTAGTTAACATTTCCTTTCAAAAGGTTTGTGTCCCTAGCACCAGCATAGCTAGTAGTTGATAAAGTAACAACAACTCCTGAATTTGGTGTTATTCTACTTTTTTCATAGGATATGGTATGAAATCTAAATCTATTGATGATGAACCCTTGTATCATTTCACAATCCTATTCGAACCTTGTAAAAGATACTTCACCTTTTCACTAACAAGCCTTCTACTCCAAACCTATAAAGGTGGAATAAAATATATGTTATTAATTTTATTTATACCTTAAGCATTCTATGTATAATTCTCAAAATGGGAAGTATGGTATTATTTACAGTTTTTCCTAATCATCCATGAAAATTTTAAGTGAAAAAATTGTCAAGCTCTTGAATGTTTGATCATCGATAATGTGCACGAGCTCTCAAATTGTTTCTATACTCACTACAGGCATAAAAATAAAGTATTAATAGTAATAAGCAAAGTTATAAATTATGCATAATAGAATGAATGATTTCCTTTCACGAATAACTTATGTGCGAAATGATTCAATTGAGTCATGATGAAAAAGAACATATCGATGTGCCTGTGCTCAAGATTTATCATTTAACTCCACTACTTCAACTTTGCCTATTAGTTGTCCAAAACTTTCAAAAAAATAAGTGTAGGCAAAGTCAATATGCTACATACCAAGATTTCTTGATGGTCTATTAAATCTCATTTCAACATCTTTCAAATACTGAGAACAAGATGTCATACACTCATTTGCTAAATATCCTTTAGCAATAAAATCTTTCGGATAGCGTTTGTTGAGATAATAAGACTTTAACCTCCCTAAAAACCTAAGGCATAAAACATTTGTCATTTACCTTTTTAATTAGAATGATATTATAAACACTAATAACTTATTAATAAATAATACGTTTCGATAGGATACATCTATCGATAATAAATTGGTCCATCGACTTTTTCTTTATATGGAAGGTAGATAACCAAATGCATCATAATAATGTAGAAGTTTAGAGGAAAAATTTTCTCTAGATGGCATAAAGTAATCATGGCTCGATCTTGAAGTTTGTCAAACTCTTCCACATTTAGAACTTTCCCATAAAGAGCTTTAAATATGTTACTTAATTCAATTACAACTAAAGTGACTTACTATGATATTGATGAACGTAAAGCAAGGGAAAGTAAATCCTACATTGAGATGTGGTAATCATATGACTTCAATGAAGAAAGTTTTCATTCTTTCAAATTCACACATCTCGATATATTTGATGCATAGCCATCTGGGACTTTCATATTTTTCAACACCTTGCAAAACATTTTTTTTTCATTTTTAGACATTCTAAAATAAGCAAAAGGCAATTAGGATTTGCCATTAGGAAGTAACTTTGGATGAAGGTCAGGGTGAATCCCCATGTCAACTAGGTTAAGTTGACTCTTTAAGTCACCTTTTGATCTTCTATTCATAGTGAGTATTGTCCCAATAAAATTTTTACAAATATTTTTCTCTATGTGCACTACATCAAGGTTATGATGTAATAAATTATATTTTTAATAAGGCAAGTCAAAAAAGATACTTCTTTTTTTTCACAACTTAGACTCATTGAGGTCATCTTCTTTATTTTTCTCCTTATCACTTTGAATATCAACACTACCAATTTGAGTATCAGCATTACCAACTTAAGGATTACAAGGTCAAATACCTTTAAAGATTTCTCTCACTCTTTTCTTGATTGAGTAATTGTTTCATAAATGAAACTGCTATCTTTTAACTTTGAAAATATATCAAACCCAATAATTGGTAATAACATTATCTTTAACTCTTCAGTTCCATCAAAGAGATGTTTTTGGAATCTAAATCGATAATTATCATTACGATGTGCCATATAGCTGAACTTCTTAACATTATGTAACCACTTCGAATATGTTTGCGTGGCACAATATGGACAAGCATAATGACCTTTGGTACTCTAACCAAATAAATTTGCATAAGCAAAAAAATCATTGATAGTCAATAATAAGGTAGCATTCATATTAAAGTTTTTTTTTTAAGCATCATAAGTCTCAACTCCTTCCCATAATTACTTTAACTTTTCAATTAAAGATTGTAAGTAGATGTTTATATCATTTCCCAAAATTTTTTCCTCAAGAATTATCATAGACAAAATAAATGATTATTGCTTCATGGCAATCCATGGTGGTAAATTGTAAGGAATCATTACAACTGACCAAGTACTATAAAAAGTACTTATCATTTTGAATGAATTGAATCTATCAGATGCTAGTCAAAGTATAATATTTTCATGATCAAAAGCAAAGTCTGGAAACCTAGAGTAAAATAATTTTTATGCCAAAAAATCAGTAAGATGCCTCAATGATCCATCATCTGTTCATTCATTATGATGCCACCTCATAGAATTTATAGTATTGAAAGACATAAAGAGTCGTTGAAGTCTCGATATTAATGAAATATATCATAAAATTTTTATAGATTTTATTTTACATGGACTTCATCATCATACTTATTCAACCTTTCTTTAGGATTTGTATCCAATCAACAAGAATTACCATACACATAACAAGATTGTTCATTTTTTCTATCACCCCAATGTAACATGCAATCATTGGGACAACTATACATTTTCTTATATCCAAGACCTAACTCCTTGATCATCTTTTTTGAATCCTTACAAGAATCAAGAAATTTTTACAAAAGTAAACATTTTTTTTCATAAAATTCAATAATAAAGTCAAAGAGTTTTTTGTCCATTCATATAAGTATTTTAAGTGAAAAAGATACGCATAGAAAAACAACCTTGAATGCTTAGATCCCTCATAAAGTTCTTCATTCATATCCTCAAGCAACTTATAAAAATTTGATGCTTCTCCATTAGGTTGTTGGTCATCTACACCTATCCCATGTTCACTAAAATCATTTATTTCAATATTTGACTCATTAAATCCATCATTTTGAGGAAACATATTATGAAAATGTTGGTTATGAATGTTGAAAGCATCCCACAACATGCCTTTCATGTCATATTGTTTAATAGGATCATGTTAATGTTGAGAGCCTTTAAATGAACTCTAGTCGCTGACCTTAACGGTATAGATTTTTCATAAAAATTCTAATTAACATATCCCGAGATAAATCCAGTACAAACTAAATGTTTCAAAATCACTTCACGAATTTGTCAATCAATATTAGCACACTTCAAACATGGGCATAATATCATATTATCTTCACTTGCATTATCAAATGCAAAATTAAGAAAAATTTCTACTCCATCTCGATACTCTTGACTTAATATTGGCTTTTGCATCCAACTCTTATCATTTAGTACTTATGACATTATCAAACTAAAATTATATAATTAATTATATGAAAACAGGCTAAATATTACACTTAAATTTGTAATAAATTTAGATATTCTAACCAGTTACTTCAATTAATCAAAGGTGATTATTTGTTGAAAAGGGAAATACTTTCATAGATTCAAAACATTAATGGGCAAAGACACGATTGATAGAAATAGAGCAATTGATGATGAGCAAACCTTAATCTCAAATTGAAAATAAACAAAAAAAAAAAGAAACATGGTAGTATTTTAACATATTAATATACAAGATGAGAAAAAAATTGAAAATAAACAGTTAAAGAAAAGCAAAAAAAATTTGATAAAAAAGCATTCAACAAATAGTTGTTTAAAACACCTCTATATTTTCCATCCTTAATAATAAGGTGAAATGAACCACCTTAACAATATCTTTGAGCCATAATTGAATTTTGTTTGACTCTTTGAATTGACTGAAAGAGCTAATATTGAAATTATTATGCCCTTGGTGCAACATGTTTGCTCTTGGTGTTGAGCCTTCTTTTACTATGAACCCAAAACTCTGGCCATCAAAGCCAGCTGACTTCAAGTAAAAATCATAGTACCATACCAAAGTTGAACCATAAGGTATAGATACTTTTAATTTATTAAATGTAACTGGCTTTCAATTTGTTCCTTATAACGATTTTAGCCTAAAAAAATCTTAAAAGAGAGACAAACTATAGCTAAGATTCGAGTGTACCTAAATAAATAGAGAGGAAATTACTCTCTATTGACTACAAACTGCAAACGATTTTCGCAACAAACCAAGCCTTGCCTCAAGCTCAGTTAGTTCTTCAAGCTTTGCAAACTGCAAATGATTTCAACATCTTAAGACTTTACTTGCTGAAAGGAAATTTACGTGGAGAGGAAATTCATGAAATACAAGAAGACCAAGGCCATAAATAGAGAGGAAATCCATAAAAAAAAAAGGAATTAGGTTGAAAACGAAAAGAATCGACTGAAAAATGTAGAATGTGTACGATTGGAAATGGCAGAAACAATGGGGTTTAAAAATTTTGAGGAATTTTTAGTGGCATTTCATTTTTAAAAACGCCACTAAATATCTTATTTAGCAGCATTTTCTTTTAAAAATGCCACTAAAATACGTTTAAAAAGGGGAGTTTTATGTTACTGAAAATAATTTTTTTTTTGAGATTATTCAAAGCATTTTTACCCATTATTCAAGGCATTTTTTTCCATTATTTGAGATTATTGAAGGCGTTTTTAGCTAGAAAATACCTTGATAACCCCTTACAAAATATTGAATAGGGTTATTAAAAGTGTTTTTGGTTGAAAATGTCTTGAATAATTTGTGGATTATTCAAGGTGTTTTGGCTAAAAAAACCTTCAGTAATCCACGAATTATTCATTTAGAAGGGATTATTCAAAGTGTTTTTTTTGTCAAAAATACCTTTAATAATCACAGCATTTTTTTAAAAAAATATTCAAGGCATTTTTGTCCAAAAAATGCCTTGAATATTCCTAAAAAAATTAAAGGCATTTTTTTAGTCAAACGCATTGTGATCATTTTTAAAATTCATTCATCTTTCTTAAATTTTGGAATCCCAAATTGTTAATATAGTGAACGATAAATATTATTTTATAAAAAAACTTTTACAAATAACATAGAAAAATATTTATATGAATATAAATACTACTATATATGTAGATTATTTATAATTTGACTTTCGATCTAGATTGATTTTAAAATTTTATAAGACCATATTAAAATTGAAATATTAATTGAAACCAAATTAATATAATATTTAAATTTAAAAAATTTTTAGTCTAATATTTAATTATAAATTTATTAATTAATATAATACTTACAAATTTTATTTAAAACTTATTATCATTTAAAATTAATTAAGTTACAAATTTTATTTAAAATTTATTATCATTTAAAATTAATTAAGTTACAAATTTTATTTATTAATAATTATAGCTTTTATCAAATTATAGTTTTTGAAAATTTTTATTAGAGGGAAATATTATGAATTAATTTTTTTTTTAAATTAGGAATAATTTTTTTTTAGCTTATACTGACGGTTATTATAATTGTCAGTATATAACATATTTATACTAACGGATATTTATATATCATTAGAAAAATTTTACCTATACTGACGGATTTACAAAGTGTTGGTATAGGCACTGTCTGTACTGATAGTAACAAAAATTTGTTAGTATAAAATACTTTTTACTTACATAATTTGACCATCAGTATAGATAAATGTCAGTATATAGCATACTTATATTAACAGATAGTTATATATAGTCAGAAAAAGTTTATTTATACCAATGGTTGTATAAAGTGTTGGTAAAGATATGGTATATTTTGACAGTATTAAAAATTTGTAAAAGTCTCTTTTGCTAACGTAATTTGACCATCATTATAGCCAAGCGTTAGTATATGAAAATTTTTTTTGTAGTGAAAGTAGTTTAAAAGCCTTAGAGAGTAGGATCTGGATAGAAGAACACCTTACATTTATCTTTAATGTTGTATTGGAATTTGTAACTCCATTTATGAATGATTGGATGAATCTTTTTTTCTTTTCTAAAAAAAAACCATGACTACAAACTGCCATTTCTTCCTAGTTCTTTTAATCTGGTAATTGGCCATAGCAAAAGTAGAAGAAAAATGGCATTTGGCCATTTTATGAAAAAGCTGAAAAATGTTCTAGCTGTGGTCTCTTCTTCTTTTGATAAGATATGGCATTCACTATGATAAGAAATAAAAAGGATGAATATGTTCATCCAAATCAGGTGTGAGATAAGTCTCATTCATATGGGATTATGTGAGGAGTCACATAAAGAACAAGAGAAGAAAAGAGAGAAACTAGTGTAAAGAAGGAAACTTTTCGAGAAATCTCTTGCATCGATGTTTAAAGACTTATGTTGTGGATAGTAAACAATTTCCAAATGCGTGATCTTAACCCTAATTAATAAATTAAGTTGGTGTCACTTCTACAACAACGTTTTTTTTATGCTTCCACAAATCATGTAAGTCTTTCGCATATATGATATATGATCATGTTCATTGTATTATTACATTATTCTTCAATATCAGAGAAAAAATAAAACGTACAATCAATCATAGATATGGACTTGAAATTTTAAAACATTTATTGATTATGCCATCTTATATGCATTTTTTACAACCAATATTATTCCTTAAAATAAGCATAGTTTCTTAACACAAAATTTTGAATTATTTAAGCATTCATTACTTAAGTAAAGAGCACATTTATAAAGTTGGGTTAAGAGCTAATATTAACCTTGGAAACCCCTTTAATAGTACAAAAAATGGGGCAAATATGGGTGCTTGAAATATTGGATCTTGGAAAACCCCACAACAGTATAGGAAGCAATGAATAACATGTTCAGATAAACCTAAGCTTAAGAATATCTCTTGGAAAATTAACTTGTACAAACCATCATATGAATAGACTTTTTAGGAGTAACTGCTTGTAGATTCGTGACCACAAATTACTCTTGGCAGGCACCCCAAGTCCATGTAGTGCTATAATTAAATTAGGCAAAAACCAAGTCTACAGCCTTTAATAATATGCTATATAAGACACTCCCTATATTGAAAGAGCTACAAAACAACTATGTCCCATAAACATGGAAGCATATGTTCTCAAACACAATAGAGAAAATTTTAACATGTCAAAAACATAAATTTTACTTTAATAATTGTCTCTTTTTAACCCAAGCTCAGAAAGCCATTTAATAGAATTAAAGTTTTAAATGCCATAGAATCTAACCCTTTAATCAGATGCTAGATAAAACATTCCTACATTAATAAAACATCAAGGCATGCACACACATACAAACAACAAAACTTTTACTAGCCTTGAACCTGACACATGTAATGTTAGAAAGAATGTATGAACATATTGATTTAGCCAAATCAAATAAAGACACACAACAAATGAAACATTTTTATAATCATATTCATACCTTGCTATTGTGCTCTATTTAGAGATTATATCTCTTGTAAGATTAGTAGATGTTGAATATATTTAGTTTTCAAATGAGTAAGATATTTAATTAACGATCATTCAAAAACATAAACAATGTAAATCTATAAGAGTTTAGAATTCACAGCTTGAGTACCAAATTAATTACTACATTTTGAAACTTAATTTCATTAAGGTGTTCCATCTTTTTTTTTGCCAAATGCTCATTTTCAGCTTTTTGTTTGGTGGCTTTTAGTCTGGCACTTACTCTCTTTTATTTAGAGATGTTACCTTTCATCGGTGAACCTTTCCTCAAGTTGAATCTTCACTCTTTTTCTACCACTTTAGGCATTAGGATAGAGCTCCTAACCAACTACGACAATTTAACCATCATTTTGAAAATCTAAAAAATGAGTAAGAAAAAGATGATAAATTGAAAGAAGGATTAGAAAGAGAATGAAAAAGAAAAGTTAGGGTTAGAAGAGGGAGAGAAAAAGGCAAGAAACAAGGATTTAAACGTGACAATAAGGATAAAATTGTATACAGTTCTCTTTTTATAAATTTAAGAAGGTCTTATTTCCTTTCTGATAATTTTTCTTTTACATATAGTAACCAATCATTATTCTTATTCTTACTCTATGGTAGTAAAATGAAATTCCACCTAAACTCTTCGATAGTGTTAATGTAATATTATGTAAAATTATATAATTATATAGTCAAATATAGGATTATTATATTGAAATTAAAATAATGCTTAAGATTATGATGTGATTACAATATTGTATGAAATTTTTTCTAAGCTATTAAGAGTTTTTTGTATATAAATAGAATTATTTTTTATAGCTTTTAAGGTTATTAAATAAAGAATTTCTTGTTAGTCATTGCTGCTATTAAACATTATAAACTTTTTCAAATGGATGTTGATTATTACTTTTTGTATAGCCTGTAAGTGCACTGATTAAATAACAAAATGAAGTATTCTAGTATTATCCCCTAAGGGATTATATATTGTAATTATTGGGTAGTTCTCAAGTACCAAAGGTAAAATCCTAAAATCATATATATATATATAAATGAAAGGTTAGGTTTGATTGCAAAATTAAGAAAACAAATGACTAAAAGTAATGTAGGCTTAAATCTTGACTTCACCAACTGTCACTTGAAAAGTAAATGAGTACAGCCAAACTAGGTCTAAAAGAACAAGTATTAAAATATTAGAAAAAAAAACTTGTGATTGTTGAATGCTTGTAGTAAAATAAAGTAGACTTGAAACAATGATTGCATTAAAACTAAACTTGTAAAGCGTTAAAAGAATTGTAGCTGAAACTTGTCAAAAAAAATAAAAGAAATTGTAATTCAAACTTTATAAAGAAAGAATGCTTGAAAAGAAAGAAATTTTTGAAAAATAAATACTTCTTGAATTAAAAAAAAAGAATTTAAAGAAATAAAACTTCTATTTTGGCAAATCTATCATCTCAGCTAATAACTAAAATAAACTAAAACTAAAGAAAAAAACTAAGAAAAGAGAGAAAAGGGGTGAAGAATGGGATGAAAGATGATGGAATGAGGTGAATGGCCTCCTTATTTATAGTGAAGGGTTTAGCCATAAAGGGATAGGATTACAAGAGTTTGCTTTTATTTCAAATGCTACATGGTAGAGCTCAATCTTGATCTTCAATGTATCATGACCGAATGGAACTCTTCATGGTGAAGTGGTCTTGGCCGAATGGTCTTTTAGGAAGCAATCTTGGCCTTTTATCGTGCTTGAAGTCTTGAAATGTATCTTAATCACATCTTTATCCTTGTAGTCAGCTAAGGCTTAGGATTACAAGATCATGTATTCAAATTCAATCCGACTTTCTTTAATTCAAATAGCAAGAATCTTTCTTTTATCATGATTCTTTAACGAACAAGCAAAAGAATCTTTGTCCATCACAAACACCCTTAGCCAAATGCATCTAATGTTCTTGATAAGTTAAAGTTGCATGAAATCTTCTTATATTGTGTCTTAGCCAAATGGAAGATAAGAGATATGAGTCTTTATTCATTTAAATTCCTTCATGGCTAAGCAAAAGAGTCATGTTTGGATAAAATCTTCTTTGGCCAAATAGATGGAGTCTATGGAGCTTAAAAATGCTTGGAACCCTATTGAAACACAGTTGAATGATGTAGGATTCCTTATGTAAGCAAAACACTTCAAATATGTAAGTGCTTGTATTTCTACTTTAGTTGAATACCATAAGGGAAGCCGCGGTGTCCTTGTGCATGTAAAACTACTTATTGGCTGCATAGATGGATGGAATTAAGCCAATAAGGTTTAGTTATAAGCTTCCAAGATAGGGCCAAATGTGCTTTTGTATGCATACATGCATGGTTTGCATAAAAATGATGTCCACAAGCTTGATACCCTAAAAATCACAAAATAAGTATTAAGGCAACAAAAATCAACAAAAATTTAAAGTTTAACACCAATTTTAGCATTTAAAAACACTATATTTTAAGTTACTATCGTACCTCAATAGTTAAATCTTTGCTTCTCTTCAAGCAAAAATCCTCAAATCAACAAATAGATCATTACATGCACTTACAAAGTCAAAGATTACATAAAATTCATTTCATGTACTATTGCATAATACAAAGCTGAATATAACCACAGAGTTACAAGAAATTTCTTCAAAAATAAACTCCCAGTGTTTTATACTTTTTACACATATGAATTTACTCAATCCTTAACTCATACATATAACTTAAGTAAAAAAAATATAAAATATTTCATCACATTTCAATTCAATGATAGAATAGACTTTATATGTTTACTTTCCCCTTCCCTCTCCATTAATGTTAGACTTAAATACTTGACTTAAGATCAAAAGGTCTTTTTGGTTTGTAATGTAAGGCTTGAGTTAAGGTAGGAAAAAAGAAATTTTAGGCTTAAAAACCATAAGCCTACTTTTTTAAAATTTCTTTGACTTTGAAAATTAAGAGTTTTTTTTTAAAATTTGACTTTTGATGCATCACTATATTCTTTATTCATGGTATATCTTTTTTTAAACTTACCCATTTTTTATTGTATTAGGCTTTGCCTTGCATTTGCCCTTTTTTTTTTTCCTTATGCCTCTCTTATTTTCAAATACAAAATGATTTCCATAATATATAAATAAGTATAATTGGGTTAGGTAAA
Source organism: Durio zibethinus (assembly GCF_047325235.1). NCBI lineage: Eukaryota > Viridiplantae > Streptophyta > Magnoliopsida > Malvales > Malvaceae > Durio > Durio zibethinus. Next base: position 8,941,838 of record NC_143174.1, on the reverse strand, counting down.
AACAAAAGAAGGTATAATAATAGTCAAAGAAAAGGTTGATTGGCTTAATATGTGGTTAAATAAACAAAGAAAAAGGAATAATATAATAGGCTCAAAATATAGGTACTAGGGATGCATCATAACAAAGTGGCTAGAAAAAAGCTCAAACGATCCAAAGAACTGCCTATATCATTTCTTAAATCAAATACAATCTAGGATTTCACCTTAAGGATTTAGTAGGTGAATTCTATAGTACTTATTTAAATTTTCAAATTTCTATGCAAATCCATATCTCACAAATTTTCACAAGAATCAAAGCATTTCCTTAAAAGAGAATAAAAGCATATGCACAAAAATCATATGTAAAGAAAAGCATGCTTAAGAATTCCTTTCAAGTTTCATTATATTCATAATCAAACTTTATATTACACTTAAGTCAATCTTAAAAAATTATGCAAATTCAACTAAGTGTACATATCAATTAAATCTAGTACGTCAATTTGGTTTAAAAGCAAAAATGGGATCACAATTTCACAATTCATTTTAAGTTCACAAAACATTCTCCCCCACCCCATATTTAAATTTGAGTAATGTATCAAAATAGTAAACAAGAGAAAAAGAAATACTCTCTAAATTTACTTTAAGGCCTAATCTTCACTTGTATGAGACATCCTTATTGCTTCACTTCATCCCTACAAAAACAACTCAAATAAAAACATTAAAACTACTTTGTCCTAATAAAAATAAAGAAAACATAAATCATTAAAGCAGATGTTGGCTTGCATCATTAAAGTAGAATTTAGTTACCTCCCAAATAGAGATAGTTTTGGTTAAGCTTAACCATTCCTAAATCTATGAAAAAAAATCATCTTATCCCTTTATGAGGGAGTTTACCTTGGTGTCTCATTTTTTAAGGAATGACATAAATAGAATTGGTTTTAGGAGGTGTAATAACTTTCCTAGTAGGGATAACATAAACAAAGCTTGACTTCTTCATAGGGTTGACATTGCTGGTGCTAGGGGTTGCCAAATGGTTTTGTATCAAAAGGTCATGAGGTTTATGTACTAGGTTAGAATATTTAAGGTTTTATTTTACCTTGACTACATTAACATCTTTTTCATTTCTAAAAACATCATATCCTCCAGTTACAAACAACAACTTCTTATTTTTAAATCTAAGGGTAAGGCTAAAGTTGTACATATCTATTAAAGCTTTGGTAGTCAATAGAAAAGGTTTCCCTAATAGTAATGGAACATCACCATCCTTTATGTCTAAAATAGCAAAATTTACTAGGAATGCATACTTACTAACTTTCACAAGCACAGTTTTTAGTATCCCTTATGGTAACTTGGTAGACTGGTCAATAAATTTAATATTAAATTTTACAGGCTTCAACTCTTCACACCCTAGCTGCATAAAAATATTTAAAGGCATTAGGTTTATGCGAGAACTAAGATCTTAAGGAGCATTATCAAGTTTTAAATTTCTAACTTTGTAGGGAATACTAAAATTCCCTAATCTTTTTACTTTTTAGGTAAGAGTTATTGAAGTTCAGGGCTGCAATCTTTAAAAAATATGGCTTATTTCAATTTTTTAAGTAGATTTTTTTAATAGGCTTTAGGATATGTGGTGCTATGTTAAAATATCGCCTATACATTATTGTAGTCATCTTTGGCCTTGTTTGCATTTTTTTTTTACTTCTTTCTCTTAATCTTTCTCTTGACTTGTTTCTTTTTGGATTATCCCCGCTTAAACTACCTTTCCAAGATCAGGTGAATGCTTTCTAATAGTACTATCGCTATTTGTAATAACATTTACGCTTTTTTGGTAGACCTTTCAATGTATTCTTCAAGATCTTCTTCATATTCCATCTTAGCATCTTCCTTTTCAGGGTATTTCTCATATAGTTCAATGTTTTTAGAGGCCTCCAATGTCATGTGGTTAAAACCCTTAAGAATTTCTCTTTCAAATCTTAGGAGTTATTTATCTTCTAATATATCTTTCTTTCTTACAAAATCTATCTTAAGTTGTTTTAAAAAACTAAGGAGGTTTACCACTATAGGTTCATTGATAAAATCATTTTCCTCTTCAGAATCTTTCATCCTAATATCTCCCAATGAATAGATAGTGTTACAACCTTCTTTACTTTATCTTTTGGGGTTAGATTTGGTGTTGTTGGGCAAGGTACCTACAGAATAGTTAACCACAGCTTGGGCTAGTTGACCAATCTGGTTCTCAAGGTTTTTGATTAGTGCAGTTTGGTTTTAGATGTTGGCATTATTGGCATGCATCAATTAGGTCAATATATCCTCAAAACTAGGTTTCTTTTCTTGAGGTAGGTTGTAAGCTGGTGGATTAAAATGGTAGTTGTTGTTTTGGGTATTGGTAGATTAGTGGTTTGGTTAGTTTCAAGAAAAATTGGGGAGGGTTTGCCATCCAGGGCTATAAGTGTTGCTATAAGGGTTGTGCTTGGGTTTAGATTGTTGGATATATTGGACAGGTTCTATCTTAATTTGAAATCTTTCATTGGAATGGGGTCTTTCACAAATATCATAAGAAACATAGGGATTTTGTATTGCCTTCACATGGTTGGTTTAGGTTTGGGCTCTTAAGGCTTTTATATTTTTGATTAAGGTGACTAACTGGGAATTAATAGAGATGATAGCATCAATCTCAAATAAACCAACAAATTTCTTACTTACGTTTCTCTCTATGCCCTATTGGTAATTGTTAGCAACCATCTTTTTAATCAGTTCATTAGCTTTTTCAAGAGTCTTACTTATAATTGCCCTTCTAGTAGTTAAGTCCAAAAAGGTTCTCACAGATGGTGTGAGACCATTATAAAAAAATTTAGATTTGTAGCCATTGAGATAATCCATGATGTGGGTACTTCTTTTGCAATTCTTTGAATTTTTCCCATGCATCATATAGTGTTTCACCATCTACTTGCTAAAATGTGGTGATCTCATTCCTAAGCTTGGCTATTTTACTTGGTGGAAAGAATTTTGTCAGAAACTTTTGTACCAAATCATTCCATGTTATGATAGAGCGAAGTAGTAATGATGTCAACCAACTTTTCATGTTGTCCCTGAGAGAAAAAAAATCTTAGTCTAATAGCGTCATCAGAAACACCATTATAGTGAAAAGTATCACATAATTCAAGAAATTAGAAAGATGAAGGTTAAGATTATCACTTGGTAGTCCACCAAATTGCATAGAAGTTTGGACCATTTGTATTATTGAAGGCTTGATCTCAAAGTTGTTTGCTTGAATAGTTGGTTTTCTAATAAATGGTTGAAAACCATTTGAATTGGGAACTATATAATCCCTTAAAGTTCTTTGAGCTTCATTGTTTCCATTGGCCATTGGTTTTGGTGTTGGTGGTGCTGATTGCTTTTTTCTTCTTTTTCTAAAAGTTCTTTCAATTTCTTGATTAATTAAAGATAAATCAACACTTTTAGATCTACTCATGCAAACAAGAAAAGATTAAAAAAAGATAAATGCAAGTAAAAGAAAGAGTTTAGAATACAAAATTTTAAAAATCATTATTGACATTGAGAACACCATTATAATCCCTGGTAACGGTGTCAAAAACTTGATTGCTACTTTTTGTATAGCCTACAAGTACATAGATCAAGTAATAAAATGAAGTATTCTAGTATCATCTCCCGATGGATTATAAATTGTAATTATTGGGCAGTTCTCAAGTACCAAAGGTAAATTCCTAAAATCTTATATCTAAATAAATGAAAGATTAGGGTTGATTGCAAAATTAAGAAAACAAATGATTAAAAGCAATGTAGGCTTAGATCTTGACTTCACAAATTGTCACTTGGAAAGTAATGGAGTAGAGCTAAACTAGATCTAAAAGAATAAGAATTAAAATCTTAAAAAGAAAAAAAACTTGTGATTGTTGAATGCTTGTAGTAAAATAGAGTAGACTTGAAACAATGATTGCATTAAAATTAAACTTGTAAAGCATTAAAGGAATTGTAATAAAAACTTATAAAGAAAAATAAAAGAAGTTGTAATTCCAACTTTATAAAGAAAGAATGCTTGAAAAGAAAGTGATCTTTGAAAAGTAAACACTTCTTGAATTAAAAATAGAATTTAAAGAAATAAAGCTTTTGTTATTGGCAAATCTATCATCTAAACCAATAATTAAACTAAACTAAAACTAAAGAAAAAAACTAAGAATAAAGAGAAGAGAGGAGAAGAATAGGATGAAAGATGATGGAATGAGGTGAATGGCCTTCCAATTTATAGTGAAAAGTGCAACCATAGGGGGATAGGATTACAAAAGTTTGCTTTTAATTCAATTGCTACATGATAGAGCTTAATTTTGGTCTTCAAAGCATTATGACTGAATGAGACTTTTTATGATGGAGTAGTCTTGGCCGAATGGTCTCTTAGGAAGCAATCTTGGCCTTTGATCTTGTTTAAAATCTTGAAATGTATCTCAATCACATCTTTATCCTTGTATTTGGCTAAGGCTTTAGATTACAAGATCACGTCTTTAAATTCAATCCAACTTCCTTCAATTCAAATAGTAAGAATCCTCCTTTTATCATGATTCTTCAAAGAGCAAGCAAAAGAATCCTAGTCCATCACAAACACCATTAGTTGAATGCATCTAGTGTCTTTGTTAAGTTGAAGTTGCATGAAATCCACTTGAATTGTGTCTTAGTTGAATGAGAGATAAGAGATAAGAGTCCTTATTCAAAGAGTAATTCTCGGATAAAATCTTCTTTGGCTAAATAGATAAAGTCCATGTGAGCTTGAAAATGCTTGGAGCTCTCTTGAAACATGGCTGAATGGTGTAAGATTCCTTATGTAAGCAAAACACTTCAAATGTATAACCAATATCCTTGTATTTTTGCTTTGGTCGAATACTATAGGGGAAGTGGTAGTGTCCTTAATCATGTAAAACTACTTCTTAGCAGCATGGATGGATGGAATTAGGCTAATAAGGTTCAACTACAAGCTTCTATGATAGGGTTGCATGTTTTTTTACATGCATTCATGGATGGTTTGCATGAAAATGAGGTCCACAAGTTTGAAACCCTAAAAATCATAAAATAAGCATTATGGCACCAAAAATTAACCAAAACTTAAAATTTAACACCAATTTTAGCATGTAAAAACACTATATTTTAAGATGCCATCAAATATCAAAATACTTTTCTAAATGGTGATCTTCAAGAAAAAGTATAGATGTTGCCTTTATATGGTTATTCTTCATCTCCCACGAGTTGTTAACTTTAGCAGACTTTTTACGGTTTCAAATAGGCACCTAGAGGTTGCTTTGCAAAATTCAATTCTATTATTGCTTAACTAGGTTTTACTTCCAACACTCATGATTTCTCATTATTTGTTCGACATACTAATCAGGTTATTGTTATTCTTTTTTATATTGATGCTATGATAATTATTGGTAATGATAATTAATGATTAATCTTGCATTACTTAATTAAAATAATTTCTTCATCAACATTTGAAATAATGGATCTTGGCTCTCTTAATCATTTTTGGGGGCCTGAAGTATCTTATAATTTTGACGGTTATTATCTTTCTCAAATTAAATATGTTTTTACTTTACTTTTTTAGCCTACTCTTATTGATAGTAAAACTATCTCTACCCCTTTGAAACCTAATGTTTAGCTTACTCTAATGGATGGTACTCTATTTCATGATCCTATTTTATATTGCCAACTTGTTGGCAATTTGGTTTATCTCACAATAACTTTCCTTGATATTTTTTATGTTGTTAATTTAGTTAGCCAACTTATGGTTGCTCATTAACTCATTTCTTAGATGTTCTCCAAATTTTTTGCTACGTTAAGGGCATATTGTTTCATAAACTTCATTTTTCTACTCTCACTTAATTTTCTCTGGGTATTATGATGCTAAAGGAGTTGGAGATCCTACATATTGTCATTCCACCATTGGCTATTATTTTTTTTTTGGACATTCTCTCATTTTTTTTGAAGCAAGAAATAAATTGTAGTTGCTTGATCTAACATTGAATCAAAATATCATGCTCTTGTTGTTGCCATTTTAGAATTGCTTTGGCTTTGACATTTATTAGAAGATATAGGCAGCCCGCAATCTTTTGCCACTAGATTTAATTATGATAATCACAATGCTATCTTAATTGCTCATAATTGTGTATTTCATGTACGCATCGAGCATATTGAGATTGATTGTCATTTGCACGTTACCATGTGGCACAAGAGACTGTTTTTCTATTTTTTGTGTCTTTCTTAAAATCAAGCTACTAATATTTTTCATCAAGACACATTTTTTTGATAGTGTATTTCATAAATGCACCAAGTACATTGAAATTTACTATCATTTTATACGCCATCGGCACAAAGGGCTGTTATTCTTACTTTTGTGTTTTTTTCCTAATCAAACTACCAATATTTTTACTAAGACACATTTTTCTAATTGTTTTCAAGAATTAATTAACATATTGAAGTTGGCATCTATAATATTACACCGAGTTTAAAAGGTTGTAAATGTAATATTCTACAATATGTAGTAATTTATAGTGAAATATAATATTAAAAATTATGATACTGTAATTTAAAATTGTGATAGATTACTATATTATATAAGATTACTATATTATATTAAAAATTATGATATTGTAATTAAAATAATATTTAAAATTATGATAGATTACTATATTATATAAGATTCTTTGTTTAATGAGAATTTTTTATAATATTTAAGATTGTGATATGATTACGATATTATATAAGATTCTTTCTTTAATGAGAGTTTTTTTTTTTTATATATAAATAGGACACTTTATATGATATTTTCTCATTACATTAAAAAAAATTATTGTCTTCTAACACATGAGTTAAGCCTCACATCAAATTCTTCTTTTTTTATTTATGCACCTCATCACCACGATTACCCATGTAACCAAGCATGTCATACCCATTAACTCCTAAAGAAAACTCTAAAAATAAAAAGCCAAACAAGTTAATTTAGTCTGCCATTTGGGACCATCCTATAGAGCCATCAATGGGACACATGTTTAAAATCTACAAGAAAACGACATAATATAATGTGTCACATGAACCATGATACAATGCAAAATTGCAAATCAATGTGGACAAATCAATGTTGCTATGGCACCATTTTATGTTAAGTTTGGATGCTAATCTTAAACTCTAAATTTTAAATAGTAATACTAATAAAAATGAGAGTTGGCTAAAAAAAATAGATTTTGGCAGCTAATTTAGGCATAGTTTAGTATTGTTGTTGAAATTAATTTTTTATTCAAAAATTACTTTGATTTAAAAAATTAATTTGTCAATCTAAACCAAAAACTCTTTAAAAAGTGTTTTTGAGGTTATCATAACGTGTAGATCCATGGACCTACCACTAAACATGGTTTTTAAAGAGTCACACCAATATTTTCTGTTTAGGTGTGATTGGTCACTTGATAGAATCTGTCACATTTAAAGAAGAATCCCAAGATTGACTTAGGTATCTTTAAATAGTAAAGTTTTTTCCACAAAACCAAATTTGAAATACAGGAGTGTGGTTACGCATGAGAAATGTTATATCACCCTCACAACGCCATCTAAAGGATAGTTCTAGTTTGATTTCAAATTATCCAAGTGTTAACCATATTTATGATTTACCAAAATATTTAATATTGAAAATTAATCTTAAAATGACTCCAATAGTTTGGTAGCAATTTAAGATAATTCTCTTACCTCAAGAGTACTCATAGAGACTATTGTCCCACCTTGAAGAGGTTCCATCATCGGATTCATTTAAATTTTAGCTAAAGAAATAATCAATAAAATCTTTTAATAGTTTGGTAAAATTTACCTTGATGTAGATCTTCTAATAGTTTGGTGAGATTTTATTATAAGATTTTTTTTATAAAATATATTAAATATTCTAATAGTTTGATAAAATTTAATTTAAGATACAAATCCTCCAATAGTTTGGTAGGATCAAAATAAAATATTCTATTAGAATTATTTATATTTTTTATAAAAATTGATTTATGAGATTCTTTAATTGTTTGGTATAATTCATAAAAATTTAAATTCATGAAGAAACCTTTAATAGTTTGGTAGGATTTATGAATTCGTTTTATAAACTTTTTTTATTATTATTATTTTTTAAAAAATTAATAAAAGTATTTAAAATAAATTATTTAATTTAAAAATAAGTATAATAATAATGATAATAAATAAAATGAAATAAAAAATATAAATAAATAAAATAAATAAAATATAAATGAAAAGAAAACCTACGATCGGGTCGGGTCTGAAGCCTAGATCATATAAAGCTTCATATAACTGATTGAACAACATTTTGATTTCCTTCACTATTCTTTTTATTTGCCTTTTATCCTCATTCAAAGCATTGACTACATGATTAGGTAACGGGTTACCACTGACATTGGGTGTTATTTTTCCATCGGTATCGAAATTTATCAGCTCATTTTTAATTAGACTTTGGACCTTATATTTCAAAGAGGTGCAATTTTTGGTGGAATGACCAATAACTCTGTGGTGATAATCGCAATGAGTAGTGGGATTATACCACTGGGATAAGAAGGTTCTTGTGATTTTGTAGGGATAGGAGCAATCAAGTGATTTTTATAAAGCTCTTGGTATAATTTTGTGTAGCTCATGGGAATAGGATCGAAGGTAGGTTTTTCCTGATTATTTCGTGGCTTTGTGTACCACTTGTTGGATTGGTTAGACAAACAGAGGGTCTTATTGTAGTCGAGATGTTTGGATTGTAGGCAAGTAGTCTGAAGGCAGGTTGGTAAGTAGATGGATAAGAAGGTCATGAAGCTAATTGATAGGGAAACATTGAAGTGTGATTTATGGTAAGATAATATGTGGGATAAACCAGTTGAGGGTAGTTTTTGTATTGTTGTCCTTCGTAACCCATAACTTAAGTCTCACTTTTTTTCTTTTTGGGCATCCTCTTAGTAGCAGAGGGTTCCTCCCTCAAGCTTGCCATTTTTTTATGGCATTTTCAATGATCTTTCCTGAAATCACCATGTTAGCAAAATTTTTAGTAGCATTTTTTATCATTTTTTTCATAGTAAGGTAACTTTAGAGTACTTACAAACATTATTATTTTTCTTTCTCTATTAATGGTGGTTGCACTTGAGCAACTATATCATGCCACCTTTGGGCGTGCTCTTTAAAAGACTTAGTTGCTTTTTTCTCTATACTTTACAATGAAAGGCGATCATGAGCCATATCTATAATATAGTGGTATTGATTGATAAAGGATCGAGTCAAATTTTTTCAAAATCTTATGTGGGCTCTGTCCAGCTGAATGTACCATCTAACAACAGACACAGTTAAATTATCCTAAAACACATGCATGAGTAACTTTTCATAGCTAACGTGTGCTGCTATATTACGATAATACATTATGACATGTATGATAGGGCATTTGGTACCGTTATACTTTTCAAACTCTGGTACTTTAAACTTTAAAGGTATCACCACATTTGGTACGAGACAAAAGCCCATGGCATCTATGGAACCATAAAAGTCAAGGCTTTTTACAGCTCTTAATCTCTCCTCAATCATATTCATCGTATAGTTAGCTTTAGGGTGCTCCGAGGACTCAGCCATTTTTAACTTCAAATTTTCTTTTACTTCATCCAAATTAGGGGTTTGGATCAACTCAACTGCCTTTTTAATGAAAACAAGATTAATGGAACTTTAAATATTTCCTTAGCTAAATGCATAAGGCATTCCCAGATAGTTGTAACTTAGGCATGTTGGTTGTTGCAGCGAGAAGTTTTGAGTGGATTGGGTCTAATATGGATTGTAACCCAGAGGATATAACAGTTTAGTAACTTTATGTGAAACATCTTTTTCCACTGCTTTTCCCTCGTATATCTTATCCAAAACTTCAAGGATCTTGCTCAATTCCCTATTGATTTCCTCTTAAGCCTTTTCTAACTTTTCCACGCGGCTCGCATTGTCTTACTCCATTTGAGCCTTTATATACCACAATCTAAAAATTAGGGATCTTGTTATGAGCTAACATGATTAAGCAATGATTATGAATGAATGTAATGCAATGCATGATAAGAAAAAAATATTTGCCCTTTTAAAGATTTGAACAAAAGTGAACTTTCATTTATTCCACAAAAGTTTGTTTTACATCAAGTTTGATACTCTCCACTTGTCAAAACGTTCAATTTGTTCATACTAATCTTTAGCCTCCTTAATGAAATTCAATAACCGCTGTCTTTGCTTTCTTATTGGTGTGACTAAAGTTTTTAATGTTTCTACCTTTTTTGCCATTTCTCTTGCCTTGATTACCGCCTTGTTTATCTAGGTTACAAGATGCTCTATACATCTTTGCCTTCTCAGTTTTTCTCTTTTATCAAACCATACTTGATTGGATAACTCTCTATACTATTTCATGAGTGCCATGATATGCTTCTCTTGCTCACTCAAATTTTGTTTTAGTGTTTAGATACACTTTCTAAGCATCTCATTTCCTTATTGAGCTTCCATATAATCATTCTCCATTTGGGAACATTCTCTTTTCATTTTTTTGTTCTCACAAGTCAAATCAGTAATGTTTATTTTTTTAGCCTTCACTTGTATACGTAATCTTTTATGCTCTTGTCGCAACTCCATTATTTTCATAAAGGCATCATCATGCTCTCTAATAGCTTTTTGAATCTTGCTCTTGGCCTCTAACCTCTTGTGTTGAAATTTAGCCAAATATTTAACTACCGTATCACGCTCTTTGGAAATCTCATGGACTTGGACTTCTAGCTTTTCTACATTATCTTTCCATTGCCTCTTCTCTTCTTGAAGCCTAAGAATTTCTTGCTTCAATTTATCTTTTTTGACTTTTTATTCTTCCATTACAAGTTCCAACTTTGAAGGCACCTTATTCAACCTTTGATACACTAACTAGACATGATTCATGGATGTAACCTTCTTACACCTCTTGGCTTTTCACACCAAATATCCCTGAGTGACTTTATCACTGAATGATCTAGGGCTCACTCTCTTGGATTTCTTCTAGACCTTGATTAGATAATCAATTTTTTAAAATGTTTTAGGTTCCTTATATAAACAATCAAACTGGCTAAGCCTGTATGTCATAGGAATGAATTGTTTAGCTTCATATTGCCTATTTGCCATCAACAATGCATAACTTGTTAACCTCCATAAGCCTAAAAGTGGAACCCCTACCTCATCTCCGTATTGATACAACATGGGTTCTCGACTCATACATGGGACTGGCCATTTCACATGACAAGCTATGAGTTTCTGTAATAAATATTTCCTCTTGCAAAACTCTTTAATAGAATGTTGATTACGAAAATAAAGTTTCGAAAAAATACTCTTACATTCAAAATGGCTTTTCATTCATAAATACAATAATGGTGTGTAACCCAAAAAACACACTTTATCACTTTGTTTGCAAAAACTCAATAATCTGATGGTTTTTGTCAATATCGCAGGTGAAAGATTGCATCCTCTCTTCGTTTGCTCAAATAAATCCACCTCTATCTCAATATGGCCTAAGACTTTGGGGAAGATTACCATCCCATATATTGCTAAAGCAAACACATTCATTCTTTAGTCCTCATTAAGGTGTTTAACAATGAAATTTTAGAAAAACTATGTTGGAATACCTTTATACCCTCATTTTTCTTGGACATGAGAATCTATGAGCTCATTTCCTACCTTTAAAATGTATGCCAACTTTTTACAATACCTTGGTTTTTATTTCTTCACATATACTCTATCTAGTTATTAAAGATACATACCCACCAAAATCGATTACTTTTTTCTAGTTGGCAACAAATCAACTTCATTAAAAATGAAACAATGATAGGAGGGATCCCAAAATTGTACCATCATTCTAATGAATGAGCTTTCAACTTTTATTAACAAGAGATGTGCAACATGCCCAAACTTCTAACAAAAAGCTTGCTGCCTGAAAGGAATCATATTATTCCATATGTCTAATAGGTCTTTCAGATTGTTTTGTTTAAGGAGCAATTGAACTTTCTTAGGTAAAGTAAAGGCATAACTAGGTGGTATACAATCCTCTTCTTTTTGTTGTTTCCTTTTTTACTCTATTTTTACATCTATGGGTGAATCACATTTGAAAAATACAAATAAGGCACAAACTTGACGTTCTGTGGGTTCTATGAAAGCCTTTGTTGAAGATATCTTTACGACAAAAATAATATGCAATTTGTATTTATGCTTATGAATATGCACAAGAAGAAAAGCGAACAAAAAATCGATTAGTCACATCAAAATAAAGGATAAACCTCAGTAAAATGCAATAACAACATGACTATAAATTTCAGATTAACTATAAAGGGTAAAAGGACATGGCTCTACCTATGGATTTAGCTCATAAGGTTAACTATATGTATCTTAGGTCATTTCTAAAAGGCTCCTAAATTGTTCCTTATATCATCGTCTATTACAAACTAGTAAGGCACCCCAATCCTTGCCTATTATAGGTTCAATTTGAGTGGAGGTATTTCGCTAGCTCATGTAGGGACATGAAATCTCACGAAGGTGTAGGTATTTTACTTCCTCCCTAGAGATAGAATTCATTTGTAGAACTCATGTTATGCATATACAAGTGAATGATAGATATATAAAAATGAATAAATGAATAACTAAACAAAATATAAGCAAGGAAAAAAAAATCAAATTTATTAGGTTAGGCTTGGATAACAAGAAATCATTTACTAGCCTAACTCTCAATGTCCCCAACGGAGTCGTCAAACTGTCATAATGTATAGATCATGAACCTACCACTAGACATGAATTTTTGGGAGTCACCACTAATCTTTTTTGTTTAAGTATGATTGGCCACCTGACATAATCTTTCACATTTAAAAAGGAGTCTCAAGATTGACTTAGATATCTTTAAATAGTAAATTTTAGTCCACGAAACCAGATTTCATATTCGAGAATATGGTTACGTGTGAAGAAGATAATAGCTCCCTGAAAGCACCCATCCAAAAGACGGTACTAGTTTGATTTTAAATTATCCAAGCTTTAACCATATTTATGATTTACCAAAATATTTAATATTAAAAATTAATCTTAAAATTACTCAAATAGTTTGGTAGTAATTTAAGATAATTTTCTCACCTCAGGAATATCATGAAGACTAGTGTCCCACATTGAAGAGCCTCCATCGTCGAATTCATTTAAATTTTAGTTAAAGAAATAATCAATAAAATCTTTCAATAATTTAGTAAGATTTAATTTAAGATGCATATCCTCCAATAGTTTGGTAAGATCGAAACAAAATATTCTACTAGTAATTATTTATTTTTTTATAAAAATTGATTGATAAGATTCTCCAATAGTTTGGTATAATTTATAAAAATTTAAATTCATGAAAAAAACCTCCGATAGTTTGGTAGGATTCATGAATTTATTTTAGAAATATTTTTTATTATATATATATATTTTAAAAAACAAAATTTATAAAAGTATTTAAAATAAATTATTTAATTTAAAAAGAAGTAGAATAATAATGATAATAAATGAAATTAAAAAGAATCTAAAAAAGAATAAAACAAATAAAATGAAATAGAAAATAAATAAGAAAATCTAGAAAAATAAAATAAATTAAAATGGAAATGAAAAATAAAATGAAAAAAGAGAAAGGAAAATCTATGATCGGGCCAGGTCTGGAGTGCATATCAGCATGCGGGTTAGCCGGTCAATGCGCGGATCCTAGGCTTTTAGAATGGCATCATTTTGGCATAGAAGAAAAGCCCAAGTCTTTTGTTTTTTCTTAGAACTGCCTCAGCCTTTTCTCTCTCTCTAGTTCCATTTTTTCTCTCACCTCTCTTTAAAAAAATCCCAGATCTTGCCATCGAAAATTTAGTTTGATTGTCGATTTCTAGAAAACTAGTTGAAACTTGGCCGAAAACTTCAAACCTCGTCGAAAAATTCAAACCTTTAAACAAAAACTTAGATTTTTCCAAATTTCCCAGAAACTCCCCTCTTTTAGATTTTTTTTAGGGATTCCAAATAGCTTTACTTTTCACCAAACTCAGAGACCCAATTGTTAACTAATTCTAAAACAAATTTATCCAAAAGAGTAGCAAAACCCCAAAACTTTCCCCTTCTCTCATTTCTGAATGATTTTAGTGTCCCATTTATAGTCTATTTTAGTAGTGATTTTAAGGCTAAAACAAAGTTAATCTAGGTACAAATCCTGAGATTTTATCATGATTGATTAGTCTCAAATCTCTTAAGAAAATTTTTGTTTGATTTTTGCTCAAAATCCCTAAACTGTTGATTTATTCCCTTCTTTTTTCTAGTTTTGTTAATGAACCAGCATGTGAATAACAGAAAGAAAGAAAAGAAAAATTAAAAATAAATAATAACAATAATAATAACAACAACAAAAACAACAACAACAACAACAACAACAACAATAATAATAATAATACAATATTGGTTGGACCAAAGCTTGCATCTAATCAATAATTACCGGGCTCAAAGCCTAAATGAAATAATACAAAATGCAAGAAACCCAAATGTGAACCCCTCTGAGTTTGACAATCTAAAAGAAATTTGAATTGACAAATCGATTGTACCCTAGATGGAAATGAGTGTCTACATAGATAAAAAAGTTCGTGAATAGAAAAGTAATATATTGTTCATATATTTATAATATTTTATTATTTTATACATATCTATTTAAATATTTCATTTATTCATTGTATTTTTATACAATGATACTAAACACTTAAAATTTTTATTCACATTTTTCTTATCACAATTTTTAAATATATTTTTTTAATCTAAGTTTTTTCAACTGTAACATTAATATTAAATTATACCTTAACATCAATACCTCTTTTCTGTTTTGTCAAATGGAGCTTTTGAGGGTTAAATTTAATCCAATGATAAAAGATTTAAAAAAAAAAGTATTTTTGCTTGGCATTAATAATTTGCGTATAAAATATCACATGTTCATGTAAATATTCAAAAGTTATGCTCAATTATAATTTTTTATATTTATACAATGTGCATAATTTTTTATTTTTTTAGATTTTTTCATGTAACATTATCAACTTTTGATATATTAAAATATTTAGAATTTAAAAAGAAAATATATAAGAAATATAATTATTTTCACTTAAAATAATTTAAATTTCTTAAAAAATCTAAAATATCAATTTTTATAGTTTTTTAAAATTAAATTTTACAAAAATTTATTTTTTATACATTTTAAAATTAATTTTCTCAAATAGTATTGAAAATAACATACTATATGTCTTTTTTTGTCTTTATACATTTTAACTCTTAATAGTAGTACCAAAAATTCCAAAATCTCAAATCATAACTTTTCACAATTATTTTTCACAATAATTTTCAAACATTTTTTTTTTCAAACTGCTATAGCATTTTCAAAGTAGGCCTACATATGCATGGCTTGACTAATTCTTCAAACAAATCAAAGTTTTGTTTAAATCAATAATCTTTTGTGTAGATGATAGTTTTGGTTTGATTATTCCTTTAACCTATCTTGTTTGGTTGTAAACAAGTCAATCCACCTAGAATTTTTTGGATTTATTTGATTGAAATTTGGATGAAAATTTTAATTTGATTCATTCAATGTAAGTTTGAATTTGAACTTTAGTTATTTAAGTTACAATTCAAACCCTTTCAAAAATTAAAAAAAAAAGGTTAATGATTTAAACAAAATTTTAGTTTTGCTATACTTAGTTCAAATGGTTTGCCAATGTTAGCAAGTTTTTTAATTTTTAATCGAATACATATACAAATAAATTAAAATGTTTTTTACATATTTTAAAATTTTATTTAAGTTTTTATTTCAAACTCAAATTCGAATTAAATTTTGAGCTTCTTATATAAATAATAACAATCAAGCCTAATCAAATATGTTTTAATGGTGTCATGATATTCTAGTAATATTTTGGTAATATTCTAAATTGATTTCAATGATATTATTATAATAATATTCCAGTGATATTCTACATTGATTTGTTATTGATTTAAAGAATATTAGAAATTAACTTGGCTAATTATAGGAATTTATTTAGTCATTATTTCTATTTATTTGATTTATTATTTTGTAACATTTTACCTCTATATAAATAGGCTTTGAGCCTCATTGTAAAACAAAGTCATTAGAATAAAAGTTTTCATCATTTTCTTCTTTATCATGGTATCAGAACAGTTTCATGGTTCATGTTGAAGGTGAATCACTTTGGAATAACCAGTATTTGCTTATTCTTATCCTTGGTTGATTTTCATTTTTAACTTCATTTTTTGCTTCCACGCTTCAAATTTTTGGTTTCTTTTCCCATATTCAAGATTCATCTTTTATATCAATGCTTATAACTTTTCACGTTTTCATTTCATTTTTTTTCAATCAAGAGCTTAATGGCAAGTATTCAACGAGAAAATGTACAACCAATTTCAATCCTTAATGGAAATAACTACAATCGGTGGGTTACAGCTATGTGTAGTTATCTTAAAAAGATGAAATTATGGCTTTTTGTTATCAAAGAATGCAAAGCACCAAAAAAAAGAAAAAGAATCTAATGATAATTTTATAGACCGACTAGAGGAATAGGAAAGTAAGAATCATCGAATTCTTACATGATTCACTAACACTACTATTTCTTCTATTGATGTACATTTTGGGTGATTTGAACTTGTTAAAGTTGCTTAGGATTTTCTTGCCACACGGTATAGTTTTACTTTCATATTTTGATCACTTTATCTCACATTTATCTCCAGGTTAGTCAATTGATGATTTTTATTCTAAAATGTAATATTTATTGGACATGCTTGAGAATTTTGAGCTAGAATTCAAGAATGAAAATGTTGTTAGTAATTTTATTACTTATCAAAATCAAATTCATCTTATTCAATTTCTAATGGCACATCAAATTGAATTTGAAAATACCAAGTTTTCACTTTTACGCCAACATCCTTTGCCAACTATGGATAATACCTTTATGAAATTGATATATGAGGAAACTTGATTAGGTATATGATTTAGACTCATAGTGCTAATATTATTATTACTGTTGTTTCTAAAAAAAATACTAGCTATACTTTTCTCAAGTCTTATTCACGGTATGGGAGGACTAATCATCCTTTTCAAAAAATGTAGAGTTAAATATCATCATAACAATAGTCAAATTATGAACTTTACATTGACAAGACTCTTGCAACAATAAACACTAAACCAAATACTGTTGAGTCTTTTTTGAAATAATTACACTCCCACCATTGATCTTCAAACTTTATTCAATCAAGTATTATCTCGATCTCATGTTTCTACCATGTCTGCTGCCACATTAGGTAATGTATGGTTATTTGATACTGCTTGTGGAAATCATACAACTACTAATCTTTATTTGTTCAAACGTAAGATACCTATACCTAATGGTCCAATCATTAAAATAGCAAATACATTTGTCTTAAAATCTAGCCATATTGGTAATATTGAAACCTCAAAACTGTGTATATCTGACACTTACTTTATTCCTAATCTTGCCTTAAATTTGCTTTATGTTGGCCAACTTTATGACTTTGGTCTTGATTTGCATTTTTCATAACGATATGGCTATATCATGCAAGATCCTCAAAAGGGTCAGAAAGTTAGGACAAGGAATAAGATTGAAACACTATTTAAGCTTGAAACTTTGAAAATTCCACAACATTTGATTACCACTACTACATTTCAAACAACCAACTCTTTAGTTTCTTTAGATTTATGGCATTCTAGGCTAAGACATGTTTCTATTTCTTGAATAAAGTCACTTGCTTCCACTAATGTCTCAGGTAATGTTTCTCATAATATTTTTGATTATTTGTCTTGTCAACTTAAAAAGCAAAGTGTTTTACCATTTAAAAAAAGTGATTTTATCTTATCTACTTGTTTTGATTTAATCCATTATGATATTTGGAGTCCAACTCTTACACCAACCTTAGGAGATTCACATTACTTTGTTATATTTGTTGACTATTTCTCTTATTGTACTCGGATATATTTATTCAATCAAAGAATTGAACTTTTATTAATATTTCGTGAATTCAATAACATGATACAAACTCAACTTTCTAGAAAAATAAAAAACTTCAAGTTTGACAATGCTACTAAATATATAGAAATTGAGTTTCATAACTTGTTAAAGGATGATGGGATTGTTCCTCGTAGGTTTTGGCCATATACTTCACAATAAAATGGTTGAGCTGAAAGAAAACATCATCATATACTTGACATAGTTCATGCCCTTCTCATTTTCTCTTCCTTTCTTGAATATTTTTTGGGTGAAATTGCTTTCATAGCTATTTACACTATTATTTATGTTCCCACACCAGTATTAGATACACGGTCTTCCTGTGAGTGTTTATACAATAAGGTACTAATTACCATTCTTTCAAAGTTTTTGGATATGCTTGCTTTGTTCTACTTGCTACCCATAAAATGACTAAACCTGAACCTAGAGCGAGATTGTGTTGTTTTTAGGTTATGGTATATAACACAAAGGGTATAGGTGTTATGATCCAATGTCTAAATATCTTCGTATCTCAAGACATATAGTTTTTTGGGAACATAAAAAGTTTACTAATGTGTCTCTATTACATTCACCATGTTCTTTCCGATATATTTTTACAGATTCATTTTTTATTTCTCTTCAAATAAAGATACTATTATAAGTACTTTTGACTTAAATAGTGATCCATCTTTTTTCACTCCTACTAAGTCTGATTTGATTGAAGTTGTTGTTAATACAGTTGTCCCATCACCATACATATTGACTCCACTTCATCG
This sequence comes from Durio zibethinus, assembly GCF_047325235.1. Taxonomy (NCBI): domain Eukaryota; kingdom Viridiplantae; phylum Streptophyta; class Magnoliopsida; order Malvales; family Malvaceae; genus Durio; species Durio zibethinus. Next base: position 8,923,003 of record NC_143174.1, on the reverse strand, counting down.
TTCCACCTAGGTAAGGGAACCCAACATTTAACTTTATGATTTTCACTGTTATTATGCTTTAGCCATGTTACATAAACCTCACAATTTTTGTAAAGTTGTCTCTAATCTTATGTGGTAGCAAACAATGGTAAAAAAGCTTCAAGCTTTTGAAAAGACTCATACTTGAAATATTGTTGAACGACTTTTTAATAAGTCAGTGATCGATTATAAGTGGGTATACTAGATCAAGACTCAATTTAATGGGTCAATGGAATGTTAGAAAGCTCATTTTCTTACTTGAGAATTTAGAAAAGAATATGGCATTGACTATGAAAAGACTTTTGCTCCAGTTACACGTCTTATATCTATTTGTTCGCTATTAGTTGTTGTCATAGTTAGAAAGTGGCCCACCTATCAAATGGATGTTAAAAATGTCTTTTTAAATGGTGATCTTACCAAAAAAGTCTATATAAAGCCACTTCTTAGTTTATCTATACCTTCTAATATGTTCTGTCATCTTCGATACGCTCTATACAATTTTAAACAAGCCCTTAGGTTTTGGTTCTTGAAGTTTAGTACCGTTATTGCACAACTTGGTTTTACATCAGCAACATGATTATGCTTTTTTACTAAAACTACTGAAAAAGGTAATACTCTTCTCTTGTTTTATGTGGATGATATGATCATTAGGGTTAATGACACAAATGGTATTCAAAATTTGAATATTTTTCTTCATTTTAAGTTTGAGACGAAAATTCTTGGTCTTTTGAATTATTTTTTGGGCCTTAAAGTCATTGGTGATTCTATTGGCTTACATTTGTCTCAAACAAAGTATGCTTCTAATCTTATTGCTTGAATAGGTTTAATTGATAGTAAGATTGTATCATCACCATTTAACAAAATTTGAAGCTTTCTCATTCTAATGACACACCATTTCCAAACCCTTTTTTGTATCGAAATCTGGTGGGTAGTCTAGTATACTTGACATTTACTTATCCAGACATTGCCTATGTTGTTCATTTGGTTAGTTAATTTTTGTCTGCTCTTTGACCTATCTATTTTACTATTATCTTCTGAATCCTACAATATGTCAAAGGTACTATGTTTCATAATTTACATTTTTCCTTTAGTTCCTCTTTGGAATTGCATTATAATAGGAGATCATGTTGATCATCGTTCTACCACAAGCTACTGTTTCTTTCTTGGTTCTTCTCTTTTTTATTGGCGAAGTAAGAAATAAATTGTAATGTCCCACTTCAACATTAAAGCTGAGCATCGAGCTCTTGTAGACGCTGTATCAAAACTTTTATGGTTATGATAGCTACTTTAAGATATGGGTATTTCTCATCACTCTAGTACTTCTATATTTTGTGATAATCAAAATACCATTCAAATAACTCACAATGATTTTTTCATGAGTGTACTAAATATATTAAAATTGAATACCACTTGATTCATCACCAGTATTGATAAAAAATAGATATCTTCCCCAAATCACATCTATCTGGTTAATTTCTTCTCCAAGTTCTCAAACTCAAGTTGGCCTCTACATTACCATCTCGAGTTTACCTATGGGGTGTCAATGATGTTTTAGTAATATTCTGATAATGTTCTAGATTGATTTTAATGATATTATTCTTGTAATATTCCAATAATATTCTAGATTTATTTGATATTGATTTAGAGAATATTAGATATGATTTAGCTAATTATAATAAATTTTTTATTCATTATTTCTATTTATTATATTTACAATTTTGTAACATTTTATCTCTATATAAATAGGCTTTGAGTGTCATTATAAAACATAAGTCATTACAATAAAAGTTTTCATCATTTTCTTCTTTATCAAATGGTATCGTTATTTTTTGAGACAAGTTGAGATAAAAAAAAAGGTCAAACGAGCTCAAGCTTGACATTTGATTCCATTATATTACACCTTACTTGGTATTATTGATCATCAAGTCTTGAAACCAATGGTAGGTTGGCTTAAATTAGTAAAGTTGTTACTTTCATGGTAGTTTATGTTAATATTATTTGGCCTAACTTGTCTTAGGGGTTGAAGTAACTTTTTACCCTTAATTTTTAACTACAAATTAGATTATAAGAAGCCTACATTGATGGATTTATTTTCCTTTTTCATTCATTGTTTGATAAAATCTGATGGGTCAACATAAAATGAAAACAATGGGTAACTCTCATGAACCTAATAATAGAATAAATCTAGAACAAAGCTTGTGCTTATTTGCAAGATCTAAATAACATTTACCATATAATTATTTACCATATAATTATCAAATAATAAAGAGATCAAATAAAATTTATTATATAATACAACATTTATATAATCCAAAGCTAAAAAAGTAATTATGAAATTATTAAGAGGTTGATTAAAGGTGGATACATAATCTAACATTAAAAGTTAAGACATACATTAAGAATTTAATTCATGTTTAAAGAAAAGTTCTTTACATGACAATAACTTTGAGCTATGATCAATCGAAACTTAGTTGACAGTACCCTATTTGTTGCCTTTTCCTTATCTTTTTTCTTGTTCATTCTCTTTGTTATCCTCAGCCCATTTCATTCTCTTTGTTACCCTAGCCCTTAAACCTTACCTTTCTAAAACTAAACACCCTATGCCTTTATTAACCATCAAAGATATGCACCTTAAACACTAATAAAGAAAGAATAGCAACCTCCTAGTGGTGTCACCTATGTAGCTAACATACCAAAAATATCATGAGGATTACAATTAGGTATATTAACAAATAGGAAATTGTTAATTTTGAATTGATTTACAATTTTGATATAAAAAAATTTAAGTTAAATTTATGATTTTCAAATTTATTTATTTAGTAAGTTTTTCTTGACATTATTTTTGAATCAATTCTTGAAAAATTACTAAATACTAATGGATCTCAATTTTTCTTAGCAATTCATACTCTTAAATGAATATTCTTAGTAAAAATATGTTTGGAAAAAAGCAACTCTTTTTCCTTGGTAAAAAAATATCAAAATATGCAAATTTGAAAAACGAGATCAATCCCCTTATCAATAGGATTAATCCCCTATTTCCAAAATATTCTTATATTGTTTTCCAAATACAAGGATCAATCTTAGGATTGATTTCTACAAGTCAGAATGCTCCTCCCATATTTTTCAAGCTAGAGGGTTGATCCCAAAATAAATCTCTTCATTTTTAATAGTTATATTTTTTAGTCTAGAAGCATGGGGATCGATCTCAGAATCAACCCCTTTCACGTAAGAAGTTCGAATAAAAATAAAACTTTAACAAAATAATAGCTTTATCTCAATTCCAATGACTCACAGAGGCTAGAGATGATATCCCATTATAAAAGAAAGCCTTTAACACATTCTAAACAAGAAAATGATGAACCAAGAGTTTTTACTCAAGAAATCAAGAGCTTTAGAGTCCATAATGCTTCAATTCCAATTTTTTTTTTGTACTCTTTGTATCCAATCTTCATTTGTCTCTTCATCTTTGTACTTAACCTTAGGAAAACACTTACCTTTTAGAGGTTTTTACTAGTTTGCAAAAACCTTTCTATTCAAAGGAGACTTGGTAAGTCAAGAGATGAGGTATCCTTTTGAGAGCTTTATAAAGGATTGGATGGAATCTTACAAAGGGATAGATGTTGCTATCTTGACCTTGATAAGATAAAGATTGTAATTTGTATAAGAATATTTTTTACTAGTAAATTTGAAGCTTGGCTATGAAAGTTAAGGGAAATGACATAGGTGCTTTTGGAAAAGAACCGAGCCTTTATAAAGTTTTGTGTTTGATTCCTTTACTTTTACTTTTTTTATTTTTCATTGTTGTTTATTTATGCTTTAATTTCATATATCTTTTATATTTTGCATTTTTCATTCAAATTTATTTAAAAAATTATTTTTGGGAAATAATTTAGGGACAATCCAAGTCACTCCTTCTTAAATTCTTATCTACACTTGAGCTAAAAGAAATAAACATTTAATAGATAAAAATCAATAAAAAAGTAATTAACCTCTATACCTTAACACCATATAGTCTTTTTAGCTATGAAACACATTAATTATACTACAAAGTAATTACCATTGAGTAGCAACCTTTCAACTAAGTACTTATCCCATTAACAAATCAAACCTCATAATATAATGAGTTTCAAAAAGGCATTAAATTAAAGTAATAACCTATAAAAAAAACTTAGTTTGTAGCAAATTATACGATAAAATTATTCAACTATCTCATATCACCATAGTTTTTTAGTTCAACATCCGAAAACTTAGCCCATCAAAACAATTGGAAATAAGCTTTTCTTGCCCCTTAAATAGCATATCTTAACCAGCAATGTCAAAGCACATCACTTTATATCACAATTAGCTTGTTTAGTAACATTTGTTAAGGTTTATGTTTTGGAACAATGAGCACTTTTTAAACAAAGTAAAAGACATAACAGTATAAGATATGCTAAAAAACAAAAAAAAAACTAAGAAAATAAAAAAACCATAAAAAATAACATAAAAATTTGGGGGGCTAACTAAGAGAGATTTTAGGCTTAGGTGTTTGGAGTTTATGAGGGCTTGAAGTTGGGAGGGAAAGTGGTGAGGTGACTGACATTTTGTTGAAAAACAATGGAGGAAGGAAAAGAAGGATTGGAGGTAGGGATGGTAATCTTACCCGTATCGATTTTTTACCCAAATGAGGATGGAACTGGGTATTACATTATGGAGATGGGGATTTGGATGGATATGATTTTAAATTTTTGTTGGGAATATAGATGAGGATAATTAATATAGCACCTTCCCCGTATCGTATTATACTTATACCCTACATATATATTTATATATACTTAGTAAATTTTTTATTAAATAATACAAATTATTATTTTAGATTAATAAGAATTAATATATTTTTATTTAAAAAATGTTAATATATATTTATAAAAAATTACATAAATATAGAAGATAAAAATAAAAAAGCTAAAAAAACTAAAATTTTGTTTTTATTTTTTTGAAAAAGCCATGGGTATAGAGATTACCAATACTTATTAAATACTTGTAGGGATGGCGATAGATTTGAAATACCAATTAGGTATTAGTATGTGGATGAGTATAATATAAAAATTTGGAGATAGGAATAGAGAATGCTCTACCTACCACATATTCTACCCCATTGACATCTCTAATTGTGGGAAGGGAGCTATGTGGGAAGGTCTAGGGGTTGTTGTGGGTTGGATCTTGTCCAAAATGAAATCGGCAACCTCTTAACGGTTGTGGTAACAGATAATGGCCGATGATGACTATAGCAATGAGATGTGGGCAGAAGGTTGGGGGGTTGAAAAGGAAAAAAGAAAAAAAAAGATGGAAAGTGGGAAAAGAGAATGAAAAAAGAAATTTTAAAATGATAAGGATTTAGACCAACGAATTTCCATTGCTAATTCTTTCCCATTGACATTTAGGATTGAAAATATTTTTTCACTAAATTTTTGTCAAGAAGAGCTAGTTTTTCCAAAAAAAAAAAATCAAAATCCAAATAATTAATTTTTAAATTGAAAATTTTATTTTTTTAGTTTAAATAAACTTATAAATTAAAAAAACAAAAAAATTAAAACTGATTATTTCCATCACTAAAATTCGTTGGCATAGCCATTTTTCGTGATGGATTTTCATCGCTAAAATGGATGCCATTAAAAAACTTTTGGCATGTATATTAGCGATGGAATTTATGATGGAAACGGTTTCTATCATTAATATTCCTTCATTAGCAATAAAGTTTCATCGCTAAGGAGGGGATTCCAACTTGAAAAATCGATGGGGTATCTATTGTTAATAGCTAATTTTAGAGACAAAACTTTTCGTCAGCAATTTTTTATCACTAAATAGATATTTTCTTGTAATGATGCTAGGCGTTAATACCATAATTCTATAGAAAACTTAATAGAATAGTCCAAAATTTCACATAGTTTCATCATACCAACCACAATATTAATCACCTAAGTTTAATTTAATTGCCTTAATTTTTCATTTTTTTTAATTCAACAGGGGTTTTCAAAAACTTGAGGGCTTCTACAAAGTTAACTTCTCACCCCACATGGTCGATACCAAAATAATCTTATGTGAAAGTGATGAAATACAAATATCATTGAAAGCAATAAATTGAAATGGTCCACAAATATCGGTTTAGATTAGCTCCTAAACATCTCTACATCTGCTAATCATGTGCCCAATAATATTTGTAGTGGGTAGTCTCTTAATGCAATATACATGTGTCAAAGTCAAACTGTTCCTAATGCTTATGCCACACACGGTAGACGTCTCATGTACTCTATCATGCTTAGACCAATGACAACATTATTTACTGTATACTGAAAAAGATTACCCAAAATTAGGGTATCATTTATTACACATAATCCATCACATAGAATGCTAGAATCAACATGCATGTTACAATACATAAAAATACTCATTCATTACCAAATAAAAAGTATAAACCGACTAGTAATATGAAAACTACTCGGAAGGTAACAACAATCTGATCATTGCTTTGTTGTTAGCATGGATTTTAATCCGATTGCCCATGCTCGTAACTATTTTCCCTTAACTTTTGCTTTTGGTTGCTTACCAATTTAAAAAATTGGCTTTATTAATACTAGCATCAATATCTAATCACAAAAAGTCAAAGGATACATTACCTAAATTGGATTCGAATGAAATAAAGACTAACATAAGGCCTTCACCTTCCAATTTAGAAAATTTTTGCAGTTTGCCCTCTTTGTGCCTAAATTTATGATAGAAATGGCACACTCTAATTTCAAGATTCAAAGGTAGTGGTGGAACCGAAAGGGAACTATGCTTGGCAAGTTTTCCCATTTCCCTTGTGTTATTATTTATTTATTTATTTATTTTAATGCTCTATGTAGATCATTAATTTATTGGCTGGCTCTACTGTCATGTCAGGCTTTTTAACTTAATGGATTAGTATAGTACATTAAAATTGTTTAAGGTGTTCGAAAAATGTCATAGCCTAGGTTCCATTTCATTTGGCTTTACTTGTATTAAGATTTATTTGAATAGGCGTGAAATTTTTTTTAGTTAAATTAAAAATAATGGTGATAGTGAAATTAAATAGTATAATTATAAGATTAAAATTAATAATAAAATTTTTTTTTATTACAAATGTAATAATAATAAAATAAAGTATGGCAAAAAAAATAACCATTAAGGATTTAGATTAAAATTTGCAGTAATGTAATTTATAGTATTCATTTAATATTTTTTAAATTAACAAATAATTAAAAAATATTAAAATTACTTTTATATATAAAATAATATTTTTATAAATAAATATTTAAAAATATTTGCATATATATGCATTATTTAATTATTTGGAGTCTAATTGCTACCCTCATTTTGATCACCTTTTCATAAAAAATACGTAGAGCAAATATTAATTCAAGGTATTTTGTTTTTTTATTTATAATATATTTGGACTTGCACATAAAATAAAATATTGAGAAAAAATATTTTTAAATGTGCTCCACTAAAAAACAAAAAGTTGCCCACTATCTCATAAATGGCAGCCGACTGTAAATGAAAAAAATGGGTGAGCTGTCCATTAGGGAGGCACAATTAAAAAGAAACCACCGTACTGGTCCATTTGGATCCAACGGATCCCTAGAGTTAACTTCTGATGGACCCACCGCAATTTTAACTAGCAGAATTTGAAGTTCCGGAATTAATCCATGTGGGACCCTTGATTTCCATTACAGCAAACAAACACAATCTAGATAAACAAACAAAAGAGATTCCTCCAAAAAAAAAAAAAAAAGAGATTATAGAGTACTACATAACTCCATGGTTTTATAAAAATATGGAAACAGTAATCATAGTAGCTGTCTGTAAATTCCATAATCACACACCGATGTTTTGGTGAATAGTGATAATCCATAGTGAAACTCCAAAAGCCATCTCTACTACTCCCACCCACCTCTTTCCTTTTCCTCCATCACTCTTCTCTGCAGCGCTTTTTGTGGTTGTGGAGTTCCCTACATATATCAGAAATTATATATGACAAAAAAGTAGAGCTAAAAATTAACAACTACTTTCTGGATAAGAATTTGACATCAGATATTAGTAAAGAGAACATGTTAAGTATATGTTACCACCGGCAGCTGGGGTACTGGCATGCCCCTCTGTCAGCTTTTCATATCCTTCAAATAACTTTGCTTCCTGGGAGTTGGGTGCCAAGTGCAGAAGTGCTGAATTCAATGCCAAAATACAAGGCAATCAAAAATTAAACCAAAAAAGAAAAAGTGAAAGAGGGTGAAAATCAAAGGTGTGAATGTATTATATGTGTTTCACTTACAGATGCACTCTGTCATGTTAACAGGGGCACGACATGTGCTTGGAAGGGTTGCTGCAAGAGTAGCGTTGATCTTGAGGCCAAGGCTGGGGTCATCTCTATTTTTAATCAAGACACAGAGGCATTTCCTGCTCTTATCCAGCACCTGTTTGAGCCCACTGCAACAATCTATGGCAGGGGTTTTTGCCTGCCCACCAACATATGGTAGACATGGAGCAAGCCCAACTAGCTGAGTAGCACATTCTGTTCTGTCTTGATTGACATCAGAGCTCGCAAAACCAAGCAGCATCAGAAGCAAGATGAATGAGAGTGTCAAATTTTCATGTTTGGACTCCATAATTATTTTCCACTGCGAAGAAGTGAAGGGAAAGTAAAGGGAAGAAAAAAGAGAGGGATGGGAAGCAAAGAGAACGTTACAGGGCCTTTTATCCATGTATTGTATTTAAAGAGTATAGGAATCGGGAAAAAGAGACGTTAAAGTGGTGGGTGGCTTTGGGAGTTGAAATTAATTTTGAGAGTTCCACGTGGGTCTTCAGTTCTCACATGCTTTGAGGATTAACATTTGTCCTTAAGTGAGCAAAACTGGCTTTCTGCTCTTATGGTAAAACCCAACGATAATCATAATCACAATAACTAGTCTCTCATATGCTCCGCTCTCTCGTCTTCTAATTAGTCTTTTTTTTTTCCGCCAATATCTCGGAAAAAAAATCTGTTGTGCTCTTCATCATTTGTTAAGTACGAGGCAAGATATTTGTGGGAGTTAGTTTAGCTGGGAAGAGGAGTTCTTTTCTTGCTAATCAAGATTCGATTCTTATCACTAGAAGAATTTTAAAAATAAAATTTTAAGAATATTTTCGGTATACAAAATTATAGTAGAAATAAAATGATATGATAAATAAAATTAGATTCAATAATATTATTTTATTTTATATTTTAAATATATAAAAATTAAGATATAATGATTTATTTATTGATTAAAATTATTTTTTTAAAATTTATATAATTTAACTTATTGATATAATTTTTAAAAATATAATAAAATATATAAATTTAATTACATAGATTAAAAATAATTCTTTCTTTTTGGGAAGGATTGAATTATCATAAACAAAGAGGATTTATCTTTGCACTTATGATTTAAAATCACTTTATTTGATTAATAATTATTAATTTTTAGGAATTAAAAATTATTGTATTTTGTATTATTGAAAATCAAATATTATATTGTTTAAAAGTATGAAAATAACCATATATATTGTAATATTTACACAAATTAATAATTTTAAAGTTGTTTAAAGATAATAATATATAAAATATAAGTAATATTTATTTATTTTAAAATAAAATGTAATTAAATTATTAAATTAATATGTATATTTATTGATGGTTAAATTAATTTTTATAATATAAATTATGTAAAAAAATATTTGAATTAGAAAATAAAACCAATTGATTAAATTCATAATAAAAGAAAAATAAAAAATATTATATACAAAATATTCAAAAATACACAAAATTTTTTAAACTTGTTACAATAAATATTAGTTTGAAAAAATAAAAATTTATAATATAAAATAATTACATTTTTTAGATGTAGCAAGTTTTTAATTTAATTATTAAATAGTTAAAATTGATTATTATTAATTTTACATATTATTACACCTCGATGATAAAATTTTTTTTCTTTTTATATGAAAATTATATCACTTTAAAAGACAGTGATCTAATTACTTTTGATGATTTTATATGGTGGTGATTCAAGACTACCACCACATAGAATCACCGAGTGCTTACCAAATATAGTGATTTAATTATTATATGTAAAGTGTTATAGTTTTTGGAGTAATCATCCCATCATCAAGTGCTTATCAAATATAATGATCTAATTAATCATCATATGCAAAATATTATAATTTTTAAAGTAATTATTCGATACCAAATATTACCTAATAGATAACAATGAAGATAATCTTATTTATGAAATAATATTTTGAAGAAAAAAATTATCCTGTGCGCATAGAATGAGATATTTTAAAATTCCCCATATGCAAAGTTTAAAGGTTACAGCATGTTTATGTTTAGTAGATTCATACAATTAAGTTAATAAATAAAATTACTAAATAAACATGTATCAATTATACAAATCCGTTCTTAAAATTTAAAATTTTAACATCCATATATAAATTAATTATCTCTTAAATAATTAATTTGAGATAAATAAGATATTATTAATTTAAAGCATTGTTATTCTATACACATTCCACAAGCAAAGTCAGAATGTTGCAACATCCAAAAACATAAGAGCTGGCTTTTCCAAATTTGAAGTTTACTAGTAGATTTTTTTTTTTTTTCATTTTCTTATCTTTTTTTTCCATTTAGTCCTCCTTAAATTTCTCACATTACAATAAAACGAACTTTTAGCAACGAAAATTTTGTGGCTAAAAATTTTATTGTCACTAAAATCCATTAGAAATAGAATTTCCACAAATAATACTCCATTGAAAATTTGAAGTCGCTAATAATATTCTCGCAAAAATGAAAATTTCATCTATTAATAACTTTTAACAATAAGATTTTTAGTCACTAAAAACTTTTATCAATGGAAATATTTTTATATGAAAATACTTTTAGTGACAGAAATTTCTGCCATTAATTATAAATTTCCATCCCTAAAGTATTTTTTCATTAAAATTATTTCCGTGGATGATTATTTTAGTGACGGCAAATTTCGTTGCTAATACTCTCGTGGAAGCAAAAAAAAAATGTGAAACTATTTTCTTTTAAAATATAAGAAAATAAAATTATTCTATTCATTGATAAAAATAATAATATTTTACAAAATTATTACAAATTTTATATTAATATTCCAAAATACGAGCCAAGAAAGTTCGCAATAATTAAGGAATCAACTAAGAAATTAACAACTAATGAATCAACAAAGGAATTATACTACTAATTTTAGTATGTATGCAGGTCCTATTCTAACCTTTTGATAAAGACATTTTAATACACATGAAATTAATCTAAAGCATGTTCATTGGTCGTGAGAAACTTAATGAACGCAGAGGTGGTGCAGAAACATATTGGTATTCTACATAATCAGGAAGGTATACCATATTTGTGCTTTGAGAGGATGTTGATGTCCCAAAAGCTGCAAAGATCTTTCCTAGAAACAAAGGATCGAACACCTAGAAACAAAAAATTTTCTACCAAAATCAAGAAATAGCAGGGATTGCACTCCTTCAAACACCAAAGTACCATGCCCGTTAGGAAGACGATAACGTTTGATATAAAGAGAAAATGAGGACAGATTTTGATATTGAAATTTCATATTTTTGAGATCAATATTATTAGTCTCAATCAACCAAGAAATTTAAAGAAGGCCGATAGACAAACCAGAATCATGATTTAGTTGTCAATGTGACAAGCAGAAATTCAAGACCTATAAGAGTGCAGTACTCAAGTGGAGTTGATCTTATAAAATTTAAGTTTAAATTTTATTCTATGTGAATTTAATTGTCTAATTATGTTTTAATTCGGTAGTTGATTGTTCAGTGATATATTATACATAAATGTAATAATTAATTGTGATTATAACTTCTATAATATTTATAATTTCATAAAAAAAATACTGTGTTGTTGCTAAAATCTTGTACCTGAGATCGACTTTGGAACTCAATTGGGTACCTGCTTATTTTCTGACAATCAACTAAGTGAAGAGGGAAGTTTAGGGAGTGGAAAAAGAGAGAGAGAGAGAGAGAGAACGTTCCGCAATTGGTCAATATGAAGGGGTATTGAATTTACGATTTTGCTTATAGGTATATTTTTCCCCTAACAACTTATAACCTAATCTTTTCGTGGGTGTTACCTCAATTTATAAAAACGTTTTTTAAATTCGTAATTTATTTTTAGGATATGTTTAATATATAGGATTATGACACACATGATTATAATAAGATAAGATAATATTACAAATATGATTAAATTAAATAATATTATCTTATTTTGTATTTGATATGTGCAATGATTATGATAAGATAATTTATTTATTAATTAAAATTATCTTTCCTTAAAATTTATATAATTTAAATAATTGATATAATTTTTAAAGATATAATAGAATATATAAATTCAATCTGATTGGTTAAAAATAATACTCTTCACTTTGGGAGATGATTGAATCATCTATACCAAGAGAATAATTAATTCTCTTTATAATCTTATCCCTTTTTTTTTTATATATAAACAAAATATAATATAAGATAATTATTATTTTATCATATCCATTATTTTGTGTATCAAACATAATCTTAATTTCTTAATCTATTTTGATATTTACTTGGTTTAAAAGAATATTACATGTATAAACTTTTTTAAACTTGCAACCTTCAATTATTAATTTTAATATCATGCTAACTAATCCAAAAATAAGTTGACAAAAATAATTTTTGAACGTAAAGTAAAAGTGAGAAGGTTTTTTAATTATTATTTATGAAAGAGGAGATTCGAGCATTAGAGCATTACTCTTTTGAATAAAACTCAATCAAAGGATCGAATGCATTAGAAGTAAAAGTCAATCTTTTTAAAGACGAGAAGCTCGTTTGAGCTTTTGAATGAAGTTATAAATAATTTATTTTAAAAAATGCTAATATATAGTAATAAATATTTAATGAATTTTTTTAATATTCTCGTCTTATTTTTTAATAATTCAAAAAATTATGAGATGAATTCTATTAGTTCACATTTATTTTTTTATTTGGTCTAATTTTTTTAATTAATTTCATTTGTTTTTTATTTTTAATTAACAATATTATCGCTTTATTTTATTTACTTGTTTCACTTATGATTCATAAAATATCTCTTTTGTGTTATTTACTTTATAGTATTTTTTAAACCTATGATATTTACCTTGATAAAGTTTAACCTTTTTTATTTAGTAAAAATAAAAATACTATCAAGTAATTTTTTACATTCTAAAGCAGTTATTCATTAAGTTTATCGAAATACTATTTTAACTTTTTCTTAAAGCACTTTAAAATCATTCTAATTGAATAGCAGTTGACGAGGCTCTAGCTGAGCCAAACATACCTGTAATATAGTTGTCATATTCATGCACATGTATATGGTTTACGGCTGAGAATTGGATCTTGTATACGAGTCATTAATTTATTAATAATGGTGACGCATTTAAATTTTTAGGTACGAGATTAAAATCCCATCATATGAATTTAATTCAATTTTATGTTGATTTTATATAGTTAGATAGATTAAAGTCCCATCATATGATATTTAATTCAATTTTATATTGATTTTATGTAGTTAGTTAGCTTGGTTGATTTGTTTATTGACTTCCGTTAGTAATATACTTAGAAATATATATTTTTAAAAGTTATTTAATTGTCAGTATTAATTTTTTAGCAAATGTAATTTGGTAAAAAAGTAATGGAGTCTCTTTTATGTAAATAATAAATAGATGTACTAAAATTAATTAAAAGTGGGTTATAAATTACAAAAATTCACCATTTTATTTAAGCCGAATGAATATGTTCTCGTGGCTTAATAAGGGACAGTTAACTCTCTAGGGATTTTGTTTTCGTTAATTTTGAAGCTAAAATTGTATATATCTTTCTTTTTTTTTTTTTTGTCACCCTTTCTTCCATTGATTTTCAATATTTTTTTCTATGACAATGCCATATATTTTAATTATTTCTTTTAAAATTATTGAGTTGAAAGTCAGCGTTTCAAGCTTAAAGGTCAAATTAATTGGACCTCTATACTCAATTTTATTAGGGTTAATTCGAATTTGCTTAATTTTTTATATTTAATTTGTATATTTTTATTTGAATTGGTTTAAACGTTAAATCAAATTGAATTTATTAGATCTTGTTTCAAATTAATCATTTTTAATTTTTAATTATTATTATTTAGAATTAATCAAATTAATTAAAAAGTTACAAAAAAAACTAATTAATTAAGGTTAAACTACAAAAAAGAAAAATGGGGCAAAAAAACAGAACTAAACAACAAATGGTAGTGGCCGACATATCAGGGGCCTCTTTTGCTCCATTACCCTGCACACTGCCAGCAACCATCAAACTTTGCAAATTTTGTCCATTATGGGAAAATACATAGATAAAAGAATTGAAGAAGGCAACAATTTTTTAAGAGGATGAGCAAAAAATTTTTTTTCCAAGTTCTAGCCTTCCCTTTCTTGGAACCTTTCCTCAGAGCTCAGCACCAAGTCCCATCACCCGCACGATCGGCTTTCCCAAGATTGACCCTTGCTAGCACCCATTTCCCCAAACTATCCATCTACCACACCAAGAACACTAGAAACCAACTTAAGCTCCAACCCAACAACACCGAAAACCAATTTGAAGCTCCACCCAATACACACACCCAAGCCCTTCCCCTGAACACCATGCCTCTCAACTTGCAAAACATTCAAAAAGCACTTGGCAAAAGAGCCAAAAAAAAAACACAAAAAAGGGGCTACTTGAGTGCACATCCCAACCCTCCCACTAAGAGATCCAGACTCGATCACCTTCACAGGCACCAGCCTTCACCCATACCCTTATCGACCCGCACCCTTGCTCATCCCAAAACCCAAGTTTCAGCACCCATTTCCTTGCTACAAAAACTAACGGCCCCCCAATCCAGTGCCATTTCCCTAGAAAACCCTTCTATATTGCTTACCAACTGAGACTGCCACTTCAGCCTACACCCAAGCAAACATACCAAATCCTTCCTAAAACACCCCAAACCCCCTAATACCAAAAAAAGAAAAGCCTTTTATTCAGCCCCACACAACCCTCCATTCACCTTTCTAGTACCAACATTAGCCTCAATCCTTCTTTACCTAAACTGTAGTCCTTCCCCTACACTCCCCTATAGCCTAGCCTTGACTTGTACCACCACAACACCACCCTAACAACTTTCTTATTCCACCCATCTAAAAAACCCACAATACCACAAAGAAAAAATGCACACACACAAAACCAAAGCAACAACAATATCATCACACAACACTTGGGAATAAGGTATACAGTGCTAGCACAAAAAAAATTGGAAAAAAAAATTTTTGATGTAGGGGTTTTTGAAGGGGATTCATGGCTAGATTTTTAAAGAAGAGACTGTAGCTAGAGGAGAAATAAAGTAAAAAGAAAAAGAGTTTGGACCAACGATGATGATAGGTTTGGAGTTTGATAGTCGTAGCTTGTGGCCCAAATCTAAAAGAATCCATAAAGTTTCTAGAGAATTCAAGTTGAAAAAAAGGAAAAAAATGGAAAAAAAGTTAGAGGACAAGTTTTTGGAGTCAAACAGGCATCGATGAGTGACGACCGATAATAGACGGGCATCGTGGCCAACATCGGATCTAGGTTAAGAGTTTAAATGGCCGGTTATCTCTTTTAGAGCTTTGGAACTTTTTTCTTTTAGAAGAGGTAAAATGAAGTTTTTTTTTTTTTTTTTAAAAGGTAAGTTTTATAGCCTTTGAAAGAAAAACGGACAAACATTAGTGACCTGCGTGTGGACTCGACTAGACTCGAGGTTCATGTATTTGACCCGGTTCTCACTCTCTTTCAACAACCTTAGATCAGTCTAGTCAGACCGCTCTTGAACGAACGTGAACCACCTAAACTACCCGTAGACTGTCAATTTTTCTTCAATTCAAAGTCGGTTCACCTGAACTGGACTAGACCCTAACAAACCACTCATAGACCGACTAGATTAGATAATTTTTATATATTTTAATGTTTATTTATTATTATAGTTATTTTATTTATTATTTTTTCATTTATACATGTTTTAATTTAAATTTTCAAAAATAAAAAATAAAATACTAAAAAAAAGATGATTTTTAGACTTTCGGTAATTATAAATGTAAGAAGTATAAAAAATATATTTTAAAAAATAAAAAAATAAAAATTTTCGATGATGGGATTTCGAAAAGTCCGAATAATAATTTTCGAGAGTTCCCTAAGTGAAAAAAGATTTTTAAAAATTACCAAAGTATTAGAATATTTAGAAACACTTTTCAATAAAAAAATTTTATTTTTTTCCTTAATTTGAATAATTTTCTTCAAAAAAAAAGATAAGATAAAAAAATATAAAATATTTATAAGAGTATGCAATTTTTAGGAAATAAACTTATTCATAGAAAATTATATGATTGTATAATTTTAAATATTAAAAATTATTAAAAATAAAAAATAAAATTTTTAAAGATGAGATCCTTAAGTGATTTTTTAAAAATTTTTATGTGAAAAAATTTATCTAAAATATCATCAATTATAAGAGCATTTATAATAATTTTCGATAAATATTTCTCTTTTTTTTAATTTAGTATAAGAAATGAATTTTTAGAAAATATTATTTGAATTTACCCAAATAAGTGTGATCCTAATAGGAGCTATAATTTAAATTCAAATAATATTTTCTAAAAATTCAAATAATATTTTCTAAAAATTCAAACAATTGGTCATTCGACTGAAAAATAGAGATAGTTGAAGAAAAAGGTTGAGAATCTCAGCAAGAGTGGTATTTTGACTCTAGAATTGATGGAACAATAGAAGTTTATTCTATCCAACTACAAAATGTGAAGAGTTGAAATGTGAAAATAGGTCTTGAGTTTTAAAAAATTAAGATAGGATGATTTTCTTTCGAACTTTTGACCTTTTGTATATGACATGTGTATGGTGTGTCCTTAGGAATTATTCAGATTAATCTTGTTAGAATTTATTTTAGAAGAAATGAAGACTTTTGATTTTTCTATGAAATTTTATCCTTATGCATTTATTTGAATAACAGTCTCACATAATTAATTTTCAAAATCATAAAATGAAAATAACTTTGCAAAAAAAAAATGATTCATAATTATTTGAGAATAAAATCCCATATAAACGATTTTCAAGATCAAAACAAAAACAAAAAAAAATTTGGAAAAAATTGGGCATTTTCAAAGGAAAATATGCTTTTTTTTTTTAAATGGTAAGAATCTCAAAGTAATTGATGATTCCTATTTAGAAATAAACTCATCCAATACCTTCACACTTTTCTTTGATCATTCCATGCTTCAATCTTTTTGAATAACTTCACTAACTAGTCATAATCCTTTAAGAGGCATAAATTTAAACTTGAGAACTTTGTCATCATTTGATATATTAAGATAATAATATATTCTTGGCAATGAAGAAAATAGGCCACTTTTGAAATTCATTTTAAATATAAAAAACCAAGTAAGGTACTCTTTCAAATTTTTAATTAGTAATTCAATATGTGTCAATTTTTGCCAATATGATTGAACCATCCAACTTTTTTCAATGACCCCAAATATGGAAAATGCCTGAAGTTTCTTTCTCAAGTACCCATTTTTTCACATTTTAAGGTACATTGACTAAAAGAAGTAAAATTTCTTCTCATCTAAGATAATTTATTTCATGCATTATTACATTTGCCCTTCATTTTGCCAAAAATGTTAAACAATTTGAAACCAAAATGAGCCTTTTTGTGAATTATGCAATCAAATTTGAAACATCCCATATAACTTGATTTTCATCATCATAAGAACCTTGAGTGAAAAATAAGATGGAGTATCAATTATGCAAAAATGATTGATGGTTATAACACAAAAGATAAAAATAAAAATAAAAAGGCTTTTTATCCCTTGCCTCAAATAATTACTTTTCTAACAAAGTGATCGTGTTTAAAATGATGGATAGCCATCTTTCTCTATCCTTCGCATAAAGAAAACTTATCCACTTATCACCCATTTAAGCATATTAAATTTTTTATTCAAAATGAACCCTGGTCAATGATTGTCTTTTATGCTAGAGGACAAAGTAAGGATATCTTTAAGAAACCAACTTCAAGGAAAGTGTTTGATATTTGAAGCATCTAACGTGCACCTTGGAGATGAGATTTTAAGGTAAAAAATGAATAAAGTTTCAGTTAGAATCCCAAAACTTTAAAAAATAGTTTGCAAACGATGAAGTCAAAATTTTCAAAAAAAAAAAAAAAGTACAAAAAAAAGAAGAAAGAAAAAAGAGCAAAAAAAAAAAGTAAAAAGCAATGAAAAAAAGACATATACCTCAGAGATGAGATTCCGAAGTAAAAAGTGAATGAAGAATTAGATAGAATCCTAAGAAAAAAGAATATAGAATTCAAGAAAGTAGAATACTAAAGTTGAAGTCAAATGTTTCCAAAATAGAAAGAGCAAAGAAAGAAAGATACGTGGCTTTTCATCCAAAGAATGCTTTGTAAGATCCTTAGCCTAATTACCCTCAATAACATATGTTAAGCTATTTATCTATTCCTTTAGAACCCTGAACCTTAACCTATATTACATACCTTGAAAAGTCTATTTTGATCAAATGTAGACACTTGAACTGAAAAGCTATATACTTATTAGTATTTGGCAAGTTTTTACCAAGTTCTTCATTATTAAAAAATATAGCTTTAAGGTGAAAATCCAAAAAATGCAGTTTAGAGCTAAAGCCACTCTTGAGGCCCCAATAGAATTTTAGAGTTCTAAGGTTCTATCCAGCATAAAAAGTTACGATGTAAAACCTTTTGAAGGATCAGTATCCGTTAAAGACTTTGCATTTCACCAAAAAATGAAAATAAAAAAACTAGCCTTTTTCTCTTCCCAAATATTTTTTAAAAATAATGGTTACTTTTTATGCACATTGAAGTATCATGTTTGTAATAAAAGAAAAGTGTTTTAGAAAAATTACTCTTTTGTAAGCCCAAGAAGTAATCCTTGCAACCTTTATTGAACTTTTCTTGAAATATGCCTACCAGTGAAAAAACAAAAAATTGCATCACTTGCATTCGTATTGACATGTGCATCATGGGAAAGATATTTAACTTGTATGCTATAAAAAAATCGTATTTGCATCAACTACATGTGCATCATGAGAAAAACATTTGATTTGTATGCTGTAAAAACAAAAAACAAAAAAAAACATTCGTATTTGCATCATTGCATTGGTATTGACATGTGCATCATGAGTAAGATATTTAACTTGTATGCTATAAAAAAATCACATTTGCATCAATCACATATGCATCATGAGAAAGACATTTGATCTATATGCTATAAAAACAAAAAACAAAAAAAAATTCGCATTTGCGTCACTTGCATTCGTATTGACATGTGTATCATGAGAAAGATATTTAACTTGTATGCTATAAACAAAATCGCATAAAATCACATTTGCATCAACTACATGTGCATCATGAGAAAGACATTTGATCTGTATGCTATAAAAACAAAAAACAAAAAAAAAAAACATTCAGATTTGTATCATTTGCATTTGTACCATGAGAAAGACATTCACATTTACATAATTTACATCATAATCAAGGCATTCACATTTGCATCATAAGAAAGACATTTGCATTTGCATCATGGGATTTGCATTATAGAAAAAGTATTTGTAGGGGCATCTACATGAGAGGAACATTAGCATTTGCATTATGAAAAAGTTACTTGTATTTATTTTAGGGGGCAAAAAGAGAGAAGAAAGTCTATCATGAAAGATGAGAAAAAGAAAAAATAGTTTGATAAGAGACCAAAATGTTAAAAAGGTTTGAAACTTTGAAAGAAAAATGATCTAGAAAAAGTAGAGGAGTTGTTAAAGAAAATGAATGAAAAAAGATGAGATACAATACAAGATAAGACCTAAGCCCAAATTAGCTAACGCTCAAGGCTAGATTAGCTAATATTTTAAGCCTAAAATAGCTGGCACTTTAAGCCCAGATCAGTTGACACTCAAGCTCAGATTATCTGGCATTTTAAGCCCAGATTAGCTAGCTCATAAGCCCAAATTAGCTGATATTTAAGCTCATATTAGCTAGCACCCAGATGATATTCAAGCCTAATTTAGCTAGTATGGTTGAGATTTTAAGCCTAGTTTAGTTGGCACTTTAAGCTCAGTTTAGCTAGCACCTAGATCAAACTAAACCTAGTTAAGCTGGCATCTAGATCGCTAAGATTTTTAGGCATAATTTCCAAAATCTTTGGGTAAAACATTTTAAAATTTTAAAGTTTCAATGCCTTTGATATGAGAAGCATTCAAAGATGTTGAGATTTGTAAGACCTCTAGGCATAATTTGTAAGACCTTTGGGTAAAACATTTTAAAATTTCAAAGCATTAATGTTTTTTATACGAGAAGCATTTAGATATGTTGAGATTTGTAAAAACTTTAGGCATAATTTGTAAAACTTTTAGGTGAAACATTTTAAATTTTTAAAGTTTTAATGCCTTTGATGTGAGGACCATTCAAAGATGTTGAGATTTGTAAGACCTCCAGGCATAATTTCTAAGAGCTTCAGACATAATCTTTAAAACCTCTGAGCAAAACATTTTAAATTTTTAAGATTTCAATGCCTTTGATAGGAGGAGCATTAAAAGATGTTGAGATTTGTAAGACTTCTGAGCATAATCTCTAAGACCTTTGGGCATAACTTTTTAGACCTTTGGGCATAATTTATTAGACCTTTGGACAAAATATTTTAAATTTTTAAAGTTTCAATGCCTTTGATGGGATGAGCATTTAAAGATATTAGGATTTGTAAAATTTTTGGGCATAATCTCTAAGTCCTTTAGACAGGATTCATAAGTCTTTTGAGCTGAATATGTTTTAGTTTTGAGATTTGTAAGACCTCCGAGCATGGGATGAGCATTTAAAGATATTAGGATTTGTAAAATTTTTGGGTATAATCTCTAAGTCCTTTAGACAGGATTCATAAGTTTTTTGAGCTGAATATGTTAGTTTTGAGATTTGTAAGACCTCCGAGCATGATCTTTTATTTTATTTTCAAAAGTTGTTTAGTTTTTGTTTAAAAGGGTTTTTAAATTTGTTTTCAAAATATGCAAATTTATTAATTGAAAAAAATCAAATCAAAACAAAACAAAACAAAATAAAAAATTTCAAAATAAAAATTAAAAAAATTAAAAAAAAAAGAAAAAAAAAGAAGAAAAGAGAAAACTTTTTAAAAGCTTTGAATCGTTAACTCTGGATAAAATTATTGTCTATTTCTTTGCTTTATTCTTGATTCTCAGTAATGTGTAAAAAAATACAACTGTAAACATTTAATTTTATCCAGGTTAATTCAAATTTGTTCGATTTTTTATGTTCAATATGCATATTCTTATTTAAGTTGGTTTATGCGTTAAATAGAATTGAATTTGTTTGAACTTGTTTCAAATTAATTATTTTTAATTTTATAGTTATTATTGTTATTATTATTATTATTATTATTATTATTATTATTATTTAGAATTAATCAAATTAATTAAAAATTTACAAAAAAATTAATTAATTAATTAATTAATTAAGATTAAATTACAAAAAAAGGTAGAAAAATAGAACTAAACAACAAATGGTAGTGGTTGACAGAATCAGGGGCTTTTTTTGCTCCACTACCTTATATACTTCTAACAGCCACTAAACCATACAAATTTTGTCCATTATAAGGAAATACATAGATAAAAAAAAAAAATTTAAGAAGGCAATAATTTTTAAAGAGGAAAGGCCAAAATTTTTTTTTCCAAGTTCAAACTTTCCTTCTCTTGGAACCTTTCCCTGAAGCTCAGCATTAAGCCTCTTTACTCACATGATCTCCCTTTTAAAGATTGGCCCTTACCAACACCCATTTCCTCATACCCATCCATCCACCACACCAACATCAACCTTAACCCAACAACACCAGAAATTAGCTTAAGCCTTAACCCAACAACACCAAAAAACTATCTTAAGCTCTACCTAGCACACACACAAACACACAGAGCCCTTCCTCTGAGCACTGCGCCTCCCAGCCTGTAAAACATTCAAAAAACAACCAGCAAAATAGAGCGAAAAAAAAAAGCTAAACACAAAAAAGAGGGCTACTCGA
This sequence comes from Durio zibethinus, assembly GCF_047325235.1. Lineage (NCBI taxonomy): Eukaryota > Viridiplantae > Streptophyta > Magnoliopsida > Malvales > Malvaceae > Durio > Durio zibethinus. Next base: position 8,900,759 of record NC_143174.1, on the reverse strand, counting down.
GTGCATGTCCTAATCCCCACTGGAAGACCCAAACTTGATCACCCTTACATACACTAGCTTTCACCCATATCCTTATCGGCCTGCACCCTTGCCTGTCCTAAAATACCAAGTTTTAGCACCCATTTCCCTATCACAAAATAATAGCCTCTCGGTCCAATGTCATCTCCCCAAATAACATATTTCCATTACCTTACCAACCGATATTACCACTCTAACCTACACTTGAGCGCATATACCAAATCCCTTATAAAACACCCAAAACCTTTTAATACAAAAAAAAGCCCTCTATTCTGCCCTACACAACCTTTCATTCACCCCTTGGAGTACTAACATCAACCCTAACCCTTCCTTACCTAAATTGTAACCCTTCTTTCCACACTCCTATACATCCCAGCTTTAACCTTGACCACCCCAGCACCACCCTAATAGCTTTCCCATTCCACCCATAAGAAAATACCATAATAACCCAAAGAAAAAATGCACACACACAAAACCAAAGCAACAACAATATCATCACACAACCCATGGGAACATGGTACACAATGTTAGTGTAAAAGAAATACCTAAAAAATTTTAGAAAAGAAAATTTTTGATTTAGAGGTTTTTGAAGTGGATTCGCGATTGGATTTTTAAAGGAGAGAGAGGTTATTCCTAAGGGAGAAACATAGTAAAATGAAAAAGAGTTCGGACTAGTAGTGGTGATAAGTTTAGAGTTTGATAGTTGCAACTTGTAGGCCAAATCTAAAAGAATCCATAAGGTTTCTAGAGAATCCAAGTTGAAAAAGAGGAAGAGAAAGGAAAACAGAGTTGAAGGACAAGTTTTTGAGTTAAATCAATGTCGATGAGTGATGGTCAATGACGATGACGGAGGACAGCAGGGTGGCCAGCACTGGGATCTGGGTTAGGAGTTTGAATGGATGGTTATCTCCCTTAGAACTTTGGAACTTTTTCTTTTTTAGAAGAGGTAAAATGAAGTTTTAAAAAAAGTAGGTTTTATAGCTTTCGAAAAAAAAAAGCAATGACCCGCTCGTGGACTTGACTCGACCTAGGATCCTTACACTTGACCTGGTTCCCATTCCCTTTCAGCAACCTTGGATCAGTCTAGTCAGATCGCTCCTAAACCAACGTTAACCACTTAAACCACCCCTGGATCGCCAATTTCCTGGTAATTCAAAGCTGGTTCACCTGAACCAGACTAGATCCCAGCAAACTGCTCCCAAACTGACTGGGTTAGGTAATTTTTATATATTTTCTAATTTTTTATGTTTATTTATTATTATAGTTATTTAATTATTTATTTTCTCATTTATACAAGTTTTAATTTAAATTTTCAAAAATAAATACAAATTATTTTTTTAAATAATAATAAAATACTAAAAAATTAAGATGATTCTAGATTTTTAGTAATTATAAATATAAGAAGTATAAAAAAATATATTTAAAAAATAAATTAAAAATTAAAAATTTTTTATGATGAGACTCCGAAAAGTTTGAGCAGTAATTTTTTAGAATTTTTTAAGTGAGAAAAGACTTTTAAAACTTCCCAAAGTATTAGAATATTCAAAAACTCTTTTCAAGAAAAAAGATTTTATTTTATTCTTTAATTTGAATAATTTTCTTTAAAAAAATAAGATAAAAATATAAAATATTTATAAGAGTATGCATTTTTTAGGAAATAAACTTATTTATCGATAATTATATGATTGCATAAATTTTAAATATTAATAATTATTAAGAAATAAAAAATAAAATTTTCAATGATGAAATCCTAAAGAAGTCCGAATCGTGATATTTTAAGAATTTTTAGATGAGAAAATTTATCTAAAATGCCACCAATGTATTTGAGCGTTTGAGATAATTTTCGATAAAGATTTCTTAATTTAGTATAGGAAATGAATTTTTAGAAAATATTTTTTGAATTTAAATTATAGTTACCATATTTTATTGTATGCATTAAAATATTAATTTTGAAAATAAATATGAACTATCGATGATAGGATTTTTGAGAATTCTGAGTAGTGATTCTTAAGAGATCCTTAGGTGAGAAAACTCTTTTTAATATTGTCAAAATGTTGAAATATTTTTGAGAATTTTTCAATAACAAGGTTCTTATTTTTTTCAACCTAAAATACTAAAATAAATAATAATAAAATAAAAATATGTTTTTTTCACAATAAAATAATTAAGAAAATTTAATTTTAAATACCAAAATTAAGACCATTTTAATCATAATTAAAGGATAAAACATAATTAATTGGTACCATTTTAAATGGGCTCTATGGGGTGCTAATCCTTTCCCACGAGTAATCAACTCTTGAACCCAAACTGTGTCGCAGACTGAAAAATTATCTTTTTAATAAATTTTAATTAATTTTAAAATTTTATTAAAATGATAAGTTTTAATAGGTGACCAATACCAAGCCAAAAAATTATTGATGGTGACTCTTTTTCATGTTCAAATTCGTCTAGCGGCTCGAAAAACCATTACGATACTAATCATAGGTTTTACCGATTAAAATTAATAATAATGTAAGCATTTTAATCCAAAATCGAAAGACTCGAAATCAAGTCACTCCTCAATGCTAGATGTTTTAATTTTAGACTTTCTAACTTGTAATAATAATTATGCCTTATTCCTCTTTAACTCGATAATAATAATAATAATAATAATAATAATAATAATAATAATAATAATTATTATTATTATTATTATTATTATTATTATTATTATTATTACTACTACTACTACTACTACTACTACTACTACTATTACTGGTATTATTATTATTACCTTTAAGGCTAGGGGGATATTTATTGTATAATTGAATGTTTCACATGCTATATAGTAAGGCTAATTTAAACTTTTAAGTGAATAAAATTCATCCCAAAATTTGCTCATTCATCCAACCTATGATGAACCACATGCAATGGTTTATGTACATTTTTTTTTTTACAAAAAAAGAGATAGATAGATAAATCATAAAACAGTATGATACAGGTTTGCCCTACTACATCATTGGCAAGCAAAGCCAAAATAAAGTTATGGGAGTTCCCAAAGATAAAAAAGGAATTATCATTACAGTCATTGTTAAAAAAAAAGTCATTACTAAAATGGGCCAAAGCATCTGTATATATGTTCATTTCCTTAAAAATGTGCATTATTTGTTAATAGTTTAGAATGTGGTAAATCCTATATTAGATAGAAAGATTTAATTATTGATGAATAAAAATTAATTTTTATATTAATTTTATTCATATTTTAAATAATTATGTTTGAACAGAAATAATTATCATATGACAAAAGGTCATAACTATTTGAATATAAATAGATTATTATTCATAAAGGTCATGATTATATAAAAGGTCATAACTATCTGAATGGAATGTTATGTCTGTTCATTCATTATAAATAAATCTTTTATAAAGATCTTCATTAGAGTTATGTATTTTATTTTTTGGATAATTGCTGGTAAAAATATTGACTGAATAAGATAACACCTTAACAATTTATTTTATTAGTGTGTAAAGTCAAAACACAATATGCAAACTATTGATTACATTGCATAAGTTTATGAATATACTGAAATTGACTCCACAATTAGGTTTAATGAATTGTATTATATTTGTTTAAAAAATTGATGCTTATAAAGACTTGTATAGGATATGGCTTGAAAACATAAAAAAGAAATATATGAATTGTTTTACGACCAAAAGAATTATCACTTGTTATTAAGTAACGAATTAAATTAGGTTCTAATGGAATGGTCAATTATTTAATTGTCATGTCTTGGTTATATATATAAAAGGCAAATTATCCCCTGTTTCTATGAAAATAATCAGAAATGGGTAAAGGAGTTTACCATTTGAAATTAGATGCAAGTATAGAATATATGCAGAAAAATAAGATTTGGCACCAAAATTGAATATATTGAGTCAAAATTGAATATACTATTAAATCGTGGCACCAAAATTGAGATAATAAATTGAGTCAAGCTATTTGTATGATTCTATCTTTGTTGGTCATTTATAAATCAAATGTTGATATATATTTTTTTAAATTTATTATTGGTTCAAATTTTGACTAGTGTTTAATTTTCATGAAAACCAATTAAAATTAAATTGATATATGTGAATAATTATTATTAAGATATGGTGTTTCATGGATTAATTGGTGGATAATAAACCAAATAATGATTATTATCATAAACATAGGTGATGTGACATGTATTTTACCTGCTGTGTGTATAACAATAGAAGTGATTTTACAACATAAAAACTTTATTGTGAACACTCACAAAGTGGAAATCATAAAAGTTGTCAAAGAGTTAATCAATGGTTACAAAAAAAAAAAAACATTGCTGCTTTACGCATATGGGATATTGATTAAACGAAAAGGCACGCCATTAAAAATATCGAAACATTTGTCGGTTACTAGCATTTTGAAGGATACTCATCAATGTCTAATTAGGCATGTTTATAAATTAGAAAAGAACATGCAAATTCAATGTTCCAAAGGCACCAATACATGCATGTGTTTAATTCCATTTTATGATAGCATAGAGAATATTAGTACAGTTTGTCATATATTATGAAAATGAACTTAATGGGATGTAATTTTCTTTCTTATACATCTAAAAAAGATATGCATTATGGAGATAGAATGCCATCATCCAATTAATACATTATTGGTTAAAGACAATGAAGGTATTTTTACTTCTAGTACTCGAAAAATGGCCTTTTACAGGCTATTAAAATGAAAAGTGAACAAGTTTTCGAGGTTTTTAATGGTTTTATGACAATGGAAGGGATGTGGTTGGTTATATATCATATTAACATCTAGGCTTAGATAATAATATTGGTTTATGAAAGCCGTAAGCTTTAGAGTTAGCCAATCAATGATTTAACTAATACAAATTCATCATGAATTTTTGCATGAAATATGAGTAGATCTTATATTATAATTATTGTTTATACTATTTTATGAAAATGATTCTTTGGATTCATGTTTCATGACTTGCATTAATATGGGGATCTAAATATGAACATATTGGTCACAAAATGATTGTGAAAGTATTTGAAATTGGAGTTAAATATACTATAGACTCTTATTGTATATAGGCATATTGGTCTTATAAGTAAAGTTTGAATTTATTATATATCCAAAAATGTTTTGACCAATTAAAAATGATAAATAACAAAGATATATAGGCTTCACAATGGTGGAGAAATAAAGTTCTCATAAAAGTTTGAAATCAAGTTTAAAGGTTTTAATAATCATGAACTTAGAATTGGCCATTAGGCAATTACTATATGTATTGAAAACTAATGATAACATTTTAGATGGTTGGTTTTCACTAAAAGCTATCATTATAAATGAGATAATTTTAATAGCCAAATCTATATGATTTGTAGGTATGAGGTAGATTATTATTGTTGGCTTAGAATAGCCATAAGGCAAAATTGATGCCACAATCTTGATCACGTTGTGGTAAATTTTGTTATGTATATGGTCTACTTCATGGATTGTACAAATGATTTATCATCTATGGTTTTAATAATGAAAGTTTCAAAGTATATTTACTTTGAAAGCCATGAGTGATTAAGAGATCTTGTGAATTTGAAAACTTTTATAATAGCAAAAAGAATGCTATTTGATCCATTTGGGTGATGAAAATGGTTTTGTTCATGGTAATAAAAAAAATTATTAATAGTGTCCATGATGAAATAGATTCAATAAATATTTATGAATTGGCAAAAAAGTCTTAAAAGGAGACTATAGAAGCATGATTATATTTGAAATTTTCTTATTGATGTAAACTCTTATATTAAGTTAAAATATAAAAGTTTTGAAACTTTTATTGAAATATTAAGATATTAGCTAATTATCTTTCACTAAAAGTAGATTTGGAGGCTTCCTACTTAAAAAAAGAAAACACCAAATAGTTAAAACATAAATGAAATGGCAACTTGATTAAGTATAAATGATATCTTAATAATTGAATGAGATATTCTTTATAAAAGAATGCATAATTGCACATGGTTGGGGTGATAAGAATCAAAAGAAATAAAAATTACCACCATAGTGTTGTAAGATTTTAGTATAATTTTATGATCAAATTATACAAGCTAATAAATTTAAACACTTATTAAAGTAAAGTCATAAAAAGGTCCTTGAAATCTTAAAAGGACTAAAATCATTTGGTTTATTCATTGAGTTTATCCAATTGTACTAGAAGTATAATTGTATTCAAATGTATAAAAGTATGGAAATAGAATGGTTGAAATTAATAAAAATAGAGTTGTGGCCACAATCAAAACCAACTATTTCTTAAAATGATAAAAATGAGGCAATAATGTTTGGAGCATATAAATGATATACAAAACGAAAAGTTTAGACATATTAGTCTGAAGTGATTATATTAGAGATTCAATCTTAAGTGGGGGTAATTACCATAAAAGAATATTAAATTCCAAGATATTTGGTTAGTAATACTACAAGCAGAATGGATTTAAACCCTTACTATTAAACACCAATAATGGAAACCCAACTTTGAATTAGTAACCTCTAATTACAAAGTTTAATGGGTAAACACAAGTTATTGTTATGTGTCATTAAATACTAGTAAAATCCATTCAAATTTCAGAAACTAGTGTGAACCATTGCGCGGGGAGGATGAGTTTTTATACTCTTAATGGAGTTTTAAATGTCTAAAGCAATTGAGACATAATGGAAACTCTACCTATATAAGCATAGAAGCGGTGCTGCTTCAACAAGAAGAATTAGGGTCTTTCTTGTAAATGTTTATAGTAGGATAAGTATATGGCTATAATAGTGTTAAAAGCGATTATAAACCTCTGACAGAAGAATAAATAAATATTATGTGTGTTATATTTTCAATTCTAACATTAAGAGTTGATGTGTAATTTATAGACACCATCAACTTCGTTAGAATTCTAAGATATATACGCCAATTGGAGGTTTAAATCGAGAGATATCTTCTTATATTCATAATATTTATTTGTGTGAAAGGTAAAAATTAAGACACCAACATTCCAAACTAGTGGGACATTGTTAGTGGTTTAAAATATGGTGCATCCCACATTGGATAGAAAATTTTAATTATTGATGAATAAAATTAATTTTTGTATTAATTTTATTCATATTTTAAATAATTATATTTGAACAAAAACAATGATCATATGATAAAATGGTCATAATTATTTGAATATAAATATATTATTATTCATAAAGGTCATGATTATATAAAAGATCATAACCATTTGAATAAAAGTTTATGTCTGTTCATTTATTATAAATAAATCTTTCAGTATAATCATTTTTACTGCTATTGATTTGAGAAATTGAGACTTTGTTATATCTTAAAAACATAATTGCCTTTAAGAAAATGTTCTTCACTCCTGAAAGCCAAAATTCTTTTTATTATTTCTCTTCTCTTATTTATTTTTTCTAACATTATTCAACGTGGCTAAGTTCTTGCAGCAGCTTCCTACAATCATAAATTAGAGGTTGTGGAATTGGGCTAGGGGGCAGAATGGTTTTAATTAACGAAATAATAGCAAGAACATCAAGTTCAACTTCAAGACAAAAGAAATTGAGTTGTTTAGCCAGCATTAACCCATCCCTAAGGGCCATAGCTCAGCAACGGTATTTGTCCCATAGCTTATAAACCTAGCATAATCGGCAAACCATCTCCCTCATGGTCCCTAATGATGGCTACAGCTCCTGCTCCCTTCGAATTTGCCCTCAAGGACCCATCGATGTTAAGTCTGAGCCATCCTATCTTGGCCGGCTTCCATTTAACAGGGACAAAGGAGACTAGGACATTGCTTGTAAATCCTTGGTTCATCGCCTAGAATTCCTCCACTTTCTAGATAACATGATGGACAATGTCTATCCTTCTGTTATTCCCTTTAAAGATTTATGATTTCTCTCAAGCCAAACCTCCCAAATGACATGCAAGAACAACAAGCCCCAGGGAATACCATGGTTTCTTGATCTTTTGTTATTAGTGGCATTTTTATGCAACCACTTCTTAAGTTTCCCACCAGAGGTAAGATTGATAATGTCCCTTTGCCCCTTCCAGACGCGTTGGATCCAATGGCATTCACAAAATATATGATGAATGTCTTCCGCTTCTTGGTCACAGAACATGCATCTATTTTGGACGTTCATTCCCTGATGCATGAGGAGAGTTTAAGTTGGGAGGATTCCGTGAACGCATTCCCAGACAAAAAAACCGAAGTTTGGGCAAAATCTTCAACTTCTAAATCTAATTCTAATTAATTTCTTCAACACTAACAGTTCTCCCTTTGATGAGATCATAGGCTAACTAGGTGGTAAAGTTTCCACACTTAGAAGCTGTCCAATAGGAAGTGTCATTATCTTGTCCACATAGTTGTGCAGGAACAGCTTAAATAGCGTCAACCACTGACGATGGGAATTGAAAGGAAATTGGAATGCCTCTTTGGAGTTGGAAAGCATGGAGGACTTCTTTGACCCTGATTTGCCCTTCGTTTCTATTGAGAGGCCTTTGGATTAAAGCTCAGATAGTTTAGCCACCAATCCATTTGTCATGCCAGAAACTGGTGTTGGCGCTATCATCGATCACCCATCCTAGTCTTCTATCAAGGATAGAACCGGCCCTTCTCATGGCTTTCTAGGTGACAGCGGGATTGAGTTTGGCTTTTGACTGTTTCCACAAACAAGATACTTGGCATGAAGCGCTTGGGCCCAAAGGTCAAACTTATGGTGCACGAACCTCCGCACCAACTTGGTTAGTTGGGCCTGATTTTGAATCTTAGCATCCCTTTGTCCTAGACCTCTCTCCCTTTTTTCCTTTTATAACCTCATTCCAATTTATAAGGTGAATTTTATGCTTTTGTTTAGTGTCTCCCCATAAAAAAGTCATGTTCATCCTATAAAGTTCTTTGCAAATGCTATAAGGGAGGCCATGACATTACATATGGTAGGATGGTATCATCTCCATGACAGACTTGATTAAAAGGAGCCTCTCTGCAAGTGATAGAAGGTACTCTTCCACCTAGTCAACTTTGCCCGAACTCTTATCAATAATGAAAGTGTAGTCCTATTTACTAACATGTCCTTTGTGAAGCGAAAATCCTAAGTATCTACCCAGTTCATCAGTTTCACTAATGTCCAAAATATTCACCATGCTCTCACGGTGGTTACGGTTGGCGTTAGCCAAGAAGAACACTCGTGATTTAACCAGGTTTACTTTTTGGCCTGATTTGGAGCAAAGGAGTTCATATCCTCCTTTATTGTTAGGCCGTTCTCTTTTTGGCCTTTCCAAAAAAGATGATGTCATTGACAAAAATAACATGGGAGAAAGTTGGGCCATTCCTAGATGTTTTTGGGCAACCACCTTTTATCCTCACACAGCTTTAAGATTCTCAGGCTAAGAAATTCCATGCACATGATGAATAGATATGGGGACAAAAGGTCCACTTGCCTTATGCCCTTAGAGGGTTTGAAATTTTCCAGCATTCCTCCATTCAACAAAATAAAAATGGACGAGGATGAGATGCAACTCATGATAAGGGTGATCAGGGAGTTAGGCAAGTTGAAGAAGGATAGGACTTTTCTAATGGAACTCCACTCTAATCGATCATAGGGTTTTTCCAAATCAAGTTTTACAGGCATTTGCCCTTTTTTTGCTTTACATCTCTTGAAAGAATGAATCATTTCTTGGACAATGATGTAGTTGCCGCACCCTTATCTCCCTGGAACAAAGCTAGCTTGGAAGGGAGATATGATTTTGTTAAAGAGCGACCTAAGTCAGTGAACAACAATTTTTGTAACAATTTTGTATGATGTATTATAAAGACTAAAGGTCTAATTTGGTCAATGCGTGTAGGACTTGTCACCTTAGGGATCAAGGAGATAAGTGTTTCGTTGAGAGTTTTAGGGTTTAACTCTTAGTGTTTTAGGGATCAAGGAGATAAGGGCCTAGACCATTATGACTCCAAAACTCTCAACGAAGTCAGCTTGCAATTCTGCTGAGAAGAATTAGCCAAGCGCAAGTGTGATGCAACCATGTACCAAGGAAGATGAGAAAGGCTCTAAAAGTCCAACCAATTGAAGATCGTTCTAGAACTTTTTAGGACCTGAGGCTTCTCCCCTTTACTTATAAATAAGGGGCGAGGGCCAGCCATTAGAGGAGAGTTAGCTTAGGTTTTACATTTTTCTTTCTTTATTTTCTTATATTGACATTTATGTTCCTTACATTTTATTAGTTGCCAAACAGATTTTTTTGTAGTATTTTCTATTGAATCTAGCTTCAAATTTATAGTTCCTTATGTGTTTTTCAGTGCTCTTTAAGAATCTTTTAATAAAATTTACATTTGCAATTATTTTCCAACTTATTTTACTTGATTTCTCTTTAATGTTCAAAATTATTTTTGAATCTATCTTTTTTGATATACCTATGATTTTTGGATTAAAACTCTATCAAATCTACCTTGTTTTTGTTCAATTCTTTTTCTAATCCATAAAGCTACCATATAGTTGAAATCTAGCTTCAAATTCATAGCATGTCAATCTAGATCAAAGTTGGAACTCATGGCTGGATGTAGGTGACAGTGTAGGCTAGACGTGGAAAGCTAACTTTGGCGTGAATCTTCTCTCATCTTTGGTGTTTTGTTTGGCTTCTTTTTTTCTTTAGTTCTAGTTGTTGCCTTGCTTATATTCATTTTGTGCAATTTATTTCATGTTTTTAATTGTTATTTGGATAATTTTCATTGATATTGCTCTATTTTTTAGATTCTGCACTTGTTTTGAATTTAAGTTTATTGAGCTAAATTTTTTATTCATTCATGCAATTTTCTTGTTGATTTAGGTAGTTAATTCATAGATATATGTTGTTTTAGCTTAAATAAAGTTCATTTTTAATATACAGTAGTAGATTGAATTTTTCTATTGCAACTCAATGCGGTTGCAGTATATGCCAGATGCAAGTTAGTTTTTGTTAAGTGTTTGCTTAATTGTTCTTCAAATGTTTTGTTGTACTTTTAGTCTTCATTTAGTCCTTTACTCTTCCATGCAAATTCCAGTTTAGGTTTAGTTTTATTTGTGCCACTAAAAGTCCAAATCGTGAAATAAAAAATTCATTTACAGTTTGTGTTTGTTTCTTACCATTTTTGGTTCGCCATATATGTTTGGTTGATTTTTCTTTTACATTCTTTTCATTCATTGTTCTTTAGATCATGTTTTCATGTAGGTTGTTTGGTGTCTGTTTAGAATTTAGTTCATGTTCAAGAAACTCTTCATGCTTAGGTTTAGTTATAGTTGCAACTTTAAGCTTTCATTTCAAAATCACGCTATGCATCATTTCTATGCTCCATATGGCATTATTTACAGTTTCCTTAATTCCAGAACTTAGGCATGATTTTCATGGGAATTTTGTAATTTCATTTCACACCTGCATTTCAATTTCACACTTTCTTTTAGTTATCACTTGCTCTTGCATTTTAGGATTAGTTATAATTTTTCATTTGTATTTTTTTTTACTATTCTTCATGTCTTGATTTCATTTTTGGTTTTAGTTGGTTACTTGCATTTTTTTTAGCAAAATTTTACTTTTGATATATTTGGTTTTTAGTATTTTTTGTTATTTTGCATACTAGTTTTTTTTACTACATGTTAATTTTGTATTAGTTGATTTTTAATGGAAATTCTTTAATTGAACTAACTTTAGTAAGAGTATGGTGATAATTGGTACTTAACTTTGAAAGTTTTACCTAATCCTTGTGGGATCGATATTCTGACTAAAAAATCACTTTTACTCATTGTTCGACCTATATACTTATAGATTTCTTGTATCAAGTTTTTGGCGTTATTGCTGGGGATTAGGAGTCAAGAGCTTTAGGCTAGTGTCATCCTTCACCCCACTCTTTTATAGATTGGTTCACCTTCAGTTTACATACATTAGGCTAGTCTTAGGATTGTTTCGGTTCCTAGGTTCTCTAGTTGATCATTTTTTGTCCTTAACTATACATACTTAGGTTTCCATTGTAGGTTATTCTCTTGGTCTAGTGTTCTTATGGCGCATGTATGCACTCAATTAGGAATCATGAGTTAATCCCTTTAGATCTTGAGCTTGAGGCTACTATAGAAGGATTAGGAGGGAGAGACAAATCAATCCTACCATCACTATGGTCGAGTAGGACACTAGAGCCCTTAGGGTTATGTTGTGACTGATCTTTCTGGTTTTCAACCAAGCATTATAAGGCTAGCCATACAAGCCAACAATTTTGAGATTAAACTTGCAATCATCCAAATGATATAATAGTCGGTGCAATTTAGTGGTCATTCGAGTGAGGATCTGAATGCACATCTTTGGTGTTTCTTAGAGACTTACGATACATTTAAATAGAATGGTGTTACTAAGGATGCCAATAAGCTTATATTATTTCCATTTTCCTTTAGAGATAGAGCCAAGTGTTGGTTAGCTTCGATGCCACAATAAAACAGGTTTAAAGCTTTATTAAAAAGATAATTTTGGTCTACAAAAATAGATTGAGTTCAGTAGTGGGTTACATGTGGGGAAGGATTAGCACACCCACAACACCCACAAAATTGATAACCAATTAATTATTTACTATTTATAATTCTAAATAAAAATTATTTTTTATATGAAATGTAATTATAATTCCCTTTGATTTTAAGAAACAAAATTAGTTTAAAAAATCTTTATTTAGGAATATAATGAACTCTTCGAATTAAAGAGATACCTTCAAAGTTTCCTACATAAAGACAAAATTCAAAGATAGTATTTCTATTTAAGATTTATTATAACATTCTTTCTAAAATAATAAAATAACACTCTTTGTAAATGATAATCATTGATAACTCTCCAACATCTAAGTAGAGTACTAACAATTATATTTTAAGGAATGCTATTTTAATTTTATTTGTTCAAAACTAAAAATGTTTTGGAAAACTTTTTATGCAGTAAAAAAACTAATAATATAATTAATATTAAGCATCAACAAACATATATATGAATTATGAATGTACACATTATTCTAAAAAGTGAGTTATATGTAGGTGATGATAAAATAGAAATTTAATAATCTAGTTTTCAAATATAAAAAAACCACTTGGACTATCCAACATCTAGGCAAAGTTTGGGTACAACTTTTTTTATTTAAAATCTCGTCCTATTATTTTTATTATTTTATTATTTTTATATTTGTTATTTTAACAAAAAAAAATTATTTTGAGTTGCAAAAATGTATGAAAATTCTTAATGAAATAAAATTTCCTAAATACCCCAATATCTAGCCAGCATTCGAGAATAAATTACTTCATAAAAGGTTTTCATGCAAATCTTTAGAAATTTAAAACGACTTTAAGGTTTTGGGTAGCTTTGGGTTTAAATTTTAAAAATTTATGAACCTCTCTAAATGTCTCCAATATCTAGGCAAACTTTCGGAGCAAGCTCGTTTTTATAATTCTTTTAAAAAATGAATTTTTGTATTCTTACATATTTTATATATATTTATTCTTTCTTTAAAATCATTATTATTATTATTATTATTTAAAGTGTATGAAAAATAAAATATACGAAACATAGATTCAAGAGTTAAAGATTAAATTAAGACAAGTATGAGAATCCAAACAATAAGGTTATTAACAATGCATAAAATTAAACTTGTAATTAAATTTAAACAACATAAAAAAATGCATAGGTATAATTGAAATTAAACACACATGAACATAAATTTTATTAGATACAAACTTTAAGTCTTATAATTTAAAATTTCATTTATTAGATTATTTTAACTAAAAAAACAAACCTGGACCTAACCTTTTTTTTAAAGCTAAAAAATGGATGTAAAGGATATAGCCTTCATTTCCCCACATCTTGAAGCTTTTATTCATTAAAATAAAAAAAAAACTTTAAATAAAACTATGGCTTTCCACCGTGAAAATGGGGTCCAGACCCATGTAATTGGGTTTGGATTAATGAAAGGCCATAGGCGTTGGTCTTTCTTTTTACACAAAGCCCTAACTACTTAATAAAAAGAGGTGGGACTATTTTAAAGTGAAAAAAGAAGGTGGTGCCGAAAACCAAGAAAAGAAAAAGGAAAAAATAAGCCAAAAAAATAGAGAGAAAAGAGAGAAGGGCGAGTTTGTTGAACGAAAACTGATCCGTGGTCTGATTGAGCTAAAACTTTGTTAGTAGGTTTACGATTCAGAGTTTTATATTTGAACGATGAAGATTGGGTTTAAAGCTTTCTAGAAACAAATTTAAGGTGTATTTGTTGAATCACCTATTTGATGAGATTTCTCCAATTGTCTCTCTAATTATTGATTAGCTCTAGTTTTAGCTAGAGAAAAACTTTGTATATCTATTATTTGATAGTGAAGATTTTTTTTTGGTGGTTCGTGGTTTTTTCCTCTACACTTGAGGGTTTTTCACGTAAATCTTGGTGTACTTTATTTTTCTTATGTTATTTATTGTTGATTGTTGTCTATTACTGTGGGTTTATTATAATATATTACTTATGTGTTGTTGTGTTTGTTGCTTTAGGCCTAATAAGTGGTATCAGAGCAAGGGTTATTTTGAGACATCAATACAGAAGTAGCACAAGACAGAAATAAATTCCGTTTAAGATCATAAAGGGTGATACAAGTTTCATGATAAAATTAACAGCATCAGATTATTCAATTTGAAAGTCTATAATAGAAGATCATTTATACTGCAAAGATTTGTATAAGTAGGTATTAGGGGATTTGGCTAAACCAACAAATATGAAAAATAAAAGCTAAAAGAACTTAAGCAAAAAAACACTGGCTACAATTAGACAATGGGTTGATATTAGCGTGTTCCATTATGTAACATAAGAGATAGATGCTCACATTATTTGGAAAAAATTGACAGCATTGTATAAGAGAAAAATAAGTTTGAGTAAAGTTATACTTGTTAAAAAACTTGCAACTTTACAGTATAGGAATGGACGATTGATTATAGAGCACTTGAGTGATTTTCAAGATATATTTAATCGAATGACTACTATAGAGCTTAAGATGGATGATGAAATAAAGACATTATTTCTTTTGGGTTCATTACCCGACAGTTAGAATACTCTAGTTGTGACTATTTGTAATTCAGTTCTTGATTACAAGGTAACATTGAAGATGGTAAAAGATAGTATACTTAATGAAAAAGCAAGGCGAAAAGATTCAGACCCTGAGAATCAAGCTCTGGTAATAGAGAATAAAGGTAGAAACATCGACAGAGATCAGAATTCAAAAGGCTGTAGTAAGTCTAAACATAGATCTAAGTCTAGAGATAAAGTAAAGTATTTCCATTATGGTAAAGTAAAACATATAAATGATATTGCAAAATCTTAAAGCAAGAGCGAAAATACAAGAGTTCAGATGATGGTAATGTTACAGTAATGAATTTTGATAGTGATTTAATTACTTTTATTATTACACATGATGATTGTAATAATGTTGGTGATCCCGATATTGAGTGGATAGTTGACACAGGAGTGACATATAATTGTGTTCCTAAGAGAGAGTTGTTTACAACTTACAAAGCATGAGACTTTAGTTGTACCAAGATGGGAAACAAGAGTGTATCAAAATTATTAGGATTGGAGAATTATTGTACAAACTAGTATAGGCTGTATGTTGACTTTGAGGGATGTTAGACACATTTCAAATATGAGAATGAACTTGCTTGCTATTAATGTCATTGATAAGAAAGGATATGAAAGTTGATAAAAGAATGGGCAGTGGAAGCTTTTTAAAAGATCTATGGTAGTTGCAAGGAAAAAACTATGCTACATAATGTATAAGATATGGATGCAATTGAATGGCAACCAGATAAATGCCATTGAGGATAATGCTTCAGCAAACTTGTGACACAAGAGGTTAGCACACATAAGTGAAAAGGGGTTATAGTTTTGGCAAGGCAGTCTCTCATTCTTTTGACCAAAGGTACATCATTTTTGTAATCATTGTTTGTTTAATAAGCATCATAGATTTTCTTTCATAAAAGTTTTCAGAGAAAAGAAAATAGATTAAAATTAATTTATTCTGATGTATGTGGTCCCATTAAAGTTGAGTCATTAGGTCTTAGGAGGTATTTTATTATTTTTATTGATCATGTTTCACGTAAGACTTGAGTGTATATGTTGAAAAATAAAAGCCAGTATTGTAGTATTTTTAAAAATTTTATGCCATGGTGGAGAGGATGTCAGGGTTATCCTTGAAGTGTATTTGGACTGATAATGGTAAGGAATACACATCTAAAGACTTTGAAGAGTACTGTTTAAAGCATGGGATCAGGCATGAAATGACAAAACCTAGTACATTGTAACATAATGGTGCAGTTGAAAGGATGAATCACACCATTATGAAAAAAGTTATATGCATGTTGAGGATGGCAACATTACCAAAGCCATTTTGGGGTGAAGTAGTCAACACAGCATGTTATTTGCTTAACAGATCACCATCAGTTCCTTTGGGCTTTGACATTCTAAAAAAATTATAGATAGAGAAAGATACTTCATATTCTCACTTGAAAATATGTATGTGTTGAAAAAATAGAGGTCAAAGCTTGACAGTAAGTCACATAGTGTGTGTTTGTCAGATATGGTGATGAAAAATTTGGCTATAGGGTATGGGATCCAATTAAGAGAAAGAGAGTCAGTAATAGATATGTGATCTTCCATGAAAAAAAAATCATAGCAGACCTTGAGAAAAATGAAAAGACTACACGAGTTACTATTGAATGTGATGTTTTAACACTGACAAAGGTTCCATAAGAAAAAGCATCAAATGGTAGAAATGAGTAAGAAATAGAACTTGGGGATATGAATGAGGCAACCATAATTAGTGATGAGCTAGATGCAATCAATTTTGAGCAGGGTGAGCAATCCTCTCCATTAGAGAGTGTTAAGCTGAAAGTGCTACCTTTGGCATTAGGTAGTGTAGAGTCTCAGGTTAGAAGATCTACTAGACAGCACAAGCCATCTACTAGGTATCCAAGTTCATATTTTATTTTAGTTACTAATGTGGAGGAGCCAAAAAACTT
Organism: Durio zibethinus; assembly: GCF_047325235.1. Classification (NCBI taxonomy): domain Eukaryota; kingdom Viridiplantae; phylum Streptophyta; class Magnoliopsida; order Malvales; family Malvaceae; genus Durio; species Durio zibethinus. The sequence goes on along the minus strand of NC_143174.1, from coordinate 8,883,666 downwards.
TCAAGATGTATAAGCTACTCCGGATAGAGAGTACTGATTAAAAGAAATGAAAGAAAAGATAGAGTCATTGCAAAAAAAATAGTACATATGATCTTGTTAAACTTTTAAAAGATAAGAAGCCATTGAAAAATAAATGGGTGTTTAAGTTGAAAAAAGATGGTGATAAGCTAGTGAGGTACAAAGCTCGATTAGTGGTGAAAGGTTTTTCTCAGAAACCAAGCATTGATTTTGATAAGATCTTTTCTTCAGTTATAAAGATGAGTTCTATTCGAGTGGTATTAAGATTAGCAACTAGTTTGAATTTTGAGCTTCAACAACTTAATGTTAAGACTGCATTCTTGCATGGTGACTTATAGCAAGATATTTATATGAATCAACCTGGGTTTTGAAGTGAAAGAGAAAGAGCACTTAGTTTGTAAACTAAAAAAAAGCTTGTATGGCTTGAAACAAGCTCTGTGATAGTGGTACAAAAAGTTTGATTCTTTTATGGTGAGCCATAGCTATAAAAGATAACAGTGGATCTTTGTGTATATGTCAAAAAATTTTTTATGGTAACTTCATTACTTTTTTTATTATATATTGATGATATGTTGATTATAGGATAAGATACGAGTATGGTTCGTAGGTTGAAAGAATAATTCTCTAAGTTTTTTGACATGAAGGATTTAGGTCCAGCAAAGTAGATTCTCAATATGAGCATTATCTGGGATATGAGAGTTAGAATACTATTGTTGTCATAGGAAAAGTATGTTGAACATGTGCTTAGTAGATTGAATATGCAACATGCTAAATCAATTAGCAATCCACTTGCCAACCATTTTCATCTGAGCAAGAAATCTTATCCGGTGACTAAGGAAAAGTAACTAGCTATGTTTAGTATTCCTTATTCTTCTGCAATCAGTTCTTTAATGTATCTTATAGTTTGCGTACAACCTAACATTGCTCATGCAGTTGGTGTAGTGAGCAAAATTCTTTCTAATCCAAGAAAGGTTCATTAGGAAGCAGTGAAATTGATTTTCAAATATTTGAGTATGCTTGAGTTATGGAGTTTCACAACCAATTTTAGAAGGGTTTACTGATGTTAACATGGCAGGTGATCTTGATGATAAGAAATATACTTTAAGGTATTTGTTTACTTTTGCAGGAGGAGTAGTGTTTTGGTAGTTTAAGTTGTAAAAGTGTGTCACTTTGTTATCTACAGAGGCTGAGTATATTACAGCAACTGAAGCACGTAAAGAAATACTTTGGATGAAATATTTTCTCCTTGAATTAGAGTTGAATAAGAAAGAGTATATGGTGTTCTGAGATAGCCAAAGTGCTTTAGATTTGAGTAAGAATACCATGTACCATGCTAGAACGAAGCACATTGATGTTAGTTATCACTGGTTATGTTCAGTGATTGGAGAACAACAGATATTGTTGAAAAAAGTCTATACTAACAAGAATATAGCAGATATGTTAACTAAGACACTTTCAGCCGAAATGAGTTTCTTGGCCAAGGTAAATTCTAAATGAAACTACTATGATAATGAATCTCCTCTTAATGGGGTTGAAGGGGGAGATTGTTAGGAAAATGGGATCCAGCCCTATGTAATTGGGTTTGGACTAATCAAAGGCCATAGGCCTTGGTCTTTTTTTTTACACAAAGCCCTAACTACTTAATAAAAAGAGGTGGGGCTATTTTAAAGTGAAAAATGAAGGTGGTGCCGAAAACTAAGAAAAGTAAAAGGAAAAAATAAGCCAAAAAAATAAAGAGAAAAGAGAAAAAGGAAAGTTGGTTGAACAGAAATTGATCCTGGCCCGACTGAGCTAAAACTTTATTAGTAGGTTTATGATTTATGGTTCTACATTTTGAACGATGAAGATCGGGTTTAAAGCTTTCTAGAAACAAATCTAAGGTGTATTGTTGAGTCACTTATTTGGTGAGATTTCTCCAATTGTCTCTCTAGTTGTTGATTAGCTCTAGTTTTAACTAGAAAAGAACTTTCTATATCTATTATTTGATAGTGGAGATTTTTTTTAGTGGTTTGTGATTTTTTCCTCTACGTTAAAAGGTTTTCCATGTAAATCTTGGTGTGCTTTATTTTTCTTGCATTGTTGATTGTTGATTATTATCTATTACTATGAGTTTATTGCGATATATTTCTTTTGTGTTATTGTGTTTATTCCTTCAGGCCCAGCACCAATTTGAAACCAACTTCACACCCCCTAAGTAATATACTATTTTTTTTTAATGCCATAAAACAAGATAAAAGGGATTTTGAGAACCCTAAAACCATGTACCTTAGTACCTATGCTTCGGAGGTCCCCTTTTTTTTCTTTCTTAAGCAAATAGTAAATAAATAACTAAATAACAAGCTTAGTACATCGAAATAAACCACTGACAGAACGAAAACATTCTCTAAGTAGTAATAACTTAAAATGAAACAATAAAAAAATGGAAATTCAAGTTGCTTGAAGCCTTATAGGCTATTTTTCAACCTAATAGTATTCAAGAACCATCCTTATCTAGCTCAAACAATCTTGAAAAGCAAGGGAAAAGAAATAAGAATAGCAAAGAAGAAAATTTGGAAACTGACATTAAAAGGTTGCATTTTAATTTATAAACAAGGTGTTTTTGGATTTCAAATTTTTGAGGAAGTTTAACTACAAAAAGTAGGAGACCTAAGGAAAAGAAAATGACAAGGTAAATATAGTAAACAACCCTCAAAACCATGACTACCATAGGGCAGTAGTTTTAAGCCGTTAAAGAGGAAAAAAATTTAAGATGAATATGTGCAGTTGTGTGGTCTTCCTTTTACCTTCAAACCTTAAAACAATGTATAAAACAAAAGCAAGTAGAGTCAAAACTAGATAGAACTAAACTAAAAATAGCAACTAAATAAAGAAACTTTAGGTAAGAGATTATCTAGAAAGGTAATTTAATAGAATTTGTACACAACCTGTAAAGACTACAAGCCTTAGCAATGGCTTTTGATGTTTGCATGAGGTTATGCACATTTTTTCAATCATGGACTCACCTTTCATCTTAAGGATGTTAGATATTAAAATGACCAATCATGAAGTCTAAAACTTGTAGACAACCAAGGAAAACAAAAACTAGGGACTTGATGCGCCAACCTCTTTACCAACTAAACCAAACAGCAAATAAAAAAAAAAAAAAAGGTAGCTTCAACACAAATAGCCATTCACTAAAAGAGTAAATGTCCAAAGTTTTGGGTTTTCTCCCTTTTGTTTTACTTTCCATCTTTGCTCTGAAGAGCTTTTTGTTTTTTATAGGAAAAAGAAAAAATGGTTTTTTTTATTTTTTTTTATGATGGTAGAGCCTAAAGATTTAAAAGCCAATCCGAGGATTCTTCATGGAAATAAAAAATATTTAGAATGTTAAGCTTACCCAACCATATTTCATTCTATTTTCAAATTGGTTTTAGGTTCCTTACACCTATATTTCGAAAAGACATTAGCTTTTGCTAAAAATTTTCTTTTTATTGCAATTAAAAAAATTTACACCATAGTTAAAGAACTAAGCTCCATGGAACTGTATAACTAAAGTTCTTAGGGTTTTTTTGAAAAAAAAAAAAACTCAAGAACCATTTGAAGCCTTATCTTATTTTTCTTTTTTGTTTTTTTTTTTTTTTTGGGGAAGGTTTTTGGTTTTGTAAATGGAAAGGCTTTTTTTTATTTTTTTTTTATTATTAGCATTTAGCAAATTAAATGGGAAAGAACATGAAGATCCTAGCACAAAAGCAACAGAGATGAAATAAAACAACCATTTCAAAAGTCAACCTTTTTTTTTTATTTTTTTGTAAGTTTCTAAATACTAGAACCCACATCATGCTTTTACAGGCTTCCAAAATGTAAAATCATACATGACAAATAAAAAGGCTCATGACTTCAAGCTTTGAATAGCTAAACTTTATGCTGCAACATGGCAACTATTTTTATGCATCTGAAATTTTTTATGACAATGGCAAGCATTTCATGAGTTTAGGTTATGTAAGAAGAATAAAAAAATATACCTTTTTTATGTGCTGTCTAAAGGTGCTTCTTCTTCATTTTCAACCAGGCTCACTCATTTTCCTACATATGTACTTCAAAAAAAAAAAACTCTCATTTTTTCTTACTTTTGGCAACTCTAAAACCTTTTCTTTTTCTATTTTCTTGTTGTTTTTAAATGGCTTCTCCCTTTTGCTTCCTCTCCTCCTAAACTCCAAAACTAGCCCCTTTATTCTTGTAAAGAAGAAAGCCACTAAAACATCTTTGAAATATTGAATATAGGCCTTTGAATCAAATCTCATCCAAGGGCCAAAGTTTTTCCCTTTTTTTCTCAATGAGCAATTTTTAGCCATTGGATCAAGATTCAATATGAGATTTACATGTCCACAATATTCACTATAAAGATTGGATTTTTATAGCCCCAAAACCAACAAATATAATTTTACCCTTAGTATAAAGTTTTCGATATTTAGGCTATTTTTTCAGAAATCAATGTTCTCATTCTCATTTTTGGGACTTTAAAGCACCAAAAATCATGAAATATTATGGAATTTAGATTTGAAAAGCTTTATGAAAATCCAAGCTTGGGAAGGCCCAAATTATGTAAATACCCCTAAAAGGTATTTTGAAAATTTCACATGTCTTGAGATATTATTGTCATTTTAAATGCAAAAAAAATATTAAAAAAATTGAGATCTAGAAAGTTTCATGAATATCCAAGCTCAAAAAGGCCAAATTACAAAATACCTCTAAGGGATATTTTGGTAATTTTACATCTCTCAGGTTACTATTGTGATTTCAAATGCACCAAAATTTATGAAATATTATGAAATTGAGATCTTGATAGTTTCATGAAAAAAAAAATGAACCTTGAAAAAGTTAAATTACAAAAATCTCTCTAAATGGCATTTTAGTAATTTTGTACTCTCTAAGTGTAGTAAAAGTTTTTAGTGTTTTAAAAATAATCAATTTTAACTTTAAACCGTATTGGTTCCAATTAGGTTATGAATTTTGAGAATTAACTCGGGATCTATCCATTTTGACCAAGTTTGATCGAATTTGACCTGGGTTGATTTTGGGGCTTAATCGTTTAATTTATACTTTACTTATCATGCATCCATGTGAAAAGGTAGTCTCTATATAAATCCCATGCAAAAGAGTTTGACAGTAATCCTATGGCTCTCATTTTCTTTGTTTATTATATACTTAAATATCGATGCATTTTATAGGCTCTTAAAGTGGGCTTTTCTTATGGGCTTTAAATGGGTTTTGTTTAGGCTTGTAATTAGGTATCAAAATGGTTTAGTTAATGGTCCTAAATTAATGGTTTTGTCCTGCATTCATAAATGGACTTGGGTCAATCATATTAAAAAAATATTTCAGACAAAATTCGTTGTCCACAACTGCCTCTTTTTGCATATTTTTGAGAATTAAAAATAATGGAAAGACATACATGACAATTTTATCCAGATGATGCTTCTGAGTAAGAGAAAGAGAGCAAGAAAACTTTTTTTTTTCTAAATGATAAGTCCATAAACTGTAAAAAATAATTAAGATTGACACACAAGTTAACGAATAAGAATGCTCAAGACTAAGCTACAAACAAAAAATAAAAGATGACTATGATTAAACTATTAGTCGAGAAATAAAAGTGACTAGGATTGCACTGTGAGTCAAAAAATAAAAATGATCAAAATTGTGCCGCAAGCCTAGAATTGAAAATGACTTGGATTGAACCACGAGTCAATCAATAAATATGATAGGGACTGAACTGTTATTCGGGAAATGAAAAATATGACTAGGATTGAACAACTAGCCGAAGAATGAAAATGATTGAGATTGAACCGCTAGTCAAAGAATGAAAATGACTAGAATTGAAGCATGAGTTGAAGAATAAAAATGATTGAAATTGAACTGTAAGTCAAAGAATGAAAATAATCAGGTTTTAACTGCGAGTTGAAAATATGACTGGGACTGAATTGTGAGTCGAAAAATAAATATGACCGAGACTGAATCACAAGTAGAGAAATGAAACATTATCAGAATTGAACAGCGAGTCAAAGAATAAATACGATTAGGAATGAACCACAAGTCAGGAAATGAAAATGACTTGGATTGAACCGTAAGTTAAAGAAGTGAATTAGGTGCTCTATAAATCAATAGTCAAGGTTTAGAAGATCATGCTAAGGGTAACCTTTCATCTTTGGAGCCAATTCTCTTAATCGAATTATCATTTTTATTTAGAAAGAAACACATCTTGATTTTTTTAGACGTCTCATAAAGAGACCGTCAATACAACTTATTGTAAAAATGTATGTGATGCATACAATAATTATGATGAATTAGAAAGATAAAGATGCAATTAATAATTTAGATCATGAGCTTTCATTCATGTTAATTCGATTTTTAAGATTGATTCGGTCCTTCCAAACTTTAGAAGTCGCTTTCAGTATTCTCGCTTTTCTAAACTTTCATTTTTCGTCTAATTATTTCTCATTCCTTTTAGTTTGGAATCTTAGACTTTTAACAAATCGATTTGACTCTTGCTTGTCCTAAAACCTTCTCTAAATTCTTTCTTTATCTCTCTTCCTTTTTTTTTTTTAATGATTAATCAATTTTTCCATTTCATTGTTTTTGTTTTTTGACCCTGCATTGTTACTTTCCATCATGTTTGCATCTTTTTTTTTTATTTTGTTTTTTTCTAGTGACACGTTGGTCTATCATGAACATTATTAATCATTATCTTAATTTCAAGTGACAAATGCAATCATTCCATGTTCAAAGTTGAGTATGAGATTTAGTTAACCATAAGGTATTTATTTTGGTTTTAAAAAGAGAAAGATAAGCTTTTTGAAAGACAAAGAATAGGTAATTCAAAGATATTTTAAGAATCAAATATCAGTTCTTTAAATGATGAACATTTGAACAACCATGACCTACACGGACCATATCTTTTCCTAAAAATCTGTCATATTTACGATTTTGCTATGTTTGATCTCATACAACTAATCCTTGCCCTACTATTGCAACCGATGGAAACTTGCCCCTAAAAGTCATTTCTCTTGAATCTGACATCGATTCTCTTTTTTAAATAACTTTTTTAGGTTTTTAGCTTAAACGATACTCTTTTCGGTTCAGACCATTCTTTTTGGGTTTTCAATATGATCTCTTTTTTCTTTTTTTTTTAAGTAAAATATTTCTTAACAGTGTCGAAATTCATAGGATTTGACCATTTATCACCATCCATTTCTATGAGGATCAGAGCTTTACCAGAAAATGCCTTGTTTACCACGTATGGACCTTTTCAATTGGGTGTCCATTTCCTTTTACTATCATGTTGAATTGGTAAAATCCTTTTCAAAACCAATTCACCTTACGAAAGCATCGGGGTTTGTATTTTCTTGTCATCTGCTCGCATGATTCTTTTTTGGTACATCTACCCATGATTGAGTGCCGAAAGCCTTGTTTCTTTAATGAGATTTAGTTGTTCAAAATGATCTCAAACTCAGTCTACTTTATTCAATTTTAGCTTTGTTAAAACCTTTAGGGAAGGAATTTCCACTTCGATTGGTAAAATAACCTTTATCCTGTACACTAGTGAAAATGGGGTAACCTTTGTAGAGGTTTGAATTAATGTTTTATAAGTAAGTCAGGCAAAGGGTAACTTTTCATGCCAGTCTTTATATGTATCGATCATCTTCCCCAATATTCTTTTGATGTTCTTATTCATAGCCTCTATTGCACCATTTATTTTTAGCCAATACAATGCTAAATGATAAGGCTTTATCTTGAATTCTGCAACTAACTTATTCATCATCTTACTGTTCAAGTTGCTAGTATTATCAAAGATGATCTTTTTTAGGAGCCTATTATGGCATATTATTTCTCTTTATGAATTTCTAAATCACTGATTGTATAATACTAGCATACGAAGTTGCTTCCATCCACTTGGTGAAGTGATCAATTATTACAAAGGTAAAAGATGCCCATTTGAAACTTTTATGGTTATTGGTCTAATCACATCCATTCCCCACATAGAGAAAAACCATGGTGATGCCAAGACATGTAGTGGGATTGGAGGAGCATGAATCTTATCCTCGTAAATGTAGCATCTGTAGCATTTTTGGGCATAACTAATGTAATCATTTTCTAATGTAGACCAATAGTAACTTGCTCTCATAATTTGCCTAGCCATCATATGCCCATTGGCATGTATTCCATAAATTCTCTCATGCATTTCTTTAAGTATCTTTCTTGCTTTAATAACGTCTGCACACCTTAGCAATATCTGGTCTTGGCTCTTTTTATATAGGATTTTTCCATTAAAAAAAAATCATATTACTAATCTTCAAATAATCCTATTGTCATTCTCCGAGGCCTATTCGGGGTAATTTTGGCATTTGATAAACTACACAATGTCATAATACCATGGTAGTCGATCCACCTCTTTTTCCACATTTGAACAGTGTGCTAGTAAATTTCTCATTTGTACCCTGATAGGATGGATTCTCATTTTATCATTTAACTTGAACATTGCTACCAAAGTAGCTAAAGCATCAATGATCTGATTTTTCTTTCGAGTAACATGCTAAAATTGGATTTTTTTTGAACTGCTTTATCAAGTTCGTTATATGCTTTTAGCATAATATTAATTTTAGGTTCCTAGTCTCTTATTCACACTTTAATTGCGAAATTACTATGGTTGAATTGCTATATACTTCTAGTGCTTCAATCTTTTTTTCAATGGCCATTTGTAAACCCATAATGCATGATTCATACTTAGTAATGTTATTTGTGTAATTGAAATCCAACCTTACAGTGTAGGGGTAGTAATTTTATTATAAGGATATTAGCACTGCCTCAATACCATGCCCCATTATATTAAATGCCCTGTCAAAAAACATCTTTCATGATTTTCTTACAGGCACTTCATTTTCATCCTGTAAGATAGCCATTAAGTCTTCATATAAAAATTCAAACTTCATGGATTCATAATCTTTTATAGTTCGATCAACAGGAAAATTAGCTATCACACTCTTTTTTATGAATTTTTGTGCCACATACATAATATCATATTTTGAAACTTGACCTGCCATCTCACTATCCTGTCTAACAAAGATGGTTTATAAAAAATGTACTTAAGGGGATCTATCTTTGATATCAGCCAAGTCATATAATAGAACATATGCTATCTAAGTCAATGGATAGTCCAAACTAAGGCACAATATATTTTTTTTACTTGAGAGTACTTAGCCTTATACTCTGTAAACTTTTTGCTTAAATAGTAGACAACATGTTATTTTTTACTAATTTTATCCCTTTATCCTGGTATGCATCTCATCGATTTCTCTTATACCATTATATACAAGATCAATGGCCTTCCTATAACTGGCGGTACCAACACTAGTGGGCTTGTCAAATACTCCTTAATCTTTTTAAAGCCATTTTGGCATTCTTCGTCCCACTTACCCGTATTATTTTTACAAAGCATCTTAAAGATTAGATCAGATTTCAATGTAAGTTGAGATATAAAGCAAAAAATCTAATTCAGTCACCTCAAAAAGCTTTTCACTTACTTTTGCATGCATGGCATTAACAATTCTTGAATGGCTTGAATTTTATCAGGGTCTACTTTTATACCTTTTTCACTAACAATAAACCCTAGCAATTTTTCATATTTAACATTGAATGTGCATTTGGCAAGATTTAACTTGAGTTGGTACTTTTGTAACCTTTCAAAGAGTTTTCTAAGATTAGCAACATGATCTTCCCCTTCCTGTGACTTAGTTATCATATCATCAACATACACTTCTATCTCTTTGTGCATCATATCTTGAAAAAGGGTGACCATCACTCTTTAATATGTGGCACCAGCATTCTTTAGCCCAAAAAGCATAACTTTATAGCAAAATATGCCCCATATTGACACAAATGTGGTTTTCTCCATATCTTCTTAAGCAATTTTGATTTGGTTATAGCAAAAAAACCTATTCATGAATGAAAAGGTAGAGTGCCTAGCAGTATTATCCATAAGGGTACCGATATGAGGCAATGAAAAATTATTTTTTGAACTAGCCCTATTCAAGTCTGATGTCTACACACATCCTAACCTTTTCATTTTTTTAGAGACTATGACTATATTGGCTACCCATTCAGGGTACTTAGCTACTTCTAAAAATTTTACATTAAAATGCTTTTTAATTTCCTTTTTTATCTTTAGCAATATTTTCAGGCTTCATGTGTCTCAAGTTTTGCTGTATTGGTCATCATTCTAGTTTTAAAGGCAGTTTATGATCGACAATATCTATGCTAAGCCCAAGCATATCCTAATAGGACTATACAAATACATCTACATATTCTTGCAACAATCCACCAATTTTTGTTTCTTAATCGGTGATAGTGGAGTATTGATCCTAACTTTTTTCTTATTCTCATCCTCCCTAAAATTCAACAACTCAGTGGATTCTTGATGAGGTTCTATAATTTTCTTCTCTTGCTACATCCATTTTAACAGATCATAAGGCAAATCATAGTTTTCTGAATCAACATCATTATCAACCTCGCTAATATGAATCAAATTTTTTAAATTAAATTAGACATTATTATCACAATCATCTATAATGTTCATTATTTAAAGACCTAAAAATGGGTACAATCTCAAAGAAATATAGATTGATTTTGGAAAAGGCAAAAAAAAAATGAATAACAATAAAAAAAGGAAAAAGAAAAAATAGAGAAGATGGTATATGTGAAATGCATCGCATTCATCATTTTGTTATAATAATGAAAGTAAGCCTATACATTTAACCTCTGTATGCTCTTAGGTAGAAGTAATTGAAATTTTTAATTTTGAATGGCTTAAGGATAATAGAAATAGTACATCATTTTTAGATCTCCTAGCCTAAAAAAATGGAAAAAGGAACATCTCTTCATTTTTAACAACTTTCTCATTTGTGCCAATTTGAATGCAAAAGAAAGCTTCCTTCAATCGTATCGCTGGTTCACCCTTTTCAACTTTTGATGATCTAGGATAGACATATATATCGAAGCGAAATGTTTTGTGCAGATAGAGGAACATTATTTTTTTATCAACCAACTCTTGCAATTTAAGAAGTGCTATTCTCTTTCCTTTTTTTTCTAGCATCGTATTCTTTTTATCAATAATAGTAGCCTTATAGCCTAAGCTCCATTTTTTTTTGTTCTTAATCATGTTTGGTGCCTTATTGATTCCTTATAAAGCCTTTCTTAAACCTTGTTCGACTAGCCAACCCTTATTGATAGTTTGCTTGATAACTATATCTGTAGTATTCGATAATCAAAGGACTTGTATCTATGACCCTTCTCTAACATAAGTACCATTTGCTACTTCAAAAGCTCTAAATGAGCATTCAATCACCTTTTTTATAGCTTAAACATAAAGAGTGGTCAAAGTTTTTGTCACTAATAAATCTTCTTCACCATATAGACAAACTTACTTCCCCTCAACAATAAACTTTATCTTCTGGTGTAAAGATGAATGTACAACTCCAGTTGTATAAATCCAACGTCTTTCGAGTAAATAGCTATATATAGGTGTTATATCCATCACCTGAAATGGGATAATGAAAATACATTGGCCAATCTGTAACAGGATTTCTATATCACTAATCACTTTGCTTTGTGTTCTATCAAAAGACCTTATTGTGGTTGTTTCTCATATAGAAGGGTCCACTGAAAGCTTTGACAATGTAGTCATAGGCATGGCATTAATAAACGACCTATTATCAATTAATACTTTAGCCATGGTGTGGGTTTTGTACTTGTCAATAATGTGCAGGGCCTTAACACTATCTCATCCCTTTGGGGATATTTCATCATCATTGAAAGTAATAAAGTTAAGGGCCTTAATATTTCCCATCATGTGATCTACCTTATTAACAAAAATATTATGTTTGACATAAGCTCAATTAAGTACTTTCAATAAAGCATTCATGTGTAGCTCTGAGCTTAATAGTAGTGATAATAAAGAAATACAAGCTGGCAATTTGTTCAGCTAGTCAACCATACGTACTCATTATGCTTGATGATATTTAGAAATTTTTAGGCTTTTTTCTTTGATATTGACCTTTTTACCTACACTTTCGATCTTAGCAAAGGTTGAATACCTTGACTTTCTTCTATATTTTCTTCTCTTACCTTACTTTTTCCTTTTCTAGCCCTTTTTGACATTTTGAAAGTGTAATATCGACCACTTCGAATTATTCCTCTTACACCTATTATGCTTGCAGTATTCTCTATACCTAGATTGTTCGAAGTCATGTAGGTCCTCGTATCACAACATCGTAGTTGTATTTCCACAGGATTGTTTTATCAGTTTGGTAAAGGAATGAACTAATGATAGAAATAGTTATTGGTGTCCTGGAAAAAGAGATAGTTTTTTCAACTATAGGCTTTAGTTTCTTATCATAAAATACTATTAGAGATTTAGGGATAAAAGACTTGCCAGGGTACTAATCATCCATCATATTCACACTACTTTCATCATATTCATCATAAAATTCTATTACAACCATGTCCATCAAACTTTGTAATATCTGTTGAAAGACTTCACATCTTTGAATTAAATGTCTGACCATTCCTCCAAGGTACTTTCAAACCTGGTCGTGGTCTTCATGGCTTTCATTGTCATCCAAAGATATTGGCTGAATCATGTTTGTCTCAATCAAATAGTCATACACCCATTCAAAAAGGGTTGTCACTTTATCAATGCATCATTTGATCCTTACATCTTTTTTATTACCTACAACGTTAATCTTCCCTTCGGTATAGTTTGGCAAAGAATTTCCCTTGATATTTAGCTTGAATTTAGTATCCAAAGTTAAGAACCCTTTATTTATTAGACCTTGCACCTTATGTTTAAGTGTTGTGCAATTTTTAATGGAGTGTCCTACTACACTATAATGGTAATCACACTTGACGTTGTGGTCATACCAACTTAGGTAAGGTGGCTTTAATGGTACCATATGAGTAGGGGCAATAAGGTGGCCTCTCAACTGTTGCAGGTACAAATCAATGTAAAACATAAGAATTGGGTCAAATTGAGGCTTTTCTTGATTGTTGTTGTTTTGTGGGTTCCTTTGGTTATTGGTTCAATGGGTTGGTTGGGAAAATAGTTAAGTTGGAGGTATTGGGGTGTAATTAGGTGGTTAAGGACTAAACCTTAGCCTGTGTGGTGGTTGTTGGGGTACTTGGTAATATAGGACTATTGGGAGATTTGGTTGGTAATAGGATACTAAGGAGGTTATGGTGGGTTTGGGTTGTATGGAATAAATGAATGGTGTGAGCAATTTTCATAAGTGACTGCGTATACCCATGCTCTTTCTTTTTTGGATTTGCTCTTTTTTTCTCAAGCCCTTCAATTTTACCACTCTTAATAGTGTTCTCTATGATTTCTCTTGAAATCACCATATCAGAGAAATTTTTTATTACATTTCCAATAACTTGTCATAGTATGGTGCTTTTAGTGTGTTAATGAATAGCACAGTGATCTCTTTTTTAATTAATGGTGGATAAACTTAGGTTGCAATATCTTTCCACCAATGTGCATATTCCTTAAAGGTTTCAATTGACCTTTTCTAAAAATTTTGTGACAATAGCCTGTCAAGTGCTGTATCAAAGACATGTTTATATTGGGTGATCAAGGTTTTGGCTAAGTCCTTTCATGAATAGATTAAGCTTCGATCTAGCTATACATGCCATCTTGCTATTGATCTGATTAAATTATCCTAGAAATAGTGTATCGAGAGCTTGTCATTTTGGGTATGACACTCAATCTTCTAACAAAACATGGTAATGTGAGCAAATGATATTTTGTTCCATTGTATTTCTTAAATTTTGGGGTTTTGAATTTCGTTGGGATAACTAACTCAGCACTAAATTGAGCTTATTAGCATCAATAACCCCACAGATATCACTACCCTTTACTACTCTAAGCCTTTCTTCAAATTGGTCATATTTGTTTTGTATTTCTAAATTCATAATCGACTCTGACATTTCACGTAACTTTTCCTGTTTGATCGGGTTATCTAGATTTGGTACCAAAATGTGATCAATAAGGATAGATCCTGGGTTAGCATTAAGCAAATCTGTGGTTGACTAGCAAAAGAAAAGATATAAGGGTAAGGTTGTAAATGTGTTGGCTGCACATGTATGGCATGAGGAGTTTGAGCTTGGGGTGAGGTGAACCTTAGAGGTATAACGGTTCTCTTGTATTAATCTCTTCTCTTAGTCTTGATGTACTAGCAACTCCTTTTCCCTTTAATGAACTAGAAAATAACTGCCTTAGTTCAACTGTCTGTGCCTCAATGCTTTGTTGAATCTCCATTACTTTTTCCCTTACTTCTTCTTACGCCTTTTCGACTTTCTCAAACCCAGCTACATTCTCTCATTTCATTAGTTGAGCTTGAGAATGAGTGTTATATCTATGTGGGATTGATTAACTTGGGTTCTTTGGCTTCTCTATCCTTAAACTTTTATTAACCATAAATTAAGGCACATGATACAATATCATTATTATTATTTTCAATATTTGCTTTTATTAAATTATATGCATGGAATGAATATAATGCAATTGGGGCAATGTGTTGGATCAATTTGAACAAAAAAAAAATTTATTAACTATAGGAATTCTTGTACATCATCTAATCATCCTTACATTAAAACTATAAAAACATTTAACTTGAAAAATATTGCTCTCTAGCCTCACATAGAAAGTCTAACAATCGGTAATTGTAGCCTTGGGTTAGTGTAATCTACCGTTCAAGTGCTTTAACTTTTTTGACCATTTTACCCGCCTTTTAGATGTAAATCTGAGAGGTCAAGTGTTCTATGTATTGCTGTCTTCCTAAGTTTTTTGCTCTCTACATTTTTTGGGCTTCTACTTCCATGTTGTAGATATAGGCCTATTCGTCCTCACTTTCTAGCCATTTCATCAGAATCTTATCCATGTGGTTTTGGTTCTCAATCAATTGGTGTTTCTACCTTGTCAACTTTTCTTCAATATTTTTTGTACAGTGGAATTCTTGCTTTCTTTTTCTCTTAATCTAACTTTTAATTGCTTGTTTTCTTTGACAACTCTAAAAAACTTGTCCTTCCATGTTTGTTGGTCTTGAGTGAGAGTGACAATAGCTTTTTTATTCTCTTTGGCCTTACCTTTCTAGTACTCCATCATTTTCGTTAAATCCTTGTTTTCCCTCTTAGATCCTTTTGAAAGCCTAACATCTATTCTTAGTTTTTTGTTTTCTTAATGGAGATTTTTTAAATCTCTTTTTAACACCTTTTCTTCCTTGGCCAGCTTATGCAATGCATCATTTTTTGTTATCAAATCATATCTTAATTGATTAACCTGTTCTAATATCACCATCTTTTCTTTCTTCATTTCTTTTTTTCTAACTCAAATTCTTGCTAGGCAATTTTGAAGGCTATCAACAATGGCTTCGATGTAAGGGTAGGTAACTATTTTGAAACATCTTTCAGCAATGGCCTAACTTTATTGATTCTTGATGTTGTCCAAGAAAGATAACCTTCCACCACATTGTCCGTATACTTGGCGTGATTCATGCAATTAATCTATTTCCAAGCTTTGATTACTTCTCAAACTCCTATCATGTATTTAGGTGCACCATAGTCAAATTTGAAAGGTTGAGTCCATAAGTCATAGGAAAAAATTATCAGGAATCGTATTGTCTCTAAACCATAAAAGGTGCATAGCTAATTGCCCCTCATATCCCTAGCAACAAAACCTATGATTTGGCTCTACAACTACATAATATGGCAAAAGAAAGCATCTATGATGCTCATCATATTATGGCCTCGCTCGTGAGATTCAAGAAAAATAACATCCAATGCTTTTTTGTCCAATCTCTCTACCATTCTTTAGTAACAAACTCCTTGATCAGGATAAACTGCGTAAAGAAAAGTCGAGAGGACACTTTTTCTTTTCTCTAAAAGTGACTCTGAATCCAAACATAAAGTAGTTAAGCACATCCTATGAATTAGCCTTCACTTTTTCTTTGACAATAATTTAATGATCTGATGGTTTCACTTATGATGGTTGAGACAAATTTATGCATTTGCCTAATTGCTCAAAGAAATCAACCACCGACACTTCCACATGCCCTAATACCTTGAGAAATATTATCAACCCATATATTGCAAAAGCAAACATGTCGTGCCCCGCAATCATTATTCAAATGTTTCTTTATGTGCTTTAGCAAAAAAAGTTGAAGGAATTGACTCGATTCCACTATTTTCTTTCTTATGTTTATCAATTTCCTCATCCTAACTTTCATGATCCTAGCTAACTTTTTCCTTAACCTTATCATCTTTTGTTCTTTCTAGTAAATCATGTCCTGATCGGTGAATTCTATTCAAAGCAAGGATGAATACTCCTCGATCATAAGGGTCAAATCTTATTGGTTGAACACAAAACATTGATAGGATGGATCCCAAAATTGCACTACATCTTTAGTTAGTTGTTCATCAATTTTTACCGATATAAGTAGTGCCACATCCCATATTTCTCAAAAAAAGATTCTTTTCTCTTTATTCCTCATTGTTTCCAGATAACCTCTAATTCTAACATGTCATTTTGACTAAGATCCACATACATTAACTACAAAAGTGTCAAGATATAGCCATCTCCAAAATAGTCCCCTTCTTTTTCCTAGGTACTCTCTGACTAGTTCTTGACCTTTAAATAGTTCATACACATGGATGATACCATTATAGGCTTCATGGGAGCTTCTCTTACTGAAGATTGGCCCAAAATAATACCCTTTAACAAATATGATGCCTATATGATGCATGCAACAAAATTAAGGGAATTAAATAAGTCAATAATGTTAATAAATAAATAAATAAATAATCAAGCATAGCATGTAATAGAGTCAAGTATACATAGTGTCCTAGCTTTAGGTAATTTTCTCAATAAGGATGGCATGGCTCTATCCTACACTGGATCTTTAGGGTTCACAATATGTTGGGTTAGGATTTATACATCTAAAGGTTTTCAAACTATTCCTCACATCATTGTCCATTATAAACTAGTAAGGTTCTCTGATCCTCACCCATTGTAAGCTACTAACAGAAAGGGTTCTTCCTCCTAATAAGGACGGAGCTCGAGTTTAGAGCTCATGCATGTAAGTGTATATGCAAAAGTATGCAAAGTGACATATTAATCAAAATAACATAAATAAATCGTAAGTACAAAATCAAAACAAGTAATAACTAACATGCAATTTATTTTATTAACTTATATATATGTTTTGAAAAATAAAAGGAACTAAATTAAATATCAATTAAAACTGATTAAATCTAAAACTTTTAATAGTGCGTAATTATAATTTTATGCTTGACTTTCAAAATGTCTTCAGTGGAGTTGCTAAGCAATCATAATGGTCTTGGGATCGCTAGATGTAAGGAACTTTTAAAATTAAAGAAAATAGGGGGAATTACCTCTAATCTTTTTTAAGGTATAATTGGCCACTCAAAAATTTTATCTTTTAATAAAATAATAAAATAGGTTTAAAGCTTTATTAAAAGGATAATTTTGGTCTATAAAAATTGGGTTCAAGAGTCGATTATGTGTGGGGAAGGATTAGCACCCCTACAACGCCCACAAAATTAGTACCAATTAATTATGCATTATTTGTATTTCTAGATAAAAATAGTTTTTTATATGAAATTTAATTATAATTCCCTTTGTTTTTAAGAAATAAAAAATCTTTATTTAGGAATATTATGAAAATCTTTAAATTAAAAAGATACCTTCAAAGTCTCTAACATAAAGATAAAATTCAAAGATAGTTTTTTCATTTAAGATTTATCATAACATTCTTTCTAAAATAATAAAATAACACTTTTTGTAAATAACAATCATTGATGACTTTCCAACATCCAAATAGAGTATCGGAATACTATTTTAATTTTATTTGTTCAAAATCAAAAATTTTTTAGAAAACTTTTTACGCAGTAAAAAAATGAATAATATAATTAATATTAAATATCAACAAACTTATATATGAATTATGAATGTACACTTTATTGTAAAAAATGAGTTATATGGAGATGATGATAAAATATAAATTTAAGAATCAGGTTTTTAAATATAAAGAGATCACTTGGACTCTCTAACATTTTGGTAGAGTTTATGTGTGACTTTTTATATTTAAAATCTTATCCTATTATTTTTATCATTTTTAAAAAAAATTTTGTTAGTTCTTTTAACAAAATAATTTTATTTTGAGTTACAAAAATGTATGAAAATTTTTAATGAAACAAAATTTCCTAAATACCCTAATATCTAGGTAGCATTCTGAAACAATTTACTTCATAAAAGGTTTTTATGCAAATCTTTAGAAATTTAAAACGAGTTTAGGGCTTTAGGTAGGTTTGGGTTTAAATTTTAAGAATTTATGAATTTCTCTAAAAGTCTCCAACATTTAGGTAAATTTTCGAAATAAGTCGTTTTTATAATTCTTCTAAAAATTGAATTTTTATATTCTTACATATTTTATATATTTTTTCTTTCTTTAAAATTATTATTATTATTATTATTATTATTATCTAAAGTGCATGAAAAATAAAATATACTACATATAGATTCAAGTATGAAAGATTAAATTAAAACAAGTATGAGAATCCAAACAATAAGAATATTATTATTATTATTATTATTTAAAGTGCATGAAAAATAAAATATACCAAACATATTGTCATAACATCTAGATCCGGGGATCTATCGCTAGACATTGGCTTTAAGGGAGTCGCCACCAATCTTTTTTATCTAGATGTGATTAGTCACCTAAAGAATCTGTCCTTTTAGGGAACACCTAAGTTTAAGGGCTCCTAAAAGAATAGGTTCAAGTCTACTAACCAGAACCGAGTTCGAGAGTTCGGTTATATGTGAGGAAGGTTATAGCACCCTCACAACGCCCATCAAAAGATGGTACCAGCTGAAGTTTATGTTATCCAATGAGCCTTAAAATTTTACCGAGTAATTAATTATTGGAAATTATTCTCAATTGACTCTAATACTTTTAGCAGAAAATTGAGAAAATTTTCTCACCTCAAGAGTATGCAAGAAAACTACTGTTTTATTTACAGAGGCTCCGTGGTCGGATTATTTAACATAAAAAAAATAAAAAGGAATAAAAGAATGATTGTTTTTTTTTTTTTGTGCAGGAAAAATTGATACTTTCAACTTTTCCCAAAAATATTCTTTTGAAACTTTAATTTCGAGGAAAATTAATACTTTCAACTTTTCCTCAAAAATTTATTTTTTTGAAAATTTATTAAGGAAAATTGATACTTTCAACTTTTCCTCAAAAACCCTTTTTTGAAAATTTATTTTTAAGGAAAATTGATATTTTCAACTTTTCCCCAAAAATATTCTTTAAAAACTTTGATTTTCAAGGAAAATTGATACTTTTAACTTTTCCTTAAAAACTTTTTTTTTTGAAAATTTATTTTTAAGGAAAATTGATACTTTCAACTTTTCCCCAAAAATATTTTTTTGAAAAATTTATTTTTAAGGAAAATTGATATTTTCAATTTTTCCTCAAAAATATTTTTTGAAAACCTTGATTTTTAAAGAAAATTGATACTTTCAACTTTTCCTCAAAAACCTTTTTTTTGAAAATTTATTTTTAAGAAAAATTGATACTTTCAACTTTTCCCCAAAAATATTCTTTGAAAACTTTGATTTTCAAGAAAAATTGATACTTTCAACTTTTCCCCAAAAATATATTTTTTTATTTTTATTTAAAGAAAATAGAATAATAAAACAAAATAAAAGTGAAAATAAATAAAAATAAAATAAAATAAAATAAAGAAAAATAAAACAAAAATAAAAATAAAATAAAGATAAAAAGAATATTAAATAAACCTAATCTAATAAATAAAATAAACAAATAAATAAATAAATTCAAAAAAAAAAACTTAGAGCGGCTCGGCTCAAGGAAGAGAAATGGCTCGGAGAAGCGGGTTGGGACCTCGGCTCGGCTCGACTATCGGCTCGGAGGGAAAAGACACGCGCGGGTCAGGAAGTGGGTCGATGCTCGAGTCGGGTCGGATCTCGGCAAAACGCGTGGATCCTCTAGGTCACTTAACGCAAAAATGACGCCGTTTTGAGATGGTATATAAGGCTCTTCCCTCTGTTTTTTGGCAGAAAGCTCCTCCCCTCTCTCTCTCTTCTTCCTTTTTCCTCTCGCTTCTCTCTAAACAGTCGAAGAACTCCGGTTGAATGTTCACCAGATTCTAAAAAATTTCATCAGAATCTGGGTTTTTCGTCGAAAGTTGGTCGGTTTCTAGGATCCTTCACCAAAAACTGGGCAGCTCGTCGAAAACTTCAAAGTTGGCCAGAATTTTCGTCGAAAAATGCAAATTTCGTCGAAAAATTCAACCGAAATATGAAATTTTCCAGAAATTCCCAGAAAAAATTCACAAAGAATCTTCAAAAAAATTTCTGCTAATTCCCAGCACACCTCTAAACATTTTCTTAGCCTTCTAAAATTTTTTACACTCCCCTTTTCTCTTAAATTAGTAGCTTTTGCTTACTGGTTTTCTTTTTTGTGTTCTGTTCTATTTCAGGAGGTCCCTTTTACAGGGATTTATCAGGAGTTTCTGATCAATCTCAATTCCTCTTTCGACGGGGATTCAATCTTTGAATCCAATCTGGACTCTTAATTGAATCCCCATTCACGGTAGGATTCTTCAGCCTTCAATCACAACCCCAAAAAAAGAAAAAAAAAGAATAATCAGATAAACAAAAAAAATCAGATAAATGAAAAAAAAATAACAGATAATTAAAAATAAAATAAGATAAATCCAAAAAAATATTACAAGATAAAAAATAATAATAATGATAAATAAATTATAATATAATAATAGATATATAACTATATAAATAAAATGCATATAAATATTAACAGAAAAAAAAATAAATCAATAAAGATGTACATATATTAATACGTAGTAATAATAAATAAATAATAAAATTCATAAAATACAAAAAAAAATAAAATAAAATAATACAAAATAAAAACCAAATTGGGCTTACCCATTTGGGCCAGGCCCAATTGATCTGGGCTTGGATCAAATTGGGTGTCTACAGTTGCCCCTCTTTGCACATTTTCTGCGAAACAGAAATTGTGCAAAGACATAGACACCCAATCAAGACTCAACTCAACATTTTCATCTTTTGTTTTTTTTTTATTTTTTTTTTGTTTTTTTGTTTTGACCAAAACTCCTCTAAACAGAGGCTCAACGACTTTGAGAAACATAAATGGCTCCTCTAATCAGAGGCTCAACAACTTTAAAAAAAATAAATTGCTCCTCTAAACAGAGGCACCACGACTTTTGAAAGTAAATTACTCCTCTAAACAGAGGCACCATGACTTTAGGAAAGTAAATTGCTCCTCTAAACAGAGGCACCGTGACTTTAAAAAGTAAATTGCTCCTCTAAATAGAGGCAGCGGAACTTTGGAAAGTAAATTGCTCCTCTAAACAGAGGCACCACGACTTTGGAAAGTAAATTGCTCTTCTAAACAGAGGCAACAAAACTTTGAAAAATAAATTGCTCCTTGACAATCATGTCCAAAGGAGTTGAAAGTTGTGTTTGAAGGAATTTCAGGAGATTATGCCCAAAGGTCTTATAAATCAACCCTGATACCAAAAGAACATCCTATTTCAAGGATTAGGAACTTACCTGACAAGTTTCTTCTCAAATTTGCAAAATATCTTCATATCTATCTTCTCTATGTAGGATGTTAGAACACCCTGCTTCTTGAATTTATACACTATACTTTCCTGAAAGTAGTGTACGCTATGCAATGCATATGAATTTCAATGCATGCTATGCAAATGTTGGCCAATTAATTCCTATTCAATGTATGGTACTCAAGTTTCTCAAGCTTTTTTTTTTTTTGGGGCATCAAGCATTTTGATTCTTCAAAGATCCAATTACACTGCTCTTCTAAGATCGAACTAGTATAGCTCTTAATTGTCTCTTCCACTCACATTCTTCCTGTAAAAAATCTCTTCCCAGATTCAATGTCCTAATCAGGAGCTGAACATCTCCATTCTGCTTTTTTCACTTTTGACTTATTCAATGTAATGTAAAAATCTTTCATGTTGTTATTCATTCATCTATCATTATTTCAAACTCAAAAGGTAAGAATGCATTTGCACATTTCTTCAATGGTAGGGTATTAAGAAGAAAAAAATCTGAATGTTGAGAAACAGTCATAAGAGAAAGACACAAAGAATGCAATAGAATGTCTCTTATTAGCAAAATGTTGGCAAACTTTGGCCAAGA
This sequence comes from Durio zibethinus, assembly GCF_047325235.1. Taxonomy (NCBI): domain Eukaryota; kingdom Viridiplantae; phylum Streptophyta; class Magnoliopsida; order Malvales; family Malvaceae; genus Durio; species Durio zibethinus. The sequence continues at coordinate 8,861,315 of NC_143174.1, read as the reverse complement.
AAGAATTACAAGGATAGGTGTGGGGACAAAGCCCAAAATGAACAATCAAATAATCATGATAACACATCTCAAAGTTTTTTTGAAAACTCAACCCTCTGATGTATTTAACAACTTGGAACTCTTTCGAATTTGCTAGCCTCCATATCAGCGAACTTTTAAATTCAATGTTGTATTCTCCTTATCTAAGCTACCTTTTCAGGTTTTCAACTTAGACAAACCCCTTATGACTCAAACCACCCTTTTAGGGTTTTCGCCTTGAGTCCTCCTTTTTCACTTTTTCTTTTTTTCTTTTTTTCATTTTTTCATTTTTTTTATTTTTTTATTTTTTATTTTTTTAAGCATAGTATTTCTTCACAGCATCAGAATTTATAGGATGGGATAAATCATTTCCATCCATCTCAGTCAGTATCAGTGCTCCACCCGAAAAAGCTCATCTCACCACATACGATCTTTCCCAATTCGGAGTCCATTTTTCTCTACTATCGTGTTGGATTAAGAAAATTCTTTTCAAGACCAACTCTCCTTCTCGAAAGCAACGGGGCTAAATTTTCTTATCATGAGCCCTCATCATTCTTCTTTGATACAGCTGACCATAGCACAGTGCAGTCAATATCTTTTCTTCTATGAAATTTAACTGCTCATAACGTTCTCGAATCCATTCATGATAATCATGATAACACATCTCAAAGTTTTTTTGAAAACTCAACCCTCTGATGTATTTAACAACTTGGAACTCTTTCGAATTTGCTAGCCTCCATATCAGCGAACTTTTAAATTCAATGTTGTATTCTCCTTATCTAAGCTACCTTTTCAGGTTTTCAACTTAGACAAACCCCTTATGACTCAAACCACCCTTTTAGGGTTTTCGCCTTGAGTCCTCCTTTTTCACTTTTTCTTTTTTTCTTTTTTTCATTTTTTCATTTTTTTTATTTTTTTATTTTTTATTTTTTTAAGCATAGTATTTCTTCACAGCATCAGAATTTATAGGATGGGATAAATCATTTCCATCCATCTCAGTCAGTATCAGTGCTCCACCCGAAAAAGCTCATCTCACCACATACGATCTTTCCCAATTCGGAGTCCATTTTCCTCTACTATCGTGTTGGATTAAGAAAATTCTTTTCAAGACCAACTCTCCTTCTCGAAAGCAACGGGGCTAAATTTTCTTATCATGAGCCCTCATCATTCTTCTTTGATACAGCTGACCATAGCACAGTGCAGTCAATATCTTTTCTTCTATGAAATTTAACTGCTCATAACGTTCTCGAATCCATTCGACTTTTTCTAACTCAACTTCTTTTAAAACTCTCAAAGAGGGGATCTCTACTTCTACTGGTAGTACAGCTTCCATCCCATAAACCAAAGAAAATGGGGTTACCCCAGTAGAGGTGCGAACTGATGTTCGATATGCATGTAATACAAATGACAACTTCTCATGCCAATCTTTGTAAGTCTCAGTCATTTTCTTCAAAATCCTTTTTATGTTCTTATTGGCTGCCTCAATTGCCCCATTCATCTTCGGACGGTATGGTGTCGAGTTATGATGCCTGATTTTGTATTGAGCACATACTTCTTGCATCATCTTACTATTTAGATTCTTGCCATTGTCTAAAATAATTCTCTCTGAAAGTTCATACCTACAGATGATCTGCTTTTTTATGAACTTGCAAATCACAGAACGTGTCACATTTGTATATGATGCTACCTCTACCCATTTTATGAAGTAATCTATCATCACAAAAATGAATCTGTGCCCGTTAGAAGCTTTTGGGGTGATTGGACCAATGACATCCATGCCTCACATTGAGAATGGCCATGGTGGTACCATAACATGTAAAGCAGACGACGGAGCATGAATCTTATCAACATATATCTGGCATTTATGGCATTTATGAGCATAATCAATACAATCATTCTCCATTGTCAACCAGTAATATCTTGCTCTCATGATCTACCTTGCCATCATATGTCCACTAGTATGTGCCCCACATATTCCACCGTGCACCTCTTCAATGATTTTCTTTGCTTCAGTCTCATTTACACACCTCAATAATACTTGATCCTTGCTTCTTTTGTACAGGACATCCCCATCCAGGAAAAAGCTCATAGCCAATCTTCAGATGACCTTTTTATCATTTTTTGTTGCTTGAACTGGGTACTGCTGATCCTTAACATACTGTAAGATGTCATAAAACCAGGGCTTTCCATTTTCTTCTCCCTTTACATTAGAGCAATAAGCTGGTATATCCTTAACATCTAGCTTGATGGGCTGAATGTCAGTATTGTCATTAATTCGAATCATTACAGTCAAAGTAGCCAAGCATCAGCAATTAAATTCTCTTCTCGAGGTAAGTGATCAAACTAGATATCTTCAAATTATTTCGTCAACTCTAGAATATACTTATGATACGAAACAAGTTTTGAATCTCTCGTCTCCCATTCTCTTCTCAACTGATATATAACTAGAGCTGAGTCTCCAAACACTTTTAGTACTTTCACTTTTCTATCTATAGCAGCTTGTAAGCCCATGACATATGCCTCATATTCAGCGATGTTATTTGTGCAATTGAAATTTAACATCGTTGTTACAGGACAATATTGTTCTTCTGGAGAAATCAAAATTGCCCCAATTCCATGCCCCAAGGCATTAGCAGCTCCATCAAAGTACATTCTCTAACATTTTCCTACATGCTCCCCTTTCTCCTATTGAAAAATAGTCATTAAGTCTTCATCAGGGAATTCCAGCTCCATCGGCTCATACTCTTCAATAGCACGATCTACAAGAAATTCTATTATAACGCCTCTTTTTATTGCTTTTTGGCTCACGTATATAATATCATATTCTGAGAGCATTACTTGCCATCTAGCGATTCTCTCAGATAAAGAAGGCTTTTCAAAGATATACTTAATGAGATCCAGTTTCGCTATGAGCCACGTAGTGTGATAAAGCATATACTGTCTGAGTCTTTTGGCAATCCACGCTAATGCATAACACATTTTCTCTAATGAAGAATACTTGGATTCATATTCCGTGAACTTCTTACTCAGATAGTAAATAGCTCTCTCTTTTTAGCTAGCTTCATCTTGCTATCCCAGCACACATCCCATTGAACTTTCACATACAATTAAGTATAAGATTAAAGGTTTCCTTGAAACAGGTGGCACCAATACCGGAGGGTTCGATAAATATTACTTAATTTTATCAAATACCTCTTGACATTCTTCATTCAATTTCCCAGGATTATCTTTACGGAGAAGCTTAAATATAAGATCACATTTGTAAGTAAGCTGAGAGATGAACCAAGAAATGTAGTTCAATCTCCACAGAAAACCTTAAACTTCTTTTAGTGTGTTGGGAGGTGACAAATTCTGGATGGCCCGTATCTTATCGGGATCGACTTCAATTCCTCTTTCACTGACCACAAAGCCTAGCAACTTTTTTGACTTTACCCCAAAAGTGCACTTGGCTGGATTTAATTTGAGCTGAAACTTTCTCAACCTCTCGAATAACTTTTTGAGGCTAGTGACATGATCTTCATCCTCACAAGACTTTGTAATCATATCATCTACATACACCTCGATCTCTTTATGCATCATGTCATGGAAGAGTGTTACCATGGCCCTTTGATATGTTATCCCAGCATTCTTTAACCCAAAAGGCATGACTTTATAGCAGAAGGTTCCCCACATGATCATAAAAATAGTCTTTTCCATATCATCTGCAGCCATTTTTATTTGGTTATACCCCGAGAAACCATCCATAAAGGAAAAAATTGAATGCTTAGCCGTGTTATCTACCAGTGTGTCAATATAAGGTAAAGAAAAGTTATTCTTTGGGCTAGCTTTATTCAAGTCTCGATAGTCTACACATATTCATACTTTGCCATCTTTCTTAGGAACTGAGACTATATTAGCTACCCATTCTGGATACTTAGCCACTTCCAAAAAACCTGCATCTAATTGTTTCTTCACCTCTTCTTTAATCTTTAGTAGCATTTCGGGCTTCATCCGTCTTAGTTTCTACTGAACTGGCTTACATTCTGGCTTTAGGGGTAATCTGTGCTCCACTATCTCTGTGCTTAATCCTGGCATATCCTGGTAAGATCAAGTAAATATAACTATAAATTCTCGAAGAAGGTCTGCCAATCGTTGCCTATCTCTTAATGAAAGTGAAGTGCCCATTCTGACCTCTTTCTTATTCTCTTCATCTCTCAGATTCACTAAGTCCACTACCTTCTGATGAGGCTCAATTGGCTTATTTTTTTGTTCAATCATCCTCATTAGGTCTGGAGGCATAACATATTCTTCAGAATTTTTTTCATTGTCAAGTTCATCAGTGTTAATTGAATTCTCAAAGCTAACCTCTTGATTATTATCATGATTATCTTCATGTTCATTTAAAGACCTGCAATTGAATGAAATGAGATATGTTGGCAAAATGTGCTTGGAAAGATGGAAATAAAGAAGACACAAGAAGAAGTGAATGAAAATACATCATTCCTAATTTTTATTAAAAATAATAAAAGATGAATGGCCCAAACAAAAAGATCACCCCAATGCCTTGGGCAATAGCTATTGAGATGTTACAATTATATTGCATCAAAATCAAAAGTTGAAGGCATCTCGATGGCACTCCAATTATCCACTCTTCTTGATTAATCCCCACTTCATCTTCAACAACATTAATGGTTAACTGGGCAAAATCATCTTTCACACTTTTTCTTGTATCTGGGTACATGAATCCTCTAGGTCTAAAGGTTTTATACAAGTGTGGGATAAACATCAGTCTTGCTATCTTTCTTGATGGCCTTCTTTTGACTTCCCATTCTACCATCTCATAGCCTAGGCCTACCCTGTCACTATTGTCTATTATTATCGGAGGTTTTTTAATTCCCTGTAAATTTTTGCCTAGCCCAAGTCCTGGATACCAGCCTTTATTGATGACTTGGCTCACCACTATCTTTGAGAAAGATTGATTTTGAAATCTTTCGCCTATAGAATTGACCAATTTAAAATATCGATAGGAGCATTCCAATGCTTCTTCGGTAGCCTCTACATATGAAGTGTTCAATGGTTGGGTTACTAGCATATCTTCTTCTCCAACTACCACTACTAATTGACCTTTCACATTGAACTTGATCTTCTAATGCAAAGTAGAGGGCACAGCTCCTGCCATGTGAATCCATGGCCTTCCTAATAGACAACTATAGGATGGAAAAGTATCCATCACTTGAAATTTTACATTAAAGGTGCATGGCCCAATTTGTAAGTGCTTCTTAATATCCTTCAAGACTTCTCTTCTGGTCCCATCAAAGGCTCTCACAATCATCTGACTGTCTTTCATGTGAGAGTAATCAATAGGTAGCCTTGCCAAAGTTGACATAGGCATGACATTGATAGCAAAGCCATTATCGATAAAGATTTTGGCTATAATATGGCTCTTGCACTTGATTATGATATGTAGAGCCTTGGCATTTCCTTTTCCCTCCAAAGAAATCTCATCATCGCTGAATGAAATGTGATTTGACATGACTAGATTTCCAGCCAGATGGTTCACATATTCAACAGATACGTTATGTGCCACGTATACCTGATTCAACGCTTTCAGCAGGGCATTTTGGTGTGGCTCTGAGTTCAGCAGCAGTGATAATAATGAGATTCAAGCTGGCATTTTATTCAACTATTCCATAACTAAATACTCACTATGTTTTACCAGTTTCAGGAATTCATAAACCTCTCTTTCTGATACTGGCTTCGATTGATCTTTTTCAAGTTCTGTTTCAAGATTATTTCGTCTCTCTCTTTCTTTAGCCTTCTCCCTTCTAGCTTTCTTTAGCATTTCTAGAGTGTAACATCTTCCACTTCGAGTAATGCCTCATACCCCAGTAATATTGGAAGTATCGACTTTGGAGACTTCTTCTTTCTGTCCCTAAACTACAGTGTCACAGCCATATCTCCAAGGTAAAGCTTTATCATTTTATATGGAAAAAAAGTCAGAACTTTAAAAGTTATTGACCTGGGAAGGAATTTGTCTATGACTGACTTTGGTTTGTTCTCACACTGAATTGTCACTGGTTTTGGAAACAGCTTTACAAGCCTATCAATCATGTGCACCTCAACATTCTTTAAGTCTTATTTTTCTTCATAGACCTCCATCTGATGTGAATCCAAGAGTTTTTGCACCTCCTGGTGAAACTGCTCACACGTCTCAATGGAATGGCCCATTGCCCCATTATGATACTTACAACTAGTACTAGCTATATATGCTCCATGATAGCTGTGTGGACTTACCAGTTGTATCATGTTTACTTTTTGTAAAATATTAAATAGTTGGCTGAGAGGTGTCTTAATATCTGTCACTTTTTTCTTCACATGGTGCTCATGTTTTTCACCTATAGCATTCACATTATGATTCGGCAAAAGATTACCACTAACATTCGATTCAGTCATCCTTCCAGTATCAAAGCAAATCATCCCATCCTTGATCAACCGTTGCACTTTGTGTTTTAAGGTAGTGTAATTTTTGGTAGAGAAACCAGCAATCCCATAATGGTAGTCATAGTGAGCGGTGGGATCATACCACTTGAGGTAAGGTGGCTTGAGGGGTTCCAATTTACTTGGAGCAATCAAATGACTGTTGTAAAGCTCCTTATATAATTTCGTATAAGTCATTGGAATTGGGTCAAAAAAAGGTTTCTCACGAGTGGTTCGTTGCTCCCGCGAGCCACCAATGGGGTTAGTTGGGTGATTTTGAAGTCTTGGGGTAGGTTGAATGTTAGAACTGTACATGGTATTTTGGGGTCTATGAGGGGTTTGATATGTTTGGGGGTATGATGATTGTGTAAATGGTTGGTATGGGTGAAAGGAAATGTTATTTACAACGAGGTGATATGGCAGATATTCTGGTGGTAAATAGGGTGAATAACCTCTAAGTTGCTGTCTATCAAAGCTCACAGCCTGAGCTTCAGTTTCTTTTTTCTTCGGGACTCTTTTGCTAGATGTTTCATTTCCTTCTAGCTTGCCATTCTTGATGGCACTCTCAATGATTTCTCTCGAGATTACCATATCAGTAAAATTTTTCGTTGCATTCCCTATCATCTTTTCATAATAAGAAAGTTTTAAAGTGCTAACAAATAGCACTGTAGTTTTTTTCCCGGTCAGAGGAGGTTGTACCTGAGAAGCAACATCCCTCCACCTCTGGGCATACTATTTAAAAGACTCGTTTGCCTTTTTCTCTAGATTCTGTAAAGACAAATGATCAGGGGCCAAATCGATGATATGTTGATAGTGACCGATAAAGTCATGTGCCATATCGCTCCAAGAGCAAATGCGAGTTTTGTCCAGTTGAATATACCATCTGGCCGTAGAGCTAGTAAGGTTATCCTGAAAAACATGCATCAAGAGTTTTTCATCATGAGCATGAGCTGCCATCTTCTTGCAATACATGGTAATGTGGGTTTTGGGGTACTTTGTACCGTCATATTTTTTGAATTTCGATACTTTAAACTTATGGGGAATAACCACATCAGGGACTAAGCAGAGCCCAGCAGCATCAACTGACCCATAAAAGCTAAATCCTTCCACAGCTCATAGTTTTTGCTCTAACATACTGATCTTGGAGCTTTTCTGAACTTCCACTCTTATCTTTTCTTTCTCCTTCTCTTTTAAATCATCTAGATCAGGAATTGATTCTACTACTTTTTCAGTGAAGACAGGATTTACATAACTATTATACTGCCCTGGGTTAGAAGCTGATGGCATTCCAAGATATGTTAGATATGCGAAGTGTTGTGGCAGGACCTCTTGAGCAGATTGGGCTTGAGGTGGGCCAAAACCTGGAGGATATAAAGGGTCAGTCACTTCTTGTAATGGGGGAACTTGCTGGCTTGTATTTTTTTCAACTATTTTTCCTTTATTCATGTTATTAAGAGCCTCCAAAATTTTGCTTAGCTCACTTTCAATCTTTTCCTGTGCTTTTTCTATCTTTTTGAATTTTTAAGAATTTTCTTGCTCCATTTGTCTTGCTCTAGATCTTGGGTTGTATCGATGGGCAGGGTTCTCGTTAGATGGAGCTATCCTGGAACTTTGAGTACCATATCTTAGAATTAGTAAATTTGCATGATTATCACATGGTTACTTTGTTAAGTGTAATGAATGAAAATGCAATGAATGAAAAATGCATGTATGCAAAGAACATTTGCCTTAGAAACAATATTCAACTAAAAAAATTTCATTTATTCCAAAAAACTTTGATCTACATTGAGTTTATCATCCTAGAATTATAGCCATAAAATTGTTTGATCGTTTATACTGGGCTTTGGCTTCTTCTATGAAGTTCAAGAGATGCTGTCCATGTTCTCCTATTGGGGTCACCACTTGTCTTAATGCCTCTGCCTCTTCCACCATCTCTCTTGCCTTAAATACCCCTTTATGGATTTGGGTTGTTAAGTGCTCAATGTATTTCTGCCTTCCTAAGTTCTCTCTTTTACCACACCAGACTTGGTATGATAGTTCTCTATGTTCTCTAACCAATACAACGATGTGGTCTTCTTGTTCATCCAATTTTTGACTTAGCCTACTCAAATAACTGTTTAGCATGTTAATTTTTACCTGTGCTTCGGTGCTTTTTTCTTCCAATTCGGCATACTCTTGTTTCAATCTTGTATTTTCCTTAGTCAGCTCGGTAATAGTTATCTCTTTAGCTCTTTCTCTCACACATAGCCTCTTATGCTTTTGGTGTAACCTTGCTAGATCTTCAGTAGCTGTATCTTGTTCTTTAGCAATCTTGTAAACTTTAACTTCATAACTTTCGACTCTACCTTTTCACTGGGCTTTTTCTTCTTGAAGATTCTGAATCTCTTGCTTTAACTTGCTTTTTTCATACTCAAATTCTTTTGTTGCCAACTCTAACTCTGATGGTGTCTCTTCAAATTTTTCTTTTGTTGGTGGTTGAGAGATTTCATAGGTGAATACCATTTCTTGTCTTTTCTTTGTTCTCCAAACCAAGTACCCTGGGGTGACTTTCTCAGTGAACGGTTCAGGACTCACTCTTTGGGGATTTTTCCATGCTTTAATCATCTCATTCATCCTTTGAAATGCTTTAGGCTCACTGTAACAGAAATCTAACTGATGAAGCCTATAAGTCATAGGAATAAACTGTTCTCCCTCAAATTGCCTTTTCACTAAGAGTGGTGCATAATTCGTTACTCCTCATAAACCCAGAAGTGGAACCACTGTACTATCTCCACATTGATATAACATAGGCTCACGATTCATCCATGGGACCAACCATCTCACCCTGGTGCTTTCTAACTTTTGTAAGAAAGTTATCCATTCTTTTTTAGACTTCCGCTTTGACCACCCACTTTCGTAGAATTCTTTGATTGAAAAACGATTATGGATATAAAGCTTCGAGAAAGCATCATTTTTTTGTTCAAAATGGCTTTTCATCCATAAGTACAATAACTGTATGCATCCTATGAAACACCTTCCATTCCAACGACAATAACTTAAAAATCTGATAGTCTCCGCTAATATTATCGTTGAAGGATTATAACCATTGATCACACTTTCGAAGAAATTAATCACCGTTATCTCAATATGTCCCAAAACCTTTAGAAAGATTACCAGTCCGTATATAGCTAAGACAAATATGTCTAACCCCCGTTCTTCATTGGCATGTTGCATCAGAAACTCATGAAAGAACTTCCAAGGTAGGCAAATTTGTTCTTGTTTCTTCTTTGTATGAGAATCCACAATTTTCTTGTCTATCCCCATGAGTTGAGCCAGACTTTTACGAAATCCTGACTTATATTTTTTGACATATATCTTGTCAGGAGTCTTGAGATGCAAACCTAACAAGACCGAATATTCTTCTATAGTATGAGTCATATCAGCTTCGTTAAAGATGAAACACTTGTATGCAAGATCCCAGAATTGTGTTGTAGCTCTAATTAATTGATCGTCAACAACCACTGCTAGAAGGTGTGCTATATGCCCATGTTTCTGACAAAACTACTCTTGTCTTGATGGACTCATTTTCTTCTAGATATCAACCAAATCCTCTAAATTATTCTGTTTGAAGAGGATAGATATTTCTTGAGACAGAGTAGAATCATACCCAATTGGCAAGCAATCTCCCATCTTCAGTTGAGTCTTTTTTGACTGGGCTCTTACTTCATTGGGTGTCCTACAGGGTGCTAATACTGATGAAGAACAAACTAAACGTTCATTGGCATCCATGAAAAAAATTTGTTGAAGACCGTTTTTTAAGCAAATGTTCTTTATGCAACTTTATGATATGCGTATGAACCAATGCAAAAGAATAAGAAAACGGTTAGTATACCCAAAAAAAGAATAAATAACTCAGTAAATTTAAACATCACACAAAGTAAAAGGGATGAATCTTATGATTTTGGTCAATTCTAAAAGGGAAGAGTGATGGCTCTATCTATAGGTTAGGTGCTCTTAAAGTTCACTATATGCGATTTTAGGGTCAAAGTCTAAAGGTTCTCAAATTGTTCCTTACATCCTTATCCATCACATACTAGTAAGGCACCCTAATCCTCACCCATTACAGGCTACAAGCAAAAAAGGTTCAATTTGAGTGGGAGTATTTCGCTAGTCACTACGGAGGCATTAGACCGCACGAAAGCAATAGGTACTTTACTCCCTCCTAGAGGGACGGAGCTCGGGTATAGAGCTCATGTTATGCACATGCGTATGAATGACATAATTAACAAAACAAGTAAACATGAATGAATAATAACACATATATACAAAAAGGTTCAATTTTATTAGGCTTTTGGATAACACAGATTATTTGCTGGCCTGACTCTCAAAGTTCCCCAGTGGAGTCGCCAAGCTGTCATAACATCTAGATCCGGAGATCTATTGCTAGACATTGGCTTCAAGGAAGTCGCCACCAATCTTTTTTATCTAGGTGTGATTGGCCACCTAAAGAATCTGTCTTTTCAGGAAATACCTAAGTTTAAGGGCACCTAAAAGAATAGGTTCAAGTCTACTAACCAAAACAGAGTTCGGGAGTTCGGTTACGTGTGAGGGAGGTTATAGCACCCTCACAACGCCCATCAAAAGATGGTACCAGCTGAAATTTGTGTTATCCAATGAGCCTTAAAATTTTACTGAGTAATTAGTAATTGAAAATTATTCTCAATTGACTCTAATACTTTTAGCAAAAAATTGAGAAAATTCCCTCACCTCAAGAGTATGCAAGAAAACTACTGTTTCACTTACAGAGACTCCGTCGTCGGATTATTTAACATAAAAAAAATAAAAAGGAATAAAAGAATGATTATTTTTTTTTTGTGCAAGGAAAATTGATACTTTTAACTTTTCCCAAAAATATTCTTTTGAAACTTTAATTTCGAGAAAAATTGATACTTTCAACTTTTCCTCAAAATTTTATTTTTTTGAAAATTTATTAAGGAAAATTGATATTTTCAACTTTTCCCCAAAAATATTCTTTGGAAACTTTGATTTTCAAGGAAAATTGATACTTTCAACTTTTCCTCAAAAACTTTTTTTTTTGAAAATTTATTTTTAAGGAAAATTGATATTTTCAACTTTTCCTCAAAAATATTTTTTGGAAACCTTGATTTTCAAGGAAAATTGATACTTTCAACTTTTCCTCAAAAACCCCTTTTTTTTGAAAATTTATTTTTAAGAAAAATTGATACTTTTAACTTTTCCTCAAAAGCCCTTTTTTTTGAAAATTTATTTTTAAGAAAAATTGATACTTTCAACTTTTCCCCAAAAATATATTTTTTTATTTTTATTTAAAGAAAATAGAATAATAAAACAAAATAAATGTGAAAATAAATAAAAATAAAAAATAAAATAAAATAAAGAAAAGTAAAACAAAAATAAAAATAAAATAAAGATAAAAAGAATATTAAATAAACCTAATCTAATAAATAAAATAAACAAATAAAATAAACAAATAAATAAACAAATAAGTAAATAAATAAATTAAAAAAAAAAACCTAGAGCGGCTTGGAGGGCGGCTCGACTCGGCTCAAGGAAGAGAAACGGCTCGGAGAAACAGCTTGGGACCTCGGCTCGGCTCGACTATCGGCTCGGAGGGGGAAGACATGCGCGGGTCAGGAAGAGGATCGACGTTCGGGTTGAGTCGAATCTCGACAAAACACGCAGATCCTCTGGGTCACTTAACACAAAAACGACGTCGTTTTGGGAAGGTATATAAGGCTCTTCCCTCTGTTTTTTAGCAGAAAGCTCATCCCCTCTCTCTCTCTTCTTTCTTTTTCCTTTCGTTTCTCTCTAAACAGTCAAAGAACTCCGGTTGAATGTTCACCGGATTCTGAAAAATTTCATCAAAATCTGAATTTTTCGCCGAAAGTTTGCCGGAAGTTTGTCAGAAGTTGGTCGGTTTTGGGATCCTTCACCGAAAATTGGGCAGCTCGTTGAAAACTTCAAAGTTGGTTGAAATTTTTGTCGAAAAATACAAATTTCACCGAAAATTTCAACCGAAATCTGGAATTTTTCAAAAATTCCCAGAAAAAATTCGTCAAAAATCTTCAAAAACATTTCTGCTAATTTCCAGCACACCTCTAAACCTTTTCTTAGCCTTCTAAAATTTTCTACGCACCCCTTTTCTCTCAAATCAGTAGCTTTTGCTTACTGATTTTCCTTTTTGTATTCTATTCTGTTTCAGGAGGTCTTTTTTATAAGGATTGATCAGGAGTTTCTAATCAATCCCAATTCCTCTTTGGACGGGGATTCAATATTTGAGTCCAATCTGGACTCTTAATTGAATCCTCATTCACGGTAAGATTCTTCAACCTTCAATCACAACCCAAAAAAAAAAAAAAAGAATAATCAGATAAACAAAAAAAATCAGATAAATGAAAAAAAATAACAGATAATTAAAAATAAAATAAGATAAATCCAAAAAAATATTACAAGATAAAAAATAATAATAATGATAAATAAATTATAATATAATAATAAATATATAACTATATAAATAAAATGCATATAAATATTAACAGAAAAAAATAAATCAATAAAGATATACATATATTAATACATAGTAATAATAAATAAATAATAAAATTCATAAAATATAAAAATAAAATAAAATAAAATAATACAAAATAAAAACCAAATTGGACTTACCCATTTGGGTCAGGCCTAATTGATCCGGGCCTGGATCAAATTGAGTATCTACACATATATTCAAATATGAAAGATTAAATTAAAATAAGTATGGGAATCCAAACAATAAGAAAATTAACAATGCATAAAATGAAACTTGCAATTAAATTTAAACATCATAAAAAAATGTATAAGTATAATTAAAATTAAACACACATAAAAATAAACTTTATTAGAAGCAAACTTTAAATCTTATATTTTAAAAATTTATTTATTAGAGAATTTTAATTAAAAAAAAAAAAAAAAAACCTGAACCTAACCTTTATTTTAAAGCTAAAAAATGGACGTAAAGGATATGGCCTTCCTTTCCCCACGTCTTAAAAGCTTTCATTCATTAAAATAAAACAAAAACTTCAAATAAAACTATGAATCTCCACCGCCCAATTTGAAACCAACTTCACACCCCGCTTGGCAACATCTTATTTTTGTTAATGCCATAAAACAAGATAAAGGGATTTCGATAAGTCCTAAAACCATATACCCTAGTACCTACGTTTTGCAGGTCCCCATTTTTTTTTTTTTTGAAGTAAATAGGAAATAAATAACTAAATAACAAGCTCAGTACATCAAAATAAACCACTTACAGAACGAAAACATTCACAAAGTAGTAAGAACTTAAAGTGAAATAATAAAAAAAATGAAAATTCAAGTTGCTTGAAGCCTCGTAGACTATTTCTCAACCTAAAAGCATTCAAGAACGATCCTTATCTAGTTCAAACAACTTTGAAAAGCAAAAGATATGAAACAAGAACAGCAAAGAAGAAAATCTGGAAACTGACATTAAAAGGTTGCATTTTTATTTATAAACAAGGTGTTTTTGGCTTTTAAATTTTTAGGGAAGTTTAACTACAAAAATAGGAGACTTAAAGAAAAGAAAATGACAAATAAAATATAATAAACAACCCTCAAAACCGTGACTGCCGTAGGGGAGCAGTTTTGAGGCGTTAAAGAGAAGAAAAATTCAAGATGGATATGTGCGGCTGCGTAGTCTTCCTTTTACCATCAAACTTTGAAACAATTTATAAATGAAGAGCATGTAGAATCAAAACTAGATAGAACTAAACTAAAATAGCAGCTAAATAAAGCAAATTTAGGTAAGAGATTATCTAGAAAGGCAGCTTAACAAAATCTGTACACAACCTTAAAGGCTACAAGCCTTAGGTATGGTCAAAGATTCAAATAGCGGTGCTATAGTGGAATAGCGACGCTATAGCGAAATAGTGACCGCGAAATTGCAGTAACATCATCACTCGTCAACGTTATCAAGGAAAAAATAATTAAAAAATTTAATTACACTCAAAGCAATGTATAACGCCCGCTAAAAAATGGCATAATAGGGAATAGTGGCAATAACGGTCTACTATTGCCGCTATCCCCTTTTTTTTGTCAGCATAAATTATAATAATAAAAAAAAAACTTTCAAGTTTCAACAGCCAAGATTCTAAAAAATCAGAATAAAACAACTAAGACTGCAAAAGCAAAAATAAAGACAAAAGCCAAAAGAAAAGATAACTCAATCTCGTTTTCTCTCTTTTCAGTTTCAAAATTTGTCTAAAAAACCATAGAAATATAGTATCAACTATCAGCCATTCAATCGACAGCTACCCAAATTCAAATCAACCTCAAATCCTCAATCAATAATCAAAATCAAAAAAGGTAAAAAAAAATTAAATTACCTATTTTTTTTATAAAATTTTTGTAGAATAATGTTGATCTTTGTGTTTATGATAATCTGAGTGAGAGAGAGAGAAATGCTATAAAAATAGGGAGTTGGTTGAGTTGATTTGAAGGATCAACTGTCAATGCCACAAAAAAACTTGAAGAGGAACAGAGGAAAATTTGGGGGCCTGAAAGAAAATCGGGGAGGGGTTGTTCATTCTTATCTCAAAATGAGGTGGTGGGTGGGGGGTGGGATAGGGTGGGATTCAGTAGGGTGGGGTGCTTTGGGGTAGGGTGGGGTGAGGTTAGGTGGGGGGTGCATTGAGGGGTAGGGCGGGGTGCATTAGGGGGTAGGTAGTTTTTATTTAATTTTATAATTAATTTTATTAAAATATAAATTTAAAATTTTGTAATTTTTTAAACTTTCTGAGATAAAATTTAGTTAGAGGGATTGAGATTTTATAATTGAAAAAATTAAGAGATTAATAATTTAATATGAAATATATAGAGATTTTAGATGAAAAATTTTAATAAATTTTTTTGTATAAGTTAGATGAAAAATAATTAAAATTAAATATTATATTTTGATTTTGTTATTTATTAATTTATAATTTTATATTTGAAATTTAATAATTTTTTTGTTGTTTTGGTATTTTTATTGTTGTCAATTCTTTTGCTATTAAATTAATTCTCATTAATTTATTTTTATTTTTGTGTAATTATTGAATATTCTATTATTATATAATATATTGAAAATAATTTGTGATAAAAATATTTTTACATCAATTAGTATATAAAAAGATTAAGTTACTTAACAAATTTAGCATTTTACGATTTATTACTCTTAATATTAAAAATTAAAAATTAAAAATTAAAAATTAAAAATTAAAAATTAAAAATTAAAAATTAAAAATTCAATGTAGATTCAATTTTTAATAAATGGAATAAATAACATTAATATTTCTAAATATAAGTTTATTTTATTTTTATACAAAATAGCAAGCATGTCACCACGTTATTTAATTTTGTAATTAATTTTATTAAAATATAAATTTAAAATTTTGTAATTTTTAAAATTGTTTTAGATAAAATTTAGTTAGAGGGATTGAGAATTTATAACTGAAAAAATTGAGAAATTAATAATTTAATATGATATATAAAAGGATTTTAGATAAAAAATTTTAATAAATTTTTTTGTATAAGTTAGATGAAAAATAATTAAAATTAAATGTTATATTTTGATTTTTTTATTTATTAATATGTAATTTTATATTTGAAATTTAATAATTGTTTTGTTGTTTTGGTTTTTTTATTGTTGTCAATTCTTTTGCTATTAAATTAATTCTTATTAATTTTTTTTATTTTTGCATAATTATTGAATATTCTATTGATTATATAATATATTGAAAGTAATTTGAGATAAAAAAATTTTTACATCAATTAGTATATCAAAAAGATTAAATTACTTAATAAATTTAGCGTTTTACGATCTATTAGTTTTAAGATTAAAAACTAAAAATTAAAAAATCTAATGTAGATTCAATTTTTAATGATGAAATAAGCAACATTAATATTTCTAAATGTATGTTTATTTTGTTTTTATACAAAATAGCAAGCATGCCACCACATGAAGAGTTTCCAAGCAAAGGAATAGAGGGTGCGCCAAGTGATGATATAGGTTGGCATTTTAAAACATCTGTGCCAAATATAAAAGAAAATGTTTTCTGAAAACTTTGTGGTAAAGTTATAAAAGGAGGAAAAACACGTTTCAAGGAACACATTGCTCATAAAACTGGCAATGTTGCACCATGCCCCAACATTATTGATATGTTATGTTTTTATAATTCCTTGAAAATATTATTGTTAATTTCTCAATAAAATTACAAAATTACATAAGCATGTGCAACTAATTTTTCCCTTTTTCTTAACTATATTATTAATAGGTTTAGTAAGAGAAAGTATGATGAAACTTCTTCAAGAAAGCAAATAAAAAAAAGTTGAGAACAAAAGGAGAAATGATGAATTCTTATTACAATTAAGAGGGGAAAACTATGACTATGAAGGTTTTATTGATGAAGACATAGCTACTAGATAAGCTATACAGGATAGTATCCAATCACAATATGAGTGGCACAGAAGACAAGAATTCAGACAAAGAACTGGTGGTTGAAGTAACATAGATGAAGAAGGATGAAGCTCTCATGGCTCAGTTGCTGAATATTTTAAGGAAAAAATAAGAAAATCAACTCCAAGTGAGTATGAATTTTCATTAAGAGAGGCTATACCTGAATTCGTTAGAAGTAAGAGTTCAAAGCGACCAAAAATAAGTGATTCATTTTTAAAGACATTAAAAAGGAAAATGGGTGAATCAGTATCAAAATTTTTTATATATGATCAACTTCTTTTTCAGTTAGCAAACTCTCCATGGTTGTATAATTTGATTTCTGTGACAGCAAAAATTGGCCAACATGTGAAACTTCCAATACTTTATGAAGTCTCAGATATGTATTTAGAGTCTGAGTATCAACAAATTCACGCATGGATTAATGGATTAAAAGCTCATTGGAATGAATTGGGTGCCATTTTGATGTGTGATGGTTGGACCAACAGTTTGAATCAAATGCATATCATTAATTTCCTTGTTTGGTGATAACCTCCGTAATAGCAAGCAAAATACTTTCACTTAAATTAAACCTTTTCCGTTCGTAGCCTATAATGGGTGAGAATTAAGGTGCCTTACTAGTCCAGAGTGGATGTTAGTGAGGAATAGTTTGAGGACCTTTAGATGCAAATCAATTCGAACCAAATATATAGTAAACCATAAGAGCCAACCCGAGGTAGAGTCATATCCACCCTTTTTCATAAACTGTCTTCGTGAATTAGAATAAAAAGGAGAACATTTATATTGTAGCTTATTTTAAAAAATCATAAATGTAGGTATTCATATTTGTTTTGATTTTTCAAAAAATACAATAAGATATTTGTCTCATTTCCTTCTCTAAGAAAAAAAAAACTTTTCCTTTCGTTTCTTGTATTTTTCAAGCTTTTATTACTATATATATTTCTATATTTTTATTTTATTTTTTCTCTCTCTTTCATACTAATAACTTGATTTTTTTCCTTTGTGTTTGTTCTACATAAATTACATTGGCATGATACAATAACATAATGAGGTATTTGCTTCGAGACATCTTTTAACAAAGTTCTTTTCATAGATCCCACAATATTACAAATTTGCTCTTTTTTTATAACTGTCCTATGTGAATCGTACAATGAGGTGCATGAATGGTCTAAAAAAACTTAGCAAAAGGAAAGAGATTGTTAACCTATTGGTTTCATGTCAAGGTTACCAGAAAAAGTGCATTTGAGTCTTACCCAAAATAATTTCAAAGATTTGGCTACCATATGGAATCAGATGGGTGAAGCTAGGAAGGAAAAATTTTATGAAAAATATAGGCAGATTGTGTCTCTTATCTCAATAGTGATTGAGGAACATATGACTTAAGCAATTGTTTAGTTTGGGGACCCATCATACAAATGTTTCACATTTGATGAGGAGGATTTAACACTGACCATTAAGGAATATAGGATGTTGGTAAGATTAAAATTGTAGTACCCTGATAAGATATATGTCAAAAAACCAAAGTTAGGCTATGTAAGAAGATAGCTAAATTGATGGGAATAAAGGTAGAGGTCATAGATGCTTTGATTAAAGACAAAGGCAAAGGTGTTAACTTACCTTGGCATTTCATTCATGATTTCATTTTGGGACATTTAGAAGACGATCAAGGCATGGTGATTTTTCTAAAAACTTTGGGATATATTGAATTGGTTATAGTTGATCTATTTGAACAAATCGAAAGTTAAGCAATTAATCCCATTCCAGCCATCCTAGCTGAGATAATCAGATCTTTAAACTTTCATAACCAAAATGGAAGACATTTCACAAGGAGTGCATAATTACTATTTGTCTACATAAAAAGCCATTTCAAATGAAAGAAAAGTGTTTTTTCCAAGCCGTATCTCTAAAATAAAGCCCTAGTCAAAAAGTTTTGCCAAAGTCAGTAGCCAACATTGAAATCCAAAAAAGAGTGGGTAGCATTCCTTTGAAGGCTTACTAGTGATCAAGTTAAATGGATGGCACCGTGGATGCCTCATGTGCCAATGTTATATCGAGGTGGATATGATCCATGGGTACTACTTTTGGGATTGTGGGGAGTGATAAGTTATGTTCCACTAATGGTGTTAAGGCATTTTGGTGCGAAGCAGTTTGTCCTCACCACGTATGGATTCACCATAGTAGAATTTGCTTATGGAGAAGTGGGCTCATCAAGAATAATGCAGCAATTAGTTCAAGTATAGAGAAAGACTCGGAGGTTAAGATTAGGACCTATTCTTGACAAAGTAACCCATGATTACTTAATTTGGAAGGCAAAGTGTTCTAAAGATATTGTGCTTCCTCCAAATGATTTCTTATTTCAACAAGTGAACCCATGGGCAAAAGAACCATTGTCGAAAGTTGAGCTTGTTAAGCAAGAACTTGAAGCAAAAAATTGAGAAAAGAAAATTTAAGACTCCAGGAAGAGATGGGACAACTGAAATATGAAGTGGAAGCTCGAAGAAGTAGACTCAAAAAAGCAATGCAAGATTAGGATGTAGCCCAAAATTATTTAAAGGATTTGCATCAAGAAAACAAAAAAAAATGCAAAAGTCAATTAAATGAGAGAAAAAGTGCTAGATTTAGTGTTAGATAGCAAAGAGAAATGATTGAGCTTCAAAAAGATATGCAAAGTTGGAAGGACAAAGCCAAGGAAAATAAGGAAAAAGCCATCAGGATTTTTTGAGAACAACAAGAGTGGAAAGGTTTGTATTCAATAGCTTCAGCAAGATTGATGGAATATCAAAAGGAAAATGCTAAATTGAAGGCACAAATCAAAAATGAAAAAAGAAAACATTATAAAATACAAAAGGAGAAAGAATCACTCTGCCAAGTAATTCAAGAGATGGAACAGCAATTATGAGACCATAAAGACCATATTTCCTCAATCATCAAAGAATGGCAAAATAGAAAAGAAGATTGGAGATACACTTGTGATCTCGAAGTGGATGCTCACATGAAATGGAAGGTGGAGAGCTTGGGAAGGCAACAATACATATACAGTAAAGAAAGGAAAAGAGATGGTTGAAAGAGTGGAAGATTTAATATAAGAAATCAACCTAACTAAAAGTTAGGGGCAACATTTGTTAAACATTTTAGTTGAAGCAAAGGATCACTATGAGCAAATTAAATGTTTTTATGGTTACAATGCTAATATGATAGACTCTCTATAATAAAAAACTAGTTGAAATCAATGAAAAGTTCTAATGTTTAAGATATGTCTTGTAGTAAATACTTCTAAATGCATTCACGCATACATTGTGCATATTTTTCTTTCTCAATATTTTACCTTATTAAAATGATGTTTTTAAAATTAAAATAAAAATTATTTCTCTTTCACAAAAATAATATGGCGTCCTAATTTTTCAAATTGTGGTAATGAAAGGTTTAAGGATAGCTTAGCCATTAAAAGTTTGAAACTAGTCTACTCGCCACCCGTACAATACACAATTAAAAGTTAGAATTATGAAAAATGCATAGGTAGCCAGGATAAAGAGAATGGAAAAAGCTCAGGAAGATAGGTGACAATGGATGGTTGAAATGCAAAAGGTGATGCAAAGACAAATGATAGAGTTAAAGGAGTTAATGGGGGGCATGGCCAAAGAGAAAGGTGTTACTAAAGCCTTTACTACAAAAGAGGAAAATCGACCCCAAGAAAACAACAACGTCAGAGAAAAGCCATTTTACCCACCCGGGTATATACCACCCCATGCTTGAGCCCCTCAATTGATGTGTCCATCACATATAGGTGGGCAACCTTATCCATTCACGAATGTGAACTTATTAGCTAACCAACAACCAAATTAGGGGCAATTTAAGCATAACCCAAGGTGTAATCAGGTTAATCCAATTTTTGTTCCCAATTTGGATAATCCCAGAGAGTGAGAGAAATTAAGGGGCATGTCGGAGTTAGGAGAGAAAAAACAAATTCAACATAAGTATGACTTGCTAAAAGAGAGACTAAAAATCGTTAAAGGAAGAGATATCTTTGGCATTATTGATGCAAATAACCATAGTTTGGCCCCTGATCTAGTAATTTCACTAAAGTTTAAAACTCTTGATTTTGAAAAGTATGATAGAACTAAGTGCCCATCGGCCCATCTCACCATGTTCTATCGTAAGATGACAGTTCACATCATTAATGATAAGCTTTTGATCCATTGTTTTCAAGACAGCCTCACTGTCTATAGCTAGATGGTATGTCCAACTAGATAGGAGTTGCATACATTCTTGGAAGAACCTCGCTAAAGCTTTTCTTGACCAATAAAAACATGTGTTAGACATGACTCCTGATTGGTTGTCACTATAAAATATGAAAAAGATAGCCAATGAAACTTTTAAGGAATATGCCTATAAATGGAGGGATTTTACCACTCAAGTACAGCCATTTTGACAAAAAAAAAAAGACAATGGTGCTTTTTGTTAATATTCTCAAGGCATCGTATTATAATAAACTTGTTGGCAATTTAACGAATAATTTTACAGATATGGTAATTTCTGGTGAAATGATAAAAAGTGCTATAAAGAGTAGTAGTGATGCCTCCAATTTCAAGAAAGTAATGCCACCTAAGAAGAAAGATGGAGAGGCACATGTTATGGCCTATGGGAATCAACCACCTAGAAATTTTATCCTATATCACCCCTACCCAACCTATCCACCTTATTACCCCATCATACATAACATTGCCCAAGGTCCATACCCATATCAATCAGTACCACCACCGAGATTTCTATAAAGCTTTCACCTTCGTATGCCTACTTACACTCCTGCACCCGTAGTCCAACCTATTGTTTAGCCAAATAGTTTGATAAGCAACACTAGAGGTCCAAGGGCCACTCAAAAGAAAACTCCTCTTGATCCTATTCTTACTTCTCACACTGATTTGTTCTTTCAATTATTAGCAAACTATCTCATTACAATTTACCCCATAGAACCATTAAAGCCTCCATACACTAAGTTGTATGATCCAAATGCTCAGTCTGATTATCATGATAAGGTTTTGAGCTATTCCACAAAAAACTACACAACTCTTAAATATAGAGTGCACACTTGATCAAGAAATGATACAAAAATCTTAACACCAATAGAAAGCCAAATGTTAATGAAAAGTTTTTACCAAACTACGTTATGCCAACAATCAATGCAACAGATAATAGTATGGTAAGGCATGTTAAGAAAAGTGTTGATAAAGTTAAAATCTTGATGGGTCAAGTGTTCGAAAACTTGGTCAAAGTTGACATGCTTCACCTAATTCCCTTAAAAAAAGTGATCTATTATAAAGACTATGATCAAGCCCAAACATGTATCTATCACATGAATCTAGTAGGACACTCAATTCAGAATTGTGGTGTGTTTTGCCAAGTGCTAGAAATAATGATGGATTCATCCTTAGTAAAGTGTTATAAAGAAGATGATTAGAACACAGTGAATGCAATAGAAGGAGAGTTTTCAGGGAGTATGCCCTCTAAGTTTATGCTTAAGCTGATGAAAATTTATTGTAATGAAAAACCAAATGGGGTGCAAGGCAATCCTTGATGAATGTAGTAGGAGGAGGATCTTCAAAAAGTATATTCCCCAAGTTTATGCCTAAACCAATAACTATCTTCTACAACCTAAAACCAACCTCAATGAAAGAATAGCTCATTTCTTTTCCTATGAAACCTATAACAATTCAAGTTCTTAGCCCATTCCTTTATTAGAGTAATAAAAAAATGCCATAGAAGTATGATTATAATGTCATGGCATAAGAATCAAATGACTATCAAGTTGCAAATAACCTAATGCCACCAGTATTGCAAATATAACTAGGGTAGGTGGAATGATGAAGAGTGGGAGATGTTATATTCTTTAAATGATAGAGATGGCTCGAAAAAAAAAAGCTAAAGAAAGATAAAAAATGTTGGAAGAAGAAGACAAGACTCATTCTATAGTGGTTCAAGATGCATGACATAAAGAACTTGTCATTGAAAAATAAGCCTTTAAGTTTTTTAAGTTGTTCAACACGATGAATACAGTGTAGTTGAGTAGTTTAACAAGATGTTTACTGGAATTTTTTTATTATCGTTGTTATTGAATTTTGAATCGTATTGAAATGCCTTATGGAGACTGTTGAATCAAGCACATGTAGATTGTAATCTCTCTATCAAGAATGTTAACCATGTTGGGGGAATATTGTGGCTCCGAATTTCATAACTTTTAATGATGATGAAATTTTACCAAAAGGATGAGGTAGTACCAAGGCCCTTTATATCACTACTATGTGCGAAGGTCATATCATAGCTAAGGTTCTTATTAACAATGGCTCTTCAATCAATGTCATACCCATGATCACCCTAACAAAATTACCCATTGATGTATCACATAAGAAGACTAACCATATGGTAGTGAGGGTTTTTGATGGGTTTCATAGGAAAGTGCTAGGAGACATTGAAATAATAATGCAAATAGGGCCATGCACTTTCTCTATAGAATTCCAAGTCATGGAAATTTCGTTATCTTATAGCTGCCTATTAGGACGACCATGGATTCATATGGTAGTAGCTGTCCCATTATCTCTACATTAGAAAGTAAAGTTTATAGTTAAAGATCAAATAATTAGTGTTTCTGGATAAGCAAACTTGTTGGTAACCAAGCCCGTGACTGCTCCATATATGGAAGCTGTAAAAGAGGCATTGGAATGCTATTTTAGATCCTTTGAATTTAGTAATGCAATTTATATGGGGGAAGGGTCAAGGTGCACTCTCTATGCTTATCAAGTGTAACTGGGATAGTCATCAAACAAACACTTAGTAAAGGATAGCGTGTTTGATACGGACTTGGAAAAAATTTGCAAGGAATTAAAGAGCCATAAAGAGTAGTTGAAAATAGGGAAAGGTTTAGATTAAGATTTAAAGTCACTGTGATAGAAAAAAAGAGAACCATGGTTGAAAAGAAAGAGAAAAGATTGGCGCGACTTAAGGGACATAAGATGAAAGATGAAAGAATTATCATCCCTTACCTTTATGATACATTTTGGTCAGGCAGATATATCCACCCTAATCTACTGGAGGTCACATAAAGGGAACCTATATTGATATGGAAGAAATCATTTCTGAACTCCATATTTATATGGTGGGAGATGTAGTAACAACCGTTTAGGAAGAAAAGCCTCTTGTTTATCCATGTCTTTAGGTGAAGATCTAAATAATTGAAAATCAATGAAGTTACTAGTTATCCTTAAATCTTTCACAAAGTAATGTAGTGAGTCAATTTTCCCTAATGCTTATGCCCAAGAGCATTTGAAAGAATTTTATATAGGCTTATCTTTCTTTTTTCATTTTAATAAAATGATTAGTGTTTTGCATTTGAGTTTCCTCTATTATTTCATTCATTCAAAGTCGTAATTTCCTTTTCCTACACATACGCCTACATCATTTCAATTTCACCCATTTTCAGGTTTTCAAATAATGAATACAAGGATAATCATGACAACAATTGAAGATTTGACTTTGAAAAACTTATTCACATTGATGAACTTGATAATGAATAGGATTTGGATGAGGACAATTTGCCCCTTGATTTATTAAAACTAATAGAACAATAAAGAAAACATATTGAACCTCATAAGAAAGCTAAAAGCACAATCAATTTAGGTGATAAGGAAAATAAAAAGGAAGTTACGATGAGCACATCCTTTTCACACAAAAAAAAAAAAGAGATTGAAAGAATTGCTTTGTGAGTTTGTTAATAAGTTTGCATAGTCATACAAAGATATGCTAAGACTCCATTCAGTATCATAGAACACAGATTGCCATTGAAACCATAATGTAAGCCAATACAGCAAAAATTAAGGCACATGAAGCTAGACATGTTAAAAATCAAAGAAGAAGTAAAAAAGAAATTTGATACAAGTTTTTTTGAGGTAGCCAAATACCCAAAATAGGTAGCTGATTTGGAAAAAACAACGTTTGTTACCATATGAGGCACATTTTATTATAAAGTTATGCCTGTTGGATTGAAAAATGAAGAAGCTACTTATCAAAGAGTAATGGTAACTCTTTTCCACGACATAATGCATAAAGAAATAGAGGTATATATGGATGACATGATTGCAAAATCTCATGAGGGAAAAGACCATGTTACCAATCTTAGAAAGCTATTTGAAAGATTTCAAAAGTGTCAACTCAAGCTAAACTTAGCTAAGTGCACATTTCATGTTAAGTTAGGAAAATTGATAGGGGTTATGGTTAATGAGAGGGGCATTGAAGTTGATCCAGATAAGATACTCGCCATCTTGAACTTATCTCCTTCACGCATGCAAAAAGAAGTAAAGGGTTTTCTAGAAAAGTTGAATTACATTTCCTACTTTATTTCTCAACTTACTTTTATGTGACCTAATTTTTAAGTTGCTTTGGAAACATGATATCAAAAATGGGATGAGAAATGTCAGTATAACTTTGAAAAGATTAATGAGTACCTATCAAATCGATCGGTATTGGTACCACCTTTTATGAAGAAACCATTGATTTTGTATCTCACAGTGCACGACCATTTTATGGAATATGTGTTGGGGTAACAAGATGAAATAGGCAAGAAAAAGCAAGCTATCTATTACTTAAGTAAGTAGTTCATTGAATATGAGTCTAAATATTCCTAATTGGAAAAAATGTCCTACGCATTAGCTTGGATAGCCCATAGACTCAAGCAATATATGTTATACCATACTATTGATAGCAAAATTGGATCCTCTTAAGTATATTTTTATAAAACCATCACTGTTAAGAAGGTTAGCAAAATGACAAGTCATGCTCTCTAAATATGATATTGTATATGTGTCACAAAAGGTAATTAAAGGAAATGTGATAGCTGAATCCTTGTAAAACGTGCAATTGATGATTTTGGGCTTATGAAATTGGACTTTCCTGATGATGATTTAATGACCATATCCCAAATGGAGAAAAAAGAACCAATCAAAAAGCTATAAAAAATGTTCTTTGATGGAGCTTCAAATACTTTGGGGCATAAGATTGGAGTAGTTTTGATATCCCCTTGATGGAAATTATTATCTAAGTAGTACAAGGTTGAATTTTAATTGCACTAACAATGTGGCAAAATATGAAGCATGCACAATGGCTTGCAAATGGCAATTGAAAAGAATATTGGAGTGTTAGAAGCATATGGAGACTCAACCTTGCTAATCTATCAACTATGTGGTGAATGAGAAATAAGAGATTCAAAGTTGGTTCGATACCAAAAGTATGTGGTAGATTTGATCAAACAATTTGAGAAGGTCCAATTCTATCATGTACCATGAAAAGATAATCAAATAGTTGATGCTCTAGCTACATTGGCTGCGATGTTTAAAGTGTGTGATAAAATGAAAATCTAACCTGTCTTGTTAAATGTGCAAGGATCACTAGCATATTGTTCAACTATTGAAGAAGAGATTGATAGCTTGCCTTGGCATTACGACAACATGCAATATGTCAAGCACCAACAATACCCAAAACATGCATCAGAAAATGACAAATGAATTATCAAAAGATTGGCTATGAGATTTTTCCTTCATGAAAAACTTTTGTACAAGAAAAGTCAAGATTAAATGTTATTGAGATGCATAAATGCTGTTGAAGCCCAAAAACTATTGCAAGAAGTGCATGAAAGAACTTATGGAGCACATGCAAATGGCCTTATGATGGCTAGACAAATCATAAGGGTAGGTTATTATTGGTTGACAATGGAGAGTGACTATATCAACTATGCCAGAAAATGCCGAAAATGCCATAAATGCCAAATTTATGTAGATATGATTCATGCTCTTTCAATCCCTTTACATGTTCTCACACCTCCATGGTCGTTCTTTATGTAGGGGATGGATGTAATTAGACCCATCACTCCAAAAGCTTCAAATAGACATCAATTCATCTTTATAGTGATTGATTATTTCACAAAATTAGTCGAAGTAACTTCTTATGCTAATGTGACAAGGGCAGTGGTATGCAAGATTATAAAAAGGGAGATAATATGTCGATATGACCTTTAAAAAAAGATCATTTCTGATAATACTCATAATTTAAATAACTAGTTGTTAGCGAATGTTTGTGCTTAGTTTAAAGTGAAGCACTATAACTTAAAGATGAATTGAGTAATAAAAGCTACCAATAAAAATATCAAGAGGATAATAGAAAAAATAATTGATACTTATAAGGATGGCATGAAAAGTTACCTTTCACATTACATGCTTATTAAACATCAGTACGCACATCTACTAGGGCCACTCCTTTTTCGCTCATATATGTGATGGAAGTTGTGCTGCCAATTGAGGTGAAGATTCTTTCTTTAAAGATCTTGATGAAAATAGATTTAGAGGAAGCAAAATGGGTCCAGAATCATTACAAACAATTGAACCTCATTGAAGAGAAGAGGCTCATAGCTCTTTGCCATTGTCAATTGTACCTAAAAAGAATAATGTAAGCACATGACAAAAAAGTTTGATTTAGGCATTTTCATGAAGAATAATTGGTTTTAAAGAAAATTCTTCCAAATCAGCATGATAATCGAGGAAAATGGATGCCAAATTGAGAGGGTCCATATGTAGTCAAAAAGGTTTTTTTGGGGAAAGCACTGATCTTGGCATAGATGGATGGGGATGACTTGCCAAACTCGATAAATTTGGATGTTGTAAAAAAATACTTTGCCTGAGAAGGAGACCAAAAGTAAGAAAAAAATAAACAACAAAAAAAATATGAATTAAAAATGAAGGAGGACTCATAATTGAAAACCCAAAAAGGGCAGTTTGAGTCAAAAGTAAGGATCTAAGTTGAAAATCTGAAATGATAGCTTAAATGCAAAAGAATACTAATATCCAAGTAAAAGAGGGCAATGCACAATATAACGAACTCAGAAAGATTAGGTGTATTGATAGAATGGGTTTTTAGAAGGAAAAATTTTGGAATATTGCTCATGATTGTTTGAATATTCACCATCTAAATACAATTCTCTTGTTTAAACTAGTGTACAAGCTTCTCACTAGACACATCCTTATCCTTTCTTATAATATATATTCACCTTTCTCTAATTTATCTTGCTTCTTGATAATTTTCATTCTCTTAAATAGAAGAAATGCTAATTCATTACACTATTCATGAAATTTGGAATATGATAAATGATTGATAATATTTGTAAAAGGTTTTACATTATTTTGTGAAAATCAAAGATAATGAAGTTAAATTAAAGATTAAAAAAAAAATAAAGAGATTTGGAAAAGCACCTATTTTCAAACTCATCAAATCAAAGTAAAAACTTGTTGGAAGTAGTGTTGGATAATAATACCAGCAAATGATCATTGTAGTTCACAAGAAATTAGCTCTTAGAATATGTAGATTGAGATTGAGATTGGTTGTTTTGGAAAAAATTAAAATTAGAAAGGATTGACTTAAAGAACCTTATTACCATAATTTGGATACATCATATTGCTTTTTACTAATACTTGCATTACATGTATTACATTCATTGCATGCATGAATTATGTTTAATATATTCTTCAGAAAAATTTGAACTTTTTTTTTCAGTAAGAATCATTCAAGCAAAAAACTGAAGTATGATAAATGATTTCAAAACAATCAGAACTTGTGAAACCCTTGAGCCATAACATCATAAGTCATTTCCAAACCAATTTCAACATCAAAAGAGAGAGAGAGAGAGAGAGAGAGAAAAGAAAACAAGATTTTTAAAAGTGTTAAAGCCTTTGTTTAAGGGGAGCCATTTTCAAACAAGTTTTTTTAAAGTGTCAAAGCCTTTGTTTAGGGGAAGCCATTTTCAAACAAGTTTTTTTAAAAGTGTCAAAGCCTCTGTTTAAGGGGAGCCATTTTCAAACAAGAACTTTTAAAACTTCAATGCCTTTTATTAGAGGAGTATTCAAAGCTATCAAGATTTGTAAGACCTTCGAGCACGATCTCATATTTTATTTTTAAAAGTTGTTGAGCATTTGTTTACAAAAAAAAAAAAAAAAACTCTCAAAAGAATCATCCGGGCAAATTTGTTGTCTATGTCTTTGTATTATTTTTTATTTTTAAAAATATACAAAAAGGGGCAGCTCAGACACCAAATTTTATCTGAACATTTTTAGCATAATTGAATAAAGCCCATTTAAAGTTTATAAAGAGGCCTATTTAAGAGCTCATAAAATACATTGATATTTAGGCTTATAATAAACAAAGAAAAAGGAGACTTGTATGATTACTATCAAACTCTTTTGCATGGGATTTACATGGATGATACCTTTTCACATGGATGCATAAGAAATAAAGAATAAATTAAATGAGTAAACCATAAAGTCAACTCTAGTCAAAATTACATAAAACTTGGTCAAAGTGAATAAAACTGGGATTCATCCTTAAAATTCACAACATAATTGGAATCAATGTGGTTTAAAATTAAATTTAGGGATTTTCAAAATACTAAAAATTTTTATTGCACCCCAAAAATTTTAAAATTATCAAAACAACCCTATAAGGGTATTTTTGTAATTTGACATTCCTAAGCTTGAATTTTCATAAGCAGTACATCGAGAAATGTGAATTACCAAAACACCCCTATAAGGCTATTTTTGTAATTTGGCCTTTCCAAACTTAGATTTTCATGAAGCTTTTCAAATTTCAATCTTATAATATTTCATGATTTTTGGTGTTTTAAAATCTTAAAAATGAGCATGGGAACATTGATTTCTAAGAATATGACCTAAATACCGAAAATTTTTTACTATGGGTAAAATGGTTTTTCCATAGGTTTAGAGACTATAAAAATTCAACTTTTGTAGTGAATAATGTGGACCATTAGATTTCCTATTGAATTTTGTTCCAACAGCTAAATGTTATTCCTTGAAAAAAAAAAAGGAAGAAACTTTAGCCCTTTGATGAAATTGGATCTAAAGGCCTATACTCACCAAGAAAAGAAGATATTTTTTAGGGGGCTCTTGAAAAGTTAGAGAAAAGATCTACCAAAAAAGAAAGGAGAGGGGCTGGAAGAAAGAAAAAGGATCACATAAATAAAAAGGAAAGAAATTGTACGAAAAAAAAGTAGAAAAAGAGCCGATTATAGGAGGTTTGGGGGATTAAAGAAAAAGAAAAAAAGAAAGAAAATAGGAAGCTTGAAGAAAGGGACATAAGGAAAACGATAAAGAAGAGGCTTTGGAGAGAAAGAATAAAGGGAAGAGCTTTCCAAAAAATGGAAGCCAACCTTTACAAGACAAAAAAAAGAAGAATAAGGAATTTTGAACCTAGTTAAGAGGTAGAAACAAAGAAAAACCGATCATAGGTGAACCTTTTCCTTTAGTCTTAGGGTTTGTTTTAGTTCATGCATATAAAAGCTCAGGGCATCTCCTTGTTGGGCTATTATGGCATGAGATACAATAAAGAGAAATGTGTTTGTTATTTTGGAATTATTTTTCATAGATATCTGAAACTCCATATTGTTTGTGCATATTATTTTTTCCTTGTATGGGTCTATGTCTAAAAGCCATAAGCATCATCATGTGTGCAATTACTAACTACCTTACTTGTTCTTTGAAATTTAAGGCTTAAAATGGTCACTATTGTTGTTTATTTTTCCACACGGATTGCTGCATGTACCTAAGGTATCATTTCTTTTGTCACTTAGGTATGCTTTTTCTGCATGAAAGCCCTCCATAAGGAAGATTCTTTGGAAAGGTTGTAGTCCCCTTTCTACTACAAAGGGTGGTGTTGGTGTCCATGATCATAAGATTTTATAGGAAGAAACATGAACTGTTTATATTTTTCTTAAAGCGAATTCATAATTTTTGTCTTGGGGTACCAATTTTGTAGAAGCTTGGTGTCTTGTCTTCATTTCTTGCATAATAGTTTTTTAATTGCATGGGTTTAGAATTCCAACAATTGCCTAGTTTTAGGTTTTGTACCTTTTGTTTATAAGAAAATTTAAAATTTTTTTTAACTTTTTTATTAATGATAGGGTACAAAAAGATGGTCCATTGTTAATAAAAACATAGCCATAATATTGACACCATATAGGCGGCAAAGGGATTATGGTGTAAGGGCCACGATGATGAGATTGTTGCATTGCATATGATACTTTGCCTTTTTTTTGTTAGTTAGGTATAGGTTTTTAGTTAAAATTCTCTAATAAATGAATTTTTAAAATATAAAGTATCAAGTTTGTTCCTAATAAAGACTTATTTCCATGTATGTTTTAATTTAATCATGCCTACATGTATATTTTTATGTTGTTTAAGTTTAGTTTCAAGTTTAAATTTATACATTCTTAAATAGATTCCTATGTCTATTTTAATTTAATCTTTCATACTTTAATTTATATTTGGCATTTTATTTATGCAACACAAGTGTTCATAGTAATAAATGAAAATTTTCGATGATGAAATTTTAAGGAAGTCCAAGTAAAGATTCTTTAAAATCTCTAGGTGAGGATATTTTTCTAACAAAATACTACCAAAGTAATAAAGTTATTAGAAAAATATTTAATACAAAATATTTTCATTTATTCATTTTAGATGTTAATAATAATGTGTAATGACTCTTTTAGTAATAAAATTAGTATAATTAAAGATTAAAAATTAGAATAAAATAAAATTAATTAAGGGAGGAAAAAGTGAATAAAGTTTTCGAGGATGGGATTCTAAGGAAGTCTGAGTAGAGATTCCTAAGATATCTTTGGGTAAGAAAATTTTTCTAAAGTACCATAAAAGTATCGGGGTATCTAGAGAATTTTCAATAAAAGATTTTGTTTACTTTGTTCCTTCAAAAAATTCTTAGTGGTAATTGTAAAATAATTAAAGAAGACTAAAACATAAGTAAAACAAGTAACGAAAAAATGATACGTGTTACGTTTATTCATATGCATATTTTGCTTTATTGTCTTGCATTATATGATACTAAGTAATGTGAATTTTCGATGATGGGACCTAGGAAAATCTAACTAGTGATTCCCAAGAATTTCTTAAATGAGAAAAGTCTTCTAAAAATTGTCAAAATATTGGAATATATAAAAGTCTTTTTTTATGTGAAAAATTTTCATTTCTTAATTATTTTCTTTTATTTGAACAGTTTTTCTTAATAAATAAGAATGTGCTTTTTTTTTTTAAATAAATGTATTTGTAGATAACATTATTATTACATGACTTTTAATGTGCCTATGCATAACCGACTCCTGAACCCAAACTATTTTTTGTAGACCCAAAAATTATCTTTTTAATAAATTTTAATTAATTTGTTAAGAAGGTAAGTTTTAATAGGTAGCCAATCACACCTAGTAAAAAAGATTGGTGGCGACTCCAACTTTTATTTTTCAAATTCATCTAGCAGTCCCCAAAACTATTATGATATCTTCTTATTCGATCTAGAATGAAGGAGTACATCTAAATAAATAGGAACAGTGAGGTTCCTTATTAGGAAACAACTTACATAGAACAAAACAAAAAATAATAAATGGAAAGAGAATTATTCTATTCTAAAATAGAAACAAATTCCTGAAAACTTGACAATCAGAATAGTTGACTAATTAAGAAGAATAAATGAGAAATATCCTCAAAATAAATTAGGAAATCAAGTTGCACTAATGTAAGCTTACTGTTTTCTCTTTTAAATATAAATCCTTTTGGTGGCCAGACCTACCACATTTAAAGCATAATGTATCAGCACTCTTATAGACAATAATTTTTTGTTTGTCTTCAACCCTAATGTACCTTGGAAGAGGCTTATCCAGGTTCAACTAGATGCATATCTCCCTCTTTCCCTAGCCAAAGTATGTCTGTCAACAAGGAATAAAGTGCTCATGTGTTTGCCTATCTTCTTAAGGATTTCTAGATCGAAATATTTGATAGATAGTTGAAGTAACCTAAGCCAAACTAAAACAAAAGAAAAGGTTACCTCAAACACCTTAGGTTGGCTCCCACATCCTAATAGTTAAAAAGTGTCCACCAATAAACCAAAAACCCCTTTTAAGCATATAATTATAGTCCTTTACCAACTAAAACTTTAAAAGGAAATATTCATGGCCTAGGTCAACTATGTATGGTCTTGACTAGAGTTTCCATAATTGTTCTATCTTTATTGCTAAGTATTTATAGCCCATAATTCTACCAAAAACTTTCACAATAAGAGAGTGAGCTCATCTTTCACTAACCTGCTTGCACTACTCACTACTAAAAAATACCTAAAGTTCCCCTTCTTCATTGCCTTCATCCTCTGACTCATCACCATATCTTCATTTAAAATCTTTTTTATCTCAATGTAGGTACCACAACCACCCCTCATAATGCACCACTTTTTTATTTATTCAACTAATTGGCCTTATTTGTCAAAATGATGACTATGGATTCATTTAGATGGGTAGTAAAATTGGTGTCAAAAGTATCGATTCAAATACGCTATCGCTAGATGTAAAAATTTTAAAATCATGAAAAACACGGGGAGTTGCCATTAATCTTTTTTAGGGTGTGATTAGCCACCCAAAAATTTTATCTTTTAATAAAATAATAAAATATGTTTAAAAGCTTTATTAAAAAGATAATTTTGGTCTACAAAAATAGATTGGGTTCAGGAGTCAGGTATGTGTGGGGAAAGATTAGCACCCCACAATGCCCAAAAAATTGGTACCAATTAATTATGAGCTATTTGTAATTCTAGATAAAAATGGTTTTTATATGAATTTAATTATAATTTCTTTTGTTTGTAAGAAATAAAATTAGTTTTAAAAAATCTTTCATTTAGGAATATTATGAAAATCTTCAAATTAAATAAATACCTTCAAAGTCTTCGACATAAAAACAAAATTTGAAGATAGCTTTTCCATTTAAGATTTATCATTACATTCCTTCTAAAATAATTAAATAACAATCTTTGTAAATGATAATCATTAATAACTCTCCAATATCTAGACAAAGTACTAACAATTATGTTCTACATAATGCTATTTTATTTTATTTATTCAAAACTAAAAAATTTTAAGAAAACTTTTTATGTAGTAAAAAAAAAATAATATAATTAATATTAAACATCTATAACTATAACAAATACATATATGCATTATAAATGAGGACATTAATATAAAAATGAAACGTATGCAAATGATGATCAAATACGAATTGAAAGATTGAGTTTTCAAATATAAAAAGACCACATGGACTCTCCAACATTTAGGTAGAGTTTGGGTGTAAATTTTTATATTTAAAATCTCATCCTATCATTTTTTTATTATTATTTTGTATTTTTATAATCATAGTTTTAACAAAGCAAATTATTTTGAGTCGTGAAAATGTATGAAAATTCTTAATAAAATAAAATTTCCTAAATACCCCTACATCTAGGCAACATTTAGGAATAGATTATTTCATAAAAGGTTTTCATCCAAATCCTTAAAAATTTAAAATAGATTTAGAGTTTTATGAAATTATGCATGCAACAAGAACAATTTATATAAATGCTATTACTGAATGCATGATAAAAGCATGACCAAACAACAAACTAATTACAAGCCTATGCATTTACAAAACTAAATTACAAACAAGTTTCGTATGAAAATTCAAGAGAAAAAATGGATTAAACATAATAAACTTTTGAAATTGGTTTGAATTTTCCACTATTTTGTTCTTTAAAAATCTAACCAAACAAACATAAAGATCAACCAAACAACTTATTCAACTATCATTTTTTCATTAAAAATTTTATCCAATACATTGAAAATTTAGTAAACATGACAAACACAAAATCAAATACATAAGACCAAGTAACATTTGGCCACAAATGGATGAGCAAGTTTCAGCCAAGTAAGGAAATTACCTTGGCAGAATATTCTATGGCATTTCCCTAAGCAATCAACATTTCATTTCACTCAAATATGCCTTGAACATCACAATTTCCATCATATGAAGGCATCTACAATATATGAGGAGTTTCAACAAGCATTTGACAAACTAAGAAGAGAAGAAAACATGGAGTCAACATTTAAAGCCAAACAACATCCTCATATCACATTCTAGCTAAAATTTACAACAAATAAACTTGCCATTTAATCATCACAAATAACCTTCAAAAGCAAGGAAAACATCAATAGAGGATTAAAGGAGGTTGGCCATGGTGACGTTGTTTGGCTGAACTTCCAAAAGCCAAAATGGTGGATTGAAAATTCTTTATTGTTTGGTTTTCTTGTTTCAATACAAACTATTAACTAGTTGGATGTAATTTGATCCAAGCTTATTAAAAAAATTAATAAAGAATTACCACTTTCTATAAAAAGAAATTAAAAATTAAAAAAAATAAATGAAGTGAAAAATGTGATGAATGTTATGGAATGGAAAGAAGAAGAAAAAAAAAGAGAAGAATTCTACATACTCTAAGATTTTCATAACTTTCTTTCTTTCTTTCTTGATTTTTCTTCCTTTCCTCTTTTCATGAGCTCCCCCCTTCTCCAAAATTGCAAAAAAAGTCCCCCCTCTTAAAGAAATAAAGACAAAATATTCATCCAAGATTGAATTATAGCCATTGGATCAAATCTTATCCAAGGGCCAAAGTTCCTCCCTTTTTTTTTCAAGGAGCAATATTCAGCCATTGAATCAAGATTCAATAAGAGATCTACTGGTCCACATTATTCACTTCAAAAATTGAATTTTTGTAACACCTAAACCAAATGGAAAGACCATTTTACCTTTAATATAAAGTTTTTGGTATTTAAGCTGTTTTCTTAGAAATTAATGTTTCCATGCTCAGTTTTGAGATTTTAAAGCACCAAAAATCTTGAAATATTATAAAATTGAGGTCTAAAAAATTTCATGAAAATTCGAGCTCAATAAGGTCAAATTACGAAAATATCTTTAATGAGTAATTTGGTAATTTCACACCTTCCGAGGCATTGCTATGATTTCAAATGCACAAAAAATCACGACATATTATGAAATTAAAATCCAAAAAGTTTCATGAAAATTCAAGTTCAAGAATGCCAAATTATGAAAATACTCTTAAAAGGTATTTTCGTAATTTTATACCTTTCAGGATATTGCTGTAATTTCAAGTGCACCAAAAATCATGAAATATTATGAAAGTAAAATCTTAAAAGTTTCATGAAAATACGACCTTGAAAAGGCCAAATTACAAAAACACCCCTAAAGGGCATTTTAGACTTTTGTAATTTCCTACGTGCAATAAAAAATTTTAGTGCTTTAAAAATCACCAATTTTAACTTTTGAATCACATTGATTCCAACTAGGTTGTGAATTTTGAGAATTAACCAAGGTTCTATCCATTTTGACCAAGTTTTGTGCAATTTTAACTTTGTTTAACTAATTTTAACTTTATTAACCAAGTTTGATCGGATTTGATCTAAGTTGACTTTAGGTTTTTAAATGGGCTAATTTGTAGGCTTTTATAGGTTATAAATGGTCCTCCTAAATGGTTTACAAAATGGTCCTATATTAATGATTCCAACCTATATTTGCAAATGAGCCCAAGTCAGTCATGTTAAAAATGTTTCAAACAAAATTTGGTGTTTACAATTGATTTTGATAATATTGAAAGTAATGGTAGAGGTAAGATTGGTTACTATAGTGATGATATTAAATTAATGATTGGGGTATGTATTTGGATTCAAACGCAATGGTAACGGTGAAGTAAATTGTAGTAAAATTGAAAATGACAATTAAAGACATTTGACTAATATTAGTGTATAATAAAACTTTTAAATTATTTAAGATTTATAAAATTAATAAATAATTAAAAAAATTAAATTATTTTTATATCAAATAATAATTTTGTTAATAACTAATTAAAATTTAATAAACTAATATTAATAAATCATAGGATATTTGTTCTTCATTTTTTATTATGTAGTTATTTACTTTAGTTAAAGTAACAATAATAATATAATATCTATAATAATTAATTTTATTTTTAATTTGTTATATAATATTTATTTATTTATTATATAATAATAAAATTTATTTGTTATATTAAATTAAAATAAATAATTGCAAAATCTTTTCAATAAGAAAAAGAAAGCAATGGCAATTGATTGGTTGTTCAGAGATAAAATTGAGAAAAAAAAATTCTAGTTGACCACTAGAGAGATCCCTCTCAAATTGATTATTGAAGACATAGATTGATACGGTGCCAAATTGAAAGTGAACCAAATGAATGATCGGTGTGATTGAAAGAAATCCTTTCAATTGGCCATCTTTTGAATCCAAACTTGCCCTACAACTAACCAATTTCCTTTTTATTTTTTAAACATCAAATCATCTTTAAGGACTCCATCTACATAACTAAGAATAAAATATCAATTTTCATTATCAATCAAAATGCCATCGATGAAAGTTAAGGTATGCCAAACTATGGGGGACACGTTTATCTAGTTGCTGGCCAAAAAAATAAGATGCCTTTGTTATCCATAAGGTTAAGGTTTGAATATAGGTAAGAAAAATCACTAATATTCAGTTTAATTGATAATTTTTGTTATTTTCTTTTAATTATTTATCTTTTACTTTTTCTTTTTATGTTTTTTCATACGAAAAAAAAAAGCAAGAAAATTAATAAAGGTGTAAATCAAACAAAGATTAATTTGAAATCAAATAACCTTGAATATTTGGTTTTATAAGGGATAGGGTTAGAATTTTTGGATATGATTAAATTACCAAAAAAAAAAAAAACCTAAAACTCAAATTGAAAATAATATATGAGCATTTCTCCTTATAATTGTGAGCAATACGGGTTTCACTCCTAGCACTTGTCTTAGTATTGAGATTTATAATTTGATTTGAAGTTGTCGATCAAATTTTTTATATCCAAGGAGTCAACGTTGATTTTAATGTAACAATCTCATCTTCACTTAAAAAAAAATTTGACTCTGAGATATTAAATGGAATATTGGAAGAATCAAGCTTCAAATCTCATTTGTGATAAATCTAGTCTCTACGTTTCCACTAAATAGCATATCCTAACTAGTTTATAGATTAAAGAGCACATCTCTTTAATTTATTCCTGATAACATGCAATTTTATAAATAATTTATTATATGTTTCTTGTTGTCATGCATGCATCAAAAAAGATACAGTTTGGTTGATAGCCTTAAATGGTTTATCAACCATTTTATGATGCAAACACCCTTCTATCAAAGAACTATATATTAATGAAATAATTCATGCCACATTATAAAGCAAAAAAGTGTAACTAAAGAAGCATGAAATGCCACTTAAGCTAAATGCCATATTCAAAATCACAATTTATATCAGATACCTCTATGTCATATTTACTATGATCCATTTTGTATAGAGCTGGCAAAGCTGGTTCAAACCCTAAAACCTATAAGAGCCAATTTGTGATTGAACCCGAATTGACCTAGATTGACAAAAAAAAAAATTAAATATATAAACTTGAAAAAATCCAATTTGATAAATACGAACTTGAAAAAGCTCGACACTGACATAATTGGAACCCACTATGATCTGAATCCAGAATGATCTGAATCTAAGATCGATTTGATTTGAAATGCAAAAATAATAAAAAAAATCAAATTATAACTCGAAATAACCAATCTATAATTATATGACCATTTTTTTTTAAATAAAAACAAATGATAAACGTTTTTCTTAACTAAATATTCTAATTATTAGGATAGAAAGTGAAGTAATGTTTCAACTTGGTGGAATGAAAGCTCTAGGTCTTGATGGCTATAATGGGGTATTTGTCCAATAGTACTTAAATGTGGTGATAGAGACAATGGTAAAGATGGTACAAAGTTTCTTCCAAACTAGACACATGTTAAAATAGTTAAATAAGACAAAAGTGGTGTTGATATCAAAAGTTTAAAAACCTGATATAATAACTCAATTTTGGCCTATTAGTTTGTGCAATTTTACGTACAAAATTATATCCAAAGTCATGGTAAATGGTTGAAACCAATGATGGGGAAGCTAATATCTCAGAACCAAGGAGCTTTTGTGGAGGGAAGATAAATTTAAGACAACATTATGATTTCTAGTAAGGCATTTCATTATTTAAAACTAAGGAAGAAAGGGAAGAAGTATGAGTTAGGGTTGAAGTTGGATATAAACAAAGCATTCAATAAGGTGGAATAGGATTTCCTAGATGTAATCTTGATTAAATTCAGTTTTGAAAAGAAATGGACACGTTGGGTTATGGAGTGTGTTTCTTTAGTCTCTTATACATTACTAATCAATGGTAAGTCCATTGAAAATTTTCTCCTTACTAAAGGGTTGACATAGGAAGATCCTTTATTACCATATTTGTTTTTTTTTATTATTGAAGTCTTGTCTATAATGAATCATGTTGCTATTGAGTCCAATTTAATTTATGGTATTGGTTGAGTAAGAATTGTCCTAATATGCCATTTACTCATTGCGGATGATGTTTTATTCTTTCTTGTTGCTATTAAAAAAAATTACAAGAATACATTTACTATTTTATAAAGGTACTATAATGCATCAGGACAAATGATTAATTTGTAAAAGTGCAGTGTATTGTTTAGTGGTAACATGCTAGAAGATGTGAGAAAAGAGTCAGAAAAAATTTTACAAGTGTTTGTAGCTAGCAATCCAGGGCTATATCTAAGCATTCATTCATTTTGGGGGAAGACAAAGTATGCTGCTATGAATATTATTAGAGAACGAGTACATAACAAGTTAAAAAGGCAGAAGAGGGGTTTGTTATCACTAGAGGAAGGGAAGTCTTGAATATAGCTATTGCTAGTGCTTTACCAACTTATATGATAAATTGTTTTAAGTTGCCAAGAAAGATAAGAAAAGAGGTGAATTGAGACATGGCTAGATTTTAGTAGGGGTAAAAGTATGATGAAAGGAAAATTCATTAGTTAAGTTGGTAGAGTATGACCTATGGTAAGGATAAGGGAGGATAGGATTTAGAGACCTAAAATTGTTTCATAATGCATTATTGGCAAACCAAGCCTTAAGAATAATTTAGTACCCAGAAGCTTATTGGGTAAAAATTCTTAATGGAAGATACTTCCCTAAATGCCCTTTTTTAAAAGCAAAGAAGAGAACTGAAGCTTCTCAGATATGGGCAAGCATGCTAAAGGGGAATGAATTATTAAAGAACCAGCTATGTTGACAGGTGATGAAATATAGAAATATTAATATATGGAAAGATATATAGTTTTCATGAATGGATATGCTGGTTTAGGTGGAAACATTGAACAAAAATAGTTACCTTAGA
This sequence comes from Durio zibethinus, assembly GCF_047325235.1. Taxonomy (NCBI): domain Eukaryota; kingdom Viridiplantae; phylum Streptophyta; class Magnoliopsida; order Malvales; family Malvaceae; genus Durio; species Durio zibethinus. Next base: position 8,821,093 of record NC_143174.1, on the reverse strand, counting down.
TGGTCTTAGAGTTAATTAATAAAGAATTAGGTTGCCGACAACTGGATTTCTTAAAGAATATGGTTTCTAACAAAGTTATTTAAAGAATTAAGGCAATTCCTTTTTGTCAAGAAGAAGAGGAAGATAGAATAGTATGGCTGAAAGTTGGAGATGATACATACTTTGTCAAAAATGGTTATCATACATTAAAAGAAAAATAAAAGAAATGATATGCAAGCAAGGGCATCATCTTCTCATCAAACGGAATAGGTAATCTGGAAGCTAATTTGGAACCTTAAAGTTTCTAGTAAGATTAGGTATTTTTTATGGAAAGTTTGCACTAATGTAGTAGCAACAAGGGCAAATTTGTGAAAAAGGGGAATATGTGATGAACCTTAGTGTTCTTTTATAATAAGGAAAAGGAAACCATAGAACATGTTGTTAGAGCAAACCCCAAAAAATTGGAATTACTATTTTTGATAAATTAGAATTTTGAGGAAAGGTTTCAAGGCATGTAATGATGCCATTTTCTTTAAGGTTTTATTTGCCCCCACTGTATTATTTAATTAGTAGGAGTGCAAAAGGGTTGTAGGCAATTAACCTTGAGGATACAATGAAGCTTAGTGACTGACTATGTTTTTCTCTAATGAAATTAATCTATCGAGCAATCATCGGTGTATCACAAGATCACTAAACTTCTATAAAGATTTTCTTCAGTAAAATTTTTATAAAAGAAATCTGGAGTTTGAAAAAAGAGAAAAAGTTCTAAAAATTGTTTATGTATATTTTCAAAAAACCAAATGAGATTTTTATAAACAGATAAGTGTTCTTTCCTATAGACATGACTATCTATTTTTAATAGACAAAAATTATCTGTTTTTAAATAGTTGAAACTGTTCATTTTAAATAGACTTATCTATTTGTTTTGAATAGATTTAACTATCTATCTTTAGTTTTTCTTTTCTAATGTGGGATTATTTCCCATATTTTTATTTTTAAAATCTTTAACAATCCCCCACCATTTTCAAAATAATCTAGATTTATGATGACCTTAGAAATCAATTGCATAAATGAAGGTATCTTCTGATTTGAACCTTCACTTAGTGAAAACAAGTTAAAGTTAATCGAAATCACATGGTTGACTATGCTTTAAACCAGCTATTCCATTTGGTTAACTAAACTTGTCTCACACAATCATTTCAACACCTAATGAATGCTTGCTATCTGATGACACATTTATGGCCATGTGTCTGCGTTATCTTTTCATGAGTGCTATTAAAGCGAAGCTCTTAAGCTCTTAAAAACGGTCACACTTCACATTTACATAGGTAGCTCCCATCAAGCATGCTCCTGTAACTATAACACTCTAAAATATTTATGTTATTGGTTTATTAAAAGTATATTACTCATCCTTCCTTTACCATTATGGGTACCTCACACTTTACCTAGGATGGCATTAAATATTACTATAATGTTAGCAGTCATATATAGATGATATACTTTGTCTCATTGAACTTAAGACTTGACGTTATACCAAACGTTGAGTCGAGTTTCCATTATGGGTGACTTTACTTCATGAGCTTGAGCCCCATCCCTATTGAGGTCTTTTTTTCCAAGTTTCTAGTAAGACCTTTTATTAAAGGATATACTAAGTTTTTACTTGACCCATTTAATTTATAATGAACACTTCATCTAAAATTAATTGTCGAACATAGCTGTGTCTTAATCCAATATGTCTAGACTTTCCATTATATACTTGGCTATATGCCATTGCTAGAGTTGTTTCCTTATCACATTGGATAGAAATTGGGAAAATTGGTTTAGGTCATAAAGGTACTTCATATGTTAAATTTCTTAGCCATTTAGCTTCTTTAATTGTTGCGGCTAATGTAATAAACTCGGCTTTCATAGTGGAATCCGTTATGTATATTTATTTTTTGGAACCCCAAGAAATGGCAACCCCACTAAGTATAAAGATCCATTTGCTTGTAGAAGCATGATCTTCCATATTAGTAATCCAACTAGCATTAGAATATCCTTCTATAACTAAAAGATATCCTCTATAACACAATCCATAATTGATTGTTTTCTTCAAATATTGAAGTATTCTTTTAACTACTTACCAATGCAAGTTAGTTGGATTACTTGTGTACTTACATAACTTTCCAACAACAAATGCTATAACTGGCCTTGTACAAGTCATTGCATATATTAAACAACCAATTACTCTTGTATATTGTAATTGATCGATTGTTCTACTAGTATTAGATACTAATTTCAGTTGAGAATCCATAGGTGTTGATATTGGAATACAATCGAAAATATCAAACTTTTTAAGTACTTTTTCAATATAATATGATTGTGACAAGGTTATGCTATTATCATTTTGGATTATTCTAATTCCAAGAATAACATCCATTACACCCATTTCTTTCATTGAAAAGTTATTTGATAAAAATTTCTTTGTTCCCTTAACTTGTTTTAAATCAGTGCCAAATATTAGCATATCATCCATGTATAAGCAAATAAGACTCATTTGCCATTTTTAAATTAGCTATATTTGCATTTATCTGACTCATTAATTCTAAAACCATTAGCAAGAATGATTTCATCAAACTTTTGGTGCCATTGTTTTGGTGCTTGCTTAAGTCCATACAGGGACTTTACAGGCTTATAAACCTTATGCTCTTGACCTGGAATGATAAATCCTTCTAATTATTCTACAAATACTTCCTCTTTTAATTTACCATTTAAAAATGTTTTCTTTACATCCATTTGATATATAATCAAATTTTAAATTAAGGCAAGTGAAATTAGAAACCTAATTGTAGTAATTCTAGCTACTTTAGCATAGGTATCAAAGTAGTCTATCTCTTGCTTTTATGTAAAGCCCTTGGCTACCAACCTTGCTTTAAATTTATCTATGATTCCATCCACCTTCATTTTCTTTTTGAAACTCCATTTACAGCCTATTGGATTAGAACCTGTTGGAAGGTCAACCAAAATCTAACTGTTATTTCCTATTATTGAGTCCATTTCATCATTTATTACTTCTCTAAAAAAAAAAGAATCTTGAGACTTTATTGCCTCTTCATATGTAACAGGATTAGAGTCTGCATTAAAACAATGAGGAATTTTATTGTTTATGCTTTCACTAGTCCCTTCCACAAGGAACATAAAGAAATCTAGTCCAAAATCTTTTGCCTTTTTAACCATTTTGCTTGTTTTTATTTCTTGACAAGATTCATCACTAATTTCAGTTATTTCCAATGGATTTGGAATTTCTTTTTCACTTATAGGATGAATTGCTTTTAGTTGTCTCAAAATATATTTAAATCTATTTTCATAAAAGATTGCATCTTTTAATTCAATAACAGGGTTAAGTAAAATTGAATCATTTGGTTCAATAACCATGAACCTATATGTTTTACTATTTTTTGAATATCTTCTAAATATGCGTTCTATTCCTTTTTCACCCAACTTTCCCTTTTGGGTTATAGAATTTTAACTATGGCTCTACATTCCCGAACCTTTAAATAATTAAGATTTGATTTTTTTTTCTTCCATTGCTCATATGGGTTTATTTTTGCTTCTTTGTTAGGAATTCTATTTAGTATATGACAAGTTGTTAATAAAACTTCACCCCAAAATCTTTGTCCAAGACCAAAATATGATAACATTTCATTTGCCATTTCCTGTTAAGACCATGTTCTTCTTTTCAACTACACCATTCTGTTATTGTGTATAAGAAGCAATAACTTGGTGGATTATTTTGGTGAATTCAAAATAACTTGGACTATAATATTCTCCACCCTTATCCAACCTTAAGCACTTGATAAAAGATTCACAGTGAAATTCAACTGCAAATTTATATATTTTACACTTATCAAGTACTTTAATTTTGAAATATAACAGATAAACATAACAATATCTAATACAATCTTCTATATATGTGACAAAATATTTCTTTCTAGATAATGTAGGAGTGCAATGCATATCACAGATATCACTATGAATTAACTCAAGTAATTTTGTATTTCTTTTAACCTTAGGAAAATGATTTCTAGTAATCTTAGTCAACATGTATGTATTACATTTATTAATGTCCTAACTAAATTCAGGAATTAACAGAAGCTTACTCATATCATGCAATTTCATATAATTTAAATAACCTAATCTATAATGCCATAAATATAAATATTCAACCATGTAAGCAGAAATAAAATTCTTATTTTATTAATAATATTAAGTTTGAACATTCCCTCATATAGATACCCATTTCCAACAAAAATTCCTTTAGACAAAATAAATTTATCTACCTCAAGTACAATTTTAAAACCAAACTTGCTCAATAGACTTCTAGACACTAAGTTCTTCCTAACTTTTGGTACATAATAAATATCATTCAAAGTTATAGTTTTTCCAGAATGAATTCAAGGTCAATAGTCCATTCACCTTTGATTGTTGTTGTAGAAGAATTTTTCATGTAGAGGACACTACCATATTCAATTAGTTTGAATGTTGTCAACATGCTTTTATCTTTGCACACATTTTTGTTGCCCTAGAATCAACCCACCAAGATTCATCACTTTCAAGCATGTTAATCTCGAAAATCATGGCAATAGATTTTTTAGAAGTATCCTTTTTGAGGAATCATTTTTCTTTTGTAGCAACCAACATTCTTTCTTGAAATGTCTTGGTTACCACAATGATAACATGAGTCTTTCTTATTCTTCTCGAATTTAGGTCCATTAGCAATCTACTTGAACTTGAACTTCTTTTTGTCAAACTTTGTAGTCTATCTTTCCTCCAGAATATGAACTTTAGTATCACCAAAGCCAAAATTCTATTATTGCTTTCTATATTCCTCTCTTTATTTGAAGATGATTAGCTAAAACCTCAAGAGTGATTTCTTCTTCTTTATGATTCAGATTTCTTTTAAAGTCTTTCCATGATGGAAGAAGTTTATCAATTACAGAGGACACAATAATTATTTCATGCATACTCATATTATATTGTTTAAACTAATTAAGCATTCTTTTAATTTCATGCAGTTGGATAATTATAAAATGTCCATCAACCATACGATAATTATTGAAATGACCAACGAGAAACTTCTTACTTGTTGCATCCTCAATCATATACCTGGTCTCCAATTTATCCTATAACTCCTTTGCAATAGCTTTGTTTTGGCATGTATCAAACATGCTATCAAACAAACCATTCAGAATATGACTTTTGCACATGTAGTCTGCATTATTCCATTTTTTCCTTTCTTTTATTATAGCAATAGATTCTTCTATTTCAATTTCTTCTGGCCTAGTAATAGTCACAACATATACAACCTTCAAGGTTGAAAGTAGAACATTCATTTTCTTCTATCATCTTCAAAAATTTCCACTATCAAAATGATCCAATTTGACAATGCAGAAAGCTAATTCCCAGAAGGTTGAAGCAAACTCTAAAAAACTGAAATTACTACTTTTGGAAAATCTGAAATGTTAAAAAAAGGCTTGAAGGCATGTAACAGTGTCACTTTCCTTAAGGTTTTATTTGCCCTTACTATATTATTAGCTTAATAGGTGTGCAAAAAGGTTGTAAGAAATAAACCTTGAGGATACAACGAAGCCTAGTGATTGACTGTATTTTGCGCTGACAAAATCAATCTACAAACAATCATCAGTATATCACAAGATCACTGAACTTCTGTAAAGATTTTCTACAGCAAAACTTTTATAAAAGAAATCTGGAGTTTGACGAAAGAGGAAGTGTTCTAAGAATTGTTTTTATATATTTTCAAAAAGCCAAAGAAGCCTTTTATAAACAAGTACATGTCCTTTCCTACAAACATGACTGTTTATTTTATATAGATAGAAACTGTCTGTTTTTGAATAGTTAACACTATGCATTTTGAACAGACTTAATTATCTCTATTTATTTTTTTCTTTTTCAATGTGGGATTATTTCTCATATTTAATTTTGAAAATCTTTAACATATGTCTTGTTGCAATGTGATTAGATGAAAGGAGTATGGTTTGTCACTGGTGTAGGTTTTCAGGTGGATAAAGAAATATCACAACTTTTGATGAGTGGTTTAAGAAAGTCATGATGATAGATAATATGGATGAAAGGGAGAAGAAATATTTGGTAATTTATATATCCTTTATATGTTGGCAGATATGGAAAAGTAGATGTGATGCCAGCATATGTAGGGAAATGCCAGAGCTAGTGACAATCATTAAGAAAGCTCAAGGTGTAACTGTACAATATTTGGAGATGATATATAATAAGGAAGTGGGTGAGTCTATTAAGAATAAAAAAGCAAAAAGTAACAAATAAGAACCCCTAAGGTCTGGTTGGATAAAAATTAATTGCAATGGGGTTTATAAGGAAGAAAACTTGGTTACTGGTATTGGAATGGTAGTCAAGGATAAAACTAAAGGTATGATTGGAGGTTTTGGGGATAAAGTGGTAGTATCCTCTAGCTTGGAAGCAGAGGCAATAGTAGTTAGAGAAGGAATAAGGTTGCATAGAAAATGTGATTTCTCAAGATTATTTTGGAAACAAACTATGTGGTATTGGCTAAACATTTGCCACAAAAGCTTGTGAGGTTGATTGGAGAATCATACTAGTAGTTGTAGATTATATTGTAGGTCAATAAAAAAAGAAGACGTGCTTGTCTAGTTGGGTTGTGGTACCCCCCCCCATTTTCCTTGATTCATATTCTAGATAAAGATGGGTTACTTGCCCCACCTAATAGCCTATAAAGTTAGAACTCGGAGCATAGAGAGTATATATATAATTCATTTATTTCTATGTTCTGGACATGTTATGTGGATGTATTGTCTAGGATATCCTTTTGATCCTATTAATAAAATCTTTCATGATTAGCTAAAAAAATGTTATTATATTTATGATAATGTTAAAATGATCAAATTACTGCTCTATTAATAAGGTTCACCATTCAACTTTGTTGAATCTGGTCAATTGATATATATGAATACATATAATGTTATTATGTTAAAGTCAATTAATACATATAATTTTTTCTATTTCAACATTCTAATGGAACATTTGATTAATTATTGTATATGATTATATTTAACATGGTAATATTAGCATAATTCATATACAAACTAAAAACAAAATAGATACATGGTTGAACTAATTAATTGATCAATTATTGATATTAACCTTCTTGTCAATGATAATTGATACTTATTTTATAATGTCTACTACTCAGCATTACGATTGGACAATCAGCAATCGATAGAATATTCTTAATCTAATGTTAATTTCAAAATGGTCAAAATTAAAATTAAATTAATACTATATCAATTAATTTTTACATATCATGGTTTTTCAAAATTTCTAAATATTGATTATTAAGATTAAACCAATTAATTGATTAATCTTTTAATGCCTACTATTCAATATTCTAATTGAACATTTACTAAAATAGTGTACATAATTAGATCTAATATAATTATGTTGACATTTCATTTATTTCCAATTCAAAATCCAAAATAAATGTAAGAAAATTTCTTGAAAATTTAAAACATTTGTTAAATAATCATAATATAATGACTAAAAAAACTAGTAAAATAAAATAAAAAATGAAAATGAAAATTTGTTAGACTAAATTGCTAAGGTTAAATGCACAATGGTCCAATAAATTATTGAGTTAAGACTTAAGGATAAAAAAACCATTTATATAAATATTTTGTCGGCTTTATTTCCTTGAAATGATTTTTTATGTCGACTAATGGTTTTGGACTTTTGTTTTATATTTCATACTTATATATTTATTTATCTATATGAACTTATAAGATAGACAAAAAAGTAATGTATAATATTTTTTTAGCAGAGTAATGGATAATATTAAAATATAAAATTATTATATAACGAATATTTATCTAAATATTTATTAATTTATTAATTTTTAACTTAAGTATTTTTTTCATATCTTTATTTAAGTATATAAAAAGTAAAATTAATTGTGACATTCAAATTATAAAAAGGTTTACAACTTATAAAATTTCAAAATTATTCAGTTTTATCTAGACTTGCTCAACTCGAATTGAATTGAATTTGAAATAATCCGAACATGAAATAATCTGTATCCAAGATTATTCAAACCAAAAAAAGCTTGAATAAAAAATTATCTGAACCTAAAAATATTCGAAATAGAGATGATCTAATTCTTAAAAAAATTGTAATCCGAATGATTTGAATCCAAAGATAGCTTGATATGAGCCAGCCTGAGTTTGCTACTTCTAATTTTGTATACCTAAGCTATATGTCATAATTATGTATGGCATGTTTGATCTGGATTTACATCAAATACTATCCATTACTTTTGATAATAAATAAATCCTAAAAATATCTAAATGACATACATCATGCATTCCTAAATCTTCATGTTGTGTGATCTTAGATGATATGTCAAATGCTCATAATTTATTAAGAAACTTAAAATGCCTAAGAGATCATTGAATATACTTGAGTGAATTTGCCTAATAAAAGATCCAATATAACAACTATAAGTCCAAGCATGTGAGTTGGATTAGAATTAGAAAAGTTTCACCTTGACGAGGACTCTTTACATCAACATGATCTCTAGGTGATGTTTTAGCTAGATTAAGACTTTTTGAAAGAATTTTAACATAATTAAGACTCTAAGAGTAGTAGCACCAAAATATATAGAGTTTCTACATGTTAAAATGGTATTAAAATTTAAATTTTTGGATGATTTTTAGTACTTTTCATGTTGATTTCATGGATTTAGGTTTCAAGCCTTTGGATACAATTACCATGCAAACTGTGCAATCCAAATATGCAAGTTCAAATTTGGTCATGTAAATGAGGATATAACAAACCCTATTGGTCTACGTGCCAATCATCTATGCAGCCAAAATTGAATTCAATTTGCATATAGACTTTTCAACATGTTTGGCCAAAAGAGAAGTGATCTAAGAGTGACTCCTTTGCTTAGCCATGAAAGAATTATGTTTGCATCATGACTTTACATGCATTCGGCTAGCTCATTCCCAAAAAAAAGATCAAGCACACATGTGATTCAAGCATACAAGGACACTTCCATCCCTATCCATTTGACCATTTCAAATGCCAAAGAAGATAATGCATCATTTGAAGAATTACAAGCCCAAAGGGACTCTAAAAGCATTAGGCCAAAGAGATTGAAGTTCAACATGAGTCTTTTGCTTAGCATTGAAGAATTTCAAGATACCATAGACTCTACTCTATTCTACTAAGAGTGTTTGAGTTTGAGATGGATTATTTTGCTTATCTCTTTGAAAATATACAAGCTATGTCCTAAGAGATTGGATCAAACTCAATCTCCTTATCTTGCATTATACCTTAGCTGAATCTACCTAGAAGATAAAATCAAGATTGGACTCCAAGCAAGATCAGTGATCAAGATGAACTCCAATGACCATATTCGGCCAAGCTCTCTAAGAAAAAAAGAAACCATGTTCGGTTATGACTTTATAAAGATTATGATAGCATTCATCTCTTAGCATTTGATTTAAAATCAAATTTTGTAATCTTTATTCCTCTATGGCCAAACTTTCCACTATAAATAAAGAGGCTATTCACTTATTTTCATCATCCCTCATTTCTCTTCTCTTCTCTCTTTTTTTTCTTTAGTTTTTTAGTTCTTTTAGTGAGTTATTGGCTTAGGTGATAGATTTGCCAATAACTACAAATCTTCTATTTTCTATACATTATTTTAATTCAAGAAGTATTTTATTCAAAGATCTTTCTTTTCTTGTTTTCTTATTTTTTTTACATTTGGCAAAAGTAATCTTTTATTTTTCAAGATCCAAGCTTTATTTATTTCTCTACAAGATTTGACCATCACTCTTTCTTTCTTGTTCTTTAAGTTCTTTTCATGCTATCTTTGTTTCATGATCTCTTTAAGCAATTTGGCTACTACTTTAATTTTCTTTACTTTGCAATCTTTTAATTATTGTTTTATTAAAGTTAGTTTTTGGAATTAGTCTTTTACTTTTCAAGTGATAGTTGGTGAAGTTAAGAACCCTGCCTATATGTCACTTTTAATCTTTATTTGATCCCTATAACCCCAAACACTAATTTCTATTTGTTTAGATATAAGCTATTAGACTTTTACTTTTGGTACTTGTGAGCAACCTAACATTTTATTCTATAATCCCTGATGAGACAATGCTGAAATACTTTATTTTATGACTTGATCTGTGCACTTGTAGGCTTTATACGAAAAGTAACAATCAAGTTTTGGTGTTGTTACTAAGGATTATAATGGTGTTTGCAATATCAATAAAGACTTTCTAAGCTTTTATAATCTAAACCTTTTTTCTTTTGTTTATTTATTTTTCTTTTCTTTTATTTGATATTTTCTTGTTTATATGCATAGATCCAAAAGTGTTGACTTAGCTCCTATTGATTAAAAAATCGAAATAACCTTTAAAAGAAGAAAAAAAAAGCAATTAACACCACTTACACGTACTCAAATGGCAAATGGTTTTTAAGAGACTATGTAGTTCCCAATGCAAATGGTTTTTAACCATCTACTAGAATGCTAGCTATTCAAACCAACAACTTCAAAACTTCAAAATAAAGTCTTCTATTTTTGTATAGTTTGGATTGTTACCCAACGATGATTCAAATTTCCAATTTTCTAACTTTTTTTAATTGTGTGACAATTTTTGCTATAATGGTGTTTCTAATGAAGCTATGAGACTAAGATTGTTTCTTTTTTCTCTTAGAGAGAAGGCGAAAAGTTGATTGTCTTCTTTACCACCAAGTTCAATCATAACTTGGGATGATTTGGTCCAGAAGTTCTTAGCAAAGTTTTTCCCATTAGTAAATCCTGTAAAGCTAAAAAATAAGATTACCATTTTTCTGCAAGCTGATGGTGAGACTCTATATGATGGATAAGAGAGATTCAAAGTGTTACTAAGGAAATACCTACATTATGGACTATCCTAGTGGTTTCAGATTCAAATATTTTATAATGGTCTCACAGCATGTATGAGAACTATGTTAGATTTAGCTACTAAAGGAGTGATAATGAGCAAGACCTTTGAGAAAGGAAATGAGCTTATAGAAGAGATGGCTGCTAATGATTACTAGTAGGGTATGGAAAGAAAAGTTAGTAAAAAGTTTGTTGGTTTATTTGAGGTTGATTGTATTACTTCTATTAACTCCTAATTAGCTATCCTCACTAAAAAAATTGAAGCCTTAGGAAATCAATCCTAAGCTAACCCTATAAATGCCACACAAAACCTTTTTGTCTTCTGTGATATATATGAAATACCTCATTCCTCAAAAAGATGCTAGTATAGGATAAAACCAGTCTAATAAATCCAATCCACCAATAACTGAAATGACAATTAACACTCCAATCCACCTATCTATAACCCACTATAAGAAAAGAAATTGACATTTAAGGATATGTTAAACCAACTGATGCAAGCCAACAATGCTAATATCCAAAGTCAAGCTGCATCAATCAAAAACCTAGAAAACCAAATAAGTCAACTTGCCTAAGCCATAGCAAATTGCCCTATAAATGCCCTACCTAGCAATATTGAAACAAATCCAAAAAAGCAAGGCAATGAGGGATGTAATGCAATCTATTATTTGGGAGATATTTGGATGAATGATTCTAATGAGAAAGATGATGAACCTATAATAGTTAACCCGCCTAGCTTTGTAAGACAACTTGAAGTAGATTTCATAAAAAATGAGGTTATTCTGAAAGATGAGGAAACTTTAAAACTTGGTAAAGAAATTTTAGAAGGTTTTGACCCCATGGCATTAAAGGCTTTAAAGATGTTAAAACTTTGAAAAAAAGAATGCTAAGATGGATTAAAGAGGATCTAAATGAGTATATTGAAAGGTCTTCTAAAAAAGAACAAATGTTACTGCAAGTAGGAAGAGCACTTCTAAAGAGCATTTAGCTTGAACCTAAAAAAATTATCCAATGTGAGCTAGTCCAAAATGATTAAGAATAAGAGGCAATGTAAAGAGAAAATCCTGAAGAGAAAGATCATAAAAAAGAAGAAGAAAAGGTCTAAGAAGAGATTTAGCCAAGGCCTAAGATGATTGTCAAAATTATAGGTAGCATTTTAACATAGCACTTCCTGTCCCAAGGCCTATTCAAAAAGAGCTATTCAAAATAATTAAAAAAAAGCCACGTTCGTAGAAAATTATAGCCATGAACTTGAATAACCTTACCTAGAAAGCAAAAAGATACAGGGAATTTTACTATACCTTGCAAAATTGAAAAGTTAAAATTCTTTTATTTTCTTTATAATCTTGGTTCAAGTACAAATCTAATGCCTATGAATATTTTTATGTAGCTAGGTTGTGGAAAGTTGAAGCATACCTAGTTTAATATTAAATTTGCTGACCAATCTGCTAAGTTACCATAAGGGATGTTAAAGAATGTTCTAGTGAAAGTTGAAAAATATGCTTTCTTTGTGAATTTTTCTATCTTAGACATAAAGTATAATAAGGCTCCATTATTGTTAAGAAAACCTTTCTTATTTACTACCAAGGCCCTAATAGATGTATATGACGCTAGCCTAACCCTTAAATTTAGAAACAAAAAGTTACAATTTGTATCTCTATGGAATGGTGTGCTGAGAGATGAATAAGGTGTTAGTGCAGTCAAAGTAAATGAGACCTTGAAAGAGTCTAACTATTAGATAAGCCTTCTAACCCTTTACAACACTTAGCAAATCCTAGCTCCAGTCATGTCAACCCTTCTAGAAATTCAAGCTCAGTTTATGTGATCCCTACAAAGAGAGCTAGTTTACCTCATTAAACTAAGTTTGTTTATGTCATACCATAAAAAAAGGCAATAAAGTAAGCTCATTCCAAAGGGGTAAGATGATTCTTCATAGATTTAAGGGTGGTCAAACTTGACCAAAACTAGCGCTTCTTATGAGGCAATCTAAGTTCTACTTTAACGATTATGCTTGATTTTTTTTAGTACAAGTACGTTTTAAACGCTTTTGCTTAAGTGTTTTTGTTTTAAGGATGAAAAAAAGCAAAGAGGATGCCTCATGACATTCAATCTTAAGAAATTTGAAAAATATTTCTTTTTCTTTTGTGCTTTTAAATATATTGTTCCATTTAAATGTAGGGGAAAAGAAAATTTTTTAATTTAAAATCACAACCCATCTTTGCTTTCCAACCAGATTAACATGCTAAAAATCGTTATGATGTTCACTTGGTTGAAATTACACATATTCTCTTAAAGTGACTAAAGTATGATATACAGTTTAAATATAGATATGGTGGAACTTGAAAAGAATTCTTAAGCATATTTTTTTATATGATTTTTATGCATGCATTTATGTTCTCTTTATATAAAATGCTATGATTTTTATGAAAATTTGTATTATATGGAATTATATGAGATTTAAAGATTTGAATAAATGCTATAGAATTCATATATTCAATCTTTGAAGTAAAATCCTAGACTGTATTTGACTCAAGAGATTATCTAGGCAATTCTTTGGACCATTTGAGCCTTTTTCAAGCCCACCTTATGATAATGCATCCCTAGTACCCTTATTTTGAGCTTGTTATATTATATCCCTTTTCTTTATTTATTTTAGCCATATTACAAGCCTAATAAGCTTTTTATTTAATTATTATTATTATGGAGGAATGCATTAGAGTATTGAGGTTTTAAATTAAATAGATCTAAAACTGAGTATATGGAATGCAAGTTTAGTAGTCACAAGAAAATGGGTACTAGTTTGATTAAGTTGGATGGTGAGGGAGTACCAAAGAGTAGCTAGTTTTCATATTTGGGATTAATTATTTAGAATGATATTGAGATAGAAGCAGATGTCAAATATAAGATTTAAGCAAGATGGACGAGGTGGTGAAGTGCTTCAGATGTTTTGTGTGATCGTAATATACCTTTAAAGTTAAAAGTAAAGTTGTATAAAACAACTATAAGGCCTACATTACTATATGGAACTGAGTGTTAGACTATTAATAAACAATATAAAAAGAAACTGAACGTAGCAAAGATAAGGATGCTTGGATGGATGTATGGTAAGACTAGAAGAGACAAAATCATAAGCGAAAAGATTCAAGAAAAATTAAGGATAGTCTGAATTGAAAAAAAGATGAGAGCAGACCGTTTAGGATGGTTTGAACATGTGAAATATAGGCCTAGCTATGCACCGATTAGGAGAATTGAGTCTTTAGATCTAAGAGATATTAAAACATCTAAAAGTAACCAAAAAAAAATATGGATGCAAGTAATGAAAAATAATATGATGGTTAAAAAATTAGATGAAAAAGTGCTTATTGATATAAATGAGTGGCACACTACAACCTAACCTGATTCTCTTATTTAGCTTTTCATACAAAAGACCCCAAAGTATGGGATATAAAGCTTAGTGCATTATCATTGTATTATTATCCTTTCTTTTGTTAACCTAACTTATTATGCTTACTTGTTTATTATGGACATGTTTATAATTTTAGGAAGAAAAAAGGCATAAGTAAAGAATGAAATAAAGAAGAAAATGGCAAAAATATGAAAGGCAAAGCATAATAAAGTCAAAAATGGCTATATTCAAAAATAATACCAAAAGTACAAAAAAAATAAAGTGATGCCTCATAAGCCAAGTTTAAAAAAGAGCTCCCACTTGTTCAAAGTCTGAAAAGTTCAAAGAAAGTAAGCTTAGGGTTTTTCAACCTAAAAATTTTCTTTTTCCTACCTTCACTCAAGTCTTACATTACAAGCCTAGAAGAACTTTTGATCTTAAGTTGAATGTATAGTCTAACATTAGTGAAAAAGGATGGGGAAAGTAAACATATGAAATCTATTCTATCTTTGAATTAAAATGTGAAGAGGTGTTTTACATTCTATTTTCTTGAGTTATATGGATCAATAGCATAAGATATTGAAAACTTGCTTTTAAAGGAAATTCTTGTGACTATGTTTATTTTTAACTTTTTATTATGCAATAATACATGATAGGAGTGTTGTATAATTTTTGACTTTGAGGATATTTATATTGTTCTTTAGTATTATTGGTTTGAAGTTTTACTTAAGGACAAGCAAAGATTTAAGTATGGAGGTGTGATCGTACCAATTTATACAGAGTTTTTACATGTTAAAATGGTGCTAAAATTTAAATTTTTGGATGATTTTTAGTGCTTTTCATGTTATTTTCATTGATGTAGGTTTCAATCCTTTTTATGTAATTACCATGCAATCCATGCATGCAAAATCACATTCAACCATACAATGAAGGATATAGCCTAACCCTATTGGTCCAAGTGCCAACCATCTATACGGCCAAAATAGAATTTTATTTGTACATGGACTCTCCAACATGTTTGGCAAAAAAAAAATGACCTAAAAGTGACTTTTTTGCTAAGCCATGAAGGAATTATGTTTGCACCATGACTCTTCATGCATTCGGCTAGCTCATTTTCAAAAAGAGATCGAGCACACATGTGATTCAAGCATACAAGGACACTTTCATCCCTATCTTTTTGGCCATTTTAAATGCAAGAGAGGATAATGCATCATTTGAAGAATTACAAGCCCAAAAGGACTTTAGAAGCATTCGACCAAAAGAGATTGAAGTCCAATATGAGTCTTTTGCTTAGCAAAAATTTTAAAACATCACAAACTCTACTCTATTCAACCAAGAGTATTTAAGTTTGAGATGGATTATTTTGCTTATCTTTTTAAAGATATACAAGCTACATCTTAAAAGATTAGATCAAGCTCAATCTCCTTATCTCATAATATACCCTAGCCGAATCTGCCTTGAAGATTAAAACAAAGATTGGACTCCAAGCAAGATCAACGATAAAGATAAAGCTCTAATGACCCTATTTGGTCAAACTCTCCAAGAAAAAAGAAACCATGTTCAGTTAGGATATTTTAAAGATTAGGATAGCCTTTTATTTCTTAGCATTTGATTTATAATCAAACTTTGTAATCATTATCCCCCTATGGCCGAACCTTTCATTATAAATAAAAAGGCCATTCACTCATTTTCATTATCCCTAACTTCTCATCTTTTCTCTTTTTTCCTTCTTTTGTTCTTTTAGTGAGTTATTGGCTTAGGTGACAGATTTGCCAATAACTACAAATCTTTTGTTTTCATTACATTCTTTTTAATTCAAGATGTATATTATTCCAAGATCTTTTTTTTCTTGTTTTTAAAATTCAAATCTTGTTTTCTTATTTTTTTTACATTTGACAAAAGCAATCTTTTTATTTTTTAAGATCTAAGCTTTATTTATTTCTTTACAAGATTCAGCCATCACTCTTTCTTTCTTATTTTTAAGTTGTTTTCATGCAATCTTTGTTTCAAGATCTTTTTAAGCAATTCTTTACTACTTCAGTTTTCTTTACTTTACAATCTTTTAATTATTTTTTTATTGGAGTTAGTTTTTAGCATTAGTCTTTTACTTCCCAAGTGATAGTTGGTGAAGTTAAGAACCCTACCTACATATCGCTTTTAATCTTTACTTGATCCCTGTAACCCCAAACCCTAAATTTCTATTTGTTTAGATATAAATTATTAGCCTTTCACCGTTGGTACTTGTGAACAACCTAACATTCTATGCTATAATCCTTGAAGAGATGATAATGGAATACTCCACTTTGTTACTTGATCTGTGCACTTGTAGGCTTTATACAAAAAGTAGCAATTAAAAAGTTTCGATGGAACTAGAACTATTTAGGTTAGAATTTCAGTTAAACTAAACTTTTAAGGTAAAAGTTTTAATTTGAGGGGGCTCTTTGAGATAAGAGTTTCAATCAGATTATAACTCCTTAAGTAGAGTTTTTGTTAAACTAGAACTCTTTAAAATGAGTTTTAGTAAGGTTGAGACTCAGAATTTTGGTTAGATTGGAACTTTTAGGATAAGAGTTCTAATTGGACTTGAACTTTTTTACCAAGTTTTGGTTGGACTAGGATTGTTTGGATGATATAGCAATGATGATGTGGATAGGCAAAAGTGGTAGGGTTTAAGTGGGTAGTTTTGGTGACAAGGCAAAGATGAGGTGGCAATATAGTCTAGTCAGGAGTGAGCATCAATTGATGGTAAGGATTACTTATTGGTGGTGCTTGGCAAGTTGAGGTTTTGACTTAGATAATGAATGTAGCAATTCAGGGTTCTCAAATGTTTAGGTAAAGGCTATTAGAAAACTTCAAGACTCTAAGTAGTTTGGCTAAGCTAATGTAAGCCTTTGGGGGATTCCTAATGACTACGGAAAGGAATAAAGCTTTTAAAATGAAGAAAAGAATATGTTTTCACTTGATTGTTGTTGGTGTTTTCACTTGGTTGTTGTTGGTGGAAATGAAGAACATAAAAAGGCTATTTATAGTGGAGTGGTGAAGGGAGGTTGAGTGTTGGCCAAGTATATAACTTTATTAGATAAAAAAAGATCATTCTAGGGATGAATTATCCTTAAAAATATCATATTTACCATCCAAATTATATCCATGTGAATTTATTTTGATTTTTTACCCTTTAAAAAGTTAGTTATTAGTTGATAATATCATTTTGGGAGTATAAATCTTGAAAATGTAAAATTAATCATGAAATTCAATTAAAAATAAGGTGGGCCAATCAACACATGCAATTGTTGATCAACATTTCATTTCCAGCATCACATACCCAACTTTAAGTGGCTATAACTTTCTTATTCAATGTCAAAATTAAGTAATCTTTATATTGTTAGAAAGCTTAAGGAGTATAGATTCTAATAAAACTTATTTCACTAAAAAATTTAAAGTAATTTACAAGATATGCTAAAAATGCTAAAGGTATGTCATATTTC
Source organism: Durio zibethinus (assembly GCF_047325235.1). Classification (NCBI taxonomy): domain Eukaryota; kingdom Viridiplantae; phylum Streptophyta; class Magnoliopsida; order Malvales; family Malvaceae; genus Durio; species Durio zibethinus. The sequence goes on along the minus strand of NC_143174.1, from coordinate 8,803,263 downwards.
AAGATATGTTTTGAATTTCACTCTTATCTTATTTCCTACTAATCATATTTGAGTTTATAATATATAAAAAGAAAAGGAAACAAATTCTCTTTCTAATAGTGTAAAGCTTATCCAATAATTCTAAGTAACTAAAAAGCTATGAGGCTTAAAATTATATAACATTAAAGATTGAAATGAAAGTTATTTAATGGTTTCAAAATCAATTTAAATGCACGAGTATCACAATAATTATGATTTTTACAAAAATTCCTAATTAAGCCTAAAAATGATTTTAAGTTTCCAAAACCTTTTAAAAATCTATGTAATTAGGGTGCAAAATTTCAAACTTACAATTTGCCCCTTTTGATTGAGCTTAGGATAAGCTAAAGATCAAAATCCAATGAAACAAAATTTTATGCCTACGAAAGTTCAAAGGTCAATTGTTCTATTTTAGGTTGCCATGTATTTCAAATAAATCAAAGCAAAATAGTTTGATTGAGTTTTGTCTAGTTTACTGAGAAAGATGATTATGGGGTTACCAAAAAAAATTTCTATGGGGTTGCCAAGGAAAGTAAACTAAATTTGTCAATTTAAGACTCAAGATTACTATTGGATTTACCAAACCAAGAATTGTGACTGTCAAAATTGGTTTGGACTTTGGATAAAAACAACATAAGAATCAAGGTTGCTGGAATTAGGTTTGACAAATCAAGATTTATGGCTATGGAATCAATTTGCACTTTGATTGTGATGATTAATCCAAAACTCAATCATCAAAATTGGATTAGCCAAATCAAAACCATGTGCTCTCAGGATTGATTTCGTCTTTGCCCTTCAAGGACGTTTGGTTCGACAAAAAGTTAAATTATTCGTCAAAATCTTGCTTTTTGTAATTTGATTTCTTAGTTTTGTTTATGAAATTTGATTTATGAGGTCTTTTAATATTCCTAATAATGTCAAGAAAAGGAGGGTGATGCCCTAAATCAAAAACCAATATCTTTTTAAGGTTTTTTAATATTCCTGATGGAATGCAAAATTTGTCTCACTTTTGCCTTCAATAATAATTTACTACGATCTATTTTACCTTTGAAAATCAACATAATTATATGATAAATCAAGACATATTCTCACACGCAAAGTTGCATTCCTAGCCACATAATTGGATACCTAACAATGATTATGTGTAATTGAATTTTTATAAATTTAAATATTTGTTTTCAACTGCTAAAATTTTAAAAAGACAACATTTCATAATTATAAACATAGTTGTATCGAAATAAATTCAAATGTTTTCATTTACAAAACGTTGTTATGTTAAAAATGTAATAATATGTTATTATATATTATGAAAAATTAATTATAATAAAAACAATCTTTTGAAAAGAAAAACGTAGTAGATTGTTGAAAATATGAATTTTAAATTTTTTATAATTTTAGAAGCACTATGTTTTAACATATGAAACGTAGTTGATCGTAGAAAATAATAATAAATTAAATTTTATAATTTTATTATTAACAATATTTCTTAGTATGAAAATATAGTAATTGATAAAACATAGTAATTAAGAGATTGAAAGTAATTTAGAAGGAAAGTGATCTTGACTTTATATATGAAATTTAAGAATTCGCAAAATTTAAAGACGTTTATAAGATAAAAACGTAATTTTTATTGAAAACATAAAAAAATATTTTTAAGAATTCAACAAAAATGATATTTTTAAGATAGAAAATGCAGTTTTTATTGAAAATATGAAAAAAAAAATTATTTTTTAGAATTTAACAAAGATGATGCTTTTAAAATAGAAATTGTAGTATTTGTTAAAAAAATGAAAAAAAAATTCAAAATTCAACAAAGACAATGTTGCTACAATAGAAAATATAGTTTTTGCTGAAAAAATTACATTTTTAAGATAAAAATGTAGTTTTTGATGAAAATATTAAAAAGAAAAAAAAATTCAATCTTTGGTGAAAACATGAAAAAATATATTTTTCAGAATTTAACAAAATCGACGTTTCTAATATAAAAAATGCAGACTTTGTTAAAAAATGAATAAATATTTTTCAAAATTCAACAGAGACAATGTTCTTAAGATAGAAAATATAGTTTTTGTTGAAATGATGACGTTTCTAAGATAAAAACATAGTTTTTGTTAAATTTTCAAAAAATATATATTTTTCATAATTCATTAAAGATATGTCTCTAAGATAAAAATGTATTTTTTTAAGATGTTTCAAAGGTTGATCCATGAATTTTTTTCTACATAAGGCCAATCAATATTAAAATAATAATTAGAATTATAAGATTATATTTATTGAAAATATAAAACATTATTTTTAAAAATTATTTACTTTCAACAAAGATAACATTTTATTCATGTGTCACATGTTATTCACATATTAGTGTTATAAATATCATATGTTATTCACATGTTATTAAGAACAAGATGATAAAAGATTTTATTAAGTAATCTTACATTCTTATAAACTAAATACAAAAATCTTGCATTTTTTAAGTTAACAAAAACCTAAAAAATCACATATTTTACATCAATATCACTTTCTTTTAAACACTTTTCCTCCTAGAATCTAAGAATTCATGAACTGAATGCCTTTTAAGTTTTTCAAGGTACCAAGATTTGGGGTTGCCTGAATCGAATTTTTTATTTGAAAATGTTTAATCCAAAACTTAGTCGTCAAACTTAGATTAGCCAAATTAAGATTCAAGGCTACCAAAATTGATTTGGACTTTACCCTCAGAATTGTCGGGACACCAAAACTTGGGGTTGTTAGAATTGAATTTTTTATATGACAATGTTTTATCCAATGTTGTTAATTTCGTTTTAATACCGACCATACTGGCCGATATGTTCTAATTATACCAAAATATGGGACATCTAATGGTAATTTGTTTTCATTAGTTTCAATTGGTTTCGATGAATTTTGATGGATTAGCTTGCTTGGCCAATACGTGAATGTAAAATATGTTTTATAATTTTTTAACTTGCCTTTTTGTTGTTTGACTATTTTTAACCTAATAAAAATAAAATTAATTGACAAGATAACCTTTGAAAGTTAGGATTCTCTATTTTTTACTGGAACCTTTTTTTTATATTTTATTTCTTTAAATCAAAATTCATAAATATTTCAATCTCTTTTTTAAAATATAATTACTCCCTTTAAAGTTTAATAATCATGAAATCAAGATTTTTTTTTTGTTCTCTTTGTTTTTATCTTAATATTTATATAAAAAATATTCATTTAAATATCATATGATTAAATTAAGTGTTTAAAAATATCATGATAAATTGATGATACTATTTTTTATATTTTTAACTTATTTATTTAGTTTTTGAAGATATTGTATATTTACTTTGTAGATTATTAATAGTATTATTATATACAAATTCATGTATATTTATAAATATATTTTTACTAAATTAAAAAATAAAAAATAATATACACAAATGACTAGTATCGATATATATTATTTAAAAAAAATCAAAACATTTTCTAATACAATATTAAAGGCTTTGGTATAGTACGAGACTTGGTAATTGGATTAAGATTAGTCAAATCAAAACTTTGGATTGTTGAAATTGAGTTAGATTTTACGATCAAGGTTGTTAGGTATAAAGACTCGAGGTTACCAAAAACAGATTTTTGATTAGATGATGTTTAATCCAAGACTCGATCATTGGATTTGAATTAGTTAAATCAAGACTCAAGACTACCAGAATTGATTTGGACTTCACCGTTAGGGTTGTCGAGGCATCGAGACTTGAGGGTGCCGAAATCGTATTTTTGGTCTAATGATGTTTAATCCAAGATTCGATTGTAGGAATTGGATTAGCCAAATCAAAACTCGAGGTTGCAGGAATTGATTTAGAATTTACCCTCGGGGTTGTCAGGGTATCGAAACTCAAGTTGCCAGAATCGGTTTTTATTGATGACTTTTTACATTTGTCGAAAGGGTTGTTGGAATTTCCAACAAATTTGAGATAATTCTTTGGGGTTGCCATGAAAAAAGTTATGACCAAAACTTGGTATTGCCAAAATTGGACTTGAATGACCGCTTAAAGTTGTTTGAATCGTCTGTAGGGACTACCAAAAGAAAAGAGATGATTGAAACTCAGGATTGTCCGACCGAAATTGGACTTGAATAACCTTTTAGGTTTTTTGAATCGAGTCTTAGAGTTATCAAGGGGAAAGGAAATTTAACTTTAGGTTATCGATTTCAGGATGTAAAATAAACCTTGGGCTGTCTGAAATTATGTTTCTTGAAGTCGTCAAGAGAGATTGTTGGAGTTGGGAACAAAGTTGAGATAATTTTTGAGGCTACCAAGAGAATTCAAACTTTATCTTCAGGTTGCTGGGGTGAGATGGTCTGGTTACCATGTCCAAAAGAATTATCCTTTAGAGTTGTTAAGGAAAACTCGTTTTGGAGTTGAGAAAGAAACTTAATTTAGAGTTTAACATAGGATGAACTTGTTTGAGAGTTGCCAATTGATGCTTGGCATTAAAATAAGTAGACATGGAAGAGGAAACGTCATTAATTTCAGACTGAGTTATGAGCCAGGGAAGAAGGGGATAAACAGCACCACCAACTATGAATTTTCTCATTTCTAATCCCTCTGGCAAAGTCCTTATACTTGAGTTCAAACGATCCCTAGCCTCAGAGCCTGAAAAATCATAAACATTTGAGTAATCTAGACACACTCGTGCTACCAGGGCAACCTGTTACAATATCAAGAAAATGCATCTCATGGTCAACAATTCCCTGCAAGAACATACTGTAATTGCTCTCTTAATCACACCAATCATCCGAAGTCTTGAACTGCTGGAAAAGTCATGATAATATGTGTTGCATGTATAGCTCCACAACAATTAGGCAACCCAAATAAAGTTTCAAATTTCAATTTAATTTCCTCCATTCTATTGGAATCAGGCCACTTAAGATGGTGTTTGGCATGTTCTTCCAATGCTTCAATAAATCTCCCAGTAACTTGAGAAACAGTAGATTGGCCAACCCCAAAGGAAACTCCAACTGACACCTGAGACTCGCCAGATTCTAACCTTCTTAGTTCAATTGCAACTTGTTTCTCAACACTGAGAAGCCTTCCCTCAATGTTGATAAGCCCTGAAGGTGGCCTTGACGCAAGGTCTTCTCTCACAAGGGGACAAATATAATCAAACGTCTTCCATGTGGAAAATTTTAAATAAAGTTTTTTAAGAAAAGTTAATAAAATTTTTTATTAAAAATAATTAAATAAAAATAAAAAATTAAAATTGATAGATTAAAAAATCTTATTACATAGATCAAGTGTGTAAAATTTGAAAAATATTTAATAAATTTTGATATATTTTTTATATTAGCATTTTTAGTACAAAATTTTTATAATTAAATAAGTGCCTATCAAATAGAATTATAAATGACATTTTTAATAATTATTTTTACATATTATTGATTTTCACATTAAATTATATTAATTTATTAATTTAGATTTTTATTAAATTATCTTTAAAAATAAATTTCACAAAATTCATCTAAAAAATTTCCTTTTTGTACCTTTCTTGCAACCATGAAGAAATACTTAGAAGTTAGAACCCTTACTCCTCATTTGATGGTATTGAAAGATCTGCCAGTTGGGGCTCACTTCCAATGAGATAAAATAAAATAAAATGAAAACATTTCATTTCTCACTGTAAAGCAAAAAAATGAAAAACTTTTCGCTATTGCTCAAATTCAATTCCAACATTTCAGAATTCAGATATTAAAACGCATTTGGCTGCTTCAAACAAATGGCAACGTACTACTATTATTCAAGCTGAAAATATGACACCCAATTCAGCGTCAACCTGACAATTAACCATGTTAAAGGTGGGCAATCTAGCTATAACTGTAAAGACGCATTACTTTGATGAAACGAAATCCAAGCTATCTACAAAATGAAATGAAATGGGCAAAAGATAATTTTTTATTTTTTTTAAGTTGAAAGTTGGAACCTGGAGTTGTAGAGTTCTTGTGCCATAAACTAACCCACCAATCTTTTGCCACAGCGCCACCCAGCTCTGCCAACTAGGCCTGGAAATTTCACGCCTCCAAACCCAGTAACCCACGCTTTGCCAGCAGTCTCACCCCACAGTCTACTAGGCCTACTTCTGGTCATGCTACTGAAAAGCAAGCTTATGATCCATTCTCTTCTACCTCCGTCGCTGCTGTATCTCAACACCAGGGAGGTGGAAAGCAAAAAAATCACGGGAAAGTGATCCGGATTCCGGAGCATGTAGATTTGATGGCTTCAGTAGGAGTGAAGTAGTGAGGATTTTGATTAACTTGTTCTGACAGCCACAATCGGGAAATGAAATTTCGTACGTTTCCTAGGAATTGATTCAGACTTTCTGCTTGAAGATGTTAAATATCTAAAATTAAAAAGGAAGAGGAATAGAAACTCTTTTCCTCAATGGCTGATGATTGCTGATTTTATGTGCATCTACTATTTGCTTACTCATTCCTTAGCTGAATCTGGCTGGGAAGTTAAAATCTCAGTTGCTTTGACTATTTAAGCTTTTGGAGAGAAGCAGGACTTGAGACATCATGACTACCAGTTTCACAATTGTCTGTTCATCACTATGTAGCTCTAATTTGTCATCTCTTTTGCTGTTTGTACCCATATACCAGACAAGCAAAACAAAAGGCTAGACAAAGAGTTGTCTTGTCTCTAGCCAACTCCATTTTAGGATTTACGCACAATGGTGATTGCCTACAATGAAGACCTCTCAACAGAAATAATTCTTAGATTACCCACATTGCCTCTCAAATTCCAGTGCATTGCTTTCTCTCATATCCTCATTATCGAGTTGTAAAGTACAAGAGCAGTAGATGAGCATAAATTCCTGTTGATAATTCTAATATGTACAATACAAACTGGATACATACAAAAGGTAAGCTTAAATTTTAAAGATATTTTAAACAGAAGGACCGGACCTTAGAACCCTTTCCAATTTCTCAGCCTTGACGTAATCTATTTCAGTGAGAGGTCCTGCAGGAAATGGCATAATTTCAACCGTAAGGTGAGGAGTAGGAAGCTCATCAAACAGAGCTCTAACATTGTTGCAGCATACACTTTCGCCATGAGCACTCTCCCTCCTGATCTGACAACCCTGCAGACAATATAATGTTTCTAAAGCAGTGATTCCATGCCAAATCCAATATATGAAAGAGATGAAATGGAATAACGAAAAAAGGATACTCATAAATCAGCTGTTTTATTACCTTGTGAGAAGTGGCATCAGTAAAATGATCATCATCTGACAGTAGGGATGCAACTGCTTTAAGTAGTCGCCGTCCTTCTGATTTGGAAGGCACCCTGTAGTTCCTTTTAAGCGTACCTTTTGTAGTAGGATGCCATTTGCTGACCAACTTTCTTTTGTCAGCTGCTTCCTTGTCTACAAGCAGAACAAAACTAGAATCATTCCTTGCAAGGAAGGAAATGCACTGCCTTGAGATTATATGCAACAACAAGGATAATAAGAGTAAGCCAATGGTAATGACATGGTTTCATACATCTTCAACAATAAATGCACTAAAAAGCTCAAATCAACAATATCATTTACACAGAATGAATGCATGCATATTTCAAAAAGATAAATAAGATACAGCTCTAGATACAACAAAATATCCTTATAACAAATACCATCTTGGAATTAGAAAGTTGTATTACAATTACACTACATCCCAAATTACAATGTGCATTAACTGTTTAATATTCAGTATTCACTTCTGTGAGATGGAAGACAAAACCAATTAAAGTAAATCCTATCAGGATTAAACCAAAAATGCCCTTGATTGTTCTTCTCCTCTAACCAACTATAAAGTTCAGCCTTCTGAATATGTTTGTAACAAAATATCTAGAGCTAAGCTATAACTAACACAACCTAGAAGTTGACGATCTTGTAGATAGATCATGAAGCAATTGAACAGGAGAAAGTCCTAAACTATTTCCCCCCCCCCCCCAAAAAAAAAGAATAAAAAATTTATTTTTTAAAAAACAAAAATCTATGCAATAAAAATTCTAATAGACTTAGTGCTCTCAATGATTTTAAGCCACATGATCTTTTGAAGATTTTTTTCTTCCATCAAGAATTTACAATATGAGACCATCACAACTCAGCCTAATTATTCCTTAGGATTATAGAGAATTATTTAGTGGCTAGTTCATTTAACCCCACTTATATTAGTTCACAACTCAAAGCAAATAAGGCATGGAATTGGAAACCTGCTTAAACTATACAAAAAGTACTTGATTTGAGAACCCCAAGCACTGAGAAATTAGCAATATACATAAGCTTATTCTTTTCATAGATTGAAATAAAATAGAACTCTGGCAACCTTGAAAATTTTTGTCCTATTGTATTTAGAAAAACATTGGTTTTTTTTTTTTTTCCATATGAAGCTATTTTCCAGAAATTATTACCATTAAATTTCATATCTGGAACACTAAAACAAGTTGAACAATTAACTCGATATCTTAATAATACATTCTCAATAAGCCAAAAAATGGATAAAACAAAAAACTTTTTATCTCAAAGTTCATAACTTCCAACAACAATTCTACCAAACACAAGTAAAATGCATCAATCATTAGTGACATTTGTGCAATATTTCATTTTCATTCACATTTTTTCAAAATGTTCCAAATTCAACCATTTCGTAAACCACCATTAAAAACAATAGAATATGCCACCTCAAAGCACATGGATTTCCATGTGGCATAAATCCTAACCTAAAAACTCAAACAGGTCCCACAATTTTTGCCCCATGGACATCCATTTGGATGTCCACATGGTGCTGAGGTGGTAGATTCCACTGGATGTGTAATGGTGGTGGATGGAATGGATTTGGAACATTTTTAAAATATTGCGCTCAAAAATTTTAACTTTAAAGGTCAAGGATGAACTAAAATATTCTACAAAGGTAATGGATGTATGATACAATTTACTAACCAAACATTCAAATATTCAGCTAAAAGCTCCTTATAAACACGTTGAACACCTATAACAATAAACTCACACAAATCTCCGAGAGAGTAATTTAGAAGAAGTGTTGTTTCATCCAAACTAAACTCAGCCTACCATGATTTTTTTTTCTTTCATTAAACTTTCATATCCCAAATGTTAAGACAATTTAACAACTCTATATCTTGATCTTCCATTTCCAAATCTTATCAACATGCTTGAAATAGGAAATGAAGAAAATTGGGGTTAAATTAATTAATCATTGGAAATAAAGAAAAGCCAACAACCTGGTTTCCCTTGTATATTCTCCAACCACTTAGAGAACCCCAAATCACCAGACTCACCAACACTATCACCACTCTCGAGCCCTAACCAAAGTAAAAAAAAAATCAAAATTGATTAAAACCCACATCAGCACTTTAAAAACAATGAAAAACCCAATCTTGATAAATATAAGTATAACCTGAGACAAGTGGGCTAGCCTCAGATCCAGCAAAACCAGCCTTCAAGAGAGCATAGTAAATGCAAAGCCTACCAGCCCAAAGCACTGGAGCCTCAAGCAGGGAAGCATGAATTCCGGTAGCATTCCTTGGTGACAGCTTGAGTGATGTTTTGGTGGTGGGTTCAACATTGAAGATAGGAAAAAGGGTATTGGGAAGTAGAAAAGAGGGTTTTAGAGAATTTAAGTTGGTGTGGCTTTTGGAGTGGAAAGTTGATGGTGAAAGGAAGCTGCTTTGTACAAGAGAGAGTAGCATTTCTTAATTTCTTTTGGGATTTTGGTCTCTTTGTTTTGCGAGTTTGCTATTCAGCTGCTGGTGGTAGTGGTGATGGTGGTGGTGGTGGTGGTGTACTTTTGAGACAGAAACGATGTCGCTCTTCTACAAAAAATGCAGCAGCGGATTTGGGGATTTCACAGTTGATGACTAAATCAAGAGAAAAATAGGATTTATAGAAAAGGGAGGAATGGAGCGGGTTGGGTTGGGAAGATGACCGTAGATACGTTTGCAGTTGTGGAGAAAACAAACGGCTTAGCAAATGCCGATGAAATTGACCCTCTTTTCCATCTTATCTTGAAATCCCAATCCAATAATAATATCTTCAGTATTTTTCTTAAATATATACAGAAGTAGAATACTAGCGTCAAGCGTTGCGCTGCGGGATTTCAACATTATGGTTGCTTATATCATATTTGATTATAACTTTCTAATAACTAAGCATTATCATAACTTTTTAATAGTTGAGCCTTATTAATTAAATTATTATCAACAGGCTTTCGATGATAAATTTTAACCTAATGATTTATATACTCGTATTATATAAAATATTAAAATTTATATATTCGTATCATATTTTATATGAAAATTATGTGTCATAATTCATATTAATATAAAAATATAAAATATATTTTTTTATTTTGTTAAACTTAAATATAATTATTATTAAAATTTTAAGATGTATCATTTTCATATTCTATATTCATATCGTATTCGTGTCGTATTTTAGATTATTAAATCTACTTAAAAGCTTAATTGCAATTGCAAATTATCCTCTTACTTTTGCTTAGACTCTTTCATTTACCTTGTGTAATATTATCAGATACTTTAACCTTTCTTTCCCCATCATACCCTTCAAATAGATCTAGTAATTTATGTCAACGTGTCATGTAAAATATTGTATTCGTGTAGTATTTTATATGAAAATTACATATCATAATTCATATCGACACAAAAATATAAAATATAATTTTTTTATTTTATTAAACTTACTTATGATATTTTAAAAATTTTAAATTGTATTATTTTTGTATCATTTATTCGTTTGTCGTATTTTAAATTATCAGGTCTACACTCAAATCAACATTAACATGATATTTAAAGTTAGTTTCCATAATCACATCTAAAACCGTATAAGGAAGCTGATCGTTTGACATCATTTTTAAATTTTGAATCAAGTTTTATTTTGACATTTAATTTTTAAAATTTTAATTAAATTCTTAATTATTTAAAGTTATTATATTTTAATATTTTACCTATAAAATCATCTAAATAAACAATAAGTATCAATTAATATCATGTGAATGATGTTAACTAACGTCTCACGTGATAGATAAAAATATCAAATAAAATTTTGCTCAAAATTTAAACACCAAGGGTATTAATATCTTGAATCATATATATATATATATTACTAAATACATTTATATCACGTAGGTTATGCCATGTGTACATTTTCATGTATAACTTATATTTTTCACATATAAGATGATAATTTAATTTTAATTTTTTACCAAATCATCCTATTCAATTAATTATTTAATTTTAAAAATACTTAAAATTCTCAAAAATTAATCGTATTCAAATATTTCAACTATTTTTTTAAAAAAAATTAGATAAAATTTATCTCAAAACTCACTTTTTCAAATATAAATCTATAACATTTAAAATTTATATAATTTTTCACATTAAATTCCTAAATATTAGGAATTACTCCCTCTATCCCATTTTTTTGTCCATTTTTTCTTTTTGGGATGCCCCAAAATTATATCATTTTTTTCTCTTTTGAATATCTAAAACTCTTACTTTTTATATTTTAAAATTATTTTTTATGATTTTTTTAACTTTTTGACATTAGAAATCATGGAACTTTAATTTTATAATTTTAATATTAAATACATTAAAATTAAAGTTTTTATTTTAAACTTCTGTAAAAGTAAAAACTAGCCAAATAATTTAAGACAAAGAGAGTATCAAAGATGATACCACATTATTAAGTTCAACTGAAAATGTTGATATCCAGTAATTGTCTACTTATTTTGTATAGTAAATTGGGTAGTAATTAGTTTTCTTTATGCATAGGTATAATATATGTATATATTTTTATTCTTTTTTTAAATGATATGTAGGTTTAATGCTTCTTGGTTTTTGTAATGGGCTAATGGCTTTGAAAATGATAGAGATTATTTTTCAATGTAATGTTTTATTCCCCTTTAGCACTACTAGAAATTGTTTTATTACCAACAGAATTTTATCGTCAAAATTTTTTACCAACAGATTACCAATGAAATACTAACGAAACATAATTGTAAAAAAATTCCAAAATCATTGGCGGAATATGGACGAAATTTACCCAATGAATTTCATTCCATAAATAATCTGTAGGTAAAATTTTGGCAAAAATTAAAAAAATTTAAGGTGGGTAATATCGTGAAACCTCAAATCTCCATTTTTAAATCTCTAATCTCTCTTTCTCTCTTTCTCTCATTCTCTTATTCTCTCCCTCTTTCAATTGCACCTCTCCGACTAGTAATACCATGCTTCTAGGTCGTTAGCCATTCGATCCTCTCCTCACCATGCTTTGGGGATTAATATAATGTAAACCTTCTAATGTTGCCAATTGTAGGTGTTTATATTGTTAGGCATAAAGCAATAAACACAACAACGTAGAAGTAATATATCATAATAAACCAACAGCAATAGATAACAATCAATAATAAAAAACACAAAAAAAATAAAAAGCACACCAAGATTTATGTAGAAAACCTTCTAGTGTAGAGAAAAAAATCACGAACTACAAAAAAAATCTTCACTATCAAATAATGGATATACAAAATTCTTCGCTAGCTAAAACTAAAACTAATTAACAACTAGAGAAAGACAATTAGAGAAATCTTTTCAAATAGGTGACTCAATAAATACACCATATATTTATTCCTAGAGATCTTCAAACTAGATCTTTACCATCTAGAATGTAAAACATAAACCTACCGATAAAATTTTAGCTCAATCAGACCATGGATCAACTTTCTTTTAACCAATTCTTTTTTTTTTTTCTCTATTTTTTTGGCTTTTTTTCTTTCTTTTCTTGGTTTGCAACACTACTTTAAAATAGCCCCACATCTTTTTATTAAGTAGATAGGGTTCTATGTGAAAAAAAAGACCAAGGCCCATGGCCTTTGATTGATCCAAAACTAATTATATAGGGCTGGACCTCATTTTTTTAACAATCTTCCTCTTCTGCCCATTAGGAAGAGATTTATCACTATAGCAATTTTATTTAAAATTTACCTTGGTCAAAGAATCCATTCCAACTAAGTTACTGTAGAGCTCAAGCTTCTTCTTGTGAAGTGTCTTAGTCAATATATTATCAACATATAGTAAAAGAATAATAAAGTTACCACTAAAAGATTTTTTGACATACACACAAGGATCCATTACTATTTTTTTATAGCTGTGGTTCACCATAAAGGAATCAAACTTTTTGTATGACTATTACGAAGCTTATTTCAAGCCATACAAGCTTTTCTTCAGTTTACAAACTAAGTGCTCTTTTTCTTTCACTTCAAAACCTTTAGGCTGATTCATATAAATGTCCTCTTGTAAGTCATAATGCAAAAATGTAATTTTAACATCAAATTAATCAAGCTTAAGTTTCAAACTAGCCATTAATCCTAGCACCACTCAAATGGAACTCATCTTCACAACTGGAGTAAAGATTTCACCAAAATCGATGCTTAGTTTTTGAGAAAAACCTTTTACCACCAATCGAGCATTATACCTCACTAGTTTGTCACCATCATTTTTTAACTTGAATACCCATTTATTCTTCAATGGCCTTCTTTCTTTTGAAAGTTTAACAAGATCATATGTACCATTTTTTTGTAATGACTCAATCTCTTTTTTCATTGCTTTTAACTAGTGCTCTCTATCTGAGTAGCCTGCATATCTGGAAAGCTTTCTAGTTCTCCCTCATTGGTAACTAAAATAAAATCTAAACTTAGATATCTAGTAGATGGCCTACGCTTTCTAGTAGATCTCCTAGGCTAAAACTCTATATCACATGATGTCGAAGGTAGCTTTCCCTACTCAACACTCTCAAATAGAGAAGATTGCTCTCCTTGCTCAAAACTAATTGCATCTATCTCATTACTATTTATGGCTGGCTTATTTATATCTTCAAGGTTATTTTTTGCTCATTTTCACCATTTATGGCTCTTTCTTGTGAAACCCTATCAGTATTGAAACGTTACATTCAACAGTAACCTGTGTAGTTTTATCATTTTTCTCAAGGTCTGCTATGATTTTTTTCATGGAAGATCATATCTCTGCTTCTGACTGTCTTTCTCTTCATTGGATTTCATACCCTTTAGCTAAATTTTCCATTACCATATCTTCTAAACACGTACTGTGTGGCTTTATTGTCAAGCTTTGATAGCTGCTCTTTTTAGCACAGGTATGAATGCTTTACACCTGAAAACTTTTAAATGAAAGTATAAAGCATCTTTTTCTATCCACACTCTTTTTGAAATGTCGAAGCTCAAAAGAACTTATGGTGATCTATTAAGTAAATAACAAGCTATATTGACTGCTTCACCCTATAATGACTTTGGTAATTTTGTCATCCTGAACATACATATGACTTTTTCCATAATTGTGTGATTTATCCTTTTAGCTACACTATTATGTTACAGTGTTTTAGGTTTTGTCATCTCATGCTTGGTCTTATGTTTTGAATAGTATTCTTCAAAGTCTTTAGATGTGTATTTTCCACCATTATTAGTCCTAATACACGTAAAGGATAACCCTGTTATCTTTTTCACCATGACATGAAATTTTTGAAAATACTGTAATACCTGACTTTTATTTTTTATATATATATCCAAGTCTTACATGAAGCATCATCAATAAAAGTAATAAAATACATGCTACCACTTAATGACTCAACCTTAATGAGATTACATACGTCAAAATAAATCAATTCCAATCTATTTTCTTTTCTCTGATAACTTTTATGAAAAAAATTCTACGATGCTTATCAAATAAATAATGATCATATGAATCGAGAGATACACCTCTAGTCAAAGGAATAAGAGACTGTCTTGCCAAAATCTGTAACCTCTTCTCACTTATATGTACTCGCCTATTGTGTCACAAATATGCTGAAGCATCATCCTCAATGACATTTACTTGGTTACCGTTTAATTGCATCCATATCTTGTACATTGTATAGCATAGTTTTTCTCTTGCAACTACCATAGATCTTTTGAGAAGTTTTCACTGCCCATTCTTTTGTCGACTCTCATATCCCTCTTATCAAGGATATTAATAGCAAGCAAGTTCATTCTCATATCCAAAATGCATCTAACATCCCTCAAAGTCAATATGTAGCCTATACTAGTTTGTACAACAATATCACTAATCCTAATAATCTATAACACACTTTTATTTCCCATCTTGGTGCAACCAAAGTTTCTTGTTTTGTAAGTTGTAAACAACTCTCTCTAAAGAATACAATGATATGTCGCTCCTATGTCAACTATCCACTCAATGTTGAGATCACCAATATGATTACAATCACTATGTGTACAAATCAAAGTAACTGAATCACTATCTGAATTCACTACTGTAACATTACCATCATCTGAACTCTTGTCTTTTTTATCTTTCCGCTCTTGCTTCAAGATTTTATAATATCATTTTATATGACCTGCTTTACCATAATAGAGACACTTTACTTTATCTCTAGACTTGGATTTATGTTTAGACTTATTATGACCTTTTGAGTTTTAACCTTTGTCGATATTTCTACCCTTGTTCTCTGTAACCAGAGCTTGATTACCAGGGTATACATCTTTTTACCTTACTTTTTCATTAAGCATATTGTCCTTTATTATCTCTAATGTCACATTGTAATCAGGAGCCTAATTAAGAATAGTGATAACTAGAGTATTCTAACTGTCTGACAATAAATCTAAAAAAAATAATGTCTTCATTTCATCATCCATCTTAATCTCCATAGTAGTTATTCGATTAAATATATCTTGAAAATCACTCAAATACTCTATAATCAATCGTCCATCCTTGTACTGTAAAGTTACAAGTTTTTTAACAAACATAACTTTATTCATACTTATTTTTTGCTTATACAATACTGCCAATTTTTTTCAAATAGTGTAGGTATCTGTCTCCTACACTACATGATGGAATACGTTAATATCAACCCATTTTTTGGTTATCCTCAGTGTCTTTCTGCCTAACTTCTTTCAATTTTTATCTTTCATATCTACTGGTTTAACCGAATCACACAATACATACTCATACAAATCTTTACAGTATAAATGATCTTTCATCGTAGGCTTTCAAATTAAATAATTTGATACTGTCAATTTTATCATAAAACCTATATCACCTTTCATGATCTCAAATAGAATTTACTTCTATTTTAGGCTGCTTTTGTATCGATGTCCCAAAATAACTATCACTTTGATACCACTTGTTGGACCTGAAGCAATAAATATAATAACACAAAATTAATATATCGCAATAAACCCACAGTAATAGACAGCAATCAATAATAAAAAATGCTAGAAAAATAAAAGCACACCAAGATTTACATAAACCCTCTAGTGTAGAGAAAAAAAATCACAGATCACTAGAAAAATCTCTTCTATTAAATAATAGATATACAAAGTTTTTTTTTAGCTAAAACTAGAGCTAATCAATAACTAGATAGAGATAATTAGAGAAAGCTTACCAAATAGGTAACTCAATAAATATACCTTCAATTTGTTTCTAGATAGCTTCAAACATGATCTTCACCATTCAAAATGTAAAACTCTGAATTATAAACCTGTCGATAAAATTTTAGCTTAATCGGATCATGGATCAACTCCGTTCAACCAAGTCTCTCATCTCTCTTTTCTTTATAATTTTTTGGCCTTTCTTCTTTTTTTTCTTGGTTTGTGACACCACCTAAAAATAATCCCACCTTTTTTTATTAAGTAACTAAGGCTCTATATAAAAAGAAAGACCAAGGCTCATGACCTTTAATTGATCCAAAACCAATTACATGAGGTTAGACCCCATTTTTTTAATAAGTGGTATCAGAGCCAAAAAGTCATGGGTTCAAGTCCTAGTAGTGTTGTTAGAGGAGAGATTATTGGTAAATCAGACGTTAACCATGTCCATCAACTCCATATGCTCAAATGTCGGTATTAAAAGATTTAACTTGGATGCAGTGAGTATATAATAATATACAAAAACAGAACACCTAAGTTGTTGATGTGTTGAGTCATGGTAAATCTCCCAACATATATGCCTCATGGTCCACTTAATGGCATTCATAAGTTTGGGGTGCACTATAATGGGTACATAATGCCTTGGCTTCCACTTCTACCATTTTTTGGTCCTTCTTCACAACCTTAGACTATTCAAACTAGTGGAGCTATACATGGACTAGTGGGAACCGTTTCTCAAGTCTTTTAACCAAGAAGTTGAGGCTTTGGGGCCAAGCGTGGTAATGCTAGTGCTTTTATTGGCAATCATCTCCCATACTAGCAAAATGTTGGAACTATTGCATCTACTTTTAACTTTCATCTTTTAGAGAATCCAAATAGCCAGTCATTTGAGGGTGCTTCATTATCTCAACCTAGACTTGTTAATAATGTTCGTACTTCATATTTTACTTTTATTATTGTTTCAATTTTTGTAACTTTAATCATTTTTTTGACCTCATAAAATTTTGAGTATGTTTATCATCTATAATAGATGCTTGTCCAAAGGCCAATAGATAGATAAAAAGACATGAATGATTTTATGAAATGAGAGGTAGTTAAAAGGTAATAAAAAATTTTCCTTGGCTGATCCATTTTCATCCACAAGAATTAACAAAAATCCATAAAGGTATTTACTTTCAGGTACCTGTTTTTCATCTTATTTCTTTTGTTCCTTGCAAAATATTTTTGTTATGAACTTAACTTTGCATAATACTTAAACTTTTTTTTCTTTTCTTTTCTACCATATATGTAGTTTATGCATATTCATTTATTGTTTCATTGTTGCAGAAAAATATGACACTTTGGTCACACTAAATTCTAGTTAGGATTAATGGGAGAGAACTCTAGCTGGTGTTGGTTTGGTTTTTCTTTTACTGACTGCTAAATGATTAATCCTTTGACTTTAGGATGTTAACTTTTCATCTCGTACTGGTGGAAGTATTAATGAAAAACTAAAGATTGAGTTGAGTTTTATAAAGCTTTATTGGCTTTTCATCTAGATCTTATTGTAGAATTTAAGTTTCCAGTCTTTGTTCTTCAAGTCAATTATATGGCTTTGCAAAATGATAGCCTGACTTATTTAATTAAAGACAACAATAATGACTAGTTCTCAATCAGTGCAAATCCCACCCACCTTTTGTTTTTCATTTATGTAAGATATTAAGTTGTATGGTACTAATATTTTTTCTTTCAGTGAATTCTTGTAACATATTATTGCTTCCATGATTTTATATGATCTAAAAACTATATTTAAAGCTAAATGATCTGTGTGCCTAAATATTAAAAGACATTTATGTATAGTACTCTTTATTTCTTTTATAAAGAATTAGTAGTTACAAAATTTAAACTTGTAAAAGTATATTGCAACAATAATACTGACTTTTGCCTTATCTTTTTTCTACCTTTCCTTAGATAGCTGAACAAGAAAAGAAAATTACAAATAAATGCCTGTTTAATAAAGAGGAATGTCTTAGGTATTAAATCTTTTATTTTTCTTCAATAGTTGCAATTTATGTTCTCAATAAAAGCTTGTAATTAGTTTGTTTGACCTTCCCACAAGACTTCTTGTGTGATGACTTTAAAAACCAAGGCTCACATATCCCTTATAACATTGATAATTTTTCAACACATGTATAAGCCCTTAACTTCTTGTATTTTTATTGTATTAATAATATCTTCTATTCTTCTTAATCCTATATGACATACATCAGTTAGCAGGGTTTGCATGGCATTTACTTGGAATTTTATTAGAGATTGCATCAGTGAGTCATTGCCAATATGCCAAGCCTCAATGTATGGTCTAAAATAAGTAGAAGAGGCAAAAAAAGGTCAAAAACCAGCAAGCATCATGGCAATATAGCTAGATGTGTACTGAGGACCTTAAGGTATTAAATGGGGTGTTGACTATGTTTAGAATAATCTATTTTCCATAAGTTTCTCTTCTTTTTGTAATTTTTTGTAAATAGAATAAGAAAGTTTCTTTTTGTGTTTTGACTTTTAGTTTGATAATGTGGGTTGCATGGTTATGTGTCTTTCTATTTTGTAGGGAGTTTAGGAATTGGAAGAGTGTTTGATTTTTCTATTAGTACTCTAGTTCTTGTCCTTCACTTGGTGGGCATCTATCGTAAAAGAAGACTTATGTAGCATGTAAGACACCTAGCAACCATGGAACTTTTATACGTATGAATTTTATTTTATGGTTCTAACAAATGTTATGTCTTTCTATTTTTAATGAGTGAAAAATATCTGTAAATTGTCAATTACATGTGTATCTTCATGTAATTAGAATTTATAAATAATTTTATAAAATATTATTATATTTTTTATAAATGAAATGGAATGTTTTATTTATTTATTTCCTTAGTCTATTTATATATATATATATTTCAGTATTCATATCATTACTTTTAAAAATAGATTTATCAATGAAAAGTAACCTATAGTGATGATTATCAATCTATTATCAATGGAATGCTGATAGATTTTAGAAACAATTATCGATAGAAAATTTTGTTGGTAATTACTGATAAAATTTTAAATTTACTTATAGATTAGTATTATTAACTTGCTTACTACCTATTGTAGATACCCATTTGTGTCCGGACCTAATTAGATCAATTTCTTTTGTTATTAGTATATATTATAATATAATATTATGGTATACTATTATCATTATCATTATTATTATTATTATTATTATTTTATTTTTATTATTATTTTTATTATTATTTTTTTTTTATTTTTTTTCTTCTTTCCTTTTAGCTCTAATTCGCACGTGAACAAGGAAATCTGGAATCAGAATCTCGCCAAATTGGTCAAAGTTAATGCAAAATCGTATCAATGTGACTGCTAAAATTTAAGGACCTAAAATCACACTTGGACAGAATTCAATCCCAAGATTCAAGCTTAGGATTGATTCTATTTATTTCCTAAAATCGTTTCTAGAGCTGCCTATAAATTGAACTAGTACTACAGGGGATGAGGACACACAATGAGAGATTTTTATTAGAGAAAAAGGGTCTAAAAAAAATTTGGTAGTAGGAATTTCTAAAATTTTGGTATTGGGATTTTGGGTTCGATTTGTAGTTTTGGGCTTGAATTTAGGCTTCTGGAGTTAGGTTTAAGGTTTTAGAAGGTTTCATGAGAGATTTAGAGCCTTTTGGGAAGGTTTGAGGATTTTTTAGGTTTTTTTTGGGATTTGGAAGAATTTATGAATTTTTCAACGAAAGTTAAATTTTTGTATTGGATTTTGGTGACTTTTCTAGAAATCGAGGAGTTTTTAATTTTCGGTTGAACTTTCCCGTGAGTTTTTCAGAAATCGGTGAGTTTTTCAGTTTTCAATTAAACTTTTCGGTGCTATTCTTAGGGTTTTAAAGAGAAGATAAAAGATTTTTTTGGGCTAAAAAGAGAGGCTCTAGGGTTTTTGAAACAAAAAACACTGAAGCTGACTTATATACCACCTCTGCACAACATCGTTTTGGTCGACTCAAGATCCACGTAAACTCCAGTTAGGATCCACATGTCGACTCGCTTTAACTTAATCCAATTACAAGGTTTCCTTTTTCCATTTTATTTTTATTTTTTGACTTTATTTTATTTTATTTTTTTAAGCTCATTTTTTTAGTTTTCACTATTTTTCTAGTTTTATTTTTAAGAAATTTTGTAAAAGGTATTTCTGTTATTTTATTTTTGAAAATAAACAGGTTTTAAAAAAAACCTTTTCAAATAAATTTTCAAAAATAAAAAAAAACAAAAAAATCTTTTTAAGCCCCAAAAAAATATTTATAAAAACAAAAAAATCCTTTCAATAAAAAGATAAAAAAATATTTTCAAATAAAAATCCTTATAAAATAAATTTATAAATTCCACTAAACTATTAGAGAATTTTTATGGGTTTAATTTTTAAATGAAATCCACCAAACTATTGGGAAGTTTTATAAATCGATTTTCAAAAAAAATAAAAAAATAATTTTTTCTTCTCTAGATTGTTTCAAAGTGAGTACTACCAAATTGGGAGACTTTACTAATCTTTCTAAATAAAATACATTAATGAATTCGATGATAGAGCCTCTCCAGAATGAGACATTAGTTTCTATGAAAACTTTTGAGGTGAGTTAATTACCTTAAATTACTATCAAATTATTGAGATAATTTTAAGACTAATTTTAAATATTAAATTATTTAATAAATCATAAAATGGTCAAGGTTTGGATAATCTAAAATAAAACTGGTATTATTCTCTAGATGAACGTTATGGGGGTGCTATAACATTTTTCATGCATAATCATATTCTCAAACTTAATATCTGATTTCATGAATCAGATTATGCTTCATGTGACTAATCATACTTAATAAAAAAAATAGTGATAACTCTTTTAATCTATGTCTAACGATAGGTTATCGTTATGACATCGATGAAATTTTTCATTAGTAAATTTTATCAATAAATATATTATAGACAGAATTTAAACTATCACTGATAGAAAATTTAATTGGTAAAACTCTTTTTTCTGGTAATGTAGCATAATGGTAAAATAAACTTTTAAACAATAGTGGACGTAACATAGTCTGATGAGATGTGAGATAATGTACCATTCATGCTGATATTATCAAATAAAAAAATAATTTGAGTATGGCTGCATTTCATTTTTGCTTATGTCTCTGCCTCTTCCTTTATGATTGGGCTTTCAAACTCAATATATATATTTTTAATTCTCAGGTGTTAGTATGAACTTTGAATTTTAAATTTGCAGTGAGGTGACCGTGACATTTGTAGATGTCATGAGGAAACTTAGTATGCTTTCTCTCCTGCGATTGCTAGGCACGCTATTGACTTAAAATAGCGCCATTGACTAGAAGCATCTGATTCGACCACTAAAATAAAATTAAAGTCTGGTAAGGCCAGTACTGGAGCTGTTGTCATAGGCTACTTCAATTGGTTCAAAAACTTTGGTGGCTGCTTCTTGCCATGTAAACCCATTCTTTTTCAGCAAAACTGTCAGTGGTCTAGCGATGGAGCCATAACCTCTTATAAACCGTTTATAATATCCAGTCAACCCTAGTAACCCCCTTAGCTTATCGACACATGTAGGCAATAGCCAGTCTAAGACACAGGATATTTTCTTCTCATCTATAGCTACACCATCTTAGCAGATCACATTCCCCAAATACTCAACTCTTGAGGCCCAAATTCACATTTAGGTAATTTGAGGAATAATGAATTTTGCCTTAAAACATGAGCACTATTTGCAAGTGAGATAAATGTGTTTTCCAAGAGGTAGAATAAATCAAAATATCATAAAAAAAATACAAGCACAAATTTTCTGAGATAAGGTTGGAATATACTATTCATCAGACTTTAAAAAGTGAAGAGAGCATAGTTAGGCCAAAAAGCATTACTAAAAATTCATAGTGGCCTTGACGAGTCTTAAAGGCAGTTTTGTGGATGTCTGATTCCTCTATTTTGATATGATGATATCTAGATCGAAGGTCCAATTTAGTAAACCAGCAAACTCTAGTAAGTTCATCCAAAAGCTCCTCTCTGAGTGGAATAGAAAATTTATCCTTAATAGTGAGTTTGTTTAACTGCTTGTAATCGACACATAATCGCCAGGACCTATCCTTCTTCTTAACCTACATCATAGGGGAAGCAAAAGAACTATTGCTATCCCTAATGTTGTCTGATTCCTTCATTTCTATAACCAACCTTTTTATCTTATTTTTTTGAATAGCAGGGTGCCTGTAAGGCCGAATTCTGATGGTTTGGGATTCATCTTTCAATGGAATCTTATGGTCATGAGTTTTTCTAGGTGGCGGCTCCTTAGCCAACTCAAATACATCCAAATACTAAGATAACAACTCTCGTAGGTCTTTAGGCAGATCATTCCTCTTCAGTGCCTCATCTTCATTAAGCAACTTTCTTGAAGTCTTGACTCTTGTCAGCATCATAAGGCAAGTATTGTTGCTTGATAATTTCATCTTAGTTAACTGTTATTAGTGGCCATTTGAACTTTACCAGCTGCTAACCCTTATAGACTACACCAAACACCATTCCATTTGAAATGCATAGTAAGATTAGTAAAATCCCAAACTATGGGACCCAAGGTTTGTAACCACTGTACCGCCAGCACTATGTTGCACCCCATCAAATGTAGTATAAAGAAGCCAGTGCTCTGTAATAGGCCCTGTGCTTCCCAAACAACTCCTTTCCTTATCTGCTTAACTCCTAAATGATCCCCATTAGCTACTGTCACTTGAATTCCTGCTACTTCAAAAGTTTTGCACCCCATTTTCTTAACAATAAATTGGTCTAGAAAGTTATGAGTACTTCCCGAGTCCACCAAGACAACTGATATCTAGTTTTTTTTATCTTACCATGACTCCTCATTGTTTGGGGACCTGAGATACCAACAATTCATGTAAAGTGATAGTTGGCCTATTCATATTATCCTGTGCTTCAGCCTAGGTGTCCATTGACTCTAAATAGTCAGAAAATTCTTCAAGCTCACCATTGAATCCAAGCCCTCATCTACCAACATTTGATAAAGCTGGGATCTCATACACCTATGTCCGATTACGTACTTCATTCCACACCACATGCACGACCCTTTTTTTTCTCCTTTCATCCCTTTCCTCCTTTGTAGGTAATCTATGGTTTTTAGATTGATGGTTGTCAGGTTTGTTGACAAGAGGCTTGTAATTGTTGGGTGTGTTTGGTTATTTGGTTGATGAGTTACAATTTAGGAAAGAAGTTTTAGGTGTAGGTAACAAGAGAGATGGATTAGGCTTTGTAGAACCGATTGAAATGTTTTGTAAAGGTGGGGCTGTCAAAGTAGTTTTGTAAGGACAGAAGGTTTTTCTTGGTAAATTGAAAATAAGGCTTTCCATTTGTTTGGATAAACGATAAGCATCGGTTAATGTCTTAGGGTAAAGCATTCGTACTAGTTTAGATATTTTTGGGTCCAAGTTACTAATGAACATAATCAGGGCATGTTCATCAGAGATCTGTATCAAATTCAATAAGCTTTCAAATTCATCATAATACTCCCCCCCCCCCCCCCCCCCCCATTATTTGTTAGTTTCAAACTGGCCAACTCAAACATGGGGTCAGAAAATTCATTCTCATCTCAAACATATATTGAGGCCAAGGAACATTAGAAAGTTTACCTCTATTCTTCATATAATGCCGATGCCACTGTAACGCTTTTCCTTCTATATGCATCATCACTATTCTAGGTTTATCAGCCCCTTGAGTCTGGTCGGCCTCAAAAAATTACTCTATCTTGAGTATCCAGCCTTTAAAATCATTACCATCAAAGCATAGACACTTAACCTTTGAGTATTTGGTTTGAGCTCTAGCTGAAATAGGAAGATCGAGCTACGGTAAAATAGGGTTCATACAGCTAACATCGACAACTACCTTCTGTTCGGCCATTGAAGAAACGACTTCACCAAAATCATTGGTTTCTGTAATCTTGGCCAGTCCATTAAATCTAGAAGCCCGTTCATTAAACAACTTCTTTAAATCTGTCCCTATCTTTTCCAACCCAACTTGTAAGCCATATTACAGCTCTTCCCTCAGCTGTGCTGCTATACTACTCAACTTAGCATCCATCTTTTCCACCCCCTTTTAAAGCTACCCCAGCTCTTTTTGCATCCTTGTAGATATACCTTCAGCCATGATAGAATCGATCGACTCTGACAGCAACTGGTATGAACAGTCTGACAAGTAAGAAGAAATAAGAAAGAAACAGAGAATATTTAGAGTGAAGAGAGAATGTAGAGAGAAAACTCTTTTTATATTTCATTCAGTGATGCTCATACAATCGTAGCATTCTTCCTAAATTCCTCCAATGTATGGTGACTCAGTAGGTCAATACTAATCATCCTCTATTGTAATAATAGAATATTTAATTAACTAATTAATTGACTTTTAAACGAAGAAGACTCTTGGACTGGGCTAACAAAGGCTGTAGTGTTGGGCCTGTAACAGCTCTTTGCAAGCGCAATGAAACATCAAAATATGTACATCTGTGCGCGAATGTTTAGATCATTGGCAAGCTGTAATGGCATTGATATTAATACCAATTTTTTAAAAAATTTTTACTAAGAATTTAAGTAAATTTTTTAACTGAGAATTAAAGTGCAGTATGCTTTACATGTATTTTTCTTGGTGAGCCTATGAATAGTTTTTTATTATTTTATTGCTTACACTAAATTGCATTATTGGCGTGTTGACTTTGGGACATCAATTTTCACATAATTTTGGTTCAATTTTTATATTTTGCACATGTCTGCTAACAAAGTAAAAATTAGATAACTATAAACATAAAAAGATATATATTAGCTACATTATCCTTTATTTTGTGATGTAGACAAAAAGCTTTTTTTACCATATAAAGTCCAGGTAAATGCAAGTTTACTTTAGTTGGCTTAGTTTTTCCCTGATCTTTATTCCTCCATGCTTGGCTTTAACATAGTACTAACTAATATATTATTTTTCATGGCAGAAACATGTCAAATTTTGTATTTTTTAACAAAAACTAATAAAGGGTGACTTTAGATAAATAATAAAATCATAGAGATGAAAAGTTAAGGATTCTACTTTACTATTTTTTTTTTTTAATTATGTATTCTTCATCATTTGGTTGACAAACATAATAATATTTGATCTGCTACATTTTTTCTAACCAAGTTTTTTTAGTGTATGTCTTTAAATTTGCAAGGACAAGTTTGGGTGCATAAATCAACTTCTGCTTCGTAGTGAATGTTAACTTGTGCATTATACTTTTTAGTATGTTTTGCTTTAAACATAGCTTAGTTTTAGGACAAATCTGGGTGCATAAATCAAGTTCTGCTTCGTAGTGAATGTACGCTAACTTGTGCATTATACTTTTTAGTATGTTTTGCTTTAAACATAGCTTAGTTTTAGGACAAATCTGGGTGCATAAATCAAGTTCTGCTTCGTAGTGAATGTACGCTAACTTGTGCATTATACTTTTTAGTATGTTTTGCTTTAAACATAGCTTAGTTTTATCTTTTGAGTGTTAGTATAGAGGAATAGGATAAACAGTGCTTGACATGTTCTGTAATGTGCTATGCAATAATAATTTAAATATTCATTAAGATTAAGCAATTCTACTAGATTATAAGAAAATAACAAACATTGGTTTATCTTAAGCAATTCGATTGCCACCAAGGTTAAGCTATGAATGCTAGTTAAATTTGATTGTATGCAATGCATGGCTATCTTAATCTCTTTTTTTTTTTTTTGTTTTAATTTTCTTTTTCTAGAAGTTGGAGAATTGCAGTAAAAAGAAACGAGATAATGAAAGATTATATCTTATAATCAACCTAATGTTACTCATGACCACCAAACTCTAGGTTGCCATAAATTGGAAACATTTTGCTGCCACTGCTTCTTTTTCATAAAATTGCTTTATGCTTCTATTTGGTTTATCAAAGTTGTACTTATATATATATGGTTGCATGATTTCCCTACATCCCATAGATGGAACAAAACTAGTTATAAAGAAACGGAATGAGGAGCTTCAAGCTCAGCTATGTTCTAAAGCACAAAAAGCAAATTATTAGCTTGCTTTTAACTGGGCACTAAACAAAATTGTTGGATTGGTACGTATATGCATCTTCTTGTCATTACCATTTTAAGGTTTTGATACATGTCTAATAATTCTGGTTTCGTTTAACTAGAAATGTTGTGCCAATATTGCATGTTGTCCTGATTTGCCTTGATACTAACCTTTAAGTCTTGTGACTAACTTTTAATATGCCTTACCAGTTCTTTATAACATATTTTGAAAATAATTACTAGTTGACGTACGTCCTTTGATTAGAGTTGAACTTACTGCTTTTATATTCAAATTCATTCTCGAAATAATATGATGTATCCTTTTGATGTAGGGCCTTTTTTCAAAAAAAATGTATATATATATGTATATATATATATATATATATATATTTGCTTGAACATTTGTTTTGTTGTTTGTTTTTGGTAAATTTTTCTAATCATTTTTTTTTTTTTTTTATGTTTGTTCTTTAAATCTGTAGAAACAAGTCTGGTTGTAGAAATCAAGTGTATATGTTTTTACTATTATTTCAACTTGTGTATATGTTTTTACTATTATTTTTGTACATATTGATATGCTTAAAGAAAGATGTAAATTTGTTGGGATAGTTTTCTTTGCATGCACATTTAATTTTTGGTACATTAATGCAATGATAATTTTTTATAATATATTTTAAATGAATTAATTGCTAATTTCATATAATAAATCATAATATTTATATTATGAGCTATTGTTAAAATTGTTGAATTAAAAGTTTTTTAACAAAACAAAAACTTAGTGTCAAAATCATTAGAGGCAAATATATTAGCATCTAAAAGAGTTGCAAAGATAATAAACTTTCCTCAGTAATACAATTTTAAAGATATATATTTGATCCTAATCATCAAATTAGAGGCAATATATTAGTTTTTAAAAGAGTTATTGAGATAATAAATCTGCCTTTAGAATGCACTTTTAAAGGCAAATATATTTTAATTCTAATAACGAAACTAGAGGCAAATATAGTAGTTTTTAAATGAGTTATGGAGAATAAATTTATCTTTAAAATAAATTTTTAGATATAAATATATTTGATTTTAATCACCAAACTAGAGGCAAATATTTATTTGCCACAAATCTACCTTATATATTTTAAGCGAGTAGACTATCCATGACAATTATACTATTTGCCTCTAAAACTTTTAGTGGCAATTAAATGACTTTCTAAGGCATTTAGATAGGTCTCTATATGCTATCATTGTTGTAGTGAGACATTCCCTTATTTGAAATTAACTTGAAATTGGAATTTAAGGTGTAATGACTATTGCACCGTGAAAATGATTGAACTTTTTAAGAATATTTTCAATATAGTGTGATTGTGTAAGGATTAAACTATCATGTGTTTCATGGCAAAATTATTTGACAAAAATCTTTTGGTATTTTTAACTTGTTTTAAGTTTGTACCAAATATTAGCATGTCATCCACATATAGACATATGATGACACTTTTGCCATTTTCAAACTTACTATAGACTTACTTGTTTGATTCATTGATTTTAAAGCCATTACCTAGAATAACTTCATCAAATTTTTTATTCCATTGTTTAGGTGTTTGTTTAAGTCCATTTAAAGACTTAATATGTTAACACACTTTATTTTATGTCCTTAAATAACAAAACCCTTCCAATTGTTCCATATATAACTCCTCATCTAATTCACCATTTAAGAATGTCATTTTAACATCCATTTGATGAATTTCTAACTTGTATATTGAGGCTAATACAATAAACATTCTAATTGTAGCTATTCTTGTTGTTGGTGCATAAGTATCAAAGTAATCTTTCCCAAGCTTTTTTCTAAACCTTTTAGCTAACAATCTAACTTTGAACTTCTCTATAATACCATCCACTTTCATTTTCTTTTTGAATATCCACTTGCAACCAATTTGTTTGCAACCTTGAGGTAAATTCACTAAAATCCAAGTATTGTTTCGAACTAAATCTATTTCATCATTTATAGCTCCTTTTCAAAAAGCGATATCTTGAGACATCACTGCCTTATCAAATGTCTTAGGATCCAATTCTATATTGAAGCAATATTTAATAAAGTTATTAAGTGTTTCTCTTTTTCATTCAACTAGAGATATATAAAAATCTAAGCTATAAGATATAACTTTCCTTGCTCTTTTACTTGTTCTAGGTACAAGATTTTCTTGTTCTTCTAGTACAGAAGAGTTTACTAATTCATTTGAACTTTCTTAAGCAATGTAATTAGGTTTAGGTTTTATCTTAAAACTAAATTCATCAAACATAGTATCTTTTGATTCAATTACCGAATTTATAGAGATTGAATCATTAGATTCTATTACCATGAACCTATAAGTATTGCTATTTTGTGCATGTCCTATGAATACATATTCAATTCCCTTCTCTTAAACTTTTTTTCTTTTAAGTTTGAGAGCTTTTACAATAGCTCTACAACCACATACTTTAAAATTGCTCAAATTGGGTTTCCTTTTCTTCTATAATTCATATGGGCTAGCCATGTTCCTTTTATTTAAAACTCTATTTTGAATATGACATGCAATAAGCAATGCCTCTTCTTAAAAACCTTGTCCTAAACCAAAATAGGACAACATAAGATTAACTTTTTTAGTTAGTAAGCTATTTTTCCCTTCAGCAACACCATTAGATTATGGGCTAAATGATGCTGTTGCTTCATGAATTATACCAACAGGTTCAAAGTAACTTAGATCGTAATATTTTGACATAAGAGTGTCTTTACATTTTACAACTTTAGTCAAGACTAAAAAGGACTTATCTAAATTAAGAAAGGCCTATCATTAGTCCTAATCTACTAAACAAATGAAAAGATCATATGAGCTAAACTATGGAGGTTGTGTTCACATTAGTTGAAAAAAGAGAGCACAAAGATGGATAAGAGTATGGCCAGATTCATGAACGAACCTAGAGATAAAATATTAGACACATTTTCAATGTGAAAAGATTATATTTGCATAAGTAAATAGGTAGCTAATTGTGTTAATACTACAACTTATCGTGTTCAAATGCAAATCTCATGATTTTAGGCACCATTTCAACAAGACAAGATTAAAAGCAATCCCATCAATTTGGTAACCCCAAAATAGCAACCTTTGAGTGTTTCCATGTTTGAAAGGATGTTTCAAGTCTATTTAGTTTCATTCATTACTTTGTACTAGGTAGATTAGAGTTTTGTTTATCCTTAAGTAATCATTTTGATTGTTTTAAAGTTTGGTATCTCTTAGGTAGATTTCCTAGAGTGGTGAACTTTTTTAGTTATGTATCTGAGCATAATATTTCTAAGGTGGTGATTTTTACTTCTCTTGAAGATTGTTCTTGGTGGTGAACTTTGTTCAATTGCAATCCAATAAATAGCCCTACTTTACATCCTGTTTCTCTTAGTTATCATTTGTTATGTTTTATTAGTTTACCCATTTCGATGAAACCCTTTAGAGTGTTCTTATAGTTCGTTAGTTTAGTTTAGAGTTATGGTAGGTTATCATTGTCATGTACATGCAAAAAATGTTAAAGTCAACCTTAACGTTGTAGCATCTCCTAATGTTGATCCAAGGGATGCCCTTACAAAAGAGATGCGAGAATAAATCCTTCAACTATAATAATAGTTGTGCATGCAAGAACAGAAAAAGAAGATAAGGTGACAAGGAAGAAAGAATGAAGAAAAAAAAGAAAAAGGGACTAATCCATACTACGAAAATAGCTTTAATTGTAATGATAGTTCCCCACCTCACCCATATCAAGTAAGAGATTACCTGCGCAAAAATCAACCTCAACATAACATGTTCAACCCAAAGGAAAAGATTTTTGAGTTCGAGAGAAAAATACAACCATTGAGTTCTTAGATTTGTTGTACATGATAGAGCACATCTTCGAATATCTTGATGCTTTTGAATATTGTAAGGTGAAGCTAGTAGCCATTAAGCCTAGGAAACATGCATCTTTTTTGTGAAAAAATTTAACGAAACGAAGAGAGAGAGAAAACAAGCATAAAATTACAATCTGGGAAAAAATAAATAGAGAATTAAATAAGAAGTATCTCTAGACAACTTCTAGTAAGATGTCTTTTTTAAGCTCCATAACTTAAAGCAAAAAAATCTCTTAGTGAAAGAGTATACAGCTAAGTTTGACCACCTTATGTTGAAATACAAATTGGTAAAATAAGAAGAGTAAACTATTGTATGATATATTGGAATATTAAAGTCAAAATAGCTAATGTGGTGCAGCTATAACTATATTAGACCCTCAACCATGTATGGAAGCTTGCTTTTAAGGTTAAGAGACAATAAAAAAAGGGCCCCGGGGTAGCAACTTGAGATTTAAGTCTTCAGAAGGCTTTGTTAATAGAAACAGCTCATGCAAAACTATTGTTCCTTTTAAGCTCATTCCAAAACAGCCTTAAAAGAAAGATAAAGCCTCCACTAGAAAGCTTCAATCTAGTACACAAGCCAAAAAGTGTTTTAAGTGTCAAACACTTGGGCACATTGCTTCAGAATGCCCAAATCAAAAGATTATGACACTAATGGAGAAAGACTTAGAGGAAAATGATGACGAGCCAGTTGAAAAAAATCAAGACCTTAAAAAAGCGAAAGAGGTAACCTATGGTGATGTGAAGTATCCTTAGTAATATAATGCAGCTTAAGCACTGCACCTACTAAGGAAGAAGATTGGTTCTATAAACATATGTTCCCCACTTAGTGTATTGCCCAAGAAAATGTATGTGATGTTATAATCAATAGTGGAAGCTTTAAAAACATTGTTTTTACTTTTATGGTGGAAAAATTATGCATTAAAACTACAAATCATCCCCAATCATACAAGTTGTCAGAGGATGGAAGGATATCCACAAATAAAAAATTTAACTCTTTATTAGTTAAAGGTGGCCAGACTTACAATGCAACCTCTTTCCATTTAGCGGCATATTCTTTATAGCTCTTATTAAGGCTCTTTCTCATGTTTTGAAAAATTAATTGATCTAGAACCATCTCTAACATGTGCTGATACCCCTTCAAGAATGCCTATAATAGATCCCTCCAAGTACGAATTTAGCTATTCTCTAGACTATAATATCAATTGGTTGCTACCCCAGTCAAACTTTTTTTAAAGGCATGAATAAGTAGCTTTTTATTATCAACATACCCAACCATTTTGTGATAGTATTGAGCCAAATGTATATCAGGACATCTAGTTCCATTATACTTCTCAAATATTGGAACCTTGAACTTGGACGAAATAACCATATTTGGAACAAGCTAGGATTCCTTTGCATCACAAGATTTATCCATACCTCATTTGTTCATCTAAATTCCATGATTCCTTTTTTAAAGATCTTAAACTAGGTCTTTTGGGTTGATCAGTTCCTTGAATAAAATATTCTTCGATAATTTTTTTTACTTCTCCTTTTAAATCAGTATTCTCCTAATCTTTAACAAAAATCATAGGGATTATTCTCAAAAGAATTTTTTCTTTTTAAAGCTCACATGAATTGCATTTTATTGAATGGGTACATAAATGAATGAATGAATAAATGAATGCACAAATAACAAAGCTCTTTGGTGAAAAGTTTAAGAAATTGAAAAAGGGCAAGAATAAAAAGCAAACCATAATTCACATATCTAAGTTCAAAAAGACAACATCATATTAACATAAAAAAAAAATTTTCAATTAGAAGAAATTCGTAAAGCTTTCTATTTTGCCAACCAAACTATCACTTGAAAACAAAAACCCTATCCATCTTCGTTATCATACCATCATTTTCTCATTGTTCCTAACTCTTTAACCTCTCACGGTTGTTGGATCGAACCATTTTGCATCTAAGAATGATTGTACCTTGTGTTTGAAACCCTCACAATTCTTAATGAAATACCCTATAGTCCCATCATGGTATTCTCATCTCACATTTGGGTCAAAATATTTTAAGTGCGGAGGTTTTAAAGGTTTTGAAAGCACATGGACAACAAGGTGCCTCTCAAATAAATAGAAAAAGAGTTTTTCATATGAAAAAGGAATAGGATCTACTTGTTTCTTTTTCTTGGGTAATTTTTGGGCAATAGATTGACTAAGAGTCTGAGAATTTAGTGGTAATACAAAGGTTCAAAATTAAAAAATTGGCTGAAAAGGTGGTTGAGGAATAGAAGGCTGAAGATTTTGGTTCAAATGTGAACTTCTCAAAGATTGTATGAAGTTTTGGGGCTTAATCCTAGATACTTGGAAATGAAGTTGAAAACAGTCATAAGAAATATCTGAATGTAAGTTTGAATTTGAAAAAATTGGTAAAGATTGTACAGAACCTGGTAATTCTATCTTAGAAATCGAATTCTAGAGCTTTGAAACTTAGGTGGTCAAATCATTCATCCCTTTCATGATCTTGTCCAAACCTTCATTATTGCTCAAACTACTAGGTGCTTCAGCGTGCTCAAGAAATGTATTAGACTCAACAAAAATCATTTGATCACAACTCTATAAGTTCATAAGACTAACTTGGGTTGAAATTGGTAAGGACCCTTGAGAATGAACTAAAATAAATTCTTTGAGTCTATCAACGGTCTTCGTCAACTCAGCAAGCTGTTTTGTTATCTCTCTAATGTCATGACCAAACTCCTCTTAATTATGTTTTAACGCACTAATTTGGGACTCTAATTAATCTTTCATACTTTCAACTTCTTATTCTCACTAAAACAAATATTTTATTTCAAAGCTTTACCAAAATACTTATGCTATTATTCTTTGCTGAATAAATGATACAAAACAATTCCTAATTTGCATGTTATACAAAATATGTCTATAAATGTCTATGAATACCTGAATATGATAACGATACAAAGATATATACAAAAATAGAATAGCCCAAAATATACAAGTCACCTTAACGATGAATGTAAAATGAAATGATTGAATTCAAAAAGATGATAAACTCATATCCTAAATCTCTCTTTTACTTTTTCCATCATTTTAGTTGGACTCATCTTTTTCCTCTTTTTTTTTATCTTATTTTTAATCATAACTTTATTTGTACTATTATTACCCTTAAACACAAACTGTATCAAAGTGGCCCACCTAACCTAATTTGGATGATTTCT
Organism: Durio zibethinus; assembly: GCF_047325235.1. NCBI lineage: Eukaryota > Viridiplantae > Streptophyta > Magnoliopsida > Malvales > Malvaceae > Durio > Durio zibethinus. The sequence goes on along the minus strand of NC_143174.1, from coordinate 8,769,518 downwards.
ACGAAAAAGAATGGCATAGCTTTTAACTTTCTAAACAATTTTTATAAGAGATTGACACTACTGATGGCTTCATGAGAACTTCATTTGTTATGGATTTACCTAAAATAAATACCTCCTTTTAAAATATAATGCCTAAATCATTTATGTAGCAAAATTAAAGAATATAAAAATAAATGAATCAATAATTCAAAAAAAAAAACAAAAAATAGAAACAATATAGCAACCATATAGTGCAACAAAATAGCAAAATATATACAATATCTTAACTTTTGGTGATTTTCTAAAAAGGTAACATGGCTCTATCCTAGGTAGACCACCTATGGCTCACAATATACCGGGTTTGAATGTATTTATCTAAAGGTTTCCAAATCAACCTTACATCATTGTTCATTACAGACTAATAAGGCACACCAATCCTCACACATTATAGGCTACCAACGGAAAGGATTCGATTTGAGTGAAAGTGTTTTGCTAGCAAATATGAAGATTATCACCTCATGAGAGTGTAGCTATTTCACTTCCTCCTAATAAGGATGGAGCCTGAGTCTAGAGCTCATGCATATAAGTGAATATGCAAAAGTGTGCAAAGTGATATGTTAATCAAAATAATATAAATAAATCACAATTACAAAATCAAAACAAAATAATAACTAATATGCAATTTATTAATTTTTATTTATTTATTTCTTTTGAAAAAAATAATATAAAGGGAATTAAATTAAATATCAAATAAAACCAATTAAATCTAAAACCTTAATATCCTTAGTAGAGTCGTCAAACTATTATAATGTATCAGTTTGGAGGCTCGATTGCTAGAGGTAAAAAATTTAATATCATGAAAACACGAGAAGTTGTCACCAATCTTTTTTAGCGTATGATTAGTCACCCAAAAATTTATCCTTTCATAAAACAATAAAATAAGTTGAAAGTTTATTAAAAAGATAATTTTGATCTACGAGAACAAGATTGGATTCGAGAGTAGGATACATATAGGAAATCATTAGCACTCCCACAACACCTATAAAATTGGTATCAATTAATCACACGCTTTTTATAATTTTGGATAAAAGAGTTTTTTATATAAATTTAATTATAATTCCTTTATTTTTTAGAAATAGACTTAATTAAAAATATTTATTTAGAAATATTATGAAAATTTTTATATAAAAAAATACCTTCAAATTTTCTGACATAAAGGCAGAATTTCAAAATTATTCATTTCCATCTAAGATTTATCACAACATTTTCTTAAAAAAATAAAAATAAAAATAATATTCTTTGAAAATATGACTATTGGTAACTCTCTAACATTTAAGCAGAGTATCAAAAATTATATTTTCGAAATATTATTTTGAATTTATTTACTTATTTATTTTAAATCCATTCTTAAATAATATTTTTCATAAAAAGATAGTTACGTATAAAAAAGATAACGCCACAATTAAACAAGGAACAATAATAATAATTAAAAAATATGAGCATGTGAATTTAAAATCCTGTTTTTAGTTTTTATTCTTTTATTTAATTTTATTGTTTTAGGATCAAGGAATTATACGAAAATTTTAATGAAATAAAAATTTCAAAATACCCCATCGTCTAAGCGACATTTACGAACAAATTATTCCACAAAAGATTTTCATACAAATTCTTAGACTTTAGAATGATTTTAGGGTTTTGGAGTTTCAGGATTCATTTAAGTCTTTAACTAGGGTTTAGGGTTTCAAGGTTGTATTTTACTCAAGTTTAAAGTTTCATCTAGGGCTTTCAGGTTTCACTTAGGGTTTCGTTTAGTGTTCCACTTTAAGGTTTAAGGTTTTAGGTTTTAGGTATAGGGTTTTATTTTAGGTTTAAGGTTTTAAGGTTTCAAAAATTCACAAATTTATCTAAAATCTCCAACATTTAGGTAGATTTTTGGAGTAAGCTCGTTTTCTATAATGTCTTTAAAAATGAATTTTTATATCTTTATTTATTTTTCTTTTCATTAAAATTTTATTATTATTATTATTATTTAACCTTTTTTATTTTTATTTATCTCCAACATTTAGGCAGAATTAAGTTTTTAAAACATGATTTTTTTATTCCCTCCAACATCAAAATTAGGATATCAAAATATTTAGTTACCTTTTTTCTTTTCTTTTGAATTTTAAAAATACCAACTAAGAATGAAGATAACATAGGCATACTAATTAGAAGGGTAATGCATAAATTAAGTTATTGAGCTATCAAAATCAAACATAAGCAGAAATAGTCATAATAATAATAATAATGATAACAATAATAATAATAATAATAATAATAATAAAGCAAAAAGGCTATGTTAACATTTGTAAAACCTAAAGTCTTTTATTTTTATTATTATTATTTTTAAAAAATGTCATCGTTTCTCTTTTTCAAACATCATTTTTTATATTATTTAAAAAAATAATAAAAAAGTATAATTTTCTTTTGAACCTTATTTCTATGCACATTTTTTTAAAAATCAATGTCCTTGTTTTCTTTCAAGTGCAACAAAAGAAGCAGGGACTTCTATGCATACAAAACTAGTAATGTTGGAAGAAAAGTATGCAAAGATTGAAGCTTGAAGATAATTTTGCAAATGGTTTTTTCATGTGTACAAGCAAGACGAAAAAAATGACCTAACCCTCAAATTAATTTCTTTTACAACTATACCTACCATGCTCTATTTTTAAATACTTGGTCTTTTTTGCAAAGAATTATAGATTTATTTCATAGTTTTCAAGCGGCTTTCAGTTTCAAATTGAGGAAAAGGTTCTTATTTTCCTTATTGTAGAAAAAAGTTTTCTTTTCATAAAATCGAGCATGAAATTGTAACAAGAACTTAGCTGTCATTTTTATTTTATCAAGCTAAGATAAAATTGAAAAACCTAGAACCATAGATAGGCAAAATAAGGAAAAAAAACTAAAATAAATTTCCCTAAAGAAACCTTCATACATATTAAAAAACCTAAGAAAAAAAACTCTAACTACATACAGTCAAACAAATTTATACAGTTAAGAAGGTATACAGTTAAGAAGGTAAATAAATGAGGCAAACACCTATCGTTTCTTGTTATTGTTTTCCTTTTTCAATTTTTTTTGCTTCTATTTGTGGTTATCCAAGGGTCCTTTTCTTCTCTATTTTTTTTTTTTGGTTTTTTATTTTATTTGGCTGCTGCCATTTTTTTTTTCGACATATCCTTTCTTTTTTCAAAGTTGCTTTTCTCATTTTTTCTCTCTTTGTTTTTGGTTCTCTCTATTTTTTGGTTTTCTCTCATCTTTCACACTGCTGCTTCCCAACTTTCTATGTTTTGTTGCAGCTCTCTTCTTTTACTGCCAGTTACTTTCCTTTTCTTTTCACATTTTTTTTTCATTCACTGCTACCTTCTATCCCTTTTTTAGTTTTTATTTTTTTGGTTTTGTCCAACCCCTCTCATTTTGTTTTGTTTTACTTGCTTTTGATTTCTTTTTGCTATTGTTGGTTCTATTCTACTCACCTCTTTCCTCCCATTTTCAACAACTTTATTACCATTTTCTTTTTTTGCTCGCCCTTCTTGCAACTGGCTTCTCTACCAAGTTTTTTGGCGCTTTTTCTACCACGTCTTGAACTACTTTTTTATTTTTTTTTTGCCATTCTTCTTTGGCAATTGGCAAAACTACCCCATGCCATCTTTCTTATACGTCCCCATACATTCCTTCTTTATCCATATTAGTTTTTCATGTAGTTTTTTGGTTTTTGTTTTTGTTTTTCCACGTGAAGCTTGCTTCCATCAACTTCTTTTTTTTTTGCTTTCAAATCCCATGCATGTCATTTTGTCATGGTTTCACGTTTTCTTTTTTATGCCCATGCATTGGTTGGGCTTGTAGTTTACATACAAAGAATAAGGCCAAATAAACCTTTGTGTTTTCAATCATATCTTGAGTCTTTTTATTTTGGCTTATTTTAGGGCTTTTATTTTAGGCCTATCTTTTTCCTTTTTTATTTTAGTCTTTTTTATTTTGAGTCAAACTTTTTATATTTTTTTTATTTTTTTAAAAAATAATTTTTTATTTATTTTTTGTTTAATGATTATTATATTATTATATTATATTATTATTATTTTTTATTTATGTTTAATGGCCAAGAATGGGTCATTAATAGGCTCTTAAAAATGGGCCTTTATTAGGCCTTTGTCAAACCAATGAGGCATTCATTCGCGTTGATATAACCGGCCTCATCGTGGGGCTTATATTGGATCTCATCCTTGGGTATTTGAAAATGTACTATGTAATGGGTTCAAAAAATTATAGTTATGGCCCAATTACCAAATACGAGTTCGGGTTAAAGTGATAGAAGACATAAGTTATAGTGAGGGTTGTGAGTAAAATATGCATATTTTGCTGCCATCTTATAAAATCTCACCTTCAAATCTTTTCAACTTTTGAAAATTGGTAGCTATCTTTATAAAAGAATTTATCTTTTCCATCTTGAATCAGTAGGAAATAATTAAGTCTAAAGATTGCTATTATAGATGTGTCCTCTTTATGAGTCATCTAGCACCGATGGACTTCAAGAATGGAGAACAAAAAGAACTAAACTTCAAATTTAGAATGCTTTAAGGCATGTTCTCGCTTAGAATGCTTTAAGGCATGTTCTCAGAGTCATTTTTTTTTAGACATATTTGTCCCTATCAATATTAGAGATGCAATAGGGGTTGTCAAATGGTCTACGAGATGAAGCCTTTGTTATAAATCACTTTGCACTAGTGAGTTTCTAACCACCAAAAACTATTGTAGAGAACTGAAAATATTAGCCTTGGGCTAAGGCATTGCAGCAAACTATGTCTGAAAGACTATATTTTCAATGTGAGAGTGACATAGAAAAGAATTTTGAAGATATGAATTGTATGTCAAAATGTGTTCCATACCCTTCTATTTATAGAGATTTAATTCAAAGGCCATATCCCTTTAATTATGTAATTTTAATCAATAGCTGTGTTAATTGATTAAGAAGACATATCTCTGAAAATTACAGACACTTCTTTATAAGCGAATAATCACTAAATGACAGATCACAAAAATTGAACAAAAACTTTTAAACTAAAGCATTGACTCTTCCTTAGGGTAGTTAACTGCCTTTTAGTAAGTTCAAGTTCCAGAAAGTTACGTACATCAAAGGCAGCCGACTCCTTTATAAGGTAGTCGATTTCCTTGAATTTCCAAAATGTAATCTTCCTTAGAGCAGTCAACTTCATCATAAGGCAATCAACTTCTTTGAATTTCAAATGCTACAAACTTGATAGCGGTCGGCTTCTATTCATGGCAGCCGACTTCTGTGCAAAAACAGAATGTTTCAATCATGAAAATAATTGGTTCCAGCATGTAGTAGTCGTCGGCTTCTATATTTTCCTTGGAATGGAAAACATTACAAATCAAGCAATCAATTACCTTTAGGTTTAAGCAATTGATTGCCTTGATTTCCAGTTATAACAGTCAACTGCCCTAGGGTTAAGGATCGACTGCCCTTTATTAAATATGCAAGGCAACTGACTTCCCTTAAGGCAGCAACAGACTGCAATTTACGAAAGTCTTCTTTATAAAGTCCTTTGATTCTTGAAACTTTATTGAACTTTTAATTAACTTTACTAAGTTATATTTTCGTTTAATCTTTCACTTATTTGAAAATATATCTATAACAAAAAATTAATTTTACTTCCAAATCAATAAGTTTGTATGTTTACATCGATTTGATGTGGTTAGGTAATTGAAATTTTGAAAGTTAGATAGAATCTGCCTCTAGAGCTCCCAATTTCAGGCATCAAATTTTGAAAATCAATGCTTTATTATATTTATTGACAGATTTTTTTTTTTTGTTTCTGCAGGTTCCGTTAGATTGGCTTTTGCAGGTATTTCCATCTCAGTTTTTAACCTTTGTGTCAAAGTTGTTTAATATTCCCCTCCTTCGCGTTGCTTCTTCGTGGCTGAGAACATCTTAAATAATATAATTAAAAATTTGTTAAGTGAATTTAGGAAACATTTGATGGCATAACCGTGTTTTAATATAATTTGATGCACATAGTCTTTGATTTTTTTGTAAGTAGGAAATCTAATAATAACATTTAGACATTTTGTATTCAAAGTTAACATACTGAGATACTCAAATTTAATTTCACTTTTATCACTTATTATGTTTTTTTAGATTTTTTTTTAATTTATCATTTTTGTATGTATCAATAGAATCTTAATTTTTACCAACCAAACATTTATTATACAAATTTAAGAGAATATTGTCTATCATATATTTTTAATGTTTTTTCCTTTTCAGTAATATGATTTATTATATATTTCAAATTTTGTCAAACTTTTTTATAAAAAAAAAAATTTCATTTTTTATGGTTATCTTAAATATGTGTATTTCGTATATATTTTGAATATCTAAACGTTTAAGTAATGTTAATTTATAAGCTCAGTCTACACACATTTAAATAGATAAATTAACTCTGCACTACATGGATTACAAATTAATTTTTTATATTTTAAATGTATTTTGTAAAATATTAAATTTAGAATTTAAAATTTTTGTTTTTATTGTACTATCATTTATTGGTTAATTTTTTTGTTTTAATAGAAATTAGATTTCCAAAAATTAAGAGAAGTTTAAATTTTCAAAATCCTTTTGAAAAAAAATTCCACATCATTTTAAAATATTAAGTAAAAATTTCCATATTATTTTTTAAAAAATCAATTTATTAATCTATTCATAATTTTCTATTGAAAATTTTTATTTTGAATCTATTTTTAATTAAAATTTTATACACATAAAAAAAAAAGGACAATAAGAATTGCCCTTACTGCTGTCAATATGGTAAGAAAAAAAATTGGATTATTGAAAACAATATTTTTATTGTATATAAATTTATGATTTTTAATAGAAAATAGATTCAAAATAATTTTTTTATAAAAAAATAGATTTTGGAATAGATTAACAAATCTATTATTTGAAATGATATGAAAATTTTTACTTAATATTTTTAAACGCTACGGAGTTTATTGTTTAATTTTTTCAAACTAGCATAGAAATTTTTACTTATTTTTAAAATGACACGGAAATTTTTTTAAAAAATATTTTGAATTTTTTCGACTTAATTTTAATTTTATATTAAAAATATTATTTATTGATAAATCCTATCAGAATAAAAAATAAAATATTATTTAAATATATTATTTTATAAATATATTTGAAATATAAAAAATTTTGTTTTTTTCTTTAATTTTTCTTTTTTACTGTATAAAATATATTTTATAAAATATATTTGAAAAATAAAAAAGGAAAATATATGTAATATTTTTAATAGAAAATAATATATTTATTATGATTTATTAATAAAATAATATTTTTTATAAAAAATATTTTTTTTGTTTTTTAAATGATAATTTTTAAAAAAAGATTTTGAAAATTTTAACTTAATTCTAGTTTTTGAAAATCTATTTTCTATAAAAAAATATATAACTAATAAATTATATTACAATAAAAATAAAAAATATTATTTAAAAAAATATATATGAAATATAAAAAATGGAGATATTTACATCTTGTTCCCAAAATTTGAATAAAATGATATTTTAAATCTTTTATCCACCATGTAAAATGTTAGTTAAAATCATTCACATAATGCCAGTTGACATTTATCTTTAATTAAATAATTTTATAAATGAAAAAATAAAAATAAAATAATTTTGGGCAATTGGTATCTACTTAGATCTTTAAATATTAAGGACGGATTAAAACTAAATTTAATTTAAAATCTAAAACCAAAAATGGGACTCCTCTCGTTTGAACTTTAAAAAAGAAGAGTCCAATTAATGATTTATTGTCAACTAAAATAAAATTAGACTTATGCATCAAATCTTACCACATCATCAATTTAATAAATAAAAAAAAAAGGGCAAACAACTTGTTTTCATGTGTGTTTTATTTTTTTTTTTTTGACAAGTTAAAGGCATTAGGCATAAAAAATTCCATCCAGTTAAATTTTACCGCCCTAAAATTCTATGCAAGTGATATAATTAGTCTTTTTGTTTTTTTTTTTTTTTGTTCATATTTTTTTTAGAATGTTTTAAAATTACATCTAAAATTTTTATTTTTTTATATTTTAAATTCTTTTTATTATTTTTTTATTTTTTTATATTAAAAATCATAAAAGTTTATTTTATAAAAAAATTTTAAATTTTAATATTAAATACATTAAAATCAGAACTTTCTTTTTAAATTTTACAAAAATTAATATATGACAAATATTTTAAAATATAAAAAATATTATTTTCCCTTAAAAAAATTTCAATAGTTGCAGCTTTCATGATGACCAATATCCTCTTCATAAAAAAAACAATGAACTTAGAAAATAAATACAATAAAAAATAGAGAAAAGCATTTGCAAAAATTTTGAAAAAGAAATCACTTTAAAAAAGAAAAACTAGTTTTTTTTTTTCATTTCTTGTCGGGCTTTGAAAAAGGTTGATAAGGTACATGACTAGGATGGATTAGAGCTCGAAAAACCAGTTCCTTTTAGGCCATTAATCTCAGGTTTTCTACTTTTTATGAGTTTTAATGGTTCAGATTCTTGTTCACACTTTTTGGGTTTTTGTTAGGGGATTGACTAGTGAAGAAACCAAAAGGAGAAAAGGGTTTCGATTTGGTTCAACTCCTTTTTACTGCTACACTACTCACTCATCCAATAGGATTATTTTTCATTGGCTCCTTTCCAAGCTTCAAAGCCTTTTCATTGTTGAGATATTATATATGAGTAAAAAATTTCACATCACTAAAAAATTTGAATAAGATATCTTGTATATATATAAAGTACTTAAGAACCAAATAGCTTAAGCTTTTGGATTCAAGTGGTATTTAACATGTATGTATGAGCTCTCCGGTGTATTTCTATAGGCTTTAAGTGTGACAAATCTCCTTAACAAATGGTATCATAATACATTAGAGTTGGTTCAAAGTTGGCAGAAAACTGGTCAAGAAAAGGTGATCAGTGTTAGGTGCTACTGGAACAAGAGTTAGCCTCCGGGAAGGTTTCAAACATGTTGGTGCGGGCATTCGTTCAGTTGGTGTGGGCATTTGTTCATGTGGTACAGGCATCCTAGGTTGTTTCTGTGCTCGTGTGTTGGTGATATGTCCCTTAGTGCACAAGGTGCAGGCATGCAAGAGTGCAAAATAGGTGTTCGACCAATTGCTGCTGTGGTGCTATGAAAATGCTGGCGTGGTGTGTAAATGTACAGACTGGTGCTTGATCGAGAGTGCAAGGTGTGCTAAGCCTGTGTGCAAATTGTGCCTGATTGTGTATGTGTGTGTTGGTGTACTATGCTGATAGAGAGGTGTGCTAGTTCGTTAGGACCAAGACCATATCACTAGAATGTGCAGAAGGTTAAAGTAATCCTTTTATCATTGTGCATTCATGACTAATAGTGTGTTTAAGGCTATGGCATGGCTAGGGAAAACCATACCGAAGGCTAGACTGAGGGCCTTGATGAGTGCCTACCTACAAGCAAGGTGAGGGAGGCTGGATTGAGAGACATGGTGATGTCCCTAGACACCCGACTGTAGAAGTGCGAGGTGACTATTACTGATTTGAGAGATAGGTTCAAGGACAGGGAATGATCTTTGAACAAGTCATTGGAGGTGCTTATGCAGTGGAATAAGGCATTGAAGGCCACAATGTCAACCTTGTGAGAGGAGTTAGCGAGGCTCAAGGTTGAACACACTGCATTGCGAGCTGCCATAGTTGTTGGTGTGGGCTTAAAACCCAAAATGGCAGTGCTTCAGCATTTTTTAAATGGTCAGAAGCTGGGGGTAAAGATTGTGTTGTATTAGAGTGGCACACAAAAGTCAAGTCGGGCCAATGTTGCTATGAAATCGAAGACTCAAGTTGAATGCACCAAGTCTTCAAGACCTAAAGGAAACGGCTAGAGTAAATGAGACATTGGTGTTTGTTCTTCAAGATAAGAAAATGCTATGAGAAAGCTCATATTTCACAAAGTCAACAATGCTGCCAGCAGGGGCAAGTAAAAGAAGCCCTTGAATTGCTTTTGTATGGCAGTTAGCACAGGTTCAAAGAGTGCCTAAGGTATGTTAAGGCTTTTAACTATTAATTAGGTAAAGAAACTGTTCATAGGTAAGAGTAGTAATGATGATGAGCACCAAAAGGTGCCCAAGGTAATGCGGCTTGGTGCTTTTCAATTCTATCAAGAGGGCAGAACCTTTCCAAAATATGAGGGCAAAGTGGTAATAGAGTACCACAACATGAGTCCTAAGGTGTAACTAGATCCCTCCAAAAAAAGTGTGCGACGGATAACTCAGAGGAAGCAAAGGAAACATCAAACGTGTAGGCAAAAAAGACTAATGTAGTATAGGGCTGATGATACTTGGGAGAACAACCAACAAAGTACTTATTCGAGTATGGAACCGACACATGAAAAATTTGGTACAAGGGGTAGAACACGAAGTCGATGTTCATAAGGGCGTGCAATCCGGACGCATCATCCCCTTAGCAATGAGGGCATTGCTAGAATGAGTGGGGGAGAATGTCATAGTCCGAGGGGAAGACTAGGCCTAATGGTTCTCACTAGACAGGGAGCAATTTTAAGGCAACCAAGACCAAGTCAGAAAAGCAAGGGAGACCAGGCCCAAAGGCACAATGGAGGTCTTAAGGGCATGACCATGACCCAGAATAGGTGTGTGGGCATTAAAACGAGCTCAAGAAGCTTAGGCCAAAGGATTCGGTTTGGCAACTTTTAGACAAACCCAAGTGCTGGCCCAATGAAGGGCCCCATGCGAGCACTGCTGAAGGAATCCAAGCTATTTCAAACACCTTTCTAATAGAGTCCATGTAAAATTAAAACTCTCTAATGTAATCCTATTGTAATGTCCTATATATTTGACTCTTTGTGAGCCCTAGGATAAAAACTATGTCAACCATTGATTCAAAAGGGCCTTAGTTATAAATAGAATGTGCCCTTACCCTCATTGTACACACACCACAACTTGAGTAATACAAGTTTACTTTTGCCTATCTTTGTTGTTCTCTCTAGCTTTTTATCAAATAGTTTATGTGCAGTCTTGACTAGTAGTAGCCTGGGGCAGCTGGCCTTGAAAGTTTGAGTGTCCGTGCATTAGTCCAGTTGAAGGTTGATATGGGACACTGAATGAATCTATTCTCGAGTTGTGGAGCTACATGAGTCAGAGCTTGAGTCTTAGCCCTTAACAAGTGATATCAAAGCTCGTCAAGCTTGGACTCAATTATAGCACACAACCTAGGGAATGGCAAGGTTGAATGCTAAGCCTAAGGTGAGGCTAAGATGCATCAAGGCCATCCAAGACATGAGGTTGCTTAGCCCAAATGAGGTATTGATGAACTTACTCACATGGGAGAGCAGAGGTGGGACTTGATCAGAACTCACGAGTGAACAGATGAGATTGTTGAGATAAAATTTTCATGTGAGTAAAGAATCTCGTATAACTAAAAAATCTAAATGAGATGTCCTATATATACATGAAGGACCTAAAAACCAAATAGCTTAAGCTTTTGGGCTCAAGTGATATCTAACATATATGTATGAACTTTCTGGTATGCTTTTGTGAACTCCAAATGTGACAAATCTTCCCCAACACCTTTATCCCAACTAAACTATGGCTCATTCCATATAAGAGGAGCCGGGTTGGCAACTAAGAGAGGTCCTCATTCTACACTGGTAGTACTCCTTTCAAGTTCCACCTTTCCTAATCAAATTGTTTGTTTATTGATGAAAAATACAAAGAGGAAAATTTTTTTGCAGCAAAAAGTTGCATTACAAATTTGAAAAGTATTTTAGCGTTGCTCTGCAGTTTACTTGCCTATTGAAACTAAAACCAACAACATTATGAAGCAGAAATGTATCGGGAAAATCCAATCAGAGAATAGTCTAAAAAAAGAAATGTAGCAGAAATGTTAAATTTTTTTATTGAATTTTTTATGATTTTTGTTTTGAATGACTATTATTTTTTTGAATTTTTGAGATTTCAAGAAAAAAGGGATTTTATAACTTTTTTAAATTTAAATTTTCATCAATAACTAAAGGCTTAGGGGTATTTTTGAGATTTTATAAATAAAAAATAAAAATAATTTTTATAATAAATATTAATTGTACTAAAATAATACCTATAAAATAGTTTATTAATTTAATTTGACGTTTTAATAGGATTGGTATTTATAAGCATAGGATATTATAATACGTTTGATACACAATATTACGATAGAATAGGATAAAATAATATTATAAATAGGATTAAATTAAATAATATTATCTTATCTTGCATTTAATGTATACAAAATTAAGATAGGATAATTTATTTATTGATCAAAATTATTTTTTCTAAAAATTTATATAATTTAAATTATTGATGTAATTTTTAAAGATATAATAGGATATATAAGTTCAATCCAATTGATTAAAAATAATAAACTCCATTTTCAAAGATTAAATTATTTTATACCAAAAAATGATTGATTATCTTTATAATCATATTCTTTCATTTACATACAAACTAAATATAATATAAAATAATTATTATTTTATTATATCTATCATCTTATACATTAAATATGATCTTAATATATATACATATATTATTTATTTATTTATGTCTATATAATATAATTATAAATATTTAAAATATATAATATTCATTTGAGTCGGATCTGAGTTGAGTTTAAACTTTAAAATGTTATATCCAAAACCCACCTATTATTTATACAATCCTAAACTTTAGCTCCTAACTTGTTTAAAAAGCTTAAAATTCATTCGCAAGCTCTCTTAAACTTTAGACCAACTTCGATAGTCCAACCGGACTAATGTCTGTAATTTTCGATTTACATTTTCTTTATTTTAGTCCTTCCCCGTAGCTTAACTCACCGCCAATGAATTCACTTTTGCGAGATTTTTTTTACATTCTTTTTTATGTTTATTTAGTTGAATTACAAGAATGTTACTATGAGGATTAGTGGAAATGCCTCTTAAAATTCTCTATATTGAGTATATTGATTGTAACTGTATGCATCCTCCATTAAATATATTTGTAATGCATATATACTTAACATGCTTATTAAAGGATATTAATACCAAATCGAATTTTACAGAACATACCTATCAACGCTGTTAATTACATTCGAAGTCCAACTGGGGATTACTGAAAAATGGAAATATGCACAGGAAACAACAAGCTCATTCTTAAACAGAGTTGCAAAGGGTTTTGCAAAGCACATCACCTGAAAAACGGTGATCATATTCTCTTCACTTCAGAAAAATAATAAACGGTTTCATACAACAATTTTAGAAGAAAAAAAATCCTCGCAACATGTTTTTCCTTTCATTTAAAATTTACTATTTTTCTTCAAATCTACTTGCAAAGTTTTGGGAGTATCCAAGCTTAAATAAAGAATATTTATAAAGTTTTATTTATATGGAGTTGAAAAGAAAATATTAAATACTTCTGGGTAGCGAAAAGACTATCATTTAACCCAAAACGTGATCGATACTGGGAACTTATAGAAATGGTTGGTAAGGCTAATATCATATCAATTCTAGCGGTGTGCAGACTTTGCTGATCAACAACTATTTCAGAATAGCCATGCAACTTGAATTCTCTGAATATAAAGAGCATTAAAGGAGCTTTCAATTTAGGATCACATGAACATATACACCAGGAGACCCTCGTATCGCTAAAACGTTAAACAAGCATGTAAAAAAGTAAACTGCCACGGGGCCAGAGATCCAGAGGAACACAATTCTGGAGGTTATATAATGATTTTCCTCGTTAAAATTCCATTTACAATTTGACATACGTACCAATCAAATAATTACATGAAAGATAATATTATTATTTCTATAAAGTCCGAAGGCCTACTGCTAGGCATCCTAGATTTTCAGATGCTTACTTTGACTAACCTAAATCAACGATTAAAGTGCAAAACCATGGGACAACTCATATTTTTACAAATCGAACATCATTCTGACCAAATGCAGTCCCACAGCCAGGGCACTTCCGATGGCGAATCTCTAAATTTCTCTGTATGCATGGATTGCAAAATAAATGATAGCATTTCACAATTACAACCTGCCAAATATAAAACAACATAAAAGAGGTTAAGTTCAATATACATACACATGATGAGAGAGGAAGCAGGCCAGCATAAGAATTCTCACCTCCTTTGGCCGGTCAAAACACACACCACATTTGAGAATATTCTTGCAATTTTTTATTTCATCCTGAAGCTTCTGTATTGCGGTCTCTCCAGTTTCAGAACTCAACTCAGCAACCTTGCTATTCAATTGACTGAGCTCTTCCTCAAGTTTCTTCCTCTGGCTTCTGGGAAACCCCCCCATTTCATCAGATAAGAGGCATTTAATTTGCAGGAATGCTAAACAAATTATTTAAAAGATGAAAAGGAAAATGGTACGTATGTGGAAAGGTCTAGAGTCTATAGTCTAAGGTCTCGAGGGACACAAATTATAATCTTAGGAAAGCCTAAGATGAAATGTGCCAGAATAAACGCCAAGGGCAGAGGTAAAAGCCTCGTTATTGTAGCAATTATTGACCATTATGACAGCCTGTCCCTCATCTTTCTTTAGGGCTAGTTTCCTTGCATATTATATGATAGGTGATACACTGCAGAGCAATGCTTTTTCAAATCATATAACATACATATAATCTTTTATCTTCTAATTCCACCAAAACATAATGCAGTTGATAAAGACATAAAACAATAAGCCTGGGAATCCACCAAAAAAGTAGAAAAGTAAACCCACCGTTCCTTATCCAACTTAACTTGGAACTCATCCACCTTCCGCGGGAGCTGCTCATAGTCCTTCTCAGAAGATGCTGCAGCAGATTTAAGCCACTTCAACTCCTTCTCAGCATCTGCCAACTCCCACTTTGCAGTTTCAAGGCTGATCATAAAATGTCTGTCCTCTTGAGTGAATTTAATAGCATCTGTCAGACAAACTTTCATCTGCAAGGTTTAAACTATAGGTTGATAAAAAAAATAAATACAAACAAGTAAAAACATTTAGAAGGAAAATTTTGTGAAACATGTTTTAGCAAATGACTAACTAATTTTACCTGCTCCTCACTTTGTGCAATCCTCATTTTCACAGATTCAATTGATGAATTGACCTGCTGAAGTTGCCTAGCTAATGTCTGCTTCTCACAGAGAAAGGAAGTATGTGCCTGCTTTGTCTTTACACTCTCAGAGACCAGCTGCATTTATTACAAAAGTGGCCAAAGCATCAAGACCAGATAATTGAAACTACTTGACAATAGAAAAAGAAAGAAAAAAGAATCCAAGTCAATAGACCTTAATATTGTAGTCATCTCTCTCAGTCATCTGCTGCAGCAGATGCTGGTTCTGTGTCTGCATATCTTCATATGCCTGACCAATGGTCTGAAAAGAAAAATAAAAGAGATTTCTCATCATGGGGACAAAGAAGAGGCAGAAAATGGCATTAGTACCCAAAAGAAAAAAAAAAAGGCAGCTCTAGAAATTCAGTAAAAATGAGAGTAGGGTGGCCAGGAACAAAAAATGAACAAAAACTACTTTTCCTAAGGGAAAGGAATTGAGAAGACACCTCAATTTCAGAAATGTATGTCTCTGACTCTCGATCTTTACTTTTAATAGCCTCCGTGAGTTCCAAAACATCCCTGTGTTTTAGTCGCATAAAATAGTTAGATAACACTATTAAATGGAAATTTTGGGAAATGAAAGGAAACAAGTCATGAAAATAGAAACCAAACACTTATATTAAATAACTCCACCAGCTCTTACTTAAGTGACACAAAAATTTCACACTAAAGATGAAGTAACAATTTGGATCATATCATCTATGGACATAAGCATTTTACTTATTTACTGTTTAGGGAAATATCAAATGGCTCTAATGTCTAATTTCTTAGACACATCTGCTAAGGTGAATTAACCATTTTTAGCAGTCTTATAGAAATTATGGCATTGCTTTGATTTAAATATGACTTCATCTCCCCACATCTAAAAGATGCTATGTGGCCATAGATTTAAAGTAAAGCATAGGACATTAAAGAAGAGATAAACATAACACTCTCCATTCTTAATGAACTAAATAAACAAACCAAAATAAAAAGGAAAGTACTTCGCCACAATTTATTTAGAACTTCTAACGTAGAACAAGTTGGGAGTAGAGGCTCTAGATTAAAGAAATCTAGAGAGAATTTCAGAAATAGACATCATAGAGGAATCAGGGAAGAAAAAAAAAAAAACTGATAGAGAAAACCAGAGGCTAAAATATTAAAAACAACCTTTATACTTTTTTCAAATTTCTTAGATAAGCCCCTATTCTTCTATTGTACCCAATTAAGTCCTTAAAGTATTATTTTTGTACAATTAAAGTACTATTTCGTTTGATTAAGCCCTTATTTTGTATGAAAACCACTAAAATTCATTATTTCCTGTCACATCAATGCCTATGTGATCGATATCTTTGCCACATTAACATCTATTAGGCAAAAAAGGACTATGCAGACATCAATAACCCTAAACCCATAAAATATAAAATAAAATCCTAGATAGTTTAATCCCTCAACTAGCATATTTGCATCCTCCATCATTCTCCCCTATTTGGAGAAAACTCAACCTCCAGTTTCAAAAAATCAAAGCAAGAGAAATTTCCAGCAAGACACACAAATAACAGTGTCAAATCTCAACTTCATTAGTGGCATAAACATCTTTAACAAAGCAACTTGCACCTCATCTTTTAGGACACTTGGAATGATGAAGTCAATGGTAGAACTATCATCAATAACAATGGGCATAATCTCATTAATTGGACGAATAAACTAAACAGATGAAGGATATTCACTAGGAACCACTTGAACAAACTCTTCATGTTTTCAGACAGCCACAAATTTAGTTTTGCAAGCTACAGATTCAGCATTCTCATTAAGCAAATCATGTTGCAATAACTCAACAGATTCTATCTCACGCATCTCATCACTTAAACCCTCTTCTACAAGTTTATTCTTTACGGCGTCAAAAGCAAGGGATATTGCTCACAACTGTAACATCATAAACACGTTTTTCCTCAAACAGGATCTTTCTTCTCAGACACATTGGAAGAACAGTCTTGAGAAAACAACCTTGACAAGAATCAAATGATTTTCGAAATTGTCCCAATCCATCACATACATCACCGAATGCCTCTTTTGTTTCATCAAGTCATTACCTACTTTAATGCATCTTTTATTTCCATCAATTCATCGTAAATAAGATTTGATTTCCCATTTTTCAGTTTTCTCTTACTCTGATGTATATAATCTTTGAAATCATTGTATTCATCAAAGAGTAACGGACAAGGATTTTCAGACCCATGTCTATCTCTCAAAGAAACCAACTCTTGTAAACGTAGCTTCATAAATATCACATTCCAAACTCTCAACCTACTTCCAAGTGATCATGTACCTAAAACTAAAGATTTATAAACTGAGCATGAAAATTCTGACCTTTACCAGATGAATCTTGCAAAACAGACCTTAAAATTGGAATCAGGACGTTAAAATTTGCAAAGAAGGAAGTTCAACAAGAAAAGTGCTGATTTGGCCGTCAATGCTGATGAGGCAGGTGATGTCAGCAAGCTGACAAAGCAAAGCTAGCACATGACCCAGAAGTGCCGTGAATTGACCCAATGCATGCGGTAGCAGATGGCAACAAAATTCTTGTGCATCATGATCAGAGACAAACAGAATGAAGGCCTGGTGTCTCTTTTGAACAACTAGAACAATGTAGATCCACCTTTAAATGCAGTTTTCTTTTAAATCTTTTTTCCCTAGTACAGCAACACAAATGATGGCAGAACTTTCTGGGATTACCACTCAGCAGCTAACAAGGCTTTCTACAGTGACGGATTGGAGATCAGAAGGTTGGACGGTGGTGAACTGGATTTTCTCCGTCTCTTTCTTCCTTGGATGACTCTGGAAATTCCTATTTCACATTTTGTTTCCTAAACAGAAGCGATTTTTTTTTCCTCAAAGAAACATGGCTGTATTTTTTTTAAGGCAAAAACAAAGAAAAAGATAGACGCAAAAAGTTATCCTGAGCTCTGATAGCAAATGATATAGGTCAACTAGGGAGAAGAGATAGAATCCAAAAATCTAGAGAAAATTTGAGAAATAGACAAAATAACTAACGGAGGAGGAATAGAGGAAATTGGGGAAGAAACAGAATACCTAAGTGAGAAAACCAGAAAAGAATCAACAGGGAAAGAAAATCACAACACTCAAAATCAAAATAACTCAAATATTCATAATCTAAAACCTCCTTAAAACTAAAATTATGTAGATATTAACAACTAATACTAAATGCCTAATAAAATGCAAAATACTAATTATAACCCTAATACTTGGAAAAGAAGTAAAATACTGATTAATATAAATTTAATTAAATATCTATAGAAGTTACAATTGAACCCCTAAAATATAAAATAAACTCCTACATAATTTAATTTCCCAACTAGCATATTTGCATCCTCCAACTTCTTTTCAATCAAATCAATGCCGTTGCAAACCAAGTAACATCCAGGTAACACCATTTAGAAAGAAACCAGAAACTAGAAAAGAACAAACCTCTCAGAAGCATCCAGTTTAGCTCTTAACTCAGCTATTTCAGCTTCAGCAACCGAAAGCCTTTCTTGGCAAGCAGCCTCGGCCTCATTAGCTGCTTTCACTCTCAGTTCTAGACTATGTTCATCCAAAGCATTTTTCAAGACTTCAGTTTGTGAATGAGCTCTGCTTTCTGATTCTCTTATTTCCATCAAATCTCTGAAATTTAGGTTGGGAACCAAATTTATTAATAAAAAAAAGCCATATGCAACCAAAAGGTAGAAGCAAGAGAGAAAAGAAAGATTCCTAAACTAGATAAGTTATGTGAATTACATTGTAGAGAAGAAAGCATAACTAATCGTTAATGCAAAAGATTGAGTAGCTCAAACTATATCGTACATCCCAGCTCACAATCTGAGAGAACCCACTAAGCCACGGAACTTCAATTTCAGAATCACTTCAGATTCTTACTTTTGCATACAAAGAAGCAGGAACTGCACATTTAAATGCAGCAACAAACGAAACAAATATGTAACATGCAACTTGAAATATTTTACCACTTGGGGATTAACTATGAATTGAACTTAAAATTCTGAAGTTTCAGCTTTGCAAGAGGATTACTACAACTCACACACATCCCGTTCCTTTATTAGCACATCATTTCCTTCTGAATTTCAAGAGAATCAATTATAGGTTTCTTTCACTTCAAGAATGACAGACAACAGAAAATGCACAAAGAGTGATGTAAGACAGGATTTACACAAAAAGCATGTCAGATGAAGATTTAACAAAAGATCCACAGCTTAAATAAGATAGAATTAAAAAAATTCTCTTCTTTATTCCCTTCCCTTTCTTTCCCCGTGTGTCTCAAGAAGGTCTACTCAAAGTAACATACCTATTATCATAACCTTCTTGGCCGTACATGTCCAAGTAGATTTGGAGCTCCAATTTTTCCTTTTGCAATTTCTCAATCTGCAACAAGTTTATATTTTCGATTAATGAATATCAATTTAAGTCATATCCATAAGATTTCTCAAGATATTTTAGTATGAATCGTTTTGACTATGAATGCGCGCAACAAGGGACAAAAACAGAAAACTTTGAAAAAAAGCAAATGTAAAAATTCTTATATTTCAATAGTCATCAAAGAAAATAAAAAACACTCACATATAAAAAGCAAAGGTAGCTAGAATTTCTTGCAAGGCTGGGGTTCTAGCTCCAGCTCCTGCATTTCCCCTTCCCCCGGTATTATAATGAACATAAAAAACTAGCTGGAATTAACAAAATAATAGACAAACTCACCAAATCATTGAGAGATTTGATTTCCACAATCTGTTCAGCACACTCTTCTGCCAAGCGCTTTTGTTGGTTTGTCTATTGGAAATTTTAGAGAAAAGTTCATTTATTAGAGATTGAGCAGGCCTGAGCTACCAACATGCTTAAATTTTAGACAATTAGCACCCAATAAGTTCCAAACATTGAAAACTCAAATATTATATCTAATTTTCTTTATTCTATTCCTAAAATTTAAGAAATATAGATCCATTTTATTGAAGATCACAATCTCTTCAAATTACATGCTTAATAATAAAATAAAACACAAATCAAGAAGGTATATGACATTGATAGAAGAATAAAAATCAAAGACAGACCTGAGCTACCAATATGCTTAAATTTTAGACAATTAGCACCCGATAAGTTCCAAAACATTCAAAACTCAAATATTAAAACTAATTTTCTTTATTCTATTTATTAAATTTAAGAGATATAGATCCATTTTATGAAAGAACACAATTTCTTCAAATTACATGTTTAATAATAAAATGAAACGCAAATCAAGAAGTTATACAACATTGATAGAAAAATAAAAATCAAAAACCACATGGCTGGATACAAACAAACAAACTCAATGTTTCAAAATGATATTCTATCAGTCAATCAAGTTCCACCACTTGGTATAAAAGTAACCAGTCACAGTTATCTCAAGTTAGTCAACAACTTTCACTGCTAAACATAATTAACATGATAAAAAAAAAAAAACCATTTACATACATTTGATCTATATATGGCCACTTTCAAATTGTTATTCCCCCAAAAAAACCAATAAGTAGAAGATAAAACCTTATCACTTAATAAAGCTTTTAGCACTTGGGCTTCTTCACGCAAGGAAATCGCTTCATGTGCAGTCTCCTTCCAGCGATTCAACTGACCTTCCATCATTCCCATTTCCTTGGACAGAGCCGATGCCATCACACGAAATTCTGTTTTAATATCATTTCTTCCTGAAAAAAGGTAGCATTTCAATAAGCCAAAAGATCCACCATTTTCCACCTTAAACTTAAACATGTAAAATATTCCTGCTTATTATTTGACCTCCATCTTGGATAGCTTCTTCCATTTTAATCTCAAGATCATTTCTTTCTAGGATACACTTTTGAAGCTGCAGCTCCAGTTCAACAATTCTAGAATCAGCATTATCAATTGTATTCCTAGCAGCATCTGCTGAATCAGCTTTTATATTCAATTCCTTCTCCCTCCTCACGACAAGAAACCTGTCAGTCTGAAATTATACTTTCAAAACAGTCTAAAAAGTATACAAACTTTCAAAGCATATCAAATGTAGATCAAGCAGCTTAACCTGCAAAGTTTCAGTGAGTGCTTTGTATTGTTCCATTTCAGCATCCCAATGCTGGAGCTGATCGTTTAACAATGCGTATAGCCGAGATGATCTTATGAATTTGTCATCCTTCAGTTCATTCTAGAAGAACAAAATCTTTTTTAAATTACTAGAACTGCAGCAACATTCAATTTTCAATTTTCAACTAACAAGAAAATCAATTTTCTGAGGTCAATATTCCAAGCAAACCTGAAGATCCTTCAGTTGTTTTGAATAGATTAGGTTCTGTTCCTGTGCATCTTGAAGTTCAGAAAGTCGATCTGCTGCCACTATCTGTAGCACTTGTTTAGTAACATATCCTACATGATTAGTCACACAAGGGGAGAGTGGTTTAGAAAAACTCAGTTATGTAAACCAATACCTTTGTCTCCTCAATTGAATCCTTTATCTCCCGCAAGCCCATTGTCTTATCTGCAGGCTTTTCTGGTGACAAGTTGCCATTTGCTGCAATCGGAGATAATGCATGCATCCCAGATGCTACATTCTTCTGCATTTTCAGATTGACTAGTTTTCTTCTGCTTTCTTCGAGTTCAGTCATGATTTCTTCCAGCTCACCTTTCAGTATTAATAAATTATTTACAGCTTTAATAAACAATCATAAGAAGACACAAAAAACAAACAGAAAATTTTGGCACTGGCTAAAAATCAGCCAGGTTGCCTGCATACAGTGATTCTGTCAGTATCCAATTTGCCATAAAAAATTGCATTTGTACATATTAGGAAGTTATTGCATGCATCTTTATCCAATTAATAGGGATAAAATACAAATATCTTCTATAAGAACCAGTAGAGACCTTGAAGACGTTTAATCTCAGATTGGTCAGTTGAATGGCTGCTTATATAAGTTTGAATCTCATCAGCATATTGTTTATGCTTCAAATGTAGAGTGTCAATCACAACACACAAAATTTTAGCCTCCTCCTTCATCATATCATCAATCCTAGATAGCTGCACAATGGTGTCTAAAAGAAGTAATATGTAAATAATCAATATAAAACAGCAGACAGAAGTACTAAATAATGAAGAAAATAGCTAAAAAATTCATGGAAAACATAAAAAGAAAGACAAATCACTAAACAACTGAAATAAAGATATCATCTAACCTTCAACAGATAATTTTCCATGCAAAGAAACAGCCATGTTCTCAGTTTTCTCCCTTTCAGAAGAGATAGTATCCTCCAGAGATTTTATCAACTCCCTAGTGGATGCATGGCGAGAAGATAGGACTTGTTCAACATAATTAGAAATCCCATCATCACCACTACTATCAAGAAAATCTGTTTCTAGAAGCCTACAAAGAAACATATCCTCCACAGGGCATGATGGAATGGAACCTAAAGAGTAGCTCAAGTTAATCTATTGTAAATTTGAGAGAACTTGTATTTAGAATTTATTAATATTAAAAGACATAGGACTACCTCTCCAAACTCCCAAAAACACAGACAAAAAAATTGTTCAACAAATAATTAAAGTTCTGATTCAAACCTCGAGAATGGTCTGCATGGTCCATGATTTCCAAAGCATTATGGCCTCCTCCAGCTCTTACTCCAAGCAGGATCAAATCATCAACCAACTATACAGCAGAAAAACAACATAGTGTAAAACTAAAAAAACAAATCATGACGATTACAAAAGATACAGCAGTAAAAGAACACCATGCAAACATACCTGATTCCAAAGTTGATTCACATTTATCAACATATCATCATAGGAGGTTTGCTTGTCTTTTAATTCTTTAATTTTGCTTTCAAGTTTAAGCAAATCATGTTTCTGAATATCTAACTGCTGGACAAGTCTTTGATTCTGGTACTGGAGAACTGCTGCATCAACCTGGATAAAAAAATCCCTCTATATCAAGTGAAATGTATAAGAGAATTGTATAAAACACACAATCATACACACCAGAAAAAATTTTAAAAATTGACTTTCTGAATTTTAAATTTACTTCACATTTTTCATCAGCCATACACATTGGGGGTGTATGTAGCAATATCATAGTAACAGTAAGATAAAAGAAATCAGAGCTTGGGTTAAAAAGTGAAAGACACATTCAATCAGGAGGCAGAAGACATTATCTCTCCACATGAAATTGTGCCTAAGATTGAATTAACTTATGCAAAGGGCCTAGCTGCTCAAACCAGCAAATTGTGCAAATTGGAAGTGGTTAAATGGAGCCCAAGAATATTATTAGATACTTAATGAACTGATTCATGACAAATCTAGGAATGGCTTGAAGAAAAGAGACCACTGTATAACTAAAAATTTGGGGAAAATTTTTAAGTTCTGAAATAGATGCATATAAGAAACTCAGATAATTCAACATGATGAAAAAAAATCACATTTCTCTACTTTACAGTGTTTCCATTCACATAGACAGCACAGAAATTGCAGCCGCAGGAATCCACTGTTAGTGCAAACTACTGAAATTATCCACCATTACCCGCTCAATTTGATCACAACTAGAATTGCATAACCTTAGTGGAACACTTTAGTGAAAAAGATCAAAAAGTTAAAAACTTTAATTTCGGTATGTAACCCTACATCTGCACGTCTGAACAAACAAAAGCATATCAATGCCATACTAATTACGGTTAAGTCCTTAAGAGAAAGAACCCTGTTTTAGTGTTCTAATAAGGGAGAATCCAGTTTTACCGTGCACTACTTCTTATCCACCATTACGAATTCAATTAAATCACAATTGGTCCAAAAATTGAAAAGGTAAAAATTTTAAATGCCCCTCCTATTCCAATACGTTCTAGACGACACAGATATATCATTTGAAATTAAATTTGAGAATAACCCAGAAATTAACAGATACATCTGAGCACGACAGTTATGGCAGGCATAAATTTTAGGGTAACTTTGTATTTTTAAGCAGTCGAAAGTAATATCTAAATATTCAAAATTTCAGTTGTCATTGGTTCTTCCTGGCGACAGGACAAATAGAAAGCTATTCCAGAGTCAACAGTAATTTGAGAAGAAAG
The DNA here is from genome assembly GCF_047325235.1 of Durio zibethinus. Classification (NCBI taxonomy): domain Eukaryota; kingdom Viridiplantae; phylum Streptophyta; class Magnoliopsida; order Malvales; family Malvaceae; genus Durio; species Durio zibethinus. The sequence continues at coordinate 8,745,217 of NC_143174.1, read as the reverse complement.
GACAGCTGAAAGTAAAAGAGCAAATAAAATCATGCAAAACCCTTAACTTGAGAAGGAAACTAAAGAGAAACATAAAATAAAAAATTTGAGATAAAGAGAGATTACGGATTTGGTATGGTTGGGAGAAGCGGAGGAGTTACGAGCCATGGCTGGAGAATCCAAGTGAAGCCTCTTCTTCTCTGGTTCTTCCGATTCAAAACTTTCCATTTACTAGAGTTAGTATTGTTATTCCCCTCCCCTCTCTTTCACTCTGATTTACACTTTTGCCACACCATCACATGTCCATCATCCTTCTCAAACCCTAACCAAACGCAAACTCTTCTCACTGGGAGACAGACAGAGATCCCAATACCTTGCTTTTCAGAAGAAACCAGAAGAAATGAATCGGCACACTTCAAAATTATCCTTGGGCTTGGGCCTTATGGCTCTCCAACCAAAATTCCCCAATTTGTAGTAGTCCTTCCACACAATAAATTTAACTCGTGCCACCTCCCACCCAATCAGATTTTTTATTTTTCTAATTTTTATTATATTTAATAAATAATTTTATTTTCTTTAATTTTTGTTTGGTTTCGTTTAATATTTTTTATTAGAAAACTTTTTTATATTTTTTAAATTACATAATTTTTTAAGAAAATGATACCAATGAAAATATTAATGTGGCATCCAATTTTTTTTCTGTTTTTCCCTTTTTTATTTTTTTATATTAAATTTTTTATAAAAAAAATTAATCGAACTAACTGAATTAATTTTTGTCAGTTAATTTTTAAAATTAAGAATTCGATTCGATTAATGAAAATAAAATAACATAATTTGGTTAATTCGATTTTGAGTAATTTCATTTGAAATTAACTAAACCGACTGAATGAACACCTCAAATTAGAGGTAAGGATGACAAAACAATATATTTTCAATAGATTGCAATTCATCTCAATCTAAAAGAAGTGCTTTTTAAAATTCAAGATCAAGTTAAGTTTTTCTTTTTAAAGATTAAGGTCAAGTCAAAAGCAGATTTAGAATGTTTCGCTCTACTTCAGTATATATAAATATATATATTTTTATTTATGTTAGTTATATATTATGTGTTATATTAATAAATTATTATTTAATACCTTAATTTAATAAAAATATTATATTTATACAAAATTAAGATGTAATTTATATTCAAAATTTTTTATAAATATTGTCAGCTCAAAGACTTGAATTAGGCCAAGAAAGAGTAAATTGGTTGATTATAAATGTTTCAAATTTAATATCCAATAAATATAAAATTCACAAATCAATTTTTCTAAGTAAAAAAACACAACAAATATAAGTATACTAATCATCTTAAAAGCAAAGATATAGAAATAGAGAATCAAACATCAAAATTTATAGAGGTTTGGTCCTTCCTTTAGACACCTACGTCTTTTCCTTTACCCTCACTTGCCAATAAGTCAAATCCACTATATGTTAAATGTTACAACCTAGCTTTTCAAAACTTTATACAATCAACAACACAATCCATTAAGGGTCATCCTCTCCCTTAAGCTCACAACCTCACAATACAAGTTTTGAAGTGTTTTGAAAACTCAAAGAAACTCTTTAAGGTTGGGTACTTGCTAATTTGAAGTACAAATCAAGATTAAGAAGAATATCAAGAGAAAAACAAATACAATAAGAATTTATGCACTTTTCAAACCAAAAAATGTTCTCTTAATGCTTGGAGAAAATGATAAATGGAAGAAATAAGTTTTCTTAGCTCTTAATACTTTGAAATGTGATGGGAGACCTCCATTTATATGTTGAGATTAGAAAATAGTCATTGCTTGCATTAATTGTTTGGAGCCTCTACAAAATTTTAGACAAAATAGTCATTGCTTGCTTTTAGGCACTAAGGGATCGATCCCCTTATGTAAGGGATTGATTAGGTTAGTTAAAATACAAATAATTTTTTACATATAAAGACATACCCAATCAATCCATACTAGGTACCAATCAATCTTTTTTTTAGGTGATCAATCCGTTTTCATGTTTTGAAACCAATTTTTCATTTTGATTAAAAAACCAATCAATCCCTATAAGGAAGGGATCAATCTTGTCCTTGAAAACTTGTACCAATCAATCCATACAATAAGAGGACCGATTAGTTTTCATGAAAACTACACGCAATACCTTTCTAGCTAAAAAATCAATCGATCCCTTTGAAAAAAGATCAATCCCCTTTATGCAATTTTGGCCAATTTTGTTATTAAAGTATGCCAGATGAATTGAACACTTTTTTACTAGACAAAAAAGCTAGAAAAATATTCAAATTAAGTTCAAATCATTTTAATTCAATTTCAGCAATTTTTTGTTTTGTCATTTCAAAATACTTTATCAATTCAAGGCTAATAATCTCCTTCCTTTTAATATGACAAAACCAACAGATAAAATTTGTTTTGAAAACTTTTTGTTTCTTTGAAAAAGTAAGCTCCCCTTGAATTTAACCATGATTAACAAAATTAAAAGGCCATTTTTCAACAAGCTTTCAACAATTATACAAGGTCGAAGTTTTCTCTTTTCATTAAGCAAATCATGATATCAAAAGCATTTATAGGACATAGACACAAGCAATATAACAATTTAGCAAATTTTCATAATACACAAACTTCTCCCCATTTTTGTCATAGAAAAAAGTATCCAAGAGCATTCATTTAAACCCCACAAAGTCAACTTGCTCAATCAATTCAAGGTAACAATACCATAATTAATGCAAGGCTAATATCATTGAGTCTCAATACTGTAACCCACCATAGCATTATAATATTAAGAATGAACATAACCACAATAGCACATTCATAGCAACACAATCAAGTACAATAAACTTTGAATCTCAAAGCCACACAATCAAGCACAATATAAAAAAAATTCATGTGATTAAAGATAAATATGCAAAGTACCAGAGTTGATACTATAAATAAACTGTCTTTTAGAAAATTAAAAAAAAAACATAAAAACATAAAACACAATGTAGGAAAAACATTTAGGCTTAGCTTAAAGGATAGGTCAAAATAAAGGAGGATAACGAGAAAAATGATGAAAACGCTACTTTATTTGCTCTTGTGTAGTCTGAATTTGTCCAAAATCAATCCTGACTTATTAAACTTGTGAAACCAACTCATTTTGGGTTACTTCCGTATCTTTTTATCTAAAGTTCATATCACCAACCAATGAGTGTAAATTGTTCATTTAAGTTATAAGAATTTGTAAAACTCATTGGGTATCAAATGGTAGACTAAAAAGACTTTCTTGTGGAATATCTTGTGGAACATGTTGTGGAATATCTTGAACCTTATGCTTAATTTTAAGTTCACTTTTCTTAATCCACACACCAGTAAATATCCCATACGATAAAGTGTTTAAACTCCAAGAATATTAGTAGGATCGAAAATAATCTCTCCATTACTTCTAGTATTGATACCCAACCTTTTTAATATATTGCTAATGACTATCCCATATACCAAAGTGTAGTCCTTATTCTAAACAACCCTCATTACATCATTAAAAATGAAATGCATAAGATTTGGTTTCTTCTCATATTTAATCTTATACATCCACCAATAATCTTATTTCCTAATGATGAAATATTGAGTTGCAAAAGATGCTAACAATTACGTGATGATAAGATGAAACAATCTATCATGCATAGTCAACTTAAAAGCCTAAGTTGGAACAATCCTCAAATCATCATTCTCAAAAATATCTTGGGCCAATCCAAGTATATCACACCTAGTGTTTGTGCCTCTATTATCTTATAACATGAAAGCTTCAGCCAATAAGTTCTTGTCCATAATTATTTCTTTACCCATTACAAATGTCCTAAATTTGTTAGTATAATACCTATTTCCATGTCCATCAACTTCAATACAATTTGCATTATTATAAAATACCCGAACTAAATTCTTAAAGATAATTCCATCTAAGCTAAAATAGTTCATCCAACCAAGATCTTTAAAAACATGTAAATATGGAAATTCAATGGATTAGAGGAAATTAAGATTAATTACCTTTCTTTGCTTGACTTCTCTATGAGTAAAATAAGTCTTATATCTCTCATTTGCTGCAAGATTCTCAAAATTTTGATTAAATGAGAGATTCCCCTTGGTGGATTTCTCCTTATGGCAAGAGGGGATCATGTTTTAAGTGCCAAGAGAAATTTTGAATAAAGAAAATAGGTAGGCTTTAGTGAAACTGATGAGGAAATTTATGAATGTAGGTGATAAATAGTAATATATGCTTAAGAAAGGCAAGAAATTTTAGTGAATGATGAAGTTTTAATAGAGGCACAAAAGATGATCAAATTTTAAGAGAGAGAAATGTAAATGAAGGATTTTGTGTGATTTTAAGAATTTTTAAAGAAGATTTTGCAAGAAATCAAATAGATATGAAGTAATTTGCAAGAAATTTCTATTAAAAGTGATGAGTTTTAAGAGAATTTGAGAGAAATTAAAAAGCTTGAATACCTAGGGTTTAAAGAGAGAATTTTAGGGAATAAAAGGTGAATAAGGTTGACTAATGAAGAAAGAAGAAAAACTAGTTTTTAGAAAAGCTCAAAATGATGCGCATAAGTGAAGTCAGCCAAAAGAATCGATTCGATCTTATAATTTATGTTTTTGATGAGCCAACCATGGACTGATCGATTAGGACCTAAGGGGATTGATTGGGTCATGTAATTCTAAATGAATTTGGCTACTGAAAGAAAAACCAATCAATCTGTTCCTCTAGGATCGATCGGTTCACTGGTAGCAAATTTTTTTAAGTGAATTTTGAAAGATTTTTTTTAATTAATATGCATGCAATATAACTATTTAAATATGCACCAAATAATCACAAATATGATCATAAACATGTTATCAAATGTATACAAAAATAAACATGCATTTATTTAAACAAGACATAAATATATCAATTTATTAAGAATTGCATTTCAAAGAGTATTCATTATACTAAGTTCACCTCTAATTGTATAAAATCTATCTCTATCAAGAAATTTTATAAAAATATCAACTAATTAATGCAAGGTTTCAACATATTCAAGCACAACATCACTCTTTTGAACATGATCTCTAATAAAATGATGTCTAATTTTAATATACGTTGTTTTTAAGTGCTGAATTAGATTTTATTTGAGATTAATGGCACTAGTATTATCACATTTAATGAGAATGTGATCCATGGTAATCTCAAAATCTTCTAATTATTGTTTAACCTACAAAACTTGAGCACAACAACTATCGATCACTACTAATTCGACTTCGATTGTAAATTAAGCAACATTATTTTGTTTCTTAAAAAATCATGATATGAGCATATTCCCTAACAATTGACAAGTACTAAAAGTGCTATTTCTATCAATTTTACAACCATCAAAATCTGCATTGGAATAAGCATCCAAAGCAAAAGATGAACTTTTAGATACCATAATCTTAAATTAGAAATGTCCTTAAGGTATCTAAAAATTATTTTAATAGTAAGCAAATGTGATTCTCTAGGTATTGATTGAAATCTAGCACATAAGCACACACTAAATATTATATTAGGTCTTCTTGCAGTAATATATAACAATGTATCAATCATATACCTATATAATTTAGAATCAATACATTTATCTCTTTCATCCTTATCAAGTTTTGTTGAAGTATTCATAGGTGTTGAGTAAGGCTTTGATTCCTCTAATCCAAACCTTTTGAGTAAGTCCTTAATGTATTTGGCTTGATTAATGAAGGTGCCATCTTTATTTGTTTCACTTGTAATCTTAAGAAAAATGTAAGCTTTCCCATCATGCTCATTTCAAATTTACTTTGCATAATCTTAGCAAATTCTTGATAGAGAGATTAATTAATAGCACCAAATATAATATTATCAACATAAACTTGCATAATGAGAATGTCTTTTTCTTTTATTTTAATAAAAAAATGTAATATCAACTTTTCCTCTATTGAACCCATTTTCAATTAAAAACTTTGACAATTTTTCATACCAAGCTCTAGGAGCTTGTTTTAAACCATATAAAGCTTTTGTAAATCTATAAATATAATTTGGAAATTAAGGATTTTCAAAACCAGGAGGTTGTTTTACATACACCTCTTCATTTATAAAATCATTTAGAAATGTTCTCTTAACATTCATTCGAAAAAGCTTGAAATCTTTGAAACATGTAAATGCAAGTAACATCCTAATGGCTTTTAACCTTGTAGCTGGGGCATAGGTTTCATCATAATCAATTCCTTTTTCTTGGCTATACCTTTAAGCTACTAACATAGCTTTGTTTCTAATAACGTTATCATGCTCATCTATTTTATTCCTAAAAACCTATTTAATGCCTATAGTTGAATGATCACTAGGTCTAAGTATAAGGTTCTTCACTTGGCTTTTTTCAAATTGGAATTCTTTTTGCATAGCGAATATCTAATGATTATCTCCTAAGGCTTCATCTATATTCTTGGGTTCAATATAAGAGAGAAAAGTAATATAATTATACACATTGTAAGAAGATTTAGTTCTTATCCCTTGAGTTGGATCATCAATAATCTCACTATCTTTGACATACCTCATTTCTCTATGGTAATTTGGTTCTTACTCCATTTGTTGTGGTTCTTTTAGAAACTCGTTATCCTCTTTTTTATTGTTTTACTTAATGTCATGGATGCATCATTGATATTCTTTTAAAATATACCTACATCATCATCATATGAAAAAATTTTCTCAAAGGTAGATTAGATTCATCAAAGATAAAATGTATAGACTTTTCAACAATAAATGTTATTTTATTAAAGACTCTATAAGCTTTTGAATTCCAAAAATATCCTAGGAAAATGCGTTTATCACTTTTTGCATCAAATTTTCCAATATTATTCTTTGCATTGTTCAAAACAAAACATTTGCAACCAAAAAGATGAAAATAGCTTATATTAGACCTTTTTCCTTTAAAAAGTTCATAAAGAGTTTTATTCAAGATTGGCCTAATCATAGTTTTATTTATAATATAACAAGAGTTATTTACGGCTTCTGTCCAAAAATATCTAGGTAAATTACTTTTACAAAGCATGGTTCTAGCCATTTCTTATAAAATTTTATTTTTTTCTACTAACCCATTTTGTTGAAGAGTTCTAAGAGCAAAAAAATTATGCCTAATACCATTTTCACTACAAAACACATTAAAGCTAATGTTTTTAAATTCTTTTTCATGATCACTTCTAATACTAGAAATTGAATAACTTTTTTTTATTTTGTATTTGTTTGCTAAAAGTGATAAATTTTTCCAAAGCTTCATTCTTTGAATGCAAGAAGATAACCCATGTATATCTTGTAAAATCATCAACAATATAACTCATATATATCTTGTAAAATCATTAACAATAACAAACCCATATTATTTTCTACCAAAGCTCATTGTCTTAGGAGAACTAAAAAATTAATATGAAGGAGTTAAAGTGGTCTAGTAGTTAAAATACAATTATTAGATTTGAAAGAGATTTTTCTACGTTTTCCTTTAGTACAAGCATCACAAACCTTGTCATTTTCAAATTTCAATTTTGGTAAATCAATAACTAAATCATTTTTAGAAAGTTTTGAAATTACATGCATACTTACATGTCCAAGTCTTCTATGCCAAATCTAATTTTTATTTTCTTTTTAAGCCGTAAAACAAACATTTTTAAAAGATAAATCATCCAAATGCACCACATAAACATTTTTTTGATGATGTCTAATAAAAACTAGTTTATTAATCTTGATATCAATCACTTGACAACACATGGATTCAAACATATCTTTAAGTCTTTTATCACACAATTGGCTAATACTTAGTAAATTATGCTTGAGTCCTTTCACAAGTAAAACATTTTCAATAATAGTAGAAAAATAGTTACCAATGGAGCCAATCCCTCTAATTTGGCCTTTGGAGTTGTCTCTCAACGTAACATCTCCTTTATTTTTAGCCCTTAAATCATTAAATTGAGTCTTATCTCTGGTCATGTATTTTGAGCATTCACTATCAAGGTACCATGGATTATTCTTACTTGAATTTGCCATGTTGTATGCTTATTCACCTACAATAACATAATCAAATTGTTTTGGGTACCCACACTTTCTTAGGTCCTTAAGTTTTAGTACTCATAATTTTTGTGCCTTTTGAAATCCACTTCATCCTAGTAATCTCATATTAAGATGTGCTAACTCATTTTGGAATCCATACACTCATTATGAGTTATAAGTGACCTTTTACAATGAACAATATTGGATTGAATGATACAATTTATGACAATATGCACATGTATTAGATAAATCATTTGATTTAACAAAAAAAATTCTTCAAATGAGTTTCTTTCTCACCACCATTATAGCCTAATCCATATTTATCAAAAAATACTCTTTGTGTTTCAAGTATGTCATTAAGTTTTAGATGTCTTATATAAAATCTAGAAAATCAATTATGCAAATTCTCATTTTTTTTAGTCAAATCATCAACATTCAATTTTAAAAGTTTAATTTCTTTTTTAAAGTTATTCATTGTTTCAGTCAAGAGCTCATTCTCTTCTTTCAACTTAGAAATTATTTTCTTATACTTCATGTTCATGTTTTCAAATTCTATAGCTATTTATCAAAAGCATCTTACAACTCATCAAATGTGTATAAATTTAAATTATTTGGATTAAAAATTACCTTGGGCTCATCAAGAACTATGAGACATAGATTGGCTACTTTTTTCTCATTTGATTTATCATTAGAGAAGTCACATCACTCCATAATGCAATCATTACCTTTTTCTTTGGTTTCATTGTATTTTGTTCTTCCATAAAAGATAATTGAATTTGATATGACCTAATTTGTTGCATTCATAACAAATAACTTGATCATTTTCTCTTTTACTTGATTCTTCTTTGATATTCTTTTTGTAGTATCTTTCTATTTAAGAACTTGTTCATCTTCATGAACTTACTGAACTTTTTTGCAAACATGGCCATTTCTTCATCTTCATCAACCTCATCTTATTCAAACTTTTTTTTTCATATTTTTGAGAGGTTGATTTAAGAGCAATACTACTTTTTTGATTGGTTCTTGTCTTTTTTTTAGCTTTATGTCATATATAAGGAGAAAACCTATGAGTTCATCCAAAAAGAATGTGTGAAGGTCATTGGACTCTTCAACGGCTATCACTTTAGCTTTTCAACTCTTTAGTAGACTATTTAAGATTTTTTTCACCATCTCTACAATTGAGTAAGTTTTCCCAAAAACCTTCAAACCATTAATAATGTTGGTGAAGTGGTTTGACATTTACTAATGGTCTCTTCTAATTTCATCTTGAATAGCTCATAATTATGAGTAAGCATGTTAACTTTAGTCTCTTTCACTTGATTAATACTTTTATGAGTGATGGTCAATTTATCCTAAATTTTCTTTGTATTTTCACAAAAAGAAAACTCTATTATACTCACTAGGCCCTAATGCATAAAAAAGTGTATGCATTGCTTTGGCATTGAGTTGAGCCATTTTCATATCATGTCATCCCATTCATTTTCTTACTTAACCTCATCTCTAGCATCCATTTTTCATTGAGATTTGAGGACCATTGACAATAACTCTCCAAACTTCAGTTAATGGCTTGAATGAACAATCTCATCATAGTATTCTAATATGAGTAGTTATCACCAACAAAGAGAGGAGGTCTTACAATGGAACGACATTCACCTCAAAGAGATGTAGCAACCATTTCATTGGCTATGAGACATACTTCTTGTTACTTACCATATTTGTTGTATCTTGGAGATGGTTGCTCTTTATTTATCAATATACTTTTTTGAGCCATTTTTAGGATCACTGTTAGGTTGCTTAGACTTATAAAATAAGACGCTAGCTCTGATTCCTATTGTTAGCTCAAAGACTTTAATTAAACTAAGAAAAGGGTGAATTGGTTAATTATAAATTTTTCAAATTTAATATCCAATAAACACAAAATTCACAAATTAATTTTTCTAAGCAAATAAACATAATAAATATGAATATACTAACAATCTTAAAAGCAAAAAAATAGAGATAGAAAATCGAACACTGAAATTTATAGAGGTTCGATCATTCTTTTAGGCACTTATATCCTCTTCTTTAGCCTCATTTGCCAAAGAATCTAATCCATTATGTGTTGAATGTTACAACCTAGCTCTTTAAAACTCTATACAATTAACAACTCAATCTCTTAACGGTTATCCTCCCTATTAAGCTTATAACCTCATAATATAAGTTTTAAAGTGTTTTGCAAACTTAAAGAACATTTTTAAGGTTAGGTATTTGCTAATTTGGAGTACAAATCAATATTAAGAAAAAGATTAAGAGAGAAACAAATACAATAAGAAATTTTGCACTTTTCACACCACAAAGTGCTCTTTAATGCTTAGAAAAGATGATAGATGAAAGCAATAAGTTTTGTTAGCTCTTAATACCTTGAAATGTGGTGGGAAACTTCCATTTATATGTTAAGAGTGAAAGATTGCCATTGCTAGCATTAATTTTTTGGAGCCTCTACAAAATTTTAGACAAAAATAGTCATTACTTGCTTTCTAAGAACAAGGGGATAAATCCCTTCATATAGGAAATCAATTAGGTTAATTAAAATACAAACAATTTTTTACGTAAAAAGACATACCTAATCGATCTATAATGGGTACCAATCGATCCTTTTTTTAGGTAATCAATCTCCTAGTCTAGATAATCAATCTTTTTCATATTTTGAAACCAATTTTTTATTCTAATTAAAAAACCAATCAATCCTTATAATGAGGGGATCGATCCTATCTTTAAAAACTTGTATCAATTGATCTATACAAGAAAAGGATTTATTGGTTTTTGTAATAACTCCATAAGATACCTTTCTAGCCAAAAAATCAATCGATCTCTTAAAGAAGGGATCGATCACTTTTGTGCAATTTTGGCCAAGTTTATTTTTAAACCACGCCAAATGAATTTAACACATTTTTTATTAGATAAAAAGCTAGAAAATATTCAAATTAAGTTCAAATCATTTTAATTCAATTTTAGTCAATTTTTGTTTTGTCATTTCAAAATACTTTATCAATTCAAAGCTAACAAATATTGTACTAAATTTAAATCATTTGATTAATTTTGGATTAATATGGATTAGATATAGGTTATCATTTTATGTGTTGGGTTGGGATTAACTATAAAAAATAATAACTCGATGATGGGTCGTAATCAGAGTTGGGTTGAATTATTTTAAAAAAAGGTCAAATTTGGGATGAGCATAAAACTATCAAACCCAATTCATTGCCATCCTTAAATGAATGTGTTCATATGGTATTCTTATTTGACTTTTCTTTCTTGGGCCTATTCTTTTTGTTTAGGCTTCTTTTAATTATTTATTTTAGTATTTCTTATCTATGTTTAGTAAGATAAATGAGCATTTAAAGTGTCAACATGATGCCTTTATTTAACTTATTTCTTTTTTTTCTCTTTTTAGCCATTTTTTTTGTCTTTTTTTTAATAAGATAAATTTTGTAAGAAATGGGGTCAATTAAGGTTATGATAGCAAAATAACAAGCATCCAACAGGTTTTGATCCACTCATCCAACATGGATAATTCTTTTAAGATTGAAATTGGATCAATGCAAAGTGATGTTCCCTTTATGAAAATCAGGATCATATTTGAAACGAATTTAGGGTGCCCTGTCTCGCCCCATCTTTAAGTATGTATAAGAATATATATTTATTATTTATTTAATGGTATTATTATATAAATGTATTATATTAAAAAATTATTATTTAATATCTTAATTTAATAAAATACTATATTTATATACAATTAAAATGTAATTTATATTAAAAATAATATTTTCATGAATGTTATACTATTGAATTTATTTTTTCTGTCAAGTAGGGTCGAATGTGGGTTATACACACACATATATATATATATATTGGCTTGGGGTCCAGTCTAAAAAATAATAACCTGATATCGAGTTAGAGTCGAAGTGAGCATAAACATGCTTCTACCCGACCTGTTGTTATTCCTAAGTTAAGGTGCTCAATTGACACCCTTATTTGACTCTCTTTCTTTTTTATTTTGGACCTTTCTTTTTTTTTAGTTTTAACTTTTTTATTTTTTTAATTATCTATTTTGATATTTTTAACTATGTTTGTAAAGATAAATTTAAAAGAGTGGATATGGATCGGATTTGTTATATAAGTTATGAGAATGAAATACATACATTATCCACAAATTAGTTGTTAAATTATCCTTGAACATTGCTTTTATTAAAAAGATTATAAACAAAATTATACTTATTAATTTATTAAATTCATCATGAACATTATTAACTACAAATAAAAAATTTTGAACTCGTAACAATGCGTAAGCTTGTTGCTAGTTAGTATTATATTAGCCCTAAATTTTGGAAAAAGCTAGATTGCTTGAGGCCTATTTATTTAGTGTTCATGAAATGATATCTTCATCTTTTTTTAAAAAATACATAGGTGTATACACCATGATTAACTGGATCATATCAATTAGTGGGAAAGCATTCATTGATTATAAATGAAATACTCAACTTAAGTAACTCCTTTTGGTAAAATTAAGTTAGTTTTGTCGATTTTGATTTGAACTCTAATAATTCATTTGATTGTCGGGGTATGTATATGATGAGTGACTCGACCAAGGAAATCAAAATAAATTAAATATTTAAAAAATAAATATATTACTAATATTTAATGCCTAACCCACTTGTTTTGTTTTACATGATTAAAACACTAGCCTCCCAAAAAACTTTTCTTCCTCTAATTTTAGTTCACTCTCACTGATTCTTTTCTTTCAACCCCTCTTGGCTCTCAAGCTCCACTGCACCAACTCAGAGTCTCTGATTTTTTCCCATTCTCTAATTTTTTCACTAAATCGCTACAAAACACCCCAAAATACTTTAGCATTTATCCAATGGTCATGATTAATTTAATTTGTCAGAGCATGACTAGGAAACCAATCAAGATTAAGTGGATTGACATAAGCATAAAAGGAAAAATGGTTTGACCCCAAATTTATGTTTTGTCATTCATTGCCTAACCAATTATGTTGAAATAATTGTTTGATATAACTATGAACACAAATACATTGGATGAGAGATCAAACATAACTATATATAAGTAATTAGAAATAATTGATTTAAGTGTGGATATAATTAGTTCGGGTTACAAGATGAGATACATATATATTATATGGAGCATTAGTTTTATGTAATTTGGGGATGACTTGATGCAACACTACTCAATTGATTGCTTTTCATTTGGTCTTGCACTCTATTTCCTAGAATGAAAGGTAGTGGCAGCTAATAGTTCTTTGAAAGAGAGTACATAATAATGCCTAATGTGTCTAAGTGTAAAATGTCCAAATATGGGTCAAGCCAAACCCACACTACTTGAAAATAAAGTATTATCGACAAAAGTTTTCCATCAATAATACTGCATTTTTTTGACAAATTTACCTACTGAAAAATTTTGTTAGTATAAGCGTCATTAGTAATACAATTTCATCTATACCATAAAATCTTGTTGGTAAATTACAAATAGAAAATTTAGTCGATAAAATATTTTTTTCTATTGATGTACTATTTTAATAAATTTTTTTGAAATTAATTGGCAATTTTTTTAAAGAAATCTATCATTAATAATTAAAATTTTCTCGATAAACGTTAATAATTCCATCGATAATACTTATTTTTAGTCATATTTAATTTTTTTATAATTTTTATCACTTTATTCTAATTTTAAAATTGTTTTTAAAAGCAACTCATAACATTAAAATACACATAAATAAAAATAAATAAACAAAATCTTGTAAAATCAAATGCACAATTTAACTTGAAATATAATCCAAATCTATATCTTTATATAGTACATAGTATATAGTAAAGGAATTCCTTAAGGGTCTTTAACTGCCAAGTGTCATCTAAAGATCCCATGGTGTCCTTTTATTTTATTTCATTTTTACCTTTTTTTTTAATTTTTGAAGAATTTTTAATTTTTATTATATTTTTCTTTCAAAATTATGGATAAATATTTTTAAATAATTACAAAAAATGAACAAATATAAATTAACCTAATCTAACTTTTCTCATTTTTATATTTATTTCATTTTCTTAGACAAAAAAAGAAAATAACTCCATTATTTAAATATTCTAAAAAATCAATTAAACCATAATAAAAAATTCCATAGTAAAAGAAAATCATCATTAATAATAAATGTCATTTAAATAACAAATTTTCAAAATAAAAAAAATATAAAGAAGAATTCAATATAGAAAAGAAAAATGAGAGAAAAATATATTAATTTAAATTATAATTACTATAAATTAAAATTTAATGAATATAAAATTTTGCTATCATTATATGTCATCACAAATGAAATTGATATGATAGGTTTTTTTCTGTGTTTTTTTACATTTACATGATATATTTCTTTTATTATGTAAATTGAATCATAACTTTGCATAGTTTTAATCTTTAAGGTCTTAAAATGAGTTGATTTTCACAATTCTTTAATTAAAGAAAAATCATTCTTTGATCCATAATAAATTTCTATGAAAAGAAAGTTTTATGAAATTTAATTTTTCTCTCTCTTAACTTTTTTTTCACACACTTTTTGAATGGAAATAAGGTGTCTTTTTATTAGCAAAAACAGGAGCAAAAGTTTCTTTATTTAATGAACTTTATTTATATGTTTCGAAAATGTATAAGTTAATAATAACAACAATATCTCTTTAGTTTTATTGATCAATAAGGATTTTTAACTTAAAACATTTATTAAACCATAAACTATCAATACATTGGCAACATAATATCAACATCCCCCATTTGGCCTAGTATTATTCAACTTTATGGTTTAATAAAACTTAATGCTTAAAATATAAGTTAATCATTTCTTAAATTGATCAAATCATAAATCATCATTAAGTAAAAAATAATAAGGATTATGATGATTGTATGTCATTAGCTCGACATAGTTTCTTCTATATATCATAATATTAGTTCTATACTCAACATGACCTGTACTGAGAGATAACATAATGTTCCAACAATAATTTATTTGTTAGAAACAAATTTTGTTCATATTTATATAATTCAATCATGAGTTTTTTGTTTTGTATATTGTTTGAATAAAAGTTGTAATTTTGTTTTTTATTGATTTTTTGTAGTTTTTTTTGTCTCAAGGTTTGTTCAAACTCTTTGGTAATCGAATTAGGTTTTTTTTCCTTTGAATTGGTTTTTGTTTTTTCTTTAATTAGTGTTTGTTTGTGCAGGTATTATTAATGATGCTGGGGATTAAATTGAAAATTAATGGGTGTTTTCTTGTTTTTGTGATTTTGGGTTTGTTTTTGTGTTTAGATTTTTTTTCTTGTACGTGCTATCTTTTTTGTTAACCCTTGTTTTTTATGTTTGGTTCCTTTAATTTTTTGGCTTTTTATTTTCTCAAATGAAGAATTGTAGGGAAAGACATAAAGAAGGTCAAATATTCTATATAGGATTTATTATAGAAGATACTGCTTCAAATAATGTTTTTCTTTTCTTTTCATCATCTAAATTTTGGTTTGCTAAGGAATCTACACAATAAGCTCATGAGGACACAACTGTTTAACCATGGATCCACCATAAGCTACATATCTTAGGAAAATACAACATTGTAGCAGTCCATGGCTCCACTCATAAGCAAATGATAAGAGTTTTGCTTGCCCTCATTAGCCATGTCATGATCAAATAACAACTTTTGCCAAAAATAGATGAATTCATGAGAACTTTCCTTAATAATTGGGACAATAAAGTAATTAACATATAAGAAAAGACCAAAGAAATTTGTATGACATTCAAATTCATACAAAAACTATAAAAATTTTAAAATGTTTTTGCTCATAGTTCCCCTATTTCTAATTTGCTTCTGTTATGATATTTTGTATAGATGGCATTTTTATCATCACTTAAGCAAAATGCCAGTGTTGAATCCAGTTCAGTAGCTCAAAAATTCATGCCTAAGTCTTTTAAATTGGTTTTAAAGACCTTATCACTTACTATCAATCATCCTGATTTTAGGTAAATTGACAGGCATTTCAATTCATATATTTAATCTTTCATTGCAGTTTCTATTTATAGTAAGTAAGATGTTTTACCATGATTTGCAGGTAGGAAAAATATTGTAAGAATATTAAGAGAACTTATAGAGGAGAGAACAGATTCTTAAAAATCCCACAAGTACATGCTTGGATACTTAATGAGAAAAGATGATAGTAATGACATAAACTAAGTGATGATGAGATGATTAATAAAAAATTACAATTTTATATATTGGTTATGAGACTATTTCGACTACTTCAATGATGGCTGTCAAGTATCTCCATGATCATATAAGAGCTAAAGTAAGTTTAAAAAAAACAAAACATTTTTCTTCAACTTGAAAATATTTTCTATATCTTTGTTTCATGCTTTTTGGGTTTTTTGACTTATTGTAAAAAAATTTGTCAAAAAGAAAATATGGCAATTAGAGATAGAAAAAAAACCAGAGGATCCAATTGAATGGAATAACCTTAAGTCAATGAGGTTTACAAGTGTGATAAGAAATTTGTAGGTTTTCTTTTTAGACAAACCATTTTTGTAATCACTTATCATAAAGAAAAATTCAATGATTTGTTGTGCTTATTGTTATTCAGGTGATTTTTAAGACTTCAAGATTAGTTACAATTGTTAAGGGAGTTTTGAGGAAAGCTACTTAAGAAATGGAACTAAATGGTGAGCATTAAAATGTTCATAGTGGGATCCATACATTGAAAATAATTCCTTTTGGTTCTACCTTTTTATATGAACTTTATGAGCTCAAGACGCTGAGTTTGCAGTTAACTTTTTAAACCAGAAAAAAATCATGTAAAAAAATGTAACGGATATGAGATCATCTTCCTTTGGTGGACCTTACCCTATCATGATTTACATGGCATACCTACCAATCCAGCTAGACAATTTCTACTGAATCCGAGAGAAAAATAAAGGTAATACTACTGAATGAGTTATGGTCAGCGGTTGTTTGGTTTGCTAATTTTTGCAGTTAAGAGTGTTATACTATTCTATTAATAGTAAAGTGTGTGTTTTTGTCAAAGTTAAAACTTTTTAGACAAGAGAATCTTATAATGAACATTTTTTTGTTTGGTGAACTTGACCCTTTTTTTTTAATCTAGAAAATGAGATGGCAGAACGAATGGCTTATTTTGGCCTCTTAGTTAACATGTTGGTCTTTATGTTCTATGTATTGCATAGACCCCTTTTTGAGTTCTTCAAATGCAGTTAACAATTTCCTCGGGATATCTCAAGCATCATGTGTTCTTAGTCATTTTATAGTTGATGCTATCTTGGTCGATATTGGATAATAGCGATTTTCACCACATTCTATCTTGCGGTGAGATATCCCTATAAAACCCTTTTTTAAAGAAACTGTTTCCATCGATTTTTATTCACTCCTCAATCTAATTGTATCCAATAAGTTTTGACAAGGATAACTTTATGCGCAACAATGAAAATTTTTGTGTGAAATTAAGATCAATGCGATCAGCTGTCCCTGGTTTTGGGTAGTCGCGAGCCTGTAAAACCATGACAGATGCTTTATCTATATACTGTCTTTTGTATAACTATTTTTAGAGCCATAGGTATAAGGCCCTACATCTCTTTTTTGGGGCTGATCAGTTTGATGAAAGAAGTAAATATTACAAGACTCTCATGGATAAATTTTTCAACTTCTTTTATCTCTTCGTTACTATTAGGGCAATTGTGGCATTCACTTTGGTAGTTTACATTCAAATAGAGTGTGGATGAGTAGCAACTTTCGATTCATTAGCTATAGCTATGGGCTTATGCAACATGTTATTTTTTGCTGGTACTCTTTTGTACTAGCATAGGTTGCCAGGAGGCAATTCCCTAACGCGAGTTACCCAGGTCCTGGTTGCTGCCTTTAGGAAACGGAATGTCCTATTTATTAGAAGCGAGTTAGTAGGACTATATGAGCTTCCTGAAAGACATTATACTATAAGGGTAGTAGCAAGATACCTCACACTGATTTCTAAAAAGTACCATTAATCTACTTTATTCATGACTTCTGATTTCCAAGTTTTGGTGTTGCAGATGCTTGGATAAGGCGGCTCTCCAACTGAAGGAAGAAGCAAGCAATCCCAGTCCCTTAAAGCTTTGCACGGTGACTCAATTGTAGGAAGTCAAGATTTTCATTAAACCTATTCCAATACCAACTCTCAATAATTTCATTCGTCGAAGATGTCTTTAATTTGCAGTATACAACAAGTTGCAGCCCTAGAAAAAATTATCTCTTTTATGGTAGGGTAGATGGGTATTTGCCTTCTGCTATGTCTTTGACAAGACTTGAGTATTATTCAGAGGTCAAAAGGAAAGTTCGTCTTTTGATAGAATTTCACAATGCTAATTATGTTGGGTTCTACCGTCCCTTTAATCCCAACTTAACATTTCTTGTGTTAGGAAAATGGGGTCCAGTCCCATGTAAGTGATTTTGGACCAAGTAAAGGCCATGAGCCTTGATCTTTTATTTTACACAGAGCCCTAGCTACTTAATAAAAAAGAGGTGGGGTTGCTTTAGGTGTGTGTGTCGAAAACTAAGCAGAGAAGGAAAAAAAGCCAGAAAAAATAGAGAGAGAAAAAAGAGAAGGGAGAGTTGGTTAAACGGAAGTCGATCCGTGGTCCGATTGAGTTAGAACCTTGTCAGGAGGTTTATGATTCAGAGTTCTACATTCTGAATGGTGAAGATCGGGTTTGAAGCTTTCTAGGAACAAATCCATGGTGTATTTGTTGAGTCACTTATTTTGTGAGATTTCTCCAATTGTTTCTCTAGTTGTTAATTAGCTCTAGTTTTAGCTAGAGAAGAACTTTGTATAACTATTATTTGATAGTGAAGATTTTTTTGATAGCTCGTGGTTTTTTTCCTCTACACTGAAAGGTTTTCCACGTAAATCTTGGTGTGCTTTATTTTTCCTACGTATTTGATTATTGATTGTTGTTTATTGCTTCTGTATTGTTGGGATTATTGCTTCAGGTGCAACAAGTGGTATCAAAGCGAGGATTATTTTGAGACATCGATACAGAAGCAATCCAGGATAGAAGTAAATTCTGTTTGAGATCATGGAGGGTGATATAGGTTCCATGATAAAATTGACAGCATCGAATTATTCAATTTGGAAGCCTATGATGGAGGATCATTTATACCGTAAAGATTTGTATGAGCCAATATTGGGTGATTCGGCTAAACCAGCAGATATGAAAGATGAAAGCTGAAAGAAGCTAGGTAGAAAGATGCTGGCTACAATTAAAAAATGGGTTGATATCAGCGTGTTCCATCATGTAACGTAGGAGTCAGATGCTCACATTGTTTGAAAAAAATTGACAGCATTATATGAGAGAAAAACAGGTATGAATAAAGTTATGCTTGTTAAAAAGATTGCAACTTGTAAGTCTAAACATAAATCCAAGTCTAGAGGTAAAGTGAAGTGTTTTCATTGTGGTAAGGTAGGTCATATAAAATGAAACTGTAGAATCTTAAAGCAAGAGCGAAAAGATGAGAAAGGTAAGAGTTCAGATGATGCCAATGTTGCAGCAGTGAATTCAGATAGTGATTCAGTTACTTTGATTTGTACACATGGTGATTGTAATCATGTTAGTGATTCCAGCATTGAGTGGATAGTTGACATAGGAGCGGCATATCATTGTGTTCCTAAGAGAGAGTTGTTTACAACTTACAAAGCAGGAGACTTTGGTTGTACCAAAATGGGAAACAAGAGTGTGTCACAGATTGTTAGGATTGGTGACATTGTTGTACAAATTAGTACAGGCTACATGTTGACTTTGAGGGATGTCAGACACATTCCAGATATGAGAATGAACTTGTTTGCTATTAATGTCCTTGATAAGGAGGGATATGAAAGTCGACAAAAGAATGGACAATTGAAGCTTCTCAAAGGATCTATGGTAGTTGCAAGAGAAACTATGCTGCACAATGTATAAGATATGGATGCAATTGAACGGTAACCAAGTAAATACCGTTGAAAATGATGCTTCAGCAAACTTGTGACATAAGAAGCTGGCACACATGAGTGAAAAAGGGTTATAGGTTTTGGCAATGCACTCTCTCATTCCCTTGACCAAATGTATGTCTCTCGATTCATGTGATTATTGTTTGTTTGGTAAGCATCATAGAGTTTCTTTCCGTAAAAGTTCTCAGAAAAAAGAAAATATATTAGAATTAATTTATTCTGACGTATGTGGTCCCATTGAGGTTGAGTCATTAGGTGGTAGCAGATATTTTGTTACTTTTATTGATGATGCTTCACGTAAGACTTGGATGTATATGTTAAAATACAAAAGTCAGGTACTACAGTATTTTTAAAAATTTCATGCCATGGTTGAAAGGATGATAGGGTTACCCTTGAAGTGTATTCGAACTGATAATAGTGGGAAATACACATCTAAAAGCTTTGAAAAGTATTGCTCAAAGTATGGGATCAGGCATGAGAGGACAGAACCTGAAACACCGCAGCATAATGGTATAGCTGAAAGAATGAATCGCACCATTATGGAAAAAGTCATATGTATGTTGAAGATGGTAAAATTACCAGTCATTCTGGGGTGAAGCAGTCAACACAGCTTGTTATTTACTTAACAAGTCACCATCAGTTCCTTTGGGCTTTGAATTCCAAAAAGAATATGGATAGGGAAAGATACTTCATACTCTCACTTAAAAGTTTTTGGGTGTAAAGCATTCATGCATGTGCCGAAAGAGTAGAGATTAAAGTTTGACAGTAAAGCTACACAGTGTGTGTTTGTAGGATATGGTGATGAGGAATTTGGCTACAAGGTATGGGATCCAATAAAGAGAAAGACAGTCAGAAGCAGAGATGTGGTCTTTCATGAAAAAGAAACCATAGTAGACTTTGAGAAAAATGAGAAGACTACACAGGTTACTGTTAAGTGTGATGTTTCAACACCGACAGGGATTTCATAGGAAAGAGCCACAGATGGTGAAAATGAGCAAGAAACAGAACTTGAGGATATAAATGAGCCAGCCACAGTTGGTGATGAGCCAGATGCTATTAGTTTTAAGTAGGGGGAGCAATCCTTTCTACTTGAGAGTGTTGAGCAGGGGGAGCTACCTTCGGTATCAAGTGATGTAGAGTCTCAGTCCAGGAGATCTACTAGAGAGCGCAGGCCATCTATCAGGTATCTAAGTTCAGATTTTATTTTAGTTACCAGTGAAGGGGAGCCAGAAAGCTTCCAAGATGTGCAAGCTACTTCGGATAGAGAACACTGGTTAAAAGCAATGAAAGAAGAGATGGAGTTATTGCGAAAGAATGGTACTTATGATCTTGTTAAACTTCTCAGGGAAAAGCTTGAGCTTTATAATAACTTGGCCGGAATGAGTTCTCTGGCCAAGGTAAGTTCCAAATGAAACTGCTATGGTGATGAATCTCCTCCTAATGGGGCTAGAGGGAGAGATTGTTAGGAAAATAGGGTCCAGTTTCATGTAAGTGGTTTTGGACCAAGTAAAGGCCATGGTCCTTGATCTTTTATTTTACACAGAGCCTTAGCTACTTAATAAAAAAAAAGTGGGGTTGTTTTAGGTGGGTGTGTCGAAAACCAAGCAGAGAAAGAAGAAAAGCTAAGAAAAGCAAAGAGAAAAAAAAGAGAAGGGAGAGTTGGTTAAACGGAAGTCGATCCGTGGTCCGATTGAGTTAGAACCTTGTCAAGAGGTTTATGATTCAGAGTTCTACATTCTGAACGGTGAAGATCGGGTTTGAAGCTCTCTAGGAACAAATCCAGGGTGTATTTTTTGAGTCACTTATTTGGTGAGATTTCTCCAATTATTTTTCTAGTTGTTGATTAGCTCTAGTTTTAGCTAGAGAAGAACTTTGTATAATTATTATTTGATAGTGAAGATTTTTTTGGTGGCTTGTGATTTTTTCTCTCTACACTGGAGGATTTTTCACGTAAATCTTGGTGTGCTTTATTTTTCCTGCGATTTGATTATTGATTGTTGTCTATTGCTTCTGTATTGTTGTGATTATTGCTTCAGGCGCAACACCTTGGAGAAGGATTATGGGATGATAAGAAGAATCAGCTATGTGTCTTTGATTGTCAAATATTGGACTTTGAAGAATCTTGGTCTAATGCCCGAGTTGGGGATTGCACAACAAGGTTGACTTTGAGGTTTCCCTGCATCTTGTCCCTGAGAAAAACCAGTAGCATGGTGGGTCAAATTTGGACCAACACAATGTGAATGATTCAGGTTGCTTCAATAAAATTATGTTTCAAAGTACTGAGAATCGTGTGGAGGGGGTTCCAGGCTTAAAGTATGAATACACAAAAATGGAGAGAGTAAACAAATCATGCTCGAGAAAGAAGCCTGCCAGAAGCAAGGGGGAAAAATATCTAACTGGTGATAATTTCATTGATATGAAATTTGACGTGTCACTTAAAAGTTCTGAAGGCAAAATTGGGTCAGGCTTTATAGTTCCTGTCTCTGTGGGCGATTGGCTTTACAATCAGTTTCTGTATCTGAAAGGTGTTTCTTCTAGCTAAAGGCCTGTAAGAACAGCGTTAAGTGGTTCTGTCAATATCAGCTATGAGATAGGCATTACACTTTGACCTACTCCAAAGGTAGATGGCGGAGCTGTTCTATATGATCTAACCAGAGAGAAAGTGGAGATTACTGCTGAAGGGATTTATAATGCTGATACATGAGCCTTGTGCATGTTGGGTTGCAGAAAGATTGGGTTAAAAAATCAAGTTTCCCAAAATGCATTCGTGGACTATGAAATTCTTCTTAATTTCCAACTACCTCTATTAAAACCAAATAAGAATGGAGGCTATATTAAGGGAAGCATTGAAAGCACACGAAAAAGCATTGAAAGCATTGCACAACAGGCATATTGCAAATTAAAGACAATGCTTAATGTTGTCTTAACAAAATTTATAGCTCTCTCGGTATAGCAGGCATATACATTGAATACTCAAATTGATAAACTGAAACTCCCAGTAACATGCATGCCTGTTTTTCCTGGCCTCAGCATCTTTCTTCTAGTATGTCTCTATTACTCTGTATTTGTTCCTATATCCCGATGAATCACTGGTCATCCTCAGAGTGCTTCTCAGCTTCTTTGAGTTGGCTTTAACATGCATACACAAGTCTTTTTCTCTATATTTCACATTTGTTGAAATGTAACATAGAAATATATTTTGTTTAATTTTTCTTTATGGCCAATAAAACTAGATGTAAAGTGGTTTCATACAATCACATGTTTGGTTTTGTGTGTTGAGTTGTTACTTTTAGTCACAGATCCTGTTAGTGGATAATACTCAATGTATATATTGATTGGAGCTATAATTATACTGTAGTCTACAGTTTCTTTAGTCATTGAATTCAAGTATAACCAGTTGCACTTACAAACTAAATGTTTAATTACAATTTCTGTTTAACAACCATTCTTTTTATCTTAAAAATACACGACCAACATTTTCTATTTAATTTTATATTAACTTTCTATTGCTAATTATTTAAAAAAAACCTTTGTACACTTAACAATATTAATTTTATATTAAATTATTTTAAATTTTAATTTAATCAAATATTAATGAAATAAAATACTACAAATTAATTTAACACACCGAGTGAAACATGGGTCCAGCCCTAGTCATTTATAATTTAAACTGGTTTAAATAGAATATCAAGTAATTATAAAAAACCAAACTAATTAATATCTTGTATGGAATCACTTAATTTTATTTACTATCCAAGTAGTCAAATTTACATATACATTATCATTCATATATAGTGGAATTACTAAGCACTGGGTATACTCATAGATTAACAAATTTATATATAATTTTTTTTAAAAATATTATAATATAAGTTTTAAGTTTATGGATAACTCAAATTTTATATTTGTATGGAACATTTCACTTACAATTCATTTTACTATACTTTTTCAATTATACAATCACAAAGTAAAATTATGTAGAGGTCCACAACTTATAAGTGTAAACTTCATATAAAATTTTAATAGATTTCACACATTTCTGAATTGTGAATAGTTAATTGCAGTACAATAATTATAGGTGAAATGTTGGTGATATGCTCCTTTTTTTTTATTTGGATTATGTATATTTCAAGATAGTAAAATAAATAAATTATATATTGAATATAATTATGCAATTATATATTTGTTATATTTATTATATTAGATTTTACATAACCTATATATTTATTATCAGGTATTTGAACTTGATGTATTCATGCATGACATATAAATATATATCAAATAAAATATAGACTTAAAAAATTTACTTGGATAAAACATATTTTTGTCAAAGATTTAATGATATATGAATATATTTTTGCACATAACATGAGTTTAAAACATAATAGACATCTACTTAAATCCGCTTTTATAACATACATTCACAGATAGAGTATGGAAAAGAGGAATAAAATAGAACAATTTAATTTGTTTATATTAAGTTTGATTAATACAATAAGACCAAAATATTTTAATAATTAGTAATATATAAATTTCACTAAACCATCAAATATATAAACTATTTTAAAATAAATATAAATCTTAATAATAAATAACTTACTTCAAAATGAGATAGCTATTAGTAATATATAAATTATAATCAAACCAATAAAAATAATTTTAATTTCTATAATTATTATCAAAATCTAGAAAATATTAAGTCTATAATAACCATACAAATATATATATATATATAAATATTAATACACATCAAACTCAAATTACCCGACCCTACATCTTACACATCTAAAAGTTAATAAATATATATTAAAAAAACCCAACAAATTTCAATAAAACTTTCATAAATAATACATAAAAAACTCAACAAATAAAAAAAAAACCTAAAACCAATACTAAAAATAAATCCAAACAAAAATTAGCAATGCTCAACATTAATACTCAACAAAAAATCTAATAAAAATATATTACCAACAAATTTTAACAAATATATAACCAAAATCTAAACAAATTTCAACAAACATAAAACCAATAAAACTCAACAAATTGATAACCAAAATCCAAATAAATTTCAACAAATAATTAACTAATAAAAACTCAACACATTGGTAACCAAAACCCAATCAAATTTCAACAAATTTATAACAAAAAAATTAAACCCTAAACTCAACAAATAAACATAATAAAACAAACATAAAATAAACTCATTAAAAAAAACTGACCAGAGCTAGAGGATAAGGTCATAGCATCGGTGGCAAGGTGGCGGTGGGGAATGAGGGAAGGGGAGAGGGGTAAGAAGATTAGGGATTAGTAGATTTGGGGGAAAAGTAAGGGAGCCGATGATAGAGGATTTTGAAATTTTAACTTTTAGTGAAGGTTTTACAAACAAAAATTATATCGGTAATAAAAATAATTTTAAACACTACTATCGATGGAATTTCCATCACCCAACAGTTTTACAAACAAAAATTCCATCGATAATGTCCAAAATTTTTTTTGTTGAATCTTTTTTAACGATGAATTTTTTCATCGATAGTTATTAACGATGTGTTTTTTGGTCAATAAATCTGCCGATAAAATTGACTACAATTCACACCAGACTTATAATGATAGATTACCTATGGATTTTATTCCGTTGGTAAAAGTATTTTAAAATTTTCGTCCGTAAAAATCCTTCGGTAATAAACGTTTTTTTGGTAGTGGTAGGGAAACACAAGAATATTATTTTATTAAGGTAAAGTAAAAAGTAGATTTCTTTTCTTTTTGTTTTTTTGAAATAAAGTAAATGAAATATTAAATGCTAATGGTTGACTAACAATAATGTTAGAATTAAGAGTAATTACACCAAAAATATTTCAATTAGTAATAATGCTTATTTAATATATAAACACTACAAAAATTATAAAGGTAATGAAAATAAAATCAATAAAAATTTGTATTTACGTTTGGAGATAATTAACTCCACTTTATTGTAAATAGAAAATAGAATCAATCGAAAACTACTTTTAACAATTTTGATTTATGCTTAGACAATAATTGGCACCACTTTATGGTAAATCATGAAAATGATAATATCAAAGCAACAAGCATATCTAATGACTAAAACAAAAATGAAAAATAAAAAATCCTATCTTAAATAAAATCATTTCATACAAAAAATAAAAAAGTACATGCTTACTACCTATGATAAGATAGGTGATAGACAATCACTTTCTTTTAATCTACCACTTAACTTGTTCTCTTGTTTCATGATCCAAAAAGAGAAAAATAGTGGGCATTTGGCATACAAATCAATACCATAAAAAAACTTACAAGAAAATATAAAATAATATGTACAAATATATTTATAATTTAAACTGCAATAGAACTAAAAACAATGGCCAAATATAAAAAAAAAATCCAAATCATTAAATTTTCAAGAAATTTTGCTTAATTTTTTGGAACCCTAACAAATTATTTTAAAGGGAATATATTTTCAAAATGATTTTTTTTCAAAAAATAACTTATTATATGATTACAATGAAGCATAACATATTACATGATTACAATGAAACATGAATTTGGAAGAGTTTCACTTAAAATAAAAAAAATAGAATAGTAACTAAAATAATACAAAATCAAACATAAAGTAATAAAAAACTTTAAGAAGTAATTGACAATATTTTGTGCATCTAATCGACCTGTATAGATAACATCACAAAAAAAAAAAAAAAAAGAACTTAAGCTATTTTTACTACATGGCAAAATGAATATCAAGGCAATGAGAATAAATATTGAAATGATACAATCTATTTCTTAAACATCCCAAAACACCCTTACTTATAGGATGGGTCTTGCCATCTTAAAAATAATTATGAAATGATTTATAATTTTTGAATGATTAATTGATTAAAATGGATTTAAGAACCTAGTAAAGATCAATAATAGTATTTTAAATTGAGAGTAATTTATACCTAACAATTGTAATAATCAAACATAATGTGTATTAACTTGTTTGGGAAAAATGAAAAAGGAAAGATTTTCAAATTAGTTTAATAATGGTAATGAAATCCATTTGATATTATATATACCAAAATTAATTTTAATTGATTTAATCATCTATTAATTATTTTAAAATAATATATATTCATATTAAATGCATATATAGATACATATATATAACATAACTTAAATGGCGGAGTAAATAAATAGGTCATAGGTTAAAAAATTTCAACTAAATTAGTTTTTTTTTACGCAAATGTAATTTAAGAGTTGAATATTTACAATTGGAAAAGGAGGTGACAAAATTATTATATGATAATGGCAATTAAAGTTTTATTGCTTTTAATATAAATTTAATTGAAAGTCAGTTAAGGTAAATAATAAACTATAAATTTAATTAATTTATTATAAAATACATGATAATTTTTAAAATTGTCCACATATTAATTATATAGGCTATCCATGTTGGACAATTTTCTTTTTTATCAAAGGCTTTGGCTTTTATATATTATATAAGATGATTTGTAATTTTTGAATGACTAATTGATTAAAATGAATTTAAAAACCAAATCAAGATCAATAATAGTATTTTAAATTGAGAGTAATTTATACTTGATGCAAATACCCATATGTGTCCGAGGCAAATCAGGATTGATTTTCTTTATTATTGTCACTTTTTTTTTACTATAGTATAGTGTGCTATTATGTATTATAATGTATTATTATTAGTATTATCATAGTATAGTATATAGTATAGTACCTTATATTATATGTTATTATACTATTATGTATTTATTATACCATAGTATATTATTATTATTATTATTATTATTTATGATTTTTTCTTTTTTTTCTTTCCTTTTCGTTCGAATCTACTCATGAATAAGGAAATCTGAATTTGACTAGAATCTCATAGTCATAGATCTTTAATACAAAGTCAAATTGGTGTAAATGCTGAAATTAATTGGGATCAAATCAGAAACCCAAGATCACGCTCAAACAAAACCAATCCCAGGATTCAAGCCAGGATTGATTCTGTCTATTTTCTAAAAATCTTCCTAGGACTATCTATAAATTGAATTGAGAATCAAAGGAACTGGACAAGGAGGAATTTTTGAAAAAAATATATCTGAAAAATTTTTTGGAAGTAAGGTTTTTGAGATTTTGATTCTAGGAGTGTTTGGGTTTGAGATTTTGGGTAATTAGGAAGTTTGGATTCGTAGTTTTAGTCTTAGGTTGTTGGGATTGGAGTTTTGGAGTTCTGGGATCAAGGTCGAATTTTTGAATTTTTTTGGATTTTGGAAAATTTTGGGTTTTCTAGGTTTTTGGATGAATTTTTGAATGAAATTTTCCGATAAAGGTTGAATTTTTTTGTGAGATTCTAACAATTTTTCTAGAAACCAGTGAGTTTTCCAATTTTTAGTTGAACTTTTTGGCAAGTTTCCTAGAAACTGATGGATTTCCTAGTTTCTAGTTGAATTTTCAGTGTTGTTCTTGGGATTTTAGAGAAAGTCGAGGATTTGGAAACTAGAGAGAGAATGAGTAGGGAAATTTTGAAGAAAACGTTGAGGATTTAGTTTTTATACTACCATAGTATGACACCATTTTGGAAGTCCTAGGATCCACGTGCAACCCGCTGATTTGCGTATTAACCCACATATTGACCCGACCCGAATCACAAATTTTTCTTTTTCTATTTTATTTTATTTTTTGATTTTATTTTTTTTAGCTTACTATATTTTCAATTTTATTATTTTACTGATTTTATTTTATTATTTTATTATTTTTATTTTGTAAAAATTCTTTCTGTTGTTTCATTTTTTACAATAAATAATTTTTATCTTTTCAAATAATTAAAAATATATATATAAAAAAAAATCTTTTTTCAAATAAAAATCCTTACAAAATAAATTCATGAATTCTACCAAACTATTTGATAATTTTCAGGAATTAAATATTAAAAAAATCCACCAAACTATTGAAAAATTTCATAAATTAATTTTAAAAAAAAGAAAAAAATATGAAAATATAATTTTTATCCTCTAAACTATTAGAGGAATACTTCAAATTAAGTCCTACTAAGCTATTGGGAGACAAAATGAAATTCTTAAATTTTTAAATCTTTTTACAATAAAATTTCACGAAATTATTAGAAGATCTGCCTCAAAGTAAGTCCTATTAAACTATTAGAAGACTTTACTGATTTTTTTTAATAAAATACTATAATATATCTGACGATGGAGCCTCTTCAAAGTGGGACACTAGTCTCCATGAATACTCTTGAGATGAGAGAATTATCTTAAATTATTACCAAACTATTGGGATGATTTTAAGATTAAGTTTCAGTATTAAAGATTTTGGTAAAATATAAACATTTTCAAGGCTTGGATAATTTGAGACCAAACTGGCACCATCTTTTGATAGCCGTTGTGAGGGTGCTATAACCTTCCTCACACATAATCATATTCTCGAACCTAAACTCTGATTTTGTAGATCAGATTCGATCAGGTGGCATATCACACCTAAACAAAAAAGATGGTGGTAATTCCCTTTAATCCATGTTTAGTGGTAGATTATGACACTTGACAATTATAATAATCAAACATAATGTGTATTAACTTGTTTGGGAGAAATGAAAAATGAAAGATTTTGAAATTAGTGTAATAATGGTAATGAAATCCATTTGATATTATACATACCAAAATTAATTTTAATTCATTTAATCATCTGTTAATTATTTTAAAATAATATATCTTCATATTAAACACAAATACACACACACACACACACATATAATATAGCTTAAATGGTGGAGTAAATAAATAGGTCATAGGTTAAAAAATTAGTAATTGGCAACTATTTTTTTTTTTTTTTGCACATGTAATTTAAGAGTTGAATATTTACAATTGGAAAAGAAGGTAACAAAATTATTCTATGATGATGGCACTTAAAATTTTATTACCTTTAATATGAATTTAATTGAGAGTGATTTAAGGTAAATAATAAAACATAAATGTAATTAATTTATTAGAAGATTATTGATAATTTTTTAAAATTGTCCACATGTCAATTATATAAGTTATCGACGTTGGACAATTTCCTTTTTTATCAAAGGCTTTGGCTTTTATAAATTTATATAAGATGATCTGTAATTTTTGAATGACTAATTGATTAAAACAAATTTAAGAACCAAATCAAGATCAATAATAGTATTTTAAATTGAGAGTAATTTATACTTGACAATTATAATAATCAAACATAATGTGGATTAACTTGTTTGGGAGAAATGAAAAAGGAAAGATTTTCAAATTAGTGTAATAATGATAATGAAATCCATTTGATATTATACGTACCAAAATTAATTTTAATTGATTTAATCATCTATTAATTATTTTAAAATAATATATATTCATGTTTGACATGTCTATATATATATAAATGGTGGAGTAAATAAATAGGTCATAGGTTAAAAAATTCACAACTAAATTTTGCTTTACACAAATATTGTAATTTAAGAGTTTAATATTTACAATTGGAAAAACAGGTGACAAAATTATTCTATGATGATGGCAATTAAAGTTTTATTACCTTTAATATGAATTTAATTGAAAATGATTTAAGGTAAATAATAAAACATAAATATAATTAATTTATTAGAAGATTAATGATAATTTTTTAAAATTGTCCACATGTGAATTATATAGACTATCCACATTGAACAATTTTCCTTCCTATCAAAGGCTTTGACTTTTATATATTTTTATCAGATGATTTGTAATTTTTTAATGACTAATTGATTAAAATGAATTTAAGAACCAAATCAAGATCAATAATAGTATTTTAAATTAAGAATAATTTATACTTGACAATTATAATAATAAAACATAATGTGTATTAGCTTGTTTGAGAGAAATGAAAAAGAAAAGATTTTGAAATTATTGTAATAATAGTATTGAAATCCAATTGATATTATACATACCAAAATTAATTTTAATTCATTTAATTATCTGTTAATTATTTTAAAATAATATATATTCATATTAAACATGTGTGTATGTATGCATGTGTGTGTCTATATATATATAACACATAGCTTAAATGGTGGGGTAAATAAATAGGTCATAGGTTAAAAAATTGGTAACCAAATTTTTTTTTTATACAAAAATGTAATTTAATAGTTGGATATTTACAAGTGGAAAAGAAGGTGACAAAATTATTCTATGATGATGGCAATTAAAATTTTATTACTTTTAATATGAATTTAATGAAAGTGATTTAAGGTAAACAATAAAATATAAATGTAATTAATTTATTAGAAGGTACATGATAAAATTTTTAAAATTATCCATATGTCAATTATATAAGCTATCCACGTTGGACAATTTCCTTTTTTTATCAAAAGCTTTGACTTTTATATATTTATATAAGTTGATTTGTAATTTTTGATTGACTAATTGATTAAAATGAATTTAAGAACAAAATTAAGATTAATAATAGTATTTTAAATTGAGAGTAATTTATGCTTGACAATTATAATAATCAAACATAATGTGTATTAACTTGTTTGAGAGAAATGAAAAAGGAAAGATTTTGAAATTAGTGTAATAATGATAATGAAATCCATTTAATATTATACATACCAAAATTAATTTTAATTTGTTCAATCATATATTAATTATTTTTAATCATCTATTAATTATTTTAAAATAATATATATATTCATATTAAACATGTTTGTGTCTATGTGTGTATATATATAACATAGCTTAAATGATGGAATAAATAAATAGGTCATAGGTTAACAAATTGGCAACTAAATTTATTTTTACACAAATGTAATTTAAAAGTTGAATATTTACAATTGGAAAATGAGGTTACAAAATTATTCTATAATGATGGCAATTAAAGTTTTATTACCTTTAATATGAATTTAATTGAAAGTAATTTAATGTAAATAATAAAACATAAATCTAATAAATTTATTAGAAGATACATGATAATTTTTTAAAATTATCTACATATCAATTATATAGATTATCCACATTGGACAATTTTCTTTTTTTTTTTAATCAAAGGTTTTGGCTTTTATATATTTATATAAGATTTGAACCTTTTTAATGTAATTACTTCTAATCTATTGTTATTGTTAGTCAACTATTAGTATTTAAATTTAAATTTTTCTTTATTTAAAAACTTTATTAATTAAAATTATTGTTAATTAAAATTATTATCCATATATCGCACGAGTTTAAATCTAGTGTACAGTCAAATACATAACAACTAGATAAGCATAAAATAATAAAAGATTTTTTGTTTACATTAATGGCTTTCATAATCATTATAAAGTATATAATATTTAAATGTATTCTTAATACTAATAAAAAAAAGTCACAAAACAAATCTTAATGATTTACAAAACTAAGGAAGCCCATCCAAAAGAAAATTTCAAAACCTGATTAGTTTTAAACAAAAACAAACAAACAGCCACTTTAATTTAGTGGATAGGGCCAGATGTTTCTTGGCATGCCATTTTCAAACATATTAGCTTTGCTTAGAACCTTCACCAAATCTGAGTAGAAGGAAAGGTGGCAGAATCAGCCTCCGTTCTTGGATGGAGAAATTAGAAAAAGATAGGGATTGTCAATTTCTTGCTTGTGCAAGAGTGTAGAAAGCTACTGCCTAAACACCAATAGAAAGATTCTTTCGGTATCAAATTCTTCTTCATTAACTTAGTTGAGTTCAATGTATGCATATTCTTGTTAGTTTTATATTGAAATATACATAAAATAAACTCAGGTTTAGTAGATTGTTTCATATATTAAGAGGTGGCATTCAATAAATTTGGGTTCAAATTTAAATACCTAAAATTCTATCCTATTCTCATATTATGGCCTTTTTTTTTTTAATAAAAAAAATACATAAAATCACAAATCACAATGAAATCACCCAAACCCCAAAGCTCATGAAGTCAAACCGAACAATATCAGACCCATTTCTCTGTACCAACACACTTTTGTCGACATCCCTCCCACCACAAGACATTTTGCCGTCATTAAGCCCCAAATTATTGCAAAGCTTATTGTTTTTTGATAAGTTGCAAAGCTTAATTAAAACAAAGTGGGTTTTCCACCATACTAACATTGTACACATAGCTAATTCACATCTAATTCTTCCTTTTTCATTTGTCTTTAATCTACCTTTCAATGTCCATAACTGCATATCCTTTTCCCATTTGAATAAAGTTTGTGGGCTCCCCACGTTTGCTCTCCTTCTGAGATTCAACATCATCAGAATCTTCTTCCAGTTCCAGGTCTTCTTCCTTTGTCAATGTGGAATACTCAGCATGTTCTCCATATAATTTTACCAAAACCAAATAGAAAGACATAGCAAAAATGGTAATAGCTATCAAGGTCCAGCTAAATTGAATATTTACTAATGATTTAGCTCGGTGTAGTGCCTCATCGCTTGAACACCTAACCACCTGGTGACCTTCTTCAGAGTGAATGAAGCATCCTTTGGGAATCAACTCTGGAGTCCAGAGCATGTACCCCATGACTATGAGCCACACACCTTGATACAAAATACTGAGAGACCTAATAAAGCTGACTATGAAACTCTTAGGAAGCCCAATTCCCATGAGGGTGGTGAATAAAGAAACAACAATGGCACTCTGTAAAAGCAAGTGATATTGACCCTCAACCCCCATGTGATCAGCTGAATGAAGGTGGAAGAGGAGTAGCTGTTGGGCAAAGGCTACTGCTCCAAGAAACTGTGTTAGGCTATACTTAGCTTTGGGGCTAATTTTATCAAGGAGTATAGCAAAAGCTGCATAAATAAAGAAAGTCGTTGATATAGAAGAGTGCTCAAAGTTATGGAGATGATTTGATGGGATAGTTCCATCAGGATCAAAAGGTTGGTGGCTTTCAGGGCCAATAAAGAGCTCCATGGAGATGGAGATGGAGGAGCCTACCATGATAAGGAACAGCTCCAAGTACCTTAATTTTGATGTGGGGAACCATGGAGAAGATGTGTAGGAATTTGGATGGAGAAAATGGAGCCTGATGTGATTAAAGAGATGCCAAAAACCAAGTGCAAAGAAGGCAAAACCTGGTGCAACATGCCCCACTAAAGTACCCATATCTTCCTATGTCTGTATCTCACTCTTTTTTCTTTTTTTTTTTTGTAATTTGGACAAGGCGAGGGAGAGAACGAGAGGAAATAGTCGCAGGGGGGAGAGGAGGGAGAATTTGGTGAACAAAGTTGAGGCAAATGGTTTAAGGGAGCTAGGTTTTAAGGGTGGGCTTGTTTGAATTTCTAAGGACTCCAGAGCCTTCTATTGGGGGGTTTTTGAAAATTTGAACTTTTGACGAGCTAAGGCTGTTGGCTAAGAAATGAGCCTTAGCCAGCCGCCACCTGTTTTCTAGAATACAGAATTTTCATAACAAAATCAGAATAGGAAACTTTTAGTAAATGACAAATATGTCATTGGCGGATTTCTGAAAATGAAAAAACGACCAGGTTGTTTCAATTCCATGGGTTTGTTGCTCGTCAAATAGTATTAATTTTATGAGAGGCATGTGTTTCATGCCTGTATCATTTATCACATTTAGGCGTTCCAAAAAAAAAAAAAAAGCCAATAAAATCTTAATTTAATGATAAGAAAAAGATTTTAGAATCTTGATATATTTTAAAGTTAAGTGTCATGTATTTGAGTTTGATTCAATTTTATGTTAAATTTATTTAATTATGTTTTAGTTTTGATTTATTTGATTATTTAATGATTTTTTATGTGATATAATATTTATTATTATTGTAACTTATATTTGTAATTTTATTAAAAAATTAAAGATTTGCTATTGCTGTTTAGGTGGCTTACTCATCTATGCTTCTTTATTAAAAATTTAAAATACTGCTTTCTTGTTTTGTTGGCATAGGATGATTTTTAATTTTTAGTTGCTATTCACATGATATGCGGTTAATCATCATCATAGTGTTATGTATTCACCCACAATTGATAATTCAGATGGTAAATAAAAGAGCATTTTTTATCAATTAAGGTTTGATTTTCGTAAAAAAATATTTCAAAACTAAAATTTTAATATATCAAATTAATATAAAAAAAGTGCATGGTTAACGTCGCCATATTACTTACATTAAGTGAAGCCCAAACTCAACTTTCAATACTTAAATGAATAAGAGTGTCTAAAGGAACTATGATGGGGATTACAATTTACAAGTTTAATTAATTTATCATTGAGTTGTATAAATTTTATATATTATTAATAAATCATATGATAATATTTTATTAATGAGTAAATACCAATGTTTAAAATAAATAAACATAAATTAAATTATTTTAAAAAATTTATTTATTAATAAAATATTATCATATGATTTATCTTATTAATAAATTTTCATTATCTAATTTATTAATAATATATTAAATTATATATTAATAATATATCAAATATAAATTTTTTACCATTAATTGAAACATATTTTTATTCGGAGGATAAATTATTTTCCTTTCAAAAAGTGACTGGTCCAAATACTAATGAAATAAAGGGAACAAAGGAACGAAGTCTTGAAAAAAGAAATTTCCCAAAGTCAAATAAGTTATGCCTATCGATTAGGCCTACGTACGTAAGAATAGTTGATAATTCTCTAGGATTATCAAACCTGTACGCATTAATTTAGCACCATTTTTCACCAAAATTAAAATCATTACATAATAATTTTCCTACCAACTAAAAAGGAAATTTCTTTACCTATTATACAAAGAAAAAAATCAAAATGATAATTTTGGATATCAATGGGTAAGTTTATCACGTCATTGCTTTGGTTTTGATGGTGAAAAAAGGGTGTTCAAGAAATTGAAAGGTGTAATTATAACAAAATACTTTTTAATTAAAATTATATAATCATTTAAATTTATATTATTTTTTTATAATTAATTGAGTCTTAAATATTTATTTTTATTAATTGAATTTTTATTAGATTAAAATTAATTAATTATCAACATTTATTTTTATTCATTCAAAAACTCAATTAATAAAATAAATATTTAAATATTTAATTGAATAAAAATGAATATTCAAATATTAATTTTATAAAAATAAATGATTGAATATTTAATTGATTATAATAAAATGATAATAACTTAAATAATTATTTAATTTTTATTTAAAATTTTTTTAATACTTTAGTCGTATTGAAAGTAACCTTATTTGTTTATTTTTCGTTTTTGGTAATCTAAATACGCCTCTTGCATGATCAAATACAAACAATTTATGAAAAGAAAAAGCAAATGATGGAGTCGTTATTACCTTTTTTTTTTTTTTTTTAATTATATAGGGTAATGAATTGAGTCCATTCGCTTACGCGTGCACGCAATTTTCTTTGCAAACGGCCACCATGTACAATTCTTCTGCCTTGGAATTCGAAACCTCAAGTACAAGACATTTTTCTTTTCGGCCTTGGCTCAAGTACAAGATTAATGTAAATAAAACTGTAAAACCAAGACTAACAGCCAGTTCTTTTTTTTTTTTAATAAAAAAAATATATATCATAATACTCCGTTTTATACATTTTTGACCTGTCTTTTTCCCTTCTTCAACTTCCTCACCCCTATTCACTTTTTTTTGTTCACTTAACTAACATATAATATTATTTAATTATTATTAATTTATTATTTTTCATACTTTAATTATTACTCTCTATTGTTAAAAAAAAATTATTATTATTCTCTATATATGTATAATTATATATATCATATGTAGTTCTAAGCCATATTAATGAATTGATACTTTCTTTCTTGCTTTTTATTATTTGTTTTCATTTTGTTGAGTTATAAAGTAAAAATAATATATATCATAGTTGATTTTTTTTTTTTACATAAATTGATTTTAAAACGAAAATAAATTGAAAAGTAATGAATTTTTTGTAAGTGGATTAGTATTAATTGGTAATTTTAATAGTTTAATAAAATGGTTGATATATTTAATTTTAATACAAAACAAGTGTGAGAGTCTAAATAATTTAAAATGATCATTTATGTGTGGGTTTTACACATCTTACTAGGTTAATGTGATTTAGCAGTTATATAAGTTTTTGGCATGGTAAGCTTTTGATAGTGAGGATTTTAGGATTTAATAAAAATAAGTTAATGTCCCTTTTTCACTTCTTTGAGTTATGGTTACTACCCATTAAAAGCCACCAATAAAAGAAGAGTAAAGTGGAAGACTTTGCTACTCTAAAATCTATTTTGCTTTCGCATATCAATCATAGCCACTTAAACAAGTATGTCATAGCCTTTGCTTATTTTATTTTACAATGAAATATTTTGGCATGCTAGGAATCTAATGATCGTAATTACTTTATCTAAATAGACCTTAATATTTATATGCTTTCGAGTTGAATTTTATGTGCATAATTTTTTTAATGATTAAAATTAATTTTAAATAGTTCAAGATCCAAGTTTAAATGCAATATACACTACTTATAGGACCTAACGAAGTATATTTAGATTTAGTATCTCAGTTAAAGTAAATGGCGAATCTTTTAAAAAGCCTAGAGTGCCCATGGCCTCCTCAAAAATTTTGAATTTTTTTTATTCATATGTTATTTTCATAATAATTTTAAATTTTTTTATAATAAAAAAAACTAGTTTGGCCCTTTCAAACTTAAATTTATTGTGTTGATATATATATATATATATATTATTCTTTATTCTATGTATTTATATTGGATATATAGCTACAACAGTTATTTGTATCTAAATATTAGAACTCTTAATTTTAAAAAAAATACAATTTTTTAACTTTTATTTACTTATTATAAATGATTTTTAATTTAAAATTAATAAATTTGTCAACAATATATTTTCACAAACATGTAAATTTACGTTTAATATATATGCAAGTATTATAATAACTAAAACTAACTTGACAAATATCTAATTGTGACTTTTCTCAACCAATTTTTTTACTAGATTTTGCATGCTCATTTTATTTAAAAATTATTACTTATCAAAATAATTAATATGATTAGTTTAAATACCTTTTCATTTTTCATATGTAAAAATACCATGTAAAAAATTTAAAAGGTTATAATTTATCGTATCAAAATATTTACTTTATTGTTTTAAAATTTAATTTTTTATTTAAAAATATATTTTTATGATTTTTTTGCTTTAATACTTTAAATATTAAATATGTCAAAATAATGTATTAATATTGTAAAAAATATAATAAATTTATTTTTAAAATAATATTGTTAGTGATTTATAGTTAAAAATCATGAGACCAATTATTTAATGTATCTGTTTTGTTATATAGATATATATATATATATATTTATGTATTAGCATACTTACAATTGTAAGTTTTATTATTATATGTTTCCATATATTTTTTTATTATTAATAGATTAATATATTTTGAAAAAAAAAATACTTTAAGCCCCCATCAAAATTAAATGTCAAGATCTGCCACTGGTTGGAGTGGTCCATTATATACATTATGGTTGAGTATGCAAATTGAGAATTTTGAGCAATTAATTATATTTTTGGTGTGAAAAAATTTTCATTAATTGATATAAGTCTTTGGCTGCCAAATTACTCACTTATTGAAATTAATGAAATATTTAATCATTCTATGGTTACAAGATGGTTATTGAATTATTTTATGCAATTACTTGTTTAAAGGGCGTTATGTATACGGTAATTTGTTTTGGTATATGAAGTATCATATTTGAGGGTGTACTGATCTAGAAAATCTATCTACCTAAAGGGAATAGTTTTTTTTTTTTTAACTAAAACTTTTTCATATTAGCTTTATGTGAAAAGTTCCTACTCGCATATTGCATTCTCTACCCAAAAAAGAGTTTGTCGTGATGGACTAGGACTTTTTAATTACGGTTAGCACATCATGAATCATTCCTACCTTTTTTATATTGTTGACCAACTAATGTTACATTTTTTTTTTAATCTTAAACAGTGACTTTTACTATCAATAACAATCAAACCACTATTAAGGTTCTTCATGGGTCTAATTATAATAAATGGTGTAAACACCCCATTCTATCTAGAAGTCTACTTTTGATTTTTTCTAATAAAGAATAAAAACTAAAAAAATAAAAAAACTAAAAAAAAATGAAAAAACAAGTAGTTGAATTTAGGTAAAATTGTTGAAACTGGGTTGTGTTTGAGTTTGGGTTGAATTTAAGATTTCTATGTGAATTAGAGTTCTTTGGATTAGAACCCTATAGACCTTAATTGAGGTTGGAAGGGACACGAAACAAATCGCAGAAACACAACAAGCATAAAGCAGTTAAAAAATTTTTCAAAGATTTTTTTTAGGTTTAAAAAAAAAAAGATTTTTTTTGAAAAAATCCAAAAAATTTCAAGATTATGGTGAAAATTTTCAGTTTTCAATGAATTTTTTTATGTTGATTGAATTTTTTGGTGAGTTTTTTGGCGCTGGTTGAATTTTTCAGCAAACTTTCTAGAATCCGGTGAAAGATTTCAATGCCGATTGAATTTTTTGGGGAGCATCTGATGAATCAACCTAGATTCTGATGACTTTTCTAGAATCTAGTGAAGATTCATTCGAAGTTCTTCAGATTTTAGAGAAAGAAAGAGAAAAAAAAAAGGGAAGAGAGAGAGGGGGAAGGAGCAATATAAGGAAAAGACCAAATTTAAGCTTTTATATCACTCCCAAAATGACGTTGTTTCGGCATTCGAAAACCTACTAGGATCCGTGTGTTTTTGTTTGACAACCCAACCTGAGTGCAACCCGCTTCACCAACTCACATCCTAAATTGAACCTTTCAGCCCAATCGAGCTAAGCCAATCCTCCAAGCTGAGTCCCCGAGCCCCAATCTGTGTCTGAAGTCGAGCCGTACCGAGCCGCTCCAGTCGAGCCATTTCTATTTTTTTGTATTTTTTAATATTTTATTTAGTATTTTATTTATATATATTTTTAGTTTTTTTGCATGATTAAATTTGAAAAAAAATATAAAATATAAAATATTTTTTAAGACTAAATAATAATTATCCAATGATAAAATTTTTAGAAATTTCAAATGGTAAATTTCTAAAAAATTTCTAGGTGAGAAATTTTTTTTAAATTTGTCCCAAATGATGGAATAATTTAGATAAAATCTCAATAACAATAATTAATATTTATTTTCAAACAAAAAAAGAAAAAAAAAATTTTTGTTGAAAATATTTGACAATTATCCAATGATGAGATTTTTAGAAATTTTAAATCGTAAATTTCTTTAGAAATCTCTAGGTGAGAAATTTCTTTAAATTTATCCCAAATGGTGGAAGAATTTAAATGAAATTTCAATAAAAAAATAGTTGTCATATTATTTTCTTTCCAAAAAATAAAAAATTTTTTAAATTGACCCAAATGGTGAAAAATTTAGAAATAAAAAAAGAAATAAAAAGAATTTCTAAATACTCCTAAATGGTGGAGAATTTAGAAATTCAAAAGAGAAGATATTTCTAATTTGGCCCAAATGGTGAAATAATTAGATATATTTTTAACAAAAACCAAAAATAAAACTAAAAAAATCTTTCTGACGATGGAGCTTCTTCAAGAAAACAAATAAGATTCTTGAATACTCTTGAGGTGAGAAAATATTTTTAAGAATTTTTTCAAATTGATGGAAGAATTTTATGAATTATTTCCAATATTTAACATAAAAATTTGAAACTATTAAAATCAAGACCTTAGGATAAATTTAAAATAAAATGGTACCATCTTTTGAATGGGCATGTAAGGGTGCTATAACATTTCCTTTATGTAACTGAACTCTTGAACCCTGTTCTGGTTAGTAAATTTTGAACCTATTCTTTTAGAGACTCTTAGCCAAGCTTAGGAGCCCCTTAAAAGGATAAATTTATTAGGTGGCCAATCATTCCTAGTTAAAAAAGATTGGTGGCGACTTCATTTGTTAAGTCTAGCTATAGATTTATGGATCTATATATTATGACAAATGGAATGAAAATTTGAATTTTGCTTTGGTTATGAGTGAGATAAAGATAACCTTGCATTTTTAAAAGCCTATTGAGATTACTAAAAAAAGTATTGTTGAACAAAAAGAATTTTTTACCAAATGGAAAAGGGTAAATCATATATGTTTGTATACCATTAAGAGATCTGTTTTTAAACATTTTTTTAAGTGGGTTGTATACCATTGAAATAGGTATGAACCTTTACAATATTGTAGGTGATAGATACCAAAAATCCTGTAAGTCTGAGGTTGGGAACCTTATGAGTGAGCTTACATGTATAAGGTATGGCACTATGGTGGGTGTTTGAGATCTTATCATGAAAATGATCCACATTTAAACCAAATTGACTTCTTATGAAATTATCCTCCCTAGCAAATTCATTATTCATCAAGCTATTAATGCCTTACCTACTAAGTTCACATATATCAAAGCTACATACATTGAGGTTTGAAGTGTTAATAATCTTATTTCAAAATATATCTTTAGGGAAGAAAATTTTAAAGAGTGAGATTGCACGTCAAACCTAATTACCAAAGAAATTCTTAGAAAATTGAGAAATTTGGTCCTAATGCTTGAAGAAAGCTCAAGATAATAAAGCACATGGTAATGGTTAGACTAAAGGAGTAAGAGCTTTTAAAGCTATCATTAAGAAAGATATCAAGTGTTTTGCTTGCAAGAAAAAAAATCACATGAAACATGAGTGCCTTAAACATAAAGCTTAGTTAGAGAAAAAGAATAAACAAGAAGGTAACTTATTAGCTCTTGTTTGTTTTGAATCCTGTTTTGTTAGTACCCCACCAAATTCATGGTAGCTTGATAATAGTGCAACTATTCATGTTGGTGTTACCTTGTAAAGGTTTAAAAGCAAATAGAAACCAAGTAACAAAGAGGCTAAACTTAGCGTTGGAAAAATATTGAAGTAGACGTTAGTTATGTAGGAACAATAGGTTTAAATTTAAAATCTGATTTTGAACTTACTTTAAAAAATGTTTTTCATGTACTTTCATTTAAGAGGAAATTGATTTCATTTTCTATTTTACATAAATGTGGTTACTATTTTAACATTAGAAATGGAAATTTTGACTTGTTTTTAGGTTTCATTTGTTTTGCAAAAAATGACTTTCAAAAAATGATTTTTGAAAAATATTTACATTTTTTGAAATGTAAGAAATTTTCTGTTATTCGGATAAGTCAATGAACAATGTTTTTCGTTGTTTGGTTGTTTTATGAAAATTTTATTTTTTTCAAATAATATTAATATAACTATTAAAATATTAAAAATTATTTATTATTAAAGTATATTGAAATTATTTATTATTAAAATTATTAATATTAAAAAATAATTATATTTTAATAATAATATTTATTATTAAAATATTATGTTAATATTAAAATACTTAAAATAAAACTATTTATTATTCT
Source organism: Durio zibethinus (assembly GCF_047325235.1). Classification (NCBI taxonomy): domain Eukaryota; kingdom Viridiplantae; phylum Streptophyta; class Magnoliopsida; order Malvales; family Malvaceae; genus Durio; species Durio zibethinus. The sequence goes on along the minus strand of NC_143174.1, from coordinate 8,702,692 downwards.
TTATATTATTTATTAATATATTATTTACTAATATAATATTATTTATTAATAATATTTCTTAATATAATATTTATTATTTATTAATATATTATTTATTTATTATATAAAATATTATTTATAAATAAATTTATACTTAAAAGCATTGATAAATAGTTCTACTTATAGGCAGTTTTTTTTGAAAAATATCTTTTTTTTTTCAAATTCATAAGACAATTTCGATAACTTTCAGAAATGGCCTTATTTTTCGTTGACCAGCCAATTTTTTGTCAAATAAACACATGAAAATGCAAAAATCATTTTTCGAAAATAATTTTTCACAAAACAAACAAAGCCTTAAATTCAAATATTGTTAGTGAATTTAAACTAGTTGACAATTTATGTAAACTGTGCTTGGCCTACAATAATGAAAAGATTTTTGACTAAAGAAAACTCTTCTTTGTTATGACGTAAAAGGTTAGGTCACATTTCTAATGAAAGAGTACAAATATTGATAAAATATGATACTTTATCTTCTATTAATTTTGAAAATGTAGACACTTGAATTGAATGCATGAGGGGAAAACTAACAAGACAAAGAAAAAGGAGGTAACTCGTAGTTTTGACCTTTTAAAAATTGTTCACACTAATATTAGAGGACTTTTTACATCTACCTTGTTTAGTAATAAATATTTTGTTACTTTTATTGATGACTATTCTTGCTATGGGTATCTTTATTTCATTGATGAAAAATCAAATGCTTTTGAAAAATTTGAAAACTTTTAAAATTAATGTAGAGAAACAATTAGGTAAAATCATCAAAGTCATTAGGTTTGATTGATGTGGTGAGTATCATAGCAAACATGGTGAATTGAAAAGCATATAAGACCCTTTGTCAAATACTTACAAGAGTGTGGGATTGTTGCCCAATATACTATACTTAGTAGTCTTGAACAAAATGTATGTGGCCAAAATGTAGGATCAAACCTTTAAGGATATAATGATAAGCATGATGAGTAGGATCAATCTTCCTAAATCTCTTTAGGGTAAAGCTATTAAAATTGCTTTTTATATACTTAATAAAGTGCCAGTAAATTTGTTCCTAAAATACCTTTTAAATTTTGAATTGGTAGGAACTCAGCTTGAACCACTTTTAAGTTTAAAAATGTCTTGTAGAAGTTAAAATTTATAATCTTTTTGAAAAAAAGATTGAACTGAAGAGTACTTATTGCTATTTCATAGGATATCCAAACCATTCTAAGAGATATAGGTTTTATTATCCTAATATAGGACTAAGGTTGTAAAGTCATAATGCCAAAGTTTCTTAAGCTAGATGTTACTGATAAGGTTGTGACAGAGGCTGTTGATAACAATGAACCTATTAGACACATCTTAATTCCTTTGTTTACAACATAGTGTAAAAAATCAAAGGCATTAGGATACAAACCCTCATCCTACTAATTTTGCTCCTGTTGAGGTACCTTAAGTTCAACAAAATAAAGTTGCAATGCCCTTGAGGAGATCTTTTAAGCAAAGAAAGCCTGCCATAATTTATCTTAGAGAGAGTGACTATGACATTAGTCATATTAGTAATCTTATGACTTTTGGTGATGCTATTAGTAGTCTATAATATGATGTATGAATGGATGCAAAAAAAAAAAAAAGAATTTTATGGGTCAAAATGATGTCTGAGAGCTTATTAACTACAAAAAGAGTGTAAACTCTTTGGTTGTAAGTAAGTATATAAAACCAAGAAAGACTCCAAGGGAAACATTAAGAGATTTAAAGCTAGATTGGTAGCAAAGGGATTTACTCAAAGGGAATGAATAGATTATAATGAAACATTTTCACCAATGCCTTTCAAAGATTTTTTAAGATCATTATGACCTTAGTAGCATACTTTAACTTGGAACTTCATTAGATAGATGTGAAGATGACTTTCTTCAATGGTGATTTTAGAAAAGAGGTTTATATAGTGCAACCTGAAGTGTTTCAAGAATCTAGTAAGGAACATTTAGTATGTTGACTTAAAAAGTCAATGTTTGTTGACTTAAAAAGTTAATTTATGGCCTTAACCAAGCTCCTAGGCAATGGTATCTAAAATTTGATGAAGAAAATAAAGTTGATCAATGCATATGCCTTTAAATTAGCAAAAGTAAGTATATATTTCTTGTATTATTTGTTGATGATATTTTACTGGCTTGTAATGATATTGGTTTGTTGCATGAAACTAAGCAATTGTTATCCAATAGTTTTGATATGAAAGGTCTTGGGGATGCCTCTTTTATTTTTGGGATTGAAATTCATAGAGATAAGTTTCAAGTTTGGGGACTATTGCAATGGTCTTACATTTATCATGTGCTTAGTAGATTTAACATCCAGAACTATAAGGCTAGGGATGTACTTATTATGAAAGGTGATAGATTGAATCTTAGCCAGAGCTTAAAGAATGATTTGAAGAAGGAATCCATAAAGAATATATCATATTCTAGTACAGTTGGGAGTCCTATATATGCTTAAGTTTGCACTAGGCTAGATATTGCTTTTGCAGTGGGAGTTATTAAAAGATATCTTTCTAATTTTGGTATGGATCTTTAGGTTACTGCTAAGAAAGTGATGAGATACTTACAAAAGACAAAAAACCATATATAGGTATAGAGAAAGGTGAATAATCTTAAGATAGTAGAGTATAAAGATTCTGACTTCACAGTTGTCAAGATGACATTAAGTCCACTTCAAGATACATTTTTATGTGGCTAGAAGAGCTGTGTCTTGGAAGAGTGTGAAATAAACACTCTTAGCTTCTTCCACTATGTAGGTTAAGTTTGTTGTATGCTATGGAGCTGTTATGTAGGTAATTTGGATTAAGAATTTTATTTTAGGCCTTCGTATTTTTATTCCATCTCCAGACCAATGAAGATTTATTGTAACAATAGGTTTGCTATATTGTTCTCTAAAAACAACAAAACTACTAATGGGTCTAAACATTTGAAAATAAAATATCTTACAATCAAGGATTTTGTGAAAAATGGTGAGATTATTGTCGAGCACATTGAGACTAACAACATGATTGCTGATCCTTTGACTAAGGAATTAAAACCTATAGTGTTTGGTATACATGTTGAGAGCACATGTATTTTGGGGATGTAATTCATTAATGTGATTATATCATTTATATTTCATACTCATACACCATGGTTTACTTTATTTTGAACCCTTTTCTATGTTTGGAATATCTATGTGATATTTGATTCCATGCTTGAATGATATCATTGTTAGTTTATGTTTTTATTTAATTTTGTTAGTACATGTATTGGAAAATTAAAGTTTGTTATATGCATTGTGAAATCTTAAGATTTTGTGTTTGTCTTAAATATGATTATTTTGTCACTTGGGTATGTCTCATGAATGATACCATTAAGAAACCTCGAAGATATGAAGGAGACATACAGACACATCTAGATGTTATAGAGATTTTTCAGTAAGTTTAGAGAAATCGACAAAAGGACCAATAATAAAAATAACACATCAAAATCACATTGATGTGTTATTTTTTTGCTACATAGCCACATTGAAATTCATTGTCGATAAAATCACTAGTACTTGTAACCATGAATTGGTCTTATGTCAATAAGAGACAAAAAAGCCTACCATGATTCGGTATTCTATAGTTATGTTGGACATGATTATTAAGTTGTTGTCCTAATAGACTAAATTATTTTTAAAATTGTGGCTACATCAAAATAAAGTAAATCAGTTTGGAGTCTTATTTTTTCAATTACATATTTTTTTAAATCCATTAACCTAATTAATATTGCTTAAGTGGGATAATGTCAGAATTTTTTGTAAATGGGCTATTATTAATTAGTGATTTTAATAGTTTAATAAAACCAACTGGTGTGTTTGGTCATAATACGAGATAAACATGAGAGTCCAAATAATTTAGAGTGATTTTTTATGTGTGGGCTTTACACATCTTACTTGGTCAATGTGATTTCACGATTATGTAGGCTTTTAACTTAGTAAACCTTTGATGGAGAGGTTTGTAAGATTTTAATAAGCATAGGCTAAGGTTCCCTCTTCACTTCTACGAGTTAGGGTTATTTTCCATTAAGAGTTGTCAATAAGAGAATAATGAAGAGGAAAACCTAATTGCTCCAGAAATAAGGAAAACCTAGTCATTTCTAAGAGTTATGGTTAAGTTATTGTTTTACTTCTACATATAGATCATGGTCACCCAAACATGTATGTTGATTCTCTTTATATATTTATGGTGTCCTAATAATAAAATAATGATCTTGGGTATATTCTTACATTATAATCTAATTAATTTGTATAAAAGTTAAACCATGTATTTTGGTCATCTAAAAAATGTACATATTCTACATGTAATTTAATTTCATTTGCTACTATATCAAGAGCATATATACCTTTATAAACTATAAACTATAAATACATAAATATAACCTATAAATATAAATATTTGTATACCTTTATAAGCTGCTGTAGTGTTTATATACCTTTATGTATATATGCTTGTAATGTTCATTACATATCAAGCTTGACTTAATTAAATTCAATTGTATGAGCTACAACCTTGAAATCGAGTTTGGACTTGAGTTAAGTTTGAATCTCAAATAAAATTTTTAAATACATGAATAAATATATATTTATATGTTTATATTTATAGTATAAAAATTTTAAAACACTTAAATATTCAACTAATCTTGCAAGCAGTTCAAATTGAGTATTAAATTATTCACACTAAACTTGTGTTGATTTTGAAGTTGTTTAGATTGAAGCTCAAGCTAAAGAATAATGATTTGAATTCGAACAATTCCATTCAATCAAATTCGAATGGTTAGAATAATTAAACTTATTTACCCTTCTAATATAGGCATCATGCATTATGTATAAGGCACAAAATAGATACATTCTCATGCTAAAACCTTGAAACCTATCGTAAATATTTGAAAAGGACCTATATATTCACAAGTTTTGAAAGTAAAATAAAGGACAACAATTTAGATCAATTTCTTCTTTTCAAGTAAATTAAAAGATTTATTTTCATAGATTGATTTTAAATAAGTTGATATGATATTAAAATTAACGCTTGAAGATTTAAATTTTGATTGAGTTTATAATTTTTTATTGGATAAATATAAAAGAATTAGGGTTTAAAAATAAATTAAAAATTTTTAAAAATTATTTTCATCACTTTTTTAATAAGCAAACCATATTAAATCTTTATTTTACACACCTAGGTTGTGTCAATTTATCAATAGTGAAAAAGAAAAAAGAAAAAGGCAAAATGCATTTTTAGAGTTTCAAGATAAATGTGCATAAGAACTTAGAATGATAATTAAAGACAGAATAATTAAGGATTTTTCTTAAATAATATTTAAGCATCATATATATCGAATTATTGATATTCTTGCGGGATTTGAAATCAAATAATTAGTATATGTACTCTCTAATTATTTAAAATTCAAATTTCAATTTTCAAACATTAAAATAAAAAATTAAATTAATTTATGAGATCATAGTTGGTCCTAAAAAGCTGTGAGATTGTGGGGTGTATGATGTATCCTGTTTTTTATTATTTTTTCCCTTTGATTATGTTTTTAATTAGACTGACAACCTACCATTATTTTACTAGTCATGCTTCAAAAGCGCACGTAACTTTAATAAAAAATAATATTTTCGTGTAGAATATGCTCAATTAAAAATAAGTACTATATGTCAAATTCTCAATATGTTAAACTCTTGCCCTTTTCTTTTTCTTGGGCTAATTATTCTGCTTCTGTTTTCTTTGTATTATTTTATACAAACGTTCATCAAAGTTGACTGACTGATATTGTACTAATCAGAAGATTAATTTTCACATTTAATCCATTAATTGGTTCTCAAGAAACACATCAGATTTGAAATCACTGGTGACGTTGGGCAACCTTGGACCAACGTGTATAATTGAGAAATTTTTTTTAAAAAAAATTACATTGCACATTTACATAATTTTATATATAAAAAAATCAACATCAGTATTTTTTTTTTCTTAACCAAGTTACTCTTGCACTAATTTATTGCCAGATTAAAGGGTCGGTAAATTCACTTGCAAACAATTACGTAACTCAAATTCTAACTAATTTTCAAATGTATCATTGCGATTGCACCTGCATTTGATCTTCGCATTCGTTGAATTTTAGGCAATTGCAATGCAAATTACATCATAAAATTTGCAATATAAAATCTTGATTGTGGCAATTAAGTTTGCATCCCATACCTAGAGCATTAAGAACCTCCTTTTTTATTGAAAGTGATTTTATTTAAACTAGAAACACAAATGTATATGATTTTTTTTTTATTGGCAAAGAGCTTTGAACCAAACAAGAATAAAAAAAAGGTTCTTAATGTTTTAGACGCATTTTAATTTTTATGACAGTTTCATCACAACAGTACCAAACACTTTTTACTGTCAAACCATAATTTTTCATCTCAGATTTTCTCAGTTATCAAACCACAATTCTCCAGTTGCTAATCCTAATTGTGATGCCAAACTAGGCGTAAGTCGATTATTCATTATAGAGAAAGTTCAAAACTTTTTGTTTAATAAAGTTGAACCATATTTAGTTGAATTAACTAGATTTGAAAATTAATCATTGTAAGCTTGGTAAAATAAAACTCTCAGCTCAGCCGCCGATTTTATTCAAAACTGTGCAGAACAGTAATCAAAGTCAAATTCTTTTTCTCTATTTGGACCAAATTAGGTGTCGTGGGAAATTTAATGGTTTGCGGTTCTGGAACCTGACATATAATGGGGTCCACAAATGAATTTGTAATGGGAAAATAATGGTGGGAAAGTTGTTGATACAATGAAGTTAATATCATCCCCGTTTTATTTATATGATTACCTATTATTGTAGAATATATTGGGGGATAAATCATACTTAAAGTATATAAGAGAGTTTATATATATATGTTAGATATCATTTGAGTTTAAAAGCTTAAGCTATTAGGTTTTTAGATTCTTCAAGCATATATAGGATATCTCATTTAGATTTTCTAATGATGTGAGATTTTTTATTTACATGTGAATTATATCCTAACAATCTCCCTCGTTCACTTGTGAGTTCTAATCAAGTTTCACCTTCTTTGGGCCAGGCAATCTCTTTTTTTGGGCCAAGCAATCTCACACTTCTAGTGCGCTTTTGGGTCAGGGCACAACACTCAACTTGGTTGCCTAGATTGTCTCAGTACTCCCTCAAGCTTATATTCCAAGTTGACTCAACACATTGCCCACTTGGGTGTTCCACTTTTGCATATTATCATAGACTTGTTGCATCAAAGTCGAACCTTTTAATACCGACATTCGAGCACATGGAGTTTATAGACATAGTCAACCTCTGATCTGCTAACAATCTCTCTCATAGCAACACCACTGGGACTGAACCTGTCGTAACCTTGGCTCTAATATCACTTATTAGGGAGATAAACCACATTTGAAGCCCATGGAAGTATACCAGAAGCCCATACATACATGTTAGACACTATTTGAGCCCAAAAGCTTAAGCTATTAGATTCTTAGGTCCTTCATGCATATATAGGACATCTTATTTAGATTTTCTAATGATGTAGGATTATTTACTCACATGTGAACCATATCCCAACAAAATATACATGCCACAATATGATGCTAAATAAAAATGATATAAATCCCTTCCCGACTATGGAAAACTTTTCTTATTGAAGATTTTCTTTTGTAATTTATTAGGTTGATTTTATGACAAAATTTACATTTTTTTATGCATAAGTAACTTGGATTTATGAAAAAAACTCATACTTTCTTTCATAAATTCTATTTATTTTGTAAAAATTTCTATTTTTTTCAAATTAGCTTTTGCTCTTGTCTACTTTATTTTCTTTTAGGGATTAAAATGAAATTTATCATTAGAATATGACTCAATATTTAATTTTATCACTCTACTTTAAAGTTATATTTGATGAATAAGATGATGAATAGAATATGATGATAATCATCCTATACTATGTTTGGCTTGTATTTAAAAAAAAGGTAGGATTATAAGGAGGATTAATCATTCTCTTGGTATAATATGTTTCAATCTTCTTAAAGTGGAGATAATTATTTTTAATTTATAAGATTGAAATTAAATATTCTACTATACACTTAAAAATTATATCAATAATTTAAAATTTATAAACTTAGAGAAAGGATAATTTTAATCAATAAATAAAAGGTCAATTTCATAAATATATCTTATGGTTAAGCCTAAAATAAAAGTGCCCCTTGAAATTTAAAATGTGACACTTAACCATCCTACACCACTATTCAGCTATCGCCTATTAAACGCCATTAGAAAAATAGTTACAACAAGTCTCCATTTCTTGTTCTTTCTATGATTACTGTTCATTTCTTTTTTTTTTTATTCCTTTTCCTACTTTCTTTATCTCTATTTTCATTTCCTCCATTTTTTTCTCTTCCCACCACATTAGTTTGAGAAAGAGGAGGCTCGCTTGCTCGCATAGATTCTTAACAATTTGCAAAAAGTGAAGAATTGAACACTTAGGCAAGGTTTTTAGATAAAACCTTTTCTTTAGAAGAGAGCAGTTGGTTTAACGATTTTCAACTCTTTATATAAGAATGACTTAAATCTTTATTAATGAGAACTATACCGGTATTGAGTTGAGAATATCCCAAAGTATTTTCTCAGTAGCAAGCTCCATAATATGACTCCAAAACTATAAACATTGGATTAATCCCAAAAAGAACAAGAAATACAAGGTCAATGGTAAGGGAAAAGCTAAATGTCATGGAATTGGTGGATGGGGAATTTGTTATGTGCAAGTGAAAAAGAGAGCAAAATGAGTAATAAACTTCTCATTTGAAGGTTCATTATGAAAAACTTTTGGTGTCATCCATTAAGGCTAAAAAAAGACATGGCATTTATAAGTCAACAAAGAAACTAGAAAGTTATGCATCCTCACAAAATGATTTAGACTCATTAGATTAATATTATTGATGAAGAAAATAAAGGTTTTAGTAAATACCATTCCTTTCCTAGTCTTTGTTGTGAAATATGTTTTGTGCTTGAGACATGAAAAACCAAAATCACCAACCTGTTCAAATAGAATTATGTTACTTTTTACCTTAAGTAAACAAAAAGGTATCCTCAAAACTATGAAGTAAACTAAAACTGGATATACAATTAAAAAACATGCATATAACTAATGGCAAAACTTCATAGTCTAATTCTTATCAACTAGGAGATTTGAAGATTTCAAATCATGATGAATGATAGGTGGATTGCAATGGTAAAGATAATTAATGCCACGTAATAGTAAAAGTTCAATCAATAAGATGAATTGATAGGGAAGGGTAACTCTAGTGATGAAAGCAAGAATGAAATAAAAACAAATTCGGACCAGCGCATGATGGTACAACATCCAAAATAATTATAGAATCTTCATAATAATGCATGATGGTAAGTTTTCGATCCTTCACTTTTTACAAATTGTTGAGAATCCATGTGGGTAGTTAAGCCTCCTCTTTCTCAAAGTAATGTGGTGAGAAGAGAAAAAAATGAAGAAAATGAAAATGGAGATAAAAAAGGTGAGAAGAGAAAAAAATGGAAAAAATGAACAGTAATCATGGAAATGGAAGAAATGAATAGTAATCGTGAAAGGAATAAGAAATGGAGACTTACTGTAACTATTTTTCTAATGGCATTCAATAGGTGATAACAGAATAGTGGCATAGGGTGGTTACGTGGCACAGGGTAGTTAAATGGCACATTTTAAACCTCAAGGGGCACTTTTATTTTGACCTTAACTATAGGGTATATTTCTAAAGTTTACTCATAAATAAATTATTTTATCATAATCCTTACAAACATCAAACACAAGATATAATGACATTATTTAATCTAATTCTATTTATAATATCATTTTATCCTATCATATCATAATCTAACATCTTAATTTTTTTTTGAAATTACACTCATAATCAAGTATTATATTCATATAATCAATTATTATATCATTGAATAATCAACTACTTCCTCCATCCCAAATTGTTTGGGCGGTATTGACTTTCATGGAGTTTAAAAAAAATTTGACTTTAATGTATTTAATATTAAAATTAAAATTAATTTTTTTTTTATAAAATTAAAATTTCATGACTTTTAATGTCAAAAAATAAAAAAAATATAATTTAAACTATAAAACGAATAAGAGTTTTAAATGTTCAAAAAAAAGAAAAGGGGCAAAATTTTGAAACATCCCAAAAAGGAAAAATGAACAAAGAAAATAGGATAAAGGGAGTAATAAATTATAACTTAACAAACCCACATCTAATGAGACTTCCTTGCCACTAAGCTAAACCCTCATTAACAACATGTCCTACTTTTATTGAATTATGTTATTGGATGTTGAAAATTTAACATTTTACTTTTTAGATGTTAGATGTTTAGGTTTATATAACATCTTTATCTATTTTGTTAATTTTACCTTGCTATTGCAAGTTTACTTTAGAACAAAAATTACTTTCCTTCTCTTTTGGTTACATCTAGAAAAGAGTGATAAAAAAATGATTAGAAATTTTAAATGTAGACATTCAATTTTGTCTAGATTAATTAAATTTGTTCGATTTTTTATGCTTAATTTGCATGTTTTTGTTTAAACCAGTTAAGTATTAAATCGAATTGGATTTGTTCGAATTTGTTTTGAATTAATTATTTTTAATTTCATTTCATTGATATTATTATTATTATTATTATTATTATTATTATTTAGAATTAATCAAATTAATTGAAAAATTACAAACAATTAATTAATTAAAATTAAATTACAAAAAATTACCACAAACAAAAATTAAAAAAAAGTGAAAAATCACAAAACAATAAAAATATACTAGAAGATAGCTTCTGGCATTGCCCAACCACTATCCTACCCACTACTCCACCATTTTGCACTTCACCAACCCTTAGCTTGAGCTCAATTACTTTGATTTTGAAAATTTTAGACTGTTTTACAATCATTCACAGATAAAAAACTAAGAGGAGGCCAAACCACCAGACCCAGGAAAAATGCTCGCCAATATCAAAATCCAATACCCTAATTAAGATCGAAGACCTTTACATAGCCAACACCATAGCTTTCCTTCAACCCAGGACCTAACCAAAAAACCAACCCTTGCACAAACTTCAAAATCCTAGTTAAGCCTTTAGCCTTAAACCAGGAACAATCCCTCTATTCACTGGCAAAACACCTTGACCTCTACAACAAATCCCAGTTAAGTCCCCAGCCAAAACTCTTCCTAGAAAAAAAACCCTCACACCCAACACCATGACCAACCCTCTGCAACACATAAACTTGAGCACTAGAATCTCTGTACCAATGTGTTATCACCTGTATATCAGGCCTCTACACACACACAAAGCCTAAGCACCATCAGTTTATGGCCATCTCCCCACATAGCTCTACCCTTGTTTGTACCTATCACAATCATGGCTCTAGTCCCTATGTACGACACCTAAGAGTGACCCTACCAAAACCATCTCAACATTATCCTAGCCTGTGCCAACCCCAGAACTTATCTGAATGCACCCATAAACTTCCAGAAACCAAAGCCTTAACCTTTACCCACACTAAACCACCTAGCCAAACACCAAGCCTAAAACCCACGCGCACTAAATTTGTTCCCTTCACCAGCCTTATCATCAACCTCATCATCAACCTCTTATAAAAACCCAAACCCAACACTAGCCTACTTGCTGGTACAACCACATCCTTGCACCAACCTCCAAGCCACCCCAAAATATAAAAAAAGAATCCCAAAACCCTTCCAATAGAACTACCCAGAATATAAAAAAAAAACCCCATCCTAACTTGCCAAACTTAGCAATCACAAAAAAGGAAAAAAAATAAAAACAGTAATAACTGCAGTCCTCCCTGTAAGGAAGAACCCAACAACACCAAGCCAACTTGGAAAAAAAAAACAAAAAAATTAGTTCTAGTTTTAAAATACAAAAAAGAAAAAAAATAAATAATGGAAAAGAAAGAATAGTAGACCGATGGTAATAGATAAGGAGAAGAGAAAAGGAGAAAAAGAAAATAAAAAAAAAAGAATGAAGAAAGAGAAAAGAAAAGGAAGGAAAAAAAGGGGTGAAGAGTTATTTAACGATGGACTGATGGTGACTGGTGGCAATAAGTCACTTGGGAGGTATTTTCTGGGTTCAAAAAAAAGAAAGAAATGACAATCTATTTTGTGTTAAAGAAGATTTATGTTGAAGAAGAGTAAAAGTGTTTTCTTTTGAAAAAAGATGGAGAAATGAATAGAAAAAAAATTTTAAGGTTTTATAGCTAAGGTAAAAAAAAAAAAAAAACAAAGAGTAAAGGAGAATTGGGTCAAACTGACCCGACCTGTGACAGATTGGTGATCCAAATTGGCCCGAGCTTCAGACTTGATCTGTTCACCTGACTTAGCCCACGTGGTCCAATCCAAGCCTAATAAAATAAGATATCCACTAAATTTGGCTCTTCTCTTATTGTGGATCATATTGGATTTAAGTCCAATTTAAGTATATTCAATTCACTCATTAGTTATTTGTTCATTTTTGCATGCATTTTTTATATTAGATAAACATTTAATTATTTAAATTATTGATAATGAAATAAATAAATAAATATTATTGTTATTGTATATTAAATGATTAAAATCTTAATTTTAATTTTTACTTTGCAAAATCATATTTGTAAATGTAACAAAAAATTATTACGAATCTTCTGATGATGGGATTCCAAGAAGTTCGAGTAGTGATTCTTTAGAATTCCCTAAGTGAGAAAAGATTTCTAAAAATTACCAAAGTATTGGAATATTTATAAACTTTTTTTCAATACAAAGATTTTTATTTTTCTTTAATTTGATTTTTTTAAGAAATAAAAATACATTATTTTTATAAGAGTATTCATTTTTTTTTAAGAAATAGATTTATAGATAATTATATTATTATATAAGTTTTAAAAATTAATAATAAAATTAATTAAACGAGAATTTTTTATGATTGGACTTTGAAAAGTTCGAGTAGTGATTTTCGAGAATTTCTTAGGTGAGAGAATTTTTCTAAAAGTATTGTCAAAGAATTAAAATATTTAGAATGATTCTCAATACAAAAATTTTTTTTGTTTATTTTTCATTTTTAAAAACAAATTTTCATGCAATAACATCATTTCTAAATAAGTTTGAGTAGTAATTCTTTGAGAATCTCTAGGTGAGAAAATTTATCTAAAATATTGTCAATGTATTAGAGTATTTAAAATAATTTTCAGTAAATATTTCCCATTTTGTTTTAAAAATTTAGTATAAGAAATGAATTTTTAGAAAATATTATTTGGTTTTAAATTATAGTTACCATATTTTATTACAAACACTATAAATATTGATTTTGAAAATAAATATGTATTGATAATAGGATTTTTGAGAATTTCAAGTAGCAATTCTTAGGAGATCCCTAAGTGAGAAAGTTCCTTTTAGGAATTTTTCAACAAACAAGGTTCTTATTTATTTTTTTCAAACAAAAGTGCTAAAAAAATAATAATAAAATAAATATGTTTTTTTTCCTCTAAAGAAATTTGAGCAAATTAAACTTTAAATATAAAAATTAAGACCATTTTAGTTACAATTAAAGGATAACACATAATTAATTGGTATTGTTTTAAACAAATGCCATAAGGGTACTAATCCTTCTCCATGAGTAACCGACTCTTGAACCCAAAGTATTTTCGTAAACCTAAAAAATTATCTTTTTAATAAATTTTAATTAATTTTAAAATCTTATTAGAAGGATAAGTTTTAATAGGTGGTCAATCGCACCTAACCCAAAAAGATTGGTGGTAACTTCTTTTTGTTTTCAAATTCATCTAGCGGTTGAAAAAACATTACGATAACCTAACGACTCCACTGGGAACATCATTTTTTTAGAGAGTCAAGCTAAAAAATTAATTATGTGTTTTCCTCAATTTTGATTTAGTGGTCTTAATTGATATTTAACTTTAATTTTCTTAATTTTGATTTTGTTTTAAATAACAATATTAATAAAAAGTTTTACATGCATTTCATTTTAATTATATTATTTATTCATTTATTATTTTATGTTTTTATATTATTCATTAATAGATTATAAGACATTTAAGATTAGGTTTTCAATGTTATATTCATTTATTCACACACAGCATATTTATATCATGCATGAGCTCTATACCTATGTTCGTTCCCTTTTAGGAGGGAGTAGAGTACCTATGCTCTCATAAGGTAATAATTTTAGTAATGGCAAGTGAAATACTTCCACTAGAATTGAACTATTTCCATTCGAAGCCTATAACGGATAAGGATCAAGGTACCTTACTAGTCCTGTGTGGATGCCAGTGATGAGCAATTTGGGAACCTTTAGACAAACAAATCTTTGCTCATCATATAATGAACCTTAGGGGACCAGCCTTGGATAGAGCCCTGTTGACTTTTTTGTAAAAAGAACCTAAATATACATTAAAATTTTTTAAAAAATAGATAATAAAAAAAGCATTTTTTTTTAAAAAAAATTTTCTTTTAACATATAGTTTATTCATTTTGTGGTTATCCAAAATTTGCATTTTCAAAAATGTTTTAAAATAAAGTGAAGAAATTTTTTAGCATTATCCAACAAAAAAAAAAAAAAATTTTCAAAAATAAAGTTTTTTCTCAAAATTTTCATTTATTGGCCATATCTAAAGTAATAAAAAAAGAAAAAAATCTTTGAATTCTAATTATTTTATGTGATAAAAAATGTGCATTCTTGAATTTTTCCTTTTCTTAATATGAAAAAAAAGAGATCTTTTTGTAAATTTGAATATTGTTTCATCTTTCACATTTTTATTTGATCATTTACATACATTTTTATCATGTTAGAAAGAAAAAAAATAATCGGATAGTATGTACACCCCATCCCATGCATCTTAATAGATAGATAGTACATGCATCACATTTCATGCACTTCATAATAAGATGACATATACTATCCATCCTATCCATATCAATAGATAGTACATACATTCCATTTCATGCACATCTTAATTGGTGGTACATGCATTCCATCTCATTACATATTTTAAGGTAGTGTTAACTTTATTAGGCCAACACAACACATGCATCACAGTTCATGTAGACATATCGTATGCACATAATAGGTCAATGTATTTCATACAAGTATGTTGCATTAGTCATAGGTATATATCTCATCACTCATGTTATTGCATTTCATGCATGTGGATTCATGAATGGTAGGGTTTTATAGAACATGCACTGCATTCCATACCCTATCATCGCTATAATAAAACATTACATTCTTTGTATACACATTCATAGGTGATGAAATGTTTATCATTTAGGGCCTGGCACATGCGAAAATTCATCCTCTTAGGCATATTTATATTTCACGACATTCTTTTAGTATATCATATTCATATACATGCTTTGTGTGCCATATAAGTTAGAAATTTTTTTTGTGACATTCATTGAATAAGCGTAATAATATAAAATTTTTGGTCTGAATCATGGAATAAAATGATTGTCTTGGTGGGAATCAGAATGACAAAAATGAAAGATCAATTAGAAGTAAGGATTAATGCATTGGAATTGAATTAATAGGAGTTTTGGCACATGCTCTGAGAGATGAAATAACAGATTACTCAACTAATAGAAATCGTTAAAGGTAGTGATATGGTTAAGTTTGTTACTCCTCAAGGATTGCCATCACTTTCGATTCCATCAAATCAAAATCAACTAGCTCTTGTTGGTTTCAGCACTTTTCCCAAGCATACTAATTTATTAAATAATTGAAACAGTGACCAAAGTTTGGGCTAACTCAAAAAAAGAATGGGTGAATGGCCACCCAAATGACTGAACTCAAAAGTCTGATTTTCAATATGGTATCACTTGGCTTCAAACAACCATCACTAACTATCCCAAGTCCAAACCCGCACCTAAATCCTTTATATGACTGCTTTCAACCTCCTTTCCGAACACTTAGGATTTATCGCCCAAACTTTATGCAACCTCCAAGAATTCCACACTTGAATTCTACCTCACATTTCATAACCATTTGTTCAACATTTTATCCTATCACCACCTTCTCAAGCCAATTTTTGACCCAAAGTTTTCCAATTCACTTCAAGACCAATTGTACTACCATTTTTTTAACAAAACAAATCAACCATAGAATAGAAAAACTCTCATAACACCAAAGGAAAAATCCCTATTGACCCAATACCCATGTCTTACATAGAGTTATACCCACTGTTCTGGGAAAACTACCTCATTGCCTTTATTCCTGTTGAACCCCTTAAACCACTTTTTCCCAAATGATATGACTCCAATGCCTAATATGAATACCATCTTGGCATCACGAGCTATTCTCTTAAAGACTGCATAACTTTGAAACATAAGGTACATAGACTGATGAAAGTCGAATATTTGGATTTTAATGTTGAAATGAAGCCAATTATTTACAAGAATCCTTCATTGATTCATGCTAAGATAACAAGCAGGGTTGTAGGCAGTAGTCAAACTAGCCAAGATGATGAATAAAAAGTAAAAGCCTTAAAGCAAAGGGTCGTCCTTACAAACAGTCATGTCAACTTTTTTTAGATTTTTTAGGCAAGGCAAAAGGGAGTAAGAACTAGTCTAGCACTTTTTGGCCCTTGTCCTATGATGGTTTATGATGTGTAAAATTGAAACTTTTGGGAATGAATAAAACTTTCAAAACTTTTTTGAATGGATGTCTCTATTTATGTTTCATTTTTTAATAATGATGTGCCTAAAGGAGCCTTTGAAAAAGAAGGATAGTTGTAAATATGCTTTCATCGAATTTTTAAGGTGGAAGGAATGTTTATAATAACCCAACTTGAATATAGAATGGAATTTGAGCTATTTCTCAATAATAATAAAATTTGACTTGCATATTGTACATAATTTGTTTAATTCCATTATTTTTCATGCTAGTTAAAGGTAAGGAATAATGATTGCAAGTATGCTTTTCAAAGTAAAAAGATATTTTTGAAAGTTTTAATAATAGAATTCATGTCATGTATTTCTGACTTATGGTCATTAATAAAAGGTTTAAGGATAATGCATCATAAGAAACAAGATCAATTAAATCTGTGCACTTATAACATTCGAACTTGTACTAGAATCATGAAAAATTAAAATGCAAGTCAGATGGATAGAATGGAAAGGGCCCAAGGAAAAATCAAGAAAAAAATTATGAAAATATAATAAAATATGGATAGATTGTTGGTAAAATTAAAATATATGTTAGCAGGTTTGACAAAAAATAAAAAGAATTGTTGAAACAAATGGGGTAAGGGAGGAAACAGTTGTTGAAGAACCATAGTATCGACTTGGGTTCACATATCTATATGTTTGAGACCCCCATATGTCATAAGCACCTCTAATAATCCATTAACCTTATATTGACACCTTTGCCAAGTTGCCTCCAATTTAGATAAATGTTAATCATATGCTTACTTTTTATGACTTTATTACTATGCCTAATTTGGATGATCCAAAAAAAAAGAGCAACTAAAAAGGGTGCCAGATCTTTCAAGAGATATAGTGATAAAATATAAATACCTGTTGGAAGAAAGGCTGAAGGTAATTAAAGGCCATGATATTTATGAGAGTGTTGATGCCAGTGAACTTAGTCTAATACCTAATCTTGTCATTTTGCCAAAATTTAAAATCCCAGATTTTGAAAAATATGATGGAACAAAATATCCCTCGACACGTATCACCATGTACTATTAAAAAATGATAGGCCACACTCATAATGATAAGTTGTTGATCCATTGTTTTCATCAACCCCACTTTTCGATCATAGGCAATATCTTTTGAAGCACATATCTTTATTAAAAAAGCTAGCCTTTGGGTTTTCTAGCAAATCCCTATCCTCAAATGACCATTCATGATCTTGTCCTTACACTTAAGCCTACCACCCGACCAATAAAAAATCAAAAAAGAAAAAAAAAACGACCAGAGTAACTTCTAATCCATATTTCTCTCTTTTTGCCTTTGCTAATAGAAGGTCGATACCTCACTCTTGTGTCTTAAAAAACAACACCAAATCCATCGATAAGGAGTTATGATCCTAATGGTAAATGTAGTTATCATATTAGGGTAATCGACCATTCAACTGAAAAATACAGATGGCTGAAAGAAAAAGTTAAAGATATTATCAAAAGTAGTATTTTGATTCCATAACTGATGGAACAGTGGAATTGATTCTATATAATTACGAAATGTGGAAAAAGGTCTCGATATGTTGAAAGATCAAGATAAGATGATTTTTTTTTGAACTTTTGGCCTTATGTGTATGGTGTCCCTACAAGTTATTTAAATTAATATTGTAGAACCTTATTTTGAAAGAAATAAATGCTTTCAAATTTTTTATGAAAATTTATCTTTATGCATTTGTTTGAATAATATCCCACATAATTAATTTCTAAAATCATAAAATGAAAAGTGCTTCTTTAAAAAAAAAAGATTTATAATAAAGTCCTATATAACTGGTTTTCAAGATTAATAAAAAGTTTTTTTTTCAAAGGGAAATGTGCGTATTTTTAAAATGGTGAGAATCCCAAAATAATTGGTGATTACTATTAAAAATAAGTGCATCCAATTCCTTCTTACCTTTCTTTGACCGTTTCCATGCTTCAATCTTTTTGAATAACTTCACTTACTAATCATAATGCTTTAAGGGGCATGAATTTCAAATTGTGAACTTTGTCATCATTTGATATATTGAAATAAAAATCTTGGGTAATGAACAAAAGAGACTAATTTTGAAAATTCATTTTAAATTTCAAAATCCAAGATACTATTTCAAATTTGGCAATTCAATGTGTGTTAAATTTTCCCAATATGATTGAACCATCCAAATTTTTTCGATGAACATAGACACAAAAAAAGCCTAAACGTTTTTTCTTAATTACCCCTTATTTTATGTCTTAAGACATATTGACTAAAAGAAGCAAAATTCTTTCTCACCTAAGACAATTTGGTTCATGCATTAATACATTTTCCTTTCATCTTACCAAAGATGCCAAACAGTTTGGAATAAAAATAAGCATTTCCATGAAATGTGCAAACAAATTTGGGACATCCCATGCAACTTAATTTTTACTGTCATAAGAACTTTGAATGGAAAATAGGATGGGGCATCAATCATATAAAAACTATTGATGGTTATAGCATAAAAATAAAAAAAAAACAAAGCTTTTTATTTATTTTTTAAAATAATTTGCTCTTCTAACTAAGTGATCGTATTTGAAATGATGAATTGCCATCTTTCTCTATCCTTAGCATAAAAAAAAAATTATCTACTTGTTATCCATTTAAGCTTATTAAATATCTCGTTCTAAAATGAACCTCAGCCAAGCATCGTCTTTTACGTTAGGGGGAAAAATAAAGATATCTTTAAGAGACCAACTTCAAGGAAAGTGTTTGATATTGTGTGCGTCTAACTTACACCTTAGAGATGAGAGACTAGTGCAAAAAGTGAATGAGGTTTCAGTTAAAATCCCAAGAATTCAAGAAAATAGTTTGCAAATAATGAAGTCAAATGTTCCAACAAAAAAAAAATAAAGAAAAAAAAGAATGAAAAAAAAAAGAAAGAGCAAAAAAAAAGATAAAAAAAGAGCTAAAAGAGCAAAGAAAGAAAAAAATGCACTTCAAAGATGGAAATGTGGGGCAAAAAGTGAATGAAGCTTTAGTTAGAATAAAAAAAAAAAAAGCAAAGAAAGAAAGACATGCATCTTAGAGATGAAAATTTAAGGCAAAAAGTGAATAAAGTTTTAGTCAAAATCTTAAGTAGAACTTCAAGAAAATATAATGCTAAAGTTCAAGTTAATTGTTTCCAAAAAAAAAAAGAAAGCAAAGAAAGGGAGACATACTCTTCGAAAATGACAACTTGGGGCAAAAAGTGAATGAAGCAATAGTTAGAATCTCAAGTAAAAAGAAGACATAATTCAAGAAAGAAGAATTCTAAAGTTGAAATTAGATGTTTTCAAAAAAAAAAAAAAGCAAACCAAGAAAGGCACATGAGTTTTCATCTAGAGAATGTTCCATAAGATCTTTCACCCAATTATGTCGAATAATATATTTGAGCCTATTTGTCTATTTTTTCTGAACTCTGAACTTTGACCTACATTACATACCTTGAAAAGTCCATTTTGATCAAATGTGGATACTTGAATTGAAGAACTATGTCCTTGAAAATTTTTATATACTTATTATTAATTAGCAAGATTTTACCAAGTTCTTCATTGTTAGGAAATAGAGCTGTAAGGTGAAAACCAAAAAAGGACAGTTTAGAGCTAGAGCCACTTTTAAGGCTCTAAAAAAATTTATAAGTCAATGTTCTATCCAAAATAAAAAGTCATGATGCAAAACCTTTTGAAGGATCAATATCCATTAAAAACTTTACATTTTGCCAAAAAGTGACTAGCCTTTTTCTTTGCCCAAATCTTTTTCAAAAAATAATGGTTAGTTTTGACGCACATTGAAGTATCATGTTTTCAATAAAAGAAAAGTGTTTTAGAAAAATGATCTCTTTTGTAAGCCCAAGAGTAATCCTTACAACCCTCATCGAACCTTCTTTGAGATATGTCCACCAGTGAAAAGAATTGAATTGTCGATTACCCCTATCCCCAAACATTCTAAATAGTAATCATCAATTTTTAAAAGATTCAAAAGTCATGAGTTTTCAACATTTCTCATTGATTATGAAGATACTTTGTGTGAGGTAATTTTATGATCACTTCTAAAAAGTTCAAATATTATTTAAGCATTTTGTATAGGATACTGAGATCATTATGGTAAAGAGTAAATATTAAAAGTTTGAACAAAGATCTTTCAAAAAAGAAAAACAAAAAGAGTCTTTGTATTTGCATCACTTTGCAAAAGATATTTGACTTGTATGCTACAAAAAAATTGCATTTGCTTCAGTTGCATGTGCATAATTAGAAAGATATTTGATATGCATGTTGTAAAAATAAAAAGAGTCTTCGCATTTGCATCACTTTGCAAAAGACATTTGACTTGCATGTTACCAAAAAAAAAATTGCATTTGCATCAATTACATGTGTATCATTAGAAAGACATTTGATTTACATGTTGCAAAAACAAAACGAGTCTTTGCATTTGTATCACTTGTAAAAGACATTTGATCTGTATGCTACAAAAACAAAAAAAAAAAAGATAGTTACATTTGTATCACTTGTATTCACACTTATATGTGCATCATGAAAAAGACATTCACATTTGCATCTACATCATGAAAGGGACATTCGTATTTGCATCACTTATGTTTGCACTTGTATGTGCATCTTAAGAAAGACATTTGCATTTGCATCATAGATAAAATATTTGTAGGGGCATTTACATAAAAGGAACATTGGCATTTGTTTTATGAAAAATCACTTGTATTTATTTTTAGGGGCAAAAAGAAAGAAGGAAGTCCATGATGAAAAGATGAGAAAAAGATAAAATAGTTTGACAAGAGACCAAAATGTCAAAAAGATTTGAAAAGTTGAAAGAAAGATGATCTACAAAACATAGAAGAACTGTTGAAAAAATGAAAAAAGATAATACAAAATAAGATTTAAGCCTAATTTAGCTGGCACAGTTGGCTTTAAGCCTAAATTAGTTAGCATTTTAAGTCTAAATTCACTGGCACCTAAGCCTATCTAACTGGCACTTAGATCCAACCAAGCCCAGTTTAGTTGGCACATTAAACCTAGTCTAGTTGGCACCCAGATCAAACTAAGCTCAATTCAGCTGGCATCCAAGATAATCTCTAAGTCTTCTAGACATAATCTTTAAGACCTTCAGGCATAATTTCTTAGACCTTTAGGTAAAACATTTTAAATTTTCAAAGTTTCAATGCCTTTGATATGAGGAGCATTCAAAATTTTTGAGATTTGTAAGACCTTCGTACATAATGTCTAAGATCTCCAAGTATAATTTTTAAGACCTTTGGGTAAAATCTATAAGACCTTCGAGTAAAACATTTTAAATTTTCAAAGTTCAATGCCTCTACTATGATGAGTATTCAAAGATTTTGAGATTTCTAAAACTTTCATGTATAATCTCTAAGACCTCAGACATAATCTGTAAGACTTCTGGACAAAATATTTTAAATTTTGAAAGTTTCAATGTCTCTACTATGAAGAGCATTCAAAAATTTTGAGATTTGTAAAACTTTTGGGCATAATCTTTAAGACCTTTAGGCATAATCTCTAAGTTCTCCAAGAAAGATTCATAAGTCTTCTGAGTTAAATTTATTTTAGTTTTGAGATTTGTAAGATCTCTAGGCATGATCTCTTGTTTTATTTTCAAAAGTTATTAAGTTTGTGTTTAGAAATGTTTTTAAACTTGTTTTTAAATGGTCAAGTTTATTAGTTTTAAAAAAAACCAAAAAATTAGGAAAAACAGAAAAATCGAAAAAAACCAAAATAAAAAAATCAGAAACCAAAAAACCAAAAAATAAAAAAAAACAAAAAAAAGGAAAACTTTTGAAAAACTTTGAACTATTAACTCTAAACAAAATTATTTTCTATGTCTTTATCTTACTCCTGATTTTTAGTAAAGTGTAAAGAGGGGTAGTTGTAGCATTCAATTTTGTCCAGGTTAATTCAAGTTTGTTTGATTTTTTAGGCTTAATTTGCATACTTTTATTTGAGCCGATTTAAGCGTTAAATCAATTAGGTTTGTTTGAACTTGTTTCAAATTAGTTATTTTTAATTTAATTTTATTGATACTATTATTATTTATAGTTAATAAAATTAATTAAAAATTACAAACAAAATTAATTAATTAAAATTAAATTAAAAAAACAAAAATAAATTACCAAAAATAAAAATAAAAAAAGTAAAAAATCAAAAAGCAATAAAAATACACCAGAACACAGTTTTTAGCACTGCTTAGCCACTGTCTTACCCATTACTCCACCATCTTGCACTCCATCAGCCCTCAGCTTGAGCTTCACTACTATGATTTTGAAAAATTTAGGCTGTTTTACAATCATTTACAGGTAAAAAACCAAGATGAGGCCAGACTTTTGGAACTAGGAAAAACCCTTATCAGTATAAAAACCCATTACTCCAATTGAGACCGGAAGCCTTTACATAGCTAGCACCATAGCTTGCCTTCAGCCTAGGACCTAACCAAAAAACCAACCCTTGCACCAAACTTCAAAATTCCAATTAAATCTCCAGCCTTGAGCTAGGAATAGTCCCTCCATTCATTGTCTAAACACCTTAGCCTCCACAATAAATCCCAGTTAAGCCCCCACCCTTGTCCTAGGAATAATCCTTCCATTCACTGGCCAAACACCCCAGCCTTCACAATAAATCCTAGTTAAGTCCCCAACCAAAACCTTTCCTAGAAAGGAAACTTGCACACCTAAAACCTCGGCCAACCCTTAGTAGTACACAAACTTGAGCACTGGTGCCTCTGTACCAATGCCCTATCATCTACATATTAGGCCTGTACATACATATAAAGCCTAGGTACCATCAATCTATAGCCATCTCCCTACATTACTCCACCTTTGCCTATGCCTATCACTAACCATATCTCTACTCCCTAGGCACCATACCTAGGAATGACCCCTTACCAGAACCACCTTAGCACCATCCTAACTCTCACCAATCCCAGAACTCATTCGATGCACCCATAAACCTCTATAAACCAAAGCATTAGCCTTTATCCACACCAAACCACCAAGCCAAACATCAAGCCTAGAATCTATGCACACCAGATTTGTTCCCTTCACTGGCCTCATTAACAACCTCTCAGAGAAAACTAAACCTAGCCCTAGCCTACTCGTTGGCACAACCATAGCCTTGTATTAAGCTTTAAATTGCCCAAAAAAAAATCTCAACCAACAAACTACTAGAATATAAAAAAAAAACCCATCCAAACCTACTAAACTCAACAATTACAAAAACAAAAAAGAGGAACCTAGTAGCACCAAGCCAAAATGAAAAAAATAAAAAAATAGTTTTAGTTTTAAAATAGAAAAAAGAGGGAAAAAGAATGCAAAAGAGAGAAGAAAAAATGGTAGACCAGTAGTACCATGTTCAGTAGGAGGAAAAGAAAATAGAAAGAAAAAAATGGGGAGAGAAGCTATTTGGCGATGCACTAGCTAAAACTGGTTATAGTAGGTCGACGACGAGGTATCTTTTAGGGTCAGAAAAAAAGAAAAGAAATGGTGATTTGTTTTGTGTTGAAAAAGAGTAAAAGGTTTTTTTTTTTTTTTTAAGAGGAAGAAAAAATGAGTAGAAAAAAATTAAGGTTTTATAGCTAGGGTAAAAAAAAAAAGTAAAAGAGAATTGAGTCAAATTGACCTGGACTTGCCACCTGACTGATGATCCAAATCGACCTAGGCTCTAGACCTAGTCTGCTCACTTAACCCAGCCCACCTAGTCCAATCCAAGCCTAATCAGATATCCATCAAATTGGACTCCTTTCTTGTTATGGTTCATGTTGGATTTAAGTCTAATTTAAGTAAATTCAATTTACTCATTAGTTATTTGTTAATTTTGTATGCATTTTTTTATATAGATAAATATTTAATTATTTTAAATTATTGATAATGAAATAAATAAATAAATGTTATTGTTATTGTATATTAAATGACTAAAATCATAATTTTACTTTTACTTTGCAAAATCATATTTGTAAATATAATGAAAAAATTATACAAATTTTCTAATGATGGGATTTCAGGAAGTCTGAGTAGTGATTCTTAAGAATTTCCTAGGTAAAAAAAGATTTTTAAAAATAACCAAAGTATTGCAATATTTAGAAACTCTTTTCAAGACGAAGATTTTTATTTTTCCTTAATTTGATTTTTTTAAGAAAAAAATACATTATGTTTATAAGAGTATGCATTTTTAAGAAATACATTTATATATAATTATATTATTATATAATTTTAAAAAATTAATCATAAAACTAATTAAATGAGAATTTTTAATGATAAGACTTTGAGAAGTCTGAGTAGTAATTCTCTAGAATTCACTAGATGAGAGTATTTTTCTAAAAACATTACCAAAGAATTGGAATATTTAGAGTGATTCTCAATATGAAAATATTCCTGTTTATTTTTAATATCTAAAATTAAACTTTCATGCAATAGCATCATGAATTAATCTATGTGCATTATTTTTCTATACCTATCACAATGTATAAATCCGTGGACCTATCGCTAGACATGGATTAATGGGGTTGCCACCAATCATTTTGGTTTAGGTGTAATTAGCCACCTAATCGAATCTGTCCTATTTAAAGAGAAATCTCAAGATTGACTTAGGTATTTTTAAATAGTAGATTCTGATCTACGAAACTAGAGTTTAGGTTCGGGAGTGCGGTTATGCGTGGGGAAGGTTATAGCACAGCCACAGCGCCCATCCAAGAGATGGTACCAATTTGATCACAAATTATCCAAGCTTTGAACATGTTTATATTTTATCAAAATATTTAATATTGAGAATTAATCTTAAAATTGTCCTAATAGTTTTTTTAGCAGTTTAAGATAATTTTCTCACCTCATGAGTATTTATGGAGACTAGTATCCTACTCTGAAGAGGCTCTGTCATCATATTCATTAAAGTATTTTATTCTGAAAAATTAGTAAAGTCCTCAAATAGTTTGATAGCAATTTAAGATAATTTTCTCACCTCAGGAGTATTCATGGAAACTAGTATCCCACTTTGAAGAGACTCCGTCATCATATTCATTAAAGTATTTTACTCTGAAAAATTAGTAAAGTCTCCCAATAGTTTGGTAAGACTTATTTTGAAGTAAATCTCACAATTGGTGAGATTTTATTATAAAAAGATTTATAATGATTTTTTTTCCTTTTTAAGATAATTCATTAAGTCTCTCAATAGTTTGGTAAGACATAATTTGGGAAGCAATCCTCCAATAGTTTGGAGGACGAAAATTATTTTTTAATTTTTTTATATATATTTTTAAATTGATTTTTATAATTTTCCAATGGTTTGGTGGATTTCATAAAATTTAAATCCATAAAAATCTTCCAATTATTTGGTGGATTTAATGAATTTATTTGAGAAGATTTTTTTTGGTTATTTTTCAAAAATAAAATAATAAAAAGAATTAAATAGTAAAAATGAAATAAAAAGCTTAAAATATAAAATGAAAAAATAAAAAAAAATAAAAAAAGAAAACGTATGATCAGGTCGAGTTGTGCATGGTAAAACACCCGGATCTGGGTGCCTCAAATTTTAGGCTTTTTTTTTAGAAGTGTTTGAGTATGCCTTTCTTTCTAAAATGGTTATCTTCTGTCTTTTCTCTAATTGATTTCCAAAAATTGACGAACAAATCTTAAAAGTTGACAGAGAATTTTTAGAAACCTAACAAATTGTCTAAAAAACTAAACCCAGAAATCTCTAGAATACAAAACCCTACAAAAATTCAAACTCAAAAACACCAAATCCCAATTCTAGAAAATCTAAACAAATCAAACCCAGAACCTAAAACCTCTTGATTGCTAAACAAATTTCTCTATTTTTCTCTTAAGAGTTTCTACATAATCTTTTGTTTTTTTCAATGCCCCATTGCTTTGATCATAGGTTTATATAAAAATTTATGCTCAATCAATTCTCTTTAAATCTATGATTTTGTTTGATTTCTGTTTTAATGAGAATTGATTCTAAAATAAAATCCCCAAAATCTCTCTCTATCATTTTAATGTGAATTGATTCTGAAATTAAATCTTGACAATCTTTCTACATCATTTTTAATGCCAATTGATTCTGAAATTAAATTCCAAAAATCTCTCAATTACAGTTAAAGCCTAATTTTGAAAAAATATTCTCGGACAAAATGAGGTGTCTACAGTTGCCCCTTTTTGTGTATTTTCTGTGGAACAAGAATTGCACAAAGACAAAGACATCCATTTTGTTTAGGTTTGAAAGTTAAGATTTAAAAAGTGATCAAAGTATGCCAAAATGATCGAGACTAAACTGCAAAACAAAAAATAAAAAGATCTAGACTAAGTTGAGATCAAAATAAGTGATCCAGATTGAATGTCGAGTCAAAAAAATAAAATAATCTGGACTGAGTTGAGGTCAAATTGAGTGACTAGGATTGAACTACAGGTCAAAAAAATAAAGTTCACAATTTCAACTTTAAATCCAAAGATTCATAATTTGGATATTCAAAAATTTATGAGGTTCCATAACAGAAGTTGAAAGATCCCAATTTCCAAGTTTAACAAAATCGCAAAGATTCAAGATTTGCAAATGTTTTTAGATTTGCAAGAATGGAAAATTCTCAAGATTTCAAGTTTTGCAGAGGTTCTAGATTCGTAAAGATTTCAAGTTCACAAGGACTTTTAGATTCATAAGAATGAAAGATTCACAAGATTTCAAGTTTCGCAGATGCTTTAGATTTGCAAAGATTTTAGGTTTGCAAGGATTTTCGTATTCACAAGAATGAAAGATTCATAAGATTCCAAGTTTAGCAAAGGTTAAAAAAATGATCTAGACTGAGTTGAGATTGAAATGAGTGACTGGGATGATGCCGTAAGTCTGAAAGCAACTAAGATCAAGTCAAGGTTAAAGATAAAAGACTGGAACAATGCCATAAGTTAGGAAAATGATTTGGACTAAGTCGAGATCAAGTGATCAGGATGATGGCATGAATCTGAAAGCAACCAGAACTGAGTTAAGGTCGAAAATGAATGATTAGAAAAATATCATGAGTTAAGAGAATGATCTGGATTGAGTCGAGATAAAAAAATGAGTGAGAAGTGATCATGCAATGATGCAGATACGTGTCCTATCTTAGATGCAAATGTAAATACAATGTGTGTAGTGCTGATGTCATAAAATTTTAATTATGGTGACAAGGTTCTTAAGACTCCACCAATTCTTTTTAGCTTATAAGTATTAATAATCTCAGAGCAAATTTTATTAGTTGATCTATGCCATTCTTCTCATCTGGTCACAACTCATAGGTCATGTCAACCAATTTACAATTGAATTCATTACCGGGTCGCTTTGTTTACCCCTTTGTAAATTATTTTTCATGCTTCTTTCATTTATCTCATCTTGGATTTCTTTCAAAAGAATGGAAAACTTTTTATGAAAAATGTCATTCATTTATTTGCCATTATTCAAATTAGTGATAGATATGATACATTTCTTTAATTCATTTAGGGAATGCTCATTTGGTGAAAGATAAAAAAAGTAGGTTTTTATTATTGAAAGAACAAAAGGTATAGCAAAGAAAAACTCAAGGATGCACCAAGGCAAAATATTGTGATTTATAGGATATTAACATCCAAAATAACGGTTGTTCAGACAATTTTGAACTCTAATTAAGAATTTTCCTTAAAAAATGCATATATTCAATATTTGAACCAATCATCATCCTTATTCTTAGGATCTTCACATGAATTTTTTTTTGAGTCTTCATTTTTACTTAAACTGTCCTTTTAGGTTTTCAGTCTAAGTCTTTTTTTCTCTTTTTTTTTTCTTTTTCCTTCTTTTCTATTTTATTTATTTTTTTGTAATTTTTGTTTCTCTTTTTTTCCCATTTTTTTTTGCATAACTTTTTTTTATTCACTAATGACACTTTGATCAGAGTTCAATCTAATAGCAAATCTGCCTTAATTCAACTATGATTCTTCAGATCGAGTATTCCCATTTGATTAAAATGGACTTTTAAGGAACGTAGCATGGGCTAAGGTAAAGGATGCCAAAGAAAGGGACAAAAATAGGCCCAAATTGTATTTGTAGGATAATCAAACCAGGGATCATTTCTTCATATGAAGCGTAATGGCATTTTGCCCTAATAATTTTTTTTTCTTTTTTTCATCTTTTCATTTGTAAAAAAAAAAAAAAAAACTTGATCACAAAAGGGCTTTGCCCTTGAGAATGAACAAATTTCTTAAACTTTGCTCCCTAGTACGGAGGTGATCCTTAGTTAGGGTTCCTAAAAAAAATTTTTTAATAGGCTTAAATGGGGTAACAAGCGATAATTTTTTTTTTGAGGGACAGAAGAAACATGGCCATTTCTCATTTCGAAAAGTGAATACTCTCAATGAGGAACATTTATTGTTTAAGAGCAGATTTATGAAGGGATAATTATAAGAATTATATGTTGCATCACTTTTGAAAATCTTCCTTAAATTTGTCTTTTTATTCAACAGTCCTAATGGACTAACAATCCCAAATTTATTAATCAAATGGTGTTTTCAAAGCCGAATCTTGAATTATTATCATAACTATCTGAACATTCATTATTCGGAATGGAAAAAGGTATGAGAAGGTAAAAGTAAATAATGGGTATTTACATAAAAGAAAAATATCATGGAAATGTATCAAGCATGTCACTTTATTAAAATAATGAAAAACAAAATGAAATCCAAGTACATGAAAGAAGATCCATATTCTGAAGTAGTTCAAGATGATAAGTAGTTCCAATCAACCTCTCCCAATATTATTCCCTTGGATGATTGGGCAACGGGTTACCACTGGTTTAGACACCCATCTGTGTCGAGGGTCAATTGGATCAATTTTATTTTTTCTATTATTATTACTAGTATTATAGTATAGTATATCACTAGTATTATATTATTATTATGATACTATATTATACTATATTATATTATTATGTTATTACATTATATTATTATAGTTATTATAATAATAATAATAATAATTATTATTATTATAATAATAATTATTATAATAATTATAATAATATATTATTATTATTATTATATTATTATTATTATTATTATTATAATATCATTATCATTTTTTTCCTTCTTTTTTTTTTTCTAATTTTTGGTCAGAATTTTGGAAATGAAAACTAAATAAGCCAGATTAGAATCTTACAGTCAAATGTTTTTAATGACAAATCAAGCCTGGATAATTGACTAGATTCAATTGATACCAAATCAGGATCCTAGATTGAGGCTCGGGCAAAATCAAATTCCAAGATTCAAGCTTGGATTGATTCCATCCATTTCTTAAAATTGGTTCTAAGGCTACCTATAAATTGAACTAAAGATCAAAGGAATGGAAGGAGGGTGGATTTTAAGAAAAAAGGTTGGTTTTTGGAAAGTGGGTGTTATGGAATTTTTTGGTAGAATAGAAGTGTCTGGGATTTGAATTTCTAATTTTGGCTTCATTCGAAAGATTCTGGGTTAGATTTAGGTTTCTAGGGTTTGGATTTGGATTCTAGAGCATTTTTGAAGAAATCTAAGCAAATCTGTGAAAATTTAGGATTTTTTTAGAAAAATCTAGGTTTTTGGAAAAAACATGAAGTTTTCGATAAATTTTTCGATGATCAGTTGAATTTTTTAATTAGTTTTCAACCAGATTTTTGGAAATCGATGAATTTTCTAGTTTTTGGTTGAATTTTCTAGTTTTTGGTTGAATTTTCTAGTGTCTTTTTCAAAAATCGATGGAATTTGCAATTTTCGGTTGAACTTATGGTGGGTTTTTGGAGAACCTCTAGAAAGAAGTTAGAACTTCTCGGTTTAGAAAGCGAAAAAACAAATGGGAATTTCAAAAAAATGTTGGGACGTGACTTTTATAATAGCACAAAATGGTGTCATTTTGGCACATCCAGATTAGCTCTTTGATCCGGCAACCCGCGCGTTGACCTGCACACCGATCCGACTCAAATCACAAGGTTTTCTTTTTTCATTTTATTTTTATTTTTTTATTTGATTTGATTTTATATTTTTTTAGCTTATTTTATTTTTAGCTTTTATTATTTTTTTGGTTTTATTTTTGATAAATTTTGTAAAAATTATTTTTGTTTTAAAAAAAGAAAAAACAATTGTATAAAAATAAAAAAAAACCTTTTCAGTAAATAAAAAAATCTTTTTCAAATAAGTTTTCAAAATAAAATAGAAACAAAAAAATTTTTAAAAAAATAAAAAATCCTTTCAATAAATAAAAAAATTTTCAAATAAAAATCCTTACAAAATAAATTCATGGAATTCTACTAAACTGTCGGAGAATTTTTATGGATTTAAGTTTTTAAAATTGAATTCACCAATCTATTGGGAAAATTTCATTAAATTAGTTTTCAAAAAAAAATAATTTTCATTTTCTAAACTATTGGAGGATTGCTTTGTAAATTAAGTCTTACCAAACTATTGGGACACTTAATGAGATTTTTAAAATTTTTACAAATCTTTTTACAATAAAATTTCATCAAACTATTGAGAGATTTGCCTCAAAGTAAGTCGTACCAAACTATTAAGAGACTTTACTAATTTTTTTGAATAAATGTACAATAATAAATCTGACGACGAAGCTTTTTCAGAGTAAAATACTAGTCTCCATGAATACTCTTGAGGTGAGAGAAATATCTTAAATTGCTACCAAACTATCAGGACAATTTTAGGTTTAATTTTCAATATTAAATATTTTGGTAAATTACAAACATGTTCAAGGCTTGGATAATTGGAAGTCAAACTAGTACAATCCTTTGGATGGGCATCGTAAAGGTGGTATAACCTTCTTAATGAGTAATTGTACTTCTAAACTTAAACTCTGGTTTCATAGATCAGAATCTATATTAGGTGACCAATCACACCTTAACCAAAAGGATTGGTGGTAACTCTTTTAATCCATGTCTATCGGTAGGTCCACGGATCCATACATTATAACAGTTTGGTGACTCCACTGGGGACATCAAGAGTTAGGCCAGTAAATGATTCCTTATTATCTAAGCCTTGCTTAATAAATTTGAAATTTATTTTCTTCCTTATTTTATTTCTTTTCATTGCTTATATTTGTTTTAGTTATTCATTTATTTACTGTATATATCTATCATTCATTTGCATGTGCATAACATAAGCTTTCCACCCAAAATCTACCTTTAGGAGGGGGTGAAGCACCTATGCCCTCGTGAGATTTCATATCTCTGTATAGGCCTACAAAACACTTTCACTTAGATTAAACCATTTTCGCTTACAGCCTATGATAGGTGAGGATCAGGGGTGCTTTATTAGTCTATACTGGACAATGATGTAGGGAACAATTTGAGAACCTTTTAAAAGTAAAACAAATAGCATATAGTTAACGTTAAAAGCCTAACTATAGATAGAGCCATGTCCTTCCACCCTTTATAGTTAACCTAAAATTTAGGGTCATGTTGTTATTTTACTTGCTTTATAGTGTTTATTCTTTTTTTTTTTATTTATTGAGGTGACAAATTGATTTTATTGTCTTCTTTTTATTTTTATTTTTCTTATGCATTTTCATAAACAAACATGCAGTTTACATATTATGCTTACTAACCCTTTTTTTATTATGTATGCTGCTTTCATGCATCACTGCATTCATTCTTATGCATAATTTGATAGATCCATAAACATCATTCTAAATTTACCCCATAATTGTGAGAAATCAAAGTTTAAAGATAGCTTAACACTAGTACTATACTTGGGCTAAAGCCAAGAAAATGAAGCAAGATAATGTAGACTGGCTTAAAAAATAAAAAAGGCTCAAGAGATACTTAAAGAAAAATTAAACAGAATCTTAAAAGCTCTAGAAAAAGGAAATAGAGGAAAAGCAACAGAAGAAGACATCTCACATGAAGATACTAAGCAATTGTATCCTCTAAGTTTTGCTTCACATCAAACTCGAGTCACTCTAAGCTTTCATCAATAATAGACTATGTTTCCAAATTTCAATAAAAGGAATGTTCAGAGCTATACCAATCCTATCTTCACTGAAAATGTAGATGAGCTAATCCAAATTCTCAAAATGGATGAGACTAAAGAGAAAGAAAAGCTATAGATGGCCGTACCCCTAGAAGACTCTAAGACCGATCAAGCTATGAGTATGATTGAGGAAAGATTGTGGGTTGTAAAGGGCATTGATTTTTATAGATCCATGGATGCTGCCAACCTTTGCTTGATTTCAAATATTATGATTCCTCTAAAATTCAAGGTACCAAAATTTAAGAAGTATGACGGTACCAAGTGCCCTATTATGCATATCATGATGTACTGTCACAAGATGGTAGCATATGTCAGCAATGAGAAACTACTAATGTATGTATTCTAGGATAGCTTTATCGAGTTACTGTAAGATGATATGTCCAACTAGATAAGACTCGTATTAATTCGTAGAAAGATCTAACTCGATCTTTCATTAAGTAATATCATCACATCATAGATATGGCTCCTGATTGTCTTTCATTACAAGGCATGAAAAGAAAAGTATTTGAGTCTTTCAAAGAATATGCCCAAAAATGGTGGAATGTCATTGCTCAGGTACAACTTCCCCTAATAAAGAAAAAAATAATAGTGCTATTTGTGAGCACTCTAAAGTTGCCATACTATGAAAAAATGATAGGAAATGCGATTGAGAATTTTATCGACATGGTGATTTCATGGGAGATTATTGAAAATGCAATCAAGAATAGCAAATTGGAAGAAGAAGAATCTTTTGCTAGAAAGATACCAAAGCAAAAGAAAAGTAAGATTCAAGCTGTGAGTTTTGATAGGCAACAATCTAGAAACTACCCTCAACTAATCTATCCCACATATCATTTTCTTGCAAGTCATGTTTTTGCTATACTCTACTAGTCAATTCCATGACCTTTTTATCCATCCCCTTTTAGGCCTTCCATTTGTCTTACTACTCTAACAAGTGGTGCACAAGAATCACGAAATAGGGAAAACCCTATATTTGACCCTATTCCTAGTAGTTATATTAAACTATATCAAGAGCTTTACAAGAACCATATGATTGGCCCTATTCCTACAAAACAACTTGAACTTTCTTTTCCCAATGGTATGACTATATTGCTTATTATGACTATCATTTTTGGGGTTACGGGCCATTTCACCAAAAATTACATCCCTTTAAAACATATGGTGCAAAGTTTGGTAAAAAAAAATGCTAATAAATTTTGATATCAGTGGAAACACGACTTTCAGTGTCAGTGGTAACTCGTTACCCAATCATCCACAAGCATAATTTTGGGGAGGCCGATTAGAACTGCTCATCATCTTAAAATTTTTTAATAAAATGGATCTTCTTTTATGAACTTGGATTTCATTTTGTTTTTCATTATTTTAATAAAGTGACATGCTCGATGCATTTTCATGATATTCTTTCTTTCATGTGAATACCTAGTATTTACTTTTCCCATACCCATTTTTTTATCCTAAATAATGAATGTTCAAACAATCAAAACGATAATTCAAGATTTAATTTTGAAAACACCATTCATGATGTTTCGATTGAAAAATTTGAGATTGTTGGGACTACTGAATAAAAAGACAAATTTGGTGAAAAATTTTGAAAGTGATGTAACATATGATCTGTGCAATTATTTATTCAAAAGTCTGCTCTTATTTAATGAATGTTCTTCATTAAAAGTATTTATGTTTGAAATGAAAAATGGCCATCTTTCTTCTATCCTTCCCAAAAAAAAAAAAAAAAGAAAAATCCATTGCTACCCCATTTGAGCTAGTTGAAAAATTGTTTTTAGGAACCCTAACCAAATATCGTCCCCATACTAGGAGGCGAAGTCAAGAAGTTTGTAATTTCAGGGCAACACCCTTTGGTGTTCAAAATTTCATAAAAAATGAAAAAAAAGAGAAATTGATGGGGCAAAATGCTAATGTACTCCACAAAAAAAAGTAAAAAAAAAAGATAAAAATTTGATGGGGCAAAATGTCAAAATGCCTCACATGAATAAATGATCTTTGGTTTGACTACCCTTCAAATACAATTCGGGCCTATTTTATCACTTTCTTTGGCACCATTTACCCTAACTTATGTTACGTCCCTTAAAAGTCCATTTTGATCAAATGTGAATACATGTTTTGGAGAATCATGAATTAAATTGGGGTAGGTTTGCTATTGGATTATGTGAAGTTTTGATTAAAGTTTCATTGATGAACAAAGGGAGAAAGTGAAATGAAAAATAAAAAAAAAAGTGTGAAAAGAAAGAGAAAGCTAAAAATGGGGCAAAAAAAGCAAAAAAAAAAAGAAGCAAAAAAAAAAAAGAAGAAAAAGGAAAACTTAAACTAAAAACCCAAAGGGGTGATTTAAGTGAAAACTTTAAAAAATAATTTCATGTCCCCAGAATAAAGATGATGATTAGCTCAAAGATTGAAGATATTAATGGAATATGTTTTCAAAAGATGATCCTAAGTTTGAGTTCAAAATTGTCTTGCAATATTATTTTGGATGTTAATATCCTATTTGAATAAATTACAGCATTTTACCTTTGTTCACCATTGAGTTATTTTTGACCCTACCTTTTGTTCCCTTAATAATAAAGATCTATTGCTCCTACCCTTCACCAAATGAATATTCCCCGAATGAACCAAGAAAATGTATCATGTCTGTCGCTGATTTGAATGATGGCAAATAAATGAATGACATTTTTCATAAAAAGTTTTCCATTCTTTTGAAAAAAATCTAAAATGAGATAAATAAAAAGAAACATGAGAAAATGATTTACAAAGAAGCAAACAAGATGACCTGATAATGAATTCAATGATAGATTAGTTGACACGACTTATGAGTTATGATCAAATGAAAAGAATGACATAGATCCGCCAATAAAATTTGGTATGAGATTATTAACACCAAGAAGCTATGAAGAACTAGTGGAGCCTTGAGAATCTTGTCACCACAATTAAAATTTCATGATATCAGCATTACATACATTGTGTTTGCATTTGCTTCCTAGATAGGACATGCATTTGTAGCATCGCATTATCACTTATCACTCATTTCAATCTTAACTCAAGCCAGATCATTTTCTTGACTCGTAGCATCATCTCGATCATTCATTTTTAACTTTTACTTGGTCATGGTCACTTTATTTTCCTAACTTGTAGTTTAATTCTAGTTACTCATTTTGATCTTAGCTTTGTCCAATTCTAACCTTTGCAAAACTTGAAATCTTACGAATCTTTCTTTCTTGTGAATTTGAATGTCCTTGCATCTTTGTGAATTTTACACCTTTTTGAAATTTGAAATCTTGCAAATCTTTCTTTCTTGTGAATTTGAAAGTCCTTACAAACCTTGCATCTTTGCAAATCTTGCACCTTTATGAAATTTGGAATCTTTTGAATCTTTCCTATGAATCTGAAAGTCCTTGCAAACCTTGAATATTTGTGAATCTTGCACCTTTATGAAATTTGAAATCTTGGAATTTGAAAATCCTTGTGAACCTTGCATCTTTATGAATCTAGAGCCTTGAAGAAACTTAAAATCATATGAATCTATCTTTCTTGCAAATCTGAAAGTCCTTGTGACCCTGAAATCTTTATGAATCTGAAACTTTTACGAATCTTGGAATCTTACGAATCTTTCATTCTTACGATTCTAAAAATTTTTGCAAATCTTGAATCTTTGCGATTTTGTTAAACTTGGAATATCAGAATCTTTCAATTTTTGTTATGGAACATCACGAAATTTTGAATGTCCAAATTTTGAATCTTTAGATCTAGAGTGAAAATTTGAATTTCATTTTCAAATTCTATCTTGACTTAAGCCATATCATTTTTCTTGACTCGTGGTATAATCCTAGTCATTCGATCTTAGCTTAGGTTAGATCATTCTCAGACTCATGGCATCATTCCAGTCATTCATTTATGACTTAGACTCCGTCTTGGTTACTTTTAGACTCACAGCATCGTTTAGTCATTCAATCTCGACTTAGGTCAGATCATTCTTAGACTCACGACATTGTCCAAATCATTCATTTATGACCTCGACTCGATCTTGATCATTTTCAGACTTGCGATATCATCTTAGTCATTCGACCTCGGCTCAGGTCAAATCATTCTCAGACTCACAACATTGTCTTAGTCATTCATCTTCAACTTCGACTTGGTCTTGGTCACTTTTAGATTTGTGACATCATCCTAGTCATTCATTTTCGATCTCGACTCGATCTTGGTCGTTTCCTAATTTGTGGTTCCGTCTCAGTCAGCTTTTTTTGACTTCAACTTAGTCTTAGTCGTTTTATCTTTTTAACTCATGATTTTGTCTCGATCATTTGATTACAGTTTCATCTAGATCATTTTCCTGACTTGTAGCTCAGTCCTGGTCATTTCTACTTATTAAGTTGACCTTGGAACAAAATGGGTGTCTAAGTCTTTACATTATCCCTGTCTGACAGAAATGTGCAAAGAAGGGCAACTATAGACACCCATCTATGTCTGAGGTCAATCGAATCAATTTTATTTTTTCTATTATTATTACTAGTATTGGAGTATAGTATATCACTATTATTATATTATTATTATGGTACTATATTATCCTATATTATATTATTTATTATTATACTATATTATATTATATTATAATAGTTATAATAATAATAATAATAATTATTATTATTATTATTATATCATTATCATTTTTTTCCTTCCTTTCCCATTTCTGATGAGAATTTTGGAAACAAAAACTAAATAAGCCAGATCAGAATCTCACAGTCAAATGTTTTTAATGATGAATTAAGCCTGGGTAATTGACCAGACTTAATTGGGACCAAATCAGGTTCTTAGACTAAGGCTCAAGCATAATCAAATTTTAGGATTCAAGCCTGGATTGATTTTGTCCATTTCTTAAAATTGGTTCTAAGGTTGCCTATAAATCGAACTAAAGATCAAAGGAAGGAGATGAGGGTGGATTTAAAAAAAAAAAGGTTGGTTTTTGAAAAGTGGGTGTTTTAGAATTTTTTGGCAAAATAGAAATGTCTGCAATTTGTATTTTTGACTTTGGTTTTGTTCGAAAGATTTTGGGTTAGATTTAGGTTTCTGGGGTCTGGATTTGGATTCTTGAGCATTTTTGAAGAAATTTGGGCAAATTTGTGTAAATTTGGGATTTTTTTTGAAAATTTTGGGTTTTTGGGGAGAACATGAAGTTTTAGATGAATTTTTCGACAACCGATTGAACTTTTCGATTAGTTTTTCGCTAGATTTCCAAAAGCTGGTGAGTTTTCTAGTTTTTGATTGAATTTCCTGGTGAATTTCCAAAAATCGATGGAATTCTTAGTTTCTAGTTAAAGTTGCCGGTAGGTTATAGAGAAATTCTAGAGAGAAGTCAGAGCTTCTTTGTCTAGAAAGAGAAAGAACATATGGGATTTTGAGAAAAATGCTAGGACATGGCTTTTATAATAGCCCAAAATGGTGTAATTTTGGCACATCCAAATTTGCTTTCTAACCTAGCAACCCACGTTTCGACCTGCACACCGACCCAAACTAGATCGTACGAATTTTTTTTCCATTTTTATTTTTTTATTTGATTTGATTTTATATGTTTTAGCTTATTTTATTTTTAGTTTTTATTATTTTTGTAGTTTTATTTTTGAGAAATTTCATAAAAATTGTTTCTGTTTAAAAAAAATGATTGTATAAAAATAAAAAAATCTTTTCAATAAATAAAAAAGCAAAAAAAAATCTTTTTCAAATAAGTTTTCAAAATAAAATAAAAACAAAAAATAGATTTTTTTTAAAAACTAAAAAATCTTTTCACTAAATAACAAAAAAAAATCTTTTTCAAATAAAAATCCTTACAAAATAAATTCATGGAATTCTGCCAATCTATTGGGAAATTTTTATGGATTTAAGTTTTTAAAATGGAATTCACTAAACTATTGAAAAATTTCATAAAATTAGTTTTCAAAAAAAAAAAATTTTCATTCTTTAAACTATTTGAGGATTGCTTTCTAAATTAAGTCTAACCAAACTATTAAGAAATTTAATGAGATTTTTAAAATTTTTACAAATCTTTTTACAATAAAATTTTACCATACTATTGGGAGACTTGCCTCAAAGTAAGTCTTACCAAACTATTGGGAGACTTTACTAATTTTTTTGAACAAAAGTACATTAACAAAATCGACGATTGAGCCTTTTTAGAGTGAAACGCTAGTCTCCATGAATACTCATAAGGTGAGAGAATTATCCTAAATTGGTACCAAACTATTGGGACAATTTTAGGATTAGTTTTCAATATTAAATTTTTGGTGAATTACAAACATGTTCAAGGCTTGGAAAATTGAAAGTCAAACTGGTACCATCTTTTGGATTGGCGTCGTGGGGGTACTATAACCTTTCTCATGCATAATCGTACTCTTAAACTTAAACTTTAGTTTCATTGATCAGAATCTATATCAGGTAGCCAATCACACCTTAACAAAAAAGATTGGTGGCAATTCCTCTAATCTATGTCTAATAGTAAGTTCATAGATCTATACATTATGACAATTGGTATTGGATATAGTGTTTCCATTGGTATCAAAATTTATCAGCCCTTTTTTGATCAAATTTTGCACCATACATTTTAAAGGGATACAATTTTTGATAAAATGGCTTGCCACCCCAAAATGATAGTCACAGTGAGCAGTAGAATCATTTCATTTGGGATAGGAAAATTCAAGTTGTTTTCTAGGAATGGGACAATCAAGTGGTTCTTGTAAAGCTCTTGGTATAGTTTGGTATAACTCATGGGAATAAGGTCAAATGTAGGCTTTTCCTTATTCCATGATCCTTGTGCACCACTTGTTAGGGTAATAGGATGAATAGAGGGCCTAAGTGTGGATGGATAAGAAGGTTGTGAAGTTGATTGGTAGAGTACAGCAGAATGATTTGTAAAAGAATGATATGTGGGATAGATTAGCTGAGGGTAGTTTTTGGATTATTGCCTAGCAAAACTCACAGCTTGAGTCTCACTTTCTTTTTTCTTGGGCCTTTTTTTAGTAGCTATAGACACTCAGTTAGGTCTAGGCCCAGATCAATTGGGCCTGGTCCAAATAGGTAGGCCCATTTTATTTTTTTTTTATTTTTGTATTTTGTATTTTGTATTTTGTATTTTGTATTTTGTATTTTTATTTATTTATTTATTTATCTTATGTATTTATTATTTATTTATTATTACTATTTATTAATATATATTTTTTATTATTTATTTGTTAATATATATGTATTTATTATTTATCTATTTATATATTATTATTTATCTATTATTATTTTTATTTATCTATTAATATTTTTATTTATCTAATTATTTTCTTTTAATTATTTATTAACATTTTTTGATTTGATTTGATTTGATTTTCTTTTTATTCGACTGAGATTGGAATGAAAATTTGGAATTCTACCGTGAATTTAGGATTCAATCAGAGTCCATATTGGATTCAAGGATTGAATCCCAATCCAAGGAGGAGTTGGGATTGATCAGAAACTCTTTTGATCAATCCCTATAAGTAGATCCAAGAATTACAATGACCAGAAGACAGAAACGCAGACACTAACTGAGAGAGAGCAAAAATAGAAAGAAAAAGGCGTCCAGAAGGGTTAGAAGCAATTGCAAGATTTTTTAAAAATTTTGGTGAATTTTTTTTTCTGGAAATTTCTAGAAAATTTTTAGATTTTGGTTGAATTTTTCGTCAAAGTTTGAATTTTTCGGTGACTTTTTCGATCAAGTTTGAATTTTTTAGCTAGCTATCCAGTTTTCGATGACTATTTCCAAAAATCAACCAGCTTTTCGATGAACTTTTGACGAAAAAACCTAGATTTCGATGAAATTTTTTAGAATCTGACGAGATTCAATCGGAGTTCTTCGTCTGTTTAGAGAGAGGAGAGAAGAAAAGAAGGGAAGAGAGAGAAAGGAAAGGATCGATCTGCTGAAAAATAGAGGAATTAGCCTTTTATACCGGTTGAAAACGACGTCGTTTTGGCGTTTCTGTTCCCAGAGGATCCGCATGTTTTGAAATCAATCGACCCGACTCGAGCGTCAACTCGCGTGTGACCTGCGTGTGACCCGAGTGCGAAGCCAAGTCGAGTCGAACCACGTCTCTGAGCTATTCCCAAGTTATTTATTTATTTATTATTATTATTATTATTTATTGACTAGATTGAGAATTATTTAGTATTTTTTATTTTATTTTATTTTATTTTTATCTTTATTTTTATTTTTATTTTTATTTTTATTTTATTTTTCTTTTTAAATAAAATTCAAAAAAAATATTTTTAAGGAAAAGTTGAAAGTATCAATTTTCCTTGAAAATAAGTTTTCTAAAAAATATTTTTGAAAAAAAGTTGAAAGTATCAATTTTCCTTGAAAACAAGTTTTCTAAAAAATATTTTTGAGGAAAAGTTGAAAGTTTCAATTTTCTTTGAAAATAAGTTTTCTAAAAAATATTTTTGGGGAAAAGTTGAAAGTATCAATTTTCCTTAAAAATAAGTTTCTAAAAAATATTTTGGGGAAAAGTTGAAAGTATCAATTTTTCTTGTACAAAAGCAATGAATTTTTGAAAAGAAAAGAGTTTATATCTAAAGCAATCATTTTTTTTCTTTTTCCTTTTTATTCTCTTGAATTTTCTTTAATGTTAAATAATCCGACAATGGAGCCTCTACAAGTGAAACAGTAGTTTCCTTGCATACTCTTGAGGTGAGAAAATTTTCTCAATTTTCTGCTAAAAGTATTACAGTTAATTGAGAATAATTTTCAATAGTTAATTACTTGATAAATTTTTAAGGCTTATTGGATAACACAAAATTAAGCTAGTACCATCTTTCGATGGGTGTTGTGAAAGTGCTATAACCTTTTTCATACATAACCGTACTCTCGAACCTTATTCTAGTTAATAAACCCGAACCTATTCTTTTAGGGACCCTTAAGCTTAGGTGTTCTTTAAAAGGATAGATTCCTTAGGTGGCCAATCATACCTAGATAAAAAAGATTAGTGGCGACTCCTTCAAGTCAATGTCTAGCGCTGGATCCCCAGATCTAGATATTATGATAACTTGGCGA
The DNA here is from genome assembly GCF_047325235.1 of Durio zibethinus. Classification (NCBI taxonomy): domain Eukaryota; kingdom Viridiplantae; phylum Streptophyta; class Magnoliopsida; order Malvales; family Malvaceae; genus Durio; species Durio zibethinus. The sequence goes on along the minus strand of NC_143174.1, from coordinate 8,660,809 downwards.
CTCCGCTGGGGACATGCCGAAAGTCAGGCCAGCAAATAAATTTGTGTTACCTAAAAGCCTAATAAAACTAAACCATTTTTTATATTTTTTTTTATTCTTTCATGTTTATTTACTTTATTAATTATGTCATTCATATGCATATGTATAACATGAGCTCTATACTCGAGCTCCATCCCTCTAGGAGGGAGTAACATACCTATTGTTTCGTGACGTTTAATGCCTCCGTAGTGGCTAGCGAAATACTCCCACTCAAATTGAACATTTTTCGCCTGTAGCCTGTAATGGGTGAGGATTAGGGTGCCTTACTAGTCTGTGATGGACAATGATATAAGGAGCAATTTGGGAAGCTTTAGACTTTAACCTTAAACCACATATAATGAACCTTAAGAATGCCTAACCTATAGATAGAGCCATCACTCTATCCTTTTAGAATTAACCAAAAGTATAGGATTCATTCCTCTTATTCTGTGTGATGTTTTAAGTTATTTAGTTATTTATTCTTTTTTTTCTAGGCATACTGACCTTTTCTCTCATTCTTTTACATTGGTTCATGCTCATATCATAAAGTTGCATAAATAACATTTGCTTGAAAGATGGTTTTTAACAAAAATTTTTCATGGACTCCATAGAATGACTAGTTTGTTCTTCATCTGTATTAGCACCTTGTGAGTCACCCAACGAAGTAAAGGTCTAGTCAGAAAAGAGTCAATTGAAAATGGGGGATTGCTTACCAATTAGATATGATTTTACCTTGCTTTAAAAAATATCTATCCTCTTCAAATAAAATAATCTAGAAGATTTGGTTGACATATGGAAAAAGATGAGTCCATCAAGATAAGAGCAATTTTGCCAGAAACACGGACATATAACACACCTTCTTGCAGTAGTTGTCGACGATCAACTAATCAGAGCTGTAGTGTAATTTTAAGATCCTGCATACAAGTGTTTCATTTTCAATGAAGTTGATATGACACCAACCATCGAAGAATATTCAACTTTGTTGGGTTTGCACCTCAAGGCTCTCGATAAGATATATGTAAAAAAACATAAGTCAAGATTTCGTAAGGGTTTGGCTCAACTCATGGGGATAGACAAAGAAGTTGTGAATTCTTATACAAAAAAGAAACAAGAACAGGTTTGCCTACCGTGGAAGTTCTTTCATGAGTTTTTATTGCAACATGCCAATGAAGAATATATGTTAGATGTATTTGCCTTAGCTATATATGGAATAGTGATCTTCCCAAAGGTTTTGGGTTATATTGAAAAAGCGATGGTTGACTTCTTTGAGAGTGTGATCAATGGCTGTAACCTTTCAATGGTAATATTAGCAGAGACTATCAAATCTTTAAGTTACTATCGTCGAAATGGAAGGCACTTTATAGGCTGCATGCAGTTATTATACTTATGGATGAAAAGCCATTTCAAATGGGGAAAAAGTGTTTTCTCAAAGCTTTATGTCCGTAATCGAGCTTCGATCAAGGAATTCTATAAAAGTGGGTGGTCAAAACAACATTCTAAAAAGGAATGGATAACTTTCTTACAAAAATTGACCAGTGCCGAAGTAAGATGGTTGGCCTTATGGATGAATCATGAGCCTATGTTATATCAATGTGGGGTAATACAGTGGTCCCATTTTTAGGTTTATGAGGAGCGACAAATTATACACCACTCCTAGTGAAAAGGTAATTTGGGGTAGAACAGTTCATTCCTATGATGCCTGGGCTTCATCAGTTAGATTTTTCTTATAGTGAGCTAAAAGTATTTTAGAGGATGAATGAGATGATTAAAGCATGGAAAAATCCCCGAAGAGTGACTCTTGGATCGTTTACTGATAAAGTCACTCCAGGGTATTTGGTTTAGAGAGCAAAACGAAGACAAGAAATGGTATTCACTTATGAAAGCTTTCAACCACCAACAGGAGGAAAGCTTGAAGAGACACTATCAGAATTAGAGCTTGCGACAAAAGAATTTGAGTCTAAAAAGGGTAAGTTAAAGCAAAAAATCTAGAAGCTTCAAGAAGAAAAAAACCAGTGAAAAGATAGAGTTGAAAGTTATGAAGCCAGAGTTCACAAGATTGCTAGAGAACGTGACATAGCTATTGAAGACTTAGCAGAGCTACACTAAGAACATAAAAGGTTATGTGTAAGAGAAAGGGCCAAAGAGATAACCATTGTTGAGTTGACTGAAGACACTACAAGATTAAAGCAAGAGTATGCTAAATTGGAAGAAAAAAGTACCTAAGTATAGATAGAAAATAACATGTTGAATAGCTATCTAAGTAGGCTGAGATAAAAGTTAAATGAACAAGAAGACCATATTGCTGCATTGATTAGAGAGCATAGAGAGTTATCATACCAAGTCTGGTGTGGTAAAATAGAGAACTTAGGAAGACAAAAATACATTGAGCACCTAACGACCCAAATTTGTAAAGGGGTATACAAGGCAAGAGAGATGGTGAAAGAGGTAGAGGCATTGAAACAAGTGGTGACCTCAGTAAGAGAGTATAGGCATTGTTTATTAAACTTCATCGAAGAAGCCAAGGCCCAGTATGAACAGATCAAACAATTTTATGGTTATAATTCTAGGATGATAAACTCAATGTAAATAAAAGTTTTTTGGAATAAATGAAATCTTTTAGTTAAATACCGTCTTTAAGGCAAATGTTCTTTGCATACATGCATTCTCATTCATTGCATTTTCACTCATTACATTTAACAAAGTATCCATGAGATAGTCATGCAAATTTACTAATTCTAAGATATGGTACTCAAGGTTCAAGGTAGCTTTATATAGCGAGAACCCGATCCATCGATACAACATAAAAGCCAGAGCCAGACAAATGGAGCAAAAAAACTCTCACAGATTTGAAAAGCTAGAAAAACCATAAAAAAAGATTGAAAATGAGTTGAGAAAGATTCTAGATGCTTTTAATAAGCTGAACAAGGGAAAATGAGTAGAAGAAAATACAAGCCAACAAGTTCTCCCATTATAAAAAGTGGCTGACCGTTTGTATCCTTTAGGTTTTGGTCCACTTCAAGCCCAGTCTACACAAGAGGTTCCATAACAACACTTCATATATCCTACATATCCTGAAATACCATCAGCCTCCAATTCAGGGCATTACCATAGCTATGTAAATCTTGTCTTTACTAAAAAAGTAGTAGAATCAATTCTTGATTTAGATGACTTGAAAAAAAAAGAGTAGAAAAAAGCAAATATGGCAGAATCACAGGAAGATCTAAAGATTAGTATGTTTGAACAAAGGTTACGGGCTATAGAAGGGATTAGATTTTATGGTTCTGTTGATGTAGCTAGGTTGTGCTTAGTCCCAGATGTAGTCATCCCACCAAAATTTAAAGTACCAAAATTTAAGAAATATGATGGTACGAAGTGCCCAAAAACCCATATCACCATGTATTGTCAAAAGATGATAGCCCAAGCCCATAATGAAAAATTACTAATGCATGTTTTTCAAGATAGCCTTACAGGCTCTGCTGTCAGGTGGTATGTCCAGCTGGATAGAACCCGCATTCATTCTTAGAGTGATATGGCTCATGACTTCATCAGTCAATATTGATATATTATCAATTTGGCTCATGATTATTTGTCTTTACAGAACCTGAAGAAAAAGGTAAATGAGTCTTTTAAAGAATATGCCCAGAGATGAAGGGATGTAGCTTCTCAGGTACAACTTCCTCTGACTGAGAAAGAGACTATAGTGCTATTTGTTAGCATTTTAAAACCTTTCTATTATGAAAAGATGTTAGGGAATGCAACCAAAAATTTTACTGACATGGTAATTTTGGAAAAAATTATTGAGGGTGCCATCAAGAATGGCAAGTTGGAAAGAAGTGAAGCATCCACTAAAAAGGCCTTGAAGAAGAAAGAAACTGAAGCTCAAGATGTGAGCTTTGATGGGCAACAATTCAGGGGTTATCAACCCTACCATCACAAAGATACCCCTCATATTATCCTGCTGTGAATAACACCTCTCCTTATCCATACCAACCCATCTCACAGCCATCCTACCCTCAAACATATCAACCTTCTTTTAGGTCCCAGAATGCCATATATAGTCTTAACACTCAACCTACCTTAAGGCCTCAGACCCATCCAGTTAGCCCAATAGATGGTTCACGAGAACAATGAACTACTCGCAAAAAACTTATATTTGACCTAATCCAAATAACCTATACAAAATTATATCGTGAGCTTTACAATAGTCATCTAATTGCTCCCAGTAAATTAAAGCCCCTCAAGCCACCTTACCCTAAGTGGTATGATCCCACAGCCCATTGTGACTATCACTATGGGATTACTGATCATTCCACTGAAAATTGCATCGCTTTGAAACACAAAGTGTCACAGTTGATCAAGGATGGAGTGATTAGCTTTGACACATGAGGGGTGACTGCATCAAATGTTAGTGATAATCCTTTGCCTAATCATAATGTGAATGCTTTGAGTGAAGAACAGGAGTGGCATTTGAAGAAAAAAGTGGCAAATATTAAGATACCTCTTAGTTAGCTGTTTGATATTTTATGAAAAGCTGACATGATACAACCAATGAGTCTGCACAGGTATCATAAAGTATATATAACAGGCACTAGTTGTAAATATCATAGTGAGGTAATGGGTCACTCTATCAAAACTTGTGAGCAGTTTCACCAAAAGGTGCAAAAACTCTTAGATTCATACTAGATGGAGGTCTACGAAAAAAGAGAAGACTTAGAAAGTATTGAAGTATCCATGATTGATAAGCCTGCAAAGTTGTTTCTAAAGTTGATGATGATTCATTGTAGGAATAAGCCAAAGTTAGTCTTAGAAAAACTCATTCCCAGATCGATAACTTTTAAAGTTTCAGCTCCATTCCTATATAAGGGTGATAAAGCTATACTCTAAAAATATGGCTGTGATACAATAGTTCAGGGGTAAGAAAGGGATGTCTCTAAGGCTAACGCCTCTAATATAATTGGTGTAAGAGACATTACCCGAAGTGGAAGGTGTTAGACTCTAAAAATATTAGAGAAGGTTAGAAGAGAGAAGGCCAAGGAAAGAGAAAGATGAAATAACCTTGAAGTAGAACCTAAAGAAGATCGCCCGAAATCGGTGTAAAAAAAAAAGGCTTGTGAATTTTTGAAGCTGGTAAAATATAGTGAGTATTCAGTTGTTGTACATTGAATAAATTGTCAGCTTGAATTTCATTACTATCACTGCTATTAAATTCAGAGCCATACCGAAACACCCTACTAAAAGTATTGAACCAGGCATATGTGGCACATAATGCATCTGTCAAATATGTGAGCCACATGACGAGAAATCTAGTCATGTTGAATTACATTTCATTCAGCGATGATGAGATTCCCTCGGAGAAAAAGGGAAATGCCAAGGCTTTGCATATCACGGTCAAGTGCAAGAGCCATGTCATAGCCAAAGTTCTTATTGATAATGGCTCAGTTATCAACGTCATGCTTATGTCAACTTTGGCAAGGTTACCCATTGACTACTCTCATATGAAAGATAGTCAAATGATTATGAGAGCTTTTGATGGGACCAGAAGAGAAGTTTTGAAAGATATCGAGATGTCCTTGCAAATTAGGTCGTGTACTTTTAATGTGAAGTTTCAAGTGATAGATATCTTTCTCTCCTATAGCTGTCTACTGGAAAGGCCATGGATTCACATGACAGGTGCTGTGCCTTCTACCTTGTACCAAAATATCAAGTTTAATATAGAACGTCAATTGGTAGTGGTAGTTGGAGAGGAAGACATGCTAGTGACCCAACGGTTAAATGCTCTGTATGTAGAAGCTGCCAAAGTAGCAGTAGAATGCTCCTATCGATCTTTTAAATTGATTAATTTTGTAGGTAAAGGACTTAAAAATTGACTTAAAAATCAACCTTTTTCAAGGATAGTGATGAGCCAAGTCATCAATAAAGGCTGGTATCCAAGATTAGGGTTGGGCAAGAACTTGCAGGGAATAAAAAAACCCCCAACAGTGATAGACAATAGTGAAAGATTAGGCCTAGGCTATGAGGTAGCAGAATGGGAGATCAAAAGAAGGTCAGCAGGAAAAATAGTAAGACTAATGGTTATCCTACACCTGTACGAGACTTTTAGACTTGGAGGATTCATGTACCCAGATACGAAAAAAACATGAAAAGAGCTTTTGCCTAGTTAACCATTAATGCTATTAAAGATAAAGTAGGGCTTAATCAAGAGGGGTGGGTTCGCCTTTGTCGCCAGATTATGAGCTAAACAATCGGAGTGCCAGTGAAGTGCCTATGACTTTTGAAACTAATACAATGTAATTGTAACATCCCAACAGCTATTGCCCAAGGCATTAGGATAATCTTTCTTGTTTAGGCCATTTATATTTTATTATTCTAATAAAGATTAGGAAAGATGCATTTTCATTCATTTCTTCTTGTGTCTCCATTATTGCCATTTTTTCAAACACGTCTTGTCAATATATCCCATTTCATCCAATTTCAGGTCCTTAAAATGAACATGAAGATAATTATGATAATGATCCAGAGGTTAGTTTTGAGAATTCAATTAACACTGATGAACTTGACAATGAAGAGAATTTTGAGGAATATGTTATGCCTTTGGACTTAATGAGATTGATTGAATAAGAAAATAAGCCAATTGAACCTCATCAGGAGATAGTTGACTTAATGAATCTGAAAGATGAAGAGAATATGAAAGATGTCAGAATTGGCACTTCACTTTCATCAGGAGATAGACAACGTTTGACAGATTTACTTCAAAAATTCATAGATGTGTTTGGTTGGTCTTACTAAGATATGTCAAGATTGAACACAGAGATAGTAGAGCACAGATTGCCCTTAAAGTTAGAATGTAAGCTAGTTCAGTAGAAATTGAGATGAATGAAGCTCGAAATGCTACTAAAGATCAAAGAAGAAGTGAAAAACTAGTTTGATGTAGGTTTTCTACAAGTGGCTAAGTATCAAGAATGGGTAGCCAATATAGTATCAATTCTTAAAAAAGATGGAAAGGTGTAAATATGTGTAGACTACAGTGATTTGAATAGGGCTAGTCCAAAGTATAACTTTCCTTTGTCGCATATCGACACACTGGTAGATAACACGGCTAGGCATTCAATTTTTTCCTTTATGGATGGGTTCTCAGGGTATAATTAGATAAAAATGGCTGCAGATGATATGGAAAAGACCACTTTCGTGATCATATGGGGAATCTTTTATTACAAAGTCATGCCTTTTGGGTTAAAGAATGCTGGGGCAACATATCAAAGGGCCATGGTAACACTCTTCCATGATATGATATACAAAGAGATTGAAGTGTTTCTAGACGATATGATTGCAAAATCTTGTGAGAATGAAGATCATGTCACCAGCCTCAAAAAGTTATTTGAAAGATTGAGAAGATTCCAACTCAAGTTAAACCCAACCAAGTGCACATTTGGGGTAAAGTTAGAGAAGTTACTAGGCTTTGTGGTCAGTGAAAGAGGAATTAGAGTCGATCCAGACAAGATATGGGCCATTCAAAATTTGTTACCTCCGAGTACACCAAAAAAAGTTCGAGGTTTTTTGGGAAGATTGAATTACATCTCTCGATTTATCTCTCAGCTTACCTATAAATGTGATCCCATATTTAAGCTTCTCTGTAAGAATAATCTTGGAAAATGGAATGAGGAATATCAAGTGGCTTTTGATAAAATTAAGCAATACTTGTCAAACCCTTCGGTGTTGGTGCCACCTGTTCTAGGAAAACCTTTAATTTTATACTTAATAGTATGTGAAAATTCAATGGGATGTGTACTGAGGCAACAAGATAAGTCTAACCGAAAGGAGAAAGCTATTTACTATTTGAGTAAAAAGTTCACAGAGTATGAATCCAAGTGTTTCTCATTAGAGAAAATATGTTGTGCATTAGCGTGGACTGCCAAAAGACTCAGACAGTATATGCTCTATCATACCACATGGCTTATAACAAGGCTGGATCTAATTAAATATATCTTTGAAAAGCTTTTTTTGTCTGAAAGAATTGCTAGATGGTAAGTAATGCTCTCAAAATATGATATTGTATATGTAAGCTAAAAGGTAATAAAAAGGGACGCTATAGCAAAGTTCCTTGCAGATCGTGTTATTGAAGAATATGAACCAATGAGGTTGGAATTCCCTGATGAAGATCTAATTACTATTTCTCAACTGGAGAAGGGGAAGTAGGAAGAAAAATGTTGAAGAATGTATTTTGATGGAACTGCCAATGCCTTGAGACATGGAATTGGGGTAATTTTGATCTCTCCAAAAGAACAATACTACCTTGTAACAGCAATGTTAAATTTTAATTACACAAATAACATTGCTGAATATGAGGCATGTGTCATGGGCTTACAAGCTGCTATAGATAGAAGAGTGAAAACGTTAAAAGTGTTTGGAGACTCAGCTCTAGTTATATATCAATTGAAAAGAGAATGGGAAGCGAGAGATTCAAAACTCGTTCCATATCATAAGTATATTCTAGAGTTGATAAAACAGTTTAAAGATATCCAATTTGACCATTTACCTTAAAAGAGAATCTGATTGTCGATGCATTGGTTACTCTGGCCATAATGATTCGAATTAATGACAATACTGGCATTCAACCCATCAGGTTAGATGTTAAGGATATGCTAGCTTATTACTTCAATGTAAAAGAGGAGGAAGATGAAAAGTGATATCTTATAGTATATTAAGGATCAGCAATACCCAGTTCAAGTAATAAAAAATGATAAAAGGGTCATCCGAAGATTGGCTATGGGCTTTTTCTTGGATATAGATGTTCTGTACAAAAGAAGTCGTGATTAAGTATTGCTAAGATGCGTAAGTAAAGTTGAAGCAAAAAAAATCATTGAAGAGGTACATGATGGAATATATGGGACACATGTCAGTGGACATATGATGGTAAGATAAATCATGAGAGCAGGATACTACTGGTTGACAATAGAGAGTGATTGTATTGACTATGCTCGTAAATGCCATAAATGCCAGATATATACTGATAAGATCCATTCTCTGTCATCTACTTTACATGTTATGGCACCACCTTGGCCATTCTCAATGTGAGGCATAAATGTCATTGCTTCTATCACCCTAAAGGCTTCTAATGGGCATAGATTTATTTTTGTGATGATAGATTACTTCATAAAATGGGTAGAGGCAGCATCATATGAAAATGTAACACGATCTATGGTTTGTAAGTTCATAAAGAGAGAGATTATCTATAGATATAAACTTTCAAAGAGAACTATTTCAAATAATGTCAAAAATCTAAATAGTATGATGATACAAGAAATATGTGCTCAATATAAGATTAAGCATCATAACTCAACACCATACCATTTGAAAATGAATAGGGTAGTTGAGGCAGCCAATTAGAACATAAAAAAAATTCTTAAGAAGATGACTGAGACTTATAAAGATTGGCATAAGAAGTTACCATTTGCACTGTATGCATATCAAACATTAGTGCGCACTTTTACTGGGGCAACCCTATTTTCTTTGGTTTATGAGATGGAAGCTGTTCTACCAGGAGAAGTGGAGATCCCATCCTTGAGGGTTTTAAAAGAAGTTGAATCGAAAAAAGTTGAATGGATTCGAGAACGCTATGAACAGTTAAATTTCATAGAAGAAAAAAGATTGACTGCATTGTGCCATGGTCAGTTATATCGAAAGAGAATGATAAGGGCTCATGACAAAAAGATTCGACCCCATTGCTTTCGAGAAGGAGAGTTGGTCTTAAAGAGAATCCTCCAAATCCAACATGATAATAGAGGAAAATGGACTCCGAATTGGAAAAGGTCGTATATGGTGAAACGGGCTTTCTCGAATGGAGCACTGATACTGATTGAGATGGATGAAAATGATTTACCCCATCCTATAAATTTTAATGCTATGAAAAAATACGATGCTTGAAACAAAAAGAAGAGAAAAAAATGAAAAATGAAAAAAATGAAAAAAAAAAGAAAAAAGAAAAGAAAAAGTGAATGAAAAAAGAAGACTCAAGGCGAAAACCCTAAAAGGACGATTTGAGTCATAGGGGGTTTATCTAAGTTGAAAACCTAAAAATGTACCTTAGATAAAGAGAATACAACATCAAATTTAAAAATCCATTGGCATAGAGGCTAGCAAATTCGGAGGAGCTCTAAGTTTTTAAGTACATCAGAAGGTTAAGTTTTCAAAAAACCTTGAGATGTGTTATCATGATTGTCCGATTGTTCATTTTTGGGCTTTGCACCCATACTTATCCTTGTAATTTTTCTTGGCCAAAGTTTGCTAACATTTTGCTAATAAAAGACATTCTATTTCACTTTTTGTGTGCTTCTTCTATTGACAGTTTCTCAACCATTCTTATTCTTTTCTTCTTAATACTCTACAATCAAAGAAATGTGCAAATGCATTCTTATTTGTTGAGTTTGAAATAATGATTGATAAATGAATAATGGCTTGAAAGATTTTTATATTACATTGAAGAAGTCAAGAGTGATAAAGGCAAAATCAAGATGTTCAGTTCCTGATAAGGACATTGAATTTGGAAAGAGATTTCTTATAGAAAGAATATGAGTGGAAGAGATGATTGAGAGCTACACTAGCTCGATCTTAGAAGACCAGCATAATTTGGTCTTTGAAGAATAAAGGGTGATGCCCAAGAAAAGAGCTTGAAAAACTTGAGTACCACAATTGAATAGGAATCAATTAGCCAATATTTGCATAGCATGCATTGAATTTCACATGCATTGCATAGCATATACTATATTCAAGAAAATATAGTGCATAAATTCAAGAAGTAGGGGTATTCCAACATCCCACATAGAGAAGATAGATGTGAAGACATTTTCAAATTTGAGAAAAAGCTAGTCAGGTAAGTTTTTAATCCTTGAAATAAGATATCTCTTGATATCAGGGTTGATTTGTAAGACCTTTGGGCATAATCTCCTGAAATTCCTTCAAACACGATTTTTAACTCCTTTGGACATGATTGTTAATGAGCCATTTATTTTCAAAATTGTTGAGCCTCTGATTAGAGGAGCTATTTATTTTCAAAGTCATTGAGCCTCTAATTAGAGGAACCATTTATTTTCAAAGTTGTTGAGCCTTTAATTAGAGAAGCTTTATTTATTTTCCAAAGTTGTTGAGCCTTTGATTAGAGGAGCTTTATTTATTTTCGAAGTCGTTGAGCCTCTGTTTAGAGGAGCTTTATTTATTTTCAAAGTCATTGAGCCTCAGATTAGAGGAGCTTTGTTTATGTTGAGCCTCTGCTTATGGGAGTTTTGATCAAATTTTTAACATAAAAAAATGAAAAAAAAAAGGTCGATTGAAGTCTTGAATGGGTGTCTACGTCTTTGCGTAATTTTTGTTTCACAGAAAATGTGCAAAGAGAAGTAGCTGTAGACACCCAATTTAGTCTAGGCCCGGATCAATTGGGCCTGATCTAAATGGGTAAGCCCATTTTATTTTTTTTATTTTTGTATTTTCATTTTTATTTTTATTTATTTATTTATTTATTTTATCTTATGTATTTATTATTTATTTATTTATTATTACTATTTATTAATATATATTTTTTATTATTTATTTGTCAATATATATGTATTTATTATTATTTATCTATTTATATTTTTATCTATTATTATTTTTATTTATCTATTAATATTTTTATTTATCTAATTATTTTCTTTTAATTATCTATTAACATTTTTTTTATTTTATTTGATTTTATTTTCTTTTTATTTGACTGAGATTGAGATGAAAATTTGAAATTCTACCATGAATTTGGGATTCAATCAGAGTCCATATTAAATTCAAAGATTGAATCCCAATCCAAAGAGGACTTGGGATTGATTAGAAACTTTTTTGATTAATCCCTATAAATAGATCCACGAATTACAAAAACCAAAAGATAAAAACGCAGACAATGACTGAGAGAGAGCGAAAATAGAAAGAAAAAGGCGTCCAGAAGGGTCTGAAACAATTTCAGGATTTTTTAGAAATTTTGGTGAATTTTTTTCTTGAAATTTTTGAAAAATTTTCAGATTTCGGTTGAATTTTTTGACGAAGTTTGAATTTTCTGGGGACTTTTTTGGCCAAGTTTGAATTTTTCTGCCAGCTACCTAGTTTTAGATAACTATTTCCAAAAATCGATCAGCTTTTCGTCGAACTTTCGATGAAAAAACCCAGATTTTGATGAAATTTTTTAGAATCTGATAAGATTCAATCAGAGTTCTTCATCTGTTTAGAGAAAGAGAAGAGGAAAAGAAGGGAAGAGAGAAAGAGGAAAGGATTGGTCTGCTGAAAAACAGAGGAATTAGCCTTTTATACCGGCTGAAAATGACGTCGTTTTGGCATTACTGTTCCTAAAAGATCCGTGCATTTTAAAATCGAGTGACCCGACCCGAGTGCCAAATCGCGTGCGACCCACATGTGACCCGAGTGCGAAGCCGAGTCGAGCCGAGCCACTAAGTCGAGCCGTTCTCAGGTTTTTTTTATTATTATTAATTAATTAATTATTATTATTATTATTTATTGACTAGATTTAGAATTATTTAGTATTATTTTATTTTATTTTATTTTTATCTTTATCTTTATCTTTATTTTTATTTTTATTTTTATTTTTATTTTTATTTTATTTTTCTTTTTAAATAAAATTCAAAAAAAATATTTTTAAGGAAAAGTTGAAAGTATCAATTTTCCTTGAAAATAAGTTTTCTAAAATATATTTTTAAGGAAAAGTTGAAAGTATCAATTTTCTTTGAAAACAAGTTTTCTAAAAGGTATTTTTAAGGAAAAGTTGAAAGTATCAATTTTCTTTAAAAATATTTTTCTAAAAAATATTTTTGGGGAAAAGTTGAAAGTATCAATTTTTCTTAAAAATACGTTTCTAAAAAATATTTTGGGAAAAAGTTGAAAGTATCAATTTTCTTTGTACAAAAGCAATGAATTTTTGAAGAGAAAAGAGTTTATATCTAAAGCAATCATTTTTTTTCTTTTTCCTTTTTATTTTCTTGAATTTTTTTAATATTAAATAATCCGATGATGGAGCCTCTGTAAGTGAAATAGTAGTTTCCTTGCATACTCTTGAGGTGAGAAAATTTTGTCAATTTTTTGCTAAAAGTATTAAAGTAAATTGAAAATAATTTTCAATAGTTAATTACTTGGTAAATTTTTAAGGCTTATTGGATAACACAAAATTAAGCTGGTACCATCTTTCGATGGGCATTGTGAGGGTGCTATAATCTTCCTCACATATAATCATACTCTCGAACCCTATTTGATTAATAGACCCGAACTTATTCTTTTAGGGACCCTTAAGCTTAGGTATTCCTTAAAAGGATAGATTTCTTAGGTGGCCAATCGCACCTAGACAAAAAAGATTGGTGGTAACTCCTTCAAGTCAATGTCTAGCAATGGATCCTCGGATCTAGACGTTATGACAGCAGCAGAAGATTTTCCTTCTTCCAACTTACCTCTTTTGATTGCATTTTCAATGATCTCTCTTGAAATCACTGTATTGATAAAATTCTTAGTTGCGTTCCCTATCATCTTCTCGTAGTATGGTGACTTTAGAGTAATTACAAATAGTGTCATTTTTTTTCTGTCAGGGGAAGTTGTACATGAGTAGTGATATCTCACCACTTTTGGGTATATTGCTTGAAGGATTCTGATGCTTTCTTTTCTATTTCTTCCAAAAAAAGGCAATTAAGGGCCATATCAATGATATGACAGCATTGGTTAATGAAGGATCGAGTCAAATCTTTTTAGGACTTAATGCGAGTCCTATCCAACTAGACATATCATTTTATAGTAGACTCGATCAAGCTATCTTAGAACACATGCATGAGCAGCTTCTCATTATTGGTATGAACTACTATCTTATGATAATACATTATGATATGTGTAATAAAGCACTTGGTATCATCATATTTTTCAAATTATGGTACCTTGAATTTTGGAGGAATCACAACATCTGGAATCAGACAAAGATTGGTAACATCTATGAATCTGTAGAAATTAAAGCCTTATATGGCCCATAATCTTTCCTCAATCATGCTTATAGCTTGATCGATCTTAAAGTTTTCTAGGGACACAGCCATCCTCAACTTCATTTCTTCTTTTATCTCATCCATTTTGGGAATTTAGGTAGGCTCATTTGCCTTTTCAGTGAAGAGAAGATTGGTATAACTCTGAACATTCCCTTGATTGTAATTTGGGAATGTGGTTTGTTGTTGCTGAAAGCTTAGAATGGTTTGGGCCTGATGCGAAGTGAAACCTGAAGGATACAGTGGCTCAGTATCTTCATGTAAGATGTCTTTTTTTACTGTTTTCCTTTTGTTTATCTTTTTCAGAGCTTTTAAAATCTTGCTTAATTTTCTTTTAAGTATTTCCTAGGCCTTTTCTATCTTTTCAAGATGAGTTGCATTATCTTGCTCTATCTTTATGGCTTTAGCTCGAGTGTGGTACTGGTGTTGAGCTATTCTTGAACCTTGATTTCCCACAATGTGCAAATTTAAAATAATGTTTATGGAACCTTTAAATTATGCATGAGAATGAATGTAATGATGCATGAATGCATGCATACACAATAAAAAAGGTTAGTAAGTATAGTATACAATCTACATGTATATTTATGAATATGCACAAGAAGAAAAGAAATAAAAAGAAGACAAGAAAATCAGTTAATCACCTTAATAAAAAAAAGAATAAACACTATAAAGCAAGTAAAATAATAACATGACCCTAAATTTTAGGTTAACTATAAAGGGTGAAAATACATGGCTCTATCTATGGTTAGGCTCTTAAAGTTAACTATATGCGGTTTGGATTACTTTGAAAAGGTTCCCAAATTGTTCCTTACATTATTGTCCATTACAGACTAATAAGACACCTTGATCCTTGCCCATCACAGGCTTTAAGCGAAAAGGATTCAATTTGAATGGGAGTGTTTTGTAGGCCCATGTGGAGACATGAAATCTCACAAGGGCATAAGTATTTCACTCCCTCCTAAAGGTAGAGCTCGGGTGGAGAGCTTTATGTTATGCACGTGCAAATAAATGATAGATATATATAATAAATAAATGAATAACTAAGTAAACAAAAGCAATGAAAAGAAATAAATAAATAAAAAATAATCTTAAATTTATTAAACAAGGCTTGGATAATAAGAAATTGTTTACTGGCCTAACTCTTGACGTCCCCAGCGAAATCACTAAACTATCATAACATATAATTTATTGACCTACCACTAGACATGGATTAATGGAGTCACTATCAATCTTTTTTGTCTAGGTATGATTGGCCACCTAATCGAATTTGTCATATTTAAAGAGAAGTCTCAAGATTAACTTAGGTATCTTTAAATAATAGATTCTAATATACGAAACCAGAGTTAAGGTTCGGAAGTGCGGTTAGGTATGGGGAAGGTTAACACCCCCACAGTGCCTATCCAACGGATGGCACTAGTTTGATCTCAAATTATCCAAGCCTTGAACATGTTTATATTTTACCGAAATATTTAATATTGAGAATTAATCTTAAAATTGTCCCAATAGTTTGATAGCAATTGAAGATAATTTTCTCACATCATGAGTGTTAATGGAGACTAGTATCACACTCTGAAGATGCTCCATCATCGGTTTCATTAAAGTATTTTATTGTAAAAATTTAGTAAAGTTCCCTAATAGTTTGGTAAGACTTACTTTGAAGTAGATCTTCCAATAGTTTGGTGAGATTTTATTATAAAACTATTTATAAAGATTTATTCCTTTTTGAGAAAATTCATTAAGTCTCCCAATAGTTTAGTAAGACTTAATTTGGGAAGCAATCCTCTAATAGTTTGGAGGATAAAAATTATTTTTTATTTTTTTATATATTGTTTTGAATCCAATTTTTGAAATTTCTCAATAGTTTGGTAGATTCCATAAAATTTAAATTCATGAAAATCCTCCAATAGTTTGGTGGAATTCATGAATTTATTTGAGAAGATTTTTTTTTATTTTTTAGAAATAAAATAATAAAAAGAATTTTTATAAAATATTTAATAAATAATAATCTTTTTAGCAAAAAGAATCAACAAAATAAAATAAATAATAAAAATGAAATAGAAAACTTAAAATATAAAATGATAAAAAAATAAAAAATATAAAAAAGAAAACCTATAATCTGGTTGGGTTGTGCATGGTAAAACACGTGGATCTGGGTGCCTCAAATTTCAAGCTTTTCTTCAAAAGTGTTTGTGTATGTCTCTTTTTACAAAATAGTTATTCTTCTATCTTCTCTCTAACTAATTTCTAGAAATTAACGAACAAATTTCAAAAGCTGACAGAGAATTTTTAGAAACACAACAAATTGTCTAGAAAGCTAAACCTAGAAATATCTAGATCGTAAAACCCTACAGAAATTCAAACTCAAATGCACCAAATCCCAATTCTAGAAAATCTAAACAAATCAAACCCATAACTTAAAGCCTCTTGGTTGCTAAACAAATTTCTTTTTTTCTCTCAAGAATTTCTGCATAATCTTGTTTTTCTTAAAGCCCCATTGCTTTGATTAGAGGTATAGATAGAAATTCATGCTCAATCAATTATCCTTAAATCTATGATCTTATTTGATTTTCATTTTAATGAGAATTGATTATGAAATCAAATCCCAAGAATCTTTGCCTATCATTTTAATGTGAATTTATTTTGAAATTAAATTCCAACAATCTTTCCGCATCATTTTTAATGCCAATTGATTTTGGAATTAAATTCCAAAAATCTCTCAATTACTGTTGAAGCCTAATTTCGAAAAAATATTTCTAGGCAAAATGAGATATCTACACCGATTATAAAAGTAAATAAAATATCTGAAAATGAGATCATAAAGAAGTTCAAGTAGTGATTTTTTAATAATTTTTAGGTGAAAAAATTTATCTAAAATGCCATCATTGTATTTGAGCATTTAGAATAATTTTTTATAAAGATTTCTTCTTTTTTATTTAATCTAGTATAAGAAATGAATTTTTAAAAAATATTATTTGGATTTAAATTATAGTTACCATATTTTATTACATGCACTATAAATATTGATTTTGAAAATCAATATGAACCACTGATGATAGAATTTTTGAGAATTCTAAGTAGCGATTTTTAAAAAATCTTAGATGAGAAAGTTCATTAATATTACCAAAGCATTAGAATATTTTCAAAAAATTTTTAATAAAGAAGGTTCTTATTTATATTTTCCAAACAAAAGTGCTACAAAAAAAAATAATAATAAAATAAATATATATTTTTTACAATAAAGAAAATTGAGAAAATTAAACTTTAAATATCAAAATTAAGATCATTTTAGTCATAATTAAATGATAAGATATAATTAATTGGTATTGTTTTAAATGGGCGCCATGGGAGTACTGATCTTTCTCTACGCGTAATCGACTCTGAACCCAAACTGTTTTCACAAACCCAAAAAATTATCTTTTTAATAAAATTTAATTAATTTTAAAAATTTATTAAAGGGATAAATTTTAATAGGTGGCTAATCGTATCTAATAAAAAAAATTGATGGTAACTCCTTTTTGTTTTCAAATTCATCAACGACCTTCAAAACTATTATGATATTAAATATTTAATATTATTATGAAAACTTACTGTAAGTATTTGAAATATCTAAAAAATATGAATAAAATAATAAAAGATTAGAAAATAGGATAATATAATAAATTTTTAATAAAAAACACTTCTATATCTTGAGGAGTTTTTTACTTCGAATTTGCAAACCATAATTTTAAATTGAAAATTGACATTTTTTTTTTATTATTCAACATTGAAATTGAGCCAAAATTAACTTTTAAATGTAAAAATTAATTTAAACAACAATGCTAAACTAGGTCATAAGTTTCGAAAATGATAAAGAGCTTTTTGGCAAACCCATATTTATTACAAAAAACCCTTCTCAATTTGGAGACTATTCTTGTCTTTAGTTCCTAAAGGGAAGATAGCCTTACAAATAGGTTCTCCTTGTATTAAGGTTTTAAGCTTAACCTTCTTATTATAAGACTTCATCACTTTCATCTTATGCCTTATTATATTTTCAAACCCTCAGATTCTAACTTCATTTAGATATTTCAATTCTGTCAGCATCATTTCCTTACATTTATCAGGTTGTAAAATCATTTTGCTAGGCAACCGTTTTTCAATAATGTTTTTTAGCATCTTGTTTTTTGACTCTATGTATCCATTAATAACCTTGAGCATAATAAGGAGTATAGTGAATTAATTTCACTCCTAAAGTGGCAAGAAACTCTTTGAGTTGAATATTGTCAAAAGATTAGTAGTTATGGACTCTAGAACACCAAACTTATGGATGATGTTTTCCATGATACCTTTATCACAACTTAAAAGGCACAAGTTACATCCATTTTTTTTTCCTTTTGGCCACAGAGGCTATGTCCATTTAGTGAGGTCATCTGTGGCCACCAATTTGAATGCGTGTTGTTTTGAAAACAAAATATTTTTCACTTGAAAACTTATATATTTTTAAAAAAAATTTGTCCAAAATCTTGATACAAATTTTAGGAATTTTAAAGGCAATTTTCAAATTCAAGAATAAGTATTTATAATTAAAATGTTGGAATTCATTTTAATTCAAAATCAACTCAAAAGATTAAGTTTTATTTAAAAATGAAAATGTTATAACTTGAATATTAAATAGACCTTATCAAAATATGGCTTAATATTGAAAACATTCTTAACTTTCATTTTATCCAAAATTTGATTTCTAAAAGAAAATGTTAAAACTAGATATGTTTTTCTTTTCAAAAACAAAAGCTCTAATCAACTAAAGCTCATAGAAAGTTTTTTTTTCTTAAAATCAATAAGATTAAAATTATATTAAGTCCAAAAAAAATAATTTTTCTTTGAAATAACAATTGGTCTTGCAGTTAGACTCAAATAAATAATCTTTAAAGCAAACTTTTGATTTGAGAAGTAAACAAAAATCTTAAATAAATTTAGTTTGAAAAACACACTTAAAGTGTTTATCATTTAAAAAAAATGATCAATTTATGGTTAGCAGAACAATTTGGGAACCTATTTTTGAGATATCTAACCCAACATGTTAAAAAAAAAAAAACCTAAAAAGCTAGCTTAAGATAAATTCATGCTAACTTATTGTAAAGAAAAACCCAAATTGAGACACATGAAGTAATATCTTTTAGCTTTTTTTTTTGGTGCTTATATCTTTTACCTTTTTTCGTTTATCTTTTTTTTTTTAAATAAACATAGATTATAGAATGGATAGCGTTGAATAACATCTTGTAACCTGTAACAGGATGACTTTTGATTTAAGAAGTAAACAAAACTCTTAAGTAAATTTAGTTTGAAAAACACACATAAAGTTTTTATCATTTAAAAGAATGATCAATTTAAGGTTAGTAGAACAATTTGGGAACCTATTTTTGAGATATCTAACCCAATAGGTAAAAAAACCTAAAAAGCTAGCTTAAGGTAAATTCATGCTGACTTACTATAGAAACAAAGCCAAATTGAGACACATGAAATAATATCTTTTACCTTTTTTGCTCATCCTTTTTTTTTTATAAACATAGATTGTAGAATGGATAATGTTGAATAAACTTCTTGTAACCTGTAACAGGATGACTTCCCTATCCTAAGGGCACTAATGTTGAAAAATAAAACTCAAGGGGTAATATTTTGAAATTTTCAATTTCTTTATGGTGTGAAAGGGCTATCATGTTGTTTGGTCAAGGGTCACCCATTTTTTCATGACCAAAAGAAATTTGGATCTTTTTAACAGGCTGATTTTTATTATTTCTTTAGCTTGGGTTTCATGTTCCTACATTTGCATCATTAGATTGTTTGTCGAATAACAAATTGTTATAAAGACAATTTTCAAAGTTAAATTAATTGACAAATACTTCACAATGTATTCATTAATTTCATTCAATGATTAATTTTGTGCCATTGAGAAGATTTTTTTTTTTTTGGGTTATAAGTAACATTTGTCAAATCTCAAAAATAAAGAAAAAGATTTTAAACTTTTAACAATGTGTAGAGATGACTAGTTTATTGTTGGTGTCAAGCTATTATTGAAGGGTAAAGGTTTGAAACTAAAGGAGATAAGAGATCGATTAAGGACAAAGGCTGGAGATTTGATATTTAAGTTAATGCTAAGAAGAAAGAGAAAGAAGGAAATCTAGAGAAAAAAAAAGTGTTGAGAATTGATTGCCCATATTTGGGAGGAGAAGTGATATTTATACTTGAGAGATGAGGTAACTAGATTTTGGTGATCCTAGCTCATGGAGTTAGGTATAAGGCTAACAAGGTTGACTCATCTTGACATGGTAGGAGGGCACCTAATAGGAGAATGGCAAGTTAGCATATTCACATATTGCAAGGTGAAATGTAAAGCTAGCTAAGCTAATGTGCACTCTAAGAAATAAGGTCGACAGTAATGTTAGCTTGGGCCAAATGATTAAAATGGCCATAGTCAATTATAAGTTATTTTCCTATGGAAAAAGATCGTTATACCCTTTGACAATAAAATGATCCTAACATTCTATCCCCTATCAAACAGTCTAAAGGTTTGGACAAGTATAAGATCAAACTACTCGATTAATTTTGAGATTAGTTTTTTTTTATCGAATGTGGAATTTTTTACTTGATTCGAGCTAGGACTTGAGTATCAATTTCTTAGTGATGTAAGTGGTCCAAAGTGCCGACATGATTAGACAACATTTATGTTCTATTCAAAGTGGATATCTATTAAAATCTTAATAGCCTTAGCTTTGTTTGATCAAAGCTTAACTCTTATTGAGGTCATCTAAGTGGTTGACTTAGTGGCCTTTTGTTCATCCAAATTAGTTGTTAATAATGTGTCTAGGGTAACACTTGGATGTTTTTAAAGTGAGGTTCCAAATTCATCTTAATCAACATTTAATGAGGGGATAAAAGCTTTAAATGTAACTAGGGCAGTTACTTTGAATTTGAATGATACTTTGAATTTGGAAGAAGAAGCTGAAAGGTTGTCTTCGGACTTTAAAGTGTTACATGGCTAAATTTGAGCTATTTATACAATCTAATTATTACCTATATAAACCCTTATGAAAACTTCATTTTTTCACTTTTACTTTTAGCCTTCTAAATTTTTGCTTTGTGTCTGACTTGTTTCTTGTTCTATGTTTGACTTGTTTATACTTTTTTTTGTTTTGAGCTTCCTTTGTTTGCTTTCCTTTTACACTTCAAACAACCAGGTACGTTTTCTTACCTTGTTTAACATGTCTTTTAATAGCTCATATTTGTCTAACTTTAGTGTAGAAGTTAAAAGTGCTAACATCGGTTAGGATTGGAGAAAGGTTTCTAAAGATGATGAAGTTCTTTTTATCATTTCAAGAAAAGATTATAGCCATGCTACCTTTTGGTTAAACCATTTGTTTGAAGCTTCTAAGAAAAAAAAAAAAGATTGAGGATAATATGTGAGCTTGGGTTGAAAAAGTCATCCATGGGATAAATCAACTTTTAGTAACTCTAGACACCAATATCCATAATTCTCTAGTTAATCCTAATAATTTAATTCATTTCATGTATTTTCCTTCTTTTAGTTTAATCTTTTCTATTTCAACCCCTTTTAATCAACCCCTTATACCTCTACCCATTCTTTAAGCCAAGACTTTTTTCCAACTTAAACCTTTGATGATTATTCCTGGTGCCTAAACCATAATTAGGTCTATTTCAAACTTTGACTCGAGTAGATGTTAGACTTTTATTTTGATTCATCATCTTCTTCTAAGGTTAAGGAAGTCTTTAGCATCTAGTAGGTTGACGAAGAAGAGGGTGAAGTTGAAGCTAAACCTCATGTTGTAACGAACCTTATTGTTCAGCTATACAACCATTGTAAGCATGTAGCTATTCCTAATGAGGTGATGAAAAATTTAAAGGGCCAAGTTACTTTTTTGGATTGTCCCAATCTATACTCCAACTACCATGTAATATCTTTGAAAACTAGGTTTGGCCTTTTTGAGAAGTTTAAGGTAGATGAGCCTAGCATTAGTGATCGGACGATTGATTTGAAGGAGCCTGATAAGATTTGGGTTTATTGGGATGCCATTATGGCTGACCTTAAGTTCCTTTTACATTTTTTTTTTTGTTGTTGAACTTTTATTAGTGTTTAATTTAATTATGTGGCAACTCACACCTAATATTTTTATGTATATAATAGGTTACATAATTGTTTGTGAATAGTTAGGTCTTTTCCCTTCAGTAGGTTTATTTAGGGAATTTTATGCTATGAAAAATCATCCCTATGAGAAGAGTTGGTACTATATAATAGTTCAACTCTCTAAGAGAATTCTTACTAATTGCCCAAAATCAATAAAGACTTGGAAGGTTCTTTTTTTATGTAATAAGAAGATCAATAAGGTGTGAGAAATGAATCATACCTTGAGCATCTTTGAGGAAGCCAACATTGGCACTATGACTACTGACAAGCTCGAGGGCTTATAATATAATAAATGATTTTGTCTACCATAAGGCTTTAGTTATAGATGTCTTGGGGCTTACTTCCCTTAGTGTTCTTAAAAAGATTGGATTTGGGGTAGCCATTTAGCTATTTTAATTCCTTTTCATGATTTTCATAAATTGTTTTTCTAACTCTTAATTCGATTTTTAGTTGCAATGATGGTAGGTTAGGCTGGTTCTTTTGCTTTAAAGAAATCCTTTTGGTTTAGCAAGCCAAGTATACCTAATTAACTTCAAAAGACAAGAGAAAGGGTAAGGCTTTTTAGCCCAATCTCAGCTTCTTAAGTCAAGCATCATGATTACTGAATAGCCACCTTAACATTTTTAGACCAAAGTTAAGTCCACCATAGCCATGGCCAAGCTCAAAGAAAAGTAATGGTTGTGGAGAGGTCATCTAAAAGGTCGAGGTTTGCTGATCTTGCTTCGATCAATGTGGTTTTTAATGCTTCTATTATTGGGGTAATTATTCCATAACCATGGAGTTTGAGAAGGATGACAGTGCCTTTGATAACCCCAAGGTGGCTAAGAGGATTGGCCACTATACCATGAATCAAAATGGTATGTTTTTATTCAGTCTCCATGATTTTTAACAAAAAAGTATTCAAGTATTTTTATTTTTATTTATATTTTAAGTTTAAGTTCAGTTCTTTTGTTTTTGTAGACTTTAATCAACTCTCTAAATCTGTTTATCAAAATATGGTTCAGAACATCTTGTACTTCTATAAGGCATTTGCTTATTTCCTCAAGATATGAAAAAGTATACCAAGGATATTAATACCTATGTAGAAAGTAAAAAGAGGCTTAAAGCTGTCAATGCTAACTTAAAAAAGAGTACTGATGAGCTTGGCTAAAAATAGGAAATGTTGACAAGTAGCTTAATGACATGTCCTTACAAAAAGCCATTATTGACTTTCTTCTTGAACAAGTTAATCAAAAACTTAATGATAAAAGACTAAGCTATACCTCTTAAAAAGGGACTTTAATTAGGCTAAAGAGGCTAAGTAAAAGGCTATAGAGAACTTTATCTCATCTAAAAACTATTGCGATAGACAAATAAAGTTTGTAAGGAATGAAGTGTTCGATGCCTTTAATTTATTTTTAAAGGAATTCAAGTTTATTTAGAAAGATCTTGACCTCCTATGATAAGCTTAAATCAACTTAGGACCAAGAAGGCCATGGATGATGAGGGAGAAGAATAGGACGAAAGCAATAGTAGCAGGATAAAGATGAAATAGAGATCAATCAAGTGGTTTTTGGTATTGCTCCTAAAGAAGTAGTTGTTGGGGACACTTTTATTGTCATGGTTTTGGTTGAACATGTTGAAATGGAAAAATAGACTTATGAGTTTCATATTGAGGAGGGATATTACTTGCCCCTTAGAAAAAATGTCTTTTGTTATCATCTTTGTTTGTTTTCATTCTTTTCTTTCTTTTTTTGTAAGAAAAACTTATATTAATGAAATTTCAATTTCAGTTCTTCCTTATCTCCATATTTGTTTAATGTTTAAGATAATTCATTATTGTCCTTTATTCTTTAAGTTTGGTTTAAATTGATTTACCTTCTTTCTAAGATAAACCAAACTTTTAGTTCAATTTTTAGTATGTATTATAAGATAATGTAATACTTAATGAGTTCAGGTCAAACTAGTTTCATGAGATAATATTAGGGAAATAATCATTCTAAGTGTTCTTATAATGTGTTAGATATTTCATTTCACAGATTAGTCATTGCATTAATTTGTCATAGCTCAAACTTACAACTTATAGGTCAAACATATATTTATGAGTCTAGAGAGATAAAGTAGAATTATTGATAATAAATTTTTCAAATTGTTTGTGTTTTATGTCCTTATGACAGGGCTCTCATTTAGATTTTGCAATCTATAAGCTTTAGGTCAAGTAACTTCTTTCATAACCTAAGGCCTTTCATTTATCTCTACCTGATGCTAATTTTCCTAACTACCAGGTCTCTTTTAAGGATTTCATTTCATCAAACCCTTTTATTATAGTAGTTTGAACCTTTTATTGGTAAGCAGTTATTCTTGTTAGGATTGAGTCTTTCTGTTTTTCAGTCAGATCCAAATTAACTCTTAAAGTTTTTTCATCTCTTATGTGACTGTTCATTTGTACATGGAAGCTTGGTAGATCAATCCCTATTGGTACTATGGCTTTAGGTCAAAATACAAGATTAAATGGTGTTTATTCAGTGGGGACCTTGGTGGTGGTTCTTAAAGCCTACGGTAACCTAAGGAGCTCTTTGCCCCATGTTCCTTTAGCATCATCCAGCCTCTTTTTCAGGCTTCTAAAATGGCTTTTTGAGCTACTTTGGCTTTTTCATTTAATTGAGGATGAGCTACCAAAGTAAATCATAGGTTAATATTGAGGTTAAAACACCATTCCTTAAATTTAAGGTTGTCAATTATTTTCCATTGTTTATTATTAGTGACTGAGATAACCTAAATTGATAGATAATGTTTTTTATACAAAGTTTCAACCTAGTTTTCATAGTAGTTGCTAGTGTTTCAAGTTCTAAACACTTGGTGAAATAATCAATTGCCACCAACATGTACCTCCTTTTCTTAGGGGCTAGGGTGAATCACCCAAGCATGTCCATCTTCCACTACATGAAGGGCTAAGGGCTTACTATAGGGGCAAGTTTGGTTGAGGGCTTTTGTTGAATATAAGCAAATATTTGACATTACCTTTTAATTAGGTTGGTTGCATCGTTTCTGATCGTGTGTAATAGTATCCTTGTCTTAGTGTTTTGTATGCCAAAGGTCAAGAATTGAGGTGACTTCCACATATTCTTTTATGAATTTATTTGAAAAACATACTTTGCCTCTTCTTCATTTACAAATCTCAAATATGCAAACTGAAGGATCTTCTATACAATTTTTCATTAATAAAGGCATATCGATGTGCCTTCTTCATTAGGACCTTAGCTTTAATCCTATCTTCGAGCAGTTCTCTTGATGTTAAGTAATTTTTAATCAGGGTCATTCAAAAGTCTTTTTCTTCCTTGACTTGTTCAACCTGTTTTTCATTTGTACTTTTCTTAAGCTTTTCCTTCTTTACTACTTTGGCAGGGATGTCTGACGTAACTTTCGTTACTAGTTTGGACAAAATATTAATAAATATATTTGTTGACCTTGGTACCTTTTTCACCTTGACTTTTTGGAATAAAGATATGGAAGTTTTGATTTTTTCTATGTACTTCTTCATGCCATCTTTTTTGGCATTGAATTTTCCATTTATTTGGCTGGTTATTAGTTAGGAATCATTGTATTTGATGAGCTTTTTAACATTTAGATGGGCAACTAATTTCAGCCTGACTACCAATTGATTGGTCAATTCTGCAAGTGTATAGGCCATATAAGTAATAGTAGTGATAGGAGTCAAAGTATTGTTTCCAAGAGGACTGGTGAAGAGATCCTAGCTAAGTGCCTATTATTGAGATACTCTATTTAAAGTTAACTCATTCAAATATAGTAGGCATCACTAATCTAAATTTGAAAGGAAAGCATGAACAAGAATTTAAATTGCACAAATCGAAACTATGCTAAAGCAGTTGTAAAGAAAGCATAACATGAATCATAAGCAAACGGTAGATAAATGGTATTTATTGAAAGCAAACGACAAATAAAAAGCCATTTCTAAACTAATGAACATGAATCATCATTAACTTCAATTACTTCATTCAACATTGATGCATCATGGATTGACTAATGAATACAACTAAAGCAAAATCATGAATATGGGCTAATCTATAAAAATTAGCCTAAGCTAAGTTCTTTCCTAATTATGGTTCTAAATGCAAGTAATATATCTTTCAAATCCTTGTATTAAATCTAATGATGTCATGTAGAACATGAAATTCTAAAATAAAGATCAATAAAGTGTAATCATGTTTCATATGTTTGCCTATCACATTTCTCTCCACTAATGTAGATAAACACATGATTAAAGATCATTTAAGGCTTTATAAGCTTGTAATGAAATTTTAGGGTCATGGTATGGTAAAATTCATTTTAGGCTTAAATATCCTAACAATGCACAACTTTCA
Organism: Durio zibethinus; assembly: GCF_047325235.1. Taxonomy (NCBI): domain Eukaryota; kingdom Viridiplantae; phylum Streptophyta; class Magnoliopsida; order Malvales; family Malvaceae; genus Durio; species Durio zibethinus. The sequence continues at coordinate 8,634,209 of NC_143174.1, read as the reverse complement.
TAAGATCATTCAATGTTGAACTAAAGTTAAGAGCTTTTCTAAAGAATCACCCCCAAAACTTAGATTTTCTCATTTTTTTCTTTTTTTTCTTTCTTTCTTTCTTTGCTATTTCGTCGCTTTATTTTTTTTTATTTTCTTTCTTTCTTTTTCTTTTCTTTTTGACACTTTTTTTTTACAAGCTCTTTTTAGCTTGTTTTTTTTCTTTCATTTTTTTTCCAAGTTCCACCCTTCCTCCCTAGTAATGCAAAACTCAAATATGATACATAAATGTCCTGATGCATATAAGGTAAGAAACCAAAAAATAGGAAATATCAAATCAAGGCTTGGGTTTAAAATATGGTTTTATATTAAAGAAAGGTATCATTTGGTTAAAAAAGGGTGACTACGGAAAAATTAAATCAAGTTTAGCTTGAACGGCTCAATCGATTCAAAGATTGCCTATATCATTTCCCTAATCATGTGTCATCTAGGATTTCACTTCAAAAGATGATTAAAACAAATTCTAGAACATGAAACACAACTTTAAAGACCAATGAAAAAATATTTCATGCTCATATAATTAATTACCAGATAAAAAAAGTACAATTCAATGATCAAACTATTAAGTCACAAATGAAAACTCATATTTACTAAGTTATTAAACTTAAGCATCATCTCATATTTCACGCAATATTAAATCTTTTCCTAAAGCTATGTTCGTTTTCAATCTCTACCTATCATTGATTTCATGAAGAACAAATCAAAGAAAGCATACTAATGGTTCAAGTTACAACAAGTCAAACTCAATTTTAAGGTAAAAATTAAGGAAAATTTAAAAAATTTTGCAAAAATTTTGAACAATTTTCCCATAACCCAAACTTAAAAGACACATTATCCTTGATATGTAAGTAAAAAGAAGTAAAGCACAAGAGAGGAATAAGGGAACTCTTCTATCATCTTGAAAGAATGGTGATAGAATGTAAAGTGCAAGTGTAGCCGAATCATGTGCTTCTAGCTTTTAGTTTTTATTCCACCTACAAAATGAAAAAAAAACATCTACAAAAGAAACAAACATCAATATGTACAAGGAAATATAAGCAAAACAACAAAATAAGCAAATGATTGAAACATGAAATGTAAAACTTGGGTTGCCTCTTAAGAAGCATCTATTTAAAGTCAGACTATGCAAGTAACTTCAACACTATATGTTCATAGTGATCACTTCACACTTGATTGCTGAATCCAACCATTTAAGGACCTTTCTCTTAATTATCTCATCCAAAATAGGGTCTAATGGTGGATAATGTGGTCAAGTAGAAGTAAAAGTGAATTCATCAATAAAACCTTTAACTTTACACTTAAAAAGACTAAGATAAGTAGGTTTGGCTTTTAACATCCAATCAACTAGAAAAGTATCAACATTGATCATATCATATCCTTCTTACATCTTTTCCACACCTTCCATCCTAGAAGGATTATGATAAGCATGATTAAGTTTAGTTTTCTTAATGACTAGTGAGTCAACAAACATGGATATCGCCTTGTCAATAATTAACCCATCACTCTCTTTCTTAGATGGACTAAGATATGTAAGTGTAGGTTGAATCTCAAAGGTATTCAATGTTTTTATGGCCATGTCTAGAGTAGAAAGTATATTAACTGAAGGTATAGACTCTAAATGTGCTAAAGCATCTACCCTAATGGCTTGTTCTTCAACTATCACTTTTTTCTCTTATCATTATCATCACTTTTAAAAAATTCTTCAAAATTTTTCATCCCCATTAGATTATCATCCAAAGACATTGCAAGCATAAATGGTGTACTAGTGGAAGGATTAAGAACTTTAAAAGGAGATAATGACTCAGCTAATGGCTCAATGCTACAAGAAGGCTCTAAGGAAGATGTAAATGCATGTACAACATGAACAGACTCTAAATTCTCACCTACACGCCTATTAGCAAAGAGGTTTTGGATAGTATCACCCAAGTTCTCACATAAAAAACATTGTTAATAACTTTATCAAGTGCATATACTCTAGACCACTCATTGGAGTCATTAGGGAATTGTCAAGCTTTGAAAACATTAAAATAACTTTCTTGTCCTTGACTATTATAGACAACTCTCCTTTGTAAACATCCATAAGTGCTCTATTGTAGCCAAGAAAGGTCTCCTTAAAATCAAAGGCATCTCTCTATCTACTTTCATGTCTATAACCATAAAATTAATAGGAAATATGAATTTATCCACTTTAAATAGTACATCATTTATAATTCCTCTAGGATGCTTCAATGAACAATCAGCTAATTGTAGAGAAATAAAGGTAGGCCTTACTTTATCTATGCCAAGCTTCTTAAAAATAAACTAGGGCATCAAATTAATAATAACACCTAAATCATATAAGGCCCTATCGAAATACATGCTACCAATGGTGTAAGGAATGGTGAAACCACTAGGGTCCTTGAGCTTTATAGGTAACACTTTTTGAATTACTGCACTATACTCACTGATGAATGCCACTATCTCATAATCTTCTAATCTCCCTTTTCGGGTGATAATATCCTTCATGAATTTGGCATAAGTAAGCATTTGCTCTAATGTATTTGCAAAAGGGATATTGATATGAAGCTTCTTAAATACCTTTAAAAATTTAAAGAATTGCTTTTTCTCTTTTTGCTTTTGGACTCTTTGAAGGAAAGGAATATAAAGCCTAAATGGTTTAACTTTAAATGGAGCAAGCCTAGAGAAACTAGGTATTAACATCTGATTAGGCTTAATCATCTCACCAACCCTTTTACCTTTTTCTTTCTATTGAACTTCAACTTCCTCCTTCTCAACTTTAAACTCCTCCATTACATCTCTAAGTGAAACCTGAATAGGATCATTAGCTAAGTGCTTACCACTTCTAAAGGTGATTGCTTTACATTGTTGTTTCCCTTTTCTCCTAGAATCGACTTCAGTGTTACTAGGTAAAGTGTGCTAGGGTTGGGTATTAAGGAGGTTAGCTAACTAACTTATCTATGTCTCAAGGCTCTTAATGGATTTAGTTTGATTGTGAAACATAGTGTTTGGGTTTGCATAAAGTAAATTTGAATCTTTATTAAAGAGCTTAGGAAATCTTCTATTAAAGGTTTCTTTAAGAAAGTGGTATAAGTTGATATTTAAATGTGTTTGGATGTGGGCTTTGCTACTGATAAGAATTATGATGAAAACCAAGGGGATATTGTATTTTGGAATGAAGAAGTTGCGAAGTAGCATGTGCAGAATGGATAGGAATAGAATTTTGATTATGAGTTTGATTCTAGGAAAACATTGGATTACTTCTCTATTCAAGATTGTATGTGGAAGATTAAGGGTTATTGGCTTACTTATTATTCTGACCTAAGTAGTGAATACCCTCTGATTAAAAATTTGCAACTACACAAAATTGTATCAAGTAATAAAGTAATAAGTAAAGTTTGTTCCCATGGAGACTATAATAAAGAGAATTAAATACAAAAATTGAATACCTTTAACTATATTAAAAAAATAAAAAATTAAAACAATTACTAAACTAATATGCAAAACTGAAAATTCAATAAATTAAACTACTAACTTAATATGAAAAAAATACTCAAAATTAAATAGCAAATTAATTAAGCAAAATTAAATAAATAGAATTAGATAAACTAAAATTAAAACTTACCAAAGTAGCAATAAACCCGAAACAAATGAGAAACTAAAAAAGAAGAATTTAAAAATTGAAATTAAAGATGTATGCAAACTAACCTTAAACCAAACTGAAATTGAATGCACTAGTAAATGCTAAACCTAATTATTAAGAATGTAAATGAAATAGAACTTAAACTAAACGAAGTGGTAACAGTAAGGAAACAAAATTATAAAAACAAATCCAATGGAATATTGAAAAGCTGGAAATCAACTCTAAACAATCAAGCAATAAAAATAAAAAAAAAAAACCCAAAAGTAAATTGCAATATTTAAAAAAAAAAAACCTAAACAGAACTACCATGAACTAAATACTGATAAATTAAAGAAATATCCTACTGTTGTAAACGTAATAATTAGGAACTAAAAAAAAATTAATAGCTAAATTTTTGAAGCATAAATCGAAACTTGATAACAGAATTGCTAGAACCAAATTGAAGCTGAAAATTAAAGAATTAAAACAAGAGTTCAAAGTAACAAAACTGGATTGCATTAAATGGTACTCAATTAAATTGCAAGAACAATATTGAAATTTAATTGAAAAGAAATTGAACTAAATTAAAATAGCACAACTGAATTGAAATTTAAAGAACTAGAACTAAAAATTAACTTGCAAGAACAAAAAATTAAAAACTGTTTAAAAGAAAAAGAAGCTTGAGAACTTAAAGAACTAGAACAAAAAAAAATTAAAAATGACTAGAGATAGGTTGGTCTGTTACTCTAACCATGCTCTTCGTAAATCTAAACTTAAGCTAGTTATAGACAAAAAATATTGAAGGTGGTCCGACTGTCATGAATTTGTGAAGAGATGCGAGTCTTCTTGAATTTCTTTCATACAGTTTCAAGTTGAACATGGACTTTTCAAAACCGAGACAAACTTTTCTCATATGCAGCTCTAAAATTACTGAATTTTCTGCAAAATAGGGATCCAAGTGCTGCTATGTTCCTTCCTTGCCATCAGAGACCACTTTCATGCAACGTCTAAATCCTTATTCAGCCACGTAATTATCCTCTTGCTTTGGCTTCTTAACTTACGCCACCTCCTACTAAAACTATTGCAAGTTGAATTCAAGACAACCCCATGCAAACGTGAATTCATTAGCCTTTTTTCTTTCCACGCCAACGTCTATTAGAATTAGGAGTTCAATTCCAATTTTACTTCTTCCATGCAGCCTTGGTTTTGTCTCAATAAATATCCAGCAGCTTGCTTCTTTTATGCTTTGACCTGCCCTGTAAAGACCAAAAATTACTTGACTAGAAACAGCTTGCATACAGCCCATACTTGCCCTCAGCTTCAATAAGTTTTTCTACCTTCTTTCTTCAACTTTTTATTCCAATTTTAACTCACGAAATCAGAATTTAAATGCCATCCAATGTTGCAAAAATTCAGCTAAAATTCAGCCATAAAAAATTGCAAAATCTGACTTCATTTCGTCCCAAAAGTGACGCTAAAAACATCAGGCTGTGTAGCTTCAGTGTTAAGCCAACTTTATGCATCCAGTTGGCTCCAAATTTAACTCCTTAAATTAATTATTTGAACTTGAATCTAACTATTCAAATGCAGCTCCAATTTAGCTCCAATCATCTTCAAAAAATCTTCAATTGATCTTCTAAATTCAAGTCTTCATAAATTATGCATTCGATCATCAAAATCAACCAATTTGCATTGAATTTCTTCTTTTTCCAAATTTCTTAAAATTTTCCTACACCTAAACAAATTAAGCATTTTTAGGAGTAAAAATTGAATTATTTCATTAAAAACATAGAAAAATTCATACAATTAAACACTAAAACAACTCTATTTTATAGAGTTATAACTCTCAGTCTAAGCAAGACAAGAATCATGGGTGACTAGACTAGGCTCAGTAGGTGTAAGTTTCATGTTTCATGTTCATGTTCATATAAGAATCATGGGTGACTAGACTAGACTAGGCTCCCCTACAAACTTCACAACAAGTGAATGGGCTTTGAGTAGGTTTTGGCTAACTAGCCTAGGCTCAGTAGGTGTAAGTTTCATATTCATGTTCTCAAAGGCTTTGGCTAAAGATTCTGTCTTAGCACTTAAAGCTGTAAAATCACTAAAAGTCATACATTCTTGAGGTTTTCTTAAGATGCTACCTCTTATTAGACTATCGACAATTTATTGGTTGTCATATCCCCAATCAAATCATAGGCAACGTCACAGGTCTTACTCTTGAGAGCACCAGCACAATAGCATCTAGAATAGTCCTAGTAGCAACTATTAACCCATTATAAAATATATGAATTTTTAGCCATTTCGGTAGTCCATGGTGTGGACACCTCCTCAAGAGCTCTTGGAATATTTCCCAAGCCTCATACAAGTTTTGAGTTGTGTTGGGCAAAGGTAGTAATATCATTACTCATCTTGCCCGTCTTGGTCAAAGGAAAGAATTTAGCTATAAACTTCTGTACCAAATCATCCCAAGTTGTAATTGAATCCGATGGCATGGAAGATAACCAAATTTGGGCTTTATCTCTAAAGGAAAAAGGAAATAACTTAAGTCTAATGGCATCCTTAATAACACAATTATTTTAAATGCGTCACATATCTCTAAGAAATCCCATAAGAAAGCATCAAGGTCTTCACTTGCATGACCACTAAATTGTACTAAAGCTTTGGATCATATGGATGAATGCTGATTTAATCTCAAAGTTATTGGCTTGAATGGCTGGCCTTCTAATGTTGGGTTGGAAACCATTAAAGTAAGGTACAGCATAATCCTTACAGGCTTTAATGTCAATTTGTTCGGCCATTGTGGTAGGTTTAACTTGTCTCTCCCCTCTAATTTTGCTATGTGTGTTTTCTATTTTAGATCAAAAGGGATTAACTCACGACTCTTAATGGATTGCATACATTGGCCATAAGGATAACTAGCTCTAATGAAAGAATTCTAAAGAAAGGAACTATGTATGTACAACTAAAGAAGTAGGGCAATAAGGAAAGTTAGCTTATTTATACCTTAAAGAAACCAAATCAAGGCAAATTAGCAACTAGCCTAGAGTATATATGCTAAAAGGTGAAGTAATATAAAAAAGAGCATGTCAAAGCATGATATTAGCATAAAGGAAATCTTGACAACCTAATCCCTTACAACGGTGCCTACAAGTGCATAAGCCGTACAAGTAAAAATAGTGAAGGAGTTAAAATATCATTCCCATGAGAACTAGTGAAGAGACCTTAGCTAAATACCTATCATTGGCATACTCTATCTAAAGTTAACTCATTCAAATACAGTAGGCATCATAATCTAAACTTGAAAGAAGAGCATGAACAAGAATCTAAATTGCATAAACCCAAACTACACTAAAGCAATAATAAGGAAAGCATAACATGAATCATAAGCAAAATAGTAGATAAATGGCATTTATTGAAATCAAACAACAAAGAAAAACATTTCTAAACTAATGAACATGAAATATAAAGCTTGAATTAAAACAAAGTAGAAAGTAAAAAGCATTAGTATGAAACTTTGCCAAAAGTTGAATCTACTTATATGTAACTTCAAATGCAAATGCAAATGCAACTTAATTCTAATTGAACTCAATCTAAAACTGAATCTTAAATGCAAAAACAGTAATGTAACAAGACTTAGAATGCAAATGGGTTGAAGTTGCACAAAAGAAAATGCAAGGAAAGGTAAAGAACATTAAAATTTGTAACCTAGATCGAAAGCTGGAAATGTAAAAGTGTTAAAATTAAAAGCTAGATCCACAATCCTAAAAAGCAATTTAACTTAAAGTGAGCTAAAAAACTTGGATCTATAAGTTAACTACAAAATCAAGCAAAGAAATTAATCAAAAAAATGTAGTAACAAGCTCTATCAACTTAAAAAAAATCAAGTGTTGGAAATGTAAAAACAAAGCAATTGAAAAGAAATTAGACAAATAGCTATGTAAATCAACAAATTAAGTGTGAGGAATTGAAATAAAGCAAGTAAGTGAAATAACAAGATCAAATGAGAGAAGACTCCACAAGTGCTGTCATCACTTGCTTCCGCCTTTATTGCCAAATCTCCAACCTAAACTTACAAGATTTTTAGGAAAATTTGTAGAATGAATTTGCCAATGAAAATTCTTAAATTTTAAGTATTATGAATTTATAGTTTGCAAAAAAAATTAGAATAAAAAAGTGCAGGAAATCATTGAAACTTGATATGAAAACCAATGATAGTGTAGTGAAAAAAATAGCCAAACAACATTGAGAAATTAAAGGAAAAAGCTTGTAAATGTGTAAGAAAACTTAAAGAAAATTAAATTGCATTGCTTGAACTTTAAAGTGAATGAAAAGTAAATGCAAAAAATGTAAATTTTGTTGGAAAATGTAAATAAGTTTCTCCCAAATAGCCTTTTAAATGAACAGAGAAGAAACTATTAGAGATTAAAATGATCAAGAAAGTAAAATACAAGAAATATAAATCATAAATTCTACTCTAATCTAACTTTCCCTCTTTGGCCAATCACACCTCCTATTTATAGGCTAAGGATGATGTGTTCCAACTAATCAAATTATAAAAAATGCCAGCTAGGGTGTCACATGTATAAGATTTTTCCATGTCATCCAATCTCATCTCTTTAATTATCTCCAAGCTCTTTTCCTTTGATCTTTTAAGCTCTAAAAAATTAGAATTATGAGCAATAAAGAGTTTCTAAATTGTCAACTAAGTAGTTGCCCATTGGCCTTCCTCTTTAAATCTAAAATAGGCCCTAACTCCACTTTGATTATGCTAAATGCATTAAATGGCTAGGAATTGATATTTGTCTTCAATTTTAGGTGCCAAACATCCTTCATTTGATTTTCAATTTAAAAGCCATTTAATTGCCAATTTAGCCTTGTAAAAATCTAGAAATTTCTAGCTTCAATGCAATCTCCAAAAGCCAATCTAATGCCTTGTATCTTTTTTAGCTCATGTAACTTTACTATAAAGGTTACAAACATTTAATGAGCTAAAAAGGCTGATTAAACAAGAAAAATATGAAAAATAACACTTGAATTGAAGTTCAGTAAAGCTTACATAAGTAAAGGAAGCAATGAAGAAAAGTTAGAAAAAATCTCCCAAATAAGGTATTTGTACAAGCTTTACACTAGTTCAGCCAAATGGTGAATTTTAGCACAAAAATGTACCAAAATGACTCCAAAATTGCATATTTTTACTTTTTCCATTTTTTTTAACCTACACATTGAATATTAAAGCAATTAGGAGTATTTTTGCTATAAAATCTCAAGGATTAAGCAATAATTTACTATAAAATGCCTTAAAAACATATGATAAAATGCTAAAATTTAAGTGCAATCACCAATGCTTCATACTAAACTTCATTATTTGAAGTTCTAAATTTAAACTTCAAGGCATATTGGAACTGTATATTATCAAGGCTGACCAATATTAGCTTAGCGTTACATTTGTCACTTATGGCTAACCCATCCATATGAAGTTTCCATGCTTTCTTATCCATCAGTTCTTTGGTTGAGTTTTGTTCACCCATGATTTTTTCTTTGGCCAAAGTACACTTAACAACAAAATTTACTAATACTTGTGATTTTAAAGTCGATTTGGGTAGTATATATCAGTTGAACTCACTAAGCTCTATCATCTATTTGATCAGTTTTCTTGAAAGAACTAGTTATTGCAGGATTTACCTTATAGGTTGGTCGATCAATACATTTATAGTATGGATTGAAAGTGTGGCCTTAGCTTTATGACAGTAGTCCTAATAGCATAAGCTAGTTTTTTTATTTTTAGTAGTTTAGTTTAGCCCTGTTAAAACCTTACTAACAAAATACACTAGTTGCTATTTTTCTCCTTTTTCTTTTACTAGTGCTAAGCTGATAGCTTGGTCAAATTTTGTTATGTATAAGTACAGTGGTTTAGTTTATCTCAAATTTAACAGCAATAGAGGCAAGAAGAGAAATTCTTTAAGCTCTTCAAAAGCTTATTGGTATTGTGGTGTAAATTAGAAGTCTGAGATGTTCCTGAATACCTTAAAAAAAAGCAAGCATCGATCTAGACATAAATCTAATTAAGGCAGCTATTCTTCCTATTAACCACTACACCTCTTTCACTCAAGTCGGTGGCTTCATATTTATGATGGCATGCACATTTTCTGAATTAGCTTCTATGCATTTCTAATGTATCCTAAGAATTTGCCTGAGGTGACTCCAAAGCCACATTTACTTAGCTTCAGCTTCATATTATACTTTCATAAGGTATTAAAAGTCTTTCTCAAGTCTTATTTCTAACAATCATGTCATTTACATATGCTTTCATATTGCAACTAATCTAGACCCTAAATTTTTTATTAACGTCTTTGCTACATAACTTCTACATATTTAGGCCAGATAACATCCTCCTATTAAAATATAAGCCATTTTTAGTTACAAAAGTAATTTTTTCCTTGTCCTCTTTCGGTGTTTTGATATGATTATAGCAATAATAGCCATTTATGAAGCTAAAAAAGTAATGTTTGAGATTGTTATCTATCACTCAATTTATGCTAAAAAAAAGAAAGCTATCTTTGGAACATACCTTATTCAGGTAGGTAAAATTCACACACATTCTCTATTTATCATTATAGTTTTTCACCATTACTACATTATTTATCCATTTAGGGTAATAGACTTCTCTAATAATCCAGCTTTCAACAGCTTTTTGGCTTCTTTTTCTATGGCCTTTTATCTTTTAAGGGTAAAACATATCTTCTTTTAACAAACTAGTTTCATATTTGAATCAGTTTTAAGCCTATGTACCATTAATAAAGGGTATATGCCTAGCATGTTGAGAAGGTTGAGTTGAATAGGTTGGTAATACTTCTTAGTACTTGGATTAGTTCACTTTTTGCTCAAGCTTAGAGCCAATATGTGTGCATTTTTCTTGGTCATGTTGGAAAAATGGAACAAGTGTGAACTTTTCAACTGTCTTGGGATAAGATCAATATTTGGCTTTTAATCAATAATCTCTTTTTGCTTGTTCAAGTTAATATCATATCCTACAAAAAAAAAAACATTTCCTAATGTGAATTTCTTTGTCTTTCTAATTTAGCTTACTAGCTTTAGATGAGTAATGCTCAAGTAGCACTAAAATAGGAAAATGCATTGATATGCTAAGTATGAGCTATGAACAATAAAGTTTTTCTTTGATTTACATATTATATTCATAATGTCATTTCTAGTTTGGTGCTGCTTATCAGCTCAACTTCATGGCCAAATCTTTTATTTATAATTTTTAAGCTTAAAAACTTGTTCAAGTCCTCTGCTTTTAAAAAAACTTTTTTTTCATTTTCTTTTCCTTTTCTAATCAATTGCTATCTTTTTACCATATGATTGATTTCATTCCTATAGTACTCTAACTTCATGATTTACCTTGTCCTACATCTCCTCTTTGTCGGTTGAATTTAGAATTGTTGGGACCTAGTCTTTTTTTTTTCATGGTAGTCAATAGCAATTCCTGGCCATGACTGGTCTCTTCTAACATCTCTTATCCCATTGAAAGTATGAAATTTGATTTTTAGGTGAGGAGCTTACCCTACAACTCTCATGGTAGATTGGGTTGGTCGACCTAGTGTCATGTTGCAAGTTAAAGGGATATTTACCACCCTGAATTCAATGATCAAGCTGACTGTTCTAAGTTTGTTTCCCAAGGTGATTGTAGAAATCTAATTTTGTTAGAAATATTTTTTTTAAATCGGGGCTTATTTCTATAATTAGGTCTTGATCATAAATTTTTTAGATCCATTAACGGTTCGTTAAAAAATGCTCAAGAATGAAGCCTAATGTAGGCCTCATAGTGAAACCGCTTGTATAGGCCCGAATTAATGGTCCATTAAACAAAAAACCAAATAATAAATAATAAATAATAATAAAATAAAAAATAAAAAAATATATAAGAAAAAGCTTGGCCAAAAAAAATATATATAACAAATATATAAAATATATATAAAAACAAAAAAAAAATGCTTGGAGCCTAAACAAAAAGCTAGGAAAAATTAAATTAATTAAAAATTAATTAAAAGAAAGGAAAATTCCAAATATGTAACATTTTTAATGAAAAATAAATAAGATTAAATAAGATAAGTCACATTGGTTGTCACTTTTTTAATTTGCACTTGCATTATTTGTTTTGTTCCTTGTTACATTGAAAACAAAACCTTTAAAAAATTTTAAATTCCATGCCTAGATGTTAGAAGGAATAAAAAAAAATCATATTTTAAAAAATAATAATTCTGCCAAAGTTTTGGGGAATTATTAAATATTAAAAACAAAAATTATAGTAGATTAATAAATAGTAATAATAATAAATTTTTAATGAAAAAAGAAAATATATAAAAAAATTATATAAAAATTAAAAATTAAAAATCATAAAAAAAATGAGCTTGCTCTGAAAGTCTGCCTAGATATTGATAATTTTTAAAGAGGTTTGTAAATTTTTGGAACCCTAAAACAACCTTCAATGAAATTATAAATGAAACCCTAAAATCCTAAGTGAAACCCTAAAACTCTTAGTGAGACCTTAAAGCCTTAAATAAAACCCTAAGTGAAATCTTGAAATCCAAGTTGAAATCTTAAATAAAACTTTAAAATCTTAATCCACTCAAAACCTCTAGATCATCCCCAAATTCAAGGTTTTATGTGAAAATCTTTTGTGAAATAATTTGTTTTCGAATTCGCCTAAATGATGAGGTATTTAGGAAATTTCTTTTCATTAAAAATTTTCATATAATTTTGTATTTTAAAATAATAAAATTAAATAAACAATAAAAAAAAAAATAGGTTCTTAAATATAAATACTCATACCCAAGCTTTGCCTGAAAGTTGGAGAGTCCAAGTGGGTTTTTTATATTTAAGAAGCTAATCTTAAATTCGTATCTCATCGTCATTTAGGACATGTATTTATATCTATATTTGCATTTATTACTTATATATATGCTTGCTTTTAATTATTGTATATATTACTTATATATATATATATATATGATGAGGTATTTAAGAAATTTCATTTCATTAAAAATTTTCATATAATTATGTATTTTAAAATAATAAAATTAAATAAACAATAAAAAATAAAAAAGAGGTTCTTAAATATACATACTCATACCCAAGCTTTGCCTAAAGGTTGGAGAGTCCAAGTGGTTTTTTTATATTTAAGAAGCTAATCTTAAATTCGTATCTCATCGTCATTTAAGACATGCATTTACATCTATATTTGCATTTATTACTTATATATATATGCTTGTTTTTAATTATTGATGTTTATAGTTAGCTATTTAATTATTTATTTATTGTCTAACAAATTTTAATTTAAAAATAAATAAATAAATAATATTAAAATAATATTATGAGAAATATAATTTTGGGTACTCTGCCTAGATGTTGGAGAGTCATCAAAAATTATCATTTTCAAAAAATATTATTTTTACTTTTAAAAAAGTATTGTGGTAAATCTTAGATAAAAATGATTATATTCAAATTTTGCCTTTATGTCAGAGAATTTTAAGAGATTTCTTTAATTTAAAGATTTTCACAACATTTCTAAATAAAGATTTTTAAATAATCTTATTCCTTAAAAATGAAAAGAATTATAATTAAATTTCATATAAAAATCAATTTTGTCTAAAATTATATAAATAGTGCATGATTAATTGGTACCAATCTTATGGGCATAGTGAATGTGCTAATCTTTCCCCACGTATAGCCAACTCACAAACCAAATCTTTTTTTCATAGACTAAAATTATCTTTTTAATAAACTTTAAACCCATTTTTTTGTTTTATTAAAAAGGTAAAATTTTTTGGTGAGCAATCACACCCTAAAAAAGATTGGTAGTGATTCTCTATGTTTTCACGATTTTAAATTTTTACATCTAATGATCAAGTCTCTGGATTGATACACTATGATGGCTTTGTGACTCCATTGGGGACTATTTGAAAGTCAGGAAAAAAATTTTAATCATGCATTATAAAAAATTTTGGAATTAATTGGTTTTAGTTGAGACTTAATTTATTTTCATTCATATTAATTTTTCAAAAAATAATAAAAATGCATGTTAATTATCATCTTATTTTAATTTTGTTATTTGTAATTCATTTATGTTGTTTAGATTGATATATTGCTTTGCACATTCACTTACATGCATGAGCTTTAGACTTGAGCTCCATCCCTATTAGAAAGAAGTGAAATAGCTATGCTCTTGTAAGGTGATAACCTCCGTATTTGCTAGCAAAACACTTCCACTTAGATCAAACTCTTTTCATTTGTAGCCTGTAATAGGTGAAGATTGGTATGTCTTATTAGTCTGTAATGGACAATGATTTAAAGTTTCATCTAAGAACCTTTAGATTAATAAATCCGGTCATAGCATATTGTGAGCCATAAAAAGCCTACCTAGAGTTGAACCATGTTGCCTTTTGGAAAATCACCAAAAGTTAGGACATTGTATTATTCAATTGTATTATATGGTTTTTTTTATTTCTATTATTTATTTGTTTTGGATTATTAATTCATTTTATTTATTAGTGTTTAATTTTGTTGCATACATTATATAGGCATTATATTTTAAGAGAGTGCATTTTTTTGGGTCAATGATCAGCAAATGAAGCTTTCATGAAGCCATTAGTAGTAGCAAACTCTTATAAAAATTATTTAGAAGTTAAAAGCTATACTAATTCCTTTTGTAGAAATTACTTAAATTAGGATATGTAGGGGTACTTTGATACAGTTTATGTCTAAAGGTAATAATAGTGCAAATAAAGTTAGGATCCAAAAAAAAAGAGAAGAAAAGAAAAAAAGAAAAAAACAGTCCAAATAAAAAGATAAAAAAGCAAAAAAGAGATTTAGATAAGGATTTGTCATTTTTTTGAAATTTAATCATTACATTTTACATTCATTGTTAAGGTGATTTGTATATTTTGGACTGTTCCATTTTTGTACATATCTTTACATTATTATCATATTAAAGCTTTCATAGACATATTTTGTATGGCATGTAAATTAGGAACTATATCATTCATTTAGCAAGAATTATAGCATAAGTATTTTGGTTTAAACCCTTGAAATAAAATATTTATTTTGATGGGTATAAGAAGCTAAAAAAATAGAAAATCAATTGAAGGCCTGAATTAGTGCGTTAGAATGCAATCAAGAGGAGTTTGGTCATGATTTTTGAATGATGACAAAATAGCTAACTGAGTTAATAAAAATAGTTGATAGACTTAAAAAACTTAAGTTGATGCTTTCTCAAAGGTCTTTACAAGTTTTAGCCTAAGAAAGTCCTATGAACTCATGGAGTTACAATCAAATGATTCCTGCTTGGCCCAATATATTTCTTAAACATGCTAAAGCATTTAGTGGTTTAAGAAATAATGAAGCTTTGGACATGATCATAAAAGGGATGAGTGATTTCACCACCTAAGTGTTTAAGCTTTAGAATTTGATTTTTAGGACAAAGGTTCCAGGTTCCATACAACTTTCACCAATCATTTCAAACTCAAACCTACATTTAAATCCTTTTCATGTCTATTTTCGACCTTCTTTCCAAGCATCTAGGATCAGGCCTCAAAGCTTTATATATTCTTTGAGAAGTCCACATCTTTAACCTTTCTTAATGTTGCACCTTTGCACCACCACCAAATTCTTGGACTCCTAGTCAATCTATTACCCAAAAATTACGTAAAAAAAGGAAAAAGTTAGATCCTATCCCCATTTTATATGAAAAACTTTTTTTTATCTGTTTGAGAGACACTTTTTTTATTTTTGTGCCTTCAAAGCCTTTAAAGCCTTTAAACTTAAAATATTTCAACCCAAATGTAAGATGTGAATACCATGGTGGAAATACAGGGCATTCCATTGAGAATTGTGAGGGTTTCAAACATAAAGTGCAATCATTCATATATGCAAAATGGTTTGATCCAACAACAATAGGGGATTAAAGATTTAGGAATAATGAGAAAGAGATAGCATGATGATGAACGTAGATGGGGATTTTGTTTTCAAGTGATATGTTGTTTGGAAAATAAAATGCTTTGTGAATTTCTTTTGTTTATGAAATGTTTCTTTTTGTTAATATGGTGTTGTTTTTTTGAACTTGAACATGTGAATTATAGTTTGTCTTTAATTCTTGTCCCTTTTCTAATTTCTACTCTTTTCACTAGAGAGCTTTATCATTTGTGCATTCATTCATTCATTCATTTATCCATATATTATCCATTTAGTAGAATGCAATTCATGAGTGCTAAAAAAAAAATTTCTTCAAGAATAATCCATACAATTTTTTTTAAGGATCAGGAGAATATTGATTTGAGAAAAGAGATGAAGAGATTATCAAAGGACTTTTTGCTCAAGGAAATGATCAACTTAAATGATCTAACTTAGTACCCATAAGGGAGGAGTCATGAAATCTAAAATGAACAGAGGAGGTATAGTCTCTTGTAAGAAAAGATTTAAGCTGTTAAAGGCAAGGATAAATTTTATGATGCAAAGGAATCCCACTAACTCCAGATGTGGTTATTTCACCCAAGTTCAAGGTTTTGACATGTGATAAGTATAATGAAACTGGATGTCCTGAGACATATTTGCTTAATACTATCACAAAATGGTTGGGTATGTCAATGATAAAAAGTTGCTTATTCATACCTTTCAAGAAAGTTTGACTGAGGTAACAGCCAATTGGTGTTACAATCTAAACAACAGCCAAATTCATAATTGAAGGGATTTATCTCGAGCATTCTTAAAGTATTACCAACACATGTTGGAGATGGCTCTAGATCAATTAATCTTTCAAAATATGAGAAAGAGCCCAAATGAAAGCTATAAAGAATATGTTGCTAGACGGAAGGAGGTTGTATTGCAACTCTAACTACCCTTAACTAAAAGGGAGTTTAATTTCCTATTTATGGATACTCTTCCTTTTCTTTATTGTGATAAGTTGATTAGTAATACGTTTTTAGAATTTGCCAATCTACTATTTGTTGTCAGTAGAATTCATGATGGCATAAAAAATGAAATGATTATGGATGCCAATGTGGAAACTCCTAATGAAAGGCAAGGGAATATTTCTAATGAATACACTCAAAAGGCAATTATTAAAGGGTGAAATAAGAGAAAGCTCACTATGATACAAGAAGATTTGATGAATGACTATTCCCAATGGTTATCATATCATTCCTAACCGATGCCTCAGGTTGGTAACTTTTCTCAATTATTTCATCCTTGTGTTTCAATTCCTTCATCACAAATATCCACAAAACAAAGGATTAACCAAGTCATTTACGAAGCCGTAAGAGAAAGAGAGTCAAGATGTATCACTCTCAATGTTTTACGCTGAGCTCTTCACCCTAATTGTCAAAAATAATATGATCTTTATTGTCTCTATAAAACCCATAAAGCCTTTCTACCCTAAGTGGTATGATCCCAATACTAAGTGTGAATTTCATGATGAGGTTGAAGGGTATTCCATAGAAACTGTACTACCTTCAAGGATACGGTTCAGACTTTGATTGGTGCAAATCCCATGAAGTTTAAATAATTGATTAATGGTTTTGATGATCGATACTAGTGGAGTTGAGGGTCGATAACGCTAAAGTGGAAGTGCCAAGTGGATAACTTTTTCTTTTTATAAATTTGAATGACATTTTGAAAGCACTATTAGAAATGTGAATTTTTGGTTCAAGTCTGAATGTTTGCATTGAATGAATGGACATAGTGTCTCATGAATTTATATTGTCATTTAAGATTTTTTTTATCTTTTTTCAAGTTTTTGACTGGTAGGTTTTCTTTGGAAGAAAATAGTAAAAAAAAGAAATTATTGGATTTGAATAAAGCCGTACATAGTTAAGTCCTAAGGTTATAGAAAAAAAGTGCCTTTAAAAATGAAAAAAAAAGAAAAAAAAAGTGAAAAAAAAAGAGAAAGTTTTGTGATAAAAGAAATGAGTCTTGGCAAAGTTGGCAATCATTATTTAGGCTCAAATATCTAAACTTATTTCCTAAATCATTTAGTTCGTCCCATTCATTAGCCATAACCCTTTAATAGCCTTAAATTTTAATTTGTGAACCTTGTTTTCACTTGATAATGTTATGATATCGAAGGGTGATATTCTTTTCCAAGATAATGAATAATGAAATAACTAATTAAAAAAAATTTTGGATTCCTAGAAGTTTAGGCAAATAAGACAATTTTTGTTTTAAGAATTCAGATGTGGTAATTTGATGTGTTAGTGTTACGCTATAGCTCTAAAAGTTTTCAACATCAAAGCCAACCTAAGTCCAATAAAATGACCTCAAATTTACCAACCTTTTAGGCTTTAATCCAAAATTGGCTTGGCCTATGTGCCTTAGGGGCACATTAATAAAAAAAGAAAGACCCCATTGCCCTTAAGATAACTTGAGTTATGATCAACCTATTCGTTCTTTTTTGGTGTAGTGACATGAATTATTTGATACCTTAAACGAGTTTATTCCATATGACCTTTTTCTCGTCAATTCCACTTTAACATTTTCTTGTAATAACTTTCATTAATGGTGGTTTGTTGGAGCATCTTTTATCATATTATTGGCAAAGTGGATTAATGTATGAGTTATAAGGGGCATGTAAAAAAAAAGAAAAATAAAAAAAATAAAAAGAGAAATATAAAAAAGGAAAGGAAAAAGATAAAGAAATGGTTAGGACATCATGCACTTAAGAAATTTGAATAAATCCAAATAAAATCCTAACAAATTCAAAGTTTTGGAAAAGAGACAAGGAAAAAATAAAAGCCTAAAATAGAAAAAGCCAAAAGAAAGTCAAGAAAGCCAATAATTCTAAAAAACAAAAAAAACTTTTGGAATGAAAACCTTTATTCAAGTTAATTTTCCTAAAGATAACTACTTTACAATTTAAGTGATCATACTTAAAATGAAAAATGGCTATCTTTCATTATTTTTTCACTAATGTGAAAAGTTATCTTTTATTACTTTTTGAGCTTGATAAAATTCTTTCAAAATAAATCTTAACTAAGGATCACCCTTTATACTAAGTGTAAAAAAGTGATGCATTTAGGGGTTAAGAATGGTGATGTCCAAATAATCCCTTGTGTTAGGGCAAAAGCCCAAGATAAAAGTTCTCACAAGTTTTGAATTCATTTAGAGAAAAAAAGAAGTGAAAGAATGAGAAAGAAAAAAAGTCAAAACAAAAAAAGGAAAAAAGAGGAAAGAAAAAAAAGAAAAAATGAAATGAAATGAAATGAATGGGTGGAAAGCATAAAAAAATGAAAAGGAATATACCTTAGAGTGTATCCTTTACATGAAAGAATGATCTCTAGTTTTAATTATCTATAAACACTTGTTTTGGGTTTCTTTTATCATTTTCTTTGATAACCTCGAACCTTAGCCAATTTTACATCTTATGAAATGTCCATATTGGATCAAGCATAGATGTTTACAAATTGAAGAGTTTTTCTTGGAAAAATACCTATAAAACCCATAAATCATTAGGTCTTCTTTATTACCTAATTTTTTGTTTGGATCATTATCTTCTTTTAGGAGAAATTTGAATTCTTAAGTGCATGGTGCAATAATAAAAAAAAAGACAGAAAAAGAAAGAAAAAGATAAAAGATAAAAAAATGAATATGGCTCTAGGGTGAAAACCCTACAAAAGGTATTCTAGAGCAAACCTTGAATGCCATTTCTAATGCTAAATAAGGTGGATGTCGAATAAAGATAAGCCAAACTTTTTGGTAGATATGAAATATCAAAGTCGCAAAAGTTTGAAAAAGGTTGATTTTAAAAATCTCAACTTTTTTGTCTTCATTCTCAAAAAATCTTTCAAAGTCTAAAGCCCTTATAGCTAACCTTAACATATATCAAAATGTCACATTTGAAGGCTAAAAAAAGTGTTTAACATGTTTGGTTTTCAAGGGATTCATGTTTTTAAAGAATTTATGTTTCATTTGTGAGTTTACGTGGAAAAGCATATGCCTCTTTTATCCCCTTTGGGTGGAGAAACCCTTTTGAATGAATAGAAACCTTAGTCTGATGAATCATTTAATCATTTGGAAAGAAAATTTTCACTTTTTTCATTTCTGATAGGGATTGCCAATTTTTGAGAAAATTTAAGTCTAGTTTTTCTGACACCTAAACTAGGTTTTAAACCTAGTTTAGTTGGCAACAATGAAAATTTAAGCGAAGACGATCTGGCATCATTGAAATTTAAGCTCAATTTAGTTGGCACATAGGTTTTAAGTCTAGACTAGCTAGCACCAATGAAAATTTTAAGCCTATATTAGTTGGCACCAATGAAGTTTTACTTAGCATCAATCAAAATTTAAGCCCTGTTTGGCTGGCATCTAGGTTTTAAGCTCAGATTAGCTAGCATATAAGCCTAGTTTACTTGGCATGTAAGCCCAGATTTGTTGAAAAAGTATGCTCCCCTTTGTCCCTTTTAAGTGGTGAAGTCTCGTAGAATCAACAAAAATCTTGGGTGTAGAATCATCCAATCCATTGAGAGAGAAAATTTCCACTTATTTTATTTCTAATAGGGAACGTTATTGCCCCATAAAAATTTAAGTCTACCTAATGAAATTTTAAGCTTAGTTTAGTTAGCATTCAATAAAAATTTAAGTCTAGTTTAGCTGGCACCCAATGAAGTTTTAAGCCCAGTCTAGCTTCCATCTAATGAAAATTTAAGCTCAATTTAGCTGGTACTTAATGAAAATTTAAGTCCAATTTAGTTGGAAGTAATGAAATTTTATGCTTAGTTTAGTTGGTACCAATGAGTTTTAAGCTTAGTCTAGCTGGCACCTAATGAAAATTTAAGCCCACTGTAGTTGGCACCAAATGCAAATTTAAGCCTAGTTTAGTTAGTATTCATCAATGCAAATTTAAGCCTAGTTTAGCTAGCACCCAAATTCAACCCTAGATTAGCTAGCATTCATCAATTAAAATTTAAGCTAAGTTTAGCTGGCACTCAGGTTTTAAGTCCAGTATTGGCAACATTAAGAAAGCTTATACCTAGTTTAGCTGGCCCATAAACCTAGATTAGCAATCACCTCATTTGATCAGTAGTTCAAGCTCGATCACCTCATTCAACCTACGGTTCAATACCCATCATTCTTATTTTTTGACTCACGATTTAATCTTTTTCGTCTGAAAAAAAAAAAACCAAAAGACCAAAAAGTTAGGACAAAAGAAAAATAAAAATAAAAAAACAAAAAAAATTTCTTCTAAAGAAGTAGTATCTGGACAAAATTGTTGTTTATATCTTTGTATTATTCCTAATCTTCATAAATATGCAAAATGAAGCAGTTGTGGACACCTAATTTTATTTGAAATATTTTATTTTTAAAAAATCAGATCTTGTTTCCGTAATTGGGCCTCGATCATCAATTTTTTAGGTCTATTAACAATCCATTTAAAAATGCTCAAGGGTGAGACCCAATGTGGGCCTCACAGTGAGACCCATTGTATAAGCCTAAATTAATAGTTTTAAACAACAAAACCAAATAATAAATAATAATTAATAAAAATAAAATATATATAAGAAAAAGTTTGACCAATATATATATATATATACAAAATATATAAAAAAGCTTGGAAAACCCAAACAACAGGGTCAAGGCCTAAAATACTAGTTTCTTATTGAAGGCCCATAAAAGAAACCCATTTGGCCTAAAAATTTTGAATGAAAATGAAGCCATTCGGACTAGTTAGTGGTGTGAAAAAAAAGGACAAAAAAAAAAAAAAAAACTGCTTGGAAGAAAAAAAGAAAGGGGGAACGTGCATGAGAGCGTGAGGTGTGAACGAACATAAAAAGAAGAAAGCAGGTAAAGGGCGAGGAACATGGGAAGCGAACAGGAAAAGAAAAATAAAACAAGGAAGAAGGGGCCAAAGAGAGGAAAGAGAAAACTAGAAGAAAAGAAAGGAAAACAGAAAAGACGAGGGAGAAGAGAAGTGCAACAGAAGAAACGTGCAGAAGAGACGTGTATGCGCTGGAAAAGGGGGAGAGGTGAAAAGAAAAGAAGGCAGAAAAGCTGGTAGGGGCGTAAACCAAAAAACAAGCAGAAGAGAAGACGTGCAAGGAGAAAGGGAGGAGCAAAGGAAAAAAGGGGATGCCTGCGCGAAAGCATGGAAACTGGGCAAAAAACTAGAAGAAGCACGCAGAAACAAAAAAAAAAAAACAAAGAAGGAAAACGGGGCATGCAGGGGGGAGAAGAAAAGAGAACGAACTAGGCGAGAGGAGGACGGGAGAAAGCAAACCACTGTACGTGGGTGCGTAAGCAGGCAGCAAACAGAAAACCAGAAAACAAAAGAAGGCAGAAAAAGAAATCAAACCAAAAAAGAACAGAGGCAGAATGTGAAAAATGCAAAAGCAGAAACAGTAAAAATATCAGAAAAAGTTCGTCGCAAGCCAGAAACAAACTACAAGTAGAAAACGCAGAGACGAAAAGAAGCAAAAGGCAACCTAAAAAACTGAGCAGAACCAAAAAGGTGGGAGAAAACAAACTGAACAAAAAGGGAAGAAGCAAGAAGCAACAAACAGAAGTAGACATAGAAACGAAAAAAAGTAAGCTCGCATGCCTTTCTTGTATAAATGTCTATGATAGGAAGTTGCCTTTCCTCCCTTGCCTTTCGTTGGTTTTATTTTTTATTTTTGTTTTGATTTCCCAGCCTCATTCATATCATTTAGGGTCTGTTTGATCTTAGTTTTTTTCATTTAGTAGTTGTTTAAAAGTTTAAGACTTCAGATTTCTGAAAGGAATATAAAACCAAGAATCAACAATGAAGAAGATGAAGGAGGATTTTCTGAATAGGGGAAAGTAGGAATAATGCTATTGGGGTATCTTGCATGGGTTTGCGTGAATGGTATAAAGCTCCCACGTTCTTTCCTCTGCATGTTGGATGTGTTGGGGACATTTTGACAATTTTTTGGTTTCCTAGTTCCTTGTATCGAAGAATAAAAAAAAAAAAAAAAACTTTCCAAGCTACAGGGGCTATGGGGGAAGATATATTATTTATTTACAAATAACATTTTTTATGAGGTTTAAAATTGTTTGTTCTCAATAACATTTATTTTTCATGCATATTTCATATCACTCTTGTCCGACCACATTTTTTTAATGCTGATTAAATTTAATTATAATTTAAATTTCATACAATTTTAATTTCTTTGTTGGTTGAATTTTTATTCTTATGTTAATCTTTTATGCTTTTGATGCAATTCATTTTCCATGCATTTTAGCTTTATGTAAAATAAAAAATAATAATGAAAAAAAATTAAAAAATGTGTTTAAAAAAATGAAAATGACAATCTTGGAAACCCTGTTTAGA
This sequence comes from Durio zibethinus, assembly GCF_047325235.1. Classification (NCBI taxonomy): domain Eukaryota; kingdom Viridiplantae; phylum Streptophyta; class Magnoliopsida; order Malvales; family Malvaceae; genus Durio; species Durio zibethinus. The sequence goes on along the minus strand of NC_143174.1, from coordinate 8,611,215 downwards.
TATTGGAAAAAATCCAAATCATATCTTTTAAATTTTAATTTTGCCTAAATGTTGAGAAATTAATAAAAAAACTAAATTAATTAAAAGAAAGGAAAATTCTCATGATATAAAATTTCTAATGAAAAATAAATAAGATTAAATAAGATAAATCACATTGTTTGTCACTTTTTTAATTTGCACTTGCATTATTTGTTCTGTTCCATGTTACATTGAAAATAAAACCTTTAAAATTTTTTTTAAAATCCTTGTTTAAATGTTGGAGAGAATAAAAAAATTATGTTTTAAATAATAATAATTATGCCAAGATGTTGGGGAATTATTAAATATTAAAAACAAAAATAATAGAAGATTAATAAATAGTAATAATAATAAATTTTTAATGAAAAAGGAAAATATATAAAAATTAATTTTTGAAAATTATAAAAAGTGAGTTTGCTCCAAAAGTCTGGCTAAATATTAGAGATTTGAAAAGAGGTTTGTAAATTTTTGGAACCCTAAAATGACCATAAATAAACCCTAAAACGAAACTATAATTGAAACCTTAAAATCCTATGTGAAACCTTAAAACTCTCAATGAGACCTTAAAGCCTTAAATAAAACCTAAACCTTAAAGAGGCATTTGGTTCGGGGAAATCCATAAATTTTCCCCTGGAATCTTACTAGTGGATATTTGATTTCAACATTTGGTTCAAGATAATTCAATTATAAGAGAAAGTGATAGATTCCCAATAGTACCCAAAGTCCTGAAATCATAAAGCCATATCTCCTTATGGTATTCTAGGATTCCAGGGGCAAAAGTAGCATTATTTCCAAATTTGACTTGAATAAAAAATTGTGAAATAGCCATTACCCTTTTGAAAAGCATGTTTGAAAGTGATTGCAACTTAGTTGTAGTTTTTTGCTACTAATTTTTTTGGTATGATTGTAATTAATGGCATTTAGCATGAAAAATCACCTTAAATAATCCATCATTTAAAGCATTTTCTTTGAAGAAATGTTTTAAATAATCTTCTTTAAACTTTTTAAACACCTTTTTTTTCTAGGGAAACTAGTTGTTACTAAGGTGAAAGAAAATGAATTAAGAGATGACTTAACAAAGATGAATTTGCAATAAGAGATATATAAAGAATACGATTTGGATAGAAGAGAGGTAAATAATCACAAAAGAATATAAACCATTAACGAAAGCTTGTGGGCATGGGACCCAGTGATATAATCACCATGTGAGAAAAATGAGCAAAATATAAAGTGCTAGAGGAAGGGGTTAAACCTATAACCTTATGGTTAACAGCCATATGCTCTAATTGACTAAACTACTCCAATTTTTTTTATATTTTATTTTTTAAATCTTATAAGTAATGAAAAAGAGGCATTTTTTGTCCAAAAACACCTTAAATAATACCTTTAACAAATTGAAGGGTCTTATTTAAGGTATAAAGCACTAGAGGGAATGGTCAAACCTACGACATTATAGTTAAGATCCATATACTCTAATTAACTGAGCTACTCTAGTTTTTTAATATTTTATCTCTTAAATCTTATAAGTAATGAAAGGGATTATTTAAGGCATTTTTAGACCTAAAATGCCTTAAATAATCTTTTGATACATTTTAAAGGGAATTTTTTAAGGCATTTTTGGACAAAAAATGTCTCAAAAAATCACTTCACAATTTTTAAAGGGCATTAGTTAAGCATTTTTGGTCCAAAAATGCCTTAAATAATCTTCAATATTGTTTTGTTAAAAAATGCCTTAAATAATCTCTTTTCAAAAAATAAGCGAGATTATTTAAGGTGTTTTCAAACTAGAAATGCCTTAAATAATCCCTAATATTTTTATTGATGATATTTTATAAATAAAAATAGCAATCAAATAAAATATTTGTCTTCTATTGCTGCTAAAGGCATTATTTATCGTTTGGGTATTTATTACTAATAAAAACTAATAAAAAGTTGCCATCATATATATCAAGGAGATTATGGTAATTATTCAGGAATTAATTTATGTGAATTTTTCCTACCAAACGAGTGAATCTGAACACGCGATGCCCTAAAAATGGAAGAAAACCCTGGGTATCGCATTTTTTCGGGGATCACACTTTCCTCTAAAATCCAAGATTCCATGAACCAAATGCCTCTTAGTGAAATCTCGAAATCCTAGTTGAGATCCTAAATAAAACTTTAAAATCTTAATCCTCTCAAAACCCTAAGACCGTCCCGAAATTCAAGGTTTTATCAAAATATTTTTTGTAAAATAATTTATTCTTGAATACAGCTTAGATGATAAGGTATTTACGAAATTTTATTTCATTAAAAATTTTCATATAATTTTATATTTTAAAATAATATAATTAAATAAAAAATAAAAAATAAAGGGATCTTAAATATAAATAGTCACACCCAAATTCTACTTAAAGGTTGGAGAGTCCAGTGGTATTTTTATTTTTAAGAACTTGATCTTAAGTTCGCATCTATTCATCGTTTAGGACACATATTTACATCCATATTTGCATTTATTGCTTATATATATGTTTATTTTTAATTATTGATGTCTATGGTTAGCTATTTAATTATTGTTTAAAAAAATTTAATTTCAAATGAAAATAAACAAATAAATTTAAAATAATATTCCAAGGAATATAATTTTGAGTACTCTACCTAGATGTTAGAAAGTCACTAAAAATTATCATTTTTGAAAAATATTATTTTTATTTTTAAGGAAGTGTTATGGTAAATCTTAGACAAAAATGATTATCTTCGAAGTCTACTTTTATGTTGGAGAATTTTAAGGTATTTCTTTAATTTAGAGATTTTAATAGTATTTCTAAAAAATATTTTTAAAAAATCTTATTCTTTAAAAATGAAGAGAATTATAATTAAATTTCATATAAAAATCAATTTTGTCCAAAGTTATAAATAGCGCATGATTAATTGGTACTAATCTTATGAATACTGTGAGGGTGCTAATCATTGCCCATGCGTAACTGACTATCGAACCCATTTCTATTTTCATAGACCAAAATTGTCTTTTTAATAAACTTTAAACCCATTTTACTATTTTATTAAAAAGGTAAAATTTTTTTGTGACCAATGACACCTTAAAAAAGATTTGTGGCAACTCTCTATGTTTTCGTGATTTTAAATTTTTACACCTAGTGATTGAGTTTCTAGACCAATATGTTAGGATAGTGATCGAGAACTTGATTATCCCTTTTACAGGGACTTGCTCATTTATAAAATCACTCAAAGTGGAGGTGAACAACTTTAGTATATCTTTGATAATCCCCACTCTTCTTATTCTTAAGTAATGTAGGATGTTAGCTAACCTTCCATTGTCAAAAGGTATTCTTTTCAGCATATGATTGTACACCACTACCTTTATGACTATGGCATCATAAGGAAACTAAATCTTTTCTAGGTTTTCTGAGCTTAATGAGATCGGCTCGTCATTCTAGCATTTTTGTTCCTTGGACATGGATTCGATTGCCATCACTGTTCCCAAATTAAACCTCTTTTTGGTTGTCCCGCTAGTAATTACATTGATTATTCTCGCTATAGGTTGCTTATCCACCTTATCTATTCATTTATTTCTCTAGTAAGGTTCATGATTGGTATTATTTCGGTCACAGCCTTCTTTCATGTTTTTTAATTCTTTTTTAGCTGTTCTTCTTTTTCTTCTTTAAAAATCTTCTTTGTATTGTTTTAGTCTCTTGTTTTCTACAAACCTATTGAGTGACCTATTTTTATCAAAATTTCACTCTTGTTCATCTAGTTAATACAGTCATCATTTAATGCATATCTCTCTTTCTATTTGCATCAGAATCCTTTTTGAGAGGTAATCAATGCATTATAGTTATCATATCTTTTGCTCGGGCTCTTCACCTTAGGGTACCTATCATTGAATTTTTTCCTCTTAGGGGATTCTCAATCTTTCTACCTCTTTTTTTTTGTTAAGGTGAAGAGAAGTCCTTCTCTCACCTTAGTTATTTCCCCTTGTAATGTCAGCATTAATGTATTTTTCTTTTCTTAGGAGCAAGTTGGCTAGAGTCTTTGGGGGTTCCAAAGATAGAGTTTGAAGTGATTTTGTTTTCAAGTCTATTAGTGAAGGCGGCCATTGCTATAGTTTTTTCTAAAGTCTTTGGCTTGAATAACTATAGCTTTAAAACACATCACATATGTTGTCAAAGATTCTTTGTATTCTAGCTTAATTGACATCAAGCTTAAAGTCATCTTTTTTGTTCGGTAAGTACTTAAAAAATGTGTCAAGAATGAATGGTCAAACTATTTGAAAAAAGATATTGATTGTGCTCAAGGTTGAAATATAAAGATTGAGTTGCCTCTTTAAGAATTATTGCAAAGCCCTTTCATATTAATAGTTTATCTGCTCTTTTTATCCGTAAGTTTTATCCTAATATGTTCAAAATGATCAAAAAAATTAGTAGTGCCATCATAAATTTCAATAATAGGCATATTGAAGCCTTTAGGGGATAGCTCGGTTTATTCCTTGATAAAGTGTGAGGTTTCTAAGAATTTAAACTTCTTGTCAAATATCAAGGTCTTATCTTCCTTGGAGGCATTATCTGTTCATCTAAGTAATGTGCCTCTATATAGGGCATCAAAATTTTGGTGCCAAGCTCTTATTAAAGGGTAAAAACTTGATACATAATGAAATTAAAGATCGATTAAGGAGAAAGGTCAGGTTGGTCTTTAGAGCTTGTGCTTTTATGCTTAAGTTAATGATCGAAAGAAAGAGTAAAAAGAAAATCTAGAGAGACTGTTAAGAATTGATTACCTATACCTATGAAGATGAGGTATTTATACTTGAAAGGGGAGGCATTTGGATCTTGGTGATTCAAGCTATTGGACTTAGGTTTAAGGCGATGGGGCTAACTTATACTAACATGGCAAAAGGACATCGATAAAAAAATTGACAAGTCAACATATTCACAGGTTGTCAGGTGGAATGTGATGCTTGTCAAGCTACCTATGAACTTCGAGAAATAAGGTCGGCTTGACATGTTAACTTGGGCCAAATGACTAAAATAGCCCTAGGCCAATAGTAAGTTATTCTCTTCTGGAAAAAGGCTATTATACCTTTCTTTTATCATAAATGCTTCCACCATTTATAAAGAAAATCCTAATTCTACATTAAGGTAGTAAAAATGTTTAAGGATTGCTCAACCACTAAATGTTTCAAGGTAATGCACTCGCCATTCGTTCAACATTTGTTTAGAAGCTAATAAAGCATGATCAAATACATGAACAAAATGAGATCACGGTAGCATACAACTAAGATAACATTTTTTACAAAAAAAAAATACAATAAATAAAAGTTTAGATTTATACCATGTCTTTTCCTAACTTTTCTCAATTGTGCCACATATTTTAACATTTTTTTATGGCCTCCATTTATAGAGAAATCAAGCCAAGATCAAAAGAATGAGAAATTATTTCTATTATAATGGCACAACTTTGAAAAATAAAATTCTAAGAGTATAAACACCAAATTTGTATCTTACCTACTCAGCTAAGAATTTACCTTTAATGAAATCTATTAATTGCATATCATGGTTTTGTTCAGCGACTTGTTTGTCAAAAGCCTTGACCATTAGTTCAAAGAAAATTGATTGTTATCATCTTAGAAACTTTCACAATGTAAAATAATATGGCTATTTAACATGGTTTTATCCAATGATTTCATATCTAATCAATGAGAGTATAGACCTTAGACCTTATTAATACATTAAAAATTCATTGTTAAAAGTGTAAATAGAAAAATAGTATAGTAAGAAGAGAGAGAAGGAAGTCTTACTTTGTACAAGTTTAGAGCTTATCATTTTGTCACAGCTTATGAAAAGAGGTGGGTCATCAGGGGAGGGTACAGCTCAAGCAAGGGGTTGGGTGCAGATAGGGGTTATGGTTGGCTAAGTAAAGGAATGGTGCAAACAGAGTGTGGTTGGCAGTGGGGGCTAAGGGGAATTGTCTAACAGTTTAGGGAAATGGGGTTGAGGGAGCCATTGGATTGTTTTGGGAGAAGCGCTAAAAATGAAAAAGAAATAAGAAATGAAAAATTAGATAAAATTTTAAGTTTTACTTTTTTAGTAATTTACTCAAGGAATTTTAATTTAGTAAAAAAATCCATTGGTAAATACTCACACATTTAACAAAATAAAAAAAAAAAAACAACTAAACTTATTTTTTTAACTTTAATTTTTATATACATTTATTATAGACAAAAAATTTTATCGATTATCTGTCGATAAACTCCAGTCAACATCTTATTGATGAAAATTTTGTTGATAATTATCGTGCCAATATTTTTATTTCCCTCTGAATATTTAATGATGGATTACCAACAAGTATTTTTGGTTTGGTAAATTTTATCAATAATTCATCATAATCCATCATTAATAGCTATGACAATTTTTTATTTAGTTTCATCAGTAATTCATGAAAAATCCGTCGGTAATTACCAATAGAAACTTTTTGTTTGTAAAATTCCATCAATATTAAACTAAATTCTGGTAGTAATACCTAATTTAAAAACTTGAAAAGATAACTTAAGTTTAGGGGAGAATGGACATCATTTGGAGATCGTACAAAACAAGGGCAAGATCTAATATGAAGAATTCAAAATGGTTGAAAACATCTTAATTAAATAAGTTACAACATTCATTGTAAACTTACATGCACTTCCCATTTAAGTCACCTAATTTCAATTTATATTAATCGAGTCACTAAACTTTCAATTGTATCAAATGTGGTTATTTTCTCTATTATCGATTTCTTATATCAAACTAACACTTTTTTCTTTCATAAAAATAAAAAATTTCTTCCTATTTCCATTTCTTATTTCTTTTCAATATTAGACCAACACATCAATATCACCATTTCATCTTTGCCAACACCCACCCTCTACCATTTATCATCATCTACATCATATTCCTTAAAACATACCAGTTTACATTAGAAAATCATTACCCATAATCAACCAATGCAAGAATAAAAATGAGTCAAATGTTAAAAAGCAAAAAAAAAAACCCTAAAAAAGGATATCATTCAATATTTTCTTTTGAATAATTTGGAAGTTGTTTATAGATTTAAAAGAAATACAAATAATACAAGGGTCAATTGAAAAAAGGTTCTTAGGTGACGTGTATAGTTCATCTATATGACCATAATTTGGAAGTTGTTTATAGATTTAAAAGAAATACAAATAATACAAGGGTCAATTGAAAAAAGGTTCTTAGGTGATGTGTATGGTTCATCTATATGACCATTTTAGAGCTTATCATGGGTAGTCAAGTTGTTGACTATAACTCAATGCCTTTTAGGAGGCAACATAACTTTTTTACGTTTCATGTTTGGTTATTATGGATATTGCTCATTTTGGTTTAATGTGTTATATGTGGTTTTTGTTTGGTAGGTTTTTGTTTTCTTTTCTAGGAACAATAAAAAATGGCAAGAAAAGGCTTTCATTTAAGCCTATATTGCTTCCATGACGATAGGGGAGTTTTTTTTACTTTTTTTTGCACTTCACTTCTTTATATTTTGCACATTGAGGACAATGTATCTTTCAAGTTTATGGGTGTAGAAAAATTTACTCAAAAATTTCCAAAATGTTCAAAAAATTTTCTTCAATATGTGTTTAAATATTTTTGCTTGAATCATAACGATGCTTTGCTTAATTAGTTCTTCATAATCCAATGATGGGTAAAGATTGAGAATAAAAATAGTGTTAAGAAAAGATTGAATATTATGCAATAAATGAGACAAATCCTAGAAATATTGACTTGTTGATTATGAGTTTCCATTTGTTTGTTGATATTTGGATCATTGAGTTGCATGTTATCTATTCCGTATATTGTGAACTTGGAATTGTGTGCATTGATATTTAAGGTAGTATTTCATGTTCTAAAATTTGTTTGGATTATATCTCAAGGTAAAATCCTAAATGACACATGATTAAAGAAATGATATAGGCCATCCTTGGATCGGTTGATCCTTTCAAAAGCCTATCTTGACATAATTCTTTTATAATCACTCTTTTTTAACATAATAGTACCTTTTTCTATTATGCAACCACATTATTAACTCAAGCCTTATTTTTATACTTTCTATCTTTTGGCCTTGTGCATAATAGTGCCTTTTTTTGTTATGCAACCACATTATTAACTCAAGCCTCATTCTTATGCTTCCTATCTTTTGGCTCCTACCTTATATACATATTTAGGATAGTCATGCATCATTCTTAAGCTATGCATTATTAGGAAGAAAGGGTGGAGTTTGGAAAAAGAATGTAAAAAAAGAAAAAAAAAGCAAATTAAAAATAGCTTGTATTTAAAAAATTGTGAACATGAAAAGAAAGAGAAAGAAGAAATAAATTAAAGTGGTGCAAAAAAAAAAAAAGAAAGGAACATGCAAAATGCAAAGTTTGGGGTGATTCTTTAGATAAACTCTTATTTTATTTTTCCTTGAAATCTCTTATTAAATGATCATAGAAAAAGTAATGCATAATTAGGGTAATTGATCCTAAATATCTTTTTAACATAACTTGACCCTTACCTTACATTACAAGTTTAGAAAAATCCTAATTGATCCTTAGTTATATGTCCATCTACATTTGTATAAATAGATAAGAAAAGTAAACATAGGAAACATGTCCACTGTTTATTGATTCTTTGTGCTAATTTTTATGTTTTCACATAATCATCATTAGGTTACATGTGATGATATGAAAGGTATTGCTTACATTGGAACTCTAATTAGAAGGAAGCTTATTCTAAGATAATTCTTATAGATTAGCAAATGCTTTTGATGGTCTTTTAGTTACATTTGCTAGTCAATCTATAAGGAATTCATGTTGAATAGATCATTGGAAATAGGTAGTGATTCTTGCTCAATTTTGTTTACTTGAGGACAAGCAAAGATCTAAGTTTGGGGTGGGATAATTTTATAATTTTATAGAAATATCATAGTACTTTATGGCATATTTTAGCTTAATTCTAAAGAAAAATGGTGAAAATATACTCCTAATTAATGAAAATTCTCATGTGTAGGTGATTTTGGTATTTTGGAGGAAAAGAAATGAATTTAGCAGATTTAAAGGAAATTTGGTGCAATTTAAAAGAGAACTAATCTCAATGGCTAAATGTAATGCTAGAAAATGAGTAGCCAATTAATGAGAATTTATTAAGCTAAAATAGAGTTGAATTTATGTGTATAAAAACTTGTTAAGTTGAATTCAAATCATGTTTTAAGTGATTGAAATACCTTTTTCCTTTCTTGAGCTAAGTTAATGTAGAAAGAAATTGAAAAAGTTGCATTTAAGCTCAATGGAAGGTGGTAGTAGTAGGTGCAGTTTTTGGTGTCTATTTGGGAGCTAAAAATGGTAAATTGTTAGGTAAAAAAATTATTCGCTAAATTTTCATTTTGAAGAGCTTTCATTGGTTGAGAATGTGTCACAAAGGTCATTAGAAATGAAGCTTAAATAAAAGTTGTAAAGTGGAGACTTGAGCTCACTAAAAATGTTTGAGTTGTTAGTAGTGGCTATGTGAACACAAATGGAAGCCCAAAAAATGCTACTAACTTGGAATTTTGGAAGCCTTCTATTCATCATTTGAAGTTACACTTGGACCACCACAAAGTCACACTTAAAGCATGACCTAAGAGAAAGATCTAAGAAGAGGTGTACACATGTAAATTTAAGAAGAATGTTGATAAGTTGGAAAAATTCTCTCCATGTGGCTACTAGCTTGGTACTTTCAAGGAAGATGATTGGCTTTCAAAGATCACTATTTGCCTATAAATAGGTGAGGAGAGGAATGGTTTCTTAATATTTAGAGCTTAGATTTTTTTTCTTGCATTTTATTTTCCTATGTAATTTTCTTTAGATAACTCTCTATTATTCCATAAAGAAGTGTTGTTTAGATGAGATTTTCTCTTATTTTCTAGCACATTTTCTTTCTTACTGCTTACATTTCTAATTCATTTGCCTTTTTTTTTTATTGTTCTTTATATTTGAAGCTTGTTCTTACTTCATTTTAATACAATTTCAATTTTGTTTTTCAATTCTTATTCTTAAACTCCTTTGTGGTTTTTGTTGCTTTTCCTTATGATTCTCTTATGCAAAAATTCTAAGATTTTACACATTCATTCTTGCATTTAGAACTATATTTTACTAGAAATTTGAGTGGAAAGTTAATTCCAATTGAGAGAACTAGAGATTAGAAGTTGTGGTTTTCCTACTAAATAAAGTGGTGCATCCGATTTGGTTTGGTAGGAGATCTCGCTAATTTGGTTAAGTTCTCTTCAAAATTTTCTATTGTTTTCACTTCAATCTTCAGTTTAGGATTGATCTTTTCTTGCTTTATTTACATTTTCATGCAATTCTTTTAAGATTTTCAAGTTTGAATGTTGTTTGGTTCGGTTATCCTCTATTTAGTACCTATGGTTTCTTTTAATTCATTGAGTTTGTGATCTTTTGATTTTTAGCTAATTTTTCATCATGAACTTGCAATATACATTTTATGTTTCATGTACTTAAATATCTTTTAGCTTAATTTTGAGTTTTCTTAAATTGATCATTGATTTCTTTTGATGCAATTCAAATTCTATTTTTAGATATCATTCGGTTATTGCATTTACATTTGTTTTGATCATGTTATTTACTTTATATTTCATTGCTTTTCAAATCTAGTTAAGATTCATGTTATTTCCTTGATTCACATTAGGAATTATTAGGTTATTTACATGCTTGTTGCATTCTTTTAAAACTCAATTTTCTTAAAATGTTCTTGTGCAAATTCTATTTTTAGTTTAATAATGTTCGGTTACTTTCCAAAGTTTGTGTTCATATTGGTTTTGTTTGATATCCATTTTGTGCATTTTTAGTGTAGCTTTGCTTTAGTTTAAGTTTCCAAATGCTACTTTATATCCTTGCCTTAGATAAATTACTTTACTTTATATCCTTGCCTTAGATAAATTACTTTACTTGCCTTTTTTTTTCAATTCCTATTGCATTTTTTTTTAGTTTAGGTTAGTTGTTAGATTACCTACTTTCTTAATCACTTGAGATAAATATAGTTGAGGTGTTAAATTTTGGTACTTAGTCCTAGACTCAACTTAATCCTCATGAGACGATACTCACTTATCATTTTATTACTTGGTATGGCCTATATATTTATAGAAAGTTAGCACTCAGGTTTCAGCCAAAGAAAGAAAAACAAAGTAGAAGCATTAATAGCATATTGTAGGGCTTGAAGAGTAAAGGGGCTAGTAGAGAGGAGTTGACTAGTCAAAAATTTGTCATTTCATCTTCCCATTATACTTTTCTCTTTCATCCTTGTTGGCCATATTATGGTGGAATATGATTTTAAGACATTTCAAACTTAAAATTAACTTTAAAAAGCAAATTTTTCTAATGTGTGTGATGTATAGTCCAAACAAAGGTCATATGGTAGAATATTACTGATAGATTCTCATTGGCAGCTATAGCAATCGATAGTGAGGGAAAAAGAATGAAAACAGGAAAGAGACCTAAAAGTTTAGAGAGAGAAAAAAAGTCTTTGAATAATCTATAAAGTAAAGAAAAAATCAAAATTGAAAAAAAATGAACAAAAAGAAAAAGAAAGTGGGAGATGTGTACTTTGAATCCATTAGCTAATGAAATTGTAGACATGGCAACAAAATGCTAATGTGGTTGCCATATCAGCATCTTTTCATTTCGTTTTAATAGTAATAGAGTAAATGACCACTTTTGATATAATTTGGAAGTTTGGTAACTTGATTGGTATAAATTGAACTTTGATGACTTAAATGGGAAGTGTGTGTAAATTTAGTGATGAATGATGTAATTTACTCCAACTATATAGGTCTTTAAAATGGTGTTTTTAATTAGATTGTACATGATTGGCTAAATATTTATTATTTCGAAGTTATTATTTCACCTAAACCCTTATCTCTATATTGTTATTTGAGTCATTTTCATTGATAAAGTTGTTCTTTATCCGTTCTTCCAACTATCTTTGATTCACTATTAGTGCTTTTTATATTAAATAAAGGAAACTTGTAATGTAGCACATGCATTTATTTTGAATATTAGAATGGTGATGAATAAATGAAAAATAATGTTCATAAGAGACCTTTCCATAACTTTGAAAAGAAATTTGATGATGACAAGAGCAAAAAAATTTTAAAAATACAAAGAGAGATAAAGGGGCTAAGGTAGACTAATAGTTTGGAAATTGGGTTTTTATACCCACAAAAAATGGCATCGTTTTGCACAAGGGGCTGGCCTGCATAACTTGTGGAAGTTCGCACTTAACCCGTTTCTTCAGACCTACCCGTTTTTCAAGTTTTCTTTTTTCGTTTTTCATTTTATTTTTTGTTTTTATTTGCATTTATTTTATTTTTAGATTTTCTTTTATTTTACTCATTATTATTATTATTTTATCTTCAATTATTATTTTACTTATTTTAAATTGAGTAATTTATTATTTTTTAAATTACTTTTATGAATTTTATTTTATTTATTTATTTTATAAAAAAATAACCAAAAGATGTTTCTAAAATAAATTCATGAATCCTACTAAATTATTGGAGGATTTTTTATGAATTTAAATTTTTTATGAATTCTATCAAATTATTGGAGAATTTCATAAATCAATTTTAATAAAAAAAATTTATTATAATAAAATATTTTGTTTTAATCCTACTAAAAAATTGTAGGATTTACATTTTAAATTAAATTTTTACCAAACTATTAGTAGATTTAATACTTTTTCTAAAATTAAATTTATAAGAAAATGTCACCAAACTATTGGCGGATCTGCATTAAAGTAAATCTTGCTAAATATTGGAAGATTTTACTAATTTGTTTCTTGAATGAAAATATATTCATGAATCCAAGACAAAGCCTCTTCAGAGTGGGACACTAGTCTCCATGAATACTTTTAAAGTGAGAGAACTATCTTAAATTGCTACCAAACTATTGGGATAATTTTAAGATCAGTTTTCAATATTAAATATGTTGGTAAATCCTAAATATGGTTAAGGCTTGGATAATTTGAAATCAAACTGGTACTATCATTTGGATGGGCATTATGAGGGTGCTATAATCTTTTTCATATGTAACTGCACTCTCAAACCTAAAATATAATTTCGTGGACTAGAATCTATTATTTAAAGATACCTAAGTTAATCTTGGGACTCTTTTTTAAATAGGACAGAGTCTTTCAAGTGGCTAATCACACCTTAACAAAAAAGATTAGTGGCGACTCTTTTTAATCTATGTCCAATAGTACATCTATAGATTTATACATTATGACTGTTTGGCGACTCCGATAGGAATAAAAAGAGTCTGGCTAGTAAATGATTTCTTATTATCCAAGCCTAACTTAATAAATTCAAGATTTTTTTAGCTTGTATTTTATTTCTTTATTTACTTATTCATTTTTATATATCTGTCATTCATTTGAATAAGCATAACATGGACTCTACACCTACGTTCTGTCCCTTATGAGGGAGGAAAGTACCTATGCCTTTGTACGATTTCATGTCTTTGCTTGGGCTAACGACATACTTTTACTCCAATTAAATCATTTCTGCTTGTAGCCTATAATGAGCAAGAATTAGGGTGTTTTACTAGTCTATGATGGATAATGATGTAAGGAACAATTTGAGAACCTTTTAGAAGTAACCCAAGCTACATATGATTAATCTTACAAGCTTAACCTGTTGGTAGAGCCATGTTTCCTTATCCTTCATAGTTAATATGAAACTTAGAGTCATGTTGTTATTGTATTCTATTTGTTTTATTTTGTTTATTCTTTATTTTATATTGAGATAATTAATCAATTTCTTTGTTTGTTTTTCTTTTCTTACATATTCATAAACATTCATACAAATTGCATATTATTCCTACCTTAAATATACCTTCAACAAAAGCTTTCATGGAACCCATAAAACATCAAGTTTGTGCCTCATCTATGTTCTTCAAGTGTGTGTCACATATTGATGTGAAAGTGGAGTAACAAAGGAGACAATGAGATGAAAGAGATTATTTGCCATCTGATTATGTTTCTACCTTGCCTAAAGAGATTTGATTGCTCTTTAAACAAAATGATTTGAAAGACATGGCAGACATATGGAATAACATGGATCCTTTAAGACAACGAGCTTTTTGTTAGAAGTTGGCAAGTTGCACATCTCTTGTCAGTGAAAGTTGAAAATTCACTCATTAAGGCTATGGTACAATTTTGAGATCCTTTATATCATTATTTCATTTTCAATAAAGTTGATTTGGTGCCAACCATAGAAAAGTATTCAATTTTAGTGGCCATGCATCTCTATTATCCAAATAGGGTATACATGAAAAAGCAAATACTAGGGTATTACAAAAAGTTAGCCCATATTTTAGGGATAGAAAAAGAGCTCATAGATTCACATGTTCAAGAGAAAATGGGCAAAAGGTATTCCAGGGGAATTTCTTTGAGATTTCATTGCTAAACACCCTGATGATGACTAAGGAATGAATGTGTTTGCTTTAGCAATATATGGGATGGTGGTCTTCCTTAAAGTCTTAGGCCATATTGAGAAAGAGGTGGTGGATTTATTTAAACAGATTAAAAGAGGATGTAATCCTTCATTGGTGATATTGGTGGAAACTATTAGATCTTTGAATTTAGGTAGATATAATGATAAAGCATATTTTATGGGTTGCACACCACTATTGTATTTATGGATGAAGAGCTATTTTGAATGTAAAAAGAGTGCTTTCTCCAAACTTTATTTCCATAATAGAAATCCAATTAAGGAATTTTGTGAGAATGAATGGCCAGAAGTAAAGACCCAGAAAGAATGGAAGTATTTGTTGCAAAAGCTTATAATTTGTCAAGTGAAATCGTTAGTTCCATGGATGAATCAAGAACCCATGTTGTATCAATGTGGAGATGAGATAGGGGCTCCATTTTTAGGCTTATGAGAGTCAACAAGTTATGCACCGCTGATGGTAAGGAGACAATATAGAGCTAAACAATTTGTTCCTATGACGTACAGGCTTAGCTAATTTGATTGTTTATATGGAGAACCTAAAACATTTCAAAAAATTGATAGTATGGTTAAGGCCTAGAAGAAACCTAGAAAAATGAGCCTTGAATATTTATTGATAATGTCACTTATGGATGTTTGGTGTGAAAAGCCAAGAAGGGTAAGGAAGTTATGTCTACATTCAAGGATCATTGCTAGTTAGTGAATCAAGAGTTGGATAAGGTACCTTCAAATTTGGAATTTACAAAGAAAAATTTTGAAGTTGAGACAGATAAAATGAAATAAGAGAATTTAAGGCTTCAAAAAGAGAAGAGGCAATGGAAAAATAAAGTAGGAAAGTTAGAAATCCAGGTCTATGAGATTTCCAATGAGCATGATACAATAGCTAAGGATTTGGCTGAACTTCATCAACAACACAAGAGATTAGAGGTTGAGAGTAAGGCTCAAAAGGTTATTAAAGAGCATGACAATGCCCTTAAGGAATTGATGGAGCTATGACATGAGAACAAAAAACTACGCATACAAGTGAAGGCTAAAAAAATAAACATCATTTATCTGACTTGTGAGAATGAAAAACAGAAAAGAGAATGTTCATAAACGGATGATGATTATGTGAAAGCTCAATAAGAAAATGAGATGCTTAGAAGGTATATCCAGGCATTAAAGCAAAAATTAAGTGATTAAAGGGATCATATCATGGCACTCACAAAGAAGCATAAAGAGTTATAATATCAAGTAAGGTTTGGCAAAAAAGAGGGGTTGGAAAGGTAAAGGTACATAAAGTATCTTACAACCCAAATAATCAAGGCAGTGATTATGGCATAAAAAATGGTGGAAGAGGCTGAAACATTGAAAACTTTAGTCATACCAACAGAAAAGCATGTGTAGCTACTATTAAATTTCATTAAGGACGCCAAAGATTAGTATGAGTAAATTAAGTGTTTTTACAAGTGAAGAATATTAGACTTGATGTAAAATAGACTTTTTTGTGGAATAAATGAAAATTCACTTTTGTTGAAATCTTAAAAGGGGCAAATATTTTCTTTCTTCCTTTTTCATGCATTACATTCTTTCATTCATAATCAATTCTTAATCATGTTAGTCTATAATAAGATCGTTAATTTTAGATTGTGGTATATAATGTTCAAGGATAACTTAAAATCAATATAATACCTTGGCTCAAGTAAAAAAAATAGAATAAGACAATGCAAGCCACGTTGAGAGATTAGAGAAAGCTCATGAGAAAATCAAATGAGAGTTGAGTAAGATCCTTGAAGCTTTAGGTAAGCTAAATAAAGGAAAAATAGTGAAGGAAGATGTTTCACACCAAGTTACCGACCTATTATATCTTTCGGTTTATAGCTCCTACTAGGTCCAATCCACTCAAAGCTTCCCGCCACAACAACCTACATTCCCAGGCTATAATTATTTAGGAATGCCACCTGTGCCTAGTTAAGGCAATGTTCATAATTATCTTAATCCTGCTTTCACTGAAAAGGTAGTTAAAACAATCCAAGTTCCTAATCTAGATGAATCAAAAGAAATACTAAAGTTAAAGGTGGATGAAAACCCTAAAGCTGATCATGTAATGAATATACTCGAAATGAGGTAGCAAGTTATATAAGGCATTGATTTTTATGATTCTATGGATGTCATTGGGCTTTGCTTGGTACCAGATATGATGATACCCCCAAAGTTTAAAGTACCAGAGTTTAAAAAGTATGATGTCACCAAATGCCCCATCACCTATGTCATGATGTACTATCGTAAAATGGTAGCCTACACCAGTAACGAAAAGCTACTCATGCTTGTATTTCAAGACAATCTAATAAGGTCTGCTATAAGATGGTATGTCTAGCTAGATAGAACTTGTATACAAATATAGAAGGACTTAACTTGCTCATTCATCAATCAATACTGCCATATTATAAACATAGTTCCTGATTTCCTTTCTTTACAAAGTGTAGAAAAGAAGACGACTGAGTTCTTTAAGGAATATGATCAAATATGGTAGGATATGGCTGCTCAGGTCTAGTTACCACTGACAAAAAAAAAACAACAATTCTATTTATAAGTACTTTAAAGTTGCCTTACTATGAAAAAATGATAGGAAATGTGACTAAAAACTTTGCTAATATGGTGATCTCAGGTGAGATCATTGAAAATGTCATAAAAAATGGCAAACTTAAAAGAGGAGAATCTTCAACAGCCAAGAGGGTGCCTAAAAAAAAAGAGAGTGAAACTCAAGTTGTGAGTTTCAAAGGACAATAATTCAGAAATTACACCCCTTATCCATAACCTATCTACCCAACATACCATCTCACCATAAATAATGCCTCAACTTCCTTATACCCATTAATGCCTCAATTTGCTTATTCACCTCCTTATCAACCATCATTCCAATTACCTACCAACACATACTACCCTAGTACTACCCTTATAACATGACCTTTTATACATTGTCTAACTCAATAAGTGGTCTAAGGGAACCACAAAATAATAATAGGGAAAAACCCACTTTTGACCTAATTCCCATTACCTATATAGAGTTATACTGAGAACTCTACAATAATCATTTGATTGCTTCTCTCTATATAAAATCACTAGAAGCCCCTTTATCCAAAGGGGTACAACCCTATTGCACATTGTAATTATCATTATAGAATCGAGAGCTATTCTACCAAAAATTATACCTCTTTGAAATACAAGGTGCAAGGTCTGATCAGAGAAGGGCTAGTTAATTTCAATACCAGTAGACAAACAACACCTAATGTTAGTGGTAATCCATTGCCAAATCATATAGTCAATGCTTTGAATAAGGACAAAGGGCATATGAAGAGAAGATTAGAGGAGATCAAAATGCCATTTAGTCAATTGTATGATGCTTTATATGAGCTTGGAATGGTGTAACTGGTGAACTGACGCATCGATTATGAGAGATGTGTTCCAGGTCAAAGGTGAGCTTCAAGTTATTCTATTGAAACTTACAAGCAATTTCATGAAAAAGTACAAAAATTGATGGATTCATACCAAATTGAGCTATATAAGGAATGAGAAGCCTCAAAAGACGTAAAAGTTTATATGATTAACAAATCAAAATGGGTACTAAAACCAATAACTATATATTATGACAAGAAGCCAAAGTTCGTTATAAACAAATGTATCTCAAAGTCGATGATTTTGAAGGTCTCGAGTTTATTTTCCTATGAGAATAAGAAGGCTATACCATAGAGGTATGGTTGTGAAGTGACAATCTAAAGGCAGCAAGAGGTTGCAACCAAGCCAAATGTCACTAACATAACTGGTGTAAAGGGTATAATTAGAAGTGGAAGATGTTATACTTTAAAGATGCTAGAAAAGGGTAAGAAAAGAGAAAATAATAGTGGCAAAAAAATAGGTTAAATCGAAGTTAATCGAAAAAAAGACAACCCAAAGCCTATGTTTGAAAAAAAAGCCTGTGAGTTTCTAAAGTTGGTAAAATACAGTGAATATTTTATGGTAGAGTAGTTAAACAAGATGTCAACTAGAATCTCTTTGTTGTCATTGCTATTGAATTCAGAGTTACACGTAACATCTTACTAAAGGTGTTAAATCAAAATTATGTGGCACATAAAGTGTCTATAGAGTATGTGAATCATTTAATAGGAAATTTATTGGTATCGCACTACAGAGCCTTTACTGATGATGAGATCCCATCCAAAAAAAAAAAAAAAACATGAAGGCTTTACACATTACTATCAAATGTAAAAGTCACATTATAGGCAAGATGCTTATTGGCAATGGCTCTACTATAAATGTTGTACCTATGTCCACACTAGCAAGGTTGCCCATTGATGTATCCCATGTAAAAAATAGCCATATGGTCGTCTGAGCATTTAATGAAACCAAGTGTAAGGTATTTAAAGATATTTCGATGCCATTACAAATCGGGCCCTATACTTTTAATATGAAGTTTTAGCTTACGAATATCTCTCTATCGTGCAGTTGTCTATTTGGTAAGCCATAGATTCATATGGCAGATGCTACTCCCTTTTCCCTACACCAAAAAGTTAAGTTTAATGTGGAAGGATAACTTGTGATTGTAGCTAGAGAAAAGGGCTTATTAGTGACCTAACCTTTAAATGCTCCTTATGTGGAGACAATGGAAGAATCCTTGGAATTTTTTTATCGATCCTTTGAACCTATCAATATTACGATTGAAGGATCTAAGCTATACTAACCAAAGTTCAGTAAAATTGTGATTAGCGAGATTGTTGATGAAGGTTAGTTTCTAGGAGTTGGGTTGGGTAAAAACCTACAAGGAATTAAGGAGCCTCTAACAACAATAGACAATAATGACAAATTAGGCTTGGGATATGAATTTGAAAAATGGGAAGTGAAGAGGATGCAAGATAATAAGGGATGAAGAAGAATAGCAAGAAATATGCCAATTATCGTACCACATTTGTATGATACTTTTAGGCTAAGAGGATATATGTATTTAGGGATAGAGGAAGATGTTGGGAATGAGCTAAGCATATAAGAAGCTTTCGCTAAGATGTCCATCCAGATGATAGAAAAAAAATTTTAAAAGGATGAAGTGTTTGTTCATTCATGTTTAGCAAGCTTTGAACTTACAAATTGAAGCATCATTGAGATATTTGCTATCCTTGATACCCTTCTAGTGTAATTACAATTTCCAATTGCTTATGCACAAAAACATTGGGATAATCTTTTATGTATAGGCCTTTTATTAATTATTATCTTAATAAAAGTATAAGGTTATGCATCTCCATTCATTTCTCTTATTCAGTTTCCATTTTTCCTTTTTAGTCAAAGTATTTTGTCAATATTTTCCATTTCATTTTAGGTCTCCAAATGAATAAGAGGATAATCATGATAACAATCAAGGATTGAATTTTGAAAATTTAATTAATGCTGATGAACTTGACACTAAAGAAGACTTTGAAGAATATACTTTACCTTCGGATCTAATGAGATTGATTAAATATGAGAATAAATCTATTAAGCCCTATTAGAAAACTACTAAGATGATCAAATTAGAAGACAATGAGAACAAAAAAGAAGTTAGGGTTGGCATGTTGCTTCATCTGCTAATAGCAAAGGTTAAAAAATCTACTTTGAGAATTCGTAGATTTATTTGCTTGGCCTTATCAGGATATGGCTGGGCTCAGCATTGAAATAGTAGAATATAGGCTACCCTTGAAACTCAAATGTAGGCCTGTTTAGTAAAAGTTAAAAAGGATGAAGCTTGAAATGTTATTGAAGATCAAAGAAAAAAGTTAGTTTGATGCAAGCTTTCTATAAGTGGCCAAATAATTTGAGTAGGTGGCTACTATCGTACCTGCTCTTAAGAAAAATGGAAAAGTACAAATGTGTGTAGATCATCATGATTTGAACAGGGCCAGTTCAGAAGATAATTTTCCTCTACCTCATATTGATACATTAGTGGATAATATGGTCTAACATTTTGTGTTCTCTTTTATGGATGATTTTCAAGTTATAATCAAATAAAAATGGCTCAAGATGACATGGAAAAAACCATTTTTGAAACTATATGAGGTACCTTTTGTTACAAGGTTATGCCTTTTGGATTGAAAATTACTAAGGCAACATATCAAAGGCTATGGTGACACTCTTCCATGATATGATGCACAAGGAAATAGAGATATATGTAGATGACATGATCATAAAGTCTTGTAAAGAAGAAGACCATCTAGCTAACCTTAGAAATTTGAAAGATTAAAGAATTTTAGCTCAAGTTAAATCCATCCAAATGTACATTCGGAGCCAAGTCAAGAAAGTTGTTAGGTTTCATGGTTAGTAAAAGGGAATCAAAGTTTATCTAGACAAAATAAAAGCCATCCAAAATTTATCTCTTCCAAGTACGCCAAAAGAAGTCTGAGGCTTTATAGGTAGATTGAACTATATTTCTATATTCATTTCTCAATTGACCTTCAAATACGACCTTATCTTTAAACTCATTTGAAAAAATAACCCTAGTGAATGGAATGGAGAATGTTAAGAATCTTTTGATAAGGTTAAGTTATACCTCTCAAACCCTCAAGTGTTAGTACCACCTATTTGGGAGAGACCATTAATTCTATATTTGATTGTACATGAGAAGTCAAAGAGTTGTATGTTGGGGCAACAAGATGACTCTAGTAGAAAAGAAAAAGCTATCTACTACTTAGACAAGAAGTTCACAAAATATGAGTCAAAGTATTCATCATTAGAAAAAATGTGTTACGCTTTAGACAGTCAAGAGACTTAGGCAGTATATGCTTTACTATACCACTTGGCTTATAGTTAAACTAAACCCAATCAAGTACATTTTTTAGAAACCATCATTATTAAAAAAGATTGCAAGGTGGTAAGTAATGCTCTCAGAGTATGACATTATGTACGTTAGTCAAAAAACTATTAAAGGAAGTGCCATCATAGAATCCCTTATATAACATGCTTCTGAAAGCTATGAGCCAATGAAATTCAATTTTTTAGATGAAGAGTTAATGGTCGTTTCAAAATTAGAGGAAAAAAATAATGAAAAATCATGGAGAATGTATTTTGATAGGGTCGTTAATGCCATAGGGCATAGAATTGGGGTAATTTTAATATCTCTTGAGGGATGTTATTATCTTATTACAACAAGGTTAAACTTCAATAACACCAATAATGTGGCTGAATATGAGGCCTGTGTTATAACTTTACAAGCTATTTTAGATAGAAAAATTAAAGCATTGAAGGTCTTCGAGGATTCAACATTAGTTATCTATCAATTGAAAGGGGAATAGGAGATAAGAGATTCAAAGCTTATCCTGTATCATAAGTACATTTCAGAGTTACACAAATAGTTTGAAGTAGTCCAATTTGAACATTTGCCTCATGAAGAAAATCAAATTATGGATACCTTGCTAACTTTGGCTGCGATGATTCGGATTGATAATAATGTTGAGGTTCAACCCATCATGTTAAATGTAAAGGACATGCGAATACATTACGCTAATGTAGAAGAGAAAAAAGATGGAAAGCCTTGGTATCATGATATCCTAAAAACCTAAAGAGTTAGCAATACCTAGATCAAGAAATGATAAGAAAGTCTTTAAGAAATTGGCTATAGAATTCTTTTTAGATGGAGAGGTTTTTTAGAAAAGAAATAGAGATCATGTTTTATTATGATGTGTAAATATAGTTGAGGCAAAAAAGATTATCGAAGATGTGCATGATAGAGTGTGTGGTGCATATGCAAATGGGCACATGATGGTAAGATAGATTATAAAAGCTGAATATTACTAGTTAACAATGAAAATTGATTGCATTGATTATGTTAGAAAGTGTCATAAATGTCAGATTGATGCTGACAAGATACATGCCCCACCTATTTTTTACATGTTTTGGCACCACCTTAGCTGTTCTCTATGTAAGGTATAGATGTCATTAGGCTTATTACTCTAAAAGCATTAAATGGGAATAGATTCATTTACATAATGATTTATTATTTCACAAAATGGGTTGAGGCAGCTTCTTATGCTAGTGTGACACGATTAGTAGTTTGTAAGTTCATCAAGAGAGAGATAATCTGTAGATATGGACTCCCCGATAAGATTATCTCAAATAATACCAAGAATTTCAATAACAAAATGATGCAAGAAATAAGTGCTCAGTTCAAAATTAAGCACCATAATTCAGCAACATATCGTCAAAGATAAACGAAACAGTAAAAGTTATGAATAAGAACATTAAAAAGATTTTGGAAAAAATGACTCAAATGTATAAAGATTGGTATAAGAAATTACCTTTTGCTTTACATGCTTATCAAACGTCAGTACATACCTTTATTGGGGTAACTTCATTTTCCTTAGTTTATGAGATGAAGGCTTTATTGCTAGTAAAAGTAGAAATCCTATCTCTGAGAGTCTTATAAAAAGTGGGATTAGAAGAAATTGAATGGGTTTGAGAACACTATAAACAATTGAATTTCATTGAAGAAAAGATATTGGCAGCCCTATGTTATGGTCAACTATACCAGAAAAGAATGATGAGAGCTCACGATAAGAAGGTTCATCCTAGTCAATTTCGATGAGAGTTGATGCTAAAAAAAATTCTCCTAAATCAACATGACAGTAGGAAAAATTGGACTCCAAATTGGAAAAGGTCATATATAGTAAAAAGGCTTTTTCAAGTGGATCATTAATCTTAACAAAAATGGATAGAGATGATTTTCCCAATCCCATAAATTCTTAATAGTGAAAAAGTCTTTTACTTAAAAAAAAGAAAAAAAAAGTTCAAATTGAAAACCCGAAAGGGTGGTTTAGATAAATAAAGGTTTATCTAAGTTGAAAACCTAAAAAAGTGACTTGGATAAGGAGAGTCTAGCATTGTTTGAAGATCACAAAATCCAAAATGAAAATGAGTATACTTCAAGGAATTCTAAAGTGCTGAGGGCATGGTATGATTGAGTCTTTGGAAAGAATCTAAGATTTGTTATCATGATTATCTTAATGTTTATTTTAGGACATTGTTGTCCCAAACAGCAATCATTATTTACCTTTACCATATCCAATTGATAGAATTGTCCCATATGGTCATCATTTGTAACATGGTTTCTTTTCTAAATAAAAATATTCATGATTTATATCTCACTTTCAATCTATGCCTTTTCTTTTTAAATGATTTGTAGTGAATTGGAAAAATGCATGATTTGCATCTTATACGTCATAAACTTAGGATAATGAGCAGTAATTGACTAATATCATGGAAGATTGTGTATTACTTCAAAAAAGATGAAAGGTACATAAGCAAGAGATAAAACTTTCAAAGCCTAGTACAAACTTTAATTTCAGAAAATGAATGCCGATTTTGAGAATGGAGTTGATTTTACTCCTATTGTTAGAAACTTGAAGGGTTTAGACTTAAAAAAAAAAAGATTCTTGAGAATCTGTGTACCACAATTGACAATTCATTTGCACTACATGCATTGCATACATGGATATTCATTCCATCTAAAAAAATCCCAAATCTAGCATAAAGAAAATGAATGTAAAGATTTTGATCGTAATGGAGAAAAAATCTCTGAGGTAGGCTTTTCTAAATCCTCAAACCTTGCCTCTGGTTAGAAAGCCATTTTAAAGTTGTTTAGCCTTCAAATAAAAAAGCCCATTTCTTGTTTTAAAGTTGTTTAGCCTCTAAATAGAGAAGAATATTTCTCATTTTAAAATTGTTTAGCCTCCGAATAGAGAAGCCAATTTCCTATTTTAAAGTTGTTTAGCCTTTAAATAGAGAAGAATATTTCTCATTTTAAAATTGTTTAGCCTCTGAATAGAGAAGCCAATTTCCTATTTTAAAGTTGTTTAGCCTCTTAATAGAGGATCACATTTCTTATTTTAAAGTTTTTTAGCCTTTAAATAAAGGAGCCAATTTCCTATTTTAAAGTTGTTTAGCCATTGAATTATGGAGCTCCTATTTTAAAGTTGTTTAGCCTCTGAATAGAAAAGCCCATTCTCATTTTAAATTTGTTTGGCCTCTGTTTATAGGAACCTATTCTTGTTATAAAGTTGTTTAGCCTTTGAATAAAAAAGCCCATTCTTATTTTAAATTTGTTTGGCCTCTGCTTAGAGGAACCCATTCTTGTTTTAGAGTTGTTTAGTCTTTCTTTAAAGGAGTTCTTTAAATTTTTTTTTTTTAAATGCATGCCTTTGTTTAAAAAGGTTCTTAAGCTGGACTCAATTGTTGTCTTTGTCTTTGCATCATTCCAATTTTATAGGAATATGTAAAAAGGGCAATTGTAGAAACTCTTTTTCATCTGAGTTTGATTGTCAGGCTCGAGAAGGGCCTATTAGGCCTTTTAGATTTCAGTTAGGCCTACGCTAATGGATGTTTTAGATTTTAAGCCCAATTGAGGGCTTTATTTTGTTTGGATTTTGAACCCAAACCTTTAACTTGCTCTAATATGGGCTACAACCCAATTTTAATTGTTATTATTATTATTATTTTCATTTTTTAATTAAAAAATAAAAAAATGATGAAAAAAGAAAAGGAAAAGGAAATGAAATTAGATTTTTTTTTAGTTAACCTTGAAATTATGCTCGTAAAAAGCCAGAGATTGGAAACAAAATGCCCTGGATCAAGCCACGTTTTTAAAAGGGCAAATGAATTAATAGATTTCATGCAGTAAATAGGATTAAATTTGGTATGATTGATTTCTTCTACAAACCCAAATCAAATCTAATAGATTCCTAAATAAATTTATGGGATTTGATTGGGAAAATCCCTAGTTTTTTTTGTAAAAAGAACCCTATAAATGAAACTTTAAATCACACAAAAAAATGGGATAGCTTTTTTAAATTTTATCTAGATTTGGGGTTCTCGTTATGATTAGGATTAGCTTTTGGATTTTTCTTGTTTGAAGTGGATCTCTAGGTTCTATTATTGGGGTTTTTTTTTGGGAAATTTTAGTTGTTTTCTAGGTTTATAATGGATTTTGGGCTTTTTTGGGATTTGGTATGAGTTTTTGGGATTTTGATTAAAGATTTCGTTAAAAGCTTTGAAATTTTTGGTGAATTCACGACAGCTAGAGGGGTTTTTGCAGTGGCTGGATTCTGGGTTCCTAAGGTTTTCTTAAAATTTTTAAAATTTTTGGTGGCTATTTGGATTTCATTATGCCGGATTGGGTTTTGTTTGGATCTCTAGTTGGGTTTAAATAGAAGGAGAGAGAAAAGAGCTAGAAAGAGAGAGCGATTAAGGCAGACTAAAGGAAATGTTTAGAAATTAGGTTTTCATACCCATAGAAAATAGCATTGTTTCACATAAAGGGCTAACTCGTATGACTTATGGAGGTTCGCGCATGACTCGTTTCTTCAGACCCGTCCATTTCGCAGGTTTTACTTTATTTTATTTTATTTTTTGTTTTCATTTTTATTTATTTTATTTTTAGATTTTCTTTTATTTTACTTATTATTATTATTATTTTATCTTCAATTATTATTTTAATTATTTTAAATTGAACAATTTATTACTTTTTAAGTTGTCTTTATGAATTTAATTTAATTTATTTATTTTACAAAAAAAAAACCAAAGAAATGTTTCTAAAATAAATTCATGAATTCTACCAAATTATTAGATAAATTTTCATGAATTTAAATTTTTTATGAATTGTACCAAACTATTGGAGAATTTCATAAATCAATTTTCATAAAAAATTTATTATTAATAAAATATTTTGTTTTGATCCTATCAAACTATTAGAAGATTTACATCTTAAATTAAATCTTACCAAAATCTTACCAAACTATTAGAAGATTTAATACATTTTCTAAAATTAAATTTACAAGAAAATCTCACCAAATTATTGGGAAATCTACATCAAAGTAAATTTTGCCAAACTATTGGAAGATTTTACTAATTATTTTTTTGAATAAAAATATATTAATGAATTCGACAACAAAGCCTCTTCAGAGTGGGCACTAGTCTCTATGAATACTCTTGAGGTGAGAGAATTATCTTAAATTACTACTAAGCTATTTGAGTAATTTTAAGATCAATTTTCAATATTGAATATGTTGGTAAATCATAAATATGGTTAAGGTTTGGATAATTAGAAGTCAAATTGGTACCATCCTTTGGATCGGTGCTGTGAGGGTGCTATAACCTTTCTCCTGTGTAACTGTACTCCTACACCTAAAATCTGATTTTATGGACTAGAATCTACTATTAAAAGATATCTAAGTTAATCTTGAGACTCTTTTTTAAATGGGATAGATTCTGTCAGGTGGCTAATCACACCTTAACAAAACAGAATGGTGGTGACTTTTCTTAATCTATATCTAGTGATAGGTTAATAGATCTATATGTTATGACATGGCTTTTATGAGTTTACTTTTTGATTTCTTTCTTTCTAAGACCTAATCACCACCTGAACAACTATGTTTGTATTTGAAATTTGTTGGAATGTTTAAACTTGGTTAAAAATGAGCTTGACTTGTTTTGAGATTCATTAAGGTATTTTTCAAGCAAAATTGAGTTTTAAAATGCAAAAATCAAAATCATAGACATATTAAGCTTTGAATGGATTATCTTATTGTGTTTTTGCATATATATACCTATTTGAATGATTTTAGCTTGATGAATATGTTTCATATTTTTCTTTATGCACATTATATGATATACATTGATTTGTGATTATTAAAAATGCCTATATGACCATGTTGTTTAAAATTGCTCCACATGTTGGTAATGCTTGGATCATGTGAAATACTATTTAAACTTGATTATTTTACTTTCAATTTTTTTATCTCTTGATTTGTGTTTTTAAATTGATGAACTACTTGTTTTTTAAATGACATGTGTTGTTGGTTCATCTATTGTTCTTGTCAAGTGTGTGCATATATAATAAATATGATTTTTCTTAACTTGACATGGTTACAACATGACTTAAGTAAATGAATTTCTTATGATGCTTATTTTTAGCTTAAGTCATTGTTGATTATGGCCTATAATTTGTGTAGAGTTATTTATGCTTTTATGCTAAAATTTTCTTAAATATGTTTTTGATGATAAATATGTCTTCCTTGAGTTTTTAGTTTTCATATGGCTTAAAATTTATTTGGACATATTCTTTGGTGATTTCTTAAATCTACATGATTATTGAATATGTCCTCTTTGGTTCATAAATGATCTAGAAAGATTGATGTTTTACACATTACTTAAGAACTTTTGCTTTAGTGTCACCATTGTGCTATATGATATTTATTATCATGAATGGTCTATAGCTTTAGTTAATATTAAATGATTTACTAGCAAATTGGCAACTTGTGCTTAATAAGCAAAATTTCTTTTGCCTATAATGACTTAAAATAGGGAATTCATTTTCTAATAGTTAGTATAATTTTTATCAATTGATATTCTTGACGCTATTAATGAACATTTTTTTGTAAAAAATATTTTCTAAGTCTATGCTAGGAGAACTTGAAATGAGCATAAATGAGCCTACACTTTTAGAATTTCAAGTATAGCAAGCAAAGCATGTCTCCTCATCAATCAAGTCTAGTTTTTCTCAAATGAAATGGATTAGAGAATTCAAAGCCAAATGAGCACAATAGTAAAGCTTGACATGGATAGAGGTAAATGTATTGACTTTAAGATATGATGTATGAGTTTGAATACGTATACATGCTTGCTTTGATATGTGCAAATATATGATTTTATGGTTGAATATATAAATATATTGCACAAATTAATCATTAAGTCACTTGGCAGATATTGTCTCAATATTCTTGAAAGCTTGGATTGATTAATTCACTCTTATTTGTATTCATGCCTTGTTCTTAATTACTTTGATGAAATTGGTAGTTTTAATGCATGAATCCTTAAACATGGATATGAGTTAAATTGATTGATTTTTTTAAACATGTCCATTGATTAAGATTATTGAAATAGCATATGCTACATGTGCGAAAACACTTATATGTAGTTGGTTCTAATATTTTAATCTATATATTTATATTTATATCTCTAGAATTAAGTATTGGTATCCCTAAAATTAAGGATAAAAAATTAGGATAGGGAATCCCTCAATTATAGGATCAATTTTAGAAAGATTTAGTTTTCTAGTTTACCCACTAGTTAGTTGTATATAAACCTAAAGTGCTTGTATAATTCTTTATGAGTAGTTTTTCGATGTACATTTAGTTTTACTCTTAGTTTTCTATACCTTTTTATTTTTTAGTTTTTTCATACGGTATCAAAGCTTTAGGCTTTTCTTTGGAAGAACAATTTTTTAACCTTTATTACTAAATTCTATTTTAGGCCTCTATAGCTAAATCTTGTTAAATCCTTTTTTAGCTTTCATTGCCTAGAATCGTCTTTGGTTAAGCCTTTACTATTAAGACTTGTTTCAGTTTTGAAAAAGATCACCATGCTAAAGATTGCAGAATTTGCCACTACTACCTAATTTGAGGAAGTGACAACTGGTAAAACCATTAAAGTACTATAAAAGTCTTGAGAACAAAAAAAGTTAGACTAAAAAGAGATAGAGAAATTAAGAAGCCTATTAAAAACTCTTGAAAAGCCTACTGGGGTATGTTTTTTAGGTAAGATCTCTAGTTCAAGTAAAGCTTCAGTTCATGGATTAAATGTCTTAGTTAAGCCTATTACAAGTTCTTGGGTCATTGACTTAGGAGCTACAGACCATATAACACATACCTCACAGAAGTTTAGTACATATACTCTATGTCCTAGTAATAAGAAAATTATTGTAGCAAATGGTTCACTTACTACAGTGGCAGGATTAGGAGATGTTCAAATTAATCCCTCATTTGTTCTTAAAAATGTTCTTCATGTTCGTGGATTGTTTACTAATTCGATATATATACAAAAACTTACCAAAGAGATGAATTGTAAAGTGATTTTTTATCTTTCCTATTATGAATTTTAGGACCAGAGTTCGAGAAAAAAGATTGGACTTGCTAAGGAAAAAGATGGACTATACTATCTTGAGACATCAAATAACACAAATAATATCAAGAATAGTTTACATTTTTCATTTTTTTCTAAAGAATCTCTCAATAAAGACAAAATCTGGCTTTGTCATTTTTGTCTTAGACATCCTTCTTTTGGAACTTTGTAAAACATGTTTCCTTCTTTGTTTAAAGGATTAAATATTGAAACTTTTCATTATGATGTTTGTAAACTTGTAAAGCATAGACGTGTGTCTTTTTTAGTTAGCAATAAAAGAAGTTGTACTCATTTTTACTTGATTCATCATGACATATATGGTCCCTCTACAATTCTTAATATTTCTAGTGCCAGGTGGTTTGTTTCTTTCATAGATGATTGTACCAGGGTCTCTTAGATATTTTTACTTAAATCCAAATCAGATGTAAATAGTATGTTTTTAAGCTTCCAAAACATGATCCAAAATCAATTTTGAGTGAAAATCAAGAAATTTAGATTTGATAATGCAAGAGACTATTTCAACTAGAGTTTATCTACCTATTTTCAAAAGTAGGAGATTATCCATGAGTCATCTTGTGTTAATACTCCATAACATAATAGAATGGTAGAAAGGAAAAATAATCATTAATAGCAACAACCCGAGCTTTACTTTTTTAAGCAAATGTACCCAAATCCTTTTGGAAGGAAGTTATTCTTACTCCAACACATATTATAAATAGGTTACCTTCAAGGGTTTTAGGATTTAAAACTCCTATGGAACTATTTTCACAATTCTACCCCTACTTTAATACCACAAACAACATCACACCTAAAATATTTCATTGTATATCATTTGTTTATGTTCACAGTCATAATAGGGGGGAAGTTGGATCCTAGAGCAATTAAATGTATTCTTGTAGGGTATCATTAACTCGGAAAGGATATAAGTGCTATCATCCTCCTACCAAAGAATTTTGTGTTTGCAAATATCACTTTTGAAAAAAGTAAACCAATTTTTACTCAACCTTATCTTCAGGGGGAGACTTCATTCATGTAAGATAAGGATAAAGACTTTTGTTGCTTGATTTATCCTCATCTTCAACATTTTCACCCATTAAATTTTTTGAGTCTAAATTTGTTTCTTCTGAGTCCAAGTCAAACACTAAATTTGAGTTTGAACCCATTCCAAACATAAAAGATATGACAAAGGATAATATTGTTTTTTATTTTATGAAGGAATTATAGGTGTACTTAGGAAGAAAAGTTCCAGATCCTAAACTAATGCAAGTCCAAGAACCTAATCCTAATTATGAAAATGAAGTAACTACAGTCTTTGACTCTATTTCCCAAAATGAGCATGAATCTCTCAAAATTATGAATAGTGATTATAATCTGCCTATAGCCATTAGGAAAGGAATTAAAGAATGTACTAAGCATCCACTATACCTAATCTCTAATTTTGTTTCATTTGAAAATTTCTCACCATCCCATAAAAATTTCCTTATGAGCCTAAACACTATTTCTATTCCAACTATGTTATCCGAGGTATTATCCAGTAAGAAATGGAGGCAAGCCATGAAAATAGAAATGGAGGCCTTAAAGAAAAATAAGATATGGGAACTAGTATAGTTGCCTAAAGAAAAAAATTTAGTTGGGTGTAAATGGGATTTCACTGTAAAAAATAAGGTGAATGGTATTGTTGAGAGGTACAAAGCCAAGTTGGTGGCTAAGGGCTACACTCAAGCTTATGGAGTGGATTATTAAGAAACTTTTGCTTCAATTGCCAAGAAGAATACAATTAGGATTCTATTATCATTGGCTGCAAATTACAATTGGCAACTTTGTAAAGAATGCTTTTCTACATGGTGATTTGGAAGAAAAAATATATATGAAGGTTCCACCGAGATTTGGAGGTAATCTAGAGACAAACAAAGTATGCAAGCTGAAAAAGGCTTTATATGGCCTTAAACAATCTCTTAGGGCTTGGTTCAAGAGATTTGCCAAAGTGATGCTAGCAATAGGATATAAATAGAGTCAAGCAGATCACATGTTGTTTATCAAGCACTCTGATTTAGGCAGAGTCACGTTCCTATTATTGTATGTTGATGATATAATTGTAACTGAAGATGATGAAAAAGTGAAAGAATCTCTAAAATAGTGTTTAGCTAGAAAATTTAAGATAAAATAGCTAGGGAGATTGAAATACTTCCTAGGAATTGAAGTAGCTCACTCACGATATGGTAGTTTCATCTTACAATAAAAATATGTGATGAATCTTTTAAAGGAAATTGGGAAGCTCGCATGTAAACCTGTAAATACCCTTATAGATCCTAATCATAAACTTAGAGAAGTTAATGAAGATGATGTTGTAGATAGAGAGATGTACCAGAGATTAGTTGGAAGAATCATTTATCTCTCACATACTAGACTTGATATAGCATATGCTATGAGTGGGATAAGTCAATTTATTCAAAGTTATAAAAAAATGCACCTATAGACTGTCTATTGTCTATTACACTATTTGAAGGCCAATTTTAGGAGAGATATTTTATTCAAAAGAAATTCAGGGCTGGTTTTAGAGGTATATATAGATACGAATTCTGCAAGTTCAGTAATTGATAAAAGATCCACCTTAGGCTATTGCACTTTCCTATATAATAATCTTGTGACTTGGATGAGTAAAAAATAGAATGTGATGGCAGCATCAAGTGCTGAAGCAGAGTTCAAAGCAATGGTTAAGGAATTTGTGAACTACTATGGTTAAAGATTATCCTAGAAGACTTAAAGATCAAGTGGGATAGACCAATGAGAGTCTATTGTGATAACAAGTTTGCAATAAGCATTGCACACAATCCTATGCAAGATGATAGAATAAAACACATTAAAGTAGATCGACATTTCATAAAAGAGAAACTAGACAATAGGTTGATTTGTAAATCGCATGTATCAACCAACGATAAACTTGCAAATGTGTTGACTAAAAGCTTTAATGGTGCAACATTTCAAGAAATTATTTTCAAGCTGGGAATGGGAAACACCTATTCACCAACTTAAGGGGGAAAGTGGGAAAATACTTATTTATAGCTAGTTGTAATATTGTAAACTATATATTTATATTTGTATCTCTAGAATTAAATATTTGTATCCTCAAAATTAAGGACAGAAAATTAGGATAGTCAATCCCTTAATTATAGGATTAGTTTTAGAAAGATTTAGTTTCCTAGTTTACTCACTAGTTAGTTGTATATAAACCTAAGATGCTTGAATAATTCTTTATGAGTAATTTTTCAATATACATTCAGTTTTACTTTTAATTTTCTATAAAGTTTATTTTTTAATTTTTCCACACCACATAATTTATAAATTTTTTTATTTTTATTGTTATATTGCTATATGTGATTTGAAATGTTTTTGCATATGCTTATATGATTTGATTGAAATATATATTTAGATACTTGCACATGTTTAGATTAAGTTCATTGCTATGCATTGAAATAAATAGGAATATATTTGAATAATTATGCTTTCATTATTTCTTTGCTATACCATATGTGTTCATCATGCTTGAAAAATCATGCTTGTATAATTCTTTGCTATAACATGATTATTGAATATTTGTTCTGGATAGGATATGCTTATGAAAGAATGCTATTATGCATGTATTGATTGAACTTTACATATGCTTGAAATATATTGTGATCATTGAAAGTTTGTGAACAAAATAGTTAACAATTGGTAACAATTGGTATCAAAATTGTTAAAGAATTTTTGAACTTTCATGGATACTTGTTTATGTGCCTATCCTTGATATAACTTGTACCTTTCATGCAAAATTGTGTGTGCCTTAAATTGATTAAACCTTATTTTTAAAAAGAGGAGAAATCTTAGAATATAATTTTGCTTGATTTGTTTTGTGATAATAGTTGGTATGCTTTGTGATAATATATTGTGATAATATATCTTTAACAATTGATATCCTTAACAATCAGTATGAGTATGAATGCATGTGCTTGAATTTATGCTTAATTGTTATTGGTGTTTTAGGTTCTAGGCACATGTTATGTAACATGATTTATGAGTACGTTGCATATCATTTATTATCTTTTTGCTCATAAATTTTATGTGGCTAGATTGAATGAATGATTTTGTGCTATAACGTTTAAATTGGATACATTTATACTTTTGTGCTTGAATACATGTATTGGAACTTCATTGTGCATATTACACTTGATTACATGCATTTAAAATAGTCTTGATATTATTGATATCAAGCATTTTGTCTCATGCCTCAAATTGATCTCTCTTTCTTTTGTTATGACAAAAAAGGGGAGAGTTTATGGATACTTCTTCTTATTTGTTTATAGCAATTGGTATAGGAGCTTTACCATTTGGTATAAAGAGCTTAAATAAAAAAGGTAAAAAATGTTTCATGAATATATTTGCTAATACCTTCTTTTTGTGCTTATTTGCCCATGCTTTTTTGCTATGATAAAAAGAGGGAGAAATATCATATGGACAAGTTTGCTTATGCTTGATATGTATATGTTTGATTGTGTTTATTTCATATATTTGACAAACATATATTTGTTGAGTTGTGTTGGATTAGGATGCATTAATTGAGGGGAAGTTTTCCAAAAATTTTAAATATCTTAAAGAAAGTTTTTCATCAAGCAAATTTATCTTTAAGTTTTTTCATATAAAAAAAAAGAGAGAGATTGTTAGCTTTGAATTGATCCTTATTTTGAAATGACAAAACATTAAGCTAAACAAACTTGATCAAGATTTTGAAAAAGATTTATTTAGTATAAGTTCTTATGTTTTATTATTTTGATACTAAATAAATAATATGATTTTCAAAATTTAAACAAACATTTTTTATGTTTTCTTATTTCTCAAATCAAAAGTATCTTTAAAAATTATTCATTTGGGATTAAATGAAAGTCTAATTTTTGTTTTTCAAGTGAACTTATTCATTTTGAACTCAATACAAATTTGATAAAATTGCCTTTGAGAAATAGATTAACTTAAGAAAGTTATTTTACAAGAACAAAGTTTTCTAACATTAAACTTGTTTTATTTTTCTCTATTAATTCACAAAATTTTAATATTTGAATTTTGTATGGTTGGAAAGCACTTTGAGTCTACTTTCTAATGGATCAAACAAAATCCAAATCCAAATTTTTTTTAAAAAAATTTTGAATTTTTACTAGAAATTTTACAGTTGTCTAAAAACTGCATAAATCATATATTTGAAAATTTACTATAATTCATACACAAAGAATTAGGTGATGAATTTTATACAGATAGAAAGCCCTTTAAGTCTAGTTTCTAAATCTTCAAAACGTTTTTGATTTGGAATTGTATAACTCAAGATATGATCAAATTAGTGAGTGGAGTGCAAAATAAGAGACAACTACCTATCTTGACTAGATTAATTTCCTAGCTAAACCAATCGATCCCCTTCTTGTATGGATCAACTAGTTTAAGGTTTTAAAGACAAGATCGATCCCTTCATGAAGAGATCGATTGATTTTTTACACAAAATGAAAATTTGGTTCTAGACTGTGAAAAGGGATTGATCTCTTAAAAAAAGGATCAATTGGAAACATGTATGGATCAATTGGTTGTGGCCTTTCATGCATGACTTTGTTCAAATTTTAACTAACCTAATTGATTCCCCTCATATGAGGGGATCGATCCGCTATGCCTAGAAAAGCTCTAACGACTAGTTTTTCAAGCTTTAACGGGTATTTTCAACTCCAAACCATCCCCAAATCACTAGTTTCTAGTATCCTCTATTATTGGGCATTCCAACACACCAAGAAGGTTGATGAATCAAGAGAGTAAGATCAAAAAAGTCATATATTCATTCTCTCAAAGAAATAAAAAGTTCTAGAGCTTTAAAGTCCATATCTTTGTATTTGTTGTATCCAAATTATTGTTGTTGTTCATTCATCAAATTTCCTTGTACTTCATTAGGAAAACACTCAACCTTGAGAGGTATTTTAGTTTGCAAAAATCATTTAGGTTTTTTATTAGTAAGAGGTGAGGTATTCTCTTGATTATATAAGGATAGAGGTTTCTATCTTAAGCTTTAGGAAGAAAAAGATAGGGTTGTATTCTCAATCAAGATTAGTGTATTGAAGCCTTAGTGTGGATAGCCATAAAAGAAGACATAGGTGCCTTATAGAGAAGGACCAAACCTCTATAAATCCTTTTTTTTTATTTCTTTATCCCTATCTCTTTACTTTGATTATAGTTTATATTTGCTTTAAGTTCATCAATTTATTGTTATTTGCATCATATTTTGATATTAGTTTTAATCTTCCATTGAATTATATTGAAATTTATTTTTGAAAAATAATTTCAAAAAATCTAATTCACCCTCTCTTAGATCACCATCTACGTAAAAAGCTAACATGCCTCAATCTGACTGTAACAAAATCATCAACTTAGGAATTTTAGATTTTGTCAAGTAATCCATTGCCAACTGTAAAAATGACATACAACAGAACATCATATTTCCTCAATAAGGCATCAACTATTGCATTGGTAAAGCCCTTCTTAAAAATCACCTCATAATCATATCCTATCATCTTCACCATCCATAATTGATGTGCTCAAGTGTTAGTTTTCTGGTCTAGTAAGAATTTAAAACTTTGGTGATCAGTGTTAATCTGTAAGTGCTTACCAGTAAGATAAGAACTCTATTTTTTTTAACTATTATTAGAATGGCCAATATTTTTTTTTAAATAAATAGGCTATTGATGAGACCAGAGAGATAAAGCCTTGCTGAAGCAAACAAGTGGCTTACCATTCTAACTTAGAATAGCACCAATACTTTGACCTAAAGCATTTGATTCCACCATAAAAACTGAGTTAAAGTTTGGCACGACCAATAAAGGAGTAGAGATCATGGCATGCTTTAATTCTTCAAATGCCTTTATAGCTGCATTAGTCCAAACAAACCCATTCTTCTTTGATGGTGCTTTTAAAGGCTGAGCAATGAAGATATACCCCTTGATAAACCTCATTTAGTATCTAGTTAATCCTAAAAATCTCATCAATTTTTTCACATTTTTATGAATTGGCCAATCTACTACACAAGCCACCTTGTTGTCATCCATAGCTACACTATTTTTGCTAATAATGTGGGCTAGATACTCCACCTTAGTTTCCCTAAACTCACATTTGGATCTTATAACAAATAACTAGTTCTATTTCAAAAGTTCAAACACTTGTTGTGGCATAAATAATCTATCATTTGCAAAATAAACTAGCATGTCATAAAAAACACAACACAAGCCTTCTTAGATAGGGTTGAAAAAGGCTATTGATGAGACCTTAAAAGGTTGACAGGGCATTAGTGAGGCCAAAAGGCAAAACCAAAAATTCATAATAGTTTTGATGGGTTCTAAAGGTAGTTATGTATATATTAGATTCCTTCATTCTTATATAATGATACACTGATCTAAAGTCAAGTTAGAAAACTAGTATACTTCAATAAGTTCATCCAATAGTTCTTTTACAAGAGGAATTAAAAACTTGTTTTTGATTGTTAGCTTATTGAGCCACGTCTAGTCGACACAACCATTAAACTCCATCCTTCTTTCTTACAGCATTACAAGGGAAGTGATAAAATTGATGCTTTTTCTAATGATACCAGATTGCTTCATTTCAATCACTAACTTTTTAGTTTTAGTTTTTTGTATAGATGGATATCTGTAGAGTTTAATCTTGATAACTTGGGATTTGTCTTTTAAAGGTATTCAATGGTCATGCATTCTTTTAGGTGAAAGCTCTCTAGGTAACTTAAACAACTTTGAAAACTTAAATAATAACTTTTGAAACTCAACTAACAATCCACCATCATACCAAGTCTCATGTTGATTTGGTAGCTTTTTAGTATCATATATTCTAGTTAACATCATTAGACAAGTATTGTTATTGGCAAAGCTTATCTTAGCTACTAGTTTCTTGGTTGCTAATTGCACCATACCAACCACCAGAACTTGTGGAGTATACCAATCATTTTTCAATTCAAATTGCATACTAAGATAATTGAAATCACACAAAATAAGACCCAAGGATTATAACCATTACACCCCAAGCACTATGTCACACCTAATCAATGGGAAAATGAAAAAATTAGAGCATTACTTTAGTTTTTGAGCTTCCCAAGATACTACTTTACACATGTGCTTAACCATCAGGTTATCTTTAGCCACAATCACCTTGATTCCACCCACTTATGAAATTTTATAGCTCCTTGTCTTTGTAGCAGTTGCCTAAGTTTATTAAAATCACCAATAACTAGTTTTTAATCTTCTATTAGATTCTCATGGTTTTTGGTCCAGTAGTTCCAATTAAGGCATGTAATAAGATTGTTAGGGTAATTACATTATTAGCCCTTTTAGTGTTGAATGGTGGTTCTTCAATAAATTTCAAAAAGAAAATTCCTCTTATTCATTTAGATTCCACTCCTTCATCCACCAATAATTGGTATATTTAGGACCTTATGCATCTACGTCTTACAACAAAATTTGTTCCACACCACATGTACAACCTTTTTTTCTTCTTACCCTCATTTTTTCCTTGGTCGATAATTTATTGTTTTCTGATTGATGGGTTTTAGGTTTGATGGATTGAACTTTGTAGGTATTAGCTATGTTTGGATATTTTACTAGTGAGGAATAGGTCAGAAATGAGTTTTGAGTGTTGGCAATAATGGAGAAGAAGTTTAAAGGATTGTAAAGTAAGAGTATATTTAGGTAAAGCTGTTAAAGGTGATTTTTAAGGTGTAAAGGTTTTTCTAGGTAGATTGAAGATTAAAGATTCCATTTGTTTAGCAATGGTATAAGCATGTGTTAAGTATTTGGGATAGAATATTATTACTAGCTTTGATATATTAGGGTTTGAATTATTGATAAAAATGTTAAGGGCAAACTCATTAGAAAGTTGTATCATATTCAGTAAACCCTCAAATTCATCATGGTACTCAACTACTATAATAGTCTATTTTAAGCTAACCAACTCAAACATAGGATCAAAGAACTCATTTTTGTCAAAATGAGATCTTATCTTAGCAATTCAATGATGCCAAAGAACCTCAAAAAGCTTACCTTTGTTCTTCCTAAAATATTAATGCCATTGAAAAGCCTTTCCATCCAAAGGCATCAACATAACTCTGACTTTATCGACTTCCCTAGTTTGGTCAGCTTAAAAAATTGCTCTATCTTCAATAACTAGCCTCTGAAATCACTACCATCAAAGCGGGGATACTCTACCTTAAAGTACTTGGTTCGAGTTCCAAATGGCACAGAATGATCACGTTAAATTATGGTAGTCTTCACACTATTGCTCACCAAAACTGCTTTATGTTTATCCATTGAAAAAACATCTTCTCTTAATTTTGCTCTTTCCACCTATTTTTATGGATCCTTAAGCTTAAATGTCATTTGACAAACATCTTATGCATTTTAACTACCATAGTTTCCCATTTAGCTTGTATTTCATTTCTCAGTTTCACTTTGATTTGAGCTGCAGTAAACCCTAGCTTGGTGTCTATTCTCTCAACTTTCTTCTGCAATTGCTCAAGCTCCTTTTGTAATCTAGTGGTTATACCTTTAGCCATGACAAAATCAAGTAACTCTGTTTCCAAAATTATATGAGTTAAATGGAAATGGAAGGATTGAGTTGAAGTAGTGACTAGTTCAGTCTAAGATGAGAGAAGAGAGTGAAAAAAAATGAGTATAGGAGAGAATATTCAAGAATTGTATTGACTAATGCTTATACAATCATTTTTCCTCCCTTGAAAAATATCAATAATAGACCATGAAGTTATAACAATCCTGACATCATCGTTTGCAACTAATACAACAAACAAAATATCTAATATTGACAATAACTAAATTAAAAGTTATTTAAATTAATACTATCTTTTAGATCGGACTCAATCATCAGGCTTTAGGGATCTACTAACCCACCACGTTCTAAGACTCTGGCCTATATTAGTGCACGATATGTGTTGCTTGGTTGCAATTTAAAATAAGGTACTTTCCAAAAAAAAAGGTTATTATTAATAAGTAGATCGAATCTAATTTTGATTTCTCATTTTTCATTTTTCTTTATTTCTTTTTTTTTTCTCATATTTCTTCTTTGGATTTCTTTTCCCCTTTTACCCATTTTTATCTTGAATTTCAACTTTTTTTATTTCCTTTCTAATTGTTTTCAATGATTTCCTTCAGCTTATTTTTTGAAAATTCCTTTCTTAACTTTCATGATTTTGATCTTTG
Source organism: Durio zibethinus (assembly GCF_047325235.1). Lineage (NCBI taxonomy): Eukaryota > Viridiplantae > Streptophyta > Magnoliopsida > Malvales > Malvaceae > Durio > Durio zibethinus. The sequence continues at coordinate 8,571,445 of NC_143174.1, read as the reverse complement.
TGTTTTTGTCTATTTTTAAATTTTTTCGATTTTTCTTTTATTTTAGGATTTTTTTATTGAATTTTCTTGTTGTTTTCTTTTTTGTAAGATTTTCTTATTAAATTTCTTAACTTTTTTAAATTTTATTTTTTGTATTTTTTATTTCTATTATAAATTTAATAAAAGAAATTAAATGAAATGAAATGAAAAAAGAATATGTTAAATTGTTTAGGCTACAAAACCAAAAAACACTAAACTTAAGTGTTGAATTTAATCTTGGACTCGAATTACATCGGTTTCAAATTAAGATGAAAAATTCTAAAAGAAAGTTGATATATTTTCAAAATATAGTCTAATTTGAATCATTTTGTAAGCAGCATTATTTGACTCTAGATAAAATTAAGTATTTACAGCTGCTTTATATATATGTGTGCAGTTTCTTATAATCATGAATTGTGTAAAGACATAAACAACTATTATGTTCAGGTCAAGTTAGCTAAAAAGATCAAATTTTTATTAGAAAATACTCCTCCTTAAAGGTTGTATAAACTTTAAAAATTTTCATGTTGAAAAACACTTCACTATTAAGGCTACATAACTATAAAATTTCTCATTTTAACCAATTCTATTCTAAAAATCCTTATCATGAAAAACTCTTGTCCACCTAGGTTTCACAACTTTAAAAAATTTACTATCTTGAAAAATTCTCCTATAAAGTTCCAAAACTTTAAAATTTTTGTCAATTTAGAAAAATTCTCCTCTACTGCGGCTCCACAACTTTTAAAGTTTTTGGTCTTGAAATATTCTCCTCCACCAAGACTCCACAACTTTAAAAGATTTCTTAACTCATCTTAAAGATTCTCCTCCTTTGAAACTCTAAAACTTTGAAAACTACTCAATTTTAAAAAATTAATAACACTCTTATTGAGTTTAACTTTAAAATTCAAAAGTCTAGACTTCTATCATTCATGTAACTTGGTTGTCTCTACAAATCATCTTCAAAATTAATGCAATAAAAAAATGAAAATACCAATTAATACTATGCATCATTCATTGTGGTTTGCAAAAAGTTCTTAAAACCATCTTTTCATCTTCTAAACTTCTTTATTTTCTAGTTTTCAAACACATACAACTTTAGAACTAGCTAGAAGTTCAATCAACTAAACTAACCTTTTTACCAATTTCATCATTCAATCGTAACATTTGCAGTTTTCCCAAATATTCTTGTTTTCTTTTGATTTAAAGGCCTTAAGGATCAATATCTTTTAGTAAAACCTAGCTAGAGATCAAAACAAAACCCATTTTTTGACCAATCAACTTAGTTTTTGGCACTATGAAATTCAAATAGCTGTCGAAAAATTCAAAATTTTCTAGAAAATCCTAGGAACCCAAAATCTAGCCATTACAAAAAACCCCTAGCCATTGTGAATTTATGAAAAAAATTCAAAGCTTCTATTGAAATCTTCAATCAAAAACCTAGAAACTTATACCAAATCCTAAAAAGACCCAGACTCCACTCTAACCCAAAATAAAAAAAAAAAAAACCAAAATTTCCCAAAATAAAAAACCCCAATAACAGAACCCAAAGATCCACTTCAAACAAAAACAAATCCAGAAGCTAATCCTAATCACAACAAGAACCCCCAAACCCAAAGAAAATAAAAAAAAAAAATTGTCCCTCTTTTTTTGTGTGATTTAGGGTTTCATTTATAGAGTTCCTTTTACAGAAAACCAGCGATTTTCCCAATCAAATCCCATAAATTTATTTAAGAATCTATCAGATTTGATAAGGGTTTCAAGAAGAAACCAATCCTACCAAATTTAATCCTAATTACTGCATGAAATCTGTTGATTCATTTGCCATTTTAAAAACGTGATTTGATCCAAGACATTTTGTTTCCAATCTCTAGCTTTTTACAAGCATGATTTCAGGGTTAAACAAAAAATTTTGATTTGATTTCCCTTTCCTTTTCTTTTTTTGTCATTTTTTTATTTTTTAATTAAAAATTAAAAATAATAATAATAATAACAATTAAAACTAGTCGTAGCCCATATTAGAGTAAGTCAAAGGTTTGTGTTCAAAATCCAAACAAAATAAAGACCTCAGTTGGGCTCAAAATCTAAATCATCCACTAGCGCAAGCCTACCTGAAACTCGAAAGGCCTAATAGGCCTTTCGAGAGCTGGACAATCAAAAATTGAGAAATGCCACATAAGCTCGGACAAAAAGGGGTGCTACACCCTATATTTTCTTGAAAAAGACTACTAAGATGGCCAAAAATGTTAAAAATATATTTTAAACTTTTTAAACCATTTAGAAAAGTTTTATATCACAATTTCAAATTATTCAAATGATTTTTATGCCAAAAAAAAGTTCAAAAATAATATTTAATCATTTAAGCTCGAAAAACCTTTGAAACTTGCATGTAATACTATGAAAAATTAAAACCAATGTAAATTATCAAGTTTTTTGTTTAAGCAAGTTTAAAATGTTGAACATAAGATATTCAAATTCATTTTGTAATCAAAGACTTGCTAAAACAAAATTTCATATTTTAAGGCTTGACTCTAGCAAAAATCATTAAAACATAACATTTCAAATTCATTAAGTTTTGAGTGCTCTCTCTAAGTTTGTGCATAAATATAAAGATAATTTAACACATAATTAATCACATCAAGCATATATAAAATATATTTCAAGCATTAAACACAATATCAATAAGCATATGTTGGCATGTATTTATTTCAAAACAATTTAAAATCAATCAAGATATGTCAATAAAGTATATAACATTTTAGCACTTAAAATTCATCAAGAAAAGGTAACCAAATTTAAATTCATAAAAGTTTAGAGGTCACCTATCTCCATTATATGTTGAGAGTTCCAATCTTAAATATCACATTATAGCTCTTTGCTCTAGCACACCTATAAGAGACAATCTCATTTGATTTTTGGTCCCCAAATTACTTTGAGTTCTTAAAAGTTCATCACCAAGTCTCTTGTTCGTTTAGGAGCCTGTACTTGTCTAATTCCAAATGGGACTTTTTTTCTAATAGGACAAGTAGGTGAAATATGACCATGAAAATGAAAAAAATTGTATTTAATCATTTTAATACTTAATGAACTCTTTAGAAGCTTTTGTTTTCATTTTTCAATTCATCAAATTTTTTTTTCAAAATATTATTTTCTTTTTCTAAAAATTTATTTCTACTTTAAGAGGTTTCAAAATCTATTTTCAATTTTTCATTTTCTTTTTCCAAAATAATTTTTGCATTTATCAAAAAATTATTTTCAACATTCAATTTTGAAATCATTTTCTTATATTTCCTCTTCAATGATTCACATTCAAAATATGGCTCATTATAAGCATCTTGCAATTCATCAAAAATATATGAATTTCAATTAATAGAATTAGAGGTTACCTTCAGATTTTTAAGAGCCATGAGACATGATACATTTTGGCTAGATTGTTATCTTTCATGTATTTCATCCAACTTTTCCCATATCTTATTTGAGGTTGAACACTTTGATACTAAGTTAAAGTTGTGGGAGTCAAAAGCTCCATATAGTAAGCTCTTGGCCTTGGCATTATCCATCATTTGCCTCATGTAGTTTGCATCATTTGAAAGAATTCTAAACCCTTTCTTTATCACATTCCAAGCTCTAAAATCTTCGACCATTATGAACACCTTCATCCTTATTCTCCATTCACAAAATTTCAATTTATCAAATATAGGAGCTTTGATGACTTCCTTACCATCTTGGAACCTAAATTAAGCGATAGGATCTTTACTCAAGGTGGTTAAACCTATAAAAAAAGACCAAAGCTTTTATACCAATTGTTAGCTTTTTAGGTCAGATGGTGATCCAAAAGGGAGGGTGAATTGGATTTCTCTAAATTTTTTCTCAAAAATAGATTTCAATATAATTCAATGGAATATTAAAACCAATATCAAAATATGATGCAAATAACAATAAATTGATGAACTGGAAGTAAATATAAACTATAATCAAAGTAAAGAGATAAAAATAGAGAAATCAAACATAAGAATTTATAGAGATTTGGTCCTTCTCCACAAGGCACCTACGTTCTCTCTTTTAATTGTCCATACTAAGGCTTTAATCCATTAATCTTTAATTGAGAATACAATCTTATCTTTTTTTTTAAGGCTTAAGATAAAAACCTTTACCCTTACACAATTAAGAAAATACTTCACCTCTTACTCACAAAACAACCCAAATGATTTTCATGAACTAAAATACCTTTCAAGGTTGAGTGTTTGCCTAATGAAGTACAAAAAGATTTGATGAATGAACAAGAACAATGATTTGGATACAACAAGTACAAAGATATCGACTTTAAAGCTCTAAAACTCTTGATTTCTTTGAGAGAATGAATATATGACTTATTTGATCTTGCTTTCTTGATTCATAAACCTTCTTGGTGTGTTAGAATGCCCAATATATAGAGGAAATGGGGAACTAGCTATTTGGAGATGGTTTGGAGTTAAAAATACTCGTTGAAGCTTGAAAAACTAGTCATTTAAGCTTCTCCGGGCATAAGTGATTGATCCCCTCATATGAAGGGATCGATTGGGTTAGTTAAAATTTGAACAAATTCATGTGTGAAAGGCCACAACCAATTGATCGATACATGTTACCAATTGATCCCTTTTTCAGGTGGTCGATCCCCTATTCTAGGTGATCTATCCCTTTTTAAAGTCTAAAACCAAATTTTTATTTAGTGTAAAAAACTAATTAATCCTTTTGTGAAGGGATCAATCCTATCTTTAAAAAGCTTGAACTAATTGATCCATACAAAGAGGGGATAGACTGGTTTAGCTAGGGGATCAATTAGGTTCAGCTTGGCAGTTGTCTCCTATTTTGCACTTCATTCACTAATTTAATCATATCTTGAGTTATACAATTCCAAATCAAAAACCGTTTGAAGATTTAGAAATTAGACTTAAAGAGCTTTCTATCCATATAAAATTCATTGCTAATTCATTGTGTACGAATTATAGTAAATTTTTAAATCTATCTTTTATGCATTTTTTAGATAACTACAAAGTGTCTAGTAAAAATTCAAAATCTTTCTTTTAAAAAATTTGGATTTTGATTTTGTTTAATCCATTAGAAAGTAGAGTCAAAGAGCTTTCCAACCATATAAAATTCAAATATTAAAACTTTGTGAATTATTATAGACAAATAAAACAAATTCAATGTTGAAAAACTTTGTTCTTGTAAAAAAACTTTCTTAGGTTAATCTATTTCTCAAAGCCAATATTATCAAAATTGTATTGGGTCCAATTCACTTTAAAAACAACAATTGGACTTTCATTTAAACTCAAATAAATAATGTTTAAAGATACTTTTTATTTGAGAAATAAAAAAACATAAAGAAAGGTTTATTTAAACTTTGAAAATCATATTATTTATTTAGTACCAAAATAATATAATATAAGAACTTGTACTAAATAATTTTTTTTCAAAATCTTGATTAAGCTTATTTAGCTTAATGTTTTATCATTTCAAAATAAGGATCAATTCAAGGCTAACAAGACACAAGTTGTGGCTTAATCAAGATAAAAGTAATAAGTAACTTGGCAAGCATGACAACTATAGAGAAACTGGTAAACTAATGGTGGGAGCTAATATGGCATTTAGGTAGGACTTGTAGAAATATTTTCATATCTCAGTACCTGGAGGTCATTTTTGAATGGAGCTTACTATGAAAAGGCTAGCCAATGTTGTTTATTGTAAGGGTATGAAAAATGAAGCTAGACAATTTGTTAAACAATGCCTAATTTGCCAATAGTACAAGGGTGACATAGTTGCAAATCCTGGTCTTTCTTAGCCACTAGCTAGTATGGTCAGAGATATGCATGGATTTTATAGAAATTTTACTAAGATCCTTTGGCAAAGAAGTAATTATGGTAGTAATTGATTGCTTGAGCAAATATGTCGATTTTATCACATTGCCTCATCCTTATTCAGTAATTACTGTGGCACTAGCTTATTAGATAATGTCTACAGATTGTATAGGGTACCAAATTGTATTGTTACATATCAAGATAGGATCTTTACTAGTCTCTTTTGGCAAGAGTTATTTAGATTACTTGGAACTGAATTAAAGATGTAATCTTCTTGTCATCCTCAAACTAATGGCCATTCTAAAGTTGTTAACAAGTGCTTAGAAACTTATTTAAGGTGTATGTCTAATGAAAGAGTTCAAGACTGGTCTAAATGGATTTTATTAGCTTAGTGGTGGTATAGCACTTGCCACCATTCTTTAATTTAGATGAATCCATATGAAGTGGTGTATGGGTAATCCACAAGAATACATATGCTTTATATATCAGGTGATTGTAAAGTAGGTGAAATGGATAGGAGTTTGCAGGCAAGGGAGACAGCAATTCAGCATTTGAAGTTTCATTTGATAGGGTCAGACATCGAATGAAACAATAAGCAGACAAACATAGATTTGATAGGCAATAAACCAACACAATCTCAACTGCCATTGTTAGATGGGGATGAAACTTTAGCAAAAAGGCCTATTTCCATTTTGGACAGAATGATAAACAAGAAAAGAGGTAGATTGGTCACAAAGGTATTGGTCTAGAGTGGAGCAATTGCTTTCCAAAGAAAGCAACATAAGAGATTCTATTTGATCTTCGAAAGAACTATCTTTGGTTTAATCCTTAAGGACATGGATGGTATAAAGCAAGGCATATTGATACAGGTTAGACTTTTCAAATATTGTGGGCTAGTAGATCACTAAGGCCTAATGGTTAAGTCTAGTCTAAAAGATAATATTAATTTAAATAACACTTAATTTAGTTTTGGGCAAGATTAGTTATTTTGTTTGCTGAATTAGTTACGAATGGTGATGTTAGAGTTATTAGGATGTCATGGTCTATTACTGATTTTTTAATTGAGGAATGATGATTGTATAAGTATCAATCAATAAATTTCTTAAATATTCTCGTGTTTTATTTTTCACTCTTTTTTCTCTTTTCTCTTTTCTTAGATTGAGTTGATTGTTGTTTCAGCTTAATCTTTGCATTTCCATTTGGCTCATATCATACACAATATTCAACAAAAAAAATACAAACAAAAAGAAAGAGTTTGGTTTTCTGCTTTTCAAATTTGGGGAGTTTAAGGTTTCCTTTATTTATTTTTGAAATTGATGAAATAAGGTAAATAGTTTTCTAAAAGAAAATTTTTTTTATTTGTCTATAATTGTAATCATAAATTTTTAAAATCAATTCAAAAAATGTCTAATTGGAATAACAGAAAACCAACTTTGGTTATCTAGCACTAGTGGTAAATACTTAATAAGTGATAATTAGTTTTCAATTATTCTAAATAGGCTTTTTATAGAATAGCTTAAGCTATAAAAGAATTTAAAAGTTATTCTCGTTGATTTTTTTAATTGATTTTAAAAGTTTATGATTATAATTAAAAAATAAAAAATTATAATCTTATTCTCATGCAATAAAAATTAAATATTTTATTTTATATTTTAATAAAGTTTGAGGTTATATTTAAGTAATAAGCATTTTTTTTTTTTATTGTAGCCCAAACATGCGCCAGTCAATATGGAGCGAATAAATTCCTCAAAAACTTGGACAAAGAATGGACCAAGAGATGACTTACAAAAAAAAGCCCGTATCCACTGTCTTTGTTGTGACATGCATCCGATCAAAAGTTCAAGCCCAATCCATCATAATGGGATAATATAAAGTTTTGGTGGTGAAAAAACATAGATATTAGCAGGCTAAATCAGGCTTGGAAAAGTTAAATTATTTGACATATTTTAAGTGAAGTTTTTAAAATTTATAAATGGAATTATGATATATTTTATTTTTAATTAGTTTTTTATTTTTAATATATTTTAAAAAATATGTCATTTTATACTAATTTATTTATGCAGCTTAAAAACTCTATTATTAATATATTTAATAGTTTTTTATTTATAATAAAAATTATTTTATACATTATTATGTAAGTTTTTAAATTTCATGAATACAATAAAAGTGATATAGAATGATGTTTAAAATCTGGGTAGTTGTCACCGATAAATAATGCCTTATAGAGCATATGTACTAATACTATTCAAAGTTCAAAGTCGTGCAAAAATGTGGAATTGTCTAAATCATACAGGAGAAGTCTCCCAAACAATATATATTTATTAATAGTAATAACTCGATAAGTACAAACCAACCCCACCAGCCAAGAAAGTGATCATTACATTAGAAGTGGAAAACATGATTCAAGCCAATTTAAAAAAGCATAAAATTGAAGGGGAAAGAAAAAAGGCAAAAGACCTACAGAAAAAAGCATCAATAATGCATCACATAACAATTATACTCGACCACCGCATCCCCGTTGGTAGGATCAAACCAGTGAGTTTTGGCCTGAACATAGCCTCTAGCAAACCTGAAAAGCCCACTCCCTCCGATAACTGGCATTTCCCTCACTTTTGAAAACACAGTGTTCCTCCCTAGTATTGTTATAGTGCTTCCATTGTATTTTCCTTCCATGAATGCAAAATTCATGGCCATCAACAACCCAACTTCTTGCTGAGATGCTGAGGAGTAAAACCCTTGTGCCCTGCCTACCATTTTTGAGCTTAGTTCCGGTCCCATGGTTAAAGGGTCGTCTATTACTCTGATCATCCCGAAGGCCGTTGATGAATTGCTTGACGGTGGAACTACTGGGACAGCTGTTGGGTTCCGCCCTCCGACAATGTCATGCCAGTAAATCCTGAAGTGGCTAACCTTTTCTTTCTTCAGCCCCAAAAGCTTCCTGTCCATGGTTCTCACAAAGCTCTGATCATCTGCTCTAGCCAAAACAATGAAAAGGCAAAAGATAAACTGGGCGGCTAGGGTTGGAAAAAGTGTAGCCATGGGGGACTTTTAATTACTCCGGGGGTGTCTAAATTTCAGTATAATCTTATAAAATGGAGCACATGCTGGGCCGTTCCTATTCTCCACATGATGCTTATTTATATTGTGATTAAGCAGACTTCTAGAAATTTGATTTTTATAATCTTTTCTAATGTTGTTTTAGGTTACCAACCCCTTAATGATATGTGGAGTAAATTAGTCAATTCACTAATTCTTTCTTTATATACACGTTTTCAAGCAAGAAGATTTTATTTGCATCGCATTTTTTTTTAATGCCCACATTCTATTTACACTAAATTCAAAACCTAAACACACATTTTTACTCATTACTCTTTTTTTTATTTTATTTTCTTCTTACCCCGAAACACCCTTATTTTTTTTTTCTCCCTTCACACAATTCAAATCTTAAACTAAGTTTCGTCTTAAAAACTTCAAATCAAGACCAAAAATCACAATCTTATTTTAAATATTAAGAATAATTCGATAAATCTAAGGCAAAATTAAAATATATTTATTTCTTATTTTGAATATATGATTGGATTTGTCGCTTGTTGCAAAATATTATTCTTGGTTTATATACGAAAATACATATCCAAAAAATATAAAAATTTTTCAAAAATACATGTTTGAAAACTTTAAAAATTTTCTGAAAATACATATTTGTAAGACACAAAAAATGCATAACCATAAATTTTGGAAAGTTTAAAGATCTTTTAGAAATTTATATCCTAAAAATTAAAAGATCTTCTGGATATATATTTTCAGAAAGTTTTAATTTTTTTGAATATTCATTTTTGAAATCACATAAACCAAAAATAGGTAGATTTTTTAGAAAGATAAAAATAATTAAATAATTTCTTTTAAAGATATTTTTATTAATAAAAAATAAAATGTACAGATAAATTCAAGGGTACAAATATAAGTGCCCTTACAAAATTTTGTTATAGCAAATTGTTATTAACGAGTCATTAACCGGATAGTCTTTGTGGAGGTGAGCGGTGATTGCTTTTGCCTGGCAACTTTAAATCATGGCCCACTTTTTCTCCTTTTGATTTATTGATTAAATTACATAAATATAATAAAAAAGCAATTCTCTATTCCCTTAGGTATCTCATTTGTTGATAAACTTGAACAAAATATTATAATACTATTGTTTCATAAATTGAAAAATTAATTAGTATTGAATTTTAATGCTAAAACATTTAATTAAGTAATGAATATAGGATGTAAACATTATTTGATACGTCGTTGAAAATTAAACATTCAGTAGATTTTTTATTAAATATATTTTGTAAAAGAAATAAGATTTTAGAAGTTTTTTTATATTAATGAAAGTTAAAGAAAATAAATGGTTTAAGATACAAGTGTCCATGGATCAAATCAAGTTTATATATATATATATATATATTTATATATTTATATATCTAAAACCTTGTTTAATATTCAACTAGACTAACCCGTTTAAGTTCATTTTATTTAAAATTTTTATTAAAACATTAAAAATAAAATAAATTAATATTATATAATTAAAACTTAATAAAATATAATTTTTATAGTTAAATATTTAAATTGAATTGTTATGAAAATATTAAAAATAATTTTAAATTAATATTTTATAATTAAAATTTAGTAAAAGATAATTTTTTATAGTTAAATACTTTTACTGACCCGAACATGCAAAACCTTCGTCTAGGGTTTGGTTAGGTACTCCTTGCGTGTCACTCGACTTTGACCAACTTTATTTAAAGGAAAAAATAAATTAATATAATTAAATAATAATTTTTAAATAAAATTAACATAATATATATTCAATATCTTTTAACTACATAAGATTTTTCGTATCTTCTTGTTAAAAAACTTTCGCGATGTGTAATCTCTATACAATCTCTGTAGACGAGCTATAATTGTCAACTAATGACTTACACGACAAGTTTAGCTAGAATCATATATGGTTTGAGTCTTGGATAAAAATTTATAAATTTAAATTCATTCTGATAAAATAATATTTTATTATAAATTTTTTATTTAACTTTAATTATAAAACATATTTAAAATACTAGTATAAAAATATTTTTAAAGTTTTAATGATATTCTAAACAACAACGGGCCTAAATAAATGAGTAGACCTTGAGCAGGATTATAAAAGTATCAATTAGGCCTAGCTCCACCTGATCGGAGCTTACCCATGCTTTTAGATGGTTTATTTTATGTTCCTCCATGTATTCAAACTTCTATCAAACAAACATATTGAAGGAAAGTAAGATATATTAACTATTCTTTAGAAAGATTGACATTTATGGTTTGGTTCGATAACTCCTTTAAAAATTAAAATTTGGTTGGTGCACCTAACGCGTTCGGTATGGGTCACGGTGCCTTGAATGATGATGACCTAAAGCTTTCCGATGCCAGAGTCTTTTTACAAAGGTGAAATTGTCAAATAATGCGTATGAAAAAAGCCAAAGCAAAGTGCATCCTTTTCTGCTATGAATGTATTCGCTTGGCCTGTTTGTTAATGCTTGTGGTTTATGGGAAATAGCCGACTTCAAAATCCAACGAATTCCAGACAGACATGTAGTGGTGGTGCTGAAGCTTTCTCAAGTCAAGTATAGCACAAGTAAAGAAGCATCACCAGTCTCGAATTAATAATGAAATTAAGCCTACTTCAACAGAGAAATTAGTATTTGTAGCAACATTTTTGGTTCCCGGATCTTTAAGAGCAATGAGAAAAACACTAATCTCAAGTTCACTACAATTCTATTGATTCTGAGAGATGAATCCCTGGTTAAAACCGTCTTCTTTTAAGTTGACAAAATACAGGCAAATATAAAACTTTCTAGGTTTATTTATCAGATATCAGAGTCTTGAAGTTATAATTCCCAAAAAAGAAGTTTTCTTCTCCCTTGATCCATATATTTTCTTCCCCAGCCGGTTTATTTTTAAAAATTTGTTTTCAATTTGATTTTTAGCTTAAGTTCATTAATTGCTTGAGATAATTTTATATATATATATAAAATTCGATCTCATAATTTTACTTATTTGTCAATTGCATGCCCAAATTTAAATCTTAGCATTTAACCTTAAAGAAAGAAAAGAAAGCACTAAATTATATTATCAACTGATGATAAGTACATTACACTCCTTCCGCTAAACATAAGTCGCTTTAGAAAATTACGAGTGCTGGTAACTGAACGTGAAGCCAACTTTGGTGACCTAAAAGTAAAAGGAGGCAAGATTGACAGCAAAATAGCACTCTGTTCAATTATTGAAACACTAGCTAGGCTAGAACGAGAGATTAAGAACCCAATTCAATCACCAAGTAAACTCAAATTAAGCGCTCAAATACTTCAATTTGAATTAATTAAGTTTCGTTTGGTTAGTGTTTTTGTTATTTACTTTTTGTTTTTCTAAATAGAAAATGAAAAATAAAACATAAGATAAAAATAAATGCCAAATAATAAAAAGCAAAAAGTAAAATCACCAAACTTTAATGATTTCATATCCAAATATATAGATGCTAACATAGTAAAAATTAAGTGTTTGAAAGAAAATGAAAATAAAAAATTTCAAAGAAAATTTAACTTAAACAAAAATACTAAATAAATCCCTAAATTTTCTTAATTTTTAAATAAATATTTATAGGTTTATAATACCTAAATAAGATTTTATCTTTTGATTTATAGTCAAATAAGCCTCTTCCCTAGTGGAAACATTAGCTATCATTACATCCAGTGTCAGCTACCAATACCATAGATTAGTCAATTAAAATAGAGAGATACTTTGAAGAACTCAAAGAAATTATTGAACAAGCCAGGATCAAACTCATCCATGTGGAATGTTAATGAATTACCAAATATAGAGTTGGTGGAATTTTAAGAGGACCTTCAGAAAGTTAGCGATGAAAGGTAGTGGTGGCTGACATTCAACAGTCACACGAGGGTCAATAAGTCTTTTTACTTGGAATTGCCAAAGACTTGGACAACCCTCGATAGTTTGAGCTTTATTTTCTTGAAGGAGATAAACAGAAACGGATTTATACGTTGAAATAGAGTGTTAAAGATTAAAAAATAAAAAAAAATAAAAAACTTGAAGAAAAATTCTATTGAATAGTTTTAAAAAAATTTTTGCACACTCTTTCAATTGATAAAATTAATAAATTAGTGAATAACTTTTTATATATGTTACAAGCGGATACTTTAAAAAAATCTTAAATCCACTGTTGAGACCAAAGAGATAATGATGAGAATGGAAAGATTAAGAAATAGGTTGGATTTTTATGAAGGTTTTCATGTTGATCCTAGAGGTAGATCTGGGGCTTAGCATTATGGTGGGGCAATGATGTTTTAGCTTAAGGTTTTGTTAGACTCACTCTTGGTTTTTTCTTTTTCTTTTTTTTTTGGGTAACTTTTTGAACTTTTTTAATGTTTTAACGAGCCTTGCTTATGGTGAAGGCTGCTTTTGCATGTCCATAAATGGTAACCTCCGAAGACAAGGTCGAAGGGATGTTTGGGAGCAAATTAGAAATTTAAGAGGAAGCCTTGGTAAAAAATGGTTCTGTCTAAATGGTATGATCGCATTTGGCCATAAAAGAGTTCCTGACAAGCTTCTTTCAAAGCTTGCTAAACGTCCTTTACTTGAATTTGACGTGTAATGAATCGGCTTCTAATACTTGTCTCTCCCTGCAAAATCTAGTGGTTCCAACATCCTTATCATAGTATCTGGCTTCCAATGCGTGAGACTTTTTCACGAATAGTTTGTTGTCTGCAACAACTAATTCAATTCTGTCCCCACTCTAGAAGATAAAAAGCTTATGTAGGGAGGATAAAACACACCAATTGGAACGTATCCAATCTTTGCGTAACAAAACATTTAGGCTGAAGAACAATCGTCCACAAAAAAACTGGTAAAAAGGTCTTTGATGGGATAAAACAACATTAAACAATATTTAAACAGAATATATTATGTAGCAAAAAATCAAATTATCTCTATCTTATAAGAATCTAGCAGGTATCAAATAAATATAGTAATACCAATTCTAACAAATAAATCATCAAATCACAAGTATAAAGACACAAGTAATTTTATGTGGAAAGTCTTTCCAATGTGAGGAGTAAAAATCAGGTGCATAAACAAATAATCGCTACTATCAAAATAATGAGAATGCAAAATTTTTTTAACATAAATTAGAGGTATATAACTACAACATCTTAAAATTAAAAAATTTTGAAAAAGAAATAATCTTATAAGTGAACATTAGAAAACTCTCACCAAATTTAGGAATTAACAAACAACTACAAAATTAGTAGGTAGAAAACTCAAAACCCGATCTCCATTGTTTAGAGTGAAGAACAATGAATTGTAAACACATTAATAAAATTTCAATTCAATTGAATTACAGATTTACCTTGATCAAACCACTTGATCTAAATTGCACAAACTTTTTTCTCTTTTTCTCACTTATGCTACTGCCAACTTTTAATTGGTGGTCGATTTATATATTGCCAAAAGCCTATAAAACCCTATAAAATAACATAGAGAGGTGAAAGGACAATAAACTCCCTAATGTTTATGGGATTAAGGATATGGACCACTTCCACATGGTGAAAATCCAATCCTAACAAATCTCACCCTTTCTGACTATGTGGAGGAAATCACCATCCCAATAATCAAATGACAAACTTCCAGCTTCTTTTTTGGTAATGTCTTTGGCAACATATCAGAGTCATTGTGATCGTTGTGAATCTTTTTAAGTTCAAACAAGTTGTCATTGAAAGCATATTTTAATGAATGATACCTTATATCAATGTGTTGATCTTGAACGAAAAGTAGAATTCTTACTAGGGTGAATTGTGCTTTGATTATCACAAAATATCATATAGCATTGTTGTTTGAAACTAAGCTCTTATATGAACTTTTTCATCTATAATAACTCCTTACATACTTCAATGGCTATAACATATTCTACCTTTGTTATAAAAAATGAAACACATTTCTATAGTCTTGATTGCCAAGATATAGCCCCACCTAGGAATGTAATCAAATAACATAAAATGGATTTTTGAGAATCCATATCTCTTGCCATTAAATCGGTGTAACTAACTAGCACTAGTTTTCCACTTCCAAAAGTGAGTCTCAAGTTAAAAATGGCTCGTAGATATCTCATAATTCACTTAACTGCTTTCCAATTCTTTCTTCTTAGATTTGACAAAAAAGTGGCTATCAACACCAACTACATGGGCTAGGTCTAACCTAGTACACAACATTGTGTATATCAAACTTTCTATTACTGAAGTATATGAAACTCTTCTCATATCTTTCTTCATCTTAGCAGTAAAAAGTTTTGCTTAATACTTAGCTTAAACTGTATAGCAAAAGAAGAGCTAACCATTTTAGCTTGATTAATATTGAACTTTTCAAGCATCTTTTCAATATAGAGCTTCTATGACATGTACAACATCTTAGCTATTCCATCTCAATGAATTCAAATTCCAAGAATTGTTATGCTAGTGCCAAGTTTTTAACAGTAAGGATCTATTTAATTACTTCTTCAACTAGTCAATTCTAGAAGTATTCTTGCCAACAATCAATATGTCATCATTATAAAGCAATAATATAACAAAATCATCATTAGACAATTTTTCCACAAACACACAATGGTCAAAAGAAGTTATCTAGTAGCCTTGCTCACCCATGACTGATTCAAATTTCTTGTACCAATGCCTCGGTGCCTTCTTCAAACCATTAAAACTTGTGTTCAACTTGCACACATAATCCTTTTTTCCTTTTACTACGAAACCTTTTAGCTACTCATGTCATTGTCAAATCACCATGGAAAAAAGTAATTTTAACATCCATTTGCTCAGTCTCCAAATCAAGACTAGCTATTAAGCCTAGAATCACATAAATATATGATATCTTAATAACTAGAGAAAAAATTTCATCAAAATTATTACCTTTATTCTGACTGAATCCCTTAACAACCAATCTAGCTTTGAAACATGATTGTGAAGTATGTTCTTCTTGTTTCATTCTGTACACCCATCTATTCTTCAAAGTTTTTTTCTCTTAAGGTATCTTTATCAACTTAAAAGTATTATTCAAATGCAAAGACTTCATTTCATTTGCATAGCATTAACCTAATCTTTCTTGTGTTCATTTTTCATGGCCTCTACATAACGTTTGAGCTCTTCCTATCAGTTAGTAGCACATACTCATCAACAAAATATTATTTGAAAGGTTGTTGATCTTTAGTAGACTTATTGAGTTAAACATTTAGTAAAACCTATAGTAGAACATCTAATATCATTGATTACTTATGGGTATTGTCACCTACCTTAACTTGTATAAGACTAGTATCAACATCACCTATATTTCGCAAGTTATCTTGAATATCTTTAACCTTTGTAGGCATATATGTTAAAAGAATTGGACCTAAGTTAATCAAACCATCACTGTAATGTGGAATTAAGGTATCAATCTTTTGAATATCTTGTATGGTCTGATCTTTAATAAAAATAAAATCTCCACTTCTCATAAGTTTCTTTTACATTGGATTATAAAACTTGTTGTCAAACTGATCTTGGCCATAATTAAGGGACACACTATCTAGTCTTAACATCAAGCTTAAGCCTCTCATATTTGAGAATATGCTTAAAAGCTTTGTATCCAAAGATGCACAAGTGATCATATAACATATCATTGCTTAACCAAATTCCATCTTAAACATCAAAATCTAGAGGAACACATGGTGAGAGATTTAAATCACGTATAATTGTACTCAAAGCCTCGCACCAAAATAATTTTGATAATCGTGCTTGTAAAAGCAAACATCTCACCCTATCCATTAGTATCTCATTTGTCTTCTCGACCAACCCATTCAACTTAAGAATTTTAAGTGGTTGGTTTTGATATCTAATACCCTAATGTCTACAATACTTATAAAAAGGTCCAGTGTACTTATGCTCATTATCATTCCTTATGCGTTTCAATTTCAACCCTGTTTATTTTCTAACTAAAACATGAAATTGTTTAAACATGTCTAACACTTGGCCTTTTGTTTTTAAGGTATGAACCCATATCTTTCTTGAATGATCATCTATAAAAATCATAAAATAAATGAATCCACCAAGTGTTTTTGTTCCAATAGGACCATAAACATCAAAATATACTAAATTAAGTATACTTGGCTTTCTTAATGGATAAGGTGTCTTAAATGCAACTTTGATTTTTTTCCCTACTAAGTAATGAGCACATTTATTCAAAGATACATTCTTCACTCCAAAAGAAGAATTTTCTTAGCCAAAACCTTTAAACCCTTCTTGCTTATGTGACTAAGTCGCTTGTATAAAAGCTTAATTATATCATCAATAACTACTAGATTGAAATTATCATGGATGATATTCTCATTAAATGTGACAATACTAGTGCCGTAAATATTACAAAAAATCCAATTCAACACTCTAGAATCAAGCGTATTGAAAAAATGCATCATTTTATTAGAGATCATGTTAAAAAATGTGACATTGTGCTTGAATATGTTGATATCTTACATCAGTTAGCTGATATTTTTACAAAGCCTTTTAATAAGGATAGATTTTATACAATTAAAGATGAGTTAGGCTTAATGAATGCTCCTTGAAATGCCTATATGATAAAATTCTTGATTGGTACTAGATAATGATGATAGAATTAATTTTTGTGTGATCATGTTTGTGTGATTATTTTATACTTGTTTAAATTGATTGCATACATTTATTTTTTAAAATAAAAAAATTGTTTTTAAAAAAATGCTAAATAGCAAAATTAATCAATTCATATTTAGAACTGATCGATCCGTTTAGCAACCAGTAGCATAAATCATTTTAGAAAATCCAAAACCAATTGTCACAAGTTGTTTTAAGCCTAAAAAATCCTTTTTCTACATCATCAAATCATAGCTGATCCAATTCTTCTTTTTTCATCCTTATATCTTCCTCTCAAAGCCTAAAAACTTATTCCTTTTAAACTTTAAAAACTTAACTCTTCAATCTCTTTAAAAATCATATTTTTTCATTCAAATTTAATACAAAGTTCTTCACACTTACTTATTTTCTTACAATTTCTTCTTAGAATTTCTTCAAAACATCATAAAATCATATTTCTATCTCTTTTCCCACTAAAAGCTGATCCCCTTTTGTGCCATTACTTAAAAACCTTCATTCACTCATTATTTTTGACTTTTTTCAACATATAATCTCTTTTATCACTTATATTCATCAATTATTCCATCAATTTCACAAAATCCCATCTCTATTCTCTCATTCATATTTTCAAGTTCCTTCTATGGCTCCTAAGACTAGACCACCTATTGCTTCATTGCTAGAAGAAGAAATTCTCCTAATGAAGTTTTAGCACAACTACAAAACCATCATTCAATTGAAATTTCAAAAACCTTGTAGCCAAGGATCATTATAAAACAAAGTTTGCTCATTAGGATATTAAGCAAGGAAAAGTAACTAATCTTGACTTCCTACATTCAATTGAATTTCCATATCTTAGTGGTTTTAAGGAATTTGGTTAGGTTAACTACTTAAGTATGAAAGGAAGTGTATTTAAGAATTTAGTTAGGATGTTTTATAACATTGCTACTTGTGTTGAGATTGATGGTGATGAAAATAGATATTATGCTGATAGATTTAGAACTTATGTGATGGGAAAAAAATTATTATGAACAAACTATTATTGGCTGAAGCTTTCATGTTAGAGGATAAGGGAGAAACAAATACTAGATGCAATGCAGTTGTTTTAGCATAAGATATCTTTGAGGATGATTCCATGATGGTTGGCCTTACTCAAGCCACTTAGTTGTTAATACATGATAGGTTGTTACATCTTATTATTACACATGTGTTAACACCTTTTGGAACCCAATACTCCACTATTAAGAAATAAAATTATTGGTGGATATATAAAATCAAATATAGAGAACTGCCTGACCTTGTGCATTAAATTTTAATGATATGATCAAGGTTTTGTAAAATACACATTCATTTATGGGACAACAATTAGCAACCTTATTAAGAAATTAGGTATCAATAGTAGTAGTGATCGTGAGATTGTATCCAACAATCCTTATAGTGTTCTTTGGATACATAAACTTCATAGTATGGATTGTATCCAAAATATAAATAGTGTACGGATTGAAATGCATCATATTGGATTTGAGCAAGAACATAGGATTCATGATATTCCTAAAAAAGGTCCTTCTAGTCCATTTTTTAATACTCAAGGAGCTTTGCAAGTTCTTATGACACAAATGAACAATCTAGATTCATTGGTTAGGAACATGATCTTTAGACTCGAGAATATGAAGCTTGTTCAAAATGATATGGTTGATAGGGATGTCAATTTTATCCATAACCAATGGTGAACTTGACTTTTTATTCAAATAAGGATAGGGATAAGTATTACATTATAGGTATAAGAATGGAGACGTATATGATTTTAAATTTTTATTGGTACGAGGATAGGGGCGGGTAATATAGTGCCTAACCCATACCCATACCCTACATATATATTTATATATATTTAGTAAATAGATCTTTTATTAAATACTATAAATTATTATTTTTGATTAATTATAATTAATATATTTTTATAAAAAAAACATTAATATATATTTCTAAAAAATATTTAAATATACAAGATAAAAATAAAAAATCTAAAAAATAAATTTTCATTTTTATTTTTTTTAGAACTATAGGTATAGGGATTACCCATACCCATTAAATACCCATGAAGATAAGATGTGAATAAATTTAAAACACTTGTTTGGTATAGGTACGGGGATGAATATAATATAAAAATCTAAGGATGGGGATGGAGAATGCTTTACCCTCTTTATACACTACCTTTTATCATCCTTAATGGTTGATTAAATTTGCCAAATAAAGACTGCATAATAGAGAATAGAGCAATGTTTTCATCATTTTCCACCTTACTCTTGCTACCTAACTAACTTGGTTTTCCTACATATCAAACTTTTTAAGTTTTTAATAATTCTTTTAAACAACTCTTAGGATAAATTTTCTTGTAGCTTGACTTTCAGCACCTTGCATCTTTTATAAATCAATGGCATGACTATCTTTATTTTATGGTATTGTGTGGTATTTTTGTTGGATTGCTATTGTGATTATGGTTGTTCTTGTTTGATCATGGGTTTGTTGTATGCCTTGAATTGATTTTTGCTATGACAAAAAAAGGGAGATTTTATGAGAAATTTGCTATTGAGAATTTATGGGAAGTTTGCTATTGATGGATTTGTGGGATTGCATGTGCTTAAACTATATGAATGCTTTTGATATTATGAATGATTTGCTAAAATGGTGATAAGTGATTATTATGCTAAGATTGAGATGGATTTGCTAAGTATGCTTGTTGGAACTATGGTGAAGCTTTTGTGAAATCTCAATTGTGCTTATATTCAGGGAGAGCTTATATTTCCTTTTTCAAAAGAAGATTTTCAAAGTAAATTTATCTTAGGTTTTGTTATATCAAAATAGGGGAGGTTGTTTGCCTTGATTTGATAATTATTTTGAAATGAAAAAACAATAGAAAAAGTTCTATAAATTCACATTTTTCTTTGTCAAATCATCAACATTGAATTTCAAAACCTCAATTTCCTTTTCCAATTCATTCTTTGCCTTAGTCAAGAGCTCATTTTCTACTTTCAATTTGGAAATCATTTTCATATACTTCATGTTCATTGTTTCAAATTCCATGGCCAAGTCATCAAAAGTATATTACAATTCATCAAATGTATATGAATTTAATTCATTAGAGTTTGCAGTTACCTTAGGCTCATTAAGGGCCATGGACATAGGTTGACCACTTTTTTTTCATTGGATTCATTGTCGTAACGATTTTGAGACCGCCATACGTAAAAATGAGATGTTTTAAAATAAAAAAAAGAGGAGTCACCACCAATCTTTGTTAGGGTGTGATTGACTACCCAAAAGTTTATCTTTTTAATAAAACTATAAAAGCGGGTTTAAAGTTTATCAAAAAGATAGATTTCGATCTACGAAAAACCAGATTGGGTCCGGGAGTCGGTTACACGTGGGGAAGGATTAGCACCCCCACAACGCCCATAAATTGGTACCATTCAATTATGCGCTATTTTTGGTGTTGGATAAAAATGATTTTGATTTGAAATTTAACAATAATTCCCTTCATTAAAAAAATATTTATTGCTAAAATTTTTATTTAGGAATATTGAGAAAATCTTTAAGTTAAAGACTTATCCTGAAATTCTCCAACATCTAGGTAGAATTTGAAATAACTCTTTTCGCTTAAGATTTAACACAACAATCCTTAAAATAAAATAACACTATTTATAGAAGATTGTTGGTGACTCTCCAACATCTAGGCAGAGTACCAAGAATTATTTTTTTTGGAATGTTATTTTTATTTTATTTTGTAATATCACAAAAAGATTTTTTTTTAGTATTATTTTTTTATTATAAAATATTTTATCACTAAGTAGTAAATAAAAAAAATTAAAGACAGAATAATACAAATAAATACTGATAATAACATGCTAACGTATGTATGTCAATAAATGTTATGTAACACGAAATGCAATTTAAGAGTTGGATTCTTAAGTATAATGAGACCATCCCGACTCTCCAACATTTAGGTAGAGTTTAGGTGCGACTGTTTATATTTAATATCCCAATTTACTATTATGCTTTTTATTTATTAATCTTATTATCAAAGCGAAATAAGAAATCGTGTGAAAGGACTTAACGAAGTAAAATTTCCTAAATACCCAATCATCTAGGCGACATTCGAGAACAAATTACTTCAAATAGAATTTTCACACGTCTCCTTAGGATTTTTAGGACTTTGGATTTTAGGGATTTTGGATTTTGGGGAGTTTGGATTTAAGGGATTTTGATTTTGGGGTTTGGATTTTAGGATTTTGAAAATTAAAAAATAGTATTCAAGGTTTAAGTAAAATGCGAACATCTCTAAAAATCTCCATCATCTAAGCAGACTTTTGGAGCAGGTTCAATTTTTTATAATTTTTGAAAACTAATTAAAAATGTCTTATATATTTTTTTTATCAAAAATTATTAACAATAATTCCCCAACATCTAGGCGGAATTATTTTTAGAAAAATATTTTTATTCCCTCCAACATCTAGGCAGGGAAAACAATAATAATAATAATAATAAATATTTTTTTTGAACATTTTTAATATATATTTTTAACTATTATTCGTTTTCATTTTTATTATTATTAAAGCAATTAAACATTTATTCTAACAAATTTATAAATTTACCATGCATAAATATAAAAACACACTTAAAATAACAAAAAAAATAATATAAAAAAAATAAAAAATAAAAAATTCAAAAAGAAAAAAAATTTATTTTTACCTGAACCGGACCGATCAACGCTGGTCCGGACGGTCTGAAAGGTTCGGCGGTTGGATCTGCGGTTCGGGCGATCCGATCGGTTCGACGGTCGAACCGGCGGTTCGGGCCGGTTTGATTTAATCGACAGAGCTATTGGAAGAAACAGGTTAGCGGGTCATTGTGCGGATCACGGGTCGGGTCACGGGCATGCGCGGATCCTTCCTGGTTGAAACGGCGTCGTTTTGGCCCTATGCCCAAAGCGACGTCGTTTTGCTTTTAATGTTTTCTATAAATAATTTGAAAATTTTTTTTGTTCATTTGGTTCTGTTTCCAAAAAAAAAACTAAGAGAGAGAAAAGGCTCTGGGGAGGGGTCCGACCGGTCGCCGTTCGATCATCGGACCACCGCACCAGCTGCCTCTTAGGTCGTCATCGACGGTTGTTGTCGGTGACCAAAAATTTTAAAAAATTGATCAAGAAGCTGCTTTCGACGCGATCTTTCCAAATCCAAAATCGGTTTTACCAGAAACAGCCCCGATCGACGTAGATCGGGGCTTGAAGCTTTCGGTTTCTTTTCCTTCTCCTTGTTTTTTTTTTTTTGGCGAAACTGATGATTTCTTTGCTTTTACAAGGAGCTTGGGGCTGAGGTTCCTCCCTGCGGGGAGGACTGTGTTTGTTTTTTCGTTTCTGTTTTTCTTCTTGTTTTTCTTTTTCGGTTGGTGTGGTTTCTATTTGGGTGTTTGGGAGTGTTTTGAGGGAGGTTTCGCAGAGGTTGAAGGGGATTTTTTTTTTAAGAAAATTGAAAAAAATTCCTAGAGGGAGATTGAAGGGGATTCCGAGAGAGCTTCCTCTTTTTTGTTAGAGAGCCCCAAGACCTTTTAATAAGGAAGATGGCTGAGGATTTTAAAGGGTTTCGATTTGGAAGGATCTAGGTGGCTGTAGAGTAGTTGGTTGGTGGCTGTTGGGTGGCTGGTCGGAGAGTTGGTTGGGTGGCTGACAGGGAGTTGGTCGGGCAGTTCGGTATCGTACCAACCCCTTGACTTCTGTCTTATTTCTGTTTTGTTTGTTTTTGTTTTTTTGTTTGTTTTGTTAAAATTATTATTATTATTATAAAAATAAAATAGTAGACCTGGACAAAATCGATGTCTATAGCTGCTTCTCTTTGCACATTACTGAGAATCAAGAATAGGGCAAAGACAAAGACAACGATTTTGTCTGAAAATAAATTCTCTTGGAAAAGCTCATCTCAGCAGAGGCTCAACAACTTTAAAATCTCATCTGAAAAAGCTCCTCTCAATAGAAGCTCCACAACTTTAAAATTCTCATCTTGGAAAAGCTCCTCTTAACAGAGGCTCAACAATTTTAAAATCTCATCTGGAAAAGCTCCTCTCAACAGATGCTCCATAACTTTAAAATTCTTCTCTCAACAGAGGCTCAACAACTTAAAATCTCATCTGGAAAAGCTCCTCTCAACAGAGGCTCCATAACTTTAAAATTTTCATGTTGGAAAAGCTCCTCTCAACAGAGGCACAACAACTTTAAAATCTCATCTAGAAAAGCTCCTTTCAAAGAGGCTCCACAACTTTAAAATTCTCATCTTGGAAAAGCTCCTCTCAACGAAGGCTCCACAACTTTAAAATTCTCATCTGTTTTCAAATTTGAGTTCTCAGCTTTGAACAAGTAAATTTCTCTCTTTTGAATTCTTTTGTTTGATCATCGTCTTTACCAAAATCTTTTTTTTCATTAAGAAATGAAAATTTTCTATCTTTGTTACAACTTCTCATGAATGCATGTACTGAGTGCTCATAATGCAATGCATGTAATGCAATCAAAATCGTTCATTGTAGTAAAAAGGTTCTCAAAATCTCTTGTTTTCGACTTCTTTTAACTGAATTCTTATATGACCAATCTGTTCTCAACATCTGACCATAATATTTTTTCTCTTCAAAAGTCTGCAATATCAATATCTTGTCATGCTTTTCTCATCCTTTTTCATTTGCCTTTGTCAACTTTAAAAGTAATATTGAGATCTTTCATGTTTGTTTTTCTTTTCATCATTTTAAGTTCAAGACAAATAAAATGCAATCACATTTCTCTGATGAACAAAAATATCAGATAAGGATAAAAGAAAGGATAAGCATTATTTTTAAAGAAAAGATGATGTATTTCCTATGGCTGATAACAAGTGCATGTCAAAGTGTTTGAATTGAAATAAATGTGTCAAAAGAATGATCACAAGATAATCATGAACTAAATCAGATGACTTTTTTATCATTCAGAGTTCGTCAAACTGCACTTGCCCTTGCATTGTGGGATCTTTTCTTAATGATGCTTCTGTTTCATATCCAAGCCGTCTTTTTAGGTTTTCAGCTTAGATAAGTCATCATTTTTTTCTTTTTTTTTTAAAATAAAAAACAATTGGGATGATGCCGCAAGTCAAAAAATAATGAATCAATTGAGACAACATCACGAATCGATTTTATGCTCGGAGGTTTTGCAAATCATGCTTGGAGGTCTTACAGAATTGATTGAGATAACACCACAATTCAAAAGATAAAAAATCGATCGAGATAACATCGTGAATCAAATTTATGCCTGGAGGTCTTAGAAATCATGCTCATAGGTCTTACAAAATCATGTCTGGAGGTCTTAGACATTATGCCCGGAGGTCTTATAGAATCATGTCCGAAGGTCTTAGACATCATGCCCGTAGGTCTTACAGAATCATGTCCGGAGGTCTTAGACATCATGCCCGAAGATCTTATAGAATCATGCCCGGAGGTCTTACAAAATTGCCTGAAGGTCTTAAAATCATGCCCGAAGGTCTTACAGAATCATTCCTAGAGGCCTTACAGAATTTCAAAATCTTTGAATGCTCCTCATAATCAGAGGCAATGAAACTTTAAAAATTTAAAAATCTTTTAAAACATGGCTTTCACCTAATCAGAGATTTTTGAGACTCTAAAGGTCTTTTTTTAGGAAGGTTCCCTCTAAACAAAGGTTTTGAAATCTTGATTGAAATTGGTTCCTCTTAAACAGAGACTTTAAAACTTTAAAAACATGCCCCTTTTTTTTCAAAGTTGATAAATGTAAACATGATACAAATATCTATTCTCATCAAATGATGCTAGTGGAAATGTCAATGCAAATGTCAATACCAACGTAAGAATGCAAATGCTTGATACATTTGACTTTTTCACAATGCAAATAACAATGTCCTTTTCATGTAGATGCTTCTACAAATACCTTTTCTTAGGATGCAGGTGCCACAATGCAAATGCAAATTCTTCTTATGGTGTGAATGCAAATGTCTTATACAAATGCCAATGTAAGTGATGCAAATACGAATGTCTTTCTTGTGATGCAAATGCAAAGACTCTTTTTTACCTCTTTTTTTTTTGAAAAATTTTTGTTTAAATTTTCATTGTTTCATTTTCACCCAAAAATGATCTCAGTATTATGTGCAAAATGCTCAAATAATCTTGAAAATTTTCAAAAGTGATTAAAAATAGCCCCACATAAAGTATCTTTGCAATTGAATAAAAAAAAAATTTAAAACTCAAGACTTTTGAATCTCTTGAAAATTGATGATTACTATTTGAAATACTCATGTGTGAGGTAATTGACAAATTTTTTTCTCACTGGTGGCATATCTTATGTAAAGCTCGATGAGGTTACAATGATTTTTCTTGGGCTCACAAAAGAGATAAATTTTTAAAACACTTTTTTTTTTATTTAAAACGTGATACTCCAATGTGAGTCAAAACTAGCAATTACTTTTCAAACAAGATTTGAGAAGAAGACAAGGCTATTTTTTTATTTTTAAATGAAGGTCTTTAATGGGTACTGATCTTTCAAAAGGTTTTGTATCGAGACTTTTTATTTCGGATAGAACCTTGAAACTCTGAAATTCATTTTGAGGCCTCAAAAAAATGACTTTAGCTCTAAACTGCCCTTTTGGGGTTTTCACCTTAGAGCTATATATATTTTTTTTATCAATGAAGAATTCAACAAGTATATTCAGGTATATTGCTCTTCAATCCAAGTATCCATATTTGATCAAAATAGGCTTTTCAGGGTGTGTAATGTAGGCCGAGGTTAAGGGTTTTGAAAGAATGGATAAATAGGCTTAAATATATTATTCAGGGTGATTAGGCCAAGGATCTTGATGAGCACTCTCTGACTTTCTTCTTTTGCTCTCTCTTTTTTTTTTTTGAAACATTTGGCTTTAATTTCAGTAACTTCACTCACCCTTTTTTTTTTGCCTTGAATTCTCATTTTCAAGGTATACATATTTCTTTTTTTTATTTTATTATTTTTTTTGAATTCTAAGTGAAGCTTCAGATTCTTATCTCTAAGGTTTCTTTGTTTTGCCTTAGAAATACTTAACTTTATCTTTGGCTGTTCACTTTCTTGAATCCTAAAATTTTAATCGAAACCTTGTTCACTTTTTACCCCAGTCTTTCACCTCCGAAAGGCATGTTAGATGCTTCCAATATCGGATACTTTTCTTGAAGTTAATCTTGAATGTATCCTAATTTTTCCTCCTAATGTAGAAAATGATCCTTGGCTAGGGTTTATTTTGGAACAAAAAATTTAATAGGCTCAAATAGGTAACAAATGGATAATTTTTATGTACAAGAAGGATAGAGAAAGATGGCCATTCATCATTTCAAACATGATCACTTGGGTAGAAGAGCAAATCATTGAATATGTCCCTTTTATTTTTTTTTCTCTTTTTTTATTTTTTTATTTTTTTATTTTTTTCTTATTTTTTTTTTATTTTTTTATGCCCCATCCTTTTTACTCAAGGTTCTAACGATGATTAAGCCGTATAAGATTGATCGTATAGCTCAAAAAGGCTCTTTGGGCTCTAAAAATTTTTTTTTTTGGCATTTTCTTAGTGAAAGGAAGAGAAAAGGTATGAAGGTATGAAATAACTTATCTTAGGTAGAAAGAGATTTTTTTTTAATGTGCCTTAAGACATGGAACAAAAGTTATTTAAGAAAAAGGCTCAAGTGTTTTTGTATCTATGGTCATAGCAAAATTTTAACACACATTGGACTATCAATTGAAAAATTTGAAAGAATATCTGATTTTTAAAATTCAAAACAAACTTTCAAAATTAATCTCTTTTGTTCTTTGCCGAGAAAAAGATTATCGGCTCTTTAAGGTCTGAACTCAAACTCGCATTCTTTGAAAAGTTATAGTTGATTAATCCAATCACTTAAGGACATGAAAGTATTTGAAAAGGTGTGGAGGTATTTGATGAGCTTTTTCCTAACAGTAATCACCATTTCTTTTAAGAATTCTTCCATCTTTATTACAAAATAAAACTTCTTTTTCTCTTCTTTTTTTTTTTGAAAGTTACTTATGTGAGACTTTTTGCATAAAGAGAAAATTTCATGAAAAAGATCCAAAGTATTCAATTCTTCCAAAATAAGTTAAATAACTCCTAGAGACATAATGCACATGTCTTACATACATAGTAGAAAAAGAAATCATCCTATCCTGATTTTCACAACTTGACACCTCCCTCTTCATCTCAACTTCTCATATTTGACAATTGAATGGAGTCAACAACTTCCATTGTTCTATTACCTCCGGAGTCAGAATACCATTCTTGATAAGATCTTCAACCTTTTCTTCCAACTACCTATATTTTTCAATTGAGTGACCAATTGCCCCCATATGGTAATCACACTTATCATTGGGATTGTAACTCCTTGTTGATGGATTTGGTGTTGTTTTCAGAGGCACATGAGTGAGATATCGACCTTCTATTAGCAAAGGTAAAAGGTGAAAAATAGGGATGGGTAATTTTTCTTGATCATTTCTAGGTCTCTTTCGATTCTTTGTTGGTCGGATGTGGATTCAAATATGGAAACAAGATCATGCATGACCACTTGAGGATGAGAGTTTGCTGGAAAGCTCAAATGCTGGCTTGATTGGTAAAGATATGAGTTTTGAGAGATATGGCTTATGGCAAGGTGATGGGGTTGATAAGCAAGATAAGGATTGTACGGGATAAAGCTATTAGGTAGATGCCCTCCAATGTGACTGCTTGTACCTCTTCTTTATTCTGTTATGATGTACTTTTTTCTTCAATATCTGTCGCATCTTTTAACTTAATCTTGTCACTCTTAATTGCATTTTCTATAATTTCATCAAAAATTATCATGTCTGAAAAGTTTTTAGAGAGATTTCTAATCATTCTTTCATAATAGGGAGTGTCCAAAGAATTAAAAAATAGAACAATAATTTTTTTCTCTGATAAAGGTGGTTGTACTTGAGCTACTATGTCTCTCCATCTATGTGCATATTTTTTGAATGTTTCAGTTGATCTTTTCTTCATGTTCTGCAAGGACAACCTATCTGGCATCATATCTTCAACATGCTTGTATTGTGCTAGAAAGGCCCTAGCTAATTCATTCCAAGAGCAAATCTTACTTCAGTCTAACTGAGTATACCATCTTGTTGCAGGTCCAGTGAGACTATCTTGAAAGCAATGGGTCAATAATTTATCATCATGAGTGTAGCCTGTCATTTTTTTACAGTACATGGTAATGTGTATTAAAGGGCATTTCATTCTATCATACTTTTTAAAACTTGAGGCTTTGAATTTTGATGGAATAACAAGATCAGGTACTAGACTAAGTTCACTGGTGCTAACATTCTTGTACATATCATGGCTTTCAATTGCTTTCAATCTTTCTTCCAATAGATTATACTTATCTTTCATCACTATATCTTCTGATAGATCTGACACCCTTTTCAATTTCTTTAATTCTTTATGATCATCCACATTAGGCACAGTAGTGAAGTCATAAGGAATATGCCCAGGATTGACATTTGTCTGAACTGATGGTAACTTAACAAAATGGCCAACATAAGGTTGATCAGTTGTTAGAGGTGCTTGTGACATATAGGGATCTTAAACATATGTGCACCCAGATGGATACAATGGTGTCTCGATAGCTGTTTCTTCCCTTGTCCTGTGCGTCTCAACAACTTCTTTTTCTTTTGTCAATTCCACTATCATCTATTTTAATTATGTTAGTTATCTATTCACGTTTTGTTGCATTCTCGTAACTGTTTCATCGATCTCTCCTTGGGCCTTTTTTACTTTGTCCATTTGACTGGCACCTTTATTTTCCATGATTATGGTACTGGTTCAAGTGCTATAAGTGTGCAGACTCAACTTATCTCATTTCCTAGAATAGTTATCCTTGAACCATTTCGACATGGATCAAAGAAGGGTTCTCGTGAATAACTGGCTTCATTTTGGCATTAAAACTCAGATATCCGGCTTTCATCAATCCTTGCACCCTATGTTTCAAAGCTGTGCAATCTTTCAGAGAATGGCCCACAACACCAAAATGGTATTCATATTGGGCATTAAGGTTATACCATTTAGAGAAAGGTGGTTTATGAGGTTCAGCAGGGATAGGGGCAATGAGGTAGTTCCCTAGAAGCAGTGAGTATAACTCTATGTAGGACATGGGTATTGGATCAATAGAGGCTTTTCCTTTGGTGTTACCAGAGTTTTTCTGTCTTATGGTTGGTTTACTTTACTGAAAAGGTGCTAGTATAGTTAGTCTCGAGGTGAATTGAGAAACTCTGGGTCGAAGATCGGGTTCAAAAGGTAGTGACGAGATAGCATGCTGAACATATGATTGTGAAATATGAGATGGTGGATATGGGTTCAGGTGTGAAATTCTTGGTGGTTGCATGAAAATTGAGGGTTTAATCCTAGGTACTTAGAAAGGAGGTTGAAAATGGTCATAAGAAGGATTTAGGTATGGGTTAGGACTTGAGATGGTTAGTGATGGTTATTTGAAGCTAGGTGACTCCTTATTGGAAATCAAACTCTTGAGCTCAGTCATTTGCGTGGCTAGTTCACCCATTCCTCTCTTAAGTTCACCCAAACTTCGATCACTGTTCAAATCACCCAATGCTTTAGCATACTTTGGCAGAGTGTTGGAACTAACCGCCAATTGACCTTGACTTGATGGTAATGACAACGGTCTTTGAGGAGGAACAAACTCAACTCACTACCTCTAATCATTTCTATCAATTGAGCCATCTATTGTTTCATCTCTCGAAGCTCAAGCCATAATTCCTCTTGATTTAACTCCAAAGCACTAATCTTTACTTCCAATTGATCTCTCATTTTCGTCACTCTGATTCCCTCCAAGACAGACATTTTATTCCAGAATTTAGACAAAAAATTCTAGACTATTACTTTTATTGAATGAATATCACAAAAACAAAAACACACAAAGTATGTTTATGAATACATGAATATGAGAATGTCACGAAATGCATATATACTTATGACAATGGATTTTTATATGTACAAAGACCCAAATAAAAATTTTCGTCAACCATGAATGTGTATGCAAAAAAATAATATGTTGCAGGAATAGCGGGATATAAAATGTAACGTTTGTTCCATACGACCCTACCATTCATGAATTTATATGCATGAAATGCAATAACATATTTTCATGAATGATGAGATGTATTCCTATGACTAATACAACATACTTGTATGGAATGCATGAACCTATCAAGTGCATGTTACATGAAATGCAACGCTTGTATTATGCCAACCTAGTGAAACTGATACTACCTTTTATGATATATATGGGATGTGATACATGTATTATTTTTTTATGATGTATGAAATGCAAAAGATGAAACAAAATAAAAAAAATTTCAAAAAGAAAAACAAAATAACTAGGACATGAAAATTGATTTTTTGATTGGGCCAATAAACAAAGAATTTAAGAAAAATTTTTAATCTTTAGAAATGTTCTTTTGCCCCCTTTTTTTTTTTAATGATTGACCTAAAATAAATACCACATATTCAAATATAATACACACAAAGAAAGAAAGAAAAAGTTAATAAAATAAAATGACTCAAGAATTTAAAACAAACAAGTAAGAGAAATAACTATCCGTATAATGTCCTAATTTTTGGTAATTTTCTAAAAGATGGCATGGCTCTATCCTAGACAGGCTTCCTATGGCTCACGATATGCTGGGTCTGGATTGACAGGGTCTAAAGGTTCCCAAATTATTCCTCACTGTCGTCCATGTTGGACTAGTAAGGTATCCCGATCCTCACCAATTACAGGCTATGAACAGAAAGGGTTCAATATAAGTGGAAGTGTTTCGCTAGCAAATGCGGAGGTTATCACCTCACGAGAGCGTAGCTATTTCACTTCCTCCTAAAAAGATGAAGCTCGGGTATAAAGCTCATGTATGCGAGTGAATATGCAAAGTGTGTGCAAGGTAATGTATTAATCAAAATAACATGAATAAATCAAAAACAAAATCAAAATGAAGTAATAACTAGCACATAATTTATTTCATTTATTAACATGACTGTTTTCAAAAAAAATAAAATAAAAAAAATTAAATTAAATATCAAATAAAATCAATTAAATCTAACCGTTGTCAATAGCGCATAATTAAAATTTTGGCATGACTCTCAAATAAATCTCCAGCGGAGTCGTCAAGTTGTCGTAACAGTTTTGGGACCGCCAGACGTAAAAATGAGATGTTTTAAAATAAAAAAAGGAGGAGTCGCCACCAATCTTTGTTAAGGTGTGATTGACCACCCAAAAGTTTATCTTTTTAATAAAACTATAAAAGCGGATTTAAAGTTTATCAAAAAGATAGATTTCGATCTACGAAAAATCAGATTGGGTCCAGGAGTCGGTTATGCTTGGGGAAAGATTAGCACCCCCACAACGCCCATAAATTGGTACCATTCAATTATGTGCTATTTTTGGTGTTGGATAAAAATGATTTTGATTTGAAATTTAACACTAATTCCCTTCATTGAAAAAATATTTATTGCTAAAATTTTTATTTAGGAATATTGAGAAAATCTTTAAGTTAAAGAATTATCTTGAAATTCTCCAACATCTAGGCAGAATTTGAAATAACTCTTTTCACTTAAGATTTAACACAACAATCCTTAAAATAAAATAACACTATTTATAGAAGATTGTTGGTGACTCTCCAACATCTAGGCAGAGTACCAAGAATTATTTTTTTCAGAATGTTATTTTTATTTTATTTTGTAATATCACAAAAAGATTTTTTTTTTAGTATTATTTTTTTTTATTATAAAATATTTTATCACTAAGTAGTAAATAAAAAAAATTAAAGACAGAATAATACAAATAAATACTGATAATAACATGCTAACGTATGTATGCCAATAAATGTTATGTAACACGAAATACAATTTAAGAGTTGGATTCTTAAGTATAAGGAGACCACCCCAACTCTCCAACATCTAGGCAGAGCTTAGGTGCGACTGTTTATATTTAAGATCCCAATTTACTGTTATGCTTTTTATTTATTAATCTTATTATCAAAGCAAAATAAGAAATCGTGTGAAAAGACTTAACGAAGTAAAATTTCCTAAATACCCCATCATCTAGGCGGCATTCGGGAACAAATTGCTTCAAATAGAATTTTCACACGTGTCCTTAGGATTTTTAGGACTTTGGATTTTAGGGATTTTGGATTTTAGGGAGTTTGGATTTAAGGGATTTTGATTTTAGGGTTTGGATTTTAGGATTTTGAAAATTAAAAATTAGTATTTAAGGTTTAAGTAAAATGTGAACATCTCTAAAAATTTCCATCATCTAGGTAGACTTTTGGAGCAGGTTCAATTTTTTATAATTTTTGAAAACTAATTAAAAATGTCTTAGATATATTTTTTTATCAAAAATTATTAACAATAATTCTCCAACATCTAGGTGAAATTATTTTTAGAAAAATATTTTTATTCCCTCCAACATCTAGGCAGGGAAAACAATAATAATAATAATAATAATAAATATTTTTTTTGAACATTTTTAATATATATTGTTAACTATTATTCATTTTCATTTTTATTATTATTAAAACAATTAAACATTTATTTTAACAAATTTATAAATTTACCATGCATAAATATAAAAACATACTTAAAATAACAAAAATAATAATATAAAAAAATAGAAAATTCAAAAAGAAAAAAGAAAAAAATTTTATTTTTACCTGAACCGGATCGGTCAACGGTTCGGTCAACGCTAGTCCGGGGGGATTGACCGGTTCTACGGTTGGATCTGCGGTTCGGGCAATCCGATCGGTTCGACTGTCGGATCGGCGGTTCGGGCCGGTTTGATTGAATCGACAGAGCTATTGGAGGAAACAGGTCAGCGGGTCGTTGCGCGGATCCTGAGTCGAGTCACAGGTGTGCGCGGATCCTCCTTGATTGAAACGACGTCGTTTTGGCCCTATGCCCAAAACAACGTCGTTTTGCTTTTAATGTTTTCTATAAATAACTTGAAATTTTTTTTTGTTCATTTGGTTTTGTTTCCAGAAAAAAAATCGAGAGAGAGAGACGGCTCTAGGGAGGGGTCCGGCCGGTCGTCAGACCACCGCACCAACCGCCTCTTGGGTCACTGCCGGCGATTGTTGCCGATGATCGAAAATTTTAAAAAATTGATCAGAAAGCTGTTTTCGATGCGATCTTTCCAAATTCGAAGTCGGTTTTACCAGAAACAGCCCCGATCGACGTAGATCGGGGCTTGAAGCTTTCGGTTTCTTTTCCTTCTCCTTGTTTTTTTTTTTTGGTGAAACTGATGATTTCTTTGCTTTTGCAGGAAGCTTGGCGCTGAGGTTCCTCCCTGCGAGGAGGACTGTGTTTGTTTTTTCATTTCTATTTTTCTTCTTGTTTTTTTTTTTTTTGTTGGTGTGGTTTCTGTTTGGGTATTTTGAGTGTTTGGGAGTGTTTTAAGGGAGGTTTCGCAGAGGTTGAAATGGATTTCTTTTTTAGAGAGATTGAAGGGAATTCCTAGAGGGAGATTGAAGGGGATTCTAAGAGAGCTTCCTCTTTTTTGTTAGAGAGCCCCGAGACCTTTTAATGAGGAAGATGGCTGGGGATTTTAAAGGGTTTCAATTTAGGGGGATCTAGGTGGTTGTAGAGTAGTTGGTTGGTGGCTGTAGGGTGGTTGGTCGGAGAGTTGGTTGGGTGGCTGATAGGGAGTTGGTCGGGGCAATTCGACATCGTATCAACCTATTGACTTCTGTCTTATTTTCGTTTTGTTTTTTATTTGTTTTGTTTGTTTTTATTTTTTTTGTTTGTTTTGTTAAATATTATTATTATTATTATAAAAATAAAACAGTAGACCCGGACAAAATCGGTGTCTACATTCATCATAAAAAAAGTCACTAGCACTCAATGTGGCAATCATTGCTTTTTTCTTTAGCTTTAATTGTATTTTGCCTCTTCCACAAAAGGTAATCAAACTTTATATGACTTGGTTCCTTGCACTCATAGCAAACAAATTTGATCTTTTTTCCTTTCACTAGATTATCCCTTGATCAATTTCCCTTTGAGGTTTTCTTCTATTTAAGAACTTGTTCATCTTCATAAATTTCTTGAATCTTTTTGCAAGCATGGCCATTTTTTCATCCTCATCAACCTTATCTTGTACAATTTTTTTTTCTTGAATAGTTGATTTGAGGGCTATTCCAACATTTTTTTGTTTGTTCTTGTTGACATTTAATCTTCATCTCATAGGTTAAGAGAAAACTAATGAGTTAATCCAATATGAGTGCATGAGGATCTTTCGACTCTTTAATGGCTATCACTTTTGCCTCTTAACTCTTTAGTAGACTATTCAAAATTTTTTCCACCATCTCTACATTAGAATATGTCTTCTAAGAGCCTTTAATCCATTGATGATATCGGTGAAACGATTTGACATCTCACTAATGGTTTTTTCTGGTTTCATCTTAGAAAGTTTACTGTCATGAGTAAGCATGCCAATCTTAGTTTTCTTCACTTGATTTATGCCTTCATGAGCAATGACCAATTTGTCCTAAATTTTCTTTGTATTATCACATAAGGAGACTTTATTGTATTCACTATGACCCATTGCACAAAAGAGAATATGTATTACCTTAGCATTAAGTTGAGTTATCTTGAAATCATTTACATCCCATTCACTTTCTTCTTTGATTCCTTCTTTGTCTTTCACCTTTTTCTTTAGGATAAGAAGACCATTTACAGTTATCCTTCATACTTTATAATCATTTGCTTAAATAAATTGTAATATGAGTAATTATCACCAACAATGAGAGGAAGTTTCATAATAGAATGACCTTCACATCCAAAGGATATGGCAACTATTTTAATTACCATGAGGTAAACTTCTTGTTGATCTTCATATTCATTGAAGTTTGTTGAAGGTTTCTCTCCATTTAGTACAACATCACTTTTAGCTATTTGAGATCATTCTTAGGTTGTTAGACCTACAAAAATAGAGTACTAGTTATGATACAAATTGTTAGCTCAAAGTGTTGAATAAACCAAGAGAGAATCAATTGGTTAATTATAAATTTTGACAATTTGATTACCAATTAAAATAATAATCACAAATATGGTTTTCTAAGCTAATAGATACAATATATATATATATATGCACATAAAAAAATAACTTGAAAAATAAAAATGTAGAGATGGAAAATCAAACACTAAAATTTATAGAGGTTATATCCTTTCACAAGGCACCTACATCCTCTCCCTTAACCTAACTTGTCAATGAGCTCAATCCACTATGTGAATGTTAAATGTTATAAGCAGCTCTTTGTAATAATGTATCGGTTTGGAGACTCAATCGCTAAACATAAAAATTTAAAATTGTGAAATCATAGGGAGTCACCATTAATTTTTTTTAGGGTGTAATTGACCATCTAAAAATTTTATCTTTTTAATAAAACAACAAGTTTATTAAAAAGATAATTTAGGCCAACGAAAATAGATTAGGTTTGGGAGTTAGTTACATATGGAGAAGGGTTAGCACCCTTAAAACGCATATAAAATTGATACTAACTAATCATGCGCTATTTATAACTTTGGACAAATATAGTTTTTGTATGAAATTTAACTATAATTCCCTTTATCTTTTAGAAAGAAAATCAATTTAAAAATCTTTATTTAGGAATATTATAAAAATCTTTAAATTAAATATTACCTTATAATTCTCTAACATATAAGTAGAATTTAAAGATAGTCATTTTCGTCTAAGATTTATCACAATATTTCTTTAAAAATAAAAATAATATTTTTTAAAAATGATAATTATTGGTGACTCTCTAATATTTAGGCAAAACACTAAAAATTATATTCCTTTGAATATTATTTTAAACTTATTTATTTGTTTGTTTTTGAAATTAGTTTTCTAAAGGAAGCTTTTAATGATACAAAAATGGAAAAGGTTATAGTAATTGTAAACAACAATAATTGGAATGCATGTATATGCATAATGTGTGCAAGAAAATTAATATATGCAAGTGTGTCTTGAATGATGAAGAGATTTAAAATCGAGATTGGGTCTTTAAATATAAAAAAACCATCTGAACTCTCCAACTTTTAAGTAGAATTTGGATGCGACCTTTTACATTGAAAACCCCATTTTTCATTTTTATTCTTTATTATTTTAAATTATGGAATTATATAAAAATTCTTAATGAAATAAAAATTTCCTAAATACCTCACCACCTAGATAGCATTCGTGAATAGATTATTTTACGAGAAGATTTTATACAAATACTTGAATTTTATGGTGGTTTCATGGTTTTAGGTAGACTTAGGTTTTTATTTAGGGTTTGAACTAAGATTTCACTTAGAGTTTAGGAATTCACCTATTACTTCAGGTTTTTTGATTTAGGGTTTCACTTAGGGCTTTTCGGTTTCACTTATGGTTTTAGTTTTTTCCTAGGGTTTCATTTAGGATTTTAATTTTGGGCTTCGGGTTAGGGTCTCATTTTAGGAATTTACACGCCTCGGGTTAGGATCTCACTTTAGGAAGCCTCTCTAAAAATCTCTAATATTTAGAAAGAGTTTCAGAGCAAGCTCATTGTTTATAATTTTTCTAAAAATGAATTTTTATACTTTTATATATTTTTTTTTATTAAAATTTTATTTTTCCAGTTATTATTTAACATTTTGTTTATTTATTATTTAATAATTCCCCAACATCTAAATGAAATTATTAATTTTATTATTTTTTAAAATATGATTTTTATCTCTCTCCAATATCTAGGTAGAAATTAGAATCAATCTTTTTTAATATTTTTAATTATTGTTATTTTTTAAGAGATTTTGAAATATAAATAACAATGAGAATGCATCAAAAACCAAATAAACATTTCAATTAATGAAATAATACATATGTAAAGCCATTATACAACCAAAGTCAAATATAACTAATTAATCATAAAATAGTAACAACCATAATAATAAAATAATAATATCGAAAATAATGCAAAATCAATTCAAATTTTCATATGATCTAAATTTTTTTATTAGTATTTGTATTATTCATATTTATTATTTATTATTATTAGTATTAGTATTAGTATTATGTATTATTATTATTTAGTCCCTAATTTTAAAACTCCTCTTAAGCATGGCATATCCAAGAAAAATATGAACAAGCAAATTGTCCTACAAACAATGAACATACCGAAGCAAACAAAAATCAAACTACAAGCAAATATTGAAGCTTCAAGTTTCCTAAAGTAACACATGAGATAGTAGGCATGCAATTGATGGAGTTTTAAACCCCTGCAAACTAACCATATGTAGGAAAAAAAAAAAAACTTCAAAAAAAGAACATGCAAAGGCTAAAACTCGGGAAACCTGCATAAAAAAATCAGCTTCCAGAAGTGCTTGAGGCGTGCACTCACCTTTCTCGTGAAGAACTATACGGATCCTATCTTCTTCCCTAGCGTGTACCCAGATTGTTTTTTATTTTTTTTCTTTTTCCTTTGCTGCTTCTTTGCTGCCCGTGCTCAAGTTTTCTTCGAGTTTTTCCTCTCCACGTTGCTGCCTTCTTTCCTGCTAATGGTTTTTTGTTTTCTGCTCTCTCTGGTCTTCTCCTCGTTCTGCTTCTTTTTCCTGGTTGCGTTTCTTCTTCTTCTTTTTTTTTTTTTTGGTTCCTCTTCACTAGTTGCTTGGTTTTATTTTCTCTTTTCTTCCCAGCTTTACGTTTCTGCTGCAGAGTTTTCTTTCACTCCTGCTAGTTTTATTTTTGGTTCTGCCCGGCGTGTCCATTCCAGTTATCTTTTTTTTTTTTTTGGCAGTTTCTTCTTCTTCACGCCTGCAGCTCCCGTTTTCTCTTCTGTTCTTATTTTTTCTGCTGCCCTTCCTTTCACGCCTTCCCCTCCTTTCTTCCCTGCGTGCCCAGCCTTTTTTCTGGTTTCGCCTTTTGCTTCTTCCTCTCCCTTCCAGTATTTTGGCCACTGCTCTCCCCTTTCTTTTCCTTCCTCACGTAGCCTCCTCGCCTTTTGTTTTTGCTGCCGCGCCTCTATCCTTGTTTCTCTTTCTGCATTTCTGTTTTGCAGCAGTTTCTTTTTTTTTTCCTTCTCCCCCCCTCCCCGGTTTGCTCATGCCTTTTCTCTTCTATTTCAGCGCAAAAGCCTTCACGTTTTTTTTCTCCCAGTCCACGTCCAGTTTACTCGCAGTTATCTTTTTCAGCTGTAACTGTCTTCATGCAGTTTGCATTGCACGTCCACCTTCCAGCCGCCTTCCATGCCACCTACAGTTTTAACTTAGCCGTTTATACGGCATATAGTTTTTCCACCATTTTTCCTAGCTTTCACGTCTCTTTTATATTTTATATTTGCAACTTCCATTTCTTTGCATTTCACGTGCCCAATGCACATGCATGATTCCATTTTTTTTTTTTTTTTTACGTGGGCTGACCGTCTTTTGTAACCCATAATTTCGGCCTTTGGATGACATGTCCGGACATATCCCCTTTCAGCTTTAAACTAAATTTTGGGCCAAACTTTTTATTGATTTTATTTTATATTTTTTGTCATTATTTTTATAATTTTTAATTAATATTTTTTAAAAAAATTTGTACGTTAATATTATTATTATATTTACTATTACATTATTCTTATATTTTAATTTTATTTGGTTTTTATTTAATGGCCAATAATGGACCATCAATGGGCTTTTATCGAGCCAAATTACAAGGTAAAGTATTCTGGATAAAATTAGGTATCTACAACTGTCTTTCTTTGCATATTCTTGAAAATTAAAAATAATACAAAGATATAGATAACAATTTTATCCGGATGTTACTTCCCAATGAGCATTCTTTCTTTTTGTTGTTTTTGTTTTTTGTCAATTTATTTTATTTTTTTGTTAAATAACAACTGGATAATACTACAAGTCATAAATAAAAGGACGATCGAGATAATATGACAAGTCAAAAATAACGAAAGATCGAGATAACACTGCAAGTCAGAAATAAAAAATGATTAGGACAACACTGTAAGTCACAAATAAAAAGGATGTTCGAGATAACATCACAAGTCAAAATAATGGACGACCGGGACAACACCGCAGGTCATAAATAAAGAACGACTGGGATAACACCATAAGTTGGTTAATAAAGAATGACCAGGACCACACCACAAGTCAAGTAAAAACGAACAATCAAGATAACATCGTAAGTTAGAAAATAAGGGATAAAATTTCTTCTCGATGTTAGCTAAATTGGACTTAAATTTTCATTGAGTGCCAGCTAATTTGGGCTTAAATCTTCATTAGGGCCAAATAATCTGGGCTTAAATTTCCATTGTGGGCCAGGTAAACTGGGCTTAAATCTTCATTGGAGTGCAAGATAATTTAGGCTTGGAATTTCATTGGGGTGACAGATAACCTAGGCTTAAATCTTTTTATAAGAGCCAGTTAAATTAGACTTAAATCTTCATTAAGTGCCAAATACATTAGGCTTAAATCTTCATTAGTGCCAGCTAAGCTGGGTTTAAATTTTCACTAGTGTTGGATAAACTGGGCTTAAATCTTCATTGGTGTCATATAATCTGGGCTTAAAACTTCATTAGGCTAGGTACTGGGCTTAAATCTTTCCATAAGGGCCAGGTAAACTGAGCTTAAATATTTCCATAAAGGCTAAGTAAACTAGGCTTGAAACTTCATTGAGAACTAGCCAAACTAGGTTTAAAACTTTATTGGGCCAAGAAATCTGGGCTTAAATCCTTTTATAAAGGCTAAGTAAATTGGGCTTGAATCTTCATTAAGGTGCCAGATAATCTAGGCTTAAAATTTTTTATAAGGGCCACGTAAAGAAGACTTAAATCTTTTCATAGTGCCAAATAAATTGGGCTTAAATTTTAATCAGGGTGTCAAACAATCTAGGCTTAAATCTTGAGTGTCAATTAAACTGGGCTTAAATCTTATCATGATGTGCTAGCTAAATTGGACTTAAATATTTTCATTGATACCAAGTAAGTTTGGCTTAATTTTCTTCTTTTTTTTAGGTGTCAGCTAAGCTGGGCTTAAATATTTTCATTAAAAGCCAACTAAATTGGGTTTCACTCCTATCATGAGTGTCAGATAAATTGGGTATAAATTTTTCATGAGGTGCCAGATAAACTGGACTTAATTTTCATTGGTGCCAGATAATACTAGGCTTAAATCTTTTTCATTGTACTAGCTAAACTGGGCTTAAATTTTCATTGAATGCTATCTAAGTTGGGCTTAAAACCTGGGTTTTAGCTAAATTGGGCTTAAATCTTTTCATGGGGTGCCAGATAAACTAGGTTTACATTTTTTCATGAGTGCCAACTAAACTGGGCTTAAATCTTCGTTAAGTACCAACTAAGCTGTGCTTAAATCTTTTCATGAAGTGTCAACTAAATTGGACTTAAATCTTCATTAGGTGCCAGCTAAGCTGGGCTTAAATCTTTTCATGAGTGCTAGCTAAACTGAGCTTAAAGTTTCATTGGATGTCAGCTAAGTTGGTCTTAAATCTTTTCATGAGGGGCCAACTAAATTAGGCTTACATCTTTTTCATGAGTGCTAACTAAATTAAGCTTAAATCTTGAGAATTGGTGATCTTTATCAAAATTGAAAGAGGTGAACATTTTCTTTTCAACTGGATTAAATAGTTTAGCATGTAGGTTTTTGCTCATTCAAAAGGGTTTCTCCACTTGAAAGAGATAAAAGAGGGATATACTTTTTTTCATATAGGCTCATGGATGAAATATAAGTTTTCCTAAAAACATGAATTCCTTGAAAATTAAACATGT
This sequence comes from Durio zibethinus, assembly GCF_047325235.1. Taxonomy (NCBI): domain Eukaryota; kingdom Viridiplantae; phylum Streptophyta; class Magnoliopsida; order Malvales; family Malvaceae; genus Durio; species Durio zibethinus. Next base: position 8,530,013 of record NC_143174.1, on the reverse strand, counting down.
TAAACACTTTCTTTAGCCTTCAAATATGACATTTTGATACATGTCAAGGTTAGCTATAAGGATTTAAGATTTTGAATGGTTATTTGGGAATGGGAAAAGGCTAAAATTTTTAGAATCAATCCTTCCCAAACTTTTGGGATTTTGATATTTTAGACCTTTCAATAAGGTTTGGCTTATCTTTGTTAAGCATCTACCACATTTAGCATTAGGAGTGACCTTCAAGGTTTGCTCTAGATTGTCCTCTTTAGGATTTTCATCTTAGAGCCATCATTTATTTTTCTTTTTTTTCCTATTTTTTCTTTGATTTTTTTATTGATTATCACACCATGCACTTAAAATTTTCAAACTTAATAAAAAAGGGTTAATGGTCTAAACAAAGAATTAAGTAATAAAGAGGAACCAAAAAGTTCATGGGTTTCAAGGCAATTTTCCCAAGAGAAGCTCTTCATTTTGTAAGCATCCATGCTTAATTCAATATGAACTTTTCATAAGATGTAACATAGGCTAAGATTCAGGATTATTAAAGAAAAGGGTAAACAGGCCCAAATAAATGTTTAAAAGTAATTAAAACCAAAGATCATTCTTTCATTTGAAAGATTCACTTCAGGCCCAAATAACGTATCAGTTCGAGGGCTTAATCACTAGACATAAAAATTTAAAACTATAAAAACAATCTTATTTTTAAGGTGTAATTGGCCACTCAAAAATTTTATCTTTTTAATAAAAAAATAATTTTATTTTATTAAAAAGATAATTTAGGTCTACAAAAACAAATTGGCTTCCAGAGTTGGTTACATGTGGAGAAGGATTAACACCCCCACAACGCCCATAAAATTGGTATTAACTAATCATGCACTATTTATAACTTTGGACAAAATTGGTTTTTATATGAAATTTAACTATAATTCCCCTTATCTTTTAGAAAGAAAATCAATTTAAAAATCTTTATTTAGGAATATTATGAAAATCTTTAAATTAAAAGATTACCTTATAATTTTTCAACATATAGGCAGAATTTAAATATAGTTCTTTTCATCTAAGATTTATCACAACATTTCTTTAAAAATAAAAATAATATTCTTTGAAAATAATAATTATTGGTTATTCTCTAATATCTAGGTAGAGTAACAAAAATTATATTCTTTGAAATATTATTTTAAACTTATTTATTTATTTATTTTTGAAATCAATTTTTTGAAAGAAGCTTTTTATGATATAAAAATGGAAAACGCTATAGTAACTATAAACAACAATAATTGAAATGCATGTATATGCATAATGTTTGTAAGAAAATTAATATGCAAATGTGTCTTGAATGATAAGGAGATTGAAAATTGAGATCGGGTCTCTAAATATGAAAAGACCACTTGCACTCTCCAATCTCTAGGTAGAGTTTGGGTGCGACCAATTACATTTAAAATTGTATTTTTAATTTTTAATTTTTTTATTCTTTATTATTTTAAATTATGGAATTATACAAAAATTCTTAATGAAATAAAAATTTCTTCAATACCTAATCACCTAGGCAAAATTCGAGAATAGATGATGAAGTTTTTATACAAATCTTGGAATTTTATGGTGGTTTTAGGGTTTTGGGTAGACTTAGGTTTTTATTTAGGGTTTGAACTAAGATTTTGTTTAGGTTTTAGGAATTTACCTATTACTTAGGGTTTTGGGATTTAGGGTTTCACCTAGTGTTTCAGTTTTCACCTATGGTTTTGATTTTTACTTAGGGTTTCTTTTTCCTAGGGTTTCTTTTAGTGTTTTAATTTAGGGTTTCAAGTTAGGGTCTTACTTTAGGAATTTATGAGCCTTGAGTTAGGGTCTCACTTTAGGCATTTACAAGCCTCTTTAAAAATCTCCAATATCTAGGCAGACTTTCAAAGCATACTCATTTTTTATAATTTTTTTGAAAATGAATTTTTATGTTTTATATATTTCTTTTTTATTGAAATTTTATTCTTTTTGTTATTATTTAACTGTTTGTTTATTTTATTTATTTGTTATTTAATAATTTTCCAATATCGAAGCAAAATTATTAATTTTATTTTTTTAAAAAATGATTTTTATCTCTCTCCAACATTGAGGCAGAGATTATAATCAATCTTTTTTACTATTTTTAATTATTATTATTTTTTAAGAGATTTTGAAATATGAATAACAACGAGAATGCATCAAAAACCAAATTAACATTTCAATTAATGAAATAATACATATGTAAAGCCATTATACAACCAAAGTCAAATATAATAATCGTAAAATAGTAACAACCATAATAAGAAAAATAATAATATCAGTAATAATGCAAAATCAATTCAAATATTCATATGATTGAAATTTTTTATTAGTATTTGTATTATTCATATTTATTATTATTATTAGTATTAGTATTAATATTATGTATTATTAATATTTTACTTAGTCCCTAATTTTAAAACTCCTCGTAAGCATGGCATATCCCCAAAAAATATGAACAAGCAAATTGTCATGCAAATAATGAACATACCGAAGCAAACAAAAACCAAACTACATGCAAATATTGAAGCTTCCAGTTTCCTAAAGTAACACATAAGATAGTAGGCATGCAATTGATAGAGTTTTAAACTCATACAAACTAACCATATATAGGAAAAAAACTTTAAAAAAAGGACATGCAAAAGTTAAAACTCGGGAAACTTGTATAAAAAAATCAGTTTCCAAAAGTGCTTGAGGTGTTCACTCCCCTATCTTGTGAAAAACTATACAGATCCTATCTTCTTCCCTAGTGTGCAGCTAGATCTTTTTTGTTTTGTCTTTTTCTTTTTGGTTTTTAGTACATGATAGGACTTGTATTTAATTTTTGACTTTAAGGATATTTTTATTTTTCTTTAGTATTATTGATTTGAGGTTTTGCTTGAGGACAAGCAAAGATTTAAGTGTAGGAGTGTGATGCACCAAAATATATAAAGTTTTTACATGTTAAAATGGTTTTAAAATTTAAAAATTTTGGATGATTTTTAGTGCTTTCCATATTATCTTCATGGTTTTAGATTTTCATGCTCAAGAATTCACTTTCATGCAAGCATGCATGCAAGGGAAATGTTCGGCCAATTATGAAAGCTCAAGGCTGCCCCACCTTGATCCATATTAATGCAATTCTAAGCTACTTGGACTCCATCATGTTTGCCTAAGATGGAATTTTGATCCAAGCATGACTCTTTTGCTTAGCCATGAAGAAAATTAGTTGCATAAGAACTCTACACATTCGACCATGCAAGGGAAAAGAACAAGTTGCAAAATCATGGACTTTACAAGCTTAATCTATTCGACCAAAGCAATTCCAAGAAAGATACCATGTATTTTTCCACAATGAAGATTAGGTGTATTCGGCCAAGATGAGTTTGAAGCTAACCATGAAGTTTGTTGTTTAGCCTTGAAAAAATTCACTTTGAGTGAGATTTTATCCATTTAAAACTTGGATAAAAATACATTTCATTTTAAAACTCCAAGCCTTAGTCAAATCTAATTGAGGAGATTATCCAAAATTTGATCAAGATGCAAGCAAAGGTCAAGATTGAACCACCAAGAGACCATTCAACTAAGAACACTCAAGCATGGAAGTCCCATTCAACCATGAAGCTTTGAAGTTCAAGATCAAGCTCATGCAATTGTATTTGAATTAAAATCAAACATTTATGAAGCCTATCGCCCTTGGCTGAACTTTCCACTATAAATAGAGATGCCATTCACTCATTTTCATCCTCTCTCACTTCTACTATCTTTTCTCTTTTCTTAATTCTTTTAGTTCTTTAATTCTTTAGGTAAGTTATTAGCTTAGGTGATAGATTTGCCAATAACCGCAAAGCTTTTGTTTTCTTTAAATTCTATTAAATCAAGAAACGTTATTTTCAAGACCTTTATTTTCTTGTTTGTAGGTTCATAAATCTTGTTTTCTGTTCTTTAAATTTGACAAGCACTATACTTTCAAGATTGATCAAAGCTTTCTTTTTTTTTTCTTGCAAGATTCAACCTGCATTTATTTTCTTGTTCATTAAATTCTTTTATGCAATCTTTATTTTTTTTACAAGCATTCAGCTTACTCCATTTTCTTTACTTTGTAATCTTTTAATTCTTATTTTGATAGATCTAGTCATTGGCAACAATCTTTTACTTCCTAAGTAATAGTTAATGAAATTAAGATCCCTGCCTACATATTGCCTTTAATATTTACTTGATCCCTATAACCCCAAACCTTGAATTTCCATTTATTTAGATATAAGCCATTAGGGGTTCGTATTTGGTACTTGTGAATAACCTAACAATAAATTTTTGTAATCTCTGAGGAGATGATATTGGAATGTTTTACTTTGTTACTTGATCTATGCATTTGCAGGCTATACAAAAAGCAGTAATCAGGATTCTTCTACTTGAAAAGTTTCTTGTGTTTATCATTTCCTATTTGCCAAATGGCATCCTACTTAGTGGTTTCACCATACAAAGGCCATCACCATTAGAAGGACATATGCATATGGCTCCAAAATTCTATTTCATTCCTTCTTAAAAGGTAGATTTCCTTTGGTAGACCTAAACGTGTTTTTCAATCAACCTCTCATTCTTTTATTCAATTTACAATCCAATGTTTCTTTGCCCCTCTAGCCTATTTAGATTTAGGGCACAAGAACGATAGATCTGTTACATTCATGTGTACCATTAATTACTATAAGAAAGGGATTGGTGTTCAAACCAATTTCTATCTTAGCTAGATTTGGGAAGCTCAACACTCTTCTATCCATTTTATCCTTACAAAACATTCTTAAACATAATGAAGTTGTTAGTGTTGTATGCCTAAGAATCATGAAACTTACAATTTATTCCTTCTTTGTTTTCTCTTCTAATGTTTGTAGCTAATTATGTCAAGATGGGAGTTTAACATTCTTTGACTTCATCAAGTGGTCAAAAATTTTTTAAGTCTTAGAAACATCAAAGGTATATTACCTTTGACTCTTATGTGGGTATCTTCTAATCAACTAGTTTGTCTATTGTTACATTTACCAAGTTTGGAATATCAAAGACTTTTTCTACCACTTTTACTATACACAACTTAAAGTTTAGATCATGGTAGTAAGTGCCTTACGATGAGTTCTTTCTTCAAGCTTCCTCATTCAGCAAGTTTCTTATATGGTAACCTTAGTAGATAACTCAAAGAAATCTTTGAACTCCATGCCTTTAAACTTCTTTTGAAGCTCAAAGTTTAAGCCATAAAGATTTTAGGGAGAAAAGATTTTATGAATGTATTGACAAATTTTATTGATAAGAGTATAACACTATTTATATAAGTATAAGCTACGCTAAGGATAATAAGAGGAATATACCCATAGATTATAATATATACAATTAAATAATATCTTCCTAAGTCAAAGATTTGATTTGTTAGAATCTTTCCTATTATGCCCCTTAAAGATGGAGTGCATGGAATGAACGCTAATCTTGTTTTGTAAATCATCAAGACATAGTCACAAGAGAGGCTTCGTTAGTATGTAAATTAGTTGATCATGAAATGAAATATGAGAGAAACATAAACTACCAGTTTGAACCTTGTCAGGCACAAAGTGGAAGTTAATGGCAACGTGTTTTATGCAGGAGTGAAATATTGGATTAGCACAGAGGTAAGTGGTATTGACATTGTCACAATATAAGGTTGCATGTTTAGTTATTTAGATTTTAAAGTGGGTGGGAAACAATGGGTTAAGTGTCCTTGTTGGTTACAGAGTTGGCATTTGCCAATATATGGTTTTGGGTTGGATTTTTGTTAGGGACAAAAGGTGTAAGATTGGTCATTTAGTGAGGTTAGGTGAAAGTAGGCCTTTAATTTTAAAAAAGATGGAATAGGGAACCGATAGATGGGGTTGGTATTTTTGGATGGTTTGTTAGAAGTCTTATAGGTTGGGTTAGTATTGATAAGGATTTAAGATTGACTTTCGGTAGCTTATTATTTGAGAAGGCTTCATGGTTGATGAGTTTTTCATGGAACTCATCAAAAAAGATGGGATTCTCATGAACATTGATGGCATCACATAGAGTCTTACAGTAGTCATCAAGTCCACCAATGATATTGAGAGTTAAATATTTATCATTGATTGAAGCATTAATCATGGCAATATCATCAGCAATGGATTTCATTATTTGCATGTATTCAGTGATGGATTGGATGCCTTTGACAAGTAGACAAAGTTGTTTTTTAGTCGGGTGACTTGGCTACATAAAAGTTTAGCATAGGTGTTGGCTAATGTAGTCCAAACATCAAATGAGGTTTTTGCAAAGGCAATAAATGGTATCAAGTTAGGGGAAAGAGATATAGCTATCGCATTAAAAATGAAATTATTTTGTCAAATTCAAAGGTGGTGATTAGATCAGTATGAGGAGGACAAGGATAGGTTCCATCAATGAATCCTAACATGTCAAAACCAGCTAAAAGTGTATGAGATTGAAATTTACAAGAATTGGAGGATGTAAGTTTCAATAGGGTTTGAGAAGTAGTATTAATAGATATAATAAAATGAGGATCATAAAGGTTAAGGACTGTGGAAGTGAAAAAGGACAAGTTTGTTGGGTTTAGTGTTTAAGGATGGTTATTAGCCATTAAAGAAAGAGAAAGAGAAAATATTAGAGAAAGAAAAAAGTTGTTTATCTATTTGGAGCTCATAGCTCTAATACCATAAATATTTTAAAGAGAGAATTATATGAATGACTTGAAAATTTTTATTAATAAGAGTAGAGCACTATTTATATATGTACAAGCTATGCTAAAGATGCCAACAACAATCTACCTAAAAGATTGCAATATATACAATTAAATAATATATTCTTAAATTAAATATTTGATTTGTTAGAATCTTTCCTAATATCTAAAGATTACAATATATACAATTAAAAGGTATCTCACTAAATCAAAGATTTTATTTATTAGAATCTTTCATATTAAGTCATTTTGAGACAATCTAACAAACTCTTGTTTACTTAGGGCCACTTTAATGCTTGTCCTTCTTAAAGCTAGGAATGTAGGTCTTAGTCATTTCTCTAGGTTACTAAATCAACCTAGATAGATCAATCAAAGTCATTTGATGATAGAATTGAGTGTGAATTGCTACTTCATATCTTGTGCCAAGTTTGAATAGAATTTGTAGAAGACTAATGTACCAATGAAACTAGCACTTGTAAATGAATTAGAAAACATACTTAGTTTCAAATAATTGTTAATAGAGGCTTCTCCACATTGAACTATAGAATTACCAATATGTTGTATAGTAGATTGGTATGCTTTGGCAAAAAATAATCTAAAATCTAGAATATTAAACCTTTTTGGGATATAAGTGAACCATTTCTACCCAAAAGTTTAAGGTTTTTACTAGAGTGGGCAATTGATCCTGCAAAATCCATTCACATATACTTCTTGCTTGATATAGATAACTTAGTTTGTGTATATCATAATAGGCTTTAAGATTTTATCTAAATCTGGGCTAGTCATCGAGCCTAAGCCTTGTCAATATCCCAAAAGCCCAAATAAAATCGTCAACAACAAACACAACCAAGTCTAGATTAGCAAAAAAAAGAAAAAAGCAAACCATCACAATTACACCACCATAGCCATTTTTCCCATACAAGCCCTACCTCAACCATTGACCAACTCCCATCATTAGAGTTCTTGACCCGCTTACTGTCAACATTATAAGATTTTCAGAAGAAAGCCACTCATAAGCCCCATTATCACATATACAAGAAGACAAAACAAAATCAAAAACAGAAAAACTCAAAAAAATAAAAAAAAGGAAGGGAATGCTTTCATAGGTTTTGGGTCTCTAAATTGGGTGGGGAATAAGCTGAAAACAAGAGAAAGAGTATACTTTGGGGTGGTGGTGACAGATGTAGCAAGGAAAGAGATTTTTGAATTCAAATCCATTACTTTCTAGGGTAGATCCATGTGAATCCAATGAGCTTTTGAAGTATCCGAGCCTAGATCCAAGGCAAAGAGACTGAAACAAGCCTCGGGTCAACATTTGGAGCAATTCCCATCTTTGGTGATGGCATGCGATGGGTACGATGATAGAACACCCTTACAATTAAGAAAATTTAAAGGCAACTGGTGTTTTTAAAGTTTTTTTGTTTATAGAAAACTTTGTAGAGAGAGGTTAAAGGATTATAAAGTGAAAATAGAGAAGTAAAGTGAAAAAATGAAAAATAAAGAAATGGAGCTTTTATAAAATATCCAAAACTGTACCATTGGGATAAAGGATCTAGGTTCCTCTTGACCTAATTTAAGGGTCCACGTCTTGACCCACCAAGTGACCCAGCCCGAGCGCTTTCAAGTCACAACTTGCTCCAAAAACCTACATTTTATGAGTCACCAAACCATGCCGTTTTTACACCAAGCTGGGCTAGCCGAGTTGCATTTTGTTTCTATAGCCAAGCTGAGCCAAGCTGGGACTTTTAGGTAATTTTACTATTTTTCTTTTTTTGTGAGTTTTTTAAATAAATAAAAATAATTTTAAAAAAGAAAGGTTAAATGTTTTCCTAAATAAAAAATAATAATTAAAACTTTTTTTTGAGAAAAAGCTAAAGTATCAATTTTCTTTAAATAAAAAAATATTTCTACAAAATGTTTTTAAGAAAAAGATGAAGTATCAATTTTTTTTTAAAATAAAAATTTTAAAAAAATATTTTGAGAAAAAGTTGAAGTATTAATTTTCCTTAAAACAAAATTAATTTCAAAAAGATTTAAGAAAAGAGTTGAAATATCAATCTTTTCTTAAACAAAAATTTTCAAGAATTTGAGGAAAAAGTTAAAATATCAATGTTTTCTTAAAGTTAATTTTTTTTAATAATTTCATAAAAATTAAAATAAATATTAAATGCTTCAATAACAGAGCCCTTGTAAGAGAAACAATTGTTTTCTTATATACTCTAAAGGTAAAGCAATTTTTTTAATTTTCTAACAAAAGTATTTGAGTCAATTAAGAATAATTTCTAATAATTAATTATCTAATAAAATTTATTTAAGGTTCAATGAATAACATGGAATCAAGCTGGTACCATCCTTTGAAGGATGTTATGAGAGTGCTATAACTTTCCTTAAATGTAACCATACTCCCGGACCTAATTATGGTTTCCTAGACATTAAATCTACCTTTTAAAGACAACTGAGTCAAACTTAAGACTTCTTTTTAAAATAGGATAGATTTAGTTAGGTGGCCATTCGCACCTAGATTTAGTTAGGTGGCCAATCGCACCTAAACAAAAAAGATTGGTGAGGATTCTCTTAGTTTATGCCTAGCAATAGGTCCACAAATTTATATGTTATGATAGCATTACTTACCGTTTTTCCTAACCATTCATGAATATTTTCAGTGAATAACTTATTAAGCTCTTGAAAGTTTGATAATCGATAATGTGCATGAGCTCTCAAATTGTTTCTATACTCACTACATGCATTAAAATAAAGTATTAACAATAAGAAGCAAAGTTTATAAATTATGTTTGATAGAATGTATGATTTTTTCACACAAACAACTTACATGGAAAATGATTCAATTGAGTCACGATGGAAAAGAACATATCGAAGTGCCTATGTTCAAGATTTATCATCTGACTCCACCATTTTGGTTTTGCCTATTGTTTGTCCAAAACTTTCAAAAAGATAAGTGCAGGCAAAGTTTGTATGCTACATACCAAGATTTCTAGATGGTCTATTAAATCTCATTTCAACATCTTCCACATATTGAGAACAAAATGTCATACACTCCTCTATTAAATATCTTTCAACAATAGAATCTTTCGGATAGTGTTTGTTGCCATAATAAAACTTTAACCTCCTTAAAAACTTTAAGGCATAAAACATTTCTCATATACCTTTTTAATTAGAATGGTATCATAAACACTAACAACTTATTAACAAATAATATCATTCGATAGGATACATCCATCAATAAGAAAATGGTCCACCGACTTTTACTTCATATGGAAGGTGGATAAACAAATGCATCATAATAGTAAAGAAGTTTGGAGGGCAAATCTTCTTTAAATAGCATAAAGTAATCTTGGCTTGATCTTAAAGTTTGTCAAGCTTTTTCATATTCAGAACTTTACCACATAGAGATTTAAATATGTTACTCCACTTAATTACAACTGAAGTGACTTGTTTTGACATTGATGAACACAAAGTAAGCGGAAGTAAGTCCTGCTTCAAGATATGATAATCATGTGACTCCAATGAAAAAAGTTGTCATTCCTTCAAATTCACACATCTTGATAGATTTGACGCATCGCCATCCAAGATTTTCACATTTTTTAACACCTTGCAAAACACATTTTTTTCACCTTTAGACATTTTAAAACAAATAGGAGGCAATCAAGGTTTTCCATTAGGAAGCAACTTCAGATGAAGGTCAGGGTGAATCCCCATGTTAATTAGGTCAAGCCAACTCTTTAAGTCATCATTTGATCTTTTATTCACAATGAAAACTATCCCGATAAAATTTTTACAAGCATTTTCCTCTATATGCATCATATTAAGGTTATAACATAATAAATTATATTCCTAATAAGGTAAGTTAAAAAAGATACTTCTTTTTTTTCACAACTCAAACTCATTAGGATCATCTTCTTTATGTTTCTCCTCATCACTTTGAATATCAACATCACCAACTTAAGCATTAGCATTACCAACTTGAGGAATATGAGGCTTAACACCTTCAAAGATCTCCCTCACTCTTTTTTTTAATTGAGTCACTTTTTAATAAATGAAATTGATATCTTTTAACTTTGACAAGATATCAGACCCAATAATTGGTAATGGCAATCTTCTTAACTTTTCAATTCCATCAAAGAGATTTTTTAAAATCTAAATCGATGATTATCATCTAACCATCTATAATGTGCCATATAACTGAACTTTCTGCCATTATGTAACCACTTTAAATATGTCTGTATAACACAACATAAACAAATATAATGACCTTTAGTGCTCAATCTAGATAAATTTGCATAAGTAGGAAAATCGTTTATAGCCCATAATAAGGCAGCCCATATATTTAAGTTCTCTTTTTTTTAAAGCGTCATAAGTTTCAACTCCTTCCCATAACTGTTTTAACTTTTCAATCAAGGGTTGAAAGTAGATGTCGATATCATTTCTTGAACCTTTCTCCCTAAGAATTATCATTAATAAGATAAATGACTGTTGCTTCATGGCAAACCTAGTGTCAAATTGTAAAGAATCAATACAACTGGCCAAGTACTATAAGAAATACTTATCACTTTGAATGGATTAAATCTATCAGATGTTAGTCTAAGCATAACATTTCAAGGATCAGAAGCAAAGTCTAAAAACTTAAAATAAAATGATTTCCATGCGAAAGAATCAATAGGATGCCTCAATGATCCATCATTTGTTCATTCATCATGATGCCACTTCATAGAATTGACAGTCTTGAAAAACATGAAAAGTCATTGAAGTCTCAATATTAATGGAAAATATCGTAAAACTTTATAGGCTTCTTTTTGACATGGACTTCGTCATCATCCTCATTTGACCTTTCTTTATGATTTGTGTCCAACCAACGAGATTTACCACACACATGACAAGATTGTTGATTTTTTCTATCACCTTAATATAACATGCAATCATTAAGACAACTATGAATTTTCTCATATCCATAACCTAACTCCTTGATCATCTTTTTTGAATTCTTACAAGATTTAGGGATTTTTGTAAAAGGAAACATTCTTTTCATAAACTCTAATAATAAAGTTAAAAAGTTTCCCATTCATCCATATAAACATTTCAAGTGAAAAAGACACATATAGAAATATAACCTTGAATGCTTAGATCCCTCATAAAATTCTTCATTCATATCCTCAAGCAACCTATAAAACTTTGGTGCTTCTCCACTAGGTTGTTGGTCACCTACACCTATCCTATGTTCACCAAAATCATTCATTTCAACATTTGACTTATTAAATCCATCGTTTCAAGGAGACAAATTATGAAAATATTGGATATGAACATTGAAAGCATCTATAACATGCCTTTCATGTCATCTTGTCTAATAAGATCATATTGGTATTGAAGAGCCCTCAAAATTTAAGGAACTCTAGTCGATGATATTGACAGTATAGACTTTCCATGAAAATATCAATTAACATATCCTGATATAAATCCAATACAACTAAATGTTCCAAAACAACTTCATGGATTTACCAATCGATATTAGCACACCTCAAACATGAGCATAATATCATATTATCTTTCTTTACATTATCAAATACAAAATTAAGAAAATTTTACACTCTATCTCGATATTCTTGACTTAATCTTAACTTTTTCATCCAACTTTTATCCATTTAGTACTTGCTACATTATAAAACCAAAATTATATAATTAATTATATAAAAATGAACTTTAACACACTTAATTAGACTAAATATTACACTTAAATTAGTAACAAACTTAGACCTCTTAACAAGTTACATGAATTAATCAAAGGTGATTATTTGTTGAAAAGGGAAATACCTTCACAAATTCAAAACACTTGTGGGCAAAAACAAGATTGACATAAATAGAGCAACTGTTGATGAGCAAACCTTAATCTCAAATTGAAAATAAACAAACAAAAAAGAAACATACTAGTATTTTTACATATTAATACACAAAATGAGCAAAAAATTGAAAACAAATAGTCAAACAAAAGCAAAAAAACATTTGGCAAAAAAGCATTCCTAAAATTAGCTATTTAAAACACATTTATCTTTACCATCCTTAATAATAGAGTGAAATGAACCATCTTAACAACCAAAAATGTTTAAAGCATGCTAATTAATTAATTAGTATGCTAATTAATTAATTAGTATGCTAATTAATATTAATCAAAAGATAATGTTAGTATGCTAATTAATTAATTAGTATGCTAAGTTCAAAGATAATGTTGTTTATATATGGTTAAAAGCATTTATAAATCTAAAGCATGATTATCAAAAAAGAGGGAAAGAAACTAATAAAAAAATGTTTGATCACTATGTTTTTAACAACCAAACATGTTTAAAGATTTAATTAAAAATAGAAATAAAACAAGTATCAATCTCTTAACATCATTTGTAAGTTAAAAATTTACACGTGCATCGAATACTAATTTTAATGTAATTGATATATCTTATTAAATCTTCATAATTAAAATTGTTTATATAAAAAAATTGTAAATGTATGTATCTTTTATTGAAATTAAAAAATTAAAATCATGTATTGAAATTAAAAGTTGTAATATTTAGATACAAATAAATTTTATAACTATATATCCAATATAAATAAATAAAATAAAGAATAATATATATAAACACAATACATTTAAGTTTAAGGGGGTCAAACTAATTTTTCTATAAAAAAAGTTCAAAATTACTATTAAAATAACATGTGTATAAAAAAATTCAAAATTTTCGTAGGGCCATGGCCACCTAGGTTCTTTAAAAGAGCCGCTATTAACCATAATCATACATAGGATCATTGATAGAAAAGAAAGGATTGAGACTCATTTATAAACTCAACTTTGTTTTTTTATTAAACAAGATAGATTTATGCAAAGTCAAAATCATTAAGGTGACAACAAAGAAAAAGTCAACTTTTAAATATTCAAAGTTCTAAATTTCTACATAGATTTTCTTCTAAGGGGCACATTGGATTTTTTTGAACAACCATATTGAAAGAGATTTATCTACTTTTTAAAGTCTAAAAGAAAAGAGCCAAAGATCATGACTTAAATATATTCAATAAGAAAGAAAACTTTAAAATTTTATTGGTGTTCAACTTTTCATGCATCATACTTTGTAGTTCATACTTACCAAGGGATATTGTGAACCTGTTTGGCACCTTTTTCTCCTAGTGAAGCATGGTTTGAGTAGACAAAATAAGTGAAAAATCTTCCTTTGCATAAAGTCAAGAATATAACTGAATAAAAAATTAAGTTAGACAATATTATTTGAGAAGAAACAAGACAAACTAAGCCATTCATAGTTCACAGACTTTGCCATTTGCTTGACTAAAAGCTTTGATTTGTGTGGATAGATCTTTTGTTATCCTTGGTTTCAAACAAAATCCAATTAGAATAATCATTTCTTGAATCCTAATCTCTTAATTATTTCTTAAACATGTTGTCGTCATGGTAAATAATCAACTATTCTAAGCTCAAGCATGATCAACTTTAATAATATGAACTAGTTATGAATTACAATTGCTATGCACGTAAATGATAAAATAATAGAAAATTGACTATCTCTAAGTTAATGTTCAGAACAAAGACATGGGGTAGGAGATCCAAACTATTTGTTCACATTGTATTGAAGATAAACCAAACCATGCGATCTGATGAAGTTAAGGGGAATGGTTTATCAGCTGCTAACATCACAATTGGATAACAAAGATTTCAAAAAGTCCACTGCCTTTCATTCAAACACATCCTAGAAAAATAACTTAAGTCAAAGGAGTTAAAATGCATTCTATTGGCTATAAATTAACTTGTTTCAGGCTGATTCTAATGTCATTTTGTCATTTTACAATGTCTCTAAATAGCTTAGAGCTTTTTCACTAGAATTATGGCAAGTTTTTATAGAGTTAAATGATGAATGAATTATATTATTTTATTGATAAAAAACATACAACAAACATTCCAGGGAACTTTTTTAGGTTCTTTCCTTGGTCTATGGGTAGAAGTTTTAATGAATCCTTTCATTTATCTAACTCTAAATTTTAACTAGTGACAGTCAAGTATGAAGACTACAAAGAAAAGAAATCATAGAATCTTATTGCAAATAGAGAAAAAATGACGTGGCTAATATTTTTCCACTGAACCCATAATGAAAAGACTCATGGAGTATTCCAAAACACCTATTTTGCTGGAAAAACTAAGAAGGAAAATCAAAATCATCAAATAGTACAACATTCCACACGTATATTCTACAATCTAAATTAACAACAAATAGTTGAGATCCACCAATAAATTAAATTAGCAATTTTTTTAAAATACTAAATTTTAAACAAGCAAGTCGAAAAGAATCAAAAACAACATTTCATCATAACCTGAATGCAACATAACCAGTAATAGTCATATAAATAAAAACAAGAAAAATCAAAGACAATTTTAACAATTACACAATGGCCTAAAACTACTAGAAGTTAAACAATTAAAAAAAAAGCTCAGCTAGTCCCCAATACCCAGTAAGCTTAACCAGTATGACACGGAGATTTAATTTAAGGAAAGAAACAGATATTTAATTTGGGAAAAGAGATAGAGATTCAAGACATCTGTAATAGCTTCGAAGCAAAGAGACTAGTAGATTTAATGATTTAATTTGGGGAAAGAGACAAAAATTTAGGGGTGAAAAAAGACAAAAGGAATTGGGGAAAATTTTAGGAAAAGAGATAGGCATGGATTGTGTGATTTAATTTGGGCAAAGTTTTATGGCATTTACGATTGTAAACACCATTAAAGTCTACATTTAGCGGCGTTTATTTAAGAAAACGCTACTAAAAATACTATATTCCTGGCATTTGTTTATTAAAATGCCACTATTAGTAGCGTTTTTGATTAAAACGCCATTAAATATTAAAAAATGGTGCATTTCAATTTTAAAATAAATTTTATAAATTTATATTTTTAAAATAATAAAATTTCATAATTATTTTGTGGCGTTTATTAGATAAATGCTACTAAATTTTACATTTAGTGACGTTTTATATTCCAAACACCGCTATATTGTTTTTTAGTGATAAACACTACTAATTTTATACTAACACATCAGACGGCCACCAACTTTCTATTTTCCTGTAGTGATCCTATTACCTCTAAAATCCATTGCTAAAATTCTAATTAACCCATAACTAAATCTATCAGTTTTTCATAAGGATTTCATTGCTAAAGGAGTTATTCATGACAAAAATCTTTTGTCACTTCAATTTAATCATTAAAAGGGATGTTTTCTTGTAATGGATATAACCAATTGAAACTTGATAAAAGAAAACCTTAGTAAAAATCGATCCAACGATTTACAACTCTTGACAAATTATCAAGTTTATGGCCAGATTCCTTTTAAAGGTGCAAAAACACTGTTTCAATCATTAAAAGTAGAAATTGGAAATGCCCAGAACTATATGAAATCAAACAAAGATAATTCTATCTGAATTAAAATGAACAGAAATTGAATGGAAGTAGAGCAAGAAAAATCTTTTTTAATGGAAACTTTTGACCACAAAGAAATTGTGTGAACTCAATCCAAAAGATGTTAAGAAGCAATGATAATTGATTAAACACTCAAAGGCTAACAAAATCATCAAATTAAACACAACGATCACTAAAAATAAATTGTTTATGAAGAAATTTCTCATGGAGAGTTTGTTTTTTTTTTTTTGAAAAGTCAAAATTTATTGAAGTAACCATACTGTTACAAAGCTAGTCGAGACAAGCAGGAATGTAGTCTCCAAAACCAATACAAACTCATAAGAGAGACAAAGACCGCCAAAAACTAAATCGAAGAAAAGCACCCTACTGACTCTTCAGAATAGCTAGGATCAATCTAGATACAAAAACATGACTCCAAAGAGTGATTGACTAAAGAAAGCCTGCCACATTTGAGTACAAAAAGAAAAAAATAGAAAACTAATCATTGAAAGCAAGAAAAAAGATAAACTAATCATAGAAAATCCGTCGTATGTCATTATCTAAAATGTTATTATCTTTTTCAAGAATTACAAGGGGATCAAGAATACATAACGAGAACTTTGAAACCTTCTTCCTACTCTTTCTGTAGTTTTTCTGTTTCTTTTTCTTGACTTTGTGACCTTTTATAATCATCCTAATAGAGTAATAAAAAAGGTCAACAATATCTTCACTATTACCACCAAACTCCTCATCTTCCTTATTTAAAACACCCTCATCATTATAGATAGATTCCTCCTTTTTCTCTTTCTCAACTTCCTCAACTTCCTTGATTACCCCTTCATTATTAACAAATTCAACCAATTCTAGACCACCACCAATGTTGCTAGGTTCTCCTGCTACCACATAAGAATATGGAACCACATCACAAACATCATGGCATTTTACGGTAGATTCACCAATAACAACTCCTGTTTCACAAACCATCGAATCAAGGCTTCCAATATTATCTTGAATTGGATCAATATTAGGAATATTCGAGGACCCCGTAGCACTTTCAGATTGCTTGTCATCAATCAAAGGGTAGGCTTGTACTAGTTCATCTCCAAACTCCTTGACCTGTACATGGTTAGCCATCTCTACTAAATGATTCATATGTGATAACTCCTCACCATCCCGCAAACTCTCCTTTGAATTCTCCAAGATATAAGCTTTTAGTATCTCATTTAGATTGATTTTGATAACTAAGGACCCATTGTCTAAATAGACTTGAATATGATTATATGCAACACCATAAGAAATAGAAACCGAACTCTTATTAACCTTATCCCCACACCATGCAAGAATCATAACTTTTCTTAAATCCAAATTCCTACATACTCTTTTTATAGCCGCAAGAGTCATCACATTTTCTCACGGAGAGTTTTAGAAATACAAAAACAATTCTGGAAAAAGTTGGAAGCAAGAAATAAAGCTATCGGCACTGAAGTATATTGAGTTTGACGTGCGTAGTAGGTGTGTCCTTTTATCGATTGGCGCCTATTTTTTTTATAGGTGATTTCCAACGGCTTTTCCTCTATTTTAGGAACCATCCCCTTTGCCTCATGCAATATAAGAGTTATTATACAAAATCAGCAAATGGTTCTTCCTTCCCTGATTTTATGCTAAACTTTAAGCGGTTCGCTTGCTACCCATTTCCTCTCTAACAGTTGCTAACGTCTCTCTACCATATATAACCTTCTCATTTGTCCAACTAAGCAGCACGCTAGCTTAAATAATGTCATGTCATTCAAACAAACCTATCAACAAAATTTAACTGACATGTTCGTTAAAATGCCATGGCATTGCTTTTATCAAATTACCCTGACCTGCCACTTGTCTCTTTCGGATTGATCAATTATTTGTTATTTTAAATGACTTATTATGAACTAATAATGCTAATCATATATAAAGCCCATGCTTAAGCGGGGTGGCATTTTTATTTGGATACCGGGGGCCTATCTTCCATTGGGCATTAAATAAGTTTGTTTTCCTTCGTATTGTGGGCACCACCTAGATTTAGGGTAGTGGGTCGATTGTTTGATAAAAGTGAAATAGAATCTAGTATTAGATTGTGTCTTAAATTAGAAATGTGAAATAGGAAGAAAAAACCACTTATATGAGAGCAATGTGTTATTTTCCCTTGTTGCAAATTAAAATCTTGATTTTCTAATTCTAAAACTACGAAATCACAGTTACTCCGCGTATATTTGTACATTCTATCTTGAGCGGAATAAACATTAGTATATAATAAGTACAATTAAATTAATATTAAAAAGAAACAAAAATTAAATTAAATTATGGAATATATACAATTAGAAATATACGATCATGTTGACTGAAATTTAGATCAATTAATCTGATATTGAAATTGATGTTTGGAAATTATAAATTTAAAATATATATATGAAAAATGTTTTTTTTTACTCATATAAATATAAAATTAAAAGAATTCAATAACAGATTAAAAATTTTAAAAATGCGATTAAAGTGTTCCTTTCATTATTTTAGATTTGTGAATTCATCATATGGATAAAGTTAGACAAAGTAGCAGTGAGAGATGGACCACAATCTTCGGAATATGCAAACAACTTTTACCAATAACATGCTCCCCTTCTACTTTTTCCCTTCAATAAACTCTTGCTTTTTCCTTTTTCACCTTTATTCTTCTCATCTTTCCAGATCCAGTCCATGGTCGGTTGTAGGTGGCAGCTTTCTATTGGTCCACACCTTTGCAGCTGCAAATCTCAACCATTAAAAGAAATGATAATTCTCACCGTCATTCTTGGAAGTGTCCTCGTTCCACCATATTCATCGTCAAAAAGGAAGACTCCTTATGATGAAGAAACGATTTAAAGCTAGAGCAATCTATTTACCCAAAAAGAAAATTCCAAAATCAAGAATAAAAAAAAAAAAGGGTGAATAAAGCAAAGAAAATTCATTTCAATCAAACTTTTTTCTTTTTTCTTTTGTCTCAAACAAAATTGGAACTAGTAGCAAAAATAACTAAATGATGCGGGGTAGACCTGTTTCTTCGAACGATGGAATTAAATGGAGCTTTATATTCAAAATATATCGGCTGTGCATTTGTTTATTGATTATTTTATTTATTTTATTTAATTAACCATTGTTTTTTATGTGTAATACTTTAATATAATTATAATTTCTCTCATAGTAATAATTTTATAAAAATATTTCACAAATATTTTTAATTCAAAATAGTAAAACTAATTCATGAACTTCCCAAAAATATATTTCACTTAATTCATTTTTCTAACAGTTTCACATAATTTTAATTTGATTAATAATAGTTTTAAGAAAATGAAAAAAATTTCAAATCAAATCCATCAAATAAAAGTCACATTGTGTTTTAGCTTAACAAAATTATAGACATGTAAATTTGAGAGACGATTTTAATTATAGAATATAAGATATCTGTTACATCGATCATATGTTAAATCGTTTCAATAATTCTAAATTTGGCTCTACCCGTACTGACAGTTGGATACAGAGAATAATCATGGGTCCTGCATGATTCATCCTTTTTTTGAGTGGTCTTTTGTAACTTTTTATAAGAGGGGATCAATTTATATAGTACAAAATTTTTTGGTTTTATATATCTTTTAATTATTAATTTTAATAGATTTAAGAAATGAGATTAAATTATTTTTTTATTTTAATAAAATTAAAAGAATGATAGTAAGGAAAAATGTTAATATCTACAAAATCAATATTTATTTCCATGAATCAAGAGAAAAGAAAGTGTATATAATACTTGATTTGTCCAAATTAATCAGGCAAATAATAATTTGCAACACCACCATATTTATATTGAACATTTGTATAAATTCAGTAGACTAAAATTTGTATTAATTGTTGCAATTCAAATTAAAGTGCTAGAGTTTTATTACCTTTTTTACAAAGAGCACAATTTAAATACTAGCTGATTGCTTTAGACTTAAATCTTTTTTATAAGAAAACAAAAAAATAATAATAAATATCATCTCCAAACTCTCTCCCTATGTAAACCACTTTCTTCTTGCCAACAAACCAGTTGATTCTAGAATTTTTAAACAGTTCCTTCCTTCTCTGCATAAAAACCATATTTCATTCCAGCTTTTTCCCTCTGAAACTGAAAACAAATATGGCTAGATACTACAGATATTCATTCTTAGACTATCTTTCCCCTCCTCCTGTCCACCTATGTTTATTTGTTTTCATCCTCTTCTTTGTACTGGGTTTTTCCTGGTACATAAACTATGAGTCCATGTTTGAGGATTTCATCAACCAGCTCAAATTCTTCCTCATGCTGACCCCGCTTGTTCTGCTTGTTCTGGTTCACTGCTTATCTGGGAGAGTTCCTTTCCTCATTCCATTACCGGAGCAAGATTCACTTCACAGAGCAGGAGGGTCGCCATGGGGGGTTGCACTTGTGCTTGTGTTCCTTCTATATATGATCTCCTATCAGTCTTCTTTTCATGAGCGTTGGTTTCCATTGGTGACTAAATAAGTAATCAATTAACAGATCACATGTACGTAAGGTTGAGGTTCAGCTTGGCTTCTTTTTTGGTACACTAAGACTTGCTCTTGTATCTTTCCAGATTAATCTCTATCTAATATCTGTTGTATTAAGTGAAGTTTTTACTGTAAATCATTTCTCTGGTTATTGTTGGTTGGGGTCACGGATGTTTAATCCATTTTTATTAATAACCAGTTTGTGATTTCTGCTTTGTAGCTTGACAATGAGCTAAAAGGGAATAATATCACAAGGTTGTAAATAGTAAATTTTGAGGTAATTATAAATGCTTAATTCACATTTCACTACAAAGTCCTTTTTTTTTTTTTTTGGGGGGGGGGGGGGGGGGGAGGGGGAGGGGGAGGGGTGGGGTTCATTCTAATTATGTTTTTCGCTTTATTAAAATTTTGAATTTTTAACTAAAGTTAGTAAAGTTAACCTGAGAACAAATCGTTTGTTCAGTACGACCCAATCAGAACTCAAATGGATTTAATTTGAGCAAAAAAGTCAATAACCAGAATATGTATAATAGAAACTAGAAAATGATGTGAATCTGAATTATTAATCCAAAATTATTCTGAGTTTAAGTTGATTTGATTTTTAATATGAAATTATCGAAATCCAAATAAAGTTTTGGAATTAATCATTTTGATGGACTTCTAACTTTCAAGGCATCAACATTCTCGAATCTTTCAAAAGCTTAGGTTACTTCATTCTGGCTCTCTTATTTTTTAGGCATTAGGATTAGCTATAAAGTTGTCAAATTTGCTCTAGACTATCCATTTTAGAGTTTTCACCATAGAGCATCATTCTCTCTTCATTTTTTTGTTTTTTACATCTTTCTTCTCGGTTGTTCCATCATGCAGTTAAGAATTTCACATTATTCAAAATGGCCACATGGTTCAAAAAGGATAATTTTCATAAAGGAAAATTGGTAAAAACTTCATCGGTTATGGTAATTTCTCAAGGAAAATGCTCTTCAGTTAAGTATTTATGCTTGATTAAAATAGACTTTTCACAGCTCGTAACGTAGGCCAGGGTTGGGGTTCTGAAAGAAAAGGACAGATAAACCCAAAGTATGTGTATGGAGGTGATTAAACTAAGGATTATTTTCTATGAAAGGTTTCCTTTGGGACATTTGTCATTTTTTTTTCAAACATCATTATTCCATCATATTATTTATCTTTTTTTATCCTTTTCATTTTCCTTTTTTCTTTTTTTCTTTCTTTTTTACTTGTGATGAAACGAGTTCAAAACCTTTGAAACTCAATTTATTTAACATCTACCCCTCAATAAAAGATATCATATATTATTCTTAAGTTGATCCTTCCTTATCTTTATCCTTTGATGTGAAAGGTGATCCTTGATTAGGGTTCATTTAAAAAGAATTCATTTGGTCTAAAAGGGTAACAAATAGATAGTTTTTATATTTGAGAAGGGATGATGAAATATGGTCATTTGCCATTTTAAACACAATCACTTAAACTAGAGAGCAATTCACTTTTAAAAAAATAGGTTTAAAGAAAGGCTTTTTAAAAATTTTTGGTGATATTTTACTCTTTTGTCTTTTATTCTCAATCCTAGGTATTTTGGTTTTCTCTAACTATTTCCTCTTAGTTTTTGGTTTTTTTTTTTTTACTTTTCTTCTGATTTATTTAAATATCTCAAGTGCATAATGTAACAATGGATATTGTTTTTTTATTTTTTTTATTTTTTTATTATCATTTTCTTCACGCTTGTACAACTCATACACAATTCACGAAAGGTTCTCTATCTTGATCTACCATCTGAAAAAGGTACATATGATGATAGCAATCATGTTGAAAAGGTTTTTAGATTGATCATGTCATCCCACCAAAGAAATAGTTATGGTATAAGTGAGGTTGTTGTCAAGACAATGAGCGGTCTTATTCTTTTGGTTAATATACCCTTCCAAAACATTGAACAATAATCATTTCAGGATTGGAATTTAAACATCATGTATTTGCAGCATTTTGGCAAGGTTTGAGTAAGTGGTTTTATTTTTTAGGAGCAAGCATAATCTTGAAACATATCAAATTACTAACATTAGATCTTTTAAACAAAGGGTTGCATTTGCTAGATTTTCAAGAAATAAAATAACTTTTTTCAAAGTAGTTGTTTCATCGATCATTGCCTAAGAAAATAGTATCCCCTTTTTATATGTCACGATATGATCGTGTGAAGATGAGATTGAAACTTATGCCCCCTTGAAACATCAAGTTCTTGAGTGGTTTTCATCAAGTGGTTTGGGGCAAAAAAGTGTTGTAAAAGTTATTTTCTGAGGTTTATTCCAAATAATGATCACCAATTTTTTTATATTCGTCATAACGAAAAGTAATTGTTTGATCGATCATTGCCTAAGAAAATATTATCCCCTTTTTATATGTCATGGAATGATTGACTGAATATGGGATTAAAACATGTACTTCCTTGAAAGATCAAGTTCTTGAGTGGTTTTTATCAATTGGTTTAGGGCATGAGAGTGTTTGTAAAAGGCATTTTTTAAGGTTCATTCCAAATAGTGATCACCAATTCTTTGAGATTCATCATGACGTATT
Source organism: Durio zibethinus (assembly GCF_047325235.1). Lineage (NCBI taxonomy): Eukaryota > Viridiplantae > Streptophyta > Magnoliopsida > Malvales > Malvaceae > Durio > Durio zibethinus. The sequence continues at coordinate 8,506,710 of NC_143174.1, read as the reverse complement.
TGAAAATCATTTTCTTTTTTGCTTCTCATTTTTCCTTGATATGGAAAGTATGTTATATGGGTTTTATTTTCAAACAATTGCTTTAAATAAATAAAAATAAAGCAAAAGCAAAAATATAAAATATAAAACACTCATTCAAAAATCTAACAATATTAATTCCATGCAACAGATACAATTTAGCAATATCATGTGCAAACCATACATATGTACACCAAATAAAACTCCAAAAACTTAATACTTGCCCTTCATTGTCTAAAACTTGAAACTTCCTTTCATATCTCAACACTTCAAAATTTGCGACTGGATTTAATACAAAATGGATTTCCATTGCTCCATAAGCTCTGAGGTCAAGATGCTACCATTGATGCCTACATTCTCAATCAAATGACCAGTTGCCCCCATGTTATAATCATATTTGCTATTCATAACTTTTAGTTGATAGATTTTGAATTGTTTTCAAGGGCACAGGAGTGAGGTATTGACCTTCTATTAGCAAAGGCAAAAGATGAGAAATGCAGATTGAAAGTTTCTCTTAGCTATTTCTTGATCTTCTTTAGCTTTTTCTTGGTCGGGTGGTAAGCAAGATTCAAGAAAGGGATCGCGAGTAATCATTTAAGGATGGAGATTTACTTGAAAGCCTAATTGCTGGGTTGGTTGATAAAATGAAGTGGTATCTTCTAATTCACTAACAAAATATAAAATCTATATATTGACAATGCATCAAATATAATTTTTTTTTACTTTTTAATCTACCTTTAAAACCTCGTTCACTGCTACTTACATGGCTAAAGAGGACATTATACACATAAACTCTTTTAAACTCGCAACCTTCAAATGCCAACTCCAATGACATGCCAAATGATCCATTGAATTTGATCTTGTAAGTTTTATGGATTTTAACTCTATGTTTGTTATTTTAAATAAAGATAAAATTAGCTTTTTTTTCAATGGATCTTAATTTTTAAATGTAGGATAACTTTCTAGGGATGGTAAATGTTCCTAAAATTATTTTGTGAGATGTACTTGTTCTCGAATCCCAATAAATAACCAAAAGGGCATCAAAAAATCCTTAATCATTTTCGGAGACTTTATTGTCCTCTTATATCTTATATGGGAATGTAAATTGTTCCTAAATAGTGTTAATCAAACACCATTTTAAGACATTTATGGTCTTTACAAATTTTATAAGGGGCATTTAATTCACGGTTTCTTAGATTTTAGGAGGAAAATTGATTTTGGAAAAAAAGTGATATTAAAAGAGAATATGTGATTTTTGGATTTTATTAACTTAGAAAATGTAAGAATTTTTATTTGGTTTAAGGGAATGTAAAATTACCTAAAAAAGTCTTTTACTTTATTACCCTTGATGATAAGTGAATAACATATGACATTCAAACACTGACATGTCAATAACACATGACACATGAATAACACGTTATCTTTGTTAAAACTAAAAAATTTTGAAAAATGATTTTTAAATATTTTCAACAAAAGCAATCTTATAATCCTAATTACTATCCTAACATTAATTGTTACTCTACAGAGAAAATATGTGGATCGACCTTAAATTTTATATATAATAATATTAAGTAAAAATATTTTACGTTTTATTTTAATTTTGTTATGAGTAGCAACAAAGACTACATTTTTTTTTTATTTTAAAAACATTATCTTTGTTAAAGTTTCATAATTTCAAAAATAAAGTTTCAACATCCACTATATTTTTTATCTTAAAAAAGTGATCTTTATTAAAATTTTAAAAATATAATTTCAACATCTACTACTTTTTTATCTTGAAAATGCGATCTTTATTAAAATTTTAGGATTTTGAAAATAAAGTTTCAACATATACTATGTTTTTATCTTAAAAATGCGAGCTTTTATTAAAATTCCAAAATTTTGATAATATAGCTTCAACATCCATTACGTTTTTTATTTTAAAAATGCAATACTTATTGAAACTATAAATAGCAAAAATTACATTAACTTTGTAATTTTAGGAGGCTAAAAAAAATAATATAATTTGAAAATGCAATTGAGGACAAACAAAAAACAATTTACTTTTCTCTTGAAATCTCAAAAAACTTTAGAGAGATGGAAATTTTTATTCTCTCATAGTTCTCTCTTTTTAAAAATGTTAAAATCTTTAAAAAAAATTTCAAGAATTATATTCTGTGAATCAAACTAAGAAATCAAATTATAAAAATAAAATTCTAACAAAAAATCTTTCTTTCACCAAAACCTCATGCGCCATAAAATGAAGTGCGTCATTGTTAAAGAGTAGTGTATTAATTTGGGAAAAATCATCTCTAAAAATCCTCTCTAAACAAATTTATAATTTTTATGAGTTTTGAGACCACAGTTGCCCCTAAAAATTTGGGTGCAATAATTCTCCTTGACATTGTTTTTGGGATATAGTTTTAGAAGATGATTGGTGAGGATAATCACGATCATCCAAAAAGATTTTGGAGACGATTTTGCAGCATTGAGGGACTACTTGTGCCTCTAAATTTTGTAGTATATCTTAAAACCAACTTTACTAGCATATATCACAATCCACAGCCAACTTTCATTTGATATACATATATCACAATCCTTGTAAGGTACAATACGCTTTGAGCCATTAACCCTCAGTTTTATTTAAAAAAAAAAAAAGCATCTTGTGGGTTGAAAGTGATTTCAATACATAAATATCCAATCAATGAGATACAAAATTCCGTTTTTGACACCGTGACACAGCATAGAAGGTGCAAATCAATGGTAGCTTGCTGAAGGGGATCCGATTACGTGTTGTTGCAGGTTGGCCGCTTAGAGATTAGTAGAATCTGACAATCTTGAGGTAACAAATAAAATTTAGAATGTTCACGAGTTTCCCACCTGATCCGCTGCAGTTGTTTATGTCTGAATCTGAGTGTGTGGGAATTGGATGGCTGCTTATATCATCGTACTATTAAGAACCTGCTTTAAAAACAGAAGGCTATCAGAATATACAATCTTATGAGCAAGCATTATAGAATTAATGCAATAGATGATACTAAACTATAATGAAATGTTATTTGAACTAAATTTAAATTTTTTTAATATAATACTTGAAACATAAATTTATTAACTAATGTGATACAAATTTTTAACGTGACTAACTTTAAATAATAATATCTAATGAACAAATAATCCTTCAAGTATTACATTAACTAGCAAATTCATAATTTATGTAACAGATTAAAAATTTTTAAAATTTAAATATCATATTATATATTTAACTATAATTTAGAGGCCATTAACATTATCCTAACACTATAGGTGAAAGCCAATACATATTCATTAAGAAAGATGTATATATGATACATGCATATACGATACATATAGAAGTCCACAATTCCCTTTCAACTGTCATGCTGAGGCTCCAATTTCTATCACTCTTTACATTTAACATGGATCGTCCAAAGAAAAAACCAGATAGAGACAAAAAGTGAGGGAAGGAAAAAAAACTCCATTTTTTTTCTCAAAAAAATAGCACCATTATAGTGTTCATCACATAGTCCTTCCATAACACAGACAGGCAAGATAGAGATTTTTTGCCCATTTTTCTTAGAAAAATAACTCACATGAAATATTATAATATAAAAACCATCATATAGATTTAAAATATGCTAAATAAAAAAAATTAAACTTTATCACTTAACTTAGATAAGCCCTCATACTTTTATTACATCCAAATAAACCCTTAAACTTTAATTTACATTCAAATAAGTCTTTAAGTTTTAATTTGCATCAAAAAAGCCATTAACCTTTAATTTGTACTTAAATAAACCCATAATATAGATCAATCTTTTGTTTGAAATAGGGACTTATTTGAATACAAATCAAAAAATAAGAATTTATTTAGTTACAATAAAAATATAGGAGCTTATCTAAGATAATGAAATAGTTGAGGGACTTTTAATATTTTAGTTTTAAAATATAATCTATAATCTTATATAAATTTATAAAAGTCAAGTTTTGGCAAAAAAGGAAAATTTGTATTGTGGATAGCCTAATATTTTGACATGTGGATGGCCTTTAGCAATCATCATGTATTCTACATTTATTCTGATTATATATATGAATTGGTTTGATTTTATATAAATTTAAAACTATTTCAATGCATTAATTATATTTATTTCTCTTTAAATTTTCAATTGACTTACCTTTTATTTCCAATAAAATATTCTAAATTATAGATATAGTATTTAAAAAAAAAAGCATGTTGAAATTTAAATGAATCCATTATAATTGATTTCCACAAATTATGCCTAATTTAATTTGCATTAAATTAAAGATTCCTTATTTTCTATTACACCAAAAAAATCCATTATAAATAGGATATCTTAATGTAGTCTAGCATTACTTAAAAGGCTATTCTCCAATTACATTAGCTTTAGATCAAGGTAAACCTATCATACTCTTCAACAATTAGAATTTGTTTTTTTCAATAATTTATATTTCAAATTATGAGTGTTTTTGTTAGTTTTAATTTGTACCATTGTAGATACCCCATTTTATCAAGGACTTATCGAAATTAAAATGGGCCTTTAATCACAAATTGTGCCTTGATGTAAATTTTTGTATCCAATGATTAAAAGTTCAAACAAATTTTTGGTTTTGATTTAATTTCAATTTTAATTTTAATTTTAATTTTGTTTTTGGTTAAAGAAAAAGTAAAAAAAAGTAAAAAAAAAGAAGGTCAAAAGTTTTAAAAAAAGGAAAATAAAAAAATGGGATTATTGTGGAAAAGCAAACTTATGGATACAGATCTTGGATCAAAATTGGGAATTCATAATTTGATGATTTTGGGCTTAATTCATACAAAATCAAATCACTAGAAATCAAATTACATTCATTCAATTGATTTTTTCTCAAATTAAAAGGGATTCAATCTTTATAAATAGAGAGGCAATCAAAAAAAAAGAAAAGGACACAAAAACTCCCAAGTGCTACTAACCAGTTGAGCCCTTACTAAGCCCCCATGGTTGAGCCCAACACCATCTCCTCTATCCCCAAAATCCAATCCTGAAGGGCACCATCAAGCCTTTTCAATCTTCTTTCCCATTAACCAGTCTCTACACAACCACTGAAACCATCCAATGTAACCATTAGCAACGATTGGTACCCAAAGTTCCTATTTACATCTAAGCCACTAAAACAGAATCCATCCTATCACCATTGAAAATTGATAGGAAGACCAAAGTTTTGTTCTTGAATTTGGGTAAAGAAAATACCAAAGAATTCATGATGACTGAAAGGTTGTGGCAGCAAGAGGAAGATCCAGTCATTACATGAAAATGGAGATTTAATGGCTATTTTTTAGCGGCGTTTTTAAATAAACGTCACAAAGTTCCATATTTTTACAAAGTTAGTGGCGTTTTTCTATAAAACACTACTAAATTCTTATATAGTGTCGCTTAGATTTAAAAACGCCATTAAAAATATATTTTTGTGGCATTTGTTGACCAAAATGCCGTTATATATTTTAACTTTTACAAATTTTGTGTCGTTTATGTAAACACCGCTAAAAACAAATCTACAAACTAAAAAAAAAACTCATAAGGTGTTTGGTTCGGGAGAATCCAAACATTTTCCCTTGGAATCTTACTTTGGGTATTTGATTCCAAAGTTTTATTTAGGGTAATCTAATTTTGAGAAAAATTGATAGATTCCTAACAATACCCAAAGTCTCGAAATCAAGAACCCACCTCTCCTTTTGGTATCTAGGATTCGAGGAAAGGGAAAGTAAAGTTATTTCCAAATTTGACCTAACCAAAAATTGTGAAATAGCCGTTACCATTTTGAAAAGCATGTCTAGAAATGAATCTAAGTCAATTATAGGTTTCTACTGGTAAAAAATTTGGTTTATATATGGCATTTGACATGAAAAACGCCTTTAATAATCTTTTACAAAATATTGAATAGGGTTATTGAAGGTATTTTTGGCCAAAAATACCTTTAATAACCCCATTCAATTTTTTGTAAGGGATTATTCAAGGCGTTTTCTAGCTAAAAACATCTTGAATAATATCAAAAAAATAGGAGGGGATTATTAAAGGTATTTTTCACATAAAACGCCTTGAATAATCTTAAAAAAAATGGAAGGAGATTATTCAAGGTGTTTTTTACTAGAAACATCTTGAATAACCCCATTAAATTTTTTGTAAGGGACTATTCAAGGAGATTTTGGCCAAGGCATTTTTCAGTCAAAAACATCTTGAATAATCCAAAAAAAAATAAAAGGGAATTATTCAAGGTATTTCTGGCTAAAAACACCTTGAATAATCCAAAAATAATTGAAGGAGATTATTCAAGGTGTTTTTGGCCAGAAATGCCTTGAATAACCCTATTCAAATTTTTTGTAAAGGATTATTCAAGGTGTTTTCTAGCCAAAAATGCGTTGAATAATCCTTAAAAAAAATGAAAGGAGATTATTCAAGGCATTTTTTAGGATTGTTCAAGGCGTTTTTAACCAAAAAATGCCTTGAATAACCCATTCCCTTAAATTTTAAACCCACGAGACCCTCTTTCTACTTTTCTTTCCCCTACTCATTTATGCCATTTATGCTTATTTTGGGTCACTTTCTTTTCATTTTCTGCCTAAGTTTCAGTCATTTTGTGGTCAATTTTCATCTTTTTTCCTTTCGTTTTTGCAAATTTCAAGTTAGCTTTCTTACATTTTGGGTCAAATCCCTAAATTTCTTGTCTGATTTGTTTGGTCAAATCCCTAAACTTCCTGTCTGATTTGTTACATTTCTATCGCCCTTCAAGCTCCATTGGTAAGCTACATTTCAATATTGGTAATTTTCAGTGTTTGGTCATTCTTTTTCTTTTTTTACCAATTTATTTCGTTATTGCAGTTTTGAGTTTGGTTTTCTTTAGCTGGTGAGAAAAATTTAAGATAGAACAAAAAGTGAAAGAAATAGGGTTTTTCTCTGAAAACTTGAAATTGAATATTGAATTTAGTTACAAACATGAATGAAATTTTAGGTTTAGCTTTTTTTCAACATAATATTTTTAAAATTACTAAAAAATTGTTATTTGTTAACATGAATTTGTTGATTCATTCAAGATATCCTTAGGAAACCATTCTAAAATAGTCTATTATGTTTTTTTTTATCTCATCTTGGCATTTGTTTTATTTATTTTTTCAGATTATGGTGTTTGATGAAACAACTCAATCTTGCTTAAAGGGATTTGTTGCGCATGAAAACCATAAAAACTAGCAGATAGAGAACTAAAAAAAGACATCTATAGTCATTTATGAATACTGCAAGGTAATGTATTTGCCACATACTTAATGTTCCTTTATTACATTGTAGGTTTCTAAATGTATAAATATTCGATTAAAATTTGTATAAATTTTTTATTGATATTATCTTTATTCTTTTTTTGCATTGTTTAAAAAACATGATATCAATGCATGATACATAATATGTTCTTTTTTTTTACATTATAATAGGTTATCTATGATGTCATCTTGTTATTATTTTTTATTTAATACTTAGTACAATTATGGTACAGTTTGGTTTCATCTAATTTAATTATATAATTTTGGTTTGGTAATATAGCATGTATTAAATGGATAAAAATTGGATGTACAAGTCAAGATTAAGTTAAGAGTACCAAGATGGAGTGGAAATTTTTCTTCATTTTGCATTTGAAAATGCGAATGAAGATAATATGATATTATGCCCATGTTAAAAGTGTGCTAATATCGATTGGCAAATGCGTAAAGTTGTTTTGAAACATTTAATTTGTATTGAATTTATCTCGGAATATGTTAATTGGTATTTTCATTGAGAGTTTGTACCATTAACGTTATCGACTAAAGTTCTTTCAACTTTAAAGGCTCTCTGACACCAACATGATCCTATTAGATAAGATAACATTAAAGGCATATTGTGAGATGTTTTTAATATTCATAACCAACATTTTTATAATCTGTCTCCCTAAAATGATAGATTCACTAAGTCAAATGTTGAAATGAATGAATTTGGTGAACATGAGATTGGTGTAGATGACCAACAACCTAGTGGAGAAGCATCAAAGTTTTATAGGTTGCTTGAAGATATGAATGAGGAACTTTATGAGAGATCTAAGAATTCAAGGTTATCTTTTTGTGTGCATCTTTTTCACTTGAAATGCTTATGTGAATGGACGGGAAATTCTTTGACTTTATTATTGAACTTTATGAAATAAATGTTTCCTTTTGCAAAAATCATTGAATCTTGTAAAGATGCAAAGAAGATGATTAAGGGTTTGGATTTTGGATATGAGAAAATTCATAGTTTTCCCAATGATTGCATATTGTATTGGGGTGATAGACAAAATCAAGAATCTCGTCATGTGTGTGGCAATTCCCATTGGTTGGACATAAATCTTGATAAAAGGTTGAATGAGGATGATGACAAAGTCTATGTCAAAAAAAAGCCTACAAAACTTTTACGTATTTTCCATTAATACCAAGACTTTAATGACTATTCATGTCTTTTAAAACTATATATTCTATGAGATGGCATCATGACAAGAGGATGGATGATGGATCATTGAGGCATCCTACTAATTCTTTGGCATGAAAATCATTTTATTCTAAGTTTTTAGACTTTGCTTTTGATCCTTGAAATATTATGCTTGGACTAGCATCTAACGGATTCAACCTGTTCAAAGTGATGAGTACTTCTTATAGTACTTAGCTAGTTATATTGCTTACGTACAATTTGCCACCATGGATTACCATGAAGCAATAATCGTTTATCTTATCTATGATAATTCCTAGAGAAAAAAGTCCAGGTAATGATGTAGACATCTACTTGCAATCTCTTATTAAAGAGTTAAAGCAATTATGAGAAGGAGTTGAAACCTACGATGCATCTAAAAAAGATAACTTTAAAATGTGTGTTGCTTTATTATGGACTATCAATAATTTTTCTACTTATGTGAATTTATCTAGTTAGAGCATAAAAGGTCATTATGTTTGTTTATGTTGTACTATGTAGACATGTTTGAATTGGCTACATAATGGTAGAAAGTTAGTTATATGGCACATTGTCGATGGTTAGATGATAATCATCGATTTAGATTCCTAAAACATCTTTTTGATGGAACTGAAGAGTTGAGAAAAGCACCCTTATCAATTAATGGGTCTAATATCTTGTCAAAATTAAAAGATATCAATTTCACTTATGAAAAATGGCTAAATTAAGGAAAAGAGTGAAAGAGTTCTTTGAAGGTGCCCGACCTTCTATTACTTAAGTTGGTGATCTTGATGTTCAAAGTGATAAGGAGAAAGATTAAGAAGATGACCCCAATAAGTCTGAATTAGGGAAAAAGAAGTACCTTTTTTTAGTTGCTTATTGAGAATATAATTTATTACATCATAACCTTGATGTGATGCACATAAAGAAGAATATTTGCAAAAATTTTATTGAGATAATTCTCAATGTAAATAAAAGATCAAAGGATGATTTAAAATGTCGGTTTGACCTAGTTAACATAGGGATTTGACCTAACCTTCATTCAAAGTTGCTTCCTAATGAAAAATCTCGATTGCTTCCTACTTCTTTTAGGATGTCTAAAGCTAAGAAAGGTGTGTTTTGCAAGGTTTTGAAAAATGTAAAATTCTCAAATGGCTATGCATCAAATATATTGAGATGTGTAAATATGAAAGAGTAAAAACTTTCTTCATTAAAGTCACATGATTATCACATTTTGATGTAGGACTTACTTTTTTTTACTTTACATTCATCAATGTTAAAGTAAGTCACTTCAGTGGTACTTGAATTGAGTAACATATTTAAAGCTCTCTGTGGGAAAGTTCTGAATGTGGAAGAGCTTGACAAACTTCAAGATCAAGCCACAATTACTTTATGCCATTTAAAGAAGATTTCCCTCCAAACTTCTTCATTATTATGATGTATTTGGTTATCCACCTTCCATATGAAGCAAAAGTTAATGGATTAGTTTATTATCGATGGATGTATCCTATCGAAATACAATATTTGTTAATAGCTTGATTAGGTTGTTCGTGTTGATCATATCACTCTAGTTAAAAAGGTATATGACAAATGTTTTATGCCTTAGGTTTTTGGAGAGGTTAACGTCTTATTGTCACAACAAACGCTATCCAGAAGGTTCTATTACTGAAGGATATTTAGCATAAAAGTGTATGAGATTTTGTTCTCGTTATTTGGAAGAGGTTGAAACAAGATTTAATAAACCATCCAGAAATATTAGTATGCAGCATACTGACTTTACCTATACTTATCTTTTTGAAAGTTTTGGACAACTAATAGGCAAAATCGAAGTGATGAAGTTAGATGATAAATATTGGCTACAACTATATCGATATGGTTTTTTCCATCATGACTCAATTGAATCATTTCTAACATAAGTTTTCCTATAAGGGAATTATTCATTCTATTAAGCATAATTTATAGTATTTTTCTTAGTGTTAATACTTTATCTTGATGCATATAGTGAGTCTAGAAATAATTTGAAAGCTCGTGCATGTTATCAATGGTCAAACCCTCAAGAGCTTGATAAGTTGTTCACTGAAAACTTTCAAGAATGGTTAGGAACAACTGTAAGTAATGCCATACTTTTCATTATAAAAATTCTACATAGAATGCTTAGGGTATAAATAAAATTAATAACATATATATTTATTCTAACTTTATATGTTTGGAGTGAAAGGCTTGTTAGTGAAGAGGTGAAGTGTCTTTCACAAGGTCCGAACAGAATTATGAAACGATACAAAGGTTTTATCATCAATAGATTTATATTTCACACTAAATATCATGAGAGATTTAGAAGAACACAAAATTTAGGAGTTGTTGTTACTTTATCAACTACTAGCTATGCTAGTGCTAGGGACACAATCCCTTTAAAGGGAAATGTTGATTATTATGGCATGATTAATGACATCATTGAGTTGAATTGTTATGGCAAGTAAAAAGTTATCTTATTTCGATGTGATTGTGCTGATGTGATAGTACGAGAGGTATTAAGAAAGATCAGTTTGGATTTACAATTGTGAATTTTTCTCGATTAATTCATATCGGACAAAAACTCATCGATGAACCTTATGTTTTTTCTTCTCAAGTCAAATAAGTTTTTTATTCTGAAGACCCCAAAGAATTAGGTTGGTTTGTTATTCTTCTAACACACCTAAGGACTTATTTGATATGGGATCAGATATCAAAGATGATGTTGAATATGGAACTGAATGCTTTTCTTTTGTTGAACAAAACTTGGATAGAAATATCTCTAGTACCTCTGCTCAGTGGGTCTGCGAAGATGTTAATGATGACATTTATAAACCATAATGGATCATCCTTATTTTATAATTAGAGTGCTTAAAACATAATGAAATAAATACTTGTATGTAATTATGTGGTATTTTCTTTTGTATATTTATTGTTTTGTAAATCATATATTATTTTTTAATTTAATTCAATCGATATGTTCTTTATTTATCGTTGGTTATGATTTCTTAACCTCTTAATGTTTTTATATATGTTCTTTACATATGTTTTTTATATATTTGCTTTTATAATATAGCTAAGCTACAATGCTAAAGAATGGATTGAAGGGAATATATATTAGAGATATTAGTTCAGAAATGTCTATGGCACCTGTTGATCTTGGCCATGACCTGAATCCTTTTGAGGGGAATGTACTTACTATCAGTTCTAACTCAATCACTTTTAACCCTTTAACTGATACTGGATTTGGCAATACAAGAGGTCTAAGTTTACATAGTAGCTTGCTAATTGATTTTGCTTCTAATTTGAATGCTGGTATTATAAACCCTATATTTAGATGTTGATTACAATCATTAAAGTATTGGTAATTTACTAATTGACTTTTTACTTTTTGCAATTGATAACAATGGTGAACGTAAGACCAGAGGCCGAACAATTTGAAGGAATAGTTTACACTACCTTCAAACAAGCGTATTGTAGTTTCTGCAAACTTTGATAGGCAACCAATTGGTGAAAAGTCTCAACTCTTGACTGGATGTCTAGGCATGATTGCCCGTAATGGAATGAAATTGCCTATTCATTATGAAACATGACATAAAGTTCCAACAAAAGTTAAGGCTGATGCTTTAAACTTTATTGAGGAATTAGTGTAATTAATTACATATAAAAAAATTAATTATTTTAAATTTGGTTTTTTGATTATAACTTTTCTTTTTATATTATTACAGTTAAGATTTGTACTTGAAAATACCTACTTTATTTGTGTTTAAGTCATTTGGAAAGAAATGGAAAGACTATAAGCATAATTTGAAGAAAAAGTATTTCAATCGAAATAGTACTATAAAGGCCACAATGGAAAATCTACCTCATAATGTGATTAGGTGGCAATATGAACAATTAGTTAGATTTTGATTCTCAAGAACAAGAGAAGTAATAATTTATAACTTTTATGATTTTAGTTGGTAATATCTGTATTTTTACTATATACACAATTATATTTTATGACAAGAAAGATAAAAGATTGGGATTGGTAGTAAAGAGCTACAGAAATATAGCCACATGAGTGGATCAAAAAGCTTTGCAAGAAAACAAAAAGAAAAAACAAGTTTATGATATTAAACTTATCCAAATGATTGAACTTGGTTTCCATTGTTGATATGTGTGAAAAAGTTACAATTTATGTTTGTTTAAGATTTTTTGTGCCATTAAAAGGCAAAAATGCAAATTTACAATTATTGTTCTATTTTAACAGTTTTGATAGTTTCAATACATGATATTAAAGTTGTCTGAATAATTGAACTTGGTTTCCATGATTGATATGTGTGAAAAAGTTATTTGTCTGTTGAGGACTTTTTATGCTGTTAAAAGGCAAAAATGCAAAATTGCTATTGTTGTTCTATTTTAGTAGTTTGGATAGATTCAATACATGATATTAAATTTGTCTAAATGATTGAACTTGGTTTTCACAGTTGATATGTATAAAAAAAAACTACCATTTACGTCTATTTAAGGCTTTTTGTGCCGTTAAAAGGAAAAAATAAAAAATTGCTATTATTATGCTATTTTAACAGTTTGGATAGCTTCAATACATGATATTAAACTTGTCCGAATGATTGAACTTGGTTTCCACAATTGATATATATGAAAAAGTTGTTGTTTATATCTGTTTAGGACTTTTTATGCCATTAAAAGGCAAAAATGCAAATTTGCTATTATTGTTCTATTTTAACAGTTTTGATAGTTTCAATACATAATATTAAACTTGTTCAAATGATTGAACTTGGTTTCCACAGTTGATATGTATAAAAAAGTTATCGTTTATGTCTATTTAAGATTTTTTATCCCGTTAAAAGGCAAAAATGCAAAATTGCTGTTATTGTGCTATTTTAACAGTTTAGATAGCTTCAATACACGATATTAAACTTGTTTGAATGATTAAACTTGATTTTCACTGTTGATATATGTGAAAAAGTTGTTGTTTACCTTTGTTTAAGATTTTTGTGTCGTTAAAAGGTAAAAATGCAAATATGTTATTATTATTCTATTTTAACAGTTTTGATGATATTAAATTTTTTGGTATGATTGAACTTGGTTTCTATGGCTGATATGCATGAATAAGTTATAGTTGTTATGCGTTTAATAATAATATGTGCTTTTATGTAGGAGATTGAGATGAGTGAAAAAATTGAATGCGTGGAACTTTTTTGATTAACCTACACGAAAAGAAGACGGATCTTACCTAAATGTCAAAACATAAAAAATTGTGGTAATTTGTTGGATTTGTTTTATAGATAAAGTAAATATTTACTATTTTAAATATATTATGAATTAATTATTAAATTTAATAGTTTTATTTAATTAATTTACAGGAGAAAGTGAAAGAGAAAATGGCTATTGAGATTGAAGTAGCATCTGATGGTTCTGTCAATATGCAAGAATTGAAAAATTAGCTTTTCATAGAAGTTGCTAGAAAAGAAAGACATGGACAGGTCTGAGGCCTTGTATTGGGTCCAACATGATCTATGGATATAGCTGTCAGCAATTTACATTCCCGACAAGTCAGTCTTTGTGAGACATCTCCATATTGAGAGAAGGATTGTAAACTATGCAACAACGTTTTGCGCAAATAGAAGAAGAAATAGAACAAAAGCATGCTAGAAATGAACATGAGCATGTTAAATTTGAAGAAGAATGTGTTAGAATGGACCAAGAATATACAAGATTTTAATAGTTGCATGATCGATTTGACACTTTTATGAATTATGTGCAACAAAAATTTTCAAGAACTAATCTAAATGGTCCATCAACTCAGGTATTATATTTAGTAACTATTTATATTTTTTAATATAAAAAATAGTTTATTATTAAGTGTTAAAACTTGTATTACTTTATTTAGTAGGTTCTTGAGCATGCTAGTGACCAAGGTGAGAAAAATCTTTCATCAAATGGTAGTGCTCCAAATCTATGTAGTCATTAATTCCATTCATTTTAGATTTTTGGTTAATGTACTAAAATAATTTGAATGTTATTGCATATATTTAGCTTTGTGTTCCATCCATATTAGAATAAATTATGTATTTATAAAATTCAATTTATGAATTTAAGTTCATTTTTATTTCTTTTAATATTTTTTATTTAATGATAATAATCAATATTAAAAAAATTAAAAAAAAATAAATTTCTTAATTTAGCGATTTTTGTGCCTAAAAATGTCGCTAAATGCCAAAATATAGTAGCATTTTCTACTATAAACGTTACTAAATTTAGTGGTGTTTCTGTTACAAACAATAGCGTTTTTAAGAATAAACGCTGTTAAATTTAACAATATTTTATAATAAAAACGCCGCTAACTAAGTGGCATTTTTTAAAAAACGTCGTTATTTTTCTTGACACAGTTATAGTAGATACTCTTAATGGTATTTTTGACAAATGCTGTTAATCTTTTAGTGACATTTACAAATGCTGCTAAACATGAAAAAAAATGGCACTAAAGACCTAATCCCCTGTAATGGGTGACCTTTTTTTTGGGCCTTTATTCTTTAGTCTAGGTTGGAGGTTGAAAGAAGTTAGCCATAAAGGGATTTTTTTTTTTTTAAGTTTTGATTTGGGTTTTGTTTATAGGTTTTGTGGAAGGAATTTTTTTGGTGGTCTCGCCCAAAGAGTGAGTAGTGGAGAATGTCAATGACAGTAGTTGGATCTCACCAAACTTTGGTTGGATTGCCCTTTTTTGGTGTTTAAAAAGGTAAACAATAGCTTTGGCTCGGTTGTTTTGGGTTAAAGAAACTCTAAAAGAAGAAAGTAATGGTGATGGTGACCGGTAGAGGGCACAATGGTGATAGTGACCTCGCCTAGTTTTAGGTTTCTTGGTTGCCAAAATTCATATTGCTGAGAGAGAGAAAGTAAGGGCAAAATAAAAAAATGAATTGATGTTGGCTTTTTGTAAAAGACCTCAAATTGCACCTTTTTGGAATGGGCCTCTTGAAGGATTTGCATGCTACTCCATTTGCAGGATCTAACCCACTCCGTGAATCTAGTTCTAAGTTGTTAAAGCCACCCCACTAAGCCATTGAGCTAAGCTAAGCTTCTAATCCATTAAATCAATTTTAAGCCTAGTTGGGTTGGTAGGCTGAGCCAAGCCAATATCATTTTTTTGGTATATTTTTGTATTATTTTATTTATTTAATTTATTTGATTTAAAATTTTTTTACTTAATTGGTTTTTCTAAAAGGAATTTTTTTTTTTAAATTCATAAGTCCTAGGAGGAATTTCATTTATTATGAATTTTACCAAATTATTAGAGAATTTCATAATAGGTTTTTTTTAAATAAAATAAAATAAAAAATTTTCAATCTTACCAAACTATTGGATGATCTAAATCTTCAATTAAATCTTATCAAACTATTGGAAGATTTAATGAATTTTCTTAAAATAAATTTTATAAATAATTTGACAATAAAATCTCACCAAACTATTGAAAAATTTATAATAAAGTAAAACTGTACCAAACTATTAGAAGATTTTATTAATTTATTTTCTTAAATAAAATATATTAATGAATTCGATGATGGAACCTCTTCAAGGTGGGACACTAATCTCAATGAATACTCTTAAGGTAAGAAAATTATCTTAAATTACTACAAAACTATTGGAGTAATTTTAGATCAATTTTCAATAATTAAATTATTTGGTAAAATTACAAAAAAGACTTTATGGCTTGGATAATTTGAAATCAAAATGGTAACATCTTTTAGATAGGCGTTGTGAGGGTGCTATAACCTTTCTTATGCATAACCGCACTCTCAAACTTAGATCTAGTTTAGTAGACTAAAATCTACTATTTAAAGATATCTACATCAACCTTTGGACTCCTTTTTAAATGGGACAAATTTAGTCAAGTGGCCGATCACACTTAAACAAAAAAGATTGTTGATGACTCCTAAAGTTTATGTCTAGTGGTAGATCCATAGATCTGTACTCTATGACAATTTACCAACTTCACTTGGAAAGATCGAGAGTCAGGCCAGTAAATGATTTCTTGTTATTCAATCCTAACTTAATTTAAGAAATTTTCCTTGTTTTAATTAATTAATTAATTAATTTATTCATTTTATATTTGTCATTCGTTTGCACATAAATAACATGAGCTCTACACTTAGGCTCTGTCCCTTAGAAGGGGATAAAGTACCTACACTTTCATGAGATTTCATATTTCCACATGGGCTAGCAAAAAACTCCTACTCAAATTGAACCATTATCACTTGTAGCCTATAATGGGTGAGAATTGGCATGCCTTACTAGTCTATAGTATGTAAGGAATAATTTGGGAACCCTTATACTGCCAATCCTTTTAACTTAGCGTGTAAATAAACTCTAAGTTCCAAACCTAAGTCAGAGCCATGCCTGTGTTAGAAAATCCTACATAGGACAGATAGAGGAACATTTATTCTACTTGTAAATTTATATATTGTTCTTTGTATATATTATTTGCATACTAACCCTTTATGTTGTTCTTTGTATATATTATGTTGTTTTTTGTATATATCATGTTTACTACCCCTTTTTTTTTGTATAAGCATACATTCACATCATTAAATCCTTCTTATTGCATTCATGCATACATGCATTCATTCATGCCTTATTCTATTTCACTTTTTCATATATTAAAAGATGTGAATGCTTAATTGTAAATTAAGAATAATTTTTTTTAGTTTTTTACATAGTTGTGAATATGAATTTTTGTTTTTACTATGATTACAGACATGCATCCATGTAAACATCTTTGTATATATGTTATTTCATTTGTTTAGGAAAATCTTTGCCTTTCAATTTTGTACATAGGTTTGGATATGAATTATTGTTTTCATTTATATATTGTATACATGTATTTGCATATAGATTAATGTAAACATCTTTGTATGTATAGTATTTCATTTGTTTGGAAAAATCTTTTCCATTTCAATTTCGTACATAGTTTTGAATATGAATTCTTATTGTTACTATGTATTGCATACATGATCTATATATACATTTTTGTATGTTTATTATTTCATTTGTTTGGGGCAATCTTTGGTATGTAAATATGAATTGTTGTTTTTTATTATGATTTGAATGCAATTATTTATTTATCTTTTTCATCCATTTGAATTGTTTGATAATAAAAACCCATATGATTTCTATCCATGATTGAAAAATATTCTTTGAAAAGAAAATTTTTTACGAAAATAATCTTAAGATAATTGTTGATTACTACCAAGAATGAACCTACATAGTTCTTTCACTTACATTTTAGTTGAACACCACCCCACTCAAAGCCTACTTTTCAAGTCCTATGGTCCTAATTTTCACTTGACAAAAAAGGAATTCCAAGTCAATGATCTTCACTAAGGTTATGAGCAATGAAGTTTGAAAAATCTTGTATGAAAAATTCTTTGTAAGCAAATACATGATGGTCTCTCTTAAATATTCTAGATTTTGGCAATTTGATAAGTGTTAAGACTATCCCAAACACATCACTACTCATATTTCTTCATAAAGCCTAAACCTCTCTAATTTATTCCTTAGGGTAGAATTACTGGAAAGACCATATCCACTCAATATCCTTGTTTGATATCTTGATTTATGCAATATTCTTTTTTTTCTTTCTTTCATGTTATAAAATTTTTCTTTGCCTACATCTTGGGGCAAATTTACCAAAAAGCCTAAATTATCCAATTTTTCCAATATCCTTTCTTTTGGATGACATCGGTTTCATCTCTTAGTGTGGGTTGTGAAAATGAAAATTGTTACATTTGGAGTTCATTTGATGTAGTAAGATAACACTTTGAGCTTGAGTTGTAAAAAAGAAAAAGTGAAATAAAAGAGCAAAAGCAAAATGAAAAAAGAATTAATTGTAACATTATGCATATCAGATATTCAAAAGATTTCAAGATCAAAGAAAAAATCTACTTTTGAGAATTACTTTCTAATAGAAGTATCCATATTTGATATGATAAATGACCATCTTTCATATTCCTTTCACAAAAAGAAAATATCTGTTTGCTACCCTTTTTGAGCCTATTGAATTCTTTTTAAAGAAACCTCAATCAAGGATCACCCTTCACATTAGGGGGCAAGTATGAAAAGGGATTTATTTGAAAAAGCATTGGATCCAAAGTTAGGGACAATGAATGAATGCCTATTGTCAAATGGCAATCTTCAAATTTTTGGGCAATTTGTCATGATGTGAAAACATGAAGAAAAAAGAAAAAAGAAAAGCAAAAGAAAACAAAAGAACAAAATAAATGAAAGAAAAAAGATGAAAATGTATGTTCTAAAAAGTGGAAAAGACAAATGTCCTTGAAAAGAAAAATGATTCTTGGTTTGATTACCTTTAAACACATTTTTAAGCCATTTATTATTTCTTTCAAAACCCTAAAACTCAACCCACATTACATCCTTTAAAAAATCCATTTTGATTAAGTGTGGATATTTAAATTAAAGAGTTTTTCTATAGAAAATCACCATCATTTTTCAATTTTGGATGAATTTTGAGTTTTCAAATGCATGATGGAATATATATAAAAAAAGAAGAAGAAGATTAAATGAAGCTCTAAATTGAAAATCTGAAAAGACAATCTAGAATAAGTTTGAAACCTACTTAAGCTAGTTCATTAAAGATGGTGATTTTGAAAGAACTTATGAATAATGGAGACCTTTGAGAAATTCAAAAAGATAAACCCCAATATGAATATTTGTTTTAAAGTTTGAGCCTTTCTTTTTTAAAAAAAAATTTTGAACCTATCACAGTCTGTTTTGACATTTGTTAAAATGCCCCATATCAAGAACCTAAAAAAGTACCAAAATGAATTGTGCTTTAGAAGGAATCATTTTTCAAATTTAAATATTCATTTGTAAGCTTAGATGAAGAAATATTGATTTTTTTTTCTTATTTAATGATAAAGTCTTTCTTAATAACTAAAATCTTGATATGCTAAACCATTTCAGTTTTTTTGGAAATACCAAGATTCACCTAATTCATTCTGGGTAGTGATCGTCAGCTTTCAAGAAATCTAAATGTCATATATTGATACATTTTGGTCATGGAAAAGTGATATGTGGGGTAAGTTTTAGGGGCAATTGGTTGCCATTCTTTTAGGAGTTTTTGAAGATTTCCAAATTTGAAGTGTTGTATATATGAATTTTAATGGATGCGAGAAAAATGATTTTCAAATCAATATGACAAGCGTGACTTTTTTAGGCAAAAAAAATGCTTTGTTTTTATAATTGTTTTTGCATTGTTCGGTAAGTGCACAAGTCCTTATATTTGTATAATTGTTTGGATATATGGATGTATTATTTGAAGGAATTAGTAAATTGTATAAGTAATTGGACCGTGAATCTACATTATTTGGTGAATATTTAAACTATTGCTTTGAATATTGCATTTGTATCATTGTTTGTTTATACCATGCAACTGTGTTATTTGGTGAGTATCTAAATCATTGTTTGAACATTGCATTTGCATCATGGTTAAAGCATACATTCGCATCATGTAGTGAATATTTGAATCATGGAATGGCATTTGCATTGTTGTTTAGGACATGCATTTACATCATTTGCATCATTTAGAAGGCATCTGCATTATATCACGTCATTTATTACATACAAAATTTTGACTTTTCTGAAAAAAAATGTTTAACTTTTAAATCTTTGAATGAGGAAGATATTTCATGATATGATTTTATTTTGACAAGGAAAACTTTCAAAACTTTTAAAGTTATAAACATTTGTTTAAAAAAGCTTTTCAAATGAGAATCTTTGAAATTTTGGATACAAAACCTTAAATTTTTTTTTTCAAATAAGAATCATTGGATGTGAAGCCATAAAGTTTTTGAAAAAAAACCTTTGAAACTTTGAATGTAAATCTTTGAAACTTTAAATGTGAATCTCTAATTTTTTGAATATGAGTCTTTGAAACTTTAGATGTGAATCTCTAACAATTTTCAAAGGGGAATCTTTGAAATTTTGGATAAGAATTCCTAAAATTTTTCAAATGTGAATCTTTGAAATTTTGGATGTGAAACCTTGAAATTTTTTGGATGAGAATCTTTGAAATTTTTGTTATGAAATGTTAAAGTTTTTAATGTGAATTTTAAAAACTTTCGATGTGAATCTCTAAGTTTTTTGAATAAAAATCTTTAACTTTTGAATGTTAATCTCTAAAATTTTTGAATGAGAATCTTTGAATTTTGGAGGTAAGCCTTGAAACCTTTGATGTGAATCCATGAATTTTTAAATCTTTTGAATGCGAATCTTTGAATATTTTCTGTGAATTACAATTTGCGAATATTTTTAATGATGAAAGTTCTTGCAAACCTAAAATTCTTGAGAATCTAAAACTCTTACGAACCTAAAGTTTTTGCGAATCTGAAGTTCTTGCGAAACTTAAATCCTTACGAATCTTTGAAGTCTTGTGAATTTGAATTCTTATGAATTTGAAAATTCTTATGAATTTGAAAATTCTTATGAATTTGAATTCTTATGAATCTTTGGATTGTTGTGAATTTGGAACCTTTGTGAAACTTGAAACCTTTACAAATATGAAACCTCTAAAAGTTTGAAAAATCTTACGAATCTGAATTTTTATGAATCATAAAATCTTGTGAATCTTCCATTATTAAGAATCTAAAAGTCTTACGAATCTTTGAAGTCTTGTGAATATGAATTTTTATAAATATGAAAATCTTGCACATCTAAAACTCTTACGAATCTAAAGTCTTGTGAATCTTCTATTCTTGCAAATTTGAAAACCTTGTGAATCTGGAACCTCTACAAAACTTGTGATCTTGCAAATCTTGAATCTCTGTGAAACATGAAATCTTTGTGAATTTGAAACCTTTGAGAATCTTGAGTCATTTACAAATATTTGGAATCTTTGCAAAACTTGGAATTCATGTAAATTTGAAAACCTTTACAAATCTTGAATTTTTGCGAATTACGAAATCATTATGATTTATTTTTTTTTTTGTGAATCTTTGAGTCTTAGAATCTTTTAATTTTTGTTATGGAACTTTAAGAATCTTTGAAGTTTTGTGACGAGCCTTTGAATTTTCAAATGGTGAATCTTTGGATTTCAAGTTAAAAGTTTTCAATTTTTTTGGACTTAAACAAAATAGACGAGGAAAGCATTTTCTGAATTTTTTAAATTATGAAGGCCTTTATTTTAAAGGATCATTTTCTCTTGAAGATATCTGAAAATGATTTATAAAACTTTCGGACATGATTTTTAAAAATTTGTAGATCGTTTGATCTCATATCTCGATTTAGGCTCATACCTAGTTATTTTTTATCTCGGCTTAGTCCAAGTCATTTATTTTTCTAACTTGCGGTTCAATCGCAATCACCTATTTTTGACCTCAACCTAATCCAAATCATTTATTTTTCTAACTTTGTGGTGCAGTCCTAGTCATTTACTTTTGATCTCACCTTAGTCCAAGTCATTTATTTTTTGACTTTCAGTTCAGTTCCAATCACTCATTTTCAACTTTGATTCAATTCAAGTCATTTAATTTTTTGACTTGTGGTTTAGTTCTGGTCACCTTTATTTCTTACACAATTCGGTCACTTTCGTTTTTTATTTTGATTTAGTCTGATCATTTTCGCATTCAAATTCAACTAAGTCATCTTATTTTTTGATTTCGAGTAAAGCAAAGTCATTTCATTTTTTTGACTGTTGACTCTATCCCAGTTATTTAACTTTGAACTTTGACTTGTTCCAAGTAATTTAAACCTAGACATAATGAGTATCTATATTTTAGCACAATTCTTGTGTCACAACCATTATGATAAAAGAAAATTAAAGTGAAAAACAAAAATGTGCACTAATTTGTTTTATGATTTTTACTTTTATTTTTTGATTCTTTTTTTTTTTTTTGAAAATTCTCAAGTCTTAAACAAGAAATTTCAATTTAATTATTTAAAATCACAATAATTGATTGTTTTCAAACTTAGTTTCTCTCACCAAGTTTGTAAACGGTTTATTTGTATTTTTTTGCTTAAAAGTGTAAATATCACATTAATATTATCATGATACTGTTGCCATTTTTTTAAAATTTTCTCTTATGGAAATATATAATTGTAATATCCTAGACACATAGTGCTTTATTTAGTTAATATTTTTATTTTTTGATTTGAAGTCTTTTTTCGATTAGTTAATTTTCTTTCAGATTTAACTTTTAGATGAATTGATTTCAATATTTTTACTTAACAATATTTTATTTTTTTCATTTTTTTTACCATAGGTTATTACTGGAATTTAAATGGATGAGATAGACTTCAAGAGTATGGGTGAAGAAACTATGAAAAATGATAATCGAAAGAAGATTTTCAATGACACTATATTCAATATGGATGATGTAAACCACAAGAGTACGAATGAAGAAATTACAATGAATGATGATCAGAAAAAGATCTTCAACAACATTATATCGGATATGCTAAAGAAGATGAAAAAAAAAAAAAAAACCAATATTTCTAAAGAGGAAATGTAAAGTTATTAGGAATTTTCCAATTTTTTTTGAAATAATTGCTCCGAATTTTTCAAAAGAATCAAATTTACTATAATACAAATTTTTTTGTCTTTGATATTCAGTTTTCAACATTTTAAGTTTTTGATCGTCATTTACTTATTACACTTTTACCATTAATTTAATGGTTTTATTTGTTTAATTTCACATTCTATATTATTTTTTACTTTAATTTCCTATTATACTCTTCAATATTATATAACAAATAAAAAAATTTGTGATTGTTAACGTGTTAATCAATGCTCATAGAACCACATCATGGCAGATACAATGTTAGTCCAAAAAATTTCAATGTTACTAATAAAAATTGCAATTTATCATGTTCAATTTTCATATATTAACAAATCAAGTAGTCAACTATATGTCTTAATTTTTACCAAAAAATACGAATTACTTATAAGTATTTTTAAATTAAGAGTAACTTATCCTAGGCAATCATGATAGTCAATAGTTCATAGCAAAAAGTTACTCTGAATATTAATTTTTAAAATTAATGAAAGTTTATTCATCACATTGTATTCTTGACTTGTGTATACAAAAAAGTTATTAATAAGGTTAAAATAACATATGAGCATGATTAAGGTGAATAATGATAAAATAGATTTTGATTGTAAATTTTTGCAGGACACATGACAAATAGTTAAAACTATCCACATATCAAGAAGGTAGGCTATCCATGTATGACAATTTTAAAATTTTTATCATAATTAACTTAATACATTTTTAATTCTAATTAAAAATTGTTGATTTATTATATTTAAAAATTCACTTTTAAAGTGCTATATAATTCCATGTTATTATATCTTAAAAATTTTAGTTTTAACAATTTTAATCCTAATCAATTGCCACATTTTTATCCCAAAATTTCATGGAAGAATCTTCAATGAAAAAAATTTGTAAACGAGATTGATTTTGAGATGACAAAATGTTCACGTTCTTGAAATTAAAAACACGATTGACTTCTGTTTAGATATTACTTGAATTTAATAAATTATAATTTGAGTTTTCTTTTAATTTGATAATAATTATATAAGTATATAAAATATATAATTAATTTATTTTACTATATTGAAGTATACAAAAATCAAAATAAAAAACTAATTATATAATATTTGAATTGTTCATAAACTTAAAAACTTGTATTATCAAGTTAAAAATAATATATTATATATAAATTTATTAGTTTATGAATATACTCTCATGCATCGTATGGATTTAAAATTAGTTATAGATTAATGGCAATTTGCTACATAAAATTATAAATAGAATAGGATAAAATAAAGATTATGAATAGAATTAAATTAAATAATATCATCCTATCTTATATTTGATATGCGTAAGGATTAGAATATAATTCTTTTATTTATTGGTAAAAATTATTTTTCAAATTTTATATAATTTAAATTGTTGATGTAATTTTTAAAAGTATAATAGTAAATGTAAGTTCAATATGATGGATTTAAAAAAAAAAAAATCTTCTCTATTTTAGGAGGGTTAAATCACCTTTTGCCAACAGAATGATTAATCTCCTTTACAATTTTATCTCTCTTTATATACAAAGTAAATATTATATAAAATAATTATTATTTTATCCTATATATTATTTTATACACCAAATATAATCACTAAGGGATAGTGTGATGATATGTGACTTAGCATGAGGCAAATCCTTTGTTTGCCATGTTCTATTTTTTAATTTTTTAATTTTTTTTCAAAAAATCTTTTAAAAGTTAGAATGGTGACATAGGACAAGTCCTTTGCTCGCCATATGGCATTTTAAAAATTTTTTAAAAAGTTTTTTTTAAATAATGTATTCTTTTTTTAACTTAATTATAATAAAAATAAAAAACAAAAAAATAGGAAGGGAGTAGACAGAGGAAGAAGCGTTGTTAGCAATTATAAAGCCCTTCAAATTTTTTACAAAAAAAAAAAAGAAAAGAAAGCAAACCAAACATCGAAATAATAAAAAAAAATCTAAAAAATTCATCTCTTGAATAAAAAAAGTGAATCTCAAAAATCCTAAGACTAACCAGCATACTAAACCTTAATCACATATTAAGACAAAAATGCAACTAGAATAATAATCAATTGAAAAAATAACTTACATAAAAAATAAACCAAAAAACTTAAAAAATAACAAAAAATTCTTTAAAAAATTAACAAAGCTAGAATTTGAATATTTTTAAAAAATAATCTCCTAAAACAAAAAATAAAATTAAAAATAAAACTAAAAGACGTTAGAATTGAGATTTTTTTTAATATATTTCAAAAAATTAATTACAAACAATCCATACAAATAAATGCTTAAAAAAAAGATAAGTAGTTTATTTAAGAAGGTAATTATTTTTTTAAAGTAAAAATACATGTTCACCCTGGCTTTTAAATTTTTTTATGATAATTTCGTCTGATTCTTTTGTAATTATCTTTTACTAAATTGATGTCACTTTACGCATGACATTAACTCAGTCAGGAACTTTATACTTAGTATAGATTAACTTTCTGTTGGTCATAAACTATATAAATTAACTTTTCTAGCTTGTAGAGTATAATAAGTTTTATAAACATAAAATATTAGACAAGCAAAAGAACCATTACCTTAACATGTGTGCTAGGAAATTGAGATGTTCGTAGAGTTTCCTACGTTTTATCACCAGGTTTGCGCTTAGGGATGCTTAATATTAGAGCAGCTTGGGCAGAAGCTGCAGCTGTTGATGTGATTCTATAACCACTATCCCAACGTCTATGGATACCCCACTTGGATAGAGAAAAATCAAGTTCCACAACCTACAGAACCCGTTGACAAGTTAGTATGATAGCACCATGTGAGAAATGGAGTGATTTCAAACTAAAAACAAATTCATGCCTCTGAAATGTCACAAATAAAAATTTTAAATTTTACAAATCAATTCTTTTTTATATTAAAAGTGTTATGAACCAATTAAAAGAACTGCAATAAAATACGATCTATATACATTATTTCTAATAAATCTGACATTTCATATTTCATAATTTTATCATTTAATATTTAAAGAAACATAAACCTTCAACAGTTTTAATTGAAATATAAATACCATCTTCTAAAGTTATAATGCTTATATGGATGTGATTATTTGCAGGCACATGCTAATTAGTAGTTGTTTAAAATATGATTCATGTGCAATGCACATAGAATAAAAGCTAGTATCATGTGAATCCATCCTACACTATTGATTTATTCAAGTTGGCCTAGTCCTTTCGAGAAAAATAGCTCCATTCGGGCAACAAAACTTATAAAGCCAAGTTGCTTTCGGATAAATTTAAAATGCACTGAAAAGCTGTGTCCCACATTTAAACAAAATTGAACCAGAACTTCAGATTTGGCAGTACATAAAGGTTTATCATTGTAGATACTTGATTTTTGTTATTAATATTTTATTCTTTTAAATTTCTCTAAAGTTATTGAAAATGAGAATAAGTGAAAACATGTGATAAGACTATTTCAGTGAAGGTTATTTTACGAAATAGGTGATAAAACTATTTTAGTAAAGATTATCTTATGAAACAACTATTTATAGAATAACCCTTTTTACAGAATAGCTATTTATAGAGCAACTATTCAAGGAACAGCTTCTTCACTAAAAAGCTTTTGTAGGAACAACTTCCTTAAGGAACAAGACCAACACTTTTATCAAAAACTCCTGAAACAGAAGTTATTTCACTAAGAGTTATTTCATAAAAGATGCTTTACCGAATATTACTTTAATGAAAGAAGAAGTGAAAATAATCCCTAAATATGATAGGGTTCTTAGGTTAATTCTACTATTAGGATGTTTTGGAGAGTTTGGCTTGGTGGATCAGATATAGAGATAGTTAAGAGTTTTTCTGTTAACCTTTCCTTGAAATATGAATGCTTCTCTCTTTCTTTTAGAACAAATTGTGAACTTCTATATTCACTATACTTATTACCAAAAAGCAAATTAAACTCTCATTAAACAATACATTAATACCTTTTGTAACAATCAATTCTCCCATTATTCACCATTATTCCTATTCAATACTTAAGATATATAACTTCTATTCTTAAAACTTATAAATAGGAGTTTTTACAATTCATGAGGGACTTTTTAGAATTTAGCAGATTTCTCATAACTTTTTCTCAACTCTCTCTATTATCCTCTATTCCTAAATCCTTCTCCGAGCCTTAGCACTTAGCCTTACTTCACCACCTACCATTGCATTTAATACTTCAGGGTCTACTCCAATCTTCCTCTCCGCTGTCTCTTGGCACATCCTATTTTACTTGTTTGCAAAGCTTCCTCACATCAGCAAAAAATTGTTTACATTTTGGCAACTCTATTGGGGAGGAGCGATTGCATTAAGCAAAACAATTTCTGATCTTGCTTTGCCAGAAAAAATAAAGGATTCTACTAGAAACCAAAAATGCTCAAACACTTGCCAACATCTAAGAACTTATGAAAATGATTCAAAATTCCCAAGAAAAGATGCAAAAGTTGGAAAAGACTATCCCCTAACTCACATCTTCCAATGCCACAACCTCTCAAGCCCAAACTGCTACTGATGGGAACAGAAACACTTTTAATGGAGCTATCCCAAATGGTAATGGAGAAAACATTGCAAATGTGCTAAATCTCGGTGTTAATGAAAATCTTAGTGTAAACAACACCTTAGTTGCTAGTACTTCCACTGTGGCTTTTCCTTCAACTGCAACTCAAGGTTTAATCATAAAAGAAAAACTGTGAAAGTTGGTTAAAAAGAAGAATAAGGCTTGAACTTTTTTTAATTTGATCTGAAACTACCTTGTCCTATTAGAGTGGCTGCTAAACCATATCTTAAGGACTATACTATACCTAAGTTTAAGTAATTCAATGGCAAGATTGGAAATGCTTGTGAGCATGTAATGAAGTTTATGAAAACTATTAGAGTAGCTATATTGGATGATGATTTAAAGTTGAAGGAATTCTCTAAGTCTCTTATGAAAAAAGCATACACCTAGTATGTCAATTTTACACCTGGCTCTATTAAATCATGGAGTCAGATGTGTAGAATATTTGGAGAAAAGTTTTTCTCTACCTAAGAAAAAGTTACTTTGATTAACTTAGGAAGAGAACATCAAAAGTCATAGGAAAATCTTATGGAATACATCCAAAGCTTTAAGGAAAGAGTGTTGGACATTCAAGATTCTCATATTGAGAAGGAGTTGGTGAAAGTATGTATCCAAAGAATGTTTGATGAGTATAAAGTGCACTTAAAGAATTTACCTCTTTCAACTTTTGCTATTTTCATTGAAGCTATAAGAAGAACCAATAATATGGTTTTTAAGTAATGAAGAGTCAATCATTTCACTAGAAGGAATACTCCTATAATGAATGCAATTCAAGGAAGATCAAGAGAAAAAAGATGACCTTTTTAGCCTAATAAACGCCTTAGAAGAGACAACCAAAGAATAAGACAAGATAATGACAATAATTCTCCACCATTTTCAATTCTAATGGATAGAGTAAAAACATTTCTTTAAGAATGGATTAGGGATGGAAATATGCCTATGTTTCATGAACTCCAACGACAGAAGAAAGGTCCAATCCATGATGTTGTGACTATAATTAAATAGTTTGTCATCCACTTTTTGAATGTATAAATCTTCGTACAATATTTCATCGAAGAATGCAAGCAAGAGAATTGCTAATTGGAAACAATAGAGTTTAGAATAATCCACTTTCAACTCATCAAATCCCTGAGAGCTTATGAATACAATCATTCATGCTAACTATAATGATCATTCTCATTCAACTACTTAGCCTAAAGACATGCAAGCAAAAAATATGGATATTTCTTCCATTATAGATTCACTTATAAAAACTCCAAGTTTTAAGCATTTCTTTGATCAACTTGAGTTTATGAAAGAATCAAGAAAAGATACAGCTCTTACATTAGTGAAGATAGCAGGACAACAATATGGGGAATGTAATATGGTAGGAAAATCTATAAGGAAAATGGCAAGTGGATATAAGAAAGCCATAGTATTCACAAAGGCTGATATATGTACTCCTCATCCTTATCACAATAAGCTTTTTTATGTAGAAAGTATCATCAATGTATATCCTATTAGAAAAACATTCATTGATGATGGATCTTTTATGAACCTTATGCCTTTGTCCACTTTAAAAGTAGTGAATATTGACTTGAAAAGTGTACGTCATCCTATGAGTATCACTTCTTTTGATAATAAAGAGATTTTGACATTGGGACAAGTGACAATGAATTTTAAGATGGGATCAATTCAAGATCAGACTTGATTCCATGTTATTAATGCTAATAGAGCTTAATATGTTCTCATAAGAAAAAAAGTTTAGCACACACACAATATTATCCAATCCACATGTTATCAATGTATCAAAGGTCATTGAAAGGGGAAGAAAATTTTCATTCCATTTACAAAGGCACCATTTGATCAATCTAAAGTAAATCATACTGAGGCACCTTTTTTTGAAAATCCTATAGAAGATGGAGAATCAACTATTGTTAGACCTATAAATGTTCTAAGTTTGAAATAGAAATAGTTATCTTATAAGAAAGACATAATGATGAAAAGAAAAAAAAACATTGAATTAGAAAAAGAAGACATGGAAATGCTTTTGGAAATGAAATCAAAGTAGAAGGAAAAACTACTAAGGTGAGTTCTTACACTCGTGAAAATGGTAAACTACTTATTGTTTATGATGGGATGTGGGGTCTGGGGAAACAACTTTTCTTGACCCCATGCATCAAGAACCTCTTGATAAGCCACCACTTTGTTTCCAAGTGAAAAGTGAGTAAAGAAGAGATACAAGAGGTTGTACCTGCACCGAAACAACATCAAGATCAACCTAAGCCATAAAGAGATTAAATATGGCTAAAAAATGAGAGATAGCTAAACCACTTTTCATTAGCAAAAATCTTTTAAGTGAACAAAGAATCACATTGATTTAACTCTTTAAAAAGTTCCAAGATGTTTTTGCTTGGACATATGAACAAATGCTTAGGCTAGAAGAAATCTAGTTACACATGAATTACACATTACTCTTGAAGCAAACTTGTCAAGCAACATGCTCAAGTGTTTCACCATGAAGTTAAGAACCACACTAATGAGGAAGTCATCAAACTTCTCAAAGTTAGGTTCATTAAACCAATACATCATTTTACTTGGTTAGCTAATATAGTTCCAGTTAAGAAGAAGAATGGAACAATTAGGGTATGCGTAGATTTCAGAGATTTGAACAAAGCATGTCCCAAAGATGATTTCCCTCTTCCTAACATTAATACTTTTGTTGATGCTACTGCTGGCCATGAAATGCTCTTATTTATGGATGGATTCAATCACTAAAATCAAATTAAAATGACCCTAAATGATGCAAAGAAAACAACTTTTCAAACTCCATTTAAAAATTTTTATTACACTGTTATGCCTTTTAACTGAAGAACTCATGTGCAACTTATCACCGTGCTATGACAGCTATTTTCCATGACATGATGTATGATTTTATGGAAGATTATATAGATGATATAGTAGTGAAGTCCAAAAAAGCCTCAGATCATTTCCAAGATTTACATCGAGTCTTTGAATGGTATAGAAATTATAGGTTAAAGATGAATCCTTTGAAGTGTGCATTTGGAGTTTCAGCTGGGAAGTTATTAGGTTTTATGGTTCATAAAAAGGGAATTGATGTTGTTCCAGTAAAGATAAAGGCTATCTAGTCCATGCCACCTCCATTAAACCAAAAAAAACTTAAGAGTTTGTTAGGAAAGTCTTTTATGTTTAGAGATTTATTCCCACTTTGGAAGAAATAATAGTTTCTTTTCAAGCTTAGTTGAAGATGGGAATTTTTTTTGAATAGGGTGAACAACATAAAGCATTTGACAAGATTAAAAAAAATTTAACTTTTCCAGCATCCATGGTAATGTTTGTGAAAGATTGACCAATTGTATTATATCTTACTTTTACTTCACATTCAATTGGTGCTTTATTAGTACAAAATGTTGAAGAGCAAGAACAACCTATGTATTGCCTGAGTTGATGTCTACATGAAAGTGAGTTAAATTACTCACCAATGGAGAAACATTATCTAGCATTGATATTTGCTACTTAAAAACTCCATCACTACTTTTTAGCCCATAAACTTATAGTGGTGACCAAATTAGACCCTATCAAACTCTTACTCTATAGACCAGCTTTATTGGGAAAAATAGCAAAATGGCTTCTTCTTCTTAGAGAGTTTGATATATTAGTTGTTTAGGCAAAAGCTATCAAGTCTCAAGCACTTTCAAATTTGTTAACACATTTTCTATCCCAACAATAAGAAGGTCTACCTTGTTCTATTCCAATTGAATTTCATAAAGAAGTAAGTGTAGTAAATATAGAAGAAAAAGAATGGAACTTATATTTTGATGGTTCTTCACCAACTTCAGAAGGAGGTACTGGTATAGTTCTGATCCCACCAAGTAGAGAAGTTGATTCCTTGAAAGAAAGTATTGAATTAAACTCTTTTTATTTAAGTAGAAAAAACATCTTTTTAGATGAAGAGGTAAAAAGAGATGGATAATTTTTAATTTTGAGTTTAAAGTTAAACTCCTTAGAATTAGTTAAAGAACCAATCTCTTTCGCCTTTAAATTAAATTTTCCATGCACCAATAATCAAGCAGAATATGAAGATTAATTTTGGGATTGTTCACAACAAATACCATTAGAGTTAACAATCTTTGTATTCATGGAGATTTTAATTTTATTGTTAAGTAGGCCAATGGTGAATTTGCATTGAAAGAACCAATGTTAGCTTCTTACAAAACATTTATTCTAGCTTTATGAAAGAAGTTTAAAAATACAAGATGTAAACATAGCCCAAGATCCATAAATAGGTATGTTGATGCACTTGCTATCTTAGCTTTCAAAATTCTAATCTTGGATAAGAATCAAAGTACCACTGTGTTAGTAATCAGAAAAACTTTTCCATGTCCATCTAATGAGTTGTTCTTCCAGATTATGAAGATGATGAAGATTGACGTTCACCTATCATCAATAAATTGGCCAAGCTCATTTTTACTATTATTCTAGATTTGAAACACTTTGTTTTAACCCATGGTGTTTTATGCCATAAAACTACCAATGGAGTACTAGCAAGATGTGTTTCTAAATATGAAGCACAAGAAAGATTGACAATGTTACATGAATAATAATGTGGTAAGGAAAGCCTAACATTACATATTTTACTTCAAAGAGCTTAATACTTATGGCCAATAAGGCCTAAAGATGCACTACAACTTCATAAATCTTGTAGTAAGTGTTATGAACCTCCTAATGTCAAAGAATGCAATTTTATTAGGAGTGCTAGTGATTGGTGTAGGCTTTATATTGACTATATTAAAAATGGAGCTTTTCAAACTAATTATCATGATACAAGATGGCTTAAGAGAAAAGTACAAATATTTTTCATGAATGGGAATGATTTATTTCTCATTCTCAAGAAAGTTTTTGAAATGTGTTTCTCCAATTGACATACATCCATTGTTGGAAAACGTACATGGTAGAAGTAATGAAGAACATGAAGGAAGTAAGAAACTCTATCAAAAACTCTTAGATATTGGGTATTACTGGCTTACCATTGAAGTAGATGTTTTGAATCAAACAAAAAAATGTTACCCATGCCAAGTTCATGGAGATGCCATACATGCTCTTGCAGTAAAACTCTATAGCATTACCACTCTTAGCTTTTCCATACTTGGGCATTCAATTTGATTGGGCCTATTAGTCCTTCTTCAAAAGGTTACACATGGATATTAGCAGCAATAGAGTGTTTTACGAAATGGGTAGAAGCTATTCCTTTAAATAATGCAATAAGTCCAATAGTGGCACACTTCAACAAATAAAACATTATTTGTCACTTTGGAATACCTAAAAGAGTTCTTTCAGATAATGGCACTCGATTCATCAACTTAAATATGAGAGAATTACTTGAATTTTATGATGTTGATCATGTGAAATCATCTTTTTATTATCCAAAAGGAAATGATTAAGCTAAAGCCACCAATAAAACTCTATTTAAAATACTTAGTAAATGGTCAATGAAGAACCAAAATTGTGGTGTGAAGCTCTCCTAATAGCATTATGGGCATATAGAACTTCAAAATGAAGACGTACAAAAATGACTCCCTTTTCATTGGTATATTAAATAGAAACTATACTACTAGCCGAAATACTAGTGCCTTCTGTAAGAGTAGCTCTAGATGCTTGGTTTGACAATGATGCTTTACAAATTTTGGAACTAAAAGCATTAGAAGAAAGAAGAGATAAGGCAGAGAAGAACTTGTCAATGTAGCAAAAAAGATTGTCTAGAGCCTATGATAAGTTAGCGAAAAAAAGGAATTTTGAAAAAGGTGATTTAGTACTACATGCTATAGAACATATCAAAAGAGGAACACTAGCTTTAAAGTTCACTCCAAAGTGGGAAGGGCCATTTATTGTGTATGTAAATGACAGTGGCTATTACAAGTTGATGAATCCAAAAAACAATGATATCACAACACCTATCAACTTTTAGTACATCAAGAAATTTAATGTATGAGACATAAACTTCACTTTTTCTTTTTTTATTTGATAATTGAAAAATGAATTTTACCTCAATCGCAGTTTTGTCACTTATATTTTAGCTGTACTTTATTATTTATAATGGCAATTTTTATTGAATATATTTGGGCTATGCTTTTCTATTTATACTTCAGTTGTAGCTTTATCACTCATATTTTGGCTAAGGTATGTTATGTATGCTTACAAATCATACACTAATTGCAAATCTAACGCTTTCTAAAAGGATTAAATTAATCTCATGTGTTAGCTTTTCAGGTGAGATGATGATCTAAGAGGGAGGGTAAATTGGATTTCTCGAAATTTTTCTCAAACAATGATTTTAGAATAATTGAATGAAAAATTAAAATTAATATCAAAATATGATGCAAATGACAACAATTGATATATCTTAAATCAAATGCAAAGTAAAGAGATAAGGATAGAGAAATCAAACACAAAAATTTATAGAGGTTCAATCCTTCTCCACAAGGCACTTACATCCTCTCTCTTGATTGTCCACACCAAGGCTTCAATCCATTATTCTTGAATTGAAAATACAACCTTATCATTTTTTCTCTAAGGATTAAGATAGAAACCTTACACTCTCTACTTTCTAGGCTAAGTAGTAACCTCTCAAGCCCACAAATTCAAGAGGATGCCTCACCTCTTGATTACAAAATCACTTAATAAAAATGCAAACTTAAAACACCTCTCAAAGGCTAAGTGTTTGCCTAATGAAGTACAAAGAAATTTGATGAATGAAACATAATATTGCTTGGATACAACAAATACAAAATATATGGATTTTAAGCTCTAACAACTCTTGATTTTATGGGAAAATTAAAATATAACTTGTTGGCTCTTGCTTTCTTGCTTCATCAACCTTCTTGGTGTGTTGGAATGGCTAATATATAGAGAAATTGAAGAGCTAGCCATTAAAGATGCTTGGGAGAAGAAAATAGCCATTGAAAGCTCGAGAAACTAGCCATTATGCACATCCTGGGCATAACCGATTGATCCCTTCCATGAGGGGATCGATTGGTTCATGTTGGGAAGTCATTTCATGCCTTGAAAAACCACTACACGTTCGATCCCTTCCTTGAGAGGATCGATTAGTTAAAATGGATGATCATCCCCTACATAGGGTGATCAATCCCTTCTTCAACCAAGGACACTAACCTACATTCTATAAGAAAAATCAATCGATCCTTTCCCTGAGGGATTGATCCTGTCCATCTAGGTAAATGTCTCATGTTTTGCATTCTACTCACTAATTTGATCATGTCTTGAGTTATACAAATCCAAATCAAAAACTGTTTGAAGATTTAGAAACTAGACTTAAAGGGCTTTCTATCCATATAAAATTCATCACCTAATTCATTGTGTACAAATTATACTGAATTTTCAAATCTACCTTTTATGCAGTTTTTAGACAATTGTAAAGTATCTAGTAAAAATTCAAAATCTTTTCTTATAAAATTTGAATTTTGATTTTGTTAGTCCATTAGAAAGTAGACTCAAAGATCTTTCCAACCATATAAAATTCAAATATTAAAAGTTTGTGAATTAATACAAAAAAATAAAATAAGTTCAATGCTAGAAAACTTTATTCTTGTAAAACAACTCTTTTAAGTTAATATATTTCTCAAAATCAATATTATTAAAATTATATTAAGTCCAAAATGAATAAGTTCTCTTTAAAAATAATAATTGGACTTTCATTTAAGCTCAAATAAACAATCTTTAAAGATAGATTTAGTTTGACAAATATGAAAACAAAGAAAAGTTTGTTTACACTATGAAACACATATTATTTATTTAGTACCAAAATATAAAACTTAAGAACATGTACTAAACAAATCTTTTTCAAAATCTTGATCAAGCTTATTTAGCTTAATGTTTTGTCATTTCAAAATAATGATCAATTCAAGACTAACAATCTTCCCTTTTTTGATATGAAAAAACTTAAAGATAAATTTGCTTGATAAAAAACTTTATTTAAGACGTTTAGGATTTTGAAAAACATTTTGAAAAAGCTCCCCCTTAAACAATGTATGGTAAAACTCCCCTTTAATTTATGCATCATAATCCAACACAACTCAACTAACATATATTAGAGCATATATAACAATTAAGCACACATAAACATATGAATATCAAGCACAAGCAAAATTGTCTACCAAATACTTTTCCCCCTTTTTATCATAGCAAAAAGGCATGAGCATATTAATGGGCAAAAAAACACAAAGAGGCATCATTAACAAATATATTCATAAAATATTTCTCCTCTTTTTTGTATATACTCTTTATACCAAATGTTTAAGCTCCTATATCAATTGCGATAAGCATACAAAAAGAAATATCTCTAAACTCTCTCCCCTATTTTGTCATTTCAAAAGAAAGAGAGATCAATTCAAAGCATGAGACAAAATGCTTGATACCAATAATATCAAGAGTTTTTTGAATGCATGTAATCAAGTATAATATGCACAATGAAGTTCACATACATGTATTCAAGCACAAAAACATAAGTGTATCCAATTAAAATGTTATAGCATAAAATCATTCATTCAACCTAACCACATGAAATTTATAAGCAAAAGGATAATAAATGATATGCAACCTACTCATAAATCATGTTATCATAAGATGTGCTTAGAACCTAAAACATCAATAGCAATTAAGCATAAATTCAAGCACATGTAACAAGCTCATACCAATTGTTATGGATACCAATTGTTAAAGATATGTTATCACAAAGCATACCAATTGTTATCCCAAAACAAATCAAGCAAAATTATATTATAAGATTTCTCCTCCTTTCCAAAATAAGGATTAATCAATTTAAGGCACTAATAATTTTACATGAAAGGCAGAAGCTATATAAATGATAGGCACATAAATAAGCATCTATGAAAGTTCAAAAAATTTTTAGCAATTTTGATACCAATTGTTAGCAATTTTATTCAACAACTTTCATAAAGCACACATACTTCAAGCATATGAAAATTCATTCAATACATGCATAAATGATAATAGTAATATTTCATAAGCTATCATATCCAAACAAGAACCAAAAGCTCATATGCATATAATAAATCATAAGTGCTAATGAGCAATGAAGTTTAATCATCATGTCCTAACAAAGATTATATAAGCATGATTTTTCAAACATGATTAGCACATATGCTATAGCAAAGAAATAATGAAAGCATAATTACTTAATTATGATCCAAATTATTCCAATGTATAGCAAAGTACTTAACTTAAACATATGCCAATATTCATTCATATATTTCAATCAAAATCATACAAGCATATGCAAAATACATAAGCAATATACCTAATTCAAAAATTATGCAAGCATTTAGGCATAATTTAGTACATGCTATCTCAATGGACTCAATCAATGAACATGCATATAAAATTTCAAAATTGTAAGCTCATAATCCATTGGTCAAGGCAATTGAAAGATCAAAATATCAATATATTCAACTCATATCCATGTCCAAAGATTCAAACAAGTATTCATGTAATAAAAACTATTAATCAAAGCAATCAAGGACTAGGCATGAATATTAATCAATCCAAGCATTTAACAAAGTTAAGACAAATTCCATCAAGTAGCTCGGTGATTAATTTGTACAAAGTGTTTACAAATTCAAACATAATATCTCATTTTTACACATATCAAAGCAAGCATTTATCAAATCATGCATTAAACATTATAAATTATAGGCACATAGCATAGATTCAATACAATTACCTCTATCCTTATCAAGCTATGTTGTTATGCTCATTGTAGTTGAGTGAGAATTTAAATCCTTAATTCCACATCATTTGAGCTAGTCTTTGATGTACTTGGGCTTGATTGATGAGGATGACATGCTTCGCTTACTATACTTGAAATTTAAAAAATGTAGGCTCATTCATGCTCATTTTAACTTCTCTTAGCATAGACTTAGAAAATATTCTTAACAAAGAAATGTTCATTAATAGCATCAAGAATATCAATAGATAAAAATTATACTAATTGTTAAAAAATAATTCCATATTCTAAGTCATTATAAGCAAAAGAAAATTTACTCACTAAGCACAAGTTGCCAATTACAAGGAGATATATTTATATAAATTTAAGCTACAGGCCATGTATCAAGTTAAGCATCAAATATGACAATATTAGCACTAAAGCTAAAGTTCTCATGTCCTGTGCAAAAATCAAATCTTTTAGATCATTCATGAAAAAAAAATAAAACATAATTAATATTCATATATATTCAATAAATCACCAAAGAATATGTCAAAACCAATTTGAAGCCCTATAGAATTCAAAAATACTTAAGAAAGACATATTTATCATCAAAAACATATTCAAGAGAATTTTAGCACAAAAACATAAATATGTCTACACAAATTATAGGCCATAATCAATAATGACTTAAGCTAAAAATAAGCATCATAAGAAATTCATTTACTTAAGTCATGTTGCAACCATGTCAAGTCAAGAAAAATGAAATTTATCATATATGCACAAGCTTGACAAGAACAATAGATGAACTAATAACACATACCATTTACAAGCAAGTAGATAACAAATCAAAAGATATATCAATTGAGCACAAAGATCCAAAATATTTCACAAAATCAATAAAATATATAAGCACAAAAATAAGCATATTTCACAAAATATCTTTCACAATCAAGAGATAAACAATTCAAACATTTCAAATCACAAGTATGAAGGTCAAGTTGAACCAATCATCATATGAGCACATATCTTTACAAAAAACATAGATGAACAAAGAATCAATATATATCTTGTAAGCACATGAAGTTAATCAATTCATCAACACATGAGAAGAAATAAATCTTAAGTTAATAAAGATAAAGAATTAATGCATATTTCAAGATTATTTAAAAGAAAAATAAAAAAAAATGAACAATCAAACATCAATATTTATCTTTTAAGCACAAGATGATCATCAAATTCTAAAATCACAAATCAAGAGTTAAAACAACTATATATAACACAATCAAGTTTATAGAATTCACAAAATTCAAGCACTATAAACAAATTGAGCAATTTTAAATATCATGGTAGTATAGACAAGTTTAACAATCACAAATCAATGTATGTAAAAATCACAAAATCATTTTCATCATGCCAAAATCATTCAAAACAAATATTTATGCAAAATCAAATAGGATAGTCAATTCAAAGCTTAATATTTCCAAGATTTTTATTTTTGATATTTTGAAACTAATTTTTGCTTAAAAAAGACCTTAATAAGTCTTATAACTAGTCAAGTTCATTTTTAACCATCTTGAACCATTCCAACAAGTTTCAAATGACAAAACAAAGTTGTTCAAATGGTCATTTGGCATTAGAAACAAGGAAATCAAAAAGTCAACTCTTAATCCCATATTTCCTTGAAAAAGGCTATTAAGATAGGCAAATATGTTTAAACACAGATTTAACCTCTTTAAACCATTTAGAAAAGTTTTATATCACAATTTGAAATTGTCTAAATGGTTTCTATGCCTATGTATGTTCAAAAACAAGACTTGATCTTTTAAGCTCTAAAATCCTTTAAAACTTGCATGTAGTACTTATGAAAATTTTAAACCATTGCAAGTTATCAAGTTATATTTGTTTGAACAAGTTCAAATCATTGAATTCAAGATATTCAAATTCATTTTACAATAAAAAGCTTGCTAAAACAAATTTTCATATTTTAAGGCTTGACTTTAATAAAAATTATTTTCAAAGCAAAACATAAAGTCTCAAAATCATTAAGCTTTGAGTGCTCCCCTTAAGTTTGTGCATAAATATAAAAAAATTTAGCTTACAATTTATCACATCAAGCACCAATAACAATTTCACAA
Source organism: Durio zibethinus (assembly GCF_047325235.1). Lineage (NCBI taxonomy): Eukaryota > Viridiplantae > Streptophyta > Magnoliopsida > Malvales > Malvaceae > Durio > Durio zibethinus. The sequence goes on along the minus strand of NC_143174.1, from coordinate 8,467,156 downwards.
AGCATGCATGATATCATCAATATCCAACATTCATATACACAATCATGCATTAGCACAAGTTCTCAAGAATGTCAGTTTTATAAATAATATCAAAATATCAAGATCATTCATGCAATCTTAATATTAAGAGCATTCACATGTAATCCCACAAAATTCATTAGAGTATTCATGAATTCTCTTAAAAATGTATCTTAAGTAAATAAGTATTAAACACAATACAACAAGCATATGGAATATATTAAAATCATAAAAAAAAATGCATACTCAATTCAAGCTTACATATATCAAATAAAATTGGTATATTCAAGATATATCAACAAAGTATATACCAATATCCATTAAGCACTCAAATTCAACAAGAATAGGCAACTACCTTCATAATCATTTAAAATAAAAGTTTAGAGGTTACCCATCTCCATTGTGTGTCTAGAGTTTCATTCTTTAAAATCACATTGTAACTCCTTACTTTAGCACACCTACAAGAGACAATCTCATTTGATTTTTGGTACCCAAATTGCTTTGGGTCCTTAAGAGTTAGTCACCAAGTCTCTAGTTCTTTTTGGAACCCATGCTTGCCTAATTCTAAATGAAACTTTTCCCTTTATAGGACAAGTATGTATAATATGACCATGAAAATTATAAAAATTACAAATAATCATTTTAGCACTTAAACTTTTATCTAAAAACTCTTTTTTTTTTAATTCATCAAAACATCAAATTTCTTTTTCAAATCAAAATTTTTGTTTTCCAAAATGTCATTTCTACTTTAAGAGGTTTCAAAATCGATTTTCAATTTTTTGTTTTCTTTTTCCAAAACATTTTTTTGCATTTATCAAAAACTCATTCTCTACATTCAACTTTGAAATCATTTTCTTATATTTCTTCTTCATTGATTCACATTCAACATATAGCTCATTATAAGCATCTTACAATTCATCAAAAGCATATGAATTTGAAGCAATAGAATTAGAGGTTACCTCCAGCTCTTCAAGAGCCATAAGACAAATGCATTTTGGTTAGATTGTTGTCTTTCATGTATTTCATCCAACTTCTCCCAAATCTCATTTGAGGTTGAGCATTTTGAGACCAAGTTGAAATTGTGGGAGTTAAGAGCTCCATAGAGTAAGCACTTAGCCTTAGCATCATCCATCACTTGGTTTAAATAGTTTGCATCATTTGAAGGAATTCTAAGCCCTTTTTTCAACCATATTCCAAGCTTTAAAATCTTGAGCCACTATGAACACTTTTATCCTCATTCTCCATTTACAAAACCCATATTTATTGAACATTGGAGCTTTGAGAACTTTTTTACCATCTTGGAACCTAAATTTAGAGAAAGGATCTTTACTTAAGGTAGTTAAACCTACAAAAAGAGACCAAAGCTCTAATATCAATTGTTAGCTTTTTAGGTGAGATGATGATCCAAGAGGGGTGAATTAAATTTTTTCAAATTCTTTTCAAATAATGATTTCAAAATAATTGAATGGAAAATTAAAATTAATATCCAAATATGATGCAAATGACAACAATTGATATATCTTAAACCAAATGCAAAGTAAAGAGATAAGGATAGAGAAATCAAACACAAGAATTTATAGAGGTTCGTTCCTTATCCACAAGGCACCTACGTCCTCTCTCTTGGTTGTCCACACCAAGGCTTTAATCTACTATTCTTGAATTGAAAATACAACCCCATCTTTTTCTCACTAAGGATTAAGATAGAAACTTTACACTCTCTCTTTCTAGACTAAGTACTAACCTCTCAGTCCCATAAATTCAAGAGGATACCTTACCTCTTGATTACAAAATCACTTAATAAAAATGGAAACTTAAAACACCTTTTAAAGGATAAGTGTTTGCCTAATAAAGTACAAAACACTTTGATGAATGAAGAACACAATATTGCTTGGATACAATAAATACAAAAGATATGGATTTTAAGCTCTAACAACTCTTGAATCTATGAGAAAATAAAAATATAACTTGTTGGCTCTTACTCTCTTGCTTCATCAACCTTCTTGGTATGTTGGAGTGACCAATATATAGAGAAATTAAAGAGCTAGCCATTAAGGATGCTTGGGAGAAGAAAATAGCCATTGAAAGTTTAAGAAACTAGCCATTATGCACAGCATGGGCATGACCCAATCGATCCCTTCCATGAGGGAATCGATTGGTTCATGTTGGGAAGCCATTTGAAAAACCACTACTCGATCGATCATTTCCTTAAGGAGATCGATTGGTTCAAGTGGGTGATTGATCTCTTCTTCAACCAGGAGCACCAATCTACATTCTATAAGAAAAATCAATTGATCTCTTCCCTGAGGGGATCGATCTTATCCATCTAAATGAATGTCTCTTGTTTTGCACTCTACTCACTAATTTGATCATATCTTGAATTATACAAATCGAAATCAAAAATCATTTAAAGATTTAAAACTAGACTTAAAGGGCTTTCTATCCATATAAAATTCATCACTAATTCATTGTGAATGAATTATAGTGAATTTTCAAAATTACCCCTTGTGTAATTTTTAGACAATTGCAAAATGTCTAGTAAAAATTTAAAATCTTTTCTTAAAAAATTTGAATTTTGATTTTGTTTGATCCATTAAAAAGTAAACTTAAAGAGCTTTCCAACCATATAAAAATTAGATATCAAAATTTTGTGAATTAATACAAAAAAATAAAAGAAATTCAATGTTGGAAACTTTGTTCTTGTAAAACAACTTTCTTAAGTTAATCTAGTTCTTAAAACCAATATTATCGAAATTGTATTAAGTCCAAAATGAATAACTTCACTTTAAAAAAAATTATTGGACTTTCATTTAAGGTCAAATAAACAATCTTTAAAGATAAATTTGGTTTGACAAATATAAAAACAAAGAAAGGTTTGTTTACACTATGAAACACATATTATTCATTTAGTACCAAAATATAAAACTTAAGAACATGTACTAAATAAATCTTTTTCAAAATCTTGATCAAGCTTATTTAGCTTAATGTTTTGTCATTTCAAAATAAAGATTAATTCAAGGCTAACATCACGAATATTAAGTTAAGAGATACTCTCTTCTTAATGTAAAATTGAGAAGAAAATTTTTCCTTGGTCGCATATAAGTAGAAATGATAAACATTTACTAGCAATGGAAAAACAAAGAAAAGATATCAATATAGAAAAAGTGTTCAACCAACACTAAGATAAAAAGTTCAAAAAAGAAAAAAGAGAAATGTTGAAGTAAATAAACATCAAAAGAAGATCTAATTGACTATGTAACTCTTTGGAGAAGAGTTAGTCTTGCTAAACTGAGAAATAGTTTCCAACTTCTTTCATAACTCAATCTGACGCCATCTTTGCAACTCTAATTCTTTTTTATGCAAGGTAATCTTTTCTATAATCTTTTCCAATTATGTTTCTACTTTAGTTCTCTTAACTCCTATAAAAAGGAAAGCTTTGACTTTAGACATACTTGTGTCAATACACCTAAGTTTGAATCCAACTTTCAAGGCATCATCCATAAACAGCAACATCAATCACAATCTTTTTGAAGAAATATTAGACAATGGAGTATCTACACTCAACAAAGCTTTTCCCAAAACATCCAAAGTGCAAGAAATAAAATCTTTACTATAAAAGATACAGGTATTCCAAAATTTACCCTTTTTCTGATTAATACTATCTAAATATTACACATATTATGATAAAATAGAAAATTCATAAAAATTCACTCTGGCTAGAACATTTCTAGAATGTGTTTTAAGAGCATAAAAAACACTAACAACATCTTTGTACCCTAATACTAGAGAAGAAAAAACATAATGAGCCATATCAGAATTTAAGGTTAACATTCTGAACAAGATCACCAACAACTTCATTCACTTTCAAGATTGCAATTTCATCATTACGAATATCATTGACAAACTTGTTAACAAAATCATCAGCATCAATATCAACTAAAGATTCTGAATTATTTACTTGGACATTATCAGCATCAATTTTATTATCATTTTTTCAACATCATCATCAGCATCAAGAAAGTATTAACCATCCGTCCTATTATCATAGTCATCATCACAAGACTTTTCACCATCAATAACAATAAGTTTTTTTGAGTAAATTTTCTCTACAAAAGCAAAACATGAAGATAAAATATACATCTTTAAAAAAAAATAAGAATAAGAAAAATGAGAATAGCTTACTTTATGAGAAGACACACATTTCTCTTTAAAGCAAAACATGAAGATAAAATATACATCTTTAAAAAAATGAGAATAGCTTACTTTATGAGAAGACACACACTTATCTTTTGATTAACATAAAACATGAGAAGCAGCAATACTAGTGGTTTATTCATCTATTTGATTCTCATATGCTTTTTCTTTTTCCTTAGATGAAACATGCATCAAACATATGTCACTCTGAGCAACACTGAGAATTGGGAGATGTTTCTTAGAATCAAATAATGGTATGTAATAGGTTTTCCAATCAGAAATACACTCATCCCAATATGCAAGCCATCCAAAGTTACAGTAGCTAACTCTATCAAATGTAGGCATAACATAGCTTTTAACCTCTTATGTTTCTTCTAAACTTTATTAGAAAGAAAATAGAAACACGAGAGGAGAAATTTTCATCCAAAGGCATAAGAGAAGCACATGGAACCATTTGATCTTACCCAAATTGATGTGTAACTCTACACATCAAATATACTTCAATGGAACATGAATCTCTATCAATGCCAGCACTAACACTCTCTATCATAAAAGGTAGCATAATAAAGTTGATCTAGAAATAGAACTCAATTTCTTGCCTGGTTAATGTCTAAGAATAAGGTTGGCTTAGAGTACCATAGTAAGAAACAAGATCACCATAGCCGTTTTTCATATAAAAGTATATACACCAAATAAACTCTTTGGCTACATCTAACACTTCAAAAACATTTCTCTTTGTACTCTGATTATGCCATGCCCAAACTCTATAATTATTTTTGAAGAAAAGGCTAGATGAAAAAATAATAAGTGGATGATGCAGATTAGGTATTGTAGCACAAACATTGAATCTTTCCCATAAGCACATTTGAATGAAGAAAATATTGATATATGTCAAAATCTTATATCAACCAACTGATGCTTCAGTCTTGGAAAGAGATAAAACCAATTGCTTATAAAGAGATCTCAAATAAAAAAGAGCTATTGAAAAGCACATACCTTTAGCAATTTTAATAATTATAAGAATCAGAGCTGGACTAAATTTCATCACCTGGATATCTTGAAAATACATGTCGAACTAACCACATTATCAACAATGCTTCTAATTCATACTCAGAATCAAGAAATTTAAGAGAGTTACTTTCACCTTTTTTTGGTCTAAACTTAGTAAAAAAGAGTCCAACCCAATTAGAGAATCGAGCTACCTTTGATTTTTCCTTTTGACACTTAAGAAAATCATAAAAAAAGCTACAAATTTTCTTTTCCTCTTCAGATAATTCAATAGTACAAATATTGCGTCTCCTGAGACAAGAAAGTTCAATAAGAATGCGTAAATCTTCAAGAGTAAAAGTAAACTCTCCCTAATTAGTGATCACAGTGTGAGAAAAAGTATTCCATCTAGCAATAATAGCACACCATACATACATTCTACCTTCCCCACAAATACGAAGTGTGGAGGTAACTCATACAGCATCAAGCACTTATGTTGAAAACAAAGCTTTTGCATAAGCAGGTCTTTAAATTATTTTGTTCACCCAATCTCCCCAACCTTGAACAAGTTGTGAATTTGAACCAAACTTAATTAACAAAAAGTGGAAATTCTCCATGCTCAAACTTGAACTTCAAAATAGAGGAGCTTGGAATATAAACTCTATAAGTCGATGCTTTATAACTAATTCTCTGCTAAAAATAGCCAACAAGGGACTTTGATAAGAAGAAAATTTTCTTTCATGCCTTTTTGTCCCAATAATGATCTTTTCCTCATTTTCTAATGATTTTATTTGACTAATCTTTAGGAGCAAAAAGAAGTACACAATTTTTTTCCAACATGAAGACATATTTTCTTTTCAAGATGCACTTTCGAAATAGAATCTTTTAGAATATTATTTTTTCTCTTCCTCGTAAGAGCTCGAGCAGTGTAGGAAGGCTGGCCATAATTAATTTTTGTCATAGAGAGCAAAAAATACCTACAAAAAAATTCAATAATGAAATTCAAATAAGTCTTCATTCATATTTATTTTATATTTCTTATCATTCATATTTATTTTATATTTATTTAACATCTTCTAAAAAAAAGAAAAGAAAAGAATTAAAAAAATAATAATTAACACTCTAGTGACTTGGAATTTTTTTTAAAATAAAAAGCAATCATTTAGAAAGGTGTAACCTTTCAAGAATCTATACATGTAGCTAGATATAGTGAAAATTATAAAAAAAAAAAAAAAAAATTCTTATGGCTTTCATGCATACCCAAATAGATGAGGTAATTAAGATTATTTTACATTAATATAAACATTCTAGCAACTTACTATAGAGTAAAAAAAATGACATACTTAGAGGGCATTGAAGTGGATAAATCTTGGAAGTTAATTAGCTTAGGCATTGGATTTAAACTTTTGTAATCTTGCATGCCCCCACCATTAGCTAAATAAAAAAACTTGCCTTTTATGATTTAAAACTAACAATTAACCTAAGCTTTAATTATGTTAAAAAATTATCAGCATAGTTCTCTTCTAGCATATATTTCTAATCAAATGTTTTTTATTAAGAAAATTGAAATAAACCTAAAACAGCCTGACCAACCCATAAAAAACATTTATTGAAAAGTCTCCTATGCTTCCAAAACTCATAATAAAAGAGATATAGAGAGTACGAAGTTAAAAAAAAATCACAAGTAAAATTTTACAAAATAAGTTTAACTACTCATTGCTTTCATAATCCACGACACCAATAAAATCTACACAAAAGCTTACCATTTTTTTTTCTTTTTTGATGATGAAATACTTGTAATTATCATAACCATAGCCACTGTCATACAACTAAAATCTCTATATATTTTAATTACAATATATATGACTAACAATTTTAGTTTTCACTTTCTATGATTGACCATGAAAGAATAAATTTGCAAAAAATTGATAAAGGCATAGCAAAAAAACTAGAACATATATAAAAAAATTATTGCAAGTATTTAAGAATGAGAACAATTTTTGAGGTAACATGTGATTTTGAGAAGAATGAACCTCATTAAACTTGAACAACTTCTAAAAAAAATAAAATAAAAAATGATCTACATACAATTCTAAAAATTATTAATACAAAACTCTATATTCTTTAAAAAAAAAATACTTGTTCACAAGATCAAATTTTGTTTTAGAGGAATTAGACTTTCACTTAATTTTGAATTGAAAATTCTCTCAATATAATTTATAAGGTCAAGAGAATCAATTTTTTTTAATAACAAATATTTGTTTTCCTTATTTAAAAAAATTTGTAATAAAATCTTTAAAATTTTAATTTTATTCTTCAAATTTTATTAGATTTTATTCTTACAAAAATTTTAACACTTTTTAATATCCTATACAATATTTTAATATACTGTTATAGAAATTTCTTTCAAGAACAAGATTCACTTCATTATCTATTTAATTATTTTACTTTTTTTTCGAAATATGTGTCGTAAGATTTCACATAATGCTCCATATTCTTGATTTTGAATCTAAATCAATTATAAGTAATAAAAATAATAATAATAAATAAAAGCAAAGAAGTCAAACATCCCTACCATTCAAGTCCAACATTAATTCCAATGTCAATGAGTTAAAATTGGCCTTATTCTTTTTGTTTCAATGTAAACCATTGTGACTAAGACATCAAAATAGGTATAATATATATATTTTTTATGTTGAGTCATATATTGACTTAAACATATAATAATTATCTACATTGATTTAACATTTTAATAAATCATGAAGATTTATTTGTTTTAAACATGATTTTCTTTCATGGTAATGGTGTAAGAATAAAATAGAACAACTTCATTATTTGTTATTTTATTTTATTTTACTTTTGAGAAATACTTTTATTATCTATTTATTTTAATGGTTTTCTTATTTTTAAGGGAAACATTCTCATTACCTATTCTTTTTCATAATTTTTGTATTTTTAAGGGAAACACTCCTTTACCTATTCCTTTTAATAGTTTTTCTATTTTTCAGGGAAACACTACCATTACCTATTCCCTTTAATTTTTGTTATTTTTTAGAGAAACACTCTCATTAGTTGTTTAGCTATGTTTTAGGGAAAAAATTTAATTACCTATTCTTCTATTTTCTCTAGGAAAACACTTTCATTGCTTATTTTATGCATTTCAAAGTTTTCACAACTTTTAAAATTTGATAATTCTATGGATGAAACATTTTTTTATTTACATCAAGTAATTTTCATGCAGTGGCCAAAAAATTCGTACATATACAATAAAAATATATATTTTATTTTCATATATATAATCTATATCTATATATTTTTACTTTACTCTTTCATTGTACTAGTGCATGAGAACTTTTTATACTAAGAATTCTCATGCATGGGGTAAAATGTAGATACTTGATTTTGGTTACTAATACTTCATTCTTTTAAATTTCTTTAAAGTTGTTAAAATTCAAGATAAATTAGAACATATGATAAGATTGTTTTAATGAAGATTATTTTACAAAACATGTGATAAGGCAATTGCAATAAAGGTTATTTTATGAAATAGCTATTCATGGAACAACCTTTTTATAAAATAGTTGTTTACAAAACAACTATTCAAAGAATAACTCCTCCTCAAAACAGCACCTTCACAAAACAGTTGTTCTCAAAATAACCTCCTTAAGGAATAAGACGAACGCATTTATCAAAAACTCTTGAAACACAAGTTGTTTCACTAAAAATTATTCCACAAAAGATGCTTCACCGAATGTTACTTTACCAAAAAAAAAAAAGAAGTGAAAATAATCCAAAAATATGCCTGGGTTCTTGGGTTAATTCTACTATTAGGATGTTTTGGAGAGCTTGGCTTGGTAGATCAGATATGGAAATAGTTAAGAGGTTTTCTCTTGACCTTTCCTTGACATATGAATGCTTCTCTTTTTCCTTTAAAACATATAGTGAACTTTTATATTCACTATATTGTTTACCAAAAAACTAGTTAAACTCTCATTAAACAATACATTAATATCTTTTGTAATATTCAACTCTCCCATTATTCACCATTATTCCTATTCAATGCTCAAGAAATGTAACTTCTATTCTTGAAACCTATAAATAGGAGTTTGCACAATTCATGAGGGACTTTTGGGACTTTGGCAAAATTTTCACAACTTTATCTCAAACTCTCTCTATAATCCTCTATTCCTAAATCCTTCTCTGAGCCTCATTCTCTTCTCTACTCAACCTTACTTCACCAACTAGCACCACCTATCGCTACACTTAATATTTCAGGGTCTGCTTCAATCTTCCTTTTCACCATTTTATGGCACATCCTGTTTTACTTACTTGCAACGCTTCCTCACCTCAACAAAGAACCTATTTACAGTTGGCTTTTACAAGTAATGAATGGTAAAAGTCACAATGATCCATAACTTGAATAGCCCTTAACGTATTTTTTTGTAAATAAAAGGTCATGGCCTGGGAATAGAGGAAAAGATTATAAGTGTTGAAATTTGAATTCTAGACCTATTGGATGCCACCTCTTAAGGGTGGAATAGCCTTTAACATATTTGACATCAATTGATCCATGTAACCAAAAAAGTCTTGATATTTCATGAAACAATCTTTCAAAAGGTTTGGGGGAAGATGCCTTAATTTGGTAACATGGTTTATCAAAATGTGGAATCTAGTATTGCTAAATATTTTGTGCATGGATTGATTAAGTTGCTAAAATAAAAGGATCATAATAAATTTAAGTATAAAATTTATAAATATTATTACGATTTATATTTAATTTAAGTATAATAATTTATTAATTTATAACTTTTATAATTTCATTTTTTCATTATGATTTCTATTTTATTATTTTCTTTTCATTCATTACTCAAATTCTATTTATTTCATTGAAGTTACAAATTACAGAAATTTGACTGACCCTTCCCTCTAATTTTTTTTTATATTCATTTTGACAACTTATACTTCTATATTATTTTATTGAATTAATGCGTCTCAAAATCTGAAAAATTCATGGGAGGGGTCATTTTTGGATCCAAAATGGATAGATTCAAGAAATAAGAAAATTGAAGAAGATGTATGGATTGATTAAGTCTTTTGGCAACACAGTTTGGTATTTTGTCGTGGATTGATTAAATTGCTAAAAAAAAGATCATAATAAATTTAAGTATAAAATTTATAAATATTATTACTATTCATATTTAATTTAAGTATAATAATAATAATAATAATTTATAATTTTTATAATTTCATTTTTATTATGATTTCTATTTTATTTATTTTTTTTCATTTATCATAAAAATTCTATTTATTTTATCCAAGTTACAGATTACAAAAGTTTGACTAACCCTTCCCTTTATTTTTTTTTTTTCATTTTGGCAACTTATACTTCTATATTATTTTATTGAATTTGAATGTGTCTCATAATCTAAAAAATTCATGGGAATGATCATTTTTGGATCCATAATGGCTAGATTCAAGAAATAAGAGAATTGAGGAAAAGATGCCTTAATTTGGTGACAGTTTATCAAAATGTGGAATCTAGTATTGCTATGTATTTTGTTCATGGATGGATTAAGTTGCTAAAAAAAAAAGGATCATAATAAAAAGGGAAAGAGTATCCATGTCAAAGAAAAGACTTCACCATAATTAAATCCTTAATATACTCTTCTCCCTGCCCCTACCAATTTCAAGAGCATTTGATTTTAGATTTATCTATTTATTGCATTAAAACCACAAAATTTCATTACAATTTAGACAAACCAGCATATAAAATTGACCTTTGGACTTAACTAAGGAACTTCCACTGTTAGAACCAGTAATAGAACTAATGTAATGTTTCTTCTCCCACTAATCCATGATTCACTCCTATATAGTTGGAAGAATCGGTCATTCATTAACATAAATACATTAGTTACAATAGGAACAGAAAATAGCAACTATAACAAATGCAATAGGTCACCTTGTGTAAGAAGGAAGGTGAAAGATTCAAAACTTGGCTAGTAAAGCCAGTTCGAGAATCCATAATTAATGCTTGTAAAACAAGTTCCAGCGTCCATAATTAACACCTAAAGATTGGCATAAGATGCCTTGCAGCTTAGTAACAGACCATCTGCCATTCCTTTCTCCACTTGTTGAGCCAACCTTGCATCAGCCACATTGTAATGGTATCTAATTGCATGATAACCAAACAGTTAAATTGAAACATCACATAAAGAAAGCTAGTATTTATGAACAAGTTTTTTTCTCATCCTTATGGTCTACATGCTGATCATACTCCAGCCAATGCGAGAAAAGAAAAAAGGGGGCAAGAAATGGGCCAAAAACGTCTTCATCTAGAGGACCACCAAAAATTTACAGCATATAGCTTTTCACAAATGGTAAATGGTTTGTATCAATCACAGGACAAATACATAGCATAAATGGAAAGTCCAATATTTACTTAAGATTCTATTTGGGGTTGCATTTGCTACTTTCCTTTTGCGATTTGCCTTTTGCTTCTTTAAAAGTTGCTAAAAGGAGAATAATCTAATGTATAAAATCTAACACATACTTAAAAGTAAGTGTTCCTTTCGAAAGCAAAACCATGCATTTTGCAAAGCATAAAATTATATTTTAATCATTCTAGAAATAATTTGCTTTTCTATTGAACAAGTTTAGGTTTTTTCTATGGAAGCAATAAACGTGTAACAAACATAACCATGTCTAAAAAAATTAGAGACCATATCAAGGTGCATTTTAGAAGACAAGACAAATTACAAATCAAAACCATATTGGTATAAGTTATTTTGAAGAGAAATGACCTAGCATATTGTACACACTTAATTTTATCTAGATCAATTTTGATATTTTAATTTTATATTAAGTTTGGACTCGTAGCATGGGAAGCCCAATGTGAAAAAATGTCATTGCATTTTTGTGCCCATGATATGACCCATTTATAGGCCCATAACTGGCCCATTTAAAGGCTCGCCACACAATTTGTAATGTGGCATAAGTTTGATTTGAAGGCCCAGTACACAATCCATTCCTTGGTTCATTTAGAAAGCCCAAAACTTGGTCTTAAGCAATGGCCTAAGAAGAAGCCCAAACAAAAAATATGTATAATATAGAAAAGAACAAAAGGCTGCATGAGAGGGCCACGTGAAAAATGAGAACAAAAAATGGTTTTCTTAAATAAACAGAATGCAAGAAGAAGGGAAATTTTTAAATGAAGTTATTTAAGTGAAATTTGTGAAATTATTTATTAAAAATGATTCAATAAAAATTAAAATTAATATATTAAAAAATCTCTCTACATAAATTAAGTATGCAAAATTTGAAAAAATTAAAAAAAATTTTTTTATATATTTTTAGATAAATACTTTTAGAAAAAATGTGGACATAATTTTTATTCTTCAATAAGTATCAATCAAGATTGAATTATAAATAATACTTTTTATAATTTTTATATGTTATCGATTTTCATATTAAACTCTACCAATCTATCAATTTTAATTTTTTATTAAAATTTTTATTAAATTATTTTATATAAAAAAAAAAGACTCTACAAATTTCACAAAAAAAACTTCCCATAAGATTTATCTAGGAAAAATGGGTTTGCTCTGGGCCAAACCAAGGAGAGAAAGGAAGCTCAGCTCTACTCGCCATTTTCATGTGACCATGCACGGAGGAGACAACCAAGCGGGACATGAGCGAATGGCACCTGCAATAGACAAAACCAGTGCATTAGATGCTGGCCAAATCTATTACAGGGTAGTGGGACGTGGAAGAAATCAAAATAAGAGACTTGGAAAGAAAGGCTCCAGCTACAATAAATGAGAGATGAACCAAGAGCTTGAGCGGTTTTTCTTTTTTTCGGGAAAGGCTTTTAACTGAGAAAAAGGCGAAAAAGAAGTCCGAGCTTTTTTGAAAAAAAATAAAAAAAGCAAAAGAAAGAAGAGGAGTCTGACCAAAAGAGAAGGGAACCGTAGCTTGTAAAAGATGAGCTTGTGATAAGGTAGCATTTTGTTTCATTTCATGCATGAAATCATAAGTAACTTTCTTTCTTCTCAGAGGTTTTTTCATTGTTTGAAGGTTTTTGATAACATGGAGTAGTTTTTCTTTAGTTTAATTTTTAGAAGCCTAAACAAGGGTTGTCTTTTTGGGATGACTGTTTCGTTTCTGCCTTTTGTTACGCTGAAACTTCATGCTCCATCTGAAACTGGTATTTTGCTGGTTGTCAATGATATTTGCTTGCTGACCAAAAACTTTCCAAAAACATAAAAAATGAACGAAGGGTTCAAACGGTTCTTGAGTTTAAAAAGTTATTTTCCATTCAAGAGCTTCAGTTTTGACTTCATTGTCCATAGAGTCTAGGTCTTTACTGTGATAGAAGTCTTTTGAGCTAATGCAATAAAAAGGAAGTTTTTTTAGAAAACAAATGGCTTTTCAAATATAGGCAAAAGGAAAGCTCAGCGTAATGTGCTGGTCTTTTTATTCACGAAAAGTTATTAGCTTTTAAATTTTCAGACCCCATTTTCATAAAAAGGAACCCTTTTTTCTATAAAAGTCTAAAAGTTTTTTCCTTGTTCTCTTTAAAAATCGAAAGCCATTTGAAAGGGAGGGAAAAATGTTCATAGTTTTCAAAGGACTGGAAAACCTTCAATTAGTTCCTTGGTTTCTCATCAACTATCATAGAAGTCATTGTTCCTGTTGGTGTCCAATGGCTCTGTAGTTTGGATGTTGAAAAAAAAAAGAAAACTTATTTAAAACAGTAAAATGGCAACTAAAATAGGGGGAAATGGTTTATTTTCTGGTCATATTCGTTGCTTCCACGTCTGTTGTTCTGTTTAACCTATTGACAAAAACCTAAAAATTCATCTTTCTTTTCATTTGCTGGTTCTTTTCTGCGTGTAATCTATAGGTAGAATTCTAAAGCTTCATTCCTTTATGATTTTTGGTTTCTTTCTTCTGCATGTGGGCTGTTAGGGGACGTGGGTTGTTTTGCACGTGGGTTGCTTATTGGGAAGCTTACAGCTTCACCCTTTCATGCTTGTTTAAATCCCCACTCTTTTAAATAAATGATGTTTTCTTTTCTTTTCTTCTTGCCATACGAACCTGTTGCCCTGGGACTGAAAATTACTTTCTCATACCCGTTTGTTTGTTTCTGCATGGATGGGGTTATGGTTCATAGCATCTTGAAATTTCATCTTGGCATTTTTTTATTTTTTTTTCTATTGTTTTCTTTTTTGACTGCCCTTGAATTTCAAAGTTCCATTCTTGCTGATAAGCTGGCTTACCATCCTTTAGAAATCTGAGAGTTTTAAATGCCAAAAAAAGAAGAAATGGTCTTGTAAGGAAAGAAAAAAAAAACCAAGGATTTAAAAAACGGTGAAGTAGTGGAATAGCGATCGCTATTTTATGGTAACGCTGATGTCTGCCACAACTATTGAAAAAATATCAAATGAGAATGCCATTCACAATGGTAACGACACATCACAGCCACAAAAAATGGCCTAATAGTAAATAACGGAAAAAACGGACCATTATCGCCACAACTCTATTTTTTATCCAAAGAAAAAGAAAAAAAAATCTTAGTTTTCATTTGAGAAAAACCAAAAAACAAAAAACACAATCTCAATCAAATTCAAAACCTATATTAAGATCAAGCATGAGCAAGTAAAGAGGTGAGGTTTCAAGTTTTAAAAAAGGTGCACTACTCAAGGGGAAGAAGGAAGAGAAAAGAAAAGAGGAAAGGTTGTTACGAGTTGGGCAGTGAATGGAAGAGCAGCAGTAGGTGATGGCTGGAATTGGAGGTTGCATCTTGGGTTCAAGTTAGGAAAGAAAAAGAGACGTTGCTTGTGAGAAAAGAAAGAAGGAAGAGAAGAAAAAGGCATTAGGGATTTGCTAGGACTTAAACGACATAGTTTGAATATTAAGGACAAAAAAAATTAGAATAACAAACCCATTTTAACACAAAAGTTGATAACTTATTTTGTTTTTGGGCTCATTGGATTTATGGTTATAGGTTTTAATATCAAAACTTAATTGAATATAATTTTTATACTTTTTAGTCTTTTTTATTTGTAATTTGTTCATTTTTAATTCATAAATATAAAATATTTATAAATAAAAAATACATTATTAATAACTAGATAAATGTAAAGCTATTTAGAGTATGAAGAATTCTTGTAATGACAAAAAATTATGATTATTATTTTTTATATAAATAAAAAAGTCATAAAATTACTTTAAAAATTATTAAAAAAATTTTTTATGATATAATTATAATTACTATATTTTATAATAAATTATACAAAATTAAAAAAAATTCACGACTGCGATGAATGTAATGACCGTGATAGCAACCGTTATGTTCGTAACACAATAAATACAATACGACCGAAAACGAGACCGCTATCGTAATTTGAATCCATGGAAAAAACTTAAAACTTGCTTTGTTTTCTCGCATGATCCTTTTGTGTTAACTATATTGACTAAAATTCAACTCTTCATCCTGGTTCGGGTGCCTCATTTTTTTTTTCCTTCCCCCTGCATGTAGGTTGTGCATGGAGGTTTAATGCCCTAGTACTTGTACGGTAACTATTCCCCTTCTCTGCATGGAGATCGAGAGGGCTATGATTCGTGTTGTATGGGATTAGCTCTTTGAAGTTTGTAGCTTCATTATTCCCACGTTTGTTGACAGGCTCCTTGTATGTGATCTGTGTATTGTGTATTGCTGTTGCATCGTTTGCTCTTGGGAATATAAAGTTTCAAGCTCAGCTGGTTACCTCTTTTTACTATTTGTGGGGCCTAGTAAAAAATAAACATAAAAAGAAAAAATAAAATAAAAGATATGTTTTTATAAAAAATAAAAATAAAAAGGAAGATTCTAGAAATTCTACCTAGATATTAAAAAGAATCCAAATTGTATTTTAAAGGATTAGTTTCTTTTAATTTTGTCTAAATATGGAGGAATTAAAAAAATTATCTTTCATAAAAAAAAAATTGCTAATCCGAAAAATAAATAAAATTTTAAATATGAGGCCTAAAAGTTCGTTTGTTTTCAATAAAGTTTATTTTCATACATATCCATATCATGTGTCTATGCATATTTCATTTACATAGATTAGGTTTAATTACAATTTAAATTCCATGCATTTTTAATTTCCTTGATTGGTCAAATATCAATACTTATTTTAATTTTTATGTAATTTAATTCTTCATGTTTTAATTTACTTGTGATGCAATTTATTTCCCATGTGCTTTAGATTTATGAAAAAAATAATAGTGATCTTGAAATTCCTACTTAAATATTGGAGGAAATTCAAATAATGTTTTGAAAGATTAATTTTCTTAAATTT
The DNA here is from genome assembly GCF_047325235.1 of Durio zibethinus. Classification (NCBI taxonomy): domain Eukaryota; kingdom Viridiplantae; phylum Streptophyta; class Magnoliopsida; order Malvales; family Malvaceae; genus Durio; species Durio zibethinus. The sequence goes on along the minus strand of NC_143174.1, from coordinate 8,450,618 downwards.
CGTTTAAACATTGAAAAATTAAAGGAATTTTTCCTTTGCCAATGAAAAAAATAATAATAATAAGATTAAAATTAGCTAATCAGGTCTATTGCATGATTTCTGGTATATTTATTCATTTCATAGCACTTACTCATTGTCATGCAAATGTTTTTTTACATTACTTTATTGCCATATTCACTGCACATGTTATCGCCCGTCTCTTCATTGCATTATGTTTTAAAAGTGTTTTATTAAGAAAAATGATGATCTTGGAAATCCTACTTAGATATTAGAAGGAATCCAAATCATGTTTTGAAAAATAAATTTTCTCAAATTCCGCCTAAATGTTGGTGAATTAAAGGAAACTTTCCTTCACAAAAATAATATAAAATGAAATTTATTTCATTCTTAATTTCCTAATAAAAAATAATGATAATAAATAATAATGGATATGATAGATGTAAGGTTAGATGCATATAAAGTAAGATTATGGATGACATTGGCATTATTTATTTATTTTGTATTGCATCATGAAATAAAAATGTGAGTTTGTATTTCAATAATTTTGAAAATTGGTTTTCATCTATATAAAAAAATGATTAATATACTTACGTGAAAATAATTATTGAGACCTTGCCTAAATATTAGAGAGTTTTTCAATAATTACTTTTCAAGGAGGAATGTTATGCCAAAATTTAAGGAAAATTGTGAGAATTCTAAGTAGAGAAATATTTCTCAAAATTCTACCTAAATATTGAAGAATTAGAAAATATTTCAATGCTAACTATTTTCATCTTATTTCAACAATAAAAGATACTTAAAAAAAAAAGGGAAAGAAAAAAATCATTTTTAAATATTAAAATTACAGTCATTTTTATTAATAATTAAGATAACTTATGATCAATTGGTACCAATATTTTTTAGCACTGTAAGGGTGTTAGTCATTCTCCATGTGTAATCCACTTCCGAACCTATCTCTATTTTCGTAGACCAAAATATCTTTTTTATAAACTTTAAACTTTTTTATTGTTTTTCTAAAAAGATAAATTTTTTAGGTGGTTACTTACACCTAACAAAAAATATTTTTGGTAACTCCCCATTTTCTTAAATTTTTTTAAAAAATTTTCATCTAATGGTCCCCAAAACTGTTATAACGACTGTTACCCTTTTTTGAACATTGCTAAGAATCATGAATATGGTAGAGATATAGACAACAATTTTGTCCAAAACCAACTTAAGGATTTTTTTCGTTTTGTAGCTTTTTTTGTTGTTTTTTGTTTTGAAAATTTAAAGGACTTGACCATTTGAAAATAAATTTAAAAACTCCTTTTAGTAAAGGCTGCACAACTTTTAAAAGTAAATTTAAAAACTTCTTTAAGCAAAGACTTAACAATTTTTTAAAGTAAATTTAAAAACACATTTAAGTAAAGGCTTAACAAATTTGGAAAATAAATTTAAAAACTCTTTTAAGCAAAGGCTTAACCAAATTTGAAAATAAATTTAAAAACTATTTTAAGTAAAGGCTCAATGACTTTTGAAGAGAAATTTAAAAGCTCCGTTAAGCAAAAGCAAAATGATTTTTGAAAATATATTTAAAAGCTTTTTTAAGCAAAGGCTCAATAACTTTTGAAAATAAATTTGAAAACTCTTTTAAACAAAGGTTCAATGACTTTAAAAATCTCATCCTAAATAGAGTCTTAACAACTTAAAAATTCTCATCTTGAAAATCTACTCCTAAGCAAAGACTTTGAAACTTTAAAAATCTCATCCTAAAAAGTTCCTTTTAAATAGAGGTTTTAAAACTTTAAAAATCTTATCTTTAATTGGGAAAAAGCTTTTGCAAGTTAAAATTTGAAATTTTCAGAAGTTTTCCTTAACCATAATTTATTCTACGATGTTTTGAATCTGTTCAAAAACATTCCCACCTTGTTTTGGTATTCTCAGTTTCTCATGAAAAAGTTTGATCTCAAATTTCCTATAATACTACAATATGCATACAATGGATGAATGCAAAGAACATCATACATGTCATGTGACCATTTATTTTGATACCATGCATTCTAATGTCATAGTAACTAAATTCTCATAATCAATTTTGTCTTTCAAATTTTAGACATTACTCTAGTTGTCTCCTATTCATTCGAAATCTCTTCTCAAGATTTTTGGTTTTTTTTCTTCTTTTCATTTTCCTTTTCATATTTTTTTGATTTCATATCATGATTCTAGAATGCATTCATTTGCTTAAGAAATGTTCCCTGGCTACTTATAGCCCTTGGGTATTGATGTTCTCCTAGGTTTTCCTTTCACTTCTTTTCTTGGATTTTTTTAATTTTTCCTTTTTTTTCATTTTTCATTTATATTTTCTTTCATTTTTGTTATCCTTAAGTCTTTCCAAAGTAACATTTGGCTTTGTTGTGAACATTACTAATCATTATCTTAATTCCATGACAAATGCAATAAATTCATGACAAAGATAAACAAAAAAAGTTCAATCACAAGGAAAAAAAAAAAGGATATCCTTTATTAACATAAAAGGAGTACAGTAAGACATCAAAATAAGGAATAAGCCTTTGAAATACAAAAGAATATAAAGTAATCAAAAGGAATAGACATCAAGAAATTAATTATTAGTTCCCCAAATAATGAACATTTGAATGATTCATATCAAACTTATCTAGGTCCTCAATAAAAAAAACCGATGCCATCAATGATGTTGACTTTTTCAAGTTCATTAGACCAACCTCTGCCCCCATGATTTGAGACTGATGTAGACCTATTTTCAATTTCATTTTTTTTATATTGATTCTCCTTATATCCATTTCCACTTCTCGAGTTCTCAATTCCACCATACCTTTTTTGCTTCTTCGTACAATTGAGCTACCTTTTAGGATTTTTAACTTGGATAATCTGCTTGTGACACAGATTACCTTTTTCAGGTTTTTAATCTAAGTTTTTTTTTTCTCTTTTTTTTTATCTAAGCTGCTCTTTTAGGTTTTCAACTCAGATAACCTTCTTGTGACTCAAATCATCCTTTTCGAGTTTTCAATCTTTTTTTTTTCTCTTTTTCTCTTTGTTTTTCCTCTTTCTTATTTCTTTTTGTTCAAGCATAATACTTTTTACAACAATTAGGAGTTTATCGAATTTGGTAATTCATCTCCATCAATTTTTGTCAAAATTAATACCCTACCCAAAAAAACCTTTTTCACCATGTTTGGACTTTTACAATTTGGTGTCCATTTTCTTCTACTATCATGTTGGTTTAGTAGGATTCTTTTTACGACCAATTCACCTTTACGAAAGTGCCTAGGTCACATTTTTTTGTCATGCACCTGCATTATTCTTTTTTGATACATTTGATTGTGGGAGAACTTTGCTAGTCTTTTCTTCTCAATGAGATTTAACTATTTAAAGTGACTACGAACCCATTTTGCTTCTTCCGAGTTTACTTCTATTAAAACTTTTAGTGAAGGAATTTCCACCTCAATAAGTAGCATAACCTCCATCTCGTATACCAGTGAAAATGAGATGGTTCCAATAAAAGTGTAAATTGATGTTCTGTAAGCATACAGAGTAAGAGGTAATTTCTCTTGTCAATCTTTGAAGTGTAGTCATCTTTTCCAATATCTTTTTCATATTTTTACTGGTTGCTTCCACTGTACCATTCATTTTGGGTCGATAAAACATCGAATTGTGATGTTTTATCTTGAATTGTGAACAGACTTCTTCATTTTGTTATTCAAATTATTGGCATTATCAAAGATAATCTTTTTTGGGAGTCTATACCAACAAATTATTTCCTTCTTAATGAACTTACACACCATTGTTCTTGTGAGGTTGGCATAAAAGTTGTTTCAACCTATTTCGTACTGTAATTAATTATCATAAAGATGAAATGATGCCCATTTGAAGCCTTCGGAGCAATAGGTCCAATCACGTCCATTCTCTACATAAAAAATAGCCACGAAATTACTAGTGTCATGGTCTTAGAAAGGAGCCACAAATTTCACATCGGTTGTGTATTAGAGTTGGTCAAAGGATATAAAGGTTCACATCACCTTTTTCTTGTGAGGCACCTTTTGAGACAAAACCGTGAAACCAAAAGGGCCGAAGCAGACAATACCTCACAAAGGCGTAAACTATGATAGTTAGGCTAATCTAAGATGCCAAATAAGTCCATGTTCGGGTCTTAGAGCCGTATGAACCTAAAGGTTAAATCTCAGCTCATGATAAATGGTATCAGAGCCAACTCTAGGAGCTTAAGTCTCAGCCCGTGACATTAGCACATGTAATGAAATTAAAGGATAGTGAATTTTATCTATATAAATCTGACACTTGTGGCATTTTCTAACATAATTAGTATAGTCATTTTCCAATGTTGACAAACAATATCCTACCCCCATAACTTGTCTAGCCTTTATATGTCTATTTATGTGTGCCTCGCATATTCTTTTACGCATTTCTTCAATGATTTTTTTAGCTTTAGTGGTATCTACCCATTTTAAAAAAATCTGATTCCAACTTCTTTTATACAAAATTTTCCCATCAAGAATGAATCATATTGCAAATCTTTTGATTATTCTATTATTATTCTTAGAAGTGTGCTTCAGGTATTTTTGGTATTTAATGTTCTGCATGATATCATAATACTATGGCTGCCCATCAACTTCTTTTTCAACATTCAAGCAATATGCTGGCAACTCTCATGTCTATTTTTTAATGGGCTAAATTTCTATGTTTGCACTCAATTTAAACATTGCAACCAACATAGCCAAGACATTAGCGATTTTATTCTCCTTCCTAGGGATGTGCTAAAATTGAACCTTCTCAACTTAATTAATTTAGCTATGTACTTGTGTTACAAGACAACTTTAGGTCCTTTGTCTTCCATTCATCCTATAGCTAGTAAATAACCAATGTTGAATCACCATACACTGTGTCTTAATTTACCTTTCAATTGCCACCTATAGACCCATAACACAAACTTTATATTTTGTCACATTGTTTGTGCAATTGAAACCCAACCTGATAGTGTAGGGATAATAATCTCTAGCTGAAGATATCAGCATTGCTTAATTACCATGCCTCATAATGTTAAATGCACTATCAAATAACGTTTTTCATACTTCTTCTGAAGATTCCTCTTCACCTTGTAATACAACCATTAAGTCTTCATCTGAGAACTCAAACCCTATGGGCTTATAATCATCAACAACACAATTTGCAAGAAATTCTATTATCATGCTTTCTTTAATGGTCTTTTGTGCTACATATACAATGTTATATTTTGAGAGTATCACCTGCAATCTCATTATCTTTTCTAATAACAGTTTCTCAAAAATATACTTGAGAGGATCCAATCTTGATACTAGCTAAGTCATATAATAGAGTATGTATTGTCTGAGCCTATATGCAACCCACACTAATGCACAGTATATTTGTTTTCAACTGAGAGTACTTAGTTTAATATTTAGTAAATTTCTTACTCATATAATAAATAGCATGCTTTTTTTTTTTTTTCATTTTCATCATTTTATCCTAGCACACATCCCATGAAGTTCTCGTGAATTGTCAAGTATAAAATTAGAGGTTTTCTACCTACAGGTGGTACCAACATTGGTGGATTGGACAAATACTCTTTTATCTTTTCGAGTGCACTTTGATACTCTTCATTCCATTCACTTAGATGACTTTTCTAGAGTAACTTAAAGATAAGATCACATTTCGAGGTAAGTTGGGAAATAAAACAAAAAATGTAATTTAGCCTCCCTAAGAACCTTCTGACCTTTTATGCATACGATGAGGACAAGCTTTTAATATCGTGGATTTTGTTTGGACAACTTTGATTCTCGTTTTACTGATATGAATCCCAATTATTTTTAAACTTTATCCCAAATGTATAATTTGCCAAAATTAGCTTAAGTTGATATTTTTGTAACCTTTCAAAAAGCTTTTGTAAAGTTGGCAATATGGTATTCTCTTTCATAAGATTTTGCTATCATATAATCGACATATACTACTATTTTTTTGTGCATCATGTCATGGAAGAGAATCACCATTGCCTTCTAATATGTAACATTAGCATTTTTTTTAATCCAAAATGCATAACTTTGAAGCAAAATATGCTTCACAATATCATGAACATAGTTTTTTCATGTCTTCCCACACCATTTTGATATGGTTATAGTTGAAAATACTATTCATTAATGAGAACACGAGTGCTTGGCAGTATTTTTCATGAAAGTATCAATATAAGGCAACAAGAAATTATCTTCTGAGCTAGCTCAGTTTAGATCTCAATAATCTATGCACATCCTCATTTTTTCATCTTTTTTAAAGACTGGGACTATATTAGCTACCCATTTACGGTACTTGACCAATTCTAAAAAGCCAATATTGAATTGCTTCTTAACTTTCTCTTTGATTTTTAATCATTCGCTTTAACTTCTGATGCATTGGCTTGCATTCAGGTTTTAAAAGTAGTCTATGCTCGACAATATTGATACTAAACCCTGTCATGTCTTGATATAACCATGCAAATATATTCATATATTTTCCAAGCAAATCTTCCAACTTTTCTTTTTCAATGAGTAGAAATGATATGTTGACTCTCATTTCCTTTTTATTTTCCTCATCTTTAAATTAATCGTGTTTATAACTTCTTGGTGTGTTCTACCAACCTTTTTCCTTATTCCATTAATCTTAAAAGATCAAGAGGTAAAGCGTAGTCTTTTGAATCCTCATCATTGTCAAGCTTATCGATGTGGATGGAATTTTCAAAATCAAACCAGAGTTATTATTGGAACCATCCATAATGTTCATTATTTAGAGTCTTGAAAACAGATAATAATGTAGAGGTGTAGGAAGATATATTAATGGAAGCAAAATGCAAAACTAATTTATGTTAAAAAATGTAGAAATAAATGGAAATGGATAAAATGTTAAGGATCGCATCACATATGTCGCTTTATAAATGATGATAAAAAGTATAAACTTCTTGCATACCTTTAGGTAGAAGCAAATGGGGACCCCATTTATTATATTAGCTAGGTTCAAGGATAACAAAAACAAAACAAGCTACATCTTCCATTAAGTTTTAGAATTCGTAGCCGAAAGGATAAGCCAAACCATCTTCATCTATTTCTTTCTCTTTTCTTTTCTTCATTCCTTTTATCTACATTTTGAAAAAAGCTACCTCTAAACTTTTTGTTGGGTTCTTATTCTTCATCTCTATCGATCTAGGGTAAACATATTCACTAAAGTGAAATGTATCATACAAATAAAGGAACTCCATTTTACTCCCATTCGACTCTTGCCTCTTAAGGCACGCCATTCACTTTTCTCTTTTTTCCAACATCTTTCTTTTGTCAACAATAATAGGTTTATAACCTAAGCCAAACCTTTTCTTATGTTTAACAAAAATGAATGCTTCTTTCAATCCTTGTAAATTTCTACCTAGGCTATTTCTAGATTATCACCCTCTTCCAATTGTTTGCTTAACTACCATCTCTATGATTTTTAACAAATGCAATACTGGTATTTTTTGGCCTTCTCCCACATAAGTAGCATTAATAACTTCAAAAGCTCTGAATGAACATTTTAGTGCCTCTTTTGTGGTTTCAACATAAGGAGTAGTTAGGGTCTTAGTTACTAAAAGCTCTTTCTATCTTTTCAAACTTACTTCCTCCCGTCAATAATTGATTTCAACTTTTGGTGCAAAAATAATGGTACAACACCTGTTTTGTGAATCTAAGACTAGCCTAGTAAGTAGTTGTAAAAGAGAGAAATATTCATGACTTGGAACTCTATATTGAAGGTGGAAGGGCATATTTGTAATGGGATCTCGATGTCCCCTAATACTTCTCTTCTTGACCCATCGAAAGCCCTTACCACAATGTGACTACTTTTAATATAGGATAGGTTAACAAGTAGCCTTGCTAGTGTGGTCATTGGCATGACATTGATTAATAACCCGTTATAAATAAGTATCCTTGCTACAGTATAGCTTTTACACTTAACAGTGATGTGGAATTTGTAGCTATTATATTTCCTATCATATGATCTAAAATTTTAACTAAAATATTATGTTCCATGTAAGCCTCATTCAATACCCTTAGCAAAGCATTACGGTATGGCTCAAAATTCAACAGTAGTAATAATAAAAAAATGTAAGCTGGCATCTTATTCAATTGGTCAACAACACCATATTAGCTATGCTTGATGATCTTAAAAAACTTACAAGCTTTTTTTTTTTTTTTACATCGGTTTCTTGATTTGTACCTTCAAGCTTACCATTGGCTGAGCCATTTTTCTTTCCTTTTCATTTTCCTCTCCCATTTTACCTTTGCCTTTTTTGGCTTTTTCTAACATTTTTAGAGTGTAGCACCAATCACTCCTAGTCATCCTTCCTATGTCAGTTATGTTCACAGCATTATTTGAGTTATCCAAAATAATATTGGTATTGGGCTCTTAAATTTCAACATCATAGCCATATTTTTAAGGGATTGCCTTATTGTTTTCATAAGGGAAAGGGTTGGGGACATAAATTGTCGATGCCACCCTAGGGAGAGATAGGTATTGTCACCATAGGCTTTGGCTTCACATTATAAAAAATAGTTAACAGCTTAAAGATAAAAGCCCCACCAAAAGGTCTTCTGCTATCATATTTACATTTTCTTTAAACTTAATATACAATTCTATCATATGCGCATCTATCAAAATTTGCAACAATTTATGAAAAGCTTCACATTCTTGAATGGAGTATCCAACCACCTCTTATGATACATCCAAACATGAGTAAGAGCATGAATTTTATCAGCATTTTGATATACAACCTGAATCATATTTGTTTTCACCAAATAGCCAAATACCCACTCCAATGAAGTCTCTACCTCGTCTACCCATCTTTTAATTCTTACTTTTTGTTCATCACCCATAACATTTACCCATTTCTTGGCATGATTCTAAAAAAAGTTCCTACTGACGCTTGATTTGTTTCTAATATCAAATTTTAACTCTTTATTTTTTATCAAACTCTGCACTTTGTTTTTAAAGGTCATGCAATTTTCAATAAAATGTCACATATTCTCAAAATAGTAATCGCATTAAGTATTGGAGTTATGCCATTTAGGGTATGGTGGTTTCAGAAGCTCTAGACATACAAAGGTGATCATATAAGCTTTCAATAACTATGGGCACAAATTTATATAAGATATTGAGATTAGATCAAACTAGTCTTTTCTTGATTATTACGTGAACTCTCCTAGTTATGTGCTTAGCTAGTTTGTGAGGCAAAAGGCTGAATTGCTAGAGCAAAGATGTAATTAGGCATTTGAGGACAAAAACTTGGTTGATATGGTGATTGCTAAGATGGTTGATAGGGATAAAGTCTCTTTCACACTTGGTTTATGGAAGAGTAATAATGTGGGTAAATTGGGTAAGGTTGATATGGTGTGAATGGTTTGAATGGCATGCCTTCATAAGTCACCATATGAGTTTCTCTTTTTTTTTTTAGGACTATTGTCTTTTTAGCAGCAGATGAATCATACCCTTCAATTTTGTCGATTTTGATGACGTTTTCGATCATCTCACCAAAAATTACCATGTTGAAAAAAATGTATGGCATTTCCTTTCAGTTTCTTGTAGTATGATGCTTTTAGAGTACTAACAAACAACATTATTATCTTTTTTTAGTCAACGATGGCTATACCTAAGCTACCGTATCCCTCCATTGATAGGCGTACTCCTTAAAAGTTTATGTGAACTTTTTCATATTTTGGAATGACAACCTATCAGGGGGCATGTCGACCACATGCTTGTAATAGATGATGAAAGCCACAATCAAATCCTTCCAAGAATAAATTCAGCTCTAATCCAATTGCATATACACCTAGCTACCAATCCAATTAAATTATTTTAAAAGCAATGGATTAGGAGCTTATCATTATAAGTATGCCTGGTCATTTTTCAATAAAACATGATAATATAGGTAGTAGGGCACTTGGCTTCATCATATCTCTCAAAGTCAGGAACTTTGAACTTTGCTGAAATAATCAAGTCAAGTACTAGGCTAAGTTCATTGGCATCAATACTTGTAAAAATATTGTTTCCTTCAACTGGCCTTAATCGTTCCTTGAGTAACTCATATTTGTTTTACAGTCTATGTTTTTAATGGTCTAGCACAGGTCTTAGCTTCTTTTGCTCTTTAGCATCATCTAGGTTAGGAAACGTGATAGGGTCAGTAAGACTATATCCTAGGTTAATACGGATGTGGGCTGGTTGTTGGCTAACTAATGAGCCTTCATAAATAAATGGATGTCCTTTTATTAGCTATTGATATGCTACACATAGTGGAGTAAAGCCTTGTGGATACATGGGTTTTTTAGGATTAATTTCTTCAGTGGCTTAGATGTACTAACTCATTTCCCTTGTGACATCTCCAACAATAATTTCTTCAATTCTAACACTGCTTATTCATGCTTTCTTGCATCACTACCATTATTTCCTTAATTTTTTTTTAGACCTTTTCGACCATTTTAATTTGGCTTAACTTCTTGTTTTTCATATTTCTAACCTATGCCCATGTATTATATGTATGTAGGACAGACTGAGTCAGATTTTTATATCGAGTTATCTTTGAACCTTTATTTATTAATTATTACAAGTCAAAATCGCATGGTATGAAATCAATGTCATTTATCGTAAAAGGGGTTCCTTAAAATCCTTCGACATTTAAGTAAGATTTTTAAAAGATCTTATTTTACCTTCAAGATTTGATGAAAGTATATTTATAGCCATCATTTATTTTCTTAGGTTGCCTTAAATATGCGTATTATGGATGCGTGGTATAAATGCACTGACACATGTTTATGCATGTGATATTGAATTATTATTTACCATAAAAAAGCTTCTTTAAGATCTTTCGATATCTAGCTAGGATTTTTTTAAGTGACAACTTTTTGGCTCAAAGATTTGATGAAAGTATGTTTATAGCCATAATTCTTTTTTTTTAGGTTGGTTTAAAAAAGAAACTAGTGCATATTGTGAATGTATGTATTGAGGGGCATCCATTTTTTAAGACGTTTCAAATTAAAAGACCTTTCATTGATTCCCAAGTACTCAAAATTACATATCATCCAATATTCTTGAATTAAAACCATAAAAACATTTAACTTGTTTGTACTGCTCCTTGATTTCATTCAAAAAATTGATCAAACATTGCCCATATCTATTGATTGAGGTGGCTTCTTATTTTAAAACTTCTGGTTTCTTCACCATTTCTTTTGCTTTCTTATTACCTTATGGATTTGAGTGGTCAAGTGATCTATATACATCTGCCTCTCAAAATTTTTTGGCTTTCATTGCACACAAGCATCCATCTCTAAATTGTATTTATACCTCCAGTTTGCATCTTTTTCTTTCTATTCATTCCATAGCACAGTGATGTGATTGTTATTGTTTTAGCCCATTGACTGCTTAGCAAAGTGTATTCTCTTCTTGTATTTTAAATTTGTTCTTTTTTTCCTTTTTTCAACCCTGCGTTCAACCTCTTATTCTTCTTCTGACTTTCTAACAACCTTGCTATGTTGGTTGAAAACAAAATTTTCCAATTTTATTAGTCATAGATGACCTTTTTCTCATTATCCATGACTTTACTCTTCTAAAATTATATCATTTCCCAAAGCTTATTTGTATCTTCTTGTGGTCTGCTATCCTGTCAGATCCCTTCAACTTTTAACTGGCCTTTTAACCTTTTATTTTCTTCATATAGTTCTTTAAAGTCACCATAGGTCACATCCAAGTCTTTATTAATCTTTTTCGATCGACTTTTTTGCATTAGAATCTCATACTTTAGTTGTCTAGTTCTTCTTAGAGTTCAAGATTTTTTTTCCTTATTCTTTCTTTTTTTGCCTCAAAATCAAGTCTAGCAAGTTCAATCTTTGTAAGTGATGTCTTCACCTATGGGTAAAAAGCTTGAATAAAATGTCATCTAGAATGAGTACTTATAATTAACCCGCTTTGCTCTCTATACTAAGTATCTTAAGGTCACATCATCAGTGCACCTTTCCAAATCTGACCGGTATGTTCACCCCTATGCTTTGGCAATGTCACGCACTCTTCCTATATAATTAGCTTCCTTATAATCACACTCTAACTAATTCAAACCATGAGTCATTAGGGCAAACTGCTTTGACCTATATTGCCTTCTAACCATCAACGACGCATAACTCGTGGCTCTCTAAATATTCAACAATGGAACCCATGGTTTGTCACCACAACTATAAAATATAAATGCGTGAGGCATCAAAGGCACTTTTCATGTCACATTTTCTTTTTCAAGTTTTCAAAAAAACACAATCCATTACTCTTTAGTGATGCTTTCTAACCATTCATTATTGCAGAATCAATGAAAAGAACTAGAGATTTCTTGTATGACTAAAGGGAAACCTTGTCTTCACCCTAAAAATGTCTTTGGAACCAAATATATAACAACTGCACACATCTTAAAAATTACTCTTCTTTATTTTTGCAATAATAATTCAATGATCTGATAGTTTATGCTAAAGTAATCGATGAAAGGTTAACTTGTTTATCTAGTTGGGTAAATAAATCCACCACTGATGCCTCAACATGCCCCAATGCTTTTGGAAAGACCACCAAACCATAGATTGTTAGGGCAAATATGTAATAATCTAGTATTCATTAGGGCTTTCAAGTATGATATCATATAAAAAGCTCTATAGAATGGCATCATTGTTTCTTTTGTTTTTTATCAACTACCGTAACATCTAAACCCACTATATTAGCCAAATTCTTTTGATACCCTAACTTCTTTTGCTCTTTCCAATATATTTTGTCTACCTGGGTAACTCTATATGCATCAAGGGAAATTTTCTTCAATAGTGGGTGTCATATTTTCATTATTAAAAGTAAAGCACTAGTTTGATGGGTTTCAAAATCGTATTATAGCTTTGATCAATTTTTTCATTTATTTTACTAGGATGAGCAATGCAATGTCCCCATACTTCTCGATAAAAGCCTTTTTCCTCTCTATTCCCTATTGGCTATAAATACTACCTAGCTCAATCAAATTGTTCTGTCGTAAATCCAAATGGACTACATTAGGAAAACCAATATACATATCCCTCTACTAAACATTCCCCATCCTTTTATTGCCCATTCTTGGATTGTTCTTAAACCTCCCCATATGTCTTCCTAATGGTCGATATTGGATGTAAATTTTGAGGTTTCATGGTAACAACAATAGTTCTTTTTTGTTGAAAATTGTCTAAAAGATGAATATCCCTCAATGTGATTGTATTATATCCTTAATGATGCATGCAAAAAGAAAAGAAAAAAATAGAAAAGAAAAAACAAAAATTAAGAAATTAGCATAGATGAATTGGAGTCAAATAGAATTTTAAAACTAAAAAAGAAACTAGTTTTATTGTTTTAAAATCATTCACCCTTTTTATTAGAAAATTTTCCATATATACTTGGGCTTTTACAGGTACCGTGATACCTTTGGGGTCAAGTGTCATACCTATTACAGGTGTTTGGATGTTATTAAACATTGTCTATTTTATGGTTCTCATATTTTAAAACAAGTGAAAGGTTAGAATGTTCTTTGTTATGTTCTATCTTCGGTATATTCTATGAGGAAAGGTTCAATATGGCTTGATCCTAGGTTGGTTTCTTAAGGTTCACTATATGCCGGGTTAAGATTTTTCATCTAGAGATCTCCAAAATCATTATAACAGCTCGATGGCTCCACTAAGAACTTTATTTTTTTTAAGAAAGATAAGCTAAAAATTGAACACATGTTATCCAAAGTTTTGATTTAATAATCTTAATATTTAAATTTGATTTTGATTTTCTTAAAAAAAATGTGTTCTGCATTACATTCATGTTTTAATTGCGCCATTTATTTGATGTTTTTATTTTTTTTTATATGTACTATTCTTAATAAATTGTGTGGCATTTAGGATAAAGGTAATTTTGGTAAAAAAGTATCAAAAGTTTGTTTGTTCCTTCGCACACACATAATGTGCATTGTATGCATAAGCTCTATATCTGAGCTTTTACCCTTTTAAAAGGGAGTGAAGTACTTATGCTCACATAAAGTGAATACCTCCACAATGGCTACCAAAACACTCCCACTTAAATTGAACATTTTCTGTTTATAGCTTATAATGGATGAAGATCGGGGTGTCTCACTAGTCTGTAATGGACAATGATGTCAGAAATAATTTAGGAACATTTAGATGTGTGAATCTTAACCCGACATATTGCGAACCTTAAGGAAGCAACCTAGGGTAAAGCCATGTCGAATCCTTCCTTATAAAATATACTAAAGATAGGACACATGAAGGAACACTCCTAAGCTTTCACTCATTTTAAAATAAAAAAAACCATAGAGCAAGTGATGTTTAATAATGTTCAAACACCTATAATAGGTATGACACCCACCCCAAAGGTATCAAGGTACCTAATAAAAACCCAAGTGTATATGAAAAATTTTTTGATAAAAGAGGCAGACGATTTGAAAACAATAAAACTAATTTCTTTTTCTACCTTAAATTCTTATTTAACACCAATTCGTCTATACTAACTTCTTGATTTTTATGTTTTCTTTTATTTTTTTCTTTTCTTTTTGCATTTATCATTAAAGATATAAGATGATCACATTAAGAGGTATTATCTTTTAGATAGTTTTCAACAAAAAGAATTAACATTGTGATCATGAAACCTAAAAATTTACATCCAGTAATGGCAATTAGCAAGACAAATGGAAACGTTCAAGACCAGTTCGAGAAGGGGCAACGAAAGGATAATGATTGTTTGGTAAAGAGATATTTATCTAATCTTTCTGAGGTAACCTCTTTTTGGATTTGTGATAGAACAATTTGATAGAGTTAGGTAGTATTTAGAGCCAACGGGGGCTGAGAAGTATAAGGATATTGCATTGCTCATTCTAGTGAAGGTAAATGAAAAATTGATTAAAGCTATAATAAGGTTTTGGAACGTATCGTATCAATGCTTTACTTTTAATAAAAAAGGTATGACACTTGCCATTGAAGAATATTCCACTCTGCTACGTATAAAATTACCTAAGCTAGACAAAATATATTTGAAGGAGTAAAAAAAGTCAAGGTATTGAAAAAAGTTGGCTAAGATAGTAGGTTTAGATGTTATGGTGATTGATAAGAAAAAAGAAAACAGTGATGCCATCCTGTGGACCTTCTTACGCGATATCATATTTGAAAGCCCTAGTGAAGACTAGGTTATTGACATATTTGCCTTGGCAATCTATGGTTTGGTGATCTTTCCATAAGTATTAGGGCATGTTGAGGCATCAATGGTGGATTTCTTTGCCCAACTAGATAAACAAGTTAACCTTTCACAGGTTATTTTAATAGAAACTATTAGATCATTGAACTATTATTGCAAAAAGGGGGAAAGATAATTTTTAGGATGTGTGCAACTATTATATATCTGGCAAAGCCATTTCTAGGGCGAAGACAAAGTTCGCTTCAGCTTTACAAAAAATCTTTGGTTCTTATTGTCAAATTCTACAAGAATGAATGGTTGGGAAGCCTCACTAAAAAGCAATAAATAGTGTTTTTTTTGGATTCTCAAAAAAGAAGATGTGACATAAAGAGCACCTTAGATGCCTCATGCATCTATATTGTATAATTGTGGTAACAAACCATGTGTTCCACTATTAGGAATTTAGAAACTCACAAGTTATGTGCCACTCATGATTAGAAGGCAATATGAGTCCAAGCAATTTGTCACAATAACTCATGGTTTGAACCAGCTATAATTTGAAGCTAATTATGTGGGAAAAGTGCGTGACATTACCAAAACATGAAAGCAACATACGGATTAGATTTGGGAAGGTGCATTGATGATGTGATCCCAAGATACTCAGTATAGAGAGCAAAACAGGTTAATGATATAATGCTCCCTCCAGATGATGGTTCTATTCAAGTGATCGACCCATGGGCAAAAACACTACCTATAGAGATTGAACTTATTACTCGATTTTGAGGTAGAAAAAGAAAAAATGAGGAAAAAAAATCTTAAACTCAAAAGAAACTAGGATAACTAAAGTATGAGGCGCTCATGCAAGAAAGTCGATTAGAAAATATCAATAAAGACTAGGATGTAACCTATAGTAACTTTAAGGAACTATATAAAAAAAATAAATAGCTAAAAGGCTAGTTGAAAGATAGGAGGATCAGACATGATAGCAAACCATAAGAAGATACAAATGCTCTTTGGGAAATGATATAGTTTTAGAGGAGCAAAGTCATGAAAAACGAGAAAAAAGCCACCCAAGATCAGCAAAATTGGGAAAATCGATTTTTAACCAACACAACAAGATTGTTAAAAAGTCAAAAGGAGAATGAGAGGTTAAAGGCCAAGTTGAAAAAAGAAAAAAAATACCTTGAAATCCAAAAAAAGAAAAAAGATACATTTCGCCAACCAATCAAGGGGCTAAAACAACAGCAGCAAAAACATAGGAATCACATCATTCCACTACGAAATACATGACAAAAGAAAAAAACAAATTGGAGGTATACATGCAATATAAAGATGGATGCCCATATGAATTGAAAGGTAGAAAGTTTTGGAAGGCAAATGTACATAGATCACTTGACCACTCAGATTTGCAAGGTAGTAAAGAAAACAAAGGAAATGGTGACAAAAGTAGAAGCCCTATAGTAAAAAGCCACCCCAATTGGCAAATATTGGTAACATCTAATCAACTTAATAAAACCAAGGAATAATATGAACAAGTTAAATGTTTTTATGGTTGTAATTCAAGAATGTTGGATAATATGTAATTTTGAGTACTTTGGAATCAATGAAAGATCCTTTCATTTGAAACTTCTTAAAAAATGTATGCCCCTTAATACATGCATTCACAATATGCACTTGTTTCATTTTTAAACTAGCCGAAGAAAAGAAATGATAGTTGTAAATATACTTACATCAAATCTTTGAGGCAAAAAGTGGCTCTTTGAAAAATCCTACCTAGATATCAAAGGATTTTAAGAAAGCTTTTTTATGACAAAAAAAAATTCAATTACACGCATAAACATGTCTTAGTGCATCTATACCATGATCCATAGTATGCATATTTAAACCAACCTAAGAAAATAAATAATGGCTGTAAATATAT
This sequence comes from Durio zibethinus, assembly GCF_047325235.1. Lineage (NCBI taxonomy): Eukaryota > Viridiplantae > Streptophyta > Magnoliopsida > Malvales > Malvaceae > Durio > Durio zibethinus. The sequence continues at coordinate 8,433,451 of NC_143174.1, read as the reverse complement.
TTTCATCAAATCTTGAAGGCGAAAGAGATCTTTTAAAAATCCTACCTAAATATTCAAAAACCTTAACATATCCCTTTTACGAAAAATGACATTGATTGCATACCATGAGATTTTAACTTATAGTAATTAATAAATAAAAGTTTAAGGATAGCTTGATCTAAGAATCTGACTCAATCCATCCTACGTAAATATAATACATGAGCACAGGCTAGAAATATGAAAAATGAGCAATTAAGTAGGATCGAAAGGGTCAATAAAGCCTAATAAGAAATTAGAGAAAGAATGGCAGTATGTAAGAAAGCATGGATAAGCAGATGTCATAACTAAGATAATTTTTGTTGGGGATATCAAAAGGAAAATGAGTCATTGAGGCATTTAAGCCGCATGAAAAAATTAATACTAAGGAACCTATGTATCCACCAGGTTTCACTCCACCACATACAGCATACCAACAGCTGGTAGAAAGATAGCCATTTATTTATGGAGGCCCTTCAATCGGGCAACAATTAACCCATATCCATATTAACCCAAGGTCTAATCCTGTTGACTCTATCATGGTTCCTAACCTAGATGACTTTAAAGAGCAAGTGAAGCTAAGACATGTCCCGGAGCCTGTTAAAAACATAGATATGCAAAATTGATTGCACTAAAATTTTAGTATTTTCGTACTTATTTTCAGTGCAATTTTTCATATATTTTGGCTTATTCCTTAGGATTTTAGGTAAAATTACTCATAAATGCACAATTATTTCATGTGTAAGGACAAATAATGGAATTGAAGAATTTTGGACATTCTTGATACAATTTGGAGGAATTTTTTGTGCATTTTGTGCAAATTACCTAAACTAGTGTCAAATATACAACATTAATATTGAGGGAGTTTTCTTGATTTTTTAGCATAATTTTTTAGTATTATTTTTCTCTTTTTTTTTTTTTAGTAAAATGTAGGATAAAATATATTCATAATGTGTTTGAAATTTTTTTTTTTTGAAAAAAAATTGAAAGATACAAGATTCTTGGACACGGTGCATTGGACATGTGCATGGGAGTTGAGTTAAGCACCAAAATTGCGAGGTTTAAAAACACCCAAGCCAAGAGCTTATGTGGCATTTTAAAAGGTTGTGATTGGTTATTATGTTGACTTTGTGGAGCACCCATTACATGTGAAAGCAAGTTGCAAACCTGTTGAGGAAACAACTAAGCACTAAAAGCGGGACCAATGCGCAACCAACCATGCGCATTAAAAGAATAAGGCTTTAAGAGCCTAGCTGCTAGGAGATTTTTCTAGAATTTTTTTGGACTTCTTTTCCCATCTGCCAATAAATAGGGGGAGAGGGTTGGCCATAAGGAGAGAGTTAGTTTAGGATTTAAAATTTTTTTCTTTTACCTTTCTACACTTAACATTATTTTTAGCTTCCAAACACTTTATTTCCAATATTTTCCCTTTATTTTCATTTCAATTTTACTATTTTTGGTGCTTTTCAGTATTCTTTCATAATTTTTCAATAAAATTTTCATTTGAATTCATTTTTTAACTCAAATCTATTGATTTGAGTTAACATGCAAAACTGTTTTTAAATTTGTCTGCTTTGACTTACCTATGATTTTTTAATCATATCTCTATTAAATCTTGCTTGTTTTTGCTCTTTTTTTTTTTTGTAATTTCCTAAATGATAGAGCTACAACATAGTTTGAAAAAGCCATTTGTTCATTTGAAAAAACCATTTGTTCATTTGAAGAAGCTTCATCATTAAATTTATTTTTTATTTAATCATTTTAAGTTTCTTTTGTTCTAACTTTTATTTTGATTTCTTTATTCTATTAAAATATATCTAAATTTTTCACCATTCATGAAATATTTCAAAATATCTTTTCACCTAAAAATGTTTTAAAAAATCAACCATTCTTAATTTCCTAGAATAGAATTTACCTTTTTTTATTTCTAGGATGTATCTTGGTTATTTTTATCATTCCTATTTTTATTGTTTACTATGCTTTAAAATATTATTATTGAAATTTTATATAATTTCACCACAATTTGGCAAAACTTAGAAATAAATTTCTCATTTAGAAGTTTTTAGAGAATCAACCATTTTTTTATCTCCAAGAATTTCATCACCTGGTTAATTTTTATTTATTTGTGAGAAATACATTCTTGTTATTTTTATTCTTAATTTTTTAAAATTATTTCTATATTTGAAATTTTTATCTAAATTTCTCACTTTTCTAGAAATATTTAGGATAAAACTTTTCAACCAAAATTTTTTAAGAAAATCAAACATTCATGATTTTTAAAATTTCTTCATTAGATTCATGCAAGGTTTTGATTCCAAAATTTATTTTATTATTTCTAAAAAAATTCTCAATTTGGTTATTTTATTCTTATTATTTTTGTTATCCAAATTTTACTTAAAAATTTCACCATTCTAGAAAATTTAAGGAAAAAACTTCATTTAAGAATTTCTAAAATTTTAATCATTTTTTATTTTTAGATTTTCATTGTTGAAATAATTTCCATTTACTTTACATTTTTGAATTTTCTAAGTAATACAAATATATATATGATTATACAAAGAGAATTAAATTTTCATTTTAACTTAATTGATTTGTTTCACAATATTAACACTAATTAAAAATAATTAAACATATATCTAATCTAGAGAAATACAAATATACATGTAACAGGATAAATAAAATGTACCTTAGGCCTTGAATTTCAACCCACAAAAGAAAGGATGGGCTACCAAAACTATGTAATGGGCTTGTGAATCAGGTTGAATTATTAGCCGAACAATTTGTCGGCTTATGGTGATTGGGTCGGCCCGTCTTCCCTCTGTTTCTTTATTTCCTTTCTCTCTCAAAACAGGGCCGTTTTTTGTAAATTTGTAAAACTCAACTTCAAGTCCCTTGTATTTTCGGTCTCTCCTCTCATATAACACAGATGAACAGAAACCACCGACTTCACACACAATCCTGATTCCGGTTGGTCTTCGCCTGTCGGCTGTCGCCAATCGTCACTACCGATCGTCCACTGGCACCATAGCCCACTTGAAAACCATCTCTAAAATCGGTTGGATCTCCTCATTCTTTTTAACGGAATGGAATTTTGAAGATACTTTTAAATTTTCGCAGACCTATCCCACAATCGAGACTCTTCACCTTCGGTTTCACCTTATTCCGGTGACTGAAAAGTTTTCCTTTTCCACTATATGTCTCATCACCTTTGAATCTCCCTTTCCCTTAAATTTCGAGCCCAAAAACCTCTTAAACTCGAAATCCAAATGAAACCCTATTTTCCTTCTATCCGAAACCCTCCAACAGTCAGCAAAAAGTTTCTTTTCTTTTTTTGTTTGATATGCTGTTTACTTGCTCTCTGTGTTTGAGTTGTAGATCAATTTCTGGGTTTGGGTTTTCTAGGCTCTAGTGGTGAGAGCTCTGCCTAAGTTATCGGTGATTGGTGATTGCAGGGGTGTAGAACAGTTTGACATATTTCCTTTGGCCCACGAGTTGCTTGTTGGATTTTTGGGATTGTGGTTTGGTTTCTGTTTGCGAGTTATTGGGAATGAATTATTGGCTTTAATGGCATGGTTCAATTGTCTAGTAATGGTGAGGGTAACAGTGAAAAGCTGAGGTTATTTGTTGGTGGCTCTAGGCTGACTGACGGTGGCAGCGTGGTGTTGATATAGGGATGCTTTTCGATTTAGCAATGGGATAGTAACAAGGGCAACAGGATCCTGATGCAATGATGCTCTGGTAGAAATGGAGATATGGTTTATCGAGGCAGTGGACTGTGGTGGGATTCGTGTTGTGCGGTAGTGAGGTATTGGTGAACAATGTTCGTTTTTGGAGGAAAGGTATATCTCTGTTAACACTCACGGCCGTGTATTCTTCCCCTCTGAATACTTTCTGATTTCTGCTCCTCCTTTCTTTTGCCAAATCTTTATAGGAGAAGCTCGTAGTCGTAGGAATCTTTATATGTATATAAATCTTTATATATAAAGTATAAAATCTCAATCGGTAGAGAAGCAATCATGAAAGTTAAATTGCAATTTGTAGAAAAATTCTGCATGACTGTTGGTGGCATGTATGAAAATAAAGTTTATTAACAAATAAATATATGGCATCAAATTTTAAGATATTAGTTTATTAGAAAAAGAAATATCCCAATTAAGACAAAAAACCATCACATCCATCTATCATTGCAAAACAATTGTTTTATTCTGCCTATATTGTCTCTATCACTTATTTAATGGTTGGAATAACGAGAAGAAGAAAAAGGTCTATTCTACACGACAATCTCCAGGGTTTTCAAGTTTTGAAGTTCCTAATCCTTCAGCTTTCATTCTCTTTATTCCCGATATGTTGTCATATTTATTATTCCTATTTTCTTGTAAATGAGGCCTACCTTGCAAATGATAATGCTAGAAGCATAAATGGCAAACAATGAATCTCATCAAAAGACAGCCAGGCATTCTCATGAAATACATATTTTTTTTTTCAACTTACATGACTTACAGTTTCCAGAAGAAAACCTTATAGTTAGCAGTCCAAGCTTCTTTTGTTCTATAAACCAATTTTCTCGAACAGGCTAGGAGAGAAGGCTTGAAGATTCCAAGGCATGCCCTTTTTTCACTAGCTGGATACTATTTATAAAGAGAAAATTAGCAAAAACGAGATTTCATCACTCGGTTCTTTCGGCCATGGGGTTAAGCCTGACAGTACAATGGTGCCACCGGTGGTATGTCCAAAATAGCAACGGCGGCCTCCACAGCAAGAAATTAGCTAGTAGGCATAGGTGGAGATGATAGAGGGAGCTTTCCTCTGTATTCTCAGCAAACTCGGTCTTCTTTTGTTCTTGCATGGTTCTCTTTTCTTTTTGTAGGGTTCTTCCTTCTTTTTTTTTTTTTGCTGTATATATATTTTTTGAAAGCCTCTCTCCCCCTTGTTGTTTCTTTTCTTTTCTTCTCTTTTTCTTAATAAAACAGAAAACCCCCAAGCTCTCCTTTTCGCCTATACCCAAAGCCTTCCTCCTTAAGTTTTTTCTTTTCGTTTTTTCCTTACTAATGTCCACTAACTCTTTGTTTTGTCTCCTATAGGTTGGATTTGTGCAGGTTTATTGCTGCAGCTTCAGCATGTTTTGAGGTGACTGCCTCCATGGTATAAGTTTTTAAACCCATACACGTGACATCCGAATGGATTTTCCAAACTATGAACCTTCCTTTGCTGTTTCGGGCTGCCTTTTTTCCTTTCTTTTTGTTATCTTGGGCTTATGCTTTGGGTAATATTTTGATCTATATAACGGACCTCTAAATGGGCCTTTAAAACAAGCTATACATCAGCCATGTAATGGGCCCTTAAAACGAGCATCCATTAGGTTTCAAATGGGCCACGAATTAGACTTGCAATCGAGCTATCTTTTGGGTTACAAAAGGAACTTCATAATAGGCCTAAATTAATGGTTAAAACTTGCATTCAAAAAGGGGCTTAGGTTAACAATGTTAAAATATTTGGAATAAAATTTGATGTATACAGTTGTTCCTCTTTGCATATTTTTAAAAATCAGGAATAATGTAAAGACATAGACAATAATTTTGTCTAGACGATAGTTCCGAGAAAGATAGAAAGAGCTTTTTCTTTTTATTTTTATTTTTTTTTTGTTTGTTGTTGGTTTTTTTGTTTATTGTTTTTTATTTTTTATTTTTTTTGTATTTATTTTTTAATTTTTTAACCCTCTTCAAATATTTCTCAAGCAAAGTACTTTTTCACAATATTTGAATTTGTCAAGTTTGGCAAGTTATCTTTATCCATCTCTGCCAACAGTAATACTTTATTCGAAAAAACCTTTCTAATTACATATGGGCCTTCCTAATTTGATTTTCTTCGATCATGGTGTTGATTCAAAAGAATTTTCTTTAAAACCAATTCACATTCATCGAAATGCCTAAATCGAACTTTTTTGTCATGTGTTTGTATCATTCTCTTTTGGTACAACTGACTATGGCAAAGAGTTGTGAGTTTTTTTTTTTAATGAGATTCAACTGCTCGTAACGATTTTAGACACATTTAACTTCTTCTAAATTTGCTTCCATCAGACTTCTCAAATAAGGAATTTTCATATCAATTGGCAATATGGCCTTCATTCCATATACGAGCAAAAAAAGTGTTACCCCAGTAGATGTGTGTACCGGTGTCTTATAAGCATGCAGTGCAAAAGATAATTTTTTATGCCAATCGTTATAAGTATCAGTCATTTTTTCTATTATCCATTTGATATTTTTATTGATAGTTTCTACCGTTCCATTCCTTTTTGAGTGATATGGGATCGGGTTAATGTGCTTTACCTTAAACTGAGCATAAATTTTCGCTAACATCTTGTTATTCAAATTGTGAGCATTACTAGAGATGATCTTTTTGAAAAGCCAATGACATATGATCTCTTTTTTTATAAATTTACACACCACTATCCTTGTCACATTAGTATAATAAGCTATTCGACCCATTTTATGAAGTAGTTAATTACTACAAAAATGAATCGATGTATATTTGAAACTTTTAGAGTGATAGGTCCAATTACATTCATTTCCCACATTGAGAACAACCATAAAAGTGCGAGAACATGTAAAAAAATCAGAGGAACGTGAATCTCATCTGCATAAATTTAACATTTATGACACTTCTTAGTATAGTTAATATGGCCACATTCAATTGTTAACCAATAATGGCCTACTTTCTAATGATTTGTCTAACCATCATATGGCCATTTGCATATGCTCCACAACTTTCTTCATGCATTTCTTTAAGTATCTTCTTTGCTTCAATAGCATTTATGCATCTCAATAACATTTGATCTCGACTTCTCTTGTATAAGATTTCTCCATTGAGGAAAAATCCTATAGCCAGTCTTTTGATAATTCATTTTTCATTTTTTGATACGTGTTCTAGGTATTGTTGGTGCTTGACATATTGCATGATGTCGTAATACTAAGATAGGCCATCAATCTCCTTTTCAACACTTGAGCAATATACTGGTGATCTTTGCACATTCAATTGGATAGGTTGGATTTTCAATTTATCACTCATTTTAAACATTGTAGCTAATGTAGCCAGAGCATCAACCATTTGATTATCTTCTCGAGGTACATGATAGAATTGGATCTTTTTCGAATTATTTGATCAAATCTAGCACACACTTTTGGTATTGTACCAACTTTGAATCTTTTGTTTCACATTCAGCTTGTAGATAATAAATTACCAAGGCCAAGTCTCCGTATGTTTTTAACACTCTAATCTTGTTCTTAGTTGCCATTTGCAAGCCCATTATACATGCTTCATATTTTGTCACATTATTAGTGCAATTTAAATCCAACCTCACAATGCTTTGATAGTAATTTCCATTAGAGGATATCAAAATTGCTCTAATCGGATGCCTTAAAGCATTCGAAGCCTCATCAAAGAACATTTTCCATGGTTTTTCTATTGGTTCACCTTTTTTAACTTAGGATATGGTCATTAAATGTTCGATAACAAAGTCAAACTTCATGAGCTCATACTAATCATTTGTACGTTTTACAAGGAATTTAGCTATCACACTTTTTTTTATTGTTTTTTAAGCAACATATACAATATCGTATTTAAAAAGCATGACTTGCCATTTGTTAATCTCCCCGACAATTAAGGTTTTTGAAAAATATGCTTGAAAAGGTCTAATCTTACTATCAACCTAGTATGGTATAGCATATATTACCTAAACCTGTGGGCTATCCACATCAATGTGCAGCATATTTTCTCCAATTGGGAATACTTTGACTCATATTCGATGAACTTTTTACTCAAATAATAAACAGTTGCTCTTTCTTGCCTGTTTCATCTTGTTACCCCAACACATATCTCATAGAATAGTCATGAATGGTGATATGCAAAATCAACGATTTTCCTACAACAAGCAGTACCAAAACTGATAGATTTAATAGGTACTCCTTAATATTTTCAAAGGCATGTTGACATTCCTAATCCCATTTGTCGAGGTCATGTTTTCGAAACAACTTGAAAAATGGGTCACATTTGGAAGTAAGTTGAGAAATAAAACGAGAAATATAATTCAACATTCCTAAAAAACCCCTTACTTTCTTTTGCGTGCGTGGGGGAGATAAGTTTTAGATAATGAATATCTTATCTAGATCAATTTCAATTACTCTCCACTAACCATAAACCCTAACAATCATCCATAAAAAAAAAAATGTAGAGTGCTTAGTGGTGTTGTCCATGAGAGTGTTAATATAGGGCAAAAGAAAATTATCTTTTAGGCTGGCCCTATTCAAATCTCTATAGTTCACGCACATCCAAACTTTTCCATCTTTCTTAGGGACTGACATTATATTAGCTACCCATTTCGGGTATTTGGCTACTTCCAAAAACCTACATCAAATTGTTTTTTTTATTTTTTCTTTGATTTTTAACAATAAGTTGACTTCATACACCTCAATTTTTGTTGCACTAGTTTGTATTCTGGTTTCAATTGCAATTGGTGGTTTATAATATCTGACTTAAATCCTGACATATCTTGGTATGACCATGTAAATACATCAATAAACTCACGAAGCAATTCCTTTAGCTTTCCTCTTTCTGTGGGTGAAAGAGATGTGCCTACCTTCACCTTTTTCTTATTTTCCTTATCATTTAAATTGACTACATTTGAAGCTTTCTCATGAGGTTCAATTTGTTTCCTTTTTTGTTCCATTAGTTTAATAAATCAAAGGACAAATTGTACTCATTTGAATCATCTTCATTATTAAGTTCATCAACATGAATAGGTTTTTCAAAGTCAAATCTTGGATTATTGTCATGATTATCCATCCTTGTATTCATTATTTGAAAACCTAAAAATGGGTGAAATTGAAAGAATGTAGGCGTACGTGTAGGAAAGAAAAAAAAATTGTAACTTTGAATGAATGAAATAATAGAGGAAATGAAAATGCAAAACACTAGTCATTTTATTGAAATGATAAAGGAAAGACAAGCCTTTACAAAAGTCTTTCAAATGCTTTTAGACAGAAGCATTGGGGGAAATTAGCTTACTACATTACTTTTTGAAAGATTTAAGGATAACCGGTAACTTCATTGTTTTTAAATTATTCAGCTCTTTCATCGGGAAGACATGGGTAAACAAGATGTTCCTTTTCTTGAGTTGTTGTTGCTTTATCACCTATCATATAGATATAGAGTTTAGAAAAAGTCTCTTTCATGTTCAGCATAGGTTCCCTTGGTATGGCCTCTAATGAATCATGAAGGATACATCCGCTTGAACAAAATATATCATAGTGGTAAGGGATGATCATTCTCTTGTACTCTAGTTTTTATCCCTTAAATCGTGCCAATCTTTTCTCTTTCTTCCTTTCTATCGCAGTGACCTTAAATCTCAATCCAAACCTTTTCCTGTTTTCAAACACCCTTGGTGGCTTTGATTTCTTGCAACTTCTTGTCAAGGCTGTATTTAACACATCATTTTTTACCAAGTGTTTGTTTAATGATCCTCTTAGTTGCTCTTGATAAGCACGGAGTGGGCACCTTCGATTCTTCTCCCACATAAGTTGCATTAGTAAATTCAAAAAATATAAAAGAGCATTCCAGTGCCTCATTCGCAGCCTCTAAATATGGGGTAGTCGTGAGTTTAGTTACCAACAAGTTCTCTTCTCCAGAAACATTGATCAGTTGATTTTTAACATAAACTTTACTTTCTGATGCAAAAATGATAGGACAATGCTTGCCATATGAATCTATGATCATACCAACAGACAGCTAAATGATGGTAAAATATCCATAACTTGAAATTCTATAGAATAAGTACATGGTCTTATTTGCATTGGTATCTCAATGTCTCCTAACACCTCCCTTTGAAACCCATAAAAAATCTTTACTATCATATGATTGGTCTTCATATATAATGCATTAATGGTAATTGTGTTAGGGTGATCATGGTCATGACATTGATTGAAGAGCCATTGTCATTAAGAACCTTAGCTAGGATATAGCTTTTGCACCTAGTAATGATATAAAGGGCCTTGGAATTGTCTTATCCTTTCGATGAAATCTCATCATCATTGAAAGTTATGAAATTCGAAGCCATAATACTCCGCACAATATGATCAGTATTCTCAACAGAGATGTTACGGTCTATGTGTGCTTGGTTTATCACTTTCAATATGGTGTTCTGATATAGTTTAGAGTTTAATAATAGCGATAATAAAAAATTTTGGTAGGCATCTTGTTCAACTACTCCACTACACTGTATTCACTGTGTTTAATCAACTTCAGAAACTCATTGGCTTTTTTTTCAATGATAGCTTCTTTATATCTTGCATCTTAAACCATTACAAGATAAGTTTTTTCTCTTTCTCCCAACATATTTTCTTATTCTTTAGCTTTTTCTTTTCGAGCTTTTTTAGCATTTATAGAGTATAATACCTCCCACTTTATGTCATTCTTCCTACTCCAATTATATTTGTAGTGTTGGTGATATTTGGGTCATTTGCGATCTAATAGTCATTTGATCCTTATGCCATGACATTGTAATCATACTTTCAAGGCATTTATTTGTCATTCTGGTAAGGGAATAGGTTAAGGCCTCGAATTGTTATAGGTTTCATGGAAATAGGTTGCTCTTTTGCCAAGCTTAGTTTTTCATTGCAAAAGATAGTAATAGGTTTAAGCACAAACTTAAGAAACATACTTCTAAAAGATCTTCCCCCTATTGCATCCATCAAGGATTGCTTTTGTGCCATACTTAGTTTTTCATTACAACAAATCATCACTGGCGTAAGCACAAACTTAGAGAACATACTACTTAAAGATCTTTCTTCTTTGCATTCATCGTGTTATGATCATCTCTTTCATAAAACTCTACCAAGGATAAATCCATCATTGTTTACAACACTTGGCGAAACACGCTATAATTTTGAATAGTGTCATACCATATTCATGTGATAAATACAAGTTTGGGCCTGGTCATAATCTTTATGATGGATTTTTTATTTATGAAAAAATTGGATAAAGCATGTCAGCTTTGACCAAGCTTTCAAACATTTGACCCATCAAGGTTTTAACTTCATTAATGGTTTTTTTAACGCATCCTAACATACTTTTATCTATTGCATTGATCGTTAGCCTACCATGATTTGTTAAAGGATTTTTATTAACCTTTAGCTTTCCGATGGTATCAAAATTTACATATCCTTTATTGATCAAATGTTGCACTCTATTCTTAAGAGCCATGCAGTTTTCTATCAAATAACTCGTAACCCCATCATGATAATTACATCGAGCATTCGAATCATACCATCTAGGGTATGAAGGTTTCAATGGCTTTATAGGGTGAGGCACAATGAGATGGTTTGTTATTAGTTGAAGGAACAAATCAATATAAGGCATGAGAATGGGGTCAATGGGAATTTCCTCTTAAGTGGTTATTGGACTTCTAGGATTGCTTGTTAAACTATTTGGCTAAACAACAAGTTGGGCTGCAAGTGCAGGGCTGTAAGTAGAAATGAGAAGGCAAAAGCTTTTTATGGAAATCTTGGTGGTGTTATCGATTGATATGGGTATAAACCTTAAAAAATATTATTTATGGTGGGGTAATAAGGCGAGTAGGTTGGATAGGGGTGATATGGGATGAAATTTCTAGGTTTTTGATTTGATACCGATTGATATGGGTATGGACCTTAGAGAACGTTATTTGTGGTGGGGTAATAAAGTAGGTAGGATGGATAAAGGTGATATGGGATGAAATTTCTGGGTGGTAGATTCCTATAGGCAATAGCATATGCCTTTATATTTCTTTTTAGGTGGTATTACTTTCTTAGAGGTATCACCTGACTCGATCTTGCCATTCTTGATAGTGTTTTCTATCATTTCATTGGAAATTATCATATCAGCAAAATTTTTCATAAATTACCATATCAACAAAATTTTTCATTATATTGCCAATAAGCTTATCATAATATGGTGCCTTGAGGGTATGACGAAAAGCATTATTAACTTATTTTCAATCAAAGATGGTTGTACTTGAGCATAAGATCCCTCCATCTATAAGCGTATTTCTTGAAAGTTTCATTGGCTCTTTTTTTCATATTTTGCAGTGATAACCTATCAAAAGTAATGTCCAATACATGCTTGTATTGACTAAGAAAAGATCTAGTAAAATTCTTTCAAGAATATATACAACGCCTATCTAATTGGATATATCATCTAGCCGTAGACCTTGTGAGGCTGTTTTAAAAATAGTCGATCAAAAGCTTATCATTATCAGTGTGACCTACCATTTTATGACAGAACATTGTGAGATGAGCCAATGGGCACTTAGTTCCATCATACATCTCAAAATTAGGAGTTTTAAACTTTAGTGGAATTACTAGATCAAGGACTAAACTAAGTTCATTTGCATCAATACTTCCAAAGATATCCCTTCTTTTGATGGCTTTTGGTCTCTTTTCTAGCAATCATATTTGTGTTAAATTTTTTTCTCTCTTGACTCCAATATGCCCCTTAATTTCTATTAGTCTTCGAGATCATCTAAATTAGGAACAAAAATTGGATCAATCGGATTACATCATCGGGTTTGTTCAAATTGCCCCTGATTTGTTGTTGGTTAGCTGGTAAGTTCACATTCACGAATGGGTAAGGTTACCCACCCATAAGTGGTGGATATATCACTTGGGAAGCTCAAGCATGGGGTGGTGTATACCTGGGTGGGTAAAGTGACTCTTTTCTAAAATTGTTGTTTTCTTGAAGTCGATTTTCCTTTTTTGCAATAGAGGTTTTAGCAACACATGTCGCTTTTGCCATGCCCCTATTAACTCCCTTAACTCCATCATTTGTCTTCGCATTTCCTTTTACATTTCAATCATCCATTCTCGCATAACTTCCTGAGCTTTTTCCATTCATTCTATTTGGGTTGCCTGCTCGTTTTTCAAAATTCTGATATGTGATCATATATTGTATAGGTGGTAAGCATATTGGTTTCGAACTTTCAACCGTTGAGCTATCTTTAAACTTTTAATACCACAATTTGAAAAATTATGATGCCTTATTATTTTTTTGAAAGAAAATTCTTTATTTTAATATTAAAAACATCATTTTAATGAGATAAAAGTTGAGAGAGAAAGAAATATGCACAATGTATGCATGAACGCATTAAGACGTATTTACTTCAAGAAACATCTTAAACATTAGAACTTTTCATTGATTCCGAATAACTTGTGATTACAAAGAGTCTGTCATTCTAGAATTGTAACCATAGAAACATTTAATTTGCTCATAATGATCTTTAGCTTCAACCAAAAAGTTCAATAAATGTTACTCATAACTTCTGGTTGGGTTGATTTCTTGTATCAAAGCTTCTACCCTTTCAACCATCTCCCGTGCTTTTCTTACTACCTTGTAAATTTGACTAGCCATATACTTTATGTATTGTTGTCTTCCCAAGCTCTTTGCTTTCACTTCATGTGAGCATCCACCTCGAGATCACAAATGTATCTCCAATCTTTTTCCCTATTTTGCCATTCTTTGATGATTGTGGAAATATGGTCCTTGTGGTCTCATAATTGTTGTTCTATCTCTTCAATTACTTTGTAGAGTGATTCTTTTTTTTCTTGTATTTCATAGTGTTTTCTCTTTTCGTCCTTTTTCTAGGCCTTTAATCTAGCATTTTCCTTTTGGCATTCTATCAACCTTGTTGAGGCTGTTGAACACAAATCGTCCTAATTTTGCTACTCACAAGAGATCCTAACTACTTTTTCTTCACTTTTCTTGGCTTTGTCCTTCAAAATTTGTATCCTTTCGTGAAGTTCAATCATCTCTCCATGATGCCTTACACCACGTCTAACAATTTTTCCCTTATTCAGTTTGGTTCACATCTTTTTGTTCTCTTGGTGAAAATCTTTTAGGTCATTTTTGGCCACATCTCGATCTTGCATTGCCTTTTTTAGTCTACTTTCTTGGGCTTTCACTTCATATTTCAGTTATCCCATCTCTTTTTAACATTTTAAATTCCTTTTCCTCAAATTCTCTGTTTTTGCTTCAAGTTCTTACCTAACAAGCTCAACTTCTAACAATGGTTTTTTTGCCCGCGTGTCCACTTATTGAAATAAGAAATCATTTGGAGGGAGCACAATATCTCTAGAATGCTTTGCCTTCCAAATTGAGTAACCAAGATTGACCCTGTCAATGATAGGTCATAATCTTAGCCTCTGAGTCTTTTTCCATACCTGAACTAACTAGTCTGTTGTTCTTGATGAACCCGTTTCTCCATAAGCAAATTCTACTTGAGCGAGTCCATGTGTTGCAAGGACAAAATGCTTCACACTAAATTGCTTTAACACCATTAGTGGAACGTAACTTACCACTCTATACTATCCTAAAAGCAATACCCACGAACCATCTTCACCTCGATATAACATATACACATGAGACAGCTATTGTGCCATCCATTTGATCTAATCACTAGTAAGCCTTTGAAAGAATGCTACCTATTATTCTTTGGATTTCAATGTTGGCCACTGACTCTAGCAAAACTCTTTGATCAGAGCTTTATTTTGAAGATAAGGCTTGGAAAAAACACTTTTCTTGCATCTAAAATGGCTTGGTATCCAAACAAATAATAGTTGTGCACTTCCTATGAAACATTCCCCATTCCAGCAACAAAAATTCAATAAGCTAATTGTCTCAGCTAGGATGATTGGAATGGAATTAATTGCCTGACTTTCAATTTGTTCGAACAAATCAACTATGGCCAGTCCAATGTATCCCTGAGTTTTTAGAAAGATTATCATGCCATAAATTGCTAAGGCAAACACTGCCATGCCTTGATCATCTTCCAAGTGTCCTAAAATGAAATCATGAAAGAAATGCCAAGATAAGTTGGCATTTTTGCCTTTATCATTCGTCAAAGCATCCATGACCTCTACTTTCATTCCTATCAATTTAGCTATCTTTTTTTGGTACCTTGATTTGGTTTCCTGACATATATCTTATCGGGATATTGTAATTCCAATCTTACTAGAATTGAATATTCCTTAATGGTCGATGTCAAATCCTCTTCATTAAATATGAAATATCTATATGATGGGTCCCAAAGCTGAATGGCTGCTCGAATCAAATGCTTTTCAATCACTACGGAGATAAAAATGCAATTTGCCCATATTTTTCACAAAACTTTTCCTTTTTAGCTTCACCCATCTGATTCCATATGGTAGCCAAATCCTCTAAATTATTCTATGTATGATTCAAATGCACTTTTTCCAATAATCTTGACACAAAACCAATAGATAAACAATCCCCTTCCTTTTGTTGAGTTTTCTTGGCCCATTCATACACCTCATTATATGATTCACATTAGGCACTTATAGAAGAAGAACAAATCTACAATACTATGGGATCTATGAAAAGAACTTTGCTGAAAGATGCCTTGAAGCAAATACCTCAATATGTTATTGTAGTATGCCAATGTCATTTATGCAAAACAGATTCAAAAGGAAAAAACAATAAGTTAGTATATGAAAAAAATGGAAATAATAAATAGTAATAAAAATTTGGAAAATGGAATAGACAAAAGAAAAAGTTTTTTTTTTATATTATTTTTAGAAAAAGAAAAGGAAATGAGACAAAGATCATTTTGTTTTTGAAAAATCAAATCAAATATGAATGCATACATTTATGATTTTCTTTGGAAAAGTATTATAATAAAAATGCTCCCCTTTTTCGTCCTAATTTTTAAGGATGATCTACAAAGAGTGGGCATGCTTCTACCTAAGGTTGGCCCTTATAGCTTACTATATGCTTGATTCGAAATAATTTGCATCTAAAATCCCCAAACTGTTCCTCATTGGCATCTACTCTGAACTAATAAGGTACCTCGATCCTCACTCATTATAAGCTACAAACAAAAATTGTTCGATTTGAGTGTGAGAATTTCTCTTACCATTACGGAGGTTATCACCTCACTAAAATATAGATACTTTACTCCCTTCTAAGTGGGTTTAAGCTCAAATATAAAGCTTATGTATAGTGTGAATATGTCGTGAGTGAATATGGGAACAGAGTACCGTAATCCTTATTTTAAGCACCTCATAATAACAATAATATTATATACGAAGTATAAAATAAAAAAGCAAAAAAAAAAAAATGGTGGGTCAAATGAAATGCAACTTTTTTGTTTTCCTTTTATTATTATTATTATTATTATTAAGGCAATTAAGGTTAAATACCAATTAAGATCATTAAAACAAAATTAAAGATAACACATAATTAATTATTGGCTTGACTCTAAAAAAAAGGACTTCTCCAATAGAGTTGCTAAGTTGTTGTAACGGTTTTGAAAACCGCTGAATGGATTTGAAAAAAAAAAAAAAGGAATTGTCACATTTTTTTTTGGCTAGGTGTGATTAGCCACCTATTAAAACTTATTATTTTAATAAAATTTTAAAGTTAATTAAAATTTTATTAAAAAGATAATTTTTTTGAATCTGCAAAAACAATTTGGGTTCCAGAGTCGATTACGCATGGAGAAAGATTAGCACCCTCACAGCGTTTATACAAGCGGTACCAATTAATTATATGTTATCTTTTGATTTTGACTAAAATTATTTTAATTTTGGCATTTATTAATTTTTTTATTGTAAAAAATATATTTATTTTTTTAGTATTTTTTATTTTAAAAAAATAAATAAGAACTTTGCATATTGAAAAATTCTCGAAAATATTTCAATATTTTGGTAATATTAATCGAAACTTTCTCACTTAAAGAATTCTTAAAAATCTCTACTCAAAATTCTAAAAAATCATAATCTCGATGGTTCATATTTATCATCAAAATCAATGCATGTAATAAAATAAGATAACTATAATTTAATTTCGATAATATTAAAAAATTTTATTTCTTATTTTATTTATTAAAACATAAGAAATCTTTATTGAAAATTATTCCAAATATTTCAATACATTGATAGCATTTTAAATAAACTTTCTCACCTAGAGATTCCTAAGGAATCATTACTCGAACTTTTTTAATATCTCATCCTCGGAGATTTCTTTTTTTTTTTTTTGCAATTATTAAAATTTAAAAAATCATGTAATAATATAATTATTTATAAATATGATTATTTTTTTAAAAAAATACTTTTATAAATATTTTATATATTTTTTTATCTCTCTTTTTTAAAGAAAATTATTCAAATTAAAGAAAATAAAATTAAAAATAAAAATCTTTGTATTGAAAAGAGTTTCTAAATATTTCAATACTTTGATAATTTTTAGAAGTCTTTTTTTCATTTAGAGAATTTTTCAAAATCACTGCTTGAACTTCATAGAGTCCCATTATCAAAAAGTTTTATTACTTTTAAAATTATGTAATCTCAAGAAAAGTGCAACACACAAATGAAAAAACATATTATAGATATTTAAAAAAAAAAACCTATTATCTGTTATTTCACCATCATTGTTAAAATTTTTTTAAAGGAACAAGAAAAATTAAATCTTTTATTGAAAATTTTTCTAAATACCCCAATACATGTTCTTGGGATAAAAAAATATAATATGTTTAAAATTAAATGTATAAAATTAAACTTAAAAATATATGCATAAAAAATGTATAAAATTAAACTTGCAATTAAACTTAAACAACATAAAACATATATGCATATGCATGATTAAAATTAAATATACATAAAAGTAAAGCTTTATTGGGAACAAACTTTATGCTTTATATTTTAAAATTGTATTTATTATAGAATTTCAATTAAAACAATTGTTTGCCATTTTTAAACTAACAAAAAGAAGGCAAAGGGTCGTGGCCCCGCGTCTTAGCTTTTAATATTTATATTTATATTTTAAAATTTTATTTACTATAGAATTTCAACTACAAGAGATTGTCTAGAATTATCCCATCTTAAAACAAACAAAAGGAAGGCAAAAGATTATAGATCAACGTCTTGGCTTTTATGTGTACTTATTCTTTTTTTTTTAAAAAAAAAAAAAGAGAACCACCCTTTCACTATTTTAACTAGTAAACATGAAAAGAAATTTAAAATTTCAAGCCTTCTTACAAGCTACAACCATACGATAGAGTAAAACAGATGCAGTAGGTAAATTGGAAGCTTTAAAATATCATTTAATTGTAAATTTTATTATTTTATTTTATACTTAAGATATCATTTAATTGTAAATATAATTTTAAGAAATTAAATAAATAAAAAATATTTAGTATTAAATACTTTCCTAAATACTTCATTAATTTGATAATATTTAAAAAAAATATTTTCACCTAAAGATTTTAAAGAATCACTACTCAGGTGGCATGTATTATAATAAAGTTTATTAACAAATAAATATATGGCCTCAAATTTTAAGATATTAGTTTATTATAAGAAGAAATATCCCAATTAAGAGAAAACATCCATCACATCCATTTATCATGGCAAAACAATTGTTTTATTCTACCTTTATTGTCTTTATCATTTATTTAATTATTGGAATAAAGAAAAGAAGAAAAAGGTTTATTATGCATGGCAATCTCCAGAGGCCACTGATTCTAGCCATGGCTTTTCAAGCTTTGAAGTTTCTAATCCTTGAGCTTTCTTTCTCTTTATTCCCAATATGTTATCATTTATTTATTCCTATTTTCTTGTAAATAAGGGCTACCTTGCAAACAATAATGCTAGAAGCATAAATGGCAAACCATGGAATCTCATCAAAAGACAACCAAACATTCTCATGAAATACATATTTCTTTTCAACTTACATGACTTTTAGTTTTCGAAAAAAACCCTTATAGTTAGCAATCCAAGCTTCTTTTGTTCTATAAACCAATTTTCTCAAACAGGCTAGGTAAGAAGGCTTGAAGATTCTTAGGCATGCTCATATTTTCTCCAGTTAAATGCTATTTACGAAGAGAAAATTAGCAAAAATGAGATTTCATCACTTGGTTCTTTCGGCCATAGGGTTAAGTCTGACAGTACGATGGTGCCCTTGGTGGTACATTTGGAACAGCAATGGCAGCCTCTACAGTAAAAAATTAGCTAGCAAGTAAAGGCGATGATGATGAAGGGAGTTTTCTTCCGGATTTTTGACAACATTGTTCTCCTTTTGTTCTTGCACGATTCTCTATTTTGCACGATGATGAAGGGAGTTTCCTTCCTAAGTTTATTCTTTTTTTTTCTTACCGATGGCCACTAACTCATTATTTTATCTTTTAAGGTTGGTTTTTATGTAGGTTTACTACTGCAGTTGTTTTGTGCTGATTGTCCCCTAGTACAAGTTCTTAAACCCCTACACGTGACACTAGAATGGGTATTCCCAACTATGAACCTTCTTTTGTTGTTACAGGCTACCTCTTTCCTTTCTTTTTGTTATTTAAGCTTATGTTTTGTACCATATTTTGATCTATATAACAGGCTTCTAAATAGGCCTTTAAAACGGGCTCGGGCTATACGTGAGCCATGTAATAGGCCCTTAAAGCGAGCCATCCATTGGGCTTTAAATGGGTCATGAATTAGACTTGTAATCGAGCTTCCTTTAGGGTTATGAATGGGCCTTCATAATAGGCCTAAATTAATCATTTTAGCCTGAGTTCAAAATAGGGCCCAGGTTAACCATGTTAAAATATTTCGGATAAAATTTGGTGTTTACAATATGGTCTCAAATTTACAGCTTGAGAGGTATACTATAGTCCTGTGATCAAGCTGGTGGTAATCTTGTTGGTTCTTCAAAGATGTTAGAATAAGAAATGAGCAATTTCTACAGTTTAGGAGGAGTTTTTTCTTTCATATAATCTACATTGATCATATAAAGCTCTCCATTTATGTTTGGGTCTTTACTAGCCATTTTTTACAATTTTTTACTAATAATAAGCTTAACACCTAGTTGCTTTTTTACTTATTTTCAATGTCACTTGCTAACCTTCTTTCTGAAAAATCATAGATAGCTTATTAAAATCGAACATTAAGGGTTTATACCTTTTCATCCAATCAACTCCAAGAGCTATGTCACTATCCCCTATTGGCAATACTCTCAAATCATATGAGAAAACATGTCCCTATATTCACTAGGTTAACTTCTTACATCTGGCACTGCTATAAAATCTCTTTTCATTAGCTACTATTATAGCTAAAAGATTAGTTTGCTCCAGCTCTACTCTCTCGAGCCCACTTAAGAATGATAAAACTATGAGTGTTGCCACTATCAATAAAGATATAAGTGGTTTCCCTTTTATCATTCCTTCAATCTTAAGAGCGCTGTGCCCAACACTACCCATAAGAGCATTAATAGAAATCTATAAGTTTTCAGGATTGTCTTATTCCTCAACTCCTTTTGGTTCTCCCTCACCATCCTACATGTTATCCTTTTCCTCTTTGGATTTATCAGTAGTAATGGCATTAAGTTGTATTGTTCTACAAACATGGCATGGCATAATTTCTTACCGCACTTAAAACATAGATTTGTAGCCTTTTTTGTTCAATAAGCTGTTGTTTATTTGGTATGGAATTGGCTTATGGATTTGGTTTTGGTTAAGTATAATAAAGGCTAATATTAAAGGTAAACATAGGTTTGGTGGTCTACTTATGTCTTTTGTTTTCAAATTCAAGTGATAGTTCATGTAGTTTGGCTTGCTATTAGGTAGTAGTAAGGGTTCCAAGTTCATTAGCCTTCACTCTAAGCTTGATTTCATCATTGAGTCCACCTATAAAGCTAGAAATATAGTACCCTTCAGTCAAGTATGGGTTATATTGCAACATATAAGGTATTAACTTTTCAAAATTTTCTTAATATTCATCCACAGTGATCTTTTAGGCCAATTTGTTAAACTTTTCTATTATGTCAGAGTAGGTTTTGTCATAGAATCGTTGGCACAAATTATTAGTAAACTCTAACCATGTCACCATTTTTTTTCACACTTTAGCCTTTCCCACTAAGTACATAGCAGCTATATCTAATTTATGGTGATCAAAGATTGAAAATATGGCAAAGTATTTTTGGCATTTTTAAGCCAACCCCTAGGGTTGTTTCCATCAAAGACTGACAACTCAATCTTAGGTCTAGGTGCAAATATATTCATAACAGTAGAAAAACTACTACTAGCAATGAAATCAGCATTTTTAGATTGTTCAGTATTAAATTGAAAGGTACTACCATTGATTTTATGTTGTATACTGGCTAATATCCTACTTTGCCAGGCTTATAAACATATTTTTCATGATCATCTATTATTATAATTACAATAAGAGCCTTACCCCCATTTTAGACTGAGAAATAGGAACAGATGGTTGGCTACTAGTTATCCCTTCTGATTCTAGTTGAGTTTTAATTGCCTTTCTTGGATCTAACATTTCAAGCACTTATCTTATACGTTTTTTATTTTCAGTAAGTTGGGACTTAATAAGCTTCATTTGTTCTTCCCAACACTTTGGAACTATTAATAGCAATCATTACAACCTTAAGCTGCCCTTACATCACCAGGACCTACTATTATAGAACATCCAAGTTCACTCCGTCAATCATGGTTTGTTGTTTCTTAGGTTTTCCCATATTGAAAGTAGATCTAATAGGCTTTGATACCAAAATTGTAATAGAATGATGCTATTGATTAACCGAAAATTAATCTAAAAAAGAGAAATAAGAAATAAACTAGAAGAAAAAAAGATTAAGACCAGACAAGAGAGAGATATGAGTGTAAGAAAATTGTGGTTTCTCATTCAAGCTGAAAATGTACATATATATGACAGTTAAAATTTGTGAATTACAACCCACAATACAGACAGTTGTTATTTTAGTAACTACTATTCATGTAATCGACTAATCATTGGCTTGACAGTTTACATTAGATAATTTCATTCTTAACTCTTTTGTATCATCTTTATTGTCATTTTCCTTTAACCTCTTACTGGTATCCTTGTCAGTTTCTAACTCCATCACATTAATGTGTGCCAAAAACTGTCTCTTTCTCTCTCTTCCTTAATGGATGGCATTTTCACCATAGCAAAATGTAGAAGGAAAAATGGCATTCAATCATTGTACGGAGATGATGAAAAGTTTTTTGCCGTGTCTCTTCTTATCTCAATACTTAATATGAAATTTGGCTATGATAAAGAAGACGAATATGTTTATTTAAATAAAGTATGAGATAAGTTTATTTATGTGAGATTATGTGATAAGTTACTTAGAAATTAAGAGAAAAAAAAAACAGCAAAGAAAAAAAAACTCTTCGAAAAATCTCTTGCATCGGTTTTTAAGGACTTATACTATGGATGGTAGATTATCTTTGAATGTGTGATCTTGTTCTTGGAATCAAGTTAGTATCGCTTCTGCAACATTTTCGTAATTTGATTAAATTTGTGTTTTCGTAAATCCAGTCTTTTGCATTGTTTTGATAATATGATGATATTTATCATAATATTATTTTTTTTTAATATTTAAAAAATAAAATATATAATTTGCACCTTAAATTTTCAAATAATATATCATTTTAATTTTAATATTATAACTTAACTAACTTTTATGGTATTTAACCAAAGTAATTTTTTTTATATGCATTTTACTTGTTAAATGAAAGTGTTAAATATATTGTAAAAACATCATATTAATGTCATGTAGATGTCACATGACAAATAATAATTGATCGATTCTAAACAATTTTTACGATTTAGGTAAAAAGATATATATTTTTTAATTTATATTGATAAAAATGTTGATAATATGTTTGATGAATTTATAATTTGATAATATTTGTCAAACGCTATGTATATAAGGTGATTTTTTATTTTATTTGAAAGTTTAGGATACAAATTGTATGTTTTATTTTTTAAAATACCAATTTAGATTTTTTTCCAAAGTTTAGGTACTAAAGTATAATTAATTCTTATTTATATTTCTCAAAAGCTAAACAAATTCCCACGCCATGCTCTTGAAGTTGGAGAGAATACCAATGAAAAACGATATGCTGACATTTATTTTTTACCAACAACTTGACGTCAAGAGAACAAATGCTTCACTCATGGTGTTATTCCCCTTGACCATTGGTTTGTGTCTGATCCTCGTGCTGATACTCAAGAAACACTCGAGGAGGAAAACTATTCCATAAAGATCCGAAGGGCAACTTATCTTTTGTTTTTTTCTTTTTTTTGGCTAAGCCAAGTAAGTTTATTGATTGAGAGATAAAAATCTCTTAGTTGTCCAAAACACACCCAAAACGGAGGAGCCCCAACAATGAAATCCCCCAAAAAGGAAACCAGACTTAAACAAAAGGTAATATCAGACAACTTTTCTGAATTTATATCGGCGAGAGGTAACAAACAATCAAGGCTTATTGTTGGGTAGCTTGTTGAGAACAGAGTGCTCTGGTTTGTGTTCACATTCAAAGTCAAGATGAACAAATGCACGCTCAACTTCAGGAAGTTTCTCAATCTTTATCTGCAAGGTCTCTCCTATGGTGTGTGCTTCTTTTAATGGCAAATCTTCAGGAAGTTCAATGTCCACCTGTATAAACATTGACATGGGTTTCAAAGCAGTTTGTCAAAATATGTTTCTGTTAATCCAATATCATGCAGCACATCTGTGTATTGCTTGACAAGACAAAGGTAAGAAGAAAAAGAAAAAGAAACAGTGTTTGCAGATTAGTTAAATAGTTTCTTTATTTTTTGCCTTGTGACTTAAGATTCACTCATCACATGTTTTTGTAAATAAGAATTGCAATTTAATGGAATATTGCTTAAAAGTAGTGTTGAAATTTTGAACTCGAAACTTAGCTCAACTAATTCATACAATCATCTTAAAAAAGGAATTATCTAAAAGATATGGGTTCAAATCTTAATACCTACAACCCGTTTCGTATTTTTAAAAGAAAAAAGAAAGAAAAGAAGTGTTGAAATTCATAACATTCTAACGCACTAAAGTGCAGTTATGCCCAAGGGCTTAATTTCTACTTCGGGTAAGAAACAGACAGCTTCAAAGCTATCAGTCAAAGAACATAGGTCAAGTTTGGTACAAAAGATCATAAATATGATAGTATGATAATCGTTTTATATTATGTTTGATTTGTATCTAATTGAAAGGGATAGGATTATGTGAAGGATCATCCTCTTGGTATAGGATGATTTAATCCTCCCAAAGTGGAGAGGATTATTTTTAATCTATGGTATTAAATTTACATGTCTTATTATACCCTTAAAAATTACATCAATAATTTAAATTATATAAACTTTGAGAAATGATGATTTTGACCAATAAATAAATTATCTTATCTTAATCCTTGCACACATCAAACATAAGATATGATAACATTATTTAATCTAATCCTATTTATAATATCATCTTATCCTATCCTATCATAATCTTGTATGCCAAACATGATGATAATGTTTAGGATTGAATTTGACCAACAAGGCATGCACCAGATTGCTTCATCTTTTTACAATCATAAAAGGCTGAAATGAACAAAACTAACCTCTACAAAATATAGAAGACCGAATGTGTAAGCTCGGACTGTGTCAATACGCTTGACTTGAGGGTGTCTGATGACAAGATACGTCAATTTTTGCAGAAACTCAGGAGGAGCTGATTGTCCCACTAGAGAAACTACATCAAGAGATGTCGCATTCAGTTGGTTGTAAGCATTAATGGTTAGAGGTGGGCAAGTCTGATTTACATTATACTTAAAACCTTAATGTAACATGATAGAGCAATAACAGGATAATTTCAATTAAATTTTTAAAACTTGATAACTCATCATTCTTCACCCCATGCCCATAAATGCATCCCCGCAATAGGCATATAATTTATTTCAGTTGTAAGCTCTAATCACTAGATTGAGAAACTTAGTTTCAAACGTAATGACTCAATTAATAACTGGGAAGTGAGAGCATATTTGGTGGTTTACTTATCCATCCCTCTCATTCACTGACAGGTCATATTTCTGGTTCATGGGCATGGAAAAGTTTTCTACCAAATTCAACCTCTTTTCTGGAGTATGTTACTGCTTAAATTATCAGAACATATCAAACATTAAAGCCAGAATAGTTCAATAATGGCCAGAACAAAAAATTTTAGGTTGGAACCTTCAGAAGAATTTTTGCTACAGGTAAGAAATAGTTTGCCACCCTTCATTTTTTTTCTGCTTTCTCAAAATCTCAACTCCAATGATCATATAGGAGAATTCCTGTTATAAAAAGCTTACCTGCATTTTCTATAACAGTTCCTGACCAATTCGAGATTGTGTAAATTGCAAGGGCAATAGCACCAGCAGGATCAAGCCACCAACAATATTTATCACCAAGAACAGCTGCAAGTAATCCTACTACATTTGTTACCACGTCAAAATAGTGATCCTGGGAATCAGCAATTGAAGGCATTACATAGTTGCCAATCACAAGCAAAGTGACAATAAAGAAATCCTCAACAAAATTGGAGTAGAAACCTTCGCATAAGCACGAACAATCCTGTTTGATGAGCTTTTGCAGTAAATCCAGAGGGCAAGTTTTACTACTGTAGCGGACAACATGATGGAGTACAACCACACTAATTGACCTGAGGACATTTTTTCTGAAGGTTCATCTTCTATTAGCTGCTCCACAGCTTGGACAAACACTTGAAAGCCTGTAAGTGTATGTGAAGTCATAAAAGATTCATTGATATAAAACGATGCACTCTACATACATAGGATTCACAATGTTGTTCTATCATAAAAGAGTGAACCTCTTTGATTATTTACTTTTACTGGAATGTAACGACCCCTGCAAACATGTATGCATTTTAGACTCTGTGACATATATGTATTCTGACGCCTTCATCATACTTTCAGTTTTATTCATGGTTCCAAAAGAGAATGTACTAGCAACCCTAGGAAATTAAAGCAGATTCCAGTCTATATCATTTAAGTATTATGCACCGGAATATTGAAGAGATCATGTTTGAAAATGTAACTTCTTTGTGATAAAATTACAAAATGATTTTCAGCCTGAATGTGCTCTTAGCAACAAAACGTATGCCGCTAGATCATATGATGAAGACGCCCAAAAGTTGGGAAAACAATAATCATAGTGCAGAGGGGAAATCTAAGGAGATTATGGATGGTGTGAAGGCAAAGATAACTTTGACAAAACTAACTGAGAAACAATCAAGGGGCATACCTAGTGTAGCCATCACTGCAGCAAAGATGATTATGCCTACAGGCTGCATCCTTAATTTTCCGATTGGATACCTATAGATGTTTATCGTTTTCATTGACAAGTGAGTGAACCAAAGTATGCCGCCGGCCATGAGATCAAGTAAAGAATCTAATGTTGATGCCGCAATGGCTATGGAACCGCTCTTTATGGTAGCATAGAGCTGTACAATACTCAAATTGTTATTTTAACAGCTGAAGCACAAGGAATGAGTGACATTCACAATGATATAGCAGAAAATTTTTAAATTTTATAAGCAAAATTCTTCAACTTGATGTGTTTGTTCTTGAAACTGATTAGAAATCTTCAAAGAAAAAGAAAAAAGTACCTTAAATGCCAGCAAAACAATATTTGCATAATTAGAAATCTGCATGGCTCTTTCATGTTGGGCCTGGTCTTCATCTTCATCATCTTCACCATCTCCACCATCATTGCTTTCAGAGGATGCATCCAAAGCATTAACTTCTTCAAAGGATTTTAAGGTCTCAAATTGTGTTTTATAGTATTCCTTTTCACCTATGAAAGAAAAGAACAATTGAAAGCTATAATAAAAGCAAAATTTTATTTATTTTAGAATCTTCAATTTGTAAAACATAAAGTTGTTAATTTCTTTTTCTATTTTGTTCCCAATGCATTTTAAAAACTTGATTAACTTAGCCAAATAATTGCAGAAGACTCAGTTGAGTCAATATACTTTGAGTAAAAACTATAAGGGATCGTTCTAAGAAATTGTTAGCTCTTTCGCAAAAGTCACATATTATGAAAATTTTTAAATGATTACAAATGCGACACTGCAAGCTAATTGATACGCCTATTGCAGAAGGTAACAGTTTGAGCCAAAAAATGTGACCTAAGACTCCACAAGAAAGGAACAGGTAGCAAGAGTTTCTTATTCTTGTGTCGTTCGAAGCCTTATATATGTTATGATATGCACAGGGCCATATATTTGTTTTGCAGTTGGAATGGTAAGCAAATATATCAATCAAATCTAGGACAACCCTGTTAGAAAACTGTCAAAAGGATATCATTTAAAAACCAAACACAAACATACCAAAAATAATTTCTTGAGAGATGTAAGTTGCACAAAAGAAAGTGAATTTAGAGTAAAAATCTATGCATAGAGTGATTGCAGATCTATTTACGAAGTTTATACCTAGATATGTTTACAATGCCAATGTTAAATCTTTAAGATTGCGTAGATTTTGATGTAATTATTTTGGACATTTTGATGAAGAGTTTTTAATAATTTTTCATGTATATAATGCCTATTAAGTTTAGTAATATATTTATGAAGCACACACATGTATAAGTCTTTTTTATCTAAAGGAATAGGGAATGGGGATAATGGGGTTCGAACTCTCACCTTACTTGTCTTCAGCTTCTTAGCCTAGTACATAATATACCTTAGGCAGTAAATTGACTTTCTCACATAGGCAATCACCTCTAAAGGTTTAGTGCTGTATAGACATGAAATTAGTTTTAAGCATTATAAGAGAGCTTAAGCTTAAAACGAAATCATACAGTGTATCAAGATGAAGTCATGTATATTATGATAGAAAAGTGAATAATCCCACAATTTACTTTTTCAGTCTTTATGCCAGGTGGACGTCCTGTTAATATAGTAAACAATAAGTAGAGTTGTAGATCACATGAGGTACTGATTGCATATGAACTATCACTTGTACAGTATAGAAACTGAGATAAACGCATATGCTTCATGAGAAAAGAAGAATAATGCTATAACATGTGTTTCATACTACATGTGCATTATTCGATCAAAATGGGTAACAAAAAAATTGATCTATACTTCTTAGTTGTGTGAGACTGGCTTTTTGACTGTTTCTTAAAGTGTCAATTCAATGTTAGCTTTTGGGAATGTTATCAATGACTATGAATCATTCAAATGTAACATATCCGAAAAGTAGTTGAATTTGGAATGAAGAGATTCTAAAAGACGGGAAGACCATTTAAGTGTCACATTTAATTGTATTCACTGGTTAACCAAATTATGTTTTATACAATTAAATATAATTGTGAATACAAAACTATATTGTGCAATTGAGATCATGAAAAATTTAAAATGTGACTAAATAGATATAGGGTAGTACAAACTTACTCTAATTAAATACTTTAATCATTATAGCAATTATATAGCAACGAGCTCTTGAGATATAAAGTATGTTGATGGCACAACCTATTTTCTTGTATGAACCTTGTACGAAAATAGAGATATTGTTCTCTTAAAATTAAATGTGAAAGTATCAAATCTGTTATGTGTGGGCGGGAGATGTTGATATTGGTGCATGGAACCTCCTATAATGGGTTTCTCTTTCTCAGATAATGTTTTATCTTCCTTTAATTTAAATTAAGCATAAAAGCACCATCATATTTCACACATATTTTGATGAAGAAATGACAAGAGAAAAAAGAAAAAAAAATTTTTGTTTGAAAGAGAATTGACGTGAGGTACCTCCGTAAGATATAGACCGAAAATCGAACAATTTTCAAACAAGTGATTTTGTTTTAAACCGGTTAGTCAAGTTCGATGTTTCGACTATAAATACTTAAGAACAATTTTAATTTTGCAAATTTTATTTATTTATATCTATCAATTGTGTTAATATATATATATATATATAATCTTACAAATTGCAATACAGATTTAGAGCTAGAAACATATTCTTAGAAGCCAAACATGAAAGCTGAAAAGCAGAAAAAGTAAACGCATTTCCCAGTTGTTCCTATAGAGAAAAAATAAAATACTGAAAGAGAGACCTGGAGTTAAGCCTTTGTTTTTGGAGACATCAATGTGGAAAGGGGACTCAGCATCCAGACCAGGGCGAACCTTATCAGGTAACCTCGACACAAACTCATTCCTCAGCGAGTTCAACGAGTTACGCCTATTGAACCGTCCACGTTTTCCGCTCTCACTCTTCACAAGCAACGCCGTCTTTACACCCGCACTCGATTCACCATCCATGTCTTGGACCCACCTCTGCTCTGCTTCCTGAATCCCTCTTTTTCTTTTTTTCACTGAGATTAAATTTTACCACGTTTCACCATAAAAAGAAAACGAAGAATTTTATTTGTTCCAAAATCCTGACAGACACCATTTTAGTACTCAATAATTGAGTTTTCGTTCGTAAAAAACGTCCTTATCTTCTTGTTCTGGAATCGACTTCCTAGTTTCCAAGAGTTAGGTTGGCTTTTACCTTTTCCGAGGAAAGTAACTAAAGTACGTTAAATGTTGTAGGATTCTTTTAAGGGGTTTGTTACGAAGAAATTTATACCTTTTTTTTTCTTAAAATTTTATTATTGAATATTTGATTTTAATATTTAGTTTAAGATAATTTGATTTAAAAAAAAAGTGATAAATTTTTAATAATATTTAAATTTTTAAAATCAAAAATCATAATTTTTTTATCATATTTTAAGATTTTGAAAAAAAATTATGTTATTTTTAGATTTGATGTGAATAAAAAATTATAAAATAAATTTACTATTTTTAAAAGTATGTATGGAAGTGATTATAAATTAATTATAAATTTTTGCTGTTAAATTTTTTTTATATTGCGATTAATGACATTTGATACGAAAAATATTTTAAATAATCTTAAAAAAAATTAAACAATTATTTAAGGTATTTTTGATTAGAAAACATCTTAAATAATAATAAAAAAAGTAATCCTAAAAAATAAACGTTAAAAGAAAAGTCAAATTTACAATATAATAGTTAATAATCATATGTTTTAACCAATTGAACTACTCTATTTTTTTTATATTTTACCTTTTAAATCTTATAAATAATGAAAGAGATTATTTATGGTATTTTTAATAAAAAAACGTCTTAAATAAATAGTATAAAAATTGAAAGGTATTATTTAAGGTATTTTTGACTAAAAACTTATCAAATAATCTTCCTAAAAAAATATTAAAGTGCTAAAAGGAAGGGTTGGACCTACAACCGTATAGTTAATAACCATATACACTAACCAACTGAGCTACTCTAGTTTTTTTAAATTTTATCTCTTAAATCTTATAAGTAATTAAAGGGATTATTTAAAGTGTTTTTAGTAAAAAAACACCTTAAATAATATAGTTAAAAAAAGTGAAGATTTTATTTAAGACGTTTTTGGTAAAAAAATGCCTTAAATAATATCTTTTAAAAAATTGAAAAGTATTATTTAAAGCATTTTTTACCAAAAAATACTTTAAATAATCCCCTTTAAAAAAATATTAGAGATTATTTGGACAAAAACGCCTTAAATAATCCCTTCATATTTTTTAAAAAGCATTTATTTAAGGCACTTTTGAACAAAGAATGTCTTAAATAATCTCTTTTAAAGTAATAAAATGGATTATTTAAGGCGTTTTTCAATTAGAAACATTATAAATAATCCCTAATATTTTTTTAATGATATTTTATAAATAAAAATAGCAATCAAATAAAATATTTATCTTTTTTTGCTGTTAAAGGTATCATTTATCATTTGGGTATTTATTATTAATAAAAACTAATAAAAAATTACCATCATATATGTTAACAAGATTATGGTAATTATTCAAGAATTAATATATGTGAATTTTTTCAACAAAACAAGTGAATCTGAACATAAGATGCCCTGAAAATGGAAGAAAACTCTAGGTATTGCACTTTTTCGAGTATCACACTTTTCTCCAAAATCCAAGATTATGTGAACCAAACATCCCCTTATAGTTAAATACTACAATGACTTTTCTCTAATTTCCTTTCCTTTTTCTGATAACAAGTTTGATGTTGGTATTGTCCTGTCTTCAGCTTTTCATTATGACTTAAAATAGAAAACTTTTCACTATGGACTTGTTTTCTTGTCCTTTTGTTAATGTTTGATTATGGACTTGTTTGATTAAGAGATTACCAAAAAATGTATTTTTTTTTTAATAAAGTTTTAGTAAATTGTTATAAAGTTGGTGTTTAATAGTTGACAAACAAAAAATATATATATGAATTATTAAAATTTATTATATTAAAATTTTAATTGAGTTTGATGCTTATGAGTAAATTTGAATTTATGAGTAAAATAATACCAATTCAATTAAAAAATTATATAAAAATTAAAAAAACAAATTAACCTTATTTATAAATGTAAGAGTGATATTAGGCATTTACTAATGCCAATTAAGGTGTAATTGGAGTGGGAATAAGAGATTTTAGGCTAATTAGTTATGACTGGTCATTTGTCTTCAAAAGTTATATTTGTATTATTAGTTTGAAAAAGGTTGAGCATAAGTTAGTAATTTATACCCATACATCAAAAGAATTTTCAAAAGGGTTTGCAGTTAAGGAAAAAAATCATTTTCATTGCTAAAAAATAGTGAAAATTTTCACTATTTTATTAATTAATTTTTATATTTAATTTAAAATTAATTAATTCGATTAGGTTAATTATATGTTGTGTATTATCAATAATTTTCACAAAAGGGGGTAAGATGATGTTTTAAGCAGTTATGCAACTAGAACCTTTGGCATGAATAAAAGTGTTATGAGTTCCATACAAATTATTTCTCAATACAATTGTTTTTAAATTCATTAAAATTTCATGTACTGATTCTTGAATACCTACTATGGTAGAATATTCATGTGGTACTTTCTTAGATTTTGCACGTATAATGCATGTTCTTTCTATTTCTCCTAGCAAAGCTATTCACATCGCAATACCTATTGTGTTGGCTTGGCTTTTCATAAGTGGAGACAGAATAAAGTGTCCATAATAAAGACACTTACTATCTATTCATGATTCAACACACTTTCACATAATGTCTGAGTTAAGGCTTTTACTTTCTTTTGAATCATATTAATATTATTTTATTTGATCAGATCATTGAATCATTTATTTCTTTTAAAATCTCTTTAGTATTTATTTCTACACACATTTTTTTAAGGGGTTTATTGCCATTAGGGGTTTACATCTTGTATGAAACTTAATAGTATACCACTTCTATGAATTGTTCATAAGGTTGCATCTCTTCCAAGACTAAAACCTTTTATCATAACTTTCAGTCATGATACACCAAATTCGGCTTGTTTACTAATAGAAAGAATAGATCTGTCATTTCTTGAAATCTCTCTTCTGATTCACAATCGTGATATACTGTATATCCCCTTATTCTGGTCATGGAATAGATGAAATAAATCAAAAAAGGAATTTTTATTCAAGAATGAAATCTTATTGGAACTGCCTAGTTCATCTTTTGGAACCATATCACATCTCAAATTTGATGAAATATGATGAATTGAGAAGATACATTGTAAATACATAATTATCTTGAATATATTAACTTTTTTTTTATCGCTGGGAAAGGACAAAAGAAAACATCTTATTGGTTTACTAGAGACATTTACATCTTGTTTTAGCTTAGTGGAAACAAAATGCTTTTCTTAAAGATTTTCTCAAATTGAAATAGAGAACAAAGTAATTAGAAAAATTGTTCTATTCCCATTTTTCTAGAAGGATCATGTAAAAAGTGAATTGTTTTGAATATATTTAGAAAGAAAAGCTAACATTGATATTGAGCTTAATTCTTTTTTCATTTCATTCCCACTTTAGTTTTTTTTTTTTTATTTATCTATCTTCCATAAAAGAGCCTAATGAAACGAAAATTTCATGTTCGGCTTTGTATTAGACACATTAAAAATAATGAATCAACATTGACTATAACCCTTAGCCTTCTAAGCTAATGATGCAAGTTCGATTCCCACTACTTGCTCGATATTTGAATTCTATTTATTTGAATATTTATTTATTCAATTCATTGATACATTAATTAATGCATCATTGAATTGAATTAATAAATACTCAATTCCAAAAATTTTTTCACATGTTCTTTAGATTTTCCAAACAAGAGAAAAGAAAAAACCGAATAAGAGAAAAAAGTCAAAATGTAAAAAAAAAATCATAATGAAAAACATCTATTTTCTAATGTATAGAAATAGATATATGAAATGTATGATCTAGTATGTCTATTTGTGAACATGAAATAAAAAAAATACGCTTGATCCCATGTCTAAATAAAAACAGTAAATTAACTAAATTTCAATTATAAATTAACTAAATTAAGTAAAAATAAGTTGAATAAATATTAATAATAGATTTAATTGGAAGTAAATTTATCACCTTAGATAAAGTAGTGAAAATTTTCATACTTTTTAAATAGTGGGGGGGATCTTTTCTCCTACACTTAAGCATGTGTTCAAGTGATGTTTAACTAGCCATAAAGTATCTTGAAGAAGGTTCTACACTTAACATGTTTAACTACATTTATTTAGACTTGTCAGGCCAAATTTAAGAAGGGCCTATAGAGGATATTAATAAGTTTCAAGCTTATCCAAGCTTAGCACTACTTGAAATATGAGCCTCATTTTGCTACCCAACTCTGATTTTAAATGAAAACAAATTGTGTCGACTTGACCAAGCTTGCCCATAATTTTAATTTTTTTTAAGCAAAAAAATAAAAGAACATTTTATAATAAATATTAATTATGACAAAACAAACAAAGCATAAAAAATGACTTTGTTAATTTAATTTTGGATTTGGGTGAGATTGGATACATATATTAGTATAAAATATTAATGTTTACTCATATATTATTTAATTCATTATTTATTTTTTATGTAATATAATTATAAATATAAAATAAATAAAAAAATTATCAAGTCGGCTAGGCTTGAGCTTTAAATATTAAGCCCAAGGCCCAAATCCATTTTTTAAATGGGCCTAAAATTCAAGCTCATGCCCATTTAACGAGCCTAAAATTTATGCTCAAGCCTTTTTAAATTTTTGGTAGACTTTCGAGGTTAGATGGGTAAACCAACCCTTGGATTGATTTACATAGATTATCTTGTTGACATTTAATTAGGTTATGCATGGGTTTTACAAATTTTAGAGGGTAACCTTAAAATTTTAAAAAAGCTTTGGAAGTAATGACATGGATTAAACACACTTGAAACTGTTAGCTCAAGACTTGTAAAACTTACATCTTCATCATGAACTTATTAATGATGAACTTCTATCGTATCTTTGGTTGTAGTATTCCTTTTTTAGTCTTGGTTGATCCTAAGATAGAACTTTCAAAGAACATATGAACTGGCTTCAAGCATGTTGCAAATGCCACTTTTCTTAAGGCTTATTTTGTTTCTACTAGTTACAATATGTAAAAAAGATATAATCGAAATACCTCCAAGATACAATGAAACCTATGTTTGATTTACCTTGCACTAAAAAAATCAAACCACTAAAATCTCCTTAATAAGATATGGAAATTTTTTATTTTCGACAAGTTTTCTTACAATAAAAATGCTAAAGAAACAAGCATTTATTTAAAAAATAATGGGAAAAAAGAAAAAGTTTATGAGTTATCAACTCTATTGAATTCCATTCTAATTTACCTTCCAAATGAATATCTAAAAGCTCTATTTATAAATATTAAATTCTAAGATTATGTCCCTTTGATTATGTTGTCTCAATAAAAAAAACACTTTGTTTAATATAAAATATGCCTTTTTGAATAAGTAAAGTTACAATAGTTCGTTTGAATGATCACTTTTTCATTCCAAAAAAAATCATTTTTCATGTTTTAGAAAATTACTATTTTTCAACTAAAATAGTCAACTACTTTCGTAAGGCGATTGACTGCCTCATTGTAATTTACATTTCCAAAACATCCCATAAAGCAAGATTGTTGACTGTTACCTTAGAGCAGTTGACTTTCTTTAATTTCAGAGTGCTCAAAACTTAAACAATTAGTAGTGTAATTTATTCCAACCATAATAGTCAATTGCCTAGGGTAAAAAGTCAATTACCCTTTTATAAGTTTTGTTTCAAGAGGTTGGTACCTTTCTAGAATGTATAGTAGTTGATTCTTAGTATAGGTAGTCAATTGTTCCTTAAAGCTAGTATATGGTAGTCAATTACTCTTGCAAAGGCAATTGATTGCTTCTATATATGATAACCCTTATTTCATTAATTCTTTAAGTTTAGAATCAATGTTATTAACCATAAAACATTACCTTAAGTTATTTATTTTTATTAAATCTTTATTTATTATTTTCATATTGTGAAAAAATTTCCAACATTCCTCGACCTATTTTCAAAATATGGCATAGGTGAAGATATCATAAAGTATGATTTCAAAATCTTTACTTTAGTGATAAAGTCTTATTGAGTTAGTTGAATTGAATGATAGATCTTAAATCTTTAAATCAATCAATTTATGTGACTAGTTAAGCACTAAACCACACAAAAGACTTCAATATTCCACCAACGTGTATTTTAGCAATGTTTTAACACAATTTCAATGATTGTATGTCATGTATATTCATGAATGATTTTAGAGCCAAGCTCATTATTCCTAAAAGCAGCACCATTTCCATTCATATAGTGAACTCCATCCAGAATGGAACCATATTAGCATTCAACAATAGATTGACATATTATGGATCTATTAAGAGGTAAATCTCAACATTTCTTTATAACATATGGTTCAAGTACTTATCTACCTTGAGATGATATTATTTTAAGTACGTGTAACCATATTCAAATGATGTACTTTGACTCAGTAAAACTTAAGACTTAATATGCAATTAAGCATTGAATTGAGATTCCATCATATGTGACAAAATAATTAAGCGTGTTATCTATCCCCATGATAATCTAAACATTGTTTCAATATAATTCCTTTATCAAAGGATTTGTTCCTTGGGTTTTGATAAAATATGTGATGCACCCCTCGTCAATTTGCACATAGCTATGCTTTTGCTATATCTAGATTTCAATTTTCTTAGCTTTGAACCTTTTGATAGTGTAACCTAACTATCACTATCAACTTGAAGTACATTGGCTTAGGCCTGAAAAAAGTTTTTTTTATTCCTTATGTGCCATTTCCAATAATATAAATTCAGCAAAATAGTAAAGTCTTTTTGGTATTTACTTGTTTCTTTAAATTCCAAGAAACATTATCCCCACCATACATGTATATCAATACAATTTCAGAATTATGTTAATACATGCTTAGTCATTTAACTTGCATTGGTTCATCCTATTATTTATCAAAAAATCAAATTACAATGTCATATTACATAGTTGTAAAACCTTCCAATGCAAATCTTATTTTGTTATCCATCTACTATTCTTTTGCTGATCACAAAAGTAATTTCATACCTTCTGTATATTTTTAAACATACATCAATCATATACTTTTTTGTATATTTCATTGCATTATTATCTTTTATTTGCTTATTGTTGTACCAATTGCATAGTAATAAATTCCTCTAAAATCTTCTTTTACTTGGAAAATTCACTTGTCCTTTATATAAATGCAAAATGACATCTTATGTAATTTTTTATTTCATAGATAACCTTTTGGTATAAATTCTTGGTCCACACCAAAATTACCATGTGATTTTCATGATTTCAAATGATGACAACTTATTGAACTTACTATGAATACATTTAACTATATCATATAACGACTCATCTGAATGTCGTCAAAATTTAGGAAAACTCATTGGAATTTCATAGAAGAATTCAAATTTGGTTGAAAAACTCAATGAAATCTAGAAAATTTTCTAGAAAATTTCTAAAAAAATAAGATACCTTCTTGTCAAGCTTTGATCCCCTAAACAATTTTTTACTCTTTTTCCACCAGATTAAATCAGGAACAGACTTCAATTCTTCTAAAATAACTTTTAAAAACTTGGATTGGAACTATTACTCCCTTTTTTGCAATGCCAACCTCATTCCTATTTTTGTCTATTGCTCGATTATTCCATTTGTGTTTTTTCTTTGATTTCTCTTTTTCTCTTTTTTTGTGTCTATTTATAGGCAAAAATTGATAAATTCCTAATCACTTAGGTTTCAAATTTTTAGTATTATCAAAAGAGATCATCATTTATCTTAAAGAATTTAAACTCAACTCCAACCTTATCCCTAGCCACTCCCAATTGAATTTCAGCCATTTAATTCCTTTTTTTTTAAGTTCTCCCTTAAAAAGCTAAACTAATTAGATAATTTAAAGAAAACATTAAAGCTAAAGATAATCAACTAATAAGATAAAACAAAAAAAAATAAAATTACTAAATAAAAAATAGATAAAAGGAAAGAATAAATAAATAAATAAATAAATAGGGTAAATGAGATAAATTTATATAAATTTATATAAATAAAATAAATAAATAAAATAAAATAAAAAATAAAGGAAATTCAATAATTGGAATTGGAACAAGTTCGAGCCCAATTCTTTTAAGCCTCAGATTAAATAGGGTGTCTACACTTCCTATAGATTTTTGGTTCCAACTTAAGTCTATTTTAGGTTACTTGAGTTAAATTTGATCTTAACATCCATTGGACTAGCATTTTTATTTGGCTAAGTATTTTAGGTTACATTTTAGTTTCATTTAGATATTTAAGTATATATTTTCTTAGTTTAGGTGTTCTTTCCAACACTTTTTTGAGTCATTTTCATTTAGAATAGCTTAAGTTTAGGTCTAGTTGCATGCATTAGGGTTTAAGTTGGTTGTTTTAAAAGTTGCATTTAGTGTGATAGGTGTTTAATGAAATGCCTGAATTAAAAATGTGCTTGATTTCATTTCGGTTTTGTAGCTTAGCTTTTAGGCACTTTCCAAATCTATATTAGGTCATTTTTTGGTGCATTCTCATGTCATTTTCATGTTTAATTTTTATTCTATATATTTCATGCTATGGTTGGTTAGGTTAGAAGTTGAATTAGATCAATTGTCAAGTAAATGCTAACTTTCATTTTGGATTTTGTTAGGGAAATTTTTTTATTTTCATTTGTTGCTTCCAGGTTCTGTTTTCTAGCCCTCTTTCTCTTTAATTTCAAATTTAATTCATGTTTTTAAAGTTGCTTAGTTTAATTGTAGGATTTACAACTTTATATTTTTAGTACTTTGCCATTTTTAGTAACTACTATTTTTAGTAAATTTCTCATTTAATGCTCTATTTTTTTTAATTATTAGATTAATTAGGTTTAATTATTTGGTAATTTTTAGATTAATTTTAGGATAATTAGAATGCAAAAACTTTAGCCTACCAAATATACCTTAAATGTTAAAATTGGTACTTATCCTTAGACTAAAGCACCCAATCCATGAAGAGATTATATTTGGAATACTTTCCATCTCTGTTACCTTGCAACCTGTACACTTTTGGTTGTCTACAAACGTAGATCACAAGAGAAGAAAAAGGAAAAGAAAAGGAGAGAGAGAGAGAGAAAGAAATAGCATATGTGGGATTTAAAATAAATGACCTTTACCATAGAAAATTAACGACAAAATTTTGTCGTTAATTCTCGTTCATGACTTTTCGTGATAGAATTATTCTGTCGCTAATAATTATGTCGATATTTCCTAAATTTTAATAGAATTTTTTTAAAAAATAAAAATTATTTTTTAAATATAAAAAAATTTATTCATTTATTTTATTTTGAAATTCAATTTACTTATTAGAATTAGAGATGAAAAGCCATCACTAATTTCATTGATGAATTTGGCACTTGATAGCTTTATTTTTTATAGAATTATCATAGGGCTTATCTGCTTAATTATAACACTTATTTATTTTATTTTTACTTGATTCTTAATGATAAAGTTCAATTTTCACCTAATTCTTTAAAATTATCTTCTTTTTAGGTGAATTAGAGGATTAAAATATAAAAGTGCATTTGCAAGCATTTTTGAAATAAAAATTATCCAAAGAAGATTAAAACAAGCTAATTTGGCCATTCTTAGTGCTTAAAGATCATTTCCCCTTTTCTTCCCTTTCTAAGGCCATGTTAAGAGTACTGGTGCTTGATAATTGATACATTAATAAATGGACTATATGAAGAAATAGAGAGATTGTTGTTGAACCATAGTCCTTTTAACTACACCAAATGTGTATGAAGCATGAGATAATTGACCTTGTTGCAGATGTGAAGAAGTCGAGAGCTACTTATGTGTTATCTTCTAGCACTCTTTGTACGGGATGTAGGAGCCACTAAGAAGTTGCCAAGCTAATTTATAAACTGAATGGAAAAAAGAGTCAACCAAGCCATAAAATAAGGCAAATTTCAATACATGACAAATTGGGACCACTTTGGGAGAGACAACCACACACCCATTTTTCTCTTGCATTTCATGGTTCATGCTAATTTGGAATACCATTTAGAGCTTCCTTAGGTGGATGCTCACTTGGCATAATAAGAAGACTTCATATGTCCATGCAAGACACTTCACATAGGCACATTACAAGATAAAATAAGACCATAAAAATGCTACTGTGATACCCTAATCTCACATCGAGAGATTTTAAATATCTACTATGATATAGAACTAGAGGTTCAAACCCAAAGTTGTGAGGTACTTTTTGTGAGATAAAATCGTAAGACCTTCGAGTCAAAACTGATAATACTTCATAGGTTGGGTATGAATCTCTACAAACAGTATCAGAGCAATCACTAGTCGGACGAAAGCCAAATGCTACGCTGTGAAAGCCACCTTTAGAATGTTGTATGAGCTAAGTGCTATATAGTGGGAGCCACTTTTAAAATCTCAACACCTGGTGTGATCTTGCAATCTATGTGAGCTTTGAGCTTACTTACTTAACATTTGGTGTAATTTAGTGGATTTGTGTGTTTTGTGTTGGGCTTGACGGGGACGTCAGGCTTTAACGAAGAGAAATTATGACACGTTAATCCCACATCGAGAGATTCTAAGGATCTATTATGATATATAAGTAAAGGCTTAAACCTAAACTTGTGAGGTACCCTTTGTAGGATAAAACTGTGAGGCCTTTGGGTTAAAGTAGACAATACCTCATAAGTTAGGTGTGGGTCTCCATAAATGGTATCAAAGCCAGGTTACCAATCAGACAGAAGGTAAACGGTATACCATAAGAGCCATCTCTAGAATCTTGTAGAAGCTAAGTGCTAAACGGTGGGAGCCACCTCTAGAATCCCAATGCCTAGTGTGATCTTATCATCTTGTGTGCTTTGTGTTGGGCTCGATCGGGATGTCAAGCTTTAACGAAGGAAGTTTGTGACACCTCAATCCTATATCGAGATAATATAAAGTTTCATTATGATATATATGTAGAGATCTAAACCTAAACTTGTGAAATGTCTTTTGTAGGATAAACTGTAGATGATATCTCATAGGTTAGATGTAGGTCTCCATAAATGTTATAAGAGTGGACACCAGTTGGATAAGAGCTAAATGTTACACCATAAGAGTCACCTTTAGAATCTTATGAGAGTTAAGTGCTACGCGGTGGGAGCCACCTCTAGAATCCTAACGTTTGGTGTGATTTTGTGATCTATGTGTGCTTTATGTTAGGCTTGCCCAATGTTTGGTGTGATTCGATAGATCTATGTGCTTTACTTTAACAGAGGGAGTTTATGATGCCTTAATCTTATATTGAGAGATTCTGAGGATCTATTATGATATATATAAGTAGAAGCTTAAACCAAACTTGTGAGGTGCCTTTTATAAGACAAAACCATGAAACTTTCAAGTCAAAGCAGATAATACCTTAAAGGTTGGGTGTACGTCTCCACAAATGATCAAAATGATGTAGCGAAAGCATGGTAGGTCCATAATCTACAGGTCCTAAGATTGAGACCTAGCTCTAATACCATTTGTGGAGACCCACACCCAATCTACAAGGTATTATCAGCTTTGACCCTAAAGTCTCATGATTTTGTCTCGTAAAAAGAGCCTCACAAGCTTAGCTTTAAGCATCTACTTATATATAATATCAGAGTGCATAGTGGAAGCATGATTCGATTTAAGTTATGGATTTTGGGTTATTGCTAATTTAGCAAATACTGAATTCTTTTAAATTGGATACTGATTGTGAGTTAATAGTGAATAGATTATAGATTTTGCTATTTAAAAATTTAGATTTTAGAAGAGTTGTGAAATTGTAAGAAATTGTGACATAATTGTTATGTTTTATTTTGTTAGTAAAGAATCATTTGAATAGTCATAATTACATTAAGGTGATTTTAGCTAACTACGATTTAAGTTATGTATTATGTATGTTTCGAGAATATAGAATTTAGAAAAGACTTATACTTTGTGATTGCATCTTGAAACAAGAATTGAGATTAGATACTTAGAATATTTGTTTATTAGGCTAAAATGGATATATTTATATATATTGGAGTTTATATCAATGTGAGAAACAATAAGGAGAACACTTAATTGAAGCTATTAACGTGATATACTATGGACCTATTTAAGAGAAGGATTGTATGTGATATTAAATTGAAACAAATAAAATTTAAGATACGGATTTTGAATTTAGAGGACCAAATTCTTTTAAGTGAGGGAGTATGTAATACCCAAGCCCAAGCTATTATAACCTAATCAATGACCTAGCCCATGATTATCATTAGACTTAAAAAAAAAAAAACTAAAGGAAAAATAAAGATGAAAACTTACTGATAGTTTTTATCGATAGTTTTCTATAGAAAAAAAAAATAAAAGGAAACTTGAATAAACCTTCAAGAAGTAGAAAAGAGGAAAAGGAAATGCAAATCAATCCTAAAAATCACTGATTAAGGTAAGATTTTGCTTAAAATTCTTCAAATTTTTATGTTTTATGGAATTTTCTACAAACCCTAACTTATATTTTTATATATTTTCATCTTCAAAAATATTTCAGCAACTTTCAATGATAATCTGATGAAATTATGGGCACCAATAAAAAGGTTTCTTCAAGACCTTTCTAATGGTATATGTGGCACTTCATTTAGTTGAGTAATTTAAAAGAATTTAGAGTTTAAAGTTTCTGATTTTTAGGTTTTTGACGGTTATAAATGCCCAATTTTTTTATCTACTAGAACTCCCTAC
Source organism: Durio zibethinus (assembly GCF_047325235.1). NCBI lineage: Eukaryota > Viridiplantae > Streptophyta > Magnoliopsida > Malvales > Malvaceae > Durio > Durio zibethinus. Next base: position 8,391,360 of record NC_143174.1, on the reverse strand, counting down.
TCTGGTGGTTGATTTGGTCTAACTTTAGGTGCTTTTGATAGTACAAAATGTGAACTTTTTAGTGGTATAATTATTTTGTTCAGATGATTTATAGGCTAAGAGAATTGAAGCCCCAAAGTAGGCTTCATGAATATGAAACCCAAAAAAATCTGGTAATTTGTGATAATTTGCAAAGTTTTGGTCTTTGAAACTTAAACTTCTTGAAATCATTTTTTCCGAAACTAAATTCTAAGTTGTAGTATTACATTTCTAGTGTAAATTATTACTATCCTTTATCATTAGAAACTGTGCAATATTAGAGATTTTGTGGCTTAAAGTAAGTCAAATGATCACAAAATGCAAAAATTTCAAAATTTAGAAAATTCTATATTTAATTATTTTAAAAATTATTTCCAGCCAATATTTGATGTATTTAGTTATAAATTACTTGAATTTTAGTTATATTATTTTTAATAATTTTTACTTATTTTGATATATTTTTGTTGCATTAATTCCATATTATTAGTATTGTTAAAGGACTATTAAATTATATTCAAATTTACAAAAAAAATGATTACTATTCAATGTTACAAATCAAAAATTTGTAAAAATTTATATTGCTACTGATTTTTATGTTTTAATTCTTAATTTCATATTTATACTTAATTTTAAGCATTTTGCTATATTAAAATAAAATTTGTTTTATATGCTAAAAGAAAATACTTTCAAATAGTTTTGAATTGTCAAAGGTTGCCACACAACCCAATTTGCTTAGGATAACCCATGGAAGGTTTACTTTGTTAAATTTATATTTTAGGTTAAATTTTGATGTTTTAATATTTCTTGAATTATTAGAATATTAAGAAAATTGAGTGATTTACTAATTAAATTTTGGTTTAAAGCGTCAGGTAAGTGACTTGATATCCCATCAGTTTTTATGTCCCTAATAATCAACCTCCATATATTTAGAGTTGAAATATGTAATATATATTATTTTGTCCATTTGTTTTGTAAATCTGGTTGAGCATGCATAATGTATATATGATTTCTTTGTTATGAGTTTGGAATATGGTTTGATATTGTTTTGATTTTTGAATATGATTTCGTAGTAATATATTTATATATCCATCATTTTTTGGAATATGAAATTTTGGTTTGGAATGATTATGGAATTCACCTTTTATGGAGATGCTTGGAGAAAATTTATAACTATTGAATTTGTATATATTGCGTAATATGAAAATATATTTTGGTTTTAGTTTCCTAGTATGACTATATTCTAACCTTGCCAATGGGGGTTAATTGTTGGCCACATCGACATGTGCTTTGTGATATCGATACTGATTTTGAACTATACCACTAATTAAGAATAGTGGTTTTTATTCATCACGCCATCAGTGATATACTTCTGACCTATTGCACTAAAGGGGTTACTATGATCTTTGTTCTGTTTCATTGCACTAAAAGAGTTATTGCGATCTTTGTTCTATCCCATTGCACTAATGGGTTCATTATGATTGTCAATGTAACGATCTAGTTGCTTTTAATATACTTCTATCCCATTGCACTAGAGGAAAAATTATGATTTTGACCTATGCCATAGAGGTTAAGTAAGGTCGTAATATGTTATGGGAGACTATAAAATTTATAATTTTGTGATATTTGATTCTATTTTGTGATATGAGAATCTAGTTTTGATAATATGTTTGTGAATACAAAATTACCCAAAATATTTTTGAATCATTTAGTTAATATTTTGGCTTAAATATTTTGTGGCATGCATAATTCAACTGAGGGGATGTTGGTTATTCGCTGAGTCATCATACTCATTTTTTAAATTTTTATTACTTTTCAAATTTTGATATTTTCAATTTCAGGGCTTAGTTTTAACAAGAGATTAATTTGGAAGACTTCATTTATTCTTTGTCATCATATAGTTTGTAATGTGAATACCTTAATATAATAAAATTAGAATATTTTTGTGTTTTTCAATCAAATGCAATACGTGAATTTTAGAGACTTGGATTGTAAATTATAAATTTCAAATACCCTTTGGAGTTTGATTTTGAATTAGTATGGTATTTTGGAGTTTGATTAGTGTGATATCTATTACCTTACATATTGGTGGGATTCGACTCATCAGTATACAGCATTGTTACATCCTAAATTTTTAGGTTTAAGGTATGACAGTTAGTGGTATTAAAGCGGTTATCAGTCGATAGAAACTAAGTGTTATACAATGGAAGCCACTTCTAAAATTCTATGGGAGCTAAGTGTTGCACGATGAAAGCTATCTCTAGAGTCCTAATGTCTAGTGTGATCCTATGATTTCTGCATACTTTGTGTTGGGCTTATCTAATGTTTGGTGTAACTTGATGGATTTGTGAGCTTTATGTTGGATTTGACAGGGATTTCAAGCTTTAATGGGGGGAGTTCATGACACCCTATTCCCACATCGAGAGATTTTGAAGATTTGCTATTATATTTAAGTAAAGGCTTAAACCCCAACTTAAGAGACACATTTTGTAATACAAAACCATGAGACTTTAGAATTAAAGCGAATAATACCTCGTAAGTTAGATGCAAGTCTTCACAGCTACTACCTCCACTATTTTTTTAATTGAAAATTCATGGTTTTGGGGGAGAATGTTGATTGAAAATTCAAGTGCTGAGGTGGTTGATGAGTTGGCATAAAAGAGGAAGCCAATTGGCATATATATGAAGCTCTCACATGAGCATAGGTGAGGTTGATTGGCTGTATGAGAGACAAGTCAGCAAGCAACATTACCTACATACCAGTTCAGTTTGAGAAGCATTTCACCATTAAAGTCTCACCTTTTAGGTGTTAAGTTGGCCATTTACATGTCTAATACATGGTAGCTTCAAGAACTTTCATTGGTCCTCGCAAAGAAGATTGACATGGGCTACAAGAAGCATAAATCGCATAGATATTCCTTTGTTGCCAAAAATTCTACTTGTCATGGTTTGGAGGCTATTCATGTTATTCGTACTTTATTCTCCCTCATATGAAAGGTACACATGGCTGTCCATATGTCTAATATGTGGCTGTATTTTACTCTCCATTGGTCCACCTAAGATAAATATATGGGCTATAGTAACGTGCAAATGCTAAGTTAGCATGGATGCTATTGGAGTTAAAGTCAGCTATGGTTCAAGGCATTTTGTTCCAAATTTGTTTGTATAAGGAACATGAAGGGCTATCAACATATGTCTTACATGGAAGCACTAAGAAACTCGAATGGTTCACATAAAAAAGCTCACATGGTAGATGAATGACATGGACAAGAAGCCAAAGAGAATCATGTTATTTATTCTGCTTAGAATTCCCCATGCTACTCTAAAAAATTTAAGGCTAACTTTGCCATTTCAAGACACTTGATTGGCTAAAAAAAAACCTAGATTCTTTCTATATATAGGACATTTAAGGTAAAGAATAAAGGAACCACCCTTATGATTTTTTTTCCTTTCTTTTTCTTTTTACCCAATAAAGCCATTTAAGGCAGCCACCATGGCTGACCTTGTTGTAGCCTTTTCAGGCTCCATTTTTGCTTTTTTTTTTTTGTATTTTGTTAGTTACTTACTCCATTCTTTTTACCTTTTAAGCACAAAGCCTTTATATACAATTTAAGCCTTGTTTCTTTACATTTTGTTAGTACAATTTTCAGTTTCTATTCTCTACATTTCCAATACTATGTCTTTTAATTTCCAGTCTTGTTATCTTCTTGTTTGAGCTTGTACTTAGCTTTAAGATGAAACTTTAAGAAGATTTGGGGCATGAGAAATCAACCATTATGACTCAATGACTTACTCTCAATTTAATGCTTCTAATTTTAATTTAAGGTCCATTAAGATTGATATTTGTGTTTATTTACTTTATGTTTAATCTTGTTTTCATGCCTTTCAATCATGTTTAATTGTTTGCTTTAAGGCATTAAATTTTTAGCACTTTTGTTGTAAACATTTTCCTTTTATTTTAATTTTTATGTGTTGCTTTCAACCTAGTTTTTCTCATTGATCTATTCGAGTTTTGAAGTAGGCTAATGCATTTTTAGTTTGTTTTTGTCCATTTTAAGGTCATGCATTCATATTTAATGTTTCTGTCATTCACTTTTAGTTTTATTAGCAATCAATCCATTATGTCCTTATTAATTTCCATTTTGTCTATATTTGCATATATTATATTGACTTTTTGTCCAGCTTTTTAGAGTAAATTTCTATTGCATTTTAAGTTTATTGTAAGGTTGTGAAGTCTATTTTAAGTTTCTATTTGTGTCGAGCTTCAGTGTAAGGATATTTTTGAAAAAACAAAAAATGAGAAAAGAACGATCACGTATAAAGGTAATGAGTGTTCTCTGTATTTGCACTCTGACGCATAAGTCAAAAATCCTAATAAAGGAGGTTGAAAGGAGGGAAAGAAAAGAGAGTTGAGACAAAATGCAAGAACCTACTATAATACTACCTGAATGCCCATATTTATAAATAAGAAGTAGGGGGTCAATGGAGGATAATAATGACATAGTCAAGTTGGTGTGGCATTGAGTGTGTTGGTCGACCTGACATGTCATATTAGCATAAATGTCCAAAATGCCCCTAGTTGTTTACCAGGGGCTTTTAATAAAGAAAAAGGCCATTATGCCTTTTGGACCACTAAATGCCCTCAACATTTTGCCCCATTATCATGCAATCTGAATATCAGACTATTAGGCGTGCTATTAATTCATTTTGTATAAGTTAACCAACTTAAAAAAAGGGGAAAAATATTTGATCTTTTATGGCCGAGGTTGACATAGAGATTTGCATCAATAGAATTGGCCTTTTTCTTACAGTTTGAGGTGAGGTGGTGTAAGCCATCCTGGAGAGAGTCTGATCTTACGTATGTGCTTTGGGTTGAGTGCAAGGATGAGTTGAAGGTTGCCAAGGTGTCATTTGTCAGGGATGATCTAAAATTAATATAGGAGCTCATCTAGTCGATATGGGATTTAGACATTTTTTTGAAAGTTAGGATTTTAGTCTTTGTTTTAAGTTCTGGTGATGAACTGGCCATCGGTTCACCAGGCTAGTTCGCTCTAAGAAGCAATTCGATCTAACCAATCTGATCAAGTCTGGCAATAAGGTCACATTAATAAGGAGAGAAGTGGTTTGGGTGGTAAAATTTAGAGTGGGAAAAATGAAAAGACATCTCTTAATGGCGCTCTAACATGTGGCACAATATGGGCCATTCATTTTATTCGAATCATGACTATAAAAAAGATTACTGGGGCCTTCATTTTCTATCTTTTTGCTTTCTTACTCTCCATCCGATCTAGATTTTTTTACTTCAAAAGCTTTCTTTTTTTTGACCTTACAATTCTCTTCTTTTCATTTATTCTCTCTATTTTATTTGATACATCCTCTTTTCATCATATCTTCTAATTTCAATTCTAAGAAGGCTAATAGTTTTAAGGTCAAGCCTAGAAGGGTCAACTCTGGTAAAATGATGATGACTTAGTCCCACCAATTATCGCAGGTCGGGACTATTACAAGAGCACTTACCAGCTTAACCCTATGTCTAAGAAAGGGTAGTAACGAAATGATGAGAATGCTCGAGTAAAAGAAGAGTAAGTCTGAGCATGGAAAAGTTATATGCTCAAATATATTTTGACTTGAAGAATCCACCTTCTTTATTTGTCTTTCAGTTGGTCCATCTTTTATGGCAGACATTCCCTCATCTTCGATTGTTTCTTTTTCTAGGGTCCAGTCTCATCAATTTTCTTCTTTTTCTACTCTTCTACCTATAAATGCTACCATTTTTTATTCTTTTTTTATCAATTCTTATTAACATCACTTTTTTCCTCGATAGGTCTCTTTTTCCTACTTTCTTACCCCGAGGTTGTGGTGTTTTCGACCATTACACTATCTAGGAATCTTACTATTGGTCAAAAGTCTTAGTCTTCTAACGATGAAGACTTTAACGACAAAAAAAGTTTTAAAAAAGAGTAGAAGGAAAAGGGTACCCCTATTGGGGAAGATGGTAACAAAAAAGAGAGTTTCTTAAGGTAGGACAAGTTAGCTAAGGTTCCTGTATATACTCTATGCAACCTCGATATGACCTTTAAGGACGTGATAAGGTAACTGAAAAGCCAGGCCAATGTTGAAGATTGGCTTAACATGTGTTCAGTTCATCACATCCGTGCTCTGGTAATGAACTTTCATTTTCCTAGAGAAAGGTATAGCATATTAATGTCAAAATCTTCAAATCAAGTTACTAATAAATTGGAACCACATTGGTGCTGGGTATATTAGGATTCGTTCATAGCCAGTCTGAGGTTTCCACTTTATTATTTATTTGTTTCAATTTCTAATTCTTATAATTTAAATATGAGTCAGGTCAACCCTAACTCTATACAGTATATAGTAGGTTTATCATTCTTTATCAACACTTAGATATTCTTCCCAATCTCCCTCTATTCAGAGAATTTTTTATGTTAAAAAGTACCCCAGCGATATAAGGTGGTACTACGTCACAGCTTAGCCTAATAAGAAACTATCTATTAATTGGTTGAGCTCTATCAAAAACTAGAAGCTACTCTTTCTCAGCCTTAAAAAATAAAAGCCAAATAAAGGTGATGAGATCAAGGCTGACATTGAGGCTGAGGTTGAGGTCAAGGCCTAGGAAGTAATAAATGAGCTCGGCCAATCTGTAGACATTCCTATTGCTCTTTTCGTCCTATACCTATTAGATTAGGATAAAATAATAGAGTACACCTGTAGGGGGAGCTTGTCATAAATGCCTACAAGCTGATCACCCTCAAAGAAATAAATGAGACAAAATACTGGGTAAGTGTAAGGTAACCTCGTAGGATCTTTAATTCTTTTGATTTTTTATCTAATGCTTAGCTCGATTTTGTAAATATGTCAACCAACAAGGACTTCAACTTCTCCTTATTCCAACATAAGCCTAGGTTTAAGAAAGCCCAAAGTAAAAAAATTAAGCTCAGAGCCCCCTTTCGTGGGGGAAATAACGTCATCAACCTTATAATGGATAAGCAATTGAGCTCCTCAACTCGGCATTCTCTTACTAGTAGAAAACAAAAGACCACAGCTCATCGAGAGCTTTTTATGGTAACTCCCCCACTTATAAAAAAATCGAGGACTAAGGCCTTTCATTCTACCTTAGAAAATCAGAAGTCTAAGGTATTAAGGCCTAATTCAAAGAAGGTTTACACAAGGTTAGAGTACACCCCAACTAGCAACCCCTCAAAAGTTTCGATGTGGCAAGAAGGTTCTGCAAAGTAATAGTTCCTCAAAATAGTAAGTGTTGATTAACTTCAGCTCAGCCCATCATTATTCTAGTTTTTTATTTTGCTAAGTTTGAGTTCGTCTTATGCAATTTTTTAACAACTCCCTTTTGCCCCCTAGACAACACCACCCAAGCCTTCCATTACACATATCTAGCTATGGCCCACCTACTTAAAGTCGAGAAAGATATAATCATTCTAAGCAAAGAACATCCAAAAAGCTCAGACACTTTGGGCAGTCTAAGGTCTAGCCTCAGCATGTCTAACAAAAAAGAGGTAGAGCAAAGAAAAAAGATTGACAAGCTAACGGCCAAGTTAGAGAGCATCTACATTGAGATGGCCTCAACAAAGTCAATGAGGGAACATGCTAAACTAAAACTTAGTGATACTTAGGCTAAGATAGCTAGGCTGAAGTCTAAATTGAAAGCTAAGGAGTAGAAAAAAAAAGCTAAAAAAAAAAACAATCGAGAACTTTAAGGCCTTCAATGAATTTCGTAAGCCTCAAGTAGAGTTCTCCAAAGATAGTGTGCTCTATGCCTTTAAACTAGCTATGTATAAAGTATAGTTCAAATTCACCAACCTCAACCTTGATCTATCTGATATTGATATAAATAATATCATATCGAGGTTTTCTTCAAATCAATCAGACGAAAGGAAAAAAAAGGAAATGATAAAGATGAAGCACTAGATATCGAGCTTAAGGCTACTCTAGAAGCTAAGGCTAGAGAAGATAGGGCTGAAAAGGTATAGGTCAATGTTGATCCTACTATTGCTAAGGATATATGTGCCATTGCTATTATTGCGAATGTTGTTGATTCTTAGCTCTTCTTTTTTTATTTTTTTTGTTGACTTTTGTAAATTTTTATGGATTTTTGTTCAAAACTGCTGATGTATGAGGTTGGTTTTTATTGTGACCTCTGAAAGGAATCACTCTATACAAACTTTTGTCAACAATAATTCTTTTAAACTAACCTGATTACTTAATGGAGAATTAAATACATTTTGTTCAAGATTTAGTTTAATACTATTTTTCCTTTACTTGTTTGAGTTTAAGCTTGGTTAACTATTAACGGTGATGTCATGATATAAGTTTTATGGATTTAGCTCAAACTATTCAAAATAAATTAGCCAATAATTGATCTGAATCAAAATAATCTAAAGTTTAAGCTCAATTAGAGTAAGTTAAAAATTCACCAAGCATTATGGAATATCTCAAATTAACTTGGGAATCCATCTTGACACAAATCTCAAGTCGAATTGCATAAGGTCGATTAAGACCTGAGCCTATAAATTAAAACATCAGCCAAGTGTTTAATCATTATGAGCTTGGTTAGCCTAAACTATTGATAATACACCTTCAAATTACTTGCGTTCCATGCCTTTGGAATGATATTAACGTTCATGTCATGTATAAGTCATGTCATAAATGACTTTTTTAACCACATATGGTCATTTCTAGGTTGGAGCTAACTTTCTATCTTGATCATCAATTCCTGAGGTTTCGACCTTCCTAAGTACCAGGTCGTCCTTCTTAATGTTCTTATATCAAACTTTTTTGTTATAATAGCTAGATACCTTTTATTTGTAAGCTGCTATTCATGTTAGAGCCATGTCTTTTGTTTTTCAACTAGATCTAGATCAGCCTGTAGAACCTATTCAATTATTTCTTCTAACCCTAACTTGACTCTCAAGCTCAAAAGACCGATCTCAATAGGTACCATAACTTCTATTTCAAATGCTAGGTGGAATAAGATTTCTTTTGTAGGTACCTTAGTGGTTGTCCTTAGGGCTCATAGTACCCCGAAGAGTTTATCGACCCACTTTCCCTTCATCTCATTTAATATTTTTTTAGGGCCTCCAATGTTGTCTTATTGTAGCCTCAGCTTGTCCATAGACTGAGAGTGAGTGACCAACGTAAATCTTAGGTCGATATGAAGATTTGAACACCATTCTTTGAACTTTGAATTTTTAAATTGTTGACCATTATCCATTATTATGGACCAAAGTAGGTCGAATCTACAAATTATGTTCTTTCATACAAATTTCTCAACCAGGGTCTCAATCATAATGGCTAAAGCCTCAACTTTTAACCATTTTGTGAAGTTGTCTACCACTATCATAACAAATCTCCTCTACCTTATGGCAAGGGTAAATGGTTCGAGGACATTCATTCCTCACTGCATGAAAGGCCAAGGGCTGATAATAGAAGTGAGATCAATCAATGAAAGATGTTTCACATCAACAACCATCTAGCATTTGTCATATCTTTTTACTAGGTCGGTCGCATCCCTTCTGATAGTGGGCCAAGAGTATCTTTACTTAAGCACTTTGTTAGGAAGTGATTGAGGTCCAAAGTGGTTCCTGCATATTCCTTTATGGATTTTTTTCAGGACGTAATTTACTTTTTCATCACCCATGCATCTTTGATAAGGCAAACTAAAAGATCTTTTGTATAGCTTTCCATTTATCATTCTGTATCGAGGAGCCTTCCTTATCAATACTTTAGTTTAGACTCTATCATTGGGTAGGTCTTTCGTAGTCAGGTATACAATAATCAGGGTCATCCAAGTTTTTTTTCCTCAATTTGTCTTATAAGCTTCTCCTCGATACTTTTTTATGCCAATTCTTCCACTAAGACTTGGTCTGAATTCTCAGTCATTATTTTTTAGCCTAATTTAGATAGGGCATCTGTCATTAAGTTTTTAGACCTTCATATTTTTTTTTTACCTTGGATTTTTTGAAGCTGCTACAAAGGCAACTGCCTTGTCTAAATATCTCTAGATTCCCTCTTTCCAAGCTTTGAACTCACCATTTATTTAATCAACCACTAGTTGGAAATCACTATATACGGTGATATGCTAACGTTTAACTCAGTTGTTAATCTTAAACTGGCTATCAATATTTCATATTTTGTCACATTATTAGATGTCTTAAAATCCAAACTTCAGGGCATATTGATACTATAATCCTTCAAGCTGATCAAAATTAGGTTGGCTTCGTCATCATTGCTTGTGGTCGACCGATCAATAAATGTTTTTAGCTTTTTTTTTCTATAACTTTCTTGTTTTCTTTGAGCTATTTATCATAATGGGTCAACGTAAGTTCTACAATGAAATCTAACAACACTTGAGACTTTAGGGTTGACTTTAAAAGTATGTGCAGATCGAATTCACTAAGCTCTATTACCCACTTAATTAATCTTCTTGATAATTTTAGCTTCTGCAAGACCTACCTTAGTGGTTGATTGGTCAATATGTGTATCGTGTGGGCTTGAAAATATGATATGAGTTTTTTGGTCGACATGACAATTTTATAGGCTAATTTTTTTATTTTGCTATAATTTATCTATGACTTCATCAATACCTTACTCATAAAGTAAATCGATCTTTGCCTCTCTTTTTCTAATTGACTAAGATCAAGCTGATGACCTGCTCTATGGTGGCTAGATATAAATATAAGGTCTCACCAAACCTCAACTTGAAAAAGATAGGTAGAGAGGACAAGAACTCATTGAGTTCATCAAAAGTTTTTTGACATTGAAAGGTCCACCTAAAATTGGAGACATTTCAAAAAATTTTGAAAAATAATAGACATTATTCTGCAAATCTGGATATGAATCTACTTAGGGTAACTATTCTTCTAGTTAGCTTTTGTACGTCTTTCACTGAGGTTGGTGCTTTCATATCCAAGATTGCCTTAACTTTTTCTAGATTTACCTTTATCTTTTTTTTATTGATCATATAATCAAAAAATTTGCCTGATGTAACTCCAAAGGCGTACTTGCTCGAGTTGAGCTTCATGTGTATTTTCTCAAAAAGTCAAAAGTCTCTCCAAGATCTCTCGACAAAGCTTTTATTTTTTATTATCATGTCATCTATATATACTTTCATGTTACGATCTATCTGATTTTTAAAGATCTTGTTGACCAACCTTTGATAATTCGTTCTTATATTTTTCAGGCTAAAAGGCATCACCTTATAGCAATAAAAGCCCTTCTTAATAATGAAAGCTATTTTTTCCTCATCTTTCTTCATTAACTTGATTTGGTTATAGCCAGAGTAGGCATCATAAAGCTGAGAAGACCATCTTGATATTATCATTCACTAGCTAGTCTATGCTAAGGAAAGGAAAATCATCTTTTGGGCATACTTTATTAGTTGGTAAAATCAACACACATTCTTTATTTTTTGCTATGTTTTTTTATTATGACCACATTGGTTATCCATTCAAGGTAGCAAACTTCCTTAATGAAGCCCACTTGTAATAATTTGTTGACCTTTTCCTTGATAACCTTCTATTTTTTTAAGGTAAAGTTATTTTTCTTTTATTAAATTGGTTTCATATGTGGTCTAGTATGCAACCTATGGACCATCAGCTCAATATCAATCTTGGGCATGCCAGACGATATCATGCAAATAGGCTGATATTTTTTTTAAATAACCAAATTAATTATTCTTTATGTTCGAGTTTAGTTCTAATCTACATGTGTCTTTTTGGAATATTTTTCCAAAACGGTATAATCACAAAATCCTCTATTAGCTCAGGTTAATTTTTATTTGGGTCAATCTTTGGTCAATTATTTCTTTCTGTTCAGTTAGGTCAAGGCCATTTCCTACGAAGACAGATCCCAATGTGACAATCAGTATATTATTGATAAGTGATCAAAACTTATGCTGAATAGAATGTATTCTCATTTTAATTTTTATTTTTGGTCAACATACTAGCTTGGTCCAAATGACATGTAATGTTTTCTCCAGCTTAAGAGCTCAATCACCTTCAAAATCATTTCAAAAGTTCAAAAAATGAAACAAAATATGTATATTCTATTGGAGCTATTGAAGCTTAAGAGCTTAGAGTGACTTAGTAGCATGCTTTTGTCAAGTCGATCATATGTTATAGGTTTTTACTTTTGTTTTCTTACTTTTCTTTTGCTTATTTTGCTTGCCTTTCTTCTTTAGCATTTTTGGTCTCAGCCAGGCTACCTATCTATTTCCAAGTTTTCCTTTTCATTATCGTGACATAACACTTTCACACCATGGACTAGTTTTTCCTTACCTTTTTCAGCCCCCTAAAGTGTGTTGAGGAACTGAGCCTATAAGCCACATAACAGATTGGCTAGCTCGACTCAATATCATATTGTGAACAGATAGGACATCTACTACCATAAATTCTATGACCGACGTGACTATCCTTGGTTTCGTTTCCAAAGAAATCAATAGTTTAATAGTCTCTTTCACTAGCACTTATTTGTTTCCAAATCTTACCAAGGTTGTGATAATTGGTTGTAATTGATCTTCCTTAATACCCATTTTCTTCATGGTGGCATAGTACATAATATCTATCAAACTTTCGTTATCAAATAGGATTCTCTTGACTATATAATTATATACCATGGTTGTGGTTACTATGCATCATCATGGGCATGTTAGATTCCTTCTAAATCTTTTAAGCCAAATGAGATTGACTCATCTTTCTAATCTTTTTTTTTTGTTGAAAAGCCAATTTTCATGATCGTACATGGGTTGGACTTTTTTTTGGTCGAGGTTGAGCTCCCTCCAGTAATCACATTAATCATTTCAACAATCGACCTATTAGTGTCAAGTTGGCCTTTTTCTTGTCTTTGCTCATCTCCTTGAACTTTTCTTCTTCTATTTTCCTTTGGCTTTCTTTCTCTATCCTTTGTGGGCTCTTTTCAGTCTTATCTATAATCTGATCTATTTTACCATTATTTTTCTTGGTCTACAAACCTCTTCAGTTGACCTCTTCTGATTAAAACCTTAATCTTATTTTTTGAGGTCAACATAGTTCTTGGTGTGGTGGCCTATGTCCTTATGAAAGGTACATCTTTTGATCAGATCCCTCTTCGTATTCTACCTTAGTGGCTTCAACCATTTGAGTTTTTGATTTTTCTCGATGTACATCAGAATTCTCTCTTAAAAAGTATTCAGTACAATATAATTTTTTTCCACTAGGGCTCCAAGCCCTATGTCATCTCCCTCTTGAGGAAAGATCATAAAAATCTTTATCTTTCTTTCTCTATCCTTTGTGGGCTCTTTTCAGTCTTATCTATAATCTGATCTATTTTACCATTATTTTTCTTGGTCTACAAACCTCTTCAGTTGACCTCTTCTGATTAAAACCTTAATCTTATTTTTTGAGGTCAACACAGTTCTTGGTGTGGTGGCCTATGTCCTTATGAAAGGTACATCTTTTGATCAGATCCCTCTTCGTATTCTACCTTAGTGGCTTCAACCATTTGAGTTTTTGATTTTTCTCGATGTACATCAGAATTCTCTCTTAAAAAGTATTCAGTACAATATAATTTTTTTCCACTAGGGCTCCAAGCCCTATGTCATCTCCCTCTTGAGGAAAGATCATAAAAATCTTTATCTTTCTTTCTCTATCCTTTGTGGGCTCTTTTCAGTCTTATCTATAATCTGATCTATTTTACCATTATTTTTCTTGGTCTACAAACCTCTTCAGTTGACCTCTTCTGATTAAAACCTTAATCTTATTTTTTGAGGTCAACACAGTTCTTGGTGTGGTGGCCTATGTCCTTATGAAAGGTACATCTTTTGATCAGATCCCTCTTCGTATTCTACCTTAGTGGCTTCAACCATTTGAGTTTTTGATTTTTCTCGATGTACATCAGAATTCTCTCTTAAAAAGTATTCAGTACAATATAATTTTTTTCCACTAGGGCTCCAAGCCCTATGTCATCTCCCTCTTGAGGAAAGATCATAAAAATCTTTATCTTTCTTTCTCTATCCTTTGTGGGCTCTTTTCAGTCTTATCTATAATCTGATCTATTTTACCATTATTTTTCTTGGTCTACAAACCTCTTCAGTTGACCTCTTCTGATTAAAACCTTAATCTTATTTTTTGAGGTCAACACAGTTCTTGGTGTGGTGGCCTATGTCCTTATGAAAGGTACATCTTTTGATCAGATCCCTCTTCGTATTCTACCTTAGTGGCTTCAACCATTTGAGTTTTTGATTTTTCTCGATGTACATCAGAATTCTCTCTTAAAAAGTATTCAGTACAATATAATTTTTTTCCACTAGGGCTCCAAGCCCTATGTCATCTCCCTCTTGAGGAAAGATCATAAAAATCTTTATCTTTCTTATGATCAATGAGAGAGGATGAGCTTCTCTCACCTTGAGCACTGAAGATAAGGGATAAGTCTCTCTCACTTTAATCGTCAAGAAAAATGGATGAGCCTATCACTTTGGTTGCTTCTCATTGTAGTTTTAGCATTTATATATTTTTTAGCTACAAGAAGACATCAGCCAAAGTCTTAAGTGGCTCTAAAGATAAGGTTAGCTTTAGGTGATACTTTTCGTTATTGAGTTCATTTGTCAGGGTGACTACAGCGGCCATTTATTTCAGGTCTTTTACCTATAGAGCTTATGCATTAAAACGCGTGACATAATCTTTTAGGGATTCATTATGACCTTGGTGGATCAACATCAAGTTTAAAGTCATCTCCTTCAATCTTTGATTGCTTATAAATTAAGACAGAAAAGAATAGCTAAGCTCTTTAAATATTGTGATTGACCTCGATTTTAACTACTATACCAAGATCGAGTTGTGCCCTTGAGAGTGATAACAAAGCTCTTACACATCAAAGTTTTATCTGTACCTTACTTCATCATGTTAGTTTTATAAAGTTTCAAGTGATCGAAGAGATCAAAAGTACCATTAAGTTTTTAAGGTTAGAATTTTAAACTTTTTGGGAGGCATTACTCTGTCGATTTCTTCAATGAAGGGTGAGGTCTCCAAAAATTTGAGATCGTCTTCAAAGGCCACTACCTTCACCTTTAGTTTTTTTTCCATAACTTGAATCCAAGCTTCTAACTCTTTGTTTGGCTAGGGTTTTGGGTTAGTTTGTTTTGATTTTTGGGTTTTGTCATGTGTTAAGTTATGACTAGGGTGATGGTGAGCGAGAGTGTCGAGCTTTTCTTCTTTAGAAGTCGACGAAGCTTCCACTTTTTCATAGGTCAATTGTCTTTCCATAACTTTTCGACTTACAGTAACTAGGTTGGGAACCTTTGAGGCTTGGGGTGGCGTTATAGTCTGTAACATCTATTTAAGAGCTTGTATCTACTCGGTAAAGGCCTAGAATTACTCTATGGTCAGACCTACTTGTTGTGAGGCATGTTAGTCCAAATGCTGGCTATTATGTCTCTGTTTAGGTCAGAGCAGCCATATTTCCTTCCTTCAAAGTTCTCTTCATAGGTGACATTATTTCATGTTCAACTAATGAATGGAAAAGTCCCTTACCTGGCATGCCAAATGTTTGTGTCGAGCTTTAATGTGAGAATATTCCTAAAAAATAAAAAATGGGAAGAGTATAATCATACGCAAAGGCAATGAGTATTCTTTGTGTTTGCACTCTGACGCACAAGTTAGAAATCAAGGTGAAAAAGCTCAGAATGAGAGAAGAAAAAGAGTTAAGGCAATATGAAAGAACCTACTATAATATTGCCTAGATGCTCATATTTATAGATAAAAGGTAGTAGGTCAATAGGGGATAATAATGACGCGACCGAGTTGATATGGCACTGAGTGTGTCATGTCAAATCGGCATAAATGTTCGGAATGCCCTTGGTTGTCTACTAGTGGCCCCTAATGAAGAAAAAAGCTAGTATGCCTTTTAAACCACTAAATGCCCCCAATAGTTTCGTTGCAATTCCTTAAGGTTTTACTTGCATTTTAACTAATAAGTCCATTATGGTAATTGGTTTTCTTTTTGATGTTTCAATCTTCTTTTAGTTCTATTTAAATTGTTTCTAGCCCCTTAACTTTGCATTTTTTGTCATTTTATTAAGTCTTGTTATTGTTGTTTAAAAGTCTTTTATCTTAGGTCTAATGTTCAAGTTCAATCCTAGATAGTGCCTTGAATGAGAAAAAGGCTATGCTTAGGGATGGTGATGGTGGGTTTTCTTAGTCAAGAATTATGATTGGGGGTAGGTTAAACTTTGAAGCAAATTGTCAAATCCTAATAAGGCCATAGGAGAGGTTGGGAGGCTGGATGCGTATAAAGAGGGACTGTGGGTGGGATTTTTTTTTTTTGTGAAACTTCTCTTAGTTTAGGGAAAAAAATATTAATGGTAGAAAATTTTAGAAATATTTATAGGAGGAAAATTTTAAGAGTAAAATTTTATGAGAGGGAAGTTTAAAATTGAACAATTTTAAGAATTAATATGATATAGAAAGAGAAATTTTAGAGAAAATTATTTGATGAAAATTGAAGGGGTAAATTTTTTGTGTAACTTACATGAAAATAATTAAAGTTAAAATATTAATTTATTATTTATTAATTTATGATTTTGTATTTAAATTTGATACTAAATCAAATATGAATATTTTATCGTAATTTAAAAAAACTTATGAATAATTTTTTTCTCAAGTAAATATTTAAAAGACATGAGGTGCCATAAACCACTTTAAAAATTATAAAATTATAATAAATTTGTGATTTTAGTTATAATTATAATTATAATTTTTTATAATAAATTATGTAAAATTAAAAAATTCCAAATCATGGTGATCACAATGATTTTGATGATTTTTATTTTGTCTGCAACTACAAAAAAACATGACACAACTAAAAATACAACCGTAATTTAAATAGCTGAATATAAATACTTGGAAGGAGAGTTGGTCCATTTATGATCAAAGTGGATGGTGGCGTTAGGAAACCACTCCCAACAATTGGTATTTCATACTTTGAGATTTTATGTCCATAACAATAGCTTGTTTGCTTTTGAAAATTCAGGGTACCCTGCCCTATTTATAAAAGTTCGGTACTTAAAACTTGATTTATATTATTTTCAAATAAGTTACTTTACTTGATACATGGTTGTTCCAAATTTCCAATTTTGTTACCATAAAAATTTAGAGTATTACAACATAGCTTCCCTTCTACATTTTATTCTTGGCCTTGAACTCCATAATTTATATCGAGCTGACGAGAACATCATCTGAATACGATCTGATCGTGGCTGCATTCACTGCGCGGCAATTCGTTCTGATTTCTCCGGCCGTACCAGTTAACAGGCTGATATTTCCCATTCTGATCATAGATTCCACAAAGCTTTCAAAGAAGGCTGTTTGATTAGCAGCAAACCTGTTGACGATTTCAATGGTATCAGCACCTTCAGTCGAAAACAGCTGTTGATCACTTCGAAGCAGGCCTCGATTAACTTGCAGATTGGTGAAGTAGTTACTGTCAAAAGCATCAGGTGTTGTGGGATCAAGATCTGTCAAAACACTACCATTTCCACCTTGAGGGCATATTTGGCTTAGTGCCTCCAAGTATGTGGTATTCAGGGTTGGATCTGTGTCTCCCTCGCCGGTAAAATTGTACAATCGACTTGTAAAAGTAAAACACTGGGCACGGCCAAAAGTGTGAGCACCTGAAAAAAAAAAAATGATTGCCATGTCAGAGTAAAAAAAAAAAAAAAAGAAAGAAAGAAAGGAAAAGTTGCTTGATCCTGTGCAACTTAACCACATTTCTTTAGTTGATTCCTAAAGCTATATTTTAACTGCATGTTTGATTCGCATAAAAGAATAGAGGACAAATAAAATTGATTACTATAAGTAGAAAATATTGTGAATAAAATAGGATATATATTATGAAGTTTGATCAAAGAAAAATTAATATTAACATATTTGATTTGTTCAAAAAATATAATTGGAATAAGTTTAAAAAATTATTTTATCTTTATAATTTATTATAAAAATTATTAAATAATAAATAATAATTTAACAAAATATTAATTAATATTAATCTAATAATATTAAATATTATTTAATTATAATATTATTTAATTAATTTTAATTAATATTAATATTGATTAGTATTAAAATTAATTAATTAAATTATTATTAAATATTATAATTAATATTATTTACTTAAAATAATAATGAGTTATTTAATTAATTATAATATTTTAATAAAAATTTTTATTTTTTTTATTTTTTTCTTTGTTTCTCTTTCATCTTTCCCTCTTCCTTTTTCTCTCTCTATCCCCCCCATTCCCCAATATCTGCCTCCTTTTCCTCTCTAAAAAATCAGAGTTCCTTTCTCTAAAATTTCACCACCTTCCTTTGCCACCGTCAATCGGCATCGACGTTGCCAACTGCCATTGACCACGTTGACTAGCGTCGATTTCACCCAAAATTTTATATTTTTGTTCCTTTCAACATCTTCTTTCCGTTTTCTAAGTTGATTTTTTTTCAAAAAATACTTAAGAAAACCTAAATCTAACTTCAAAAACCTAAATTTCCACCGCCTATCACAAGCAGTTTTGACCTTCGATGACCTGTATTCGACCATCAAAACAATCCTTGTTGTTCCTTCGATATTTCTTAGTTGCTCAGCCACCACTATTGGTCGCCATACCCACCACCGTCCACTAAGGTCTTTTTTTTCTTTTGCTTTTTTTTTTGTTGCATTTTGTTTTACTTTGTGTTTCTGTTCAACTAATAGTGAGGATCGGTTTGACTTCTATGTGGCCAGTGGATGGGGGTACCATCGTTTCTGGCTTCCTATGAAATTTTTGGCATCGGAGATGGTGCTTGCAATTATTCTGGTTTTTTCTCTCTGTTTGCATTGGGATAAGATTGTAATTGAGTAAAATGGTTGAAGGTAAAATGGTCCACAAATTATTAGCTCTATTCCTGGTTGTCTCGGAATAGCCATTCCTAGGGTGGAGCTTGGAATGACAATTCTTTGTTGTCTAGGAATAACTGATAATGTGAAATTAATATTTTGACAAAAAAAAAAAAAAACTTTGGAACATCCACGCCACTCAGAAGATGGCCTGAGTGGAAAGGCTATTACAGCCAACCAAACACGCCGAAAATCTTTAATGCTCATTGCTCAGTAACAAAATTTCAAGCAAGCAAAGAATGATTACCAGACAACGCTACTACATCAGTGCTGGTGTCAAGCCCCACTGCCGTAAACTTGGATTTGATTGCTTCAAGGGATTCATTGAAACCTGGCAAGTTTGAGTTGGCGAGTGTCCGATTTGCTGTTAAGCCATCCCTTCTTCCTAATGGAACTGCCCATGAAGGGCCTCCTGCCTACAGCAATAAGCTAATTTTGGTCGATGTTGGTTAAAGACATAAAAAGGAAAAAACAAGTGTGTTGCTAAATTACCAGGCATACAGATTCTTCAGATGCAATGGCGAGAATATCAGCGCAGGAAACTGTGTTGGGGCAAGCACTCTCCAAGACAGCCTTCATGGCATCAACAACTTCATAACCTCTTGCCGAATTATTATTTGGAAGAGCTTCTTTCTCACCGTTCGCAGGATCGTCCAACAAAATGGATGCATCACATCCCTGAAATAGGGTTTAAGACTTAAAAGGGGAAAAGAAGGATCTGATGACCTCAAATTTCAAAAGAAGCAACAAAATATGTATGAGTACTGGTTTTAGTGATTTCCAAGAAAAAAAAAACAAAAAGCCTCTTTGTTTAATCACGTTACTTTACTTTTCATGATAGGAAATTTGCAATTAAGCAAAAATAAAATGATGTGAAAGAGGGCTTTAGATGTTACTTGAACAAAGCAATCATGGAAGTGAAGCCTGATAAGACTGGCACCAATCCTAGGGTCTGACAGTGAAGCGTTCATAAGGACATCTCTGATGATGTTTGTCACATTTGGACATGTTTCATCGTAAAATGTTGGACTCAGTTGGGCATTTGATAATGATCCCTGAAGTAAAACTGCAAAGAAAAGAGCAGCTACTATATATTTAGAACAAGGCATTTTCTCAGACATTCCACGAAAGAATGACTCCTAAATGACCTTCAGTTTTGACGAATGCTTGATTGATATAGAGAGTGATTTGGGACTCTTAAATGCTCTTTATTTATAGAAGGACAAAGTGGCTTGGCAGCTTCTACACGACACCAGGTTTTAATCTTTGAAAAGTCTAGTTAATAAAATTTACCATAAAGATTGCATATTTATATGGTGTTGATGGGACATAAAGTAAGCCCCTTTGAAATATCAAATATCTACCATATTATTGTCGGTTAGCAAGTAATTTCCTTGCTTTTTTAAGAAATGAATTCTCCCACAGGATTTATGAAGATCACGGTTTCACGTACACTGAAAAGAAAATGAGATTTTGTTTCCTAACTATCATTGCCCTTAACTTCAAACATGTGGACTTTCAATGCATTGTTATGATTGAAAGTGCGCTCCGGTTTGAATCTAAAATCCAAAAATTCATTAACTTTATTATATATATATATATATATTATTGGATCCATTCTCACTACAATTTCTCTTTCTTTTTTCTTATATTATTGAATGTTTGGTATCAAATACTATCTTTTACATTTCATCTCTATTTTAACTTTTTTATATTTATATATGCAATCTTGGTATATAATTTGATAAGAGCTATTTATCATTTTTGAAAGGGGTGTTTGTTTACCTATTTATGGACCAACTTGTTTAAATAGTATATTATTATTTTGTATATTTTACAAAGTTCAGTAAAAAAAATTAAGTTTAAGGAAAAAATATATTTAAAAAATAATTCATGATGTATTTTTCCATCTTATAAATATTATCTTAGTTTATTTTTCGTCAAATTTTTTAACTTTAACTTTAATTGTTCTAAATATTTAATTAAATTAAGCTTTAATAAATATATATATGTGAATTTATTTTATTTAAATTTTAAAAGAGATTTTTACTTTTAATTAATAAAAAATTATGAATAAATAATGGTTATACTAAAAAAATGAAACTCAAACATTAATAATGCGACATAGTGAATAATATTTTCGTATCCACATTCAGTTATAATTTTTCTTTTTGTTGTAAAATTTAGTTTACCTTTAATGATGACAAAATACTTGTCAATTTTAATTAATCTTTCAACTCTACTTGTGTTATGCTTTTTTGTCCACACCTATAGATTATTTCTTTTTAAGAAATATTTTTTCTAGCTAAGAAAAAATATTCAACAAAAATTATATATGTGCTATATTTTTTATAAATCTAAAATTTTTAGTCTTTAAAGTAATTGAGATAAATTTGATAGTAAAATTTTTATATTTAACTTTAAAATAATAGTAATAAGGATATGGCATAAAAGAGAATTAACCAAGTTTTTGAACTTATTTGTATGAAGGGTATTTTAGTCCTTGCAAGATTTAGTGTCAAAACTAACTACTTTTAACACTTAACTACAATTATTCCCCAAATCAAATTTATTATGCCATCTTAGTTGTCTTAAAAAATTAGGGACAAACTCAGAATTTATACTTAATAGGGCAAATTCTTTAGTAATGTATATTTATACTATTTTATTTAAAATTATTACAATTTAAAATAAATTTCATTAACATATAATATCAAATGCTTCTAAAAATTTAAAAGATCTGTATAAAAATTTAAAAAGTATAAAAAATCAATTTTATATTAAAAAAATTCCTACAAGAATTTTTTTTGACATTTTTTCATATATAGTTTTAGAAATAATTTTTATCCAAAGTTCCAAAAAAAAAAAAATACCATCCAAGTTCCCTTTTGGTATGTCGTAATTAAATAAATTAACTCTATAAGCAATATGTCACATAACTTCAAATAATATTAAATCTTTATATCATATTATCAAAATTAATCTAAATTTAAGAATTTAAACTAAAAATTCAGATAAGGCTTTCTTTATCAAATTAAGATGAAAAAAAATGTATGTTTAGTTTTTTTTTTTTTTTTTTTTTTGTAAAAATCTTAGTTCAGTATTTACACTAAATGAAATTACATTTCCTTTTCAAAGTTTGTTTTTTAAATTTGTTGTTTGATTCCAAACAAATAAGTCTCTTTCCTTTTCCATTATAATTTTTTTTCTTTTATATTCTTCTTAACTTTTAAAAGGTTTTTTGGAGTTAATTTCAACTAATGTCAAAAGAAGTTATTATATTAGCTACCATAATAATTTTATCTTTACATTATGCACTATTACTTTACACAATTACTTTTTTATTTTGTTAATGCGTCCATATACCTTTCAATATTATAAAATATCTATATTTAATTGTTTCTTTTACAATTTAGTAGGAGAGAAACCAAAAAGTTAAACCCTTCTAATTATTTTTAAATACAATAATGATGTGTACACTAAATTGGAAATTGAAAAGTCGGGGATAACTTTTATATATGTTATAGATACTTATTTTTTATATTTTTGAGTGGGTAAAATACAAGTTTCATTAAAATTTTTGGATATCTTACTAATGGTAAAATTTAATATTCAAGATTCTAGTGGGGGCAACTGCCCCGCTGCTGCCGTCCTGAATCCGTCCTTATTAAAAATAATGCCTAATAATGTTAAATTGGGAAATGTCATTGAATGGGACAAAAATAATAGGATACGGTCATATTTAATTCATAAGATTATTGATAGAATATGATAATAATTATCGTATATCATGTTTGATTTGCATCTAAAGAGAGGGATAATGATTGCAAAGAGGATTAATATCTTCTTGGTATAAGATTATTCAATCTACTCCAAGTGGAGAAGATTTTTTTTAATTCATGAGATTAAATTTATATATCCAATTATATCCTTAAAAATTACATCAATAATTTAATTGTACAAATTTAAAAAAAAGATAATTTTGACAAATAAATAAATTATCCTATCATAATCCTTATATACATAAAATACAAAATAAGATAATATTATTTAATTTAATCCTATTCATAATATTATCTTATCCCATCTTATTATAATTTTGTATACCAAACACGACTTATATATGTTATTGTTGATTAGGTTAATAATATTTTTAACATGCAAATGATAGTAAAATATATAAATTGGTACTTAAAAATAATATAATTTTACATTGTAAAATATTCAAATAATATATTATGTTAGTTCAAACTCTAACATCTTTTACTCAACTCACATATATGTTATCTAATCATATAATTGTGTTGTACACATGTCATTTGTTAGATAAAATGTTAAATATTTTATAAATTTTCACTTGGATATCATTGTACATTTTGCACTGCACATACTAATTGATCGATCTTGGACATGATTTTGTACCTACGAGATGAAAAAATATCTTTTTTTAATTAGTATTTAAAAGGATATTGATATAATTTTGTGTAATGTACACATAATTTGATAATATTGATCAAATATTATATATATGGCTGATTAGATTAATGATTTTAGAGTTTGATATTTTATATATGGCTAATTGAGTTAACATACGATACATAACTTAAAAGTTCAAAATTTAAGTGAATATTTGGTCTAACTTATAAAAGAGTTTATTTATTATAAAAATAGAAGCCATATGTTTAACTCTCACAATTTTCTAAATTTTAGTTTATGAGGAAATAGATTTTAGTTTTTAAACAAAATTATAAATCAAAGGCCTATTTAAGAAGTGCTAAATTTAGAAACAAGTATTTAATAAAATTTTTTTACATTCTCACTTTACCCTTTGATAATTCACAAAATTATAAGAAGGGTTATATTTTTCATATTTCATTGTTTTTATTATCATTAATAAACATATGTTTTTAATTTATTTACTTTTACCTGAAATTTATGATTTAATTTAACAAAGATTACTATTTTATTTTTTATTTATTAAAAATATACAAAATATTATCAAATAATTTTTTTCAACATTCTACAACACTTCTATATTAAGTTTGCCGAACGCTATTTTAAACTTTTTTTTTTACAACAATTTTAAAATAGCTCTATTCCAACAACACTTTTTTTAAAAGCTTTAGTCAAATCACACTAACTCTATCAAATTACACATTATTTTTTATGTAACAATACATATATTTTATCAAAGTTTAAGTATCAAATTGTAATTAATACTTTATCAATATTGAAAGATGGGAATGGGTAAGATTTATGTGGGATGCTACTATTGTGTAACCCAAAAGCATATACACGTTTATTAGAAAAAAAAAAGTCCACTTTAGCTTCCGCATTCATCAAATTGTAATAGAAAAGATTATATACACGTAACAACTTTCACAAATTTCATGCATATACGTAAAAATTTAAAAACAAAAGGACTAAATTGAAAAATAAATGTAGATGTGCATCATTTTTATTTTTTTTTGAAAAGGAATAAGGAATTGTATAGAAAAATGAGTATAAAGAAAACACAATTTAGCAAACCAAACACAGAAATATGAAGAACAATAGCTAAAATTAAGTTGATTTTGTTTGAGATCTATGGGTTTCCGAATTTAACTTAATTATCAGCAATGGGCTTTTGCTCTCTTGGAGTATGTTATGTGCATAATTGTTGTGTAGGAAATATGCTTGTGTAGCATTGTCCAATTTGCAACTTGTTTAAAGCTGAAAGAATCGTTTAGTTAAGTTCATAAATGTTTGTATATTGTACACATTAGTTAGTTGTAAGGCTAAAATATAAAATAAGTCCCTGTAATTAATTAAAATTTATCATATGATTCATAATTACTTATTTATTGAGCTTTTATTTAAATAAAAATTTTAGTACCTCTAACTCTTTCAAATAGTTGGGAAAGAATTATCATGTGGCGCAAATGAATAAATATTATCATGAGGCTTTTTTGGGGCATGTTTCAAAATAAAATAAAAAAAATTTTTTTTGAGCATGTGTCAAAAATAAAAAATATATTTTTAATCTTGAGACATGCCTAGATAATGCCATGTTGAGATATTTATTTTATATCATTTTCCTCCAAGGAAATTTAGCAAATTTATTTCAATTAACAAAGAAATATTAATGATGTTAAAATTCTTTCAAAGAAAAGTTTAAATGATTGTAAATAATAAATTAGACTCAATTTATAGGAATAAATTAAACTAAGAATAATGAGTCTTATGATAGATTTGATTAAGAGTCTTATGATACATTTAATTAAGTATAGGAACTTATTTTGTATTTTTATCAAAGTTGTATTACTATTTAGTTCATATCAGAGATTAGCTCTAATCTAAGCAGAGGGAAATTCTAAGAAAATTCTCTTATTCCAAATAACTAATAATTACATATTTGACTGAAGAAAGATCTAAACGAAAAGAAATAAATTAGAGGAAAAAGAAACTTAATTAGCTAAGGCTGTTGGCTGCTATGTAATAATTTCTAGATGAAGTCAACACCAAGTCAACAAAAGTAATTACATAACTTATTTTTTATCTGATTAATCTGAAAGAAAAGTATAAAGAGAATTTTTATCTAATTTTGTACATCTTCAAAAGATCACAAGAACATGCAGGCATATATAGCAGTAGCCCATAAAGATATAAATTACTCTTTGGACTTGTTAAGAAATTTTTACCAATCTTCTTTTGAAAAAGGGAAAAAAATTAAAAAAAGAAAAAGAAAAAGGGAAAGCTGCATGCTCCAAAAAATGCTGAAGGAAAGCTGGAATAGCGTCCCATGCACGAGGGCTGCTGCATGCTCGCTGATGGTTTTTCCACGATGCTTCCTTTTTAACTCTAACTTTCGCTGGACAATGTTGACAAAACATATAAAGCTAGAAAAAGCGATGCTCCAACTGAAAAAGAAACGAAGAAAATGACTCTTGATTTTTAATTGGGTGCATGAATCTAAGAAAAGATATATTTCAAAAACATCTGTCCTTTTTAACTTCCAATGAGATGAAAGTCAAGAGAGAGGCTCTAATGTGAAAGATATTTCTTTACATTTTCTTTGTATAATATGATGTTTCCACACAATTAAAATGAGAGCAAGAAAGAAATAAAATATTTCTGGCAAGTTAAAACAATTATATTCAATTTTTATTTTTCCAATAAAGTTATAAATAAATAACTAATATACTACACATATAAAACTTTTTTTCCATTGTGAAAATTTGTCCTTCACTAAAGCTCAATCATGGACCGGACATGCATAATATATATTTAATATGTGTAACCAATTTGGGCAAAGTTAGGATTTCAACTTTGACGGGTCCAGATAAAAATAATATATTTAATATAATTAAAAGATGAATGAAAAATAGTGGGGTTATTGCATGAAAACTGTAAAATTTTTAAAACGTGAAAAAGTATATGCCAAATTTAAATAAATAGTAAGGTTATTGCATGAAAACTCTAAATGTTTTTAAACGTAAAAGTATATAATTTCAAACATTGTAGTTTATGTTGCATATAAAGAATGGAATAAAAATGAAAGTTCAACTAATAATTATGTTTAAAAATATAATATAAGTTGCTAAACTTTCAATAAACTAAAATGGTGATAGGAGATAAAAGAAGAATAAAAAAAAAGTTGCATTGATATTTGATTTTGTAAGCAAAATATATAGTAAATAAATTTTCATTAATTAATGTATTTTCTAAGAAATAGAATAATGTCAACATATTTATTTGGTTAATTGAGAAGTTAAATTCATAATTTAAGTTGTTAAAAATCGTTTAATAATTTATATATAAAAAGAAATTAAAAGAAAATCAAATTAGCTATTGAATTAATATAAAATTTAAAGTTTGGAAAATTTAAAGTTTATTATCAATAAAAAAATGTTTTTATAATGAAAAATAGGAGAACTTTCATTAACTTGAAGCAACTACCTCTGCATGAATGCCCTTAAGGTATCAGAATACATTAGCTTGACAAGGTTCATAAGCGAGGCTATAAATCGTATATCATCAACCACCTCTCCACTATCTAACCAGCAAATATTATTCTTTTGGAACTCCACAACAGCTTACAAAACAAAAACATGTTAACGCTTTATATAGGCGGTTTTATTTTACCATTTATAGAGGCGTTTTAAAATGCTCTATAGTTCTACGAGGGGTTTAAATAACCATTTGCTACTCGATCGATTATGCTTTCAGATACAATCGGAGTAGACAAAAATCCTTCTTATCGGAAGCTTCATTGTAATATTAATCAAAATACTATGTTAATAAAATCAATTACCATATTAACAAGTCAAGGATCTATTAATGTTTTTAACGACAAAATTTTAATAGAGTACAAAGACTTTTGCCTCACTAAAACTTTTATGGAGTACAAAAATTGTTGAAATAATTTGAAATTTTATAAATTTAAACTTCTACGCCACTAAAAGCTTTTTATCATATTTGCCCCTCCAATTTGAGGCCCACTCAAGAAAGCTTTTTATCAAGAAATTAAATTGTAAACATTGCCTTCACAAGAAATTATTAAAAACAAATAATCCATAATTCAGATATAAAATCAACATATTCTAATTAGTTCTCAAAACTCAATCACTTTTTTAATATAAATACAAAATATGTGGCTTGACTTTTATAAAATTATATCTTTCATTATAATAGTCTATTTCACTAAACCTTACAATAGTATTTTATCTTTTCTCTTGATCAATATTGATGGTTTGTTATCTTGTAAGTTTGGTGAAAGTAATTTATGTGTGTGTATATTATATTTTGAAAATTCTTATAAAATAAATTTCAAATATAGTAATTGTTTAAAAAAATAAATTTATTTATTTATGTCCATGTTTACAACATAAATTAGTAAAAAATAACCATCTTTTAAATGAAAAAAATCGTGACTTAGTAAAAAAAACAAAAAACCATCTTTTAAATGACATAGATTTTTGCGTTGGATTTTTATTTTTTATTTTTTTTGTATAAAAACATATGCATTTTTTATTCTCCAAAGCATTATGAATAAGAAATGAATTCTATTTGCTTATTAGAGCTGCTTATATCTTTCCCCGTTCTATCATTCCTCATTTTAGTTGTCTTGGTTGGAAGAAAGAATTTAACCATAAACTTTTGTACTAGGTCATCCAAGATAGTAATAGAATCTGATAGCATGGAGGCTAACCAACTCTTAGCTCTATCTTTAAGGGAAAAAAGAAATAACCTAAATTTAATGACATGCTCAGTAACACCATTATGTTTGAATGTATCACATAGTTTCAAAAAATCCATAAATAAGCACTAGGGTCTTCATTCACATGACAACTAAATTGCACTGAAGATTGAATCATTTGGATGATTATAAGTTTAATCTCAAAGTTATTGGCTTAAATAGTTGTCCTCTTTATGCTAGGTTGGAAACCATTAAGATTAGGCACAATATAGTCCCTAAAGGCTCTAGTGTCAACTTGTTTAGCCATTAGGATAGGGACAACTTGTCTTTCCCTTGTAATTTTCCCATGTGTGTTTTCTATCTCAGGATCTAAAGGGGTCAACTCAGTACTTCTAATTGAGTGCATACATTGGCCATAAGGACAATTAGATCAAATGAAAGAAAAAAGATGATCTAAGTATGTACAACTAATGAAATGAGACAACAAAGAAAGTTAGCTTTTGTAGACCTTAAAGAAACAACTATAAGCAAGTTAGTAACTAGCCTAGCATATGTACACTAAAAGGTGAATTAATCCATAGAAGTGCATGTCAAAGTAAAATATTAGCCTAAAGGAAATCTTGACACCTAATCCCTAGCAATGGCATCAAAAACTTGATTGATAATTTCTACAAGCGCATAGATCATTCAAGTAATAATAGTGATCTAAGTCAAGATATCGTTCTCACGAGGATTAGCTAAGAAGTCTAGGCTAAGTGCCTATTATTATCACATTCTATCTAAGTTAATCCTTTTGAGTAGAGGAAGCATTACTAAACTAGTTTCAATAAGAATGTAAAAATAAAGAAGTGAAATATATATATAACCAAAAACATGTTTAATAAGTGCAACGAAAGCATACTTGAAAACCTAAGAAAAACAATAGCTAAATTGCATTGAATTAATTTTAACATTATTCAAAAGTAAATCTAAACTACTAAACATGAATTAGAATACTAAAAGTGTAAATGAGTAGCAAGTGAAAGCTTATAACATAAAACTTGAACATAACTGAAAGTAACTAACTTTTAACTGCCATGAACTAATTTTTAAACTTCCATTAAAAATGCACTTCTAATCCTACATGAATAATATAAACTGAATATTAAATGCAAAATCAACAATTAAACATGAATTAAAACACAATTGAATTGAGATTATTCAAGAAAAATTGCAAAAAAAGATTAAAATCTTAGAAAACGAAAATGCTTTTAACTCTAAAAATACAACAAATTTGAAATTAAAACCTAGATCTACAATCCTAGAAAGTAAATGAACTTAAACTAAGCTAAGACAACTTAGATCTACAAGTTATCTACAAAATCCAACAAAAAGATCAATTAACACAATGCATTACAGGCTTAATAAACTTCCACAAGAATCAAGTGCAAAAATTGTAAAATCAGAGTAATCAAAAGAAAATTAGCTAAACAACCCTAAAAAGCATCAAATTTAAAGCAAGAAAAGAATGGACCGATCACCTAGCAATGAAGGAAGACTCCTAAAGTGCTATCACCACTTGATGCCACCCCTATTGCCAGATCCTTAACTAGGACTTTCAAGAATTTTAAAAAAATTTATGGAGTGAATTTGAAAGTGAAAATTTCTAGATTTGTCATACTATGAATTGAAAATCTATAAAAAAAAAAAAAAAATTGAGATCAAAACTTGCAAGAATTCAATGACTTTTGATGTGAAAATCGAAGGTAACTTAGGAAGAAAATTGCCATATAGCATTGAGTAATCAATGAAAAAGCTTGAAGTTGTACAAGAAAACTTAAAAAAAAAAAAAGAGTAAATTGCATTGATTGAATCTTAAAGTGCATTAAAACTAAATGCAAGAAAAGTAAAATTTGCTAAAAAATGTAAAGAATTTTCTCCAAAATAGTTTTTCTTTAAAAAAAACAAAGAGAAAACTGTTGAAAAGAAAATTAACAAGAAAGTAAAATGTAGGAAATGAAAATATCTAAAACTTCCTAAAATTCCTTTCTTTTGGTCAACCATCCCTCCTATTTATAGATCAAGGATGATAACCAATCAAATTACAAAAAATAACCAGCTAGGATGCCATATGAGCTAGATATTTTCATGTCATCCAATCTTGTTTTGTAAGCTTCCTAGCTTGCTTCTTTTCACTTCACTTCACTTTACTTCAAGCTCTTTTCTTTTAATCCATTTAATTCCAAAAAATCAAAATTATGACCAATTAGGAGCTTCCAAATGGCTATGCTTGAATTCTTGTCTTTAATTTAGGCACCAATCCTCTTCCATTTAATCTTCAATTTTTAGGCAATTAGAAGTCATTTAATTTCCAAATTAGCTGTTTAAAAATCTAGAAACTTTTAGCTCTAATTAAAGCTCCAAAATGGCACTAGTGTTGCCAATTCAACCCGTATCCGTCGAGTTCTGATCGACCTTATAAAGTCATTTTTTTCTTGTTTTGAAAATTGAGTTTTGAATTGAGTTGGGTTAGGTTTTTTTGAAAAAAAAATCAAAGTCAGGTTTTAAGCAAACCCACCCAACCTGACCCGATATATAAAATTTATTTTATTATTTATTTAAATTTAATTTTTTATATATGTATTTAATTTTTTCATGTTTATTTAATTTTATATTTATATATAAAAATAATACTTTATTAATTTTGGTGAGATCGATTACAGTTTCATACATATGTAGGTTAGGTCAAGTACACGAATAAAAAATAATATTTTAATGTTGGATTCGGGTATTTGTTATATAAAGTTGGGTCAAGTTCAGGACGAGCAAAAACTTACCCTAACCTGACCCATTGCCATCTATAAATGGCATCTTTCTCATTGCATCCATTTTAGCTCATGCAACTTTACTACGAAGCTAACAAAGCACTAATGAGCTAAAAAGAATATCTAAACAATGAAAACATAAAGATTAAAGCTTGAAGAAACGGCAAGAAAAATCTGCCAAGCATGGCAAATGCACAAGGTTGACACTAGTTTCCACTAAATATAACTTTTTACACCAAATTGCATCCAAAATGAGTCCAAAAACTACATTTTTTTCTTCTTTTCTCATATTTTTACCTACACATTGAATATTTTAGCAATTAGGACTATTTTTGCCATAATTTCTCAAGGATCAAGGAAATATTCACTAGAAAAAACCATAAAAGGGTATGATAAATCACTAAAATTTTAGTTTAATAAAAAACAAACAAATAAGTTAAAACATATTAAAAGTCAAATGTTATACAAGATAAAGAAATAGGTTAATACTCATAAATAATCACATAATAAAAACAATTAAATTAAGGCTTAAGATTACTTCTAACTAACTAATGACTTGACTTTCTAATGTCCTCAATGGAGTTGACACACTATTATAATATTCAAGTCCGAAAACCCACCCATTAGATACAAAAATATGGAATCACTACCCATTTTTTTTTACTTAGGTGTGATTGGCCATATATGTAAATCTATCATTTTTAAAGTTATATGAATTTTAAACTAAAGGTCCCAAAAATGAATAGATTCTAGTTTACATTAATAAAATTAAGTTTGCGAGTCAATTATGTGTAAGAAAGACTTTAGCACCTCATAATGCCTAAAATTGGTACTAAGTTAATCACATGCTATCTTGTCTAAGCTTTAATCAAAGATGAATTTTTATTAATTTTGAAATTTAAATATTGAAAAAAAGTCTTTAGGTTTTCACTAAAAAAGAAAATTTTCTCACGTCAAAAGTATTCAAGATAAATTCATTATTCACATGAAAAGGCTTCATAGTTGGATTTATTAAATATCTTATCAAATTTCAACTCTTTAAATTTATTTACAACATAATTTCATACAAATATATTACCAAAAAAATCATAAATATATCATGCAATAATATCATAATTGAAATGTGTCAACTAAAAATAAAAAATTCATGCAAAAAACATCATGCAAAAATATCATAATAAAATCATCATAAAATCATATTGAAAAATAACTGTGAAGATCCATGTCAAAGTTTCTTTTCTTTTTTTCATTTTTCAATTCAATCACAATTAAAAAATAAAAATAAAAACTTAGAAAAATAAAATAAAACAAAAAATAAAAACAAAACCAAAACAAAAACAAAAACAAAAATGAAAAAGAAAAACCTATGATCAAATTAGGTTAGGAAATGGGCCAACATGCAAGTCATATGGACTAAAGCACAAGTTAGAGGTCTTCTCCAAATGACATCGTTTGCTCTTAGTATTTAAGCAAAAATACCAATGCCTTAAGAATATTCTTTTGCTTTCTCTCTCTATCACAAAAACTTCTCCTTAAAAACTCTATATTGCTTGATGATTTTTATTGTGTCGCTTCTTGATTTCTGAGCTTAGAATTGATCTCTTTATATAAGGATTGAATATGTTTTCAATTTGAAAAATTTTAATTTCAAATGAATCTATAAAGATTCTGCCAAAATTTCTTTTTCTTGTAGAAACATGATTATCAAGAATACTAAAATCAACTTAACCTTTAAATTTCAAATTTAAATAAAATCACAATCTTTGAAAAAAATCAAAATTTATGTTTATTTTTTTCCATAAATAAAAATAAAAAAACACTTTTAGGCCTTTAAATTTGGGTTTAAAAAATGACTTTTAAAACTCAATAGCAAAATACAATTCGAGACCCAATAGTATCAAAAAGACTCGGGACAAAATTGAGTGCCAACATTTGGCAGACTAAACAAATCATATAATTTTGAAAATTTTTAAGTTACAACTTTTTTCTTATAAAATTTAAATGTAATAATTAATTTTACTTAAATAAAAATATGACAAGCATATTAAAATTAAAAATTAAAAAATATTTATATAAATATTTATTTAATAATTTTATTTTTTAATATTTTTTATTACTTTTTTAGCATATTTTATAAATTCAAATAGCTAAATAAATTTATAAAATATAATAAATAAAAGTAAAGCTCCAAAACCATTAGGCTACATTAAAAAAAAATCATTTTAAGGAATCAGCAAATTATAAATAAAATCTTCTAAATATTTATATAAATTATATTTTATTCTTAAGTATTAACCTATCAACCCATTTGACCATTAGGCTCTTAACCTTAGTCATTTTACCAAACAAATTTTTATTTTTATTTTTATTTTCATTTTCAATTTTTTATTTTATTTTATTTTATTATCTTTTTTAGTCAATATATTATAATTTTTTAACAAGTATTTTAAATTTTCATGAAATTTTCTAACATTTATTTTTTTTGTTTGGAAATTTTTTTTGTTTGGAAATAAATGAAATATCAATATAATTATATTAGATCTAATCATATGCATTGGTTAATCAAATGTTCAATTAAATTTTTGAATAGTAAATATTAAAAAATTATCAATTAAATGGGTTAATCTTAGTAATTAATATTTAGAGATTTTAGAAAACCATAACATATATATAAAAATTAATTGATATAGTATTAATTTAATTTTAATACTAGACAAATGCTCACACTTCATAGTGCGAAACAAAGGTTTTCCATTCATTTGATTTTTTTTTAAATAATATCAAGAACATTTAATATATAAATAAAATATAAATAAGTAAAATATAGATATAGATAAATGATAAAATATATATGCATATACATATAATGTTAATTTTTGTTCTAAGCAAACTAAAAAAATAAAATAAAAAGTTGTTGACATCACTTAATTAACCTCAAATTCTTGGAGCAAAAATCAATTTAACCCCAACAAATATAGCTACTGTAAATACCTCCAAATCAACTTTAATCGCCCATCCCAATTGTCTAAAAGTTGAGTTTTATATTAAGTTAGGATAACTTTGATATAATTGTATTGATTTGACCATTAAAGTATATTTATCAATTACCAATTATCAAATTATAATGCTGAATAAAAAACTTTATAAAAGAAAAAGGGGTATTGTGAATACAATGGTGAGATCAAGATATTGTGAATATAATGACATTAGTAAGATTAACGAAGTAACAATTACAAATGATGAGAGATGATGGATAGGAATCTTTGAACAAAAAGGTTTCTTTATTTTGTGAAAAAAAAATTGACATCCCAAATATGTGTAGACTCCCATTTTTGTCCAAGACATGCAACCAATTTCTCAATTGTGAATTTTATAGGGATCGTTGGGCCTTAGAGGTGTTCATGTTTGGGCCTTTTATAGTTTTTTATTTTGTTTAGGCTTTATGCTCAATAACTGTTAATTGGATATGGGCTTTAGCCCAACAAATATCTTATTATTATTATTATTGTTGTTGTTGTTGTTGTTGTTGTTATTGTTATTTAATTTGTGTGTTAATAATTGGCAAAAATAAAAAAGGAAGGAAAATAAACCAACAAAATTTTTGAGAATTTCATATGTGAATCGGGCAAAAAAAGGTTTGGAAAATTCATCTGCACAAAAATGAGGAACCAAAATTAAATTGAAAGACCATAATCGAATCAAAATAAAATCATTTAAGCCATGATCAAATCTATTAAAACCCTAATCTATTAAAACCCTAAAATTTCTTCTAAAAAAAGCTATAAATCAAGCACAAATTCACATGCAAAACGAGGTGGACATAAATAGGAGAGTGGATTTTTTTTTGAATTTTTAGCTTTATTTATTTTTTGGAGTTCATGAATTTGGTTTAGAATAAGTTTGATCGGTTTTTGTTTAGTTTTTTAGAGTTTTGATTCAAAGTGTTAGAAGTTTTTCTAGGTTTTTGGAGAAACCCTTTGAATTTTCTAACGAGGCCTTGAATTTTTCAGTGACTAAAGCAGTGAATTTTGCCAGATTCTAGAAATCTTTACCAAATTTTGGGATTCATTTGGATAAGCTTGAACTGGTTAGAGAGAAGTAAGGGGAAATAAAAAAAGAGAGAGAGAAAATAGAGAAGGAAATCTTACGAGAAAAACTTTTTTTTTTGCTTTTATAATGCCATCATATGACATCGTTTTGCATTAAAAAAGAAGCTAAGATCCGCGTGTTTTGCTGTAACCTGACCTGAATCGTACTGCTCGACCCGACGACCTGTGCTTCACTTAAGTTGAGTGAGTTTTTGAGGTGAGCCCCTAAGTCACGTTAAAGCTAACCTCCTTTTGTGCTTGGAGCTGAGTCATGCGCCTTAGTCGCCTTATAAGCCAACTTCAAGTATTTATTTTTATTTTTTATTTTCATTTTATTCTATTATTTATTTATTTAACTATTTTATTTATTTAGTTATGCATATATTATTTTAAAAAATATATTTTTATAAAAAATATGTTTAAATAAAAGCTTTACCAATAAATTCTTTACCAATAGATTGGAAAGCAATCTTTTTAAAAATAGAGTTTTACCAACATATTAAAAAATCTTACAATTTTATTTATTTTAAAAAATATAAAAATAAAAAGCCTTACTAATAAATTGGAGGGCCAATATTTTTCAAAAATAAAATTTTACCAACATATTGGAGAGCCTTATAATTTTAAAAAAAATTAAGTGTTAAAAAAATAAAAGATTTCCTATTTTATTTTGCATAAAATCCTACCAATTGGAGGATAATTTTTAATAAAAAGTCTTACCAATAGATTAGAGGACATTATTGGCTATAAACCCGATTTATAGATATTTGTTTCTAGATGCAAAATTAAATGAGTCCAATGACAGAGCCTTTTCAAAGTGTGACAAATAGTTCCTTGGATACTCTTAAGGTGAGAAAATATTCTTAAATTATTACCAACATATTGGAGTAATTTAAGAAAAATTTTCAATATTAAATTACTTGGTAAATTTTAAATATGTTTTAAGGCTTGGATAACTTGAAATCAAATTGGTACCACTTTTTGGATGAGTGTTGTAAAAGTGCTATAACCTTTCTCACGTATAACCAGACTCCTAGACCTAAAGTTTGGTTTTGTGGAGTAGAATCTACTATGTAGAGATGCCTAAGTCAATTTTAGGACTCCTCTTTAAATAGGATAGATTCAGTCAGGTGGTCAATCACACCTAAATAAAAAAGATTTATGGTCACTTCTTTAAGTCTATATTTAGTGGTAGGTCCACAAATCTATACATGATAACAGTTTCGTGACTCCACTAGGGACATCAAAAGTTAATCAATAAATGATTTCCTGTTATCCAAGCCTAACTTAATAATTAAAAATTTTTCTCCTTGTTCACATTTTATCTATTTATTATTTTGTTCATATTTATTATTCATTTGCACATGCATAATATGAGCTCTATACCCGAGCTCTGTCCTTTAGAAACGAGTAAAGTACCTATATCTTCGTGAGATTTCATGCCTTTACATGGGCTAGCAAAACACTCCTATTTAAATTGAACATTTGTCGCTTGCGACCTATAATGGGTGAGGATTAGGATGCTTTACTAGTTTGTGATAAACAATGGTGTAAGGAACAATTTGAGAACCTTTAGAAATAACTCAAACCACATATAGTTAACTTTATAAGCTTAACCCATAGGTAGAGCCCTGTTTCCTTAACCTTTAGAGTTAACTTGAATTAGTACCATGTTAGTTGTTGTATTTATTTTGTTAATATGTTTAATTTTTTTTTTGTATATTGATTAACTAATTTCTTTGTTTGTTTTTTTTTTCTTATTTTGCACATTCATAAAACATTCATACAGATTGCATAGCATACTTACCCTAAGGATATTTTTAGCAAAAAATCTCATGGAATCCACTGAACATCTAGTTTGTGCCTTATCTATGTTCTCTAAGTATGAGTCACCTAATGATGTAAAGGTGGAGTTAAAAAAAAGGTAACAAAACGAAGGTGATTGCTTACTACCAAACTATGTTTCCACTTTGCCTAAAGAAGTCCGTTTGCTCCTTAAACAAAATAATTTGAAGGTTCTATCAGATATATGAAAAAGTATGAGTCAGTCTAAACAGTCAACCTTTTATGTTAAGTATAGTTATATTACAAATCTATTTTCAGTGGTAATTGAATATTCCTTCATAAAAGTCATGATGTAATTATGGGATCCTTCATATAGATACTTTATCTTCAATAAGGTTTACATGACACCTACTATAAAGGATTACTTTACACTGATAGGTTTGCACCTTTAATCACCAGATAAGATATATATTAAGAGGCAAAAAATAGCATTTCGTAAAAAAACTAACAGATTTTATGGGAGTAAAAAAAAAAGGTGTAAATGTATGGGTTCAAGAAAGAAATGACCATATTTGTTTGCCTTGAGAGTTTTTCTGTGACTTTATCACAAAACATTTGAATGATGATCAGGGGCTAGATATATTTACTTTGGCTATATATGGCATGGTCGTATTTCCTAGGATATTGGGTCATATAGAAATAAAAATGATTGATTTCTTTTCGCATGTGAAAAAGGTTGTAATCTTTTTCTTGCAATTTTGGCTGAAATGATCAAATCTTTGAACCATTATCATCAAAATGGCAAAAGGTGTTTTATTGGGTGTCTACCAGTATTACACTTGTGGTTGAAAAGTCACTTTGAATATAAAAAGAATGCATTTTTGAAATTGTACTTATATAATCAAGCCCCGATTAAAGAGTTTTGTGAAAGTGAATGGTCGAAATCCAAACCCAATGAGGAATGGATGTCCCGTTACAAGGCCTTACTTACACTAAGGTAAAGTGGTTAGTTCCATCAATGAATCATGAACCGATGTTATACCAATGTGAGGATGAGACTTGGGTTTTATTTTTGGTTTTATGAAGAACAACGAGTTATGCACCGTTTATGGTTTGAAGGTAATTTAAGGCAAAGTAATTCATCCCCATGACACATACACTCAAGCATATTTTCTATATAGTGAGCAAAAAAATACTACAAAGGGTGGTTAATGTGATCAAGGCATGGAAAAAGCCCAAGAAAATAAGTCTTAGGTCATTTACTGATAAATTCACTCATAGGTATTTGGTATAGAAAGCCAAAAGGGGTAAGGAGGTTGTGTTTACACTCAAAGATTATTGTCAGATAGTGAACCAGAGGTTGGATGAGATACCTTCAAAGTTAGAATTTGCAAAGAAGGAATTTAAAGCTGAAAAAAACAAGATGAAGCAAGAGATTCTAAAGCTTCAAGAAAAGAATGAGCAATGGAAAGATAAAGTAGAAAAGTGAGAAGTCAAAGTCCATAAGATCTCTAAAGAACGTGATATGGTAGTTAAGAATTTATCTAAACATCATCAACAACACAAAATATTAGAAGTCGAAAGTAAAGCCCAGAAGGTTGTTAGGGAGCGTGACAATGCCTTTAAGGAATGATGGAGTTATGTTAATAGCATAAAAAATTGCACATCCAAATGAAGGCTAAATAAATAAACATCATTGATTTGATTTGTGAAAATGAAAATCTAAAAAGAGAATGTTCCCAAATTGAGGATGATTATGTTGAAGCTCAACAGGAACATGAGATGCTTAGAAAGTATATCTAAACACTAAAGTAAAAATTGAATGAGTAAGTGGATCATATCATGGCACTCACAAGGGAGCATATGGAGTTATCATACTAAGTATGGTTTAGCAAAACAGAAAGTCTAGGAAGGCAAAAGTATATAAAGCATATTGCAACCCAAATAAGCATGGCAGTGATCAAAGTAAGAGAGATGGTTGAAAAGGCTGAGGCATTAAAAATAGTGATTACATACTTAGGGGAACATGGACAACGTTTGTTAAACTTCATTGAGGAGACTAAGGATAAATGTGAGCAGATTAAATGTTTTTATAAATGGAGAATAATAAACTCAGTGCAAAACAAACTTTAGTGGAATAAATGAAAAGTCATTTTTATTAAAATTTCCTTAAAAGGGCAAATAATTTCTTTATTTGTATTTCATGCATTGCATTGCATTGCATTCATATTAATTCATAATAAGACCACTAATTTGAGGTTGTGGTTTACAAGATTCAAAGATAGCTCCACATCAGTATAACACCTGGGCTCAAGCTAGAAGAATATAGTAGGATAATACAAGCTGTCTTAAGAAATTGGAAAGAAATTGGGAAGAAATTAAGAGAAAATTAAGCAAAATTCTTAAAGCCTTGGGAAAGTTGAATAAGGGAAAAACAGTAGAGGAAAATGTGTCACACGAAGTTACAAATCCACTATATCTTTCGAGTTATGGCCTGTACTAGGCCCAA
The DNA here is from genome assembly GCF_047325235.1 of Durio zibethinus. Classification (NCBI taxonomy): domain Eukaryota; kingdom Viridiplantae; phylum Streptophyta; class Magnoliopsida; order Malvales; family Malvaceae; genus Durio; species Durio zibethinus. The sequence goes on along the minus strand of NC_143174.1, from coordinate 8,352,039 downwards.
TCCACTTAAGGCTTCTCATCACAACAACTTACATTCCCAAGCTATAATTATTCGAGAATGGCATTTGTGCCTAACCAGGGGAATGTTTAGAATTACATCAACCCTACCTTCATTAAAAAGGCAGTTGAATCTATCCAAATCCTTAATTTGGACATTTAAAAAAAAATGAAGTTGAATGTGGCTAAGTTTTTAAAAGACTTTAAAGCTGATCACATTATAAGCACACTCGAAAAAAGGCTACGAACCATGGAAGGCATTGATTTTATGGTTTTATGGATGCTACTAGGCTTTGTCTAGTACCAGATGTAGTGATACCACCAAAGTTTAAAGTACTAAAATTTAAGAAATATGATGATACCAAATGCCTCATCATACATGTTACGATGTATTATCGTAAAATGGCAACCCACATTAATAATAAGAAATTACTCATGCATATGTTCTAAGACAGTTTAATTAAGTATGTTGAAAGATGGTATGTCCAATTGGACAGGACTCGCACACGATCTTGAAAGGATTTAACTTGATCTTTCATCAATTAGTACCGTCATATTATAGATATGACTCCTAATCACTTTTTATTAAAAAATATGAAAAAAAAAGTCGACTGAGTACTTCAAAAAGTATGCCTAAAAGTGACAGGATATAACTGCTCAGGTCCAGCCACCCTTGACTGAAAAAGAAACAATAGTTCTACTTGTGAACAATTTAAAATAGCTTTATTATAAGAAAATGATAGAAAATATGATTAAAAATTTTGATGACATGAAGATCTCAAGCGAGATCATTGAAAATGCCATCAAGAATGGTAAACTCGAGGAAAAAGAGCCCTTTGCTGCAAAAAGAATGCCTAAGAAAAAGGAAAGTGAAACTTAAGTTATGAGTTTTGAAGGCAGCAATTTAGAAATTGCACTCCTTACTCACAACCTATCTATCCCACATATTATCCCACCATAAACAATGGTTCAGCTTTCCCATACCAACTAGCCCCATGACTTTCTCATCCATCTTCTTATTAATTGACATTTAAACTATCTACCTACATATATAACCCAAACACCTTAACCGCTGCAAGACTTTCTATCCATCCAGCCAACCTAACAAGTGGTACACGAGAACCATAAAATAATAGAGAAAAACCCACATTCGATCCTATTTTTATGACCTATACAGAGTTGTACCAAGAACTCTACAAAAATCATTTGGTTGCTCTTATCCTTACAAAACCACTTGAACGTCTTTATGTCAAGTGGCATGATTCTACTGTCCACTGTGACTATTATTATGAAATAGTTGACCATTTCATCAAAAATTACACCTTTTTGAAACACAAAGTGCAAAATCTGATTAAAAAAAGGTTGATTAATGTTAATATCAGTGAAAAAGTAACACCCAATGTCAATGGTAATCCATTGCCCAACCATACAGTCGGTACTTTGAAAGAGCACAAAAGGCACATTAAAAGAAGAGTAAAAGAGATTAAGATGCCATTCAGTCAGTTGTATGATGATTTATATGAGGTTGAAATGGTACAACTAATGGACCAACACACCTATCATAGAAGATGCATCCCAAATAAAAAATGCAAGTATCACTATAGAGCTCTAGGTTATTCTATTAAAACATGCTAATAGTTTATGATAAGGTGCAAAAGTTAATAAATTCATACCATATCAAATTATACAAGGAAACAAAAGTCTCAAAAAATGTTAAAGTGTTTATGGTTGATAAGTCAAAATGGGTGCTAAAGTTGATAGTTATACATTATGGTGAGAAACTAAAATCAATCATAATCCTAGGCCAATAATTTTAAAGTTCTAAGTCCATTTCCCTACAAGGATGAAAAGGCTATACCATGAAGGTACGAGATCAAGAGAAGACCATGCCCAAGTTATATACCACTAACATAATTGGTGTAAGTGGCATGACTAGAAGTGAAAAGTGTTATACTCCACAAATGTTAGAAAAGGCAAGGAAGGAGAAAGCAATTGTGATGGAAAAATAGGTTGAGCCAAATTGATTCCAAAAAAAGATAGCCCAAAGCCTGTGTCTAAGAAAAAAGCCTGCAAGTTCTTGAAGCTAGTAAAGCATAACGAGTATTCTGTGGTTAAGTAGTTAAATAAGATGTCAACCAAAATTTCTTTGTTGTCATTGCTATTAAATTCATAACCACACCATAATGCCTTAAGGTGTTAAATCAAGCTTATGTGGCATATAATGTGTTTGTGGAATATGTGAACCATCTGACAAAAAATATGGTGGTACCATAGTATATAGCCTTCAGTGATGATGAAATCTCACATGAAAGTAAGTGAAGTACAAAGGCTTTACATATCACTATTAAATACAAGAGTCATACTACAGCTAATGTTCTTATCGATAATGGTTCAGCATTAATGTTATGCCCATGCCAACCCTTGCAAGACTACCCATTAATATATCTCACGTAAAACACAATCATATAGTGGTATGAGCATTTAATGAGACTAGGTGTGAGGTACTGAGAGATATTGAGATGCCTATATAAATTGGACCTTACATCTTTAATGTAAAATTCTAGGTTATAGACATTTTCCCATTTTATAGTTGTTTACTGGGTAGGCTATATATCCACATGACAGATGTTGTTTTTTTCTTTTTGCATCAAAAGGTCAAATTCAATGTAAAGGGCCAAGTTGTGATCGTGGTTAAAGAGGAAGACTCGTTAATAACCTAGCCTATGAATGTTCTATATGTAAAAGCAATAATGGAATCATTGGAGTGCTCTTATTGATCCTTTAAGTTGTCAATAGTATGGGTGAGGGGTTTAAATGATACTAGCCAGATTTTTCTAAGATCATAATTAGTCAGATGGTTAATAAAGGTTGGTATCCTAGAGTTAGGTTGGGTAAAAATCTACAGGGAATAAATGAATCACCAATGATAGGGGACAATAGTAAAAAATTATACTTGGGATATGAAGTTGAAGAATGGGAGATAAAAAGGATGTGAGACAATAGAAAAAGAAGAAAGACAATAAGAAACATGCTAATGGTTGTCCTATACCTACACGAAACATTTAGGTTCAGAAGATATTGTTTCCAAAGGCAGAGAGAGATGATAAAGAGAAACTAAGCATGTAAGAAATTTTCACTGAGTTGTCTATCCAAATGATAGGCAAAGAAGTTCAAAATAAGGAAGTGTTGGTTCACCCATGTCCACCAAACTTTGAATTAAAGAATTTGAATGTCATCCAAATGCTTGCTGTCCTTGATACCTTCCTAATGTAATTATCACTCCCAATTGCTTATGCCCAAAAGCATTATGATGGTTTTTTATGTATAGGCCTCTTATTATCCATTATCTCAACAAAAAATAAGAGTACGTATTTTATTCATTTATTCTATTCAATTTACATTTTCCTCTAATTAAAGCATTTTGTCAATACTTCCTATTTCATTTAATTTCAAGTTCTCAAATGAATAGGAAGATAATCACAATAACAATCAAGGATTTAATTTTGAAAATTCAATTAAAGTTGATGAACTCGACACTAAAGAGGACTTTGAATAATATACTTTACCTTCAAATCTAATGAGATTAATTAAACAAGAGAATAAATCTATTGAGTCCTATTAGGAAATTACCAAAATGATCAATTTAAGCGATAACGACAACAAGAAAGAGGTTAAGGTCAGTACATCACTTTCATTGATTGATAGACAAAGGTTAGAGGATTTGCTTCGAGAATTTGTAGATGTGTTCACCTCGTCTTATCAGATATGCCTAAATTTAGCACCGAAATAATGGAATATAGACAGTCCTTGAAGCCTAAATGTAGGTCAGTTCAACAAAAGTTAAAAAGAATAAAGCCTGAAATGGTATTAAAAATTAAAGGAAAGGTAAAAAGCAGTTTGATTTAGGCTTTCTACAAGTCAATAAATATCTTGAATGGGTAGCTAATATAGCACATATTCCTAAAAAAGATGAAAAAGTGAGAATGTGTGGATTACTGTTATTTGAACAAGGCTAACTCGAAGGATCATTTTTTTCTGCCTCATATTAATACTTTGGTGGATATACGACCTGACATTTTTGTATTTTCTTTTATGGATGCATTTTTAGGCTATAATCAAATAAAAATGGCTTAGGATGACATGAAAAAACCACATTTGTAACTATGCGAGGTACTTTTTGCTATAAGGTTATGCCCTTTGGATTGAAAAATATTAAGACAATTTATCAAAAGGCTATGGTGACACTTTTCCATGATATAATATATATAGAGATTGAGGTGTATATGGATGACATGATCACAAAATCTTAGAAATAAGAAGATCATGTAGCTAACATTAAAAAATTGTTTGAAAGGTTAAAAAAATTTCAACTTAAGCTAAATCTATCCAAATACACATTCAGAGCCAAGTCAAAAAAATTGCTAGGTTCTGTGGTTAGTGAAAGAGGAATTGAAGTTAACCTAGACAAGATATGGGTCATCCAGAACCTATCTTCACCAAGTACGCCAAAAGAAGTTTTAGGCTTTCTAGGCATATTAAACTACATTTTTCAATTCATCTCCCAACTTACCTCCAAATGCAATCCCATCTTTAAGCCTTTTTGAAAGAACAACCTTGGTGAATGGAATGGAGAATGCTAAGAAGCTTTTGATAAAGTTAAACAGTATCTATTAAATCTTTCAGTGACAAGACCACTTATTTTGAAGAGACCATTAATTCTATATTTGATTGAACATGACAAGTCAATGGGATATGTATTAGGACAGTAAGATGAATATGGTAGAAAGGAAAAAGCTATGTACTACTTGAGCAAAAAATTCACAGAGTATGAGTCTAAGTATTTATCATTGGAGAAAATGTGTTACGTTTTGGCTTAGATAGCTAAAAGACTAATGCAGTACATGCTTTACCATATTGCCTAGCTTATAGCTAAATTAGATCCAATCAAGTACATTTTTTAAAATTTTTCATTATCAAGAAGGATTGCAAAATGGTAAGTAAAGCTCTCAGAGTATGATATTATATACATAAGTCAAAAGGTAATCAAAGGAAGTGCCATTGCAAAATTCTTTACAAATCATGTTGTCGAAAGCTATGAGCCAATAAAATCTAATTTTTCAAATGAAGAATTAATGGCTGTCTCAAAATTAAAGAAAGAATATGACAATGAGAAGTCATGGATAATGTATTTCGATAGGGTTGTTAATGCCTTAAAACATGAAATTGGGGCAATTATGATATTTCCTAAAAGGTATTATTGTTTGTTATAGCAGGGTTGAACTTTAATTACACTAATAATGTGGTTAAATATAAGGCCTATGCTATGGGTTTACAAACTATTTTGGATAGAAAAATTAAGGTATTGAAGGTGTTCGAGGATTCAACTTTGGTTATTTATCAACTAAAGGAAGAATGGCATACACGAGATTTAAAACTTATCCCATACCATAAGTATTTCTCAAAATTATGCCAGCAGTTTAAGGAAGTTCAATTTGAACATTTGCCTTATGATGAAAATCATATTGTAAATGCCTTGGCTACTTTAGCCGTAATGATCCAAATTTACAATAATACTAAGATTCAGCCCATTAAGTTAAATGTCAGGGATATATCGGTGTATTACACCAATGTAGAAGACAAAAAAATGGAAAACCTTGGTATTATGATATCTTGCAATACTTAAGGAATCAATAATACCCAGATCAGGCAATAGAGAATGATAAGAAAGTCCTAAAGAATGATAAGAAAGTCCTGAAAAGATTAGCCATAGGATTATTCTTAGAGGGAGAGGTTCTTTATAAAAAAAAGCAGAGATCAAGTGTTATTGCATTTTATAAATGCATTTGAGGTAAAAAAGATTATTGAGGATATGCATGACAAGGGATGTAAATCATATACAAATGGACACATGATGACAAGATAGATTATGAGAGCTGGATATTACTGGTTAACAATGAAAAGTGACTACATTGATTATGCTTGAAAATGTCACAAATGCTAGATTTATGCCAGCAAGATCCATGCTTCGCCAACTGCTTTACATATTTTGACACTACCTTGACCATTTTTTATATGGGGCATAGATGTCATTAGTCTTATTACCCCAAAAGCATCAAATGAGAATAAATTCATCTTCATGATAATTGACTATTTCATTAAGTGGGTGGAGGTAGCTTTTTATACAAATGTGACACAATTAGTAGTCTGCAAGTTTGTCAAAAGAGAAATAATCTATAGATAATGCTAAAAATTTAAACAGTAAGATGATACAAAAAATATGTGCTCAATTCAAAATTAAACACCATAACTCAACACCATATCACCCAAAGATGAATAGGGCAGTAGAAGCTACAAATAAGAACATCAAAAGGATTCTAGAGAAAATGACTAAGACATATAACGATTGGCATGAGAAATTGCCTTTTGCTTTGCATGTCTATCAAATGTCAGTATGCACCTCTATCGAGGTAATACCATTTTTTTTAGTTTATTGGATAGAGGCTGTATTACCAGTAGAAGTAAAAATCCCATCTTTGAGAGTATTAAAAGAAATGGGACTAAAAGAAGCTGAATGGATTCAAGAACGCTATGATCAACTAAACTTCATTGAACAAAAAAGATTAGCAATGCTATGTCATGGCAACTATATCAAAAAAAAATGATGAGTGCTCATGATAAGAAGGTCCGACCTCATCAATTTCGAGAATGAGAGTTAATGTTGAAAAAAGTTCTCCTAAACCAATATGATAATAGAGAAAAGTGGACTTCAAATTAGAAATGGTCGTTTATTGTAAAAGGGCTTTTTCAGGAGAAGCATTAATCTTAATGGAGATGGATGAAAATGATCTCTCCAATCCCATAAATTTTGATGTCGTGAAGAAGTACTTCACTTAAAAAAAGAGGGTTCAAATCGAAAACCTAGAAAGGTGATTTGAACTAAATGAGGATTTATCTAAGTTGAAAACCTATAAATGCAACTTGGATAAGGAGAATGTGGCATCCTTTGAGAGGTTCAGCAAAATGAAAATTAGTATATTTTGAAAAGCTTTGAAGTGTTGAAGCCATCGTATGATTGAGTTTTTGAAAGAAATCCAAGATATATTATCATGATTATCTAATTGTTTATTTTGAGGCATTATTATCCCAAATAGCCATCTTTGTATACCTTTGCCATTGTTTTTAATCTGGTTTCTCTTCCAAATAAATTATATTCATTTTATTATATCTATGTATCATTTTCAATCCTTGCATTTTCTTTTCTATTTAAATGATTTGCAATGAATAAAAGAAATGTATAATTTGCATATTATATTTGAAAGATTACGATAATGATTAATAATTGAATAATGTCATTAGAGATTGTATATTACTTTGGGAAAGTAGAAAAAGACGGTAGTAAATGATGAAACCCTCAAAGTTTGGTAACAACATTTGTTTTAAAAACTCCTCTATAGAAGAAGGTGAGTGCCCATTTTGAATAATGAAAAATGGAATTGATTTTGTTCCCCTTTATGAAAATTTAAAAAGTTGGGAAGTGCAAAAGAAGGAGTCTTGAGAACCTTAGTACCACAATTAGAGTTTCATTTAGTGACATCTAGGCACGAGCATTAGTTGGCATTTGCATCTTGGATAAGGCATGCATTTATATCCTATTTAAATACTTAATGTTTGCATCATTTGCATTATCATCTATTGCATACAAAAATTTTGAACCTATGATTTTGAGAACATTTTTTGCATTTTTGAAGATTTTTAAACATGATTTATAAGACTTCTAAACATGATTTTTTAAAAAAAAATTTTGTGGTTATCTTTGACCTTGGCTTGGTCCAGGTTATTTTATTTTTTTAATCTTCGTAGTCACTCATTTTTTACCTTAACTTGGTCTTGGTCACTTTATTTTTTAACTTACAGTTCAATCCCGGTCATTCATCTTCGATCTTGGTTCAATCCAGATCATTTTATTTTTTTGATATGCAGTTCAATTTCGGTCACTAATTTTTTACCTTAGCTCAATCCAGGTCATTTTATTTTTTTGACTTACAGTTTAATCCCAATTATTCATCTTTGGTCTTTGTTCAGTCCAGAGCATCTAATTTTTTTACTCATAACTCAATCTTGATCCTCTTCATTTCTTTATTTTAGCATACCTCGATCATTTTTTACTTTGATTCAATTCAGTCATTTTCACATTGTAATTTGATTTCATCCAAATCATTTTATCTTTGAACTTTGACTTGATTTTTTGGGTCTGGACATAATGGCTGCCTATGCCTTTGCATCATTCCTATTTCACAAGAATGCATAAAAAGGGGCAACTGTAGGCATTCATTTTCGTTTGGGACATGCAACCAATTTCTTGATTGTGAGTTTCATCAAGATTGTTGGGCCTTAAAGGTGTTCATGTTTGGGCTTTTTCAAAGTTTTTATTTTGTTTAGGCTTTAAGCCTAATAATTGTTAATTAGATATGGGCTTTAGCCCAACAAACAACATTATTATTATTATTATTATTATTATTATTATTATTATTATTATTAGTATATTTCATTTGTGTGTTAATAATTAGCAAAAATAAAAAAAAGGAAAGTAAATAAGCAAAATTTTCAAGAATTTTGTACGTGAATCAGGCAAAAAAAAGTTTGGAAATTTTATTTGTACAAAACTGGGAAACCAAAATCAAATTAAAAGACCATAATTGAATTGTAATAAAATCTCAAGATTCAAGCCTTGATTGAATATGTTAAAACCCTAATATTTTTGCTAAAAAAAGGCTATAAATCAAATACAAATTCACATGCAAAACAAGGTGGACACAAAAGGAGATAGGGATTTTTTTTAAAAAAATTTTTGGCTTTATTTATTTTTTGAAATTTATGAATTTGGTTTAAAACAGGTTTGATTAGTTTCTGTTTAGTTTTTAGACTTTTGATTCAAAGTGTTAGAAGTTTTTCTGGGTTTTCTAGGAAAACCCTTTGAATTTTTTGACAAAGCCTTGAATTTTTTGGCGACTGACGTAGTGAATCTCACTAAATTTTGGAAATCTTTGCTAGATTCTGGGATTCATTTGGACAAGATTAAATCGGTTAGAAAAAAATATGAGGAAAGAAAAGGAAAAGAGAGAAAAAAAAGAAAATATAAGGAGAAAAACATTTTTTCTTGCTTTTATATTGCCATTAAACGATGTCGTTTTGCTTGAAAAAAGAAGCTAGGATCGATGTGTTTTGCCTCAACCTGACCTGAACTGCACTGCATGACCCGATGACCCATGCTTCACCTGAGTCAAGTGAGTTTTTAAGCCAAGCCCTTGAGCGGCGCCAATGCCAGCCTCCTTTTGTGCCTAGAGTTAAGTCGCGTACCCCAACCACCTTCTGAGTTGACTTTAGGTATTTCTAGTTTTATTTTTATTTTTTATTTTTATCTTTATTTTTAGTTTTATCTTTATTTTTTATTATCATTTTATTCTATTATTTATTTATTTATTTATTTTATTTATTTATATATGCATCTATTATTTAAAAAAATATATATTTTTATAAAAAAGTATATTTAAATAAAAGCTTTATCAACAGATTGAAAGTCCATTTTTTTTAAAATAAGGTTTTAACACTGTATTAGAAAATCTTACAATTTTGTTTATTTCAAGAAAAACAATATAAAAATAAAAAGCCTTACCAACATATTGGAGGGCTAATGCTTTTCAAAAATAAGGTTTTATCAACATATTAAAAGTCTTATAATTTTCAAAAAAATTAAGTTTAAAAAAAATTAAAAGATTTTTAGTTTTATTTTGCATAAAATCCTACCAACAAATTGGAGGATAATTTTTAATAAAAAGTTTTGCTAACAGATTGACGGACATTATTGGCTATAAACCCGATTTATAAATATTTATTTATAGATGCAAAATTAAATAAATCCAACGATGGAGCCTTTTCAAAGTATGACAAATAATCTCTTTGAATACTTCTGAAGTGAGAAATATTCTTAAATTATTACCAACATATTGGAGCAATTTAAGAAAAGTTTTAAATATTAAATTGCTTGGTAAATTTTAACTATGTTTTAAGGCTTGGATAACTTATAATTAGACTAGTACCATCTTTTAGATAGGTATTTGTGGAGGTGCTATAACATTTCTCATATATAAACATACTCCCATACTTAAATTATGGTTTCATTGACTATAAACTACTATTTAAATATATATAATTAATCTTGGGACTCTTCTTTAAATGTGACAGATTCAGTCAGGTGATCAATCACACCTAAACAAAAAAGATTGGTGGTGACCCCTTTAGTCTATGTTTAGTGGTAAGTCCATAGATCTATACGTTATAACAATATAGTAATATGTTTGTAACTCGTGGAAGACCTCAACGCAATGCTCAAATAATAACAAATTTACATTATTATTGGGTTGAGTTGATTTACACAATAATTAATAAGCAACTTCAAAAGCTCAACAATCATTTTAATTAGGTGAATATTGAGTTATATCTTTGTGTGGCTTTTTTAAATTCTTATGATTTTTTTGAAACTTTAATAAGAAAAAGTTGATCCATCTTTCTCAATTTTATCTAGTCAAATTTTTTAATGTGGAACTACTAGTTCTTAACAATCAAATAGAAACTCACATTATTGATTTAAGATCTCATGATGAGTTTACAAGTTTGAAAAGTATTAGTGATCTCTTCATGAAACTTGTTGAGATAAAAAAAAATTTTGTGTATCCATTGGTATAGTTACTTGTGAAATTAGCTTTGATATTACTAATTTCTATTATATCAATTGAAAGAGTTTTATCTACTATGAGGATTGTGAAGAACTATTTGCACAATCGAATGAAAAATTCTTGGATAAATAATTGTTTGGTTATATATATAGAGAAAGATATATTTTGTAATATTGATAATGAAAAGATTTTAGAACATTTACAAAAAATGAAAACTCGTAGAGAATAATTATAATATGTTATTTTTATATGCACATAAAACAATTTCTTAGGCATTTTAGTTAACTTTTATATCTATATATATATATATATATATTCATTGTTATATATATTTTTATCTCCATTGAATATAAATCTTGGATACATCCTTGGTTCTACGTGCCTAAACTTTTGTAATATCAATAATATAATAATATAATTGAATAATGATCATGATTACAATATATAATAACTTATTTATCATAATAATACGGAATGCAATTAATATAATATAATATGATAATATTGGATTAAATATATAATAATTGTTAAAGGATAAAATAAATTTTAAACTAAAATTCAATAATTATCTAAATTCTTAATATTTTAGTGCAATCAATCAATTCCTAAAGCATCTATCTTCACCAATTTAGTCTTCATTAGATAAAAATTGATTAACTATCAATACCATCAAGAGTTCAAATAGGTAAAAATAAATGTTTAAAAATTCAACAAATTTAAAATTAAAAAGAAATTAAAGTTTGGTTGATCACAATAAAATACCATAAGCTTAAATCATTATTTTTTTTTTCAAAAACTTGTTTTACCCTTTTACTTATGAAAATATATTTATATGTATGTATATATACAATGAATTGTTTTAACTTTTGATATGTTATTTGGTATTCGCGTTATAATTAATTTAATCGCAATCCATTATGTTTCCTAAATTTTTTTTTTAGTTATTTTTTGTGTATATATATTGTTATGTTTCCCACTTAAATTTTATTTTTTTCAAAAACAGAACACAAAATTTGTTAAAAGCATGATAATTTTAACACTCAAAATGTTAAAACTATGTTATTTTAAGTTCAAATTTATTTTAACTTGATAATGATACTTTAATATTAATTAATTTATTATTACATATAATTTGACTAGATATATATATATATATATACACATATATTTAACTATGATGGATTCACATATTGAGCTAGAGTGTCTATGGACACCCAAAATTTGAAAAATAAATTTTTTTTAAAAAAATTATTATTATTATTATTATTGGGTATCTCTAAATTCTTTTCTGGATACATACCAAGATAAATAAAGAAAAAGAAATATTGTCTTCTCATAAATCATTAAGTTAACAGACTACATATGATAAATATTTAACCTATAATATTGGATACAAAGCTTTGTTCGGTTAATGTAAAATGAAAGGGTCACGCACCTCGACCCTGACCTTAATGAGAAGCCAGCCTACTGGGGTCTGGCCCATTGCTCTTGTTCTCAGCCTTCGGCTTTATATACAAAAGAGACCTAACGACGACTCTCATGCAATGTTTTAAGACACATGAACGAGGAAAATAATAAAACGTTTGAAAATGTATAATAGTCTGAATACTTAGTCAAATATATTTGTATAATTTTTATTCATAAATCATTTTATTTACACATATTGTTAATATTTATATTTTTCAGTTATCATATTTCGAATTTTTTAATGTAACCGTCAAAAAATTGTAAATAATAGAAGACTAGACTGCACAGGCATTTTGATTAAAATATGTTATTAACAACCCCTAATTAATTCACGACATCAATATTAAAATTTTTAATTCCTTTAATTTACATATAATTTACATAATATTATATGTAAATTTTGTTAAATTCCAATAAGCTACTACAAATTATATTTTTCAGCAAAAATATATATAATTGTTGCTAATTTTTTTACAACATTACTATTTGTAATAGTTTACAGTAATTTACAAAACACTTTTTACAAAATAAAAAGTCTCATATTATTATAAGAGTTACAGTCTATTTTTTTTTTTTAATAAATGTGTATAAAAATGAGTCAAAATATTTCTTGTAAAAAAATTAGTTGTAACATAAGATAAAAGTTTTTCGTATTAGATATCAGATTTCTTGTAGTATCAGTACGTATGTCTAGGGAACAACTCAATCATTTGAACTTGAAAATCCAATGTAAAGGTTTTGAATTTGAATTTTGAAAGAAAATTATTGATTCCGGCTTGAAAAAAGTTACTACATTAGGGTAAGACACGAGCATATGCATGCCCAAATATTTTATATTTAACTTAAAAAGTATTCGAATATATTGACCTTGACCGTCATCGGTCTTTCTTTAGTTTATTTGGTTTAAAGTCTTTCTTTATCGAATAGTAGTAGTTGGGCATGCACTTGGGATTTTGTTTTATACGACGAGTCTTCTGCTAATTTCATTAAATGTTGAACCTCTAGGGTTATGGGTCGTGTAACTTGCGTTCGGTAAAAGGAAAAAAATAAATAAAATAGACAAAAAAATTTTTAACAAAAATAGCTCACGGCCAATATTTGATATATCCGTTGCACGAGGCATGCTACTTAATTTTTTTTAATGTGACAAATTTCCTAATTCCACTAACCTTGTATCGAAAAGAAAAATTTTTTTATCAACAAGTAATTTTTTCAATCAATTAAATTTATTTTTTTGATAAAAAAATATTAGATTCGAGTATTACCGATAATTATTTATTGAGATTATTTTAAATGCACGATTTGTAATCATTTATCTTAAATTATCAAGTACGGTACATTTTATTTTGATTTAAAAAATTAAACAATCTATTTACTTTGAATTTTTTAAAAAAAAAATTTTTTTACTCAATCAATTTTGTCGCATCTGAAAAGCTAAATCAACATTCACAAGCATAGAAAAATGCCAGTTGCCCATGCGCTTAACATTTGTCAAGGCCATGTGATGAACGTGATATCTTTTCCTTAAATTAAGAATCTATGTAGATACAAATTATAAAATAAAAGACTTACTTGACTAGAAATAGAATAAAAGTATTGAATTAATTTTTTATCAAATTAAATCGATCGGACGTGTTACTTAATTTTGAACTTAAATTAGCAATATGTAATCTCAATGATCTTTTCTTTTAAAGCGATACGGTAAAAACCTGAACCTTTAACATTTAAATCTCTATTATAATTCTCTTTCACACATGATCACCAATTATTTAAGGACATTAGGCTTTTAACGTTTAAGCGTCTCTCTTACCTCATTAACATTAACTGATTAACTAATTTATAAATTAATCAATTTTAATCTAATTATCATTGGTTATTTGAATTAAATCACTGAATTTAAATTTTTTTAACTAAATTAATTAAACTAATTTTATGAATTGTTTTTTATCACATCAAATATATAAAAAATGTCAATTATCTATATTTATATTATTACTATTATATATTAAAAATCATCTTGAAATATTAATTTATTGGCATATGACGAGTTTTTCTCATCATGTGATATTTTTTAATTTTTTAAATTAAAAAAAAAAAAAAACCTCCTTAAGAGATTAATATGTTGTTAATAAATAAATGAAACCCTGTAACCAAGTAAAAAAGCCCTAATACTTTAGTGTTTTTATATTATAGGTTATGTTTGATAAATAAGATTATTATAAGATTGGATAAGATGATATCATAAATAAAATTAGATTAAAAAATATCATATTATTTTATGTTTGATATATTCAAAGATTAAAATAAGATAATTTATTTATTTGTCAAAAATATTTTTTCTCAAAATTTATATAATTTAAATTATTAATATAATTTTTAAGGGTATAATTGAAAATATAAATTTAATCCCATTGATTAAAAATAATTATCTCTATTCCTATGTTAAGAGGATATTAATTCTCATTTTAATCCATATCCCTCTCTTTATATATAAATCAAATATGATATAAAATTATTATCATTTTATTTTATTAATCGTTTATGCATCAAACATGACTTGTGTATAGCTAATATCTTTGCCAAATGTCCTATAAATATTCTACCAGTGAACTTTTGATATGTCGCAATAGTAGGTGGTGATAAATTTGCAAGAGTATAAACTAGAAAGACATTATATACTTGTTTTACATAAGAGTTGTAATTTAAAAATAGAGAAAAAAATTATAAATTATAAATTTTAAAATTTAAATTTATTAAATATTATTTTTTAAAAAATAACTATATATACGAAGACATTGTAGACTTTGTAGTATATGCATGTACAATGCGCGCGTTTTTACAGCTTAAGTAGAGAGGCAAATGGAGGGCGACTTTATTAAAGATTTTCCCTTGCTTTATTTACATTAAGATTTTCCTTCAATTTTTTCTTAAAGAAAGTTTCCTTAAAATTTTAATATCAACCAAACACAAAAAAAAATCCAAGTTTTCATTTCCTTTCCTCTCACTTTTTTTTTTTCAACAAACAAAGCTATACTACTCCTACTTACCTAATGCATAAAAATATACTCCATTTGTCTCATTTTAAGTGTCCATTTTTTTTTTTCATTTTTAAACACTTTATACTTTTATTTTTATATCAAAAATTTATTTTTCAATTTTCGTATGTTTAATAATAAAAAAATTATATTTATAATATAAAATTTATAAAAATCAAAACTTCTCTTTTAATATACATAAAAGTAGATAAAACAATTAAAATAAAACAAAGGAGTAGCATATTTTTCCCTTTGTAACAAAAAAGTATACGTTTCATTGTTAACATACTCTTTTCTTCCTTTAACGTAGTCGTTTGCTTCGTTCTTTATTTTGAAATTAATATATTCCTTTCTCAATATACGGAAAAATTAAAGAAAGACACTTAAAATGACGCAGATATATTGTTTTATTTTTTTCTTTTGTAGTAAAAAATATATACATCTCATTGTTAAGAGTACTCGTCTTTTTATGTAGTTCGTTTGTTTTGTTCCTATTTCGAGATTACTATGTTCGTTTCAATGGAACTAATCGTAAAGGAAAATTAAACTGTCAGTGTTACTGTTTTGATAATCTACTTATTTAGTTGCATTTATATGATCAAGATAGAGTCGGTCTATATAATTAATAAATTAAATTAATCTTATATAGCAAGTTGGATCTTGCCATGCATTGATCGATATTTAAAGTTAATTTTTGTTGACAAATTTAAAAATAAAAAATAAAAAGTCTTTAAAATTTACAACAATATGAAAAATTCCCAAAAAAATTAAAAAAAAATTGAACATTTCTAAAAATAACAAAAAATAAAAAAATATGAAAATTAACAATCCAAAAAAAAATCAAATGCAAATTCCAAAAAATTTAAAAATACCTGAAAATTCTGAGAAAATACTAACATTTTCAAAAAAAATATGAATTTCTTTTAAAAATATAAAAAATCTAAAAAATTTTTAAAATGTAAAATATGAAAAATTCAAAAAACTTTCAAAAAGTTCAATATTAAAAATTTAGAAAATTAAAAAATATGAAATATTAAAAAGTTCTAAAATTTTTGAAAAATATAAAAGTTTAAAAACATCCCAAAAAAATTTAAAAAAATCTGTAAAATTTAAAAAAAAAAAAACCAAAAGCATATAATTAAAAAATTAAAATATAGAAAATAAAATATTATGAAAAATAAAAATTAAAAACAATTAATGTAAAAACGAAAAACTTATGTTATAGCCTTGCGCAATTTTTTTTCAATTTTTTTTATTTTCTTATATTTTTAATTTTTAAAATTTTCAGATTTTTTCCGTTTTGTTTTTTTTTTAATTACTTATTTTTTTATTTGTTGGGAATTTTTTCATATGTTTTTGAAAATTTTAGGATTTCATTAAACTTTTCAAAAATTTTTGAATTTTTAAAATTTTTCAGAATTTGTTTTGAATTATTTTTGGATTTTTTAAAATTTTAAAACTTTAGTCATTTTTTCATTTTTTGTATTTAAAATCATTTAGATTTTTTAAATTTGTGTGTAATTTATTTTCTATTTTTCATATTTTCAAAAAATTTTAGAATTTGATTATAATTGTTCATATATTTACTTTTTTTGAATTTTTTATTTTTTAAAACTATCATTTTTTTTTTTGTATTTTTCATATTTTTCTAGAATTTTTGAAACTTTCTTTTAATACTGACATAGGATTTGATTATCTTGTTATGACTAGATATTTTTGACACATCTCATAATTATATTAGATATTCATGCAACATTATCAATTTGACTAACTACGTTAATTTAAAGTACCAAAATGTATAACAGAATGAAAGTTCAATACCTAATTACAAATTTTTAATCTTTAGATATTAAACTAAAAAAAAAAAGTATATAATACATGGAGCAAATGAATATTCAATCCAATAATTAATAATGGTAATAATGATAGTGAAAGAAAACTCACAACCTTACTTAATATTTGAGTAAGTTTAACATAAAAAATTTAAGTCATCTATGTCCCTAAATGAGTAAAGAACTTAACACGTTAACAATTTTAAGGGAAAGGGAAATGCTTAAGAAGCCTAAAACCACTAAGTTTTTCCACAAACCAAACAAGTTAACTTATTCAAATATTTGAGCAACTTTAATATCACATACCTAAGTTATTAATGTGCCTAAATGAGCAATAATTGGACATGTTTATGGTTGCCTTCACCACCTAAATATTTTTTTCTATATCAAACTCTCTCTTTTTTTTTTCTTTTATTCCTACTTTTCCTTCTTTTTTTTTTCTTTTTCCAATTCCTTTGAAAATCAAAAGCTAAAATAATTTTAAAAAAGCCTTTAAACTTTAATTTACACTCAAATAAACCCTTAATCTTTAATTTACACCTAAATGAACCTTAACCTTTTAATTTGTACCTATTATGCCTTAACATCAATAATTCTTTCATTTGAAATAGGAGTTTATTTGGATGTAAATCAAAGTATAAGGGTTTTTTTAATACAATAAAAGTATATAGGTTTATTTAAGAAAATTGGAATAATTTAAAGACTATTCTAATATTTTAGCCAAAATCAAACTTACTTTACACAAATAACTTTCTCAAGATCCAAATAAGAATTGAAAACAAGCAAAAAGAAAAATGGTAAATAACATATAAATACCATGTGGTTTACAGCACTCTGAATTTTGTCTAATGAGATATAAAATTTGACACATAACTATCTTGAGGTGTATTTCATTAGCATTCAGTCGACATTGTTAGGTCTAAATCATCTAAACCTCAAGTTTGAAAAAATAAGACCTTTTGATAAGATTTTGATCATCTTATAAGGATAATATTATGAAGATGAAGTTTGAAACCTTTGGATGAAGAGAATGATTTCAACAAGAGTTGGTAAATCTTGGTTAAAAAACTTTTCTAGTTTTAAAGTTTCATAGCCTTCGTTTATGGAGTTTTTTTACCACAAGATGAGAATCTTATATGTGAATCCTTAAGACATTAAATTTTAGATTTGAATTTTTCAAATAAGAATCTTTGAATCATAGATGCAAATCTCTAAGATTTTTTAATATGAATCTTTGAATCCTTGATGAAAATCTTGAAGATTTATGCAAATCTTGAAGATTTATGCAAATCTAAGGAATCTTTTGGTGAGAATCCTGAATCTTCGATTTGAATAGTTGAATGAACCCTTGATCTCCTTCAGATAAGAATCTTTTTTATATTTTTAAAGTTGTGGAACCTCTATTTAGAGGAGCATTTAAATGTCGAGATTTGTAAGACCTCCAAAAATAGTCTTTTAAGTCTTCGACCAGAATTTGTAAGTCTTATATGCTAAATCTATTTTCGTATTGAGATTTGTAAAACCTTCGGGCATAATCCCAAGTCCTTCGGACAAGATTCGTAAGTTTTCTAGGTAAAATGTTTAAATTTTTATATTTTTTAAAGTTAAAAAGCCTCTAACGAGAAGAGCATTTTATATTTCGAAGTTGTTAAACCTCTATTGATGAGTCACTTTTGTAATTTTATTTTTTGATTTTTCTAGGCCTGAACAAATGGATGTCTTTTATCTTTGCACAATTCTTGTTTCACAAAAAATGCACAATGTGGGGTAGCTGTAGACACCTTCTTTAGTCCAGGTTATTTTTTAATTTAATTTTAGGATTTTAGTATTTTGTTTAGTTTAAGATTATTTATTTTGTTAATTAATTGATTTATGATTTAAAAAAAAAAAAGAAAAAGGGAAAAGTTTGATTCGGTTTAAAGTCTAGTGTTCTAATTGAAAAATGGAATGTATTGATTTGAGAAGTAAACTTCGATTAAAAATCTAAAATTGACTTTGATTAGGAGATTAAAACCAATAAAACCTTATTTTATTGTGATTTGGATTAAAGGCCTATAAAAAGACCCCATTAGAATTAATTAGATACAACGAAGAATCAATGAGAAAAAAATCAAGACAGAAAGAGTCAAATAACCAAAAAAAAAAATTAAGAGTTTTTTTTTTTTTATAGTCTTCTTTGGTGTTTTGGGTTAGGATTTTCTTTTGAGAGTTCTATGTTAGGAAAAGAAGTTGAGATGAAACACAAAAGGGAGGCATTCAACAAATGTTTTTGTATTAAAATTTTTTAGAGTTTTAGATATATATGTTTTAGGTTTCTGTTTACTTTTTATTTAAACCAAAAAGATAGGCAATCACCACAGATAAGAGGTGCCAATGAAGCCATAGACTGTTTTGCAAAGAAACAAGAAAGAAGACAAAGTAATTTATATTTTTCTTCTTTTTTTGTATATTTATTTATTTTAGTTGTTTCTTTTTCTTTTTTTATGCATTTTTAAAATAAACTTTTATAATAAATTTGTAATTCCTATCAAATGATTGGAGAATTTAAATCTTGAATTACGAATTCTATCAAATGATTAGAGAATTTCGTAATAAATTTTCAAAAAATAAATTTTCAATCCTATCAAATGATTGGAAGATTCAATTTTTCATTAAATTTTACCAAACTATTGGAGGATTTAATAACTTTTAAAATTGTTTTTTGAGGTTTTCAAATAAAAATCTCACCAAATGATTGGGGGATATACATTGATATAAATTTTTATCAAACGATTAAAGAATTTTATTATTTACTTTCAAAAAATAATTTCTTAAAAAAATTGTTAATGAATCCAACAATACAACCTCTTCAAAGTAGAACACGAGTCTTCATGAATATTTCTGAGGTGAAAAAATTATCTTAAATCACTATCAAATGATAGAAGTAATTTTAAGATTAATTTTCAATAATTAAATTTACTTAATTAAATTTACTTGGTAAAAATTTAAAAATATTTTCAAGCTTGGATAACACGAAATCAAATGGGTACCATCATTTGATGGGTATTGTGAAAGCACTATAACTATTTATATATGTAACCATACTTTTAGATCCAGTATTGATTTCATAAACATAAAATCTATATTTTAAAAATACTTAAGTTAAGTTTGAAATTTCTCTTTAAAAATAAACAAATCCATTTAAGTGACTAATCATATCTTAACAAAATTAATTGATGACGACTCTTAACGTTAAGTCTAACTATAAGTTTACGAATTTATATATTATGATAAAATTATACACTTTTTAATTTTTATATCAAAATTAAATTCATAACACTATATTTAACCATTTTGATCAAAAAGTCAAAAAAATATATAACTCTTGTACTGATGTAAATGAATATCTCTTCATATATATATATATATATATATATATATATATACACAATAATGTCCATGCTAGTTTAATATTTATAAATTTGAAAGTGAATAAGTATAAACAAATTTCATTTTAAGAAATTTTAGTATGTTAAAAAGGAGCATCAGTCCAATTGATTGAATAACAATATGTAGGGCCAACTGAGTTTGTCTTACTAAAAAACAAATGGACCGTCTGGGTCTATGTATAAATTTATATACAACTTCTTGCAAAAACATATATTTTCATTTTCTTATGCATCTAATAACCTTAAAAACGAATCCCAACAGGGTTCAAAAGTGAGAAAAAGAAGAAAACAGAGGTCTCTGCTAATCGGAACTCTTTGCTAGATATTTTTTCCCGTCAATATTCTAAAAATCAAATTAGATTATATAATCTAAACTTGTCACACCTTTTTGGTCACGTCATCAGTATCTTAACTGCAGGTCATCAGCATCCATACAAGGTTTCCAGGCACACAGCCACTTGTCTAATTAGTCAGTCATCATCCATAACGTATAAAACAGTATTAAACCAGGCATACAACTACACTGAACACTGTCTACATCCTATTTCTGGCCCTAGTTCTTTTTTTCCCTTTAATACGTAAGAGGTCTGACACATTCACCAGTTAAACCTCCGGCTACCTTCATTCTCACCGATACAGAAGTCATGATCCAATAAAACTATGACTCTTTTATCTTAATAAGAAATGATACGCTGAAAAGGTCAAAGAAGAAGATTATAATTAGCTTTATTCTATTAACATGAAATTTAAACCAAAATAAGTGTTAAGGATATAGTAAGAACGTAAGATTAATCTTTCTGAATTGAGTTTTCTACCAGAAAAATGAAGAGAAGACGAAAACCATTTACATAGATGAAAACCGATTTTTAAGTGCAGCAAGCACTTCATTTACAGTGAGCTACACACCCCCGTATAAGGAGTATGTGCCTTTTGCTACTTCATGTGGGCTACAACAGCCATTCAATTATTGCTACAATATATTGATTATTGTAGTTTTTCGTCTTGGCAGTGAACTTCCTTGACATAGAACTTAA
Organism: Durio zibethinus; assembly: GCF_047325235.1. Taxonomy (NCBI): domain Eukaryota; kingdom Viridiplantae; phylum Streptophyta; class Magnoliopsida; order Malvales; family Malvaceae; genus Durio; species Durio zibethinus. The sequence goes on along the minus strand of NC_143174.1, from coordinate 8,330,514 downwards.
CTAGAGCTCCATTTGTTTGAGCTTGTGGAGTAGTCCTCGTTAACCTTTCTGCAACTCAGTCTGATCTCTCCTTCCGAACCTGTTAATGGACTGATGTTTCCCATTCTTATCATGGAAACCACAAAGCTGGCGAAGAAAGTTATTTGATCGCTGCTAAACCTGTCAACAATTTCAATGGTGTCAGCCCCACTAGTCGAAAATAGCTCTTGATCACTTTGAAGCAGTCCTTCTTGATCTTGGAGGTTAGTGTAGTAGTTCTTGTCCAATGTATTAGGTGTTGTAGGATCCAAATTCACCAAAACACTACCATTTCCGCCTTGAGGGCATACTTTTCGTAGCGTCTCTAAGTATGTTGCGTTCAATGTTGGGTCTGGATTTCCCGTGCCATTGAAATTATATAGTCGGTCTATGAAAGTTTTACATTGAGCCCGTCCAAAAGTGTGAGCACCTGAAAATGTTTACGTAAAACCTTATCAATATCCTTAACAATCAAATGGGCTCTCTGGCCTCATTTCAAGGGTTGATTTTGATGTCCATTCTTGTTTCCTAGAAGAAATAGTTACCTGAAAGTGCAACTAGATCACTTGTAGTGTTCAGCCCCACGGCTGCAAACTTGGATTTGAGGACATCAAGAGTTCCAGTGGGAGCTGGAATAGCTATATCTGCGAGTGTTCGATTTGCTGTTTTGCTATCCCTTCTTCCAAGTAGAACTAGCCATGAAGGACCTCCTGCCTGCAGTAATCGTATTGAAGGTGGAAGAATTTATACCCTTGATTGATATCTCCATAGACTCCATTGCTCATGAAAAATAAATTGTTATAGGTATAGCAAAACTAAAAATAGTGAAGGAAATTTCTAAGATACTTAGAGTACCAGATTGACAGACTCTTGAGCTGCAATAGCCAGAATATCAGCGCAGGAAACAATGCCTGGACACTCATATTCAACTGCAATCTTCATGGCATCGACAACCTCAAATCCCCTTGCTGAGTTATTATTCGGAGTAGTTTCTTTCTCGCTTTCTATTGTTGCGCTGTTGTCCAGTAAAATCAATGCATCACAACCCTGAAAAAGTAGACCAACCAATTGTTTCTCCCCAAGTTAACTGTTGTTAGGACGTCATTTTATTGTTTCCCAAAAGCCAAAAGTTAAAGACAACTTAATAAGGAAAAAACTGAAAAAAAAGCAGCTATCTTGTTCTACAAGTAAATTAGATACTTATCTCTGTTAGTTCTTAGTTTTAGAAAAGCAAGCAATTAATATTGATTGGCAGTTAGCACTTAATTTTGATTGGCATTGTTACTTTTCAGCCTGTAGATTCTTGGTAAGGCAACAGCTGTAACTTCGAAAATGATTATTGAAGGGATAGGTAAGCAAACTATAGCATGGAAAGGAGGTGTTCAGTTCAAGCAAGTTAATTTCTCAACATTTAATCAACTTTTATTTTCCAAATCAATGCTTGGATTTCTTTTTTTTTTTTTTTAATCAAACAATTGGCACTAGAAAAAGAAACAGAGAATTTCATTTTTTTGCTATAGCTTTTATTCATCAATAATTAATAGAATTTGATGTTAATTTAATTAATTTATGTAATTATTCTTAAAAGATAGTATCCAAAAAATTTAAGATTCAAAATTCTATTACTTAATAATCAATTCTTATCTCTATATTGCGGTTTTTTTATTTATAAAAAAAAAAAAGCAAACAGAGTAACAGAAAGAAAATAAACGTAATGTTACAATATTTATCAAATATAGGACTGTACAACTAAAGCTGGGCTAAATCTAATAAAAACTAGCTAGGCTAGGGAAGAAAAAGTGAAATTCGCTAAAAAAAAATAATAAAGATTGTGGTTGTTACGTTAACAAAGCAGTCATGGAAGTGAAGCCTAAGAAGGCTGGCACCAATCCGAGGATCAGACAGCAAAGCATCTTCGATGATTCCTCGAATGATGCTAAATACCTCAGGGCATGTTTCATCATAAAATGATGGACTCAATTCGAAGGCCAAGGATCCTGGTGGAAGCAAAAGGGCAAAGAAAAGGGTTGCAACTATACATTGGAAAGAAGACATTGTCTCACTCATTCATTCCCCTCAAGAGCTCTCAATATTTGTTATTTGATTATGAGGGGCTATGTGGGACTATTTAAAGGACCTTTATTATAGGCTGAAGAAGTTGGATATATAGCTCATTCATGCCATCGGGGATTTTCATAACATTGATTACAAATGCTTAAATTTTCTGATTAAACTGATTATCTCTATAGGAAATATCCAAGTTCGATTTTCATAGCAATATCTTTTCGTTTCAAGGATGGGCCCGCACTTTCTTTTGTTTTGGCAGTTGCTATTTTAGTACATCGTTAAACCAACGATCATTCTACACCAAATATGCAATTTCATTGCCCTGTTTTTGCAGATATGGAACAATATTCGACGAGCCAACTAGGCTTCATTTATAAGAAAAGTCAAAGGATCATCTGTTGTTTAGCCCAAAATTCATGTCTATAGTCTCTAGCTTTCAAGTTCAGCCTGGACCTTTCAGCTTTACAGTTGAGATTTCACATTTCACTTTATTTATTTTTATGTGTCTGATTGGCAACTCTATTGAAATTTGATACCAAGAGAAGATGTAGAAGTTGCCAGAAAATTGAGAAACAGTGAAAGAAATAGCAATGACCAATTAGTTAAGAATCTCTGACAGCTTGAATCAAAAGCAAAACAGACAGAATAACATAAAAACAGAAATTTCAATTAAGGCTGATGCTCCTAATAAGGTGATTAATTGTATCAGTTTTTGCCATAGTGCTTTAATGGCTTTGCAAAGTTGCCAGAGACCAAAACCCACTAGACTTCATTTACTTTCAAATAAGGTTACATTTGCATTTTGGTAATTGAGCTGGTGAGGTGGGAAATATCGTACTCCTTTTAAGCCCTTACCTCTGTTGGAAGCATGGAGAGATGATTAAAAGTTATATCAAGTCCAACCAACTTAAAGATGGAATGTGCTCTGAACCAGAAAAACAGAGCCATGACAAGCAAATGGTCCAAGAATGGACCATCAATCATTATCATGGGATCAAAAATGGTAAACCACTTTATTCACACAACTTTGTAGGATCATAAAGTGGAGGAAAGAAAGGCTTGTGTCAATGGCACCCAGTAACCAGGTCTTAGGTCGCAAATAGCAGTGGGTTTCATTTTTCTCCTACCCACGCTAGCTTTATGTGATAAAATGGATAGCGATGGAAAAAGAAGAAATCAGATTAAAAAAGAGATCAGAAAAGAAATAGAAAGAGAGAATTTAGAGATAATTTTTACTCATGATTTTGAAATGATTTTTTATATATTTATAACTTATTCCTTAAATTGAACCGAATTTAAGTTTTATTCGAATCGAACCCGAGTAGTTTACAAATATTAATATATCATTTATACCCCGACTCTTTTTGGAGTGCTTGGAGTGACATTCTCTCCCAATCCAACCTTGTGACATCCTTATCACGAAAGTTGGTCATCTTGCTTACCTTTTTTCAAACGTTTGATGTAAGTCAAATAATTTAAGACTAACTTAAATCAAAAGGAGGTGATTCAAAATCTAAGACTGCACAGATTTTGAATCTTAGGTCGAAGCCCGTAACACTTTCATCACCCGGGTATTTTTTCCTTAGTCTAATTTCATTATTTCTACAACTAGATGATAACATCACACTTTATAATAGAAAAAGGGAAACCAATGGCAAATTATAGTGGTTTGGTCTCCGTGTCTCGCTCGCTGTGTGATTTCGATGCATATTTTTTGGATTCGTTGTTTTAAGAGAATTTATCCTAAAATTATTCTTAAAAGTTCATGTTCTAATTATATATATAGCCACACTCCATGCGAAATTTGCTTTAAAATGTTCATCATATACTAAATTTGAGCCCTGGCGTGGTGGCAACCATGGTGGTTTGTGAGGAATGTAATTAGGCCTGGATTTGAATTCAAGCAAGTCGTTCAAATATCTCCTCATATATTCCCATGAACTTCTGTTAGATTACAACATCAAGACTCATTAATAATTTGGATTTTTCTGTGTGGCTGATTCTGTTATGAAGCTGAGATTCTTAATTATTATTTATTATGAACGAATAATGAATTAAATATTTTTAATTATTATTCTATACTTGATTCAAATGGTACAAATTATCAATACAGAAAGAGGAAATTCATCATTATAACAAAGAAAAAAAAAACAAAATTTAAAATTTAAAATTTAATGCAATTTTTAGCATAATTATATGGAAAAACATATCATTGCCCTTGTTAAAATTGATAACTTGAAACAGAAACTCACAAAAAAAAAAAAAATAGAAAGGCAAGGCAAAATAGTGACAATTGCAGAAATACTACTGAACAATACATAATCTTGTTGATCTTTCCGCAATCAAGTCTAATCTCTCCATAACTTCCAGTCAACGGCTTATGTTTCGCATCTTTATCATGGATTTAGCAAAGCTATCAAAGAATTGACTACTGTTTGCAAACCTGTTAACAACGGCAACAGTGTCAGCCCCACTAATGGAAAAGAATTCTTGGTCAGATTGGAGGAGTCCATGATGGTTTTAAAGGTTCAAAAAGAAATTGTTAAAGGTGAGACAAGTTGATTCGTCAAGATCGATCAACCTCGTGGGATCTCTACCTTACTAGGACATGATTGTTGTTAAAGTGTTTCCGCGTATGTTGCATTGAGGGTTGGGTCTGTTTTCCCTGATACATTATTGAACTTGTAGGGGCGGTCCATAAAAGAAGCGCATGGAGCACGTCCAAATGTGTGTACACCTGAGAAGCAACCAGAATTTCTGTAAAAAAGGGGGGGGGGGGGGGTGACTTATAGAGCAAACATGCAACTAATAGCCCACAGTCGCGTAGTCTGTTGCAAATTTTGGATGCCTCAAGTATTAAAAAAAAATGCAACTAATAGCAATGTTTTTGGCCCATCATTATTTGAGAGATGCTGTCGCAGTCTAGAAGAATTCTGGTTGTTACAAATTGTAATTCTGTTTCACACAACAAAGTTTTCGCAATTACTAATTGCTGAGTGCAGATGTGCATTACATTTTGTAATTTGCTGGATTTTTCTTAGTAATTACCTGACAAAGCGAGTAAATAACCGGAATCAAGTTTTTGGCTGTGATATTGCCAAGGCTCTCGGTGCACAGTCCTACTATCCCTTCTTCCAAGTGGGGCCTCCAGCCTGCGAGTAAACATATTCTTATTCCCATTGGAAGAAGTAATAAAAGCTAAAAGAAGGTCAGAATCAGACTATAAGTTAACTGGAATACAAATGATTTGTATTTTTAATAATTAATGTACCAAAGAAACAGAAATTTGAGCAGCACAGGAGACAAAGCGAGGGCAAGATTGTTCTAATGCTGTTTTGATATCATCAATGACAGAAACTTGAAAGGTTAAGGATTGCAGTTTTTCACTATCTGTATCATTCAGCAGAAGTGAGGCATCGCAAGCCTGCACGTAATTCATTAGCATATATAGAACCTTAAAGCCAAATTTGACGCATGGTATGAACTATATAAACAACACAATCATGAAAGTGAAGGCGAACAAGCTTAGGAAAAATCCAAATGTCATTTTGCTGAGGATTCAGCAGTACACTACGAACATTACTTGACACATTTGGGCAGCTTTTAGCATAAAATTAACGTGCCACTAAGTTGAGCATTAGATCCCGAGCATTATTGCAGCAGCAAGGAGAAAAAAGGGTTGTGATTTGTAAGGAAGGCATATTAATTGTTAATTTTTTTTTTTTTCCAAATTTCTTATATGGATATGAGAAGGAAAATGAGATACCGAAGAGAAACCAGAATATCCCTTATATAGAGATAGCCCATAGCTGCACACTCGAGCATATCTGCTCAAGGATTGACTTGCAATGTGAATATGACTATTATTATTCTTTGATCACTTCGTCAATATTGTAAGTGCATGATTATGATCTGATCCTTTATTCTTGACTTATAAATCTAAAATGTAGTGGCCACGCATCTTTTTAAACATTTTTTACACTTCTTTTAGAATTAAGAGCTAAATGGGGATATGTAGATACATGTAAAACAAATCCATTTCAAGTATTCCAATATTCTTTATAGAATTTCTAATTGTGTTTATAATTAGCCAACTGCACATGGGTTTAGCTATGCTGGTTTAAGAATTCACCATAAGTTACTGATCAATTTCTTGTATGCAAATTAAGTTTTGGACAATGAGGCTATGCATCAAATATGCAAAAATAACAATATATTTTATGAAACATTTTAGGCAAACAGGTATTGGGATGATCGGTAGCACTGCTTACAAAGTGTTCCTTGCTTGTATTGATTGTTGAGATGTGTTGAGCAGAAATAAGCAAATAATATGTTAACAGAAAAGAGAACATATTGGGTTTGGTAGCAAAAAGCAACAGAAATATAATCACACAAGTGGATCAAAAAGTTTTGCAAGAAAACAAAAAAAAATCGTAAGTTTATAATAATTAACTTATTTCAATGAATAAACTTTTTCTGTCGTTAAAAGATAAATATGCAAATTAATATTTGTTGTTCTGTTTTAATAGATTTGATTGTTTCAATACATGTTATTAAATTTATTAAAAGTTTTGAACTTAGTTACATAGATGATATGTATGAAAAGTTACTGTTTACGTATATTTATGCCTTTAATATCTTGTTGTTATTATTATATTTTAACAGTTTCGATAGTTTCAATACTTGATATTAAGCTTGTCTGATTGATTGAACTTGGTTTCTATGGTTGATATGGGAGAAAAAGTTGTCAGTTATGTCTGTTTGAGAATATTTTTGCATATAAAAGGCAAATATACAAATAAATTTTGGATGCCTTTCAACATATCGAATGGCTTCAATCCTTCATATTAAACCGGGAGAAAATAATTGAATTTGGTTTCCATGATCGATATGTGTGAAAGCCCAAAATGTTTTTATTCTTTGCGTATATTTAAGACTATTGTGTTGTTACAGGGCTAAAATATAAATAAATGAGATTAAAATTATTCGAAATTTTAATACTTGATTGCTAGGATTTATATGCATAAATAAGTTGTAGTTGATATGTATCATATCAAATAACATATGTTTTTGTATAGGAGAATAAGATGGGCGGTACAATTAGATGTATGAAACTTTTTCACGTAACACACATAAAAAAGACAGATCTTACATGAATATCGAAACACAAGAAATTGTAGTAATTTGTATCATCTATTTTAACATAAAGTAAATATTTATTCTTTTTAAGATATAATCAATTAATCATTAAACTTGATAGTTGTATATGATAAATTCACAGGAGAAAGCGAAAGAGAAAATAGCTACTGAGATTAAAGTAGCATCTGAAGGTTCTCTCAACATGTAAGAAATGAAAAATCGGATATTCATAGAAATTGCTAGAAAAAAAAGGCATGGACGGGTCCGAGGCCTTGGATTGGGTCCAACACCATCTGCCTACTATGGACATAACTCTCTGCAATTTACACTCTTAGCAAGTCAGTCTTAGCAAGATATTTCAATATTGAAAGGGGAGTTGCAAACTATGCAACAACGTTTTCAGTAAATGAAAGCAGAAAGAGAACATTAACGTGCCAAAATTGAAGAAAAACTAGCTAGAATGGAGTTAGAGCATGTAAAATTTCAGCAGTTGCATTATCGATTCGATCATCTTATGAATTTTGTGCAACAATAATTTTCAGGAAATGATCTTGGTGTTCCACCAACTCAGATATTATATTTAGTAAATATTTAAATTTTTAAATAAAAAAAACATACAATGAAATGTTAAAAATTATATGGTATTATTCAGTAGGTTCTTGAGCATGCTAGTGACCAAAGTAAAAAATTTTCTTCATCAATTGGCAGTCAACAAAATATATGTAGTCATCCATTTCATACATTTAATTTTTTATTTTGTTAATATATTAAAAATATTTGAATGTTATTATACTAATTATTAAACTTTGTATTAATTAGATATATATTTAAAAGTCAATGAAGTTAATATTAATTTTAGTTTCTGAATTTAAGCTCTTTATTGAAAATAAAATTTATTATAAGAAATTAAAAGAAAATACTTTTTTACATAATGACAACATTTGTGTTGGGCAATGCCGCTAAATGAATAATTTAGTGGTGTTTGTAGCATAAAACGTCACTATAAGTAGCGACGCTCTTTCTAGCAAACGCAACTAATTAGATGGCATCTTGTATAAAAACGCCACTAAAGCGACGACGTTTTTTTCATAACAACGCCACTGAATTAGTGACGCTTACAAGATATAAACGCCGCTAATATTGAGGCATTTTCATATTCAAACGTCTCTAAAGTAACGATGTTTTTTGTTACAAATGCCGTCAATGCAACGGTATTTTTTTCATAAAAACGCCATTGAATTAGCGGCGATTAAAAGATAAAAATGTTGCTAATATTGACCCGTTTTTAGATTCAAACGCCTCTAAAGTAGCGGTATCTTAATGATATAAATACCGCTAATATTGAAGTATTTTTTCGAAAATGCTACTATTTATCGCGACATGTGTATAGGCAGCACTCTACATGATGTTTTTCGCAAATACCGTAAACCTTATAGTAGCGTTAATAAACACCACTAAACGGTAAAAAAATGTACTAAAAACCAAAACCCTTGTAGTGGTTTTTTGATCAGTTTTGGTTTGATACACTATTTTTTAGACATATTTTTGTCAATTAATATAATGATATACCTTATATAAGGCCAAATTAAATTAAGCTCCTGGTTGGGCTCAAGCAATGAGAAAAATTGTTGAATCCATGCTGTTAGTGGAAGATTTGAAGTAGACATTGAGAGTTGAGAAACCACTTGGAGGCTTCTCATGCTCTCGCTGCAAAAATTGACGAATATAGTATCTTTTCTGATAAATGAAATTCGTAGTTTAAAGGTTCGTTTTGAATCTCACTGAAGCATCAGCGCCGCGTGATTGCATACTTTTTTTTGTTTTGGTAATACTACCAGTCAATGTTATTTAAATAGCATGCGATGCAGTTTTTAACTGCACTGGAATATCAGTCTTTGACTGGAGCAAAAAAGAGAAGTGGAGTAGTGAGCAACTGCACCGCTCCTTTTAACCTTTTTGCCCTGTTTTCTCTTCATTTTCATTTTGTTTTTCATGTCATTTTTTAATTATTTAAATAATAAATAAAATTATATTGATAAGTTTTCAAATTTGTTAATTTATTTTTATTTTTACTTAAATATTTTCAAATTATTTATATTTATCAACTCTCTCATTGTTTATTATTTATATAAAAATAATTTAATATTTTTTAATTATTTATTAATTTTATAAATATTAAATAATTTAAAATTTTTATTATATATAAATTTTATTCTATACCTTTAATAGTTATTTTATTATTTTATTATACTTAATCTCATCATTATTATAATATTTTCATTCAAACATATATTTTACTATTAATTTTAATTTTATTATTTTAATATTTAATTTTATCATTATTTTAATTTTATCAAAACTAATTTCACTCCTATCAAACTAGATATTAATAAGCCTTGCATTTTGTCACCCATGCATACCAAGACAATTGCCAAAAGGACCTTGAGCTTCACTCCAACGCTTCAACCAACTCGGTCTGATTCATTAGACCATTTGACTGGGACAGAATGATAAAGAGTATTTTATAATTCAAAATATAAAATCGTTCTTTTACTGTGAGAGTAACTCAACAAAACAGTAAAAATATTTCGATCATTCTAAATCGAACTGACGTGATAAATCGATCTGATTAATGGGAGTTTGCCACAACAGTCCACCTAACGGATATGTGATTAAACTGATGTGTCATTCAAGCATTACAAGTCAAGGCGTCATGTTAACTCGGGTCATGCCACATCGGTGTAAGATCTGACTCCACAAGTCTGATCATTTAAATCTAACCATACCTCTCCACAAGTAAATATCCTCTCTCATTCCAAATACAGGCATCTCACTTGTTCTTCATTCTCTGCATTTTCTTATTTTCTCTTCCTCGACTTGAGCGCTGTAATACAAATATTGGAGACAACTCCTATCTCTGCTTCTACCGCCCTCCTTCTTGTGATTTTTGGTTCTTGCCTCCCGTCCAAACTTGGCACAAACAGGAATATAGGTGACAACGAGAAAATCAGAGGAGAGGAAGAGATGATGAAAGAAACAAGGCAATGTGCAACAGCAATCGATCTTTCATGAAGGCCCTTCCTCGTCCCCTTCAACATAGGTTACTAACCCCTCTTTAACCCAGTTGGGCTTATGCCAGTTAACAGCAACAGCTCTATATCTAACAATATTCCAAGCACTAAAGATTGAGAACTTTCATTGCTAGACTGAGTCCAGATGACTTAGAAGAGGAAATCCAACTGACAATCAATAATAGCTTCCAAATGCAGAATAAAGCTTCTCCAAATCAAAGGAAAGTAGGTAAGCAAGCCAGTGTAAGTCCCCTAGGGTAATATGTCAGTATCAATCCTTCTCGTAACGATTTTGTGTTCGTCTGACGAATTTAAAAATAAATAAAAAAATAAAATTATTATCAATCTTTTTTTATTAGTTACGATTGATTATCTATTAAAATATATCATTTTAATAAAATTTTAAAATTTATTAAAAAAAATAATTTTAGAATCTACGAAACAGTCTAGATTCAGCAGTTAGTTATATATAAGAAAGAATTAACACCCTCACAATGTCCGTTTAAAATGGTACTAATTAATTACATGTTATCTATTAATTTTGATAAAAATTATCTTATTTTCGGTATTTGAAAAATAATTTCCTTGATTTTTCATTTATTAGTTTTTTCTTATATATATATTATTATTTATTGTTTCATTTTTTATTCAAGAAAAATAAATCAGAATTTTTTTATTGAAATAATTCTTAAAATGTTTTAGTACATTGGTAACATTAGAAGAACTCTTTCTCACATAGAGATTTTTTAGGCATCACTTCTTGAAATACTGTAAAATCTCATCCTCGGAGACTTAAATTTACTTTTCGTAAAAAAATTATGTCGTGCATGCAATATAAAATGCTACTATGTTATGCATACATTTTTTTCTCTTTTTTAGAAATTTTATTAATTGTTTTATTTGATTTTTTTTATATAACTCTTTTGAAGAAAAAAAAGAAATTTTTAATATATTGAAGTTCTTTTATAAATATTTCAATACATTGATAATATAAAAAAAATCTTGTCATCTAAAGATTTCGTAAAGCATCACTATTCGAAATATTTTTAGAATCCCGTCATCGGATAAAATTTTTTTTATTTATATTATTATTATTATTTATAATTTATTAGTAAAAAAGATAATTTTATGGTATTAAAAATTTTTATATAAATACTCTAATACACTGGTAGTATTTAAAAAAATCTTCTCACCTAGAGATTTCGTATGTATCACTACTCGGAGTACCTTTGAATCTCATCATCGGATAAAAATTTTATTTTCTTACATTTTTATTATTTTATAAGATTTATTTCAAAATTTAACAAAATTATTAAAAAAATTTTATTATATATTTCATCATTTTATTTTTATTAATTATTATTATAAACAACAAAATTTTATTCTAGTAAATTTGAATATTTTAACATGCATAAATGTTAATAATAAAAATTTAAAATACCAAAAATAATATATAAAAAAATTCAAAAAAAATTTTTTTTACCTGAATCGAACCCGTCAACGGTCCAGTCAACACATGGTCTGGCCCGACGGTTCGATTTGGTTAGGTCGATTCAGTGTCAGCGATTTAGGGACGGTTTGGTTCGGTCTGAATTGGTTAGGGTGGATTGATAAAAGGCTGAAGGTGAAGTGAGTCACTAGGTCAAGTGCGCGGACCCTAGGTCAGGTCATGGGTTGACGTGCGAATCCTCAGGGGTTAAAACGACATCGTTTTGATCTTTATTGAAACAACGTCATTTTGGTTTTGATAGTTTATATAAAATGCCCTAAATTTTTTTTTTGATCATTCTCTTCTTTCTAAAAAAAAAAAAAACCTCCCTCATCTCCCTTTTCAAATAAAACCCAAGAGGGCTGGCCAGTCATCGTTGTCGTCGCAGGTTGTCGATCATCGATCGTCGTTGTCAGTGATCGAAAAATCTCAAAAAAACTAAAATGTTTCTTTCAATCTCCAGAGTCCAGATTTAAGTTTGTTTTTTGTAAAAAGGAGCTCCAAACGGTGCAAATCTGGCCTAGAAGGTTTGGTCAAAAAAATTTTTTTGTGTTTGTGTTTTTTTTTTTTTTGGCATTGTGGTTCTTGTTTTCAGAGGCTATTGTTTCTATGTTTGTATGTGTTTGGTTTGCTTTTGATTTTTTTTTTATTAGACAGAAAGTTTTTTTTTTAATTTGGTAAACTTTTTTTGTAGGGTTTTAGGGTTTTTTTTTTTTCGATATTCCCTCTTGCAAAAAAAAAGGCTCTATTTATAAAGCTTTTTTGGATTCAAATTTTAGCTTTTCAACTAAGCTATGGAATTTTGGTGGCCAAAATCCATGTTGCCAAGTTAGGCAGGGTGACAGACTGTTGCTGGCAGTGGCTATGATTTTGGACTTTTGAAAGAGTGCATTTGATGCACTCATATTTATGTCAAACTGACCCAGAAAAAAAAATGAAGAAAAAATATAATAATAATAATAATAATAAAATACAAAATGGTGTTTACAGTTACCTCTCTTTGTCTTTTTCTAATAATCAAGAATAAGGCAAATACAAACAAGCAACTATTTTGTTCGGAAAGAAGAAACATTAAGCACAAAAGCTTTTTTTTTTTAAAAGGGTTCCTCTAAAATAGGTTCAACGATATTTTGAAAATTTAAAAAGCTCCTTTGAGTAAAGGTTTAACGACTTTTGAAATTTTAAAAGGCTCCTCTAAAAAGAGGCTCAATAACTTTAAAAATCCATCTTGAAAAGCTTCTTTAAGCAGAGGCTCAATAATTTTAAAAATCTCATCTTAGAAAAGCTCTTCTAAGCAGAGGCTCAACAACTTTAAAATTCATCATCTTGAAAAAGTTCTTCTAGGCAGAGGCTCAATAATTTTAAAAATCTCATCTTAAAAAAACTCTTCTAAGTAGAAGCTCAACAATCAACAACTTTAAAATTCATCATCTTGGAAAAGCTCCTCTAAGCAGAGGCTCAACAACTTTAAAATCTTAGAAAAACTGTTCTAAACAGAGGCTTAACAATTTTAAAATTCATCATCTTGGAAAAACTCATCTAAGTAGAGGCTCAACAACTTTAAAAATTTATCATCTTGAAATAGCTCCTCTAAGCAGAGGCTTAACAACTTTAAAAATTCATATGTTCTTAAAATCGAGTTCTCATCTTTGAACAAGTAAATTTCTCTTTTTTGAAATCTTTTGTTTGATTATTATCTTCATCCAAATATCAAAATTTTGTTTTTCATTAGAAAATGGAAAGTCTCTGTCTTTATTATAACTACTTATGGATGTATATACTAAGTGCTCTAAGTGCAATACATGTAATGCAATCAAAATTATTCATTGTAGTAAAAATGTTCTCAAAATCTCTCACTTTTTGCTTATTTTATCAGAATTGTCAACAATTACCATATGACCAATCTGTTCTTAACATCTGACCATTGTATTCTTCTTTAATAATATTTTTTTTCTTCTTCAAAAGTCTACAACATCAATATCTTGTCATGCTTTTCTTATTCTTTTTCATCTGCCTTTATCAATTTTTAAAAAGTAATGCTAAGATCTTTCATGTTTGTTTTTATTTTTATCATTTTAAGTTCAAGACAAACAAAATGCAATTACACATTTCTCATATTTGTTCGGTGAAAAAATATCAAATAAGAATAAAGGAATGGATAGGTGCTATTTCCAAAGGAAAGATAGCATATTTCAATAGACTGATAATAAGTACATAGCAACAAAAGTGTTTGAGTCGAAACAAAGGTGTCCATAAATTGATCATAAGATAATCATGAACAAACTATTCTCATATTTTTTTTCTAAAACTAAATTAGGTGACTTCATTGATTCTTCAGAGTTTATCAACTACACTTGCCCCTTGTATTGTAAGGTCATCTTTTGATAATACTTTTTCTTCACATCCAAGTTGCCTTTTCAGGTTTTCAACTTAGATCAGTCATCATTTTTCTTTTTTCTTTTTTTTTTCTTTTTTTTTTCAAGTAAAATATTTCTTTGTAGCATCTGAATTTATTGGAGTAGGTAAATCACCTCCATCCATCTCTACCAAAATCAATGCCCCACCAAAAAAGGATTTTTTCACCACGTACGGGCCTTACCAATTTGGTGTCTATTTTTTTCAATTGTCATGTTGATTTGGAAGAATTCTTTTCAGCATTAAGTCTCCTTCCCTAAAGCGACAAGGATGAATTTTTTTGTCATATGCTCTCATCATCCTCTTTTGATATAATTAACCATGACAAAGTGCTATAAGTCTTTTCTCTTCAATGAGGTTCAATTGCTTGTAGCGATTCTGAACCCATTTTGCTTCCTCCAATTCTACCTCTATCAGGACTCTCAGTGAGGGAATTTTTACTTCGACTGGTAACACAGCTTCCATTCTATATATCAAAGAGAATGGGATGGCCCCAATAGATGTTCGGACTGATGTTTTTATAAGCATGCAAAGCAAAAGGTAACTTCTCATGCTAATCTTTGTAACTATTAGTCATTTTCTCCAAGATTCTTTTCATAGTCTTGTTTGCAGCTTCCATTGCTCCATTCATCTTTGGACGATATGGTATCGAATTATGATGATGAATCTTGAATTGAATGCACACTTCATTCATTATTTTGCTATTCAAGTTTTTGGCATTATCATAAATAATCATTTTTGGAAGCTCATATCTGTATATTATTTTCTTTTTTTATGAATTTACATATCACAAATCGAGTCACACTAGTATATGATGCAGCTTTTACCCACTTCATGAAGAAATCAATCATCATAAAGATGAATCTATGCCTATTCAAAGCTTTTGGAGTAATGAGACTGTTGACATCCATGCCTCATATTGAGAATGCCCAAGAAGGTGCTAAAACATGTAAAGCTGTTAGAGAAAGAAGAATCTTGTCAGCATAAATCTAACACTTATGGTATCTTTTAGCATAACTAATACAGTCAGTCTTCATTGTCAACCAATAGTAATCGATCTTCATAATTTACTTAGCCATCATATGATCACTTGTATGTGCCCCATAAACTCCATCATATGCTTCTTCAATAATCTTTTTCACTTCAGCTGCATTCACACATCTTAAGAGCACTTGATCTTGACTTTTTTTATAAAAGACCTCTCCATCCAGGAAAAAACTCATAGCCAACCTTCTGATAGTCCTTTTATCATTTTATGTTGCATGTTTTGGATATTACTGGCTTTAGATGTATTGCATAAGGTCATGATATCATGGTTTCCCATTAACTTTTTTTTCGACACCTGAACAATGTGCTGGTTTATCCTTCACATCCAGCTTGATTGGTTGGATTTCAATATTTGCATCTATTTTAATCATTACAGCTAGAGCAGCCAATGCTTCAATAATTTGGTTCTCTTCTCTAGATAGATGCTCAAACTGAACTTTTTTAAATTGTTTGACCAACTCAGAGATGTATTTATGATATCATATCAATTTAGCATATCTCGTGTCCTATTTTCCTTGTAATTGATAGATGACTAAAGCTGAATCTCCAAACACATCCAATACTTTGATCTTATTTTCAATCGCTGGTTGTAGACTCATAACATAGGCTTCATATCTAGTCACATTGTTTGTGCAATTGAAATTTAATCTAGCTGTAATGGGATAATAATGTTCACCGAAAGATATTAAAATTGCCCTAATACCATGACCCAAAGCATTAGCAGCTCCATCAAAATACATCCTCTAAGACTTTTCAACAGGTTCATTTTCTTCAATGGCCATCACATCTTCATAAAAAAAATCTAGTTTCATTGGTTCATAATCTTCAATTACATGATCGATAAAAAACTCGGCTATTGCACTTCTTTTAATAGCCTTTTGAGTTATATAAACAATATCATATTTTGAAAGCATAACTTGTCACCATGCCATTCTCTCTATTAATGAAGGTTTTTCGAAGATGTACTTAATAGGATCCAATTTTGCTATGAACCAAATGGTATGATAAAGCACGTATTGTCAGAGCCTTCGAGTTGTCCAGGCCAATACACATCATATCTTCTTTAATGGAGAATACTTGAACTCGTAATCAGTGAATTTCTTACTCAAGTAGTAAATTGCTCGTTCTTTCTTGTTGGTTTCATTTTTTCACCCCAACACACATCCTATTAAATTTTCATGCATTGTTAAGTATAAAATCAAAGATTTCCCCAAAACGGACGGCACTAACACGGGTAGATTTGATAGGTATTCTTTGATTTTATCGAAAGCTTCTTGACATTCATCATTCCATTCTCCTGGATCATGTTTTCTAAGAAGCTTAAAAATGATATTGTACTTATAGGTGAATTGAGAGATGAAACAAGCAATATAATTCAATCTTCCCATAAAAGCCTCGCATCTCTTTCGAGGTACGAAGAGGAGATAAGTTCTGGATGGCTTGAATCTTATCCGGGTCCACTTCGATTCCTCTTTCACTAACTATAAAGCTCAATAATTTTTTTGATTTAGCATCAAATGTATATTTGGCAAGATTCAACTTTAGCTAAAATCTTCTTAAACTGTCAAATAACTTTTTGAGATTGATTACATGATTTTCTCTTTCACGAGATTTCGTAATCATGTCATCCATATACACTTTTATCTCTTTATGCATCATGTCATGAAAGAGAGTCACCATTGCTCTTTAATAAGTAGCACCAATATTTTTCAACCTAAAAGACATAACTTTGTAACATAATATCCCTCACATGGTCATAAATATGGTTTTCTCTATATCATCTCGAGCCAACTTGATCTGATTATAGCCTGAGAAACCATCTATAAAGGAAAATGTGAAATGTCTAGCAGTATTATCTACTAGAGTATTAATATGGGGTATAGAAAAGTTATCTTTAGGACTCGCCCTATTCAGATCTTGATAATCGACACACATTGTCACTTTTTCATCCTTCTTAAGAACTGACATTATTTTAGCTACCCATTCAGGATATTTTGTCACCTCTAAAAATTCAGCATCAAATTGTTTTTTCATCTCCTCTTTAATTTTTAACAGCATCTTTGACTTCATGCGCCTTGGCTTTTGCTACACTGGATTGCATTTCAATTTCAAAGGTAACTTATGCTCTATAATATTAGTGATAAGTCTGAGTACATCTTGGTAAGACCATTCAAATACATCTACATATTCTTTGAATGATTCTTCTAGCTTTTTCCTTTCAATCGGTAAAAGGTATGTACCAACTTTTACCTCTCTTTTATTTTCATCGGCCCTTAAATTCACTAATTTAATAATTTTCTGATGAGGTTTTATTGGCTTATCTTCATGTTTTATTAATTTTAATAAATCAAGAGGTAGTGTGTAATTATCTGAATCTTCCTCATTATCAAGTTCATCAACATGAATTAAGTTTTAGAAATCAAATCTAAGATTATTGCCATGATTATCTTCATGTTCATTATTTAGGACCCTTCAAAGGGTAGAATGAAGAGAATATTGGCATACAAAAATAGAATGGTAGAAAAAATGATTAAGGTAGAATGAAAAATGGAATGGTTCGAATGAATGAAAGTGAAAGTAAATAGAAGAAATGTGGATACATTTTTTAAGTCTTTTATTAAAACAAAAAACATAAAGACACACAAAAGATCATCTAATGCTCATAGAGAGTAATTAGAGATTTAAAGTTTCACGATATATTACTTCTCAAAAGTTTTAAAGGCAACAGACAGCTCTTTAACTCTCTAATTATCTAGCTCAAAATTTGAAGGATAAGGGTACACGAACAGCTCTCTATTTTGACTATTCTTTTCTCCGTCATCCAATGGCTAGCTTTGAAAACTCTTTCACAAATTCTACATTAAGGCTTCAAGTGAATTTGGGTAGATATATCCTTCAAAACCAAAAGAATCATAAAGGTAAGAAATGACCATGGGATTTGACTCTAGCTTATATCCCCTAAGATTAGCCCTTCTCTTATCTTTTTTCTTATTCAATATTTTCATTTTGTCCTCTTTTGTTGGCTTATATCTTAAGTCGAATCAGTCTTTCTTGTCATATATTACTGATAGCTCTATGATTCCTTACAGGTTTTTTCCTAGTCCAGTTTCATATTGCTATCCTATTTCAGTAAACTATTTAACGACTATTTTAGTAGTCGTAGACAGGTATGGTGAATATAATTTAGATCCTTCAGTCACATATATTACGTTAGTAATCTCGAAAGATCTATACAAGCACTTTAAGGCTTCATCTACTACTTTTACATAAAGAGTATTTATCGGATAGGTGACTAGTAAATCTATTTTTTCTATCACACATGTTAATTTTTCATCAATAATGAATTTGACTTTTTGATGCAATAAGGATGAAATAGCACTTACTATATGAATCCATGGCCTACCTAATAAGTAACTATATAAGAGAAATATATCCATAACTTGGAATTTCACTTTAAAAGTGCATAGGCCAATATGCAATGACATTTTTATGTTTTCTAGTACCTCTCTTTGAGTTTCATCGAAGGCTCAAATTATCATATGACTAAACTTCATATACGATACATCAACAGAAAGTTTTGTCAGAGTAGTCATAGGCATAACATTGATGGATGAGCCATTATTGATCAAAATCTTAGTCATTATATGACTTTTGTACTTTACAGTAATGTGAAAAGCCTTGGTACTTCTTCAAACTTTAAGAGGAATCTCTTCATCACTAAAAGAGATATAGTTTGAAATTCTTAGATTGCCAACAAACTGTTTCACATTCTCGACAGATACATTGTGGGACACATATACTTGATTAAGCACTTTCAGTAGAGCATTATGGTGTGACTCTGAGCTTAGCAATAATGACAATAGCAAAAATTTTAGCTAGCATCTTGTTAAGCTGCTCTATCACGCTATACTCGCTATATTTTATTAGCTTTAAAAATTCATAAGCTTCACTTTTAGAGACCGACTTCTGATATTCTTTATCTGAGATTACGATAGGATTATTCTAACTTCCCTCTTATTCTCTCACATTTACTTTCTCTTTCTTGGCTTTCTCTAAAACTTTTAGAGTATAACATCTTTCACTTCGAGTCATACCTCCTACGTCCGTTATGTTCGTAGTATTTGGATTGATTACGACATCACAATTGTATTTTCACGGTACTGCTTTGTCATTTTGGTATGAAAAAGAGTCAAAAACTTTAATTGTCACTAGTGGTTGGGAGATGGTTTTTTTTGGCCTTGGTGTCAGCTTTTCATCATAATAAATAGTTACTAGTCTACTCAAAAACTTATTCTTTGAATCAATGGTGGACACTTTAGCTTTCATTAGCTCTTTTCTTTCTTCATAAAACTCTATCTGACCCATATCCATTAACTTTTGCAACTCTTGACGAAATTGGTGAAACTCTTGATAGAATGCCTTAAAGCACCTTTGTGATAATTACAACTCTTGATTAAGTTAATTGGTTCAGAGCAATTCTGAAATTTTATTGACTCTAACATATCGGTCTTAGCCAAGGCTTCAAACACCTTAGCTATTGGAGTTTTAACTTCATTTATCCCTTTCTTCACATAGCTTGCTTGCCCATCAATTAAGGCATTTATTGATGGTCTTATATGATTTGGTAAAGGGTTTTTATTAATATTTGGAGTCCCTTATTTGCTGATATCAAAGTTTAACACCCCTTTATCGATTAATCTTTGCACTTTATGCTTTAAGATAGTACAATTATCAGTAGAATGACCTAGGTTCCTATAGTGATAATCGTAATGTGCATTTGAGTCATACCATTTAGGAAACGAAGGTTTCAAGGGTTTAATAATAACATGAACGAGTAAATATTTATCAACAAGTTAAGGATACAAATTTGTGTATATCATAGGAATGGGATCAAAAGTTGATTTTTTTTAGGTATTTCTTAGGGCTCTCGGATCATTATTTGGATTAGACCTTCATTCTGGTCTGGCAGGTGTAGTAGGATGATTGTAAGAATATGTGAGTATCCGAAAGGATGGCTAAAATTGAAGTGGATAAGTTGGTTGTGGTAATGGTTGGTATGGCTGATGTGAATGAAGAGTGGATGTAATATTATTATGGAAAGGTAATGGGTTTAGTAGATTGGCGTAGGATAAAGCGTGAAACTTCTGAACTGTTACCCCACATAGTTCATCGCTTGAGCTTTATTCTCTTTTTTTTTTTAAACTTCACCTTTCTTTGCTTCGCTCATTTCTCTTACATCGAGCTTGCCATTCTTTATGGTATTTTTTATAATTTCACCTGATATCATCATATCTGTAAAATTTTTTATTACATTGCCTATCAGTCTCTTATAGTATGGTTCTTTTAAGATGTTTACAAATAAGACAGTTATTTTTTTGTAATGAAAGGAGGTTGTACTTGTACGACCATATCTTTCCATCTTTGTACATATTTTTTTAAGCTCTTAGTTACTTTTTTATCCATACTCTATAAAGATAGACGATCTGGAGCTAGATCCTTGACATGTTGATATTGTGTAAGAAATATCCTTATGAGCTCTTGTCAGGAATGAATACTAGTCTTGTCTAGTTGAACATATCATCTGGCTGTAGATCTCATAAGGTTATCTTAAAATATATGCATTAACAACTTCTCGTCACAAGCATATGTGACCATCTTACGACAATACATAACGACATGAGTCATTAGGCATTTTATGCTATCATATTTTTCAAATTCAAGGACCTTAAATTTATGTGGAATGACTACATCTGGACCAAGCAAAGCTCAATTGCATTTGTTGAGCCATAAAAATTCATTTCCTCTATGGCCTTTAGCCTTTCTTCTAATAACTTTATCTTCTCCTAGACATTGGTATCTTTCACTTTTTCAAGTATCTTTATCCCTAACTTTTTCTTTGTTTGAGATTATCCAAGTCAGGAACCAAGATTGGCTCAGATGGTTTTTTATTGTAACAGGATTAGAAAAATTTTGAAACTATCTTGGAACAGGTGTAGATGTCATTCCTGGATAAAGATTGAAATATCCATCGAGAGTAAGAATTTGTACTTTCATTTTTTAAGAAGGTTGGGTTAGTCGTGGCTCAAACCCTAGAAGGTAAACAAGATCTACCATATCTAGTGATTGCTTTTACAAACTGAGATTTCTCTCCACTACTTTTTCCTTATCAAGTTTCTTGAGTATATCCATTATTATACTAAGATTCCCTCTTAGTTCTTCTTGAGTTTTCTCAATTCTCTCAAATTGACTAGCCTGTTCTTGTTTGAGTCCTGTATTATATGAATAATGAATAGATTAAGTCAAAATTTTTTATGGGTAAGCTATTCTTGAACCTTTATTACCACAAAAGTTTTTTGAAAAAAATCAAAATGCCATGTGTCAAAAATTTTATTTTATATTTTATTTTTTTTAAAAAAAAAATGGTGCAGAATGCAACCGAGAAATATTTGCTCTTGAACAAATTTCAACATTAAAAATTTTCATTGATTCTATACAACTTTTATTACATGGGATTTATCATCCTAGAATTGCATCTATAGAAACGTTTGACTTATTCATAATGATCTTTTACCTCGTCTAAAAAGTTCACTAGACGCTATCCATATTCTCCTATGGGATTGACTCTCTTCTTAACACTTTTACTTTTTCAACCATCTCTCATGCTTTTTTCACTACCTTACAAACTTGACTGGCTATGTGCTCTATGTACTGTTGCCTCCCTAAGCTTTTTGCTTTTTATCTCATGCAAGCATCTCTTTCTGAATCACATGTGAAGATCTAATCTTTTTTCCTTCTATGCCACTCATTTATTATTGTTGAAATATGGTGCTTGTGGTCTTGCAATTGTAATTCCAACTTTTGGATTATTTGGTAAAGTGATTCTTTTTCGTTTAGTACTTCAAGATGCTTTTTTCTTTCTTTTACGAGCATGGCTTTCAACCTTTCCTTTTTTTTTTGGCATTCTACCATTCTTGCTGAAGTTGTAGAATATAACCCCTTCTAATTCTAGCGTTCTTAAAAAAATTCAATGGCCTCTTCTTGCTTTTTTTGAGCTTTGCCCTTTCATTAGTTCATTTTTTCTCGAAGCTCATTCATTTTACGTTGTCGACTAAGGTATGACTTTGTGACTTTTTCAGTTTTAAATTGGACTCGTAACCTCTTGTTTTTCTAGTGCAGATCTTTCAAATCATTGTTGGCCACATCCCGTTCTTTTATAACTTTTTTCAATTTGCTCCCTTGTATCTCTGCCTCATATTTCAATTATCCCACCTTCTTGTGAAGTCTTAAATTTTCTCTTCTTATTTCTTCTTTTTCAGCTTCTAATTCTTTCTTGACAAACTCAACTTCTAATAATTGTATTTTTTTTTAAAGAATAGCTGATTGATGTGGGCTATCATCAGGAGAGAGTATTATGTCTCTAAGCTGTTTTGCTTTCCAAATTTGATAATCAGGGGTGACTTTGCCGATGAGAGGCCCTAATCTCATTCTTCATATTTTTTTTCATGCTTGAATCAACTATTTCGAGGTTCTTAGTGGATTCGATTTCTCATAAATGAATTCTACCTGAACCAAGCCATGAGTGGTAGGAACAAACTTCTTTGCACCAAATTGCCAAAGCATCATCAACGAAGCGTAACTCACTACACCCTATAACCCTAACAATGGTATCTGTGGCTTGTTTCCTCTATGATATAACAAGGGCACCCGAGGCATCCAAGGCATCATCCATTCAATTTCATCCCTGTTAAGCGTTCTTAAGAATAAAACCCACTCTTTCTTAGTCTTCAATGTCGGCCATTGACTTCTGTAAAACTCTTTGATTGGTGCCTTATTTTAAAGATACGACTTTGAGAAAGCACCATTCCCACATTTGAAATGACTTTTGACCCACACATATAATAGTGATGCATATCTTATGAACCATCCCTTTCTATTTCATCAATAGAAATTCAATGACTGAATGGTTTCTGCTAAAACTGCTGGTGTAAGATTAATTGTTTGGGTTTTAATTTGCTTAAAAAAGTTCACCACAGTTATCTCTATGTAACCCAAAGTCTTTGAAAAATTATTATGCCATACAATGATAGAGCAAACACAGCCATGCCTTGATGATCATTTAAATGCTCATGAATAAAATCTTAAAGAAAATCCCAACGGATACTGAGATGTTCACCTTTAGACTTTACAAAAGAATATATGGTTTCTACTTTTACCCCATAAGCTTGGCCAACTTTTTATGATAACCTTATTTTGGCTTTCGGGTAAATACTTTATCCGAACACTGTAATTTTATCCTAAGCAAAATTGAATACTCTTCAATAGTTGGCATCAAATCTTTTTAATTAAGAGTGAAACATCTATAAGATGATCCCAAAACTATGTAACTGCCCTGATCAACTGTTCATCAATCACTACTGAAATGAGGGATGCAATCTACCCTTACTTCTTGTAAAAGCTTTCTTTTTTTTCATTTAATTGACCCCAGATGATGGCTAAGTCTTCTAAATCATTCTATATGAGATCCAAATGCATTTTTTCGAGTAACTCAGACACATAATCGATAGGCAAGATATCTTCACTCTTTTGTTTGGCTTCTTTTAACCAAACATGTACTTCATTATACGGCTTACATTAGATATGACTGAAGATGAACAAATTTGTAGTTCTATAGGATCTATGAAAACTTATTAGGAGAAATATATCCTAGAATAAATATCTCGATGTAGAACTATATGCTATGATTAATGCAAAAAAAAAAAAACACGAAACAAAATTGAGTTAGTATGAGGATGCAGTTTGAGAAAAAATATTTTTTTGAGTTTTGAGATTTTTTTTTGTTTTGTTTTGTATTACACACAACTTTTATTTTTAGGTATTTCCTATAAGAAGGTGGATAAAGCTCTATGTAAGGTTGGTTTCTTAGGCTTATTACATATTGGGTTTAGATTGACATATGTCTAAAGGTTTTCAAATTGTTCCTCACTATCGTCCATGCTGAACTAGTAAGGCACACCGATCCTCGCCCATTACAGGCTATGAATGAAAATGGTTCAATTTGAGTGGAAGTATTCCACTTACCATTATGAAAGTTATCACCTCACGAAGGTATATGTACTATGCTTCTTTCTATAAGGAACGGAGCCCAGGTATAAAGCTCATGCATGAGATACATTATGTCATTGTGTGTGCAAGTATATTCTAATTTATTGAGAGTAATATATATAGAAAAATAAAGCATAAGAGGCATAGTAAAAGAAACATGTGTGAATTTTTTCTTTTTGTTTTCGATTTGTTTTTTTTTTTTTACTTTTTTTGTTGAAAGTCAAAAATAAAAATCTACGAAACCAATTAGGACTATTTAAATCAAAATTGAGGATAATACATAGTTAATTTAGGCCTAACTTTCGAAAACAAAAGGCATCTCTATTGGAGTTGCCAAGCTATCGTAATAGTTTTGTGTCTGCCCGACGAATTTGGAAATGAATAAAAAAATATAGAGTCTCCACCAATCTTTTTGGCTAGGTGTGATTGGCCATCTATTAAAATATATCATTTTAATGAAATCTTAAAATTAATTAAAATTTATTAAAAGAATAATTTTATAATCTACGAAATAGTCTGAGTTCGAGAGTCGGTTACGTGTGGAGAAGGATTAGCACCCCCAAAATGCCCGTTTAAAACGGTACCAATTAATTACGTGTTATCTGTTAATTTTGATAAAAACAATCTTATTTTCTGTATTCGAAAAATAATTTCCTTGATTGGTCATTTATTCGTTTTTTCTTATATATATTATTATTTATTGTTTCATTGTTTATTCAAGAAAAATAAATCAAAATTTTTTTATTAAAATAATTCTTAAAATATTTCAGTACATTGGTAACATTAGAAGAACTTTTTCTCACCTAAAGATTTTTTAGGCATCACTTCTCAAAATACCGTAAAATCTCATCCTTTAAGGCTTAAATTTACTTTTCATAAAAAAACTATGCCGTGCATACAATGCAAAATGCTACTATATTGATACACATATTTTATTCTCCTTTTTAAAAATTTTATTAATTGTTTTATTTGATTTTTTATATAATATTTTTGAAGAAAAAAAGAAATTTTTAATATATTGAAGTTTTTCTATAAATATTTCAATACACTAGTAATATAAAAAAAAATTTATCCCTAGGGATTTCATAAAGTATCATTACTTGAAATACTTTTAGAATCCCATTATCGGATAAATTTTTTTTTTATTTATATTATTATTTTTTTAATTTATTAGTAAAAAGGAGAATTTTTATGGTATTGAAAATTTTATATAAATACTCCAATACACTGATAATATTTAAAAAAATCTTTTCACTTAAAGATTTCGTAGATATCACTATTCGGAGTACTTTTGAATCTCATCATCAGATAAAAATTTTCTTTTCTTACATTTTTATTATTTTTATTATTTTATAAGGTTTATTTCAAAATTTAACAAAATTATTAAAAAAATTTTTTATATATTTCATAATTTATTTTTATTAATTATTATTATAAACAACAAAATTTTATTCTAGTAAATTTGAATATTTTAACATGCATAAATGTTAATAATAAAAATTTAAAATAACAAAAATAATATATAAAAAAATTAAAAAAAAACTTAAATCAGACCGGTCAACAGTTCAGTCAATATACGATTTGGCCCGACGGTTTGGTCTGGTTAGGTCAATTTGGCGTCAATAGTTCGGGGATGATCCGATTCGATTTGAGTTGGTTAGGGCGGACTGGTTAGAGGCTGAAGGAGAAACGGGTCATGGGTCGAGTGCGCAGACGCCGGATTGATGCGTGGATCCTCAAGAGCTAAAATGACATTATTTTGATCTTTAATGAAACGGCGTCGTTTTGATTTTGGCAGTTTATATAAAATGCCCAATCTTTTTTTTGTCATTCTCTCTTATCTCAAAAAAAAAAACCTCTCATCTTCCTTTTCAGACAAAACCCAAGGGGGTTGACCAGTCATCGTCACTGTCGTTGCCGCCGTCGATCGCCAGTCGTTGGTGATCGAAAAATCTCAAAAAATCAAAATGTTCGAAAAATCTCAAAAAATCAAAATGTTCTTTTCAATCTCTGAAGTCCAGATCTAAGCCTGTTTTTGTGAAAAAGGGCTTTAAACGGCGTAGATCTGGCCTGAAAGGTTCGGTTGAAAAAAATTTTTTGTGTCTATGTTTTTTTTGTTTGGCGCTGTGGTTCTCATTTCTATAAGCTATTGTTTTTGTGTTTGTATGTGTTTGGCTTGCTTTAGATTTTTTTTTGTTTGACAGAAAGCTTTTTTTTTTTTAATTTGGCAAACTTTTTTTTTACAGGGTTTTAGGATTTTTTTTCTCTTTTGATCTTTCCTCTTGCAAAAAAAAAACAAGTCCTATTTATAAAACTTTCTAGGATTTAAATCCAAACTTTTCAACTAAGCCGTGAAATTTTGGTGGCCGAAGTCCATGCTGTCAAGTTAGGTAGGGTGTCACACGGTTGTCGATAACTGACGATAGTTGTGATTTGGGACTTTAGAAAGAATGTATTTAATGCACTAATATTTCTATCAAACTGATCCGAAAAAAAATATATATATAATAATAATAATAAAATACAAAATTGTGTTTACAATCCCTTCTAGAATCTTCTCTCCGTTGCTATCATATTAGAATTTGCAATACAACACAAATTTCAAAAAATAATGTAAATTTTTACAAATTTCAATTTCTTTAAAAAGCAATGCTAAACTTTGTGAAGAGCAAGAACAATCAAATAGGTGGTGGTATGACATTGTGAATCAAGCTGTACTAGTGTCTAATTAGCACCCAGGAGACACGGACAAAGCTTCCACCTTCACGTATTAATGTCCGACACGGACACACGGGCGACACACTAGAATAAATTCAGGACACGATAAAAAAAATAATAAATAAATTAGACTCGGTTCGACACGATCAAACCATGTCTAGACACGGGTTAAGTCGCGAAAATGGTAAAAAAATGAAGGCAGCGGGTTTATTTTGTAAATTTAGATTTTTTTAGTTGTTTTTTGAAAATTCTAACTTGATAGGAAGAAAAAAAGAGGTTGAGAGGAGTTTTCTGATGCTTTTTTTGAAAATTCTGATGCCAAAGAATGGCAGCGGATGACAGAAGTATGATGACATGCCAATAACTGGGTAGGGATGAGAGAAATAAAAAAGAAGGAAGAAAGAAGAATGGAAAAAAATAAAGAGAAGAAAAAGAATGAAGAAAACTACGGACATGTGTCTCATTTACTTTGATTTTAATCATCGGAGTGGAGAATGACCCGAATGGGAGCAAGATTAAATTGTTAAAATATAAATGCAACATTAAAAAATTAACCAATAAAATTTTAATTTTAATATAAAAATATATATTTTTTATTGTCGTATAGTGTCATACCATGACATAATTTAAAAATTATCGTGTGACCCAATATCTATATTGCTCGCCGGTGGTTCATATGCTTAGCACCACTGAACCTTGAAATCGCCAAATGATCCAGAAACACTTGATATTGCAGTTACCCATTAAAAGCGACGGGAGGCAACACCTTTTTCCACGGGGCAGATAAGAGATAAGCCACGTGTCACGGTATCTCTAAAACCCAACCTCAACCTCTCAAAAGGAAGCTTCGTGCTCAGTGCTGAGTCAAGAATAAGAAGACTGAGGCACTTACACATTTGTCATGGCTTTGAAAGTGGGAGCGACAAAAAATCTGAACATATGGCCTCCGATGAACCTGCAGAGAAACCTTGCTTTGAACCCTCCACCAAAGCTCTTCAACTTCAAACCCTCTGCAACTCCTCCAATCCGCAAAACTCTCCGCATTTGCCGCTGTTCCCTGGTGAATGAACAACAGCAACAAGAAGAGCAACAAGCTTCCTTTACAGAGCAAGAAAAGCAGCTCATCGACGCACTTATTGGGATCCAAGGTCGAGGACGATCAGCTTCTCCTCAACAACTCAATGTACAATAACATCAACAACACAGTTTTTAGCACTTTACTCTTTAATTTCTCTATTACTTTGAATTTTAAGAGTAATATATATGTATATATAGTTGACTTTGATTTTGATTTTGATTTTGATTTTCGAAGGATGTGGAGCGTGCTGTTCAAGTTCTAGAAGGCCAAGAAGGCGTGCCAGATCCCGTTAGTTTTGGTTAACTTGTTTAATCCTATATCTTTCTTTTGGAATTGCTAAAAGTCATTTGCATTTCTCAATATTCACCCCTTGGATGTAAAGTTTTGGGTTTCAAGTGGGAATTAAAATCGACGCTTTTTAATGTAGGATTTGCTGGGATAATGTTTAGAATTTTTTTTCTTTTTTTTTTTTTTTTACTTTGTTTCAGGATGAAGACAGAGAGATGGGATTTCCTCTTATTTTTTCAATTCTCTCATACGATATTTTAGTACTCAATATGGTAACATTATCTTGTGAATACCTGTAGACAAGCTCTGATCTAATTGAAGGTCGGTGGCAATTGATGTTTACGACTAGGCCTGGCACAGCATCTCCAATTCAGGTTATAATTGAGCTCTCTGTTT
Organism: Durio zibethinus; assembly: GCF_047325235.1. Classification (NCBI taxonomy): domain Eukaryota; kingdom Viridiplantae; phylum Streptophyta; class Magnoliopsida; order Malvales; family Malvaceae; genus Durio; species Durio zibethinus. The sequence goes on along the minus strand of NC_143174.1, from coordinate 8,301,686 downwards.
TATGCCCCTTCACTAATAAGTCATCCACTTTAAATTGTTTTCTCTAGAAATAATTTCCTTTTGTGTTAGACTAATGAACCATAGAATTCTTATGAACTTGCAAGATCTTTAGTGGGAAAATGCTTGGATACAAAACCTTTTTAAATAACAACCCGGCCTACTTACCAAAGGCAGAAATGGCCTTTAAACATTAGGCCTGGTTATGCTGGCCAAAATTGTACGACTTACTGTTTTTAGATGCTCTCATAGTCTAAAGCACTTTGGCCTTGATTTAGAGAAGATAATCACACGAGAACATGTTGTCTAAGAAAACAGTAGCAATCTGAAATGAAATTTTGAAGAGTGAAGAATTTTGAACAATTACTTCAAGGTTAATCAATGTTGTGTAAGTGAGGATGATATAGGGCACATTAGGTGAGTCTGTCTTACATTAGTTTTTCATCTTTCCTTTTCAATGACTCTTTCATCCTTTTTATTGGTTGTAGAGAACATTTGTTGGGGTCAACTTTTTTAGCATATTTCAAGAGGTTTATCTTCGGACAAATGATCCACGTGTTTTCAATATCGTAAAATTTTCTGACTTGATAGGTGAACTAAAAGTAGAGGTATGATTTCATTATCTCTAGTGATCACAGTTGCTCATTTTGTGAATTATCTATGTGTTGGAGAGTAAAAGTAGCTGTTGGTACCCCAGCTTGCTCAAGTTGTGAAATTGCACACATTGCTTTCTGTATTAGTTTATTTATTTTGTGCTTAGTGAGATTTTTCTCGTGAAACTAACTTTTGGCCTGAGAAAAGGCAGATAATGTAGATATATTCTTTTGGAAACAAGTTGTTATCCATCAATATTCCACATAACTCGCACAAATGGTGCTGAGAAATATCAGAATAAAGGTTTAACATCTGTTTAGTTATCAATTCATTACTTGTTTTAATTTAAGAGGCATATTCCTGCTGATATAGCATTCTTAAACAACCAGGAGTCTGCCATTAGAATTATCATGCTTAGATGTGTGATATGGGTTCTTGAATAGGGCGCAGTGCATATAAACTTAGATGCTTATATCTACGGACATATCACCCTCTAAGTCAAATTTTGTTATATTCTAAGGTGAATGAGACTCCTTACTAGCTTCCCTGACACTTTTAACATAATCCTGTGTCCTCAAACTAGCTAAAATGATAGAGAAACAAATTAACCTGGTTCAAAAAATGTTTAATATACGTACGTATACTGGAAGCATCCAGTGGTAACTACATGCCTCTTCCAGGAGATATTCTGAATTATGTTTTGTCAAAAGAAAAAACAATTTTGAGTACTTTCTTTTTAAACATTTTAAGAAAATTTTCTCCTTGAAAGAGGATGTATCTTACCATCTATATTTCTCATGTTCTTGTTTGCCATATTGCAGACATTAAGATAGTTCATTCATGCATAGGTCAGCTTTTCTCCATAGATTTTTTTATTTTTTTTCACAGGCAGCAGCATCAATCAATGATGGACAAAGAATCCTTTTCCAGTTTGACAGAGCAGCCTTTACATTTAAATTTTTACCATTTAAGGTTCCATATCCAGTCCCATTTAGACTTCTGGGAGATGAAGCAAAGGGCTGGTTAGACACTACATATCTGTCTCATTCTGGGAATCTCCGTATCTCAAGAGGAAATAAGGTGAAGAATCTGTTCTATTTAAGTATGTTATGGATAAATTTTTTGCTAAGTCAAGAGATGTCTTTTTAGTGCAGGGCTCTACATTTGTGCTTCAAAAGAACACTGATCATAGGCAAAAGTTGCTAGCAGCCATTTCCACTGGAACGGGAGTAAGAGAAGTAAATAACAAATTTTAAGATTCGCACATAATGTTGGACAGAGCATGTATTATTTTGTAGCTGGTGTCTCTTCCCGCACTAATTGTTGCATGCCATAACCTTTGCAGGCAATTGATGAGTTTATCTCCTTAAGCAAGAGTGTGACTAACGATGAACCAGTACTCTTAGAGGGAGAATGGCAGATGATATGGAGCTCGCAGGTGCATTTAAAATACCAATGGCATCTAAGTTCATAAATTCATTAAAAGAGACAAAAGAGATAGTAGGTTTTTTTTTTCTTTCCTTTTAAAAAATTAACTGAACCAAAACTAGAATAAAATATACTTTTCTTTTTTAAAAGAAAAAATATATAGAGGTAGCAACAGTTGAGGATAAACTGAGGATTTCCAGCTAGATATCATGTTCCCTTGCCTCATATGTTCACTCCAAGCATTGCATGCCTGCTTCATCTAAACTTGACCAAGGTCGTCATGTTCTTTCTTTGGATAATTCCTCTCAGTTCTCATTTAGCTCACTTGTTGCAGATAGAGACAGATAGTTGGCTAGAAAATGCTGGCAATGGTCTTATGGGCAGTCAGGCAAGTGACATATAAAACTTGCCAATAACTTTGGATTTGCAATGACTCCTTGACTGTTTGTAGTTCTTTTCCTTGGAATTGTCTCATTAGACTAATTCAGTTCTCACTCCTTTATTGCAACTACTTTAGATTGTCAAGAATCGTCAAATGAAGTTTGTAGTCAACATCTTACCTGGGATCAGATTCTCCATGATTGGCAAGTTTGTGTAAGTCTATCACTTTGCTTTAGTATTGAATGGGTAAACGCTAAGCTTAAATCCACAATTTCATATTACGTTTACTTTATTCAACTTCACCAGATTAGCCAAAGATAAATTGATGAAAACTGACGTCTTCTAGGACCCATAGGGCACAGTTGTAACTGTAAGTAGGTTATGACTATATTTCTGAGGTATACTTGTTGCAAAATAGCATTGTGTGATATAGGATCTAGTAAAAAATTTATAGTGTGATACTAGTGAAAGTTGTCAAGTAAAGTTCATGGAATATAAGCATCTAATATGATAGAGATCTTAATGTGGATTTGGACAATGCCTAAAACATACAAAAGACATTCCAGCTTATGGGCTTATTTAGCATATTCATTCAATATGAGAGCAAGCTTCAGAAGCTTTGCTAACCCAAATGCAGAAATAAATCAAATTTAAGAAAAAGTATAGCCATGAGTCTGTGACTGTAACCAGTGTAGATTCTAAAGCACCATTTCTAAAATCCTACTGAAGAAGATGGGCTCTCTTATATATACAGACATCAGTTATGTTTGAAGAGGATGAGAATGGTAACCATTATCAATGTTAACCATATTAGATATATGCTGCAACACATAGATATTACCTGCCAATATTTAGCTCATGTTTGCTTCTCCTCATCCTCTCAAATTTTGAATTGACATTGCTTTAGAAAAGTCTTCAATGTAGACAGCAGTTTCTTAATTCTTTTCCCTATTTTAGCATTCAACCCATCTTTCTTTATAAAAAAATATAAGTACATAACAACATTGCAAAACTTCTTGGACTCAGAAAGATGCAAAAGGTGTTAAAAATGGTTTGTTTCTTTAAGTGGGGGTAAGTTATTAGCTCAAATTTTCCCATTCAGTGAAATGAACTACTGTTTCATCAATTAGTCTGAAACTTGATCTCACATATTGGCTCATGCAGGAAATCTGGCTCAAAGACATACGACATTACCATGGATGATGCGGCCCTTATTGGTGGTCCATTTGGGTACCCTTTAGAGATGGAAACCAAGATCAATCTGGAGCTTCTGTAAGATGTCTCAATTAAAATCTGCTACTATAATTTATAGCATGGTAATTGGTTGGAAGTCTAGTTGCGAGCTTATATTTACTAAATATGCATTTGCAGATATAGTGATGACAAGATCAGGATTTCCAGGGGCTACAATAATATTTTGTTTGTGCACCTAAGGACAGGTGGATCAAAATAGATTGAAAAAAAACATATGCTTGGAGTGATTGAAAGTGAATCCATAATAAGTTGCACTTCCAATCTTCTGTGGCAGGTCATCGGTCCATTCATGCTGTATATATTGCATCTCAGATATATTGAGCGGTGATGATAAATATTTATTATGAAAATTTGAAGGTTCAATTTATGCATCGAAAATTGTGCTGGATTGTGTTTTGAAATTAATCCTAGGGTTAGATGGTTTTGCCTTCCATTTTCGAAATTGAATGGCAATCACCGTGGATCCAGTTAGATATTCAATAGTCAAGTCATGAATCTCACATCAGCTATATATTAAAGTTGATTTTGGGATATAAATGTTTATACTTCCTTTAATTTATGAGACGTTTTTTGTGAGATAAAATCGTGAGATCAGCGGGTCAGAACGAATAATATTTCGTAAGTTAGTGTGGACCGTGACACTATACTTGCTAGTAAAAGGTATTTTACCAAGAGTTTCTGCACAAAATGACAATCGTTCAGGGGAAGTCATCTCCTGATCGATCACTGGGCTTCCAATGTCTATGCGAGTGATTAGGAGAGGTGTATCACATTTGTTTTAAAGGCCAAGCATCTTGAGAATCCATTAACATCATTAAAACACCTAACCCCCCATCTAATATACTCTCTGTAATGCTTTAGCAGAGGTTTGTACTAAGTTGGTCTGAAATTGCCAAACCCGTTCTTTTTCCTTTGAACCAAGTTGATTGTATGCAAAAAGCAAAAGCTATTTAAACATAAATGATTCATATTTTTTGTATCAAAGAACTAAAATCAAACAAGATAATTATAATATAACCACAATTAAATAAGATTAAATAAAGAAAAATCTTATTGGTCAAAGCTTCATACACAAAGAAATTTGTATGGATTCAATTTTGGCCTAAGCAACGGCAGAAAGTCAGCAGCTGATCTTCCTTCCCTTGATCTCACACTATCTTTCAGGTAGTTGGGTTTTCTTTCTTCCACATGGAATTCTCTCATTCAGCCAACTGTGCAGTGAGCTGCCCTTTTCCTCTAAACTTTTGCCATCCATCCTTTCAAGAATTCTGTCATTGGACAATTTTAGCCACAAAGATTCGTTTCCTCTTTTATCAACATTAAATGGGGAGTTATATCAGTTGTCATATTAAAAGATACATAAACATTAAAAAAATTTATAATCTAATCACTACCATATCAATTGTCATAATTATAAACAAAAGGATTATTGTCTGATAAAAGGGGGAAAAAAACAAAAAGAGGATTTTTAAAGATAAAAGAATATTATTTGGAACCAGATCCAAAAATTCATGTCATTTGTCTTCCCAAAATCATACGCTTCTGCCACGTGTAGTTTTTTATTAGTTATTTATAATTTTTGGGGTAAGCAGTATTAAGTGCTTAAATAGTATTTGGTATAATTTTGGGATTATCATGATAATATTATCATGAATGTGATTACATTATCAAATAATCTTATCATTTATGATTTGAAATCATTTATTTAATTAACAGTCATTAATGCATAGATTTAAGAATTATTGTGTTTGATATTGCTAATTCAAATATTATTTTATTTAAAAGTGTAAAAATAACCATCTTTATTGTAATAATATAAAAAGTTAATGATTTAAATATTTTTTAAAGATAATAATTCATAAAATATAGCAACATTTTATTTATTTTATAATCAATATAATTAAATTATTAAATTTATTTATTTAGTTATTAAGTAAACTAATTTTATAATATAAATTATATAAAAATTTTGAATTAAAAATAAAGCCAATCTATTAAAATCATAATAAAAAACAAAAACATTATATTAAACATCAGAAAAAATTAAAAACTACACAAATCATTTTTGAACTTATTATAATAAATATTAGTTTGAAAATATAACAATTTATAATATAAAATAATTAATTTTAATAATATAAATAATTACAATTTTAAGAAGAATCAAAATTTTAATTCACATATTAAATGAGTAATATTGACTATTATTAATTTTACATATTATTTTATCTCAATAATAAAAATTTTTCACTTTTTTGGATGAAAATTAAATCACTCTAAAAAACAATAATCTGATTACTCTCAGTTATCCAAAATTACTGGCATGTAAGATCACTAAGTATTTACCAAATATGATTATCTAATTACCATGTGTAGATCACTATGATTTTTTAAGTGATCACTACATAGCAAACATGACCTAATAATTATTGACTTATTGATTTAATTATTATTTAGAAATAATTTTAAATTAAATATATTAAATCATAATTATTTATTTAAATAATATATATTTTTGTATGTTTTAATAGAGTATATATTAATATTAATATTACTATATTTTGTTAATTATGAAAATTAATTATTACTGATACAATTACATTTACAAGTGTAATGTAAATTTAAAAGTATTTGTATTTTCTTATATAATTTAATATATATTTTTACTTATTATATTCAAAATATGTCAAATTTTCTTGAGAATAACATTATAATTATATTAAAAAAATCATCATTTAAAATACAATCTCAAAAATATTTTTTTAAAATAGAAAATATAAATTTTATTTTTATTATTAATAAATATTAAAATTTCATATTAATAATAAATATCATAAAAACTATTACTTTTATTATTATTGTTAACATAAAAATAAAATTAGCTTAAAAAAATAATTTTAACAAACTTAGTACTTGAACTCTAACCTCAAAAACCAAAATCAAATGACTAGAAATGGAATTGCCTTCTCAAAAAGAATATAACCGTTTTTGCTTTTTTTTTTTTTACTTCCTTCTTTTTTTCTCAAAAAACAAATGCATTTAGCATTAATCCAATAAAATAAAAAATTAAAGCCCCTTTAATGAAGTGAAAAAAATTGAAATTCTGCATTCTCATTAAATTTGGGACATAAATAATAGTAGGTTATGATTTGGATTAAATTTGAATTTTGAAACCATTGAAAAAACAGTATGGAATAGAATTTAATAAAATATAATTTTTTACCATTTTTTTATATTAATTAATAGGGGTTTGATATTATGACTATAGACACCCATTTGTGTTCAAGATTAACCAGTGATTATTATTATTATTATTATTATTATTATTATTATTATTACTAGTATACTATACTATATTATTATATTTGTACATTGTATTATTATTATATATTATATTATTATTATTATTATATTATATTTCTCATAGTATATTATATTGTTATCATATTATTATTATTATTATTATTATTTTCTTTCTTTTTTTTTCCTAATTCTCGAGTGAATAGGGAAACCAAAATTGAGAATCGATCGAATCAATTCAATCTTGCATGGTCAATGGTCTTAATGCAAAATAAACTTACAAGGCTTTTAATTCACTATAGGGGTTTAGGTTTTTAGTGACGTTTTTTTTAACATTTAGTGGCGTTTTATAAACACTATTAAAAAATTTGTGGCGTTTGCAAAAAATGTTAGTCAAAGTGTCGGCTATATACGCATCAGCAAAAATAGCTATGTTTTCTATAAAACGCCGCTAATTTAATGACATTTTTATAAAAAAAAACTTCGCTAATATGGTGACGTTTATATGATAAGACGCCACTAAATTAGCGGCGTTTGTATCGAAAACCCTCTAATTTAACAACATTTTTTTTTATAAGAATAACGTTACTTTAAGTGGTATTTTATAGTACAAACACTACTAAATTATTCATTTAGTGACATTCTTGAATGTGAATGCCATGAAATTAAGAAATTTAATTTTTTCAATAAAGAATTTTTGTTAATATTTATTATTTTCATTAACAAGAAATGTTAAAAGAAATAAAAATGAACTTAAATTCAAAAACTGAAATTAATAAATACTTAATTGACGTTTAAATATGCATCTAATTAATATAAAGTTTAATAATTAGTATAATAATATTCGAATTTTTTTAATACATTAACAAAAAAAATTAAAATCTATGAAATTGATGACTGCATAGATTTGGAAGACTGCCAATTAATGAAGGAATTTTTTCACTTTGGTCACTAGCGTGCTAAAAAATCTACTAAATAATACCATACAATTTTTAACACTTCATAGTAAGCTTTTTTTATATTTAAAAATATAAATACTTACTAAATATAATACCTGAGTTGATGGACCACTGAGATTAGTTCCTAAAAATTGTTGTTGCATAAAATTTATAAGATGATCGAATCGATCATGCAACTGTTAAAAATTTTGCACCTCTTATTCCATTATAGCACATTCTTCCTCAATTTTGGCATGCTCTTGTTCTCTTTTTGCTTTTATTTGTTGAAAACGTTATTGCATAGTTTGCAACTCCTTTCTTAATATCGAAATATCTCACGAATACTGACTTGCTGAGAATGTAAATTGCTAAGAGCTATGTCCATAGTAGGTAGATGGTGTTGGACACAATCTAATGCCTTAGACCCATCCATGCCTTTCTTTTCCAGCAACTTCTATGAATATCCGAATTTTCAATTCTTGTATGTTGACAGAACCATCAGATGTTACTTTAATCTCAACAGTCATTTTCTCTTCTGATTTCTCTTGTAAATTAGTCATATGCAACTATCAAGTTTAATGATTAATTGATAATATGTTAAAAAGAGTAAATATTTACTTTCTGTTAAAATAGATGTTCCAAATTAACATAATTTCTTGTGTTTCGACACTCATGTAAGATCCATCTTTTTTTAAGTGTGTTAGGCGAAAAAATTTCACACATCTAATTTTACTACCCATATCAATCTCCTATACTAAAACATATGCTATTGTTAAATACATATCAATTGTAACTTATTCATATATATCAAGCCTGTCATTCAAGTTCAAAAATTTTAAATAATTTTAATATCATGTATTTAATCTATCTAAATTGTTAAAATATAAATATAACCGTAAAATTATATTTTGGCCCCTTAGCAACATAATAGTTTTAAACAGACGTAAACAATAAAAGTATTTTGACCTTTCACACATATCAATCATGAAAACCAAATTTAATTATTTGGACAAGTTTAATATCATAGATTGAAGCCATCCAAACTATTCAAAGCCATCCAAAAGTTTAATTTGTATTTTTGCCTTTTAAAGGCAAAAATAGTCCAAAATAGATATAAACGATAACTTTTTCACACATATCAATCGTAGAAACAAAGTTCAATCAATCGAATAAGTTTAATGTCAAGTATTGAAGCTATCTAAACTGTTAAAATAGAATAATAACAGCAAATTTGTATTTTTACCTAAATAGACATAAACAATAACTTTTTTAATCATATCAACCATGGCAACTAAGTTTAATACTTTCAATAAGTTTAATATCATGTATTGAAACTATCAAAACTATTAAAATAGAATAATAATTGTTAATTTGTATATTTATCTTTTAATAGCATAAAAAGTTCATTCATTGGAAAAAGTTTAAAATCATAAACTTACTATTTTTTTTTGTTTTCTTGCAAAACTTTTTGATCTACTTATATGGCTATATTTCTGTTGCTTTCTGCTACCAATTCCAACCTATTCTCTCTCTCTTGTCATAAAAAATAATTGCGTATATAGTAGAAATACAAATGTTACCAACTTAAAGCATAAAACACTTCCATTATTTCATTATACTATCAAAGTTATAAATTAGTACATCTCATTTTCTTGAGAAGCAAAATCTAACTAATTATTCATATTGTCACCTAATCACATTACATGGTAGATTTTTCATTGTCCCTCTACAGTAGTATTTTGTTCGAAATACTTATTCTTCAAATTATGCTTATAGTCTTTTCATTTCTTTCCCAATAACTTAAGCACAAATAAAGTTGGTAATTCAAGTACAAATCTTGACTGTAATAATACAATAAAAAAAGTTTGAATTAGTAAACAAAATGTAAAATAATTATATTTTTATATGTAATTAATTATATTAATACCTCAATAAAGTTTAAAGCATCAACCTTAACTTCAACTGGAACTTTATGCCATGTTTCATAATGAATAGGCAATTTTATTCCATTACGGGCAAGCATGCCTAGAAATCTAGCCAACAGTTGAGCCTTTTCACCAATTGGGTTCCTATTAGAGTTTGCAGACATTACAATGTACTCATTCGAAGGTAGTGTAAACAATTCTTTCAAAGTTGTCCGGCCTCTGATCCTCCATTGACCATTGTTATCAATTGCAAAAGATAAAAAATCAATTTGTAAAATGTCAATTTTTTAATCATTATAATTGAATTCTAAATATGGGGTATATGATACCTACATTCAAATTTAAAGCATAATCAATTGATGGAATACTATCTAAACCTAGACCTCCCATATTGTCAGATCCAATAGCAGTTGAAGGGTTCTAAGTGACTGAGTTAGAATTGACAATACATTTATTTCCTTCTAAAGGATTCAGTCCATAGCCAATATCAATAGGTGCCACAAACGGTTCTAAACTAATATCTCTTATACATATTTCTTTCAATTTACTCATTCGTATTGTAGCTTACCTGTATTATAAAAGCGAATATATAAAAGATATTAGTTTTGATCATATATAAAGATATTGAGAGCTTAAGAAATCATAACCTACGATATATAAAGAATATATCGATTTAATTAAATCAAAAGATAATGTATGATTTACAATACAATAAATATACAATAGCGAATGCGACATTAATTACATATAAGCATTTATTACATTATGTCTTAAATACTCAAATTATAAAATATAGATGATCATCATGGTTCATAAATATCTTCATTAACATATTCGCGGACCCACTAAGCATAGGTACTGGAGATTTTTTTATCCAAATTTTGTTCAGCAAAAGGATAACATTCAGTTCTATGTTCAACATCATCTTTGGTATTTAACCCCATATTAAATAAGTCTTTAGGTGTATTTCGAAAAATAACAAACCTACCCAATTTTTTGGGATCTTCAAAATAAAAAACTTGTTTGACTTGAGATGAAAAAACATAAGGTTCATTAATGAGCTGTTGTCTAGTGTGAATTAATCGAGAAAAATTCATAAGTGTAAATCCATACTAATCTTTTTTAATACCCCTCGCACTATTTACATCAGTTCAATCACACCGAAATAAGATAACTTTTCACTTACCATAATAATCCAAGTTAATGATGTCATTAATCATGTCATAATTGTCAACATTTCTCTCTAAAGGGTTTGTGTCCCTAGTATTAGCATAGCTAGTAGTTGATGAAGTAATAACAACTCCTGAATTTTGTATACTCCTAAATCTCTCACGGGATTTTATGTGAAATCTAAATCTATTGATGTGAAACTTTTGTAGCATTTCATAATCCTGTTCGGACATTGTAAAAGACACTTCACCTTTTCACTAACAAGCCTTCCATTCCAAACCTGTAAAGGTGAAATAAATATATATATATGTTATTAATGTTAGTTATACCGTAAGCATTCTATATAGATTTTGCATAATGGGAAGTATGGCATTACTTATAGTTGCTCCTAACCATTCATGAAAGTTTTCGATGAACAACTTATCAAGCTCTCAAGGGTTTGATTATCGATAATGTGTACGAGCTCTCAAATTATTTCTATACTTATTACAAAGCATCATGATAAAGTATTAACAATAAAAAAATACAATAAATTATGCTTAATGGAATGAATAATTTCCTTGCTAAAAAACTTACTTGCGAAACATTTCAATTGAGTCATGATGGAAAAAAATATATCAACGTGCTTGCGCCCAAGATTTGTCATCTAACTCCACCATTTTAGCTTTGCCTATTGGTTGTCCAAAACTTTCAAAAAGATAATTGTAGGCAAAGTCAGTATGCTGCATACCAACATTTCTCGATGATCTATTAAATCTCATTTCAACATCTTTCAAATAACGAGAACAAAATATCATACACTTTTCTGCTAAATATCCTTCAACAATAGAACATTTCGGACATCGTTTATTGCGATAATAAGACTTTAACCTCCCTAAAAACCTATTACATAAAACATTAGTCATATATCTTTTTAACTAGAGTGGCATGATCAATAACAACCTAATCAATCTATTAACAAATAATACCTTTCAATAGGATACATCCATCGATAATAAATCAGCCCACTGACTTTTACTTCACATAGAAGCTGGATAACCAAATGCATCATAATAGTGAAAAAGTTTAGAGGAAAAATCTTCTCTAAATGGCATAAAGTAATCGCGGCTCAATTTTCAAGTTTGTCAAGCTCTTCCACATTCATATATTTTCCACATAGAGATTTAAATATGTTACTCAATTCAATTATCACAGAAGTGACTTGCTTTGACATTGATGAACGTAAAGCAATTGGAAAGTAAGTCTTGCATCAAAATGTAATAATTATGTGACTTCAATGAAGAAAGTTTTCGCTCATTCAGATTCACACATCTCGATATTTTGATGCATAGCCATCCGAAACTTTGACATTTTTTAAAACATTGCAAAATACATCTTTCTCAGCTTTAAAAATCCTAAAACAAGCAAGAGGCAATCAATATTTACTATTATAAAGTAACTTCAGATGAAGATCAGGGCGAATCCCCATATCAATTAGGTCAAGCCAACTCTTTAAATCATCATTTGATCTTTTATTCACATTGAAAATTATCCCGATAAAATTTTCACAAACATTCTTTTCTATGTGCATCAAATCAAGGTTATATGCCATAATAAATTATATTCCCAATAAGGCAACTCAAAAAAGGTATTTTTTTTACAACTTAGACTCATTGGGGTTATCTTTTTCATTGTCCTTTTCATCATTGAATATCAAGATCACTAACTTGAGTATCAGTATCACCAACTTACGTAATATAAGGCCAGACACTTTCAAAGATGTCCCTCACTATTTTTCTTGATAGTTATTTTTTCATAAGTGAAATTAATATCTTTTAATTTTGACAAGACGTTAGACCCATTAATTAGTAAAGGTGATCTCCTCAACTCTTCAGTTTCATCAAAAAATATTTTTAAAATCTAAATCATTGATTATCATCTAACTATCGACGACGTCCTATATAATAGAACTTTCTACCATTAGGTAACCACTTCGAACATGTCTGTATAGCACAACATGGACAAGCATAATGACCTTTTGTACTCCAACCAGATAAATTTACATAAGTAAAAAAATCATTGATAATTCATAATAAAGCAGCACGCATATTGAAGTTCTTTTTTTTTTATGCATTATAGGTATCAACTTCTTCTCATAATTGCTTTAACTCTTTAATAAGAGGTTGTAAGTAGATGTTTATATCATTACTTAGACTTTTTTTCTCAAAAATTATCATAGACAAGATAAATAACTGTTGCTTTATAGTAATCCATGGTGGTAAATTGTAAGGAATCAATACAACTAGCCAAGTACTATAAGAAGTACTCATCATTTTGAATGGGTTGAATCCATCATATACTAGTCCAAGCATAACATTTTGAGGATCAGATGCAAAGTTTAAAAACCTAGAATGAAATGATTTTCATGCCAAAAAATCTGTAGGATGCCTCAATGAGCCATCATTCGTTCACTTCTCATGATGTCACCTCATTGAATCTGTAATTTTGAAAGACATGAAGAGTCATTAAAGTTTTGGTATTAATGAAAAATAGCATAAAATCTTAACAGGTTTTTTTTTACATAGACTTTATCACCATCCTCATTCAACCTTTCATTGAGATTTTTGTCCACCCAATGAGAAATACCACACAAATGATAAGATTCTTGATTTTTTCTATCACCCCAATACAACATGCAGTCATTGGGACAACTATGAATTTTTTCATATCCAAGACCTAAATCTTTGATTATCTTCTTTGATTCCTTATAAGATTCAGAGATTTTTACAAAAAAAAAAATTTTTTTTCATAAACTCTAATAATAGAGTTAAAAAAATTTTCGTTCATCCACATAAGCATTTTTAAAAACAATGAACACAGAAAGATAACCTTGAATGCTTCAATCCCTCATAAAGTTCTTCATTCATATCTTCAAGCAACTTATAAAACTTTGATGCTTTTCTTCTAGGTTGTTGGTCACTTACACCTATCTCAAGTTCACCAAATTCATTCATTTCAACATTAGATTGATTAAATCCATCATTTTGAGGAGATGGATTATGAAAATATTGGTTATGAATATTAAAAGCATTTTGCACCATGCCTTTAATGTCATCTACTATAAAAGGATATGTTGGTGTTAGGGAGCCCTTGAAGTTAAATAAACTCTAGTGGAAGACCTTGACGATACAGACTCTCCATGAAAATACCAATTAATATATCTCGAGATAAATTCAATACAAATTAAATGTTCCAAAACAACTTCATGCATTTGCCAATCGATATTAGCACACTTCACATATGGGCATAATATCATATTATCTTTACTTGTATTCTCAAATACAAAATTAAGAAAATTTTTCACTCTATCTCTGTACTTTTGACTTAATCTTGATTTTTGCATCCACCTCTTATCTATTTAGTACTTGCTACATTATCAGACAAATGTATATAAATAATTATATGAAAATGAACATGTAAAATACTTAAGTTTACTATGTTTTAAACAAAAGATAACAACAAGACTAATACTTACAGAAGATCAGAACTTATTATGAAGTATTTTCTTAGTTACCTGATATAAAGCATTTAAAACTTTACTGCTAACCTAGACAGTACCCTAGAGCATTTGTAGTTATGGTTGAAATAGGGTAAAACAGGTTTAGAAGAAACCCAAAAAAAAAAAAAAAATGAAAGGGAAAGGAAAGTAGATGATGGGTTTCAAATGGGTATTTAAGGAAAGTAGGTTTTGGAGAAAATTTTTAAACCAAAAAGAATATTACGAATTGCAAAAGCGGAAGGAATAGTAGAATGAAGTAAAAGCTAAAGTAAATAACAAATAAATAGTCGAAATATCTAAAAGATAAAACTCGAATACTAAAAGCTGAAGGAAAGGAAAGTAAATTGTAATTGGTCTGAAAAGAGAAAATTAGAATAATGAAGATGAAGCTTGAAGTTGATGATTAGATGTGCTAAGTTTGGGGACAATTTAATTGGACTGGATTATTGAAGGCATTTATTAAGAAAAACTCCTCCACTAATTTCCTCTAATTTTTATGGTGTTGTTATTAAAGGTATTTTTTACATAATACACCTTCAATAATTTCTTTCATTTTTATCAGTGAAGGTAGTTTTCTACTAAAAACATCTTCAATAATTCATTCCAATTTTTAAGAGAAATTTATTTGATATTATTAAAGGCTTCTTTTAGTAGAAAACAGCTTCAATATTATATTACTAAAATTTTAAGGGGTTATTGAAGGTATTTATTCAAAAAAAAAAAATGCCTTCACTAATTTGTTATAATTTTTGAAGGTATTTATTGAATGCATTTTTTTGCATTATATGCCTTCAATAATTTTTGTACAGAATTATTGAAGGTATTTTTTTTAGAAAAAAAACTTTCAATAGTTTTCTTTTAAAAATTATTTGGGATTATTAAAGGTGTCTTTTAGCAGAAAATACATTTAATATTCCACTACTAAAATTTAAAGGGGGTTACTAAAGACTTTTTATTCCAAAAAAATACCTTCACTAATTCGTTCTAATTGTTAAAGGAATTTATTGAAAGGCGTTTTGCATCATACGCCTTCAATAATTTTTGTATAGAATTATTAAAGGTATTTTTTGAGAAAAAATACCTTCAATAATTTTTTTTTTAAAATTGTTTGAGATTATTAAATATGTCTTTTAAAAGAAAAGGCCTTCAATATTCCACTACTAGAATTTTAAGGGGGTTATTGAAAACATTTATTCTAGAAAAATACCTTATCTAATTTGTTCTAATTTTTGAAAGAATTTATTAAAGGGTTTTTTGCATTATACGCCTTCAATAATTTTTGTACAAAATTATTAAAGGTTTTTTTTAGAATAAACGCTTTCAATAATTTTCTTTTAAAAATTGTTTGAGATTATTAAAGGCATCTTTTAGTAGAAACGCCTTCAATATTCTACTACTAAAATTTTAAGGGCGTTATTGATGACGTTTATTCCAAAAAAATGTCTTCACTAATTCGTTATAATTTTTTAAAGAAATTTATTGAAGGTGTTTTCTGTAAAATACACCTTCAATAATTCACTCCAATTGTTAATAGAAAATTATTAAAGGCATTTTTCACATCATACGCCTTCAATAATTTTTGTACAGAATTATTGAAGATATTTTTTTAAAGAAAACGCCTTGAATAATTTCTTTTGAAAATTTATTTAAGATTATTAAAGGCATCTTTTAGTATAAAATGCCTTCAATAATTTTAAGGAGATTATTGAAGGCGTTTTTTTTTTTTAAAAAATACCTTCACTAATTTACTCTAATTTTTTGAAAGAATTTATTGAAAGCGTTTTCTGCATAATACGCCTTTAATAATTTTTTCATTTCTTATCACGAAAATATCAGTGAAGGTAATTTTCTACTAAAAATATCTTCAATAATTTTTGTACTGAATTATCGAAGACATTTTTAGTAGAAAATCGCCTTTAATAATTTCTTTTGAAAATTTTTTTTGGGATTATTAAAGGCACCTTTTAGTAAAAAACACATTCAATAATTTTCTAGTAAAATTTTAAGGGGATTATTGAATGTATTTTTTTCAAAAAAATACCTTCACTTATAATTTTTATATTCATTCCCCTATCTTAGACATTGGATTCACAAACTGCTTGTACAGAGAATGATTAAAAGCTGCATTAATCAACCAAACCAAACCCATAAATATATTTTTATCAGACTTTTGGTTTCTTTATCTCTATTGCCACCACCAACCTTCAACAACTTAACGGTTGCACCTCTTTTCTTATCGACATGTCTTTATTTTTTTGTTTACTGTATTATTTATATTATTCTATAGAGGTATTTTTTTTAGTTCCTTACTATTTACATATGCATATAAATTTTTATTCATTTCACCTAACCATAGTCGTCCAAGTACCTTTCATTATATGTATGTTGTTTTTGTGTAGTTTTCTTTAAATATTACGGTTTGCTAAATGGTATTGTATAATATTGGTATGCTAAATGGTATTTTTGAATGGTTTGCTTAATAGTGTTTCTAAACACATTGCTGATTAGTTTGTTGAATGGTGTTTTCTGTACATAGTATGGTATTAGTTGTATTTAATTACATATAGTGTTAAATTTAAATAGTCATTTTGGTGTATTTCGATAATTATGATCAAAATTATAGGTACTATGAACTCCAAACAACATAATTTTATTTCTATTGAACATGCACAAGACATATTTGTAGGCCAAAAAGCAAAAAAAAAAAGGGATGAAATAAACAAATTAAAGTGAGTGACATAAAAATTCATATTGACTTCAATCAAAGTGGGTAGCTTGTGTCTGAAGGAGCTACCAAGTTGGCTACTCATATTGGTGCAGTCATTCGTAGTAGCATTTTAATTACGTACACTAATTGATGATGAATTTTTTATGATCTAAAGGATTGTATATGATAGTCGATTATGGTATATTTATTCAACTATTTCGTAAAATTTATTAAATGATGATTTAATTGAAATTCAACATATTCATACTAATTGTGTTAAATTATTTAGGAATAGTTCGACGTCCCAATTGATTGTAAAAAGATTATGTTGCAATCTGCTGGAAAAACATTCAGAGACTTTAAAAGTAGATTGACAACCCAATATATTTTATCGTTGGCTAATCAAGGTGATGTATTGCCTATTCCACCTATGTCATATGTAGATGTAATAAGTGTTAAAGATTGGAGAAATTTTATTCAAGATCGACTATTAGAAGATTTCTCAGTATACAAACCCATTATCAAAAAAATTGTTTATAAGATTTTATGCAATATATTCCATATCTTCATATGTGATTGATGTAATTTTTTTCTTTTGTAGAAAATCAAAGAAAACCAATGAAACATTCAGGCCAAATAAATATATCACCATCGGACAATGAAAAAGGGATATACAAATGTGAAGTATGAGCTTATAAGTATTCACACACTTATTTTATGCTAATTAATAAATATTTATGAACATTCATTTCATAGATTCTGATTCTTATATTACGATAATTTAATAGGAATCAGCAAGCTCTAGCATCGAAGTTTCCAGATGGGATGTCTGAAAACAAAGACAGTTGTGAAAGGATGGATCCTTTGCAGATGAAGCAATCAAAGAAATGGTTAAAAAGATTATATGTATAACTGTTTGTTTAATATCATGTATGATTGGTATTGTGGTTGTATGCATGACTCTATACTAACTTGTATAGATTTATTGTTATAGCCCATCTTATTATTATCTTTCAGGATAATGATACTATCAAAGTTAAATCTGGTGAACTAGCAACCTAATATAGCGAAGATCCATTATCTTTAGCATTAAAAGCTACAAAAAGGTCTGGTCGAGTTCGTAGGGTTAGTAAATTTATGTTGCCATCAAAGTTTTTTAGTAATCAACCCAAAACCCAACGAATGACAAATACACGATATGAAGCAATCATTGAACAACAACAGCAATGACTTGATGACTAAGAGCAACACCTCAATGAGCAATAGCAAATACTCACTGTTTTAGAGGTCATGTTGGTAGCAATGCAGCATAGCATGCCTATAGGCCAGTTGGATAGCATTGTCCATGTAGGACTACCTTTCATTGCAAGTAAAACAGGGAACCCAACCTCCACTACTAGCCATGAAGTATGATTTTATTTATAAGTTTAATATTAATTTGTTTATTATATTTATTGATTTGGTTTTAATACTTATATTTCATTATATATTGTAGCAGAATGTTGGGATTCAGAGTATGACCTTTGCTCAGGCTACCATGGATGAGTTATCTAATTATTCACTTGATCATTTATCCAGAGAAAACTACATAACCATTGAGTCTGAGGAAGGGTTATTTGATAAACCGTCATTTTTTTACATTGGTTTGGATGAGATTAAATAATTTTATGAACTGGATGAAATATCAGCTGTTGATATTGTTGCTTATATGAGGTTAGCTTATAAATACAAATATGCATACTCAATATGTATTAATCTATATTACGGTGTAATACTAACTAGTATTGTTAATTATTATCATGTAGCTTCCTATATAGAGAGGTCAAAGCAAGACAGTTGACCCACAAATTTAGATTCATTAATCCCAACTTCATTAGTGAGTAGAGTGGCATAGTCACTTTTCATGCTAATCATGTGATTGAATGCATGAAAAAATTAGTTAATTATTATTTGCTCTCGTATAATACACAATAAGTTATATTCATACAAATAATTATTCCAACCTTACCTGAATCTGATATGATACCTAATCTGAGTATATCATTCTTATTATTTTGTAATCGTTATTGGATGTTTATTGTGATTGATACCAAATCCTTAACGTCATACTTAATTCAGGTAATCCAACGACGATGGCTAACCCCAAAATTCAAACTTTTATAAAGAGGTATTATGTGTTATTATATTATATATCTTTTATTTCTTCATAAGTAATTTTATTTATGTATTAAGTAATTTTTTTCTTTTCAATTTAAGGTAATATCTGCATTTGATAAGAAGGCAAAAAATTAATGAGTGACATTACCGGTAAATGTGAAATTTATTCTTTTATACTAAGTTTGTGTAGATAAATATTTCTTAAACCTACTCAATTTAATTTTTAGGTATCTTGTCAACCCGAAAATACTAAATGTGGATATTATGTTTTTCGTTTTATGTGGGAAATAGTTTTATATGATTTTATGACCACACCATTCAAGGTTAGTATAAATTTCATAAAGTCGTTATATCTTCAAAAATATAAAAAGCTAAATTATGTTATTATTTATTAACATTTACTTTTGATTTTTTTTTTTAGTGGGAGAGTAAAGAAAGCTTCACGGTAGAGGAACTTGAGAAGTCTGTAAAGAATAGTGTGAGTATGTATTATCATTTATTGATAAACCTTGAGGTTGGACATTGTTGGTTGAATGTAAATATATGAGGATAATTTGTTATAATGTTTTTAACATGCCATATTGAATGGATAATTTAAGTTTTTAGATTGGGGTATTGGTTTAATATTATTGGTATATATTTGTTTTATATGAATACACATACATTGAGTACGATTATTTGAGAAACGTATATTAATATAGCAACATTATCAGTTTTAAATTCATATGTGTGGTCAATTTATTGAAATACAATAATGTTTATAATGTAAATTTCAAAATATAATTTGTAGTATCACATATATAAACAAAATATTTTTTGGGTATAAACCTATAATTGACTTTAAATATTTTTTAAGCATAAACCTACAACTGATTTCACATATATAATTAAACCAAAGTTTTTTTTATAGGAATACTAAAGGCATATTTAGCAAGAAAATGCATTGAATAATCTCTAACAAAATGTTATTGAAGGTGTTTTTGACCAAAATTACCTTCAATAATCCCACCTAAAAATTTATTGTGTGGATTATTGAAGGCGTTTTTTACCAAAATCGCCTTTAATAATCACTTATGAAATTTTATTGATTGGATTATTGAAGACACTTTCGACCAAAAATGCCTTCAAGAATCTGTTCCATATTTTTTCTATGGATTAGTAAGGACATTTTTCTGTCAAAAACACATTCAATATTCCTTCTCAAAAGTTTTTTAAATCAATTGGTGAGGGCGTTTTTGCCTAAAAAATGCCTAAAATAATCCATTATAAATAATCCCTTCAAAACTCAAAAAAGGCTAAAGGGAGGAACCGAACCTACTACCTTATGGTTAATAACCATATGATCTTTAAATTTTGATAGGATATCTATTAAAGGCATTTTTGACCAAAAATGCCTTCAATAATCTTGTGAAAATTTTTTGTGGAATTATTAAAGGTGTTTCTTACAGAAAAGGTCTTCCATAATCGCATACATTTTTTTATGAGGGAAATTATTCAAGGCGTTGTCTGTCAAAAATACCTTCAGTAATCCCCTATCAATTTTTTTACCCGGATTCTTCAAGCTATTTTCTGCCAAAAATGCCTTTAGTATTTACTCAAAATTTTAAGACAGGATTATTTAAAGCATTTTAGTCGATAAATAGCTAATATCAAGTCTTGGGTGGCGTTTATAAGTAAAAATGTCGCTATTTGAATATTTAGTGATGTTTTGATAATAAACCTCTTATGTTTTATAAAAACACAGAAGTTAGCGGCGTTTGTAAGTGAAACGTTGCTACAAAACTATCACTAATCTTCTATTTTCTTATAGTGATTCAATCCAGGTAAATTAGCAAAAACTCAGCCTAGAATCATGCCCGAACAAAATCCAATCCTAGGATTCAAGCTTGGATTGGTTCTATTCAATCCGTAAAAAGTCTCCAAATGATCGCTATAAATCGAACAAAGGACCAAAGGAACAATATATGGTTAACTTAGGGATTGATTTTTGGAACGGGGATATTGGTGAAAAAAATCTGGTTATTGCATCTCTGAAAATAGGTTTCTGGGTATTAGAGTTTCTGGATTTCAATTTTAAAATTTCTTGAGAATTATGGGTTTGGATTTAGGTTTCTAGAGCCTAGATTGAAGTTCTAGAAGGTTTTCGAAGCGTTTTAAGAAAATCTAGGAAAATCTAAGATTTTTTTGAAAAATTTGAGTTTTTGGGATGAACTTTGAATTTTTTGATTAAATTTTTTGGCAAGATTTGAATTTTTTGGCGGGATTCTAGCAACTTTTTAAAAACTAGTGAAATTTTACCACTTTCTGACAGTGTTCTTGGGTTTTTTAAAAAAGAGGTCAGAGGGTTTCGGTGCTAGAAAGAGAGAGAGAGTAAGGAACTTCTGAGAAAATACTAAAGAGTATGGCTTTTATAGCCTCCCAAAATGATACCATTTTGAAGGTTCCAAACCTACGCGTGACTCGTTGACTTGCATGTCAACCTGTGCTTTGATCCAACTAGATCCAGGTCTTTTTTTTCTATTTTAATTTTAATTTTTATTTATTTGATATTTTTAGTTTTTTATTTTATTTTCAATTTTCTTTATTTTACTAATTTTTATTATTTATTAAATATTTTATGAAAATTCATTTTTATTTTTGGAAAACTAAATAAAAAATTTAAAAAATCTTTTCAAATAAATTCATGAATCATACTAAACTATTGAAAAATTTTCATGAATTTAAATTTTTTGAAATCCACCAAACTATTGAAAAATTTTATAAATAAATTTTTAAAAAAATAAAAAAATAATTTTTATCTTACCAAACTATCGGAAGATTACTTTATATATTAAGCCTTATCAAACTATTATGAGATTTAATGAACTTTCTCAAAAGCATAAAATTTTTTTAAATATTTTTAAATAAAATCTTACCAAATTATTGAGAGATCTACCTTAGTAAATCTTATTAAATTATTGAAAGATTTTACTAATTTTCTTGAATAAAATATATTACTAAATCTGATGATGAAGCCTCTTCATAGTGAGACACTAATATTCATGAATACTCCTGAAGTGAAAAAATTATCTTAAATTATTACCAAATTATTGAGATAATTTTAAGACTAATTTTCAATATTAAATTTTTTGGTAAATTACAAACATATTCAAGGCTTGTATAATCTAAAATCAAATCGGTACGATCCTCTAGATAAATACTATAAGGATGTTATAAATTTTTTCACACATAACCATACTCCCGAACATAAAATTTAGTTTCATGAATTAAAATTTATTATTTAAAGATATCTAAATTAACTTTAAGATTTCTCTTTAAATAAGATAGATTCGATCAAGCGATCAATCACACCTAAACAAAAAAAATTGAAAACGACTCTTAAAATTTATCTAACGATAGATCTACGAATCTATACATTATAATAATGATAAAAGTGATAAAATAATAGTCAATAAAATTGAATAAAATATATAATTTTTTACTATTTTATTTGTATTTGTTAATATGAGTAAACAATGAGTGTTACTTATCAATTAAATTCGATGAATACTCAAAACTTATTTATTATTTAGTTATAAATAAAACGGGTAAACCTAATCAATTTTTTAAAAATATATTTAATATTTTATAAAAAAGTGAATTGGTAAAAATATAATATTTGAAATGTACAATTTTTTTATTTTATCCGAGTTAACCAAATCTATGGAACCAAACTCAAAACTCAAATTGGTTGATGAGTAATTTAGTAGTTATCGTGTGTTAAATTTGAGATTGGTTAATTTCCATTTTGCTAAGCTATATGAACTACTTTGAACAAGCCAGTGCGAAGCAGTTGGCTGAATGGAAAATGGATAATTAATACACAGTGTCTTGAATTGAAACCATATTAATCACTTAAAATGCAAAGGAATATCAAGCCTTCACCCAATACATGCACATTGCTCATCCATAAAGCTCTGGCGGTCATGGTAAACTACTCTTCTTTCTGTATTAAACTCATTCGCATTAATCCATTCCTCCAGAGATTGACACCAATTTCACAATTAGACATATTATCTCATGGTCTCAAAACCATAACTGGGTACAACTTCAATAACCAGTTATAACAAGTGGAAACTAAACCTCCAAACTTTGCAGCCGCTCCCGGTAAGAGGATTTCACGGCTGATGCAACTGAAGAAGCTGCTACACTGGCCAATATTCAGGTTTTACCATTTCAGTTCCGACACCTGCAATCCGTAAAGATTCTCCATCCTAGTTGTCAGCCATTCCCAAAAATACTTGAGAACTAGATTGTACATCTGCCCACAGCTGTATATGCTCAAAGGAAAGGTAGGGCCATCTAATTGCCCCAGTGAAGCCAAAGTCTTTCCACCTTTCATCTCACCTCTTCCATCTGGGAAGACTCTGATGAAAGGGAAGGTTGAACATGGTTAACGAGTCCTAACATGAATAAGCCCATCCATACATAAAATCAACAAGAGACCAATTGATTGAGTATTCCAGGCAGTTAACCAGATAAGATTGTGTACATAATCAATCAGCCCTTATCAGCCTCCCCTATAAAACACAATGACAACTATTCCTTTCATCAGTTCAGAAAATTAGACATATATGAGACCACCTTTTCTTCCATTATGATTCTTGGCTGCCAGATTTGATCATTTTTAGTGCTACACTATGAACTATCTACAAGATAAATGTACACAAAGATATGCAATAGGTTGTACAACAATTACCCATATCGTAAAACAAATTAACCAATTAGCAGAGAAGCACACCATCTCACAGCAACAAATCCCACTACCCAAGTTCAGCAATATCAAAATAAGAATCAAAACGTAACAAATATGTTCTCCTTTTCGCATATACATATATAGATATATATACACACACACAAACACGCACACGCGCACACAAACAAGCATAGATTACAAGTGGAAATTTTCCCATATGATGTGGAGTGAAGTTTTGCATGCTGATCATAATTCTTAAAAAAACTCTTGTGATATAGGCAGAGGACCAGCCAATTAGATGTCAACTATGTCAATTTAAAATATAACCAGAATACCACATATGAATCCTAAAAGAAGGAAAATTAATTTCGCAATAAGTTTGTTAATATAGAAAAAGGAAAAGAGAATGACCCAAATGAATCAAACATGAATACTTTCAAGAAAGATACAAGTACATAGGCTCATAAACAGATAAATATATATGTAAAGAAGTTTTAGGACATTAAGCAAAAGAAATGCAATTACATCAGTCACAAATTTACCTTACACACTAGAAGGTTCTTTTTCAAACTTTAAAGAAGTTAGAATCAATACAAATATATGGCTGAAATAAAAACAACCTTCGTGGATAACCCTCTACCAGCTAAACAAAATACGACCCCCCCCCCCCCCCCCTCCCCCCAATTTGTTATCCCTTTGCAAACAAAAAACATAAAGAAAAGAAAAAAGGAAGCTGGAAATTATGCCTACTTTCTGACTAATACGAGGGCAGAGAAAGAACGACAAAGCCGATTCATCCATCTCTCTTTTCCCTCTCAAACTAACAGAATGAAATAGAATATTAAGAACTGTACTACATTAAATCTACTTAGGCCGCATATATCCAGAGTTGCACGTTTCAATAACCATAATCAAAAGATTCCCAAGCACCATCGATCAGAGAGAATACTTACATCAATGTGGTACAGTTAAACTGGTCACTGTACTTCACAAGTGCACTTCTCATTCTTTGTTTCATTGTCGTCAGCTGCCTCATTCCTAGCTTCTTCACACCTCCACCCATCTTTCTCTTCTTCGACAACCTTCTTCTCCCCCACAAGCTCACTGCCTCTTGCTTCATCACCCTTGGCCTCATTTTCCTTGTCTCCAACTATTTCCTCCCTCAAAAGTTGACCCTTTAATTCGTTACTACCTCTTCCTTCCTGTTTTAGCTTATCTTCTCTTGCACCATCATCTTCTGCAACAATCTCCCCCAAAACTTGAACCTTTAATTCGTCACTCCCTCTTCCTTCATTCTTTGCCTTATCTTCTCTTGCAACATCATCTTCTGCAACAATCTCATTCATACAATCATCCCTCAGACCTTCATTACAAGGCATTCCATCATTATTATCCTTCTCCATGACAACAACAACATCTCTACTATTTCCAGCAGCAAAATCAACCATTTCCACATTATTACGATCAGCAGCATCAGTAACCACCCTAACATCAGAACCACTACCCTCAATCTCGTTATCAGACCCATTCTCCACAACCTCCTCATTAAAATCTTCCAATACCTGACTCTGCCTCTCTAAAAACTGTAACCTCCTCCTCAAATCCCCCAATTCCCTCTCCATCAAAAACAACCTTTCCTTTAATGTCAAATTCTCTTCTGCCAATTGGGCTATATGGGTATCTTGATCATCCACTCTATTCTCCAAAACATTGTTATAATCACCTCCATGACTTGGATATATCATCTCAAACCTACTCAAATCATGGTCCAATCTCCTCTCCACTTCCACGTGTTCTTCCACATCACTCTCACTCGATCCCCCACCATTTCCCCCGTCCTCATCTTCCTCATCATCATGACCAGCTTCCGGTGATCGAAGCCAGATCAATCCTTTCATAGACCCATAACCATCCACGCCCCATTCTTCCTTGGCCATATCACCCAAAACCTCCCTCGACGGTGAAAATATTGGCGTAGGAAGAACCGCAGGCGTCACCGGACATGGCGACACCAAGGACGCTATCCCACCTGATTTTTTCGCTCGGATTATAAAAGAAGTCGTATTCCGCGGCGCGTAAGGAGCAAACCGGTTGTTGTTGTTGTTATTGAATTTCTTCTTGTTGGTGTAGAATTTCCTGGCCTTTAAGCGATTCTGAGATTGGAGCTCGTTAAGAGTTGGAGGTTTGTACCCTTGAGTATTAATACCGGAAGCACAGGAAACAGAAGAAATAGAAGAAACAGAACCCATGGGTAAAGGCTTATTATCGAACTTTCTATAATCTTTACCGGCGGAAACCTTTTTGCCCTTCCAATTGTTATTACGATTGAAAGAAGGGAATTTCTTGTTAGGGATAGGGTTTGGGTCCTGAGATTGCCAAGGCTTGTAGCTTCGATTCGACATCATCTGAGGAGGTAGCAGAGTCATCATCTGAGGACCAGAGCTCATCGGCTGCGACTGAGACGCCACCAATTGGTTCATCGCCTGAGAGTGAGCCGCCGCCACCATTAACTGATGAGACTGATTCATCATCTGCGACTGAACCGAAACTTGTACCTGGACAGGCTTCATCATCATTTGCGGTGGCTGATTCATCATCTGAGACTGATCATTCATTTTATTCTTTCAAAAACAAAAGAAACGAAATCAAAGAAATCTAAAAAGAAAACCGAAACCCTAATTTTTCAGTTCAAGAATTGAAATTTGTCGCAAGATTCAAACGAGTTATTGATCCGTTAATTTCTTTTCCTTCTTTTTCTTTTTTTTTTTTTTTTCTGTTATTCAATCTAAAACCAAAAAATTACATTAATTGCTTTCAAAACCCTTTCCCCTATTTTCAGATTCGAGTTTCCGAGATCTGGAAACGTTTAATTTTCTAGAACAAGGAGGCTGATGGTTGCTTTTATAGGAGATGAGATGAATCTCTGGACGGTTAGATTTTTAAGATTAGAGATTGACGGCTAAAATTTGATGCGCGTGTCCTTGTATAGATCGAAATAGAGTCGGTCTGTATTTTGACAGAGTTTTCCTTTTTACCCTTGTTATTTTGAAATTTGGGAAAATATTTCTTTTAGCAACGTGTGTTATGGTAAACTAACCTTTGAACCCTTTGATTTGCTTGCTAATTGGTTAGCTGTCAATTCGATGTTTGCTTGTGGTGGACAACTACAGATCCGTAATGAATGGTAGGGATTGTTTGTTGCGGCAGAAAAAGAATCTTTTTGTTTTTTTTATGGATCGCGAAAAATTACAATGTTTGTAAACTTTAAGAATTTTATTTCGGCCAAAAAAGGATTCCAGAATTTCGTTCTCCGTAATTTTCAAAAAATAAAAAATTATTCATTTTATTTTTTGCTTAAAAAATTTGAAAATAAATAAATTATCTAATGTTTCAAATTAAGATAAAATATATTATATTTAATTATTTAAAATAAATAATTATAAATTATACATTCGAGATGATTCAATAAATGATCACTGACAAAATTTAAATTTAAAATTTTTTTATAAAAAAAATAAATCTTAACTGATTGAATAAATCACTTATTAATTCAACATTATAAATAAACGGTGAAATTGTATCAACCGACTTTATATTCGTTTGTAATTTAAAATGTATTTTTTTATTGTAATTTATACAATGTAGTCTACATAGTATTTAAGTTTAATAATTTTAGTTTAATAATTAATTTTATCCAACTTTTGTTACTAAAAATATTAACATTGTTGATCTGATAATGTAATTGGTGACTTTGTTTACGGTAAATTTTAGTATGCTAACGATTTTTGTGCTTTGTTGAAATTTAAAATTTAATTTATTTATTATTGATTCATACAAATATAATTTATATATTATTTTTATTTGATGATTTTAATTTAATTATTAATTTTATCCAGTTTTTATCGTTTAAAATAATAATATGTTCATTGATTTGATAATATTACCGTTAACTTTATTTATATGATATTTAGATTGACGAATATCTGGACCAATATTAATATGAGTTAAATGACATACCATGTAATTTTTTTTTAATCACATCAAATTTTTCATTGAAAAAAAAAAAATCGGAGGTGTAACACAATGAAAGCATCCCATTGCATCCGGTCGCCCATCTAAATATATTCTAAATATGTTTCTCATTATCTTAAGATTCAAACTTAAGAGTTCCAAGATAAAATTTAAACTCTAATTTTGAGTATTTTCTTGGAAACAAAATGATTATGAAATCAAATCATCTATAGTTAATTAGTAATAATTTAAATTTGTGTAAAATTTATTTATTAAAATTTTATGTAAAATTAATTTACACTTATAAATGATAGATTTATACATAAATTTTATTATAATCAAATAATTATAAGATAATAGTAAAACAAATCTCCAATGACTATATACACACACGTGTGATTAAATACGCAAATGCCATCATCTCAAAAAATTAAAAAACCAAGAAAAAAGTCAAGTTCTCATAGCTGCCTTTTTACAAAGAAAAAACTTGGTATGGAAGGTCCCTACAAACAGTGCATGGGACAGTAAAGCTATTATTATTATTTTTTTTTTTTATGAGAGTAAAAGAAGAGAATTGGAAGTGAATTATTGGAGTAACGGAATACATGAGATTTTGAGGTGTATAGTTCCATTCCATAAACCTCCTACTAATATCATCTTATAAATTTTTTTACGAGGTTGCAGCTTTTAAAAAGAAAAAAAAGGATTGCAGGTAATTATTTGAATTTTAAATATTATTTTTTAAAAATGATTATATAAATTAAATTAGTTAAATCCAAAATTAACCTTGAAGACATTTTTAAAACAATAAACTCATTCACATTATTATATAATAAATATAGAAAAGGTAGCTTTTGTGGCAAATGTTTGAAGCAAGGTAAGGTAGGTAAGAAGGTATCGAGATTGTGTGAGACTAAAGCAAGTGCCTACCGAGGAAGATAAACTACACACTGCTAAGGTATATATGCTTCTAAACTTTTAACCCAAAACATAAAGCTTCTTTTCTATTCCTTTTCTATCACATATTCCCACCACAAAATATTCCTACTTTGTTCCATTTTTAACTTTTGTATAAAGAAAAACACAATCTCCATTCACCAAACTTGTCAACATATAGAAACTCAGTATTTATTACCATTTTTTTCTTTGTTTTTTTTTATAAAAAATTAGTAAAAAAAATTACAAAGTTTAATTATACTTCTACTAGTTAATCTCATATCAAGAAATTGATGCTTAGAGAGTCTCTCCAAGGTCTCCCTTAGGTTATTTTGCCTAGGGTTCTAGTGGAAGTTTCATCTTGCTACGGCAAGTTTCTTTTAGGGTTTATCCTAGTTTGTGGTTTTCGTCTAGGAGTTTTTAGATAGTGATGGAAATGTCCATGGAATGCTTGGACCAGTTGTGGAGGAAACTATCATTAACAGAGAAAGAGCAACAAAAGGTAAAAATTGAAACGAAATTGGTGACGCCTACTCTCGTAGCGGGGAAAAACTGTTTGTTGGTGAAGAGTTTGTCCAAAAAAGGATTAAACATAAAGGTAGGGATTTAAATAGCGGTTGCGGTCACGTTTTCAATCGTATCGCATTTATCGCATTTTCGAATATAACGGAGATCATTGCAATAATAAAGATTATCGCGATCGTGAATTTTTTTTAATTTTACATAATTTTTTATAAAATATAATAGTTATACTTATAATCATAAAAACATTATTTAATGATTTTAAAAATATATCATACTATATTTTTATTTTCTAAAAAAAAGTATTCACAATTTTAGTTAGATTATAATAAAACATTCATATTTGATTAAGCAACAAAATTTTTGCTTGAGCCAAGTTCATATTCAATGTTAATTCTAGACAAATCAAGATATTAACAAAACATAATATATTAAATACCAAGCATCTATATTTAATAAAATTACAAATTTAAAAATATAATAATTTCAAATTCTATCAACTATAACTATTGATATATATATTTCAAAATTTACCATATGGTAGAATAACGAGGAGGATCAAATTCTCTATTTTTATTTTGAGAGTCAAGTTGACTCCATCCCCATCCCTGTGGCCTTTGTTCTTGATGCATTTGAGGTGGAGGATATATTTGAGGATGATATATTTGTGGTAGGGGATACATTTGAGGTGGAGGATACATTTGAAGTAGAGGATACATTTATGGTGGATACATTTGTGGTGGATAATAACTATATAAAGATGGATAACCATGAGGATGTTAAAAATTAAGTTGTTTCAATAGATGGTAATGTCTTTGAGTACTAGCAAATGATTCACTATACTCAAAATTACCATAATTTGGTCTCCTACCTAAAGATGAAGAACTTCTAGAAATATCATAGTGGTGCTTCTTGGCTTTTCTTTTTGATCAAGCTGTATGTGCACTTTGACCCCCACTAGATTCAGTAGATGGATTTACTCCATATTCTGCCATGTTAATAAAAAGTCCACCAGTAGCAATAAGGCCAAATTCTCCTCCAAGTGGGCTATAAGGTCGATTTGCATCAATATTACCACCAAAATTTGCACTGTCACCATCACCATCACCATCACCATTATCTGGACTTAAACCCCCACCATCATCACTCTGACTTAGTGTTGGACTTGAACTTAAATGAGACACATTCATTTTTTGAGATTGGTATGACTGTTCAACATTCATTTCATTATCATAATTATCTGCAGGCAACCAATTAGAGTTTTGACCATCTAACAAAGGCTTTTCTTTCTCTTGTAGCCATTCTGTTAGTAGATCATCCTCTTCAAAAATATGGTCAAGGCTAATAGAATTAAAACTATTATTTATCTCGTCAATGCTCATTCTTTTTTGATGTCTCATCCTCAGCCTCATGTTGTAATAGTACATACAAGTTTTTGAAGTTTTTCAAACTTCAATCTGTTTCTTGCTTTAGTGTGATATAGCTAAATGTGCTCCAATTACATTCAAAATTTATTGCAGATGTTGTCTGACTAAGCACTTTGATTGCTAAGTTTTGTAATTTAGGAACACAAGTGCCATATATCATCCACCACTCGGTGTATAAAATTATTTAAATTAAATTTGAATATACTCTTCAATTAAATAATATAAATAAATTATAATTATTTAATTTACTAATTACCTGGATTCATTTGCTTCCAAGCTCTTTGTGCCTGTGGAGTACCAAATGTTTCATGCTTGTCTCGGAATAATAGCAACTACATCAATTGAAAATACAATAATAAATGAATAAATAAAAAATAATTTTATTTTTAATACATAAAATAAATGTCAAATTTATAAAATAGTATTAAATACTAACCTGATTAATCATTCTAATTTGAGTATTTATATAAGGTTCTAATCTTTCAATAACTGCTCTTGTACCATCTAATGTTTATTTAAGTACATTTTCAGAATGCTCCACTCCAAATTGAAATTATGGATTTAGATAGTAACATGCCAATAATTCATAACAATATTATATTAAAGTAATAAAAAATAAATATATGAGCAATTTAAGCATAAAAAAATAAACATATTTTTTAAAATACAATCTATATTCTTCGTTTACTTACTAGCTGAATGTAAGTCAAAACGCATGAAACTCCATCTATTATCAATAATCTTTTCATATTTAGCAGAATAACAACAACTTTACTGAATTGCTTGTTTAGCTCTATCCATTGCTCGTAAATAAATCTCATTATTGGTTTTTCATCACCATCAACAAGGCGTAACACTTTTACCAAAAGCTCATAAACTTTTAATATATCACTTGCTTTTTTCCAAAAATCTTTTCCCAAAATGATTTTTCTGGCGTCATAAGCAGGTCCTGATTTTTGTTGTCCCCATTTTGATTCTTTAAATTCCTATATATTCAATAATAAATTTTTAGAGCAATATATTTTAAATTAATATTTTAAATAATGATATCATAAAAAAGATGCTAGATTTAAATAGTTATACTAATTACTAAGTACCAACCTTTGAATTGAACATCTCTCTCAAACCTTGTTTTTGCCTTGTTATTTTTTTTAATTATATGAAATGAGTAACAAATCGGGTAAAAGCAGAATGAAGTATTTGCTTCCCTTGTGTATATTTTTTCATCAAATTAACAGTCCAAATGTGATTGTATATAAAACAAGTCACTTTTCTTGCCAATATCTTCAAGGCACAAGTCCAAACAATGAACTGAACATGTGTCCAATACAAATGCTATCCAATACAAATGTTGTCTCTTCTCCATTAGTCTTTTTTTTGCAGCCTTAAATGCTGCCTCATTATCAGTGATTATTTGAACAATATATTTTTTCCTAATTTCTTACATAGCTTTATCCAATAATCTGTAGTAGAAGTTTACATCTCTGTTACGAATATTTGAGACATCTATAGATTTTCAAAAAATGGTCCCTTTACTACAATAAACAAGAAAATTAATGATATGCATTTGATTCAAACTGTTGGTCCAACCATCACACATCAAAGTGGCACCCAATTCATTCCAATGAGCTTTTAATCCATTAACCCATTCATAAATTGGTCGATACTTAGGCTCTAAATACACATCTGAGACCTTATAAGGTGTTGAAAGTTTCACATGTTGGCTAATTTTTGCTGCCACAGAAATCAAATTATACAACCATGGAGAGTTTGCTAACTGAAAATGAAGTCGATCATATATAAAAAATTTTGATACCGATTCACCCATCTTCTTTCTTAATGTCTTTAAAAATGAATCGCTTATTTTTTGTTACTTTTAACTCTTACTTTTAACTAATTCAAGTATAGCCCCTCTTAATGAAAATTCAGACTTACTTGGAGTTGATTTCCTCATTTTTGCCTTAAAATATTCAGTAACTTAGCCATGAGAGCTTCGTCCTTCTTCATGTATATTACTCCAACCACTAGTTCTTTGTTTGAATTCTTGTCTTTGATGCCACTCATATTGTGATTGGATACTATCTCGCATGGCTTGTCAAGTAGCGATGTCTTCATCAATAAAACCTTTATAGTCATAGTCTTTTCCTCTTAATTGTGATAAGAATTCATCATTTCTCCTTTTGTTCTCAACTTTCTTTGATTTGCTTTCTTGAAGAAGTTTCATCATACTTTCTCTTACTAAACCTATTAATAATATAGTTAAGAAAAAAAAATTAGTTGTACATGCTTATGTAATTTTGTAATTTTTATTGAGAA
This sequence comes from Durio zibethinus, assembly GCF_047325235.1. Lineage (NCBI taxonomy): Eukaryota > Viridiplantae > Streptophyta > Magnoliopsida > Malvales > Malvaceae > Durio > Durio zibethinus. The sequence goes on along the minus strand of NC_143174.1, from coordinate 8,268,350 downwards.
ATTAACAATAATATTTTCAAAGAAATTATAAAAACATAACATACCAGTAACGTTGGGGCATGATGCAACATTGCCAGTTTTATAAGCAATATGTTCCTTGAAACGTGTTATTCTTCCTTTTACAACTTTACCACATAGTTTACATAAAACATTTCCTTTGATATTTGGCACGGGTATTCCAAAATGCCAACCTATATCGTCACTTAGTGCGCCCTCTACTCCTTTACTTGAAAACTCTTCACGTGGTGGCATATTTACTGTTTTGTATAAAAACAAAATAAACTTATATTTAGAAATATTAATGTTACTTATTTCATCATTAAAAATTGAATCTACATTAAATTTTTTTAATTTTTAGTTTTAATCTTAAAATGCTAAATTTATTAAATAATTTAATCTTTTTGATATACTAATTGATGTAAAAAAAATTTTATCACAATTTACTTTCAATATATTATATAATAAATAGAATATTCAATAATTACACAAAAATAAAAATAAATTAATAAGAATTAATTTAATAGCAAAAGAATTGAAAACAATATAAATACCAAAACAACAAAAAAATATTAAATCTCAAATATAAAATTATAAATTATAAATTAATAAATAACAAAATCAAAATATAATATTTAATTTTAATTATTTTTCATCTAACTTATACAAAAAAATTTATTAAAATTTTTCATCTAAAATCCCTATGTATTTCATATTAAATTATTAATTTCTTAATTTTTTCAATTATAAAATCTCAATCCTCTAACTAAATTTTATAAAAAAAAATTTAAAAAATTACAAAAATTTAAATTTAGATTTTAATAAAATTAATTATAAAATTAAATAAAAAACACACACCCTATCCTACCTTCCAATACCCCTAACCTCACCCAATCTCACCCTACCCTCCAATGCACCCCACCCCCACCCTAACCCCAAACAGCCCACCTTTCACCCTTTACCCCATTTCAAAAATTAAGAAATCGCCTCTCCCCCCGATTCTCTTTCAGCCTCAAATTTTTCTTTGCTCCTTTTCATTTTTTGATGGCATCAACAATGGATCTCTCAAATAAACTCAACCAAACTTCTTATTTTTTCTTGATCTCTCTTTCTCACATACCCTTATCTCTTTCAGCAGATCAGATTATCACAAATACAAATATCAGCAATATTCTACAAAAATTTTACAAAAAAACAGGTAACTTAATTTTTTTCTTACATTTTTTTATTTTGATTATTGATGGAAGATTTGAAGCTGATTTGAATTTGGGTAGCTATCGATTGAATGATTGATAGTATCTAAGATTTTTTAGATGAATTTTAAATTTGAGAAAAGAGAGAACGAGACTGAATTATGGGCACTGGGCAAGGATTTTTTTTCTTTTGGCTTTTATCTTTAATTTTGCTTTTGCAATCTTCTTATTTTATTCTGATTGTGGAGAATCTTGGCTGTTTACTATTGAAATTTGAAAGCCTTTTTTTATTATTATAATTTGTGCTGAGCAGCTGAGTGTGGATGAAAAAAATGGGATAATGGTAATAACGGACCGTTATTGCTGTTATTTTCGTTACGTCATTTTTTAGTGACCGTTATACACCGTTTTGATCGTGATTAAATTTTTCAACCATTTTTTTCTTGATAGTGGTGGCGGGCGGTGGCGCTACTGTGATTTCGAGGTCGCTATTCTGTTATAGCACCGCTATTTGAATCCCTGCATAAAGGCTATGAAGTGAGTGCTTATAAAAATTTGAAAGACCTCAAAAGGACTAAGGATTCAAGAGGTAGGGGATAAGTTATTCCTATTTTAGTTCCAAAATCAAAATGAGATAGAAAGAGTGCTAGTGCGTTAATCATGGTCTTTCAATAGGGCGTTAATGGTCTTTAAAAAGTTCAATGGGATGACCCCGCCTAACTCTATTAGCATGAATTGGTGTCCATTCTGGATTCAAGTACATGGGCTCCCTCTAGGGTTGATGAATGAGAAGTTTGGGATAATGCTGGGAGAATCTTTGAGCGAGGTGAAGAAGGTTGATCATAACAATGAGAAGGCGGCATGTGGATTTTTTTGCAAATTAGGTTTTTACCTAAATGTCCACAAACCGTTGAAGAAGTGCTCTAAGATGTTTCTTGGGGAGCGTGATTCACAAATAGTGGTGTTTAAATATGAAAGACTATCGAATTTTTGCTATGTTTATGGCCGGCTAGACCATACAGAGAATGATTGTGATGCAGCCATCAAAGAAGGGAAAACAATGCAAAAAGTGAAGAGGGAGTATGGGTCTTAGATGAAAGCGGAGGTGCTTAAAAGATGGTCCTCTAAATCCATGAAAGCTGAAGCTTCCCAAGTTGAGCCAAATGATTCAACAAAAAATTTTACAGCTGGACACTAGGATGACTATCGAGTAGGGAAAGAGATAAAGGAAAGTAATGCCGAGAGCGGTAGCCAGTCGAAACCAGACAAGGGTAAGAAAGTCCATTCTATGGAGGCTGAATTAGAGCGGGATTCCTTAAAAGAGAATATGCCATGCAAGGATTTAAATAGCAATCGCGGTCATATTTTTAGTCATATCATGTGTATGATATTTTCAGATATAATAGAGATCATTATGGTCATCGAGATTATTGTGATCGTGAATTTTTTTTTAATTTTGCATAATTTGTTATAAAACATAATAATTATAATTATAATAATAAAAACTCTTATTTAATGATTTTTAAAATAGTTTATGATACTATATTTTTTATTTTCTAAAAAAAACTATTCATAATTTTAATTAGATTATAATAAATAGAAATAAATAATTACATAAAAATGAAAATAATTAATAAAAATTAATTTAATAACAAAAAAATTGACAATAATATAAATACCAAAACAACAAAAAAATTAAATTTCAAATATAAAATTATAAATTAATAAATAACAAAATTAAAATATAATATTTAATTTTAATTATTTTTCATTTAACTTATACAAAAAAATTTATTAAAAATTTTCATCTAAAATCTCTATATATATCATATTAAATTATTAATCTCTTAATTTTTTCAATTATAAAATCTCAATCCTTCTAATTAAATTTCATCTAAAATAATTTTAAAAATTACAAATATTTATATTTATATTTTAATAAAATTAAATAAAAACCACACATCCTCACTCTACCCCCCCTCAATGCACCCCACCCTACCCCCAACACACCCCACCCTACCTAATCCGACCCCCCACCCATCACCCTATCTAAGATAAAACCCAACACCTCACCTCACTCCCCAATTCTCTTTCAAACAATCCCTAAATTTCCTCCAAAATTTTTTTTGTTCATTTTTAACATTTTTCACGGCATCGTTCCCTTAAATCAACTAAACTAACTCATTTTTTTTCTACATCTCTTTCTTATATTCCCTCGTCTCTCTCACTCAAATTTTTACAAACATAAAGATTAATATTATTCGACAAAAATTTTACAAAAAAAAAAAAAACAGATAATTTAATTTCTTCTTACCTTCTTTGATTTTGATTGTTGATTGAGGATTTGAGGTTGATTTAAATTTGGGTAGTTGCCGATTGAATGGTTGATAGTTGATACTACTTTTTAAAGTTTTTTAGACAAATTTTGAAACTGAGAATATGATAATGAGATTGACTGACTGAGTTATCTTTTCTTTTGGTTTTTGTTTTTACTTTTGCTTTTGTAATTTTAATTGTTTTATTATGATTTTTGGGAATCTTGACAAGTTGGATTGAAACTTGATAGTTTTTTTTTAATTTGTATTGATGAAAAAATAAGATAACGATAATAACGATCTATTATTACTGTTATTCTCGTTATATCATTTTTCAATAACCATTACATATCATTTTAAGTGTAATTAAATTTTTAAATCGTATTTTTTTTTATAGTAGTAATAGGTGGTGGTATTATTATAATTTTAGGATTGCTATTTTACTATAACACCGCTATTTGAATCCTTGTGCGAGGGTCAAAGGAATTTGATAAAAGTCTATCCCGTGGTTCAAGGCAAGACTTGAAGTTCAGCGCAAGACTTGACGGATAGCGTTGAGTTTTTAAATGATGTTTCTGGCAGCAATTATGGTTGTTATAAGGAAACTGTACTGGGCTCAATGGGCCTGGTGCTGGGGACCTCAAAACAACTTGGGAAGAGTGGTTCTAGCCCAAAGCAATCAGGGGAAGGTGGGTCAAGTACGTGGATAAAGGTTCCAATATTAGTAGCCAATCCAAACCACAAGTGCAAAAGAACAAAAGACAGACCAAATCGGAGAGCTAGTCTCAAAAGACCTATGATTCACGCAAAGAGGAAACGCGTCCATGAACCCTTGATGTCCATGAATGAGACTGGTGTAGTATCACATAAAAAGTTGAAAGAACAAGTGAGAACGGAGATATGTGGCAGAGATGTTGGAACTTTATGGACAGAGGTTGACAAGGAGAGCTAACCCCGCCGGGAACAATGAGTCTATTGGTGTGGAACTGCCGTGGCTCGAAGGCACCACATGCACTTCATGAGCTGACCAAGTTGGTTAATGAAAATAAGCCCCTACTCATTTTCCTATCAGAAACCAAGAGGAAAATGAATGAAATAAATTGGTGGAGGTACAAGCTAGGTATTGATAATGCAATAACTGTCAAAAGACAAGGTAAGAGCGGAGGATTAGCGCTTATGTGGGAAAAGGAAGTTGAAGTCAATTTGATCTCACTCTCTAAGTCTCACATTGACGTTACCGTAGATGAATTTGGAGATAGAGGGAAATGGAGGTTTACGGGCTTCTATGGAAGGCCGGAGACATATCGGAGAATGGAATCGTGGAACTTACTGAGAACTCTCAAAGATAGAAATTCCCTACCTTGGTTGTAGGTAGGTGATTTAAATGAATTACTTGCGGAAGAAGACAAACTGGGTAGGAGTCAAAAGGCCCGTATGGCAAATTGATAACTTTAGAGGGGGCAGTGGATTATTATGCCTCCATGGAAGTGCCTATGACAGGTCCTACTTTCACGTGGACTAGAAGGTTTGATGGGGAAATGATATGGAAGAGGTTGGATAAAGGGTTATGTAATGACCTTTTCTTCACTATTTTCCCATCATTGATGGAAAAACGAGTGGTTTCAACCGCTTCTGATCATTTGTCGTTGATATTTTAACTACAGTAGTCCAACACAAGCACATGAAAAGGCCAGAGGTTGTTCAGAGTTGAGAATATGTGGGTTGGCCATGCAAACTGTGAGAGTATTATTCATAAGGAGTGGACAAAAATTTAGCCAATAAACATCAAAGAGTTATGTGAGGCGATCAATGGCTGTGGGAGAAAGCTCATGTCTTGGAGTAAATCTCGGTTTGGTAATTTGAAAACAAAAATATTAAAAGGGAAATGGAAACAAAAGAGCTTGCATCAGATAGTTATAAACATGACAAGAAAGAACTAAATGATCTTCTTTACCAAGAAGAGGTGATGTGGCGTCAAAGGGCGAAGGAGCTGTGGCTTAAGGAAGGCGACATGAATACAAGATCCAAGATGAAATAATGCAATTGCTAGGATCCAAGATGAAACAGGAAAGTGGTATGATCACGGGGAGGACGTGGTAAATGTATTCTTGTAGTATTTTGAGAAGCTATATACGTCCACAAACATGGAGAACATTGAGAGTTCCTGTGGGGCGGTGGACGAGAGAGTGACGACTGAAATGAACAAGAGCTTAGATGAGGCTTTCAAAGAATCAGAATAAAATAAGTTTTGGACCAAATGAATCTGGGAAGAGCTTCGAGGCCGGACGGAATGAACGCTTTGTTTTTTCAGAGATATTAGTATGTCATTGGGAAGGATATCACGGATTATTTTACATAGTCTTAATGATATATCAGCTCTACAAGAAATAAACCACACAAACGGATTATTTTACATAGTCTCAATGATATATCAGCTCTACAAGAAATAAACCACACAAACCTAGTACTGATTCCAAAAATTAAGTCTCTATGTTCGGCTAAAGATTTTAGACCGATCAATTTATTCAATGTTATATATAAAATTATTTCGAAGATGTTGGCAAATAGGTTGAAAAGCATTCTGCCGAGGATAATCAGTGGGACTCAGAGTGCTTTCGTGCCTGGTCGATCCATATTCGATAATGCTATGGTAGCATTTGAAACATTACATCATATGAGAAGCAAACGAAAGGGGACTGATGGCCATATGGCAGTCAAACTGGACATTAGAAGGGCTTACGACAGAGTGGAATGGAACTACTTAGAGGCCTTAATGAGGAGATTGGGATTCTCAGAACGGTGGATAACCCAAATTATGACGTGTGTTCGTACGATTACATATTCGATTTTGATCAACAGCCAACAGTGTGGTAGGATTTTTCCTTCTCACAGACTAAAACAGGGTTATCCTCTCTCGCCTTATCTCTTTATCATGTGTGTTGAGAGGCTGTCAAGCCATTTTCAAAAAGCAGAGCTTGAAGGTAGGTTGAAGGGAATGGCGATCAGACGACATAGCCCACGGATTTCCCATCTGCTATTTACAGATGATAGCTTATTTTTCATAAATGCAAAGGAAGAGGAAGGGCTAAGTTTGATGCAAATTCTACAGGACTATAAAGCTACATCTGGTCAAATGGTTAATATTGATAAATCGACAGGGTATTTTGGCGCAAACACTGGATCTAATTTTAAGGCGAAGCTAATGGACATTCTTGGTATCCATAAGTTAATGGAAAATGACACGTATCTGGGGATTCCTATGTTTGGTGGTAGGGCCCAAAAAGCTATTTTCAGACCCATAAACAATCGAGTGTGGGCAGTCGTAAACTCCTTTTCCAAGCTAGACGAGCGGTATTCGTACAATTGATTCCACAAACAATTCCAATGTACCTTATGTCCTGTTTTAAACTTCCACGCAATTTTTTAAACAAGCTGACTTCCTTAATGGCAGGCTATTGGTGGGGGGATAAGGATGGAAAAAGAAAGATCGACTAGTGTAAGTGAAACTCATTATGCTTCTCCAAGTTAGACGGTGGCCTCGGGCTGAGAGACTTAGGAGCTTTTAATCTGGCTTTGTTGGCCAAGCAAGTGTGGAGACTAATTCAGAATGAGGATTCATTATGCTTCAAGGTTATGAAAGCTAGATACTTCCCAAATGAATCGCTTTTAGCAGCAAATCGTGGTATGGTACCTTCCTACTTGTGGACCAATCTACCAGAAAGAAGAAAGGTACTGCTTAAAGGGTCACGATGGAGGATTGAAGATGGTACATGCTTGGATATTTGGAGGGATAGGTGGGTGCCCAAACACCCAAGGTATATGGTTGAACAACCGAGGGACCAAACCCGGACACTGATGAGAGTGGCTCTCTTGATTGATCCAAAAATAAAAATGTGGAGAAATGAAATCATTGAGGACATGTTTTCAAGGGATGACACGGGCAGAATTGTTAATATTCCATTGAGTAGATTCGGTCAAAAGGATACTCTCATTTGGAATGAATCTATGCTGGGACAACTCACGGTGAAGTCAGCTTACTACAAAGTAAGGGAAGAGTTAGGCAGAGAAAGCCCAAACAGAGAATATAGACATCCTGTATGGAAGCTTGTCTGGATAGCAAAGGTGGCATCGAAGGTCAAGTATTTCTTCTGGAGGTTGATTCATGGATATCTCTCAACAAAAAATAAACTCATAGGAAGGGGAGTGCAAGTAGAGAGTGAATGTCTAGTTTGTGGGACTATTGGGGAGTAATGGCAACATGCATTTGTCGAATGCTACATGAGCATGTATATCTGGACTGAGATTGATTATTTCCAGTGGCTATGTTCCTCATACTGGTACATCTACAGATGTTTGGTACAGTTTCTTGCAACTAGCAAACTAGAAGGGGGCCTTAGATTTGGCCATGTACTGTGTATGGCTTTTATGGATGAACAGAAATAAGTGTCTACAGCACAGGGTTTATCTGCTGCATAAAATTTGTTGGGAAAGGCCCGCTGCATGTTGAGTGAAAGACGTGTATTGGGAACCACTATTGGGGAAAGAGATAGCCTTTCTTAAAATTAAATCACCGACTCACAAGAAATAACTAATTTTAGATAATTATATATAAATTATCCTGTATACCTATTAAACTCAATGAGCCTTTTAATAGGCTTACAAGATAACTAATAAAGAAAAAAACTCAAACAATTAACAGATAATGAAAAAGTAGAGAAAGTGACTGAATATTAGAAATCACTCAATCAAGTTTAACAACTACTACCAATTAAATCTAAAAACCGTCTACTACCAATTATATCCTAAAAACCAAGACTTTGAGCCCAAACGTGAACTCAATTTTGAATCATTCTTCAACACTCCCCCTTGATTCAAAATCACACACTCCAAGATGTAATCTAAAGTAGAAAAATTTCTCTCTTGAAAGTGTTTTGGTGAAAAGATCTGCTAGCTGCTCGTCCATTCCACAATTCTCCATTTTGATTACGCCATCTGCAATTAAGTCACGAATAAAAGGGAAACAAATGTCGAAGTGCTTTGTTTTCCCATGAAATGCCGGATTCTTTATCATAACAATTGCTAACTTATTGTCACAAAAAAGTTTAGTTGCTCTATCTTGAACTTGGCAAAGATCTGCGAGAAATCTTCTAATCTAAATTGTTTGACAAGTTGTTAAAGTTGCTGCTACATACTCAGCTTCTGAAGATGATAAAGTTGTTGTAGCTTGTTTCTTTGAACTCCATGTGATGGCACCTGATCTAAGAATGAAAATACTTGACAAAGTACTATTTCTATCATCCAATGAACTTGCCTAATCACTATCTGTGAACCCATATAACCTAAAGTTTGTAATTTGCCAATACCAAATCCTAAAATAACTAGTTCCAGCATTATAACGTATGACTTTTTTTGTCGCTCTAAGATGATGTTTTGTGGGACTTTGTATAAACCTAGATATTACACCAACAAAAAATGCAATATTTGGTCTAGTATGGGTCAAATAAATCAAACTTCCTACTACTTTTAAAAGTCTTTACATTAGCTTTTTTCTGAACCATCTTCAAGTTGTAACTTCTCATTCATGTTCATTAGTGTGGCAACTGGATTGCAATTGAGCAAATTAAATCTTTTAAATTGATCCATCGCATACTTCTTTTGTGAAATGAAAATTCCATCCTCGCCTTACTTCACCTCATGCCCCAAAAAATAATGCAACAGATCGATGTCTGACATTTCAAAATCCTTCATCATGTTAACTTTAAATTCAACAACAAAAGAATCACATAAGCCCATATAAATAATATCATCAGCATAAAGGCAAACAATTATAAGATTATCTCTTTCTTTCTTCTTTACATAAATAATAGGCTCATTCTCACTCCTTGTAAAGCCATTATGAAAAAAATAGCTATCAATCTTACTATACCATGCATGTGGTGCTTACTTCAACTCGTAAAGTGTCTTTTTTAGCTTGTACACCTTTGTCTCCTTGCCTTTGATCACAAACCCTTCAAGTTTACTAACATAAACCTCTTCTTTCAAGTCTCAATTTGAAAAGATAAACTTAATATTAAATTGATAAACGGCCAATAAAATTGTACAGCCAAAGCTAAAATAATTCTCATAGTTTTAAATTGAGCAACTGGAGAAAAAGTTTCTTTAAAATCAATACCTTGTTGCTGTGAGTATCCTTTCACCACCAATTAAGCTTTGTGCTTTCGTATGGTTCCATCAACATGGTATTTCATTTTAAACACCCATTTAAGGCCAATTGCATTCTTGGCTTTAGGTAAATTTACCATCTCCTGTGTTTCATTCTTATGGATTGCCATTATCTCTTCTTGCATTGCATTTTGTCATTTTTCTTAGTTTGTTGCTTCTTCAAAAGTTATCGGATAGACTAGGAGAGCAAATTGATAAGTTTCATAAATCTCCTTCAAAGACCTAAACTTTTTTTGAGGTGTTTCATCTGATAATTTTTCCAATAAAGGTGAACTACTATGTTGTGAAGTTAGAGGTGAGGAGTGAGAAAGTTGAAGAATAAAAACTGCCTGAAAAGTTCGTGGGGCTTGATTCAACATCTTTATTTGCTGCATTCTCACTTGGATTCTTACTTTCACTTGGAATCATAATTTGAGTAGTCGCATTGTTGCCATTCCACTCCCAACTTGTATTTTCATTAAAGATCATATTTCTACTAATAATCACTTTGCCACTAAGAGGATTCTATAGACGATATACTTTGGATTGAGTACAATATCCCACAAAAATGCATTTTTCAAAATTTTCCTCAAGTTTATGACGAGCCTGAGAATTAACTAATACATATGCCACACAACCAAAAATCCTCAAGTGGCTTACCGTCGGCCTTATACCTCTCCAAGCTTTATAAGGTGTCTGATTGATGATTGCTTTTGTAGGAGAAAGATTCAGCAAGTAAACAGTAGTTGCCATAACTTCAACCCAAAAATTATTCGGTAGTCCTCTTGCTTGCAACAAGCTTCTAGCCATTTCCACAACAGTACGACTTTTTCTTTCAGCTACACTATTTTGCTTTTAAATACAAGGTGCAGTCAATTCCTTGTGAATGTCTTTTTTCTCATAAAAAAGATTAAACTCATTAGATAAAAATTCTTCTTCTTAATCAGTGCAAAGAGTTTTTATGAAAGCTCCACTTTGCTTCTCCACAAAAGCCTTGAATTTTTTAAAACTCTCAAAGGTCTCAGACTTATTGGTTAGAAAATAAACCCAACTCATTCGACTATAATCATCAGTAAAGAGCAAAAAATACTTGTTCCCACCAAGTGATGTAGTTCTCATAGGCCTATATAGATCAACATGCATCAATTTAAAGCATTCAAAAGCTCTCCATGATTGTCCACTTGGAAACAACTTTCTTAATTGTTTCCCATAAATACACCCTTCACATAAATCAAGAGATCCAATTTGAGGTAATCCAAAAACCATACCTTTCTTACTTAGTAATTATAAGCCTTTGATATTGAGATGTCCATATTGCAGATGCCACAATTTTGATTCATCCTTCCTGCTAACAATAAGAGCTTGTTTTTCCATGTTAGAAATTTTAAGTGGAAACATCTTATTTTTTGTCATATTCACATTCACCATAGGTTGCCCAAATTTATCTTTAATCACACATGCTCCATTTTCAAACACAATTACACATCCACTGGCCATTAGTTGTCCAATACTCAAGAAACTATGTGCCAAATTATGAAGAAAGAAGACATCAGAAAGTAATTTTATTTTACCATTACTTGCCTCTACTGTAAGGGTACCTTTTTTTTAACTTGCATTTGCTTATTATTCCCAAGTCTAACTTGCAACTTTTGTGACTTATCAAGATCCTTAAACAGTGATATATGAGGGGTCATATGGTTCAAGCACCCACTATCCATAAACCAAACATCATTTGGAACTTCATTAGCAAGTAAATAGGTTATTAATAACTTACTTTTTTTGCTTTTTTCCTCCACATAGCTCACTTGGTTCTAGCAATTTACCTTTACATGCCCAAATTTCTTGCAATTGTAACACTGAACAACCCTCTTGTTCCTTTTTTGCTCACCACTAGACTGCCTCTCTTGTCCATAAAAAAAACCTCTTTCTCTACCTTTACCATGTTCTCTTTCACGAAAGCCTCCTCTGCCACATCTTTTACCAACAGACACTTCATTTCTAGTTTTTTCTCTTTTTACTTGAAATACCTTCTCACTAGTCTTCTCTTGTGATTTGTTCAGCCTTGCCTCATAAGCTTGCAAAGAACCCATCAGTTCATCAAAGGAAAAAATAAACAAATCCTTAGACTCTTTCAACAACCATACGATCAAACTTTGGAGTTAAGTTTCGTAAAACTTTAAAAACAACAATCTCATCAGTAATCTTATCACCATAAGATCTTAGTTGAGTAATAATAGAAATTACTCTAGAAAAAAAATCTTACACTATTTTCTTACTTATCATCATCAAAGTTTCAAACTTATGCCAAAGAGTTTAGAGTTTCATAGTAATAACTTTTAAAAAGTCCTAAAACTCTTTTTGCAAGGTTTCCAAGCTTCTTTTGAAGTGTTAGTTGCTACAATCCCGAAGAAAAGTGTCTCTAAAATTACCTGTTGAATGATAGATAGGGCTTTAGAATCATTCTTTTCATTGTCTTTCAACCATCCTTCATCATTATCATTCTCATTGTTTTCGGTCTCTACAAAATCCCAAAGATCTTGAGATTTAAAGAGTGTCTTCATCTTAATGCTTTAAAAGTCGTAATGTTTTTCATTGAACATAGGAATGAGAGGTTGGGCTACATTTGAATTGCCATTCACTATCATCATTGACAATTCAATGGATACAAAATATGGGTAAGGATCTTAAGGCTCTAATACCAAAGATTTATTGGGAAAAAATGTAGGCTTTTCTAAAATTAAATCACTAACTCATAAAAAATAACTAATTTTAGGTAATTATAAATAAATTACTCTACATATCTATTAAACTCAATCAGTCTTTTAACAGGCTTATAAGATAACTAATAGAGAAAAAAACTCAAACAGTTAACAGATAATGAAAAAGTGAAAAAAATGACTGACTATTAGGAATCACTCAACCACATTTAACTACTACCAACTAATCTTAAAAACCAACGTCTACTATTAATTATATCCTAAAATCCAGGACTTTGAGCCCAAACGTGAACTTAATTTTGAATCATTCTTTAACAACCACAACACATTTCGTCTCAACAACACAGCCAACAAGTGGACTAGTTGCCTCTTAAGTGAGGTATGTTTAAGCTTAACATGGATGCCTCTTATGTGGCCCAAAAGAATGAGGTAGGGATGGGAACGGTTCATAAGGACACTGATAGAAATATTCATTTCTCAGCTTATTATGGGGGAGCAAAGGCAAGTAGTGCTTTAATGGCTGAAGTGCAAGCAATTAAATGTGGTTTACAAATAGCTATTGACCAAGGAATGGAGAAAGTTGTGGTAGAAAATGATTGCCTTTTAGCTATAAAGGAGATTCATAAAGTGGGAAATTCATTTTTTGCAGGAAATAATATAATCCAAAAGATCAAGGTACTAGCTTCTGGTTTGTAGACATGTGCCTTCCACTATATTAATAAAACTGCTAATAGGCTAGCTCACTGTCCTGCAAAAATGTCCTTTTCTTGTCGGGTACAAAGGGTTTAGATGTATTCTCTTATTCATCTTTTGTGTAATGAGCCTTTACAAAAAAATGAATGAAAACTACTGCTTATATATAAAAAAAAAAAGTGATGCTTTTATAATCACATAATTGATACTCAATTTAAAACTCATATTCATTTTTAGAATTGAAATATCCAAACACAATATTCTCAAATATTACCAACATATACCCTTACAATAAATATACCTTATAAGGGTAGGGTTTACGAAGATGAGAAGCAAAATGTAATTTATAATAGCAACATGAAACTAAATATTAGCTAATGGGTCGTGAATATCATATCAATGAAGTCGATATAAATATCCATATCTTCCATTCATACCATAAATCTATGAATATGTTATGGTACCCATAAAGATACTTAAAATATTCGTGAATATCCTTAAAAAAATGATAAAATTTTTAATTATCAAATATATGTATGAAAATTATTGGTAGTTTAAAATGCAGTGTATCTCACATTAGATAAAAAGATTTAATTATTAACAAATAAAATTAATTTTTGTATTAATTTTATTCTAATTTTTGTATTAATTTTATTCATATTTTAAATAATTATGCTTGAATAGAAGTAATTATCATATGACAAATTGTCATAACTATTTGAATATAAATAGATTATTGTTCATAAGGGTCATAATTATATAAAAAGTCATAACCATTTGAATAAAAATTTATGTTTGTTCATTCATTATAAATAGATCTTTCAATATAATTATTTTCACTAAATTCTATCTGAAGAATTTTGAGGTTTTATTGTATCCTTAAAGCATAATTGCTTTTAAAAAAGTATTCTTCATGCCTTAAAGCCAAAATTATTTTTTATTATTTCTATTCTCTTATTTATTTTCTTAACAATTTAAAAGCAATTATGAAATTCATATTTTGCATTAAGAAAATACAAGGAAAAGAACTTGGCAAAGTTGACAAAATTGACTTTTGAAAAAAGCATGAAAAGTTTTAATTATCCAAATAGTTTCTTAGTGAAATAAAATACAAGCTAAGTTTCTTGTTATTATCTTTCTAGTTTTTATATTCTACTAAAAGAATTGATGATTAATAATTCATAAAAGACCTTAAGTCTCATTGAATTTTTGCTCTCTTTATTGACTATTCTTTTAATATTTTGATTCTAAATTAAATTATTTAATTTATGATTAATGATTTTATGATACGTTATATATGGTTTTTCTTTATCATGGTATTGAATGGTCATGAGCATAAAATAGATATGGAGTAATTGCTAGCTTTGGTTATGAATCTTTTATAACCTCGTTATATTTTGGTAAGACCATGGTTATTTAATCAAAATGATAAAATTCTCGAGAATTATTTTAAGGCATTAAAGAAATTGTGAATTTATAATTTTTTTCAAAAAAGAAGCAAGTATATATGTTCTTTGATAAAATCATATTTATAGTTTATATTTAATGATTGTATTTTATTGACAAGAGAATAATGTATGATTCATATTATTTAGTTTATATAATATTACTTCAACAAAAAATAAACATATTATTGAAGATAACTTTAATTCAATTGGAGTAGTTATATAACCCTTTGCAACAAGTTAAAATGCTTTTTATTTGTTGGTTGGAAAGTTTCATGTATTTGATAATTTGGACACAAACTTTGTATATAGTATTGTGTTGTTATACATGAAATTATGGTTGTTCTAAATGAAATGAACCATGGTGGATATGACTTTAGTGTCCATAATAAAATAATTTTATAAGTATCCATGAATTAGTATGAAAGTCTTAAAAGGAAATTACAGAAAGTATAAGTTTACTAAAAAAAAATAATGTTGAGAATGATTATATTTGACATCATACTTATTGATGGATATTCTCATATTAAGTTAAAATATAAAACTTTTATGAAAATAAAATATTAAGATATAAAATATTTACTAGCTATCTTTCACTAAGAGTGGATTTGGAGGCCTCCTACTTAAACAAAACAATCACCAAATATTAAAAAGATAAATGAAATAGCAACTTGATAAGTATATATGATATCTTGATAATTGAATGAGATTTTTTTTTAATAAAAGAATGTATATTTGCATATGGTGGAGGTGATAAGAATAAAAAGAAATAAAAAAAATTTGTCACCATAGTGTTGTAAGATTTTAGTATAATTTTATGAGCAAATTATATAAGCTAATAAGTTTAGTACACTTATTAAAGTAAAATCACTAAAAAAAAAAGTCCTTACATATCCTAAAAGGATTAAAATGGTTTGGTTTATTTATTGAGTTTATCCAATTGTATCAGAAGTATAATTGTATTAAAGAAGTATAAAAGTATGAAAATAGAATGGTTGAAATTTATGAGTATAGAGTTGTGGCCACAATCAATACCAACTATTTCTTAAAATGACAAGAATGAAATAACAATGTCTAGATCATATAAATAATATGTAAAATGAAAAGTTTGGACCTATTAGCTTAAAGTGATTATATTAGAGATTCAATTTCAAGTAGGGGTAATTACCATAAAAGAAAATTGAATTACAAGATATTTAGTTAGTAGTACTACAAGTAAAATGGGTTTAAACCCTTATTATTAGACTCCAATAATGAGAACCCAACTTTCAATTAGTAACCTATAATTACAAAGTTTAATGAGTAAAACTAAGTTATTATTATGTGTCTATTAAATACTAGTAAAACTCATTTAAATTTTAGAAACTAGTGTGATCCATTGAGTGGAGAGATGGAGTTTTTATACTATTAATGGAGTTACTTATTTAAATATTTAAAACAATTGAGATATAATAGAAACTCTAACTATATAAACATAGAAATGATACTGCTTTAATAAAAAGAATTAGGGTCTCTCTTGTAAATGTTTATGAATAGGATAAATACATGGCTATAATAGTGCTAAAACAATTACAAACCTTTGATAAAAGAATAAATAAGTATTATGTGTGTTACATATTTAATTCTAACACTAAAAATTGAGGTTAATCTGTGGATACCATCAACTTTATTAGAATTTTAAGATATATATGCTAATTAAATGTTTAAATCGAGAGATTTTTTTTTGTATTCATAATATTTATTTGTGTGAAAGGTTAAAGATTAAGCACCGACATTTCAACCTAGCGGAGGATTGTTTGTAGTTTAAAATGTAATGCATTACAATTGAATTGAAAGATTTAATTATTGTTAAATAAAATTAATTTTTGTATTAATTTTATTCATATTTTAAATAATTATGTTTGAATGAAAGTAATTATCATATGATAAACGATCATAACTATTTGAATATAAATAAATTATTGTTCATAAAAGTTATAATTATACAAAGTGTCATAATTATTTAAATAAATATTTATGTCTATTCATTCATTATAAATAAATCTTTTAACATAACCATTTTCACTACTTATGCTTAAAAAGTTTTGAGGTTTTATTGTATATTAAAGGTATAATTACTTTTTAAAAAGTATTTTTCACACCTTAAAATCAATTTTTTTTTTATTATTTATATTATCTTATTTATTTTTTCGAACAGAAATATCATGGATATCTCAAATATATTCATGAGAATTTTATAAAACTAAGCATTAAAAAGCTTGAAAGAAATTATATTTATTCTTTTGGTACATAGGATGGATATAATTCATAGGAAAAAGGGAAGAAGTCTTAGTTCGAATCCAAAATTTTTATGTTCTCTTAAAATTTCCTTAATGACTAAATCAAAAAGTTGAGAAATTATATAATTTTTTCTAGTGTAATTTTGCTATGAAAGATACCACTTTTTTATTCCATGTGCTATTAAGTGACAAGTTTTTGTTTAATAGTGTTAGAAGTGTAGATGGATCAAGCCACGACAAGCTTGGTTGGTATTTCGAGTTAATTAGGCAATCCAGGCTTAGGCCAAAGCTGCCAAGGCCATTTATTTAATCTTAATTATATTAAAACATTACTAAATATTAAGAAATATTTTTTATATTAATAATTTAATATTATTAAATATATTTTATAAATAATTTAATAAAATAATATTTTAAATCAGATCAATCGAACTTAAATTTAAAAATTTTATTCCAAGCTAAATCCCAACTAAACCCAAGACAGGCTGTCCAACTCATGGATAGGTCATTAGGGCATGACTGTTTCTTTTATTTGCAAAAGCAGATATTTTATTTCGTTGCTGGAACTTACAATTTGATGTAATATCTCACGAGGCAAGTATAATGTAGTTAATATTGATTTTGAAGTTTCAATTAATTCGACATAATGATAATTTTAGTTATTATTAATAATGAGAAGCTAGGATCACAAACCACATAAAGACATTCTGTTTACATTTGTTGATGTTATTTATATAAATTATTTTGCATAATTAAAGCATGTTTTTAGGGAGAAATAGTTAGTTTTCATTTATTGCAAGACTTGTTTAATCTATTATGCAAAAAAAAAAAAAAAAAAAATCCACCGTTTGATAAACTGAATAAATAAAATGTTGAAAAATTAAGTAATGAATATTTAATAAAATATTAATACGTGTAAAAAAAAATCAAGTCAATGTTATCACATCAATATTAAAAGAAAAATCCAAAAAATTCTAATTTTTTTTAAAAAACCTAAAATGTTTTTAAAATATTTTAAGAAATTAAAAAACTAAAACATTTTAAAGAAATTAAACATTATAAAAACTTTAAAAAATTCAGAAAATCTCAAGATTTTAATAAGATCTAAAAAAATTTAAAATATTCTGAAATATTCAAAAATATGAAATTTTAATAAAAATAAAAATTTCTTAAAAATTAAAAAAATACAAAAAAATTAAAATTTTGAACATAAAAAAAATCTAAAAATTCAAAAAATATTTAAAGAAAATTTTTATTTTTGTGAATCTTACAAATTTAATTTTTTTAATATTTCCTAATTTTTTAAAGCTTTTTTGGATTTATTAAAATTTTAATTTTTTATATTTTTTATTTTTCAAAATTTTTAAAAATTTTATATAACGTTTTAAAATGGTTCAAAATTTTGAAATTTTTTACTTTTTAATAATTTTTAAAATTTTCAAAATTGTTTTAAAAATTTTATTTTTTTAATTTTCACAGAATTTTACATTTTTCAAGTTTTTGTGAAATTTTTTCGAAATTTAGGATTGTTTTATTTTTATTAAAATTTTTAGAATTTTTAAAATTTTCATATATATTTTTAATTTTATCATTTTCAGAAATATTTCAAAATTTTTAATTTTTATAACTTTTAGATTCGATGTTCATGTCATTTTAACAAGCTGAGAAACGAGATTAATTCATGACACTAAGTATATGAGGAAATGAAAGTTACAATACTAAATTAATAATTTACAAACTAACGAAAAAATATATATGGTACAAAATCTATTTTTATAATTCAACCCTTTTCAGAATGAAGTCGAGTTTCATTCCATGATGAATTGAATCACCATTTTGGAGGGTAGCAAACTTGACGGCGTTGTTATCGCATGCCGCATTACGGTGCCCTTAGTGTCGACTAATTCCTTACGTATCGGCCACAAAGTCGACTAGCCTTCATTTAATTCATCAAAGCTAGGTAGCTTCCTCCCCATATTGGCATACACAATATATTGATCAAATTGAATAGTTTTAATCTTCATAATCGTACAACATATATTGTTCAAAGGATGCTAATAAAAACGACTGGTAAACATAAGACTCGACCCAAATGACCAAATAGCCGTCCCCTCTTCATCCATGATAGTTACACAACTATTAACAAGATTGAAATAACATCAACATATTTACAACACTTGATGCTAGTAGGATTACTCCTTGTGACGGGAAGCACGATCTTTTCGGTGTCCGCCAAGAATACGAGAAATCTGCAGACCTCTGCTGAATGCTTGGTTGAAAAGCATACGAGTCTGAAACTCTGAGACAAAAGGAAACCAAGCCAGGAATGCTACAGGGGTAAAAAGAAGCAAGCCCATTATAATCTCATAACCACGAGCCAGTGTTCGAACTGATCCCCAAAAGCCAGCTCTCTTCACAAAAGGCTTCAAAGCTTGAGCAATCTGATAAGTACCAAGCAAGTAAACAAACATGCAAAAGAGCATTAACATACATTGTGAAGTAAGTAAATTAACAGAAATAGATTTTATGCCATTCCAATATCTGACTGACACTGAATATGATGGGAACTTTAGACAGCTGTGACCCTCCACAAGCCTTCATCAAGTCAAATTGTTGACTTGAAATAAAATGAGTCTTCCAAGAAAAAAAGGAATGTGGGAATTGTGCACTACAACTGCCTTTGCCATAAAGAATAATGATTCTAGTATGGCCTTGAAGAACCATTTTAGGTGTTGCATATCTTCTTGACAAAAGATTTTGAATTAGCATCCCGTACCACATCAGGAATTCATAAACATTCTAATTCAAAGGGGAAAATTTTTGGGAAATCAACAATGCATAACAAGTGCAAGTTCTTTTTTGAGCTTCAAGATAGAGAATGCACATTGAGCACTGACAAGAACTTTGAGATGGTAAAATCTTTACTTTGTGATGGTAAAATTGTAACAGAAGAGAGACAAAGTGAGGCATGCTTACCAGAAGCATTCCCCAACCAGTAGGCATGAAGGCAAGAATGCACACAATAATGTCTTGAATTGTCATGTGAGGGAGTGCAATCAAAGTAACCAGAATGGACACGAATGTCAAGAATATTAATCCCTTGATGAGCCGGAAAACAAGTTGATAACTTGCACTGAACTTTCGCCTTCCAACAGATATAGTCTAAGCAAAGAAACCAAAAAATGAAATACAGAATCATCAAGAATGCTTAGAGCTAGATACATATATAGTTTAGTTCAATTTCCAAAATAGAAATCATAATCAACATCACTGTCACAGTTTTTCTGAAACATTAATAACATAAAATAGGAAGATGAAACTGTTTAAATTTGAAAAGAAATCTCTAAATATATCACTCTCTATCACTCTCTTGTATGCTGAAACAACTAACTAATTATAAACTATATTTTCAAAGGTTTGGTTGTTTTATCAGTTGTTAAGCAGCTATTGTTTATCAGCAGTTGACCATGGTCAAGTACACTATAACATAAGAATTTAAGCCCCATTTACCTGTGCAAATAGTCCAACCTGGTTTTTTTTTTCTTCAAAAAAGTACTCATTAAGATAAATAATTTTTTTACAGAGGGACCAAAAAAGAATAATTAAACAATAAACCTGATTGATCTGACAGGAATATGACTAAAAATGCTAAAATGCTTGATGACAACTTATGCCTAGCCTAACCTCAGGAAGATAATAATATGCAATTAATAAGAGAGCTTTAAGAAAGATATCATGCGCAATATTTCAAAGAATCTAGCCACCTACCTTCATCACAAACAATATCAGAACAATCACCAGCCATGATGCACCATAGACCTGCAACCAAGTGCATGAAAATACCCAATATAAATATATAAAGACGAAAATCAACAGAAAATGGCCAAAGAAAAAGAGCTGGACTTACTAAAAAACTTTGGGTATTCTTTGTAATATTCAAGTGATAGACAAGCCCATACTGGTAGATAAAGAATCTTAAAGCTAACAATATCTCAGCAATAATACCACGCATCCCAGAATATTGAAGATGCTCTTGCTCTTCCTCCCACCACGACTCCCAGCTTTTTTCTGGAGGTACACCTATACCACCTCTGTTGTCTAACCACTTATTCCAATCAGTCCAATCATCAACAATCTTCTGCCACTCGAAACCAGAAGGATTGAATAGGAAGGGAGCAAAAAGCCATGTGCCCACCATAAACCACAAGGATAAAGTGATCAACACATAAGCAACTGCACTTCTGTAAGTATGACCAAAGATTTGGTACACTAGAAGCAAGATCATCATCTCAATACCCTTCACAAAATGGCTACGTGAATAAAGCCTGTAGTTTTCAGCAAACTTGGCATGGAACACCACAAACCCTCGGCCTGTAGGCCTGTACTTAGCACCTCCATGAAGCAATGTCCTTCCATAATAGTGGGTCTTTGTTCCAAGAGAAAATGTGAAAAATACCGGTGCCAGCTGCAATTGCATTAATATAAATTCACTCAATGCAGTTCCGAAACCCCTTTCCAAGCCAATTTCCATCAACATAGGTAATGCCATCAAAATTCCAATTTGAACAAAAGACTGAGAAGCAAGAGCCACTTGAAGAGGCTTATTATCACGAATTGCTGGTTCCTCACTCAATCCTTGTTCAAGGCCACTCAGTACAAGATAGAGGCGACCATAAAGGAACACATAGACAGTAAGCACCGTTAACTGCCAAAGAATAGAGAGTGACATTTGTGAGACAGAGAAAGTCATAATATTTTAAAACCACAAATAAAAGGGAAAATTTTGCAGAATTACAAGAGTACTGAAGTAAAAACCAATGGTAGTGAAATAACAAGACAGCATTCTGAAAAAGTCAAAACGATGCCCAAGCCGGTATATATCTCGACTCAATGTCTGCTCTCCGTTGCCATTAGCTATTTTGGCCTCAAACATAGAAATCTGGTTGAGACCCACATCCCTTCCCTTCCCAACTTGTATGTATTCGTGATGGGTGACATTGCCTTCTCGAAGTGTAGAATTGAAGCCTGCAATCACAATCAAATCACAAAAGTTACCAATAGAAGACAGAACCAAACAACAAAAAAACATGGTTACAAAATACAGTCCACACCAGCAAAAATATCTTCGCTCAAATTAATGACTTTGGATGCTTTACAAACACCTCCTCTTGTGAGGTGAAAAAGCCTATCAAATACATCTGGATGACCATAGTGGAACCGAACCCTATACAAACAGGAAACTTATACATAAGAGATCCAGCATTGGGTAACAGAAAACATGTAATGAAAATGTAAGAGAACCAGAGCAAATGGACTGAAAAAGCATATTTTTGCCATGAAAAAAACTACAAATTTCCTTAGAATAAAACCCCTTGCCTCAGATAGTACGGCTACAGGGTTGATGCATCAGTAAAAATCTCATCACATCAAGAGAAAGACTAGATGTATTAATCTGCAACATCATGGATTATTTGCCAAATTCTAAGGCCAATATCACACACTTATTCTTTAGAGTGAAGCCTATTAATCTTGATGGCATTAAAATTCCAAATACCAGCAGTTCAATAGACACAGGTTAGATTGCTCTATGTTTTTAAGGTAAAAAAGAAAAAATGGATAATATAAAATATTTGGAGATAACCAGGTCAAAAAATAGGAGACTTTTATGTAAAATTCATTACAAAAAATGATATTAAGACAATTTTGAAAATATGAAAAAAAAAATTGATAGTAAGTTATAACGTCCAATTTGAAAGTATAGAAACAATAAGTGGATGAGTTATCCTATATATATTAGTACTAATAAGTTTAAAAGTAGAGAAACAATAAGTGGTATGAGTTATCCTATATTTATTAGCACTAATAAGTTTAAAAGTAGAGAAACAATAGGTGAGATGAGTTCTCCAAAATATATTGTTGGAAATCCTGACAAATCTTCCTCATCTCTCTTCTTATTTTTCCCTTTGTCTTTATTTGTTTCCTTTTATATAGGGATTTGATTAGAGATTTGATTCCTAAGATCTCTAAGTCATATCCCTTAATTATAGCCCTTAAGAGCTGTAGATATTTGTAACCCTATAGCAATGTAGAATGCAACACAGATATTCTTGTTCTTTCACATTATTTTACTTGTTCTTTCACATATATTATTACTAATAATTTGATAGAAGAGAAACAATAAGTGGGATGAGTTGTTCAAATTATTTAAAAGTGATAGTCTAACTCAAGCTCTCAATATATATTAGTGTAGATTCCCAAGCAAGCTCAATTCTTTGTACTAATAAGAAATTTCCTTTAGAAACCTGATTCATTTCAATAATTTAACAGACACACCAGCTACAATAGTCAAAAGTTTTATTAGCCTTCTTTCCAGCAATTACCGAAACAAACAACAACAACAAACCTGATCTTTTCTATTACATAGAGCTAATTGTAAGGATCATATCATGCCATTAGCTCTATTTAAGATCATATCCCTTAGTAAGCTTAAAAATGAGGTTATTTTCATATTCCATCAATGTTCTCTTTGGTCTTCCTCTCTCTTGACAAGGGTATCCTCCATTAAATCAACATCTCTCATAAGGGTATTTATAGACAAATTCTTTACATGTTCAACCCACTTTATATTTAATTTTTTCACAAAAATGCTTATATTTTGGTTCATGTCGCACTACTGTAGTCTATTCTATGTCCTCTTTGGTCTTCGTCTCCCTTACTTAACATGAGTGCCAATTAAATAGAATCTTCTCAAGAGGGTAATGGTATAGCAATTGCATCTTCTCAAAATTAGTGGCTGTTACACAACCAAGATTTAATTATATTAAAAAATAATCTTCCAAACTTAGTTCAATTTATGGGTTTGCCCAAAAGGGGAATGCACAACTTATGGGTGGTGTTCCTATTAAGCTCAAACCATTAAGAAATAACAATAATGATTACAAATGACTCTTAACTAATAGTGCATGCAATTTGAGCATCAGAATTAGAATGCATTTGTGCTACCCTAAAACCTCCATTTGAAGGATTGTTCTCGCTTCATTGTTAACATCTATCCTAAAACCATCTAATAATAAGTGAAGTGGCCCAAACAATGAACTTTCAAACTTGATCAATGTCGGATAACACCATTTAACACCTCTCCTCTCTGGTCTCAACACTAAAGACTCAAATAAATGGGTTTCCAATGTGGACATAAATATAGAAAACAAACAACACATAACAAAAATAAAGCAGAGCAACAAACAAGGAGGGCTTTAATACCTTGTCAAACATCCCACTTAGAAACAATACACAGTAGCTCAAATAAGTCCTTTTTAGTTCTCTTCTAGAATAAGGGGGTGGGGAAGGTAAATTGATCATGTATTACAAAAGGAAACAAAGAGATCTAAGAATTCCTGAATATTTATCCTCCATTAGGAAGTAAAATCCCAAGATTCACCCAATAAATAAATAGAAAAATATCATAAATCTCTGAAAAAGATTTGAAGCAATAACAACTTACTTGAGAGGGTTGGCTAACAGTCTCTGACCAATGGTAACAAAACTAGTCTCCTGATTTGACATGAACCACGCAAGAGAAGAGACACTGCACCGGACAGTAGAAGTATCAAACATCACAAAACAAGACAAGAAAATAGTAACTAACTTAGAAAAAGCAGACTGCCACCACACCTTCCTGTAAATATGTGCTCTCTAAGCCCAAGTATTGTCGGATATCTTACACCATCATGCTTTTTGAGGAATTCTTGCAATAAATTCCTCATTTTCAAGGCCTCTTCCATATAATTATCCTATGTGATTCATTCAGAAAAAAGAAAGGTAATTATCCTATGTAAACCATTCAAAAGAAAAAAAAAAGGTAATTATCTTATGCAAGTCATTCAAAAAAAGAAAAGGTAAATTATCCTAGACAATCAATTAAAAAAAAGTCAGGTAATTTATCTATGCAATTCATTCAAAAAGAAAAAGAAAAGAAAAGGTAATTATCCTATGCAAGTGACCAACAACAACAACAACAATAATAATAATAATAATAATTGGCAAAATGTCAAGAACAATGATGTTTACTAAAAACATAACTATCATACCTGGTTCATATCTATTGTTTGCAAGCCTTCTCCTCGTGTGAAGATAATGGCATGGTTTTGGTTTTCAGGTTTCCCTTCACCCAAGTTAGGAGGTCCTGGAAGTTTTATCCGATAAATTTCCTGTTTATGGAAATAATCACAATAAAAAGGAAGAACTTTAGGATGCTGAAATAGAGAGTGACATATATGCAAATTGAAAGTGAATATTTAAACAACAAAATGTGGAACAATCAAAGGGATTTCAAGCATTGAATGTAGAAATTTTGAATATCCAACATGAGAGTTCAAGAATAAAATGTGAATTGGAAGCAAAACACATGCCCAATCGTTTAAAGCTTTTCTTTTTACCCACCGTTATGACATTTTATCTTTGGAGATTCAAAAGAAATGTAACTGAGGAAAAACAAACAGAGAACACTATGAGGACGGGCATATTAAAAATATATACCACTCTGTGCATCTAATCAATATTTGAAAAACCAAGGAAACATAGGCAAATGTAGTTTAAATGCCAACACTGCATTTCTTTCAAAGTTGGTCATTGATCCTTTTAGGGGCTTGTCAAAGGGTACCTACTAAGATAATGTAGAAATGGGTTCTCAATTTATACTTTGATTGCCATATGTCAAAATAAATATAAACATCTGGAGGGCCAACTGCACAAGAATATTTACAAAGAAATTTTGATTTCATTTTATTGGCAATATGAAACACATATGTCAGCAAAGTAAGTTCAGTCATTTGCCCAAAGCTAAATAGATGACCTATGGGCAAGAAGAGAAGAGCATTTAGCATTTGTAGAGAACAAAAAACAGCATAACTTTGCTGCAAATGAAACAAATAAGTATTGAATCATAATAAGAATTAAAGTAAAAAATACATATATGTCTACAGGTAGGAAGCATCCTCAAATTGTTGTGATCTTGGATCAGTGATCACTTTCAACTATTCTGAATGTGAATAGAGAAGAGTATAGAATCATTATATCAAAAATAAAAAGGATGATTATTTAAATTATCTTTCAAGAATAAAGAAGTGCAAAAGAACAGCTGGTTATTATTCATTTCAGACCTACAACCAGCTTTTCATAAAAAAAAAAAAAAGTACTATGCTGCTTTGCTAGTGTTAGGCATCCATCTAAAGACTAATTGATAAATAGATGGAGAGTGCCACTTGAAAAAATAAGTAACAACAACCCCAAACACAAATGATATGGGATAACGCCACAGCACAACCTAACAACAGATGCAAATAACGTTACCACGTGGACATCAAATAAGAGGCAAAAAAATAACCTAAGCTTTGATCCCATAAAGAGACATCCAACCCAAACCCAATTGCCAACAGGTGGATTGGCTGCCCAACCTTCAATACAAGATTGCAACAGACCCTACATTTAACTATGGGGAGATAATACCAATTTGAAAAACACATGGCATTAAATACACAAACATCTAAATAGCTAGAAACATATAATCTTGAAACCAGATCATACATTACCTGGTCTAGATTTTGCACTGGCCCTGAAGAATCGCTGGACTTTGGCACAGCCCTCACCAGAACAGAAAAATAATTAACCTTGCCATTAAGCTTCTTCAATCTATCCTCATTGAGTTGTTCAACTTCATCAATGTATGCTACTCGAAGTGATGGGTATCTGCCAGTAAAAGATATATCCTCTTATGTCCACTAGTTAAAAGTAAACTGAAATCTTCACTTACTAAAGAAAATTAGCATGCTTACTTTGTCAAAAGCCTCAGAATGTCCTGTGCACGCTGCTCACCAGAGCGCTTCTGAACACCATATTGTTGACAAGAAACTACATATGTAAATTTCATATCAGCCACTGCTTCACACTGCACCTTCAGCGATCTGTCCTCTTTGTCATCCTCTGTATTTAATTCTATGGCCTTGTAGCCTTCCATCAAATCTAAGCAGGTTGAAATTAAAACCAAGTGAGTTTGAACAATCTCAAATCCCCCAATAATTCATAAATCAGAAAAATTAGTAATGAGGGTGCAAGAGTAATCGGTGATTAGCAGCATGCAAACAATTATACTAGAATTTTGCAGCAAGCAGAAACATATACCTTCATGTTTGGCCATATCAAGGAAAGCCTGAAGCTCCAATGCTTCTCGATAGTACATCATACCTCTAACTGGCATTTACAATGATCTATTAGTCTATAGAAAAATGGAAACCAATTTGCAAACACACACACACACACCCACAGGTGCCCAAGCAAGAGCACACACCCATGCACACACAAACACACACAAAGAGAACCTGTTCTCGTTAAAGTTTGACCCCTATATGATGCCCACAAGCGAAGTTGTTCTTCCAACTCAGGAGTTTCTCTAAGTTCTTCTTCACTGCTTCGTTTCACCCGTTCAAGAAAGTTATTCCATTCATCTGGACATTATTAATCGACAATTAGCCATAAATGTAAGAACTGTGCAAAGATTAACATTTCCAGTGTACAAGTGAGTGTAAACCTGGAAAGATTTTTTGCAAGTAAAACAGAATAGAAACACCATCTTCATTTGGCTCTTCCAATTCTTTCAAGGAGAAGAGAACTTCCTCTGTGTAGTAAGGAGTCAAAACACTACAAAAAACAAGTTTGATCATTTTAGCAACATGCATTAGAAACAAAATTGATAATATCAAGCAAAAAGAAAACTAATGATATTCAAAACACTCTACAGAATTCATCGAAATTTTACCAGATAGATAGGGAATTATAACTCATTTAGGAGCATTTAACTAGAGGTTCAGCAATTACAGGCAACAGCAACTTACGATGTCAATTAGGAATTTACTTCAAGCTAATGATCTTAAAAGAAGGGAAAATAATTTTCAAACAACTTCATAATCATGACCAAAATGAAGGAAAAAGAATTAAGTCAATTAGTTTGTTCAAACATTTCATTATGTTAGATAATTTAATTTTTCCTGCAATTACATCATTTAAGGCAGTTTGGAAATGTAAAGAGGTGATAAACAAATGCCATGATGAGGAGATTCAGTTTTATAAAGGATATCGAAGAAGAAAAAGAGAAAATGTAGAGGAACTATAAGGAAGGCCCTCATTTTACTAAGCCTACTTAGAATAGTCTCAGGGTATAGTAACGAAATGTGATCCACATAGCCAACCCTAGTAGTGGGAAAAGGCATAGAAACTTTGCAAGTAAAGCCACATATAATTTTTGTGGAAAAACACTTAATTACAGCTGGTTGTAATCTGTATATATTTGTATCCCAAGAATTCAGGACAAAAAATTAGGATAGACAATCCCTTAATTATAGGGATCAGATTTAGGAAGATTTAGTTTCATAGTTTAGCCTCTAATTAGCTGTATATAAACCTATGGTGCTTGTATAATTCTATAGAGAAGTTTTCTATATACTTAGTTTTCCACATGGTATCAAAACTTTAGGCTCTTCTTAGAAAGAAAATTTTTTCAGTCTTCATTACTGAATTCTATTTCAGGACTTCATAGCCAATAATCTTTTTTTTCCCCCTTTTTGACCTTCATTGCCTAGAATCGTCTTAGGTTAAGCCTTTACTATTAAGACTTGTTTCAGTCCTGAGAAAGATAACTATATTAGAGATAGCAGAATTTGCCACTACTACCCGATTTGAGGAAGTGAGAGCTGGTCAAACCACAAGAGAACTACAAAATATCCAAGCTGCATATAGATTGAATTGAAAGAACTACTTGGAAGTGATCTCAAATGGTTCAAACCTTTCTAAAAGGGAAAGGAAAATTGAGCCATCTTCTTGGTACTGGTCTTGAGAGAGGATATCCAAATTTTGAGGCTTGGGATGAAGAGGATTCCATGGTTATGTCATGATTGTGGAATTCTATGACACCGGATATTAGTGACGCTTGCACGTTTTTGTCCACAGCGAAAGACATTTGGGAATCAATTCTGCAACCTAACTCCAAAGTTAGGGATGTTGCTCAAGTCTAGGAGATAAAGATCAAGACTACAACTCTCAAACAAGGGAATAAGTCAATCATAGAGTATGTTATTCTTCTAAAAAATCTTTGACAAAAGATAGACCACTACCGGTGCATAGAAATGAAGTGCAGTGAAGATGCAGCAACTTTGAAGAAATTTATTGAAAAAGATTGAGTCTATGATTTTCTTGCTGGACTTGATGTTGAGTTTGATAACGTCAAAGTCCAAATTTTGGGAAAAGAAGATCTTGCTTTCTTTAAATGAAGTGATCTCCATGGTTAGAGCAGAAAAGAGCAGAAAAGGAGTGATGCTTGACAATCTGCATGTAGAAGGATCTACTATGGTGTCTAATGGTGGGAAGAACCAAAATTTGAAACAATTAACAATCAGTGAGAAAGGGAAAGGTGATTTGGCTAAATCCTCAAGTTGTGACAATCTTTGGTGCACCTATTGCAAGAAGCCAAGGCACACCAAAGATTGTTGTTGGAAACTAAATCGAAAACCTTCAACTTCAAGCAAAGAATGGGGTTATAAAGGAAGACAACTAAGAAATCAAGGGCAAGCTCACATGACTGCAATGGAGTCAAACTAGGAGAAGTCTCAGGACCAAGGAATGTTGGACTAAGAAGAGATTGAGAAATTGAGAAGTCTATAGGGAACTCTTGAAAAGACTACTGGTGTATGTTCCTTGGCACACTCAAGTAAGGTCTCTAGTTCAAGTAAAGTCTCTAATTCTAATGGATTAAACGTGTTGGATAAGTCTATTAAGAGTTTTTGGGTCATTGACAAAGGAGCCACAAAGCACATGACACATTCTTCACGGAAGTTTAGCACATATACCCTGTGTCCTGGTAATAAGAAAATTGTTGTTGCAGATGGTTCACTTACTTCAATAGCATGATTAAGAGATGTTCAAATTAATCACTCATTTGTTCTTAAAAATGTTCTCCATGTTCCTAAATTGTCTATTAATCTGATATCTATAAAAAAACTTACTAAAAACATGAACTACAATGTGAACTTTTATCCTTCCTATTGTGAATTTCAGGACTAGGGTTCAAGAAAAGGATTGAACTTGCTAAGGAAAAGGATGGACCATACCATCTTGAGACATCCAACAACGCAAGTAATATCAATAGTTTACCTTTATCATTTTATTTTGAAAAATATCCCTATAAAGACAAAATCTAGCTTTATCATTTTCATCTTGGAAATACTTCTTCAAGAACTTTGAAAAATATGTTTCTTTCTTTGTTTAAAGGATTAACTGTTGAAAACTTTCATTGTGATGTTTGTAAACTTGCAAAGTATAAACGTGTCTTTTCCAATTAGTAATGAAACAAGTTCTACTCCTTTTTACTTGATTCATAGTGAAATTTAGGGTCCTTCTACAATTCCTAATATTTTCGATGCAAGGTGATTGGTTTCATTCATAAATGATTATATCAGGTTCTCTTGGATTTTTTACTTAAATCCAAATCAAATGTGAATAGTGTGTTTTTAAGCTTCCAAAACATGATCCAAAATCCATTTAGAGTGAAAATCAAGAAATTTAGGTTTGATAATGCAAGAGATTATTTCAATCAGAGTCTATCTACCTATTTCCAAAAAGAAGGGATTATCCATGAGCCATCTTGTGTTAATACTCCACAGCAAAATGGAGTGGCAGAAAGGAAAAACAGCCATTTACTATTACAACCCAAGCCTTACTTTTTCAAGCAAATGTACCAAAATCCTATTGGGAGAAAGGTATTCTAACTGCCACACACATTATAAATAGGTTACCTTTAACGGTTTTGGTATTTAAAACTCCTATGGAACTACTTTCACAATTCTATCCCCACTCTAATACCACAAACAACCTCACACCTAGGGTATTCACATTCACAATCATAATAGGGGGAAGTTGGATCCTAGAGCAGTTAGGCATATTTTTGTGGGTATTCATCAACTCATAAAGGGTATAAGTGCTATCATCCTCCTACCAAAAAATGTTATGGCAGATGTCACTTTTGAAGAAAATAAACCATTTTTTATTCAACCTTATCTTCAAAGGGAGACTTCATTCATGGAAGATAAGGATAAAGATTTCTTTTTGCTTGACTTGTCCTCCTCCTCAGCATTTTCACCCATTAATTCTTTTGAGTCTAAACCTGTTTTCTCTTTAACATTAGCTTGGACACTGAGAAGCTCGTATGTAAACCCATTTTTTACTCAACACATTGAAATAGCTGACACTTCATAAAGGAGAAACTAGACAATGGGTTGATTTGTCCACCATGTGTATCAACCAAGGGTCAACTTGCAGATGTGTTGACTAAAAGTCTCATCAGTACAACATTTCAGGAAATTATTTTCAAGTTGGGAATGGAAAACACCTATTCACCAGCTTAAGGAAGAATGTGGGAAAACACTTATTTACAGCCAGTTGTAATCTCGTAATCTGTATATTTATATTTCTATCCCTAAAATTAAGTATTTATATCCCTAGAATTAAAGATAGAAAATTAGGATAGACAATCCTTCAATTATAGGATCAGTTTTAGAAAGATTTAGTTTCCTAGTTTACCCTCTAGTTAGTTGTATATAAACTTATGGTACTTGTATAATTCTTAAGAGCAGTTTTTCAATATAAATTCAATTTTACTCTTAATTTTCAGATAGTTTAATTTTAGTTTTTCCATAGGACGCCTTAGAGAAAAATAAGACATGGGAACTGATAGAGTTGCCTAAAAGAAAAAATCTAATTAGGTGTAAATGAGTTTTCACTATAAAATAGGCAGATGGTAATATTGAAAGGTATTAGGTCAGGTGGGTGGCTAAAGGCTACAATCAAACTTATGGAATGGATTATCAAGAAACTTTTGCTCCAGTTGCCAAGATGAATCCAGTTAGGATTTTGTTGTCCTTGGCTGCAAATTGCAATTGGCAACTCCAATAATTTGATGCAAAAAAGGCTTTTCTACATGGTGATTTGGAAGAGGAAATATCTATAAAGGTACCACCAAGATTTGGAGGTCATCTAGAAGCAAACAAAGAATGCAAGCTGAAAAAGGCTTTATATAGCCTTAAACAATCTCTTAGGGCCTAATTCGAGAGATTTGCCAAAGTGATGCTAACAATGAGATATAAGCAGAGTCAAAGGTATCACACACTATTTATCAAGCACGTAGATTTAGGGAGAGTCAGTTTTGTTATTATATGTCGATGATATAATTGTAACTAGAGACGATGAAAAAGAGGGAGAATCTCTCAAATAATGTTTGGCTAGAGAATTTGAGATAAAAGAGCTAAGGAGATTGAAGTACTTCCTAGGAATTGAAGTAGCTCACTCACGGCATGGTAGCTTCATCTCACAACAAAAATATGTGATGGATCTTTTGAAGGAAATTAGGAAGCTTGCATGTAAACCTACAAGTACCCTTATAGATCCTAATCATAATCTTGGAGAAGATAATGAAGATGCTCCTGTAGATAGAGAGATGTATCAAAGATTAGTTGAAAGACTCATTTATCTCTCACATGCTAAACCTGACAAAGCATACGTTATCAATGTGATAAGTCAATTTATGCATAGTCCTAAAGAAGTGCACCTACAGGCTGTCTACCGTATACTACACTATTTGAAGGCCAATCCTAGGAGAGCTATCTTGTTCAAAAGAAATTCGAAGCTGGTACTAGAAGCATATCCAGATGTTGATTATGCAGGTTCGATAATTGATAGAAGATCTACCTCAGGCTACTGCACTTTCCTAGGTGATAATCTTGTAACTTGGAGGAGTAAAAAACAGAATGCGGTGGCAAAATCAAGTGTTGAAGCGGAGTTTAAAGAAATGGCTCAAGGAATTTGTGAACTACCATAGTTAAAGATTATCCTGGAAGACTTGATGATCAAGTGGGATGAACCAATGAGACTCTACTGTGATAACAAGTTTGTAATAAGCATTGCACACAATCCTGCGCAACATGACATAACAAAACACATTGAAGTAGACCGGCACTTCATGAAGAAGAAACTAGACAGTGGGTTGATTTGCACACTTTATGTATCAACCAAGGGTAAACTTACAAAAGTGTTAACTAAAGATCTCAACAGTGCAACGTTTCAGGAAATTATTTACAAGCTGAGAATGGAAAACACCTATTCACCAACTTTAGGTGGAGTGTAGGAAAACACTTAGTTACAGCTGATTATAATCTCTATATATTTGTATCCTTAAAATTAAGAATTTGTATAGTTTTCTATATAATCAGCTTTTCCACAGTTTTACTTCATTTATTCAATTGATCTTTTTGTATAATTAATATCCATAAAAGCTAGTTGTAGAACATTTAGTGTATAGAAGCAGTAAAACAAGTATGAATAGAAGAAACGGGGAAACGAAATAAAAAGAAAAATATTAAAAAACTAGATATAAGTCATCCACACACTTCCTTTACAAGAAGACCAGATATCAAAACAAAATATCATACACCAAAAGACCTTTCATTCCATGGAATGACAGATAGGGGTAGAGCTTTAGGTTTATAAATTGTAATTTAATTCTCTTAACAAATTCATGTCAACTCATAATTAAAATAAATAGCTATTATAGCTAATAATGGAGATCCTAAGAGTTTGCAAAATATTGAGCCCACTTAGCTCAGAGGTTAGTGCATTGCATTTGTGAGGCGATGTTAGTGCTATGATTATGATCAGGGGTGTTCAAAATTCAGTTTTAACAGAATTAACCAGCCGAACTGATTTAATTTGGTCAATTAGTCAACCACCAAATTAATTTGTTTGTCAAAAATAATTTTGGGCGAATTTCATCTTTCAAACAGTTAACCAAAATATCATATAGTGAAACACCCCGTTTCATTCCTGCCCTAAATCCCTAATTTCATTTCTGCCTCACCAGTCAACTCATTTCTTTCTCTGCTGCTTCTTCCTCCCTCCCTTTCCACATACACACAAGCCTGAATCCACCCTCACTTCTCTCAAATCATTCTCTCAAGAGTCATGTATCAAAATTGGGTTCAACTCCAATCCTCTGCACAACAATACCCAACACCAAAAACTAGAAAACATGCAAGAATAGCAAAACTTAATTCGAACCTTTGCTCAATCACCCTTGAGCTTGTCGTTTCATACTGCCCATTTTGGAGGTTACCTTTTTACGTTGCTTGTATGCATAAATTTCATCTTTGTATGCATGAAATTCAACTCACTTTGAAAGCTATTGTTTACTAGAACATGCCTTTAGCTAATTAGAAGAAAACAGTGGCTGCTTGTTGCTGATGCAGTCAAGATTGCTTCCCCCCATTTAGTTGCTAGTTGAATGACTTTTTTCTTAACCCCTTATCGAAAAATTAATATAATTCGGTTAATCGAAAATTAACCGAACCAATCGACTTTAATTCAGTCAGTTAATTTTCGAAATTAACAATTTCAGTCAGATTTAGTTAATGAAAATAAAAAATATATATAATTCAATGAATTTGGTTTTAGATAATTCAATTTGAAATTAACCGAACCGACCGAATGAACATCCCTACATGATAGCTGGCATGCCCAATTTGTTTGAATTTACTGGTATTTGTTTTTTCAAAATCAAGGAACATTGAAAAAGTGTCTCCTTTTTCCAAAGTTTATTGATCTGTTTATTGCTATAGAACCTTCCAAAGACAAATAAATTGGAGATTTTAGACTATTGGACAAACAAAACAAACAGCTTTGTCGCAATATAGTACTATATTTTATATATCAACAATTACGTCAAAATAGTACAAAGATGCTCTCCCAATTTCCCACTCAATCATCATTATGATATATTCTTTACTTTAAACTCATTGAAATATACGAATAAAAAATACTATTGGAAAAAAAAAGAATCTGGAAGAAAGCTTACGAGAATGAAAGCATATTGCGAACTTTAGGTGCAGCAGGCATGTCCATAAACAAAGAATTTGAGAAGAAAGAAATCCGCCTCCTAGCTTCTAAATTAGATGGTACATCCATTGCAGATTCCTTTGTGGTAAGTAATAGATAAAGCCGGTTGATCTGCAAAATAATTAGGGAAAACACATAATAGAAACAATTAATAGACTTATCTAGAGAGTTCTTTAAGCTTTAATCTTGAAACAATGAGCTCACCTTTTCTCTCCATGCTTCTGTGATAGGAGTTACAGGAAATTTGATAGCTCCAGAAGATGCAAATAAATGATCTAATTTTATTTGATCAAATAATTGATCATGTGGATAAAGTAGGGTCATCCCATCATGCCCAGATCCTCCATGTATGGAATCCACCAAACTTTTAGAGTAAAAAGAAAAAAAAAAATAGGAGTAAGTTATGGCACTTGATCAAATATGCATTTGAGGAAACAGTCGTGAAGATGCCAAACCTGGAGATTTCATCCTCCGTCATTATGTCCTTTGTCACAATCTCCAGCATGTCCTGGAAACAAAGTACAACCTGACCCCTTTCTTCCTTCTTATTTTCCAACTGCAAAAATCCAGCAGGTTATTTTAGGACTTCCATAACACCCAAATGCAATAGGTATGAAAATCTTCTTAAACCAAGCTAAGTTTTTGAATATTACCAAAAATTTGATCAACTTCACAATGTGGTCGTACAAACTAGGAAGAGCACTCATTTTGTAAGTCTCAATTAGACTACCATCTTCTATATGTTTGTCAACCTTGGAATATATGTCCTCTATAACCCTGGAAACACATCAGAATGAATATAAATAATGTTAAACAACAATAGGCTTCACCAAATAATAATCCAGCTAAGGAAAATTGCAGATTGAATAATATGAATTACATCTCTGGCTAACATTCTACATTAAACAGAAGCTTACTTTTTCTCACGTGGCCCTTCAACCAAAAACTTAATAATGCTTTTGAATGAAGCATAGCATTCACAAATTGCCCAGAACATGTAACGGTCAGCTTCAATTCTCTTTTGCAGCTCTTTATCCCTGCTATCACTGTCCTTGGCCATGTCTAATGCTATTGGAATCTACATAAGGATTCATTGTTATAATAGAGATGCTCAACTATAAAGATCACCAGAGAAAATAAATTGAAGCAAACCTTGCTAGCTAGCAGAAAAGGCGGCCACTGGATTTGTTCTAAATCACGGTCAGCCCAATAGGGAACAAGTAAGAGATTCATTTCCCTGAAAATGAAACAAGCTCAATACTTATTAACAATAAGATTAATGTAACACTTATATATAACTTAGAGCAGAGAGTATAAAATACTTATTGCTAATAAGATCTTCCTCCCGAAAACTACTGATTATTTTGTTCCACAACTGAGCAAATTTAGCAGCCTCTTTCTCTTTATTAGATGGTGGCTGAGAAAATAGACCAGTATTAGATGGCAAGTGTATTTTGTAATTCTTCTACCACAAAATCATAGAGAGATCACAAGTTATAGCGTTTAATATCAAAGAGGCTGGACCTGCCCAAAGCTGCGAGAGAAAAAACCCAGAACTCCTTTCTTCTTTCTCTCACTCTTATCCTCTGGAATTAAGCGGGCATTAAAAGCACCAGGCAATGATTGAAAACAAGACCGGAGCATTCCTAACGTTCGAATCTGGAGTTTACAGACAAAAAGATTGCAATAATAAACATCCAGACACTGAAGAAATAAAACAAAACTAATCTAGGTTCCTAAGAGATTCTATGATAATTATTGAGAAGCAGAGAAAGATTGGATTTCACTATCTCCAATTTAAAGTGAAACCGGCAATTTTCATTAGTTAAAGTTTAAAAATAGAAAAGATGCCCTATGATTTACATCATCTGCATAAAACAGGTGAAGTAAGCAAATAAATGGTAAACCACCACTATGGTGCATGTTTCATGAAAATGCTTAGGAAAATCAAAAGACATTTTTGTTGAATGCTTAGAAAATAACCATACAAGTAAAAGGTAACACAACATCAATTGCAATCATTAGTTATGCAAAGCTCAACAAACCTCTCCAAGCCGTCGAAATGCACCATAAATACCTCCAAATAGTGTGGAGAAT
The DNA here is from genome assembly GCF_047325235.1 of Durio zibethinus. Lineage (NCBI taxonomy): Eukaryota > Viridiplantae > Streptophyta > Magnoliopsida > Malvales > Malvaceae > Durio > Durio zibethinus. Next base: position 8,231,428 of record NC_143174.1, on the reverse strand, counting down.
ATTGCATACCATATCTGGGTATCCATAAAATAGACCTACAAAAAAAAAAAAAAATGCCAATTAGACCTTGAACTATCCTAGTCAAGTAATGACAGAAAAACATGGATCATTATTGACATAAGCCATACAAGAATGATTGGAGCCCAGAGAGCTATCACAACGCCAATGTTGTTCTTTGCTGCAAAAACAAGCAAGAAATGAACCTTCTGTTATGGGAAAGGTAAGAGAATGACACATTTTAATGTACATTACCTTGGGGGAAAAATTCATGCCATCTGAAGTGAGTTACCCGAACAGACATAACAGCTTTTGTGGGACCAACTAAAGGTTTTATCTGGGACCAAGAAAGATCAAAGTGATAAGGATTGATTCAGTCTCTTAAAGCATATAAAAATTTGTCATGTTTATCAGAGATAGGTAGATGGAAATGAAGATCTTCTAAGAATCAAAACAAGAGAAACACCAACTGAAATTATTCTAGGGTGCCCTAAGTCCAGCTTCATCATTACCTAAATCATAGTCCAACTTTTCGTATCAATAGCATGGCCACAACAGTATTTTGATTGATTTAATACCGTGCAAAAAAGAGAAAGTATAATAGTGTGTGTGGATGGGGGACAGTTCAGGATGAAATGAATGAACGGCACACCTCAATATAATAACTAAATGCCAACTTAGTGATGATAAGCAGGACCCAAAACATTGTATACCTGAAAATTCAAAAAAAAAAAAAAAATTGAAATCAAATATTTCAAATGGTTACCACAAAAGCAATCAATCAATCTTACAAACATTGAACTCTTACTCGAAAAGAGAAAAAGTGCTCTCGTGCATTCCCCTACCAACATAGAGACGAGGCTGAAAGATTCAGGCAAGGCAATAAGTGAATCAGAGGAGAAACAAGTAAGGAGAAGAAAATGATATAAGAAAGGTTGTCTCAACCTGTGACCACCACATCATAAGCATGACAATCTTGTAGTGTGAACTTTCAAGGATTCGACGAACAGAAGGAAAAAGAAATAATATTGCAGCTAGCATATTTGGTGACAAGTAAATCACAACAGCCAAAGTAAACAAGGAAGGTGAATTTGAGGTATTGCCAAACCAGCTTTTGATGGTTTGCGCAAACCCTGAAGGATTCTCCCAAGTGTAAGCATAAGTAACAGGTAGAACAACCACCCATGCAGCTGCCGAAACAACTTTTAATATGTATCTTAACTTAACATAAAATGGCATGCTCTGCCGCGCTTTCCAACTAAGGATTACATCAAGGACAGCTACAAAACATTAAATAAATATCAGTAAAAACTTCAACATAGCTTACATGCAGTAATATGAAAAGGTTTTCACTTCTCACAAAAATGCAACAGCTTCATTACCAGGTTCACTTAAGCATTAAAGATATATGTGTATACTCATAGAGAAACAAAGAGTCAAGCAGAAAAAAAAAATTCCAACTTAACTGATACACAAGCATGTAGATTAAAATATCAGACATTTTAAAAAATAGTCTTACTAGTAATTGGCACCGTAAAAACATAATCTCAATTACAATTGGCAAACATAATCTCAATTACAATTGGCACCTTAAATTGAAGGCATCCATTAGCCAACAGTATATAACAGATCCAGACCACTCTTATTGTTATTAATGATGAAAGAAACGGGAAGGGTGAACTCACAAGGTGCAATGTAAACAACACAATGCTAGCTACTTCAAATGCCAGAAACAGTGTGTACAGTAAAGATATGTTATCAACAATAATATAACCAAAGAGACTTATTAATACAACCAGGAAACTGTTACCTATTTGCAGTCATGATTCACTATATTAAAGGAAAATTATATGTGCCCCTCCAAAGAATCTGACTCAAATCTGCTTCTTAGTAAGTGTTTCCAACTATAATTATTTACTACTAGGCTTACATGAGGTCTAGAAACAAGGTTTTAGTGCAAACAAAATGCTTCCTGCTAAGGACATGAAAATAATTTCCCCAGAGTAGCCTTAGAATTCAGAAACCAACAGGATGCTTTCTTTTCTTTTTGTTATCTTGATAATGATTTGCCTACCAGTTCAAGAGGTCATTCCACTCAATCAAGAAAGCTTTTGTTGGCTATAATTAAAATAATAATGACAAACATTGAAGCAAGATTAACAGGATTCACTCACCTTGGCCAAGCTTTAATATAGCAGCAGTAATAAAGACACTCAGTACTTTCTTGAACACATCACCACTAAATATGGAACTTGGTTGCCCCGAGCCATTCCAAGCAATAATGATCATAGCCTTACAAGAATCAGACAATATCATCGCCATGCCAAAAAAATATATATCAAAAAAAGCTAGAAAACCAAGCACAAATAGGTAAGTGCTACCTGTAAGCACAGAATGAAAAAACTCCACATTCGATCAAAGCTTCTGAAGACATGCCAGAATGAGCGTATCTCAACAAAGTTAACTTTCCCCACCCATCGTTCTCTAGTAGTTGGTGGCTTGTTATCCTACACATAATAAACATCAGCCACAAACTGTAAACAGTAGATATGATTGGAGAAAACATTCATGGTAAATAACTACTTAAAACAATTAGCCAGGTGCCCTTTATTGCTACCTTCCCACTTTTTTCAGTAGGGGTGAGAAAAAAAACCGAGAAAACCAAAATCCAATTCAAACCCGAAGTTCGGTTCGGTTCAGTTTTTTTCTTATCCGATTCGAATTAAATTTGGATATTAAATGTATATATTAGGTTCAAATCGGATTTCAAATCGAGAAGTGAAAAACCAAAAAAAAACCAAATTATATATTTTTATTAGCTTTTATATATATTTTAAATTTTTATAAAATAAAAATAATTATTTTATACCTAAATCTATTTAAATATATTAAAAATGATGAACATAATAGAACCTACAGAATTCGATTTGGATTAGATTGGATTGTATGGAAGATCGGTTTGGATTTAGTTCAGACATAATTTATGCATTATCCAAAAAAAAAAAATCGAATCCAATTTGATCCGAACTGTTATCACCTCTAGTTTTCAATAACCAACACAACTTTCAAATCTCCAGTCACTTGGAGTTGTAGACTACATAGTCCAATTCCCTTAACCACAATACGATCAAAACATTGACCTGTCTACCATTATAGGAAATAGTAAACAGAACAATTGAGACTCAAAAGCAACAGGTGATGACATTACTTCAACTCGAATGTCCACTATAAAAGTTAATGCCTAAAGTTAATTATGCAAATAAAAAACATACAAGCTAGAACCATAAAATAGGACAATTTGCAAATTTACTTTGATTGCCACAATAGATTTAATTGTCCAAAGCCTCCAAACGCAAAAGCCAAGAACCATAGATATAAGAAACTCATCACTCCCAATTGAAATTTCTTCTTTTGGTTTAAAAAATGCAAGGGAAAGAACAAGACCAGAGATCCAAAAATATGCTTACCCCATTTTTCTCACTAAGTTGTTCAATTGGCAAACAAAAGAAATCAGCATCAGCACGCATTGGCCAACCCAACCGGAAACAATCAACAGACCTACAATTAAACAAGGGTAAATAAATTGCTAAGAATATAAAAAATGTGGAGAGATAAAACTTAGAAAAAAAAATTTTCCATACCAGAAGTATTCATTTAAATCATCATAATTCCTCCATTGTGAATGCTTTGATTTCCCTCGTTTACTCCTTTCAGCTTCCTGCAAAGAAAGTCATAATTGTTTCAACGATGGAATGCAAATTCTCCAGCATATTCAACTTTTAAAAAAAAGGCACACACACACACTGACAGAGACGAGAGAAATGGATGCCAAAGTGGACAAGAATCGCATAAAATACCCTCTGAATAACTTTATAAATAGGTGTAACAACTTTCTTCAGAAAAGCTTCCTCCTCTCCACCATAGGCTGGCTTCACATTTTCTCCAGTCATGGGACTGACATTCCCAGCTAGCATACCATACAATTCAAATGCCATCTACAGTAAGCAAAGGAAAGAAGCATTTACTTTTTACTAAAGAAGAATAGTTCCATCAAAATAGTTATCCAGAGACACTATAGTTAGAAACACGAGCGAGGCATTGGCACTAGTCCCTTTACAGAAACTACATAACTTTAGTCCAAGACAAATAGAAGAAACAACACGGAAAAGGCCACTATAGATGACTACAACTTGCAGGGCTAAGCTGACAAGAATGAAAATGAACGAAAATGGCATACTGAATCTCCCATTTTAAAAGACAAGCCTGAGACGGGCCTTTCCATTTACATATCGTTTATTATTAAACTAATAAAACAATATTTTATATTAACATTTTTAAATATATTTTTTAATTAAAATTAAATAAATATATATTATTTATTAATCAAATACTTTAATCAGGACGAACTCAGACCTAAAAAATCTCAGGCTTGGGCAGATTGCCCAACCACTGGACACCTATATATACATGTGTGGCATCAATGTCAATTGTCTAACACCGGTGAGATATTGGAGGACAGATTTACATTAGGTTGTCCAGATCACACAGATTACAAGGCATTTAACTTAAAACAAATTGAGCATAAGCGGAGAGGCCTCAATCATACTAAAGATCCCATGCAATCCCAAAATTAATCATTATGAAATTCATTTTTACTGGCCTAAATCATATTAAAGATCCCAAGAGATTCCAAATTTAATCATTATGAGAGTCATTTTTACCAACACGGTCCCTCGCCCTCAAATCTTAATAGGCCTACAACATTGTAAGTACCTCACGTGTAGGGGATTACAACCCTACTTCATGGCATGAACTTCATGCATAGGCCGAAGAAATCTATCTTGGAGGAGTCAATAATGAGAGACAACTTGCTTTGGTTTAAAGTTTAAAGCAAACCCAAGTTTAGCTAACCTACAATATTGAAAATAGAAAAGTGGCAACAACCAACATACAAACAAGGCAACAAGCAAACTAGGCTTTGACATAGTGCCAAAGATTAACCAAACATGAAGTGGAAATAAATGAAAACTTGGCCAATGTGCAATAACACTACTCAACAATTAATAAACTAAAAGTGACAGCTATGCATTTATAATGGCAGCTTCGAGCACATGAAAACACAACTTGAACTTAAACACAAAATTAATTCTGGAAACTTGAATGAAGCACGATGACATGACCAATTTTACAAATATATCAATGATCAGCAATCGTCATTCAAACTAACAGCCATTGACGCACATGCAATTAACGAACCCCAAATGCATATGACCTTTTGGCTACAATGAACTCACATTTCACCATTCTCTAACATTGCCCATTAAGTTTGACAACCTCTTCTGAAAAGCAAAAAGAACAATGTGATATTATCGGAGGATCTATTCTAATTTAACAACTAGACTTCAGGACACCCATGAAGATATTCAATGGGATAATGTCCATTTCTACAAGACAAGATTCTCACAAATAAAATACAGAAAGACTCGCCGAACAAATTTCTTCCAATAAATTGCTAAATTTTGCTGTTATGAGTCAATCTAAATAATGCCAATAATACTGGAAAAAGAGGGTTGGTTCAAAACAAGTGGCTACTATTTCCATACACATTATCCAGAAGCCTGTTACCATTTGGCTAAAAGCCTAAAAGTGTTAGGCATATTTATGGGAAGAGAAGTTTTCAGAACATACATGATGATAGATGTAGCAAAGGCATTCTGGCATGAACCTCAAGTTTGAAGCTTCACCCCATATTAAAAGATATAGACCCATGTATAATAATTTTCGCTGTTGCACTTCCTGCTGAATGTTTGGCAACCTGCAGATTTAATTATCAAGTAGAATTATGACAGAATAAATATGGGAAATATATTCCTTAGAACATGACTGTAGTTCAACATCTTGAAAGACTAGGAGTAAAAAAAAAAAATAGGAAAGATATGTAAGAAGCACCCTACATGCATCCTTCCCAAAAGTTACGGAATGTTCACCTTGCTATGTTGAAACATTTACATTCATGTTGATATTAACTTAGTTCATGGTATATATTTCTCTTAAAATATATCCTAGAAGCAGCATAAAACAGCTTCCATTGCAGTTAAATAGTCCAGAAAAATTTTACTGCTTAATAATAGCATAGCATCTCACCAAAGACTACTTTTCCGATCCAAGTACTTGCACCACTTTTTGTAGTTCTTAAAAAGTTTCTTCATCACTTCTGTCAGTGCATGGTCATCCAACTGTGCCAAGAAAAAAATTGTCACACAATTTTTATCCATATAAACTTTGAGACAATCAAGGTTACTTGATTAAAAACAGGTCAATTTTTAAGTAAAGATCCTATATGTTAGTCCAGAACTCGCCCCCCCCTCCCCCCCCCCCCCCCCAAAAAAAAAGGAAATATAAAAAGCACCCAATTCAAGCAATAGAAGAAAAGATAATTGTTTATGCCACAATCACCCGGCACAATCCAATTGTTAAACTTTAGAGGTTTTTGAAACCCTAAACAATTTGGCAATAAGTAAAGAGGACCAATCTAAACATAAGGCCACAAAAATCTCTAACTTTAACCAGAATGGGATAATACCATTCAACACTCCCTTCATGTGTAGGCACAATAATAACTAAAATAAACAAGTCTAGCAATATACAAGGCTTGTAAGCCAAACAACCTACTGTGGGAAAACACTTATTTACAGCAGGTTGTAATCTTGTAATCTGTATATTTATATTTATATCTCTAGAATTAAGTATTTGTATCCCTAGAATTAAGGAAGATTTAGTTTCCTAGTTTAACCCCTAGTTAGTTGTATATAAACCTAAGATTCTTGTATAATTGTACATAAGCAGTTTTCCAATATACATTCAGTTTTCACACTGATTTATTTCTTAGTGTTTCCACACGATATCAGAGCTTTAGGCTCTTCTTGGGAAGAAAAATTTTCAGCCTTCATTGCTGACTTTTTTAGCCCTTCATTGCCGACTTTTTTAGCCCTTCATTGCCGACTTTTTTAGGCCTTCATTGCCGAATCCTGTTTAGGCCTTCATTGTCGAACCCTTTCAAAGAAAGATATCACTATCACCTAATTTAAGGAAATGTTAACTGAAAAAATCACTGAAGTACTACAGATGTCTCAGAAACAAGGAGAGTTCAACAGGGAAAAGATTGAAAAGCTGAGAAACTTATTGAAAATCCTTGAAAAGCCTACTATGGTATGTTCTTTGGGTAAAGTTTCTAGTTCAAGTAAAGCTTCCGGTTCTCATGGATTAAATGTCTCGGCTAAGCCTATTACGAGTTCTTGGGTGATTGACTCAAGAGCCATAGACCACATGACACATTCCCCACAAAAGTTTAGTATATATAACCTGTGTGCTAGTAATAAGAAAATTGTTGTTGCTGATGGTTCACTTACCACAGTGGCAGGATTAGGAGATGTTCAAGTTAATCTCTCGTTTGTTCTCAAAAATGTTCTTCATGTTCCTGGATTGTCTACTAATCTGATATCTATACAAAAACTTACCAGAGATATGAATTGCAAAGTAACTTTTTATCCCTCTTATTGTGAATTTCAGGACCAGAGTTCGGGGAAGATGATTGGACTTGCTAAGGAGAAGGATGGACTATACTATCTTAAGACATCAAATAACACAAGTAGTATCAAAAATAGTTTACCTTTGTCATTTCTTTCTGAAAAATCTTCCAATAAAGACAAAATCTGGCTTTATCATTTTCGTCTTGGACATCTTTCTTTTGGAACCTTGAGAGACATGTTTCCTTCTTTGTTCAAAGAATTAAATGTTGAAGATTTTCATTGTGATATTTGCGAATTTGCAAAACATAGACGTATGTCTTTTCCAATCAGTAACAAAAGAAGTTCTACTCCCTTTTACTTGATTCATAGTGACATTTGGGGTCCCTCTACAATTCCTAATATTTCTGGTGTGAGATGGTTTGTTTCATTCATAGATGATTGTACTAGGGTCTCTTGGGTTTTTTTTACTTAAATCCAAATCAGATGTGAATAGTGTGTTTTTAAGCTTCCAAAACATGATCCAAAATCAATTTGAATTAAGAATCAAGAGATTTAGGTCTAATAATGCAAGAGACTACTTCAACCAGAGTCTATCCACCTATTTCCAAAAAGAGGGGATTATCCATAAGTCATCTTGTGTTAATACTCCACAGCAGAATGGAGTGGCAGAGAGAAAAAACAGCCATTTATTAGCCACAACCCGAGCCTTTCTTTAAGCAAATGTACCTAAATCATATTGGGGGAAAGCTGTTCTCACTGCCACACACATTATAAATAGGTTACCTTCAAGAGTTTTGGGATTTAAAACTCCTATGGAACTACTCTCACAATTTTATCCCAACCTCAATACCACAAACAATCTCACACCTAGGATATTTGGTTGTACATCATTTGTTCATGTTCACACTCATAACAGGGGAAAGTTGGATCCAAGAGCATTAAGTGTATTTTTGTGGGGTATTCTTCAACTCAAAAAGGATATAAGTGCTATCATCCTCCTATCAAAAAATTGTGTCTGCAGATGTCACTTTTGAAGAAAATAAACCATTTTTTACTCAACCTTATCTTCAGAGAGAGACTTCATTCATGGAAGATAAGGATAAAAGCTTCTTTTTGCTTGATTTGCCCCCTTCTTCAACATTTACACCCATTAATTCTTATGAGTCGAAACCTGTTTCTGCTGAACCCAAGTCAAACATTGAATTTGAGTCTGAACCCATACCAAATACGGAAGATGTGATAAAAGATAATATTGTTCTTGATTCTATGAAGGAATTACAGGTGTACTCAAGAAGGAAAGTTCCAGATCCTGGACCAGTGCCAGTCCAAGAACCTGATCCTAACTCTGGAAATGAGGTAACTACAGTTTTTGACTCTGTTTCTCAAAATGAGCATGAATCTCCTAACACTATAACTAGTGATTATGATTTGCCTATTGCCATTAGGAAAAGAACCAGAGAATGTACCAAGCATCCACTATACCCAATATCTAATTTTGTGTCATTTGAAAAATTCTCACCATTCCACAAAAATTTTCTTGTGAGCCTAAACACTATTTCTATTCCAACTACATTATCCAAGGCATTATCAAGTGAGAAATGGAGGCAAGCCATGAAAAAAGAAATGGAGGCCTCAGAGAAAAATCAGACATGGGAACTGGTAGAGTTCCCTAAAGAAAAAAATCCAGTGGGGTGTAAATGAGTTTTCACTATAAAATACAAGGCAGATGGTACTGTTGAAAGGTATAAAACCAGGTTAGTGGCTAAGAGCTACACTCAGACCTATGGAGTGGATTACCAGGAAACCTTTGCTCCAGTTGCCAAGATGAATACAGTGAGGATTTTGCTATCATTGGCTGCAAATTACAATTGGCAGCTTCAACAATTTGATGTAAAGAATGCTTTTTTACATGGTGATTTGGAAGAAAAATATATATGAAGGTTCCACCGGGATTTGGAGGTCATCTAGAAGCAAACAAAGTGTGCAGGCTAAAAAAGGCTTTATATGGCCTTAAACAGTCTCCTAGAGCTTGGTTCAGGAGATTTGCCAAAGTGATGCTAGCAATGAGATATAAACAAAGTCAAGGAGATCACACATTGTTTATCAAGCACTCTGATTTAGGGAGAGTCACAGTTCTATTAGTGTATGTTGATATATTGTAACTGGAGATGATGAAAAAGAGAGAGAATCTCTAAAACAATGTTTGGCTAGAGAATTTGAGATAAAAGAGCTTGGGAGATTGAAGTACTTCCTAGGAATTGAAGTAGCTCACTCACGACATAGTATTTTTATCTCACAACAGAAATATGTGATGGATCTTCTGAAGGAAACTGGGAAGCTTGCATGTAAACCTGCAAATACCCCTATAGATCCTAATCATAAAATTGGAGAAGCTAATGAAGATGCTGTTGTAAATAGAGAGATGTACCAAAGATTAGTTGGAAGACTCATTTATCTCTCACATACTAGACTTGATATAGCATATGCTATGAGTGTGGTAAGTCAATTTATGCATAGTCCTAAAGAAGTGCACCTACAGGCTGTCTACCGTATATTGCACTATTTGAAGGCCAATCCTGGGAGAGGTATCTTATTCAAAAAAGATTCGGGTTAGTTCTAGAAACATATACAGATGCTGATTATGCAGGTTCAATAACTGATAGAAGATCTACCTCAGGCTACTGCACTTTCTTAGGTGGTAATCTTGTGACTTGAAGGATTAAAAAACAGATGGTGGTGGCAAGATCAAGTGCTGAAGCAGAGTTCAGAGCAATGGCTCAAGGAATTTGTGAACTACTATGGTTAAAGATTATCCTAGAAAACTTGAAGATCAAGTGGGATGGACCAATGAGACTCTACTGTGATAACAAGTCTGCAATAAGCATTGCACACAATCCTGTGCAACATGACAGAACAAAACACATTAAAGTAGACAGGCATTTCATAAAGGAGAAACTAGACAGTGGGTTGATTTGTACACCTTATGTATCAACCAAGGGTCAACTTGCAGATGTGTTGACTAAAGGTCTCAACAGTGCAACATTTCAAGAAATTATTTCCAAGCTAGGAATGGAAAACACCTATTCACCAGCTTGAGGGGAAGTGTGGGAAAACACTTATTTACAGCTGGTTGTAATCTTGTAATCTGTATATTTATATTTGTATCTCTAAAATTAAGTATTTGTATCCCTAGAATTAAGGAAGATTTAGTTTCCTAGTTTAACCCCTAGTTAGTTGTATATAAACCTAAGATTCTTGTATAGTTGTACATAAGCAGTTTTCCAATATACATTCAGTTTTCACACTGATTTATTTCTTAGTGTTTCCACACATACACATTGGGCATTTATTTGTAAGCCACATGTTAAGCCACCCACTTGTGTCAATTGTTAATGTTACACATGAAGAGTGTTAAATGATATTATCTCCTATTGTGTAAGTTCAGAATTTGTTGTCGCCTTGTATTTAAATTGGATCTTTCCACTTATAGCCAAATGGTTATAGTAGGATGCTTAACAAGGTAAAGCTCAAGTTCATTACCACATTTATTAAGCTGTTTGTTGCCTCCAATTTGTTTAGTCTTTGTTCATATGGTTTCCTGTTTGGGATACTTACAAGTGCTCTAATATTGAAATTTCATGGCAATAAGGACAATTTTTTGTGAATTGTGGTCAATTTGGGTAGAATTGTATGATAGAGACTAGCATTGATGTGTAATTGTTGAGGTCAATTATATTATACATATATAAGGTTATTGAGTTCAGTTTGGATGGTCGCACCACCACAAGAAAGAAGCGTTAGGGCATGTTTGATAAAGATTGGAAAATTAAAATTTTCAATAAATTAAAATTTTCAATAAATTAATTTCCTAAATAAGATCGATAACTCATTTTTAGATATCACTTAATGAAAATTTTACAAAGAAAAAGTGTAGAGAATCTTTAGTAGCTAAAAGCAAATTAATGTATCAAGTTAATTTTATTCAAGGAAATTTTCATAATTTAATTACATTAATATTATATTTTTTTCCCTTTTAACCATGTATTCTTTCCTTTTAAACTTTTATCAATGCAAAATAGTTAGAAAATTATACCTCTTTTACAAAAGATTAAATAGAAAATGTACTTTACATTTAATTTTCAATAGCATACAAAAAAATTTCCATATCATAAATCCAATACTTTCAATTTTTCAAAACAAGAATTTCACCACTTAATTTTTCAATATTGAATTTTTTTTCAATTTACACAACACCTTAGCGAGTAACAATTGCAGTCAAAAAAAGGAGAAACCACCATTCATGGCTTAGTAGTGCCAGGACTGACACTACACAAGGACTTTAATAGAGATCTATACAATTGGGAAAGTATTTTAAATAACGAAAAAAAATTGAGAAAGAAGAATAATATACTTTTGTTGGTTAATATGGTCCATTTTCCAACACATCAGCATATTTAACTGAATAACATGTCCAACCAACAGATAAAAAAAAAAAAAGCAAACATTCGTACACATAGAACTAAATGACCTTCTGGTTATTCATCGACTCAATAGCAGTATAACACTAATTTACCCAAGTAAAAGTTTAGGGTCAAATGCAAACTTCGGATAAAAATTCATGGATTAAATGGGCCATATATAGGAGGAAAAAGGGATAAAAGTAACCAACACTATTCTAATATTTGTCCTAGAAAGTCCATGCTCACAGAGAAAAATATATATCTAGTTGACGAAGCATACCTTGGGTTGTTGATCAGGCTTTGGAAATCGCCGTATGTGAACATTTGCAAGCAATAAGATCAGATGTTCCCTTTGATTTGCTACATTATCTTTCTGAAGAGATAACAACTAAGAAATGAGTATGGGTCCAAAAAACATATTGTACTGGATCTTAACAATGTTTTACCAGCAGATTTCAAATAGTGGCAAGGGAGCACACAACACTAAAATCTATTGTAAAAGAGTAATTCTAGTTAGTTTATTTTTCACCTGAAACCCAAACATTTCCTGAAGCCAATCTAGAATGTCTTCATCTTTCTTTCTCTTGTGATCTTTGGGCCATGGAAGGCCCCTGGTGTTACGAAGTGCATAAACTGCTGCTTTGATCTACAGTTAAGGTAAATAACAATATGTAATCAAAAGAAGGTAAAAGTAAATTGAAAGTACAGCATATCAGACAAGATACAACTTCAAAATACCTCAGGATATCGCATAATAGCCTGGTTTGCACTATCAGGATCAAGAGGAAGGATATTGTAAGGGACCAAGATCTGTGTCTGTTCTGCAACTTTATCTTGAGCTTCCAAAATCTGCACAAACCTTAATAATTATCACATCCTTCACAGACAAAAATTGAAATTAGAAGTTCATGATTTCCTGGTAAAATATCTTATCCAGCTAAAGATCTCAACAACAAACAAGGCACCATCAAAAAGGATCAAAGGTCAAGATATATAAATAGTTTTACCTCACGGTCAACTTCAATAGATTGTGTCAAATTAACAGCCTTTAAAACCTCAAAGAGAACATTCGCGGTCTGGTATGCTTTTGTAAGTTGCGCCCTACATGGGAACAGAAAATTTACAATCAAACAAAGAACTATAAATAGCAATTTCCACAATAATTATCCAAATAACTTAAAATATTTAAAATATCACCATGCAATCTGAGGACTCACCGATCAGCTTTATCAGCAGCATTTGTCAACGCCTCAATGTATTTTTTGTAATAGTGTTGATAAAAACTTTGCATTTCACGGGCATCACTTTTCTTAACCCTTCCCTGTAGAGTTGGATCATTCTCCTGTAATAACAAGATCATCGTGAGACCAAATAAATATGGATGTAAAGAACTAGAAGCATAACTACATGCAAATGAAGGTATGTAGACACTATACCAATTTTACATTAGGTGCACTTTAGTCTTTAGCCATGAAAAATTCTGTTTCCAGATGAAATTCTACTTACTGACAAGGACTCCACATCAGATCTGTTTGGCAGGATCTACAATATCGGAAACTGGCAATCCTAGGAAAGCTATATCATGAACTATTATTAGCATGCATTGCACACTTCTATCCATGAACAATTAAATTATGAGAAACTCATCTTATTTATATTCAACCACCTCTCTAACAAGTTCATGCTTCTGTAATCTGTCTAGGAAAGATTAATGTCTAAGAAACTCATCAACCTGACTCATTCAACCATATTTCTAACCAGTTTATAAACCCAAAGAGCAGGGCTTTTAACTATACCTGTGACTAAAATCTAATATTTTTGATTGTCCGATTCAGTAACTTCTAAGGACATTGTAAGACCAAACAAAATAATATGCTTTCCTTCGGCCATTAACACAAGTATCACATAAATTAATAAGAACATTCTCGTCCAGAATATTTTCTAAACAAATATTTCTTGCCTTTTTCTAAATCCCAGGGCAATCACAGGCAACTTGTCATGCACAGTCAATGTCCATTTGGGACAGGCAAGGGCCATGTCACAAATCACTGTCGGAGATATAAACACACTTGGGGATATGAATCACAATGCATCCAAAGTAAAATTATGTAACACCTAATGTAAGTTTTCATACCGCAACAACAAACTAAGCCTTATTGTGGAAAAACTAAGAAATAAATCAGTGTGGAAACTGAATGTATATTGAAAAACTGCTCATATATAATTATACAAGAATCTTAGGTTTATATACAACTAACTAGGGGTTAAACTAGGAAACTAAATCTTCCTAAAAAACTAATCCTATAATTGAGGGATTGTCTAGCCTAATTTTTTGTCCTTAATTCTAGGGATACAAATACTTAATTCTAGAGATACAAATATAAATATACAGATTACAAGATTATAACCAGCTATAAATAAGTGTTTTCCCACACTTACATCCCATAACTCTCGGATCGACTGTACGAAAGGCCAAAAAAAGGAATCATGTTGAATCGTAGTTTTGACTCTAACGTAAGTTTTCAAAAAAACTGAGCATAAAATTTCCTTATGCAAAAAGGACAAACAAGTTAGCATGAAATAAACATATCCAATTTATAAAAAATGAAAGGAGAGGAACAATTATTTAGAGTTGAGCTGACAATTCTTATATAAGTGAAATTGAACAAGCACATAAGCTCATTATCAGTTAGACAAATTTGTGAAAATCCCTTTGGCATGCATGGATTTCCAAAAGAGAAATGAGCTGAAGGAATGATAACTCATACTCTTAAGAAAGTAGACAATAATGGAAAGCATCACACAACTTTCTACCAATTTCCAAAGTTTTAAATAGCCACTATCACCAAAAAGAAAATAGTAATTAAAAAGGGTGAAAACCCAGTTTCCTTCTTTGTTTTTCCGCTTTCTCTTTTGTATTAAGTATCTTAATTTCAGTATGGCAACTCTACCACAAAAGGTTCCACAAAATATAAATTTTTGAAAAGTCAAAAAATAAATAATTCATTATTTGTCCATGGATCATTAAGCCCCAATGCATATAAATCACACTACTCTACCCAAATCAAACATCATTTCTATATTTCAAAGGCAATAAAAATATATTCTAAGCAAATTCTTTAGATGAGAAGAAAACAACAATACTCACTCTTTCAAGACGCTGAAGGAGTGCAGTTTTAAATTGGCGAACACCACGTCCACTGGAAGTGGGATCCAGCCTGTGAGCTTTCTCAAATGCATAGAATCGACCTACAAAGAAAATCACAAGTAATAAATTCTACTTGAGACTGCAGATAATATGACAGAAAAACACTGCAAGTAACCATAAAGCAAGAAGCAGATCAAGAGCAAAAATGAAATGAAAAAAGTGATACCAAGATGTTCGAGGTTGAATAAAGACAGATAAACAAACATGCCCATGCATGTGGAAAATATGTCACAGAACAGAAAATGTAGAATTTGAAATATCAATCCATGAAAAACCAAATTAGCAGGGATGCAAACATTCACTAAATCACTGCACTGAGAAAAGAATGGTACACATACGTAAACAATACCATTTCTTGACCATCTGGGCAAAATAATTTCAACACTAGAAAATGCCACAAACAGTTATTGGTTCAGAATTTCAATCCTTGCTACTAATTATTTTATAAAAAATTACAGGGAAGAAAATGCATTATCTTATTGAGATACCTCTTAGTAACTCAACAATAGGAAACCACATAATACACCATTTTTAAAGCGATATATAGTTGGCAAAATCCAAGAGCTAGCTACGCATATGTTTCTAACTTGAGTAAGTATCTTTAACAAAAAAAAATGAGATGCAAATAAAACTACAAAATAATTAACTCAGTGAAGTAGACAACAGTGTCCACCAACAGGTCAAGGGTGACAAGCGTAAGTATATTTTCACCCACAAGTGCAAACAACAGAATGTGTATCCAGCAGTACACAATGTACATAAGGAATCAGAAAAGCTGGTTAGATTTCTTGCGATTCTGAACTGCTATAGGTTATACACTTATCACACCAGAATAAGGCTAACTCATAGTAACAGCTAGAAAACATAAATGAAAATAATAGTGCAAATAATGGCATTAAAACACAAAGTAAATCCATAACCATATAAAGTTTCATAACTAAGGCAGAAACTTACAGAGGTAAGCCACCCTTGGGTTGCTTGATTCGACCTCGTTGGCAACACGGAGAATGGGTGCAATCTCGCTAAGAGAAGATGGCACCACCTCACTGTCAAAAGCTGTCTCTCCTAAATTACCAGCAGTCTGTGTCCTTGTGATCGGCCTCATCGGCTGCGATTGATCTGAACCCCTGCTCGAGGACATTTTTGCTGTCCCCTTCCACCCAAAATCTCAAAACACTCACTTCCCTGCAAGAAACATAAGCATTCTTATGTTTTAGAAAAATACAAAATCAAAAGCAAAATTGGACCCCTAGCTCAACTTAATAATATATGATAAACACCCAGAAAGCAAAAACAAAAAAAAAAAAAAAGCAAAAAGTGAAATTTTCAGAAACCAACAAAGCGAAAGAAAGTAAAATTAGCATTCAAATGAGAAGAAAAAGGCTCTCAAAAGCACCAAAAGAAACTGTAGAATTTAACTTAAAACAAAGATCTTCAAGCACAGTAAAACCCTAATCAAACATCAAAAAAAGCACTCCAAAAAATTTTTTTTTAAAAAGTAAAGAAAAGAAAGTGATGTACCAGGTGACTAAGAAGATTTTAAGCTACTAAATCATCAGCAAAAACATGAAAATATCAAACATTAAAACAAAAAAGGCAATGTGAAGAGAAAATATGAGAGATTTCGAGAGCTAACAGAGAAAAACAGACAAAGAGGGAAAGAGTGAGACAAAAGGGCAGCTACTTCAAGCTACTTAGCATCAAAGAAAGGCAGCAAAACTAAGAGTGAAACTAAGAAAAAAGAGAGGTACAGCTATGGACTTAACATTCTTATCTTTTTCTTTTCTTAACTGCTATTGATGGAGTGGATTGGGTGGGCAGAGAATGAGGCTTAAGTTTTACTAAATTTACGAACTTGCCACTGTTTGGTTTAGACCTTTTTCTCTTTATTTTTTATTCAATTAAAATACACCAATTTTACTACTATTATATTTGTCATGCAAAACATAAAAGAAAAATCTTTGTTCCGTTATATCATCTATATGAAAAAAATTTACTTCATTAAAGTTTAAAAGATTTAGATTTGAATTCAAGTTGATAACTTGAACAAACATTCTTAACATTTATTTTAATGATACAAGTAATGTAAATATGTAAAATATGTAATTAAACATTACAATAATACTTATATTTTTAATATATTTATAAAAATCCTAAAAATATATAAATTACTGCGTAAATTAGAGTTCAACTCAATGATAAATAAATTTCTTTTTTTTTCAACCACAAATAATACGACCATTTGAAGCTCTTATTGGGTGGGGTAATTATGTCAAAATGGGCTAGCTACACATGGCAGTAGGGACAGGCATGAAAAATAAAAGAAAATCAAGTGTATTTACGGTAGGTGGTTTCGAATTTAAAAAAAAACTAAAGATTCTTTATGATCGAAAGTAAAGTTATCGGAAAAATAGCAGTCGCCGTTTTCAATAAATGAAAGGACCAATCTACCCTCAGTAAATTCATTAGCTTAACCGTACCTGACGGGTGTTAGTGTTACACTAACAAAATTAGACGTCGCCGAGGTCTGTGCTGTAAATTAACCTCGTTGTTTGGAAGCGATGAAAGCTGGGTTGGGTGGGGGTAAATTAGAGGTTTAATGAACAAATAGGGGTAAAAAAGACAGTTCAAAGATCTGATCCTATGGTTGAAGTGCAGATAAATGTTGGTTTGCCTTGTCCTAACTCGGAAATTCCCAGGTCGCTTTTTTGCAGTAGGAGTCCACAATCGCGCATGACAAGAGTCCGCCGTCCCAAAGGACCCTTGACGGTGACGTGGCATGCGTCAATTCAACGCCAAGTCTCTGTCTCACCTAATCGTCTTTAAGAAATTAATATCTTTTTACAAAGAGATAACTATTATTTATTCTACCTATATATTGGCACTTCTTTTAAACTACTTAAATTAAATTATTTTAAATGAATAATATTGTAGTAGATCTCACATTCTTGCTCGTGTAGGATTTTTTCTCTAAGTATTTGCTTCATAAATAATCTTAATCTTAATGAGAAGAAGATCCTTAAATTCCATTTCCAGGGAAGATTGTCAAATTTTTGGACTTTCAGAACCAAGAAAGACATTTCTTCATTTATGTTGAAATTTTAGTTGCTTTGGTATTAGGTTGCGTGTATAAATTAAGCACATTTGATTTAGATTGAAGCATTTTCTATCATTTGCTGTATTTCGATAATCATAATAATGCATGAAAAAATCAAAGGCAATTTCTATACGACTCTTTAAAGAATTGAAAAGAACACTGTTTTGGTATGGATAGATTAGTCACCTCATTAGCTACTGACTAAACTTTAAGGTGTCATTTGCTACTATTTTTATTGTGTTTAAATTTTTTTTATTTTTTTTATTTTTTATTTTTTTACTTAAATAATTAGATTTTATGTTGACAAAATATCACACGACATATGTTATCTTAACTGTCATTAATCCCAAAAAAATTTATCATTTTTTACACTGGTCGTAAATGATAACATTTTGAAAATTGGCTAACTAAAGTAATCAATTACATTTTTTGCACTTGTCTACGTATAAATTACATAATTGAGACTTATTTGAGTATAATATAAGAATACGAGCTTATCTAATACTAAAAAAGTTTATAGGCTTATTCAATATTCTAAACTTAAATTACAACATATATTTTTATTTCAATTTTTTAATTTTCTGTGTGGACGTTTCTTTTTTCTCTCCTTAGATTTATGTAGCAAAAGCTAAAATAACTATTAAGTAGTATAAATTATATTTTTTTATGAAAAATTTATGATTCTTTTTATTTCCAATTGTTATTACTCTCTTAGTTTCCAAATGTTTGTTTTTATTTGACTTTTATAAAAATTAAATGGGTTTGTCTATCAATCAAGTCGTGCTGAATTTATATTAGACTAAGGCAAAATATTAATAAGTTTTAGGTTTATTCAGAGTTGATCTATCCTGAAATATTAGTTTTATTTTGCTTTTCAAATTAGATCTTAAGGAGTGTTTGGTTTGCAAAATTATATATTTTGAAAAAAAAATATAATTTTCGAGAAAATACAATACCCAAAGTTTTTTTTATTTTTAAGATATTTCATTTTTAGATTTATTCATTTGGTTGAAGGAATCTACATATATTAAATCTTAAATAATTACTATAATTTCGTTGGAATAATAACTATAATCTTTTATTTTTATAAGATGATTATTAAAGATATTTTAGACCAAAAATACCTTTAATAACCGTATTAAAAATTTTTTCAAGATTATTCAATGTATATTTTGGCAAAACAATGCTTTGAGTAATCACATCATAAAAATATATAAGAGGATTATTGAAGATATTTTTTTACTAGAAATGCCATTAATAATCCAATTAAAAAAAATTGTGAGATTATTCAAAGCATTTTTGATGAAAAATGTCTTGAGTAATTACATCATAAAAATTTATGAGAAGATTATTGAATATATTATTAAAGGCATTTTTTGCAAAAAAACACCTTCAATTACCCCATAAAAAATTTTTTTGGAATTATTCAAGACCCTTTTGGTAAAAAACGCTTTAAGTAATTACATCATAAAAACTTATGAAGGGATTATTAAAGGTATTTTTGACCAAAAACTCCTTTAATAACCCTATTAAAAAAAATTTCAAGATTATTCAAAGTATTTTTGTTTAAAAATGCATTGAGTGATTACCTTAAAAATTTATGAGGAGATTATTAAATGTTTTTTTGGCTGAAAATGCCTTCAAAAACTCCATTAAATTTTTTTTCATGATTATTCAAGGCTTAAGCAATCACCTCATAAATTTTTATGAATGGATTATTAAGGCGTTTTTGGTCAAAATGCATTCAATAACCGCATTAAAAAAATTTTTTGGGATTATTCATTGCAAAAAAATGTATTTTTTGCTAAAAACGCTTTCAATAATCCCTTGCATTTTCAGACATGCTTTTCAACAGTTATTTCAGGCATTTTTATTCAAGTCAAATTTGAAAATAATGGTACTTTCTTTCCCGGAATCTTAGAATACCACAGGGAGAAGTGAATTTTTTATTTCGAGACTTTGGGGACTGTTGAAAATATGTCAAATTTTTTTGAAATCAAATAACATTGAACCAAACGTTGAAATCAAATACTCAACAATAGTATTATGAGGAAAAATATGTAAATTCTTGTGAGCCAAACAAGTTATACAAGTTCGCCCATTTTTCAATCATTTTCAAATAAAAAAATAAAAATAAATTTTATAGTAAATATTAATTGTGATAAAAATAATTAATTAATAAAATAAAACCTAAAAACTATTTGTCAATTTAATTTGATATTTAGGTTGGAATTGAATATATGTAGACATAGTGTATTAATGTGTATAGATATATTATTTATTTATTTATTTTTATGTAATATAATTTTAAATATAAAATATCTAAAAATAATTATCGAGTTGGACCTGACCTGAGCCTTGAATATTATACTCAAGGCCCGATTAGTTTTTTAAACGGGTTTCAAATTCATGTCCAAGCGCTTTTAAATTTTGGATGGATAGTCTGATCCTTGATTAAGTCTAAAATTCAGATAAAACTTTTGATTTTAGCATAATTTATATTAAAAATTTTAAAATTTTAAAATTTTTAATATTGATCTTAATGCTTTTTAATATATAAAGTAAAAAAAAATGAAAAATAAAATTCTAATATAAAAACTATTAGGTTTTTAAACAACTAAAAAAAAGAATTATGAAAACAAAAAATAAAGCACAAAAATATAAATATGAATTTGTTATTGATGTTTTCTTTATATGCTTTTTTATTAAGATCCATTGTCAAAAACATCATGTTAACGTTTCTCTTATAGTTTCAAATTTTGCATTTATCTCCTATTTTCAATTAATCTTGTTTGATCAAAAACACTTTCATTAAATATTTTAACATGCCAAACATCATGCTGGCTAATCGTGATGTAAAATTGACCAAGGCTTGATTTAGATCTCACAAAATCATCAATGAGGTAAGATTTGTTTATTTTTCTTAGTTCAAACACATTATTTTATTGTTTGGATACAACCTCTGAGGTACGATTAACTTTAGTGAACAAAGCTCCAGTGAAAATTATATAATCTCATCACAACTTTTTTCTAATTTTACCATTATGATTCTTTTCCTTTTTAATTTTTGCCTTATAAGTTGTAAGTCTTATTTTTTGTTTTTATATTTTGAATTTTTATATAAAAATATTAAAATAATTTTGTTAATTTGATATAATAAAAATAAATTAATATTTGGTCAAAAAATAAATTAATTAATAAATGTTATAAATAACATTAAATTATACATATAAAAATAATTTATCAACACTTTTAAAGTAAAATCCTTAATGATCATTTTTCATTCTCACTTCATCACATTGCTACTTTTGCATCTAAATATATATTCTATTAATCTCACTGTTATAATAATTAATCTCATCTCTACCACTATTCATTCTCACCTAAACTAATTTTACTGCTCATCCAAATGGAGCCCAAGTTAATTGGTTCCATATAGTTGCTCATGAGGTGTTCACAAAGTTGGTTACTACTAATATTTTGTTAATTATGGTGATTGATGTTTATGTGGTGTTATTATAAATATTTTATTTAAAATATAAATTTAAAATAAAAAATATTTTTATTATTTAAGAAATAGTAAATGATTTTTGTGGTAAAAGAAATTTATGTTATTGGGACATGGCTTAGTTGAATAAGTGAATAAACATTTAAACTTGACACCATATATAACCTACAAGTAAATAGTTTTTCAATGATGAAAATTTACTAACAAGAATTTTTTTATCATTGAAAGTTATCTTAAACAACGTATTATAGATATATTAGCAATTGATTTATGCTAAATGAAATTATATTTTTTACGATAGAATTTGCAATGAAAATCTATCAATAAAAATTAAAAATTAGCAATGGAATCAAAATTCATTGCTATTCCCATCGCTAAATATTCACACCAAAACTTTAGAAATGGTATCAAATTTAGTGATGAAAATTCATTGCTAAAAACCATTTTAATTTTAAAAAATTTAATATGTACATTAGTTATTAGTGAGGGAAATTTTCTATTGCTAAATATTGATTGAACAATATTAGCAAAGGAATTCCATCACTTATACACCATCACTAATTCAAAATTCAATTTGCATATTTTTTTCTTGTTTTTTTTTAATTTTTTAATTTTTTAAATTAGTGACAAAATTTTTAGTGACATAAATTTTCGTTGCTACATGATTGCAGAGGGAATTAATGATGGATTTTTTTGGCTAATTTTGAATTAGTTTAAATTTTTTTCCCTTTCTCCCTTATCTCAATCCTCTTTCTTCTCTTTTCTCTCTCTTGACCCCCTACACTACGCCATCGAACCTTATCCCTTGATTGACTTTGATTGACCCTGACCAAGTTCAACCATCGGTAGCTCACAAGTTTAACTCCAGACCAAATCTGACCTTAAGCTTATCTAAAAATAGTCTAAACTGTTAGCTCCTTTCCCCCAAATTACACCTCTATTCTTTTCCATTTTTGACAAGATTTTAATGAAATCTCTTTCTTTCTCATTTCCAAATTGATCTATCAATATCTTCATCTTTCTTATCCTCAAAATAAAGCTCTCTTTCACATTTTTTTATCTTTTTTATTTTTTTTATTTTATGTAATTTATTATTTTGTAGGTTTAGGTTTATTAAATGGATTGGATCAAGTTTAGTTGAATTTTTAAAGTGAGTGTTTATGATATTTGTGATATTTATGTAATTTATGGATAAATTGATGGATGAAAGTACCTATTAAACTAATCATAGGAATACTAGTTACTGTACCTATTATCCAAGGGAATCCTTCTAATAGTATCAACCATTTATTCCGCTTCCTTCTACATTTCATCGAGTGTCATGTTAAAGACATAAACAATCATAGATAATTAAGAGATGCAATCCTTACGAATGGGCTAAGAAAATTCATACTATTATTTAGTATTCTACTACTCTCTTTTTTTAATTGAAGAAATAATTGAAAAATAAAACAGGAAATACAAAAATGAGTAATAACCCCTAGTAGAGAATGGCACGTTTCAATTCAACATTTTGTTAGATCAAGTTTGATTATGTCATAACTCTATAATTAATTCAGATTTGATTTATCATTGGATGAATTGTATTGCTAATATTTATCCTAAAAAAGAAACAATAAGTATAGCTAGTTTGTGAATGGTCAATTATCACACTATAAAAATTAGATAGGTTCAATCTATGATCTGGGTCTTTATAAAATGATCTACTAAATTTATCGAGTTGTAATTTATGGATAAATTGATGGATATAATGGATTTATATAGAAATGAATTGAATGTTGAATTATAATATTATATAATTGTATTACAATTTATACGAATGATTTTTATAGGGTTGGTAATTAAAAAATTGAATTAAAAGCTAAAAGATCGATTTTTTAAAGAAGGATTAATCCTCTAACAATAAGGGTCAATCCTCATTCAATTGTATCAACATTTATTCAAATAGGATTGATCCTCAAACACATAATATAACAATTTTAGCAACAAAATTTTTTGTTGTTAATAGTTTTTAGTGTTAAAAAATTATAAAAAATTTTTAAAAAGAAATAAAATTAGAATTAGCAACAAAAAATTCTATTAGTAATTGTATTATCAATGGAATCCTAAATATGATTTGAAAAAAAAAAAAAGTAATGGGAAAATAACTTATAACAAAAAATTCTATGGTTAAAAACCTGATTATTACTAATGGAAAATCTCATTACAGATAAAAGGCCTTTAGCGACTTCACACTTTTTGACAGATTGTTAATGAACAAAATTATTAGAAATTAGTATTACTAACAGAATTTAGAGCTAATGCCTTTTCTTTGTTGTAATGATAGTAAAATTATTCTCAATTTTGTTATTTATTATTGGCAAACTAATAATGATTTATCTTATCAAGTAAACCAATTTTAGCTTAGTTAATGGCTAGATAAACTTGATGGAAGAATGATGAGTTTTTTCCTTAACAGAAAATAAAGGATAAGTATTGAAAGAGGTAAACTTCATATTTACTGCAAACAAAGTAAAAATGGAAAAAATGTATGCTTGCTACTTATGGTTTTAATAATTTGATTTCTTTGTTGTTTTCCTGTATGGTGGCACTTATTTAGATAATTAGAATTATCATTTGAGCAAGATGTGTACACTTACAATTTAAGTTTTAGCTATGACATGCTGCACATACAAATAGACAAAAAGATATACCAACTAGGAAGATGAAAAATGTGCCAATGAAGAGTGGTTAAAGAATTTGTTAGCATCGTTAGTTATAAGTGGCAAAAAGTCAATTTTAAAGGCTATTTCAAAGTATTTGGCTCAAGAAACTTGGATTTGGCAATTACGTGCCTAACTATTGTAATGTGGTTAACCGGCGTGTTGGGCCTAAAACAACAAACACAATAATGTGGAAGCAATATATTATAATAAACCTATAATAAACAAATTACAAATTTACAAGCCAATAATAATTAACAACAAAGGTAAAATAAAACACACTAAGATATATGTGAAAAAACCCTTCAATGAAGAAGAAAAAAATCATGAGCCAATAGAAAAATCTTGACTATCAGATAAAAAGGATACAAAGTTCTTTTTTAACTAAAATTAGAGATAAACAATGATTAGAAAGAAAAATAAAGAAATTTCACTAAATAGAAGACTCAACAAATACATTATGGATCCATTCATAGAGAGCTCCAAACTTTATATCCATAGTTTAAAATGTAAAACAATGAGTTGTAAACGTACTGACAAAATTTCAACTCAATTAGACCATAGATTCATCTCTGTTTAGCCACTTGATTAATCTAGCAACTTTTTCTTTCTCCTTTCCTATTTTTTTCTTTTTCTTTTTTGGTTTTCTTTCCTTTCTTTTAAGGGTAACTTTCTTTTAACCTTTTTAAATACAACACTCTTATGCTTTAAAATAAGGTTTTTTTAATGTAAAAGAAAAATAAAGGCTTGTACCTTTTTGAAGACTAAATATGAGGTTAGATATGCATACTTAACAAACTCCCTTTCTTACCCTTTTATAAGAAGATACACCACCATAGTAGTCACATTTGGAACTTAACTTGGCCAAAAAATCCATTTCGACTAAGTTACCATGTAGCTTAAGCTTTTCCTTTAAAAGTGTCTTAATCAATATATTAGCTACATTCTCATCAATATGAACCTTTTCAACTACATTTGTTGCTCCTCAATTACTAAATGCAATATGTAATATTTAATATTAATGTGCTTTATTCTAACATGATATATGACATTTTTATTCAAATATAAAGCATTTTAGCTAATCATAAAATACTACATACTATTTTTTATGCAATCCTAGTTCAAGAAAAAAACATTTCATCTAAAACATTTTTTACATATTTTAGTTGCTACAATATACTTAGCCTTTGTAGTTGATAAGACAAACCATTTCTCCAACTTAGACTATCAAGATACAACTTTTTATACAAAAGTGAACAAATACATTGAAGTAGATTTTTAACCATCAAGATTACCATTATGTTAACATCAATAAACCCTTTTAGAACTAATTGTGTAGTTTCATCACTCAAACACATTTTTAGGTGCCCTTCAAATATCTGAAGATCCAATTCACTATTTCCTAATGAAGCTTCCTTAGATTAGAAAGATATCTGCTAACTGCACTAATAATATAAGTAATGTCAAGTCATATACAAATCATAAGATACATAAAAAAAATTGACTACAAAAGAATAAGGAATGCTAAACATAACTAACTAATTTTTTTTAGTCTCCAAACAAGATTTCTTACTTCGATAAAAATGGTTGGCATGTGATGTTTTAATTGATTTATAATGCTACATGTTGAATCTATTAAGCACCAATTTAACAAATTTTTTTTTGTAATAACTACATCTTCTTAACTTTTTTATTTTGAATAATATCCATACCAATAATTTATTTTGCTAGATTAAATTCTTCATGTTAAAAGATTTAGACAATTGCTCTTTCAACTTGTTAATCATACTAGCATATTGTCTTGTAATTAGCATATCATCGACATATATAAGAAAGTAATGAAGTTACCATTTAAGATTTTTTTAATATACACACAAGAATCGTTACTATTAGTTTATAACTATAACTTACCATAAAAAAATCAAATTTCTTATATTATTGTCGTAAAGCTTGTTTTAAGCCAAACAAGTTTATATATATATAAACTACATGCTCTTTCATTTTTATTTCAAAACCCTTAAGAGGATTTATGTAAATCTCCTTTGCAAGTCACCATGCAATAATGTAGTTTTTGATATTCAGTTGTTCAAGCTTAAGATTCAAACTAGTTGTTAATCCCAATGCTACTCAAATGGAATTCATCTTCACAACTAGTAAGAAGATTTTATCAAAATTGATATCAAATTTATGAGAAAAACTTTCACTACCAATCAAACTTTGTATCTCACTAGCTTGTCACCATCCTTTTTCAACTTAAACACCCATTTACTCTTCAACATGATCATATGTGCCATTCTTCATAAAAACTCCATTTTTATTTCATTGCATTTAACCAAAGCTCTTTATTCATAACAATTTGCACATCTTAAAAACTTTTTAACTCTTTTCTCACTAGTAACTAAAATATATTTTAAACTTGGATACCTAGTAAATGGTCGATGCTTTCTAATAAATTTTTTATACTGAAACTTTACACTACTTAATATTAAATGTAGCTCCCTATGCTTAACACTTTTTAGTAGAGAGGATTGCTCTCTTGCTTAACATTTTTTAATGGAGATGATTGCTTCTATTGCTTAAAATTGATTATATTTGGCTCATCACTAATAATTACTGGTTCACATGTATCTCTACGTATTATCTCTTTTTCATTTTCACCATCTGTAGCTCTTCTAAGTGAAATCATTATTGGTGTCAAATCATTACACTCTATAGTAACTTTGTAGTTTTTTCATTCTTCTTAATATTTGCTATAGTTTCTTATTCATGAAAGATCATATCTCTATTATTAATTATCTTTTTCTTCACTGGATCTTACAAGTTATAGCTAAATTCTTCATCATCATATTCAATAAACACACATGATGTAGTTTTACAACAAGCTTTAACCTTTGTTTTTTTACCACATGTATGAATGTTTCACGCCCAAAAACCTTTAAGTGAGAGTATGAATCATTTTTTCCCATTTACACTTTTTTTGGAATGTTAAAGCTTAAAGGAGCTAATGGTGATTCATTAATTAAATAGCAAGTTGTGTTTGACTATTTCACATTAAAATGGGTTTGGTAATTTTACTATTTTCAACATATATTTGACTTTTTCTACAATGGTGCTATTTATCCTTTTTGCTGCACTATTATACTGTGGTGTTTTAGATTCTATCATTTCATGCTCGATCTCATGCTTTGAACTATAATCTGTAAAATTTTTAGATGCATACTTTTCATTATTGTTAATTTAAAAATACTTGGGCAACCCAATCATCTTTTCCACTATAGCATAAAAATTTTAAAAATACTACAATATCTGATTTTTATTTTTCAGCATGTATTTGAGTCTTAGGTAAATAAGCATCAATAAAAGTAACAAATTATCCACTACCACACAATCACTCAACTCCAATGAGATCATAAATATCAGAATGAGTCAATTTCAATATATATCATCTTCAATAACATTTATCTAATTATTGCTTATTTGCATCAATGTCTTGTACAATATATAATAGTTTTTTACTTGCAACTATTAAAGATCCTTTGAAAAGTCTTTTCTACCCATTATTCTGTTGACTTTTATATAATTTCTTATCAAAGACATTGATTGCAAGTAAGTTCATTATTATATTTAGAATGTTTTTGACATCCCTTAAAGTTAATTTACAATACATGCTAGTTTGTATAATAATATCACCAATTTCAACAATTTACGATACATTCTTGTTTTAATCTTAATGCAGCCAAAGTTGCTTACTTTTTAAGTTTTAAACAACTCTCTCTTAAAAACATAATGATATGCCATTCATGTGTCAACTATCCATTTAATGCCTAGAGCACTAACATGATTACAATTACTATGTGTATAAATTGAACTATGTGTACAAATTAAAATAACTGAGTTGTTATTTAAATTCATCACTGCAATATTGTCATCATTAGAACTCTTACTTTTTTTTTTTATCTTTTCACTCTTACTTCAAGATTTTATAGTTTCATTTTATGTGACTAGGTTTACCATAATAGTAATAACTTTCTTTGTCTTTGGTATGGACCTTTGTTTTTAATTACTACAATCTGTCGAGTTATAACCTCTATTAATGTTTCTACCCATGTCCTTTTATGACAAGAAATTAATTTCTAAAGGCTTACTCTTTTTGCTTTACTTTTTCATTAAGCATATTATCTTTTATCATCTCTAATGTCACCTTATATTTAGGAGCTAAATTAAGAACAATCACAACTAGAATATTTCAGCTATTTACCAATGAAACTAGAAGAAATAATAGTTTAATTTACTCATCTATTTTGAACTTTAGAGCAATCATCCGATTGAACATATCTTAAAAATCATTTAAATGCTATGTAATTGATCGTCTATCCTTATATTATAAAGTTTCAAGCTTTTTAACAATAACAACTTTATTCATGTTTATCTTTCACTTATACAATACTACTAATTTTTACCAAATGGTGTAAGCATTTGTTTCCTTGCTAAATGATGAAACACATTGATATCAATCCATTTTTTAATTGTTGCCAAAGTCTTTGTGCCCATCTTCTTTCAACTTTCATCTTTCCAATCTACTAGTTTAGCTGAATTACCTAATATCAATTCATACAAAATTTTGTTGTATAAGTGATCTTCATAATTGGATTTCAAATTAAATAATTTGATGTTGTCAAATTTATCATGAAATTTATATCACTTTCTGTGATCTTAAGTAGAATTATTGAGTTACTACAATATTTCTGTCCCATTTGCTAAAGTACTAACATCTTGAAACTCATTGGACCTAAAGCAACGAACATAATACAAAAATAATATATTGCAATAACCCACAACAATCAACAAATTCACAAGCCAATAATAATCAACAATGCAAGTAAAATAAAGCATACCAAGATATACATGAAAAAACTTTCCAATATAAAGGAAAAAAATCACGATCATTAAAAAAATCTCTACTATTAAATATTGGGTGTACATCATTCTTCTCAAACTGAAACTAGAGCTAAATAAAAATTACAGAGAAAATTGAAAAAATTTCACCTAATAGGTGACTCAATAAATACACCATAGAATTGTTTATAGATAGTTTTAAATCCAAATTTCACCATTCAAAATGTAGGAAAATGAGTCATGAATATACTAATAAAATTTTAGTTTAATCAGACAACAGATTGATTTTCGTTTAGCCACTTTATTAACCTAATAGCTCTCCCTTTCTCCCTTTCTCATTTTTCTTTTTCCTTTTTTTGGTTTTTTCTTTTCTTTTATTCAGTGGCAGCTTTTTTTTTTTTTTTTACTTTTTTATATACAACCTTTTTATGCTTTAAAATAAGGCTTTTTTAGAGGGTGTTTAGTTCTTGAATTTTTAGATTCTGAGAAGAAAAATGATTTAGAGAGAAAGTGAAATTAAATGGGAATGTATGATTTTTGGGTTTTGTTGACTTAAGGAATCTAAGATTTTTGTATTTGGTTCACAAGAATATAAGATTACATAATAAAGTCTTTTATTATATTATCCTTGATAACATTTGAATAATACATGACATTCATAATATTGATATGTAAATAACATGTGACACGTGAATAACTTGTTTTTGTTAAAAATAAATAATTTTGAAAAATAATTTCTTTTATGTTTTCAACGAATTTAATTTTATAATTCCAATTATGATCTTAACATTATTGTCTTTACGCAGAGAAAGCATACGGATCAACCTTTGTGGTAAAGTCAATGTAAGAGTTAAAAAGGAATAGTAAGCCCCCATCTTGGAAGTTTTTGAGGGCCTTGCCCCCCTAAAACAAATTTTATATATAATAATATTAAATAAATGTATTTTAGATTTTATATATAATAATATTAAACAAAAATATTTTATGTTTTATTTTTTTCATATTTTCAACAAAGATTTTTTTTTATTTATGAAAAGTCATCTTTTCAACAAAAATTACGCTTTTATCTTAGAAACAATAGCTTTATTGAATTCTGAAAAATATATTTTTCACGTTTTCAACAAAAATTGCATTTTTATCTTATAAACATTGTCTTTCAACAAAAATTACATTTTTATTTTAGAAATGTCATCTTTTCAACAAAAACTACATATTTATCTTAGAAACATTGTCTTTATTGAATTTTGAAAACTATATTTTTTTTATGTTTTCAATAAAAACTATGTTTTAAGTTTTAGTAACATTATTTTTGTTGAATTCTAAAAAATATTTTTTTTTAATTTTCAACAAAAACTATGTTTATATCATAAAAATATCATCTTTGGATAAAGACTATGCTTTTTTATCTTAGAAACAATGTTTTTATTGAATTTTGAAATTTTTTTTCATGTTTTATAATAACGATTTTGTTTTTATCTTAAAAATGTCTTTTTTCAACAAAAACTACATTTTTTGTCTTAAAATTGTCATTTTTTTTATATTTTGAAAAATAAATTTTTTTCATATTTTTAACAAAAATCACATTTTTTATTTAAAAAACATTGTCTTTGTTGAATTATGAAAAATAATTTTTTTGTCTTTCTAACAAAAATCATGTTTTTAATTATAACTTTTGTGAGGATTTCAATAGCATAGTGTTAAAAACGTGATCTTTATTTAAAATGTATTAAGAAAAAATTATTTTAATAATATTTTATAAAAAATTTATTACATTTCTAAGGTAAATAACGTTGTTTATATAATCTAAAAAATATAATTAGGGAAAATAGAGAAAAATTTCTTTTTCCCTTTAAAATATTAAAAAACCTCATAGAGATGAGAGTTTTTATTTTCTCCCTACCTTCCTACTTTTTAACACTATTAAAAATCTTAAAAAACCTTACTAGTCACATTTCCTTAAACCAAAGTAAGGAATCAAGTTACACAAAGTAAGATTTTGAGAGGAAAAATTACTTTTCTTTGAACTGAATGCCCCTTTAGGGTTAAAAAAACAAAAGCTTGTGGGCCTTTTTCAAGACTAAAATATGGGGCTAGACCCCATACTTAGCACTGCATTTTTTTTCATTAACTAATGTTGAGTTACAACTCTTTACCTTCTACACTTTTATCTCTCAGCTGAAACAAAGCCTAAAAAATGGTGCACAAGTTCATCATAAGGTTTTTACTTCAATGTCTTTACTGAACTTCAGTAAAATTTCAAGTTAGCAACTTTTTTTACTAGATTTCTTTAATTTGCATATAAAAGTACGATAAATATTGAATGATAAAGCTCAGCCCTCACTTTATGTCCTGAATGTAGCCCATAAAACTTGTAATTAGGAACAATCTAATCATTCCTTGGGGAGAACCAAAGCCTACATTTAGTTGTTCAAACATCTAGTTGGTGGATAGGGGTATCTTGCTATTGTTTCAGTTAGGGTCGGCAACCCAACCCCTCCCTGGTAGGTTTTGACCCGACTCACCTTATAAGGTCGATTTTGTTTTAAATTGGGTTTTGGGTCGGGTAAGGCTAAAAAAAAATTGAGGTCGAGTCGAGTTTGGGTTTTAGTCAAACTCGACTTGATTTGATATTATATAAAAATTATTTTTTAATTATTTATTTATATAATTATATATTTAAATATTTATATTTAAAAAATAATATTTTTGTATTTAAAAAATAATAGTTTATTAATTTCTGGTCAGGTCAGAACGGGTACGATTTATACAGTGTCAGATTGGGTTTGGGACGAGCAAAAACCTGCCTCAACTTGACCTATTGCCAACTCTAGTTTTAGTCAAGTTAGGAAAGTTTTATAACTTTTATTTCTAACAATTCCTTTAGGACTTTGTTCTATATTAGTCTTGTTTTTTACCTAAAATCTATATATCTTAGTCTAGTTCAATTAAGGCTCATATACTTGCGTTTATATGACTAAGTATGGCTTGTTATTCATCACATCTCATAACTTTTGCATACAATGGCAATTAGCCTACTAATCAACATGAGCACTTATATCTTTGAAGCCCTAAAACTTAACCATCTCTTTTTCAACATTGTGGCATAATATATAGCATTCACAATTTGTTATTAGTAATAGTTGACTTGGAAAGTCTTCTAGGCCAAATTCAAAAATCATTTTGCTACTACCAACAATTATGATATGAAAGCATAGCTGTTTACCATGGAGGTTTTCTTAGGCCAATCCAAACAGCTTTATCTAAGTAATGTATAATGAATTTATAAAAAATTACTTTTCTTATAGCATTTCAACGGATTTGAATCTAGGCAATAAAAATAAAAGTACATTTTTTTTACCATTTTAGCTAACATTATTTGGTTAGAACTTATTTTTATATATAATTATTATAAAATTAAATGTTAGATAAAAGATGAAATTTGAACTTAAAAATTTTGTTAAATGATAAGTATATGTATCTTTTTATTGAGAGTTAGTTTCTAATTCTTAAACTAAAAATTAAGTATGAATATGATTATTCATGCATCATATATTTTCTCACAAGATAAGTATACTACGTATAAAATAAGTACACATTAAATATATTATTTAATCAAGTAATTACTTTTATGTTACACATTCTTCAGTTTCATTTCTTTTTTTTTTTTTGAAAGTATAAAAATAATAGTATGAAATAAGTTATTTTTTAAATTTGTTCTAATAATAATATAATTATATTTCATTAACCAAATAAATAAACATATAAGCATATTACATTACCATTTAAAATAAAATAATTAGTTTTATTTAGAACAGAATCTATAATTTTATTTATTCTATAAAAAATCATTTTATTTCTAATATGTAAAAAATATCTTTATTAATACAACACATTAATTAAAATGATTCAATGATTGAATTATTGACGTATTAATTTAAAATCTTGATTAGATGACTATCAATAGTTTTGATAACTATAATACAAATAGTTAATTATAGATATAATATATATATATATATATTACAACATAAAAGGTCACCAGATAAGACTTGCTGATGTATAATCTTATGTGTACAACTTATTTTGATGACAAATAGGATAGTTTCAAATATGTAGCCAAATAAGCATTCTTTCAATTATTTATCATATATTTTTATTAAATAAATTATTTAATATTCAAAAATTTTAAAAATTAAATTTATCCAAATCTTTCAATTTATATATAATCTTTATCCTAATTTAAATCACAGAAAAAAAAATCATAATTCACTATTATCATTGATACATTAAATCTAAAATTCAAATACTAATTTTTAAAGATCATATATTTTTCAATTAAATTATTGTAGTTTTAATAATTTTTTAACTTTTTTTCGTATATAATATTTTAATTATTTTCCTAATGAGGTTTTGGCTTAATAGTAAGGGGGAGGCCCTAGAACCTTAAGGTCTTAGGTTTAAGTCCCACCATGTGTGGGTTTGGTTATTTAGTTAAATTCTAGTTTATTAGTTGATTATTCAGTGATGTAATAGGTGATTATATAAATGTAATATTTGAGTAAATGTCATTTGATTATGAGTGTAACTTTAAAAAAAAAAACCTTTAATTATTTTAAGACTATGTAATTAAACATATGATAAAATTGACAACTTTATGATAACTGTAAAAGGCATGTTCAAATAAAAATTATGAGTTAAAGGCTTTGAAAAGAGTAATAAATATTAAAGTGTTGACAATAAAATATAATTTAGATATATATTTTTAGATAATTTAGATATATCTCTTTTAAAATGAATTTTTAAATAATACACTTATATCTCTTTTTTAATTTTAAAAATGTCATATATAATTTTTATTATTTATAGATGTCCTATTAATCCTTTAATATTTGATTATTTTTTAAATTCAAACATATTAAATATTATTTATTATATCCTTTATTTATTTAAAATCTACTCAACAATAAAATATTTCATATATTTATGTTTGTCAATTATTGTTATCTATAGCACGATTGAGCTTGCATTGAATTAAAAGGTCACATATGAAATATATATGTTCACTTCTAATTATTTCAGAACAAGTACATATTTTTATTCAAATTCTTCCTTTCTTAGCTTAAATTTCTTAAAATCTTCAATTTTTTAGTGTTTTGGTCAACATTGCAGATTTGCTGTTCAATTAAGGTACTTAAATTCTTTTTTTGCATTAATTTTATCTTTTAACATTATTGTTTATTTTCAACGCTTCTTTTATTTGCTTCATATTTTCTAATTATTTTCATTTCCTAATTTGTGTTTTTGATGAATATCAAACTTTTCAAACACTAAAGCAACATTTAGTGGTATTTTTTTTGTTACACCAAGAAAAAATCATTGAACAAGAAATTGGTTTTATGTCATTGATAAATAACATGGATTTCATTCACTAGATTTTTTATGCTACATGTTGATCCTGACTTTGTAAAGATCTTGCTTAAATATAATTACTACTAGCTATTGAACCATGCTTCGCTTGCGGGTATTTTTTCATTTGTGATAGTATGTGTTTTCCAATTGTCGAACAAAAAAAGGTGGATTTTCCTTTACTTCATTGATTGAATATGTAAATGGCTTGTTTGATGAATTTTCTTATGATGTTTCTTCATAATATAGTTCATAATATAGATGGATAGCTCTAATGTTATGTGCATTAAACTTGTTAATAATTTTGTCCAAAAAAAATGTTAATGATAAATTACTTAGATTTTTCAGATAATTGAATTATAGAAGCATTTAAGTACCTAAATAAAAAAAATAACAGCAAAAAAAAATTTATATATTTTGATTACCTTATTTATGTTGAATTGAGTAGGCCAATAATGAAGCAATTGTAATAGTAATCAAGCATCTCCATGGACGATCGAGTTGGACACGACCTAACTTAGAAGACCTTGACTTCCTCTCTATCATTTATTCCTTCATAGACTTATCCACCTTATATTTCTTAGGTACCCCATTACTTTCTTCTCTATCTTTTTCTCTCCCACGCTTTGAATTTGAGTCCCCTCAACATTGCCTATGTCATTGGGATAAGTGAGCCATGGTTTTGAGATCCATATCTTTAATTGGTGGGCTTTATCGATGTCACTTTCTACCACTTTTTCTACCATTGTAGAAACTAAAACTCTAGGAGGTGTGGCAATGGTGGAATGGGTACTTAGTAGTAGTAAAGAGGTTTAAAATAATCAAAATTCCAAAATTAATCCTTAAAAGCTTTTTTAATCTCATTATTGAGTTGGCTTTAGATTGGATAGTAGGGATAACTTTAATTGTTAATATAGATACTATATTTATATTTTAAAATATTAATATTTTTAATTTTTATATTAATACAAAAAGTGATAACATGAATTATGCCTAAAGATATTAAGCTGTAAAATATTGTTTTTTATGGATATAATGATATTAAGTTTTGCTTTGTCAATAGAGATTTTTCAATTCAAAAAATTTTAAATTAATTTTTTATCGTTTTGTAATTTGAATAGGATCTCTTGCGTTTAAATCATTGATTTTGGAATTGTATTGGATTTGAAAATGATAATCAATTATATTCCAAATGAATTTTTTTTAGGATCCAAGATAATTTCTTACCTACAAGTAACATAAAGTTTCTCATTACAAACTAAAATTTAACTATTTAAAAATTGGGAATTCTCACTCACCCCAAGTAATTTAAATACTTATTTTATTTTAAGAGTCTCTCTAGGGTTTCATCTATGAGAGAAGTTTATAGTCTTGTAGAATACAAGAGTTTTTAGCCTTAAGACCTATTTTGAATGGATTTTCAAGGATAAACAGTTTGAGTTTAGTTAGGTTGTGCGTTTTGGTAGGGACTCAGTATTATGGCAGACAAGATAAAAGATTTATGGGGGAATTTAATCTGCTTTTATGGGTGAGGAATTGGAGAGCATCATACCAAAAAATAGTAGTCTGATTGGATCAAATGGAGTGGAATGAAGATCGATGGTAGGGAATATTCATTCGATGAGATTGTTTAAAAAGAAGGCCATGGTAAGCACATTTAAAATAGTTTGGAGGTTAGCAAAGATAGTAGAAATCTCAATACTTTAAAATAATCTCTTCTTGTTCAAGTTTCATTTTAAAGCTGATAAGAACAAAGTATTGGGGTGAGCCCCGTTGTCTCTGTGGTCTTTTGACAAGCATATATTGTTGATGAAGCCCTATAAGGTAGAGTTGAGGCCTCGAGATTATTGTTTTTCTAAAGGGTATTTTTGAGTGAGAATGTATGGGCTCCTATTAAGGATGAGATCCTAAGAGATAATAAGAAGTATTAGGATGAAAATAAGTCTCTTGGTAAAAATGGATGATAGCTTGGAGGATAGAGGCTGGGTAGTGTTCAATCAGTTTCGAGTAGAGACTAACATCATAAAACCTTTGAAAAAAGTTATGCTAGTCAAATGTTGTATTCCTACATCAATGTGTGAGGAAGATTAAAATATGAACGCTTGTTGAATTTCTATTACTTTTGTGGCATAATAGGAAACATTGATACATAATGCGAAAGAAATCAAACATAATCATCCAAGGCATGTAGGAGAACACAATGTGGTGAGTGGTTATGTGTCATAGACCAAGACTTAACCTTCAAGTTTGTGTAGCTCTAGGAATCGAGCATGCACTTATTCAATGTCTTCGATCAACCTACCTGTAATGATTTATACCTTTGTGAGGTATTATCCATTTTAGACCTCACTGATCTCATAGTTTTATCCCACAAAAGGTACTTCATAAAAAAAAGGTGGTGTAAATCTTTTTATATCTCAATGACCCCCGATGTGAGATTAGAGTATCCTATCTACTCCTTTTTGGAGCGCTTGACGTGACATTCTCTTTCACCTAACCTCATGATGCCCTCATCACAAAGGCTAACCACCCTGTCTACCTTATTAGAGGTGCTTGACGTGGGTTAAACGGTCTAGGACCTACTCTGATATGACATATCATAGGTTGAGACTCAACCTTCAAGCCTGCGACTCTAATACCCCAACCTCGTGACATTCTCTTTACGGAGGCTAGCCACCCCGCCTACCTCATTCGAGATATTTGACATGAGTCGAATGGTTTAAGGCCTACTCTGATACCACTTATCACGGGCCTAGACTCAACCTTCAGGCTTGCGCACCTTCAAGACCTAAGCATGCATTCATCTGATATCCTAAATTAGCCTACCTATCACAATTCACACTTTTGTGAGGTATTACCTACTTTGGCCCCCTCTGACCTCATGGCCTCACAAAAGGTGCCTCATAAAGAAGAGGTGGTGTGATTCATTTTATATCCCAGTGACCCCTTTTCATGTCTGATGTAAGATTGGAGTACCCTACCTATTCTCCCTTGAAGCACTTGGTGTGACACTACGGGTGTCCCTAATCAGAGAAAAAAGTATGGGATTTAGGATGAGTAGGAAAAAAACACCTGCATGGAAGGTTAATTATCAAGAAGGATTTTCTTGCTCATCTAGCATGGAAAAAATAAGATAATAGAAGGTGGAAGGCTGTGATTAATCACTACAGCAAAATGGCATATTAGCGACAGTTTTGTAGCGGCCTTTCACTTACAAACGCTGCTAGCTTTCATGTTTTTATAAAACTTCAGGTGTTTATTATCCAAACGGCACTAAATATTCAAATAGCGACGTTGTTACTTATAAATGACACCCAATACTTGATATCAGAGGCGTTTTTCGACTAAAATACCTTTAATATTTTTTATTAAAAGTTTCGCTGAATAGTTAAGGCATTTTTTGGCAGACAACGCCTTCACTAATCATGTCATAAAAAATTGTATGATATTAATGAAAATGTTGTCTACAAGAAACACCTTTAATATTTAGACTAACAATTTCTGCAGGCTTATTAAATTTATTTTCTATAAAAATTCTTTCAATATTAAGCTTATCAAATTGTTTGGATCGTACGGATGTTTACCATAAGTTGTTGGTTCGATCTGCCTTTTAGCCCTTTTTTGGGTTTATGCATAGATTATTTGTTATTAATTATTCTAGGCATTTTTTTGGCAAAAGTGCCTTCACCAATTGCTTTTAAAAAAATTTCATAGAATATTGAAGGCGTTTTTCGTGGAGAGACACCTTTAATAATAAATAGGAAAACTATGGAGTCGATTCTTGAAGACATTTTTGGCCTAACTCGCATTCTATAATCCAATCAATAAATTTTTTTTTGGATTTTTAAAAGCGATTTTGTCAAAAACACCTTTAATATTCCATAGACAAAACTTGGATGGGATGGTTGAAGGCGTTTTTGGCTCGGAATGCCTTTAATATTTCCAACGATAAATTTTAATGGTCGAATTATTGAAGGTGGCTATAACCAAAAACGCCTTCATAAACATTTTGTTGGAATTATTGAAGGCATTACTCGTAGGAAAACGTTTTTCATAATCCATTTGATTAATTTTTAGTTGGTATTATTGAAGGTGTTTTGTTGCCCAAAATGCCTTTAATATTCCAGACAATAATTTCGTAGGGGGATTATTGAAGGCGATTTTGGTAGCATACGCCTTTAATGTTTTCTGTTATGGGTGATTGAAGACGTTTTCTTGCTAAAAATGCCTTTATTAATCGCATAAAAAAACATAATTGATACTTTATATATGAAGTCAGTTATAGGTTTATACTCAGAAAAATATTTGCTATCAATTATATATTTATGCCCAGAAAACATTTGGTTTATATATCTGATACAACGAATTACATTTTGGAATTTGCATAATGAACATTGTTGTATTTCAAAAAATTGACCACACATCCGAAATTAAAACTGATAACATTACCATATTAATATACTTTTTTGAAATAATCGTACTCAATAATTTAATAAGTACACATAGTGTATTCATATTAAGTATAACAATAATATTAAGCCAATACCCCCAATGTACAAACTTAAAGTTTCCATTCAACATGGCATGTTAAAAATATTATAATAATTTGTTCCATATATATTTACATTCAACCAACAATGTCTAACCTGAAGGTTTATCAACATTGATAAATGACAATACATAATCACACCATTCTTTACGGACTTCATCCAGCTTCTCTTCCGTGAAGCTTTTTTTACCCTCCTACTAAACAAATATCATAAGTAAATGTTAAGAAATGAGAACATAAAGTACCATTTTATTTTTTTGAATATATAACGAGTTTATGAAATTTATACTAACCTTGAATGTTGTGGTCATAAAATCATGTAACACTATCTTCCGCATAAAACGAAGGACATAATATCCATATTCAATATTACAGGGTTGATGAGGTACCTGAAAATTAAATTGAGTTGGTTTAAAAAATATTTATCTACACAAACTCAGCATTAAAAGAATAAATTTGACATTTACTGGTAATGACACCCTTTTTAGTTTCTTTATCTTCTCATTGAATGCAGATATTATCCTAAATTGAAAAAAAAAATTAGTGGGAACATAAATAAAATTTCTTATGAAGAAACAAAACATATATAATATAATAAAATACTGTAATACCTCTTTATAAAATTTTGAATATCGGGGTTAGGAATCATCGTTGGACTAACTGAATTAAGAAAGTATGGTGTTAAGGATTTGGTGTCAATCATAATAAGCACCTAATGACGACTATAAAATATTAACAATGATGTACTCAAAATAAGCATCAGATCATAGAATGGAGCAGGTTGGAGTAATTAAGGTTGGACTATAGCTTACTGCGCATTATACGGGAGCAAATAATAATCAACCAGTCTTTTCATGCATAGGATCATATGATTAGCATGATACGCGACTATGCCACTCCGCTCACTAATGAAGTTAAAGTCAATGAATCTAAATCTGTTCATCAACTGTCTCCCATTCAACTCTATATACAAGAAGCTACACGATAATAATCAATATTGCTAGTTAGTATTACACTATAATACTAACTTACTACATATTGAACGTGCATATTTGTATTTATAAGCTAACCTCATATAAGTAACGATTTCAGCAACTAATAATTCATCTATTTCACAAAATTCTTTCACCTCATCCACACCAATGAAAGAAAATGATTGTTTATCAAATAAGTCTTCCTCAGACTCAATGGATATGAAGTTTTCGTCAGTAAAATTCTCCAGCAAATATTTTGTTAACTTATTCATAGAGGCCTGAACAAAGATCAAACTTTGAGTCTGAACATCCTTTTATAATATTTAATGAAATATAAGTATTAAAATCAAATCAATCAATATAATAAACAAATTAATATTCAAATTATAAATAATATCATAATTCTTGGGTGGTAGCAGATTATGGGATGGCTTCGTTACTTGCAATGAAAGCTTCTCGTATGGGGATGATGCTATTAGGCTAAGATACTGGCATAACTTGCTACATTGCTGCCAACATGGACTCCAAAGCAACAAGTCTTTACTGTTGGTCATTGAGGCGTTGCTCCTAGTCATTAATTTGTTGCTGTTGTTGCTCAATTATTGCTTCATATTGTGCATTTCACATTTGGGGGTTTTTGGTTGTTTACCAAA
The DNA here is from genome assembly GCF_047325235.1 of Durio zibethinus. Taxonomy (NCBI): domain Eukaryota; kingdom Viridiplantae; phylum Streptophyta; class Magnoliopsida; order Malvales; family Malvaceae; genus Durio; species Durio zibethinus. Next base: position 8,190,449 of record NC_143174.1, on the reverse strand, counting down.
ATACGTTGATGGCAAGATAAATTTTCCAAGCCCACGAACCCGATTAGGCCTTTCTTTAGCACTTAATCCTAAAGAGAAAGGATCTTCATCATACTTCACCAGATTTTACTTTGGCAGCATAATCATCCTGAAAGACAATAATAAGTTAGGTTGTTAGAACAAATCTACACAAGCTAGTATACATTCATGCATACAACCACAATGTCAATCATACATTATATAAAAAAAATAGTTATACATGTAATCTTTTTTGTCATTTTCTTAGTTGCTTCATCTGCGAATGATCCGTCCTTTCGTATATGTCCTTGTTTCCAGACATCCCATTTGAAAACTTTTGTGTTTGAGCTTATCGATTCCTATTAAATTATCGCAATAAAAGAATCAGAATGTATGAAATGAATGTTCATAGATATTCATTAATGAGTATAAAATAAGTGTACAAATACATACAAGCTGATGGTGATATTGCTGTTTAGCCCGAATGTCTTGATGTTGTTCTTTGATTTTCTATAAAATCAAAAAATTATGTCAATTACATCTGAAGATCAAAGGTTATATTGCATAAAAACTTATAAACTTAGACTAATTTGGTAATGGGTTTGCGTACCGAAAAATCTTTTGAAAGCCAATGTTGCACAAAATTTATCTAATCTTCAACACTTATGACATCTACATATGCCACAAATGGAACAGCCCAAACATCACCTTCACCAACCAGCGATAAAATATATTGGGTTGTCAATATGCTTTTAAAGTCTCTAAAAACTTTCCCAATAGATTACAACACAATCTTTTTACACTCAATTGGGACGTCGAACCATTCCTAAATAAGTTAACACAAATAATGTCAACACATTGAATTTCTATTAAATGATCATATAATAAATTTTACGAAATAGTTGAATAAACATACCACAATGGACTGCCATATCTCATCCTTTAGATCATTAGAAACTCGTTGCCAATCGGTGTATGTAATTGAAATCCTCCAATAGACGATGGCTCTAATATGAGTAGCCATCTTGACAGCTCCTTCCAATACAAGTTGCTCACTTTAATTGAAGTTACATGAATTTTTGTGTCAGTCACTTTGATTTGTTTATTTGGGCCCCTTCTTCTTCTTTTTTGGTCTACACTTCTTTCTTCTGCATGTCCATTAGAAGGAGAATGATGTTGTTTGGAGTCTATATTACTTGTAATATTGATCATAATTATACGAATTACACAATATGACCCTCTAAATTGATCATTGTACTTAATTTAATACAACCAATATCATACTATGTACAGAAACAACATTTAGCATACCATTTAGCAATGTGTTCATACACATCTTTCAGCAAACCACTCAAAAATACCAGTTAGCTCCCATTCAAACCCATTCAGCAAAATAATATAAGACAACAAGGTTCAGCAAATCATTCAACATGAAATATTATTTAGACCCCTAATATCATACAACACCATTCGACAATACAATATTAGTCAACAAGGTTAGGCAGACCACAATATTTAATGCGTATTACATAGAAACAACATACTTGCAATATGAATAGAATCTTGGATGACTATGCTGACAATGATGTTAATGAAAATATATAAACGTATACGTCAATATTAAAGAACTGAAAAAATAAAAATTCTCTATTGAAGGTGTAAATAATACAGTAAACTAAAAAAAAAACTTATTGGTTAAAACAAACATTCGCAGTGGTGATTTGTTAAAGGTTGGTAGTGAAGAATGGGAGAAAAAAAGCAATGGTCTGCTAGAAATATTTTTAAGTGTTTAGTTTGTTTGGTTGAATAATGCAGCTTTTAATCATTTTATCCACCAGCGCTCTACAAATTCCTATGTTCAAGGCAGGGAAATGAATATAAAATTAATTATTAAAGGCATCTCCATGGAACAATGCATTCAATAATCACCTGAAAATTTTATTGGAGATTATTGAAGGTGTTTTTTTACAAAAAGGATGCCTTTAATTTTAAGCCTTTAAAATTGTCCAACCAACTTATTAAATGCGTTTCTTATAAAAAAAAGCATTTTCTAATTCTTGAAAATTATAAAAGGTGTTTTCAGTAAAAAATCACCTTCAATAATTATGGATTTCTAAAGTTTATAACAAATTATTAAAGGTAATTTATAATAAAAGACACTTTTAACAATCCAGGAAAATTTTTTAAGGGAAATTATTGAAGGTAAAACCGCCTTCAGTAATTATCTATAAACTATGATATGAATTATTAAAGGTATCTTTCTTGGATATACACCTTCAATAACATTATTAGAATTTGTGTGATGATATATAGAAGGTATTTTACAGTAGAATACGCCTTTAATAATTCTTAAAATATTACGTGAGAAAATTTTGAATGCATCTTTTTCTAATAAACGCCTTTCATTACCATCGTGGTATATTGAAGGTGTGTCATAATAAAAGACGCCTATAATAATCCAAAAATTTTTTTTTAAGAAAATTATTAAAGGCGTTATTTTTTGCAACTGCCATCAGTAATTATCTACAAACTATGATAGGAATTATTAAAAGCGTCTTTCTTGGATATACGCCTTCAATAATAGTATTAGAATTTGTGTGACGGTATATACAAGGCAATTTAACAGTAGAAGATGCATTTAATAATTTCTAAAATTTTAAGTGAAAAAATTTTATTGGAGATTATTGAAGGCATTTTTTACAAAAAAGATGCATTAATTATAAGCCTTTAAAATTATCCAACCAACTTATTAAAGGCGTATTTTATAAAAAAAAAATGCCTTTTCTAATTCTAAAAAATTATAAAAGGCATTTTCACTAAAAAATCGCTTTCAATAATTATGGATTTCCAAAGTTTATAGCAAATTATTGAAGGTGTTTTATAATTAAAGACCCCTTAATAATCAGGGAAATTTTTTTTGAAAAATTATTAAAGGCATTGTTATTTGTAACTGCATTCAGTAATTATATACAAACTATGATAGGAATTGTTAAAAGCGTCTATCTTAAATATAAGCCTTTAATAACGGTGTTACAATTTGTGTGGCGTTATATAGAAGGCATTTTACAGTAGAAAACACCTTTAATAATTCTTAAAATATTTAGTGGGAAAGTTTTGAAAGTGTCTGTTATTAACAAACACCTTCAGTAATAGATTATTAAGTTTAAAGGTATATTCAAAATGCATTTTCTAATAAACGTATTTCATTACCGTTGTGGTATATTGAAGGCGTGTCATAATAAAAGATGCCTTTAATAATTTGAAAAATTTTTTTTAGGGAAATTATTGAAGGCATTGTTTTCTGAAACCACATTCAGTAATTATATACAAATTGTGATAGGAATTATTAAAGCTGTCTATCTTAAATATACGCCTTAAATAATAATGTTACAATTTGTGTGACGGTATATAGAAGGTATTTTACAGTAAAAGATGCATTTAATAATTTTTAAAATATTAAGTGGGAAAATTTTGAAGGCGTTTGTTATTAACAAACACCTTCAGTAATGGATTTCTAAGTTTAAAAGTATATTGAAAGTGCTTTTTTCTAATAAACGCCTTCTATTACCATTATGGTATATTGAATGCGTGTCATAATAAAAGATGCCTTTAATAATCCAAGAAAAGTTTTTTAGGAAAATTATTGAAGGTATTTTTTTTCTACAACCACCTTCAGTAATTAACTACAAACTGTGATAAAAATTGTTAAAGGCGTCTTTCTTGGATATACGCCTTCAATAACAGTGTTAGAATTTGTGTGGTGATATGTTTAAGGCGCCTATAATATATTCAAATAATATTTATGAGGGAATTATTGTTGGCATTTTTTGTTAGTAAACGCCTTCTACAATCCTATCCAATAAAAATCTTCCCAAACTTAGCGCATCCAATCACCAACTTCAAGCTTCATTTTCATTGTTATACTATTTCTTTTTTCAGACCAAGTACAATTTACTTTCACTTTCTTTTCACTTTTAGTATGCGAGCATTGTCTTTTAAAACCCTATTTTGACTATTCATAACTTATTGACTTTAACTTTTATTTCATTCAACTATTCCTTCAGCTTTTGCAATTCGTGATTTTCTTTTCGGTGAAAAATTTTTTTACAAAACCCACCTTATTTCACCTTATGTCAACCCCAAGTACAAATACTCTTAGGTATTGTCTACGTTAGCAGCAGAGTTTTAATAATCATAATATTTGGTAGCTGATAAATTACTTCACAATAAGGAGTTATCATTCTCTGTAAGTATTGGTCTTGTTATTATTTTTTATTTAAAACATAGTAAACTATGCAATTGTACATGTTCGTTTTCATATTAATTTTTTATATACATTTGGTCTGATAATGTAGCAACTAATAAATGGATAAGAATTGATTGCAAAAGTTAAGATTAAGTCAAGAGTACAGAGATGGAGTGAAAAATTTTCTTAATTTTGCATTTGAGAATACAAGTGAAGATAATATGATATGATCGAGTGGTAAAATGTGCTAATATCGAGTGGTAAATGCGTAAAGTTGTTTATGAGCATTTAATTTGTATTGAATTTCTATCGGGATATGTTAATTGGTATTTTCATGAAAAGTTTGTACCGTCAAAGTCTTCCACTATAATTTTTTCAACATCAAAGGCATCCCATCACCAACATGATCCCTTTATAGCAAATGACATTGAAGGCATGTTGCGAGATGCTTTTAACATTCATAACCAAAATTTTCATAATCTTTCTCCCTGAAATGAAAGATTTAATTAGTCCAATGTTGAAATGCATGAATTTGGTGAACTTGGGATAGGTGTACATGACCAACAACCTAGAGGAGAAGCATCAAAGTTTTATTGGTTGCTTGAGGAGATGAATGAAGAACTTTTTGAGGGATCAAAGCATTCAAGGTTATCTTTCTGTGTTCGTCTTTTTCACTTGAAATGCTTATGTGGATGGATGGAAAATTTTTTAACTTTATTATTACAGTTTATGAAAGAAATGTTTCTTTTTGTAAAAATCCATGAATCTTATAAGGAATCAAAAAAGATGATCAAGGATTTAGGTCTTAGATATGAAAAAATTCATAGTTGTCTCAATGATTGCATGTTGTATTGGGGGGATAGAAAAAATCAAGAATCTTGTCATTTGTATGGTATTTCTTGTTGGGTCGACAAAAACCTCGATGAAAGGTTGAATGATGATGGTGATAAGGTATTTGTAAAAAAAAAAAACTTGTTAAGGTTTTACGTTATTTTCCATTAATACCAAAACTTCAACGACTCTACATGTCTTTCAAAACTATAGATTTAATGAGGTGGCATCATAAGAAGCGGATGGATGATGGATTATTGAGACATCTTATAGATTTTTTGGCAAAGAGTCATTTCATTCTATGTTTCCAGACTTTGCATCTGATCCTCAAAATGTTATGCTTGGATTGGCATCTGATGGATTCAATCCATTCCAAATGATGAATACTTCTTATAGTACTTGGTCAGTTGTATTGATTCTTTATAATTTACTACCATGGATTGCTATGAAGCAACAATAATTTATATTTGTCTATTATAATTCCTAGGGAAAAAGGTTTGGGTAATGATATAGACATCTACTTACAACCTCTTATTAAAGAGTTAAAGCAATTATAGGAAAAAGTTGAGACCTATGATGCATTAAAAGCAGAGAACTTCAATATGTGTGCTACTTTATTATGAACTATCAATGATTTTCTTGCTTATACGAAATTATTTGGTTAGAGTACAAAAGTCATTATGCTTTTTTATGTTGTGCTGCACAGACATGTTCGATGTGGTTATGTAATGGTAGGAAGTTCTGTTATATAGGATATCATCGATGGTTAGATAATAATCATCGATTTAGATTTTAAAAGCATCTCTTTGATGGAACTGAAGAGTTGATAAGATCGTCTTTACCCATTAGTGGGTCTAATATCTTATCAAAGTTAAAAGATATCAAAAAATGACTCCATCAAAGAAAAGAGTGAGGGACATCTTTGAAGATGTCTAGCCTCATATTACGCAAGTTGGTGATAGTCATATAGAAGTTGGTGATCTTGATGTTTAAAGTGATGAAGAGGATGATGGAGTAGATGATCCCAATGAGTATGAGTTGTGAAAAAAAGTATATTTTTTGAGTTACCTTATTAGGAATATAATTTATTATGCCATAACCTTGATTTAATGCACATAGAGAAGAATATTTGTAAAAATTTTATCGGGATAATTCTCAATGTGAATAGAAGATCCAATGATGACTTAAAAAGTCAACTTCACCTAATTGATATAGGGATTCACCCAGACTTTCATCTGATGTTGCTTCCTATTAGTAAATATTGATTGCTTGCTGCTTGTTTTAGGATTTCTAAAGTAAAAAAAGATGTGTTTTGCTAGGTTTTGAAAAATGTCAAAGTTTCGGATGGCTATACGTCAAATATATCAAGATGTATGAATATGAAAGAAAGAAAACTTTCTTCATTGAAGTCACATGATTATCACATTTTGATGTAAGACTTACTTCCAATTGCTTTACATTCATCAATGTCAAAGTAAGTGACTTCTATGGTAATTAAATTGAGTAACAGATTTAAATATTTATGTTAGAAATGTATGAATTTGGAAGAGCTTGACAAAGTTCAAGATCGAGCAGCGATTACTTTATGCCATTTAGAGAAGATTTTCCCTTCAAACTTCTTCACTATTATGATGCATTTGGTTATCCACCTTCCATACGAAGTAAAGGTCGATGGGCTAGTTTATTATCGATGGATGTATCATATTGAAAGGTATTATTTGTTAATAGATTGATTACGTTTTTATTGATTATCAAGCCAATCTATTTAAAATAACATATGACTAATGTTTTATGCTATAGGTTTTTGAAGAGCTTAAAGTCTTATAGTCATAACAAACGCTATCCGAAAGGTTCTATTGCTGAAAGATATTTAGCAGAAGAATGTATGATATTTTGTGCTCATTATTTGGAAGATGTTGAAATGAGATTTGATAGACCTTCAAGAAATGTTGGTATGCAGCATACAGACTCGACCTACAGTTATCTTTTTCAAAGTTTTGGACAATTTATAGGCAAAGCTGAATTGGTGGAGTCAGATGATAAATCTTAGACACAAGCATATCGATATGTTCTTTTTCATCATGACTCAATTAAATCGTTTCGCACGTAAGTTGTTTAGCAAGAAAATTATTCATTACATTAGGCATAATTTATTTTGTTTTTTTTTTTTAATGTTAATACTTTATCATGATGCGTTATAGTGAGTATAAAAATAATTTGAGAGATCTACATTATCGACAATCAAACCCTCAAGAGGTTGATAAGTTGTTTGCTGAAAACTTTCATGAATGGTTAGGAGCAACTATAAGTAATGCCATACTTCCCATTATTTTTTATCTACATAAAATGCTTATGGTAAAAATAACATTAATAACATATATATATTTATTCCACTTTTATAGGTTTAGAGTGGAAGGCTTGTTAGTGAAGAGGGGAAGTGTCTTTCACATAATCCAAATCGGATTGTGAAACGATACAAAGTTTTCATCATCAATAGATTTAGATTTCACACAAAATCTCATGAGAGATTTAGAAGTACACAAAATTCAAGAGTTGTGGTGACTTTATCAACTACTAGCTATGCTAGTGCTAGGGACACAAACCCTATAGAGGAAAATATTGACTATTATGGCATGATTAATGACATCATTGAGTTGAATTATTATGGCAAGTGAAAAGTTATCTTATTTCGGTGTGATTAGGCATATGTGAATAGTACGAAGGGTCTTAAGAAAGATCAATATAGATTTACACGTGAATTTTCTCGATTAATTCACACTAGATAACAACTCATCAATGAACCTTATGTATTTTCATCTCAAGTCAAACAAGTATTTTACTCTGAAGATCCGAAAGAATTGGGTTGGTTTGTTGTTTTTCGAAACACACCTACAGACTTATTTGATATGGGGTTAGATACCAAAGATGATGTTGAACATGAAACTGAATGTTATCCTTTTGCTGAATAAAACTTGGATAAGAATATCTCCAGTACCTACGCTCAGTGGGTCTGCGAAGATGTTACTGAAGACATTTACAAACCATGATTTCGTGCACCTATAATTTGTAATTCAAGTGTTTAAGACATAATGTAGTAAATAATAGTAGGTAAATAATGTCACATTCGCTATTGTATAATTATTGTCTTCTAAATCATACATTATATTTTGATTTAATTAAATCGATATGTTCTTTATATATTGTAGGTTTTGATTTCTTAAATTGAAAATGTCGTTATATATCTTCTGAACTAACATTTTTTCTATATTCGCTTTTATGATGTAGGTAAGCTTTAATGCGGAGAAGTAGGTTAAAAGAAAAACATATTAGAGATATCAGTTCAAAACCGTCTGCAGCACTTGTAGATATTGGCTATTGACTGAATCTTTTGGAGGTAAATGAACGTACTGTTAGATTTAACTATGTCACTTCTAACCCTTCAACCGATATTAGATCTGGCAATATGGGAGGTCTAGGTTTAGATAGTACCCCATCAATTAATTATGCTTTAAATTTTAATACAGGTATGATATACTTCAAATTTTAGAATTTAAGTATAATGATAAAAGTATTATGATTTTACAAATATATTTTATATTTTTTACAGTTGATAACAATAGTCAACAGAGAATTAGATGCCGGATAACTTTGAAGGAATTATTTGCACTACCTCCTAATGAGCATGTTGTAGTGTCTGCAAATCTGATAGGCAACCAATTGGTGATGAGCCTCAACTATTGGTTGGATTTCTAGGCATGCTAGTCCATAATGGAATGAAATTGCCTATTCATTATGAAACATGGCATAATATTCCAGAAGAAGTTAAGGCCGATGCGTTAAACTTTATTAAGGTATTAGTATAATTAATTAGATATATTCAAAATTTTTATTTTACATTTTGTTTATTTATTCAAACTTTTTTTATTGTATTATTACAGTCAAGATTTGTACTTAAAATACTAACTTCATTTGTGCTTAAGTCATTGGGAAAAAAATGAAAAAATTATAAGTATAGTTTGAAGAATAAGTATTTTAATCGAAATACTATTGTGAGGCGATGATGCAAAATCTACCTCGTAATGTGATTAGGTGGTAATATGAACAACTGGTTAGATTTTGGTTCTCAAGAAAAGGAGAGGTACTAGTTTATAACTTTGCATAATATAATTAAATGATAAAAGTGTTTGATGGTTTTAGTTGGTAATATTTGTATTTCTATCATATATGCAATTATTTTTTATGACAAGAAAGAGAACAGATTGGGATTGGTAGCAGAAAGCAATAGAAATATAGCTATACAAGTGGATTAAAAAGTTTTGCAAGAAAGCAAAAAGAAATCGTAAGTTTATGATAATTAACTTATTTCAATGAATGAACTTTTTTTGTCGTTAAAAGGTAAATATAGAAATTAACATTTATTTTTCTGTTTTAATAGATTTGATTGTTTCAATAAATGATATTAAACTTATCAGAAGTTTTAAACTTAGTTACATAGATGATATGTATGAAAAGTTACTATTTACATATATTTACGCCTTTATTATCTGATTGTTGTTATTATTGTATTTTAACACTTTTGATAGCTTCAATACTTGATATTAAGCTTGTCCGATTGATTGAACTTGGTTTCTATGGTTGATATGGGAGAAATTAGTTAGTTATGTTTGTTTGGGAATAGTTTTGCATATAAAAGGCAAATATACAAATAAATTTTGGATGCCTTTCAACATATTGAATGGCTTCAATCCTTCATATTAAATTGGGAGAAAATAATTGAATTTGGTTTTCATGATCGATATGTGTGAAAGCCCAAAATGCTTTTATTCTTTGCGTATATTTAAGACTATTGTGTTGTTATAGGGCCAAAATATAAATAAAGGAGATTAAGGTTATTCGAAATTTTAATACTTGATTGATAGGATTGATATGCATAAATAAGTTACGGTTGATATGATCCTATCAAATAACATATGGTTTTATATAAGAGAATGAGATGGGCAATACAATTGGACGTGTAAAACTTTTTCACGTAACACACACAAAAAATATGGATTTTACATGAATGTCAAAACACAAAAAATGGTGGTAATTTGTATCATCTATTTTAACATAAAGTAAATATTAACTCTTTTTAACATATAATCAATTAATTATTAAACTTGATAGCTGTACATGACAAATTCACAGGAGAAAACGAAAGAGAAAATGGCTACTGAGATTGAGGTAGCATCTGAAGGTTCTCTCAACATACAAGAAATGAAAAATCGGATATTCATAGAAGTTGCTAGAAAAAAAAGGCATGGATGGGTCTGAGGCCTTAGATTGGGTCCAACGCCATCTACCTACTATGAACATAACTCTCTATAATTTACATTTTCAGCAAGTCGATTTTCACGAGACATTTCAATATTGAGAGAGGAGTTTTAAACTATGCAACAACGTTTTCAGCAAATGGATGCAGAAAAAGAACATGAGCGTGCCAAAATTAAAGAAGAACGTGCTAGAATGGAGCTAGAGTGTGTAAAATTTCAATAGTTGCATGATCGATTCGATCATCTTATAAATTTTGTGCAACAACAATTTTTAGGAAATGATCTTGGTGCCCCATCAACTTAGGTATTATATTTAGTAAATATTAAAATTTTTAAATAAACAATAAGCATACAATGAAGTGTTAAAAATTGTATGGTATTATTTAGCAGGTTGTTGAGCACGCTAGTGACCAAAGTGAAAAATTTTCTTCATCAATTGGTAGCCAGCAAAATGTATGTAGTCATCCATTTCATACATTTTAATTTTTTATTTGGTTAATGTATTTACAATATTTGAATGTTATAGACTAATTATTAAACTTTGTATTAACTAGATGGATATTTAAACATGAATGAAGTTAATATTAATTTCAGTTTCTGAATTTAAGCTCTTTATTGAAAATAAAATTTATTATAAGAAATTTTAAAAAATATATTTTTACATAATGGCAGCGTTTGCGTTGGGCAATGCCACTAAATGAATAATTTAGTGGTGTTTGTAGAATAAAATGCTATTATAAGTAGCGGTGCTATTTCCAGCAAACACCGCTAGTTAGGTGGCATTTTTTTATAGAAATGCCACTAAAGCAACAACGCTTTTGTCATTACAATGCCACTAAATTAACGGCATCTAAAAGATACAAAAGCAACAACTATTGAGGCATTTTTAGATTGAAACGCCTTTAAAATAGCGACGTTTTCTGTTAAAAACACCGTCAATGCAACGGCGTTTTTCTGAAAAAAATGTCACTGAAATAGTGGCGATTAAAAGATACAAACGCCGTTAATATTGAGCTATTTTCAATTTTAAACGCCTCTAAAATAGTGACGTCTCAAAGATATAAACGCTGCTAAAATGGTGGCGCTTCAGATTAAATGCCGTTAATATTGAGGCGTTTTTTTTTTTAAAATATCACTATTTACCGTGATATGTGTATAGGTGACACTCTGCATGATGTTTTTTTTGTAAACGCTGCAACTTTATAGTGACGTTAATATACGTCGCTAAACAATAAAAAAATGCTGCTAAAAATTAAAACTCCTATAGTGAATCCATGACCGGAGTAGGAAATGTAGGAAATGGCGGTATTTTTAGAAACGGTCCAAATCAAAAGGGAATCTCGGAGTAGGGCGACATTATAGGAGAAGTAAGGAGAGGTTATGCTGGGATAATAAATCCCGTGTCTCAAGGAGATAAAATATGAATTGAAAGTTATATTGGTTGAAATTTGAAACACGTGGGGAAACAAAATAACGCAGGCCCAACAACTAAACCAAGTTTTGAAAATATAAGGGGCTTATGGAATGGGCCAGCTGAAGACAGACTAAGAAGCCGAACAGGGAAGAATCCACGGGTGAATAAGCCGAATGTCGACACCTTTGGTGAAAATATAGAAACATGGGCTGGCAGTAACACAGGAAAAGGAGACAAAGAAAACAGAATTCCGGGTGGTTGCATTGTAAGCAAAGGCAAATGGAAAAAAATTACGCGTTCAGCTTATAGCAGTCCACGCGAGGCCTTGGTAAAATTGGGAAAGAGGAAGCAGAATGAGACTAAAGATGATGGTACATTGTTAGAAATTGATGCGCCTAGTAAGAAAAGTAGAGAGATGGTGGTAGAAGAAAGTCTAAACAACTAAACAACTTAAAAGCGGGTACTAAATTCCAGGCCTGCTGAGAACCATAAGGTGTGTAACATGGAACTTTCGCGGGCTTGGGAACCCACGAACAGTTCAGGTTCTTCACAAAATAGTAAAGAGAGAAGGACTGAAATTGTGTTCTTGAGTGAAACAAAATTGAAGAACACAGCTATTGACAAAATTCGTAAGAAGCTTAATATGCATTTAGCTCTCGAGGTGAGTGCGACTAGAAAAAAGGTGGGTTGGCAATGTTATGGAAGAATGACGTGACACTAAGTCTGATCAGTTACTCGAGACACCACATCGACATGGAAGTAGTGGATCAGCATGGAGAGGAATGGAGGTTGACAGGTTTTTACGGAGAACAGAATATAAGAATGAGAGGCGAAGTGTGGAATATGCTGCGAACAATTGCATCAAATTCGGGGAAACCATGGCTTTGCTTTGGGTACTATAATGAGATTGTGTGGGATAATGAAAAAGCTGGGGGTCGACAAAGAACTGAATGGCAAATGCGGGCTTCCAAACAAGTAGTTGAGGATGTTGGCTTGGAGGACTTGGGATACACAAGGATATGGTACACCTAGGAAAGAGGGGAGGGACCAGATGCAATAAGGGAGAGCCTGACCGTGCATTGGGCGATGAAGGGTGGAAGGGCTTATTCCCTTTGTATGCAGTGTGTAATTTAATTTGCAATGAGTCAGATCACAACCCAATAATGGTTGATACTAATGGGAACGCAAGAAGGAGGCGACGTGGTAATAAGAAGAGATAACTTTTTTTAGGCCATATGGGCCAAAGAGAATGATTGTGAGCAAGTTGTACATGACGGATGGGAGCACAACAGCCATGCAAATTTTCATGCAAAGTTAGACAATGTAAGGAATGGTTTAGCAACGTGGCATAACAAGTGTTTTAGAAACCTTCATGATGACATTGAAAAGGTAGTACGTGAGCATAAGAAATACAAGACGGTTGGGCCAAGCAAAGAAGCTAGTGCAGAAGCAAAGAGATTAAGCCATGAACTTAATGGACTTTTGAAGAAAGAAGAGGTATTTTGGCAACAAAGATCGCGAGTCTCATGGTTACGGGAGCGGGACAAAAACACAGCTTTTTTTCATGCATAGGCATCTGGTAGGAAACTAAATAATTTTATCCGAGGACTGGAGAATGAAGCAGGGGTGTGGAGTGAAGATTCGACAGAAATAAAAGAGATACACTACAAGAAAATGGAAGATTAGTGGTAGTTTTGTAGGACCTTTTACTTACAAATGCCGCTAGCTTCCATGTTTTTATAAAACTTAAGGCATTTATTATCAAAATACCACTAGATATTCAAATAGCGACGTTGTTACTTATAAATGCCACCCAAGACTTGATATTAATGGCGTTTATTGACTAAAACACCTTGAATAATCCCGTCTTAAAAATTTGAGTGAATACTAAAGGTATTTTTAGTAGAAAATGCCTTGAATAATCTAGTTAAAAAAAATTCATAGGGAATTACTGAAGGTATTTTTGGCAGACAACGCCTTCAATAATCTCCTCATAAAAAAAATGTATACGATTATTGAATGCATTTTCTACAAGAAACGTTTTTAATAATTTGACCAAATAAAAAATGTCTTCAATAATTATCATATTAAAATTTTAGGATCGTACGGATGTTAACCATAATGTGATAAGTTCGATCCCTCTCTTTAGCCTTTTTTGGGTTTGTGTAGAGATTATTTGTAATTGATTATTTTAGGTATTTTCTTGGCAAAAATGCCTTCACCACTTGCTTTAAAAAATTTTGGAAAGAATATTGAAGGCATTTTTCACAGAGAAACACCTTTAATAATCCATAGAAAAGATATGGAACCGATTCTTGACGACATTTTTGGCCGAAGTCGCCTTCTACAATCCAATCAATAAAATTTTAGTAAGGATTATTAAAGGCCGTTTTTGTCAAACATGCCTTCAATAATCCATAGACAAAAGTTGGAACAGATTTTTGAAGGCATTTTTAGCTTAAAACATCTTTAATATTTAAGACGATAAATTTGAATGGTCAGATTATTGAAGGCGATTTTTTCCAAACATTTTGTTAGGGATTATTCAAGGCGTTATCGATCGAAAAATGCCCTTAATAATCCATTTAGTTAATTTTTAGTTGGTAAAAACCACCTTCAATAATCTATACAAAAAAGTTGGAATGGATTCTTGAAGGAAATTTTTGCCCAAAATGCTTTTAATATTTCACATAATAAAATTTTTGGTGGGATTGTTGAAGGTGATTTTGGTAAAAAATGCTTTCAATAACATTTTGCTAAGGATGGTTCAAGGCATTTTCTTGCTAAAAACGTCTTCATTAATCCCCTGAAAAAGATATATTTGATATTTATATGTCAAGTCAATTGTAGGTTATGCCCATAAATCATTTGAAGTCAATTGTATATTTATGCTTAGAAAGCATTTGGTTTATATATGTAATACTACGAATTACATTTTAGAATTTACATAATGAACATTGTTGTATTTCAATAAATTGACCACACATCCGAAATTAAAATTGATAACGTTGTCATATTAATATACTTTTCTAAAATAATCGTACTCAATAATATATTAAGTACACATGGTGTATTCATATTAAGTATACCAATAATATTAAATCATTACCCCAATGTACAAACTTAAAGTTTTCATTCAACATAGTATGTTAAAAATATTATAACAATTTGTTCTTCATATATTTACATTCAACCAACAATGTCTAACCTCAAGATTTATCAACATTGATAAATGATAATACATACTCACACCATTCTTTACGGACTTCATCCAATTCCTCTTCCATGAAGCTTTCTTTATTCTCCTACTAAAAAAAATATCAGAAGTAAATGTTAATAAATGAGAACATAATGTACTTTTTTATTTTTTTGAAGATATAACGAGTTTATGAAATTTATACTAACCTTGAATGGTGTGGTTATAAAATCATCTAACACTATCTCCCTCATAAAATGAAGGACATAATATCCATATTCAGTATTACCGGGTTGACAAAGTACTTGAAAATTAAATTGAGTGAGTTTAGGAATAATTTATCTATACAAACTCAACATAAAAGAATACATTTCACATTTACCTGTAATGATACCCATTTTAGTTTCTTTGTCTTTTTATTGAATGCAAATATTACCCTAAATTAAGAAAAAAATTACTTAATACATAAATAAAATTACTTATGAAGAAATAGAAGATATATAATATAATAAAGTGTAATACCTCTTTATAAAAGTTTGAATATTGCCATTGGATTAATTAAATTAAGTAAGTATGGCATTAAGGATTTGGTGTCAATCATAATAAGCACTCAATGACAACTACAAAATAATAACAATGATATACTCAGATTACGCATGAGATCATATTTTGGTAAGGTTAGAATAATTAAGGTTGGAATATAATTTATTGTGCATTATATATGAGCAAATAATAATCAGTCGGTCTTTTCATGCATTCGATCACATGATTAGCACGATAAGTGACTATACCACTCTGTTTACTAATGAAGTTGGGGTCAATGAATCTAAATCTGTTGGTCAATTATCTCCCCTTGAGCTCTCTATATAAAAAGCTGCATGATAACAATCAATACTGCTAGTTAGTATTACACCTTAATATAGATGACTACATATTAAATGTGCATATTTGTATTTATAAGCTAACCTCATATAAGCAACGATATCAACAGCTGAAATTCATCCAGTTCACAAAATTCTTTAACCTTTTCTACACCAATGAAAGAAAATGATGGTTTATCAAATAACCTTTTCTCAGACTCAATGGTTATAAAGTTTCTTTCGGATAAATGCTTCAGTGAATATTTAGATAACTCATCCGTGATAGTCTGAGCAAGGGTCATGCTGTGAGTTTGAACATTATGCTATAACATTTAATGAAATATAAGTATTAATACCAAATCAATAAATATAATAAACAAATTAATATTAAAATTATAAACCAAATCATACTTCTTAGGTGGTAGCAGAGCATGAGTTCACTTTCTTACTTGTAACGAAAACTTCTTCAATGTGGATGATGCTATCAGACCGACCTACTAGCATGTTATGCTGCATTGCTTCTAACATGGACTCCAAAGCAGTGAGTTTTTACTATTGGTCATTGAGGCATTGCTCCTGATCATCAATTCATTATTATTGTTGCTCAATGATTACTTCATATTATGCATTTCTCATTCATAGGATTTTGTGTTGATTACCAAAAAACTTTGATGACAAGACAAATTGACCAATCTCACGAACTCGACCCAGCCTTTCTTTAGCGCCTAATGCTAAAGATAAAGGATCTTTACCATACTGGGTTACCAATTCACCAGATTTGACTTTGACACATAATCATCTTGAAAGACAATAATAAGATGGGCTGTAACAACATATCTATACAAGCTAGTATACAACCATGCATACGACCACAATGCCAGTCATACATTATATTAAAAAAATAGTTGTACATACAATCTTGTTTGTCATTTCTTCGGTTGCTTCATTCGCATAGGATCCATCATTTTATAGATGTCCTTGCTTTCAGACATCCTATTTGAAAACTTCGGTGCTAGAGCTCGCTGATTCCTATTATTAACTGCAATAAAAGAATCAGAATGTATGAAATGAATGTTCATAAATATTCATTAATAAGTATAAAATAAGTGTGCAAATACATACAAGCTCATACTTCATATTTGCATATCCATTTCTTACTGTCCGATGGTGATATTATTGTTTGGCCCGAATGTTCCATTGGTTTTCTTTCATTTTTTATAAAAGAAAGAAATTACATCAATCACATATAAAGGTCAAAGGCTATACTGCATAAAGACTTATAAACAATATTTTTGGTAATAGGTTTGCGTTCTGAAAATTTTTTTGAAAGTCGATATTGAATAAAATTTGTCCAATCTTCAACACTTATCACATCTGCATATGCCGCAGGTGAAACGGTCAATACATCACCTTGATCAGCCAGCGATAAAATATATTAGGTGTCATAACGTCCAGATCCGGAGATCTATCGCTAGACATTGACTTAAAAGAGTCGCCACCAATCTTTTTTATCTAGGTGCGATTGGCCACCTAAGTAATTTGTCCTTTCAGGGAACACCTAAATTTAAGGGTCCCTAAAAGAATAGGTTCGGGTATACTAACCAGAATAGGGTTCGAGAGTTCGGTTACGTGTGAGAAAGGTTATAGCACCCTCACAACGCCCATCAAAAGATGGTACCAGCTTAATTTTGTGTTATCTAATAAGCCTTAAAAATTTATCAAGTAATTAGTTGTTAGAAATTATTCTCAATTGACTCTAATACTTTTAGCAGAAAATTGAGAAAACCCCCTCACCTCAAAAGTATGCTAGAAAATTACTGTTTCACTTGCAGAGGCTCCATCGTCGGATTTATTCGACATTAAAGAAAATTCAAAAAAAATAAAAAAAAAAAGAAAAAAGGAAGAAAAAAAATGATTGCTTTTGTACAAGGAAAAATTGATACTTTCAACTTTTCCCTCAAAAAAATTTTGGAAACTTTAATTTCGAGGAAAATTGATACTTTCAACTTTTTTCCAAAAATATTTTTAGAAAGTTTATTTTTAAAGAAAATTGATACTTTCAACTTTTTCCTAAAAATATTTTTTGAAAACTTTTAATTTCGAAAAAAACCTTTTTTTGAAAATTTATTCTTAAGGAAAATTGATACTTTCAACTTTTCCTTAAAAATATTTTTTGGAAACTTTTAATTTCGAGGAAAATTGATACTTTCAACTTTTCCCAAAAAAAACCCTTTTTTTGAAAATTTATTCTTAAGGAAAATTGATATTTTCAACTTTTCCCTAAAATATTTTTTTTTTTAATTTTATTTAAAGAAAATAAATAAATAAATAAAATAATAAAAAATGAAAATAAATAAAAAAATAAAAATAAATAAAAAATCCTAATATAATAATAATAAATAAATAAAATAAAATAAAAAAACCTGGGATCGGCTCGACTCGACTTGAGCAAGAAAAAATGGCTAGGAGCAGCGACTTAGGGGTGTCGGCTTGGCTTGGCTAACGGCTTGAGACACGGGTCACACGTGGGTCGAAAGCGGGTCGCGTTCGGGTCGGGTCGGATCTTGGCAAAACGCGCGGATCCTTTGGGTTACTTAACGCAAAAACGACATCGTTTTGGGATGGTATATAAGGCTGATTCCTTCGTTTCTTCAACAGAAGCCTTCTTCCCTCTCTCTCTTCTTTCTTTTTCTCTCCCTTCTCTCTAAAATTTCTGAAGAACTCTGGTTAATATTCACTGAATTCTAAAAATTTCATCAGAATCTAAGTTTTTTACCCGAAATTCATCAAAAAATTGGTCAGTTTCTGGGAATCTTCACCGAAAACTGGGCAACTGGCCGAAAACTTCAAACTTGACCGGAATAGTTATCGAAAAATTCAACTTTCGTCAAAAAATTTAACTGGAATCTGAAAAATTTCCAAAAATTTCCAGAAAAAAATTCACAGAAAAATCTCCCAAAATTTCCCACCGATTCCTAAAGCTATTCTGACGCCTCTAAACCCTTTTTCAGCTTTCAAATCTATTTTATCTGCCTTTTTCTCTCAGCCAATAACTCTTTTCTCTATGTTTTTCTTTCTGTTTCAGTACCTATTTATAGGGATTGATCAGAAGAGTTTCTGATCAATCCCTATTCCTTTTGGATGGGGATTCAATCTTTGAATCCAATCTGGATTCTAATTGAATCCCCATTCACGGTAGGATTCTTCAAAAGAATTCAATCTTAGCCAAAAAAAAAAAGAAATCAGATAAATAAAAAAAATTAATAGATAATTAGAAAAAAATAGTAAGATAAATAAAAAATATTACAAGATAAATAAAAAATAATAATAACAGATAAATTATAATATATAAATGAATAAATAATAATAAATATATAACTAGATAAATAAAATACATATATAAATATTAACAGAAAAGAAAGAAAAAGAAAAAAAATAAAGATATATATTAATAAATAGTAATAATAAATAAATAATAAATACATAAGATACAAAGGAAAATATATACATAAAATATAAAATAAAGATAAAAATAAAAATATAAAATACAAAATAAAAGCAAAATTGGGCTTACCCATTTGGACCAGGCCCAATTGATCCGGGCCTGGACCAAATTAGGTGTCTACACCTGCTCCTCTTTGCACATTTTCTGTGAAACATAAATTGTGCAAAGACGTAGATACCCAATCAAGACCTAACTCGACATTTTTTTTATTTTTTTTTGTTTAAGATTTGATCAAAACTGCTCTAATCAGAGGCTCAACGACTTTGAAAAATAAATAAAGCTCCTCTAATCAGAGGCTCAACGACTTTGAGAAAAATAAATGGCTCCTCTAATCAGAGGCTCAATGACTTTGGAAAATAAATGGCTCCTCTAATCAGAGGTTCAACGACCTTGAAAAGTAAATTGCTCCTCTAAATAGAGGCACCACGACTTTGAAAAGTAAATTGCTCCTCTAAACAGAGGCAACGAAACTTTGGAAAGTAAATTGCTCCTCTAGACAGAGGCACCACGACTTTGGAAAGTAAATTGCTTCTCTAAATAGAGGCACCATGACTTTGAAAAGTAAACAGCTCCTCTAAACAGAGGCAACGAAACTTTGAAAAGTAAATTGCTCCTTTAGACAGAGGCACCACGACTTTGAAAAGTAAATTGCTCTTTGACAATCATGTCCAAAGGAGTTGAAAATTGTGTTTGAAGGAATTTCAGAAGATTATGCCCAAAGGCCTTATAAATCAACCCCGATACCAAGAGATATCCTATTTCAAGGATTAGGAACTTACCTGACAAGCTTTTTTTTCTCAATTTTGAAAATGTTTTCACATCTATCTCTTCTATATGGGATTTTGGAATACCCCTGCTTCTTGAATTTATGTAGTATATGCTATGCAATGTATATGAAATTTCATGCATGTTATGCAAATGTTGGCTAATTAACTCTTATTTAGTTTGTGGTACTCAAGCTTCTTAAGCTCTTTTCTTGGGCCCTAAACCCTTTGATTCTTCAAAAACTGGATTACGGTGCTCTTTTAAGATCGAGCCAGTATAGCTCTCAATCACCTCTTTCGCTCGTATTCTTTCTATAAAAAAAAATTTCCTTTCAAATTCAATGTCCTTATCGAGAACTGAACATCTCGATTATGCCTTTATCACTTTTAACTTATTCAATGTAATGTAAAAATCTTTCATGCTGTTACTCATTCATCGATCATTATTTCAAACTAAAAAAGTAAGAATGCATTTGTACATTTCTTTCATTGTAGGGTATTAGGAAGAAAAGAATATGAATGGTTGAGAAACAGTTACTAGAAAAAAAAACATAAAGAGTGAAATAAAATGTCTTTTATTAGCTAAAATGTTGGCTAATTTTGGCTAAGAGAGAATTACAAGGATAAGTATGGGGACAAAGCCCAAAAATGAACAATCAGATAATCATAGTAACATATCTCAAGGTTTTTTTGAAAATCTAACTCTCTGATGTATTTAACAACTTGGAGCTCCTCCGAATTTGCTAGTCTCCATGCCAACGAATTTTCAAATTCGAAGCTGTATTCTCTTTGTCTAAGCTGTCTTTTCAGGTTTTCAACTTAAACAAACACCCTATGACTTAAACCGCCCTTTTAGGGTTTTCACCTTGAGTCTTCCTTTTTCATTCACTTTTTTTTTTCATTTTTTTATTTTTTTATTTTTTTATTTTTCTTCAAGCATAGTATTTCTTTACAACATCAAAATTTATAGGATGTGGTAAATCATTTTCATCCATCTCAGTCAGTATCAGCACTCCATCCGAAAAGGCTCGTCTCACCACATATGGTCTTTCCCAATTCGGAATCCATTTTCTTCTACTGTCATGCTGGATTAAGAGGATTCTTTTCAAGATCAACTCTCATTCTTAAAAGGAATGGGGTTGAATCTTCCTATTATGAGTCCTCATCATTCTTCTTTGATATAGCTGACCATGGCACAGTGCAGCCAATCTCTTTTCTTCTATGAAATTTAATTGTTCATAGCATTCTCGAATCCATTCAGCTTCTTCCAACTCAACTTCTTTTAGAACCCTCAAGGAGAGGATCTCTACTTTCACTGGTAGTACAGCTTCCATCCCATAAACAAAAAAAATGGGGTTACCCCGGTAGAAGTGCTAACTGATGTTTGATATACATGTAGTGCAAATGGTAACTTCTCATGTGAATCTTTATAAGTCTCAGTTATCTTCTTTAGAATCTTTTTTATATTCTTATTGGCTGCCTCAACTGTCCCATTCATTTTCGAACGGTATGGTGCTGAGTTATGATGTTTAATCTTGTATTAAGCACATATTTCTTGCATCATCTTACTATTTAGATTCTTGGCATTGTTTGAAATAATTCTCTCTGAAAGTCTATATTTACAGATGATCTCTCTCTTTATGAACTTACAAACCACAGATCGTGTTACACTTGCATATGATGCTACCTCTACCTATTTTGTGAAGTAATCTATCATCACAAAAATGAATCTGTGCCCGTTAGAAACCTTTGGGGCAATAAGACCAATGACATCCATGCCCCACATTAAGAATGGCCAAGGTGGTGCCATAACATGTAAAGCAGATGGTGGATCATAGATCTTATCAGCATATATTTGGCATTTATGGCATTTGCGAGCATAGTCAATGCAATCACTTACCATTGTCAACCAGTAATATTCTACCCTCATAATCTGTCTCTCCATCATATGTCTACTGATATTTTCCCCACATATTCCATCATGCACTTTTTCGATGATTTTTTTTACTTCAGTTTTACTTACGCACCTCAGTAATACTTAATCTCGACTTCTTTTGTACATAACATCTTCATCCAGAAAAAAGCTCATAGCCAATCTTCGGATGACCCTTTTATCATTTTCTGTCGCTTAAACTAGGTACTATCGATCTTTAATATACTGTAAGATGTCATAATACCAGGGTTTTCCATCATCTTCTTCCTCTACATTAGAGCAATAAGTTGGTATATCCTTAACATTTAACTTGATGGGCTGAATGTCGGTATTATCATTAATTCGAGTCATTACAGTCAGAGTAACCAATGCATCAGCAATCAAATTCTCTTCTCAAGGTAAGTGGTCAAACTGGATATCTTCAAATTGTTTCATCAAGTCTAGAATATACTTATGATATGAAACGAGTTTGAAGTCTCTTGTCTCCCATTCCCCTTTCAATTAGTATATAACTAGAGCTGAGTCTTCGAACACTTTTAATGCTCTCACTCCTCTATCTATAGTAGCCTACAAGCCCATGACACATGCCTCATATTCAGTAATATTATTTATGCAGTTAAAATTTAAGCTTACTGTTATAAGGTAGTATTGTTCTTTTGGAGAGATCAGAATTGCTTAAATTTCATGTCCTAAGGCATTGACAGCTTCATCAAAATACATTCTCTAATATTTTTCTTCATGCTCTTCTTTCTCTAGTTGAGAAATAGTCATTAGGTCTTCATCAGGAAATTTCAACTTCATTGGCTCATATTCTTCAGTAGTACGGTCTGTAAGAAATTTTGCTATAATGCTTCCTTTTATTACTTTTTGGCTCACGTATATAATATCATATTCTGAGAGCATTACTTGTCATCTAGCAATTCTTTCAGACAAAGAAAGCTTCTTAAAGATATACTTAATTAGATACAATTTTGCTATAAGCCATGTGGTATGATAAAGCATATACTGTCTGAGTCTTTTGGCAGTCCATGCTAATGCACAACATATTTTCTCTAATGAAGAATACTTGGATTCGTACTCTGTGAACTTTTTACTTAGATAGTAAATAACTTTCTCCTTTCGACTGACTCGTCTTATTACCCCAGCACACATCGTATTGAATTTTTACATACTGTTAAGTACAGAATTAAAAGTTTTCCTGGAACAGGTGGCACCAACACTGGAAGGTTTGACAAGTATTGCTTAATTTTATCAAACACCTCTTGACATTCCTCATTCCATTTTCTAGGATTATTCTTGCGAAGAAAATTAAATATGGGATCACATTTGTAAGTAAGCTGAGAGATAAACCGAGAAATGTAGTTCAATCTTCTCAGAAAACCTCAAACTTCCTTTGGTGTGCGAGGAGGTGACAAATTTTGAATGGCCCATATCTTATCTGGATCGACTTCAATTCTTTTTTCACTAACCATAAAACCTAGTAACTTCCTTGACTTTACCCCAAAGGTGCACTTGGTTGAGTTTAATTTGAGCTGGAATTTTTTTAACCTCTCAAATAACTTTCTGAGGCTGGTGACATGATCTTCATCCTCATAAGACTTTGCAATCATATCGTCTACATACATCTCAATCTCTTTATGCATCATGTCATGAAATAGTGTTACCATGGCCCTTTGATATGTTACCCCAACATTTTTTAACCCAAAAGGCATGACCTTGTAACAAAAGGTTCCCTACATAGTCACGAAAGTGATCTTTTCCATATCATCTGTAGCTATTTTTATTTGATTATACCCTAAGAAACCATCCATAAAGGAGAAAATCGAATGCTTAGCCGTGTTATCTACTAGTGTGTCGATATGAGGTAAATAAAAGTTATCTTTTGGGCTAACCTTATTCAAGTCCCGATAGTCTACACATATTCATACCTTTCCATCATTCTTAGGAACTGGGACTATATTGGCTACCCACTCTGGATACTTAGTCACTTGTAGAAAACTACATCAAATTGTTTCTTCACCTCTTCTTTAATTTTTAGTAGCATTCAGGCTTCATCCGTTTCAGTTTTTACTGAACTGGCTTACATTCTAGTTTTAGGGGTAATCTATGCTCCACTATCTCTGTACTCAGTCCTAGCATATCTTGGTAAGACTAAGCAAATACATCTACAAATTTCTAAAGTAGGTCTGCCAATCATTGTCTATCTCCTGATGAAAGTGAAGTGCCCATTCTGACATCTTTCTTATTCTCTTTATCTCTCAAATTCACTAAGTCAACTATCTCTTGGTGAGGCTCAATTGACTTATTTTCTTGTTCAATCAATCTCATTAGGTCCAGAGGCATAACATATTCCTCAAAATTCTCTTCATTGTTAAGTTTATCAGTGTTAATTAAATTCTCAAAGCTAACCTCTTGATTGTTATAATGATTATTTTCATGTTCATTTAAAGACCTGAAATTGGATGAAATGGGATATGTTGGCAAGATATGCTTGAAAAGATGGAAATAATGAAGACACAATAAGAAATGAATGAAAATGCATTTTTCTTATTTTTTATTAAAAATAATAAAAGATAAATGCTCAAACAAGAAAGATCACCCCAATGCCTTGGGCAATAGCTATTGGGATGTTACAATTACATTGTATTAGTCTCAAAAGTCACAAGCATCTCGATGGCACTCTAATTATTCAGCTCATAATCTGACAGACAAAGGCGAACCCACTCATCTTAATTAAGCCTCACTTCATTTTTAACAGCATTAATGGTCAACTGGGCAAAAACGTTTTCCATATTTTTTCCTATATCTAGATGAATCCTCAAGGTCTGAAAGTCTCATACAGGTGTGAGATAACCATTAGTCTTACTGTCTTTCCTACTGGCCTTTTTTTGACCTTTCATTCTGTCATCTCATAGCCTAGGCCTAATCTATTACTATTGTCTATCACCGTCGGGGGTTCTTTTATTCCCTGTAAGTTTTTGCCAGCCTCAGTCCTGGATACCAGCCTTTATTGATGACTTGGCTCATTATTATCCTTGAAAAAAGTTGACTTTTAAATCTTTCACCTATAAAATTAACTAATTCAAAAGATCGATATGAGTATTCTAATGCTTCTTCGATAGCCTTTACATATGGAGTATTCAATGGTTGGGTCACTAGCATATCTTCTTCCCTGACTACCACTACTAATTGATCTTCTACATTGAACTTGATCTTTTGGTGTAAAGTAGAGGGGCACAGCTCCTGTCATATAAATCTATGGCCTTTCTAATAGATAGCTGTAAGATAGAGAGATATCTATCACTTGAAACTTTACATTGAAAGTGCATGGCCTAATTTGTAAGGGCATCTCGATATCCCTTAAGATTTCTCTTTTGGTCCCATCAAAGGCTCTCACAATCATCTGATTATCCTTATATGAGAGTAATCAATGGGTAGCCTTACCAAAGTTGACATAGGTATGATATTGATAGCAAAGCCATTATCGATAAGGACCTTGGCTATGATATGGCTCTTACACTTGACTGTGATATACAGAGCCTTGACATTTTCTTTTTTCTCTAAAGGAATCTCATCATCATTGAACGAAATGTGATTCGACATGACTAAATTTTTAGCCAGGTGGTTCACATATTCAACAGATACATTATGTGCCACGTATGCCTGATTCAACATTTTCAGTAGGGCATTTTGATGTGGCTTTGAGTTTAGCAATAGTGATAGTAATGAGATTCAGGTTGATATTTTATTTAACTGTTCAATAACTGAATACTCACTATATTTTACCAGCTTCAAGAATTCACAAACCTCTCTTTTTGATATCGACTTCGGATGAGCTTCTTCAGGTTCTACTTCAGGATTATTTCATCCTTCTCTTTTTTTAGCCTTCTTTCTTCTAGCCTTTTTTAATATTTTTAGAGTGTAGTATCTTTCACTTCAGGTAATACCTCCTACACCAGTTATATTAGAAGCGTCAGCTTTGGAGACATTCTCTTTTTACCCTTAAATCATTGTATCATAGCCATATCTCTAAGGTACAGCTTTATCATCTTTATACGAAAAAGAGGTTGAAACTTTAAAAGTTATCGACCTAAGAATAAGTTTATCTATGATTGACTTTGGCTTGTTCCCACAATGAATTGTCACTGGCTTTGGAAACAGCTTTGCAGGCTTATCGATCATGGACACCTCAACACTCTTTAAGTCTTCTCTTCCTTCATAAACCTCCATCTGATATGAATCCAAGAGTTTTTACACCTCTTGGTGAAACTGCTCATAGGTTTTAATAGAATGGCCTATTGCCCCATTATGATACTTACAACTAGTACCAGCTATATATGCTCCATGATAGCTGTGTGAACTTATTAGTTGTATCATGTCAGCTTTCTGTAAAACATCGAACAATTGACTGAGAGGTGTCTTAATATCTGTCACTTCTTTCTTCACATGGCGCTCCTGTTCTTGACTTATAGCATTCACATTATGATTTGATAAGGGATTGCCACTAACATTCGGTGTAGTCACCCATTTTGTATCAAAACAGATCATTCCATCCTTGATCAACCGTTGCACTTTATGTTTTAGAGTGGTGTAATTTTTGATAGAGTGACCAGCGATCCCATAATGATAGTCACAATGGGCTGTGGGATCGTACCACTTGGGGTAAGGTGACTTGAAGGGTTCCAATTTACTAGAAGCAATCAAATGACTATTGTAAAGCTCCTTATATAATTCTGTATAAATCATTGGAATTGGGTCAAACACAGATTTCTCACGGGTAGTTCATTACTCTCGTGAACCACCCATGGGGTTAGTTGGGCAAGTTTGGGGTCTTGGGGTAGGCTGATTGTTAAGACTGTATGTGGTATTTTGAGGCCTATGAGGGGTTTGATATGTTTGGGGGTAAGGTGACTGTACAAATGATTGATATGGGTAAGGGGAAGTGTTATTTACAGTAGGGTAATATGACAAGTATCCTGGTGGTGAGTAAGGTTGATAGCCCCCAAATTACTATCTATCAAAGCTCACGACCTGAGCTTCAGTTTTTTTCTTTTTCAGGATTCTCTTACTAGATGCTTCATTTTCTTCTAGCTTATCATTCTTGATGGCACTTTCAATAATTTCTCTTGAGATTACCATACCAGTAAAGTTTTTTATTGCATTTCTTATCATCTTTTCATAATAAGAAAGTTTCAAAGTGCTAACAAACAGTACTATGGTCTCTTTCTAAGTCAGTAGAGGTTGTACCTGAAAAACTATATCCTTTCATCTCTGAGGTATTCTTTAAAAGACTTATTTACCTTTTTCTTCAGATTCTGTAAAGACAAACGATCAAGAGCCAAATCGATAATGTGTCGATACTGACCAATGAAGTCATGAGTCATATCGCTCCAAAAGTGAATGTGGGTCCTGTCCAGCTGAACATACCACCTGGCAGCGAAGCTAGTAAGGCTATCTTGGAAAACATGTATAAAGAGTTTTTCATCATGAGCATGAGCTACCATCTTCCTACAATACATGATGATGTGGGTTTTGGGGCACTTCGTACCATCATATTTTTCAAATTTTAGTACTTTAAACTTATGAGGAATGACCACATCAGGGACTAAGCAAAGCCCAGCAACATCAACTGAACCATAAAAACCAAATCTTTCTACAGCCCGTAGCCTTTGTTCTAGCATACTAATCTTGGAGCTTTCTTGAGTTTTCACTCTTATCTTTTCTTTCTCTTTCTCTTTCAAATTATCTAGATCAGGAATTGGTTCTACTACCTTTTTAGTAAAGACAGGATTTATATAACTATTATAATGCCCTAGGTTGGAAGCTGACGGTATTCCAAGATATGTTGGATATGTGAAGTGTTACGGTGGAACCTTTTGAGCAGACTGAGCTTGAGGGGGCCAAAACCTAGAGGATACAAAGGGTCATCCACTTCTTACAATGAGGGAACTTGTTGGCTTGTATTTTTTTCAACTCTTTTTCCTTTATTCAACTTATTGAGAGCATCCAGAATTTTGCTCAACTCACTTTCAATCTTTTCCTATGTTTTTTCTATCTTTTCAAATCTGTGAGAATTTTCTTGCTCCATTTGTCTGGCTCTGGATCTTGTGTTATATCGATGGGCAGAGTTCTCATTGGATGGAGCTATCCTTAAACCTTGAGTATAATGCCTTAGAATTAGTAAATTTGTATGACTATCATATGGTTACTTTATGAATGAGAATGCAATGAATAAAAAATACATGTATGCAAAGAACATTTGCCTCAAAAATGGTATTTAACTAAAAGATTTCATTTATTCCAAAAAACTTTTATCTACAATGAGTTTATCATCCTAGAATTATAACCATAAAATTGTTTGATATGTTCATACTGGACCTTGGCTTCCTCAATGAAGTTCAACAGATGCTGTCCATGCTCTCCTATTGGGGTTACTACTCGTTTCAATGCCTTTGCCTCTTCCACCATTTCTCTTATCTTGCATACCCCTTTACAGATTTGGGTCGTTAGATGCTCAATGTATTTTTATCTTCCTAAGTTCTCTCTCTTACCACACCAAACTTGGTATGATAATTCTCTATGCTCCCTAACCAATGCAGCAATGTGATCTCCTTGTTTATTTAACTTTTACCTTAGCCTGCTCAAGTAACTGTTTAGCATGTTATTCTCTGTCTGTACTTCGATACTTTTTTCTTCCAAATCAGCATACTCTTGCTTCAATCTTGTATTTTCCTCAGTCAGCTCGACAATGGTTATCTTTTTGGTCTTTTCTCTCACACATAACCTTTTATGCTCTTGATGTAACTTTGCTAGGTCTTTAATAGCTGTATCACGTTGTCTAGTAATCTTGTGAACTTTAACTTCATAACTTTTAACTCTATCTTTCCACTGGGCTTTTTCTTCTTGAAGCTACTGGATTTCTTGCTTTAACTTACCCTTTTCAGATTTAAATTTTTTTGTTGCAAGCTCTAATTTCGATGGTGCTTCTTCAAGTTTTTCTTTTGTTAATGGTTGAAAGCTTTCATAAGTGAATACCATTTTTTATCTTCATTTTGCTTTCCAAACCAAGTACCTTAAAGTAACTTTATCAGTAAACGGTCCGGGACTCACTCTTCGAGGATTTGTCCATGCTTTAATCATCTCATTCATCCTTTGAAATGCTTTAGGCTCACTGTAAGAAAAATCTAACTGATGAAGCCCATAAATCATAGGAACGAATTGTTCTCCCCTAAATTACCTTCTTACTAGAAGTGGTGAATAATTTGTTGCTCCTTATAAACCCAGAAGTGGGACCACTGTACTATCCCCACATTGATACAACATAGGCTCACGATTTATCCATGGGGCCAACTATCTCACTTTGACGTTGGTCAACCTTTATAGGAAAGTTATCCATTCCTTTTTAGACTTTCCTTCTGACCACCCACTTTCACAAAATTCCTTGATCGGAGCATGATTACGGATATAAAGCTTTGAGAAAGCACTATTTCTCTGTTCAAAATGGCTTTTCATCTATAAGTACAACAACTATATGCAACCTATGAAATGCCTTTCATTTCGATGATAATAACTCAAAGATCTGATAATCTATGCTAATATTACTACTGAAGGGTTACAGTCATTGATCACACTCTTGAAGAAGTCAACCACCGCTATCTCAATATAACCCAAAACCTTTAGGAAGATCACCATTCCGTATACAGCCAAGGTAAATATATCTAACCCCCATTCTTCATTGGCATGTTGCACCAGAAACTCATGAGAGAACTTCCAAGATAGGCAAACCTTTCTTATTTCTTCTTTGTATGAGAATCCACAGCTTCTTTGTCTATCCCCATGAGTTGAGTCAGACCTTTATGAAATCTTGACTTATGTTTTTTGACATATATCTTGTCAGGAGCCTTGAGGTGTAAACCCAGCAAAATAGAATATACTTCAATGGTGAGAGTCATATCAGTTTCATTAAAGATGAAGCACTTATATGCAAGATCCCAGAATTATGCTGCAGCTCTAATTAGTTGATCATCAACAACTACTGCTAGAAGATGTGTTATATGACTGTGTCTCTAGCAAAACTGTTCTTATCTTGACAGACTCATCTTCTTTCAGATATCAACCAAATCTTCTAGATTATTCTGTTTGAGAAAGATAGACGATTCTTGAGATAGAGTAAAATCATATCCGATTGGTAAACAATTCCCCATTTTTAGTTGAATCTTTTCTACTGGGCCCTTACTTCGTTGGGTGTCTCACAAGGCGCTAATAGGATGAAGAGCAAACTAGTCATTCATTGGAGTCCATGAAAAAAAATTTGTTGAAAATCATCTTTTAAGCAAATGTTCTTTATGCAACTGTATGATATGAGTATGAACCAATGTAGAAGAATGGGAGAAAAGGTTAGTACACCCAAAAAAAGTAAATAACTAAGTAAATTTAAACATCACACAGAAAAAAAAGAATGAACCCTATGCTTCTAGTCAAATCTAAAAGGGAAGAATAGTGGCTTTATCTATAGGTTAGGCACTTCTAAGGTTCACTGTATGTGGTTTAAGGTCAAAGTCTAAAGGTTCCCAAATTGCTCCTTACATTTTTATCCATCACAGACTAGTAAGGTACCCTAAAGACCTCACGAAAGCAATAGGTGTTTTACTCCTTCCTAGAGGGATGTAGCTCGGATATAAAGCTCATGTTATGCACATACATATGAATGACATAATTAATAAAATAAATAAACATGAATGAATAATAACACATATATACAAAAAGGTTCAATTTTATTAGGCTTTTGGATAACACAAATTTATTTGCTGGCCTGACTCTCAGTTTCCCTAGTGGAGTCACCAAGCTGTCATAACGTCTAGATCTGGGGATCTATCGCTAGACATTGACTTAAAGGAGTCACCACCAATCTTTTTTATCTAGGTGCGATTGGCCACCTAAGGAATCTGCCCTTTCAGGGAACACCTAAGTTTAAAGGTCCCTAAAAGAATAAGTTTGGGTCTACTAACCAGAACAGGGTTCGAGAGTTCGATTACATGTGAGGAAGGTTATAGCACCCTTACAACGCCTATCAAAAGATGGTACCAGCTTAATTTTGTGTTATCCAATAAAACTTAAAAATTTACCAAGTAATTAGTTGTTGAAAATTATTCTCAATTGACTCTAATACTTTTAGCAAAAAATTGAGAAAATCCCTTCACCTCAAGAGTATGCTAGAAAATTACTGTTTCACTTACAGAGGCTCCATCGTCATATTTATTCGACATTAAAGAAAATTCAAAAGAAATAAGAAAAAAAGAAAAAAAGAAGAAAAAAAAATTACTTTTGTACAAGTGAAAATTGATACTATCAACTTTTCTCCCAAAAAAATTTTGAAAACTTTAATTTCGAGGAAAATTGATACTTTCAACTTTTCCTCAAAAACCTTTTTGAAAATTTATTTTTAAGGAAAATTGATACTTTCAACTTTTTCCCAAAAATATTTTTAGAAAGTTTATTTTTAAGAAAAATTGATACTTTCAACTTTTCCCTAAAAATATTTTTTGGAAACTTTTAATTTCGAAAAAAATCTTTTTTTTGAAAATTTATTCTTAAGGAAAATTGATACTTTCAACTTTTCCCTAAAAATATTTTTTGAAAATTTTTAATTTCGAAAAAAATTGATACTTTAAACTTTTCCTAAAAAAAACCCCTTTTTTTGAAAATTTATTTTTAAGGAAAATTGATATTTTCAACTTTTCCCTAAAATGTTTTTTTTAATTTTATTTAAAGAAAATAAAATAAATAAAAAAATAATAAAAAAATGAAAATAAATAAAAAAATCATAATATAATAATAACAATAATAAATAAAAAAAAAACCTGGGATCGGTCGGCTAACGGCTTGGTTCGACTCGACTTGAGGAAGAAAAAATGACTCGGAGCAGCGGCTCAGGGGTGTCGACTCGGCTCGGCTAACAGCTTGAGACACGAATCACACGCGGGTAGAAAGCGGGTCGCGCTCGGGTCGGGTCGAATCTTGACAAAACGGGCGGATCCTCTGGGTTACTTAACGCAGAAACGATGTCATTTTGGGAGGGTATATAAAGCTGATTCTTTCGTTTCTTTAGCAGAAGCCTTCTTCCCTCTCTATCTTCTTTCTTTTTCTCTCCTTTCTCTCTAAAATTTCTGAAGAACTCCGGTTGAATATTCACCGAATTCTAGAAATTTCATCGAAATCTAGGTTTTTTACCAGAAGTTCATCAAAAAATTGGTCGGTTTCTAGGAATCTTCATCGAAAACTAGGCAGCTGGCCGAAAACTTCAAACTGGCTGAATAGTCACCGAAAAATTCAACTTTCGTTGAAAAATTCAACTGGAATTTGAGAATTTTTCAGAAATTTTCAGAAAAAAATTCAGAGAAAAATCTCCAAAAATTTCGCACCGATTCTTAAAGCTATTCTGATGCCTCTAAACCCTTTTTCAGCTTTCAAATCTCTTCTGTCTGTCTTTTTCTCTCAGCCAGTACTCTTTTCTCTATGTTTTTCCTTCTGTTTCAGTACCTATTTACGGTAGGATTCTTCAAAAGAATTTAATCTCAGCCCAAAAAAAAAAAGAAAAAGAAAATCAGATAAATAAAAAAAATTAATAGATAATTAAAAAAATAATAAGATAAATAAAAAATATTACAAGATAAATAAAAAATAATAATAACAGATAAATTATAATATATAAATGAATAAATAATAATAAATATATAACTAGATAAATAAATACATATATAAATATTAACAGAAAAGAAAGAAAAAAAAAGAAATAATAATAATAATAATAATAATAAAGATATATATTAATAAATAGTAATAATAAATAAATAAATAATAAATACATAAGATACAAAAGAAAATATATACATAAAATATAAAATATAAATAAAAATAAAAATATAAAATATAAAATAAAAGCAAAATTGAGCTTACCCATTTGGACTAGGCCCAATTGATCTGGGCCTGGACCAAATTGGGTGTCTACATTAGGTTATTAATCTGCTTTTAAAGTGTTTGAATGCTTTTCCAGTAGATTGCAACACAATCTTTTTACAATCAATCGGGACATCAAACTATTCCTAAATTATTTAACACAATTAGTATGAACACATTTAATTTCAATGAAATGATCATTTAACAAATTTTGCAAAATAGTTGGATAAACATACCACAACCGACTGCCATATATCATCCTTTAAATCATCAAGAACTCATTGCCAATCGGTGTATGTAATTGAAATCCTACGATGAACGATGGCTCCAATATGAGTAACCATCTTCGCAGCTCCTTTAGACATAGGCTGTCCACTTTGATTAAAATTAACGTGAATTTTTGTGTCATTTGCTTTAATTTGTTTATTTGGGCCCTTTCCTTTTCTTTTATGGCCTATAGATATATCTTTTGTATGTTCAATAGAAGGAGAATGCTATTGTTCAGAGTCTATAATACCTGCAAACCAATTAGTAATGTGCTCAGACATACCCTTCAACAAACCACTAAGAAACACCATTCAGCAAATCATTCAGAAACCCCATTCAGCTAACTATTCAGAAACACCATTCAGCAAACCATTCAGAAACACCACTTAACAAACCATTCAACAAAACAGTATTACACAACAAGGGTCAGCAAACCACATTATTAACAGAAAACTACACATAAACAGCATACATGCAATGATAGGTGCTTGGACGACTATGCTAACGGTGAAATTAATAAAAATATATATCCATATCTAAATAGTAATGAACCAAAAAAAATTGTTTTATCGAATAATATACATAATACAATAAACAAAAATTATAAAGACATAACACATAATAGAAAAGTGCGCGCCATTGATTTGTTGAAGGTCGGTGGCGACAATAGTGATAAAAAAACCAAAAGTTTGATGGCAATGTGTTTGTGGGTTTGGTTTGGTTGATTAATACGGCTTTTAATCATTCTGTGTACTAACAGTTTGTGATTTTGATGTCCAAGACAGGGAATGAATATAAAATTTATTATTGAAGGCATTTTCTACTAAAAGACGCCTTTAGTAATCTAAAAAATAAATTTCAAAGGAAATTATTGAAAATGTTTATATAAAAAAATGCCTTAACTAATTATGTATGTAAAATAGTGAATGCATTTTTCTAGAATAAACGCCTTCACTAACCATTTTAAAATTTGAGTTGTGAACAATTAAATACGTTTTTCACTAAAAGTTGCCTTCAATAATCCCAAAAATTTTAAAAGAAAATTAATGAAGGCATTTTTCTAGAGTAAACGCTTTCACTATATGTCTTAAAATTTGAGTTGTGAAAAATTGAAAGCATTTTTCACTGGAAGACACCTTTAATAATCCCAAAAATTTTAAGAGAAAATTATTGAAAGCGTTTGTTATTAAAAAATGCCTTCACTAATTATGTACGTAAATTAGTGAAAGCTTTTTTCTAGAATAAATGCCTTTACTAAATGTCTTAAAATTTCAGCTGTGAAATATTGCAAGCGTTTTTCACTAAAAGACGGCTTTAGTAATCTAAAAAATAAATTTCAAAGGAAATTATTAAAGGCATTTGTTATAAAAAAATGCTTTCACTAATTATGTATGTAAATTTGTGAAGGTGTTTTTCTAGAATAAACACTTTCACTAAACATTTTAAACTTTCAGCTGTAGAAATTTAAAGGCGTTTTTCACTAAAAGACGCCTTTAGTAATCTAAAAAATAAATTTCAAAGGAAATTATTAAAGGCGTTTGTTATAAAAAAGTACCTTCACTAACCGTCTCAAAATTTGAGTTGTGAAAAATTGAAGGCGTTTTTCACTGGAAGATGCCTTTAATAATCTAAAAAATTTTAAGAAAAAATTATTGAAGGTGTTTGTTCTAAAAAAATGCTTTCACTAATTATATACGTAAATTAGTGAAGGCATTTTTTTAGAATAAACGCCTTCACTAACCATCTTAAAATTTGAGTTGTGAAAAATTGAAGGCATTTTTCATTGGAAGATACCTTTAATAATCCTAAAAAGTTTAAGAGAAAATTATTGAATGAGTTTGTTATGAAAAAATGCCTTCACTAATTATGTATGTAAATTAGTGAAGGCATTTTTTTAGACTAAACGCCTTCATTAACCATTTTAAAATTATTGTTGTGAAAAATTGAAGGCACTTTTCATTGGAAGACACCTTTAATAATCCCAAAAAGTTTAAGAGAAAATTATTGAAGGTGTTTGCTCTCAAAAAACACCTTCACTAATTATGTACATAAATTAGTGAAGGGGTTTTTCAAGAATAAACGCCTTCACTAATCGTCTTAAAATTTGAGCTATAAAAAATTGAATGCTTTTTTATTGGAAGACGCCTTTAATAATCTCAAAAATTTTAAGAGGAAATTATTGAAGGCATTTGTTCTTAAAAAATGCCTTCACTAATTATGTACCTAAATTAGTGAAGGCATTTTTCTAAAATAAACGCCTTTACTAACCCTCATAAATTTTGAGCTGTGAAAATTTCAAGGCATTTTTTACTAGAAGACACCTTTAGTAATCCCAAAAATTTTAAAAGAAAATTATTAAAGGCATTTATTCTTAAAAAATGCCTTTACTAATTATGTATGCAAATTAGTGAAGGTGTTTTTTCTAAAATAAACACCTTCACTAACTATCCTAAAATTTACGTTATTAAAAATTCTAGGCGTTTTTTACTGGAAGACGCCTTTAATAATCTCAAAAATTTTAAGAGAAAATTATTGAAGGTGTTTTTCTAAAATAAATGCCTTTACTAACCATCTTAAAATTTGAGTTGTGAAAAATTCTAGGCGTTTTTTTATCGGAAGACACCTTTAATAATCTCAAAAATTTTAAGAGGAAATTATTTTCAGAAAACGTCTTCAATTATTATGTACATAAATTTGTGGGAATTAGTGAAGGCATTGTTATAGAATAAACGCCTTTACTAAATACACCATAAAAATTGGATGAAATTTTTGAAGGCATTTTCGGGGCATAAATGCCTTTAATAATCGTAAACAATTCTTCTACGACTCTGTTGATGGAGTGTATAATATATTCAAAAAATATATAAGAAGAAATTATTGAAGGTATTTTTCTAAGTAAATGCTTTCAATAATCCGATCCAATAAAATTGTCCCTAAACTTAGCACATCAAATCACAAACTTGAAGCTTGATCTTCATTATTTTACTATTTTTCTTCCAAACCAACTACAATTTACTTTTCCTTTTTTTCAGCTTATACTATTCGAGCATTGTCTTTTAGAACCCTATTTTGACTATTCATTAGTTATTTATTGATATTTTTACTTGACTATTCCTTTAGCTTTTGCAATTGGCGATTTTTTTTTTTGGTTTAAACAATTTTCTCTCAAAACCCACATTTCTCAAATACCCATTTGTAACCCATCATCCATTTCCCTTTCCCTTTCATTTTCTTTCATTTTTGGGCTTTTTTTTTGTACCCGTTTCACCTTATTTCAACCTCAACCACAAAAACTCTTGGGTATTGTCTACGTTAGCAGCATATTTTAACATTCATAATATCAGGTACCTAATAAAATATTCACAGCAAGGAGTTTCTATTTTCTGTAAGTACTGGTCTTATTATTATCTTTTGTTTAAAACATAGTAACCTTAAGTATTTAATATATTCATTTTCATATAAATTATTTATATACATTTGGTCTGATAATGTAGTAAGTACTAGATGAATAAGAGTTAGATGTAAAAGTCAAGATTAAGTTAAGAGTACAGAGATGTAGTGAAAAATTTTCTTAATTTTGTATTTGAGAATATGAGTAAAGATAATATGATATGATGCCTATGTGTGAAATGTGCTAATATAGATTGGCAAATGCGTCAAGTTATTTTTGAACATTTAATTTGTATTGGATTTCTCCCGAGATATGTTAATTGGTATTTTCATGGAGAGTCTGTACCGTCAAGGTCTTTCACTACAGTTCCTTCAACTTTAAAGGCTCCCTAACACCAACATATCCTTTTATAGCAAATGATATTAAAGGCATGTTAGAAGATGCTTTTAACATTCATAACCAACATTGTCATAATCTTTCTCCTCAAAATGATGGATTTAATCAGTCTAATGTTGAAATAAATGAATTTGGTGAACTTGGGATAGGTGTAGGTGACCAATAACCTAGAGGAGAAACATCAAAGTTTTATAGGTTACTTGAAGATATGAATGAAGAACTTTATAAGGGCACGAAGCATTCAAGGTTATCTTTCTGTGTTCATCTTTTTCACTTGAAATGCTTATGTGGATGGACGAAAAACTTTCTGACTTTATTATTAGAGTTTATGAAAGAAATATTTTCTTTAGCAAAAATCTTTGAATTTTATAAGGAATCAAAGAAGATGATCAAGGATTTTGGTCTTAGATATGAGAAAATTCATAGTTGTCCCAATGATTGCATGTTATATGAGACATCATCGATGGTTAGATGATAATCATCGATTTAGATTCTAAAAACATCTTTTTGATGGAACTAAAGACATGGGGAGATCACCTTTACCCATTAGTGGGTCTAATATCTTGTCAAAGTTAAAAGATATCAATTTCACTTATGAAAAAATGACTCTATCAAAAAAAATAGTGAGAG
Source organism: Durio zibethinus (assembly GCF_047325235.1). Classification (NCBI taxonomy): domain Eukaryota; kingdom Viridiplantae; phylum Streptophyta; class Magnoliopsida; order Malvales; family Malvaceae; genus Durio; species Durio zibethinus. Next base: position 8,152,751 of record NC_143174.1, on the reverse strand, counting down.
ACATCTTTAAAGGTGTATAGTCTCATACTACACAAGTTGATGATACTAATATTGACGTTGGTGATCTTGATGTTCAAAGTGATAAAGAGAATGATAAGAAGATGATCTCAATGAGTCTAAGTTGTAAAAAAAAAGAAGTATTTTTTTTGAGTTACCTTATTGAGAATATAATTTATTACGCCATAACCTTGGTTTGATGCACATAGAGAAGAATGTTTGCAAAAATTTTATTGGGACAATTCTTAATGTGTATAAAAGATCAAATGATGACTTAAAGAGTCAGCTTGACCTAGTTGATATGGGGATTCACCTTAACCTTCATCCGAAGTTGCTTCCTAATGAGAAATATCGATTGATTGTTGCTTGTTTTAGGATTTCTAAATCTAAAAAAAATGTGTTTTGCAAGGTTTTGAAAAATGTCAAAGTTTTGGATTGCTATGCATCAAATATATCAAGATGTGCGAATCTGAAGGAGCGAAAACTTTCTTCATTGAAGTCACATGATTATCACATTTTGATGCAAGACTTACTTCCAATTGTTTTACTTTCATCAATGTCAAAGCAAGTCACTTTTATCGTAATTGAATTGAGTAACATATTTAAATCTCTATGTGGGAAATGTATGAATGTGGAAAAGCTTGACAAACTTCAAGATCGAGCCAGATTACTTTATGCCATTTAGAGAAGATTTTCCCTCCAAACTTCTTCACTATTATGGTGTATTTTGTTATCCACCTTTCATATAAAATAAAAGTCAATGGATCGGTTTATTATCGATGGATGTATCCTATTGAAAGATATTATTGTTTAATAGATTGATTAAGGTTTTATTGATGATCATGCCACTATAGTTAAGAAGATATATGACTAATGTTTTATGTAATAGGTTTTTTGAGAGGTTAAAGTCTTATTGTAGCAACAAACGCTATGCGAAAAGTTCTATTGTTGAAGGATATTTAGTAGAAGAGTGTATGACATTTTGTTTTCATTATTTGAAAGATGTTGAAATGAGATTTAATAGACCATAAAAAAATGTTGGTATGCAGCAACATGACTCTGCCTACAGTTATCTTTTTCAAAGTTTTGGACAACCAATAGGCAAAGCTGAAATGGTGGAGTTAGATGATAAATCTTGGGCACAAGCACATCGATATATTTTTTTCATCACGACTCTACTGAATCATTTCGTATGTAAGTTTTTTAGCAAGAAAATTATTCATTACATTAAGCATAATTTATTATATATTTTTTATTGTTAATACTTTATCATGATGCTTTGTATTGAGTATAGAAATAATTTGAGAACTCCCACACATTATCGATGATCAAACCCTCGAGAGCTTGATAAGTTGTTAGCCGAAAACTTTCATGAATGGTTATAAGCAACTGTAAGTAATGCCATGCTTCCCTTTATGTGAGATCTACATAGAATGCTTGCGATATAATTAACATTATTAATATATATATTTATTCCACTTTTATAGGTTTGGAGTGGAAGGCTTGTTAGTGAAGAGGTGAAGGGTCTTTCACAAGGTTTGAATAGGATTGTGAAATGATAAAAAGGTTTCATCACTAATGGATTTAGATTTCACACTAAATCCCGTGAGAGATTTAGCAGTACACAAAATTCATGAGTTATTATTACTTCATTAATGACTAGCTATGCTAGTGCTAGTGCTAGTGCTAGGGACACAAACCCTTTAAAAGGAAATGTTTACTATTATGGTATGATTAATGACATCATTGAGTTGGATTATTATGGCGAGTGGAAAGTTGTCTTTTTTTGGTGTGATTGGGCTGATGTGAATAGTACAAAAGGTATTAAAAAAGATCAGTATGGATTTATACTTGTGAATTTTTTTTGATTAATTCACACTGGACAACAACTTATTGATGAACCTTTTGTTTTTTCATCTTAAGTCAAACAAGTTTTTTGTTCTTAAGATCTCAAAGAATTAGGTTGGTTTTTTGTTCTTCGAAACACACCTAGAGACTTATTTGATATGGGGTTAGATAAAGACATGATGTTAAATATGGAACTGAATGTTATCCTTTCACTAAACAAAACTTAGATGAAAATATCTCCAGTACCTACACGACGATGTTAATGAAGACATTTATGAACCATGATAGATCATCTATAATATACAAATTCGAGTGTTTAAGACATAATATAGTAAATGATTATATGTAATTAATGTCGCATTCACTATTGTGTATTTATTATATTGTAAATCATACATTATCTTTTAATTTAATTAAATCGATATGTTCTTTTTGTATCGTAGGTTATGATTTCTTAACTTCTCAATGTCTTTATATTTGTTCTAAACTAATATCTTTTATATATTCGCTCTTATAATGTAGATAAGCTACAATACGGAAGAATAAATTGAAAGGAATATATATAAGAGATATTAATTCAAAATCATCTGTGGCATCTGTTGATATTGGTGATGGTCTGAATCTTTTGGAGGGGAATGAACGTACTATTAGATCTAAGTCAGTCACTTCTAACCCTTCAATTGATATTGGATCTAGCAATATGAGAGGTCTAGGTTTAGATAGTATCCTGTCAATTGATTATGCTTTAAATTTGAATACAGGTATCATATACCCTATATTTACAAATCGATTATAATGATAAAAGTATTGCCATTTTGCAAATTTATTTTTTAATTTTTGCAGTTGATAACAATGGTTAATGGAGGACTAGAGGTCGAACAACTTTGAAGGAATTATTTGCACTACCTTCGAACGAGCGTATTGTAGTATCTGTAAACTCTGATAGGTAATCGATTGGTGAAAAGGCTCAACTGTTGGCTGGATTTCTAGGCATGCTTGCCCGTAATTGAATGAAATTGCCTATTCATTATGAAACATGGCATAAAGTTCCAGCAGAAGTAAAGGCTAGTACTTTTAACTTTATTGAGGTATTTTATAATTAATTACATATAAAAAAATTTAATTATTTTGAATTTGGTTTATTGATTAAAACTTTTCTTTTTTGTATTATTACAATCAAGATTTGCACTTGAAATACCAACTTCATTTGTGCTTAAGTTATTGGAGAAAATGGAAAGATTATAAGCATAATTTAAAAAATAAGTATTTCAATAGAAATACAACTGTAAAGGCGACAATGGAAAATCTACCCCGTGATGTGATTAGGTGGCAATATGAACAATTAGTTAGATTTTAGTTCTCAAGGAATAAAGAGAGGTACTAATTTATAACTTTGTATAATGGAATGAAATAATGAAAGTGTTTTATGCTTTAAGTTAGTAATATTTGCAATTCTACGATATACCCAATTATTTTTTATGACAGGAAAGAGAACAAATTGGGATTGGTAGCAGAAAGTAACAGAAATATAGCCACACAAGTAGATTAAAAACTTTTGCAAGAAAGCAAAAAGAAATAGTAAGTTTATGATTTTAAACTTATTCTAATGAATGAACTTTTTGTGCCGTTAAAAGGTAAATATGCAAATTAACAGTTATTATATTATTTTAATAATTTTGATAGTTTCAATACATGATATTAAACTTATCGAAAGTTTTGAACTTAGTTGAGATGGATGATATGTATGAAAAAGTTATTGTTTACGTCTATTTTGGTAAAATTACAAATTTTTTGTTATTGTTCAATTTAAACAATTTGGATAGCTTCAATACTTGAGATTAAACTTGTTCGATTGATTGAACTTCGTTTCTACGGTTGATATGGGTGAAAAAGTTATCGTTTATGTCTATTTGGGACTATTTTTGCTTTTAAAAGGCAAAAATACAAATTAAACTTTTGGATGTCTTTAAAAAGTTTGAATGGCTTCAATCCATGATATTAAACTTGTCCAAATAATTGAATTTGGTTGCCATAATTGATATGTGTGAAAGGCCAAAATGCTTTTATTATTTGCTTCTGTTTAAGACTATTGTGTTGTAAAGGAGCCAAAATATAAATACATGATATTAAAATTATTCGAAAGTTTTAAACTTGATTGATAGGCATGATATGCATGAATAAGTTGTGGTTGATATGTATCCTATCAAATAACATATGTTTTTGTATAGGAGATTGAGATGGGTGGTTAAATTGGATGTGTGAAACTTTTTCGCTTAACACACGCAAAAAAAAAAGATGGATCTTACATAAATGTCGAAACACAAGAAATTGTGATAATTTATAATATCTATTAATAATAGAAAGTAAATATATACTCTTTTTAATATATTATCAATTAATCATTAAACTTGATAGTTTGTATATGACTTATTTACATGAGAAAGTGAAAGAGAAAATGATTGCTGAGATTGAAGTAGCATCTGATAGTTTTCTCAACATACAAGAATTGAAAAATCGAATATTCATAGAAGTTGCTAGAAAAGAAAGGCATGGACGGTCCGAGGCCTTGGATTGGGTCCAACACCATCTACCTACGATAGACGTAGCTCTCAGCAATTTACATTCTCAGCAAGTCAATCGTCGCGAGACATTTCGTTATTGAGAGAGGAGTTACAAACTATGCAACAACGTTTTCAGCAAATGAAAGTAGAATGAGAACATGAGCGTGCCAAAATTGAGGAAGAATGTGCTAAAATAGAGCAAAAGCGTGCAAAATTTTAGCAGTTGCATGATCGATTCGATTATCTTATGAATTTTGTGCAACAACAATTTTCAGGAACTGATCTCGATGGTCCTTCAACTCATGTATTATATTTAGTAAATATTTATATTTTTTAATATCAAAAAGCTTACAATGAAGTGTTAAAAATTGTATGTTATTATTCAGTAGGTTCTTAAGCATGTTACTGACCAAGGTGAAAAAATTCCTTCATCAATTGGTAACTTTCAAAATGTATGCAGTCATCAATTTCATACATTTTAATTTTTATTTTGTTAATGTATTAAAAAAATTTGAATGTTATTATACTAATTATTAAATTTTGTGTTAATTAGATAAATATTTGAACGTGAATTAAGTTTATATTAATTTTAGTTTATGAATTTAAGTTTGTTTATGAAAATAATAAATATTAACAAAAACCTTTTATTTAAAAAAAATTTTTGTTCTCAATTTTGCGACGTTTGTATTCAAGAATATTGCCAAATGAATAGTTTAGTGGCATTTGTATCATAAAATGCCACTAAAAGTAGCAGTGCTATTGTTACAAAACGAGCTAAATTAACGACATTTTTGTGATACAAACACCACCAAAGTAACAGCATTTTTTTGATAAAAATGTCATTAAATTAGCGGTGTATTAAAGGTAAAAACACTGCTAATATAATGGTGTTTTTCAGTTACAAACGCCACTACTATAACGATGTTTTCCAGATATAAATGTCGCAAATGTAGTAGCGTTTTTCGCAATGTGCGTATAGGCAGCACTTTTATTGGTATTTTTTGCAAACGCTGCTAATATTTTAGTGGCTTTTATAAACGTCGTTAAACGTAAAAAAAAATGCCACTAAAAACCAAAGCCACTACTATAACGATGTTTTCCAGATATAAATGTCGCAAATGTAGTAGCGTTTTTCGCAATGTGCATATAGGCAGCACTTTTATTGGTATTTTTTGCAAACGCTGCTAATATTTTAGTGGCTTTTATAAACGTCGTTAAATGTAAAAAAAAATGCCACTAAAAACCAAAGCCCCAAAATAACTATTTCAACAAGCTGTTTGACTCCTAAAACTCATGGAATAATGGTGAAGTACTAGAGGCTGTTGATCCAATAGTTACGGAAGAGATGAACAATGCTTTGCTTGCAGAATTTAGGCCAAAAGAGATCAAAGAGGCAATTAAATATATGCATCAAACTAAAGCTCTGGGACCTGATGGTATGCGACCCCTTTTCTACCAAAAATACTGGCACATTGTAGGTGCCGATATCACTACTTTCTGTCTGTCTTTGTTGAATGGACATGGTAGCTTACATGATATTAATTCCACCAATATAGCCCTCATCCCAAAAGTGAAAAATCCCCGATCTATGACATGCTTCAGACCAATTAGCGTCAGCAATGTTAGCTATAAAATCATAGCTAAAGTCCTAGCTAATAGGTTGAAAAATATCTTACCTCATTACATAAGCGAGTTTCAAAGCGCGTTTGTCCTTGGGAGATTGATCAGTGGTAATGTGTTTATTGCCTATGAATTATTGCGCTCGTTGAAATAGAAAAGGGCAGGTAGCATGAGGTACGTAGCTTTCAAACTCGACATGAGTAAAGCCTGCGATAGAGTGGAATAGTCTTTTCTTGAATAAGTGATGGGGAAGCTGGGTTTTAGGGATGAATGGATCAACAAGATCATGCAATGTGTGAGATCAGTGCTTATTCTATTGTTATTAATGGTGATGTTTCGAAAAGGTTCTACCCAAGACGAGGGCTGTGCCAAGGTGATCCTTTGTCACCGTATTTATTTCTTCTATTCCGAGGGCTTCTCAGCACTATTGTCAAAACACCAGAGGGAAGAGAGAATAAATAGGGGGAAAGCAAGCCAAAATGGTCTAAGAATTAATCACCTGGTTTCATAGATGACAGTTTGCTTTTTTCCAAAGTAAACAAACAAGAGAGCGATTGGGTGAAGGGCATTTTAAAGGCATATGGAGAAGGTTTTGGGCAGCTGGTGAATTTTGAAAAATCATAACTTTATTTTAATGCCAATACTCCAAAAGATGCAAATGGGGTTGTCAAAGATTGTCTGGGTGTTCGAGATACCAATAATCTCGAAAAAGTGTTTAGGTTTACTGGCCATTGTTGGTAGAAACAAAATGAGGGTCTTTAGAGAAATAGTGAACAAAATTAGAATGAACATCCAACACTAGAGTAAAAGGTGTCTGTCTCAAGGGGAAAGGAGGTCTTCATTAAATCAGTTCTGCAAGCCATCCCTGTGTATTCAATGAATTGCTTCCTCTTCCTAAAAGGATTATGTGAGGAAATAAACAGTGTGATAAGTCACTATTGGTGGAGCCAAAACAGGATAGAATAGGTGTGCATTGGCTAAGTTGGGAGAGGGTCTATTCGGCAAAACTGGACGGAGGGATGGGATTTCCGGATTTTGAAAAGTTCAACATGGCTTCACTAGGGGAGCAAGGGTGGGGATTACTCAAATGTTCTGACTCTCTGTTGTATAGGGTCTTCAAAGCAAAATATTTCCCACATAAATTTTCTAGAGGCATCACTAGGAAATAAACCTTCCTACACATGGAGGAGTATATGGACCACTAGAGATGTGTTAAAAGCAAGACTCAAATGGAGAGTTGGAGATGGGAAATATATCCGGATTTGAGGCGATGAATGGGTTGGTGATGGCCAAGTTTTGGTCTTTCTAGAAAATGAAAATCGAATGCACATGGATGCATATGTGGCAAAAATCATAGAACATGGGAGCATGACGTGGAAAAGGGATCTTATTCAAGTAGTGCTGGGTGATGAAATATCAGACATTATATGCAAAATCCCGTTGGCTCGGCTTAGCCATGCTGACGAGCTAGTGTGGGGCTAAGAAAAAAGAGGGCACGACACGGTTAGAAGCGCCTACTATGCCGAGGTGTGTGGGCACCAAACAAGTAATGCTCAGGGAAACAATGACATTGCAAAAAAGTGCTGGGCTAGACTGTGGAAGGTAATTCTTCCACCGAAAATTTAAATTTTTGGGTGGAAACTAAACCATGGAATCCGACCTGTCCTTTACAACTTGAGAAAGCGGTATATAGATACACCAACGGTATGTCCACAATGTGGGCAAAAAGAGGAGACAGTGTTCCATGCAATAAGGGCCTGCCATAAAGCAAGAGAGGTTTAGGTTACTGTAGGGATGGATAATAAATGGATTGATTAATCTCACACAACCGAGAAGGATTGGTTAACTAGCTTGGTGGATGCACTGGACATGGATGGCTTTGAAAATGGACGCAATGTGTGTTGGGCGATTTGGCACAAAAAGAATGTGTTTGTGAAGGAAGAAGAGTTGTGCAACCCTCACGTCACAACCAATTTTGCTAGAAACTATATAGAGGAGTTTAAGAAATGCCAAGAAGAAAAGGAAATAAGGGTGGAAGACCATATTAAATGGATCCCACCTCCTGAGGCGTTAGTGAAAATTCATTTTGATGGAGGTTTGAACAAAGTAAGGGCGGAAGGAGGAATGGGGATAGTGATGAAAAACAAAAAGGGGGAAGTCCTGGGTTCTATTGCACGCTATATGGAAGGGATGAATGATCCTATGGTAATAGAAGCTCATGCGGCATTGGTAGGAATCACTATAGACATCCCAATCTGTAAAAAAAATGAAAAAACTAGAAAAACGGGTGGTTGAATTTGGGTAGGATTGGGTTGATGAGTTTTAGTTGGATTAAAGCTTGGAGTTAAAACTCAGAAGGGATTGAAATCCTATATTGTTTTAGGGCTTTCGGATTTCAACCTATAAATATCCATAGATCAGAGGTAGAGAAACATACACGACATACAAAGAAAACAAAAGTAGAAAAAAATGGGGGTGTTTAAAGAAGTAGAAGCAATTTTAGAATTTTTTAAGGAATTTATCAAAATTTTTGGCAATTATTTTTTTCTAGGAATTTTCTGGAAAAATCTATATTCCAATGAAATTTCTGGCCAAACTTGAATTTTTCGACCACATTTTCCAGTTTTTGGCGCTATTTTCCAGTTTCTCGTGAAATATTCAACTAGATTTCTGGGTTGGTAGAAAGAGAAAAAGAGAAAAAGGAAGAAGAGAGAGAAAGGGATGGGAAATTTGAAGGAAAAAACAAAAATCTTTGCCTTTTATACTAGCGTAAAACGACGTCATTTTGACGTTAATAAATACACAAGATCCACACGTTTCTACTTCGGCCAACCCAACCCGATCGCAACCCGCTTGATCGACCTATATTCTAGCCAACCCTTCAGTCGAGTCGAGCCGAGTCGCAGCTTCTCAGCTGAGCCCATGAGCCACTTTTTGTGCCTCAAGTCAAACTGCCTCAGCCGCAAGCCGAGCCGTTTTTGGTATTTTTATTTTTTATCTATTTATTTTTATGTGTTTATTTTTACATGATTGAATTAAAAAAAAAGGGAAAAATAAAATAAGTTTGGGAATAAATATTAATTATCCAATGATAGAATTTATAAAAATTTCAAATGATAAATTTTTATAAAATTCATAGGTGAGAAATTTTGTTTAAATTTATCCCAAATGGTGGAATAATTTAGATAAAGTTTTAATAACAATAATTAATGTCTATTTTCAAACCAAAAATAATAAAAATACAAAAATAAAAAAAATGAAATTAAATACAAATTATCTAAGGATGAGATTCTTAGAAATTTCAAATTGTAAATTCTTAAGAAATCTCTAGGTGAGAAATTTTATCTAAATTTGTCCCAAATGGTGAAATAATTTAGATGAAATTTCAATAAAAGTAATTGTATTCTTTTCCAAATAAAAATTTTAGTTGAAAATATTTGATACTCATCCAAGAATGAGGATCTTAGAAATTTCAAATGGTAAATTTTTTAAAAAATCTATAAGTGAGAAATTTTTTTAAATTTATCTCAAATAGTGGAATAATTTAAATGAAAATTTAATAAAAATAATTTCCATATTATTTTCATTAAAAAAACAAAAAAAAAGAAATAGAAAAAAATTTCTAAATAGGCCCAAATGGTGAAAATTTTAAAAATTTCCAAAAAAAAAATATTTTTAAATTGACACAAATAGTGAAAAATTTAGAAATAAAAAAATAAAAAGAATAATATGCCCAAATGGTAGATAATTTAGAAATTCAAAACAAGAAAATATTTCTAATTTGGCCCAAATGGTGGAATAATTAGATATATTTTGAATAAAAAAAATAAAATAAACCTTTTTCCGACGATGGAGCCTCTTCAAGATATCAAATGAGATTTTTAAATACTCTTGAGGTGAAAAAATATTATTTTTAAGAATTCTACCAGATTGATGAAAGAATCTTATAAATTATTTTCAATATTTAACATAAAAGTTGAAATCATTAGACTCAATACCATAGGATAAATTTAAAAATAATATGGTACTATCCTTTGGATGGGTATGTTGGGGGTGCTATAACCTTCTCCACATGTAATTGAACTCCCAAATCCTATTCTGGTTAGTAGACTCGAACTTATTTTTTTAGGGACCCTTTGTCAAACTTAGAAGTTTCTTAAGATGATAGATTCCTTAGGTGGCCAATCACACCTAGTAAAAAGATTGGTGGCGACTCCATTTATTTGTTAAGTCTAGCTATAAATTTTTGAATCTTTATGTTATGATAGTTTGGCGACTTCACTGGAGACAGCTATAGAGAGTCAAGCTATAATTTTTGAATTTATCCTATCTTTTGATCTAATGGTTTTAAATTGTAATTATTTGTTTACTAACATTTTTTCTTTTTTGTTTCTTATTTTATTTTTGAGGACATGAAATCTATATGTTCCTTTACACACACTATCACATGCATTTACATTACATGAGTGCTATACCTAGGCTTCGTCCCTCTTAAGAGGGAGTAAAGTACCTACGCTCTCGTGAGATGATAATCTCTGTAATGGCTAGCAAAATAGTCTCACTCAAATTGAATCCTTTTCGTTAGTAGCCTATGATGGGTGAGGATTGGACTGCCTTACTAGTTTATGATGGACGATGATGTAAGGAGTAATTTGGGAACCCTTAGTGGTCAAAATCACCTAACCCTGCATATAGTTCACTCCTAAGAGGCCAGCCTTAGGATAGAGCCTTTCTTATCCATCAATAGATATAACCCAAAATTAGGACACAAGAAGGAACAACTTGTATATTGCTTCTCTAACCATTTTGTTCCTTTGATTGTATGCATCTGCGTCATTTCTATATCATTCTATGCATCATTTTCATGCTCATGTTTTAACATTATCATATCATTTCATTTTATGCATCATTTTCATATTTAACATTATCATTTGCATCATTCTCATATAGGAAATATTTGTCACATATCAGTTATTGATAAACCAGATCTTACATCCATGGAAAGTAAGTGTAATCAAAGTCTACATTTGTTCATTATGAATCTACTCATCAATTGAAAATCAAGTCAGAAGAATGTCAAAAAAAAAAATAAAAAGATTACTTGCTTGAAAGTTTTATCTCTTCATTGCCCGAGAAAGTTCATCTCGACCTCTAACAAAATGATCTAGTCGACTTAAGTAGTATTTAGGGATGCATGAGTAGAACAAGGTATGAGGCATTTGAAAATAGATATGGAGACATAGCTTCACTGCTTCAAGTGGATATGAATAATAATCTGATTAGAGCCATCATTCAGTTCTGGGATCCTTTTTATAGGTGTTTCGTCTTCAATGAAGTAGACATGGTGACCATAATTGAAAAATATATGATCCAACTTCGCTTCGATCTGTCAAACATGGACAAGATCTACTGGTCAAATAAGATGGGCTATCATAAAAAGTTAGTGCAAATGCTTGGACTTAGTTTGCCTCAAGTTGATACATGTATCAAGATAAAAGGTGAAAATAAAACTATCCCGTAGAGTTTTTTGTGAGATTTCATCTAGGGGCATATGGATGATGATCAGGGGTTAGTGGCCATGGCTATAGCTCTGTATGGGCTGGTGATCTTCCAAAAAGTCATTAGCTATGTTGATGTCATAGTAATAGACTTTGTTGATTAGTTAGCATACCAAGTCAATGTAGCATCAACTATTTTAGTAGAAACCATTCATTCTCTGAATTTTTATCATCGAAATGGTAAAGGTCTATTCAATGGGTGCTTATAGCTACTTATGTATGGATGAAGAGTCACATTGAGTGTGAAAAAAGTCAATTCTACAAACCATACTTTCATTCTAGCATCACCACCAAGGAGTTTTATTGCAGCATATGACCTCAAGTAAAGACAAAAGAAAAATAGGTTTCCTACTTTTGAACCCTTGATAGTCAAGGGATAGTTTGGAAAGCACCTTGAATGCATCATGACACAATATTATACAGTTGTAGGGATCAACCATGGGTGTTCCTATTAGGCCTATGGGGTGCTATTACTTATGCCCTAACTTTAGTGAAAAGATAATCAAGATGTGAGTAATTCATTCTATAAATGTATGGACTTAACTAATGGGAATTCTCTTTTGTTGATAAAAAGGCATATGAAATGATTGAAAAGATTAAAATGGCATTGAAGCAAACCATCAGGGTTAACCAAGGAAGGTTTACTTATGACGTCACCTCAAAATATAATGTATGGCATGCAAGGAGGGGTAAAGACATGGTGTTTCCTCAAGAACAATTAGTTGGCCATTCCTAAAGCCCATTCATCAAGATCTTTTGCTTAAAGTAGAAACGGCTAAGAGAAAGCTCCAAACCAAGAAAGAAGAGTTCGAACAAGAAAATAAGTGATTAAAGTTAGAAATGAAAGAGACTTTATGACTTCAAAAGCTGAAAATCCAGAGCCTTATGAAGTAAAAAGATTAATGGAAAGCCTTATTCAATGATTTAGACATAACTCATTCATCAGTCACACTTGAGCTTGCCCGACTTTTAAAGAAAAATAAATTACTAAAAGCAAAGATGGAGGAAGAACAAAAGGCTACTGCTAGAGCACACAAACATAGATCGATGCTATAAGAAATAGTGGATTGATGCATAGCACAAGTGGAAGCCTTGTCTGATGAATGCAAGAGACAAGCTAAATAGGGTGAGCTATGGAAAGACATGTGTAGAGAAAAACGAAAGCATCTAAGGCATTTGTTCAATCAGCTATGCATTGTTACAGATAAAACATCAAAAATGAAAGAAAAAGTGAAATATTTGAAGGCTGTGGTGCAAACAGTGGGAGCCTATGGACGACAATTGTTTGATTTCCTATACGAGGCACAAAATCATTACCACAAGCTAGGAAATTTATAAGGAGACATTAGAAGTAAAGGATAGTGTTTAGGACTTTAGAATATTGCTTTGACTTTATTAGGATGTAATTTTGAAATTTTATTAAATAAAGTTTCAGATAGAGATTTCTTTTATCAATAATGATGATGTGGCAAATATTAGTATATTTCATGCATGCATTTGCATATCGAACATAAAACACATAATTTCTAATAATTATATAATTATGGTACTCAAAGGTTCAAGATAGCTCCACCTGATAGAAACCTCACTCATCGATACAACATAAGGGCCAGAACTAGACAAATGGAATAAAAAAATTTCAACCGTCTTGAGATGATAAAGAAAGCCCAAGAGAAACTTGAAGGGGAATTGTACAGGATTCTAAAGGCTTTAAATAAGTTAAATAAGGGGAAAAGTATAGAGAAGAATACCAGCCATAGGACCATCTATCACAAGAAGTAGCTGATCCTTTATATCCACCTGGTTTTGGTCCACCTTAAGCCACTCATAAGAGGTTCCATCATAATAATTCATATATCTTACATAGCCTCTAACCTAGGGCATTACCACAGCTATGTGAATCCTGTCTTTAATGAAAAGTAGTAGAACCAATCCAAGTCCCTGATCTGGATGATTTGAAAGAGAAAAAAAAAGAGAAAAAGAAAGATAAGGTAAAAGTGGTCAAATTTTTAGATGACTCAAAGATTAGTATGCTAGAAGAACGGTTACGGGCTATGGAAAAAATTGGTTTTTATGGTTCAGTGGATGTTGCTGGGCTTTGTTTAGTCCTAGATGTCGTTATACCTCCAAAGTTCAAAGTTTCAAAGTTTAAAAAGTATAATGGTACAAAATGTTTGAAAACCCATATTACTATGTATTGTTAGAAAATGGTAGCCTATACTCACAATGAAAAGCTATTAATGAATGTTTTTCAAGATAGCCTTATGGGCTTTGCAACTAGGTGGTATGTCTAGTTGGATAGAACCCGCATTTAATCCTGGAGCGATATGGCCCGTGATTTCATTAGTCAACATTGGCATATCATGGATTTAGCCCCTGATTGTTTGTTTTTATAGAACATGAAAAAAAAAGGCAAACGAGTCATTCAAAAAATATGTCAAGAGGTAAAAGGATATAGCTTCTCAAGTGTAATCCCCTTTAATTGAAAAGGAAACACAGTGCTGTTTGGCAGCACTCTGAAATCTCTTTATTATGAAAAGATGGTAGGGAATGCAACAAAAGATTTTACCAACATGGTAATTTCGGGTGAAATCATTAAGAGTGCCATCAAGAATGGCAAGTTAGAATAAGGGAAGCATCCACTAAAAGAGCCTTAAAAAAGAAGAAGACTGAAGCTCAAGCTGTGAACTTTGATAGGCAGCAGTTCAGGCATTATCAACTTTATCCACCACAAGGGTACAGTCCATATTACCCTACTTTGAATAATGCTTTTCCTTACTCATACCAACTAAACCCACAGCCATCCTACCTTCCAACTTATCAATCATTTTTCAAACTTTAAAATACCACATACAGTCTTAATGTTCAACTTTCTTCGAGACTTTAGACCCATCTTGCTAGTCTAATGGATGGTTCACAAGAGCAACAAACTACTCGTAAAAAACTTGTATTCAACCTAATTCTCATGATATATACAGAATTGTATCGAAAACTCTACTATAATCACTTGATTGTTCTCAGTCGGGTAAAGTCACTCAAGCCACGTTACCTTAAGTAGTATGATCCTATAACTCATTGTGACTATCATTATGGGATTGCTAGCCATTTCATCGAGAATTACACTACTTTGAATCATAAAGTGCAAAGATTGATCCAGGATAGAATGATTGATTTTGATATAGGAGGGATGACTGTACCAAACATTAGTGGCAATCCATTCCCTAACCACAATGTGAATACTCTGAGTGAAGAAAAAGATCATTAACTAAAAAAAAAAATGGCAAAAATTAAGACACCTCTTAGCCAACTATTTGATGCTTTATGAAAAGTTGATATGATCTAACCAGTTAATCTTTATACTTATCATAGGACATATGTAGTAGGTGAAATCTGTAAGTATCATAGTGGGGGTAACTAACCACTCTATCAAAACTTGTGAGCAGTTTTGCCATGAGGTACAAAAACTGATAGATTCATATAAGATTGAATTCTATAAAGAAAAAAAAGGTTAAAAAAATGTTGAAGTGGCTATGATTGGCCCGCTATCGAAACTATTTCCAAGGCCAATAATAATCTACTGTAGGAAGGGGCTAAAGTTAACTATAGATAAGTTTGTTCCCAGGCCAGTAACCTTTAAAGTCTTACCCCATTCCCTTATAAGAGCAATAAAGCTATGCCATGAAAATATAGCTGTGACATAATAATCTAGGGGCAAGAGAAGAATGATTCTAAGTTTGATGTCGCAACTAGTGTGGAGGCATCACCCGAAGTGGAAGATGCTATACTCCAAAAATATTGAAGAAGGCTAGAAAAGAAAAGGCCAAGGTAGGCGAAGAACAGAATAACCCAAAAGTGGCACTTGAAGAGGATTGCCTGAAGTTGGTGTCAGAAAAAGAGGCTTGTGAATTGTTAAAATTGATAAAACACAGTGAATACTCAATGGTGGAATAGTTAAATAAGATACCGACATAAATCTCATTATTGTCATTGTTATTAAATTCAAAATCATACTAGAATGCCTTACTAAAAGTGCTGAACCAAGCATATATGGCACATAATGTGTCTGTTGAATATGTGAACCACTTAGTTGGAAACCTGGTCATGATAAATTATTTTTTATTCAATGATGATGAAATTTCTCTAGAATAAAGTGGAAACACTAAGGCTCTACATATCACTGTCAAATGCAATAACCATATTATAGCCAATATCATCATCAACAATGGCTCTGCTATTAATGTCATACCTATGTCAACTTTGGCAAGGCTACCTATTGATTACTCACATATGAATGATGGCCAAATAGTTGTCCAAGATTTCAATGAGACCAAGGAAGAAGTCCTGAAAGATATAGAGATGCTCATGCAAATTGGGCCATGTACTTTCAATATAAAATTTTAAGTGATGAACATTTTTTCATCTTATAGTTACTTGCTAAGAAGGTCATAGATTCACATGGCAGGTGTTGTCCCCTCTACCTTGCACTAAAAGATTAAGTTCAATGTGAAAGATCAATTTGTGGTAGTGTTTGAGGAAGAAGACATGCTGGTAATATAACTATTAAATGCTCCATATGTAAAAGCTACTAAAGAAGCAATGGAATGCTCTTACTGGTATTTTAAGTTAGTCAACTCTGTGAGTGAAGGACCCAAAAGCCAATAATTTTCAAAGATAATGATATGTCAAGTTATCAATAAAGGCTGGTGTCCTAGAGTAAGATTGGGTAAAAACTTATAGAGGATAAGAGAGCCTCCGATAATGATGGATAATAACGAAAGGTTGGGTCTCGGTTATAAAGCAAAAGATTAAAAAATTAAGGGAATATAAGCTAAGAAGACAACAATGATCATCTCACACTTATATGAGACATTTAGGCCTGGAGGGTTCATGTACCCAACTGTAGAAGAAGACTTAAAACAAAGCATAGAGAAGGCTTTCATTGAGTTATCTATCCATGCAATCGAGATGAAAGTGGGTATGAACAGGAAATGAGGGTTTGTCTTTGTTCGTTAAATTATGAGCTGAACAATTGAAGTATTATTGAAATGCTTGCTATCTTTGATATCGATTCAATGTAATTGAACATCCCAATCGCTTATGCCGAAGGTCTTGGGGTGCTATTTCTTGTTTGGGCCATTTATCTATTATTATTTTAATAAAAATTAGGAAAGACGCACTTTCATTCATTTTTTCTAGTGCCTTTATTTCTATTTTTTATACATTTTGCCAACATATCCCATTTCATTCAATTTCAGGTCCTTAAATTAATAGGAAAATAATCATGATAACGATTAAAAGGTTAATTTTGAAAAATCAATTAACACTAATGCACTTGATAATAAAGATGATTTCAAAGAGTATGTTATTCTTTTAGACCTAATAAGATTGATTGAGCAAGAAAGTAAACCAATTGAGCCTCATCAGGAGACAATTGAATTAGTGAATTTAGGAGATAGGGAGAATAAGAAAGAAGTTAAAATTAGCATGTCACTTTCGTTGATAGACAGGCAATGATTAAAAAATCTACTTCAAGAATTCATAAATGTGTTTGCTTAGTCTTATCAAGCTATGCCTGGACTTAATACGAAAATAGTAGAATATAAACTACCTTTAAAGCTAGAATATAAGCCAGTCCAATAGAAATTGAGGCGAATGAAACCTAAAATGCTATTAAAAATCAAAGAAGAGGTGATGAAGCAGTTTGATGCAGGTTTCTTACAAGTAGCCAAATATCCAGAATGGGTAGCCAACATTGTACCGATTTTTAAAAAAGATAAAAAAGTACGAATATGTATAGATTATCGTGATTTGAATAGGGCTAGCCCAAAAAATAACTTTTTTTTACCTTACATTGACACACTGGTAGACAATACAGCCAAGCATTCAATGTTCTCATTTATGGATGGGTTTTCAGGATATAACCAAATGAAAAAAAATCACTTTCGTGACCATGTGAGGGATATTTTGCTACAAAGTCATGTCTTTTGGTCTAAAGAATGCTAGGACAACATACCAAAAAGCCATGGTGATGCTCTTTTATGACATGATACATAAAAAGATCGAGGTGTATGTAGATGATATGATTGCAAAATCTCGAGAAAGTGAAGATTATATCACCAACCTCAGAAAGCTATTTAAAAGGTTGAGAAAATTTCAACTCAAGTTAAACCTAGCCAAATGCACCTTCGAGGCAAAGTTAGAGAGATTGCTAGGATTTATGGTTAGTGAAAGAGGGATTGAAGTCGATCCAAATGAAATATAGGCCATTCAAAATTCGTCACCTCTTAACACACCGAAAAAATTTTGAAGTTTTCTTGGTAGATTGAATTATATTTCTCGATTCATCTTTCAGCTTACCTATAAGTGTGATCCCATATTTAAGCTTCTTCACAAGAATAATCCTAGAGAATGGAATGAGGAGTGTCAAATGGTTTTTAATAAAATTAAGTAATATTTGTCAAATCTTTCAGTATAGGTGCCATTTATTCCAAGAAAACCCTTAATTTTATATTTGACAATGTGTAAGAATTTAATAAGATGTGTGTTGAGGCAGTAAGATGAGTCGAGCCGAAAAGAGAGAACTGTTTACTGCTTGAGTAAGAAATTCATAGAATACAAGTCCAAGTATTCTTCTTTGGAAAAAATATGTTGTGCATTATGTTAGATTGCTAAAAGACTTACACAATACATGTTCTATCATACAACTTGGCTTATAGTAAAATTGGATCCAATTAAATACATCTTCGAGAAGCCCTCTTTGTCTGAAAAAATTACTAGATGGCAAGTAATGCTCTCGGAGTATGATATCATATGTAAGCCAGAAGGTAATAAAAGGAAGTGCCATAACTGAGTTTCTCACAGATCGTGTTGCTGAAAATTATGAGCCGATGAGATTGAAATTTCTTGATGAAGATTTGATGACTGTTTCCCAATTGGAAAAGAAAGGGTATGAAGAAAACCATTGGAAAATATATTTTGAAAGAGCTACCAATGCCTTGGGGCATGAAATTAGGGCAATTTTGATTTTTTTAGAAAAATAATATTACCCTATAATAGCAAGGTTGAATTTTAATTGCACAAATAATATTGCTAAATATTAGGCATGTGTCACGGGTTTGCAAGTTGCTATCTATAGAAAAGTTAAAGCATTAAAAGTGTTTGGAGACTCAACTCTAGTCATATATCAGTTGAAATGAGAGTGCGATATGAGATATTTGAAACTCATTATATATCGCAAGTATATCCTAGAGTTGATTAAGCAGTTTGAAGATATTCAATTTGATCATTTACCTCGAGAGGAGAATCTGATTGTTAATGCCTTAGCTACTTTAGTAGTAATGATTTAAATTAATGATAACATTGACATTCAGCCCATCAGGCTAGATGTCAAAGATATGTCGGCCACTGCTTTAATGTAGAAGAGGAAGATGATGAAAAGCCTTAGTATTATGATATCTTGTAGTACATTAAGGGTTAATAATACCTCGTCCAAGCAACTAAAAACAATAAAGGGGTCATTTGAAGACTAACTATGAGTTTGTTCATAGATAGAGATGTTTTCTACAAAAAAAAATCGTGATCAAGTATTGTTGAGATGTGTAAATAAGGTCGAGGCTAAAAAAATTATTGAGGAGGTGCATGATAGAATATATGGGGAACATGCTAATAGACATATAATGGCAAGATAGATCATGAGAGCAAGGTACTACTGGTTGGCAATGGATAGCGACTACATTAACTATGCTCGAAAATGTCATAAGTGCCAGATCTATGCTGACAAGATCCATGCTTCACCATCTGCCTTATATGTTTTGGCACCACCCTATCTATTTTCTATGTGGGGCATGGATGTCATTTGTCTTATTACCCCAAAAGTTTCTAATGGGCATAGGTTCATTTTTATGATGAAAAATTACTTCAAAAAATGGGTGAAAGCGGCATCATTTAAAAGTATGACATGATCTATAGTATACAAGTTTATAAAAAGAAAAATCATTTGTGGATACGAACTTTCAAAGAGAATTATTTCAGACAATGCTAAGAACCTGAATAGCAAGATGATGTAAGAAATATGTACCCAATACAAGATTAAGCATCATAATTTAATGCCATATTGTTCGAAAATGAATGGGGCAGTTGAGGCAGCTAATAAGAATATAAAAAAAATTCTTGAGAAGATGACTGAGACTTATAAGGACTGATATGAGAAATTGCCATTTGTGCTGCATTCATATCGAACATCGGTGCATACCTTTACTAGGGTAACCCTATTTTTTTTTTTTTTTGGTTTATGAGATAGAAGCTGTATCGCCAGAAGAAGTGGAGATCTCATCCTTGAGGGTTCTAAAGAAAGTTAAACTAGAAAAGGATGAATGGATTTGAGAGTGCTATGAACAATTGAATCTTATCGAGGAAAAGAGATTCACAGCATTGTGCCATAGTCAGCTATATCAAAGAAAAATGATGAGGGCTCATGATAAAAATGTTCGACCTTATTATTTTCGAAAAAAAAAGTTGATCTTGAAAAGAATTCTCCCAAGTCAGCAAGATAATAGAGGAAAGTGGACTTCGAATTAGGAAATGCCATATATTATGAAACAAACTTTCTCAAGTGGAGCACTAATATTAGCTGAGATGGATGGAGATGATCTACCTCATCCTATAAATTTTAATGTTATGAAGAAGTACTATGCTTGAAAAAAAAAGAAAAAAATAAAAAAAAGAAAACTCAAGTCGAAAACCCAAAAAGACGATTTGAGTCAAAAATGGTTTATCTACGTTGAAAACCTGAAAGGTAACTTAGATAAGGAGAATATATAATCAAATCTAAAAATTCATTGACAAGGAGGCTAGCATGTTATGAGGAGCTTTAAATTGTTAAGTGCATCGAGTGGTTGAGTTTTTTGAAAGAACTTTGAGATATGTTATCATGATTATCTGATTGTTTATTTTTGGGCATTGTCTCCCCATACCTATTTTTGTAATTCTTTATTTTCCCACTAGCCAAAGTTTGCTATCATTTTTGCTAATAAAAGATATTCCATTTCATTCTTTGTGTTTTTTTTTTTGTTGATTAATTCCTAGCCATTCCTATTATTTTCTCTTTAACACCTTACAATGGAAAAAATGTGTGAATGTGTTCTTACTTTTTGAAATTGAAATAATAATTGATAAATGAATAATAGCATGAAAGATTTCTACAGTACATTGGAAATGTTGAGAGTGATAAAGGCAAATTTGAAATGTTCAATTCCTGATAAGGACATTGAATTTGAAAAGAGATTTCTTACAAAGAGGATATGAGAATTAAATGAGAGCGATGATTGAGAGTTACATTGATTTGGTTTTAGTATTTGAAGATTAAAGGGTTCAGGGCCTAAGAAAAGAGCTTGAAAAACTTAAATACCATAATTAATCAGCATTTGCATAGCATGCATTACATTTCTAAATGCCTAGTGTATAGCATATACTGCATTTGAGAAAGTCTAGTGCATGAATCTAGGAAGTAGGGATATTCCAAGATTTCACCTGAAGAAAACAGATGTGAAGACTTTTCGATGAAAGAGTTTCAAATTCTAGTTTGAAAAGAAGCTTGTGAGGTAAAATTCTAATCCTTGGAAAAGAATATCTCTCAATATTGGGATCGATTTGTAAGACCTTCAGGCATAATCTCCTATAATTCCTTCAGACATGATTTATGACTTCTTTAGACATGATTGTCGAGGAGCAATTTATTTTTCAAAGTTGTGGTGCCTCTGTTTAGAGGGAATAATTTATTTTTCAAAAATTGTGGTGCCTCTTTTTATAGGAGCAATTTATTTTTCAAAGTTATGGGCCCTCTTTTTAGAGGAGCATTTTATTTTTCACAATTGTCGTGCCTTTGTTTAGAGGAGCCGTTTCTTTTTCAATGTTATGGTGCCTCTATTTAGATGAGCTTTGTTTACTTTTTCAAAAAAAATTAAAAAAAATAAAAAAAAGGGTGTGTTGAGTTGATTGGGTTGTCTATGTCTTTGTATAATTCTTGTTTCACAGAAAATGCATAAAGAGGGGTAGTTGTAGACACCCCAATCTATTTGGGGGTATACAAGATTAATTCTGGCAATTAAAAAAAGTTAAAAAAATGAAATAGCTAGAAAAAACGAGAAAAATGGTGGTTAAATTTGAGTAGGATTGGGTTAAGAAGTTTTAGTTGGATTAAAGCTTGGAGTTAAAACTCAGAAGGGATTGAAATCCCATATGGTTTTAGGGCTTTCGGATTTCACCCTATAAATATCCATAGATCAGAGGTAGATAAACACACACAAAATACAGAAAAAATAGAAGCAAAGAAAAATTGGGGGGGGGTTTAAAGAAGTAGAAGCAATTTTAGAAAATTTTAAAGAATTTTTCAAAATTTTTGGCAATTATTTTTTTCTGGGAATTTTCTGGAAAAATCCAAATTTTGGTGAAATTTTTGGCAAAACTTGAATTTTTCAACCACATTTTCCAGTTTCTGGCGTTATTTCCCAGTTTCCAGTGAAATATTCAATCGGATTTCTGGGTAGTAGAGGGAGAAAGAGAGAAAGGGGAAAGAAAATCTAAAGAAAAAAATGAAAAATTTTGCCTTTTCTACCAGCGTAAAATGACATTGTTTTGGCGTTAATAAATCTCTAGGATTTACGCGTTTCTACTTAGGCCAACCCGACTTGATCGTAACCTACTTGACCGACCCATGTTTCAGCCAACCCTTTAATCGAGTCAAGTTGAGCCGTGTCTTCCCAACCGAGCCTACGAGCCATTTTTTATCCCTCAAGCCGAGCTGTCTCAGCCACAAGTTGATCCGTTTTTAGTATTTTTTATTTTTTTATCTATTTATTTTTATGTTTATTTTTACATGATTGAATTCAAAAAATAAAATAAAATAAAAAAATAAAATATGTTTGAGAATAAATATTAATTATCTAATAATGGAATTTATAGAAATTTCAAATGGTAAATTTCTATAAAATTCTTAGGTGAGAAATTTTGGCTAAATTCGTCCCAAATGGTGGAATAATTTAGATAAAGTTTCAATAACAATAATTAATGTCTATTTTCAAACCAAAAAATAACAAAAATAAAAATAAAAATTTGAAATTAAATACAAATTATCCAATGATGAGATTCTTAAAAATTTCAAATGAAAAATTCCTAAGAAATCTCTAGGTAAGAAATTTTATCTAAATTTGTCCCAAATTGTGAAATAATTTGGATGAAATTTCAATAAAAGTAATTGTATTTTTTTCCAAATAAAAATTTTGGTTGAAAATATTTGATAATTATCTAATGATGAGAATCTTAGAAATTTCAAATGGTAAATTTTTTAAAAAATCTGTAGATGAGAAATTTCTTTAAATTTATCCCAAATGATGGAATAATTTAAATGAAATTTCAATAAAAATAATTGTCATATTATTTTCTTTAAAAAAAAACAAAAAAAGAAGAAATAAAAGAATTTATAAATAGACCCAAATGGCAAAAAATTTAGAAATAAAAAAAAATAAAAAAATTTCTAAATAGGCCCAAATGGTGGAGAATTTTGAAATTCAAAATAAGAAAATATTTCTAATTTGACCCAAATGGTGGAATAATTAGATATATTTTCAACAAAACAATAAAATAAACCTTTTTTCGATGACAGAGCTTCTTCAAGATATCAAATGGGATTCTTGAATCTCTTAAGGTGATGAAATATTATTTTTAAGAATTCTGTCAAATTGATGAAAAATCCTATAAATTATTTCTAGTATTTAACATAAAAGTTTGAAACCATTAGACTCAATACCATAGGATAAATTTAAAAATAATATGGTACCATCCTTTGGATGGGCATGTAGGGGTGCTATAACTTTCTTCACATATAATCGAACTCTCGAACCCTATTCTGATTAGTAGACTCGAATTTATTTTTTTAATGACCCTTCGTCAAGCTCAGGAGTTTCTTAAGAGGATAAATTCTTTAGGTGGCCAATCATACATAGTAAAAGAGATTGGTGGCGACTCCATCTATTTGTTAAGTCTAGTTATAGCTTTTCGGATCTATATGTTATGATAATGACATTTGCAATAGAGCTAGGTTTCATTGATTTAGTGTTGGAAGAAAGGAAATCATAAGTCTGTTGGGAAGGAGGGAGAAAGATCTATCAATGGTCAGTAATATTTTAGACGAGGTCGGGGCATTTAGTCAAAGTTGAACAGATAAGACGCTAAGGTAACGATGCTGTACATAAACTTGCTAGATATGCATTGGAGTTAAAAAGTGATAGATACTGGTAAGAGGAATACCTTTTGTTGTTGCATGATACTATTATTTCATATTATAATCCTCTTATTTAATGAAATGCATCTTCTATTAAATTTTTTTTTAATTATTTTCAAGTATTTTAATATAATTTTTTAGTTTATTTATAATAATAAATTTAAATTAATAATTTTACAAATTCAAAATATTTTAATTAATAAATAAAATTAAACCGTACATCGCAAAATCACAAACTAATTTAATTAGATATAACAAAAAGATATGGGCTTATTTGATAAATTTGATATATAATAAATAGTTTTTTTTATACTACTTTAGTCTGAAACTTCAAATTTAACCTAATGGATTAGGATTTATAATGGTATCATATGGTACTTATAGCATAGATATTACAATATTTTTAATTATACATAGTTTTTAAATTTTTATAAGAAATTTGATAAGACCTACCAACTCATATCCATTAATATTATAAATTTTGCTACTTTTGACTCTCTTAAAACCTATATCGTGGTACTTCTTTTGCTTTCTCTTTTTTTTTTTTTGGCATTTTTACTCTTTTTTCTTTTCTTTTCCTTTTTATTTTATTTTCTTTTTTCTCTATGTATTTAATAAATTTTTTATATTTAGAAAAAAACATGAGGCCTATTTGATATGATTAATTATAAAAATATTTTTTAATTTTTTTAATTTCTTAAATTAGATAATTTTTAAAAACAATCGATAAAGGTGTCAACATATCTTTTGGATTTATATTTTTAATTTTTTTTGGCTTTTTTCATAGTTTTTATTTTTTTTATATTCGATCTAATGGATGTATTTTTCTTTTTAAAAATTAGAGATAAGATTTAGAGTCAGAAGCAAATTTAGAATATTTCATCTTGCTTTAGCTATATATAAAATATATATTTAATTATTTATTTAATTATATATATCCTTTATATAAATTATATAGATTGGGATGTGCACATGTCAATTTCGTACTTTTTCTTTTTTTTTTCACTCATTTTTTTTTGTTTTATAGTATATTTAATAAATTTGTTTTTAAATTATAAAATATATATTTTAAAGATTTTATTTTTTTGACACGTTGGATCCATTAATCCTAATTTTTTTGTTTTCTCTTTTTTCTTTATTAAAATATTTAATAAATACTTTTTAGATTTTATAATTTTTTGTGGGACACATTTGCTACTAAAAGTATGCCATACATTTTTCTTTTTTTTCTTTTTCTATCTTTTTACATATTTAATAAATAATTTTTTAGAATTTAATTTTTTTTGTAAGATCGACTTGATATGAAGAGTATTCCACGTGTCAAGTAATTTGGTTTCTTCTTTTCACTTTTTTGTTTTTGTTTTTTTATTTTTTTATATTTAATAAATATTTTTAGTTTTTTTTTAATATGGGTCCATTTGTTATTATTATTGAAAATTTTAATATGGGCCATTTGATTATTATGAAAAAATATAATTGATGTTTTTTAATTTGTCCTGATACAACAAGTGCTATTTTTTAAAAAATTCGAGATCGAATCTAGTTTTTTCTTTTTGAAAATTAAAATCGGGTTGGAGGCAGGTTTAAAGTGTTCTGTTTTGTCTCAAGTATATGCAAAACATATTTTTTATTATTTATTAATTTTATCTTTATATATGTTTTATATTAATAAAATAATTATTTAATACCTTAATTTATAAAATTCTATATTTATATTTTGTATGTATTATATTAATAAAGTTGTTATTTAATATCTTAATTGATAATCAAAGTTAGGTTAAAGATAGATTTAAAGTGTTTGGTCCCTTCTGTGTATATATAAAAATATATTTATTTTTTATTTAGTTTTATATTATATATATGTATTATATTAATTAAATTATTATTTAATATCTTAATTTAATAAAAATATTTTATTTATACATAATTAATATTAACTTATATTAAAAAGAAATTTTTATGAACATTTACTAAATTAAATTTATCAAATAAATTTTAAATCACTTCACATCGAATGTTGATTATATATATGTGACGGGCCGGGTAGGGTTTTAATAAAAAATAATTCGATATCGGGTTGGAATCAAAATTGGATTAAATTATTAAAATATCAGTTCGGAGTTGGAGCAAGTATCCCCATTTGAATGAAAGTATCCATATGTACCCTGTTTCAACTCAACCCATTATCATCTTTAAATGAAAGTATCTATATGCACCCCTACTTGAGATGATAACAAGTTGGATAAGTGTGAATTATTTGAGATGAATTTTGAATTGCCTTGTGTCAAGGTTTAATAAATAATATCTCACTTTTGGTTTTTTATTGCTACTAATATGTAAATCCATAAAATAAATTTTCTAAATTTTGGAGAAGAATCGATGTATTTATGTGCCAATCATTTTTTACTTTCATCTTTCACTTTTTTCTTTCATTATATCATTTAGATTTTTTTAAAAATATTCAAAATAGTCAATAATCTTACCTACTCTATTATATCCTACTTTACTTTATCTTACCTAATTTATCTCTTTCTTTTTCTTTTTCAATCAATAAATTTACCACTTCTTATATTTCACGTTACCTGTTTCTCTTTCATTTCATTAGTTTTTTTCTCATCAACTCTTTCTTTATCTTTTCCTTATTCAATCAATAACCTTATCCCTCCCTCTCATAATTCACATTATCTCTCATAGTTCACATTATTTTATTAACTTTCACATAGAAAGAGAGAGTAGAAAGATGCGATCGATGGAATGATTCTTATTTAATTGAAAAATGAAAATAAAAATGAAATCTAAATAGTCTTTTTTTTAAAGAGATTATCATGTGAAATCAAGAAGAAAATGGATTTGAATGATAAGATATTTACTATCTAAAACAATTTTTTTTCTGATTTTGAGTTTTTTCCCTTTATTTTTCATGTTTTACTTTTCAATCAATAATCCTTCTTAGTTGTTAAATTAGTTTGTTACATTTGAAGGGAGAGAGGAACATGACAGACAAACAAAGGTAGGTGGGCGAAAGAGAGCAATAGGTATTATAACGAGCAAATATGATCTTTTCATCAAGCGGGCTCATTGCTAGTCGAACAACATGAAAAGTTTTTTAATTTGTTTACTTTTAAGTTTCTTTTAAAGAAATTTTATTTTAAGATTTTTGTTTAGTATTTAGTTGTAAAAATTAAATTTATGTCCTTATTCTTCCTAATTATATCTTTAATAAATGAAGAATTAGATTTTGGTATTTTAATTTTTGTTTTTGTAGAAAATATGTGATTGCATCACAATTAAAGCCAAGTCTTTGAAGTTGATAAATTCTTGAGTTATAATGCTCTTTAAGAGATATTTCATAACTGTTCATATGTTTCTTAGAGTTATCTTTAATGATTTTATGCTTAAAATTTGAAGGTGACATAGAAGCTTTGGCTATCATAAAAGCTTTTGCAGAATCAAGTAAGAACGACAACACATGTTTTACTTCTTTTAGCGATTATAATCTTTCTTGTTATTTGATGTCTACCCACCTACCCACATTTCCTGTTTAAATTGTTTGATGATTTTAGGTTTGGCAAAGCATAATTTGCCACACTATGCATTTCCATATAGGTTCATTTCTCAGTTTTGTGATCTATGATATTTATTAAAGTTGTGAGCATATATTGTGTAGCATAATCATTTGCACTCATTAAGTATTTATAAAGTTATTTTAGTTTACAATAATGTTCTTAATTTTAATTTTTTATGGTAATGTGAATTTTAATAATTTGGTGTTTTTTGAATGGAATATTTGTAATACTTAGTGGTTAGTTCATGTTTAAACAAGCTCAATATAAAGTTTTCAAATAGAAATCAATGTATTACTACCATATTGTATCTAATGATTTTAAGTTGTTTACATATGCACATTGTCCTTGATATTGGTTGTTCATTTATGGGAGCTTTGAAATTCATTTAGCTTTAATGTAGTTGATAATCCTTTGTATTACTTCATATAACTTAACTGGAGCTAAGATTCAATTGCTTTTTGGGAGGGGTTTTCCAATAAAATGGGGATATAAATTTGTTTATTTGCTAAAGCTATTTATCTAATAAAGTTTTGTTTGATATATAAATACATTAAATTTGCTATGTAATAGTCAATAAATTTAATAAATCTATCACTTTATTTTAATTTTAAAATTTTATGTTTCTCATGTTAACATGTAATAATCAATATTAGGGTGATAACTACCCTTAGGTCTGTCATTTTAATATGTTTGCTAGATGAATTATGAACTCAAATTTCTATCAAAATTTTATATTATTTTATATTGAGCTAAAATTTTATATTATGTCCTTTTAATTTTTGTAGACTTTTCACCAAATGCTGGACCTTGGTTTAGGCTAATGTGGAATGCTATAAATACATTTTTTAAATCCCAAACAATATCCAACATTCATGTATGTTAACATTCTCCTGAAACATTTTTAAATTACTGTATATATTTTTTGCTATTGACTTCTCATTCCATTTATTTGTTGGTGATTTGTAAGTATACAATTTGTAAGTATACACATAATGTATGTATACATACATACATAAATGCATGCATGCATACATACATATATTGAGGAATGACTTTAAGCTTTTAGAAACAAATATTATAGCAAATTGCTTGAGAGTATTGATGCCAAGTAAATGGGCTTAAAACTTTCATGACAAGATACAAATTTTACCTTATTGAGTCCCTGTATGCTTTCAACATAAAAATTGTTAAAGCAATTGATTCCTTTCGTTCATCTTGGTTGTTGTCATTGGTTTTGAGTTTTGTCATATACTTTGAGCTCTGATTGCACTTTTTATATTAATAGTTGATATCACTTTGACAAAACCAATATTTTCCTTAAAGGATTTAATTGAAGTGAATTCTATCATGTGTATATATTAAGTATACTTAATTTTGATAATATCAATTTTAATTTTCTTTTTGATTTTTAACAAGGTAGGGATAAGTTTTGAATATAATAGGTACATTATATTTATTTTCTTTCTTTTATTCCCTTATTTGTTGTTATTTCTGTTTATCTTTAGGTTCTAATTAGTTTCATTTGCATTGTTGTGTTGTTCTCTTTCTTGCATCTTGAGAGTGTCCACATGACATAATGTCCTATTTACATACTATAAATTTTCTATATTTCCTTTGAATAATGTAATTTTTATGAATTTTTATTTATATGTTTTTAATAGATTGCTCTTCACTTTTTTCTATAATATGTTCTTCAAGATAGAATAGGTGACAAAAAAGTGTTGATAGGTACAAATTTTAATGTACTAAGTTCGAACGTTATCAAGACAAAACTTTGTTTTCATTTATAAACTTAATGGATCTGATTGAACTTATAGAGTTGGATGTTATTGTGATATTCTACTTACCAATAATTCAAAATTTTGTCTTTAGATTTTTTAGATGTGATAGGAGTTCTTAAATTAAAAAAAAACTCCTGTAATTAAAGTACAACTGAATGACAAACAAGATTTGGTAAAGAAAAGAGATATACACATTCAAGGTTTAAGGTAAATAACAATAAATAAAGTTTTTGCATGTTCTATACTCTTAAGGTTGTTTGATTATCCATCTTGAACATTTTGTCTTTGTTGGACAACTTAGATTTCATAACATTAATGATTATTTTCATAATCTTTTGTTGCATAACTTCATCTACAAATTTTAATTTGATTGCTATAACTTCATCTACAAATGCTAGTACTGTATACAATACTGAAATTTTAATTTGGCATCCAAGCTATTGGGTCAATCATATGTGTACGTAACTTTGCTTAAAGAGTTGTGTTTGAATCTTTTTACCTAATCAAATTAAAAAATTTTAATTTTACCCTAACATGATTGCAATGAACACATAAATATAAAAAATCATTTTAACAAATTTATTATTTTTAAATATATTTTAATGGATACATGTTATCCCATTCGTCAAATTTAAAAACATTAAAGCCCACTATAATAAAAGATAATTGTCCTTATCTTTTTTCTATTTGCATTTAATTTTTGTAATGGCATTATGATTTAAAGGTTATATAAAAAATGTAATATTCATATGTTTTTCTACTTTAAAAGATATTTTTTTTTTGTAAGTTCCTTTTTTTTTTTTTTACTTCTATGGAAATTAAGAAAAAATTTGACTTATCCGTATATTTTATATTAAAATTTTGATATATTTTTAAGATAGATATTTTCAATAAATTTTTTATAAAAATTTCATAATTGTATATGTATCGATTAAATTTAAATTATAAATAATTATTTATTTATTTTTATCTTCGCTTTAAATTTTATCAATTCATTGATTTGCATTTTTTATTAAAGTTTTTATTAAATCTAAAAGGAACTTCACAAACTCAAAAACTTGATCTAAGTTGTGTTGTGCAATAAACACATAAGTATAACAAATCATTTTATTATATTTCTGAAGAGCTTAAATCATGACATGCGTTGTTATTGCAAAGTTATTTTCTACTAGGTAAGTAGATCATTACTTATTTTAAACGGTACTCCAAGAGATAAATATTAATTGCACCAATTGTATCGGGAGCACTACATAGGTTCTTCTTTAATCATGACAACATGAAGGGGGCCTTTCTTGGCAGCTCCAGAAGGAGTATTCAGACCAAGTCCCTGATGAACCTCCTCTACATTCTCAATTTTGACAGCAATGTCTTTCTTTCTTCCCACAGTATACCCCTTAGCTATTCCCTTTGAAGACTCAGGCAGAGCGGTAAGTCCATGGCTCGACCGCACAAGGCGAAGATTCCTCCGTCTGCACTTGGCTGCCATCCTTCTTCTCCTCTCTTCTTTGCTCTCTTGCCTGTAGTGAGTCTGAATATGAGCTGCAAACGTTTGCGATGTATAAAAAGTGGCGAAGCATTTAGGACATCCATATACGCCTTCAGGGTAATAAGGAAGACTATGAGTCCTACCATCATACCCTAATGAATAATCATACTCATTTTCATCAGAAACTTCTTCGAAGATGCTATGAAAACTTGGTTGGTTTCTCTGGGGGCTGGGGCCTCTCACCTGGCTGCTTCCATTATCAAAACCTATTCTGCTATCATAGTTAGGACTTCTCTCTTGGTTCATGTTGTAGTTGGACTTATTCAGGTTATGAAGATTTCGCAAAATGACAGCAGTTTGGTCAAAACTAAGGCGTTGGTTATCAAAACTAGTGTGTTCATATGAATAAGCAGATGTAGGATCGAAAAATGTTTCTCTTTTGACATTGACATGATTGTTATGGTTCAAAAAATTAAGAACTTCTTGGTTCATTGATGGGTTCTCAGAGCGTAAGAAATTCATGACCTGATTGGGTTGGTTTCTCACAGCAGGTTGTGCTTGGAAGCAGACGCCACTGGTCGGAAAAATTCCTTGATTGCTGACTCTATAGCTCGAAGCAAACATGCTCCCCATAGTTGAGGTTGAAGTAAGAAAACGAGTAGTTTTCACAACCTCAGTGACGGTAGTGACTTCACTTAGCGGAAAGGCAGGTCGGTTTTGCACTGGGTTAGAATCAATGACACTATGAACCTGAAATCTATTCGGTGAAACATAAGCTTTCTTCACTTCCGAGACTCTATGGCTGATCAGACCAAGCTGGCCAAGACCTAAATTAGAGCCAATCAGGCCACCATCTCTCAGATGGTTCAAGCCTAAGTTTGAATCAGTGGATGAAAGAAAAAAACGGACATCAATGGTTTCATTGCCGCGGCCTAAGCCATCTGATGAATTGGAATTGCAATGATTGAAACTAACAGCCATGGGAAAGAATAAGAAAGAATGCAAATGCAGGACCGTCTTAGGGGGGGGAGAGGGATGCAAAATCTGACCTGTTACTCTGTGACTGTGAGGGATAATTTTGGTTCGATGTATTGTTTCTTATAGAGGAAAAGCAATCCATTTTAGGACAAAAAGAATTTATAAGGCAATGCCACGGGGATAACATTCAGCAATGCACAGGTTTGACCGCTCCCAAAAGGCACCAAAAACTTCATTATAATTTGTTGATAAGGGCGAACCTGCCTATTCAAGATCATTAGAAGGCAAGCAAGTAAATGTAAAATGGAGACATTTATTGAGTGCCCGTTTATGGCGAAGAATTAATTTTCTTTCGTTGGATAGGAGGACAACCAACAAAGCTCAAAAATCAACACTTAACTGAGAAGAAAAAGCCAAAGAAGCCCATAAAATGATAAACCAACTCATATTTTTGATCTTTTGAATTTGGGTCGTTCTAAAGTAATATTACTCATTATTTCACTAAAGACGAGTGAATAAATTAATATTAGTGCACTGCGAGGTTTGCTGTAAATGATGGCATCAAAATTTGAAGATAAATAATAAAAAAAATTGGAAAAACCTCTTGATGATGATATATAGGGTAGCAAATTTACCAGGGCATATAATAATCTAACATTTGTGGAATGAAGCTCACAAAAATGGAAAAGGATCCAGGTTATTTTACCAATACCATATATATTTATGGACAACAAAGCTTATTAAAGCTTCGGAGCTGTCATTCAGAAATTAACTTCTTTTAATTTTATCATCATTTGCCAATATATTAGCAGTTACTTGTAAGAACAAATTAATGATATCATGTATATAATTTCTATATATATATATATATAATATTTGATATACTATCAGTATAAATATTTAATTTTACAAATGATTAAAAAATTGATATTTATTTTATTTTTATTTTTAATTAATTTTTTAAATATATTTTAAAGAGTATGTGTTATTCTTCTAATCTTGTTTATAGAGTTTAAAAACTCAACTATCAGTATATTTGATAATTATATTTAAAGGGATAAGAGCAATTTACATCAGTATAAATATTGAATTATTTGGATTCGGGTCATTCAAGTTCACATCATTTCAAGTTTAATTTATTAATTTTTAGAATTAAATTAGATTAAATTTAAAAAGATTATTTGATCAAGTTCGAGTCATATTTTATTATAATTTTATTAAAAAATAAAAAAATAATATTTTAAGAAATAAATATAAATATTGTAATTTGTATGCTTTAAATTAAACTTAATTTTTATATAAATGAAAAATATGTGATTTTATTATACTTGACAAATTTAAATACTATATGATGATATAACAACAAAATCTTTTAGAAAAATGTGTTCCATGTTTAGTAGAATCGATACAAATTTTAATAAATATAAGACACAAAAAATATATATGTTTAATTAAATCGTGTTATACGAGTACATATATTAGATACGAGAAACGTATTTGTCACGTTTGACAAGTTTAGTAGTTTTTTATATTTATTTTAATTTAATAAAATTATATAAAAACTATTTTAAACTTTTAATTGTAACAAAAAATTATATATTTAATATAATCATATAAAAATTATTTTGAATATTTATTTATGATACACA
Organism: Durio zibethinus; assembly: GCF_047325235.1. Lineage (NCBI taxonomy): Eukaryota > Viridiplantae > Streptophyta > Magnoliopsida > Malvales > Malvaceae > Durio > Durio zibethinus. The sequence continues at coordinate 8,119,430 of NC_143174.1, read as the reverse complement.
TTTATTATGCAATTATTTTTTATTAATAATATAAGTATAATATGAATAATCATTTTAGTATAATTGTATCTCATTATTTAATATTTTATTGTTTTCAATTTTAATATAATTGTAGTTTATTATATAATTTATTCTAAATTATATGATTATAAATTCATAATATAATTATACCATAAACATTATGCATACACAAATCAATGGCTAGTTTTATATATTTTATTCTAAATCATTTGATAATTAATACCCATGTATAATTATAGGACATTATATAATTTTTTTTTTGCTAAGTCAAGGATGATTTTGTTAGAATTAAATCAGAGATACAATCATCAACAGAGTGATTCAAAGATACAGTAATTTTAACACCAAGTCCAATAATTACACCAGAAAACACCCAAACAATATATAGCACATCTATCACCAAGCCACAAAACATCTTTTACCGAAACACCCCATCTCTTGCCAATACATCTGCCATTTCATTAGCTTCTTGAAAGACATTCACAAGTCTCAATTCTTTGAGTCAGATTCTATTAGCAAACCCACTTTTTTCCATCTAATTTCCATAAACACCTTTTAAGTTATTTTCATAGCCAAGAGTTCTGCTATGTTAAAGTCTTGAATTCCTACCGGCCTTAAAACATCACAATATTACTTTCTCATTTCTCAGGACACCCTCCCATCCTGCTGGTCCTGGTTTCTTTTGTTGCACCGTTAACACTGAACTTTCAAAAGCCACTCGGAAGGGGTATCCACTGTATACCATTCTTTTTTTGTTTCAATGATGAAAAATCCCAACCACATCTCTTCGGACAACCCCACCACAATGAATCTAAGAATGCCGCCTTCTCCTTTGTTGCCATTATCCAATGAAGGAACCTTACCTTAACTAGAGACAAACAATTCATCCACTGTAATATTTCCTTCTCAAACACCAACTACATTTCTAGCCAACCAAATGGTCCACCGAGATGTTGCCACTGTAACAAAACACAATGACTTAAGGGAACCAGAAGAGAGAGGATTAAAATAATTCAACATAAATTCCTTCAATGTTTTTGGTTGACGCCAGTAAAGATTCCACCAGCCCAAGAACTTATTCCAAAATCCACCAACACACAGTTAAAACAACACATGATTAGTACATTCCTCCACTATTTTACACCATGGACATAGGCTTGAAGGTTAGAAATTTGTAGACCCCATTTCATCAGAATAGTCGAAATCCTATCTAAACCCATCAGCCATATAAAGCACTTTGCAAATTCATCAGAAGCCAGTAGAAACAATCTTAAGTAGCCTACCTTTGAGGACATATTACTGCATCATTCGAACTCCCAGTAGCAGCAGAGAAAACCCATTCGTAAATTGTATTTGGCCAGACTCTTTGAACAATCGCTTCAAGGACTTCCTTCGTTTCTTGTAATAACACCGTGCCTATTTTATGTGAATTCACTATGCTCCTCAACACCCTAATTTTGCAGAATTTCCAAGCCTTGAATGTTCCATACCAATATTTTCATTTGTGACCTAACCCTAGCAACCCATTCAAAACCACCTAACAAAATAATTTCCGAGTTCAGCCCTAGTACCTAATTACTTAGTCCAACCTTTTGTCAACTGCTTCCAATTCTATTAACTTTCAAATCACAATACCATCCTCACATCTCGCAACCATTCCTAACATTTTTCCTACCGTCCATGTTGACTGTTCCTTTTCCATGCCCAATACTCTATTTCTATTCTGAAAATCACCATTCGACAGTGAAGCATTCACAATACTTTATTCACTCGGTTTAGCACTCGATGCTCTCAGGTTTTTCTTAGCCTTTTTCCCTTTTTCCTGTCTTCTGCTAGTTATTTTACTTAACAAAGCTTCCTCTATTTCTACCAAGCTTCGAGCTTTCCCTTTTCTTTTAGATAAGTTTCCTCGCCCTTTATTATTATTTTTACTATCAGCCGCAAAATCCTCATCAGACAAAGCCAATGTATCCCAACATTCTTCTACTCCAACATCATGGGGCCTGTAACTAAGTGTTGTACGAATGACGGGCAAGCTGATTTGAAGACTTTATTGGCTAAGCCATCCTTAAACCTTTATTATCATAATTTTTTTTAAGAAATCAAAATGCTATGTGTTGGAAATTTTCATTTTTGGTTTGATTTTTTTTCTTTTATGTTTTTTGAATGATGGTTATTAAAACAAACTCGGTGCATGTGATGAATGAATGCAAGTGAAAGATATTTGTTTTTGGACAAATTTCAACACTAAGAATTTTTCATTAATTTCGAGGTACTTTTGTTACATAAAACTTATCATTCATGATGATCCTTAGCCTCGTCTTAGAAAGTTCACTAGGTGTTGCTGATATTCTTTTGTGGAATAGATGCCTCGCCTTAATGTCTCTACCTTTTCAACCATTTCTCTTGCTTTCTTCACCCAAAATTATTTAACCACATTGATCAATTGTTCCTTGATCACCATAGGAATAAGGATGTAATTTACCCATACTTTTCACAAAATATTTTTTTTCTTTATTTAACTGACCCTAAATGATGGATAAATTTTTTAAATTATTTTATGTAAGATCCAAATGCACATTTTTGGGCAACCCAGACACATAACCGATAGGCAAAAAATCTCCATTCTTTTGTTAGGCTTCTTTTGACCAAATAAGTATCTCATTATATAAGTCACATGGGATGTTCATAGAAGATGAGTAAATCTATAGTTTTATGGGATCTATGAAAGAATTTCTTGGAAAAAAAAGTTTTAGAATAAATATCTCAATGTGGGATTATATAATGTGATTTATGCAAAAGGAAAAAGAAGAAAAAAATAGGAAAACAAGATTAAGTTAGCGTAAAAATGTGGTTCGAGATTAGAAAAAAAAGTTATTTTGTGAGATTTTTCTTTTTTTTTTTAATACATGATTTTTTATGTAAGATCCAAATGCACATTTTTGGGCAACCCAGACACATAACCGATAGGCAAAAAATCTCCATTCTTTTGTTGGGCTTCTTTTGACCAAATAAGTATCTCATTATATAAGTCACATGGGATGTTCATAGAAGATGAGTAAATCTATAGTTTTATGGGATCTATGAAAGAATTTCTTGGAAAAAAAAGTTTTAGAATAAATATCTCAATGTGGGACTATATAATGTGATTTATGCAAAAGGAAAAAGAAGAAGAAAAAAATAGGAAAACAAGATTAAGTTAGCGTAAAAATGTGGTTCGAGATTAGAAAAAAAAGTTCTTTTGTGAGATTTTTCTTTTTTTTTTAATACATGATTTTTTATTTATGCATGTTTTGGTATATTTTACAATTTGGTGGGCAAGGCTCTACCTAAGGTTGGCTTTCTACGGCTTATTACATGCTTGGTTCATATTGATATACATCTAGAGGTTTTCGAATTATTCCTCATTGTCGTCCATCCTAACTAGTAAGACACCTCAATCCTGACATATTATAGGCTACGAACAGGAATGGTTTAATTTGAATAGAAGTATTTCACTTGCCATTACAGAGGTTATCATCTCATAAAAGCATAGGTACCTCTTGTAAAGGACAAAGCTTAGGTATAGAGCTCATACATGAAGTGCAATATGTCATCGTGTGTGCAAATATCTCTTAATTTATTGAGAATAATATGTAAAAAAATGAATAATAAACAAAAGGCATAGTTAATATGTAATACAAGTGATTTTTTTCATTGATTTTTTATTGAAAAAGAAAAAATTAAAAATTAAAAAAATTATAGTTAAATACCGATTAAGACCATTTAAATCAAAATTAAGGATATCATATAATTAATTTTGACTTGACTATCGAAAAAAATTTTAGTCCCCAGCAGAGTAGCTGAGCTATTATAAAGGTTTTGGTGATTGCTAAGCGAATTTAAAAAAATAAAAAGAATTGCGACCAATTTTTTTAATAGGTGCGATTACCCACCTATTAAAACTAATTTTTTTAATAAAATCTTAAAATTAATTAAAATTTATTAAAAAGCTAATTCTAAAGTCTGCAAAATAATTTGGGTTCGAGAGTTAGTTACGTGTGAGAAATGATTAGCATCCTCATAGCACCCATTTAAAATGAAATTAATTAATTATTTGTTATCCTTTAATCTTGACAAAAAGGTCTTTAATTTAGTATTCAAAAATAATTTCCTTAACTTGCTTTATTTATTGTAATGTTGGTTTTTTTAATTTTATTTTTTTGTGTTGATTTTCATTATTATTATTTTTTATTATTCTATTTTATTTGAGAAAAATAAAATAAAACCTTGTTATTGAAAGAATTCCTAAAATGTTTCGGTATGTTGGTATCATTGAAAGAATTTTTTTCTCACATAGAAATTTCTTAGACATCGCTACTCAGATTATCTCAGAATTCCATCATCAAATGCTTGTATTTATTTTTCAAAAATTAATGACATACATGCAATGCAAATAATGAACTATTAGTGTGCACGTTTTTTTTGCCTTGTTTTAGAAAATTTTGTTTATTAGTTTTTATTTATTTTTAAATTTTTTAATCTTTTTTATTATAGAAGAAAAGAAAAATTTTTATTGTATTAAAATTTTTTATAAATACTCCAATATGCTAGTAGTATTTAAAAAAAAATCTTCTTATCTAGAGAATTCTTAAAAATCACTACTTTGATTTTTTTTAAATCTCTTCATCGAATAAAAATTTTCTTTCTTTCATTTTATTTATTTATTTAAGAAATGGTAGAATTTAAAATTACCAAAAATTTAAAATTTATTTTCTTTGAAAAAATAAAAATTTATTATGGAACATAAATAAAAATATGTTAAAAATAAAATGATAATAATGAAAAAAATGAAAAAAAAAATTGAACCAGATCAATTAACGATTTGGGTGGTTTGGTCTGGTTCAGCGTGGTCCAAGTGCTTTTTTCTACGATTTGGCTAGTTTTAACGGTCAACGGTCTAGTTAGACTAGTGATTGGTTTGATGAAGAAGTAGGTTGTTAGGTTGGATGCATAGGTCATTGAGTTGAGTCAATGTACAGATCTTTTGAGATCAAAATGATGTTGTTTCATGCTTTTTTTCTATAAAAAAACCAAATTCTTTTATTTCATTTTCACCTTTTCTTCTTATTCTTAAGAAAAGATTTTAATCCAAAAAATTCCTCCTAAGCCTCTGCCTAGAACCATAGCCCACCACGACCAGCCATTGCCATGCCATCGCTATGTTGCTTCAATCATCAGCTGCTGGTTATCGTCACCGGTGACTAAAAAAATGCTAAAAGCCGTAAAAAAATTTTCCTCAATCTTTTTTACGTCTTTTCAGCCTCTCTTTTACCTAAAACTTCCATAAATCTCCTAGATTAGCCTTTAAAGTTTTAGTCAAGACCCTTTTTTTTTGTTTTATAGTTTTTGTTATATTTCAGCATTGGTTCCTTACCTCAAGAGATGTGACTTGTGTGTTTTGATTTTTTTTTTTTTTTTTAGTATTTGTTTGCAAATTGAAAATTTTTTTTAATGGAAGGTTATTGTTCTTTTTTTATAGAAAATTTTCTTTATTTTTCTTTTTAGTAGAATCTACCTTTTTTATCTTCTATTTTTCCTTACGTGCTTGTTGGAAAAGCTCTATTTATAAAGCTAATATTAGATCCCAAATCCTAGATTTTTTTTAAATTTTGGTTGAAATTTTAAGCTTAAAATTAAGTGGGTTGTTAGGGCAATGATCGATTGTCAATACGGTAATGTAATTGGCGATAGTCAAGCAAGATCTTCGATCTAGATAGCTTGTTAGCAAGTAGTGCATGTGGTGTATTTAATGTATCGGAGACTTTTGGTGAAGAGACCTAAAAAGAAGAAAGAACAAGAAGAAATAAAATAAGAAAAAAATAATAAAATAAATAAAATTAAAAAAGTAAAATAAAATAAAAATTCCATTTGGGTTAAAATTTAATTAGGCTTTGGTCCAATTAACATAGAATTTGGACCTCTTAAGTCTAATTGTTTTCAACCTTAACAAAGTCCTATGAATGTAAAATCTACTCAACTGAAATCAAGGTCCATTTCAAATAGTCCAGACAAAATTAGGTGTTTACAAGCTTAGCTCTTCTATCTAACCTTCCTTATTCTTTCTTTGTTACCCTTTAGACTATACTTACCCTTTTTATCCTTCTCACTTTTTTAGTTTTTCCTAATGATCCAACAACCTGAGCTCAGAGTCTAGCTCTAGTTAGTCTTCTAAGTCCGAAGAGTTTTCTAGCTTTTTTCATCTTTTTCTTTCTTTGATGTTTAGAAGTCATAGCTTTTGTTTAATTTTGAGGACTTACTTCTTCATCAAAAGCTGAGTAGTTAGGTAATAAGGCTTCAGTACTAAGCAGGCTCAATGTTCAAAGCAAGTAGAGGGTATAAACAGGTTGAAGAGGAGAGAAAAAATGAATGAGAGGCATAGGTCACTGATGATAATGAAGACCTTACCCCTTTCTACACCCCTTTCCCTTAGGTGTAATCCCAAAAGAGGTGATGAGAAGCTTAAAAGATAGCGCCAATCCCGATGACTACCCTAATTTATGCTTTGTTCATACGGTTCGATGGTAAAGGTCAAATTTGACTTTTTTGAGGAGGGGTTTAGTGTAATGATGCCAACCTCCAATGATAGGATCATTTCTCTAAAGTTTGACAAGATTTGGGTGTATTAGGATTCTATATTGGTTGGTTTTAAATTTTTTTTACATTTTTTATTATAGTGCATCTTTTATCTTATAAATTGACTATCACTCAGCTCACCCTAAATTCTTTTAGGTATGTAGTAAAATTTATTATTCTTTGTAAAAGCTTAGTTTTAGTTCCTTTTGTCCCTTTATTTGGGAGTTTTTTTATGGTGAAAAAAGACCTAATGATAAGAGCTAGTTCTACATGATTACTTATCCCTCTAAAATAATTTTTACCAATTGTCCAACCTTAATAAAAAGTTGAAAAGTTCTCTTATTCTATATAAAAGGTCAAAGGGATTTGAAAAATAAATAATGGGCTTAGCATTTTTTAAGAAACCAAGGTCGACCCTCTGACTAAGGACGAGTTAGGCATTTAGGATACAATAATCGACTTTCTCAAAGAGGAAAAGTTAATAATTGATGCCTACGAGTTAACCTACCCTAGTGTCATTATAGAGGTTAAATAATTAAGTAGGTGTTAGTTTATTTTTCATACTGGGTTTACCTTTATCGATTTTGTTCTAACTTTTAGTTTGGTTTTGTTTTGTAGATATGGTAGGTTGAGGTGGGTTTTTGATATGTCTCATTTTATTTAGCCTCCTAGAAAGAGAGGTAGAGGTAAGGTCCTTTCTCAACTCGGTGTCTCCTCTAAAGGGATAAAAATAATTGATTCACCACTTCTTAAGGGATAAGTTGGTGGTAAAAGCCTCGCTATGCTTTAAAAGCTCAAGAAAAAGAGCATAGCTTAGAAATCTCAAAAAAGGTCGAGGATTGAGGCTTTTCTTTTTGAGCCTGTGGTCGAGCTCAAGCCCATTTCGAAAAGGGTTGCAATCAACATAGAGTTTGACGTTATAGAAAATGTCTATGAAGACCCTAAGGTCATAAGAAAGATTATGTGGGTCACCCATTCCGAAAAGGGTTTATGTATTCTTGAGCTCATTTACTTTGTAATCTGTTATATGTATTATTTCATTTACCATTAAGCTCAAATTTTTTCTTTGTAGTTTCTAATCGACTTTCTACCTTCGTTTCCCAAAATGCTGGGTAAGACTTGATGCTTTACTATCGAGCTTTGACTTATTATTACAACATCGAACAAGACATTAAGACCTATACTAGTGATTTTAATGCCCTTATAGAGATAGTAATAAAGATCAAGGTTTCCAACACCTAGTTCAAAAAGACCAAAGATGAGCTCGACAAGAATTTTGAGGACTTAAGTCAAATACTGGAGAACATGTCATCCAAAAAGCCACGGTTGAGCCTCAACAACAATAATTTGACCTTAAGCTGAGTGAGGCATTGGTCGAGGTGGATAGGCTAAAAAGCAAGCTTATAGCCTTGAAGAAGGCTGAACAGTGGGTTATGGAGAACTTTCTTGAGTTTAGTGAGTTATACAACATGCAGACAGACTTTGCTTAAGACTAAGTCTTCAATTCTTTTGAGCTAGCTTTAAAAGAGGTGAAGCTCTTTTATGCTAATCTTGACTTATCCTTGATCAGCATCAATAATTTAAGGTTCAAGCAAGTTATGACACTAACTAAAAAAGTCCAAGACAATGAGGGCTTGAAAATTAAAAATGCTGTGAATGTTGTTTTTAAGGTAAAAGCTAAGGCCTCACAAGGAGGAGAGCCTGAGATGGAAGCTTAGGGTGGTGAGTCTTAGACATCGGCACTTGAGAAGTAACCCAAGTAGGAGGCTTAATGTAATTTTTTCTTCTCTTTTTTTTTAAAATTTTTTACACATTCTTTTATTTTAGTTCTATTTCTCTTTATTTCATAACTCGTCTTATCAACATATATATCATGGTATATATTTTTTCAAGTCTTAGCTTGGTACTTGTAAATAAAAAAATAAAGGATTAGAATGACTTTAGACTTCAAACTAGCAAATTCATTAAAATACTAGCTCAGTAGCAAATTTTATCTTAGACTTTAATTTTTTAATATTAATCAATTTTCAAATAATTTTTGAGCAACAAATTAAGTCTAAGATTGGTTTTAAAGAATTTACTTGATCTTGATGAAAAGACTTCGATCTTTAACTTTAAAAAATTTTATAAAGTATTAGTGTGAACATTATGTGGTAGCTCAAACGCTTTTAAATCAATCCTTTTGAACATCTATATAATATCTAAATGACTATCACTTCAGGCTTAGTATACACAGTAAATATGCAACATGTTTGAATTTTAAGCTTTTATTTTACTCGGTACTTTCATGGTACAAATAGACTTTTAATTTACAAAGTGTGAGCTTAACCTTAAGGCCTCTACTGGTAACAAATTTTTAGATTATTAGTATTTCATGTCCTCAAAATACGATTTCCATTTAGATCTTATAGCCTATAGGTCTTATTTTGGGTAACCTTTTTAACTATACAAGGGCTTTCCCAGCTCAGCGCCAACTTTCCACCTTTGTTATAAACTCTTAAAGCTTCTACCTTTCAAGTACTAGGTTGCCCTTTTTAATATTCTTTTGTTAGATCTTCTTGTTGTAAAAGTTTAAAAACCTTTGTTGATAGATTGTTATCTTTGTCAGAGCAATGTTCTTTTACCCCTTAATCAAATCTAAATTGGCCCTAAGGGCCTTATCATTCCTTTTTTCATATCTAAACTCAATTCGGAGACTTGAGAGGCTGATCTTTACAAGTGCCACGGCCACTATTCAGAAAGCTAGGTTGAAGGGAGTTTTTTTAATAGGGATTTTTGTGGTTGTTTTGAAGGCCCATAATACTTCAAAAAGCTCATCGGCCTACTTACCTTTAGCCTTATCTAAGCTCTTATTGAGGGCTTCATGTATTGTTTTATTTACTATATTAGCTTGACTATTCGACTAAGAATGTGCGACTAAGGTGAACTTTAAATCAATACTAAGGTTGGAACACCAGTTCTTAAACTTCAGATTCTCAAACTATTTTCTATTGTCATTATTATGGCTTAAGGTAAGCCAAATTAGCAAATTATGTTCTTTTAGATGAACTTTTCGACTTGAGACTCAATCATGGTAACTAGTGCCTCAACCTCAAGCCATTTAGTGAAGTAGTCAACAACTACTAGCACAAACTTTCTTTCTCCTATGGCCGAGGTGAAAGGTTTAAAGACATCTATTCTTTATTATATGAATGGCCAATGACTAATTATGAAAGTGAGCTCAGTCAATGGAAGATGCTATATATGGGTAAACCTTTAACACTGGTCACACCTCTTCGCTAGTTCAATCGTATGTTTTCATATGGCTGGCCAATAGTATCCTTATTTGAGCACCTTATAGGCCAATGGCTGAAGTTGGAGATGATTTTAATATATACCTTTATGGATTTCCTTGAGCACGTAATTTGTTTTTTTTTTTCTACATATCCTAGCTAGGGTAATTTGAATGATTTTTTATATAATTTTTCATTAATGATGGTATATCGAGGAACTTTTTTCCTCAGAGCTTTAGCTTGAATTTTGTTCTTAGGTAGCTTGCTAGTCATTAAATAAGTCTAATTAAGATCATCCATGATTTTTTTTTCTCAATCTAGTAGACTTGTTTATCATTAATGTTCTTCTCTGTTAGCTCTTCTACTAAGATATAGCTCAAGCTATCTATTGTGATTCCAAATGTTAGTTTAGATAATGAGTCAGCTTGAGTATTTTCTAACTTCAATTTTTTTCTCACTTTAGCTTTAGAAACATAGCCAAATGTGCTAATACCTTGTCTAGGTATTTTTTTTATTACTTCTTCTTAGGCTTTAAATTTGCTATTTACTTGGTTGATGACCAATTATAAAGCACTATACATAAAAAGATTTTTATACATTCAAGTCGGCAGGTATCTTTAAGCCTATGATTAACATTTCATATTCAGATTCATTAGTGGAGACTTTAAACCCAAACTTCAGAGCATACTAGAATTACATGTTTTTTGGGCTTATCAGAATCTAGTTGACCTCACTTTTTTAGGTTGTAGTAGACCCATCGAATAAAAAGCGTCTAAGTTTGTTTTTTTTTTTTCCACTCATCGACCATATTAGGCTATTCATCAGTTTTAGTCGAGGTGTATTCAATGATAAAATCAGTTAACATTGGTGATTTTGGTGTTGATATAGGCATGAAATGTAAGCTGTATTGACTAAGTTCGATGCCCACTTAAGTAGTCTTTTTGACAACTTGAATTTTTGTAAAATTTGTTTGAGTAGTGAATTGGTCAAGATATTCATTATGTGACATTGAAAGTATGGCATGGGTTTTTTGACTAAGGTGACGACAACGTAAGCTTGCTTTTATATTTTGGAGTAGTTTATGTGAGATCTTTATTAGTACTTTACTTATAAAATACATTGGTCTTTCTTTCACATCTTTTTCTTAAATCAACGTTGAATTGACTACCAGGCCTGTAGTTACCATGTAGAGGTATAATGCTTTGTTGGGCCTTAATTTTGATAATATAGAGGGAAAGCAGAGAAACTATTTTAGCTCTTTAAGAGCCTTTTAATAATAAGGTGTCCATCTAAAATCTGAAATATTTCTCAAAATTTTGAAGAATGACAGGCATTGATCTACCAATATTGACATGAATCTATTTAGGATGGTAACTTTTTCAATCAACCTTTGCATTTCTTTTACTAAGATTGGTATCTTTATGTCTAAGATGGCTTAAACATTTTTGATGTTAGCCTTTATCTCCATTTAGTTAATCATGTAACTAAGAAACTTACTCGACATGATGCCAAAGGCACACTTACTGAGATTGAGTTTCTTGTTGTACTTCCTAAGTGTGTTGAAGGTCTTTACTAGATTTTTCAGGTGCTTAGCTGAGCTTTTGCTTTTAACAATCAAGTTGTTGACATATACTTCGACATTGCAGTTGATGTGATCTTTAAAAACCTTGTTAACTAGCCTTTGATAGGTTGCCTCAAATTTTTTAGGCCAAAGAACATGACTTTGTAATAGTATAAGGCTTTCTTAGTTATGAATGTTGTTTTCTCCTCACATTCTTTTAGTATTTTAATTTGATTATAGCCTAAATATACATCCATGAAGCTAAAAAAGATGTGTTCGGCATTGTCATTTACCAGTCGATCTATGTCAGGCATAGAAAAGTTATCTTTTGGACAAACCTTATTGAGATAGGTGAAATCAACACACATTCGCCATTTTTCACTATGTTTTTTTCATCGTGACAATGTTGGCAATCCTTTCAGGATAGTACACCTCTTGATAAAGCCTATTTTTATCAGTTTGCCAACCTTTTCGTCAATTGCTTTTTATCTTTTTAGGGTAAACGTCCTTTTTTTTTACCAAACTCATTTAATATTCAAATTAGTATATAATCTATGGACCATTATAGTAGATCTATCCTAGGCATGTCAGATGGGGCCCATGCAAATAGATCAGTATTATTTATTAAGAGTTGGATTATTTGTTTTTATGGTTGAGCTTAACCATAATTTGTATACATTGGTTAGTATTGCTTTCTTAGGATGATACAAAAATGAGGTATTTTACCAGTTCTAGTTAGCTTGCATTGATTTCAAGCATTTAATTGTTGATTTTTTTTGTTCGATTAAGTTGAGACTATTTTCTACAAGAATGACGAATCTTGATATGAATGTTAGTTGACTTATTAGTCAAATAATGTATTGTAAAAAATTAAGCTGATCATAATGTAATTTTTATATTCATATTATCGGCTTAAGAGCTCAGTTCAATCAACATGTAAGTGTATGTCAACTTATGTCAGCTTCAGAGTGCAACTTAAAAAAATCTTTAAAACTTTTTTTCAAAATATATACAAGTTTTGAGCTTAAGAGTGTTTTTTTTTCCTTTTCTTTATTTTTTCTATGCTGCTTACCTTGGTCTTTTTCTTTTGTTTCTTCTATTTCCTTAAACTTGTTTTTTACTTTTTCATTGTTTTGGACTACTTTGTTTTGGCTGAACTATTAATTTGTTTCCTAGTCTTATCTTTCATAGTTGTAACATAATACTATTGAGACATGGACTAGTCTTTTCTAACCTTTCCAAAGCTGTTAGGTGTAAAAAACTTGATCTTAAAATAAGGAACTGAGATAGTGATTCTCATGACAAATTGGCTAGGTTAGCCCAATAACATATTGTAAGTGGAGGGACATTTATGACCATAAATTCAATTATCGAGGTGACATTCTTTGGCTTGGTGCCTAATGAGATTGACAATCTAATAGTTTCTTAAACTGGCACTTGTTCATTTCTAAAGCCAATCAAAGTGTTGGTAAATGGCTTCAACATCTCTTCAATTATGCCCACACTTAGTATTGTGGAATAGTACAAGATGTCGATCGAACTACCACTATCAAATAGGATCTTTCTTACCACATGGTTATAGATCATGACTTAAATGACAATGGCATCATTATGTAGAAACTGGATTCCTTCTAAATCTTTCAACATGAAAGAGATCGACTTGTCTTTCTAGCTTTTCTATTTCTTAGTTGAAGATCCAATGACCATTACTATCCCCTGATTAAAATTTTTTTTGGTCGATGTTAAAGTCCCTCTAGTGATCACATTTACCGACAATGGTCTTGTTATCCACATTGTTCCCTTCATTTTTTTCTGCTTGTTCCTCTAGTTGCTAACACCTTAATTTCTTTCTCTTTTTTTGTTATCTCGATTCTTTCTTATATTTTTTTCATGGTGTTTTCTCTTAGAATCTCTTTTCCCTTCCTTGTCTTTTTTGGTCTATAAACCTACCCAATCAACCTCTTCTGATTAGATTCTCAATTTTGTTATTTAGGTTATTGAGTTCTTAATGTTATGACCGTAATCTCTATGAAAAAGACATATTTTGTTCGAATCTCTTCTGATCTTCTACCTTAATGGCTTTGGCCATCTAAGCTCAAAATCTTTTTTAGTATGCATGAGAATCCTCTAAGAAGGTATTTAGTGTAGTGTAGTTATTATAGCATCAGCTCAAGCTTTTAGCCTTAGATACCCTTTTATTCTTTTCTCTCATGGGGGATTGTAGATTTTTTTTCTTTTTAACGAGCTGAGGAAAAGGGATAAGCCTTTCTCACCTCGATTGCTTTTTATTGTAGCTTTAACATTGATATATTTCTCAATGATAAGTAAGACATCAGCCAAAGTCTTCAGCGACTCTAGGAAGAAAGTAAGCTTGAATTAGTATTCTCGATCATTTAATCCACTTGTTAGAGTGATGACTGTAATGGCTTACTCTAAGTTTTTAACCTAAAGAGCCTTAAGGTTAAAACACATGATGTATTTTTTTAAGGATTCATTTGGCCCTGGTAGACAGACATCAAATTCAGTGAGTTTTCTTTGTTCATCGGCTATTAATGGACCTTGATAAGAAAAAATGACTAAACTGTTTGGAGGTTGCAATTGACCTTGGTTCCAAGTTGCTTGTATATTAGGGTATCATCGACTCACATTATCATATTAGTCTAATAAAACTCTAAATGATCAAAAGGGTCATATGTACTATCGTAGTCTCCAAAGTTGGCATCTTGATTTTGAAGTTATTGCTCGGTCAATCTTTTTGGTAAAGGAAGAGGTTTCCAAGAACCTCAATTCATCATCATAAGTAGAGGCATCATTCAGCTCCTTTTTTATTGATTCCATTTGAGCTTTCAGATCTTTTTTTGATTGGGGTTCTGAGGTAATTTGTTTGGATTTTCAGGTGGTAGCTTGCGTTAAGGTGTGTATGGGGTAATTGCTCATGGATGTTACTTATTCTTCGTTATCTAATGTCGTCAAGGCTACGGTGTCATCATAGCTTGGTAGTTTTTAGACATGTGGGTTTTTTGGAGTGGCGGGTTAGGTGCTTTTAAAGTCTGAGGTAGAGTAAGGTTTTGGATTATTTCTTTTAAGGATTGAAATTGTTATGTGAGTGCTTGGAATTGCTCCATGGTACAGCTTGATGCAAGAGGTCGGTCTAGGATAGGTTAGCTAAGCTAGGTGTTTGTTTCTGCGACAGCTATTTCTCTTTTCTCGACGATTTTTTTTCTAGGTGGCATTTTTAGCTTAGCTATATGAAGATTTCTTTTACTTGGTGCGCCAAATGTTTGGACCAAGTAGTTCTAGGGGGTAAAACCTTGAAATCACAAAAAAGAGAGAAAGATAACGGTTACCAACAAAGGCTAGGGATAGTCCCAACGTTTATGCTCCCGTTAAAATCAGTGATCGATCTTAGAAAAAAAAAAGAAAGAGATAATATTAAAGTGTATATACCAAATAAATCAAAAATACCTGAATAGTGCTATTTATACTTGTGAAATGGGGGTCTTGGGCAGCATAAGTTGCTCGACGTCAACCCTAAAAGACAAGAGCTAACCTAGTAGGTCTTAGCTAATCTAGCAATTAACTATCCACTTAAGACATGACAAGTTAGCATTTAGGGGGTCTAATGCATAGGCTACTGAGGTAGTTGAACTGACATAAACCTGAAGATTTAGGTCGGCCTAACACATTTGTTCAACTAAAACGACTAAAGTACTTTTAATTGTCAATTGACTTATATTAAGAGGAAAAAAAAATCTATTTTACGTTTTAGACTTAAAAATGCTCCTAACAGTAATAATTTTAGACCATAGATTAGGTTCCAAATCATAAAAAAATAAATTTTATCCAAAAGGAAAGTGATGATAATGTAATAATTCTATTATCTGAAGCTTTTTGATCGATCTTTTAGGAATGTATGCACACAGAATAAGTAATGCAATATCCTGGCACTTAATATTTTAGGATATGTTTTGCTACACTTATACAATTCCCTTTTTCTTTAGGAATTATACACTAATGCTTCTATTTTTGAATTATTTGGAAATCCTTACTTGACAGTTGTATTATGTAAATGCTGAAAATTTATGATGATAATGCATCATGCTATGTGATATATTTGGACTTAAAAATCATGTTTTCTTCATGCCTTTTATTTAATTTTTTTTGTTTTTGTTTTTTGAATTGTGAGAATTAAGATTCAAGTGCTGTTGATCATCGCAAGCATTATTATCCTCATAAGGAATTTGTGAAAATCATCGTTTTATCAGTTGCTTAGAGGAATAGAAATTCGTTACTAATATAATTTCATATACTTGTAATACTACAATTCAATGTTTTGTTTTATTTCATTATCATTCGTCATTTGTTCACTCATACAGGTTAAATTAGTCAAATGCTAATCGTACACTCAGAACAAAGTGCAAGCATCCTTTGATTGAAATATTAAAACATAACCTTAATTCTTAAACTAGATTGTATGAATCAAATACAAATTCATATAAATGTTTTATCGCATCAAAGCTTTACAAAATATAGAGATATAAAATCCATAAAAAAAAAAAAAGGAAAAGAAACGAAAATTAAACCAAGATTATTATTAGAGCTATATCACTGATGATGCATTTGGATACCATCGTAGCCCCATTGTGATGGTATTCAACCACCTTATCGCTTTTCAACTGCACCTCAAATAGCAGCCTGCGCTGCAGTTAAAACCTCCCAATTTTATTGTCCTTGTAGTTGAAGACTAGCTAGAAGGGAAATGGTTTAGTAAAGAATTTTCCCAGACTTCATTTTCCATTTTTATTTATTTTCTTTTTTTTTTCTCGAAAAAAGTTTCAACAAATTTTTTTTTTTTGGTAATTTAAGTTTTTAAAATATTTATTTTTGTTAACTTTCCCACTTTCTCTTTTATCCTTATTTCATTTCCTTTTTTTTTTTCATTTTATATTTTTTTATTTTGAGGTTTTCAACTATACATTTTTTTAAAGTATAAATAAATTTAAATATATGTAAATTTATATATAAACTATTATTTTATATTTATGACGTATAATTATTAAACTTTTTATTAATTAGAATCCTAAATATATATTTTAATATAAAATAATGTTTCCCTAATTATTAAAAAAATTTTTAAAGATTTTAAATGTTAATTAATAACATTAAAATATACATAAAATAATTTTGAATATTTAATAACAAAATTATTTTTTGAAATAAAAAATTTTAATAATTTATTAATTTTACAAATATCAAATATATAATATAACTTTTATTATATAAAAATTTTAATATAATATTATTAATTATCATTTTTTTATTTTCATTACAATTCATTTCATTTTTATTATTATTGCTTTTAAAATCGAATATATATTATACTATTAATTTTAATATTATTTTGAAATTAAATATATATTACATCATTAATTTTAATTTTATTATTATTATTATTATTATTATTATTATTTTAATTTTATTAGAGTGCATATATTCAAACGAAAGATCAAATTGATTGGCCGGTACACCATTAAGAATCCTTTATTTGATAGCAGTGAACCGCTTTCGGTGATTCCGATTCTAAACACGACTCTTTGCCTTTTCACGACCATTCTTTTCTACACGAACCGCCCTCACCGATTTGTAATCCGATGGGTATGGCATAACTGTAATAAGATCATCCGACCAAGGCTAAGATTGTTATTCTTAGTACCATACTTTTGTGCTTCTCTTCTCTTTTCTCCTCTATAGTTTCACCGATAAGCCAACATATAAACTCCAAATAGTTGTGATGCAGAGAAGGCTGAGGCCTTTGTATTTAGGGAAAATGGCAATAATATGGACCATATTTCTAGTGAGGCAAGCTATGAATCTTGCCATCATTCTTGATCCTTCTGACCTTTATTTTCAGCATCTTAAATATATTGAGCTCCAGCCCAGACCTTGAACCTATCATTTTTTGGTTTTGAGGAGCTTCATCTGAGCCAGGAATAAGATCAGCGCTTGCATTGGTTGGGCTAACATCACTAACTTGGATTTTATTGGACTGATCATCCGAGTTAGATGTTTTTGCAACACCATCTACTTGATAATGATCAGAATTGAGTTTTGATTCTTTATTTCAAGCGGATGGTGTACGGGTAATGGACTGATGAAAAGTTCAACTCTTGTGGCGCCATCAATACTACTATTAGGGCTTGGAGAGGTAGACAGCAGTACTGATTGGTTTCCTGAGAAGTTTGGGACACGAACGCTATAAGGCACATCAGGTTGATGGAAGGCTAGACCATTTACTAGGTTAAACTGGTTGACATTGTTGTTCAAGGAGAGTTAGGTTCGGTGGATTGAATCTGTACCCGATTGAGGCTGCTGCAACCATTTGGTTGGGGAATTGGAGTCAAAAGGCGGTCCAGGGTTGGCTTCTTTTTAGTGAGAACAGGCTCACGAAAGCCTGGTTGGTATTCAGAAGGAAGGTTGTCCCTGATGTTCTGAAGCTTTAGCAGATAGGGTGAAAGATTTCTTCTTCTCTCCTAATAGGTGATTTGGCGAATGCCAAGTCTGCCAAAAGCAGTAGCAGATTGATTTCTTTTGTTGAAGCCATTGGTGCGATTAGAGGGATGAAGCAAAAAGTTGATGCGGCTCCGGCCAGACTCATTTAAAATTGAATTGAGGAAAAAAAAAAAGGGTTATAAGCAAAGTTGAACTTTGAAATATTGGTGAAATTGTAGTGGTTAGACATGGGGGATATTGCGAGACATAGAGGTAGGAGGCAGCAAAGTGAAAATTGCAACCTAGACTTGTGAAAAAGCATTAGTTCGTATGGTCCATTTTATAGTTAAAGGTCGTCTATTACAAAAGTAGTAAGCGCTCATTTCATGAAACATTGTGCCTATTAACTAGAAGGCCAAATATGCAAGGGACTAATTATATATTTCTTTGATAAGAGCATATCTGATTCTTTGGAAAATACATGGCAAGAATGACAACAAAATGTTCATTTTTGCCTTTATTACTCATAACCATACCTAATTTACCTGCATATTATGTTACCATTTCTATCCTTTCTTAAAATGGTTGAGGTCTAAGGTTCGTCTCTCCTCGCTCCCTCTAGAAAATTTTTTTATTTATAAATATATTTACTTTCCAAAAACTTAAATAATGTTTTAAATGTGATAATAAAATAAATTATTTAGATTAATATTATGTTAGACTGTGAAATTATTATGCGTTAATAGTTTATAAGATCATGATAAATAAATATATATATATATATATTAGTTTTTGACACGTGCATGAGCACATGTAATTTTTATTTTTAAAGATTTGTTTAAATAAATAATTTTTTGATACTATGATAATGATAAATACTAATAATTTAATTTTTATTTTAGTATAATTTAAGTAAATTTTGATAATATTTTTATATAATTTTGATTTTGATAACCTTTGATAAAATTTTGGTAACTTTTGATACAATTTTAGTAATTTATGATATAATTTTGATAATTTTGATAAAATTTTAATAACCTCTTGATGTAATTTTTGTAATCTGTTGATAACTTATGATATATTTTTAGTAATTATTAATAAAATTTGTGTTATTATATATTTAACAATGGATTTTTGTAGGAAAGCGCAAGATCACATTACAAGAAATTAGAAGATTAGTGGTAATTTTGTAGCAACATTTAACTTAAAAACGTTGCTAGCTTTCATGTTTTTATAAAATTTAAGGCATTTTTTATCAAAACACCACTAAATATTCAAATAGCGGTGTTTGTACTTATAAATGCCACAAAAGACAAAAATTTATGGTGTTTATTGACTAAAATGCCTTGAATAATCTTTTCAAAAAAATGAAAGTGATTATTGAAGGTATTTTTGGCAGAAAACACCTTGAATAATCACTCATTAAAATGGATAAAAGATTATTGAATGCGTTTTTAGCAGACAACACTTTGAATAATCCTCTCATAAAAAAATGAAGGCGATTATTAAAGGTGTCTTCTATCAGAAACACCTTTAATAATTTTTCTAAAAAATTGGAGAGGATTATTGAAGGCGTTTTTGGTAAAAAATGCCTTTAATAAATATCCTCATCAAAATTTAAGATGGTATTTGGCTGAAATCGCCTCTTAAATAAAATTGGACTAGCTCTATCGGTTGGATCATACGATTATTAACCATAAAGTCGTAGGTTTGATCCTTTCCTTTAACATTTTTTGGGTTTTTGAAAGGATTATTTGTAAAGGATTATTCAAGGCATTTTCTAGTTAAAAACACTTTCAATAATCCATTCAAAAAAATTTTGTGAGAGAATATTGAAGGCATTTTCAACAAAAAACACCTTCAATAATCCATAAAAAAATTTGGAAGGGATTATTGAAGGCATTTTTGGTCGAAAACTCTTTCAATAATCCACTCAATAAATTTTTATGAGGGATTATTGAAAGCGTTTTTGGTCAAAAACGTCTTCAACAATCCCTACAAAATCTTTTAGAGTGGATTATTAAAGGCGTTTTTAACCAGAAATATCTTCAATAACCCCATTCAACATTTTGTAAAAGATTATTCAAGGCATTTTCTAGCTAAAAATGCTTTCAGTAATCCCATCAAAAAACATTTGGTTTAATTATATATGTGAAGTCAATTGTAGGTTTGTGCCCATAAAACATTTAAATTCAATTGTAGGTTTATGCTCAAAAAATATTTAGTTTATATATGTGATACTATAAATTACATTTTGGAATTTACATGACGAATATTTTAGTATTTCAATAAATTGATGACACATTCAAATTTAAATCTGATAACGTTGTCATATAAATATACTTTTCTCAAATAATTGTACTCAATGTATGTGTATTCATATAAGCTGCCAATTGATATAAAACAAATATATACTACTAATATTAAACCAATACCCCAATCTAGAAACTTAAATTATCCATTCAACATGGCATGTTAAATACATTATAACAAATGAAATGCATATATTTACACTCAATCAACAATATCTAACCTCAAGGTTTAGCAAACGATAATATATACTCACACCACTCTTTACAGACTTCATTAAGTTTGTCTGTTGTGAAGCTTTCTTTACTCTCCCACTAAAAAAAATCAGAAGTAAATGTTACTAAACGAGAACATTATTTAACTTTTTTTAAAGATATAACGATTTTATGAAATTAATACTAACCTTTAATGGTGTGGTCATAAAATCATATATAACTATCTCCTTCATAAAATGAAGGACATAATATCTACATTCAATATATCATGGTTGATGAGGTACCTGAAAAATAAATTGAGTGGGTTTAGGAAACATTTATCTAAACAAACTCAGCATAAAAGAATAAATTTCATATTTACCGGTAATGACACCTAATTTATCTTTGCTTTTTTATCAAATGCAAATATTACCCTAAATTGAAAAGAAAAAAATTACTTAATAAAAAAATAAAAATAATTATGAAGAAATAGAAGATAATATAATAACATGTAATACCTCTTTATAAAATTTTTAATATAGGGGTTAGACATCGTTATTGGTTAAGTGGAATTAAATAAGTATGGTGTAAAGGAATTGGTATCAATCACAATAAACTGCCAATGATGACTACAAAATAATAAGAATGATAACTTAGATTAGGCATCATCTCAGATTTGGGTAAGGTTGGAATAATTATTTGTATGAATATAACTTACACAGTATTATATAGGAGCAAATAATAATCAACCTATTTTTTCATGCAATGAATCACATGATGAGCATGAAAAATGATTGTGCCATTTTGCTTACTAATAAAATTCGGGTCAATGAATCTAAATTTATGGGTCATTTGTCTCACTTTGACCTCCTATATAAGAAGCTATACGATAACAATCAACAATACTAGTTAGTAATACACCATAATATCGATTAATACATATTGACTTTGCATATTTATATTTATAAGCTAACCTTATATAAGCAACAATATTAGCAGCTGATATTTCATCCAGGTTATAAAATTCCTTAACCTTATCCTTACCAATGTAAAAAAGTGATGGTTGATCAAATAACCCGTCCTCGGACTCAATGTTAATGCATTTTTCTCTAGATAAATGATCAATTGAATAATTAGATAACTCATTAATCATAGCCTGAGCAAGGGTTATATTCTGAGTCCTAGCATCCTGCTACAATATATAATGGAATATAGGTAATAAAACTAAATCAATAAATATAATAAACAAATAAATATTAAGTGAATAAACAATATCATACTTCATGGTTGGTACTAAAAGTTGGGTTTTCTATTTGACTTGCAACGAAAGCTTGTCTTATGTGGATAATGTTATCTGACTGGCCTACGAGCATGCAAGGTTGCATTGCTATCAACATCACCTTCAAAGCAGTGAGTCATTACTATTGCTCATTCAGGTATTGCTCTTGTTCATCACGTCTTTGCTATTGTTACTCAATGATTGCTTCATATTATGTATTCATCATTTGAGGGGTTTTAGGTTAATTACTGAAAAACTTTGATAGTAACATAAATTTACCAACCTTACAAACTCGACCATGTCTTTCTTTCGCACCTAATGCTAAAGATAAGGGATTTTCACCATACTAGGTTACCAGTTCATCGAATTTAACTTTAGTAGTATAATCATCCTGAAAGGTAATAATAGGATGGGTTGTAACAATAAATCTATACAAGCTAGTATACAAGCATGCATACTAGTACAAAGCCAATCATACTTGATATAATGACCAATTATACATATAATCTTTTTAGCCATTTTTTCAATTGCTTCATCTGTAAATAATCCATCCTTTAACAGATATCTTTGTTTTCATATGTCCTATCTATAAACTTCAGTGCCTGAGCTAGTTGATTCCTAATAAACTACTGTAATACAAGAATTAGAATCTTTAAATGAATGTTCATAAATATTCAATTATGAGTATAAAACAAGTGTGTAAATACTTACAAGCTCATAGTTGACATTTGTAAAACCCTTTCTTGATGTCCGATGGCGATATACTTGTTTGGCCCAAATTTTCTTTTGTTTTTTTTTTTTATTTTCTAGAAAAAAAGAAATTATGTAAATCACATATTAAGATATCGAATATATTACATAAAATCTTATAAATAATTTTTTGTAATGGGTATGCGTATCGAGAAATCTTCTGATAGCCAATCTCTAACAAAAATCAGCCAATCATTATAACTTATAACATCTGTATATGAAATAGGTGGAACAACCAATACCTTACCCTGATTAGTGAGCGGTAAAACATATTGGGTTATCAATCTACTTTCAAAGTCTTTGAATGCTTTCCTAACCGATTGTAATACAAGCTTTTACACTCAATTGGGACGTTGAACAGTTCTTAAAAAAATTAACACTATTAGTATGAACATAGTGAATTTCAATTAAATGATCATTTAACAAATTTTATGAAATAGTTGAATAAACATACCACACTGACTCTCATATACAATCCTTTAAATCATCAAGAATTCATCACCAATTATGGTACGCAATTGAAATGGTACTATGGACAATGTTCCAATATGATTAGCCAACTTGACGACACCATCAGGTACATGCTACCCACTTTGACTGAAACCGATGTGAATTTGGTGTTAGTCACTTCAATTTGTTTGTTTCATTCCCATGCTTTTCTTTTTTGGCCTACAGGTGTGTCTTCTTCATGTTCAATAGTAGGAGAAATATATTATTTGGATTTCATAATAGTTATGATTTTGATCATAATTATACGAAATACACCAAATTGTCTATCTAAATGTCACACACCATGTAATAAAAAATAACTAATATCATAGTACAGTTACTACACCAATATACATAAATCATCCTTAAACCCATAATATTTTATGAGTACAAGCCATACTATGATTCCAACCTTAAATAAGAGTTTCATGCAAAATAAATGATGAGTAAAAAAATAGATATAAATTCCACAATACCATTTAGCAAACCATAATATTTAAACCAAACTACACAAAAATACCATACATACAATAAAAGGTGCTGGGATGACTAAAGTGATAGTACAATGAATAAAAATAATATATATTTATATATATACAGTAAGGAACAAAAAAAAACCTATATTGAAGAATATTAATAATACAAAAAATAAATAAAATAAGGACATACTGGTAAGTAAAGAGGTGCGCAACGTTGAGTTGTTGAACGTCGACGGTGACGAGAGAGATAAAGAAACCTAAAGGCAAACTATATGGGTTTAGGGGTTTTGGTTTGGTTGCAATGTAGCTTTTAATCATTCTCTGTAATAGCAATTTGAGATTCCAAATTTCAAGACGGGAATGAATATAAAAAATGATCAGTGAAGGCATTTTACCAAAAAAAAGGTCTTCAATAATCCCTTGATAAAAAATTGAAAGGGATTATTGAAGGTATTTTTTACAAAAAAAATGCCTTCAATAATTTCTTTTAAAATTTTTTATGAGATTATTGAAGGCATTTTTTACTAAAAAAAACACCTTCGATAATCCCCTAATAAAATTTGAAAGGGATTATTAAAGGTGTTTCATGAAAAAAACACCTTGAATAATTTTTTAAAAAAAATTAAGAGGGTTATTGAAGGCATTTTCTTCAAAATACACCCTCAATAATTTTTTATAACAAATTTCAGAGGATTATTGAAGGCATTTTTTGCAAAAAAACCTTCAATAATCCTCTGATAAAAATTTGGAAGAGATTATTAAAGGCATTTTTAGTGAAACATACCTTCAATAATCTCTTCATCAAAATTTAAGGGGATTATTGAAGGTGTTTTTTGCCTGAAATACTTTCAATAATCCCCCCAAAAATTAAAAAGGATTATTAATTGAAGGCTTTGTTCATCATAGAAATTAGAATCATGAGCCTCTTAAATCATTTTGTAATTTTAAATAATGTTAAATGTAATTTTTTAAAACTCCCTCTAACGTAAAACATTAAAAGTTAGTGGCATTTGTTTGTTGAAAACGCCTCTATTTGTTAGATTTATGGGCGTTTATCTTACAAACTTCACTAAAATTGTCCCTACACTTCACCTATCGAATCCCTAACTTCAAGCTTCAGCTTCATTAATCTACTATTTCTCTTTCCAAACCAACTACAATTTACTTTCCCTTTCCTTCAGCTTTTGCTATTTCAGCTTTGTCTTTTGGAACCTTATTTTTACTATTCTTATGTTATTTACTCTAGCGTTTACTTCATTCTACTATTCTTTCAGCTTTTCTAATTTTTGTTATAACTTTTTGATATAAAATTTTTCTTTAAAACCCATCTTCTTCAAATACCTATTTGGAATATATTATATTAGGTAGTTGAGAAAATACTTAACAATAAGGAGTTGAAATTTTAAAAATGGGATGGTGACCTTTCTCATCTGTTACAAATTGTTAGCAATAAGTTGAATAAAGTTACCGAGGTAACTTTTTATGGTGCTTCATTCCAGTGGTTGAAGAAACTAAAAAATCGTTCAAGTATTACAGGGCGATCCTTTGACTGATATTGTTATAGTGTGCATAACTGTTTTGTTATTCTGGTCTTCTATAAGTACTAGTCTTGTTATTATTTTTGGTTTAATACATAGTATAATTAAGTATTTGACATGTTCGTTTTCATATAATTTATTTATATAATTTTGGTCTGATGATGTAGTAAGTACCAAATGGATAAGAGTTGGATGCAAAGTCAAGATTAAGTCAAAAGTACTGAGATGGAGTGAAATTTTTTCTTAATTTGCATTTAAGAATACAAGTGAAGATAATATGATATTATGCCTATGTTTGAAGTGTGCTAATATCGAATGGCAAATGAGTGAAGTTGTTTTGGAGCATTTAATTTGCATTGAAATTGTCTTGGGGTATGTTAATTAGTATTTTCATGGAAAGTCTGTATTGTCAAGGTCTTTGCCTAAAGTTTTTTCAACATCAAAAGCTTCACAACACCAACATGATCTTATTAGAGAAGATGATATTGAAGGCATGTTACAAGATGCTTTTAAAGTTCATAACCAAGATTTTCATCATTCGTCTCCCCAAAATGATGGATTTAAGAGTCAAATGTTGAAATGAATGAATTTGGTGAACATGGGATAGGTGTAGGTGATCAATAACCTAGTGAAGAAGCATCAAAATTTTATAGGTTGCTTGAAGATATGAATGAAGAACTTTATGAGAAATTTAAGCATTCAAGGTTATCTTTTTGTGTGTATCTTTTTCACTTGAAATGCTTATGTGAATGGATGAAAAACTCTTTGACTTTATTATTAGAGTTTATGAAAGAAATGTTTCCGTTTGCAAAAATCTTTAAATCTTGTAAGGATTCAAATAAGATGATCAAGGATTTAGGTCTTAGATATGAAAAAAATTTATAGTTGTCTTAATGATTGCATGTTGTATTGAGGTGATAGAAAAATTCAATAAATCTTATCATTTGTGTGATAATTCTAGTTAGGTGAAAAAAAATTTGATCAAAGGTTGAATGAGGATGATGATAAGGTTAATGTAACAAAGAAGCCTATAAAGGTTTTATAGTATTTTTCATTAATACTAAAACTTCAACGACTCTTCATATTTTCTAAAACTGTAGATTCTATGGGATAGCATTATGACAAACAGATGGATGATGGATCATTAAGGCATCCTACAGATTTTTTGGACTTTGCTTCTGATCCTCGAAATGTTATGCTTGGACTAGCATATGATGGATTCAACCTATTTAAAATGACGAGTACTTCTTATAATACTTGGCCAGTTATATTGATTTTGTACAATTTACCACTATGGATTGCCATAAAACAATAGTCATTTATTTTATCTGTGATAATTCTTGGGGAAAAAAGTTTGGGTAATGATACAAACATCTACTTATACCTTTTATTAAAGAGTTAAAGCAATTATAAGAAGGAGTTGAAGCCTATAATGCATCAAAAAAAAGAAAACTTCAATATGCGTGCTACTTTATTATGGACTATTAATGTTTTTTTTGTTTATGCAAATTTATCTAGTTGGAGCATGCTCGTCCATGTTATGCTGCACAAATATGTTCGAAGTGGTTACATAAAGGTAGGAAGTTTAGTTATATAGGACATCATTCTTGGTTAGATGATAATCATTGATTTAGATTTTAAAAACATCTATTTGATGAAAATAAAGAGTTAAAGAGATCACCTTTACCAATTAATGGCTCAATATCTTGCCAAAGTTAAAAGGTATTAATTTCATATATAAAAAAATGACTCAATCAAGGAAAAAAGTGAAGGAGATCTTTGAAGGTGTTTGGCTTTCTATTACTCAAGTTGATGATAATGATACTCAAGGTGGTGATTTTGATGTTCAAAGTGATGAGGAAAAAGATGAAAAAAATGACCCCAATGAGTTTGAGGTGTGGAAAAAAGAAGTATATTTTTTGAGTTACCTTATTGGGAACTTAATTTATTATGTTATAACCTTAATGTGATGCATATAGAGAAGAATGTTTACACAAATTTTATTGGGACAATTCTCAATATGAATAAAAAATTAAAAGATGACTTAAAGAGTCAGCTTGACCTAGTTGATATGGAGATTCACCCTAACCTTTATTTGAAGTTGCTTCCTAATGGCAAATATCGATTACCTTTTGTCTATTTTGGGATTTTTAAAGTTGAGAAAGATGTGTTTTGCAAGGCTTTGAAAAAAGCAAAATTTTCGAATGGCTATACGTCAAATGTATCGAAATGTGTGAATCTGAAGGAGCAAAAATTTTTTTCATTAAAGTCACATGATTATCACATTATGATGCAAGACTCACTTGCCCTTACTTTACATTCATCAATTTGAAAGCAAGTCATTTCAGTGGTAATTAATTGAGTAACATATTTAAAGCTCTCTGTGGGAAAGTTCTGAATGTGGAAGAGCTTGACAAACTTCAAGATCGAGCCATGATTACTTTATGCCATTTAGAGATGATTTTTCCTTCAAAGTTCTTCACTATTATGATGTATTTGGTTATCCACCTTCCATATGATGATGGACTAGTTTATTATCGATAGATGTATTCTATTGAAAGGTATTATTTGTTAATAGTTTGATTAGGTTATTAGTGTTGATCATATCACTCTAGTTAAAAAGGTATATGACAAATATTTTATGCCTTAGGTTTTTTGGGAGGTTAAAGTCTTATTGACATAACAAATGCTATCCAAAAGGTTTTATTGTTAAAGGATATTTAGCAGATGAGTGTATGACATTTTGTTCTCTTTATTTGGAAGATGTTGAAATGAGATTTAATATGCCATAAAAAAATGTTGGTATGCAGTAGCATTCTGACTTTGCCTATAGTTATCTTTTTGAAAGTTTGGATAACCAATAGGCAAAGCTGAAATGGTGGAGTTAGATGATACATCTTGGGCATAAGCACATTGATATATTCTTTTTCATCATAACTCAATTGAATCGTTTCACACGTAAATTTTCTTGCAAGGAAATTATTCATTCCATTAAGCATAGATTATTGTATTTTTCTTATTGTTAATACTTTATTATGATGCTTTGTAGTGAGTATAAAAAAAATTTGAGAGTTCGTGCACATTATTAATGATCTAACCCTCGAGAGCTTGATAAGTTGTTCGCTGAAAACTTTCAAGAATGGTTAAGAGTAACTATAAGTAATGTCATACTTTCCATTATGAGAAATGTACATAGAATGCTTAGGGTATAAATAAAATTAATAACATATATATATATTCCACCTTTATAGGTTTGGAGTGGAAGGCTTGTTAGTGAAGAGGTGAAGTGTCTTTCACAAAGGCCGAACATGATTGTTAAATGATACAAAGGTTTTATCATCAATGAATTTAGAATTCACACAATCCTGTGAGAGATTTAGAAGTACACAAAATTCAAGAGTTGTTGTTACTTCATCAATTACTAGCTATGTAGTGCTAGGGACATAAACCTTTTAGAGGGAAATATTGACTATTATGGCATGATTAATGACATCATTGAGTTGGATTATTATGGCAAGTGGAAAGTTGTCTTATTTTGGTGTGATCGGGCTAATATGAATAGTGCTAGGGGTATTAAGAAAAATCAGTTTGGATTTACAATTGTGAATTTTTGTTGATTAATTCACATCAGACAATAACTCATTGATAAACCTTATGTTTTTTCCTCTCAAGTCAAACAAGTTTTTTATTTTGAAGATCCTAAAGAATTGGGTTGGTTTCTTGTTCTTCAAAACACACTTAGATACTTATTTGATATAGGGTCAGCTACCAAATATGATGTTGAACATGAAACTAAATGTTTTTATTTTGCTGAATAAAACTTGGATGAAAATATCTCCAATAACTCTACTCAAGAGGTCTACGAAGATGTTAATGAAGACATTTATGAACCATGATGGATCATCTATATTTTGTAATTCGAGTGTTTAAAACATAATGTAATAAATGCTTGTTTGTAATTTATGTCACATTCATTTTTATTTCAATTATTGTATTGTAAGTCATACATTATCTTTTAATTTAATTAAATTGATATGTTCTTTATGTATTGTTGGTTATGATTTCTTAACTTCTCAATGTCTTTATATATGTTCTTTACATATGTTTTTTATATATTCGCTTTTATGATGCAGTTAAGCGACAATATGTAAAGGTACATTGAAAGGAATACATATAAGAGATACTAGTTTAAAACCATTTGTGGCATCAATTGATCTTAGCTATGGACTAAATCCTTTGGAGGGAAATGTACATACTGTCTGTTCTAACTTAGTCACTTCTAACCCGTTAACTAATATTGGATCTAGTAATGCAGGAGGTGTAAGTTTGATAGTATCTCGTCAATTGATTCTGCTGTTAATTTGAATACAGATATCATAAACACCATATTTAGATTCGATTATAATGATTAAAGTATTGGTAATTTACAAATTGATTTTTTATTTTTTGCAGTTGATAACAATGGTCAACGAAGGATCGGAGGCTGAATAACTTTGAATGAATTGTTTACACTACCTCTGAACGAGCGTATTGTAGTGTCTGCAAACTTTGATAAGCAACTAATTGGTGAAAAGTCTCAACTGTTGGTTGGATTTCTAGGCATGATTACCTGTAATGGAATGAAATTGCCTATTCATTATGAAACATGGCATAAAGTTCCAGTTGAAGTTAAGGCCGATGCTTTAAACTTTTTTAAGGTATTAGTATAATTAATTACATCTAAAACATTAATTATTTTAAATTTGGTTTATTGATTAAAACTTTTCTTTTTGTATTATTACAATCAAGATTTGTACTTGAAATATCAACTTTATTTGTGCTTAAGTCATTGGGAAAGAAATGAAAAGACTATAAGCATAATTTGAAGAAAAAGTATTTCGATCGAAATACTACTATAGAGGCTATAATGAAAAATGTACTCTGTAATGTGATTAGCTAGCAATATGAACAATTAGTTAAATTTTGATTTTCACTAATTTATAACCTTTAATATTAGTTTTAATAATAAAGCTGTTTTATGATTTAAGTTGGTAATATTTGTATTTTCACCATATACGTAACTATTTTTTATGACAGAAAAGAGAATAAACTGGGATTGGTAGCAGAAAGGAACAAAAATATAGCCACACAAGTGCATCAAAAAGTTTTACAAAAAGTAAAAAGAAATAGTAAGTTTATGATATTAAACTGATCAGAATGAATGAACTTGGTTTTTCATTGTTGATATTTGTGTTGTAATTTGCAATTTATATCTATTTACAACTTTTTGTGCCATTACAAGGCAATAATGCAAATTTATAGTTATTGTTCTATAGTAATAGTTTTGATAGTTTCAATACATGATATTAGGTTGATCCAAATTATTAAACTTAGTTTCTATGGTTGATATGTATGAAAAAGTTATTGTTTATGCCTATTTAGTACATTGTGTCATTATTAAGTAAAAATACAAATTTGGACAAATTGTTCTATTTTAACAGTTTGGATAGCTCCAATACATGATATTAAATTTGTCTGAATGATTAAAATTGGTTTTCACAATTGATATGTGTGAAAAAGTTATCATTTACGTTTGTTTAAGATTTTTTATGCTGTTAAGAGGCAATATGCAAATTTGTTGTTATTTTTCTATTTTAACAATTTGCATAGCCTCAATACATGATATTAAATTTGCCAGAATAATTGAACTTGGTTTTCATAGTTCATATGTGTGGAAAAACTAATGTTTACGCTTGTTTAGGACATTTTATGTCGTTAAAAGGCAAACTACAAATTTAATATTATTGTCTATTTTAACAGTTTAGATAGCTTCAATACATGATATTAAACTTATCTGAATGATTGAACTTGATTTCTACAGTTGATATGTTTGAAAAAGTTATCATTTACATCTATTTAGAACTATTTTTGCCACTAAAAAGCAAAAATACAAATTTGCTAAGATTAATCTATTTTAATAGTTTGGATGGCTTTAATACATGATATTAAACTTTTTTGAATGATTGAACTTGGTTTTCATGATTGATATGTGTGAAAGGCCCAAATGCTTTTATTATTTACGTTTGTTTAAGACTTTGGTGCTGTTAAAAGGCAAGGGCAAAAATATAATTTTATAGTTGTATTTTCATATTAACAATTTAGATAGATTAAATACATGATATTAAACTTACTCGAATTTTTGAACTTGATTGACAGGCTTGATATGCATGAATAAGTTGTGGTTGATATGTATTTAACAATAACATATGTTTTTATATAGGAGATTAAGATGGGTGAAAAAATTGGACATGTGAAACTTTTTCAATTAACTCATACAAAAAAGACAAATCTTACCTAAATGTCGAAACACAAAAAATTGTGGTAATTTGTTATATATGTTTTATACATAAAGTAAATATTTACTGTTTTAAACATATTATGAATTAATCATTAAACTTGACAGTTTTATATGATTAATTTATAGGAGAAAGTGAAAGAAAAATGGTTGATGAGATTGAAGTAGCATCTAATGGTTCTGTTAAAATGCAAGAATTGAAAATTTGGATTTTCATAAAAATTGATGGAAAAGAAAGACATGGATGGGTCCGAGGCCTTGGATTGGGTCCAACACCATCTAGCTACTATGGATGTAGCTCTTAGCAATATACATTCTCAGCAAATCAATCTTTGCGAGATATTTTCATATTGAAATAGGAGTTACAAACTGTGCAACAACGTTTTCAGCAAATGGAAGCGGAAAGAGAACATGAGCGTGCTAAAATTGAATAAAAATGGGTTAAAATGGACCAAGAGCATGTAAAATTTTAGTAGTTACATGATCAATTCAATACTTTTATGAATTTTGTGCAACAACAATTTTCAAGAACTAATCTAGGTGATCCACCAACTTAGGTATTATATTTAGTAACTATTTATATTTTTTAATATAACAAAAAATCCTATTATTAAGTGTTAAAACTTGTATTATATTATTCAGTAGGTTCTTGAGCACGCTAGTGACCGAGAAAAAAAAATCCTTCATTTAATGGCAGCATTTTATATCTATACAGTCATCAATTTCACACATTTTAAATTTTTTGGTTAATATACTAAAATAATTTGAATGTTATTTCATATATTATTAAACTTTGTGTTACATGCATATTTGAACAAATTATGTATTTATAATATTCAATTTATGAATTTAAGTTCGTTTTTATTTCTTTTAACATTTTTATTTAATAATAATAATAAATATAAAAGAAATTTTTAAAAAAGTAAATTTATTAATTTAACGGCATTTGTGTTCAAAACGCCACTAAATTTGAAATTTAGGGGCATTTGTAGTATAAAATGCCACTAAATTAGCAGTGGTTTCCTAAAAAAATGCCGCTAAATTAGCGACATTTTTTTTATACAAACACCCTTAATTTAGTGACATTTTTCTTATACAAATGATGCTAATTTAGCGTCGATTGTCTTTATGAATGCCACTAAATAGAATGGCATTTTATGATACAAATGCCTCTAAATTAGCGGCATTTTTCTAAAACAAATGCCGCTAATTTATGATCGATTGTCCTTACAAATGCCATTAAATATAACAGTGTTTAATGATACAATTGCCTTTAAATTAGTGGTGATTGTACTTACAAACACTGCTAAATTAGCAATGTTTTATACATTTTTCCTGACATAAAAATAACCGATACTCTTAGTGACATTTTTGGCAAACATTGCAAATATTTTAGTGGCATTTATAAATGCTGCTAAATCTTAAAAAGATGCCACTAAAGCCTTAAACCCCTCTAGTGTTAGTCCTAGTATGAGATAAATTTCTTTTTATTCATTAACATATTGTTTCATTCAAATTTAGAATGTTTTTCACTAGATTTTTTTATTGAGTAAGCTTATGGTAGGTTTACCTTAGACTCTCAAGATAAAATTTTTAGCTTCATTTTTGCTAGTAACCAAAAGTTAATTCTTGATAACTCAAGTATAAATAAACTTACTAATGACTGACAGTTAAGTTATTATTGATTCATTATTATGTTATCATCGATTTACTACTAAATTATCAATGATATGCTACAAAATTATTAATGATTTACTATTAAATTAGAATTGATTTACTACTAATTTTTAACTGTTAAGCTATGACTTATTTACTAATAAATTGTTGATATTTTAGTACTAAGTTATTGATGATTTGTTATAAAGTTATAATTGATTTATTAGAGATCGTTTGGTGAATGATACATATTTTCAAGGCTTTAAACTCATTTATCCATCCCTATGATGTAAGTGTATCTATCTTGTAACATTTTAAATGGTTGTTTTTTTTTTTTTTAAATCTTAATGAAATCCATAGCTCAATATATGTAGGGTGTGTTAGTTACTAGAATACTCTTGATAGGTTTCACCTAGTGGGTGTTGGAGTGGGACCATTTGACAAGGTTCTAGATCACTACTAAAATTGGGATCAAGCATAAGGCCATAAAGTGCTTGCTTATTAGAAGCTTATGAACATTTGAATTATTATGTGTGCTATATAATTTTTTTTATGTCTTTACAATCAAAGTTCAATGCAAATGGCTTAGTACTAACTATGAAAAAAAAAAAAGAAACCTACACTAAGCAAAAGGTTTAATGTGACTACACACCTTTATTATGCATAATAATTCATCACTGTCGAAAACTTAAAAAAATGATGAATAACATGTTTTATAACACTTTATTTTTAAAATAAAAGAGGGAATTGCTATATATATTTTAATAATAAAAATGTTTTGATTGTTACTATATATTTAATAGTAACTCCGAATATAATAAAATTTCTTCAACTCCTAATAGTAGAATTGTAGAGTGTATTATGAATATATAGCTTGGTTGTTATATCCTAGAGGTGACACACTTTGAGAACCTATTGCATCAGTTTATACAATCCCATAAAAGAGTTAATCATCTTAAAGAAAGCGTGATATCCGTGTCTCAATCCAATTCTTTGTACTATCAATGAAATCAGTTTATTTTTCTTTCATTCATTATTTTTGTTACTAACATTTTTTTTTTTTAATTTTAGTTTCCACTAACAACACTTTTTTAATTGTTTTTATCTTGAATGAATGATCATAGGTTGATATCTTATAAAATTAACCAACAACCAATTTATTTTGAGAGATGTATAACAATACATGCTACCATTTTCCCTTTATGTTAATTGTTATTTTCTTAGAACCATGTAAATTTGTTCAGCTAAGAAATAAACAAAAAGTTTGGACCTACAAAGCAAATTTTTTATTCCAATATAAACCTAAAAAAAGCAATCATCTTGCCATTATTTTTATCATGGACTCATATTGAACAAACATGTAGAAGTAACTCAAAGCTGGGAATAGAAACTTTTAATAAGCAGGATTGTCATATTCTTATTGAAGCAAAACAAATAAATTGTATCTTAATTGATTTTATGGCTAATTGACCATTTGTGTCCTTTTTTTTTTTTTTTTGCTAAGCTAAAATTTATTAAAGCAACCATAAGGTTGCAAAGCTAGTCTAAACTAGCAAAGACACAAACCAAATTACCAATACAAATCCATTTAAGTATCATAGATCACCTAAATATAAATCAAAGAAAAGCACCCTACCAGTTCTCAATGATAGCCAAGAATGATCAAGATACAAAA
This sequence comes from Durio zibethinus, assembly GCF_047325235.1. Lineage (NCBI taxonomy): Eukaryota > Viridiplantae > Streptophyta > Magnoliopsida > Malvales > Malvaceae > Durio > Durio zibethinus. The sequence goes on along the minus strand of NC_143174.1, from coordinate 8,084,768 downwards.
CAAGAATCTAAAATATGACCAATTATGAAAAAGCCCATCACACTTGAGTTTTGAAGGAAAATATAAGAAGTTAATCATAGAAAGCAAGAAAAAAAAAGCATGCTTATGGATTCAAAGATAGATCGCCAGCAACAACTTACCGAATATAGAATCAACCACACCATCATAGAACCACTGAATGATAGCTATCGAACACTAACTATTAGCATTATCATCTAGGTCTTTCCATTCCATTTCCATCAACTTGTTAATAATAATTTTTTCATCGTCGTTAAAAGAAAACCCAAAACACGATATGTTTCCCAAGCTTTTAAGATTTGATAGCCTCTGTCATAACGTCTAGATCGGGGGATCTATCGCTAGACATTGACTTCAGGGTGTCGCTACCAATCTTTTTTTTATCTAGGTGCGATTGGCCACTTATGGAATGTGTCTTTTTAGGGAACACCTAAGTTTAAGGGTCCCTAGAAGAATAGGTTCAGGTCTACAAACCAGAACAGGGTTCGGGAGTTCGGTTACGTGTGAGGAAGGTTATAGCACCCTCACAACGCCCATCAAAAGATGGTACCAGCTTAAATTTGTGTTATCCAAAAGCCTTAAAATTTTACCAAGTAATTAATTATTAGAAATTTTCTCATTTGACTCTAATACTTTTAGCAAAAAATTGAGAAAATTTCCTCACCTCAAGAGTATGCAAGAAAAACTACTGTTTCACTTGCAGAGGCTCCGTCGTCGGATTAGTTAAAGAAGAATCAAAATCAAAATCAAAATAGGAAGGAAGGAAAGAATGATTGCTCTTGCGTAGGGAAAATTGATACTTTCAACTTTTCCTTAAAAATCCATTTTTGAAAATTTATTTCTAAAGAAAATTGATACTTTCAACTTTTCCCTAAAAATATTTTTCGAAAATTTTGATTCTCAAGGAAAATTGATACTTTCAACTTTTCCTCAAAAATCTTTTTTTTTGAAATTTTATTTTTTTGCAAAAAATAAAAAAAAATAAAAATAATACTCCTCAAAATAACTAACACACAGAAAAAAGTAAATAAATAAAATACCAAAAAAAGATTATCTTACCTTGAGGAATTCGACGTGGCTCCACTAGATTATCATAGCCTTCACCAATTTGACACGATCTCTTCTATTTTCCACGAAGGAAATGATGGCTTGAAGTGTTGCTGAACATAACCATATACTCCCATTTGGTTGCCATACATTTGTTGCGGATACATAGAAGCCATTTGCTGTGAAAGTATGTCCATATCCTGTGCTCCCAGAACTGATTGAGGATGAAAACCAGCAAACCGGTTTCCCTGAACAGCCTTGTTATTAATTGTTGACAAATGACTGGTTGTGATTGGCTGAATGTACATACCCACCATCTGATCACTTCTCATATGTTGAGGTCCTTGAGGTTGGCCATGTGTTACACTAACTTGAGTAACCATTGATTGAGGATATTGAGCACCCGCAACTAGGCTAGAGTCTGGCGCCTGTACTTCCCAGAGTGGTGGTGGTAGCAAGCCACTTCTCTGAGCACCATAGACAGGTGAAGAAGGCTGCTGTTGTAGAACCAATTGACCATTCCAGGCAGGACCTGTGCCTTGAGCATATGACTGCTCAAATCGAGGCAATCTCGTGTTTGGTGCAGCTCCAGTCGCATGAAAATTTTGCTGCTACTGAGTAGGCTGTCGTTTCTAGTCTGTAAAATTCCCATCAACAACCTTCATTCCCACAAATATACACCAATCGATTCTTCCAGAAATTCAACGAAGCTCCAACACTGTCGCCTCTGCATGCCGCTACAGTCGCCCACCGTTGATGCTGAAAATTCACCATGAACCTCTCTTCGACCTACTCATCTCCTATTTATGGTCGGTTTCTCACCAACCATCCTCCAACAGCGTAGATCTAGAAAGGAATCTGTGAACTTTTTTCACTGTTTTGGTTCTTTTACACTGTACGATCATTCTAGGTTCTGAGTAAGTCAGTGGCCCCTTATTGCTCTTCATTTTTATTATTTTTGATCTCCAAAAGCTCAACATTCGCTATGGTTTGTCACCGGCGCTGACAGTGTATGACCAAAGGGCACTGTGGAAACTTGACCTTGAGAACTATTGTCAGAATGGAAAGTCATCTGCTGGAGTTGCTTTGAAGAATGCGATGCTGTCCCAGAAAATAGCTTCTGTCGAGGCTTCTATCAAGTGCACCATCTGCTCTCTTTTCTCATCAGCTTGGTTGCCAGGGCTGGGAGAAAATCAAAAATATTGGGCAGACCCCAAAGTCTCCATTATTTCTGAGATGACGTACCCGAACTTGGTGCCAAGGCTGGCCATTGACAGGCGATCCAGCCTTGCTGTACAGCCTTGCTTTCTTAACATCCTGCACTCAGGACCATAGGGGTTAGCCGCTAATGTTTGACCAGCAAGCATTCGTGATCTCCTTCGTTGGGTAACTTTGTTTTGGCTCGAGAGGGTGCCTCCAGCACCTCGATCTAACGGGATGCCCCCAGGATTTTGATTTTGCGATAGACCATGATCCTGGACGGGATCATCATTCATTGTGGGTGTAATACCCGAGATATACCACTCACTGCTTCTGTAATATTTTATGGACTGCAGGAAGTGAAAATGGTGGAAAAAAGAGTCATGTATGACACCCCGAATACCCTCATGATCCTCTTTCCACATACCACTGTCATAAAAACCAATCCCTAACTTGATTATGCCTTCACCTCTGAACACACAAAGCATGGGAAAGAACTTATCTTTTTATCACCAGCTTGAAGCCGCTGAACCCGAGACTGACATCTCTAGAATTCCTTTTCCCTCTTAAGATCCTGCTTCAATGATTTCGCCTTTACATGGTCAAACACGGGCTGTCTAGCTAGCTTCTCCATTTTAGCAGCTCAACCCGAGGTTCCAAGCTATGTCACATCTGCCGTTTGCTCAGAGGGCAGTCATAGGCACGTCACGATTGACAAATACGATGTCTTGGTCTTTAAGCACTTCATGGGAGGGGAGATCGCCCACCAAAGAGAGGCCTTGAGGACTGGTAGAGATGGGGGCTTTCCCCGACTCCTCCTCTTATTCAGATTCCTCCTCTATCTTTTTTCCCCCCCCTTTTTTTTCTCTCAAATCAGTAGCTTTGCTTACTGTTTGTTCTCTGTGTGTTTCATTCTGTTCCAGGAGGTGCTTTATATAGGGATTGATCAGGAGTTTCTGATCAATCCCAATTCCTCTTTGGATGGGGATTCAATCTTTGAATCCAATCTGGACTCTTCTGATTGAATCCTCACTCACAGCAGGATTCTTCAACTTTCAATCACAGCCCTCCAAAATAAAAAAATAATAATAATAATAATAATAGATAATTAGAAAAGATAAATAAAAAAAATTATTATAGGATAAATAAAAAAAAATAATATCAGATATATAATTAGATAAACAAAAATAAAAAAAAATAAAAAATAAAAAAAAATATATATTAGTAATAATAAATAAATAATAAATACATAGGATATACATAAAATATAAAATAAAAATAAAAATACCAATGACAAAGATAAAATTAGACCTACCCATTTGGACCAGGCCCAATTGATCCGGGCCTAGATCAAATTGGGTGTCTACAGCTGCCCCTCTTTGCACATTTTCTGTGAAACAAAAATTGCGCAAAGACGTAGACACCTAATCAAGACTCAACTCAACATTGTCATTTTTTATTTTTTTGTTTTTTTGTGTTTTTTGTTTTTTTGTTTTGTTTTTGTTTTGTTTTTATTTTTTTTTGTTTTTTTTGTTTTTTTTTTTTACCAAAGCTCCTCTAAACAGAGGCTCAATGACTTTGAGAAACATAAATTGCTCCTCTAAACAGAGGCACCACGACTTTGGAAAAGTAAATTGCTCCTCTAAACAGAGGCACCACGACTTTGAAAAGGTAAATTGCTCTTCTAAACAGAGGCACCACGACTTTGAAAAGTAAATTGCTCCTCTAAACAGAGGCACCACGACTTTGAAAAGTAAATTGCTCCTCTAAACAGAGGCACCACGACTTTTGGAAAGTAAATTGCTCCTCTAAACAGAGGCACCACGACTTTGGAAAAGTAAATTGCTCCTCTAAACAGAGGCACCACGACTTTGAAAATAAATTGCTCCTCTAAACAGAGGCACCACGACTTTTGGAAAGTAAATTGTTCCTTTAAACAGAGGCACCACGACTTTGGAAAGTAAATTGCTCCTCTAAATAGAGGCACCACGACTTTGGAAAAGTAAATACTCCTAGACAATCATGTTCGAAGGAGTTGAAAGTTGTGTTTGAGGGAATTTCAGGAGATCATGCCCAAAGGTCTTATAAATCAACCCTAATACCAAAAGACATCCTATTTCAAGGATTAGGAACTTACCTGATAAGTTTTTTCTCCATCTTGCAAAATATCTTCATATTTGTCTTCTCCATATGGGATGTTGGAACACCCCTGCTTCTTGAATTTATACACTATACTTTCCTGAAAGTAGTGTATGCTATGCAATGTGCATGATTTTCAATGCAGGCTATGCAAATGTTGGCCAATTAATTCCTGTTCAATGTATGTAACTCAAGTTTCTCAAGCTCTTTTTTTCTTTCTTGAGTGTCAAGCCCTTTGATTCCTCAAGGATCCAATTGCACTGCTTTTCTAAGATCGAACCAGTGTAGCTCTCAATTGTCCTTTCCATTCATATTCTTTCCTTGTTCAGTTTCTCAATACTTTGGAATAAGCTTCATCAATCGATCATCCCTTGACCATCATTCAATGAATTTTTCAGCACTAGCAAATTTCAAAACAAATTTCATCCACCATCACTGGGTCCTTGTCTCAGCATCAACCATTCCAAAACAAACTCTGTCCACTGATTGTTCCCACCATTCGACCAATTCATCCTTGTACTCATCACTTGGTTGTATCACTTTTCAAGATTTGCCCCATCATATTCTCTATTTGGTCACATCATACATCCTTCTAAATCATCTCTTTTAGGTTTTTACCATTTCTTCATCATCTTAGATTTCTTTTCAAATGAATGTAAGATTCTTTTAAACACATATTCATTCATTCATTATCATTTCAATTCTTGACAAATATAATGCAATCAAGCATTTTCTCAATTCATTCTAGGGGTGAAACAATAAGAGAACAGAAGGTGAATTATGGTAAAGATAATCAATGGAGATCTATTTTGGTAGAAAATAAATGGGAAAGGAAATAAATTAGATGTCATTGAGGTGAATGGTATGTCCAAATGATGAATATTCAGACAATTTTCAACATTAATCTAGGATTCTTTTTCAAAAACTCATTCCATTTACTGTTGAAGTCATCTTGAGCTTGGCGAACTCTGCCCCAGTCTTTGAGGGATCTTCAGATGTCTTTGATATTTCATTCATGTGAGCCATTTGACCTGGATCTTTTTTTTTGGTACCAAAATCACCTTTTCAGCTTTTCAATTTGAATCTCCTTTTTTATTTTTTTCATTTTCTCATTTTTTCCCCTTTTTTTTTCTTTTTTCTCTTTTCTCATTTTTCATCCATTGTTGATATCTTTCATGTAGCATGATTCCATTGCTTCATCATGAGCATGTCTTTGCTCAACCTATGATCATTCAAGTTGAGTATTCACATTTGATCCAAATGGACTTTTCAAGGTTGTAATGTAGGCCAAGGTGAAGGGTCATAAAAAAAAGGATATAATAGGCTCAAAACATGTATTAAAAAGGTTCAAAACCAAAGGATCATTTGATACAACTTGGCATTTTTCCCCCCACATCGTTTCACTACTTTTTCTTTCCTCACACAAAAGATTCTCATTACTTTGCCCCAAGTCATGTGTGGCTTTTATTTTTCTTTTGCTTTTCTTTCTCTTTCCATTTTTGAGACCTTTTGTGGTGTTTTTTTTTCTTTTTTTTTTCAAAATTTACCCTCCAGTGTAGAGGGTGATCCTTGGTTGGGGTTCTTAAAAAAAAAATGATAAGCTTAAAGGGGTAACAATAAATGGTTTTTCAAATGGTAAAAGAAAAATGGCCATTTTTCATCTCAATTGTGAATACCTTTCTTGAACATCATCTAAGCTCATGAATCTGTATAAAAGATTACACATCTTCAAGACATATCTATTTCACCTCCAGTAACAGCTTACTTTTTGCTCAAATCATCTTCTCATATTAATGTGGATGAGTTCTCAAAATTAAATCCCAAAATTACTGTTATCATTGTCTAAATATTCATCATCCAAATTTTGAGAATGGGAATGTGAAGTTATGAAAGGTAACAGGGCATGGGATAATGGTCGAGTGAAAGAGAAAATGAAATGCATTGACTTGCCTTTATTAAAATGATAACAAGTGAAATCATATTGCAGAAAAGAAATCCTAACATTACTTTAAAAGAACTCTTAGAATGACAAGTGGCATTCAATCAGTTTTAACATCCTCTTTAAAATCATGCCCCTGGGCAACCAGGTGAAGGATTTTTATCTCGCCCCATTGATTCATCGTGACTCTTCATATTCTTGATCCTCAAACAAAATGATTGGGCTTTTCCTGCTAAGTTCTAAAGATACAAGCTTGACCATTTGAGTGGCTGCTTCCATTATCATGCTCCCTGTTGTAGTGCTTCTGGTAAAGGCAATCTTGTCAACATTGAGATGAGATGCCAAAGAAATCATAACTTTCGGGCTCGATCCAGTTAAAATGTTCAAGACACCTGAAGGAAAACAAACCGTCCTACACATGTCAGCCAGCTCCAAACAGGTGATAGATACCAACTCGAAAGGTTTCAATATTGCAGCATAATCTACAACCAAAGCAAGAGCTACTTTTCAGGCTGTCATCAACAGTGGATACTTCCATAGAGTAATCAATCCAATGACCCTAAGTGGTTCCTTAAGCACATAACTCTTAAATGTCTCAATAGGAAGAGAGATGGCAACCTTTTACTTCACATCTAAACTTTCGGTAGGGTACGTATAGTACTCAAAATATCCAACAACATCATCAATGTCTTAAGTTGCCTCATCAAGTGGTTTCCCGTAATCAATTGCTCAAGCTTTGTTAATTCAAATTTTTTCTTTATTGTTTTGGAAACGATGGCCCGTAAATACTTGGCATGAACAGCGTCAGAAGCTGAAGCCTAATCTTTGCTTTTGTTTCTAGAAAAAGCTCTCTGAGCAGTAGCCACCACAAGCTTCACATCTTCAACTGTAGCTGTTGGAATATGATCGATGTTCTGTTCAATTGAAATTCACTTCTTGAAAAACAGGCTCTCTCCACTCGCTGTCGATGAGTAACATTTGACTTAAAATTTGAACCACCATATTAAATCAGTTTGCCCCTAAAATCTTATTCAACTCCCCTTTTAACTTTTCCTGAGCTTTCTCTATTCTCTCAAGACGACTGAAATTTTTTTGTTCCATTAGTCTAGCTTGAGCTCTTGTATTGGTGAGTGGGGTTATTTGATGGAGCTATCCTTGAACCTCTAGCACCATAATTATGATTAAAAATGCTATGTTATGCTTTATGTATGATGCTTTGATGCACGAATGAAATGAACATTTTTCTGAATGAAATCTAATATGAAATGGATGCAAATGATTGTGTTAAAACATGATCATGAAAGTAATACAGATGCATAAAATCAGACAAACAATACAATTAGTTTCATAGATGAAATGAAAATGATGCTGATGCGTAATGTTACATATGATAATGAAAATGATGCACAAAGTCAGACAATCAAGATGATTAGATAAGCACCCTTTTTGTGTCTTAATTTCAGGGTATATCTATCATTGGGTAGAAATGGCTCTATCCTAGGTTTAGGCACTCTTAAGGTTCACTATATGTGGTTTAAGGTCAAAGTCTAAAGGTTCCCAAATTGCTCCTTACATCTTTGTCCATCACAAACTAGTAAGGCACCCTAATCCTCACCTATTACAGGCTACAAGCGGAAAAGGTTCAATTTGAGTGGGAGTATTTCGCTAGCCACTGCGGAGGCATTAGACCTCACAAAAGCAATAGGTACTTTACTCCCTCCTAGAGGGACGGAGCTCGGGTATAGAGCTCATGTTATGCACATGCATATGAATGACATAATTAACAAGGTAACTAAAACATGAATGAATAACAACACATATATACAACAAGGTTCAATTTCATTTGGCTTTTGGATAACACAAATTATTTGTTGGCCTGACTCTCAAGGTCCCCAGTGGAGTCGTCAAGCTGTCATAACGTCTAGATCCGGGGATCTATCGCTAGACATTGACTTCAGGGAGTCGCCACCAATCTTTTTTTTATCTAGGTGCGATTGGCCACCTATGGAATCTGTCCTTTTAGGGAACACCTAAGTTTAAGGGTCCCTAGAAGAATAGGTTCAGGTCTACAAACCAGAACAGGGTTCGGGAGTTCGGTTACGTGTGAGGAAGGTTATAGCACCCTCACAACGCCCATCAAAAGATGGTACCAGCTTAAATTTGTGTTATCCAAAAGCCTTAAAATTTTACCAAGTAATTAATTATTGGAAATTTTCTCATTTGACTCTAATACTTTTAGCAAAAAATTGAAAAAATTTCCTCACCTCAAGAGTATGCAAGAAAAACTACTGTTTCACTTGCAAAGGCTCCGTTGTCGGATTAGTTAAAGAAAAATCAAAATCAAAATCAAAATAGGAAGGAAGGAAAGAATGATTGCTCTTACGTAGGGAAAATTGATACTTTCAACTTTTTCCCAAAAATATTTTTTTTTAAAACGTTGATTTCCAAGGAAAATTGATACTTTCAACTTTTCCCTAAAAATATTTTTCAAAAATTTTGATTCTCAAGGAAAATTGATACTTTCAACTTTTCCTCAAAAATCTTTTTTTTTGAAATTTTATTTTTTGCAAAAAATAAAAAAAAATAAAAATAATACTCCTCAAAATAACTAACATACAGAAAAAAGTAAATAAATAAAATACCAAAAAAAGATTATCTTACCCTGAGGAATTCGACGTGGCTCCACTAGATTATCATAGCCTTCACCAATTTGACACGATCTCCCTTATTTTCCACGAAGGAAATGATGGCTTGAAGTGTTGCTGAACATAACCATATACTCCCATTTGGTTGCCATACATTTGTTGCGGATACATAGAAGCCATTTGCTGTGAAAGTATGTCCATATACTGTGCTCCCAGAACTGATTGAGGATGAAAACCAGCAAACCGGTTTCCCTGAACAGCCTTGTTATTAATTGCTGACAAATGACTGGTTGTGATTGGCTGAATGTACATACCCACCATCTGATCACTTCTCATATGTTGAGGTCCTTGAGGTTGGCCATGTGTTACACTAACTTGAGTAACCATTGATTGAGGATATTGAGCACCCGCAACTGGGCTAGAGTCTGGCGCCTGTACTTCCCAGAGTGGTGGTGGTAGCAAGCCACTTCTCTGAGCAACATAGACAGGTGAAGAAGGCTGCTGTTGTAGAACCAATTGACCATTCCAGGCAGGACCTGTGCCTTGAGCATATGACTGCTCAAATCGAGGCAATCCCGTGTTTGGTGCAGCTCCAGTCGCATGAAAATTCTGCTGTTACTGAGTAGGCTGTCATTTCTGGTCTGTAAAATTCCCATCAACAACCTTCATTCCCACAAATATACACCAATCGGTTCTTCCAGAAATCAACGAAGCTCCAACACTGTCGCCTCTGCATGCCGCTACAGTCGCCCACCGTTGATGCTGAAAATTCACCATGAACCTCCCTTCGACCTACTCATCTTCTATTTATGGTCGGTTTCTCACCAACCATCCTCCAACAGCGTATATCCAGAAAGGAATCTGTGAACTTTCTTCACTGTTTTGGTTCCTTTACACTGTACGATCATTCTAGGTTCTGAGTACGTCAGTGGCCCCTTATTGCTCTTCATTTTAATTATTTTTTATCTCCAAAAGCTCAACATTTGCTATGGTTTGTCACCGGCGCTGACAGTGTATGACCAAAGGGCACTGTGGAAACTTGACCTTGAGAACTATTGTTAGAATGGAAAGTCATCTGCTGGAGTTGCTTTGAAGAATGCGATGCTGTCCCAGAAAATAGCTTCTGCCGAGGCTTCTATCAAGTGCACCATCTGCTCTCTTTTCTCATCGGCTTGGTTGCCAGGGCTGGGAGAAAATCAGAAATATTGGGCAAACCCCAAAGTCTCCATTATTTCCGAGATGACGTACCCGAACTTGGTGCCAAGGCTGGCCATTGACAGGCGATCCAGCCTTGCTGTACAGCCTTGCTTTCTTAACATCCTGCACTCAGGACCATAGGGGTTAGCCGCTAATGTTTGACCAGCAAGCATTCGTGATCTCCTTCGTTGGGTAACTTTGTTTTGGCTCGAGAGGGTGCCTCCAGCACCTCGATCTAACGGGATGCCCCCAGGATTTTGATTTTGCGATAGACCATGATCCTGGACGGGATCATCATTCATTGTGGGTGTAATACTCGAGATATACCACTCACTGCTTTTGTAATATTTTATGGACTGCAGGAAGTGAAAATGGTGGAAAAAAGAGTCATGTATGACACCCCGAATACCCTCATGATCCTCTTTCCACATACCACTGTCATAAAAACCAATCCCTGACTTGATTATGCCTTCGCCTTTGAACACACAAAGCATGGGAAAGAACTTGTCTTTTTATCACCAGCTTGAAGCCGCTGAACCCGAGACTGACATCTCTAGAATTCCTTTTCCCTCTTAAGATCCTGCTTCAATGATTTCGCCTTTACATGGTCAAACACGGGCTGTCTAGCTAGCTTTTCCATTTCAGCAGCTCAACCCGAGGTTCCAAGCTATGTCACATCTGCCGTTTGCTCAAAGGGCAGTCACAGGCACATCACGATTGACAAATGCGATGTCTTGGTCTTTAAGCACTTCATGGGAGGGGAGATCACCCACCAAAGAGAGGCCTTGAGGACTAGTGGAAATGGGGGCTTTCCCCCCCCCTTTTTTTTTCTCTCCTATTCGGACTCCTCCTCTTATTCAGATTCCTCCTTTATCTTTTTTTCCCCCCCTTTTTTTCTCTCAAATCAGTAGCTTTACTTACTGTTTGTTCTCTGTGTGTTTCATTCTATTCCAGGAGGTGCTTTATATAGGGATTGATCAGGAGTTTCTGATCAATCCCAATTCCTCTTTGGATGGGGATTCAATCTTTGAATCCAATCTGGACTCTTTTGATTGAATCCCCACTCACAGCAGGATTCTTCAACTTTCAATCACAGCCCTCCAAAATAAAAAATAATAATAATAATAATAATAATAATAGATAATTAGAAAAGATAAATAAAAAAAATTATTATAGGATAAATAAAAAAAATAATATCAGATATATAATTAGATAAACAAAAATAAATAAAATAAAATAAATAAAAAAAATAAAATATATATATTAGTAATAATAAATAAATAATAAATACATAGGATATACATAAAATATAAAATAAAAATAAAAATACCTATGACAAAGATAAAATTGGACCTACCCATTTGGACCAGGCCCAATTGATCCGGGCCTGGATCAAATTGGGTGTCTACAGCCTCTTTTCTATGCAAAGAATTTACCTACCAAATATCATTATCCAAAATGCTATTTTCTTTTTTAAGAATCACAAGGGGATCATGAATACGTAATGGAATCTTTAAAATCTTTTTCCTATTCCATTTATAGTTTTTCTATTTCTTTTTCTTGATTTTGTGACATTTGAAAATTTTTTGACCTAAATAATCGAAATGGTCTACAATATCTTCATACTTAACACTATAATCATCATTTTTTTTCTAATTTGCCATCATCATTTTGGACAAATTCCTCATATTGCTCTTTATTAACTTCCTTACTTAAATTCATAGAGTTTGAACTTATTTGATCTTTTAATAACTTCTTGTCCTTGATTATCCCTTCACCATTACCATATTCACCCATTTTTACGCAACCACCAATGTTGTTAGGCTCTCTTGCTATGTCATAAGAATTTGAAACCACATCACAATCAACATAGCTTTTTTCAATAGATTTATAGTTGATAATTCCTTACATTGGATCAATGGTAGGAATAACCAAAAACCACACACCTTTAAAGATTGCTTATCGTCAATTGAAAGGTAAGCTTGTACTGGTTTATCCCCTAACTCTTTGGCCTGATCATAGTTTGCCATTTTTATTAAATGATCCTTATGTGACAGCTTTTTCTCATTGTTTTGCCTTCTCCTTTTTGAATTCTTTTAAGGCATAAGCTTTTAGAATCTGATCTGGACTGATTTTGATAACTAAAGACCCTTTGTCTAATTAAACTTGTATATGATTATATAAAACACCATAAGAAATAGAAACCAAGCTCTTATTGACCTTTTCCCCACCAATCATACAAGAATCATCAATTTTTTTTATTTTAGGTTTTGACAAGCTCTTTTTATGGCTACTAGAGTCATCTACATTTTCCTACCACATACCTTTAACCACCTCTACATAAAATTTGTAATTGTTGAGACAGACCTTAGGCCTACTACTAGGTTCTCTAAACTTGGTAGTCCTTATATGTTAAATTTGGTTTAAAACATCAAATATTCCTTTAGCTTTAAAAATTCTAAGTTTATAAGTGCCAATCCAAATATTGTTCAAAGCTATAAGTAAATATTCAATATCCTTAACATTTCTAAAATTGATAAACCCATATGTTTGACCTCAAAATTTTTTTTTAGTAGGAATGTATACATTGACAATGTCACCATACCATTTGAATAGTTCCAAAAAAAATGAAAAGTACAACATAGATTAGGGAAGTTAGTTAAATGAAAAAGCCTTGAAATATCTTAACCATAGAAATTTGCATTAGATTGCTGGTGTTGCTGATCTCTCTAGTTTACAAATGCTATTTGAAAACTCTTTACATTTCCCTCCTAGATAGCATCTTTAGATTAAATTGTGTTTATACAAGAACAACCCCTGGACATATATTTTGACGGGACTAGTAATTAGACCAAAATTAGCTCTCCTATATTCAACTTTCAAATTAAAATATAATGGATTGGTGAAGGCAAAATGGCTCAGAAGCAGTTGGGGTACGAAAAAGTTAGGTTGTGTAGGTATGTGGCTATAATAAGTAATGTAAAGGGTCACTTTATAGCACTTGTCCATTTGAAACCTTTGAAACGGCCCTACCCTAAATGATATGATGCTAATGCTAGCTATGACTATCATGCTAGAAATATCAGTCACTCAACCAAGAATTGCCTTACCTTGAAATACAAGGTGCAACATCTGTTTAAGGTTAGTTTGTTGAATTCCAATGCTTCAAGAGGACCAAATATCAATGAAAATCTATTACTAAATCATGCTAGGGGAACAATCAATGCTTTAAATAATGACAAAGCCTATTACATCAAGAGAAGTGTCAATGATGTCAAGACTACTTTATACCAAAGCTTTGATGAAGGCTGACATGATTCATCTAATGCCTTTAAGTCACAAAGTTAACTGTGATAAACTTAATTTGAACCAATCTTGCAAGTATAAAAAAAAAAGCCTTGGGACATTCTATTCAGCATTGTGATGCCTTTTGACAAGTGTTACAAAAGATGATGGATGGTTCCCTAATTGAGTTTTATGAAGAACTTAAAAAAATTATGGTGAATGGGATAGTTGAAGAACCTTGCAAAGCCTTGGTCAAGCCTCTCGTTATCTATAGTAAGCCAATATAAAACCAAGAAAAGCTTGCTTTAAAGCCAACTCTGACAACCAAAGTCCTAAGTCATTTTCCATATCAAAGTAATAAAGTAGTACCATGAAAATACAACTACAACATGGTAACTTAAGGATTGGGTGATGATTAGACGTTAATTGATACTGCAAATATAACCAAAATATAAAGCATGACCAAAAATGGACAATGTTATTTGCCTAAAATGGTGGATAAAGCTAGAAAAGAAAAAGCAAAAGAAGGTGAAGAGGGTGATAAAAGCAATCTTGTGGAAGTTCCTATTAGGGGAATCAAAAAGCTAGTTGAGTAGATAAATTTATAAGTGCATAGGCCGTACAAGTAATAATAGTGACCTTTTGTCAAGATATTGTCTTATAAAGACTAAGTAAAGAATTTCTTAAGCTAAGTATCTATTATCATGCTACCTTTTTATAGTTGGCTCGATCACAAATTGAGCATGAAACCTAACTACAAAAATAAAAACAAATAAAGCATCAAAATGGAAACTAGTTAAAATAAAAGAATAAACAAAAACAATAGCTAAAATAAATAATAAAAAAATTATAAAATACAATAGCTAAACTAAATGAAAACATATTTGAAATGAAAATAATAGCCTAACTAATGAATAAAATGGAACTGAAGTAAAGATTGAAAGTAAAAAATGAAATTCAAAACACTAATGGAAAACTAAAGATAAAGTAACAATAATGAACATAAACCAATAATCAACTAAGAAAATTCTAACATTGATGTAATTCAACTACATGGATGTAAGTTGTAAAAGATAAAAGAAAATTAATACATGAACTAAGGAACAACAAATTTGAAATGAAATGTGAAGAGATCATCATAAGCTATAAGATGAAAGTAAAAATCATACCTTAAATGCAAAACTAGAGAAAAATGGTTTTTAAAAGAAATTTCTAACTTTAATTCTTGTCAAAATGTATGAATATGAATTGAACATTAAAAGAACAGTAAAAGAACTACATGAAAAAGTGAATTAAAGATCAAAACTAAAGAAAGTTTGCAAGATCTAACAAAAAGTAGCAGAAACCAAAACTAGTTTTGAAAGCTGGAAACTAATGATTTAAGAAAGAAAAATTAGATCTACAATTGCTTAGGGAATGAACTAAAACTAACCTAAAGTAAGAATTAACAAGTTTACTACAAAATCTAACAAGAAAATTGCAGCAAAAATAAGAAAAACAAGCTCAATGAAATAGCAAATCTAGATCTATTCAAAATAAAGAAAAATAGAACACTATCAACAAAATTCATCCAAATAGCT
Organism: Durio zibethinus; assembly: GCF_047325235.1. Taxonomy (NCBI): domain Eukaryota; kingdom Viridiplantae; phylum Streptophyta; class Magnoliopsida; order Malvales; family Malvaceae; genus Durio; species Durio zibethinus. The sequence continues at coordinate 8,069,718 of NC_143174.1, read as the reverse complement.
AACAAATCCAAGAATTAAATTGCAAAAAAAATGAAAATAAGCAAGTTAACAAGTAAATCTAAAAGATCAGAAGTTGGAATAATCAAAAAAATTGCCAAATGAGAGAAGAATTGTGCTCAAACTTAGAGATCATGCCTGCATTGCTCTAGATCTAGATTTCAACCTCAAATTACAAGAGTTAACTTTATTTATTAGGAATGAATTTGATACTGATTTTCTACTAAGTTAGACCCTAGTGAGCTATGAAATTGTGAAAAACATTGAAGCAAAAACAAGTACAAAACAATTGAGTTTTGATTAAAATATTGCCACTATGTCAAATACAAAAATGCAAAAACAGATTTGAGATCAGTGAAAAAACTTAAAGATTCAAGTAGGAAATCAATCAAATTTGCAAGTTTCATTGCCAAAATTGTAAAGAACACTAAAAAATACGTCAGGAAAGTGAAAATTACAACAAGAACAAATGAAAAAAATTGGAATTAAAACTGTTTGGCAAGTAAGAAAATGTAGGAAAGTAAAGTGCAAGACGATGTAAAATAAAGAAATTTAGAGAACATAAAATTTAAATCCTAATCTAAAGTCTCTTTAAAATGGCTGGCTCCATTATTAGGTGAGTGATGAATTAAGCCCCAAAAAATCTTTTAAAAAATTTAGGAAATGATAGGTCTTCTAGAGATTTCTTTGCTCTTTCCTCATCCTTGGTACACTATTGGATGTAGGCTTCTTTATTCTTCTTCAATTGCAAGCTTTCCTTTCATGTGTTTTTCCACTTCCAAAAGGTTAAAGTTATAGCCAATGAAAGCCCTCTAATATGCCATGTTATCACCTCTTAAAGTCTCTATTTGAATGCCAAAATAGGGTGCCAAACAAATGATTGCATGAACCATGCACCATACCAACAACATGCTTATTTCTTTCCTTATCTTTTGGTGACAACTTTATGCTTTTATTTTGCTACAAAATTCAAACCATAAACTGAATACATTTTTCTTTAAAAATTGCTAGAAAAATTATGGAAATAAGCTCAATAAATTCATAGAAAAAAAATAAAAAAACTCATTCAAAAGGCACTAGTAGCTTAATAACAATAGTTTAGGACATTTTCACAATTTGCACAAAAATCCTTCAAAATATATCTAAATTGACTGAAATTTCTCATTTTCTCCATTTTTACCCACACATGAGAAAAATGTGCATTTGAAAGTGTGGTTGAACAACTAAATAAGATATCTACAAGGATTTTGCTTCTCTCATTACTTTTTTCCTCGAAATCATACAAGAATGCATTACAAAAAGTGTTGAACTAAACTTATGTCTCTCACAGCATATCTATGGAAGTGGTTAGTAATATTGCTAAAAGTTTGGTGGTTTCCAACTATATAGCCTTTAATGATGATGAGATACCTCATGAATGATGAGAAAGCACAAAGGCCATTCACCTCACTACAAAATGCAAAAGTCATACGATTGCAAAGATTTTAATCAATAATGGCTCTTCAATTGATGTGATGCCTACCACTACTTTGGCTAAGCTACCAATTGACTCATTTTATATGAAAGTTAGCTACATAATAGTGAGAGCTTTTGATGGTTCTCAAAGGAAAGCATTGAGAGATATCAAAATATCACTATTAATTAGTCTTTATACTTTCAATGTCAAATTCCAAGTGATTGTTATCTCTCCAGCCTATAGTTGCCTACTAGGAAAACTATGGATTTACATGACAAGTGTTATCTCTTTCTCTTTGACCAAAAAGTCAAATTCATTATTGACATAATCATTACCCACTCCATATGTAAAAGCAACTAATGGAGCATTGGAGTATTTGTACAGATCTTTTAAAATAATCAATATAACATATGTAAGGGAAAGATCTAAGCTCTATGCCTCTTAGCTGTTTACAAGCACTAGTATGATCATTAAGCAAGTGATTAAAAAAGGTTGGCATCTTGGGAAGGGCTTAGATAAGAGTTGGTAAGGGATAAACCTACCTCTATTGATAACCAATAATAAAAATAAAAGTGGTTTAAGACATAAGCCAACAAAGTTAGACAAGATGATAAAGGTGAATGCCAGAAAGAAAAATAGGATAGCTGATCTTATGGGGTATGAACCTGAGGATGAAAAGTTGGTCATTCCCTATTTGTATAATACTTTTCATTCCAGAGGATGCATCTATCTTAAGTTATCTTAAGCTACTGATGAGATGTTGTATGGGATTTAAGAAAGATCTTTTCTGGGCTCTCTATTATGATGGTAAATGATAAACTATTGAAAATCAAGAAACAAAGCCATTTATGTATCTTACCTTGACAAGTACTGAAATGAAAAACTGAAAGATAACGAAGTTACCTGCTATCCTTGAACCTCTAAAAAGGTAATATAGTGAGTCAAACCCCAACTGTTAAACCTAAGCACTAGAGGTATCTTTTATGTTTGGGCTAATTTACTCATTATTATTCCAATAAAACAATTTGCATAATGCATTATCATTACATTTCCTTTTTCAATTTTTATTTTTTCATTCTTTTGCATATACACTTTCCTACATCTTCCAATTGTACTCATTTTTAAGTCTTCAAATAATGAATGTGAAGGAAATCATGGTAATAACCCAAGATTTAACTTTGAAAATTCTATTCATATTGATGAACTTGATATGAAAAAGCTTCAGATGACTATACTTTGCCTTATAAATTAATGAGATTAATGAAACAAGAAAACAAACCAATTAAGCCACATCAAAAAACTCCATAAATGGTTAATTGAGGGAAAAAAATAAGAAAAAGGTTAAAATTAGCATAACACTATCACCAATTGATAATAAAAGGTTAATAGATCTACTTCATAAGTATGTGGATGTATTTGCATGGTCTAATAAAAATATGCCAAGACTTAGTATTGATATAATAGTGCATAAACTACCATTGAAACTTGAATACAAGCTAATACAATAAAAGCTGAGATGAATGAAGCCTAAAGTGTTGTTGAAAATCAAAAAGGAAGTTAAAAAGTAGTATGATACTAGTTTTCTTGAAGTAGCCAAATATCCTGAATAGGTGGCTAACATAGTTCCAATTCTTAAAAGGGATGGAAAAGTCAAAATATGTGTAGATTAGTGAGATCTAACAAAGCAAGTCCTAAAGATAGCTTTTCACTGCTATATATTGACACACTTGTGAATAACACTACCAAGCATTCTATGTTCTCATTCATGAATGGTTTTTTAAGCTAAAATCAGATTAAGATCGGCTCTAAAGATATGGGAAAAAAATCACATTTGTAACAATGTTAGAAACATTCTATTACAAGGTAATGCTTTTTGACTTAAAGAATACTGGAGCTACATATTAAAAAGCAATGATAACTCACTTTCATGACATGATACATAATGAGATGGAGATATATGTGGATGATATAACTACCAAATCTCGATAAAGAAAGGATTTTGTCATTAATCTTAGAAAATTATTTGAAAGATTAAAAAAGTTTCAACTCAAGTTCAATCCTACTAAATGCACATTTGGTGCAAATTTTTGGAAACTGTTGACATTCACGGTTAGTGAAAGAGTGATAAAGGTGGATCCTAATAAAGTACATGCTATTCAAAATCTATCTTCTCCAAAAACACAAAAAGAAGTACGAGGCTCTCTTGGGAAATTAAACTACATTACTCATTTTATCTCTTAACTTACCTTGAAATATGATCATATTTTTAAACTACTTTACAAAAACAATCTAGGTGAGTGGAATAATGAATGTCAAATGGCTTTTGAAATAGTCAAAGAATACTTATCAAGCCTACCAGTAATGGTACCACAAGTCTTTAGGAAGCCATTAATATTGTATCTAACAGTGAATGAGAATTCTATGGGAAGTATATTAGGATAACATGATGAATCAAGCAAAAAAAAAAACCATCTACTATTTAAGCAAGAAATTCATTGATTATGAGTTAAGATATTTGCTCTTAGAAAAAAATATGTTATGCACTAGCCTGGATAACTCAAAAACTCAGGCAGTATATGTTATATCATACAACATGACTTATTGCAAAATTGTATCCTCTTAAGTATATTTTTTAGAAGTCTTCATTATATAGGAAACTTACTAGATGACAAGTTATACTATCAGAATATGACTTGTTTATGTAACTCAAAAATTGATTAAAGGAAATGCAATAGCTAAATTTTTAGCAAATCAAGTTGCTAATGTTTATGAGCTAATGAAGTTTGATTTCTCTAATGAAAATTTAATGACGTTGAAGAAGAGGTATCTGTAGAAAAGCTACGAAGATGTTTTTTTATAGGGCTTTAAATGGTCTTGGACATGAGATTAGGGCAATCTTGATCTCTTTAAAGAACCATTATTACCCAATCATTGCTAGATTGAATTTCAATCACACCAATAATGTGGTTGAATATTGAAGCAAGTGTAATAGGACTACAAACCACAACTGAGAAAAAAATTGAGGTCTTAAAAATGTATAAAGATTCATCTCTAGTAATTTATCAATTATGTAAGGAATAGGAGATAAAAAATACCAAGCTAGTTTGATATCAAAAATAAATCTCTCAATTGATCAAGCAACTTGTAAAGATCCAACTTGTAGCTGAAGCACTAGCTACATTGGCCGCTATGATGAAAGTAAATGTGAATTCTAAGATTCAACCCATCAAGCCAAAAGTAAAGACTCAACAACACATTGCTCAAGTATTGAAGAAAAAGTTTATGGGTGACCTTGGTACAATGACATCATGTAGTACCTGAACTGTCAATAATATCCTAAACATGCAACAAAAAATGAAAAAAAAAATTAAAAGAATGGTAGTAGGATTTTTCCTTAATAAAACAGTGTTATACAAAAGAAGTCAAGACCAAGAACTTCTAAGATGTGAAACTACCACTATAGCAAACAAAAAATACTTGAAGAAGTATATAATGGAGTCTGTGAAACCCATACCAATGGTCACATGATGGCTAAACAAATAATGAAAGAAGGATAATCTTGGCTATCAATGGTGGGTAATTGTATCAACTATGCAAAAATGTGCCACAAATGTCATATCTATACAAATAAGATTAATTCTTTTCCAACCAACTTGGTTGTTCTTGCACCTCCATGGCTATTCTCAATGTGACATATGGATGTGATTGGACCCATTATTCCAAAGGCTTTAAAGGGTGATCAATTTATTTTTATGATAATAGATTATTTCATAAATATACTAGTGTTACAAAGGCAATGATGTTCAAATTCTTAAAGAAAGAGATAATATATCAATATAAACTACTAGAAAGAATCAATTTTTATAATGCTAAGAACTTGAACATCAAGATGATGAAAGAAGTATATGCTCAGTTCAATATCAAACATCATATTTTCATACCTTATCAACTAAAGATAAATGGCATAGTAAAGGTTGCTAACAAGAATATCAAAAAGATTTTAGAAAAGAATATCGATACTTACAAGGATTGGCATGATCTTAGTGCGAAAATGCACTAAAGTTATTCTATTTTCACTAGTTTATGAAATAGAAGTAGTGTTGGCCATTGAAGTAGAGATTCTTTCCCTAAAAGTTCTAATGGATGCTAAATTAGAAAAGGCAGAATAGGTTAGAAATTGCTATAAACAACTGAACCTCATTGAGGAGAAAAGAATGATATCATTATGCCATGGTCTATTATATTAGAAAAGGATGATGAGAGTACATGATAAGAAGGTTCGTACTCGACAATTTTGAAAAGAAGAATTACTTTTGAAAAAGTTCTTTTCAAACTAGCGTAACAACCAAGGGAAGTGGACATTAAATTAAAAAGGCCTATATATGATGAAAAAAGCTTTTTTCTGGTAGGGCTTTAACATTGACAAAAATGGATAGGGATGAATTACTGAATCCAATCAACTCAGATACTATGAAAAAATATGTTGCTTAAAAAAAAGAAAAAAAACTCAAGGTGAAAATCCAAATAGGCAATTTAAGTAAAAAAGGGAACATATAAGTTGAAAATTTGACAAGGCTACTTACATGCAAGAAATGAGCAACATTCTAAAGATTTCACCACACAGGGTCAATGTTAGTTTTACAAAGCTTATCATGGTTAAGAACATTGATAGAATAGGCTTTGAGGAAAAAATATTGGATTAAAATGCTAAGGATTTTTAGAACATTCAATATTTGGATAGTTGATACCCATTCAATTATTAATTGATCATTGTCGTTTTATTTACCAAATTTGTTTCTTGTAATAAATGCCCTTTTAACTTTTCACATTATTTTATTTCTTTCCATTTTGATGATTGTATTATTTTTTTGTGATATTATAATAATGATGAGTAAATGAACAAAAATTCATAAAAGATCTCTATATTGCCTTAAAAGAAAATTGAGAATAATAAAGGCAATAAAGAATGACAAGAAAGCCTAGAAAAATGTCAATCCCTAGTGATTCAAAATAAAATTCTTGAGATCATATTGAAAATAAGTCTTTGGGGTTTGGATGATAACCCGTGTTGCAAACTACAAGTGTTGAAGAGTTAAAGAAAAAGAGAATATCTGAAAAGAGCTTTGGAAACCCTCTGATTTACCACAATTGAAAAGATAAATGAAATGAATTGCATTGCATTGCATTCACTACACTCAAGCATTAAATTTATTATGTATGTCTGAAAAAGAAGAAAAATTAAAGTTTGAGCTTTGAAATTGAGTTTGAGAATTTTGGAAAGACTTTTCATTCATTGCATGCATTCACTGTATATTTTTGGAAAGTAGGAAAGAGAAAGTAAAAGTTGAAATGATTTGGAAAAGAGTCATGGGAAACTAATCAATAATGATCTGGTTGAGTTAAAAAGAGTCACTTTAAAGTAAGTATTTTTAAAGTTTCAATACTTTTATTAAAGAGGAATTTTTTTTAAAGTAAGAATGATCTATAAGACCTCAGGGCATAATTTTAAAAATCCTAAGGAGCATTTTATTTTCTCGAAAGTTTCAAAGCCTCCAATTAGGGGGAGCATTTTATTTTTTCAAAAGTTTCAAAACTTTTGGTGGGGGGAGCATTTATTTTTCAAAGCTTCAAAGCCTTTGGTGGGGTGAGTGTTTTATTTTCTCAAAAGTTTTAAAGCCTAAAATGGGGGGAGCATTTATTTTTCAAAAGTTTCAAAGCCTCTAGTGGGAAGAGCATTTATTTACTCAAAGTTTTGAGGCTTCTATTGAGGTTGCAATTTTTCTTTTTTGATTTTTCTTAAGTTAAACAAAATGGATGTCATTTGTTTTTGTACAATTCTTGTTTCATAAAAAATGTGCAAATGGGGCAATTGTAAACACCCCATTTTGTACGAAGATTTTTTAAAAAATCATTGGGTTTTGAATTTTGATTTGGGTACAATTGGGCCTTACTACAAAAAGTGAATTTTAGGCCTAAAGATTAAAAGCAAAAAAATTTTAATTTTAATTTTAATTTTAATTTTGATTTTAATTTTGACGTTAATTTTAATTTTAATTTTGACTTTGATTCCAATTTTGATTTTGATTTTGATTCCAATTTTGATTTTGATTTTGATTTTATTTTTTGTTTTAGTTTTAAGTTTAGTCAAAGTCAAACTCAGAGAAAAAGTCAAGAAAAAAGAACAAAAAACTAAATGTGAGATTTTTGTAAAAAAGAAATTGGTAGATTTAAGTTTTGGGATCTTATTGAATGTTGAGAATCTAAGAACCAGTTGTTTATGGAAATTCTTAAGCTGCAATTCATTGAAAAATAAAACTTACAAAAAGATTAAATTTAGGCAAATTTTGCCAAGATTCATTAGGACTTGAATGTTTCTAAAGTAAAAAGGATTGAATCCCTATATAGTTTGTAATCATAGGGGACAAGCAATCAACAACAAGCAATATAGAAACAATTAAGCAATTTCAAAGTTATATATTATGGGTTCAATTTAAGAAATTTCAAAATTTGTTTTTGGGATTCTTTTCAAGTGGGTTTCTATTTTTGAAGTTTTTAGAAGAATATAGATTTTTTTTTAGGCTTTGGGAATTGAAATTGTTATGTTTTAGGATTATTTTGAACTTCTAGGTTTTGGGGAATTTGTTTGAATTTTTTAAATTTTTGGCTAGGTTTCTATTTGAATTTTGGGTTTTCTTTTAGTTGCTTTGAATTTTTTTGTGTGTTTTTGAACTTTTCGGTGAAATATACAATGGCCAAAAGGTTTTTATGATGGTCAGAATCTACATTGGTGAACCTTTTTGGAAAATTTTAAATTTTTTTATGATCGATTGAATTTTTCAACATCGAAATTTGAGTTTCTGGGTCGATTTTTGGGATTGGTTAAGTTTTTTGGGAAAAGGAAGAGAAAATGAAGTTAGAAAGAGTAGCAAGAAGTGAAGTTAGAGGAAAAAACTTGATTTTTGGCTTTTTTAATAGCATTAAAGCAACGCCATTTAGAAAGGGGTGGATCTACACTTTAATCCACTAACCGCATGACAACCTGACACAAATCGCAGGTTTTTCTTTTTTTTTTTTCCTTTTTTTTATTTTGATTTTGATTTTATTTTTTGTTTTTCTTTGTTTTATTTTTTCTATTCATTATTTTCTATTTTTTATTATTTTTTATTTTAATTATGTGATTGAATTTAAGGATAAGGAAAAAGGAAAAGAAAAGAAAAATTGGTGGGATTTTATGATTATGTTTTATGAATTTAATTTTTTTATATGGTACTTATTTTTGCAAGAATTTAATTTAATTGCATGAATAATATTAATATATTATATAATTGCATGATTATAAATATAATTGCACGATTATAAATATAATTGCATGATTATAAATATATTTGTATGATTATTAATATATTTGCATGATTTACTAGCATGATATTTTTGCATGATTTATTATTATATTTTTGATATGATTATTGCATGACTTGATATTTAGGCATGATTTTTAATAACATTTGTATATTTTTACTTGATTTTTGAATGATTTGCATAATAAAAAGCCATTTTTGATTAAGGTTTAAACAAATAACATGTGATTAATTTGGAACCAATTTTGAGCGTAATGGGGGTGCTAAAACCTTCTCTATATGTATTCGACTCCCAAACTTAGTTTTGTTGATATAGACTAAAATCTATTCATTTTAGGGACCTTTAGTTTATACTTAGGATAACTTTAAAAATGACATATTCAAATAAGTGGCAAATCACACTTAATTAAAAATGATTAATAGTGTCTCCATATTTTTGCATCTAATGAGTAGATTCTTGAATCTAAATGTTATGATAGATTACTTAGGAAACTCAAGTTATTAGGATGTTTGCCTAGATTATCTAACGAACGAAGGTTGGACTAAGATAGATTTTGTTATGTTTTTGTATATTAAAATCTTTAGCTTACATTTTCTCTTGTTATCTAATCAATGTTTGTTTGAAATTTTAGGTTATCTCATTTGTTGATTTTCAATTATTCATGCCAAAAATATACTCTTCCCTATGTTTTCTTTTTAGTTAAAACCATGAGTGACCACAAACATTTATCTGTTTTAGTTATTGGTTTAACATGCTATAGGTATTGGAAAAGGAAAAAGAGATTGAAAAGGGGAAGTTGAAAAATTATTCAAAAGGACTGGGGTAGGCAAAATCTTTAAAAAGGTTAGATACAAAAGCAAAAAATATCCCTAATCTTTATGTAGAAGGTATGGATTAAATTGATTTGATTTCTTCTAACATGTTTTTTCATTACAATATCATTTTTTATGTACAAATTGTTGCATGAACACTTATCGAAAGATGTATTTACAAATTTCAAGCCTTTTTGCGAGAGAGTGGAGATTGCTTTGTTTTTTAACAGTAAAGTAGCTTTATCTATTTTAGCTTTACATTCTTTATATATTTACAAATTTAAAAAGATACGTATTGTTTGTGTAAAAGAGTGAAGATTGCTTTGTTTCTAAATAGCAAAATAGCTTATCTTAGCTTTATTTCCTTTATATTTGCCTTTAGTGATCTCAACCTCTTAATCTTATGACCATTTGAAATTTCAAAGAATGAAACAAAAAAAAAATTTCACTGAATTAGTAACACAAGTCTACTTTCATTAGTCTAGACTTAATGCCAAAGACTATAATGCACTTTTATGGTAATTCTATTTCATTTTTCCCCTCTTGTTGGTCAATTTTAAACTTTTATTTTGATGAGTTTGAATTAAAATAGTTTTCTTCCTTGTCATCAATGTACTAGTATGTCTTTTGCTTTTAGTTGATGGTGTGTTTTAAAGTATATCATGTTTTAGTTTTCAATTTGTGGAATAAGTAGTTATGCTTGCCACTATTTTCCAACATGAGCTCCTGAAATAATGTTAGCCATGAAAACTATTTGTATTTTAATAATTCTAATTCCTAGGTTAGGTTCCAAATGATAAACAAAATAAAATTTAGTAAAAAGGAAAATGATAATGATGTAATAATTCTATTACCTAAAGTTTTTTAATTCAATCTTTTAGGAATGTATGTATGGGTAAGGGTGATGACGGTTTGGATTAGATCAAATTGGATTCAACTTGGTTTGATTTTTTAAAACATGTATAGAATTATGAATTTTTAAAATATAATCCAAATTCGAATTGAATTTCTATATAATTTGATTAAAACCAAATTTTTTTTATTCAATTGATTAGTTTTTTAAATTTAAATTTTTTCATTTTTATATATTATTTTAATATGATTTTTAATATATTAAAATAGATTTAAGTATAAAATAATTATCTTATTTTCTAAAAATTTAAAATATGTATAAAAACTAATAAAAATATATAATTCAATTCGATTTTTTTTTTTTGGATTTTCTCTTCTCAATTCTAACCTAATATATACATTTAACATCTAAACTTAATCAAAATCAAATAAAAAAAATCCAATTCAAATCGACCCGAACACTACAATTTTAAATCAGTTTTTTATTTTCTTAATTGTTTTTCTCATTCCTATGCATGGCACATATGTTTGTGTTTTCACATGCACGGTATAATTAATGCAAAATCTTGGCACTTAAAATTTTGGGATATAATTTGCTACATTAATGTAATTCCATTTTTTTGGAGTTGTATACTAATGCTTCTATTGTTGAATTATTTGGACATCTTTACTTAGTAGTTGTATCATTAAGATGCTAGACATTGATGCTAATAATGCATAATTCTATATGGCAAACTTGTACTTGAAAATTTTATTATCCTAATGCTTTTCATTTGATATTTTTTGTCCTTTGAATTGTGAGAATTAGGATACGTGTTATTAGTCATCCCAAGCATTATTACCTTTACATGAAATTAGTGTGAATCATTGTTTGGTTTGCTTAGAGGAATAAGAATAACTTACTAATGTAAATTTCATATACTCATAATCTTATAATTCAATGCTTTATTTTATTTTATTATAATTCTTTAATTGTTCTCTTATATAGATTAAATTGATCAAATATTAATATTGACCTAAAATGAAGCATGAACATCTTTCTAATATATACCTTACTATTAAAGTTATCCTCAACTCTTAAATTCTCCAATTTGATGGCCACGTCACTATTATCTTTTAAAAGAAGTTGATGAGTGATTTGAGACCAAAGGCTTATGTTAAATTATTATAGAAAGTTCTAGACTTTTTAACTATTCGTCCTATCTCAAACAATACTTAGAATTTGTCAACAAAAAAAAAAATCCCATACCTACTAGATCTAGATATCACATAAAACTCAGGCAAGAAACAAGATCTAGTTTTTTAAACCTAAAATTCAGCATCAACGTTGACAACAATGGGTTTAGCAAGTTCTGGGCCAAGTTAATCGGGTTTGAAAAGAAAAGAAAAGAAAGACACTTTAGAGGGTTGTAGTGAGAGAAAGGGGAAGGAAGAGAAGAAAAGAGAGAGCTAAACATTGGGCTTCTACCATTTATAAAAAACAACAACATTTCAACTGAAAAAGATGAGGGTCTGCGTGCTACTCAAGAACTTGAAACTGCGATTTGCGTGCCTTCACCAACCCTATGTAATTTTTACATTTTTTAATTATTTTTTTAATTATCATTTTAGATTTTTTATTTGTTTTGGTTCAGTTCATGTGAAAATTGGGATTTTTTATGGTTAGGTTTCCTAGCTTTTCTGTTTCACGTATTTTTCTTTATTTCCCTTTTATAAAATTTTTGCATGTGAAGTTTGCATCCATTGCATGTTGTTTTAATGTTAGGTGATGGCTGATTGAATGTTCTTTTATTATTCTAGGTTGTTATTGGAATAGATGTTGTTGTGTCTAACTTTTATGGATTAGATAAAACTTATGATGTAAACTTCAAGGAAGAGGTAAACTGTTTATATATGAATACATGAAATACCGAATCATTGTGTCTTTATGAGATCTGTTTATATATGATTTTTGTTTTATTATATCTTTATTTTCATTGTTGAAAAACTGAGAAGTATGTCTGAAAGTGAAACAATTTTCAAACAAATTGGTAAAGCTTATTAGACCACCCCAAGGATTCAATAAAATTTTGATATAGAGCTTTTCAATGTACATTTCTAATCCTTGCCACTGGCCCACAATTTTTTTATGGCATTGAAAATAAAATCTACATTTTTAATCCATTTACACTTTATATGGCAGTTGAAGCTGAGAATCCGTACTTTAGATTAGGTTACAACATCTTAAGAGCATTTGCTACAATCAACCACCTGTATTTCTAGGTATCTAACCTCCCAAATTGGTACTTCATGTACTTTGTGCTATTATAATGTTTGTTAGATATAGTTATGTACAATTTGAAAAAGAAGGCAATTTAACTATTTCAATCATTGCAGGCTTACTACTTGGCTGTGTCTTTTCCCATTGAAAAAGCTACCACCAAGAAGATAACCACTTTGAATGATAGAGTGATCATCTCAAAACTTTTAAAGTATTTGGTTAGAGGTATATATTTGCTAGATTTATTTGGTTCAAATTTATGGTGTCAGAGTTTTAAAAAAAGGATTTGGGTTGTGCTACAGTAATGAAAATTATGTATATTGTTTTGTGAGTAAAAACTTTTTAGCTAAAGAAATATGGAAGAAAACAATAGAAGTAATTTCTAATACTAGATTCTTTAGAATCATAAAGCTCAACTTATTGAAAGTTTAAAACTATTGCAAGAAATTAGTGGAAAGAAAGGGTTTCTTTGAAGAATAAATGACTTTAACACTATTAATGTGCTTACATTTTCCCAATTTTAAATCCATAAAAAACAAGTAATTATTCTCTACTGTAATGTTGTTGCCATAGTTAACTTTTTCATAGGATTTTCATTTTTATTCTGTACATAAAACATGTGTTTGGGATCAATAAATTTGTTTCATGGTAGTTACAAATTTATTAGGATCAATAAATCCAATAAAGGTTGGTGTACTTTGACTAATAAAATCATATTGCATAAGAGCTTTGAGCTTTTATTTCTATGATTGTGGCATCAAGTCCAGTAAGCATGATTTGTGCATATCCATTTTTTAAACATCCACTGAAATAGAAAACAAATGACTATTGGATTACACAAATGATTCCTTTCTAAGTTTTTTCTCCATTTTATCTTTCCATAGTCTTCTAGACTTTTAAGGATTTATAAAAACCATAAGACTTCCTGAATCCATGTATTGAATCCATTTTCATCCATGAGACTTTCCATCATTTTGTATGCCAATTACCAAGTACAATAGTTTATTTGAACATTCCACTATTTATAACTAGAAAAGTTGGGCAAATGACATTATAAGCAATACTAGACTTAATTTAAGCACTGATAATTGTTTATCTTTTCATATTTAAGCATTAGGCACATGATTGCTACTTTATTCCCCTTACAAAGATGATTTGGAATGTTTAATCTAGTTGCAAAGTTCAAAACTTAAAATGTTGGATAAACTTTAAAACCATTCAAAATGCAGGTGCTGTTATGTAGCAAGGAAATGTAACAATGTGAGTGGTGCAAGGTGATATAACATTGCTCAGATATCACAAATTATGTTAGATATTTTTTCATTTCTCTTATTTTGTATGCTATGGTGTAATTTTTAGGTTTCCAATAGGACATCATCAAGTACACAGGAATTATCTATTCGGAGTTATTAAATTTACAAAATCTCCAACATAACAATTTATAATGTGTTTCTTTAATTTTAATCTAAATGGTATAATTTAATATTTCTTTGAAAACTTTTCCTTTTCTTCTTCCTTCTTTGTTGAGAAATTAGATTTGTCCATTTCTTTGCGATGATCTGCATAAATAAAAAAAATGTTATTTATTGTCATTTTTTAATTAGAGACATGTAGATTAATGTCATGCCTCAATTATACTTGGTTAAGGTTTTAGAGATTAAGAAAAGAATTGAAAAGACTAAAAAAAGAACAGATAAGAATTGAGGAGACTAAAAAGAGAATAGAGAGAGGTTCAAAGGAGAAATTATTTTTCCATTCATGAAAATCAATTACAGCCATAAATTATGTAAATAAAGATATTGTGAAACTACCATGCAAACTATAAAAAATACAAATTTGTAGAGTATTACTAGCCAATAGATTAATAACTAACCCTAATCCCAATATATTAATAACTGACATCACCATCTTTTGCCAAAGTCTTGATCATGCCACTATTGTTTTTTTCCATCCAGTACATCATAATATCTTCTCCATCACTATATCCTTGTTCCTAAGGATCAAAATCTGAAAACTGTGACTTCAATACTATATAGTCTTCTAAGTTGCATTATCAGGCTCTAAATTCAACCATACCATAAGGAGTTGTGTGACAACTTTATTGTGCCTCTTAACTATTCATTTATCAATCACAACAGTAGGATACACAAGCGTTTATCCATCTTCATTAGTTTATGGTAGAGCTAGGTTGGGAACTACCTTGTTTTCTAACCTTTTTTTAACAAACCGACATGAAACATTGGATGAAGCTTAAAAGTAGGAGGTAACTGCAATTTATAAGCAATTGAACCAATTTTTGCTAATATAAGATAAGGATCATAATATCTAGATGAAAGTTTTAAACTCTTTTGAAGTGCCAAAGAGGTTTATTTGTAGGGTTGAAATTTTAAATAGACTTTCATCTCCCACCTAAAACTCTCTTTTACTTATTTTCCTATCAACATACAATTTCATCCTCTATTGATCTTTATTCAATTGATTAACCATCAACCTACTGACTTGTTCTCTATCTTTTAGTAAGTCCTTCACATTCACCACTTTTGCTTAACTATTTGCATCCCATACTAAGGCTGGTGCTGTATAGCCATACAATGCTTGAAAGAGAGGCATTCCCAAAGAAGTGTGATAGCTTGTATTATACCACCATTTGGCAAACGATAGCCATCGAACCTAACTTTTAGGCTTGAAAAAACACATACACCATAAATACTATTTAAAACACTGATTAACCCTTTCGATTTACTCATCAAATCTAGATGATATGTTGTACTCAGATAAACATGGTTCTCAATAATTTCATCAACTCTTACTAAAATAAAATAGTGAAAACTGGATCCCTATCAAAAATAGCAATTTTAAGAGTCCTATGTAGTTTATGAACTTGGTTAAGATATATTTTAGTTACTTCCATAGCTATAAAATGATGGGACAAAAGAAAAAAGTGACTATATTTAGTGAATTTATCCACTATCACCATAATATAACTAAATTTTTTAGATAAGGGCAACCCTACAACAAAATCCATATTGATTACATCCCAAGCTTACTGTGGCATAAGAATTTGCTACAAAAGATTAGGATAACGAACATGTTCATATTTGTTCCTTTAATAGTTATCACATTGTTGGATATACTCACGAACTTGTTTCTTTATCTCAAACCAATAAAAATTCAATTTAAGTCAGTGGTAGGTGGCTTGAATTACTAAATGCCCCTTTGAGGTGAATCATGTAAGGCTTGTAAAATTTTTTCCCTTAACTGCCTATTTTTACCTGCATACACGTACCCCTTAAATCTTAAAACTTTATTATTGATTGAATAGTGAAAATTATCAAAAAGATGGATGATAGAAGCCTTAATTTACTCTTGTGCCAGTTTATCACCATTATAGCTATACTTGATCTCTTTTACCCACTCTGGTATAAATATAATGGATTGTAAGCTATAGTTTTGTGCTTCCTTGTCATGTTGCATAGATAAGGCATCTGCTGCTATATTCAACTTGCCATTTCTATATTGTATAGAGTAATCTAGCCCAAGTAATTTGATTAGTCCTTTTTTTTTAAAAGGTGGTGGTCAACTTCTACTTAAGTAAATGTTTTAAGGTTTCATGATCTGTCTTGATAATTAATGGTTGTCCTTCCAAGTAGTGTTTTCATTTTGTTACTGCTATTAGCATGGTTATATACTCCTTTTTATAAATAAAAAGGTCTTTATATCTAATACCTAGAGTCTTGCTTAAGTAAGCTATTAGCTTTCTATTTTGGGAAAAAACACCTTCTATCCGATTGTTGCTAGCATCAATTTCAAATATAAAAGGTTTATTAAAATCAAGCAATGCTAAGACAAGGGCAAAACACATGGCCTCCTTGAGTCGATTGAAAGCTAATATTGTTGTAGGTGTCTACTTAAACCCATTTTTTTATAAGCATATCTGTCAATGGCTTATTGATCTCCCCTTAGCTTTTTATAGATTTCTTGTAATATCCAATCAATCCAAGAAATCCCCTCAAAGACTTAAGGCTCTTAGGCTGTGGCCAATTTTGTATTGCTTTTATCTCAATCGGATCGGTAGATACTATTTCAGCTGGTAAGGCTAGTGAGCCTTGAACTTTAGTAATAGCTTATAAGCAAGCTAAGTTACACCAACTAGCTTTGAAAGTTGAATACAAAAGAAATAGACCACTTACTAAACCTAGTTCCACAAATATCACCTATATTCCTTTCAAAAACCCTTATAACCCCTGGTCCCAACCATAAAAAGTCAACCCAATACAACATCAACTACACAGAAGCAAACTCTCTTAGAGCAAAGAAAATTACAGAACCTATGCTTTAAATGTGGTGAAAAATTCTTTCCTGGCCACATCACCACATTTGTAAGAACAAAAAATTAAACTCCATCATGGTGGAGAAATTTTTAGAAAAAAAAGACGGATGATGAGGAACCAGTTGACAATAGTCACGATATCCATAATGGAGTAGACCAAGCGGATGGTAATTTAGAAATCTCTATTAATGCTCTGATACCAATTTGTCACGACTTAATTGTGACTTGGTTAGGGTTTTAGAGATTAAGAAGAGAATAAGGGAGAATTGAAAAGACTAAAGAGAGAACAAAAAAGAATTAAGGACACTAAGAAAAAAATAGAGAGGGATTCAAAGGATAAATTATCTTTCCATTCATGAAAATCAGTTACAGCCATAAATTATTTAAATAAAACTATTGTGGAACTATCGTGCGAATTGTAAAATATATAAATTTGCAGAGTATTACTAGCCAATAAATTAATAACTGACCCCAACTCCAATATATTAATAATTGACATCACCATCTTCTGCCAAAGTCTTACTCATACCACTATTACTTTTTTTCCATCAAGTTCATCACAACTAACTGTGAACATAAATAGGAAAATAAAATTCAATCAATTTATGTTTTAAGTTAATTAGAACGTGTAGTAATTTAGAAATAGAGTATGGAACGGTGGACCTATGGTTCCTTGAAATGTTGCAATTATAGATAAAAGCACTATGACATTGGTAGTTTTTATTGTTGTTTGGAACTGATGTTTACTATTGATATGTGTCAAGTGTTTTGCCATTTTTTAAGATGATCAATTTCTTTTTTAGTTGTTTTTTTATCCAGTTTAACTTGCTTCATCATTAATTATAAGGAATCAATTAATTTTTTTTTTGCTTTGTATTTGATTTTGTAAAGAGCCTGAGATTGTATTAGTATTCATTAGATGGAGATTTAGCTAGACAATGGTTTGGTGGAATAAGCTTTTTAAACCTAGCTCGCTCATATACTTATATGATAAAGTGTGTTAACTCTATAAATTTTATATTACATCAACATTGTCATTTTTATTTTCAACCGTTAAACTTATCATGGTTTAATATAAACAATATGATCTTTGACAGCTTGAGGTTCTATTTCAGTCTATGTCACTATCTAACATGTGGGACATTTCATAGTAGCAATAGGTTTGTTTTTGCAGCACCACACCACGATTTAAAAGCATAGACTAAGAAGGTTGAAGTTTCAATGATCTCATGTACTGCCTTTCATTTTTTTGGGAAACACCATGTTCAAATTGTTTTTCCACAACAACATACTATGAGTGAGGATCTCAATGGTTAAGAAGTATGATTGCTTGACAAACTCCTATTTGTCCATTGTGAAGTAGTGATGCCAGCTTAATTCCATGCTAAACACAATGGTTATGCATATGATGCTGCTCCTTGATGGTAAGGCTTGCTTTACTTTTTCCATTGTTTTTTTAATTTCTTTTTAGTGGAGCTATAAATTACTCTTTGCCCGGAGGCTTTCGAAGAATCTGAAATCATATGATAAACAATGTGAAACAACAATTCATGTGGTTTTCTTTCATGCTTGCTTAGACTATGGTTTTAATTTATGTGTTTTTTGAACAATTTATTATGGTGACTAACCATTTTGATATGCTTGCTAGAAAAGCTGAATTATGAAACTGATTTATGTTTGTTTTGTGAACTATTTAAGCATTATGACTCAATATAAAATGACATTTTTCAAAATAAAATGATTCACCTGGGAAGCGCAATTGTTGGTGTGGTGTGTTTGGAGCTAGATTCCATCATCAAATTAGGGGATATCCCATACCTAGATCTAAAAAAATACAAAGTCAAGCATCAGTTCATTCTTGATAAGTTATAAATTCTGTCCCCTAATCTGGGGATGTTCAGTATGTTACTCATTTTATCTTTTCCTTTTATTTTCTTCATGTAATGCCAATTTTTTTTATATATATTTGTGAAATTCTATTGACTTTTTTTAGCTTGAATCTTTATTGTGTATTAGAAATGAATGCACTAAAAAATAAAGATCTAAAGATTCTTAAGATGACAAGGATAAATAATAAACTATGTTTTTTTGTAATTAAGTTATAAATTTCTTTTTTATTCTATCTACTTACAGTTCTATTTTCTTTTAATATCTTATGTTTGTTTATATTTATTGGGCTTGAAGCAATAAACACAATAATGCATAAGCATATATCGTAATAAACCCACAACAACAAATAACAATCAATAATAAAAAATACAAAAAAAATAAAGCACACTAAGATTTACGTTAAAAACCCTTCAGTGTAGAGAAAAAAATCACAGACCACTAAAAAAATCTCTACTATCAAATAATGGATATATAAAGTTCTTCTCTAGCTAAAACTAGAGCCAATCAACAACTAGAGAAAGATAACTAGAGAAATCTCACCAAATAGGTGACTCAATAAATACACCTTAGATTTGTTTCTAAAAAGCTTCAAACCCAATCGTCATCATTCAGAATGTAGAACTCTGAATCATAAACTTATTGACAAAGTTTTAGATCAATCGGACCACAGATCGACTTCCGTTCAACTAATTATCCCTTCTCTTTTTTTTTTCGTAGCTTTTTTTCTTTTCTCTTCTTGGTTTTGCAACACTACCTTAAAACAATCCCACCTCTTTTTATTAAGTAGCTAGGGCTCTGTGTAAAAAGAAAGACCAAGGCTTATCACCTTTGATTGGTCCAAAACCAATTAAATGGGGCTGGACCCCATTTTCCTAACAATTTCCCCTTCCAGCCCTATTAGGAGGAGATTCATCACCATAGCAATTTCATTTGAAACTTATCTTGGCCAAGGAGCTCATTTTGGTCAAGTTACTACAGAGTTCAAGCTTCTCCCTAAGAAGTGTCTTAATCAACATATCTATTATATTCTTATCAGTATAGACTTTCTTCAATAGTATCTGTTGTTCCTCAATCACTAAATGTAACTAATGATATCTAACATCAATGTGCTTTGTTCTAGCATGGTAC
This sequence comes from Durio zibethinus, assembly GCF_047325235.1. Lineage (NCBI taxonomy): Eukaryota > Viridiplantae > Streptophyta > Magnoliopsida > Malvales > Malvaceae > Durio > Durio zibethinus. Next base: position 8,049,634 of record NC_143174.1, on the reverse strand, counting down.
ATGGCATTCTTACTCAAATCTAAAGCACTTTGGCTATCACAAAACACCATATACTCTTTCTGATTCAACTCCAATTCAAGAAAAAAATGTTTCATCCAAAGCATTTTTTTACCTGCTTCGGTTGCTACAATATACCCAGTCTTTGTAGTTGACAAAGTAACATACTTTTGTAACTTAGACTGCTAAGACACAGCTCTTCCTGTAAAAATGAATAAATACCCTGAAGTAGATTTTTTACCATCAAGATCACCTGCCATGTTAGCATCAGTAAACTCTTCTAAAACTAGTTATGAAACTCCATAACTCAAGCATATTTTTGAGGTGTCCCTCAAATATCTGAAATTTATTTCATTGCTTCCCAGTGAACCTTTCTTGAATTAGAAAGAAATCTACTCACTATATCAACTGCATGAGCAATGTCAGGCCATGTACAAACCATAAGATACATTAAAGAACTGACTGTAAAAGAATAAGAAATACTAGACATAGCTAGTTGTTTTTCCTTAGACACTGGATAAGATTTTTTACTGAGATGAAAATTGTTGACAAGTGGACTACTAACTGATTTAGCATGTTGCATGTTTAATCTACTAAGTACTCGTTTAACATACTTTTCTTATGACAACCATAGCTTTTCAGCTCTCCTATCTAGGATAATATTCATACCGAGAATCTGCTTTATTTGACCTAAATCCTTCATATCAAAAGACTTAGACAATTGCTCTTTCAACCTGCAAACCATACCAACATCTTGTTTTACAATTAACATATCATCAACATCTAATAAGAGAATAATGAAGTTACCATCAGAGAATTTTTTTACATACATACAAGGGTCCGCTGCCGTTCTTTTATAGTTGTGACTCACCATAAAAGGATCAAACTTCTTGTATCATTGTTGTGGAGCTTGTTTTAAGCCATATAAGTTTTTCTTCAATTTGTAAACTAAGTGCTCTTTCCCTTTCACTTCAAACCCGATCTTTACCGTTCAAAATGTAGAACTCTTAATCATAAATCTGTTAACAAAGTTTCAGCTCAATCAGACCACGGATCGACTTCCGTTCAATTAACTGTCCATTCTCCTTTTCTTCTCAATTTTTCCTAGCTTTTTTTCTTTTACTTCTTGGTTTTACAACACCACCTTAAAATAATCCCACCTCTATTTGTTAAATAGCTAAGACTCTTTGTAAAAAAAAGATCAAGACCCATGGCCTTTGATTGGTCTAAAACTAATTACATGGAGCTGGACCTCATTTTCCTAACAATATTAACTAAAAATTATTCTTTCAACTGCACTAAATTTATGGAACACCATTGAAGGGACTGCTGATTTGCACTAAAGTCATTGATCGATGGTAAAAAATTTTCAGGTTCCAATCATGCCTTTGGTGGCTGCTGTTGTCATTCCAACACGGCCGTTAAGGTTCAAAGGTGTATAGGAATTATCAGACACAGCGTAGGTTAGCAGACTCTGCTGTCGCCGCTGAAGAACTCTGGTATGTTCATAAAATCTTTCTTTGTTTTTTTTTTTAATTATTTTTTTAATATTATAAAAGTCTTATATTTCTTGGGTTATAAGTATTTTTTTTTCAGGTGGCTGGTTTTAGATTATGCAAGGCTTAATGACAGCACAATTTCTTTTTTACTTATTTGAAACTAGAAATTGCTGCTTCAAGGTGGAATTGTGTTAGCTTAAATGTTTCTGAGGCTTTTTCTTTTCTTTTTCTTCATTATTTTTATTAAAAAACCATTATTTTAAAAGCTAGGACTTTCTTGATTTTCCATGTTTTGTCCGTTTTTCTTTTAATTTTTACAAATTATTATTTTATTTATTTATTTGCATAAATAATTAGCTTTGGAATTTTGGCAAGTTGGGAAAAGATTGTGCATAAGCACAAAAATTGGCTTTTCAACATTGGATTGAAGCTGTAATTTACTCTTCTTAATCCTTTCGCTTGAATCAAAAAAATAATTTCATTTCAAACGGTAGAGTGGTTGCATTGTGTGCTGTTGAATCTGTGACGAAATAGAGGACCGCCATGCATGCTGTTCTTCGGAATTGGTAAGCTTGGTAGTTGATGTCCCGCCATTTTTGTGGTTGCATATTTTAATTGAGAACAAAGACTGCTTCTAGAAGTTTTTAAATTCAAGTTTTTTGGGGTTGCATGCTTTTAATTGAGAACAGATCTGGCAACTGCGCATTTGAGAATAGTGATACTTTTGGGATAACTTGAATAAGGATGGTTCGAGGTTGAGTGGGGTCGGTTTTATTGGCACAATAATTGTCCATAGAAATTACAAAAATGCGCAAGGATTTGGAGCAGAAAGCGAAGATTTTGTCCACAATGCTAAGGAAATCTAAGTTGGATACGTCCGAGAAGCAGTTGTTTTTGAAAGAAGTTAAAGTATCAAAGGCAAAGAAGAAGCAAGTTGAACTAGGATGGTGGAGGGCAGTCTCTGAGTCTAGACATGAGAGACATTCGTTGAAGGGTATTTTTGCTAACCAAGCCGATTCAAAATTGGATGTTTCCTTGGGTGTCAAAGAGGTGTCAAACTCTAGTAAAACCAGATCGCAGCCGACTGATATTATTTTGGAATATGACCATTCAGAGTTTAAAATAGATCCAGAAGTATTTTCTCCTCTTCCTGATTATCATTCTCTGGAAGGGAGTGAGGACTTGGGTAAGAACAATTTCTTTATAATTCTCGTGATTACTAAGCATTGTGTATGAATAGTATATGGAATCCAATCAAATGCTTAATGTGTTAAGATCATTATCATTTCTGTATTAGATTTTCTTTTCTTGTTTTGTGTTTTTATTCCTTTTCTGTCCTTGCATTTAAAGTAGTGACAGCTGATGTCAAGAGATTGAAAGGTTGGGTTCGAGCAGCAGCACAAAAATATGAAACTGTAATTGAGAAGAGGCACCATTTGGAACTGGATGCTTTTGTAGAACAAATGAGATTGAAAGATGCGAAGTTAAGAGGCTTTTCATTGGCGTCTGCTGAGTATGGAACTAGAATCCAAACAGCTGCTGTCCCATGTTGAAGGACTAAACCAGGATGTGTCACAGCTCAATCAGGACAATATGAAATTGGAGGCCTTGCCACTGGAGAGAGAAGAAGAATTGGATTCCTTGAGGGAGCAGTTTGCATCACAATTAAAGCCTCTGAGTTGTCAGAAGAACAACCTGTTAAATTTATCTTTGCATGATCCAGTATTATCACATGATTCCTTTTGGCCAAAACTCAATATTATATAGAAAAAGTCTACTGTGGAGCAAGAAACAAAAACAGCTTTGCTAGATAAGTCTCAAGAAAGACATGCCAAGAAAGAAGAGGCAATCCCATCTTTCAACGAGTCCAAGAACATCAGATTGATAGTCCAATCACTTGAAAAGGAGTTTGAAGAAGAGAGAATATCCCAACCCAGATCCAATTCAGAGCGAAACTAATGAATCAATAATAGTCGATTATATTGACAAGTCAGCATTAGCTGGCCAGTACTTAAGTACAAGCTCTTGGAGTTTCGTACAAGATCAAAAGGCTGAAGCAACAACTTCTCATGGTTGAAAGACTAACAAGAAAGCAAGAAAGTGGAGATGATATAAAAGGCAGTGACAATGGGATAAAAGGTTTCTATTGTTGATACCTTTGCTAAATAAACAAGTCAGCCTCTACCAGTCCTTTCAAGGGAAGACTGATGATCTCTGTAAGCGGATGGTAAGCAAATTACCTAATTTCTAATTTATTGGCTTCCACTGATATCAATGTTTTTCACTGGTGATCAGCAACTTTTATCCATGCAAATTTTTTAACTTTTTCTTCTTTGTTTGTTGTTAACTGGAATTTTCAGCATGACGATGATCTAGACACGATTCAAGAAGATTGTAGTACTACAAAAAGTACTCTGGAGCATTTCCTTAAGGAGACATTCCAGCTGTAGAGATACATGGTTACAACAGGTCAAAAGTTGATGGAAATTCAATCTAAAAAAGCCATTCGGTTTATTGGGGTGGAGCTAGACAAGACAGCCACCTTTGACTTGAAGCGCGTCTCTGATAATATAAGATCTTTATTTCAGGATGTTCAAAGAGGCCTTGAGGTTTGAATAGCTCGAATCATTGGAGATCTTGAAGGGGACATTGGGTTGTGAAGGAATGATAAATTTTAGGTAGTAGGAATAATATAGGACCTATAATACCAAGATGAAGCGCAATTATATTAAGATTAATTAAAAAAAATTATAAATATATAAGAAAAAATCCCTCGGCGGAGCGAGATCAGTAAATCTAGTGAAATATTAAAACATACCCTTAATTCTTGGATTAGATTGCATGAATCAAAAATAAGTTCATACAAATGTTTTTATCATATCAAAATTTGGCAAAACATAAAAGATAATAAAATTCACAAACGAAAAGATAAAAAAGAAATGAAACGAAAATTAAACCACGATTATTATTATTATTAGAACTAGATCACTGAAGGTGCATTTGGATACCATCGTAACCCCAATGCGACGGTATCCAAGCAGTTTTTGTTTTTAATTGCATTGTGGCGTGCATTTGAATAGCACCATATGGTGCAGTTAAAGTCTCTCAATCTCACTGTCTTTCTTGCCGGAGACTAGAAGGAAAAAGGGTTCAGTAAAATAATTATCCCCTAAGGTGGGACTTCCTTTTCCATTTTTACCAAATTTTTTTATTTTTACTCTTGCTTAAGTATAAGTCTCAACAATTTTTTTTTATTTAGGTATTTTATACTTAAAAGTTTTTAAATTATTTTTTGTTAATTTTCCCACTTTCTCTTTTACCCTGTGCTTCATTTCCCTTTTTTTTTTTTAATTTTTTATTGCTTTTTTATTTTTAGGTTTTAAGCTATGCATTTATTTAAAGTATAAATAAATTTAAATTTTATTTGATATAAAAATAATTTTAGTAATTTTTTATTATTTATTAATTTTACAAATATAAAACATATAATATAAATTTAATTATATATAAAATTTAATCTAATATCTTTAATTGTAATTTTTTATTTTCATTTCAATTCAGTTCCTTGCCATCGTTATATTTGTATTCACACATATTACACCATCAATCTTAATATTACTATAATGTTAAATAATCTTATTTTCATTGCTATTTTTAATCTCGAAAACAATTTTATAGAGCATGAGTTTGAAGAATATCAAGCTAGGACAACATTGATAGTCTCTTCGTTTTGAGCAACGCTTTGAGTGGTCCTGATTCTAAACACGACTCTTTGCTTTTTAACAGCCATTCTTTTCCATAGGACCCGTCCTCATCAATTTATAATTCAAGTGGATTTGGCATAACTGTTATAAAACCGTCCTTTGTGATACCACGGCTGAGATTGTTTTTCTCAGTACCGTACTTTTGTGCTTCTCTTCTCTTCTCTTTTCTCCTCTACAATTTACCACTATAGTGATAAGCCAGCGTATAAGCTCCAAATAGTTGTGATGCAGAGAAGACTGAGGTCTTTGCATTCAGGCAAAGGGCAATAATATGAACCATGTTTCTTGTGAGGCAACTATGAATCCTGACATCATTCCTGATCCTTCTGAGTTCATTTTCAGCATCTGGAATATATTGAGCTTCAGCCCAGACCTTGAACCTATCATTTTTTATGGTTATGAGGAGCTTCCTCTAGGCGAGGAATAAGATCAGTGCTTGAATTGGCAGGGCTAACATCTCTATCTTGGGTTTTAATGACTGATCATCCCAGTACACCATCTACTTGATAATAATTATAACTTGAGTTTTGATCCTTTATTTCAAACGGATAGTGTACGCTCAACGGTGATGGACTGATGAGAAGTTCAACTCTAGTGGCGCCATCAATACGATTATTAGGGCTTGGAGAGGTAGGCTGCAGTACTGATTGGTTCCCTACGAAGTTTGGAACAGGGACGCTACAAGGCACATCAGTTTGACTGACGGCTAGACCGTTTACTTGGTTGAACAGGTCGACGTTGTTCACGGAATTAAATTCGGTGGGTTGAATCTGAACCCAATTGAGGCTGCTGCTACCATTTGGTTGGGGAATTAGAGTCAAAATGCGGTCCAGGGTTGGCTTCGTCTCAATGAGAACAGTCCCATGAAAGCCTGGTTGGTATTCGGGAGGAAGGTTGTCCTTGATGTTCTGAAGCTTTAGCAGATGGGGTGAAAGATTTCTTCTTCTCTCATGTTAGGTGATTTGGCTAATGTCAAGTCTGCCAAAACCAATAGCAGATTGATTTCTTTTATTGAAGCCATTGGTTCGATTAGAGGGACGAAGCAACGAGTTGGTGAGGCCCCGGCCAGACTCATTTAAATTGGGATTGAGGAAAAATGGGTTATACGCGTTGTTTAAGTTTGAAGCATTGGTGAACTTGTAACCGTTAGACATAGGGGATATTGGGAGATATAGAGGCAGGAGGCATCAAAGCGAAAATTGTAACTTTGACTTGTGAAAAAGCATTAGTTCGTATGGTTCGTTTTATAGTTAAAGGTCGTCTATTACAAAAATAGTAAAAGCTCATTTCATGACTAAAAACCTTGAAATAAAGAAAGTAGAAGGCTAAATATGCAAGGGACTCGTATATTTCTTTTATAAGAGCGTATCTGATTCTTTTGAAAATACATGGCAAGAATGACAACAAAATGTTCATTTTTGCCTTTATTACCTGCATATTCATTGGATGTTACCATTTCTATCCTTTCTTAAAATGGTTAGGTCTAAGGTTAAGTCTTCCCTCCCTTCTCTAGAGATTTTCTTATTTATAGATATATTTACTTTCCAAAAACTTAAATAATGTTTTAAATATGATAATAGAATAAATTATTTAAATTAATATTATGTTAGATTGTAAAATTATTATATGTGTTAATAGTTTATAAGATCCTTTTCCAAATAAAGATTATAAGATCACGATATATAATATTATAGGTTAAGGAGTATAGAAAGACCTAAGCTACAATTAAAATATTTTCCAAGTTTTTATTTTTTTGTTGCATTTAATCAATATCTCTAATATTTATTTGGATCCAATTAAACTTTTATTGAGATAAAAAATTTAATACCATTAATTTTTTTTTATCAATTAAGATAAAATTTTATGTGATATTAATAAATAAAGAAAGTTTATCCCATGATGTAATTATTATATGTAAAAATTAAATAAAATAAATTTTTTTCTTTATTTTCTCTATTCCTCTCTCTAAGATCATTGTAAGGATTCAATTAATTATAATTTTAAAATTGATTGATTAAATTTTGTCACATAACTAAATTTCATCTATTTAAGATTTCGATTGAATCAAAATAAAAAATTAAAAATTTGATTGATTGTAATAAAATATTAAAAATTTAAATAATTATTAAATTATAGTTCAAAAACATTTTTGATTGTGTAAGTTTAGTTGATTAATTTTTAATTCGATTTTCGCTAATTGATTTTATGCTAGTTGATCAGTTTGTTAATTGATATTATTATTTTATTCATTGGTTTCTTGGGGGCAATAAAAATGTTGTGTATAAGGGATTATTTGATTATGTACTGCTTAAAATTTTAACTTGTATATGTTGTTTCGTTAACAAAAACATGATACTATCAAACACATTTCAAAATTTATGTTGGGCAATGTTATCAATTTAGATAATTGCTTAAGTCCATTTATATGTATGATAAATCATATAATAAAAAAATTATATTTATCAATGGAAAAAGAAAGGAAAGAAAGTAGTGTAATATATTTTTGTGCTCAACCAATTTAATAGAGAACCATCATCTATATATTATGTGATGTCAACAAATATCTGAGATTTCCCTTTCACATTCTTTTTAATTAAAGTAAAAGCGTAGATAAATTTTTATTCTTCAGATATCATTGCGACAGAAGTGATATAGTTACCCGCATATCATAGATATATATAAGATAAAACTAATACTAGAGCTTAAAGGGGGAAAAAGTTTAATTAAAGCACAGCATGTTTCTACCATGCGCGATAATACTTGTTGCAGCACTTGCACATTTTTCTACCATCTTTTATTAAGGCAGCACTTAAACATAAAGCTAGTCGGCAACTTTTCCACATTTTTCTACCATTTTTTTATTTAATGTAGCACTCGCACTTGCCCAGTTAACAGTAGTCTAACTACGTTTTCATTGACCTCAACTGGCTGGCAGCGACCGGTATTAGAACTTGTTGCGATACCAGAAAACACCTTTGCCATCAGCACCCTCATCAGGCTCGACGTAAAGACACTCTTTTGCTTCCCTCCACATAGCCTTGTAAATTGGAGTTCCATCAAACCGATAATACTTGCCCAGTATTGGTTTGATTGCTTTAGTGGCCTCCATTGCATGATAATGTGGCATTGTTGAGAAGAGATGATGAGCCACATGTGTATCCGTGATGTTATGAAAGACTTTATTCAACACCCCGTAATCTCTATCCACAGTTGACAGAGCTCCCCGCAGCCAATCCCATTCGGATGAGTCATAATGTGGCAGTGCTGGGTGAGTATGTTGCAAGTATGTAATCAAAACGAGAAATCCATTCAAGATAAGTAACGGCATCCCATAGATGCATAAAAGCCAAACCAACCCTTTTGCTGTAGCAATTGTATAGAGCACATAAGTTGCTGCAAATGTACCAGCATCGGAGATGTAAATTTGAAGCCTTTCACGATCACAGTAAATGGGGCCGTAGGGATCATAATGGCAAGCAAATCGATCATAGTGTCGGCCTGAAACATTGAAAGCTAAATACAATGGCCAGCCAAGAGTCACTGTGACTGCAAAGGACAGAACTCGGCCAAGTGGATTGTTCAGGGATTTTGAATACCATGATACTCTAGATTTGGGTTTGGGCACAAACACTTCATCACGCTCCATGGACCCTGTGTTAGAGTGGTGGCGGCGATGACTATATTGCCATGAGAAGTATGGAACTAAAAGGGCAGAGTGGAGGATCAGCCCAACAGTGTCGTCAACACGTTGGTAGTCACTGAAAGCATGGTGACCACACTCATGTGCAATGACCCAAACACCTGTGAGGATGCAGCCTTGGAGAAACCAATAGATAGGCCAAGCAATGTAGGTAAGAGTGTATGGAAGAAGGTGAAAATAAGACGTAGCAATGTAGTAGAAGAGAGAGGCTAAGCAGAGGTCGTGAACAACATATGAGAATGAACGAAGGAGGGAGCGCTGAAAACAATGGGGAGGAACAGCTTTCTTGATCTGACTGAGAGTAAATGGAGGCTTCTCGTAGGGAACTCGATGGAGGGGACTTTCTTTTTCTTCATTATTGTTGCTGGGGACAGGCATCCTACCACTGGCACCCATTGTTTTTGGTTATTCTTCTCTATAAACCCTGGAAACACAAACGCTATCAGTTCCAATTCTGATAACTAAACGAACACACTTCATATTGAAATATTGAATATTATTTATTGATGGTTGACCAGTGTAAATAACAAATCTTACAACAATATGCACAGAAAGAGAAAATAAGTTTAAAGTTATGACCTGCAAATCAATCTAGCTCAATTTATCATGTAAAATTCCATGAGTTTGCTACTATTTAACTATTTAATGATGTTTATAAATATAAACGTTACTATTTAACTATTTAATGATATTTTGTATCAAAACGTTTTAAATTTTATAAGAACATTGAAATTAACAATATTTTAAAATGAAACACCGTAACAAAACTATTACTAATCTTCCATTTAAGTAACGCATTACTTTTCTCAACTCTCGTGAGCAAAGAAATAAAAAAATTAAAAAAAAAAAGAGAGAGAATCGAAAGAAAAGGCAAAAATATAACCAACCATTTTGAGAAGCCAAAAGTCTTTCTTTCATCTCAAGATGGTTTGAATGAAACAAGCCCCCTGGGAATCCCATCAGATATAAAATGAACACATCACAAATTGTGGCCCGGAAAATGTAAAAGAAAGCTAAAAGAAAGGTTTGTTTTTTTTTTTTCAAAGGGTTAAAAACAATGGAGATCGTAGGACTGGTATCTGGGATCACAACAAAAAGTAAAGCCCCAAAAGTTTGTCAGAATTTTTAACAAAAACGATGCCTTCAAGCATAGAATATTAGATGTAAACAATAAATTTTGAGTTAAAAAAAAAAGTAATAAAGCTTTGCATGGCATCTGCTTCTTTTATTGTTTATCTCCTTTGTGTTTCTCTTTCCCTTTGGTTTCTCAAGATCTTTTCTATTTTCTTGTGAAAAGTGAAAACAGTTGAGAGTTTGGCAGTCAAATGCAAAAATAATAGCAAACACCCCTGGTAATTAAGTTAGCATAACAAAAGCATGTATGCTTTCATTGTTCATGTATTAAAGCCACCATTTAATGATGACCGTGACAAACAACTATAAAAAAAAAATCATTAGAAATAATATTCACAACCACATTATTTTACAAAAGTAAAAAAAAAATTAAAACAGCTAACAAAAGAAGTCGACTAGTCTTCACTTATCTATCCATTATAGAAAGAGAAAAAACAAAAGCTTAACAACAACCAAAAAAAAAGGTAGAAAGCTGAAGACATTGGGACAGCAACAAACATTTTTCACAAAAGATGTCGCAGTTGGATAAAAAAAATGAATTGCATGTGTTTAAAGTTGAGCCGAATTTATTAAATATATACTAATATAAATAAAATGAATTAAATTACATCCAAGAAAAATAATATTATTAAAAAGAAGAGAACAGACCCAACAATCATGAATAAAAATCAACATGGAAACACATAAAAGAAAATAAAGTACCTTAGATTTAGGCAAAATTTTCGTAACGCCAGAAGCACTTCTCTTGCGAAGGAGCACTTCTCTGTCTACGGAGAAAATGAGTTATTTTTGGAGTTATTTCAGGGTTAAATAATAGAGAAAGATTTGATATAGGTATTGCATGGTGGTGAGTCCCACTAAATTACGCTTGGAAGAAATCATCTGCCCTTTTCCCCACTTACATGTTGACAGCACCTTCACCATGGCTTTTAATGATATTCTGATTTTCTCTTTATCAACCACATCATCTCCTTATTCCCTTCTACAAACGCTCTTGATCTTGCTTGACCAGGTCATCTATACCACCAGATCTTTTTCTTTAAAATCTCCAAAACACCCTTTCTAGATTTTACTTTTCAGCAATCGTTATAATAATTTTTTTTTTTTTTTTTACTTCTAACATTGTTAGAGATTAAACACAAAAGTTTAATATTTTATACAAACCACAGGATTATCAGCAAAAATTACTACCATCCTCGTTAAATTTAAACATTTTTATAACCGGATGCAAATATCACCTATATTTTATTTTCATAACGATTTTTCGTTCAGAGATTCAATCGTTAAATTTAGTAAAAATTTTTAGAGTTATAATCTTTTTTTAGGTGTGATTAATCACAAAATTATTATTTTTAATAAAAAATTTTAAAATTAATTAAAATTTATTAAAAAAATTTAGGTCTGCGAAATCAGAGTTGAATCCGAGAATACGATTACGAGTGAAGAAGATATTAACATCCTCATGTCATCCGTTCAAAGAATGGTTTTAATTAAACATGTGTAATCCTTTAATTTTTTACAATGTAATCCATTTTTACATTTAAATTTAATTTCTTAAAATTTATTTATAAAAAAACCTTTTTTTCTTATGAAACTAATTTATTATTATTTCGTATTCTACAAAATATTTAACGTTTTGGTAAATTTTATAGAAAATCTTTATTTAAAAAATATTTCGAGAAAATTAATCATTCACAAAATTCTTAAAATTTTGTCATAAAATATTTTATTTATTTATTGAAAATAATTTTAAAAACATTTCAACTCTTTGACAAGTTCTTAAAATTTATTAAATAGATTTTATGATTATTTTGACTCTTCAACAAAATCTTAAAATTTTAGACAGATTTTAGGATCATATCAACTTTTTAACGAGATCCTTAATAAAATTATTTTTTTATTAATAATAATTAAGGGATTTAATTAATTATTTATTTTTTATTGTGATTATTTTTATCTTTTTTATTATTTAAATGAATAATTTATTTAATAAAAACAAACTTTTTTTATTATCTTAATTCTTGGTGAAATACAAAAATATTGTGGCAATTAAGAGATTTATTTTAAAAAAACACTTTGATTAATTTTCTTATTATTTATTGTTTTTATATTGTTAAATAAATCTTTATTCTAGTAAAAATAATTTTTTATTATCTCAACTCTATGAAAAAATATGAAATTTTATTTTTACTCGCAATAATTAAATAAAATCAAACTCTTTTAATTTTCTTTAAAAATTACATATAAAGGATAAACTTAAGCAAATCCTTAGTTTTATTTTTATTTTATTATTTTTTAGCAAAATTTATTTTTTTAAATTATCCAAACACCTTGGTGAAATTTAAGCAACATTTTACTTTAAAATTATGAGAAAATAAAACTCTTTTTACTTTTCCTTAATATTATTATTTTTATTCATCCTTTTATTTTAAATTAAAATCTTAGTATTTATTTATTTTATTGTTGTACTTTTTTATATTATTACTAATAATTATTTAATTTTAGTAAAAAAAACATATACTTCATTTGGTTACGACAACATATACCACCTCTTGCGGACTTTGTTGTATATTCTTCATTTGATTTTAGTATACTTTAAATGTATTAATAAAATTAATATTTTATGATTTTTAATATCAAAAATAAAATTTCATAAAATATAGATTTAGAATATAAAAAGATAAGAATTTATATATTAAAAAAACATAATTTTGACATATAAATAAAATCTCATTTCTTGGCTAAGAAAAAATATAAAAAAAATTGACACATCTAAAAAAATTAAAAAAATTATTTTATAAATATTTATAAACCTTCGTTAACTAAATCATTTTTATTATTAGAGTACTTTTTTAAAAAACATATATACCAATTATTTAAACTTTTATGTGGAGTTAAAAAACGACTTCTATAATAAATTTTATTAGATACATTTTTGGTAATTATATATATATATATATCTTTAATTAGAGGGGATCTTAAAATATTGAGGTTTTAAGTTTAAATTTAAGTGTATTTGAGTTTGATTGTTTAATTATGTTTTAATTCGTTAGTTAATTATCCAATTATTGTAAATTAAATTATGATGTAATAGTTTATTGTTTAATTAATTATATGAATGTAGGACATGTTTGGTATACATAATTATAATGGATAAGATAAGATAATATTATAAATAGGATTAAATTAAATAATGTTATCATATTTTGTATTTAAGTATGTAAAGATTATGATAAGATAATTTATTTATTAGTAAAAATCATTTTTCTTTAAAGTTTATATAATTTAAATTATTGATATAATTTTTAAGAGTATAATAAAAAATATAAAATTAATCTTATAGATTAAAAATAATCCTCTTTTATTTTGGAAAGATTAAATCATTTTATACCAAAAGTATGATTAATCCACATTGTAATTATATTTCTTTCTTTACAAACAACTAAACATAATATAAGATTATTATCGTTTTATCCTAACCACTTTTTTTTTATATACCAAACATTATCATAATAGTTGGTTATGATTCTAATTTAAAAAAAAAAACGTGTTTAATTCTTGTTAATTAGTATAAACTTTTATTCAAAATAATTTCTGATAATTTAGATGAATTGACCCCAAAGTGGTCCAAAGTTTCCAAAAGAAGTGATTTTGTTTTCAAAGTTGTATTTAAAATCTAGGGTAGTCTCGATAATAAGAAACGGTAGTATGAATTGATTGAGGAAAGAGAAATGTTAACTGGAGCCTATAGGTGGCCATTGATATGCCCACAAGGAAATTATGCGTCAAATTGATCTTACAATAAATCCAACGTATCATTTAAAGAGTAGTTGAATGTTAAATCTAATGAAAGGTTAGATATCTATCCAAATTCGATGGTTTGTCCAAAATTTTAAAATATTTGAATACAAATTTAAAGTCTATTAAATGGGTTTAAATATAATTTTTAAATTCGTTTAAATTCCAAATAATGTATTGAACAAAAAATTTAAGATCTAAGTCCAACCTAACTCGACCCGACCCATCACATATATATATATATATATAATTTTTATTTTTTTATATATGTGAATTACATATACATTAATTCACATATCTATAAAAATTTAAAATAAAAATTATATATTTTATTAAATTTAAAATTTATTTTATATGATAAAAATTAAATTTAATAAAAATAATATATATAATTTTTATTTTAAATTTTTATATATATGTGAATTGAATATAATTCAATTAAACTTAATTTAATCATAATTTAAAAATTTTTTATTATATAAATTAAGTTTGTTGGGTGGGTTTGAGATTTATTTTTTAATTTGAGCTAAGTTTGAAAAATTCTAAGGCCCAAAATTTCTGATTGAGTCAAGTCTAAACAATTATATAAGCTATTAATATCAAACATAAGTCTATCCAAACCTGATCCAATCCAACTCGTGAACACCTTTATTCACTGTCATCTTTTAAGAAATCAAATTAATGAACAAGATTTTTTTTAAGGATATAAAAAGTTTCTAAACTATAATTAAAAAAATCTAAATCTTTATTTTTTTTTATTACAATCAATCAACTTTTTCAATATTTATTTACATTTAATTAAGTTATTATTTGATGAAAAAGTTAATATTGATAAGTTTTTTACTAAGATAAAATTTTATATGTTATCAATAAAATATATTAAAGTTTGTCATGCAATGTAATTAATATATATATAAATTAAATAAAATAATTTTTTTCTTTTTTTTTTCTCTATTTTATTTTTTGCTCTCTCTCTAATATCACTCTAAATGTTCAATTGATTGTAATTTACAGATTGATTGATTCAATTTTTTCACATCACTAAATTTCATCCAATTAAAGATTAATTGGGTCAAAATAAAAAAAAAATTAAGTGATTAATTGATTGCAATAAAATATTAATAGTTTAAATTATTATTGAATTATAATTTAAGGATATTTTTTACATTTGAACTTTTTTTCTTAATGAGTACTTTCAAAGCATTTTTTCGCTATCTTATGAATATTGATAGAGTATTAAATATTTTATTTTATTAATTAAGATTTAGATTTTGATAATTTTAATATAAAATTTTATAAAAATTTATTAAGGAAAAATAGCGGAATTGCTTTGGTTAATTTTTTTGAATTTTTCATTAAAAATCAATTAAAAATATATTAAAGTGAATCAACATTTTTTCATTCATAAAACTTACTGAGTAAATATTAATATTTGTTGAGTTTAAATTTTTAATTATATTTATTTATTTTATTTTAAGTATGATTTGTAATTATTTTTATTATTATTTTTTATCAAGCTTCTATGCACCAAAAAATTGCTTTTGTTTAAAAACACAAGAAAAATGAAAACAAAAGTTTCAAATTTATTAAAAGTAAGAATTCTGTTTTATATTTCTTTCCAATTAATTTTTGTTTGAATTTTCATTTTTCTGTTGTGTAGTATTCCTTCCACTCTAGACTTTTTAGGAAGTATTTTTCATATAGTTTAATCAACAATAAATTAAAGATAAAATGAAAGATAGTTAAAGTTGAAACAAATTGATCTTCAAAGGCCAACTGGATAAGATAATATTTATGAGAGAGAATATATTATATAATTTTATATTTAAAAATTAAATTTATTTTTAAAAATTATTTATCACTAATTAAAATTTAAAAAATATATAATATTCCTACACAAGAGCATTTGATGTAACTGCTACGTGACAAGTGGACATACGTATGTATTCTATATGTATTCTATATGTATTTCTTGTTCAGAGTATATTATATAATTAAAATTTTAATTCAAAAAGTAGATATTTTTTCTATTTATAATATTTTTAGCATGACGAAACTGCCCTTAGGCCGGCATGTTTTAGATTGGATTTTTGTTAACAAAATTACCAGAGTTGCAAAAAAAAAAAGGGATATATTAACAAAAAAGGATGGTCACTGGGTCAGTGTCAAAAATTCTCAGAACAGCCAAGGTAAAACACTAAAGCTACTGTGCACGTGATTCTCACATGTCTACCATGCCTCGATTTCTGTGAACTGTTGGAATATCTCCTCTACGTGAAGGGATATTCTGTTTAGGTTTTGACTCATACTCTCACAAAGTTTTCTGACGTATAAAATGCAGCCTTTTATTACTTTTTTTTATGACCGAAGAAAATAAGTTTTTTTTTTTTTAAATAAAAAGAATATTACTATAGTAAAAAGTAATATTCCATTTTTAAATTAAAAAAAATAAATATCGTACATTTTATTTTTATTTCAGCATCTGGTTTATTGTAAGGATATCTCTTCTACGTGAAGGGATCTTCTATTTAGGTTTTGTCTCCACAAACTAACAAAGATTTCCAAGGTATAAAATTCAGCCTTTTTATTACTTTTTTTTTCAAAGAAAATCTGCTTTTTAAATAAAAAGAATACTACAATAGCAAAAAGTAATATTCCATCTCTAAATTAAAAATATACACAAATATCATATTTTTATTTTATTTTTCATTTCACCTTCTTATTTATGTAAAATTGTTGGAATATCCCAAGGATCTTCTTTTTAGGTTTTGTCTCCACATTCTTACAAATTTTTTTTATGTATAAAATTCAGCATTTTATTAGTTTTTTTTCTTTTAAAATAAAAGAGAACATTGCCATAGTAAACAACAGGGACAGATTTAGAATGGATGCAATGAGGCAGGTATATCATTAGAATTTTAAAAGGTAAATATTTCTATTAGTAAAATTGTGGAAGGAAAAAATTTTCATCCAATCATGGATTACCACATGTCCAATAAAATTTCTTTAATTAATTAATTAAAAAAATTTTAAGTGACAAATCAATTATCACCATATGAATTGATGATATTATTTTAATAATATAATTAATTGATTAATTAATTTTATGATTAATTAAATATATCACTTGTCAATTGAAGATAAAATACTTGGTTTGACAAATTAAATTTCACCAATGAATCATCAATTTTTATCTTTAATTAAATTACAATTATTTAGAGATAAAATCAAAGAGGTTAAGTTCCCTTGAAACTCCCCCTCTTATCTAGTGGCACTATAAATACAGTGCTTCCCAATTCACAATTAATAATTTTGAAGAGAAGAAAAAGATTTTAAATACCTAAAACTTCTCTAAAGTCTGAATAAGCAAGCTATGAAGAATTGAAGAAATTTTGAAGAACTCGAAGAACAAAGCATTTGGGTTTTAAGAATTGTCAATGTATTGCTCTTCAATTTTATTCCTTATAAAGGAAAGAGATCAATTCTGTTTGTTCAAGATCAAGTTAACAAGACCTTTGAAGTATTCAAGAATAAATCTCAACACCTTTTAAAACATTCAAGAACAAGTTTGCCTAACCCTTGCAGCTAATTTTGCATTCAAGATTAAGTCAACAAGATTCTTGAAGCATTAAAGAACAAGTTTTAAAGACACTTAAAGCATTCAAGAACAAGTTTGCTTGATCCTTGAAGCAGATTTTTGCTGAATGAAAGAATAAAAGGATTTTCTTTGTAATATTTAAAGAATTGATTAGTGATTTTAATGATTGATAGTGGGAAAGTTACAAGTCAATGATGTTAAAATTGAATCATCAAATGAAAAACCTTTGTTTGTAAGTTTAAGTGTCATCTCAAGAATATTATTAAGAATATGAATTTTTGAGGTCATGTTTTAGTGTTTGCATTGCATGAATAGATCTTGTGCATCAAGAGTGTTCCATGAATTTATATTGTCATTTGATATTTTTAATTTCTGTTAAATTTTGGACTTATAACTGGTAAAAAGGGGAAAATGTTAGATTTGAATAAAACCCTACATAGTTAGGTCCCAAGGTTGAAATATAAAAGAAAAAGTACTTAGGAAAAAGTGAAATAAAAAAAAATAGAAAGGCAAGAAAAAAAATTTGAGTCTTGTATGAGTTGGCAATCATTATTAGGGATTTGTCAAATACCTAAACTCTCTTTTTTAGGCCTTTCAAATGATTCCATTCAACAGCCATGACCCCTCAAAAGCTATAAAGTTGAATTCGTGAAACATCTAATTTAAAAAGGAAGAAAGGAATTTGGATTCCTAGAAGATCAGGTAAATATGACATTTTTTTCTTAAAGATTCAAATGTGATAATTTGATGTGTCAATATTACGCTATAGTTCCAAAAATTTTTGAAATCAAAGCTAACACAAATCCTATAAAATGACCACAGATTTACCAATCTTTCAATCTGTTACCCAAAATTTTGCCTGGCTCATGTGTTTCCGTGGCATGTTGCTTATATTTACCAATTTTTCAACCCTTTTACCCAAAAAGTTGGCCTAACCCATATGTCATCAAGGTCATGTTGATCGCAAAACTTACCAAACTTTCAGTCTTTTACCAAAACTTTTGCCTAGCTTATGTGTTTTCAAGACATATTGCTTATATTTACCAACCTTTCAGCCTCTTTACCCAAAAAGTTGGCCAGACCTATATGTTGTCAGGGTTATGTTGATTACGAAACTTACCAACCTTTCAATTCCTTACCTTAAAATTGGCCTAACCATGCGTCTCGTGGGCATATTATTCAGAAAAGAAAGATCCTATTGCCCTTTAGACAATTTGAGTTATGATCAACCCATTCTTATAATAACTTTCCATTAAGGATGATTTGCTAAAATATGACATCTTCTATGAAACACATTATTGGAAAAATGAATTTGGAAGGCACGTCAAAAAATAATAATAATAACAAACAAAACAAAAAAAAAAAAAAGAAAAAGAAAAAGAGAATGAAGAAAATATGCTTATGATATCATGCATTTAGGAAATTCAAATAAATTCCAATAAAATCCTGATAAATTTTGAAGTTTTGAAAAATGGGACAAGAAAAAAAGCCCCAAAATAAAAAATGTCAAAACAAAAAACCTAAAAAAAACTATTGAAATGAGAACCTTTCTTCGATGTCATCTTTTTAAAGGGAACTGCTCTTCAATTTAAATGTTTATACTTGAAATGATAAATGGTCGTCTTTCATTACCATTTCACAAATGTAAAAATTTATTCCTTGTTACCCTTTTTAAGCCTAATTGAATTCTTTCAAAATAAACCCTAACTAAGGATCACCTTCCATATTGGAGGGCAAGAAAAAACACCTCTAAGGGTTAAAAATAGGGATATCCAATTAGAAACACATATGCTATGCCAAAGGCTCAATATAAAAGTTCACAAAAGTTTTAAATCCACTCAATGACAAGATTCAAATGCAAAAAAAAAAAAAAAAAAAGTAAAGCAAAAAAGAAAAAGGAAAGGAAAAAATGAAAAAAAAATAAAGAATAAAAGAAAGAAAAAAATGAGTGGGTGGAAAGTAAAAAAAATTAGACTTCAGAGAGTATCCTTCGAATAGAAAAATGATCTTTAGTTTTAATAGCCTTAAATACTTGTTTTGGATCTTTTTATCCTTTTCTTTAATAACCTCAAACCTTAATCTACATTACAATATTTGAAAAGTCCATATTTGATCAAGCATGAAGGCCTAAAATTGAAGAGTTTTCTCTTGGAAAAATGATCATAAAACTTTTAAGTCTCCATTTCTTACATAATTTCTTATTTGGATCGTTAACCCCTTTTGAAAAAATTATTTTTCTCTTTCAGATTAGTTTTGAAGTTTTTAAGTGTATGATACATTAATAAAAAAAAAATAGAAAAATGGCTCTAGGGTGAAAACCTTAAAAAAGGCAATCCTAGAGCAAACATTGAAAGTCATTCCTAATGTTAAATGTGGTGGATGCTGAACCAAGTTAAGTCAAACCTTATTGAAAGATCTGAAATATCAAAGTCACAGAAGTCTGAGATGAGTTGATTTCGAAAATCTCAACCTTTGTCCATTTTCGAATGACCTTTCAAAGTCTTAAGCCTTTACAGCTAACTTTGACATATATCAAATATCACATTTGAAGATTAAAAAAAGTGTTTAACATGTTTGATTTTCAAGGAATTTATGTTTTTAGAAAAAATTTATATTTCATCTATGAGCTTGTATGAAAAAAGTACATGCCTTTTTATCCCTTATAGGTGCTAAAACCCTTTTGAATAAATAGAAATATCCATATATAGAACTATTCAACCTATTTGGAAAGAATCTTCACCTTTCATTTCTAATAGAGATCGCTAATTCTCGGGCATGTAAGCCCAGTTTAGCTATCCTTGAAAAAAAATATTAAGCCTAGATTAGTTGGCCCTTAATGAAATATTAAGCCCAAATTAGCTGGCCTCCAATGAATGTAAGCCTAGTTAGTTGGCCTCTAATGAAATTTTAGACCCAGATTAGCTAGCCCCTAATGAAATAATAAGCCCAATTTAGCTAGCTTTCAAAGAAAAATTTAAGCCTAGATTAGCTAACCTCCAATAAATATAAGCCCAGTTTAGCTAGCTTTCAAAGAAATATTTAAGCCTAAATTAGTTGGCCCTTCAATGAAATATTAAGCCCAGTGCATCTGCATCACTAAAAAAAAAAGATGTTTGCCTTAGTTGCATCTGCATCACTAAAAAAAAAAGATGTTTGCCTTAGTTGCATCTACATCACTAAAAAAAAAAAGATGTTTGCCTTAGTTGCATCTACATCACAAGTTGGCCCTCCAATAAAATATTAAGCCCAGTGCATCTGCATCACTAATAAAAAAATGATATTTACCTTAGTTGCATCTACATCACAAAAAAAAGAACATTTGTATTCATACTTGCATGTGCATTATAAGAAAAAAGACCTTTGCATTTGCATCATAAAAAAGACATTTGCATTCAGCTCTGCATCAATAAAAAGATACTTGCATTTACATCACTTGCATTTGTATCATGAAAAAGACATTTGCATTTAGCTCTGTATCAATAAAAAGACATTTATATTTGCATCACTTGCATTTGCATTATGAAAATTGCATTTACATCACTTGCATTTGCATTTGCATCACTTGCATCTGCATCATAAGAAAGATATTTACATTTGCATCACTTGTATTTGCATTTGTATTTGCATCTTAATCGAGGTATTTGCATTTGCACCATAAGAAAGAAGTTTGCATTTGCATCATGACATCTGCATCCTAAGAAAAGGTATTTGTAGGGCATTTACATGAAAGGAACATTGTTATTTGTATTGTGAGAAAGTCATCTGTATTTACATCAAGCATTCACATTGACATTGACATTTGCATTTGCACCATAAGAAAGAAGTTTGCATTTGCATCATGACATCTTCATCCTAAGAAAAGGTATTTGTAGGGCATTTACATGAAAGGAACATTGTTATTTGTATTGTGAGAAAGTCACCTGTATTTACATCAAGCACTCACATTGACATTGGCATTTGTATTTACATCATTTGATAGAAATTTGTATCAGGATTGTGTTTGTTAACTTTGTAAGGATAAAGATCACCAAATGATTATTGAGGTTCATAAGAAAGAAGCTCTTAGAATATGCAAACTAGGTTTAAGAATGGTTTTTTTTAATAAAAAAATAAAGGAAAGGACCAATGAAAAGAACCTTACTATCAAAATTTGGATGCATCATATCATTTTCTAATAATACTTGCATTACATGTACCATATTCATTGTATTTGTGAATTACAGTTAATATATTTTTCAAAAAAATTTAAACTTTGTTTTTCAAGGAAAGATAATTCAAATAAAGGACTAAGGTATGAAAAATGATTTTTAAAATAATCAAAATTTGTGAAATTCTCGAGCCATGACATCATGAGTCATTTTCAAACCAGTTTCAACAGAAAGAGAAAGAAAAGAGAAACAAAATTTTAAAAGTTTCAAAGCCTCTGTTTAAGGAGAACCATTTTCAAACAAGATTTTGAAGCCTCTGTTTAGAAGAACCCATGTTTAAATAAAGACCTTTAGAGTTTTAAAAATCTTTTATTAGAAGAAAGCCATTTAAAAAATATTTTTAAATTTTTGAAGTTTTATGGCCTCTTATTAAAGGAGCATTCAAAAGTTTTGATATTTGTAAAATATTTTAAATTTTGAGTTTCATAGCCTCTGATTGGAAGACCATTCAAAAGTTTCGAGATTTGTAAAATATTTTTAAAATTTTAAAGTTTCATGGTGTCATAATATATAGATTTAAAAATCTATAACTAGACTTAACAAATGGAGTCACCACCAATCTTTTTTACCTAGATATGATTGGCTACCTAAGAAATCTATCCTTTTAAGGAACTCTTAAGCTTGATTAAGGGTCCCTAAAAGAATAGGTTCAGGTCTATGACCAGAACAGAGTTTAGAAGTTTGGTTACATGTGGCGAAGGTTATAGCACCCCCACATACCCATCCAAAGGATGGTACCATTTCATTTTAAATTTATCCTAAGATTTTGATTCTAATGGTTTTAAAATTTAATGTTCAAATATTGAAAATAATTCTTAAGATTTCTCCATTAATCTGGTAGAACTCTTAAAAATATTTTCTCACCTCAAGAGTATTCAAGAATCATATTTGTTTTCTTGAAGAGGCTCTGTCGTTGAAAAAAGATTTAATTATTATTTTTTTTTGTTTTTATTTTTTATTGAAATATTTTCTCTTTTGAATTTTTAAATTTTTCACCATTTGGGCTTATTTAGAAATTTTTTTTATTTATTTATTTTTTGTTAGATTTCTAAATTTTTTACCATTTGGGTTAATTTAGAAATTTTTTTTTTCAAAATCTTTAAATTTTCGACCATTTGGGCCTATTTAGAAATTCTTTTTTTTTTCCAAAATTTCTAAATTTTCCACAATTTGGGCTTATTTAAAATTTTTTTTTTTGGAAAGAAAATAATATGACAATTATGTTTTATTGAAGTTTCATTTAAATTCTTTCACCATTTGGGACAAATTTAAAGAAATTTCTCACCTAGAGATTTCTTAGGAATTTATCATTTGAAATTTCTAAAATTCTCATCCTTGGATAATTGTCAAATATTCTTAACTAAAAATTTTTTATTTTTTCCTTTTTTTTCTTTTTTAATAAGAAAGTTCATGATGAGCAATATCAAAATGTTCAATACTAGAGCCAAACACTATTGATCACTTACTAGTGAGAAACCTTTTACTTTTTTTTATATGGAGTCCCACCCATAACAAAGAAATTAAAAGCACAGAGTTTAACAAAAATAGATCAAAGATCATATGACATCTAAGCTTCAACCTTAGTGCATTTCTTGGCAAGAGAGCAAATGAGCCAATCGTATCCATAGAGAGCTTTGACCTGGCCCACGCGTCCACCACAGCACACTTCGTCGCCCCCTGCAATGACTTTAGTGCTCACGACTTTGGCTATAGCAACTTCTACATTCTCAGTCTCGATGCAGAGCACACATCCAGTTTCCTTACTTTTCACCATAACAGAGTCATCAACGATGTTAGATACGAGAATGGTAGAGCCAACGAGCTTAAGCTGAGTGAAGAGGATATGATGGAGCTCTTATTCAGCTTTGCATTTGGAGTAAAGAGAATGGCCATCATCAATAGCATCGAATGTGGTCTTGTAGAACCATATTGCGTCAACTGCCTTTGGTGCTTCCACCATCAACTATAGCTTTATCGCCATGAACTCCACTGCCACTACTTTCTTCACTCTTCTGTTCTGGACCTCCTGCTATGTCATTGATAAAAATAAACAAAGCTTTTCATAAAAATGGGAATTGGAGCTTGTGAGCACATGGGTTTTTAAACTAAAATCTCTTAAAAATCAATTTGTTGGCTTTATCAAATCCTTTTACTTTTCTTGTTTATTTTTTTCCCTTTTTTGTTTGCTTCTCTCTTTCTTTGACTTTCAGTCAGGACACTTCTTTCCTTGCTTTTTCCCACAAGCTAGTGACTTTACATGATGGTCTATTACATGTCATCACTCTAAACACAAGCTATGCCAATTTTTTTATTTTACTACTGATTTTCTTGTGTGTTTTTTATCTTTGGATCTTTTTTCTCCATGTTTTTTTCGTGTATTCTAGCTTGAATATGGTCTGTATTTATAAGATTTAACTAAAGAATCCCCATCCGAATAGTAAACCCAATTTCTTTTAAGCTTTAACCTTAAACCTAACTCAAACCCCACAACTCAGTTCCAATAATTTCATTTAAATTTTACCTCTTATTTTTTCATTTTTTTTAGCTTTTCCATTTTTATTATTTTTTATTAGCAAAATAAAAAATAGACCCCTAGATAGATTGAAGTGTCTACACATGGCCTCTAATCGGAGGAGCATTCAAAAGTTTTGAGATTTACAAATCATTTTTAATTTTTTAAAATTTCATGGCCTCTGATCTAAAGAGCATTTAAAGGTTTTGAGATTTGTAAAATGTTTTTAAATTTTTAAAGTTTCATGGCCTCTGATTGGAGGAGCATTCAAACATAAAGTTTTATGGCCTCTAATTAAAGGATCATTCAAAAGTTTCGAGATTTGCAAAACCTTTTAAATTTTTAAAGTTTTATGGCCTCTTATTGGAGGAGCATTCAAAGATTTCGAGATTTGTAAGGCCTCGAACATAATCTCCAAAACATTTTAAATTTTTGAAAAGTTTCATGGCCTTTTATTAGAGGAGCATTCAAAGATTTTGAAATGAATTTTAAAGTTTCATGGCCACTGATTCAATGAGCATTTAAAAGTTTTTGAGATTTAATCTCTAAGACCCCTAGTAAAAAAAACCAAAAAAAAAAAAAAATTTCAAATGCAACATTCAGACAAAATTGTTGTCTATGTCTTTGCATTATTTTTTATTCTTAAAAATATGCAAAGAGGGACAGTTGTAATACGAATTTTATCTAAAATATTTTTCAACATGATTGACTCAGAACTCATTTGCGAACATGGGCCAAGACCATTTAAGAAGACTATTTATGACCAATAAAGAGCTCATAAATTTGGCTATTCAAAAATCTAAATTCAACTCAAGTCAAATCCGATCAAGTAAAGTCAAAATTACATAAAACTTGATCAAAATAGATAAGAGCCTAGATCAATTCTAAAAAATCAAAACCTAATCAAAATCAATGTTGTTTAAAATTGAATTTGAGATTTTTCAAAACCTTAAAATTTTCATCGTGTCCGGAGAATGGCTAAATTACCAAAATACCCTTATAAAGGTATTTTCTTAAATTAACCTTTTCGAGCTTAGATTTTTGTGAAACATTTCAGATCTTAATTTTATAATATTTAATAATTTTTTGGTGCATTTAAAATCATAGTAGTACCCCGAGAAAGGTAAAATTACCAAAATATCATTATAGGGGTATTTTTGTAATTTAGTCTTCCTGAGCACGAAATTTCATGAAACTTTCTAGATCTTAATTTTATAATATTTCATAATTTTTGGTGTATCTAAAATCATAGCAGTACCCCGAGAAGTGTAGTATTACTGAAATACCTTTACAAGGGTATTTTTGTAATTTGACTTTTTCAAGCTCAAAATTTCACTAAACTTTTCAGATATCAACTTCATAATAATTCATGATTTTTGATACTTTAAAATCTAAAAAATGATCATGGGAACATTGATTTTTAAGAAAATAACCATAAATACCAAAACTTTGCACTATAGGTAAAATGATCTTTTTCATGGGTTTAAGAGGCATAAAAATTCAACATTTACAGTGTTTAATCTGAGCCATTGGATCCTTTGTTGGCTTTTAATTCAAGGGCCAAATATGGCACCTTGGAAATAAAAAAAGAAGGAACTATCGCCTTCGGATGAGATTTTATCTAAGGGCCCTCATTAAGCAAGATTAAAATATCGTATTTCTTAGTAGGGTCTGCCAAATAAAAGCATGGAGAAGAAGCTATAGAATAAGGGAGAAGGAGGATGAGGCTTTGGGTAAAAAAAAAAAAAAAAGAGTTAAAAAAAAACACAAAAGAAAGAAGTTACAAAAAATATAAAGAAAAGCTCCAAGGTGAACAGCCCATACAAAGGCACATGTCTATTATTATATCTTTGTTTTTGCTCCATGTTTATACCTACCATGTTTTATGTTGTTGTTTGTTGATAAAACTTAAAGCTTTATTTGTTCTTTATTTCTGTTTGGTTAGAATTTCATCTTCTTTTTTTGGTGTTGCCGAACAGTTGCTACCTCTTCCAATAGTAGCAACAGTTGGCCTCCTACCACAAAGTTTTCACTTTTCTATCTTTCATGAGTAGTCATTAGTTAGCCTAAGCAAAAATAAGAAAGAACCTAAGAAGTAGCTAAATAACCAAACTATGCTGCTTGGTTCCTATAGGAGGCCATGGTTTGGTTGTTTCTTCAGCTCAGATTACGAAAGTTCCTTCTTTTGTTGGTTGCAGCCATCTCTTTTATTTCTTTTCCTTGCATGTGACTTAGGTTTGTAGTGGAACTAGGAAGTTTTTTTTAGCTAAAAGCTTTGGAAACTATGGAGCTGGCCCTTAAAAGATGAAATAAGAAAGCTACGAGAGCTGAAAGCTTGAACTGATGGCTTCCGGTTATGATCCTTTAGAGTTTTCTAAGAACATCAATTTTCAAGCTTTAGTTCCTTACCTTTTTATGTGGAAAGAAGTTGTTTTCTCTTAAAATATATATTTATATATATATATATATTTATATACATAGAACATGGTTGTTTGAAAAGGGATTGATAAGGGGAAGAAAAATTTAAGGTCCAAGTTTTGTCTCTAGCTTATTGTTTTCACATGAGGGAGGGTCCGTGTTGGTTTATACTTGTTGATTTTTCAAACATGATGAACACATATGCTATAGCAAAGAAATAATGAAAGTATAATTATTCAATTATAATCAAAATTATTTCAATGCAAAACAATATTCTTAATCCAAACATATGCAAGTATTCAATAATATATTTCAATCAAAATAATACAGGCATTTGTAAAATACATGAGCAATCTACCTAATTAAAAATATGCAAGCATTTAGGCATTATTTGGTACCTGTCATCTTAATTATCTCAATTAATGAACATGTATATAAATTTATAATTTATAATTCATAATCTATGAGTTATATCAATTAAAAATCAAGAAATCAACATAGCTAACTTATAGTCATGTTCAAAGATTCAAACAAATATTCATGCTATAAAAACTATTAATCAAAGCAATCAAGAACTAAGCATGAATATTTATCAATCCAAGCATTTAACAAAGTTAAGACACATTCTATCAAGTAGCTTGGTGATTAATTTGTGCAAAGTGTTCACAATAATATATCATTTTTGCACATATGAAAGCAAGCATTTATCCAATTATGCATTAAACATTACAAATCATAGGTGCATAGTATAGATTTAATACAATTACCTTATTCTTATCAAGTTATGTTGTTAAGCTCATTGTAGTTGAGTTAGACTTTGAATCCTCCATTCCACTTCATTTGGGTAAAACTAGGCTTAATTGATAAGGATGACATGCTTTGCTTGCTATACTTGAAATTCCAAAAATGTAAGGTCATTCATACTCATTTCAAGTTCTTTTAGCATAGACTTAGAAAATATTCTTAACAAAGAAATGTTCATTAATAGCATCAAGAATATCAATTAATAAAAATTATACCAATTGTAAGAAATAAATTTTCATTTTCTAAGTCATTATAGGCAAAAGAAAATTTATTCACTAAGCACAAGCTGCCAATTGCAAGGGAGATATATACTTAAGTTAGAGGTCATATATCAATTTAAACATCAAATAGCACAAGAATGGCACTAAAGCAAAAGTTCTTAAGTAATGTGCAAAAATCAAACCTTTTAGATCATTCATGAACACATAATAGACATATTCAATATTCAATATTCATATATATATATTTAATAAATCACCAAGAAATATATCAAAATGAATTTTAGGCTATATGAAAACTACAAACTCAAAGAAGACATATTTATCATCAAAAACATATTCAAGAAAATTTTAGCACAAAAGCATAAATATATCTACACAAATTATAGGCCATTATCAACAATGACTTAAGCTAAAAATAAGCATCATAAGAAAATCATTTATTTAAGCCATATTGCAACCATGTCAAGTTAAGAAAAAATCATATTATCATATATGCATACACTTGACAAGAACAATAGATGAACCAATAACATATATCATTTACAAGCAAGTAATTCATCATATTCAAAATCATAAATCAAGAGATATATCAATTGAGCATAAAAATCTAAAATATTTCACAAAATTAATAAAACAAGTTAGCACAAGAGCAAGTATATTTAAAAATATTTTAAAAATCAAGAAAAAATTTAAGTATTTTCAATTCCTAAACATTAAGGTCAAGTTGAATCAATCATCATATGAACACATGTCTTGACCAAAAACATAGATGAACAAAGAATCAATATATATCTTTTAAGCACATAAAGTTCATCAATTCATCAACACAAGAGAAAAAATAAATCTTGAATTAATAAGGATAAAGAATTAAATCATATTTCAAGATTATTTAATAAGAAGTGAAGAGATGAACAATCAAACATCAATATTTATTATTTAAGCATAAGATGATCATCAATTTTTAAAATCACAAATCAATAGTTAAAACAATTATGTATAACACAATTAAGTTTAAACAATTCACAAGATCCAAACAATATAAACAAATTGAGCAATTTTAAACATCATGGTCATATAGGCATGTTTAACAATCACAAATCAATATGTATAAAAAATCACAAAATCATTTCCATCATGCCAAAATCATTCATACAAATATATTTATGCAAAATATAATAGGATAAATCATTCAAAGCTTAATATTTCTTAGATTTTTATTTTTGATATCTTGAAGCTCATTTTTTACTTGAAAAAGAGCTTAATAAATTTCATAACTAGTCAAGCTTATTTTTAACCAACTTGAACCATTCCAACAAGTTTCAAATGACAAAACAAAGTTGCTCAAGTGGTCATTTGGCATTAAAAACAAGAAAATTAAAAAGTCAATTCTTAATCCCATATTTCCTTTAAAAAGGCTATTAAGATAAACAAATATGTTTAAACATACATTTAAGTTCTTCAAACCATTTAGAAAAGTTTTATATCACAATTTAAATTGTCTAAATAGTTTTTATGCCCATGTATGTTCAAAAATAAGATTTGATCTTTTAAGTTCAACAATCCTTTCAAACTTGCATGTAACATTATGAAAAATTAAAACCGATGCAAGTTATCAAGTTTTTTTTGTTTGAGCAAGTTTAAATTATTGAATTCAAGATATTCAAATTCATTTTACAATTAAAAGCTTGGTAAAATAAAATTTCATATTTTAAGGCTTGACTTTAGCAAAAATCACTTTCAAAGCAAAATATAAAGTTTTAAAATCATTAAGCTTTGAGTGCTCCCTCTAAGTTTGTGCATAAATATGAAGACAATTAAGCCCCCATAAATAATCACACCAAGCATTAAAAAAAATTCACTTACAAAATTATGCTCAAGCAATTTAACACCACAATTAATTTCAACAAGCAACTCAAACATACTTAAGAGCAAAGTAAATGCATATTCAATTCAAGCTCACATTTTCTCAAGATTATGCAACATATGTTTTGTAATCAATGTCAACAAAATTTTGCATAATCAATCAAGCATTCAAATTTCATTAAAAATAGGTAACTAAATTCAATTTTTTTTCAAATAAAGTTTAGAGGTTACCCATCTCTCCATTGTATGTCTAGAGTTCCAATCTTCAATCTTACAATGTAGCTTCTTGCTCTAGCACACCTACAAGAGACATTTTTTTATTTGATTTTTAGTACTCAAATTGCTTTGAGTCCTTGAAAGTTAGTCACCAAGTCTCTTATTCCTTTTGGAACCCACACTTGTTTAATTCTAAATAGAACTTTTCTCTTTATGAGATAAGTATGGATAGTATGACCATGAAAATTACAAAAATTATATTTAATCATTTTAGCACTTACACTCTTAACTAAAAACTCTTGTTTTTCATTCATCAAAACATTAAATTTCTTTTTCAAATCAAAATTTTCTTTTTCTAAAATTTTACACCTAATTTGAGAGGCTTTTTAAATCTATTTTCAACTTTTCATTTTGTTTTTCCAAATCATTCTTTGTACTCATTAAAAATTCATTTCAACTTTTAATTTTGAAATCATTTTCTTATGTTTCAAATGCATATTTTCAAACTCAATTACTAAATCATTATAAGCATCTTGTAACTCACTAAAAATATAAGAGTTTGAATTACAAGAGTTAGAGGTTACCTTTGGTTCCTCAATATCCATGAGACATTATGCATGTTGGTTGAAAATTTATCGTTCATGTAGCTTATCCAACTTTTTTCATATTTCATTAGAGGTTGAGTATCTTGAGACCAAGTTGAAGTTATAATAATCTAAAACTCCATAAAGAATGCACTTGGCCTTTGCATCATCTATTATTTACCTCATGTAGTTTGCATCATTTGAAGGAATTTCAAGCTTTTTTTCAATCATATTCCAAGCTCTTAAATCTTGGGCTATTATGAACATCTTCATCCTTTTTTTTCTATTCACAAAATTCAAATTTATCAATCATAGGAGCTTTGAGGACTTCTTCATAATCTTGAAATCAAAATTGAGCCATAGGATCTTTACTTAAGATGGTTAAACCTACCAAAAAAGACCAAAGCTTTGATACCAATTGTTAGCTTTTTAGGTGAGATGGTGATCCAAGAGGGGGGTGAATTGAATTTCTCCAAATTCATCACAAACAGATAATTTTAATATAATTAAAAGAAAATTAAAACAATAAGCACTTTCCTGAAAATACAATGCAAACAATAACAATTAATGAACCTAAAATCAAATATAAACAATAATAAAATTTAAGGAGATAGGGATAGAAACATCAAACATAATAATTTATAGAGGTTCAATCCTTCTCCATAAGACACCTATGTCCTCTCTTATTGGTTGTCTACACCAAGGCTTCAATCTACTATTGAAGAAAAACTCTTACAAGATACAAACCTATCTTGTACTAAATCTTTATCTTTTTCTCAAGGCTTAGATAGCAACTTTTACCCTTACAATATCAAAATGATACCTTACCTCTTGTTTATAAGATAACCCAAATAATTATTACAAACTAAAATACCTCTTAATATTGAGTGTTTACCTAATGAAGCATAAAGAAAATGATGAATGAAACACAACAATATTTTGGATACAAGAAATACAAAGTATATTGAATTTAAGCTCTAAAACTCTTGATTTTTTTTAGAGAATAAAAGTATTACTTGTTTGATCTTGCTTTTTTAATTCATCAACCTTCTTGGTGTGTTAGAGTGACCAATTTATAGAGAAATTGAAAAGCTAGCCATTGGGGATGCTTTGGATGAAGGAAATAGCCGTTGAAAGCTTGAGAACTAGCCATTAGAGTTACTTCAAGGTTGACTCGATCGATCCCTTCCATGAGGGGATCGATTGGTTCAAGTTTTATGCCATTTACACCTTTGAAAATCATGACCTGATCGATCCTTTTTATGTAAGGGATCGATTGGTTTAAGGGGGTGATCGATCCCATACATAGGGTGATCGATCCCGTCTTGCCTTTTCAACACAAAGTTTAATTTTGTGTAAAAAACCAATCAATCTCTTCCCTAAAGGGATCGATCTTGTTCAAGTTGGGTGATTGTTTCCTATTTTGCACTCTACTTACTAATTTGATCATATCTTGAGTTATACAAATCCAAATTAAAAACTATTTAAAGATTTAGAAAGTAGACTTAAAGAGCTTTTTATTCATATAAGATTCATCACCTATTTCATTATGTATGAATTATAGTAAATTTTTAAAATTACCCATTGTGCAGTTTTTAAATAATTGCAGAGTGTCTAGCAAAAATTTTAAATTTTTTCTTAGAGAAATTGGATTTTGATTTGTTTGATCCATTAAAAAGTAGACTCAAAGAGATTTCCAACCATATAAAATACAAATATTAAAACTTTGTGAATTAATGCAAAAAAATAAAACAAGTTCAATGTTGGAAAAACTTTGTTCTTATAAAATAGCTTTCTTAAGTTAATCTATTTCTTAAAACCAATATTATCAAAATTTTATTATGTCCAAAATGAATAAGTTCACTTTAAAAACAACAATTGGACTTTCAATTAAGCTCAAATAAATAATGTTTAAAGATAGTTTTGATTTGACAAATATGAAAACAAAGAAAGGTTTGTTTAAGCTTTGAAAATCATATTATTTATTTAGTACCAAAATATAAAACTTAAGAACATATACTAAATAAATCTTTTTCAAAATCTTGATTAAGTTTATTTAGCTTAATGTTTTGTCATTTCAAAATAAGGATCAATTCAAGGCTAATAAGATTATATTTTTGAGATAAAAATGCAGTCTTTGTTGAAAACATAAAAAAATATTATTTTTCAGAATTCAATAACAACAATGTTTTTAATATTGAAACTCAATCTTTGTTAAAAAGACAGTGTTTTTAAAATAAAAACACAGTTTTTGTTGAAAAAATGAAAAATATATTTTTTAGAATTTAATAAAGATGATGTTTTTAAAATAAAAACGTAGTCTTTGTTGAAAATATAAAAAAAATATATTTTAAGATAAAAATATAATCTTTGTTGAAAAGATAATTTTTCTAAGATAAAAATCACAGTCTTTGTTAAAAATATGAAAAAAAAAATAAAACTTAAAATATCTTTATTTAATATTATTATATATAAAATCTAAAATATATTTATTTAATATTATTACACATAAAATTTGTTTCAAGGGTTCGCCTTGAAAACTCTCAAAAGGAAGATTCACCACTCTTTTCCAACACCATATCGACATTACCGCGGAGATCGATTAGTTTATTTTCTCTACGTAAGGACAATAAACATTAGGATAGTAATTAGACTTGTACTATTGTATTTGTTGAAAATATAAAAAAATTATTTTTTAGAATTATTTAGTTTCAACAAAGATAATGTACTATTCAAGTATCGCGTTCACATGTCAATATTATGAATGTCACATGTTATTTACGTGTTATTAAGGATAATATAATAAATGATTTTATTAGGTAATTATATATTTCTATAAACTAAACACAAAATTTTATAATTCTTAAGTCAACAAAACCTAAGAATCATATATTCTTTTTTAATATTACTTTCTCCTTAAATCACTTTTTTTTCCCAAAAATCTAAGAATTCGTGAATCAAACACCCCAGAAGGTGCACAATCTCAATACTCAAATCTCTTTCATATATCTTAATCTCCATAGGAATGATCTCTACTTACTTTTTTTATTACTCGATTATGATTATGTGCATTTGTAGATTTGCTCTCATCACATGGACCATGCGTTTTGTCTCCAATTGGCATCCGATTCACAATAGAAACTTGTAATTCTCCATTTTCTTCCCCTTTCAAATAAGACTTCTATATCGACACGTAACTTCAACCAAACCTCCTTTCATATCATCACCAACCTTCCATTTGTCCTATAACAACTTACTCGAAACACACCCTCATATTGCATTTTCTTCTAATTTTATCAAGCTCAGCTACTTGTAGAATAGTTTCACTCAAAAACACCACATTAAAATCTTTTCTCTTCAACATTTTGTGAAAAGTATGAATTGTTTGTGGGTTCCCAAGCCCACAAAAGTTCTAAATTATGCATTTTATTGTTCCTAGCAGTACAGGGAACTAGTCTTCGCTGCTTGACATGATGTAAGTGATACCTTTCCCAAGGATTTAAATAGCGGTCGCGGTAATATTTTCGATCACATCGCATTTATCATGTTTTCGGATATAACGGAGATCATTACGGTCATCGCGGTCGTGAAATTTTTTTTTTATTTTGCATAATTTGTTACAAAATATAATAATTATAATTATAATTATAAAAATTTTTGTTTAATGTTTTTTTTAAACAGTTTATGACATCTATGTTTTTTATTTTCTAAAAAAATTATTCATAATTTTATTTAGATTATAATAAAAACATTTATATTTGATTTAGCAATAAAATTTTTACTTGAGTCAAGTTCATATTCAAAATTAATTCTAGACAAATCAAAATATTAACTAAACATAATACGTTAAATACCAAACATTCATATTTAATAAAATTATAAACTTAAAAATATAATAATTTCAAATTTCATCAACTATAGTTATAAATTAATAGGAATTAATCTAATAACAAAAGAATTTACAACAATATAAATACCAAAATAACAAAAAAATTATTAAATTTCAAATACAAAATCATAAATTAATAAATAACAAAATCAAATTATAATATTTAATTTTAATTATTTTTCTAACTTATACAAAAAAATTTATTAAAAATTTTTATCTAAAATCCATATATATATATAATTTCAAAAATTACAAAATTTTAAACTTATATTTTAATAAAATTAATTATAAAATTAAATAAATAAAAACCCACCCACCTACCCACCCTACCCCACCCCACCCAACCCACGCGTCCCCCTCAGTGCTGCACCCTTCTCCTCCAAAATTTTCCCCAGACTTTGATAACCAAAAAGGGAAGGTAGAAATCCACATCCAACCCACATACAAAATTTCCCCCAATTCTTTCTCTAAAAATCGACAAACATATCCCATTCTTCATCTATCTTCTAACCTCTTCCAAGTTTCATCCACACTATCTTTGTCTTTCAAATTGGGTTGTGAACGGAATGTAGCCGTTGTGATTGTGAATTCCATTCACAACCCAATTTTGGGTATGTAGCGGTGGCGGAGGCTACCAAAACTGCAAAATAGCAGCCGCAATGCCGCTACACATACGTTATTTGAAACCCTGGACCTCTCCCTCCACATCGTTCTTGCTCTTTTTGAGAATATTAACAACTTCCATCTCCATAACTCCAAGGTCATCTCCTTTCTGTTTCCCAACATCCACCACTTCTCTTTGTGATGATCCATTCCTAACACGAGCCATCTTCTTCCATTTTGGTTTCTTTGCCGCCTTCCACCCGCTACTTCCTCCTTGTTTTGTCCTCTTATCCTTTCAAACTTGTCTTCGGTACTCTCTTTTAAACCCCGTCTTGGTTCTTTTACTCTCAGGTACTGTATTCTCATTTATTTGTGTCCCTTGTGCACTCTTTGAGCTGGTTGAGAATTTTTCCAACTTTGCTGCCCTGTCAGATACTATCACCGTCTCATCTATACAGTTAGGTGCAAAGCTGCTAAGTAACTTACTGAAAACATTTAGTAGAAAGACTTCGCCAGTATTTCCCCCCTTTACTGCTACTTCGCTTCAAAACCAAATCTGTCTTTTTCACTCTTTCTTCATCCGCTTCTCTTTGCACGTGCGCCTCTCCCTTTGATTCATTTGAAATCATTACGTTTCTTCCCATGAAAATCTGTTCATGCTAATCCTCCATGTATTCCACTGGGATTCAATCATGTTAGTTGCGGAAAGTCCGGGAATTGTGATTGGATGCCTTCCTTCTTTCCCGTTAGCTTTCCTTGTTAGGCATACTCTCCATGTTCAGCCTTGACGTCATGAAATGACATATAAAATTTATAATAACAAATATTACTCATTTAACATGTAAATTAAAATTTTATTTTCTGTCGTAATTAGACTTCTTTTATGTTATAAAAATTTTAAATTTTCAAACTAATATTCACTATAATAAATTTTAAAATAATTTTTGTATTTTCTTTAAACTTTTTTAATGTTTTATATATAGTATATAATCTTTCTAATGTTTTATATATAATCTTTTTGTTTTTCTTTTGTTCTGATTTAATAGATTGATTTTATTTTTTACTTCAAATATTTTTATATAATTCTTTTCAAAAAAATTTATATAATTTATTTTATAAAAATTAATTTATTTATCAATAAATTTATTTTTGATTTAATAATTTAATTATACTTATTATGAAGTAAATAAAATATTATTAAAATTTTACAAATTATTATCTTTAAATAATATTAAAATCATTAATTTATATAACTATTACAATATGCATAATTATTTTGATAATTTCAAATAAAATAATATTTGATGTTTAATAATATCAAATACAATTATTATTAATTTTTAAGATTGAATGATTGCTATTCAAATGAAGTTATTTTAAATCACTTATTGAAAAGATTACCTTAATAATAAGATTTTTTCAGTGATTAAATAATTATAATAATCTTGAAAATAGTATCAAACGCTATTTTAAATGTTAGAGTTTGGAGAGGGTTTTCAGCTATTTTTTTTAATTTTTTCATAGATACGTCATTGTAAATTAAATATTAAATATTTTTATTTAAATTTAAAAAAAAAAGAGATATGATTTTATAAATATTTATATTGATAAAAATGGAAGAAAATAAATGTTTAACAAAAGATATATCAATATTAATATAATTAAATAAAAATATTTTCTTAAAATAAAATTAGCTTTAACACAAGTAATTTTTAATTACTTATGATTTTTAATATGTTTAGCTGAAAAATCTTATTGACATTAAATGATTTTAGTTTTAGCTTTAAATTCGAGTTATCTTTTTAGTGACAAATGATTTTTTATGAAATTATAAGTACAAATAATAATTATAATCAAATATTATATTTATGTATAAAATAGTTTTTGAATAATTAGTAAATAAATTAGAATATTGGACAAAATTAATGTAAAATTGAACTAAACTAATACACAATGAGACTCAAGATTTTAAAATTTTAAAATATTTTCTTTAATAATAAGCCAAGGCCCCGCTAGCAATTACAAGTGATTATTATTTATTACAGTAAATAATATCCGTAGTACTCAAATTTTGAGGGCATATTAGTCCCTAAGTTTCAAAATGTAATATATTGGTCCATCATTTCAAGTATCATTACGAATTGGGTACCATTCTATCAACTTATCCATTAATTTCATCATTAAATACTGTTTGATGCAGCAATTAAAAAGAAAGAAACAAAAACAAGAAACAAGAAAATGAAAAAGAAAATAATAATAATAATAATAGTAAACATTTTTTGAAAAAAAGTTAGTAATATATTTTGCAAAATAATATAATTTGATATAAGTAAATTTCAAAATATTTTTAATATTTTATTTAAAATTATTTTTTGTTTCTTATTTTTATACATAATATAGATTTTTAACAAATTTACAAATATTATAATTTTAATAAATAATTTTTTAAAATTACTATTTTTAGGAATTTTTTATTTTAAAAATATATATTAATAAGATTAATCAAATATTATAATTTAAAATAAATAAATTTAAAATTCTATTTTTAATAAGTTTTTTTTTTTTATTTAATTTTTAGATATAATATATTTTATCTAGTTTTATAATTTAAAATAAATAAGCAAATGAATTTTAAATTTTAAAAAATTGGATAATATATTTAAGTGTAAAATAAATAATCTTCAAAATTTTTAATTTTAATATGTTTTTATTTTTATATATAATATTTATTTTTGAAATTAAATACAAAATTAGTAAACACGTGTCGTCAACAAATATTTTGGATCATACTTAATGGAGATACATCGTTAAAAGTTTGGGACTAACAAATAAAATTTAAAAATATAGAAACAAAAACGATATATAATCTAAAATTTAAAAATTACAGGTGTTATTTGCCCTATTTATTAAGATTTAAAAAATAATGCTTTTATTTTTTTATTATTTATTTTTTATATTCAAAAAATTATTTTCCATTTATTAAGCTTTTATTAAAAAATCAAAAGATAAATAGTAAAATCACCAAAATTACACTTTCGAAAAAAAAAAAAAACAAAATTACACAATCAATATAAGACAACCTCTTTTATTACCATAAATGCCACCGTTCAATTAGGGTCTCGCTGTAGAGAATGCTTCAAATCCTTCTCGTTATCTCATCTGTAGCAGAAACTCGCTAATCTGTGCTCATATTGCGAAAGGTAAATTTTTTTCACCGATTCTGTCTCCACCTAGGCTTTTCTTTTATTTCGGGTTTTCAATCTATTTGTTGTTATTTTGGTTAATTTTTCTAATTTAAAATCTTATAAGCTTCAAATTTGGTTGGCATCTTTCAGCGAATCGGATTGCTTACGATCCCTTGGCGATAGGGACCGTGTGATTGAGTTCGAATATCTCAGTAACAGGAGGCCTCCAAAAGCCAGAAGCTAAACCCCAAATACGGTTGTGACGTGTACAGTACAAGCAACTACTTAGTACTATCAATTGCTTCAATCTTTTGGGTAATGCCCTATCACCATTAAAACTATTGTTATGTTAAGTTTTGTGCTTTTGATTTTGCTTTCTTTGACAGTGTACCTACAATGTTTAAACATGTATGGAATTCATTGGCAAAAAAAAAAAAAAAAATCATGTTTGGAATTCAATGCTCATTTTTTTTAGCTCAGTCGTTGCTTTCTTTGGCTCATTTTGGAATTTTATGTGTTTCAACAAGTGATAATATCCCTATATTAGCACTGCACCTAGAACTAGAAAGCTAGAAATTTCTTCTTGATTGCATTTTCTTTACTTTTTTTGGTTAAATTCGTTGCTTTGATTTATGGCATATGTGTAATTCATTTGGTGGTTTGGGTTTCTTTAATTTAGTTCATTTTCAGGGATCATCTTCCTCTAAATTTGTTAATGCCATAGTTTCTAAGCATTAGTATGTGGATTGTTTGTGCTTTATCCATTTTTATTTTATGTTCAGGAGTTTAGATTCGAAATTAGACGTAACCAAGGATCGGGTTACCCACCCAGGCCCCAACTTGGGAATGCTTGGGCATAGATTTTTAGACCCTTTCTGGCCCTATTTTTTTTCGGTAGGAATATATTTTTATTTAATTAATTCTAAGACATTTAAAATATTAAAATATTATTATTTTTTTTTTTTGGATAAATGAGATTTATTTTCATCCAAAGAACCAGGTTAGATTGCTATAAAGAGTACCAGCATTACTGAGCAGCAAGCTATTCATAACATCAAGAAAAAGACAATAACAAAACATAGTTATACCATCTTATCCTCTAGCCCTCTGTTTTGAACAAGCATTTTATTTACATTGTCCCCTTGGATCTGTTGAAGTTCATGAAGTCTACATCTGACAGCGTTTGTAATTTGATTAAGGATAAAAGAGATGGTGTGGGTTCTCTTGTCATGCTGCTTACTGTTTTTCTCCATACAGATAAACTAGATATAAACATATTAAAATATTAGTATAAAATAATATTATGTTATTTTAATAATGAAATAATTGTTAAATCGGTGGGCTGGCCTTGGGCTTGCTGTTGTGGCCCCGGTAGGCCCAGCCTTTTGGGACCAGAATCTAAATGATTTCTTTGCTTTTTTCTTGCTCATTTTCTCTGTTCTTTTTTTTTTCTTTTTTTGAAAATTTGTAGTGATGGGATAAAACAATTGTCAGCGATTTTTGCTGCTTTGTTCCTCTAGTCATTCGCATACACATCTCCTTGCATTTCTTAAATATTTTTTTTTTCTGGACCTGTGGAGCATATTTGTTCTTGCCTAATCCCTAACTTAAGACCTTAACCAAAACCCTCTGGCCTCATCTTAATCTCTAAATCCCAACTCTAGCACCTAGCCATAACACTAAAGAGCAAAACCCCTAAACCTACCTAACTAGATGGTGATTTTTTCAGGGAAAGGAAGCTCACCACAGTTTTGCAGTACATATGTGGTCAGCATGCTTCCTTTTTCTACCATCTAATTTATATGCATTATATTTGTATGATTTTTTAAAATATAGTCTGATGGAATCCTAAGCAGATAAATCGAATGAAGCAATCAAAGGATCCGTTTGAAGCAGCATTGGAGGAGCAAGAGGAATCACCACCTGATTCCCCGGTTGGTCAGGATGAGTTGAACAGCCAAACTCCAATTGAAACCCAGAACCAAACTGTTGTTGGACACAATATTCTTGTAGATGATGATGATTATGATGACATTGGCACCAACATTGATAATCCCTCTCACCCATCATCCAGTTCAACTCCTATGTTGCTCTCCACTAGTGTTAACGCTAATGTTGCTGCTGCTGCTGCTGTCACCAGTAAGAACAAAGAATATGATGATGATGAAGAGGAGGAAAATGTGGACGTTGAGCTTAGCAAGTTCCCTTCTAGTGCTGACCCTGCTAAAATGGCCAAGATGCAGTGAGTTTCCTTTTTTTTTCATGCTTGTTATTCCTGTTCTACTTTGCAGGTATTTATATAAGGAGAAACAGACATGTTTTGTAGTATTTATATGATCAAGTATAACTGTTTCAAAATTGATGCTCTCCTGCTCCATACTTTGATACCTTTCTCTAATAATTAAGGGGGCATCCAACTAAAGCTGTTATATTTCTTCTTCTATTCAGGGCCATTTTATCACAATTCACGGAGGATCAGATGAGTAGATATGAATCTTTTAGGAGATCTGCACTTCAAAAGTCTAACATGAGAAGGGTAGGCTTCTGAGCAGATTTTTTTCTTTGGGGGGGGGGGGTGTTCTTTCTCAAGATTTTTTTTATTATATGGTGGATTTATAATTATTTGTTGTATCTTTTACATGCTTTACATTCTGAACTTATTTTATGCTTCTTTCAAAAGATAAAGGTGATCTCTTAAACTCTGGACATTTCTGTTTTTTATTTTGTATTTTTTTTCATTTGCATGAGAGTGACAATTAGCTGAAAATTTTGCCTATATTGATAAATGGACACGAGATTCATTGTGGCTTATGTACTAGCTGCTATAGTTCCATGGCTCATTTAGGCATTTCAATATTGTAAAACATGATTTGATTATACATTGACTTCAGGTTTGTTCTGGTGTAAATACAGTTGTTGGTAAGCATCACTGGAAGCCAGAAAATTTCTTTACCAATGACCATTGTTGTGTGTGGGATAGCAAAAATGTTTGTTGGTGAACTTATTGAGACAGGTATGTGCACTTTTCTCCTAAAGCAGTAGTGTTGAGATTTCATTTTCGGACACAATCAGTTTGATTGAAATAGAAAACAAACAGAACAAAACTTTTCAAATGGAAGAATACTTGTAAGTGCAGCAATTTGAAGCTTTCTCAATTAATTACGTTGTCCACAACCAATGCAACAAATGCTACAATCCAATATATGGCTTCGTGATAAAAAGATCATCAATCCAAATTTAAACAGCAAATTTTATTTTTCATTATTTTTGTTGTTTGCAGCTAGAATAGTCATGACGGAGAGAAAAGAATCTGGACCAATCAGGCCTTGCCACATCAGAGAAGCATATAGAAGATTGAAGCTTGAAGGCAAAGTGCCTAAGAGATCAGTGCAAAGGCTCTTTCGCTAAGTGGATCAAGAAACAAGCTTGTTCAACATTTATCAGGTGTTTTACCTGTTACATGGTTTGCAAATCTGACAACACTTACGTAATTTCTTTTCAATCTTATGTTACCTTTCGTCCTTTCTTCTTTTCAGTGTAGAGGTAGTTTGATGCTTGTAGGCTATAAAGCCACTGGCAGGTGGATAGAATTAATGTTTGTTTTATGTTTGTGTTATACTGTGGATGTCCATTTTTGTTCAGCTCCAAAACCTTAAGTACAACAGAGACAGTTTGCAAAAAGTGAGGGCTGTTCAGGCCCATTTTCTTGATCATAAGAGCTTTGAAATTTGAAATTTATTGATGTTGCCATTGCTTATGATTTCAATCTGATGCTCACTGGATAACAGTTTTTAGGGGGCTTTTCCCCTACTGGGAATGAAGCATATGTTAACTTTGTTTGTTGGAAGAAACTCGTCATTCTGTAGCACTGGCCGCTAGAGCGCTATTCTCGTATTAACATGCACCGCAAAAGAGCTTATTATATATATATATATATAAAATATTATTGCATCAACTTGGAAAGAGGGGCTCATGACAGGGATTAGCATGGAATTCCATAGCCCCATAAATTTAGCAGGTATTTGTGCGTAATACACTGTGCATCCGGTTTAAGTTCTTTTGCAAGGTATATGATGGTATGTTGCACTTCTTTGTCAAAGTAGGGTATAATTTATGGAATTATGATTGCCTACAACTTTTCACAAATTCTAGCCTACAATATTTATGTTGTATATTTTGTTTTCATC
Organism: Durio zibethinus; assembly: GCF_047325235.1. Lineage (NCBI taxonomy): Eukaryota > Viridiplantae > Streptophyta > Magnoliopsida > Malvales > Malvaceae > Durio > Durio zibethinus. The sequence goes on along the minus strand of NC_143174.1, from coordinate 8,007,454 downwards.
ACAAATTTTCATTGTCATGCTGCTAAGTAGATTAGTTGTCGATGTTAAAATTTCTGCACTTAGGACCAGCATATCCCGCCCTTGGTATGACTGAACAAATTGTTATACTCTGCTGAACCTGTTATGATTATTGATGTGTCTGATGATAAGGTTACATCGAGATATACAAACCAAGCCGTTTGGATCCACCGAGAAGCATTTCATTGTCCCAAGTTACAAACACAAACGTATTGATTTCCTTCCTCTCAGAATGTATATAAATCACCAATGACAACTTTATACAGCATAGTATTAGTACAACCTAAATTTTCCTATTGATTTTACCAATTCTAGACCTCATGGCTTTCACCCTCATCCACATCAGACTTGGCACCCTCGTCCACGTTGGGGGCGGCAATTGGGCAGGTTAAATCGTTGAGTCATATTTGAATTGTTCCGTATTCAAATTAGATAGGATTAGTACTCGGATGGATTATTTTAGGTTTGAGTACGATGCATTCAACTTATTTCAAGTTTAAATTGTTACCTTTTAAATTTAAATAAATTTAAGTTTGGATCATCCGATAAGTCTTTCAAGTTTCAATTCGTTTTGATTAAGCTTTGAGATGAACATTAAGGTTGTTGGGCTTTTTAATCAAAAACCAAATTGGATTGAGTTTGGATAAATTGGTTGGACTATTCAACTCTAACATAAATAAAGTTTATTAGGTGAAATTTTTAATTTAAAAATGGTTCAATAAAAATTTTAATAAAAAATCCAAATAGATAGATTAATATAAATCAATGAAAAGAATAATAATATGTGAAAAATATTAAAATGCAATTTATAACATAAATTTGATCGATATTTATTTAACAATAAAAATTATATCAAAATTTTTATTAAGAATATTTATCTAATTAAAAAGTATTTCAGATTTTATTAAATTTTTTCTCAAATTTTGCATACTTAATTTATATAATAAGATCTTTTTAATCTATCATTTTTATTTATTTTTATTCATTGTTAATAAAAAAGTTTTAGAAATTTTATTTAAAGAACTTCTAAAGTTTTTTCAAACATAACATGGCAAAGTTGGAATGCGATACTGGTAGTCCGTGAATGCTCTTTATGCAATCCTGATATCATATGATTTTCAATGAATTTCTTATCTTTATCCAAAACAAAAAGAGGAATTTACCTCGTCTGTTTTGCCTGCAACACTACATATGAGTCTATATATACGTTAGATGTATTAATAAAGAACATACCAACGATTATTCATTTTTTCTTTAATGATAATTTTAACGTTTATTTTTTTTTATACACTAAATTTGATAGGAAACAAAAAAGAAAAATGGAAGTAATGGAAAAAAAAGGTGAAAAAGCCAAAAGAAAAAAAAGAAGGAAGGAAAATTATTTATTTTTCTTTGCAATGAAAGAAAGAAAAATAGAAAGAAAGAAAAAAAATTATAAATTATAAATAAAATTATTGATTTAAATTAAATATATTAATTTTCTTTTACCCCTTGAATAGAGAGAGAATAAATTTTATATTGTGGACAAAATACATTTCCTGTGGATAGGAGCAACGGCACAATTCGGGAAAGATTGGCGAATCCTTTCACTCCACCGACGGTGAACAAGAGAATAATATTCTTTTATTATTATTATTATTTTTTTGTCAACAAATTTTTCTAGTGTCAGAAACTTGAAATTTGTCTGAAAATATAGAAACTGGTATACAAATTCTGACTGTTTCCAGCTAATTATGACTTACATAGTTCCTCTGTTTGTTTTAAAGGATTAATATTAACCACAGCTTCTTTGCCAAAGAGAGAATACTTGAGCTATTCAGCATTTGCAATTTGCATCAATCAAAAGTTAAATGCCCCACTGCTTAAATCTTGTGATATCTGACAGTGACATTGACCAAGAGTTGCAAGAAATACTTGGTGGCTAGAGGGTCAACCTTTCCACTATTCCTTAATTTGTTCTCATTTTTCTTCATATTCATGACAGAAAATTTATGTTTATCCTTTAAATGATGGGATGATGAGCTCATCTCTATTGCTACCTTTCAGAAGCTATGAAAATCTTCTTTCTCTCTTTTTTGGTCTCAAAATGCAAATCTCTTCTTTCACATTATAATTGGACTGTTTACCGTTATTACAGGCCGTGAATGACACTCTACAATTGATAAAATCCCATTGGATTGCTTACATAGAAGAAAATTTGACTAGGTTTTCGGCTTATATATGAGATACTGATATGACTTTGCAGGCTGTTGCATCAGCCACCTGGTGCTTTCCTGGACTAGAAGATTTGGTGTCCTCTCATTTTATGGTTTGAATTACACGTGAAAGGTTATGTTCTTTTCTTTTCACAATCAAAGAAAAGGAATTGCATTATGATGCCCCAATATGATGTGATAACACTACTTTTATTTTTGCTAAGATTTTACCAGGAAATGATCATGACCGCCAGGTTTGTGTAGCGTTTGATGCATTGTATATGTAGCTAGTAGTCTTTTTCCTCTTCGGATTCCACTCCAGGGTTTCGTGTTTGGATGAGTTGCAAATAGAATGCTGATTCAATGAGAATTAAGACAATCCACCAAAGGCCAATATGCTTCAAGGATTTCGGCCATTTTTGATAAGTGGGGAAGGTGAAAACTGGATAGGAAGCCAGTAGCTTATCAATTTATTGGTGATTTTGATTGTAGAATAATATATAATCCACAACTTAATTCAATTGACTTCATGCAACTATCTTTAAAAATTATATTTAGTAGATTTAGAGTTTGAATTGGAGCACCTAAAATCCTTTTTCTTATTTCGAATCTTATGTACCAAAAAATAATAATAATAATAATATGCCACTCTCACTCATATAATTTAGAGATCCTGACTTTTTTTTTTTTTTCCATGCAATTGACGTCTCTCATAGCAATTCTATCTATTGTAACAGGCTCCTCCACATAGACTTGGCTGACGATGTCAAGATATAGGCCTCCAAATCCACTTAACCTTAATAGAAACTATATGTCTGGCATGTCATTGAACTATTTTCCCCAAAGATAGACAGAAATTAGAGGATATTGATTCTCTGATCTGGTATATATATATAGGATGCTGTAGTCTCGTTCTTTTATTTCTTTTAATTGATATGGAAGATTATCAATTAAATAACTCATAAAAGGAAAATAACTGATAAATGAAGTTTCAAAATGGAAGATTATACAATTTCGGAGAAGAACAGAACATGTTCTTAGAATTTACTGTTTTTCTTCAAGCTTAACCAATAGGTCAGATTTAAAATGCAGTTGCAGTAGTATTTTTGGTCATATTATTCTTATTAGGATTATAGACATAACGAATAAGATAGTAATAGTCATACTTATTGCGATCCTGATTTTTTTTTTTTAATTTTCACAATTTACCATAAAATGAAACAAAGAATCAGTTTGATCATAATAATTTGAGAAATAATTTAACACATTGATAGTGGTGTTTTTTAACTCTATGAGCGGGATTAAAATGATAATATATCCCATTTTTTTTAAAGTTAATTATTTTAAATATAAAAGGGATGTTCTATCATTTTAATTCCGCTTGTGGAGTTAAAAAATTTCACTGTCAATATAGTTGATAATTTCTCTAATAATATTTATTTATGATATTTAAAATAATTTATGATATTTTAATCTTATATTTATAAGTTAAAATAATTTTTTTCACATATTTTAATTATAACTTAAAATCGATATGCTCATTTAAAATATATATTTTAATATATTTATGAATTTTGTAGATATAAATGCTCTGAATACATATGATGAACAAAATATTTTATATACTGTTAAGCTTATAATTTAATTTAATTAGAAAAATAATATTATATATATATTTTTATAACATATATGTCATAACATAAAAATTCATGGATCTATTGTTAGACATGGATTAGAGGAGTTACCACCAATCTTTTTTGTTTATGTGTGATTGATCACCTGACTGAATTTGTCATATTTAAAGAGGAGTCCTAAGATTGACTTGGGTATCTTTAAATAGTAAATTTTGATATATAAAACTAGAGTTTAGGTTCGAAAGTATGATTATGTATGAGGAAGGTTATAGTACCTTCACAATGTCCATCAAAAGATGGTATCGGTTTGATCTCAAATTATCTCAGCCTTAAAAAATATTTATGCTTTTACCAAAATATTTAGTATTGAGAATTAATCTTAAAATTACTCCAATAATTTGGTAGAAATTTAAGATAATTCTCTCACCTTAGAAATATTCATGGAGATTAGTGTCTTACTTTGAAGAAGTTCCATCGTCGAATTTAATAAAGTATTTTGTTCTAAAATATTAGTAGAGATTTTCAATAGTTTAGTAGGACTTACTTTGAAGTAAATCTCCCAAGATTTTATTAAAAAAAGATTCATAAAAGTTTTTCTTTTTTAGAAAATTCATTAAATCTCTCAATAGTTTAGTAAGACTTAATTTGAGAAGTAATCCTTCAATAGTTTGGAGGATAAAAATTATTTTATTTTTTAATTTTTTTTCAACACTATTTTTTTTGAAAAAATGATTTTTAGAATTTTTCAATAGTTTAGTGGATTCCATTTTAAAAAATTAAATCGATGAAAATTCTCTAATAATTTGATAAAATTCATAAATTTATTTTGTAAGGATTTTATTTGAAAAAGATTTTTTTATTACAATTTTTTTGTCTTATTTGAAAAGATTATTTTCTGTCTTTATTATTTGATTCTTCTGTTTTCCAGAAAGAACCAGTAAAATTAAATAAAAAACTGAAAATGAAATAAAAACTTAAGATAAATAATTAAAAATAAAATCAAAAAATGAAATGAAAATTAAAAAAGAAAAACCTACGATTCGGGTCAAGTCAGAGCATGGATCGACGCACGGGTCGATGAGTTAGTGCGGGGATCCTTGGCTATCAAAACAGTGTTATTTTGGCACCATATAAAAACCATTCCCTTCTATTTTTATTCAGAACTACCCGACTCTCTCTTTCTCTAATCTCTAATTCTTTATCTTTTTTCTTTAAGAAAATCCAAAAATTCAATTGAAAACTAGGTTTGGCCACTAGTTTCTGGATAAATGATCGAAATCTCACTAAAAAACTCAAATTTAGTCAAAAAACTATCAAAAAATTTAAAGTTCATCCTTTAAACCTAGATTTTTCTTATGAACATCCAAAAATTTTCGGATTTCCATATTTTTTCAAAACTACTCCTCAAATTCAACCCTGAACTTAAAAACCTAAGTCTCAATCCAGAAACTTTAAATCCAACCCAGAAATCCCGAAAATTGAACCCAAAATCTCAGCACTCAAAATTTCAGAACCTTAAACACTAAGTCTTTTCTTCCTGAATCCATCGTTTTCTAAAAATCAACTGTGTAACCCTTAAAATCTATAGTACTATTCTCTATGATGTTGGTTTCATTTATAAACAATGTCCAATGCCAATTTAGGGATTGAACAGAATCCAATCCCAAGATTCAAGCCTCGATTGATTCTGTTCAAACATGATTCTTGGCTATGTTTTGGTGAAACTAAAAGCTTTTGATTGGATATTGAATTGCAACTTTTTAACTGAATTAATTGAAATCAAATTATCAGTTTCCTAAATCTATGATTACCAATTGAAAAAAAGGAAAGAAAGAAAAATAAATAAAATGAATAATAAATAATAATAATATGATAATAATACTATAATATAATATAACAAAATAATAAAACACGGTCCGATTGATCCCAGACATGGTTCGATAGACCCCGAACATAGATGGGTGTCTATAGCTACCTTTTTTTGCATATTTCGTTAAACAGGGATGATGCAAAGACCTATACACCCACTTTTTTTCAAGAATCAAAGCAAATAAGTTAATATGACTGGAACTAAGCTGTAAGTCAAGAAGATAATCAAAATAAAAAAATTGAGAAAATGATCTGGACTAAGCCAAGATAAAAAAATTAGAAAAATAATCTGGATTGAGTCGAGACCGAATGACTAGGACAAAGTCATAAATTTGAAAATGACTAGGACCGAGTCAAGGTTAAAGATGAATGACTAAGGTGAAACTGCGAGTCAATAAAATGATCTGGATTAAGCCAAGATCAAATGATCGAGACAAAGCCGTGAGTCTAAGAGATAAAGTGACCAAGACTAAGTTGAGGTCGAAGATGAATGATGGGACAAAACTGTGAGTCAAGAAAATTATCTAGACTAAGTTGAGATCAAACGATTGGGACAAAATCATGAGTCTAAGAGATAAAGTGACCAGGATCGAGTTGAGGTCGAAAAAGAATGATTGAGATGAAACTATAAGTTGAAAATGATTGAGATTGAGCTGAGATCAGATGACTGAGATAAAATCGCAAGTCTAAGAGATAAAGTGACCAAAAACGAGTTGAGGTCGAAGATGAATGATCGAGATAAAATTGTGAGTCAAAAATATGATCTAGATTAAGTTAAGATTGAACGATCAAGACGAAACCATAAGTCTAAGAGATAAAGTGACTAGGATCGAGTTGAGATCAAAGATGAATGACCAGGACAAAATCGCGAGTCTAAAAATGATCTAGACTGAGCCGAGATCAAATGACCAAAATGAAACTGCTAGTTTAAGAGATAAAGTGATTAGGATTGAGTCGAGGTTGAAGCTGAATGACCTAGATGAAATTGTGAGTCAAAAAAATAATTTAAATTGAGCTGAGATTAGATGACCAGGATAAAATCACAAGTCTAAGAGATATAGTAACCAGAATTGAGTCTAGGTCAAAGATGAATGACTAGGATGAAACCCCAAGTTAAGAAAATGATCTAGACCAAGTCAAGATCATAGATGAATGATCGAAATAGTGTTGTCTGTCAGAAAAAGTAAAGTTTAAAATTTTAACTCTAAATCCAAAGATTCATAATTTGGACAATAAAAAATTTGTGAGGTTCTGTAATAGAAATTAAAAGGTCCCAATATTCCAAGTTTAACAAGATTGCAAAAATTCAAGATTCATATAGATTTTTAAATTTGCAAGAAGAAAAGATTTGTAAAATTCCAAGTTTTGCAAAGATTTTAGTTTGCAAGGACTTTTAGATTCATAAGAATGAAAGATTTTTAAGATTTCAAGTTTTGCAAAGGTTCTAGATTCGCAAAGGTTTCAAGCTCGTAAAAACTTTTAGATTCACAAGAATGGAAGACTCGCAAGATTTCAAGTTTTGCAAAAGTTTTAGATATGTAAAAGTTTCATAATAATTTGAAAGAGTCAGAAAGATAAAGTGACTAAGACCAATTCAAAGTAAAAAATGAATGACCAGGATGATGTTGCTAGTCTAAAAGTGACCAAAACCAAGTTGAGGTCGTAGATGAATAACCAAAACAATATCGTGAGTAAAAAAAAATGATCTGGACTAAGTCTAGATCGAAAAGTGATGATGATATTGCAACAATGCACATGCATGTCTTATCCAGAGTGGAAATTTAATGTATGTAGTATTGATATCATGAAATTTCAATTGTGGTGACAAGATTATCAAAATACAACTAGTCCTTCTTAACTTCTTAGTATTAATTCTCAAAGTAAATTTTATTAGTTGATCTATGTCATTCTCTTCATCTGGTAACAACTCATAGATCGTGTCAACCAATCTATCATGAGATTCATCACAAGGTCACCTTATTTGCCATTTTGTAAATCATTTTCTCATGCTTCTTTCATTTATCTCATCTTGGATTTCTTTCAAAAAAATAGAAAACTCTTTACGAAAAATGTCATTTATTTATTTACCATCATTTAAATCAATGATAGACATGATATATTTTTTTGGTTCGTTCAGAGAATATTTGGTAAAGAATGAGAAAAATGGGTCTTTATTATTGAGAAAACAAAAAGTAAGGTTAAGAACAACTCAAAAGGTAAACAAAGGCAAAATGTTGTGGGTTGTAGGATATTAATATTCAAAATAATAATTGTTCAGACAATTTTGAACTCAAACACATATCTTCAATCTTTGAGCCAATCATCATCCTTATTTACGGGATCTTTATATTAAGTTGCATTTTTTTTAAATTTAATCTTTACTTAAAAGGCCCTTGTGGGTTTTTAGTCTAAGTTTCCCCTTTTCCTTTTTTTTTCTTTTTTTCTTTCTTTTTTTTCACTTTTTCACTTTTTTTCTTTTTTTTTTTGCACACCTTTTTCCCATTTATGCTTCAATCCATTAGTGACACTTTGATCAAAGCTTCAAACAATCCAATGGTAAACCTGTCCTAATTCAATTCATAATTTTCCAAATCGAGTATTCATATTTGATCAAAATGAACTTTTAAGAGACGTACTGTTAGCTAGGGTAAAGGGTGCGAGAGAAAGGGATAAAATAGGCCCAAATTATATTTGAGGGGTAATCAAACTAAGGATCATTTCTTCATGTGAAGCGCATTAGTATTTTGCCCCAATAATTTCTCTTCATTTTTTTTTCTCTTTTTTTTTTAGTGGAACACATTGGTATTTTGCTCTATCAAATTTTTTTATTTTTTTCCTTTTTTATTTTTTCATTTGTCAAAAAAATTTGATCATAAAAGGGCTTTGCCCTTAAGAATGGACAAATTTCTTAAACTTTGCCCCTCAGTGTAGGGTGATCCTTTCTTAGGGTTTCTTAAAAGAAATTTTCAACAGGCTCAAATGGGGTAGCAAAAGATAATTTAATTTTTTTAAGGATAGAAAAAATATGGTCATTTTTAATTTTGAACATGAATACTCTCAATGAAGAACATTTATTGATTAAGAGCATGTTTGTGAATGGACAATTATAAGAATCATATGTTGATCACTTTTCAAAATCTTCCTAAGCTTTGTCTTTTTATTCAACAGTCTCAATGGACCAACAATCCTAGATTTATGAAACAAATGATGTTTTCAAAGTTGAATCTTGAATTGTTGTCGTAACTATCTGAACATTTATTATTTAGAATAAAAAAATGGGTATGGGAAAAGGTATGAGAAGGAAAAAGTAAATAATGGGTGTTCACACAAAAGAAAAATATCATGAAAATGCATCAAGCATGTCACTTTATTAAAATGATGAAAAATAAAAAAAAATCCAAGTACATAAAAGAATATCCATATTCTCAAGTAATCCAAGATGATAAGCAGTTCCAATCAACCTTTCCCATAATTATGCCCCTGGATGATTGGGTGATGAATTACCACTAGCATTAGATATAGTTTTTCCATCGGTATCAAAATTTATTAGCCCTTTTTTTTTATCAAACTTTGCACCATACGTTTCAAATGGATACAATTTTTCGTGGAATGGCTCGTCACCACAAAATGATAGTCATAGTGAGCATTAGAGTCATACCATTTGGGATAGGAAGGTTCAAGTTGTTTTATAGAAATTGGAGCAATCAAATGGTTCTTGTAAAACTCTGGATATAGTCCAATATAACTCATGGGAATAGGGTCAAATGTAGGTTTTTCCCTATTTCGTGATTCTTACACACCACAATAATGAGACAAATAGAAGGCTTAAGAGGGGATGCATAAGAAGGTCTTAGAGTTGATTGGTAGAGTACAATAGAAACATGATTTATAAAAGAATGATATGTGAGATAGGTTGATTGAGGGTAGTTTCTAGACTACTACCTGTTGAAACTCAAAACTTGAGTCTTACTTTCCTTTTTCTTGGGCATCTTTCTATTAGTAGACGATTCTTCTTTTTCTAGTTTATCATTTTTGATGGTATTTTTGATGATCTCCCCTTAAATCACTATGTTAGTAAAATTCTTAGTCGCGTTTTCTATCATCTTTTCATAGTATGACAACTTTAGAATGCTTACAAATAGTATTATCATTTTTTTATTAGAGGAAGCTATACCTGAGTAGCGACATCTCGTCATTTTTTAGCATATTCCTTGAAAGACTTAGATGTTTTTTTCTCCATCTCTTGTAATGAAAGGCAATCATGAGCCATGTCTACGATGTGGTGGTATTGGTTGATTAAGGATCGAGTTAGATCTTTCCATGATTTTATGTGAGTTTTATCTAGCTGAACATACCACCTTATAGCAGATCCACTTAAGCTATCCTAAAAAATGTGCATGAGCAACTTCTCATTGCTAGCATGTGCCATCATCTTGTGATAATACACTGTGATATGTGTAATGGGGCACTTGGTATTATCATACTTCTCAAATTTTGGTACCTTAAATTTTGGAGGAATCACAACATCTAAAACCAGAAAAAGGTTGGTAGAATCCATGGATCTATAAAAATCAATGCTTTTTACAACTTATAATCGTTTTTCGATCATGCTTATAGCTCAATTGATCTTAGAGTCTTCTGGGATACAATCATCTACAACTTCACTTTTTCTTTAGTCTCATCCATTTTGGGCATTTAGATGGGCTTATCTATTTTTTCAACGAAGATATGATTAGTATAGCTCTGAACATTCGCTTGATTGTAATTTGAGAACGTGATTTGTTGTTGTTGAAAGTTTGGAATGGTTTGGGCCTGATGCGGAGTGAAACCTGAAAGATATAATGACTCAGTATCTTCATGTGAGATATCTTCTTTTATTGCTTTCCTTCTATTTATCTTTTCTAAAGCTTCAAGAATCTTGCTTAGCTTTCCCTCAATTACTTCCTGGGTATTTTCTAACCTTTTGCATTATCTTGCTCCATCCTCCTGACTCTAGCTCGAGTGTAGTAATGATGTTGAGCTATCCTTGAACCTTTATTTCCCACAATGTACAAATTTAAAATGATGTCCATGGAACTTTCAAATTATACATGAGAATGAGTACTAAAGCAAAAATAAATGCAATAAGGAAAATTTACCATATAACAATTGTTATAAAAAAAATCTTTATTGAATTAAAAGTTATTTTTAATCAAATCTAACATTACATCCATGAAAAATCTAGAACTACTGGGAAACGAAACCCATAGCTAATTGATATTGGCTTTGCACTTCATTAAGGAAATCCACCAATTTCTGACTGTGTATCCCCACTGGTGGCACCCTTACTTTCCAATTTTTAGTACTTTCTCTCATGTCCTTGGCTTTGTAAATGGCCACCATGATTCGATCGAGCAAAGACTTTAACTGGTTATGCTTCTTCATATATGCTTTCTTCATTTGTTCATATTATTTAGTTACAGTCTTAATTTGCACTCTAATTCCCATCACTACTTCATTTAGCATCTGGATATGCTCTTGTGCTTCAAGGAGCATTGCATCTCTTTCTTGCAATTTTACTTGCAACTGTCTATTTTTTTATAATAGTTGAGCCACTTCTTGGTGAATGGATGACCGTGTTGTGTTGAGGTCAATGCATAAATTCCTCCATCCATCTTTTTCTTGCTCCAATGTTTGGACTTCTTCCTTTAGCCTTTTGTTTGCAAGCTTTAATTCTTCAAACTCCCTTTTTAAGCCAGTGGAGGACTTGACTAGGCTTTTCATAGATATAACTAAGATTTTTCTTGTTAAAAATTCTTTTGTGGCAAATATTTCTTATGATGAATCTAATAATATGAATGCATGATAAATGTGAGGGGTTAGTAAAAAAATAATATACGAAAACCAACATACAAGGTTAGTATACAAATGAATACAAAAAAATATGAAAACAAGTATCCAATCATGTATTTTATTTACGTTTTTCTGATGCAAGGGAAGGCATGGCTCTATCTAAGTTCAAACCCTTAGGGTTAACTATATGTGGCTTGGATTATTTTTAGAAGGTTTTCAAATTGTTCCTTACATTATTGTCTATCACAAACTAGTAAGGTACCTTGATCCTTACCTATCATAGGCTATAAGCGAAAAGGGTTTAGTTTGAGTGGGATTGTTTCACAGGCTTATGTAGAGACATAAAATCTCACAACGGCATAGGTACTTCACTCCCTCTTAAGGGTAAAGCTTGGGTGGAGAGCTTTATGTTATGCGCATGCAAATGAATGACAGATAAAGACAATGAATAACTAAAGCAAACATAAGTAATGAAAATAAATAAAAAGAAAATAAAATTTGAATTTATTAGGCAAGGCTTCGATAATAAGAAATTGTTTATTGGCTTGACTCTTAATGTCCCCAGTGGAGTCACCAAACTGTCATAACGTATAGATCCATAGACTTGCTGCTAGACATGGATTAGAGGAGCCGCCACCAATCTTTTTTGTTTAGGTGTGATTGGTTACTTGACTAAATTTGTCCTATTTAAAGAGGAGTCTCAAAATTGACTTAGATATCTTTAAATAGTTGATTCTGATTTATGAAACCAAAGTTTAGGTTTGAGAGTATGATTATATGTGAGGAAGGTTATCGTACCCTCACAACGCCCATCAAAAGATGGTACTAGTTTGATATCAAATTATCCAAGCCTTAAAAAATTTTATGCTTTTACCAAAATATTTAGTATTAAGAATTAATCTTAAAATTACCCCAATAGTTTGGTAATAATTTAAGATAATTCTCTCACATCAGAAATATTCATGAAGACTAGTGTTCCAATATGAATAGGCTTCGTCGTCGGATTTAATAAAGTATTTTATTCTAAAAGATTAGTAGTTTCTTAATAGTTTGGCATAACTTACTCTCAAGTAAATCTCCTAATAGTTTTGGTGAGATTTTATTATAAAAAGATTCATAAAAGTTTATTTTTTTTGAGAAAATTCATTAAGTCTCCCAATAGTTTGGTAAGACTTAATTTTGGAAACAATCGTTTAATAGTTTGAAGGATAAAAATTACTTTATTTTTTATTTTTTTCTCATCATTATTTTTTTTAAAAGATGATTTTTGAATTTTTCTAATAGTTTGGTGGATTCTATTTTAAAAAATTAAATCTATGAAAATTCTATAATAGTTTGGTAGATTTCATAAATTTATTTTGTAAGGATTTTATTTGATAAATATTTTTTTATTACTATTATTTTATTATTTTTTTGTCTTATTTGAAAAGATTTTTTTTTCTGTTTTTATTCTTTGATTTTTCTATTTTCCAAAAAGAAAAGAATTTTTTTAAAAATAAAAACTAGTAAAATAAAATAAAATACTGAAAATGAAATAAAAAATTAAGATAAATAATTAAAAATAAAATCAAGAAATGAAATGAAAATGAAAAAAGGAAAACCTACTATTCGGGTTGAGTCAAAACATGGGTCGACGGGTTAGCGCACGAATCTTTGGCTGTCAAAATGGTGTCATTTTGGCATGTATAAAAGCCACTCCGTTCTGTTTTTATTCAAAACTACCCGACTCTCTCTCTCTCTAACCCTTAATTCTCTTTCTCTTCTCTTTAAAAAAATCCAAAAATTCAATCGAAAACTGGGTTTGGTCACCAGTTTCTAGGAAAATGATCGAAATCCCACCGAAAAACTCAAATTTCATCGAAAAAACCCATAAAAAAATTCAAAGTTCATCCTTCAAACCCAGATTTTTCTCAAAAACATCGAAAAATTTCTAGATTTTCAAATTTCTTCAAAACTACTCCTGAAATTCAAGCCTAAACCTAAAAGCCTAAGTCTCAATCCAGAAACTTTAAATCCAACCCATAATTCCCGAAAATTGAACCTAAAATCTCAGCATCCAAAATTCTAGAACCTTAAACAGTAAGTCTTTTCTTCCTGAATCCACCATTTCCCAAAACTCAACTGTGTAACCCCTAAAATCTACCATACTATTCTTTGTGATGTTGGTTCCATTTATAAACAGTGTCTAGTGCCAATTTAAGGATCGAATAGAATCCAATTACATGATTCAAGCCTAGATTAATTCTGTCCGAGCATGATTCTTGGCTACGTTTTTGGTAAAACTGAAAACTTTTGATTTGGATACTCAATTGCAAATCTGTGATTGAATTAATTGAAATTAGATTATTAGTTTCCTAAATCTATGATTACCAATTGAAAGAAAAGAAAGAAAAAAATAAATAAAATGAATAAATAATAATAATATGATATAATAGTATATAATATACTACTAATAATAATATGATAATAATACTATAATAGAATATAATATAACAAAGATAATAGAATACGGTTCGATTGATCTTGGATATAGTCCAATTGATCCCGGACATGGTTGAATAGATTCCGGACATAAATAAGTATTTACAATATATGATCATTGGGAGGATGATTAAAACTTAATTGTTTAAGTATGGATATACGTTCTCATTAAATCAAATTCAAAGCTAACATTTTAAATAACTAATTAAGCAAAAATAATTAATAGTTAGTGACCTAATTTTTGTCAGCTCATAAAAGTATAATTAATAATAACATTAGTAATACAAAAAATATATAACAAAATTAAATCTTTTAAATAATGGTATATGTATAAAACGCAAAAAAACATAAACTCACTAATTAACAACACACAAAGAAAAGTTTGATTAAAAGCCCAATTATAATTAAAAAAAGTTTGATCTTAATTCAAAGATGGCCCAACTATATGTTTAACACAAACTTCTTGCAGGTTTTTTAATTTGGTTCAACTCTATTGGTTTTTTGGGGTGACACTGCTCATTGAATCTATAATTCTCATTTTGATTAGATGCCACACGTGACATTATCCTTTCAAAATCTCTACTTGATTCTGCTCTCCCCTGTTTCTGCTCTGCCTTTATCACTCTTTCTTCCCCATCCCATAACAAAGCCACCATGACTCACCCAACCAACCATTCCCGCTTCTCAAATCCTCACGGTCTTCCTCAAGCGATTTTTATCTCTCAGGTCTCAAGTATCAAGTCTGGATAAGATGGCGTGGCACTTAACTTCAGGCCACCGGCCATGGTAGCTCTAAGAGAGCTCTTTCTTTCTCTATTTTCTTCTGGGTTTTTTGATTGGATGTTTGATTTGAAAAGAAAAGCACAAAATAACAATTTTAACGTCTCATAATTTTTTGTTATATCATAATTTGTAGATGTGATATATTATTATTTGTGTGAATGATTATTCACGTCTTTATTATAATAAATAACAGTGATGGAAAACAGCATTACCACTAAATAACTCCACTATACCGCATCGTGTAAGCTATTTAAATCCATGGTCCTAAATCCTAACTATGTGATGGCTCATTTGTTGCAAAACAAGTAGACAGGTAATCAGATTGTTACTCAAAAACTCAAAAAACTTGATGGAAGGTTTGAATCCTAGGACAATTAAAAGATGATTTGACTTAAAATCTTGAAAACATTAATCGTGTCGAGCACATGAGCAGGCAAGGACTATTCACACGGTTGAATAATTCAGCATCTAGTAGACTATCTTCTCGAGAGGGTGACCCTATCATCGCTGGCTTTGGTGTTTCATACGTTGAAGAGTCCTGAGAGCTTTCTTCTTCACAGTTCACATCCCTCCATTGAGATCCTGTTTTTAACGCCAAAATTACGATAATCTATTATGACATATATATGTATATATATATATATATATATATATATATATCAATTATACCATATATAAAAATGAAAATTTTAAAATTATTAATAGTAATCGATTTATATATTGTTATAAATAGTTTAATTAACAAATTTATTCTTAAATATATAAATTTTATTAATTTATTTAAATTTAATTTAGATCTACTAGAATTAAAAATAAAATTTATATGAAATTAAATTATTTAAAAATTTAAAATTTTAATTATAAAAATGTTAAAAGTGATAGATTAAAATATTTTTAATAACTTTTTTTATAAATTTTAATTTTAATAAATTTTTTTATTATTATACTTTTTTATAATTAGACTAAAAATTGCTAGGAATACTTTACTAAAATACCCTTAATAAAATTTTAATTTTAAAAATGTTAAAATTAATTAAAATACCATTAGTAATTTTTATAAATTTTAATTTAAATGACTTCATTTTTATTATTAGACTTCTTTTTCACAACTAGAATGATTTTTCACATTAAATGAACATACAAATAAAATGATATTAAAACTTGATGTTCATAGGAATAAAACAATTATATGGAGTTTGTTTCTTTAGTTGTTGTAAAAATAATTGTATATGTAATTTATGTTGATAAATAAATTTATTAAAAAAAATCATAATTAAGTCATTTAAGTATATTTGTATTTTTTCAATTTTTTGTTTTAATATATTAACTATATATGTATGCTAATAATTTTATTATTTATATGTTTTATAAGTTTATTATTTGATTATTGATAACATAATTAAATATTTTTAGTCTCTTGAAATAATTTTTTCATATATTATTCTTACAGTTTAGTTTGATTTCTATAATTAATTTTTCTTCTATATTTTAATCCTCTAGAATTTTATAATTATTATTCACGTGAATAAAAACTAACATCGAATCAAATATAAATCAATTGCGCCCCTCCACTAACAATTAGCACTATTTGATTCATTGAACAATTTAATTAGACTTTCTACTTATAAAATTAGATGATTTAGAAGGTGATTGAGTTATTAGTAGTTCAAGATTGAGTTCCGTCAAATTACCATAAGAATTGTTCACTTTAATTAAAAAAATAATTGATTTAATTTTTTATCAACTTTATCTTAACATATATATTTATGATTAATTTATATCTCAAGATTATTTAATTTTTCTTAATTGTATTAAATTACTCGCTTTTATTAGGTCAATCAGGTGGTTGAACGACCTAATATGAATTATTTTAAGTAAAAGATATAAAATAAAATAAAATAAATTGTTTTTTATGAATTCTTTCAAGATGAAACAAAATTCATTTTAACTATCTTTTTATTGTGTTTATGCCAAAGTTACATTTATTCATGAAAATTAATGTTGTCGATGTAGGAAATAAAATCATTGTAAATTGTATAGGTATTACATAAGAAGTTTGTTATTCTTAGAATTTGAAATTTCTTAGGAAAAGATGACAAGTATCAAGATTAAGAATTCATATTATTTTATTTTATTTTATATTATTTTTTAAAATTATGTATTTTAATAATTTTATATAATAAAATTTTATGTATGATAAATTTTTTAAACAAAAGAAAAATTAAGCTTTCAATTGATAGAATGTATAATTACATTCAATTGATGGAAGCACCAACATAAGATTATTCTAAGTAGAAAAATGACATGAAAGATTGATTGTTTATGCATACCTTTATATTTTCCATATAACAAAAAAAGTTATGCAAAATATGATGTTTCAATGAAAAATATGCAAATGTATTTATTTTAATTATTTTAGGATTAATATGAAATTCTTTTATTTGGAAAAACATTATATACTCCTTCATTTTTTCCTTTAAGTCAGTTGAAGAATATTTATTGTTGTATCAAAATTTTTAAGGTTATCTTATTAGGTAATATTTGTTTAGAAGAATTGAAATTCATCAAATTAATTATCAATATTACATTTAATATAAAATATTATTATAAATTATAATTTAACTAAATTTAAAAGTGTTATAAAGGCATTCAGTAGCAAAGTTCATTTGATAAATCGTTATTTAATTGTTTATTTAGAATTCCAATCAGGTTGAATTTTGATTTTTCTTAATTTCAAGTTGAATTTTAGATTAGGATCAGCAACCAATTAAGTTGAGTCAAGTTTTATTATCTATTTTTATTTATAGTGTACTCAATTATTCACTTATGCAATAGTGAAATTTTAACTTAATAATTGATGCATGTTTTTTTTTGTTTAAAAAGTTGGAATCAAATCATCCTAAATTCAAATAATAAATGAGTATACTCAATTACTTATAATTACAATTTCATTTTAAAAATACTCTTAAGATTAATTAACTAATTCAACCACAAAAACAATAAAAATAAAAAACTAAAGATGAAGATGAAGGGAAATAACTTAAATAAAGAACTTTCAAATTGTTACAGAAGATAAATAAGAGATATTGTATTTTGATTGCATTACTATTTCAATTCGCATTATAGTTATGTTCAATCATTTTGAGTTTTAAATAACTATTAAGTTGTTAACTTTTAAAAACAATTAAAATCAAGTCAAGTTAGTTCATTTTTATAATTATGTATATTATTTTATTTTTAATGAAATTAAAATTTAAAATGAATAAAAATTTTATTTATAGTCAATTTGAGTTTTGAATTATTTTAAGTTTGAGTTGATTAATTCATGTTATTTTAACTATACTTTTATGACGCCAGTAATAAATTTTAAAATAAAATAAGAATATAACACAATAAAAATTTAATTGCAAAAGTGATAGAAATACTAATAATAATTTTAGAAGAGAATCCTTACTTCCAAGTCTTGTAGAGATTAAATGATATATATTCTTATGAGGATTTTGAAATTCATATTGTAGAAATGTTAATCTAAATAAATGAGTTTGTAATCGTTCGTTTGTTGACAAGTTGTTGCTATATAAGTTGAGAGAAACATTTCTAATATTTTATTTAAAAGAGATCATAATTCATATTCATTCAGAAAGATAACATAGAGTTAAACATTATTTGGGTCATTATGATCCCTTATAATATTCTTTACTCTTTTAAGTTGGAGAAGTTAATTGACATAAAAATATATAAAAAAAAAGGTCATTTTGAATGATGATAATAAGAATGAAGAAACAAATAAAAATATACTATCTTTTTGTTTAGTAGAAGAAGTTTTTATGAAAAATGTGAAGGTAATTATTGTGAATTTAATATTTTTTAGTTGTTGTCTATTTAATTTTTATAAATTTTATTTAGTAAATTTGTTTTCATTATTTTATCATATATATAACAGAATTTTTATACAAAATTATACACTTAAATATAGAAATATAAGACGGTTTATTACTTCTATTGGTGACATAGTACTTCAAAATATTCGATATTTTATATGCAATCAGTAATAGCTATGAAAATATATATACAAATAATTCAATCAAATTATCAACAAAATTTATATTAATATGTATTATTTTATTATGAACTAAAAAAATTTAAAAGTATCATAAAAATGTTGACTTAGTGTTTATTGTATATATTTATTTAATTTAGTTTTTATACTTGCATTAGTGTAAGAAGTTATGATTTTAACTTATTATTATGTGTTAAACTACTGATAATAAATTAAGAGCATTTGCTCATTGTTTTCAAGTCATTTGCACTTGAACTTTTTCTTCTTTCTCTATCTTACAAATTATATCATTTAGCATATATTGCGGTTTATTTTCATTTTGGATATATACAAATCAATGATAACATAATAGTAGATAATTAAAAACTTAATAATTAATCATTGAGAACTTAAATATAATTAGTATAACTTAGTAGTAATCATCGATAATTTAATAGTAAATTGATGATAACTTAATAGTAAATAAATGCCAATTTAATAGTCAATAATTGATAAATTTTAGTAAATTAATAATGATACAATAATACATTCATAATACTTTAATGGTAAATAAATTATAATATAATTATAAATGCACAACAACATGGTTCTAAATCAAGGATAACTTTAAAAAATGTGATAATTTAGTAATTAATTATTGATAACTTCATAATAAATTAATAATAACTTAACAAGAAATTAGTAATAACTTAACAATAAATTAGTAATAACTTAATAGTAAATCACTTTCAATTTAATAATAATTAATTGATAGTAGTAAATCATAAATAATTTAGTAGTAAATCAATTATAAATTAGTAATAAATAATTGATAATTTAGTCATCAATTATTGAAAACTTAAAAATAAATCAGTATAATTTAATAGTAAATCATCAATAGTATAATAGTTAATCAGTGTTCACTGAATCGTAAATCATGTATAATTTAATATAAATCAATAATAACTTAGTAGTAAATCATAAATAATTTAGTGATAAATCAGAGATAATTTTGGAATAAAAAATTAAAAATTAAGTAGTAAATCAATTGTAACAAATAGTAGAGGTCAATTAAAAAAATTAGCTCCTATGTTAATGGGTTGTGCCGGTCCATCACTATTATTTAACGTATCATGCCGGCACGGCCCATGAAAACTAAGAGTATGACTCGTCATGGCATATGGCCAATAGCCATTATGGGTTAGTGCTTAGCATGGCACTATTCTTCATACAGTATTGAACCAAGTACAACCCATTAATAGTTTTTTAAATTTTTATCATTTTTTAGAACAATTTTTCTTTATTTTTCAACTATCTTCAAAAACTAATATATGAAATTAATACATGAAACATATAATTTATATGGTTCAATAAAATATCTATGTTTACTAGTAAAAATTAAAAGAATCTACCAAAATAATACGTGAAAATTACCAAATACTAATATTACATCTTTAAATTAAAAAAATGGATATACATTATTATTTTATTTCTTATTTTGATGATCCATTTATATTATGTATTTGGTCTTGTTCTTGGTTTTTTCATAATCAATGTTTAAGTAAATACATTTCATAGTTTTTTTAAAAAAATTATAAGTCAAAATGAAAAAAGAAAGTAATTTTAAATGCTAATAGTTTAAATATTTTATAAGTAGATTTATTGATACAATTTAATTTTTATAAATTGCTAACATAAAGTATCAAAAGGGTAAAAAAACCATCATCATATGATACAAATAACATAAAGTACAACTAAAGATCAATAGACTAAACTCCTCTGTAACATTTGTGGGCCGACACAACATAACATATTAGTGTTTATGTGCCATGTTGTGCCAACCCATATGCCATGTATTAAGATTAGCCCTTGATGAGTCGTGTTGTTCTAGTCTAATAGATCCAAAATCTCTAATCCAGCGCAGCACAAGTATATAAGTTGTGCTTGGCATGACCCGCGATTATATAAAAAATTATCTCATATATCATTAGTGGAAATTTAAATTTCATGTTTCATAATTGTAAATGTATAATAACATATTAATAAATAAATTATAGGTTAATAAAAAATAAGTGGTAACTTAATAGTTAATAATTGATAACTTAATAAGAAATTAATAATAGCTTAATAGCAAATTAATAGTGATTTAGAAGTAAATCAATTTTAGTTTAATAGTAATTAGTTGATAGCAATACATAAAAAATAGCTTAGTAATGAATCAATAATAATTTAGTAGTTAATCACTAAAAACTTAAAAGTATATCAATATAACTTAATAGTAGTTAATCATCAATAATTTAATAGTTAATCAATGATAACTTAATGATAAATCATAGATAATTTAATATAAATTAGTAATAACTTGATAATGACTCATGGTTAATTTAATAATAAATCTATGATGATTTTTAAATAAATAATCGAAAAGTAAATAGTATATCAATGATAACATAATAGTAAATCATTAATAATTTGGATATAAATTATAGATAACTTAATAGTAAATTACTTAAATCAGTGATAATTTAATAGTAAATTAGTTAATTATTGATAACTTTGTAGTAAATTATCGATAAATTAATAGTAAAATAATTATAACTTTAGAACAAATCGTTAATAACTTAGTAGTAAATCAGTCATAACTTAATAGTAAATCATTCATAAATTAGTAGTAAATTAATGTTAATTAAGTAGAAAATCATTGGTAATTTAGTAGTATATCATTGATAATTTAGTAGTAAATCATTGATGATATAACTATAAATTAATGATAACTTAATTGTCAATCATTAATAAATTTTTTATACTTGAAGTTGTCAAGAATTAAACTTTAGTTACTACCAGAAACGAAAGTAAAAACTTTATTTTGGAAGACTATGATAAACCTAACATAAAGCTATTCAATAAAAAAAAAATTAGTGAAAAAGGTTTTAAATTTGAATGAAATAATAATGTTATTATATTAAAAGAAAATTATCTTAAACTAAAATTGAACTCGTGCTTTCTTATAAAAATCTATTATTAAATATATGATAACACAAATTTTATCAATAATTACTAAACGATTACTAAAATTACATCAAGAGATTATTATAATTTTATTAAAAATTACCAAAATTATATTATAATTACCAAAATTATGTCAGGTTACCAAAATTTTATAGAAAATTGTTAAAATTAATATTATATCAAACGTTATCAAATTTTACTTATATTATACTAAAATCAAAATTCAATTATTAGTATTTATCATTATTATCATAATATAGAAAAATTATTTATTGAAATGAATTTTTAGAAATAAAAATTAAACATACATCATGCACGTAGGCAAAAACTAGAATGTATATACGCGTGTGTATGTGGAGATTTAACTCCACTAAGATGATTATTTGTAAGACCCAATGTTAGAATATTATAAAAATCCCTTTGATATATATATATATATATATATATATATATATATAGATTTAACTCCATTAAGATGACTATTTGTAATAGTCTAATCTCACATCAAAGTATTATGAGAATTCAATATGATATATATATATATATATATATATATATATATATATATACATATCTATGTGTGTATGTGTAAAAATATAAATTCATATTTGTGAGATATTTTTTGTAAAATAAAATTTTGAAAATGAACAATATTTTGTAAGTTTTGAATTCAACATCTCTATATATGTATTATAATAGTAACTAAAAATATTTGGATATAAAATTGAAGTATTACTCTATTGCTATTTGAGGATCCACGCATACAGCATGATGTGAAAACACTAGACTACATACAATCGAATTCCTTTCCCAAGTTCCACCGGTTTTTTACCTGCTATCTCAAAATGCTTTCAGCCCATAATTTTATATAGTGGAGAAAATACTTGAGGCCTCCTTGGCTCCACGAATTTGGCAATTATAAAGACAGCTACGCATGCTTAATAATTTAGTTCTCATTTATGGTGCAATCATGAAAACAATATTGTATATATTATGTATAGGGTTTGAAAGAAATGGTACCATACTAACTTTTCATACAAGGGGACAGGTCACAGGTACTGAATTGACCCATAAATATCATTTTCTTCATGGCGTATACGCAATGTTTCATCTCACATAAGGACCAAGTTTTTGGAGTCCACTTGCAGTCCCCACTCATAGAGTTTGTAGTCATTATTTCACTTGTTTTCTACTTGATGTTAAACATCAGCATATAATAGAGTTGCTTCAATTTATTGCTTTAAATCAAGGACACGAAACTCATTCATGTCAAAAGCTATAATTCACAGAGTTCAAACACATTTTGATCGGTGTCCAATTATTTTCAACAAGCAAAGTGCCATTAAAGTGGTTAGAATTTCGATATTTAATAACTTCCAGAGATTTCTCAAGACCAATTATCCTATTTCCCTTTTATTTTTATTCCATTTTAAGAGAGTTGCTTGCTTTCAACCTGAGAGGGATTAACCAAAACAGATGACAACGTTTATGCACCTTAATTCATGGATGAACTTCTGATTGTAATAAACTTCCAATATTTTCTTTTGATAAAGCTTTTGATCCTTTTTATTTTTTAGTAAATTAGAGAGCAAACATAATCTTTTTTTTTTTAAAGGTACAGGAAATTGCCAAAATTTGAACTGATTATTGGAATTAAGAGTCCAAATCAACAGGCTACTCGGCTGTTGGCAAGAGTGGGCATAATCAAAGCCATTGTCATTATCATAAATTAATCACAGGGGAAGGAAACAAATAAGAAGAAAACAAGTTAAACCAAAACAGAATGATAGTAATTAATAGTAATTAAAACAGCAATAACCATGATCAGTTTCTAAAAAACCCTAAAAGCTTCAACAAACAAACATAACCAAGTCCACCAACTAGTTAAAGGACTCTACCAACCTAAACATCACATTGAAAACGAAAGTCCTACCATACCAAGGAGGCAAGCATGCAGGTAAAGGTCGTGCCTCCCGTTTGGAAATGGATTCTTTCCAAAAGTCGATAATTCGATTTATCTTAAGTGTTAAAAAGTGATACACAAATTAAACTTTTCCAAGCACCTGTTTTTGTTGTTCTTCCAATTGAATTTCCTTCTCGCTGATATCAAGGTTGATGCACTTGTACCATTTGGCACAAAACACATATATTATAAAATCAAGAGCAGTTAGACCTGCGATGAGGAAGTAGAACCTGTCCATATGGCCTGCGTTCAGGTCAGCTGGGATCCAACCAGGACTGTCACCTCTTGCTGTAATCCCCATAACCATGTTAACTAATAAACTGCTAACATAGTTGCCAAGAGAAATGGAAGCCATGCAAAGGGAGCTTCCAAAGCTTTTAATACCATCCGGAGCTTGTCCATTGAAGAACTCCAATTGACCAACGTACATGAAAACTTCAGATGCACCAACAAAAACATATTGTGGTATTTGCCAAAATATGCTTAAAGAACTTTTCTTCTCACCGGGGGTGACGAATTTGAGTCTTTGTATCTCAGTGACACCTGCTGCAAACATTGCAATCATTCCAATAATGAGTCCAATGCCCATTCTTTGAAGCTCAGTCAATCCCTTGGGGTTACCGCTTAATCTTCCAGCCAAGGGCACCAGGATTTGACGATAGATTCCCGTGCAAATGAGAACGCTGCAAATATCGAAAGCAGACATGCTGGCAGCTGGAAGGTGGAAGTCTCCAAGTTTGGATGCCATTACGTCTCCTTGCTCCACAAAAAGGGATGCCATTTGCGTGAAGATGACAGAGTAAATTATAGTACAGAGCCAAATGGGTAACAATTTTAGGACACATTTGGCTTCTTCAACTTGAGTAACAGTGCAAAGCCTCCATGGATCCTTTGGTCCACACAAATCATTCTGTGTTATTGTAGCCGCCTTGTCCAGGAACCTGCAGGGCAGGTCAATTTCAAGTAACTTAATTAAGAACCTTAATAAAGTAACATCAGCAAATCAATAACAAGTTCATTCTATGACATTACTAACTATAGAGCACCGTCCAACATTGATCTACAATACTTTATTACTGTAGCATATGCTTGAAATCATCACTGTTGAGCTTCTTTTGAGACATTAATTAATACTTATGTATGGCATATATGAACTTACTTGAAATCATCACTGTGGAGAATTTTTCTGCTCCCTTTGATTGCAGATTCTGTTCCCTCCACCTCATACAAGGCATCAGCAGTGGCTGGCACAACATCCCACTTCCTATATGCAGCAAGGAATACTTGACCAACGCGTGGCAGTGGATTGCCACATGGTTTTATATACCTATATCTTGATGTCCCCAACAAATACAATAATAGGGCTATTATTGCAGAACCTAAGGAAACCAAGAAGCCTAGCGTCCATTCTCCTGAATCTTCATAGTAAACCAGTATAGTGTTTGAAAATAGAGACCCGACGTTAAGTGCAAAGTAGAAGTAACAAAAGAATGTAGCTTTTGAGTCTGCTGCATTCGGATGTGAATCATCAAACTGATCTGCTCCAAAAGTGGCTATGGTTGGTTGATGCCCACCATATCCAAAGGCTATAAGATATATTGACAAGTAGAAAATACCGACACCAATTGATGATGAAGGCTTGCAGAGTTTTATTCCATCACCACAACCCGCAGGATTTATCAAGAAAAGCCAAGAAGCAAGTGATAGGAAGCCCAAACCCTGTAACAACATTTCGCAGCCAATCCTGCTAGTTACTAAATTAAATGCATAGATCAAGAACAAGGAAGGTGATTCTGTATATATGTATATGTGTATATATATTACCAGCACGAGTATAATATATATAACTATGTATATATATTACCAGCACGAGTATCAGCTGAAAGACAGCACATGTCAAGTAACGACCCCAGTATGAATCACTAAGGAATGCTCCGAGCAGAGAGCAGAGATAAACAGTTCCAGTCCACTTGCTAACATTATTGGCAGCATCAGCATTTTCTTGGTCTAGAACCCTGGTCAAGAACAACACCAAGTTCACACCTACTCCAAAGAAAGCTAATGTTGCTAGGCCTTGATTCACTGCACCGAAAATAAAGAAGAATCATTTCTCAAGTTCCTAGAAATACAAAAGAAAACGAATAAACAATAGAATAATTCATGTGAAATACAAGTGATTATGAGAGAAATACCAAGCAAGAGACTGGCAAATCTCCATCCTCCTGACTTCTTCTTGATTAGATAATTTCTCGTCTTGATCTTTTTTCCATCTGTATTCTCATTTTCATTCACAGTTTCCACTTGTCTAGGGCTAATGATTTCTTCATTAACCTGTCATTATCAATAGTAGAATAAGATCAACAAAGAAAAATAATATATAATGACTTCATCAAAACAAATAGAAGTTCCACCCAAATGTTTAGATATGTGGAGTAAAGTAATAATATACGGTTCAAAAAGATTGACAGTAAATTAAGAATATTAATAAAAGAAAACTAATGGATAATACATGCACCAAAAATGAGCAAGACAGCATTTTCATGAATGGATATTACTTCAATAACTTCGTAATAGTATTGTTTTCCTGCTGGTCTTGGCAGCGATTAAAATCGTTTTCTCGAAGCAACTCTTACTTGTTTCATTATAATACTACTTTAGCTCACAGTGCTAACCTTTATTGCAATCTCATTGGTAGAGTACTCAATGGCAGCCATTGATAGTTTCTTCTGCAAAAACCATTTAAAGATTAATAAAACCATGCAAAAGTGAGTCACAAAAAAAACGCAAATTTGTCAATTAAGGTTGAGACGTATGGAAAGTTTGAAACGAATGGGCGAAGGAAGACATAAATAATGATACTATTAAGCTTGAGACCTTTTGACACACGAAAAAAGAAAACTTACTCAGACTTGAACGAAAAGGAAGTTAATAATAGATAGAAAAGAAGAAGAGGAAATTTCCTTATTAGGAGCGAAGAGATGAAAGGGTGGCACGAGAATAAAGTAAGGAAAGAGTCCAATATAAATAGGAGAATTAACATGCAAAAATAGAGAAAATGACTTTTTGGTGGAATATAGAGGAGTGTATGCCACATATTATGTCATGTCTTCCATGAAATCTTGGTCAGTGGGATTTTATTTTCATTTGAAACTGATATTCCATCACTAACTCTTTTTCCAATTGTTCAAGTTTTCAAAATATTTTGACAATGAATCCAAAATTTCCCTCTTGGTGTTATATATATGACCAAATCTTTTGTCTATATATAATCACTTATTAATTTCATCACTAAGCATAGGGAACAGTTATATTCTGTACATTCACTTGAAAATCTAAATAACAATGATGATTTGTTCATCCAATACAATTCAAACCATTTCTTTTCACCAAGAAAAAAAATGCTGCCAAATTCATTTCTCAAGTAGTAAAAAAATTCCCTTACACATTGAATCAAAAGTTCAAACTAAAGAGCAAGAAAAGTATGTGTATATATGAATCATGGGCAACATATATAAATTTAAAGCTAAATAACATATGAAATTATATATTCTTTCGCATAAATTAATGTATATTTAATTATAGTTTTTTTTAACAATGATCGAGAATAGGGAAAAGAATTGCAAATGTTAAAATTTGAACCTCTGCTGCATGTCACCATACTGATTTTTTGGCCTAACACCTAATTAATATATATTAGACAAGTAAAATTCAAAGTACTTTTGATAAGTAGGTAAGATGAAGAAGGTGGAAGTCGGGAAATAAAATGGGATATGCCAAGCCAAGAGCAAAAAAATGTGTAATATTTCGAATGCTACATGTAACAAAATTTCTATATTTACTATATGCTTGACAGTGACACCGACGGCTGAATTTTGAAGATAATATCTAAACATTTTCTTGGATGAACTTTATAATTAGGGAAAAGATCCTGAACAACTTTAAGAAGAAGTGCTAAAAATAAATGTCAATTTGCAGTTAAGGAAAATTTTGGAGATATACAAAACAAAAAACAGGAATCGTATGGAGTTAGACAATCCAATTTGTCAAACTTAGATTCCTCAAAGAATGTCAAAAGAACTGAAATTTTATTTATCAGGAAGGGTATCAGCAGCAGGAAACTCCCTTCTTTTACCGTGTTGAGTAAGTTCTATTTCTTCTTCCATGGTTGTGGTTGTATGTTTTCTATACAAGCTAACAGCAATGTGAAAGGATCTACTGATCTTCTTTGAACATTCTATGGAGAAAGGTGGAAAAATCTACTGCTCCATATAGATTGATTACGACAGAAACCATATCATCATTTTCCAAAATTAATTTAGATTTGGGAAACTAAATTTTGTAACGTATAACAAATAATTTAACTTCTTGGCTTAGATTTAGACAACATTAAAAGAATTTTTGTCACAATGTCGAACAGTTTCTCATCATTGCTACCACTTCCCTACTAGATCATTGATAATTTTCTACTTGACAACTAAGGTTTCACGTTTAGTAATTGTCTTATATTCTAATTAAGATCTAAGCTTACCTTCATATGATTTTTCCATTCGTATATGAAAAATTATGTTCCAGCTTACAAGCATTATTAATGTAGCTAGTTACTAACCTTTTACTAAACTTGGTCACGGATAAGGTAACGTCTTTATGAATTGTTAAAGACTCCGATGATGGCGAAGAACCGGTGTTGAGTATGGCAAGAGGGAAAGTAGGCCGTGAAATCACTCGATTTTCAGGGAAACTAGAAAAGAATCCGACGAAGCCTGTTGTCATCAATATTAAACTGTAGGCTTTCAAATTATTAAATTTAAACTATCCACATACTATAGATTCGACCATGAATACTAGTCTATACTGATGAGATAAAATAACTTTAAACAATATTCACTGACCATGTCATGCAACGAAAAAATTAAATTATTCCTCTTTTGTGTGAATTCAACGGAAATCAAACAAATAGAACTAACAAATAAGTCTCTAAATCACAAGCACAAAGACACATGCAATTTACGTGAAATTCTTATAAAAAATGAGGAGTAAAAATCACGGATAATAATAAATAATCTTCACTATTAAAATAATGAAAATACAAAATTCTTTTTAGCTAAAATTAGGGGTATATAACCACAATATCTCAAGATTAAATAATCTTAATAAAAAAAATAATCTTGTAAGAAAAAATTACAGAAGTCTCAATAAATTTAAAAATTAACAAATATCTACGAAATCAATAGATAGAACACTAGAAACCCAATCTCTACCATTTAGACTAAAAAACGATAAATTATGAACATACTGATAAAATTTTAATTCAATCAAACAACGAATTAACTTCAATCAAACTACTTTACCGAAACTACATAAAACCCCTTTTCTCCCCTTTTTTTCACTATTGCCTCTACATTTCTCTTGTTTCTTTTTTAGCCTTATAAAGGCTTAAAATCCTATAACCAAACGTGAAAGGATTAAAAAAAATTAATGAATGGGTTTTAGTTTTAAGTCACCTCCACATGGAAGAAACCAAGCCCAACATATACAAACACTTAAACTTCATTATTTGTGCGATCATTTAATTAAGAATTCAGGTGAAATTTATCATTATACATTAGGGTTAAATATATATTTAGCCCCTAAACTTTGTAATTTTGGTCACATTAATATCTAAGAATTTTTCTAATATATTGGTACTTTAACTTTCAAATTATTATCACATTTGTGCCTATGGCTAATGTTATTAGTTAACTTTACTGACATAATATGAATATCCAATAAGATATTGACAAATATAAAAAAAATCCAATCAATGCCACATCATCATTGTCATGTTAAGCCCATGAAATCTTTAGAAAAAAATCTCAAATTTTTTTTTTAAATTAGAAAAAATTCAAAAAATTTTCAAAAGTTCAAAAAAAAAATCTAAAACATAAAAAAATTTAAGAAATTCTAAAAAATTCTTAAAATTTTTTGAAATTTCTAAAAATTCTAAAATAATTTTTCAAAAAAATTTTGAAAACTTTAAAAAAATTAAAAAATTCAAATAAAAATTTAAAAAATTCAAATAAATTTAAAAACATTTAAAAATTAGAAAAAAATTCCAAAAAAATCTAAAAAAATATGAAAAAGTTTTAAAAATTCTAACAATTTTTCAAAAATGATAAAAATAGTAAAATAATTAATTTTTAGAAATTACAAAAATTAAAATTCTGCAAAACTCTAAAATATTCTAATAACTTTTAAAAATTTTAAAAATTTTAAAAATTTTTCAAAAATTAAAAAATTTCTAAAAACTCTACGAACTTCTAGAAAATTTTAAAAAATTCAAAAAGAATTAAGGAAACTTAAAATTTTTGAAAAAAAAATATAAAAGAATTTAAAAGATAAAAAAATACAAAAAAATGATGTTTTTAATGAAATCTAAAAATTCTTTTAAATTAAAAAAAACTAAAATAAAAATAAAAAATCTTTTGACAACAAATAATTTTTAAAAAAATTAAAATGTTTTAAAAAATTAAAAAAAAATTTCATATTTTTTAATCTTATGTTACAATTTTTTATATAATTTTTTATATTTAATTTTTTTGAAAATTTTTTATTTTATTTTTTATTTTATAGATTTTTTAATTTTAAAGAATGTTTTGAAAATTTGAAATTATTTAATTTTTCAAAAATTTTCCAAATTTTTTATATGTTTTCTTATTCTCAATTTTTTAATTTTTTTTAACTTTAAGAAAATTTAATTTTTATAAATTTTAATCTTTTTGAAATTCTTTTGTAAAAAATTTTCAGAATTTTTAAAATTTTCCAAATTATGATAAATTTATAGTTTATAAAACTACTTCATATTTTTAATTCTTTATAAAGTTTAAAATTTTTTATAATTTTTCAAAAACTTTTAGAATTTTTTTAATTTTTGAGAAATTTTAAAAAATTTGCATATTAAAAAGATTTTGTTCCAAAATTTTAAGAGACTTTTAAGAAAAAATTTACTATTTTTTATAATTTTTTGAAATTAATATTTTTTATAAATTTTAAATTTCATTTTGAAGTTTTTGAAAATTTTTAAAATTTTATTGAGAATTTTTTTTAATTCTTATAATTTTTAAAAATTTTAAAAATTTTTAGATCTTTTAATATCTTTTCTAAATTTTTCTTTTTAAAATGAGATGGGCATGACATGGTATCGATGATATAGCATTAACAAGACTTTTTGACATGTTAGTAATTTATTAGATTTTTATGCTATGTCAACAAAATTGACTAGTAGCATTATTCAAAGGTACTAATCTGACAATAATTTGAAAGTTCATATACTAATATGATAAAAAGAAATTTTAGATACAAATATAACAAAAATTATAAAATTCAAGGAACAAATATATATTTAACCCTATCAATTATCATATTTCAATATCAATTTTATTGTTGCATTTGATATTTTATTGATTTGTGAAAAAAAAAAAAAAAGAACTGAAATATTTTACTAGATGTTACGATAATGTAAGGGATAAATTTTGTCATTAAACTTTTAATTTCATTATTTTATATAAAAATAACAAATCTGAAATATTTCACTTAATATAAATACTAAATGTTCATTAATTTGTACAATAAATTGAAACAAAATTCAACGAAATTGAAGATTTATCAGCATAATACCTTTGTCCTTTTAATTTCATAAATGGAAATGCTATGTGTTCCGATATTTTTTGGTCTGAATTAATAGCTAG
This sequence comes from Durio zibethinus, assembly GCF_047325235.1. Classification (NCBI taxonomy): domain Eukaryota; kingdom Viridiplantae; phylum Streptophyta; class Magnoliopsida; order Malvales; family Malvaceae; genus Durio; species Durio zibethinus. The sequence continues at coordinate 7,975,907 of NC_143174.1, read as the reverse complement.
TATTCTATTATTTACAAAATTTTAACCTTTTTTTTCATTGCAAACCCTTTTTTGTTCAATTTAATTACAAAACCTTACATTTGTCAGTAGCTAGACTGTTATCAAACCACAATTTGCCTAGGCCTTTATTATTATTATTATTATTATTGTTATTCTAAAAGCTTTGTAAGGAAAGAAAGAAAATTAACATATTTCCTTATAATTTAGAACTGCTTAAGGATGTTCAAAGCTACTTGATAGTATTATTTTTTATTTTTAAATAAATAAAATAAACGAATCAACTTTATAAATCCAAATTATAACTTTTAATGTGAAAGAAATAAATAAAATAATATTTTTGTTAAATGAAAAAAAAAATCAAATAAATGAAATTAGGTAGAAAAATTGAAGCAAATAAAAAAGATTGAATGTCCTATAATATTCTCCTTTTAATTTTGTGAAATATATTAGATAAAATGAATGCAAAAAAAAAAAAAATCACATTTGAATATATGTTACTTCATATTAGGTAGGTGTATGGCTTTTTCTAAGCATATATGTCCCCGTACGAGGAATATATTTGATTTTTGAAATTTTAAAATTTTCAAGTTATGCAAAAAATCTATAAACTTTTAGGTGAATCCATTAATCAGAATTTTTTCAAAACATGATAATATGAAATAACAAATATTTAATGATTTTTTTCTATACTCTCACATTACCCTTTTATAATTCATAAAACTATACTAAGGTTAATTTTTTTCATATTCATATTTTTTATTTGGTTCAAAATTTCTCCTGATTTACTTTATTTTACTTTCTAATTAATAAAAAATTATTTATTTTTTATTTTTCATTATAAATCTTATGATTTTGTTTAATAAAATTAAGTAGTTTATTTTTATTTATTAAAAAATACAATAAATATTACCAAATAGCTTCTAAATCTTATAACACTTTTGCATTAAATTGGCCAATTCCAACACTACTTTAATTAGATTTAATAATTTTAAATATGATACGATAATACAAATAAAAAAGATATGAAAATAATACGATTGAAAATTTTAGTAAAAATCATACATAGGGTCATAAATATAGATCCGAAATTATATAGCTAGATTTAACAAATGGAGTTGCCACCAATCTTTTTTAACTAGGTATGATTGGACACCTAAGGAATCTATCATTTTAGGGAGCTCCTAAGCTTGACTAAGGGTCCCTAAAAAAATAAGTTCGGTATTCTAATTAGAACAGGGTTCGGGAGTTCGGTTACATATGGGGAAGGTTATAGCACCCCCATATGCCCATCCAAAAGATGGTACCATATTATTTTAAATTTATCCTGGGGTCTTGAGTCTAATGATTTTAAATTTTTATGTTAAATATTGGAAATAATTTTCAAAATTCTCTATCAATCTGGAAGAAGTCTTAAAAAAAATACTTTCTCACCTCAAGAGTATTCAAGGATCTCATTTGTTTCCTTGAAGAGGCTCCGTCATCAGAAAAATTTTTGTTAGTTTTATTTTTTTGTTGAAAATATATCTAATTATTCCATCATTTGGGCCAAATTAGAAATATTTTCTTGTTTTGAATTTCAAAATTTTTCCACCATTTGGGCTTATTTAGAAATTCTTTTTAATTTTTTTTCTTGGAAAGAAAATAATATGACAATTATTTTTATTGAAATTTTATCTAAATTATTCCACAATTTGGGTCAAATTTAGAGAAAATTTCTCAACTAGAGATTTTTTAAGAATTTATAATTTGAAATTCTTAAGAATCTCATCATTGGGTAATTATCACATATTTTCAATCAAAATTTTATTTAGGAAAGAATACAATTACTTGTATTGAAATTTAATCTAAATTATTCCACCATTTGGGCCAAATTTAGAGGAAATTTCTCACCTAGAGATTTCTTAGGAATTTATCATTTGAAATTTCTAAGAATCTCATCATTGGGTAATTTGTATTTAATTTCAAAATTTTTATATTTTTTATGTTTCTTTTTATTTCTTTATTTTTATTTTTTTTGTTTGAAAATAAACATTAATTATTGTTAAAGAAACTTTATCTAAATTATTTGACCATTTAGGACAAATTTAGACAAAATTTCTCACCTAGGAATTTTATTGAAATTTATCATTTAAAATTTTTATAAATTCTATCATTGGATAATTAATATTTATTCTTAAAATTTATTTTTTTATTTTTATTTTTTATTAAATTAAATAATGTAAAAATAAAGAAAAAAAATAAAAAATACTAAAAGAAAGGGAAAATACCAAAAACGAAATAGCTCAACTCAATTGGAATTCGGCTCGGCTTAAGGCACAAAAAGCGGCTCTCATGTGTGGCTTGGAGAGATGCGGCTCGGTTGGCATGTGAGTCAGACGCGGGTCATGTCACCCGTTTGAAAACATGCGAATCTTAGGATTTATTTAGATGCAAAATGACGTTGTTTTCAATGGGTATATAAGGCTAAATTTTAGCCTTTTCAGCAGAATTCTTATTCCCCCTCTCTTCCCTTCATTTTCTCTCCCTCTCTCTAGAAAGGGATGAATTTCGGTTGAATTTCCATCGGATTCTGGAAAATGTCACCAAAATCTGGGTTGGTTTGTCGAAAGTTTCCCAAAAAATTCAACCAATGCTGGAATTTGTGTCGAATTCTGGAAAACCTACCGAAAAGTTCAACCGACACTAAAAAACTTACTGAAAAATTCAATCGACATTGAAAAATTTCGTCGAAATCTAAAAATTTTTCAAAAAATTTTCAAAAAAAAATTTGCCAAAAATTCAAAAAAAAATTTCTAAAATTTTTAAATTGCTTATGCTCTTTTAAACACCTTTTTTGGCTTCTGTTTTTTGTATTTTTCATGTGTCTTTAATATGTATCCAAGCCTATATTTATAGAGTTTTTCAAATTCGAAAATCTTAAGCCAAATGGGATTTCAATCCCTTCTGAATTCTAATTCAAACATTTAATTTGACTTAAACTCCTCAACCACCTTTCTTTTCATTTTTTTTTTCATTTTTTAATTAATATCCTATTATCTTAAAATAAATAATAAAAAAATCAAAATAAAAACCAGAATAAAAAAAATAGTTGGGCCCATCACTTGGACCCCATTGAATCGAGCTCAATGGGCTTAGGCCCAAGCCTTATTGAACCAGGCCTAATAAGCTTAGGCCCGGACTAATTAAGGTGTCTACAGCTGCCGCTCTTTATGCATTTCCTGTGCAATAAGAATTATGCAAAGACGTAGACACCATGCATATGATCATCCCAACACATTCATTTTTTTTTTATTATTTTTTTTAGAAAAAGTAAACAAAGCTCATCTAAACAGAGGTTTAACGACTTTGAAAAATAAAATGCTCCTCTAAACAGAGGCACCACAACTTTGGAAATATAAATTACTCCCCTAAACAAAGGCAACCACAATTCTAAGAAAAATAAAATGCTCATCTAAATAGCAGCAACCACAACTTTGAAAAAATAAATTGCTCATCTAAATGGAGGCAACAAAACTTTGAAAAAATAAATTGCTCCTCTAAATAGAGGCAACAGAACTTTTGGAAAAATAAATTGCTCCTCTAAATAGAGGCAACAAAACTTTGAAAAAATAAATTGCTCCTCAAAATAGAGGCAATAGAACTTTGAAAAATTAAATTGCTCCTCTAAATAGAGGTAACAGAACTTTGAAAAAATAAATTACTCTTGGACAATCATGACCAAATGAGTCATAGATCATGTCTGATGGGATTTGTTAGGGGAACTAAAAGATTCACAATTTGAGTTCAAAATTCAAAGGTTCAGATTCGCAAGAACCTTTTAGCTTCGTAAGAATTCACTAAAATTTGATTCTCAAAATTTTAGTTTCATCAGAATTTGATTCGTAAAATTTTAGATGTGCAAGAATTCAGATCTGTAATATTTCATAATTTGCATTTGCAACTTGCAAGACTCGTATCCAACATTTAAACATTTGAGTTCAAAGATTCACATTTAAACTCGTATCAAAATTATTTTCATCATTCAATCATCATTGATAGGCTATGTCGATTAATTCATCCCATATTCATCACTTGGTCATTCCACTTTTCTCAAATCATCCCTTTTTTAGGTTCCTACCATCTCTTTATTTTTCTCTTATCATCTTAGATTTCTTTTCAAAAGAATGCAAAATTCTTTTATAAATATTGTCATTCATTCATTATCATTCCAAATCATGGCAAATATGATGCACTCATACATCTCTTCGATTTATTCTGAGGATGCAATAATAAGAGAACATTAGGTGAACTGAGGAAAAGGCAATCAATGAGAAACGAGTTTGGTACAAAACAAATGGGGAAAGAAACAAATTGAATGCATGTCATTGGGATGAATGGTATATCCAAATAATGAATATTCAAGCAATTTTGAACATTAATTCTTTTTCAAAAATTCATTCCACTGACTTTGAGCTTATTAAACTTTGCCCTAGTTTGAAAAGATCTTTATATATCTTTGATCTCTCATCCATGTGAGTTGTTTATCAAATTTTCTGCTCAAATTTTTTTTTACCCAAATCACCCTTTCGGATTTTTAATTTAAGTCTTCCTTTTCTCTTATTTCCATTTTTCTCTTTTTCTTTCTTTTTTCTCTTTTTTTTCTTTTTTTTCTTTTTTTTCATTCCTTCATTCGTTCACCCATGTTTCACATCAATCTTTAAAGCAACCAAGCATGATTTTGTCATTTCATCATGAGCATACCTTAGCCCAACATATCACCATTCAATTCGAGCAATCACATTTAATCCAAATTGACTTTTAAAGGTTGTAATGGAAGCTATGGTGAAGGGTCATGAAAGAAATGGATATAATAGGTTTAAAAGATGTGTTTAAATGGTTCAAAACCAAAAGATCATTTCTTATCCTTTGAAACAACTTTGCATTTTGCCCCTTTCCACTTCATTTCACTATTTTTTCCCTTTTTCCATATTATTTCTCATAAAAAGATTCTCATTACTTTGCCCCTACTTATTTGTGGTATTTTTTTTGTTTATTTTATTTTTATTTTTTTCTCTCTTTTAGACCTTTTACGAACTTTTACCTCTTTTCTTATTTTTTAAAAAAATGCCCTCCAGTGTGGAGGGTGATATTTGGTCAGAGTTATTTAGAAAAAGAAATCATAATAGGCTCAAAGGGGTAGAAATGAATGGTTTTTCGAATGGTAAAAGAAATATGGCCATTTTTCATCTCAAATGTGAATGTTTTCCTTGAAGATTATCTATTAAATAAAAATAAGCTCATGGATCTTTATAATAGATTGCACATATTCATGACATACCTATTTCACATCTACTAGTAGCTAGCTTCTTTTGCTCAAATAATCTTTTCAGATTAAAATGAATGAGTTCTCAAAATTAAATCTTAGAATTATTATTATCATTGTCTAAATATTCATCATCTGAAATTATAGAATGGGAATGAAAAGTATGAAAGGTAACAAAGTATGGAACAATGGTTGAATGAAAGAGAAAATGTAATGAAATGCATTATCCTTGCCTTTTATTAAAACGGTAACAAATGAAATCCTATTGCATAAAAAAAATCCTAATATTGCTATGAAAAAAATCCTAAGATGACAAAAAACTTTCAACCAGCCTTATTATCATTCTCTAAAATTATGCCCTTATGCAATCAAGTGAAGGATCTTTATTGATATATTATCCCCTGATTCACTGTAACTCTCCAGACCTTTTCGGATCAACATATTCTTGATTCTCACTTAAAGCGTTGACATTGTGATTAGGCGATGGATTGCCACTAACATTAAGTGTTGTTGCTCCTATTTGATCAAAACTTATCATTCCATCCTTGATCAACCATTGTACTTTATGCTTTAGAGTAGTGTAAGTTTTAGTGGAATGGCCAACAATTCCATAGTGGTAGTCACAGTGAGCTATAGGATCATATCACTGGGGATAGGGTGACTTAAGTGACTCCACATGGTTGGGAGCAATCAAGTGGTTATTATAAAGTTCTTGGTATAACTCCATATGAGTCATAAGGATTGGGTCAAATACGAGTTTTTTTACGGGTAGTTCGTAGCTCTCGTGAATCACTTGCCAGGCTAACAAGATGAATTTGAGTTCTTGTAGGAGGTTGAATATTAAGACTATATGTGGAAGCTTAGGGGCTAAAAATAGGCTGGTATGTGGATGAGTAAGATGGTTATGGTATGGGTTGGTATGAGGTATTATTCACAGTAGAACAGTATGAAGAGTAATCTTGTGGATAGGGTTGATATCTTCTAAATTGTCTGTCGAAGTTCACAGCTTGAGCTTCAGTCTCTTTCTTCTCTGATGCCTTCTTTATTTTTCCTCCTTTTAACTTACCATTTTTAATGGCATTCTCAATGATTTCACCTGAGATCACCATGTCAACAAAATTTTTTGTTGCACTTTCTATCATTTTTTCATAATAGGGAGATTCAAGGTGCTGAAAAATAATACTGTAGTTTTTTTCTCAGTCAAAGGAGGTTACACCTGAATAGCCATGTCCCTCCACCTCTAGGCGTATTCTTTGAATGACTTAGTAACCTTATTTTCCATATTCTATAAGGAAAGGCGATTAGGGGCTAAATCTATGATATGTTAATATTGACTAATGAAGTCATGGGCCATAACACTTTAAGAACGAATACGAGTCCTATCCAACTGGACATACCACCTAGCAGTAGAGCCAGTGAGGTTGTCTTAGAATACATGCATCAATAGCTTTTCATTATTAGCATGAGCGATCATTTTTTGATAGTACATAGTAATGTGGGTCTTCGAACACTTAGTACCATCATATTTTTCAAACTCTGAAACCTTGAATTTTAGAGGAATAACCGTATCTAAGACTAAATAAAGTCTAGTAGCATCCACTGAACGATAAAAATTGATACCTTCTACGGCCTGTAACCTTTCTTCTAATAAGTTTATTTTCTATTTAGCTTTTGAGCCTTCTAATGCCTCATTTTCCTTTGGCCTTAACTTTTCTTTCTCTTCTGGATCATCTAAATTAGGGACTGATATTGTTTCTACTACCTTCTCAGTAAAGACAGGATTTATGTAACTTTGGTATTGTGGTGGATTTGAAATTGATGACATTTCAAGGTATGTGTACCCTACAAGATATGTGAACTGCTAGAACAGTGGACTTTGTGCGAGTTGGGCTTGATGTGGCCTAAAACTAAGAAGGTACAGTGGGTCATATGTTTCTTGTGATAGATGGTCCTGCTGGTTAGTATTTCTTTTTATTCTTTTTCCCTTGTTCAAAGCCTCCAAAATCCTATTCAACTCCCTTTCTAGCTTTTCTTAATATTTCTCTATCATCTCAAGACGATTGGAATTTTCTTGTTCCATCTGTCTAGCTCGAGCTCTTGTATTGTATTGGTGAGTTGATTGTATGGGATTCTTGGTTGGTGGAGCTATTCTTGAAACTTGAATACCATAATTATGATAAAAAATGCTATGCTTTATGCATGATAAAAAATGATATGATTTATGTGCAATGCATGTAACATACATTTCCATGGATATTGGTATGGGATGTGGCAAACATTCCCAACATGAAAATAATGCAAATGATAATGTTAAAACATGAGCATGAAAATGATGCATAGGATGATATCATAATGTTAAGACATGAGCATGAAAATGATGCATAGAATGAAATGATATGGAAATGATGCATGGTAACAAAATGGTTAGATAAGCAATATACAAGATGTTCCTTCTTGTGTCCTAATTTTGGGTTATATTTATACTAGGTAGAAATAGCTCTATCTTAGGGCTGGCCTCTTAGGAGTGAACTATTTACAAAGTTAGATGATTTTGACCACTAAAGGTTCTCAAATTGTTTCTTACAACATAGTCCATCACAAACTAGTAAGGCATTCCAATCCTCACCCATCACAGGCTACCAACGAAAAAGATTTAATTTAAGTAGGAGTATTTTGATAGCCATTATGAAGATTATCATCTCATGAGAGTGTAGGTATTTTACTCTCTCCTAAGAAAGACAGAGTTCGGGTATAGAGCTCATGTAATGTAAATGCATGTGATAGTGTGTGTGGAGGAACACATAGGTTTCATGCCCCAATAAATCAAATAACAAACAAAAAAGAAAAATTGTTAGTAAACAAATCATTACAATTTAAAACCATTAGACCAAAGGATAGGATAAATTTAGAAATTATGGCTTGACTTTTTAGCATCCAAAGTGGAGTTGCCAAACTGTCATAACATATAGATTCAAAAATCTATAGCTAAATATAACAAATACAGTTGCTACCAATCTTTTTTAACTAGGTGTGATTGGTCACCTAAGGAATCTATCTTTTTAAGGAGCTCTTAAGCTTAACTAAGGGTCCCTAAAAGAATAGGCTCAGTTTTCTAACCAGAACAGGGTTCAGGAGTTCAATTACATATGAAGAAGGTTATAGTACCCCCATATGTCCATCCAAAGGATGGTACCATATTATTTTAAATTTATCATAGGGTCTTGAGTCTAATGGTATTAAATTTTTATGTTAAATATTGGAAATAGTTTTTAAGATTTTTCATCAATCTGGTAGAACTCTTAAAAAAATATTTTCTCACCTTAAGAATATTCAAGGATCCCGTTTGTTTCCTTAAAGAGGCTCTGTCATCGAAAAAATTTTTGTTAGTTTTATTTTTTTGTTGAAAATATATCTAATTATTCCATCATTTGGGCCAAATTAGAAATATTTTCTTGTTTTGAATTTCTAATTTTTTTCACCATTTAGGCCTCTTTAGAAATTCTTTTTAATTGTTTTTTAGAAAGAAAATAATATGAAAATTATTTTTATTGAAATTTCATCTAAATTATTCCACCATTTGGGCCAAATTTAGAGAAAATTTCTCACCTAGAGATTTCTTAGGAATTTACCATTTGAAATTCCTAGGAATCTTATCCTTGAGTAATTATCACATATTTTCAATCAAAATTTTATTTGAAAAAGAATACAATTACTTATATTGAAATTTAATCTAAATTATTCTTCCATTTGGGTCAAATTTAGAGAAAATTTCTCATCTAGAGATTTCTTAAGAATTTACCATTTGAAATTTTTAAGAATCTCATCCTTGGGTAATTTGTATTTAATTCCAAAATTTTTATATTTTTTATGTTTCTTTTTATTTCTTTATTTTTTTTGTTTGAAAATAAACATTAATTATTGTTATTGAAATTTTATCTAAATTATTATACCATTTGGGATAAATTTAGACAAATTTCTTACCTAGAAATTTTATAAAAATTTACCATTTGAAATTTCTATAAATTCCATCATTAGATAATTAATATTTATTCTCAAAATTTATTTTTTTATTTTTATTAAATTAAATCATGCAAAATATTAAAAAAAACATAACTAAAAGAAAAAAATAAAAAATACCAAAAAAAATAAAGGAAAATACCAAAAACGAAACGGTTCGACTCGGCTGGAATTCGGCTCAACTTGAGGCACAAAAAGTGGCTCGCATGTACGGCTTGGGGAGATGCGGCTCGGCTCAACTCGACTCCAAGGATCAGCTAGCACGCGGGTCACGACCGGGTTGACGTGCGGGTCGAGTCACCCGCTTAAAAACGTGCGGATCCTATGATTTATTTAGACTTAAAATGACATCGTTTTCAATGGATATATAAGACTAAATCTCAGCCTTTTAAGCAGAATTCTTCTTTCCCCTTTCTCTGTCTAGAACCAGATGAATTTTGATTGAATTTTCTTTAGATTCTGGAAAACATCGTTAGAATCTGGGTTAGTTCGTCGGAAGTTCACAAAAAAATTCAACCGGCACCAAAAACCTCGTCGAAAAATTCAATCGGCACTGAAAAATTTCACCGAAATCTGAAAATTTTTCAAAAAAAAAATTGCCAAAAATTAAAAAAAATTTCCTAAAATTTCTAAATTGCTTCTGCTCTTCTAAACAGCTTTTTTGGCTTCGGTTTTCTATATTTTTTGTGTGTCTTTGATTTGTATCTAAGCCTATATTTATAGAATTTTTCAAATCCGAAAATCCTAATCCAAATGGGATTTCAATCCCTTCGGAATTCTAATTCCAACCTTTAATCCGACTTAAACTCCTAAACCACCTTTCTTTTTGATTTTTTTTTTATTTTTTTAATTAATATCCTATTATCTTAAAATAAATAATAAAAAAATCAAATAAAAACCAGAATAAAAAACAAACAGTTGAGCCCATCACTTGGACCCCATTGAATTGGGTTTAATAGGCTTAGGCCCAGGCCCTATTGAATCGATTTAATGGGCTTGAGCTCGGACCAATTAAGGCGTCTATATATAGATTCGATAAAAACCAAAAATATTGATTTGTCTTTTATGTATAAACACGAATTGTAACATAATAATTTTTATATTTTACACATATTTAATAAAAATTACCAAACATAAAAACATAAATTACCAAATGTGATTTTAACCTATTTTTATAATGCTTTTACGATTATACTCAAATAGCACCTCTTATAGAAATTTTAAATGGATCAAATAACTCTATATTTTTTGAAAAAGATTATTTATATCTTCATTTAAAAACCCAAATAAGTTTTTCATATAAGTTAAAAGTAAAAATTTCTTTGAAAGCCAACTACCTTAAATTTGCTTTTGTAATAAAAAAATTCTTTTTTGACCAAGCCAAGCATTCAATAATTAAGAAAAAAAAAAAAGCCATTGTGTGAATTGTGATATATGAGATTGATTCATTATTAGAGAGCCAAATGGTGATTGACCATAAAAGGGATGGGATGGTTAAGATTTGTCTTGAGTATAACTCAAGATTTTTTTTCCAATTAAAAATAAAAGCGATGTGCTTAACTTGGGAAATAAAGCTACACCTTAATAACCCTTTGTGGACATGAAATTTCTTCTAGGAAACAGCCTCTCTTCAAACTTATTCTGAGGCAACCTTTCCTATGAAAAACATGAAATAAAACCTCTTCAAACCTACTTTTCATTTGGTGTAATTCGATTAATACAATGGTAAATGGAATGTTAAGAGAGTTAATCCCTAATCCATTAATCACGGTAGCAGAATATGTTGACAAATCAAAGACAAACAGTTATATTTTCTTTTAATTAATTTTCTAGAGAAAATTAAAGGGTAAAGGCGAAATTTTGGAAAGTCTACTGTTGTCGTGGACAACATGCTCTTTTGATGGATTCTACGAATGCCAAATAGTTTGGTTGGTGGGTCACATTATTTTATTTCATCTTGATGGAATCAGGTTTTTAATTCCAATTTGGCGACAAATCAAAGATCAAAAAGAGAAAAATATATATAGTAAAAAATAACAAATAAGTCTCTAAATTTATCATTTTATTTAGATAAGTCTTTATAATTTTATTACATCCAAACAAATTTTTAAATTTTAATTTACATCCGAATAAACTCTTAACATTTAATTTGTATTTGAATAAGTTTTTATTATTTAATTTGTAATTAAATAATAAGTTCTTAACATAAATTAATTAAGTTTTATACTATTTCTTGTTTGTTTATACAGATTGTATTTTAGTTGAGAATGTGTACAAATGAATATTACCAACATAATTCTTTTTGGTTATACTTGAATATTATCAACATAATTACCAAATAAACCCTTACAAATATAATCAACCAAGATTAACAAATCAGCATGTGGTTGGAGGAAAACCCAACATAATTACATTAGATTAATCCAGCAGAATTTGGATTTTGAAACCTGAGATCTGATGGTTACAAAACTTACATGATCAAAACAAAGTAACAAGGCTTCATTAGTGATCATGAACTTATATTTTTGTTAAAATGCAACACATTTGAGCTAATCTATAAAATAGAGGCAGCACATACTATGCATTGCAGCAACTAACATGACACACTGAACAAATGGCATTTTTAGTTAAAGGAACTAATTGAGAGGCTAAGCAATGTATTAGGCATTTTAAGTTGATGAACAAGATCATTATGCCTAAATTAAGACAATTATAATCAAGTCACTCACAGTTTGTTTCAACTTACTAACCCACTAATTATCCTGAGTTAACATTATTTTCAAAGTTTTCAAATAAAAGGAAAAACATTGTTTCTAACCTATTATTTTCATTGGAAAAGCATTTTTCCTGGGAAGTAATATGGTTCTAGCTTGACTGCCAAAGGATACCTAATTATGCTTAGGTTCTTATAGACCCTTCATCTTTCAAACGTAAACCTTCCATTTTCATACAGTAGGATCAATATCTCTGATTGCAGGATTTTCTCCCTCAATCTCTCCTGAATTTTTTGAATCGTTATTTCTTGCTTCAATCGGTGTTGACATGCTTTTTTTAATATTATTATTAAACCCCACCTTGTTCATTTACAATTTCCATTAACTCTTCCATTCCTAGAATTTTTTTCAAATTTGTCTTGTTCTTATTATTATTATTATTATTATTTTTGTTCCTTTAGACCACTCTCTAATGCAAGAAGAAGAATCAAGCATGGTTTTAAATGCTAAATTGAATGTCGCAGCAGCAGGAACCTCAGATTCTGGCACCAGCAACTACAGGTTACGCGCTAGCAAACGTCCCAGGCAAGATAACTGTGCCTCAATGGCAAGCTTTAAAGGGGTTGTGCCACAGCAAAATGGACATTGGGGTGCACAAATTTACGCCAACCACCAGAGGATTTGGCTTGGGACATTCAAGTTCGAGAAAGAAGCAGCTATGGCTTATGACAGCGCAGCGATCAAGCTTCGAAGCGGAGATTCCCATAGAAATTTTCCATGGACTGATCACAACATCCATGAGCCGAATTTCCAAAACCTTTATACCACAGAAGTTGTATTGAACATGATCAGAGACGGTTCCTATCGAGCCAAGTTTGCAGATTATGTCAAGATTCTATCTAAAAATTATGGGAAATTGGACACAAATCTCAACAAAAATTTGATGCATGGTGATATACAATTTTCTTGTATGCAACTTTTTCAGAAGGAATTAACTCCAAGTGATGTTGGCAAGCTTAATAGACTTGTCATCCCCAAAAAATATGCCGTTAAGTACTTTCCATACATTTGTGAGAATGATCAACAAAGTATTGTAAGTAGTGGGATAGAAGACACTGAGCTTGTTTTCTATGACAAGTTAATGACGACTTGGAAATTTCGGTATTGCTATTGGAGGAGTAGCCAAAGCTTTGTTTTCACAAGGGGTTGGAATCGATTTGTGAAGGAGAAAAAATTGAGGAAAAGCGACACAATCACATTTTACACATGTGAGTGCCCTGGTGGGGAAAAAAATGGCCAAAATTTCTTCCTAATTAATGTAAACTATAATGAGGAGAACGTCTTTAACAGATTAGAATCATCAACTCATCAAGATAATTTGCCGGTAGAATTGGAAGTGAATTTGGGGAAGAATTACTACTGCAGATCAGTAGATAACACTCAGTTTAATGAAGACAAAGCCCTCATTGGATTTGAGTCAGCTCATAATGTGGAGAAGAAAAGCATTACCCTTTTTGGAGTACAGATTAACTGACAAAGATAGTGTCCTTTCTTGTTTATTTTGTGCTTTCTTCATTTGGTTTCCACTTATTTCCTCTCTGTCTTTTGTTTACCTTCTTTATGAGGTCACATATGGTTCACTTCAATTCAGTTGTAATTTCATCAGCGGTTATTTAGTTGTATGGAAATGCTAATTTATCTTTGCAATTAGAGTACTGAATATGCTGTTGAATTTGGCTAAATAATTATTCTGGAAATCCGACTTAAACATTTGTAATTCTAACAAGCGAATTTGCCACTGGTTTTAAATAAAGATGTCAATTTTACGATGCGAATGGAACCATATATGTTATCTGTACTGAAATTATGTATATGTGGCAGGTAATAAAATTAATTGAGATCTAAAAAAATTAATTAGCCTGAGACTTTTTTTTTTTTTTTTGGAAAAAATAACTATCTATAATTTGATAATGTAATTTCTCCCATGTTTGGTCAGTTGTAGGGCAGCCTATGGAAATATTTTCCAAACCCGAATTTGCGCATGCCTTAATCATAATCATGCTCCTTTAGAAGGTAGCATTTGGCAATTAAGGCTGCCTGGTTTTTAGTTGATAAATTTCCAAAATTTATATTCACATTCCAAATTCTTTATTTATAATAATGCCACTTTTAATGCAAGCATATTTCGATTCATTACAGGTCAATGCTTGCTATATTTTCTTGTTTTCTTCTCGTTTCCCCGTTCAAAAGTTTGAATAACAGCAATAAAAGTTAGTATGGAAGCCTTCTATTCGAGGAAATCGGCAAGCTCCCCCCAAATTAGGAAAATTCCATTAATAAAACTCTTTGCATTTCAAAGATTTTTTTCTTCATCAAATTTAAATTTGAAGAGTAGAAAATGAAAAATTATTTAGGTAAAGTTTGCTAAAGACAGCTAATAAAAATTAAAACTGAAAACAAAAAGGCAAAATTTTGATGAGAAAACCTTTGAGTTAAATTTAAGATCATATTTTGAATTTTGATACATTTTTTTTTACATTTGACCATATAACATTACTTCTAATAAAATTCAGAACTGAATTTAATTAGTTCATATATTCACTCTTAAAAAATGACTCTAGCAGCTATAAGTGGGAATTCAAATTCTTGTAACTGTAACCATTTTCCTTATACATAGATTGCGAACTCTTTTGTCCTAAAAAACATTACTCTTAATAGGAATCATATATCTTTGAGCATGGATTGAACGGGATGTTACTTTAAATTTTAACTATAAGATATAATTACCTCTTCTTATGGAGTAATCACCGAGGACATAAAGTTTTATTGACATCCATTTGTGTTCATTGCCTCTTTAAACACGTTTCAATATAAGCTAATAATTTAGCGCATGCTTGAGGAGCACACCTTTTTCTTTTTTTTAAGAGGAGTAGTATAAGCTAACTGCAAGAGGCAATTTAGCAGACTTTGATTGTGTAACTGATATTACAAATATATACAAGAGTCATTTGATCTGCAAATGTTACAATTGTGAAAATTTTCACTATATCATGTATATAAAAATAAAAAATTACTTTGGATTTCCACTATATCATGTATATCTAATAAAAATAAACATTTTGAGAAATAAAATATTAAGAAAAAAATTGAAAATATATAGAAATGAAGGGAAATAAGTAGGTGATTTCATAACAAAGAAATTTGTTGGGAAGTGATAAGGACGGGTCGATATTATACTGTGCAGCAGTTAAATTATTAAATTATTTTTGGTTGAAAAAAATTTAGGAAAATTATCTAATTAAAAGATCATTGCATAATTTCAAAAAAATTTTATATTAAATTTTTAAATAATAAAAAAAGTACAGCTGACACTAAGAATGACAATAGATCATTTATCCACTAATTTTTAAATAGCCGTATTTGAATCTTATTAATTTTTATTATATCAAAATCCATTAATTATCCGATTAAATTTGAGTACAATTATCTCAATTTTACTCTAATTAAATAAGGATTATCTATTAAATATTTGAATATAAGATATCTTATTACTTAAAATTTTTGTTAAAATATAAAATAAAAAAAATTGAATTTAAAATTTAAGTTTACTATTAATTAATAACAAATAAATGTTATTTGTTGAGGATTGTACTATTCCACAAGTATAAAATTTTATATATTTTAAATATGTAAATAGATAACGAATTCGGATACAACTTTTGATATGGATTTATGCATAAGATATTATTTATTAAAATTTAAACAGATTCAAATATAAGATATCTAACAAATTCAAATACAAATTTATGTTATGATCGACTTAAATCTTATAAGAGATTTGGATAAAATTTTATTTAAATTAGAATTTGTTAAATATTACTTGATGAAAAAACAATATAGAGAAGAATTTTAAGAGAAAAAAATTTTTAATAGACAAATTAATATGCTTATAAATAATAATTATTTATTAATAAAAAGTATTTAAGTTTTAAAAATGTGCTTATAAATAGGTAAAGTCTTCAGATGATTAAATATGTGAAAAAAATATAAGAAAATTATTGGGTTTTATGAGATAAATACCTCATAAGACTATGAGAGATTGATCCCTTATTTGTATATATTTGAGTGGAATAGAAGAGACTAAGAAGGTTCATATATTTACGATGCATGAATACATGAGTATGTATTTGTTTGGATTGAAAATATTTCATAAGAATAAAAAAAAATAAAAAGATTTATGAGTATTGATTGTGAGTGAGATTGATTTAATATTTGTTTGTAATACTTATCTGTAAATATAAATTGATTAAATTAAATCACATTAAATTACTAGCATTTATTTGATTGATTTGATGATTTGATGATTTTACTTATTTGAATGTTCAATTAATTTGAGTTTTTTATTCAACAATGGGTGTCAAAACTGTTATAATTCTAATAATTTGCACATTAAATATTATTTATTAAAATTTAAATAAATTTGAGTAACGAATATCTAAACGGTAATGTCAAATTCTATCCAAATATGACATAAACCATAAATTTTTTATCCAAATGTAATAATTATTAATTTATTAATATTCAAATATAATAAAATAAAATAACATCAAATATACGATTATTTACTATCTATTATCGTCCCAGCTGACACCAAAAATCGACTTATCAAATCAAAACCTAAGTACTGTCCATTTCAACTTTCGCGTTAATTATGAACAGATAAAGCTGTCTCCCACCCAAGTCTTTTGAATCTCTTTCTTCTCTATTTACACCAAAAATTGCCTTCCACTTTCTCCACCATTCCTCCTTCGCTTATATGCTGCAGACGTGTAACCTTTCTGTCCAGTTTCTCTCAAGATAGTAACCAATTCAACTATTGTTGTTAATTATGACAGTTCGAATTCGTGTGTATCAAAATTGTTTATGAAAAAAAAAGTTCAATTTATAATTTATTCTAACATATAAAACATGGACGACCCCACATTTTATAGGCACAATTGAAATTATATCCGCCTCAATGTTATTTACTCGTCTAATTTGCAAGAATCTTCCCTCTTTAACAACTATGACATGTATGATTTGAATTTGTGCACATGCACACATATAAGCCATACAATGATTATTCAGGGAGCCATACAGTAAATTGAATTGGGAAAGGGGTTCGGACACTAATTTTAATGGCCCTAATTATTATTCTAGAATGGGATAAAAAATTTTAGAGATCATGACCTTATTTGTTAGGGTATTTAAAAATCAACTTTAATTAAATTAATCGATCGAATCAATTTAATTTGATTAATTGATTGTTTATCGAATTAATTTTGATTAATTATCAAAAATGATATTAAATAAATTTCAATTTTCGATTAATTTGATTCAAAAATTGAATTAATGGAATTAACAAAAATTTTAACCGAAATATAATAAATCTATATATAAAACTAAAATATATGAAGTTACTTATTTTATTTCAATTTATTAAAATTTTTAACTTAATACTTTGATATTTGATTTAATGTAATTTAATACTTTGATATTTTTAGCTTAATTTAACTTAATGTATTTTATTATTCGATTAACAAAAAAAATTAATTGAATTAACCAAATTAATTTTAGTAAGTTAATTTTCAAAATCAAAACATTTGGTTCTGTTAACTAAAATAAAATAATTTAATTAATTTAATTTTAAATAATTTAATTTAAAATTAACCAAATCGATTGAATAAAAATTCCAACTATTTGTCTCTCTCGGCTATGCCATGCATATAATAGATATAAATATTTTTAAAATTATAAAGCTGAAAGGGTATTTCTTCTTATGTTTTATTTTTCTATTCATTTTACTTTTATGTTCCAAAATCATTTTTAAGAATACACCTTATTAATATTTTCATTTTTTTATATTCTAAAACTATATTATATATTTTTTACCTTTTAGTATTACAAATCATGAAATATAGACTTTATAAAAACATATTGATGATTTAATACAAAATGTCAAAATCAAATATTTTTTCTTAAATTCTATGGAAGTAAAATAGGATACTAAAAATGGGATGCAAAGAGTACATTACCAATGAAATTGCAAAAATTACGAAAGAACCAGTAAAAATATAGAAGCTACTGCAACAAAGATTCTCACCAAGAGGCAATAGCTAATCCTTAGAAGATGATCAGGTATAATGAAATATATGTTTCTAAAGTTTTGATGCCGGTGAAACCCAGCTGATGCATTTTCTTTCTCACTTCTTTTTCTCTTTTTATTACAAATTTAATCATAATGTTATGAATGATTTTTTTTTGGAACATTTTGAAGTCTTTAATGTGACCTAAAGGTGTCTACTAAGAAAAATTATAATTTCTAACAAATTTTATGACAAACTAGGCATCACAAAGTTTTTTTTATTTGCTTTTGTTGTTTCAAACATTCTTTTCAAAAGTTGTTCAAATTCTTTCACACACACACACACACACATATATATATATATATATATATATATTCATCTTCCTTAACTATTAAGAAGGAAACGGACAGGGAGCAAGGAAAATGAAAGAAATGATATTCCCGGATTTTTCAAAATTCAATCTTCCATAATAAATGATGGAACAGTGAAAGAAAAATACATATTCAACCAATTGAATCCTTTTCATCTCTCTAATTAACTTTTGTTGTCCTTTCAAATTTCATCTCTCGTGCCAAATATGAGGATAATTGTCTCTTTGATTTTTGAGACGGCATTGTGAGTTTGATAATATGGGGATGGCTCCTTTGAATATTAGAGGATGGTTGAGAGGCATCACAATGAAAGTTTGAGATGGCTAATTTATTTCTTTATCATTAAGAGGGTGAATTGAATGAATGTAAGTGAGGATTTTTTTTTTTTGTCTGGAAATACATTCCTGCGATACGGGGTTTGGGGTGGGATGTTAAGAGATTTGAAATAGAATTGCTCTATCAAGTTGGTAATTGAGGTCAATGATTGATTTACTTTGATTGAGGGGTGATGGATTTTATGTTTTTTTTATTTTTTTGAGGGTATGGTTTTGTCCTCTTAAGGTTTCGAGTGATTTTTTTAATTTTTGAGGAGGTCTTATAGGAAATTGGCTTGGTTTAAGTGGTGATTTCTCTTTACAATGGCTAGTGTTAATTTGAAAGTTGATTGGGTTTACTAATTTTGGAGACAGCTTATTCGTGGTGTGGGTTGGAAGAAGAACATTGGTCTGTATGATAGAAAATTGATGAGATTTTACGAGAATTGATTGATGCTCTTCACCTCAGGATTAGTAAGGAGGCAAGATTCTTTGCGGTTTGGTCGACTTGATTTGGAGTTATTAAATCTAATTAGTTCCAACTTTGGTGGTTTGGGTTGCTCTTAATATATGGTTTTTATTTATTTATTTGTTTATTAAGATGTGGTTTTGTTGTCATGCTATCTCAAGAACTGATCGTTTAGAACTTTGGGCGGATGTTCGATAAGATAGTGGTGATTTTTAAATATGATCTTTGCAGATTTTAAAATGGTTGAAGCTTTGGTGGGATAGAAGGAATGGTCTCTTGTTTGTATTGGAAGCTTCTCCTTTTGTTGATTTCCGATGCATTTCCTTGTAGTTCACAACCCTAAATAGTGAAGACACAAGTAAAATTAAACACCTCATAATTTACCTTTGCCTTTTGGTTTTTTGCTTGTCGTAACGATTTTAGGACCGCCAGACGTAAAAATGAGATGTTTTAAAAAAAAAGAAAAAGAAAGAGTCATCACCAATCTTTGTTAGGGTGTGATTGGCCACCCAAAAGTTTATCTTTTTAATAAAATTATAAAAACGAGTTTAGAGTTTATCAAAAAGATAAATTTCGATCTGCGAAAAATCAAGTTGGGTCCGGGAGTCGGTTACGCGTGGGGAAGGATTAGCACTCCCACAACGCCCATAAATTGGTACAATTTAATTATGCGTTATTTTCGATGTTGGATAAAAATTGTTTTAATTTGAAATTTAACATTAATTTCCTTCATTTGAAAAAAATATTTTTCGCTAAAATTTTTGTTTAGGAATATGGAGAAAATCTTTAAGTTAAAGAATTATCTTAAAATTCTCCAACATCTAGGCAGAATTTGAAATAACTCTTTTCGCTTAAGATTTAACACAACAATCATTAAAATAAAATAAAATAACACTATTTTACAGAAAATTGTTGGTGACTCTCCAACATCTAGGCATAGTACCAAGAATTATTTTTTTTTTTAAATGTTATTTTATTTTATTTTTTAATATTTCAAAAAGATTTTTTTTTAGTATTATTCCTTTTTTAAAAAATATTTTATCAGTAAATTAAAGAGAGAATAATGCAATCAATTATCAATGATAACATGCTAATGTATATCATGCTAATGAATGTCATGTAAAATGAAATGCAATTTAAGAGTTGGATTCTTAAATATAATGAGACCACGCCGACTCTCCAACATCTAGGTAGAGCTTAGGTGCGACTGTTTATATTTAGGATCCCAATTTTTATTATACTTTTTTATTTATTAATCTTATTATTAATATGAATTAAGAAATCGTGTGAAAAGACTTCACGAAATAAAATTTCCTAAATACCCCATCATCTAGACGGCATTCGGGAACAAATTGCTTCAAATAGAATTTTCACACGTGTCCTTAGGATTTTTTTTAGGACTTTGGATTTCAAGGATTTTAGATTTGGGGGGGTTTTGGATTTAATGGATTTTGGATTTTTAAGGATTTTAGAATCCTAGGATTAGGAAATAGTGCTTAAGGTTTCATTTTTTAAGAAAATACGAACATCTCTAAAAATCCCCAACATCTAGGTGGATTTTTTAAGCAAGTTCGATTTTAATAATTTTTTAAGATTAATTAAAAAATTTCTTATGTTTATTTATGAAAAATAATTAACAATAATTCCCCAACATCTAGGCGAAATTATTGTTTTAGAAAAATATTTATTCCCTCCAACATCTAGGCAGGGAAGATTATTATTATTATTTTTAAAGCATTTTAATATATTTTTTATTATTATTTATTCTTAATTTTATTATTATTAAAACGATTAAACATTTATTCTAACAAATTTATAAATTTATCATGCATAAATATAAAAATATATTTAAAATAACAAAAAATAATAATAATAAAAAATTAGAAAATTCAAAAAACAATTTTTTTTTACCTGAACCGGACCTGTCAACGATCCGATCAACGCTGCTCCAGGCGGTCTAACCGGTTCGACGGTTGGATCGGTGGTTCAAGCGATCTGATCGGTTCGACGGTCCGGGCGATCTGACCGGTTCAATCCGATCCACTGGCGGTTCGTATGAACCGATTCAAGGCTGGCTGAAACGGGTCGCTGGGTCGAGTTACGCTGATCTCGGGTCGGGTTCGGGTCAACGCGCAGATCCTTCTTTGGTTAAAACGACGTCGTTTTGGGTTTTATTGAATTTTGGCTATTGATAATTTATATAAAACTCAAAAATATTTTTTTTCGTCATATTTTCAATCTTTCAGAAAAAAAAAACAGCTTTCTCTCTCTTTTTTTTCCCGTTTCCTTTTTTCTCTCTCCAGCCAACACAGGTGGCCGGCCGATCCTCCGTCGCTCTGTCGTCGATCGTCGATCATCGGTCGCCGTTGACAGTGGTCGAAAAATTCTTCGAAAACACCAAAATGTTCCCCTCGACCTCCTGAGTCCGGATCTGAGGTCCCTTTCACCAAAAACGACATTGATTCGCGTAGATCAAGTTTTGAAGTTTTCGATTTTTCTTCCCTTTTTTTTTTGGCGAAACTAACGATTTCTTGGCTTTTGCAAATGGCTCGGCGCTGAGGTTCCTCGTCGTAAGCGAGGACTGTGTATTTTTTTATTTTTGTTTCTGTTTTGGTTTTTTTTTTGTTTTCATTTTTTTTTTACGTCGAAAATGGGGTCTGTCTGAGGGTGTTGAAAGGGAAGAATGGTTTTTTTTTTTTCGAGAGCTCAGATCCCTCGATTTTCAAAAATGGCTGGGGATTTTAAAGGGTTTCAACTTAGGGGGATCTAGGGCTGTAGGGTTGTTAGTTGGTGGTTATAGGGTGGCTGGTCGGGTAGTTGGTAAGGTAATTGGTCGGAGAGTTGGTTGGGTAATTGGTCGGGGAGTTGGTTGGGTAATTGGTCGGGGCAGTTCGGCACCGTACCAACCCCTTGACTTCTGTCTTATTTTCATTTTGTTTCATTTTGTTTGTTTTTTTTTGTTTGTTTTGTTAAATATTATTATTATTAAAACAATAAAATAGTAGACCTGGACAAAATCGGTGTCTACAACTGCCCCTCTTTGCACATTACTGAGAATCAAGAATAGGGCAAAGACAAAGACAACGATTTTGTTCGAAAATAAATCGTGTTATTTTTTGGTTTTACAGAAAATAGCTCCTCTTAGCAGAGGTTCAACAACTTTAAAAATTCTCATATGGAAAAAGCTCCTCTCAACAGAGGCTCCACAACTTTAAAAATTCTCTCTTAAAAAGCTCCTCTTAGTAGAGGTTCCACAACTTTAAAATTCTTTCTTGAAAAAGCTCCTCTCAACAGAGGCTCCACAACTTTAAAATTCTCATCTTGGAAAAGCTCCTCTCAACAGAGGCTCCACAACTTTAAAATTTTTTCTTGAAAAAGCTCCTCTCAACAGAGGCTCAATGACTTTAAAATCTCATCTGAAAAAGCTTCTCTCAATAGAGGCTCCACAACTTTAAAATTCTTATCTGAAAAAACTTCTCTCAGCAGAGGCTCACTAACTTTAAAATTTTCATCTGGAAAAGCTCCTCTCAGCAGAGGCTCAACGACTTTAAAATCTTTTCTTGCAAAAGCTCCTCTCAATAGAGTCTCAACAACTTTAAAAATCTCATCTTGGAAAAGCTCCTCTCAGCAGAGGCTCAACAACTTTAAAATCTTATATGGAAAAGCTCCTTTCAGCAGAGGCTCAACAACTTTAAAATCTTATCTGGAAAAGCTCTTCTCAGCAGAGGCTCCACAACTTTAAAAATCTCTCTTCTCTTTCTTTTTTAAAAATCTCTCTCTTTTGAATTCCTTTGTTTGATCATTGTCTTTACCAAAATCTTGTGTTTTCATTAAGAAAAGGAAAATTTTTATCTTTGTTACAACTTCTCATGGATGCATGTACTAAGTGCTCATGATGCAATGCATGTAATGCAATCAAAATCGTTCATTGTAATAAAAAGGTTCTCGAAATCTCTCATTTTCGGCTTCTTTTATCCGAATTCTTATATGTCCAATCTGTCTTCAACATCTGACCATAATATTTTTTCTTCAAAAGTCTACAACATCAATGACTTGTCATGCTTTTCTCATCCTTTTTCATTTGCCTTTGTCAACTTTAAAAGTAATGCTGAGATCTTTCATGTTTATTTTTCTTTTCATCATTTTAAGTTCAAGACAAATAAAATGCAATCACATTTCTCTGATGGACAAAAAATATCAGATAAGGATAAAGGAAAGGATAGGCATTATTTTCAAATGAAGGATAATGTATTTCCTATGGCTGATAACAAGTGTATGTCAAAGTGTTTAAGTTGAAATAAAGGTGTCAAAAGAATGATCACAAGATAATCATGAACAAAATATTCTTAGATTCTTTCTCTAAAACTAAATCAGATAACTTCTTTGATTATTCAGAGTTCGTCAAACTACACTTGCCCCTGCATTGTGAGGTCTTTTCTTGATGATGCTTTTGCTTCACATCGAAGCCGCCTTTTCAGGTTTTCAACTTAGATAAGTCATCATTTTTTTTCTCTTTTTTTTAAGCAAAATATTTCTTCACAACATCTGAATTTATTGGGGTGGGTAAATCACCTCCGTCCATTTCTGCCAAAATTAATGCCTCATCAGAAAAAGCCTTTTTCACCACATACGGGCCTTCCCAATTTGGTGTCTATTTCCCTCGATTATCATGTTGATTTGGAAGGAATCTTTTTAACACTAAGTCTCCTTCCCTAAAGCAACGGGGACGAGTTTTCTTGTCATGTGCTCTCATCATCCTCTTTTGATATAATTGACCATTACAAAGTGCTGACAGTCTTTTCTCTTCTATGAGGTTTAACTGCTCGTAGCGATTTCGAACCCATTCTGCTTTCTCTAACTTTTCCTCCATCAGGACTCTCAGTGAGAGAATTTTCACTTCGACTGGTAGCACAGCTTCCATACCATATACCAAAGAGAACGATGTGGCTCCAGTAGACGTTCTGACTGATGTTCTATAAGCATGCAAGGCAAAAGGCAACTTCTCATGCCAATCTTTGTAAGTTTTAGTCATTTTCTCCAGGATTCTCTTGATATTCTTATTTTCAGCCTCTACTATCCCATTCATTTTTGGACGATATGGTGCCGAATTACGATGGTGGATCTTGAACTGAGTGCATACTTCATTCATCATTTTGTTGTTCAAGTTTTTGACATTATCAAAAATAATTATCTCCGGAAGCCCATATTTGCATATTATCTCTCTTTTTATGAACTTACATACCACAAATTGGGTCACGCTAGCATATGATGCAGCCTCTACCCATTTGGTGAAGTAATCAATCATCACAAAAATGAATCTATGCCTGTTCGAAGCTTTTGGAGTGATGGGACCAATGACATCCATACCCCACATTGAGAATGGCCAGGGAGGAGCTAAAACGTGTAATGTTGATGGTGGAGCATGAATCTTGTCAGCATAAATCTGACATTTATGACATCTCCTAGCATAATCAATACAGTCACTCTCCATTGTCAACCAATAATAGCCAACCTTCATAATTTGTCTAACCATCATATGACCATTTGCATGTGCCCCACAAACTCCATCATGCATTTCTTCAATAATCTTCTTTGCTTCAGCTGCATTTACACCTCTTAAGAGCACTTGATCTCGACCTCTTTTGTAAAGGATATCTCCATCAATGAAGAAACTCATAGCCAATCTTCTGATAGTCCTCTTATCATTTTCAGTTGCATGTTCTAGGTATTGTTGGCTTTTAATGTATTGCATGATATCATGATACCATGGCTTCCCATCAACTTTTTTTTCAACACCTGAGCAATGTGCTGGTACATCTTTCACATCCAGCTTGATGGGTTGGATTTCAATACTTGCATTTATTTTGATCATTGCAGCTAGAGTAGCCAGTGCATCAGCAATTTGGTTTTCCTCTCTAGGTAGATGTTCAAACTGAACTTCTTTAAATTACTTAACCAACTCAGAGATGTATTTATGGTACCGAATCAACTTAGAGTCTCTTGTTTCTCATTCACCTCGTAACTGATAGATGACTAAAGTTGAATCTCTAAACACATCTAACACTTTGATCTTCTTTTCAATTGCTGCTTGTAGACCCATAACACAGGCCTCATATTCAGCCACATTATTTGTGCAATTAAAATTTAATCTGGCTATGATGGGGTAATAATGTCCATCAGGAGATATCAAAATTACCTCAATACCATGACCTAAAGCATTAGCAGCTCCATCAAAATACATCCTCCATGATTTTTCAACAGGTTCATTTTCTTCAATGGCCATCACATCCACATCAGAAAAATCTAATTTCATTGGCTCATAATCTTCAACTGCACGATCAGCAAGAAATTCAGCTATTGCACTCCCTTTAATAGCTTTTTGAGTCACGTAAATGATATCATATTCTGAAAGCATAACTTGTCATCGTGCTATTCTTCCTGTCAATGAGGGCTTTTCGAAGATATATTTAATAGGATCCAGCTTTGCTATAAGCCAAGTAGTGTGATAAAGCATGTATTGTCTAAGCCTTCGAGCTGTCCAGGTTAATGCACAACACATCTTCTCTAATGGTGAATACTTTGACTCATAATCAATGAACTTCTTGCTCAAGTAGTAAATTGCTCGTTCTTTCTTATCAGTTTCATCTCTTTGCCCCAGCACACATCCCATTGAATTTTCATGCACTGTCAAGTACAAAATCAAAGGTTTTCCTGGCATTGATGGCACCAACACAGGTGGATTTGACAAGTATTCTTTGATCTTATCAAAAGCTTCTTGGCATTCATCATTCCATTCTCCAGGATCATGTTTTTTGAGAAGCTTGAAAATAGGATCACATTTATAAGTGAGTTGAGAGATGAAGCGAGCAATATAATTTAATCTCCTTAAGAAGCCTCGTACTTCTTTTGAGGTATGAGGAAGAGATAAGTTTTGGATGGCTTGTATCTTATCTGGATCAACTTCAATTCTTTTTTCACTGACTACAAAGCCCAATAGTTTTTCTGATTTGGCTCCAAATGTACATTTGACAGGATTCAACTTCAACTGAAATCTTCTCAACCTGTCAAACAGCTTTTTGAGACTGACTATATGATCCTCTCTTTCACGAGATTTTACAATCATATCATCTACATATACTTCTATCTCTTTCTGCATCATGTTATGAAAAAGAGTCACCATTGCTCTTTGAGAAGTAGCACCAGTATTTTTCAACCCAAAAGGCATGACTTTGTAATAGAATGTTCCCTATATGGTCACAAATATAGTTTTTTCCATATCATCTCGAGCCATCTTGATTTGATTATAGCTTGAAAAACCATCCATAAAGGAAAATATGAAGTGCCTAGTAGTATTATCCACTAAAGTATCGATGTGAGGTAAAGAAAAGTTATCCCTAGGGCTTGCTCTATTCAAATCTTGATAATCGACACACATTCTCACTTTTTCATCCTTCTTAGGAACTGGCACTATGTTGGCTACCCATTCAGGATATTTTACCACTTCTAAAAATCCAGCATCGAATTGTTTCTTCACTTCTTCTTTAATTTTTAGCAGCATCTCTAGTTTCATGTGCCTTAGCTTTTGCTGTATCGACTTACATCCTAGTTTTAAAGGTAACTTGTGCTCTATAATATCAGTGCTGAGTCTTGGTATATCTTGGTAAGTCCATGCGAACACATCTACATATTCTCGGAGCAGCTCTTCTAGCTTCTGTCTTTCAGTTGGTAAAAGAGATGTACCAACTTTGACCTCTCTTTTATTCTCACCATCTCCCAAATTTACTGATTCAGTAATTTTTTGGTGGGGTTCATTTGGCTTATCTTCATGTTCTATTAATTTTAACAAATCAAGAGGCAGTGTATAGTTATCTGAATCTTCCTCATTATCAAGTTCATCAACATGAATTAAGTTTTCAAAATCAAATCTGAGATTAATGCCATGATTATCCTCATGTTCATTGTTTGAGACCCTGCAAAGGGTAATATGGAGAGAATATTGGCACACAAAAATGGAATGGCAAGAAAATGTAGGAAAAAAAAGGATGAAAGGTAAAATGAAGATAAAAACAACAGAAAAAAATATGGATGCATCTTCTAAGTCTTTTATTAAAATGACAAACATAAACACACCATAAAAGATCTCTTAATACTCGTAGAATGTAATTAGGGATTTAAAGTTTCACATTACTTTTCCAAAGTTTTAAAAACAACAGGCAGCTTTGTAACTTCCTAATTATACAGCTCAAAATCTGAAGGACAAGGGTACACGAATAGATCTTCACTTCGACTCTTCTTTTCTCCATCATCCACCATTTGAATGGCCAGCTCTAAAAATTTTTCCATGAATCCTGCACTTGGGGCTCCCGATAAATCTGGATAAATATATCTTCCCGAGTGAAAAGAATTATAGAGGTATGGAATGACTATCGGTTCTGACTCCAGCTCATATCCCTTAAGATTAGCTATCCTCTTATCTCTTTTCTCATTCACCATTTTTACTCTGTCCTCTCTTATTGACTTATATCCCAAGCCAAACCTGTCTCTCTTTTCATATATGGTCGATGGCTTCGTGATTCCTTGCAGGTTCTTCCCAAGTCTGACTTTAGGTCGCCATCCCATCTTGGTAAGCTATCTGACTACCATTTTAGTAATCGTAGATTAGTATGGCGAATACAATTTAGATCCTCCAGCTATATATGTTGCATTGGCAATCTCAAAAGATCTATAAGAGCATTCTAAAGCTTTATCTGCCGATTCCATATAAGGAGTATTTATCGGTTAAGTTACCAATAAATCTTCTTCTCTTACCACACATGTTAGCTTTCCTTCAACAATGAATTTGACTTTTTAATGTAATGAAGATGGGACAGCACCTGCCATATGGATCCACGATCTACCTAATAAACAACTATATGAAGGAGAAATGTCCATGACTTGAAATTTCACGTTGAAAGTACATGGGCCAATCTGTAATGGCACTTCTATATCTCTCAACACTTCTCTTCTGGTTCCATCAAAGGCTCTCACTATCATATGATTAGGTTTCATATAAGATCCATCAACAGGGAGTTTTGCCAGAGTAGTCGCAGGCATAACATTGATGGATGAGCCATTATCAATCAAAACTTTACCATTATATGGCTTTTACATTTCACAGTAATGTAAAGAGCCCTGGTACTTCCTCTACCCTCAGGAGGAATCTCTTCATCATTGAAAGTGATATAGTTTGAAATCGTCAAATTGCCAACAAGCTGTTTCACATATTCAATAGAAGCATTGTGAGACACATATGCTTGATTTAGCACCTTCAGCAAAGCATTACGGTGTGACTCTGAATTGAGCAATAATGACAATAGCAAAATTTTAGCTGGCATCTTGTTAAGCTATTCTACCACGTTATACTCACTATGTTTTATTAACTTCAAAAATTTACCTATTTCACTATCAGATACTGGCTTTTGACATTCTTTTTCTGGTGCTGCATCAAGATCACTCTGACTTTCATTTTCTTCCCCTACCTTGGCTTTCTTTTTTTTAGCTTTTTCTAAAGCCTCTGGGGTATAGCACCTACCACTTCGAGTTATGCCTCTTACACTCGTTATGTTGGCAGTATCTGGGTTGACTACGATATCATAATCGTACTTTCAAGGTACTGCTTTATCATTCTGATATGAAAAAGGGCCAGGAACTTTAATTGTCACCACTGGTCAAGAGACGAGTTTTTCTAGCTTCGATGTTGGCTTCTCATCATCATAGATAGTTATTGGTCTACGCCCAAACTTATCTTTTGAATCAATGGTAGACACTTCAGCTTCCACCAACTCTTCTCTCTCTTGGTAAAACTCTATTCGACATTCATCTATCAATTTTTGCACCTCTTGACGGAATTGGTGACAATTCTTGATAGAATACCCCAGAGCACCTCTGTGATAATGGCAGCTTTCAGTTGAGTTAATCGCTTCGGAGTAATTTTGAGGTTCTATCGGCTTCAGCATGTCAACTTTGACCAAGGTTTCAAACACTTTAGCCATAGAAGTTTTGACCTCTTCTATTCTTCTTTTCACACAACTTGTTTGCCCATCAATCAAAGTATTTATTGATGGTCTGGTATGATTTGGTAAAAGGTTCCCATTGACATTTGGAGTCCCTCATTGGCTAGTATCAAAATTTAATACTCTTTCATTTATTAACCCCTACATTTTATGCTTCAAAGGAGTACAATGCTCAGTGGAATGACCTGGATTCCTATAATGATAATCACAATGTTCATTGGGGTCATACCATTTAGAAAATAGAGGTTTCAAAGGTTCAATAATAACAGGAGCAAGCAGATGTTTCTTAACAAGTCGAGGATACAAATCTGTGTATGTTATGGGAATTGGGTCAAAATGAGGTCTTTCTCAATTGTTATTATTCTGTGAGTTTCTTTGATTGCTGTTTGGGTAGGTTGGTCGAGTAAATGATCGAGCTGGAGGTGCCGGGGTGTAATTGGATGGTTGAGAGCTAAAACTTGATCTGGGTAACGGTTGTTGGGGTGTCCGGTAATGGTATGGTTGTTGAGAGATTTGGTTTGTGGTAGGGTAGTAATGGGAATATGGGTTATATGAAACAAAATAATGGTGTGGGGGATTTGTGTGAGTGACAACATGTGTCTTCTGCTCTTTCTTCCTTAAGGTAGCTGTCTTCTTTTCAGACCCTTTAATTTTACCACTTTTGATAGCGTTCTCTATCATCTCCCTTAAAATTACCATGTCAGAGAAGTTTTTCGTGGCATTTCCCACCAATCTGTCATAATACGGGGCTTTCAGTGTATTGACGAATAGCACGGTTATCTTTTTTTCAATTAGTGGCGGTTGGACTTGGGCTGCTGCATCTCTCCACCGATGTGCGTATTCTTTGAAGGTTTTCGTCGACTTTTTCTCCATATTTTGTAATGATAGTCTATCAGGGGCTGTATCCAAGACGTGCTTGTACTGAGCAAGAAAAACTTTGGCCAAGTTTTTCCATGAACTGATCTTATTTTGATCTAATTGCATGTACCATTTAGCTGCTGAACCAGTCAAACTATCCTGAAAATAGTGTATCAATAATTTATCGTTATGGGTATGACCCGTCATCTTTCTACAAAACATGGTGATATGAGCAGATGGACACTTTGTCCCATCGTATTTCTCAAAATCTGAGGTCTTAAATTTTAGTGGGATAACCAATCAGGCACTACACTGAGCTCGTTGGCGTCAATTACCCCATAAGTGTCATTACCTTCAACCGCTTTAAGCCTCTCTTCGAGTTGGTCATACTTGTCTTGAATTTTTGAATTTACAACAGGTTTTGATATTTCATGAGACTTCTCTTGCTCAATAGGGTCGTCAAGATTTGGTACCATGATGAGATTGACTGGGATGGGTCTCAAATTGGCATTCAAGTGGGTCGATTGCTGATTTGTAGAATGATTGACATAGGGGTATGGCTGCGCACTTAGTGGTTGTATGTGTATACCCCGAAGAACTTGAACCTAAACTTGAGGTGGAGTGAATCCATGAGGGTATAATGGCTCTTCCACATTAACCTCATCTCCTGTCCTTGATACACCAATGACTCATTTTCCTTTCATTGATCCAATCAACAGTTGTCTTAATTCAGCCATTTGTGCTTCAATTCTTTGTTGTATTTCCATCACTCTTTCTTGTATCTCATTCTATACCCTTTCAACCCTTTCAAACCTAGCTATATTCTCTTCTTCCATGGCTCGAGTCTAGGAACGAGTATTATATCTATGCGAAATTGACGGGTTGTGGTTCCTTGGCTTTGCTATCCTTGAACCTTAGTTTATTAACCATGAATTAGATCACATGATATAATGTCGTTGATATTATTGTTAGTATGAAAATGCATGCATGAAATGAATGAAATGCAAATTAGGGTATTGTCTTGGATCGATCGAAACAAAAAGAAACTTTTATTAACCATGGGAGTCTTTACACATCACCCAATCATTCTCGCATTAAAGCCATAAAAACATTTGATTTGAGCATATTGCTCCCTAGCTTCATGCAAAAAGTGCAATAATCTTTGACTGTGGCCTTGGGTTGGTACAATCTCTCGTTCTAGTGCTTTCGCCTTTTCAACTATGTTACTTGCTTTTCGAATAGCCTTGTAGATTTGAGTAGTCAGGTGTTCGATGTATTGCTGCCTCCCTAAACTTTTCGCTCTCCACATCTCTCGAGCATCTACCTCCATATTACAAGTGCGAGCCCAATAATCTTCTCTATCTTGCCACTCAGTCAAAATCTCATTTATGTGCCTTTGATTGCTTGTCAATTGAAGCTTCAAACTCATTAATTCATGCTCTAAGGCTTTTTTCTTGAATTGCAAATCGGAGTTCTTACTTTGTTCCCTCCTTAGTTTAACTTTTAGCTTTTCACTTTCTCTTTGGTGCCTTGTTACTTTTTCAGAGGCTCCTGAAAGTTTTTCTTTCCATTCATGTTGTTCTTTGGTGAGTGTGGAGATCATTTCTTTGTTCTCTCGAGCTCTGTTCTTCCAATATTCCACCATGTCTCGTAGTTCTTCCACATCCTTCTTGGATCCCTTCAAAGGTCTACTATCCAACCTTAATTTCTTATTTTCTTGATGCAGATTTTGCAGATCCTCTTTCAATACTTTTTGTTCTTTAGTCAACTTTTGTACTGCATCATCTCTTATCATCAAATCATATCTTAGTTAGTTAACCTGATCCATCATAGCCACATTTTCTTTCTCTAACCTTTTTTTTTCAATCTCAAACTCTTGTTGAACGATCTCAATAGTCGACAATACCAATACTGACACAGGAGCCGATAACTTTTCTGAAACATCAGCTGGTAGAGGTTTAATTTCGTTAACCTTTTTCATCTTTCACGCAAGGTAACCTTCAGCAACATTATCTGCGAATCTAACTGGGCTCATTCGGTTGACCTGTTTCCATGCTTTGATGATTTCACGAACCCTTTTCATATAACTGGGTGTTCCATAATCAAACTCGAGTGAACCGAGCTTATGAGTCATAGGGATGAACTGTCGTGAATCATATTATTTTTGAACCACAAGGGGCGCGTAACTCACTGCCCCCCATATTTCTAACAAAGGTACCCATGACTCGTCTCCACAACTATATAAGATAGCCATCAAAAGCATCCAATGTGCCCTCCATGTTACATTTTCGCTAGTGAGCTTCAAAAAGAATGCCAACCATTGACCTTTTGTCCAATTTTTTCTCCATTCTTTAGTCATAAACTCTTTGATAGGACTGAAATGCACGGAGAATGGTCGAAATGATGTTTTCTCTTTTCCTCAAAAATGGCTTCTGAGCCAGACAAAAAGTAACCGAGCACACCCCATAAATTGTCCTTCACCCTTTCTTCGACAAAAATTAAATGATCTAATAGTTTCTGCCAAAATTGTTAGTGAAGGGTTTATACTTTTATCTAATTGCTCAAAGAAATCAACCACTGATGCTTCTATATGTCCTAAAACCTTAAGAAATATCATTAATCCATAGATGGCCAAAGCAAACACATCCAACCCCTAATCGGTATCAATATACTTTCTTATGTACTCGAGTAAAAAAGCTGATGGAATGGTCTTAACCCCTTTTTTTTTCTTTCTTGTGCTTGTCTATCTCTTCAACCTCCACTTGCATGATCTTGGCTAATTTTTTTCTATATCCGATGGTCTGATGCTCTTTTCAATAGATCTTGTCTTGATTGGTAAACTCTATCCGGAGTAAAAAAAAATATTCTTCGATCGTGGGAGCCAAGTCTTCTTGGTTGAATACAAAGTATCGATAAGATGGATCCCAAAACTGTATTACGACTCTCATTAGCTGTTCATCAACCTTCACAGACATAAGCAGTGCCACATCCCCTTATTTCTTGGAAAAAAATTCTTTTTTCTCTGTTCTCTACTGTTTCCAAATGGCTTCCAATTCTGATATATTATTCTGACTGAGATCCATATGCACTGATTGTGGTAGTACCGATATATGACCATCTACTAAGCAATCTCCTTCTTTCCCCTAAGTATCTTCTAAATGGCTCTTGACCTCTAAGTAGCTCTTACACACAGACGACATCCTTTAGATTTTTTTTGAAAGTTTTTTTTTTTGTTGAAGATTGGTCCAAAACAATACCCTTTAAAAATATAGTACCTATATGATGCATGCAACAAAATTGAAGACAATAAAACAAATCAATAATGTAAATAAAACAAATAAATAAAACTGAGTAAATGAACAAGCATATCAGAATATACGTAGTGTCCTAATTTAGATAATTTTCTCGTAAAAGGGATAATATGGCTCTATCCTAAAGTTGGACTTTAGGGCTCACAATATACCGGGTTAAGATTTACATGTCTAAAGGTTCCCAGACTATTCCTCACATCATCGTCCATTATAGACTAGTAAGGCTCCCTGATCCTCACCCATTACAGGCTACTAATGGAACGGGTTCAATCTGAGTGGAAGTCTTTCGCTAGCAAATGCGGAGGTATCACCTCACGAGAGCGTAACTACTTCACTTCCTCCTAAAAGGATGGAGCTCGGGTATAGAGCTCGTGTATGCGAGTGAATATGCAAAGTGTGTGCAAGGTAATGTATTAATCAAAATAACATGAATAAATCAAAAACAAAATAAAAAATGAAGTAATAACTAGCACATAATTTATTTCATTTATTAACATGACTGTTTTCAGAAAAATAAATAAAAAATTTAAATTAAATATCAAATAAAATCAATTAAATCCAACCATTGTCAATAGCGCATAATTAAAATTTTGGCTTGACTCTCAAATAAGTCCCCAGTGGAGTTGCCAAGCTGTCGTAACGGTTTTGGGACCGCCAGACGTAAAAATGAGATGTTTTAAAATAAAAAAAAAAAGAGGGAGTCGCCACCAATCTTTGTTAGGGTGTTATTGGTCACCCAAAATTTATCTTTTTAATAAAATTATAAAAACAAGTTTAGAGTTTATCAAAAAAATAAATTTCAGTCTGTGAAAAATCAGGTTGGGTCCGAGAGTCGGTTACGCATAGGGAACGATTAGCACCCCCAAAACGCCCATAAATTGGTACCATTTAATTATGCGCTATTTTCAATGTTGGATAAAAATTGTTTTAATTTGAAATTTAACATTAATTTCCTTCATTTGAAACGACGTCGTTTTGGGTTTTATTGAAACGACGTCGTTTTGGTTATTGATAATTTATATAAAAGTCAAAAATATTTTTTTCGTCATATTTTCAATCTTTCAGAAAAAAATAGCTTTCTCTCTCTTTTTTTTTCGTTTCCTTTTTTCTCTCTCCAACCAACACAGGTGGCCGGTCGATCTTCCGCCGCTGCTGCCGCCGGTCGTCGGTCGGCGGTTGCCGTTGACGGGGGTCGAAAAATTCTTCGAAAACACCAAAATGTTCCCCTCGACCTCTTGAGTCCGGATCTGAGGCCCTTTCACCAAAAATGACCTTGATTCGCGTAGATGAAGTTTTGAAGTTTTCGGTTTTTTTTCCTTTTCTTTTTTTTTTTGGCGAAACTAACGATTTCTTGGCTTTTGCAGATGGCTCGGCGCTAAGGTTCCTCGCCTACGGCGAGGATTGTGTATTTTTTTATTTTTGTTTCTATTTTTTTTTTTGTTTTGGTTTTTTTTTTACGTCGAAAATGGGGTCTGTCTGAGGGTGTTGAAGGGGAATAATGGTTTTTTTTCTTTTTCGAGAGCCCAGATCCCTCGATTTTTGAAAATGGCTGGGGATTTTAAAAGGTTTCGACTTAGGTGGATCTATGGCTGTAGGATTGTTAGTTGGTGGTTATAGGGTGGCTGGTCGGGTAGTTGGTAACGTAATTAGTCGGAGAGTTGGTTGGGTAATTGGTTGAGGAGTTGGTTGGGTAATTGGTCGGGGCAGTTCGGCGTCGTACCAACCCCTTGACTTCTGTCTTATTTTTGTTTTGTTTTTTTTGTTTGTTTTGTTAAATATTATTATTATTAAAAAAATAAAATAGTAGACCCGGAGAAAACCGGTGTCTACAATGCCTTTAATTTTCTACAAAATTTGCAATCACATCACTATCTATATTTATATTTCATGATTACAAAACATGATGACCACATACCCATTCTTAACCTCAGCATCATCCTAAGTGCATGTCATCATAAAAGAAAAAAAAAAAGATTGGTCATCTGCACTAATATTATATTATTATATTCAATAAAATAATGTCAGATCTAGCCAACTTTGCAAATAAGTCTCGTATAATCATATAAATTGGTTGTTACAAATTTAAATGATCATTAATTAAGTTTGTTTGTTATATTGAGAAGTTCTTAAGGGAACACTCTATATATATTGGTTGATTAGAACTTAAAATCTCAATTTAGATATCAATAACGAAAGATGAGGAATAGGATTTAAAGAATGATCAGAAAGTGCTGTTTTTTATTCTACAATTAAAGACTAATACATTTTCATTTATTAAAAAAATAAATTTTAAACTTATTAAATATCACCTTAATTATATGAACCAATACTTCAAAATCTTTTCAAAAAAGCTCAGCTGAAAAAAATAGAAATTCATAAGGATTTTAGAAACTTGAAACTTGAGAAAGAAAAAGATAAAAAGAAGTCCTATCAAGTGGTTTGCCTAAACTTTTAATGAACTCGAACAATGATATGGAAATATTTCCATAGCCATTGCAATCTATTGCACGGGGCTTGTGATAAAAAAAAATTCTAAAAACTAGACATTACCAATTAATTAGTATTTGCTAGGTTAGAAGCAAATCATTTATCAAGGAAAGCAATTCATTGTAACTAGAACATTTTCTTATCTATAAAATAAATCTTATTATGTTAATTATTAATTATAATATTATAATAACAAAATTTATTTAGAATGATATACATATGAAAATTTTGTCCATCAAGGTCTAAAAAATGTTTATACCCAGTTTTTTTTGTAGGTGGCTTCTTGTATATATATATATATATATATATATATATATATATTATACACACACATTAGTGTACGATTCTCATTACGTCAGAGATTAAATATTTTTTAATTTTTAAAATATAAATTATTTAATTTTTATTTTAATAAAAAATATAATTATTTAGTTCACTTAATCATTTAGTTTTGATTATTTTTAATAAAATGCCACGTGTCAAACTTTATAAAGCAATGGCAAAAGTATTTTAGTAATTTAATATATGATTAATTTTATATTATGTTAAAATCTTAAACGTAATTTAATAGGAGCATTATAGTAATTTTAGAACAAAATGCCACGTGTCAACTTCTTGTGAAGCATTCATAAGGGCATTTAAGTAATTATAGTACAAGGGGCATTATAGTATCTTTGGCCAATTATGGTTGGAGGGGCATTTTTGTAATTAAAATATCAAAGGCATTATAGTAATTTTTGCTCAATTATGGTGGAAAAGGTATTTTCATAATTTTGGTAATAGATATTGTAGAAATTTGGACTAATTATAGTCGAAGAAGTATTTTTATAATTATTGTAGGAAGGTACTATAGTAATTTTGTCTAATTATGATAAGAGTATTTCTATAATTATGATAAAAAGATATTATAATAAATTTGAATACGGATCAACATCATATCAAATAAATAGAGGGGCATTATAATAATTTATGACAATTATTTTAATATTTTATTTAACATTTAATAAGTAATTTAATAAGGGTATTATAGTAAATTTTAAATAAAATTCCATATGTCAAATTTTTAAAAAGCAATAGCGTATTTTAGCAATTTAATATGTAGTTAATTTTAGAGTTAATAGCACCCATAGTCTCTAAACTTTGACCCAAATTTTATTTGAATTCTTAAATTTTAAAAAGTTATAATCGGATCCCTAATTACCCAAAGTTATCCTATTTGGTCTTTCCGTTTATGAAACTATCTAAATTGACAATAAATGCTAGTTGACACCACGTGATAATGTCAACTAGCATCTCACATGGCAGATAAGAGATCAAAATCAAATTCTCTTAAAGTTTAAGGACCAAAGATGAAACTATCTCAAAAATTTTATAAATTTCATATATATTTTATAAAATATTAAAATTAAAATTATAAAAATTAAATATCATTTTAAAAACAAAAAATTATTTTTTATTAAAAATATTATTTTCTATCCATAAAAAGCATAAAGGTGACATAGTTTAAAATTTTAATAATATTATATATTATTTAACAAAAAAATATATTTCATGTTTTTGTGTTGACATAAATTGTTATACGTAATTTTTATGTAAAAACGACATGAATACACAATTTCAACATTTTACATGATATAAATACATGAATTGCTAGGTCTACTATGAAGTACTCATAAAAGCATTTCCATAATTATAATATGAGAGGCATTATAGTAATTTTTTACCAATTATGATAGTAGTATTTTCATAATTTTGGTAAGAGAAACATTGTAGTAATTTTAGCTAATTATAATAAAGGGTTTTTTTGTAATTATTGTAAGAGGGTATTATAGTAATTTTTTTGCTAATTATAATAAAAAACTATTTTCGTAATTACGGTAGAAAGGCATAGTAGTAACTTTAGACACATGTTGAAATCATATTAAATAAATAAAGGGTTATTATAGTAATTATCAAAGGGATTATTTTAATATATGTTATTGATTTTGAAACAAAATGTCACATGTCAACTTCCAATTAAATATTCATAAAAGCATTTTCATAACAATGGTAGAAGGGGTATTATAATAATTTTGATCAATTATGAGAGGAATGTATTTTTATAATTATGGTAAAATAGCATTATAGTAATTTTAGTCAATTATAAGAGAATGAGTATTTTCAAATTGTGATTTGAGTGTATTATTATAGTAAATAATTATAAGAGAAAAGGGTATTTTTGTAATTATAATAAGGTGGCATGATAATTAATTTGGTCACTTGTTAATTTCTTATCAAATAATGAAAAAAGTATTTTGATAATTTCTTAAGAGATTTTTTCGTTTATTTAATAGAAAATTTTGTTGGTTGATTCATTTTTTATATATATTTTATATAACTACAATGACAACTATTGATGATTTTGAAGATTGCAAGTCAAAAAACGATTGGATCTTGTGTTGACAACAAGACAAAAAATATGGTAATAGAAACAGATATTGCCCTAAAAGATCGCAAAGGTAGACTATCAAATAGTTTCTTATGTGAAACTTATCCAATTGAAAAGACAAAGGGCTATATCAAAGGTGGGTGACACTATGCTCGAATCATGCAAATATTAATTTTGTAGAAATAGCATTAGCTAGCTTTTGAGGAAAGAAAGCAAGAGACCAAAGCCATCCATTGCTGAATGTTGATTGTTTCCCCAGCATACCATAGAAGCTTTTTGCTGATCTTTAGAGATTGCCTCTATTTGCAAATAGCCAAGAAGATTCGTTTGCCGTTCCACTAACAATTTCCCCATACATTGTTTCAAAATGTGGTATCAAATCTATAACTATTATTAAAAGTAACCTCTCAATTTTGCACTATTGAGGCACTGTTTGTTATGGCTTCCAATTTTGTGTCATTTGTCATTTATTGATGGGCTGTCAATTTTCATCAAAAGGCCATTTCGTTTAAAAAAAATAGAGAAATGAAAGAAGGAATAGGGGAAAGAGAAGGAGAGGGAATAGGTCTTATAGCGAATGAGGGTAACGGTAGAGGGAAGAGGGTGGGTACATGATGAAAAGCATCAGCAAAAAGGAGATGAATAGAGGAGAAGAAACCAAAAGCAAGAAGAGGAGAGAAAAGGGATGCCGATCTGGTTTATAAACAATAGTTTGTAATATCACTATTGGAGATTGGGCGGTTGTGGAGGAAGAGGCAGAAAAATTGGAAGGCTTTAAGGCGTGGTCGATAGACGTTTGAGGATGGTGTCGATTAATGGTTACTTTAGCATTGCTGTAGGGGTCCAAAAAATTTTGGGCAAGAAAAAAGTGATTTTAAAATGTGTGGTTATAAATTTTAAGTGTTTGGTATCAGTGTGAGTAATTAAAATGTTAAAAATATATATAATAATAATATATTAAATATATGCTGATAATAAAGTGACTTTTATCCCAAACACACTTTTTTATTGCAAAAGCACCTTATGAGTAGCTTTTGGTTTGGGTTGGAAAACTAAGATTTTAAAGTAAAAAGTCAAAACTTTTTGTTGTTTAGCATTGCGTTTGGGTCAAAAATAATTTAAACTACTTTCAACAACAATACCAAATGAGGCTTAAAAGTGGAATCTAGTTGATGGAGTGCAAATGAGGGATTGGGTTAGAAATTGTTGATTGGTGGAGGTAAGGATAAGGT
This sequence comes from Durio zibethinus, assembly GCF_047325235.1. Classification (NCBI taxonomy): domain Eukaryota; kingdom Viridiplantae; phylum Streptophyta; class Magnoliopsida; order Malvales; family Malvaceae; genus Durio; species Durio zibethinus. Next base: position 7,936,227 of record NC_143174.1, on the reverse strand, counting down.
TGGTGAGGGTGGATGTGGCAGTGGTAGCGTTGATGGTGTATTGCGGCGGTAAATTGGTGGTGATGAATGGTTTTGACATATGGAGAAGGTTTTGGAATAGAGAGGACTGAGTTTTGCATAGTAAAGCAAACATTTTTCCTAGGGGTTAAGACTACATTTTGCTGATTCTTATGTCGAAAACGAAGACAAAGGCTTTCAAGTATAACCAGAAACTTAGAAACTGTCCAATTTCCAATCTAACTTGAAATATAACCAGAAGACAAAACAAGTCTCGTTTGCTTCAGGGCTCAAAAGTGTTCTATTTTCTTTGCTTTAGTTAAAAGAAAGAAAGTTTTTTTTGGGTTTGTTAGGATCTATGAATACGATACAATGCAAATAGAGCAACATGATAATTTTTAAAAAATAAAAACACAAATATAGTAAGTGTTATAACGTATAAATCCGTGAATCTATCACTAGATATGAATTAAAAGAGTCGCCACACTACAAAAGTTTTGGTTTTTAGTAGTGTTTTTTTTTTTTTACGTTATAAACATCACTAAAAGATTAGCGACGTTTATAAATGTCACTAAAAGATTAGTGACATTTGCGAAAAACGCTAGTCAAAGTATCGGCTATACACGTATCACAAAAAATAGTGGTGTTTTCTATAAAACGCTATTACATTTGCGACGTTTGTATCTGATAAATGTCATTATATTAGCGGCATTTGTATTTGGAAAACATCACTATATTAGCGACGTTTGTACCTTTGACACGCCACAAATTAGTGGCGTTTTTATAAAAAAAATATAGTTACTTTAGTGGTGTTTGTATCACAAAAATGCCTCTAATTTAGCTCGTTTTCTAGCAAAAACGCTGCTACTTTTAGTGGCATTTTATGGTACAATGCCACTAAATTATTCATTTAGTGACATTCTTGAACACAAACGCCGTAAAATTGAGAAATATATTTTTTTTAAGTAAAAAATTTTTGTTAATATTTATTATTTTCATAAATGAGCTTAAATTCATATACTAAAATTAATATAAACTTAATTCACTTTCAAATATGCATCTAATTAACACAAAATTTAATAATTAGTATAATAACATTCAATTTTTTTAATACATTAACAAAATAAAAATTAAAATATATGAAATTGATGACTGCATACATTTTGAGGGCTGCCAATTGATGAAGAAATTTTTACACCTTGCTCACTAGCATGCTCAAGAACCTATTGAATAATAGCATACAATTTTTAACACTTCATTGTAAGCTTTTTTTATATTAAAAAATAAAATATTTACTAAATATAATACTTGAGTTGAAAGACCACCGAGATCAGTTCCTGGAAATTGTTGTTGCACAAAATTCATAAGATGATCGAATCGGTCATGCAACTACAGAAATTTTGCACGCTCTTATTCCATTTTAGCACGTTCTTCCTCAATTTTGGCACACTCTTGTTCTCTTTCTGCTTTCATTTGCTGGAAATGTTGTTGTATAGTTTGCAACTCCTCTCTCAATATCGAAATGTCTTGCGAAGACTGACTTGCTGAGAATGTAAATTGCTGAGAGCTACATCCATAGTAGGTAGATGGTGCTAGACCCAATCCAAGGCCTCAGACCCGTCTATGCCTTTCCTTTCCACCAACTTCTATAAATTTTTTATTTTTTAATTCTTGCATGTTGAGAGAACCATCAGATGCTATTTTAATCTCAGCAGCCATTTTCTTTTTCGTTTTTTCTTGTAAATTAGTCGTATACAACTATCAAGTTTAATGATTAATTGATAATATGTTAAGAAAAGTAAATATTTACTTTTTGTTATTAATAGATATTACAAATTACCATAATTTCTTGTGTTTTAACATTCATGTAAGATCCGTTTTTTTTGTGTGTGTTAAGCGAAAAAGTTTCATACGTCCAATTTGACCACCCATCTCAATCTCCTATACAAAAACATATGTTATTTGATAGGATACATATCAACCACAACTTATTCATGCATATCATGCCTGTTAATCAAGTTCAAAAATTTCAAATATTTTTAATATCATATATTTATATTTTGGCCCCTTTACAAAACAATAGTCTTAAATAGACACAAACAATAAAAACATTTTGGCCTTTCACACATATTGATCATGGCAACCAAATTCAATTATTTGGACAAGTTTAATGTCATAGATTGAAGCCATTCAAACTGTTTAAAGCCATCCAAAAGTTTAATTTGTATTTTTTCCTTTTAAAGGCAAAAATAGTCCCAAATAGATGTAAACAATAACTTTGTCACCCATATCAATCATAGAAATGAAGTTCAATCAATCAGACAAGTTTAATATCAAATATTGAAACTATCCAAACTGTTTAAATTGAACAATAACAAAAATTTTGTAATTTTACCTAAATAGACGTAAACAATAACTTTTTCATGCATATCATCCATCTTAACTAAGCTCAAAACTTTCAATAAGTTTAATATCATGTATTAAAACTATCAAAACTATTAAAATAGTACAATAACTGTTAATTTGCATATTTTCCTTTTAACGGCATAAAAAGTTTATTAATTGGAATAAGTTTAAAATCACAAACTTACTATTTCTTTTTGCTTTGTTGTAAAACTTTTGATCCACTTATGTGGCTATATTTCTGTTACTTTATGCTACCAATCCCAATTGGTTCTCTTTCCTATCATAAAAATAATTAGGTATATCATAGAAATACAAATATTATGAACTTAAAGCATAAAACACTTTCATTATTTTATTCTACTATACAAAGTTATAAATTAGTACCTCTCTTTTTCTTGAGAACCAAAATCTAACTAATTATTCATATTGCCACCTAATCACATTATGGGTTAGATTTTTCATCATCACCTCTACAGTTGTATTTCTATCGAAATACTTATTCTTTAAATTATGGTTATAATCTTTCCATTTCTTTCCCAATGACTTAAGCACAAATGAAGTTGATATTTCAAGTACAAATCTTGACTGTAATAATATAAAAAAAGAACAGTTTAATCAATAAAGAAAATTTAAAATAATTAAATTTTTTTATATGCAATTAATTATAATAATACCTCAATAAAGTTTAAAGCATTGGCCTTTACTTCTGCTGGAACTTTATGTCATGTTTCATAATAAAAATATAATTTCATTCCATTACAGGCAAGCATGCCTAGAAATCCAGCCAACAGTTGAGCCTCTTCACCAATTGGTTACCTATCAGAGTTTGCAAACACTACAATACACTCGTTCGGAGGTAGTGCAAACAATTCTTTCAAAGTTATCCGACCTCTAGTCTTTTATTAACCATTGTTATCAACTGTAAAAATTAAAAAAATAAATTTGTAAAATGGCAATACTTTTATCATTATAATCAATTTGTAAATATGGGGTATATGATACCTGTATTCAAATTCAAAGAATAATCAATTGATGGGATACTATCTAAACTTAGACCTCCCGTATTGCTAGATCCAATATCAGTTGAAGGGTTGAAGTGACAAAGTTAGATTCAATAATATGTTCATTCCCCTTTAAAGGATTCAAACCATTGCCAATATCAACAGGTGCCGTAGACGATTTTGAACTAATATCTCTTATATATATTCCTTTCAATCTACTCCTCCACATTATAGTTTATCTACATCATAAAAACAAATATATAAAAGATATTAGTTAAGAACAAATATAAAGACATTGATAAGTTAAGAAATCATAACCTACAATACAAAAAGAACATATCGATTTAATTAAATCAAAAGATATTGTCTGATTTACAATACAATAAATATATAATAGCGAATGTGACATTAATTACATACAATCATTTACTATATTATGTCTTAAACAATCGAATTACAAAATATAGATGATCCATCATGGTTCATAAATGTCTTCATTAACATAATCGCAGACCCACTGACCGTAGGTACTGATGACATTTTCATCCAAGTTTTGTTTAGTAAAAGGATAACATTCAGTTCCATGTTCAACATCATGTCTTGTATCTAACCCCATATTAAATAAGCTTTAAGTGTGTTTCGAAGAACAACAAACCAACCCAATTCTTTGGGATCTTCAGAATAAAAGACTTGTTTGACTTGAGATAAAAAAAATATAAGGTTTATCAATGAGTTGTTGTCCAGTGTTAATTAATCAAGAAAAATTCACAAGTGTAAATCTATATCGATCTTTCTTAATACACCTCGCACTATTCATATTAGCCTAATCACGCCAAAATAAGACAACTTTCCACTTGCCATATAATCCAACTCAATGATATCATTAATCATGCCATAATAGTTAACATTTCCCTTTAAAGGGTTTGTGTCCCTAGAACTAGCATAGCTAGTCATTGATGAAGTAACAACAACTCTTAAATTTTGTGTACTACTAAATCTCTCATGAGATTTAGTGTAAAATCTAAATCCATTGATGATGAAAACCATTGTGTCATTTCATAATCCTGTTCGAACCTTGTGAAAGACACTTTACCTCTTCACTAACAAGCCTTCCACTCTAAACCTATAAAAATGGAATAAATATATAAATGTTAATAATGTTAATTATACCATAAGCATTCTATATAGATTTCTCATAAAGAAAAGTATGGCATTATTTACAGTTGCTCCTAACCATTCATGAAAGTTTTCGGTGAACAACTTATCAAGCTCTCGAAAGTTTGATCATCGATAATGTGTGAGAGCTCTCAAATTATTTTTATACTCATTGCAAAGCATCATGATAAAGTATTAACAATAAAAAATACAATAAATTATGCTTATTGTAATGAATAATTTTCTTGCTAAAAAACTTACGTGCGAAATGATTCAATAGAGTCATGATGAAAAAGAACATATCGATGTGCTTATGCCTAAGATTTATCATCTAACTCTACCATTTCAGCTTTGCCTATTGGTTGTCCAAAACTTTGAAAAAGATAATTGTAGACAGAGTTTATGTTGTTGCATACCAACATTTCTCGATGATCTATTAAATCTCCTTTCAACATCTTTCAAATAACAAGAATAAAATGTCGTGCACTCTTCTACTAAATATCCTTTAGCAATAGAACCTTCCAGATAGCGTTTGTTGTAACAATAAGACTTTAAACTCTCTAAAAACCTATTGCATAAAACATTAGTCATATATCTTTTTAACTAGAATGGCATGATCATCAATAAAACCTTAATCAATCTATTAAACAATAATACCTTTCGATAAGATACATCCATCGATAATAAATCCACCCACTGACTTTTGCTTCATATGGAAAGTGAATAACCAGATGCATCATAATAGTAAAAAAGTTTGGAGGAAAAATCTTCTCTAAATAGCATAAAGTAATCACGGCTCGATCTTGAAGTTTGTCAAGCTCTTCCATATTCATACATTTCCCACATAAAGATTTAAATATATTACTCAATTCAATTACCATAGAAGTGACTTGCTTTGACATTAATGAATGTAAAGTAATTGGAAATAAGTCTTGCATCAAAATGTGATAATCATGTGACTTCAATGAAAAAAGTTTTTGCTCCATTAGATTCACACGTCTTGATATATTTGACGCATAGCTATCTAAAACTTTGACATTTTTCAAAATCTTACAAAACACATCTTTTTCAGATTTAGAAATCCCAAAACTAGTAGCAGGCAATTGATATTTGCCATTAGGAACTAACTTTGGATAAAGGTCAGGGAGAATCCCCATATTAACTAAGTCAAGCCGACTTTTTAAGTCATCCTTTGATCTTTTATTCACATTGAGAATTTTCAAGTAAAATTTTCACAAATATTTTTCTCTATGTGCATCAAATCAAGTTTATGGTGTAATAAATTATATTCCCAATAAGGTAACTCAAAAATGATACTTCTTTTTTTTCACAACTCAGACTCATTGGGGTTATCTTTTTCATCGTCCTCTTCATCACTTTGAACATCAAGATCACCAATGTCAGTATTAGTATCACCAACTTGTATAATATGAGGCCACACACCTTCAAAGATGTCCCTCACTCTTTTTTTTAAGGGAGTTATTTTTTCATATATGAAATTGATATCCTTTAACTTTGATAAGATATTAAACCCACTAATGGGTAAATGTGATCTCCTCAACTCTTTCGTCACATCAAAGAGATGTTTTTGGAATCTAAATCAATAATAATCATTTAACCATCGATGATGTCCCATATAACAAAACTTCCTACCATTAGGTAACCACTTCGAATATTTCTATATAGCACAACATAGACAACCATAATGACCTTTTGTACCCCACCAGATAAATTCATATAAGTAAGAAAATCATTGATAGTCCATAATAAAGTAGCATGTATATTAAAGTTCTCTTTTTCTGATGCATCATAGGTCTCAACTTTTTCATAATTGCTTTAACTCTTTAATAAGAGGTTGTAAGTAGATGTCTATATCATTATCCGAACTTTTTTTTCAAGAATTATTATAGACAATATAAATGACTATTGCTTCATAGTAATCCATGATGGAAAATTGTAAGGAATCGATACAACTGGCCAAGTACTATAAAAAGTACTCATCATTTTGAACGGGTTGAATCCATCAAATGCTAGTCAAAGCATTAACATTTCAAGGATCAGATGCAAGTTTGAAAACCTAGAATGAAATGATTTCTATGCTAAAAAATGTACAAAATGCCTCAATAATCCATATTTGTCCACTTCTCATGATGCCACCTCATTGAATCTATAGTTTTTTAAGACATGAAGAGTTGTTGAAGTCTTGGTATTAATTAAAAATAGTGTAAAACCTTAACAGGCTTCTTTTTTACACTGATCTCATCACCATCCTCATTCAACCTTTCATCGGGGTTTTTGTTCACCCAACGAGAAATACCACACACATGACAAGATTTTTTATTTTTTCTATAACCTCAATACAACATGCAATCATTGGGACAATTATGAATTTTCTCATATCCGAGACCTAAATCTTTGATCATCTTCTTTAATTCCTTACAAGATTTAGGGATTTTTGTAAAAGAAAACATTTTTTCATAAACTCTAATAATAAAGTCAAAAGTTTTCCGTCCATCCCCATAAGCATTTCAAGTGAAAAAGATGAACACAGCATGCCTTCATAAAATTTTTCATTCATATCTTCAAGCAACCTATAAAACTTTGATGCTTCTCCTTTAGGTTGTTGGTCACCTACACCTATCTCAGGTTTATCAAATTCATTCATTTCAATATTAGACTGATTAAATTCATCATTTTGGCGATAAAAATTATGACAATGTTGGTTATGAATGTTAAAAGCATCTAGCAACATGCTTTCGATGTCATCTGCTATAAAATGATCATATTGGTGTTGGAGAACCCTTGAAGTTGAAAGAACTGTAATGGAAGACCTTGACAGTACAGACTTTTCATGAAAATATCAATTAACATATCTTGAGAGAAATTCAATACAAATTAAATGTTAAAAAATAACTTGACACATTTACCAATCTATATTAACACACTTCACATATAGGCATAATATCATATTATCTTCACTTGTATTCTCAAATGCAAAATTAAGAAAAATTTTCACTCCATCTCTATACTCTTAACTTAATGTTGACTTTTGCATCCAATTCTTATCAATTTAGTACTTGCTACATTATTAGACCAAATGTATGTAGACACCCAATTTGGTCTAGGCCCAGATCATTTGGGCCTGGTCCAAATGGGTAAGTCCACTTTGTTTTTTATTTTTTATTTTTTATTATTATTTTATATTTTATATTTTATATTTTATTATTTTATTTTTATTTTATATTATATATTTTTTATATTTTATGTATTTATTATTCATTTATTTATTATTACTATTTATTAATATTTATTTATTTTATTTTATTATTTTTATTATTTATGTGTTGATATATATATGTATTATTATTTATCTATTTATATATTGTTATTTATCTATTAATATATATTACTATTTATCTATTAATTAATATATTATCCTTATTATTATCTTTTTTTTTATTTTTTTTATTTTTATCATTTTTTTCTTCTTTTATTCTTTCCTTTACCCGATTGGAGCTGGATTAGGGTAGAAATTTAAGTGTGGGATTTAATCAGAATCCGGATTGGATTCAAAGACTGAATCTCAATCCAAAAAGGAATAGGGATTGATCAAAAACTCTTCTAATCAATCCCTATAAAAGGACCATCGAATCAAAGAAAAAAATAGAGAAAAAGAGTTACTGGCTGAGAGAAAAGGTAGATGCAAAAAATATTTAAAAGCTAAAAAAGTTTTGGTGCATTTAGAACAGCTCTAGGAATTGGCAAGAATTTTTGGAGAATTTTTGTGAATTTTTTTTCTAGAAATTTTTGGAAAATTTTTAGATTTCGGTTGAATTTTTCGACGAAGGTTGAATTTTTCGGTGACTATTCTGGCCAAGTTTGAAGTTTTCAGCCAACTTCCCAGTTTTCGACAATCATTTCCAGAAACTGGTAAGTTTTTCGATGAACTTCTGACGAAAAACTCAGATTTCGGTGAAAATTTCTAAAATCTAACGGCCATTCAACCGGAGTTCTTCGGGTTTTTAGAGAGAAGGGAGAGAAAAAGAAGAAAAAGAGAGAGAGGAAAGAAGGGTTCTGTTGAAAAAATCAAGGAATCAACCTTATATACCTTCTCAAAATGACGTCGTTTCTGCGTTAAGTAACCCAGAGGATCTACACGTTTTGCTAAGATCCGACTCGACCCGAGAGCTGACCCGTTTTCGACCTGCATTCAACCCGTTTCTCTGAGCCGTTAGCCGAGCTGACGCCCCTAAGCTGTGTCTCTGAGCCATTTTTTCTTTCTTAAGTCGAGCCGAGCCGCAAGCCGAGCCGTTCTCAAGTTTTTTTTTCTTTTTTATTTATTTATTTATTTATTATTATATCATAATTGTTTTATATTTTTATTTTTATTTTTATTTTTATTTATTTTCATTTTCATTTTTATTTTATTTTTTTTATTTTATTTTTTTTAAATAAAATTATTTTTGAGGAAAAGTTGAAAGTATCAATTATCCTTAAGAATAAATTCTCAAAAAAGAAAAAAATTTTTGAGGGAAAGTTGAAAGTATCAATTTTCCTCAAAACTAAAAGTTTCCAAAAAATATTTTAAGGAAAAGTTGAAAATATCAATTTTACTTAAGAATAAATTTAAAAAAAAAAAGGGTTTTGAGGAAAAGTTGAAAATATCAATTTTCCTCGAAATTAAAGTTTTCAAAAAAATATTTTTGGGAAAAAGTTGAAAAGTTGAAAGTATCAATTTTCCTCGAAATTAAAGTTTCAAAAGAATATTTTTGGGAAAAAGTTGAAAGTATCAATTTTTCCTACACAAAAACAATCATTTTTTCCTTTTTATTTTTTAAAATGTTAAATAATCCGACGATGAAGCCTTTGCAAGTGAAATAGTAGTTTTCTCGCATACTCTTGAGGTGAGGGGATTTTTTCAATTTTTTGCTAAAAGTATTAGAGTTAATTGAGAACAATTTTCAATAACTAATTACTAGGTAAATTTTTAAGGCTTATTAGATAACATAAAATTAAGCTGGTACCATCTTTTGATGGGCGTTGTGAGGGTACTATAACCTTCCTCACATGTAACCGAACTTTCAAACCTTATTCTGGCTAGTAGACCCGAACCTATTCTTTTAGGGACCTTTAAACGTAGGTGTTCCCTAAAAGGATAGATTTCTTAGGTGGCCAATCACACCTAGACAAAAAAGATTGGTGGCGACTCCTTAAGTTAATATCTAGTGATGGATCCCCGGATCTAGATGTTATGACAACTTGGTGACTCCGCTGGGGACTCTGAGATTCAGACCAGCAAATAAATTTGTGTTATCTAAAAGCCTAATAAAATTGAGCCTTTTTGTATAGATTTTTTATTCATTCATGTTTATTTACTTTATTAATTATGTCATTCATATGTATATGCATAACATGAGCTCTATACCCAAGCTCCATCCCTCTAAGAGAGAGTAAAGTACCTATTACTTTTGTGAGGTTTAATGCCTCCGTAGTGGCTAGCGAAATACTCCCATTCAAATTGAATATTTTTCGCTTGTAGCCTGTAATGGGTGAAGATTAGGGTGCCTTACTAGTCTGTGATGGACAATGATGTAAAGAGCAATTTGAAAACTTTTAGATTTTAACCTTGAACCACATATAGTGAACCTTAGAAGTGCCTAAACCTAGGATAGAGCCCTTTCTACCCAATGATAGATATACCCTAAAATTAAGACACAAAAAGGGTGTTTATCTAATCATTTTGATTGTCTGACTTTGTGCATAATTTTCATTATCATATGTAACATTATGCATCAGCATCACTTTCATTTCATCCATGAAACTAACTATGTTGTTTGTTTGATTTTATGCATTGGCATTACTTTCATGATCATGTTTTAACACAATCATTTGCATCCATTTCATATTAGATTTCATTCAAAAAAATGTACATTTCATTCGTGCATCAAAGCATCATACATAAAGCATAGCATAACATTTCTAATCATAATTATGGTGCTATAGGTTCAAGGATAGCTTCATCTAGTGAGAACCCTATCCATCAATACAACACAAGAGCCAGAGCTAGACAAATGGAGCAGAAAAACTCTCACAGATTTGAAAAGCTAGAAAAAGCATAGGAAAAAATTGAGAATGAGTTAAGTAAAATTTTGAACGCTCTCAATAAATTAAATAAAGGGAAAGAAGTAGAAGAGAACACAAGCCAACAAGGTCCTGCATCATAAAAAATGACTGACCCTCTATATCCTTCAGGTTTTGGCCCACCTCAAGCCCAGTCTACTCAAGAGGTTTCACCGCAACACTTCACATAACCAACATATCTTGGAATACCGTCGGCTTCCAACCCAGGCCATTATAATAGCTATGTAAATCTTATTTTTATTGAAAAGATAGTAGAACCAATTCTTGATCTAGATGATTTGAAAGAGAAGGAGAAAAAAAAGATAAAAGTGAAAACTCAGGAAAGCTCTAAAATTAGTATGCTAGAACAAAAGCTGCGGGCTATGGAAGGATTTGGTTTCTATGGTTCAATTAATGCTGCTGGACCTTGCTTAGTCCCTGATGTGGTCATTCTTCATAAGTTCAAAATACCAGAATTGGAAAAATATGATGGTACGAAATGTCCTAAAACCCACATCACCATGTATTACAGGAAAATGATAGCTCATGCTCATTATGAAAAACTCTTGATGCATGTCTTTCAGGATAACCTGATAGGCTCAGCGATCAAGTGGTATGTTCAGCTGGATAAAACTCGCATCACTCTTGGAGCGATATGGCTCATGACTTCATCAATCAATATCAACATATTATCGATTTGGCCCCTGATCGTTTATCTTTATAGAACCTAAAGAAAAAGACAAATGAGTCTTTTAAAGAGTATGCCCAGAGGTGGAGGGATATTGCTTCTCAAGTACAGCCTCCTCTAACTGAGAAAGAACTACAGTGTTATTTGTCAGCACTTTGAAATCTCTTTATTATGAAAAGATGATAGAAAATGCAACAAAGAATTTCATTGACATAGTGATATCTGGAGAAATTATTGAAAGTGCCATCAAAAATGGCAAGTTGAAAGGAGGAGAAACCAAGAAGGCATCAAAAAAGAAAGAAATTGAAGCTAAAGCTGTAAACTTTGATAAACAACAATTCAAGGGTTATCAACCCTATCCACCTCAAGGTTACTCTTCGTACTATCTTGTTATGAATAATGCCTCATCCTACCCATACCAGCTAGTTCCACAACCACTTTATTCATCCACACACCGATCAATTTTTAACCCTTAAGATCTTACATATAGCCTTAACATTCAAGCTCCTGCAAGAACCCAATTTCGCTCTAATAATCCAGCAAGTGGTTCACGAGAACAACGGATTACTCGAGAAAAATTTGTATTTGATCCAATCCCCATGACTTATACAGAGTTATATCGAGAACTCTATAATAGCCATTTGATTGCCCCCAACCATGTGGAGCCACTTAAGCCACCCTATCCTAAGTGGTATGATCCTACAACCCACTGCGACTACCACTATGGAATTCTGGTCATTCTACTGAAAATTGCATTCCTTTAAAGCATAAGGTGCAACGGTTGATTAACGATGGAATGGTAAGTTTTGATCAAGAAAAAGTAACAACACCTGATGTTAGTGCTCTGAGTGACGATCAAGAACACATTGGTCAGAAAGGGTCTGAAGAGTCACAATAAATTGAGGAGCAAGATGTCAATAGAGATTCTTCACCTGATCGCATAGGGAGATAATTTTGAAGAATGGAGATAAGGCTGGTTAAAGGTTTCTTTTATAATTTTAGGATTTTTTTTCGAGTAATGTTAGATTTCTTTTTGCAATATGACTTCACTTGTTATCATTTTAATAAAGGTAAGTTAATGCATTTCATTACATTTTCTCTTTCACTCGACCATTACTCTATGCTCTGTTACCTTTCATAAATTTACATTCCCATTCTCAAATTTCAGATGATGAATATTTAGACAATGATAACAATAATTCTAGGATTTAATTTTGAAAACTCATCCACATTAATATGAAGAGATCATTTGAGCAAAAAAGTAAGTTGTTACCAGAGGTGAAATAGATATGTCTTGAAGATGTGTAATCTTTTATACAAGTTCATGAGCTTTGTTCAATAGATGATGTTCAAGAAAAGTATTCACAATTGAGATGAAAAATGGCCATCTTTCTTTTACCACTCGAAAAACCATTCATTGCTACCCCTTTTAGCCTATTATGATTTCTTTTTCTAAAGAACCCCAACCAAGGATCACCCTCTACATTGGAGGGTAATTTTTGAAAAAAAATATATCATAAAAGGTCTCAAAGATGGAAAGAGAAAGAAAAGAAAAAGAAAAAAATAAATGCCACACATGATTTGGGGTAAAGTAATGAAAATCTTTTGTGTGAGGAAAGAAAAAATAGTGAAATGATGTGGGGGCAAAATGCCAAGTTGCATCAAATGATCCTTTAGTCTTGAACCTTTTTAATATATGTTTTGAGCCTATTATATCCATTTCTTTTATGACCCCTCACCTTGACCTACATTACAATCTTGAAAAACCTATTTGGATCAAGTGTGAATGCTTAACTTGAATGATCATATGTTGAGCGAAGACATGCTCATGATGAAACAATGCAATCATGCTACATTACTCTAAAGTTGGATGTGTGAAAGATATCAACAATGGATGAAAAATGAGAAAAAAAAGGTGATGAAAAAAAAAGAAAAAAAATAAAAAAAAATGAAAAATGAAAAAATGAAAAAAAGAGATTCAAATTAAAAACCTGAAAGGGTGATTTTGGTAGAAAAAGATCCAGGTCAAATGGTTCACACAGATGAAAGATCAAAGGTATCTGAAAGATCCTTCAAAGACGGGACAAAGTTCGCCAAGCTCAAAATGACTTCAATAGTAAATGGAATGAGTTTTTGAAAATGAATCCTAGATTAATGTTGAGAATTGTCTGAATCTTCATTGTTTGGACATACCATTCATCCCAATGACATGTATCCAATTTATTTCCTTTCTCATTTGTTTTGTACCAAAATAGATCTTCATTGATTATCTTTACCATAATTCACCTTGTGTTCTCTTATTGTTACACCCTTAGAATGAATTGAGAAAATGCTTGATTGCATTGTATTTGTCAAGAATTGAAATGATAATGAATGAATGAATATGTGCTTAAAAGAATCTTGCATCCATTTGAAAAGAAATCTAAGATGATGGTGATAACAAAATGCAAAAATGGTAAAAACCTAAAAAAGATGATTTGGAAAGATATATGATGTGACCAAATGGAGAATATGATGATGGATTGGACAATAAAATAAAGATGGGATAATTCTTGAAAAGTGGTATAACCAAGTGATGAGTACAATGATGAATTGGTCGATATGACCTGCAAGCTATGATTGAATGATTAAAATAATCAATTGACAAAGTTTGTTTTGGAATGGTTAATACACCTATGTGTAATGACCCAGTGATGGTGGATGAAACTTATTCTGAAATCTATTAGTGCTGAGAAGTCCATGAATGGTGGTCAAGTGATGATCGATTGATGAAACTTGTTTCAAAATATTGAGAAATCGAACAAGGAAGACATACGAAATGGTGGAGTTTTGAGAGCCATATTACCACAATTATTTAGAATTTTGTTACATAGACATTCACATTACATGTGCCATGGTGGCATCGTCGCTTGAATAGTACATGCACATAATTTGATGAATTAAACTTTTTTTGGACATGCATGGCACTATGAGAATATAGGTTACTGCATTTGCATCATTAAGAAGGTATTTGCATCTTTGGTCATAACATTCATTCATGCAAATTTTTGAGTCACTTGAAAAAAAATTGTGAATATTTTGATGAGAAATTTTTAGAACTCAAATAAGAATCTTTGAGTTTCAAAATGAGAATCTTAAAGGAGTGAAACCCTAAAGTTTGTCGAATGTGAATCTTCGAACTAGAATGAAAAGTTTTGAATTTTTGGATGTGAATCCTAAGCTTGCCAAATGCGAACCTTTAAAAAGCCTTGAACTTTTGGATGTGAGCCTCCAAAATTCAAATGAGGATCTTTGATGTGAGTCTTACAAGTTACAAATGTAAATCTTGAGATCTTGCAAATTTGAACGAAACTGAAATCTTGAGAATCAAATTTCAGTAAATTCTTACGAAGTTGGAAAGTTCTTGCGAATCTGAACCTATGAATGTTGAACTCAAATTGTGAATCCTTGAGTTCCCATTACAAAATTCCTTCAATCACGATCCATAATTCCTTTGAACATGATTGTCAATGAGAAATTTACTTTTCAAAGTTGTGGTGCCTTTATTTAGAGGAGCAATTTATTTTCCAAAGTTGTGGTTGCCTCAATTTAGAGGAGCAATTTACTTTTCAAAGTCGTGGTTGCCTCTGTTTAGAGGAGCAATTTATTTTTCAAAGTTGTGGTACCTCTATTTAGAGGAGCAATTTATTTTTCAAAGTTGTGGTGCCTCTATTTAGAGGAGTAATTTATTTTTCAAAGTCGTGGTTGCCTCTGTTTAGAGGAGCAATTTATTTTTCAAAGTTGTGGTGCCTCTCTTTAAAGGAGCAATTTCTTTTTCAAAGTCGTGGTTACCTCTATTTAGAGGAGCAATTTACTTTTCAAAGTTGTGGTGCCTTTGTTTAGAGGAGCAATTTATTTTCCAAGGTCGTGGTTGCCTCTAGTTAGAGGAGTAATTTACATTTCAAAGTCATTGAGCCTCTGATTAGAGGAGCTTTAATCATTTTCAAAGTCGTTGAGCTTCTGAATAGAGGAGCCGTTTATTTTTCAAAGTCGTTGAGCCTCTGATTAGAGGAACTTTATTCAGTTTCAAAGTCGTTGAGCCTCTGAATAGAGGAGCAATGTTTATGTTTTTCAAAATTATTGAGCCTCTGCTTAGAGGAGCCTTGATCAAATCTTAAACACAAAAAAATGAAAGAAAAAAAAAGAGGTCGAGTTGAGTTGTGATTGGATGTCTATGTCTTTACGCAATTTCTATTTCACAGAAAATGTGCAAAGAGAGGTAGCTGTAGACACCCAATTTGGTCCAGGCCCAGATCATTTGGGCCTGGTCCAAATGGGTAGGTCCACCTTGTTTTTTTAATTTTTTTATTATTATTTTGTATTTTATATTATTTTATTTTATTTTATATTATATATATTTTATATTTTATGTATTTATTATTCATTTATTTATTACTACTATTTATTAATATGTATTTATTTTATTTTATTATTTTTATTATTTATCTGTTGATATATATTATTATTTATCTATTTATCTATTATTATTATTTATCTATTAATATATATTACTATTTATCTATTAATTAATATATTATCCTTATTATTATCTTTTTTTTATTTTTATTTTATTTTTATCATTTTTTTTTCTTTTCTTCTTTCCTTTACGCGATTAAAGCTGGATTAGGATAGAAATTTGAGTGCGAGATTCAATCAGAATCCGGATTAGATTCAAAGACTGAATCCCAATCCAAAAGGGAATAAGGATTGATCAGAAACTCTTCTGATCAATCCTTATAAAAGGACCTTCGAATCAAAAGAAAAAACAGAGAAAAAGAGTTACTGGTTGAGAGAAAAGGTAGATATATAGAAGATTTAAAAGCTAAAAAGGTTTTGGTGCATTTAGAACAACTCTAGGAATCGACAGGAATTTTTGGATAATTTTTAAGAATTTTTTTTCTACAAATTTTTGGAAAATTTCTAGATTCCAGTTGAATTTTTCGACGAAGGTTGAATTTTTCGGTGACTATTCCAACCAAGTTTGAAGTTTTCGACCAACTTTCCAGTTTTCGACAATCATTTCCAGAAAACCGATCAGTTTTTCAATGAACTTTTAGTGAAAAACTCAGATTTCAACGAAAATTTTCAGAATCTGACGGCCATTTAACCTGAGTTCTTTGGGTTTTTAGAGAGAAAAGAGAGAAGAGGAAGGAAGAGAGAGAGAAGAAAGAAACGTTCTGCTGAAAAAACGAAGGAATCAACCTTATATACCCTCTTAAAACGACGTTGTTTCTGCATTAAGTAACCCAGAGGATCCGCGCATTTTGCCAAGATCTGACCCGACCCGAGCGCTGACCCACTTTCAACCTGCGTTCAACCCGCTTCTCTGAGCCATTATCCGAGCTGAGTCGACGCCCCTGAGCCGCGTCTCCGAGCTATTTTTTCTTCCTCAGGCCAGTCGAGCCGAGCTGTTCTCAGGTTTTTTTTTCGTTTTTATTTATTTATTTATTATTATTATATCAGAATTGTTTAATATTTTTATTTTTATTTATCTTCATTTTTATTTTATTTTATTTATTTTATTATTTTATTTTTTAAATAAAATTATTTTTGAGGAAAAGTTAAAAGTATCAATTTCCCTTAAGAATAAATTCTCAAAAAAAAAAAAAAAGTTTTGAGGAAAATTTGAAAGTATCAATTTTCTTTAAGAATAAATTTTCAAAAAAAAGAGAGTTTTGAGGAAAAGTTGAAAGTATCAATTTTTCCTACACAAAAACAATCATTTTTTTTCTTTTTATTTTTTAAATGTTAAATAATCCAACGATGGAGCCTCTGCAAGTGAAACAATAGTTTTCTCGCATACTCTTGAGGTGAGGGGATTTGTTCAATTTTTTGCTAAAAGTATTAGAGTTAATTGAGAACAATTTCTAATAACTAATTACTTAGTAAATTTTTAAGGCTTATTAGATAACAAAAAATTAAGCTGGTACCATCTTTTGATGGGCGTTGTGAGGGTGCTATAACTTTCCTTACACGTAACCGAACTCCCGAACCTTGTTCTGGTTAGTAGACCGAAACCTATTCTTTTAGGGACCCTTAAACTTAAGTGTTCCCTGAAAGGATAGATTTCTTAGGTGACCAATCACACCTAGACAAAAGAGATTGGTGGCGACTCCTTAAGTCAATATCTAGCGATGGATCTCTGGATCTAGACGTTATGACAATGTATATAAATAATTTATATGAAAATGAACATGTCAAATACTTAAGTTTATTATGTTTTAAACAAAAGATAATAACAAAACCAGTATTTACAGAAAATGGGAACTCCTTGTTGTGAAGTATTTTATCAGGTACCTGATATTATGAATATTACAATCTACTACTAAAGTAGACAATGCACAAGAGTTTTTGTAGTTGGGGTTGAAATAAGGTAAAACAAGTATAGAGAAAGCCCAAAAAATAAAGAAAAGGAAAAGGAAAGGGAAGTGGATGATAGGTTACAAATGGGTATTTGAGGAAGGTGGGTTTTGGAGAAAATTGTTTAAACCAAAAAAAAAATCGCCAATTACAAAAGTTGAAGGAATAGTCAAATTAAGTAAAAATATCAGTAAATAACTAATGAATAGTCGAAATAGGGTTCTAAAAGGCAATGCTTGAATAGTATAAGCTGAAGGAAAGGAAAAGTAAATTGTAGTTGGTATGGAAAGAGAAATAATAAAATAATGAAAACCAAGCTTCAAGTTGGTGATTAGATGTGCTAAGTTTGGGGATAATTTTATTGGACTAGATTATAGAAGGCATTTACTAAAAAAAATGCCTTCGCTAATTTTCTCATATATATTTTTGGAATATATTATAGGTGCTATCAATAGAATCGTGTAGAATTGTTTGCGATTATTAAAGGCGTTTACACCCCGAAAACGCTTTTCAAAATTTCATCCAATTTTTATGGTGTATTTAATGAAAGAGTTTATTCTAGAATAACGTCTTCACTAATTCCTACTAATTTACGTACATAATAATTGAAGGCATTTTCTAAAAACAAACGCCTTCAATAATTTCTCTTAAAATTTTTGGGATTATTAAAAACATATTCCAGTGAAAAATGGCTTCAATATTCCACAACTCAAATTTTAAGATAGTTAGTGTAGGTGTTTATTCTAGAACACCGCCTTCACTAATTCTTACTAATTTACGTACATAATAATTGAAGGCATTTTTTTAGAATAAATGCCTTCAATAATTTTCTCTTAAAATTTTTGGGATTATTAAAGGCGTTTTCCAATGAAAAATGCCTTCAATTTTTCATAGCTCAAATTTTAAGACGGTTAGTGAAGGTATTTATTCTAAAAAAATGCCTTCACTAATTTACGTACATAATTAGTGAAGGCATTTTTTTTTATAATAAATGCCTTTAATAATTTCTTTTAAAATTTATTTTTTATATTACTAAAGGCATCTTTTAGTGAAAAATGCCTTCAATTTTTCATAGCTCAAATTTTAAGACGTTTAATGAAGGCATTTATTTTAGAAAAACACCTTTACTAATTTCTTCTAATTTACGTACATAATTATGGAATGCGTTTTTTGAAAACAAATGCCTTCACTAATTTTCTCTTAAAATTTTTGGGATTATTAAATGCGTCTTCCAGTGAAAAATGCCTTCAGTTTTTCACAATTGAAATTTTAACACGATTAGTGAATGTGTTTATTCTAGAAAAATGCCTTCACTAATTTATGTACATAATTAGTGAAAGCCTTTTTTTATAACAAACACCTTTAATAACTTTCTTTGAAATTTATTTTTTAGATTACTAAAGGCATCTTTTAGTGAAAAACTCTTTCAATTTTTCACAGCTCAAATTTTAAGACGTTTGGTGAAAGCGTGTATTCTAGAAAAACACATTTACTAATTCTTTCTAATTTATGTACTTAATTATTAAAGGCATTTTTTTAGAACAAACGCCTTCACTAATTTCTTCTTAAAATTTTTAGGATTATTAAAGGCGTTGTCTAGTGAAAAACGCCTTCAATTTTTCGTAACTCAAATTTTAACATGGTTAGTGAAGGTATTTATTTTAGAAAAATGCCTTCACTAATTTATGTATATAATTAATGAAGGTATTTTTTGAGAATAAATACCTTCAATAATTTTTTCTTAAAATTTTTTGGATTATTAAAGGTGTCTTCAAGTGAAAAAGGCCTTTAATTTTCCACAACTCAAATTTTAAAACATTTAGTGAAGACGTTTATGCTAGAAAAATGCCTTCAGTAATTCCTTCTAATTTACACGCATAATTATTAAAGGTATTTTTTTAGAACAAACACCTTTACTAATTTTCGTTTAAAATTTTTGAGATTATTAAAGGCATCTTTCAGTGAAAATACCTTCAATTTTTCACAACTCAAATTTTAAGACAGTTAGTAAAGGCGTTTATTCTAGATAAATACATTTACTAATTTACGTACATAATTAGCAAAGGCCTTTTTTTTTATAACAAACGCCTATAATTATTTCTTTTGAAATTTATTTTTTAGATTACTAAAGGCGTCTTTTAGTGAAAAACGCCTCTAATAATCTTTAAGTAAAATTTTAAGGGGATTATTGAAGGCATTTTTTGAAGAAAAATACCTTTAATAATAAATTTTATGTTCATTCCCTATCTTAGACATTGGACTCACAGACTATTAGTACACAAAACGAATAAAAGCTATATTAATCAACCAAACCAAACCCATAAACATATTTCTATTAGACTTTCGGTTTCTTTATCCCTATCGTCACCACCTACCATCAACAAATCAACGGCGCGCACCTTTCTATTTACTGGTATGTCTTTATAATTTTTGTTTACTGTATTATTTATATTATTCAATAGAGCTATTTTTTTCGGTTCATTACTATTTACATATAGATATATATATTTTAATTAATTTCACCATAAGCATAGCCATCCAAGCACCTATCATTGCATGTATGCTATTTCTATGTAGTTTTCTATTAATAATATGGTTTGCTGAACCTTGTTGTTTGATATTGCTTTGCTGAATAATATGCTGAATCGTTTGCTAAATGGTCATTTTGAATGGTTTGCTGAATGGTATTTTTGAATGGTATGCTGAAGGGTGTTTTTGAGTGGTTTGTTGAAGGGTGTGTCTGAGCATATTGCTAATTGGTTTGTTGAGTGGTGTTTCTGTAAGTAATATGGTATTGGTTGTATTTAATTAAGTACAGTTTTAAATTTAGACATTCATTTTGTGTAATTTGTATAATTATGACCAAAATCGTAGGTATTATGAATTTCGAACAACAGCATTCTCCTTTTATTGAACATGCAAAAGATACACCTATAGGCCAAAAAAAAAAAAAGAAGGGGCCCAAATAAACAAATTAAAGTGAGTGACACAAAAATTCACGTTGACTTCAATCAAAGTGGACAGCCTGTGTCTAAAAAAGCTGCCAAGATGGCTACTCATATTGAAGCCGTCGTCCATCATAGGATTTTAATTAAGTACACCAATTGACGACGAGTTCCTGATGATCTTAAGGATGATATATGGCAGCCGGTTGTGGTATGTTTATTCAACTATTTTGTAAAATTTGTTAAATGATCATTTAATTGAAATTCAATGTGTTCTTACTAATTGTGTTAAATAATTCAAGAACAGTTCGACATCCTAATTGACTTTAAAAAGATTGTGTTGCAAGCTACTGAGAAAGCATTCGAAGACTTTAAAAGCATATTGACAACCTAATATATTTTACCATTGGCTGATCAAGGTGATATAGTGAATGTTCCACCTGCGGCATATACAGATATGGTAAGTGTTAAAGATTGAACAAATTTTGTTCGATATCGGCTTTTAAAAGATTTCTCAGTACGTAAACCAATTATCAAAAATATTGTTTATAAGTCTTTATGCATTATAGCATTTGATCTTCATATGTGATTGACGTAATTTCTTTCTTTTGTAGATAATCAAAGAAAACCAACAGAACATTTAGGCCAAACAATAATGTCACCATCGGACAGCGAGAAAGTGATATGTAAATGTGAAGTATGAGCTTGTATGTATTCGCACAATTATTTTATACTCATTAATGAATATTTATGAATATTCATTTCATACATTTTGATTCATTTATTACAGTAATTTAATAGGCATTAGCAAGCTCTAGCATCGAAGTTTTCAGATGAGACGTTTGAAAGCAAAGACATCTATGGAATGATGGATCCTTTGTAGATAAAACAACTGAAGAAATGGCAAAAAAGATTGTATGTATAACTACTTTTTTAATATAATATGATTGGCATTATGGTTGTATGCATGACTATATACTAGCTTGTATAGATTTGTTGTTACAGCCTATCTTATTATTGTCTTTCAGGATGATTATGCTATCAAAGTCAAATCTAGTGAACTGACAATCCAGTATGGCGAAGATCATTTATTTTTAGCATTAGGCGCTAAAGAAAAGCTTGGTCGAGTTCATTGGGTTGGTAAATTTGTCTTGCCATCAAAGTTTTTTGGTAATTAACACAAAACCCCACGAATGAGAAATACACAATATGAAGCAATCATTAAGTAACAACACAATGAATTGATGATCGGAAGCAAGGCCTTAATGAACAACAGCAAAGACTCATTACTTTGGAGTCCATGTTGGCAGTAATGCAGTATAACATGCCAGTAGGTCGGTCTGATAGCATCGTCAATGTCAAAGAAGCTTTCATCCTCCACTACCACCTAAAAAGTATGATTTTATTTATAATTTTAATACTAATTTGTTTATTATATTTATTGATTTAGTTTTAATATTTATATTTCATTAAATATTGTAGTAGGATGTTCGAACTCACAGTATGACCCTTGCTTAGGCTATCATGGAAGAGTTTTCTAAATATTTGCTGGAGCATTTATCCGAAAAAAACTTCATAACCATTGAGTTTGAGGAAGGGCTATTTGATAAGCCATCATTTTCTTTCATTGGTGTGGAGAAGGTTAAATAATTTGGTGAACTAGATAAATTATCAGCTGTTGATATCATTGCTTATACGAGGTTAGCTTATAAATACAAATATGCACATTCAATATGTAGTAATCTATATTAAGGTGTAATACTAACTAGCAGTGTTGATTGTTATCGTGTAACTTCCTATATAAAGAGCTCAAAGGGATATAGTTGACCAACAGATTTAGATTTTTTGACCCGAATTTCATTAGTGAGCAGAGTGGCACGTCCCTTATCTTACTAATCATGTGATCCAATGCATGAAAAGATCAACTGATTATTATTTACTCTAGTATAATGTGCAGTAAGTTATATTTCAACCTTAATTATTCTAACATTACCTAAATCTGATCTGATGCGTAATCTGAGTATATCATTGTTATTATTTTGCAATCGTCATTGGATGCTTATTGTGATTGACATAAAATCCTTAACGCCATACTTACTTAATTCAATTAATCAAACGGTGATGCCTAACCCCGATATTCAAACTTTTATAAAAAGGTATTACACTTTATTATATTATATATCTTCTATTTCTTCATAAGTAATTTCATTTATGTATTAAGTAATTTTTTTCTTTTCAATTTAGCGTAATATCTACATTCGATAAGAAGAGAAAAAATCAAAATGGGTGTCATTATCGGTAAATGTGAAATTTATTCTTTTATGCTAAGTTTGTGTAGATAAATATTTTTTAAATCCACTCAATTTAATTTTCAAGTACCTCGTCAACCCGGTAATACTGAATATGGATATTATGTCTTTCATTTTATGCAAAAAATAGTGTTAGATGATTTTATGACCACACCATTCAAGGTTAGTAAGAATTTTATAAACTCGTTATATCTTCAAAAAAATAAAAATGTACATTATGTTTTGATTTTTTAACATTTACTTCTAATATTTTTTATTAGTGAGAGAGTAAAGAAAGCTTCATGGAAGAGGAACTAGATGAAGTTCGTAAAAAATGGTATGAGTATGTTTTATCACTTATTAATGTTGATAAACCTTTAGGTTAGACATTGTTGGTTAAATGTAAATATATGAAGAACAAATTGTTATAATATTTTTAACATGCCATGTTGAATGGAAACTTTAAGTTTGTACATTGGGGTATTGGTTTAATATTATTAGTATACTTAATATGAATACACTATGTGTACTTAATATATTATTGAGTATGATTATTTCAAAAAAATATATTAATATGGTAACGTTATCAGTTTTAATTTTGGATGTGTGGTCAATTTATTGAAATACAACAATATTCATTATGTAAATTCCAAAATATAATTCATAGTATCACATATATAAACTAAATATTTTATGGGCATAAATATACAATTAACTTCAAATGATTTTTTGGCATAAATCTACGATTGACTTAACATATACAATATCAAATATATATTTTTTTATGGGATTAATAAAGGCGTTTTTAGCAAGAAAATACCTTGAATCATCCCTAACAAAATATTATTGAAGGCGTTTTTTGCCAAAATCACCTTCAATAATCCCACTAGAAATTTTATTGTGTGGAATATTAAAAGTGTTTTGGGCAAAAATGCCTTTAAAAATCTGTTCCAACTTTTTTGTATGATTATTGAAGGCATTTTAAGAAAAATCGCTTTCAATAATACCAACTAAAATTAATTGAATAGATTATTAAAGGTGTTTTCCTACTATTAACACCTTGAATAATCCCTAACAAAATGTTATTGAAGGCATTTTTGAAAAAAATCGCTTTCAATAATCTGACCATTCAAATTTATCATTTGAATATATTAAAGGCATTTTGAGCCAAAAATGCCTTTAAAAATCCGTTTCAACTTTTGTCTATGGATTATTGAAGGTGTTTTTGACAACAACTACCTTTAATGATCCTAAATAAAACTTATTGATTGGATTATAGAAGGCGACTTCGGCCAAAAACGCCTTAAAAAATTGGTTTCATATTTTTCTTATGGATTATTAAGGGCATTTCTTTATGAAGCCTTCAATATTCTCTCTAAATTTTTTTAAAGCAATTGCTAAAAGAGTTTTTGCCAAGAAAATACTTAGAATAATCAATTACAAATAATCTCTGCACAAACCCAAAAAAGGCTAAAGGGAAGGATTGAACCTACCACCTTATGGTTAACATCCGTACGATCCAAAAATTTTGATATGATATTTATTGAAGGCATTTTTGACCAAAAACGTCTTCAATAAGCCTGTGAAATTTTTTGGTCAAATTATTAAAGGTGTTTCTTGTAGAAAACGCTTTCAATAATCGCATATATTTTTTTATGAGATTATTATTGAAGGCGTTGTCTACCAAAAACGCCTTCAGTAATTCCCTATGAATTTTTTTTAACTAAATTATTCAAGGTATTTTCTGCCAAAAATACCTTCAGTATTCACTCAAATTTTTAAGGTAGAATTATTCAAGGTGTTTTAGTCGAGAAACGCCAATAATATCAAGTCTTGGGTGGCATTTATAAGTAACAACGTTATTATTTGAATATTTAGTTGCATTTTGATAATAAACGCCTTAAGTTTTATAAAGACACGGAAGCTAGCGACGTTTGTAATTGAAAGGTCACTACAAAACTACCACTAATCTTTTATTTTCTTGTAGTGCCACCAATCTTTTTTGTTTAGATATGATTAGCCACTTGATTGAATCTATTTTATTTAAAGAGGAGTCTCAAAATTGACTTAGGTATATTTAAATAATAGATTTTGATCTACGAAACCAAAGTTTAGGTTAGGGAGGCGGTTACGTGTGGGGAATGTTATAGCACCTCCATAGCACCCATCCAAAGGATGATACCAGTTTGATTTTAGATTATCCAAGCCTTGATCATATTTGCAATTTACTAAATTATTTAATATTAAAAATTAGTCTTAAAATTATCCCAATTGTTTGGTAGCATTTTAAGATAATTCTTTCATCTCAAAAGTATTCATAGAGACTAGTGTCCCATTTTGAAGAGGATCCATTATCGGATTTATTATAGTATTTAAGAACTCAGTAAAGTCTTCCAATAATTTGGTGAGATATTATTACAAAACTACTTTGAAAATTTTGAGAATTTCATTAAGTCTTCCAATAGTTTGATAAGACTTAATTTAAGAAGTAATCATCCAATAGTTTGGAGGATAAATATTATTTTTTTATTTTTCTCTTATTATTATTATTTTTTGAAAAAATGATTTACAAAATTTTTCAATAGTTTGGTGGATTCCATTTTAAAAATTAAATCTATGAAAATTCTCTAATAGTTTGGTAGAATTCATGAATTTATTTTGTAAGAATTTTTATTTGAAAAAAAGAATTTTTTATTTATTCTTTTAAACTTATTTGAAAAAGGTTATTTATTTATTTATTCATTATTCTTTTTCTTTTCCAAAAAGAAAATATTCTTTTTTTTAGGATATTGAATTACTAAATACAAATAAATAAAATAAAAACATAAAATAATGAAATCAAATAAATAAAATCAAAAAATAAAATAAAAATAAAAAAAGAAAACCTGCGATTCGAGTCGGGTCAGCGTTCAGGTCAATACGTGGGTCAGTAGGTTACGCATGGGTCTGAGGGTTTCCCAAAACGCTAACATTTTGGGTCGCTATATAAGCTACGTTCCAGAATTTTTTCTTAGAAACCTTTTGCTCCCTCTCTCTAGCCTCAATTATCTCTGACTTCTCTCTAGAAACCATAAGAACACCAACTAAAAACTTCAATTGAAAACTAGAGAACCCACCGATTTTTGAAAAAGTCATCAAGAAATTCAACCAAAAATTAAAAAACCACCAGTTTCTAGAAAAACTGCCAAAATCCTACTAAAAAATTCAACTTTCACCGAAAAATTCTATTAAAAATGTCAAAAATTCATCTTAAACTTAGATTTTCCAGAAAAAATTCCAACTTTCCCCAAATTTACCCAGATTCCTCTCAGAACTCTCCAGAACCTTAATCCTATCTCTAGAAACCTAAACCCAAACCTAGTAACTTCCAATCAAACCCATACAAAAATCAAAATTCCAAAAATTCTTTACTACCAAAAAAAATTCAGAACACTAAATATCCCCAAAAATCAATTGTTTCCCCTAAAAATCAACTATGTCTGTTCCTCTAATCTTTAATTTAATTTATAGGCATCCTTAGGGCAAATTTTTAAGAAACAGACAGAACCAATCCTAGGCTTGAATCCTAGGATTGGATTCTGCCTGAACCTCAAATTAGATCTAAGTTTTTTGCTAATTTTTTGGATTAATTAAAAATCCCTTAATTTGGGTTTTCATTGACCCTTTGACCCAATTCAATTCCAAGTTTTAGTTTTTTGGTCGCCAGTTAAGAAAGAAAATAAATAAATAAACAAAAAGGATGATGATGATAATAATAATAATAATAATATAAAATAGTATACTATACTATAGTAACAAATAATAATACTAATAAGAATATATAATGTCATTATCTACACGAAATTTTTTTTTTCATTTTTGTTGTATCCGGTCAAGTTTGACACATATTTCACTGTCACAAGTATCAAAGTACTGGATACAAATACAACATGAGTAAGCGAGAAGTTCAAAAGTGTCCATCCTTTATAAGTCAAAGCCATTTCTAAGCCAACTATAAGTAGTGTTCTATTTTCAAAGAATTTTTCCCTTTTGATAATTTGGTAGGTTTTTTTGGAATGAAGAAATCTTATTGGATTTATAGGGTCATAAACATAATAAGACGCACTTAAATGAAAATTAAAAAAAAAAAACACTAAAAAATTAATTACAACTAATTTCATCATAACAAATTATAAAAAATATTCCACAAAAAATTTACGAAAAAACTTGTACACAAAATTCATTTTAAGTGGAATAAATTTCAATAGTTTAGAATCAAACATTATTAGATTTTGCTAAAATATCAATATAAGATATTACTATTAGTTGAGATATTATACAAAAACATCTTTATGTTAGCTTTATTGTAGCTACATATCCATCTTCAATATTTATTACTTGTTTATTTGTTTTACATTAAAATTTTTTATATTTTTATTTAAATTTTATTAGTTATATTATATATATACCAGTGCAAATGTACAAACTTAAAACTAGTTAATTATTAGGAGCCTCGCCGACTTTTGCAACTTAATGCCCTTTTAAGTGCAAGTAGGGCATTTTTAAAGGATGGACAATACTTTTTTTTTAGGGTGTATTAAGAGTGGAAATCTACTTACACTATAGAGGCTTTAGGCCTTGCAACATTCAAAAATATCTTCTAGCATCATTTTACTTAAGGCAGCAAGAAGAGACAATAATTACCAGAAATTTGATTTTTATCAACAGAATTTTTTATCAATAATATCATGTTTTTCACCAGTAATACTATTATCGATGGAATTTTTTGTTAGTGATAGATAAGTTGGTAATATTATTCCATCGGTAATTCAGTCGATACTCCATTGGTAAAATTTGTATGTAAAAGTGTTGGTAATTAGTCAATATTTCATTAATATTATTTTAGCAATCCGTCCGTATATTATTTTAATAATTTTTGTCAAAATTAATTGTAATTTTGTAAAAAAAAAATTCTATCGATAATAAGTAAAATTCCATTGGCAAATATATTTTTCAATCATATTTAATTACATTTTATTTATAATTTTTTATTTTATTTTAGTTTCTTTAAATTTTTTTTTAAAGTAATTACATGAATATTAAAATACACATAGAAAAAATAAATAAACAAAATACTTCATTTTAATATAAAAGAATATCATAATATTTTACAAAATTATTTATGAAATCTAATTAAATAAAAATACAAAAAATACATAAATATTACAAATTTCATATAATAATTAAACCAAATAATCAAATTCATCCATGAAGAAACAATATGCTTTTCACATCTTTCTTTCTATGCCTCTTTTTAACTATTCTTCCACTATCACCAGAATAGTTATATGTCCTGCCAATGTCTTAGGCAACCTATAAGTCAAGATGTCACAACTTATACTAATTTTAACAAAACCATGATCTAGCTTTGAGTAAAAGAGAAAGTCTAATAATGAAGAACCGGCTAACTTTTTAAGCAAGATCCTTTTGGGAATTATGGTTAAGGGAAACCTGCATTTGCCAGCAACTACAGCAATTCAATTAGTACATTCGAAGAACCTGGATAAGCTTGGTAACTATTTTGAACAGATTTGAAATTTTCAATGAAATTGAAGGTAAGGAAAAAAAAATAAAGAAACTATGTAAATCTACATTTCCTATCACATTACATCTTGGATTTTGTGTAGGCCCTACTGGTTCACATTCCAAAAAGAAACACTCAAAGCATGACATTAGGCAACAAATGATCAGAACTAAAAAAGACGACATTAAAATATGGACACAGATTATTTGCATTTTTTAGGAGAGGAGAGGCAACTCCAAATGGCAAGGAATCTTACAACTTTTTCCTCGTAGAGTTCCAGAAGCTAAATTATCTTAGCATTGCATACTACAAGGATAACTAAATTCCTAATAACTTTGTAATATCAAACATTACGACCCAAATGAAGTCTATAAATGGAAATAGGATGACCAAAATGAAGTCTAAGTATGAATAAGCTAACTAGTATAATATTTCCTAGGAAATTAAAGAAATTAAAAAATTGCACTCAAGATGAGAAACCATACCTGCAAGTCCTTAGGAAATACCTCTAAAACTATAAGTATTGGTAGTTTAGAATAAGGTGTAACCTACATTGGATAGAAAGACTTAATTATCGGTGAATAAACTTAATTTTTGTATTAAATTTATTCATATTCTAAATAATTATGTTTGAATTGAAACAATGATTATATGGCAAATGATCATAAATATTTGCATATAAATTGATAGTTATTTATATAAAATCCTGACTATACAAATTATCATAACTATTTAAATAGAAAATTTTATCCATTCATTCATTATAAATAGATCTTTCAGTATAACCATTTTCACTAATTCTAATTGAAGAGTTTGAGGTTCTATTGTATCCTAGAGGCATAATTTCTTTTTAAAAAGTGTTTTTCACACATCAAAGCCAAAATTATTTTTCATTATTTCTTTGTTCTTATTTATTTTTTTCTAACAATTTAAAGGAAATTATGAAAAAGTTTTATATTTCATATTTATGGAGATGCAAGAGAAATAAATTTAGAAATGAATTCACAAAATTCGAATTCTTGAAACAATTATGAACAAAGAGAAATAATTCTCTATCGCAATGTCAAATAAGTTGTTCTTTAATTTTTATTCAAAATTAGTATAAAATTTATTTTATGCACTATTGTTGGCTACAAAATTGACTAAATGTAGTAGATATTTATATATGGGTATATGGTCAAAATGCTATTTCTAATTATTGGGTACAATGCCATAATTTTGTGAATATTGATTGAAATTGGCTAATCAATTGAGTTTAATAAATTGAAAACCCAATGCATATAAATGTTAGGATGGGGAATAGTGTAAACACAAAAAGAAAGAGTTAAAATTGATATATATTTTCCATGAAAACATGATTACGTGAATTGAAATATATGCAAGAAATCGTCATTGCTTTTGGATTGGATAATAAGCCAAATGTAGGTTTATGCATGAACTTATAACATGATTCGTTGAAATTAGCTTAGAATAGCCATAAGCCAAAATGGGCTCTATATATATGATTAAAAAAATGGATTTAGACATAATATTTGATCTATTTTGTTCAATATTAACGAGAATTTGAACAAGAAAATGGGTTTTAAGGAAATTGAGATCATTGATTGGGATCTTTGTTCACACTAGAAATTAACAGAAGTGGGCTAAATGGAGTGTCCCAATAAATTTATTTTTAATTATTTGTAGCTAATTAATACATATATTAATTAAATGCTTATTTGTTATTTTATTTTGTATGCTTATATTGTTTAGTCATGCTTGTATTAACATGCTTTGAGTTAAATGGAATGTTTATATAGTGGAGAATTTGATTAATTAAGCTTTATACTTGTTATTAATACAATTTGCTAATAACATGCATTTATTATTTGTTCAAAAGGCATGATTGAAATTTTAGTCTTGAATAAGTATGACTTTATGTTTACTCTGGCGATCGTTAAATAAAAGAATTGGAAAACATGGTTAAATTTATTAAAACCACTAGATAATGTTTTAGTTGGAAAAAGCTAGGAAATAGTAATATATATTTGCTATTTTAATATTTTATGAGATTTATTTAGAGTATCATTTTATACTTTATAGTTTGGGTAATAACTGTATGCATTATTGATATAATGATTATGACCATGTATACATCCAAGGTAAAATGCACTTATATTTAATATATCCACCATGCATATAGAATATGTAAAGGGTCTGCAAAGAAGATACTATGGAACTATAATAGAAATGCATATAAAAGGGTCATGTTCAATTGTGGTATCATAAAAATCTTGACAATGTCAAGAATATAAAGTATATATCCATATATATATATATATATATATATATATATATTAGCTAAAAATGGATATTAAGTATTTCAAGTCTTTTAATTTAATGAATGAACAAAGATCACTTAATGATGTTAAAGTCAAGGTTCCATGGGTTATCATATTTCCAACTTCTTTGGAAATACTACTTGAATGGTATTTATTTCCTATATTTCAAATATTTCGTACAGTACCTAACAAGTTATTAGGTGTTCTTATAATGGTTTCAGTACTTGCGAGATTATTAAAAGTACTTTTTTTGGAAAATGTTAGTAAATTCTAAAATCCATTTCATCGTCTAGCAACGACAACCTTTTTTTAATGAGTATTGCAATGGCCCTTTAGTTGGGTATTGGAGCAATATTACCAATTGATAAATCCCTAACTTTAGGTCTTTTTTAAATTGAATCAATTTAATAATAAAATATCATGATGTGCGTATCTAGGGAATAGTCACTTCAAAGTCAAAGTGAATTCTCTCTAGATACATTTATTCAATTCTAGTCTAATAACTTGAATACATGTTTTGTGAATTTTTTCATATGGTAATGAATTGAAACATCCATGAGCCTAGAATTGGACATGGAGAACATATGCATGGTTTGCCATATATTAAGAAATGAAGATGGATGACTATTTGAATGGAAACTCAAACTATCCTATTATTAGCATATATAGCATCTATATGCATAACATTGAAAATAAAAGTGTACAAGTCTCTGTGGTAACGAGTTTTTATAATTTCATGGTAAGGGTATCAATGAGAGCTTATATATGCACCATTAATATAAGGATTTGATAATGATGATGGCTTTCAATAAACCTAATCCTTGGAATTGAACACTAAATGAGTTATCCATGGAGAAGGAGGTATGACTTTTAAACGAATAGTGCTTTTGATAAGTTTGAAAATTATTTATTTGTATATTATACACAAACAATTTTTTTTAGTGGTTTTTACATAAAAGTGATATTTATTTAATTTTATTTGTTAATAATCATGGCTCGTATAAATGATTTACATCTCATGACTTTATTAAAAGTTTTGAGATATAGTGAAAGTATAAAATTGTATTCATTTTAGAAGTCATGAGTGATTCAAAGATTTTGTAAATATTAAAAAAATAAATTAAATAGCAAAATGAATGCTATTTGGCCCATTTGGGTGATAGACATGGTTTTGCTCATGATAAAATTATGGTTAATAGTGTTCATGATGAAATAGATTCATTTAGAAAGCATGAATTTACTAAAATAAAAATAAAAAAAAACAATTTTGAGAGTGATTATATTTGACATCATTCTTATTGATGCATACTTTCATATTGAGTTTAAATAAAAGTTTTGAAACTTTTATAAGAAGAAAATATTAAGATATAGAATATTTGCCAGTTATCTTTTACTAATGGTGGATTTAGAGGCCTCTTACTTTAAAAAAAAAAACCACCTAATAATGAAAAGATAAATGAAATGTTAACTTGATTAAGTATATATGATATCTTGATAATTAAATGAGACATTTTTTAATAAAAGAATGCACATTTGCACATGGTGAAGGTGATAAGAATCAAAAGAAATAAAACTTGTCATCATAGTATTATAAGATTTTAAGTATAATTTTATGAGCAAATTAAACAAGCTAATAAGTTTAATACACTTATTAAAGTAAAATTATAAAAAGGTCTTTAAAAATCTTAAAAGGACAAAACTAACTTAGTTTATTTATTAAGTTTATCCAATTATACTAGAAGTGTAATTATATAAAATATTATAAACATATAGAAATACAATGGTTGAAACTTATGAGTATAAAGTTATGGCCACAACAAATACCAAATATTTCTTAAAATGACAATGTGAGGCAACAATGTTTAGAGCATATAAATGATATGCAAAATGAAAGGTTTGGACATATTAGCCTATGAAGTAATTATATTAAAGATTCAATTTTAGGTGTGGGTAATTACCATAAAAGAAAATTGAATTTCAAGATATTTAGTTAGGTATACTACAAGTAGAATGGGTTTAAACCCTTACTATTGGACACCAATAATGAGAATCCAACTTTGAATTAGTAACCTCTAAATTACAAAGTTAATTGGTAAAACCAAGTATTGTTTTGTGTCTATTAAATACTAGTAAAACTTATTCAAATTTCAGACACTAGTGTAATCCATTGCGTAAGGAGGATGGGATTTTATACCCTTAATGGATTTTATTATTTAAATGTCCAAAGCGATGGAGATATGCTAAAAACTCTACCTATATAAACATAGAAGTGATGCCATTTCCATAAAAAGAATTAAGGTCTCTTTTGTATATATTTGTGAATAGGATAAGCACATGGCCTTAATAATGCTAAAGCGGTTATAAACTTCTCACAAAATAACAAGTAAATATTGTATCTGTTATATCTTTAATTCTAACACTAGGAGTCAAAGTTTAATTTGCAGACGCCATCAATTTTGTTAGAATTCGCTGCATATATACTAAGTTAAGGTTTAAATCAAGACATATCTTTTTGTATTTATAATATTTATTTGTGTGAAAGGCTAAAGATTAAGTACCAATATTTCAAACTAGTGGGAGATTGTTGGTGGTTTAGAATGTAGTGCATCCCGCATTGGATAAAAGGATTTAATTATTAGTGAATAAACTTAATTTTTGTATTAAATTTATTTATATTCTAAATAATTATGTTTGAACATAAATAATTATTGTATGATAAATGATCATAACTATTTGCATATAAATATATAGTTTTTCATATAAAGCCATGACTGTATAAATAGTCATAACCATTTAAATATAAATTTATATATGTTCATTTATTATAAAAAAATCTTTTAGTATAACCATTTTTATTACTTCTGATTGAAGAATTTGAGGTTTTGTTATATCCTAAAAACAAATTACTTTTAAGAAAATATTTTTTATACCTCAAAGCCAAAATTATTTTCTATTATTTCTCATCTCTTATTTATTTTTTGTAACAGCAAGGTGTAACAACTTGGGAGGAATCTTCCTGAAACGTGATTTAAGGAAATGCCATAGACGCAAAATATGTAAGAACCAGATATAATACATTAGCACACGTATAGTTTCAAAAGGCATAAAAAACAAGAAAAAGATATAAGAATAAGCAATAGAAGAGCAGTTGAATAATATACTATTCTGTGGTTAAAAATTATCATTGAAATGTCAAAATTCCAGAGCCTTATAATTCCAAAAGCATTCCTAGAGAGTTCATTAATTCAAAAATTGTCTTAGAGGATAGATTTCAAATCCAAGGTTTACGCAATGGTAACTAAGCTCAGATTATAAAGTATTACAACAAATCTATACATCATAGTATTCTACCTTCCACTCTGCATTCAGAGAAGGCTATTAAACAACAAATAACAAGAAAGGGAAAACTTTTGAAAAGATGCAAGCGAAAAATCCAGTTTTGAACATATCAATTTGCAGTCAACGAGCAACCCAACTTTTAGTCAGGTCGATCATAGAGATTATCCTTAAAATCCAAGCAATAAATCTTATTTAAAATAATGTTAAAATAGACAAGAAAGCTAAATTGATTATTATAAAGGGCTTTTTAAATAAAATAAAAATAAAAGGGAAAGACACCCATTGAAATTAGGAGTGGTGCAATCGACGACGTGTTCATGATCCTCATCCTTCTTAAAGAATGGGTAGTTTTCACATCCTAATTCTCTAAAATGTAATTTAAAAAGTCAAAAAATAGTAATTAAAAGAAAGAAGAAACCCTAACCCAGAACAAAAAAAAAAAAAAATTGATCGTGGGCTTTAATAAGGCGGCAACGAAGGCAAGCCTTGAGCTCGTGTTTGAAGCTTGTAGGAATTTGAACGGGTGCACTTCTTATTGCTTTTCTGCTTACCTTTCTAAGGATTTCCCTGTTTCAGTTGTTAGAAAAAAATAATAATAATGATATTGATAGGAGGGTTTTATTTTTTTCTTTTTTCGGAGCCTTTGTTAAATCTCAATAAATCCAACTCGTGTGTGCTATAGGACTTCAGTCCTAAGATACACATGATAAGATTGAAATCTAAATAGTGAACCTATTTAGGAAGATCATCAAAAGATTTTGTTGAAAATTTTGATTCAGCAACTCCACCTAGAGAAACTAAACCAAGAGGGAGAATACTGAGGCTTCATGGGTACTAAGGCTTTATGAGCTGGCGGCAGTTTCATGGACGGCGAGAACAGTAGTGGGGAGAAGGGAAACCGAGAGTAGAGAGGAGAAGAGAGCGGTGTAAGAAGCTTTAGGGATTTTGCAAACCAAGGAAGGATGAAAAGGGAAGGGATTTGATTTTTAAAGCTTTTCAACGACGGATTAATGATGAAATTTCTGTCAGCAATTCAAATTTTTTTAACTTTTAGCGACAGATTTTGTCAGATTCCGTCAGTATTCCATTTTTTTTTCATTAAATTTATTGTTATATCGAATTAGGTTTTTTTGAAAAAATTTTTACTGAAAAGAGAAAATCCATCAGTAAAAACTTTACCTCCAAATTGTCGGATTTTTTTTTTGTCGGTACGGTTAGTATTTCGTCGATAAATCTATAGTAAATTTATTTATAATTTATTGATAAATCATCGATAAAATATCTGTATTAAATAATTTTATGATAGTGAGTAATTTAATTAATTGGAGGCACCATCTTAAGCTAAATTTGCCAAAAAAAAATATCCGTACAAAAATGGGTCTATTGATAGATATGAAAAAAAGAATAATCTCAATGTAAGCAAAGAAATTGTTTGCAACCATGTTATACTTGATAAAATGGATCAATATCACGCAATGGTTGTGAAATTTTTTGAACAGCTAATAATGAATCTAATTCTTCCATTTTCTTTGGTTTACTACGGTTTGTCAATGTATGCGTTTGTTGTCATGATTACTTTGAGTAAATTTAATAATTCGTATATTAATATCATATAAAATATTAAAATTTATGTATTTATATTATATTTTATACAAAATTTATATAATATAATTCGTATTCACACGAAAACATAAAATATAAAATTTTGATTTTATTAAACTTATATATAATTATTATTAAAATATTAAATTACGTCATTCACTTGTCTTTTTTGTATCATGTTTATTTCATGTCCCCATATCAAATTTTAAGTTGTCAAATTTACTTTTGAGTAAATCATATACAAAAATGAAATTAAATGAAAAAATTTTTATTCCTAGTTTATGCTTTGATTCTTTTTCTTTCTTTTAGCAGGAAAACAAGGTTGAAGGAAATATAACAATCCTTTAATTTCTATGCCATTTTTGTTGAAAAAAATAATTTGCAATTATTTACCCTGTACTCTTTTTCTTTAAAAAAAATTGCTACAAAAAGTATTTGAAATAATTTCCATGCACATTTTTGTTGAAAAAAATAATTTGCAATACTTATTGCAACATAATCTTGTTTTGTTGCAAAAAAAAGAGTTATGCAAATTAGTGTGAGATGCTGCAGATAGTAATGTTGCAAAGGCATTAAAAACAATATATATTTTTGTTGCAAAATATAATGTATTGTTAGCAATTGCAAAATAATATAGGTTATACTGCAAAATGTTTATTTTACAATATTTAGACAAATGATTGAAAAGCATTTAGTGCGAAAGATGAGATTTCTTGTATTGTTGTTAAGTCACTATTTCAATATTTTATGGTCGTATATCGTATCACCTGTCTTTGATCTTCTCTAATGGACTCCATGTGCCTCCCATAACAATATACGCTTGGGGCCCACGCGCGGCACTTGACGGGCCTCCTGAAATATAGACTTGTTTGTAGCGCAGTGCCTTAGAGCAAGGGCAGCCAAATTATTTATAAAGCAGTTACTCTGTATAAGAAGCTCTTGGGCCGTGGCCTTTTCTTCTCTTTCCAATCAAAAGGTCGTGGACTTCCGAAAAGATTAAAGCCATATATTAGCTTTCGGCATGAGTAAAAATTGTAGCTCAACTGGTCCTTTCCAAATATGGAAAGTAGAAGGTCCTGGGTATCCTATTCCTAGTTCAGTTTTTGGTTTTATAGAATTATCTACTATTTCAATTGAAAATTTTTAAAAATAACAAAAATTTTCTCTTACGCTTCTTTTTTTTTTTTTTCTACTTAAGTTACCATGATAACTAAAATTAATAATTCATTATTCTATAAACAATCATTAATAATTCATTTTTGTTTACTTAGTATAAAAAAGATTATATGATCAAATTATATAGTATATCATGTACTTTCTATGAATGATAAAATTAATCTTTTTACCTCATCACATCATAACGTATTGATTCAAAAACTCGATCTTTGGACGTAAAAATTAAAAGTCATTATTAATATTTTTTATTCAGATGTAGGTGGCCACCAATCCTATTTTTTTATATGTAAAATCAAAGTTAGGTTTGGGAATATAGTTATACGAAAAAAAAGTTGTAACACTTTTACAGCACCAATTCAATGATACTAATTAATTTTATAAGATCCTAGAATGGTTTTGTTCAAATAGTCTTTTACTTATTATTATTATTATTATTTGAATATTAAAAAATTTTTAAGTTATTTCCAACACTTTTGATGTAATTTAAAAAAATTTCTTACCTTTAGAGTATTCAAAAAATCACTTATTTCCTTGAAGAAGATCTGTCATCATATTTATTTTAATATTTTAATAGCAACATAAGTTGTAATTCTCTTTTACCAACACTTTTGATATGATTCTAAAAATTTGGAGGAAAATCACTAGTTCTTACTCCTCTTAATTTCATCATCAACGAGAATTTTAATTTACTTTGAAAACATTTATTTATTGTTTATATTAATGTTGAGGAAAGTAAAAATTTTATTTATCAAATTCCCAAAACATTTTTCATACTTTTGACTATTTCGAGAAAATCTCTTATCTAGGAATTTCAATAAAATCACTGCTCGTGACTTTATCTTTACCCCATTAATAATATTTTTTTTGAAAAATTCTAAAATATTTCTAACACTTTTAGAATTTTAGAAAAACTTTTTTCATGAATGTTTTCAATAAAATCACCACTTGTAATTTTATTGTTATTTTATCTTTTTAATTATTTTATTAGAAAAATTCTCAAAAATATTCCAAACATTTTTAGTAAATTTTTTTAAGAAAGTCTCTTGATAAAATCATCACTTGTGACTTTACTTTTTTATTAATACTAGTTTTTGTCCTTAAAAATTTTTAAAATATTTCTAACACTTTTTAAATATTTTAAAAAATTTCTTTGCATGAATATTTTCAATAAAATCACCACTTATGACTTCATTTTTTATTAATAATATTTTATTTATTTTTCATTATTTATTTGTATTTATTCATTATTCTAAATGTTTACATTTATTTTTTTATTATATTTATTTTAAAATATCCTAAAATTTAAATTAAAATACTAAAAATACTAAAATAACACCAAAAAGTTTTAAAATGGAATAAATAATATCAAATTTTTCGTTAGTCAATGGTAAGTCAACTTTAGTCAATCATGTTCAATTGCATCAGTTTCAATTCAAAACTTATGCGAGTTATTAAGTCAGGTGTGCAGATTTCATGTCGAGTCTCAAGTCGGTGCACAAATCTTCATTCACCAAAATGACCTCTTTTTTTTTACTATAAAAGCCTAAAAAATTCTTATTTCATTTATCTCTCCTCTATCTTTCCAACCCCCCTCCGATGCACTTTCACTTTCTAAATAACCCAGATGCCTACAACCCTCTGTTGTAGCGGTCACCACCTATTCTGCCGCTTACCGTAGTCACCAATGGTTGGACTAATTCCAAAAATTCACCCTTTGGTGTTTTTAACCCCTTGAACATGGATTTGGTCTCTATTTTATGAAAATCTAACTCAAACAATGTAGATCAAGCCTTGAAATTTTGGCCAAAATGACAAATTTTTTTGCTTTGCTTGTTTTTTGGTGTTATTTCTCCCTTCCCAAGGGATGTGTGTTGTTTTTTCTTGCAATGGATTTTATGGTGTTTGTTTTGCAAGTTGAAAATTTTTTATAGAAGTTTTTTCATTATGTTTTTTAGAAATTTCTCTTTCTCTCTCTCTCTCTTTTTATAGAAGCCCTTCTTTTAGG
Source organism: Durio zibethinus (assembly GCF_047325235.1). Classification (NCBI taxonomy): domain Eukaryota; kingdom Viridiplantae; phylum Streptophyta; class Magnoliopsida; order Malvales; family Malvaceae; genus Durio; species Durio zibethinus. The sequence continues at coordinate 7,897,222 of NC_143174.1, read as the reverse complement.
CAAAAATTTCCCCTCTTTTACTTTTTCATTATTTTTGTCCTCTCTCGTGTAGTTGTGTGGCTCTATTTATAGAGCCACTGAAAGATCATATTCTAGATTTTTTTGGATTTGAAGAAGAAAAATGGTGGCCACCAATTATTTTAGCTCTATCAAAATTTTAGGCTTTAAAATTCTTACAATAAAGTCTGGCAGTGCATGTAATGCACCAAAGATTATGGGGAAAAAACCAAATAAGAAGGAAGGAAAATAGAAAAAGATAAAAAATTAAAATAAAATAAAAATTAATAAAAATTAAAATAACATTAAATTTAAAATTAAAGTCCAATAAACAAAAAGACACAAAATTACATTTAGGCTAAAATTTAGTTGGGCCCAATAAGTATTTCGAGATTAGATCATAATAAAATCAAGAAACTCGATTTTTTTAAACAAAATGAATGTTTACAGTTACCCTTCTTTATATATTACTAAGAATCAAGAATAAGGCAAAACCAAATGATGACAATCTTATCTTGGTATACATATATGAAAAACTAAACGTTGAAAATAAAGTTTTTATTTTTGTTTTTTGTTTTTTATTCCTCTAATCAGAGGCTCACAACTTCTTTGAAACTTTGCAAGGCTCTTCTAAACAGAGGCTTGACAACTTCTTTTTGAAAATTTAAAAGGCTTTTCTAAATAGAGATTTAACAACTTTTTGAAAATTTAAAAGGCTTCTCTAAATAGAAGCTTAATAACTTTTGAAAATTTTGAAAGACTCCTCTAAATAGAGGTTTAACAAATTTTAAAAAATTTAAAAAACTCTTCTAAGCAAAGGTTTGACAACTTTTGAAAATTTTAAAAGGCTTTTCTAAACAAAGGCTCAATAACTTTTAAAAAATTCAAAACATTCTGCCCGAAAGACTTATGAATCTTGACAATGAATGCTCCTCTAAACAAAGGCTTAACAACTTTAAAATTCTCATCTCGAAATACTTATTTAAACAAAGACTCAACAACTTCAAAATTTTGAAAAAGCTCCTTTAAAAAGAAGCTCCACAACTTTAAAATTCACATTTTTCTTGAAACTGAAATCTCATCTTTAAACAAAACAAAATTTTTTTTTTCAGGATTGAGGTCTTATCTTTAATCGTTATCTTTATACAAGAACCAAAAATCTATTTTTCTCATTATGGAATAAAAAAATCTTATCCTTGCTACAATTTATGATCTTAACCTTTCATGGATGCATATTTAAAATGCTTTAAATGCAATGCATGTAATGCAATCAAAATTGGTCACTTCCAATTATGGTAAAAGTTCTTAAAATTTCTCACTTTATTGCTTTGATAATCAAAATTCTCAACAATTGCCATAAGTCCTACACGGCTTTAACAATATTCTTTCTCGTTCAAAAGTTTACAATATCAGTGTCTTCTCATACTTTTCTCATCATTTTCTACTTGCCTTTATCAACTTTTAAAAAGTAATGTTGAGATCTTTCATGTTTTTGGTTAGTTTTTCATGATTTTAATTTCAAGAAAAATAAAATGCATTACGCATTTCTCCTTTTCATTTATAAGATAGACAAGGATAGCAAATGAGATATAGGAATTGATATGTATTATTTTTATTTTTCTAAAAACAGAAAACATATTTCATCATACAGATAACAAGTACATAACAATAAAAATGTTTGGGCAAGAATAAAAGCACCTAAAGAATGATTACAAGATAATCATGAACAAGTTATTCTTGCATTTTTTTTCCAAAACTCAACCAGATGACATCCTTAGTCTTTCAGAGCTTATCAAACTATGCTTGCCTTTATGTTGTGAGTTCATCTTATGATGCTACCTCTCTTTTATATCTATGTAGCCTTTTTAGGTTTTCAACTTAGATATATCCCTTTTTTCTCCCATTTTTTCTCCCTTTTTCTTTTCTTTTTTTTAAGCAACTTATTTTTTCACAATATCTAAGTTTATTGGATTAGGCAAATTATTTCCATCCATTTTATGCCAAAATTAATGCCCAACAAAAAAAAAAAGCTTTTTTTCACCATATATGGACCTTTCTAATTATGGGCCATTTTTTTTAATTGTCATATTGATTTAGAAGGATATTTTTTAGCACTGAGTCTCTTTTTCAAAAGCGATGAAGATAAATTTTTTGATCATATGCTCTTAGTATCCTCTTTTGATATATTTAACCATGGTAAAATGTTGTAAGTATTTTCTCTTTAATGTGGTTTAATTGCTCATAGCAATTCTAGACTTACTCTATTTCTTCTAACTTAACTTTCATTAAAACTTTCAATGAGAAAATTTTCGCTTCAACTAGCAGTACAGCTTTCATTCCATAAACTAACAAAAATGTGATGACCTCAATAAATGTTCGACTGATGTTTTGTAAGTATGCAAGGTAAAAGCTAATTTTTCATGCTAATCTTTGTAAGTATCAATCATTTTCTTCTAGATCCATTTGATATTTTTGTTTACAGCCTCTACTGCCTCATTCATCTTAGGATGATATGTGCCAAATTATGATGATAAATCTTGAATTGAGTGCACATATCATTCATCATTTTTCTATTTAGGTTTTTGGCACTATCAGAAATAATCCTCTCTGGAAGCCTATATCTACATATTATCTCTTTTTTTATGAACTTACATATCATTGATCAAGTCACGCTACCATACGATGTAGCTTCTGCCCATTTTATTAAATAATTAATTATCATAAAGATGAATCTATACCCATTTGAAGCTTTTAGGTGATGAGATCAATAATATTCATGACTTATATAAAGAATAGCCATAGAAGTGCCAAAATATGCAAAGCTGATAAAGGTGTATGAATTTTATTAGCATAAATATAACACATATGACATCTTCTAGCATAATCAATACAGTTGCTCTACATTGTCCACCAATAATAACTAGCCCTTATAATTTGTTTAACCATCATATGACCATTCACATATGGCTTATAAATCCCATCATGTACTTATTCAAGAATCCTCTTTGCTTTAATTGCATCCACACATCTTATAAGCTCTTAATCTCATCTTTTTTTATAAAAGATATCTCCATCAAGGAAAAAACCTATAATCAGCCTTCTGATGATCCTTTTTATCATTTTTTATTGCATGCTTCAGGTATTACTGACTTCTAATATATTACAAAATATCATGATATTATAGCTTTCCAATGACTTCTTCTTCAATACCTGAGCAATGTGTTGGTACCTTTTTCACTTCTAACTTGATAGGTTGGATCTCAATATTTGTATCTATCTTGCTTATTACAACCAAAATGGCCAAAGCATTAGCAATCTAGTTCTTTTTTCTAGGTAGATGCTCAAAATGAATTTCTTTGAATTGTTTAACCAATGTAAAAATATACTCATAATAGCAAATCAACTTTAGGTCTTTCATTTCTTATTCCCCTTGTAACTAATATATGACAAGAACTAAATCTCTAAATACATCTAACATTTTAATCTTCTTTTCAATTGCTGCTTGCAACATAACACAAGCTTTATATTCAGTCATATTATTTGTGCAATTAAATTTAATGTAGCCATGATGGAATAATAGTGTCCATCAAAAGATATCAAAATTGCTCCAATATAGAGAAAAATCTAACAATTACTGGTAGTTCAATCACCATATTAATTGTTTTCTACAACATAAGCAATAATAGTTAGCAATGGTTGGCAACCAAACCTTCCTACCACAACCGGCCATTGCTATAACACCATCATCTCTAGTGAACAATAAACACCAATAGTCATCAGACTAAATTCAAAAGCAACCATAATTCTAGCCATAACCTAGAAAAACCCAGCTTCATCATCCACCTCCTACTAAAAAGTCACCCACTGTTAAGGCTAGCTCTTGCCATCACCATTATTTCTTGCTAAATAGTTTATCCTTTAAGCTTCAAAATCTCCAAACAAAAATCAAACCACATACTATAAATTAGCTATCCTAGTTAATTGACCATTACTACCCCTAACTTTTAAATCATAAGCAATCAAAAACCACAATCCTAAAATCAATTTGTAAAAAATTTAATCACACGTAACCATTACATAAAAAGCAAACACTACCACAATCAAACAAAAGGAAACCTAGTAGCAAGAAACATGTAAAACCTAGAAAGTGCCATAATGCCTAGCCATAGCTTGGAAATCCAAAAACATAGACCCAATGTAAGCAACCAATAAAGGATCCCAAGTTTGCTAGCATCCACCACCTCTACTAGCTATCTTCATCCATCATCATTCCACTGCCAAACCAAACTTAAAGCCAATGCAAACTCAAAAGAAAACCTAAGCTACATCACAATAACCACCAACAGTCTTAAGCTTACCAACCTGAGATCTACGCGACAGTAAAGAAAAAGTTTAGCACAAGAAAATCAAAAAATCAGAGAACATTCTCCCTTAGATTTCAGATCCAATGGATTTTAGAGAGATTTAAATCTTTAAGTTTGGCAAAAAGAAAAACCTGACAGAGTCGAGAAACCTACCCAAATTTGGTGGCCATCAGAGCAGTAGAGAAAAGGGACAAAATCATAACTTCAAGCTTAGATTGACAAAAACCTGACAAGGTTTTGAAAAAACTAATTTTACCACGTGCAAGAAAAGATTGAAAAGAGTTTGTAGGAAAATTTTAAAGTAATTTTTTCTCCATGATCTGTAACATATGGTGTCAGTAGCAGTCAAGCATTATTGGATTTTGGGTATTTAAAGATCAACAATTAGTTTTCTTTTGATTTTAGAGAGAAGATAGAGAATTTGAATGTGTAGAGAGAGAATGAGGAAAGAATAAATGAAAAAAGTTTAAAATTTAGCATTTTATACAATAAGGATAATGATGTCATTTTAGGCACTAAGAAATCGGGTTCCTTTGACTCACTTCAACTAACTTGTGTGTTTTGGCTGATATAACCTAAATCGATCGCCATTCGACTCATGTGAATAACAGTATCCAAGTCAAGCCGAACGACGGACTGAGCTAAGCTGTAAGCTGTTCTAGTCTGTTTTTGTTTTTAAAGTCATGCCTAATTTAAGCCAAGCCACGATTGTTTTTGGTTTTTTTCCCTTTTTTTATTATTTTTGCTTATTTACTTATTTATTTGGGTGATTTAAAAAAAATAAAAATATTCCAAAAAATGATGAAAATTTTGGAATAAGAATTTTTTTTAAATAAAATTATACAAAAAAAATATTTCAAAAAAATTTTTTGAGAAAAAGTTGAAGTATCAATTTTTCTTAAATAAAAAAATATATATTTCAAAAAAATATTTTGAGAAAAAATTGAAGTATAAATATTCCTTAAATAAACCATATTTTTAAAAAATGTTTACGAAAAAAGTTAAAGAATCAATTTTCCTTAATTAAAAAAAAATATTTCAAAAAATATTTTGAGGAAAAGTTAAGGAATCAGTTTTCCTAAAATAAAAAAAAATGTTTCCTAAAAATATTTGAGGAAAAGTTGAAATACAATTTTTCTTAAATAAAAAAAATATTTTCAAAAAATATTTGAGGAAAAAGTTGAAAGCATTAATTTTTCTTCAAATGAAGCATCAATTTTTTTAAATAGAATAAAAAAATTAGGAAAAAGTTAAAGTACCAAAATTTCCTTAAAATGTAAGTTTTTTAAAATGTTAAATAATTCGACGACAGAGCATTTGCAAGAGAAACATTAGTTTTTTGGTATACATCTAAGTTGAGAGAATTCTCTTAATTTTTTGTCAAAGTATTAGAGTCAATTACGAACAATTTTCAGTAATTAATTATTTGATAAGATTTTTTAAAGGCTTGATGGATAACATGAAAAAGTTGTTACCATCATTTGATGAATGTTATTAAGGTGTTATAACCTTCCTCATACGTAATTATACTCCTAAACTTAGCTCAGTTTCGAAGATTAAAATCTACCTTTTAAAGATTCTTGAATCAAGTTTAAGATTCCTCTTTGAAATGGAAAAGATTTAATTAGGTGGCTAATCACACTTAAATAAAAAATATTGGTAGCGACTCCTAAGTAGAAGTCTAACGATAAATCTACGGATCTATACATTATGATAGTTTGGCAACTTCACCGGGGACATACCGAGAGTCAGGCCAACAAATAAATTTATGTTATCCAAAAACCTAATAAATTTAATTTTTTAAAAGATTTTTATTTATTTATTTTTTATTTATTTTGCTTATTATGTCATTCATATGCATGCATAATATGAGCTCTATACCTGAGCTTGGTCCTAAGAAAAAATTAAATACCTATACTTTCGTGAGGCTTTAATGCCTTTACAGTGGCTAGCGAAAGATCTAACTCAAATTGAACCATTTTCGCTAGTTGCCTATAATGGGCAAGAATTGAGATACCACATTAGTCTATGATGGACAAAGATGTGAGGAATAATTTGAGAATCTTTATATTATCAACCTTAAGCCACATATAGTAACCATAAGGAACCTAACCTATAGTTAGAGCCTTACTTTCCCCTTTATAGAAAAAAAAATCCAAAAGTTAAGTTATATTTTTACAATGATTGATTTTTCTTGCATGGAAATTAACTTTTTGTACATATCATGTTGCATGAATTGTCATTTTGAAGTGTACGATAAAGTGTATGCTAGTTAAATTTCTTCTTTCATTTATTTTTCTTTTGTTTAAAATAAGATAACATTAAGTTGCATATATTTTAGCATTCATTTCACATGTGCTAACTTGAAATCTTAGTGGTTGCATATTAAGATGATTTTATAATTCTTCCTTCATGGCATAAGCATGTGGTAATGCAAGCATCCTAATTTATGGTAATCAAAGGTTCAAGGATAACTTGACCATTGAAGACTCATGTTCAACTTACCCATCATTCATATAATATTCGATCACAAACAAAGCAAATGGAATAGAAGCAAAATAGTCATATGGATAAGATTGAGAAAATTCAAAAAGAGTTAAAAAGGGAGTTAGTGAAAATGGTGAAAATGCTAAAAAAGTTAGATAAAGGCAAAACAGTAGAAGAGACCCTTACTTCAAATGAGAAATAAGATATTGTGGATCCTCTTCACCCTTTTAGGTTTGGCCTAAATCAAGGCCAATCTTCTCAAAACACACAGGCTCCACAAATGCTATTTTATGGGGTAAATGCTCACACATATCCTAAAGTGTCATTTCATAGTTACATTAACCCTACTTTTAAGGTAAATGTGTATGATCCAATTAAAATTCCTAATTTTGATGATCTTAAAGAGAATGAAGGATTGAAGATGAAAACCTCTAAGGTGATGGAGGATTTAAGCATACAACAAAAATGAACCTTTAGAAGAAAAAGTGTGAGCTATTGAAAGAATAGATTATTTCAGCTCTATGGATGCAACTAAACTTTGTTTAGGCCCAGATGAAGTCATTCCACTGAAATTTAAGTCTCTTAGTTTGAAAAATGTGATGGGATAAAATGTTGATAACTTATGTTACTATGTACTATCATAAAATGGTCACCTATGCCAAAGATAAGAAATTATTGATGCAAGTATTATAATATAACCTTACTGGCTCAACTGCGAGGTAGTACGTCCAATTAGATAGAACTTATATACACTCTTAGAATGAGTTGGAAAAGGCATTCATTGCCTAATATAAACACATTATAAACTTAACTCCAAATCATCTATCTCTACAAAGCATAGAAAAAACACCTTATGAAAGCTTTGAGGAGTATGCACAATGATGGAAAAATGTTGCTACTCAAGTTCAACAACCTCTCACTAAAAAGGAAACAACAGTTTAATTTGTGAGTACTTTAAAGGCTACACATTATAAGAAAATGATTGGGAATGCTACCAAAAATTTTGTCAATATGATGATCTCCAGGGAAATACCATTAAAAGTGGCAAGTTTGAATAAGGAAAGACTACCAGTATAAAAAAGGGTGAAATGTCCAAAAAAAAAAAAGTAAAGCTCAAGCTGTGAGTTTTAAAGGACAATAGTTTAGAAGTTCTGCCTCATACCCATAACCAGTATATCTTGCTTATTATCCAGTCATTAATCATGTCACACTAGTCTCTTACCCTTCTATTTCATAACCAGCTTATCGACCAACTTTTTAAACATCTGCATATAGGATTAGTCTTATCATTACGCTAGTTTCAAGGCTTAACAACCAAGCAAGTGATTTAAAGAGATATCAAAATAACTAAAAAAAGGCTCACATTGATCCTATCCCCATGACTTACACTGATTTTTTTTTAGAACTAGTCAAGAATGACTTGATATCTATAGTTATTCTAAAACCATTAAAGCCGCTCTATCCTAAATGGTATGATGCTAATGCCACATGTGATTATCATAATGGGAATGTGGATCATTCTATAAAAACTTGCCCTGCTTTCAAGCATAAGGTGCAAAGTTTGATTCGAAAAGGCTTGATAAGCTTCAACGAATCAGGATGACTGAATGTCAATAAAAACCTTTTGCTTGATCATGTAGGGGCATAATTTTGGGAAGGACAAGGACATTAACGATGGTTGAAAGTTGCATGTCATTTTAGGATTTCTTTTAGAATAAATTTAGGTTATTTATATAATAAGATTTCATTTTTTATCATTTTAATAAAAGGCAAGTTGATACACTTAATTATATTTTCTCTTTCATCCAAATCACTATTTTATGCTTTGTTATTTTCTATATCCTTTTTATTCCCATTCTTAAATTCCAAATGATGAATGTTTAGACATTGATAAACAATAATTATGGGATTTAATTTGGAAACTCATCAATAAATTTGTTTTGTAGAGATTATTTGAGTAAAAGAAATAATCTATGAGTAGATATCTTTCATGAAAAAATGAAATGGACATGTCTTGAAAGCATCCACCAATCTATCTTTGTCCAGAACATGGTCTTCAAACAAAGCATTCACATTTGATATGAAAAATAGTCATATTTTTTTTACCATTCATAAAAATAAAATTATTCATTGCTACCTCTTTTAAGCCTATTATGATTTCTTTTTCTAAAGAACTCCAACCAAGGATTACACTCCACACTGATGGCAAATTTTGGGAAGGAACCTACTTGAAAAACAAAAAAATGCAAAAGATCACAAAAGGTCTCAAAGATAAGGAATAAAAAGAAAAAAAAACCCATTTTACAAAAAGAAAAAAAGAAAAAGTGAATGCCACAAATGACCTACAGTAAAATAATGAAAATTCTTTTGTGAGGAATAAGATGAAAAAAAAAGTGTGAAAATGATATGGAATAGGGCAAAGTGCCAACTTGTATTACATGATGAAAAATGATGTTTTGGTTTGAACTCTTTAAACATATGTTTTGAGTCTATTTTATCCATTTTTCTCATGAACCCTTACCATAGCCTATATTACAACCTTTAAATGTCCATTTTAATTAAATGTGAATGCTTGAATTGAATGATCATATATTGAGTTAAAGCATGCTTGTAATGAAGCAATAGAATCATGATATGTTATTGTGTTTTAGAAATTAATGTGTAAAAGATATCAATAATGGATGAAATGAAAAAAAATTGAAATATGAAAAATTGAAAAAATAAAAAAATAAAAAAATGTGAAATGTGAAATGTGAAAAATAAAAAAAATGAAATGAAAAAAAAAAGAAAAAATGAAGACTATTGAAAACCTGAAAGAGTGACTTGGGTTAAGAAAATCTGAGCTAAAAATTAGATGAGCAATTAAATATATAGAAGATCAATGTCATCTGAAGATATCTAAAACTAGGGCAAAGTTTGATGAGCTCAAAATGATTCTGAAAGTTAATGGAATGAGTTTTTGAAAAAGAATTCTAGATTAATGTTAAAAATTATATGAATATTCATTGTTTGGATACTGTTATACCATACAAATACTTATCCTAGTGATAGGCTTTGAATTTATTCCATTACCTATTTGTTTTTGTACCAAACTCATCTTGTATTACCTTTTCTCTTAATTTACCTTGTCTTCTCTCATTTTTACGTCCCCAAAATAAATAGAGAAAATATATGATTGCATTATATTTTTCCTGAATTGAAATGATAATGAATGAATGACGATGTCATAAAAGATTCATGCATCCATTTGAAAAGAAATCCAAGATGATAAGTGCAAAAAAAAGTGAAAAAAATGAAAGAAACTTGAGAAGATGGTTTGAAAAGGCAAATATGGTACCCAAGTGGTGAATATGGTGATGGATCAACTAATATAATATGTGAGTCATGACCAAATACTGGAAATAACATAGATCAGTTGATGAAATTTATGAATTGATTATGAAATTGTTAGTGTTGGGAAATTAGAAAGGAAATGTGAGATGGTGGCATCTTGAAAACCTTACTATGACAATCAATCAGAATTTGATGGTACTGATTTGAGTGATATCTATATTACATTTTTTTTAACAATACATGTACATATATCAATGAATATTTGAATCTTTGTTTTGATAATTGCATCTACATCTTGGTTTGGTCATGCATTTGTATCATGTAGTGAACATTTGAATCATGCTTTAGAATATGGCATCTGCATTGTTGTGAGAATCTAGATTTTTGCATTTGCATCATTAAGAAAGCATTTTCGTTATTATCATAGAAAAATTTGACTTTGGTAGGAAAATTTTTAAGTTTTGAATCCTCGAATGAAGAAAATTTTTCATGATGAGATTTTTTTTTTATGAGGAAATCATTCTAAATTTTAAAGTTGTGAAGCCTTTTGAATGAGCATTTTCAATATTGAGAATGATTTGTAAGACCTCTAGGTATAATCTCTAAGAATTTTCAAATGAGAATCTTTGAATTTTAAATGAGAATTTTTGAAAATTTTTTTATGTGAGTCCCCTAAGTTTTTGAATCAAAATCTTTAAAACTTTGGATGAAACCTTAAAATTTTTTTAATGAGAACCTTTAAAATATTGGATGTGAAACACTAAAGTTTTTTTGAATGAAAATCTTTGAAATTTCGGTTGTGAATCTCTAGATGCTTTTTGAATGCAAATCTTTGAATTTTTCGAATCTTCAATTCTTGTGAATCAAAAAATCTTGCAAAACTTTAATTCTTGCAAATCTAAGTTCTTGCAAATCTTCAATTCTTGCCAATCTCCATTCTTGCAAATCTTAAAGTTCTTTTCAATTTTAATTCTGGTGAATTTTCAAAATCTTACTAAACTTTAATTCTTATGAATTTGAAAATCTTGAGAATCAAAAGTCTTGCAAACCTGAAATTCTTATGAATCTAAAAGGTTGAAAATCTAAACATTTTGAAAATCTGAAAATCTTGTGAACTTTTGAAATCTTGCGAACCTTCTATTTTTGCGAATCTAAGTTCTTGCGAATCTTAAATCTTAAGAACCCAAGTTTCATGTGAATATTTAAATTCTTGCAAGTATAAAAAAATTTTGTGAAACTAAAAATTCTCACGAATCTTAAAATTCTTGCAAACCTAAAATTCTTGCAAAACATTGCAAATGTTGCAAATCTAAAAATTCTAGTGAACTTGAAATTCTTATGAACTTGAAATTCTTGCAAAGCTAAAAGTTTTGTGAATATGAATTCTGACAAATTTTTAACCTTGCAACTCTTTGAATTGTGAAACTTTGAATTTCAAAATTGTGATTCTTTGGACTCAAATTGTGAATCTTTAAGTTTCAAATTGTATTTTGAATTATTTATTATGAAATTTTTTAATGCTTTAAATTGCGAATCTTTAAAGTTTTGAAATTTTGTAGTTATTATGAAGTCAGACTCAGACATTTTGGGTATCTATGCCTTTGCGTAATTCTTGTTTCACAAAAACTATGCAAAGAAAGGTAATTATAAACATTACATTTTGTCCACGGTTATTCTTGAATCTCAAGTTAATTTAAATTGGGCTTTGAACCTAATCCATTTGATTTGGATTTATCATATGAGTATTAGGCCCATTTGTTTTTATTATGTTATTTATTTTTTGCTTTTATCATTATTCTAGAAATAAATAAAAAAGATTAAAAAAGGATTCAATGAAATGATAAGATTTTTGAAATTTCATTGCTACTTCAAATCAAAATTCATATCTAAGGGAATAAGATGCTTGGTTTTTGAATTGAAATCCTATCTTCATCATGCTATATAAACTATTGTTCACATGTAGTAAAGGGCACAAGAACACAAAGTGAAAAATACAAAGAAAAACTCAACAATTACTAGCAGCTTGATCACTATTTTCGTTCTTTTTTCCACCATAAATAGCAACATTTAGCAATGGTTAGCAACCAAACCTTTCTACCACAGCCAACTATTGCCACCAACACTACCATTTCCAATGAACAACAAACATCCATAGTCACCAAACCAAACCCAGAAGCGACTATAATTCCAGCCATAACCCAAAAAAACCCAACTTCATCAGCCACCTCCTACCAAAAGGTCACCCACTGCCAAAGCTAGGTCTTATCACCACCATTAATCTCCTACCAAATATTTCATCCTTTAAGCCCCAATAATCCACAAACAAAATTCAAACCACATACTACAAATTACTCGTCCTAGCCAATTAACCATCACTACCCTTAACTTTCAAATCACAAGCAATCAAAAGCCATAATCCTGTAATCATTTTACAGAAAATTCAATCAAAAGCAACCATTACACAAAGCAAACACAAGCCATAATTAAATAAAGGGAAACCTAGCAGCAAGAAATGTGTAAAACCTAGAAAGCGCTACAATTCCCAACCATGGCCTAGAAATTTGATAATACAAACCCAACTCAAACAACCAATGATGAATCCCAAGTTTGCCAGCATCCTCCACTTCTATTAACTATTTTCATTTATTATTGTTCCATTACCAAACCAAACCCAAAGCCAATGCAAACTCAAAAGAATGCCAAAGCTACATCACAATAGCCACTAATAGTCCAAGCTCACTAACTAAAGATCTATGCTATAACATAGAGAAAGTTTAGCACAAGAAAGCTGAAAAAAAAGAGAGAACTTTCTCCCTTAGGTTTCAAATCCAAGGAATTTTAGACAGATTTAAATTTTCAAGTTTAGTGAAAAGGAAGACTGGACAGGGAGGAGAAGCATTCCCAAATTTGGTGGCCATTAGAGCAGTGAAGAAATGGGACAAATTCATAATTTCAAGCCCAGATTGATAAAAACTGAGTAAGTTTTTGAAGAAACTGATTGTACCACATAGAAGAAGAGATTAAGAAAAGTTCATCAAAAAATTTTAAAGCAATTTTAGTGTTGTGATGACAGCGTATGGCAGCGATGGTGGCAAAACATTATCGAATTCTGGGTATTTGAAGATCAATGGTCTATTTTCTTCTAATTTTAAGGAGAAGTTAGAGAATCTGAATGTGTAAAAAGAAAGTAAGAAAGGAATAAATGAAAAAAGTTGAAATTTTAGCATTTTATACAACAAGGATAACAGCATCATTTCAGGTACTAAGAAATCGGGTTTTTTGACCTGCGTGTTTTGGCTGACTCGACTTGAATCGATCATCATTTGACCCATATGAATAACAGTACCCAAGTTGAGCTAAAGCCATAGACCGAGCCAAGTTGTGAGCCACTCTAACTTGTTTCTGTTTCTAAAGCTGTGCTTAATTCAAGCCAAATTGAGTCGTTATTGTTTTTGGTTTTTTTTCTTTTTTTTATTAATTTTCTTATTATTTATTTTTTTGAGTGAATTTTTTTATAAAAATAAAATATTCCCAAAAATTATGAAAATTTTGGAATACCAATTTTCTTTAAATAAAAGTATACGAAAAAAAATATTTCAAAAAATTTTTTTTTTTTAAAGTTGAAGTATCAATTTTTCTTAAATAAAAAATATTTCAAAAAAATGTTATTTGAAGAAAAGTTAAAGTATCAAGTTTCCTTAAATAAAAAAAAAATATTTCAAAAAATTATTTGAGGAAAAGTTAAAGTATTAATTTTTCTTAAATAAAAAAAACATTTTCAAAAAATATTTGAAAAAAAAAGTTGAAAGTATCATTTTTTTCTTAAATAAAGCATCAAAATCTTTTTTTTTTTAATTTAGGAAAAAGTTGAAGCATCAATTTTTCCTTATAATTTAATTTTTTAAAAATGTTAAATAATTCGATGATAGAACCTATATAAGAGAAACAATAGTTTTCTTATTTGCTCTTAGGTAAGGGAATTCTCTTAATTTTCTGTCAAAGTATTGGAATCAATTAAGAACAATTTTCAATAATTAATTATTTGATAAGATATTTTAAAGGCTTGATAGATAACACGAAATAATTGGTACCATCCTTTGATGAATGTTATAAAGGTGCTATAACCTTCCTCATAAATAATCGTATTATTGGTTCTAGCTCAGTTTCAAAGACTAGAATCTACCTTTTAAAGATTTTCAAGTAAAGTTTGGATTCCTCTTTAAAAACGGACGGATTCAATTAGGTAGTCAATGACACCTTTATAAAAAAAAATTGGTAGCTGCTCCTAAGTCAATGTATAGCGATAGGTCTATCGATCTATACATGATGACAATCTTTATCGAGAAAATCAAGCTTTCTCGGTTTATAATCTTCAACTACATGATCAGTAAGGAACTCGACTATTACACTTCTTTTAATTACCTTTTTAAGTTACATACACAATATTGTATTATTAGAACATTACTTGTCATCTCACTATTTTCCTTATTAATAAAGGTTTCTCGAAGATATACTTAATGGGATTCAACTTTGCTATGAGTCAAGTAATGTGATAAAACATGTATTGCTTGAGCCCTTGAGCTATCTAGGCTAATGCATAACATATTTTCTCTAATGGTGAATACTTTAACTTGTAATAAGTGAACTTCTTGTTTAAGTAGTAAATTACTTGTTCGTTTTTGTTAGTTTCATCTATTTGCCCTAGTACATATCCTATTGAATTTTCATGTACTATTAAGTATGTAATTAAAGGCTTTTCTAGAACTAGTGGTACAAACGTGGGTGGATTTAACAAGTAAAATTTGACTTTATCAAAAGCTTCTTAACATTCATCATTCCATTCTTTCGAATCATGGTTTCTAAAAAGCTTAAAAATGAGATCACACTTGTAGGTGAGTTAAGAGATGAAATGAGCATTATAGTTTAACATTCTTAAAAAGCCTCGCACTTCTTTTAGGGTATGAAGAAGAGATAAATTTTGAATGAATTGTTCTTATATGGATCTACTTCAATTCATCTTTCACTAATCATAAAACCCATCTGTTTTCCTAACTTAGCACTAAATGTATACTTGGTAGGATTCAACTTCAGCTAAAATTTTTTCAACCTATCAAACAACTTTTTGAGATAGACTACATGATCTTTTCCTTCATGGGAGACTTTGCATTATATCATCACATATACTTTTATCTTTTTATGCATCATGTCATGAAAGAGAGTCACAATTGGTTTTTGATAAGTAGTACTACCATTTTTTAATCCAAAAGGCATGACTTTATAGTGGAATGTGCCCTACATGGTTATAAATGTTGTCTTTTCCATATCGTCTCAAGCCATCTCAATTTAATTGTAACCTGAGAAGCCATCCATAAAGAAAAATGTGGAATGTTGAGTAGTGTTATCCACTAAAATATCAATATGGGGCAAAAGAAAATTATCCTTAAGACTTGCCTTATTCAGATCCCGTTAATCGACACACATTCTCACATTTCATCTTTTTTGAAAATTGGCACTATGTTGGCTACCTATTCAGGATATATTAACACTTTAAAAATCTAGCATCAAATTACTTTTTCATTTCTTCCTTAACTTTCTGTAGCATTTTTGGTTTTATGTATATTAACTTTTGTTGTATCAGTTACATTCCGATTTCAAAGGTAATTTGTGCTCTACAATATCAGTGCTAAGTCTTGGCATATTCTAGTAAGACCATGTGAACATATCCATGTATTCTCGAAGAATTCTTCAAGCCTTTACCACTCAGTTAGTAAAAGGGGTCTACCAACCTTAACTTTTTTTCTATTTTCATCAACCCCCAAATTCACTACTTTAATAATTTCCTAATGAGGCTCAATTGGCTTATCTTCATATTCTATTAATTAGAAGGTAGAGTGTAATAATTCTTCAAGCCTTTACCACTCAGTTAGTAAAAGGGGTGTACCAACCTTAACTTTTTTTCTATTTTCATCAACCCCCAAATTCACTACTTTAATAATTTCCTAATGAGGCTCAATTGGCTTATCTTCATATTCTATTAATTAGAAGGTAGAGTGTAATCATTTAAGTCCTATTCATTATCATGTTGATCAATATGAATAGGGTTTTTTAAATCAAATCTAAAATTATTATCATGATTATCTTCTTATTCATTATTAGGGAACATACAAGTGGGTAAGATCAAGACAATATTGGCACATAATATTAGGATTTATGTAGATGGGTTTTAGGGTTAACCTTCTATAAAAAAAAGGTGAATTGAATAATGGGTGGGGTTTCTATTGTTTTTACCAACTAAAAAGTTCAATTACAAGCTTTAAGATGCAGTAATTACTAACTGTAATTTTTAAAACAATCAATTACTACATCACGTAGTTGTATAACACAATATTTGATAATTGCCATTATTTTGAAATATTCAATTACTGCGTTGCATTAGTTTATAATGTAGTAATTGATAATTTTATTTTTCTTCAAAAAATCAAATATTGCTTTGATTTGTTTCATAATGCAGTAATTGATACTTGGTTAAGTTTCAAAAAATCAATTGTTGTATTGTGTAGTTGCATAACACAATAGTTGATAGTTATAATTGTTTTGAAACAGTCAATTACTATGTTGCTTTGGTTTATAACACAATAATTGATAATTTTTTTTTAAACAATCAAACATTACCTTAATTTTTTTTAGAATGCAATAATTGATACTTGGTTAAATTTCAAAAAATCAATTACTACATTTCGTAGTTGTATAACTCAATATTTGATAATTGTAATTGTTTTGAAACATTCAATTATTATGTTGCATCGGTTTATAATGCAATAATTGATAATTTTATTTTTTTTCAAACAATCAAATAATGCATTGATTTGTTTCATAACACAGTAATTGATACTTGGTTAAATTTCAAAAAATCAATTACTACGTTGCGTAATTGTATAATGTAGTATCTAATAATTGTAATTGTTTTGAAACATTCAATTATTGCATTGCATTGGTTTAGAACACAGTAATTGATAATTTTATCATTTTCAAACAATCAAATACTTCATTGATTTGTTTCATAATGTAGTAATTGATACTTGGTTAAATTTCAAAAAATTAATTACTGCATTGTGTAATTGTATAACGTAGTATCTGATAATTATAATTGTTTTGAAACATTCAATTATCGCATTGCATTGGTTTATAATGCAGAAATTGATAATTTTTCATTTTTTTCAAACAATCAAATAGTGTGTTGATTTGTTTCATAATGCAATAATTGATACTTGTATTTATTTAAAAAAAATCAATTATTGCATTGCGTAATTGTATAACGCAATATTTGATCATTGTAATTGTTTTGAAACATTCAATTACTACATTGCATTGGTTTATAATGCAGTATTTGATCATTGTAATTATTTTTTAAAACAATCCAATTACTATATTGCTTTGTTTTCTAATGCAGTAATTAATCATTGAAACTCCATTATTTTTCCATTATTTTATTGAAAAATTGTTGTGTTCGTTATGTAATTAAGGATATTATAGTAAAAATACAACATTAAGTAATCTCATATTCCTCCCAACCAAACACAAGAATCTAAAAATGGGATGCCAAAAAAATCACACTTTCCCTCGAATTCACACTTGCCCAAGGATTACATTTTCTTTCAAAATCTAAGATTTCATGAACCAAATGCTCATTTATGGTCAAATTGAGTTAGATCAAGTTCTGATTCAGATGGATTAGACAAGTGTATTAGATTCAAATCAATATTGATAGGTCTAAATTTTACATTTACTCTAATTCAATGAGCTAATGCTTGGAATTAGACCTAACAAAACTATATCAATTTAGATTTGGCCTACTTTTTTTTTTTTTTTTGCTCAAAATTATATCATTTTGAGTATTTCAAAAAATCTAACTAAAAACCTTATGTATAAAAGATTAATTTCTCATTTATTTTTTCTTCCTATTCTCTCTCTAAGTTGTCCCACTTATTTTTCTCTAAAATTCAACACCACAACCACCACTATTGTCACCAGCTACTATTTGTGGGTGCCTTTTACCTAAAAGATTTCACTCTTTTTTCTCTCAACCTATTTTTACCAATTATTGATTTATTTTCCTTATATCCCTTTATTTTTTTCCTTTTTTCTTTTTTTTTTAAAAACTTATATTTACAATTGTTCATCATCAATCTCCATAAGAAAAATCCTATTTTCTTTTTCCTTTCCCCACCTTCTTTATTTCTTACAAATTTGTTTACTAAAAACCCCACTAAAACCTTAAGATTCAAAATCTAATCCTCCAAATATATCTATATTTCTTGTTATATATTTTGTTATTTTATTGTGCATTGTGATTGTTCAGAGAGGATTTAAGCCCCTTCATTCTATTGAAATTGAATCTTTTAAGCAAATCAGATTTTTAAGCCCTTATTTTTTATTTTTTGTTTTTTCCTTCATTGTATAGAAATTAGCTTTTTTTTTTAATTTGCAATTTTGTATTCTTTAGCATAAATCTTGTAATTTTTGGGTTTTTTTAAATTGGCAACCCAAACTTTCACCAAAAAACCTAATCTAGAAAAACTCAATTATATATTTAGTAACCCAATATCTATTATCCCAAAAAAATCATATCTTCACCCCAGCCTATAGCCTAACCTATAACTAGGAAAAAAAATTAGGACAAATGTAACCTTTATAGGACATCTCTAGCTATAATATAATGGTTTTGAGGGCCACTAGATGAATTTAAAAAACACAAAAAAGTCACTACCAATCTCTTTTGATTAGGTGCAATTGGTCACCAATCTTATCTTTTGGTTTACAAAATTGAGATTAGGTGTAAGAGTATCATTATACGTGGAGAAGGTTGTAGCACTCACACAACTCCCATCCGAAGATATTGCCAATTAATTTTGTAAGGTCCTAAAATGGCCTTGCTCAAATGGTCTCTTACTTAAGATTTTTTTTGTTTTTATTATTTAAATATTGAAAATTTTCTAAGTTATTCTTGACGCATTTGATATGACTTAAAAAATTTTCCCACCTCAAGAGTATTCTAAAAAATTATTTATTCCTTAAAAGAGCTACCTTGTTGCATTTATTTTAATATTTTAAAAGCAAAGTAAATTATAGTTCTTTTGTCAAAGTATTTCTAAAAATCATACTAACACTTTTGATACAATTTAGAAGAATTTCTTATCTAGAAATTTTGGGGAAATTACCACTTATGACTTCTTTTTAATTTCATTATCAATGAGAATTTTTATTTATTTTGAAACATTTATTACTTATTTATGATTATTTAGGTGAATAAAGCATTTTTATTGGTCAAATACCCAAAATATTTCCAACAATTTTTGTAAAATCTTAGGAAAATTTCTCATCTAAGAATTTTTGATAAAATCACCACTTGTGACAATATTTTAATCATGTCATAGAAAATTTTACATACCTTGTTAATTTATTATTAAGTATATTATTATTATATTTTTTCTTATATTTTTTAATATTTTATTGAAAAAAGTCCAAAAATCCTACCAGCATTTTTGGTAAAATTTTGGAAGACACCTCACATAGGAATAATCAATCAAATCCCCACTTATGATGTTATTTTAATTCCATCACTAGAAATTTTCATTATTATTTTTTTTCCTTTTTTTAATTTAATTTTTACATATTTAATCTTTTTATTATTTATTCAAAATAAATAGAAATTTTTTTTCAAAAAATTCTAAAATACTTCTGGCACTTTTAAAATATTTTAAAAAATTTTTTACCTAAATATTTTCAATAAAATTACCACTTTTGATTTTACTTTAATTTTTTAATTGGAAAGAATCATTTTACTGAAAAAAATTTCCTAAAACTTTTATTAGAAAATTTCTAAATTATCCCAATACTTTCAGTAAATTTTTAAGAAAAATCATTAATTTGAGATTACCAATAAAATTACTACGTGTGACTTTATTTTTATTTCATCATTTTGTTTAGTATCATTTTTTTACTTTTATTTATTCTTACTCATTATTCAAAATTTTACTTTTATGATTTTATTTTTATTTTATTATTTTTTAAAAATATCTTAAATTGTAAATTGGAAAATTCATGAAAATAAAACGAATAATATAAAAACATTATACAAAAATAAAAAAATAACAAAATGAAGAGAAATTAAAAAAAAAATAAAAATACCATATTTTCACCTGTCAATGATGAGTCAATGTCGAAGTCAACACTAATCGATATGAGTTAGCACCAATCAACAATATACAGTCAGTAGTTCACTACAATGATTTAGTCTGATTCAACAAGCAGTCTAGTTAAGCGATTCGAGCAATGCAAGACATGGTTTAGACCAGTTCAACTTAGCTCAGACCAATTGGCTAGCAAGTAGGTAGGTCAATTGTGCAGATCTCGAGTCATGTCGTGGGTCGGAGCATGGATCTTCCCCAAACAAAGTTGTTTTTTTATAAAAATAATTTTTTTTATTTCATTTCCCTTAATCCTCTCTCTTTTTAATAAATGAGACTCTCCCTCTAAACATACCATTATGTTGGAAAAACCCAAAATCTGTACTAGGCCACTGTCGTCAACCACTAATGGTCATCATTGAAAAAATTCTAAAATTTCCAGAAATGCTCCTTTCGACCTCTTGATCTTTGCTTTAAGGTCCAAACTTCTAAAAAAGTCCATTAAAATCTTGGATCTAACCTCAAAAGCTTGGCCAAAACTCACCAAAACACCAATCTCCATCGTTCCAAGCACAACCTCTTCATAATATGTTTTTGCCATTCATCCCTATCTTCCTTCTCCCCAAGTTTAAAGCTTTAAATCTGCTTAAAACATCCTAAAATAAAATCTCAATTTTGTTTTTGTAAATTTCTTTTATTTTTTTATTTGGCTTTTTTTACTTTTCCAACACTACTGCTTTTCGAAAGAGGATGAGGAATTTTTTAGTTTTGCTTTTTTATCTTACTTGGCTTGTGGTAGGTTTAAGTTAGTATAGGGTTTTTTTTTTTTTTTTTTTGGTTTTTTGGTAATGGGATTTGGTACTGGGAAGTCAAAATGGTGCTTAGGAGTTTCATTGGTTATGGTAGTGGGTTTTGGCATAGTTTCTTAGTTGCTTAGTTTTCTCCTTTCCAAAAGATCCCCCTTTGTGTATGTGATTTAGGCTCTATTTTAAGAGTTATCTGGAGTTCAAATCCTAGATTTTTTAGGATTGAGGCAAAAAATTTAAGCCACCACCAAAGACTTTTAGGCATCGTGATTTCTATTGCAAAATTTGGCATGACAAGATATGGGCAACTGGCATATTGAATTTAGCTATATATAGCTTGAATTTAGTTATTTAAACTCTCTACCTATTTTTTTGACTTTTGACAAATTTATTTTGTATTTATTTTTAAAATGAAATTAAAATAAAATAGAATAATAATAAAAAAGAAATTGAAATTAAAATTAAAATTAAAATTAAAATTGAAAATGAAAATGAAAATGAGAAAATGTTTTTGAGCTCAAAAGTTTCATTAGGCTCTCAAGCCCAAATAACTTGGACAATGGGATTTCAAGCCCGAATCATTTAGAATTGTTTGGATTTAACTACAATTTGGTCCATTTAGTGGCCAAATAAACCTAAAAGATTTATTAGGACAATAATCAATTGTAATGTTCGAACTGACCTAAACCGAATAGATTTGAGTGAAATGAAAATTGCTTAGCAAATAAATTTAGACAAAATTTGTTGTCTATAACTATCTCTCTTTGCACATTGTTAAGAATCAAGAATAAGGTGAAGATAAGAGACAACAATTTTGTTAAGTTGAATTTATCACCATTCCTCTTTTTTCTTAAGCAATTTTGATCACTAACATGATTAACGTAAAGGCTAGCCACGAAAGTTCCTCTAACCAGAGGTTCTATAAGTTTTTAAAAATAAATTGAAACAAAAACTCCTCACATCAAAAACTCCACAACTTTAAAAATTAATTGAAATGAAAACCCTTCTCATCAAAGGCTTCACAATTTTAAAAATAAATTGAAATGAAAACTCCTCTCATTTGAGGCATCACGACTTTAAAAATAAATTAAAAAGAAAAGTCCTCTAACTAGAGGCTCCACAACTTTTAAAAATAAATTGAGACAAAAATAAATTAAGATAAGAATTCCATAAGCTCCATAAATTTTGAAAATAAATTAAAATGAAAACTCCTCTTATCAGATGCTCCACTACTTTAAAAATAAATTGAAATGAAAACTACCCTCATCAGAGGCTATACAACATTAAAAATAAATTGAAATGAAAACTCCCTTAATAAAGGCTCTATGACTTTAAAATCTTATCTTAAAATGCTCTTTTAAACAAAGGCTTGACAATTTTAAAATTTTCATTTGGAAAGAGCTCCTATAATCATATACATTGAAACTTTAAAATCCCATTCGAAAATGCTCCTCTAATCAAAGGCATGACAACTTTAAAAACTACTACCACAATTCATCATCTTTCTTGAAATCTTTCTTACTCTCACTGAAATCTTATTTCTAAAAAAATCTTTTCATTTAAGGATTAAAGTCTTATCTTTGATCATTGTCCTTAAACAATGATCAAAATCTTGTTTCTCTAATTAGGGAAGGAAAAATCCTTGTCTTTTAGCCAAGTTCGCAACAATTTGTAACCTTAGTCTTTCATAGATGCATACACCAAATGCTCTAAATGCAATGCATGAAATGTACTTAAATTGTTCATTTCCAATGTGGTAAAAGGTTCACAAAATCTTTTGCCTTTTTCTATTCTACTTCATAAACTTCTTTACAATCACCAGAGGCCAATCACGGCATTAACATCCAATCATTTGCATTTTTTTTACTTTACAATATCAGTGTCTTGTCATGGTTTTATTGTCAACTTTTTTACCTACCCTTATCAACTTTTAAAGTAATACAATGAGCCTTCATCTTATTGGTTATTTATTTATCATCATTTTAATTTAAAAATAAACAAAATGCAACCATACATTTATTCTATTTATGTATAAGATGGACAAAGATGACAAATGAAATAGAGGAATATATATGTATTAATTTTTTTGTTTTTCAATAAGAAAAAACACATTTCATCAAACAGTAACAATATAATAGAAGGAAAAAAAATTAGGTTTTATGTGGAACAAAAATACCCAAAGAATGATAACAAGACAATCATGAACCAATCATTCTTGGATTATTTTTCCTAAACTCAACCAGATGACATTCTTGATCCTTCAAAGTTTATCAAGTCACACTTGCCCTTGTGTTATGAAGTCATGCATAATGCTACTTCTCATTTTTAACTAAACTGCCTTTTTAGGTTTTCAAGTTAGATATATCCCATTTTTTCTTTTTTTATTTAATTTTTTCCCTTTTTTAAGCAAAGTATCTTTTCACTGCATCTAAGTTTATCATATTAGGTAAATCATTTTCATCTATTTTTGTCAAAATTAGTGCCTTACCTTAAAAAGCTTTCTGCACAACGTATGGACCTTTCTAATTTGGTGTCCATTTTCTTTGCTTGTTATGTTAATTTAGAAAGATTCTTTTCATAATTGAGTCTCTTTTTTTGAAAGTAAAAAGGGTGGATTTTTTTATCATGTGTATTCATTATTTTCCTTCTAATACAATTAACCATGACAAAGTCCCTATAAGTCTCTTCTCTTCAATGAGGTTTAACTATATATAGCTATTTGGGACCCACTCTACTTTTTCTAGTTTAGCTTATTTTAGAACTTTTAATGAGTGAATTTCCACTTCAACTAGCAATACAACTTTCGTTCATAAACCAACTAAAATGGGGTGGCTCCAATAGATGTCTAGACCTATGTTTTCTAAGCATGCAAAGCAAAAGGTAATTTTTTATGCCAATCTTTGTAAGTATCAGTTATATTGTCTATGATTCTTTTAATATACTTATTCGTAACTTTTATTACCTTATTTATCTTTGAACGATATGGTGCAAAATTATGATAATAGATCTTAAACTAAGTGCATACTTCATTCATCATTTTATTGTTCAAGTTTTTTGCATTGTGAGAAATAATCATTTTTGAAAGCCCATATCTACATATTATCTCCTTTATGAACTTACACACCACTAATCAAGTCGTGTTAGCATACAATGCAGCTTTAACCCATTTCATGAAAAAATCAATTATTACAAAGATGAATTTATGCCCATTTGAAACTTTTGAAGTGATTGGACTGATGACAGCTATGTCTCACATGGAGAATGGCTATGAAGGTACCGAAACATGCAAACAAATAGAAGAATGTATTAGCATAAGTCTGGCACTTATTACATCTTTTAGCATAATCAGTGACATCTTTTAGCATAATCAATATGATGACTCTCCATTTTCAACCAATAATAGCCAGTATTCATAATTTATTTAGCCATCATATGACCATTTGCATATGCCTCACAAGTCTTGTCATGTAATTTTTCAGAATCTTTTTTGTTCAGTCACAACCACACATCTTAAAAGTATTTGATCTTGACTTCTTTTATAAAGGATATCTCCATCAAGAAAGAAACCCATTGACAGCCTTTTAATAATCCTTTTATCATTTTTTGTTACATGCTCCAAGTATTGTTGACTCTTAATGTATAACAAAATATCATGATACCATGCCTTCCCATCAATTTCTTTTTCAATACCTGAACAATGTGTTGGTGCATATTTCACATTCAATTTGATAGGTTGGATCTAAGTATTTACATATATCTTGATCATTATAGATAAAATAGCTAGAGCATCAACAATCTAGTTTTCCTCTAGAGGCAGATGCTCAAATTGGATTTTCTCAAATTGTTTGACCAAATTAAAGATTTACTCATGGTAACGAATCAACTTTAAATCTTTCATTTTCTACTTTCTTCGTAACTGATATATTATTAGGGCTAAATCTCCAAAAACATCCAACACGTTAATCTTCTTTTTTAATTGTTACTTGCAAACCTATATCACAAGCCTTATTTTCAATCATATTATTTGTGTAATTAAAATTCAATCTAGTTGTGATGGAATTATAGTGTCCACTAAGAGATATCAAGATTGCACCAAAACGATGACCTAGAGCATTTGTCATTCTATCAAAATACATCTTCCAAGATTTTTCAATAGTTTTCCTTCCTCAACTTGAGAAACAACCATCACATCTTTATCAAAAAAATCAAGTTTCATTAGTTCATAACCTTCAGTCATACGATCAGTAAGAAACTTAGTTATTACACTTTTTTTAATTGCTTTTTGAGTTATATACATAATATCATATTCTTAAAGCATGCAATATCATATTTTGAAAACATACAATATCATATTCTAAAAAGTATAACTTTTCATCTTGCTATCTTCCTTGTCAATTAAGGCTTCTCGAAGATATACTTAATCTGATCTAACTTTACTATAAGTCAAGTAGTGTGATAAAGCATGTATTACCTGAGCCTTTGAGTTTTTTAGGCCAGTGCACAACATATCTTCTCAAATGGTGAATACTTAGACTTATAATTAGTGAACTTCTTACTTAAGCAGTAAATTGCTTGTTCTTTCTTATTGGTTTCATTTCTTTGCCCTAGTACATATTTCATTGAATTCTTATATGCTATTCAATACAAAATTAAATACCTTCTAGAAACTTGCAGTATCAACACAGGTGGATTTGATAGATACTCTTTGACTTTATCAAAAGCTTATTAACACTTATTATTCCATTCTCCTAAATCATGTTTTTGAAAAAGCTTGAAAATGGGATCGCATTTATAGGTGAGCTAAAAAATGAAATGAGTAATATAGTTTAATCTTTTTAGAAAACCTTGCTCTTCTTTTGGGGTATGATAAGGGGATAATTTTTGAATGAAGCATATCTTGTCTGAATCCACTTCAATTCCTCTTTCACTGGCCACAAAGCCTAATAGCTTTTTCGATTTAACACCAAAAGTATATTAGGTAAGAGTCAATTTGAGCTAAACTTTCTTAACATATCAAACAACTTTTTGAGATTGATTACATGATCTTCTCTTTTAGTAGACTTTACAATCATATCATCCATATATGCTTCAATCTCTTTATGCATCATGTCATAAAAGAAAGTTATCATTGCTTTTTGATAAGTAGCACCAATATTTTTCAATTCAAAAAACATGACCTTGTAACAGAATGTGCTCCATATGGTTGCAAAAGTTGTTTCTCCATATCATTTTGAGCCTTTTTTATCTAATTATATCTTGAAAAGCCATCCATAAAGGAAAACGTGGAATGCCAAGCAATGTTATCTACTAAGGTATCAATATGGGACAAAAAAAAATTATCCTTAGGACTTGCCTTATTTAGATCTCAATAATCGACACATATTCTAACATTTTTATCTTTTTTTGGAACTAGCACTATGCTAGCTAACCATTTAGGATATTTTTCCACCTCTAAAAATTTAGCATCGAACTATTTCTTCATTTCTCTTTAATTTTTTAGCAACATTTTTGATTTCATGCATCTTAATTTTTATTGTATCGGCTTGCATTCAGGTTTCAAAAGTAATTTATGTTCTACAATATTAGTTTTGAATACTGGCATATCTTGATTAAATCATGCGAACACATCCATATATTCTTGAAGTAGTTCTTCTAGCTTTTGCTTGTCTATTGGTAGAAAGGATGTACCAACATTAACCTCTTTTTATTTTCATCATCTACCAAATTCACTAATTTGGTAATTTCCTTATAAGGCTCAATTGGTTTATTTTCATGCTCTATTAATCCCAACAAATCAAGAGGTAAAATGTAATCATCTAAATCTTTTTCATTATCAAATTTGTCAACATGAATTAGATTTCAAAATTGAATCCAAAATTATTGTCATGATTATCTTCATATTCATTTTTTAAGAACTTGCAAATAAGTGAGATAAAGAGAACATTGGCACACAATAATGTTATGGCAAGAAAATGAAAAGAGTGAAAATAAAAAAAAAAAACAATGAATGAAAATGAAAATAATAAAAGAAATGCAAATGCATTTTTCAAGTCTTTTATTAAAATGACAAATATAAATAAACTAAACATAATAGATCTTTTAATGCTTGTAGAATGAGCAATTAGGGACTTAACAATTCATAACATATTACTTTTCAAAAGTTTCAAAGATAATGGGCAGCTTTATGACTTTTCAATTATTTAGCTGAAATCTAAAGGACAATGATGCATGAACATATCTTCATCTGGCTCTTCTTTTTTTTATCATCCACCATCTGAATGGCCAGCTTAGAAAAAATTTTAAAAATTCTACATCTAGGGTTTCAAGTGAATATGAACAAGTACATCCTCTTGATCGAAAAAAATTATAGAGGTAGGGGAGAACCATTGATTCTGACTTGGTTTATATCCTTGAGATTAGCCATCCTCTTTTTTTTTCTTTTCATTCATCATTTTTATTCTATATCCTCTTGTTGGTTTATACCCTAAGCTGAATCTATCTTTCTTATCATATATTACTAGTGAATTCATGATCCCTTGTAGATTTTTTCCAAGTCTAGTCTTTGGTTGCCATTCCATTACAATAAACTACTTGATGACCATCTCAGTAGTTGTAAACAAATTGGTGAATATAATATGGATCCTTCAGCCATGTAACTAGCATTGGTAAATCTTCTTCTTTTGCTATACGTACAAGTTTACCATCAATAATGAATTTAATTTTCTAATGTAGTAAAGATGAAACAGTAGCTACCATATAAATCCATGGCCTACCTAATAAACAACTATACGAAGGTCAGATATTCATAACTTCAAATTTTACATTAAAAGTGCAAGGACCAATTTAAAATGGTATCTTTACATCCCTTAGCACTTTTCATCAAGTTCTATCGAAGGTTCAAACAACTATATGACTAGGCTTCATGTAAGATACATCAATAGGTAATCTTACCAACATAGTCATAGGCATAACATTAATTTAAGAGCTATTGCCAATTAGGAACTTAGCCACAGTGTGACTATTGCACTTAATAATAATATCAAGAGCCTTGGTGTTTTCTTGACCCTCTAGAGAAATCTCATCATCAACAAAAGATATGTAGTTCGAGACCATCAAATTACCAATAAAATGTTCCACATACTCAACAAATACATTATGGGACATATGCCTAATTTAATATCTTCAATAAAACATTATGGTGAGATTCTAAACTTAGCAAAAGTGACAATAGTGAAATTCTAGCTAACATTTTATTCAATTATTCCACCATGCTATACTCATTATGCTTTATCAACTTAAAAAATTTATAAGTTATATTTTCAGAGATTAGCTTTTGGTATTCCTTATCAGAGACTACCATATAGCAGCTCTGATTTTCTTCTTCCTTTTTGACTTTTTCTTTCTCTTTCCTAGCTTTCTCAAGTATTTTCGAAGTATAACATCACTCACTTTGGGCCATACCCCCTACACCCATTATGTTTGTGGTATCTAGATTGACCATGATATAACAATCATATTTCCATGAAACTACCTTATCGTTTTAATATAAAAAAGGGCTAGGAATGTTAACAGTGACAGCTGGTTGGGTGATAGGTTTTTTTAGCATTAGAGTTAGCTTCTCATCGTAATAAATGGTCACAAGTCTATACACAACTTTGGATGGCATATCAATGGTAGACACCTTAGCCTTAGTTAAAATCTTTTTTTTGTCATACAATTCTATCTGACCCATGTCCATAAACTTTTGCACCTTTCGACAAAATTGATCACAATTCTCAATTGAATGCCCTAAAGCACTATTGTTGCAATTGTAATTGTTGGCTAAGTCAATCATCTCATGACAATTGTAAGGTTTTACTAGTCCCAACATATGCTTTAACCAAAGCTTCAAACACTCTAGCCATTACAGTTTTGACTTCATCTATCCTTCTTTTAACATTACATGTTTGGCCATCAATCAAAGCATTTATTACTATTTTAGTTTGGTTTGATAGAGGATTTCCACTAATATTTGGAGTTCCTCGCTTGTTGGCATCAAATTTTAATAATTTGACTTTGATTAACCTTCAAAGAGATGTAATTTTTTGTAGAATGGCCTACATTTTCGTAATGATAATCACAATGTGCATTGGAATTATACTATTTGGGATATGGAGTTTTCAATGGTTTAAGATAAACAAGAGCTAGCAAATGATTTTTCATGAGTTGAGGAAATAAGTATGTGTATATCATGGGGATATGGTTAAAAAAGGCTTTCTCTTAATTATTTTTAGGTGCTTTCAAGCCACTACCTTAGTTTATCTCCATTATGGTCTAGCAATAAGTGTAGTTTGGTGGTTGTACATATAAGTATATGTTTGAAAGAATGACTGAAAAAAGGGTGGATTTGGAGGTTTGGTATATCGGTAAGGGTATAATGTAAAACTTCTAATCTGTTACCCAACATAATTCACTGCTTTGGCTTCACTTTCTTTCTTTTTAAGCGCTCTACATTTTTTTGCACCAATTGTCTCTCCTACATAAAGCTTACCATTCTTTATGGCATTTTCATTGATCTTGACTGAAATCACCATGTTTGCAAAGTTCTTGGCCACATTCCCATTCATTCTTTCATAATATAAAGCTTTTAGGGTTTTAACAAATAGAACAATAGTTTCTTTCTCTGTGAGAAGAGGTTGTACTTATTCAGCCACTTCTTTCCACCTTTGCATGTATTCCTTAAAGCTCTTAGTTAATTGCTTTTCCATGCTTTGCAGAGAAAATAATTTAGAGCTAGATCTATAATATACCGATATTGAGAAATGAATGCCCTCATAAGCTCTTTTCAAGAATGGATAAGAGTTATATCTAGTTGAACATACTATCTAGTTACAAAACCTATAAGATTATCTTGAAATATATGCATTAATAGCTTTCCATCATAGGTATGTGCGATCATCTTATGACAATACATAGCAACATGACTCATCTGGTATTTTATACCATCATATTTTTAAAACTCAAAGACCTTAAATTTAAGTGAAATGATCATATCCAGAACTAAAAAAAGCTTTGCCATGTCCATAGAACTATAAAAATTCATTCCTTCTATAGCTCTAAATCTTTCTTCTAATAATTTCATCTTCTATTGGGAACTTGTATCCTTCATTTCTTCTAACAATTTCATCTTCTATTAGTAACTTGTATCCTCTATTATCTCAAATGCTTTCATTCTAAACTTTTCTTTTTCTTTGGGATCATCCAAATTAGGGATTAAGATTAGCACAAATGGTTTCTTTATAAAGATCGAATTAGCAAAATTTTGAAACTATCTTAAAATGAGTATGAATGTCATTCCTGGCTAAGTGTATGTATATCCTCCCAAGAGTAGGAATTTGTACCTTGGCCCCTTGAGAAGTTTGGGTTTGATAAAGCTCGAACCCTCGAGGTATAAATAATCCAATATGTTCTACGATTGCTCTTGTAAGCTAAGACCTCATTCTATCACTTTTCCTTTATCTAAATTCTTGAATATGTCTGTAGACACCCTATTTAGTCTGGACCCAAGTCCATTAGGCCTATTCTAATAGGATTTGGGTCTAAGCCCATTGGACCCAGTTTAGGATCTAATTAGCTAGCCCCAATAGGCTTTTATTTTTATTTTCATTATTTAATATATATATTTTTATTTTTATTTTCTTATTATTATTTTTATTTATTAATATTTTTATTATTTATCTGCTTTTATTTTTTATTATTATTATTTATCTATTTCTTTTATTTATCTAATTATTTTTTTTGTTATCTATTAATATATTTATCTTTTTATTTTGATTAATTTTCAGTTAAGATTAGGATAAAAAAAATTGGACTGAATTTGGCTGTGATGTAGAAATTGGTAGAGTTGGAATTGGATTCAAATATTGAATCTAAATCCCAGAAAGAGTTAGGATTGATCAGAAACTCTTCTGATCAATCCCTATAAATAGGTGCTGGAAGAACAAAAGAAAACACATAGAAAAAAAGAGATACTGGCTGAGAGAAAAAAGGCAGACACAAAGAAGATTTAAAAGCTAAAAAGGTTTTGGTGCGTTTAGAATAGCTCTAAGAATCGGTAGGAATTTTTGGAGAATTTTTTACGAATTTTTTCTGAAAATTTCTGGAAAATTTTCAGATTTCGATTGAATTTTTCGTCGAAGATTAAATTTTTTGGTGACTATTCTGACCAAGTTTGAATTTTTCGGTCAACTTCCTTGTTTTCGACAACCATTTCCAGAAACCGATCAATTTTCTGACGAACTTCTGGCGAAAGACCCAGATTTTGGTGAAAATTTTTAGAATTTGGTGGGCATTCAACCGAAATTCTTCGAGGTTTAGAGAAAGGGGAGAGGAAAAGAAGGGAAGAGAGAGAAGATGAGAAGGGATTTTGAGAAAAAAACTGACCTTCAGCCTTATATACCCTCCCCAAAATGATTTCGTTTCTGCGTTAGTAACCTAGAGGATCCGTGCGTTTTGCCAAGATCCGACCTAACCCGAGCGTCAACCTGCTTTCAACCCACGTGCAACCCGCGTCTCCGAGCAGTTAGCCGAGTCGAGCCGACACCCCCAAGTCACGTCTCCAAGCCGTTTTTCTTTTTCAAGCCGAATCGAGCCGAGCAGCGAAGCCGAGCCGTTCCCAAGTTTTTTTTTATTTTATTATTATTATTATTATTGTTTAATATTCTTTTATTTTTATTTTTATTTTATTTTTATTTTTTATTTTACTTTTTTATTTTATTTTATTATTATTATTATTATTATTATATTAGAATTGTTTAATATTCTTTTATTTTTATTTTTATTTTATTTTTATTTTACTTTTCTTTATTTTTATTTTTATTTTATTATTTTATTTTCTTTAAATAAAATTCAAAAAAATATTTTTGAGGAAAAGTTGAAAGTATCAATTTTCCTTAAAAATAAGTTTTCAAAAATGGATTTTTGAGAAAAAGCTCAAAGTATCAATTTTCCTTAGAAACAAGTTTTCAAAAGTGAATTTTTGAGGAAAAGTTGAAAGTATCAATTTTTTTCGAAATTAAAAATTTCAAAAAATATATTTTTGAAAAAAAGTTGAAAGTATCAATTTCCCTGCACAAAAGCAATCATTTTTTTCTTTTTATTTTCTTTAATGTTAAATAATCTGACGATAGAGCCTCTGCAAGTGAAACAGTAGTTTTCTTGCATACTCTTAAAGTGAGGGGATTTTTTCAATTTTTTGCTAAAAGTATTAGAGTCAATTGAGAATAATTTCTAATAATTAATTATTTGATAAATTTTTAAGACTTATTGGATAACATAAAATTAAGCTGGTATCATTTTTTGATGGGCGTTGTGAGGGTACTATAACCTTTCTCACACGTAACCGAACTCTTAAACCCTGTTCTGATTATTAGACCTGAACCTATTCTTTTAGGAACCCTTAAACTTATGTATTCCCTGAAAGGACAGATTCTTTGGGTGACAAATTGCACCTTGATAAAAAAGATTGGTGACGACTCATTCAAGTCAATGTCTAGCGATAGATCATTGGATCTAAACGTTATGACAGCTTGGCGACTCCGCTGGGGAGCTCTGAAAGTCAAGCCAGCAAATAAATTTATATTATCCAAAAGCCTAATAAAATTAAACCTTTTTGTATAGATTTTTTTTATTCATTCATGTTTATTTACTTTATTAATTATGCCATTCATATGCATATGCATAACATGAGCTCTATACCCAAGCTTCGTCCCTCTAAGAGGGAGTAAAGTACCTATTGCTTTCATGAGGTTTAATGCCTCCACAGTGGCTAGTGAAATACTCTCACTCAAATTGAACTTTTTCCACTTGTAGCCTATAATGGGTGAGGATTGGGGTACCTTACTAGTCTGTGATGGACAATGACGTAAGGAGCAATTTGGGAACCTTTAGACTTTAGCCTTGAACTACATATAAGTGAACCTTAGAAGTGCCTAATCCTAAGATAGAGCCCTTTCTACCCAATGATAGATATACCCTGAAACTAGGACACAAAAAGGGTGTTTATCTAATCATTTTGATTGCCTAACTTTATGCATCATTTTCATTATCATATGTAACATTATGCATTAGCATCACTTTCATTTCATCTATGAAACTAACTATGTTGTCTGTCTGATTTTGTGCATCTATATTATTTTCATGATCATGTTTTAACATTATCATTTGCGTCCATTTCATATTAGATTTTCATTCATGAAAATGTACATTTCATTCGTGCATCAATGTATCATACATAAAGCATAGCATAGCATTTCTAATTATAATTATGGTGCTAAAAGTTCAAGGATAGCTTCATCTAGTGAGAACCCTGTCCATCGATACAACACAAGATCCAGAGCCAAACAAATGGAGTAAAAAAATTCTCACTGATTTGAAAAACTGGAAAAAGCTCAGGAAAAGATTAAGAATGAGTTAAGTAAAATCTTGTATGCTTTCAACAAATTAAATAAGAGGAAAATAGTAGAAGAGAACACAAGCCAACAAGGCCCTGTATCGTAAAAAGTGACTGACCCCCTATATCCACCTGGTTTTGGTCCACCTGGTTTTGGTCCACCTTAAGCTCAGTCTACATAAGAGGTTCCTCCATAACACTTCACATATCCTACATATCATGGAATGTCATCAGCTTCTAATCCAGGGTATTATCATAGCTATGTGAATCCTGTCTTTACTGAAAAAGCAGTTGAACCAATTCAAATCCCTGATCTACATGAACTGGAATTAGTTTCTATGGTTCAGTTGATGCTACTAGGCTTTGTTTAGTCCCTGATGAGGTCATTCTTCCTAAGTTTAAAGTATCAAAATTTAAAAAATATGATGGCACAAAGTACCCAAAAACTCATATTATCATGTATTGTCGAAAAATGGCAGCTCATGCTCGTGACGAAAAGCTACTAATGCATATTTTCCAAGACAGTCTTACTGGTTCTACTGTTAGGTGGTATATCCAGTTAGATAAAACTCACATCCGTTCCTGGAGTGACATGGCCCATAATTTTATCAGTCCATATCGACATATCATGGATTTGGTCCTGATCATTTGTCTTTACAAAACCTGGAGAAAAAGGCCAATAAAACTTTTAAAAAGTATGCCCAGAGATGGAGGGATATTGCTTCTCAAATACAGCCTCCTATGACTGAGAAAGAAATTACAGTGCTATTTGTCAGCACTTTGAAATCTCCCTATTATGAAAAGATGATAGGGAATGCAACAAAAAATTTCGTTGACATGGTGATCTCTGGAGAAATTATTGAAAATGCCATAAAAAATGGTAAGTTGAAAGGAGGAAAAATCAAGAAGGCACTAGAAAAGAAAAAAACTGAAGCTCAAGTTGTGAGCTTTGATAGACAACAATTCAGGAGTTATCAACCCTATCCACCTCAAGGTTACTCTCCGTACTATCTTGCTGTGAATAATGCCTCATCCTACCCATATCAACTAGTTCCATAATCACCTTTTTCATCCACATACCGATCAATTTTTAGCCCTCAAGATCTTACATATAGCCTTAACATTCAAACTCTTGCAAGAGCCCAAATTCACCATACCAACCCAGCAAGTGGTTCACGAAAGCAATGGATTACTCGAGAAAAATTTGTATTTGATCCAATCCTCATGACTTATACGGAGTTATATCAGAACTCTATAATAGTCATTTGATTGCCCCCAGCAGTGTGGAGCCACTTAAGCGATCCTATCCTAAGTGGTATGATCCTACAGGCCACTACGACTACCACTATAGAATTGCTGGCCGTTCTACTAAAAATTACACTGCTTTAAAGCATAAGGTGCAACGATTGATCAATGATGGAATGGTAAGTTTTGATCAAGAAAAAGCAACAACACCTAATGTCAGTGCTCTGAGTGAAAATCAAGAACACATTGGTCAAAAAAGGTCCGGAGAGTCACAATGAATTGAGAGGCAAGATGTCAATAGAGATTCTTCACCTGATCGCATAGGGGGACAATTTTGAAGAATGGAGATAAGGCTGGTTGAAGGTTTTTTTTCATTTTAGGATTTCTTTTCGAGTAATGTTAGATTTCTTTTTGCAATATGATTTTGCTTGTTATCATTTTAATAAAGGCAAGTTAATGCATTTCATTACATTTTCTCTTTCACTCGACCATTATTCCATGCTCTGTTACCTTTCATAATTTTACATTCCCATTCTCAAATTTCAGATGATGAATATTTAAAAAATGATAACAATAATTCTGAGATTTAATTTTAAGAACTCATCTACATTAATATGAGGAGATGATTTAAGCAAAAAAGTAAGTTGTTACCAAAGGTGAAATAGATATGTCTTGAAGATGTGTAATCTTTTATACAGGCTCATGAGCTTTGTTCAATAGATGATGTTCAAGAAAGGTATTCACAATTGAGATGAAAAATGGCCATCTTTCTTTTACCATTCAAAAAACCATTTATTGTTACCTCTTTGAGCCTATTATGATTTCTTTTTCTGAAGAACCCCAACCAAGGATCACCCTTTACACCGGAAGGTAATTTTTGAAAAAAAATATATCACAAAAGGTCTCAAAGATGGAAAGAGAAAGAAAAGCAAAAGAAAAAAATAAATGCCACACATGATTTAGGATAAAGTAATAAGAATCTTTTATATGAAGAAAAAAAAATAGTGAAATGATGTGAGGGTAAAATGCCAAGTTGCATCAAATGATCCTTTGGTTTTGAACCTTTTTAATACATGTTTTGAGCCTATTATATTCATTTCTTTTATGACCCCTCACCTTGACCTACATTACAACCTTGAAAAGTCCATTTGGATCAAGTGTGAATGCTCAAATTGAATGATCATATATTAGGCAAAGACATGCTCATGATGAAACAATGGAATCATGCTACATTGCTCTAAAGTTTGATGTGTGAAAGATATTAACAATGAATGAAAAATTAGAAAAAAGAAAAAAATTATGAAAAAAAAAAGAAAAAAAAAGAAAGAAAGAAGAAAAAATGAAAAAATGAAAAAATGAAAAAAAAAATTCAAATTGAAAACCTGAAATGGTGATTTTGGGTAGAAAAAGATCCAAGTCAAATGGTTCACATAGATGGAAGATCAAAGATATCTGAAGATCTCTCAAAGATAGGGCAAAGTTCGCCAAGCTCAAAATAACTTCAATAGTAAATGGAATGAGTTTTTGAAAAAGAATCCTAGATTAATGTTGAGAATTGTCTGAATCTTCATCGTTTGGACATACCATTCATCCCAATGACATGTATCCAATTTATTTCCTTTCTCATTTGTTTTGTACCAAAATAGATCTTCATTGATTATCTTTACCATAATTCACCTTGCGTTCTCTTATTGTTACATCCCTAGAATAAATCAAAAAAATGTATGAGTGCATTATAATTGTCAAGAATTGAAATGATGATGAATGAATGACAATGTGCATAAAAAAGTCTTGCATTCCTTTAAAGAGAAATCTAAGATGATAGTGGTAACAAAATGAAGAAATGGTAGAAACCTAAAAGAGATGATTTGGAAGGATATATGATGTGACCAAATGGAGAATATGATGATGGATTGGACAATAAAATGAAGATGGGACAAATCTTGAAAAGTGGTATAACCAAGTGATGAGTACAATGATGAATTGGTCGATATGACTTGCAAGTTATGATTGAATGATGAAAATAATCAGTGGACAAAGTTTGTTTTGGAATGGTTAATACTGAGACACCTATGAGTAATGACCTAGTGATAGTGGATGAAACTTGTTCTAAAATTTGTTAGTGCTGAGAAGTCCATGCATGGTGGTCAAGTGATGATCGATTGATGAAACTTATTCCAAAGTATTGAGAAACTGAACAAGGAAGACATGCGAAATGATGGAGTTTTGAGAGCCATATTACCACAATTATTTAAAATTTTGTGACATAGACGTCTGTATTACATGCATCATGGAGGCATCATTGCTTGAATAATACATGCACATAATTTGATGAATTAAACTTTGTTTGGACATGCATGGCACTATGAGAATATAGGTTACCATATTTGTATCATTAAGAAGGCATTTACATTTTTTGTCATAACATTCATTCATGCAAATTTTTGAATCACTTGAAAAAAGTTATGAATATTTTGATGAGAATTTTTCAGAACTCAAATGAGAATCTTTGAGTTTCAAAATGAGAATCTTTGAGGAATGAAACCCTAAAGTTCGTCGAATGTGAATCTTCGAACTAGAATGAAAAGTTTTGAACTTTTGGATGTGAATCTCCAAAATACAAAGCTTCAACTTTTTGGATATGAATCTCTAAATTTTTAAAAGAGAACCTTTGAACTTAGATGTGAAACTCTAAGTTTTATTGCTGAACCTTTGAACTCAAATGAGAAGCTTTGAATTTTTGGATGTGAATCCCAAGCTTGCCAGATGTGAACTTTTAAAAAAACCTTGAACTTTTATATGTGAATCTCCAAAATTCAAATGAGGATCTTTAATGCGAGTCTTGCAAGTTGTAAATGCAAATCTTGAGATCTTGCAAATTTGAATGAAACTAAAATTTTGAGAATTAAATTTCAGTAAATTCTTATGAAGTTGGAAGGTTTTTACGAATCTAAACCTCTGAACATTGAACTCAAATTGTGAATTTTTGAGTTTCCATTACAAAATTCCTTCAATCACGATCTATAACTCCTTTGGAAATGATTGTCAAAGAGCAATTTATTTTTCCAAAGTTTCGTTGCCTATGTTTAGAAGAGCAATTTATTTTTCAAAGTTATGGTGCCTCTGTTTAGAGGAGCAATTTACTTTCCAAAAGTTGAAGTGCTGTTTAGAGGAGCAATTTACTTTTCAAAGTTGTGGTGTCTTTATTTAGAGGAGCAATTTACTTTCCAAAAGTTAAGCCTCTGATTAGGAGAGCCATTTACTTTTCAAAAGTCATTGAGCCTCTGATTAGAGGAGCTTTAGTTATTTTCAAAGTTGTTGAGTCTCTGATTAGAGAAGCCATTTACTTTTCAAAATTGTTGAGCCTCTGATTAGAGGAGCCATTTATTTTTTCAAAGTCGTTGAGCCTCTTATTAGAGGAGCCATTTATTTTTTCAAAATCATTGAGCCTCTAATTAAATGAGCCTTGTTTATTTTTCAAAAGTCATTGAGCCTCTGATTAAAAGAGCTTTGTTTATGTTTCTCAAAGTCATTAAGCTTCTGCTTATAGGGGCTTTGATCAAAATTTAACAAACAAAACAAAACAAAATAAAACAAAAAAAGTGTCAAGTTAAGTCTTGAATAGGTGTCTACGTCTTTGCACAATTCTTACTCCATAGAAAATGTGCAAAGAGAGGCAGCTGTAGACAACCTATTTAGTTCGGACCCAAGCCCATTGGGCCGATCCAATAGGATTTGGGTCTAAGCCCATTGAACCCAGTTTAGGATCCAATTAGCTGGCCTCAATGGGCTTTTATTTTTATTTTCATTATTTAATATATATATTTTTATTTTTTTATTTTTTTAATTATTTTTATCTATTAATATTTTTATTATTTATCTATTTTTATTTTTTATTATTATATTTATCTATTTCTTTTATTTATCTAATTTTTTTTTGTTATCTATTAATATATTTATCTTTTTATTTTGATTAATTTTCAGTTAAGATTAGGATAAAAAAATTGGAATGAATTTGGCTGTGATTTGAGAATTAGTAGAGTTGGGATTAGATTCAAAGATTGAATCCAAATCCCAAAAAGAGTTGAAATTGAACTCTTCTGATCAATCCCAATAAATAGGTGCTGGAAGAACAGAAGAAAACACACAAAAAAAAGATACTGGCTGAGAGAAAAAAGGCAGACAAAGAGAAGATTTAAAAGCTAAAAAGGTTTTGGTGCGTTTAGAACAGCTCTAGGAATCGGTAGAAATTTTTGGACAATTTTTTACGAATTTTTTCTGAAAATTTTTGGAAAATTTTTAGATTTTGGTTGAATTTTTCGACGAAGATTAAATTTTTCGGTGACTATTCCGATCAAGTTTGAATTTTTTGGTAAACTTTCCAGTTTTCGATAACCATTTCCAGAAAATCGATCAGTTTTCCGATGAACTTTCGGCGAAAACCTCAGATTTCGAAGAAAATTTCCAGAATCCGACAGATATTCAATAGGGGTTCTTCGGGGTTAGAGAGAGGGGAGAGGAAAAGAAGGGAAGAGAGAGAAGACGAGAAAAGATTCTGAGAAAAAAACGACCCTCAGCCTTATATACCCTCCCAAAAATGACGTCGTTTTTGCGTTAGTAACCCAGAGGATCCGCACATTTTACCAAGATCCAACCTGACTCGAGCACTAACCCGCTTTCGACCCGCGTACGACCCACGTCTTCGAGCCGTTAGCCGAGCCGAGCCAACACCCCCAAGCCGCTTCTCCAAGCCGTTTTTTTTTTCTCAAGCCGAGTCGAACGAGCCGTTCCTAGGTTTTTTTTTCATTTATTTATTTATTTATTTATTTATAATTATTATTTTTTAATATTCTTTCATTTTTATTTTTATTTTTAGTTTTTATTTATTTATTTATTTATTATTATTATTGTTTAATATTCTTTTTTTTATTTTTTTTATTTTTATTTTTATTTTACTTTTCTTTATTTTTATTTTCATTTTTTATTTTATTTTTTTAAAATAAAATTCGAAAAAATATTTTTGAGGAAAAGTTGAAAGTATCAATTTTCCTTGAAAATAAACTTTTTAAAAAATATTTTTGAGAAAAAGTTGAAAATATCAATTTTTCTTGAAAATAAGCTTTCTAAACAAAATATTTTTAGGAAAAAGTTGAAAGTATCAATTTTCCTCGAAATTAAAAGTTTCAAAAAATATATTTTTGGGGAAAAATTGAAAGTATCAATTTTTTCTCCACAAAAGCAATCATTTTTTTCCTTTTTATTTTCTTTAATGTTAAATAATATAATGATGGAGCCTCTGCAAGTGAAACAGTAGTTTTCTTGCATACTCTTGAGGTGAGGGGATTTTTTCAATTTTTTGTTAAAAGTATTAGAGTCAATTGAGAATAATTTCTAATAATTAATTACTTAATAAATTTTTAAGGCTTATTGGATAACATAAAATTAAGCTAGTACCATCTTTCGATGGACGTTGTAAGGGTGTTATAACCTTCCTCACACGTAACCGAACTCCTAAACTCTATTCTGGTTAGTAGACCTAAACCTATTCTTTTAAAGACCCTTAAACTTGGGTGTTCTTTGAAAGGACAGATTCCTTAGGTAGTCAATCGCACCTAGATAAAAAAGATTGGTGGTGACTCCTTCAAGTCAATGTCTAGTGATAGATCCTCGGATCTAGACGTTATGACAATGTCCATTATCTTGTTAAGATCCCTTTTAATTTTTCTTGTGCCTTTTCAATAAACTAACCTGCTTTTATTCCATGATCCATATTTGAGCCTTGGAGTTGTTCAAATGGCAAGTATGCTTAATCAAAATTTTCGATGGATAAGTTATTCTTAAATCTTTATTACCATAATTTTTGTGAATTAGGATATTATATTTTAATCCTTTATTCAAACAAGTGTATGAATGAATGCATGAATGGAGGATAAACAAAAATGAACAAAATGCATTAAGGAGAATTTGACACACATCAATTAATAACAAATGATTCTTATTACAAATCCAAAGTTACACATACAAAAGCTTGAAGTCTATTACCTATCAAAGGAAATTCTTTATCTATTGATACTAATCCTACACCTCACAAAGAAATTTAGAAAACTTAGGCCATATGTCTTAACTAGCTTTATTCCTAACTTTTTGACCTTATCTTTCATTTCTACCACTTTATGTGAAGCCATATTGATCTATCCAAACAATTGCTTCAAATGTTCTTATTTTATTAATATGCATTCTTCTATTGTTCCCTTCTATTTTTATTCTTCTAAAATAGAAACTTCAACTCTAACCTTATTAACAATTTCTTAAAACATCTGATTATACATTTGAACTTTTGAAAATTCATTTTCCTTTTCTTGTATTTTTGCTTGCTACTATTCATTTTCCTTTAAAAGTCAAGCTAGCTCAAGAATGGTCAATAAATGTGTCTTGTTTCAATCAGCGAACAAATTCTTCCATCCGTTTGTATCTCGAATAAACTTTTAAATTTTTCTATCTTATCTTTGCAAACTTTCCTTCATTTCTTTTTTGAGCCTTTTGTTTCCGTATTCCAATTTTCCTTTTTCTTCGTGCAACTCTCAATTCACAACTTCTGCCTCTAGCAATAAATCTCAAGGCTTTGAAGGAATCGAACTATGTGGGCTACTTAGACTACCTTCCTCTAAAACCATAATATCTTTAGCTAGCCTAGCACACCAGACAAAATATTTTAGGCTAACCTTGTCAGTTCGCCTACCTCAATCCATTCTCTTTATTTGTTTCCATACTTGGACAATCTCTCCCACCATCTTTATGAAATATGGTTCACCGTATGCAAAGCATAACTAATTAAGTTCATGTGTTATTGGAACAAACTGTTCATACCCAAATCGCCTCAATACCAGAAAATGGGGCATAATGGATCACACCCTAAAGGCCTAATAATGGAATCCATGGTTTGTCTCCACAGTTATGAAGTACCAAATCATATAGCATTTAAGGTGCTCTTCACACTACTTTCTAAAATGTTAAGTTTTGTAAATAGGAGAACCATTATTTCTCGGACTTTAGGTCCAACCATTTGATCTCACAAAATTCCTTAAAAAGAACACTAAAGCAAGATAAGGCTTATGAAACTTGCCTTCTTTGGTTTCAAAGTGACTTTTCATCCATACATATAAGAATTGTATGCACATTACAAAATAAACTTTTCCTTTTCATTAACAAAAATTCAAAATTCTAATGGTTTCTACCAAAATAACCAGTGCCAGATTGACGTTGTTCTTAACTTGCTCTATGAAATCTACCATTACTATGTCAACATATCCAAATCCTTTTAGGAATACCACCATCCCATACGTAGCTAAAGCAAATAAATTTTTGTGCTGCTCATCTTATGATGAGATGGCTATGCAAAAAATTTTAAAGAACATATGAATTCTTGCCTTTTCCTTTAAAATGCTTGTTGACCTCTTGCACACTAAGTTTTATCGTTACGACAAGCTTTTTATGATAACCTATACTCTTGTTTTGTAAATAAAATTTGTTGGGACATAAAGAGAGTAAACGAAGTAAAGTGAAATACTATTCAATTATGGGCACCATCCACATCGTTGAACATTAAACATCTGTATAAAGGATCTCAAAACCACATCATGGCTCTAATAAGTTGTTCATCCACCTTTCTCTAGAGAAGTAATGATAAGTCTCCATATTTTTCTCAAAATTTTTCTATTATAATGCTATTCCATTGCTTCCAAGTCAAAATCATATCAATAAGGTCATTTTGTATCAAATTAAGATGAACCTACTTATGAAGAGTGGACACATAATCTACCAGTAAACAATCTCCTTCTTTACATTATGTTTCCTCCTATCTAACTTTCAAAGAATCATGTTAGGCTAGTGCAAATTGAAATTGCTTTAAGCATTTCATGGATGTAACTAAGATTCATCTCGTCAAAATTAGTATGTGGCAAACAACTTCCTATATGAAAATGTGATAATGCATGAGACAAATAATAAGGCATTTGATTCTCTTTCTTTTTTGAATTCTGATACAATATTTACAAAAACAGCATGTTCCTTCATGTGTCATTATGTGTTTGAGATAATCTTAAATAATAGG
The DNA here is from genome assembly GCF_047325235.1 of Durio zibethinus. Taxonomy (NCBI): domain Eukaryota; kingdom Viridiplantae; phylum Streptophyta; class Magnoliopsida; order Malvales; family Malvaceae; genus Durio; species Durio zibethinus. The sequence goes on along the minus strand of NC_143174.1, from coordinate 7,854,263 downwards.
TGATCATGGCTCAATCCTAAGGTAGGCTTCCTAGGTTACTTATATGCGAGGTTATGATGACAAGGAAATGGTTCCCGTATTCTTCCTCAATATCGTTGACATGGGACTAGTAAAGCATCATAATCCTCACCCATGATAGGCTACAAATGAAAAAGTTTCAATTTTAGTAAGAGTATTTCGCTAACTATTGATGAGGCTAACATCTTACGAAAGCATAGGTACTCTATCCCTTCCTAAAAGGATAAACTTTAGGTTTAGAGCTCTTATTATGATATGCATATGCATTGTGTAAAGGAATAGATTCTTGAACACTTTTCAAACAAATAAACAAATAAGAAAGTAATCGAACAAACAAATTAATAAATGAATGAATAAATAAAACTAGACTATTTAACCAAGCCTTAGGATCATATAAAATCAATTTTTGGTTTGACTCTCTGTCAATCTCCAGTGAAGTCGCCCAAGCTATCATAATGGTTTTTAGGGCTGCCAAACAAATTTAAAAAAACATACAAAAGAATTGCCACCAACCGATTTTGACTAGGTGTGATTGGCCACCAATCTTATCTTTTGATCTACAAAATCAAAATTAGGTGCAAGATTATAGTTACGTGTGAGAAAGGCTATAGCACCCTTACAAAGCCTGTCCAATGACGATACCAATAATTTTATAGAGTCCTAAAATGGTTTTGCTCAAATGGTCTTTTACTTAAGATTTTATTTTATTTTGTTTTGTTTTGTTTTTGTTATTTGAATATTGGAAATTTTAAATTATTCCCAAAACTTTCGGTATAACTTAAGAAGTTTCATCTCTTTAAGAGTATTCAAAGAAATTACTTATTTTCTTGAAAATGCTCCCTTATCATATTTATTTTAATATTTTAGAAACAAAGTAGATTATAATTCTCTTGTCACATATTTCAAAAAATCATACCAACACTTTTGGTATGATTTGGAGGAATTTCTTATCAGAAATTTTTAGAAAATTATTTTTTTTCTTTTAATTTTATCATCGATGAAAATTTTAATTTACTCTGAAACGTTTATTAATTATTTATGATTATTTAGGTAAACAAAAAATTCTTATTGATCAAATTTCCAAAATATTTCCAACAATTTTGGTAAAATCTTGGGAAAATTCCTTACTTAAGAATTTTAGATAAAATCACCATTTGTGATTTTATTTTAATCTCATCATTAGAAATTTTTACTACTTGTCAATTTATTATTAAGTATTTTTAATTATTATTATTTTTTATTTATTTTATTTGTTTAATATTTTGTTGAAAAGATTGTCAAAAATCCTACTAACAATTTTGGTAAAATTTTGAAAGACAACTCACCTAGTAATTATCTTTAAAATCACCACTTATGATGTTATTTTAATTTCACTATTGAAAAAATTTATTATTATTATTTCTCTTTCTTTTTTTAACTTTTAGTGATAATATCCATGACCCTTGAACTATTGCATTTTTTTCAATGTGATATCTAAACAAAAAAAAAATTTAATCAGATATTTAAACTATATTTTCATATATTAAATTGGTCTGACTCTTAACACCATTAAAAAGATGCTAATGTGGCATGAGTATATAATAAAATGTTGACATGTATAAAAAAACTCATGTTAGCACAATATCATTAATGTTATATTAGCATTAAAAGAAATTTTCAAAAAAATTTTAAAAATTTTTTTAAAAATTATAAAAAATGAAGGAATATTAAAAAGTTTAAAAAAATCAAAATTAAAAAACAAAGTCAAAAACTTTTGAAAATATTTTTGAAATTTTCAAAAGAAGAAGACCTGGGATACCTCTTTCGCACCCCAACAACCCTACTGCTTCATTGCCTTGCTCACAGCTCATTGGTTCTCGTCCCAATTCTCGGTAAAGGGCATTGTCTCACTGTAGGTCTTTATCTCAACCTACATTCTTTTCCCTTGATAGCGTGCCCCCATGGAGTCTTCCCCCTTATCGTGAGCCTTATGTCCCGTCTCTCTCTGATCCTGTTTCTTATGATGTTCCTATAAAAGAAAGGGTTGTCAATTCTAATGTTAGGTCCTCACTTCCTTCACCTGTTGCTAGAGGAGGTAATGAGTTTCGTGTCGGCAAGAGTGTAGTTTACCTCCGCGTAAGGGACATAGGTAGTCGAGCAGTATGTTTCATTAGGTTTTTCTGCTATGATTTAGTCTCTACCTCAATTGATCCCAATAGGGAGTTGTGGCATGTTGGATAGGTCTGCTTCAGGTAAGGAGAGTTCTGGTATAGAAAAGCTAATTCAGTTGGTGAAAACGATAATTAGAATGAAGCAAGGATAGGGGTAGTAATGTAGAAGTGATGGGTAATAGGAAATCCCGGAGGGGGGGGGGGGTGGATATTGTAGAGGACTTGTTCAATGCATACGTGAATTTAGAAAATCTTTGAGACATTGAACTCTTCTGGCACTGAGGATAAGGATTAGGATAGCAAAGCTAGTGGAGGTGAAAATAGTGACAACGAAGTGGAAAGTAGAGTAAATGGACATCCAATCAGTACGCAGGGGATGGGTTCTGGTGTTTCAAATAAGAAGAGGGAAGGGGTCAAGTGGAGGGCTGGTGGAGATATTGCTCCGACTGCTGGACATTACAAAAGTGTTTCAGTGGATAGTTAAGTGGAAAGTCCGCAATTCGATGACGACTCACCAAAGATTACTCCTTTGGGAAATAGGGCGAGTCATCAATCTCCCAGTAGCTCAGCTGATGCAAATTCAAGCAAGTTCATCTCTGAGCTTGGCAGTAGTGAGTTCAATGAAGCCTCAAAAAAGATCATGGAAAATCAGAAGCTTGCTGAGATTGCATCAGTAGATCCAAATCGCGCCAAAAGGTTTTGCATATTGCTTCTCCTTCTTCTCACTTTTCTTTTCTTTTTTGCTTCTGGTGTTGAATATAACTGGGCATAATTGATGATTCGATTTATTCATGACAGGATTTTGGCTAATCGTCAATTAGTTGCTCGTTCCAAGAAGCGAAAGATGTAGTACATTGCGGAATTAGAACACAAGGTGCAAACTTTGCAAACAGAGGCAACAACATTATCTGCACAGCTAACAATGTTACAGGTGGATATAAAGTTCTAGTAATTGTACCAATTATTTACACCTATTCCCCTTTAATTAGCCGCATTGCATACTTGGTTGTTCCTTATCTCGTCTTTGTTTGGTCTTTCTTCTATAGAGAGATTCTGCTTTATCTTACAAGCCAGAACAATGAGTTGAAGTTTCGTCTTCAGGCCATGAAGCAGCAGGCCCAACTAAAAGATGGTATACATTTCTTGATCTTAAACCTTATATCATCTGATTTTTAGAAGTTTTTCAACTCGTGCCTTCCTTGTTTCTTTCACATGAACCTTTATCACCAATATTACATATGTTATTATGCAACATGCTTGCCATGCCTTGGGGTTTCCTACAAATCTATCATGTTATTTTGCTGGCATTCCTATAAGTTGCACTACTTTTGGATTTTACCTATCCTGGATATGTCGAATGTGATCAACTTAGTTCCAAATATTCATCCTATTTGTATATTCTTGGAATTTAATACTCTCTACAATTTTTGAATCTTTTCGAAATTTTTTTAAAATTTTTTGGATTTTTTTGAAATTTAGATTTTTTTGAAATTTAGATTTTTTTTGAAATTTTTTTATTTTCTTTTTTTCAATTTTTTTCTATTTTGCATAATTTTTAAAATTTTTAAGACTTTTTTTTAATCTTTTTGTATTTTTAAAAAAATTTTATTTTTTTTTTTGAATTTTTAAACGTTTTTCAATATTTTTAGAATTTTTTTAAACTTTTTAAAAAATTTTAAAATTTTTTTTGAAAATTTTTTTTAATGCTAATGTGACATTAATTAAAATATCAATATCTTATTAAATATTCATCGCATGTCAGCATTATTTTTAATGATGTTAAAGATTGAGGTAATTTAATATACAAAAATATAAATTAAGTACTTGATTAAAAATTTTTTTATTTAAGTACTATATTGAAAAAAGTGTAATAATTGAAGAGTTAAAAGGGGATATCATCCTTAATTTTTACTTATTTAATTTTTTATTATTTATTCAAAGTATTTAGAAAATTTTTTGTCAAAAAATTTTAAAATACTTCAACACTTTTAAAGTTGTTTAGAAAATTTCTTTACCTAAAAAATTTCAATAAAGCCACCTTCGTGATTTTACTTTAATTTTTGTAGTTGGAAAGAATTTCATTTTTACTAAAAAAACATTTCTTAAAAATTTTATTGGAAAAGTTTTCAAAATATCCCAAACACTTTTGATTTTGAGAAAATTTTTTAATTTGATATTACCAATAAAATAATCACTTATGATTTTTCTTTTTACTTTATTATTTTGTTTATTATCATTTTTAACTTTTATTTCTAAGTTGTAAATTAGAATATTCATGAAAAATAAATCAATAATATAAAAAACATTACACCAAAATAAAAAATAAATAAATAAATAAATAATAAAAATATCAATTTTTCGTTGATCAATGACAAGTCAACATGAGTTGGCACCACTCAACGATATACAGTCAGTTCATGGCAATGGTTTGATTCAGTTCAACAAGTGGTCCAATTTAGCAGCTTGAGCGATTTGAGTGGTTCAGAACATGATTCAACTCGATTCAAGTCGGTTCGACTAATGGATGGCAGATCAATTGCATGGATCTCAAGTCGAATCATCGATCGGCACGCGGATCCGTTCCTAAAATGAAGTCAATTTTTTATGTAATTCCTTCACCCCCCCCCCCCCCCCTCTTCTCTCTCTTTATTAAATGAGAGACATAAACATAGCATTCTAGTAATCTAGAAGCTGGTATTAGGTCACCACCAGCAACCAGTGGTCATTGTCAGAAAAATTCCAAAATTTTCAGATATGCTCCTCTGAGCCTCCGAATCTCCGCCCTAAGGCCTGATCTTCCAAAAAGTCTTCAAAAAGCCTGAATCTAACCTCAAAAGGTGTAACCAAAACCCACCAAAATGCAAGTTTTCACTGTTCCAATCACAGCCCCTTCACAATATGTCACTCTCCTCATCCCATTAATTTTTATTTCAGGGCTTTAAGATATCCCAATGTGTAATTGTGTGTTTTTTTTTTAATAGTTTTGTAAATAGATTATTTATTTATTATTAATTTTTTGTTGATAAAATAATTGGGTTTATGATTTATATTTACATTATAAATGAATTAAGATTGAAGAATTTTTTACTATTTATTGAAATTGAATGAAATAATTTATTTTTTAAATTATTTGTTAGCTATAAAAGTAAATTATTTAATTAAAATTTAAACTACATAAAAAATGTATATTTATCTTTCATTTTATTAGAATATAATTTTCTTATTTATTAAAAATATATATTTTGTAATATTGATAACGAAAAAAATTAAAATATTTCAAAATTATGAAAACTCATAGAGAATAATTGTAAGATAAGTCATTTTGTATTATGCTTGAGTTAATTTATATTAGAAATGAGCCAACACGGTGTTTCAAGTTCAAATTTTTATTAATTAAATTAAAAAATTTAAAATTATTTAAAATAATTCATAATTTATTTTAGTTTTTTATTATTTTGATATAAATTTTAATAAAATTAAATTAAAAATGATTTTTACCTTATAGATTTTTTGTTGCAAATTTTACCTACTTGAAAAACAAGCAAAAAAAAAAAAACCTAAACTAAATGGAGGTGATATGTGAATAACTCGATTGGTCTCTTTTTCTCACAAAATTTATTTAATAAAAAATAAAATAAATTATTGAAAAAAGAAAAACATAAAAACAAAAAAAAAACAAAAAAAAAGAAAGCTCATTGAGGGTGATAATGAAATATACATATACCCCGAGGTTAATTAAGGCAAAGCACCATTAACATGTCACCAACACGACTTCTTTTCTCTTTAAAAATTTCAATTTGTCCCAATTAGATTTTAATAAAAAAACAGATCAAAACCCTTGAAATATGAATTGTTCTTTAGTCCTATCTATCAACTCATTTTGTTGTAAAGTTTATCTAATTAAAAAAATAAAAACAAGTAAAAGAAAAAAGATAAAATAATAACTTTATTAATATCATACATATATATATAAATATAAAATTAAATAAAATAATACAATATATAGTTATATATACCTAAACGGTAAGGTGTAAATAAATCGAACATGAACGAACGTATATTCATGATTTATTCATTAATTTTTAGAATTGTTCGTGTTCAATAAGAAAATCATTCATCATGTTTGAGTTAGGTTCGTTTAAATGGTAGAATGTTTATATTCAATTTGTGTTCGATTTGTTTAAATTAAACGAACTCGTTCATGAATATTAAATAAATATATTCATGAATATATATATATAAATAAATAAATATGTTAATGAATAATAAAAAAATTTAAACAAACAAAATATAATTATAAAATTAAGAACAAAAAAAATCTTAAATGAGCTGTTCATAAATATAAACGAACTAAGCTGATCTTTGTTCGTATTCAGTTCATTTAATAAACGAACATAAAAATATTGTGCAAAATAATCTGTTAAGTTTAAAAGAATAAACAAAAACTGAACATATTTATGAACGGTTCGTCAAAAACTATATTTGTTTACACCCCTATCGAATGGGTCGAAAAACTCTAAACTCACATTTGCTTAATTTTGACTTAAAAAAAAAAAACTCAATCCGATCCCAAAAATTAAAACAAAAAATTGCACCTATTGGATCTAAACAAACCAAATCTCATTAAATACAAATTGTTTTATTATCTATACCTCAATTGACTTTTATCTTAAAAATTTTATATACCGATTTCTTTTGTTTTACTATTTATCTAATTAGAAACAAAAAAATAAAAACAAAAACAAAAACAAAGGTTAAAAAAGGAAATAGAATACCAAATAGACACATCTGTTGGCTTTTTTTTCAAAAAAATTATCTAATAAAAAGAAAAAAGAAAAAAGAAAAAAAAAGTTGAGTTGTTACATGATATTAGCAATGATGAATTGTTCTTACAAAATTTATAACATGAACTTTTTTAAAAATAAAAACTTAAAAAAAAAAAAAGGTTGACAAAATTAAATTTGAATGTCTTAATATTATTTTCTTACAAAATTATCTAATTTAAAAAAGAAAAAAAGTATAAAAATATATATTCTTAATCAATAATATCAAAGGAATCTTACAAAAAAAATTTAGAAAATTATTTATTAAATATAAAAAAAGTAAGAAAGAAAAAATAAAATAAAATAAAATAAGGCTTGACATATAACATTAAATAAGTCCTACAAAAGAAAATATAAAAATATTAAATATAAAAAGGGTAAAAAAACAGAAAAAATTTTAAAAAATTGACACATGGCATCCCAAAAAGGCCACACACGAAAAAAAAAACTAAAAATAAATAATATTTTTTAAATATAAAAAATAAATAAGCAAAAAAATCAAAACTTAACATGTGTAAAGTGATATATGCGATATTTATATATAGGATTTTATATTTTTTTATATATAATATTGTATATATTAATTTGTCCTCAGCAAACAAACATAATTCTTAAATCCGTCCTACCTTAAATATACATTGTAACAATTTTGTATGTCTCATGCATGTTGTCGTACATTTCCTAAAACATTACATATGTATTACTAAATATTAACTTTGTTATTTATTTTATGTCTTATAGTGATTAAATTTAGATGGTATACTTTATTATTAAATGTTTTAGGTCATTTTACTTTGTTTTTCTCTTTTAACTTACAAAGTTTCTTACTCTCTTAAAACAACTCGAATTTTTTTTGGTTTCACTTCTAATACAATTATTTTCCTTTGCTATCTCTTTTTTTTTTTTTTAATTTAAGTTAAAGAATAAAAAAAAAACTCCTAAATTATAATTAAAAAATTATATAAACTCTTATCTTTCATTACAATCAATCAATTCTTCTAACATCTATTTTGTATCCAATTAATCTCTTATTTGAATGAAAGAATTAGAATCTGTAATTTTTTGCTGACAAAGATAAAATTTCATTTGACAACAACAAAATAAATTAAAATTTGCCATATATTGCAATTAATATATATGAAAAAAATTTTAAGAAAATATTTTTTTTCTTTTTCTTCTCTATTTTATCCCTCTAAATCTTTCTAAAAGTTCAATTGACTATAATTTTTGGGTTAATTAATTAAATTTTATCATGTGACTAAATTCCATTAATTTAAGAGTTCTATTGACTCAAAATGTTAGGGGTTTAAATGATTTTTGACTTATATATAGTTTAGGGCATTTTTAACTATTTAGCCAAAAATTTGTCTTGTTATGTTTTCAATTTAACGAAGATTAAATGATAAAAATAAAAAGAAAACATTCTTGATATGAAAAAAAAATACTTATTAATGAAATTTTTTATATCCCAATAATGCGTGGATCATATAAGTTTGCATTCCTAAATTTCTTTTCACTTGGTTTGCGTTGCCTCTCAGATTATATATCTAGATTTTAATATCATCTTATTTTTCAACAATGCTGGATTTGGCATGTACCTTTTAGGAGCAAACTTAAGTCAAGTTTCCCCTAACGTTGTTCATAAAAGTTAATATAAATTAAAATCAAAATCGATAAATTAATAGAATCACTTGAATAGATTAATAATAAGTAATGAATTAATTAAAATTCTCTTCCTTATGTTGAGATCCATTTTCAATAAGACAAACTTTAACCAATTAAATTTAATTGATTAAAATATGAGTTAATTGCTCAATTAATTATTATAAAGTATAATTTAATGATAAGATATACTTTCAGCTAATGTTTTGATTAAAATAATCTAACATAATTTTATTTGAACCTACAGTTTTTTAAAAGATGTCACGTGTTAACTTTATAAATAAATTATTTTTTATTTTTAGAAAAAAATTTTATTTGTTTGACTGTATTCAAGAGAATGTTCAAAACAACAAATATTTAGTTCCAACAATTATTGGTTTCTTCACCCTATTATCACAATTAATCCATTCATTGAATGAAAAAGAAGTGAAAAGTTTAATTCATTAAAACAAAAAATGATGAAATCTCTTCCTCTTTCTTATCTAATCATTTTTCTATCAATCTATTTAATATTGTTATTTTCCAAAAGTCTTTTTAAGAAAACCTTAAAAAAAAATTATCTCTTATTTATTCTTAAGTTTTTATCCAAATTTTGCTTCTTTAAAAAAACATTTGTTGATTTATAAGTTTTTTTTTTATCATTTGATTTAAACCCTTGTGATTTATTGATAAATATGCTCACTAATTTACAATTTTTTTTTGCAAAACCCATTAGTTAAAAAGACCTAACTTACAAATTCAAAAGGTATTGAAAGAATTTGATTATGAATTTGTTGATTTGTGCTGCAAAATTCTCAATTTATTGCAATTCTTTTTTTTTTGTTATTGTTCATGACAAATTTTCATATTTGTTTTTAGAAAGCTTAATAATATTTCATAAGTTAATAAAACAGGTATATACAAATATATTTTAATGTTTTTGATTGTTCTTATTGTTGAACTGTACCAAGATGCGAGACACTACCTAGTTAATATGAAGTTAAAATTTTTTTTTTAAATAAAGTGGAAAAGTATCTTAATCAAAATAAGTTATTAATATTTTTCATTAAATAGATTATTCAATCAAAAAGAAAACAATGGAAGCTGTATCTTATATATGCAAAATAACCATCTCAACCAAAAAAACCAAGATTTATAGGCTAAATATCTCCAAAAAAAGAAAGTTGTATAGGTTAGTATCTTAACTACAAAATGAAGATTTATAAGTTGAGTAATCAATAAAAAAAAAAAAAAAAAAAAGCTTTATAAGTTGAGTCCAAACTCAATCAAGAAAAAAAAGTTTTATAAGTTTTTTTTTTTCCCTGAGACATAATATATCTCGTGTTAAAGCCATGGTAACTTTAACAAGCATGAAACCATATGTAACTAATATTCACACTCCTCTTTCTCATATGAGAGTTTAACTCATGATGAATAAATTTTATAAATTGATGCTTCAATTGGATGTGTGATAAGAAGAGATTTTCATTGCACAAAATATCATTTGGTCACTATATCTGCAAGGATCCAATGCTATTTTGAGGCTTGGGCATGCTGAGAATTGTTTTTTACTAGCCTTTAAAATGAGGCCTTGAGTATCTAGAAAGAAAATAATATTGAAAACATGCAAGTCAGTAGTTAAGAACAAAATTAATAGAAAATATGGTTAGTCAAGCAAAGTAAAGTTATTTACTTATGATTGAATCAACTAAAGTTTAAAATTTAAGTCGTTTAAGTGTATGGGTTATGCCCTAGTTTGTGGGTTGCAAAATTGAAAGTCTAAAATATTATTTAATTAAGAGTATAAGAAAAACATGTAGTGTTCAAGATGAAATGATAAATTTGATAATTAGTTTAAGTATAGTAATAAATATGAACTTATCCTTCTCTAAATTATATACTTTTATGAAAATGATTAATTTTCGGATTTAACTTTAAGAGTTTATTAATTTTATCAAATTCGATTTTATATCTTATTAAAATGTTCGAAAGATCAAAAAAATTTTCATTAATACTTAAAAATTTTATTTTTGTTCAACTTGTTTTACATAAAAGCTTTTGTTTAAAGCGAAATGATAAATTTCGTTCGTGACTCTTAAATTTATTTTGTTTTCAATTTAATTTTTAACTTATGAATTATTTAATTTAAGTCACTAAATCTAAAATGATTTTATTTTTATTTTTTTGTTAAGATTTCATTTTGTAATTTCTGTGACATGTACATATTATTGTTGTAATGTTATGTGGATATTTTTTAATTATTAATAAAAAATTAAATAATTAAATTAAATAATTCAAAAATTAAAAATTGAAATAAATTAAAATGTATATAAAAGAGTAGGGATCACGAATAAAATTAAAAGAAAAAAAAAATTCTCCTTTTGAAACGAGCTTTTCTGTTCACTTCATGAGTCATGGCTCGCTCTCACTGTTAAAAGTAAAAAACTGTTATTAAAGGGAAAAAAAAAAAGAAAAAAGAAAAGAAAAGGCGGGCAGTTGTAAAGGAAACCTAACCAGTAAGTGAAGAGCCAACACAAATAGCTACTTTGAGTATTTGTTTTTTGTTGGTTGATTGATCTGCCTTTTGCCTATGCCTTCGCCTTTTCCGTCGACGCTTTGAAGGAAACAAAATCCTTTGTAGAAACACCTCGATCTCATCGAACTCCCTCAAGATTTCTTCTTCTCTTTTTATCACTTCACTCTCCACATTGGCTCTCTCTGCCTCTCAAAGGTAACTATCTCTTTCTCTATAAACATTTTATGCTGTATATCCCAATGGATACTCAAAATGTGAAAGCCTTCATGTCCTTTTGATGTGGGTTTCTTTTCAGTTTTGCTATTTTTTTTTTTTGGGGGGGGGGGGGGGGGAGGGGTGGTGGGGAATGTCAAATGTTGTTTCATATTGAAGTTGTGGTAGAATGCCTATGTTTCTTAGAGATGCAAAGTCAGGAATGCTGGGTTTTCCTAAGGTAAAATGATGGAAGCTTTAATTGGTTAATTTCAGATGAATTTGTATTTTGGGGGGATTTTTTTATATATTTATTGAAGAACATTTGTTTTAGCTAAATTTTGTTTTCTTTATTTATGCGAAATAAATAGGCTATACTGATGGATGGGTGAATTTTCAGTTTAGTTGATGAGTAATTCTACAATAGAAAAGCAAAATGAAATATATTCATGAAGCATAATTTCTGCAATTACGCATGCTCTATATGTGTTTGTTTTGAGCAACTCCTGATTCATTTTTGTCTAGGTAGATTTTCAGTTTCTGCTGTCAAATATCACTTTTTGAGAATGGCTGCAACAGTAGCTTCCAGCCTTCAAATAGCAGCAGCAAGACCCTGTATTTCATCTTCTCCCAGAGTTGTTAAAGCAGGTGCTGCCATTCTAGGTGCCAATTCCAAAAGCGTATCATGGACTAAGCTAACAAGTGCTTGCAACATATCATCTTTAGAGCCTTTCCGACGCAGTTTTATGTCATCTCCAGTAAAGTTTAACAAGGTTGTGACAAATGCAATGTCTGAATCTAGTGAAAATAAGCCCATTTCTGGGTTGCCAATTGACTTGAAAGGTTTGACATGCTTCTTGTAATACTTCTGCCTGTATTCTTGTATTAGTTGCTTATAAGCTTGCTGTCTGATTTCCTTAAATTGACCTTAGATATGTCTCCTATTCTAATAAAAGTTTTAGTAGAAAATATTTTTCAAAGAAAGATCTCTCTACTACATTTCTCTTATTGACCTTTTTTTTGCTATTGTTTTTCTTTAGGCTGTAATGCTGTTTAGTGTTTACCAAGCTGAAATGCTACTGTCAATGACTTTCAGCATGTTCTTTTCGGAATTCCTTAATAGTTTAAGGCAATTATTTTTTTAAAAAAATTTAAACATTAAGATTGCTGCTCTCTGCAGGTAAGAGGGCATTTATTGCTGGTGTAGCCGATGACAATGGTTATGGCTGGGCAATAGCAAAATCTCTTGCTGCTGCAGGTGCTCAAATACTAGTCGGAACTTGGGTGCCTGTAAGTAAATTAGACCTTATCTAAGCTTTGGCAGGTCCTGATAAAAATGGCACCATGCTAACAACGAAGTTTTCCTTGTAGGCTTTGAACATATTTGAAACCAGCTTGCGACGTGGAAAGTTTGATGAATCACGCTTGTAAGAGCTGGTTATATGTTACAATACAGTGGATACTTCCTGAATTAATGGCTTTTTCTGACGAAGTTGATATTTCAGATTGCCAGATGGCTCTTTAATGGAGATTACCAAAGTATATCCCCTAGATGCAGTCTTTGACAACCCTGATGATGTACCTGAAGATGTAATGGATAAGTTTATGGACTCTCTAGAGATTTTACTTGCTGACAAGTTCAATTGTCTTTTTAAACTTTTTTGATCTTGGTTGTTTCGTGCAGATAAAAACAAATAAGCGTTATGCAGGATCCTCAAATTGGACTGTTCAGGTATGTACCGACGTACCTGCTAGAAGTTCATCTTAGGAACTTTTAAAGCCTAAAATTTTAAATCACAAGTAAATTTTAGTCTATTGCAGTTATAGGAACTGATAATATTCCTGATGCATTTCAAGAAGCATTTTTTAATACTTAATGCATGAGATTTATCAATGCATTCATGATTTTGATGTTATGTTACTTCTTGCGTCGCAGGAAGTTGCTGAATCTGTTAAACACGATTTTGGGAGCATTGACATTCTTGTGCATTCACTAGCTAATGGGCCAGAGGTACAGGAGTTCTGAGCTTCCAATTGCTAATTGGTTTCAGCTTTATTCTCTGTTCTTAACAAGCAATTATTTGTTAATAGGTCAGCAAACCTCTTTTGGAGACATCTCGGAAGGGATATCTTGCAGCTTTATCTGCTTCAAGTTACTCCTACATTTCTTTACTCAAGCATTTTCTCCCATTAATGAATCCAGGCATGTCTTTTGTAGGTTTCAGTTATCATTTTGGTCGTTGTATCTGTTAGTTGATTTCTTTTCAAATAATTCAACTTAATTCTCAGAAACTTGTCTCTAAAATAAGCTATCGCTGATGCAGGGAGCTCTTCAATTTCCCTTACATACATTGCTTCTGAGCGTATTATTCCAGGGTATGTGTTTTTGCTTAATATTCCAAAACTTAGTCAATACTTCTCATTAGGTGACAGAAGTCTCAAACAATGTGATATGCAGATATGGTGGAGGTATGAGTTCTGCCAAAGCTGCTCTAGAAAGTGACACAAAAGTGAGTTCTAATATGTTTTATACTTATCTACGTATTAGCTTGATTGCATGGTCAGTTTTCCTGAATTTGTTATATTTTTGTTTCTCTCTATTCATTTTCAGGTACTTGCTTTTGAAGCAGGAAGAAAACACAAAATTAGGGTCAACACAATATCTGCTGGTAAGAGGGACTCTTCTCTTATATTTTGTTAACATTTTTTAAATATCAAAGGAGAGACATTTCTTTTCAGGAATAGCCTGGGAATTGTTGCCCTTTTCTGAACCTTGACATGTAATTCCAATGCTTATTCCTGGATGTTGCCATGAGATAATTCATTCAGGCCTTGAAATACATCAACAAAGTGAAAATTTTAGAAGATATTTGGTTATCCTTTATACACCTCGTGTTATCTCATATTGATGTAATTTAAATGGTGGAATTTGTTGCGTGTAAGCTTTATATTTATTTGCAACTACAGGCCTGATGCCCTTTTCTTGAAGTAAGTTAGTGATGCTCCATATCAGGAAGGAATAAGAATGAAGCAATAATCCTGGGAAACCTCCTCCATATGCAGTAGACTTCATAATTTGAATCATGGCCTTTTTTGATAAAACTTTTATTAGCCCATGGCCACATTCTTTGGTCCGGTACATACTGTCAAAAAGACTACAGGCTCACATCTTTTAGAAAATTACTTTAGGTGCAACTTTAGTTAAATTAGGAGGCTCACATCTCTTGCGCTGCCCTACCCTCTTCGTAATTTTATGTTTCTGGTTAACAGGTCCACTAAGAAGTCGTGCTGCAAAAGCAATCGGATTTATTGATACGATGATCGAATATTCAATGGCCAATGCACCTCTCCAGAAAGAACTATCTGCAGGTGATATGGAGGAACTAATAAGATATTAAGTGTTATGTATTATTTTTTTTTATTTAATTAATTGATCATATGATTACTGAATTAAAGAAATTGATGAAACAGATGAGGTGGGGAACACTGCTGCCTTCTTGGCTTCACCTTTGGCTTCAGCTATCACAGGTGCTGTCATATATGTTGATAACGGTCTGAATGCAATGGGTGTTGGAGTTGACAGTCCCATATTTAAAGACCTCAACATTCCAAGCGACAAGCGTTAGGAGTAGCTGCCTTGGTGTTGTTAGCAAATCTGATGCTGAAGGTTTATTGTCGGCACCGCGTCTTGGATGTTTGATCAGCGGCCCCTTGAGAATTCCATGCCCTACCATTTTTGTTTTTTTGTTTTTTTTTTGGTACACTGACTTTTCTGCCAACTCTAGATCAAACTCTTTTGAGTGAACAATTTCAATTAATAGATCGATTTGCCGCTGTTTCATTTAGCAGGATACCACTAACTGGGACATATATGATGATAGACAGTTAATCCAAGCTCTACAAGCAATATGTCCAAATTTGAGTTTGACTCGATCCAAATTTATTTTAATTTAAAATTTGACTTTAAAATCAACTCGTCCAACTTGTTCCAACCGAATTTGACTCCATTAGAATTGATTGTGAAAATCAACTATTTCCTCCCATCCGATTTGAACTTGATTTAAGATTCCCATTTGACAGCCTGCTGAAAATCCGAACCTAAACTTAAAATTCGTGATAAGAGAAACTCTTGCTACGTTACACCTATGTTTTATAATTGAACATTTAAGGGTTCAATCCACATGTTTTATGATTGAACTTTTAAGGGTGGTTCAATCATAAAACCACATTACAGTGAACTGCCTTCAATGTATCAAGTAAAATTGGTTAACTTAAAATTCTCAAACGAGAAAAAAAAGAAAAAAAGACAATAAGGTACTCAAAGGATTAAAATTATGGTAACAAAAAACTTGCAGAAGCTGGTAAGTCAAATGCACGGGTGAAGTACATTAATCAAATAAATTTGTCCACATTAGAAAAAATTCACTCACATATCTATAAACCAAAAGTGATTCTGCCCCAAGTTAGTAAATAGATCAGCAAAAGTTGCCGACAGCCCCCATAGCCAGAGGAATATACTACAAAAAAATCAACAGTTGCCAATATGGGATGGACCTACACCTATGTAGGTCACAACATTCAAAATAGTTGTGCATGATGTGTTCTCAAAAAAAAAAAAAAAAAAATAGAGCTACCCGGTCAATTGAGCTTCCGCCTAAACCTACCGGGGGCCTTGGCTAGCAACATCAGTTTCAGGCGAGTTGGATTCTTGCAGAACCAACCCTTGGTTCCCGGATAAGTTTAGGATTGGTGATGTAGTTAGAAACCCTTCTGAATTTGTTTGCGGCTGATTCTGCCTGGGAAAGAATTGAGTGTTAATCTTCCCTGTGAGGCATCAACTCCTCTCCAATTGGCACCACGTTCACTATTAACTAAAATCCCATTCATTCAAAAACTCAAATTAGAAGCTAAAACAAATTAGCCTAAACTGTGCTAAATAGTTAAATTGTTCGTTGTTAAATCAAGCAACTAATATAAAGTTTGATCAACAGACTATTTCACCATTAATCATAAAGAAAATCAAAGAGAACCCTACATTATTCTGTAGAACCTTCCCTATGTGGCACTAGCTCCTCACCAACAGGTATCACATTCATCATTAACTAAAAGCCAGTTCATTCAAATTGGGTATTAGAAAGAAACAAATTAATCTAAAAAAAGCTACACAAAGACTATAATGGTTTGCACAAGTGAGCAACACAGGTTGACATACTGATACAAGCAAAAGCATAGGCCGTAACACTCTTCAGTATTTGCAATATCTAAAGTTTGATGCAACAGAGCAATTCCATACCTTCCAGTCCTTAAAATCAAACCTGAATATAAAATGGCTGTAAGCAACCTCGCCTTTTGTTACAGACACAGCACTAGGAGCATTTTTGGGTGCTGAAACAAAACCATAAATGAGACAATAACATAATCATTGTTTAACACAAAGTAAAGTTCCTGTTAAGTTGTAAATTAATTGTCTTGAAATATACTCACAAACAATATGAGAACCAGATTCATCCAGAACTATTTCTGCTCTCCCATCTTTGACTAAGAATGAAAGAGCAAATAAATTCTCCACGGTCTGTGCAAAAGAGCTTCTATTCAAAATCAAACTTTCAAGTTTCACTCGTCTTCTTCTCCTTAAGATTTCAAACATAACTGCCATATTTTTGTCAGTATCAGTTTGCTCATCAGCACCGATATTATTAACCTGTTGAACAAGAAAATAAATCTGTGTGAATAATGATTGTTAAAAGAGCAGATAGATAAAATACAATTTTATGATAGTTAAGCTTATGGTACAACCATTTATGCAATGATTTTTTTCATTACAACCACCCCAAAGTATAAGGTTCAACCACACAACATAAACCAATACACATCAGGATAAAAGTTCTGGATAGGGAGTTGCCAACTGGAACTTTCATTTACTTACATCAACATCAGTAAGCAACGGTTAATAGAAAATTAACTAAGAAAAGCAAGTTTGCACTTTCTCACGGAAATAATCACAAGAGAAGAAATTTCACAAAGTAATGATTGTGAACCTAAAAATATCTTGTATGAATACCTGAAAAATACAATGACTCCATGACATATGGCTGGTACCAAGTGACTCACACCAACATAAACACCATCTGATTCTTGTTCTCTTAACTATTAAGGTATTCAGTTCAATTTAGCTCAGTTTTGAGAAATTTTTACATTGAGTGGAAGTATTGGAATGCTAAATGAAGAAAAAAAAATCAAACCAAATAGTATAACCCAAACAACACTAAATAAGTTCAGTTCAATTACTCAGTTTTTTATACTTAAAACTAGTTTAATTTTGCAAAGATCTTTTCTGAATTTAACTAGTTAGACTAAGAACAAATGCTAGTATTTTTGTCTCATAAACTATTTTAAATTAATAAAATTCAAGTTGATTAGGTTTGGTTTGAATCATTTCAGTTTTTAAACATCGGAACTGTAAAGTGAACTGAATAGTTTTATCATTATTTAAGCTAAAATTGAACTCAGAAGCCAGAAAACCAAACCAGAATAAACACATTGGTTTGCTTGATTATTCAATTTTCTCAGTTTTGTTTTCACACCCATAAATGATGCTTAAAAACTTAAGACTAGAGAAAAGGCAATCTCACCTCTTCAGGCCGAGCAGTATCAGTTGGTCTGACAGCATGCCTTCTAGTAACCATACACTTCCTTTGCTTTAACTCATTCTTCATAGGTCCAAGCCTAAAGATCAATAACACAAAAGAAAAAAAAGGTATTAAGTAACAACACAGCAAGCCCCAGCTCCTTAAAGACAAAAAAGAGAACTCAAAATGGTATACATAAAATAACTAACATGGTGCAAATTCCTTTGCAGGTTCTAAAGAATGGTGAAACTGCCATGCCAACATCTTTCCAATTGACCAATATCTGTTCATTTTCTTGTGTGTCAAGGCTCCTTTTGGATTTCCCAAACTCGCTGACTAAACAATTGACAAAGTCTGCCGGGCTAATTCCCTCAAAAGAGATTGACTTAACAGAAGTTGACAATGTGTTAGCCAAGTCCAACAATGCCTCTGCATCAGCTACTTGTTCCCGCGGCTTGGACACTAAAACCCAAAAAGAGAAACACCCAAATTAATTAAAATACAATAAGTTTGCATACACAAAATGAGTCAATTTATAACACATTTTCCAAACTAAAATCTTCCAAGTTTTTTGGGAAAAAAAAAAAAAAAGAAAAAACCAAGACTATTAAGTTAATTAAATTGAAATCTTGAAAATCCCAAATGAAGAATATCATAAATTAATGGACTTCACTTCCTTAGTAAGTTATAAAGAAATATGACAGATTATTAAACTTAAAAGGACCAAAAAGAAGAAGAAATAAAATTATTAAAACAAAACGTTGAAAAATTACAGTCTATAACAGTTATTTAAGAATTAAAAAAAAAAAAAGGCATACAAATAAATGAAAATAAATTCTCTAAAAAATTAAAGAAAAGGAAAAGGAAAAGGAAAACCCTGTTGATGCAAGTTGTCGACTTCATTAATGATGATGTTAAATTTATTAGAATCCACACTCGATATCTCATCCCTTGCACCTGCATCACCCAAAATTTAATTAAAAACTGAAAAGCAAAATGAAATATAAATAATTTGTATAAAAAAAAAAAGCGGTATCTTTTTTAGATAATAAAGAAGAAGAAATAGAGAAACAACCGTTGATTTTGGTCATGACGGCAAGATATTTGGAGCGAAGAACCCTCCGTTTTGCGGCATCCTCTTGCCGAGTCAGCTGATCCGACTCAACATATGCCGAGTCATCTCGGGGCTCTCTCGCCACCCTGGTTCGAACCGGTTCACCTTCTTCATCGGCTTTATCTGCTTGTTTTTCTTTCTTCACAATTCTCCTCATAATTTCACAAAAAAATTCATTCTAAAAAAAAGAAGGAAATACTCATAACTGACCAAAACCCTAGTCCCAAAACAAATTAATTAGCAAAGAAAAATCTTCTTTTTTTTTTTTTTTCGTTACAAAGAAATATCTTCAGCTACAGCGTAAATGGGAGAAAGAAGTGTTAAAGATTTTATGTATCCTAATTAATAAAATAGAAATATTCAATTTATAGAGGCTTCTTAAGGAAGTAAGCTATGAGTCTTTGTTTCTCACGTCCTCCGTTTTTTATTAAAATGTTAATAACATTTTATACCAATATTTGAAAATTAAATCAATAAAAAATAATTTTCTATTGGATTTGAAAATTCTTGTCCAAAATCCAACGCAAGTCGATCCATAAGCATGTCTAGTTGAATGGGCTACTCTTATTTTTTGGTACTAATATCTTTTTTTTTTTTAAGTTTATTGATATATAAAAAATATATAGTAGTATTAATTTTAGATTGATATAGAATTTTTTGTAACACCAAAAATTATTTTTTTTTCACAATATTTTATTCCAAAATATCTAAATTTGATATAGAAATTAGAGAAATTATATGTGCAATTTTTTATTACTTTAGTTATATGCATGGAAAATTGTTAACTGATTTTTTTTCTTTTTCATGCCCACTGGACAGAAGGAAAAGAAGTGGTAAATGATAAAAAAAAAAAATGGAAATTTCTCTTGACAACTACATTTGAATTTTTTAAAATTTTAAATCTAAAAGAGAATTTAAATGCGATCCAAGACAAAACAAAATTATATTTATTTTATATTTATATTTTTTATTTTGAATAAAAATCTACTTATATTAATGTAATTTTTCATTTTTTATTTTTTATGAAAATTATTAAATTTAAAAATATTATTTTAATTTAAATGAATTATAAATTTAATTTTGATTTAAATGTTGAAAAAATATAAAAATTACGCAAATATAAATGAAAATTTTCTTTTATTTTATGTAATTCCATAAACTAAGTTGACATCTTTTAATTTTGTTGTTACAAAGAAAAATTTACAAATATTAAAGAGCGAACCTCAACTTTATTGGATTAACCATTTGAATTAAGTTTAAATTCGAATCTTTTAATTATTGAATCCATAATATTTAGCATATTTGTCAAAAAAAAAAAAAAAACATTTAGCATACATTCATGGCAAAATATTAATTAATTGTTTTTTTTTTCTTTCTTACAAGTTCATTCCACCAAAATTATTTATTCAAGCTAAAATTTTTATAAAAAAATTATGCATGTCTTTCTGAATTATTCATCCTCAAATCCGTTATCCTTCTCTATGTTTTTGAATAATACAAAAACATTAATTATTTTTTTATACTAAAACATTAATTCTTATATATGAAGAATGAAATTGAAAATCATATAAATATATAAAACTCAAATATTTTGTAATAAATGTTAAGTCTTTTACACATAAATTCTAATTTTATATCTCCTAATTTTATTACATAAAACAAAATAGATTTTCGGTTGTCTAATATTTATATTTTTTTTTATTTTTTATTTTCTTCTATTCATGTTCTTTAAAGTTATTACTTATTAAAATTTATTAAAATTTTTTTATTTTCTGACGTTTATGTTTTTTGGTTATATAAATATATTTTATATTTGTATTACATTTTCTTTTCCCAATTATGAGGGTTTTTTTTTGTTGTATTTTTTTTATATTTTTCATTTTTTTAATCATGATCTATGATTTTTTTTTATATGGCATTTTAAAATTTTTAACTAATTGATGTAATTTTTTAGTATTTGCATTTTTATTATTTTTTATTTTTTGTCATGATTATGATTTTTTTTCATTCCAAGTTTGTCTTTTAGCCAATTGGAATACGTCAAGATTGCTAAATTGACTTTTGAAATATATTTATATGATCAAATTTTGTGTTTATAGAATGTGATATATTTATAATTATAAGACTAAACAAAGTATTAGCACAAAAATGATATTGCTTGGTAAAATGTACATAAATAAATTTATTTTTATAATATTTTTGTTATTATTTTCATTTTTATTTATTTTATTGTTTTTGTACTTCATAGAAATTCTATATTCAGAATGTTCTTTAGAGTCGCAATGTATATCGATTAAAGAATAAGATTCATTAACGGGTTTATATTATATCAAAAAAAATTTTATTGTAAAAAATAAATGTGATTATTAGGTAATTATTGCTAATGATATGTTTTTTTTTTCTTAATAATGTCGTCATCAAAGAGACGGTTGATGAAAGTTTAAATATTCCATGATATGTTTCTTTTGTGTTCATGGCTTATGATTATTTTGATGAGTGTTCAGTTAAGTGCTTAATAGTTTCATTTTTTTATAATTTATTATAGATTTTGAGTTTTTGTGTTTTTGTTTTAAAATAGTTTTTATTTTAATTTTTTAATTTGATATTATTGGTGTTATTGTTGTCATATATTTGTCTCATTGTCAAACTATTAGGGGTGAGTTTGTAAATTTCACAATGTTATGCCTTCAAGATTTAAGGTATTTTTTTAAAATATTTTCTATATTAGTAATATTATAAAAGTGATGATTTGTTTTAAAAAGCAACGTTTTATTATTATTGGAAGTAAATGTCATTTTAATAATTTCTTTTTTAGTTCTTTAGTCGAAAATTTATAAACTTTTGTGGTACAAGTTTGTTTCTTAAATTTGAAAAGAAGCATTTAGTTTTGGAAACAAACCTCAAATTGTTATACTTACTTCTTTAATAACTAAGAGTTTTAAAGTTAGTTAATGTATATAAATTGCGACATAAATTTTAAATTGTTATAGTTACTTCTTTGATATATATTATTTATCATTTTTATGATACTCTTATTATTTTGTTGGTTCCGAAGTTTTTCATTGTGGTTATGATTTGATTTATTTAAAAATATTATGATTTTTAAATTAATGATTTCTTTGTTAATTTTATTTTAGTTTTTCTTAAGCTCATGATAATGCATGAGTTAAATTGTTTTTTTTTTTTATGACAAATATATTTACAAACTAAATATTTATTTTAATATTTTTAATCTAAAAATTAATAGTGTAAGTTTTATTTTTGTTCTTTTAAAATCTATATCTTAATCTCTTAAATTTTTAATCTTATTTATTTTAATCTTTTTATTTTTTTCCATTTTCAATTTAAATATTTTATTATTTAATTTCTTTTTTATTGTTTTTATCTTTCTCCAAAACTTAATTATCAACAATCCAATTCTTTTTATGAATGAAAGGTAAGAAATGTTAAGAATTTTTAATTTATTTTTATGTTCTTTATAAAATTCATTTTTTATTTTATTTTATTTTTAAAATTTTAAGAGTGATTTTTAGGGTTTGACCTTTTTATGAATGAAATGGTGAGAAAGGTTAAAGATATTAAATAATTTTTTGGTTTCTTAAAAATTTTATTATTTATTATTTTAATTTTAATTTTAATTTTAAAGATTTTTAGAGTAATTTTTAGGATTTTAATTTAAATAATTATGCTTATAGCTTTTGTATGAATATATTTTCCTAATAGGACTATCAACAATGCATTCATTTCTATGAATATAAAGGTAAAAAAGATTAAATGTTTTAATTTATTTTTTTGGTTTCTTATAAAATTAATGCTTTAACCTCTTTAATTTTTCAGCTTTATTTATTTTCATCGTTTAAGAACTTTTTGTTCTTAAAGTTAAAGGAATAATTTTTATTCTTTAATCTGTTATTATTACCTTTTCTTCTAAAAAACTATTAATAACATGTTCCTTTTCTATAGATGAATTTTGAAAAGGGTTAAAAGGTTTTTATATTATTTCTTAGTTTCTTATAAAATCCATGTTATATTATTTTATATTAATTTTTATGTTTTTATATTTAATGATTTTTCATATGAATTACATTAGGTTAAGTAAATTTATACAAGAAATTAGAAAAGTATAGTTTTGCCCACATGTTATTTTACAAGTTCCATATTAAAGCTATTGTTTGATATTATATTAGTTCATCTTTTTTATTTTTCACAATATAGTTGTTATTTTATTTTTAGTTACTTTTTTTGTGTTAATTGTTAGATTTCAAATAATTTTAATCAATACATGTAAGCAAACAAAATTCTATCAAAATTAAAATTTTTAATTTTCATACATAATAAATTTTATTTTTTGTAGTAATCATAAAATATAAAATATATTTTTATTTTTGAAATTTTATCATTATTGTTATCAAGTTATGATTAAATGTTTATAGTTAAATATTGGTAATGTTTGAGGTGTCTTCAATTTATCATTGGTTATACTATCATTGGTTGTACCATTTATAAATTATAATTATTGTTTTTTAACTTATCGAAATTATTTATTTATTAGATATATTAATTTGTTATTTATATTTGTTATTGATGGTTTGAGTAGTACTATAAGAAAAAGATATTAGTTTAATATATATTTTTAATTATTATTTAATAATTTCATTAGAAAAAAATCATGCATATTCTTACCGAGTCATTTCTAAAAGAAACATAAGAGGTATGTTGTGGATAACATTATATTAGAATGTATATCATATAAAATAATGATTTTTAATTATATTATATCAAATTCTATATAGATATGAAAATGGAAAAAAATCCATTTATTATAATCTTTAATAAAGTTTTTTATTTAATTATTTATTTAACACAAAAAGTAATTTATTTTTAAGAGGAAACAAATATCTTTTAATTTCATGTGGCAAACTTTAATAATGTTAAAATAAAAAGTTTCATTATAATAATAATCTACGATTAACACTTTACATTTAAAAAATTAAAGTAAATAATTAATATCGACTCATATAAAATATTAAAAAAATAAAAGTTTAAACAAGAGATAGTACTGAAGCCAATAACTTATGTTTTTTATAATTGATTAAATAATATTTTTAATTAAAAAATAGAAAAAAGAAAAAAGTTGAGCACGAGTAATTTCGTATTAGTAGTAAATGACATAACACTTTTTAAAAACTCTACAAAATATTTTATATTTAAACAATAAGTTATAATTAAAATAATTTCTCCTTTTATATGCTTAATGTAGCCACTTATTAGAAAATAAATATTTTATGATAGTAGAAGAAATAATAATAACAATAATAATAATTTAATATTTACTCATCATTTATTAAGTTTTACTAAATTTCTATTTTTTTCATATAACAATATTATAATACTAATAGAAATAAATAAATATTGGAGTTGAAAAGGGCATTTTAATAAATACTTCTAAAAGTTTTCATTAGAAATTCTTCCATTATACATTCATATTATATCTACATGATTATTTGATGAGAATTAGGTGAATTTGAATAATGATTTTTTTTATTTTTACAATTTTAATTCAAGTACGATTGATTATTAATATCTCTCTTTTTTTAAAATTTTTCTATCTTTTGAAATAAAATAATAAACTCATTTTTTCGATAAATGTCATGTTAAATTGTGTAGCATTTGATTACATAAAACTTCAAATGAAACTTAAATCTTTTAACTTTATTACATAAGATTCCAACATTTAAATATTATTTTTTAGACTTTTGGTTGCCTTACATTTATATAAATTCTTGACTTTTGATTTTCTTTTTGCAATTATACTCTTTTAAATTATTTTTATTAGAATTTTTGTAAACTTTTGATTTTTTTTCCTGACTTATGATTTTCCTTGTTTTTTTAGGATTATATAAGTGACCTTCCATTTACCATTGGTTAGATGATTTTTAAATTATAATTATTTTCCCTTCTTGAATCTATTCATTTGTTAGATATATTACTTTGTTATTTACATTTGTTATTGATGGTTTCAATAGTGATGTCAAAGATACATGTAATTTAGTTTTTAATCACATTTATTTACTAGATATGTTAGTTTTATATAAAAATTAAATATTAGTTTAATTTAGATATTTTTTTAATTATTATTTAATCATTTTATAAAAACATGTTAAGTGTAACTTATCGAGCCATTTATATTAAAATGTATATCATATAAAATAATAATTTTTTAATTATACTTGTCAAATTCCATATAGATTTGAAAATGAGTGAAAGGATACACTTATTATAATCTTTAATAAAAATTTGCATTTACTTAATACAAAAGAAATTGATTTATTTTAAAGAAGATGCAAAAACTTTTCAATTTCATATTGAAAACATTTTATAATGCTAAAAGAAAGAACTTCATTATCTTAATAATTTATGGTTAACATTATTTAAATTTTAAAAAAATTTAAAGTAAATAATTGATATAGATTCAAATTAATATATTAAAAAAGAAAACTTAAAATATAGATGTTACTCATGCAAATAAATCATGATTTTTTTTATAGTTTATTTATTTATTTTTTGCATCTTTTTAATTAAAAAAGTTGAGTATTGATAATGTTGAATTAGTAACAAATAATCCAACACTAAAAAAAAAAATATTTTTTATTAATTTTAAGAACTCTACAAAATTAGTAATATTTAAACAACAAGTTATTATAATGAAAATACATTCTCCTGTTAGTATATTTATGTAATGTATTATTAAAAAATAAATATTTTGTAGAAGTTAAAATAATTATAATAGTTTATGATTCGTTAATATTTGACTCATTAATATTGCAATGAGTTTCATTAAACTTCTAATTTTTTTCATTTAACAACATTAAAACATTAATGAAAATAAATAAATACTGGAGTTGAAAAGACATATTAACAAGCCTAAAAGTTTTCATTTAAAAGTCTTACGTTACACATTTATACTATATATACATAACTGTTGTCATAACATATAGATTCGAAAATATATAGCTAGATTTAACAAATGAATGGAGTCGCCACCAATTTTTTTTATTAGGTGTGATTGGTTACCTGAAGAATCTATCCTCTTAGAAAACCCCTAAGCTTGACTAAGGGTCTCTAAAAGAATAGGTTCAGGTCTAATAACCAAAATAAAGTTTGAGAGTCGGTTACATATGAGGAAAGTTATAGCAAACCCACATGCCTATCCGAATGATGGTACCATATTATTTCGAATTTATCCTAAGAACTTGAGTCTAATGATTTCAAATTTTAATGTCAAATATTGGAAATAATTTATAAGATTCTTCCATCAATCTGGTAAATCTCTTAAAAATATTTTCTCACCTTAAGAATATTCAAGAATCCAATTTGATGTCTTGAAGAGGCTCCATCATCGAAAAAAGATTTGATTATTATTATTTATTATTATCATTCATCATTTTTTTTGTTGAAAATATATCTAATTATTTCACCATTTGGGTCAAATTAGAAATATTTTTTCTTTTTTGAATTTCTAAAATTTTCACCATTTGGGCCTATTTAGAAATTCTTTTTATTATTTTTTCTTTGGAAAGAAAATAATAATAATTACTTTTATTAAAAATTTTCATCTCAATTATTCCACAATTTGGGCCAAATTTAGAGAAAATTTCTCACCTAGAGATTTCTTAGAATTTTACCATTTGAAATTTCTAAAAAATATCTCATCATTGGATAATTTGTATTTAATTCTAAAATTTTTATATTTTTTATATTTTTATATTTTTTTTGTTTGAAAATAAATATTAATTATTTTTATTGAAATTTCATCTAAATTATTTCACAATTTGGGATAAACTTAGATAAAATTTCTTCACTGAAATTTTATAAAAACTTATCATTTGAAATTTTTATAAATTCTATCATTGGATAATTAATATTTATTCCAAAATTTTATTTTTTTATTATTATCTTTTTTATTTTAATTTAATAAAAAAACTAAGAGAAATAAATAAATAAAATGCTTAAATAAAATAAATAAGAAATACAAAAAAAAAAGAAATCGGCTCGGCTTGAGCTGAAAAATGGATCGGCTCAAGATAGAAAAGGTGGCTCGAAAACACGGCTCGAAGAAGTCGACTCGGCTCAAAGGGTCGGCTAGCACTCGGGTCAACGCAGGTCAAACACGGGTTGGTGCTCGGGTTGGGTTGCCCGATTTCAAAACACGTAGAACCTCTGAAAATAGTAATGTCAAAACGACGTCATTTTCAGCAAGTGTAAAAGGCTTCAACATTTGTTTTTTTCGTAGATGTCTCATTCCCTCTCTTTCTTTTTTCCTTATTTTCTCTTCTTTCTCTCTAAACAATCCCAAAATTCGGTTGAATTTTTATCAAAATCTGGAAAAAATCGTCGAAATCTTCAAATATGGTCGAAAAACTCGTCGAAAAATTCAAAGTTCACCAAAAAATTTCGTCGGATTCTGAAAAATTTTCATAAATTTTCTAGAAAAAAAACTCCAAAAATTTGAAAAAAAAAACTTGTTAAAATCCCTATACTGCCTCTAAACACTGTTAGCTTATGTTTCACCTCTCTGTTTCTTTTCCCTTTGATCCCTCTCTAATTTTTTTCTCTTTCCTCTCTGATTCTTGTTTGAGCATTTATTTATGGGTATTGATTATAAATAGTTTTTAATCAATACTTATTCCCTATTTTACTGGGATTCAATCTTTAAATCCCAATCCAACTTTACCAAAACTGTTCTAGAAGGAAAAAAAAATTAAAACTTACTTTTCAGATAAAAAAATAAAAATAAAATAGCGAAAATAATAAAATAATAAAAATAAATAATAAATAATAATAATAATAAAAAAATTAAAAATTAAAACTAAAATTGGGCCAGAACTGAGCTAAGCCTAATGGGCTTAGGCTCAGCCCTTGTTAAATCAAGCCCAATGGGCTCGGGCATGGGCCTGGACAAATTAGGGTGTCTACAGTTGCCCCTCTTTGCACATTTTCTGTGAAACAGGAATTATGTAAAGATGTAGACACCCTGCTCATGGTTATCCTAACAAATTTATGCTCTTTTTCTTTTTTAACAAAACTCCTCTAAATAGAAGCAACAGACTTCAAAAATAAATGACTCCTCTGAATAGAGGTAACGGACTTTGAAAAATAAATGGCTCCTCTGAATAGAGGCAACGAACTTTCAGGAAATAAATGGCTCTTCTAAATAGTGGCAACAAACTTTGTAAAAATAAATGGCTCTTCTAAATAGAGGCAACGAACTTTCCAGAAATAAATGGCTCCTCTAAATAGAGGCAACGAACTTTTCAAAAATAAATGGCTCCTCTAATTAGAGGCTCAACGATTTTGGAAAAATAAATAAAGCTCCTCTAATCAGAGGCTCAATGACTTTTGAAAAATAAATGCTCATTGATGATCATGTCCAAAGGAGTTAAAAATAATGTTTGAAGGAATTTCAGGAGATTATGCCCAAAGGTCTTACGAATCAACCCTGATACCAAGAGATATCCTATTTCAAGGATTAAAAACTTACTTGACAAGCTTTTTCTCAAATTTAAAAATGTCTTCACATCTATCTTTTCCATGTGAGATTTTGGAATTCTTCTGCTTCTTGAATTTATGCACTATATTTTCTTGAATGTAGTATATGCTATGTAATGCATGTGAAATTCAATGCATGCTATGCAAACATTGGCTAATTAATTCCTTATTCAATTATGGTACTCAAGTTTCTCAAGCTCTTTTCTTGAGTTTCGAACCCTTGATTCTTCAAAGATCAAGTTACGTTATTCTTTTAAGATCGAGCCAGTGTAACTCTTAATCATCTCTTCTATTTAATTCTCACATTCTTTTTGTAAGAAATCTCTTTTCAAATTCAATGTCCTTATTAGGAACTGAACATCTCAATTCTGCCTTTATCACTCTTGACTTCTTAAATGTAATGTAAAAATTTTTCATGCCAGTATTCATTTATCAATCATTATTTCAAACTCAAAAAGTAAGAATGCATTTGCACATTTCTTCCATTGTAGGGTATTAAAAAGAAAAAGATAAAAAATGGTTAGGAAATAATCAACAGCAGAGACACACAAAGAATAAAGTAGAATGTCTTTTACTAGCAAAAATGTCGACAAACTCTGGGCAATAAAAGAATTACAAAAATAGGTATAGGGAAAGTAAAGCCCAAAAATGAATAATCAAACGACCATGATAACACATCTAAAAGTCCCTTTGAAAACTCAACCATCTGATGCACTTAATAATTTAGAGCTCCTCAGAATATGCTAGTCTTCATGCCAACGAACTTTTAAATTCGATGTTATATTCTCTTCATTTAAGTTGTCTTTTTAGGTTTTCAAGTTAGATGACACCCTATGACTTAAACCGCCCCTTTCGAGTTTTTGCCTTGAGTCTTTTTTTTCATATTTTTCTTTTTTTTTATCATTTTATTATTTTATATTTTTTTCTCTTTTTTTAAGCATAGTACTTCTTCACAGCATCAGAATTTACAAGATGAGGCAAATCATTTTCATCCATCTCTGCTAGTATCAATGCTCTACCCGAGAAAACCCATTTCACCACATACGACTTTTCCTAATTCGGGGTCCATTTCCCTCTATTATCATACTGATTTGAAATAATTCTTTTCAAGACCAACTCTTCCTTTCAAAAACAACGAGTTTAGACTTTTTTATCATGAGCCCTCATCATTCATCTTTGATATAGCTGACCATGGCATAACGTTGTCAATCTCTTTTCTTCAATGAGATTCAACTGTTCATAGCACTCTCGAATCCACTCAACCTCCTCTAGCTCAACTTCTTTTAAAACCCTCAAAGATGGGATCTCTACTTCCACTGACAATACGGCTTCTATCCCATAAAACCAAAGAAAATGGGGTTACCTCAGTAAAGGTACGCACTGATGTTCGATAAGCATGCAATACAAATGGCAACTTCTCATGCCAATCTTTATAGATTTCAGTTATCTTCTCAAGAATTATTTTTATATTCTTATTAGCTGCCTCCACTGTCTCATTCATTTTCGGATGGTATGGCGCTAAATTATGATGCTTAATCTTGTACTAGGCACATATTTCTTACATCATCTTACTATTCAGATTCTTTGCATTGTCTGAAATGATTTTTTTTGGAAGTTCGTATCTATAAAAGATTTTTCTTTTTATAAACTTACAAACTATAGATCGGGTCACACTTAGAAATGATGCTGCTTCCACCCATTTCATGAAATAATCTATCATTATGAAAATGAACCTATGCCCGTTAGAAGTTTTTAGGGTAATAGGACCAATGACATCCATGCCCCACATAAAAAATGGTCAGGGTGTGCCAAAACATGTAACGCAGATGACAGAGTATGAATCTTATCAGCATAAATTTGGCACTTGTGACATTTTAGAGCATAGTCAATGCAATCACTTTCTACTGTCAACCAATAGTACCCTACTCTCATGATCTGTCTTACCATCATATGTCAATTAGCATGTGCACCACATATTCCATCATGTACTTTTTCAATAATTTTCTTAGCTTCAGCCTTATTTATACACCTTAACAATACTTGGCAATGGCTTTTTTTATAAAGGAACATCTTCATCTAAGAAGAAATTCATGGCTAGTCTTCGGATGACCCTTTTATCATTCTCTGTTGCTTGGATAGGGTATTGTTGATTCTTAATGTACTGTAAGATATCATAATACCAGGGCTTCCCATCTTCTTCTTTTACATTAGAGTAGTGAGCCGGCATGTCTTTGACATCTAACTTGATAGGCTAGATGTCAACATTATCACTAATTTGAATCATTACTCCTAAAGTAGCCAAGACATCAGCAATCAAATTCTCTTCTCGAGGTGAATGATCAAATTGAATATCTTCAAATTGCTTGATCAACTCTAGAATATACTTGCGATATAAAATGAATTTTGAATCTCTCATTTCCCATTCCCCTTTCAATTAATAAATAACTAGAGCTGAATCTTTAAACACCTTTAATGCCTTAACCTTTCTGTCTATAGCAGCTTGCAAACCCATGACACATACTTCATATTTAACGATGCTATTTGTGCAATTAAAATTCAACCTCGCTGTTATGGGATAGTATTACTCCTCTGAAGAAATCAAAATTATCCCAATTCCATGTCTCAAGGCATTGGTAGCAAAATACATTCTCTAATGGTACTCTTTATACCCTTCCCTTTCTAGCTGAGAAACAATCATCAAATCTTCATCAAGAAATTCCAATTTCATTGGCTTATAACTTTCAACAGCACGATCTGTGAGAAACTCGGTTATGACACTTCTTTTAATTACTTTTTAGTTTACATACACAATATCATACTCTGAGAGCATTACTTACCATCTAACAATTTTTTCAGACAAAGAGAGCTTTTCAAATATGTATTTAATTGGATTCAATTTTACTATGAGCCATGTGGTATGATAAAACATATATTGTCTGAATCCTTTTGCAGTCCAAGCTAATCACAACATATTTTTTCTAATGAAGAGTACTTTGACTCATATTTTATGAATTTTTTACTCAGATAGTAAATAGCTCTTTCTTTTTTGCTAGACTCATCTTGCTACCCCAACACACATCCCATTGAATTCTCGTATATTGTGAGGTATAAGATTAAGGGCTTTCTTGGAACAAGTATTGCTTTATCTTATCAAAAGCTACTTGGCATTCCTCATTCCATTCTTCAGGGTTGTTCTCGCGAAGAAGCTTAAATATGAGATCACATTTGTAGGTAAACTGAAAGATAAATCGAGATATATAGTTCAACTACCCAAAAAACTTCAAACTTTTTTTGGTGTGCTGGAAGGTGACAAATTTTGAATGGCCCGTATTTTATCTAGATCAACTTTAATTTTTTTTCACTAATCACAAAACCTAGCAACTTCTCTGACTTTACCCCAAATGTGCACTTAGTTGGATTCAACTTGAGTTAAAAATTTTTTGACCTCTCAAATAGCTTTCTGAAATTGGTGACATGATCTTCACCTTCTCAAGATTTTGTAATCATATCATCTACATACACCTCAATCTCTTTATGTATCATGTCATGAAAAAACGTCATCATGGCTCTTTGATATGTTACCCCAGTATTCTTTAACCCAAAAGACATGACTTTATAGCAAAAGGTCCCATACATAGTCACGAAAGTGATTTTTTCCATGTCATTTCTAGCCATCTTTATCTGGTTATATCCTGAAAACCCATCCATAAAAGAGAACATTGAATGCTTGGCCATGTTGTCTATCAATGTGTCAATATGAGACAAAGAAAAGTTATCCTTTGGGCTAACCTTATTTAAATTACGATAGTCTACACACATTCGTACATTTCCATCTTTTTTAAAAATTGGTACTATATTGGCTACCCACTCTAGATACTTGGCCACTTGCAATAAACCTGCATCAAATTGCTTTTTCACCTCTTCCTTGATCTTTAGTAACATTTCAAGCTTCATCCACCTCAATTTCTATTGGACTGGTTTACATTCTGGCTTTAAAGGCAGTTAATGCTCTATTATTTCTGTATTGAGCTCAGGCATATCCTGATAAGACCAAGCAAACATATCTACGAATTCTCGAAGTAAATTTTTCAATTATTGTTTATCTGTCGACGAAAGCGATGTGCCAATCTTAACCTCTTTCTTATTCTCTTCATCTCTCAAATTCACCAATTCAGTCATCTCTTGATGGGGCTCAATTGGTTTACTTTCTTGCTCAATCAATCTCATTAGGTCTAGAGGAATAACATATTCTTCAGAATCATCTTCATTATCAAGTGCATCTATATTATTTGATTTTTTAAAATTAACCCCTTGATCGTTATCATGATTATTTTCCTGTTCATTCAAGAACCTGAAATCGAACGAAATGGGATGTGTTGGTAAAATGTATGGGAAAATGGAAAAACAAAAAAAAATGAAAGTACTAGAAGAAATGAATGAAAATGCATCTTTTTTAATTTTATTAAAATAATAATAGATAAAAGGCCCAAACAAGAAAGACCATCCCAAAGCCTTGGGCATAAGCTATGGAGATGTTTAATTACATTGAACATGTATCAAAGATAGCAGGCATCTTAATAACGTTTCAGTTGTTCAGCTCGTAATTTGGTAGACAAGGACGAACCCATGTTTCATTTTCATTCCCACTTTTGTTTTCAATTACATGGATGAACAAATCAGCAAATGTTTCTTCCATGTTTCATTCTAAATCTTCCTCTGCAGCTGGGTATAGGAACCCTCCAGGCTTGAAAGTCTTATATAAATATGGGATAGTCATTGCTATCTTGCTAGCTTGTCTTCCCTCAATTTTTCAGTCTTTCATTTCATAACCAAAGCCCAATCTCTCCTTGTTGTCCATTGTTGTCGGAGGCTCCCTTATCCCTTATAAAATTTTACCCAATCCCATTCCAGGATACCAGCCTTTATTGATGACTTGACACCTCACTATCTTTGAATAATGTTGACTTTTAGGTCCCTCACTCACAGAGTTGACTAACTCAAATGACTGGTAAGAGCATTCCATTGCTTCTTCAATAGCTTCTACATTTGGAGCATTCAAAGGCTGAGTTACCAGCATGTCTTCTTCTCTAAACACTATTACTAATTACCCCTCCACATTAAACTTGATCTTTTGGTGTAAGGTAGAAGGAATATCACTGACCATGTGAATCCATGGCCTTCTCAACAAATAGCTATAAAACAGAGAGATATCCATCACTTGAAATTTTACATTAAAGGTGTATGGCCCAATTTGTAAGGGTATCTCTATATCTTTCAAAACTTCTCATTTAGTTTCATCAAATGCTCTAACAATCATTTGACTATCTTTCATATGAGAATAATCAATAGGTAGCCTTACCAAAGTTAACATAGATATAACATTGATAGCAGAACCGTTGTCGATTAGGACTTTGGCTATAATATGGCTCTTGCACTTAACAGTGATATACAGAGCCTTTGTGCTTCTTCTTCCTTCTGGAAGAATCTCATCATCACCGAATGATATGTAATTTGGCCTGACCAGATTTTCAACTAAATGGTTCACATATTCAAAGACACATTATGTGCTACATATACCTGATTCAACACTTTTAGTAGGGTATTTCGATGTGGTTTTGAATTCAATAACAGTGATAATAATGAGATACATGCCGACATCTTATTTAACTATTCCACCATTGAGTATTCACTATGTTTTATCAGTTTCAAGAATTCACAAGCTTTTTTTTTCGACAACGATTTTGGACAATCCTCTTCAGGCACCACTTCAAGGTTATTCCTTTCTTCACTTACCTTGACCTTTTCTTTTCTAGCCCTTTCCAACATTTTTGGAGTATAGCATCTTTCACTTTGGGTCATACCTCTCACACCAGTTATATTGGCAGTATCAGGCTTAGAAACATTCTCTTCTTACCCCTAAATTATTATGTCACAACCATATTTCCATGGCATGGCTCTATTGTTCTAGTAAGGGAATAAAGCAAAGACTTTGAAAGTTACTCGTCTAGGGGTGAACTTGTTTACAGTCGACCTTGGCTTATTCCCATAATAAATTGTTAATGGTTTTAAAAATAGTTTTAGTGGCTGGTCAGTCATGAAGACTTCAACATTTTTTGAATCTCAATCTTCTTCATAGAATTTAATCTGGTGTGAGTCCATTAGTTTTTGCACTTATTGGTAAAATTACACACAAGTTTCAATAGAGTGACCAGATACCCTACTATGGTACTTACAGCCTTCATCAGCTATACATGCTTCATGAGAAATATATGGACTGACTAGTTGTATCATGTTAGCTTTCCATAAAATATCAAACAACTGACTAAGAGGGGTCTTAACCTTTGCCACTTTTTCCTTCAAATAATGCCATCGTTCGTCACTTAGAGCATTCACATGATGATTAGACAAAGGATTGCCACTAACATTTGGTGGAGTTTCACTTTCTGTATCAAAATTGACCATTCTGTCGTTGATTAATCTTTGTACTTTATGTTTCAAGACAGCGTAATTTTTAGTGAAATGACCAACAACCCTATAGTGATATTCACAATGAGCTGTGAGATAGTACCATTTGGGATATGGTGGCTTAGGTGGTTTACTCGATTAGGAGCAACTAGATGATTATTGTAGAGCTCTTGATACAATTTTATATATATCGTGAGAATTGGATCGAATGTGAGTTTTTCACGAATAATTCGTTGCTCTCGTGAACCACTCATAAGACCAGTCAGATGAATTTGAGGTCTAGGAGAAGGTTGAGCATTAGAACCATGTATGGCAGTCTATGGTCTAAAAAGGGATCGATGGGTTAAAGAATAAAGTGGCTATGGATTTGGTTGGTATTGGTAAGCATTATTCACAGTGAAATAATTTTGAGAGTAGCTCTATAGTGCGTAAGGTTGATAACCCTTGAACTATTGTCTATCAAAGCTCACAGCCTGAGCTTCAGTCTATTTCTTTTTTGAGGCATTTTTAGTAGATGCTTCCCCTCATTCTAACTTACCATTTTTTATGGTACTTTCAATAATTTCACCTGAGATCACCATGTTGGTGGAATTCTTTGTTGCATTCCCTATCATTTTTTCAGAATAAAGAGATTTTAGAGTGCTAACAAATAACACTGTAGTTTCTTTTTCAGTTAGAGGAGGTTGCACCTGAGAAGCTACATCTCTCCATCTCTGAACATATTTTTTGAATGATTCATTTACCTTTTTCTCCATATTTTGTAAAGATAAATGATCTGGGGCCAAATCCATGATATGTCGGTATTGACTGATAAAATCATGAGCCATGTCACTTCAGGAACGGATGCGAGTTTTGTCTAATTGGACATACCACCTAATAGCAGAACTAGTAAGGTTATCTTAGAAAACATGCATTAGTAGCTTTTCATTATGAGCATGAGCTGTCATCTTCCGACAGTACATGATAATATGAATTTTTGGGCACTTTGTAGCATCATATTTTTTAAATTTTGATACTTTGAACTTAGGAGAAATGACTACATCAGAGACTAAGTAAAACTCAGTAGCATCAACTGAACCATAGAAACCAATTCCTTCCACAACCCGTAGCCTTTGTTCTAGTATACTAATTTTAGAGTCTTCATGAGCTTCCACTTTTATCTTTTCCTTGTCTTTTTCTTTCAGTTCATCCAGATCAGGGACATGGATTAGTTCTACTACCTTTTCAATAAAGACATGATTCACATAGCTATAGAAATACCCTGGATTAGAGGCTGATGGCATTCCAAGATATGTAGGGTATGTGAATTATTGTGGTGGAACCTCTTGTGTGGACTGAGCTTGAGGTGGACCAAAATCAGGTGGATATAAGGGGTCAATCACTTCTTATGATGGAGGGCCTTGTTGGCTTGTGCTCTCTTTTACCCCATTCCCCTTGTTCAATTTGTTGAGAGCATCCAGAATCTTAGCCAACTCACTCTCAATCTTTTCTTGAGTTTTTTCCAATTTTTCAAATCAGTGAGAATTTTTTTGCTCTATTTTTCTGGCTCTAGCTCTGGTGTTATATCGATGGGTAGGGTTTCTACTGGATGAAGCTATCCTTGAACTTTGAATACCATAATCATAGGATTATTAAAAACTATGTATTCTATGTATGATATGCAAATATATGCATGAAATATACTAATATTTGCCACATCACCAATATTGATAAAAAAAACTCCATTCAAAACTTTATTAAATAAAATTTCAAAATTATATCCTAATAAAGTCAAAGCAATATTCTAAAGTCCTAAACATCATCATTTGTTTCTAATGGCTCTTTATAAACTTTCTAGCTTGCTGATAATGATTTTGTGCCTCATCTAGGAAATCAAGCAATTGTTGTCTATGGACTCCCACTGATTGCACCACAGCCTTCAAATCTTTTACTTTTTCTTCCATTTTTGATGATTTATTTGCGACAACGCATAATTGATCAAACAAATGCCTTAAATGCACTTGTTTTTTTGTGCACATATCTTTCCATAGCCCACTCTGTTGAGTTTGTCTTCTGCACTCATCAGACAAGGCTTTTACTTGTGCTGTGCATCGATCCACTATTTCTTGTAACATCTGGCTATGTCTATGTGTTCTTGCAATGGCCTTTTGTTTTTCTTCCACCCTTGCTTTAACAATTCAGTTTCTTTTAAAAGTCGAGCAAGCTCAGGTGTGACTGATGAATGTGTCATATCTAGATCATTAAATAAAGCTCTTCATTGATTTTTTTGCTCTGTCAAGCTCTGGATTTTCAGTTATTAAAGTCATAGACTCTCTTTCATTTCTAATTTCAATCGCTTATTTTCTTGTTCCAACTCATCTTTCTCAGATTGGAGTTTTCTCTTAGCTGTTTTCATTTTAAGCAAAGGATCCTGAAGAATGGGTTTTGGGGAATGCCCTATTTGTTCACTAGGAAACACAATGTCTTTTCCCCTCTTTGCATGCCACACACCATATTCTGGGGTGACGTCGTAAGTAAACCTCCCTTGGTTAAACCTGGTGGTTTACTTCGATGTCTTCTTGATCTTTTCAACCATTCCATATGCCTCTTTATTAGTGAATGAGAACTCTCACTGGTTAAGTCCATAAGTTTTCAGAATGAATTGCTCACATTTGGATTGTCTTCTCACCAAAGTTGGGACATAAGTAACAACACCCCATAAGCCTAATAAGAACACCCATGGCTGATTTCCACAACTATATAATACTGTATCATGACACATCCAAGGTGCTTTTCAAACTATCTTTGACTATCAAAGGCTCGAAAATAGAAAACCTATTTTTCTTTTAATTTTACTTAAGGCCATATGCTGTAACAGAATTTCTTGATGGGGATACTGGAACGAAGGTATGATTTACGAAATTAACTTTCTCTACATTCCATGTGACTCTTGATCCATACATAAAGTAATTGTAAACATCCATTAAATCGACCTTTACCATTTCTGTGACAAAAGTTTAGAGATCGGATGGTTTCTACCAAAATGGTTGGTGTGCATTGACTTGATATGCTAACTAATCAACAAAATCCATCATTGCGACATCAATATATCTGATGACTTTCAGAAAGATCACCAATCCATATAAAGCTATAGCTATAGCCACTAATCCTTAATCATCATCTATATGCCCTTGGATGAAATCTCGTAGAAAACTCCATGGAATAGCCTTACTTTCACCCTTTATCTTGACACATGAAAAATGTGTTACATTCAACATTTTATTGATGATGCTGAAAAATAAGCCCATGCAAATTATCCACATGCCCTTGGGCAAAGGTAATTGGATTTGGTTTAAGGATAACTATAGTAAATAAATTGGTTTCTAAACTCCACTATTGAAAAGAAATAAAAATATCTCTTCCTTTGTTATCATCACTTTATCCATC
This sequence comes from Durio zibethinus, assembly GCF_047325235.1. Lineage (NCBI taxonomy): Eukaryota > Viridiplantae > Streptophyta > Magnoliopsida > Malvales > Malvaceae > Durio > Durio zibethinus. The sequence goes on along the minus strand of NC_143174.1, from coordinate 7,815,720 downwards.
TCTTTCATTTTCAAATTCAATATCGAGAAAGCCACCTCAATTTTTTTAGTTAGCATTCCTACCTTTAAAACTTTTGGGTAAACATACCATTCTAAATGAAAAAGGTCGTAAAGTTTTGGAAACTCCATTTTCCCCTATCTGTCTTCTACCCTTTAAGGTAGGCCATTCTCTTCTCCTTTTTTTTTTTGCATTGCTCTCTTTTTATTAGCAACAGTTGGCTTGTATCCCAACCAAACCTCTCTTTGTTCTCTATAATCTCTAGCATTTTTTTCATTCCTTATAGTGCTAACCCCAGACCTAGACCATGCTACCATCTTTTTCCCAACATCTATTTAACCATCATGACAATAGTCTTTGATAAATGAGAAGTAGGTATAATTAAGCCTTCTCCTACATATCTGGTGTTAACAACCTTGAAGGCACGAAAAGAGCATTCAAGCACTTCTTTTACAGCTTTCACATAAAGGGTCGTGAAAGTCTTGATAACCAATGGATTTTTCTCTTCATCAATAAATACTTATCTTTCATCAACCATAAACTTTACTTTTTGATGCAAATATGATGGCATTGCCTCAATGGTATAAATCTATGGTCTCTTTAACTTGGAATTCAACATTAAATATGCAGGGTCTTATTTATAATAGAATCTCTATCTCCAATCACTTCTTTCCTTAATCCATCAAAGGTTCTGACTATTTTGTGGCTATTTTTCATGTAAGAAGGATCGATCGATAACTTGGAGAGCATGGTCATTGGCATCACATTAATAAAAGATCCATTATCAATCAATATTTTTGCCATGATGGCTTTCTTACACTTTATTGTAATATGTAAGGCTTTCACACTTTCTTGTCCTTCTGGTGGAATCTCATTATCATAAAGGTAATATAATTGGGAGCCACTATACTTCCTACCAAATGGTCAAGCATTTTAATAGAAATGTCATGATCTACATAAAACCTGATTCAGTACCTTTAATAGTGCATTCCTGTAGGGCTCAGAGTTTAACAATAGAGATAACAATGAAATTTTGGCTGGCACTTTGTTGAGTTGATCCACCACATTGTATTCATTGTGCCTAATTATCTTTAGAAATTCACAAGTTTTTTTTTCTATTACCAACATTTTGTACTGTACTATCGAGTTCATTGCAACAAAGACTCTTTCTTCATTTATGTTTCCTTCCACCTCTTATCTTTTTTCTCTTTTTGTTTGCTCTAATACTTTAGGAGTATAAATTTGACCACTCTAGGTTATTCCTCCAATGCCTAATATATTAGTTGCATCACCAATATTTGTATTATTTGATGCCTGGATCATTAAGTCACAGTCATATTTCTAAGGGACCGTTTTGTCATCCTTATAAGGAAAAGCACTAGGTGTATATATAGTGGCAATTGCTTAGGAATAGGGAATGAAATTGTTTGTCGATTCTAATTCATCATAGAAAATGGTTAAAGGCTCAGGGATAAACAAACCACCAGATCCATAATTTGCTATCATGCTTACTTCATCCTTTTCTTCTTTATTGTAGAATTCAATGATTCCAACATCCATTAATCTTTGAACTATTTGCTTAAACTTCTCACAATCCTAGATTAAATGTAATCAAATCTAGACAATTGTCATCAATCTCAAAAACCATTATTTGGATTATATCAGTTTTGACCAAGCAGTCATATATTACTTTCAAAAGAGTTTTCACCTCTCTTATCCACCTTTTGACTTCTTTACCTTTCTCTATCGCATTGGTTGTACCCCTAACATGGTTAGGCAATGGGTTTTCTCCAATATTGGGCCTTGTATAAGTATTAAAATTTAATTACCAATCTTTTACCAAAGTTTGTACTCTATACTTCAAAATAGTGCAATCTTCTAAAGATTAGCCCACAACACCAAAATGATATTTACATCGAGCATTAAGGTTATAACATTTAGGGTATGATGATTTAAAAGGTTCAATGAGGCCAAAGCTATGAGGTGGCCTTTTAAGAGTTGAAGGTAAAGATAAGTATAAGACATGAGAATTAGGTTGATGGGAGTTCTTTCTCAGGTGTTAGTGTTATGAGAATTTTTTGTTCAAGGTTGGAATTGCTTGATGGGGATAAAGGTCGCATAATTAGGGTAAGAATCAATTGGGGTGCTCGGGGTCAAAAGTTAGGTTGATATATTGATGGTGGTGGTGGTGTATATAGGTATGATGTCTAGGATACTTGGTTGACAAATGGGTAGTAAGGTGTATATATGGGTTATGGATGGTAGGGAATGAACAGTAGGCTAGAAACTATCACTTCATAGGTTTTAAATTCTTTCTTTCTTTAGTTGCTGGGGTTTTTTGGTGCCTGAAGCCTTTTAACCATCAATTTTATCATTTTTTATAATATTCTCAATCATCTCACCTGATATCATCATATCAGGTAAATTTTTAGTAGCATTACCCATTAACTTGTCACAGTAAAGGGCTTTCAAGGTGTTGATAAAGAAAACAATGGTTTTTTTTATCAATGGTGGTTAGATCTGTACAACCATATCTCTTCATCTGCGTGTATATTTTTTGAAGGTTTTGATTACCTTTTTTTTTTATATTTTGCAATGACAACCTATTTGGGTCATATCTTCAACATACTTATATTGTTCTATGAAGGTCATAACCAGATCCTTCCAAGAATGTATCTTGTTACAGTCTAGTTGGACATACAATCTTACAATAGATCTAGTAAGACTGTCTTAAAAATATTATATTAGCAGCTTATCATTGTGTGTATGACCAGTTATCTTCTTTCAAAACATTGTGATATGCACAGAAAGACACTTCGTTTCATCATATTTCTCAAAATTTGAAACTTTGAACTTTGATAGAATTATCAAATCAGGCACTAAACTCAACTCTTGGACATCCATATTTCCATACATATTATATCCTTCTATGACTTTCAATCTTTTTTTCAACAAATCATACTTATTTTTCATTTTAGTACTTTTTACATGATCAGATACCCATTTTTAGCTTTTCTTGCTCTTTTGGGTAATCAAGGTTTGGCAGGATAATGGGATCAAATGGAATGGATTTAGGATTGATATTCATTTGAACTATTGATGGCCTGATAGAATTACCAACATGTGATTGATAAGTGGCTGGCGGTGCTTGAGTAACATATGGATAAGGATATGTAAACCTAGCATACATTGGCTCTTCTACTACAGTTTTTTCCTTCATATCATTTGTCTCAACAATGCATTTTCCTTTAACCAGACCAGCCAACATCTGTTTCAACTTTCATATATGTCTGTCCATATTTTGTTGCATTTTTATAACTATTTCCCTAATCTTTTCTTAGGCCCCTTCCATTTTGTCTATTTGATTGTTAAGAAAGATCTTAAATTCCCTCTTATATTTAGGCAAGGTTATTTAAAGACATTTCTTTCGCCTTAAAAACTTTGATTAAAGCATATTTATGATCATCATTCTTTTCTCATTAGCACTTTTAATCATACTTTTAAATATAAGTATAAATATTATTTTCAAGATAATTTAAATCAATAGAAGTTCTCATTCATTCCAAAAGTTCCAAGTCCTATACATCATGGACTTTTCTATAACTAGAATCATAAAAGTGTTGAATTTACTTGTATTATTCCATTACCTCATGAAAAATGTGTAATAGAAGTTTACTGTGATTGCTAGTAGGGATAACCTTTTACTTTAAAGTTTTTGCCTTTTCCATTATCACCTTGCTTGCCTGATTGCTTTCGGATTTGAGTACTAAGGTGGTTGATATACATTTGTCTCTCCTGACTATCAATCTTTCAATACTTGAGGGCTTCTACCTCTTGGTTACACACTTGCTTCCATTCAACTTATTTTTCTTGCCATTCTCTATCCAAACAAGCAATGTAATTCTTGTTTTCTTGCAACTGTATCTCCATGGCCTTGATTTCTATTCCAAGTGCATCTTTTTCCCCTTAAGTATCCATACGCCTCTTTTTTTTCACTTTTTAACTCTTCTTTCAATTTTTTTTCTTTTCTTGTGTCTTACTTAATTCCCTTTTGTGTGCTATGAGGGCTTTGTATGAATCTTTCTTTTCTTGCAGTATTACGATGACTTTTTCATCATTATCTCAAGCTATATGCCTTTAAAAATGAACTTCTTATCTAAGTTATTCTATCTCATCCTGACACTTACTTTCTTTTGCTTTGTTCTTTAACTGAGCCTTTAGCCTTTGGTTTTCCAAATGTAACTCTTTGAGGTCACTCCTAGCCAAATCACTCTCTTTTGTTATCTTTTCTAACATATCCTTTTTGCACATTTTTTTCATACTTCACCTGACCTATTTTCTCTTGCAGTCTTTAGTTTTTTGTCTCTAACTTTTCTCTTTCAATCTTGAATTCCCTTATAACAATCTCTAATGTACGGTGGTGGTTTAACCCATAAGTTCACTAGCTATATTATCTCTTTATCTATCGATAGCACCAAATCATTAACTCGCTTGGCTATCCAAACTAGGTATCCGAGAGTCACATCAATTGTATTTCTTTCCAATTTTGACCTAAATGTATGCCTTCAAGCTTTATCGATGATGTGTGCTTTAGCCATGCAGCCTTTTATGTCATAGTCAAACTCTACCTGATCCAATCCTTGAGTCATCGAAATAAATTGCTAGGACCCATATTGTTGTCTAACCATTAATGGCACATAATTGACGGCTCTCCAAATAGCAAGCAATGGAACCTAATGGTGATCTCCATAACTTTACAAAATAGAAACTTAAGGTATCCATGGTGTTTTCCAAGTCACCTCGTCTCTTTTTAAGCTTAAGAAGAAAACCATCCACTATTCCTTTGAAAGATTCCTAGGCCACTCTTTTATGTTGAACTCAACTAACTGTGTTAAAGATTTTGTTTAAATCAACAATAGATTTTGATCAGTACTTCAAAAATGGCTCTAAATCCACATATGCAATAGCTGAATACAACATATCAATCTTCTTTCTCTTTTCTTTCGATAATAGTTCAAGGATCTAATGGTTTTTGCCAAAATTATCAGTGAAGGGATAATATTCTGTCCCAACTACAAAAAGAAGTCCACCACAAAGGCCTTTATATGTCCTAAGGCTCTTGGAAAAGCACCAAAACATAAACAACCAAAGCAAACATATCCATAATGCGATCTTCATTCGAACTCTAAAACATGACATTTCATAGAAAAATCCATGGTACCCGTTCATCGGACTCTTTTTTCTTCTCAATCACTTGAACCTCAACCTCTATTATCTTTGCCAACTTTTTCTTATACCCAATCAACTTTTGTGCCTTCCAATATACTCTATTGGGCTAGGGGAGCTCTAAGGATAATAAAGCAGAGTATTATTCTATAATAGGTGTCAAGTATTCTTTATTGAATGTGAAGCGCCAGTATACTGAATTGTAGAACCTTATAGTGGCTTTCAGCGTCTAATCATTCAGTTTTAATAGCACCAACAAAGCAATATCTCCATACTTTGTTGTGAAGGCTGACTTCTTTTTCAGATGCCACTAATTCTGAATACCTTTTAAATCTATCATGTTATTTATTCTTAAATCCAAATAAATTAACTTTGGCAATTTTGAAACATACCCATCTGTCAAACAATCCCCCTCTATTTATTGCTTGTTTTCTAATTGATCATTCACTTCCTATAATGTCTTGTTTGCTAAAGACCCTAATTGAAACTCTTGAGATGCCATGAGAACCTCTCTTGACAAATTATCTAGAATGTATATCCCTGATGTTTTGTTTTAAAGAATGATCAATGCAACAATCAAACAAACAAAGAAAACACAAAAAAAAAAATAGAAAAATTAGTATGAAAATACTTAGAGAATTCAATGCAAAAAGATTAAATTAACAAGTAGTTTCTTTTATTTCATTTTTTAGTGATTTTGATTTTTTTTCCTTTTTTTTTTCATTTATGATGATTTCCTATGTCTTTTATTAAAAGCAACAATTATAGAATTATCAAATTAATAGCAACACGAAAATGAGAAAGGTGAGAAACGCTCCTTTAAGTGCCTTAACTAGGGTAATTTTTATAGAGAGGGTGCAGCATGGCTTTACCTAAGTTGGCACCCTAAAGTTCATTATATGCTGGGTTAAGGAACTAACACATCTAAAGGTTTTCAAATTGTTCTTCACATTATCTTCCATCACAAATTAGTGTGGTATCTCGATCCTCACCAATTATAGGACACAAACGAAAAGGGTTCAATTTGAATGAGAGTGTTTCACTAGCCATTGCAAAGGTTTACACCTCACAAGGGCGTAGCTACTTTACTTCTTCCTAATTAGAGTTAAAATATGGGTATAAAGCTTATACATGATATGCATATATAAGTGTTTCCAAAGGAATAAACCTTTTACATTTTCCTAAAAACAACCCTTATCCTAAATGCCCATAAATATTACAAACAAAATAAAGAACAACAATATACAATAAATGACATAAATAAAATATGCATAAAATGACATAATTAAACTATGAATGAAATGTAAACCACACATACACTTTTTTTTGAATTTTTTTTTAGAAACAAAGAAATTAAAATCAAAACATTTTTTTTCATTCTTTTCAATTTTTTTATTTTTTTGAAAACAATAAAATTAAAATCAAGACACTTATTTATTTTTAAAAATTTTTTTTATTTAAATTTTTTTTTTCAAAATGTCCACTTTGTTAAGAAAACAAGAAAATCAAAATTAAGGAATTAAGATTAAACTCTAATTAAGATCATTCAACCAAAATTTAGGCTAACATGCAATCAATCTTTGGCCTAACTATTAAAATGTATTTTCAATGGAGTCACCAAGCTATCATGACGTCTTGGGACCCAGGGATAAGTGACCTGAAAGCTAAATGAATAAGGAAATTTGAAAAATGGGGGCTGAAAATTTTTTGATAAAAACAAAATAAAAAGTCATCACCAATCTTTTTTAGGGTGTGATTAGCCATCCAAAAATTTTGTCCCTTCAATAAAACATTTAAAACAGGTTTAAAAGTTTTATGAAAAGAATAATTTTATGGTTTGCAAAATCAGAGTTAGATTTGAGAGTTGATTACATGTAGGGAAGGATTAGCACCCCTACAGTGCCTATTAAAAACGGTACCAATTGATTGCATGTTATACTTGAATTTTGGTTAAAATGGTCATATTTTTCTTAATGTTTAAAAATTAATTACTTTTTTTCCTTTTTTTCTTTTTTTTTTTGAAATAAAAACAAATCAAATTTTAAAAACAAAACCTTTTTTTTATCAAGATGAAAACTCCTTAAATATCAAAACACCTTTTTCACTCTCTTATAATTAAGTAGAGCTTTAAAAATATTTTTGATTTAAGGGTTTTCAAATTGCCCTACTAAAATCTAGATAACATCTCCCATAAATAATAATCACCGAGAGTCCTTTTATAATTAGATTAGGTCTCGATGACTATATTTAATTGAGATATTATCTTATTTTAAAATATTTTTTAAAAAAGAAAACATATTTTTTGAAAATAAAATACATAAGATGCATGAACATAATAAAATATGATGAACACATGATAATATAACTTGAATGATAAAGTACGAATGCATGATAATATAAAAATGCATTTTATGACCAGGTAAAACAAAATGCAAATGCATGATTGGTTTTTGGGTTTAAGGGTTAATTTGGTTTTTGAGTTTTGGTTTGGGGTTTAGTTTAGGGTTTGATTTAGGATTTAGCATTTAAGGTTAGGATTTAGGGTTTAAGGTTTATGGTTTAGTGTTTTGGTTTTTGGTTCAGGGCTTAGGTTTTAATGTTTATGATTTAAAGTTTAGGGTTTGAAATTTGGGGTTTCATGGAAATGGACATATGACAAAAGCAAATTACAAAAATGTCATTAATGAATGCATGTGACAAAAGCATGACATTGAAAAATAATTATAAGCCAAGGTATTTACAAAATTAAATTACAAACATGTTGTGCATGAAAATTCAAGAACAAAATGGATCAAACATGAAAAAAAAAATTTGAATTTAGTTTGAATGTTCCACCATTTGTTCATCACTAAACCTAATCAAACAATTTAAAAAATCAACCTAAACAACCTAGTAAACTAATATTTTTTCCATTGAAAATTTGTTTTAACACTTCAAAACTTGCCAATCATCACAAAAACATAATCCCATACATGAATCAAAGAACTATCAATCATCAATCATAGAAACATGGTTTGGCCAAACAATGAATCACCATGGCCAAACCTTACTAAGACTTCTATCATGTAATCTTCACTTCATTCAAGCCAAACATGCATTATTCAATTGTAACTTATCTTATAAAGAGATTCATGGCATTAAAATAACTTTAACAAACATGTAATGATCCAAAAATGGCAAAGAATTCACATGAACAAAAATATCAACCAAACAACAATATATATATCCAACCATTAAAAAATCATACAAAACACTAACAAACCTAATATATATATATATATACATATATTTATCAATAGCATTATTTAAAGACAAAGAAAACATGAAAAGGACCAATAAGAGGTTTAGCCAACAAGAGGGACACCATGGTAGAAGCTCAACTTGGTTTTTCTATGGTAGATTTGTGTTTTGTTTCTTTGTTTTCTAGCTTCATTCCAAATATTGATTAGTTGAATGAAGTTTGATTCAAACTTTAAGCAAGATAAAAACTAGAAACTTTCAAGAAAAACAACAAAGAAATGGATGAAACAAAATGAAAACATAATGGAAAATGTGATGAGGATGCAAAAAATGGATGTTGAAAAAATCTACCTTCAAGTTTTTTAAGCATAAAGATTTTTTTTCTTTTTTTTTTCTCATGATTTTTCTTTTTTTTTTTCTTTTCTCCTCTATTTTTTCGAGCTCTTATCTGGTTTTCTCATGAAAAAAGTCCCCCTTACTCTTGAAGAAGATGGAAAAATATCCCATTAAAAATAAATCTCGACCTTAGGATCAAAAGTTCATCCAAAGGCTCAAATTTCTCTCTTGTTGTTGTTTCAAGAAGCAAATTGTAGCCATTGAATCAAGATTCTTCATTGGATCCAACGGTCCATATTGTTCATTACAAAGGTTGGAGTTTTACAATCATTAAACCAAGTAAAAAGACCATTTTGCCTCTAATACAAAATTTTCAATCTTTATGCCATTTTCTTTGAAATCACTGATCCCACATTCATTTTTATGATTTTAAAGCACCAAAAATCATTAAATAATATGAAATTAAGACTTGAAAATTTTTGTGAAAATCTAACCTCGAAAAGGTCAAATTACGAAATTACCCTTAAGAGGTATTTTGGTAATTTCACACTTTCCAAAGTACTATCGTAGTTTTTGATGCACTAAAAATCATAAAATATTATAAAATCATGATTTGAAAAGTTTCACAAAAATCGACCTTAAAAAGGTCAAATTACGAAATTATCTCTATGGGGCATTTGGTAATTTCACATCTCTCAGGGTATGATCTAGGTTTTCAATGCATAAAAAATCATTAAATATATTCAATTATGCTTTGAAAGTTTTCACAAAAATTTAACTTCGAAAAAACTAAATTACAAAAATACATCTAAAGGCATTTCAGTAATTTTGTACTTTTCAAAATGCAATTAAACTTTTTAGTGCTTTAAAAATTAAAAATTTTAATTTTAAACTACATTGATTCCAACTTGGTTATGAAATTTGAAAGTTGACTCGTGTTCTATTCATTTTGACTAAGTTTGATCAATTTGGACTAAATTTGACTTTGTTTGACCAGTTTTGATCAGATTTTATCAAAGTTGACTTTGGGACATTTGGGTCAAATGGGTCTTAATTTTTATTTTAAAAACTTATTAAAATTAGAGAGATGTTGATTTGAACTGGATAAGATTTTAAGCACTTTACAAATGGTCAGGATTTTACTAGGTTAAAATTAGGTGTTTACAATTGGTTTACTCTTTTCTCACTTTGTTATTGTTAATCCATGTGTTTGCTTATTTAGATTCACTTTCTTGCCTTTAATTCCATGTTTTTCAATTCTGTTTGGATGGTTTTCTATTAAATGCTCTGTTTTGTTCTTAATTGCACTCAGTTTTTTATTTAGTTCATTAAGCTAGATTTTTTCATTGTTTCTTATGATTTCTTTATTGATTTAGATAGTAAACTTGTAGATCTAGATTATTTTAGCTCAATTTTAGTTCATTTGATCTATAGAGTTATAGATCTAATTTTTTTCTCCAAGTTTGGTTATTTTTTAGATTTAAATTTTAGTTTTCGATTTTCACTTTTTTTTATAGTTCTTGTGATTTCTCTTCATTACTTGCACTTTAATTGCATTTTGATCTTAGTTTACTTTTTGTTCTTGCAATTTACAAGTTATTTGGATCCATTTTTAAGAAATTTCTAGATATTCTCTTATTGGAAGTTAAAAGGTAACTAAAAAGTGGTTAAGGTAGTTATTTTTAGTTTTCACTTGTAAGCTACTATTTTGTTGTTAATTAAGCTTGTTATTTTCAGTTTCTTAATTTAGATTTATATTCAAAGCATGTTAAATTTCAATCAAGTTACTTTAACTATTGTTTTGAAGATTTTTTTTTAATTTACTTACTTCACATGTTGTAGATTTACTTTTTGTAAGTTACACGCATTACTTATGATTTTCTTTAATTGTTGATGTTAGCTTACTCTTGTGTAAACTTTTCAATTGAATAAACTTTAGAGGAAATGTGGGGATCAAAGGTACTTAGGCTAAAAATTTCTTTAGCTAACCCTTATAGAAACAATATCTAGACTTTAAGTCTCTATTATTACTTAAACGACCTATGCGCTTACAGAAAATGACAATGCATTCATCAGTGGACTATCTCCTAGGTGAATGGTAGTTGCAAAGTCTCTTTGGTAGAGGTTTATTATTTGAACTTCTTGGTGAGGGTCTTGCTTGGTTAGGTCTTTGAGCATGGCACTAGGATATAGCATTAAGGGTTTTACTTTGGTTTAGGTGATAGTTGGGCTATGTTTGGGAACTACGAGTTTTATGATTTGCCAATCTTTTCTTCTTTGCTAGTTATAAGCCTGGCGATTATCATGGAACCGCTAGCTTGAAGAATCAGTTTGCCTACTAGCACCTTGAGGACATTTTAAGCATCGTTCATGTCTTTCAACTCTATCTGCTGTCATGATCTCCTCTGCCTTAGTAAATTTTTGGCTTTTTCATAGAGTTAATACAGCTATTCTGGTTTATTCTCAATTATAAAATATCTGAGATGGTCGTGTCTGACTCTAAAAGTAAAAGCTTGAATGGCTTATTCAGTGTTAAGGTCATTGATCTTTAGTGTTGTGGCATTGAATCTTTTTAAATATTATCAAAAAGTTTTGTCTGGCTTTTATTTTATGGTAAGTAAGCTTACAAAAGAGCGTACTATGGTCTTGTTGCTTAGGAAATGGGTCAAAAATTGCTTGTTGCGGGTATCAAAACTACCTATGATAGCTAAGGCAGTGTAGTAAAACAATGTTCTAGCTCTCCTTTATAAGGTGATGGGGAAAACCTAGCACTTAACTACATTAGTGCATTATATAGATCCATAAAAGTTTTAAAATGATCTAAGTGGTTCTCTGGATCTATGGTTTTGTTGTATGTGTCTTTTAAAAGTTTTAGGTAGCTAAGGATTTTTGCTTATCTAATGGTAGGGGTAAAAGGGTTATGGTCGTCTTTAAGTCACTGGAGGTCCTTGTTTTTCTCTTTATTGAGGTTAGCCAATTCCTTGTGCAAGGCAATTATTTGCATGAAAACCTTATTTTTAGAATTAGGGTTTGTGTAGGTTTGGTTTTGTGTAGTAAGGTCATAGTGGTAGATGTTATTTTGTTTAGGTGCAAGGTAAGTTTCTTTATGGTGGGTAAGGTTTTTTGGCGATAATGGTTCCCTGAAAAATGAAACTAAGCTTTCCTTAAGGTCAAGTTTTTTTTATTGTTGTTGGGTGGCTTACTAGTATTGCTGAAATAGCCTTTGTTGTGTGGCTACATGGACATTCAAGAGTTGTATCTGGGCCATCAATGGCTAATAAAAGTTTAAGGAAAGTAGTTGCATGTTGGGTGGATATATTAGGATCTGCGATATAGGGAAGGAGACATGCATGATGAAAGTTGCAGGAAGAATGTTTTGCCAATGAGTGGCATTTATGGGCTACAGAGACTGGGTTTTATGAAATGGGTGGTTGGGATACTAGGCTTGAGGAACTAGCTGCAGTAATGTAGACCAATGGTGGGTTTAATGTTGTTTCAGAGATAAAACTCCCATCATATTTTGGTAAAAACCCAGTGCATATGAGGTCTAAGCATTTAATGAGAGAGAGTTGTTAGGAAGTAATGAGTTATAGGAAAGAATGTTTAGTGATGGGATTTGTGAGAGAGTTGTTATCATTGTTTTTATATCAATAATAGTTGCAAGTTGGTTTGTTACATTAATGGTGGGAGTTAATGTTTCAGAAAAATGAGGTTGGTGAGACATAATTGTCATTCCCATAGAGGTGCCAATTGTTGATGGTGTTTCTGGTGTCTTAGCTAGAGGGAACTATTATGAGGTTATTGAAGGTTATAAAGCTTGAACATGTAGTCAGAAAGTGCGGTTTGGGAGTGTTGGAGTTATTTCTTCAAGACACACTCCAATGCTCAAGTCAATAGAGTGTCCAAGGAGGAGCGAAAAAGAAAGTAAAGATGTGTGTATGAAGCTTTAGGGAAGGAAAGCTTAAGTTTGAAATACGGGATTGTCTTGCGTACTTAAACTTTTTCACTATTTTATGTATGAGATAATTGATGGTGATATGACCAGAACAATTGATAATTAATGAGATGTATACGTAGAGCTCGAGAATAGTCAATGTGGGTAGCTATGAATCGCATTTAATAATCCCAGACAAGCGTGGATTGCATTTAATAAGCCCAAACAAATTGGAGACTAAATGGTCAGTTTTGAAATAATTATCTTGATGGGACGTGAATGAGATGTTAGGCGAATCCTTGCCTCTGTTTCTTTGGGAACAGATAATGTGTCAGATGTTTTTTTTTAGACGACTCAAGAATATAACTATGTTGATTAAGTTTCGATCGTTGACCAGGTAACTAGGCATAAACAAAGGTCAAAATGGTAAAATTAATTTTTTTTATTAATTTAAAATTTATTATTTTTTTAATAATAATTTTTTAATTATAATAATTATTAAAAGTTCTTACTAAATTTTTTAAAATCTTTCTTAAAATTTTATTTTTTTTACTTTTCAAACATTTATTTTCAAAAAATTATATAACTTCTTAAAATTTTATTTTTTAAAAAAATTAAAAAATTTTGAAAAAAATAAAGTGTGAAGAAAAAAAATAGAATGCATTTAGAGCCGCCTTTTCAAAAGAAAAAGGGGAATATAAAATAAAAACAAGTTATCAGTCCTTTAGACCAGCCGAAGAAGAAGATCCAGCAGCCCAAACTTGATGTGTGAAACCAAAAAGCCGAAGAAGTCAGAAATTCCATGGGGCAAAAGCGTAAACACAGAGCCCACCCCAACGCTACTAGTTAGTATAAATACTCACACGAAAAAAGGAAAATAAAAAGAATTTTAGAAAACAACACAAGCCACTAGTAATAAATCTACTACTGAGCAAGAAAAATACGACGATGAGAATATAGAAGGATCCCAATCAAAACGGCAAAGCAGAAAATTTAAAAAGGTTAAAAAAAATAAAAATAAAACCCTAGTTTTTCAAAACAAAATGATATTGACGATGATGATGATGACGACGACATGAGCGTACCATGGCTAGGGAACACGAAACAAACGCGCAACCTTGGGGTACGTTAGAGGAGCTCCTCCTAGCCTGTGCCGTCAACCGTCACGGCACTAAGAGCTGGGACTCCATCGCCTTGGAACTGCAAAACCGGAGAATCTCTTCTTCTTCTTCCCTTCCTCCTTCATTCACTCCTCAACTCTGTAAAGACAAGTTTTTTGATCTTAAACGACGCTTCATGTCCCCCAACGACGCCGCTTCTGAATCTAGTTTGGTTGACCAGCTGCGGAGGATTCGCGTGGAAGAGCTTCGTCGGGAGGTTCAACGGCGTGACGTTTCGATTGTGTAAATAAATGAATTCAATTGACGATCCCTTTCTCCAATGATTACATGGTTTCCTCGCCTGGTTGTGAGATCTGAGAGGTGGTTTTTTCTGTGATTACAGGTCTCTGGAATTGAAGGTCAAGAGATTGGTTGAAGAAAGAGAGAGGCGTTTGAACGAGGAGACAGATCTGGACAACCGAAGGAATAAGCTTTGGCCGGTGGTCATCGCCGGTAAATCCGCCGCCGGTGATGCGTACGGTGATCTTGATGACCCATCCTTCAACGAGTCCAACTCCACGAGTCAAAAACATGAGGAGGCCACGACGACGACGATTATCATTAAAGACGAACAAAACGATGCCGGGGAAGTAATAGGAGAAAAAAGGGCACGAGTTATAACAAAGACGGTCGAACCGGAAACTGAAAATGAGACTGATCCGGTTCGAACCGGGAAAGGGCCGGCAAATGAACTAGTAAATGGCGAAGAGCGTGATAATAAGAAGCAGATGAGTGACGTACAAAGTTCGGCAAGTTTGTCGAAGAAGAAACGTTGTAGTGGTAATGGCAGGGCCGGCAGTAGCAGCGGAGAGGAGCGTGAGGGAGATGAGGTTTCTCCCGCCAAGAAGAGAGCCTCGGCGGTGAAGCTTGAGTCCTTGCTTAGGCTTCTCGGGATCATCCGCTCTCATCGGCTCGGCTCGGCTTTCGACCGCAGCCAACGGAGCCAGGTAAATTTTTAACTAATAACTAATAAGGAATATTTTTATCTAAAAAATAAAAAGAAAAAGAAAAAGTTTATGATTAAAAAAATAGGAAAAAAGATTAATAAGAAAATTGAAAACGCGATCAAGGGAAAATGACGCTTGTCGCCTGTACGGTTCCGCAAAGAGGCTAGAGCCAAATAACCTGCCACGTCACTTGTCTGAAATCTCAATGGTAGAATGACAAAAACGTTGAGGGGTTTTAAGTAATTTAGACCAGTCTTTGGATTGACGTGGCGCGTTGTGGACGGTTCTAGAATACCAACAGGGCATTTCGGTTTACTAGATTAGGCTTCTTTTATTGAATGTGGACTGGAAATGTGGTCTACAAATTTTAATTTAATGAAAATGTGGACAAAATCCTAAATCCTAAATAACTAATTTTTGGTACTGTTCATTTGGACACTTTCGTTGGTTTAAGCGTTCCTTGATTGGTTTTTTCACTCAATTAAAAGTTCTTTTCTATTTTCTTTTATTGTGGATTAATATAATACATTAATATATATGTTCGCTGAGGTGTTTAATAAAATTAATTTTTCTTCTGAAAATCTCTCACTAGAACTGTTTTTTTTTTTTTTGTATTTTTTGAATAAAATTCGATTTTTACTTCTTATTGATAAGTGTTGCTTGAGACAGTATATTTTCTAGTTTCATTTTTTTTTTCATATATATAAAATTGGAATTTTTATAAGATATATTCATAAGGTAGTATTTTTTGGCACTAAAAGAAAATAGAAAAATTACAATCTCAAGAAGGGTTTTTAGTTTTATTTTTATTTTTAACCTAATCTGTCATGTTTTAATACGAATTATTTATTTAATTAATTAACATAGTAGTATTAAGTAGCATATCCTGGTTTCCGTCAAATTAACCTTTTTAAGCTCTGCTATATTATTGTACAATCGTTATTAATTAATTATTTATACCTTTTAACTATGATTGCAGGAACCAGAAAGGTACAAAAGCCTGATCAGGCAACACATGGACCTCCAAAGAATTCAATACAGGCTTGATAAAGGAGTCTACTCTGATTGCACCACAAAGTTCTTCAGGGATCTCCTTCTCTTGTTCAACAATATCATTGTTTTCCACCCAAAAACTTCTCCAGAATATATTGCTGCTCAAGAACTTCGGGCTTTGGTCTTGAAGGAAATGATTCCAAAACAACCTCCTCAACCTGTGACATTGAAACCCCAAACTGACCAGCCCCCCGTATCTCTCTCGAAACCCAACAAATATTCTACTATAGCTGCATGTGGTAAACGCAGTTCTATCAAGGCATTAAGCGGGAATGCTACTAGGAGAGAAGACAGAAAGGAAAGAGAGGTTGGAGAGAAACCAAAGGCAAATGTGAAGAGGGTTGATACTAGTTCTTTTGTTGGGATCGATGAAAAAGACTTAAGGAAGAAGAGAAGTACAGAAAGACCGGTTTCAGGCCGTAGAAACTCATTAAGAACAAGCAAAAAGAGTGGGGAGACGAAGCATGAGTATGGTGGTAATGAGCTTAGCTCTCATGATGCTATGGAGCTCAAGGTTGACAAGAAAGAAAACATGGCGAGAAAGAAACAATACGCGGCAAGTTTCTTGAAAAGAATGAGGCAAAATTCACCAAGTGAAGTGACAGAGAAAGACGATGATGATTCGGAGGAAGAGAGTAAAGATGGTAAAGACGAGACAGGGAGCGGTAGGAAGCGAGATGATGTCAAGAGGGTTACCCGGAGTTCAGGAGGAAGAGGGGCGTGGGAGGAGAGTGGGAGGATGAAGAGAGGGGTTGGGAGGCCACCGAAGAGGGCTGCAGCAGAGTCTCGGGTAAAGAGAAAGATTGAGAATAAGGAGGGAGTGGGGGGTACTGGAAGATCTAGGAAACGGTCTACAAAGTGATACTGATTATTTATGTTGTATAATTTATATATGTATATAGTATAGTATTGATTGTGTTTTTGTTTTGGCTTTTTGCTTTCTAAGTCTCTAGACTCTAGTGTTTTTACTTAACTAGAGGGAGGAAAGAATCAACGGAGAAAACTAAAAAGAGTAAAGAAAATGTTGTGGCAATTTCGTAGAATGTTTTTATGGTTGCCAGCCATTTGGTATACGCACATGTGCAAATGAATCGTAGGGTTTTGAATTTTGTTTGTTTCCTTTGATTTTTGACTGAATCAATGATGAACTCATCTTAGAATTGGCATACAATAAACACTCATTTTACACTTCAGCAATTTGATATTCCATCCACTATATATGGGAAAAATGGAAAAAATTTTAGATTATCGGAAACACCATTCCATTTATAAATAAAAAAAAATAATCTTATTATTATTATTATTATTTGAAAAAGATAATAAAAAATTTCCAATTGAATTCTAAAACAATAAAGGATTTTTTGTGGGAAGGTTTTAATGAGGAGTTTTTAGGCGTGATTGAACTTAGGCTTGACTTAAATGGTTCGTCATCTTCCATTTTAAAGAAGCAAAATCCTGCAAAGCTAGGGTTCCCTCGCCCAAGTTTTTATAATGATCAAATGATACCTTAAAAAATTACCTAGCAATTTTTTTTTTATTTTTAAATTGAGTGATTAGCTATTACCTAAAGGTCTCTAAGATTTGGTGAACTCGTCCAAACTCGCAAGCTTAACTCAACTTCATTAGATTGGACTTAAGGTTGAGTAATCTATAGTTTGATTAATTCAATTAAAAAATTTTAAAATTGAATTAATCTATTATCTATACAAGTACTTTTAATTCAATTAAAATTGAATTATTCAATCGAATCAAATTAATTCCGTTAATTAATTTATTATGAAAAATAATTTTTAAAACATTTTGATTTTCAATTAATTTAATTCGATAATCAAATAACTAAGTATAACAAAGCTTACATAAAACTAAAAAAAAAAAAAAAAAACCTATTTCATGTTAGAGTTTTTAATTTAATATTTTGATATTTGAATACTTTTTTAAACAATTTTATTTAATTTGTTTTAAATACGATAAATTAAGAATTTAAAATATAATTTAATTTGAATATTTTTATTATTCAATTAATTAAAAAATTAACAAAACTGACCAAATTAAATTCAATCAATTAACTTTTTAAATTAATAAATTTGGTTCATTTAATAAAATAAATAAACTAATTTAATTAATTCGATTTTAAGATAATTTGATTCGAAATTAATTGAATCAATTGAACACTTCTATTAATGAAATTAATTTTTTAATTAATTGAATTAATTGAAATTGTCATAACTAATTAATTCAGCCGGCTATTGATTAATTACATTGATTAATTTGGTCAGCTATTGAATTAAGTGAAAACTTGACCTCATGAACCTTAATTTTTAATCATAAATTTTACTATTTTAAATTTCTAATTATAGAATTTACTATTTTATTATATAAGGTCTATTTCGATAAGATTAGATATGGCAAGACCAATATAGAACTTACTCCATCGAAGGGAGAAAAATCAAACGGTGATCTGCATCGTAAACTAAAAACCAAATAAACCTTAATCCTTGATGACAAAGAGGAAAGCTTGGTTACAATTTACTATTTTATTAAGGTTTATTTTGATTAGTGATGACAATTGGTAGTAAATAATCGGATATTTGATATTATACGATTCGTTTATGTAGAATTTGAATATTTATAAATAGATAATTAATAAATTTGGATAATAAATTTATTATCTATGACAAATTCAAATAGAATTTGAATAGTATTATTTGAAGATTTAATACTTAAATCTGTTTAATTTTTAATAGATAGTTTCTAATATTCAAATCCATTACCTATTTACAAATGTAAAATATATAAAATTTTATGCTTGTTGTTTAAACCTTCATAAACAACTTTTATTTATTATTAATTAAAAATAAACTTGAATTTTAAATTTATTTTTTATTTATTTTATGCTTTCACAAAAATATTTAAGTGATTGAATATTTAAATGGATTCGAATATTTAAAGGATAATGCGTTTTTAAATCGATTCAAATTCGGATAATAATATTAAATTTAATTAAATATTTAAACAAATTTAAATATCATAAAAATTAAATAAATTCAAATAAAAATACTTCAAAAATAATGAATATTTGCCACATTGCCAATCCTAATTTTGATAGGATTAGATTTGGCGAGACCAACATAGAACTTACCTCACTCAAGTGAAGCGGTGATCTGTATCATAAACGAAGGACCAAATAAACCTGAATTCTTGATGACGAAAAGAAAAGGTTAGTTGATGCAGATGAGGGAATAAATCTCCGATATAAGAAAAGGGAGGAAATGAGGTCCTTGAAAGAAGCATTTTGTAGTCAAAAAATATATGAGGAAGAGAGATGAGTAGAATATTTCAAATGGTTTAATTTAAATTATTTAAAATGGTAAAACTTAACTTAATTAAAAAAATATTGTATCAAGTAGATCACGACGAATCAAAACTAGATATAAATTATTTTGTTATTCCTATATTTATTGATTTTTTCTTTACAAGATTTATCTAATATATAAATTTTTAAAAATTAAAAAAAATTACAAAAAAAGAAGTCAAATAAGATAACACGTAAATTTATTAAATTAAAATATTAAATAATATATTTTAATAATATATATAAATATATAATTAAATAATATATATATATATATATTAAGGTCAAAATGTAACGCTCACCCAAAATTTTACTTTTATCCAAATCCGATTAAAAAAACAAACTCAACTCAAATTATTTTGAATTAGAGAAAACATACGAATTGAATCTGAACGATTTGAAACTTATTAAATATATATTATTTTGTTATTTTTATCTTAAATTGATTTTTTTATTACAAAATTTATCTAATATAAAAAAAATAAAAAAAAAAGAAAACCCAAAAAATATAAAAGCTTTAAAAAAATGAAAAAAAATAAAAAAACGGATGTGCCACATGGACACCCGAGACAAGTTGAATACTTTAAATTTATCTCAATTTGACTCTATTTAAAAATAAAAAAAAAACCTTAACCTTGATCTGCTTTTTTTTTTTTTTTCTTAAATATACTTATATTAAATCATTGCAAATTAAATATGAATTATATTATCATTCATACTTTCATCAATTTTTTTTACAAATTTTATTTAGTTAAAAATTAAAATAAAAAATAAAAAATTTGAAGGAAGGATAGGTACCACATGCACAACCTCTCCTTCCCCTTCTTTATAAAATTTAAGTATATAAATTGTATTATTTGATTAAAAACCTAAAAGGACTTGTCTTGTAGAAAAGCTCTCATTTTAAAGAGAGAATTTATAGCATTAAAGGGCAATTTTTTTTTTTATTATGAATTCAAAAAATTTTATGTTGAATAATAATCCAAAAAATTATTGAAGTATAATTTCAATTTATTTATTACTTTGTTTTTTATTTGTGCTTTGAAAAGTATTTAATTGAATTTAATAATTTAATAATTTATATTGTGTTTATTTGATGTGTAAAATATAAAAATTTATTGTATCAAATTCATATGATAATATAAAATATAAAATATATTTTTTTATTTTTAATAAATTTATTATAATTTATGCTAAAAATTTAAATCATATTAATTTTATATATTCTTTCGTATATTTTTAATTTTTGTGTTATATTTAAAATTGAGGTGTTTAGTATTCATATAAAAAATAAGAGGAAAAAAAAAAAAAACAGTTTGTCCACTCTTAATTCACCGAAAAAACCCACCCAACAAGTAAAACTCTCGTGGCCCCCAGATAGGTATTGAGTTGTCCAACTAACAACACTGAACTTCCAACTTCTCCCAACATGTAAATCTCATGATTTTTTTTTTCTTTGTTAACTTTCTCTCGAAACACAAACACTTTTTTTTTCCCCCTGATTCCATTCTCACTCCTTCCCTTTAGCTCTCTCAAAAAATGTCGAACTGCACAGTGGAGTCATGCACAGCTGAAACTCCCGATGGAGTCAACCTGAGGACAAGAGTTTTCAAACCAAAAGAAGAGATTAAAGATAACATAGTAATAGTTCTTGTCCATCCATACTCCATCTTGGGTGGTTGTCAGGCTCTTTTGAGGGGGATTTCTTCTGGGTTGGCCGGCAAAGGTTACAGGGCTGTTACTTTTGACATGAGAGGAGTTGGAAGGTCAACTGGAAGAGCTTCTCTTACAGGTTTTGCTGAAGTCAAGGATGTTGTTGCTGTCTGCAATTGGGTTTCTCAAAATCTTTCTTCTGACAAGATCTTGTTGGTGGGTTCTTCTGCAGGTATAATATAATTATTCTCTTAGGTTTTTCTTTTTTTTTTTTTTTGCAGATATCTCGATTTTGGTAGGGACAATTATTGTTGGGTTTTGGGTAGTGATTAGATTGTTTGTTTATATTTAGATCCCATTAAATAGGTATTAGATTCTTATGTGCATAATTTACTTTTAAAAAGGAAGAAAAAAATAAAGTTAACTTCTTTCTAGCATTGAAGGGAAAGTTGATTGGAGAAGTTCTATTTCTTGATTTATATGCAGATTTAAGTCTAACTTGTTGGTCAAGTGCTAATCAAGTAATTTGATTA
This sequence comes from Durio zibethinus, assembly GCF_047325235.1. Lineage (NCBI taxonomy): Eukaryota > Viridiplantae > Streptophyta > Magnoliopsida > Malvales > Malvaceae > Durio > Durio zibethinus. Next base: position 7,794,289 of record NC_143174.1, on the reverse strand, counting down.
AAATGGATATTTTTGTTTCAGGCTTATCAATGATTTCAGCGTTATTTGTTGATAAAAACTTTTACTTGCCTTTTTTTTTTTTATTAAAATCTATGGATGAATTCAGAGTCACTTGTTATCTTCTTGTTTTGCTTAGTAATGGTTCCTGATTTTATGATCAGCACTTTCTGAATTTGGAAAAATCAACGGATGTGTAGATGAGCATAGTAGATGTTAGAGGTTGGTTTACAGTTGTTTTAGGAAATGATTTGTTGGGAACTTTGATTTTTTCCTCAAATTTTGAAAAAGCATGCCTCTCCGAAGTTATTCCCATCACCATCAAAAATTAGTTTTTAAATTCATCTCCCCTTCGCTGAGTATGATGTGGATGTAAAAACAACTGTCAATGATCAAAGGCCTAGTCCCTCAGATATATTGAAGTATGAAGAGTAGTATCAGCACTAGCTTTATAAGGTAGAGGGGTGGGGGGACGGGGGCTGGATTTTTATTTTGGCTAAGCCTAAGGCAATTTGAGGAGCTCTATTTCTTATATGCTTCAATTTATTTTAAAGGTGAAGGTTACTTGAGTTTTTATTTTTGGCTAGTTCTAACCCAAATTGACGAGTTTTGTTTTCCCCACTATGCTCTGCTTTATATGTACAAGTGAACGATTGCCTAGATTCTTATTACAGGCTAAGTTGAAGGCTAATTAGTGAGTTTGTTTCCCCTCCATGCTTCAAATAGCTGAAAAATTACTTGTTTATTGGATAAGTTTGACTAATGTTTTTCCTTGAGTGGTAAATGAACAATTAGATAAGCAGTTTTTCTTCAGTAAAGACAAGTTCTGATGTGTTATGGCTTTGTGTGGTATTTGTGCTTGCTGCTGGTGCAAGTCCACTGAAAAGTATTGGTCTTAGTTATCGACTGTTTATGTTGGAGATAATTCCATTAATGATGTTGGGGGAGAAGCTTTAGGTGATAGATTCAGTTAGGGGTCATTTGGAATTGTCCTGTGCTTTATATTTTATGTTTTTGAAAATTTTGTGTTATTTTATTTTTGTTTTATTTTCAATTTATTGAATTTGAAAACATATTTGGATAAAATGTTTTTGTTTTAGAAATATGAAAACAAAAACATGTAAGATAAAATGGTTAAAGTTTTTAGACTCCATTTATTATTAATAATATAATAATATTTATTAATATATTATTTGTTAATATATTATATTAATAAATAATATAGTATATTAATAAGTAAATAAATAATATATTATTTATTAATATAATATTTATATAATAAAAATATTATTTTATTAATATAATAATTGTAACGTCATTTTAGCGGTGTAATTGTAATTTTTGTAAACAACACACATGTGGTAACAGTGCCAAATTGTTTCCATAAAACTGAAAACATCATTTTTCTGTTTTCAACAATTTCCAAAACTTTCCAAAGTATTATTTTCAGTTTTCAAAAATAGAAAACAAGAACGACCTACCAAACATGTTTTTGTTTTCAATTTTCAAAAAAACTGAAAACGAAAACAGAAAACGGAAACAAAAACTAACAACCCCTTAGTTTTTGAAAAGCAGATTTGTTTTAGAATCAGTCTGATAATCATGCCATTGAGTTTGTCTCATGCTTTTTAGATATTAGAAATGATCATTTTGATGTATCACATGGTCTTATATATATATATTTTTTGTGTGCATGAATTGCTTGGTGTATCCTGGTAAATCACTTAGCCAGAGTGTGTAGGGATCCATAAAACTGATGTGCTGAAAATAAATATGTTTTGTTTTTTTCACATTTTGTCTTGCTGGTCAGAGATAAATGGAAGCTTGTTTACGGGTCAATATTCATTTTTCATCCTTCTTATAAGGTTGATAGTCATGAAATATGTTTAGTGCTGGTTAGTGATTTCTTGAGCTGGGTCAAAAATGAAAACATTAGGTTCACAGAAGAAAGAAACTGAAAAATGTGTGTTGTGGAGCAGAAGAAATGACTCGACTGCTAAACTTGTTCTATATGCTCAACATTGGGTTTTGCAATGGGGACTAATCAAGATGTTCTAAACATGCTGTTTTTCAGTGGCTATGTTCAATTGAATATGCTGAAGGATTCATAGTTTCTCTCTATCATTCTTGAGCCATATGATCGCTATTTGTATTAAGCATGTAAAACCATTATACGTTATTGCATCACATCTTATGTCAATTGATAGGATTTATACACCAGCATGAAATTTTCAGTCTGATATTTTCCCAGTTAGCATAGTTTGGGGACTTCAAAAGTATATATAATGGCAGTTAAACTCATAATTTGTTATAGGGGCAGCAATTGCTGGTTCTGCTGTTGATCAAGTTGAGCAAGTTGTGGCCTATGTAAGTCTGGGGTACCCTTTTGGCATGATGGCCTCGATCCTTTTCGGACGACACCACAAAGCCATCCTGCAATCCCCCAAACCGAAACTCTTTGTCATGGGAACTCGGGATGGATTTACAAGCGTGAAACAGCTCAATAACAAGTTGAATTCTGCAACAGGACGCAATGAAACACATTTAATTGAAGGAGCAAGCCACTTTGAAATGGAAGGCCCTGCTTATGATGCTCAGATGGTGAATCGTATCCTTGAATTTATTTCCTCATTGTAGGACACGCAGCCAGTTCTTAGACCAGCTGCTTGATGAATTGCTTTGACATTTGCTTCCTTAAGGTCTGTTATTGTTTTGTATATACACGTGTAATTTGCAGGAAATTAGACCTTTGGTTTCCGTGCTGTCTGATCAAAGTGACCATGGGTCCTGCTGATGACAACAATCTATGAATACAGGAATTGCTAAGTTTAGCCGCAACCAAATGAATATGGAGAGAGAGGATAAAGAAAACACAAATGAAAATAAATTTTTACATGGTCAGGTATTTCACTAGCATTTAAAAAAATTTATACAAGCATTTTCATAGCTTACATTCAACTTAAAGTTACAATAGTAAGACTAAATCCGAATAGGCTGCAAACTAAAATGATTATGAACCAAGAAATGGTCACTAGCCTAGTTGGTAGAAATTCAAGGATAAAACAAGATACAAGAACACTACAGGCAGACGCTACTGGTACTACTACTGCTACTGGATATACAAAGGTGGCTAAAATCGCATGTCATTACCCACATCTTGTTGTGCATCTCTCGTCGTTTTATTGCCATCAGATCCTTCAGTCATTCGACCTTCACCCATTTCATTATACTGCCGTTTTCTCCATGCTCTTTCTTGATCCATTGATTGTCCTTGCGATAATGGATGCTCTCCATCTGCTTTGAAGCCAAACAAATAAATAAAAACTAAAACTACCCAAAACGATGTGGTTCAGACATCTATTGCAAAATAAAAATGGCAGGTGTCATTCCGATCAATACTTGAGATAACAAAATGGCATTCTTCACAAATAAAGCTATAAAACCTCTTGAACTGCTTATAGTCATATAATACCCCAAAAATTTAGGTAATGAAAACTCCCTTGGAAACATGTAATAAGCTTTTCCCCCCTTTTTTTTTTTTAACAGTATGTTTTCATCTTGCTACTGTTGAAGTTGCAGGAACCGCAGTTAAAACGGACAAGCTAAATAATGAGGCAGGCTCAAGACAGAAGCTATGCTATACATGCTGCATTCTCACAACTTTGTATCATTTCATTCATTCTTATGAGAATGATAATGAGGAAAACAATAATTAATTGGAAATTTGTATGCCTTTGCCACGGGTGAACTGAATATCCAAAAGCTACAATTAGATTATACAACAGAAGATGGTGCATCCTTATTTTAACTATTAGATAACATAATTATATGTAATTAGTTGTTACCACTTTCACCGTCAGATGCATCTTCAAGCCTTGCAATTGCATCAAGCAGGGCTTGTTCATGCTCCTGCAATGACAACGAATACCCATCATGATTGCTGCAATATCTGATATAGAACATCACAAGAAAATTATTAGACGTAATTACTTTCAACACTTTCTTTGCTTTCTCAATCTCTCTGGGATCAGAATGGCTTGCACTAAAAACTTTTTCCACCTGTTCAAAATTTCCACAATTAGTGAAGTACACACCATATTTGACAATTGCGGTATAGTAGATGATCTTTGAGTAGCAATTATACCTCCTTAATTAGAGTATCTGTATGAAGTATCTCAATATCACCCAAAACCTTTTTACCAACACCATTTTGTGCCAGAGGGAAATCTTTTTTGGACTGACCCTTTAAGCTGCCTCTACCTCTTCCTGCTACGGCAACCCCGCCACCACGAGCCATGGACTTCTTAATCCCACGGCCTGGTCCAGGGCGACCACTTCTACGGGATATTCCAGGATTATCACCTTCCCATCTAATATCTTTAGGAGATATCTACCATTATATATATAACAATCAGCGAGTGGCAAGAAAGCATAATTGAAAACATTATAATTGAAAAAATTACCGCTTCAGCATGAAATATTACAAACTTAGCACAAAGCTATGTATAATGCATGGTGATCATAGATCTATGCTTGGAATATAATACACAACTCTTAATAAGTTTGAGCGAGAATGACAATAGCAAATTGTCAAGATATGCAGACAGTTGATGAAATCGGTTGGTAATGTAACTTGAATTTAGTAATAGTTATATCAACAACTATGAAATATATTACTGCCTCACATGATCCTTGCTTGTATTAACAGATATACCAAAATACATGCAAGAGTAACTTGGAACCGCCTAAATTTATTATTCCCAGACTAACCGCACACAAATTCACAAAGTCATATTGATCATTGGCTAACTGGTAAGCTTGACAATATACTGTTAAGTCCGTAATTCTATGAGGTATAAACCAGATATATGGAAAAATATGGTTCAAGTTACAAGGATAGAAATGCATATAAATTCTGCAATGTCTGATGAATGGCATAAAAGTTCCCACGAAACATGTGCAACAAAATTAAAAGTTGATTTTGTTAAAAATTCTACATAAAATACTAACTGAAGGTAAATCAGTTAAAAAAAAAAGCAATAATACATTGCATGAAATAGCATTAAAATGATACCTCTTTGAGATTGACCCATTCCCAGGTTTCATCTGCTGTATTAATGTCATAAACCAAAGCATGCCGCCCCTATCAATATGGAAATATAGGATTATAAAGAGCTCCATTAATTAACAGCTTACTGTATAAACAACTGCAAAATATACCTCAACTGGGTTATAGTCTGTTATAACGGCCTCATAGAAATGGTTGTCTTCAGGCCACCTTGTCCAAACTTTCCTTCCAAGTAATGGAACATGTGATGCTGCTTCAGCAGGTTCATTTGTCACAAAGGCCCCTGAAGATGTATGATTAGGAGCTTGTGGTCTGCCAGGAAGACCTGCAGAAGGGTACTGCATCGACTTCATTGAGGATGCAGCAAAATAACATAAATCATCAATAAATAATGAAAATAGAATACGCATAGTCCATTCATCAAATTTTCTCATGTCTCTTGAAACGAATTAACTCACTGATTTTGACTTCTTGCTCTTTGCTGCAGAAGGACCTCGTCTCAGGGCCGATGAAGATGGTTGCATAGATGGATGCAATGCAGGAGACGGTGCACCCATAGATAATGAAGCTACAGAATGTGACGGTTTTTGCTTCTTGCGTGATGCTGATACTGTAGGACTAGGTACAGGGTCCTGAACAGGCTGACTGGTACTGAGCATTCCAGGCTGGATCCCATTTGCTGTTCTCCATTCCCTAACAGCAACAATTGATCATAGTTCCCATTAAAATGCAGAGTTGACAATAAGTCATTAGATAATTAATAAAAGCTGCCCAGCAGAGCATGGCATGATATAAACAGACCTTATCCTCCGAATGATGTCATCAGCATTAACCCTCAATAGAAGCTCCCGATGTTCCTCATCTGATACTCTCAACTCCTTTCTGAGTTCAGTAATTAAACTTTCCTTCTCCTGAGAGGGAAAACACATTTGGTTTAAATAGCTTTAAAACCTACTTGACATAATCTTTATGGGATAAATTATCGAATAAAATTTTGACAAATACCCAAGTTAAAGCATCTGATTGAGCTTTGAAGGCCCGCAAGACTGCACTGTATGCTTCCTGCTCAATGAGATGGATTTGAGTTTCCATGTCGCCATGCATCCTAGGCAAAGGAGCAGAACCTACAACTGCTGATCTTCCATTGCCCGCAGCAGCTCGACCCCCTCGTTGAAACCTATTCTGATGTGGAGGGAGGTCATCATCTGTTCCTGTAGTTTCAGATCAGAAAGATTCATTATTTGAGTTAAGTTTCTAGGATGTGGAAAATCTATCTGGTTCAGAAGTAATAATGAAATCTTTTTAACATTTCTGTACCCCTTATTACCAAAATAAATAAATAAATAAATAAATCTGATTAGATACAGAACCTTTAATAAAGTTACCATCAGTTATATTGTTTCTTCAAATCACCCATCTAAAACCTTACAGAACACTTCTAGACAATGTAGAAATTGCAACATCAAGAAAGAAAGAAAGGGGTGTGACAAAAGGGTGCTTGAACCTTTTGTGAATACAAGCAATAATTAGACTGAATAGCAAGGGTTCATGAACCCTAAATATTCACTCAAATTAACCAAGAAAAGCAACATAATGTGTGCATCAAATAACCAAGCTGAAGAAACCAAGTTTTTTCCATCTCAAAATCATCAAATTTAGGGGGGGGGGGGGGGGGGGAGAAGAAAAGACAAACTGAAACAAAACTATTTAACTCAACTCACCACTGCTATCAGAAAGCCCATATTCCATGACAGGTTCCTGAAATTTAATCTTCACTAAACTCTATGAAGACACTTTGAACCAAGACAAACACCAGAAGCTAGCTGCCAAGTTGTTGAGAAAGACGAGGTACAAATACCTGGAAAGAATAAAAATCCAATGAAGTCATAAACCTCAATTTAACCCAACTAGCTATAAACTTGCTATTCTAATTTTTTGCATTAGAAGAATGGACAACAATAAATTATCAAAATAAACCGTAGCAGAACCCAATAACCTTAAAAAAATGCCTTTAAATTAAAATATTAAGCATGGAAATTTCACTTGTAATTTATTGCTTCAAACTAGCTATGAAATCAGTAAGATCGAAACAATGCGATAGCGTTTTTGGTGTTTTACAAGTTAGATTTTGTAATTTAGGATTTTGCTTAATGAATTTGCCTTAGTTACTGCTCCTAATTATATGCATCAAAACGCCAATTATTGAGGTATTTATTGGTTGTTGCTTTTGTTACTTGCTTTTTTCTTGCATAAGCACATTTGAATACAAAAGCAAATAATATTTTGAAAAATTAAAAAATTTAACTATTTTTGAAAAAGAAAATACATGATTTTTACTTTTATATAAAACAATTATATTAGAATGGGCATTGTATTTTACTCATGTGTTAATTTTTAGCACAACTACGATTTTGCTTTTATTATTTTGCTTTCATGAGGCTGAAAGCAAATAGTAAAAAAAAAAGAAAAAAGAATTCAAACAAATTCGATAAAACAAAACCCTAATTCCTAAAAGTAAGATCTTAACTAAGAAGATAATGCGAAGATACAAATTTTCTATTCTAAATTAAGCTTCCCAATCTTTTAACCAGTCTCGCCGTCTTAAAACCAAACAAAAAAAATATATTAACAATCAACTTTAAGTCAAGTTCATCAAATAGAAACCCTAACTTCGCAAAATTAGGCTCCTAAAATTACTAAAAGAAAATCACAAAATCTAACAAGCTCACCTTGCCCGTCCAAAGCCCTCCTACTCTGAGGATCGAAATCCAATTATTTCACCGAACATTCTTCAAATTTCACCCAAAATACACTTCCAATCAGCTTCGGGAGCAATAAAATTCAACGAAACTCTTTCCAAAAACTAACTCCGAGCAGCTCCAACGATGAAAAAGAACGAAACTTTCGCCCAAAATTCTTCGAATCCCAAGAAAAATTGAATCAAATAAGCTGGGAAAAAAGTCAAATTTTGATAAACAAATTCGTTCAATTATGGAGAAAATTTCTGTTTCAAACTTTCGAATTCTGCTTGAAATTTGAGCAAAGATTGGGATTTCGAGGAATTAAGCATAGATTTGGAAATGCAAATTAGGATAAAATTAAGGTTTAAAGAGTGAATTTTGTGTGAAGAGGTTTGGTTTCGATTGCGAGAGACACAGAGTGTGTGTTTGAGAGAGGAGAGAGAATAAGGCGGACTTGAAATCTGTTTTATGGCGCTTTTTTTTGTTCATTTAATAATTAAGTTTGAGTTCCGCCCTCGACGCCCATAATGTAACGTCGTTTTGTTTAATTTGTTTGTTGTTGTAAAGACGCTGCGTCATACGTTTTGCATTGAAGCTCACGCACGGGTGTTTGAAATTTAGTTGAGTTGGTTGATTGAATTGATTTAATTTATTTGATTGGTTAATTATTAAATTAATTTTAATTTATTATAATTTAAAATTTTTTTAATATTTTATTAATTAGATTTAAAAATTAAATTAATTAAAATTTTAATTAAAAATATATGAAATAAATTATTAAAATTTTTAATTTAATGTTTTAGTATTTAGATATTTTGTTAGATTATTTTATTTAATTTGTTTTAAATAAAAATTTAAGAGTTTAAAATATAATTTAATTTTAATATATTTATTATTTGATTAATCGAAAAAATTAATCAAACCGATCAAATTTAATTTAGTCGATTAATTTTTAAAACTAACATATTTGATTTAATTAACGAAAATAAAATAATTTAATTTAATTAATTTAATTTTTGATAAATTAATTAAAAATTAATAAAATTGATCGAATAAGCACCCTAAGCTTACACCATCTTTGCCTTATTTGCGGACTTCTAAACCTTATTAAGAAGGCATTGTCGAGTCCAATGTTTGGTTCCATTTGTGAAAGAATTTATTTATTGTAAAAATAAAATTAAGGTGTTTAATTTTAAAAATTTTAGGTAGTATTTGTTTTTAAAATAAAAGTATTTTTTATTTTTTATTTTTTTAAAAATAAAAATAAAAATGAAGACGTGTTTGGTAATGAAAAATGAAACAAAAATGAAAATAAGCTCAAATATGAAAATAAAAGAAGATATTTTCAATTATAAAAATAAGAAATACTCATCATCTTATGCTTTGCAAGTTAAAAAAATTGGCTCATATTTGAACACTTTTGAAAGTTATTAATTAATAAATACATATTATGTATTTATAATTAGATATCATTAATAATAATTATTTCCATAATTATTTATTTTTCTTATTTTGTACTTTTAAAAGAATTTTGTTTTCAATTACCAAATAAATATTTTAAAAAACAAAAGATAAAAAGTAAAAATTATTTTCTACAAAATAAAATAAATAAAAATAAAAATTATTTTTTCAAACAAAACAAATTTCAGCCTTTAAACGGTCAAGTTCTCGAATTTGAACATTAAAACAAACAAGAACTATAACTTTTTCATTTCTTGATTTTATGTTCATTTCATCAATTCTTAATGAAAAAATTAATATGATATACCGTTACAAAGTTTAAGAAAAAATCTTCCCAACCATACCAATTTTATTTCATAAAGAACTAATCATGATGAATCCAATAATGATCAAAGTTTTGGCATTATGATAAAATAAATAAGTTTCATGGTACAAAATGTCCATATATCATATTTATGTCGAGCAAAATATAAACATTAAATTTTCATGAGTAATTCATGATATATCATTGTAAATAAAAAATATATTATTAGTGACCATAGATAAAATCAATAATATATAACTTGTAACACATTTATTTTAGGTATTTCATATATATTACATATAGACTAGAAATCAAGTTTAATAACGATTTGATACCATGTTCGAAATAAACAACATATATATATTTACATAAAATATAGAACATGAAGCGAAAATTTTATCGAATTAAAAAAAATTATACTTATAAGTGTATGATTGAAACCTTGAACTTGATTTATCGATTTAGAACAAAATCATATTCAACAGTTGTTTGGTTTTTACGGCCTAAATCTTACGTATTAGAAAGAAAACTCTGAGCCAAAATTAATCAACGAAATTCGCTAATTAAGAATTCTCTCTTTCAAAGTATTGTTCGTGTAATCTAAATTGGTGTTATCAATTTCAAGATGCGTATTTATTGACCAATAGGAATTATATTTTAATACCTGCCTTAATTAAACAAGTAATTTTAGTCCATTAACATTTTATTGCACAGATCACTAGTCACAAAATTCATTATGATGTATACATGGATATCCAATAGGTTTGATTTTCTATTCCGACTTTGAAAATTTTTAAAAATCTAAACAAAGTATAACCAAAATTTTCATTAAATCAATGAAATTTTTAACTTTAGTAAATTTGTATAGAGAAACCAAAATAGTTGCTAAAAAATAATAAACTTTATAGTATGTAAATATGGGTAACTAAATCAATCCTATTAGGGGTATTTAATGGTTTAAAAGGAATGATGGTTTTTTTTTCTCATTAGAGACTTTTGGTAGACAACCTGGTGTCTTTCAAACATATTAACCGACTTGATTTTTCAGGTTTACCTGACATGTTCAGTGTTACATCAGCTTGGCCATGTCATCATTATTTCCCATTAGTCCTATGTCTCTCATATATAAATATTGACATCCAGACATTATCATCCCAAGTTCCATCTTGCCTCAACCCTTTACTCTTCTTTCCATTCAACCTTTTTTATTTTGATTTCTAACTTGCGCGTCGAAATACAAATGTAGGAAACACTCTTTGCATTTGCATCTAACTACTCTTCCCTTTCATGTCTTTCTAGGGGTATCCTCACGTTGGAGCTTAGCAACAACATTTGGTATGCTAGGTAAGGGCTTTCTATTTATTAACCAGGCATAAGATAATGCCGCCAAGGAAAAAAGCTTTGAAGGAAAGAGAGACGGCCATCTTGATTGAGATAGAAACATACAATAGCCAACACTTGATCGACCTACCCCACAACAGGCTAGTTCGACCATTAAGTAGTTCTAGGCTCTAACCGAGCAAATATAAGCCCTTAAGCAAATGTTACAAACTATAACCCCACCACAGGTCTCAAAGGTACTTAACCTAGTCACCCTTCGTCGATAAGTCATGAAAAGGCAACAAAGTTATGAAAAGGTGGAAGCCTTTTCGGCTTCCAGGGAAAAAGAAAATGATATTCCAACTACTCACCACTACTTGAGTCACAACTTGACACACGTCATAGCCCAATGATTAAAACAAACAGACTTGTAAGCTCGAATGCAAGCTATGTTGAAAGAACTAAAAGCAAAAATGGTAACTTTTGAGGACAAACTCAAATTTTTGGAGACTTCACCCTTTACTAAAGAAATTGATAGATCTATTCTTCCAAAAGGTTTCAAAATGTCGACTTTAGAAACTTATGATGGTATTTTTGATCCCTTTGATCATCTAGAACTTTATAAAACTAATATGATGATGCAGAGTGCAAACGAAGCTTTAATATATAAAGGCCTTACTACTTCCCTCCAGGGCACGCTCGATCTTGGCATAGTAGCTTAAAGTTGAGGTCGATCATAATGTTTAAAGAACTTAACCACTTTTTCCTATTCCAATTTGTGAGTAGCGTAAAATGAAGAAAAAGGCATTAAGCCTGATGTTGATCCAGTCTTTGAAGGATTATGTCACATGTTTTAACGTAAAAACTCTACAAGTGAAAAACTTGGAATATATGATTGCTGTTATCACCTTAACGAATGGATACAATGATAGAGAGTACCATTTGAAGCTAACCTTGTCCTTAGAGTCACTCAAGACTTTGGTTAACATCTTACTTGTAGTTAAGAAATACATAAATACTGAAGGTACGATGAAAAATAGTCAAAGTGAAAAAAGTTCATCCTTCTTCCTTAGCGGTCGAGGTGAAAGAGCCTCATCCCCTATTTTTGGTCATAAAAAGGGTAAAAATTTTTACAATCTTCCTTTAAGAGAGAGACGACATAAGGCTAGGATCCCTAATGAAGAAAGAAACTAAATAGTACCAAATATTTCATGAGAGAGGATTCTAATGCAAATTGAAAGAATTCAAAGCTTAGATGGCTGAAACCACTAAGGGAAAATATAAAGAGGGATCCAACCAAAAAATGTACTTTTCATATAGACATAGGTCATAACATCAAAGACTGTGTCGACTTGAAAAATAAGATTAAAGCTCTAATCAAAAGAGGTTAGCTAAGGAGGTTTATAGATCGATGAAAGTAAGGGCAAAATAGGCCAGACTACAGAAGGGATCGAAGAGAACATGCAAGAGACGAAAAAGGTAAAACAAAAAAAAAAGAGAAGAGAAGTTTGAAAAGATGAGCAAAGATAAAAGAAAGTTCGAGCTACAGATAATAGATCAATTGTCAGGGTAATCAATGTGATCACTAAGGAAAGCTTCACTTTGGCCAAAAGAAAATTTGACCAAGATATGGTCATAGTTATTGGTTCTTTGATAAAAAAAGAGACTAGAGGGATAAATAGATCTCATTAAGTTTAAAAGACTTGGAAGAAATCCAATACCTTTACAATAATGCTATAGTGATCATGGTTATGGTGTAAAATTAAGCGATCAGAAGAATCTTATTTGATAATGAAAGTTCAATCGATGTCTTGTACCAGCCACTATGAAGAATATGAGAATAAGAGAAAAGTAGCTATAGCCAATCACCACGACCTTGATCAAATTTGGAAATGAACAAGCAGTAGTTAAAGAGACTATCAAACTACTAATCATTTTAGGGATAGAATCGAGGACGGTTACATCAATTATAGACTTTACAATTATAAACATCCCATTTACTTATAACATAATACTGGACTAACCTAATCAGTCTGTTATATGGATTATAGGCTTAGCACCCCATCTGAAAATAAAGTTTCCAACCCCTTATGGGATTAGAGAAGTAAGGGGAGATTAATGCATGGTATGATAATGTTATGTCACAACAATGAAATGAAGGGTTGAAAAGTTGATTGGCGTTTGATTGAGTCCAAAAAGGTTAAAAAAAAGAAGTAAGCAATAAAAACCAAAGAGAAACAGGAAAACAAGAGTAAGCACCCACTACAATAGAAAATTAACCCGATAAAAGTGTGCTTTTAAGTCACATGAATTCTTAAGCTCTATTCTAACCAAAGATACATAATAATTTTTTGTAATTTTAAATAGATGTTGAAAGTATCGAGCTCTTTGGTTGGCATAAATGTTCATGTGTTACTGGGATCGAGCTAACAAGCTAGCCAAAAAAAACTTGAAAAATTGAAATGAAATATATGCATATTTTGTTTAATTTTACATTCTGATCATTTTATCAATAATATATTAACTATTACATCGAGACCATTTCCACTGAAAGTAATCTTGACCTAACTAAATGAAAGAAATAATTGATCAAAGACCTAAGGCAAATGAGAATCAACCTAACTAAATAGAAAAAATAATTGATTAAAGACCCGAGGTAGATGATAACTAAGTTGAGCCAATAAAAGATCTTGTATCAATCTTATTTTGAAATGACACCCTTGAAAAATATATACATATTGGAATTAAATTCGAACATAAAAAGTAGTTAATCCAACTTTTGATGAACAATGCTAGCCTATTTGCTAGGATACCATCCGACATGCCTGATATTGACACCAAGGTAATGGTCCATAGGTTGTACACTAACCCAAACATAAAACTAGTTTGGTAAAAGAAGAAGACCTTCACCCTGAAAAGATAAAAGGTTATTGAAAAGGAGATCGATAAACTACTATAAGTAGGTTTCATTAAAAAGGTCTATTATCCAGAATGGATAGCCAGTGTGATCATGGTCAATAAACACAATGAAAAATGAAATATATGCATTGACTTTACTGACCTTAATAAAGCATGCCCAAAAGATAGTTTTTCTTTTCCTAGCATAGATTAACTAGTGGATGATAGTGTAAAGCATGACATCTTCAATTTTATGGACACCTACTCTGGCTATAACTAAATTAAAATATTGAAAAAAGATGAGAAAAAATGGCTTTTATCACTGATAATGGTTTTTACTACTATAAAATAATACTTTTTGGCTTGAAAAATGTAAGGGTGATCTACCAAAGACTGGTCAACAAGATCTTAAAAAATTAAATAAATTGTAATAGAAAGGTATATGTGGATGACATGATAGTAAAAAGTAAGAGCCTAGCCAAGTACTTGAAGGATCTTGAGAAGATCTTGACATCTTGAAAAAACATAAAATGAGGCTTAACCTAAGCAAATGCACTTTTAGAGTCACATCAAGTAAATTTCTTAACTATGTGATTAATAAGAGGGGGATAAAGCAAACCTAGAGAAGGTTCGAGCAATCTTAGGCATGAAAGCACCATATTGATGAAAAAAGTGCAGAGGTTAACTAAAAGAATAGTCGCCCTGAATAGATTTATGTGTAAGTCGACAAAACGATACCTGTCATTTTTTAAAATCTTCAGAAATATCTTTGATTTCATATGGACCCCTTAATGTCAAAAGCATTTGATGAACTTAAAGAGTTCATATCCTGTTCACCATCATTTTCAAATCAAGGTTCGATGATACCTTATACCTATATCTAGCCATTACTAACTAGGCCATAAGCTCGATCTTGACCTATAAAGAAGAAAAAAGGTAGAGATTGGTTTACTTTGTTAGCAAGGTACTGACAGGGTCAAAGATAAACTACACTAAGATAGAAAAATTAGCCTATGTGATTGTCATGTTAGCTAAAAAACTTAGGCCATATTTTTTAGCTCACATGATTCACATATTGACTGACCAACCATTAAGACAGGTCATATAAAAGTCAAAACAAGAAGACTAATCAAGTGAGTGATAGAGCTTAGTGAATTTAACCTACATATGCTCTTTAGATCAGTTTTAAAATCCCAAGTGCTGGTAAATTTCATTGTAGAGCTCACATCGGCTCATCTTAATAAACAGTTCGAGAAGAATAAGAAAGTTATAAGAAAAAAAAGGTTAAAACTTTTTGTTAATGGATCAACCACCAGCCACACTGGTAGAGCTAGCCTCATTTTGATCAGCCTGAAAAGCATGTAAAATTAGTATACCCTAAAATTTAGATTTAAGATATCTAACAATGAGGTCGAGTATGAAGCACTAATAACCAAATTAAGTCTAGTAATCGAGCTAAATGTTAAATATATAATCATATACAATGGCTCTTACTTAATGGTTGGTTAGATAAATAGTGAGTTCAAAGCTTAAGATAAAAGAATCTAGAGATATTTAGATAAAGCACTGGCCTTCGTTATTGGTTTCTAAAAATCAAGTTGAAAAAAAAGCCAAGGTTTGAAAACTCATTAGCAGATTCCTTATTCAAATAGGATTCAAGGATAATAACAGAAACTTGAGCCAAGTTCTAGTGGAAAAATTGAAATTGAAAAGCATCGATGAGAAACTAGTAAGATAGATCGAGGAAAAAAAAATTGGATGACTCTGATTAAGACATATTTAAATATAGGAAAACTATCAAAGGATAGGGTCCGTGCTAAAGCCTTAATAAGGAAAGCTTCTCGATACATGATGATCAATAAAAAATTTACAAAAACTCTTTCAACCTACCCTACATAAGATGTATAGATGATGAAAAAGTGAATTATGTCCTAAGGGAAATTCATGAAGAGATATGTGGGAATCACCTTAGACTTTAACTGCTTACTTACAAAGTACTTAGGCAAGGCTATTATTGGCCCACCATTAAAAGGGATGTGACTGACTTGGTGAAAAGATGTGACAAATGCCAAAGGTTCACCTGTTTACAACACCTTTCGTAAATCAAGCTCATATTTATCATTAGTCTTTGGCATTTTATACAGTGTGGATAGATGTCCTTAGACCATTCATCTTGGCCATAAGCTAGAGGAGATTTATCTTAGTAATAATAGGTTACTTCACAAAGTGGCTTGAAGCTAAAGCTCTAACTAGTACAACGAAGGTCCAGGTCGAGAAATTTATATAGAAAAATATAGTTTATAAGTTTAGCTTACCTTGATAAATAGTAATGAATAATGGTAAATAATTTAAAAAATTAATATTCAAAAAATCATATTCGAACCTTTACATTGATATAAGATTCACGTCAGTTATCTACCCTCAATCCAATAGACAAGTAAAGGCTGTAAATAAAACAATATTAGAGGCCTTGAAAAAGAGGTTAGATGAGGTGAAGAGAAAATGGGTCAATGAACTCCTTGTGGTATTGTAGGCCTTGAGGATAACCACATAAGTCCCTATAAGAGAAACCCTTTTTCTACTTAGCATTAGCAATAGAAGCCATGGTGCCTATTGAGATCAGTCTCCTAAGTTTGAGAGTTAAACTAGGGTAAGAGAAAGAAAATAAAAATGCCTTAAAGGCCGACTTAGATTTAGTTAAAGAGCAAAGAGATGTAGCAAAAAGATGGCTTATCAACAGAGAGTACCTAATTATTACAACAATAAGGTTTAACATAAAAATATTAATAAGGGTAACCTAGTAATTATGAAGATTAAAGCTTCAAGAGTTGAGGGCTGAGGTGGTAAACTAGCTTTAACCTAAGAAAGACCCTATGTGGTTAAGGAAGTGATCCATGATGTTACTTATATATTATAAAACATGAATAGTAATCCCTTACTGAAGGCATACGTAGACAATTGAAAAGTGTATTATCAATAGCTCGAACAAAATTGAGCTCATACTTGTAATTCACAAATCAATAAAGTCATAATGATTATGTTTACTTGACAATGATCATGTTTATTGCCAGTCCTAAAATAGTGTCTTTGACTTGATATGTCTGACCTAAAACTTAAAGTTAAAATATGATAATGTTTGTTTTAATATTTGGGTTTAAGCCTTAACTGACCTAATGCATTCCAACCTGAGAGTTATATCAAGATGGATTTTCAAGTTAATTTGAGATATTCTTAAACACTTAGGTGAATTTTAAGTTCACTTGAACCAAGCTAAAACTTGACTTTAGATTATTTTGAATTAAATCAACTATTGGCTAAGTTATTTTGAATTATCTGAGTTAAGTCCATAGAACTTAAGCCACAAAGTCATCTTTTAAACAATTACCTAACCTCAAACTTGATAATTTAAGCTAAATAAATGAGGTAAAATCAAACTAAAACTTGAAACAAAATGTTAAACTTTTCATTGATAACAACTAGGTCAGTACAAAAAATTGTTAAATGACAAAAGTTATGTAAAGTGATTCAAATTGAGGTCATAATAAAAACCCTACCTCACACATTAAACAAAAATTAACAAAAATGAATAAAAGAAAAAAACTCTAAACATCAGTAGAAGTAGCATTAGCACATCTAATAGCAATATTAGCTGGTTCCTTCTTAGCCTAGGGGCCCAGGGTAGCCTCTAGTTCAATGTCTAGTGCTTCACCTTCATCTTCTCCCTCTTCTTCATTTTCATCAAATGGTGTGTAAGGGGTTTTGATATAATATTATTCAAGTCAATAACAAAAAAGTCGATGTTGAGGTCAACAAATTTGAATTGCACTTTATCTTTGGCCAGCTTAAGGCATCAAAGATATTATTCTTAGTGAACTTCACCTAGAGCTTGAAAAATTCATCAGAGACTTTTAACTCTTGGACAACTTTCTTTTTTTAGCTCTTCTTTCTCTTTATCCCCAATCTCAAGCTTGGACTTCAGATTTGCAATTTCAACCTAAACATCATTAAGTTTTAGCTCAGGCTATTCTTTTATAGACTCTATTGAACTTTTCTCGATGTGTATGCTTTCATGCTTGATACCTTGTCGATCTTCATTCTATACTTAACCTTTTTTTTAAAAGCATTAAGGCTGGACTTCACATTTTTTAAGGCATCTAAGTTTTTCTTATGCTTCTCACCTAAGACAGTCATGTTTTTCTCGACCTTAAACAGATAGGCCATAGCTAAGTAAGCATGATAAAGAGCTTGGCTGATGTTGTCAATGGGCTTAGAAAGAAGTTTTTTGATAAACTGCATATGATGAACTCAAACTTAACAAAATAAAAGAACAAAGAGTAAGGGAAGAGTTGAGCTAAAGTTAGATAATACTTACTAGTGGGAGGGACTACGACTTTGTAGAACCTCTTAGTTACATTAGGGTTCTCTAGTGGGTTGTCACCTAAAGTTTACTCTAGGTTGGTACAAACCTTTTTCAAGCTAGGCATTAAAACCTTATACTCAAGATTCTAGGAAAGAAAAAAGAAGAGGCCTTGATCCTCGATTTATTTGTAAGAGGGAAAGCTACTGAAGAATGCTTATAGTCTACAATTGTTTTATGCTTTTTAGTGGCAGAATGTTAAGATGAGGAGCTCGATTGCTTATTTATTATTAGATTGATGATTTTATTCCCTCTTAAGAGGGGGCAACAAGCTTAATCTTTTTATTTTGGCCCTTATTGGGCCTAGGCTTTTATTAGAATAGGGAAAGTTAAAATTTTTATTGGTAGACATTTTTGAAAAATCAGTCTAAGAGTTAGAGAAAAAATTAGATAAAATAAAAATCCTACGAGGTTACCTCACACTTATCTTAATACTTCATCTCGTTTATTACTTCGAAAGAGGTTAACTTATAGGCATCTATAACAAGCTCTCGTTACAAATGTATTCCATTATTTTATTCTGATCAAAGAGGTCCAGGATAAAGATAGCAACAAGTACATCTACAAAATTATCAAGCTCATTTTTTTACCTCACAAGCCTCGACCTTGACCTCGGTCTAATTATCTTTATTTATTTTTTTTATTTTTAAAAGCAAAAGAAGAGTAGTTTCTAGTTTTTTATGGAACTTGGGCAATCGATGAATAGTTTTTTATTGGACTGAGTTGTGATGTAAAATTACCTCATATTACTAGATGCTTATTTTTTAATAGAAAAGAATTTTCTAAATAAAGAGAGGTCGAGAAGAATATCTAAATGTTGATAAAGGATAATAAAACCTATTATGTATTATATAGAGTTTGAGGTGAGTTGGGTCAGTGTTAAATTATAAAAATTAAAAATTAAAACAAATAATGAATGAATGAAGACCTTAGACTAGCCATAAATAAATTTTAATATACCTAAAGTCAATGTTGCTCTAGTTTATCTATGATCTGATATGAAGAGTTTAGCATTACTACACTATACCCTTCTTCGAGCAAGTGAAAAGTTCATTCCTAAAGCACGGACATGATGAGCTAAACACATATTAGGGTAGTTTTTAAGATTAGCCCTACCTTTTATTTCCCTCATTAGATCCTTAGGGATCATACTTAGGTTGTAAGGGGTATATACAAAAACCTTGATCAATTCATCTTGTTTTGAGGAACTCCTCTCTTTACCATCACCTTTTTCAATGAAGGTATCATTTTGCCATCACTTTTTTGTTCTTTTTTGAAATCTTTCTCATTGTTAGAGCCTTCACCGTCAGAAGACTCAAACTTAGACTCTTGAATAGGAGTAGAATTCCAAGTTAGAGCAATAGTAGATAGCACTATGACCTTAAGAACAGAGAGAAAAAATGGACTCTTTAAAAGAAAAAATGATATCAACAAGGGTTGACCAAGAAAGAATAGAAAAAATAATAAGGGCATTTATAAGAAAAAGAACAAAAGAAGAATAAAGTTGATAAGCTTGGACCCCAAAAGGTAAAACATCTGAAAATAAGAGAAGATTGGTTGTAGAAAACATGTTGATCTTAAAAAAAAAAAGAGGTAAATTTTCTAAATTGAAATCTATTTGAACATGTAGTTCTTTTATGCTCAAAATCTATTCTTTTTTTATCGAGCATTTTCATATATCTGTCATTGCCCTTTCTTAAACATAGGGTTAAATTAGTAAGACATATTGTGATAATCTCGACCTTTAATGATTGGTGGCAGTGGGCCGTCATCATTCTGCCCGAATTAACCTATCTAGGCTCTACCTTAAAACTCTTTACTTTCTCAGAGCTAAAACTAAAAGACATGATAAAGAGAGAACGTACTGAAAAATGGAGAAAACAGATGAAAATAAGAGAACTATAAGGTTGAAAAAGACAAATACCCTTTAAGGTAAAAAATTTAGGTCAGATGGAGAGCAAAAAAATAGAAAGATGAAAAATAAAGGCCCAACATCCTTTTATATAGCTGTGCCTTAGATAAGATGGATGACCCATATTGTGCCACGTGTTAGAGCACCTTTGGAAAGCTTCTTTTTACCTTTCTCACTCTAAATTTTGTCACCTAAACTACTTCTCACATCATTTAATGTGACCTTAACCACTTAATTTGATCAAATTGACTAGATTGGATGGGTCTTTAGGTCGAACTGATCTATTAAACTGGTATTTGGCTCATCATTAAAGTTTAAACAAAGATTCAAGTTTAAGCTTCTGAAAAAATGTTTAAGTCTCACATCGAGTAAACAAACTTTCTTTCTAACCTTTCATATTGACCTTAGATCATCCCAAATAAAAAAACACCTCGATAACTTTTAAACTAGCTATATATTTCACCTAAAGTACATGCGTAATATCAAACTCACATCAAATTGATATACAACATGGCACTTTTGGTCAAAATAAATGACAAATAGTCTTTTGATGCTAGTCTTTATATCAATCTTAGCCTCAAGAGATCAAATTCCTCATGGTCTCTTTTAGTTGGCCAACTTGTGCTAAATGAATTAACCTTACACCCAACAGTTTGATACTCAAATTGCTCAGTGAGAAAATAAAATGTTAGAGGTATTTAGTGATCCAAAGAGCATAATGATCTTTTTTCTCATTAAGACTTCTGGCAGACAACCATGGGTATTTCAGACATTTGAGCCAACTTGACCTAACACATTTAGTGCCATATTAGCTTGACCACATCATCGTTGTCTCTTATTGGTCCCCTGTCTCTCATCTATATATATAGACATAAAGGCATTATCATCCAAGTTCCATCTTACCCCCAACCTTTTACTCTTATCCTTTTTTACCCTTTTTTCATTTTAATTTTTGACTCGTGCGTTGGAGTGAAAAGGTAGAGAACACTCATTACCTTTGCACCTAATTATTTTTTTTCTTTTCTTATCCTTCTAAGGGTATCTTCATATCGGAGCTCGATACCAACAAATCTAAATCTTTAAATCAATATTCAAATTTTGATGAAATTCAATTTGGTTTTGTTCATGTTATTTTATTTAAGAATAAAAAAACTACAAATTATATTTTTCCTTTTTATATATAAAACTAAACCAAACCTTATACATCCCTATTGTGTGTTATTAGGTAGTTGAAAACTTTATACATGGATGGAAACTGATGATTTTTGATAACCATATTAGGGTTGTTAAGTAAAAGTAACTCTACCTTTTGGTCCAGGTTGTTTTACCCTAGAAAAATTTTATTCCCCACATGAAAAACTACTTAAGTAATTTTAGTACCATTTGACCAATATAACAATGTCTGACATCAACAATAAAAAGGTTATACTGTGGCATCTACTCTAGTTTTGACAAAATGAACATGGTTTCTTACAGAACAAAAGCTCTTTTAATCTATTCATATATGCTTTTCAAATTTCATGTATATATATATATTATATCCTTTAAATACAACTATTCGA
Organism: Durio zibethinus; assembly: GCF_047325235.1. Taxonomy (NCBI): domain Eukaryota; kingdom Viridiplantae; phylum Streptophyta; class Magnoliopsida; order Malvales; family Malvaceae; genus Durio; species Durio zibethinus. Next base: position 7,772,609 of record NC_143174.1, on the reverse strand, counting down.
CATTATTTGGCCAAATTTTTTTATATTAATTGTTTTCCTATTCTATCTTCATAACCATTCATAAGGAGATGTGATTACAATAAACATGTAAATTTCCCTCACTTCTATTGAATTTGATTGCTACCTAATCATTGATGTTGTTAAGAATTTGAGTTACAGCCCCATAGTTTCCACCAATTAAAAGCTCAAAGGCTTATTATCGTTGACCAAGAAATAAAGAACCCAACATATTAAAAGAGTGTGGGGGCTATTTTAAGGCGTGAAAGAGTGGTGGCATTGAAAAAGAAAGAAAAAAACCAGCAAAGATAGAAAAAAAAAAGAGAAGGGAGAGTTGGTTGAATGAAAGTCAATCTATGGTTTGATTAAGCTAAAATTTTATCAACAGATTTATGATTCAGTATTTTGCATTCTAAACAATAGAGATTGTGTTTGAAACTTTTTAAGAATAAATCTAGGGTGTATTTGTTGAGTTACTTATTTGGTGAGATTTTTTCAATTATTTCTCTAGTTGTTAGTTATTTCTAATTTTAGCTGGAGAACTTTGTATATCTATTATTTGATAATAGAGGTTTTTCTGGTGGTCCGTAATTTTTTTCCTCTACACTTGAAAGTTTTTCACATAATTCTTAGTGTGCTTTATTTTTCTTATGTTGTTGAGTGTTGATTGTTGTTTGTTACTATAGATTATATTGCAATTCTGTGTTGTTGAGTTTATCGTTTTAGGCCAAACAAGTGGAATCAAAGCATTGGTTATTATGAGACATTGATACAAAAGTAGCCTAAGATAGAAGTAAATTATGTTTGAGATCATTGAAGGTGATACAGGCTTTATAATAAAATTGATAGCATCAAATTATTCAATTTGAAAGCTTATGGTGGAATATTATTTATACTGCAAAGATTTGTATAAATCGGTATTGAGTGATTCGACTAAACTAGCAAATACGAAAGATGAAAGATGAAAGAAGTTAGGTAGAAAGATGCTAGACATAATTAAAAAATAAGTTGATATCATCATGTTCCATCATGTAGCACAAGAGATAAATGTTCATATTATATGAAAAAAATTTACAGCATTATATGAGAGAAAAATAGGCATGGATAAAGTTATGCTTGTTAAAAAGCTTGCAACTTTATGGTACATAGATGGACGATCGATTATAGAGCACTTGAGTGAGTTTCAAGCTATATTTAATTGATGACTATCATGGAGTTTAATATGAATGAGAAAATAAAGATGTTATTTTTTTTTTTGGGTTCATTGCTAGATAACTGGAATATTTTAGTTGTTACTATTTTTAATTCAACTTCTGATTACAAGGTAACATTGAAAATGGTAAAAGATAGTATACTTAATGAAAAAGTAAGATAAAAAGATTTAGACCCTAGAAATCAAGCTCTTATCATAGAGAATAAGGATAGAAATATCGACAAAAGTTAAAACTCAAAAGGCCATAGTAAATCTAAACATAGATCCAAGTTTAGAGATAAAGTGAAGTGCTTCCATTATGTTAAATCAAGTCATATAGAGCGATATTGTAAAATCTTAAAGCAAAAGCAAAAACTAATAAAGGCAAGAGTGCAAATGATGGCAATGTTATAGCAATGAATACAAATAATGATTTAGTTATTTTGATTTATACACATGATGATTGTAATCATGTTAGTGATCCCAATATTAAGTGGATAGTTGACATAGAAACGACATATCATTGTGTTCTTAAGAGAGAATTGTTTACAACTTATAAAGCAAAAGACTTTGGTTACACCAAGATGAAAAATAAGAGTGTATCACAGATTATTGGGATTGATGATATTATTATAGAAACTAGTATAGGTTGTATGTTGACTTTAAGAGATGTCAAACACATTTTGGATATAAAAATGAACTTGCTTAATATTAGTGTCCTTGATAATGAAGGATATAAGAGTTGAAAAAAAATTGATAGTAGAAAATTTTAAAAGGATCTATGGTAGTTACAAAGAAAAAATTATGCTGCACAATGTACAAGACATTGATGTAATTGAATGACAACTAGATAAATGTTGTTGAAGATGATGCTTCAGTAAATATGTGGCATAAAAGGCTAGCACACATAAACGAGAAAAGGGTTACAAGTTTTGGTAAGATAGCCTCTTATTTTCTTGACCAAAGATATCTCTCTCGATTCATGTGACCATTATTTGTATGGTAAGCATCATAAAGTTTCTTTTTGTAAGCGTTCTTAGAGAAAAAAAAGATTAGAATTGATTTATTCTAACGTATGTGGTCTCATTGAGATTGAGTCATTGGGTGATAGTGGATTTTTTTTTTTACTTTTATTGATGATGCTTCATATAATACTTGGGTGTATATGTTGAAAAATAAAAGCTAAGTATTGCAGTATTTTTAAAAATTTTATGTTATAATAGAAAGGATGACAGGGTTACCCTTGAAGTGTATACGAACTGATAATGGTAAAGAATACACATTTAAAAGTTTTAAAGAATATTGTTCAAAGCATGGGATCAAGCATAAGATGATAAAACTTGTAACACCGTAATATAATGGTGTAGCTGAAATAATGAACCACACCATTGTGAAAAAAGTTAAATATATTTTGAGGATGACAAATTTACCAAAGCCATTATGGGGTGAAATAGTTAACATAACTTGTTATTTACTTAACAAATCACTATCAGTTCCTTTAAGTTTTGACATTTTAGAAAGAGTTTAGACAGAAAAAGATGTTCATACTCTCACTTGAAAGTTTTTAGGTATAAAAGCATTCATACATATGCTGAAAGAGTAGAGGTCAAAGCTTGATAGTAAAGTCACACAATGTGTGTTTGTAGGATATAGTAATGAAAAATTTAGCTATAAGGTATGTGATCCAATGAAGAGAAAGATAGTCAAAAGCAGAGATATGTCTTTCATAAAAAAAATCATACCTTAAGAAAAATAAAAAGATTACACGAGTTACTGTTAAGTGTGATATTTCAACACCAACAGGGTTTTCACCTAAAAAAGCAACAAATGATGGAAATGAGTAAGAGAAAAATTTTAAAAATATGAATGAGTTAGCTACAATTAATAATGAGCCAAAAGTAATTAGTTTTGAGCAAATGGAGTAGCTATCTTCACTAGAGAATGTTGACCAAGAGGAGTTACCTTCGAAATTAAGTAATGTCGAGTCTTAACCTAGGAGATCTACTCGAGAGCATTGGCCATTCACCAGATATCCAAGTTTAGATTTTATATTTAGTTACCAGTGAAGAAGAGTCAGAGAGCTTTCAAGATGTATAGACTACTTCGAATAAAAAGCATTAGTTAAAAGTAATGAAAGAAAAAATGGAGTCATTGTGAATAAATGGTACATATGATCTTGTTAAATTTTTGAAAGGGAGAAAGCCATTAAAGAATAAATGGGTGTTTAAGATGAAAAAAATATGGTAACAAGCTAGTAAGGTACAAAGCTCAATTGGTGGTGAAAGGTTTTTCTCTGAAACCTTGTATCACTTTTGATGAAATCTTCTCTCTAGTTGTGAAGATAAGTTTCATTCGAGTGGTACTAGGATTAGCAGCTAGTTTGGACCTTGAGCTTAAAGAACTTGATGTTAAGACTGCATTCTTGCATGGTAACTTATAAGAGGATATTTATATAAATCAACCTAAGGGTTTTAAAATGAAAAAGAAAGAGCACTTAGTTTGCAAACTGAAAAAAAGCTTGTATGGCTTGAAACAAGCTCGGTGACAATGGTACAAAAAGTTTGATTCTTTTATGGTAAGCCATAACTATAAAAGAATGGCAACGGATTCTTATGTATATGTTAGACAATTTTTTAATGGTAACTTCATTATTCTCTTATTATATGTTGATAATATATTAATTGCGGAACAAGATACTGGTATGATTCGTAAATTGAAATAACAATTTCTAAATTTTTTGACATGAAAGATTTATATCTAGCAAAGTAGATTCTTGGTATGGACATTATCCAGGATATGAGAGCTAGAAAGGTGTGATTATCACAAGTAAAGTATGTTGAATCGGTACTTAGTAGATTCAATATGCATCATACTAAATCAATTAGCACTCCACTTGTCAACCATTTTCATTAGAGTATGAAATCTTATCTAGTGACTAAAAAAGAACAACTAACTATGTCTTGTATTCCTTATTCTTTTATAGTCGATTTTTTGATGTATCTTATGATTTACACATGGCTTGAAATTGCTCATGTAGTTGGTGTAGTGAACAAATTTCTTTATATTCCAAAAAAGGTTCACTAGGAAGTAGAGAAATAGACTTTCAGATATTTGAGGGGCACTTCAAAAATGTGTTTGGGTTATGGAGTTTCACAACCAATTCTAAAATGGTTTACTGATACTGACAAAGCATGTGATCTTGATGTAGGAAATTTACATTAGGGTATTTGTTCACTTTTACAAAAGAAGCTGTGTCTTGGTAGTTTAAGTTGCAAAAGTGTGTTATCTTGTCAACTACAGAGGTTGAGTATATTGCAGTAACTGAAATAGGTAAAGAAATGATTTGGATGAAGCATTTTCTTCTTGAATTGGGGTTAAATAAAAAAGAGTATATGGTATTTTGTGATATGTACCATGCTGAACAAAGTATATTGATATTAGATATCACTAGTCACGTTCGGATTGAGAAATAGTAGATTCAGTTAAAGAAGGTTCATATTGATAAGAATGCAACAAATATGTTGATTAAGACACTTTTCAGAGAAAAGCTTATGCTTTACAGTAACTTGGCTATAATAGATTCCTTGGCCAAGGTAAGTTCTAAATGAGACTACCGTGGTGATGAATTTCCTCCTAATGGGCTAGAAGGTGAGATTATTAGGAATGTGGGGTCTTGCCTCATTGTTTCCACAAATTAAAAGCCAATTGCCTATTATCGTTGACCAAGAAATAAAGAGCCTTGCATATTAAAAGAGTTTGGGGGCTGTTTTAAGGTGTGAAAGAGTGGTGGCATTGAAAAGGAAAGAAAAGAAAACTAGAAAAGATATAGAGAAAAGAGAGAAGGAAGAGTTGGTTGAACGGATGTTGATCCATGGTTTGATTGAGCTGAAATTTTGTCAGCAAGTTTGTGATTTAGTGTTCTACATTTTGAATGGTGAAAATCGGGTTTGAAGTTCTTTAGGATCAAATCTAGGATGTATTTGTTAAGTTATCTATTTGGTGAGATTTCTCCAATTATCTCTCTAGTTGTTGGCTATCTCTAATTTTACTTAGAAGAGAACTTTGTATATCTATTATTTAATAGTGGAGATTTTTCTGATAGTATGTAGTTTTTTTCTTTTACACTAAAGGGTTTTTTACATAAATTTTGGTGTGCTTTATTTTTCTTGCATTGTTGGTTGTTATCTATTACTACAATATATTATTTCTACATTGTTGAGTTTGTCACTTTAGACCCAACAAATGTGACATGATATAGGTTTTTTTCTTTGGAGGTGACGTGCCAATTGAAATCCTTGTTCTATGTTCAATTAGTTCTTAAATCTTAGGGAAGCAAATAGACTTGAAGAAATTTCAGATTAAAATAAGTGTATCAGTCCTTAATCGCGGCTGACAAGTCTATTAAACTTAATCCAAAAAAATGATTAAATATGTTTATGTGTAAAAACATAGCAAAGATCAAACAGGAGAAGACCCTGGTAGAACCCCAGTCAAAATAGAAAGGATCCCAATTGGAAGGCATTTTCCTAGAAAATGATGAGTGATAGTTTTGCAGAAAGCAGGATTACACCCAGCTAACTTTAGCTGTTTTTGTCACACATAGATTTTCAAAACTTGATACACTAGGTAGGACAGACAAATGATGCAACTGATTTGGTCTGATTGATTGGTCACATAAGACATCATGTTATCTAATATTTGAGGACTGCAGAGAAGTCAGAGAAATATGCTACTCAATTCAGTATCACATGATCAGTTGCTTCCAAGTTCCAACCCATTAAGAAACAAAGAAAATGAATAAGAATATATCTAATCAAGATGATGTTATCGTGACTGTAGGAAGTCCAAGTTGTGCATCTATAAAATTCTAATCTGCATTACTAGTGTAAACCCTACATGCACTTTATGTTTAATTTATGGCCTTGCCTACTTAATTTGTTGTCATTAATTTTCTCTCATTTAAACTAATGTTTGATTATGACTAGATTTATAATTTATGTATTTATATCATATAAAATATTGATAATTTATATTGTGTTTTGCACAAAAATATAATACTATAATTCATGTTAACATGTAAAACACGAAATATAATTTTTTATTTTTGCTAAATTCATAAATAATTTTTTTTAAATTTTGAATTATATCACTTTCGCATTTTTTTTAATTGGTTTTTATAATGTTTTAAATTCTTAAATCTAATTATGACCAGATTGCTAATAAATTGTGCTTATGATTATCTTTGCTCCAGTTATTTTAAAACCTGATTGGAAATAGTTTAGATCTGTCGATCAAAACCAGGTAAGTTATATATGCCATAACCTTTGGTTAACTAGCTATGGTATTGAATTTAGTCTAAACACATGATACCTAGTCAGGATAGGAATATTCAACTTCCAAACAGTGTTTTTATTAGGAAAGAAGTAATTGTCCATTTAATGTTATATATATATATATATATATATATATGTTACACTTACATTAAGACTTTAGTGGAAACATGTAAGACGTGCACTGTCACTTCTCCTGAAGATATCTCTGAATGTTTTAGCTCCAAAGTCATCTCTATTCCATTTCTTCTCCAACGGAACAACAATATGAAATTCGTTCATAGAGCTTTGTTTGCTGTCTTTGCCTTGATACTCCTTCATTTACTCATATGTTCTCCACTGTCCCTCCACTGTTGGAAAAACACTCATCCAAGAGTTAGAAATCAGCCAAGGAGATTGTTAGGTTCTTTTGCTTCTATTTCTGCAAATCTAAACAAGATGACTGGAGCCATTCAAGATCCCAAGAAAGCTGTGGAGACAAGTCTAATAAAAGCACCACCGACTGTTTCGAATCCCACCCAAAACAAGTAACTCCAATGTTTGTCTAGAGATTTGAGGAAAAAGAGATATTGAGTCTCAATTCTCTTTCAACGTTTTTGGAGTTTGCGTACTTTTACTGTTGCATATATAGGAAAGTTGAATCTCTATTTTTTTTCTTGCTATGAATCAGTGAATTATTCAATATTTATTTATTTTTTCTGCAATTCTTGTTTTGCAGTAGATTTAGAGATGATATTAGAGTGTACTTACAAAATCCAGTCCCTGTAAGATAACATCCGAAATAGTATAGTTTCTTCCAAAAGATCACCAGTGTCTTATCGGGTGATATTTGTGCTAATCATGGTTTCGTTTTCTTTTCTTTTTTTTTTCCACTGATACTTTTGGCCTGAATTATTTAGGTTCTTTCTGCAGAAATCGCAACATTCTAATTTGAACCATCTTTTCTCTTGGTCTTCCTAGTTTCTTTACATGTGGTTTCATGTGAAGAACAAAACAAGATTGGTGTACTATATTCTTTTGTTTATTTTTCTAGGTAGCATGATCCACGAGAAAGTTCATATAAAGTCAGCTAAACATGTTACCTTCCAAATAATAGTAATGCTGCTAGAAATCCTTTTAGGTAGTGAATAGAACCTTTACAGCCAAAAGTGTATGTGGATTCTCTCTCTCATGCACACACACACGAGAATTTCTTTCCAAGTTATTGTCCACTTCCCTTGTGTTCAGGTTCCTCAAGTAGTTTATTAATATCCTCTCAGCTACGATTTATTGTTTCTCCCTGTTCAATCTTTTGATGGAGGTCTCCTGCCCCTGCAGTAAGAGTTGATCTGTTTTTCCTGCTTTGGCCACTAGGGGAAATGTAGTTATTCTTTCTACTTTAAAGGAAAAAGGGCTAGGCTGTAAAGGATCTAACCTGCCGATTCTTCGCATAAGATTTTTTTGGTATGAAATGCATGCTGCACCTAAGAATAGGAAAAAATATTATAGATATTAGAATTTAAATTTAATATTATCTTTTCAAGATAATTATATGAATCAATCAAATTAATAAACTGAGTCAAGTACCAAGTTTTTGTTCTTTTGAACTGTGAGCGTAATCTGATATAGTCAAAGTTCGTCTTGAATTGATCACGAGTAATTATAACTTAACTATAACCACAGAGTATCAAAATTTATGATGTAGAAGTTTCATTTAATGAACAATAGCATCCAAGGATTGAAAGTGCTAATCTGATAAATAATCACACAACTGAAGAGAATTTCTCATATCATGGAATGATAAAATTTTGAATAAAATGAGACAATAGTATCATCATAAATTAAATTTTGTGAAAAAAAAAAAAAAAAAGGAGAATGCATACAGCAAAATTTCATCTAGATCTCAAGTATTTAGTCATTAGGAAAGATTTAGAAGTGTGCTGCTTATAATACCATGACTTCTGATATTTAATATTTGTTTGGGAAATGTGTCAAATGTACTATTGTACTAGGTTAAGATTTCATATTTATCACTTTATTTTTTATACAAATTTACCATTTTATAATTTTTTAATGCAATTCTAATCACATATAAAAAGAACTTCTAAGCATTATTTTTACGTTTCTAAGTACCGAATGCCATTTTGGTAGATTTGATAATTTAATATTTATTATTTAATATTTAATATGTATAAAATATTAAAATTAAATATGAATAATCTCGTGCATATTTGATTTTTGGATTATTACATTTTTTTTATTCAAATACTTAAATTTTATTTTCGTATATAAAATTATTCAAACTTTTTAACACCATAAGATAAGGTTGATGTGATATTTAAATATTAATATGAATTATACGTGATTATCATATGATTTAAGATGTGGTATTGTATGCTATTTTTAAAAAATAAAAAAATATTTTTAAAATAAATTTTTTTTAAAAAATTTTTAATTTTTAAATGTTATACATAATAATTATATCACTGTCACATAATAGTTACATGTCATCTACATCAAAATTTAAAAGCCACATTAGTATTATCTAATGGTATTAAGAGAATGAAATAATTTGATATACAAAAATAAAATTTAAGTATGTAATTAAAAAATTTTTTAGTTTAAATATCACATTAAAAAAATTACAATAGTTCAAATAGGCATCATCCCATGAAGAATATACAAACTTGATCACAATTAATTTTTTGTTGCATCCGACCAAACTGCAAATATTATCTTTATTTCCCATTTTACAAACTATTCTGACTCCCCTTTCTACTGTAAAATTTCTGATTTTATCCCTCATTGAAATTTGGGTATAATCTTGTGGGATTATATTTATTTTCTAATAATTTTTTTCCCAGGAAACAAATGATAACCTGGAGGATGCAAGTAACGGGTTGATTTTAAAAGATGAGAAAGTAGTTTTTGGGTTTTTTTTTTTTTTTCATGAAGATTTTGCTTATTTTCTTCCCTAATTTCTTTCTCTTTTTTTTTTTTTTTTAAAAAAACTTAAAGTAATTAGGTTTTTTCTGATAAAAAAAAAAGATTTTAACGACAAAACGATTTAGCGGCATGTGCAATGTACTCTTGTCATGAAATTCTGTTTTGAATCAATTTGAAAAAGTTAATTTTATATTAAATTAATTAAAAGATATATTTTTAATTAAAAAAATGCTCATAGGTTAAGTATTTTGTCTTAATATAATAGCATCATTTACTATTTTGTTTAAAGAGTTAGTCTTTTTTATGTAAAAAATTACTTTTGAAAAATAATTATTGTATTTTTTTATATTTATTTGATAAAAAATTAAGTAATTAATCAACAAAAAATGATTTAAGAATAAATAAAAAATAAAGTCACTTTTTTGAAATTTGTTTTCTCCTTAAGAAAAAGATAAATTTTGGTAAAAGAGTTGTCTATATGGGTAGGATTGCTTATCAAGCTTGTAAATATAATTTTATTTAAGTAAGATCTTAAACATGAATTTTTTCAAACTTATACGTCTTGACTCAAAATATTATTATATTAATAAAAATATTTTTATTTAATTTTTTGTAAAATAATTAAACTATTAATATTAAAAATCTTTTAATATTTTAATTAAAAATATATTTTTATAATTATACTCACTTAAGATATTCAGTTTGACATTTTAAGTTTAAATTTGATTTAATTCGATATAAAATATTATTATTTTAATAAATATATAATATTAAAAGTCATTTAATAATTTAGTTTTAAATATTTCTATTTGGTATATTATTAAACATAAATATTTTTAATATTTTTAACAATAAATAATATTATAATATTATTTAATAATGAATATTAAATATTAAATAATATTTTTATTACTTAATAATTAATATAAAGCAATGTATTATAATATTATTATTATCACAAAATGAATATTTTTAATAATTTATTATTATTTTAAATTATTTATTAATATACTTATATTATTATTTTAATAATAAATATAAATAAATAATATTTTTTCTTATTATTTAATAATAAATACTTTCAATATAAAATATAACTATTTAAATAAATATTGCTATTTTATTATTGTATTAATAAAAATATTATTTTAAGAATAGTAATATTATTTTAAATATTTTAAAATACTAATATAAATAATAAGTAGCTTTGTTTTAGAAGTTTTTATATTAATATATTATTTTAATATTAAACATTTTTATTAAAATATAATTTTTTGATATTAATAAATTTAATATTAAATAATTTCAATAGATTTTTATCATATATAATTTTTAGTACTTTAATAATTATATCAATATTATTTAAAAAATAAAATTTTAAAAAAAAATCAATCTTTTGTTTGACTCTACCAATAATAAAAAATCTTTACTTTTTCAAAAAATTATAAACATTTTAAAAAATATATTTTTCCGAAGTTAATTTCCTCCAAGGGAACATAATTGATTTATAATCTTCACATGTTACTCTGACTCAGTTATTTTATTTGAGAAATGAGAATTCGAAACAGTCGACCTCCATTTCCTCCTTCACTATCAGATCCTACATCAACGTCTACTCGCCCCCATCGCCAAATAGTCTGTACTTTGATGACCGTTTCATGGTTCAAGAAACCAATTGCCAAATTGGATGGTCTTGCTACCCATTGAAAAATTAAAATGCTGCACCATGCCGCCAAGTTACTGAAGAAGAACCATGTGGTTAGTTGAAGAAGGTGACAACTGTTGAAATCAGACCAATAAATTGACCAGAAAAGCATAAAGGAAAAAGCTTTTGCATGCAGGAGACATCAGGTCAAGTAATCAGTCTTTCACTTTTCCCTTTATTTTCCCTTTTGTGGATCTGATGGGTATTGTTCCGAGTTTTCCCCATTGGTCTGCCATCATTTTTTCTCCCTCGCTTTTTAAATTATTTCTAGTAAGGTAATGAAGTGCAATCAGCACTCATTTCAAATAAGCTAATAATAGTTTAAATGGTTTTACTATTTCAAATTTTTAATGTTAGGCCCTGGGAGAACAACATGAAGCACGCGAGTTATTCATGATTAGTTATTTTAGTAATGAAATGCTCCAGTTGCAAGGCTGGGCGCCATAAGGTTGCTATTAGCCTTAGCAGCTCCAAAAAGTTGGAAAATATACTACATTGATGTCAAATCTACCTTATTGAATGATTATTTTGAGGAGTAGATTTACGTTGAACAACGTTTTGTTGCCAAGGGAGATGAAGACAAAGTCTAGCCACTCAAAGAGGCTTTGTATGGACTGAAACAAGCTCCAAGAGCTTGGAATTCAAGAATTGATGATCATTTGCTGAAGTTAGGATTCAAGAAGTGCCTTAATGAAGCTACATTGTACATTAAGGTTAATGGCAGCAGTGATCTATTGAATGTGTCATTGCATGTTGATGATCTCTTGGTGACATGTAGCAAATTAGCTCTTGTGGATGATTTTAAACATGCAATGCAGGAAGTTTTGAGATGACAGATATGGGGAAATGTCTTATTTTCTTGGAATGGAGATTCATCAAGATCGGCAAAGAATCTTCATTTGCCAAAGAAAATATGCAAATGAAATTCTAAATAAGTTTGGCATGGAAAATTGTGAACCAGTTAGCACTCCTTTAGCTCTAAATGAAAAGTTCATCAAGGAAGATGAAGCTGACAAAGTTGATGGTTCTGTTTATATAAGCCTGGTTGGTTGCTTATTGTATTTGACAGCAACAAGGCCAGAAATCATGTATGCTGTGAACTTACTTTCTAGGTTCATTCAAAGCCCTAGTGAGTTGCATTTCAAGGCTGCTAAAAGGGTGTTGAGATATGTCAAAGGATCCAATGAACTCAGATTCTAGTTCAAGAAGAACGGAAGTTCAAGACTGATTAGACTTACAGACAGTGACTGGGTTGCCTCTAATGAATACATGAAGAGAACCTCAGGCTATGTGTGAAGAGAACCTCAGGCTATGTGTTCTTCATTGGGTCAAAGATGTTTAGCTGGAACTCAAAGAAATAAGGAACAATGGCTCAATCAACAGCAGAAGCAGAGTACATAGCTGCTGCAGCTGCTGTTAATCAAGCAATCTGGTTAAGAACAATGGCTCAATCAACGGCAGAAGCACAGTACGTAGCTGCTGCGGTTGCTGTTAATCAAGCAATCTGGTTAAGTAAAATTCTGGTGGATTTAAGTCAGAAACAAGATGATCCATCAGAAATCTTCTATGGTAATTAGTCAGCAATTGGAATGGTCAAGAACCCTGTGTTTCATGGAAGAACTAAGCATATTAAGATTAAGTATCATTTTATTAGAGAAGCTGAAGCTAAGAGTGAAGTGAAGCTGATGCATTGCAAATCAGAAAATAAAATTGCAGATATTCTGACCGAGGCCTTTACAAAGGCAAGGTTTGAAACATTAAGGAAAAGTCTTGGTGTTTCCAGCAGAAATGCCTAGTTGTGTTAGCAGTTGAAGCAATAAGTAAAGCATTTTTGCTGCTACAACTTGTTTTGACATTTGGTTTTTATTTTATCAGACTATAGGTAGCATGATACATAAGTTTGAAGTGATTCACATTGTTAGGCAGATAAATTGTGTAGTAGTTAAAAGTTGTTAACCAAACATTTTGTATTTTGAAGCTTATAAATGATCAATGAAATGCAGCCTATGCTTTATGAGGCTTTTACATCAACATTAGATCAGTTCCTTCATTTTTTTTCCTTGTCGTTCCTCAACGTATCCTTCAATTTGCACTGACTTGGTTGTAAAGTTTGAATATATTATAGGCAGCTGCCTTGATACTGTATGAACTATATGTGTATTTCTGATGCACATGACTAAGTAGTGTGACGAATTACAATAACAGCTATGATGAATGATTGGATGACTGCCAAGAGCTTATATCTGTTGGTAACAGGTGTGAAGTAATTTTCTCTTAAAATTGTACATTGAGATTCAGTAGAGTTCTTGTGGTAAAAATTTCATAAAAAGTGTTGTACATATCTTGATTTACTTCTTGCCTGAGATACATTTTTGCATATGATTATTTTATTCTATATCACTTGAGATGTCATCAAGAACGCAATAAGAGTAATGATTATCAGAGTTTATGCATTACCTTTGATCTATTTTGGATAAACCTGAGTGAGGTTCTGTCATCTATTTGCTGCAAATGCCATTGTGCTAATGGATCAGATCATGAAAACCTTGAGCTCAAGCAGCATTTTTACCACGTATCAGATGCTAACTGGTCCTAGGATTATCACAGACAAGAATATGCTCATGGTTTACAAGGGTACTAAGCCACAAACCCAAAATTGTCATTTTTAATTTGATCATAACATGATCATAAAATGGTTTCATAAATGCAATGCAATACTGATAACATGGTTGAACATGAGGCCTTAAAAAAAAAAAAAAAGAATGGCCATCATTTATGGAAATAATGTGCATACAAGCAATGAATAGGAGAAAAAGAAAAGGAAAGGAAAAAGAGACATAAAACACCATATTTTGTATTTCTGTGCATTAGTTTGGCTTGGATTTTTTTGTTGCTCATAAGACATTTTATTTTCTGTTTTCAAACATATATAAGGGTATATATAATAAATCTTTTCTGCAGAAATATAGTAAATATTTTGGTCTTTTATTAAGTTTGCTTCCTCTGAAATTATTATCTTCATCTTGCACTTAATGCTTTGCCTGAGGTCGGACTCTTGTAGAAAATAAAGCAACCGCTACAATCAGATAGTTGGCGCTTGGGGTGTAGCATTGCTCTAATCAGTTAGTTAAATTAAAATAATATACGCAAACAGGTATGGAGAAATAATATAAAAAGATAATAAATGTTAGGAGAGGAATATTTATGCTATTCCTTTTAACAAACACAGGATATCTGTTATTGTTTGTTTTGCTTTAGAATAAGAGTGATAAATGGTTGTCTTTCAGGATGAGTATGATTCAGGCAGTTCATACTTCAGACATCATTGTTGAGTTGGTGATATTCCAGTAATAAATTCATAATAATTTGTCCTAATGTTTTCTCACCTTATTTATATTTTGTTCAAACTATCTAACAGTTTTGGTTATAAAAGGTTTTGCGCCTTATATATAACCCAATGCATGCTAGTATGTTCTTCTAAGAATAGAAGCTTGTGCTATAACTATTATTATGAAGTTTCCAAATATGCTGAATTGTGATTAATTTATTGCATTAATGATTTACATCTTGTCAGATTTTTTTTTCCATAATTAGACTTGGCAGATAGAGGTAAAGCATAGAAGAAATTGATTTGACAGATAATTAGCATGGAAATTTGACTAGGACCTTGTTTTGAACTTGAATGTTGATTGTTTTACAACTGAATAGTACCATTTCTAACTCATAATTGAATTATGAACCTGGAATCATAGAAAACATGTAAGTCATGGAATCATATAAACGTTTACTTACATATTTGAGGATCATTTTCCTTGTCATGACTTAGTACTGCCAAATTTTTGGCATTTTTAGATGTTGTCTCATAGGTATAGACTGCAAGGGGATGCTCTTTCCATTGTGAAATGTTCTGAGCATGAAATTAAATAAATTGTGATCATATTGTATGAAATTGAGAGAAATTTTTTTATATATAGTGTGTAATTGATGGCTGCAACAGTTACTTATCATTAATGAATAAATGAGCTCTTAAGTACAGATAATTAACAGATGTCAAGAGCAGGAAAGAGCTAAAGAGTGACAGAAAGAAGTCTCTTCCATTCTTATATTTCATTCCTTAATTGGTTTTACTTGCCTCAGTTACATTCACAAATCAAACTCAAAGTTCTATTGCATGAAACCATAATTTTTTTGAATACAAGTTGTTTTTTTTTTCTGCTCTGTCTGAAATACGAAAATGAGGATTAGAAAGAGATTTCCCTCATTTCCAATCATACCAAGCTCTGTCACTTCATCTAAAGAAGTTCCGTCTCAGCAAGAAGAAATGGAAGTATCCTCTTTTCCAGCACCTGCTGAAGGAACAGCTAGAGAAGCACCACTGAATGTGCACAATGATTGGCAGTCTATAAAGGCAGAAGCACACAGACTGCTTGGATGTTCATCCTATACCTTCAATTATCGCACCATCTGGCCCCATATGCAAGAGGAACATTCCAGCACCAACCCTGTCAGTAATGGAGAAACTGTCATTGAAATTCAGTCAACAAAAGAAAGGAACAAGAAGAGTCCAATGGAACAAGAAAATCCAAGCAAAATAATGGTTTTCTTTAGTGATTTCTAATCTTTTGGATCTTTTCATTATGCTCCGATATCATTTTTCTGTGTTTCACAAGTTTTCATTTCGTGGAATTCATTGTTCATAAGATGTTGATCTATTAAGGATCTTATAGGTCTGATAAGTTTCCATCATCAGTCTGTTCTGATCTTTATCTTCAATCATGCAACAGTTGTTTTTCTCCATCTATTCCTAAAACCTTTGCCTTTGAATCAACTTCTACCACTCGTTTTACTCCAATGGTTCAGTAATATAACATTTACTGATTTTGCTTTCATATGATTTTTTTTTTTTGTATAGGTCATTGAACAAGGAGGTGGGAATGCTGGAAAACAGATATTTGATCTCTTCTCTAATTCTCAAATGTAAAATTTTGATTCTCAACCTACTGAATTGATGTATCCAATGGTGAATTAGAGCTGATCATTTAAAGAAAACTATCCATATGCTTAGGATTTAAAGTGTATAAAAGCATGCATTTCATCTTAATACCATAGATTAACAAGCTTAATTTTCATCTTAATACCATAGATTAACAAGCTTAATTTTGATGATCCAGGAAGGGAAATTGCTCTGATACTGCGATTTTAAATACTAAGCGGACAACTTTTTCATCTTCTTTCTGTAAAGGTATGCTTTCTTTTCCAAGGCTTAAACTGGTTTTAAAATTCAGTTTTTTTTTGCGCCTCTAGGACGTTAGTAACCGTTAACTTTGCCATTTGCACATCAACGGGGAAAGTTGGTAGCAATGCTTAATTATGACATAATTTCCATTTAAAGCAGTCTAAAGAAAAATTCAAAATATTAGGTAAGCATAACCCTCCATGTCTGCTACCTTTGTCATCAAACAGTTCTGAAATATCTTCACTTTGATTCTTAACAGTGTTTTTTTTAGTTTATTTTCCATATTTTCCCCTCTATGTAGCTGCAAAAATAACCAAGGATAGTGGTAAGTGCTAAATGCAGTCTCACAAACAGAAAGCAGCTGGCTGTTTGTTGAGTGCTACTTTAATGGCCATGCAGTACCAAATTTATAACCTCTAAATCTCTTTAAGATATATTGCATCTTGAAGGAAGGAGAATGCATTTCAAAAGCGTGATTTTCCTTTCGGTACATCTTAGGTATGAGTTTTCAGTTTTTCACACGCTATTAACATTCAGAAGACTTACAAAATGATTGCTTGCTTTAAGTAACATAAAGAATTTACATGAATGCTAAACATTATGATACATATATACATTATATATATGTATTCATGTTTAGACTTATTTATTACTTTTTCATCTTAACTTTTATAGATCAGCATATTAAACAAACAAGATCAGATTCCCTGTATAGTGAGGAATCATTAGTAGGTTAACATCTGTTTTAATAGATTCTGACTTTTGGTCTCATATCAGTACATGCTGTTATATCAGACAAGATTTGCTTCCATTTCCTCATGAATGCTTTCATGCATGGAGCTACTGCTTGAAGTTTCAGAATCTGTAATGTGTAAAAAAGATCAGGGTATTATACAGTCAAATAGAAAAGATGCCTTAGGGTAGATTTGCAAACTGTATGTCCAATTTGCATTGGTTATGGCTACTGATTCTATTGGAGATTACAAGAGAGATTTGATCAGTATGGATACTATGTAATCCATTATTAGGTAAGTATTTTCTTTGTTTTTTCCTGCTAGTCACCTTTACATATGCAAGCTGTAGAGTCGTACAATTTAGATTTGGCATGTTTTAGGACTTCAACATCCATTATTAGAGCTGCAAAGACCTAACTTTGAATGTTCTGCTCAATTTGCAAGGGGAATTTTTGTTGTTCTTGAGAAAGAAATGTATGTGTAAAAAAAAAAAAAAATCTGTGCAATATAAAATGGAAAGAATGAATATAACTCAGAGAAAATTCAAGCATATATATATTGTTAATAATACTGCATGAAGTTCGATCTCACCTCTTCATCCTGGATGAATATCTGGAGCTGAAAGTGAAATATATGACCTCTTTAATTTATGTTTTTTCAATATATGTATGTGCTAATCCAAGAAAAGACATGGCTCATGATTTGTAGGTTTATTTCTAGAAGCCAAACTTCTAAAATTTATTTTTCAACAAATATATGGATGCAAACAAGAATGTTATGCAATCACTTACACAAAGTATATGTGTCCGTGTCTTTTAAATCTTGTTTCTTGTAATAATACTCTTGAGCTGCTACTGTTTTATTCCTCCTTTCACGTTTGATCCTGCAGTACTACAAAACCTTAATTACATTAGTTAATTGATTCCTTGATATATGTTAATTAGGTGATGCAAAGGGGATATTTCTGGGGAACAGCAAAGATGGAAAAGCTGAAACCGCCATGAGGATTGGTGGTAGCACTGGTCAGAAGGAAAGGACTGACACCATTTTCTGGATGGAGGCAGGATCATCAAGACGTGCTTGTGCTAATGGCAGCCGTGGATTGAAATACAAAGACAAGGCTGAAGATAAGGAACGCTACTCATCTGGCTCCTCCATTAAGAAGAAAGCTAAGACAAGGAGCTTAACCAGCATTTATAATGACATTAGAAGTCGAATGCCTAGCTCTTCAAAGCTGAATGAGATTGAGGAAATTTCTACTGGAAAGTGATCAGTAGGTGAAGATTTCAATGAGTGATATATATATATATATCATTCATCAAGGTTTATTAAGTTCAATTAAGCTTCAAAAACTATAGATATTCTGATCATATAAAATAAATGCTAAATGCAAACCTGCATTAAGCAAACTAAACTTAATAATTATCTCCAAACAATGCTTTTTATGTCTTATTTATGATTCGTGAGGATGTTTCAGAAAATTGAATTTATGGAGAGTTTGTTATAGTACGGGGTTGTCTATTTTAATTTTGTTTTTTGGAGTAAAGTTGTTCATGTTTTTCCAGCCCTTATATGTGGTTTCATGCGTGGTCCAAACTTTCTGATAAATAATTTCCGGTTTTTTCAGGGCTTTGTTGAATAAATTAGGAACATATGTATATAAAGAAATGCACAAAAAAAAATGCATTGATTTATAATCATAATTTTTTTAGTATTTTGGAAAAGTGAAACTCTCTTTTTGAACAGAAAATACATGTATCTGTCACTGACTTAAATGTTTAGATGTAAAAATTCATTATTTTTTGGTAATAAAAGTTTAGATTAAAAAAGATTACCCCATTTTAGTGAGAAGTTAAAATCCATTATTTTGCCTGTACGTGAAATAAAATTGTATTTGAATTATATATATATTGTTTTTTTTTTCTTTACCGGCTCTCAAACCTTGCTCTCAGAGATTAAATGTCAAGCACCTAGCCTTTTAGTAATGACCTTGAGGATACATATGCAATTTAGAGCTAAGCCAACAAAGTGAAAACGGGAATTTAACGCCACGGGGAAGAAAATACAGTAACTCTGAGGTAATTGAACCTGAATAGCATATGGATCTTTAATATAGGAAAAATATAGTATAGTTAAAAAAACTTTAAAGAAACTTAAATTTTAATGTATTGTTAAATGAAAAATTATCAAATACACTGACATCTTAATTCGTTTGTATAGTTAAAAAATTTTACAATCATAGTATTAAATAATTATGATATGTTTGATATATAAGATTATGATAAGATAGGATATGATAAAATGATATTATGGATATGATTAAATTAAAGAATGTGATCTCATCTAATATGTGATGTGTACAAGGATTGCGATTCAATCTCGGTTGTCTTATTTCTTGATTCATAGTTTAGTCCCAACCATTCTTATTTCCTAAATTGTGTGTCAATCCCTAATCATTTGTTGCAATTTACAAATTAGTATAGATCATTTTCAGCTAAAAAAATAACAAAAACAGAACACAAAAAATAAAAAAATTCTTTTTAAGAAGTAACATCCGGATAAAATTATTTTTTATATTTTTGTATTATTCTTGATCTTTAAAAATATATAAAGAGGAGCAGTTGTAAGCACTTTGTTTTTGCAATTGGGCATTGACCATCATTTTTTGAACCGATTATATGACTCATTTTTAAATGCTCAAATGTGAGGCCTATTGTATAGGCCCGAATAAAAGCCTAAAATGGTCCAATAAAAAGCTCGATGAAAGACTCCTTCTTAAAACTCATTAATGTCCCATCTTTGGCTATTAAAAATAAATAATAAATAATAAATAAAAACAAAGAAATAAATAATAAATAATAAAAAAACAAGAGAACAATTTAGTTTTTCATGCCTTATTCTATGACAAGGAAACTAAAAAACAAAAGGAACAAGGATGTGTACTGTATAGATGTTTAACTAGTTTTTTTTATCCTTTTGGGAGCTAGATTGCTAAAAAAAAAAAAAAAAAAGAGAAGATGACTTATTTTTATGTGAAATAACTTGAAAGGATTCTTTAAATTTTTTTTTCTTCTTTCTTTTCCCTTGCTGGCTGTGTGTTCATATGCAAAATTGGATTAGTAAGGTTCCAAAGTGTTCAAAATCAATGGCATTAGGTACAAAGTTCATTCCCATATGCCCTGTAAAAAAAAAATGACATTTTTTGTCAAAAAAATATGATAAATATGATAAATGGTCTTCAAAAAGAATAAAATAATAACAAATAAAAATAATAAGATAAGTTATATATAAATTGAGAAGGAAAAAATGATTTTAAGCTTGTTGGTCCCTTGCATATTTTGAACTTTTAACAAGGGTAATTTAGTTTAGGTCTTTTGGAGTTGTTTTTGTTAGTTTGCTATTATTAATGTTTGACACCTTTAACTCCCATAAGTACTTAGTTCATTTACAATTTAATTGTCCAATAATTATGAGTAAGAAGTAAATAGCAATAAAATAAAATAAAAATGCAACTAAGAAAAAATGTTAAAAATCCTGCCTAGATGTTAGGAGGGATTCAAAATCAAATTTTGAAAGACTTAATTCCACTAATCTATTAGGGAATTATGTCTTATTGAAGAAATTTTGATTTTAAAATAGGTTTTAGAATATTGAAAATATAAAAGTAAAAATAAAGAAATAATAATAATAATAATGAAAAAGGAGAAAAGTATAATAATAATCATAATAATAATAATAATAATTAATATTTTACAATCATAAAAAAACTAACTTGTTCTGAAAGTCTATTTAGATGTTGGAGATATTTAAAAAGGTTCTTTGAAACCCTAAAAGTGAAACCCTAAAATAAAACCTTAAAATGAAACCTTAAACCTTATGTCCAATCCCCTAAATTCTAATTGAAACCCTAAACCTTAAAATGAAACCCTAAATCCTAAATCCTAAAATGAAACCCTAAACCCTATATGTAAACCTGAACCCAAATTACCCTTAAAACCTAAATCCACCCAAAACCTCGAAACTATCCTAAGATTCTAGGGATATGTATGAAAACTTCCCATGAGGTAATTTGCTCTTGAAAGTTGCTTAAAGAATGAGGAATTTAGGAAATCTTATTTGATTAAGATTTTTCATATAATTCCCTAATCGAAACAATAATAAGATGAAATAAAGAATGAAAATGAAAATGGGATCTTAAGTATAAATAGTCACACCTAAACTCTACCTAGAGGTTACAAAATTTAGCTAGTTTCTTTATATTTAAAGACTCGATCCTAAAGTCGCACCTCATCATCATTTATAACACACATTTGTATATATTCATTTAGATCATTATTTGCACTCACATGTATATGCAAATATTTTAATTATCAATGCTTATGATTAATTATCGCATCCTTCATTTTTTGCATGAAAAGCTTTTCAAAAAATTTATTTTAAAAAATAAAACTAAAATAACATTTTGATTAAATTAATTTTTGGTAATTTACTTAGATGTTGGAGAGTCACCAACAATTATCATTTAAAAAGAATTTTATTTTTATTTTTAAAGGAATTTTGTGACAAATCTTGGACGGAAAGGATTATCTTTGAATTATGCCTAGATGTTTGAGATTTTCACAATATTACTTTAATCTTAAATCTAAAGATTATAATGTTGGAGATGTTTGAATTATAAGTTATTTCTTTAATATAAAGATTTTCACAATATTCCTAAATAAAGATTTTTAATTGATTTTCTTTCTTCAAAAAGAAGGAAATTACTATTAAATCTCAAATAAAAACCATTTTTTATCCAAAACTATAGATAGCGTATGATTATTGGTATCAATTTTTATAGGTGCTATAGGAGTGCTTATCTTTTCTCATATGTAATCGACTCCCTAATCCAATATTATTTTCATAGGCCAAAGTTGCTTTTTTAATAAACTTTAAACATGTTTTATTGTTTATTAAAAAGATAAATTTTTGGGTGGTCAATCACACTCTAAAAAAGATTGATGGCAACACAATTTTTTTTTATTTTGAAAAATATTTACATCTAGCAATTGAATCTTTGGACCGATATGTTATGACAATAGTTTGTCATTTATATCAAGTATTTGGTTTATTAAAATTATTTTGAGAACTTTTGTAAAGAGGGTGAAGAGTTCCACCAATATTATAAATTGCCAATAATTTCCCTATTAGCTTGGAATATTGTTGTTTAATCTTTAACCTTCTAAACAAATAAGTATTATGAATATAAAAAAAACATCTCTCAATTTGAACATTTAATTAGCTTATATACCTTAAAAATTTAACAAATTTATTGATATTCGTAGATTAAACCACAACTTTTATTGTTAAAATTAAGATATAACACATGTAATATTTAATTTTCTATCGAAAGTTTATAACCGTTTTAGCACTATTATGAACATATGCTTATCCTATTAACAAGCATTTATAAGACAGATTCCAATTTATTTTCTTGAAGGGACACCACTTATACATTTATATTGATGGAATTTTGTCTTGTATGTTTTTATTGCTTTAGGCATTTAACCATTAACTCCATTAGAAGTCCAAACTCATCATCCATTTATGCAATGGAGAACACTAATATAAATTATTGGGAATAGGTTATCTAGTACTAATACGCACATAATAACTTTTTACTCATTAAACTTTATAACCAAAGTTATTAATTCAAAATTTAGGTTCCCATTATTGATGTTTAATAATAAGAGCTTAAACCCATTTCACTTGTAGTCCTACTAACTAAATCTCTAGGAATTCAAATTTCCTTTATGGTAGCTATCACCATATGAGATTGAATCTCTAACATAATTGCTTTATGATTAACATGTCCAAACTTTTCATTTTACATATCACTATATGCTATAAATAATATTATTGTCTAATCTTTGCCATTGTAATAAATAGTTAGCATTTGTTATGTCTACAATTCTATACTTATTAATATAATTTTCAACCATTCTATTGTCATACTTTTTATCCCATTTGAATACAATTATATTTTAGTACAATAGGATAAACTAAATGAATAGGCCAAGCTATTTAGTCCTTTTAAAATACTAACTTTTTTCGTATGCATGATGCACGTATAGTTTTTATCTCTAAAAATTTATTTCAATAAATAAATTTTTAATGTTATGATAATAACCAAAGTTCAATTTCTGACAACTTTAAGTATAAAAAATTATCAATTATTGACAATTAATTTATCATTGATTTATTTCTATAATATCAGTTATTTACTATTAAACTATTAATGATTTATTACTAAATTATCAATGGTTTAATACTAAATTATTATTGATTTACTACTAATTTATAAATGATTTACCATTAAGTTATGAATAATTAACTAATTCACTATTAAATTATCATTGATAATCACTACTAAGTTATTAATATTTTATTACTATATTATCATTAATTTACTATTATGCATTTACTACTATGTTACTATTGATTTAATACTTAGTTCGATTATTTATTACAAAATTATCAAAATTTATTACTAAATTATTCATGATTCACTACCAAGTTATCACTAATTTATATTAAATCATCCATAATTTATTATTAAATTATAACTAACTAACTATTAAGCGATCAATGATTTACTATTAAGTTATATTAATATACTTTTAAGTTTTGAATTAATTACTATTAAATTATCATTGATTTACTACTAAGTTTTTTATGATTTATTACTAAATTTATCAATTAATTACTATTACACTAAAATTGATTCAATGTTAAGTTATCACTAACTTATTATTAAGTTATCATTGATTTAATACTAAGTTAAAAATGATTAACTACTAAGTTATTACTTTTGTTATTTAGCTATCTTTGATTTATTAAGAACTTATTAATAAATTATCAATAATTTACTATTATATGTCATTACATTTCTAAGTTATTATTTTTTTATTACTAAATGATCACTTATTTTTATTAAGTTATTTTTAATTTATTAATATGTTGTTATGTATTTACAACTATGAAATATAGAGTTAAAAAAGTACAATAAAAATTTATGAGATAGTTTTCTTTTTATATAATAATATCATTATTTAATATAAATTTAAAATTTTTTTACTAAATTTTTTATTGAATGGGTTTATAGTAGATTTATTCTAGCTATAAATGAATGTTTTGACTGCTTTTTTGCTAGTAATTAGTCATTCCCTGGTAACTTCATGAAAACACAGATAAAAAATAATGTTCTTTAAGTGTTATTTTATTGAAAGGAATCCTCATATATATAGAGGAATTAATATGCACAAAGAAATCCACAAAATCAGACATAAACATCCAAACATAGAAACAAATAAAAGATCAGAAATATAAATCCTAACAAATCAAGAAATTGATCTTAATTTGATAAATAATCTGTCAACATTCTATTTCAAGTTGGAAAATAGATATTTATCATTCTCAGCTTGTCAACAAGAGTCTCAAAGCTTGGTTTATGTAGTCATTTTGTTAAGATATCTACTACTTGTTGCCTTATAGGAACATAGGTCATACAAATCACTCTTATATTGATCTTCTTTTTGATAAAATGCCTATCAATTTCCACATGCTTTGTTCGATCATGGTGTACTAGATTATATGCAATACTTATTATAGCCTTGTTATCACAATACAATTTCATAGGATATTCAGCTATCATTTTCAATTCTCCCAAAAGTCTCTTTAGCTAAATAAGTTCACAAGTTCCTTGTGCAAGAGCTTTAAATTATGCTTCTGCATTATTTTAAGCAACAACAGATTATTTCTTTCTCCTTCATGTGACAATATTACCCTAAACCTTCATACAATACCTAGAGATGGATTTTTTTATCTTCAATTGATCTTACCCAATCTGCATTTATAAACGCTTTCACATTTTTTTGTATATTCCTCTCAAACAATAAACTTTTACTAGGTGTGGCCTTCAAATACCTTAAGATTCAATGCACAATTTCAAGATGCTCCTTAAATGGAGGTGCATATATTGACTTACTACACTAATTGTAAAGGAAATATCAAGTCTTGTATGAGATAAGTCAATTAGTTTTTCTATGCTAACTGTAAAGGCAATATCAGGTCTTGTATGAGATAAATAGATTAGCTTTCCAACCAATCATTGATATCTTCATTTATCTACTAGAATTCCTTCTTTTTTTCCAAGCTTCACATTAGGATTTACAGGTGTATCAATTGGTTTACAACCAAGCATACCAATATCCTTCAAGAGATCAATCGTATATTTCTTTTGGGAAACAATAATGCCGTTCTTGCTCTTTACAACTTTCATCCTTAAAAGTATTTTCGTTGTCCAAGATACTTAAGTTCAAATTCTTTTTCAAGAGTCTTTTTTAGCCTCTCTATTTCTTCAATGTTATAACCTGTCAATATAATATCATCAACATAAATTATCAAAATAGTTTTTTTTTTCCATTTTGTGAGTGTTTGAAAAAAAAAAAGAGTATGATCAATTTCTCTTTGGCTAAATCCATGTCTCCTTATTGACTTTACAAAGCAATCAAACCAAGCCTTTAGTGATTGTTTTTAACTATAAAGAAACTTCTTCAATTTGCATACTTTCATATCATTTTTTTTCCAATCAAAGCTAGAAGGCAAATTCATACAAATTTTTTCATGCTGCTCCCCATTCAAAAAGGTATTCTTGACATCCATTTTGTGTAATGACCAGTCAAGATTAGTAGCTACTGGAAGCAGTACCCTTATAGTATTCAATATAGCAACTGAAGTAAATGTTTTAGTGTGGTATACTCTAAAAAGTTAAGTAAATCGTTTCGTAACTAAGCGGGCCTTGTGTCTCTCTATTCCACCATCTAAACTATCTTAATAGTAAACACCCATTTACATCCAACTAGTGTTTTTCCTCTACGTAACTCCACAACATCCCAGGACTCGTTCATTTTTAATGTTCTTATTTGTTCAAGTACAATTGCTTCCCATTCTAGGATTTTTAAAAGTTTATGAATATTTTGTAGGATTTTAGTTACCATAATCTTTTCTATCATGGCATGAAATGTAGTAGACAAATGATTGTGGGATATATAATTGGAAAAGTGTTGAGTGTATGATCTTACACCTTTTTTGAGTGCTATAATTACATTTAGATTGTTAGGTGGAGTATTTGCTGGTGATGGTGCGATAGGCACAACCTTTTCTGATTCAGAATTTACTTGTAGATAGATTTTAATTGGTGATGGTGTTGTAGGCTTGGCATTTTTTGATTCAAAATTTTCTGGTGGACTAGATTCTTGACAATGTGTTTAGGGCACAAAAGTTTGTACTTCCCAAGGCTGTGGTTTATGTCATGAATAAACAAGGAGCTCTATTTTTTGTTGAGGATTAAGCATAAATGAATATGTCCCTATTTCCAACTTAGCTTTTATTGGTGACGTAATAGGAATAGCAAATGTTAAAAGAAGTGGAATGGAAAAATCCCAAAGCCTATATTCACCTAAATCTCCCTCTGAAGAGTTGGTTTAGGGTAAAGTGGCTAATTTTAAAAAAATGTGACATCTAATGAGATAAATGTTTTTTTTCATGGATGGACAATAGAACTTATACCCTTTTTAAGTAGAAAAGTATCCAATAAAGATAAGGTTTATAGCTCTAGGTTCCAACTTCCCACGAGTTAGATTTTTGTCATGAACAAAAGATATGCAACCAAAGACTTTTGGGGATAAAAAAGTAAACAACTTAGTTTGTGGATATGATTCAAGTAACATGTTCAATGGTGTTTCAGAATTAAAAACTCTAGTATGAAGTCTATTAATCATGTATAAGGTTATTAAAATAGTATCTCCTCAAAAAAACTTAGGAACATTATTAGTAAATATGATAGCACGAGCAACTTTTGATAGATGACTATTTTATGTTCTACAACCCCATTTTATTGGGAGGTGTTAACATAAAACCTTTGGTGAAAAATCCCATTTTCTTTTAGATAATCACCAAGAATTGAATTAAAATATTCCTGCCTATTGTCCATGTAGAAAATTTGGATTTGAGTTTGAAATTGTGTTAGAATCATTTTGTGAAATTGCTAAAAAATTGCCTTAGCATCAATTTTGTCTTTTAATAAGTGTACCCAACAAGCTCGTGTATGATCATTTATAAAAGTCATGAACCACCTAGTTCCAATTATGTTATTTTCCCATGAAGGTCCCCAAATATCACTATGAACTAAAAAAAAAGGTTTAAAAAATCCATATAGATGACTAGGATAAGAAACATGAGTGTGTTTGGCAAGTTGACAAGTTTCACAATGAAAAGTATGGACACTTTATTCTTAAAAAGAGAAGGGAAAAGAGTTTTTAGATATGGAAAACTAGGATGTCCTAATCTATTGTGCCATAATATAATTTCACTAGAAACAAAAACAGACTCACCATTTAAAGCCAAAGCTTTTTTATTCAATTGTTAAGGATCTTCAAAATAGTACAAGCCTTCATGCTCCTTAACATTGTCAATTACCCTCCTCAAAAGTAAATCTTGAAACTCATAATATGAAAGATAGAACTTAGCCACACAATTCAAGTCCTTTGTCAATTTACTAATATACACTAAATTACATGCTAAATTTGGAGCATGCAAAACTTAAAATAATGTCATACTCGAAACTTAATGTTTCCTTTTCCAGTAATAGAGGATAGTGATCCATCAACAATACAAATCTTAAGATTTTTAGAACATGTATTATATGTTGAAAGTAATTGATAGCATCCTATCATATGGTTGGACAAATTAGAATCTATAATTCAAGATTTCTTATAATCGGATTTTGCACCCAAAGAAGAGATATGGTTACCTTTTTGTGCAATTGTGCACTTTGAAGTAACTATTGTAATTGGTTTAAAAGTCACTTCTGATCTATTCTCTTGAAAGGCACCAATTATGGTTATTTTGGCTACTAGAAAAAGAAAAAAAAAAAGAGCAAACCTTACTTTAATACCATAAAATAGAGATAAAAAAACAATATTCTTTGAGTGTTATTTTATTAAAAGGAATCTCCAAATATATAGAGGAATTGTTATGTACAAAGAAACCTACAAAAGCATAACATAATCATTCAAACATAGAAACAAATAAAAGACAAAAAAAAAAAATCTTAATAAATTAGGAAATTGATCGTGATTTGATATGTAAATTGTCAACATTTCAAGTACAAAAAAAGTTATCAATGAATGAAATTAAATTATTATTGATTTATTATTATATTATCAATGATTTGTTACTAAGCTATCATGATTCACTACTAAATTACCAACGATTTACTACTAATTTATAAGTGATTTACCATTAAATTATGATGTTTGTTATTAATAGTTGGTGATTTACTACTAAATTATTGATATTTTTTATAAAGTTATAATTGATTTACTACTAATTTAACGGTGATTTACTATAATGTTATTAATGATCATTAACTAAGTTTTTAGTGATTTATTACTATATTATTAGTGATTTACTATAATATTATTAGTGATTTACTACTAATCTATCAAATTACTACTAAATTATAAAAAAAGTTATAGGTCCATTTAGTTCAAAAATTTTGAAATTTTACTTGAATTTAATACGTTTAATTTGTCAACTTTTTATCTTTAAGGTTTACTTCATATAGGACTTCAAAACCATGCAACGCCATGCAAATTTAAGCAAGAATAAGCCAATCCTAATCCAAGTAATATTTAGCCATATGATAAGGCAATTTGGCCAAATCTAGTTAGTAATAGGAATCATACAAGCATTTGATTAATGAAGAATCCAACTTGAACAAGGACTTTTGCTTCCATTTAGCCAAAAAAATATCTTACTGAAGAAAGACTTTTTAATCACTTTAAAAGAATTTAAATACAAGATAAACATTTTACAAAAGATAAGGCTACAACTTATATTCAAGAAAGAGTTTTGAAGATTTGATCTCAAAAGTTGAAGGTAAATAAAAAAGATTGTCTTGGATAATCAAGCTTAGCCGAAACTCCCATCAAGATTTCAAGATGATGATAAAGAATGACAAATGAGCAATGAAGACTAAACAAGAAGTTTCATTCGTTCAACACACCTAATCTTTGAAGGCTTCATGCTCTACCAAACCTCTCCCATGATCAAGATAACCTATAATCTTTCAAAAGTTTAGAATTAGAGTAGGATTTGTTAATCATATCCCTTCTTAATCAAACCTATGGCTATAAATAGGTGGGCTATTCTTACTTTTGACACATATTTCATCTTACATCTCTTATCTTTCTTTCTCTTGTAGTTTCAATTTTTAGTTAAATTTTCTTTATTTTTTTTCTTTAGTTTGGCTAGGATGACAAACTAGCCATAGCATAACAATCTTATTTTCTTAAAAGCTTTCTTTAATACAAGTTCTTTTGCATTCTTATTCAAGATCTCTTTTTTTTTTCTTTCATAAGTAATCTTTATATTCTTTTCAATTTACAATTATTGTTTTCAATCTTTCTTTTCATGCTTTATTACAATTGGCCACCCTTTACATTCTTTCTAAAACATTTGGTTTACTTTAGATCTTGCTTTATTCAGCCATCCATTAAAACTACCAAATGATAGTTGGTTAGATGGTTCTTGGTTTATATACAATCTTTGTTTACATCTTTCAATTATTTTCTTTAGTTGTTTTTCAATATAAACAATCATTTTTTTATTTGTTTGAATATAAGGCTAGTAAAACATCATCTTTGGTACTTGATTTTGCAACCCAACAATCAAAATCATAATCCTCATAGGAACAATATTCCACTTAATCACTTTATTACTTGATGGATCCATGCACTTACAGGCTATATAAAAAGCAACAATCAAGTTTTTAGCATCATTGCTGGGGATTATATTAGTGTAAAATAATCAATATCAATATCAATCTATACTGCTTTGTAGTTTAAACACCTTTTATTTTTACTTGTTTAAATATGTTTTTATCTTTTTTTTTTTGTTTGCATGTGTAGGTTTCAATGTGTTGATTTAGCTCTACTTGATAAAGAGATTGAAAGAACTTTTAGGTGACTAAAAAAAGAGCAAACAACTAATCCAATTTCAATGGTGAATGCATCAAACGAAGGTCATAAAACTATGAAGACTACACCATTCCTAATCATAAAATATTCCAACCATCTATTAGAAGGCTAGTGATTCAAGCTAACAATTTCGAGATTAAGCCTTCAATCATTTAAATGGTCTAAACTTTTGTTCAATTTGGAGGATTATCAAATGATGATCCAAATTTACATTTTTCTGGTGATGCTATTCTACTTTTGTCTTTCAGAGATAAAGAGAAAAGTTGGTTATCTTCATTACCATCTGGCTCTATTACCACATGGGGCGATCTATTTTAAAAGTTCTTTGCCAAGTTTTTTCTACCAGCCAAAATGGATAAAATGAGGAACAAAATAACCACCTTTCAATAGTTTGCTAGGGAAACATTATATGATACATGGGAAAGATATAAAAAACTGTTACATAAATGTCCACACCATGGTCTCCCACAATGGCTACAAATTCATATATTTTATAATAGGCTAACACCTATAAGAATAACCTTAGATTAAGTCACTAGAAGAGCCATAATGAGTAAGTTAGTAGAGTAAACTTATGAATTAATTAAGAAGATGGCTACAGATAACTATCATAAGGAATTGAGAGAAAGGTCACAAAAAAGGTATTGGGTTAAATGAGCTTAACACTTCACCTCCATCATATTACAACTAGCTAGCCTTAAAGATAGATTCCTTAAGAACCCAATCTTGTATCACCCCTGTCCAAGCCATCCAATACCCATTTATGATTGTGATATTTTGTGAAAGACTATATTCTTTTGATAGGTGATAGTTTAGGGTAGAAATTGGACAATATGCCCAACAAACCAAACGTTACCTACAATCCTTATAGCAATACTTACAACCTAGGCTGAAAGAACCACCCAAAACTTTTCTTGGAACCAAAACCAAACCAACTACCAAAACACCAACCAAGCTTCAAACTTTTACCCAAACCAACAAATCTAAAATCCACCCTAAGAAAATAAATCTAACCTTGAAGAAATGCTCACACAACGTATACAAACCCATAATGCCACCATTCAAATCTAAGCTATCTCTATAAAAAACCTAAAAATTCAAATGGGCCAATTAGCCAGTGCTTTAGCTATCTACCCATTAGAATCCTTGGCTAGTAACACCAAGTCCAACCCTAAGAAACAAGGTAAGAAGGTGTGTAGTGCTGTGTACTTATATGGTGAAGAAAGGGCTTAATTTTTTTAGAATGATGATGCTTTGATGGTTAAGCCAATGGTGGTTAACTTGTGAAGTTTTTTGAAAAAGGCCTAATGAAGAATACCTTGAAGAGGAATTTGTCATGAAAGATGAAGAATTACTTCAGTTTGAAAGGGTAATTTTACAAAGTTTTCACCCAATGACAATTAAAGTTCAAAAAGATATTTTAAAGGATAATAACCTTAAGGAGATAAAGAGAAACTCCAAAATTGAGAAAAACCTAGAAGTAAAAGTTCAAGAAAAGGATCCTTAAGAATTTGAAGAAGAGTATATAAATTCGGCTAAGAAGGATAAAGAACTTATACAAGTTGAAAGTGCTCTTTTAAAAAGTATAGAACCAAAAGAGGAAGTGCAAAAAAAAAAAATCATGACATATAAAAGGTTAGAATGACTCCAAGAATGTCTACCTAAAGGAAGAAATTTGAAGTAGCTTAATCAACACCAAAACCTATAGAAAAAGCTACTTAAAGAGTTAAAGAAAGTTATACTTGTTGATGAGTGTAGCCTAGCATTTTAACAACTTTTTTTGACTAAGCAAGATGACCTAGAAAGTTTCACTATACCTTGTCCTATTGGTCATTTGAACTTTGATGAAGTTTTATGTGATTGAGGGTCTAGTATCAATTTAACGCCTTTGAATGTTTTTATACAACTGAAAGTTAGCGCATTAAGACCTCCACATTTTAGCATCAAATTTGCAATAGATTTACCGAAAACCCACCAAGAATTCTAGAGAATATTCTTATTAAAGTAGGCAAATATAATTTTTTAGTTGATTTTACTATTCTAAATATGAAAGATAGTGAGCCCCAATTCTCTTAGGTAAACCTTTTCTTATGACCTTTAGAGCTTTAATTGATGTTTATAACTATAAGGTAACATTGAGATTTAAAAATAAAAGGATTACCGTTAAAATTGAAGGACATGGTATCCTTAAAGATGAAAAAGATGATCAAGGAATGTCTAGAATAAATGATAAGGAAAGACCAATTGTTAAGGAGTCCAACTGAATCCACAAAATCTAGCCTAATAGTCCATTTTCAAAACTCACTTGACCAACCCATGCAAGCCCAAGACCCATTTCACTAATCCAAGCTTGAAAAACCCAATGTTAGAACATATCCCTGTGTTATGTGATCCTTGCTATAAAAGTAAGTTCATCTCTTAAAGCCAAATTTATTTATGTGATACCACAAAAGCAAACAACAAAGGAAAGCCTCTCTTAAAAAAAAAGGTGTAATCTTTGACATTTAGGGATAGTCATGCTTTACTTGAGAGGTAACCCAAGTTTTACATTTCCTTTGTTATTTAATTTTGTTTATGACATGTATGCTTTTATCTTTTGTTTGTTTTTGTGTTGTTTTCTTAGGAATGAAGAGATGTAAGAGATGCCAAAGCAAGTTACAAGATTCAGCCTCAAAAAGACTAAGATAGGGGAATTTTTTCCCTAATCCTTTAATGTTTCATGTGAAATATAATGCAAACCAAGCGTAGGGGAAGGAAATCTTTTATGTAAAACTATTTTCAAATTTTTTTTTAAGTATTCCTTTTCCCTAATCCTTTAATGTTTTATGTGAAATATTATGCAAACCAAGTGTTTAGAGGGGGGAAGAAATCTTTTGTGCAAAACTATTTTTGAAATTTTTTTTGTAAGTATCCCTAAAAATTCTTTGTTTTCAAACCAAGTTAACATGCTTATAATCTTTATGATGCAATCTTAGCTAATGTGTTATAAGTTAATCATTAGTGACTTATATATGATGTGAAAACAAGTATGAATGTAATGAAACATGGAACGATGTCTTAAGTATGCTTTTCTTTAGATTGTGATTTTTATGTTTTGTGTATTTTGTTCTTGATATTTGATACACATAAGTTTTTTTTTTTTAAAAGCATGTAAAATATAAAATTGCATAAAGATTTAAGGCATGAGTATAACTTTAGAATTTGCCTACTTAACCCTTGAGGCGAAATCCTAGACTATGCTTGATTTAAGAAGTGATTTAGGTATTCTTTTGATTATTTGAGCCTTTCAAAATCAACCTATGAATAATGCATCCCTAGCACCTTAATTTTGAGCTTTTATATTTCATTTTCTTTGTTTATTTAACAATACTAATAAGCCTAAGCCTTTTTTTATAAATTATCCATATTGTTTTTACTCAACCCACATTGCTTATGCATGTACAGGATAAAATAAAGAGAGCAAAGTTATATTTAATAGGCAAGGCAAGGCAAAGCAAGGCAAAGCAAAAGTCAAAAAGGCTATATGAAAAATAATCAAATAAAGATTCCTCTACCTTGAAAAATGTAAAATGTTCTCAAGTTTATTCTTGAAAAAAGTAAGCAAAGGGTTAAAAACCTTAAATTACAAGCCTATAAAGACTTATTGATCTTGAGTCAAGTATACAAGTCTACATTAAAGGAGAAGGAATAAAGAAAGTAAACATATGAATGTGCTCTATCTTTAAGTTGATATGTGATGGTATATGTTGCATACTTTTTGCTTAAATTGTATGTATAGATTACATATAGATTACTTTCATATTCATGAGAATTGTATGAAATTGAAAGCTTACTTTTGAATAAATTTCTTATTTAATTGTATTCATAACTATCTTTGTATTATATTATAGTGCTTGATTGATAATTATGAAACTTTGAGTTTGTGTACATTTATTTTTATTATTAGTATAGTTAAGTTAAGAATTTTGCTTGAGGACAAGCAAAAATCTAAGGTGCGGGTGTGCTAGCAGTTAAAATTATAGTGTTTTACAAGTCCATTTAGTTTAAAAATTTTAAAAATTTACTTAAATTTGGTGCATTAAATGTGTGAGTTCTTGATCTTTAGGGTTTACTTCATATGGGACATGAAAGCCATGCAATGCCATAAAAATCCATGCAAGAATAGGCTAATCCTAATCCAAATAATATTCAAGTATGTAGTAAGGAAGTTTAACTGAATCCAATTAGTAATAAGAATCCTACAAGCATTCGGTTAATGAAGAATCCAACTTGAATAAGAACTCCTACATCCATTCAATCAATAAGAGATCTTATTAAAGAATGACTCTTTTATCAATTTAAAAGAGTTTAAATACAAGATAAATAATTTACAACAAATAAGGCTAGAGTTTCTATTCAAGAAGGATTTTTGAAGATTTAATCTTAAGAGTTTGAACTAAATCAAGAAGATTGTCTTGGATAATCAAGTTTAGCCAAAACTCCTATAAAGATTTCAAGATGATGATAAGGCATGACAAATGAGCAATGAAGACTAATAAAAAGTTCCACTTGGCCAACACACCCAATCTTTGAAGATTTTATATTTGGCCAATCCTCTCCCAAGATTAAGAAAGCCTTTAATCTTTCAATTAGAGTAAGAATTTGTAATCTTATCTGTTAGCTTTATAGGTGAGATGGTGATCCAAGAGAGGGTGAATTAGATTTTTTCAAATTCTTCTCAAACAAATGATTTCAATATAATTGAATGAAAATTAAAATCAATATCAAAATATGATGCAAATAATAATGAATTGATGAACTATAATAAAAAATGTACTATAATTAAAATAAAGAGATAAGGATAGAGAAATCAAACACAAGAATTTATAGAGGTTCGATCATTCTCCATAAGGTACCTACGTCCTCTCTCTTGGTTGTCCACACCAAGGATTCAATCCACTGTACTTGAATTGAAATTATAACCCTATTTTTTTTCACTAAGACCTAAGATCGAAATCTTATACTTTTTACTTTCTAGGCTAAGTAGTAACCTCTCAATCCCACAAATACAAAAGGATACCTCACCTCTTGATTACAAAATCACTTAATAACAATGCAAACTTAAAAACACCTCTTAAAGGCTAAGTGTTTGCCTAATGAAGTACAAGGAAATGTGATGAATGAAGAACAACAATATTTTGGATACAAGAAATACAAAGGATATTGAACTTAAGCTCTAAAAACTCTTGATTCTAAGAGAAAATGAAAATATAACTTGTTACCACTTGCTCTCTTGCTTAATCAACCTTCTTGGTGTGTTGGAATGGCTAATATATAGAGAAAATGAAGAGCTAGCCGTTGGAGATGCTTGGGAAAAGAAGATAGTCATCGAATGCTTGAGAAACTAGTCGCTGGACATATTCTGGGCATGACTTGATCGATTCCTTCCATGAGGGGATCAATTTATTCATGTTTTAAACCAATTTGCTTTTAAAATTCATGACCTGATCGATCCCTTCCTTGAGGGAATCGATTTTGTCAAGCTACTTTGTTGTATTTTGTTTTGCACTCTACTTACTAATTTAATCATATCTTGAGTTATACCAATCCAAATCACAAACCATTTAAAGATTTAGAAACTAGACTTAAAGACATTTCTATCCATATAAAATTCATCATCTAATTCATTGTGTACGAATTATAGTGAATTTTCAAATCTACCTTTTGTGCAGTTTTTAGACAACTGCTAAGTGTCTAGTAAAAATTCAAAATCTTTTCTTAAAAAATTTAGATTTTCATTTTGTTTAATCCATTAAAAAGTAGACTCAAAGAGCTTTCCAACCATATAAAATTCAAATATTAAAACTTTGTGAATTAATACAAAAAAAAAATAAAATAAGTTCAATGTTGGAAAACGTTGTTCTTGTAAAAAAACTTTCTTAAGTTAATCTATTTCTCAAAACCAATATTATCAAAATTGTATTAAGTCCAAAATGAATAAGTTCACTTTAAAAACAACAATTGGACTTTCATTTAAGTTCAAATAAATAATCTTTAAAGATAGATTTGGTTTAAGAAATATGAAAACAAAGAAAGGTTTGTTTATACTTTGAAAAACATATTATTTATTTAGTACCAAAATATAAAACTTAAGAACATGTACTAAATAAATCTTTTTCAAAATCTTGATCAAGCTTATTTAGTTTAATGTTTTGTCATTTCAAAATAAGGATCAATTCAAGACTAATAGTCTCCCCCTTTTTGATATGAGAAAACTTAAAGATAAATTTATTTGATAAAAAAAACTTTCTTTAAGACATTTAAGATTTTGAAAAACATTTTGAAAAACTCTCCCTTAAACAATGTAAGGCAAAACTTTCTCTTAATTAATGCATCATAATCCAACACAACTCAATAAACATATGTTAGTCAAATCTATGAAACAAGCACAATCAAACATATGTATGTCAAGCACAAGCAAATTTATCCATATGATATTTCTCCCCCTTTTTGTCATAGTAAAAAGGCATGAGCATATTAATGAAAAAATAAACACAAAGAGGCATCATTAACAAATATATTTAGAAAAAATTTCTCCTCCCTTTTGTTTATGCTCTTTATACCAAATGTTTAAATTCCTATATCAATTGCAATAAGCACACAAGAAGAAATATCTCTAAACTCTCTCCCCCTTTTTGTCATTTCAAAAGAAAGAAAGATTAATTCAAGGCATGGGACAAAAAGCTTAATACCAATAATATCAAGAGTATTTTGAATGCATGTAATCAATTGTAATATGCACAATAAAGTTCACATATATGTATTAAAGCACAAAAGTATAAGTGTATCCAATTTTAGTATTTTAGCACAAGTCTTCAAATTCACTACATGAAATTTATGAGCAAAGGATAATGAATGATATGCAATCTACTCATAAATCATGTTAGGATAAGATGTGCTTAAAACCTAGAACATCAATAGCAATTAAGCATAAATTCAAGCACATGCATACAAGCTTATACCATTTGTTAAGAATACCAATTGTTAAAGATATGTTATCACAAAGTATACCAATTGTTATCACAAAAAAAATCAAGTAAAACTGTATTCTAAGATATTTCCTCCTTTCCAAAATAAGAATTAATCAATTTAAGGCACACACAATTTTGCATGAAAGTTATAAGTTATATTAAGGATAGCCACATAAATAAGCATCTATGAAAGTTCAAAAAAAAAAATTTAGCAATTTTGATAGCAATTGTTACCAATTGTTAGCAATTTTATTCAATAAATTTTATAGAGCACATATACTTCAAGCATATGAAAGATTCATTCAGTACATATATAAATGATAATAGTAATCTTTCATAAGCTATCCTATCCAAACAAGAACCAAAAGCTCATATGTATATAATAAACCATAAGTGCTAATGAGCGATAAGGTTCAATCATCATGTCCTAACAAAGATTATATAAACATGATTTTTCGAACATGATGAGCACATATACTATAGCAAAGAAATAATGAAAGCATAATTATTCAATTATAATCCAAATTATTTCATTACATAGCAATGTGCTTAATATAAGCATATGCAAGTAATCAAAAATATATTTATTTCAAACAAAATCACACAAGCATATGCAAGAACATTTCAAAACATGTATTGCATTATACCTAAAAAAAATGCAAACCTTTAGACATAATATGGTACATGCTATCTCAATGGACTCAATCAATGAACATGTTCAAAGAAATCAATTTATTTAACTCATATCCATGTCCAAAGATTCAAATGAATATTCATGTAATAAAAAACTAGTAATCAAAGCAATCAAGAACTAGGCATGAATATTAATCAATCCAAGCATTTAACAAAGTTAAGACAAATTCTATTAAGTAGCTTGGTGATTAATTTGTGCAAAGTGTTCACTAATTCAAACATAATATCTCATTTTTGCACATATCAAAGCAAGCATTTATCAAATCATGCATTAAACATTATAAATCATAGGCACATAGCATAGATTCAATATAATTACCTCCATCCTTATCAAGCTATGTTGTTGTGCTCATTGTAGTTGAGTGAGGCTTTGAATCCTCTATTCCACATCATTTAAGCTAGTCTTTTATGTACTTGGGCTTGATTGATGATAATAACATACTTTGCTTGCTATACTTGAAATTCCAAAAATGTAGGTTCATTCATGCTCATTGAAGTTCTCCTAGTATAGACTTAGAAAATATTCTTGACAAAAAAATATTCATTAATAGCATCAAGAATATCAATTGATAAAAATTATACCAATTGTTAGAAACGAATTCCATATTCTAAGTCATTATAGGTAAAAGAAAATTTATTCACTAAGCACAAGTTGCCAATTGCAAGGGTGATATATTTATAAACTTAAGCTAATGGTCATGTATCAAGTTAAGCATCAAATAGCACAAGAATGGCTCTAAAGTAAAAGTTCTCATGTAATGTGCACAAATCAAACTTTTTTGATCATCCATGAACACAAAATAAACATATTCAATATTCATATATATTCAATAAATCACCAAAGAATATGTCAAAATAAATTTTAGGCCATATAAAAAATAAAAACTCAAGGAAGACATATTTATCATCAAAAAAATATTTAAGAAAATTTTAGCACAAAAGCATAAATATGTCTACACAAATTATGGGCCATAGTCAACAATAACTTAACCTAAAAATAAGCATCATAAGAAATTCATTTACTTAAGTCATGTTGCAACTATGTCAAGTCAAGAAAAATCACATTTATCATATATACACATGCTTGACAAGAACAATAGATGAACCAATAACACATATCATTTACAAGCAAGTAGTTCATCATATTGAAAATCACAAATCAAGAGATATATCAATTGAGCACAAGATCTAAAATATTTCACAAAATTAATAAAACATTTAAGTGCAAAAATAAGCATATTTCATAAAAGTATTTCACAAATTAAAAAATAGACAATTTAAGCACTTTCAAATCACAAGTATTAAGGTCAAGTTGAACCAATCATCATATGAGCATATACCTTGACCAAAGACATAGATGAACAAAGAATCAATATACATATCTCACTTAAGCACAAGATGTTTATCAATTCAAAAATCAAGAGTTATAGCAATTTAGAATATAACAATCAAGTTTTTAAAAAATATTCACACTATCCAAGCATTGAGAACAAATTGAGTAATTTTAATTAACATAGTATATAAGCATATCCAACAATTACAAATCAATATGCATAAAAATCACAAAATCATTTCCATCTTGTTTAGTAGGCTGACTTAGGCATACGGAGTCCATTCCTAATCTAAGGTCGCACGATCTAAGCTTGAGTTTGGAGCCTATGACACAGTGACTTGGTGCAAGTTTGGAAATGGTGAAATGGTGTTAGATAGAGACTGGAAAGACTCTTTTTATATGTAGATGGTTCTAGTTCACTAGGGTGTCTGGGTAGTTTTTGTGAACAAAGTTTTTTGCTTCTTTTCCTTCTTTAAAAATGTATCCTTCATGTTTTTTTCAATTGAAAATAGGACCCCTTTTTTTTATATATCTTCAGCTTTGTTTTTATTTGGCAATTTGTAACAATAGTCCAAAGTTTTAGTAAGCAAGGTAGTGGAGTTGAAGCTCTTGATTGTAGGGTAGTGGAACTTGGTTTGTTGTTGCAACAAGCTGCCCTTAGTGCAATGGTTACCGACCATTTCATTTTGGTTGTTTCCTTTTTTTTTTTTTTGTTGTATAAATTAATTTATTTATATCTAAAAAATAAGCAAAATAAAATAATAAGACTAAAATTAGGCTTAAAAGCTTAATTTGGGCCTAAAATTGGAGCCTGAGGCCTAAAAAATTTATTTGGGCTCTTATTGGACCATCAAGCTCAAATGATTGAATTTTTATTCGAGAATGAGCCGAATTGGACTTTAGGATTCGAACTTTAAATCAGACCAAATTTTGATTCATATAAATGATTTAAAAACAATTAATTTGAAGTAAGTTCGTAACACACTAATTCGATTACTACACTCAAATTAGTCCAAACTAAATTATTTGAACCAAACGTAAAAATAAAAAAAAAAGTAAAATCAATTCATATTAAATTAGATTGAACTTCAAATTATGCAAATCAATTAAAAAACGATTAATTTGGGACAAACATGAAAGAGCTTAATTTAATTAAATCTAATTAAGTTAGCCAAAATTGAATGTTAAAATCAAATTTAAAAATTAAACAAATTTAAGTTGTGCTTGGCAAAATTGGGTGTCCACAGCTGCCCTTTTTTGCACATCATTGAGAATGAAGAATAGGATAAAGATATAGACAGTAATTTTGTTTGGAGTAATGATTCAAAATTTTTCAAGAGTTTTTTTTTTTGTTTTTGCTTTGTTTTGTTTTGGTTTTTTTTTTTTTTGGGTTTTTGGCTTTTTTTTTGTCTTTATTACTTTTTATAAATTGACTATTTGAAAACAAATTTAAAAACTTTTTAAAACAAGAACTCAATAACTTTTGAAAGTAGAATAAGAGATCATGCGTAAAGGTCTTATAAATCTTGAAATTAAAACAGATTTAGCTTGAAAGACTTACAAACCTTATTTGGAGGACTTAGAGATTATGCCCAGAGGTCTTACAAATCTCGACATCTTTGAATGCTATTTTAATAATAAGCATTGAAACTTTAAAAATTTAAAATTTTTTGCCTGAAAGTCTTACCAACTATACCTAGAAGTATTAAAGATTATGCTTTGAGGTCTTACAAATCTTGACATTTTTTAATGCTTCTCCCAATCAGAAGCATTAAAACTTTGAAAATTTAAATTGTTTTACCTTAAGGTCTTAGAGATTATATCCGAAGGTTTTACAAATCTTGACATTTTTTAATGCTCTTTTTAATCAGAGGCATTAAAACTTTAAAAATTTAAAATGTTTTACTCAAAGGTCTTAGAGGTTATGCCCGAAGGTTTTACAAATCTTAACATCTTTGAATGCTTTTCCTAATTAGAGGCAGAGGCATTGAAACTTTGAAAATTTAAAATGTTTTACCTAGAAGTCTTGGAGATTATGCTCAGAGGTCTTACAAATTTTGACATCTTTGAATGTTCCTCTCAATCAAAGGCATTGAAACTTTGAAAATTTAAAATGTCTTACCTAGAGGTCTTGAAGATTATGCCTGAAGGTCTTACATATCTTGACATCTTTGAATGCTTCTCCTAATCAAAAGCATTGAATCTTTGAAATTTTAAAATGTTTTATCCAGAGGTCTTGGAGATTATGCCCAAAGGTCTTACAAACTCAACATTTTTTAATGTTCCTCCCAATCAAAGGCATCAAAACTTTGAAATTTTAAAATATTTTACCCTGTAGGTTTTGGAGACTATACTTGAAGGTCTTAAAGATTATGCCTGGAGGTCTTAGAGATTATCTTGGAAGCCAACTTGACTGGGCTTAAAGTGCCAAGTAATATGGGCTTGGGTGTCGGTTGATCTGGGCTTAAAATGCTAGCTAATCTTGGTTTGAGTTGATCTGGATGCTAGCTAGACTGGGCTTAAGTTTTATCTTGTATCAAAGCTCATTTTTTTTCAATAATCTTTTTTTTTTGCAAATAATGTTTTTCGACTTTTCAAACCTTTTTGACATTTTGGTTTCTTGTCAAACTATTTTTTTCTTTTTTTTATTTATCTCTCATTTTTTTCATAATAGACATTCTTATCTCTTTTTGCCCTTTTTTTTTTCAAACTCTTTCCTTCTATTCTTTCTTGGTAGACTCTTCTTTCTTATCTTTCACATTGGGAGACTTTTCCTTTTTTTTCTTTTTTTTCTTCTTAAACTTTTTTTTTCAAAAACTTACTACATTTTCTTCTCTCTTCATTTGTTTTTTTCTTTTTTTTTTCTAATATTTACAACATTTACAAATGCAATTATTTCTATCAAAAGTTATGAATGTGAATGTTTATGCAAATGCAAGAATGTGAATGCTTGATGCAAATACAAGTGACTTTTTTTGCAAATGCTAATATTCATTTCATGTAAATAACCCTACAAATACGTTTTCTATGATGCAGATGCAATGATGCAAATGTAAATTTCTTTTTTATGATGCAAGTGCGAATGCCTTGGTTATAATGTAGATAATGTAAATACGAATGTCTTTTCATGATACAAATGCAACTGATGCAAATACGAATGTATTTTTCATGATATAGATGCGAATGCGAATGTCTTTCTTATGATGCACATGTTAGTGCCAATGCAAGTTATGCAAATACGAATGTCTTTTTTTTTTTTGTAACTTGTAAATGAAATGTTTTTTTAATGATGCACATGTAATTAAAACAAATGTGATTTTTTTTACAGCATACAGGTCAAATGTTTTTCTTATGATGTCCATGTGAATATGAATGTAAGTGATGTAAATATGAACTCTTTTTGTTTCCTTTTTCGAAGGATCTCTATCCAATTTTTTAATCTTTACTCTTCACCAAAAATAATCTCAGTTTTTCTGTGTAAAATGCTCAAATAATCTCTGAACTTTTCAAAAGTGATCATAAAATTGCCCCACATAAAGTATCATTGTAATCAATGTGAAAAGTTAAAACTCATGACTTTCGAATCTTTTGAAAATTGATGATTATTATTTGGAATGCTTATGGATGGGGGTAATCAACAATTTAATTTTTTTCACTGGTAGGCATATATTAAAGAAGGCTCGATGAAGCTTGCAAGGATTATTCTTGGGCTT
The DNA here is from genome assembly GCF_047325235.1 of Durio zibethinus. Taxonomy (NCBI): domain Eukaryota; kingdom Viridiplantae; phylum Streptophyta; class Magnoliopsida; order Malvales; family Malvaceae; genus Durio; species Durio zibethinus. The sequence goes on along the minus strand of NC_143174.1, from coordinate 7,729,659 downwards.
ATAAAAGAAATAATTTTTCTAAAACACTTTTTTTTGTTGAAAACATGATACTTCAATGTGCATCAAAACTAATCATTATTTTTCAAAAAGGATTTGGGAAGAGAAGAAGGATGGTTTTTTTTAGTTTTATGCTTTGGTGAAATGTAAAGTCTTTAATGGGTACTGATCCTTCAAAATGTTTTGAATCATGACTTTTTATTTTTGACAAAACCTTGAAACTTTAAAATTCTTTTAGGGTCTCAAAAGTGGCTCTAGCTCTAAATTGCCTTTTTTAGGTTTTCACCTCAGAGTTATATTTTTTAATCAATGAAGAACTTCGTAACATATTTCCAATTAATACAAGTATATACAAATTTTCAAAAACATAGCTTTTTAATTCAAGTTTTCACATTTGATTAAACTAGATATTTCAAGGTATGTAATGTAGGCCAAGGTTTAGGGTTCTAAAAGAATGAATAAATGGGCTCAAAATATGTTATTAGGGTAATTAGGCCAAGGATCTTACAAAGCATTCTCTGGATGAAAAGCCATGTTTCTTTCTTTTATTACTATTTCTTTTTTGGAAGCATTTGACTTTAACTTTAGCATTCTACTTTTTTGAATTCTATGTCCCTTTTTTACTTGGGATTCTAACTAAAGCCTCATTCTTTTTTTGCTTCAAACTTATCTCTGAGGTGCATGTCTTTCTTTCTTTGCTCTTTCTCTTTTTTTTTTAATTTTTTTCAAAAATATTTGACTTTAACTTTAGCATTCTACTTTTTTGAATTCTATTTTCCTAAAGTTTCATTCACTTTTTGCTCTGGATTTTCATTTTCGAGATACATGTCTTTCTTTTTTTACTTTCCTTTTTTGGAACATTTGACTTCATCTTTAGCAATCAACTTTCTTGAATTTTATCTTCTTAAAGCTTTATTCATTTTTTACCTCAGATTCTCATCTCCAAGGTGTATGTTTTTCTTTCTTTCCTCTTTTTTTCCTTATTTTTTTTTCTCTTTTTTTTTGAAACATTTGACTTCATTTTAGTGATCTACTTTCTTGAATTCTTGTGATTCCAACTGAAGGCTCATTCACTTTTTGCCCGAGACTCTCATTTTTTATTTGCATGTCTTTTTTTTTTTTGCTCTTTTTTTTTAAAACATCTGACTTTAACTTTAGCATTCTACTTTCTTAAATTATATCTTCCTTCTTACTTGGAATTCTACCTAAAAATTTATTTACTTTTTACCTGGAACTCCAATCTTCAAAAGTGCATATCTTTGTTTCTTTGCTCTTTCTTTTTTCTTTGTATTTTTGTTTTTTTTAAACATTTGACTTCATCTTTAGTAATCTACTTTCTTGAATTCTTTAGGTTCCAACTGAAGCCTCATTCATATTTTGCCCTGGACTCTCATCTTCGAGAAACATGTTTGATGCTCTTGATTTCCTTGAAGTTGAGCTTATGAAGATATCCTTATTTTACCCCACAGTGTAAAAGATAATCCTTCGCTAGAGTTCATTTTGGAATAAGAAATTTTATAAGCTCAAATGGGTAATAAGTGGATAATTTTTCTATATGCAAATGATAGAGAAGTATGGCCATTCATCATTTCAAACACAATCATTTAAAAGAGCAAATTATTTTAAAAAAAAGATAAAAAACTTTTTTCTTGATTTTTATGTTATAACCATCAATTGTTTTTGTGTGACTAATGCTCCATTTTGTTTTCCACTCAAGATTCTTATAACGGTGAAAATCATATTATATAGGATGTCCAAAATTTGATTACACAGTTTATAAAATAGTTTATTTTGGTTTCAAATTGTCTAGTATTTTTGGTTAAATAAGGGAAAAATGTATTACTGCATGAAACAAATTATCTTAAGGAAGAAAGAATTTTGTTTCTTTTAGTCAATGTGCCTTAAGACGTGAAATAAGAGCCACTTGAGAAAGAAAGTTTAAGTATTTTTTGTGTCTATAGTTATGAAAGAATTTGGATGGTTCAATCATATTGGCAAAATTTAATACATATTGAACTACCAATTAAAATTTTGAAAAAGTATCTTTTTTTTGTGTTTTCGAAATTCAAAATGAATTTTCAAAATTAGCCTCTTTTGTTCATTGCCCAAGAAAATATTATTATCTTAACATATCAAATAATGACAAGGTTTGCAAGTTGAAGTTCATGCCCCCTAAAGGATTATGATTGGTGAGTGAAGTTATTCAAAAACATTGAAACATAAGAACGGTCAAGAAAAGGTGTGAAGGTATTAGATGAGTTTATTTATTAATAGTAGTCACCAATTACTTTGAGATTCTTGTCATTTTAAAAATGTATATTACCCTCTGAAAAGGCTTTTTACTTTTCAAAAAAATTTGTTTGAGGATCTCGAAAACCACTTTTATGGGACTTTATTTTCAAACAATTGCAAATTAATTTTTTTGAATTTACCTCACACACGAGTTAGAAAATATAAGAAACAATATTTATAGATCAAATCTAATCAATCAATATATTATTATTTACAAAAAACCAAAAATTAAAAGTATTTTTTTGAGAAACAATAACCTACTTTCAAGAATTGGTACAAAGCTAGAAAGGTCAAATATTGTCTATGATCATCAACCATGTTTTTTAGGTCCACAATGTTATCTTTTATCTTGGGTTTATTCACTTTGAGATGCTCAATCCTCTCCTATATTCAACCTTTTGATGCTCTTACCAAATTTAGATGAAAAGAAGATTAATTTGAAAAAAACTAGGCTCTATCAAACTTTCCTCTGTCATGATTTTTTCTTACAAGAACTTTAAAAGCCTTTTTTTCACTTATAAAGAGTGCTTTTTATTCATTGAATGATGGGATGTTGTGAGAATACATGAATGGCATGATGTTCCTATGATGAATTTGTGAATGTATGTACAATAAAGATGAGGCATACCATACTGAAATGCAACGCATGCACCATTAAAGTTTGATGAGAATCCTTTTTTTTTCATGTATGTTCACCAAGTAACAAGACATATTTACATGAAATGAAGTGTATCAATAATCTAAGTATAATGGGAATCATATAATTTTTTGATTGTATGTAATGACACAGTATATGAGTGATGAGACACATTTATATTGAATGCACTATATGCACAATAGAAACCATGTGAATGTATATGCATGGAATGCAATGTCCTATTTTTTGAGAGATGGTGTGCTTGCAAGAAATGCTATTTGTACAATACACATTTTATAGAATCATATCATCACAAATCTTCATGTATGAAATATAATGACATATTACATGAGTAACAGGAAGCATACATATGATTAATGAAACATACTTATATGAGATGCACTAACATATTTTATGCATTGGATACAAAGCACATACAATGCAAATCCAATGAAATTGACACTAAGATTTGGGTATGAGATGAAGTGCATGTATTACATTATTATTTTCAAATGTGAAACATGATGTAAATAACCATAAAAATAATTAAATGAACTACAAAGGATAAAATTCAAAATCACAACTATCTTTTTTGCAAATTCCTACAAATGGAAATCTTGAAATAACACATAACCAATAATATGCCACAAAGAAAATTTATTAGATGTGCCTTTTTATTTCAAGTTTGGTTGCTGAGACATTTTTGCAAGGCCCATTGGACCGCTTGATTAGTTTTAAAACTTCCCTTATTATTTTTTTTTTTAAAATTTGAGAACATAAAAATGAAATGAGTACATAAAAACTTGATTCTAAATTTAGAAGAAAATTTAGGTTGGAGAAAAAAGGAGTAAAATCTCTCTTTTCTTCATGTTTTTGCTTTTTATTTATCTAACAAAGAAAAGAAAAAAAACCTCTTTCTGTTTGATTTTTTTTTTTGAAAATTTTGTTTTTGTATCTTTTTTTTTTTTTGCTTTTTTGTAAAAAGAAATAATAATTCAAGAAAACATTTCTATGAAAAAAGAAGCACATAAGATTACCAACAATTAAGAAATTTTTTGCCTTTTTTTTTTTTTCATGTTTTTACTTTTTATTCGATTAATAAAAATGTTTTTTGTTTCAAAAAATTTCATTTATGTTTGTTTGTTTGCTAAAAAAAATCTTCCTTCTTTTTTAGAAAATATTTTTTGAAAATATAAAATTTGGACAAGTACTAGATGAATCAAACCATTTGTCAAAAAGAAATTTTATTAAAAGATTGTTCCTCTTTTATTTCTCCCTTTTTCTTTTTTTTTTTCAAAATTTTAGTTTTATTTGCACTATTCTGCACCTAAATAAAGATTGTATTAGGATGTTTCTCTCGTGCTCTAATCCGAGTAATTTCTATGAAATAGTGGCATGGTTTGGTTAATAAAAAAGTTTTTTTTTTTAATTTCATTTGTGTTTGTTTGTTTGCTAAAAAAAATCTTCCTTCTTTTTTAGAAATATTTTTTGAAAGTACAAATTTTGGACAAGTACTAGATCAGTCAAACCATATGTTAAAAAGAAATTTTATTAAAAGATTGTTCCTCTTTTATTTCTCATTTTTCCCTCTTTTTTTTTCAAAATTTTAGTTTTATTTGCACTATTCTACACCTAAATAAAGATTGTAGTGGGATGTTTCTCTCATGCCCTAATTCGAGTAATTTCTATGAAATAATGGCATGGTTCTACCTAGGATTGGCCCTCATGGTTTATGGTTTACTATATGCTTGGTTTAAATTTAACAAGGCTCCAAAATTGTTTCTCATTGGTATCCACACAAGACTAGTAAGGCATTTTGATCCTCACCCATTATAGGCTACGAATGGAATGAGTTTAATTTGAGTGGGAGCATTTCACTTGCCATTGCAAAGGCTATCACCTCACGAGAGTATAGGTACTTTACTCCCTTACAAAAGGGACAGAGCTCGAATATAGAGCTCATGCATGATAAAAAATGTGTCATTGTGTGTGTGAGAGGAAATGGCATCAAAATTTCTATCCTACATGCCCCATAATTTATTAAGAGTAATATGTATAAAAAAATAAATAATGGACAAATGACATAATTTAAATTAAATGCATGTGAATTTTTTATTGCTATCATTATTTAAAAAAATAAAATCAAAATACAAAATTTAAAGTTAAATACCAATTAAGACCATTAAATCAAAATTAAGGATAACACATAATTAATTTTTGGCTTGACTCTCTTAAAAAAAATAATGTTGCCAGCGGAGCCGCCAAGCTATTATAACGGTTTTTGGGTCCACTAGATGAATTTGAAAACAAAAAAGAGTCGTCACCTATTTTTTTTGGCTAGGTGTAATTGGCCACCTATTAAACATATCTTTTTAATAAAAATTTTAAAATTAATTAAAACTTTATCAAAATGATAATTTTTTGGGTTTGCAAAAACAATTTGAGTTGAGGGTCGGTCACACGTGAGGAAGGATTAGCACCCCCACGATGCCTGTTTAAAATGGTACTAATTAATTATATGTTATCCTTTAATTATGACAAAAATGATCTTAATTTTAGTATTTAGAATTAATTTTCTTAATTTTTTATTATAAAAAACATATTTTTATTATTTATTATTTTTTTAACTTGATTGGAACAATAAATAAAAACTTTGTTTATTGAAAAATTCTAAAAAATATTCCAATGTTTTGGCCATATTAAAAGGAACCTTTTCACTTAAGGATCTTTTAAGAATCACTATTCAAAATTCTCAAAAATCTCATCATAGACGATTCATATTTATCTTCAAAATCAATATTTATAAAGCATGTAATAAAATATGACAACTATCATTTAACCCGACAATATTTAAAAAAATTCATTTTTTATTCTATTAAAAAAGAACAAAAATCATTCGTTAAAAATTATTCTAAATGCTCCTAAACATTGACGACATTTAGATAAAATTTCTTATCTAGAAATTCCTAAAGAATCATTGCATGAACTTTTTTAGAATCTCATCATTGGAAGCTCGAATTTATTTTTTTAATAATTATTAATATTTAAAAGTTATGTAATAATATAATTATCTATAAATAAATTTATTTCCTAAAAGAGGCATGCTCTTATAAACATTTTATATTTTTATTTCTTTAAAAAATCAAAAGAAAAATAAATATCTTTGTATTGAAAAACGTTTCTAAATATTTCAATATTTTGACAATTTTTAAAAAATTTTCTCCTCTAGGGAATTCTATGGAATCACCACTCGAACTTCTCGAAATTCTATCATTTGAATTTTTAATATTTATCATTATTTTGTAACAAAAAATTCATTCACAAATATTTATTCTTGTAATATTCATTTATCATAAAATATGTGACTTTTTTTTTGCACAAAAGAAATTTATATATTTGACATAGGTAAATAATATTAGGTACTTATACAAATAATAAAAAAAAGAAATATACCAAATCTTGGATGGAGATGACTCAAAGCGGATAGGCTAAACACTAGGATGGAGCTTAGGCTAAACACTGAATTGGGTTTCAGACTTAGGCTAGTTTGAGGTTGAACAAGCTAGGTTAATTACATCTAGATGGGCGAGTCAGAGCATGGGTCCCACTAGGTTAGATGGATTTGGTCCACGGGTTGGGTTGACCGTCCAGTTTTTTTTCCCACTTCATTTCATCTTTTGTTTTTACAAAAAGAATAAACTATCTTAATCTTCCAAAAATGCCAGCCACATTGAAAAAGCAATCTTAGGTTCTAGTCACTGGACACAGTATTGGCCGTCGCTCGCTGCCTACAACTTATGCTGGCATTCACCCAAAAATTACCCATTAACTCTTTTTTTTCATATTCTTTCCCATTTTTAACTTAAATTTCTCAAGAACTTTTTGGATTTTTGTAGATCTGATTTGTAAGTCACGATTGTCAAGCTCTAAAAAGCCTACCACCACTACTTCAAACACCTCTGCTCGTCACTACGTCCTTCCCTTTATCTTTTTTGTTCTTTCTTCATAATTTCAAGCTTCAAACCTTAGCAAAAATTATGAAACTTGAAATATCTCCACTACTACCATCGTTGATTCTGCCATCTAAGATCGTCGTTGTTCTTTTACCTTTCTCCTTTTTTATTTTTCTCCCTTATTGCTCTTTTTATTAATCGAAACCCTTTTTAGCAAATTGTCGTTATCTCTTTCTTTTTTTAATTTTTTTAATAAATTGAAACTGATTTTCTTATTTTTTTTATCAAAGGGTGGCTTTGACTATGGTGCTTGGTTCCCTACCAGGGGACTATGTTTTTATAATTTTTTTTCTTTTTGGTTTTTTGTTGTGGCCAATTTAGGGATTATGTTTGGTATGTGGGTTCTAAACTAAGGGATGAAAAAAAATGGATTTTCTAGGGTTGGTCCTTTTTGGAGCTTAGGGAAACTACTTTTGGTGTTTTACAGTGGAGTTTTAGGTTTTTTTAAGGATCGATTAGGTGGTAGAGGCTATTTATAAGGGAGGTTGGTGCATACCATGGGGTAAGCCAGAGTCAGTACTGCACAAGGTTGGTGAAGAGCTTTTTTTTGTGTGAAGAAGGTGTTAGTCGTTAGGATTCTATCGGTAAAGGTTGGGGTTAGGAGTGAGATGTTGAGGAGGGTCCATTTTGGGAAGGCTAGTTATGAAAATGCAGGTGTCACGGGTCGAGACTTAACTTATAAATTCTTGTAGCTCCAAGACCTTGGCATTGACTCATTTGATATTTTAGATTAGTTAAACTATCACAGTTCACACTCTTATGAGGTATTATCTATTTTAGCTCCTTTGGCCTTATAGTTTTATCCCATAAAAGGTGCCTTACAAAGAGAAAGTGATGTGAACTCTTATATCCTATGATCAACTCTAGTACATAGTCGATGTGAGATTTATGGCTCTTTTTTAGGACCATGACATCTTTCCTCACTTTAACGAAGGTCCACCATCCTTAGTGGCACATCGCTAGTTCCTATAGAGTTGGCTCTGATACCACTTATCAAGGATCAAGACTCAACCTCTAAGCCTGTATGACTCTAAGACCCGGGTATTGACTCATCTGGTATCTTAGATCAATCTAACTATCATGATTCACATTTTTGTGAGGTATTGTTTACTTCGGCCTCTTGGCCTCACGATTTTGTCCTATAAAAAATGCTTCAAAAGAAGGTGGTGTGAATCCTTACATCTGATAATTAGCTTTAGTACATAGTCGATGTGAGATTCATGACTTCTTTTTAGGATCATTAAACATGGACTTGGTGTGAGGCTGAAAATGGTGAAATGGCACTGGACAGGCACTAGAAAGACTTTTTATGCATGGGTGTTTCAATTCAATGGGGTTTCTAGTTAGTTTTTGTGAAGGAAGTTTTTTGCTTCTTTTCCCCACTTGAAAAATGTATCATCCCTGTATTTGTCAATTGAAAATTAGACCCCCTTTTTTGTGTATTTTCATCCTTGTTTTTATTCGTAATTTTGTAACAACAATCCAAAGTTTCAGTGAGCAGGGTAGTAGAGTTGAAGCTCCTGATTGCAGGGTAGTGAAACTTGGCTTGTTGTGGTAGCAAGCCATCGTTGGTGCAATGGCTGTTGGCCACTTCATTTTGTCTATTTCCCTTTTTTTTTGTTATATAAATTAATTTAATTAATTCTAAACAAAATAAGCAAAATGAAATAAAATAAGAATGAAATTGGCCTTAAAATTGGAGCTGAGGCCTAAAAAATTGATTTGGGCCCTTATTAGACCAACAAGCTCGAGTGATTAAAATATGATCCGATACTGAGTCGAATTGAACTTTAGAATTCAACTTTTAAATCGGATTAGATTTTAATTCATATAAATAATTCAAAAACAATTAATCTAAAATAAGTCAGAAATATATTAATTCAATTACCATGTTTAAATTAGTTCAAATTAAATTATTTGAATCAAATATAAAAATTGAATAAAAGTTGAATCGATTCAGACTAAATTAGGTTAAACTTCAAATTATGCAAATTCATTTCAAAACGACTGGGAAAAACTTGAATGAATTTAATTAAATTAAATTCAATTATGTTAGCCCAAATTGAATGTTAAATCAAATTTAAAAATTGAATAAATTCGAGTCTGGCCAAACAAAATTAGGTGTCTACAATTAGAATTGTTACATAAACATTACAAGCTCAACAAATTCAAGTGTTGTAGAAAATTTTGGTTTCTCTTCTATATTACCAATTCATTCATTTAATAGTCATGCTGCCTTGTTGGGCTTTTGACCCATTGGCAGTGTTTTCACTTCAAAAACTGACGAATTAATTATTTCATCTTACATTTATGTTAGAAAATTCTCTTGGTATATTAGGCATTATATATATGTTTTAAATATTGGTCATCTGTATTACTTAGACAATGTTATTATTATGAGTTTTTTTTTCATGTTATTATTTTATATAATAATGAAAAAAATAAAAAATGAATAAAAAAACATTGTTTATAAGGAATCTTTCAAAGCTTGAATTTAGGTTTACATTGTTACTTTAAGGTTTTTCACCTTGTACTATTTTTCTTTATTTTATTCTTCTTGTATTAGTTTACTCCTTAATGTGTAATTCATTTTCGATTATTGTGGTCTTTTTCCCTTAGATTGGTTTTCTTATTTGTTTGATTTAATAAGCTTTTTTTCCTAATAATGCAGATTAGCAACCATGAGTTTTCAGTTTCTATTTAAGTTGTCACCAACTAGGAAAAATCAACATTGCACATATATGGGATTCTGTGAATCCAAGATCAAGCAAATAAATCAGCCTTGATTTTGTTACCACCGATGTTAAGGTAAACTCATTTATTCCAATTCATATTCTATTGTTTTTATACCAATAATATATTAATTTGATTAAAAAATATTTTTTTTCATGATCTTTGAATGTGTCCAAGCCTAAGGTTTTCACTTAATTGAAAACCACGATTCGAGAAAGCTTCTTAGCAATGCCAAGAACAACTTAAATACAACACTCAACGTAAGTTTTCTATTTTCTTATTAATCAAAAACCATGACCAGTGTTGTTTATCTCAATGGTCTTAAACAAATACAAACATTAATAAATGATAATTACTTTTTGAACACATGTGTGGAAGTGCATAAAACCTTTTTATAGCATGTTTAAATTTTGTGTTCACTATTTAAGAGTTGCAGCCTATCTAAATGTTGGCTACAACTCGAATGCTTTGCAAGGCTTGGACTAACTCTTGGAAAGTAGGATGGTAATATTTTTGGATGGAAGCTGTTAAATATTTATAAGGTTTATTGTTAGGTTTTATTGTTAAACTTACTTTTGTCAAGTGCAAACTTGTGCTTATACAGCTTTAGTGCTTTTCAATGTATTGAACACTATTTTTTTTTGTTGTGGTAGTATTAATATATTGATCTATTGTATGATGTTGAGGGTGTCATATCCATTTCAGTTAAAGCTGTTGAGGTAAGAGATTTTTTTAGTGATGATAAAGAAATTGTCAATAGTTATAAGGTAACACTTTTTTCTTAATAATCACAGTCTGTTGTAGGTTCAATGAAATGTTTGACAAATTGCGTATTTATGCTCTATATTTCTCTTTTCATCTTTTATTTCTCATAAATTAATTGCACTTGATGAAAAGCTGAGGTCTGCCTTAGTAGCCGTGGCATTTCACGAAGATGAGGTTGGTAGGTTAAGGTATACAACCCTTCAATTTTGTTGTGTAAATATATGATTATTGTAGCAATTTCATTATGATTGTTAGAAAATTGAAATAGAATATTTATCTCTATATTAGACATTATTTTTTGCCTATTATATCTTAATTTTTTTAAAAAATGTTATGCTAACTATAGTTTCACAAAATGGTAATGGGTGAAGACATGGTAATATTTGTTTTAAGAAACAAGTATACCTTTGTATTTAGTAGTGTAGCCATGTGTACATGAGTGTGATCAATTCTTAATTCTAGAATGTGCAGTATAGTTTTTTTTTCTTGTAATTTCTTTATATAGACTTCATTGAAATTAAATAAAAATTTAAATAAGGTTGGTCAAATAAGTAAAATTTTATCTATTTTTTTATAATGATAATGAGCAGTATGTTGTTTTAGAAAAAAACTATTAACATCTTTATATTTATATTATGAATATGGCTGTATGTTTTCTTTTCGGTATAATATGTTTATTAGCTAATAATTAGTGTATTCAATTAAAATGTCAAAAGTGATATATATTCAAATATATTCTTAAAGAGTTTTAAAGTATTTACGTTTGAGTTAAATTGAGGCAAAACAATTTTAGACAAAATAGATTTATAAGATTAGCATGATCCCAATTCTTTGATTTAAAGTTTTATGAAGTCCCTGCTTTTGTCTATCATAGAGTCTTTTTGCAACAATTGGTGTTTTGAATTAATATATCTTTCTCTTTTTTAAGTTATTAGATATATTTTTCTATGTTGAGTGTTGAGTTGCAAAGAGGGTTACTTATTTTTTTGTGATTCAATGATTATGACAAACAAACAAACCTTCGATGAATAAGTTTAATATCTCATCATCATTAACTTAAACTAATGAAAATATTCAAAATATAAATAGTTACACAATTTTTTTCTTTTATATATTGTTCAATATTTAAATTATTAATGCACAATTTATTTTACTTCTATAATTAAATTATCAGTATATAGCTTTATTTACTCTTGCAACGAAGCATAGGCTTGAAACCTAGTTTTTCATAACACTAGTAGTCTATATAAAGAAAGACTACAATTTTTCTAAAAAACTATAGCCTTATATACTAAACAAAAGACCAATTTTTCATCAAGTGTAATATGCAAAAAGATTGATTTTTCATGAAAACCAATAGTTTATATAAGAAAAGACTATAATTATGAAAATTTGAGTCTAATATACTAAAAACAACCTAGTTTTTAATTAAAAGCAATATAAAAATGGCTGATTTTTCAAACAATTGTGGTATATATATGAAAAGACTACAATTTTTCGACTATAGTCTAATATACTAAACAAAAGTTCAATTTTAATCAAAGGGTAATATTAAACAAAGATTGTGTTTCTTTTATAAGTAATGCAATCTTTCTATTCTTTTTATTTATGTTTTAACAATGATTTTTTTAAAAGGTGACCTTTGCTACTCATTTTCTTTGGGTTTTAACTACAGTTATTTAAAAAGAATAGTCGAATATATTAGAGCATAATATTAAATATATAAAACCATAATCTAATTACTATTATACATAAGGCTACAGCTTTTCATAAAAGCATAGTCTAAAATACATATAGACTATAGTTTTTATAATTAAGTAGTCTTTATTTAAGTCTTAATTTTGTTTCTCTTGTTTGTTTTTAGTTATGTTCTTTCACAAACTCACTCGCTTTTTGCATCTACCTCTAAACTCTCATTTCTCCTTCAACTTCTCATCTTTGATTCTATTCTACCACCTTAAGCTTTTACAATTGGACTCACCTCTCTATTCTCTTTGTCTTTTCCTTTACTATCACCCCTTTAGCTAAAGGTTCTTTAAACATTATTTTCTAATTATCTAATTTTATTTTTCTAAAAGATTGGTTATGCTTGAAGTTAACTTTTATGCTATACAATATTTTAGTTTTTGTAGCTAAAATTTAGGTTTTAAAAAATGTTCAAATTGCTTAAACTTAACTCGAAACTCTATGTTAACAATTATATATATGTGTTTTTGACAAATATATATATAATGTTTAGATATATAGGCAAAGAAAGTTAAAGAAGAAAGTAAACATGTGTTTCCTAACAAGGTGGAAAAGTTTAAAGAAATTATTTAGCATCAATTTCAAATGGCAAAAAGAAAGGAAAAACAATAGGACACAAAACATTGATTCAACCGGTTACATTTTGAAGCAAGTAAACCAAATTAACAGTGGAATTCAACAGTAAAAGGTAGCCTATGAATGCTACTGCAAAAATGATGGTCAATAATATATGAAGTCTAGTACAAATTATAGTCCCCATTACAGTGTAGACATCTACTTTTATTTGAGCATGTTTAATCAATCACGATGCTTTGAAATTTGAGAACCAAATCTTTTCCATGAATTTTTAGGCTTTGCAAAAATTCCATTGTTTTTGAATGAATTGAGTCTTAGGTTGATACAAGAAAAGTTTATAAATCAAGGAAAAGGTCTAATGTCAACCTAAAAGTCAACCTAGTCAAACTTTCGAACTTAGTTGAATTTAGTTAAAATCGGATCATTTTTAAAACAATAGAACCAAAGTCATTAGATTCATAAAGATTTTAAAGTAAATATTTAGTTTTGAGCAAAATAGGTGTTTTGACCAAAATACTCATGATGTGACCTGAGTCAAAGTTTATCAAAATTAGTTAAAATCACTTGTATGGTCAAGTTTTGTCAAAGCCTGATGTTTAGAGAGAAAATCCTTAGAAAAACATAATTTTGAGTTAAAATGACCAAAATGCCCCTTGATCAAACTTGGTCAAATTTGATCAAACTTGGTCAATTTGTGATTGACTAGGACTATTAAGGCTTATTAGTAGTAAAATTATGATTTGGACTTTTAAAATCTTGTTGGACCTCAAAAAAGGTGAAATTACAAAAAGCCTTTTAAGGGCATTTTTATAATTTTACCCTTTTAGATCGATTTTTTGTGAAAAGCTCCAAATCATGTTTAAATATTAGTTTTATGAAATTTGATGCATTAAAAATCCTTATTAAACCTCAAAATGAGTGAAATTACTAAAATGCCCCTTAATTATGTGTTATAAATTTTTAGAGCCATTAAATTTAAAGGTACAATGATCCTATGGCCTATATTGCAAGCTTTGGGCACCAAGTTTGAAGAAAAAAACAAAAGAATTACTATCCTTGGATGCATTTTAATCCAATGATTGAGAGGGGTGCTTGGCTCTATAAATTGACATGCATGGAGCTACATGGACTTTTTTTTTTCCAGCAACCATAAATTCACAATTAAAAAACTTTTGAAAAAAAAAATCTCTCTTGTGAAATTTAGCTTTTTAGGTAGTTTTCTTACTTTTCATGCATTTTTCATCTTCATCCATGTAGTTTTTTCAATCCTTTAATGGTTTGTGAGCTACCACTATGTGTTTTAATGAGTTTTTGGTGATACAATCTTATGATTATGTGTTTCCCTGCTTTGTGATTTATTTGCTACATGTTTTTTATTTTAAAGAATGGTTTTCTTCAACTAGTTATTTTGGTAGTTTGTTATATGTTTGATAAATGTTCTTACTAACAAAAATGGTTTTCTTAAATATTGCTTTCTATGTGTTTGATGAAAATTTTCAAAATAAAAAGTAGTATTGTAGAAATTTTCTAAGTATTTGAAAAAATAAGAATGTGGTCATTTACTATGTTTTTCAAGGCCTTAGTATTGTCATGATAGTTTAATTTCATTCATCACCTGTAATAGTTTAATTTCATGTTTAACACTTATTTGGCATAAATTTTATCATGCATAGATGTTGTGGATTTTTTAAGAAGTTCATAAAAATCATGGAACCCTTAAAATTCCCTAAACTCTAGGTCAAACCTAAACCCTAAAGCCAAACCCTAAATCCTAGCCTTAACTCTAAACACCAAGTTAAACCCTAAACCTTAACCTTAGATGAAATCTTAAACTTACTCTAAACCATATACTTAATCTAAACCATAAACCTTAAAATTGAAACTCTAAAACCAAAAAACCTAAAACTTATCCCTAACCCTAACACTAACCTTAGTCGAAACCCTAAACTTACCTTAAATCCTAAATCACACCTAGCCTAAACCTTAAATCTTGCCCTAAGCCCTAAACCCTAAATCAAACCCTAAACCCTAAACCTAATCCTTAACTCCAAATTTGACCCAAGCCCTAAATCCACCCTAAAACTTTAAATTATCCCAACCTTGAAATAAGTCAAATCCCAAAACCTTGAACCTATTTCACACCCAAAATTAAAAACATTTGTATGAAAATCTCATATGAAATAATTTGTTCCTAAATGCAACCTAAATGGTAGGGTATTTAGGAAATTTTATTTCATTTTCATATGATTCCTTAACCAAAAATGATAATAAGATTAAACAAAACAAAAGAAACAAAAACATGATCTTATATATAAATGGTCGTACCTAAGCTATACTTAAAGATAAGAGAATCTAGGTGGTCTTTTTATATTTAAGGATCTAATTTCAACTTTTCATTTAATCATTATGTATGACATTCATTTGCATATGTTTATTTTAGATTATTGTTTGCTTTCATTTCACAAGCATATGTCTTTTAATTACTATTATTTATTTTATTAATTGTAGCATCATCAGTTTTTTTGCTAAAAATTCAAAAAATATTGAAATAATTCTTGATATTTTACCTTGAGGTTGGAGAGTCACTAATAATTATTATTTATAGAAAATATTATTTTCATTTTAAAAGAATGTTGTGGTGGATATTAGGCAAAAAAAATTATCTTTAGATTCTGCCTAGATGTTGGAGAATTTTAAGGTAATTTTTTAACATAAAAATTTTCACAATATTCCTAAATAAGATTTTTCTTCCAAAAAAATGAAAGAAATTACCATCAAATTTCAAGTTGAAACCATTTTATCCAATACTAAAAATATAAAAGCATGATTAATTGCTATTGTTTTTAAATGGGTGTTATGAGAGTGCTAATCTTTCTTTATATGTAATCGAACTCTTGAACCCAATTCTATTTTTAAAAACTAACATATCTTTTTTGTAAACCTTAAACTCATTTTTCACTTTATTAAAAAAAAAAATTTTAGGTGACTAATCATACTTAATAAAAAGATTGGTGGTGACTCATTGTTTTTTGATTTACAAAATTTTATGTCTTGTAAATGGATTTATGGACCCATATGTTGTGACAGCTTGGCAACACTATTAAGGATTTTTTTTTGTGACAGCTGGCGTCAAGTAAAAAATTAATCATGTGTTATCCTAAGTTTTGAATATAATGGTTTTAGTTGATATTTAATTTTAATTCTCTTCATTTTAATTTTTTTTAAAAAATATTGCATCTTAGTTAGCATCCTACTTTGATTTTGTCATTTTTTCTTCACTTATATTATCTTAAATGATATATCTCTTTACACACACTTTACATATTCACTTCCATACATTAGTTCTACACCCAAACTTTATCCATTTTACGAGGAAATATAGTATCTACATTCTCTTAAGGTGATAACATCTATATTTGTAATGAAACACTCCATTTAAATTGAACCGTTTTCCATTTATAGCCTGTAATGA
The DNA here is from genome assembly GCF_047325235.1 of Durio zibethinus. NCBI lineage: Eukaryota > Viridiplantae > Streptophyta > Magnoliopsida > Malvales > Malvaceae > Durio > Durio zibethinus. Next base: position 7,713,428 of record NC_143174.1, on the reverse strand, counting down.
GTAAGGATTAAGGTGTCTTACTAGTCTATAATAGGCGATTATATAAGGAACAATTTGAATACTTTTAGACTAATAAATCTTAACTCAGCATATAGTGAACCTTAGGGGACCAATGATGTTGCACTCTTTTTTGTATAAGTTACCCAAAATCAGGACCACGAGAGATCATTTCTTGTTAAGTTTTTTAGATTAATAATAAAATAAGAAAATTTCATTAAAAAACAAAAAAATATTTTTTTACTCCTCTTACTTCAAACAAAAAATTTCTTTTATTCTTTTTGGATGATTAAAAGAAAAGATAAACCAAGTTGTTTTGTATTTCTAGTGTTTATATATATTTTTTTAGATATTGAATTTAAAAAAAAAAGAGTCTTGGAACTGATTAAATTGTCTAGTGAGTCTTGTAAAAATGATTTGATAGAGAGTTCAAGGGAAAAAAAACAAAAAATGAAAAAATGGAGAATAAAAAAAGAACAAAAGAGTGAAAAACCAATGATTAAGGATTTGTAAGAAGTTTGTTATCTCTTTTCGATCCATTCATCATTATTGTGGTTTTTATATTTTAGGCCTTATGCATAAGAAATTCCATTTGTAGACATATTTACATTTTTATTGTATTCATACATTCAAAAACATGCTTTATGTGTCATGCAAGTTAGGTATTGTTTTGTGTATTTCATTCAACAAAGTAATAACATGGACTTTTTGCTTAAATCCCTTGAAATTAAATTTTTTTCTTAGTCAATAATAGAAAGGGGAAAATGGGGATCAACTGGAAGCTATGATCATGATTTTAAATTTCTCTAACTATTTACTCTTTCCAAATTATGCACATTTCATCAAAAAGCTTTATCATTTAATCATTCATTTGCTCATAAATCCATTTGTCCATTCATAATAATAGCCCTGAAAATAGTCAATACGATTATCGACAATTGTTATACTTATTAGAGGTAAAATGAGTTTCTTCAAGTTTAATCTTGGCAATTTTCTTTTAGGATTAGGAAGACATCGAAAGGATAAAATAGCAATTTCTTCAACCACTTCATCCTTTGAATGTCCCTTTTCCCTAGCTTTTTCACCTTAAATGTTCACAGAACAAAAGATCAATCAAATCCATCCTCAGAGTTGTAGAAGAACAGAAGTTAAAGCACACCATTCACTTCAAATGTCCTACTAGAGTTACTTCCTTTACTTATCAATAGTCATGTGATCTCCATCGTCCCTACAAAGCCTAGAAAGGCTCTTTACTCAATGTGGTATAATCCCATACCAAATGTGAATACTGTGGAGGCATTGAAGGCATTCTATAGAAAGTTACATGTATTTAAAGATGAAGCTCAATCTTTGAATGAAGCCAATCTTGCAAGATTTAGAGAGCTTGTCAGTGGCTATGATAATTAATGATGGTGGGATTAAGGATCAAAGTTTTAAGGCCAACATGCAAAGTAGGGGTAGTTTTAATCTTGGTTTGAGTTTATGAATTTTATTATTTTTTAAGATGTTGGATTGGGTGGAATATTTACACCGAGTGAAAGAACTTTAAGTTTCAATCATTACACAGTTTGTTTGTCAATATTGTCATTTGAAGCATTTTAATTTCTTGTTAGTTTCATAGTTTATTTTATCATTTTTTAGGACGTTAGATTGGGTGGGATATTTGCATTGAGTGAAAGAACTTTAAGTTTCAATCATTACATATTTCACTTGTAAATATTGTCATTTGAAGCATTTTAATTTCTTGTTAGTACATATTTTTATGAATAAAAAAAGAATAAAAAGATAAAAGTTTTAAAAGGGAAAGAATAAAGCCTTACATATTTAGATTTCAAAAACCATAAAAAGGAAAAAAAAAAGAAAAAAAAGAAGGAAAAATCAAAAAATTAAAAAATTAAAAAATTTGAAAAAAAAACTTTTATAATAAAAGTGAAATGAGTCTAAAAAGAATTGGTGACCATTATTAAGAATGAACTATTCCTAATAAATACCCCTATAATTTTTCTCTTAAACAATCTGTTGCCATCAACCATCAAATCATTCAAGAGCCTTCATATTTCAAAGGGTTTAAATTCTAAATCTTTGCTTGACCATAGCAAAAAAAAAAGGTGATAATATTTTGCTCGATGATGAACAATGAAATTGTCAATTTGAAATTCTTAGGTTTCTTGAAAGCTAAGTAAACATGACACCTATTTAAAGATTCTACATGCAAGCACTTTAATATATGTCAAGGCTATGTCGTAGCTTAAAAGTTGTCAAAATAAATGTCACTCGACTTCAAACATACCAGCCTTTCAATTTTCTATCGTGAATTTTCCATGTCTAGTGTCTTGGGGGACATTGACCAAAAAGCAAGACCTCACTACCCTCAAGACAACTTGAGTTAAGACCAATCCTTTTCTTTTTTTAGAGTGAAATGAACCTTTTGACACTTTAAATGAGTTTATAGCACATGACCCTTTTATCACATTGACCTTCGCTAAGGTGGTTTATCAAAATGGCAGCATCTTTCCCGAATTGTGATCCTAGCAAGGTGGAAAAATGTAGGGATTGAAAATAAAACCAAAAAGAAAAGAAAAAAAAAAGAATTGGAAAGAAATAAAAGAAAGCAAAAGAAAATTTGATTGACATCATGCACTTTAAGCATTCAAATGAGTCAAAAAATAAAAGATCTCAATAAGTTTATGAAAAAATCCTTTAAAAAAACCAAAAAATGAAAAGAAAAGTTAGAAATATAAAAAAAATTCCAAGAAAAGAAAATTTTTGAAAAACCTTTCTTCAAACCTTTTTCTAAAAAAAATTACTCTTCAAATTTAAGTAACTGTGCTTAAGATGATAAGTGACCATCTTTTATTATCTTTTCACATATATAAATATATATCCTTTGCTATCCCCTTGACCATGATTTTTTTTTAAATAAACCCTAACCAATGATCACTCTCTATATTAAAGAGTAATAAAAAGATATATTTAAGGGTTAAGTATGGTAAAATCCAAAAAAGAACCCTGCATGTTGAAGGCAAACATCCAATAAAAAGTTTTAAAAGTTTTAAATCCACTCAAAGAAAAGGAAAGTAAAAAAAGAAAAAAAGTAAAAGTGAAAGTGAAAAAAAAAAGAAAAAAAAGAGAAAAAAGGAATAAGAAAAGAAAAGAAAGAAAAGGAAAAGAGAAAAAAAACTAAAATGATTAAGTGGAAAGTATAGGAAAATGATAGGATAAATACCTTAAAGTGAATCTTTCAAATCGGAAAGAATAACCTTTGGTTTAATCACCTTTAAACATTTATTTTGAGCCTATCCCTTTTTTAAAAACCCCTAACCTTGGTCTACATCATATTGGATCAGTCATGAATGCTTAAATTGAAGAATTTCTCTTTAAGGAATAACCCTAAAAACTTGTGAGACTTTTGTGTACTTTCATTACCCAACTACCCATTTGAACTATTATAGACACCTAATTATATTTGGGTAAAATTTCACCATTTGTGAAGCTTTCAAAATCCAATCTGGTTCAAATACAACATTTCTTTAATTTTAACAAGTTTAAAATCAAAATTGGGACCAATTTGAGTTAAAGGCCTCAAGGTCAAACTTGGTCAAACCTAGCTAAAACTTGGTTAAAATTGATCAAATCAGTCAAACTGGATTAAACTCAGTTAAATTTTCAAAATTTACAATCAAATGGGTTTAATCAACCATGGGAATGGTATTTGTGATGCTAAAGCATTGAAAACTTTGATTGCATTTTGATAGAGGCAAAATTATCGAAATGCCATTTAGGGATATTTTGAAATTTAACCTTTCAAAGTCATAGTTTTAAAATATTTGATAATTTTTTATGCATTAAAAACCCCGATCATACCTTAAAAAGTATGAAATTACTAAAATACCTTTAAGGGTATTTTCGTAATTGACTTTCCCGAGGTCGATTTTTCACGAAAGCTCCAGATAATGATTTAATATTATTTGATGATTTTTGAATTATTGAAAACCTTGATTGTACCTTGAAAAGTGTAAAATCATTAAAATACCCTTTAAAGGTATTTTTATAATTTGACTTCTCAAAGTTGGTTTTTTGTAAAACATTTCAATCCATGTTTTTAAATTATTTGATGATTTTTGGTACATTAAAAATATTGGTAGCACCTCGAGAGGTGTGAAATTACTAAGATAGTCCTTAGAGGTAATTTCGTAAGTCAACCTTCTCGAGGTTGGATTTTCATGAAAACTTTCATAACATAATTTCATATTATTTCATGATTTTTTGTGTTTTAAAATCACAAAAATGAATAAGGGAGTATTGTTTTCCAAAAAAATGGCCTAGAAATTGATAACTTTCTAATAGGGATTAAAATAATCTTTTCACTTGGTTCTAACAGCATTAAAATTTTAACCTTTAGCAGTGAGCATCCTAGACCATTTGATTTTTAACCTTTAGCAGGGACCTAAATCCAATGGTGAATGTGACTTTTTACAAAATAGAAAAGGGATGAATATGGACCATTAGATGCACCTCTAATCTAAGGGCCAAGATTCAATTTTAAAAGATATTTTTCATGCTTATTTGAGAGAGAAGGGGGATGTTGAAGAAAAGAAAGAGGGAAGGGCTAGAAAGGAAAAACAATGGAGAAGAAGAAAAAAAAAACATGAAAAGAAAAAAAAAGAGAAGAAAAAGAGAAAGAAAGAAAAGTTGAAGAAAGCTTAAAGAATGTATAATCTCTATTTTTTTTTTTTGTATTCATTACATCTTTATCTCATTTTCATAACATTTTTACATTGGTTTTTCATCATTCTTTTTTTTTTTTTTTATCAAAGCTTGAATCAAATTTCATCAAAGTAGTTCATAGTTTGGATTGAAGTTAGAGAATCAAGCAACAAAAAATTCAATACCACCATTAACACCATATAGAGGTACAGCTAACCTCCATTTCACCATGGTCGAACCTCCTTATGGTTCTTCTTGTTGATTTATTTTCTTTTAAATGTTATCTATGATAATTAAATGATGAGTTTACTTATGTTTTGCATGAATTTGGAATAGTTAGTGATGTATGTTGGTGTTTGATTCATGTTCTAGTTATTCGTGGATTCTTTGCTATTTTAGCTTGTTATATGTTTGATGGAATTCTTCTTTTGATTAAAATGCCTTCAAGTGATGAATATTGTGATGTTCAATGCATTTTTTAGTGAAATAAAATGAAAATGTGATTGTGAAACTGCCATAGGACATTCAACCAAGGTAATTCCATGCTTTGTTGAAACTTGTTCTTTATTTTGTGGCTAAATGTTGCTTGATTCCATGTGTTTGATTATGTTTTTGCTATGTTTTTCAAGTTTTCAGTATGTTTGATCCAATTTTCAATAGATAAAATGTTAGTTTAATAAGTTATTTAGTGTTTTTATGTTTGTTTGATTGATTTTTAAAAAAGAAAAATGGTGGAACATGTTTTTCAAAGTTTGACAAATTTTAGTGTTTAATTCATTTTCCTCAGGTGTTCACATACACATCTTATTTGTAATTTTATTGTCTTGCACAAGTAATATGCATCCAATATTTACATTTTTACCAATGGCATTGTTGTAATTTATTTAAGTTACATGCTTTTTCCCATGAAACCCCAAGTTTGAAACCCTAAACCCTAAACCCTCAAAACTTGAACCAACCCTTGTCCCTCATTCATGCATTTGCATTTCATTTTACTTTGTTACATATATCCTTAAATTGTCCTGCATTCATACCATGTCATTCATATCATACATTATTATACATGATGTTTATGCATATCATGCATTTATTTTCAAAAATGAGTTTTCAAAGTAAAATATTTTTAAATAAGATAATATATCAAGTAAATATAGTCATCAAGATTTGGCCCAAATATAGGGGAGTCTCGGTGACTATTATTTATGCGAGGTATTATCTCAGTTTTGTGAGATAATTTGAAAACCCTTATGTTAAGGATATTTTTAAAGTTTTACCTAAATATAAGAAAGTGAAAAAGTGTCTTGATACTTAAGTTATTTTCATTTTGATCCATAAAAAAAATGCTTTGTTTTCAAATTTCGATTTCTTTTCAAAAAGAAAAAAAATTTAGTTTTTTTCTTGAATTAAGAAAAGGAATTAATTTTAAACACCCAAATAAGACCATTTTAACCAAAGTTTAAGGATAACATATAGCTAAATGGTATCGTCTTCGACGGGTACTATAGGGGTGCTAATCCTTCCCTACGTGTAACTGACTCCTAAACCCTAAATATGATTTTGCATACTTCAATTTGTTCTTATTATAAAACTTTTAAAATCTTTTAAATGTTTCATTAAAAGGACAAAATATTTTTAGGTGGCCAACAACATTTTAAAAAAGATTGGTAGCGACTCCTTATTTTGATTTTTATAAAAAAAAAAAAAAGCTTTTTAAAAGCCCTATTTTTCATTCCCCATTCATCCGGTGCTTAAGTCACCACCCTTGGTCTTGAAACATTGTGATAGCTTGGTGACTTCATTGGGAACACACTTTTTAGAGAGTCAAGCTAAAAATTGACTGAATACTATCTTAAATTTTGGTTTAATGGTCCTAATTGGTGTTTAATCTTAATTTCTTGATTTTAATTTTTTTTTTAAAATCAAAAATTGAAAAAAAATAAAAAATGTTTTGACTTCAATTTTCTTGTTTTTAACAAAGAAAAAAAAGTGTGTGTGTTGCATTTCATTCATATTTTAATTATGTCATTTATTTTAAATTTTATTATTTATCCTACTTTTAATAATTGTGGAACATTTAGGATAGGGGTATTTTAGGAATGTGTGAAAGGTTTGTATATTCATTCGCACACACTTATAGTTGCATTGCGTGTATAAGCTTTATACCCAAGCTCTATCCTTTTTAGAAAGATGTAAAGTAGCTACGTAAGGGAAAAACCCCTATAATGGCTATTGAAGCACTCCTACTAAGATTAAACCATTTTCGCTTGTAACTTGTAATGAGTGAGGATCAGGGTACCTCATTAGTTTGTGATGGACAATAATGTAAGGAACAATTTGGAAACCTTTAGACACTAATGAATCATCATTTTCACAACCCATACCAAATGTTCATATAATCTCCCTTAAATAAAAGATGAAATCATTGCTATCTAGATCAAAAGATATTGGAAAAATTGGATAATTTTGCTTGTTAGTGAATTTACCCTAAGATGTAGGCAAAGAAAAATTTTAGGAAAATGAATAAAAGAGAAAAGGAATCAAGATGTCAAACAAGGATAATGAGAGGGTATGGCCTTTTCAACAATTATGCCCCAATGAAAAAATTGAAAAGTTTGAGCTTAGTGAAGAAACTTGCGTAGTGATGTGTTTGGAATAGTCTCAACATCAAATTATCGAAGTCTAGAATCATTAAGAGAAAGCCTCACGTATTAGCTTATAAAGAATTTTCCAAAAAATATTTTGCAAATTTCATTACTCACAGCTTTAATGAAGGTTATTAACTTGGAAATCCCTTTTTGCCAAGTGAAAATCAGGATCATGGGACTTGAGAAGTCAGGCTTTGAATGGTATGATGCTCAATTGAATTGAAATATAAAGTGGCAAGTGAAACAACTGGGTATGTTAATTCTTGATAGTAATAATCAATTCTTTTAAAATTGTTTGCACAATAATTTTTCCTTTACCAAAAAACATTTTTTAATCATGAAAAGAAATCATGTGGGCTTTTATTGTTGAACAAATTTAAATTCAAAAGGATGAAAAATATATATACAAATACATGTATGTTGAACATAATGAAAAAGAAGAATTCATATTCAAAACTATGTACAAAACTAAAAAAGGCAAAGATTCTCCCAAACAAATGAAATAATACACATACAAAGATGTTTACATGAATAAAAATATATATGTAAATACATGTATGTAATACATGGTAAAAAAATTTATTTAAAGCTACATACAAAATAGAAAATACAAAGATTGCCCCCAAACAAATGAAAGAATGCACATACAAAGATGTTTACACAGATACAAATATATATATGCAAATACATGTATGCAATACATAATAATAACAAGAAGAATTCATATTCATAACTATGTACAAAACTGAATAAAAAAAGTAATAAAAAAATTATTCTATAATTTATAAATAGGCATTCACATCTTTTTATATATGAAAAAATGAAATAAATAATGCATGAATGAATGGATAACAAAAGTATATGTACAAATACGGACATTTCAAATTTTCCCTTATTTTAAAAAAAAAAGAAAAATGTTATAAAAACATTTTTATTTTTTTTGTACAAGTTCAAAATTATCTTAACAAAGCATAAATATAAACAAATATAAGGTGAATGACAAAAGAAGTCCCTTCATGTGTCTTATTTTAGGGTTTTTTTATACAAAGGGGAAGGATAAGGCTTTAACCTATATTTAGATCCTTATAGTTTATGTACATACTAGGTTTAAAGGCCTTGACAAACTAAAGGTTCATAAATTGTTTCTTACATCATTGTTTATTATAGACTACTAAGTTACCCTAATTCTCACTCATCATTATAAGCTCAAACAGAGAGGGTTTAATTTGAGTGAGAATTTTCATAGCTCACACAAAGGTTACCACCTCACGAGAATATAGGTAATTGTTTCCTCCTTCCTAATAAAGGATAAAGCTTGGGTATAGAGCTTATGCATGAATGCAAGACTGGTGTGTGTAAAGGAACATGCCAAATAATCAAATAAATTGGCGTACATAAAGAAAAAAAATTAAAATCTACAAAACAAATAAGAAATCATAAGCAAATAATTTAGTTCACATGAAAAAAAAAATAATTACATAATAAATCCATCAACTCAAGGCTTAAGATAACATAGAACTAATAGTTTGACTCTCTAATGTTCCTAATGGGGTCACTAAATTGTCATAACATTTAGGTTCGAAAACCTATCCATTAGACACAAAACTATGGAGTCACCATCAATCATTTTTACCTTGGTGTGATTAGCCACCTATGTGAATCTACCCTTTTTAAGGTTATCCTAAGTTTGACTAATGGTCCTTAAAACGAACAAGTTTTGGTCTACATCAACAAAATTAAAGTTCAAGAGTCAGTTACATGCAAGAAAGGTTTTAGCACCCCATTACGCCTAAAATTGGTACCAAATTAATTATATGTTATCTTATTTAAGCCTTACTCAAAGATTGTTTTTTATCGTACAAACAAATCAATTTCAATCCTTTATTTATTTACACCACATTGTTATATGAAAATTCTATTAAAAATCAAATCATGCAAATATAAAAAATATCATACCAATAAAAATTCTATAAAAAATCATGCCAAGACATCATACAATAAATATCATAACAAATATCATGCCAATAAAAATTCTATAAAAAATCATGCCAAGACATCATGCAATAAATATAAGAAACATCTCACAATAAATCATGCAAAATTATATAATAAATCATCCAATTAAATTCAACCCATGAAAATAACATATTAATAATCATGCAAATATATTAAATCATGCATTAATAAATAATCATACAATAATATTAAATCATACAAATAAATACATAATCATGCTATAATATTAAATCATACAAATAAATAATCATGCAATAATAATAAATCATACAAGTAAACATCATGCAAAAATATATATTATTCATGCCAAAATGCCACAAAAAAAAATCATGCAAACTAAAATCAAAACATGCAAATAAATATGATGCAAAAATAAAAGTTTCTTTTTTTCTTTTCTTCTTCAAAGTAATATAAGGAGAATAATAAAAAGAATTAAAACAACAAATAGAAAATAATAAAACAAAACAAACACAAAAGACCAAATAAAAGAAAAAAAACTAGTCAAAGAGGATCGAGTCAACTGTTAGTATTACATGGGTTTTGGAACATTGATTGGGTTCTCTACTTTCAAATAGTAGCATTTTGCTTTTGTCATAACACATCAAAATCAACCTTTCCTTCCCATGTTACTCTTTTACTTTTTTTGTTTGAGTTTCAGATTCTATCTTCTTTTTTTCATTGAAAAACACCAAACCAAAAAAATTAGTTTTTAACAAAACCCACTACAACTTCGTTGATCGATTTTGCCACTTCGCTACCATTGTCAAAGACCCTAATAGCAGCCTTGCTCAATTCCACTTTACTTTTCTTCCTTTCCATTTTTCTCTTTAAAACACTAATGCCACAATCCATAGTCCATAGAAAAACCTTTGCCCTCGTTTTGTTTTGCACTTTGACTTTGTAAATTAGGTTGTTGGTGTTGTTGAATTGCTTAAAATTGTTTATTTTGAAACCCTTTGTTTACTATGGCTTTTTTAAATTGTGTGTTGGCTCTATTTGTTTTCTAATGGGTTGTTAAGTACGTGTTGCCAGTTCTGGGTATGTGATGTTGAGTTGATTGTCTACTTGTCAAATTTTAGCTCTATTTTTTTATGGCTACCAAATAGGTCTTTTTAGGGTTTGGGTAGTCGTCGATGGTTCACTGATTGTTGATTTGTGTTAAGGCTTTGTTGGTGAATTCTTTGCTACTTGTGTTATGGAATTTGGCTTTGAATTACTTATTGGTTTTGAAAGCTTGATTTTCTATTCTAGACTTGTTGCTTTTGATTCTTCCATGGCCGAAATCTACTAATTGCTTTTTTGTTGAATTGCTTATTAATTGATCCTTATTGCTACCGAATTCCTTTACTCTTGATTTTTTCTCTGCTTCACTTCTGTCTGTGTTAGCTAGTTTTTTATCTTGATGAATTTTTTTTTCTAATTAAGGCTATTAGATCTGTATTGGTTGTTGGAAGATATGGGTGGGTTTGGTTTTGACTAGAAATTTAGGTTTGAATGTAAATTTTGTCTTTGTGTCCAATTACTCTTGAATTTTGTTACTTTTTATTCACTTTTTTTTGGCTGTAGAGAATTATTTGGTCGATTATTGCTTCTTTGTTTCTTGAAATACAAAAATCTTATTGCCAATTACTTTTGTATTGATTATGAATTGTTGCTTACTAATTGCTTTTGTTTCACTGTTGGATTTTTATGTCAATGGCCTCTGATTGTTCTTTATTTGCTGCTATCTAGCCACCCTCAATTAAGATGCTAATGCTTTTCTTATAGCAAATTCTAGTCCAAAAATTTACTAGAAAGATTTCATGGAATCAAATCTATCAAGATTCAATTTTAACTTTACATAATTCTTTTTCTTTTTTTAGGAGAATTGGAGCCCAAGTATTGCCACATCCAAGTTCAATAATTAATTTTTAGATCTTGAAGACAAAATCACAATCTAAAAAAAACCACCAAAAAACTCCACATTTAATAAATAACAAAAATAAATAAAACTATTTTGGGTCCTTTTTATTTGGGCTTAAAATCCAATGGCATAATTAAAAACCCAATATCAAATTAAAGCTTGAAGTCCAATAATATGGATAACTCCGATCATAATAGGATGTTTACAACAAATATGTAAAAATTGAAAAAGGTAAAGATTGCCCCTAAATAAATAAAGTGATGTACATACAAAAATATTTACATAGGTAAAAAATGCATGCAACACATAGTAGCAACATGAATTAATATTCACAACTATGTACAAAATTGAAAAAAGTAAAAAAAAATTACTTTTTAATTTATAATTAGGCATTCACATCTTTTTATATATGAAAAAGTGAAATAGAATATTGCATTAGTGAATGGATAACCAAAATATATGTGCAAATACATGTATGTACCGGATATGACCCTAGATCATATAATAAGAAGATAATGCAATCAATTCAAAATCTCATCTATTTTTTTTTCATTTTTCATTTTTTGTTTTCTGAATAAAGAAAAAATTAAAAACATTTTTATTTTTGTACAAGTTTAAAATGATCTTGACAAAACAAATATAAGGTGAATGACAAAATAAGTCCCTTTATGTGTCATTTTTTATATAAAGATGAGGGCAGGGCTTTAACTTAGGTTTAGATTCTTAGGGTTTACTTACATGCTAAGTTCAAAGGTTTAACCATCTAAAAACTTCCAAATTGTTCCTTATATCATCGTCCATTATAGGCCAGTAAAACACCATAATCTTTATCCACCATTATAAGCTCAATCAGAAGGGGTTTAATTTGAATGAGAGTTTTCATTAGCTCACACAGAGGTTATTACTTATTACCTCACAAAAGTGTAAGTACTTACTTTCTTCTAAGAAAGGACAAAGCTTGGGTCTAGAGTTTATGTATGAATACATGTGTGGTGCATAAAAAGATATGCCAACCCAAATAATCAAATAAATTGGTACACATGTAAAATCAAAATCTACAAAATAAACAAGTAGATTAGTACATAGAAAAAATCATAAACTACAAAATAAGCAAAAGGGTTAGTGCACATGAAAAATAATAAATAATTACAAAATAAAAACCATCAAAGTAAGGCTTAAGATAATAGATAACTAACTAATAGCTTAACTCTTTAAGGTCCTTAGTAGAGTCACCAAATTATCATAACGTTCAAGTTTAAGAACTTGTCAATTAGACACAAAAAAATGGAATCGTCAACAATCATTTTTATCAAAGTGTGATTGGCCACCTATGTGAATTTATCCCTTTTTGAAGTTATCTTAAGTATAAACTAAAAGTCCCTAAAAATAATAGGTTTAGGTTTACAATAACAAAACTAAGTTCGGGAGTCAGTTATATGTGAGAAAGGTTTTAGCACCCCATTATGTACAAAATTGGCATCAAATTAGTCTTATATTATCTTATTTAAGCCTTAATTCAAATGGTTTTTATTCCTTATTTTTATTAATTTCGATATTTATATATTAGAAAAAAAGTTCTTAGGCTTTCACCAAAAAGAATTTTTCTTACCTCTAGAGTATTTAAGATAAACTCATTGTTCACTTGAAGAGGCTTTGTCATTAGATTTATTAAGTATATTATGAAAAATTAGATCTCAATTCCTCTTATTTATTTACAAAATATTGTCATACAAAATACTATCAAAATATCATAGAAAAATATCATGCAATAATATCATAATAAAAGTCATACAAAAATATTATAATAAAATCATGCAATAATATCATAAACCCTGCAAAAATATCAAAATAAAATCAAGTAAACATATAATAATAATATCATGCAATAATATCATCAATCATGCAAAAATAAATAATTCATACAAATAAAATTCATATAAAACATCATGCAAAAATATAGTAATAAATCATGCAAATAAAATCCATGCAAAATATCATGTAAAAATATATATTATAATTCTTCATGCAATAATACCATATAAATATCACGCAAATAAAATATCATAAAAATCATGCAAAAAATAAAAATGCAAACAAAACTATAAAAAAACTTACCAAAGTTTTTTACTTTTTTCTTTTTATCATCATTTTAACTCAATCACAATTAAAAAAAATACTAAAATATAAAAAAATAATAATAAATCAAAAAATAATAAATCAAAAATAAAATCAAAAAAGAAAAAGAAAAAAAAAACCCTTACGATTGAGTTAGGTCAGGAAACGGGTCAAGCAAATTCAGGCACAAGTCAAACCTCCTCCAAATAATGTTGTTTGCTTTCGGTATGTAAGCCAAAAACCCAAAGCCTTCAGAATTTTCTTCTCTTTTTTGTTTCTAGCCCAATAACTTCTCTCTCAAAACTTAAAGCTCTGTATTACTTGATGATTTTAATTGTCGTAATTGCTTCTTTATTGGTGATTTTTTACTAAGAATTAACGTTTTTATATAGGGATTGAATCTCTTTTCAATTTAAAAAATTTTAATGCTAATTAAACTTATCAAGATCTTGTCAAAATTTCTTTTCCTTCTTGTAGAAACTTAATTCCCAATAATTACTAAAATCAAACTCAATCTTTAAATTTAAAATTTAAATAAAATCACAATCTTTAAAAAAAATCAAAATTTATATTTTTTATTTTACCAAATAACAAAACATAAATAAAAATAAAAACATTTTTGAGCCTTTAAATTTAAACTTAAAAAATATCTTTTAAAATCCAATATCAAAATACAATTCGAGACATAATATATATATATATATATATATATATATAAAACTCGAATAAAATTGGATGTCTATAGGCTTAATCCTCGAAGATTTGTTAATTCTCCAATTTCATCCCAACACTATCATGATTGAGGAGAAGAGCAATAATGATGCATCACCACACCAAGCCTAATTTCAAATTTTGAAGAAAAAATGTAATCCTGATGCCAATACTTGTTACTTTGAATTAAGTCAGTTATTTTGGCTTGATTGAGGCTTTAATTTGTTGAATTGGTTTAGATATGCGATTTTTTTTTTTGTTCTAAAAATGTTTTGTTGCTTGATGTAATGCCATTTTCATTTGGAGCTTTATTTCTCCCACAGTCATCAATACACCAAGAAGGAATCACAAGGTGGAAGAAGCACAAATATTAGTGGAAGCACATAAAAAATTATATGAGGAACAACTAGCTGAACAACTTTAAATGTTTGAGCAAGAACGCAATGAGTTGGTGGAGCGTCTTGCACTAATGGAGGCAATAATATTGGGACCACCAACAACCTCAGTACCTATTCTCACTTCTGAATTCTGATCAAGATAGTTGTTCAACTAATAAAAATGCAGTATAAGTAAATGTAGATGAGGATGACGATAAAGGTTAAGAAATGTATGAACTTGGAGAGATAAGTGCAGTTCAGGTAAAAATTAGTTCATGTGCATCTTATTTATTTGTGTCATACCGGTAAATATGGATCTTCGATTGGGATCTCAGGAAATTAATGCAGAGATTTTCAAATTTTTTTATATGACAAAAAATTTTTAAAATATTCTCAAATTATTGGAGTATTTAAAGAATTTTTTTAATACAAAAGATTTCTACTTTGGACAAGGAAATAAATAAGAATTGTTTTTTAAAGGGAAAATGAGTATTTGAGATAATAAAAGAAAAGAAAAAGATTTTGATTGTAATAAAATAAATTAAAGGAATTATTTTTAAATTAAAATTATAATCATTTTTATTAAAGTTAAAGGATAATATGTGGTTAATTGTTATATATATATATATATATATATATATATATATATTGAAATGAAAGCTTTAAGGTTAAAGAATAATATGTTATTAACAGATACTATTTTTTAAAATGAAAGGTATGTATATTAATTTTTTTTTTATAAGTAAACGTATTTTTTAATCTAATTTTATTTTTTCATATCTAAACTTATCTTTTAAATAATTTTAATATTTTATTAAAAGAATAATTTTTTTTAACTGAACAATTACTCTTACTAAAAAATTAATTATAACTCTATTGTTTTTTTTTAAATTGTTGAGTTTTTGGACGAAAATTGTTACACAAGTGGGTTATTTTGGATCAAAAATTAGATTGGATTGAGATTGTGTGGGTTGGCCCAATTTTTAAAGTTTGGATCAATTTTTGACAATTCTTGCCAGCTACTATTTATGTTTTACTATATATGTATTTTTTTCTTCCGTCAACACTTCTAGAAAACTACAACGCCTTTTTTCAACTAGTCAATTTTTATATTCACTGTTAATCTGTTACTAGTCTAAAATATGTAAAAATCTTTGTCCATTGGTTCCTCCCAGAAGATTTTATGTTCATATAAAAGCTAAAAACATCTGTGCTTGAATGAGACGTAATCTATAAACTTTTGACACTGCAGAAATACTAACTTGACGGGTGTTTTAGGTCTACTTGTGGGGCAACATTAATAAATTTTGAATTAAACTTTTAGTGAACTCGAAAGACTGGTATGCAGACCAGTTTTTTAAAATGAAAGATGTGAGTGTTAATATTTTTTTCTTGCACAAACGTATTTTTAAATCTAATTTTATTTTTTCATATTTAAACTTATCTTTTAGATAATTTTAATTAATTTTAATATTTTATTAAAAGAATAATTATTTGGGGTGAACAATTATACTAACAGAAAAATTAATTATAGCTTTATTGTATTTTTAAAATTGTTGAGTTTTTGGACGAAATTTGTTATAACAAGTGGGTTATTTTTTATCAAATTAGATTGGATTGAGTTTGTGTAGGTTGGCCGAACTTTTTGTGTTTGCTACTATTTGTGTTTTCGTAGATTTTTTTTTTCTTCCATCAACACTTCTAGAAAACTACTCCACCTTTTTCAGCTAGTCAAATTTTATATTCACTGTTAGTCTAAAATATGTAAAAATCTTTTTCCATAGATCCCTCTCGGAAGACTTTATGTTCTTATAAAAGCAAAAACTTATTTGATTGAATGATCTAAAAATTTTTGACGCTGCAGAAATACTAACTTGTGGGACACCATTAATAAATGTTGAATTATTTAATTATTTTATAAACGAAAGTCGTAAGTTGATAAAAAAAAATTTTGTTGTAAGTTAAAATATGAATTTCAGACTAAATGTCATATTTACATGAATAAACTATTTAAATTGACAAAGATTTTTCCATGAAAGAGGTTACTGATGAAATCTTATATTGATATATTGAAATTTTCTGATAAAATGCAGCATATGGTTGTGATGCTTTGCTTGTTGTTAGAAATATTAGTATTAGTTTTTGCTTTCCACTAAAATAATTTTCAAATTGAAATGCATAATCTACTACTAGTTAGAACATATTTTAAAGTTTTCCCCCTCACTTTAGAAAAAAATATATTTACTCCTAAAGTTCGATTAAAAAAATTCCCTTTTTCCCCTTTAGTTTAAAAAATACCCACTCTTTCCCCATGAATTTTGATAAAAATGTACTAAATACCCTTTTTTTAAGAAACTAAATACTCTTTATTAATTATTAATCATCTGTTTGTCTATCTACTTTGTTCTCTCCTTTACTCAAGATTTTTTTTAATTACAAAATGTTTTAAAATTAGCTTTCATTATAATTAAATTAAATTCTAGTTAAACAATTATATTCTATTCTTATACATGTTAATATTTTTAACTTATCTTTAATTCAATTATATATTAATTTTTAGATGAATTTATTAAATTCTTTATTCAAAATAATACCGTTATTTAAAAAAGTGATGAAGAAATTAATTAAAACCAAAAAATAATAAAATAGTGAAAAGGAAGGAGAAGAAAAAAAGGAAAAAAAAATGCTTTTGGGATTGCAAGAGGACTCCTCTATTTACATTCATCCTCTATTTACATGATGAATGCAGCACATAGATTTTCACTGTGATATGAAGCCTCAGAACATTCTGCTGGATGAGTATTATAAGGCAAGAATTTCTGACCTTGGATAGGCAATGCTTTTGTTGTTGAATCAGAGCCCGACCAGACCAATAGTACTGCTATTCGAGGAACAAAAGGATATGTGGCACCAGAATGGTTTATGAACCTGCCAATGTCTGTGAAGGTTGATTTATATAGCTTTGGATTGCTGCTGCAAGAACTCACATGTTGCGGAACAAGTGTAGTTATATCAATAAATATGCGCAGTTGCAATTGTACATAAAGTTATCATATGAAATGACTAAGTTTTGCATTTGCACCTTAAAGAAAAAAAAAGAAAAAGAAAGAAACTTCCATTCCAACAGCCGCGTTTTATTTCTGCTTTTACTTTTCAAAACTCTTAAAAACTTTTTGTGAATGAAACTGGTGAGATGGACCCAATCTTATTCATTAGTGCTTGCTTTGCTCAATGTCATTTTCATCAAAAGCTTATCGGCTAATACTGTTGCTTGCTTGTCAAGTGAGATGGTTAGAAATAGATCAGGTTTTAGACGGAGAAACCTGGTTCATTGTAAAAGAGGAAAAGGGAATTTCACTAACTTCTTTTTGTTTTTTGATAATTTTACTAACTTCTTGAAGTAATGGTGTTAAGTATTCAGGTAGCATGTATCCAAACCCTGTGACATTTTTATCGTGTTATTATGCCAGGCATAATTAGTATGATCACCACTTAGTAAACTACATATGCTCGGCTGTAGTATCTGAGTTTTTTGCAAAATATTGCAAATAGAGAAGTGCAACCAATAGCAGCAAAACAGTACAGCTAGAAAAACTGAAGTTGTCCTTTTTTTTTTTTTTTATTCAATGGAATTAATTAGTGGACATGGACAAGGTGGAGCAGGAACCTGAATTATTCCCTCAAGCATCGGTATAACTTGCTTTATGGTGGGTCCGAGAGAGAAGTCTTCCTGAATGCACCATATCACGACCATAACAAACCTCTCCAGCTTCATCTTGTCACTTAAGGCCTCTGCATCATCATCAAAAGTGCCTTCCAAAGAGAAATCACAAGCCCGATGTCATGATCCAATCTTATATAGGGCCATGATTGGCTCATGACATCGGGCATAGGATCTCATGAGCCACCCATGTATAAGGACATAATCGGGTAGAGATGCCAAGGGGATGGTAGATCTCATGTGCTAAGAAAAAGTGTCCTCATTTCAAGCATTATATTGGTTCTTGGTAATATAGCTATAAATCTCTTAAGCTCTTTGGCATCTCTTGCCCCCTTATAACGTCGAGGCTTTGGCACCTTGACCCTTTTCCTTTTTTTCATCGAGCTAAAACTCGACCTAGCCACAGCCATTTGTAGCACACTCATTTGGGCCTTAAGCTTCTCAAACTCTTTCTAGAAGACATTTAATGCATCTTTGGTCTCTTCACCCAAGCTATGTAAAGTATCAGACAACTCCCGCTAGGATGTCTCGATCTTTTTCAATCAATCATAAGTTACCACATGAGCTTTTAAGGCAACCACCGTGGCCTCAAGCTCTTCGATCTTCTGTCAGTCACTAGATCCACCACTTATAGCCATTTTATCAATTCTCTAGTACTTCTCAACTGTGCTTTGAAATCATGTGTCATGGGCTAAGCTTTCTCTCGATGAAGTAATAAATCGTGTAGCACTTGGATGGACGCTTCCACACAAGTCAAGCAAGGATAATTCAATATCTGAATAGGCAACCAACAAGCCACAAATTAATCTCAAGAATACACAACGATATATTAAAGCAAAATGGGAGCACCCCAAGGCAAACCTTGGCATTCTCTTATAAAAAATATTTTATTAATATCGAGAATAGCACATGAGTGCAAAAGGGACATCGAGTCTTTCCACCATCATTGGGGCCAGGGGGTAGCCCTAGATGGGTGGTCTAGCATGTACCTTAACCAATGAAGCAACCCAATAATACGTCGATTGTTCATCCCCTCTAAAGAGCTTAAGAGATTTTATATCTATGCTACCAAGAATGAATACAATGTTTGAAATGAGAACACTTTTTTCTAGCACATAAGATCTACCTTCCCCCTTGGCATCTCTACCCAATCATAACCCTATACATGGGTGGCTCATGACATTCTATGTCCGGTTATAGTCCTATACAAGGTTGGCTCATGACACCCAATCTATCAAAATTGCTTTTTGTACTGCCCCATTATCCATTGCTACATTTCTTCTACAACAAATGATTTCTAGTAGTAGAAACACCAAAGCTATACATATCAACCTTCATAGTTATAAGCATAGTCTTGAATCATTTGGGTGCTACATGCCATTTTGTGCCTTTGATAATAGTATTAGTATAGGATTGATTGATCCCTAAAAGCTTTGATAGCCTAAAGTCAGAGATCCGAGCTACATAGTAATCATAAAAAAGTATGTTTTGAGGCTTTATATCACAATAAATTATTTAGGGGCTGCATTCCTCCTACAAGTAAAACAGTTCTTTTGCAATTTCCAACATAATTTGTGTCCTTTGGCTCCAATTGGGTTTTAGATCCCCAAAGAGAAAGCTCACTAACATCCCATTGCTTAAGTACTCATATACTAGCATTCGATATTGACCTTCATCATTGTATCCAAGTAACTTGCCTAGTTTCTTATGATGTTTTTGAGCAATAACACTTATTTCAGTTTTGAATTCATTGTCTCTATCTTGAACCACCCTGTTTAATTTTTTACTTGCAACATTAGTTCGATCTTGAGAATCTATTTTTATTACCCTTTTATAAACAATGACAAATGTGTTGGGAATTGTGACTCAAATCCCATAAAAGATTTATTTGAGATTTGTTAAATATTATTTGGTGGACAAAAAGACATGCAGAAAAAGAATTCTTGATAGGTAAGTTGACTTGTAGAAGAAGAATTTTAAGAGGAAAGAGATTCTTGATAGGTAAGTTTATCTGTTTATAAATAGATAGAGTCTTTACAGGGTTAGGTATGAGAAAAAGATATAAGAGAGTTGTAAAGTTTTATTGGATAGATACTCCATAAGACTATTAGAGATTTACGTCTTATAGGCATGTATGTTTATATGTTTGTGAGTGGATTAGAAGAGACTTAGATGGTTCACATAGGTATAATACATGGGTGTACATGGATATGTGTTTGTTTAGGTTGAAAATAATCTATAGGACTAGAAGAGATTGAGAGGGCCTATGACTATTAATTATTGAGTGAGATTGAATTGATATATGTTTGTAATTCTTTACAACTAGTGGATTTTATTTCTCATCCGTGGATGTAGGTCGATTAGACTGAATCACATTAAATTATTATCTTTTATGTGCTTGATTAATTGTTTGATTATACTTTTGCTGGCTTGATTGGATAAAAGCTTTTAACCTAACAAATAATGACCAAACCACATTAAATTATTATCTCTTATGTGATTGATTGATTATCTTATTTTGGTTCTATTGACTTAGATATTTGATTGAATTGAGGTTTTTTGCCTAACAAGTAGTATCAGAGTATGGATCGAGCCATGGGAAGAGGCAAACCCAGAAGAGCTTGATTCAAAAAAAGAGTTCAAATTCATGTTTTGAAAATTGATGATCGGTTTGTGTGAAGCATGAAGATAAATAAGAGAAGATGATTGTGAGACTTCAATTACAGGTGGAACCAAATATATCATCATTAAAATAGATGATTTGATGGAATTTGAGTTAAGGCGTTTAAGTTGAGAATACTCTATAAGATTAAAAGAGATTAAGAAGGCATATGAGTATTAATTATTGAGTGAGATTGAATTGATGTATGTTTGTAATTTTTTACAACTAGTGGATCTTGTTTCTCATCCATAGATATAAGTCAATTTAACTGAACCACGTTAAATTATTATCTATTGTGTGATTAATTGATTATTTGATTTCACTTTCACAGGCTTGGATGTTTGATTGGATTGAGGTTTTTTGCCTAACAAAATGATCCCCTTCCCAACTCCTCCTTGAAACCATTTGTAGCTTCTTCGAGCTCCTCATATCTAAAATACCTTAAACTGCTTTGTATGCCATTTTTGTTTATGTGATTTCTTGTAATCTTTTTGTGATACAACAAAAATGATCCCACACATAATATCCCAACCAATACTAAATTGACAAACACAGAGCTACCTAAGAGCACTGAAATCAGAATTATCAATGAATTTTGGTTCTTTTTTACGTATGAGAATGGCATCGCAGGGTTTTTGAGGGCAAATTCAGGTTTTCTTACTTTGAGGATGGAGATGGAATTCACTTGTCTGTCCTGTCTCCCATGTGGAAGCGGTAGTGACTTCTTCCAACAGCCTTTGTCATTGAATACCGCCCCAATACAAATACAATCCTGCAAACAATAAGTTTTGCAGTCTTTTAAAGAACTGCAAGGGGTAATCAACTCTTAATCGGAAGTTGGCGAATCTGTATTTTGCATTTCCACTAAATTGTATAAATCTTCTGCAGAATTCTGGGCATCTGCTTCACAGCCCTGCATGAAATCTGCTTGGCAGTTGCCATACTCGTCATTTGCATCAGATAAAGAATAACTTGGGGGGCATTTGCATGTTGTCCTTTTGTCGGCTTTGAGTAGACAGATACTATTGAAGCCACAAGTTCCACTTCCCAAATCTTGAATGGTCTTAACGACAGTCCAGTTTTCAGAGCTGCAGTGAACTTCTTCGGATAATTGGATAGGGTCAAAACACCATCAAAATTGAGAGTTACTCTGTAATAATAGTGTGCAGAGGGAACTAAATCGTCTGAGCTTAGTAAATATCTCTGATTTTTGTTTCTCAATATGTAAAAGGAACCATCTTGATCAACCTTCACTTGGTAACCAGAATTCGATGAGTTTTCTGCATCATGAGTGCCACTAATGTAATATACAACATAAGCAAAATTGGATTGCAAATTTATGGCATTGAGCACAGCATTTCCATCTTCAAGTAAACGAAACTGGAATCTTCCCTTTGAGAAGTTGTTTTCTTTTTGCCGAGGAGAAAGCAAACTTTTTCTGTTCATTACCTGAGTTGGTAACAACGTATTAGTAGGATTTCCGAAGCTCTTCCACAGTCGTTGAGAACCAGTACTATAAACAACAAAATTGCCTGTATCATTCATTCTAGCATAGGCAACTTCGCCAGTGGCAAAATATGATCTCCATATCACTTGATCATTAGGATCACTGAGAACTAGTCCGCGATCAGTGGTTAACTCTACCTTGGATCTTATTGGAGCAGGCTTATCTCCATTTGCATACCAAACTATGGTGCGGCTTGGTATTTTATAATATCATATGGCAAGTAGGAAAGTTCTTTATTCTCAAGTTGGTGAAATCCGAAGGCAAAATCATTGGAAGGTGAAAGCCAGGGTTTTGCACTGTCATCGATGCGATAGTGCTGCCGACCCGGACATTGCGTTCAGTACTTTGAGCAACAACAAGAGGTAGGAGAAGAGATAGGCAAACTGACAGGAAAGGTGAAAAAACTGAGGCCATTGATAAACGTGTATTGAGTTTTAGATGGATTGAGTTGCCGTGAAGAAGAAACCTTTGACATATAAAGAAGTTTAGAATGCTTAAATAAAAAGAAGCTTAGAATGCTTAAATAAAAAGATTATTTAAGGCCCGTACATAAATGTTTTAAATAATTTTTTTATAAATAAATTAAAAGATCATTTTTAAATTTTTTATATAAAAATACTTTAAATGATCATTTTATAAAAAATAAAAAAATTATTTAAGATGTTTTTGTTAAGTAATATTTTTATAAAAAATTTTAAAAGTCATTTAATTTATTTATAAAAGGATTATTTAATACATTTTTGTATACAAAGACACCTTAAATAATATTTTTATAAATAAAAAAAATCATTTTTATTTTTTAGTATATAAAAAATAAAAAACTTTTATTTATTTATAAAAAGATTATTTAAGATATTTTTTGTAAATAAATAAAATGAACACTTTTAATATTTTTCTTGAGATAAAAAAAGTAAAAAATGTATTAATTGATTTTTTGAATAATTTTTATTATTAAAACAAGTACTAAACGACTTAATTGATTATATTTTATAAATAAAAATAATAATTAAATAAAATATTTATTTTTTTTAACTACTAAAAGCATATTTTTTAATTTAAGTATTTATTATTAATAAAATAAAATAAAAAATTATTATATATGTAAAAAAAATTAATATGCATGAATTTTTTTAATCAAACAAATAAATAAATTTAAATATAAAATATTTTTAAAATAAAAAAAAAATTTAATATTATATCACTTTAGAGATTATATTTTCTTTTAAAATTTTAATTTTCGGGAATCAAACTGCCCGTACGATAAAATTGATGATTGTCAAAGATAAATTTAGAGAATCGTACCATTGAACGTTTTCTGTCATTGCAAACTTTTCTCTCATTATACAGCTAGAAAGCACGTCCAGCCTGCAAATCTTCTGCTATACGTCCTAGGTCTGTGAAATCATGAATTTTAATCACCAACTTATTAAAGATATTTCAAAATTATTTTCAATGTGGAAAAAATGTTTTGGCCGCACTCATTACAAAGTCAGTCCTCTGGAAAGCTCATTCCACAAATTTGGACCAACCTCAGAATTCCAAATAAAATTTGTCCTTCCTGACGCGACAAAACTTGTCCTTCTCAAAGTTAGAAAATTAAATTAATAATAATAATAACTACCTGTGGCTCCCGGAATTGTTTATAGTCATACCTTGATGGGCGACACAATTATTTCACAACAGTGCTATCTCCAATGTGATTGATTCTAGCAACAAATGGCTTTTGCTTTCCTCCTGTTTTCCTTCATATTTTTGCAACCAATGTCTGTTGTAGCTCAAATTGCTGGCAATATTAGCTTTGGCGCTTCTATCCATGCGACTGAAAACTCATCTCCATGGATTTCTCCTTCAGGTGATTTTGCCTTTGGTTTCCGACAACTCGACAACGACAAAGATCTCTTCCTGGTTGCTATCTGGTATAACAAGATACCAGATAAAACCATAGTTTGGTATGCTAATGGAGACAAGCCTGTACCAAGCGGATCAAAACTTGAGCTGTTTTACGACACCGGGCTTGTGGTCAACGGTCCCCAAGGTGAACTCTTATGGAAAGCTAAGACCAGTAACACTACTTTTGTAGCCTATGGTTTTATGAATGATACTGGAAACTTTGTGCTTCTGAATGAGAATTTGCTTGTAGTATGGGAGAGCTTCAAGAATCCTACTGATACGATGTTACCAACTCAGATACTGGAGATAAACGGGGTGCTTTCTTCTCGACACAGAGAGAACAATTTCTCAAGAGGAAGATTCCAGTTTCGTTTGCGTGAAGATGGAAACGCTGTGCTCACTCCCATGGATTTGTTATCAGACAACACTTACGATCCATACTACATCACTAGCACCGGTGATGCAATAAATTCAACAAATTCTGGTTACCAAGTTATCTTCGATGAAAGTGGCTACTTTTATGTATTGAGTAGAAATAATACAAAATTTTATCTCACCCCAAAGGGGAATGTTCCTGCTGCAAACTCTTATCATAGAGCAACTCTCAATTTTGATGGGGTTTTTACCTTGTCTTATCATCCAAAGGATTTTACTGCCAACCAAAGCTGGACTGTTATCAAGACAATTCCAGATAATATCTGCAGGTCAATCTATGGAGAAATCGGAAGTGGGGCTTGTGGATACAATAACATTTGTACACTAAAAAATGATAGCAGGCCATCATGTAAATGTCCACCAAAGTATTCTTTGCTTGATCCTAATGATGAGTATGGCAGCTGCAAACCAGATTTCATACTAGGCTGTCAAGCAGATGGCCAGTGGTCCCAAGAAGATCTATATGATATAGAGGAGCTACCTAATACAGATTGGCCAACTTCGGATTATGAACTTTCACAGCCTTTTACTGAACAACAGTGCAGAGAATCTTGCTTGAAGGATTGCTTGTGTGCCATTTCCATTTTCAGAGCTGGGGATAAATGTTGGAAGAAGAAGCTACCACTGTCAAATGGAAGAACTGATAATATCTTTTATGGCTTAAAGGCTTTTGTCAAGGTTGGGAGAGGTGATCAACTTAATCCTCCTTCTCTGTTGCCAAATAAGAATAGCCAAGAGAAGAGTCAAAACAAATTAATAATTTTGTTGGCTGTGCTTCCGACAAGCTTAGTCATTGTGAGTTGGTTGGGTTTCATATTCATTTACCGCAATAAACGCACAATAGTTCCTCGAGATTCTGATGTGGAAACGAATTTGCGGTGTTTCACCTACAGGGAGCTCCAAGAAGCTACAAATGGGTTCAAACTTGAGCTGGGAAGGGGGGCTTTCGGTGTAGTCTACAAAGGAACAATAACACTGGGGTCCTCTGTTCAGGTTGCAGTGAAGAAGTTAAACAATATAGCACAAGATGGTGAGAGAGAATTTAGAACTGAAGTGAATGTTATTGGCCAAACTCATCACAAGAATTTAGTTCGACTACTTGGATTTTGTGAAGAAGGGACCCAAAGATTGCTGGTATATGAGTTCTTAAGCAATGGCACCTTAGCAAACTTACTTTTTGGTGAGTTCAAACCGAGTTGGAATGAAAGACTACAAATTGCTTTTGGCATAGCAAGAGGGCTTCTATACTTACATGAAGAGTGCAGTACTCAAATTATCCATTGTGATATAAAGCCTCAAAACATACTTTTAGATGAGTACTACAATGCTCGTATTTCGGACTTTGGCTTGGCTAAGCTTTTATCGCTTGATCAGAGCCAAACCAGTACTGCCATTAGAGGAACAAAAGGATATGTTGCACCCGAATGGTTTAGGAACTTGCCCGTAACAGTGAAAGTGGATGTCTACAGCTTTGGTGTCTTGCTGCTAGAGATCATTTGCTGTCGACGAAGTGTAGACATGGATGCTTTAGGATCGGAGAAAATCATTTTAAATTATTGGGCATATGACTGCTACCAACAAGGAACATTAGATGCCATTGTTGAAAATGACGTGGAAGCTTTAGATGACAGAGGGAAGCTGGAGAGGTTTCTGATGGTTGCCATTTGGTGCATACAAGAAGATCCTTCTTTACGCCCCACCATGAAAAAGGTGACTCAGATGCTTGAAGGAGTTCTTCAGGTACCCGTTCCTCCATGTCCCACTCCATATAATTTGACGAACTAAAGGCCAGATCTTGTCTCTGCACAACATTTTATCATCACACTAGATATTTTACTTTTGAAGTTTTCTCAGGCAAGTAATTTTCTGTGATTTTTATACCCTCTTTTAGTTTTAGATAGCGTTGTTATATATATATATATATATATATATATATATATATATATATAAGTTGCATTATTAAGTTCTAAGTTGTCTCTGATGTTTTTTACATGACAATTAAATAAATAATGATGGTGAAAAATTCCCTGATATTTTAAATACAACGTACTTCTACCATATAAAGAAATATTGTCAAAATTTTGTTGTTCATTTAATTTTAGTATTCTCCGATAAAAATGAAGCAGCGAGGTTCCTCTATTTTGTACAACATTTTCTTTCTTATGCTCCAGCTTAAGGTTCCTAATCTCAATTTAAAATCAATCCCAATAAATTTGATACTAGTTACTGATATAATTTTTCACAAATGATCAATAAGACGCAGTTTTAGTCTTCGTTTGTGAATTAAGGTTTGCTGTTGCATCATTTCATGGCAATTCAGTGTGAAAAAAAAAAATACAGGGTGTTATAGGACTCCCCTACAGAAACAGAGGAACCCAACATTTGGTTTAAACTCTTTTTAACTTGTTACTGCAAACAGAAAGTTGTTTGCTGGACAATTTATTCTGTAGCTAGGGATCTCTTTTCCTAAGACAAACTGCATCCTTCCCATGTGGCCAATTGTATGAAACCAGAGACCAAATTTTCTTTCAAAATATCTCTAAACATTTGGAGACAGGAGTATTAAGTTCAATTGGCGGCCAAATGTAAAGGTCGGAGCAAAAATCATTCTCAGCATTACTTGGTTTGCTTCTGTCTATCTTATTATATGGAGGGAAGGAAACGGAAGAAGATATATATGGTAAAATACCATAAACCACTCAGCAATTTTCAGTTATATTAGATTATTACAGAGTGGTCAGGCTTAGAATGAACTATTGCTTCTCCACCTTCCTGATACATACTCAATCAAAATAAGCTTCTTTTAAAAAAAATAAAAATAAAATAAAATAACTGGGAACTCCAGGATTGGTTTTTGTCACAGAGCAGCATGACAATCAAAAGCAGACTATTAAATTATGTGCAATTTTCTGTATCTTTGACCTTTTAAGCCTATTAATGAGAGTAAAAAAAATTGTCCAATGACAAACGGTCTCGGCTGCTTGGCAACGGCAAATTGATCAATATTCTATTCACTTAAAATCAATACGTTTTTGTTATGCTTGATTAGCATTTGTAACTAAAATATAAAGAAAGCACATTTGAATGGAATAAGATTAAGTGATAATATTCGCCTCTAATACTTTTAATAGGCAAAATTTTCTCTAAGGGTTCTTCATTTTAATCATTCAGGAAGCAGCACCACATTTCAAATGAAAATAACGTTAGTTGTATTAAATCAAACTCAATATTCAAATTAACTTAGTTGTTCACAATTATGCACTTCTATTCTACGCGTCTTTAGGTAATCTTCCTTATATAATATCCATTTTTAATCTTTAAATTAACTCAATCTACCTATTGTATATATCCATAAGATTAGATTAATAACTTCTTTTCTTCCTTCTCTCGTTCCATTTTACCTATTGCGTCTCCTCGCATTTCTTGTTGCTCAAACCACTGGCAATGTCAGCCTCGGTAGCTCCCTTTCCGCGGGTGCTGCTAAGTGCTAAAGCAAAACTATGGCTTTCACCATCTAGCGATTTTGCATTCGGATTTCACAACTTGAAGATGAGCATTTCTTCTTACTTGCCATATGGTACAAAAAAATCCCTGGCAGGGCTATAGTTTGGTATGCAAATGGCAATAACCCTGCTCCAAGAGGATCAAAAGTAGATCTAACAGCCGATCGCAGGCTGTTCTCAGCAATCCCCAAGATGCATGAAGTGATGTGGAGATTAGATTTTGCCACCAGTGAAGTTGCCTATGCTTTAATGAAGGATGAAGTTAATTTTGTAGTTTTTAAAAGGAACTCTCCACCATTATAGGAGAGCTTCAAGAATCCTACTGATGTTATGTTACCAACACTGGCAATACAGATCAATGACATGCTTTATTCTGCGCAAAAGGAAACACAAAAATGGACTGAGGAAAATCCTCCGTGTCCAATTCCGGACACAAAAATTGACCAAGATTCATTTATAACATCGGTGTCAGGACTCATATATGGTTGCTGTCTCTGAACTTTGTGTTGGTTGGAATGTTATTTATGGTATTCGCCTCCTACATGACCAAATTCACAAGAATTCACCCCCCTGGATGGAAATGCTGCATTAAATGGGTTGGGGGAAGAACTAGGAAGATAATCTAACATTAGACAAGGAAATATTTATGCATTCATCAATAGCATGGCTTTAATCGCTGTGGCAATTATCATAATTATTCCATGGTTTTTCATTTTAAGTACAATTTGAGGATATTTTAATTGGTAAGGATTTAGACTTCAGGAGAAGCTGATCATCTCCAAATTGGTAAATGTTGTGTTTTCCTTTCAGTTGTGTAAATTGTGTTTGATTTAACTTAATTTAATTTAATTTTATATGTAATAAATAAAATGTTCATGATCTTTTCAAATTTATTAGTTTGTGATCGTGCGACGCACAAATTAATATTTTTATATATATAATTGTACATACAAATAATATTTTTAATAAAATATACAAATTTTATATATGCATATACCCATGTGACATCTAAAAAAATAAAACTTTTAAAATATTCAATGAGTAATATTATTAACGAAAAGAAAAGAAAATGAATATTTCTCATAGCAACAATTTGAATTAACTCAAGATTACTTCATTAATTTTATATTATTTATGTTTATTCCAATTTAAGATAAGTTAATTTTCTTTAAAAACATAAATTTATATGTTAGATTTATAAGAATAACTCACTTCTATATAATTATTAACCCAAATGAATATATAAATAAAAATTCAATTACAAAATTCAAATACACAGATTTTGCGGCCAATACGAATATTTGTATGATGTGCCCCAAAAGTGAACTTTATTGAGGTTTGTGTAGGTTCAATTAAACAAAAATAAACAAAGAAGAAAATCAAAATTCAATTGACTAAGAAGTTACACGCCACAATCAAAAGAATAATGGGTTGATTCACCATTTTTAGAAAAGAAGGAAAGAGTGATAAAAATAAAGAAAATTCACCACAAAACAAAGGTATTGTTTTGATAAGAATTGAAATAGAATGCAATTCAAATTATTATTCTCAATAAGGATGTTCGGCATTTTAATTATTAAGGCATATTCAAAATCCAAAACTTGCATCTTCATCACAAACTTGTTGATAATTAATGATCTTCCGCTTGTATATTCAGTTGTAGTTTTCTCTTCCTTACGATGAAACCTTCAAAAAAACAAAGAAAAATTGATTTCAAAGCATGATATTACTTTCCTTAAGCTTAATTTCGTCTCTATGAAACGAGTTATAGTATACAAAAAGGAGTTATAGTATACAAAAGGGATATAATAGAAATGTCTCCATGATACAAAAAGCTCTATTTGATTTCTCTTTAAAACTTGTGATATCAATTCACTAAACATCTCTTGATGAAAATGAGAATATCAAATTTTAAACATTAATTTCTACAGAAATAATGTCAATGTAACTTTACTTTATTAGTGAAAGAATGAGAAAAAAAAAGTGATTTTTTAATTTTAGAATCATTGAACATACACATAAATGAACTCTTACTGTCTTTACTTTTAGAGATCAAAGAGAATGGTTGTGAGCTTTTAGAGAAGAGTGATGACTCTTTATCCGTATCATTTCACTTAAAAGATGCATCCTTAAACCAAATCACATCTTTATGAATAATTATGGACATAATCATTCACCTCTTTGATAATGAAAGATATGAATGAGTAAATCTCATTCCAAGAGATACCATTTCAGAAAATCACATTTTTTACTGAACAGAAAGGAGGTATTCGAATGCCCTTCATGAGTCCTCGAATACCTTGAAACAGAAAGCTGTTATTTGAATGTCTTACGACTGACATTTGGATACACTTGGCTAAACTTTACTTTTCTAACTCATTCATGTTTCATATGACTTTGGTTTCTTATTTCATTAAATAAGTAACATACTTATTTAATTTAATTAATCTTTCATATTTTGAAAAAATTTCTAATAATGGAGAGGTATGACAGCAATTTGAAGTAGAACAAATTCTCTTGCATGCCCAGTTTGAGCGTGATGTATTGCTTAGCAACTCGTCAACTGCTTTTGTGTGCATTTGGCGTTACATTCATGCTGAAGAAAGACCGATCCACCTATATCTACAAACTTCAATTGATTTGGATTTTCAAATTTGTATAATTTTCTGTACAAAATACATGAAAACGCAATCAAGAAAAAACAATGACCTAGTACCAACACAGCCTGTGTGGGGCGCCTATTCTTCAAAATAAACCCCCAACAAATAAAAAAATCAAATGGATATTTTCTCAAAAGCTATGACCTAGAGCTTTATTCTTCATGTTATGGGTGAATGACATATGCACTGTTCAAAATAAGATAACATTATTGGTTGATTTAAAAGGTTAGCAAACATGGCAACCATCGTATTATTAGATGTATTTAAGATCAGTAGTTTCCATTCAATTGTACTATAAACTGTTATTCAACATCACTATTTGAGTCTCCAGACTGTTAGCCCGTAATCATAGACCAGAGACGGACAATTGTCAAGCATGAACTACGAATTTAAAAACATTATCTGGAAAAAGTTTACGATGGAGAAACATCAGATCTAACCATATACTTGCATGTATTGAACAAAAAATTATTGAAACCCATCAGATACAAAAACAAAAGAAAGAAAACTAAGGATGAGAAGAAAATAATGCTAACAGACAATAAATTAACAGGACATATTGAGTAGAAAAATCGCTAATTCCACAATATAGTTTTAGATTATGAAGGCATTTGAAAATTTTTATCATAATAGCAGCAGCATGAACATCTAATGTAGACTCCAATGGTGAATATAAATAGTAGGCAATGATTGTCATATTGACCATCAACATTCCAAAATTGTAAAATACCCTTTGAAATACATTTCACATAGTATCAATGTGCTTTCTCCCTTTAATGCAGGATAGTAATTAATATTTCTAAATTTTAAACTTTTTTGACAACTCAAAAACACATATCCAAATCTGTTTTTATGTAAACCAAAACAAACAATTGGATAAAACAAAATTAAGAACCAAATATAAATCGAAAACACATAGCTAATTTCAATTTGCAAAGATAAGGCTCTCCATGCATTAATCCTACCATCACATTGGCTTTTGTAATCTCAAGCACATGCACCATCTCTTTCAATTCTAGATTACTCTTCATCTAACCAACAAAAGACAACAAAAAAACCTCATATTAACCATCCAATTAAGTAAGAGGAACAAAAACAACAAAAACCATAAATTTGAAACTATTACCTGAAATATGTGATCTTCATAGAGGCGAACATCAGAGACCTACCATTCATATTGAATATTGATGTCTTTCTTTGAATCTTTGTTTGAATCAAAGATCCACCCATATTATCCCTAAATCTCTCTTTTTCGCTTTGCCTGTCCTTCAGTGTCGATTGTAGGTTACGTTGGACTGGTGATTTCCTCCTTTTTGTGTCACCTCCCCTTTTTCCCATACCTTTTTTGTTGGTGCTGAGCTCCAACCTGAGGGTATTCTTGTAAACGCAGAGAGGAAGGACAGTTAGAAGCAAAGGCAAGGGGTGTTCCTAGCATTTGCATTCCAATGTGCAAGTCAGTAAGGATCAGGTCGAAAATGAAGTGAAAAAATAGGAAGAAGAGAGAAAGATGAATTAGATGAGCTTAGCTTCATAGTGCTTGAGTCTTCATATTTATAGGTAAGCTAAAGAGGACAAAAAAGGCACAATTAGGACAAGGCCGAGCTAAGGTGGCACTGGAGATGTTAAACCAATCTGACATTATAGATCGGTACAAATGATCAAGATACCCCCGATTATCTGCTGAAGACTTTGAGAGAAAAAAGACTACTATATCCTTTTAACCATTATATGCCCTTAACACTTTATCCCCCCATCAAGCGATCTGAGTATCAGATCACCAAATTTATTGTTGATGTTCTCGATGTAGGGTAGGTGGCTATATTTTTCATTAAAAGCCAATATTGTAGGGGGAGATCGATTCTGGATGATGACTAGCTTTTAGCTACATCTGACCTGACGGTTATCTGATCTCACATGTATGTTCCAAAATGAGTACATAATCATTTTAAAAGTTGCTGAGGTGATAATTATCTGAAGTGATTGTGAGAATATTGCTGGAGTTTGTTTGGCCATGGTGAGACTTGTGTTTTCTTTCAAAAATTTGGGCTTAAGCTTTTATTTTGAACCTTAAAAGTGAACCAGACTTCCAGTTTACCCTTGACAGTTGTCCGGTTTGATCAGTTCAATCTGGGGTTCATTTGGTTACGCAGATCTAACAGCATTAAATGAAGAGAGAGATGGTTTGAGTGGGGAGATTTAAAACAAAAAAGACGAAAAGATGTTTACTTGTCGTGGTTCAACACGTGGCATTGATCGTGCCATCCCTCTAACCTGAAGCACGTCTATATAAAAGAACTGGTAAGGCTTCAGCTTTCCATTTTTCACTTTATTTACTCTCAATCTGACCTAAAATTTTTAATCTTAATAACTTTCTTACCTTTAAAATTTTTTCTACACCCACTTCAGTATGCATTTCTAACCATGTCTTCTAGTATGAGTTCTAGAAGGGCTGAAAGCTATATGGTAGAACCAAGTAAAGGTTAGTAAAAACAAGATAACGACCTAATCCCTTATGTTATTGAGGTCGTAACTATACAAAGATGACCTATTGGTTCAATCCGATGTCAGCGTAATGAAAAAAATGTTCGGGCAAGAGGCGAGTAAGTTTTGAGTACTGAAGAGCTATGTGCTCAGATAGACTTTGAACTTTAAAATTCACCTACTTTCCTTGTCTCTTAGGTCAGCCTATCTTCTATGTCCAACTTTTTTTTTTCTTGGGGTATTTCCCCTTTTGGGGTTCAATCTTTTCAACCTCCTACCACTTATACTCTCTTCTCTCAATCAATTTTTCTTGACATTTCATCTTCTCCTAAGGGGCCTTCACTTCATCTCTTTTTTTTCGAGATCAAGCTATTTTCATCTGTTGTTCTTTCTTGGGATCCACCTCTCACCCAAAAGTTAGATTATTCTAATGAAGGGGGTTTTGATAAAGGACAAGAGAAAGAGAGAACCTCTGTAGAAGAAAGTGATGATGAGGGAGAGAGTCCTATAAAGTAGGATGAACTCGTTAAGATCTTTGTATATACTGCATGTGACCTCGATGTGATCTTTAAGAACATGATAAGTGAGCTAAAAGATAAGGCAAATCTCAAAAACTATCCCAACATATGCTCAATTTATCACGTTCAAGCTCTAGGTATCACTTTCTTTTTTTAAAAAAAAAAATACAGTATAATAATGTCGAACTTCTCAGATTGGATCACTGATAGACTAGAGCCATATAAGCTCTATGTATATTGGGATTCATTCATGGCTAGTCTGAGGTTTTCACTTTATCTTTTATTCATTTCAATTTTTAATTATTACAATTTGATTATCACTTAATTCACCGTAAATTCTATTTGGTACATAGTCTCTTTTATTATTTTTTGTCAGCAGCTAAATATTATTCTTTTTCTTCCTCTATTTAGGGAGTTTTTCTCTCTTAAAAAACATCTTAGTGATAATAGGTGATTTTATATCACAGCTCAGCCAAATAAAAAGTTTTTCACGATTGTTTAAGCTCAATAAAGAATTGCAAGCTACTTTTCCTATGACTTGAAAAACAAATGGCTAATAAAAATGGTGAGCTCGAGATTGAGGCTTAGAAAATAAGTACACCCAGCTCTTTTGTGGACATACTGGTGGCCCTTTTCATACCCAATCTAGCATATTGGGATAAAATTTTATATTTTACACATAGGCGAGCTCATTATCGATGCTCATGGGTTGATCTCCTCGGAAGTAATAAACAAGACAAAGTATTGGGGTAGGCTTGAGGTAACCTTATAGGATTTTATTTTAAATTAATTTTTCATCTAACTGCTAGCTCAGTTTGGAAGATATGACTGAAACCAAAAGGGTTTATGATGTCTTCCTATACCAACATGCCTTAAAGCCTAAAAAGGGGAAGAAAAAGATTTAGCTTGGGACCTTATCACGTAAGAGAGACAAAGTGATCAGTACAGCTATACATCACACTTTTCTAAGTCAAAAGTCTAAAGTTAAGGTAGGTTAGGACCTATCTTCCTCCTCGATGCCAACACTACCACCTCCAGCTAAAAGATCATGGTTGGAGATCTTGTCATTTCCTTTTGTAAGCCTTAAAGCTAGGGTACTGAGGCTTAGGTTAAAGGGGATATCCATAGGGTTAGGTTTACTCTAACAAATGACTTTATCTCTAACCTCGATATTGCCAAAAAATTCTACAAGATGATGGTTACTTCTCTTGATGAGTATCTCCTGACCTCAACTCAATTTCTTGTTATTGTTATTATTTTTATTTTCTTAAGTTTTAAGTCTTTTTGTGCAGTCCAAAAGAAGTTTTCACTTTAGCCTATAGAGAACAGCAGCCAAAAACTCTATAATGTTTATCTTGCCATGGGGCATATGCTGAGTGCTGAGAAAGAAATGGCTGCTCTTGTTAAAGAGTATAAAAAGAGCTCGAAGGCATTGAGTGATGTCAAATCAAGCCTCAACCTGTCCCACAAGAAAAAGGTTAAACTAAAGAGAAAGCAAACAAGCTGACAGCAAAGCTAAATGCCATATCGATGGACAAAGCCTTAGCTGAATGGATAAAAGAGTAGACCAAGTAGACACTAAATTATGCTCAAACCAAAATTACGAAGTTGAGGTTTAAGCTAAAAGGTCAGGATAAATGGAAGAAAGAGCTGTAGATTAAGGTTGTAAAGAAGTATAAAGCTTCCGATAAATGTCTCCGAGTAAAGGTAAAATTCTTTAAAAAAAATGTTCTTGATGCCTTTTAGCTGGCCAAGGATAAGGTACAATTTAAATTCTTTTCTCTCGATCTTGACCTCTCTGATATTGATATTAACAATATTAGATTAAAGCCTTATCGAAATTAACCCAAAAAAGATATGGAAGAAGAAGAGAAGGATAAGGATAAAGCCCTAGAAAAAGAGTTGGAGGCCATAATAGGGATATAAGAGGAAGATGTAGAGGTCATCAAAGCTAAAGTCATCCTTCTTGCTTTTGCTAATGAGAGTACTCATCCCGTCACTACTACTATTAATGAATTAATTTTGTAATTTTTTTATTTTTGATTTTGTAAACTTTTGACTTTGAGATTTGCTTTTTGTAAAAACCTCTTATATTTTAACCGATGTATCTTGTTACAAAGAAATAAAAAAGAGAATTTTCTAAGTTTTAGCTTAACTTTATCGCCATTTCTTTCTTACTTGCATAAGTTTGAAAATAGGTAATCGATCTAAGGGTAAATAATTTGGACTATTTAGATTAACGAACATAGTTACAACTTTTAGTTCAAATTTCTTTAAATCACTTAAAGATAAGTTTACTAAAGATAATTTAATTTATGTGTTCACATGCAAAATAGTGCAAGTGTAAGCTCAATTTGGTCCGATCTACTAGTAATATAATTGATTTGTATTTCACATACTTGGAGTGGTAGTGCCATTCACAAAATAATACAAGCGTGAGCTTAGTTTATACCAAGCTATTGATAATAAACGTTTCAGTTATTTGCATTCCACATCCTTAAGATGATGTTGCCATTCTAATTCTGTAATTTGTAAGTTGCATCATAAATGATCTTCTTAACAATATATGGTCCTTTCCATGTCAAGACTAATGTGCCACCTCAGTCATTTACACCTGGAACTTTAACCTTTTTGAGTACCAGATCATCGTCCCTAATGTGTTTGTGCTAAATACTCTTATTATAATAATTGGCTACCTTTTATTGGTATGCTATAATTTGGGTCAGGGCTATGTCCCTTTATTCTTTGGTGAGGTCCAAGTCGACCCTAAGTGTTTCTTCATTTTTTTCTTCTTATGTTAATTTAACTCATAAGCTCGACAGACTGATCTCAACCAGTACTATAGCCTCTATTTCAAATGCCAAGTGAAAGGGAGTTTCATTGGTAGGCACCTTCGTCGTTGTCATTAAGGCTTACAAACCTCTTGGTAGCTCGTCGATCTTTTTTTTTTTTGTTACATTGAGCCTATTTTTCAAAGCTTTTAATATTATCTTATTTATAGCTTCGGCCTGCCCGTTGGATTGAGGGTGGACAATTGATATGAACCTGAGGTCAATGTGAATATTTAAGCACCATTCCCTGAAACTTGGATTATCAAATTGTTTGTCGTTGTCTGTTATTATAGACCGAAGTAGTCTAAATTTGCAAACTATGTTTTTCTACACAAACTTCTCAACTTGTGCTTCCATGGTAATGGCTAAGGTTTCAATTTTTAACCATTTTATGAATTAATCTACTACCATTAAGATAAATCTCCTCTAACCTATGGTCGGGGTGAATGATCTGAAGACATCAATCCTTTATAGCATGAATGGCCACAGGCTAATGATAAGAGTGAGCTCAATTGAGGGAAGGTGTTACACATAGGTAAATCTTTGACATTTGTCATATTTCTTCACCAGTTCGATCACATCTCTTCTAATGGTGGGCCAATAATAGTCCTGTCTCAACGTTTTATAAGCTAAAGGCCAAGGTCTGAGGTGATTATCATATATTCTTTCATGGATTCTCTCAGGACATAGTCTGTCTTTTTTTCATCAATATATCTCAAGTAAAATAGGCTAAAAGATCTCTTGTATAATTTTTCTTCGATCATTATATACTAGGGGGCCTTACTTAACAGTACTTTAGCTCAAACTCTTTTACCGAGTAATACTCTAGTGGTCAAGTATGCTTGAATTGGCATCATCCAAGTTTTTTTCTTTGTGACTTGTCCTACGAGCTTGTCCTCGACGCTTTTATACACTAGTTCCTCTACTAGAACTTGATTCGAGCTTTTCATTGTTGCTTCTAAAGTTAACTTGATAGAGAGTTTGTTATTGAATTTTTTAACCTTAGTATCTTTTTTACCTCAACTTTCTTAAAGCCAGCTATCAAAGCTAATGCTTTGTCGAGATACTTTTAAATTCTATCTTTCTAAACTTTGAACTCCCTATTTACCTAACCAACCACTAGTTGGGAGTCACTATAAGTAGTTATGCATTAAACATTTAACTCGATTGCCAACCTTAAGCCAACTATCAATGCCTTATATTTTGCTTCATTGTTAGATGTCTTGAACTTGAATCTCAAGGTATATGGGTACTATAGCCCTTTCAAATTGATCAGAATAAGGCTAACTCCTTTGTCCTAGCTTATAGTAGATTCATTAACATAGAGCTTCCAATCATCTTTATCTAAAATTTTTTTTTTTAAGCTGTCTTTCCAATTGTACCAAGGTGTGCTCTACTACAAAGTTTGCTAGCATATGTCATTTTAATACCGATCTGAGTAAAAAGTGTAAATCAATTTTACTAAAATCTATTGCCTATTTGATTAGCCTTCTTGACATTTTAAACTTTTGTAAGACTTACCTCAGTAGTTGATCGGTCAGGATATGGATTATGTGCGCTTGAAAGTACGACCTGAGTTTCTTAACCTAAGTGACCAGGGCATAGGCCAATTTCTCTATACTATTATAGTTAACTTCAGGCCCTGTCAATACTTTGCTTACAAAATAAATTGATCATTACTTTTTCTCTTCTTCTCGAAATAAGATCGAGCTGATAGCTTGATCTATACTAGCCAAGTACAGGTATAGTATTTTGCCAATCCTTAATTTAGATAGGATAGATAAATAGGGTAAGAACTCTTTGAGTTCATTAAAAATTTTTTGGCATTGTAAAGTCCATCTGAAGTCAAAGACATTCCTAAAAGTTTTGAAGAATGGTAGACATTATTCTACTGATCTAAACATGAATAAGCTAAGTGCAACTGTTATGCTTGTAACCTCTGTACTTTTTTCACCAAGGTCGGTGTCTTCATTTCTAGAATCACTTAAACCTTCTTGGGTTTTACTTTTATGCCTTTTTAGTTGATCATGTAACCAAAAAACTTGTCTGATATAACCCCAAAAGCACATTTGCTTGAGTTAAGTCTTATATTATACTTTCTCAAAATGTTAAAGGTTTCTTTGAGGTCTTCTAGATGTTTGATCAAACTCTTACTCTTGACTATCATGTCATCTATATCTATCTCCATATTACGACTGATCTGGTCTTTAAACACTTTGTTCACCAATCTTTGGTAGGTTGCTCATACATTTTTCAATCTGAAAGGCATGACCTTGAAGCAATAAAGACCTTTCTCAGTAATAAAAGATGTTTTATCCTTATCTTCTTTCAACATTTTAATATAATTATAGCTGGGATAAGCATCCATGAAGCTGATAAGGTCATGCTCAACTTTATCATTTATTAGTCAATTTATGCTAGGGAAGAATAAGTTATCTTTCGAACAAGCTTTATTCAGGTCAGTAAAGTCTAAGCACATTTTTCATTTTTCGTTGTGCTTTTTAACAATAACCACATTAACTATCCACTCAAAGCAATAGACGTCCTTGATAAAGTTAACTCGTAATAATTTGTCAACCTCTTCTTCAATAGCCAATTATTTTTCAAGGGCAAAAGTTTTTTTTTTACCAAACTAGTTTAACCTCAAGATTAGTATACAATCTGTGGATCATCACTTCAATATCAATTTCAGGCATATCAGATGGTGTCCAAGCAAATAGGTTGATATTATCATTTATGAGTTGAATTAATTAGTCTCTATGCTAAGCTTGGCTCTAATCTGCATGTATTTTTAAGGAATGTTGTTCTAGAATGGAATTGTCATAAGGTCCTCAGTCGACTTGGGTTGGTTTGCATCCGAGTTTGATATTTGAGGGATTATTTCTTTTTGTTCTATTAGGTCAAGATCATTTTTTGCGAGAACAGGTCTTGATGTGATGATTAGTATATTGAACAACTTGTTAAATGTATTAGTAAAAGTGAAGTATATTTTTCATTTAATGCTATATTTTGATCGATGTGTTGGCTCAGTCTAAGTAACATCAAAATTTTTACATCAGCTTATGAGCTTCATCATTTCTACTGTTGCTTCAAATTTTAAAAAATAGAACAAAATTAAACTTTCACAGAGCTTAAGAGCACAGAGTGGCTTATGAGTGCACTTCTTCCAGATCAATCTTATGTTTTGTGTTCTTATTAGTGGTTTCTTACTCCTTATCCATTTTTTATGTTAGTTCTTCTTTGTTTTCCACCTCAATATTGGTTGAGCTACCTGTTTGTTTCCTAGTCCTATCTCTCATTGTTGTGACATAACATTGTCGTACCATGGACTGGCCTCTTCGAACTTTTTCAGCCCTTGTAGGTGTTAAGAATTTCACTTTCAAATGGAGAGCTGAGCCTATGAGCCACATAACAAACTGGCTAGGTCAACTTAATATCTTGTTGTAGATAGATTGGACATCTATTACTATGAACTCTGCGATCAAGGTAATCATTTTTGGCTCTATCTCTAAAGAGATCGAAAGCTTGATAGTTTTTCTCACGAGCACCTATTTATTTCCAAACTCCACTAATGTTGTGGTGGTTGGCTTTAAGTGATCTTCGCCAATCTGTATTTTCTTGAAACAGCCATAGTATATAACATCGTTCAAACTTCCATTGTCAAGTAGGATTTTTTTAACCACATTATTGTAGGTTGTGATCACTATGGCATCATCATGTGGGTGTTGGACCCCCTCTAAATATTTAAAGTTGAATGAGATCGACTCAATTGTATTGTTAGTTTAGAATGTGGTGTATCTTATATTTGATAAAAAAAATTAATTATTGATTAATAAAATTAATTTTTGTATTAATTTTATTAATATTTTAAATAATTACGTTTGAAAAAAAATAATTATCATATGATAAATGGTCATAACTATTTGAATATAAATAGATTATTATTCATAAAGGTCATGATTATAAATCTTTCAGTATAACTATTTTCACTACTTTTGATTAGAGAGTTTGAGATTTTGTTGTATCCTAAAGGTATAATTGCCTTTAAGAAAGTGTTCTTTATTCTTCAAATCCAAAATTCTTTTTTATTATTTCTCTTCTCTTATTTATTTTTTCTAACAATTTTTTGAAAGGCACTCATAAGTCCTTTCACTTTTGGAGCAAAAAATAGCAAGATTATTGTAACAACACATAGTGGAAAGGTTGCATCCATTGTGAGAACTATTCCAACATATGATCTTCATATCTTATCTGATGATAATTGTTAGAAGTTATTTGCAAAACATGTATTTGTTGATGGAAGCCCAATCATGCATCCAGATTTGAAGGTAATCGGTGAAGACATTGCCAAAAGATGCAAAGGCCTCTTTCTAGTAGCAGAAATGCTTGGAGGTCTTTTGCATAGTGAATTAGGCATTGACACATGGAATAAAATATTAACGAGCCCTTTATGGGACATAATAGACAATATTCTTCTAGCATTAAGATTAAGTTATTATTATCTTCCTTCAGAGTTGAAGCATTGCTTTGCATATTGTTCAATTTTTCCTAAAGATTATGAATTCACAAAAGAAGAACTCATTCAATTATGGTGGTTGAAGATTTTTTTACCATTTTTCAAAGAAAATGATGATACAGAAGATAAAGTTAATGAGTACTTCAAGAAGAAGAATTAGGGTTACTCTTGTAAATATTTATGAATAGGATAAACACATGGCCATAATAGTACTAAAAATGATTATAAACTTTTGACAAAAGAATAAATAAGTATTATGTGTATTATATCTTCAATTCTAACACTAAGAATTAAGGTTTAATCTGTGGACACAATCAATTTCGTTAGAATTTTAAGATATATAAGCCAATTAAAGGTTTAAATTGAGAGATACCTTCTTGTATTCATAATATTTATTTTTGTAAAAGATAAAAATTAAGCACCAACATTCCAAGCTAGTGGGAGATTGTTAGTAATTGAGAATGTGGTGCATCCCACATTAGATGAAAAGATTTAATTATTGATGAATAAAATTAATTTTTGTATTAATTTTATTCATATTTTAAATAACTATGTTTAAACAAGAACAATTATCATATAACAAATGGTCATAACTATTTGAATATAAATAGATTATTATTCATAAAAGTTATGATTATACATAAGGTCATAATCATCTGAATAGAAGTTTATGTTTGTTCATTCATTATAAATAAATCTTTTTTCATAACTATTTTCACTACTTTTGAATAGAGAGTTTGAGGCCTTGTTGTATCCTAAAGGCATAACTGCTTTTAAGAAAGTGTTCTTCATGCTTCAAAGCCAAAATTCTTTTTTATTATTTTTTTTCTCTTATTTATTTTTTCTAACAGTCTCTTTAGACCTTTTTTTTCTTAGCCGAAGTGCCTACTGCCATTATCATGCTCAGGTTAAACTTCGTTTTCATTAAGGTGGAGCTGTTTCTTATGATCATATTAATGACCCCGACGATTGGCTTGCTATTGTCAACTCGGCCCTTATTTTGATTTGGCTCTTCTCATCGGGCATCATTTCTTCCTTGATTTGCTTTTCTTTCTCTATTTTGGATGGGTGCTCTATGGTTATTTTTGTAGTCTCTTTTAAACTGGTTTTGTCTTTTCTATCCCACAAATCTTTTTAACTAATCTTACTTTATTAGAGTTTTAATCTTATTTTTCAAGTTGACATAGTCTTTGGTATTATAGCCAATGTCCCAATGAAAGGCACATTTATTTGTCAGATTTTGCCTTGTGTTCTACTTTATTGGCTTAGGCCAACTGAGGTTGGGATTTTTTTCGATTTGCATTAGAATCTTCTTACATGAGGTATTTAGTGCAATGTAGCTTTTTTTTCCATTGAAACTTCTAGCCCTATGTTGTATCCTTCTTAGGTGAGGATCATAGAATTCTTTATCTTTTTTACAATGAGAATAGTGGATAAGCCTCTTTTACCTTGATTTGTTTTCATTGAAGCTTCAATGTTGATGTATTTCTCTGCTATTAGCAAGATGTCAACTAGAGTTTTTAGTAGTTCCAGTGACAATGTCAATTTTAAGTGGTACTCCTTATCATTGAGTCTGTTAGTCAGTGCAGCAACAGTGACTGTCTATTTTAGGTCTTTAACCTGTAGAGCTTTTATGTTAAAAAGTATGACATAACCTTTTAAAGTTTCATTCTGCTCTTTATGAATCGACATCAAGATCAAGGTCATTTTTTTAGCTTTTCGGCTACTTATAAATATGGATAGGAATGAGTGGTTGAGCTCCTTAAATCTAGTGATTGACCTTGGCTCTAAGCTGTTATACCAAATCGAGCTGCACCTTTTAGTATAGTGGCTAGACCTTTGCACATCAGAGCCTCATGTGCCCCTTATATCAGCATGTTGTTCTATAAAGTTTTAAATGACCAAAGGGGCCAGAAGTACCATCATATGTCTCTAAAGTTGTCATTTTAAATCCCTTAAGAGGCATGGCTATGTCAATCTCTTCAGTAAATGGTGAAGTCTCTAAAAACTTGAACTCATCCTCAAATGCTACTAATTTTGTTTTCAGCTCTTTTTTTATGGCTTGCATCCAAACTTTCAAATCTCTATTCGATTGAAGTTAATGGTCTGTTTGTTTTTACTTTTAGGTTGTGGCATGTGTAAAATTATAACCAGGGCAGTGATGAGTTGGATTGGTGTGTTTTTCCTCTTTGGAGGTCGAAAAAGCTTCCACCTCTTCGTAACTCAACTGCTCGACAACATCTTCTCAGCTCGGTGTGACTAAGTCTAACACTTTGAAAACTTGTAATGGGGTTATAGTTTATAGCATCTATTTGAAGGCTTGTATTTACTCGGTTAAGACTTGAAATTGCTCTATGGTTGGCTTTGCCTGTGGTTAAGCTGGGTGAACAAAATACCGATTTTAGTGAGTTTGTATTCTTGCTAGGGCGGCTATTTCTCTATCCTCTTAGGTTCTTGTTCTTGGTGGCAGTATTTTGTGCTTGACCAATATAAAAATGTTGCCCCTACTTAGCGTGCCAAATATTGGTGTCGAAATTTGACTAAGGATATTCCTGTAAATGTATAAAGAAAGGACAATTAGAGGCAAAGGTAGGGGGTGTTCCTTGCATTTGCACTGCGACGCACAAGTTAGAAAAAATTAAGTCAGAAAGGAAGTGAGAAGTAGAAAGGAGAAAAAAGATGAATTAGATGAATCTAGCTTCATAGTGCTTGAGTCTCCATATTTATAGATAAGTTGAGGGGGATAAAAAAGGGATAATTAGGATAGGGTCGAGCTAAGATGGCATTAGAGATGTCAGGCCGACTTGACATGTTGGTTTACATAACTGACCATTATGCCCCTAGTTATCTGTTGAAGACTTTGAGAGGGAAAAAGATTGCTATGCCCTTTTGATCATTATATGCCCTTAACATTTCTTTTTTTTTTTTTTTTT
Organism: Durio zibethinus; assembly: GCF_047325235.1. NCBI lineage: Eukaryota > Viridiplantae > Streptophyta > Magnoliopsida > Malvales > Malvaceae > Durio > Durio zibethinus. Next base: position 7,669,300 of record NC_143174.1, on the reverse strand, counting down.
CATGATTGTCCGTTTTGAGAGGTTTTTCTATCTAGATGCTTCAACGTTTATTTTTTTTCAACAATAAAAGCATAAAAAATGCCGAGGAGCTTCTCTATAAGCTTTTACCCACATTAAACAATTTTTTTAATCTAAAGGTTTAAGAAAAACTTATAAAATGGCTAACAAAGTGATTAAACTTGACAATTTTAGATATGATATAATAATACGATAATTGTGTATATATATATATATATATATATATACTTTAAAAAAATATGTTTTCTGTTTATTCTTATCAATACAAATATCAACATGACATAATTCGTGTCGTATATATGTTGACTCATCTAAACATGTGATACAACACAAATAATAGTTTAATTTAATCTTGCTATATGAGTACATATTTAATATATTTAACACGTTTAATATATTTTTTATATTTATTTTAATTTAATATAAATATATAAAGATTATTTCAATTTTTAATCTTTTAATTATGATACTTAATTAGCTATTTAATATCAAATAAAAAATATTTTAAATATTTAATTATGACATTCATTTAATAATTATTATAAAATTATTTTTATATTAATAATACAAAGGCAATATAAATATTAATATTAGTCTCATACATTATTATTTTATTCTTTAATCTTTAATAGTTTATCATTTTGAAATTGATATTAAAAATTGATATATTTATGTAAAATAAATTAAAATTAAAAAATATATATTAAATACGTATTAAATGAGTATCAAAATTTTTTTATTTTTTTAATATGTAAGTATTTTTTTATATTGTTAATATGCCAAATTTATTAAGTTGTAAATGATAGATAGTTTATAATTATTTATTATTTTAGTCATATTCTTATATATATTAATGTTAGTCGTGTCTATTTGTATATATCTATATTACTCATATCTATTCATGTATATCTTTATTATTCATATCTATTCATGTCGTATTTAAACGAATTAATTGTACAAATATTAATCACATCATGTCACATGTAATACATATATTAAACGTATTGTGCTCGTGTTTAGAATTTAAACACGTTTTATAATTCGTATCACATTCGTGTTTTAATAATTCATATTATTACATGTGTCAAATATGATATAAGATACGACATAAAAATACGAATTGTCAGGTTTAAAAGAAATGACAAATAGCCTTATTTATGAATAGTAAAAATTGAGAGGTTATTTTTATATGAAAAAGCATTAGGTGAAGTTCATAAAGTATTTATTAGAAATGAGTAAATCAAAATTAAAAATCAAAATCAAAATTGAAATTGAAAAATTGAAAAATTGAAAAATTGAAAAATTGAAAAATCTTATCAAATAGATCAAATGTGTAAAATTTGAAAAAATTAAAAAAATTAGATTATTTATTAAATAGATATTTTTAGTTAAAATATTAATAAAATTTTTACCGCTAAATAAATATCGATCAAATTTGAATTATAAATAATATTTTTAATAATTTTTTACATATTAATGATCTTCATATTGAATTATATCAATTTGTCAATTTTGATTTTTTATTAAAATTTTTATTTACTCATTTTTAATAAAAATTTTATGAATTTTACTTATAAAATTTCATGTAAGTTTTGTCCCTTTTATATTATAATTATAGATGTTCCCACCAATTGTATTTGTTCTTTCTTCGTACTAACAAAATAAGGATAAATACTCAGTGTTGAAACAAGATCGGATAATTCTAACTGATTGCACATATGATTGCTGTACAGAATGAAAACTGAAGCTTTTAGTGGAGAATGAAGCAGAGGCACTGGATGACATAGAAAGGGTGAAGTAGATCGTGAATGCTAAGTTTATACTTGCAAGTTGCAGCAGTTTGATTATTCTGTTTTCGTTACATTTTCATCTGTTTTTTATCACTTGCAAACACTTCTAGTGCTTTAATATGTCCATGTCTGCCGAAAATAACACGAAACATGTGCTCACTACCTTGTTAATTAAACTATTCCCCTTTGAAAGATTCTATTTTTTAACAGATTATCCATCTATTTTTTTATTGTAAAATCTAAATCCAAGTCCTAAGAAGGAAAAGGTCATAATATGTGTATAATACCCGTCTATCTACGTCCAAGAGAAACGTCAATAAAATTTTCCTATCATATGATTATTCCACTAATATGACATTAGCTACTAGGCTGTAAAAACAGTAGTAATAAAAACATTTTAGAGTTCCAAGTGCAGATACGATGAAGGGCTGGAGTAGTTAAATAAAATGAAGTTAGAAGCTCTGGACCTAATCGCTTTACAGGGAAATCAATTATAGCAAGTTATGCCCCTGAAGAAGAGATACTAGAACTAGAAGTTGCTAAAAGATTAAAGAGAGAGAATTTTGGCCTATTGTTCCCATTTATCCTTGACAAATTTTCTACTTTGATAATTTGAAGGACGAGGCTCAAAATGGAGCTGGTTTACTGTAATTGTAAAAATATTGATTTGGTTGTGCTAGTTATCGAAGTCCATGAGGTATCATGTTCATTGCAATTTGAATTTAAAAAAAAAAATGGCCAAGGTTTATGTTAGCACTAGCAGAATCTGAACCAAGCCTTGCTTTATGCCTGTAACATCTTAGCAACGTACAAAATACAGCAAAAAGTTTGTAAAAAGTCTAGATCTAGAAAAGATCAATTAGCAAGAAGAGAAATACAATTTTCTATAGAGTATATTTTTCTTCTTAGACTAATAATAACAAGAAAAAGTCATTACCAGACAAATGGAAAAGCTCTGCTGGTCCAACAAAAATATCATTTTAGTCTTAAGAAGGAAGTTTCTTAGGAAGACTCCACCGGAGCTAATCAAACGTAGAATATGTGGGCCGTAACTAACATGATATTTTAAATATGTGATCGAAAATGATACAAAAATTTAATAATAAGAAGTCAGACTTCTTAGAATCTTGAAAATTAATTATAGGCTCCTCTTTTCAAAACCAATTGACGTGTTCTTTAAGGTTTGGTTCTTCTCAAATTCAACGGTCAAACATCTTTTAAGTCTTTCTTGACTGTAATGTCCCTTAAGTGATTCAAGTTGTGGGAAAACAAAAAAATGAGGAAAATTCTACCTTACTCTGAAATGTCCCAAAATTGTAAAGTTTATATTTGATATATTATTAATGAATAAATTTTATAATTATTAGCAAATTAAATGATATTAATTTATTGATAATAAAAATTTTATTTTAAAATAAATATATAAAAATTAATTTTTTTAAAAAATTATTTATTAATATTTAATCTATCTCATTAATAAAATATTATTATTTAATTTATTGATAATATTATATAAAATCTATAAAATAAAGATGCATCAAATATAAACTAAAATTGAAACCCATATCATAAGCCAGTCGGTTGAAGTGTGGTTATTATCCGTCACAACCCTTTGAGCCCACATCCAAAAGTATTTCAGCAGACCAAGTTAAGCAGCCACATATCTTTCTTTGCTTCTCGTAGAAAAGTCATAAGTGCTATATCTTTGCAATTAACTATAACGCAATGGTCTATTTCTTTAAAATGATAGCATTTAGAAATCAATTAGAATGTATTTAGATAGGTGGTGAGATTAATTTTAATAAAATTAAAAATATTGATAAAAATAAAATTAATTATTATAATAATGAGATTGAGTACTATAATTTGGAGATTAAAATTAATAATAATATATTTATTTCAATGTAAATGCATCAATAACAATGAGATTAAATGTAGTGAAAAATGAAAATAAATAATAAGCACATTAAATTAAAACTTTTATATAATGAAAATTTTAAAATATTTTTTACATTTATAAGTTAATTTTTATAACAAATAATAAATTTAGTAACAATTAATAATAATGTTTTACAATTAAAAATTGATTATTTGTTTATGATTTTTAGCTATATATTATTAATTAATTTATTACATATTTGTATAAATGATTTATTAAATAATTATAATGATGTTATTATAAAATATTTAAATAAATAAGAAAAAAAAAAAAAAAAACAAACAAATGTTACAAGTGATAGCAACATTTTCCTCCTGCAATTCAATCCTAGAGGTAAAAAAAAAAAGGCATGGGTAAAAATGAAAAGAACGTGATGGGAGTGGAATATTTCCATTAAGTCCAATCAAGTTTTAAACCTCTACTGCAGTCAAAAATCATGAGACATAGGTACAGATGTGGCCTCTGTTGTTTCTCAAATTATTCTCTTTCACTTTTTAAGATAAAAAAAATAATTAACATACCAAATCCGTTAAAAAAAAAAAAGGACAAAATTAAGGGAGAAGACTCAAATTTGAAAAAATAAAGTCAATCAAGAAAATATTGAGGCAAACAGTATGATAAATCAAACGACACAATTTTTTTTTTCTTCTCATTTTTTACTTCATTACCTACAACCCCTACAAGATGATGCTTAACATTGATCTAGTCTCAATGAGAGTTAAAATTTTAGACACCAATTTTATCTTGATCTATTATTTTCAATTCTTGTTTATTAATAATAATAATATTAATTTAATTAAAATTAAAAGTTTATAAAATATAAAATACAAAAAAAACAAAAAAAAAGAGGGTCTGGGTGGCCAATGGTGCCATGCAAGGCACCACTAGCCACCCACCCCACTGCCAACACCATACCCTTGTCCTTACCATACTCTGACTGCCCAGAACCACCACCCATACTTTGTCAGGCATATGTTCAACCTATTACCACCATCCCAATCCTATAAAGGACTAGATCACAACCTCTTTCACTCGGGCTTGAAGCATTCAAACATATAGCCACCACAAAAGAAACCCATACAGACACACTACTATTCCTAACCTCAATCAACCCCTCGCCCACCGAATATCCCCTCACCAAACAACCAAAAAACACGCACCCCTACCAACAACCTCTCAGACGAAAAAAAAACCCAAACAACCCCCAAAATACCCAAACAAAAAAATAAACAGATCTATGAAAATCAACACAAAAAAACCATAAAATAGAAACCACAACCCTCACCGAATCGGCAAGGAACCCAACGCCAAGGAGATCCTTGCAACAAAAAAGAAAGGTTATTAGTTTGAGTTTTTTTTTTTTTTTTTAAAAGGACAGAAAACTTTAAACCTCGATCTACATCGATTAAGGTCATTTTCGGGTGAAGAAGAGATCGGATCTGAAAAGATCGCGCTGAAAGGAGCTTTCAGGAGGATTTCAAAATTTTCAATCATCGGCGACCACCATCGACGGTGGCCCAGGCGGTGGCTGGTGCGACAGTCCAGCAATCGGATTCCTACGGGGCCAGAGAGAACCCAAAGCTCTGAAAAAATTTTTTTTTTAAGAAAATGGTGAAATGAGCTAAAAAAAAATTGACTTTTATAGAAAACATTAAAAGCAAAATGACATCGTTTTGAGCATAGGGCTAAAACGATGTCGTTTCAAGCATAAGAGGATCCGCGCGTGGACCAAACCCAACTTGAGATCCGCGTAAACAGACCCGTCAACCCGTCTCAGCCACCTTCCAGTCGGTTCGGACGAACCGCCAGTGAACCGGTTCGAACCGTTCCTCAATCGACTCAACCAAACCGCACGTCGAACCGAACCTTTTTCGGTCCAACTGAACTACCATTGACCGGTCCGGTTCAGGTAAAAAAAATTTTTTTTTGAATTTTCTAATTTTTTTACATTATTATTTTAAGTATTTTTTTTATATATGTATGCATGATCAGTTTTAAATTTGTTATGATAAGTTTTTTAATTGTTTTAATAATAATAAAAATGAAAGTAAGTAAGATAATAATTAAAAATATATATTAAAAATGCTTAAGATAATAATAATAATAATAATAATAATAGAATAATTATTATTACTTTTCCTACTTAGATGTTGGAGGGAATAAAAAATATTTTCCTAAAGAAATAATTTTGCCTAGATGTTGGAGAATTATTATTAATAAATTTTCATAAAAAAATATATAATAAATTTTTAATTAATTTTCAAAAATCATTAAAATCGAACTTACTTCGAAAATCTACCTAAATGTTGGAGATTTTTAGAGATGTTCGTATTTTCTTAAAAACGAAACTTTAAACACTAATTCTTAATTTTCAAAATCTTAGGTTTCTAAAACCCCTAAAATTCAAAATCCCCTAAAATCAAAAATCCCAAAATCCAAAATCCCTAAAATCCAAACCCTTAAATCAAAACCCCAAACCCTAAAATCTCGAAACTCTAAAATCAAAACCCTGAACCTTCTATATCCAAAAATTCAAGCCTTAAAACCCTCTAAACCTTAAAACCAAACCTTCAAAACCTCTACTCAAGACCTTACTCAAAACCTTCTGAATATCTTAAGGACACTATGAAAATTCATTTGAAACAATTTGTTCTTGAATGCCGCCTAGATGATGGGGTATTTAAAAAATTTTACTTCGTTAAGTCTTTTCACATGATTTCTTAATTCGTATTAATAATAAGATTAATAAATAAAAGGTATAATAGTAAATAGGGATCTTAAATATAAACAGTCGTACCTAAGCTCTACCTAGATGTTGAAAAGTCGGGGTGATCTCATTATACTTAAGAATCCAACTTTTAAATTGCATTTCATTTTACATGACATTTATTAGCATACATACGTTAACGTGTTATCATCGATAATTATCTGCAATATTCTCTTTTTAATTTTTATTTACTATTTGATGATAAAATATTTAATAATAAAAAAGAATAATACATTTTGAAAAATTTTGTGATATTATAAAATAAAATAAAAAATAACATTCCGAAAGAAATAATTCTTGGTACTCTGCCTAGATGTTGGAGAGTCGCTAACAATTATTTTCTATAAAGATTGTTATTTCATTTTAAGGATTATTGTGTTAAATCTTAAGCGAAAATAATTATTTTAAATTCTGCCTAGATGTTGGAGAATTTTAAGATAATTCTTTAACTTAAAGATTTTTTCAATATTTCTAAATAAAAATTTTAGCAAGATTTTTATTTTTCCAAATGAAGGGAATTAGTGTTAAATTTCAAATTAAAACCATTTTTATCCAACACCAAAAATAGCGCATAATTAAATGGTACCAATTTATGGGCGTTGTGGGGGTGCTAATCTTTCCCCGCACGTAACCGACTCCCGAACCCAACCTAATTTTTCGTAGATCAAAATTTATCTTTTTGATAAACTTTGAACTTGCTTTTATAGTTTTATTAAAAAGATAAATTTTTGGGTGGCCAATCACACCCTAACAAAGATTGGTGGTGACTTCCCTTTTATTTCTCTCGACTTTAAAACTCTTTTACGTCTGGCGGTCTCAAAATCATTACGATAGCTTAGCGGCTCCACTGGGGGCTTTTAAGAGTCAGGCTAAATTTTAGTTATGCGCTATTAATAGTTATTGGATTTAATTGGTTTTATTTGATATTTAATTTAATTCTCTTTATTTTAATTTTTCAAAATATATACATATAAGTTAATAAATAAAATAAATTGCTTGTTAGCTATTACTTTATTTTTATTTTGTGTTTTTGATTTATTCATGTTATTTTGATTAATACATTACTTTGCACACACTTTGCATATTTACTCGCATACATGAGGTCTAAACCCGGGCTCTTTCCCTTTTAGGAGGAAGTGAAGTAGCTACGCTCTCGTGAGGTGATAACCTTTGCATTTGCTAGCAAAACACTCCACTCAGATTGAACCATTTCCGTTAGTAGCCTGTAATGGGTGAGGATCGGGGAACCTTACTAGTCTATAACGGACGATGATGTGAGGAATAGTCTGGGAACCGTTAGACGCATAAACCTTAACCCAGCATATCGTGAGCCATATAAACCTTGTCGATCTTTTTATAGAAATAACCAAAAATGGATTATAAAAGAAAAGCATTTTCTTGAAAAAAAATAAATTTGCTCTTTACATGTAGTTCATTCATTTGGTAATTGTTCAAATTTTACAATTTCATAAAATATTTTAGAATAAAGTAATTTTTTTGTAAGCATTATCCAACAAGCAAAACAAAAAAACAAAAAAAAAGGTTTTCAGAAAAATTAAAATTTTTTCTTAAATTCTTTGTTTATTGGCCCAATCAAAAAATCAATTTTCATGTCCTAGTTATTTTGTTTTTCCCTCTAAAAAAATTTTTTTTTATATTATATTTTGTTTCATCTTTTGCATTTCATACATTATAAAAATTAATACATGTATCCCATCCCATATGCATCATCAAAGGTAGTGTCAATTTCACTAGGTTAGCATAATACAAGCATTGCATCCTATGTAAAAATATAACATGCACTTGGTAGGTTCATGCATTTCATACAAGTTTACTGTATTAGTCATAGGAATACATCTCATCATTCATGTAAATATATCATTGCATTTCATGCATATAAATTCATGAATGGTAGGGTCGTATGGAACAAACGTTGCATTTCAATCGCACTATCCCTAACATTCCTTACATACACATTTATGGTTGATAAAAATTTTCATTTGGGTCATTTGTACATATAAAAACTTATTGTCATAGGCATATATGCATTTCATGACATTCTTTAGCCATCATATTCATGTATTCATACTTCACGTGTCATTATTTTTGTGATATTCATTCAATAAGGGTAGTAATCTAGAATTTTTTGTCTAAGTCCTGAAATAAAATGTCTGTCTTGATGGGAATCAGAGTGATGAAAATGGGAGATCAATTGGAAGCAAGGATTAGTGCTTTGGAATTGAATCAAGAAGAATTATGGCTTGAGCTTCGAGAGATGAAACAACAGATGGCTCAATTGATAGAAATGGTTAGAGGTAGTGATGGATTTGAGTTTGTTTCTCCTCAAAGACCGTTGTCACTTCCGTCAAGTCAAGGTCAATTGGCTCTCGTTGGTTTCAGCACTCTGTCAGAACATACTAAAACATTAGGTGATTTAAACAATGACCAAGGTTTAGGCAAGCTCAAGAGAAGAATAGGTGAACTAGCAATGCAAATAACTGAGCTCAAAAGTTTGATTTCCAAAAATAAGCTAGCTGGCTTCAAACAACCTTCACAAACTATCCCGAGTCCAAACTTGCACCCAAATCCTTCTTATGACCATTTTCAACCTCCTTTCCAAGCACCTAGGATTAGGGCCCTAATTTTCATGCAACCACTAAGAATTTCACACCTAAACCCATATCCATCATCTCATATTTCACAATCACCTGTTCAACATGCTATACCATCACTACCTTTTGAACCCAATCTTCGACCCAAAGTTTCTCAATTCACCTCAAGACCAACTAAGCTATCATCTTTTTAGCAAAGCAAACCAACCATAGGACAGAAAAACTTTGGCAACACCAAAGAAAAAATCCTTGTTAATCTAATACTCATGTCTTACACAGAGTTGTACCCATGACTTTTAGAAAATTATCTGATTGCCCCTATCCCTACTGAACCTCATAAACCACCTTTCCCTAAATGGTATGACCTGAATGCTCGATGTGAATACCATTTGGCATCATTGGCCATTCTTTAGAAAATTGCACAGCTTTGAAACATAGGGTACAATGACTGCTGAAAGCTGGATATCTGAGTTTTGATGCCAAGATGAAGCCAGTTATTCATGACAACCCTTCTTTGTCCATGCCAAGATAGTAGGCAGTGTTACAGGCAACAATAAGGTTGGTCAAGATGATGAATAAAAAGCTTTTTAAGTAAAGAGTTGTCCTTCCTAGTAATCATAGTCAACTATTTTTTAGGTGAGACAAAAAGAAGTGGGAGCAGGTTTGGTATTTTTTGGCCCCAGCCCTAATGGTTTATGATGTGTAAACTTGATACTTTTAGAATGAATGAAAACTTCTTTTAACCTAGATTTTTTATGAATTGATGCTTCTGTCCATCTTTAATAATTGGAGCCAGTGAAAGAATGATGGTTGCAAGTATGTCTTCACCAAACTTTTGAGACAGAAGGGATACATCTAGATGACCCATTTTGAATATAGGATAGAGTTCAAGTTTCTTCTCACCAAAATAACAAAATTTGACTTGCATATCATGCATCATTTGCTTGAATTCATTACTTTTCATGCCAGCTAAGGACAAGGAATGATAATTGTAAATATACTTTTGTCAAACCTTCGAAGTAAATTTTTTTTATATAATAGAATTCATGTCATGCATTTCTGACTCCTGGTAATTAATAAAAGATTTGAGGATAGCTATCCTAGGAAACGAGATCAGTGTATTTATAGCATTCAAGTCAGTACCAGAATTATGAAAAATGAAGATGTCAGTCGAATAAACAGAGTAGAAAAGGCCCAAGAAAAGATCAGTGAAACAGTTACAGGAATGCAACAAAACATGAACAGACAGTTGGCAGAATTAAAACAGATGTTAGCAGAGTTGACTAAAGGAAAAAAAATTGTTAAAACACACATGGCAAGGGAGGAGATAGTTGTTGAGACACCATTGTATCCATCTGGGTTCACATATATTCAAGACTCTCATATCCTGTAGGCACCTCCAGTAAATCATCAATCTTATATTGGCCTTTCTGCCAAGATGCCATCAATTCAGACAAATGTCGATCTCAAGTGCACTCTTAACGACTCCACTGTGTGCCTAATGGGGATGATCCTAAAGAATCAAAAAAATTAAATAGGGTGCCAGATCCATCAAGAGATACGATAATGAAAGATAAATTTGATCTGTTGAAAGATAGATTGATGGTAATTAAAGGCCATGATGTGTACGAGAATGTTGGTGCCAACGAGCTTAGTCTATGCCTGATCTCGTTATTTCATCAAAATTTAAAGCCCCAGATTTTGAAAAGTATAACGAAACTGGATGTCCTAAAATACATTTGGCTCAATACTATCACAAAATGGTTGGGTATGCTGGTGATGAAAAGCTACTTATTCATGTCTTTCAAGAAAGTTTGACTGGGGCAGCAGCTAATTGGTATCATAGTCTAAAAAGTAGTTAAATTTGTACTTGGAGAGATTTATCATGGGCATTCTTGAAGCAATACCAATATATATTGGAGTTGGCTCCGGACCAATTAACCTTCCAAAATATAAGAAAGAACCCCAATGAGAGTTACAAAGAATATGTTGTTAGATGGAAGAATATAGCATCATAAGTACAACCACCTCTTACCAATAAGGAGTTGAATTCCCTGTTTATGGATACCCTTCCTTCTCCCTATTATGATAAGTTGATTAGCAATGCTTTATCAGAGTTTGTGAATTTATTGTTTGTTGTGGGTAGAATTGAGGATGGGATAAGAAGGGGAAGAATTATAGACACTGGTGATGAAAAAAGAAGAGATATTTTTGCAAAACAAGCCCAAAAAATAATTGTTAAAGGGTAAAATGAAAGAAATCTCACTATGATGCAGGAAGATCCAACGAATGATTATTCACAATGGCTACCATATTGTCCCCAACCAATATTTTCGATCGATGATTTTTCTCGACCACTTCATCCGTGTGCTCAAATAGAACCAAGGATAAACTTAAGCCATTCACAGAATCGTAAGAGAAAAAGAGCCAAAATGTATCGTTCACTTTTAATACCTTATGCTAAGCTCTTTACTTTACTGATAGAGAATCATATGATCTCTATTATTTTTGTAAGACCCAGAAAGCCTTCGTACCCAAAGTGGTATGATCCTAATGCTAAATGTGAATTTCATGATGGAGTTAAGGGGCATTCCATAGAAGATTGTACTGCCTTCAAGGATAAAGTTCAAGCTTTGATCGACGCAGATGCTACAAAGTTTAAAGAGCTAGTTGGTGGTTTTGATGATTGATAGTAGTAAAATTGCAAGTTAGTGATGCTAAAGTTGAAACATCAAAAGGGGAAAATTTTGTTTATGTAACTTTGAATATCATCTCAAGAGTATGATCAACATGATAAATTCTTTTTGGTCAAGTCTTAAGGTTTGCATTGCACGAGTAAACATTGTGCATCATAGTATTTTATTTCGTGTAAGTTTTGATATATAGTTGGTTTTTTTAAAAAAAAAAAAAAAAGAGGAAAGGTGTTAGATATGAATAAAGCCTCATGTGGTTAAGTACCGATGCTAGAGAAATGTCTTTAAAAAAAAAAAGGCAACAAAAAAAAGTAAAAAAAAAAATTATAAGTTTAAGATGAATTGGCGATCACTATTAAAAATTTTTTAAATACCTAAATGCCAATTTGCTCATTCAGTTGACCCCATTTCATCAGTCATGACCCTTTGATAGCCTTGAATTCAAATTTGTGAACCTTATTTTCACCTGATATTGTTGGCAATATTCTTTTTTAAGGCAATGAACAAATGAAACAGCCATTAAAAAAATGTGTGGTTCCTAGAAAATTAAGTTTATATGACTTTATTTTTTTTAGAATTCAAATGTGATAATTTGATATGATAAGATTATGCTGCAGTTTCAAAATTTTCAAATCCAAGTTTTGTAAAATGCAGTTAAGCATACTACCCTTTCAGCTTTTTATCCCAAAATTGACCCGATCTTTTGTCTTGAGGTATATTTGTCAAAAAAAAATACCTCATTACCTCTAAGGCAACTTAAGTTATGATTAACCCTTTTGTTTTCTTTTTGTGGAGTAACTTAGATCATTTGATACCTTAAATATGTTTACCCCACATAATCCTTTTTTTATCCATTTTATATGACCCTTCTCTTGTAATTACTTTCATTATGGGTGGTTTGCTAAAATGGGGCATCTTCTATAAAACGTATTACTGGCAAAATGAATCTAGGTGTGAGCTATGGGGGCATAAAAAAAAAAACAAAAAAAAAGAAAAAAAAGGGCAAAAAAAATTGGTTATGACATCATGCACTTAAAAAAAAAATTTTTAAGTAAATCCAAAAAAGGTCATGACAAAGTCAAAGTTTTGAAAAAAAAAAGAGCCAAAAAAAAAAAACCAAAAAATTTTTTGAGATAAAAAACCTTTTTTAATGTTCATTTTCCTAAAGAGTAGTCTTCAATTTAAGTGTTTATGCTTGAAATGACAAATGGTCATCGTTCATTATCCGTTCACAAAAATAAAAATTTATCTCTTGTTATCCCTTTGAGCTTGTTGAATTCTTTCAAAATAAACCTTGACCAAGGATCACCTTCCACATTGAGGGTAAAAAATAAAAGAGAAAGAAAAATGCATTTGAAGGTTAAGAATGAGAATGTCTAATGGAATCTCATGTGATAGGGGTAAAAACCCAATATAAAAGTTCATAAAAATTTTGAATCCACTCAGTGAAAGGATGTAAAAAAAAAAGGAAAGAAAGAATAAAATAAGAAAAAAAAAAGAAATAAACGGATGGAAAGCATAAAATAGAATATGCCTTAGAGTGTATCCTTCTAATGAAAAATGATCCTTAGTTTCAAATACCCTTAAATACTTGTTTTGGGCCTTTCTATCATTTTCTTTGACAACCATGAACCTTAACCTACATTACAACCTTTGAAAAGTGAATATTGCATTAGGTATGAAAGCTTAAACTTGAAGAGTTTCTCTTGAAAGAAATGAACATGAATTTTTTGGGTTTCCCTTTTATTACCTAATTTTTTGTTTGAACCGTTAAACCTTTTCGAAAAAATTCTTTTCCTCTTTTGGATTACATTTGAATTTTCAAGTGCATGGTGTGTAAAAAAAAAAAGAGAAAAATAGAAATAAAAATGGCTATAGGGTGAAACCCTCAAAAGGATAGTATAGAGCCAACCCTGAAAGGTTGCTCCTGATGCTAAGTATGGTGGATGCTAAACAAAAATAAAGCCAAACTTTTTTGAAAGATCTGAAATATCAAAACCATAGAAGTCTGAGATGGGTTGATTATTCCAAAATAACCCTTTAAAATCTTAAGCCTTTACCGCTGATCTTGACATATATCAAAATGTGGCATTTAGAGACTAAGAAAAATGTTGAATATGTTTGATTTTCAAGGAATTCATGCTTTTAGAAAAGCTTCTGTTTCATTTGTGAGCTTGCATGCCTCTTTCACTCCCTTCAAGGGTTGAAGCCTTTTGAATAAACATCGCTATCTATAGAACTATTACATCTATTTAGAAAGAAAATCCTCACCTTTTTCATTTTTGATAGGGATCACCAAATTCTAAAAAAAAAAAAAGAAAAAAATCCTCAATGAAGTTTTAAGCCCAGTTTATCTAGCCATCAATGAGGTTTTAAGCCAGTTTATCTGGCTTCAAATAAGGTTTTAAGCCTAGTTTAGCTGACCTTCAATAAAATTTAAGCTTAATTTAGCTGACCATCAATTAAGTTTTAAGTTCAATTTATCTAGCCTCAAATGAGGTTTTAAGCCCAATTTAGCTGGCCTTCAATGACATTTAAGCCCAGTCTATCTGGCCATCAATAACATTTAAGCCTAGTTTATCTGGCCATCAATGAAGCTTTAAGCCCAGTTTATCTGGCTTCAAATGAGGTTTTAAGCCTAGTTTAATTGGCCTTTAATAAAATTTAAGCCCAGTTTATTTTATCCCAAAAGAAGTTTTAGAGTTTCAAGGTTCTATCTAGAATAAAAAAAAATTCTCGATGCAAAATCTTTTGAAAGATCTTGCATTTGCATTACTTGTATCATGAGAAAGACATTTAACGTACAAAAAAAAAATATTCAAATTTGCATCGCTCATATGTGCAACATGAAAAGGATATTTGCATTTACATCACTTACATCTGTACCATAAGAAAGACATTCGCATTTGCATCACTTGCATTTGCACTTGCACAAGATATTTGTATTTGCACCATAAGAAAATTCGCATTTGCATCATGGCATCCGCATCTTAAGAAAAGGTATTTGTGAGAGCATTTACATGAAAAGACCATTGTCATTGTCAAATATAGTTACATCAAGCATTCGCATTCTTGCATTTGGATTGAGATTTGTATTTTTATCAACATTTCCATTAGCATCATTTGATCAAGATGGACATTTGTATCATTGATTGCATTCATTAACTCTGATTGGGGAAAAGCCATTTTCAAAAAATTTTTAAATTTTCAAAGTTCTATTGCCTCTAATTAAGAGGAGCACTTAAAGATCTTGATTTCTAGGACCTCCAAACATCAATTCAATTCGTGGTGTTATCTTGATTGATTCATTATTCTCGACTTGCGGTATTGTCCAAGTCGATTATGTAAGACCTTCGGGCATGATTTCGATTCGCGATGTTATTCCAATCAATTTTTTTTAATTTCTTGACTTGCAATGTTGTCCCAGTCGATTTTGTAAGACCTCCAGACATGATTTCTGTAAAACTTCCTAGCATAATTTCGATTTACAGTGTTATCCCGATCGATTTTTTAATTTTGACTTATGGTGTTATCCCAGTCGGTTCTGTAAGAGCTCCGGACATAATTTCGATTCACGATGCTATCCCGATCGATTCATTATTCTCGACTTGCAGTGTTGTCTCAATCGATTCTGTAAGACCTTCAGGCATGATTTTGATTCGCAGTATTATCTCGATCGATTTTTTAATTTTGACTTACGGTGTTGTCCCAGTCGATTCTGTAAGACTTTCGGGCATGATTTCTATAAAATCTCTAAGCATAATTTTGATTCGTGGTGTTATCTTGATCAAGTCATTATTCTTGACTTGCGGTGTTATTCAATCGATTCTGTAAGACCTTCGGGCATGATTTCTGTAAGACCTTCAGACATGATTTCGATTTGTGGTATTGTCCTAATTGATTCTTTATTTCTCGATTCACGGTGTTATTCCGATCGATTCTTTACTTTTCAATTCGAGGTGTTGTCCCGGTCATTTTTGTTTACGTCTCGACTTGCAGTGTCATCCCGGTCGTTTTCTTTGTCATTTGACTTGTGGTTAAAAAAAAAGAGGAAGAAAAACTTTTGAAAAACCCATGATTTGCTTTCGGACAAAATCGTTGTCTTTATCTTGTCCTATTCTTGATTCTCAGTAATGTGCAAAGAGAGGCAGCTGTAGACACCGGTTTTGTCTAGGTCTACTATTTTCAGTTCTTGTTTATTATTAACAATAATATTGATTTAATTAAAATTAAAAATTTATAAAATATAAAATATGGAAAAAATAAAAAAAAGGGTCTGGGTGGCCAGTGGTGCCTTGCACGGCGCCACTGGCCACCCACCCCACTGCTAACACCATACCCTTATCCCTACCATACTCTGACTACCCAAAACCACCACCCATACCTTACCAGGTGCATGTTCAACCTGTTACCACCATCCCAATCCTATAAAGGACCAGATCACAACCTTTTTCACTCGGGCTGGAAGCACTAAAACCGATAGCCACCACAAAAGAAGCCCATACAGACACACTGCTATTCCTAACCTTAATCAACCCCTCGTTCACCGGATATTCCCCCCACCAGAATACCAAAAAACACGCACTCCTACCAACAACCTCTTAGACAAAAAAAAACCCAAACAACTCCTAAAATACCCAAACAGAAAACAAACAGATCTACGAAAATCAATACAAAAAAACCATAAAACAGAAACCACAGTACTCACCAAATTGATGAGGAACACAGCGCCAAGGAGATCCTTGTAACAAAAAAGAAAGGTTATTAGTTTGAGTTTTTTTTTTTTTTTAAAGAAAAACAGAAAACTTTAAACCCCTATCTACATTGATCGAGACCGTTTTCGGTGAAGAGGAGACTGGATCTAGAAAGATAGCGTCGAAAAGAGCTTCCAGGAGGATTTCAGAATTTTCGATCACCGGCGACCACCACTGACAGTGACCGATGCGACAGTCTGGCGACCGGATTCCGGCGGGGCTAGAGAGAACCCAAAGCTCTGAAAATTTTTTTTTTTGAGAAAATGGTGAAATGAGCTGAAAAAAAACTGACTTTTATAGAAAACATTAAAAGCAAAACGACGTCGTTTTGAGCATAGGGCCAAAACGACGTCGTTTCAAGTGTAAGAGGATCCGCGCGTGGACCGAACCCGACTCGAGATTTGCGTAAATCGACCCGCCAACCCGTCTCAACCACCCTTCAGCTAGTTTGGACGAACAGGTCTGAATCGTTCCTCAATCGGCTCAACCGAATTACGTGCTGAACCGAACCTTTTTCGATCCAACCGAACCGTCGTTGACCGGTTTGGTTCAGGTTAAAAAAAATTTTTTTTTTGAATTTTTGAATTTTTTTTACATTATTATTTTTTGTTATTTTAAGTATTTTTTTTATATATGTATGCATGATAAGTTTTAAATTTATTATGATAAGTTTTTTAATTGTTTTAATAATAATAAAAATGAAAGTAAGTAAGATAATAATTAAAAATATATATTAAAAATGCTTAAGATAATAATAATAATAATAGAATAATAATTATTATTTTCCCTGTCTAGATGTTGGAGGAAATAAAAAACATTTTCTTAAAGAAATAATTTCGCCTAGATGTTGGAGAATTATTATTAATAAATTTTCATAAAAAGAAATATATAAGAAATTTTTAATTAATTTTCAAAAATCATTAAAATCGAACTTACTTCGAAAATTTACCTAGATGTTGAAAATTTTTAGAGATGTTCGTATTTTCTTAAAAACGAAACTTTAAATACTAATTTTTAATTTTCAAAATCATAGGTTTCTAAAACCCCTAAAATCCAAAATCCCCTAAAATAAAAAATCTCAAAATCCAAAATCCCTAAAATCTAAACCCTTAAATCGAAACCCTAAACCCTAAAATCTTCAAACTCTAAAATAAAAACCCTAAACCTTCTATATCAAAAAATTCAAGCCTTAAAACCCTCTAAACCTTAAAACCAAACCTTCAAAACCTCTACTCAAGACCTTACTCAAAACCTTATGAAAATCTTAAGGACACTATGAAAATCCATTTGAAGCAATTTGTTCCCGAATGCGCCCTAAATGATGGGGTATTTAGAAAATTTTATTTCGTTAAGTCTTTTCACACGATTTCTTAATTTCCATTAATAATAAGATTAATAAATAAAAAGTATAATAGTAAATAGGGATCTTAAATATAAATAGTCGCACCTAAGTTCTGCCTAGATGTTAAAGAGTCGGGTGGTCTCATTATACTTAAGAATTCAACTTTTAAATTGCATTTAATTTTACATGATATTCATTAGCATACATACGTTAATGTGTTATCATCGATAATTGTCTGTAATATTCTCTCTTTAATTTTTATTTACTATTTGATGATAAAATATTTTATAATAAAAAAAATAATACATTTTGAAAAATTTTGTGATATTATAAAATAAAAAAAAATAACATTCCGAAAGAAATAATTCTTGGTACTCTGCCTAGATGTTAGAGGGTCGCTAATAATTATTTTCTATAAATATTGTTATTTCATTTTAAGAATTATTGTGTTAAATCTTAAGCGAAAAGAATTATTTTAAATTCTGTCTAGATGTTGAAGAATTTTAAGATAATTCTTTAATTTAAAGATTTTCTCAATATTTCTAAATAAAAATTTTAGCAAGATTTTATTTTTCCAAATGAAGAGAATTAGTGTTAAATTTTAAATTAAAACCATTTTTATCTAACACCGAAAATAGCACATAATTAAATGGTACCAATTTATGGGCGTTGTGGGGGTGCTAATCCTTCCTTGTATGTAATCGACTCCCAGACCCAATTTGATTTTTCGTAGATCAAAATTTATCTTTTTGATAAACTTTGAACTTGCTTTTATAGTTTTATTAAAAAGATAAATTTTTGGGTGGTCAATCACACCCTAACAAATATTGGTGGCGACTCCCCCTTTTATTTCTCTCGATCTTAAAACTCTTTTACGTCTGACGGTCCCAAAATCGTTACGACAAGAATGCATCTCCAATTTTATCCATAATCCCTTTAATTTTACATTTCACTCCATTTCTTCCATCAAACCACAACCTATACATGCAAATTCAACATAAATCACATAAATTTAAACTCAAATTAACTTATCAACTTTATAAAAAGCATTCACAAAAATTTTGAACGTGTTTTAAAAAATAACTGTTTATCATTTTTTTCTAAGAAAAGAATTTCTCAAGCTTTTTAAAAATAAAATAAAATAAAATAAAATAAATAATACTGCATAAAGCATATGAAGAATAAAACAAGCCTTAAACAATCCATACACCTCATACACCATAACATTCACGTTTAAGAAAAAAAGGTTTGTTGTTCGATCAAATTTATTAAGAAAAAAAAGCGAAATTCTCTTTTCCTTAACTTTTTTTGCTTCCTCAAATATGCTCTTTTCTTGCTTTTTAACTTTTCTTTAATTTTTTCCTGAGAAAACAACATCCTTTTTTTTTTTTTTTCATTCTTTCTTTTACTACTCTTTTCATTTTTAATATTTCTTTCTCTTCTCAATCTACGATTCTTTCTTTTTAGTGTCAAAATAAAAAATCATTTGACCACAAAAAGCAACGTGTCTTTCTTTGGAGTCTTCATTCGTCTTTCTTCAAATTTCTTTTAATTTGTTTAATTTTAACTCTTATCCAAGAAGGCAAAAATCTTTAAAATACTCTTAACAAATTAAATAATTCTCTATCTGTATCTAAAAAAGAACGCGTGTTAGACGGAAAATGTGTGTAAAAAAATTTATATGATAATTAGATATGAATTAAAATTTTAATAAAATCTAATAAAGCTGCGTACGCAAACTATTACACAGTATTGATGAAAAGTCAAAGATACCTTTGTTTATGTAAAGCAACCCGGAGCAAGAGCCCCGACACACGGAGAATTTTTTTTCTTTACCTTCATTCAAAGTTTATCTTCTCTTATAAGAGTTGGCGAAGTCTGTGATCTTGGTTAAAGCTTGAAGAAAATCAATCCCACTAAGCATGGCTTCTCCTTCTCTCCATTCTCTCTGTCTCCTGCTAATTTGTTTGTTGCCATATTCTGTTACAGCCCAAACATACCGCAACATAACATTGGGCTCTTCGAAGACCGCTGGTAATGGTAACTCTTTTTGGACATCTCCATCGGAAGATTTTGCATTTGGGTTTCAACAGATAGGAACTGGTCAGATGTTCATACTGGCCATATGGTTCAACAAAATACCTGAAAAAACCATTATTTGGTCAGCCAATCGTGAAAATCTGGTGCAAGCAGGGTCCAAAATTGAACTTACCACGGATGGCCAGTTTGTTCTAAGTGATTCGAAGGGAAATAAGGTGTGGACAGCGATTTTGACCGGTACAGGATCAGTAGACCATGCAGCTATGCTTGACACGGGAAATTTTGTGCTGCCTAGCCGGGATTCTACAAACACGTGGCAAAGTTTTGACCTGCCGACTGACACCATACTACCCACACAACAATTTAACCAAGGCAACAGACTTGTTGCTCGCTATTCAGAAGCGAATTATTCAAGTGGAAGATTTCAGTTTATATTACAGGTTGATGGGAATCTTGTTCTTTACACAACTTTCCCACTGGACATGGTGAATACTGCTTACTGGTCAAGTGATACTGTAGGAAGTGGCTTCCAGGTTATTTTCAACTTGTCTGGCTACATCTACCTAATAGCTAGAAATGGAAGCATTCTTAGTTTGATAGCATCTAATGGAGCTTCAACTAGTGATTTCTATCAGCGAGCAACTCTTGAATATGATGGTGTCTTCAGGCAATATGTTTTTCCTAAGAGAAATGGTGCTAGCAATGGGAGGCCCATGTCCTGGTCTTTGCTGTCCGCTGTACCTCCAGATATTTGCATGGATCTCATGAAGGAAATAGAAGGTGGGGCCTGTGGATTCAACAGCTACTGCGTTCTAGGAACAGACCAGCGGCCGAGATGTGAGTGCCCACCTGGATACTCATTCTTGGATCCAAATAATGAGATGCATGGCTGCAAACAGGATTTTGTTTCACAAGACTGTGATGGATTGCAAGAAGCAAATCTTTTTGGTTTCAGAGATATGCCCAACACAATTGGTCATTGGGAGATTATGAACACTTGTGAACAGTAACTGAGGATTGGTGCAGACAGAACTGCTTGAATGATTGTTTTTGTGCCGTTGCTATCGTTACAAATTATGGTCAATGTTGGAAGAAGAGAATTCCTCTCTCAAATGGGAGATCTAATCCAAGTGTGGGAGGAAAAGCTCTGGTCAAAATAAGGCAAGAAAATTATACTTGCAAATCTGCCGTTGAAGGTTCAAACAGTAACGATCGCTTAACTTTAATCCTCATTGGGTCTCTTCTAAGCAGCTCAGTGTTTCTGAATTTCCTTCTGCTGATAGGTAGTATTTTCGTTATTTGGCGATTCAATAACAGGAGAAAAAAGATGCTTCAAATCCAACGAGCAATACAAGGCATGAGCTTGCGATGTTTCACTTATAAAGAGTTAGAAGAAGCATCAAGTAAATTCAAGGAAGAACTAGGGAAGGGTGCATTTTCTGTAGGGGAGATAAACTACACTTGGAGCCCATGGGAGCACACCAAAGAACTCATACATGTTGGACACCATTTGAGCCAAAAAGCTTAAGTTATTAGATTTTTGGATCCTTCATGCATATATAAGATATCTCATTCAGATTTTCTAATAATATGGGATTCTTTACTCACACGTGAACCATATCCTAATAATCTCTTCATTCACTTGTGAGTTCTAATCAAGTCTCACTTTGACTTTCCGTGCGAGTAAGTTTTATCAACACCTCTTTTGGGCCAGGTAACCTCACATCTCTAATATGTTTTTGGGTCAGGGCAAAACACTCAACCTAGGTGCCTAGGTTGTCTCAGTGCTCCCTCAAGCTTACACTTCAGGTTGACTTGACACATCGCCCACTTAGGTATTTCATTTTTACATATTATCTTATACTCGTTGCATCCAAGTCGAATCTTTTAATATCGGTGTTCAAGCACATGATTAGATTCTTGGGTCCTTCATGCATATATAGGATGGCACAACACTCAACCTAAGTGCCTAAGTTGTCTTAGTGCTCCCTCAAGCTTACACTTCAGGTTGACTTGACACATTGCCCACTTAGGTATTCCGTTTTTGCATATTATCTTATACTCGTTGCATCTAAGTCGAATTTTTTAATATCGGTGTTCGAGCACATGATTAGATTCTTAGGTCCTTCATGCATATATAGGATATCTCATTTAGATAATGATGTGGGATTTCTTTACTCACATGTGAACCATATCCCAACAATCTCCCCATTCGCTTGTGAGTTCTTTGCATCCAAGTCGAATCTTTTAATATCGGTGTTCGAGCACATGATTAGATTCTTGGGTTTTTCATGCATATATAGGATATCTCATTCAGATTTTCTAATGATGTGTGATTTCTTTACTCACATGTGAACCATATCCCAATAATCTCCTCGTTCACTTGTGAGTTCTAATCAAGTCTCACTTCGGCTCCCCCTATGCGAGTAAGTCTTATCAACACCTCCTTTGGGCCAGACAACCTCACATCTCATAAAAGCAAATCCAATTTTAAAATGTGCATACGAATCTTATATAAATATAAATATATAAAAACTAAAACTTTTATTCAATGTGAATAACTTATAATATTGATATGTGGATAATATTTATCAATCAACACATGTCCTGAATTAATTATATTATTCATATTTATTTATTAATATGAATTGATTTGATTTCATAAAAATTTGAAAATATTTTAATGCATTAATTATATTTATTGTTTTTAAAATTTTAATTGACTTATCTTTTATTTCTAATAAAATATCTTAAATTATAAATCAAAACTAAATTAATAATACATTATAACCAAAGAATTTCTTAATGATTGAAAGAATTAATAAATACTATAATTACAGCCATTAAACATTTTCTTAATGATTCAAAGAACTTTTATTGAAATTTAATAAGAAATATTACAAAAATTTAATAACCACTATAATTATGGCCAAGAGTTGATTTCTTAATCAATTATTTGATATATTCATATTTGATTAAATATAATATCGAACTAAATAATGGATGTTATTCACGTATAAATATATATAACATAATAATTTTATATATTTATATAAGATTAATGATACATTATAATGTTAGATTTTTATTTTTGTTATAAAATTAATCGTACATTATAATATTAGATTTTATGTATATGGGTTGTTATCAATAAGCCGTGCATCTCATTTTATACAAATGTATATAAAAACCAAAACTTTTGATAAAAAGGAAAAAAAAATCCAATATGGATAATCTATTTTTTTGACATATGGATTGTTTTAAACAATCAACATGTGTCCTATATTTAATTTCAATTTGACTTCATATACATTTTATTAATTTAAAATATATTTATTTGGCTAAATTAGGTTATTTATTTTCTCATAACTATCCAATATTTTTTCCATTCATAAATGTGTTACAATTAAATTATCTTAAATCATTTTCCACCAAATTCAATTCTTAATTTTAAACATCAAACATATACTATAAACAAGAAATATGCTTTGAAAGCATTGACTATTTAATGACCATGATTTTAGTATTTAATTAAGAAATAATTTATGCATTTGTTAACCTAAATAAATATATAAGGCATAAATGCTAAAAATTCAAACCTAAAATAAAAGTCTAATTAGTTGGAAAGATATTTTCATATTTCTTTCTATATAAGTATTAATTACAATTGGTATAATTTATTGTCCTACAAGAATTTTTCAAAATATTAAGTGTAGACTTTTCAAAATAAAAGATATATTACATAAATAATTAATAACCCATAATAATTTTTTTTTAAATAAATTACTCTCAATTTATAAAAATCTCCCAAATTCTTATTATAAATAGATAATCTTGTAAGCTAAGGTCATGTTTTGTACATAAGATTATGATAAGATACGATAAAATAATATTATGAATATGATTAAATTAAATAATGTTATTTTATGTTTAATGTATATAAGGATTATGATATGATAATTTATTTATTTGTCAAAATTATCCTTCTCAAAGTTTATACAATTTAAATTATTGATGTAATTTTTAAGAGTATAATTGGATATATAAGTTTTATCCTACAAATTAAAAATAATCCTTTCTAAGTGAAGAGGATTGAATAATACTATGCCAAAAGGATATTAATCCTCTTTTCAATCTCTATCTATTTTTTTAAATACAAATCAAATATGATATATGATAAATATTATCCTATCTTATCAATAATCTTATGCATCAAACATGACCTAAATGTATTAAGAGGTTACTCCTTAAAACTCTCCAAATGTATTAATTTCATTATGTTTAAAAAAATTTTGATCACCAAGTTACATTTATGTTCATAAACTTTTTTCTTTATTATGTTTATCAATTGATTTTATTTCTTTTTTATTCACTTTTTTTTATGCATATTCATACTTTATTTATCTATTTGCTTTCAATATTAGTTTTTTTTTTTTTACTTTTAATGGAATAATTTCATATATTTTATCTCTTTTCAGATTTTAGTCCTTAGATATTTTGTCAATTTTTTTTTCATGACTAATAATGGATGTGAATAAGCTGAGATTTTTAGTTAAGTTTGAAGTTTGTTAGAATTTGACATAAGTTTTTCTCTCCTATTTACCCTTTATTTATAGTTTTATCCATATTTAATATGTAATAAAAGGTTTTAATTCCATTCGCTAAAATTGTAAATTTAGTTTGAACTACTTTGATCTTTGTAAATACAAGGATAGACACCACTTAACTAAGGATTTGCTGTTGTTATCATGAGTTCTAGATGTTTTGCACCAAAGCAAGGGCCAAAACCAAGCAAAAGTTTCTACAAAAGATTGATTTTAAGTGAAATAAATTTCTATGGTTTGGATCAAACATTATGTAATTTTGTATAAATATCACTATTAAATGAGATATAATACAAAATATTTTTCTTTACATTATATAAGTACATATTGATCTACAATATTTTTTATTTTTCTATTATTTTACATTAAATTTTTTATTTTTTATATAAAATTTATTAATTAAATTATATATAATTGAATTATATATATATATATATATATGTGTATATAATTGCATATCCTAGCATTGCACGGGCTTCAAACTAATGACTGTAAAATCCTAAAATTGTTACACATACAAGGATCGCTAAATTCTTTCACACATTTGAAAGTAATTTCCTAGATTGAATTCCTCCAGATACGCTTCTACGTATTTTTTGAGATTAAGAGACAAATAGAGTAAAGAGGATACAATTCTAAATTGTTTCTTAAAACCTGCAAGAGCCACAAGAATGTGGCAATTGAAGAAAAATTGGTGAATAGACAAAGAACAGGTTAAAATTAAATTTTCTTCTTAAACAGTTAGCCTAAGAATTCTTTTTTTTCTTGCAATCATGCAACAATTCTAGGATTTTAGGAGGCAATCCAAGCATTAGGCCACTTAAATGGTAAGAGACAGAAAATGATAAAGAAAACAAGCGAAGTAGCAAACCAAGCCGCTGCTGCTTATATCTCCAAAAAACCGAGCCTTGAACTTGACTTAAGTTTATTAATGTGAACCAAACATGTTGGGAAGCTGCCAACTTTTGTACCTTGCATTTGTCATATAGCATTTGTCATTCGACTTGAAAAAAAATAATAGAATTAGACTCCGGGCTTCAATTGACGTTTGACATTTCTTTCTCGTTGCAAGATTATTTTTATTTTTTAAAAATTATGTTTTAAATATGAAAAAAATTAAAATTTTTGTCATAGTTTAGTAAATGATAACATATAAATAAATATAAGTGTATTTATTTTTTAATATAAATTATAATTTAATAATATATAAATGTTGTTTTTTTATTAAATTAACGTATTAAATAATATCTTTATTAATATAATATATAAATATATAAATTAAACAACTAATATAATATATTCTTTTATATTTCCCAAGAAGCATCAAGGTAAAAATTCAATCTAAACTTGACCCAAATTATTTAAAGAGGTAAAACTTAACCCAATCCTTAAATAAAAAAATTATATTAGTTGAATCATGTCGAATCAAAATCCAGAGATATAAATTGTTTTGTGATACATACATCCATTGATTTTTTTAACAAATTTTTTAATAAATAGAATTTTAAAAAATAACAAAAAAGAAGCCACACGTAAATTTATTAAATTAAAATATTAAAGAATTTTTTAATGAAATATATATAAATATAAAATTAAATAAATAATAAAATATATATTTTATATATATCAAGGCATAACATCCAAAATTTTACTCTTATTCAAACTCAATTTAAAAAATAAAAACAAAAACTCAACTCTTTATCATGAATTAAAAGAAAGCACACAATTTGGATTGAGACAAATTGAAATCCATCTTATACAAATTATTTTGTCATTTCTATTTCAATTGATTGTTTTATTACAAAATTTATTTAATAAAAAATTAAAGAAAAAGAAAAAATAAAAAAATTGGAAAAAAAAGAAAAGTATCATGTAGACATTCTAGACAAGACAAAACACTCTTAAATCTATCTTTAACTTGATCTTATTTTCAAAAAAAAAAAAAATCATCCATCCAATCTTAGTTTGTTTTTAGAAAAAACACTTATGTTATATCAATACGAATTAAATTAAATTGAATATGAATTATTTTATCATCTCTACCTCAATTATTTTTTTTTACAAAATTTATCTCATGAAAAATTGAATTAAAAAACAAAATAATAAATAATAAATGAATTTAATAAAAAGAAATCATATATATATATATTATATTACAACATAAATAGTTACCAAATAGCAATTACTGACATTGATGCTTACATGGACAGTTTCTTTTTTTGATACGTAAAATAATTCCTAAAAGTTCTCATTATAATGACATATAAGATATTTATTAATTTTAAATTATTTATAAAAAATATATTTTAAAATTTATTAAATTGTTTAAAATTTAATAAAAAATAATTTAAATATTAATGAAATTTCTCCTGTACTTCACATCATTCCAATTTAAAATTAATTTTAAAGTAATTTATATTTTTCAATTTATTTGAAGTTAATATGAGTATTTAAATTTATCATAGCTTTTAAAAATATTATTTAATGTCTTTAATATTTTTATAAATAAACCTTACATTATTTTTAGTTTTAAATATATTTGACAAAGGAAACGTGAAAAAAATATATAAATACCAGAACAACTTAAGGAAAGTTTCTTCTCTACATCACCTCATCTCAATTTAAAATCAATTTTAAAATAATTTTTCTTTTTCAATTTATATGCAATTAACATAAGTATTTAAATTTATCACAACTTTTAAAAATATTGTTTAATATCTTTAATATTTTTTTATAAATATTCCTTACATTATCTTCAGCTTTTAAATATGTTTCACAAAGGAAATATGAATATATATATATATATATATATAAATACCAAAACAACTTTAGGAAAGTTTCTCTTATACATAACCTTATTTTAATTTAAAATAAATTTTAAAGTAATTTATCTTTTTCACTTTATCTATGGTTAACATGAGTATTTAAATTTATCATAACTTTTAAAAATATTATTTAATATCTTTAATATTTTTTTATAAATAATCATTGTATTATCTTCAATTTTTAAATATATTTCATAAAAAAGTGAAAATACATATGTAAATACCAGAACCACTTCAGGAAAGCCCTCATAGCTTTCCCAATATCCCACTGAGCTAAATGTATTTTTTTCTACCATTAATGTAGTCTCTCTTTACATTAGTCTATTATTGCTATAGGAACTAACATGTTTTTTTCTAATGATAGGTACTATTTCACTAAACATACTATTCACTTCATTAAGTATGAGGTACTATTTCACTAGACATATTATTCACTCCATCAGGTAAGATTTTTTTTTTTCAAATTAGTTATGATATTGTTTTTAGCAGTAATATTTTTTTAAAAAAATTATAAAAACACATATATTCTTATATTTTTATCAGTATTATCTACAGATTTTTTTTTTCGGATTCTTCACTTAATCAAGTAATATATTTTATCTTTTAACTAATTATTTATTTAATATTCCCTATTCGTATAAAATAGAAATAACACTCTGATTAATTGATAAAATAGAGTTATGTGCCCTAAACAGAAACTTATGTGCCACTTGTATATTAGTGAATACTTTTTTAACTCATATCCTTATTGTCAAACATGTAACATAATTTCAAATTAGGAGATTCTTTTTCAAAAAAAAAAAAAATTGGAAAGAAATAATTTAGAGATAGTCTCATCAATAGTATTAATTTTAAGTGCATTTATATTTTAGCTTAAAAAAACCTTAAAACCATAAAAGTTTCACCAAAGATTCTTGAATAAAAAGATATGAATCCTATGATAAATCTACAATTATGGAATAGAGAATTCCTCATTGTAGACATCAAATTTTGTTCGAAATATTTTAGCATAATTAAACAAAGCCCATTTGAAGTCGGTAAAAAAGGTCCCTTAAAAAGTTCCATAAAATGTATCGATATTTAGGCCTAATAAATAAAAAAAAAAAATAAGACATGTATGATTGATGTCAAATTGTTTCACATGAGAATTATATGGATAATACCTTTTCACATGGATGTATGAAAAATAAAGAATAAATAAAATAGGTAAACTTCAAAGTCAACCATAGTCAAAATTGCATAAAACTTGATCAAAATGAATAGAATTGGGGTTAATCTTCAAAGTTCAAAGTCTAATTGGAATCAATATGATTTAAAATTAAATTTGGTGATTTTTAAAACACAAATTTTTTTTTATTTACATCGAGGGAAGTATAAAATTACTAAAATACCCCTATAAAATATATTTTTATAATTTGACCTTCCAGAGTTTGGATTTTTATAAAAATTTTCAGATCCTAATTTCATAATATTTCATGATTTTTAGTGCATTTGAAATCATAGCCGTACCCAAAAAGTGCAAAATTACTAAAGTACCCCTATAAAGGATATTTTCGTAATTTGGCCTTCCCGAGCTCGGATTTTCATGAAACTTTTAAGATCTTAATTTCATAATATTTCATGATTTTTAGTGCATTTGAAATCATAGCAATACCCCAAGAAGTATGAAATTATCAAAATACCCCTATAAGGGTATTTTCATAATTTGCCTTTCTAAGATTGGATTTTCATGAAACTTTCTAGATCTCAATGTCATAATATTTCATGATTTTTGATGTTTTAAAAATCCTAAAAATGAGCATGGAAACATTGATTTATAAGAAAATAGCCTAAATACCGAAAACTTTGCATTAAGGGTAAAAATAGTCTTTTATGTGTTTAGAGGGCATAAAAATTTAATCTTTGCAATAAGTAATGTGGACCATTAGATTTTTTATTGATCTTGATCCAATGGTAAAAAATGGTCATTGAAAGAATAAAAAAAGACAAGTTTTGACCCTTAGATGATACTCTTAGATGAAATCTCATCCAAGGGCCTCATCTAAGGGTCCATGTTTATAAAGAATGAAACCTTTTTTCTTTGCTGACTATTAAAAGGGAGCTGGGGGGTTTGATCAAGAGAGAGGAAAGGGTTGGAACGTTAAGAGAAAAAAAAGAAAAACATATAAAAAAAGAAAGAGGAAATTGTCGAAAAAAAAAGAAAAAAAAAAGTAAGCTAGCAGAATAGGGTGGGAAAAGAAAGAAAGAAAAAGAAAAGAAGAAGGGCTACCAAAAGAACGAGGCTGGAGAGAAAGTTGCTGAAGGAAGAAAAGAAGAGGAAGCTAACAAAAGTGGAAGAGAGAAAGCAAGCCAAGGTAGAAAGGTTTTAAGTTGACTTTCTTTGTTTTCCTATACGACATGATTTCAATTGCTCCTTTGTTGTTTTTAGCTACTGCCATGTTCTCACTTATATAACCTAGTTGTTGACTAAATTGGCTTCCTTTTCTTTTCTTTACATGCCATATGCATTTTCAACTTGACTTTATGGAAGTTATGGTCAATGCATTTCCAAGTTGATTTGTTTGATGCTAAGTTGGACTTGGTCATATTCATTGAATATATTGGTCTTTGACATGAGGAATACTCATGAAAGCTAGAATTTCTATTTTTATTTTGTTTGTTAATGATATTATTTCACCTAGCTTAAAATCATCTCTTATTCTTTTTTTTGGATAGTTGACAACTTCACAAAGTTTTGAAAGACGCTGAAATTTTTACAACAAGGTTTATTTTCATGTATGTTTTATATCACCATTCATATTTCTCTAATGTTGTTTCAAATGTGAATATAATTTAAACTCCATGCATTTTCCTTTCATTGTTAGTTTGGTTAAATTTCCATGTTCACTTTAACCTTTATGCAATTTAGTTTTTACACCTTAATTTATTTTAAATGTAAAATTGTTCTTTTATTTATAATAATAAATCGAATGAAATTTTTTGACAATGATATTTTAGAGAAATCTGAGTAGTGATTTTTTAAAATATTTATGTGAGGATATTTTTCTAAAAATACTATCAAAGTAATGGAGTATTTAGAAAAATATTCAATAAAAAAGTTTCATTTGTCAATTTTTTCTAAAATTTTGATAGATGTTAATAATAATATGTAATGACTCCTTTAATAAAATTTGGTGTGATCAAAGTTTAAAAATTAGATGAATTTTTTTTTTTAATTAAGAAAGGACAAAGTGAATAAAAGTTTTCGAGAATGGGATTCCAAGGAAGTTTGACTAGTGATTTTTTAGAAATCCTTAGGTGAGAAAATTTTTCTAAAATACCACTAAAGTATTGTAGTATCTAGGAAAATTTTCAATAAAATTTTTATTTACTTTGTTCCTTTCAAAAGTGTTGGTTCCAAAACAATTAAAGAAGATTAAAACATAATAAGTGTTATATTTTTGTATGCACATTCTATTTTATTGTTTGCATTACATAATTTAAAATGTAAATGAAATTTTTGATGATAGGACCTCAGGAAGTTCGAGTCGTGATTCCCGAGAATTCTTTAAGTGAGAAAAAATCTTCTAAAAATTGTCAAAGTAAAGAATCTTATAAAAAATGTTCTAAAAAAAAACCAAAAAAGAACTCTAAGTGGGTGTTGGGATGAATAAATAAGAGCATTGAAATCAATGAGTCTTGGGATGTTGTGGAGTTATGTAGAGGAAAAACACTAGTTGAATGTAAGTGGATGTTTACTATTAAGCTAATTTTGATGGTGGAATAGAGAGACACAAGGCCCACTTAGTTACAAAAGGATTTACTTAAATTTTTAAAGTAGACTACACTGAAACATTTGCTCCAGTTGCTAAATTGAATACCATAAGGGTACTACTTTCAATAGCTGCTAATCTCGACTAGCCATTACACAAAATGAACGTCAAGAATACATTTTTGAATAGGGAGCTACATGACGAAATTTGTATGGATTTACCTCCTGGCTTTAATTGGAAAGATAATGATAGGAAGGTATGCAAATTGAAAAAGTCTCTTTATGGTTGAAAACAATCACCAAAGGCTTGATTTGATTGCTTTGTAAAGTCAGTAAAAAGACATGGATTTAGCTAAGGAGAAATTGATCATACTCTTTTTTTTCAAACATTCACAACATGGAAAAAAGACTACTTTGATAATTTATGTTGATGATATTATATTGATAGGTCATGACACTGAAGAAATAGAAAGGCTAAAGAAGACCCTTGGAAAAGAATTTGAACTTATGTATCTTGGACAACTAAAATACTTAATAAGGATGAAAGTTGCAATGAGCAAGAATGGCATTATTATTTCCCAAAAAAAATATATGATTGATCTCTTTAGGGAAATTGGTATGCTTGGCGGTAAACCAATTTATACACCTATAGATCCTAATGTGAAGCTTGGAAAAAAAAGGAGGAATTCCAATAGATAAATGGAGATATCAATGACTAGTTGGAAAGCTAATCTATTTATCTCATACAAGACCTGATATTGCCTTTACAGTTAGTGTAGAAAAATTGATTAACTTATCATATATAAGACTTGATATTTTTTTTGCAGTAAGTGTAGTAAGTCAATATATACACTCTCCATTTGATGAGCATCTTGAAGTTATGTATCAAATCTTAAGGTATTTGAAGGCCACACCTGTTGAAGGTTTGTTGTTTGAAAAGAACAAACAAAGAAATGTGGAAGTGTTTATAAATGCAGATTAGGCAAGATCAACTGAAGATAGAAAATCCACCTTTAGGTACTGTATGAAGGTTTGGGGTAACCTTGTCACATGAAGAAGTAAGAAATAGTTTGTTGTTACTTGAAATAGTGCAAAAGCAAATTTTAAAACTCCTGCACAAGGAACTTGTAAACTTATTTAGCTAAAGAGACTTTTGAAAGAATTGAAAATGGTAGCTGAATATCCTATGAAATTGTATTGTGATAACAAGGCTCATAATATAGTGCATCATGATTGGGCAAAGCATGTTGAAGTTGATAGCCATTTTATCAAAGAAAAGATTAATATAGGAGTGATTTGTATGACCTATGTTCCTATAAAGGAACAAGCAGTAGATATCCTAACAACATGACTACATAAACCAAGCTTTGAGACTCTTGTTGACAAGCTTAGAAAGATAAATATCTATTTTCCAGCTTGAAAGGGACTGTTGACAAATTATGTATCAAATTAGGATCAATTTTCTTATTTGTTAGAATTTATATTTCTAGTCTTTTATTTGTTTCTATGTTTAGATGATTATGTCCTAATTTTATGGGTTTCTTTGTACATATCAATTTCTCTATATATTGAGGATTCCTTTCAATAAAATGACACTCAAAGAACATTGTTTTTTATCTCCATTTTCATGAAGTTACTAGGGAATCACTAATTACTAGAAAAAATGAAGCCAAAACATTCTTTTATGGCTACAATAAATCTACTATAAACCTATTAAAAAATAGTAAAAAATTCTAAATTTGTATTAAATAATAATATTATTATATAAAAAAAAATTATCTCATATATTTTTATTGTATTTTTTAAACCCTATATTTCATAGTTGTTAATACATAACAATATATTAATAAATCAAAGTTAACTTAATAAAATAAATGATAACTTAGTAACGTAGTGACATATAATAGTAAATCATTAATAATTTAGTAATAAGCTCTTGATAAATCAAAGATAGCTCAATAAAAATAAGTGATAATGTAGTAGTTAATCATTTTTAACTTACCATTAAATCAATGATAACTTAATAATAAGTTAGTGATAACTTAACAGTGAATCAATTTTAGTGTAATAATAATTAATTGATAAATTTAGTTGTAAGTCATAAATAACTTAATAATAAATCAATGATAATTTAATAGTAATTAATTCGAAACTTAAAAGTAAATTAACACAACTTAGCAGTAAATCATTGATAGCTTAGTAGTTAGTTAGTTATAATTTAATAATCAATTATGGATGATTTAATATAAATTAATGATAACTTGGTAGTGAATCATGAATAATTTCGTAATTAATTTTGATAATTTTGTAATAAATAATCGAACTAAGTTCTAAATCAATAGTAACATAGAAGTAAATGCATAATAGTAAATTAATGAATATTTAGTAGTAAATTATTAATAACTTAGTAGTGATTATCAAAGATAATTTAATAGTAAATTAGTTAATCATTCATAACTTAATTGTAAATCATTCATAAATTAGTAGTAAATTAATGACAATTTAGTATTAAACCATTGATAATTTAGTGGTAAATCATTAATAGGTTAATAGTAAATAACTGATAATATAGTAGTTAATCAATGATAAATTAATTGTCAATAATTGATAATATTTTATACTTAAAGTTGTTAGGAATTGAACTTTGGTTATTATCATAACATTAAAAAATTTATTTATTGAATTAAATTTTTAGAGATAAAAATTATGTGCATCATGTATATGGAAAAAATTAGTATTTTAAAAGGACTGATTAGCTTGGTCTATTCATTTAGTTTATCCTATTGTACTAAAAATATAATTGTATTCAGATTGGATAAAAGGTATGAAAATAGAATGGTTGAAAATTATATTAATAAGTATAGAATTGTAGACATAACAAATGCTAACTATTTCTTACAATGGCAAGGATTAGACAAAAATATTATTTTGAGCATATAGTGATATGTAAAATGAAAAGTTTGGACATGTTAGTCATAAAGTGATTATGTTAGAGATTCAATCTCATTTGGTGATAGCTACCACAAAGGAAATTTGAATTCCTAGAGATTTGGTTAGTATTACTACAAGTGAAATGGGTTTAAGCTCTTATTATTAGACATTAATAATGGGAACCTAAATTTTGAATTAATAATCTTTGGTTACAAAGTTTAATGAGTAAAAAGTTATTGTTATGTGCCTATTAGTGCTATACAACCTATTCCAAATACTTTATACTAGTGTTGTCCATTGCATAAATGGAGGATGAGTGTGGACTTCTAATGGAGTTAATGGTTAAATGCCTAAAGCAATAAAAACATAAAAGACAAAATTCCATCAATATAAATGTATAAGTGGTGTCCCTTCAAGAAAAAGAATTGGAATTTATTTTATAATTGCTTGTTAGTAGGATAAGCATATGTCCATAATAGTACTAAAGCAGTTATAGACTTTCAATAGAAAATTAAATATTACATGTGTTATATCTTAATTCTAATAATAAGAGTTGTAGTTTGATTTGCGGATATCAATAAATTTGTTAAATTTTTAAGGTATATAAGCTAATTGAATGTTCAAATTGAGAGATGCTTTTTTATATTCATAATAACTATTTGTTTAGAAGGTTAAAGATTAAATAACAACATTCCAAGCTAGTAGGGAATTATTGGTATTGGCCACCCAAAAATATATCTTTTTAATAAAACAGTAAAATGGGTTTGAAGTTTATTAAAAAAATAATTTTGATCTATGAAAATAATATTGGGTTAGGGAGTTAGTTACACATGGGGAAAGATAAGCGCTCCCACAGCGCCTATAAAAATTAATACCAATTAATCATGTGCTATCTATAGTTTTGGGTAAAAAAATGGTTTTTATTTAAGATTTAATAGTAATTTCCTTCTTTTTAAAGAAATAAAATCAATTAAAAATCTTTATTTAGGAATATTGTAAAAATCTTTATATTAAAGAAATAACTTATTATTCAAATATCTCCAACATTATAATCTTTAGATTTAAAATAAAAGGAATATTGTGAAAATCTCCCAACATATAAGCATAATTAAAAGATAATCCTTTCTATCCAAGATTTGCCACAAAATTCCTTTAAAAATAAAAATAATATTATTTGGAAATGATAATTGTTGGTGACTCTCCAACATCTAAGAAAAATACGAAAAATTATTTTAATCAAAATGTTATTTTATTTTTATTATTTTTTAAATCAATTTTTTGAAAAACTTTTCATGCAAAAAATGAAGGATGCGATAATTAACCATAAACAGTGATAATTAAAATACGTGCATATGCATAATTAGTGCAAACAATGTTCTAAATGAATATATGCAAATGTGTATCATAAATGATGATGAGATGTGACTTTAGGATTGAGTCTTTAAATGTAAAGAAACCACTCGAATTTTTTAACATTTAGGTAGAGTTTAGGTGTGACTATTTATATTTAAGATCCCATTTTCATTTTTGTTCTTTATTTAATCTTATTATTGTTTTGATTAAGGAATTATATGAAAAATCTCAATGAAATAAGATTTCCTAAATACCCCATTCTCTAAGCAACATTTGGGAACAGATTACTTCATGAGAAGTTTTCATAGATATCCTTAGGATCTTTTGATAGTTTTGGGGTTTTGTGTGGATTTTGGTTTCAAAGGTAATTTGGGTTTAGGTTTACATATAGGGCTTAGGGTTTCATTTTAGGATTTAAGGTTTAGAGTTTCGTTTGAGTTTAAGATTTCATTTAGGATTTAGGGGATTGCACATAGGATTAAAGGTTTCATTTTAGGATTTCACTTTTAGGGTTTCATTTTTAGGTTTTCAAAAAACCTTTTAAAATATCTCCAACATCTGGATAGACTTTCAGAGCAAGTTTATTTTTTTATGATTGTAAAAAATTAATTATTATTATTTATTTATTTACTATTATTATTATTTTATTATTCTTTATTTTTACTTTTATATTTTCAATATTCTAAACCCTTTTTTAAAATCAAATTTTCTTTAATAAGATTTAATTCCTCAATTGCTAGGCGGTATCAAGTCTTTCAAAATTTGATTTTGAATCCCTTCCAACATTTTGGCAAGATTTTCAACATGTTTTCTTAGTTGTATTTATTTTTATTTTCTTTTATTCTTAGAACTTTATTCTTTTCTTTTATTTTCTTTTTTGGTTTTTTTTTTATATTCCATCATGCATTTGAGTATTCAAAATTCATCAAAAATAAAAAAGTAATGGTGATTTCCTAAAGAAAAACTTCTTAATTTAGATATCTGCATTTAATCAAAATGGATTTTTTAAAAGATGTAATATAGGCTGGGGTTTAGGGTTTTGAAAGAAATGATAAATAGGTTCAAAAATTTATTTACAGGTGATTAAACCAAGGATCATTTTTATTCCAAAGAGATATTTCCTTTTTTCAAAATATGTCTTTTCACTTTTCTCTTTCTTCTTTTTTTTTGTATGAGTTCAAAAATTTTGAAACTCATTTTATTTCAAGCTTGCTCCTTAACATAAGGCATTATTTTCTAACCCTTAACACAAGATCACATGCCCACTTGATAAGATCCCTTTCTTCTTAAACTTGCCCTCAAATTTGAAGGTAATCTTTAGTTAGGGTTCATTCAAAAAGAATAATCAATAGGATCAAAAGGAGTAGCAAATGGATATTTTCTTCTTTTGTGAATAAATTTGAAAGATGGCTATTTTTCATTTCAAGTATGGATACCTATTGAAAGGAAATTCTTAAGAGACCAATTGTTTTCTGATTAATTTTAGGTTCATTTGAATGCCCCATATGTATGATTGCACAATTAATATTTTTCACTTTTTTTTTGCAACTTTTGCATTTTAATAACAAAGCCATCTGAATGTTCATCAATCAAAATGATCAAACAGGTTATTTGGGACATCAAATAAATTTAGCTTTTTCAATAAATTTGCCCCAAAGTGAGTATAGAGGATCACTTGGTAAAAGATTTAAAAAGAAGATGAATGTAGCACAAGCCAAAATATTAAACAAATTGAAAAAATATGGCTCAAAGAATTTAGGTGGTGATGTGCTTGAAATGACCTTGACATTTATTAAATCACCAAAAATCAAAAAGCTTAGGAGAGTGCCTAAAAAAAGATTTTACAAACTAATCGACTATCTCATTGGTCATATTCATAGCCCAAATTAAGATCAATAGATTTTAAAGTTCATCATGGTCAAATAGGGTGAAGTTATGAAACTTTCATCTATAGAAATTCTCAAGGTTTTTAATCTTCCAATTGAAAAGAATGAAATGTTTAGGCAAATGGCTTAAAATACCCATTCCTAACAATAATCACCAAATTTCATGAGATTTTTTTCACATGCATTTGTACGAACCCAAACAATCAAAACTCATCAGAAACCAATGAAATCAATATACAAAGAATAATCAACCTATGATAAAACAATTTTCCATTACTCAAAAAACTCTTGGGTCAAGGTGGCACTATGGATAAAGCTTTCAATATATTTTTTCAATTGTCTACATTTCTCAGTCGAGTGCCTAATTGCCTTTATATGATAATCACATTTACCATTTGGATCATAACTATTAGCTGGTGGATTTGGAGTTGCTTTCAAAGGTATTAGGGTAAAGTACTAGTACTTTACTAGCAAAAACAAAAGATCAAAAATTGAAATTGAGATTTTCTTTAGATTGTTCCTTGATCTTCTTTAGCCATTCAATGGTTGAGTAGCAAATTAAGGATAATGACTTATATGAAGAGTTTATTGTTGGGTTAGTTGGTGAAAATGAGGATTCTAAGAAAGATTATTTATAGTAAGGTGGTAAGGTTGGTACATCATGTGTGGGGTAAAGCTTCCAACTTGTTTCCCTTTATACATCACGACTTGAACATCTTCTTTTTCCATTCTTGGTACACACACATCCTTTATGCTAGGTGCATTATCCTCTTTAAGCTAGGTGTTTTTTATGGCATTCTTTATCATCTCCCCTGATATCACAATGTCTTTAAAATTTTTATTGTATTCCCAGTCATCCTTTCATAGTATAGAGGTTTAAGAATATTGACAAACAAGATTGTAGTTTTTTTTTTCTATTAAAAGAGGTTGAACCTACGTAGCAAAATCTTTCCACCTTTGAGCATATTCTCTGAAACTCTTAACATCTTTTTTCTCCATACTTTGTAAGGACAATCGATTTGAGGCTAACTCTACAATGTGCTTATACTGAGTTATGAATGCTCTAGCCAATTCTTTTGAGTTCTATCCAACTAAGCATACCACTTATAGCAGATCTTGAAAGACTGTTTTAAAATACATGAATCAAGAGTTTGTCTTCACAGGCATGGGTAACCATCTTTTTACAATACATAATGACATGAGTCATTAGGCATTTAGTCTTATCATATTTTTCAAATTATGAACCTTGAAGTTGGGTGGAACAATTACATTTGGCACTAAACAAAGCTCCACTGCATCTATAGATTCATAGAAATCTATTTCCTCGATAGCTTAAAACCTCTCTTCTATGAGATATATTTTCTTTTGAGCACCTAAATCTTTTGTTGCTTTAAATGAACTTTTTTTTTTCAATTTTGCTAGCTTTTCAGAATCATCAAGGATTGGAATTGATGAAGCTGTTGAATGTATTCCAAAAAAAGAGTATACCCCAAAAGGTGGTGCTTGTTATGATTGTGCCTCTTGGGATGCTTGTATGCAGGCTGCTTCCACCTCTTTCTTTTCATTCAAAATTTTTTAGCTTTTTTATTATCTAGGCCAATTCTGCTCTTATTTTTTCAACTTAGCTATGTTGTTTTAGCTCCATAAGTGGCAAGAAGATTACCTTAATGATCAAGCTCTTGAACTTTATTACCACAATTAAGAATTAGGATAATGTCTACTACGAATTCATGTAAGAAAAAAATGTATATGTGAATTCATGGATACATGCATTAAATTCTATCACATAATAAGAAAGAGAATAAAAAAAAATCTCTAATTAAAAAATTATTCTAACAAAAACATCCAAAAACATTCTTAAGAAAAGTTTTAAAATCTATTGTCTGACCCTATTCTCCAACTTTAAGTTCCTAGTGCTACCATGGACAAGATTTTCAGCCACTATGACTAGGCAATATCCTATTAACAACTTTAGGCTCTCATTTATCCCTAAAACTCAATGCATCATCTCTGATTAAACCTTGCACCTTATGTTTGAAAGTAATGCAATTTTTCATTGAGTGGCTTATATTCCTAAAATGATAATCACATTGAGCTTCAACATCAAACTACTTAGGATGAAATGGTTTTAGTGGCTCTAGAGGAACTAGTACGATCAAATATTTTTAAGGAGTAGTTGGAATAATTCAATGTAAGTCACAGGGATTGGATCATTGATGGCTCTCTCTTTCTTTTTGTTTTCTACTTAACGATTTTTTAGGTTGACTAGTTTTTTGACTCACAAGTGCATATCTTGGAGTAAATTTGGGTGTATATGCCTAAAGGTTCATTGGGAAGCTTGGCTACTAGATAGGTTGATAAGTATAAGGTTTTGAAAAGCATAATTCATAATTGAAAAAGTATATAGGTATAGGCCAACCTATGGGGGTTTAACAAGAATAGGTCTTCTTTATGATGTAAAGAGAGATTATTTAGGAATAACAGTTCATGAATTTGGCTATGATCCAATCTACACAACTGGTGCAAGGTTAGAAGGCCTTATCTTTTTTGCTTATTTTCTAACTTGATCTTTTTTTGGGCCATTGGATGCATTGACATGACTTGGACTGGCATCATTATTATGAGAGGCTTTTTAAAACCTTTCTTCTATGAGATCTTTTTTTTTTTAGCAGCTAAATCTTTTGTTACTTTAAATGAACTTTCCTTCAGTTTTGTTAGTTTTTCAAAATCATCAAAGATTGGTGAAGCTATTAAAGGTATTCTAGAATAAGAGTATGCCCCAAAAAGTGGTGCTTGTT
Source organism: Durio zibethinus (assembly GCF_047325235.1). Classification (NCBI taxonomy): domain Eukaryota; kingdom Viridiplantae; phylum Streptophyta; class Magnoliopsida; order Malvales; family Malvaceae; genus Durio; species Durio zibethinus. The sequence goes on along the minus strand of NC_143174.1, from coordinate 7,629,197 downwards.
GTGATTGTGCCCTCTGGGATGCTTTTATGTGGGCTTCTTCCACCTCTTACTCTCTATTCAAAATTTCAACATTTCTATTATTTTAGCCAAATATACTTTCATTTTTTCAATTTAGCTATGTTGTTTTGGCTCCATAAGTGGTAAGAAGATTACCTTGATGATCAAACTGTTGAACTTTATTACCATAATTAAGAATTAGGATAATGTCTACTGTGAATTCATGCAAGAAAAGAAAAAAATGTATATATGAATTAATGGATGCTTGCATTAAATTCTATCACATAATAAGAAAGAAAATAAAAAGAAATATCTAATTAAAAAATTATTCTAACAAAAACATCTAAAAACACTCTTAGGAAAAATCTTAAAATCTATTACTTGACCCTATTCTCCAACTTTAAGTTCCTTGTACTGCTATGGACAAGTTCTTCAGCCACTACGACTAGGCAATACCCTCTTAACAATCTTGGGCTCTCCTTTATCCCTAAAACTTAATGCACCATCTCTAATTAAACTTTGCACCTTATGTTTGAAAGTAATGCAATTTTTTGTTGAGTGGCTCATATTCCCAAAGTGATAATCACATCGAGCTTTAACATCAAACCATTTAGGATAAGGTGATTTTAGTGGCTCTAAAGAAACTAGTACGATTAAATATTTTTAAGAAGTAGTGGAAATAATTCAATGTAAGTCACAGAGATTGGATCAATGATGTGTCTCTCTCTCTCTCTTTTTTCTATTTAATGAATTCTTAGGTTAAGTAGTTTTTTTACTCATAGGTGTATATCTTAGAGTAAAATTGGGTGTATATGTCCAAAGGTTCATTAGGAAGCTTGGCTGTTAGATAGGTTGATAAGAATAGGGTTTTGGAAAGCATAATTCATAATTAAAAAGTATATAGGTATGGGCCAATCTGAGGAGGTTGAACAAGAACAAGTCTTGTTTATGATGCAAAAAGATATTGTTTAAGAATAACCATTCAAGGATTTGGGTATGAGCCAATCTATAGAACCGGTGCAAGGTTATAAGGCCTTATATTTTTTGCTTCTTTTTTTACTTGATCTTTTATTGGGCCACTGGATGCATTGACATGACTTGGACTGGCATCAGTGTTATGAGAGGCTTTTTGAAACCTTTCTTCTATGAGATCTATTTTTTTTTTAGCACCTAAATCTTTTGTTGCTTCAAATGAACTTTCCTTTGGTTTTGCTTATTTTTCAAAATCATCAAGGATTGGAATTGGTGAAATAGTTAAAGGTATTCCAGAACAAGAGTATGGCCCAAAAGGTGGTGCTTATTGTGATTGTACCCCTTAGGATGCTTTATGTAGGCTTCTTCCACCTCTTTCTCTCTATTCAAAATTTTCAACATTTCTATTATTTGGGCCAAATCTACTCTCATTTTCTCAATTTAGTTATGTTGTTTTAGTTCCATAACTGGTAAGAAGATTACCTTGATGATCAAACTCTTGAACCTTATTACCGCAATTAAGAATTAAGATAATGTCTACTGTGAATTCATGTAAGAAAAGAAAAAAATGTTTATGTGAATTAATAGATGTATGCATTAAATTCTATCACATAATGAGAAAGAGAATAAAAATAAAATCTCTAATTAAAAAATTATTCTAACAAAAACATCTAAAAATATTCTTAGGAAAAATCCTAAAATCTATTGCCTAATCTTATTCTCCAGCTTTAAGATCCTAGTATTGCCATGGACAAGTTCTTCAGCCACTATGACTAGGCAATACCCTCTTAATAATCTTAGGCTCTCATTTATCCCAAAAACTTAATACACCATTTTTTTTATTAAACCTTGCACCTTATGTTTAAAAGCAATGCAATTTTTCGTTGAATGGCCTGTATTCCCAAAGTGATATTCACATCGAGCTTCATCATCAAACCATTTAGGATAAAGTGATTTTAATGGCTTTAAAGGAATTGGTATGATCAGATATTTTTAAGGTGTAGTGGGAATAATTCAATGTAAGTCACAAAGATTGGATCAATGGTGGCTCTCTCTCTCTCTGTCTCTTTTTACTCAATGATTTTTTGGGTTAAGTAATTTTTTGACTCACAGGTGCAGATCTTGGAGTAAAATTAGGTGTATATGCCCAAAGGTTCATTGAGAAGCTTGACTGTTGGATAGGTTGATAAGTACCAGGGTTTCAAAAAGTATAATTCATAATCAGGAAAGTATATAGGTAAGGGCCAATCTATGGAGGTTGAATAGGAATAGGTCTTGTTTAGGATGCTAAAAGAGATTGCTTAAGAATAACCAATTGGGGATTTATGTATGAGCCAATCTACAGAACTGGTGCAAGGTTAGAAGCCTTATCTCTTTTGCTTCTTTTCTGACTTGGACTTTTCTTAGGCCATTGGATGTATTAACATGAATTGGACAAGCATCAATGTTATGAGAGGCTTTTTTATCTTGACAAAATTGTTGCTTAATGCACACATGAATTGGAATTGACGAGAATTCTTGAAAATGGGCCACTTCAAGATTTTCCACCCTTTCCACTAGCTTGGTAAGTTGTATTTTGATTTTTGATAGGTCATGCCCAAATTCCTCTTGGTTGAGTTCCAACGCTTGGATCTGTGCTTTTAATTGATCTCCCATATTTTTTAAACTACTACCCCAAATGAGCAAAAGATTTATATTATGGAATGACATGATGAATGAATGAGATGCATGAAATGAATGAAAATAGATAGGCAAACAAACAAATAAATAAATAAATACAAATCATAAGGAAGCAACAAACAACAACAAATTTAGCATCTAAGAAATAGAAAAAAAAAAACAAAACAAAACAAGTTAGTGAATAACTCAAAAGGTATGTGACCTAATTTGGATTATTTCCATAAAAAGGAAAGACATGGCTCTACCTATGGGTTAAGTTTATTATGGCTCATTATATGTGGTTTGGGGTTGACTTTACATGTTCCCAAATTGTTCATCACATCATTGTCCATCACAAACTAGTGAGGCACACCAATACTCACCCATTATAGACTACAAATAGAAATGGTTCAATTTTAGTGAGAGTTTTTTGCTAGCCCATACAAAAACATGAAATCTCACAAAGACTTAGATACGTTACTCCTTCTTAAAGGACATAACTCAAGTGTAGAGTCCATTTATGCATATGTAAATGAATGACTGATATATAAAATGAATAAATAAATAAAATACAAGCAAGAAAAAAATCTTAAATTTATTAGGTTAGGCTTAGGTCATAGCTTGACTATTGAATTCCCCAATGGAGTCGCCAAATTATCATAACGTATAAATCTGTGGACTTACCGCTAAACATGCACTTTAGGAGTCACCACCAATCTTTTTTGTTTAGATGCAATTGGCCACCTAATTAAATCTATCCCATTTTAAAGATGAGTCCCAAACTTGATTCAGGTACCTTTAAAAGATAGATTCTAGTCTACAAAATCAGATTTTAGGTTCATGCGTATGATTACGCATGGGAAGATTATAACACCCTTATGGTCATCCATTCAAAAAATGGGACTAGTTTGATTTCAAATTATCCAAGCCTTAATCATATTTATAATTTACCAAAATATTTAATATTGAAAATTATCTTAAAATTACTCCAATAGTTTGATAGTAATTTAAGATAATTCTATCACCTCAAGAGTATTTATGAAGACTAGTGTCCCACTCTGGAGAGACTTTGTCATCAGATTCATTAATATATTTTATTTAGAAAATAATTAGTAAAATTTTTCAATAGTTTAATAATATTTACTTTGATGTAGATCTCACAATAGTTTGGTGAGATTTTATTGTAAAATTATTTTTAGATAATACATTAAATCTTCCAATAGTTTGGTAAGGTTTAATTTCAAATGCAAATCCTCTAATAGTTTGGTAGGATCAAAACAAAATAAATTTTTTTTTGTAAAAATTGATTTATGAGATTCTCCAATAGTTTGGTAGAATCCATAAACATTTAAATTCATAAAAAATCCTCCAATAGTTTGGTAGGATTTATGAATCTATTTTAGAAACTTTTTCTATTTTTCTATTTTGTCTTTGAATAAATAAAATAAAATTCATAAAATAATGTATTTGCTCAATTTAAAATAATAAACAATAATAAAGGATAAAATAACAGTAAAAAAAATATATTTATATATAATGAAAATAAAATAGGAAAAATGAAATAAAAATAAAATTGAAACAGAAATTAAAATGAAAAAAAGAAAGGAATTACTTGCGATTAGGTTGGGTTGTGCAAGTGGGTTGTGTACGAATGCTACTCAATTTACATTAGAATTTAGGTCTTCAAAACATTGTCATTTTCGTTGCACATAAAGCCTAAGTTTTGGCTTTTTTTTTTTTTTCATAAAGCCCTTCTCCCTTTTCTCTCTTGCTTAAACTTCCTCTGACTTCTCTTTAGAAGTCCCATTGGGAAGTTTAACCAAATATAGATTTTGGCCAAACCCTAAGTTTGACCCCAAGAAATTCAACTGGCTACCAAAAAATTTAAGTTTTTCTAGAAATTCTAAGAACCCAAAAAAAGCCACCGTAGCTTCTCATCGATCATCGTGAGCTTGGTTGGAAAGTTCAATTTTTTGCCAAAAAACTCATAAAAACTCCTAAAAATATGAACATAAACCTAGAAAAAAAAAAACTCCAAACCCATAACTTCTTTCTAAGCCTAATTCTAAGCTTCACAATTAAATCAAATCGAAATAATTTTCCAAAACCAGAAACCAAAAATCTCAGAATCCAAAAAAAAATCCAGAAAGCACAAAATAGTCCCAAATCTTTCAAAAAAACCCTAGACTTAAAATAGTTCCCAAAATTTCCTATAAAACTAACCCATAACCAAAAACTTCCCTTTCATGGCATGAACCCAAACCTAGTGAAATTTTAAACTCTTTCGACTTCCCCTTATTTGCATTTTTTGGTTGGTTTTTTATAGGGATTTAATCTCTTTTAAATCTAGAAATCAATTGATTATCTGATTATGATTACATGTGATTTGATTTGATTATGATTTAATCTTTTAGTGATTGCATGAAATAAGCACGAAAATTTTAACCTGTTTTTCCTTTTCAAGATTTCCCTTTTTTACTATTTTTTTCCTTTTTTTTACTTTTTAAAACAAGTAAAATTAAACCCAATAATAATAATAATAATAATAATAATAATAATAAAATCAAATTAAAATTAAATTTTTTCTTATCGCAATCAAGCTCAATTCATAGCCAAAAACCTATTTTCTATCCCAAAAAAATCTCAAACAAAATGTGTTGTCTACATGTATTACATTAATAAAATTATCAATTGATATTTTAATTTAAGAAATTAATATTTTAAACTCAATAGAAGTGTTTATGTGATTATGTGATATTGCCTATGAGCTCTTTTTTTTTTTTGTTTTTGACATTTTCACTTATTTTTATATTTTTTGTTTTTTATATTTATTTTTTAATAGATTTTATAAAAATGAAGGCCAATTGAAGTATCCATGTGTCACTTCTTTGACTTTTTTATTTTTTTTAAATAGATAAATTTTTAAAAAAACCAATAAATAAGAATGATAAAACAAAAAAAAAAGTTTAACTTGCAAAAATATTGAATACCTATTTAGTAACATTAAAAAAAAAAACAAATCTAAAAAAACCCGAATGGATTTACCTAAGCAACTTTTATTTTTCTACAAAAACTTTCCTCCCCAATTTCTATCCCTCCCGTTGCATGTGATATGTAGAACTTTTGACAATAATTTTAGGGATTTGCCTTGAATGGTTGAGATTGGATCTATCACCAATAAATCCAATCTTAACTTCCTTTGATTTAGGGATTTTGATTTCATTTGATTGCGACCAATTTTGTTTCCAATTCCACGCACACATGATTTTTGGAAAAGTTTTTTTATTTCATTTCTTTTTTTTTTTTACTTTTTTTTACTTTTTAAAACAAAAATAATAATAATAATAATAATAATAATAATAATAATAATAATAATAATAACAACAACAATAACAACAACAATAATAATAATAATCAAATAAACTTAAAATTTTTTTATTAGGCCTGAAGTTTCCCAATCGGGCCTAATTTTTTGACTAAAGCTCATTTTCATCCCGAAAAAATTTCGAACAAAATGAGGTGTCTACAAAAGAAACATGAGATCTACCCTCCCCCCTGGAACCTTGACCTAGTCATGGCCTTATACATGGGTGGCTCATGACAACTTATGCTCGGTCATAGCCCTATACAAGGTTGGCTTATGATATCCTTTCCCACCTATTTTATCGATGTTCTTGTCAACTTGTTGGCCTGAAATTCTTAGATCTTTTGCTTGAATGCTCGAAGGTCATGATCTCTTTCCCAACTGGTTTTTTCTGGTCTTAAGCCCTTCCATTTCACTAAGTATTCATAAATTATTCTTTAAGATACCCCGGATACCCTATTAGCTAAAATCTCTTAAACTTGACATTATAATGGTGGCTTCATGAAGATTATGACCTTGGTTGACTCCCCGCGACTTGCATTTATGGGATTTACATGAAAAGGCTTTAAGTTGGTTACATAGAACATTGGATACACCTTTATCCATTTTGGCAGGTTCATTTTGTACGAAGTATTACCCACTTTGGAAAGAATCTTCATTGGACCTTCATATTTATGTACCAATCTATGATCCCACTTTCTCATGAACCTGGTTTGTTCAAGCACTAGTTTGACAAGAATAAGATCACCAACTTTGAATTACTGTACTCTATGACCCTTATCTGCCCACTTTTTCATGCATTTCGATACTTTCTTCAAGTATGCTTATGCAGTCTCTATATTTTGTCTCCATTCTTTACTAAGGTTAAAGGCTCACAGATTCTTCCTTCCATACGGCTTAAGAAAAGTATGTGTTAGTCTTGGTAGTTGTCTACTGACCACTTTAAACGAATTCTTGTTTGTGGAAAAATATCTATTGAAATTAAAACAAAGCTCAGCGACATCCAATATCGAAGACCAATTATTCTAATTAGCTTAAACAAAGTGTCTTAAGTACTACTCTAGCAACCCATTGAATCATTCAGTTTGACCATCAATTTGTGGATGATAGCTTGAAGAGATGTTGAGTTAAGATCCCAATATCTTACAAAGTTCTTTCCAGAATGAACTAGTGAATCTTGGATCCTTGTCACTGACAATGTTTTGAGGAAGGCCTTCATATTTGATTACATGTTTAAACATTGCTGGGCTGTATCTTTTGTAGTACTATACTTTTAGGCAGAATGAATGTGGCATACTTCGAGAAATGATTAATCACCATCAAAATAGACTTAAGATCACCAACTTTAGGGAGGCCTGATATGAAGTCAAGGGAGATACTTTCCTAAGGTCTTGTGGGTACAGGTAGTGGTTCAAGCAGGCCTATCAGTTTTTTCTTTTTAACTTTATCTTGCTAGCAAATGAGGCAAGTCTTTGTATAGTCCATCACATCTTGCTGCATATGAAGCTAATAATAGCCATGTTTCAATAATGCTAAAGTACGTTGCCAACCCGAATGCCTCACCCATGGATGTCATGACATTCCCTCATTAGCATTTGTCTCAAACCTCCTATTTTTGCCACAAATAATTGAGGGCCCTTTGTCAACAAGACTCTATTTTTTTGCCAAAAGTACTTGGACTTCCTTTCTTCTACTAATTTTAAGATGGCATCAGCCTATGGGTCTTTTCTCAAATTATCTTCAATTAGTTTATGGATGTCTGTGGTGACTTTCTAGCTATCATTGGGGCAATTCTCTTGAAGGCAGCCAACTCTGCTTATCTACTTAATGCATCTGCCACTTGATTAATTTTTTCAGTTGTGTGTTCAAAACAAAATTCAAATTCGACTAGAAATTTTTATCATCTAGCTTGCTTAGCCATGAGCCTTGGTTGGGTGAGAAAATGACTAACTGCCACATTGTCCATTTTCACAACAAAGTGTGGACCCAGTAAATAATGCTACCATGTCCTCAGACAATGAATTACTACCAAGAGTTCTTCCTCTTAAACTATATATCTCCTTTTAGCTTCACTCAATGTTTTACTTTCAAATGCTATCGGGTGTTGTTCTTGTAAAAGCACTCCTCTAATAGCAAAGTTAGATGCATCTATTTGAACTTTAAAAGGGTTTTTGATATTGGGAAGAGCCAAAACATGGTCTTTCATAATAGCTTCCTTCAATCCCTCAAAAGCCTTTTGACATTAACTTGTCCAACACCATTTATGCTCATTTTTCAATAACTTCATGAGGGCCATGGTTCTATGAGAATACTCTTTTACAAATCTCCTATAATAATTGGCCAACCCAAAAAATGAGCAAAGTTCGCTAATATTCTTTGGTGTTGTCCACTCCTTGATAACCTTAACTTTTTTCATGGCCATTCGAATATGGCCTTGTTCAACAATATGGCCTAAAAAGTGAATTCGTGTTTGAGCAAAAGCACATTTCTCCCTTTTAGCATACAACTAGTGGTCTTGTAATATTTGAAACACAAGACGCAAGTGTTCTTAGTGCTCTTCAGAGGTAGAACTATACACCACTATGTCATCTAAATAAATGACCACAAACTTGTCAAGACAATTATGGAATTCATGATTCATCAAGGCACAAAATGTGGTAGAGGCATTAGTAAAACCAAAAGGCATAACGGGAAATTCAAATGCACCATACCATGTTACACAAGTGGTTTTTGGCTCATCTCCTCAACAACTCTGACCTGATGATAGTCAGATCTCAAGTACAATTTGAAAAAGTACTTGGCCTAGCTTGGTTGATCAAATAAGTCTGCAATAAGAGGAATATGATATTTGTTTCTCACGGTGACTTTGTTCAGGGCCCTATAGTCTACACATAACCTAAAACTTCTATCATGCTTTTTTTGAAATAGCACAAGGGCCCCAAAAGGTACTTTTGATGGTTTGATGAACCCGACCTGTAAAAGCTCATCTAATTATTTTCTCAATTCAGCTAACTCTGGCATAGCCATATGATATGAGGCTCTAACTGGTGGCTTGACTTTTAGGAGAAGCTTAATCTCATGGTCCACCAATCATCGATGAGGTAAGACCTTAGTAATAGCTTTGGCATTACATTCTCAAACTCTTCCAACATCTTTTTCACTCTATTAGGTATTGATTCTAACTCAATCCCTTTCTTGTAAATTGGTATGGCCACATAAGAGGGCTTTCCTTTCTTTACCCCTTTATTGAATGGTAATGTTGAAATCATTTTTTCCCACTCTTACAAAAGATCATGGCCGGTATAACACATGGGCATTCCTTTAAGAACAATAGACAACTAGTAGTGGGGATTAGGATCACCTAAACTAACATCATGAAGTCCAATATGAGATAACATCAAAGTCATCCATAGGAGAAACCGTGAAGTCTACCTTTCTTTCTCATGGCCCTAACTTGGTCATCACACTTTTTAAGCTTCCACTAATCGTAAAGGCTAGCAAATTAACTACTTTCATTTGCTTACAGTCTTTATTAACCTTGAAACCACACCTATTTGCTTTCTCTAGTGTGATAAAGGTATTGGTTGCACCTGTATCTACCATGGCCCTTGTGGTTTTCCTAATGAGTACCAAATCGACATACATCAAGCCTCTACCAAGTTTTTTCTTTATCATGTTTAGTTGGGTATGAATGGTATTAAGGAATTGTATTGAGCCCATCTTAGCTAGCTCTTCTTTGACTTCTTCAACTGCCTTAGAAGCTTTCATGAACTCTTGAGACGAGCCTCTTATAGCATTAAGGGCACCTCTATATGGGCATTTGGCCATTCAATACGGTCATTTGCATAAGAAGTAAGCTAGTAGTTACCTCGACTTGAAATTCAATGCATTGTTTACCTTGGGTTGGGTATTGTCTCGACCAAAAGGCCTTTTATATGATCCCTTACTAAAGGTTTGGTCCACTCTAGTCATTTTTTGCTCACTCCCAAAGTTGGAGTTACTACCACTTGATGGAGAATTTTTTTCTTTTGAAAAGCCATCATTATAATCATGAAGACGTTTGATAGTAGCCATGGCCATGGCCACATCTTGCACCTTCTGTCTTTGTAATTCTATCCTAGCCCATGATTTGAGGCCCTCCAGGAAATAAAACATCTTATTCTTTTCGAACATGCCTCTAATATCCAACATCAGGGTAAAAAAACTCTTCAAAAACTCTCACACTATTTTCGTTTGCACTAATTCTTAAAGCTTTCTTTGGGCCATATACTCCAAATTCTCATGAAAGAACTAGTTTTTCAATTCTTATTTGAAATCTACCCAAGTTTTAATAGGACATTCATCATTTACAAATTTTAAATGCCACCACAGCTTGGCATCCCTGGCAAGATACATTGATGCCATTGCAACCTTATCCTCATCTAATTCAGTGTGTATAACTTGAAAGTATTGTTCCATGTCAAATAAGAAGTTTTCAAGCCCTTTGGCATCTCTTGCGCCCTCATAACATCAAAGTTCTGACACCTTGGCCCTTTTCCCTTTTTTCATTGAGCTAAGGCTCGACCTGGCCACAACCATCTATAGAATGCTTACTTGAGCCTTGAGCTCTTCACACTCTTTCTGGAGTATATTCAAGGCATTTTAGTTCTCATCCAAGCTATGTAAAGTATCAGATAACTCTCGCTGGGTTGTTTCGATCTCTTTCAGTCGATCATTAGTTACCACTTAAGCTTTTAAAGTAGCCACCATAATCTTCAGGTCTTCAATCCTCTGTTGGTTACTAAATCCACCACTTGTAGCCATTTTATCAATTATCTAGTACTTTTTAACCATGCTTTGATACCGTGTGTCATGGGCTAAGCTTTCTCTCAATGAAGTAATAGATCATATGGCACTTGGATGGATGCTTTCACATAAGTTAGCCAAAGATAGTTCGATATCTGAGCAAGCACCAATAACTTATAAGTTAATTGTAAGCATATACAAATATATATATATCAAGGTAAAATAAAAACACACTAAGGTGACACTCGGAGTCCTGTATAAAAAGAAATATTTTATTAATATTGAGAATAGTATGAGTCTTTTCATCATCATCGGGGCCAAAAGGATAGCCTTAGATGGGTGGTCTAGCATATACTTTAGCCAGTGAGGTAGCCCAACAATATACTGACTACTTACCCCCTCTAAAAAGTAAATGAGATTTTATAGCTATGCTACCAATAACCATTACAATGTTTGAAATGAGGACACTTTTTCTAGCATATGAGATCTACCCTCTCCTTTGGCACCTTTACTCAGTCATGGCCCTATACATGGGTGGCTCATGACAATTTATGCTCGATCATGGCCCTATACAAGGTTAGGTTATGACACTATGGCTATAGCTGTGGCAAACATATAAAAAAGTAAAAAAGAGTTAGGATTTTGGGAATTTTGTGTTCAAAGGGTTTTAAAAAGAAACTATTGGTGCCAAGTTTCAACTTGAGGGTATTCTTAAGAAAGCAAAAGAGAGTGACGGTTAGAGGTAAAGGCAGGAGATGTTCCCGGCATTTGTACTTTGACACATAACTTAGTAAAGATCGGATTGGAAGAAAGTAGAAAGAAAAGATAAAAGTGAATAGGATGAACATCGTTTCATGGTGCCTGAGTCTCCATTAGTATAGGGTCGAGCTGAGGTGGCACCAGAGATGTTAGACCAACCTAACATGTCAAGTCGACACAAATGACCAAGATACCTTTGGTTATCTATTGAAGATTAAGAGAAGAAAAAAGACCTTTATGCCTTTTTGAGCATTATATGCTCTTAACACTTTATCCCTCATCAAATGGTCTAAGTATTTGATTGCCAAATTTGTTACCAACATCTTCGGTATGGGGTAAGTGGTTGCGTATTTCGTTAAAGGTTGATGTTGCAAGAAGATGTTAGTTTTGGACAATGACTAGCTTTGAGCTACAATCTGAGCTGATGGTTATCTGATATCACTCATATGTTTCAGGATGAGTGCATAATCGATTTAAAGGTTATCAAAATGATAATTATCTAGAGTGATTCAAGATTATTACTAGAGTTCACATGGCCATGGTGAGACTTGTGTTTTCTTTCAAAAATTTGGACTTGAGTCTCTATTTTGAACCTTGAAACTCAACTAGGCTTTATGTTTATCTGTAATGGCTATTCAATTCAATCAGTTTAATATGGGATTCATCGTATTAGGTCAATCTAACAGTATTAAATAAAGAAAGAAATGGTTTAAATAGAGAGATTTAAAGCAAGAAAGCAAAAAGTCATTTACCCATCCATGGTCTGACATATGGTGCAAATTTTATCATCCGTATGGGCTAAAGTGCATCTATATAAAGGGGCTGATAAAGCTTCAGCTTTCCATTTTTCACTTTCTTTCCTCTCAGTCTGACTTAAATTTTTTATCTCTATAGCTTTTTTGCCTTTAAAGTTTTTTCTACACTCACTTCAGTATGTATTGCTAACCATGTCTTTTAGTATGAGTTTTGAAGGAGTTGAGAGTTATAAGGTAGAGCCAAAAGGAGGTTAGCAATAGCAATAGGATGATGACCTGATCCTTTTTATTATTGGAGGTTGTAACTAAACAAAGATGGCTTATTGGTTTAATTTGATGTCTAAAGAAGGGTAGCAACTCAATGAAGAGAATGCTCAGACAAGAGGTGAGCGAGTTTTGAGCACTAAAGAACTGTGTGCTAAGATCAATTTCAAACTTCAAAATCTTCTTGCTTTTCTTATTTTTCAGGTCAGTCTATCTTCTATGGCCGATCTTCTTTCCTCTTTGGGTATTCTCCCTTCTAGGGTTCAATTTATTTGACCTCCTACCACTTCTAGTATCATTTTCAATCAGTTTTCCTTGACATTTCATCTTTTCCTGAGGGGTCTTCACCTCATCTCCCTTTTTCTAAAATTCAGCTGCTTTCTTTCACTATTCTTTCTCAAGATATATTTTTCACCTAAAAGTCATTTTTTTTTACTATGAGGGTTTTGATGAGGAGCATCTTAGTCGAAGAAAGTGACAACGATGGGAGAGTCTTGTAGAGCAAGATGAACTTGTTGAGGTTCTTGTATATACTCTGTGTGACCTCGATGTGATCTCTAAGGATGTGAAAAATGAGTTAAAGGGTGAAGCAAATCCCAAATATTATCCCAACATGTGCTCAGCTCATCACATTCAAGCTCTGAATACCACTTTCCTTTTTTTCAAAAAGGGATATAGTATAATAACGCCATACTCTTTAGATTAGTTCACTGATAGACTAGAGCCATATTGGTTTTATGTAAATTAGGATTCGTTCATCAACGGTTTGAGATTTTCCCTTTATCCTTTATTCATTTTAAATTTTAATTCTTCTAATTTAACCATCACTCAGCTCATCCCAATTTTGTTTAATATATATTCTTGTTTATTATTCTTTGTCAACAATAAAATATTCTTCTTTCTCTCCCTTTATTTAAGGAGTTCTTCTCTCTTAAAAAATATCTTAGTGATAGTAAGTGATTTTACATCATAACTTGACCAAACAAAAAGATTTTTGTTGATTGCTCAAGCTCAATAAAAAACTAAAAGTTGCTCTTCCTATACCTTGAAAAACAAAAGGCTAATATAGATAGTGAGCCCAAGGTTGAGGCTTAGGAAATAAGAAGCACACTCAACCTTTTTGTGGATGCATCGTGGCCTTCTTCATCTCTAATCTATCAGATCAGGATAAAATTTTAGATTTTATATGTAAGGGGAGCTCGTTATTTATGCTCACGGGTTGACCTCCTCAAAAGTAATAAATAGGACAAAGTATTGGGGTAGGTTTGAGGTAACCTCATCAGGTTTTGTTTTAAGTTGACTTTTTATCTAACTGTTAGTTTAGTTTTGCAAATATGGCTGAAGCTAAGACTTTAATGTCACCTATATCAACATGCCTCGAAGCCCAAGAGGAGAAAAAAAATTTAACACAAGACCCTATTTTGTAGGGACGACAAAATAGTCAACATAGCTATACCCTACATTCTCTTAGGTCAAAAATCAAAAGCTACGGTAGGTTGTGACTTACTTTTCATGTCAGTGTCGATGCCACCATTTCTAGCCAAAAGACCAAGAGTGAAAATTTTATCTTCTGCTCTTGAAAACCCTGAGGCTGGGGTTCTGAGAACCCCAAGGCTAGGGTGCTGAGACCTAGCTTGGAAAGAATAACTATGGGGTTGGAGTTTGCTTCGATGGATGAACCCATCTCCAACCCCAACATTGCTAGGAGGTTTTGCAAGGTCACAATTCCTCCTCTTGGTAAGTATCGCTTGACCTCAATTCAATTTTTTGTTATTGTTATTGTTTTTTATTTTTCTAAATCTAAAGTCTTTTCGTGTAGTTCAAAAGAAATTTTCTCTTCAGCCAGTGGAAAACAATATTCAGGCCTTTTATCATGCTAATCTGGCTATGAGGCATGTGTTGAAGGTTGAAAAAACATGATTGCCCTTACTGAGGAGCATAAGAAAAGCTCAAAGACATTAGGCAACATCAAACCGAGCTTTATTATGTCTCACAAGAAAAAGATAGAGCTAAAGAGAAAAATAGATAACCTGGAAGTGAAGTTGAAGGCCATCTCAATGGATAAAGCTTCAGCCAAATTGATGAAGGAATAGATCAAGCTTAGGTTAAAATTGCAAGGCTAAGATTCAAGCTGAAGGCTTAGGGCAAGAAGAAAAAGCAACTATAGGTAAAGACTATAAAGGAGTATAAGGCCTTCGATTAGTGTCTCCAAGTAAAGGTAGAGTTTTTTAGGAGGAATGTACTTAGTGCCTTTTAGTTGGCCAAAGAAGAGGTGCAGTTCAAATTCTCTTTTCTTAACCCTAACTTATTTGATATTAATATCAGCAATATCAAATCAATACCTGTTCAGAATCAACTTGATGAGGATGAAAAAGAGGATAAGGAAAAAGAAAAAAAAAAGATGAAGATAAGGCTTTAAAGGAAGAGCTAGAAGCTGCTATGGGGATAGAGGAAAAAAACATAAAGGTTGTTGAAATTGAGGTTTTTCCTTCCATTGCTACTGACAAAAGTACTCCTTCCACTGTTGCTGTTGTCGTTGATGAATGAATTTGATGATTTTTGTTTTTGATTTTATAAACTTTTTGACTTTGATGTCAAGTTTTTATAAAGACCTTCCGTACTCCAACTGATGTGCTTTGTTACATTGAAATAGAAAAAAGAATTTCTAAGTTTCAGCTTAGTTTTATTGTCATTTCTTTCGTATTTGCATTAGTTCGAGAATGATTTACCAATCCAAAAACAGATAATTGGACTATGGACTTGCATAATTACTTTAGATCATATTAACGTAATTATGAGTTCTAGGTAAGATTTCTTCAAATGACTTCAGATTATTTATAACCAAGCCTACTAAAGATAATTTAATTTATATGTTCACGCATAAAAATAACATTAAGTGTGAACTTGGTTAGAACTAATATAATGATATTTCATATCCTCAAGACAAAATAATACAAGTGCGAGCTCGATTAAAACTGAGCTACTAACAGTAAATCTTTAAGTTATCTGCGTTTTATGTCCTTGAGATGACATTGCTATTTAGAATTTGTAATTTATAGGTCATATCGTAGATGATCTCTTTAACAATATACGATCTGTCCCACATTAAGGCCAACTTACCACCTCAGTCATCTACCTTTGAGGTTTTAACTTTTCGAAGTACCAAGTTACCTTTCCTAATATGTTTATGCTAGACCCTTTTATTATAATAATTGGCTACATTTTGCTGGTAGCTTGTAATTCAAGTTAGAGCTATGTCTTTTTGTTCTTCAGCAAGGTTAAGGTCAACCGTAAGCACTCTTTTTTATTTTTTTGTCTTTTGACACTAATTCAACTCTTAAGCTTGACAAGCTATCTCAATCAGTACTATGGCCTCTGTTCTAAATGCCAAATGAAAGGGAGTTTCACCAGTAGGCACCTCCGTGGTCATTCATAGGGCCCACAGAACTCTTAGTAGCTTATTAGCCTATTTCTCTTTTGTTGCATCGAGCTTCTTTTTAGAGCTTCTAATATTGTCTTATTTGTAACTTTGGCCTACTTGTTGGACTAAGGGTAGACAACCAATGTGAACCTAAGGTCAGTGTGAAGATTTGAGCACCATTTTCTAAACCTCAAATTATTGAATTGTTTGCCATCGTCTATTATTATAGACCAAGGTAGTCTAAATCTATAGATATATTTTTCTACATAAACTTCTCAACTTGCACTTCCGTGATAGTGGCTAAGGCTTTGACTTCCAACCATTTTATGAAGTAATCTACTGGTACTAATACAAATCTCCTATGACCTATGACTAGGGTGAATGTTTTGAAGACATCCATCCTCTATTACATGAATAACCACGGGCTAATGATAGGAGTGAGCTTGGTTAAAGGGAGATGTTGCATAAACTTTTGACATTTATCATATTTTTTCACCAATTCGGTTGTATCTCTCCTAATGATGGGCTAGTAATAGCCCTGCTTCAACATTTTATAAGCCAAAGGTCAAGGTCTGAGGTGATTTCTACATATTTTTTTGTGTATTACTTTCAGGACATACTGTACCTTTTTTTCATCATTACATCTTAAGTAGGGTAGGCTAAAGGATCTCCTGTATAATTTTTTCTCAATCATCATGATCGAGGTGCCTTTCTCATCAATGTCTTAGCACAGACTTTTTCATCAGGTAACACTTCTATGATCAAGTATGCTTTAATTGACATCATCCAGGTTTTTTTCTCTATGACCTATCCCATGAACTTGTCTTGGTGCTTTTATGCACTAGTTTTTCTACTACAACTTGTTTCAGACTTTCCATTACTACACTTGAAGCTAACTTAAGTAGAGAGTCAGCTATTAAATTTTTTTACCTTAACTTTCTTAAAGCCAGCTATTAAGGCTAGTGTTTTATCGAGGTACTTTCGAATTCCATCTTTCTAAGCCTTGAACTTTCCATTTACCTGATTGACCATCAATTGGGAGTCACTATAAGTGGTTATGCATTGAACATTTAGCTCGGCTACCAATCTTAGGTCAACTATCAATGCCTCATATTTCACTTTGTTGTTAGATACCCTGAACTTGAATCTTAGGGCATATGGGTACTATAGCCTTTTTAGACTAATCAAAATGAGGTCGACTCTTCCATCCTAGCTTGTAGCAAATCTATCGATAAATAGCTTCTTATAATCTCTATCCGGGGTTTCTTTTTTTCCTCTAATTATCCCTCTGGTTGCATCGAGGTGCTCTTTACTACGAAGTCAACTAGCACCCACGATTTTAATACCGATTTGGGTAAAAAGTGTAGATCAAATTTGTTGAGCTCTATTGCCCATTTGATTAGCCTTCCTGATAATTTAGGCTTCTATAAGACTTGCTTCAGTGGCTGATCGATTAGGACGTGGATCGTATAGGCTTAAAAGTATAGCTTGAGTTTCTTGACTGAGATGGCAATAACGTAGGCCAATTTTTCTATACTACTATAGTTAACTTTAGGCTCTATCCATACTTTGCTCACAAAATAGACTCATCATTGTTTCCCCTCTTTTTCTTAGATTCAGACCGAGTTAATAGTCTAATCTATGCTGGCCAAGTATAAATACAGTGTTGCTTTGATTTTTTATTTAGATAGGATAGGTGGAGAGGATAAACACTCTTTGAGTTCATCAAAAGCTTTTTGGCATTATGGAGTCCACTCAAAGTCAAAGATATTTTTAAAATTTTAAAGATCAGTAGACATCATTTTGCTTATTTAGACATGAATTGGATGAGCATAGCTATTCTGCCTATTAACTTTTGCACCCTTTTACCAAGGTCGACATCTTCATTTTTAGGATAACCTGAACCTTTTCGAGGTATGCCTCTATCCTTCTTTGGTTGATCATGTAACCGAGGAACTTGCTCAAAGTAACCCCAAAAGAACATTTGCTTAGGTTAAGCCTCATAATATACTTTTTCAACATATCGAAGGTTTTTCTAAGGTTTTTTAGATGCTCGACAAACTCTTGCTCTTAACTATCATGTCATCTACATATAACTGCATTTGTGGCTGATCTGGTATTTTAATACTTTATTGACCAACCTTTAGTAGGTCACCCCGATATTTTTCAATCCGAAGGGCATGATCTTGTAATAGTAAAAGCTTTCTCAGTAATAAAGGCTATCTTATCCTCATTAGCTTTCAACATTTTGATCTGATTATAGCTGAAATAAGCATCTATGAAGCTGAAGAGGCCATGCTCGACACTATTATCTATTAATTGATCTATGTTGAGGAATGATAAGTTGTCTTTCAGATAGACTTTATTTAAGTTGGTAAAGTCTACACACATTTTTCATTTTTCATTATGCTTTTTGACCATGGCTATAATGGCTTTCCATTCAAGGTAGTAAACCTCTCTAATAAAGTTAGCTCACAATAATTTGTCAACCTCTTCCTCGATAGCCTGTTGTCTTTTAGGGGTAAAAGTTCTTTTCTTTTGCCAAACTGGTTTGACTTCAGGATTAGTATGTAGTCTATAGACCATTACTTCGGTATCAATCCTCAGCATATCGGATGGTGTCCAGGTAAATAGGTCAACATTATCTTTTATGAGTTGAATTGATTAGTCTTTATGCTAGAGCTTGGCTCTAATCTACATGTATTTTTTAGGAATGTTGTTTCAAAATGAAATTGTCATGAGGTCATCAATCGGCTCGAGTCGATTTGCATCTAAATTCGATCTTTGATCTATTATCTCTTTTTGTTCCATTAGGTCTTAATCATTTCTTACAAAAATAGGTCCCGACGTGATGATTAGTATATTGAACAACTTGTTGAACATATTAATAGAAGTGAAGTATATTCTTCATTTAATGCTGTATTTTGGCTAGCATGTTAGCTCCATCTAAGTAATATCACTTTTTTGCACTAGCTTAATAGCTCAATTGTTTCTACTGTTACCTTAAAAAATTTTAAAAATAGAATAAATTTGAACTTTTGTAAAGCTTAAAAGCTCAGAATAGCTTAAAAGTGTGCTTTTCCTAAATTGATCTTATGTTTTGTGTTCTTGTTAGTGATTTTCTACTCTTTATCAATTATTAGTGTCAATTCTTTTTTGCTTTCCACCTCAATATTGGTTGAGTTGCCTATCTGCTTTCTAGTCTACCTTTTATAGTTGTGATATAACATTATCGTATTATGGACTGATCTTCTCATACTTTTTCAACCCTTACAAGTGTTGAAAATTTCACTTTCAAGTGCAAAGCTAAGCCTATGAGCCATATAATAGATTGGCTAGGTTGGTCTAATATCATGTTATAGGTAGATGGGATATTTATTACCATGAACTCTATGATCAAGGCAATCATTTTTAGCTCTGTCTCTAAAGAGATTGAAAGCTTGAAGCTTGATGGTTCCTCTTGCTGGCACCTATTCATTTTTAAACCCCACAATGCTGTGATGATTGATTTCAATTGATCTTTGCCAATCCTTATTTTTTTTTAAATAGCCATAATACATAATATCAGTTGAACTTTTATTGTCAAATATGATTTTTTTTACTATATAGTTGTACACCAAGGCTGTGATCACTATGGTATCACCATGTGAGTGTTGGATCCCTTCTAAATCTTTCGAGCTGAATGAAATCGGCTTGTCTCTCTAGTTTTTTTCTTTCTTAGTTGAGGTGCCTATTGCCATTACCATGCCCAACTTAAACTTTTTTTTTACCAAGGTAGAGCTACCTTTTATGATCATATTAATCACCCTGGCAATTAGTTTGTTATTATCAGCTCTACCTTTTTATTGATTCAGCTCTTCTACTTGGGCATCTCTTATTTCTTGATCTACTTTTCCCTCTCTAGCTCAAGTAGGCATTTTATGGTCGTGCTTGTAGTTTTTTCTAAACTGGTCTTGTCTTCTCTGGCCCACAAACTCTTCAACTGACCTTGTCTTATCAGAGCTTCAATACCATTTTTTAGGTTGACACAATCATTGGTGTTATAGTCGATGTCTATAGAAAGTGTGTTTTTTGTTGGATCTCGTCTTGTGTTCTATCTCAATGGCTTAGGCCATTTAAGGTCAGGGTTTCTTTTGATTTGCATTAAAATCCTCTCACATGAGGTATTTAGTATAGTGTAACTTTTTTCTCTACTGGGGCTTCTAGTCCTAGTTGTCTACCTCTTAGGGGAGGATCATAAAATTCTTTACCTTTTTTTATAATCGAAGAAGGGGGATGAACCTCTCTCACCTTAGTTTATTTTCATTGTAGCTTCAGCATTGATATATTTCTCTACTATTAGTAAGATATTGTTTAGAGTTTTAGGTGATTCTAGCGATAATGTCAACTTTAAGTGGTATTTATCATCATTGAATCCACTAGTTAGTGTGGTAAAAATGGTCATTTGTTCTAGGTCTTTAACCTGTAAAACTTTTGCATTAAAACATGTGACATAGCTTTTTAAAATTTCATTTTGCCCTTAATGAATTGACATTAGGATTAGGGTTGTTTTCTTAGCTTTTCGGCTACTCACAAATCGAGATAAAAATGAGTGGCTAAGCTCTTTGAAAGTTGTAATCGATCTTGACTTTAGATTGCTATACTAAGATCGAGTTGTACCTTTCAACGTAATGGCTAGACCTTTGTACATCAAAGCCTTATTTGCCCCTTGTATCATCATGTTAGTTCTATGAAGTCCAAATGATCAAAGGGGTTAAAAGTACAGTCATATGTCTCTAAGATCAGTATTTTAAATCCTTTAAGAGGCATGGCTCTATTGATCTCTTCAATAAAGGGTGAGGTCTCCAGAAACTTGAGCTCATCCTCAAATGCTGCTACTTTCATTTTCTATTCATTCTCCATGGCCTACATTTGAACTTCAAATCTTTATTCAGTTGAAGTTCAAGGTCTATTTGTTTGGACTTTTAGGTTATGGCATGTGTAGAATTGTAGCTGGGGCGGTGAAGAGTTTAGTTGATGTGTTCTTTTTCTCTTGAGGTCTAAAAAGCTTTCACCTTTTTATAGCTTGGCTGCCCGACAATAGTTTCTTGGCTCGGTGTGACTAAGTCTAGCATTTTGGAGACTTATGGTCGGGTTATAGTTTGCAACATTTGCTTAAGGGCTTGTATTTGCTCGGTTAAGGCTTAAAATTGTTTCATGGTTAGACCTGCTAGTGGTTGAGCTAGGTGGATAGAGTGTTGACTTTGGTGAGTTTTTGTTCCAATTGGGGTGGCTGCCTTTCCTTTCTTTTGGGTTCTTTTTTTTGGTGGCATTGTTTTGTACTTGGCTAATGTGAAATGTTCCCCTACTTGGTGCGCCAAATGTTGGTACAGACCTTTGACCTGAAGGTATTCTTGAGAAAGTAGAAGAGATAGATGATCAGAGGCAAAGGCAAGGGATGTTCCTTGCATTTACACTCCAAGGTGCAAGTAAATAAATATCAAGTCGACAAGAAAGTAGGAAAGACAGAGAGAAAAAAGTGTGTAGGATGAACCTGGCTTCATGAAAAAATCTTCGAAAAAAAATAAAAATAAAAGAAAAGAAAAGAATAAAGTTCTAAGAAAAAAGAAAATAAAAATAAATGCAACTAAGAAAAAATGTTAAAAATCCTACCTAGATGTTGGAAGGGATTCAAAATCGAATTTTGAAAGACTTAATACTACCTAGCTATTAAGGAATTAAATCTTATTAAAGATAATTTGATTTTTAAAAAAAGGTATAGAATATTGAAAATACAAAAGTAAAAATAAAGAAATAATAAATAATAATAATAATAATAATAAATTTTTTACAATCATAAAAAAAACAAACTTGCTTCGAAAGTCTATTTAAGTGTTGGAGATTTTTAAAAAGGTTCTTTGAAAACCTAAAAAAGAAACCCTAAAAGTGAAATCCTAAAATGAAACCTTAACCCTGTGTGTAATCCCCTAAATCCTAAATGAAATCTTAAACTCTAAAATGAAACCCTAAATCCTAAAATGAAACCCTAAGCCCTATATGTAAACCTAAACCCAAATTACCTTTGAAACCTAAATCCACAGAAAACCCCAAAACTATCAAAAGATCCTAGGGATATGTATGAAAATTTCCCATGATGTAATCTATTCCCAAATGCTGCTTAGAGAATGGGGTATTTAGGAAATCTTATTTCATTAAAATTTTTCATATAATTTTTGAATCAAAACAATAATAAGATTAAATAAAGAATGAAAATGAAAATGGGATCTTAAATATAAATAGTCATACCTAAACTCTACCTAGAGGTTAGAAAATTCTGGTGGTTTCTTTATATTTAAAGACTCGATCCTAAAGTCGCATCTCATCATCATTTATGATATACATTTGCATATATTCATTTAGATCATTGTTTGCACTAATTATGCATAAGCATGTATTTTAATGATCATTGTTTACGGTTAATTATCGCATCCTTTTTTTTTTTGCATGAAAAGTTTTTCAAAAAATTGATTTAAAAAAATAATAAAACTAAAATAACATTTCGATTAAAATAATTTTTAGTATTTTTCTTAGATATTGGAGAGTCACCAACAATTATCATTTGCAAAAGAATGTTATTTTTATTTTTAAAGGAATTTTGTGGCAAATCTTAGAGGAAAAGGATTATTTTTGAATTATGCCTATATGTTGGAGATTTTCACAACATTCCTTTTATCTTAAATCTAAAGATTATAATGTTGAAGATATTTGAATTATAAGTTATTTCTTTAATATAAAGATTTTCACAATATTCCTAAATAAAAATTTTTAATTGATTTTATTTCTTCAAAAAGAAGGAAATTACTATTAAATCTTAAATAAAAACCATTTTTTTACCCAAAACTATAGATAGCACACGATTAATTGGTACCAATTTTTATAGATGTTGTGGAAGTGATTATCTTTTCCCATATATAACTAACTCCCTAACCCAATATCATTTTTATAGACCAAAATTATCTTTTTAATAAAACAATAAAACGAGTTTAAAGTTTATTAAAAATATAAAATTTTGAGTGACTAATCACACTTTTAAAAAGATTGATAGCAACTTTTTTTTTTTTTATTTCTAAAAATGCTTACATCTAGCAATTGAATCTTCAAACTGATATGTTATGACAATAGTTTGTTGTTTATATCAAATATTTGGTTTATTAAAATTATTTTGAGAACTTTTGTAAAGAGGATGCAGAGCTCCACAAATATTATAAATTACCAATAATTCCCTACTAGCTTGGAATATTGTTATTTAATCTTTAACCTTCTAAACAAATAAGTATTATGACTATACAAAATCATCTCTCAATTTGAACAGTCAATTAGCTTATATACCTTAAAAATTTAACAAATTTATTGATATTCACAAATTAAACCATAACTCTTATTGTTAGAATTAAGATATAACACAAGTAATATTTAATTTTCTATCAAAAGTCTATAACCACTTTAGCACTATTATTGACATATACTTATCCTATTAACAAGCAATTATAAAAGGGATTCCAATTCTTTTTCTTGAAGGGACACCACTTATACATTTATATTGATGAAATTTTGTTTTTAATGTTTTTATTGCTTTAGGCATTTAACCATTAACTCCATTAGAAGTCCAAACTCATCCTCTATTTACGCAATGGACAACACTAGTATAAACTATTTGGAATAGGTTGTCTAGTACTAATAGGCACATAACAATAACTTTTTACTCATTAAACTTTGTAGCCAAAGATTATTAATTCAAAATTTAGGTTCCCATTATTGATGTTTAATAAGAAGTGCTTAAACCCGTTTCACTTGTAGTACTACTAACCAAATCTCTAGGAATTCAAATTTCCTTTGTGGTAGCTATCACCAAATGAGATTGAATCTCTAACATAGTCACTTTATGACTAACATGTCCAAACTTTTCATGTTACATATCATTATATGCTCAAAATAATATTATTGTCTAATCCTTGCCATTGTAAGAAATAGTTAGCATTTGTTACGTCTACAATTCTATACTTATTAATATAATTTTCAACCATTCTAATTTCATACCTTTTATCCAATTTGAATACAATATATTTTTAGTACAATAGGATAAACTAAATGAATAGACCAAGCTGTTTAGTCCTTTCAAAATACTAATTTTTTCCATATGCATGATGCACGTATAATTTTTATCTTTAAAAATTTAATTCAATAAATACATTTTTTAATGTTATGATAATAACCGAAGTTCAATTCCTAACAACTTTAAGTATAAAATATTATCAATTATTGACAATTAATTTATCATTGATTAACTACTAATTATCAGTTATTTACTATTAAACTATTAATGATTTACTACTAAATTATCAAAGGTTTAATAGTAAATTATCATTAATTTACTACTAATTTATGAATTATTTACCATTAAGTTATGAATGATTAACTAATTTACTATTAAATTATCATTGATAATCACTACTAAGTTATTAATAATTTACTATTATGCATTTACTTCTATGTTACTATTGATTTAGTACTTAGTTCGAATATTAATTACAAAACTATCCAAATTTATTATTAAATTATTCATGATTCACTACCAAGTCATCACTAATTTATATGAAATCATCCATAATTTATTATTAAATTATAACTAACTAACTATTAAGCTATCAATGATTTACTACTAAGTTGTATTAATTTACTTTTAAGTTTTGATTAATTACTATTAAATTATCATTGATTTACTATTAAGTTATTTATGATTTACTACTAAATTTATCAATTAATTACTATTACACTAAAATTGATTCACTGTTAAGTTATCAATAACTTATTATTAAGTTATCATTGATTTAATGCTAAGTTAAAAATGATTAACTAGTACATTATCACTTATTTTTATTGAGCTATCTTTGATTTATCAAGAACTTATTACTAAATTATTAATGATTTACTATTATATGTCATTATGTTACTAAGTTATCATTTATTTATTACTAAGTTATCACTTATTTTATTATCTTTGATTTATTAATATGTTGTTATGTATTTACAACTATGAAATATAGAGTTTAAAAAGTACAATAAAAATATGAGATAATGTTTTTATATAATAATATTATTATTTAATACAAATTTAGAATTTTTTACTAATTTTTTTGAATAGGTTTATAGTAGATTTATTCTAGCCATAAATGAATGTTTTGGCTTCATTTTTGCTAGTAATTAGTCATTCCCTAGTAACTTCATGAAAATAGAGATAAAAAACAATGTTTTTTTAGTGTTATTTTATTGAAAGGAATCTTCAAATATATAGAGGAATTGATATTTACAAAGAAACCCACCAAATTAGGACACAATAATCCAAACATAGAAACAAATAAAAGAATAGAAATATAAATTCTAACAAAACAAGAAATTGATCTTAATTTGATACATAATCTGTCAACACTCCCTTTCAAGCTGGAAAATAGATATTTATCATTCTTAGCTTGTCAACAAGAGTCTCAAAGCTTGGTTTATGTAGTCATTTTGTTAGGATATCTACTACTTGTTTCCTTATAGGAACATAGGTCATGTAAATCACTCATATATTGATATTTTCTTTGATAAAATGCCTATCAACTTCCACATGCTCTATTCAATCATGATGTATTATATTATGAGCAATACTTGTTGTAGCCTTGTTATCACAATACAATTTCATAGGATATTCAGTTGTCATTTTCAATTCCTCCAAAAGTCTCTTTAGCTAAATAAGTTCACAAGTTCCTTGTGCAGGAGCTTTAAATTTTGCTTTTACACTATTTCAGGCAACAACAAACTATTTCTTACTTCTTCATGTGATGGATTACCCCAACCTTCATACACTACTTAAAGGTGGATTTTCTATCTTCAATTGATCTTGCCCAATCTACATTTATAAACACTTCCACATTTCTTTGTTTGTTCTTCTTAAACAACAAACTTTTACCAGGTGTGGCCTTCAAATACCTAAAGATTCGATACATAACTTCAAGATGCTTCTCAAATGGAGAATGCATATACTAACTTACTACACTTACTGCAAAGGAACTATCAAGTCTTATCTAGGATAAGTAAATCAGTTTTTCTACACTAACTGTAAAGGCAATATCAGGTCTTATATGAGATAAATAGATTAGCTTTCCAACCAATCATTAATATCTCCATTTATCTATTGGAATTCCTCTTTTCTTTCCAAGCTTCACATTAGGATCTATAGGTGTATCAATTGATTTATAGCCAAGCATACCAATTTCCTGAAAGAGATCAATCATATATTTCTTTTGGGAAACAATAATGCCATTGTTGCTCATTTCAACTTCCATCCTTAATAAGTATTTTAGTTGTCCAAGATACATAAGTTCAAATTCTTTTCCAAGAGTCTTCTTTAGCCTCTCTATTTCTTAGTGTCATGACCTGTCAATATAATATCATCAACATAAATGATCAAAATAGTCTTTTTTCCAAGTTATGGATGTTTGGAAAAAAAGAATCCGATCAATTTCTCCTTGGCTAAATCCATGTCTCTTTACTGACTTAGTAAAGCAATCAAATCAAGCCTTTGGTGAATGTTTTCAACCATAAAGATACTTCTTCAATTTGCATACCTTCCTATCATTATCTTTCCAATTAAAGCCAAAAGGTAAATCCATACAAATTTCTTCATGTAGCTCCACATTCAAAAAGGTATTCTTGACATCCATTTTTGTAATGGCTAGTCAAGATTAGTAGCTACTGAAAGTAGTACCCTTATACTATTCAATTTAGCAACTAGAGTAAACATTTCAGTGTAGTCTACTCTAAAAATTTAAGTAAAACCTTTTGCAACTAAGTGGGCCTTGTGCCTTTCTATTCCACCATCTAAATTAGCTTAATATAATCACCCACTTACATCCAACTAGTGTTTTTCCTCTACGTAACTTCACAACATCCCAAGACGCTTTGATTTGCAATGCTTTTATTTATTCAAGTACAATAGCTTCTCATTTTAGGATTTTTGAGATTTATGAATATTTTATGGAATTTTAGTTACCATAATCTTTTTTATCATGGCATGAAATGCAGTAAACAAACGATTGTAGGATTATAATCGAACAACAGGTGTTGAGTGCTTGATCTTACATGTTTCTTGAGTGCTATAGGTATATTTAGATTGTTAGGTGGAGTATTCACTAGTGATGGTGTGATAGGCACAACCTTTTCTAATTCAAAATTTACTTGCAGATCGATTTTAATTGGTGATGGTGTTGTAGGCTTAGCATTTTTTGATTCAAAATTTCCTTATGGAATAGATTCTAAACAATGTGTTTAGGGCACAAAAGTTTGTACTTTTTGAGGTTATGGTTTATGTTGTGAATAAACAAGGAGCTTTATTTTTTGTTGAGGATTAAGCATAAATGAATCTATCCCTATTTCCAACTTAGCTTTTGTTGGTGACATAATAGGAATAGCAGATACTACAAAAAATGGAATGGAAAAATCCCAAAGCCTATCTTCACCTAATATCTCCCCTCAAAGAGTTGGTTTTAGGTAACATGGTTGATTTTAAAAAAAATATGACATCTAATGAGATAAATGTTTATTTCATGGATGGACAATAGAATCTATACCCTTTTTTAGTAGAAAAGTACCCAATAAAGACAAGGTTTATAACTCTAGGTTCTAGTTTCCTATGAGCTAGATTTTTTTTGTAAACAAAAGATACGCAACTAAAGACTTTTAGGGATAAAGAAGTAAACAACTTAGTTTATGGATATGATTCAAGTAACATGTTCAATGGTGTTTCAGAATTAAGAACTCTACTAGGAAGTCTATTAATCAAGTATGAGGTTGCTAAAATAGTATCTCCTAAAAAAAAAAAACTTAGGAATATTATTGGTGAACATGATAGCATGAGTAACTTCTAATAGATGACGATTTTTATGTTCTACAATCACATTTTATTGGAAGGTGTTAACATAAGACCTTTGGTGAAAAAACCCATTTTCTTTTAGATAATCACCAAGAATTGAATTAAAGTATTCCTTCCTATTGTCTGCGTAGAAAATTTGGATTTGAGTTTGAAATCGTGTTTAAATCATTTTGTGAAATTGCTAAAAATTTGCCTTAGCATTAAACTTGTCTTTTAATATGTAAACCCAACAAGCTCATGTGTAATCATCTATAAAAGTCATGAATCACCTAGTTCCAGTTATGTTATTTTCTAATGAAAGTCCCCAAATATCACTATGAACTAAAGAAAAAGGTTTAGAAAATCTATATAGATGACTAGGATAAGAAACATAAGTGTGTTTGGCAAGTTGACAAGTTTCACAACGAAAGGAATGGACACTTTATTCTTAAAAAGAAAAGGAAAAAGAGTTTTTAGATATGGAAAACTAAGATGTCCTAATCTATTGTGCCATAACATAATTTCACTAGAAACAGAAACAGACTCACCATTTAGAGCTAAAGCTTTTTTATTCAATTGTTGAGGATCCCTAAAATAGCACAAGCCTTCATGCTCTTTAAGATTGCCAATTACCTTCCTCGAAAGTAAATCTTGAAACTCACAATATGAAAGATAGAACTTAGCCACATAATTCAAGTCCTTTGTCAATTTACTAATATGCACTAAATTACATGCTAAATTAGGAACACGTAAAACTTAAAATAGTGTCATATTAGAAACTTAATATTTCCTTTTGTAGTAATAAAGGATAGTGATCCATCAGCAATACAAATCTTAAGGTTTTTAGAACATGGATTATATGTTGAAAATAATTCATGGCATCCTGTCATATGGTCGAACAACTTAGAATCTATAATCCAAGATTTCTTATAATCTGATTTTACACACAAAGAAGAGAGATAGTTACCTTTTTATGCAATTATGCTCATTGGAGTAAGTGCAGTAATTGGGTCAGAAGTCACCTCTGATCCATTCTCTTGGGAGGCACCAATTATGGCTATTTTGGCCATTAGAAAAAAGAAAAACAAGAGCAAACCTTACTCTGATACCATAAAAAGAAAGATAAAAACAATATTCTTTTAGTGTTATTTTATTGAAAGGAATCTCCAAATATATAGAGGAATTGATATGTACAAAGAAACCTACAAAATTAGGACACAATCATCTAAACATAAAAACAAATAAGAGACAAAAAGTATAAATCTCAATAAATTAAGAAATTGATCCTGATTCGATACATAATCTATCAACACTTCAAGTAAAAAAAAAGTTATCAATGAATGACAATTAAATTATTATTGATTTATTATTATATTATTAATGATTTGTTACTATGTTATCAATGATTTACTACTAAATTACCAGTGATTTACTACTAATTTATGAGTGATTTACCATTAAATTATGATGTTTACTATTAAATGGTTGGTGATTTACTATTAAATTATAGATTTTTTTTATAAAGTTATAATTGATTTACTACTAAATTAACAGTGATTTACCACAATGTTATTAATGATCATTAACTAAGTTTTTAGTGATTTACTATTATATTATTAGTGATTTACTACTAAATTTACTATTAAATTATCAATGATTTATTATTATATTATTTTGTATTTACTACTATTTATAATTGATTTACTACTTACATTTCAATTATGTACTACAAAATTAGCAATGATTTACTACTAAATTATCCATTATTTATTACCAAGTTATCACTAATTTATATTAACTTATCCTTGATTACTACTAAGTTATCACTGAGTAATTACTAAGTTATTTGATAACAGTTACAGGTCCATTTAGTTTTAAAATTTTGAAATTTTGCTTGAATTTGGTGCGTTAAATTTGTCAATTTTTTATCTTTAGGGTTTACTTCATATGAGACTTCAAAGCCATGCAATGCCATACAAATCCAAGCAAGAATAAGCCAATCCTAATCCAAGTAATATTCGGCCATTTGATAAGGCAGTTTAGTCGAATCTAGTTAGTAAAAGGAGTCATACAAGCGTTCAATTAATGAAGAATTGAACTTGAACAAGGACTTTTACTTCTATTTAGCTGAGAAGATATCTTATTGAAGAAAGACTTTTTAATCACTTTAAAAGAATTTAAATACAAGATAAACACTTTACAAGAGATAAGGCTAAAGTTTGTATTCAAGGACTTTTAAAGATTTGATCTAAAAAGTTTGAATTAAATAAAAAAGATTGTCTTGGATAATCAAGCTTAGCCGAAACTCCCATCCATATTTCAATATGATGATAAGGCATGACAAATAAGCAATAAAGACCAAACAAAAAGTTCCATTCGACCAACACACCCAATCTTTGAAGACTCCATGCTCCGCCAAATCTCTCTTATGATCAAGATAAGCTTTAATCTTTCAAGAGTTAGAATTAGAGTAGGATTTTGTAATCATATGCCTTTTTAACCAAACCTATGGCTATAAATAAGTGGGCTCTTCTCACTTCTAACATGTCTTTCATCTTACATCTCTTATCTTTCTTTCTCTTGTAGTTTTAGTTTTCTTTTAAAATTTCTTTATAGTTTTTTTCTTTAGTTTGGTTAGAATGACAAACTAGCCATAGCCAACAATCTTATTTTCTTAAAAGCTTTCTTTAATGCAAGTTCTTTTGCATTCTTATTCAAGATCTCTTCTTTTTTCTTTCGTAAGCAATCTTTATAATCTTTTCAGTTTACAATTCTTGTTTCCAATCTTTCTTTTCATGCTTTATTGTAATTAGCCACCCTTTACATTCTTTCCAAAACATTTGGTTTACTTTAGATCTTGTTTTATTCAGCCATCCATTGAAACTACCAAGTGATAGTTGGTTAGTTGGTTCTTGGTCTATATACAATCTTTGTTTACATTTTTCAATTAGTTTATTTAGTTGTTTTTCAATATAAATAGTCATTTTCTTATTTGTTTGAATATAAGGCTAGTAAAGCATCATCTTTGGTGCTTGATTTTACAACCTAACAATAAAAGTCATAATCCTTGTGGGAACAATACTCCATTTAATCACTTTATTACTTGATGGATTTATGCACTTACAGGCTATATAAAAAGCAACAATCAAGTTTTTGGAATCAATATTGGGGATTATATCAGTGCAAGAAAATCAATATCAATATCAATTTGTATTGCTTTGTAATTTAAACACCTTTGATTTTTACTTTTTTAAATCTATTTTTTTTTGTTTGCACGCATAAATTTCAATGGTTGATTTAGCTCTACTTGATAAATAGATTGAAAGAACCATCTTTCAATAGTTTGCTAAGGAAACATTATATGATGCATGAGAGAGATATAAAAAATTATTGCACAAATGTCCATACCATAGCTTCCCACAATGGCTACAAATTCATATATTTTATAATAGGCTGACAACACCTATAAGAACAACCTTAGATTAAGTAGCTAGAAGAGCCATAATGAGTAAGTTAGCAGAGGAAACTTATGAATTAATTGAAGAAATGGCTACAAATAACTATCAATAGGGAATAAAAAGAAAGGTTCATAAAAAAGCTACTAGGTTATATGAGCTTGACACCTTTACCTCCATTACATTACATCTAGCTAGCCTTACCATAAAGATAGATTCCCTAAAAACCCAATCCCTAATTACCTCTATCCAAGCCACCAAAAACCCATTCATGGTTATGATATATGTGAAGGATCGCACTCTTCTGATAGGTGCTAGTTTAGGGTAGAAACTGGACAATATGCCCAACAAACCAAACCTTACCTACAATCCTTATAGCAATACTTACAACCTAGGCTAGAGGAACCACCCAAAACTTTTTTTGGAACCAAAACCAAACTAACCACCGAAACACCAACCAAACTTTAAACTTTCACCCAAACCAACAAACCTAAAATCCACACTAAGAAAATAAATCTAACCTTGAGAAAATGCTCACATAATGTATACAAACGCATAGTACCACCATTCAAAGCTAAGCCGCCTCCATAAAAAACCTAAAAATTCAAATGGACCAATTAGTAAGTGCTTTAGCTTACCACCCATTAGGATCTTTGCCTAGTAACACCAAGTTTAACTCCAAGAAACAAGGCAAGAAAGTGTGCAATGTTGTGTACTTATATGGTGAAGAAGGGACTTACTTTTTTAGGATGATGATGCTTTGATAGTTAAACCAATGGTGGTTAACTTGCCAAGTTTTTTAAGAAAGGCCTGATAAGGAATACCTTAAAGAGGAATTTATCATAGAAGATGAAGAATTACTTTAGTTTGAAAGGGGAATGTTACAAAGTTTTCACCCAATGACAATTGAAGTATAACAAGACATTTTAAAGGATTATAACTTTAAAGAGATGAAAAGAAACTTCAAAATTAAGAAACACCTAGAAGTAGAAGTTCAAGAAGAGGATCCATAAAAATTTGAAGAGGAGTATATGAATTTAGCTAAAAAGGATGAAGAACTTATACAGGTTAAAAGAGCTCTTTTGAAAAGTATAAAACCAAAAGAAAAAGTGTAAAAAAAAATTCATGATGTAAAAAAGGTTATAATAACTCTAAGAATGTCAAACCAAAGAAAGACATTTGAAGCAGCCTAATCAACACCAAAACCTATGAAGAAAGCTACTTAAAGAGTTAAAGAAGGTTATACTTAATGAGTGTAGCCTAGCACTTTAACAATTTTTTCTGGCCAAGCAAGATGACCTAAAACGTTTGACTATACCTTGTTCTATTGGTCATTTAAACTTTGATGAAGTTTTATGTGATTTAGGGTCTAGTGTCAATTTAACGCCATTGAATGTTTTTATACAACTTGAAGTTCGTTCATTGAGACCTCCATATTTTAGCATCAAATTTGCTAATAGATTTGCAATAAAACCACCAAGAATTTTGGAGAATATTCTTATTAAAACGGGTAAATATGTTTTTCTATTGATTTTGTTGTTATAAATATAAAAGATATTGAGGCCCTAATTCTTTTAAATAAACCTTTCTTTATGACATTTAAAGCTTTGATTGATGTTTATAACTATGAGGTAACATTGAGGTTTAAAAATAAAAAAGGATTACCATTAAAATTGAAGGACATGGTATCTTTAAAGATGAAGAGGATGACTAAGAAATGTCTAGAATAAAAGATAAGGAAAGACTAGTTGTTAAAGAGTCCAACTAAATCCATAAAATCTTACCTAATAGTCCATTTTTGAAACTTACTTGACCAACCCACGCAAGCCCAAGACTCATTTCACTAGTCCAAGCATGAAAAACCAAATGTTAAAACCTAACCCTATGTTATGTGATCCTTGCTATAAAAGTAAATTCATCTTTTAAAGCCAAGTTTATTTATGTGATACGACAAAAGCAAACAACTAGGGAAAGTCCCTTTTAAAAGAAAATGGTAATCTTTGACATTTAGGGATAGTCATGCTTGACCAAAATTAGCACTGCTTGGGAGGTAGCCTACCTTTTACATTTCTTTTATTATTTAATTTTATTTAGGACTAGTATGTTTTTATCTTTTGCTTGTTTTTGTCATGTTTTCTTAAGAATGAAAAGACACAAAGGCTGCTAAAGCAAGTTACAAGTTTCAACCTTATGAAGACTGAGATAGGGGATATTGCTTTCCGTAATCCTTTAATGTTTCATATGAAATATTATCCAAACCAAGTGTGAAGAAAGGAAATCTTTTGAGCAAAACTATTTTTAAAAAAAAATTTTAAGTAGTCATTTTCCCTAATCCTTTAATGTTTCAAGTGAAATATTATGCAAACCAATTATAAGGGAAAGAAATCTTTTATGCAAAACTATTTTTGAAATTTCTTTTAAGTATCCCTAAAAATTCTTTGTTTTCAAACCAAGTTAACATGCTTATAATCTTTACAATGCTATCTTATCTAATGTGTCATGAGTTAATCATGAGTAACTTATATATGATGTGAAGACAAGTATGAATGTAGTGAAGCACGGAATGATGTCTTAAGTATGCTTTTCTTTAGATTGCAATTTTTATGTTTTGTGTATTTTGATCTTGATCTTTGATATACAGAAGTTTGTTTTTTTGAAAAGCATGTAAAATATAAAATTGCATAAAGATTTAAGGTGAGTATAACTTTAGAATTTGCCTACTTAACCCTCAACATGAAATCATAGACTATGCTTGATTTAAAAAGTGATTTAGGTATTCTTTTGATTGTTTGAACCTTTTAAAGCCCACCTATGAATAATGCATTCCTAGTACCTTAATTTTGAGCCTTTATATTTCCTTTTCTTTGTCTATTTAACATTACTAATAAGCCTAAGCCTTTTTATATGAATTATCTATATTGTTTTTACTCAACCCACATTGCTTATGCATATAAGGGACAAAATAAAAAGAATAAAGCTATATTTGAGAGGCAAGGCACAACAAGGCAAGGTAAGGCAAGGCAAGGCAAAGCAAAAGTCGAAAAAGGCTATATGAAAAATAATCAAATAAAGATTCCTCTACCTTGAAAAATGTAAAAAGTTCTCAAGTCTATACTAAAAAAAATAAGCAAAGGGTTATAAACCTTAAATTACAAGCCTATAAAGACTTATTGATCTTGAGTCAGGTATGTAAGTCTACATTAGAGGAAAGGGAATGAAGAAAGCAAACATATGAAGGTGCTTTATCTTTAGGTTGATATGTGATGGTATATATTGCATACTTTTTACTTAGATTGTATGTATAGTTTAGAGATAGATTAATTTCATATTGATGAGAATTATATGAAATTGAAAGCTTACTTTTGAATAAATTTCTTGGTTAATTGTATTCATAACTATCTTTGTATTATACTATAGTGCTTGATTGATAATTTGTGAAACTTTGAGTTTGTGTACATTTATTTTGATTATTAGTATAGTTAAGTTGAGAATTTTGCTTGAGGACAAGCAAAAACCTAAGTGTGGAGGTGTGCTAGCAGTTAAAATTATAGTGTTTTACAAGTCCATTTAGTTCAAAAAATTTTAAAATTTGCTTAAATTTGGTGCGTTAAATGCAAAAGTTTTTTTATCTTTAGGATTTACTTCATATGGGATGTGAAAGTTATGCAATGCCATAAAAATCCGTTCAAGAATAGGCCAATCCTAATCCAAGTAATATTTGGCTATGTAATAAAAAAGTTTAACCAAATCCAATTACTAATAAGAATCCTACAAATATTCAGTTAATAAAGAATCCAACTTGAACAATAACTCCTACATCCATTCTATCAAGAAGGGATCTTATTAAAGAATGACTCTTTCATCACTTTAAAAGAGTTTAAATACAAGATAAATAATTTATAAGAAATAAGGCTAGAGTTTCTATTCAATAAGGACTTTTGAAGATTTAATCTCAAAAGTTTGAACTAAATTAAGAAGATTGTCTTGGATAATCAACTTTAGCCAAAACTCCAATAAAGATTTCAAGATGATGTTAAGGCATGACAAATAAGCAATGAAGCCTAATCAAGAAGTTCCACTTGGCCATCACACTCAATCTTTGAAGACTTTATATTCGACCAAACCTCTCCCAAGATCAAGATAGCATTTAATCTTTCAAAAGTTAGAATTAGAGTTAGACTTCGTAATCCTATCCCCTCTTAGCTAAAACTATGGCTATAAATAGGTTGGTTCTTTAGACATGTCTCATTTCAAATCTATTTTCCTTTTTCTCTAGTAGCTTTAGTTTTCTTTTTAATTTTTTTTGTAGTTTTTTTTCTTTGGTTTGACTAGAATGATTAACAATCTTGTTTTCTTAAAAGTTTTCTTTAATACAAGTTCTTTTGCATTCTTATTCAATATCTCTTCTCATTTCTTTCATAAACAATCTTTATATTCTTCTAGTTTACAAATCTTGTTTTCAATCTTTATTTTTATGCTTTATTACAATCAGCCACCCTATATATTCTTTCTAAAATGTTTAGTGTACTTTAGATCTTGCTTTATTTAGCCATCCATTGAAACTACCAAGTAACAGTTGGTTAGTTGGTTCTTAGCTTATACAAAATCTCTATTTACATTTTTCAATTGTTTTTTTTTAGTTTTCTTTTTCAATATAAACAATCGTTCTTTTGATTTATTTGAATAAGGCTTGTAAAAAACATCATCTTTGGTAGTTAATTTTGCAACCAACAATCAAAATCATAATCCTCATGAAAATGATACTCTACTTACTTATTTTATTACTTGATGCAATTTGTACACTTAGAAGCTATATAAAAAGCAGCAATCATTATCGATGATTTACTACTAAGTTATACTAATTTACTTTTATGTTTAAATGATTAACTATTAAATTACCAATTATTTACTATTAAATTATTATTAAGTTATTTTTTATTTACTACTATCAATTAATTACTTTTAAATTAAAATTGATTTATTATTAAATTATCATTAATTTACTATTACGTTATTATTGGTTTTTTTACTATGTTATCATTGATTTTTTACTATGTTATCAATTGTTAATTACTACTTATCACTTTTTTTAGTAAGTTATCAACATAAACTATATGTGCAATTGTTTTTACACCAACTAAAGAAACAAATTTTATATAATTGTTTCATTCCTATGCACACTAATAAGCTTTGGTTTCATTCTATTTATATTTTTATTTGATATAAAAATCATATTTTGTGCCTTAATATTAGTTTAATTATAAAATGGCATCTAATAATAAAAAGAATTTTAGATTAAAATTTATAAAAAAAATTACTAATGGTATTTTAATAAATCACTTTTAACATTTTTGGAATTAAAATTTTATTAAGGTATTTTAGTCAATCATTTTTAACACTTTTTGAGTCTAATTATAAAAAATAGTCTAATAATAAAAAATTCATTTAAATTAAAATTTATAGAACACCTTGAAAGAAAAAATTATGTTGAACTTTATTGAGTCCAATATGGCTAAACATTACAGTTGAAATGAAAGTTTCTGTGCAAAATGAAAGAACAAATTGGGGAGTGTCTCATCAGAGGATCTATGTTAGAGAGGGTTGTAGAAGTCAATCTTTGAGCACTTTTCTAACTTACGGTCAACGAATTATATAAATTGTGGATCTTATTAGACTATGGTTGTTGTCTAACATTGATACTAATGATATTTGAAGACTTCCTTTCGTAAGGAATATTAACTAAAATCTCATAAGAAATTTATTTGAAATTGATTAAATATTTTTTGATGGACAAAAAAACTTGTAGAAAAATAATTCTAAGAGAAAAGTGATCCTTGATAGGCACGTTTGTATGCTTATAAATAGGTGGAGTTTAGGCATAAGAAAAAGATATAGGAGAGTTGTAAGGTTTTATTAGTAGACACTTTATAAGACAAGATATTGACATCTTTATGTGTATGTATATTTGAAAAGACTAAAGGAAAATAAAGTGGCTTACATAGATATGGTTCATAGGTGCACATGGGCATGTGTTTATTTGGGTGAAGAATACTTCATAGGACTAGAGGATAATGAAGGGGTTTATAGGTATTAATTATGAGTGTTTGATTTGATGTTTGTTAGTAATTCTCTACAATGAGTTGATCTTTTTTCTCATTCATAGATGTAGGTAGGTTGAGATGAACCAAATTTAACTGTTGTTTCTTGTGTAGTTGATTGATAGTTTAGTTTTGCTTCTGCTGGCATGAATGTTAAATTGATTGGGACCTTTTTATGCCTAACAACTAATATCAAAACTATCATGTTCCTAACAAATGGTATCAAAGTTGTCATGATCCCAACAAATGGTATTAGAGTTATTGTGATCCCAGCAAGTGGTATAAGAGCATAGATTCGAGACCTAAGAAGAAGCAAACTTAGAAGAGCTTGATTCAAAGAAAAAGTTTAAGTTTATGTTTTGAGGATAAGTTTGCATAAAGTGTGGAGACACAAGATAAGATTATAACGAGACTTCCATTGTGGTTGAAGCCTAGCATGTCTAGCATAATGATGGATAATTTGATGAAATTTTAGTCAAGGTGGAGATTATAGAGAATAGTGACTTAAAATCCCTTAAGGGATTTGTTTAAGGTTGGTTAGATATTGTTTAATGGACAAAAAGACTTGTAGAAGAAGAATTGTAAAAGGAAAAAGATCCTTGATAAGCAAGTTTGTATGCTTATAAACAGGTTAAGTTTAGGTATGAAGAAAAGATGTAAGAGAGATATAGGGATTTATTTGATAGACACCTCATAGGACTAAAGGATATTGATGCCTTTATGGGTGTGTATATTTGAGTGGATTAGAGGAAATGAGATGGTCCATATAGATATAGTGTATGGATGCACATTGGGTTGATAATACTCTATAGGATTGAGCTATATGAAAAGGTCTATGGGTATTAATTGTGAGTTTTAATTTAATCTTTGTTTGTAATTTTTTAAACTAGTGGATCTTTTTTTCTCATCCGTGGATATAGGTTGGTTGAGCTAAAACACATTAAATTGTTATCTCTTGTGTGTTTGAT
This sequence comes from Durio zibethinus, assembly GCF_047325235.1. Taxonomy (NCBI): domain Eukaryota; kingdom Viridiplantae; phylum Streptophyta; class Magnoliopsida; order Malvales; family Malvaceae; genus Durio; species Durio zibethinus. The sequence goes on along the minus strand of NC_143174.1, from coordinate 7,590,771 downwards.
TGATTGTTTAGTTTTGTTTCCACTAGCATGAATGTTCAATTAAGTGGACCTTTTTGCGTAACAAGTATCAGAATTGTTTTGATACTAACACCTTTATGATTATGATTTTTTTTGTCTCCCTTCATTATGCTCTTAGTATTTTGGTTTTGTTTAAATTGTCTCCACTTGTAAATTTCTATGGTAGGTGAAATAAAAAGGGTAGATGGCAGTGCAAGGCTTAACATTGTCTTTAATTCTTTTGTGGTTGTCAGTTGGTGCTAGAATGACGATAAGTGTTTTTTCATTGCATGATTGTGAAACTTGGTTTTTTAGTGGATTGAAGAATGTTGTCAAGTTACAAAGTATTTATAAAAGAGCTAATAGGATTGATGATGTTAGAGCTTAAGTATGAGTGGATAAAGTTGAGATGTAAATAGTTTTGGTAAAATAGTCATTATTTTTAGGCTAGTTTATGCTTCTGCTTGGGTGCTGTTTTGCTTTTTGTTTAATCGATTTCTTTTTTTCGAGGTGCAGTCAATGTATAAGGTGTATGGTTTCCTAGAAATTGGTTATAATATTCCTTTTACCACTAATAAAATTTTGGCTTAGAAAAAAAATACATTGAAAGAATTCACCAAAAACAATTAATCTTACTTCAATAATTCTTTACTTAGAATAATTTACATTATGTCATTCAACCACTTAGACAAGAAAAAAAGCAAGCATTAATTTAATACAATTAAGAAAGATTAAATCATCTTGAGAAAAAAAATTAATCATATATGTGCTCATTAAGACAAAAGTTGAGAGAAAATTAAATAACTTTTTATGTCAATCAAGATGAACAATTCTTATGGTAACTTGGCTGAACAATTTTGAACTATTGCTAGCTCAAACATCTTGTCAATCATATAATTCTATATAGGTGAGAAGTCAAATTGATGTATTCAAAGTGTTCAATGAATCACATAATGCTTAATTATCGACGGTGGGTTTGCAATTGATTTGCAATTGATTTGATATTAAATTTTGCTCTTGAGAATAATAATTATAAAATTCTAGAGAAAAAAATACAAAAGAGAAATTAATTATAAAGGTCATATTAAACTATAAGAATGATATGTATTAGATAAATTTTTTTCAAGGGACTAAAAGGATTTAATTATGTTATTAATGATCAAATGATTAACTTATAAAACATGCAAACAATAAAATCATTACATACATATATAGTTAGCAAATAAATTAAACAAAAAGTAAAAAGGCAACAAATAAAGAAAAATAAATATGCTTCAATGACATAATTATGATTATCTTTAATGAATCTATTTAATAACATAAAGTACTACATATATAATTATTTTTACAACTAAAGAAACAATTAGCATATAATTGTCATATTCCTATGCAAACTAATAATTTTGATCTTGTTCTATTTAAATTTTTATTTGATGTGAAAATCATATTTTATGTCTTAATATCAGTCCAATTATAAAAATGAGGTTTAATAATAAAAAAATTCATTTAAATTAACATTTATAAAAAAAAATTACAAATGATATTTTAATAAACCACTTTTAATATTTTTGAAATTAAAATTTTATTAAAGGTATTTTAGTCAATCATTTCTAACACTTTTTAAGTCTAATTATAAAATGTCTAATAAGAGTATTTTAGTTAATCATTTTTAACACTTTTGGAATTAAAATTTTAAGTAGTTTGATTTTAGACTATATTTTTAATTTTAGTTGATTTAAATTAAACTTAAATAAATTAATAAAAGTTTTATATTTAAGGATAAATTTGTTAATTTAAAACTTCACAGAGGTATTTAGGTCAATCATTTTTATTAATTTTTGAGTTCATATTTTATATATAGATGATTTAACTTTTCAATGGCTATGGATTAATAAATTGTATTAGATTTACTCATATAATTTACACATAGTAAAATTATACCCAAAATCTTAATACATTATGGTAGCATCTAAAATTCTTTTGTTTCTTTAAAATTCAAGAAACGAACATCCTTGCCATTTGTAAATATTTATTCTTTTAGGAATAAAGTCACAAATGACCTTAAAATATAATGAAATGTTTAATATAATATATGTACTTTAAATTTTCTGGTGTGAACTTGAACTACAAATCTATTAATTAATATGGTACTTGGAGGTTGTTTATCCATAAAGTGTTATCATTTAGAGTTATTCACGTGACGAGTGAGTATCACATTAATTATAATATTCATAGTTTAGATATCACATTAGAAATTTTAAAAATTCAAGTATTACATTGAACATTTCATTATATTACTATAGTTTAAAGATCATTTATGACATAACCTATTTTTTTACTAAAGAATAACCTCTTAGTTCAATCATCGAGATATCATTTGTATTAATTATTTTGTTTTACATTTATCTTTACACTATTTAATGTTTTCTTTAATTACTTACTAGGAGGCCTCCAACTAGCTATCCTTAGTGAAAAATTAGTAGCAAAAATTCAATATCTTAATATTTCCTTTTCTAAAAGTTTCAAAACTTTTATCCCAACTCATCATAAGAATGAATGTCAATGTGTATATATGTAAAAAATAGTCACTCTCAAAATTATAAACCACACTTTTATAGTCTATTTTTGAGACTTTCAGGCTAATTCATGGAAATTTATGAATTTATTTCATCATGGGCACTAAAGCCATATCCACCACAATCTATGCCTTTAGTAAGATCCTACATGGCAACTAACTACCATTTATATGGATCTTTGTTTGAACCAAGACAAATGAAATTGCTATAGGTAGTTATTGACAAACAACCATATAAAAGTAAAATGAATGTGTGGGAAAATGATGCAAAATCAATACAAAAGAAAGGAAGGGAGAGAGTGATCAATAGAGAAATGAAAATAAGGATTTCCTTAAAGAACTCTTAGAAGATTCTCTTACTTTACGTTGTGGAACATGCATAATTTTCAAATGCATATCTTGTTTCCAACCAGTGAATTAAGTCAACAATCTTCTAATGTGCTTTCATAAATGAAGTAAATCTTCTGCGTACTTGATAATTATGATTATCACATTTATTCCTCAAACAATAATAATTTCATGTCTTACCAAACACTACTATAAAGTTTGTGTCCACGCTATGAAGTAAATGAAAATTTTCATCCAAAATATAGAAAGCATTTTAACTAGTTATTACTAAGAATTATATAGCTTCTTCAATTGAATTGAAGTTATCTCAAATAATATATTTATTCTTGTATAATATAAACAAAAGCATTTAATCAATGAGAAATAACATTGAAATAATATATAAACTGTAGACACCTAATTTTGTTTGGGTTTTTATAATATTATTGGATCTAGAATTGCATTTTAATATTGTGTTTTAAAAGTCATTTTTAAGCTCAAATTTAAAGGTCAAAAAATGTTTTTTTATTTTAATTTATGGTAAAAAAACATAATTTTTGATTTTTTTTTAAGATTGTGATTTTATTTAGATTTGAAATTTAAAAATTGAGTTTGATTTTGCTAATTCTTAAGAATCAAGTTTCTTTAAAGAAGGAAAATAAATTTTTTATAAGATCTTGGTAGTTTTATTTGGTATTAAAATTTTCTAAATTGAAAAGGGGTTTAATCCCTATATAAAAAGCAAACCAACTCAGAAAGAGGTAGAATCAAGAAACAATATAATTAGAATCATCAAGCAATAGAGCATTGTACGAGAAGATTTCAAACAGAAAAAGAAAAGAGGTTGGTTTCTAGCTGGTGGTTTAGAGAGCAAGTAAAAACACTGGGTTTTGACATCAAAACAAAAGGACGAAATAGGCCATCCAACCTAATGCTTTTACTAGTTCGATTAGTAACTCGATTGAATTAAAAACTCTTAGGTAATTTATTACTTTGGGTCAGAGCCCCCATAACATTGGATAGGTAGTCTCTTTTTATTATTATGATGTTTATTTGCTGCCTCATTGATGAAATGATCATTTTGTTTTCATATTTTTAATTAATTGTTTTATTTATTCCATGCATATTTATTTATTTTTTGCATTCTATTTATTTTTTATATTTGTTTATTTTAGACTAATTACATGTTTTTTATTTTTATTTTGTTATTTTTAATTTTGTTGATTAGTATATAATTCCTTATTAGAAAATAATAATAAAAAAAAATTTGATGTAAGTTTCAATAGTGTGAATTTAAAAATGGTAAATATTTGCAAATACTTTTGTTTGATTATCATGAAATTAATATTTGTAAATAAATTATATTTTCATAAAATATTGAATACATCCAATGACGAAGTCTTTTTAAGTGAACAGTAAATATATCTTGAATACTCTGGAAGTGATGAAAATTTTTTTGATGAAAACCTAAAGAGTTTTTTCAATAATTAAATATGAAATTAACAAAATATAAGAATAAAAACCATTTGAAGTAAAACTTAGAAAAGATAACATAAGACTAATTTGGTACCAATTTTAGGCATCATGGGGGTGCTAAAACTTTCTCTGCACATAATAGACTTCCAAACCGAATTCTATTGATGTGGACCAAAAAAAATTTTTTTTTTTTATCCTTAGTCAAGCTTGGATAACCTTAAAAAGGATAGAGTCGCATAGGTGCCAATCACACCTAGATAAAAAAAGATTGGTGGTGACTCCATATTTTTTGTTTAATACTCAAGTTTTTAAACTTGAATGTTATGACAGTTTGGCAACTTCACTGGAAAAATTAAGAGAGTCAAGCCATTAATTAGTTATATGTTATCTTAAGTCTTATTTTGATATTTTTTATTATGTGATTATTTATGATTATTTATGTATATTAACCTATTTGTTTATTTTGTACAAAATTTTGAATTTTCATATGTACTAATCTATTTGTTTTTTTTTTTTTTGTATAGCACTTGATTAGGGATATTGGATTTGTGGATAAAAAGGGTTGGTATGTGTTTTCACACAAACTACAATTGCACATTCATGCAAAACTCTAGACCCAAGCTTTATCCATTCTAAAGAGAGAGCAAGTACCTACACTATTATGACGTAATAACCTTCATGTGAGCTAGTGAAAACTCCAACTCAAATTGAATTCTTTCCATTTATGCCTCTAATAGGAAGCAAGGATTAGGGTGTCTTACTAATTTATAAATGGATAATGATGTAAGGAACAATTTGAGACCCTTTAGATTGTCAAGGTCTTTAAAACCTGTAACCAAACCCTCAAAATCCAACTCTAAGCTAGAGCCTTACCATTCCTCTTTCTATAGAAAAAAATAAAATAAGGCACGTGAATGGACGTATTCTGTGATTCACCTTATATTTGTTTATATTTTCTAAAGATAATTTTGAACTTGTACAAAAATAAAAATGTTTTTAATTTTTTTTTATTTAAAAAACAAAAAAAGGAAAATAAAATAAAAATAAGTGAGATTTTGAATTGGAATATATTATCTTCTTGTTACACGATTTACGATTGTATATATTACATACATGTATTTGTATATATATTTTTGTTGCCCATTCATTCATATAATATTCCATTTCACCTTTTTCATATATTAAAAGATATGAATCCTTAATAATTAAAGAGTAATTTTTTTGCCCTTTTTAATTTTGTACATAATTTTGAATATGAACTTTTACTTTTACTATGTATTGCGTAAATGTATTTGTATATACATTTTTTATCACTATATACATTTTTATATGTATGTTATTGCATTTGTTTGAGGTAATCTTTTTTTTCTTTTTTTTAGTTTTGATACATAAATTTTGAATAGTCAAAAAACAATCTTGTAGTAAATAGATTTCCAAAATTTTGAACTCAATTTGTCAAAAATGAAAGCATACAAGAAAAAATGAAAAAGGAATGAAAATAAAAAAAGAAAAAAATGAAAATGCATGTTCTAGGAAGTGGAAAATGTTTTTGGGAAAAGAAATGATCCTTGGTTTAATTACCTTTAAACATATTTTTAGGCCTATTTATCTTTTCTTTTCGAACCCCAAACCTTGGCCTACACTACGTCCATTGAAAAGCCCATTTGATTAAGTGTGGATATCTAAATTTGTAAATTTTTCTTTAGGAAATCACCCTCACTTTTTGATTTGGATGAATTTTGAGTTTTTAAATACATGATAAAAAAGTCAAAAGTAAAAAGAAAAGAATGAAGCTTTAGGGTGAAAACCTGAAAAGGTAATCTAGAGCAAGATTGGAAATTTGAAAAAACTCATACAATTACAAGCGAGAAGTAGTAAATGAAGGCATTTTGAATGAACCAATGAGCATTAGAAACATTTGAGAAACCTAAGAAGATCAACCCAGTTTGAAGATTGATTCTAAAATTTGAGCCTTTTTTCTTGCCTAGAAATTTTGAGCCTATCATAGTTAGACTTGACATTTGTTAAAATGCAACATATTACGAACTTAAAGGAGTGCCAAAATGGATTGTGCTTTAAAACAAATCATTTTTGAATAAATTTGAATGTTCATTTATGAGCCTAGATGAAGAAACATTAGTCTTTTTTTTCTCATTCATTGATAAAGTCTTTCTTAGTAATTGAAATCCTGATGTGTACCATTTCATCCTTTTGAAAAGACTGAGATGTGATTCACCTAATTCATTCTAGTTAATAATCACTAGTTTTCAAGAGATCTAAATGTCACTTGTTTTTAAAGAATTGATACATTTTTGTTTTGGTCATGGAAAATTGTTATGTAGGGTAATTTTCTTTTTATTATTTTGGGGAAATTGGTCATGCTATTCTTTTGGGAGTTTTCAAAAATTATTCAAATTTGAATTGTTGCATATATGAATTTTGGTGGACAGGAGAAAGATAATTTCCAAATTAATATGACAGTAGTGACCTTTCTAGGGCAACAAAAGTGCTTTATTTTGATAATTGCATTTGGATCATGTGGTGAATGTACATATCTTTTTTTTTTGTAATTGCATTTGCATAAATGTTTGGATCATACATTTGTATCATTTTGGGAATTTATAAACTACATAATTGTTTGTACCATACATTTGCATCATTTGATGAGAATTTAATCATTGTTTTGAATATTGCATTTGCATCATTGTTTGTACCATGCATTTGCATCATTTGGTGAGTATTTAAATCATTGTTTGCATATTGCATTTGCATTAAAGTTAGAACCATGCATTTAGATCATTTGGTGAGCATTTATATCTTTGACATTTACAAACATTTGCATCATTTAATGTTTTTTTTTTTAACTTGACAAAATAGATGTCTTTTATTTTTGTACAATTCTTGTTTCATAAAAAATGTGTAAAGAAGGGCAGTTGTAAACACTAAATTTTGTGCCTGATCTTTTTTATATTAGTGGGTCTTAAATTGCATTTTAATAATGAGTTTTAAAAGCCATTTTTTAAGTCAAATTTAAAAGCCCAAAACTGTTTTTTATTTTTATTTATGGTTTTGGACTTTTTAAAAAAGATTGTGATTTATTTAGATTTGAAATTTAAAGGTTAGGCTTAATTTTGGTAATTCTTGGAAATTAAGTTTCTACAAAGAAAGAAAATACATTTTGATAGAATCTTTGATAGATTTAGTTGGCATTAAAAATTTTCATTAAAAAAGGATTTGATCTTTATATAACAAGCAAACCAACTCAAAAAGAGGCAAAATAAAAAAAAAACAACATAATCAGAATCATCAAGCAATACAAAGCTTGGAAGAGAAGATTTCAAATAGAAAAAGAAAAGAGGTTGGTTTTCTAGCTAGTGGTTTAGAAAAGGAGTAAAAACAATGGGTTTTAACATCAAAATAAAAGGAAAAAATAGACCATGAAGCCTGCCGCTTTTGTTAGCTTGATTAGTAAGCCAATTAAATTAGAGACTTCTAGGTAATTTATTGCTTTTAGTCTTCCTATTATTTTTATGATGTTTATTTGTTACCTACTTTATGAAATGATCATTTTATTTTTGTACTTTTAATTAATCAATTTATTTATTCCATTTATGTTTATTTATTTTTTTACATTCTATTTATTTGTTATATTTATTTATTTTTAAGTAATTGCATGGTCTCATTTTAGTTTTGTTATTTTTAATTTTTTTGATCAGTTTATAATTCCTCATTGAAAAATAATAAAAAGGAGTTTTGATGTAAGTTTTAATAGCGTGAATTTAAAAATTGTAATTTTTTTTGTAAATATTTTTGTTTGATTATCTGGAAATTAACAATTGTAAATAAATTGTATTTTCATAAAATATTGAATAAATTTGACAACGAAGCCTTTACAAATGAACAATGAGTTTATCTTGAATACTCTTGAGGTGAGAAAATTTTCTTTTTCAATAAAAACCTAAAAGTTTTTTTTTAATAATTAAATATTGAAATAACATAATGTAAGAATAAAAACCTTCTAAATTAAGGCTTAGATAAGATAACATAAGACTAATTTGAAACCAATTTTAGGCATTGTGAGGATGTTAAAACCTTCTCCACACATATTCAATTCCCGAACCTAGTTTTATTGATGCAGATCATAACTTATTCTTTTTAAGGATCTTTGGTCAAACTTATAATAACCTTAAAAGGGTGGATTTACACATGTAGTCAATCACATTTACATAAAAAAGATTGGTGGTGAGTTCATATGTTTTATTTAATTCTCAGATTCTCAAATTTGAATGTTATGACATAAACCATCCATCTTTCTCTTGTCAAAAAAATGTAAACACAGAATATGGACATAAAGTATGATTTTATGACAATAACACATGTACTTGCATTGAAAAAAAATTATAAACTCACAAATTCTTCATGCCTTATGGCAATTATTATAATTTTCCTTTTTTCTACCTTAATTCTTGCCAAGATATTGTGAGATTATACAAAATCCATGATCAAAGGTAGTAATTACTCAATTTCCAGTTTTAGGCTCATTATTTTTTAATTCATTGCAATATAATTTATAGAAATTCACAAAACATGTACTTAAGCTACAAAATGTGATAACTTGGGGAATCATAAAATGAATGTCCCACCGCTAAGTGATGTTTGTTCGTTCATTAAATTGTCTTAAAAGACTTGAAAAACTAATATCTACTTTTAGCTAGTATATATAGTTTTTATAACAATGGATATATTCTCTATATCCTTGATGTTATGAAATTTTCATGATATCTCAATTGAACATGGTCCTTTTATATACATATGCATTTATATAACACAAAGTAGTAAAGCATAAATTCACATAAATTCTTTTGCATACAAGCATATCAAGCAAAAACAAAATTTCTTTATTCATGTACCAATTTTTCATGGTAACAATTTTAAAAATCATAGGCAAATCTATTATATAGATTAAAATTAGATGTTTCTAAATTCATGATTCTTGGTATTTAGACAATGCATATATAGAAGTTAAATCGATTCAATTTTTTAAAATCATGCGACTTTCTTAGATTAAAAGAAAATCCAACTTAAAGAGTCAATATATTCATAGTATAAGTCATAAAAATAAGTCAACATTATTCACGAGCATAATCTTATTTAAGTATCACTATGGGTTTATAACTTTTATGTTATAGACAATTATTTTTTAAAATTAATGAATGTAATCCAGTAATTATAGAAAACTGGTGGTCAATTAACATAAAAGGCCATATTAATTAATAAGGTGATATTCACCAAAAACTAATCAATTATATCTCTATTCAAACAAGTAAAATTGCATGATAATTTTTAATAGAAAACAAAAAGAAAAGCTCATTTGGCATTGGGATAGAGAATCATTTTTCTTTTCCTATAACTGCTTCAAAATTTTGGATTTCACCAATGCATTTTTATAACATTTCTTTCTCTTGTATCTCTGTAACTAAAAAATTTAAAAGTTTCTTCATAATAAACTTTAAATGTTTAGAAAACTTTAAGAATAAAAAATAAAAGAAGAAGAAGAAATTCATCTTTGAGATGTGAAGAAACTTTTTAAAGCCTGTTAAGTTGTTACAACAAAGTATTAAGACTTTCCAAACAAAAGTAGTGAAAATGATTCTATAGGAAGTTCTTTACATATTTGATCAAATCACATATATTTTCACAAGATAACTCATGATGAATGAATGAATTTTATCAACAATGATTAAGCATAATTGTCTATTCACTTGATAAATAAACATAACTTTTTGCAATTTATGTATAATTTATGAAAGCTAGCTAAAATAGTTTATCCCTAATATCAAGTACTTGGTTCACCAAAATTATTTCAAACAATTTTTTTTAATGTGGATAAAGTGTTGTATATAAGGTTGGCAACTTATTCAAACTTTGTAAACTTATTAAATTTTGTGTGTGCATCGATAACAAATATACAACATTGTTAAAATGAGTTTGAAGAAGTTTGGATAAAACATTTTTAGCAAACATTTTTAAGGACAATAGTGCCCTACTAAGAGCAAATGGTTGCTAGAAATGTTGTTCCCAGAATACAATGTCTGACGAAAAAGAATTGATTGCATTTCAACTTTTCCTTCATCTCTTTTGAACTATGAACCATAAAAAAGAGTGCAAAGAGAAGAAATATTTATTTAATCTTGAAAAGATTTAAAAATCAACAAGATAATATGTAAAACAATATTTAAGGAAGTAGTTATAGACTCCAAAAGTCACTTCTAATGTCTTTCTATGAAAAAATATGTTTTAAATGAAGTAATGCTCTTTTCAAGTGAAAGAACAAGTCCAACAACCTTATTTTCTAGATTTGTAACACAAGCAGTTGACTATATTACAAGAATAGTTGATTGTTTTAAGCTTTTTCTTCATCCAAAATGTAGGTATTCAAATACTTGCTCTCAGACTTTCAATTTTGTTCATCTAAAGTATAGTTATTTGGATGTTCATCTTTAAATATTCGTATGCTCACTTTTTTACTTCAATTTTTGTCATATAAGATAGGAAAGTCGAGTGCTCCTCAAGGGTAGTTGATTGGCCATACCTATTTTGTTGTCAGCCATTCCATTCTTACTTTATTTTAATGTTTGTCTATACTTCCAAAATAGTATTTTTTTTAATACACATGCATATTAAATGATTGTTAAACTATGTTCTAATTTTAATAAGGTTTAAAAAACATATCTTTGGTAATATATATATACAACAATCTTCCACTTATCACCAAAGAATATGTTTGTATGTAAACTTAAAGAAATATGCAATTAGGTTCTTATGCAAGCTGTATGTGTAAAGATGGCCAAAGGTTGAACTTTTATATTAATTATGAGACATAAGGAAACACATTCACACCTTACACTAGTTCGAGAGATTCTCCAAGGGTAACATGATTCATTACATTGGCCTTCACTAGAACATGGGCTAGCAAGTATTCTAGGATAAACCAAAAATCCATAAAAGCAACCTTTCACTATCTATTTGCATAGGAAGACTTAACCTCTTTTTTTACTTTACATTCTACTCATTTTAGCTATAAGTCTATTATGAACTTATGTCCAACCATATTGTTTTGGAACAATAATGTGTTTAGGTATGAGGTTTTGTAATGGAATATTATCTCACTATTTTCAAGAATGATGCATTGAGAATTTCATATATCTCATATATGAATTTCTTAGATAATTCAAGATTGAAAGGCCCTAACTCTCATATATAATATTTTCCCTATGAAAAGATTATTCTTTTCTTTGAAAGAATCAATCTCTTAAATGGCAAAACTAAGATATACGAAAAATCAATCAAGATAACCTATTAGTAATCGGTAGTAATCCTATACCTTTCATAGTATTTTATCACCAATCAATGATTTAGTTTATGAATTCATTAATAGGAAGTTTTTCAACACATGATTGGTTCTCTCATAGCAATGTGTCTACTATTGTTAAAGAAGTTATTATACATTTGGTTATATTTAAAAAAAAAAAAAAACATTTTAAACTAAAATACATTCTTAGTGGCATGAGATATATCACTGAGCTTAAATTTCATGTATGATAATATCTCACAAGATTGTTTATCAAAACAATCTTTTGTTCTTTATGAACCACAATTTGATTTCCACCTTTTAAAGTGATTATACTATTTAAGATAAACAATAAATCACTTGTGAATTTGGAACTTCATCAAATTTCAAATTTCACAATGATAGATTCGAAATCGATCTTCTTTAAAATTAACATACCTTGTAATTTACAGATTTTGATTTTTATCCCTTTCTAAGTCTTACCATGTCATATATAAAGAACATTTTTTCCTCTTAATAAATTAAAGTCATCATCCACAATATCTTTATGCTACCACTTAAGTTTGTAGTTTAGAACATCATTCCTATGTAAAAGATCTTAAAACAAAAAATTGATTTCAAGTAGTCCATATCTTTGTTTATTTTCTAACCTTTGATTATAAACGATCTTCCTTTAAGTTTACCAACTCACATTCAATTTGAATTATATTTCAAACTCATATTTGTTTGTTGAACAAGTTTAATGTTAGAAGAAAGATCCCATTGAATCTCTTTAAAGACACTTGATCAAATGATTCAGGATATGTTACTATTTGAATTCACTAATGTTCATCACTCATTTTCACAAAGTGAAAATCATGTCATCTTCATTTATCACCATATTGATTTTTTTTCCAAATTAGTTGTCTTTTGAAATGATACATTTTATTAAATGTTAATTTTCATCATATAATATAGACTCTTTGAAACTCTTACCAATCTTTAACTTGAAATCGCTAAAGGAATGTTAGTATGACAAAATAATCTCGCATACTTTATCCATGTAATCAAACTCATGAATTAATAAACAACATAATGCATAACAAAAGTTTAGTCATGTATTAATAATTATGGTTTTTAAGATTGTTCTTCAAGAAATAGCTTTTTTATTTTCAATTCATCACTAAAAGCATCAGTTGTACCTTCAGTAGAGCATTATTTACTTCATGAATGTGAGGCTTGAATGCAAAAGTTACCATGGACAAAATGTTGTCCTTAAATTGTTATATTTGGGGTTGGCAACTTATGCAAGCATTGTAAACTTATTAAATTGTTGTGAGTGTACCAATACCAAATATGCAACTTTGTTGAAGAAAATGAATTTAAAAGAACAACTTTGGGTAAGACATTTCCAAGAAGTTTTCTTAAGAACAATAGTTCCCCCACTAGGTGCAAATGGTTACTAGAAATGTTGTTTCCAAGATACAATCTTGACTAAGAGTTGATTACACTTCAACTCTTCTTTGATCTCACTTGAACTATGAACTAGAAAAAAGAGTTCAAGGAGAAGAAATCTTAATTTGATCTTGAAAAGATGTGAAAGTCCATAAAATTATATGTAAAAAATGTTTAATGAAGTTTTTATAAACTAAAAAATTTAGCTCTAACATTTGTTTATGAAAAAGTATGTTTTAAATGAAGTAATACTTCTTTTCAAGTGAAAAAGTGAGTCCTACGAAATTATTTTTGAATACGTAACATAAGCAGTTGACCATGTTACAAGGACAGTCGATTCTCTTATGCTTTTGTCTTTATCTAGAATGTGGGTGATCGATGCCCAACATATGGAATTCGAACGATCAGCATCAATCTTTCGATTTTTTTCATCCAAAATGTGTGTATTCGAATACCCAACATTAAGCACTCAAATACTTGTTTTTTTACTTTAATTTTTGTCATTCTAAGATAGGATAGTCAATTGCCCATCAAAAGTAGTCAATTGCCCATGCCTATTTTCTTGTCAAAATGTCAACTGCTCAGAGGCAGCTAGCTTAATCAGCTACTTGGTTAGCTACTCCTTCCTTACTTCATTTCAATATTTTTTTGATACTTCCAAAACATTATTTTTCTAAACACATGCATATTGAATGATTCTAAAACTATGTTTTAACTTTAATAAGCTTTTAAAGAACATATCTTTGGTAATATATATCTAAGATAAAGAGCTCGTACAAAATTCTAAACTACCAACAAACATAAATTCAAATAAAACAGGGGTAGAGAAAAATAGTTTGTAATGAGTACGCAAAGGAAGTTTTGCAAAAGAATCTTTTTTACCATTTGATGTAACTTAGAATTAAGTAAAAACATTATTTTAAAGGAAAGATTATATACATAAGTAGCATTCAATACTAGAAAAAGGTCATTTCAATGGTCAAAAGTTATCTGGATTAGTTAAATTGTATTACTTAAAGGCAAGACATAAGAAAAACTATCAAAGTTTTTTGAATTTACTTTTTCTGTTATAGGATATGCTTCTAGAAGATAATTAGTTGCCTTTATCAATGTATGAGCCTAAAAAGACATTATATCATTAGGCATGAAATATGAGGTGATTCATGCATGTCGTAATGATTGTATACTATATAGGAATGACTACAAAGATATGAAAATATACCTTACATGTAATAAATCAAGATGGAAGGTGGAAGAAAATGCAAGTGGAAAGAAACATGCCAACAAAAGTTTTGTGGTATTTTCCTCTCATACCATGATTTCGAAAATGTTTTATATGCAAGGATTTGACATGACATACATATGAAAAATGATGGACATTTACATCATTCAATGAATAGTCCATCATGAAAATTAGTGGATTATTGGTGGCTTAATTTTGCAGTTGATATAAGGAATTTTTGACTAGGCATTTCATTAAACAGCATAACCTATAAAACTTTTAGTAGTACTTATAGTTGTTGGCCAAGTCGTAGTGGTAATCTACAATCTCCCACCATAGTTATGTATGAAAAGGAAATTTATGCTATTAACTTTATTGATATCAGGTCCTAAACAACCTAGCAGTCATGTTGATGTCCACTTGGCATCATTGGTGGAAGATTTGAAGATATGATGGTTTGTTGGTGTTGAAATTTGTGATGCATACCATTGGAAGGCATTTACATTAAAAGCTATGTTGCTTTGGACAATTAACAATTTTCTTACTTATTGTGTGGTTTTGCTATCAAAGATTATTATGCTTGTCTGATATATAGGGAAGAAACATTTTTCTAAATGCTGAGACATAGAAAAAATGTCATTTACAAGTCATAGAAGATTTCTAGCAAGGAATCATTTTCATAAAAACAAAGATGGCAATGATAAGGAGTTCGAGATGGCATTTGAACCTTTAAGTGAAACTTAAAAGGGGAACAAATTTATTATGGAGAAAACAAAAATTAAATTAAATGTTGCTTAGAATGCTCATATTAATACATCTAAAAGTATTTAGAAAAAAAAAGGTCAATATTCTTCAATCTTAAGTAGTGGAAAAGTTGTATATATGAATTGCTTCGATGTTATGCATATTGAGAAGAATTATTGTGAAAATATCATCTTCAGCACACTCATTGACAACTTTAGGTATACAAGAGATGAATTTTTGGGATATAGACATTAAAAAAAAGTTAACTCTAGAACTTGGTGAAAAGAAGACATTTGCCTCCAGCAAGTTATAATATGAGATAAGAAAAAAATAGTCTACAACACTATATGGCGCCTAAAGGATATTCTTCTAATTTCAAACACCTTGTGTCAGTACAAGATTTGAAAGTTTCAAATTTAAAATCTAATGATTCTCATACTTTAATGCAATAATTGTTTCCTATTATAATACATGGAGTTTTACCCAAGCATGTTAGATATGCTATTATTAGATTTTTTTTCTTCTTTAATGCTATATATAACAAAATTGTTAATATCTCCAAGTTAGAGAAGATACAAAGCAATGTTGTTACAACCTTGTGTTTCTTAGAAAAATACTTCTCTTTCATTCTTGGGCGTCATGATTCATTTGATGGTGCACTTTGTTTAAAAGGTCAAACTTTATGGACCAATTTTCTTTTAATTGATTGATGTATCTATGTGAAAGATAAATAATGAGGTTAAAAAGGAATGTTCGAAATTTGTAATCAACCAAAAAGATGCATTGCAAGGTGATAGTAGAAGAAGTTTTAGAATTTTACATATAATATTTATTAAATGTGAAAGCAAAAGTAATTCCAACACGAGAATAATCCTCCTAAACCTTCCAATATAAGTTGGCTATTATCAAGTAGTAAAGTTGCAAAAGTCAATCTTAGTTTTTTGGAGCAAGCATATCTTTATGTCTTGAGAAATATTATTAAAGTAAAGCATCATATAGAGTAATTTCTTAACTCCTCTAATTTTCTATTTATAAATGTTGATCAATTTTATGAATCAAACTGATTTCACATATATATAGAACATTAAGAGATTTTAAAAAGCACAAATCCTAGAGAAGTAAGAAGAAAAAAATGGCTACAAGATTAACATAATCACACCTTTATTAGTTGGTTTTAACAAAGAGTAAGAAAACATGTTTATTTTAATATTTTGTATGCATTTACAAATGGTTGGTTACATGCAATTATGGCTTTTTTTTTGTACAAATTGCAAATGAGCTATTGAGTATTAAAATTGGAGTCTTAGAGCAATTAAGATGGCTATCTCATAGACCTCATTTAAAGTTATAAAAGTATTATCAATATGCTAGTAATTGGTTCCACTATTACTCCAAGGAACATGATAGTAATTATAATGTGCAAAATAATGGAATGAGCTTAGTTGTAAATATAATGCAAATTTTAAGAGCTAAAGTGTGGCATTTTCACAAACCTATCATTTTATAGAGTGATTCAAGAGATCTGAGAGAGATTATAATATGCTTAAAGTTATAGTCTTCAAGTATGATTGGTGCAAAGCATTGATGGAGTAAAAAAAGATGACTTGGGTTTCACCTTAGTTGATCTCACAAGAATTACATAAAAATGTAACTCATTTATGTTGGCTTATGAAGCAAAACAAATGTTTTATGTTGAAGATCCAAGTGATGCTAAATGGTAGTTATCCTATTTTATGTAATTATTTTTAATAAATATATCTCTCATGCCCCAAACTAGAGGATTTAGGATATAACAATGCCACATACTCATAGGACAAATCCCAAAAGTATGCAAGACAACAAATATCGAACAAAGTTAAAAAATTAAGGTCTCTAAAAGTCTAAAAAAAAAAACTTTATAAAACTTCAAGTGTCCAAAATTCAATGGTATAACTTGATTGAATGTTGCCAAAGTTCTATCCAATTAACCATTCTTCTAAAATCAAATTCAAAATACTCACAGTCAAAACTATATGAAAACAAAGGACTTATAATAATCCTACTAGCACAAGCTTTCATCAAATCTAAACCCAAAGATGCAAAACCAAAATATGAAAAAAAAAATAAAGTAGAACTAAAAGAATGAGCTCAACAACTTGATAGTTAACTGATATCTCCTCATTTGGATTAAGCATGCCATAAAACGTTTAGGTTAGAACATTAATTATATGATTCGAAAATATTATTTGATAATCCTGTATTCATAAACATATTTTTTTTACAAACCATATTTTCAAAATCAAATACTCCATAACAAAGCAAAACAAAATATCACAAAATTATAAGTTTTACTAGTCTTCCATAACAAACTATGACTACACTTAGCTCTTATGGCATAAGATCAGGATCAAGACAAAAATCACAATTGCCTCTTTAGTGCAATGACGTAAAAGTATATTAGAAGCAATCAGATAGTTACACTGAACAAAACAAAAACCACAATGTCCCTTTTAGTGTAATGAAACAAAAACATATAAAAAAACAACCGGGTGATTGCACTAAACATAGTTAACCCTTTAAATTAATGCAATAGGATAGAATTAGAAACCATTATTCTCAATCGGTGGCAGTTCAAAATCAGTTTCTAATCATAGAATACATATTGATATGACCAACAATTAACCCTCATTGTAAGATTAGAGAATAGTGTATCGCAAGATAATACCAAATCATATTTTCAAATTACTTAACATATACAAAATCAATATTCATGTACTTTCTTAAAATATAATTTGTATATAGTAAATTTCAAATATCATTCCAATGCAAAATTTTGTAATTTAAAAATTGACAAATATAAAAATATATTATTACAAAATCATATTTGAAAAGCAAAGTAATAACAAACTATATTCAAAATTCATAACAAAGAAATTATATAAACATTTTACATGTTTAGCTCAATTTACAAACCAATGAGTCAAAACATCATAAGTTATGTATATAACATCCAAATATACTAAGGTTGATTTTCAAGAAATGAAAAATCAAAGGGATATGAAGTTACTTATTTGAACTTGCTAAGACTAAAACCAAGAAATAAAGCATTGAAAACTTTTGGAAACCTATCATTCAACAATATTCGAAATCAAAACTAAAATTTATAAATTATCAATCAATGACTTGCGATGGACATTCTAGTGTACTTAAGGTGTGCCTTCCTTTTTGTTAATCGAAACCAAGGCTATTAATATCATAACGGGTAATATTTTGGTTTTCTTTAAAAAAATGGTATATGCCAATACTAATTGTTTTGACATATTATTTCAAAATTTTCAATTTAGTATGAATATATTTATAAATATATATGAACTTTTACATAATAATACTACTAATAATCTACAAAATAAATATGTAATATCTTCAAAAACCAAATAAATAAGTTTAAAAATATAGGAAATAATATCATCAATTTATCACGATATTTTTAAACCCTTAACCTGACTATATTATATTTTAATGAGTTTTTTAATATAAATATTAAAATTAAAACAAAGAGATGAAAAAAATAACCTTGACTTTATGATTATTAAACTTTCAAAGGGAGTGCAATTATTTTCTTAAAAAAAAGATTGAAATACTTATGAACTTTGGTTTAAAAAAATAAAGTTTATAAAAAACAAAAGTTATAGTAAAAGATAGCAAAACCTAATTTTTAAGGGTTATTTTGTCAATTAATTTTATTTTTATTAGGTTAAAAATAGTCAAACAACAAAAGACAAGTTAAAATAATAAAACATTTGTCATAATCACCTATCAAGTGAAAAAGGCTAATCCACCAAAATTCAACGACACTAGTTGAAACAAAAAAAGATATTGCCTGGAACGAAGTTCGGTACCAAAAATACCCTTTGATATATCATGTTTTGGTATAATTGGAGCATACTGACTGATATGACTGCTACAGAAATAAAATTAACAACATTAATCGAAACTAATTTTTAAAACATTTTTGTTCAAAATCAAAATTATTTTCTTATTTAGTTTACAAAATACTAAAATATTCAAAAATGGAAAGATAATAGCTTAAAACTCAAAAATAATAATAACATAATATTTTGGCAAGGTGAATTATAACATTCTTTGAAACTCAACTTTCTAGGATTTTCTCAAAGAATATGAATCTTTCCGTAAATTTTCAAACTCAAAAATAAATTCACAATACATACTCATTTATGTGAAAATTCAATAAAATCCCATAATCAAAATTTCTAAAATTTCTAAAATGATATAAAATGTTGATCAAAATTAATTCTTCAAATAATTAAAATTTGTTTTTTCTTCATTTTAAGAAAAAACCTAAAATAGGTAAAATGTAGAAATTATGAACTAAAATGTAAAAAGTAGTAAACATAATTCTTAATGAAAAAAGACTAAATATTGCTTGAATTTAATAATTTCAAAATGTTTCTCTACTAAAATGAATTTTCTCAAAATTTTGCAATTTATAAAGAATTTCACAAAATATATTTATTCATGAAAAAATTCAATAAAATTTATATAAATCAAAATTTAAGATGCTTCTAGCAAAATGCATGAAAAATTGATTATAAATGTTTTTTTTTAATAATTGAAACATAATTTTTTAAATTCATGAAATTTTAGATTTTTATATCATTTAGTTTACTTTGAACACATTTATTTAACAATATAAGTCGAATCAAGAGGTTCAATTAGCAATAAAATGAAGCCTACTTATCATACTTTAAAACATAAGTTTGGTTTAGGAGCAAATATGGTTGAAATATCATTTTTTGAAGCCAAAAGTCATGAAATCATCAGTATTATCTAGAATTTATGGATTCTCATAACTATTTGGCTCACTTTGAAGCCTTGGTTCTTATAGAACATAATGATTTGTCCAAACCACTTAAACCATTGCAAAAAATACATTTTATATATTCTACAAAAATCACCCAAATATCAAACAAAAACATTACTAAAAGATAGAGTTTCGATGATTTAAAGTTGAACCATTAAAATTATCAAAAATCCATTTAAAATCAACTATAAAAAATCTATATCTCCTTAAATACTCAACCAATTAAGACACAAAAATCATTAGAAAGATCTCGATGTGAGCTTTCGAACAATACCCAACATGTCACCGAAAAGTCAGCGGAAGGATCGAGTGAAATTTTTAAATGTTCAAAGAAGCCAAAAAAAATTCATAGTTTCTACACTAGAAAATATAAAATAACAAAATCTAAACTTAATTCATTATTTTGAAGACTAAGTATCAATTTTGAACCTTCATCTTCGTTTTTAGGGTTTCTTAAATTTTCCCCAATTTTTTTCCTTTATTTGTCAGAATAAAACTATTGACAAATGGTTTAGTTTCCCCATTTTATTTTTTTAAAAATTCCAATTATATTGTATTTTATGCACTTAAAATGCTTTCCTTCTTTCTAATACTTTTGGGCCACTTAGGCTGTATTTTACGATATCTATAATGACTTGAAAGAAAAAAGAAAGTTGATGAAAAAAGAAAAAATGTGTCTTCTGATAAGCTAAAAGAGATTGAATTTCTGTTTATTACTTTTCACTTTTTACTTTGTGTTCAACAATTATTTTTCTTGTATCAATTTTCTTTTCATTTTCTATCAATTAAACACTTAATAATGTATTTATTGATGGTGATTGTTATTAATATTTCTTATGAGATAATTGGAATAAGTTTCAATAACGTTGGTTACATGATTTTTTATATTGTAACAAAAACCAATTTATAAAAAAGAGTTAATAGTATGCATGGTTCCTAAACTTTGGGTTAAATTTTATATTGATTTTTAAATTTTAAAAATTCTAATTGAGTCCTTAATTGCTCAAACATGTGTCAATGTGATCCTTCCATCTGTTGGATTATTTAAATTGATAGTAAATCTTACGTGGTAACAGATTACATGGAATTTTTTTATGGTTTTTAAACAAATCATAAAATAAAAAAATGACCAAAAAAACAAACTTTGATTAGCAAAAACAAAAGACTAAAAAAGGTAAATTTTACTATGAAAGGGAGAAAAGTCTTCATTTTTTTTTTTTTGTTTTCTTTGCTCCAAATTGAAGGCCTTAGATTCTGGGGGAAAGTTTGGACAAAAAGAAGAAGAAAAGGGTTAATAGTATTGTAAGGGAACAAAATGAAAGCATGTTTGGTCATTGATGGTGATTATATTTATGAAAAAGATAAGCATATCACTATTCTCAAAACTTCTCTTTTATTCTCCAATAATGACTTATTGTTTATGATCGTAAAGGCCTCTTAGTCTTTCAAGTCAACTCATTGGCCTTAACCTTCGTGATAAAGGTAAAGTTATTCTTCTGGATGTTCATGGAAGATACCTACTCATTATGAAATAAAAAAATTATTTTTTTTCCATCTGAATGATTTGGCTATAAATTCTATTTAGTGAAATGCAAAAAGAATTGAATTTTCTTTCAATGGGTTATTTTATGATTTGATTTGGATAAATGGTTATAAATTTAATTTCTACATACTTTGATAACTCTTCAATTGAGGGTTTTGAATTCTAAGTCAACTCAACCATATACATTTTCTTATTTATTTGGCATTCATTTTTTGCAATAACAAATGTGCTAAATTACCAATTTTAGTTAAACCTGAAAAATTACAAAAGTTTCTTTTTTTTTAGCTGGTTTAGTTTTTTTTAATGGACATTGCAAATTAGTTGGATCAAAGCTACCAAAAT
Organism: Durio zibethinus; assembly: GCF_047325235.1. Taxonomy (NCBI): domain Eukaryota; kingdom Viridiplantae; phylum Streptophyta; class Magnoliopsida; order Malvales; family Malvaceae; genus Durio; species Durio zibethinus. The sequence continues at coordinate 7,568,899 of NC_143174.1, read as the reverse complement.
TTCATGTAATAAAAGTTTGAATCCATGGGAAATTAAGAAAATTAAACTAGATGAATCCAAGGTTAATAGTATTGGACAAGAAGAAAAGAAAGGTTAAAAAATTCCATGTAATAAAAGTTTAGAGAAATATGTGTCTCCCTACATAGGATTTGCCATCAATTTAGATTGTTCAACAAATGGAGGGATCACATTGACACATGTTTGGGTAATTGAGGACTTAATTAGAACTTTTCAAAGTTTGGGAACCAATATAAAATATGGCCTATAATTTAAGGACCACGTGTGCTATTAATTTTATAAAAAATGATTACGATCTATAACTAATATAAAAATAGCCTCTATCTAATAAGAGATTCATAGCTCATTAATGTTTTTTTTTTTTTAATTTATGGGTAATTTAGGAATAAAATATTTTTTAGAAGCTTCTTGAACACAAATCAGATCTTAAAGCTTCTTGAGCACAAATCAGAAAACCAAAGTCCATAGGAAACCCTCTGTAAAAGAATCCATCAATTTGTTATCAACTAAATAGAAAAGTTGATCCCCTTAAAACCTTTATTTTTTTTTCTAAATTAGAGAGACATGAAGAGAGAGAAAGAGGGCATAAAGATGGACAGAGTTAGATAGAGAGTTTTTCTTTGATTTAGCAAAAGATGTCTGTATGTAGGAGTAAAAGATCATTCTTTAAGGATATCCCATCATCACCATCGACTTCTGTCTTTAAGAAGCTTAGGTGCTACTTGCCTTTATCTCTTTCGTCTATTCGTTTCGCTCTGCTACCTTTTCCCCTCGATCATTTCCAGACCCTCTTCCCTCACATAGACCTTGAGGTATATCACCCTTTTATTTATTTATTTATTTTATATTCTCTAGTACGTATGTTAAGTAGTTGTGCCAATGTAAATTTTATTTGTTATCAGTATATTATTATGGTATTAGAAAAATTAAACTTTAGAAGATTTATGATTCAGGTGTAATTTTCTTAATTCCTTGCTTTAGTAATTTCGTTTGGATATGGAGATTGGAAAATGGGGATAAAAGGATAAAATTCTACATCTATAACAAAATATAAAAAAAATCCCCTAATTCCAATTTCCTATACACGTATGGAAAGTTTTAAAAAATTAGAGGATAGATTTGGTCCATAAAAATTCTTTATAGCTATTTTTTATCCAGCGATCCATGTTTTTGTTTGTAATTGGGATGGTTGGTGAATATCGAAAAAGTGGAAAATTCTAGGGGTTTGAAGGGTTTGAACTATTTGAAATTTGGAAGATACCAGATTGTTTAGGAGAAACAAAGAGGGAAATCGCTACATAAAGGAGGTTGAATTGTACACAAAGGGGGTTGAACTATACATAAAAAGGGTTGAGCTAAAGGGTTTTGATTAGACTAAAAGTGTCATCTTGTGTGGTTGTTTGAAGATAGTGCACCTGTATATTATTCCCTTTCATTCTAATTGCAACTTTGTCGTTAAAAGATTGTTTATAACAATATATTCCATGTGATGATTTTACTACCAGAAATGTCTTTATAGATTTATTCTTTATTCTAATTTTATGTAGTTTTACTATACACACTGATGCTAGTTTAATTATTCTAGAAATTTAAGATGATGGGAAGGTATGTATCTAAAAACATGTAAAGTATAGTTTATCTATGGTGCCTAAAGCATCTAACATTGAATGGCACCATTTCAGGTTAAAGTTGATATGGGAGAACCAATTCTTAAAGCATCAGATGTTCCTACAAAATTATCTAGCTATAAAGCCATATAGCACAAGTTTTCTTAAGGTTTCTAATGTTCACACAATCTACTGGGAGCAATAAAGAAACCTAAATAGCCATGTGAATATCCATTGCCTTTATCCATCAAATAGGAATGATTTGGGACTTTTTTTCCTTGGTTTCTTTATTTTTTTGTTCATATTTTATAGCCAGTTGTGTTTCTTTATGGAAGAGCTTGGGAAGGAACATCACTAAGTAATCAAAGATTCTTTGATCCTCAATTTTATTAGATCATGTGAGTTTTTGTGTCTTTTTATTAAATTCTTAACAATGGGTTTTTTTTTTTAACCTCTAATAAGTATATGTCCTATTGCAATATGGTACAAAAAAAGGTTTTCCCCGCATTTGCTTAGAAGAGAACACTATATGGGATATAGTTGATGACAACAAAAAGCTAAAAAACACTTGAAATTTCCAAAACGATAGGTATTAATACGTGGTTTTGATTGCTTTACCTATGTGACTTTTAGGTTAGCAATTCTTGGTGAGTTATGTTTTATCTATTTTCTGATTATTTAGGTCTTTGGTTTTTCACTATTTGTTGTTTGGGTTTTTATGCATTAGCCTGTTTACAAGTGTTAATGAACTTTTTTTCTTTGCATATGTTGATAGAGATCTTTATAAGAAAATACATTCTTACATATTGAACATCTGCCAATGTTTCAAGTTGCAAACTTGCAAGGTGCTATCTTACTAAGTGCTTCAACCATTTGAAAGAGTGTGAAAAAAATCATAAAAGTCCCCCTAGATTTAGGTGAACAAGTAGCCATTGATTCCATCCCTTTATGTAACAAATTAAACTTCTATCCCATCGTGTACATTCTTTTGTCTCCATGTGTCTTTGGTGCTATTTTCCAATTTATGGTTTCCAAGAAATAGGAATACAAGTCTACAACCTAGTTACATCTCTCATAACACATGGTTGTAGTTCAATTCAAAAGTAGATGGCATAATCTATGAATAGGCATAACTTATCACCTATTTAGGAGCATATTTAGAGATGAGATCATTCAATCTTAATGGCTTGGGAAAGAGATCAATATACCTCATATATAACACTATATTTCAACCAATGAAAATTATACCCTTACTATAAACATTAGTAATCTTCTTATAGGTATAGGCAATTAAGATAATTTGCTCTTTTGGGAGAGGAAGAAATAGCTGCACAACTTTTTTGTGATTAGGTTTCTATTGGACACAGCTTGTAGTGGTTTTGGTATTCTGTCTATGTAAGGTATTAATTGGTTTCTATTTTGAACCTTTTGTTTCTATAAACTTAAATAATTCTTTTTTTAAAAATTGAATTTGTGAGTCTGTGCATATCATAAAAACTTTGTGAAACGTTTAGGACACCAATCTAAAATTATTCCTATTCTTTAAACTCAACAAGCAAGTAAGCTAATGTACAAAGGCATTGGTGGTTTAAAACTGGATAAAGCATTTTATTTTTGGAAGAGGTACTAGTGGCATTTAAGGCAACTAATAGGTCTATAGGTATTGGAGTTACCATTTATTGGTGTCGTAATGGTTTTGGGGTTCGCTAGAAAAATTCGAAAACAAAAAGGAGTCACTACTAATCTTTTTTGGTTAGGTGAATTGGCTACCTATTAAACTTACATTTTTAATAAAAATTTTAAAATGAATTAAAACTTTATCAAAAAGATAATTTTTTAGGCTTGCAAAAGTAGTTTGGATTTGTGAGTCAATTACATATGGGGAAAGATTGCACCTCCACGACAATTGTTTAAAATGGTATTAATTATATGTTATGCTTTAATTATGACTAAAATAGTCTTAATTTAGGTATTTAGAATTAATTTTTTTAACTTTTTTTATTTTAAAAAAATATTCCAATACTTTGGCAATATTAAAAGAAACTTTCTCACCTAAAGATCTTTTAAGAATCACTACTCAAAATTCTCAAAAATCCTATTATCGACGGTTCATATTTATCTTCAAAATAAAATATTTATGAAGCATGTAATAAAATATGAAAACTATGATTTAACCCAATAATGTTTAAAAAAATTCAATTCTTATTTTATTAAAAAAGAAAGAAAAGCCTTTATTGGAAATTATTCTAAATGCTCCAATACATTTGAGGCATTTATATAAATTTTCTTACCTAGAGATTCCTAAAGAATCATTATTCAAATTTCTTTAAGATCTCATTCTCGAAAGCTTGTGTTTATTTTTTTATAATTATTAATATTTAAAAGTTAAGTAATAATATAATTATCTATAAATAAATTTATTTTTTAAAAAATGCATGCTCTTATAAACATTTTATATTTTTATTTCTTTAAAAAGGTCAACAGAAAAATAAAGATCTTTGTGTTGAAAAGAGTTTCTAAATATTCTAATATTTTGGTAATTTTTAAAAGCTTTTTCTCACCTAGAGAATTCTTGTGAATCACTACTTGGATTTCCCAAAGTTTTATCATCAAAATTTTTAATATTTATCATTATTTTGTAACAACAAATTTAGTCACAAATATTTATTCTTGTAATATTCATTTATTAGAAAAATGTGACTTTTTTTTTACACAAAAGAAATATATATATATATATATATGACATAGGTAAATAATATTAGGCATATATACAAATAAAAAACAAGGAAATATACTAGATCTTGGATAAAAATGACCCAAAGTGGATAGGTTAAACATTAGGATAAAGCTTGGGCTAAACATTAGATCGAGCTGCAGACATGGGTTGGTTTGAAGCTGAACAAGCTGTGTCAACTACTTCTAGACAGGTGAGTTAGAGTATGGGTCCGGTCAGGTCAGATAGATCCAATCCATGGGTCGGGTTGACCTACTAGTTTTTTTTTTTACTTCATTTCATCTTTTCTTCATACAAGAAAACAAACTCTCTCAATCTTCCAAAAACACCAACCACCTTAAAAAACAATCCTAGGTTTCAGTCATCAAATACTACGCTAGCTACCACTCGTCAATAGTGATCGATGCTAGAATTTACCCAAAATTTAACCATAAACTCATTTTTTTTTGTCTTATTTCCCATTCTTAACTGATTTTGCTACTTAACACCATCGTTGTTCTTTTCCTTCCTCCCTTTTTTATTTTTATCCCTTATTTTTCCTTTCTTTAGTCAAAATCCCTTTTAGCAAATTGTCTTTATCTCTTTTTTTAATAAATTGAAATTAATTTTCTTTTTTTTTTTTAAGGATGCCTTTGACTATGGCACTAGATTCCCCACCAAGGGACTGTGTTTTTATAATTTTGTTTTTTTTGGTTTTGGTTGTGGCCAATTTGGGGCTGTGTTTGGTCTATGGCTTCTGAGCTAGAGGATGAAAAAAAATGGGTTTTCTAGGGTTGGTCCCTTTTAAAGCTTGGATAAATTATTTTTGGTGTTTTGCTAGGGCTTAGTTAAGTGGCAGAGGCTGTTTACAATGAGGGTTGGTGTGCACCAGGGTGTAGGCTAGCGTCGATACTAGGCAAGGCTAGTGAGAGGCTTTTATTGGTGTGAGAAAAGGTTCTGGTCATTGCATTGTGCTAGTGCTTAGAGTAGAATTATGGTTGGGCTAGGGTGCATTGTTAGGATTTTATAGGTGAAGGCTGGGATTGAGGGTAAGATGTTGAAGAGAGCCCATTTTGGGAACATTGGTTGTGCAGGTGTAAGGAATTGGTGCAAGGCTAGGAACGATGAAATGGTGCTGAACAAGCACTAGAAAGACTTTTTGTGCATGAGTGGTTTCAATTCACTAGGGTTTTTAGGCAATTTTTGTGAAGGAAGCTTTTTACTTTTTTTCCCCCCTGAAAAATGTATCCTCATTGTATTTGTCAATTGAAAATTAGAACCCCATTTTTCTGTGTATCTTCATCCTTGTTTTTATTTGGCAATTTTGTAACAACAGTCCAAAGTTTTACTAAGTAGGGTAATGGAGTTGAAGCTCCTAATTGTAAGGTAATGGAATTTGGTTTGTTGTCACAGCAAGCTGTAATGGTTGCTGGCCACTTCATTTTGTTTGTTTCCCCTATTTTTTTGTTTTTTGTTATATAAATTAATTTAATTATATCTAAAAAATAAGCAAAATAAAATAAAATAAGAATGAAATTAGGCTTAAAAACTTAATTGAGGCCTAAAATTAGAGCTTGAGGCCCAATAATTGATTTGGGCTTCTATTGGACCACAAGCCCGAGTGATTGAATTTTGATCCGAGAATGAGCCCAGTTGGACTTTGGGATTTGACCTTTAAATCAAACCAGATTTTGATTCATATAAATGATTCATATAAATTAAGTTAGCCAAAATTTAATGTTAAAATCAAATTTAAAAATCAAACAAATTTGAGTCAGGCCTGGTAGAATTAGGTGTCTATAGTTGCCATTCTTTGCACATTATTAAGAATGAAGAATAGGGTAAAGACATAGATAGCAATTTTATCCTGAGTAACGATTCAAATTTTTTCAAATTTTGTTTTTGTTTTGTTTTGGGTTGGGTTTTTTTTTGGGTTTTTGGTTTTTTTTTTTGTCTTTATTAATTGTTTTTAAATTAACCATTTGGAAACAAATTTAAAAACTCTTTTAAATAAAAACTCAACAACTTTTGAAAATAAAATAAGAGATCATGCTCGAAGGTCTTACAAATCTTGAAATTAAAACAGATTCAGCTGGAAGACTTATGAACCTTATCTAGAAGACTTAGAGATTACGCCCAAAGGTCTTACAAATCTCAACATCTTTGAATGCTCCTCCAATAAGAGGCATTGAAACTTTAAAAATTTAAAATATTTTGCCTAGAGGTCTTTCCAATTATCCCTAAAGATCTTAGAGATTATACTTGGATGTCTTACAAATCTCGACATCTTTGAATGCTCTTCCCAATCAAAAGAATTAAAGCTTTAAAAATTTAAAATGTTTTGCCTGAAGGTCTTGGAGATTATACTTGGAAGTCTTACAAATCTCAACATTTTTTAAATGCTTCTCCCAATCAGAGCATTGAAACCTTAAAAATTTAAAATGTTTTGCTTGGAGGTTTTAGAGAATATGCTTAGAGGTCTTACAAATCTCAACATTTTTTAATGCTTCCTTAATCAGAGGTAGAGGCATTGAAACGTTGAAAATTTAAAATGTTTTGCCTAGAGGTCATGGAGATTATGCTTGAAAGTCTTATAAATCTCAACATCTTTGAATGCTCCTCCCAATCAAAGGCATTGAAACTTTGAAAATTTAAAATATTGTGCTTAAAGGTCTTGAAGATTATGCCTGAAGGTCTTATAAATCTCAATATCTTTGAATGCTCCACCCAATTAGAGGTAGAGGCTTTGAAATTTTGAAATTTTAAAATGTTTTGCCCGTAGGTCTTGGAGATTATACTTGAAGGTCTTACAAATCTTAACATCTTTGAATGTTCCTCCCAGTCAAAAGCATTGAAACTTTGAAATTTTAAAATATTTTGCCCGAAAGCTTGGGAATTATGCTTGGAGGTCTTAGAGATTATGCTTGAAGGTCTTAGAGATTATCTTGGGTGCCAACTTGACTAAGCTTAATTTGATTTAGGTGCTAGCTAGACTGGGCTTGGGTGCCAGCTGATTTGAGCTTAAAGTGCTAGCTAATCGAGCTTAGGAACCATCTGATCTAAGCTTAAAATGCTAGTTAATTTGGGCTTGGGTTGATCTGGATGCTAGTTAGACTAGGCTTAAGTTTTATCTTGTATCAAATCTCATCTTTTTTCATTCATTCTTTTAATAACCATTCACTTTTCTTTTTTTTTTGCAAATAATTTTTTTTCAACTTTTCAAACCTTTTTGACAATTTGGTTTCTTGTCAAACTATTTTTTTCTCTTTTTTTTATATTTCTCTATCATTTTTTTCATAATAGACTTTCTTATCTTTTTTGCCCTTTTTTTTTTTTTCACTCTTTTCTTCTATTCTTTCTTGGTAGACTCTTCTTTTCTTGTCTTTTGAACTAGGAGACTTTTCCTTCGCTTTTTTTTTCTTTTTAAACTTTTTTCTCAAAAACTTACTACTTTTTCTTCTCTTTTTTTTCTTTTCTTTTTTTTATTACTTAAAATGTTTTTATTTTCTTTCTTTTCCTTTTTTCTAATATTTACAACGTTGATAAACACAATCATGATACAAATGTCTATTTCTATTAAAAGATGCAAATGTGAATGTTTATGCGAATACAAGAATGCTAATGCTTGATGCAAATATAGGTCACTTTTTTCTGCAAATGCTAATGTTCCTTTCATGTAAATGCCCCTACAAATACTTTTTATATGATGCAAATGTAATGATGAAAATGAAAATGTCTTTTCTATGATGCAAGTGCGATTGCCTTGGTTATGATGCAGATGATGTAAAAACAAATGTCTTTTCATGATACAAATGTAAGTGATGCAAATGCGAATGTATTTTTCATAATGCAGATGCGAATGCAAATGCCTTTCTCATGAAGCACATGTCAGTACCAATACAAGTGATGCAAATATGAATATCTTTTTTTCTTAATTTTTGCAACACGTAGATCAAATGTCTTTTTGATGATGCACATGTAATTGATGCAAATGTGATTTTTTTTTGTAGCATACAGGTCAAATATTTTTCTCATTATGTTTATGTGAATATAAATGCAAATGATGCAAATGTGAACTCTTTTTGTTTCTTTTTTTTTTTTTGAATGATCTCTATTCAAATTTTTAATGTTTACTCTTCACCAAAAATCATCTTAGTTTTCTGTGCAAAATGCTCAAATAATCTCTGAACTTTTCAAAAACGATTACAAAATTGCCTCATATAAAGTATTGTCATAATCAATGAGAAAAGTTAAAAACTCATGACTTTCGAATCTTTTAAAAATTGATAATTACTATTTGGAATATTTGTGGATAGGGGTAATTGACAATTCAATTCTTTTCACTAGCATGAATATTTTAAAAAAGGCTCAATGAGAGTTGCAAAGATTACTCTTGGGCTCATAAAAGAGATAACTTTTCTAAAACACTTTTCTTTTATTGAAAACATGATACTTTAATGTGCATCAAAACTAATCAATATTTTGCAAAAAAGATTTGGGAAGAGAAAATTTTTGGTTGTTTTATTTTTATGCTTTGGTGAAATGCAAAGTCTTTAATGGGTACTAATCTTTTAAAAATTTTGAATCATGACTTTTTATTCCAGATAGAACTTTGAAACTCTAAAATTCTTTTAAGTTCTTAAAAGTTGTTCTAGCTTTAAACTGCCCTTTTTGAGTTTTCATTTTGGAGCTATATTTTCTAATCAATGAAGAACTTGATAACATATTTCCAATTAATAACAAGTATGTACAAATTTTCAAGGACATAGCTTTTCAACTCAAGTGTTCACATTTGACTAAACTAGATATTTCAAGGTATGTAATGTAGGTCAAAGTTAAAAGTTCTGAAAGAATGGATAAATAAGCTCAAAATATGTTGTTGGGATAATTAGGCCAAGGATCTTACAGAGCATTCTCTGGATGAAAAGCCATGTATCTTTCTTTTCTTGCTTTTTCTTTTTAAGAAACATTTGATTTCAACTTTAGCATTCTGCTTTCTTGGATTCTATCTCTTTTTTTTTTACTTGGGATTCTAACTAAAGCCTCATTCATTTTTTACCTCGAACTCTCATTTCCAAGGTGCATGCCTTTCTTTCTTTACTCTTTATCTTTTTTTTTTATTTTTTTTTTTGCAAATATTTGACTTCAACTTTAGCATTTTACTTTCTTGAATTTTATTTTCCTAAAGTTTCATTCACTTTTTACTTCGGACTCTCATCTTTGAAGTACATGTTTTTCTTGCTTTACTTTTCTTTTTCTTTTAGGAACATTTGACTTCATCTTTAGCAATCAACTTTCTTGAATTCTATCTTCTTAAAGCTTTATTCACTTTTTACCCCGGATTCTTATTTCCAAGGTCTATGTCTTTTTTATTTTTTTCTCTTTTTTTTTGAAACATTTGACTTCATTTTAAGCAATCTACTTTCTTGAATTCTTGTTATTCCAACTAAAGCCTCATTCACTTTTTGCCCTAGACTCTCATCTCTGAGGTGCATGTCTTTTTTTCTTTGCTTTTTTTTTTTGAAAACATCTAACTTCAACTTTAGCATTATACTTTCTTAAATTCTATCTTCTTTCTTACTTGGAATTCTAATTGAAACTTTATTCACTTTTTACCCTGAATGCTCATCTCCAAAGTGCATGTCTTTATTTATTTGCTTTTTTTTTTGTTTTTGTTTTTTTTAAACATTTGACTTCATCTTTAGCAATCTTCTTTCTCGAATCTTAGGGTTTTAATTGAAGCCTTATTCATTTTTTACCCTAAACTCTCATCTCCTAGGTACATGTTTGAACTCTCGATATCAGACATTTTCCTTGAAGTTGAGCTCTTAAAGATATCCTTATTTAGCCCCACAGTGTAAAAGATGATCCTTGGCTAGAGTTCATTTTGGAACAAGAAATTTAATAGGCTTAAATAGGTAGTAAGTGGATAGTTTTTCTATATGCAAAAGATAGAAAAAGATGGTCAGTCATCATTTCAAACATAATCACTTAGTTAGAAGAGCAAATTATTTGAGGAAAGAGATAAAAGGCTTTTTTCTTTGTTTTTGTGTTATAACCATCAATCATTTTTGCAAGACTTATGCTCTATCCTCTTTTCCACTCAAGATTCTTATGATGGTGAAAATCAAATTATATGGAATGTCCTAAATTTAATTGTACAGTTTATAAAATGGCTTATTTTGGTTCCAAATTGTCTGGCATTTTTGGTAAAATGAGGAAAAAATTTATTACTACAAGAAACAAATTATCTTAAAGGAGAAGGAATTTTGCTTCTTTTAGTTAATGTGCTTTAAGACATGAAATAAGAGCCACTTGAGAAAGAAAGTTAGAATATTTTTTATGCTATGGTTATTGAAGGAATTTGGATGGTTCAATCATTTCAGCAAAATTTGACACACATTGAATTATCAATTAAAATTTTGAAAAGGTATCTTTTTTGGTTTTTGAAATTCAAAATGAATTTTTAAAATTGGCCTCTTTTGTTCATTGTCCAAGAAAATATTATTATCTCAATATATCAAATAATAACAAAGTTCACAAGTTGAAGTTATGCAAAATGCAGACAGTTAAAGAAAAAGGTTGAGGATCTTATCAAGAATGGTATTTTGACTCCAGAATTGATGGAATAATGGAAGGTGACTCTGTCTAGTTGCAAAATGTGAAAAGTTGAAATATGGAAGAAGGTTTCGAGTGTTGAAAGATCAAGATAGGATGATTTTCTTTTAAACTTTTAACTTTTTGTGTATGACATGTACATGGTGGCCTTAGGAGTTATTTAAATTAATTTTGTTAAACTTTATTTTGGAAGAAATAAATTTTTTTTGTTTTTTATGAAATTTCACTTTTATGCATTTGCTTGAATGATAGCCCCCATAATTAATTTTCAAAATCATAAAATAGAAAGCATCTCTTAAAAAAATAAAAAATAAAAAAATGATTCATAATGAAACCCCATAAAAGCAATTTTCAAGATTAAATAAAAAAAATAGGCCTTTTCAAAGGGAAATTTACAATGGTAAGAATCTCGAATAATTGGTGATTACTATTAAAAAAAAACTTGTTCAATACCTTCACACCTTTCCCTTAACCGCTTTTGTGTTTCAACCCTTTTAAATAATTTCACTCACCAGTCATAATCCTTTAAAGGAGCATGAATTCCCACTTGCGAACTTGTTATCATTTGATATATTGAAACCATGATCTTTTCTTGAGTAATGAACAAAAAAGGCCAATTTTGAAAATTTATTTTGAATTTCAAAAAGTAAGCAAGATACTCTTTCAAATTTTTAATTGGTAATTCAATGTGTATCAAATTTTGTCAGTATGATTAGACCATCCAAATTCTTTTGATGATATAGACACGAAAAATGCCTGAACCTTTTTTCTCAAGTAATAGTTATCTCATGTCTTAAGGCACATAAACCAAAAGAAGAAAATTCTTTCTCGCCTAAAAGAATTTGTTTCATGTATTTTTCTTTCATTTTACCAAATGCCAAACAATTAAGAACTGAAATGAGCCTTTTTTATGAACTATGCACTCATTTTTGGACATCCCATACAACTTGATTTTCACTATCATAAGAACTTAGAGTAGGAGAACAAGATGGGGCATCAGTCACACAAAAATGATTGATGGTTGTAATTAAAAAAATGATGAAAAAGAAAACAAAAACAAAGATGAGCTTTTTATCTATTTTTTCAAATACATTGCTCTTCTAATCAAGTGATCGTATTTGAAATGATGAATGGCCATCTTTCTCTATCCTTCGCTTAAAGAAAAATTATCCATTTGCTATATCTTTGAGCCTATTAAATTTATTGTTCCTAAAATGAACCTCGACCTAGGATCATTTTTTACAATATGGGCAAAATAAGAATATCTTCAAAAGCCCAACTTTAAAGAAAGTGTCTGATATTGAGAATGTCTAGCATGCATTTCGAAAATAAGAGTCTAAAGCAAAAAATGAATAAAGCTTTAGGAAAATAGAATTCAAGAAGTTGATTGCTAAAAATGAAATAAAATGCCAAAAAAAAAAGAGAGAAGTGAAAAAGAGAGAAATGAAAAATGGTTATGACATCATGCAGTTAGAAAATTTGAATAAATTACAATAAAGTCCTAACAAATTCAAAATCTTGGAAAGGGGATAAGAAAAAGCCCAAAATAAAAAAATTTGTTGAAATGAAGACCTTTCTTCAAGATCATTTTCCTAAAGAGAACACATTTTAAGTTTTTATACTTGAAATGACAAATGACCGTCTTTAATTATCCTTTCACAAATATAGGAATTTATCCCTTGCTATCCCTTTGAGGTTGATTAAATTCTTTCAAGATAAACCTTAACTAAGGATCATCTTCCACACAAAGGGCAAAAAAAGAACACATTTAAGAGTTAAAAATAAGGATGTCTGAATAAAATCTCGTATATTAGGGCAAAGGCTTAATATGAAAGTTCATAATAAGCTTTAAATCTACTCAGTGAAAAAAAAGAAAAAAAAAGAAAAAGGAAGAAAAATGAAATGAAAGGAAAAGAAGAATAAAAGAAGAGAAAAAAAGAAATGAATAGGTAGAAAGCAAAAAGGAATAGACCTCAAAGTGTATCCTTCGAACGAAAAAATGATCCTCGATTTTAAATACCTTTAAATACTTATTTTGAGCCTTTTTATCATTTTCTTTGATAACCCTGAACCTTAACCTATGTTACGATCTTTAGAAAATCCATGTTGGATCAAGTATGAAGACTTAAAATTGAAGTGTTTCTTTTAGAAAAATGATCATTAATCTTTTGAGTCCCCATTTATTATATAATTTCCTGTTTAGACTGTTAACCCCTTTCGAAAAATTCTTTTCCTCTTTCAGATTAGGTTTGATTTTTTAAGTGCACGGTGTGTTAATACCAAAAAAATAAAAAAAATTAATAAAAAAGCAAAGAAGAACCGACACATGGCTTTTCTTCTAGAGAATGCTTTGCAAGATCTTTGGCCTATTTACATTGAATAATATATTTTAAGCCTATTTTCCTTTCTTTCAGAACTTCAAACCTTGGCCTACATTATGTACCTTGGAAAGTCCATTCTAATCAAATGAGAAAACACTTGAATTGAAAAGTTATGTCCTTGAAGATTTTATCAAGTTCTTCATTGTCAAAAAATATGTAGCTCTAAGGTAAAAATCCAAAAGGCTAGTTTAGAGCTACAACCATCCTTAAGACCCCAAACAACTTTTAGAATTCCAAGGTTCTATCCATAATAAAATGTCACAATACAAAACCTTTTAAAGGATCAGTACCCATTAAAGACTTTGCATTTCACCAAAGCGTGAAAATAAAAAACCAACCCTTTTCTCTTCCCAAATCTTCCTTGAAAAATATTGATTAGTTTTGATGCACACTGAAGTATCATGTTTTTCAATAAAAGAAAAGTGTCTCTTTTGTGAGCCTAAGAGAAATCCTTACAACCTTCGTCAAGCCTTCCTTGAAATATGCCCATCATTAGAAATTTTGATTCACCCCATCCACAAGCATTCCAAATAGTAATCACCGAGCCTTCTTTAAAAGATGCCCACCAGTGAAAGAATTGAATAGCCAATCATGCCATACTTAAGCATTCCAAATAGTAATTATCAATCTACAAAAAATTTGAAAGTTATGTGTTTTTAGTTTTTCTCATTGATTATGAAAAACTTTATGTGGGACAATTTTGTGATTACTTTGGAAAAGTTCAAAGATTAGTTGAGCATTTTTTTACTAGATATCTTCATTCACAAAATTCAAATTTATCAGACATAGGATTTTTGAGGACTTCCTCACGATCTCCATTCATAAAATTCAAATTTATCAAACATAAGAGCGTTAAGGACTTTCTCACCATCTTGAAACCTAAATTGAGCCATAGGATCTTTACTCAAGGTGGTTAAACTTACAAAAAGAGACCAAAGCTATGATACCAATTGTTAGCTTTTTAGGTAAGATGGTAATCCAAGAGGAGGTGAATTGGATTTCTCCAAATTCTTCCCAAACAATGATTTCAAAATAATTGAATGGAAAATTAAAATCAATATCACAATGTAATGCAAATGACAATAAAATGATGAACTTGAAGCAAATATAAACTATAATCAAAGTAAAGAGATAGGGATAGAGAAATCAAACACAATGATTTATAGAGGTTCGATCCTTTTTCATAAGGCACCTATGTCCTCTCTCTTTGTTGTCCACACCAAGACTTCAATCCACTATTCTTGAATTGAAATTACAACCTTATCTTTTTCTCTTAAAAGCTTAAGATAGAAACCTTACACTCTCTACTTTTTAAACTAAGTAGTAACCTCTTAATCTCACTAATTCAAGAGGATGCCTCACATCTTGATTAGAAAATCACTTAATAAAAATACAAACATAAAACACATTACAAAGGCTAAGTGTTTTCCTAATGAAGTGCAAAGAAATATGATGAATGAACAACAACAATGATTTAGATACAACAAATGCAAAGATATAGACTTCAAAGCTCTAAAACTCTTGATTTCTTTGAGAGAATGAATATATGACTTGTTTGATCTTGCTCTCTTGATTCATCAACCTTCTTGGTGTGTTGAAGTGGCCAATATATAGAAAAATTGAAGAGCTAACTATTAGGGATGCTTGGGAGAAAAAAAGAGCCGTTGAAAGCATAAAAAACTAGCTATTAGAGTTGTTTCAAGGCATACCCAATCAATCTTTTCCATGAGGGGATTGATTGGTTCACTTTTACTACCTATTTCATGCTTGAAAAATAAGACCCGATCGATCCCTTCCATGAAAGGATCGAATGGTTCATTTTTAGAAGCCAATTCATGCCTTGCAAGCATTACCTGATCGATCCCTTTATGTAGGGGATCGATTGGTTCAAAGGGGTGATCGATCCCCTATATAGGATGATTTATCCTTTCTTGCCTTTTTAACACAAAAGTTGCTTCAATGAGAAAAATTAATCGATCCATTCCTTGAGGGGATCGATCCTGTCCATCTAGGTAAATGTTTCTTATTTTACACTTTACTCACTAATTTGATTATATCTTGAGTTATACAAATTCAAATCATAAAGTGTTTAAAGCTTTAGAAACTAAACTTAAAGGGCTTTCTATCCATATAAAATTTATCACCTAATTCATTGTGTACGAATTATAGTGAATTTTCAAATCTATCCCTTATGCCGTTTTTAGACAACTACAAAGTGTCTAGTAAAAAATCAAAATCTTTTCTTAGAAAATTTGGATTTTGATTTTGTTTAATCCATTAGAAAGTAGACTCAAAGAGATTTCCAACCATATAAAATTCAAATATTAAAACTTTGCGAATTAATACAAAAAAATAAAACAAATTCAATGTTAGAAAACTTTGTTTTTATAAAACAACTTTTTTAGTTAATCTATTTCTCAAAATGAATATTATCAAAATTGTATTGAGTCCAAAATGAATAAGTTCACTTTAAAAACAACAATTGGACTTTCATTTAAGCTCAAATAAATAATGTTTAAAGATAGTTTTGATTTGAGAAATATGAAAACAAAGAAAGGTTTGTTTAAGCTTTGAAAATCATATTATTTATTTAGTGCCAAAATATAAAACTTAAGAACATGTGCAAAATAAATCTTTTTCAAAATCTTGATCAAGCTTATTTAGCTTAATGTTTTCTCATTTCAAAATAAGGATCAATTCAAGGCTAACAATTTATTTTTAGGATCAAGTGTTTATCACTGCACCAAAAGCTATAGCCGATAATGAAAGCACAACTCTATTTCCTTATTCTTTTTGGTAGCGTAGAGGCCCATACTAAGCGATAGGTGGACATAAAAGGCTTTGCAAAGCCTTCATAGGATACCTCACCCATTGGGCCTCGATAGGTTGGGTTATCATACACCAAAAACTGATCCGCCATGGGATACTTCACCTAGATAAACTGACATACTGAGTCCCTAAAGGAGATTGCTGGACCCCATAGTCTAATAATCTACCCCCTAGTGGCATTGGGGGACTCGATCCTACAACCTTGCTTTGATACCAAATTTTAGGATCAAGTGTTTACCACTACACCAAAAGCTATAGTTGATAGTGAAGGCGTAACTCTATTTCTTTATTCTTTTTGGTAGCACAGAGCCCTGTACTAAGTGATAGGTAGACATAAGGGGTTTTGCAAAGCCTTCATAGGATACCTCACCCATTAAACCTTAGTAGGTTGGGTTGCCATACACTATAATCCAATCTACCATGGGATACCTCACCCAGATGAATCGATATACCGAGTTCTGAAAAAAGACTGTTGGACCCCATAATCTAACAACATTTAATCTACATGTTGCAAAAATAAAATGAGTCTTCATATTTGCATCATGAGAAAGACATTTGTATTCACATTTGCATCACTTGCATCACTTGCATCTACATCACAAAAAAAGACATTCATATTTACATCACTTGTATTTTACATTTAGGTATGCATCATGAGAAAGACATTTACATTTGCATCTCTTGCATCTACATCAAAAAAAGATATTTACATTTGCATCATTTGCATCTGCATCATAAGAAAAACATTCACATTTGCATTACTGGCATTTACACTTGTATAAGACATTTGTATTTCCACCATAACAAAGAAATTTGTATTTGCATCCTAAAAAAAGGTATTTGTAGTGGCTTTTCCATGAAAAAGAACATTGTTGTTTAAATTGTGAAAAAGTCAAATGTATTTGCATCAAGCATTCACATTCTTGCATTTGCATTGACATTTGCATTGACATTAACATTTCCATTAGCATCATTTGGTGAGAATAAATATTTGTATCATGATTGTATTTGTCAACTTTGTAAATATTAGAAAGAGGAAAGGAAAAATGGGCAAAAAGAGATAAAAAAGTTCATGAAAAGATGAGAAAAAAATACTTTGACAGGATACCAAAATATCAAAAAAGTTTAAAAAGTTGACAAAAAAATTATCTGTAAAAAGCAAAAAGATTGTTGAAAAAATGAGAAGAGTTTCAATACAAGATAAGACTTAAATCCAGACATATTTCTAAGACCTTCAGGCACAATTCTTAAAACCTCCAAGCATAATTCTTAAGACCTCTGAGCACAATCTTTAAGACCTTTGGGCACAATCTTTAAGACCTTTAGGTACAATCTTTAAGACTTTCGGGTATAATCCTTAAGACCTTAGAGCACAATTCTTAAGACCTTAGGGCACAAGCTTTAAAAACCTCCAAAAACAACCTTTAAGACCTCTGAGCAAAATCTTTAAGATCTTTAAGCATAATCCTTAAGACCTCTGAGCACAATTCTTAAGACCTCAAGGCACAGTCTATAAAGACCTTCAGGCACAATCTTCAAGACCTTTGAACAAAATCTTTAATACCTTTAGGTAAAACATTTTAAATTTTTAAAGTTTCAGTATCTCAAATGTATAAGGAGTATTCAAAGATTTTTTAAATCTTTAAGACCTTCGGGCACAATCTTTAAGACCTTTAGACAAAACATTTTAAATTTTTAAAGTTTTAATGTCTCTAATGTATGAGGAGCATTCAAAGATTTTAAGATCTTTAAAATCATTGGGCATAATTTGTAAGTCTTCCAATCAGGATTTGTAAGTCTTTCGAGCTAAATTTATTTTAATTTCAAGATTGATAAGACTTCTAGGTATAATTTCTTATTTTATTTCTAAAAATTATTGAGTTTTTGTTTAAATTTGTTTTCAAATTGTCACATTTATTAGCAAAAAAAATCATAAAAAAAAAAAAAAAAAGTAAAGGGTTTTCTCATTCGAAAGCATTACCTAGACAAAATTGCCATCTATGTCGTTGCATTATTTCTAATTCTAAAAAATATACAAAAAGGGACAGTTGTAAACATAAAATTTTGTCAAAGATATTTTATAACATGATTGATCTGGGGCTCATTTATGAATATAGGCCAAGACAATTTAGGAGAACCATTTACGACTAGTAAAGGGCTCACAAATTTGCCTATTCGAAACTCAAAGTCAACTCGAGTCAAATTCTGTCAAATAAAATCAAAATTGCATAAAACTTGGTCAAAATAGATAAGAGCGCGGGTCAATTTTGAAAATTCACAACCTAATTGAAATCAATGTGGTTTAAAATTGAATTTGGAATTTTTCAAAATATTAAAATTTTCATTGTGCCCTCGAAAAAGGTAAAATTATCAAAATACCCTTATAGGGGTATTTTCATAATTTGACCTTCTTGAGCTCAAAGTTTTGTGAAATTTTTCATATTTAAATTTTATAACATTTCATGATTTTTAATGCATTTGAAATCATAGTAGTACCCATGAAATGTGAAATTACTAAAATACCCTTATAAGGGTATTTCGTAATTTGGCTTTTCCGAGTTTAGATTTTCACAAAACTTTTAAGATCTAAATTTTATAATATTTTGTGATTTTTGATGCTTTAAAATTTCAAAATGACCATGGGAACATTGATTTCAAAGAAAATAACCATAAATATCAAAACTTTATGCTAAGGGTAAAATGGTTTTTTTTATAAGTTAGAAGCTAAAAATTTAACCTTAGCAGTGAGTAATATGGGCCATTGGATCTTTCATTAATCTTGATCCAATGTTAAAAGGTGGCCCCTTGAAAAAATAGGAAAAGAGAAACTTTGACCCTTTGATGAGATTTCGTCAAGGGTTCTTATTAATCATGATTGGGATCTTGTTTCTTGGAGGCTCTACTGAATGGGTAGAAAAAGGCTAGAAGGTGTTGGAACATGGGGGGCCTAGCTAAAAAAAAAAGAGGAAGCTAAGAATAGAAAAAGAAGAGGTATGTGCTTGCCATTTATATCATTGTTTGCTACACCATTTTCACACCTACCATGATCTTTTTTGTAAAGTGTTCTTATTTGTTCCTTGCATGCTTTCGCTTAGGTGTGTTTGTTGATGAAGTTTAAGGCTTTATTTGTTCTATGTTTCTATTTCATTTTTTATAAAATGGTTGGAACTTCATATTCTTTTTTGGTATTGTCGAACAACTTCTGCCTCTTCTATTGGCAACAACAATCAACTTCATTCCACAAAGTCTTCAAAGTCCTTGCTCTTCAATCTTTTATGACCAACTTCTAGTTAGTATAAACTCAAAACAATGAAGACTTGGAAACTAGTTAGAACTGTCAAAAAGCTTTTGTTTATTCTTCTTACAGTAGTAGTTCGAGCAATGCCACAAGCTCTTCCATTTTTGCTTTTCAATCTTGCATGAATAAATTTTTAGGTAGCCTAAGCCAAAACAAATGAAGACATGAAGACCAGCTTGGAGTAACCAAATCGTGTTGCTTGGCTTTCCATGAATAGTCATGGTTTGGATTTTTTCCATATAGTCTTTCCCTTTTAACAAGGAAAGAAAACTTTAATAGAAAATGGCTTCCAAAGAATGGAGTGATAAGTTGTTGATGTAAGGAAAAAGCTTTAAAGTTTAAGTCTCTACTTTCTTGCTTGATTATTTTACTTGAAAACTGCTTGTAGAAGTCCTAAAGCTTCAAACCTTTTAGGTTTCTTGGTTTTCTTTTTCATATGTCATCTGTTTACAGAAGCTTAAGGCTCCATCATTTGCATGTCTACTGCTTTGTGTGTTTAGAAAGGTTTAAAGCTTCAACATGTCCCTTGCTTTTGGTCTATTTTTCTTGCAGCTACTTGTAAAAAAGTGTAGGCCATTTTGATTTGTTTAGTTTGTGCTATCATGATACAATCTTTGTAGTTCTTGTTGTCAAGTTCATGAAAGCCGAATGTGTCCCTCATTTGTGTTGTTAGGTTTAAAAATAAAATAGAAAAGATGTTATATGTAGGTGAAAGCTAGTGTCTCAAAGAATGTAAGGTGGTAATGGTTTTCTTTTGGGTACTTTGATAAGGTCATAGTTTTCTCTTCTTAGCTTGTAGTTACTGTATGAGTTTGATTAGAGGCCGTAAAAATAATATTATTAACAATAATAAATATAAGCAAGTAGATAAACAAAAAAGATTAATAATAAATAAAATAGTAAAATTGGCTAGTCATTTCAACTACATAATTTATAATATATTGTATTCATTTCATAAGCTTTAAATAGCAATAATAACAATAATAATATTTTTAAAGTAAGCTAGAATATATATAAAATATATACGTACATAAAAATTCATTTTTTAGAACAACTATAAAATGAGCTTGCTCCGAAAATCTACCTAGATGTTGGAGACTTTTAAATAGGCTTGTAAATTCTTGAAATTTAAACCCAAACTTACCTAACACCTCAAACTTGTTTTAAATTTATAAGGATTTGAAAACCTTTTGTGAAGTAATCTATTCTCGAATGTCACCTGGACATTGTGGTATTTAAAAAATTTTATTTCATTAAGGATTTTCATAAATTTCCATGGCTAAAAAAATAAATTCATTTTGTTAAAATTTTAATTAAAAATAATTGAATGAGATTTTTAGGTATAAAATTTTGCACCCAAACTCTGTGTAGATGTTGGAGAGTCCAGGTGATTTCTTTATATTTGAAAACCCGATTTTTAAATTCACACTTGATCATCATTTTGTATATGTTTCGTTTTTAAATTCATGTCTTTGTTTATAATGCATATATATATATATGTTTGCTTTAGTTATTGTTATTTAATATTAAATATATTAGTTCATTCCGTTTTTTTTACCATAAAAAAAGTTTTTTTAAAATTTTTAAGGATTTATATGAAAACCTTTTATGACATAATCTATTCTTGAATGCCACCTAGATTTTTAGGTATTTAGAAAATTTTATTTTGTTAAGAATTTTCATACATTTCCACTACTCAAAATAAATTTGTTAAATTAACAAGTATAAAAACATAAATTAATAAAATATAATAGGACGAGATTTTAAATATAAGAATCCACACCCAAACTCTGCTTAGATGAAGGAGAGTCCAGGTCATTTCTTTATATTTGAAAAACCAATTCTTACACTTACTTTGAATCATCATTTGCATAGTTTCATTTTTTAGAATTAATGTCTTCATTTATAATGCATATATATATGTCTACTTTAGTTATGGTTGATTAATATTAATTATATTATTATGTTTCATTTTTTACCACATAAAAGTTTTCTTAAAATTTTGGTTTTAAACAAATAAAATTAAAATGGCATTCTATGAAATATAATTGATTGGTACTCTGCCTAGATGTTGGATAGTTATCAATAATTATCATTTACAAAGAATGTTATTTTATTATTTTTAGAAAGAATGTTATGATAAATCTTAAATGGAAAAACTATTTTCGAATTCTACCTTTATGTTGGGGACTTCAAGGATATGTCATTAATTTAATTAAGGATTTTCTTAATATTTCTCAAAAAAAGATTTTTTTAACTAATTTTATTTCCTATAAACAAAGGAAATTATAATTAAATTTCATATAGAGAATCATTTTTATTCAAAATTACAAATAGCACATAATTAATTGGTACCAATTTTGTGGGCATTGTGGGGTGCTAATCTTTCATCACATGTAACCGATTCCTAACCTAATCTGTTTTGTAGACCAAAATTATCTTTTTGATAAAGTTTTAAACTCAATTTATTATTTTATTTAAAAGATAACATTTTTGGGTGGCCAATCACACCCTAAAAAGATTAATGGTCACTCCCTATGTTTTTCACAATTTTAAAATACTTTACACCTAGTGATCGAGTATCCAGACCTATATGTTATGATAGCAACCATGAGTTTTCAGTTCCTATTTGAGCTGTCACCAACTAGGCAAAATCAAGTCATCAAAATCAACATTACACATATATGAGATTCTGTGAATCCAAGATCAATCAAATTAATCAGCTTTAATTTTGTTGTTTTTGATGTTAAGGTAAACTCATTTATTCCAATTCATATTTTGTTGTTTTTAAACTAATAATTATTAATTTGATTAAAATATGTTTTTTTTTATCTTTAAATGTGTCCAACATTGAAAATCATGATTAGAGAAAGCTTCTTAGCAATACTAGGAACAACTTAAATACCACATTTTCTTATTAATCAAAAACCATGATCAGTGTTGTTTATCTCAATGGTCTTAAACAAATACAAACATTAATAAATGATAATTTCTTTTTGAATACACATGTAGAAGTGCATAAAACCTTTTTATAGCATGTTTAAATTTTTTGTTTACTATTTAAAGGCTGTAGCCTTTCTAAATGTTGGCTACAACTTGAATGATTTATGAGGCTTTGACTAACTCTTAGAAAGTAGGATGGTAATATTTTTAAATGGAAGCTATTAGATATTTATGAGGTTTATTGTTAGGTTTTATAGGTAAACTTACTCTTGTCAAGTGCAAAACTGTGGTTATACAACTTTAGTGCTTTTCAATGTATTGAACACTATTTGTTTTGTTGTGATAATGTTATTAATATCTTGATCTATTATATGATGTTAAGGGTATAATGTCTAATTCAGTTGAAGCTATGGAGGCCCAAGATTCTTTAAGTGATGATAAAGAAATTGTCAATACTTATGAGGTAAAGCTTTTTTTTTTAATAATCACAGTCTATTGTAAGTTCAATGAAATGTTTGAGAAATTGTGTATTTATGCTCTATATTTCTCTTTTCATCATCTATTTCTCAAAGATTAACTACACTTTATGGAAAGCTATGGTTTGCCTTAACAGCCATGGCATCTCACAAAGAAGAGGTTGGTAGGTTAAGGTATGCACCCCTTCAATTTTGTTGTGTAAATATATGTTTATTGTAACAATTTATTATGATTGTTAGAAAATTGAAGTGGAAATATTTATCTTTATATTAGACATTATTTTTTGCCTATTATATACTTTTTTTTTCCTATTATATACTTTTTTTTTTAAATGTTATGCTAATTATAGTTTCACAAAATTGTAATGGGTGAAGACATGGTAAAATTTGTTTTAAGAAACAAGTATACCTTTGTATTTAGTAGTATTGCCATGAGGACATGAGTGTGGTCAATTCTTAATTCTATAATGTGCAATATAGTTTTTTTTTTTTTTGTAATTTAGTTTTTTTTTTTTTGTAATTTCTTTATATAGACTTCATTGAAATTAAATAAAAACTTAAATAAGGCTGGTCAAATAAGTAATTTTTCATCTATTTTTTTATAATGATAACAAGTAGTGTGTTGTTTTAGAAACAAATTCTTAATGTCTTCATATTTATATTATGAATATGGCTATATGTTTTCTCTTTGGTATAATATGCTTATTATCTAATAATTAGTGCATTTGATTGAAATGTAAAATGTGATATAAATTCAAATATATTCTTAAAGAGTTTTAAACTATTTAAGTTTGAGTTAAATTAAGGCATAACAATTTTAGACAAAATAGATTTATAAGATTAGCAAGATCCCAATTCACTGGTTTAAAGTTTTATGAAGTCTCTGCTTTTGTCTATCATAGAGTCTTTTTGCAACAATTGGTGTTTTGAATTAATATATCTTTCTCTTTTTTAAGTTATTAGGTATATTTTTCTATGTTAAGTGCTAAGTTGCAAATAGAGTTACTTATTTTTTTGTGATTCAATGATTATGACAAACAAACAAATCTTCAATGAATAAGTTTAATATCTCATCATCATTGACTTCAACTAATGAAAATATTCAAAATATAAATAGTTACACAACTTTTTTTTCTTTTATATATTGTTCAATATTTAAATTATTAATACACAATTCATTTTACTACTACAATTAAATTACAAGTATATAACTTTATTCACACTCATAGCAAAGCATGGGCTTGAAACCTAGTTTTTCATAAAACTAGTAGCTATATAAAGAAAGACTAATTTTTCTAAAAATCTGTAGCCTTATATACTAAACAAAAGACCATTTTTTCATCAAAGTGTAATATACAAAAAGATTGATTTTTCATGAAAACTAGTAGTCTATATAAGAAAAGACCATAATTATGAAAGTTCTGGTCTAATGTACTAGAAAAACTAGTTTTCCATTAAGGGTAATATGAAAAAGGCTGATTTTTCAAACAATTATGGTCTATATATGAAAAGACTACTGTTTTTCAACTATAGTCTAATATACTAAACAAAAGTTCAATTTTAATCAAAGAGTAATATAAAAAAAAAGATTACGTTTCTCTCATAAATAATGTAGTCTTTCTATTCTTCTTATTTATGTTTTAACAATGATTTTTTAAAAAGGTGGTCTTTAGGTTTTAACTATGGTTATTTAGAAAGAATAGTCAAATATATTAGAGCATAATATTAAAAATATAAAACCATAATCTAATATACTATACATAAGGCTATAGCTTTTCAAAAAAGCATAGTCTAAAATGTGTATAGACTATAGTTATGTTCTTTATTTAAGTTTTAATTTTGTTTCTCTCAGTTATTTTAAGTTATGTTCTTTCACAAACTCACTTTTTTTCTATATCCACCTCTCAACTCTCATTTCTTCTTGAACTTTGCATCTTTGATTTAATTCTACCACCCTTCGCTTTTACAATTGCACTCACCTCTCTATTCTCTTTGTATTTTCCTCTGCCATGACCTCCTTAGCTAAAGGTTCTTTTAAACATTATTTTCTAATTATCTAATTTTATTTTTCTAAAAGATTGGTTATGCTTGAAGTTAACTTTTATGCTATACAATATTTTAGTATTTGTAGCTAAAATTTAGGTCTTTGAAAATGTTCAAATTGCTTGAACTTAACCCTAAACTCTACGTTAACACTTATATGTATGCATTTTTGACAAATATATCTAAAATGTTTGGATATATAGGTAAAGAAAGTTAAAGAAGAAAGTAAACATGTCTTTCTTATTAAAGTGGAAAAACAAATTATTTAGCATCAATTTCAAATGGCAAAATGAAAAGGAAAACAATAAGACACACAACATTGATTCAATTTGTTACACTTTGAAGCAAGTGAACCAAATTAAAAGTGGAATTCAATAGCAAAAGTAGCCTATGAGTGCTACTGCAAAAATGATGGCCAACAATATATGAAGTCTAGTACAAATTATAGTCCCTATTACAGTGTAGACACCTAATTTTATTTGAGCATGTTCTAATCAATCATGATGCTTTGAAATTTGAAAACTAGATCCTTTCCATGATTTTTCAAGCTTTGCAAAAATTCCATGGTTTTTGAATGAATTGGGTCTTAGGTTGATACAATAAAAGTTTATAAATCAAGGGAAAAGTCCAATGTCGATCTAAAAGTCAACTTAGTCAAACTTGTTGAACTTAGTTGAATTTGGTCAAAATCAGGTCATTTTTGGAATAATAGAACCATGTCATTAGATTCACAAAGATTTTAAAGTAAATCTTTAGTTTTGAGCAAAATAGGTATTTCGACCAAAATACCTCTGTGTGGCCCGAGTTAAAGTTTATCAAAATTAGTTAAAATCACTTATCTGGTCAAGTTTTGTTAAAACCTAATGTTAGATGGACAATCCTTAGAAAAATAGAATTTTGAGTTGAAATAACCAAAATGCCCCTCGATCAAACTTGGTCAAACCAGGGTCAAACATTTGGAATTTGTGATCAACTAGGACTATTAAGGCTCATTAGCAATAAAATTATGATTTGGACTTTTAAAAATCTTGTTGGACTTCAAAAAGGGTGAAATTACGAAAAGCCTTTTAAAGGCATTTTTGTATTTTTGCAATTTTTCCTTGATTTTTCGTGAAAAGCTCAAAATGACTAAAATTACTAAAATCTTGTTTAAATATTAGTTTATGAAATTTGATGCATTAAAAAACTTTAATAAACCTTAAAATGTGTGAAATTACTAAAATGCGCTATAATTATGTGCTATAATTTTTTAAAGCCATTAAATTTAAAGGTACAATAATCCTATGGCCTATATTGCAAGCCTTGAGCACCAAGTTTGAAGAAAAAGACAAAAGAATTACTACCCTTGGATGCATTTTGATCCAATGATTGAGAAGGGTGCTTGGCTCTATAAATTAACATGCATGGGGCCATAAAAACTTTTTCTTTTTAGCAACCACAAGTTCACCATAAAAAAAACTCTTGAAAAAAAATCTCTCTTGTGAAATAAAGCTTTTTAGGTAGTTTTCTTACTTTTCATGCATTTTTCATCTTTATCCATGTAGATTTTTTCATTCTTTTGATGGTTTGTTGGCTACCATTATATGTTTTAATGAGTGTTTGGTGATACAATCTTATGATTATGTGTTTCCCTACTTTGTGATTTATTTGCTACATGTTTTTTATTTTAAAGAATGGTTTTCTTCAACTAGATATTTGGGTAGTTTGTTATGTGTTTGATAAATGTTCTTGCTAACAAAAATGGTTTTTTTTAAATATCGCTTTCTATGTGTTTGATGAAAATTTTCAAAATAAAAAACAGTATTGTAAAAATTTTCTAAGTATTTGATGAAGTAAGAATGTGGTCATTTACCATGCTTTTCAAGTGTTTGTGAAAATGCCTTAGTGTTGTCATGATAGTTTAATTTCATTCATCACTTGTAATAGTTTAATTTCATGTTTAGCATTTAATTGTCATAAATTTTATCATGCATAGATATTGCGGATTTTTGGAGAAGTTCATAAAAATCATGGAATCCCTAAAATACCCTAAAGTCTAGATCAAATTGTAAATCCTAAGGTCAAACCCTAAATCCTAGCCTTGACTCTAAACACCAAGTTAAACCCTAAACCCCAACCTAAACCTTAACCCTAGATGAAACCCTAAACTTACTCTACCCTAAACCTCACCTAAACTATAAACCTTAAAATCAAATCTCTAAAACCAAAAAAAACTAAAACTTATCCCTAACCTTAACACTAACCCTAGTCGAAACCTTAAACTTACCTTAAATCCTAAACCTCACCTAGCCTAAACCTTAAACCTTACCCTCAGCCCTAAACCCTAAACCCTAAACCAAACCCTAAGCCCTAAACCTAATCTTTAACCCTAAATCTAGTCTTTAACCCTAAATCTAACCCAAGCCCTAAATCCAACCTAAAACCTTAAATTATCCCAACCTTGAAATAAATCAAATCCCAAAACCTTAAACATAGTTCAACACCCAAAATTTAAAAAATTTGTATG
Organism: Durio zibethinus; assembly: GCF_047325235.1. NCBI lineage: Eukaryota > Viridiplantae > Streptophyta > Magnoliopsida > Malvales > Malvaceae > Durio > Durio zibethinus. The sequence goes on along the minus strand of NC_143174.1, from coordinate 7,541,467 downwards.
AAAATCTCATATGAAATAATTTATTCCTAAATGTCACCTAAAGGGTATGCTATTTAGGAAATTTTATTTCATTTTCATACGATTCCTTAACCAAATATGATAATAAGATTAAACAAAAGAAAGGAAATAAAAATGAGATTTTAAATATAAATAGTCATACCTAAACTATACCTAAAGGTTAGAGAATCTAGGTAGTCTCTTTATATTTAAGGATCTGATTTCAATTTTTCATTTAATCATTATGTATGACATTAATTTGAATATGTTTATTTTAGATTATTGTTTGCATTCCTTTCACATGCATATGTCTTTTAATTACTAATATTTATTTTATTAATTGTAGCATTATTAGCTTTTTTGCTAAAAATTCAAAAAATATGGAAATTATTCTTGATACTCAACCTAGAGGCTGGAGAGCCACCAGCAATTATTATTTACAAAAAATATTATTTTTATTTTGAAAGAATGTTGTGGTGGATATTAGGTGGAAAAAGTTATCCTTAAATTCTACCTAGATGTTGGAAAAATTTAAGGTAATTTTTTCACATAAAAATTTTCACAATATTGCTAAATAAGGTTTTCCTTTTATCAAATAAAATTGATTTTTTTTTTTGCAAAAAAGTGAAAGGAATTACCATCAAATTTCAAGTTGAAACCATTTTATCCAATACCAAAAATATAACATATGATTAATTGGTACTATTTTTAAATGGGCGTTATGAGGGTGCTTAATCTTTCCCTACATGTAATCGAACTCCCAAACCCAATTCTATTTTCACATATTAAAATATCTTTTCTCTAAACCTTAAACTCATTTTTTGCTTTATTAAAAAAAACATTTTAGGTGGCAAATCATACCTAACAAAAAAGATTAGTGGTGACTCCTTGTTTTTTGATTTATGAAATTTTATGTCTTGTGGTCGGATTCACAAGCCCATATGTTGCAATAGCTTGGTGACATTATTAAGGATTTTTTTTTGGCAACAACTTGACATCAGGTCAAAATTAATCGTGCGTTATCCTAAGTTCCTAATTTAATGGTTTTAGTTGATATTTAATTTTAATTCTTTTCATTTTAATTCTTTTAAAAATATTGCATGTTAGTTAGCATCCTACTTTGATTTTGTCAATTGTTCTTCACTTATATTATCTTAAATGATATATCTCTTTACACATAATTTGCATATTCACTTCCATACATGAGTTCTACACCTAGACTTTATTCATTTTGGGAGAAAGTAAAGTACTTACATTCTCGTTAGGTGATAACATATGCAAATGCTAGCGAAACACTCCATTCAAATTGAACCATTTCCATTTATAGCCTGTAATGAGTAAGGATTATGGTGTCTTACTAGTCTATAATAGGCGATTATATGAGGAATAATTCAAAAATCTTTAGACTGATAGTGAACCTTAAAGGACCAGTCATACTGCACCTTTTTTTGTAGAAGTTACCTAAAATTAGGACCATGAGAGAACATTTCCTGCAAAGTTTTTCAGATTAATAATGAAATAAGAAAATTTTATTAAAAAATAAAAAAATATGTTTTTACTCTCTTATTTTCAATAAAAAATTTTTTTTATGCTTTTTGGAAAATTAAAAGAAAAGATTTTTACTCCATTTGTTTCAATAAATGTTTCTTCCATGTTTTGGATAAATTTGAAACCAAGTTGTTTTGTATTTATTTATTTTTTAGATATTGCATTTAAAAAAAAAAATTTAGAACTGATTAAATTATTTAGTGACTCTTGTAAAAATGATTTAGTAGAGAGTTTAAGGGAAAAAATAAAAAATGAAAAAATGGAGAATGGAAAAAGCACAAAAAAGTGAAAAAGCAATGATTTAGGATTAGTAAGAAGATTATTAACTCTTTTTTGATCCATTCATCATATTTTGCATTCTTCATTATTTTTGTTTTTATATTTTAGGCCTTATGCTTAAGAAATTCCATTTGTAGACATATTTACATCTTTATTGCATTCATACATTCATAAACAAGCTCTATGTGTCATGCAAGTTAGGTATTGTTTTGTGTTTTTCTTTCAATAAGAGTAATAACATGGACTTTTTGCTTAAAACCCCTAAAATAAAACATTTTTCTTAGTTAATAATAGAAGGGGGATAATAGGGATCAATTGGAAGCTTTGATCATGATTTTAAATTTCTCTTACTCTTTCCAAATTATGCACATTTCATCAAAAAGCTTTATCATTTAATCATTCATTTGTTCATACATCCATCCATCCATTCATAATAATAGCCTTGACAATAGTCAATACGATTATTGACAATTGTTCTACTCATTAAAGGTAAAAAGAGTTTCTCTAGGATTAATCTTGGCAATTTTCTTTTAGGATTGGGAAGATATCGAAAGGATAAAATGGCAATTTCTTCAAGCATTTCGTCCTTTGAATGTCTCTTTTCCTTAGCTCATTCACCTTAGATGTTCATAGAATAAACGATCAATCTAATTCATCTTTAGAACTATAGAAAAAAGAGAGTTAAAGCACACCATTCACTGCAAGTGTCCTACTAAAGTTACTTCGTTTACTTATCAATAGTCATGTGATCTCTATCATCCCTATAAAGCCTAGAAAGCCTCTTTAATAAATGTGGTATACTCCTAATGTGAAATGTGAATACCATGGAGGCATTGAATGCATTCTACAGAAAGTTACCTCGCATTTAAGGATGAAGCTTAATATTTGAATAAAGCCAATCTTGCAAGATTTAAAGAGCTTGTCAATGGCTATGATAATTAATTATGGTGGGATTAAGGATCAAAGTTTTAAGGCTAGCATGCAAAGTAGGGGTAGTTTTAATCTTGGTTTGAGTTTATGAATTTTATCATTTTTTAGGATGTCGGATTGGGTGGGATATTTGCATTGAGTGAAAGAACTTTAAGTTTAAATCATTACACATTTCATTTGTAAATATTGTCATTTGAAACATTTTAATTTCTTGTTAGTTTTCATATTTTTATGAATAGAAAAATAAAGTTTTAAAAGGGAAAGAATAAAGCCCCACATATTTAGATTTCAAAAACCATAAAAAGGAAAAAAGAAAAAAAAGAAAGGAAAAAAAATCAAAAAATCAAAAAATTTGAAAAAAAATCTTTTATAATAAAAGTGAAATGAGTCTCAAAAGAATTGGTGACCATTATTAAGAGTGAACTGGTCCTAATAAATACCCCCGTAATTTTTCTCTTAAACAATCTCTTGCCATGAACCATTAAATCATTCAAGAGCCTTAATATTTCAAGGGGTAGACTTAAATTCTGAATCTTTGCTTAACCATAGCTAAAAAAAGGGTGATAATATTTTGCTTAGTAATGAACAAAGAAATTGTCAATTTAAAATTTTTAGGTTTCTTGAAAACTAAGTAAACATGATACTACTTTAAAGATTCTACATGCAAGCACTTTAATTTATGTCAAGGCAAAGCCGTAGCTTAAAAATTATCGAAATGAAAGCCACTTGACTTCAAATATATCAGCCTTTCAGTTGTCTATCGTGAATTGTCCTTGTCCAATGTCTTAGGGGACATTAACCAAAAAGAAAGACTTCACTATCCTTAGGACAACTTGAGTTATGACCAATCCTTTTCCTTTTTGGGAGTGAAATGAATCATTTGACAATTTCAATGAGTTTATTGCACATAAGCCTTTTATCACATTGACCTTTAATAAGGGCGGTTTATCAAAATGGCATCATCTTTCCCGAATTGTAATCCTAGCAAGGTCGAAAAGTGTAGGGATTGAAAAAAGACCAAAAAAAATAAGAATTGGAAAGAAATAAAAGAAAGCAAAAGAAAATTTGATTGACATCATGCACTTAAGGCATTCAAATGAGTTCAAAAAGAAAAGCTCCCAATAAGTTTATGAAAAAAACCCTTTAGAAAAAACCAGAAAATGAAACGAAAAATTAGAAAGATCAAAAAATTCCAAGAAAAGAAAATTTTTGAAAAAACCTTTCTTCAAACTTTTTTATGAAAAAAAAAATTACTCTTCAAATTTAAGTAGTTGTGCTTAATATGATAAATGACTATCTTTCATTATACTTTCACAAATATGAAAATTTATCCTTTGCTATCCTTTTGAGCATGATGATTTTCTTTTAAATGAACCCTAACTAGGGATCACCTTCTATACTAAGGAGTAAAAGAGGGATGTATTTAAGGGCTAAGTATGGTAAAATCCAAAAAAGAACCCTACTTGTTGAGGGCAAATGTCTAATAAAAAGTTTCAAAATTTTAAATCCATTCAAAGAAAAGGAAAGTAAAAAAAAAAATGTGAAAGTGAAAAAAAAAAACAAAGGAAAAAAAATGAAGAAGAAAAGAAGAAAAAAAAAACTAAATTGATTGAGTGGAAAGTATGGGAAAATGATAGGATAAATACCCTAAAATGAATCTTTCAAATGGGAAAGAGTAACCCATGGTTTAATCACCTTTAAACACTTATTTTGAGCCTATCCCCTTTTTTTTTTGGAAAACCCTAACCTTGGCCTGCATCATATTGGATTAGGCATGAATGCTTAAATTAAGGAGTTTTTTCCCAAAAAAACCTATGAGACTTTTATCTACTTTCATTGCCCAACCACCTATTTGAATTATTATAGACACCTAATTATATCTAGGAAAAATTTGACCATTTGTGAAGCTTTCAAAATTCAATCCGATTCAAATACAACATTTCTTTAATTGTGACAAGTTTTTAAAATCAAAATTGGGACCAATTCGACTTAAATGCCTTAAGGTCAAACTTGGTCAGACCTAATTAAAACTTGGTTAAAAGTGATTAAAATCAGTCAAACCAAATAAAACTCGAGTCCAAATTTCAAAATTTACAACCAAATGGGTTTAATCAACCTTGGGAATGATATTTGTGATTTTAAAGTGCTAAAAACTTTGATTGCACTTCGATAAAGTAATATTATCGAAATGCTCTTTAGGAGTATTTTTGAAATTTAGCCTTTTCAATGTCAGATTTTCATGAAAACATCCAAGTCATAGTTTTACAATATTAGATGATTGCTGATCCATTAAAAACCTAGATCACACCTTAAAAAGTGTGAAATTACTAAAATATCCTTAGGTGTATTTTCATAATTGACCTTCTCGAGGTCGATCTTTCATGAAAGCTCTAGATAATGTTTTAATATTATTTGATGATTTTTGAAATATTGAAATCCTTGATTGTACCTTGAAAAATGTGAAATCACTAAAATACCTTTTAAGGGTATTTTTATAATTTGATTTTATCGAAGTTGGTTTTTCACAAAACATTTTAGAGCATGTTTTTTAAATTATTTGATAATTTTTGGTACATTAAAAACTTTAGCAGCACCTTGAGAAGTGTGAAATTACTAAAATAATCCTCAAAGGTAATTCATAATTTAACCTTCCCGAAGTCAAATTTTCACAAAAACTTTCATATCATAATTTCATATTATTTCATGATTTTTGGTGCTTTAAAATCACAAAAATGAATAAGGGAGCATTGTTTTTCAGAAAAATAGCCTAGAAACCGAAAAACTTTCTAATAAGGAGTAAAATAATCTTTTCACTTGGTTCCAAAACCATTAAAAATTTAACCTTTAGCAATGAGCACCCTGGACCGTGTGATCATCTTAGGGAGCTAAATTCAATGGTGAAAGATGACTTCTTGCAAAAGAGAAAAGGATGAATATGGACCATTAGATCCAACTCTAATACAAGGGCCAAATTTAATTTTAAAAGATATTTTTCATGCTTATTTAAGAGAGAATGGGGATGTAGAAGAGAAGAAAGGGAGAATGGGCTAAAAAGGTAAAAAAAAAATAGAGAAGAAGAAAGAAAAACATGAAAAAAAAAGACCAAAAAAAAGGAAAAAAGAGAAGTTAAAGAAAGCTTAGAGAATGTATAATCTCCATTTTTTTTTTTTTGCATTCCATTACATCTTTATCTCATTTTCATAACATTTTTACATTGGTTCTTCATTTATTTTTCTATTTTTCTTTTAAGAAATTTGTAGTTCTTCATCTTTTGTTTTTTTTTTTTTTTCCTATCAAAGTTTAAATCAAATTTCATCAAACTAGTTCATAGTTTGGATTGAAGTTAGAGAATCAAGCAACAAAAAATTCAATACCATCATTAACACCATTTATAGGTATAGCTAACCTTCATTTCACTATGGCATAAACTCCTTTTGGTTCTTCTTGTTGATTCATTTGCTTTCAAATGTTATCTATGATAATTAAATGATGAGTTTACTTATGAATTTTGATTAGTTAGTGATGTATGTTGGTGTTTGATTCATGTTCTACTTATTCATGGATTCCTTGCTATTTTAGTTTACTATATGTTTGATGGAATTCTTCTTTTGATTAGCATGCCTTCAAGTGATGAATATTGTGATGTTCAATGCATGTTTGAGTGAAATGGAATGAAAATGTGATTGTGAAAGTGCCATAAGACATTTAGCCGAGGTAGTTCAATGTTTTGCTGAAACTTTTCTTCATTTTATGGCCAAATGTTGCTTGATTCCATGCCTTTGATTATGTTTTTGCTCTGTTTTTCAAGTTTTCAATGTGTTTGATCCAATTTTCAATAGATAAAATGTTAGTTTAATAAGTTATTTGGTGATTTTTTATGTTTGTTTGATTGATTTTTAAAACGAAAAATGGTGAAACATGTTTTCCAAAGTTTGACAAATTTTAGTGTTTGATTCATTTTCCTCATGTGTTCACATGCACATCTTATTTGTAATTTAGTTTTGTGAATGCCTAGATTTGTAATTAGTTTGTTGTCTTGTCTTGCACAAGTGACATGCATAAAATATTTACATTTTTACTAATGGTATTGTTGTAATTTATTTAAGTCACATGCATTTTCCCATGAAACCGCAAATTTGAAACCCTAAACCTAAACTTTAAACCCTAAACTAGACCTCAAACTAACCTCAACCCTAAACCCTAAAAACCAGAACCAACCCTTATCCTTCATTCATGCATTTGCATTTCATTTTACTTTGTTACATGCATCCTTAAATTGTCCTGATTTTTTATAATGTCATTCGTATTATGCATTCATTATACATGATGTTCATGCATATCATGAACTTATTTTCAAAAATGAGTTTTCAAAGTAAAATGTTTTTAAATAAGATAATATTTCAAGTATATATAGTCATCGAGATCTGGCCTAAACATAGGGGGAATCTTGGTGATTATTATTTATGTGAGCTATTATCTCAGTTTTGTGGGATAATTTGCAAACCCTTATGTTAAGGATATTTTTAAAGTTTTACCTAAATATAAAAGAGTGAAAAAGGTATCTTGATACTTAAGTTGATTTCATTTTGATTCAAAAATAAAATGCTTTGTCTTCAAAAAGAAAAAAATTTAAGTTTTTTTTTAAATTAAAAAAAGAATTAATTTCTAAACACCAAAATAAGACCATTTTAACCAAAGTTTAAGGATAACATGCAATTAATTGGTATCATCTTTGACGGGTGCTATAGGGATGTTAATCCTTCCCTACTGTAACTAACTCCTAAACTTTAAATCTGATTTTGCATACTTCAATTTGTTCTTATTATAAAACTTTTAAAATCTTTTAAATGTTTCATTAAAAGGACAATATTTTTAGGTGGCCAATTACATCCTAAAAAGATTGGGGTTGACTCTTTATTTTGAGTTTTTTTAAATGCTTTCTAAAACCCTTATTTTTCATTCCCCATTCATTTGGTGCTTGAGCCACCACCCTTGGTCTTAAAACATTGTGACAACTTAGCAACTTCACTGGATACATACTTTTTAGAGAGTCAAGCTAATGATTGATTGAATACTATCCTAAATTTTGGTTTAAGGGTCTTAATTGGTGTTTAATCTTAATTTCTTGATTTTAATTTTTTTAAAAAAATAAAAAATTGAAAAAAAATAAAAAATGTTTTGACTTCAATTTTCGTGTTTTCAAAAAGCAAATAAAAAAAAGTGTGTGTATTGCATTTCATATATATTTTAATTATGTCATTTATTTTAAATTTTATTATTTATCTTGCTTTTAAAATTGGGGGACATTTAGGATAGGGGTATTTTAGAAATGTGTGAAAGGTTTGTATATTTATTCACACACACTTATAGTTGCATTACATGTATAAGCTCTATACCCAAACTCTAACCTTTCTAGAAGGATTAAAGTAGCTATGTAAAGTGTAAACTCCACAATGGCTACTAAAGCACTCTTACTAAGATTAAACCCTTTTCGCTTGTAACCTATAACGAGTAAGGCCCAAGGTGCCTCATTAGTATATGATGGATGATAATGTGAGGAACAATTTGGGAACCTTTAAATGCTAATGAATCATCATTTTCACAACCCATACCATATGTTCATATATCTCCCTTTAATAAAAGATGAAATCATTGGTACCCAGATTAAAAGATATTGGAAAAATTGGATAATTTGGCTTTTTAGTAAATTTGCCCTGAGATCTAGGCAAAGAAAATTTTTAGGGTAATGAATGAAAGAGAAAAGGAATCAAGATGTCAAATAAGGATATTGAGGGGGTATGGCATTTTCAACAATTATGCCCCTAGGAAAAAATTGAAAAGTTTGAGCTTAGTGAATAAACTTGGGTGGTGATGTGTTTGAAATAGTCTCAACATCAAATTACCAAAGTCTAAAATCATTAAGAGAAAGCCCAATGTATTAGCTTATAAAGAATTTTCCAAAAAATATTTTGCAAATTTCATTACTTGTAGCCTTAATGAAGGTTATTAACTTGGAAATCCCTTTTTATCAAGGGAAAATCAGGATAATGGGACTTAAGAAGTCAAGCTTTGAATAGTGTGATGCTCAATTGAATTGAAATATGAAGTAGTAAGTGAAACAACTAGGTATGTTAATTCTTGATAATAATCACCAATTCTCTTAAAATTGTTTGCATAATAATTTTTTCTTTACAAAAAACATTTTTTAATCTTGGAAAGAAATCATTTGGGCTTTTATTATCGAACAAACTTAAATTTAAAAGGATGAAAAATATATATACAAATACTTACATGTTGAATATAATGAAAAACAAGAATTTATATTCAAAACTATGTACAAAATTGAAAAAGGCAAAGATTCTTCCAATCAAATGAAATAATGTACATATAAAGATGTTTACATGAATAAAAATATGTATATGCAAATACATGTATGTAATACATGGTAAAAAAATATATTTAAAACAACGTACAAAACAACAAATGCAAAGATTGCCTTCAAAAAAATGAAGGAATATACATACCAAGATGCTTACATGAATAAAAATGTATATGCAAATATATGTCTGCAACACATGATAATAACAAGAAAAATTCATATTCATAACTATGAACAAAACTGGAGAAAAGTAATAAAAAATTATTCTATAATTTAGAATTAGGCATTCACCTCTTTTTATATATGAAAAAGTAAAGTAAAATAATGCATGAATGAATGGACAATAAAAGTATATGTACAAATATGTACATTTCAAATTTTCCCTTATTTTTTGTTTTTGAAAAAGAAGAAAAATGTTAAAAAGACATTTTTATTTTTGTACAAGTTCAAAATTATCTTAACAAAGCATAAATATAAACAAATATAAGGTGAATGACAAAAGAAGTCCCTCCATATGTCCTATTTTAGGGTTTTTTATACAACAAGGAGCGATAAGGCTCTAACCTAGATTTGGACCCTTATAGTTTATGTACAAGCTGGGTTTAAAGGCTTTGACAAACTTAAGGTTCCTAAATTGTTTCTTACATCATTGTTCATTATAGACTAGTAAGGTACCCCAATCCTCGCTCATCATTATAAGCTCAAATAGAAATGGTACAATTTGAGTGGAAGTTTTCACTAGCTCACATGGAGGCTACAACCTCATGAGAGTGTAGTAATTGCTTCCTCCTAATAAAGGACAAAGCCCAGGTGTAGAGCTTATACATGAATGCAAGACTGTGTGTAAAGAAACATGCTAAATAATCAAATAAATTGGTGCACATAAAGAAAAAATTAAAATTTGCAAAACAAATAAGAAATCATAAACAAATAGGTTAGTTCACATGAAAAAATTACAAATAATTACATAATAAACCCATCAAAGCAAGGCTTAAGATAACACACAACTAATAGTTTGACTCTTTAATGTCTCCAGTGGAGTTGCTAAACTATCATAACATTTAGGTTTGAAAACCTATCCATTACATAAAAACTATGGAGTCGCCATTAATCTTTTTTACCTAGGTGTGATTAGCCACCTATGTGAATCTACCATTTTTAAGGTTATCCTAAGCTTGACTAAGGGTCTTTAAAAAGAATTTATTTTAGTCTACATCGACAGAACTAAAGTTTGGGAGTTAGTTATGTGCAGGACAGGTTTTAGCACCCCATAACACTTAAAATTGGTACCAAATTAATTATATGTTATCTTATTTAAGCCTTACTCAAATATGGTTTTTTTTTTTATGCAAATAAATCAATTCCAATCTTTTATTTATTTACACCACATTGTTATACAAAAATTCAATCAAAAATCAAATCATGAAATCATACAAATATAAAAAATATCATACTAATAAAACTTCTATCAAAAATCATGCCAAGACATCATGCAATAAATATCATAACAAATATCATGCCAATAAAATTCTATAAAAAATCATGCTAAGACATCGTGCAATAAATATAAAAAACATCACACAATAAATCATGCCAAAATCAACCAAAAAAATGCAAAATTATATAATAAATCATGCAATTAAATTAAACCCATGCGAATAACATATTAATAATCATGCAAATATATTAAATCAGGCATTGATAAATAATCATGCAATAATATTAAATCATGCAAATAAATATCATGCAATAATATTAAATCATACAAGCAAACATCATGCCAAAATATATATTATTCATGCCAAAATACCATAAAAAAATCATGTAAAATAAATCAAAAGATACAAATAAGTATCATGCAAAAATAAAAGTTTCCTTTTTTTTATTTTCTTCTTCAAAATAATATAAGGAGAATAATAAAAAATAAAATCAAAACAACAAATAGAAAATAATAAAACAAAACAAACAAAAAAGACTAAATAAAAGAAAAAACTAGTCAAAGTAGGTTAAGTCAACTGTTGGTATCACGTGGGTTTTGGAACTTAGATTGGATTCTCTCTTTTCAAATAGCAACAATTTGCTTTTGTTATAAAACACCAAAATCATCCTTTCCTTTCCATGTTACTCTTTTGCTTCTTTTGTTTGAGTTTCAAATTCTATCTTTTTTTTTTTTAATTGAAAAGTACCAAACCAAAAAAATAGTTTCTAACGAAACCTATTGCAGCCTTTACCAATCAATTTTGCCACCCCTCTACCATTGCTGATGACCCTAATAGTAGCCTTTCTCGATTCCTCCTTACTTTTCTTTTTTTCCCTTTTTCTCTTTAAAACACTAAAGCTACAATCCATAACCCATAGAAAAACCTTTGCCTTCATTTTGTTTTGCACTCTGACTTTGTGAATTAGGTTGTTGGTGTTGTTAAATTCCTTAAAATTGTTTGTTTTGAAACCCTTTTGGTTACTATGACTTTGCTAAATGGTGGGTTGGCTCTGTTTGTTTTCCAATTGGTTGTTGAGTATGTGTTGCCAGTACTTAGGATGTTAAGCTAATTGTCTACTTGTCAATGTAGCTCTATTTTGCGATGGCTACCGAATGGGTCTTTTCTGGGTTTGGGTAGTTGTTGATTCTAGGTTTATTGATTGTTGATTTATGTTGAGGTTTTGTTAGTGAATTCTTTGTTACTTGTGTTGTGGAATTTGGCTTTGAATTACATGATGGTTTTGATAACTTGATTCTCTATTCTGGACTTCTTGCTTTTGATTTTTCCATGGCCAAAATCTATTAATTGCTTCTTTGTTGAATTGCTTATTGATTGATCCTTATTGCTGTTGAATTCCTCTACTCTTGATTTTTTCTCTGTTTACTTCTATCTATGTTAGCTAGTTTTTTATCTTGATGAATTTTGTTTTCTAATTGAGGTTGGTAGATCTGTGTTGGTTGCTAGAAGCTATGTGTGGTTTGGTTCTGACTAGGAATTTAGGCTTGACTGTAAATTTTATCTTTGTGTCCAATTGCTCTTGAATTTTGTTGCTTTCTATTTGCTTCTTTCTAGTTGTAGAGAATTATTTGATCAATTATTGCTTCTTTGTTTCTTGAAATACCAAAATCTTGTTGCCAATTGCCTTTGTATTGATTATGAAATGTTGCTACTAATTTCTTTTGTTTCACTACTAGATTCTTATGTCAATGGCCTCTAATTGTTCTTTATTTGTTGCTATTCGACCCCTTTTCAACTAAGATGCTAATGCTTTTCTTATAGCAAATTCCAGTCCATAAATTTACTAAAAAGATTTCATGGAATCAAATCTACCAAAATTCAATTTTAACTTTGCACAATTCTTTTTCATTTTTTAGAAGAATTGGAGCCTAAGTATTGCCAAATCCAAGTTAAATAATTAATTTTCAGATCTTGAAGATAAAATCACAATCTAAAAAAAATACAAAAAAAAATCCACATTAATAAATAACGAAAATAAATATAACTATTTTGGGTCCTTTTTATTTACGCTTAAAATCCTATGGCATAATTAAAAGCCCAATATCAAATTAAAGCTCGAAGTCCAATAATACGGATAACTATGAACTTATTAGCATGTTTACAACAAATATGTACAAAATTGAAAAGGTAAAGATTGCCCTTAAACAAATAAAGTAATGTACATACAAAAATATTTGCATAGGTAAAAAATGTATGTGCAAATAAATGCATGTAATACATAGTAACAACAAGAATTAATATTCACAACTATGTACAAAATTGAAAAAAAAAATACCTTTTAATTTACAATTAGGCATTCACATCTTTTTATATATGAAAAATTGAAATGGAATATTGCATTAGTGAATGGATAACAAAAATATATGTGCAAATATATGTATGTAACGGATATGACCCTAGATCATATAACAAGAAAATAATGGATTCAATTCAAAATCTCATCTATTTTCCTTTCATTTTTCATTTTTTGTTTTTTGAATAAGGAAAAAGTTAAAAACATTTTTATTTTTATACAAGTTTAAAATTATCTTGAAAAAACAAATATAAGGTGAATGACAAAATAAGTCTTTTTATTTGTCTTATTTTAGGGATTTCTATATAAAAAGGAAGGCAGGGCTTTAACTTAGGTTTAGACTCTTAGGGTTTATTTACATGCTAGGTTCAAAGGTTTGACCATATAAAGACTTCCAAATTATTCTTTATATCATCGTCCATTATAGACTAGTAAGACACCATAATCCTTACCTACCATTATAAGCTCAAAAAAGGGGTTCCATTTGAGTGAGAGTTTTCGCTAGCTCACACAAAGGTTATTACTTATTACCTAACAAGAGTGTAGGTACTTACTTTCTCCTAAGAAAGGACAGAGCTTGGGTCTACAGCTTATGTATGAATACATGTGTGGTGCATAAAGTGACATGCCAATCCAAATAATCAAATAAATTGGTACACATGTAAAATCAAAATCTACAAAATAAACAAATAGATTAGGACACAGAAAAAATCATAAACTACAAAATAAACAAAAGGGTTAGTGCACATGAAAAATAATAAATAACTACAAAATAAAAACCATTAAAGCAAGGCTTAAGATAATAGATAACTAACTAATGGCTGAACTCTTTAAGGTCCCTACTAAAGTCACCAAACAATCATAACGTTCAAGTCTGAGAACTTGTCAATTAGACACAAAAAATATGAAAACATCAACAATCATTTTTATCAAGGTATGATTGACCACTTATGTGGATCAATCCCTTTTAAGGTTACCTTAAGTGTAAACTAAGGGTCCCTAAAATGGGTAGATTTAGGTTTACATCAACAAAACTAAATTCGAGAGTCGGTTACGTGCAAGGAAAGTTTTAGTACCCCATTATATGCAAAATTAGTATCAAATTAGTTTTATATTATCTTATTTAAGCTTTAATTCAAATGGTTTCTATTCTTTATTCTTTATTTTTATTAGTTTTGATATTTACATATTAGAAAAAAGTCCTCAGGCTTTCACCAAAAATGAAAATTTTCTTACCTCAAATGTATTTAAGATAAACTCGTTGTTCACTTAAAGAGGCTTTGTCATTGGATTTATTAAATATCTTATGAAAAATTAGATCCCAAGTCCTCTTATTTATTTACAAAATTTTGTCATAAAAAAATACAATCAAAATATCATAGAAAAATATCATGCAATAATATCATAATAAAAGTCATACAAAAATATTATAATAAAATCATGCAATAATATCATAAATCATGCAAAAGTATCAAAATAAAATCAAGTAAAAATATAATAATATCATGCAATAATATCATCAATCATGCAAAAACAAATAATTCATACAAATAAAATTCATATAAACATCATGCAAAAATATAGTAATAAATCATGCAAATAAAATCCATGAAAAATATAATGTAAAAATATATATTATAATTATTCATGCAAAAATATCATATAAATATCATGCAAATAAAATATCATAAAAATCATGCAAAAAGTAAAAATGCAAACAAAACTATAAAAATCTTACCAAAGTGTTTTTTCTTTTTTCTTTTCATCATCATTTTAACTCAATCACAATTAAAAAAAAATACTAAAACCAAAAATAATAAAAATAAAACCAAAAATAATAATCAACAATAAAAACCAAAAAAAAAAAAAACTTACGTTGAGCTAGGTTAAGAAACGGGTCAAGCAAATTTAGGCACAGATCAAACCTTCTCCAAATAGTGTTGTTTGCTCTCAGTATTTAAGCTAAAAACCCAAAGCCTTAAGAATTTTCTTCTCCTTTCTATCTCTAGCCCAAAAACTTCTCTCTCGAAACTTAAAGCTTTGTGTTACTTGATGATTTTTATTGTTTCAATTGCTTCTTGATTCATTGATTGTTGGTGATTTTTTACCGAGAATTGAGCTCTTTATATAGGGATTGAATCCCTTTTCAATTTCAAAAATTTTAATGCTAATTAAATTTTTCAAGATCTTGTCAAAATTTCTTTTCCTTCTGGTAGAAACTTGATTCCCAATAATTACCAAAATCAAACTCAATCTTTAAACTTAAAATTTAAATAAAGTCACAATCTTTAAAAAAATCAAAATTTATATTTTTTCATTTTACCAAATAGCAAAACAAAAATAAAAATGAAAACACTTTTGGGCCCCTAAATTTGGACTTAAAAAATACTTTTAAAATCCAATATCAAAGTGTAATTTGAGACCTAATAATATATATGTATATATATAACTCGAATAAAATTGGATGTCTACAGGCTTAACCCTAAAAGATTTGTTAATTCTCCAATTTCATCCCAACTCTATCATGATTGAAGAGAAGAGCAATAATGGTGCATCACCACACCAAGCCTAATTTCAAATTTTGAAGAAAAAATTGGTAATGCTGATGCCAATACTTTTTACTTTGAATTAAAGTCCAAAACTTTGAATTAAGTCGTTATTTTGGCTTGATTGAGGCTTTAATTTGTTGAATTGGTTTAGATATATAAATTGCTTTTTGTTGTTCTAAAAATGTTTTGTTATGCAATTTCATTTGCAGCTTTGTTTCTCCAACAGTCTTCAATACACCAAGAAGGAATCACAAGCTGGAAGAAGCACAAATATTAGTGGAAGCACTTAAAAAATTATATGAGGAGCAACTAGCTGAACAACTTTAAATGTTTGAACAAGAACGCAATGAGTTGGTGGAGCGTCTTGCAGTAATGGAGGCAATAATATCGGGACCACCAACAACCTCAGGAAATTAATACAGAGATTTTCAAATTTTTTTATATGACAAAAAATTTTTAAAATATTCTCAAATCATTGGAGTATTTAAAGAATATTTTTAATACAAAATAATTTTATTTTGGACTAGGAAATCAATAAGAATTGTTTTTTAAAGGGAAAATGAGTATTTGAGATAATAAAATAAAAGAAAAAGATTTTGATTGTAATAAAATAAATTAAAGGAATTATTTTTAAATTAAAATTATAATCATTTTAATTAAGATTAAAAGGTAATATGTGATTAATTGTTATAATTTCTTTTTTTTGAAATGAGAGCTTTAAGGTTAAAGAATAATATGTTATTAACTGATACTGTTGTTTAAAATGAAAGATATAAATGTTATCTTTTTTCATAAGTATTCATACTTTTGAATCTAATTTTAATTTTTCATATTTAAATTTATCTTTTAAATAATCTTAATTAATTTTAATATTTTATTAAAAGAATAATTTTTTTAAGTGAATAATTACTCATAATAAAAAATTAATTATAACTCTATTATATTTTTAAAATTGTTGAGTTTTTGGACGAAAATTGTTATAACAAGTGGGTTATTTTGGATCAAAAATTATACTGGATTGAGTATGTATGGGTTGGCCGAATTTTTAGAGTTTGGATCAATTTTTGACAATTATTGCCAGCTATTATTTGTGTTTTACTATATTTTTTTTTTCTTCCATCAACACTTCTAGAAAACTACTGCACCTTTTGCAACTAGTCAATTTTTATATGCACTGTTAGTCTGTTACTAGTTTAAAATATGTAAAAATCTTTTTCCATAGGTCCCTCCGGGAAGACTTTATGTTCTTATATAAGCAAAAACATCTGTGATTGAATGAGACATCAATCTACAAACTTTTGACACAGCAGAAATTCTAACTTGACGGGTGTTTTAGGTCCACTTGTGGGACAACATTAATAAATGTTGAATTAAATTTTCTGTGAACTCGAAATACTGGTATGCAGACTAGTTTTTTGTTTGTGATCGGCCAGAGTTAATCTAGTTATCAAGATAAATATTTAATTATTTTATAAACAAAAGTGGTAAGTTGATAATAAAAATATATTATAAGTTGAAATTTAAATTTAAGACTTATTAAATATTATATTTATAAGAATATTTGAGAAACTCCAAATTTACAAATTATTTAAATTCACAAAGGTTTTTCCATTAAAGAAGTGACAGATGAAATCTTAGACTGATATTTTGAAATTTTCTGATAAAATCCAGCATATGGTTGTGATGCTTTGCTTGTTATTAGAAATATTAGTATTAGTTTTTGCTTTCCACTAAAATAATTCTCAAATTGAAAGGCATAATCTACTACTAGTTAGAAAATATTTTAAAGTTTTCCCCTTAATTTGGAAAAAAAATATATTTACTCCTAAAGTTTGATAAAAAAAAATCCTCTTTTTCCGCTTTTGTTTAAAAAATACCCATTCTTACCCCATGAATTTAGATAAAAATGTACTAAATACCCTTTTTTTTAAGAAACAAAATGCTTTTGGGATTGCAAGAGGACTCCCCTATTTACATGAAGAATTCAGCACAAAGATATTCACTGTTATAGGAAGCCTCAGAACGTTCTGCTGGATGAGCATTATAATGCAAGAATTTCTGACCTTGGATAGGCAATGCTTTTGTTGTTGAATCAGAGCTAGAACAGATCAATAGTACTGCTATTCGAGGAACAAAAGGATATGTGGCACCAGAATGGTTTAGGAGCCTGCCAATAACTGTGAAGGTTGACTTATATATAGCTTTGGAGTGCTGCTGCTAGAACTCACACGTTGCGGAAGAAGTGTAGTTATATCAATAAATATGAGCAGTTGCAATTGTGCGTAAAGTTATCATATGATATGACCAAGTTTTGCATTTGCACAAAAAAAAAAAAAAAGACCTTCCATTCCAACAGCCGTGTTTTATTTCTGCTTGTACTTTTCAAAACTCTGAAAATCTTTTGGTGAATGAAACCGCTGAACTGGACCCAATCTTATTCATTAGTGCTTGCTTTGCTCATTGTCATTTTCATCAAAAGCTTATCGGCTAACACTGTTGCTTGCTTGTGCAGTGAGAGAGTTAGAAATAGATCAGGTTTTAGACGGAGAAACCTAGTTCATTAATAAAAGAGGAAAAAGGAATTTCACTAACTTCTTTTTTTTTTTTGATAAATTTACTAACTTCTTGAAGTAATGGTGTAAAATATTCAGGTAGCATGTATCCAAAACCTGGGACATTTTTATTGTGTTATTATGCCTGGCATAATTAGTATGATCACCACTTAATAAACTACATAAGCTCGGCTGCAGTATATGAGTTTTTTGCAAAATGTTGCAAATAGAAAAGTGCAACCAATAACAGCAAAACATTACAGCTAGAAACATTGAAGTTGTTTTTTTTTTTTTTATTCAATGGAATTAATTAGTGGTCATGGACAAGGTGGAGCAGGAACCTGAATTATTCCCTCAAGCTTCAGTATAACTTGCTTTATGGTGGGTCTGAGAGAGAAGTCTTCCTGAATGCACCATATCGGGACCATAACAAACCTCTCCAGCTTCATCTCGTCACTTAAGGCCTCTGCATCATTGTCAACAAGAGCATCTAAAGTGCCTTCGAAAAAGCAATCACAAGCCCAATCTGTCAAAATTGCTTTCTGTACTGCCCCATTATCCATTGCTACATTTCTTCTACAACAGATGATTTCTAGCAGTAAGACATCAAAGCTATACATATCAACCTTCACGGTTACAGGCACAGTCTTGAACCATTCGGGTGGTAAATGCCCTTTTGTTTCTCTGATAGTAGTATTAGTATAGGATTGATTGTGTTAGGAATGTGGGGTCTAGCCCCATTTGTTTTTGGCCAATTAAAGGCCATAAGCCTTTTGTTTTTTAACAGAATTAAAGCCCTACATAATAAAAGGTAGGGGCTGATTTTTTGGCCTGAAAAAGGAAAAATGAGTGGCACCGAGAAGAAGAAAAGAAAGAATAAGACAAGAAAGACAGAAAAGAGAGAAGGAAGAGCTATTGGTTGAACAAAAGTTAATTTGAGGTCTGATTGAGCTTAAATTTATCAGCATGTTCATGATTTAGTGCTTTACATTTTGAACGGTGGAGATGAGGTTTGATGCTTTCTAAAAACAAATTTATAGTATATTTGTTGAATCATCTATTTGGTTGAATTTCTCCAATTATCTCTCTAATTGTTATTTAGCTCTAATTTTAGTTAAAAAAGAACTTTGTATATCCATTATTTAATAGTGGAGATTTTTCTGATGGCTCGTGATCTTTTCCCTTTACACTTGAGGGTTTTTCACGTTAATCTTGATGTGCTTTATTTTTCCTACATTGTTGATTATGATTGTTGTCAGTTTGCTGTGGGTTTACTATGATATATTATTTATGCATTGTTGTGTTTATTGCTACAGACCCAATATGTGATATTAGAGCATTGGCTATTTTTTAGATATTGATACAGTAGTAACCAAAGATAAAAGTAAATTCTGTTTGCGATCATGAAAGGTGATACGTGTTTCAGGATAAAATTGACAATATCAAATTAATACGTGTTTCAGGATAAAATTGACAATATCAAATTATTTAATTTGGAAGCCAAGGATGAAGGATCATTTATATTGCAAAGACTTGTATAAGGCAATGTTGGATAATTTGGCTAAATCAACATATATGAAAGATGAAAGCTAAAAAAAGGTAGGCAGAAAGACATGGCTACAATTAAAAAAGTAGTTGATATTAGCATGTTCCATCATGTAGCGAAAGAGACAGATGCCCATACCATTTGAGAAAAATTAGCAGCATTGTTTGAGGAAGAAAAGCATGAATAAAGTTATATTTATTAAAAAGCTTGCAACTTTACAGTACATGTATGAACAATTACAAAGCACTTGACTGATTTTCAAGATATATTCAATTTTATGACTACTATGAAGCTTAAAATGGATGATGAAATGAAAGTGTTGTTTCTTTTAGGTTCATTGCTAGATTGTTAGAATACTCTAGTTGTGACTATTCTTAATTCAACTCCTGACTACGAGGTTACATTGGAAAGGAAGGTATGCTTAATGAAAAAGCAAGGCGAAATATTTAGACTCTAGGAATCAAACTCTTGTCACAAAGAACAAGCATAGAAACATCGATTGAGGTCAAAACTCAAAAAGCCATAGTAAGTCTAAACATAGATCCAAGTCCAAAGATAAAGAGAAGTGCTACCATTATGATAAACCTGGTCATATAAAGTGAAACTATATCTTGTAGCAATAGTGGAAAGATGAGAAAGGCAAAAGCGTAGATGATGGCGATGTTGCAATAGTAAATTCAGATAGTGATTCAGTTACTTTGATTTGTACTCGTGGCAATTGTAATCATATTGGTGATCCTGACATTGAATGAATAGTTGATACATAATAGGCATAGCATTGTGTTCCTAAAGAGGAGTTATTTAAAACTTTAGTTGCCCTAAGATGGAAACAAAAGTCCATCACAAATTGTTGGGGTCAGTGATATTGTTGTACAAACTAATACTAGCTGCATGTTGACTTTGAGGGATCCAGACACATTCCAAATATGAGAATGAACGTTTTTGCTACTAATGTCCTTGATAAGGAAGGATATAAGAGTCGATAAAAAAAGAATAGTGAAAGCATCTCAAAAGATCTATAATAATTACAAGAGGAAAACTATACTGCATAATGTACAAGACATAGATGCAATTGAATGACAATTAAATATATGCCATTGAGGATGATGCTTTAACAAATTTGTGGCACAAAAGGCTAATACACATGAATAGGAAAGGATTATAGGTTTTGGCAAGGCAGTTTCTCATTTCCTTGACCAAAGTTATGTCTCTCTGTTCATGTAAATATTGTTTGCATGGTAAGCATTGTAAAGTTTCCTTTCATAAACATTCTTGGAAGAAAAAAATATATATTGTAATTGATTTATTCTAATGTATGTGGTCCCATTGAGATTGAGTCATTAGATGGTAGTAGGTATTTTGTTACTTTTATTGATGATGCTTCACATAAGACTTGGGTATGCAAAAATTCATTATTGTATTTATTTCTCTCTTAATATCTTTCTTAACTTTGATTTGTACTTCAAAGTAGCAAATACCCAACCTTAAAAAGGTTCTTTGAGTTTGCAAAACAATTCAAAACTTGTATTGCAAAGTTGTGAGCTTAAAAGGGAGGATAACCTTTAAGAGATTGTGTTGTTGATTGTATAGAGCTTTGAAGAGCTAGGTTATAGCATTCAACACATAGTGGATTGGACTCCTTGGCAAGTAAGGTTAAGGGATATGATGTAGATGCCTTGATGAAGAATTGAACCTTTATAAATTTCAATGTTTGATTCTCCAACTCTACCTCTTTACATTTTGAGTTGTTTATATTGTGCTTATTTGTTTAGAAATTGGTATTTGTGATTCTTGTGTTAATTGGTGTTCAAATTGTTAAAATTTATAATTAACCAATTCACTCCCTTTTGATTTAATTGAATTCTTTGAGCTAACAATTGGTATCAGAGTTAGTACTCTTTTTTTTATAGGGTTAACAACCTAAGAGTGATCCTAAATGGCTCAAAAAAATATGCTGATGAATGAAGAACAACCATTTACAAGTTAGAAAGTAGAAAGAATTGTGTTTAATGGCAAATGAAATAGTTGCTACATTTCTCGATGGTGAAGGCCATTCCATTGTAAGATCTACTCTTTTTACTGGTGATAACTACTCATATGGAAAAACAAGAATGAGATTGTTTATTGAAGAAAATGATTATGAAGCTTGGAGAGTTATTGTCAATGGTCCTCAAATTCCATTGAAGAGGGTTAAAGATATAGAGGTGATCAAGTAAGAAAGTGAATGGGATACTAATGATATTAAGATGGCACAATTTAATGCCAAGGCAATGCATACACTTTTTTGTGTATTGGAGGCTAATGAGTACAATAAAGCTTCTTTGTGTAAAAGTGCAAAGGAGATTTGGGAAAATTTGGCTATTACTCATAAAGGTACAAATCAAGTAAAAGAGACCAAAATTGGCATACTCACTTATGATTATGGGTTATTCAATATGAAACTGAAAGAGACCATTAGTGAGATGTCAAACCACTTCATCGACATCATTAATGGCTTAAAGGCTCTTAGAAAAACTTACTCAAATGTAGAGATAGAGAAGAAAATTTTGAATAGTCTATTAAAAAGTTAAAAGGCTAAAGTGACAACCATTGAGGAATCCAAAAACCCCCACACCTATCTAATAGGAAGAAAAGGAAAGCAATGAAAAAGATGAAAATTAGAAAAAAGAAATGGTTATGTTTGTAAAAAGGTTCAAGAAGTTCATGAACATAAACAAATTCCTAAATTAAAGAAGGCC
Organism: Durio zibethinus; assembly: GCF_047325235.1. Lineage (NCBI taxonomy): Eukaryota > Viridiplantae > Streptophyta > Magnoliopsida > Malvales > Malvaceae > Durio > Durio zibethinus. The sequence goes on along the minus strand of NC_143174.1, from coordinate 7,519,157 downwards.
ACAAAGGGAGTTCATTAAAGGAGAATCAAATAGAAAGGATAAAGACCATGTGGTATACTATGAATGTAACAAACCAGGCCACTTCAAGTTTGATTGTCCTTTGTTAAAGAAACAAAATGCAACAAGGCTAAAAAAGAAAGCAATGGTGGTTGCATGGAGTGGTCGTGACTTTTCCTATGATGATAATGAGGAAGTAGCCAATTAATGTCTCATGGCTTTTGATGAACCTAAGGTAAATTCTAACTCAAATTATTTAAATTCTTATACTTTTGATGAGTTACAATATGCATTTGATAAATTAGTTATAGAATATGAAAGCATGAACATGAAGCATAGAAAAGCAATTTCTAAGTTAAAAGTAATGAACGAATCTTTGATTAAGGCTAAAAATGAAGAGAAGGAAATTGAGGTTTTAAAATTGAATATTAATGATTTGACTAAGAAAAATATGAATTTATATAATTCCTTTTCTATATTTTATATAGGTCACCAAAAACTCAATGTTATGCTTAAAACACAAAAAGTTTTCTTTTATAAAGATGTATTAGGCTACAATGGTGGTAATAAAGAAACTTACTTGAAAATTTTTCTTAATAAAAATGACTCATCTAATACATATGCATATCATTATAAATTGGGTCATTTTATACAATCTTGTTCCTCGAAGAAAATCACTCATAGAGGTAAACTTATTAGAAGTGTGTGAATTCTAAAAGAAGTTAGCACATCTCAAGATGAAATTACTAAGATGAAGTAGACTCTCAAAGATACAAAAATTGTAAGCATTAACATTCAAGGACCCAAGAAATTTAGGTACCTAAAACAAAATTTTGATTATGTTTTTGTAGGAAGATGAGCATTACTACAAGGAAAATTCAAGCAAGAACAATCCATGATACCTTGATACTGGATGCTCAAAACACATGACCAGAGACAAGACTCAATTCAAAGACGTAAAGCCTAAAAATGGAGGAGATGTTACATTTAGGGACAACTCCAAAGGCCAAATTAAAGAAATTGGCTTTATTGGTAACGATTCTTCTACTACTATTGAAAATATTTTACTTGTGAAAGACTCAAGCATAATTTACTTAGCATTAGCTAATTGTGTGATAAAGAACTTAAAGTTGTGTTTGAATCCATGTGTTGTCAAGTGATTGATATCAAAATTATCAAACTAGTTTTTATTGGACATCACCAAAGAAATATTTATGTGGTGCATTTGGATAATCTATCTTCTAAAAATGTTTGTTTTATGGCTCAAAAAGAAAATGAAAGTTGGATTTGGCATAAAAGACTTGGACATGCAAGTATGCATGTTATTTCAAATTTTTCTTAAAATGATTTAATTGTTGGTTTACCAAAATTAAAATTTGACAATGACAAGTTTATGATGCATGTGCTTAAGGAAAACATAGAAATGTGTCTTTCAAACCTAAGAATTGTGTATCAACCTTTAGACCACTTCAACTACTTCATATTTATATTTTTAGTCCAACTAGGATAAGAAGCCTTAGTGGTAAACAAAATGAGTTTGTTATTGTTGATGATTTTACTATATATATATAAGTTCTCTTTTTTTATTCAAAGAATGAAGTTTTGAAATAATTCATCACTTTTAGCAAACAAATACAAAATGAAAAAAAGATATTCAATCTCTAGTACTAGAAGTAACCATGGAAAAGAGTTTTAAAACCTTGGCTTTAATGAGTTTTATAATGAAAATGGTATTAGCCAAAATTTTTTTACTCTTAGAATTCCTCAACAAAATGGGGTAATAGAAAGAAGAAATAGAACTTTAGGAGAAATGGCTAGAACCATGCTTTGTGAAAATAATTTACCTAGATATTTTTGGAAAAGAGCCATAAATATCTTTTGTTATATTATAAATAAAGCTATGATTAGGCCAATTTTGAAGAAAACTCATTATGAACTTTTTTAAAGGAAAAAGGCCTAACATAAACTTTTTCAAATGGATGTTAAGAGAACATTTCTAAATAGTTTTATGAATGAAGAGGTATATATAGAACAACCTCTCGGTTTTGAAAATCCAAAATTTCCAACTCACGTTTAGAAATTGACGAAAGTTTTATATGGTTTAAAATAAGCTCCTAAAACTTGGTATGAAAAATTATCAAAATTTTTAATTGAAAATAGTTTTAATAGAGAAAAGGTTGATACTACACTTTTTATTAAAACAAAAGTATAAAACATTATCATTGTACAAGTTTATGTTGATGATATTATATTTGCAGCTATTAATAAATCTCTTTGTCAAGATTTTGCTAAGACAATGCAAGGTAAATTTAAAATGAGCATGATGGGAGAACTCACACTTTTCTTGAGGTTACAAGTAAAGCAAACAAAAGATGGCACTTTCATCAATCAAGCCAATTATATCAAGGATTTGTTCAAAAGGTTTGGAATGGAGAACTCAAAGCCTCACTTAACACTTATGAGCATTTCAACAAAACTTGACAAGGATGAAGGAGGTAAATGTGTTGATTCTAAATTATATAGGTCTATGATTGGTTCATTGCTATATCTTACTACAAGTAGACTCGATATAATGTTTAATGTGTGCTTATATGCTAGATTTCAATCTTCACCTAGAAAATCACATTTACATGCTATTAAACACATTTTTAAATACCTTAAGGACACTCTTAATCTAGGCTTATGGTATCCAAAAAGATCACCTTTTGCTTTGCATGCTTATTCCGATATAGATTTTGGTGGCTATAAAATTCATAAAAAAAGCACTTTTGGTATTTGTCAATTGTTTACAAATATGCTCATATCATGTTTTTTTAAGAAAAAAAATAGTGTTGCTTAATCCATAACTGAAACCGAATATGTAATGGCCAGTAATTGTTGTGGTCAAGTTTCATGGATTAAATAATAATTGGAGGATTTTGGAATTATCATGGATTGCATTCCCATAAAATGTGATAATACTAGTGCCATTAATCTCACAAAAAATCTAATTCAACACTCAATAACCAATTACATTGAAACTAGACATCATTTTCTTAGAGATCATGTTCAAAAGGGTGATGTAGTGCTTGATTATGTTGACACTTTACATCAATTGGCTGAAATTTTTACAAAGCCTCTTGATAAAGATATATTTTGCACAATTAGAAGTGAATTCGGTTTAATGAATGCTCGTTGAAATGCAATTCTTGATGTTTGTTAGTATATTTGTGATAAACTTGAACAAGTGTGTATTTATTTTGATATATTCTTATTAACTTTAATAATAATCATGTTTGTGATTACTTGATGCAATTTTGAAATGATCATATTACATAAATTTTTCCCCCAAAAAAATATTTTTATCCAATAAAAAAATGGCTACATGAGAACTGATTGATCTTATAAAAGATTGGATGGATAGGTACATTAACTTTAGCCAAAAAGAAAACCAAGAAAATGTGACTCGATCGATCCCCAAAAGGACCCAATTGATTGGTCCAAGGCTTGCATCACTAAAATGCTCCGTTTTGAATAAAATTCTTTTGGTTGTTCTTCTACAAACCAAACCAAACCATTCTCTTACTTTTCTCTATTTTATTTTTTTACTCTTCTTCAGCCCTAGGTTTTCAACTCTCAAATCCTCTCAAATTCATCAATTTCAACCAAAATTTCTTGCAAAAATCATCATAGTTCATTGATTTTTTACAATATTCTCTTCAAGTATCATCAAAATATTACAAATCATCTCCCTCACATTTGTCTCTCTAATTTTTTATCCCCATTTGTGCTCTCTCTCAAAGTTAATCTTTCACTCAATCTTTTTTTGTCTCACAAATATATATTACTTCCTATCATCTACATTCTTAATTTCCTCCATCAATTTCATTAAAGCCTACTTATTTTTCTCATATCCAAAAATTCCAATTCTTCCATGGCATCTAAAACAAGACCCTCACTTGTCACAAGGAGAAATCTACCAAAAAGGCCTCTAACTTATAAATCAAGCCTTCTTTCAACCAAAACTTTGAGAACCCTGCAACAAATGAGAGATATGAGACTCATTTGGCTTATAAAGAAGTCAAGTAATGAAAGGTAATTAATCTTTATTTCCTTTAATGTATTTAATTTCCATATGTTCATGTTTTTAAGGATTTTGGTTGAATGAACTATTTTAGCATGGATGGAATTGTTTTTGAGAATCTAGTTAGGGTATCTACAGTAATGGAAATTGTATTAAGGTTTATAGACATGTGAATAAGTATTATACGAATAAATTTAGAACATATTTGATGGGTAAAGAAATTATAGTGCATAAAAAATTATTAACTAAGGCATTCATGCTAGATGATGATGAAAATACAAACACTAGATATGATATGCTTAGATTGACTCAAGATATTTTTTAAAATGATGATTTAAGGATTATTCCAACTTAAGCTTCTAAGTTGTCTATGCATGATAGATTACTTAATCTTATAGTCACACATATGTTAGCACCCTTCGGAACCTAATACTCTACCATTAGGAAACAAGAATATTGGTAGATGTATAAGATTAAACATGAGGAGAAACCTAATCCTGTGCACTTCATTTTCAATGATATGATGAAGGTTACTCAAAATAGGGATTACACTTTGGTATATAGGATAGCCATTAACAATCTACTAAAGAGGTTGGGTATCAATACTACAAGTGATAGAGAGATTGTATTCGATCCTATTAGTATTCTTGAAGTTCATACACTTCATAGTACGAAATATACTCAAAATGCTGCAAGCGTGTGGATTAAGAAGAATGAAATTGGAACTAAGCAAAAAAAAGAGCATGAGGTTCAAGATGTTCCTTAAGAAGGCCCTTCTAGTCCACAAATTGATACCCAATATGCTTTGCAATTTCTTATAACTCATATGAACAATTTACACTCATTGGTTAGGGATATGAAATCTAGACTGGAAAACATAGAAGTTACCCAAATTAAGTTGGTTTTACAAGTTCAACAAGTGATGACTGAAATGGACAAATCAAGATTGCGTAAGAGTAAATTAAGCATTGTTTTCATCATTTTCCTCGTTATCCTCCTTAATTTTAACCTATCCTTGATGCCAAGCCAAACTGTATTTCCTACATTTTTATATTTTTAAGTTTTTAATTTTCTTAAAGACAAATTTTATTGAAGCATCAACATTGGCACTTTGCATAGTTTTCTTTAATGGCATGAACATCTTTTTTTATTATTTTATGCTTAAGATATTGTGGCCTTGAGATATTGTGTTGCTATGAAGTTGCTATTGTATTCATAATTGTGATTATATTATAATGCTATGATAGGTTATAGTATTGAGATTAAATGATATAGAATTACTATATCAAATTATTGCCCTGAATTGATTGAGCAAGTTGACTTTGTAGGGATTAGGTGAATGATATTGGCTCTTTTTTGTTATGACAAAAAAGGGGGAAAAGTTTTTGTATTATGAAAATTTGTTAAATTTCCATATTTGCTTATATGTTTCTAGCATAATAAAAAGGTGAGACTTGTGCTTTAATGAATATGTGATATTTTGCTAGTGTTTATATCTTATAAATGCTCTTGATATCATGATATACTTAATGAAATGGATGAATTTCCACATTGTATACTTGTTGAAAGCTTGTTGAAAAATGGCTCTTTAATTTTTTTTAATCATGCTTATATTTAGGGGGAGCTTATTTTTCAAAGAGAAAAATGTTTTCAAAGCAAATTTTATCTATTGGTTTTGTCATATAAAAAAGAGTGAGATTGTTAGCTTTGAAAAAAATTTTGCTAAAATTAAATTAAAATTGCCTTGAACTTAATTTGAATATTTTTCTAGCCCTTTGTCAAGTGGAAATTTATTTTGGAACAAAAACAATCCTTCTTCATGATTTAAAAATAAAATTGGCCAAAAATGAATGGAAGGGATCGATCCCCTCACCAAAAAGATCAAACACATTTTTGGCCAGTAGGTTGCCTCATGGGATTTTTATGAAAACCAATCAATCTCCCTTGTATGGATCGATTGGTACAAAGGTTTAAAAGACAAGATTGATATCGTTATTGAAGGAACAGATTCATTTTTTGGTCATAAACAAAATGGCTTTCAAAAACACGAAAAAGGATCGATCACCCAACCTAAAGAGATCGATCAGGTTTTTATAGGATTGATCAAGTGAAGCCTTTCACATCAAAGTTTGGCTTTCCAAAACATGAACTAATCAATCCCTTTTGGTACAGGATCAATCAATTTGGCCCGACAAGCTTGAATGATCATTTTTTCTTGTTGATTTGCAGAAGCTCCAAGCATTAAATGAAACCAATGACTATTTTCCACTCTCTATATATAAAAGGAGGTTTCCTAACACATTACAAGCCATTAAGAACCAAGTAAACTTATTGCTTCCATCCACCATCTTCTCCAAGTATTGCAAGAGCACTTTGTTGTGTGAAAAGTGCAAAAAATTCAATCTTCTATTTCTTTCTCTCTTGATATCCTTCATAACCTTGATTTGTACTTTGAATTAGAAAACACCTAACCTTAGAGAGGTTATTTGAGTTTGCAAAAACACTTCAAAACTTGTATTGTGAGGTTGTGAGCTTAAGGGGAAGGATAACCCTAAAGAGATTGTGATGTTGATTGTATAGAGCTTTGGAAAGATAGGTTGTAACATTTAACACATAGTAGATTAGACTCCTTAACAAGTGCGGCTGAGGGAGAGGATGTAGGTGTCTTGAGGAAGGACTGAACCTCTATAAATACCGATGTTTAATTCTCCAACTCTACCTCTTTACATTTCTAATTGTTTTTTATTGTGCTTATATATTGTGTTTATTTGTTTAAAAATTGGTATTTGTGATTATTGTGTTAATTGGTGTTCAAATTGTTAAAATTTATAATTAACCAATTTACCCCTATCTTGGTTTAATTCAAGTCTTTAAGCTAACATATCTTACCAAGATGCAAATACTTTCTACAAAAAATGCAACTGCAAATATCTGTCCTAATAAATTAGATGCAAATGTCCTTTTTCATCAGTTTTCTTAACACATGCAGAAATCTTAATTAAATGATGCAAATGTTTACAAATGTCTTGACCAAATGATGCAAATGCATCGTTCTAGCTGTGATGCAAATGCAATATTCAAGCAATGATCTAGGCACTCCCCAAATGATGCAAATGCATGAAATGCGATTGGGTCAATATACAAGTGCACAGGCCATACAAGTAATAATAGTAGCCTTTTGGTCAAGATATCATCCCATAGAGATTTGGTAAAGAAATTTCTAGACTAAGAATCTATTATCACCTTACCCTTCTAAAGTTGGTTATACAATACAAGCATGCAATCTAATTATCTACAAAAATAAAACTGAAATAAGTATGAAAAACATAATACTAATTAATATGAGAAAATGAGCAAAAATAATAGGTAAAAAAAAATGCTAGAAGTGTAAACTACAGTAGTTAAACTAAAGGAATTCATATTTGAAAGAAGAATTATGAATTAAAACCACAAAACTCACCTATTAAGTCTAAACTGAAACTAAGGTGCAAATTATGCAAACCGTAGCTATTAAAGAACAATGCAAACTATTATTCAATGATTAAACCGAATCTAAATAGCAACAAAATTCATGAAATCAAACTCAAACTTGCAAGCACTAGTGAAGATCTAAGGTGAAAACAAATTTGCAATTTATATGTGAAGGTAAAGTTACAAGACTTAAAGTGTAACTTTATACCAAAAATGAAAGAAAACAAATTCTAAAAATTTAAAATTCATTGCTGAAATATTGATTAAATTCAAATGCAACTCCATGAATATAAAATGAACATGGATAGAAAAATAAAAGAATTGAAATTGAACGTGGTATGCAAAAAATAACTAAAAATAAAATGCAAAAATAAACCAAAAGTATGAAAAACCGAATTTGTTTGGCAATTTGGAAATCAATTTTGAGCTAAAAATTTGAATCTCTTTTGTGCAAAATCACATGAACATTAAGTGTGATCTTGAAGATTAACTAAAGAACAATATGAGATATCAAAGAAAAGATCAAAAACATAAAAGAAATTGTAGTAAATCACTTGATCAATCCAAAACAGATCGCAACATGTATTAAAACACTACTAGTGTGTGAGCATAAAAATAAAGATCTAAAAGTTTTTAGAGAACATGAACTAAAAATAAGCTAAAGTAAGATTCAACAATGAGTTTTCTATAAGATTTAATAAAAAAATCCACAACAAATTAAAGAAGGAATATCTTAATGAACTAACAAACTAAACAGTACACTAAATTGTAGAAAACAGAGTATGTTCAACAATTTGCGTCTAAACAACAACTAAATTCAAGTAAATAAATGCAATCAATCAAAATATAATAAGTGAAAAAGTAAAACTAAAATTTTAGAGTGAAAAAGAAGCAAACAAATTGTCTAGAGTAGAAAAGATCCCAGCATCAAACTAGTTTTCACGTTTGGTACTATACTGCCACCTTATTCTATCTGGAACTTGCAAGAATTAACTGGAATAACTGAGATTGGATTTGAAGCTGAAATTTTACTAGATTGTAGCTGAATGAGTATGAAACTACAAAAAAATTTGAGCATAAAGGAGTTAGAAATTAAGGAGTTTCGATCAAATCATTGAAGCTAAGTTAGGTGCATGATTTCAAATCTAAATTTGAGATTAGTGAGAGATCATAAGAATTTGAGCAAAAAATCAATAGAATTTGAGAGTTTCATTGCAAAAATCTTAAAGAAAATTGAAAAACACTTTAGGAAAGTGAAAATTCCAGTAAGAATCAATTAAAAAAGCTAAAATTAAAAACTGTTTGGCAAGTAAGAAAATGTAAGAAAATGAAATATAGAAAAGTAAAGTGTAAAAAATTAAATAAACAAAAAATATAAATCTTAATCTAAAGTCTAAGCTAAAGTTTTCCTAAAATAGCTGGCTCTCATCCTATTTATAAGTAGGTGAGCGATGAAATAAACCGCAAAATATCTCTTCAAAATATCTGAAAATGAGAGGTCTTTTAAAGACTTCTTTACTTCTTCCTTTATCCATTGTACACGGCTAGTTGTAGCTTTTTTATTCTTCCTTGGTTGCAATATTCCTTTCATGCATTTTACCACTCCAAAAAGTCCAAATTATAGCCGATGAGAGCTCTCTAAAATGCCATGTCAGCAACTCTATTTGGCCTTTTTCAAATTACCAAAGGATGGCGCTAACTTCTCATGCATATGAAGCTTCATTCCATGCCACAAGCTTTGCTTCCTTATGCGTCTATTTTTGCTTCATCCTTCTTCATTTGGCTACCAAGAATTCAGTTTATTCAATGAACAAATTTATCATTAAAAGCAATAGAAAAATTCTAGAAATAAACTAAAAAAATTGTAAAAGAAAAGACCAAGAAAACTCCTTTAATAGGCAATGTAATTCAATGACACTAGTTTGGCCTTCACTAATCTTTTTCACCTTAAATCCTCAAAAATATATCCAAATTGTCCAAATTTTGTCATTTTCTTTATTTTACCTATATATGAGAAAAATGTACACTTAGGAATATTTATGCCATAATTTATAAAGAGCAAGCCAAAATATAAGGAAAATTGCATTAAAAATGAACATGAAAACACTAAAATTTTAGTGCAATCAATGGTACAAACAATAATGCAAATGCAATATTCAAAATAGTGATTTAAATATTCACCAAATGATGCAAGTGCATGGTACAAACAATTATGCAATTTACAAATTGCTTAAATGATTCCAATGCATTACTCAAACAATTATACAAATGCAATTATGCAAATACAATTATCAAAACAAAGCATTTTTGTTGCCATAGAAAGGTCACTCTTGTCACATTGATTTGGAAATCATCTTTCTTCCATCCATCAAAATTCATATATGGAACTATCCAAATTTGAAGTTTTTCAAACACTCCTAAAAGAATGGCAACTCCAATTACCCTAAAATTAAAAAAAAAAATCCCCCACAACAATTTTCTATGTATCAAAATGTATCAATTCTTTTAAAAACATGTGACATTTTAGATCTCTTAAAAATTAGTGATTACTACTTAGAATGAATTAGGTGAATTGTATCTTAGTCTTTCGAAAAGGACAAAGGTTTGGCACATCAGGATTTCAGTTAATAAAAAGGACTTTGTTACTGAATAAAAAAGGGAAAATCAATCTTTCTTTATCTTGACTCACAAATGAAAGTTTAAATTTATTGAAAAATTATTTGTTTTAAAGCATAATCCACTTTGGCACTCAATTAGGTTCTTAATACGTGGCATTTTAACAAATGTCAAGAGTAATTGTAATAGGCTCATAATTTATGGGAAAGAAATAAAGGCTCAAATTTCAAAAAAAATCTTCAAATTAGGGTTCATCTTTTTGGATTTTTCAAATGTCTTCATTGTTCATTGGTTATTTCAAAATCCCTTCCTTTAATGAAATTGCTTGAGTTGCTTTCAAACTTGCTCTAAACTGTCTTTCCAAGTTTTCACACTAAAGCTTTATTAAATCTTATTTTTTTTCTCTTTTTTTTTTTATTATTTCATCATACATTTGAAAATTCAAAATTTATCTAAAATCAAAAAGTGATGGCAATTTCCTAAAGAAAAGTTTTGTAATTTAGATATCATCACATGATCAAAATGGGTTTTTCAAAAGACGTAATGTAAGCTAGGGTTTGAGATTTTGAAAGAAAGGATAAATAAGCCCAAAAATATGTTTAAAGCTAATAAAATCAAGGATTATTCTTTTTCCCAAAAAGACATTTGTCATTTCCACTTTTTAGAACATGCATTTTCATCTTTTTTTTTTTTCTTTCATTTTTTTCCTTTTCTTTTTTCTTCTTTTTCTTTCATGTTTCCACTTCTTGACAAATTGAGTCCAAAATTTGGAACTTAGCTTTTGACTATAAGCACTATTTCTTATCTTTAACTCTGGATCTAATGATTTCTCAAATAAATCTTTTTTTCATACTTACCTCTCAGTGTGAAGGGTGATTCTTGGTTAAGACTTTTTTAAAAAAATTCAATAGGTTTAAAAGGATTAGCAAATGGATTTTTTTTTTTTTTTGTGAAGAGAATATGAAAGATAGCCATCTATCATATCAAATATTAATACTTCTAATGAAAAGCAATTCTCAAGCGAAGATTTTTTTCTTTTTAATTTTGGAATCATTTGAATATCTCATATGCTTGATATTACAATTAATTCTCTCTTTTTTCCATTTTTCTTTTGTTTTCTCATTTTTTTATAACTCAAGCTCAAAATGTATCATCCTAATACTCCAAATGAAGTCTTAATAAATCATCATTTTCACAACCCACACTAAATGTTTGTATAATCTCCCTTCAATAAGAAATGAAATCAATGCTATCCAAATCAAAAGATATTGAAAAAATTGGATAATTTGTCTTTTTAGTAAATTTACCCTAAGATGCAGCCAAAGGAAAATTTTAGGGTAATGAATGAAAGAGAAATAAAATCAAAATGTCACCTTTTCAATAATTATGCCCCAAGGAAGAAATCAAAAAGTTTAAGCTTTGCGAAAAGACTTGGGTAATGATGTGTTTAGAATAGTCTGGATACTTATTAAATTATCAAAGTCTAGAATCTTTAAGGGAAAGCCTCGTGTATTGGCTTACAAAGAATTTTTCAAAAAAGATTTTGCAAATTTTATTACTCATATCTTTAATGAAAATCATTAACTTGGAAATCTCTCTTTGTTAAGTGAAAAGTAGGATTATGGGACTTGAGAAGTCAAGTTCAAAATTATCTTAACAAAACATAAATATAAACAAATATAAGGTGAATAACAAAATAAATCCATTCATGTATCATATTTTAGGGCTTTTTATACAAAGGGGAGGGATAGGGCTCTAACGGCTCGGATCTTTAAGGTTTATATACATGATGGGTTTAAAAGCCTTGACAAACTAAAGGTTCCCAAACTGTTCTTTACATCATCATCCATTAAAGACTAGTAAGGCACCTTAATCTTCGCCTATCATTATAAGCTCAAATGGAAATGATTCAATTTGAGTAAGAGTTTTTGCTAACTTACGCGGAGGTTATCACCACACAAGAGTAAAGGTACCTAGTCCCTTATAATAAATGACAAAACTCGAGTATACAGTTTATGAATGAATGCAAGAGTAATGTGTTTAAAGGGACATACCAAATAATCAAATAAATTGGTGCACATAAAGAAAAATTAAAATCTGCAAAACAAATAAGAAATCATAAAAAAATAGGTTAGTTCACATGAAAAAATCACAAATAATTGCATAATAAAACCATTAAGGTAAGGCTTAAGGTAATACACAACTAACTAATGGCTTAACTTTTTAAGTCCCTAGTGGAGTTGCTAAACTGTCATAACATTTAGGTCTAAAAACATATCCATTAGACACAAAAACTATGAAGTCACTACTAATTTTTTTTACCAATGTTTGATTGGCTACTTATGTGAATCTACCCTTTTTAAAGCTATCCTAAGCTTGACTAAAGACTCCAAAAAAGACTAAATTTTGGTCTACATTTACAAAACTAAGGTTCAGGGTGGAATACGTGTAGGGAAGGTTTTAGCACCCCATTACGTCCAAAATTGGTACCAAATTAATTCAATGTTATTTTATTTAAGTGCTACTCAAAGATGATTTTTTATCATGCAAATAAATAAATTCCAATCCTTTATTTATTTACACCACATTGTTATACAAAAATTCTATAAAAAAATCAAATCATGCAATTATGTAATCATATAAATACGAAAATATCAAACCAATAAATATTATATAAAAAATCATGCCAAGACATCATGCAATAAATATAAAAAATATCATACAATAAATCATGCCAAAATCACCCAAAAATAATCATGCAAAATTATATAATAAATCATGCAATTAAATTAAACTGATGCAAATAACATATTAATAATCATGCAAATATATTAAATCATGCAATAATATTAAATCATATAAATAAATAAATAATCATGCGATAATATTAAATCATGCAAACAAATAATCATGCAATAATATTAAATCATACAAGTAAACATCAAGCAAAAATATATATCATTAAGGTAAAATATCACCAAAAAAATCATGCAAACTAAAATCAAAATGTGCGAATAAATATCATGCAAAAATAAAGATTTCTTTTTTCTTTTTCTTTTTCAAAGTAATATAAGAAGAAAAATAAAAAACAAAATTAAAACAACAAATAGAAAATAATAAAAACAAAACAAATGAAATAAAAGACTAAATAAAAGAAAAAAAAAACTAGGCAAAGTGGGTTGCACTACAACAATTAAGATTTTTACTGACAATTTTATTGTGACCGTGAGTAATTTTGTCATAAATAGTAGATTTTTTGTGACAAAATTTTCTTATGACACTATTATAATAAATAATTGTGACATATAGCTATTCGGTCACTAATATAATAGTAATTATGAAAGCATAAACTTTTTCACAATTAAATATCACTATAAGTATGTTCTTGCGACACAAATTTATTTGCCGCTATAGAATTGTCATTGATAAAGTGCAAAAATTTGCGCCAAATGATTTTTGGCTAGAAGTAATGGGCTAGTGATGAGATATAAAATGGTCACTACTATTGAACATTATTGTGACAAAAAAAAAAGTTTGTCACATAATACTTTTTGTTTTAAAAATTTTTGTCACCATTAAATGTAATATATCATTGTAGACTATATGTCATTACGATTATAAATTTATCAGTATGATTATTGAAATCAACACTATTAAAAAAACTATAATGACAAGAAATTGGTTTGTCATAATTTATATTATAATTTAAAAAATTGATTTTTTTACAATAAAAATTTGTATATTATTAAATTTATTTTTTATTGCGATAAAATTGGTAAAAAGCTTTTAAATATAAATATATTCAAGCTACTAATATTTTGGTGACTTAATAAATTTTGTCACTAATACAATAGTGATGAAATTATTTATGACAACAAGTGACGACTTTAAAATTGATCACTATAAATAAGTGACTAAATTTTATACGTTTAGTAAAAAAAAATTTTCTTCATTAAAAATACTATTTCTTGTAGTGTCGGGTCAACTATTGGTATCATAGGTTTTGGAACCTAGATCAGCTTCTTTCTTTTCAAATGACAACATTTTGCTTTTGTCATAAAACATCAAAATCAGCTTTTCATTCCCATTTTACTCTTTAGCTTCTTCCATTTAAAGTATCAGATTATGTTTTCCTTCTTTAATTAAAGAACACCAAACCAAAAACATCAGTTTCCAATGAAACCCACTGTAGCCTTCACTGATTGATTTTATTGCCTCTTTGCCATTGCCGAAGACCCTAACAGTAGCCTTACCTAATTACTTTTCACTTTTTTCTTTTTCCCTTTTTCTCTTTAAAATGCCAAAGCCATAATCCATAACCTCCAAAAAAACCTTTGCCTTCATTTTGTTTTGCACTCTGACTTTGTGAATTAGGTTGTTGGTGTTGCTAAATTATTTGAAATTGTTTATTTAAAACCCCCTTTGTTTGCTATGGCTTTGCTGAATGGTGGGCCGCTCTGTTTGTCCTCTGATGGGTTGTTGAGTATGTGTTGCCAGTTCTGGGTATATGATATTGAGTTAATTGTGTGCTTGTCAAATGTCAAATCTGTTGTGTGATGGCTACTAAATGGGTCTTTTCTAGGTCTGGTAATTGCCAATTCTGGGTTCACTAATTGCTAATTTTTGTTAAGGTTTTATCGGTGAATTCTTTGCTGCTTATGTTGTGAAATTTGGCTTTAAATTACTTGCTGATTTTTATTGCTTGATTTTTCCATGGCTAAAATCTACTAATTGCTTCTCTGTTGAATTGCTTATTGATTGATGCTTGTTGTTGTCAAATTCTTTTACTCTTAATCTTCTCTTCACTTACTTTTGTCTATGTTAGCTAGTTTTTTATCTTGATGAATTTTGTTTTCTAATTAAGGTTGTTGGATCTATGTTGGCTATTGGGAACTGTGGGTGGATTTAGTTTTGACTAGAAATTTTGGCTTGAGTGCATGTTTTATCTTTGTATCAAACTACTATTGAATTTTATTACTTTCTATTCGCTTCTTTTTGGCCATAGAGAATTGTTTAATCAATACTTACTCTTTGCTTCTTGAAACACCAAAATCTTGCTACCAATTGCTTTTGTATTGACAAAACCCCGAACAAAATGGGGTATCTACAATAACTATATACACAATTGAAAATGTAAAGATTACCCTTAAACAAATGAAATAATGTACATACAAAAATATTTACATAGATAAATATATATATGTAAATATATATATGCAATATATAGTAAGAACAAAAATTCATATTCATAACTATGTACAAAATTAAAAAAAAAAAAGTAAAAAAAATTACTTTTTAATTTACAATTAGGCATTCACATCTTTTTATATATGACAAAGTGAAATGGAATATTGCATGAGTGACTGAACGACAAAAATATATGTGCATATACATGTATATAATGGATATGACCCTAGATCATATAACAAAAAGATAATGCATTCAATTCAAAATCTCATTTATTTTTCTTTCATTTTTCATTTTTTAAGAAGGAAAAAATTAAAAACATTTTTATTTTTATACAAGTTCAAAATTATCTTGATAAAACAAATATAAGGTGAATGATAAAATACGTCCTTTCATGTATCCTATTTTAGGGTTTTCTATACAAATGGGAGGATAGGGCTTTAACTTAGGTTTAGATTCTTAGGGTTTATTTACATGTTGGGTTCAAAAGTTTGACAATCTAAAGACTCCCAAATTATTCCTTACATTATCATTCATTATAGACTAATAAGACACCTCAATCATTGCCCACCATTCTAAGCTTAAATAAAAAGAGTTCAATTTGAGTGGAGTTTTCACTAGCTTAAATAGAAGCTATCACCTCATGTGTAGGTACTAACTTCTTCTCAAAAAGGACAAAGCTCAGGTCTAGGGCTTATGTATGAATACATGTGTGGTGTGTCAAAGGACATCCTAACCCAAACAATTAAATAAATTGGTACACATATAAAATTAAAATCTACAAAATAAACATATAGATTAGTACACATAAAAAATCATAAACTACAAAATAAACAAAAGGGATAGTGCACATGAAAAATCATAAATAATTACAAAATAAAAACTATCAAAGTAAGGCTTAAGATAATAGATAACTAACTAATAGCTTAACTCTCTAAGATCTTCAGTGGAGTTGCCAAACTATCATAATGTTCAAGTCTCAAAACCTGCCAATTAGACCAAAAGAAATATGGAATCATTAATAATCATTTTTATTTAGCTGCAATTAGCCATTTATGTGAATCTATCACTTTTAAGATTATCCTAAAGGTAAACTAAAGGTCCCTAAAAAGAATAAGTTATGATCTACATTAATAAAACTAAGTTTGAGAGTCAGTTATGTACGAGAGGTTTTAGCACCTTATTACGTACAAAATTAGTACCAAATTAGTCTTATATTCTCTTATCTTAGGCTTAATTCATATAATTTTTTTCATTATTTATATTAATTTTGACATTTAAATATTAGAAAAAAGTCCTTAAGCTTTCACCAAAAAAATTTTTTTTCTCACCTCAAAAGTATTCAAGATAAACTCGTTATTCACTATAAGAGATTTTGTCTTCAGATTTATTAAATATCTTATAAAAAATTAGATTCAAATTCCTTTTATTTATTTACAAAATATTGTCATACAAAAATACTATCAAAATACCATAGAAAAATATCACGCAATAATATCAAAATAAAATCATGTAAAAATATAATAATAATAATAATAATAATAATAATAATAATAATAATAATAATCATGCAAAAATAAATAATTCATACAAATAAAATTCGTATAAAACATAATGCAAAACTATAGCAATAAATCATGCAAATAAAATCTATGCAAAATATCATGTAAAAATATATATTATAATTATTCAAGCAACAATATCATATAAATATCATGCAAATAAAATAAAAACAAAACTATAAAAATCTTACCAGTATTTAAGCCAAAAAACCAAAGCCTTTAGAATTTTCTTCTCCTTTCTCTCTCTAGCCCCAAAACTTCCTCTTCGAAACTCAAAGCTTTGTGTTGCTTGATGATTCTTATTGTCTCAATTGCTTATTGATTCTTTAATTGTTGGTGATTTGTAACTAAGAATTGTACTCTTTATATAAGGATTGAATCCCTTGTCAATTTGAAAATTTTGAATGCAAACTAAATCTATCATGATACTGTTAACATTTTTTTCTTTCTTCTATATTCTCAAAATTTACCAAAATCAAACTCAATCTTTAAATTTAAAATCTAAATAAAATCATAATTTTTTTAAAAAGTCAAATTTTATGTTTTTAATTTTACCAAAAAACAAAATATAAATAAAAGTAAAAACATTTTTGGGTCTTTAAATTTGAGCTTAAAAATAGTTTTTAAAATCTAATAGCAAAATTGAATTCAAGATCCAATAATATAAAAAAAAAAATCCGAACAAAATGAGTATCTAGAGGCTTAACCCTCAAAAATCTGTTAACTCTCCAATCTCATCCCAACTTTATCATGATTGAGGAGGAGCAATAATGGTGCATCACCACACCAAGCTTAATTTCAGATTTTGAAGAAAAAATTGGTAATGCTGATGCCAGTACTTGTTACTTTGAATTAAAGTCCAAAACTTTGCATTAATTCATTATTTTGGCTTGATTGAGGCTTTAATTTGTTGAATTGGTTTAGATATATGATTTTTTTTATTTGTTCTAAAAATGTTTTGTTGCTTGATATAATGAAATTTTCTTTTGGAGCTTTATTTCTCCCGCAGTCATCAATACACCAAGGAATCAGAAGCTGGAAGAAGCACAAATATTAGTGGAAGCACTTAAAAAATTATATGAGGAACAACTAGCTGAACAACTTTAAATGTTTGAGCAAGAACGCAATGAGTTGGTGGAGCGTCTTGCATCAATGGAGGCAATAATATTGGGACCACCAACTGCCTCACTACCTATACTCACTTCTGATAAAGGTAGTTGTTCAACTAATAAAAAAGCGGTATAAGTAAATGTAGATGCAGATGACGATAAAGGTTAAGAAATGTATGAACTTGGAGAGATAAGTGCAGTTCAGGTAAAAATTAGTTCATGTGCATCTTATTTACTTGTGTCATAACGGTGAATTTTGGATGATGGGATATTTAAAGTGATTTTCAAAATTCTTTAGACAGAAATTTTTTTAAAATATTATTAAATTGTTGAAGTATTTAGAATAATTTTCAGTACAAAATATTTCAATTTTGGACAAGAAAATAAGTAAGAATTGTTTTTTAAAGGGAAAATGAGTATTTGGGATAATAAAAGAAACGAAAAAGATTTTGATTGCAATAAAATAAATTAAAGGAATTATTTTTAAATTAAAATTATGATTGTTTTTATTAAGATTAAATGATAATATGTGATTAAGTATTATATTTTTTTAAAACTAAAATTTTAAGATTAAAGAATAATATATTATTAATTGATATCATTTTTTTTAAATAGAAGATGTTAGTGTTAATATTTTGTTATCCATAAATGTATTTTTAAATCTAATAAAAAGAGAAAGACTAGATTGAAAGATGAAGAGTAGACAACAAGATAAGAATACAAAGAAAAGAACCAACTATTTCCACCATATCCCATGTTAGAGACCTCAAATTTTCTAACGTACAGAAAAGAAGGGCACTGAAGCGTAGAAATATACAACACAAACTAGAGAAAGAATTGACAGAGGTGTCACATTCATTGGGACTTTTTTTAGAAAAATAAATTTTATTTTAATTAAATTAATATATACAAAATTTCCAAGTCTTTTCCCTCTCATGCAGCCCTACCCCACCAAACACCGTCTTTAATGTCTCATTTCGTACTCGCTTACGTCCTAAGTCATTTTCAATTAATAGCTGCATGCTCCTTTCGACGACCAAAAGTAGTTTTTTTGTCATTCTTTTGAGTGCTAAGATTGAATTTTGTCATGATTTTTTTTTTAATTTTTTTTTCAATAGTCTTAAATTTTTAAAAGTTTGGTTAAGGAGTATCTATAAATAATGATTAAAGATAGTTAAAATATTTAATAATTTAAAATAGTTCTTTCCTTAAACATCGTTAACCATTGCCACTTAACACCAGTTAACAATTTTCCCTTTATAAACCTAATAATTCTGATTATATATCCAATATTTTTTATTTCGAAATCTCTAAATTAGATGTTTGGTTTTAACCGCTGGCGCCGGATGTCCCCTTGGAGACAGCTTTTCCTCCTTTTTTTTTTTTTCATGGCTTTGGTATTGAAAAGGTAGCATAAAATTAAAGCTTTAGATATATGGTCGATATATGGCAGTTAGAGAAGCACTTTTTACCTCAATTGCCACAATTTGATTAATGAGCATTTAAGCCTTCCTTTCAAAATAAAGGAGTTTGAAATATATTTTATTAAAAGAATAATTTTTGGGGGTGAACAATTATACTAACAAAAAAATTAGTTATACATCTATTAAATTTTTAAAATTATTGAGTTTTTGAGAGAAATTTGTTATAACAAGTGGGTTATTTTTTATCAAATTAGATTGGATTGAGTTTGTGTGCGTTAGCCGAATTTTTTAAGTTTGGATCTATTTTTGACAACTCTGGCCAGCTACTATTTGTGCTTTACTAGATTTTTTTTTTTTTTCCTTCCATCAACACTTCTAGAAAACTACTCCACCTTTTTCAACCAGTCAATTTTTATATTCACTGTTAGTCTCTAAAATACGTAAAAATCTTTATCCATGGGTCCCTCCCGGAAGACTTTATGTTCTTAATGAAAACAAAAACTTTTATGATTGAATGAGACGTAAATCTAACAAACTTCTGACAGTGCAGAAATACTAACTTGTGGGACAACATCAATAAATGTTGAATTATTTAATTATTTTGTAAACAAAAGTCGTAAGTTGACAAAAAAATATTGTTATAAGTAAAATATGAATTTCAGACTAAATGTCATAGTTACATGAATAAACTATTTAAATTGACAAAGAGTTTTCCATGAAAGAGGTTACTGATGAAATCTTAGATTGATATTTTGAAATTTTTTGATAAAATGCAGCATATGGTTGTGATGCTTGGCTTGTTATTAGAAATATTAGTATTAGTTTTTGCTTTTCACTAAAATAATTTTCAAATTGAAATGCATAATCTACTACTAGTTAGAAAATATTTTAAAGTTTTCCACTCACTTTAGAAAAAAATATATTTACTCCTAAAGTTTGATAAAAAAAAAAGAATTTCTCTTTTTCCCCTTTAGTTTAAAAAATACCCACTCTTACCCCATGAATTTTGATAAAAATATACTAAATACCCTTTTTTTTAAGAAACTAAATGCTCTTTATTAATTATTAATCATTTGTTTGTCTATTTACTATTTTCTCTCTTTTACTCAAGATTTTTTTTAATTTCTAAATGTTTTAAAATTAGCTTTCATTATAATTAAATTAAATTCTTGTTAAATAATTATATTCTATTCTAATACATGTAAATATTTTTAACTTATCTTTAATTCAATTATATATTAATTTTTAGATGAATTTATTAAATTATTTATTCAAAATAATACCATTATTTAAAAAGTGATGAAGAAATTAATTAAAACCAAAAAATAATAAAAGAGTGAAAAGGAAGGAGAAGAAGAAAAGGAAAAAAAAATGCTTTTGGGATTGCAAGAGGACTCCTTTTTTACATCAAGAATGCACCACATAGATATTCACTGTGATATGAAGCCTCAGAACATTCTGCTGGATGAGCATTATAATGAAAGATTTCTGACCTTGGATAGGCGATGCTTTTGTTGTTGAATCAAAGCCAGACCAGACCAATAGTACTGCTATTCAAGGAACAAAAGGATATGTGGCACTAGAATGGTTTAGGAACCTGCCAATAACTGTGAAGGTTGATTTATATAGCTTTGGAGTGCTGCTGCTAGAACTCACACGTTGCGGAAGAAGTGTAGTTATATCAATAAATATGAGCAGTTGCAATTGTACATAAAGTTATCATATGATATGACTAAAGTTTTGCATTTGCACAGAAAAAAAGACCTTCCATTCCAACAGCCGTGTTTTATTTCTGATTTTACCTTTCAAAACTCTGAAAATCTTTTGGTGAATGAAACTGGTGAACTGGACCCAATCTTATTCATTAGTGCTTGCTTTGCTCATTGTCATTTTCATCGAAAGCTTATCGGCTAACACTGTTGCTTGCTTGTGCAGTGAGATAGTTAGAAATAGATCAGGTTTTAAACGGAGAAACCTAGCTCATTGATAAAAGAGGAAAAAGGAATTTCACTAACATTCTTTTTGTTTTTTGATAATTTTACTAACTTCTTAAAGTAATGGTGTTAAGTATTCAGGTAGCATGCATCCAAAACCTGGGACATTTTTATTGTGTTATCATGCCAGGCATAATTAGTATGATCACCACTTAATAAACTACATATGCTCGGCTGCAGTATCTGAGTTTTTTGCAAAATATTGCAAATAGAAAAGTGCAACCAATAGCAGCAAAACAGTACAGCTAGAAACATTGAAGTTGTTTTTTTTATTTATTTATTCAATGGACTTAATTAATTAGTGGACATGGACAAGGTGGAGCAGGAACCTGAATTATTCCCTCAAGCATCAGTATAACTTCCTTTATGGTGGGTCTGAGAGAGAAGTCTTCCTGAATGCACCATATCGCGACCATAACAAACCTCTCCAGCTTCATCTTGTTACTTAAGGCCTCTGCATCATTGTCAACAAGAGCATCTAAAGTGCCTTCCAAAAAGCAATCACAAGCCCAATCTGTCAAAATTGCTTTCTGTACTGCATCATTATCCATTGCTACATTTCTTCTACAACAGATGATTTCTAGCAGTAAGACACCAAAGCTATACACATCAACCTTCACAGTTACAGGCACAGTCTTGAACCATTCGGGTGCTACATACCCTTTTGTGCCTCTGATAGCAGTATTAGTATAGGATTGATTGATCCCTAAAAGCTTTGACAGCCCAAAGTCAGAGATCCGAGCTACATAGTAGTCATCAAGAAGTATGTTTTGAGGCTTTATATCACAATGGATTATTTGGGGGCTGCATTCCTCATGCAAGTAAAACAGTCCTCTTGCAATTTCCAACGCAATTTGTGTCCTTCGGCTCCAGCTGGGTTTTAGATCCCCAAAGAGAAAGCTAGCTAACGTCCCATTGCTTAAGCACTCGTATACCAGCATTCGATGTTGACCCTCATCACAGTATCCAAGCAACTTGACCAGATTCTTATGATGTTTTTGAGCAATCGCACGCACTTCAGTTCTGAATTCATTGTCTTTGTCTTGAACCACCCTGTCTAGTTTCTTAACTGCAACACCAATTGGATCTTGAGAATCCGTTTTTATTACCCCTTTATAAACGATGCCAAATGATCCCCTTCCCAGCTCCTCCTTGAAACCATCTGTAGCTTCTTCGAGCTCCTCATATCTAAAATACCTTAAACTGCTTTGTATGCCATTTTCGTTTATGTGATTTCTAGTAATCTTTTTGTGATACAACAAAAATGATCCCATACATAATATCCCAACCAATGCTAAATTGACAAACACAGAGCTACCTAAGAGCACTGAAATCAGAATTATCAATGAATTTTTGTTCTTTTTTACGTATGAGAATGGCATTGGAGGGTTTTTGAAGGCAAATTCAGGTTTTCTTACTTTGAGGATGGAGATGGAATTCACTTGTCTGTCCTGTCTCCCGTATGGAAGTGGTAGTGACTTCTTCCAACAGCCGTTCTCATTGAATACCGCCACAATACAAAGACAATCCTGCAAACAATAAGTTTTGCAGTCTTTTAAAGAACTGCAAGGGGCAATCAACTCATAATCGGAAGTTGGCCAATCTGTATTTTGCATTTCCACTAAATCGTATAAATCTTCTGTATAATTATGGGCATCTGCTTCACAACCCTGCATGAAATCTGCTTGGCAGTTGCCATACTCGTCATTTGCATCAGATAAAGAATACCTTGGGGGGCATTTGCATGTTGGCCTTTTGTCGGCTTTGAGTGTACAGATACTATTGAAGCCACAAGTTCCACTTCCCATATCTTGAAAATCAGTCGTGCAGATATTATCTGGAATGGTCTTAACGACAGTCCAATTTTCAGAGATGCCAGTGAAATTCTTCGGATAATTAGATAGGGTCAAAACACCATCAAAATTGAGAGTTACTCTGTAATAATAGTCTGCAGAGGGATCTAAATCTTCTAAGCTTAGTAAATATCTCTGATTGTTGTTTCTCAATATGTAAAAGGAACCATCTTGATCAACCTTCACTTGGTAACCAGAATTCGATGAATTTTCTGCATCACGAGTGCCACTAATGTAATATGCAACATAAGCAAAATTGGATTGCAAATTTATGGTATTGAGCACAGCATTTCCATCTTCAAGCAAACGAAACTGGAATCTTCCCTTTGAGAAGTTGTTCTCTTTATGCCGAGAAGAAAGCAAACTTTTTCGGCTCATTACCTGAGTTGGTAACAGTGTATCAGTAGGATTCCCGAAGCTCTCCCACAGTCGTTGAGAAACAGTACCATAAACAACAAAATTGCCTGTATCATTCATTCCAGCATAGGCAACTTCACCGGTGGCAAAATCTGATTTCCATATCACTTGATCATTAGGATCACTGAGAACTAGTCCGCGATCAGAGGTTAACTCCACCTTGGATCTTCTTGGAACAGGGTTATCTCCATTTGCATACCAAACTATGGTGCGGCTTGGTATTTTATAATACCATATGGCAAGTAGGAAAAGTTCTTTATTTTCAAGTTGGTAAAATCCGAAGGCAAACTCATTGGAAGGTGAAATCCAAGGTTTTGCACTGTCAATCGCTGCGATGGTGGTGCCGACCCGGATATTGCTTTCAGTACTTTGAGCAACAACAAGAGGTAGGAGAAGAGATAGGCAAACTGACAGGAAAGGAGAAAAAACTGAAGCCATTGATGAACGTGTATTGAGTTTTAGATGGATTGAGTTGCCGTGAAGAAGAGACCTTTGACATATAAAGAAGCTTAGAATGACTAAAAGTCCAATAAAATTTAGACGCGTATTAGGGGACATGACCACAAATTCTTATGGTTGATCGTTTGCTTGACTTTTCTTTCTTGTAATTTAAGCACGAAAAGATTTATGAAATGCAAGTGAACTTATTTCCTTTTTTATTAAAATTATATTACATAATTATATTATAAAAAAAATCAATCAATTATTAGGCGTGATATGTATGAATTTATTGTAAAAAATATTTAATTTAATTATCAAATTATCATATGATGTATATTAAATTATTGATTTTTTAATAATATTGTTACATATGATTTAAATGAAAATTAAATAATCATCCTTTTTTTTTTAAAAGTGCATTTGGTACAGGAGAATCTACAAATTTTTTCTCGAAATCTTAATGGTGATATTTGATTCTCACGTTTAGTTCAAGATAATCTATTTACGAGAAAAAATATCAAATTCTCAATAGTACCCAAAATCTCAGAATTAGCACTAAATCTCTTTCTAGAAAGCGACGAGGGCGAATTTTTTTATCATGTGCTCTTATCATCCTTCTCTGATACAATTGACCATGATAAAGTGCTGTAAGCCTTTTCTCTTCGATGAGGCTTAATTGCTCGTAATGATTTTAGATCCATTCTATTTTTTTTAACTCTACTTCAATCAAAACTCTTAATAAAGGAATTTTCACTTCAACCGACAGCACAATTTTCATTCCATAAACCAAAAAGAATGGGGTGGCCCCAGTAGATGTTTGAACTAATATTCTATAAGCGTGTAAGGCAAAAAGTAACTTTTCATGCCAGTCTTTGTAAGTATTAGTCATTTTCTCCATAATCCTTTTGATATTCTTGTTTGCGGTTTCTACTGCCCCATTCATCTTCGAACGATACGATGCTAAATTATGATGATGGATCTTGAACTGAAAACATATTTCATTCATCATTTTACTATTCAAGTTTCGACATTATCAAAAATAATCATCTCTGAAAACTCATATCTGTAATTTATCTTTTTTTTTATTGAATTTGCATACCACAAATGTAGCTTCTACCAACTTCGTGAAATAATCAATCATCACAAAAATGAATCTATGTCCGTTTGAAGCTTTTGGAGTGATCGGGCTAATGACATCCATGCCCCACATAGAGAATGGCCATGGATGAGCCAAAATGTGCAATGCTAATGGAGGAGCATGAATTTTATCAGCATAAATCTAACACTTATGACATATTCTAGCATAATCGATACAGTCACTTTTCATTGTCAATCAATAATAGCCAACCCTTATAATTTGTCTAGCCATCATGTGACCATTTGCATGTGCCTCTCAACCCCTATCATGCAGTTCTTCAATAATCATTTCTGCTTCAGCCAACCTTCTAATGATTTTTTTATCATTTTCTGTTGCATGCTTCGAGTATTGCTGACTTTTGATATATTGAAGAATATTATGATACCATAGATTCCTATCAACTTCTTTTTCAACACCTAAGCAATGTACTAATACATTTTTCATGTCCAGCTTGATGGGTTGGATATCAATATTTGCACCTATTATGATCATTGCAGCCAAAGTAGCCAGTGCATCAGCAATCTAGTTCTTCTCTCTAGGTAAATGCTCGAATTAAACTTCTTCAAATTGTTTGACTAACTCAAATATGTATTTATGATATTGGATCAACTTTGAATCTTTAATTTTTCATTCATATCATAACTGATAGATGGCTAATGCTGAATCTCCAAATACATCTAACACTCTGATCTTTCTTTCAGTTGCTGCTTGCAAACCCATAACAGAAGCCTTATATTCAACCATATTATTTATGCAATTAAAATTTAATCTAGTTGTGATAGGATAATAGTGTCCATTGGGAGATATCAAAATAGCCCTAATACCATGACCCAAAACGTTAGTAGCTCTATCAAAATACATCTTCCAAGACTTTTCAATAGGTTCATTTTCTTCAATGACTATCACATCTTCATCAGAAAAATCTAGCTTCATTGGTTCATAATTTTTGGTTGCATGGTTAGCAAGAAACTTGGCTATTACATTTTCTTTAATTACCTTTTGAGTTACATAGATAATATCATATTCTGAAAGCATAACTTGTCATCGGGCTATTCTTCCTATTAATGAAGGCTTTTTGATGATATAATTGATAGGATCTAACTTTGCTATAAGTCAAGTAGTGTGATAAAGCATGTATTGCTTGAGCTTTTGAGCTGGCCAGGAAAATTCGTGATATATCTTCTTTAATAGTGAATACTTGGACTCATAATTGTGAACTTTTTTGCTCAAGTAGTAAATTGTTCATTCCTTCTTATTGGTTTCATCTCTTTGCTCCAACACACATCATATTGAATTTTCATGCATGTTAAGTATAAAATCAAAGGCTTTCTCAAAATTGATGGCACCAACACGGGTGGATTTGACAAGTATTCTTGATTTTATCAAAAACTTCTTGGCATTCATCATTTCATTCTCCTGGATCATGGTTTCTAAAAAGCTTGAAAATGGGATCACACTTAGAGGTGAGTTGAGAGATGAAACGAGCAATATAGTTGAATCTCTCTATAAAGCCTCGTACTTTTTTTGAGGTATGAAAAGAGGATAAGTTCTGAATAGCACATATATTATCTGGATTCATTTTTATTCCTTTTTCACTAACCATAAAGGCTAATAGTTTTCTTGATTTAGCACTGAACGTACATTTAGCGAGATTCAACTTCAGTTGGAATCTTTTCAACCTATCAAATAACTTTCTGAGATTCACTACATGATCTTCTTCTTCACGAGATTTTACAATCATATTATCCACATACACTTCTATCTTTTTATACATCATGTCATGAAAGAAAGTTACCATTGTTCTTTGATAAGTAGCACAAGCATTTTTCAACCCAAAAGACATGACTTTGTAACAAAATTTCCCTCACACGGTCACAAACGTTGTTTTCCCCATATCTTCTCAAGCCATCTTAATCTGATTGTAGCTTGAGAACCCATCCATAAAGGAAAATATGGAATGCCTAGCAGTGTTATCCACTAGGATATCGATATTAGATAGAGGAAAATTATCCATAGGACTCATCCTATTTAGATCTCGATAATCAACACACATTCTCACCTTTTCATTCTTTTTGGGAACAGGTACTCTATTGGCTACCTATCGTAACAGTTTTGGGACTGATAGACAAATTTGAAAAATAAAAGAATGGAGTCACCACCAATCTTTTTTGATTACGTGTGATTTGCCACTTATTAAAACTTACCATTTTAATAAAATTTCAGGATTAAATAAAATTTATTAAAAAGATAATTTTAAGGTGTACAAAAAATAGTTTAGGTTCAAGAATCGATTATGCGTGGGGAAGAATTAGCACTCCCATAGCACCTATTTAAAATGGTACCAACTAATTATGTGTTATATTTTAATATTGACTAAAATGGTCTTACTTTTGGTATTTAAAAATTAATTTGCTTAATTTTCTTTAAAAACCTATTTTTATTTTTTAGCAAGCCTGAAAAATAAATAAGAACCTTCTATTGAAAAATTCCTAAAAGTATACTAATACTCTAACAATATTAAGAGGAACCATCTGACCTAAAGAATTTTTAAGAATCGTTACTCAAAATTCTCAAAAATCTTATCCTCGGTGGTTCATATTTATTTTCAGCATTTATTTAAAAATATAATATCTATAATTTTAAAACAAAAAGTATTTTCTAAAAACTCATTTCTATAAAACGAGAAATCTTTATCAAAAATTAATCTAAATGCTCCAATACATTGGCAGCATTTTAGATACATTTTTTTACCTAAAGATTCTCAAAGAATCACTACTCGAATTTCTTTAGGATCTCATCTTAGGAGATTTTTCGTCTGTTTGATTTTAAAAATTATTGAAAGTCATGTAATAAGATATTTATCTACAAATAGATTCTAGTTTGTTAAGAAAACTGTTCAAATTATAAAAATGAAAATTTTTCATATTAAAAAAAATTCTAAATATTCAAGTACTTTGGCAATTTTTAAAAAACTTTTCTCACTTAGAGAATTCTCGAAAATCACTACTCAGACTTCCTAGAGTCCCATCATCGAAAATTTTTATTTGCACAATTTTATTAAGAAATGCATGCTTTTATAAATATTTATTATCTTTTCAAGGGAATTATTCAGATAAAAAATATTGAAAAGAGTTTCTAAATATTCCAATACCTTGGTAATTTTTAGAAGCCTTTTCTCACCTAAAGAATTCTTGAGAATCTCTACTCAGACTTCCTGAGAATCCCATCATAAAAAATTTCATTTGCATTTTAAATTATGTAATGCAAACAATAAAGTAGAATATGCATACAAAAATATAACACTTATTATGTTTTTATCTTCTTTAATTGTTTTCTAACCAACACTTTTGAAAAGAACAAAGTAAATAAAAATTTTGCTAAAAATTTTCCTAGATATCCCGATACTTTGGTGGTATTTTAGAAAAATTTTTCCCACCTATAAACTTTTTAGGAATATCTACTTGAACTTTCTTAGAATCCCATCCTTGAAAACTTTTATTCACTTTGTCCTTTCTTACTTAATTAAAAAAGATTATCTAATTTTTAAACTTTTATCACACCAATTTTATTACTAGAAGAGTTGTTATATGTTATTATTAACATCTATCAAAATTTAGGAAAAATTGACAAATGAAACTTTTTTATTGAATATTTTTTAAATACCCCACTACTTTGATAGTATTTTTAAAAAAAATATCCTCACCTAGATATTTTAGAGAATCACTACTCAGATTTCTCTAAAATACCATCCTCAGAAAATTTCATTCAATTTATTATTATTAACAAATGAAGAACAATTTTACATTTAAAACAAATTAAGGTATAAAAACTAAATTGCATAAAGATTAAAGTGAATATGGAAATTTAACCAAACTAGCAAATGAAAGGAAAATGCAAGGGATTTAAATTATAATCATATTTGAAACAACATTAGAGAAATATAAATGATGATATAAAACATACATGAAAGTAAGCCTTATTGTAAAAATTTCAGCATCTTTTCAAAACTTTGTAAAGTTGTAAACAATCCAAAGGAAGAATAAGATATGATTTTGAGTTAGGTGAAACAATACTACTAACAAGTGAAAAAACTAAAATAGAAAAAAGGAACTCTAGTCTTCCCATAAGCATTCATCATAGCATAACATCCATTAGATTCAATGAATATCTAAAAATCAATGACCAAGTCCAACTTAGCATCAAACAAATTAACTTGGAAATGCATTGACCATAACTTCCATGGAGTTAAGTCGAAGATGCATATAGATGTAAAGAAAAAAAAGTCAATTGTGTCAACTCTAAACTATATAAATGAGAACACTACAGTAGCTAAAGACAAAAAAAAAAAAAAAAGCAATTGAAGCCATGCCGTGTGAAAGAACAAGGAAAGTCAACTTGAAAATTTTTCTACCTTGGCTTACTTCCTTTCTTCCACTTTCGACAGCTTGTTCTTCTTTTTCTTTCTAGCAACTTCATTTTCTTTTCTTTTTTCAACAGCTTTCTCTTCTTTTCTTTTTGGCAACTTTCTTTTCTTTTCTTCCTTCAGCAGCTTCCTCTCCAGTCCTTTTCTTTTGGTAGCCCCTTTTCTTTTTTTTTCTCCTCATTTTCCTTCTCTATTCGGCTACATCTTTTTTTTTTTTCAAAAACTCCTTCCTCTTTTCTTTATATATGTTTTGTTCTTCTTTTTTTTTTGTTCAACCTTCTAGCCTTTTTCCTCCCTTCCTCCTTGTTGACCGAACCTCAAAGCCCTCTTTAATGGTTAGCAAAGAAAAAGATTTCATTCTTTATAAACATGGACCCTTGCATGAGATTTCATCTAAGGGTCAAAGCTTGGCGTTTTTATTCTTTCAAAGAGTGACCTTTGAGCATTGGATCAAGATTAATAAAAGATCCAATGGTCCATATTACTTACTGTAAAGATTAAATTTTTATGCCCTTCAAACACGTGAAAAGATTATTTTTCCCCTAGTTACAAAATTTTCAATATTAGGCTATTTTCTTGAAAATCAATGTTCCCCTGCTCATTTTTGAGATATTAAAACACAAAAAATCATGAAATATTATAAAATTGAGATTTAAAAAGTTTCATGAAAATTTGAGCTCAGGAAGGTCAAATTATGAAAATACCTTTATAAGGGTATTTTGATAATTTCACACTTTTTGGGGTACTACTATGACTTCAAATGCACTTAAAACCATGAAATATTATGAAATTAAGATCTAAAAAGTTTCATGAAAATCCAGGCTCGAGAATGTTAAATTATGAAAATACCTTTATAAAGATATTTTGGTAATTTCACACTTCTCGAGATACGATTGTGATTTTGAATGCATCAAAAATCATGAAATATTATGAAGTTAAGATATGAAAAGTTTTATGAAAATTTGAGCTCAAAAAGATTAAATTACAAAAATATCATTATAGGAGTATTTTGGTAATTTCATACTTTCTCTAATCAATAAAAATTTTAGCGTTTTA
This sequence comes from Durio zibethinus, assembly GCF_047325235.1. Lineage (NCBI taxonomy): Eukaryota > Viridiplantae > Streptophyta > Magnoliopsida > Malvales > Malvaceae > Durio > Durio zibethinus. The sequence continues at coordinate 7,488,406 of NC_143174.1, read as the reverse complement.
AAAAAAATCACCAAATTCAATTTTAAACCACATTGATTTCAATCAAACTTTGAACTTTGAAGATTGACCCCAGTTCTATTCATTTTGTCCCAATTTCATGTAATTTTGACCAAGGTTGACTTTAAGAGTTACTCATTTCATTTATTTTTTATTTTTCATACATCTACGTGAAAAAATATCATCCACTTAAATCTCATGCAAAAGAATTTAACAACAATCATACAGGTCTCCTTTTTCTCTGTTTATTATGCCTAAATATCAATGCATTTTATGGACCCTTTAAGGGGCCTTTTTATCAGCTTTAAATAGGCTTTATTCAACCATGTTAAAAATGTTTTGGACAAAATTCTGTGTCTACACTACTCATTCAGGATATTTTGCCACTTTAAGAAATCTAACATCAAATTGCTTTTTTACTTCATCTTTAATTTTCAACAGCATCTTTGGTTTCATGCGCTTTAGCTTTTGTTGTATTTGCTTGCAATAAGATTTCAAAGGTAATTTGTGCTCTACAATATCAGTACTAAGTCTTGGCATATCCTAATAAGATCGTGTGAACACATCCACATATTCTTAGAGTAGTTTTCCTAGCCTTTACCTATCGCTGTGAAAGAGACATACCAATTTTAACCTCTCTTCTATTTTCATCATCCCCTAAATTCACTAATTTAGTAATTTCTTGGTAGGGCTTAATTGACTTTTCTTTGTGTTCTATTAATTTCAACAAATTAGAAGGTGATGTGTAATTATTCAAATCTTCTTCAATATCACGTTCGTCAACATGAATTGGGTTTTCAAAATTAAATCCAAGATTATTGTTATAATTATCTTCATGTTCATTATTTAGGATCCTGCAAGGGGTGAGATGAAGAGAATATTGGCACTCAAAAGTGGAATGGCAAGAAAATGATAAAGAGATAATGGAAAGAAAAATGAATTAAATAAATGAAAGTGAAAGCAAATAAAATAAATACAAATGCATCTTCTAAGTCTTTTAGTAAAATGACAAACATAAACACACCACAAAAGATCACCTAATGCTAATAGAGAGTAATTAAAGATTTAAAGTTTTATAGTACATTACTTTTCAAAAGTTTTAAAGACAATAAACAACTCCATGACATTCCAATTATTTAACTCAAAATCTGAAGAATAATGATGCACAAACAATTCTTTATCCTAGCTCTTCTTTTCTTATTTATCTATCATTTGAATGGTCAACTCCAAAAAAATCTTCCACCAATTTTGTACTTAGGGCTTTAAGTGCATATGGTTAAATACATCATCTTGAATGAAAAAAGTTATAAAAGTAAGAAATGACCATCAACTCTAACTCTGGCTTATATTCTCTAAGATTAGTCATTCTTTTTTATTTCTTCTCACTCACCATTTTCATTTTATCCTCTCTTGTTGATTTATACCCTAAGCCAAATCTATCCTTCTAATTATGTATTGTTGGCAGCTTTGTGATTCCTTGTAGATTCTTTCCAAGTTTGGCTCTAGGTTGCCATCCCATCCTGGTAAGCTACTTAACGACCATTTTTGTAATCATAGACAAGTGTAGCGAATATCTTTTAGATCATTTAGCCACATATATTGTGTCGACAATCTTAAAAGATCCATAAGAGTACTCTAGGGCTCCATTTGTCGCTTCTACATAAGGAGTAATTATCGATTAAGTTACCAATATATTTTTTTCTCTTACCACACAAGTAAGCTTCTCATCAACAATGAATTTAACTTTTTTGTGTAATAAGAATGGAACAGCACCTACTATATGAATCCATGACCTACCCAATAAGCAACTGTATAAGAAAGAGATATCTATAACTTGGAATTTCACATTGAAAGTATAAGGGCCAATCTGCAATAGCACTTTTATATCTCTCAGCATTCTTTTCGAGTCCCATCAAAAGCTCGAACTATTAAATGACTAGGTTTTATGTAAGATCCATTAATAGGTAGTTTTGCCAAAGTAATCATAATTGTAACATTGATTAATGAGCCATTGCCAATTAGAACCTTAGTCATTATATGACTTTTACACTTTACAATAATATAAAGAGCCTTAGTACTTTATATTCCCTCAAGAGGAATCTCTTTATCATTGAAAGAGATATAGTTTAAGATCACCAGATTGTTGACAAGTTGTTCTATGTACTCAAGGGATACATTGCAAATACATATGATTGATTTAACACCTTCAGTAAAGTGTTACGATATGACTCTGAGCTTAGTAACAATGACAATACCGAAATTCTAGCTAGCATCTTATTCAACTATTTTACCACGTTATATTTATTATGCTTTATTAGCTTTAAAAATTCACAAGCTTTATTCTTAGAGACTGGCTTTTGACATTCTTTATCAGGGACTGTCACAGGATTACTTTTACTTCCTTCTTTTTCTTTGACCTTTGTTTTTTCTTTTTTAACTTTTTCTAGCATTTGTAGAGTGTAACATCTCATATTCTGGGTCATACCTGCTATGCCAATTATGTTTGCAATATCTAGGTTAACCATAATGTCATAATTGTACTTCCATGATACTGTTTTATCATTCTAGTATAGAAAAAGGCTAAAGACTTTAATTGTCATTATTGGTTAAAAGATAGGCTTTTCTAGCCTTAAAGTCAGCTTTTCATCATAATAATTAGTTACCAATCTACATACAAACTTATTTTTTGAATCAATGGTAGATACTTTAGCTTTTATCACATATTCTCTTTTTTTGTAAAACTCTATCTAACATTTATCTATCAATTTTTGCACCTTCTAATAGAATTAGTCACAACTTTTGATAAAATTCCCTGAAACACCTTCATGATAGTCATAGCTCTTGACTGAGTGAATTACTTCAAAGTAATTCTAAAGTTTTATTGGTTTTAACATATCATCCTTAACTAAGGCTCCAAACACTTTAGCTATCAGAATTTTAAGTTCATCTATCCCTCTCTTTCACATGGTGTGTTTGGCCATCAATCAAAGCATTTATTGATGGTCTAGTATGATTTGGTATAGGGTTTTCATTAACATTTGAAGTTCTTTTCTGGTTGGTAACAAAGTTTAACACTTTTCCATTGATTAGCCCTTGCACTTTACGCTTAAAAGTAGTGTAGTTTTTTATAAAATGACTCAAAATTTTGTAATGATATAAATAGTACGCATTAGGATCATACCATTTAGGAAATGAAGGTTTCAATGGTTCAACAATAACAGGGACTAGTAAATGTTTCTTTACAAATCAAGGGTACAGATTTGTGTATGTCATAGAAATATGGTCAAAAGTGATTTTTTTTAAGTATTTCTTGGGGCTCTCGAACCACTACTTGGATTGGGTCTCCATTTTGATCTAGTAAGTGCAATAGGATGATTGTATGCATAGGTGGGTGTTCGAAAGGTTGATTGAAAATGTGATGGATAAGTTGGTTGTTGTAGAAGCTGATACGACTAATACGGATGAGGAATTAATGTAACATTGTTTATGGAAGGGTAATGAGTTTGGTAGACTGGTGGGGGTATAGGGTGAAACTTTTGAACTATTATCCCACATAGTTTACTGTTTAGGTTTCATTTTCTTTCTTCTTAGGAGCTTTTTTTTTTTTTTACTTCGTTTATCTTTCTTGTATCAAGCTTGTTATTCTTTATGACATTGTTAATAATCTCTCTTGATATCACTATATCTGTAAAGTTTTTGGTTGCATTACCTATCAATCTTTTATAGTAAAATGCTTTTAGGGTGTTCACAAATAGGATAGTTATCTTTTTCTCAGTTAAGGGAGGTTGTACTTGTGCAACTATATTTTTCCATCTCTGTGCGTATTTCTTGAAGTTTTTTGTTACCTTTTTTCTCATGATCTACAGAGACAAATGATCTGAAGCCATATTTGTAACATGTCAGTATTATATAGAGAATACCCTTGTAAGCTCTTTCCAAGAATGGATACAAGTCCTATCTAGTTGAACATACTATTCAAATACAAAATCGATAAAGCTATCATAAAATATTTGTATCAGTAACTTTTCATCATTAGCATGTATGGTCATCTTACGACAATACATGGTGACATGAGTCATTGGATATTTTGTGCCATCATATTTTTCAAACTCAAGGACTTTGAATTTGGGCAGAATGACTATGTTCAAGGCTAAACAGAGCTTGACTGTGTCTATAAAGCTATAAAAATCCATTTCCTCTACTACCCTAAGTCTTTCTTCTAATAATTTCATCTTTTGCTAGGCACTAGTATCTTTCACTTTTTCAGATGTTTTTATCCTTATCTTTTCTCTTTCCTTAGGATCATTCAAGTCAGGAATCAAGATTGGTTTAGATGGTTTTTCTACTATGACAAGATTAGCAAAATTTGGAATTGTCCTAGAGCAAGTGTGAATTTCACTCCTAGATAAGGATATGAATATCCTTCGAAAGGAAGAAGTTGCACTCTGGTTCCCTTGAGAAAGTTGGGTCAGTCATGACTCAAATCATGGAGAGTATATAGGATCCATCGTGTTTGGCAATTGCTCTTGAGAGTTAGGATTTCCTTCCACCACTTTTCCTTTATCAAGATTTTTAAACATGTCGATTATCTTACTATAGACACCCTATTTAGTCCAGGCCTAAGGCCATTGGGCCTAGTCCAATAAGATTTAGGCTTAAGCCTATTGGGTCTGATTCAAGATTCAATTAGCTGGCCCAATTGGCTTTTATTTTTATTTTTATTATTTGTCTATTTATTAGTATATATATTTATTTTTTTATCTATTAATATTTTTATTATTTATCTACTTTTATTTTTTTATTATTTATCTATTTCTTTTATTTATCCAATTTTTTTATCTATTAATATATTTATCTTTTTTATTTTAATTATTTTTCGGTTAAGATTAGGATTAGGATAAAAAAATTGGAATGAATTTGGTTATGATTTGAGAATTGGCAGAGTTGGGATTGGATTCAAAGATTGAATCTAAATCCTAGAAGGAGTTGGGATTGATTAGAAACTCTTCTGATCAATCCTTATAAATGATCCATAAATCACACATAAGACACACAGGAATCAAGGAGAAAAAAAAACAAAGAGAAAATAGAAGAAAAAAGTGTTTAGAGGTAGTATAGGATGTTTAGAAGTTTTTTTCGAATTTTTTGAGTGTTTTTTTGAAAAATTTTTGGAAAATTTTCAGAATTCGATGAAATTTTTTGGCAAAGTTTGAATTTTTCGACAATTTTTCGGTTAGATTTGAAGTTTCCGGTGGCTTTTTCCAGATTTTGATAGAAATTCAACCAGAATCTAGAACTGTTTAGAGAGAAAGAGGAAAAAAGAAGGGAAGAGAGAGAAGGGAGAAGGGAATTCTGAAAAAAAATCGATCTTCAGCCTAATATACCCTCCCAAAATAACGTCGTTTTTGCGTTAGTAAACCCACAGGATCCGCGCGTTTTGCCAAGATCCAACCCAACCCATAGTGCACCTGAACCAGCGGCCCGTTTTTCCACCTGGGCTCCAGCCGAGTCGAGCCAAGCTGATATCTCGAGCCGCACATCTAAGCCGTGATTTTTGGTCTTGAGTCGAGCCGTATCCCAAGCCTAAGCCGAGTCGTTTTTGGATTTTTGGTATTTTCTTATATATTTTATATAATTTATTTGTTTTACTTTTTTTATTTTATCAAAATAAAATAAAATAATAAAAATAAATATTTCAAAAATAAATATTAATTATCTAATGATGGAATTTATAAAAATTTCAGATGAAAATTTTTATAAAATTCTTAGGTGAGAAATTTTGTCTAGATTTGTCCTAAATGATGGAATAATATAGATAAAATTTTAATAACAATAATTAATATATATTTTCAAAGAAAAAAATAAAATAACATAAAAAGCATAAAAACATAAAAATTTTTCTAATTAAATACAAATTACCCAAGGATGAGATTCTTAGAAATTTCAAATGGTAAATTTGTAAGAAATTTCAAATGGTAAATTTGTAAGAAATCTCTAGGTGAGAAATTTTCTTTAAATTTGGCCCAAATGGTGGAATGATTTAGATGAAATTTCAATACAAGTAATTGTATTTTTTTTCGCATAAAAATTTGGATTGAAAATATTTGATAATTATCTAAGGATGAAATTTTTAGAAATTTCGAATGGTGAATTTTTAAGAAATCTCTAGGTGAGGAATTTTTTCTAAATTTGACCCAAATGGTGGAGTAATTTAGATGAAATTTCAATAAAAATAATTGTCATATTATTTTCTTTCCAAGGAAAAAAAAGAAAAAAAAGGAAATTTCTAAATGTGACCCAAATGGTGGAAATTTTAGAAATTCAAAAAAAATATATTTCTAATTTGACATAAATGGTGGAATAATTAGATTTGTTTCCAATAAAAAAAACCTTTTTTCGACGACAAAACCTCTTCAAGAAATGAAATGGGATTCTTGAATACTCTTGAGGTGAGGAAGTATTTTTTAAAAATTTTACCAGATTGATGGAGAATCTTAAAAATTATTTTTAATATTTAACATAAAATTTGAAACCAGTAGACTCCAAACCTTAGGATAAATTTGAAATAATATGGTACCATCCCTTGGATGGGCATATGGGGGTGCTATAACCTTCCCCATATGTAATCGAACTCTCGAACCCTGTTCTGATTAATAGACCCGAACCTATTCTTTTAGGGACCCTTAGTCAAGCTTATGAGTTCATTAAAAGGATAGATTCTTTATGTGACCAATCACACCTAATAGAAGATTGGTAGCGACTCCATTCATTTGTTAAATCCAGCTATAGATTTTTGAATTTATATGTTATGATAGTTTGGCGACTCCATTGGGGACATTAGAGAGTCAAGCCATAATTTTTGAATTTATCCTATCCTTTGAACTAATGGCTTTAAGTTATTTGTTTACTAACATTTTTCCTTTTTTGGTTTCTTATTTGATTTATGGGATTGATAATTTTGTGTTCTTTCACACACATTATCACATGCATTTGCATTACATGAGCTTTATACCTAGGCTCAGTCCCTCTTAGGAGGAAGTAAAGTACCTACGCTCTCGTGAGATGATAATCTTCACAATGGCTAGCGAAATACTCTCACTCAAATTGAATCTTTTCCGTTGGTAGCCTGTGATGGGTGAAGATTGGACTGCCTTACTAGTCTGTGATGGACAAAGATGTAAGGAATAATTTAGGAACCTTTTAGTGGTCAAAATTTTCTAACCCTGCATATAGATCACCCCTAAGAAACCAACTTAAGCCCTTCCTATCCATCAATAGATATAACCCAAAATTAAGACACAAGAAGGAACGATTTTTTATCTAACCATTTTGTCTGCTTGATTTTGTGCATCTATATGTCATTTCATTCTCATGTTCTAGCAATTCATTCTATGCATCATCTCTATTCTCATGTTCTAGCATTATCATATCATGATCATATTTAAAACTATCATTTGCATCATTTTCATATAGAAAATATTTACCGTATATCAGTTATTGATAAATCAGATCTCACACTTATATCCATGGAAAGCCAAATGCAACCAAAGTCTACATCAGTCCACTATGAGTCTACTCATCAATTGAAAATTAAGTCAAAAGAGGGTAAAAAAAAACAAGGAGATTGCTTGCCTAAGGATTTTATTTCATCATTACTCGAAAGAGTTCATCTAAAGCTACAGCAAAATGATCTATTCGACTTAAGCAGTATATGAGGATGCATGAATAGAATAAAACAAGAGAAATTTGAGAATAGATATGGAGACATAGCTTCATTACTACAGGTACAAGTGGATAATAATTTGATTAGGGCTATCATTCAGTTTTGGGATCCTTCATATAGATGTTTTGTTTTCAATGAAATAGACATGGTGCCCACAATTGAAGAGTATATGGTCCTACTTCGCTTCGATCTAGCAAACCCAGACAAGATTTACTAGGCCAACAAGGTGGGCTATCATAAAAAACTAGTGCAAATGCTTGGACTTAGTTTGCTTCAAGTCGATTCATGTGTCAAGATAAAGGGTGAAAATAAGGCTATTCCATGGAGTTTTTTACGAGATTTCATCCAAGGGCATATGGATGATGATCAGGGATTAGTAGCTATGGCTATAGCTCTATATGGATTGGTGATCTTCTCGAAAGTCATTGGATATGTTGATGTTGTAGTGGTGGATTTTGTTGATCAGTTAGCATATCAGGTCAATGCAGCACCAACCATTTTGGCAAAAACCATTCAATCTCTAAACTTTTGTCGTAAAAACATTAAAGGTCGATTTAATGGATGTTTACAGTTACTTTATGTATGGATCAAGAGTCACATGAAATGTAAAGAAAGTCAATTTCGCAAGCCATACCCTCATTCCAGTATCCCTATCCTGTTACAGCACATGGCCTCAAGCAAAGTCAAAAGAGGAATGGGTTTTCTATTTTTGAGCCCTTGATAATCAAGGGATAGTTTGGAGAGCACCTTGGATGCGCCATGATACGATGTTATACAGTTGTGGAAATCAACCATGGGTGTTTTTATTAGGCCTATGGGCACTGTTACTTATGCTTCAGCTTTAGTGAGAAGACAATCGAGGTGTGAGCAATTCATTCTAGAAACCTATGGACTTAACCAATAGGAGTTCTCATTCACTGATAAAGGGGTATATGGAATGGTTGAAAAGATAAAAAAAGCATGGAAGCGAACCACCAAGGTTAACCAAGGGAGGTTTACTTATGACGTTACTCCAGAATATAGTGTATGGCATATGAGGAGCGAAAAAGACATTGTGATTCCCAGTGACCAGTTAGGGCATTCCCCAAAACCCATTCTTCAAGATCCTTTACTTAAAATGGAAACAGCTAAGAGAAAACTCTAGTTTGAGAAATATGAGTTAGAAGAAGAAAACAAGCGATTGAAGATAGAAATGAGAGAGTGTTAATAACTTCAAAAACTAAAAATTTAGAGCCTTACAGAGCAAAAAGATCAATGGAGAGCTTTATTTAATGATTTAGATATGACACATTCGTCAGTCACACCCGAGCTTGCTCGACTTTTAAAAGAAAATGAATTGTTAAAAGTGAGGGTGGATGAAGAACAAAAGGCTACTGCTAGGGCACATAGACATAGCCAAATGCTACAAGAGATAGTGGATCAGCGCACAGCACAAGTAGAAGCTTTGTCTGATGAATGCAGGAAACAAGCTCAACAGAGTGAGTTATGAAAAGACATGTGTACACAAAAACAAAGGCATCTAAGGCATTTGTTTGATTAGATATGCATTGTTGCAGACAAAGCATCAAAAATGGAAGAAAAAGTGGAAAGTTTGAAGGCTATAGTGCAACCAGTGAGAGTGCATGGGTGACATTTACTTGATTTCCTAGATGAGGCACAAAATCATTACGAACAAGTTAGGAAGTTTATAAGGAGGCATTAGAAATAAAGAATGATGTTTAGGACTTTATAATATTGCTTTGACTTTATTAGGATGTAATTTGGGAATTTTATTTAATAAAGTTTCAAATGGAGATTTCTTTTATCAATATCGATGATGTGGCAAACATTAGTACATTTCATGCATACATTTGCATATCTACATAGTTTTTAATTGTAATTGTGATGCTAAAGGTTCAATGATAGCTTCATCCAACAGAAACCCTGTCCATTGATATAATACAAGAGCCAGGGCCAGACAAATGGAGCAAAAAAATTCTCACCGATTTAAAAAACTGAAAAAAGCTCAGGAAAAGATTAAGAATGAGTTAAGTAAAATTTTGGATGCTCTTAACAAATTAAATAAGGGGAAATGAGTAGAAGAGAACACAAGCCAACAAGGCCCTACATCACAAAAAGTGACTGACCCCTTATATCCACCTGGTTTTGGCCTACCTCAAGCCCAGTCTACATAAGAGGCTCCCCTACAACACTTCACATATCCTACATATCTTGGAATGCCATCAACCTCTAATCCAGGGCATTATCATAGCTATGTGAATCCTGTCTTTACTGAAAAGGTAATTGAACCAATTCAAATCCCTGATCTAGATGAACTGAAAGGAAAAGACAAAGAAAAGATAAAAGTGAAAGCTCAGGAAAACTCCAAAATTAGTATGCTAGAACAAAGGCTACGTGCTATGGAAGGAATTGGTTTCTATGGTTCAGTTGATGCTGCTGGGCTTTGCTTAATCCCTGATGTGGTCATTCCTCCTAAGTTCAAAGTACCAGAATTTGAAAAATATGATTGCACAAAGTGCCCAAAAACTCATATTACCATGTATTGTCGAAAGATAATAGCCCATGCTCATGACGAAAAGCTACTAATGCATGTTTTTCAAGACAGTCTTACTAGTTCTGCTGTTAGGTGGTATATCCAGTTAGACAGAACTCGCATCTGTTCCTAGAGTGACATGGCCTATGATTTTATTAATCAATATTGATATATCATGGATTTGGCCCCTGATCGTTTGTCTTTACAAAACCTAGAGAAAAAGGCCAATAAGACTTTTAAGGAGTATGCCCAAAGATGGAGGGGTATTGCTTCTCAAGTACAGCCTCTTCTGACTTAAAAAAAAACTACAGTGCTGTTTGTCAGTACTTTCAAATCTCTCTATTATGAAAAGATGATAGGAAATGCAATAAAAAATTTCACCGATATGGTGATCTCTGAAGAAATTATTGAAAGTGCCATAAAAAATGGCAAGTTGAAAGGAGGAGAAACCAAGAAGGCATTAGAAAAGAAAGAAACTGAAGCTCAAGTTGTGAGCTTTGATAGGCAATAATTCAGGGGTTATCAACCCTATCCACCTCAAGGTTACTCTCCATACTATCTTGCTGTGAATAATGCCTCATCCTACTTATACCAGCTAGCTCCACAATCACCTTATTCATCCACATACCGATCAATTTTTAGCCCTCAAGATCTTACATATAGCCTTAACATTCAAATTCTTACAAGACCCCAAATTCGCCCTACTATCCTAGTAAGTGGTTCATAAGAGCAACGAATTACTCGAGAAAAGCTTGTATTTGATCAAATCCCCATGACTTATATGGAGTTATATCGAGAACTCTATAATAGCCACTTGATTGCCCCCAGTCATGTGAAGCCGCTCAAGCCACCCTATCTTAAGTGGTATGATCCTATAGCCTACTGCGACTACCACTATGGAATTGCTGGCCATTCTACTAAAAATTACACTGCTTTAAAGCATAAAGTACAAGGTTAATCAATGATGAAATGGTAAGTTTTGATCAATGAAGAACAACAACACCTAATGTTAGTGGCAACCCATTACTAAATCATAATGCTTTGAGTGAAAATCAAAAATACATTGGTCAAAAAGGGTCTGAAGAGTCATAATGAATTGAGGGGAAAGATGTCAATAAAGATTCTTCACTTAATCGCATAGGGGGACAATTTTGGAGAATGGAGATAAGGTTGATTGAAAGTTTCTTATCATTTTAAGATTTTTTTTTTAAAGTAATGTTAGGTTTTTTTTAGGCAGTAGGATTTCATTTGTTATCATTTCAATAAAAGGTAATTTAATGTATTTCATTACATTTTCTTCTTCATTCAACTACTGTTCCATGCTTTGTCACCTTTCATAACTTTTGTTCCCATTATTGAATTTCGAACGATGAATGTTTAGACAATGGTAGCAATAATTTTGAAATTTAATTTTGAGAACTCATTCACATTGATTTAAGGAGATTATTGGAGCAAAAAAAAAGTCAGCTACTAACAGATGTAAGATTGATATATCTTGAAGATGGGTAGTTTTTTTTTTTACAAATCCATGAGCTTGTTTTTACTCAATAGATGAGGTTCAAGAAAAACATCCACATTGAGATGAAAAATGGCCATCTTTCTTTTACCATTTGAAAAACAATTCATTGCTACCCTTTTGAGCCTATTGTGATTTTTTTTTCTAAAAAATCTTGACCAAGGATCACCCTTCATATTAGCGGGTAATTTTTTTTTTTAAAGAAAGAAAATAGTCTAAAAGATCTAAAAAAAAAACAAAGAAAAAAGCCACAAATGATTTGGGGTAAAAAAATGAGCATCTTTTTATGAAAAATGAGATAGAAAAAGAGAAAAGTAGTGAAATGATATAGAGTGGGGCAAAATGCCAAGCTGCAACAAGTGATGATCCTTTGGTTTTGAACCTTTTAAACATATATATTGAGCCTATTTTATCCATTTCTTCATTACCCCATACCATGGCCTACATTACAACTTTGAAAAGTTCATTTGGATTAAGTGTGAATGCTCGAATTGAATAATCATATGTTGGGCAAAGTTGTGCTCATAATGGAATCATGTTATTGCCCTAAAGATTAATGTGTGAGAGATATCAATAATGGATGAAAGATGAGAAAAAAAAATGGTGAAAGGTGAAGAAAAAAAAAAGAAAAAAAAGGGGGAAAATAAAAAAAAAAAGATGAAATGAGGAAAAAGGAATACTCAAATTAAAAACTCGAAAGGGCAATTTGGGTAGACAAATCTTTTAGCTGAAAGTTAGATGAACGTTCAAATATATAAAAGATCAATGCATCTAAAGATTCTTCAACGCTGGGGTAAAGTTTGATGAGCTCAAAATGATTTCGACAATCAATGGAATGAGTTTTTGAAAAAAAATTTTGAATTAATGTTCAAAATTGTTTGAATATTCATTTGTCCCAATGTCATACATCCAATTTGTTTCTTTCCCCATTTGCTTTAGTACCAAGACTCACTTCTCATTCTCTCAATGCACCTTCCACTCTTTTGTTCTCACATCTCTAAAATGAATTGAAAAAATGCTTGATTGCATTGTATTTGTCAAGAATTGAATGATAATGAATGAATGAATATGTGCTTAAAAGACTCTGGCATTCATTTGAAAAGAAATCTAAGATGATAAAGAAAAATGAATAGATCATAAAAGCCTGAGAAGGATGATTTGAGATAACACGTGGTGTGGTCAAATGATGAAAATGGTGATGGGTTGGCCAACAAATGAAGAGAATGCAAAAATTGAAGAGATGATATGACCAAGTGATGAATTGGTCGACATAACTTGTGAGTTATGATCAAATGATAAAAATAATATGGATCAGTGGATAAAGTAGTTAGGGTTAAGAAACCTATGAGTGTAAGCTAGTGACGGACGATGAAGTTTGTTCGAAATGGTTAATGTTGAGATACCTATGAGTAGTAACCCAGTGATGGTGGATGAAACTTGTTCTGAAATTTATTAGTGCTGAAAAGCCCATGAATGATGGTCAAGTGATGATCGATTGATGAAACTTGTCCCAAAGTATTAAGAAACTGAACAAGGAAGAAATGCGAAATGGTGGAGTTTTGAGAGCCATATTACCACAATTATTTAAGATTTCATGACATTATTAATATCCACATTATATGTATTATGTTGGCATCATTGCTTGAATAGTACATGCACATAATTTGATGAATTAAACTTTGTTTGGACATGCATGGCACTATGAGAATCTAGGTTGTTGCATTTGTATCATTAAGAAGGCATTTGCATTTTTTGTCATAACATTCACTCATGTAAATTTTTAAGTCACTTGGAAAACAAATTGTGAATGTTTTGATGAGAATTTTTTAGAACTCAAATGAGAATCTTTGAAGAGTGAAACCCTAAAGTTCATCGAATGTAAATCTTCGAACAAATGAAAAGTTTTGAACTTTTGGATATGAATCTCCAAAATACAAAGCTTCAACTTTTTGGATATGAATTTGTAATGTTTTAAATGAGAACCTTTGAACTTAGATGTAAAACTCTAAATTTTATTACATGTGAGCCTTTGAACTCAAATGAGAAGCTTTGCATTTTTGGATATGAATCTCCAAAATTCAAATGAAAAGCTTTAGATTTTTGGATATGAATTCCAAGTTTGCCAAATGAGAACCTTTGAAAAGCCTTGAACTTTTGGATGTGAATCTCTAAAATTCAAATAAGGATATTTAAATGTTGGATGCGAGTCTTGCAAGTTACAAATGCAAATCTCGAGATATTACAAATTTGAATGAAACTAAAATTTTGAGAATCAAATTTCAATAAATTCTTACGAAGTTAAAAGATTCTTGTGAATTTGAACCTCTGAATGTTGAACTAAAATTGTGAATCCTTGAGTTCCCATTACAAAACTCCTTCAGTCACGATCTATAACTCCTTTGAACATGATTGTTAATGAGCAATTTACTTTTCAAATTTGTGGTGCCTCTGTTTAGAGGAGCATTTATTTTTGAAGTCATGGTGCTTTTGTTTAGAGAATTTATTTATTTTTCAAAGTTGTTGAACCTCTGGTTAGAGGAGCCATTTATTTTCCAAAGTCGTTAAGCCTCTTATTAGAGGAGCCATTTGTTTTTCAAAGTTGTTTAGCCTCTGATTAGAGGAGCCATTTATTTTTCAAAGTCGTTGAGCCTCTGATTAGGGAAGCCATTTATTTTCAAGGTCATAGAGCCTCTGTTTAGAGGAGCTTTGTTTATTTTTTCAAAGTCGTAGAGCCTCTACTTAGAGGAGCTTTGATCAAAAAACAAAAGGGGCAAAAAATGTCAAGTTAAGTCTTGAATGGGTATCTACGTCTTTGGACAATTCCTGTTTCATAGAAAATATGCAAAGAGAGGCAGCTGTAGACACCCTATTTGGTCTGAGCCTAAGGTTAATGGGCCTGGTCCAATAGGGTTTGGGCTTAAGCCTATTGGGTCCGATTCAGGATCCAATTAGCTAGCCCAATTGGCTTTTATTTTTATTTTCATTTTTATTTTTATTATTTGTCTATTTATTAATATATATATTTATTTTTTTATCTATTAATATTTTTATTATTTATCTGCTTTTATTATTTGTTATTATTATTTATCTATTTCTTTTATTTATCCAATTATTTTTTTGTTACCTATTAATATATTTTATCTTTTTTATTTTGATTAATTTTCAGTTAAGATTAGGATTAGGATAAAAAAATTGGAATGAATTTGGCTGTGATTTGGGAATTGGTAGAGTTGAGATTAGATTCAAAGATTGAATCCAAATCCTAGAAAGAGTTGGGATTGATCAGAAATTTTTTTGATCAATCCCTATAAATAGGTCCATAAATCACACATAAGACACAAAGGAATCAGGGAGAGAAAAAAGAAAACAAAGAGGAAACATAAGCAAAAAATGTTTAGAGGTAGTATAGGATTTTTAGAATTTTTTTTTTCAAATTTTTGGAGTGCTTTTTTTGGAAAATTTTTGAAAATTTTCCAAAATCCGACGAAATTTTTCGACGAAGTTTGAATTTTTAGACAAGTTTTTCGGTCAGATTTAAAGTTTTCAGTGGCTTTTTCCAGATTCTAGTAGGAATTCAATTGGAATCTAAAATTGTTTAGAGAGAAGGAGGAGAAAAGAAGGGAAGAGAGAGAAGAGGAGAAGGGAATTCTGAAAAAAAATCAATCTTCAGCCTTATATACCCTTTCTAAAATGACGTCGTTTTTGCGTTAGTAAACCCATAGGGTCGCACATTTTGCCAAGATCCAACCGACCCGTATTAATTCTTTCAAATTAACTAACCTATTTATGTTCCATGATTCTTGTTTGAGCCCTAGTATTATATGAATAGTGAGTAAATTGAGTCAAAATTTTTGGTAGGTGAGCTATTCTTAAACCTTTATTACCATAAATTTTTAAAAATCAAAATGCCATGTGTTGTAAATTTTATTTTTCATTTTTTTGTGATTTTTTTAAATAATATGATTATTAAAACAAAAATGGTGCACATGATGCATGAATACAAGTGAGTGATATTTGCTCTTGGACAAATTTCAACACTAGAAATTTTTATTGATTCCATATAACTTTTATTACAAAAGATTTATCATCCTAAAATTATATCCATAAAAGTATTTGACTTGCTCATAATGATCCTTGGCTTCATCTAAAAAGTTCACTAAGCACTCTCTATATTCTCTTACTGGATTAATTTCTATACTTAATGCCTTTACTTTTCAACCATCTCCCATGCCTTCTTCACTACTTTGTAAACTTGACTAATCAGATGCTCTATGTACTATTGCCTCTTTAAGCTTTCTGTTCTCCATTTCATGCATGTATTTCTTTCCAAATCATATGTGAAGATCCAATCCTTTTCCTTTCTCTACCATTGATCTATTATTGCTGAAATATGGTTCTTACAGTCTTACAATTGCAGCTCTAACTCTTGGATCACTTGGTTAAGTGATTCTTTTTTGCTTAGTACTTCAAGGTGCTTTCTTATCTCTTTTATGATCATAACTCTCAATCTTTCCTTTTCTTTTTGGCATTTAACTAATCTTGCTGAAGCTATAAAGTATAATCATTTCCAAGTCTGATATTCTTGAGAAATTCTAATGACCTCTTTTTGGTTTTCTTGAGCTTTCTTTTTCTATTGGTTCATTTCCTCTCAAAGCTCATCCATTTCACATTACCAACTAAGGTAAAACTTTGTGACTTTTTCATTCTTGAATTGGACTCGTAATCTCTTGTTTTCTTGGTACAAATCTTTCAAATCATTGTTGGCCACATCCCATTCTTTTATGACCTTTTTCAATATGCTTTTTTATACTTTTGTTTTGTATTTCAACTGTCCCATCTTTTCATGAAGTCTCAAATTTTCTCTTTTTTTTTCTTTTTTAGCTTCTAATTTTTTTCTGATAAGTTTGACTTCTACTAATTTCACTTTTGCCAAAAGGTTAGCTGATTGATGTGAGCCCTCATCAGGAAGGAGTACTATGTCTCTTAGTCACTTTGCTTTCCAAATCTAGTAATCAAGAGTGACTTTGTCAAAAAGAGGTCCTAGTCTCAATCTTTGCAATTTCTTTTATGCTTGGATCAATTGCTATGATGTTTTTGGTAGATTGGACTCCTAATAGGTGAATTCTACTTAAACCAAGTCAAAAGTGGCAAGAACGAACTACTTTGTACCAAATTACCTCAATAACATTAATGAAGCATAACTTATCATACGTCACAGTCCTAACAGTGGTATCTACGATTCATCTCATCCTCAATACAACATAGGCACACAGGGTATATATATGGTGCCATCCATTTTATTTCATCCTCAAAAAGTCTTCACAATAATAAAACCCATTATTCCTTAGTCTTCAATGTCAACTATTGGCTTTTGTAGAACTTTTTGATTGGTGTCTTGTTTCGAATATACAGCTTTAAGAATGCACTTTTTCCACACTTGAAATGACTCTTGACCCACACATATAATAACGATGCGTGCCCTATGACCGTCTTTTTCTATTTCGTTGACAGAAATTCAATAACTTGATGGTTTTGGCTAGGATTGTTAGTGTATGATTAATTGCTTGGGTTTCAATTTGCTTGAAAAAGTCCACCACCGTTATCTCAATATAGCCTAAGGTCTTTGAAAAGATAACCATGCCATACAATGCTAAGGCAAACACAACCATGCATTGATCATTATCTAGATGCCCTTAAATAAAATTACGGAGAAAGTCCCAATAGATATCAAGATGTTCACCTTTAAGTTTTGCGAAGGAATCTATGATTTTCATTTTAACCTTTATAAACTTGGCCAACTTTTTGTGATAACTTGATTTTGGCTTTTGGGAAACACTTTATCTTGACACTGTAGTTCTATCTTAAGCAAGATTGAGTATTCATCAATGGTTCACACTAAATCTTTCTAATTAAAAGTGAAGCATTTATATGACAAATCCCAAAATTGTATAGTTGCCCTAACCAATTGTTTTGCGATCACTACCATAATAAGGGATACACTATGGCCATACTTCTTGTGAAAGCTTTTTTTTCTTCATTTAACTGACCCTAGATGACTGCTAAGTCCTTTAAATTATTTTATGTGAGATTCAAATGCATCTTTTTGAATAACTTAGTCATATAATCGATAGGTAAGCAGTCTCTATTGTTTTGTTGGGATTCCTTTGACTAAACATAATTATATGATTCACATGGGACATTAATAAAAGATGAGCAAATATGTAATTCTAAGGGATCCATGAAGAACTTTTCAGAAGAAAGATGTCCTAGAGTAAGTACCTTGATGTAGAACTATATGATATAATTTATGTAAAAGGAAAAAGAAAAGAAAACAAAATTGAGTTAGTGTGAGGATGTAGTTTGAGATTGAAAAAAAAAGGTTTTTTTTGTGAGATTTTCATTGTTTTGTTTTGTTTTTATCACACACGATTTTTATTGCTACATGTTTTGGTCTTAGGTATTTTCTACAACTACGTAGGCGAAGCTCTGCCTAAGATTGACTTTCTATGGCTTATTACATGCTAGATTCGGTTGGCACATGTTTAAAGGTTCCTAAATTGTTTCTCACTATCGTCTACGCTAGACTAGTAAGACACCATGATTCTCAGCCATTATAGTCTACGAATGGAAAAGATTCAATTTGAGTGAAAGTATCTCGCTTTCCACTACGAAAGTTATTATCTCACGAGAGCACAAGTACTTTACTTCTTTTTATAAGGGATGGAGCTTGGATTTAAAGCACATGCATGAAGTGCAATGTGTCATAATGTATGCAAATGTTTCCTAATTTATTAAGAATAATATATACAGATAAAAAGCATAAAATTGCATTTGAAAATTTATTTTTGTTTTCAATTTATTTTTTATTTTTTATTGGTTTTTATTTTTTAGTGAAAAGGAATCAAAATCTAGGAACTTAAAATTAAATATCGATTAAGACTATTTAAAGCAAAATTGAGGATAACATGTAGTTAATTTTCGTCTAACTCTCGAAAAAATGACATCTCCAGTGGAGTCACTAAACTATCATAACGATTTTGGAGCCACCCGACAATTTTGGAAACGAAGATGAAAAAAAAATGAAAAAGCAGAGTCACCACCAATCTTTTTTGGCTAGGTACAATTGGTCACGTATTAAAACAAATTCTTTTAATAAAATTTTAAAATTAATTAAAATTTATTAAAAGAATAATTTTGGGTCTGTGAAACAAGTTGGGTCCAGGAGCTGGTTACGAGTGGGGAAGGATTAGCACCCCTACAATGCCCATTTAAAATGGTAACAATTAATTACATGTTATCCTTTGATTTTGATAAAAGCAGTCTTAGTTTTATTGTTTAAAAAGTAATTTTCTTGACTTTCTTTTTTATCAAAATTTTGATTTCTCGTTATTATTATTATTAATTATTTTTTGTTATTTTGTTTTATTTGAGAAAAATAAATTGAACACCTTTATTGAAATAATTTTTAAAATGTTCCAATACATTGGTAACATTAGAAGAACTCTTTCTCACTTAATAATTTTTTAGGCATCGCTTTTCAGAATACCTTAAACTTACATTATCAGAGATTCGTATTTAGTTTTTATAAAAATAAGATCATGCATGCAATGCGAACAACAATATATTAATACACATATTTTATTTTCTTCATTAGAGATTTTATTGATTTTTTAAAAATTTTTGAAGAAAATTGGAATTTTAATCATATTGAAGATTTTTTATAAATATTTTAATACACTGGTAATATTTTTAAAAAAATCTTCTTTCTTAAGGATTTCTTAACGCATCATTACTCGAAATACTTTTAGATCTCATCATCGAATAAAATTTTCTCTTTTCTCAATATTTTTATCATTTTATTTTTAACAAATTAGTTTATTTTTATTTTTATTTTATAGCAAAAAAAAAAAGGAAAATTTTTATTCTATTGAAAACTTTTTATAAATATTCCAATGCACTAGTAGTATTTAAAAAAATATTATCATATAGAGATTTCATAGGTATCGCTATTCAAAATACCTTTGATTCTCATTGTCGGATAAAAATTTTTTTTTCTTACATTTTTATTAATTTTTATTATTTTTATTATTAATTTTTTTACTATTTTTTATTTTTAATTTTAAAAAATTTATCAAAGGTTAGAAACTATCTTTTTATTATTAATATCATGGTCATTAATTATTAATTATTATTTTTTATCATTATTTTATAAGATTTATTTCAAATTTTCTAAAAAGTATTAAAAATTTTAACTATGTATTACATTATTTATTTATTTGTTTTCATTTTTTTACTAATTATTATCATAAAAGCAATAAAAATTTATTCTAGCAAACTTAGACATTTTAACATGTTCAAATATTAATGATAAAAATTTAAAATAACAAAAATAAATTTTAAAAAAAAAAAAAATTTTACTTGAACCGGACTGGTCAACGTCGGTCTGGTCCATTCTGGACGTTAATCTAGGATGGTCTGAGATAATATAGGTGAATTCAACCGGATCGATCAGAGGTCAAAAGAGAAGCAGGTCGTAGGTCGATTGCATAGACCTTGGGTCAGGTCCTTAAGTGACGCACAAATTTTGAGTCCATGAAACAGCGTCGTTTTGCCTTTTTTTTTTAACTATAAAATCCAAAAAAAAACTTTTATTTCATTTTCTTTCTTCCCCTTCTTTCTCTGCCTTTCTTTTTCTAACCATAATGACTACCACTATTCCCAGAATCCGACGTCAATATGCTGTGTTGACCGTCGATTGTCAAAAACTCAAAAACTCCTAAAAAACCTTCTCCTCAAACCTCCAAACACAGATTTAGGCCTAGTTTTGCAAAATAAGGCTTCAAACAATGCAAATCTAGCCTGAAAGATTAGGCCAAATTTATTTTTTTTTGCTTTTTCTTGGCTTGTTTTGTGCTTTTGGTGGTATTAATTCCCGTTTCAGAGACTATATATTTTTTATTTGTGTTTTTGGATTTTTTTTTATAAAGACCCATTTTTTTATTTAACAGAGCCCTCTTGGGGTAGTTTTATTATTATTTTTTGCTTGCAGGGCTTTTTTCTCTTTTTTCCTCTCCCATTTTTCCCATTTTATGGCTTTATAAATAAAGTCAAATGAAGAGTAAAATCCCAAAAAAATTAAAAATTTTATAGGGCTTTTGCTATCTAGAATTAAGATGGTTGTCAAAGTAACTGTCAAGACGACTGATAGTATGGCGGCCAGTGACTGGCAAATTTGAAAAAATGCCAGAAAAGAAGAAAAAAGAAAAAAAAAAGAGAAATAAAGAAATAAACAATAACAATAATAACAACAACAACAACAATAATAATAATAATATCGATATTTACAAATATTTATTAAATAGATAGTTTTAATAAAAATATTAATGAAATTTTTACATTTAAATAAATATCGATCAAATTTGAATTATAATTAATATATTTTTATAATTTTTTACATATTATTGATATTTTCATTGAATTCTATTAATTTATTGATTTTAATTTTTTACTAAAATTTTTATTTATTAAATTTTAATAAAAAATTTTATAAACTTCACTTATAAAATTTCATGTTAGTTTTGTTGACTTTTATATTATAATTATAGATGTTCCCACCAATTGTATTTGTTCTTTCTTCGTACTAACAAAAGAAGGATAAATACTCTGTTGAAACAAGATCGGATAATTCTAACCGATTGCACATATGATTGCTATACAGAATGAAAATTGAAGTTTTTAGTGGAGAAAGAAGCAGAGGCAGTGGATGACATAAAAAGGGTGAAGAAGAACGTGAATGCTAAGTTTATACTTGTTGCAGCAGTTTGACTATTCTGTTTTCGTTACATTTTCATCTGTTTTTTTATCACTTGCAAACACTTTTGGTGCTTTAATATGTCCATGTCTGCCGAAAATAACACCAAACATGTGCTCAATACCTTGTTAATTAAACTATTTCCCTTTGAAAGATCCTATTTTTTAACAGATTCTCCATCTATTTTTTTTATATAATTTTTATTTATTTATTGTAAAACCTAACTCCAAGTCCGACGAAGGAAAAGGCCATAATATGTATATAACACCGGCCTATCTACGTCCAGGAGAAACGTCAATAGAAATTTCCTATCATATGATTATTCCACTAATCTGGCATTAGCTACTAGGCTGTAAAAACAGTAGTGATAAAAACATTTTAGAGTTCCAAGTGTAGATACAATGAAGGCCTGGAGTAGTTAAATAAAATGAAGTTAGAAGCTCTGGACCTAATCGCTTTACAGGGAAATCAATTAATAGCAAGTTATGCCCCTAAAGAAGAGATACTAGAACTTAGTTGCTAAAAGATTAAAGAGGGAAAGAATTTTGGCCTATTGTTCCCTTTTATCCTTGACAAATTTTCTACTTTGATAATTTGAAGGACGAGGCTCAAAATGGAGCTGGTTTACTGTAATTGTAAAAATATTGATTTGGTTGTGCTAGTTATCGAAGTCCATGAGGTATCATGTTGATTGCAATTTGAATTTAAAAAAAAATAAAAGCCAAGGTTTATGTTAGCACTAGCAGAATCTGAACCAAGCCTTGCTTTATGCCTGTAAGATCTTAGCAACATACAAAATACAGCAAAAAGTTTGTAAAAAGTCTAGATCTAGAAAAGAGCAATTGGCAAGAAGAGAAATACAATTTTCTATAGAGTATATTTTTCTTCTTGGACTAATAATAACAAGAAAAAGTCATTACCAGACAAATGGAGAAGCTCTGCCGGTCCAATAAAAATATCATTTTAGTCTTAAGAAGGAAGTTTCTTAAGGAGACTCCCCGGAACTAATCAAACGTAGAATTTGTGGGGTGTAACTAACCTGATATTTTAAATATGTGATCGAAAATGATACAAAAATTTAATAATAACAAGTCAGACTTCTTTTAGAATCTTGAAAATTAATTTTAGGCTCCTCTTTCCAAAACCAATTGACGTGTTCTTTAAGGTTTGGTTCTTCTCAAATTCAACGGTCAAACATCTTTTAAGTCTTTTTTGACAGTAATGTCCCTTAAGTGATTCAAAGTTGTGGGAGAACAAAAAAATGTGGAAAATTCTACCTTACTCTGACATTTCCCAAAATTGCAAAGATTATATTTTATATATTATTAATGAATAAATTTTATAATTATTAGTAAATTAAGTGATATTAATTTATTAATAAATAAAAATTTTATTTTTAAAATAAATATATATAAAATTAATTTTTTTAAAAAAATTATTTATCAATATTTAATTTATCTCATTAATAAAATATTATCATTTAATTTATTGATAATATTATATAAAATCTATAAAATAAAGATGCATCGAATGTAAACTAAAGTTGAAACCCATATCACACGCCAGTCGGTTGAATTGTGGTTGTTATCCGTCACAACCCTTTGAAACCACGTCCAAAAGTATTTCAGCAAACCAAGTTCAACAGCCACGTATCTTTCTTTTCTTCTCGTAGAAAAGTCTTAAGTGTTTTATCTTTGCAATTAACTGCAACCCAATGGTCTATTTCTTTAAAAATGATAGCATTTAGAAACCAATTAGAATGCATTTAGGTAGATAATGAGATTGATTTCGATAAAATTAAAAATATTAATAAAAATAAAATTAATTATTATAATAATAAAATTAATTATTATAATTTTAAAATTAAAATTAATAATGAAATATTTATTTAAATATAAACGAATCAACAATAATGAGATTAAATGTAGTGAAAAATGAAAATAAATATTAAAGGCCCTAAATTAAAATTTATATTCAATGAAAATTTTAATATATTTTTTACATTTATAAATTAATTTTTATAAGAAATGATAAATTTAGTAAAAATTAATAATAATGTTTTACAATTAAAAATTGATTATTTGTTTATGATTTTTAGCTATTTATTAATTAATTTATTAAATTTTTATATAAATGATTTATTAAATAAATATAATGATGTTATTTAAAAATATTTAAATAAAAATAAAAATAATAAATAAATAAATAAATAAAAAAACAAATGCAAGTGATAGCAACATTTTCGTCCTGCAATTTAACCCTAAAGGTTAAAAAGAAAAAAAAAGAAAGTCATGGGTAAAAATGAAAAGAATGTGACGGGAGTGGAATATTTCCATTAAGTCCGATCAAGTTTTAAACTTCTATTGCAGTCAAAAATCATGAAACACGAGTATAGATGTGACCTCTGTTGTTTCTCTTATTATTCTCTTGCACTTTTTAAAATAAAAAAATAATAATAAACATACCAATCCATTAAAAAAGACAAATTTAAGGAAGAAGACTTAAATTTGAAAAAATAAGTCAATCAAGAAAAATTTAAGGCAAGCAATATAATAAATCAAACTACCCAAATTTTTTTTCCCTTCTCATTTTTCACTTCATTACCTACAATCCCTAACGGAGATGATCCTTAACATCGATCTAAGCTCAATAAGGGTTAGAATGCATCTCCAATCTTATCCATAATCCCTCTATTTTTACATTCCACTCCATTTCTTCCATCAAACCACAACTTATATATGCAAATTTCAACATAAATCACATAAATTTAAACTTAAATTAACTTATCAACTTTATAAAAAGCATTCACAAAAAACGTGATTTAAAAAATAACTGTTTATCATTTTTTCTAAGAAAAGAATTTCTCAAGCTTTTAAAAAAA
The DNA here is from genome assembly GCF_047325235.1 of Durio zibethinus. NCBI lineage: Eukaryota > Viridiplantae > Streptophyta > Magnoliopsida > Malvales > Malvaceae > Durio > Durio zibethinus. The sequence goes on along the minus strand of NC_143174.1, from coordinate 7,463,945 downwards.
AGTAAAATAAAATAAATAATACTACATAAAGCATATGAAGAATAAAACAAGTCTTAAACAATCCATGCACCTCATACGCCATAACATCTACGTTTAAGAAAAAAAAAAGTTTTTTGTTCGATCAAATTTATTAAGAAAAAAAAGCTAAATTCTCTTTTCCTTACCCTTTTTTGCTTCCTCAAATATGGCTCTTTTCTTGCTTTTTAACTTTTCTTCAATTTTTCCTAAGGAAAGAACATCCTTTTGTTCCATTCTCTCTTTTACTATTTTCATTTTTAATATTTCTTTCTCTTCTCACTCTAAGATTCGTTGTTGTTGGTGTTAAAATAAAAAATTATTTGACCACAAAAAGCAACGTGTCTTTCTCTGGAGTCTTCATTCGTCTTTCTTCAAATTTCTTTTAATTTGTTTAATTTTAACTCTTATCCAAGGAGGCAAAAATCTTTAAAATACTCTTCACAAATTAAAAGCCACTACACACGGAGAATTTTTTTTCTTTCCCTTGATTGAAAGTTTATCTTCTCTTATAAGAGTTGGCGAAGTCTCCGGTCTGTGTTAAAGCTTGAAGAAAATCAATCCCACTAAGCATGGCTCCTTCTTCTCTCCATTCTCTCTATCTCCTGCTAATTTGTTTGTTGCCATATTCTGTTACAGCCCAAACATACCGCAACATAACATTGGGCTCTTCGATGACCGCTGGTAATGGTAACTCTTTGTGGACATCTCCATCCGGAGATTTTGTATTTGGGTTTCAACAGATAGGAACTGATCAGATGTTCATACTGGCCATATGGTTCAACAACATACCTGAAAAAACCATTATTTGGTCAGCCAATGGCAAAAATCTAGTGCAAGCTGGGTCCAAAATTGAACTTACCACGGATGGCCAGTTTGTTCTAAGTAATTCGAAGGGAGATGAGGTGTGGACAGCGATTTTGACGGGTACAGGATCAGTAGCCTATGCAGCTATGCTTGACACGGGAAATTTTGTGCTGGCTAGCCGGGATTCAGCAAACATTTGGCAAAGTTTTGACCTGCCGACTGACACCATACTACCCACACAACAATTTAACCAAGGCGACTTGTTGCTCGCTATTCAGAAGCGAATTATTCAAGTGGAAGATTTCAGTTTATATTACAGGCTGATGGGAATCTTGTTCTCTACACCACAACTTTCCCACTGGACATGGTGAATACTCCTTACTGGTCAAGTAATACTGTAGGAAGTGGCTTCGGGGCTATTTTCAACCAGTCTGGCTACATCTACCTAATAGCTGGAAATGGAAGCATTCTCAGTTTTATAGCATCTAATGGAGCTTCAACCAGTGATTTCTATCAGCGAGCAACTCTTGAATATGATGGTGTCTTCAGGCAATATGTTTATCCTAAGACAAAAGGTGCTAGCAATGGGAGGCCCATGTCCTGGTCTTTGCTATCCGCTATACCTCCAGATATTTGCATGGACCTCACGGAGGAAATAGGGGGTGGGGCCTGTGGATTCAACAGCTACTGCGTTCTAGGAACAGATCAGCGGCCGGGATGTGTGTGCCCACCTGGATACTCATTCTTGGATCCAAATAATGAGATGAATGGCTGCAAACAGGATTTTGTTTCACAAGACTGTGATGGATTGCAAGAAGCAAATCTTTTTGGTTTCAGAGATATGCCCAACATTAATTGGCCATTCGGAGATTATGAATACTTACGGCCAGTTACTGAGGATTGGTGCAGACAGAACTGCTTGAATGATTGTTTTTGTGCCGTTGCTATCTTTAACAATGATGGTCAATGTTGGAAGAAGAGAATTCCTCTCTCAAATGGGAGAGTTAATCCAAGAGGGGGAGGAAAAGCTCTGGTCAAAATAAGGCATGAAAATTCTAGTTGCAAATCTGCCGTTGAAGGTTCAAACAATAACGATGGCTCAACTGTAATCCTCATTGGGTCTCTTCTAAGCAGCTCAGTGTTTCTGAATTTCCTTCTGCGGATAGGTAGTATTTTCATTATTTGGCGATTCAATAACAGGAGAAAAAAGACGCTTCAAATCCAACCAGCAACGCAAGGCATGAGTTTGCGATGTTTCACTTATAAAGAGCTAGAAGAAGCATCAAGTAAATTCAAGGAAGAACTAGGGAGGGGTGCATTTTCAACAGTTTACAAAGGAGTGGTAGATATTGGGAATAAAAGCTTAGTGGCAATAAAAAGACTAGAAAAGGTAGTGAAAGAAGGTGAGCAGGAATTTCAAGCGGAAATGAATACGATTGGAAAGACAAATCACAAGAATTTAGTTCAGCTGCTAGGGTTCTGCAATGAGGGGCAACATCGACTTCTGGTGTATGAAAATATGAGCAATGGATCTTTAGCAGACTGCCTCTTTGGAAATTCAAGGCCTAACTGGCACAAAAGAAAACAGTTTGCTTTTGGAACTGCAAGAGGACTTGTTTATTTACATGAGGAGTGCTGCAACCAGATCATACACTGTGATATCAAGCCTCAAAATGTCCTTCTAGATGAAGCCTTTACACCAAGAATTTCTGATTTTGGTTTAGCAAAACTGTTGAAGACAGACCAGACTCGAACAGTAACTGGAATAAGAGGAACCAAAGGATACGTTGCTCCAGAGTGGTTCAAAAGCATGCCTATCACAGTCAAGGTTGATGTTTACAGCTTTGGCATTCTGTTGCTAGAACTCATTTGCTGTAGGAAGAATTTTGAGCAGAGCATAAAAGATGAACGTCAGATGGTATTGGCTGATTGGGTGTATGATTGCTATGAAGAAAGAATATTGACTCTAATAGTTGAGAATGATGAAGAGGCTTTGGAAGATTTTAAGACGGTGGAGAAGTTTGTGATGATTGCCATCTGGTGCATTCAAGAGGATCCATCACTGAGACCCCCAATGAAGAAAGTCGTACAGATGCTAGACGGAGATCTTGAAGTCCCACTTCCTCCAGGTGCTTCCTCATTTGTTAGCTCTATTTACTTGTCTTCCGCACCCAAGCATTTGGCTCAACAGTAAATGCATGTACCCCTGCTGCTCAAAGAGCTGCGTTCGAATCCCTCTTTCTAAAATTATAAATAAAATAAATAAATAAATTACTAGTTCTCCGTGTAAATTAGAATATAATATATTTTTTGAGCATTTGACAGGTCTGTTGGGGGGTGTGATATCTACCAAATCTATCACTCATGATATTGTATACATTTACAAGTTTGCTTATAAAAGCAAATCTAATTTTAAAATGTGCAAACGAATCTTATATAAATATAAATATATAAAAGCTAAAACTTTTATTCAATGTTAATAATTTATAATATTGATATGTGGATAACATTTATTAATCAACATGTCTTGTATTAATTATATTTATTCATATTTATTTATTGATATAAATTAATTTAATTTCATAAATATTTTAAAATATTTCAATGTATTTATTATATATATATTTTTTAATTTTCAATTGACTTATCTTTTATTTCTAATAAGATATCTTAAATTATAAATCAAAGCTAAATTAATGATACATTATAACTAAAGAATTTCTTAATGATTCAAAGAATTAATAAATACTATAATTATGGTAATTAATTCTTAATGATTCAAAGAACTTTTATTGAAATTTAATAAGAAATATTACAAAAATTTAATAACCACTATAATTATGGCCAAGAGTTGATTCCTTAATCAATTATTTGATATATTCATATTTGATTAAATATAATATCCAACTAAATTATGAATGTTATTCATATGTAAATATATATAATATAATAATTTTATATATTTATATAAGATTAATGATACATTATAATGTTAGATTTTTATTTTTGTTATAAAATTAATCATACATTATAATATTAGATTTTATGTATATGGGTTGTGATCAATAAGCCGTGCATCTCATTTTATACAAATATATAAAAACCAAAACTTTTGGTAAAAAAAGAAAAAAATTCACTATGGATAATCTATTTTTTTGACATGTGAATTGTTTTGAACAATCAACATGTATTCTATATTTAATTATTTCGATTTGACTTCATATACATTTTATTAATTTAAAAGATATTTATTTGGCTAAATTAGGTTATTTATTTTCTTATAACTATCCAATATTTTTGTCATTTATAAATGTGTTACAATTAAATTATCTTAAATCATTTTCAACCAAATTCAATTCTTAATATTAAACATCAAACATATACTATAAACAAGAAATATGCTTTGAAAGCATTGACTATTTAATGACCATGACTTTGGTATTTAATTAAGAAATAATTTATGTATTTGTTAACCTAAATGAATATAGAAGGCATATAATGCTAAAAATTCAAACCTAAAATAAAAGTCTAATTAGTTGGAAACATATTTTCATATTTCTTTCTATATAATTATTAATTACAATTGGTATAATTTATTGTCTTACAAGAATTTTGCAAAATATTAAGTGTAGACTTTTCAAAATAAAAAATATATTACATAAATAATTAATAACCCATAATAAGTTTTTACATAAATTACTCTCAATTTATAAAAATCTCTTAAATTCTTATTATAAATAGATAATCTTGTATGCTAAGGTCATGTTTGTACACAAGATTATGATAAGATAGGATAAGATAATATTATGAATAGAATTAAATTAAATAATACCATCTTATTTTGTGTTTAATATATGTAAAGATTATGATAAGATAATTTATTTATTTATTTGTCAAAATTATCCTTCTCAATGTTTATGCAATTTAAATTATTTATGTAATTTTTAAAAGTATAATTGGACATATAAGTTTAATCTTATAAATTAAAAATAATCATCTCCCAGTGAAGATAATTAAATAATCCTATGCCAAAATGATGTTAATCCTCTTTTCAATCTCCATTTATTTCCTTATATATAAATCAAATATGATATATGGTGATTATTATTCGATCCTATCAATAATTTTATGAATCAAATATGACCTAAAAGTATTAGGAGATTACTCTTTAAAACTCTCCAAATGTATTAATTTCATTATGATTAAAAAAATTTTGATCACCAAGTTACATTTATGTTCATAAACCTTTTTCTTTATTATGGTTGTTGATTGATTTTATTTCTTTTTTATTCACTTTTTTTATGCATATTCATACTTTATTTATCTATTCAGTTTCAATATTAGTTTTTTTTTTTTACTTTTAATGGAATAATTTCATATATTTTATCTCTTTTTAGTTTTTAGTCCTTGGATATTTGGTTAGATTTTTTTTCATGACTAATAATGGATGTGAATAAGGTGAAATTTTTTAGTTAAGTTTGAAGTTTGTTAGAATTTGACATAAGTTTTTCTCTCCTATTTACCTTTCATTTATAGTTTTATCCATATTTAATATGTAATATATGGTTTCAATCTCATTCGCTAAACATGCAAATTTAATTTGAACTACTTTGACCTTTGTAAATATAATATAAAGATGGATACCACTTAGCTAAGGATTTTTTGTTGTTATTATGAGTTCGATCTAGATGTTTTGCACCAAAGCAAGGGGTAACACCAAGCAAAAGTTTCTACAAAAGATTAATTTTAAGTGAAATAAATTTATGTGGTTTGGAATCAAACATTATTTAATTTTGTATAAATATCACTATTAAATGAGAGACAATACAAAATATTTTTCTTTATATTATATAAGTACATATTGATCTACAATATTTTTAATTTTTTTTATTATTTTACATTAAATTTTTTTTTTATTTTTTATATAAAATTTATTAATTATATTATATATAATTGAATTATATATATAATTATATATAATATAATTGCATATCCTAACATCGCACGGGCTTCAAACTAATGAATGAAAAATCCTAAAATTGTTACACATATGAGGATCGCTAAATTCTTTCACAGATTTGAAAGTAATTTCCTAGATTGAATTCCTCCAGATACGCTTCTACGTATTTTGAGATTAAGAGACAAATAGAGCAAACAGGATACAATTCTAAATTGTTTCTTAAAACCTGCAAGAGCCACAAGCATGTGGCAATTGAAGAAAAATTGGTTAATAGACAAAGAACAAGTTAAAATTAAATTTTCTTCTTAAACAGTTAGCATAAGAATTCTTTTTTTCTAGCAATCATGAAACAATTCTAGGATTTTAGGAGGCAGTCCAAGCATTAGGCCACTTAAATGGTAAGTGACAGAAAATGATAAAGAAAAACAAGCAAAGTAGCAAACTAAGGCGCCGCCGCTCATATCTCCAGAAAGCCGAGCCTTGAAGTTGACTTGTGTTTATTAATGTCCAAGCCTTGAAGTTGACTTTTGTTTATTAATGTCAACCAAACATGTTTGGTTGCAATTGTCAACAAAAGCTGCCAACTTTTGTACCTTGCATTTGTCATATAGCATTTGTCATTTCCTTCGACTTGAAAAAAATAATAGAATTAGACTCCGGGCTCCAATTGACATTTGACATTTCTTTCTCGTTGCAGGATTATTTTTATTTTTTAAAAATTATGTTTTAAATATGAAAAAAATTAAAATTTTTATGTCAAATTTTAATAAATGATGATATATAAATAAATATAAGTGTATTTATTTTTTAATATAAATTATAATTTAATAATATATAAATGTAATTTTTTTATTAAATTAACGTATTAAATAATATTTTTATTAATATAATATATATAAATATAAATTAAACAAATAATATAATATATTCTTTTATATTTCCCAAGAAGCACAAGGGTAAAAATCTAATCTAGACTTGACCTAAATTATTTAAAGAAGTAAAATTAAACCCAATCCTTAAATAAAAAAATTGTATTAGTTGAATCACAACGAATCTAAATCCAAAGATATAAGTTGTTTTATGATACCTACATCCATTGATTTTTTTAACAAATTTTTTAATAAATAAAATTTTAAAAAATAACAAAAAAGAAGCCACATGTAAATTTATTAAATTAAGATATCAAAGAATTTTTTTAATGAAATACATATATAAATATAAATTTAAATAAATAATAAAATACATATTTTATATACACCAAGGTTAAAGCGTAACATCCAAAACCTTACTCTTATTTGAACTCAATTTAAAAAATAAAAACAAAAATTCAACTTGTTATCATGAATTAAAAAAAAGCACACAATTTGGATTGAGACAAATTGAAATCCATCTGATATGGATTATTTTGTCACCTCTATCTCAATTGATTTTTTTATTGCAAAATTTATCTAATAAAAAATTTAAAAAAAAAAAGAAAAAGCTTTAAAAAAAGATATTGGAAAAAAAAAAAGAAAAGTATCACATGTACATTCAAGACAGGATGAAACACTTTTTAATCTATTTTTAACTCGATCTTATTTTCAAAAAAAAAAAAAATCATCCATCCAATCTTAGTCTTTTTTTAGAAAAAGCACTTATGTTAGATCGATACGAATTAAATTCAATTGAATATGGATTATTTTATCATCTCTACCTCCATTTTTTTTTTTACGAAATTTATCACATGAAAAATTGAAATAAAAAACAAAATAATAAATAATAAATGAATTTCATAAAAAAAATCATATATATATATATATATATTATATTACAACATAAATAGTTACCAAATAGCAATTGCTGACATAGACGCTTACATGGACAATTTCTTTTTTTGACACGTAAGATAATTACTAAGATTTCTTATTATAATGACATATAAGATATTTATTAATTTTAAATTATTTATTAAAAATATATTTTAAAATTTATCAAATTATTTAAAATTTAATCAAAAAATAATTTAAATTTTAATGAAATTTCTCTTGTACATCACATTATCCCATTTTAAAAGCAATTTTAATGTAATTTATCTAAAGTTAACATGAGTATTTAAATTTATCACAACTTTTAAAAATATTATTTAATATCTTTAATATTTTTTATAAATAATCTTTATATTATTTTTAGTTTTTAAATATATTTCACAAAGGAATGTGAAAAAATATATAAATACCAGAATAACTTTAAGAAAGTTTCTCATCTACATCACCTTATCTCAATTTAAAATCAATTTTAAAATAATTTTTCTTTTTCAATTTATTTGCAATTAACATAAGTATTTAAATTTATCACAACTTTTAAAAATATTATTTAATATCTTTAATATTTTTTATAAATATTCATTACATTATCTTCAACTTTTAAATATATTTCACAAAGGAAATGTGAAATATATATATATATATATATATAAATACCAAAACAACTTTAGAAAAGTTTCTCTTGTACATTACTTTATTTCAATTTAAAACCAATTTTAAAGTAATTTATCTTTTTCACTTTATTTACAGTTAACATGAGTATTTAAATTTATCATAACTTTTAAAAATATTATTTAATATCTTTAATAATTTTTATAAATAATCATTGTATTATCTTCAATTTTTAAATATATTTCATAAAAAATGTGAAAAAAAATATGCAAATACTAGAGCCACTTCAAGAAAGCCCTCATTATTGGTAGTTTTTAGTTATATAGTTTTTCTAATGTCCCATTGAGCTAAATGTATTTTTCTCTACTATTAATTTAGTCTCTCTTTACATTAGTCTATTCTTGTTATAGGAACTAACATATTTTTTCTAATGATAGGTATTATTTCACTAAACATACTATTCACTTCATCGAGTAGGAGGTACTATTTCACTAAACATACTATTCACTCCATTAGGTAAGACTTTTTTTTTCAAATTAGTTATAATATTGTTTTTAGCTGTAATATTTAAAAAAAACTATAAAAAACATATATTCTTATATTTTTTATCGGTATTATCTACAAACATTTTATTTTTTTTTCAGATTCTTCACTCAATCAGATAATATATTTTATCTTTTAACTAATTATTTATTTAATATTCTCTATTCGTGTAAAATAAAAATAATGCTCTGATTAATTGCTATAATATAATTATGTGCCCTAATAAAAACTTATGTGCCAGTTGTACATTAGTGAATAATTTCTCTGATTAATTGCTATAATATAATTATGTGCCCTAATAAAAACTTATGTGCCAGTTGTACATTAGTGAATAATTTCTCAACTCTTATATCCATTGTGAAACATTTAACATAATTTAAAATTAAGCGATTCTTTTTCATAAAAAAATAAATTTGAAAAGAAATAATTCAGGGATAGTCTCATTGTAGTATTAATTTCAAGTGCATTTATATCTTAGCTTAAAAAAACCTCAGAACCATAAAATATTTCACCAAAGATTCTTGAATAAAAAGATATAAATCCTATGACAACTCTACAATTATGGACTAGAGAATTCCTCATTGTAGACATCGAATTTTGTTTGAAATATTTTAGCATAGTTAAACAAAGCCCATTTGAAGTCGATAAAAAGTCCCTTAAAGACCTTATAAAATGTTTAATATTTAAGCCTAATAAATAAAGAAAAAGGAGACTCATATGATTGATGTCAAATTCTTTCATATGAAATTTATATAGATAATACCTTTTCACATGGATGTATGAAAAATAAAGAATAAATAAAATAGGTAAACTTCAAAGTCAACCCTAGTCAAAATTACATAAAACTTGATCAAAATGAATATAATTGGGGTTAATCTTCAAAGTTCAAAATCTAATTAGAATCAATGTGGTTTAAAATTAAATTTGATGATTTTTAAAACACAAAATTTTTTATTGCGCCTAGAGAACTACAAAATTATCAAAATGCCCCTATATAGGATATTTTCATAACTTGGCCTTCCAAAGTTCAGATTTTCATAAAATTTTTTAGATCTTAATTTTATAATATTTCATGATTTTTAGTGAATTTGAAATTACAACTGTATCTAATAAGTGTAAAATTACTAAAATACTATAAATGATATTTTCGTAATTTGATCTTCTCGAGCTCAGATTTTTGTGAAATTTTTTATATCTTAATTTCATAATATTTCATAATTTTTAGTGTATTTGAATTGTAGCAACAACCCGCATATTTTCTAAAACTAAAAAACCATCATGCGTGACGCAACCCGTATCTGAGTATCAATCCAAACCAACATTCCATCATTAAAAAGGAAAAAACAAAATATTTCTCCCAATTTCCAAGGAAATTATTAAACCCAAAAAAATATTAATTGCTCTCTAGGGATCTGTAAAGCTTTGGAATGATTTATAGATCATATATACTATTTATCAATTCACTGAATGGCTTTTGGTGAGCAATTCCGACTAATAAAAAGCAATTGAACGTCGATGGCCAGCATGAGCCACTAACCAGAAAGAGAGAAGGGAGCAGATTGGTTGACGAAGTTAGAGAGAAGAGGGGCTCAGTTGAGTTAGAGAGAGCAAGGGAAGCAAAAGTGGGATTCTTTTTTAACTTAACATAACTCTAAAAAAATGAGTAAATAAATTTTTAGTTGATGTGGTGGGTGGTGGGAAGATGATATGCGAGTTATATCATTATTTTAATAATTTAGATGAAATTTATTAAAATAATTAAATTTGATATATTTAATAAATTTAAGTGATTTTGTTGAGATAGATAGAAGATCAGTGAACCGGGATCTAGGTAATAATAGATGGGTGGACACTGGAATTTACACCGACTTCCAACTTTGAAAGGATACAAATTTAAAATTTAGAACCTTATACAACAATGAAAACGGCATCTTTTTTCGGACAAACTCTCTCCCTCTCTTTGGATCACATTGCTTTGTTCTTACAAAAGTGTTTAAAAGCAAAAGCCTTGAAACCAGGCAAGCAACTTCATGCTTCGTTGTTAGTTACTGGGACTGATATGGAAGTTTTGTCCTTGAGTTCAAAGCTTGTTGGGATGTACGCTGGTTGTGGAGACCTGAAATCCTCCGGTTTCATGTTTGAAAAAATCAAAACCCCAAATGTTTTTGCCGTGAATTGGATGGTTTTAGCTTTTGCTTTTAATGGCTACTTTAAAGAGGCAATTGGATACTTCTCATTACTGTCAGAATCAATAAATCTTTGCAATAAATTCACCTTTTCTGTGGTTTTGAAGGCTTGTGTTGGGCTGATGGATTTGCATAAGGGAAAGGAGGTTCATGCTGTTGTTAGTAAGTTGTGTTTGGAAAGTGATGCAGATGTTGGTAATGGTTTGATCGATATGTATTGCAAATGTGGAAACGTGTCTTATGCAAGGAGATTGTTTGATAGAATGACTGAAAGAGATATTCCCTCTTGGACATCCATGATTTGTGGTTATTGTAATGTGGGAAAGAATGAAGAAGCTCTTGGTTTGTTTGAGAGGATGAAGTTGGAAGGGTTGCAACCTAACGAGTTTACGTGGAATGCGATGATAGCAGGGTTTGCTAGGAGGGGAGATATCACTGCTGCACTTGCTCTTTTTGGTAGAATGAATAAAGAAGGATTGGTGCCTGATTTGGTTACTTGGAACGCTATTATTTCAGGTTTTGCTCAAAGCCAATGTCCTTTTGAAGCATTGAACTTGTTTGGAAATATGTTAGTTTCTGGGATGAGACCAAATCATGTGACTGTAACTGGACTGCTTCCAGCATGTGGATTGACAGGCTCTATTCAAAAAGGTAGAGAAATTCATTGCTTGATTTATAGATTGGGACTCGATGTCAATGTGTTTATTGCTAGTGCTCTTATTGACATGTACTCCAAATGTGGCAGTGTGAAAGATGCTAAAAATGTCTTTGACAAGATTCCCAGCAAAAATGTGGCATCTTGGAATGCTTTGATTGGATGCTATGGGAACCATGGCATGGTTGAATCTGCAATAAAAATGTTTGAGAGGATGCAGGAAGAAGGGGTGCAGGCAGATGATGCAACTCTAACTTCTGTTCTTTCTGCTTGCAGCCACAGTGGTTATGTTGAGAAAGGTTTGAAGATATTTAGGTCGATGAAACAGAGTTACGGGATTGAAGGTGCCAAAGAACATTATGCTTGTGTAGTTGATATGTTATGTCGATCTGGGAGGATTGTAGAGGCTTATGAATTTGTGAAAGAAATGCCATTTGAGGTTACAGACTCAATTCTTGGTGCTTTCTTCAATGGTTGTAAAGTTCATGGAAGAAAAGATTTGGCTGAATTGATGAGCAAGCAAACTCTTAAAATGGAATTGAAAAGGCCAGGTGGTTTTGTTACGCTATCAAATATTTATGCAGCTGATGGCGAATGGGAGGAGGTCGAGAATGTAAGAAAGCTCATGAAAGAAAAGAAAATTCACAAGAAGCCTGGCTTTAGCCGGGCGAGAAGGGGTGGTTTTGTTGGGGAATAAGTAGAAAATGAAAGCAGAGCCAAGAAATTTGGATCAGGTAATTCTTCGACAAGATATAATCAGTCTTGTAATCCTTTTCACCCTCATTCAACTTGATTTGTTTCTGTTAATTTTGTCTGAGATATTTTCTTGTCCCTGAATATTATATGTTCTGAATTCCCTTTTATTTTTCTGTACATGAAGATGAGGTGAAAACATCAGAAAATGATGTCGAATCTAAAAATTTGGATGTTGTTAGTGTCAAGGGTTAAATAAGATAAGAGTTAGAACTTGCTAACATTTGACCTGATTTTTTAAAGTAATATAAGTGCATTATATTCCTTTTTATCCTTAAAACAAATTTTCCCCTAGCATAGATTTAAAAAATTATCCTTTCAAGGTCACAGTTGCAATTGAAGACATTTGGACCATAATAAGTAATTAACGAGGATCTCAAGGGGGCAGAGGGGGAGATGTAGCATTATCTTACAAACACTCATAAATTATTTGCTATTCTCCATAAATATATGCTAAATTTGGGTCTTATGAAAAAATTACCCCTTCGAAGGAAAAAGGGATTTGATGTAAGAAATCTGAATCCTACTGCTGTTTTACTAATGCACTGGTTATTATATGCACAACTTTTTAAAGGTCCTATGATAATTTTACATAGCATTTTAGAGGTATATTTTCTATCTTGTTAATTTTCTTCTTAGCCACCCCCCAACCCTTCCTTTTGATTAAAATTACCTCTGCTTTGTCCTTTCTCATGTGCTAGGTTGGGTTCTTTGTTGTATAGCAGCTGTACGATTTTAGGATTTAGTCCACTTCACCTAATATGACATTTTGACCAGACCTTACAAAGCAGTAGCTATATATACCAGTCAAGAGCATCTGCAGCCAAGAAGGCACATATGCCTTGTATACTTAGCACGAATCTATATAAATATATATATATATATTTCATTTGGTTTCTGTCTTCTACATTAAATAAAAGAAAATATGTAAATAAAAAAGGAGAGAGACAGTCAAGTGGGGGGAGTGCACAATGACTTTGCATTCTTCAGGTTGGGTTTTGCTATCATTTCTTAATTTTCCTGTCATGAAAACAGTTTTGGCCATTCTTAAGGAATAAGAAAAGTTTTGATTCCAAACCTTATTCATTCAATAAGTTGGTTTCTCTGAAATTGATAAACTTTATAAGTACCAGAAGGGATATTATAATAGACACATATATAGCATTGCATTCACAAATGCACATGCCTCCTTCACAGCAGGCTTGTCATTGTTGGGAAATTACTTGGTTGCTGGTGACGGTAATGTTTCTTTCCTCTTGGATGCTTTCATTATTTTTTCCAGTCACTAGAATCAAGCCTCATCCATATTTCGCTTAGAAAACTGCCACAAGTTGGAGTATCTCTGACCACAAAGACATGCTATTTCCTCTTTTTATTTTCTTTCTTTTTTATTTCAAATCAACGAAGCTATAGTATTTCTTAATCTAGCAACATAAATTTTCCTGTGCAGTATTTCCGATTTGTGTTTATCAAATAGGAGCATATTCCCCTTAGGGAGTGTTTGGTTTGCGGAATCTTGGATTCCAAGAGAAAGTATGATCTCTAGAAAAATGCGATATTCAAGATTTTCTTTCATTTTCAAGGTGTTTTGTTTTTAGATTCACTCGTTTGGTTTGAGAGAATTCATGTATAGTAATTTTTGAATAATTACCAGAATCTCATTGACATATATAGTGGTAACTTTTCATTAGCTTTTATTAATAATAAATATCAAACAACAAATGATGCCTTTAGTAGCAAAAGAAGATGAATATTTTATTTGATTATTGTTTTTATTTATAAAATATCATCAATTGAGTCGTTTCAATCTATTTTTGAGTAATAGAAATTGATAGAGAAAATTGTTTGGTGTAAAATGATTAATTAATACGTTTGTCACTTTTTCTATATCATGGAATAATAATAAATGTTCCTTTTATTTATTTATAAAAAGATGCATATTTGTACAAAAAAATGCTTTAAATAATCTTGTCATAACATTTAGATTCGAGGATCTATCGCTAGACATTGACTTAAAGAGTCATTACTAATCTTTTTTGTCATCTAAAGACTTTATCCTTTTATAGAACATCTAAGCTTAAGGGTCTCTAAAAGAATAGGTTCAGATCTACTAATCAGAACAGGGTTCGAGAGTTCGGTTACTAGTGAGGAAGGTTATAGCATCCTCACAACGTCTATCGAAAGATGGTACCAGCTCAAATTCGTGTTATCCAATAAGCTTTAAAAATTTTATCAAGTAATTAATTGTTAAAAATTATTATTAATTAACTCCAATATTTTTTATAGAAAATAAAGAAAAATCTCCTCACTTCAAGAGTATACAAGAAACTATTGTTTTACTTGCAGAGACTCCATCGTCAAATTATTTAACATTAAAAAGTTTCAAAAAAAGAAATAAAATAAAATAAAATAAAATAAATAATTATTCAACTTTTAATATAAATCATTTTCTTTTCATTTTAAAAAATTCATTGCTTTTGTACAAGAAAAATTGATACTTTCAACTTTTCTTTAAAATGTTTTTCTTGATAATTTTATTTTTAAGAAAAATTGGTACTTTCAACTTTTTCTCAAAATGTTTTTTTTTTTTGAAATTTTAATTTCAAGAAAAATTGATATTTTTAATTTTTTCTCAAAATATTTTTTTTAAGTTTTAATTTCAAGAAAAATTGATACCTTCAACTTTTCTTCAAAATACTTTTCTTGATAATTTTTATTTTAGAAATTTTATTTTTAAGAAAAATTGATATTTTCAACTTTCCTTCAAAATGCTTTTGGAAATTTTTATGTTCAAAGGAAATTGATATATTCAACTTTCCTTCAAAATATTTTTTCCTTAAATTTTATTTTCGAAAAAAATTGATACTTTCAACTTTTTCTTAAAATTATTTTTTTATTTTTTAAAAATTTTATTTTAAGAAAATCATTAAAAAGAAAAATAAAATAAATTTAAATTTAAAAAAATTTAAAGAATACCAAATAATTCTAATTTAGAAATAATAATAATAATAATAAATAAATAAATAGAGAAAAAAAAATCTTAACGCGGTTTGGCTCAACGGCTGGGATTCGGCTTGGCTACAGGCACAGACCATGGCTTGGATGATGCAGCTTGGCGATTCGACTCGGCTGGAAGGATTGGTTGAGGCGTGGGTCAAACTCGGGTCAAAAGTGGGTTACGCTATGGGTTGGGTCGGACCTTGGCAAAGCGCGCGGATCTTGAGTCCCTTTAAATGCAAAACGACGTCGTTTTCAACGAATATAAAAGGCAAAAGCTTTCGATTTTCTTCAGATGCTTTCCTTCCCTATCTCTCTCTTCCTCTCTTTTCTCTTTCCTCTTTCTAGCAAAACCCAATTTTTCGATTGAAAAATTAATCGAAAACTAGAAAGTAGCTAGAAATTGAAAAAACTGGCCAAAATCTAGGTTTTTCGCAAGAAAAGTCATCGAAAAACTTAAATTTTGGCAAAATATTTTGTCAGATTCTGGAAAATTTTCAAAAATTTTTCAAAAAGAATGCCAAAAAATTCAAAACAATTTCCTAAGAATTTTAAACTGCCTCTAAACACTTTTTTTGCTTCTTTTTCCTCTCTGTATGCTTTTTCTATGTGTCCTTGGGTTCTATTTCAGCATCTATTTATAGAGATTGATCAGAAGAGTTTTTAATCAATCTCAATTTCATTTGGGATTAAGATTCAATCTTTGAATCCAATTCAGAGTCTATTAGTCCCCAAATTCATGGCAAAAAAGTTTCTTCTAGAAAAAAACGATAATAAGTAAAACAAAATTTAGAACAGATAAACCAAACCAAAAAATATAAAAAAAATAATAATAATAATAAATAAATAAATAAATAATTATAAATAATTATAATAAAATTAATAATAAAAATAATAATAAAATTAAAAATTAAATTAAAATTAGAAAAAAAATGAGCCTATATTACCCATTTAAACTAGGCTCAATTGATCTGGACTTAGATCAAATTGGGTGTTTACATCTATCTCTCTTTACACATTTTTTATGAAACAAAAATTGTGCAAAGGCATAGACACCCATTCAAGACTCAACTCGATATTTTTTTTTGCTTTTTTTTGTTTTGTTTTTGTTTTGTTTTTTTGTTTTGGTTAAAATTTTGATCAAAGCTCTTCTAAACAGAGGCTCAACGACTTTGAAAAAATAAACAAAACTCATCTAATCAGAGGTTCAACAACTTTTAAAAAAATAAACAAAGCTCTTCGAAGCAGAGGCTCAATGACTTTTAAAGAAATAAAAGCTCCTCTAAACAGAGGCTCCATAATTTTTAAAAATAAATTACTCCTCTAAACAGAAGCAACCATAACTTTTAAAGAAATAAATGCTCCTCTAAACAGAGGTAACCACGACTTTTGAAAGCAAATTGCTCCTCTAAATAGAGGCACTACAACTTTTAAAAGTAAATTCATCTTCTATAATCATGTCTAAAGGAGTCAAAGATCGTGTTTGAAGGAATTTCAAGAAATTATACCTAAGGGCCTTACAAATCGATCCTGATACCAAGAGATATCCTTTCCAATGATTAAAATCTTACCTCACAAGCTTCTTCTCAAACGAGAATTTAAAACTTTTACATCGAAAAATCTTCACATCTGTCTTATCCACGTGGGATCTTAGAATACTGCTGCTTTTTGAATTTATGTATTATACTTTCTTAAATGCAATATATACTATGCGAAATGCAATGCATGCAAAATTCAATGCATGTTATGTTGGCTAATTAATTCCCATTCAGTTGTGGTACTTAAGTTTCTTAAGCTCTTTTCTTGGGCCTCGAACCCTTTATTCTTCAAAGATCAAATCAGCATAACTCTCAATCATTTGTCATTTAATTCTCACATTCTTTTTGCTAGAAATCCCTTTCCAAATTCAATGTCTTTATTAGGAATTGAATATCTCAAATTTGCCCTTACCACTCTTAACCTTTTCAATGTAATGTAGAAATATTTCATGTTATTATTCATTTATCAATCATTATTTCAATATCAAAAAGTAAGAATGCATTCACACATTTCTTTCATTGTAAGGTATTAAAGAGCAAATAATAAAAATGATTAGGAAATAATCAACAAAAGAGACATAATGAATGAAATAGAATGTCTTTTATTAACAAAAATGCTGGCAGACTTTGGCCAAGAAAGAATTACAAAAATAGGTATAGGGAGACAATGCCCAAAAATGAACAATCGGATAATCATGATAACACATCTCAAGATTTTTTTCAAAAAACTCAACCATCCTATGCATTTAACAACTTGGAGTTCCTCAAAATATGCTAGCCTCCATGCCAATAAATTTTTAGATTTGATGCTGTGTTCCCCTTATCTAAGTTGCCTTTTCAGGTTTTCAACTTAGATAAACCCCTATGACTTAAACCGTCTTCTTGGGGTTTTCGTATTGAGTTCTCCTTTTTTATTTTTTTATTTTTTTAAGCATAGTACTTCTTCACAGCATCATAATTTATAGGATGGGATAAATCACTTCCATTCATCTCAGTTAATATCAATGCTCTACCCGAGAAAGTTCATTTTACCACATATGACCCTTTCTAATTTGGAGTCTATTTTCTTCTATTATCGTGTTGACTTGAAAGAATTCTTTTCAAGATCAACTCTCATTCTCGAAAGCAACGAGGTTGAACTTTTTTGTCATGAGCTCTCATCATCCTTTTTTGATATAGCTGACCATGACATAATGCAGTCAATCTCTTTTTTTCAATGAAATTTAACTGTTCATAACGCTCTCGAACCCATTCAGTCTCTTTCAATTCAACTTCCTTCAGAACCCTTAAGGATGGGATCTCTACTTCTATTTGTAATACAGCTTCCATTTCATAAACCAAAGAAAATAGAGTTGCCCCAGTAGAGTTGTGCACTAACGTTCGATATGCATGCAGTGCAAATGATAACTTCTCATGCCAATCTTTATAGGTTTTGATCATCTTCTCAAGAATTTTTTTTATTTTTTTGTTAGCTGCCTCAACTGCCCTATTCATTTTCGGACGGTATGGCACCGAGTTATGATACTTGATCTTGTATTGGGCACATATTTCTTGCATCATCTTGTTATTCAGATTCTTAGCATTGTCTAAAATAATTCTCTCTGAAAGTTTATATCTACAAATGATCTCTCTTTTTATGAACTTATAAACTACATATCGTATTACATTTGCATATGATGCTACCTTCACCCATTTCGTGAAGTAATTTATCATTATGAAAATAAATCTATGCCCATTAGAAGCTTTTGAGGTAATATGACTAATGACATCCATGCCCCACATTAAGAATGGCTAAGGTGGTGTCAAAACATGTAAAGTAAATAACGAAGCATGGATCTTGTCAGCATAGATTTGGCATTTATGACATTTGTGAGCATAGTTAATGCAATCACTTTTCATTATCAATCAATAGTACCCTGCTCTCATGATTTATCTTACCATCATATGTCAATGAGCATGTGCCTCACATATTTTATCATGCACCTTTTCAATGATTTTTCTTGCTTCTACCTTATTTACGCATCTCAATAATACTTGATCATGGCTTTTTTTGTACAGAACATCCCTATCCAGGAAAAAACTTATAGCTAATCTTCGAATGACCCTTTTATCATTCTCCGTTGCTTGGATTGGGTATTGCTGGTTCTTAATGTATTGTAAGATATCATAATACCAGGGCTTCTTATCTTTCTCTTCTACATTAGAGCTGTGAGTTGGCATATCTTTGACATTTAACTTGATAGACTGAATGTCAGTATTATCACTAATTCAGATCATTGCAGCCAGAATAGTCAAGGCATCAGCTATCAGATTTTTCTCTAGAGGTAAATGATCAAATTGGACCTCTTCAAACTGTTTTATCAACTCTAAAATATACTTGTGATATTGAACAAGTTTTGAATCTTTCGTCTCCCATTCTCTTTTCAATTGATATATAACTAGAGTTGAGTCCCCAAACACTTTTAATGCTTTCACTTTTCTATCTATAGCAATTGTAAACCAATGACACATACCTCATATTCAGCGATGTTATTTGTGCAATTGAAATTTAACCTCGCTGTTATAGGGTAGTATTATTCTTCTAGAGAAATAAGAATTGCCCCAATTTTATGTCTTAAAGCATTGGCAACTCCATCGAAATACATCTTCCAACATTTCCCTTCATGCTCCCCTTTCTCTAATTGGGAAACAGTCATCAGATCTTCATCGAGAAACTTCAATCTCATTGGTTCGTATTCTTCGACAGCACGATTTATAAGAAATTTAACTATAGCACTCTCTTTTATTATTTTTTGGCTTACATATATGATATCATATTTCAAGAGCATCACTTGCCATCTAGCAATTCTTTCAAACAAAGAAGATTTTTTGAATATGTATTTAATTGGATCTAGTTTTATTATAAGCCAAGTGGTGTGATAGAGCATATATTGTCTGAGTCTTTTGGTAGTCCAAGCTAATGCACAACATATTTTTTCCAAAGAAGAATACTTGGATCATATTCGGTAAATTTTTTACTCAGATAGTAAATAGCTCTCTTTTCGATCATATTCATCTTGCTGTCTCAGCACACATCCCATTGAATTCTCGCACACTATCAGGTATAAAATTAAAGATTTTCTTGAAACAGGTGGCACCAACATTAGATGATTTGATAAGTATTGCTTAAATTTATCAAAAATCACTTAGCATTTCTCGTTCCATTCTCCAAGATTATTTTTGAGGAAAAGCTTAAAAATGGGATCACATTTATAAGTAAGTTGAGATATAAATCGTGAAATGTAGTTCAATCTTCTCAGAAAATCTCAAACTTCTTTTGGTGTACTCAAAGATGACAAATTTTGAATGGCCCATATTTTGTTTAGATCGACTTCAATCCCTTTTTCACTGACCACAAAGCCTAGTAACTTCCCTAACTTTACCCTGAATGTACATTTGACTGGGTTCAACTTGAGTTAAAATTTTCTCAACCTCTTAAATAACTTTTTGAGGTTGATGATATGATCTTCATTTTCACGAGATTTTGCAACCATATCTTCCACATACACCTTAATCTCTCTATGATCATGTCAACATTCTTTAACCTAAAATGCATGACGTTATAGCAAAACGTTTCCCACATGGTTACGAAAGTGATCTTTTCCATATCGTTTACAGCCATTTTTATCTGATTATACCTTAAGAATCCATCCATAAAAGAGAACATTGAATGCTTAGCCATGTTATCTACTAGTGTGTCGATATGAGACAAAAAAAAGTTATCTTTTGGGCTAGTCTTATTTAAGTCATGATAGTTTACACACATCTTAATTTTTTCATCTTTTTTAGGAACTGGTACTATATTGGCTACCCATTCTGGATACTTAGCCTCTTGCAAAAAACCTGCATTAAACTGCTTCTTCACCTCTTCTTTGATCTTTAGTAACATTTCAAGTTTCATTCACCTCAGTTTCTGTTGAACTGACTTACATTCTGACTTCAAGGGCAGTCTGTGCTCTACTATCTCTGTACTCAACTTTGATATATCTTGGTAAGATCAAGCAAATACATCTATGTATTCTCGAAGTAGATCTTTCAAACATTGCTTATCTTTTGATGAAAATGAAGTGCCAATTTTGACATTTTTCTTATTTTTCTTATCTCTTAGATTCACCAAGTCAATTATCTCCTGATGAGGCTCAATTGGCTTACTTTCTTGCTCAATCAATCTCATTAGGTCCGGATGTATAACATATTCTTCAAAATCATCTTCATTGTCAAGTTCATCAGTGTTAATTGAATTCTCAAAATTAACCTCTTGATCATTATCATAATTATCTTTTTGTTCATTTAAAGACCTAAAATGGAATGAAATGGGATATGTTGGTAAAATATGTTCAAAAAATGAAAAAATGGCAATAATTAATTCACAAGAAAAAATGAATGAAAATGCATCTTTCATAATCTTTATTAAAATAATAAAAGATAAACGACCCAAACAAGAAAAATCATCCCAATGCCTTGGGCAATAATTATTAAAATGTACAATTACATTGCATTAATCTTAAAGGTATAGGGCATCTTAATGGTACTCCAGTTGTTCAGCTCATAATCTGACGAACAAGGGCGGACCCACCTCTCTTCTTCAAGCTCTATTTCATTTTCAATAGCATGGATGGTCAACTGGGCGAATGTCTCTTCCATACTTTCTTCTGCATTTGGGTACATGAATCCTCCAGGCTTGAAAGTCTCGTATAAGTGTGTAATGATCATTAATCTTGCTATTTTACCTGTTAGTCTTCTCTTGATCTCCCATTATGTTATTTCATAGCCTAGGCCTAGCCTTTCACTGTTATCTACTACTGTTGGAGGTTCTCTTATTCCCTGTAAGTTCTTACCTAGCCCTACTCCTGGATATCAACCGTTATTGATGACTTGGCTTATCACTATTTTTGAAAAAGGTTGATTTTTAGATCCTTCACCTACAGAATTAACCAACTCAAAAGATCGATAGGAACATTCCATCATTTTTTCAGCAACTTTCACATATGGAGCATTCAATGGTTGGGTCACTAACATGGCCTCTTCTCTAAACACTACCACTAACTTGCCTTTTATATTGAAATTAATTTTTTGGTACAGAGTAAAAGGAAAAGCCCCTACCATGTGAATCCATGGCTTTCCTAGCAAACAACTGTAAGATTAAGAGATATCCATTACTTGAAACTTTATATTGAAAGTGTATGACCCAATTTACAAAAGTATCTTGATATCTTTCGGTACTTCCCTTTTGGTCTCATCAAAAGCTCAGACGATCATTTGGTTGTTTTTCATATGAGAGTAATCAATGGGTAGCCTTGCCAAAGTTGACATAGGTATGATATTGATAGTAGAGCCATTATCAATAAGGACTTTGGCTATGATATGGCTCTTGCACTTGATCGTGATATGCAGAACCTTGGCACCTCTCCCTTTCTTCGGGGGAATCTCATCATCACTGAATGAAATATAATTTGACATGACTAGATTTTCAGCCAGGTGGTTCATATATTCAACAGATACATTATGTGCTATATATGTTTGGTTCAACACTTTCAACAGGGCATTTCGATGTGGTTCTGAGTTTAATAGTAATGATAATAATGAGATTCATGCTGGCATTTTATTCAATTGTTCAACAATTGAATATTCACTATGTTTTACTAGCTTTAAAACACAAGCCTCTTTTTCTGACACTGACTTCGGACGATCCTCTTCAGGTTTCATTTCAGGGTTGTTTCGCTCTTCACTTACCTTGGCTTTTTTTTTAGCCTTCTTTAATATTTTTGAAGTGTAGCATCTTTCACTTCGGGTAATACCTCCTACACCAATTATATTGGAGGCGTCAGTCTTAAAAACATTCCCTTCTTACCTCTAAACTATTGTATCACAGTCATATTTCTAGAGTACAGCCTTATCATCTTTATATGAGAATAAAGTCGAAACTTTAAAAGTTATCGACCTGGAAATGAGTTTATCTATGACTAACTTTGGCTTGTTCCCACAGTGAATTGTCATCGATTTTAAAAATAATTTTGTAGGCTTATCAGTCATGGATACTTCAATATTTTTTTAGTCTTCTTCCTCTTTATAGACTTTTATCTGTTATGAATCCAAAAGCTTTTGTACCTCTTGATGAAACTGTTCACAAGTTTTGATAGTGTGACCAATTGTCCCATTGTGATATTTACAACTAGTGCCTACTATATATGCTCCTTGATAATTGTGTGAACTCACTGGTCGTATCATGTCAACCTTTTTTAAAGCATCAAATAGTTGATTAAAAGGTGTCTTAATATCTGCCACTTTTCTCTTCAAATGACGCTCATGTTCCTCACTCTGAGCATTCATATTGTGATTAGGCAAAGGGTTACCGCTAACATTTGGTGCAGTTATCCCTCTTACATTGAAGCTAATCATTCCATCTTTAATTAGCTGTTCCACTTTATGTTTCAAGGCAGTGTAATTTTTAGTGAAATGATCAGTAATCCCATAATGATAGTCACAATGGGCTGTAGGATCATATCACTTAAGGTAAGATGGGTTGAATAGCTCTAATTTACTAGGAGCAATCAAATGATTGTTGTAGAGCTCACGATATAACTTTGTATAGGTCATGGGGATTGGATCGAATACAAGTTTTTCGCGAGTAGTTCGTTGCTCTCGTGATCCACCCATTAGGCTAGTTGTATGGGTTTGAGATCTTTAGGTAGATTGAGTGTTAGACTGTATGTGGTATTTTGAGGCCTAAAAGAGGGTTGATAGGTTTGGAGATAAGATGATTGTGGGAATGGTTGATATGGGTAAAGGAAAGTGTTATTCACAGTAGGATAATATAGATGGCATCTTTGTGGTGGGTAGGGTTGATAATCCCTGAATTATTATCTATCAAAGCTTATAGCTTGAGCTTTAATCTTCTTTTTCTTTAGGGCTCTCTTACTTGATACCTCTTCTCCTTTTATCTTGCTATTCTTGATGGCATTCTCAATAATTTCTCTTGAAATCACCATGTCGATAAAATTTTTAGTTGTATTCCCTATCATCTTTTCATAATAGGAAGATTTCAAAATGCTGACGAATAGCACTGTAGTTTTCTTTTTAGTTATAAGTGATTGTACTTGAAAAGCTACATTTATCCACTTGTGGGCATATTCCTTAAAGGATTCATTTGTTTTTTTTTTTTTCATGTTTTGTAAAGATAAACGATCAGGAGCTAAATCTATGATATGTCGATATTGACTGATGAAATCATGGGTCATGTTGCTCCAAGAACGAATACGAGTTTTGTCCAGTTGGACATATCACCTAGCAGCGGAGCCCGTAAGGTTATCTTGAAAAACATGCATTAATAGTTTTTCATTATGGGCAAGAGTTGCCATCTTCTCGATAGTATATAGTGATATGAGTTTTTGGGCACTTTGTACTATTATATTTCTCAAATTTTGGTACTTTGAACTTGGACGAAATAACCACATCTGGGACTAGACACAGCCCCAGTAGCATCAACAGAACCATAAAACTCAATTCCTTCTATAGCTCGTAATCTTGTTCTGCCCTAAACTACCTTCTCACTAAAAGTGGTGCATAACTTGTTGCTCTCCATAAACCTAGAAGTGAGATCACAGTGTTATCTCCACACTGATATAGCATAGGTTCATGATTCATCCACGGGTCCAACTATCTTACTTCGACACTTGTCAGTTTTTGTAGGAAATCTATTCACTCTTTTTTAGACTTTTGTTCTGACCACTCACTTTTGTAGAATTCCTTGATCAGAGCTCGATTATGAAAATAAAGCTTTGAGAAAACACCTTTTCTCCACTCGAAATGGTTTTTCATCTATAAGTATAATAACCATATGTAACCTATAAAAACCATCCATTTCAGTGACAGTAAGTCAAAGATCTGACAATTTTTGCTAATATTACCATTGAAAGGTTACAACCATTGATCACACTCTCGAAGAAGTTAATCACTGCTATTTTAATATAACCCAAAACCTTTGAAAATATCACCATTCCGTATATGGCTAAGGCAAATATGTCTAATCCTCGTTCTTCGTCGGTATGTTGCACTAGGAAATCATGAAAGAACTTTCAAGGTAGGCAAACCTATTCTTATTTCTTCTTTGTATGAGAATTCATAATCTCTTTGTCTATCCCCATGAGATGAGCTAAATCCTTAAGAAATCCTGACTTATGTTTTTTGACATATATCTTATCAAGAGTTTTGAGGTGCAAGCCCAACAAAGTCAAATATTCTTTAATGGTGGGTGTCATATCAACTTCATTGAAGATGAAACACTTATATGCAGGATCTTATAATTGCACTGCAGCTCTAATTAGTTAATTATCGACATCCACTGTAATGAGGTGTGCTATATGTCCATGCCTCTGCCAAAACTCCTCTTGTCTAGTTAGGCTCATTTTTTTTCATATATCAACCAAATCCTCTAGATTATTTTGCTTGAGGAGGATAGATGTCTCTTGAGTCAAAGTGGAATCATAGCCAATCGGTAGACAATCCTCTTTCCTTAGTTGAACCCTTTCTGACTGGACTTTTACTTCGTTGGGTACCTCACAACGAGCTAATACAAATGAAGAGCAAACTAGTCGTTCTGTGGAGTCTATGAAAAACTTATTGTTAAAGATCATCTTTTCAAGCAAATGTTATTTATGCAACTCTATGATATGAGTATGAATCATGTAAACATGAATAAGAGAAAAGGTTAGTACATCAAATAAGAAGAAATAAATAAATAAGTAACTAAATAAATTAAAACATCATACATAATAAGAGGAATGAATCATATGCTTTTGATCAACTCTAAAGGGAAAGAGATGGCTCTATCTATAGGTTAGACACTTCTAAAGTCCACTATATGTGGTTTGAGGTTAAAGTCTAAAGGTTTCCAAATTGTTCTTTACATCATTGTCTATTACAGACTAATAAGGCACCCCAATCCTCACCTATTACAGGCTACAAGTGGAAATGTTCAATTTTAGTGGGAGTGTTTTGCTAGCCACTACGGAAGCATTAAAACCTCACAAAAGCAATAGGTATTTTACTCCCTCCTAGAAGGATGAAGCTCAGATGTAGAGCTCATGTTATGTACATGCATATGAATGACATTATTAATAAAGTAAATAAATATAAATGAATAAAAAATCTATATAAAAAGTTTAATTTTATTAGGCTTTTGGATAACACAAATTTATTTGCTGGCTTGACTCTCGATTATCTCTAGTGGAGTCGCCAAACTATCATAACATTTAGATCCAGGGATCTATCGTTAGACATTGACTTAAGGAATCTCCACTAATCTTTTTTGTTTAGGTGTGATTGGCTACCTAAAGAATCTATTATTTTATGGAACACTTAAGCTTAAACGTCCCTAAAAGAATAGGTTTGGCTCTACTAACTAGAACAAGGTTCGGACGTTTAGTTACAAGTGAGGAAGGTTATAGCACCATCACAACGCCCATCAAAAGATGGTACTAGCTCAAATTCGTGTTATCTAATAAGCCTTAAAAATTTACCAAGTAATTAATTATTGAAAATTATTCTTAATTAACTCTAATAATTTTGAAAAAAAATTAAGAAAAATCCTCTCACCTAAAGAGTATACAAAAAAACTACTATTTTACTTGTAGAGGCTTTATCGTCGGATTATTTAACATTAAAAAATTTTAAGAAAAGAAAGGAAAAATAAAATAAAATAAAATAAAGAGAATAATGATTCAACTTTTGATATAAATAATTTTCTTTTCATTTAAAAAAATTCGTTGCTTTTGTACAAGGAAAATTGATACTTTCAACTTTCCCCCAAAATGCTTTTGAAAATTTTTAGGTTCAAAGGAAATTGATACATTCAACTTTCTTTCAAAATATTTTTTCCTTAAATTTTATTTTTGAGAAAAATTAATACTTTCAACTTTTTTTCAAAAATATTTTTTTATTTTTTGAAAATTTTATTTTAGGAAAATCATTAAAAAGAAAAATAAAATTTAATTAAATTAAAATTAAAATTTTAAAAAAAATTTAAAGAATACCGAATAATTCTAATTTAGAAATAATAATAGTAATAATAAATAATAAATAAACAAAGAAAAAAAAAACCTTAACGCGACTCGACTTAGCGGTTGAGATTCGGCTCGACTACAGGCACAAACCATGGCTTGGATGATGCGGCTTGGCTTGGCTCGAAAGATTGGCTGAGGTGTGGGTCAAACTCAGGTCGAAAACGGGTTACGTTACGGGTCAGGTCGGATCTTGGCAAAACACGTAGATCCTGAGTCTTTTTAAACGTAAAACGACGTCATTTTCAACTGGTATAAAAGGCAAACGCTTTCGATTTTCTTCAGATGCTTTACTCCCCTCTCTCTCTCTTCCCCTCTTTTCTCTTCCCTCTCTCTAGCAGAACTCAGTTTCAGTTGAAAATTTAACTCGAAAACTGGAAAAGTAGTTGAAAACTAGAAAAACTGGTCGAAATTTGGGTTTTGTCACAGGAAAAGTCATAAAAAAAAACTTAAATTCATCGAAAAATTTCATCAGATTTTGGAAAATTTCCAAAAATTTTCTAAAAAGAACGTCAAAAAATTAAAAAAAAATTTCTAAGAATTCTAGACTGCCTCTAAACACTTTTTTTGCTTTTCTTTCCTTTTTGTATGCTTTTTCTGTGTGTCCTTGGGTTCTATTTCAACATCTATTTATAGAGATTGATAAAAAAAAAATTTGATCAATCTCAATTCCATCTGGGATAGGATTCAATCTTTGAATCCAATTCAGACTTTATCAATCCCCAAATTCACGGCAAAAAAGTTTCTTCTAAAAAAAACGATAATAAGTAAAACAAAATTTAGAATAGATAAACCAAACCAAATATATATATATATATAAAATAATAATAATAAAATTAAAAATTAAATTAAAATTAAAAAGAAAATGAGCCCATATTACCCATTTGGATCAAGCCCAATTGATCCGGGTTTAGACTAAATTGAGTGTCTATAAATCTTGTTATATTTTTTCAAAGAGAATTATTTAAGACATTTTTCAACTAGAAACTAATTGCAACAAAGTTTTCATGTGGTTCAAATGCATCATAAACAATGTAACCAATTGCATCTTCTTTCTTAGTAATAAACCAATCACAACTGTTTAGAAAAGAGCATATCGTTAAAGTTGAAAACACAATGGAAAGAAAATCTTGGCATATGGTAGATGAAATCCTCCGAACATCATCAAATAAAATATAAATCATAAACAAAACATTGAAAGATTGGAATAAACTAAAAAAAATTAATCATAAAACAAGGCATTTATATCAAAAACACCTTAAATCTAGATCTAAACGACATCTAAAAAAATGAAAAATAAGTTCATTGGAAGGCAATATCAATTATTCACTATCAATAAGAAAGTATACACATCGTTTTATATTAAAAAAATGATAATAAATTTTAATAGGACGAAGATTAAATGATGGATGAGGAAGTTGGAATTTTTTCAAAAAGAAAAGTAAATGCTATGAGCTAAAATCTGTTGAAATATAAATCATAAACATATTAGTTATTGAAACATAATGAAGACATTAAATAAGGTATTCCATATATACAAACGTCATATTTGATAGTTATATTTATAAGCTATTTTGCTTCACGATTAGACATTAGAATGTTTATATTATCAGAATATGGTCATCGAGAGAGAAAAAAGTTTTAATATGGGACAATTAAGGCAGTTGTAGGAAGAAACACCTTAATTATAACCAATTAAGGTATTTTTCCATACAAATGCCTTAATCGTTTGTGTATAGACATGTCTAAAAAAGGATTATGTCATAATACTCTAATCTATTAAAATAAAATGATTTGTTTTAAATTATCAATTAAAGCATTTGGATTAAGAAAGCACCTTTAATACAAGAATTATTTGGAGCGTTTAAAGAAGAAAATGCCATATTTGATGATCATTTAAGACGTTTCTATGGGAAAATGTCTTAAATGATCATCATTTAAGGCATTTCTTCAACCCAAAAGCCTTACATAATGGTTTATTTAAAGCATTTCTTTATGCTAAACATTATTAATTATAATATAATAAAAAAATTTTTAGTAACAAAAACTTACAATTGAGTTACAGTTATTTCCAGACATGCTTTTCAAAAAGGTAATGGTTATTTTATAATTTTTTTATCCAGGTCAAATTTGAAAATAGCGTAACTTTCCTCCTAAAATCATAAAATCTCACAAAGAGAGATAGATTTTTTATTTCTGAACGTTGGGTGTTGTTGGATATCTTTCACTTTCTCTCTAATCGGATTATTCTTAACCAAATATGTGAATCAAAAACTTACTATCAAAATTTTGAAAAAAAATTTGTGAATTTTTTCGGACCAAACATCTCTTTTAGAAAAGTCAGGGCCAGTAATTTGATTCACAGTGGTCCTGAAAAGTTAAACAGTTATTGGTTTGCAACTCTTTAATTTCTTTTAGCTAATGCAAAAAGGGCAAAAATTCTGCAGCTGTTAAAAAGTCCTGCATGTGAATGCAGCAATTTGGTGGTATGGCTAACATGTTATGTGGCAAAACTGTAGCCTTTGAGGAAAAAAAAAATTAAAAGGCTATACACAAAATATATGATTCTACTTTTGTATAGATTAATTATGTTATATTTCATGTTAAATTTTAATTATTTATCCATTTTAAATTAATTATGATACCATTTCTTGTCATTTAGTTTTGCTTATTAGTATTTATTCACAAATTTAAAAACAAATAGTAAAAATATCAAAAAAATGAAGCTTAAATAATTTGATATGATATTAAATCAATCAAATGAAGCTTAAATAGTAAAATTATTAATCGATTGATAATATTAAATCAATAATAATAATAACAAATTAAATTTTATATTTTATAATTCTAAAGTCGGCTAGATGATATTAAATCAATATGATGAAAAAATCTTAATACTTTATTTGGCAAGTATAAATTCTAGAGAGTGAATTTGATATTAGGTTGTGAACTATTAAGTGATTGCAAAATTGCAAATGTTAGGTAAAGATTAATTAAAATTCAACATATTATTTATATAAGATGGGTTTAAAATGTTTTGTTTCGTTTAAAAATGTAATCAATTTAATTAAATGAGAAGGGAAATTTGAAGAGAAGAGAAGTCATCAAATTTTAGAAATTTTTTAACAAAATTGGACTACCAATCATGACAACAACTTTTATTCAAGATAATTACAGTAATTTTTCTTCACTAATATCCAAGGCTAAATCTAGACAAAAAATAATGTAACAACAATAAGTAGATGCTTGACTTGTTTCAAAAAGCCATCAGACTTTTGAAGAATTTAATTTAATTTATTAGTATAAAATATAAGGATAAAATTTAATGACATTTTAGATAAGACCTAAAGGTTTTATATATTTTTCTTTCTTTGCTTTTTGGATCAGACAAACCAATTTATTCATTCTCTTCTATTTCTGTGTGGGTTCAAGTTGAGCTAGGCACTTTTAAGGTGTGCTTAATAGAGTGGAAAATTAGAGGGATGATTAGAAAATGATGTAAAAGTGAAAAGAAAATGAATTTTGAGTATGTTTAATAAAAAAAAAAAAAAAGAAGGAAAGAAAAAGAAAAGATGATATTTTTTATTTACAAATATAAATCATTTTAAATTAAAAAAATAAGAGAAAAGAAAATGAAATAAGTTTAAATATGTGTTGCATATTTAAAAGATTGTACATTATTTTAGATTTTTTTTTATTTTAATTTATAAAAGGTTATAATGATAAAATAATATGATTTTAAATTTTTTAACTCAATTTTGCAATGGATGAAAAATAATTATATATTTTTTAGTTTTTCTATTTTTCCAACCAAAGACACCAATAAAAAATATTTTTCATTTTTTAACTTTTTTTCTCTTATAATTTTTCATCTTTTTTATTTTTCTGTCCACCATATCAGATAAAACCTTTAATTATATATATATATATATATATTTTTTTTTTTTTACCTAACTTTGAACGACTTGTTTTAGATATAGTTACTCCCAAGGAGGATTCGAATTTAAAAACCATATTTTTGCCTAACTTTATAATTATTATGGACAAAATTTAGATGAAATTTTTTGGATAAATTTGTGAAGTTGCTTTCTAAAATTGATTTAAATAAAACTGTTGATAGCATTTTTAGGTTGCCTTAGATAAAGGGAAACTGATAAAAAGTTGAAGGTGAAGTGACCTAAACCTGAAGCCAAAAGGCACGGTTTGGAAAGGCTAGAGTTAGTTTCTAGAATGCATTTCGACGTTAAAGTTAGTGAAGTATTTTAAGGTTTGGCAAAGATAAAGGTGAGGTGTGTGAAGAAAGTTACAATGCAAAAATAAATATTTAAGTTTTATATGTTTGAATTTTTTTTTATCTTATATATGAAATAATGAATAATAATTTAATTAAAATAATTAATAATTGATGATAAATTTATGTAAAACTCAAAAAATATCTATATAAATGATTATAAATTATATTTAATAATTTAAAAAAAATGTGAGTTATATTTAATGATATTAAATGAGTTGAAAATTGAGTACTTAATTTTAAAATATTACGTTAATGAGACATCAGTGAGAATATTGGACGAGACCTTCCTTCGAAAGGGGCAAGCCAATTTTATAATGAAGTGACACGGTAGCTAGGCGTGCAGTTGTTATGCCTTTAAGAGAGTTGACGATGTTGGTTGAACAAATATGCGTAACAATTGCCCTTGAAATCTGAGAGGGATTATAAGGTGACTGTCTTCAAACCGTTAATTAAAGTTTGGGAAAATGTTCTTGATGGGGAACAACTATAGTTCGGCGAGCTGCTTTTGATGATGTGTCCTCACAAGCTGAGAAGTGTGCTTTTGGCAAGCTATGGTGATGACGTGTCATGATGAGGTGAAAAGCACTCTCTTGGTGAGTTGTGTTGACGATGTGTCTTTGTGAGTTGAATGATGTGCTCTTGGAGAGCTGTGTTTTTGGTCAAGTGACAGGGAACAATAGATAGGGACTTCGGATAATTTTGATGAAAAAATTGATGCTATGTGTTGAACACGCATAGGTAAAGTACATTGGTTGTGGTGGTGTGAGGTGTCACGGGTCAAGACTTAAGCTTCGAATTCGCGCGATTTCGAGACTTGGCATTCATTCTTTCGACATTTCAGATCAACTTATCTGTTACGATTCACACCCTTGTAAGATATTATTCGCTCTGGCCCCTTAACTTCATAATTTTATTTTATAAAAATCACCTCACAAGAAAGAGGTAGTGTGAACCCTTTTATACTTTAGTGACTCTCTTATTATGTTCGATATGAGATTCATGACTCTTTTTTAAGTCCATGATATTCTCTTTCATCCAACCTCGTGATGCCTTCGTCATAGATGATGGCCACTCTGCCTACGCGCTTGACGTGAATCGAACGATTTAGGACTGGCTCTGATACCACTTGTCAATGATCGAGACTTAAGCTCTGAACCTGCACGGCTCCAAGACTCGGGCATCCACTCATTCGATGCCCTGGATCAACCTAATCGTCACGGTTCACACCTTTATGAGGTATTATCCGCTCTGGTCTCCCTGATCTCATGATTTTATCCTATAAAAAGCGCTTCACAAAGTAAGAGGTGATGTGAATCTTTTTATATCTCAATGACCCTCTTATTATGTTTGATATGAGATTCATGACTCTTTCTTAAATCCGTGACATGAGACACATGCCTGTGTTTCTGAATGATGTAGCTGTTCAAAACATGTGGCCAATTGAGATTGAGGAGCGGTAAGATGTATTTAACGTTTTTAAATTTAAAATGAATTAAATTTTGAAAGAATGATGATATGTCTATTTGAAAGGAGAGATAATTAAAAGGTCAGGTTTTAAACGTGATTTATTTGAACCGTTTTGAGATTGATTAAAATGGTTCAAATTATAGTCATTTCAAAGGTATCGTTTAACGCTTGAAACGATTTCAATTGGTACCGTTTCACTTGGCGTATTTAGTTGAGTATAAATAGGAAACTTAAAAATTTTTAACTCATTTCTACTTTCTTACTATCAAAAGAACTTTGTTGCTTGAGTGCTCCTGCATTCATTGACTATTTTTCAAATTTTTTGCCAAAGCTTCTGTTGCGAGGGAAATTTCTTTAAGTTTTATTGTGTTCTATTGTCTTTTTTGGTTTTTAATAGAGGAATGGCACTAACGAGAAGAATCGTGACTAAGAGCTCCAGTGAGGATGAAGGGGCTAAGGTATTGGCCACTAACACTGGTGGCGAAGGTAAAGGGTGGTAGTTTAGCGAGCCCACGATAGAGGAGAAGGGGCTCAGGGTAGAGGGTGCGAGGCCAAACAAGGCAGGTAGTGGAGACTACGATTGCGACATCGTGATCATAGAGGTAGGGGTTCCTTTGACTTAGGTGAACGCCCTAACTGCTATAAAGGGAAAGGGGAAAAAAGGAAAGGGAAAGGAGGTTGTTGAGGAAAAGCCCAAGGATTTGGCTCCAAAGATGTGACCTCCAGATGTCTATCCCTCCACGCAATGTCAGTCGTAGTAGAGTCAGTGCTAGATCATGTGGCCTTCAACCCTTGTGATCTCATGTACAAGATCTCTTTATCGCCACCAGGTTTTGCCATCATGTGGGAGACTTCCAAAGGATGGCAGGGTTCTATATGCATAACTTTCACCACAAGTTTCACCTACCCTTACATCCCTTCCTGCATTTGGTGCTAACCTCATTTAATGTAGCAACGTCTCAGATAGCATTGAATACCTAGGAAATCCTGGTCACGTACTTGATCTACTGCAAACTAAAGAAGTGGGTGCCTTCATGAACGTGATATTGATGCTCTACATGCTGAGGGAGATTAATGGCTGGTTGTACTATCTCTAAGCACGCGAGTAGTCCTATACAGTAAAGCTGCCTTCCGATAGCCATTCTCACTATGATAGGTCTATGGTGATGCATTCAAGGATCCTTGGCATGTGCTTTCCCTTCAAAATCAGGTGGTCTTACACCATCTTGTTGACCAGGGAATGCTTGAGCTCAGGGATGATGAGGCCAAGCAAGTTGATACGCTAAAGGATGCCAAAATATCATACCTGGAATTGGCCATGTGTGAAAATATCAATAACTACTACGTTGTCCCTAGTGAGGATGAACAATTAGCTACTGTTATCCAAGAAATGCTAGACGAGGAAAAAGAGGGGAAAAATGAGGTAGTCCAGGACAAATAGGAAACGGCTCCTTAAGGCAAAAAATATAAGAGTACTACTTGGTTAATTTGCGTGGTATACTTCAGTTATTGTAGACTGACATTGTTGATTGTGGAATTGTTGCACTTGTGTTAATATATGACTTGTGATTTTGTTGTTGGAGTGGAAAGGGCAACTATAAAGCCCAAAAAACTTGAGGTTTGTTAAGAAGGTCCTTCTGTTGATAACGTGTAGCAGGTGCCTGAGGAGAGGCCAACTGAGGCTATCTCTACTAATGTGCAGGGTGCTAAGGGAGGGCATAGTGTGGGTGTGGAGGAGGGTAGTGCTGTGGAGTCCCCTAGTGAGGAAACAGGGTTGAGCTCTGGCGTGCCAAGTGCTAGGGACTTTTCTGAGGGTAATTTTTGTTCTTGTTACTAATCTTTTCCCACTATTGACTGATTCTAATTGTGTGTATTTGTTTTGTAAAGATGGATCGTGCTGCTAAGATGCAAAAGGTGCTTCAATAGAAAAAGCAGAGGGGGAAAAGATCCCTACACGATAGTCCTTCTCTTACAAAGAAACAGGCAATGGGGAGCTCTAGCACGCCAAGTAATGCCATACTTGTCACAATTGCTCCAGCTCCAGTCTACACATGCCCCAAAACCAGCCTCCTAGCATGGAGAAAAGCCACCACCAAGTGATGTCACCACCTATTGCCTCCTTGTTACTAGATTTCTAGTCGAGATTTTTTTTTTAATTTTTAGAAAACAAAATGCAAAAGGAATTTGACAACAAAAAATTTTAGATCTAAAGTCCTATGAATTGAGAGTTTAAATAAAAAAAAAAAATCAAAGCAAAACAAGCAAAAATTGAAAGAGAAAAACTAGAAAAGCCGAATAGCGCTCAGAAATAGAATTTATCAAACAGCATTATGAAAGTAAAGAAAAAGCCTGTAAATGTGCAAGGAAACTTAAAGAAAATTAAATTACATTGCAAGAAACTTAAAGTGCATGAAAATTAAGTGCTAGAAAATTAAAGGATTTTCTCTTAAACAAATATCTAAAAGAATAAGGAAGAAATTGCCTATAGAGAAAATGAACAAGAAATGAAAAATCTAAAAACTAACTTTAATCTAACTCATCCTCATTGGCTAGCCACCAGTCCTATTTATAGGTCAAGGATTCTAACCAATTAGATTAGCCAAAAATGCTAGCTAGGATGCCACACATATAAGTATTTTCATGTCATCCAAGCTTGCTTCCTAAGCTTCCTAATTTTGCTTCTATTCTTTTTAACTCTCTTCAAACTCTTTTCTTTCATCTTTTGAGCTTCAAAATTTTCGAATTATGAGCAATGAAAAGCCTCCAAAATGCCACATAAATAACTACTATTGTCTCCTAAATTGAATCCAAGAAAAGGTGCCAATTTCACCTTGATCAAGCAATAATGTATCCAATGACTAGGAATGCTTCCTTCCTCTAATTTTGGGCACCACTTGTAGCTTCATTTGTTCTTCAAATTCTACTCAATCGAAAGCCTTTTAATTTCCAATTCAGCCTTGCAACAACCTCGAAACTTCTAGCTCCAATGGTTGCTCTAAAATAGCTCTTTATGCATTTCCTCCTAATTAGCTTATGCAACTTTATTACAAAGTTGGCAAACACTTAAATGAGCTTAAAAGTATAATTAAAGAAGAAAAATATGAGGAATAAAGCTTGAATCGAAATTCAAATAAGCTTAAATATGTTAAGGAAGTAATGAAGAAAAGTTAGGAAAAATCTCCCAAAGTGGCATTTAAGTAAGCTTCACACAAGTTTAGCTAAATGGTGAATTTTTGCACCAAAAGGCATCCAAAATGACTCCAAAACTGCATATTTCCTCTTTTTCCATATTATTACCTACACATTGAATATTTAAGCAATTAGGAGTATTTTTTTCATAAATTCTCATGGATCATGCATATTCACTAGAAAATATCTTTAAAATGTATGATAAAATACTAAAATTTAAGTACAATCAATACATACATTTCATAGTATGGGATATATACAAAATGCAAATGGTGTATGGATTAAAAAACATGAGGTTGTATTTGAGCAAGAAAAAGAACACGAGGATAATGATGATCATAAAAAGGTCCCCCTAGTCCACCTTTTAACACTCAATGAGCTATACAAGTTCTTATAGCATAAATGAATAGCTTACATTCAATGATTGGGATCATGAACACTAGGCTTGAGAACACGGAGACTACACAAAATGAGATCATTGATCAAATCCATTATGTGAGGATTGCTCAAGACAACATGAAGTAATGCTTTCAACATTTTTCACCTTTTCCTATTCCATCGTGACCTACTCTTGCTGCTTAGGTAACTTGGGTTTCCTACATATCAGCTCTTTTTAAGCATTTAATTATTCCATTTGGACAATTTTTTTTTATAACTTTTACTTTTACACCTTACATACTTTATAATCAATGGTATGACTTTCTCCATTTTGTAGTTCAATTTATGATTGATTATGTGATATTGTACTGAGTTGTTGCTTCACATGTCTTATGAGTTGATAATTTTTTTGCTTCTACATGTCATGAATTTTGATATATGCTAGTTGTGTGCCTTAAATTGATCTTTTTAGTTATGACAAAAAGATAAAGAATTTGTTAGAAACTTGTCATTGATGGGATTGCATGTGCTTAGTCATATATATGTATGCTTTTGATATTGTGATGGATTTGCTAAAATGGACAAAATTTGCATGTTAAGTGATCATTATGTTAAGAATCTGATGGATTTGCTAAATATGTTTGTGTTAGAAATATGGTGAAAATTGTGAAAAATGGTCTTAGTGAAATTTCAATTATGCTTATATTTAAGGGGAGCTTATATCGAAAAGTTGATTTAAAAATAGGAGAATTTTTTTTTTCAAAGAGATCTTTTCAAAGCAAATTTATTTTAAGTTTTCTCATATTAAAAAAGGGAGATATTGTTAGCCTAAATTGATATTTATTTTTGAAATGATAAAACATTAAAGTTAAACTTGGGATATATTGCTTTGAACTAAAAAAAAAAAATTGCTAGTAGGTTTTTTAATGAAAAATGACTTGAAACAAAAAAAAAAAAAAAACTTCTCTCTTCATTAAAGACATGTTTTATACAAAATTAAAAAAGAGGGATTGATCCCCTTGTGGATAGGATCAATCTTTTTTGCATAAAAATTGAAAATTTTGTTTAAAACCCAGAAGCAATTAATCCATTCACAAATGGATCGATCGGGTTTTCTTATAAAATGGTCTCAAACTTAAAAATAGTACATGGTAAAAATGGATTGATCAATTTTTCATATAGTAGAAGTCCTAAATTTGAAAATGGTAAAATGGGTTGATCCACTTTAAAAATGGATCAATTGGTTTTTGTCACAAAAAATGGATAATCCATTACTAGAATGGATCAATTGATTATTCTTTTTCATAAACATGTTTTGGCTCAAAAGGCTAAAAACAATCGATCTTTTTAAAAAATAGATCGATTTGTTCAATCTTGACAAATTCAAACGGTCACATTTTCTTGTTT
Source organism: Durio zibethinus (assembly GCF_047325235.1). Classification (NCBI taxonomy): domain Eukaryota; kingdom Viridiplantae; phylum Streptophyta; class Magnoliopsida; order Malvales; family Malvaceae; genus Durio; species Durio zibethinus. The sequence continues at coordinate 7,426,245 of NC_143174.1, read as the reverse complement.
TTTGTAAAACATTCAATGCATTAAATGAAGGCAATGGCTCTTTTCTCATTTCTACCTATATGAAGGGGTCTCCCACCATATTTTGAGCAATCAAGAGCCAAAAGAATTTATTACAATCCAGTCTTCATCTTTTTCAAGCATTAAAGAGCAAATTGAAATGTGAAAGAGTATAACTTCCCGTATTGTATTTAAATCATCTTGCTATTATTCATATTTGTTATTTATAACTAAAAATTTGCAAACCCAACTTTATAGAGGTTTTTAAGTTAGCAAAACACTTGTGTTTAGCCTTGAAATTGTAAGCTTGAGAGGGAGTATAACCCTTAAGTGGTTCTTTAAGAAACTTAGAAAACCACTGGAAGGATTGTTTAATTGTATCAATAGCTTTGGAAAGGCTGATTATAATATTCAACATATATAGTGGATTGAGCTCCTTGGCAAGTGAAACTAAGAAACAAGATATAAGTGCTTTGTGAAAGAATTGAACCTCTATAATTTTCAATATTTGATTCTCCATCTCTACTCCTTTACCTTTCAAGTTATTTTGCTATGCAAATATAGATATATTTATATATATATATATTGTCTTTATTTGTTTAGAAATCTATATTTGTGACTGTCATAACATATAAATCTGAAAATCTATAGCTAGACTCAATAAATAGAGTTGCCACCAATCTTTTTTAACTAGGTGTGATTGGTCACCTAAGAAATCTATCCTTTTAAGAAGTTTCTAAGCTTAACTAAGGGTCCCTAAAAGAATAGGTTCGGGTCTACAAACTAGAATAAGGTTCGAAAGTTCGGTTACATATGAAAAAGGTTATAGCACCCCTACATGCCACCCACAGGATAGTACTATTTTATTTTAAATTTATCATAGGGTCTTGGTTCTAAAGTAAGGAAGTAAACCTATCCTCCGCTACCACCCAAGAAGTATGATATTATTTGTAATTTTAATATTAATTTGTTTATTATATTGATTGATTTGGTTTTAATACTTATATTTCATTAAATATTGTAGCAGGATGTTCGAACTCATAGTATGACTGTTGCTCAGGCTTCCATAGATAAGTTATCCAAATATTCGTTGGAGCATTTTTCCAAAGGAAACTTCATAACCATTGAATATGAGGAAAGGTTATTTGATAAACCATCATTTTCTTTCATTGGTGTGGAAGAGGTTAAAGAATTTTGTGAATTGGATGAATTACTAGCTACTAAGATCATTGCTTATATGAGATTAGCTTATAAATACAAATATGCACATTCAATATGTAATAATCTATATTAGGGTGTAATACTAACTAGCAGTGTTGATTGTTATCGTGTAACTTCCTATATAGAGAGCTCAAGTGGAAATAGTTGACCAATAGATTTAGATTCATTGACCCTAACTTCATTAGTGAGCAGAGTGGGACAGTCACTTATCATGCTAATCATGTGATTCTATGCATGAAAAGATCGATTGATTATTATTTGCTCCGTATAATACGCAGTAAACTATATTCCAACCTTACCTAAATCTGATCTGATGTGTAATCTGAGTATATCATTGTTATTATTTTGTAGTCGGCATTTGGTACTTATTGTGATTGACATCAAATCTTTAACGTCATACTTACTTAATTTAGTTAATCCAGCAGTGATGCCTAACACCGATATTGAAACTTTTATAAAGAGGTATTACACTTTATTATATTATTATCTTCTGTTTCTTCATAAGTAATTTTATTTATGAATTAAGTAATTTTTTTCCTTTTCAATTTAGGGTAATATATGCATTCAATTAGAAGATAAAAAAAAGTGAAATGGGTGTCATTACTGATATATGTGAAATATATTCTTTTATACTGAGTTTGTGTGGATAAATATTTCTTAAACCCATTCCATTTAATTTTTAGGTACCTCGTCAACTTGGTAACACTGAATGTGAACATTATGTCCTTCGTTTTATGTGAGAGATAATGTTAAATGATTTTATGACTACACCATTCAAGGTTAGTATAAATTTCATAAACTTGTTATATCTTAAAAAAAAATAGAAAAAGTACGTTATGTTCTCATTTCTTAGCATTTACTTTTGATTTATTTTTAGTGGGAGAGTAAAGAACTGGATGAAGTCCGTAAAGAATGATGTGATTATGTATTATCATTTATCAATGTTGATAAACCTTCAGGTTAGACATTGTTGGTTGAATGTAAATATATAAGGAATAAATTATTATAATGTTTTGAACATGCCATGTTGAATGGAAACTTTAAGTTTGTACATTGGGGTATTGGTTTAATATTATTGTTATACTTAATATGAATACACTATGTGTATTTAATAATTTATTGAGTACGATTATTTCAAAAAAATATATTAATATGACAATGTTATCAGTTTTAATTTCGGATGTGTGGTCAATTTAGTGAAATACAACAATGTTTATTATGTAAATTCCAAAATGTAATTTGTAGTATTACATATAAAAACCAAATTTTTTTGGTCATTAATATACAACTAACAACTAACAACAAACATTTTCTGGGTATAAACCTACAACTGACTTAACATATACAATATCAAGTATGTTTCTTTGATGGGATTAATGAAGGCAATTTTAGCAAGAAAACACCTTAAATCATCCCTAACAAAAAATTTTGAAGGCGTTTTTAACCAAAACCGCCTTCAATAATCACCCCAAAAATTAATTATGTGGAATATTAAAGGCATTTTGGGAAAAAAATACCTTCAAAAATTCATCGCGCCTTTTATGTATGGATTATTGAAGGTGTTTTAAAAAAACAGCTATAATAATACCAACTAAAAATTAATCAAATGGATTATGAAGGGTGTTTTCTTACAAGTAACGCCTTGAATAATCCTTAACAAAATGTTATTGAAGGTGTTTATGGATATAACCACCTTCAATAATCCAACCATTAAAATTTATCATCTGAAATATTAATGGCGTTCTTTTACCAAAATCACCTTCAATAATCCCACAAAGAATTTATTGTGTCTTCAATATTAAAGGCATTTTAGGCAAAAAATACTTTTAAAATCCGTCGTGTCTTCTTTTTATAAATTATTGAAGGCATTTTAAGAAAATGCCTTCAATAATATCAACTAAAAATTAATCGAATGGATTATGAAGGGCGTTTTCCTATAGGTAACGCCTTGAATAATCCCTAAGAAAATGTTATTGAAGGCATTTCTGGATATAACCGCCTTCAATAATCTAACAATTAAAATTTATCGTCTGAAATATTAATAGTATTTTCAACCAAAATCGCCTTCAATAATCCCTTCAAAAATTTATTGTATAGAATGTTAAAGACATTTTAGGCAAAAAATGCCTTCAAGAATCCATCTCATCTTTTTTTATATAAATTATTGAAGGCGTTTTAAAAAAAAGCCTTCAATAATACCAACTAAAAATTAATTGAATGGATTATGAATGGCATTTTCCTACGGGTAATGCCTTGAATAATTTTTAACAAAATATTATTGAAGGCATTTTGGATATAACTGCCTTCAATAATCCAACCATTAAAATTTATCTTTTCGAATATTAAAGGCGTTTTGAGCTAAAAATGCCTTTAAGCATCCATTCAAACTTTTGTCTATGGATTATTGATGGCGTTTTAACAAAAATCGCCTTTAATAATCATAAAAAAAATTTATTGGTTGGAGAATATAATGCGAGTTCGGCCAAAAACACCTTCAAGAATCAGCTCCATATTTTTCGTATGGATTATTAAGGGCGTTTTTCGCCTTTAATATTCTCTGTAAAATTTTTTAAAGCAATTGGTGAAGGCGTTTTTACCAAGAAAATACCTACAATAATCAATTACAAATAATCCATATTTTTCATATGGATTATTAAGGGCGTTTTTTGCCTTTAATATTCTCTACCAAATTTTTTAAAGTAATTGGTGAAGGCGTTTTTACCAAGAAAATACCTACAATAATCAATTACAAATAATCTCTACAAAAACCCAGAAAAGGCTAAAAGAAGGGATCGAGCCTACAACCATATGGTTAACATCCATACGATCCAAACATTTTGATATGATATTTATTGAAGGCATTTTTAAACAAAAATGACTTCAATAAGCTTGTGAAATTTTTTGGTCCAATTATTAAAGGCATTTCTGGTAGAAAACACCTTCAATAATCTTATACAATTTTTTATTAGGTGATTATTGAAGGTGTTGTTTGCTAAAAACACATATTTAGTATTCACTGAAATTTTTAAGACAGGATTATTCAAGATATTTTAGTCAAGAAACGACGTTGATATCAAGTCTTGAGTGGCATTTATAAGTAACAACGTCGTTATTTGAATATTTAGTGGCGTCTTGATAGTAAACGCCTTAAATTTTATAAAAACATGACAACTAGCGATGTTTGCAAGTGAAAGGCACCTACAAAGCTATCGCTAATACGCCATTTTCTTGTAGTGAAAGAATTAGAGTGAAGCTTGGAGCATTTAAAGCAATGGACAATAACATATCATACCCAACAAGGGGAGTGTCATAAAGGTACGAGTTGAAATTGATGTCATAAAACCATTACACTATGTTTGGATAAATATTAATAAAGGAAAGTAAAGGAAAGGAAAAGAATGAAAAAGAAAGTTTTTTAAAGGAAAAGAAAGGATATATGTAACCCTTGTTTACATAATTAAAATTAATAAAGGAAAGGAAAGGAAAAGAAAGGAATTCTAACAACTATTGTTTGGATAAAGAGTAAAAAAGAAAGGAAATGATTCATTATAATAATTTTTTCCAATTATAACCTTTCATTGCCTGTGATTTTAAAGCACTCATAGACTATGATATATTTGCTATCTTGTCTAGCCTCACAATTGCTACTATATCAATGGTTTTTAATCAAGTGAAACAAGAAGATATTTTACAAATATGCATTGATGGAATTTGAGCTAGTCTATCATCTCATAAACCTAAAAAATATATCTATTCATATTTAACCATTCATCAAAATCAAATCACCAAAAAATTATAAAAAAAAATTTATATTGGAAGAGATATATGAAACTTGAAAAAAAAAGATGGCTTTGAAAAAATTATAGGATAATTGTGATCTGCTTAGGTTTTTTTAGTAGATTTTTAGTATTAATAAAAAGATGGACATAATAGTCTTTTTATAAAAAAAAATATTTTTCAACTTTCATTTCCCTAGGTTTTCCTTCAAATTGGGATATTAAAAAAATTGGGTTTACAAGGAAAACCAAAGGTTATTTGGTTTCCATCTCTTTTCCTTTCTTTAAATTAAAAATTTATCTAAACAAAAGAAAAGGAATTTTGTTTCCTTTACATTCCTTTACTTTACTTTCCTTTCCTTCCTATCCCCTCAATCCAACCACATTGTTAAGGAGATTTGTATCACTGGTTGGAATAAATAAAGGAAAGGCAAGTTGGGGTAAATTAGAATATGAGAGAATGCCAAACTTCTGTTATAGCTATAGGAGAATAGGTCATACCGATTTGAAATGTGAGAAAGCAATATAAGTAGATATAGAGCATAAAGTGAACCGATATGGTGAGTGGATGAGAGCATCCCTAACCAAGAAGGGTAACATGGCTTTTTTTGGAATAAAAAAAATGTTTCCTACAAACTTAAAAGATGAGATATTACATGAGATGAATTGAAAAGATTATGGAATAGTCTATAAAGATCAAGATACAACACAGAATAAAATGGAGCAGGGTGAGAAAGAATAAGGAATAAATGAAGATGGTGGCGGCAAAACGATGACAAAAAGGTGCAAATAAAGTAAAAGAGGTTTTTTAGGAGAAAATCAAGTAAAGAGGATCATCTGTGGGAAGGGAAGCGAAAATTAAGGGATGAGGGGGAATCATGCTTATAAAAAAATTTGAAAGGTAAAAAATGGCACAATCAATTATTATAGTTGGAATAAATACAAGGGAAAGAGGGATAGAGGCTTTAAAGTATGAGAAAAAGGTTAGATTGCATGGAAGGTTCGAAGAAAAAACATGCAAAAATGTTATCATTAATGATGTGGCTATTTTGCATGAATTGGTAGTGTTTGAGGTACAACGCTCCATTCGAAATGACTTTACAGGAAATAAAGTAGAGGAATCAAAAAGTAAATATGGTGGAAAACATATGTGGAAGATGAAAATAATGGCAATATCATCGAGTAAAGGAATGGAAAATGCAACATGCCTAATATTGGTAATATGCCTTAAGATTAATCGAATTGGTTATGGGATACATGTCATATTATGTATTTTTATTATTATCAAAGGCACTCTTTATCTATGAGATTGTGTTCACAAAATTAATATTACTTACTTCTTATAGATAAAGTTCTTAGCATAAATATGTTTTGTAAAGAAATTACAATATAAAATTATAATTTTGAGATCATCTGTGTATTAAAGTATTATTCCTAAATTGTTCCAATCGATGTTTTATTAAGAAAAAACATTAATAGAAGCTATTGAGATTGGCACATCATTATATTCTTACTTATGAAACAAGTAACCGATCTTATAGAATGAAATTTAGGTAAACTTGAACTAACATGTGGATGCTTGTTACAAGAACAAGTTCATTGAATATGAACCAAGATGAAAATGCTATATGGTAGTTCATATAATGTCTATAACTAGATTTTCATGTGATGGTAGTATAAGTGATCTTTTAACTTGGATTACTTATTATTTTATATAATAAATGTAATACTTTGACTTTACTTATAGTTCTAACCAAGAATGCTCCAATCAAGTATTGATGGGTATAACATGAGACATATAAAGATGTTTAAAGTAATCAAGTTGGGATTCATCACTTTATGTGATCAAGAGAGTATATCAATCAGTCTTGATTGAATTAACTCAAGAAATCTTTAGCCAAAATGAAATAAAAATTTAGAATTGTTCTAAACTTATTTATGAGTTAATGTCATAGAAAAAATTTAACATGGTTGAACAAAAACTTAAGTAGACATTGAAACATGCTCAATGTTCAAGCTAAGATACTTAGTGATAAAATGATATTAATTATTATCATAACGATTTTGGGACCGCCAGACGTAAAGTGTTTTATAATCGAGAAAAACAAAAGAGAGTCACCACCAATCTTTGTTAGGGTGTGATTGGTCATTCAAAAGTTTATTCTTTTAATAAAACTATAAAATCGAGTTTAAAGTTTATCAAAAAGATAAATTTTGGTTTACGAAAAACCAAGTTAGGCTCGGGAGTCAGTTACCTGTGGGGAAAGATTAGCACCCCCACAACGCTCATAAATTGGTACCATTTAATTATGCGTTATTTTCAATGTTGGAAGAAATGGTTTCAAAATTAATTTTAAAATTCTCTTTTATTTTTTTAAAATTAATTTTATCAAAATTCTTTTTTTAAGAGTGTCGAGAAAATCTCTAAGTTAAAGAATTATTTTAAAATTCTCTAACATCTAGGTAGAACTTTAAAGATAATACTTTTGACTGATATTTACCATGGCATCCCTTGAAAATGAAAATAACATTATTTGCAGAAGATAATTGTTGGTGATTCTCCAACATCTAGGCCGAGTATCAAAAATTATTTCTTTTAGAATGTTATTTTTATTTTATTTTAAAATTGCACATTTTGAAAAGTAAGCAAATTAAAAAATATTTTGTATGAAAAAGTAAATGATGATACTATCAGGTAGCAAACAAATATGCAAAATGAGTGCAAACAATAACAAATAAATGCAATTAAGCTAATAGGTGCTATGTATAATGATGAAATGCAAACTTGAAATTAGATTCTTAAATATAATGAGAACACCTTAACTCTTCAACATCTAGGCAGAGCTTAAGTGCAACTGTTTATATTTAAGATCCCATTTTATTATTATTCTTATTTTATTAAAGTTTTAATCCAATTGTTAAGGCGAATTAAGAATTCATGTGAAAAAACTTAATGAAATAAAGTTTCTTAAATACCCCATCATCTAGGCGACATTCAAGAACAAATTACTTCAAGTGAGATTTTCACATGTGTCCTTAGGATTTTCATATGGTTTTGGTTAGTGCTTAAGTCGAAGTTTTAAAGGTTAGGGTCTCAAGATTTTGAAGATTCATAAATGTGTATCAAATTTAGGTCTTTACCTTTGAATTTTTAGGTTTTGGGTTTTAGGGCTTAAGATTTTGGATTTTAGGGGTAGGGTTTCAAGTTTTGGATTTTGGGGTTTAGGTTTTTTATTTTATGGCTTGAGATTTTGGATTTTAGGGGTAGGGTTTCAAGTTTCAGATTTTGGGGTTTAGGTTTTTGATTCTAGAGTTTGAGATTTGAGGTTTTGATTTTAGGGTTTGAGGTTTAAAGTTTTAGTTTTAGGGTTTTTATTTAGGATTTACTGAAAACGTAACCATCTCTAAAAATCTCTAATATTTAGGCAGATTTTCCAAGCAATTTCGATTTTTATAATATATGAAAATTAATTAAAAATTTCTCATATATTTCTTTTTTTATGAAAATTTATTAATAATATTATTAATTTTATTATTATTATTGTTATTATTATTATTATTATTATTATTATGCTTTTTTTATTTAATCATTATTCTTTTTTTACCTTTTTTAATTAATTTTTTACCCTTTTTTAATTAATTTTTATATAATAATTCTCAAACATCTAGGCGAAATTATTTTTAGAAGTTATTTTTATTCCTTTCAATATCTAGGCAAGAAAAATAATAAAAGAAATTCAATTTTATTTTTTAGATTATTATTATTATTATTTTAAGCATTTGTAATTTTTTTTAATTATTATCCTACTTATTTTCATTTTTATTATTATTAAAACAATCAAATATGCATTTTAACAAATTAAAAAAAAATTATCATGCATGAATATTAAAAATAAAACTCAAAATAAAATAAATAATAATATAAAAAAATTTGAAAAATCCAAAAAAAAAAAACCTGAACTAGACCGATCAACGGTCTGGTCAACACTGGTCTGGATTAGTCTGATCAGTTCAGCGGTTCAATCAGCGATTCAGATGATCTAGTGGTTCAGACCGGTACGATCGGTTCACCGACGGTTCATCTAGATCAGTTCAAGGCTGGCTGAAATAGGTCGTGGGTCGGATTGCGCGGATCTCGGGTTAGATCCAGGTTAACGCGCAAGTCTCTTTAGTCCAAAATGACGTTGTTTTGGGATTTTCTCCTCTGTATAAAATCTTTTTTTTTTTACTTCATTCTCACTTTTCAGCCAAAAAAAAATCTAAAAATCCTGAGAGAGCTCTCAAGGCTCTACCAGCAATCGTCATCGTACCGTCACTCCAACCGCTGCTTGAGTCACCGTCGACGATCATCGTCGATTATCGAAAATCACCAAAAAACTTTCAGAAGCTCCTTTCAACGTCTTCTTTTCAGATCTTATTTTTTTTAACCAGAAACAACCTTAATCGTCGTAGATCGACGCTCGAAGTTTTTTACCTTCTTTTTTTTTTTTACGAAACTGATGTGATTTTTTTTTTTTTGCTTTTGTAGGTAGCTCAGTGTTGGGTTCCTCTCTACATGAAGGATTGTGTTTGTCTTTTTTTTTTTTTTTTTGCTTGTGTTATTTTTTTTTTATGGTTTGATGTAGGTTCTGTTTGGGGTTGTTGAAAGTATTTTATGAGGGTAGTTTGTCTAAGCTTAGGGGTTTCTAGTAGGGATGGAGTGAATGGGCTCCTGGTCGTCCAAAGATGTGTCTGAAAGAAGGTGTTTGAGGGTCTAGCCTTCTAAGTTCTCTGGTTTGGGAGAGCAAGGTGTTTGTGTGGGTTTCTAATGTGTCTAAGAGAGAAGTTCCAAGGGGAAAAAGTCGGGGGGTTTTTAAGGAGCTTCAAAGGGGAAACAAGTGGTGTTTGGAGGGATGGCTACTGGGGTAGGTTGTAGAAGGCGGTTGGTTGGGCTAGATAGGGGGTGGCGGTAGGGTAAGCTGCAAGGTAGGCTATAAGGGGCTGCAAGGTGGTTGGTGCCAGGCATCAGTCGCACTGCTTTCTACCACTTTTTTTTCTTTTTTTGTATTGCTTTTGTTTATTTTTTTGTTTAAATTTTTAAAAAAAATATATATTTATTATTATTATTATTTTATTACTATTATTTACTATTATAATTAATAATTTCAATATGAAAGACCTGGATAAAATATGATGTCTACAGTTGCCCCTCTTTACCTATTACTAAGAATCAAGAATAGGTCAAAGATAAATATGCCAATTTTGTCTGGAAGCAAATCAAGGATTTTTTTTTATTTTTTTAACTACAGTCAAGTGATAAAAAAAATAACTAAGATGACACTGCGAGTCAAAATGTAAAAAAACGCTCAGGATAACATCGCGAATCGAAATTATGCATGGAGGTCTTAAAAATCATGCTCAGAGGTCTTATAGAATCAACTAAGACAACACCGCAAGTTGAAAAATAAGGAATCTATCGGGACAACACTGTGAATCGAAATTATGCCTAGAGGTCCAGGAAATCATGCCCGGAGATCTTAGAGATTATGCTCAGAGGTCTTAGAAATTATGCTTGAAGGTTTTAAAAATCATGTTCGGAGGTCTTACAGAATCGACTGGGATAACACCGTAATTTGAAAAATAAAAAATCGATCAGGATAACACTGCGAATCAAAATTATGCCTGGAGGTCTTAGAAATCATGTTCGAAGATCTTATAAAATCGACTAAGACAACACCAAAAGTTCAAAAATAAGGAATCGATTGGGACAACACCGTGAATCGAGATTATGCCCAAAGGTCTTAGAAATTATGTTCGAAGGTCTTAAAAATCATGCCTAAAGGTCTTACAAAATTGATTGAGATAACATTATAAGTTGAAAAATAAAAAATCGATTGGGACAACACCGTGAATCAAAATTATACCCGGAGATTTTAAAAATCATGCCGGGAGGTCTTAGTGATTATGCCCGGAGGTCTTAGAAATTATACCTGGAGATCTTACAGAATCGACTGGGATAACACCATAAGTTAAAAAATAAGAAATCGATCAGGATAACACTGCGAATCAAAATTATGCCCGCAAGTCTTAAAAATCATGCTTGAAGGTCTTAAAGATTATGTCAGAGGTCTTACAAAATCAACTGAGATAACACCGTAAGTTAAAAAATAAGGAATCAATCAGATAACACCGTGAATCGAGATTATGCCCAAAGGTCTTAAAGATCATGCCTAGAAGTTTTAGCGATTATGCTCGGAGATCTTAGAAATTTTGCCCGAAGGTCTTAAAAATCATGCCTAGAGGTCTTACAAAATCGACTGAGACAACACTGTAATCAAAAAATAAGAAATCGATCGGGACAACACCACGAATCAAAATTATGCCCGGAAGTCTTAGAGACTATACCCAAAAGTCTTAGAAATTATGCCCGGAGGTCTTAAAAATTATGCTTGAAGGTCTTACAAAATCGACTGGGATAACACCGTAAGTCAAAAAATAAGAATCGATCAGGATAACATTGCAAATCAAAATTATGCCCATAAGTCTTAGAAATCATGCCTGGAGATCTTACAGAATCGACTAAGATCACACCGCAAGTTAAAAAATAAAGAATCGATCAGGACAATATCGCGAATCAAAATTATACCCAGAGGTCTTAAAGATCATGCCAAGAGGTCTTAAAAAATATGTCCAAAAGTCTTACAGAATCGACTGGGACAACATCGCAAGTCAAAAAATTAGTAATCTATTGGGATAACACCATGAATGGAAATTATATCCAAAGGTCTTACAAATCTCAAAATCTTTGAATGCTTCTCTAATCAGAGACAATGAAACTTTGAAAATTTAAAAATCTTTTGCCCAAAGGTCTTAGAAGTTGTGTCCAGAGGTCTTAAAGATTATGCCCAGAAGTCTTATAAATTTCAAAATCTTTGAATGCTCCTCTAATTAGAGGCAATGAAACTTTGAAAATTTAAAAATCTTTTTCCCAGATGTCTTGAAAGTTATGCCTAAAAGCTTTAAAGATTACGTCCGAAAGTCTTACAAATCTCAAAATCTGTGAATGCTCTTTTTAATTAGAGGTAATGAAATTTTAAAAATTTAAAAATCTTTTGCCTGAAGGTTTTACAAATCTCAAAATCTTTGGATGCTCCTCCCAATCAGAGGTAAATAAACTTTGAAATGTAAAGAATCTTTTTGAAAATGGCTTTCATCTGATCAGAGATCTTTGAGACTCTAAAAGTCTTACTTGAAAAAGGTTCATCTTAAACAGAGGCTCCAAATCTTGATTGAAAATGGTTCCCCATAAATAGAGGCTTTGAATCTTACTTCTCTTTTTTTTATTTTTTTTATATTATTTTTTTTTTATATTTAATACTTATAAAGTTGAAAAATGCAATCATGATACAAATGTCAATTCTCATCAGATGATGCTAATGGAAATGTTGATGTGAATGTAAATGTCAATGCAAGAATGCGAATGCTTAATGTAGATACATTTGACTTTTTCACAATGTAAATGACAATGTTCTTTTCATGTAAATGCTCCTACAAATACCTTTTTTTTTTTAGGATGCAAATGCCTTGATGCAAATGCAAATTTTTCTTATGGTGTGAATGCAAATGTCTTATACAGATGCAAATGCAAATGTAAATGTCTTTCTTATGATGTAGATGCAAACAATGCAAATGCAAATGCAAATGCAAATGCAAATGTCTTTCTTATGATGTAGATGCAAACGATGCAAATGCAAAGACTCTTCTTGTCTTTTTTTTTTTTTTTAAATCTCTATTCAAATTTTCACTGTTTCATTTTTATCAAAAAAATGATCTCAGTATTATGTACAAAATATCAAATAATCTAAAAACTTTTCAAAAGTGATAAAAAAATTACCCCATATAAAGTATCTTTACAATTAATGAAAAATTTAAAACTCAAGACTTTTGAATCTTTTGAAAGTTGATGACTACTATTTGGAAAGCTTATGGATGGGAGGCTAATTGACAATTCAACTCTTTTCATTGGTGGGCATATCTCATGAAAAGCTTGATAAGGGTTGCTAAGATTTCTCTTAGACTCACAAAAGAGATAATTCTTTTAAAACACTTTTCTTTTATTGAAAACATGATACTTCAATGTGAGTAAAAAATTAGCCATTACTTTCCAAACAAGATTTAGGAAGAGGGCAAGGCTGGTTTTCTTTTTCTTTTTTTTTTAAAAAAATGGAAGGTCTTTAATGGGTACTGGTCTTTCAAAAGGCTTTGCATCGAGATTTTTTTATTTCAGATAAAACCTTAAAACTCTGAAATTCATTTTGGGGCCTCAAAAATGACTTTAGCTCTAAACTGCCCTCTTAAAGTTTTTACCTTAGAGCTATATTTTCTATCAATGAAGAATTCAACAAGTATATACAAATTCAAAGACATTGTTTTTCAATCAAAGTGTCCACATTTAATCAAAATAGACTTTTCAAGGTATGTAATGTAAGCTGAGATTAAGGGTTCTTAAAAAATGGATAAATAAGCTCAAAATATATTATTCAGGGTAATTAGGCCAAGGATCCTGAGGAGCATTCTCTGACTTTCTTCCTTTGCTTTTTTTTAAAAAAATATTTGGCTTTAATTTCAGCAACTTTATTCACTCCCCTTTTTGCCATGAATTCTCATTTTCAAGGTACATATTTTTTTTATTTTTTTTAAATTCTATTTGAAGCTTCAGATTCTTATCTCTAAAGTTTCTTTGCTATTTCTTGGAAATACCCAACTTCATCTTTAATTGTTCAATCTCTAGAATCATTGGGATTCCAATTGAAGTATTATTCTTTTTTTGCCCCAAACTTTCATTTTTAAGGGACATGTTAGACACTTTCAATATCGAACACTTTTCTTGAAGTTGATCTCTTGAGGATATCCTAATTTTGCCTTCCAATGTAGAAAATGATCCTTGACTGGGGTTCATTTTGAAAAAAAAATTAATAAGCTCAAATGGGTAGCAAGTGGATAATTTTTATGTATAAAAAGGATAGAGAAAGATGGCCATTCATCATTTCAAACATGATCACTTAGTTAGAAGAGCAAATCATTGAAGATGTCCCCTTTTTTTTTCTTTTTTTTTTTTGCTTTTTTTACTTTTTTTTTGCTTTTTGTATTTTTTTATGCCCCATCTTATTTTTTCAATCAAGGTTCTAATTATGATCAAGTCATATAAGATTGATCGCATAGTTCAAAAAGGCTTTTTAGGCTCTAAAATTTTTTGGCATTTTCTTGGTGAAAAGAAGAGAAAAGGTATAAAAATGTGAAACAAATTGTCTTTGGCAAAAAATAATTCTACTTTTTTTTTAATTAATGTGCCTTAAGACATGAAACAAAGGTTACTTAAAGGAAAAGTTCAGGCATTTTGGTGTCTATGGTCATAGTAAAATTTGACACACTTTGAATTATCAATTGAAAATTTGAAAGAGCATCTTAATGATTTATTTTTAAAAAAAAAAATTTTTAAAATTAACCTATTTTGCTCATTGCCCAATAGAAGATTATTACCCATTTAAAGTATGAATTCAAACTCACATTCCTTAAAGGATTATGGTCGATGGCTCAAATCATTTAAGTGATTAAGGACATGAAAATATTCAAAAAGGTATGAAGGTATTTGATGGGCTTTTTCCTAATAGTAATTAGCAATTCCTTTAAGAATCCTTCTATCTTTATTATGGAAGAAAACTTTTTTTTCTTTTTTTTTTTTTTGAAATCTTGAAAGTTACTTATATGGGACTTTTTATTCAAACAAATGCATAAAAAGAAAATTTCATGAAAAAGATCCAAAATATTAAGTTCTTCCAAAATAAGTTAGATAACTCCTAGGGATACCATGCACTTGTCATACATAAATAGTGAAAAGATTCAAAAGAAAATTATCCTATCTTGATTTTTTAAAATTTGAAACCTCTCCATTCATCTTAACCTCTCACATTTGGCAATTGGGTGTAGTCATCAACTTTCATTATTCTATTACCTCCGGAGTCAGAATATCATTCTTGATAAGATCTTCAACCTTTTATTTCAACTGTCTGTATTTTTCAGTTGAGTGATCAATTACTCCCATTTGATAATCACACTTCCTATTGGGATCATAACTCATTACTGATGGATTTGGTGTTGTTTTTAGAGGCACAGGAGTGAGATACTGACCTTCTATTAGCAAAGGTAAAATATGAAAAATAGGGATGAACAACTTCTCTTGATCATTCCTTGGTCTCTTTCGATTTTTTGTTAGTCGGATGATGGGTTCAAATGTAGGAACAAGATCATGAATGGCCATTTGAGGACGAGAATTTGCTAGAAAGCCCAAATGCTAGCTTAGTTGGCAAAGATACAGGTTTTAAGAGATATGGCCTATAGCAGGGTGATGAGGTTGATAAACATGATAAGGATTGTATGGGATAAAGTTATTAGGTAGATGCTCATCTATTGTAACTGCTTGCACCTCTCTTTTATTATTTTTTTATCTACTTTTCTCTTTAACATCTGTCGTATTTTTTAAATTAATCTTGCCATTCCTGATTGTATTTTTTATAATTTCACCAGAAATCATCATGTCCGAAAAGTTTTTGGAGACATGCCTAATCATTCTTTTATAATAGGGAGTGTTCAAGGAATTAACAAACAGAACAATAATTTTTTTCTCTGACAAGGGTGGTTGTACTTGGGCTACCATATCTCTCCATCTATGTGCATATTCTTTGAAAGTTTTAGTTGACTTTTTCTTCATGTTTTGCAAGGATAACCTATATGGCAGCATATCTTCAACATGCTTGTATTAGGCTAGAAAAGCCTTAGCCAAGTCAATCCAAAAGCATATCTTATTTCAATCCAACTGAACGTACCATTTTTTTGTAAACCCAGTGAGATTATCTTGAAAGTAATAGATTAACAACTTATCATCATGAGTATGGCCTATCATCTTTCGATAATACATGGTAATGTGTGTAAAAGGGCATTTCGTTCCATCATATTTCTCAAAATTTAAGGGTTTGAATTTCAATGGAATAACAAGATCAAGCACTAGACTAAGCTCATTAGCATCAATATTCCCTTACACATCATGGCTTTCAATTGCTTTCAATCTCCCTTCTAACAGATCAAATTTATCTTTCATCACTGTATCTTTTAATAGATCTGGCACCTTTTTTAATTTTTTTGATTCTTTAGGATCATCCACATTAGGCACAGTAGTGGAGTCATCAAGAGTGCACTCGAGATTGATATTTTTTTAAACTGATGGCAACTTGGTAGAAGGGCCAATATAAGGTTGATGAGTTGTTGAAGGTACTTGTGACACATGGGGATCTTGAACATATATGAACCCAGATGGATACAATGGTGTCTCAATAGTTGTTTCTTCCCTTGTCTTGTACATTTCAATAATTTGTTTTCCTTTTGTCAATTCTAGTATCATCTATTTTAATTCTGCTAGTTGTTTGTTCATGTTCTATTGCATTCCCGTAACTGTTCCCTTAATCTCTTCTTGGGCCTTTTCTATTCTGTCCATTTGACTTGCATCTTTATTTTCCATGGTTCTGGTACTGACTCGAGTGCTATAAGCATGCAGACTTAACTGATCTTGTTTCCTATGATAGCTATCCTTGAACCTTTTATTAATTATCAAAAGTCAGAAATGCATGACATGAATTTTTTTTTACTTTGAAAGTTTAACAAAAGCATATTCACAATCATCATTCTTTGTCTTTAACTAGCATGAAAAATAATGAATTTAAAGAGATGATGCATGATGTGCAAGTCAAATTTTATTGTTGTTAAGGACAAGCTTAAATTCCCTCTTATAGACATTTCTTCCACCTCAAAAGTTTGGTGAAGACATACTCGCAATCATCACTTTTTCGCAGGCTCTTTTAGACATACAATTATTAAAAATGGACAAAGGCATCAATTCATAGAAAATTTAGGTCAAAAGAAGTGTCCATTCATTCTCAAAAGTATTAAGTTTACATATTATAAGCCATTTTATAACTAGGGCCAAAAAGTGCTAGACCTACTTCACTCTCCCTTATCTCACCTAAGAAACCCAAAAATAGTTGACTATGATTGCTAAAGAGGATAACCCTTTTCTTTAAAACTTTGATTTTTTATTCATCATCATGGCCAACCTTACTGTTGCCTACAACATTGTCTACTATAGCGACATGGATCAATGAAGGGTTTTTATGAACAACTGACTTTATTTTTGTGTTAAAACCTAGATATTTGGCTTTTATTAATCCTTGTACCCTATGTTTTAAAGTCGGGTAGTCTTCCAAAAAGTGACTTGTGATGCCAAAATGATATTCAAATCGGGCATTATGATCATACCATTTGGGGAAAGGTGATTTGCGGGGTTCAACAGGGATAGAGGTAATGACTTAGTTTTCTAAAAGCAATGGGTATAACTTTATGTAGGACATGGGTATTGGATCAATAGGGATTTTTTCTTTGGTGTTGCCAAAGTTTTTCTATCCTAGGGTTAGTTTGTGTTGCTGAAAAAATGGTGGTATAATTGGTCTTGAAGTAAATTAAGAAGCTTTGGGACAAAGATTAGGCTACGAAAATGGTGATAGGATGGCCTATTGAATAAGCGATTGTGGAATATGAGATGGTGAAAATGGATTCAGGTGTGAAATTCTTGAAGGTTGTATGAAATTTGGGGGTCTAATCCTAGGTGCTTGGAAAAGAGGTTGGAAGTGGTCATAAAAAGGATTTGGGCGTGATTTTGGACTTGGAATAATTGGTGAAGGTTATTTGAAACTAAGTGACTCATTCTTGAAAATCAAACTTTTGAGTTCAGTCATTTGTATGGCTAGTTCACCCATTCCTCTCTTGAGTTCGCCCAAACCTTGATCACTGTTCAATCACTCAATACCATAATATGGTTTGGAAAAATGCTAGAACTAGTAGGAGCTAGTTGATATTGATTTGATGGAATCGAAAGTGACAATGATCCTTGAGGAGGAACAAACTCAACTCTAACACTACTTTTAACCATTTCCATCAATTGAGCCATCTGTTGTTTCATCTCTCGAAGCTCAACCCATAATTCTTCTTGATTTAACTCCAAAGCACTAATCCTTAGTTCCAATCGATCTTTCATTTTTGCTATTCTAATTTCTAGCAAGACAGACATTTTATTCAGAGACTTAGACCAAAATTTTTGGATTATTACCCTTATTGAATGAATGCCATAAAACAATTTCTAACTTACATGACACACATAGCATGTTCATAAATGTGACAATGATGTCTAATGAATGTCCTAAAATGCATATATGCTTAAGTCAATGAATTTTAATATATATAAAGGCCCAAATGAAAATTTTCATCAACCATGAATGTGTATGCAAGGAATGTAATGTTATGTTATAGGGATGGTGGGACATGAAATGTAATGTATGTTTCATAAAACCTTATTATTCATGAATCCATATGCATGAAATGCAATGACATACTTACATGAATCATGAGATGTATACTTATGACCAATGCAACATACTTGTATGGAATGCAAGAACCTATCAAGTGCACATTATATTTTTACATGAAATGCAATGCTTGTATTATGTCATCCTAATGAACTGACACTACCTTCAAAGATGTAATGGAATGGAATGTGCGCACTACCTATTAAGATGCATATGGAAGGCATGTATCATTTATCAACATATGCATAACATGGGATGCATGCACTATCTATTGATATGGATGGGATGAAATGCTCATATTATCCTATTATAATGTGCATGGGATAGAATACATGTATTATTTATTATGATGTACAAAATGCAAAAGATGAAACAAAATAAAAAAAAAAATTGAAAAGGAAAAATAAAATAACTAGGACTTGAAAATTAATTTAGCCAATATACAAAGAATTTAAGAAAATCTTTAATTTTTTCTGAAAACCTTTTTTTTTTTTTTCTTGTTGGATAATGCTTAAAAAAATCATTTTATTCTAAAATATTTATGAAAATGTAAATTTTGGATAACTACCAAAAGAATGAAATACATGTCAAAAGAAAAAAAAATTTAAGAAAATGTTTTTCTTTTATTATTCATTTTTCAAATTTTAATACATTTTTTGGTTATTTCTATAAAAAGGACAGCAGGGCTCTACCCTAGGCAAGCTTCCTTATGGTTCACAATATGCTAGGTTAGAATTTATACGTCTAAAGGCTCCCAAACTATTCCTCACATCATTGTCCATTATAGACTAGTAAGGCTCCCCAATGATCACCCATTGTAGGCTACTAACTTAAAAGGTTCAAACTGAGTGAAAGTGTTTCACTACCAAATGTGGAGGTTATACCTCACAAGAGCGTAGTTACTTCACTTTCTCCTAAAAAAGATAGAGCTCGGGTCTAAAGCTCATGCATGTAAGTGAATATGCAAAGAGTGTACATGCAAAGAGTGAACAATGTAACATACTAATCAAAATATCATAAATAAATCATAAACATAAGATCAAAACCAAAATAATAACTAACATGCGATTTATTTTATTTATTAACTTGTAAATATTTTTTATGAAAATTTAAAATAAAAGAAATTAAATTAAATATAAAATAAAACCAATTAAATCCAATAATTGTTAATAGCGCATAATTAAAGTTTTGACCTAACTCTGGAATGTCCCCAGCAAAGTTGCCAAGTTGTCATAACAGTTTTGGAACCGCCAGACGTAAAGTATTTTATAATCGAGAAAAATAAAAAAGAGTCACCACCAATCTTTGTTAGAGTGTGATTAGCCACCTAAAAGTTTATCCTTTTAATAAAACCATAAAATCTGGTTTAAAGTTTATCAAAAAGATAAATTTTGGTCTATGAAAAATCAGGTTAGGCTCATGAGTCAGTTACTTGTGGGGAAAGATTAGCACCCCCATAACGTCCATAAATTGGTACCATTTAATTATGTGCTATTTTCAATGTTGGATGAAATGGTTTCGATTTGATATTTAATAATATAAATTCTCTTTTATTTTTTAAAAATTAATTTTATCAAAATTCTTTATTTAGGAGTATCGAAAAAATCTCTAAGTTGAAGAATTATTTTAAAATTCTCCAACATCTAGGCAGAACTTTAAAGATAATACTTTTGATTGATATTTACCACAACATCCTTTGAAAATGAAAATAACATCATTTGTAAAAGATAATTATTGGTGACTTTCCTACATCTAGGCAGAGTTCCAAAAATTATTTCTTTCGGAATATTATTTTTGTTTTATTTTAAAATTACACATTTTTAAAAGTAAGTAAATTAAAAAAAAAATTTGTATGAAAAAGTAAATGATGATACTATCATCAGCAAACAAATATACAAAATGAGTGCAAACAATAACAAATAAATGCAATTAAGCTAATAGGTGCAATGTATAATGATGAAATGCAAACTTGAAATTGGATTCTTAAATATAATGAGACCACCTTGACTTTCCAACATCTAGGCAAAGCTTAAGTGCAACTATTTATATTTAAGATCCCATATTATTATTATTCTTATTTTATTAAAGTTTTAATCCCTTTGTTAAGGCAAATTAAGAATTCGTGTGAAAAAACTTAATGAAATAAAGTTTCCTAAATACCTCATCATCTACGCGACATTCGGGAACAAATTACTTCAAGTGAGATTTTCACACGTGTCCTTAGGATTTTCAGATGGTTTTGGTTAGAGCTTAAGTCGAGATTTTAAAGGTTAGGGTCTCAAGATTTTGAAGATTCAGAAATGTGTATCAAATTTGGGTCTTTACCTTTGGATTTTTAGGTTTTGAATTTTAAGGCTTGCGATTTTGGATTTTAGGGGTAGGGTTTCAAGTTTTGGATTTTGGGGTTTAGGGTTTTGATTTTAGGGTTTGAGATTTAGGGCTTTGATTTTAGGATTTGAGGTTTGAAGTTTTAGGGCTTTGATTTAGGATTTAATGAAAATGCGAACATCTCTAAAAATTTACAACATCTAGACAAATTTTTGAAGCAAGTTTGATTTTTATAATATCTGAAAATTAATTAAAAACTTCTCATATTTTTTTATGAAAATTTATTAATAATAAAATTATTAATTTATTATTATTATGCTTTTTTAATTTAATCATTATTTTTTTACCTTTTTTAATTAATTTTTATATAATAATTCCCCAACATCTAGGCAAAATTATTTCTAAAAGTTATTTTTATTCCCTCTAACATCTAGGTAGGGAAAATAATAAAAAAAAATTTAATTTTTATATTTTTTTATATTATTATTATTATTATTATTGTTATTATTATTATTATTTTAAGCATTTTTAATTTTTTTTAATTATTATCCTACTTGTTTTCATTTTTATTATTATTATTATTAAAATAATCAAATAAGTATTTTAACAAATTAAAAAAAATATCATGCATGAATATTAAAAATAAAACTCAAAATAAAAAAAATAATAATATAAAAAAATTTAGAAAATCTAAAAAAAAAAAAATTGAATCAGACCGGTCAACACTAGTCTGGATCGATCTGACCAGTTTGACGATTCAATCAACGATTCAGGCCATCCAACAGTTCAAACTAGTTCAATCGATTCACTGACGATTCGTGGGTCGGATTGCGTGGATCTCGAATCAGATTCGAGTTGACCGCAGGCCCCCTTAGTCCAAAACGACATCGTTTTGGGTTTTTCTCCTCTATGTAAAACCAAAAATTTTTTTTTACTTCATTCTCACCCTTCAGCTAGAAAAGAAAATTCAGAGCTCCTGGGAGAGCTGCTAGGGCTCTGCCAATATCCATCGTTAAACCGTCGCTCTGGCAACCGCCTAAGTCACCGTCGAAGTGGTC
Organism: Durio zibethinus; assembly: GCF_047325235.1. Taxonomy (NCBI): domain Eukaryota; kingdom Viridiplantae; phylum Streptophyta; class Magnoliopsida; order Malvales; family Malvaceae; genus Durio; species Durio zibethinus. The sequence continues at coordinate 7,404,417 of NC_143174.1, read as the reverse complement.
GTCGGTGGTCGAAAATCACCAAAAAACTTTCAGAATCTCCTTTCAACATGCTCTTTCCAGATCTAATTTTCTTTTAACTAGAAATGGCACCGATCGTCGTAGATCTGTGTTCAAAATTTTTAGCCTTCTTTTTATTTTTATTTTTTTACGAAACTGATGTGATTTTTTTTTTACTTTTGCAGGTAGCTTGGTACTGGGTTCCTCCTTTCAAGGAGGACTGTGTTTGTCTTTCTTTTTTTTTTTTTGCTTGTGTTGTTTTTTTTTTTGTTGGATATGGGTTCTATTTGGGGTTGTTGAAAGTATTTTAGGAGGGTAGTTTGTTTGAGCTTGGGGGTTTCTGGTAGGGGTGGAATGAATGAGCTCCTGGGCATCCAAAGATGTATCCAAGAGAGGGTGTTTTAGGGTCTGGCCTTTTGGGTTCTCTAGTTTGGGATAATAGGGTGTCTGTGTGGGCTTTTAATGTGTTTGAGAGAGGGCTTCCAAAAGGAAGAAGTCGGGGGGTTTTAAGGAGCTTCAAAAAAGAAATAGGTGGTGTTTGGAAAGGTGGCTGCTAGGGTAGGTTGTAGAGGTGGCTGGTCAGGCTGGATAGGGGGTGATTCTAGGGTAAGTTACAGGGTAGGCTGTAGGGGGCAGCAGGGTGGTTGGTGCCAAGCATCAGCCACCCTGCTTTCTGCCACTTTTATTTTTTTCTCCTTTTTTTGTATTTTTTTATTTTAAATTTTTTTTTAAATATATTTATTATTTTTATTAGTTTATTTTTCTATTACTATTATTTACTATTATAATTAATAATTTCAATATAAAAGACCTAGTAAAAATCTGGTGTCTATAATTATACATTAAGACCATGCATAGATACATTGACTTTCTTTAGCAATTGGAGATCGTGACAATATAGTTAGCACTGATCATAATCTATAAAAATGAGATTGACTAATGAGAGAATTAGTGATGAAGTCAAAATGTTTGATAATCTAAGTTCGAATGCTAAGGATTACAATGCTTTTGTGTATTGCTAACATGCTAAGGAACCTAATGAGTCACACATAATATGATATCTTGTGAAATATTAAAATTGGGATAAATTAAGTTGGACTTAATTTATTAGGTTAAAATTCAATATAGACAAACATACAAAAAGTCTAATACTAAATAAGACATTGAATGGTCGACTAAATATGTAATCTTATTGAAAATAGGACTTGGTCAATGGGTTATTCTATTGAGAATAAAATTACGCATAAAAAAACCCTAATACCCTAAGGTTTTGACTTACTTTTTATCTATATATAAAGAACTTTAAACACTCCCTCTCTTGTAGCATTCTAAGAGAATAGACATCTCATATGTTGAGAACAATTGAGAGAAAACGCAAAAAGAGAAATCAACTAATCTCACTAGTTAGAGATTTCTATTTTGAGTTCTTCCCATCTCTTAGAGATGGTTCTTTCATCTTATTTGTGTGAATTACCATTAGAAGCTGCATGTTTAAGTAGCTTTGTGGCTTGGAAAAATGTGACGCCTCTAATCCTACATTAGAAAATGTATGGATATGGTATGATATATATATAAAAATCTAAACTCAAATTTGTAAGGTGCCTTATGTGAGATAAAACTGTGAGATCTTTACATCAAATCAGACAATACCTCACAGATTGAGTGTGGGTCTCTACAAATGGTATCAAAGCAATAGCCAGTTGATGAAAACTAAGTATTACATTGTAATGGTCATTAAGTGCTACATAGTAGAGAATCACCTCTAGAATCTCAACATTTGGTGTGACCTTGATCCTGTGATTGGACTTGACTTGGTAGAGATGTCAAGCTTTAAAGGTGGAGAGATTGTGACACCTTCAATTCCACATGAGAATAATGTTTGGATATGGTATGATATATATATATATATATATAGACATAAACCTAAATTTATAAAGTGCCTTTTATGGGATAAAATCATAAAACTTTCAGGTTAATGTAGATAATATCACATAGGTTGGGTACGGATCTCCATAGAAACAACTTGAAAGATCACTACCTTGAAGCAAAATAGTTTTGGCATAAGAGGTACATACCTATAGCTGAAACCCATGTGTATATGTATATATAGTATGTTTATATGATCTTATTGATTGATCTTAGCTTTAGAAAATTAAAAATTTTAAAATTTCTCTACTTTAACTTTGCATATATTGATGAATGATTTGCCTTAAATGGTATCAAAGCCTTGTCAATATAGATTATACAACTTCGAACCTTGTTTGGTTGTTTTTGATATCAAAACTATTTTTATTACAATTTATTATTATGATGAGAAGACTAGAAAAATGATGATTATTTTGTTTTATTTTGATTTGATTCTTTCATAATATCAAACCATAAAGTCTTAGGATGATTAGGATTAAATTTCATGATTTATGGACATGGTTTACTTACTAAGATTGAATTTACTTCATGATCAATAAACTATTTTGGGTTTTAGTAGCCTGCTATGTGCATGAAGAAAATTTTAGTTCTCTCTTTAGCAATATTTGATTTATTTGAAATTTTAACCCATGATTCTGTACTGATAAATCATCTTGGCTTAAAATTTTAGAAATTTTGGACGAGATTTACCTAGCCAAATTGGAGTTGGTTTGAAATATGTCCACTGCTTCATGCAAAACCAATGACGTTGGAGAAGAAAAATTAATTCTCCTTCTAGGGCTATTTGTTTGCTACAAAATTTTAACACAAGATAGTAGACATCTTAAGGGTCATTGCATTAAATTTTTAGAAATTTTGGAGTTCTTTTGGTTATTCAAACATTGATGACAAAATATGCCTAGAAAATTATTTATGGCAGTTGCATGTGTCTAAATTGTTTAGATGCCTAAAAACCCTAATTTGATTATCAGATTATGCTTTATTGATGCAGTTAGTATTTTAAATGTTAAGAGCCCTTTAAAACTTATTCACTAAAGTTTTAATGAAAAGTAACTTGATAATCAAGTTTGGTATTCTAAGGAAATTTGTTTATCAAGATTTCAAGATTTACTTTTATGATTATCATGAAAAGTGGACTATTTTAATTAAAACCTAAGTAATTGTTACTTATGGTTTATCAATAACCAAATGAAAATAAAAGTTTTTCAAGAAGTTGTGAACTCTATATTGGATGCTCAAAGAGGCTAGCATTGGATGCCTAACCCAAAGACCACAAATTCCTTAAAAGAGAAGTCTTAGTTAAAAGAAACTTTCCTATTTGGATTAATATTTGGTGAAAACCTAGATTTGCTCTATTCCATGCATGATTTGGATTCCTAAAAGGCTTAGGATTTAATAAATTTGATTTCATTAAGACTCCAAAATAAATTAAAATTTCTAAATAGTTTAAGATTCCTAATTGACCTAGAACTAGAATCCTATTTAGACTAGGACTTCACAAGACTTGTAATTGGACTTGGATCTTAATTAACTTGATAATCGTAATTGGATCAGGACTTCTATGACCAGAGTAGTTGAATTAATTTACCTAAATAATTTAGGATATTAATTGCATAAGGAAGTACAAATCTTAGTTTGGTTAGAACTAAACTATTAATCTTAATATGACTAGGATTTCCCAATATAGGTAGTTTGATTTGGATTTTAATTAATTGATAATCCTAACGATTTAGGACATGAATTATCAATTTAAATTAAGTATCCAAATTGAATTATAAATCTTAAATGGTTTAGGACAAATAATTACAAACTACATATCCTAAAACATGTAGTAAACATATTCAGCCATGTTTTCCTAATTTGTCTAGGTTTTAAATAATGAGTTATTGAACCAAGTAAAACCTTGCATCATAATAGTTGAGTTAATATTTGAATATATGATATTGATATTAATTCAAATGATAGATTTGTAAGATCATGAACTTGAATTAAACATGTTATTTATCATATTTTGGATATAATTGTGTGATTGGATGATTATGACTTAGAACCCTTTTACATATATGTGTTGATAGTTAAATTATGCTTTATAGTATTTCTTTTAAAATAAGGCTTGCACGTTTGTCTCATCTCTTGAATTTTGAAGTTATATTCTTTTCTTATCTTAGTCCCCTTGAATGTAACTCAAGGTTTCTTTAAATGATTAAGATAAAAGTTAAGTTGCAAGTCTAAGAATGAACACTTATGGCACCATGGAAGCACCAAGGAGATTTAGCAAGATAGCTTTTGAAGTTTTATCATTGCAATCCCTAGGTTTTTGACCATCTAACTTCTTATTGGCTCAAAGGAAGCTAGCTTAGTGAAAGCCCATAATCATCCAAAGTAATATGCATGCTAGATTTCTATATATGTTTGATATATGATAAATACCATACGTGCTATGTTGGTTTGTTATTATACATGCTAGAATTTATGTGTGATAAATGCCATGTATAATTGTGAAATACATGATAAGATTACTTGTATTAGATATAAGATGAATTTTTATGCGTGTTATGTAGGACTTATGATAAATTAAAATCTTTCATGAAAATATTAAGTCTTGATGCTTTCCATTAATATAAACAACAAAACTTTCTACTTGTGGAGCTTGTTAAGACAATACTTAGGGCGATCATTTTTTTAAATAAGGTTGTGCTATGGTTAATGGGTCTCACTTAACTAACATTATATTGTTTGGATGCAAAAAACTTAACTATATAATGTTAGAGGCAATGATTAGGCAAATCACATGAGATATGATATAACAAGGAGTTGTCATCCAATTAATCTAGAAGTAACATAGGATGTGATTAATAAGCAAGTTATCTACCTAATTTACTTATCATGGCTTGTTGGGATAATACTCAAGGTTATTGTACACTAAATAGGATTCTTCAAAAATATAATTTTTTTAAAATTTATAGTTGAAGGCTATTGATTTGAATAAAATAATGGTAGCTACCAATTAAAAGATAAAAAACCATATCTAAATTGGTTTAATGCAACATGACTTTTACTTATTTATACTTTATACTTGTATGGTTTTTAGAATATAGAATAATAACTTGTTAATTTAAGGCATATATGATGTCAACTTGGCTAAAACTTCTTTGATTGGTACTAAGATTTGAGAATAGTTCTCAAGCAAGAAAGGAACTTGTTTGTTTGAATCTATCTATCCCTATTAAAAATATTAAGAGACTAGAATCTATCAAAATCATAGAGATGATATTGATAAAGTCACATATATAATATTGGCTATCATGAGTTCTAAGTTTCTAAAGCAACATCAAAAGGGTACTTTTGTTCTTGTTTTGTCTTCTAAGATTAATAATGGTTCTTTAATTAAAAGAAAGCAAAGTATCATAAATTGCTAAGCTAAAAGGTAGAATAAAAAAAGACAAAGACAAGGGCACTTATCATATGATGACAAGAAAGGTTATTGAAAGATAAAATTGAGAGTTTTATTTGGTAAAACTTGAACAATAAGAAACTTAGTGAAGTTTCTACTTCAAGTGTAATGCAAAAATTCAATAATAAAGCAAAGGCATTATTTTGAGCCATCAGATTATATAACTCTGTTAGTTATACAAACACTATATATATAATCTTTGTACTTTATCAATAACTTACGTGGTTTCAATTAAATAAACCTAGCCGTATCATTTATGTCCTGAATTAAAATTCTCTAGCTAAATCCATATTTAAATACCCAAAATTTGAAATAGTTGTTGGAAGAAAGAGATTTAATTACTAGTATTTAATTGAAAAAGCCAAGTATTAGGTAATATGTAACCATGTCATGAAAATAATGTAATAGTGCACAAACATAATCCAGTAGCAAGAGTAAGAAATAAAAAGAAATGGTCTCAAGAAATGGTGTCAAGCAATTGATCATTACTACAGAATCGGCTTGACCAACTTTGGATTTGAAAAAAGTCATGTGGATGGCATTAATAGAACCAAAGACATAAATTAACATTCAGTCACTTATAAAAACCAAAAGAAACTACAATTGACTCATTTGTTTATCATTTTGCACATGTGGTCATGACATGAAAATGAAACCTTAATTTTTTTTGTTAAGAAGCATAAGGTTGGATTTCCACAATTCTCTGATATAGTTAAGAATAGCTGCCCATGTAAAAATGTTTTGGCTATTGTGCATACTTTTCAATTTTATTGGTCAAGATGATACTTGTGCTTGGAAAGAATAATATGAAAGCTTTTATCTATTTTATTTTCCAACTATTGGTAAAGACTCGTGTCGTTTTTGTCTAAAAATGAGCCAACCACTTTGCAATTTAACATTGGTTGTAAAATATAAGAACACTTTCTTCTTGTTTCTATTAGCATTCATTTTCTGACTGCCTCTCAATTCAGTCTATTTAGCATTTTTTAAAAAGGTTTTAAGTACTATTTACTAAATTTCCACTTCTGTTATAAAAAATATCAACTCTAACAATTAAAGAAAACAAATTTGATTTTAATTGATAACCAACTGCAATGAAACACTCTTAACTCCAATTCAATGATTCATCAAGCACAAATTTAATTTAGTGATTGAGAAAAGGTAATTAAAGAAAATATTTCCAAAGATAAAAGAAGATCCCGTAAAGATCAAAGCATTATGCTATCACAAAATAAATCACTTATAAAATGGAATACTAAAATATAAAATAAACAGAGCTAAAACTCTTACAAGTCAATAGTTAGCTTTAAACTCTCCCTAGATAGTTTAGGTACTGTTCCACCCTGTAATAATCCCATAGGAAAAACCATTAACATAAAGAAAAACACATCTCCAAGAAGAAAATTTTGAATGGGAAAGAAAAAAAAATAAGACAAATATGTTACCATCACAAGCTGGCTTTCAGTTGAATAAGCAAGAGCGAGAGGCAGAGGATAGAAGGAAAGGAGCTCAAAACAAAAATAAAAAGGCTATAGAGATGTGAAATAAAGTTACCAATGTAAAGTTATTTGGGTTTTGGTTTTTGGGAAATAGGGAATGGGAACTGTGAGAGTGGGAGACTAGCAATTGAGTAAGGCTGTAAGAGAAAAAGATGAGCAGCATAGATGTGAGTGAGATGAGGTGAGCACCATGAGTGGTGGGAGAGAAAAGGTAGGCAAGATAAGGTGAGACTATGCAAAGTTTTTTTAATTGTTGTAAATAACTTGTTTTTTTGTCCACCAATTATTTAATTTAGTGTTTTATTTTATTAAAAAGGGAAATTTGAGAAATTATAGTTTTTGAGAATTTATATTAGAGGCAAATATTATGAGAAAGATTGAGGCAAGTCTAAAATTGAAAAAGAAATTAATAATTACTATTTTTTTGAACGTATTTTGGTCTTAAGTTGGATATAGGTAAAGCTTATGATTTGGTGGAATAGGGTTTTTTATCAAATATCATGGGTAGACTAGGATTCCACCCAAATTGGATCTCTTTAGTGATGAATTGTGTTACTTTATTTCATATTCTCTTATTGTTAATGGTGATATCACTAATGCCTTCAAACTATAGAGAGGACTTTTCTAAGGAGATCCTTTATCGCTTTATTTGTTTTTGATCTGTATAGAGGGTTTATTAGCTTTGTTGAAAAAAAGGCAGTAACAAAACCTAATCAATAAAGTTTGTCATAATGGTTTTAAAGCCGCTGAATGAATTTTAAAACATGAGAAATCACTACCAATATTTTTTGACTAGGTGTAATTAGTCACATATTAAAACTTATCATTTTTAATAAAATCTTCAAATTAATTAAAATTTTATTAAAAAGATAATTTTGGAGCCTACGAAAACTGTTTAGGTTCATGAGTATAGTTACGTGTAGGAAATTATTAGCACTCCCACAACACTTGTTTTAAAAACGGTACCAATTAATTATATGTTATCATTTAATATTAACAAAAAGCTCTTAATTTTAATATTTAAAAATAATTTCCATAATTTCTCTTATTGCAACAAAATTCTTTTTTTTTTTTAAGTCCTTTGCTTGCAAAATAAATAAAAACCTTGCGTATTGAAATTTTTTAAAAAAATGCTCTAATACTTTAGCAATATTAAAAAGAATTTTCTCACTTAGAGATTTTCAAGAATCACTATTTGAACTTCTTAAGAATTTTATTCTCAACGGTTCATATTTATATTCAAGATCAATATTTAAAAAACGTATAATAAAATCACACTTATAATTTAGCCCGAATAATATCTTCTTTTTATAAAATTTTGCTTTTTATGTTTTATTAAATAAACAATAAATGAAAATTTTTATTAAAAATTACTTTAAATACCCCAATATTTTGGCAACATTTTAAATAAATCTTTTTACCTATAAATTCTTAAAGAATCACTACTCGAACTTCTTTAAGATCTTATTTTCGTAGATTTCATTTATGTGTATAGTTAAATGGTGCATATGAGGTATGAATAATAATGCATAATATTCATGCATAGGTATGCACACTTTCTTTGTGTATTTATTTTTTATTTTGTTTTATCTTTATTTTTTAAAATTAAAAAAAAATTATTTGTCGTAATTTCATTTTTTAAAAAAATTTTACTTATTAATTTTTTCCTTTTCTTTTTACATTTTTCATTTTTTTAATAGAAGAAAAATATTTTTTTTTGAAAATTTTTATAAATGCTTTACTAAACTGATAGTATTAAAAAAAATTTCTCATCTAAAGATTTTTAAAGAACCATTACTCAAACTTTTTTAAAATCCCATCATCAGATGCTCGTATTTATTATTTTATATCTTTTAAAAAATTAATTAATGCTAATAATATTCATGTATTATCATATGTAATTTTATTCATAAAAGCCTCATTTTTTCTTCATTTTTAATTAAAAAAACTAAATGAAAATCCTTTGTCGAAATATTTTTGAAAGAAGTGAGAGTTATGTGTCTTTGATCCTTTTTATTTTTCAAGTCAAAGGGGATAAAACATGAGGGAAAAATAGTTAGCTACAAGTAGGCTTGGAAGCTGGGGAAACTCTAGCAGGGAAGGCTACCATAGCAGCCGACCTCCCTCTCTTTTATCTTTTTATCATTTTGATTAATTTAAAATATAACAAAAATGAAAGTGGACTTTAAAATTAATTTTGGATTTTCTTTGGGTTTTTAAAATCCAAATGAGTTTAATTAGGTCTCAAATTGGATTGGTTTAAAATTTTATTTGGATCCTTATCGTATTTTAAGTTTATAAACCCAAATAATTAAATTTTGAATGATTTAAATTAAATTGGACTCGATCTTGACTCATATAAAATGATCCATTCAGAACAAAATCAAATGAGTCTAATTATATATACCTAATTAAAGTGCTTGAATAAACTCAAATCGAAACATCTAAATCAAATATAAAAATTAATGAAATTGAATTATTTCAAACAAGATTAAGTGTCTACAAAGTCAAACCAATCATTATGGTCCAAGAGTTACTCACCTTTTCTTTGCTGATGATAGCCTATTGTTTGCCAAGGAGAACAAAAGCAAAAGCAAGAGAGTGAAGCACGTGCAAAAGAGATATCGAGAAAGCTCGAGCCAGAAGATTAACTTTGACAAATCGGCTTTATCTTTTAGTAACAACACAAAGGAGGAACAGAAGAATGACATAAAAAACATGTTAGGGATTTAGGATACCATGAATATGGAAAGATATTTCTGGCTTCCATCAATGATAGGGTAGGATAAAAAAAAGGGCATTTCGAGAACTTAAGGAAAGAATTGGTGCATGTATAAGTGGTTGGTGTCAAAGACCTCTTTCGTAAGGGGAAAAGAGGTGTTCATTAAGTCCATACTCCATGCCATACTGTTGTACGCCATGAGCTGTTTCCTATTGCCAAAGTCCTTTTGTGATGAAATAAATGGTTTGATTAGCAAATATTGGTGGCAGCACAACAAAGAAAGAAAAGGCATTCACTGGCTTTGTTGGAAGGAGATGTGCAAGTCCAAATACGATGGAAGTATGGGTTTTCATGACATGGGGATTTCAACAAAACAACGCTAGCCAAACAAAGTTGGAGGATCATCACCAACACAAAACACTACTCCATCGTGTATTAAAAGCAAGGTATTTTGCAAATAGTTCATTCATGGAATATGAGTTGTGGAATCAACTTTCTCTAACATGGAGAAGTATATGGTCTACTAAAGCTATCCTCCAAAAAAGGGTGAGATGGAGAGTTGGTAATGGGAAAACAATCAAGATATAGAGAGATAAATGGCTCCCGTTCAATGATGGCTTTATGACAAAATCTCCACGGGGCCAATGGGACGAAAATTGATTGGTGTCTGAGCTAATAGATGAAGGTACACACTGCTGGAAATGGCCCTTGATACAGGAAATGCTTCAACCAGCAGAGGCTGTGGCAATTTATGCTCTGCCAATTAGTAAACTGGGCTCGAATTATGCATTGGTGTGGCATTATGAAAACAAAGAGGCATATACGGTCAAAAGTGGCTGTCGGTTACTTTAAAGCATGGCATAAGATGGTAGCGATGAGGAAGAGGAAAGTGAGAACCACAGAAAATGCAAAGAGGTCTAAAAGAGAATATGGTCAGCCAAAGTACCAACAAAGATAAAAATTCTAATGTGGAAAGCAAACAAAGGCATACTACCAATGAAGGTTAACCGGGTGAGAAAACAAATTTTGAGGAGAAGCTACATGCATGAGATGTGGTTTAACGGAGGAGACTGTGTATCATGCGATGAATGATTATTGTTGAGCAAAAGAAGTTTGGAAGCATTTAGATTTTCGTAGGGAGAACAATTTAGAGGAATAAAAAGGGCCTATGGACTGGCTAGTTCAACAGATGGGGAAGCTTGATGAAGTACAACTACAGCTATTTATCGTTATAATGTGGGCTATATGGAATGATCGAAACAGAGAATACCATGGTGAACCAAGAAGGGATACTAGCCTGACAGCATCGTTTGTGAAGAAGTACATGCAAGAGTTCAACCAAGCATAGCTAAAGCAACCTGGTAGGAAGGAACCGATTCAACAGAGATGGCAACCCCCTTGACAAGGATTGTACAAGGTAAATTTCAATGGTGCAGTTGACAGGAATAGGGGCGTAGGAGGAGTTGGGGGTGGTTATGAGGGATGTTGAGGGCTAGGTACTTGGAACAGATGCAGACATTCTACTGTGAATAACAGACTCTTTCTGTGCTGAGGCAATGGCTGCGGCTTGTGCTTTAACCTTTGCCAAAGAAATAGGGTTTAATGATATAGCTTGGGAAGAAGATGCCCTTACTATTATGAGGAAAATGCAAAGGATGAATCATGACCTTTCACCCATTGGAACAGTAACTGAAGAAGCCAAAATCATAGCTGCAACATTTAACACATGTTGGTTAAAACATGTAGGCAAATCTAGGAGTACATTGACACACAGACTAGCAAAATATGCTTTGGAGACTCTATAGCCATGTATTGGGTCGAAAATTGTCCTGAATTTTTACAACAATTTGTATTGAAAGATTCTGATTATTCTTAAGGATGAATGGAAATCTTATTTATTAAAAAAAAAAATTTGTTCTTTCACTTGTAAAAGATTGTCAGTGGCATCTATGAATTCCAAAAGATTTGAACTCAATGAATAGATAAATTGATTGAATAAACAGTGCAATTTGAAGAATTACAACTTTTTATTATGAGCTCTATAAATAGAGATTTCACAATTTATTTCAAAAGACCTTTTGAACAATGTATAAAAAAAATGATTTTGTCACTCATTAAGAAGTGCTTAGTGATGTAAATTTATTGGTGCGAATTGAAGTCAAATAAGGACTTATCGTATCCATTTAACTAATTCAATTTTCCCCGATTTATACCATAAATGATAGCAAAAATAAGTTTGAAAAAAAAAAAAAAAAAACATTTGTAACATGCCTTAAAGTCACAAGTCTTATTTTCTAATGTCATGACTTCTCATTTTACGCCAATCAAAATCATAAAAACAGCATTTTATGGACAAATTCTTTTCTTTTTTGTCAAAAATATGAATTAATCGAATGTAAAATTTAACTTAATTAATTTATATAATCACTTTAAAAAGTGATATCCAGCAAATTTAAAAATCAAATTCCAATAGTTATAACCTCTTTCTTATTTTCTATTCTCAAGCTGCAATCACTTATGTATAAATAAAAAAAAAAAATCTAAACAGCTTGAACACATTAAAAATTTATAGAATTACAAACATGTTACTATAAGTACACTTGTTCATGAGATTGGATCTTGGATAAAAAATTTTTTATTTCATTTCAGTCCAACTCAAATTATTATTTTATTAATTAAAGGTGTTTTTTATTTAAATATTTTTAAATATTAATATTAAAATATTTTTTTAATATTAAATAATATTATTTTAAATAATAAACTGCTCTAATTAAACCCGAATGGACGGGTTGGACCAAGCCGTGACATGGTCTTGCACCATCCATGTCTCTTTCCCTTCGTTTCTTTTTCTTATTCATCATGTATTAAAATAGATCATTTTCACAATATAATTATTCATTTGTTTCCTTGTTTTTTTTTTTTCAAAGAATACTTCATGACTAGATAAAAACTTGTATGTTTCTTTTAACAAAAATTCAGATTTTGCATTTAAATCTTTAATTATAAGTGATGTATTAATACATAGATTGAAATAAATAATATTCTTACATTGTATAACCTAGACCCTAAATTTAAGAGATTTACATAGATATATATTTTTAGAATCAATATTTTCATAAATCTCCTCTTCCGAAAACGAAACAAAAAAAAATACAAAAAAACCCACTAATCTATGAATTGACCTAAAGGCTTTTCTGGACAACAACTTAATTGTAATTTATTACGAGTTCAACTTCAAAAGTAACGAGGAACAACCATGTATTTAATTTTGTTAACATCTCACGTTTAGCAAATTTATTGAAAATTATATGAATATGCAATATCATTAATTAATAGGAAGAAAATTTGTCAATTTTTTGAATTGACAATCCTCATCCTACCATATTTTTTGTTACTTTTCTTTTGGTACATATTATTAGTACTTTTGTTCAACTTGAATTACAAACTATAATAAGATACTCATTACCAATGGCAAGTTTGCTAATTTAAAAAGATCATGTGCTTAAGGTTAAATGGATTTGGATTTCAGTTATATCAATAGTTTTTAAGTTATTTTAATATGAAAGTTAAATTTGAAGGTTAATTCAATTGATTCAAATAATCATTTTAAAAAATGATATTTAGTAAGTTTTAAAAGATAATATCTAATAAATTTGATATTCAAATATTAAACCATTTTCTTATTTTTAAATTACAGCTTTTGTTATGCCAAAACTTTAAATAATATGAAAGTTGTAGTAATCTTATTTGTATGCTAATCATTTGGTCTTTGTTTTTTATAACAAAAATGAAATAAAAAGAAAAAGAAATAAGAAAGAAAAGCTATATAGCTATTACATTATCCACATGTGATGTGAGCAAGTACACGAGATCGCAAAGTGAGGTTAAAGTTTGGGTGTTCTAAGGGAAAACAAGAGTGGTGGTATTTGCATTTCAAAAAATTTTTAATACACCAAAAAAATATTAACTTTTAATAAAATTATTTAAATACTTATTAATTAATTATTTTTTTATCTTTCATGTCCTTTTTTTCTTCTCAGTAAGTTATTAAATATCTATTTTTAAAAACCTTTTCAATGCATCAAAAATTTATTTTCAGAAACTTCTTCAATGTACTAGAAAGTTATTTTGGGAAACTTTTTCACTATACCAAAAAATGCATTTTTGAAAAGCATTACAATTATTTGAAAATATATTTTTGGAAGTAATTTTGAGTTTAGTTTCTTTGTTGTATTAGATACAAGATGATAGATTTTAATCTCTTGATCAATGTTTGGTACGAGAATATCAAATGTCCCTTTAATGATTTTTCTTATGTATGGGTTGTTTAAATCTAATAGTGAAAACTTTTAATCTTTCAATCGTACTATCCATTTAATAATATTTGTAATATTTTTTCAATTCTAATAAACATGCATTTTAGAAAAATCACAAATTATGAAGAAACACTTGTAGAAATTGGTTATTGTACTATTAGCAATGAAACAATCATGTTCCATCACACATGATACAACAACCAACTTGCATGAATACCTTTTTACACTTAGCGATTCCTCTTAAATGCATGGTTGTCAAAATTATAAAAATATTGCAAATATTATTAAACGGGTAGTACTTTGTGGCTAAAAGATTAAACATTCTTATTACCAAATTTACTAGCCTGCTAATGACATTGTTAGGATTAATATTCCTTACAGTGCCAAGTTATTGTGTATTAGAAATATAATTTTGGAAGTTTTTAAAAGCTTTTAAAAATTAATGTTCAGAAACCATTGAGAAATTGCATAAACATAATTTTTAAAATTTTTAAATGCTTCCAAAAATAAGGGATTTTGAAAGTTCTTGGACAATTTCAAACATCCATATTTGAAAACCTTCAATAATTTTCAAAAATTTATTTTCAAAATATTTGAATCGTACCTCAAATCGCATTTCAAAACTTAAAATCTTGAATTTTACAAAACAAAATATAAAATCAAATGAAAAAATAAATAAATAAATAATTTACCTTTGATTATAAGCTATCTAACGTTAAATGGGTGATTGAGGCTTGATTTGGGGATTAGTCCTTTAAGGGTTTTAGGGTTTTTGGTTGAAGAAGATAAGGTGTAAGAAAATGAGCTGTTTGGGTTTTTAGTAAATTTGTGTTTTGGGTTTAGGGTGTATTGAGTAAAAAATTACTATTAATAATAGTGAGGGGTGAAGAAAAAAAGTTGGGGTAAAAATAGCACAACTTAGAAAACAAAATTGCAAGCAAGTATACATGAGTTTGTATGTACTTCAAAGTTGTTAATATTGTACCATATAACATTTTGGTTTTCTTAAAAAAATGATATATATTGGTATTAGTTATTTTGATACATGATGTCAAATTTTTTAGTTTAGTATAAATATATTTATAAAATGCATGAACTTGTATATTATAATACTATTAATAATTTACAAAATAAATATGTAATATCTTTAAAAAGCAAATAAATAAATTTAAAAGTATAAAAAATAATATCATAAATTTTTTATGATATTTTTTAAATATTTAATCTAATCACATGATATTTAAATAAATATTTTTTATGTAAATACTATGATAAAAAAAAAGAGATAAAAAAATTAACCAAAGGTTTATAATTGTTAAATTTTATAAAAAGAGCATAATTACTTTCTCAAAAAAAAATTGAAATACTTATAAACTTTAAGTTGAAAAAATAAAATATAATAAAAAGTTATAATAAAAAATTAAAAAATTATTTTATTAATTAATTTTAAGTTAAAAATAATTAACTAACAAAAAAATAAATTAAAAATTATAAAATATATTTTACATTCACATATCGATCAAAATAAATTAATCCATCAAAATTCATCCAAATTAATTAAAATTAATAAAAATAATCGATATTATTTGATATTAAATTTAGTATAAAAAATAATATTTAAATATATAATGTAAATAAAATAAATAAAATGTACCGACCGATGCAAAGGAAAACCACAACAAAATTAACAATTATGATCTACTTGCTATTATGAGTGTAATCGAACCGAGTCGAGTTGATACAATGAGAAACTCGAGCTTGAACTCGACTCACAACTCGCAGTTCGATACTCGACTTGAACTCGATCGAGTTTAATTTTTCAAACTCGAGCTCGATTCGTGATCGAATTCGAATTACTCAAACTCGCTCAATTAAACTCGATTAATATATAAAAATAAGCTCGATTCATATATTTGATAAGAGTTTGATTATTTATACTCAAGCTCGAACTTAAATTCGAAATATTTTATTAATTAAAATAATAAAAATATATTTAAATATAAAAACTCGATTAAGTTCGAAAATTACTCGAATCGAATATAAAAATATTCGAATTTAATTTGATCGATAAATTAAATTATTCAAACTCAAACTCAACTTAATAATAATCGAATCAAATTTAAATTTTTTTCGATTCGAACCTAAATAATTTATGAATACTAATATATTATTTCCACCCTTACTTACTACCGAAGCTGTGTCTCAGTTGCCGATATCAATTTTCTTACACACGCCAAAAGAACACACAGATTGCAGCATGCACACTGCACACAGACTAGAGAGCTAACGCCAATCCCAAAGCCAATCAATAAATTCATCCTTAAGCTTTCTCTCTTTCTTTTTTATCTCTTATCCATGCTGTCGAGAATGAAATAACCTTACTCTCTTAAAATCTGATTATTTCTTGATCTGGGTTTTAACACTCTCTTTCTCCAGATCATAGGTTTTTAAAGTTTGAAACTTTCATTTTTTTTTTTTTTTGTTATTCCAAGTTTCTAACTTTCTCAAATAACTAGCACTGGAAAGGAAAAAGAAATCTGGGTTTGCTTGGTTTTTAACAGATTCAAAGTAATGAGTTTCTTGTTAGAGATGCACATTGACTTTGGTTCATTTCAGGTTGGTTCCGCTGCTGCCTCTGTCTTATCTATCTTTATATAACTTTTTGGTTTTGGAATATTGAATATCTATCTTTAACCTATTTCCCTTCTGTTGAGTTCATCTATCATGAAATTTAACTGCTTTTTGTGGAATCTTGATTGAATGACCTAGTAAAGATTGTGATTTATTTTCAAAGTTTAGGTTTTTCTTTTTGATATTCTGGAATCAGTTTTACGTTTCTTCTGTTTTCTTTTCTTTTTTTTTTAGTATATTGGTATTGTATTTGCTTCTAAGTGTGAGTTCATGTAAATTTCAAAATACTTTATCATTTTAAGGCTATTCAACTTTTTCCCGGTTCACGCTTTGATTGGATATCTGCACTTGTAAATTCACTTTATCCCCTCATTGGATGTGGTGGAAATGTTGGAAAAAATGGTCTATTTCAATTCTCAGTCCTGGTGTTCTACAACTTGAAATTTAAAGGCAAAAATACTTCTCTCAGGTCTAATAGAATTGTAAACTTCACTCAATCTGGTTCACTGGCCATAGAAATTGGTAACTCGAGCTTTTATTTATTTTTTGTAACCTCTTTTCACATGTCAATTAAACCTAGATTATATATCCTCAGATGTCCTATCTGCATCTTTTAAAACCCTTCTTTTGATGTATTCTGAAAATTGAACCATCGTTCTAATTACTTTAATTGTAATGATTGGCTAGCCGCGCAAGTATTTGAGAATTGAGAGTCTATAGTGTTCATTGACATATGCTAGAGAAAATTTTTGGCACCATAATGCTTAATGTGTGCTTATCCTCATCAAGTTTCTCAATTGAACTAGAAAGTCTTTATCTATAAATCGTCCATGTCAGCTGGCAACTTTTTTTATTGTTTTTTATAATTCCATTATCAATGAGTCCTTTTTATCATCTCGGTCTGAATCTCCTTTGCTGTTTGAAATGCCATAACATTGCCCTCTTTTAAAATATTGCGCTGCATGTGTATTGAGTTTGATTTTGATCTTTGTTAATATCTAATGAAATCTGTTATTGTTTCTTTAACCAAACTCTTTTGTATGTGGATTTATGGTTCGGCAGATTGCAACTTTATTTGTATGAGAGCTGTTCATTAGTTGGGTTTGAGATTATGGGTAGATGTAGAGGAAAGGGAAACAGGATGACTGTTAGCAACCATGAGGATGCTGGAAGTGGTGAAGAAGAGAAAATTCCTGCACATAAGAGAAGAGGAAGGGCACAAAAACCATTAAAAGATGAAATTGGTGAAGAAGTTGAAAAAATAGAAAAGGATGATGGTGAGAGTGGAAAAGCTGGTATTACAAGCAAAGAGAAAATGAGTCCCTCTGCTGCAGAGAATGGGAAAAAGAGAAAATGCAACTCACAGGTAAAAGAGAAGCCTGATTCAGTCAAAGAAGAGAATGGCATTGGCACCAGATCAAGCACTGATGACTCATTAAAATCTAATGGTTTTCGGCAAAATGGGAGTAGAAGGAAAAGTAAGCCACGTCGGGCAGCTGAAACAGGTGTTGAATGCAAGTGAGATTGCGGTACTTATTGCTATAGGTCTCTTCTTTTTCACTTTGCCATATGCATTTTGAGATAGGAAGTGAGGCCTAGTAAATCTCTAGTCAATATTGCATTTAGGTAGTGTTTCTTTTGATTTTTGACGATTACCTATCTTTAATTTATTTTCCTTTTTTTTTTTTTTCTTTTGCTTTTGGAGTTTTGACACTGATTGTGCTGGTTGTAATTTTTGAAAATGCTATTATAATCTATATCATCACTGGATTCTTGTAATATATCATCTGGATT
This sequence comes from Durio zibethinus, assembly GCF_047325235.1. NCBI lineage: Eukaryota > Viridiplantae > Streptophyta > Magnoliopsida > Malvales > Malvaceae > Durio > Durio zibethinus. The sequence goes on along the minus strand of NC_143174.1, from coordinate 7,386,078 downwards.
ATAATGCCATGCTCTTCTTTTCACTTCACTTTCACAATTATTTGGCGGCTGCTATAATACCAGCTCGGTACATACTATCTAGTGCAACTATTGGATGACTATTAAATCTTATTTTCCCTCCACCCTCAAAATTTGTCTAATGATGTAAGAATTTATTTTATTACTATTTAAATTTTGTTTAGGTGCTTTACATAGATAGGTTTTAAAAATAATTATGATAAATTTCTGGTTAAACCATTTTCTTATCTAGTGTGCTAGGCCTATGTAGCTTCCCCTGTATTCTCTTAAATGCTTCGTTTTGCAGTCAAACTTTCTTCACATGATTATCATTTGTAATTTGCTTCCATGACATTCAACCATTTTTCTCACTCTTCTCACTTTTTGGATAGACAGTTTCTAAAGTTTCCCCACTTCTGGTTAGAGGGGAACTGGGTAAATCACGTTTTTGTCTATAGAAAGTGTCAGATTCTCAAATATGTAGGTGCTAAACTGGTAGTCTAAGGCATGATAATTTAATTGGAACATATAAAAACAGTTACTGTGTTTTAATGAAATTTGGCTGCATTTGATTCTGGAAGGATTGTGAGGACTTTGAGTTCTGTCTGAAAGGTAGGGTCTTCAAGTATCTTGAGGCCAATGCTTTTATGCCACCATGGGCTGACACTAGAGGGAGACCTCAAATGTTTGTGGATGCTTTTTTTATTGTGGTTTTCGTTGATTCATTGCTCTTAGGATTGTAGATTTTCCACTGAGTTAGAGCATTGTTTTGATAATTTTCTCTGAAATTCACTAATTTTCTTCAAATCACTGATCTTTTAGCTTTGAAGTTTTTTTTTCTTTTAAATCATAGTATTTTTACTTTTTATCGCAATTTTGCTTGTTTTGTATAACATTTGAAGTGCTTAGAAGACCTAAAAGCAAAGGCTTTTCATAAATAAGGGTTGATCGAAATATCTGTGCTGCCAAAGGTCCTGAAGATCGCTATCAGAGTTATTTCTTGGAGCTAGACCATTTGACAAGAGATGAAATGACAAACTTCACTATAGGCATGAAAGCCTTCTAGAATTTAGACGTTGTTTTGAATATAATGGCATGGCATACAATATCAGCAATTGCACCTGCACAGCGCATACTGTGCAAAGTTACATAAGATATGTACACATACAAATTGATCATCTTTAATCAGTTAGGCTTGCACCTTTGCTTATTGGAAGATGAGAAGTTCATTGCTGCCTGATATGTGCTTCCAATATAATGTTAACATTGTCATGGAAACTGCTTGTAAGCTTAAGCATTGAGATCAAGCAAGGTATATGACATTCTATATGTAAGGAACTTATTTTGGCTTAAGCATGCTGATCAAAGAAATCTAATTTAGCATGACCATTGACAACACTGGTTTTAAATCTACTTTGGTTGTTCGAGTGTTTGAGGGATTCGGTGGGATGGCATGCTGATGTTCAAGCATGCTTAATGCTTTGACATGTTATGGCGGATCTTATGCAACTAAAATCATTTTTACGGTTTATTGCATTCAAAAGCAATGTTTTCTGCCAAATGGTCACGAGTGAAGTTAGCCGGCACTCTTCAACTCTATATACTTGGCCTGTGAAACAAAGTACTTTTCTGTCAAAAAACCGATATGTTTAATCTTTAAAACAGGTTGTTCATTGATTTCTTAACACAGATCACACGTCTACCAATGAACTGTTAGCTTAATGATATTGGAATCGATATCAGAGTTGTACGTTACTAGTTCAAATTGCAGTCGTAGCTTCAAAAAAAATGCAAACTACACATCGCATATCTTACCGCGTTGTAGTTAAATTTGATAGCTGTCAACTTGACTTTAAACATAAATCATCAAGTCTTTTTCAACTTTTCTAGGTAAGTTTTAATTTGATAGCTATGATAGCATGTCAGTATTAAATATGATGTTAAAATGATTTAGCTGTCACCCTTTAATGCATGAAAGGCATGATGACATGCCATGCCTTTGGTGATGTCTGCCATAGACATAATGCAACATGTTGGACCCATTCATACCCAACTACATTGAATAAATGCTTATAAGTGGAAAATTATACTACAAAATTTGAGCCAAGACAGTCCTCACCTCTTTCTCCAAATTTTAACTAAACAGACAAGTTATCAGTAATTATTGTTAGTGTTCTTAATAATAAAAAAAAAAAAGTAAATGAAACAACCGGTGAAAAGAAAATGAAAGATCCAGGTCGAGGAAGGAAGGAAAGAAAGAAAAAAGGGGTCTTACCTTATTTGTTTAAAGTAGCATTCCAAAGCATGTTTGGTTCCACAATGCATAGTAATTCAGGGGCCTATTTCCACTCCCCTTAAACAAGAATGAATGACTATTCTTTGATTGTAGTAAGTTTAGGATAATTTTGCCCTCAAACTTTTTTTCTTTTCATTTCCATTCTTATCTCTTTTTTATTATTATTTTTAATTCTTTTTTTCCACAAGTTCTACCAGTGTTCTTTCTAGGAAACTACCCATTCAAGTATGAAGATGAATTGCTATGGCCAAGGGCCCATTTGGATTCAACGTGGCATCAGCACAATGGATTTCTTCAGCATTTTGATGAAATCGCACCCTTCAAACTTTTATGGATATCACAAAGTGCGGTGCGGTTGGATTTTTTGATTGTACTTGACTGGTAATTTTGCACTGGAGATTAAGGGTCCAGTGAGCCATTGTACTGGACCCTAGACTATAATACCTTCATTACGTAAGTTTTAATTCCTAAAATATCCCCTAACCTAAAACTTTTTTTTTTGTTTTTAATTTTTTTATATTTATATTTATATCTTATATTTCATATTTACATTATTATTCTTTAAAAAACTAAAATTTATAATTGTTATAACTATTATTTCTTTACATATTTAAATTTTAATATCTCAAAACCTAATTGTTATTTTGATATGTGTCAATATTTTTATTAAATAAAATTTTCAATAATTTAAATACATTAAAATATACATAAAATATTTTATTAATAGACTTTTGGATTAATATAAACATTAATTATTTTTTATATGAATAAATCTATTATTATCATATAAGAAATAATTATAATTTTAATATAAAATTATCATATAAAAATATTTTATTAATTTTTATAGTTTATTTATTTCATAAATTAATATAATATTTTAATGATAATTTTTTCTTTTGATGATATTTCATTTTATTGTCATCACTGCATTTGAATCTAAACAAATATTTTACTGGTCACTACTAATTTTAATTTTATTATTAAAATAATTAATCTTATATTTACTGATAATTTCAATATCACCAAAACTAATCTCATTACTCATCCAAGTGAACCTTAAAATATCATTGGATCATTAAGAAAAACAATCAACTTGGTCATAGATGACCAGATTGGATAGTTGATAGCATCGATCCAACACTTTAATGGCTTGACTTGGATTGTAGGATGGCTAGATCGGGTTGCCTCTATGAATTCCATGGAATGATTATCCAAAAATCGCCATTGGCGATTGCATTCTCATACGTGGTGTTGGAAAAGAAAAAAGAAAAAAGAGAGTTGTATACTTTTATTTAATTTCTACAATAAATTTAAAGAAAATATATATATTTTAAAATTTTAATGATAAGGTAATTTAGATGATACTATTTTGTAAGAAATTAAAAATTTATACTTATTTCTTTAACAAAAAATTTAGTAAAAGGAGGAGAACTTAGAATTTTGATGACATAGGTTTGAGTCCCATCATGTTTGGGTTTGATTATATAATTATATTCTGATTTGTTAGTTGATTATTTAGTGATTTACTACCAGAAAAATAGGTTTTATTGACAAAATTTTTCATCTATAATAGCTTAAATTTCGTTAGTACGATGAAAATTTTCATTGGTAGTAAACATATCAACAACAGTATTCTGTTGATAAATTTAAAATTTCATCAGTAATTACCGTCACAAAATTTCATCGATAAATTTTTCTTCGATAATTATGATGGCAATTCCTCTATAAATTCTATCGATAATCCATCAGCATTTCATCAATAATTTGTATGTAATCCTTTGATAATTGGTTGATAATCTATCACTAAAAGCTATTTTCATTGGTAAAAATGTCAGTATTGTATCGGTGTTCCGTTAATATTCCATTGGTGTTCTATAAGTATTCCATCAATATTCCGTAAGCAATTTATGATTTCTATTGCAAGAATTTCGTCGATGAAATCCGTTGATAAAATCAAATTTCATTGATAATTTGATTAATTCCATCTTATTATTTAAGAAACCATGAAATTAAAAATTAAACATTTGTAATTATTAAGTCTATTATTGATCTATTACTTATTACAATATCAAATCCACATCATAAAAATTATATCCACACAAATTCTAAAACAATCCAAATTATAAAGTTAAAATCCATAAAATCCATAACACAAGTCCTAAAAAGCATGTCATTGTGTTGCTATATCTCCTAATTCATCTACATTGCCGTCATTAGGTTTAGAAGATTGTGTTGGCACAAATTGTCTAAAACCCATTAGTTGCGTCATCTAATCCATGAAATATCTAAACTTAGCCTTTAGCTCAGTCCTCAACTCATCAATTTGTTATTGTATCTAAGGTTGAAGAGGAATAGATGACAGACCATAAATTGAGTGAGATGTTGTTGCTACAGTATTAGACTGATTTGACTAAAGTAGCTGCTTAGATTTATCTGCAATCCAAAGCCATATATATGAGTGCGCATAGCTTCAACCCTTCCAATAGCTTCAGTCCATACCTGTGGATCAAAATATGGATGATTGGAAGAGTCTTCACCATATTTTTGAGATAATGCAAAAGCATAATTATCTTACAAAAAGTTTAAAACAATTATCATTCCATTTTACCTGAATACGTAATAGTTTTCACCTTTCACAAAGCCATTGCATCTCAATATGCACAAAACACTATTTAGTTCAATATTGAATTGCCTACATTTTTAGGCTTTGAATTACTATAATAACAGTTCATCAACAATCACAATACACAATTAGAATCACAAAGCAAAATATGCAATAGTTTTCATCTTTCACAAAGACATTGTATCGCAATACATACAATATGCTATCTAGTTCAATAAAGAATTTCCTATAAATTTTAGGCTTTCAATTACTGTAAAAGTAATTCATCAACAATTATATTACATAACCAAAATCACAAAGCAAAATACATAATATTTATCACTTTGCACAATTATTGCATCTTAATATGCATAAAATACTATTTAGTCCAATACTGAATTTCCTACAATTTTTTAGGTTTTGAATTACTATAAAGATAGTTCATTAACAACACAATACACATCCATAATCACATAGCAAAATACAAAATAGTTTTCACCTTTCACAAAGTCATTGTATCGTAATATACATAATTTATTATCTAGTTCAATAAAGACTTTCTTACAAATTTTAGGCTTTCAATTATTATAAAAGTAGTTCATCAACAATTACAATACATGACCAATCACCAAGACCTAAAGACGCAACATTAAATGTAATTCATCAACAAACACAATGCACAATAAGAATCACAAAGCAAAATACACAACAATTTTCACCTTTCACAAAATCTTTGCTTCTCAAAACATACAAGATATTATTTATTTCAATAAAGTAAGGTAGGAATTTGAAAGTATTCACAAAGTCATTGGAAAGTCACATACACTGACAACTTTGGACTTGTTATCAATGAAATCACCATGTCCTCCTAAACGTCTATGAGTGCAATTAAAAACTTCTATAAATGTGGGTTCTCGTTGCATCTCAAGTGATTGCATTCGTTTAGAGATATATGCAATAATATATGTAACAATGTAATTTATATAAAATTAAAATGTGATGAAAAAAATAACTCATGAAAAAACATCATACCATTTTTTTTATGAATAGGAAGTGCAATTGAACTACCAGTGTGCTTTGTAATACCTTTTTCTTTTTTGTTTGATGATTTTGTTTGGTTTTGATGGAGATGTTTTGCAATTTTTGAGCATTCATGTATTCTCAAAAAGAGCATCCCAAATCGGAGCTGTGATCCACCTTCGCTCCATCATTCTATAGTGTAATATATTATCAACTTTATGCTCTTTCATCGACAATAAGTTTTTCAATCAATTTTTTGAAAATATTATTCCTTGCCTATTGAACATAAGCATCATCTGACTTAGCTTACTAACATTTTTTCTAACATAATAAATAGGAATACAATAAGTCATTGACATGAATATGAAATTTTCATTCAAATAAAATAAATTTATACTAAAAATAAATATCCAATTACTACTTAAATTTATCAAACATCAAATTCTTCATTGGAGTTGGAATTTTATCTCATGTTGGCCAAAGACTTATAAAATTCCCTTGAATTATGCCTGAAATTATTGAGCTAATTAATGATTGGTTAAAACAACTACCAACATCCATTTGTTAGTAAGATTAGTTAAATTGTACAAATTGTTTAAAAAATAAATAACAATAAAAAAATTAATAGTAAAAAGTATGCTATACCTATCTCCTAATTGAGCAATCCATTGCCACTTGTCTAAATTTGTAGAAATTGGTAAGCCTTTGTTTGCCCCCTAGTCCTTTGCCTTGTTATTGTCTCTTTTTCTTCTCCAAATGGTGGTTCATTGGTGAATGATGGATTGACATCATGCTTCATCGGTAAATCATCCAACATTGGTGCTGAAGATGACTTGTATGATGGATCATTTATTATCGATGTTGAAAATGACCCATTACATGTATCACTTCTCATCAATCTTGTTGTATATCCACCTTGATGAACAAAGTTCTTTGCACAACATCTCATTATAACTATCATATAAAACAAAAACATTCCATAAATATTCCAAAAGCACAAAGAAAAAACAAACATATATAATATTACTTTAGTATTACAACATTAGATGAAATGATCAAAATATATAAAAATAAACATAAAACATTATAATTAAAATAGTCCAAATTAAGTATTATATTTAACTTTACATATATTGGCCATATAGAATAAACATTATATATAGTATTAAAAGTCATATTAAATACATCAATCATTGCTAGAATTAGCAAACTCATGTGTTTTATCATGATCATCATGATTATCATTGTTATCATGATCATGATCATCATCTTATTTTTCTTCTCGAATCGCTATAATAAATCTATCTATTCATAAGAATCAGCAACAAGAATTGCAGGATTATCAAGTTCTTCTGAGATAATAACATTTCGTGGAATAAAAACTTTAACTTTTTGGTAACATTTTCATTTAAATCTGTTTTTTGTTCTTTATCTCCATCAATATTACTTAGCTAATATGTACTTTTGGCCTTTGTTTTGAAGACTACCAACTAATCATTTTGATCTCTTCTTCTAAAAGGATTGGTTCTATAAGAAACTTGATGTACTTGCACAATTAAGACAAATGGTTCATTGCTAGCAAGCATTGAATTGTGTTTAATTTCAATAAAACCATGACGATGATTTATCCTTATCCCCTTTTTCATGTCAAACTAATGATATTTAAAAAGTATAATTTTATTCCCTATTCCAAAGTGCTCTAACTCAATGATATCTTCCAAGATATCATAAGAGTCATGCTCATAATCATTGTGACAACTTTCTTTCACACATACCCATAATTCATTATTTTTCGAATTTGGCCATAAAACTGTATGAAATTTAAAATCTTTAAAACACCTATGCGTTTAGACCATAAGCTATCTCAACTAAATGATGATCAATTTTTCTATTTTGTTTTTCAACCTATCTAATCGTAAAATATTAAAATTGGTCATTGTTTAAATTTATATGAAAATATAATTTCCATTCATATATGGTATTATGCTCTAAACTTACAAATTATCTTAACCATTGCGAAAATCTTGCATCATGTGTTTTCTCCAATTTCATATCACTTATATTCATAAATTCTCTTTTAATGGAGTCATCAAATATCGTACCATTGTCAATTACTAATTAGAAAAATTTTAGTATTATTAGCAACATACATTATAGAGTTGACATAGTATTTACTCAATATAAGGATTTATCTCATCACAATTCAATAAAACATATAAGTGTGCCTTAGTATGCTTATCTACTAATAGCCATCGAGACTTATCTTGTGGACCTAATGCTTTACCAAGATGAGTGAAAATTGAAAAACATCCTCTAGATTCCATGACTCCCCCATCATCATTATGGAACTTGATTCAATCTTGTTCACACATTTGGATAAAAATAGAATGAGCAAAAAGTGGAGATCTCCTCGATAACATATGCCTCACATATAAATACTTCAATAAATGCTTGACTGAGGCATTTTTTCTTAAGACAGTGAAGAAACCTAGCCATCATCATAGCATAACATAAATGTTATTGAAAGATAATTAAATTAATCAATGTTAATGTCTAGCAACTCAAATGTGTTACCTTTCAAACAATTACACTCATTGATAATGAAAAAGTCCACTAATTTTTGCCTCGTTAGGTAGTTGAATCAGCAAATGCACCATATAATCAAACAAACTTAGAGGAAAAATCTTTTTTAATTTGTAAATTGTTTCTATAATGTTTTTTTTCAACATTTCCATATGATTTAAATGTATTTCAGTAGAATATAGATCTTGGAAAGGATGAGATAACTCAGTAATTGCATCCCAAATAGAGTTACACACCAAATCACGGAAGGTAATTGGGAGCAATTGTTGCATGAAAACATGACAATCATAACTTTTCATCCTATAAAATTTACAATCAGCTATGTTTACACATCGAGCTATGTTAGATGCAAAACCATCAGAAAGTTTTAATTGTTTAAATTGCACATAAACATCTCTTCTTTGCTCTTTGTTTAAAGTGGAAGAAACTTTAGGCATGAAAACTTTCTCATTCCTTTCAACTAATTTCAACTCGAGTCACTAACAATACACCTTAAGATATAGTCTAGCTTTTATGTTGTCTTTGGTTTTACCTCTAATATCCATCATTGTGTTAAAGACATTGTCAAAGACAATATGCTTAATATGCATCACATTAAGATTCTGCTGATTAAGATTGGTATGCCAATAAGGTAACTCTCAAAATATACTTTTTTTCACCCAATTATGACTTTCACCAAAATTGTCTAATTTTTGATCACTAAATTTTGTGCTAAATGTGATCTCACAAAAGCTATCTAACCAAACCAAAACTTTTTCACTTGATAATGGAACAATAAGGGAGTTACAATCAACTCGTTTTTTTAAATTTATCTTTTTGAGGATGATTAAGAGGTAAAAATTGACAATGACAATCGAAAAAGCAAGGCTTCTTACCATGAGTCAATTAAAAAGACTTTCTTTATCCCATACAATAAGGACATGATAAGTTTTCATGAATGCTCCATCCATACAGTATACCATATGTAGAAAAATCATTAATTATCTATAAAAGAGTTACATTCAAATGAATTTATTTTTTATAAGCATCATACATCATATTAGCATTCGATATAATATTTTTAAAGCATCTATTAAAGGTCTAAAAAAAATCTATTTTTTGTCTTAGATTACTCTTTCTTAGAATGACCACATTCAACAATATATACTATTGCTTTATATACAACCATGATAGCAAATTGTATACCACTAGCATTATTGGCCAACAAAAGTATGGTTTTGCACTTGGACTAAATGGACAAAAACCATCTACACATAATCTTAGTCTTACATTTTGAATTTCAAGTGCAAATGATTCATGGTTGCAATTGAAATGTTCCCAAGCTTTAACATTAATAGGATGTCAAAGCACACATTCATGACTTTAGTTACAAGCATGCCATGTCATATATTCAATAATTTTATTTGACATATAAAGTCTGTAAAGTCTTAGTATCAATGGCATATAATGTAAGATTTTATAAGAAATTTATTTTTTTCGTCTTACCACTAGACTTGTTCCTTAAATATCGAAGATGACTACATACCAAACTATATGCCAAATTTACTATTTTCTTATAAAACAACATCCAATTGTTTTCGCATACTTGAATTTTCTTATAATCAAGTCCAAGTTTCATCATTTTTTTTTTCGTTTTATAAAAGTTTTCTAATAATTTATCATCCATTAGCAACATATTTTTCACTAAACTCATTAAATGATCAAAACACTTTCATTGTACGGAGTAACAATTGCCATTTGTTTAGGATAGCAAAAATATGAGTAATTGTCCTGAAAATCATATTTCACTGTATAGACTATGCTACCTATTGGATCATCATCACAATAGACTAAAAAATTTGAAAAACTTTTTATCTATGCTGCATCTTCCTCATTGTCACGCATTGTACATTCCATCTTGCCATCACTTATATCCAACAACCATTGAGCGAATTCTACAATCTCATTCTACATTGTCTTATCTAGATTTTGTCTATATAGTCTCATGTTAGTTCTTAAATGGAATATCTTATAATTAAACCACAACTTGGATTGGTATATTAAAGCATTCAAGATATCTATATTTGTTCCTATTGGACAACAGGTAACACTCACCTAAAATCTCGACCTAAAACAATTGTTTTATCTTTGAACAATTTTTTCATAGGAGCAATAGCGTCCTCTATAAGTATATTCCTTAATGACTTATCCAAGCAATTCATATGAATCATAGGAGCTTCATCCCAAAGTATCAAACTAGTTTTTTCTATTAATCGAGCAAGTTGAGTTCTTTTTTTAATTTGAATTGTAAAACATTCATTAATAGTTAAAAGAATTTTGAACTGAAAATGTGTTGTCCTACTTCCTATAAGTAGTAAAGAAGCAATGCCAGATCAAGCCATTACTAACATAATTTTTCCTATTGATCTAACCCCAGAGATAAGTGTATTCCATAAATACGTTTTTCCTATTCCTTCATAACCATAGACAAAAAACATCTTACCTTTATTATCATCAATTAAAAAGCTTGATAGATTATAAATCTTCGCATGTTCTTCATTTAAAGTAGATAGCTACTACAAATTTTGATGTTAAAGCTCAACTAAGTTGTAACTCAATTCCTCTAGATCAATCTGTCATTGACACCATATAAATTCCTTTCAATTAGTACAAGCAGTTTATACTTGGATAAATAACTACAATTTCTATTAAAAATATGTTTAAGAGTAATCAAAACATATTTTTTTAAATTTATCAGCTAGAATAGAATAATCAAATGACCTGAATGCAACTTTCAACTTGTGTTCAATATCTTCAGCCATAAACCTCCAATTTTGTTTCCTAAAACCAGAAGTACCTCTAACCTGACAAAACATAACAATGGTAACAAAAAGCTATCTAAGTTCTTCAATTGATGCCCATTTAAAAGCCTGAAGCAAAGCATCATTCTATTCTCAATTATCAACCAACAAACCCAATGCATGGCATGCACCTCGATATGTAGGATAAATGATCCCATCAACTATCTTAATTTCATACTTTTTTGCTTGTTTAACATTGTTCAACATCCTTAAAAAATATAACTCAACAAAGGTAATGTGGACATATATATTCTACCAATGGATTTTTCGTGTTTCCTAGGCTACCATTCTTTTATCTTATTTTTCCAAACCCATTTTATAGGAAAAATTGCATATAACAAAAGTTTAGCTTCTTCATGCACTTGGTTTGCATATATCCATTAAGTCAATATTGTCTTTTAAATATGAGGTTTTGAATAACAAAAGACAAACCTTCTTTATCATCAAAATATAGATTCCGTTCATTAGGTAGATGCACATGCAACCTTTAAACCATTGGCTCTCTGTAATGTATTCCAAATACAAAACAGTTTCAAACACACTTCATAAGCTAACAAATAGCTATAATCAATATAAGTTTTAACTTCATCAACTTTAGTGGGACATTGATGATTAGCTTGGTTTTTCATTCGAGAATCTTGATCGATCAAATTCTTTGTTATGCACTTAAATAAATACTTGATCACCCCAATTTTTCTGCAAATCTCCACATTGACATAAGCATCATATTTAGCAACTAAATTTACATTATGCGAGACAACAAATTGATTATCCAATTCAACTCAATTTGTAAGTGCAACATTTTCTTGCACAGTTATTTCCTTTGTTCTTTATAATGGAAATCCATCTTCATTAATTGTTGTTTCTTACTTAAACTTCTTCGAGAAAAATTTAGAACATTGACCTTTGAACATGCGTAATGCTTGAGGCAACACAATACCATATAGATCATGAATCATAAAATTTATAATAGCATCATACACAACAAGGTTTGATTTCTTATCAAGTATTTTGATAGATATACTCATATCACTTTCATTAGGAATGTTTCACTTGGCATTAAAATGTAGCCATAGAAGAATATGAACATAGGGTAGCCCGCACTTTTAAAACTCAATTGTATAAGTCACTATATGAAGCATCCAAAAAAAGAGAAAAAAGAATGAGCAATCTTTTGGAGAAAAAATCACCACATTATGACAATCATAACAATAAAATAAAATAAACTAATTTGTCGTAATACAACCAAAATGATTCCTTTTTGTTAAATAATCCATCAAGTATCGTAATTTGATCTTGAAAACTCGTGCCACAATGTCAAACCAATCATCAACTCATTAACCTAGGATTAATGCTAATGCTTATTGGATTTCTAGTCACCAAGCATTACACATAAATATTATGAACAAATCAAGATAACCATAGAACCTACAAATCTCCATGCATCTTGATAGTTTTGGAATAAATTGAAGACTAGTTGTAAAAGTTGGTGACAGTATCACTCGTTTACCAATTAAGTAGCCAAATCACTATTGCATCTTAATAGTTTTGGAATAAATTGAAGACCAGCTATAAAACTTGGTGACAGTATCGCTTATTTACCAATTGAGTTACCCTAAAGCTCAGTCTTTACGATTAAATTCTAATAGCAACAAATTATATAGAGATTTTACATATCAAAAGGGTGTTAAAAATTTAATTTTTGGATATTTTTAGTGCTTTTTATGTCATTTTCATGGCTTTAGGTTTTTTAAGCTCATAATGTATTTTCATGCAAGCCATGCATGTAATCATGCAAAGCTCACATTCGGCACATTTAGTCATGTATAATGCCACCTACACTTGGTCCATATTCAAGCATGCATAAGCCTAATTGGATTTTAATCCATTCGATTAATGTGAATTTGCAAGATAAACATGTTTGTTTGCTTAGCCATGAAGAGTTTCACTCCACCAAGGACACTTATAGACATCGAATTTTGTCTAAAACATTTTAGCATGGTTAAACAAAGCCCATTTGAAATCCATAAAAAAAATTCTTAAAAAGCCCATAAAATGCATTGATATTTAGGCCTAACAAACAAAAAAAATTGAGACTCGTATGGTTACTATCAAACTCTTTCACATGAGATTTATATGGATGATACATTTTCACGTGAATGTATAAGAAATAAGGAATAAATGAAATGAGTAAACCTTAAAGTAAACTTTGATCGAAATTGCATAAAACTTAATCAAAAATGAATAGAACCAGGGTTAATCCTCAATGTTCACAATCTAATTGAAATCAATGTGGTTTAAAATTAAAATTGGTGATTTTTAAAACACTAAAAAATTTTATTGCACTAAGAGAAGTACAAAATTAGCAAAATACCATTTTAGAGGTATTTTTTTAATTTGATCTTTTCGAGCTTAGATTTTCATGAAACTTTTCAGATTTAATTTTATAATATTTTATGATTTTTTATGCATTTGAAATCATAACAATACCCTGAAAAGAGTGAAATTATAAAAATACCCTTATAACCTTATAAAGGTATTTTCGTAATTTGGCCTTCTCAAACTTAGATTTACATGCAACTTTTCATATCTCAATTTTCCAATCTTTCATGATTTTTGGTTTTTTGAATCCTAGAAATGAGCATGAAAACATTGATTTCCAAGAAAATAGCCTAAATATAAAAAACTTTATACTTAAGGTAAAATGCTCTTTCCATGAGTTTCAAAACTATAAAAATCCAACCTTTGTAATGAATAATAGGGACCATTGGATTTCTCGTTGATCTTAATCCAATGACCAAAGTTTGTTCCTTGAAAAAAAAAAGGAAGAAACTTTAGCCCTTGGATGAGATTGGATCCAAAGGCCTATACTCACTAAGAAAAAAGATATTTTAGGGGGTTTTATTCTTTAAAGGGGAAGCTGCCAAAGAAAAAATGATGAAGAAGCTGTCAACAAAAAAAAAAGAAAAAGAGAAGAGTTTTTTTTTTTTAAGGGAAAAAAGAGAGGAAAAGGTAACCTTCTTTGTCTTTTTTTTTTAGTTTGCTTTCATGCTTGTGGATGTTGTCATTTCGATGAATACAACTCTTTTTTCTTTTATGTTTGCTAACTTTTTTAGGCGTGTCACATGTAAGTAAAAATAAATATTCATCTTTTTCACTCATCTCTTTTACATGGTGGTTATTAATCAAGTATCAAGCTAGATTACTATTGTTATAAGGCCTCTACCATGAACTCCTAAAAAAGTTTAAAGCTTTCAAATCATTTTCTTGTTTTCCTTCTTATGTACTTACTTCATGTCTACTACTACAAGTTCCTAGATAATCATTCATGAGAGAAAAAGTCTAAAGGCTAAACTTTTATCTTAAGGCCTTACCATGCATTTGTTTTTTACTTTTAATTTAATAAAGGTTGTAGAAAAAACCAATGTCAATTAATGGCATCCACGGTATAGGCGTCAAAGGAGTCATGGCTTGGGGCCATGATGGTTAGATTGTTACATGGTATATAATCCCTTGACTTCCTTGTTTGTGCATGATAAGAATATAGAAGAATGTTAAAGACAATCATGTGGGACCATGTTCTAGTATTCTTTTTGCTTAATGGAGTAAGTCTAGATTTCTAGTTTGACTTAATAGCATTTTGTCAAAGATTGAAGCTTGAAGATGTGGGGGAAGGGAAACCATATATATATTTTGTTGTTGACCTTGAATAGAGTAGGTTGTTTTAGTTAAAATCCTCTAAATGATTTTTTTATAAGACATAAAATTAGTTTCTAATAAAAATTCATTTAAGTTTAATCATGCTTATTTGTATATTTTTTATGTTGTTGTTAGTTTAACTTTATACTTTTTTAATTACTTTATTAGTTGGATTTTATGTTTATTTTAATATAATCTTTCATACTTTAATCTATGTTTGACACACTTTATTTGAGACATATGCAAAATAATATAATTGTGTAAATGGAATTACAGAGGATGAAATTTTAAGGAAGTCTGAATAATGATTTTTTAAAATCTCTAGGTAAGGATATTTTTCTAAAAATACTACCAAAGTAATGAAGTATTTAGAAAAATATTTAATACAAAAAGTTTTGTTTGCTTATTTTTCTAAAATTTTGATAGATGTTAATAATAATATGTAATGACTTTTTTAGTAATGAAATTGGTATAATTAAAGATTAAAAATTAGAATAAAAATAAAATTAATTAAGTTAAAAAGGAAAAAGTGAATGAAATTTTCGATGATTGAATTCTAAGGAAGTCCAAGTAGAGATTCCTAAGAAATCCCTAGGTGAGAAAATTTTTCTATAATATCACCAAAGTATCAGGGTATCTAAGAAAATTTTCAATAAAAATTTTTATTTACCTTGTTCTTTTCAAAAATTTTAGTGATAATTTAAAAATAATTAAAGAAGATTAAAACACAATTAAAATGAATAATAAAATGTATAGCATATTAATAAATAATATATATTTTTCGTGTGCATGTTATATTTTATTGTTTGCATTACATATTAATAAATGAAATAAAAATTTTCGATAATGGGATTTTGGGAAGTCCGAATAGAGATTCTCGAGAATTTCTTAGGTAAGAAAAATCTTCTAAAAATTATCAAAGTATTGAAATATTTAGAAGTTTCTTTTCAATATGAAAAATTTTTATTTTATCATTATTCTTAATTTGAGTAGTTTTTTTATATGAAAATACACATTTTTGGAAATAAATTTGTTTATAAATAGTAATATTATTACATGATTTTAAAGTAATAAAAATTTTTGATGATTAGATTTTGAAAAGTCAAGCAGTGATTCAAAAAAATTCTCTAGGTGAGAAAAGTCTTTTAAAAATTGCTAAAGTATTGAAATGTTTAGAAGTTTCTTTTCAATATGAAAATTTTCCATCTTATAATGATTTTCTATAATTTGAATGGTTTTCTTAATAAATAAGAGTGTGTTTTTAGGAAATAAATATAATTGTAGATAATTATATTATTACATGACATTTTTTTTTTCATATTAAAGTAAATGAAAAATCTCTTAAAATGAGACTTAAAAGAAATTCAAGTAGTGATTCTTTTAGAATCTCTAGGTGAGAAAATTTATCTAAAATGCTACTAATGTATTGGAGCATTTAGATTGATTTTCGACAAAGATCTCTCATTTGTTATAGAAATGAGTTTTAGAAAATACTATTTGCTTTAAAATTATAGATATTATATTTTATGTTTTTAAATATAAATGCTAGAAATAAATATGAACCATCGAGGATAGGATTTTCGAGAATTTCGAGTAGCGATTCTTAAATATTCCTTAGGTGAGATGGTTTCTTTTAATATTGCCAAAATATTGGAATATTTTTAGGAATTTTTCAATATGTAAGGTTCTTATTTATTTTTCAAGCATATTAAAAAAATAAAAATATGTTTTTTAAGGAAATTTTAAAAAATTAAATTTTAAATACAAAAAATTAATATCATTTTTGTCAATATTAGAAGATAACACATAATTAATTGGTACTATTTTAAATGGGCATCATGGGGAGCTAATCCTTCCCCACACGTAATCGATTCCAAAACCCAAACTATTTTTGTAAACAAAAAAATTTTCTTTTTAATAAATTTTAATTAGTTTTAAAATTTTATTAAGAATATAAGTTTTAATAGGTGGCCAATCACACCTAGCCAAAAAATATTTGTGGCAACTATATCTTCTGTTTTCAAATTCGTCTAACGATTCCCAAAACTATTACAACAATACCAACCCATTCGGCCACTTCAAAAAATCAATAGAGGATAATCTAAGCTCTCATGGACACTACATCATTCGACCAAGTAAAGTTCAAAGTCAATTATCATACTTTTGTTTAACTTTGAAGAGTTTGGATTAGAGGAGGACTCTATCACGTTGAAGATTAAGAGTTTGAATAAAATGTAACTTATCTCTTCTTGAAATCTTATTTTAGTCGAACCTAGGAAGAAAAATTGATCAAGATTGCATCATATGAAGATCAAGGGCCAAGATCATCACATTTGGCCAAAGCATTCCAAGAGTGGAGAGTGTTATTTTTGTATGCAACTTTGAAGATTAAGATAGAGCTTTATCTTCTAGTTTTTGAATTAAATTAATCACTCGTAAAGCCTACCCTTTTTGCCAAACCTATGCTTATAAATAGGCAAGGCTATTTAGTTTTATCATAATCTTATCTCATCCCATTTCTCTTCTCTATGTAGTTTCTTTAGTTTTCAGTTCTTTATTTTTTTTCAAATAAGGTATTGGCTTAGGTGATAAAATTGTCAATTACTAAGCTTTTGTTCTTTAAATCTTTTTCAGTCAAGAAGTATTTTTAGTCAAAAATCTCTTTTCTTATTTTTAATGTTGCAAATCTTGTTTCTTGTTTTCTTTAATTTTGGCACAAGTAGTCTTTAATATTCAAGATTTGAGTTTTTTTAGTTTTCTTTGCAAGATTCAGCTACATTCAACTTTCTTGTTTTTTACTTTCTTTCATGCAATCTTTATTTACTTCAAATCAATTTGGCATTCTTAAGGATTTCTTGTTTGCAATCTTTAATTCTTTTATTTGTACTATTTTAATTCTCTGGTAATAGGATTAGTTGTTGGCATTAATCTTTGACTTCCCAAGTGATAGTTGGTGATGTCAATAACCTTACTTATGCCTTTAATTTTTACTTAAACCCTATAACCTTAAAACCCTAAATATTCATTTATTTAGACATAGGATCTCAACTTTTCACCTTTGGTACATGTGAACTACCCAACATTACATTCTATAATCCTTGAAGAGATAATATTTGGAATACTCCATTTTGTTACTTGATTTATGCACTTGCAGGCTCTACACAAAAAGCAATAATCAAGTTTTTGGTATCATTATCGAGGATTATAGCATTGTTCATAATATCAATATAGAATTCATAAGCTTCTATAATCTAAACTTTTTCTTTTTGTTTATTTCTCTTTTTCTTTTCTTTGATCTTTTCCTGTTTGCATGTATAGATCTAAAAGTGTTAACTTAGCTCTAGTTGATCAAGAGATAGAGAGAACCTTTAGAAGAAGAAGAAGAGTGCAATCGATACCACCACACCTACTTTTATGGCAAATGCAAAAAATGAAAGGCAATGAACTTTAAAGGACTATACAGTTCCTAATGCAAATGGTTTTCAGCCATCTATCTGAAGGCCAATTATTCGAGCCAATAATTTTGAAATAAAATCTTCGATTATACAAATGGTCCAAACTTCTATGCAATTTGGAAGACTATGAAGTGATGATCCAAATCTCTATTTTTCTAATTTTCTTGAACTCTGATACTTTTCATTACAATAGTGTTTTTGATGAAGCTATAAGACTAAGATTGTTTCCTTTTTCTTTCAGGGACAAAGTGAAAAGTTGGTTGTCTTCTATACCACTAGGCTCAATTACAACATAAATAATTTGGTTTAGAAATTCTTAGCAAAAATTTTTCCACCAATAAAGACTATAAGGTTAAGGAATGAGATCACCATTTTTTTGTAGGTTGATGGTGAAACTTTATATAATGATATGAGAGATTTAAAGAATTGCTCAAAAAATAACCACATCATGGTTTACGCTAGTGGTTCCAAATTCAAATATTTTACAATGGTCTTACACCACCTATAAAGGCTATTCTAGATTTAACTGCTGGAGAGGTTATAATGAGCAAGACTTTGAATTAGGCTAATAAGCTAATAAAAAAGATGGCTGCCAAAGCTGCTACAAGTAGGGAGAGCATTACTAGATAACATTTCACCTAAAGAGATAGCCCAAGGTGCACCTACCCAAAATAATTAAGGAGAATAGGTAATGCTAGAAAAGGATCCCTAAGAAAAAGATCCTAAAAAAGAAGAAAAAAATATTCAAGAAGACGTTCAGCAAAGGCCAAAATAATTGTCAAAATATATAAGTAGTGTTTTAATGTTGAACCACATGCCCCAAGGCATATTAAAAAAGTGTTGCTCAAGGAACCAAAAAAAGCCACATTCTTAGATGATTGCAGCCCTGAGCTTCAACAACTCCTACTTAAAAAGTTAAAAGATCTAATGAATTTTACTATACCTTACATGATTGAATATTTTAAATTCTTTGATACTCTTTGTGATATTAGGTCAAGCACAAATTTGATACTTATGAATGTTTTTATGCAACTAAGTTGTAGAGAGCAGAAACGTCCTATATTTAACATTAAGTTCATTGATCAATCTGCTAAGTTACCGCAAAGGATGCTGAAAAATGTCTTGGTGAAAGTTAAAAAATATGCTTTTTCTATAGATTTTGCTATTTTAGATATAGAGGATGATAAGGCTCAATTACTCTTAGGTAGACCTTTTCTATTCACTGCCAAAGCCTTGATAAATGAATATGACGGTAGCATTACCTTTAGGTTTAGACATAAGAAAATGCAATTTATATCTACAAGGTATGGTGTGATAAGACATGAAGAAAGTGTTGGTGTAGTCAAAAAATTTAAGGAAATTTTAAGAGTTTAACTTATTAGTAAAGCCTTTTAACCCTCAAAACACCTTAGCAAAACCTAGTTCTAGTTATGTCAACCTCTCTAAAAACTCAACTTAGTTGATGTAATCCCGGCTAGAAGAGTTAGCCTACCTCTCTAAACCAAATTTGTTTATGTTATACCATAAAAGAATAAGACAACAAGGAAAATTCCCTCTAAATTGGTAAGAGTATTCTGTATAGAATTAAGAATGGTCAAGCTTGACCAAAACTAGCACTACTAGGAGGCAACCTAAGTTTTACTTTAATAGTTATTTTTTATTCTTTTATTTTTATTAGGACAAGTATGTTTTAGTGTTTTTATTTTGAGTGTTTTTTCTTTTTAAGGATGAAAAAAAGTAAAGAGAATGCCTCATGGATATTCGACCTTGAAAAATTTTGAGGAGTATTTTTTTTTTATTTTGAGTTTCTTGATATATGATTTCATTTAAGTGTGGGGGAAAATGAAAACATTTTTTATTTATGAGACTTTGACCCATTTTTGCTTTTAAAACCAAATTGACTTGCTAAACTTCATTATGATATCCAATTAATTGGAAATTATATATATTCTCTTGAATGACAAGTATGATATGAAGTTTAAAGATGTAATTAATAGGAACTTGAAAAGAATTCTTAAGCATGTCTTTACTTTGGATATGATTTTTATGCATACATCTCTATTCTTTTTATATGAAATACTATGATTTTTGTGAAAGATTATGAGATATAGATTTGTATAAGATTTAAGTTATGAATAAGTGCTTTAGAATACACCTACTTAACTTTTGAGGTAAAATTCTATACTGTATTTGACTTAAAAGATGAGCTAAAAAGTTTTTTGGACCATTTGAGCTTTTTTTAAGCCTACTTTATGATGATGCTTTCCTAGTACCCTATTTCTAAATCTTTGTACTAATCATTTTTTTTTTGTTTATTTTAGCCTTATTACATGCCCACTAAGCTTTTTCTTTGATTATTATTCTTTCTTTTTTTGTCCTAACCCATTGTACTTAGTTGTATATCATAGATATGTTCTTGTATTTAGAAGGAAGGGAGGCACAAGAAAAGAATGAAAGAAAAGAAAATTAGCAAAAGCAAATGCAAAGCCTAATAAAGCTAAAAATGGCTATCAATTATTCAAAAAAAAAACAAAGAGAAAATAGCCAAAAATACAAAGTAATAAAAAATGCCTCACAAGTCAAAATTGCAAAAAGAGCTCTCATTTGTTCAAAGTCTAAGAAATTAAAAAAAAAAAAAGAACCTTAGGGTTTTGAGCCTAAAAATTTTCTTTATCCTACCTTGACCCAAGCCTTAAATTATAAGCTTAAAAGGCATTTTCATTTTAAGTTGAATATATAAGTCTAACATTAATAGAAAGAGAAGGGGAAAGTGAATATATAAAGCCTATTCTATCTTTAAATTAAAAAGTGATAAAGTGCTTTGCATTCTATTTACTTGAGTTATGGAGTAGATTTGTATGAGTGATTAGCATAAGTCATTGAAAGCTTACTTTTGAAAGACATTCTTATGATTCTATATTTATCCTTAACTTTGTATTATGCAATAATACATGATAGGAGCTTTTGTATAATTTTTTACTTTAAGGATGCTATTAATGTTCTTTAGTTTTGATGATTTAAAGTTTTGCTTGAGGATAAGCTAAGATTCAAGTGTAAAGGTGTGATAGCACCAAACTATATAAAGATTTTACATGTCAAAAAGGTGCTAAAAATTTATTTTTTTGATGATTTTGATGTTTTTTATGTTATTTTCAAGGCTTTAGTTTTTTTAAGCTTAGAATGTATTTTCCTGCTAGCTATGCATGCAATCATGCAAAGCCCATATTCAGCCCAATTTGTCATACACAATGCTACCTACATTTGGTCCATATTCAAGCATGCACAAGCCCAATTAGATCCCAATCCATTTGACCAAGGTGAATTTACAAGATAAACATGTTTCTTTGCTTAGCCATAAAGAGTTTCACTCCACCAAGGACACCAACCCATTGGAACGCTTCAAAAAAGCAAGAAAAGATAATCCAAGCTCTTATGGACATTACATCATTTAGCCAAGGATAGTTCAAAGCCAATCATGATACTTTTGCTTAGCTTTGAAGAGTTTGGATTGGAGGACTCTTATCACCTTGAAGATTATGAGTTTAAATAAAATGCAACTTATCTCCTCTTGAAGTCCTATCTTAGCTGAACCTAGGGAGAAAGATTGATCAAGATTACATCAGATGAAGATCAAAGGCCAAGATCATCACATTCAGCCAAAGCATTCCAAGAATGAAGAGTTTGATTTTGTATGCAACCTTGAAGATTAAAATAGAGCTTTATCTCTTAGTTTTTGAGTTAAACTAAATCACTTGTAAAGCTTACCCCTTTGGCCAAACCTATGCCTATAAATAGGCAAGGCCATTCACTTATTTCATCTTTCCATCTCATCTCACTTTCCTTCTCTCTGTAGTTTTTTTAGTTTCTAGTTCTTTATTTCTTTTTAGTAAGATATTAGCTTAGGTGATAGATTTGCCAATTATCAAGCTTTTGTTCGTTAAATCTTTTTCAATTAAGAAGGATTTTCTATTAAAGATCTTTTTTCTTTTTTTTTTTTTAAATTTGTAAATCTTGTTTCTTGTTTTCTTTAATTTTAGTATAAGCAATCTTTAATTTTCAATATTGTAGTTTTTTTATTTTCTTTGCAAGATTTGGCTACATTCAACTTTCTTGTTCTTTACTTTCTTTCATGTAATTTTCATTTACTTCAAATCAATTTGACTTTCTTAAGGATTTCTTGTTTGCAATCTTTAATTCTTTCACTTACAATATTTTAATTCTCTGCTTTAGAATTAGTTATTGGTATTAATCTTTTTATTTTTCAAGTGACAGTTGGTAAAGTTAAGAACCCTGCCAATACATCACCTTTAATCTTTTACTCAAATCTTATAACCCTAAAACCTTAAATATTCATTTGTTTAAATAGAGGATCTTAGCCTTTTACCTTTAATACTTATGAACTACCTAACATTACATTCTATAATCCTTGAAAAGATGATACTTGAAATACTCCATTTTATTACTTAATCTATAAATTGGTAGCCTCAACATAAAAAACAACAATCAAATCCCTGACATCATTGTACATTTTAGATCTAATAGTTTCTTGATTATGCTTTATAAATTGGAGCCATATTTCCTCAACACTGGCATATGCATCCATAAAAAACTATTGCAATAATCAACCACCTCGCAACAAAGAATCACTGAAGCTTATTCTATTCTAAATAATGAATGCATAATACTTATGCACTTCAACATTTTTTCATTTACCTCTTTCTTTTTTAAATGACTTAACATACTTGATATCAACATTACAGCCATCATTGCCATAAGAAAATAATAGAGGATACTATAAAGCCATAAAAAAAGGATAAAGATCACTAATTTTCTTTAAACCATTAGATCTATTATTAACGATTATGTCTCATCACCTATCATATTCACCTATATCTTCAATTATGAATGCAACAACTTCATGACCACTTGAAAGAATACAAGTTCTATCTCTCTATTTCCTTCTACCTATTAATCTTAACCTTATATGAATATAATCAAAATGGTTAAACATATCTCTAGCTGATCTAAACACTTTAATAACCTCATTGTTTGCATCAAGCGTCTTAATTAAACCATTAATAATAACAGGGTCAACCTTTGAATTTTCATCATAATTCCTAAACACAGACATCCTATTTGAGATCTCATTCTTAGTATCATATGTATACATCTAAGCAAACTTAGGATATTGACTAGGAAATAGAAGTAAAAACTCAATTCTATGATGATTCTATCCATAGATCTTCAAAACATAAGGGCCTACTCTATTATTGACATTATTATCAACCTTACCTTATGTTGAGGTAAATTGAAACATAGGATTGTATACTTTGATATTATTTTTGAAATTTACGCATCTACGTCCTCTATATTTTAATAAGTCATCTAAAAACTGTGGAGTTTTTTTAAAATAGGCAATTGAACAATTCTTTCCTAATAACATAGTGTAAATGTAAGATTCTGCATTTGCTTTGAGATATCAACTCTCTTTTCATATTTGATTGTATTAAAATTTTAACATTTTATCATATATTTTTAATATAATTTCTCTTGAATATTAGCTTGTTCCTTGTGAATTTTGGCAAAAGTAGTAATAAATGCATAAATATTCATTGTGCAAATAAAAAATGAAAAATGAAGAAATTTGTAGCTTTTGGACACATTTTGGAGGAATTTTGGTGAAAAAAGCTACAAAAGGCCAAAACTAGTATGCTTGTGTTATAATACCATTTATGAGATTTTTTTTATCCTTTCCTTCTATAATTTCCTTAGCTTAATTGAACTTTATTCAAGCCTTAATCCTCTTATTTTTTATTTGGAAATGTTTTTCTTATTTCACTAGTACATTATTACCTTTGTAATATTTTTTACAAGTGCTAGAAAGGTAATATATGCATTAATGTAGTTTGAAGCCCTTTTTGGAATTGATCATTTTTCATATTTTTTCTAGAATTTTTCATGTATGAATTGTCCACTAAATGGTCTATATTTTGGTAGCAAATTGAAGAAAAATTTTGTTGCGATTGGTGCCAAATATTGAATAAAAGATGCAAGGTGTGCCATTGGATACATGTATAATGTGATGAAGGACTTATAGTGCCAATTTGGAGATTCAAAAATAGATCAATTAAAGTTGCTTAACTAGTTGTTTGAAGGCTTCTCATTGGATATAATGTTGACCTTTTGGAGTTTAAAGATCAAGAAAAGAAAGCTTAAAGTAAAAAGAAGTAAAAATAAGCAAAGAAGGAAAGAAGGGATGGAAAGTAATTGAGATGGATAGATTTAGAATAGTGGCAATTAAGTTGGAATTCTTTTGCATTTTAAGAGGTTGAAGCACCTCCCATTTGCTTATAAATAAGGAAGAATGGTAGGCCATTAAAAGACTTTAGCTAGTTTTTACATTTTTTTTCTTTTGTTTTCATTTAATTTCTTTTCTCTCCAAATAATTTCCTCACTGTTCTTTTAAAGGGTTGTTTGAGAGAAAATTGCATTTATTTTTTTAGAAAAATTTACTTTTTTCCCTGTATTTTACATGCATTTTAAGATTTTATCAATAAAATTTATGTTCTTTAAAATTTTTTATTCAATTTCATGCAAATTTATTTGAATCTCAAATCTGTTTAACTAATCTGCATTTGACCTAGTTATGGTTTTTGCATCAAATCTCCATTAATTTTTTTAAGTTTTGAGCCATTTTTTTTTTATGAATTCTACATTTATATTTTTACAAAACTAGAAATTTCACTTTTAAATTCTTTCTACAAAATTCTAAAAAATTCTTGAAACTTTTAGTTAGATCCAATGGCAATGTTGAAGCTTGAGTGAGTGACAGCACTTCAAGACACTTCTCTCTTAGCTGGGTGTTTGGTTTACTCTTTTTTGACTTTGCTTTTGTTAATCCATTTCTTTACTTGTTTACATTCAATTTATTGCCTTTAATTTCATGTTTTTCAATTCTGTTTGGATGATTTTCTATTACATGCTCTATTTTATTCTTCATTACACTCAGTTTTTTATTTAGTTCATTGAGTTGGATTTTTCATTGTTTCTTGCAATTTTTTTGTTAATTTAGATAGTAGACTTGTAGATCTAGGTCACTTTATCTCAATTTCAATTCATTTGATCTATAGAGTTGTAGAACTTTTTTTTTTCCAAATTTGGTTAGTTTCTAGATTTAAATTTTAGCTTCTAGTTTTCACTTTTCTTGATAGTTCTTATGATTTGTCTTTATTACTTGCACTTTAATTGCATTTTGATTTTAGTTTACTTTGTGCTATTGCAATTTGCAAGTTGTTTGGATCCATTTTTAAGAAGTTTCTAGATAATTCTCTTCTTGAAAGTTAAAAGGTAACTAGGAGGTAGTTAAAGTAGTTCTTTTCAGTTTTCACTTGTAAAGCTACTATTTTGTTGTTAATTGAGCTTGTTATTTTTAGTTTATTAATTTAGATTTCTATTTAAAGCATGTTAAATTTCATTCAAGTTACTTTAGCTACTATTTTAATGAATTTCTTTTAGTTTACTTACTTCACATGTTGTAGATTTACTTTTTGTTAATTACATGCATTAATTATGGTTTTCCTTAATTGTTGATGCTAGCTTGCTTTTGTGTAAACCTTTTGATTAAATGAACTCTAGAAGAAGTGTTGGGATAAAATGTACTTAGACTAAGAATTTCTTTAGCTAATCCTTGTGGGATTGACATTTAGATTTTTTAGTCTTAACATTACTTGAACAATCTATACGCTTGCAGAACTCATCCAATCAAGTTTTTGGCACCATTGTCAGAGATTAAGTATAAAGAATCTTAAGCTAATATTCATGCTTCACCATACTCGTCTATAGATTGATTCACCCTTGATGTCCATATGTTAGGCTAGATTCTAGTTTGCTTCAATTTTGTTTGTTAGGGTGTACACAAGCTAACTTTCTTTATTGTGTCGTTTCATTAATTGTTCATACTTAAAATAGTTTATTTATATAGCCTTAGCATACCTTATACTAGAGTACATGCATCATCTTTTATTTTTCATAACTTTGATATAAATAGGTTAATGTAAATAGTTTTAGTGTAAATAGTTATTATGTTCTTGTTTAGATTTTATTTTACTTTTTTTGTGGGAATCAAATCTTTATGAGATAACCGAGCACTAAGAGGACCATGCTAGATTTTATTCTTCTGAAGATTACTTAGTACAATGGCTGAGTGATGAAATAAAGCCAAAAAAGAGTCAACCTTTAAAGTTTTATTCAAAAAATTAAACTTTATAACCATTAACCTAGAAGCCATTGTCCATAAATTCTTAAGCCAATATGAAAATAGTAAAGTGCATGGTGGAAATTACTATAATGATAGGTGTACCCTTGACCAACAATCCTAATCTTACTCAAACTTGGGATAGTCATCCTAAAAATAAGTGGAATACTAGTTTAGGGCATTCCTTTACTTCACCACCTAAATATACCTTGAATTATCTTATAAAACATTCATTTTCACAATACCTTTCACCACCCTAATGTTCTCCACCATCACCACAAGTACCTCAAATGCCACACTGTGTTGAAACACAACAACATTTGTCTTCATTACAACACCATTGATTTTCACATCACCTTTCTTCCATCCAATATTCACCACCACCTCTTATACAAAAAAAAAATCATCCTTTAGTGAGATGTTAGCTAAAAAGCTTTAAATTCAAGAAAAACTCCTTTAAGACTAAAAGGCACTTAAAAGGAATATTGGGCAACATAGTGAAAATGTACATATTTTAAATATTTACCTTCAAGATGCTATGCTTAGTATTATAAAAACAAAACCTAGTGGGTAGATCATTATAAAAGAGGAACTCATATATGGTTTGATGATGATGATGAGTTTAATGTGTTAAAAATATCACATTTTGTAAAAGTTATGGAGGAAAAGATGGTGGAGGTTAAAGATAAGCATATGGCTAGAGAAATTAATGATAAGAGATCATTTAGGGAAGTTGGCAAAGAGAAGAACATTCAAAAAGAAGTTGATGTTCATATTCCACTCATGCCATTTCTCAAGTTCCTTGAAAATCACTTACTCAATTGTGTGAAAATATATGAGATGGATAAATGTGTTGATAAGGTAAGCTTACTGGATATATCACTTAAGTGTTTGACATATTCTTTCTTGAATCTGGTTTTAAGCTTAAAGATATGAAAAAATCATTAGTAAAAAACATATTTGTCTAGTAGCTTTTTCATTCCATGATCTTATGCCTAAAGCTATAAATATCTCATTATTTTAGCTTTCTCAAGATAGATCATTCATAGACAAAAAAAATGAATGATGTGAATTTTGAAAATGATGCCTCAATTCTCTATAGTGCTTTGTAAGAAGGTCTTACCAATGGTCCTAATAAAAAAGAATTTGAAAAAGATGAGGATGAAATAGAGAAAATTTTGAAAGAAATGCAAAAAGTTGATAATGTAGAGGATTTGGATGATTATAATATAGAGAGATTTTCTACTTAGAAAATTTTTCAACCTCTAATTCTCAATTTGATACTTTTGACATCTCATCCTTTATGTCTACTCGACTTATACCATTCATTGAAAATTTTCTCATTTTAAAGTCAAAACCTATATTTTCCATGGTGGTACTCATATCTTTGTATTGAAGTCAATGACCACCTCTATTAGTTCATATTGTAATATGCTTAGATTATTCATAGAGATAGGATATAAATCTACCTATGTGCACCCCATTCATTTAAAGCATACCATTATGTATTTTGTTACAAAAAAAAAAGAATAAAGTGGGTAAATATGAGAACAAAATGTGGTGTGATTCTCTAACACCAATGGAAGTCATGCTTTTGACTTTAAAGAATGCTCTTTTTGAGAGACAACCCAAGTTTTGCTTTTCATATTGTTTCTTTTTGCTTATTATTCACATTTTATATTTTGTTCATTTTCTTATTTTGTTGTTTTGCTTATATTTTCTTATACTTATTAATGTTTGTTCTTATTGTAGGTGTTTTTTTTTTATTATTTTGTAGGTCGAGTAAAAGCTTGAAAAAGTAGGCACAAGTTTCAACCCAAGTTGCAATATATAGTCGATCACCATACTTTTAAGATGATAGGGGAGTTCTTTCGTTCCTTTCTTGTAATTCATTTCATTTTGCCTATACATTGAGGATAATGTGTTCTTTAAGTTTTAGGGTATGAAAAAATTGCTCAAAATTTTTGTAAAATTTTTTTAATTTTCCTTGAGTTTGGCCTTGAAATTGAGCTTTACTTATTGTAGCTTAAATCATTAGTATACTTTATAAAGTCAATGATAGGTAAAGATTGAAAATGAATATAACTTTAAGAAAAGATTGAATATTGTGTGAAATGTGAGATAATGCTTAGGTTTAGTGACTTTTTGAGTATGAGTTTTCATTTGTGAGTTGACACTTTGATCATTAAATTATATTTTTTACCTAATGCATGATTATGTGAGCATAGGATTTTTTTACATTGGTCTTTGAAGTTGTGTTTCATGTTCTAAAATTTGTTTTGATCATCTCTTAAGGAGAAATCCTAAAAGACACATGATTAAGAAAATGATATAAGCCATATTTGGATCATTTGAGCCTTTAAAGCTAACATTGATTTAATTCTTCCGTAGTCACCCTTTTTGAACCTAAATGATCCCTTTCGTTGTTTTTAAACCATATTACAAGTCAAAGCCTTTGTTTTTATATTTCCTATCTTTTTGTCTTTGACTTATGTGCTTTAGGATATTCATGTATCCTTTTTTAGTTATGCATTATTAAAGAGGAAGGGTAGAGTTTAGCAAAAAAATAAAAAAAAAAAGAAAAAGAAAAACTGATTAGAAAAAAAAAAGAGAGAAAATATCGAGAAAATATCACCAAAAAGAAAAAAAATGAAAAGTAATAAAATAGTGAAAAAGCAAAAAAAAAAAAAAAAAAGAAAGAAAATGTAAGCAAAAACTAAGTTTGGGGCTAATTCTTTAGAAAAGCTTAAACTTCTTTCTCCTGAAAGCTCAACAATGAATAATTTTAAACAAAGTAATATATAGTTAGGGTACTTAAACCTTAAATGTCTTTTATCATACCTTGACCCTAGACTTACATTACAAGTTTTAAGAAAATCTAAAATGACTTTTAGTCATTTATTTATCTATACTAGTGGAAAAAGATGTGGTAAGCAAACATATGAATCTTGATCATATTTTATTGATATTTGGTTTTGAATTTTCATGTTTTGCATAACATCATTAGATTTCATATAAGGATTTGAGAGATGTGTTGCTTGCACTTTGAACAATAGTTAGGAAGAAACTTGATTTAGCTTGGTTCTTATATATTAGCTCATGTTCATGATTTTTCTTTACTTATATCAATTGTATAATTCATGATTTTTCTTTACTTATATCCATTGTTTAATTCATGAGGCATTCATGTTAAATGAAGCATGGAAAGTTAGTAATTATTCTTACTCAATCTTGTTTTGCTTGAGGATAAGCAAAAGCTTAAGTTTTAGGGTTTGATTGCATTAAAATTTTAGCATTTATCATATGTTTTTAGTACAATTTCTCTTGAATATTGGTTTGTTCCATGTGAATTTTGGCGAAAATACTCCTAAATGCATAAATATTCATTGTGTAGGTAAAAATATGAAAAATGAGGAAATTTGGAGCTTTCATACTCATTTGAAGGAATTTTGGTGCAAAAAGCTATGAAACACCAAAACTAGTGTGCTTGTGCTATAATGCCATTTATGGGATTTTTTTTTATCATTTCCTTCTATGATTTCCTTAGCTTAATTAAACTTAATTGAAGTTTATTTCAAGCCTTAATCATTTTATTTTTCATTTGGAAATGTTCTTCTTAGTTCACTAGTGCATTGTTTTCTTTGTAGTTTTTTTACAAGTGCTAGAAAGGTAATCTGTGCATTAGTGTAGTTTGAAGTCTTATTTGGAATTGATAATTTTCTAGATTTTTTATAGAATTTTTCATGTATAAATTGTCCACCAAATGGCATGTATTGTGTTAGCAAATTGAAAGAAAATTTTGATACAATTGGCACCAAATATTGAATATAAGATATAAGATGTGCCGTTCGATATATAAGCAATGTGATCAAGGACTTGTGGTGCCAATTTGGAGATTCAAAGAGAGACCAATTGAAGCTACTTAGCTAGCCATTTAAAGGCTTCTCATTGGATATAATGTTGACTTTTTGGAGTTTAAAAGATTAAAAGGAGAAAGCTTGAAGTAAAGCAAAGTAAGAAGAAGGAAACAAATGATGCAAAATAGTTGAAATGGAATGATCTAGAATAGTGGCATTTAATCTAATTTTTTTTTGCATTTTTAGTGGTCGAAGCACCTCCCATTTGCATATAAATAAAGGAAAGTGGCAAGCCATTAAGAGACTTTAGCTACTTTTTGCATTTTTTCCTTGCATTTATTTTTTTTTCTCTCTAAACAGTTTCCTCTTTGTTTTTTTAGAGAGCTATTTGGGAGAAAATTGCATTTATTTTTTAGAAAAATTACTTTTTTTGCCTTTATTTTACATGCATTTTAAGATTTAATCAATAAAAGTTTATGTTCTTTAAGATTTTTGTTCAATTTCATGCAATCTCATTTAAATCTCAAATCTTTTTGGCTTATTCTGCACCTGACATAGTTACAGTTTTTGTATCAAATCTCTATCAATTTTTGTGAGTTTAGAGCCAAATTTTTTTTTGTGAATTCTACATTCATATATCTACAAACTAAAAATTTTCACATTCAAATTCTTTCTACAAAACTCCATAAAAACTCTTGAAAGTTTTGGTTAGATCTAGTGGTAGTGTTAAAGCTTTAGTGAGTGACAAAACTTCAAGACTCTCCTCTTCTAGCTTAGTGATTGGTTTATTTTTTTCTCATTTTTCTCTTGTTAATCCATGTGTTTACTTGTTTAGATTCAATTCCTTGCCTTTAATTTCATGTTTTTCAATTCTATTTGGACGATTTTCTATTACATGTTCTATTTTGTTCTTCATTACACTCAGTTTCTGATTTAGTTCATTGAGCTAGATTTTTCATTGTTTCTTAGAACTTCTTTATTGATTTAGATAGTAGACTTGTAGATCTAGGTTACTTTAGCTTAGTTTTAATTCATTTGATTTATAAAGTTATAGATCTATTTTTTTTTCTCCAAGTTTGGTTAGTTTTCATATTTAAATTTCAGCTTTTGGTTTTCACTTTTCTTGATAGTTCTTATGATTTCTCTTTATTACTTGCACTTTAATTGCATTTCTATCTTAGTTCATTTTTTGTTCTTGCAATTTACAAGTTGTTTGGATCCATTTTTGATAGGTTTCTAGATAATTCTCTCGTTAGAAGTTAGAAGGTAACTAAAAGTTAGTTAAGGTAGTTATTTTCGATTTTCATTTGTAAGTTACTATTTTATTGTTAATTGATCTTGTTATTTTTAGTTTCTTAGTTTAGACTTGTATTCAAAGCATGTTAAATTTTATTCAAGTTACTTTAGCTAATATTTTGTTGAATTTTTTTAGTTTACTTACTTCACATGTTGTAAATTTACATTTTGTTATGCATTGCTTATGGGTTTCTTTAATTGTAGATGCTAATTTACTCTTGTGTAAACCTTTACTTGAATGATCCGTACGTTTGTAGAATTATCCAATCGTACCACATCATAGTATTACAAAATGGGCAAACTTAAAGAATGGACAAACACACTTAGAACCACCAAAATTAAAAGCTTCATAACATGTTTCTAGAAAAAAGAATGAAAAAAATAATAGCAAAAATAAACTTATTAGCATCACGCAAAAAAAAAAAAAAAAACAAACAAACAAATTAAGTTGTGAATGAATGAAGCATAAAAAATGCAATCAAATTTACTTGAATGCTCATTCTACCTTACCTCCATACTACAAACATTTAATTGTTCTTGCTTTCGTAAACAAACTCTCATACAATGCTCATCACCTAAAGACATTAAAAATAAAATACAAAAACTAAATATAACTCAAACATTACCATATAAATGAAGAAGAAAGGTATAAAAGAATATCAACAAATCAATCAAATACTACTAATAAATTCTGTCACAGCAAAGAATAAATACAAACCATATGTAGAATAACTTACAGAACTATCCAACTACAACCTAAACTTTATTTTCTTTAATATATGAGTAATCGAATCTTTTACAATAATATACTTAGATGTTTTAACTCCAATTGTTTGTAATTCCCTATTAAGATCAATAGTTGAATGTAATTATATATAAGATATCTATTTTTTTCCATTAACGCTAATAGGAACATGATTTGATACATCATTAACAAATCCCTTTAAATCACTAACCAAAGCTGAAGATCTTCTTCTCTTAACCCAACCAACAATATATTATCTTGAGATCCATCAATATTGTTAAAACTGACAAAAGCATGCTCTGATGCATTACTAATAAATCCTATTAAATCACTTACCAAACTTAAAGATCTTCTTCTCCTAACTTGACGAACAAGTTTATTATCTTGAGATCCATCAATACTAGACCAAGGAAAAGTACCCATACAAATATTTTCCTACCTTTTCAACTTGCCACACCATAACCTTTTTAATTTTTTTGATCATATTCCCCATTCCTCAACTAATATGATCTATGACTAAAAGCAACAATTTAACACACAAAACCTCTAACCAATATATATCTAGAGCATTATCTACTAAGAGTATTCATTATTGAAAGCAACAACTTAATACATAGAACCTTCAATCAATATATACCCAAAGCATCTTCTATTAAGAGGATCCATGATTAACACACAAAACTTCAAACCAATATATACATTGAGCAATACAAAATAAAAAGACAACACAACTACTTATAAAGGAAAAGTAAGAGATCAATAAACAAACAAACTAAAAAAAGAGACTCACACATAATAAAAAACAATTGAAGCAAGATGATTAGAAAAACAACAACAATACAAAAACAAAACCTAAACTTTAAACTTACCTTGAACTTAATCAACCAAAAATCTCCAACTATACCTAAAAAAAAATTTAATAATTTTAAATAATAATATTCATACAACATGCAAAACCAAGAACAATTTCATTCAAATTTTTATATAAAATAATCAAGATAGCTAAAAAAAATAATAAAAAAAGAGATGTAGGCTACAAGAATCAATCTAACACAAAAATAACTCAAAACCAAACATCAAAACAAAAAACACTAACTTGAAAGCAAAAAAAAAAGTCACACACATACAACTCAAACAAATGTCACCAAACAACTTGCAACAAAAGAAATCCCATTCAAACTATTATCCTAAAGACCCAAGAAATAAAAAGCCAAATCGTCCACTTGCCTTAAACCTAATCAAGGAACAACGTCGAACAATACTTAGAAAAAATGGTAATCAAATAAAAAACACAAAGCAATTTGGGAAAAAATCCCATTTCAACCATTATCTATGTAATCTAATCTTAAACAACACTAACTTTTAAATCATTTCAAATTAGAATAAAACAACATGCAAATCTCAAAACAAATAATTCTAACAAATTAAAGACAAAACAAAATAAAACATTAAAAAAAATGATGTTCAATAACAAATAAAAAAATCTTAATTCAAATTAATAACCAAAAGAGAAAAACTTTTAACCAATGGGAAATGATAAAAAAAAGAACCCAAACCCCATTCAATAATTCAACTCTATAAAACCAAATTCAACTCTATAAAACCAAAACCATTTGAAGAAAAAAAATAAAATCCATAATCAATTTAACAACCAGAAAAAGGAAAAAGTTTTACCTAAAAGTAAAGACATAGAAAAATAAAAGAAGACAGAAATTGAAAGAAAAATACATAAATAAAAACTTGAGAATAAGAACCCAAGAAGAATATAGAACTGTGCATAGAATTTAAACCACTATCTCTATATTTCATGCCAAAGTTTTACTTTTTTAAATGATCTTTAATGCTACAGAGTATGAAAAGCAAAGAAACCTTTTCAAAGTCAATGGCTAGTAAGAAGGAAAAAAAAAGTGTCAAGGCTAGAATCCTTAAAGAAAGAAAAAACCAATGGACAAGTGTCAAGCCCAAGATCCTTAAGGGATCCTTTTAATCTATAGTTGTATTAATGTAATTGAGTTAAATAAAAAGTTAGAGTGGTTAAAAATTTGTTCTTGATCATTTACCTATTAATTAGTAAGAATTATATAATTTTAGTATTTTTAATATAATTTAAATTTTTTTAACTTAACAAAAAGTAAGATAAAAATATCAATAAAAAATTTATAATTAACTTTTGAAAGATAAAATTATAATTTTTCAAAGATAGAATAGATAGATAGCAAGTACAAGTATTAGTAGCAAAAAAAAAAAAATGAGCCCTTGATCATTAAATTAATATGTTTGTTCATGGTAATTGTGGTTTTGGGAGAATTGACAATTACATCTTTGAGGCATTTGCTAGTACTAGTATAATTTTTAATTAGCTGATTGTAAAAGACTATGGAACAAAGGATTATTCTAAACCTATACCAAAGTTTTGACGGTGATTCTCAAATATAACATAATAGAATGTCATACAATAAGATATAATGAATAGAAACAAAGACACAAGTAACAATTACATGCTTTTAACAATCAAAGCAAATCCTTTCATTGTGACATCCTGAATTCTTTAATTCAGAATAAATCAAAGATCTTTAAATAGGATCCTAGCCTACGACCAGTCAGTTAACAAGCTATCACTTTGTTGCTGAGCTACTAAAAGCAACATAAAATTAGGTCTTATAGAGTTCAATTCCCGCTCTCAACCCTTGACTAATATAAACTTGAAATTTCCTTCTTAACTCTCAAAACTTCTTCGTAATGGCTCCATTCCATGCCTCATTTCATAAGGAATCTCAAAGTAGCTTTATTTCATTATATTCTATTTAGATCTCAATTTCATATTAACATCTATTATTCAAATTAAGCATAGTTTTAGATATCACAATGTACATTTTTTTAGTTTATGTACTAGAATAAGTCTTTATTTGCAATATTTTTTAATTTAATTTTCATTAAAATTTTAAAAATTCATCAAAATTTGAAATTTATTATAAATAAATTATTCAAAAATAAAATCTATTACAAATAATATGTTAAAAATATTATAAAAATGCTTTGTTAATCTTCAATTCAAATTTAAAAAAATTAATTTTTTATTTATATTTCCTTGAAATTCATATTTTGAAAATTGTAATCTTTATTTTTATATTCTATATTGACACGTATTTTGTGAGTAAAACAATTTTTTATTTTAATTATTCATACTTTCATCTATTATTAATTATTTACCATATTTCAATTTATAAAGTTTGTGATTTTAATTTTATTTGTTTAATTTATTTTTATTTATTCTTTATGAATTTAATTAATTTTCTTACTGAAAATTTTAAAGATTTTTTTTAATATTTTGGTAGAGTTAATAAAAATATATTAATCTTAAAGATTTATTTTATGAATTTATTTAATTTTAATTTGAAAATGTCTAAGACTTCATTAATAGTTTGATGAATTTTATAAGATTCTCGTCACCTTAAAATTTTATTTTAAAAAATTATTTTGTTTTTTTTTTTTTTTTCACAAAAAGTTTAACTACTTTTAATAAAGTTACCTTGTATTCACTTGGATAAACCAAGTGGGCTCTTTAGAATATCTCACCCATAAAAAATGGTGGATAAATTTTTTTTATTTCCATTGAAAATTTTTTGACCCACGCCGAATAGACAGAAAACATCTTTCATGTAAAATTGATAAATTGAATCTCATGCGGCCTCATTATAAATTTCCATGCAAATCAATTTCAAATGTCAAAATTAAAGGCCCAATAAATTTACAGCCATAATAAACTTGAATGGTCAATATTTGAATTTTTTTGGATTTTTTAAATTTACAGTGGAATAGATCAAAGAATCTCTCATTATGAAAAGGACAAAAAATTCTGATGTTGCATTACTTAATTTTATTTATTTAAAAAATTTTGAAAAAAATCTCCTCCAAAAAAACAAAACGGTATAGGCCATTAAAGGCCCAAAAGAAACCTTTATTCTAAAATAAGTGTGCGAAATCAAACATAAAAGCCCAAATCACATTCAAAGAAAAATAAAGAAAACTTTCTTCCCCGCTTCCCACTTCGCCGGGCCTCTCTGCCCCAAGCCGCCGACGACCGCCTCTCCTCGTGCCTAGCCACCACATCTGGCATTGGCGCTGCCGCAGTTCTCTCTTCCTTTTTCTCCGCGCGTCTCTATTCCCTCCGGTGTCGCTTTCTTTCACTGTGAGTTGCAGCCATGTACGGAGGGGGTGAGTAGGAAGAAATTTGAGCCTCTTCCTGCTTTGTGTTTGTTTGTCTCTTTGATGGTTTGCTTACTTATTTCTTCAATCTCAAAGTGAAGTTATAATACATAATAATTAACATGCACAGATGAAGTATCGGCTATAGTGATAGACCTAGGGTCTCACACTTGCAAAGCTGGTTATGCCGGCGAAGATGCTCCCAAGGCTGTGTTTCCTTCTGTAAGACCATTCCAAGCTTCTTTATTTCTAATTTTCTGAATTTCGATTTTCGACCCATCCACATTATTCTTCATTGTTCATGTTCATGTTCATGTTCATGTTCATGTTCATCTTCTTTTGTTTGTTTGTTTGTTTGTTTGTTAAGGTTGTGGGGTCCATTGATCAAATGGATGCCGATGATGACAACGAAAACAACGATTCTGAGACTAACAACAATAATGTTGATTCCAACAAACCCAAGGGAAAACGCAGATTGTATGTAGGCTCTCAAGCCTTGGGTCTTCGACGCGATCATATGGAGGTCAGGTCCATGCTTCATGCTGCTGGCTTTTTCCTATTAGTTCATTCGTTTATTTACTATATTTCTATTTTGCTGTATTTGTTTGTTAACAGCTGCTTGCTTTTGTCAGGTGCTGTCTCCCCTAAAGGATGGGGTTGTTGTTGATTGGGATATTGTTGACAGCATATGGGATCATGCTTTCAAGGAGTGTTTACTCATTGATCCTAAGGAACATCCAATGCTACTTGCGGAGCCATCATCCAACACTCAACAGCAGAGGGAGAGGTCTTTTTTCCTAGTACCCAAGCTTAATTAATTTTCTTTTGTTTTCTTTTCTTTTTTTCAATCCAGAAATATGGTGTTTGATTTTGATGAAACCTAACAGGACAGCGGAACTCATGTTCGAAAAGTACAAAGTTCCAGCTTTATTTTTGGCCAAGAATGCGGTATTATTATTGTCCTCAATTCCAACTCTTTCTGTTTTGTGATTTGGTTTCTGATTGCAATACTTTTTAATGCCAGGTTCTTACATCCTTTGCATCAGGACGTGCTACCTCTGTCGTTGTTGATAGGTATGATTTATATTCTTAAATTTTGTATATATACATTCATATGTACATCCATTTGGCATGCATTTTGTTTCATTATGTTTACACACTATGTATGTATACTAGAGTGTGAACTTGCTTGAGAATTAAGATAAAGAAATTATTCCTTAAAGCTTAGTCAGATATTACTGGCATCAAATCCTACTCCTAACCTATCCATCCTCTTCTTTCAGCTTCCTTTGGGACTTTTACCCATCTGTTAATACTATTATATCAAAGGTTGAATATAGAATACTGGATGTTGCATGTAAGATTAACAACTCTCATTCAAAACATAATTGTAAACAGTAGGAAAGTGAGTGAACCTTGGAAGATTACATATTTCCAAGATTGGACACTGAATTATGAGAATCTGAGTTATGTGGATCAGTTGCATTTGTCTACTTTCTTTTAAATAGAGTAAAGCAGTATCTTCACTTGTCTTATACTGGTTGTACAATTATTCTCGCTTTATTTTAGTAACACGTCCTTATGTATAACTATTAACTCTTTTAGTGGTGGAGGATCAACTACAGTTGCCCCAGTACATGATGGTTATGTTCTTCAAAAGGTATTTCTCTCTTTTTAATAGAACTAGGAAAATGAATGATTTCCAGTTAATTTATATTTTATTTATTTTCATTTTCACTTATATGCTAAACTATTGTCTGAGTATTGCTTATAAAGAAATTGATATGGTGGTTATCTCCTCTTGATCTACGTGTATCGTAACATCCATGTTCATACATTGCTGCTCAGATTGCTTTTTCCAAAATTTTTTCAATGTTATTCATTTTATCTGTAAGTGGAACTAGTTTGGAAAGGGAATCAAATTTTTTACTTGGCTATTGGAGATTTTTTTGGGAAATTTTTGAACTTGAGGTGTTTCAGAGAAACTAGAACAAGCTTCTGTTCTTGTGAGCCCTGGATTTGGCAATGCTTTAGTAGCTATCTTGAGTTGCAAATTCCTTAGATTAAAAAATTTATAACTGAGGCTAGAATATGTACCTTGGCTTTTTTAGTTGATTTTTGCACCCTTCCATTTTTTATGCTAAGTGATGATTTTCTATAAAAGTAAAACTCTGCAATGATTTTAATTGTTATTCTGAAAATGAACTTTCTGTTGGTGCAATTCTATTTCTGCGACCTTTATGCATTTGATTGATTACTTATTATTATTATTATTATTTTTATCTCACTAGCTTTTTCCAGACTGATGATGCATTTTTTTGTTTCTCCCCTTTCCACTGTTATCTTTTTTTTTTTTTGCTATAATAGGCAGTGTCTTCTTCTCCTATTGGAGGAGAATTTCTTACCGATTGCTTGATGAAAAGCTTGGAAAGCAAAGGCATTGTGGTAAGTGATGGTGTATACGAGTTTTTTCTTTCTCTGAAAGCAAAGTAATTGGTGAGATTTGTTGTTTCAGTTTTCACTAATATTTTTTTCCTGATCTTTGTAGATAAAACCGAGGTACTCCTTTAAGAGAAAGGAAATACAACCAGGGGTGTTCCAGGTATTTTGTAAAATCACTGGAACTCATTTAAGGTTTATGCCATTAATTGCTTTTGTTTCTCGAATTTCATGCATACATGCCATCCGAAGTTTAACTTGTGCAGTTCTACTAGGACCAGTATGTATTGAAACAAAAATATAAAAATTCAATAGTAATTTACGAAGACTTTCTTGTGCATAACTGAGATTTATTTTTGATCAAATTTTTGATGTGTTTTTTATTATGGGTGAAAGGAGAATGATATTTCTATTTTAGAGCTTGAGATCTTATAATTGGATGTGGAAAGAATTACAGATTGGATCACTCAAATTTATTTCCATTTCTCAAGTTCCTTCACCCAAAGAACAGGAATGGAAAAAAATCAATTATTAATTGCTCCAATGGTTATATTCTGCCATTAGTCTAAGCCCACTCTACCTCGTTGTCAAGCTTCCACCAGGTCTAAGCATAGTAGGTTCTCAACCAAGACAAACATTATCCTTTAGAATATTTTCTTGTCTAACTTCTGTAAACTTATCCTTCTGTTCCTAGAAAATCTCCAGACGGTATTGTTGCAAATTTTCATTTTCTTTCCCAGATATTGTTGTACATTTGACAAGTCTGCTAGGTGTGATCTGTCATGGTGGCCCAAGAAGAACAATCTCTTTGTCACTTTGTTTTGTGCCAATGAACATAGGTTCTTGCAGACTAAAAGAGTTGGTAGAGACAAATTTGCTGCAAATGGATGGGTATTGTTTTGGTGAGATGCGGCCTGGGACTTTATTGCCACAGTTGGTTGAGGTGGAGGCATTAGTTGTAGTCAATGCTTCAAAGCTGGATTGTGAAAGAAAGGAAGAAATAGATTGTAAAAGAGCTGCAATATAGTGGAGAATCATGCTTGTCTTCTTTTTCTTATTTTAATTGATTTGCTGAAGTAGAAGATTTCTCTTGAAACTGGAATATTCTCTAATTGAAGTTTACTCCATCTGCTGTTTCACTTTTTCTTGTTCCTGTTAATTTCTAGGAAATTGCCGACATTGCTTTCTGATATTTCTTTTTACTTTTGTTTTGGGAATCTCAGACTCTAGATATTGATTTTCCTTATACAACAGAATCCTACAAGCTCTACTCCCAGGTCTGTATTTAATCATTGTTACTCCTTTCCAATTGACAAGTTTTTTCCCCTCATACCTGTTGTTTATCTTTTTACAACAGAGAGTAATAGCAAGTGATATCAAGGAATGTGTGTGTCGAGCTCCTGATACTCCATATGATGGTTTGTCTTTGTTCATCAATTTTTTTGCTTTTACAGTCATGCCACTTTTTACCTTTTCATCCTATTATATGTATGTATGTATGTACGTACGGACGTACGTACGTATGTATGCCTGCAATAATATCTCAAAGATGCTTGTTTGCTGTGATTGAATCCTACCAATGACGTAAATGCTCTTTCAAATATCTTTTGAATTACAGTGTTGATGTTGTTACTTGATTCTGTGGCTTGATGATTGCCTTTTTCTTTGCAGAAAGTGCATATTCAAATGTCCCAATGACCCCGTACGAGCTTCCTGATGGCCAGTAAGTTCTTTATGAGTTTGTTAGCATTGTTTTGTTATATCATAGTTAGGTTGCTTTAGCTTTGTCTGCTATGCATCCTTGAGTTGTTGAGTGATAAACAGCTTTTCTACTTGATAGTTGCTTCATCTTTTTTTTTTTTTTTTTGGGGGGGGGGGGGGGGGGGCATTATAACACTGTGCATTCACCCAGCAACTTGTAGTAACAACTGCATTGTCTAACCCTGTTTAGCTACAAAATAATTGCCTTGGGGTCTCAGTTTCAATTATTACTAAAATTAATGGATTATGCATTCTCTATTATGTTAATTCAGGACAATTGAAATTGGTGCTGATAGATTTAAAATCCCTGATGTTCTGTTTTACCCACCTTTGGCTCAGGTGTGTAGCCTTTGGACTTTTCAGGATCCTAGATTCATTTGTTTTCTATCATACTTTTTGTGCACTTGCAAGTTTTGTTTTTTGTTTTTTTTTTTCCTTAAAATTTATTTTATCCAAGTTTTGTTTTGGGTATTAGCATTTTTTGTAGGACTATAAGGGGAAAGAGTGTGAAAATAGAGGTAAGAGGAAAACAAGAGGTAGAAGATTAGGGGATATTGAGGGAATTGGGAAAGAAATAGAATAATCAGGAGAGGAAAGCAGAAGGACCCAAAGTGGAGAGAGAAATCTCAAACTCAATCAAAATCCCAATAATTCATGATTCAATGCCTACAAGAAATTGAAATAGCACCAGTAGTTATAGCTAAACCTCAGATCATAATTTAAATGCCAAATACCAATATAACTCGAAAGCCCTAATACTTAGAAAATAAGTATAACTCCAAATAATTTAAAATTAGAAAATAAGTATAACACTAAATAATTTAAAATAGCCTACATAGTCTATGAAAGTTTATATCTAGTTCTTTACAAATTAAACTCTTAAAATAAAATAAATTGACAAAAATAAAATCTTAAGGAGTTTAGTCCATAGGCACTTCTTTCCAACATGCTTCACTAGCACGTTTCTTGTCAATTGATGTTCTTTTGAACATTTGTTCAGTCTTTTTTTTTTGTCACAAAAATATGTACATTCTGCATTTAGTTGATGGCAATGATAAGATCCCTTTTCTTGTCTATTTGTAGAGAGTTTATTTTGGATTTATCTAATGTATGTGGTTTTGAGTTTGCAATTTTTCTGTTGTGTCTGATTGGTAAGATTCTTAGTTCTTATATTTTATTGATGAAATACATGGGATTCATTTGCTGTAACTTGGTTGGTCTAGCATTCTTATTCCTGTTGGAATTATAAACCACTAGGAAGCCTTTGGTGTCCTTGTTGAATTAGTTCATTGACTTCTGGAGTGGTGTTCCTGGAATTGTTGCTGCAAATTTGGAATTTTGTTTCTAAGTGCTATAAACAGGCCATTGAATATGCTTTTCAAAATTTTATTGATCTGTTGATATCTTTCCTTCTCTAAATTCATTGCTGCCTTGTTGACTGGTTACTTCTGGTTTCTTAGCTGACCTGTAATTCTTGGTGATACATGAAAATATTGGGCAATCAAGTTGTTGGAGATTTTTGTAGTTCATTTTATTTGTTTTGCATGCATAACTAGGCTATATTGTTTCATTAATAATAAGATTTTCGGTGTGTATATTAATATCATTTTTTATTTCTTGTTTGTTATTAGACAATTCCTGGAATGGACAATTTTGCTGATATTTTTCCATCTGCTCGTGGTTTGCCACAAATGGTATGTTAATTTACCTTCATGCATTGGCCTTTACATATCAACCACTCTTTTAGTTTTTCAAGGATTAGTTAATTAAGAATTTCTCTATCATTTGCAGGTCATAGAAAGCATTAATAGATGCGATGTGGACATTCGGAAAGAATTGTTTGGCAGTATACTGGTAAGTCAGTCACACCCAAGCAAGCCTTTACTCCATTGCCTTGATCATTTTTCTGATCTTGTGTTTCTTTTTGGAATATTATATTCGAAAACAAGTAGCTTATTCATGTTTGGTGAGTGGATGAAATATCTGTTTATCGATAATCTAATTGATAAACATGATTATCTTTTAATTCCATAAATCTTTTTTCATGACTGATATCAGCACTTCTGTCCTCCATGATATTGCAGCTTGCTGGTGGCACAGCATCAATGCAACAGTTGAAAGAACGTCTTGAGAAGGACTTGCTGGAGGTATTCTTTTTTGTTTTTCATTTATGGACGTGTTAAGTTTTGGACTCTCTTATGATAAAGTTTGATTTCATGGTGTTGCGTTTATATTTCTTTTGTGCTTGTAGTTTTTGATGGTTTGACATAATCCACGAAAAGTGATTTCATATCATTATAGTTTTATTGATAATGGTTTTTGTTGGCCTTTTTTCCACTCTAAAATGTCATTTCATTGCTGTAAGAGAAGAAAAGGAAAAATTCATTGTATCATGAGTAAGGAAGCATAGGTGCCATACAGAGGTACGGCATGATATGGTGATATGGCAATTTTTAAAATCTGGGATATGGGTATAGCGGGATATGGCAATTATATATCTAAGTGTGTGTGCACATGTGCGCATGCATTTTAATTAATTTTAATTAAACATACCATATAAGGTCTTTTAAAATAAGTAAAATTAGTATAAACAATTTGTGTTATGGTGAGTTGTCAAGTAATTTTATTATTTTGCGAATATTTTTATGAAAGATTGAATAGCTTTAATTTTGGGCTCTAAGGAAACTAAAACTGAATGCTAATATATGGGATGGGCCTGATGAGCTTCAAAATATATCCAGCCCAGGTTAGATGCCCTTAGTTATTTTTCCTGTTAGTGGCTTCCATCTTCTCTTCACAACACAGCTAACTTGCCTTCATATCCAGTTACTTCCTTCTTTTGTTTCCTCTATCATCTTCTTTTGTTTTATGCTTAGATCAACACTATGGGAGGAAAATGAAGGTAGCCATTGCGGCACCAGTCTTTCTTCTTCCCTGTTCTTTTCTTCTATCCCTCTGCATGCTAGTATCATATCCATGTGCATATTTGAAGGGTTAGGAGTTGGAGGGGTTGTAATTTGGCATATTCAAGGTGTATTTGTATCCGTAAACGCTGGTATGGAGGGGTTGTAATTTGTATGTGCTTCAAAGATCATGAGGTAGATCTCCCTCTCACTCTGTCATGCATGTGCAGCGCATTCAGTCGCACATGCAATCACACAAATTCATGCACTCTTGGGAGTTAGGAGCCCTGAAATTGAAATGAGTTGTATAAATAATTTCTGTGGACAAATAGTTCTCATGTTGAATGCATGACAGATTATTTGAGGTTAGCTCTGCAACTGGGGAGAATAAACTTAAATTTTGACAACAAAATAACTCTATCATTGTCATTCAATCTGCAGGAGTCTCCTCAAGCTGCTAGAGTTAAAGTATTGGCAAGTGGAAATGCAACAGAAAGAAGATTCAGGTTGGTTGTTGTTTGATATTTTTTCCTTTTTTTTATCAGATTCATTATTTCCTATTTTTGCTTCTACCTGTTTTACTGTATGTGTTTTGCTTGGCTGTTTCTATTCTTTTCTAGTCCCGAGAAATGTATTTTTTTGAGCCATCATCAATATTCTTTGCTGGTGGGTTTATTGTTTCATTCTATGTGTGAACTCGCTTCTATCAAATTCTATAAATTCTTTTGTACTTGTCCGGGAAAAAGTCATTAACTAATGATTATAGCTTACTCCATGGTAAACAAATGCTTAT
This sequence comes from Durio zibethinus, assembly GCF_047325235.1. Lineage (NCBI taxonomy): Eukaryota > Viridiplantae > Streptophyta > Magnoliopsida > Malvales > Malvaceae > Durio > Durio zibethinus. Next base: position 7,341,329 of record NC_143174.1, on the reverse strand, counting down.
TGATGTAACCAAGAAGCATGATTGTGTATCTTTGCATGGTTGAATCTCATACGTGAGTTTATGTTAATTGCATATGGAAAGTCTTGAATTGCATGATAGAGGTCGTATGTCACCCTTGTTAGAATCTTAGGGGACTTGTAAATTAATGGTGATCATGTACTTCTTAGTAATGCAAGAACCAGTAAGCACTTTCTGACACCTGATGTGGCTATCAGCATGATTTTAATTCGGAAACCACTTGCAGTTGGAAGGATGTAGTGAGTAGGAAGATGACTAAGATCTCATTTTTATGGTTCATGTTAAGTGGAAATGGTCAAGAAGCTAACAAGATTTTACGTGCGTGCATCCACCATTATCTTTGCAAGAGATAGAATAAGGTAGTAAACCATTGAAAAGGACATGAGGACTTATAGAAAATGGAATGTGAAAAGAGGAAAAAGAACAAAAAAAAAAAAAAAAACAGTAGAATTGTTGAAGCTATGAGATGAATGATTAAAATCCATAGTGATTTACCATCTATTAGTTAGCATTGCCGATGTAGACATAATTTTATCCATTCATTGCCAGATTATGAGAACTTTATACCTTGTCTAGTTTGCTTTATTGGCATAGGCTTGTGTAACTACTTTTGAAAGAATTCTTGTTTGTTTTGCTCTTATTAAATGCTGCTAACATGTATAAAACAGTGTTTGGATAGGAGGGAGTATATTGGCATCTCTTGGTTCATTCCAGCAAATGTGGTTCTCCAAGTCCGAGTAAGCATCATGTTTCACATTCAGATCTCTTTTGGACAATTGCTTCTTTTTCTTTTCCTTGGTTCAGATTGTCAAGTTTTGCTTGTTTCTTCTTCTTATCAAGATCGTGCCGGTAAATTCATGGTAGTTTATCTTAAACTACTTCATTTTAAAAGCATGCAACTGGCAGGTATGAAGAGCATGGAGCTTCGTATATACAAAGAAAATGCCCTTAAGATGAGGACGATGGGCTGCATTTCTTGTCATGGTAAGTCAATGCTTAGGACTTTAAGACAAACTTTTGATTCTCCATTTTGCTAATAAGCTCTTTTCCATCTCTTCTAGGTATGAGATCTATTTTGGATTCTAAGTACACCCATTTGTGCTAACACTTATCAGATTGATGTCGATTGTAGGTCAATGTAAGGTATTCTATTTACAAAAGAACACATTAGCTTACATATACCATTATAATCAAACTGTTCCTGATGTCATTACTCTGTTAAATTGTTTAATCCTGTAGCCTTACTGACCACCTTTATTGTTATGGGAAACATATTTGCATGAACTTGGTTCAAATCACTTAAAAGAGTGTAATGTCTATTATTATTGCCATCATTGTGGTGCTGCATTCATGGGTATCGGGAAAGATGGTTTTTCTTTCTTATTCAGATTCTGTTAATATTCAGTTTGTAACAAGTTTCTGCTTCGTTGTGCATTGGGATATCTTTGTTAAACATGGCATTTTGTTTTGCACATAATGATGGATGGTTTGCAAACATTATTGGAGTGAAAAGCCAACCAAAAGCGATTGCATACAACTGGTGTGAAAACAATAGTTACAGTATGGCTTTGAATTAGTATGTTTGAGGTTTAATCGATTGGAGTGGGAGTCCAACAAATTAGTATATGCTAGATATATATTTGAGGGTTTGAATTCCAATAGTATTTGAGGTTTTAATAATTTTCATGCAAATAATATTTTACAGGTTCAATTGGATAAAATAGAATGATAATAACTTATTTTTTAAAAAAATAGACAGTATATGGGCATTTTTAATATTTTACAAAAAATATGAAAGAAATTTGTTTTCAATTTTTAGAATTGTGTTATTTACTTGTTTCTCTTATTTTGTTTGATACAGTGACACAGACAACTAAAAATTTCAAATTACCAATCAAATAATTTTCATTATATATATATATATATATCACATATTACGTCTGTAAATAAAAATCAATAAATATAAAATATAAAGTTGAACTAAACTCTTATATTACATTCATAAAAGAAAAAAAAACAGTAACTGTAATCAATAACTTTATCAAGGTATATATTTTTCTTGAAAGTGATGGATTCTGTTATATCTGTAAGCATCAATGGGGAATAATTTGGAATTTTTACATTTCAGTCGAAGATGATTCTATAAAACCTTGCTTCTAATTAATTAATTTGAGATTTAGTGGGTCATTGTATATTCAATGGATATACTTAATATAATGTTAACAGATTAATTAGTAATTATTCAGGCTAATTATTAATATAATTTTTTATTTGACTCTTGTTTTGGATGAGATTAGGAATGGCTACAAAATGAATATCTATTATATTTTGGAAATTAGTGTTCATTTAATTGTCTGATTAAATTTAATATTATTATTTGAATCTGTAGCTAATTAAACAAGTACTTAATCTATTAAAATATTAGATTATTTAAATTTTGAGAAATAATCAAACACATGATCGTGGAATTTAACTCCACAATATGGTAACACATATTCTTTGTATGTTAAAAAAATTAATTTAAAGAAAAGTAAAATATGTGTTATCATTTTAATCTCACTTATAGAGTTAAAAAATCTCATTAATAGTATATTAAATAATTTTTTAAAAATATTTTATCAAAATATAAAATAAATAAAATTTTAATTTGCTCTTAATTAATAACAATAAAAAATTTTTTCTAAATTTCAAACTTTTTTACAAATATAAAATTTTATATATTTTACGTATGTTAACAGAAATGGATTTTAATATATGATAAAAAAAATTTAAATGAATTCAGATATTAGATAATCAATTAATATTATTCAAAATTTATTTGAATCTGTCATAAACTATATGAATCTAACAATTATAAATTTATAAGTATCCCATTCCATTGCAATGCCTGTATGAAAGCCAGGTGGCGTAAAAGCTTGAAAGGAATTTGATCCTACAACAATATCATAGATGAGCTCTTGGAGGATGATCACGATCGATTCACTCGTACTGTGCTCTTTAATCTTTCTGCTGTGAACTTGGGCTGGGTAGTGCTTCTCACCTGGACGACTACAGCCTCACGTGACTCTTTCCAGTGGGATCTTCCCCAAGCCAGAGAAGATGAATATGGTGATTTCTCGAGTCTCCAGATCGTGGAAGCCACCTTTTTTTATTTGCGAATGTGATCCAGTACTGCTACTATAGCAAGTAGTTAAAATTAATTAACAACCATTTGGATTTTTTTTTTTCATTGCAACAAACTAAAGTACCAATTGTTTTAATTTGTGGGAAGATTTTCAAGATTGTGCATATGTTACGGATTTAAGGAAGAATCCTGAAAGAATCTTGAATCTCACATCGAACATAATAGGAAGGTCATTGGAGTATAAAAGGGTTTACATCATATTTACCTTGTGAGACGCCTTTTGTAGGACAAAATCGTGAGACCAGGAGAGTCAGAGCGGATAATACTTCACAAAGGTGTGAACTGTGGCAGGAAGGCTGATCTGGGACGCCGGAAGGGTGAATGCCCAGGTCTCGGAGCCGCGCGGGTTCGGAGCTTAAGTCTCGACCCGTGACAAGTGGTATCAGAGCTAGCCTTAAACTGTTCAATCCACGTCAAGTACCTCGAGAGAGGTAGGCAGGGTAGTCAGCTTTCGTGACGAGGGCGTCACGAGGTTGGGTGCGGAAAAATGTCACGGACCTAAAGAAGAGTCCTGAATCCCACATTGAATATAATAGGAAGGTCACTGGGATATAAAAGGGTTCACACTATCTCCGCCTTATGAGGCGCCTTTTGTAGGACAAAATCGTGAGGTCAGGGGATCAGAGCGGACAATATCTCACAAAAGTGTGAACTGTGGTAAGAAGGTTGATCTGAGACATCGAAAGGATGAATATCTGGGTCTCGAAGCTGCACGAATCCAAAACTTAAATCTCGATCCGTGACACACAAGCTTGCTTCAACAAAGTTGGTGACGCAGTAAAAAATAAGATCACATTGAACGAGCCATGGAACTATAGCAATTGGGCTTATGCAAATGGCTTGTTTACAACAGGTCTTGTTCTATTGGGAACAAGTAAATTGTACAAGGCGGAGACTCGGGGATTGAACAACCTTAAGCGTTAAGTTACACTTAAGATGGAGTAAGTCGTAGCCCGCCAGTCTGAGTGACGAGCCACATTCTAAACTTTGGCGGGTTCATCAAAACAAAAGACAAAACCTTTGGCGGGAAATTAGGGAACGAATTCCTAGATCTGCAATGCTAAACTTAAAAAACTACTGTTCAAACATTTGGGTAATCCAACGTCTACCCTCAACCCTGTATTCCTAGTTTCATTATTATTAACTGTTGAATTTATTGCAAACGACACCGTTTACTAGAAAAAAATGGCCCACACGATTATCTGTCATAGAGATGAGCGCACGATATCAAAGTTCCAGTACCAGCCCTATCTTTCGCTCTTTCTCTTTGCTCAAACAGATCTCAAAATCCTTATTAATGCCCTGATTTTCATACTACATTTTTTTTTTGTTTTCTAAACATTTTTTCTTAAAATTTTTCTTCAAAAGTTAATTTTCCATTTTTGTTTCTCGGAGAATTCCAAATGGAGAGTGAAAGTCCAATAGAAACAAAGAAAGGCAAATCAAGAACTCCCAAAAAAGCTAAAGAAAGCATTCTCAAGCAAAGTATGTGCCTGTTTACATATTATGCGCATGCAAATATGTATGTATGTCTGGATGGATGGCTGGATGGGTATATGTATGTACGTATGTATGGATGATGCTGAGATTTTTTTTTTGTTTATTCAGAGTCCCCTGCTGAGTTCTTTGCAGAGAACAAGAACATTGCTGGTTTTGATAATGTGAGCTATGTTTCACTCTTTTTGTTTTTTTTGGAATTCAGTTTTGCTTTCTTTTGTTGTCATTTTATTTTACACGAAACTGCAATTAGGGGAAAATTTACCTGCAAAATTCAACTAATATTGCATTTGAAAATTTTTAAGATGCATTTAAGTAAATAATTGTGGATATTGGGTAAAATCAGGTTGAGTTAAAAAAAAAAAAAAAAAAAAAAAACTTTGCAGTTATTATACTATAAATTTGAAGTACAGATAACGGGATTTTTTTTTTTTTTTTTTGGAGTGAGTTCCTTTAAGATTTTATAAATTGTATGATTTACTTGTGCCTGGATTTCAGCCTGGGAAATGCCTATACACAACTGTTAGAGAACTTGTTGAAAATGCGCTGGATTCAGCAGAGTCAATATCTGAGCTTCCGGTAGTAGACATAACAATGTAAGCTTCATCTCTATGCAAAAAAAATATATATGGAAATTGCTTTTAGCTTCATTTAGCAATTTGTGGATGTATAGAAATATATTTTCTATTTCTGCCCAACTCCAAATGGCTGTTGCAGAGAAGAGATTGTCAAAAGCAAGTTCAATTCCATGATTGGGCTTGTTGATAGGGAACGTGTTGATGAAGAATTATACGATGATTATGAGACAGCTAAGGCCCGTGAGGTATCTGCACCTTCTAATGTTCATCCTCTATTGTTTTTAACTTCCTCATTGAACTATGTAGATGGTACAGTACTTCCTTACATTTTGGAATCTTATATGTGACAAGTTCACTTGATGTGTTAAAATGATTAGACTTGCAATCTTGTTCCAGTTTTGGTTTTAGCATGTTGCTTCTTTCAACTGCTTTTTACGCAAGCGATTTTTTGTATTAAGGGAAGCCAGAAGTGTTCTCTTAACCATTTGTCAGTCATCTCAAATTCTCCTGCTCTATTTTATTTTCATTCAATCAGAAAAGATTAGCAAAGGAAGCTCGAGCTCTTGAAATGCAAGCAAAGAATGCTGCCCTTGGGAAGAAGGTCAAAGAACATGTAGTTCCCAAAAGCGTCAAGGGTCGAGGCGAAGCTTCTTTTTACAGGGTGACATGCAAGGTATTACCACCCATCTCAACCTTCCATACCATATTGGTTTTTTATTGTCTTGGTTCTGCCATAAAATTGATCTAATTGAAAATGAGTCCCTAAATTTTTTTCCTTATGTCTAAGTCTCTTGACTAGAGTTGATTTGAAATGCAGGACAATGGAAGAGGCATGCCACATGATGACATCCCAAACATGTTTGGACGAGGTTGAAATTACTTATGATATTGAGTTCTTGTTTGGCTTGAATTTGACTGTACATTAACACTTTTTTAATTGTAGATGATTTATTCAACATCCATTTTAACACCTGCCTGCATGCTCGTTATGCAGTTCTGTCTGGCACAAAATATGGCTTAAAGCAAACGCGTGGGAAGTTTGGTCTTGGTGCAAAAATGGTAATACTTCTGACATTTGTGCCTTGCTTTTAACTGCATTATTTCATTTGACATATACATACGTGCAGCATTAGTCTTATAATTTTTAATTTTTTTATGCTGGGGTATGCTTTAGGTTGAGTTGTGATTTATATAGCATCTAAGGTGTCAGTGTATTAATTTGAATGCTCCCTTTAATAAAAAGTGGCTTGCCTTTGGGATTTCAGTTAATCCTCCCATTTCAAAATTTCAAATCAGTCATTTTCATGCCAATATTTCCCTCAATAAAACCATTCAATGTCTGGAATAGGCAGTAGAATGCCCATAGGACATCATAACTTAAAGAAATTCAATTTAAATTTCCCTGCTTATGATATCAAACAAACCTGTTAAGAGACTAGTTATGTAATCTGGCTCCTCTACTTCTCTATCTGACTATTGTGGTTTGGAACATGGTGAATTTAATCCAATTGTATTCATGCAGGCCTTAATTTGGTCCAAAATGAGTACAGGCCTGCCGATCGAGATCTCATCATCAATGAAGGGTGAAAATTATATTTCGTTCTGTAGGTTGGATATAGACATTCATAGGTATGATCTGAATGCATAGGCATATTTTAGTCCTCTCATAAACCACCAACTTTTCTTTTGGTCAATATAAACCACAAATGTTTATTTGATTTATCTCTGCATTTTACACTCTGGGATCTTTTTGTCCATGAAGATGTATGAATGCTGCAATCTTTTCTTTGTATCTATTCTTGGGCTTATAGTATATTTGAAAAAACTACAATGATGATTTGATGATAAGGAGTTATATTCTTGAGTTTGGTGCATAGTTATACTGTATTGGTGTTTTGAATTTCAGGAACATTCCTCACATTCATTTGCATGAAAAACGTGACAACAACGATAGATGGCATGGAGCAGAAATTCAAGTGGTCATTGAGGGAAATTGGACAACTTACCGTGTATATAGCACCAGCTTCTTTTCTATTATTTTATTTGAGTTTCATAGATGTTTAAGCATTTTAGAGTTCCTAGGTGATTGAAAGTAGCAGTTGGTATTCCTTTGTTTCATCAACTAAAAGGTCTTTTTTTTTTTTGTATTTGCAGTCCAAGATATTGCATTACATGCGGCAAATGGCAGTTATCACCCCGTATGCTCAATTTCTATTTAAGTTTGTAACTGACACCCCTGAGTATGCTCTCTCTCTTGCTCAATTGCTCTTCATACACACACAAACACAATCTTGCTGACCTTTATTTAAACTTTTTTTCTTTTCCTTTTCTTATACAGTAAAAATGTCACTATAAAGTTTGCACGGAGGACAGATGTAATGCCTCCAGTTCCTGTTGAGACAAAGCATCATCCTTCATCTGTTGACATACTACTAATCAAACGCCTTATTGCTGAAACTTCGAAACAGACCCTACTGCAGTTTCTTCAGCATGAGTTTGTAAATATTGGAAAATCCCTTGCTGAACGATTAATTGGTAAGAAGTTTGTGGATATAGCTTGGTAATTGTTTTTTGTTCTCTTTTCATTCCTCCTGTAGTTTTTTCATTTACCCCTTTTTCATATTCTATTAAGAATGTTATGGTGGCATTTCTTATCATGTTGAGGCCAATTGCTTTTTTTTTTCTTTTTACTATTTATATAGCAGTCAAAATGATGCATCACGGTATCTTATGGAAGAAATGTAAATAATGCAGAGGTTCTATCACTTTGAGTTCTTATATATTCGATATGTGAAATTTTTTGAAGTTGTAGAGATGAGAGACATTTATGCATAATCTCATTTCACTGAGGGTTGGTATATTTCTAGTTATAGTACTTTTGCTATTGTTGACTACTGTTCCATGAGATGGTCAAGATTATATTGATATAGAACTAAGATCGGTCAATTTAAGTGTGCTTGGTGCTAAGTTAATTAAAGTTTTGGTTTGGTGAAATATGAAACATTCATATATGTTCCTGCCTTAGTAAATATTGGCTAGTCCTTAGATGCTTAACCTGACCTGTATTGTGATTGTGCTTACCTTTTAGGAGAAATGGGTCCAGAATTTAGTCCGAAAATGGCTGTTAAGTCTCTGACTGATCAGCAAATAGTTCGCATCCACCAGTTATTTCGTCAAGCTAAATTTGATGACCCCAGTGGCGATGTAAGCTGCATTTCTTAAATTGTTCACTCTTCTGTCTGCTAAGTTATAACTGCCTTGCTATTTCATTTATTCCTACGTCTTGCATTCCATAGCACTTCCTTTGTTAACTTCAAGCACTTTTCAGTGTCTAAGCCCTGCGGGTGAGTACAATCTTCGCTTAGGAATTATAAAGGAGCTCCATCCTGACATGGTTGCAACTTATTCAGGCAGGTTTGTCCTAGTGGGCTGATTTCTACCAGGATCAATTACACACTGTGCTAAGTTAACGGTGGATATACTTTTTGTGCTAAATGTAAGAATTTTTGTTGCAATTTTATACAGTGCTCAAATTTTCGAGGGGCACCCATTCATTGTGGAAGCTGGTGTTAGTGTGGGTGGAAAAGATGTTAAACAGGTAAGCGCATTCCTGAGATTTAAGTTGATTTACTTCTCTATCATTTTGAATTAGTGAGATGAAAGACAAAAAATTCCCAAGCGTGAATGAACAAAGCAAGATGTGTTTTCATTCCTCCGTTATTCTGGCAATGTGCCATTTTTATCATCTCTCAAAACCAAAGTCAATAGGGTGGCAGGGTTTAGACGTTTTGATACAAAAAAATTGTGTAGTACTTAATAGTTACATGGGTATTGTCAGAACAGCATTTTTTTTATTTATTTTGGTTCTTTATTATTTATATGTTGTTTAGGCATATTAAGCATATAAAGACTATAAATTCCAGGGTTTGAACATTTTCCGATTTGCAAATCGAATACCTCTTCTTTTTGAGCAAGGTGGTGATGTTGTCACAAGGACTGCGCTAAAGAGAATCACGTAAGATGTACTTCATGCAATTCCTTACATTTTGTAAAGGGTTGTCAACTGTTGTTGCAATAAAACAATCATGAGAAGCAATGTGAAATTTAAACAAGGCTTCTAACTCGAACATCATTTTCAGTTGGAATAATTACAAGATCAACCAAACACAAGATAAAATCGGTGTCTTTGTGAGTATTGTAAGCACAAAAGTCCCCTTTAAAGGGACTGGGAAGGAGTACATTGGGGATGATATCAGCGAAATAGCTAGTGCTGTAAAGGTGAGAAAGTTTTCTGCTTTTTTGCATCCAAATTTCCATCACAAATTTAATGAATTAACAACATTATTTTTCAGTCTGCAATTCAGCAATGCTGCATCCAGCTGAAGTTGAAAATAGTAAAGAAAATGCAGGCCCGTGAACAGCAAGAGAGAAAGCGAAATTTGAGCAAGTAAATTAAAGTCTCCTATCCTATCCAAATGGGATTTATTGTTCATTTTGCTTAAACTGATAACAAATGTAACAATCAACTGGCAGGTATATCCCTGATGCTACAAATGCTGTGTATGATGTTTTGAAAGAAATGGCTAAGTTGCATGCATCAAAAAAGAAACGATATGAGGAGGGGGATGCAGATATTCTTCAAAAAGTATCTGATCAGTTGATTACTGAAGAGGCACTCAAGGAAAAGCTCACTCAACATGTTGAAAAGGTGAGTTTTGAGTTGCATGCTGAGCAAGTAAACTTGTCCCAACAATGCCATATCCCATATTATTGATATTTAATATAGCATATCATCATGGCGTTTATAAGTCCACAAGTGAATCCTGTGCTTCAAAATCATCCCCTTTTATCCTGTCAAACCATGAGAAGCTTCCACTAATGACATCAGTAAAATGAATAATTTAATGCATAAAGTTTGGTTTAAATGTATGCCATGATGTCAAATGCTTTCATTGCGTTGGATATGTGTTGCTTCTAACATGCTAAGTTTTAATGAAAACACTTGCAAACAAAAGCACGGGGACGAGAATAAGAAAGAAAATCTTGCTAGAACGACTATTTTCATTTTTTTTTTTTCCTTTCAGTTAGGGCAGTGGTTCAAATTGTGCATTTTCCCATGTTGATATTTGCAGGTGGATTATGAGATGGCATTAGAGTATGCTACACAAAGTGGAGAAAGCGAGGAACCAAGAGAAGATATATATTTAGAGTCATTAGATGCTAAAAGTAACTTTTTTGATTTCCATGGTCCTATATTTGTCTTCAGACTCTTTCTATAGGGTGTTTGTCATATTGTCTTTATTACTCAATTGTACCATTTCTATTTTCCAACCTGGCAATCTCACTATAGTACTATACCATTTTTACTGATTTATAGTCCTACAGAGAAAACTAGATATTTGTGTTTTAACGTGAATAGACATGGCAGCTCTGATATCATTATTTTTTTTTTTTTTGTTGGAATTGTGCAAGTATTTAAGGCATTTGTGATTCTTTTTAATATTGAATTTCAGGGTTGATACCTTTTTTTTCCACCGAGTACAAAGAAAGTTGAAGCAAATACAGAATAAGACTGGTACTGTGAATTTGAGCCTTGTTTTATTAGGTTTCCGATCACACAAAAATGTAACTTAGTTTTGTCATCTTTATTCATTGTTTTTTTTTAGAAGTTTATTTAATTAAAAAAAGGATGACAGGTAAAAAAAATAAAGGTGGCATGGGAACACCCAAATTGATTCTCTATTCTACTAAATATATATATATATATATACATATATAATAAAAGCATAAAAATTTAAAATAAAAAAAATCAAAAATCGTAAATGAAAAAATATTTTATACATTATTAATGAAATTTTTTAATTTTACAAACAAAGTTAACATTGTGACATGCCTCACTTTTTTTAATTAATTTCTTTTAATTTTTAAAATATATCTCAAGAGACATACGTCATCTTATTAACATTGCTTGTAGAGTAAACAAATTACACTGATAATGTATTTGATAATTTCTCAAAAAAAAACAAAAAAACAAAAACAAAAAAATAAAATCTCATAAAAGCTGCTATGGCACTTCTATTTAGTTTAAAATATTAACTTTTTAAATTAATGTATTAAATAATAAATTTATTAATATAATACATATATATATATAAATATAAAAGTGTAGAATCAACTTATACAATGTAAAACTACAAGTTTTACAAATTTTTTTAATTATTGATTTAAATAGATTTAAGGAATGAGATTAAATCATTTTTTTATTTTTTACATATCTCTTTTATCTCTTAAATCTATTAAATCAATAGTTAAAAAATATATAAATTTTTTTAATTTTACATTGCGTAAGTTGATAATTTCTCAAAATAAAATTATATTAATAATAAAATATATACTTCTATATATACTTCGAAATGAGTCTGAATAAAGCACCATAAACATGTTTCTTCATCTCATATTTGATAAAAGAATTGATCTGTCCCAACTTGATAAAAATTAAAAAAAAAAAAAAAAAAACCATCACTATCAAATTTGGATGGATTAAAATCCATCGAATATTGATAGTTTTGACATTTCTATTAATTGATACTTTTTTTTGTAAAATTTATCTAATTAAAAAATATTAAGAAAAAGGTGAAAGAGAAAAAATTCAAAAGGGAGAATTACATGAATATCTCCATTAGCCTCAATTTTTTAACAGAATTACTTTAATAAAAAAAGGTATAATAGCAAAAAAAATTAAAAAATAATTAAAAAAAAAAGAGAGCTCGTCAGGATATTTTGTGTACATCCAAATTGAGTTTAAAATTTAAATTTTTGAATTTAAAATATTAAATAATAACTTCATTCATCAAATGAAAAATAAACAAAAATAGAAAAAAAAAAAGATCATTGAGGTGTCATGTAGATACTCAAATTGAGTTTAAAATATTAATATCTTAAGTATAAAATAATAGTTTTATTAATTAGTATATAAACATAAAGTTAAAAAGATAATAAAATATATACTTTTATATATGCCACAGGATGGCTCAAGTTAAAGCACCTTAAATCTATTTTTAGACCTGTCCGTGTTTTTTTTTTTTTAAATGACCAAACTTGACTTGATACTTTTTTTTTATACGAAAACTCTCATGTCAAATTAAGACATATGAAAACCTATTGGATATTAATTGTTTTATCATCTCTATTGATCAACTTATTTTGTTGTAAGAATTTATCCAATTAAAAAAAATTAAAAAAATATGAAAGGAAATAAACAAATGGAGGTGTTATGTGAACACTTACATAAAGACATTATTTTTTTACAAAATTTTTCTAATAAAAATAAATTAAAAAAATCATCTCCTATCAGATTGAGTCAGATTAAAACTCATTAGATATAAAATTTTTTTGTGACCTTTATTCATCGGCATTTTTTATTACAAATTTTATCTAATTAAAAAACAAAAAAAAAGGAAAAAAATTGAATTTGGGTGTTGTATGTACACCTTTGTTGGCTTTTTTTAACAAATTTATCTAAATTAAAATTTTTTTTTAAATAAAAAGTTAATAAAACATAAAAAAGAAGAAAAAAGTTTTTAAAACAAGAGAAAAATATAAGGTCTGATGCCAACACATTGAATGAAGGTCAAATAAAAGTCAAAATGAGTAAATTTTATATAATGAATAAATAAACATGTGAATTACATTTTAATTATATACAAATAAAATATTTTTAATAAAATAAGACATTAAATAATAATTTTATTAAAATAATAATATATATAAATATAAAATGAAATAAATAAATAAAACTTTAATTACATATATTTGCGGCAAGACAAAAGACCTTAAACTTGTCTTTGAGTCGACCTTGAATTTAAAAAATAAAAATTCTTGACCTATTGTCAAATTTTTTAAAAGAGCAAATATTAGATCGAGGGAATAAAAACCCATGGAATATGAGTTATTTTGTTTTATTGATATCCATTGATTTTTTTTTTTAACAAAATTTATCTAATTTAAAAATTCAAAAACTTTTTTAAAAAACAAAAGAAATGGCGAGAAAAAAAGAAAGAAAAAGAAGCCAAATTGAGGGTGACACATGGATTTATTAAATTAAAGTATAAAATAATAATTTTATTACTATAATACATATATAAATATAAAATTAAATAAATAAATAATAATGCATATATTTATATATATCCGGATAAGACAAAACATCGTAAATTTGTATTTGACTTGACTTTGATTTTTTGAAAAAAACTCTATCTAATCTCAAAAATATTTTTTTTTAAAAAAGAGCATCTATTAAATTTAGATGAATCAAAATCCATTGGATGTAGGTTGTTTTATCATACATACCTCCATCAACGTTTTCCTTCAAAATTTTATTTACAAGTTTTTTTTTTGTGTAAATTTATCTAATTTAAAAATTAAAAAAATAAGTGAAAGAAAAAAAAATGAAATAGGATGCCATGTTTACAAATTTGTTGGCCTTTTTTTTTTCAAAAACAAATCTAATTTAAAGGAACAAAAAAAAGAAGAAAAAACTAAAAGAAAAAAGAAATGACGAAAAGTAAAAATAAAAAATAAAAAGGAAAAAAGTTGAGTTGCTGTACAATATTTAATAATGATAAACTTTTCTTGAGAAACTTATATCATAAATTTTTAAAAAAACAAAAACTAAAAAAAATGTATAAAAAAAATTCAAATTAGGATTTTACGTCAATACTTCCAGTAATATCATTTTTTTTAAATTTATCAAATTTAAAAAATAATGAAAAAAATATATTTCAAATAATAATATCAAATGGGCACCATATTAAAAAAGTTTTAAGGTCTTTAAAAATATTTATTAAATATTAAAAAAAAAGAGAGAAAACAAATCAAAATGCTTGACACACTACAAGAAAAGCTTGTTTTAGTGAGGATTTTAGTGAGAGTTGCAAATTGACTCTTTTTAAGTTTTTGTGTAGTGAAAGCCAACAGTTGCCTTCATTAGAATAAATTTTTAGTGAGTATTGTGTTTTGACCTTCACTAAATATATATACTTTTTGTGTGAGTCACATATAACCTTCACTAATTTAATGCTTTATGTGAGGATCCAAAATTGACCCTTACGAATATATTTCACTTATATAAAATTTTATCTTGGTTATGATGAAAGAGAAGTCTAAAAATTAATACAAGTTGATTTAATAAGAAAATATTTGATCATCACTAAATAAAATTTTATGAATTTAAAAAAAAAATAATTATAAAAATATTTAAATATATAGAATACTTGAAGTTAAACAAATTTTATCCCACATGTCCTTGTCATATCAACACGTGGCAAATCCACACTTAAGTATAAACAACTTTCCCAAAAAACTATATAATAGAAAAGAAAATTTTCTTACTATGGTCAAAAAATTAAGAGAGATTATAGATCAATAGCAAATTGTAGGTCCATTAGAAAGATCTTATTTTGCAACCCACACAAATGATTTCATATTTACTTTGTAGGACCCATTTTGTCTTGTTCTTATTTATTTCATGTTTTCTTTAGTCTATGGATATTCTTTCTTTCTTGTAAATAGCAAAGTACTAACTAAATTTAAAAAAAATATATACAAATAGGGCTTTTCACCTAGTTTGGCTCTTAATATTGAGGCATAGTTTGGCTTTCCATTGAATGGGTATCCGTCTTTTCATTATTCTTTCATCATTTAGGTGTAGTACGATTCCATTATTTCTTCTTTAGTGAGATTAAAGTTGATGAATTCTGTACGCTTTCTCTCTCCCTTTCTCTGATCTCGTTATTTCTTCTTTGTTCTTTTCTTGTTCAAGTAAATATTTTATCTTTGTTTTTACTTTACTTCAAATCCATTGATCTGTATATTTTGATGTTTTGTCGAAGATAGAGTTAAGATCTAGGGTTTTAAAATTTTTAGAATGTTTATAAAAGTCAGATATAACTTGATACGCTTTTATTTGCCGATGATAGAGCTAAGATCTGGGGTTCAAAAAGTTTCTACAATGTTTATCTTTGATTTTATTTTACTTCAAATTCACTAATTTGTGCATTTTGATGTTTTGTCGATGATAAAGCTAAGATCTAGGGTTTTAAAAGTTTCTAAAATATTTATCTATTGAGATTAATAACAATTCATTTCTAGAAGTTTTAGTTTGCACACAATCTGTAGTGGGACACATGGTAGGAAAGATAGTGTCCTTTATGCAACCATCGAGGTCCTTTGTTTATCTTTTGCTTTTAAGTTGGTAGGAAACAAATTATTACACCTCTTAATTTAATGGAATCTTTTGCTCTACAGCTATACACTTGTTTGCATGTGTAAATGTGCCTGTCTTTGCATCAATGAAGACTCTATTGCTAAAGAATTGGCCACTATTGCTTATATTTGTGTCGACAAACTCAATATATTTTTAGAGAGTTGCTAATATCTAAAATGAAATCATCTATTCTTTTAATAAAAAATACATAAGGGTTTAAAATTAGGCAACTAAGTGCATAGAAACAATATCTATTAAATAAATTAAGCTGATATATAGTCATAGTTTCATCATAATTCTGGTGATCAAAAGTTATAATGTCTCATATCTAGCTGCATTATCTTAGACCCTAGAATTTATGACACATTTCTTTGTAATGAAATCATCTATTATCTTGATAAAAAAATACATAGGGGTTTAAAGTTAGGCAACTAAGTGCATGGAAACAATATCTATTAAACAAATTAAGTTGATATATAGTTATAGTTTCATCATAATTCTGGTGATCAAAAGTTACAAAGTCTCATATCTAGCTACATCATCTTAGACTCTAAAATTTATAATACATTTCTTTGATGAAGTTGTACAAAAAATAATTTTCCTTGTTGTATTATTTAAATCTTCAATCGCTTAGGAAAGTTAATTACTATTTTTACCTTTATTTTTATTAAACCATCCAAAGACAGAAAAAATTTTTTATTTTTTAATTTTTCCACCAAAAGTTCTATAATGTCATACTAACTAACATTTTTTCCTTTAGCCATAAAAAGTTACATTTGCAATTCAACAAATTTGGCCAAGCTATTAGTGCATATGCCATGAAATTTTCAGCTACTGTTGGTAGGTTTGTTAGGACAGAAATGCCTCTCTTTACTATTCATTAGGTAAATGTTATAGAAGATGAAAAAGAAAATATGTATAAGTGCAAAGTGGTAAATCAAATTAAATAGAAGTGCAACTTTAAATCTAGTTACTTATGCTTATATTTCCTTTGGTAAAGATCTCATCAATTTGACTTTCTATTGTTAGGAAAAGTATGAGTATAAGAAAACTCCAAAGATAAAAAGCTAGATCATGTAACTAATAAAGAGAAAGTTTGTTGACCATAAAGGAGCTTTAAAATGTAAAAACATTAAAGTTTACAATACACAAGAAGAAAAAATTAAAAATTGCCTAAAAAATGTTAGAATAAGAGAACGGGTGCCTTTTGCTAATTACACATTGAAAACTAAAGTTTAGGTATGATTTTAATATTTTAATACTTATTTGTTAAAATTTTGAAGCTAAAGTAAGATTGTGCAATTTCTTGTTACTGTTAGGCTACTTATTGTTGATTATATGTAATATGTAAGGACAACCAAAGTTAGTTTATTGTTTTATTAATGTTTTATTATATAATTGTATGTTTCATGTTAAAGATGGATGTGAATTGCAACTTTTTGTACATTATAAGTGCACTTGAGGGTTGATAACTTTCTTCTTGTTTGAATAATATGAGAAATCTAAACGACATGCTAAAAATTGTAGCAAACAAAATATTCATACATTTTAGGAACAAAGAGTTAAGCTCGAATTAGAGCTGAAGAGGTGTATTCATATTAAAGAATTCACATATATATGTATTTATTTGATTTTTAATGGATGATAAGGTTTTAATGAATATTTTCAGTTGTATTTGATTGATTTTTTATTCTTGATGTTGTTTAGAAGTTGTGATTATTGTGGGTAGATTATATGATTAATAAATAATAACGATGTGGGCAAGCTTGATAAGTGCAATAGTTAGGGCTTAGTTTAGTTTTTTATTTGCATGTAGGTTGAAAATGATTTAGATAATCTTAAACTTTCTTAGTGAAAGATGTTTTGTTTGACACATAAGCAAGAAGATAAAAGCATGATTTCTCTCACTGCACAACAAGCTGTGGTAATTTATTTTTTATATTGGCTAGGTTATTGATTATGCATGAATCCAAGAGTTTAAATTGTATTGGATATTATTTTGAATTTCAAAAAATACCACATCATTTATATCTTTGCAACTCTCCTATGTTTTTTTTTTTCTTTTGTATGATGAGTTTGACACTTTGTTTAAAAGTAAATTAAAAATTTCTAACCCAATAAATAAGGATGAAATTTATCATCAAGTGGTAAGAAATGAATGGCATAGTCATGTTCATAGGTGTGGATTAAACCCCATTCATACTTTTGTTTTTGGTGTAAATCCAAGTCATTTAGATTTTTTGGGTAAACTAACAGAAACATTGATGTATCTAGTAAAAAAGGCAATGTCATGCAATAGATGTGCATCCCATTGATTAATGTATAGTTCTTAGCACATGTCATATACTATCAACCAATCTAAGCACTCCCATAATGCTTGCAACATATCAGCATAAGTATAAGCCTTCCATCGTTGAGCATACGATAGGTCGTCTTAGTATGTCAATATGGCTATTGGGCTCAACGATGGAAAGTACCTGTAAATCCACACTTTCATGAAATACATAAGTAATAGTTGATTAAATAATCACATATATAAGTAATAATTAATAAATCCAATAATTATAATATACTTTTGACTAATTATAAATACATACATAGAAAAGTGTTAGATATCCAATGATCTGATACACGTTTGCCCCACTTGCAATACTAAGTTACCTAATAAATAAGTGAAGTAATCTATCCCCTAAACAAATCTACCTGTGGTATGAAGTTGGTCAATAGGGGTAAGTACTTTATTGAAACTCTCATTGAGATCTTGTGTACATCCTAGCATATGCAGTAGAAAAGCACATGATACATAAACAACCACCTCATCATTTAATGCATTTGTGACATGCCTAAAAGTATCTCGTAACCACTGGAGTTGAACAGTAAATCCCTTAGCTTATGCAATTTCTATTTTAACCTCATCTATAAAAACTTCAAGTAACCTTACCAATATTATTTTTGCCTCATTGATCGTTAAATAATTCACTGAAACCATGGTCCCAATGATCGATATGTGCAAAAAGACAAACACATCATCCAACGTGATGGTCATCTCTTCGAACGACATATGAAAAGTGTTCATCTCTAGTTGCCACCTCTTAATAAAAGTTAATACTATAGTATTATTAATGATATGATAGGTGCAACTGATGAGTGATAACAAGCTCGACTGGACAACATTAGCTCAAATACACATGCATGCATCATTTAGATACTATTGCTATAACTTCGGCCATAGTTAATTGATTTCAATGTATCTCACTCCTATAACAATAACAACAAAATAAGATCAACAATAACATTACCAATATCAACAATATAGACAATAACATCAATAACAATAATCAACCAAGGCATTCTAAAGACATAAACTAACATAATTCGTATTATATGATTTAAATGATTACTTAACCATTCTAAATTTGTAATGCAACATAAGATCTGAAACTCAAAAGAATCGATGTATCAACCTGACCTTCTAGAAATGATTCCACCTACTCATGTGTGATAGGTACAACATCCTCCTCATAATGCGTGAAAGGTTCAGCCTAAAGGATGTCATCCACTGTATGGTTTTCTGGCTTACCATCCTTTACTCGGTGTCTTTTTTTACATCAGTTAGATGTTTTTAACTTGGATTGGGATCAGCTTTGGTACATCTACCTCTTCTAAGAATAAATTTACCTCGTGTTCGAGGCATATCTATAAAAATAATAATAATTTATTAACCTAACATAATGTATTTAACAAACCCTAAACTTAAAAGAAAATTCATTATTAATGGTCCAATATTAATCACCACTATTATTGACTCATTTGAAATGACAAAACACTAAAGTTAAAACTTGAAATAAATTGCTTTGAACTAAAAAAAAAAATTTCTAGTAATTTTTTAAATGAAAAATGACTTGAGACCAAAACAAACTTCCTTCATTGTTAACAACATGTAAGTTCTCGATTTTGGACAAAATCAATCCTCTTTGCATAGGGGATTGATCCTCTTTATATAGACTATTATTGAAAATTGATTGCCAAAAGCCTTAAAGACTTCTTAGAAATGCATTTTCGAGATTCTTTTAGGCTTTTCAAAAATGGATTGTCAGGAAGCCTTTAAGGCTCTTGAAAATGCATTTTTGATAAGCCTTTAAAGCTCTCATAAATTAATAACCCCTTGGAAATGCATTTTCGAAATCCTTTTAGGTTTCTTGGCAATCCATTTCTGAGAAGCATTTAAGGCTTTTAGAAATGGATAACCCCTTGTAAATGCATTTTCAAGATCCTTTTATGCTTTTTGAAAATCCATTTTCAATATGCATTTAAGGCTATCAAAAATGCACTTTTAAGAAGCCTTTAAAGCTCCCAAAAATGGATTGTCAAGATCTTTTTAGGCATTTTGAAAATGGATTTTCAAAAACCTTAAACGCTTTTCAAAAATCCATTTTTGATAAACCTAAAAAGATTTTGGTAATGGATTTTCGAAAGGGTAGAATTTTATAAAATCCATTTCATAACCCTTAAACTATTTTTGCATTCATTAAACCAAATTAAATGAAATAGATTAAGAAATCTTACCTGTAATTAGTAGAAGACTAAAAACTAAAAGTCATTTTAGGGTTAGATTGATGGATTTAGGGTTAATTTAGGTTTGAGATTGAAGAGAGAAGAAGAAAGAATGAAGCGAAAATGTTGAGGGTATGAAAAAAAAAAGAATTGTTGAGGGATGGGGAGCATTTAGTTAAAGGAAGAATTTTAATTTTGAATTTAAAGTGAATTTAGTAGTGAGGTATTAAGAGTAGTATTTAGGGTGTTTTTAGAATTTCTTTTATAAAAGTTTTCACTATATTTCTAATAAACGCAGCAGCATAATTAACCTATAAAAAGTTTAAAACAATTATCATTTAACTTTACCTATACAGTTCAATAAAGCAAGACAACTTCAAACAATTCACAACGTCAAGATTTGATGATTGAATACGTAACAGTTTCACATTTCACAAAATCATTGCATCTCAATACACATAAAACATTATCTAGTTTAATATTGAATTTCTTACAATTTTTAGGCTTTTCATTACTATAAAGATATTTCATCAACAATCACAATATATAACCATAATTACAAAGCAAAATATATAATAATTTTCACCTTTCACAAATGTGATCTCATCGCAGTACACACAGTATACTATCTAGTTTAATAAAGAATTTTCTATAAATTTATTAATTTGAATTACTGTAAAAGTAGTTCATCAATAATCACAATACATAATCAGAATCACAAAGCAAAATATATCATAATTTTCATCTTACACTAAGTTTTTGTATCTCAAAACACATAAGATATTATCTATTACAATAAAGCAAGGCAGGAATTTGAAAGTATTCACAAAGTCTTTGGAAAGTCACATACACTGACAACTTTGGATTTGTTGTCAACAAAATCACCATGTTCTCCTAAATGCCTGTAAGTGCGATTGAAAACTTCTATAAATATGGGTTCCATTACAATTCAAGTAACTGTATTTGTTTAGAGACATATTCAACGAAATATGTAACAATGCAATTTATATAAAATTGACATAAGATGACAAAAATAACTCATGAAAAAACATCATACCATTATTTTTAATGAATAGAAAATGCAATTAGACCACTAGTGTGGTTTGTAATATTTTCTTCTTTTTATGTCTGACATTTTGTTTGGCTTTGTTCGAGATGTTTTGCCATTATAAAGTGCTCCATATCTCAAAAAGAGCATCCCAAATCAAAGTTGTTATCCATTTTCACTTCATCCATCTGTAGTGTATGATGTTATCAATTTCACGCTCTTTCATCATCAATTCTCTCTCATCTGACAACAAGTTTTTCAATCGGTTCTTGAAAATATTACTCCATCCCCGTTCAACCCATTAACATTTTTTCTAACATAATAAATAGGAATGCAATAAGTCATTGATAAGAATATGAACTTTTTTATTTAAATAAAATAAATATATACAAAAAAATAAACATCCAATTACTACATTAAATTTATCAAACATCAAATTCTTCATCGACATAAGAACTTTACCCCATATTGGCCAAAGACCAGTAAAATTCTCTTAAATTATGCCTAAAATTATTGAGCTAATAGATAATTGCTCAAAACAACTACCAACATCTATTTGTTCGTAAGATTAGTTAAACTATACGAATTTTTTAAAATACAAATAATAATAAGATAAAATTAATAGTTAAAAGCATGTCATACATATCTCCATACCCGTTTATCTTGAATTGTTAGAGTTGGTAAGCCCTTGTTGGCCCTCCTAGTCTTTTACCTTCTTATTGTCCCTTCTTTTTCTAAAAGTTGTAGTTCGCTGGTGAATGATGAATTGACCTTCATGTTCCATCAATGGACCATCTATCATTGGTGCTAAAGATGACCCATATGGAGGATCATTCTATATCGGTACTGAAGATGACGCGATACGTGTATTGTCTCACATCGATCTTGTTGTATATCCACCTCGATGAACAAAGCTCTTTGTATGATGTCCCATCATAACTGTCATATAGAACAAAAATATTCCATAAACATTTCAAAAGCACAAAGAAAAAACAAATATATATAATATCACTTTAGAATTACAACATTAGATGAAATGAGAAAAATATATAAAAATAAGCATATAAAACATTAGAATTAAAATAGGCCAAATCAAGTATTATATTTAATGTTACATACATTGACCACAACAAATAAACATTATATATAGTACTAAAAATCACACTAAATACATCAATCACTACTATAATAAGCAAACTCATGTGTTTTATAATCATAACCAACATCATCATCATATTCTTTTTCTTTTTCTTCTTCTTCTTCATCATCGTCATCATCATCATTATCATCATCATCATCATCATCATCATCATCATATTGTTCTTTTTCCTAAATTGCTTGTAATAAATCTATCTCTTCATAATCACTAGCAATAAAAATATAAGATTTTCAAGTTCTTCTGAAATAGTAATATTTTGTGGAATAAAAACTTTAACTTTTTGGTATATGGGCCACTTTTTCCTGAAATGATCATATTCAACAAGATATATTCTCGCTTAATACATAACCATGATGGCAAATTGTATATCACTAACACTATTGGCAAACAAGAGTATGGTTTTGCACATGGCTTAAATAAATAAAAACCATCCACACATAATCCAATATTAAATTTTGAAGTTCAACTGTAATTGATTCATGGTTATGATTAAAATGTTCCCAAGCTTCACCATCAATACAATATCGAAGCACACCATCATAACTTTGGTTATAGGTATAAATGTCATATATCAATAGTTTTAATTAACATATAAAGTTTTTGAAGTCTCAGAATGAGTGGCACATAACGTAAGATTCTATAAGGTGTTTGTTTTTTCATCTCACCACTAGACTTTATTCCTTAAATATTGAGGATGACTACATATCGAATAATATATCAAATTTGCTACTTTCTTATAAACAACATGTAATTGTTTTCGCATACATGAATTTTTTTTATAACTAAGTCCAAGTTTCATCATCTTTTTTTTTCATTTTATAGAAGTTTTCTAGTAATTTATCATTCACTGTCAACATATCCTTCACTATGCTCATCAAATGATCAAAAAATGATTCATTTATGTCAAATTCTAATTTATAATTTAAAAGTTATGACATACCAAAAAGGATGTGCTTTGTATATGTCATAACGTCTAGATCCGGGGATCTATCTCTAGACATTGACTTTTAGGAGTCGTCACCAATCTTTTTTATCTAGGTGCGATTGGCCACCTAAGGAATCTGTCTTTTCAGGGAATACCTAAGTTTAAGGGTTCCTAAAAGAATAGGTTCAGGTCTACTAACCAGAACAGGGTTCGGGAGTTTGGTTTCGTGTCAGGAAGATTATAGCACCCTCACAACGCCCATCAAAAGATGGTACCATCTTAAATTTGTGTTATCTAATGAGCTTTAAAATTTTACCAAGTAATTAATTATTGGAAATCATTCTCAATTAACTCTAATACTTTTAGCAAAAAATTGAAAAAATTCCCTCACCTCAAGAGTATACAAGAAAAACTACTGTTTCACTTGCAGAGGCTCCATCGTCGAATTATTTAAAGAAAAATCAAAATCAAAATAAATAAAAAAAGGAACGAATGATTGTTTTTGTGCAGAAAAATTGATACTTTCAACTTTTCCCAAAAAAAATTCTTTTGAAACTTTAATTTCGAGGAAAATTGATAATTTCAACTTTTCCTCAAAAATTTATTTTTTTAAAAATTTATTTTTAAGGAAAATTGATACTTTCAACTTTTCCCGAAAAATATTTTTTTGGAAACTTTTATTTTCGAAAAAAATTGATACTTTCAACTTTTTCTCAAAAATTGATTTTTTTTGAAAATTTATTTTTAAGAAAAATTTATACTTTCAACTTTTCCTTAAAAATATTTTTTTAAAATTTTATTTTTAAGGAAAATTGATACTTTCAACTTTTCCTCAAAAATATTTTTTTGAAATTTTATTTTTAAAGAAAATTGATACTT
Organism: Durio zibethinus; assembly: GCF_047325235.1. Lineage (NCBI taxonomy): Eukaryota > Viridiplantae > Streptophyta > Magnoliopsida > Malvales > Malvaceae > Durio > Durio zibethinus. Next base: position 7,317,223 of record NC_143174.1, on the reverse strand, counting down.
TCAACTTTTCCTCAAAAATATTTTTTTTGAAATTTTATTTTTAAGGAAAATTGATACTTTTAACTTTTCTCAAAAAAATGTTTTTTTTTGAAACTTTGATTTTCAAGGAAAATTGATACTTTTAACTTTTCCTCAAAAGCCTTTTTTTGAAAATTTATTTTTAAGGAAAATTGATACTTTCAACTTTTCTCAAAAAATCTTTTTTTGAAAATTTATTTTTAAGAAAAATTGATACTTTCAACTTTTTCCCAAAAATATTTTTTTTATTTTTATTTAAAGAAAATAGAATAATAAAACAAAATTAAAAAAAAAGTAAAACAAAAATAAAAATAAAATAAAGATAAAAAGAATATTAAATAAACTAATCTAATAAAATAAATAAATAAATAAACAAATAAATAAATAAATTCAAAAAAAAAAACCTTAGAGCGGCTTGGAGTACGGCTTGGCTCGGCTCGATTCAAGGAAGAGAAACTGCTCGGAGAAGCGGCTTGGGATTTCGGCTCGATTTGATTATCGACTCAGAGGGGGGAAGACATGCGCGGGTTAGGAAGCGGGTCGACGCTCGAGTCGGGTCGGATCTCGGCAAAACGCACGGATCCTTTGGGTCACTTAAGGTAAAAACGACGTTATCTTGGGAGGGTATATAAGGCTCTTCCCTCTGTTTTTTGATAAAAACCTTCTCCCCTCTATCTCTTTTCTTCCTTTTTCCTCTCATTTCTCTCTAAACGACCGAAGAACTCCGGTTGAATGTTCACTGGATTCTAAAATTTTTCGTCGAAATCTGAGTTTTTCATCGAAAGTTCATCGAAAAGTTGGTCGATTTCTGGGATCCTTCGCCGAAAACTAGGCAGCTCGTCGAAAACTTCAAAGTTGGTTGAAATCGTCGTCGAAAAATTCAACCTTCGTCAGAAAAATCATCGGAATCTGGAAATTTTTCAAAAATTTCCAGAAAAATTTTCGTCAAAAATCTCTAAAAAATTATTTCAAATTCCCACAGCTATTCTAACACTTTTCAACCTTCTTTTAGCCTTCAAAACCTCTTCTATACGCCTCTTTTCTCTCAAATCAGTAGCTTTTTGCTCACTTTTTTTTTCCTTTACTTTTGTATTCTGTACCTATTTATAGGGATTGATCAGAAGAGTTTCTGATCAATCTTTACTCTTTTTTAGATAGGGATTCAATCTTTGAATCCAATCTGAACTCTAATTGAATCCCCATTCTCGGTAGGATTCTTCAACAGAATTTAATCTCAACCCTAAAAAAAAAAAAAAAAAAAAGAAATCTGATAAACGAGAAAAAAAAATCAGATAAACGAAAAAAGAAAAAAAATAGATAATTCAAAATAATAATAAGATAATTCAAAAATACTACAAGATAAATAAAAAAAGTAATAAATAAATTATAATAATAAATATATAACTAGATAAATAAAATACATATATAGATATTAACAGAAAAATAAATAAATAAATAAAGATATACATATATTAATATATAGTAATAATAAATAAATAATACATAAAATACAAAATAAAAAAATAAAATAAAAATACACAATAAAAAAAAAACAAATTGGGCTTACCCATTTGGACCAGGCTCAATTGATCCAGGCCTAGACCAAATTAGGTGTCTACAGTTGCCCCTCTTTGCATATTTTCTGTGAAACAAAAATTACGTAAAGACGTAGACACCCAATCAGGACTCAACTCGACCTTTTTACTTTTTTGTTTTTTTTTTTGTTTTTTATCAAAGCTTCTCTAGGCAGAGGCTCAATGACTTTGAGAAACATAAATGGCTCCTCTAATCAGAGGCTTAACAACTTTGAAAAAATAAATTGCTCCTCTAAACAGAGGCACCACGACTTTGAAAAACAAATTGCTCATCTAAACAGAAGTACCACGACTTGAGGAAAGTAAATTGCTCCTCTAAACAGAGGCACTACGACTTTGAAAAGTAAATTGCTCCTCTAAACAGAGGCACCACGACTTTGGAAAGTAAATTGCTCCTTGACAATGATGTCCAAAGGAGTTAAAAATTGTGTTTGAAGGAATTTCAGGAGATTATGCTCAAAGGTCTTATAAATCAACCCTGATACCAAAAGACATCATATTTCAAGGATTAGGAACTTACCTGACAAGTTTTTTCTCAACTTTGAAAAATATCTTCATATTTGTCTTCTCTATGTGGGATCTTGGAACACCCCTGCTTCTTGAATTTATACACTATATTTTCCTAAAAGTAGTGCATGCAATGCAATGCATATGAATTTCAATGCATGCTATGCAAATGTTGGCCAATTAATTCCTATTCAATGTATGGTACTCAAGTTTCTCAAGCTTTTTTCTTGGGCATCAAGCCTTTTGATTCTTCAAAGATCCAATTTCACTGCTCTTCTAAGATCGAGCCAGTGTAGCTCTTAATTGTCTTTTTCACTCACATTTTTCCTGTAAGAAATCTTTTCCCAGATTCAATATCCTAATCAGGAACTGAACATCTCGATTTTGCCTTTATCACTCTTGATTTATTCAATATAATGTAAAAATCTTTCATGTTATTATTCATTTATCAATCATTATTTAAACTCAAAAAGTAAGAATGCATTTGCACATTTCTTCCATGGTGGGGTATTAAGAAGAAAAGAATTTGAATGGTTGAGAAACAATCATATAAAAAAAAGACACAAAGAATGAAATAGAATGTTTCTTATTAGCAAAATGTTGGTTAATTTCGGTCAAGAGAGAATTACAAGCATAAGTATAGGGATAAAACCAAAAATGAACAATCAGATAATCATGATAACACATCTCAAAGTTTTTTCTGAAAGCCTAACCCTCTGATGTATTTAACAACTTGGAACTCTTTCGAATTTGCTAGCCTTCATGTCAGCGGACTTTCAAATTCGATGCTGTATTCTCTTTATCTAAGCTGCCTTTCCAGGTTTTCAACTTAGACAAACCCCTTATGACTCAAACCGCCCTTTTAAGATTTTCGCCTTGAGTCCTCCTTTTTCATTCACTTTTCTTTTTTTTTTCATTTTTATTTTTTTACTTTTTTATTTTTTTATTTTTTATTTTTTTTTATTTTTCAAGCATAGTATTTTTTCACAGCATCAGAATTTATAGGATGGAATAAATCATTTCCATCCATCTCAGTCAGTATCAGCGTTCCACCCAAAAAAGCAACTTTCACCACATACGGCCCTTCCCAATTCGGAGTCCATTTTCCTCTACTATCGTACTGGATTGGGAGAATTCTTTTCAAGACCAACTCTCCTTCTCGAAAGCAACGGGGCTGAATTTTCTTATCATGAGCCCTCATCATTCTTCTTTGATATAGCTGACTATGACACAGCGCAGTCAATCTCTTTTCTTCTATGAAATTTAACTGCTCATAACGTTCTCGAATCCATTCAGCTTCTTCCAACTCAACTTCTTTTAAAACTCTCAAAGAAGAGATCTTTACTTCCACTGGTAGTACAACTTCCATCCCATAAACCAAAAAAAATGGAGTTACCCCAGTAGAGGTGCAAACTGACGTTCGATATGCATGCAATGCAAATGGTAACTTCTCATGCCAATCTTTGTAAGTCTCGATCATCTTTTTTGAAATCCTCTTTATGTTCTTATTAGCTGCCTCAACTGTCCCATTCATCTTCGGACGGTATGGTGTCGAGTTATGATGCTTGATCTTGTATTGAGCACATATTTCTTGCATCATCTTACTATTTAGATTCTTGGCATTATCTGAAATAATTTTTTCTGGAAGTTCATATCTATAAATGATCTCTTTTTTTATGAACTTGCAAATCACAGAGCGTGTCACACTTGCATATGATGCTGCCTCTACCCATTTTATGAAATAATCTATCATCACAAAAATGAATTTGTGCCCGTTAAAAGCTTTTGGGGTGATTGGACCAATGACATCCATGCCCCATATTGAGAATGGCCATGATGGTGCCATAACATGTAAAGCAAATGGCGGAGCATGAATCTTATCAGTATATATTTGGCATTTATGACAATTACAAGTATAATCAATGTAATCATTCTTCATCGTCAACCAGTAATATCCTGCTCTCATGATTTACCTTACCATCATATGTCCACTGGTATGTGCCTCACATATTCCATCATACACCTCTTCAATGATTTTCTTCGCTTTAGTCTTATTTACGCACCTTAATAATACTTGATCCTTGCTTCTTTTGTACAGAACATCTTTATCCAGGAAAAAACTCATAGCCAATCTTCGGATGACCTTTTTATCATTTTTTGTTGCTTGTACTAGGTACTGTTGATCTTTAATATACTGTAGGATGTCATAATACCAGGGCTTTCCATCTTCTTCTCTCTCTACATTAGAGCAATAAGCTGGTATATCCTTAACATCTAACTTGATGGGCTGAATGTCAATATTATCATTAATTCGAATCATTGCAGCCAGAGTAGCCAATACATCAGCAATCAAATTCTCTTCTCGAGGTAAATGATCAAACTGGATATCTTTAAATTATTTCATCAACTCTAGAATATACTTATGATACGAAACAAGTTTTGAATCTCTTGTCTTCCATTCTCCTTTCAACTGATATATAACTAGAGCTGAGTCTTCAAATACTTTTAGTACCTTCACTCTTTTATCTATAGCAGCTTGTAAGCCCATGACACATGCCTCATATTCAGCGATATTATTTGTACAATTAAAATTTAATCTCGCTGTTACAAGGCAGTATTGTTTTTCTGGAGAGATCAAAATTGCCCCAATTCATGCCCCAAGGCATTAGCAGCTCCATCAAAGTATATTCTCCAACATTTTTCTCCATGCTCCCTTTTTTCTAGTTGGGAGATATTCATTAAGTCTTCATCAGAGAATTTCAGCTTCATCAACTCATACTTTTCAGTAGCACGATCTGTAAGAAATTCTGCTATAACGTCCCCTTTTATTATTTTTTGGCTTACGTATATAATATTATATTTCGAGAGCATTACTTGCCATCTAGCGATTCTCTCAGACAAAGAAAGCTTCTCAAAGATATACTTAATGAGATCCAGTTTCGCTATGAGCCACGTAGTATGATAGAGCATATACTGTCTAAGTCTTTTGGCAGTCCATGCTAATGCACAACACATTTTCTCCAATGAAAAATACTTGGATTCATATTCTGTGAACTTTTTACTCAGTAAATAGCTCTCTCTTTTCGACTAGCCTCGTCTTACTACCCCGCATACATCCCATTAAACTTTCACATACAGTTAAGTATAAGATTAAAAGTTTTCCTGGAATAGGTGGCACCAATACTGGAGGGTTCGATAAATATTACTTAATTTTATCAAACGCCTCTTGACATTCTTCATTACATTTTTCAAGATTATCTTTACGGAGAAGCTTAAATATGGGATCACATTTGTAAGTAAACTGAGAGATAAATCGAGAAATGTAGTTCAATCTCCCCAGAAAACTTTAAACTTCTTTTGGTATGCTGGAAGGTGACAAGTTTTGAATGGCCTGTATCTTATCGGGATCGACTTCAATTCCTCTTTCACTGACCACAAAGCCTAACAACTTCCCTGACTTTACCCCAAAGGTGCACTTGGCTGGGTTTAATTTGAGCTGAAATTTTCTAAGGCTAGTGACATGATCTTCATCCTCACAAGACTTCGCAATCATATTGTCTACATACACCTCGATCTCTTTGTGCATCATGTCATGAAAAAGTGTTACCATGGCCCTTTGATACGTTACCCTAGCATTCTTTAACCCAAAAGGCATGACTTTGTAGCAAAAAGTTCCTCACATGGTCATAAAAGTAATCTTTTCCATATCATCTACAGCTATTTTTATCTTATTATATCTCGAGAAACCATTCATAAAGGAGAAAATCGAATACTTAGCCATGTTATCTACCAGTGTATCAATATGAGGTAAAAAAAAATTATCCTTTGGGCTAGCCTTATTCAAGTCCCGATAGTCTACACACATTCGTATTTTTTTCATCTTTCTTTGGAACTAGGACTATATTGGCTACCCATTCTGGATACTTAGCCACTTATAGAAAACCTGCATCAAATTGTTTTTTCACCTCTTCTTTAATCTTTAGCAGTATTTCAGATTTCATCCGTCTCAGTTTCTGTTGAATTGGCTTACATTCTGGCTTTAGGGGCAATCTGTGCTCCACTATCTCTGTACTTAGCCCTAGCATATCCTGATAAGACCAAGCAAATATATCTATAAATTCTTGAAGTAGGTCTACCAATCGTTGCCTATTTCTTGATGAAAGTAAAGTGCCCATTCTGACCTCTTTCTTATTCTCTTCATTTCCCAGATTCACTAAGTTCACTACCTTATGATGAGGCTCAATTGGCTTATTTTCTTGTTCAATCATCCTCATTAGGTCTTGAGGCATAACATATTCTTCAGAATTCTATTCATTGTCAAGTTCATCAATGTTAATTGAATTCTCAAAGCTAACCTCTTGATTATTATCATGATTATTTTCATGTTCATTTAAAGACTTGAAATTGAATGAAATGGGATATGTTGGCAAAATGTGCTTAGAAAGATGGAAATAATGAAGACATAAGAAGAAATGAATGAAAATGCATACTTCTTAATTTTTATTAAAAATAATAAATGATAAATGATCCGAAAAAGAAAGATCACCCCAATGCCTTGAGCAATAGCTATTGGGATGTCACAATTACATTGTATTAGTATCAACAGTCACAGGCATCTCGATAGCACCCCAATTATTCAGCTCAAAATTTGGCGGACAAAGGCAAACCCACTCCTCTTGATTAAGCCCCACTTCATCTTCACCTATAGCATTCACATTATGATTCGGCAAAGGATTTCCATCAACATTCGATGTAGTCACCCCTCCCGTATCAAAACAAATCATTCCATCCTTAATCAAACATTGCACTTTGTGTTTCAGGGTGGTGTAATTTTCGATGGAGTGACCAACAATCCCATAATGGTAGTCACAGTGGGCTGTGGGATCGTACCACTTGGGGTAAGGTGGTTTGATGGGTTCCAATTTATTTGGAGCAATCAAATGAATATTGTAAAGCTCCTTATATAATTCCGTATAAGTCATTAGAATTGGGTCAAAAATAAGTTTCTTACGAGTAGTTTGTTGCTCTCGCAAACCACCAATAGGGTTAGTTGGGCGATTTTGGGATCTTGGGGCAGGCTGAGTGTTAGGACTATACATGGTATTTTGAGGTCTATGAAGGGTTTGATATGTTCGGGGGTATGGTGATTGTGTAAATGGTTGGTATGGGTGAAAGAAAGTGTTATTTATAACAGGGTAATATGGTAGATATTCTGGTGGTAGATAGGATGAATAGCCTCCAAATTGCTGTCTATCAAAGCTCACAGCCTGAGCTTCAATTTTTTTTTCTTTAGGACTCTTTTGCTAGATGTTTCATTTCCTTCTAGCTTACCATTCTTGATGGCACTCTCAATGATTTTTCTCAAAATTACCATATCATTAAATTTTTTCGTTGCATTCCCTATCATTTTTTCATAATAGGAAGGTTTTAAAGTGCTAACAAACAACATTGCGATCTCTTTCTCCGTCAGTGGAGGTTATACTTGTGAAGCTATATCTCTCTATCTCTGGGCGTATTTTTTAAAAGAGTCATTTACTTTTTTCTCTAGATTCTGTAAAGACAAACGATCAGGAGCCAAATCGATAATGTGTCGATATTGACTGATGAAGTCATGAGCCATATCGCTCCAAGAGTGAATGTGGGTCTTATCCAACTGAACATACCATCTGACAGCAGAGCCAGTAAGGCTATCATGGAAAACATGCATCAAGAGTTTTTCATCATGAGTATGAGCTACCATTTTCTTGCAATACATGGTGATGTGGGTTTTGGGGTACTTTGTACCATCATATTTTTCAAATTTTGGTACTTTGAACTTATGAGGAATGACCACATTAGGGACTAAACAAAGTCCAGCAGTATCAATTAAACTATAAAAACTAATTCCTTCCACAGCCCGTAGCCTTTGCTCTAGCATACTAATATTGGAGCTTTCCTGAACTTCCACTCTTATCTTTTTTTTTCCTTCTCTGTTAAATCATCTAGATCAAAAATTAGTTCTGCTGCCTTTTCAATGAAGGCGGAATTTACATAGCTATTATACTGCCCTGGATTGGAAGTTGATGGCATTCCAAGATATATTGGATATGCAAAGTGTTGTGACGAAACCTCTTGAGCAGACTGGACTTGAGGTGGGCCAAAATCGAGAGGATATAAAGGGTCAGCCACCTCTTGCAATGGGGGAACTTGTTGGCTTGTATTTTCTTCAACTCTTTTTCCCTTATTCATCTTATTGAGAGCATCCAAAATTTTGCTCAACTCACTTTCAATCTTCTCTTGTGCTTTTTCTATCTTTTCGAATCTATGAGAATTTTTTTGCTCCATTTGTCTTGCTCTGGATCTTGTGTTGTATCGATGGGTAGGGTTCTCACTAGATGGAGCTATCCTTGAACCTTGAGTACCATACTTATAATTAGAAATGTTATGCTATGCTTTATGTATGATGCTTTGATGCACGAATGAAATGCTTATTTTTCTGAATGAAATCTAGTATGAAATGGATGCAAATGATTGTGTTAAACATGATCATGAAAATAATGCAGATGCATACAATCAGATAAACAACATAGTTAGTTCCATGGATGAAATGAAAGTGATGCTGATGCATAATGTTACATATGATAATGAAAATGATACATAAAGTTAAACAATCAAAATGATTAGATAAACATATTTTTTGTGTCTTAATTTCAATGTATATCTATCATTGGGTAGAAAGGGCTCTATCTTAGGTTTAGACACTCTTAAGGTTCACTATATGCGGTTTTAAGGTCAAAGTCTAAAGGTCTTCAAATTGTTCCTTACATCCTTGTCCATCACAAACTAGTAAGGTACCCTAATCCTCACCCATTACAGGCTACAAGTGGAAAAGGTTCAATTTAAGTGAGAGTATTTCGTTAGCTACTACGTAGGCATTAGACCTCACGAAAGCAATAGGTATTTTACTCCCTCCTAGAGGGACAGAGCTCAGGTGTAGAGCTCATGTTATGCACATGCATATGAATGACATAATTAACAAGGTAAATAAATAGGAATGAATAATAACACATATATACAACAAGGTTCACTTTTATTAAGCTTTTGGATAACACAAATTATTTGCTGGCCTAACTCTCAAAGTCCTCAATGGAGTCGTCAAGCTGTCATAACGTCTAGATCCAATGATCTATCTCTAGACATTAACTTTTAAGAGTCGCCACTAAATCTGTCCTTTCAGAGAACACCTAAGTTTAAGGGTCCCTAAAAGAATAGGTTCATGTTTACTAACCAGAACAGGGTTTGGGAGTTCGGTTACATGTGAGGAAGGTTATAGCACCCTCACAAACACCTATCAAAAGATGGTACCAGCTTAACTTTGTGTTATCCAATGAGCCTTAAAATTTTACCAAGTAATTAATTATTGAAAATCATTCTCAATTGACTCTAATACTTTTAGCAAAAAATTAAAAAAATTCCCTCACCTCAAGAGTATGCAAGAAAAACTACTGTTTCACTTGCAGAGGCTCCATCGTCGGATTATTTAAAGAAAAATCAAAATCAAAATAAAAAGGAAGGAAAGAATGATTGTTTTTGTGCAGAAAAATTGATACTTTCAACTTTTCCCAAAAAAAATTCTTTTGAAACTTTAATATCGAGGAAAATTGATACTTTCAACTTTTTCTCAAAATTTTATTTTTTTGAAAATTTATTTTTAAAAAAAATTGATACTTTCAACTTTTTCCCAAAAATATTTTTTTGGAAACTTTTATTTTCGAAGAAAATTGATACTTTCAATTTTTCCTCAAAAATTGATTTTTTTAAAAATTTATTTTTAAAAAAAATTGATACTTTCAACTTTTTCCCAAAAATATTTTTTTGGAAACTTTTATTTTCGAAGAAAATTGATACTTTCAATTTTTCCTCAAAAATTGATTTTTTTAAAAATTTATTTTTAAAAAAAATTGATACTTTCAACTTTTTCTCAAAAATATTTTTTTGAAATTTTATTTTTAAGGAAAATTGATGCTTTCAACTTTTCTCAAAAAATGTTTTTTTGAAACTTTGATTTTCAAGGAAAATTGATACTTTCAACTTTTCCTCAAAAACCCTTTTTTGAAAATTTATTTTTAAGGAAAATTGATACTTTCAACTTTTTCAAAAAAAAATTTTTTTGAAATTTTATTTTTAAGAAAAATTGATACTTTCAACTTTTCCAAAAAATATCTTTTTTGAAATTTTATTTTTAAGAAAAATTGATACTTTCAACTTTTCTCAAAAAATATTTAAAATTGAAACTTTGATTTTCAAGGAAAATTGATACTTTCAACTTTTCCTCAAAAACCTTTTTTTGAAAATTTATTTTTAAGGAAAATTGATACTTTCAACTTTTCTCAAAAAATCTTTTTTTGAAAATTTATTTTTAAAGAAAATTGATACTTTCAACTTTTTCCCAAAAATATTTTTTTTATTTTTATTTAAAGAAAATAGAATAATAAAACAAAAAAAAGTAAAACAAAAATAAAAATAAAATAAAGATAAAAAGAATATTAAATAAACCTAATCTAATAAATAAAATTAATTAATTAATTAAAAAAAAACTTAGAGCGGCTTGGAGTACGGCTCGGCTTAGCTCAAGGAAGAAAAACGGCTTAGAGAAGCGGCTTGGGACCTCGGCTCGGCTCAACTATCGGCTAGGAGGGGAGAAGACACGCGCGAGTCAGAAAGCGGATCGACGTTCGGATCGAGTCGGATCTCGACAAAACGCGTGGATCCTCTAGGTCACTTAAGGCAAAAATGACGTCGTTTTAGGAGGGTATATAAAGCTCTTCCCTCTATTTTTCGACAGAAACCTTTTCTCCTCTCTCTCTCTCTTCTTCTTTTTTCCTCTCGTTTCTCTCTAAACGGTCGAAGAACTTCGGTTGAATGTTCACCACATTCTGAAATTTTTCATCGAAATCTGGGTTTTTTGTCGAAAGTTCGTCAAAAAGTTGGTCGATTTCTGGGATCCTTCATCGAAAACTAGGTAGCTCGCCGAAAACTTTAAAGTTGGCTGGAATCGTCACCAAAAAATTTAACCTTCGTCGAAAAAATCACCGAAATATGAAAATTTTTCAGAAATTTCCAGAAAAATTTTCGCCAAAAATCTCTAAAAAATTATTTCCAATTCCCATAGCTATTCTAACACTTCTCAACCTTCTTTTAGCCTTTAAAAACTCTTTTATATGCCTCTTTTCTCTCAAATCAGTAGCTTTTTGCTCACTATTTTTTTTGTGTCTTTTGCTTCTGTATTGTACCTATTTATAGGGATTGATCAGAAGAGTTTCTGATCAATCCCTACTCTTTTTTTATGGGGATTCAATCTTTGAATCCAATCTAGACTCTAATTGAATTCCCATTCTCGGTAAGATTCTTCAACAGAATTCAATCTCAGCCCCAAAAAAAGGAAAAAAAAGAAATCTGATAAACGAGAAAAAAATCAGATAAACGAAAAAAGAAAAATAATAGATAATTAAAAATAATAATAAGATAAATCAAAAATACTACAAGATAAATAAAAATTATAATAAATAAATTATAATAATAAATATATAACTAGATAAATAAAATACATATATAGATATTAACAGAAAATAAATAAATAAATAAATAAAGATATACATATATTAATACATAGTAATAATAAATAAATAATAAATACATAAAATACAAAATAAAAAAAAATAAAAATAAAAATACACAATAAAAAAAAATAAATTGGGCTTACCCATTTGGACCAGGCCCAATTGATCCGGGCCTGAACCAAATTGGATGTCTATAGTATAACTTGATCACAACAGCATCTGCATCATTTAAAAAAAATTAGAGCTTTTCGCGTCTACACTCAGATCTTCTTTGTCAACTTTTTCTTCACTAGCATTTAAACTAGTGTAAAAGTTTTGACTAATGTATCCATTTACATATAAATGAGAATACATCAAAGAGTGATCTTTGTCCATTCTCTCAACCCTAATTAAATAATTAGAAAGGTCAAAAAAAATATAACTCTTAGTATATTAAATTGAAATATAAGCAATTAAAGTCCTAAAAAGTAATTATTTGTATTTAACACACACATGTATGCACGCACGTATGTTTTGGAGGCATGTACATGAACAAAGGCTCAAAAGTTACATAGTTTGAGTGGATAATTTTTAAATATAGCCATCAAAACCTTATCAATTTGAGATTTTACTCAACAAATTCTCCAACAAAAGTACATAAGTAATAATATTTTGTTTAAAGTTTGAGAATTTGCTTTGAGATTTTACTTTGAGATTATGCTTTTATTGCAATAACAACGAAATGCCTATTTCTAGTTTAAATAAACAAAAAATAATTGCCCATTTTAGTCCAAAAAAAAGTAAGCAACAACATAAAATTTCAACATAAATTCTCCAATACAAGTACGTATATAATAATATTTTATTTAAAGTTAAAGAATATGCTTTGATATTTTAGTTTGTGCTTATACTTTTATTGCAATAATAAAGAAATGCCTATTTCTAGTTCAAATAAATAGAAAAAAAAATTTACCCATTTCAATCCAAAGAAAGTAAGCAACATGAATACAAAATTTCAACACAAATTCACCAACACAAATACATATGCAATAATATAGTGTTTAAAATTTGAGATTGAGATTTTACTTTAAGATTATACTTTTATTGCGATAAAAAAGAAACGCATATTTCTAGTTCAAATAAACAACAAAAAAAAAAAACCATTTCAAGCCAAAAAATGAAATTTCAACACAAATTCAGTCCAAGAACACAAAATTTCATCACATGTTCACATCTCCTAGTTAATACCTATGTAAGGAATGAAGGATGGCAAAAACCACCCAGAGAGAAAGAGGGCAAGGCAAGGCGCATGAGAAAGAGAAAGGAACAACCAACAGAATGATAAGGGAGAAGGAAACAACGAAAAGGGAAAAAAAACTGGTGGCAGAGGGAAAAGGAACTAGCGGTATGACTTCACAACGGAATGGCAACGACGATCGAATAGGCGAGGAGAAAAGAGGAAGAGAGGAGATGGCAGGTGGGGCTTTTAGAAATTTAGGGTCTCTGTCGAAAGAGGAAAAAAAGAATTGAGGATTTTGATTTTAGTTGCTTTCACCGATGGATTACCGACGGAATAATCCAAAATTTTTAATTGCTTTCACTGATGGATTACTGATGAAAATTCCATCGGTAATCTAAAATTTTTAATTAATTCCATTTATTTTATATTGAAAAATTTTTTAGTATTTTTTTAGAAAATTCTTTATCTAAGAAAAAAATCTGCCAATAATCCGTAGGTTTTACCAATGGATTTTTTCCTTCGATAATTTTCGTGCCAATTTCCCAAATTCTTGTGCCATCATCACATACAGAATATCGACAAATTTTTTTTCTGTCAGTAAATTCCATCAATATTCTATTAGAATTTCGTCGGTAATTTCATGATAATTTTATATTTATTATCCATTAGTAAATACTGATGAAAAATTTTCATCGGTAAAAATCCATTAGTGTTGAACAATTTTCTTGTAGTGATATAAAGATAAAGAGATTCAAAGATAGATTAGAATTAAAAAAATGATATATTCTGATTATTTTCTCGAGAAATATATTAGAATCTATTGCTTTCCACATCATTAAAGAAAAAATAACCGGAAAATTCTAGTCAAGTAAAGAAAACCAAGGTGAGAAAAGAGATAAATTAAGGGACATAATGGAACCTTAATACTAATAATCGAATAAATGCTGATTTCTAATTGTCAAAATGAGAAAATAAGAGGAGAGAAGATTTTTGCTGATTGTCCATGCTGATGACCAATTCTATACATCTGCATCACATTTAAAAATCTGTTGAATGGCATCTCAGAGTTGGTAGAATTAAGGAACTGCATCCAAATTTTGAGAGTGTTAAGAAAATTTCCCTTAAACTTTTCTTATTTTTTAATTTTTGAAGCGTTCATAAACGGCCTGCCTAAATGTATGTAGATCCGCCTCTGTATATGATATTTAAAATCTAAAGTTTCACTTGATAATATCTTACCTTAAAGGAAGTTTGTCAAGATTCAAATCTCACAATAAGCATAAATATTTTTTATTTTTTATCAATATAATTATGTGATCTGTTGATGAAGTGTTGGATTTTAATTTTAGTAATCATAATTCAAATTCTGATAATCTTAAACATCAAATATATATATATATATATATATAAATGAGAGATAATTCTCTTTTATACCTTATGGATCTCATTCATTGATCATAAAATGTGAACCCAAGAGTTTTAAGTTGATTGTTACAAAGATGAAAAAGAAAATTGAATTGGCGCCGCAGAAAGGTGTGATTTTGAGATAAAAATTTACCCCACATGGTTAGAAGGGTAGGAGAAAATAAATTGGAGGTCCAACCTCTTCTTTATCAATTTTAAGCCACCAACTTCTTTATGATGATGTTGCCATTAGATTAACATCGGTTTATAATTCAACCTCCTTATGATATCAATTGTTTATTAGGACTTCAATAATATTGCTTTATAGCTCTTAAACTCATCACAAAAAAATTCTCATTGCACATCATAAGTATTCTGTTAAAAAAGTTAATAATGTAAAAAAGTAAATACAATCACATTAAATATAAAAATACATATATAATAGTTTCAAATAACTAACATTAAATATAAAAATAGATAAATACAAATGAATTCATGTACAAGGAAATTGCTTTGTTTTTACATCAAATATTGCTTTGTTTTTACGTAAAGATTTCATGTTTGAAACGTCTTAATTAACCTTCTCCAGCAGAAAGAGAAATGTCCAAGCCTTCTTGCTATCAATCATGTTGGAGGAAGCATTTTTTTCTTTTCAAATATTATATAGTATAATCATAATATAAATCATTTTTATTTCTCTTTTTTATTAAAAGAAAGTGGTGGCCATTTTCATGAAAATTTTGAAGTCCACTCACTAATTTTCTACATCATTTTATTGCCAACACTTAAAAAATAAGCTTTACCAAACTGATAAATGAGTTAATTGCTACTCTCATTAATTTACACATAAAAACAAAAAATCTCCAATTTCCAGTTAGTTTTTCAGGTCAAATCATGTACTTGTGAATTGTGATTCAATTATTAAACCTTTCAACATCATTTTGCATGAATAATATTGTGCATATGCCTGTCTAACTTCGCACGTTGCCACCAACCCACCAACTTCATCATGTAAAGCTTCAATGTGATGGTTGCTGCATAAGGTATGACGCTTTCAAAATCTTTAAATTGTTCACATATTATGGTATTAATGGAATGATAATTGTTCCAAAATTTCTTGTGTCTTGACAACTCATTTTCTTTTGGCTAGTTTTAGTTATAAAAGAGAGTTGTTAGGCATTGGTTAAGATGATAGAAAGAATTATGTAAATAAATAAATAATACATTGTTCATAAATAAATTTGGTAATAGACTTATTTAAAGATTGGGCTATCCACTCAAAGGACTTAAACAAAAATATTAAGCAAGTCATACAAATTTAGGCAAGAAAAATCTGCTTAAAAAACATGTCAAGCCCTGATTTCAACATTAAGACGACAACTACATAATATATAATTATATATAATATTTTTTTTATTTATATTATGTAAAGAGTAAATATGTATAATGTTGTAAGTTTAAACATTGCAAATATGTTGTGTTACCTATGTTTTAAATCTTAATAAAAGAAAACTACAAATTTTAAAAGTTAAATAAACATATCATCTTTTTCTTTTTCTTTTCTTTTAAAAATTATATGAAGAGTCCTCGTCTGACTTTGGCTATACCATTTAATGATTACACAAGTTTGGGTAGAAATAAACTCTTATAATTGGGTTGAATCTAATCTAAACAAACATGTATATTATTAACATTTTATTGATATTCGACCCAAATGATTTAACTCAATTTATGGACAGATTTACTTGTAATAATGTTGAATTAATTTTTTTTTAAATAGCATCTTAATTAATAATGATTATACACATCCTAATTAATAATGACTAAAAGCATCCGTTAGCATGATTAAAAAAAAATTAATCTACTTAATTATAAAAAAAACTTTCAAATTTTTTTATAACATTTTACTAATTAAAAAATTATCTTAGAATCTTAATCTTACATTTCTTTGGTGAAGATTTTTTTTATTTGAAGAATGAGATTGGAATCATGTTCTTTAAAGAGAGAGATACATATATCAATTGCTAAATCATATGCTCAAGCACTATTTGTTGAAGTTATTAACTACTCGAAATTTTAAATAATGCTTAATTTATTTTATATCTTTACATTGGTAAAATAAACTATAACTACGTTTATATTCAAAACTAAATTAGAGTCAAGAGGAAAAAATATTGGTTTAGAGTAGAGAATAAAGAGGAGAAAAGAAGTTCCAAAACCAAGTTCACCTAACTTCAATTCTCTCATTATTTCCTCAGCAGTTTGATGAAAAGGACTGAACAGAAACATCACCTTTTCCAATCAAAATAAAGAAGACCCATTGCAATTCATGCATATATATATATATATATATATATATATATATATATATATATATCTTATATCTTAACAGAGGGAGTTAAAAGTTGTTTTCACATTTCAATTTCTGGCCCCATTAGCATTGCCATGACAAACCCATTCATAGGATTGTGAATTTGTAGTTTTCTTCGGTTTGAAAAAATGAAGATTATTTTTTGTTATTTGAATGAGTTAATAAAAAATATATTTTGTTATTCGGTTATTTTTTAAAAATTTATTTTTTTAAATAATATTGATATGATTATTAAAATATTAAAAATTATTTATTAATTTTCAAACATAATTATAGTTTTAATAATAATACTAAAATATTATATTAATATAAAATACTTAAAATAAAACTATTTATTATTATTAATATCTATTTATATTAACATTTTAAAATATTTAAAATTGTATTATTATTCTTAAAATAATATTATATTAACATTATAATATTTAAAATAGAAATATGTTAAATTAAAATATCGAAAGACTTTTAATATTAATATTTTAATTTTTAATTAAAATTAAATAAAAATATTTTTATTAATATAATAATATTTTAGATCGGATTAAATTAAATTCAACTATAGAATATCATGCCAAAGTTTGCATTGAGAAAAACGATAAAAACATTTAAAATTAAATTATTAGAAGACTTTTAATACTAATATTTAATATTTTTTAAATAAATATAATTTTTTATTAATGTAATAATATTTTGGGTCAAGTTAAATTAAATTTGAGCTTAAAAAATTATGTTCAATGTCAGCTTAAGTAAAATTATGTTCACATTTCAAAAGGAAAAGGTAACTTTTAAAAAAATAGCCATATTTTTTATTGAACAATAAATTATTTTTTATTGATCAGTCAATTTTGTTGCCAAACAAACACAGAATAAAAAAATCATTTTCTATAAGTAATTTTTCACAAAATAAATGAAGGCTTAAAATTTCAACTTTTGTGAATTGGGTCTCTTCTTGTTATCATTAAACTTTAATAGAAAGTCGTTGTAGGTACTTAACATAAATATTTCCGGTTATCAAAATAAGATTGAATGTCACGATAAAAATATAAATAAAAAATATTTTTGAGACATTCAAAAGAAAAAGAAAGAACAAAAAATGAGACAATGAGACTATCACAATTAAAATAAATAACAAAGCATCTTGAACTTGGAGTTTTGCTCAAATGATTCATCCATTTTTTTGGTTTCCAACAAGGTTAGTACTTGATCTCAAACACTTGCAATTTTTTTTTCTCAATTTCTCTTAAATCTTAGCCTTCTTTGTATTAAAAAAAAAATTCTTTGAAAAGATTAAGAAAAATATGCTTCCAAGTTCAAGATTTGAAAAAAAAAAATACACAATTATTACTAAATTGTTTTAATGGTTTTGGAACCATTAGATGATCTTAAAAATAAAAGGAATTGTTACCATTTTTTTTATTATGCATGATTGGTCATCTAAAAAAAATTTTACCTTTTTAATAAAATCCTAAAATGGATTAAGATTATTTATAAAGAAAATTTTTGGGTCTACAAAAAAAAAAAAAATTGGGTTTGACAATACAATTACATGTGAAAAAATATTAGTACTCTCACAACATTCGTTTTTTTTTTAAATTGTACCAATTATTCATATATCATCCTTTTTACATTAATAAATTGATCTTAATTTTGAAATTTAAAATAATATCCTTAATTTTTTATTTTCACAAAATGTTTTCTTTTTATTTTCTCAAAAAAATATTTTATTTAGGAATAAAATAAAATTTTTTACTTTGAAAAAATTTTCTAAATTCCACAACATGTAGATGAAATTTTTAAAAAAAAATTCCTCTACTTGATAATTTTCATAGTAATTCTTCAAATTGAAAGTGAAACATCATCATAAAAATAATTGCCAGAAAACACTGCAACATCTAGATAAAATCTCAAAAATTATTTTCACTTTGTGATATCATCTTATATATATATATATATTTATATATATATATATATGTATGTATGTATTAAAAGAAAATTGCATTTCAAAATTTCTATCTTAAAATTTTTCACTTGCCTTTAATAAATAAAATACATAGGGTATAATACGAAGTAATAAATGAATGATGAAAAAAAAAATGATGCAAGTAATCAATCTTAATTTTGGCCCTTGTTTCACTTTTGGAAGAAATCTCATATTTTAAACCAAAATCTTATTTTGAAATAAATCAGAAATTTTTAGTCTCAAAATTTTTTTAAAATTTCCAATATCTAAATGAAATTTAAAAGAAATATCATTTCATTTGAAAAACTTTTCTAATTGTTTCTCAAAATAAAGATAATATTTCTTAATAAAAAAATAATTATTTAGACCCTCCAACGTCTAGGTAAAATCATCAAAATTATTTTTATCTTGAGACAATATCCTATATTTTCTCTCCGAAAAACCTTTTTATTAAAATTATCATTTTAACATTTCATACCATCAATAAATTAAGGCATATGTTGCAATATAAAATAAATAAACAAGTGATACAAACAAAAATTTAAACTATGCAAATAATTTAATTTAATTTTGCTATTTTATTTAAATCTGTCATTCTTATTATTTAAAAAAAAAAGGTTTTTATTTGGAAAGAAAATGAAAATCTTTGGTGTTAAAATTTTTTTTCTAAATTCCCCAATGTTAAAGTAGAATTTAAAATATTTTTTTTTACTTTAAAAAACTTTTCAAAATCATTTCTCAAAAAAAAAAAGATAATATTTTTTTTTGTAAAAAATAAATTTAAATTTCCTCTAACATTTAGGTAGAGTCTTCAAAAGTATTTTTTAGTTAAAATATCTTCTTATCCTTTGTCTCCAAAAATCTTTTATTTAAATTATTATTTTTAGCATTTCACATCCTTTATCAATAAACAAAATGCACATACTGTAATATGAAGTAATAACCAAATAAATAGATGGTGCAAACAAAAAAATTAGCGAGACAAAAAATTAATTTTATTTTCCTCTTTTTAAAAAAATCATTCATTTTTATTATTTTATTTATATGTATGTATATTTTTAGAATAGATATATATTATTGAATAAAAGGTAAGTTTTTGGGTTGAAAAAAATTTTCTTAACACTCCAACTTCTAAGTAAAATTTAAAAAATTTACTTTTTTACTTTAAAAATTCACATTTTAATTCTTTTAAATGAAGATAATATTCTTTTATAAAAATAATTGTTTGGATTCTTTCCAACATATAGACAAAGCCTCAAAAATTATCTTTATTTAAAAATATTGCCTCTTTTTATTTTAAAACCAATAATTATTCATTTAAAAATTTAACAACAAAAATCATATCTATTTAAAACAATACTTACTTTTTAATAAATAAAATGCAAATAAAATACTAATGGGGCCAAAGCAATCCTTTTTCATCAAGTCAACCCCACTAAGTGTCACATTTGTACTATATTCATTTTGGGCCATTGATCTCTTTATAAGGAGGTGATTACTTAATCATTAGGCTTGAAAAGAAAGGGAGGGATTATGGTAGCCTTTGAATGAACTTTGATAAGAGGGCTAAAAGATCATTGCTTGGCTTTTAAATTCATCATATAGGGTTGGCAATAAATAGGAGGAGGCAAGAAGCAAAAAGTGGCATCAAAGGTAGTATAAAATTAAGAAAAAGAATATATATATATATATATATATATATACACACACAAGATAGCTTGGAAGGTATAATTCTTTCCTCACCTCCATGCATTTTCATGTAAGTTCCATAATCATTCATATAGTTGTCTTTTAAATTTTTTATTTTTCAAGAGGAAATAACTCTTCCCCTAGTTGTTCTCTTCCATATTTCCAACTTTGATTCAATAAATTCAACCAACCAAATCAATGGCATGGTTTGAAGTAAGGTGAATTAAAAATCAACATAAATCCACCATGGAAGTTTCGGCCCATGCTTTTCCATAGCTTGGCTAAACTTTCCTTTGGTTGTTTCTTGTATATTGCTTGCTTGGATTAATGTATTATGTTGTAATTGTGGTTATATTGATGTTTATTTTCATGATAGTCTATTACTTTGATGAGCTATGTTGATTGTTTGGCAAGTATGAATGTTTTTAACATTTTCTTTCTTAGTAGTTTCTTACATGTTTGATAAAATTCCTTTAATAATAAAAGGCCTTTATGAGTTAGTTTTCTAAATGTCATGTCTTAGCTAAAGGAAATACTACTTATGAGACTATCCTTGAATTATTTCTTTTTAATTTTATTTTTTTATGAAAAATAATCTCATTATTTGAAATTATGTTACATGTTTCACAATGAGAATATGAGTTGAGAAATTATTCACTCTTTGAATGTACAATTAGCACACATATTTCTGTTTAGGCCACATAGTATAATATCAATTAATCAGAGCATAATTTTTATTTTATACGAATGGAGAATATTAAATAAATAATCAGTTAAAAAATAAAATATATTAACTGATTAAGTGAAAAATCCATAAAAAAAAAGATTTGCAGACAACACAGGTAAAAATATAAGAAAACATGTGTTTTTATAGTTTTAAAAAAATATATTATAGCTTATTTGAAAAAAAAAATCATATCTTATAGAGTAAATAGTATATTTAGTGAAATAGTACCTATCATAAGAAAAAAAATGTTAATTCTATAGCAATAATTGGCTAATAAAAAAATTAAATTAATAGTATGAAAAAATACATTTAGTTCAGTGGGACATTAAAAAAAATTATATAACTAAAAAATAATTTATATCTACTTAATCAAAATTAAAATTAATTTGAATTCAAATTATTTAAAAATCTAACTCAATAAATTTAAAATTAAACAAGTTTAATTTTAAATTTTAATAATTTATCTTCAAAACCACTTAAATTTAATCATTTAAATTCAAATAATTTGATCATCCAATTTAAAACATCAAATTTAAAATAATTTGAAATCAAAATAATTCACCATTAAAAGATCATGAAACAACTCAAAAATTTTCTTTTTAATTCGTTAGGTGGCCAGTTGTCAACTATACTTGTAAGTAATGATAAATTATTGGATCAGTGTAATTTCAATAAACTCAAATCATTAAGTAATGAGGGAGCTTTTGTTGTACTTTTATCAATCATAGGTTATTGGTTGGTTTATTGACTTTGTTATAATAAATATCCATTCTGAATTTTTGATCTTGACTTTAATGTAATTGTTAAAATATTATTCGTTTTATAAAAATTTGGTAATGTGAAGTAACCATATTCGCCCCAAACATTGTGATTACAAATTATTAGATATGAAAAAGAAATTGTAAATTAGACTTCACAATTTAAAATATAATATAACGATATGATATATATATAATATAAAAATATATATAAAAATAATATGATTTAAAATTTTAATAAAAATTATATATATTTAATTAAAATATATATTTTATAATTTTTATATCGATATAAATTATGACATATAATTTTTATATAAAATATCATAAAATATATAAATTATTAATTTTTACGTAACACGAATAAATAAAATTATTAAACCTATTGCAAATAAATATGTACTTGATTGAGATTAATTGATTCTTGTGGATAAGCTTTCTTTAATTTTGGTTTTACATAAAATTACTCTTGAACTTACTTGATTTTGGAGGTTAAATCCTTCAAGATATTATATATATATATATATATATGTATATATATCAATATGAGTTAAAATTTACCTACCCCTAAGTACAAAAATGAATAAATAATAAAACCTATAAATGAACTTTTCTTTTTTCCTTTGTTGTCATTTAATGAGCTTTAAGGGCTATTTGACTTGATTGAAACTTCAATAAGAAGTGTTATTTGAGTAAATTATTTTTAAAATGTTGTAAGAAGAAAAAAGAAATGAAATGTTAAATTAAGAAAAAAATATTTTGTTAAGGTAATATTTTATACATTAATTTTTATTAAATTTATATTTAATTAATTTACTAATTGGATATTCATAATTTTTATTAAAATTATGAAAATATAAATTTATGATACATTAAAACTTAATAAATATCCTCTAATAAAAAAATCACAAATGTATAAAATTTATACATATAAATTATAAGCATACATGGATGAATAAACAAAAAATTAAATTCATTAAACTCAAACCATAAATTTTAAAATAAAGAAAAAAATGTTAAACTAAATTTTGATTAAAGGGTCAAGTAAAAGTTTTGAAATTTTAAAATCTTAAATTTAAATTTTATTGTGTAAGAATTTTAATGTTTAATTAAATAATTAATTATTTATTTATTTATATAATAATTAATTATTGAATTGATTATATGAAACATAGGAGTTAAAGCTGTTATTGCAAAGTTAATACAAAGAAAAAAAAGTGAAAGAAAAGAAAGTAGAGTTTTAAAATGCTGTCACCGTCAGTTTAAAAGAAAGAAAAAACAAAATCAAGTGAAAGAAGAGAAGAAAGTGGAGTACGGCAGGGCAAGGCTTTACTATGTTTCCAAGCCTTCGGCCTAATAATTAAAGAGTTTTGAAAAAAAAATAAAAAATTTGATTTTAAATTAATTTTTTTATTTATATTAAAATTTTATCCTCTTGATGTAATAAAAATTTTTTAATATTAATAATTTGATAATTATATAGTAAAAATAAATAAATAAATTTATTAAAACTAAAATTTAGCTGCATTAGTTGTTAAAAGTACTTTCACTTGAAATTACAATTTGTAATCTCAGCTTTTGATTGTGTGAAAGCTACTATACGCTTCTCACATAAGTTTTTTAGACATTCCCAAACACTTTGTTTATGGCTTTTAAGTTGAGTAACTCTTAAAAAAATTGGCCAAACAGTCACTTAGAAATTTATCCATTTAAACCAATGAGATTTTCATTTAATGGTAAAGAGAATATCTTAAAATTTTGAGATTTTAAGTTTAAATTTTATTATGTGTAAGTTTGGTTATTCGGTGAACTTAAATTTTATTAATTAATTATTTAATAATTAAATAATTAATTATATGGACATAATACTTGATTACGAGTATAGTTTTTTAAAAAAATTATTTAGTTAAAGCATTCAAATATTTGATTCCAATTAAAAATATGAATGTTAATAGATATGGTATGAGATAAGTAAAATATTCTTCATTTCTATATCTGATTTTTTATATTAAATAATCCTCATACCTATTTCTAATGGCTATGTCAAATATATCATCATCCCCGTTTTACAAGTATTTAATAAGTACGGATAATTTTTATATTTTTAATTTTTTAAAAAAATAAAAAATATTTTTTAGCTTCTTTATTTTATTTTGAAAATTTTATATTTTTGTATAAATAAATATTAATATGTGTTTTAAATAAAAATATATTAATTTTAATTAATTTAAAATAAAATTTTATATTATTAACTAAGAAATTTATTCTGTTTTTAAAACCACTCACATTATCGACTCTAATCTTCAAAATTTAATACTCATCTTTGTTGGATAAAAAATTATATTCCCTATCAAATTTAGATTAGATTAATATCTCTAATTAAAATCTAAACATAATTCAAATATTTAGCTAGATACATGTTAGGAACTTATTTACAATTTGTGAAATTCGTGTTTAACATGGATGAAATAAAAATAACATTATCCAAGTTTTGGGAAAAAAAAACTTTCAAAATATTATTACAAAGATTGAAAAGAAAAAGAATAATTAACCAAAAGTTAGCTCCGTTGATATGATTTATATATTCTAGTGATAAATTTGATTTATGCATTTTAGTAAAAAAAAAAATAATAATAATTTATCTTAAAATAAACAAAATTGATCCAAATTTAAAAATTTTATTTAATATATATGAAACTTGAATGTAGTTAATCTCAATTTGATTATAAAAACTAATAACTCCTAAGATAAGCTTAATTAAATTAAATTTTAAATAATTTAAAAAATTATTTAAAATTATTTAAAATCTAATTGATTTGATGTTAAAATTTAATAATTTAAATTTAAATAAATTTATATTCAAATGACAAATTAAAAGTATTCAAATTTAAAATGACCTCGATTCAAAATAATCCAATCTAAACTTATTTAATTCGTGTAATTATCAAATAAAATTTTATCCTATAATTTTAGGATTGGAGGAACCTACTCCCGAAGTTGTTGATTAAAAAAAGAAGGGTTAGTTGATGAATATTAGTAAAAAAAAAGCCACTGCATTGTAATTCGGTGATGCATCGAGAAAATCAAGAAGGTTAAAAAAAAAGGAGTTTGTCCTTTATCGTCCCCAAGAGAAAACGAAACAGCTAACACCAAGTCAGAGGTCCACCGACATACAAACAAAATAACTCTACCCCCCGCATGTGCCCAAACCAACCACAGGCTTCCCACGTGTGACTTCATTTTTAAAATTTTTAAGTTTTAATCCAAAAAAATTCAAGAGCTACTCAACTAATATATACATTAGATCCCAGAATTATCCTTTTTATGTTATATTTATTTTATATTAAATATATGTAAAATAAAATTTGTTATGTTAAATTATATTTAGAAATTAAATCTAAAATATATTTTTTATTTTTATTAAATTTATATATAATTTTTATTAAAATTTTAAATTGATTTATTTTTATAAAATTTTTATATCTGCTTAAAATTATTATATCTTTCTTACTAACATAAAATAAAAATTAATTAAGAAATGGTGGGTGAAAAAAAAATAAAGAAATGGTGAAAAGACAAAAGTTGGTACTGAGTAGGTCCTTAGTTTTCTTCATAGATAGATTCGGTCTTTTCAACAGATCCTTCAGTCTCGTATTCCTAAGCCTGCTTCACTCTTCACTCTTCACTCCCATATGGTTTCACTTTCTTTTGTTTCAAAACTTTCAAATAAAAATTATATAATATAAAAGATTTTCCATTCTTGCACCTTGAAGAAAGTTGGTTCTTTTCTTACATTCTTACAAAGGTACATCTTTTTTTTTTAATGCAAAAATAAAATCCTTTGGTAAGATTGTTTTTGTGGGGTAGGTTTGAGTGGTTGTTCAAACTTTGAAATTGTGTGTTTTCTTTGTTTACTCTTTTAAGTTATATGTAATAATATCAATAATGCATGATTAAGACATATCTTTTCTCTTTTCTTTTGTTACTTGTTTCTTGTGTTTGGTTTAATGGGTTTTCTTGCTTTAGATCTGTTTCTGTTTTTTCTTGTGCAAAATGCACAATCATTGTCATATTGTACATTCTGATAAATGATTCAGTTTTAATGCTGTTTGGTTGCTGAAAAAAAAAAGTTTTTAAAGAGTCTTCAAGTTTACATCACTTTGGCTTTTAACTGCATTAAATGGTACCCTAATAATGATTATTGACAATAAAAGTGACAGCTCATGGAAACTGTATGAAATATGTTGTTTTCTTCCTTTTGCTCAGCATCCAGATGGAGGTGATGGGTTATAATTCTTGCTCATAGTTTTTGTTCCTTTGATTTTGCAGGTTTTTGTGTTTCAAGTTGAAAGCTTTCCTAGAAGTGCCTAGTGTTAAACTGTTAGTCAAAAAGCTATAATCTTTTTATCCTTTTGTCTTCCTTCACTTATTTTTATTCTTCCTTAGTTAGAGATTTGAACCTTCAGTACTCAAACTGCCCCCTGCTTTTGCCTTTTTGAGCTTTGAACTGTTAATGCTGTAGCAGTTAAGTTTTTGGTGGCCCTGTATCAAAATTCTAATTTTTTCTGATAACCCTTGTTGTCTCTTGCAAAACTGTTGAGTGTTCTTTAGAAGAAAGATGCAGAAGCCTCCACAATCAGTAGACTTTGCCCTGAAGGAAACCTCGCCCAACATTGGGGCAGGAGCTATCACGGGCGATAAGCTTTCGTGTACCTATGATCTCGTTGAGCAAATGCAATACCTCTATGTTCGAGTTGTCAAGGCGAAGGATTTACCTGGAAAAGATGTTACTGGTAGTTGTGATCCCTATGTTGAGGTTAAACTTGGAAACTACAAGGGAACTACCAAACATTTCGAAAAGAAGAGCAATCCTGAATGGAATCAAATATTTGCTTTCTCAAAAGAAAGAATTCAAGCTTCTGTTTTAGAAGTGTTAGTGAAGGACAAGGATGTTGTCATAGATGATTTAATAGGCAGGGTTATGTTTGATCTCAATGAAATTCCAAAAAGGGTTCCTCCAGACAGCCCACTGGCACCACAGTGGTACAGATTGGAAGATCGAAAGGGTGATAAAGCGAAGGGAGAGCTCATGCTGGCTGTTTGGATGGGAACTCAAGCAGATGAGGCATTTCCTGATGCATGGCATTCAGATGCTGCACCGGTTGGCCCTGATGGTGTTGCAAACATCCGATCAAAAGTGTATCTTTCCCCTAAGCTTTGGTATGTGAGGTTGAATGTGATTGAAGCTCAAGACTTGGTACCTAGTGATAAAAGCAGGTTCCCTGAAGTTTTTGTGAAAGCTGTTCTTGGGAATCAGGCTTTCAGAACTAGAATATCTCAAAGTAAGACTATCAATCCAATGTGGAATGAGGACTTAATGTTTGTAGCTGCTGACCCTTTTGAGGAGCCTTTGGTTCTAACTGTGGAAGATAGGGTGGGACCAAACAAGGATGAAACCTTGGGGAAGTGTGCAATTTCTCTGAATGTTGTGCAGAGAAGGTTAGACCATAAACCTGTGAACAGTAGGTGGTACAATCTGGAGAAACATGTGATTGTGGATGGAGAGAAAAAAGAAATAAAATTTGCCAGTAGGATTCACTTAAGGATCTGTTTAGAAGGAGGGTATCATGTTTTGGATGAATCTACACACTACAGTAGTGATCTTAGGCCAACAGCAAAACAATTATGGAAACGCAGCATTGGAATTCTGGAGCTGGGTGTTATAAGTGCTCATGGGCTGATGCCGATGAAAACAAAAGATGGACGAGGAACTACAGACGCTTATTGTGTGGCTAAGTATGGGCAGAAATGGATCCGGACACGGACAATTGTTGACAACTTTATGCCAAAGTGGAATGAGCAATACACTTGGGAGGTTTTTGACCCATGTACTGTCATTACAATAGGGGTTTTCGATAATGGTCATATACATGGGGAAGCTGGAGGGGCAAAGGATGCAAGAATTGGGAAGGTAAGGATTCGGCTTTCTACACTTGAAGCTGATAGGGTCTATACTCACTCGTATCCTCTTCTAGTGCTACATTCTTCAGGGGTTAAGAAGACAGGTGAAGTTCAGTTGGCTGTGAGGTTCACCTGCTTAACTTTGATTAACATGCTGCATATGTATTCACAGCCACTGTTGCCTAAGATGCACTACATCCATCCATTGTCTGTGATTCAGCTTGATAGCTTGAGGCACCAGGCTATGCAGATTGTCTCAATGAGGCTGAGCCGGGCTGAGCCACCATTGAGGAAGGAAGTTGTGGAGTACATGCTCGATGTTGATTCACATATGTGGAGCATGAGGAGAAGCAAAGCAAACTTCTTCAGAATTATGGGAGTTCTAAGTGGGTTGATTGCAGTTGGAAAATGGTTTGATCAAATCTGCAATTGGAGAAACCCTCTTACAACCATTTTGATTCATATCCTTTTCATTATATTGGTTCTTTACCCTGAGCTAATACTTCCCACAGCTTTTCTCTACCTTTTCCTAATTGGAATCTGGAACTACCGATGGAGGCCACGGCACCCTCCTCACATGGACACACGGCTCTCTCATGCTGATGCTGCCCATCCTGACGAATTGGATGAAGAGTTTGATACCTTCCCCACTTCTCGGCCTTCGGATATTGTCAAGATGAGATATGATCGTCTAAGAAGTATAGCAGGGAGAGTTCAGACGGTGATTGGCGATTTGGCAACTCAAGGGGAAAGGTTTCAGTCTCTGCTAAGCTGGAGGGACCCGAGAGCAACCACTCTATATGTGACGTTCTGTTTGATCGCTGCAATTGTTCTTTATGTTACACCGTTCCAAGTTGTGGCCCTCCTCATAGGCCTTTATGTCCTAAGGCATCCCAGGTTCCGCCACAAACTTCCATCTATTCCTCTTAACTTCTTTAGGAGGTTGCCTGCAAGATCGGACAGTATGTTATGAGCACAACCAACCATTATATGTTACGCCTTTTCATTGAATGTCTGGTTATGCAAATATCGAACTAGGGCAAACGAAGCGGTACTTGGAGTTCTTTAGTTGTCGATCAATGCGTGGTTTTGTTATAAATTGTAATGTCTAATTTTCATGCGACTGTAGCCTCGTTTATGTTTTCTATCAATCTGTTGTCCTTATGCTGTCAATTTCTAGATTTCAACTTCACCATAAGATATGGTTTCGATCTCATCCCAAATGATGTAAGCTTATTCTATGTGAATGGTAACCAGATGACTCTCAAACAGGTTTTTTCTTTTTGTTTTTAGATTGTGTGGAGGGATTTGACCCGTCTTTGAGTAAGGGGATCCTGCATTATCGACCGAGTTAAATGTTTAGCAGTTTAGGTGCACCTCTCTGACATGCAGACTTGAGTGGCTTGGCATCAACTAAATTGAGAACTCAAAAGGTTTCCATGAACTCAACCAACCGGTGTTGCTTTTATTGATCTCCATTAAGCTGATGCCTTAATTTATTATAGCGAGACTAATTTGGCTTATGGTATCATGGTCGTGCAGATCTGTTATGCCTCAAACATTACTATTCCACAGGGACTTCGATAATCTAATTATTTATCCCATTTGCTTTTAAAATTCTTCTGCTTTACTAGCAGTTAGTCTGCTTTTCCTTATCTTTTTTTTTCACTCAACAGTAATGAATTGGTAATACATTCAAAGATGCTAAACAAAAACGAAGCTTACGCAGTCAAATGGCAACTCCAAAATGAACTAAAAAAATTGAGCAATATCAATGAAGAAGGGTGTCTTATACAATTGTCTAAATTCTTGTTTAGCATCAGTTCATGGTCCCAAACTATAAAGCTCACAATTAACTTTAGTATTTGAATCCTCCACGGAAAGCATGGAATATGAACTTGATAAAACCCCATTTTATTCATGGTGTCTTGTTCCCAACTTTTTTTTTCCCTTTCCATGTTTTGCTTTTTAAGGATATACATATACATTGAGAATATAAACCCTCAAAAGTGAGGGAGATGAAAGGGATATTCTATCACTTGGGCCCATGAATTAGAGCATGCCTAGTTTGCCATATATTTATTTTTCGATATTATGTTCTAATGAACACGATAAGATAGCTTGTAAATAAATTAAATTTGATTTAAAATTTAATTAAATTAATTTAAATAATTATCTTAAACAAATAACATTTAACGTGTTTTTAATTTAAATTTTAATATTTATAATTTTTTTTCTTTAAGTTCTGATTCAAGATAATTTATTTTTATAGTATCAGACAATTAACTTAAAACAAATTAATATTTTCCTTAAATAATGTTCCCATGTTTTTTTTTTTTCCAATTATTTTCAGGGTCTGAATTTTTGTTTTCTTTTCCAACAAATTCTATTTTACTCACCCAGCTAGACTATTGGTCCTTCAATTGTTATGAGGTTTCCTGAAACGATAATTTATTTGATACAATTAATTACTCAACTTCCCTGTTGAGTAATTAACTAATGAGTATAGTTTTTTTTTTTTTTATCAAGTTACATATTAAAAGTAATATAATTAAATATTTCAATATATATTAAAGATTATAATAAAAAAGAATTGTGAAAAAATCTAGAATAAGTCATAGACTCAGAAGAAACAACAATCAAAAGCAAAGAGCGGTTACACTCTGATGCTCAAATGAACAGAATTTATAAAAGAAGGATTAGAGAGAATAAAAAAATAACAAAATAAATGATTTAGGTTTACCTAGAGAAAGAGGTAAGATAGTCATACATTAGTTGTAGTGGTTAGGCAAGAGCTGTCATAGAATAGGTCTCATGTTGTGTGGTCTTTGTATCGGATTGTCATGTAACCATGGTCAGGTGAAGTGAAAGTAGGATGAATTGATCTTCCAACTCAAACAAGTTAAATGATTAAAATACCCATAAAATCTCGAAATATTTCCTCTTTAACAAAAGATCATTTTACCCCTGAGATCGAGATATGTACATCACAGACCAATCAAACAAACAAATCAATATAAAATTATACTGCATTCTAATCTTGAATTTAGTACTTAAAAAATTTAATGAATATAATTAATAATCCTTTAATATGATATTGAAACTCGATTCCAAATTCTTAGTAAAAGACCTTCACCATCTAAGAATGCAAATTTCAACCGTCTGCTTATTTCAAAATGTTTCTACTGACAATTCGTCAGTTATATGTTAAATTGGATTAAATTTAGTCATCAAATCATGCTTTTGTCATTCCCTAATTATCGAAATAAAACAAATAATGATTAGAATTAGTCTTGATTATAACAAGCATATTCCATGCGTCGAATTATTGACAGTTAGAAATTAACTGAACATTAAAAAAAAGCCAAAAAATTTTCATCCATGACGTTTTCACCATCACCTTTCTTTGATGGTTTGTTTTCACATTAATAAAAGATAAGCGAGTTGAAAATGATACCAAATTTGCAAAATTACCCTTAACCCATCTATGATTTATTTTAGGTCAAATTATGTATTAGATTTCTAGTTAACTGATAAAATTAATCTCTTCAAATTAGAACTTTATATTTTAATAAATCGTTAAATTTAATCAAATTATTAACCGGCTAAATTTTTTTTTGTTAAAATTAATGACGAGATATTTTTGCTTATATGCCGGTGGTTTTGTTAATTATCAAGTTCACATGATCAAAATGATAAAATGACAATTTTTTTGACACGTCAACATTTTCTATATCAATTTTTTTCAAGTTGTACGATTCGCCCCTATACTTTGAATAAATGATAGAATTAATCATTCTATTTTAATGTGTATTTAAATTTGATCTTTATACATTAATTAATTATTAAATTTAAGATTTAACTTAAAATAAGTAAAATAAAACTAAAAAAAAAACATAAAAAAACTTTTCAATGCAAGCAGATCAAGTTGTAACAAAGGTAATGCATGGCTTAACACGCAAGTTGCATCAGATCTATCTTTTAAAATAGTGTCATTTCAATCTGTTATAAAATAAAAAATCATTATTTTAATTTCCTTCTTTTTCTCTCTTTCACATCCTTATTTTCCTCTTACTTCTATCTACAAGTCTCATTTAATAAACCCATATTTTAACGAGATTTCCAAAAATCAATGATAGAAAAATTCAATAATCATAAAAAAATTTTATCCAAAAAATAGTCGATACTCAAAAAATTGACCAATGAGACCACTGTTTTATAATCATCATCCAAAGCAAAACGGGATTTTCAGAAGCTATTGAATTCTCAAAATTTCACTAAATCAATCTTTTTAAAAAAATTCATATTTTCCTTGTTTTATCAATTTCTAATTTTCTTTTTTTTTTTTTTGAATTTGACTTCTTGATTTTTACCAACTAAATAATAAAAATAAATAAAATAAAATAAGAAATAAAACACTTTGGACCTTTAAATTTGCACTTAAAACCAAATTTCACAATTAAAGTCTAATTGATCCAAAAACGATTTTAGAACTCAATGTCGAGATGAAATTCAAAACCCATTTAATATTGACAAAAAATTTTCAAACAAAATAAGATGTCTACAATTGCTTTAATTGTTGATTGTGTATTTGGCTATGTTAATTATGGGTTTCTTGATCTAACTTCTATGTTGTTGTCAATTTTTAAAGTTTTTATATTTTTTATCTATCTTTTATTTTTTTATATTTCAAAATTATTGAAAATAGAAATTAAATAAAATGAAAAATCAAAATAAATAAATAAATAAAAAGAACAATAAAGAAAAGAGATAATTTAGTTTATGTTGAGCTTATAATCTAATTTAAGACTAATATAATTTAAGACTAACCCAATTTGTCAAATTAAGTTCAATTAATAATTCAAATATCCCAAAAAAATCACAATCAAATTAATAATTTATGTTTTTTATGTGGTTTTTAGGTCAAATCTTAAATTCAATAACTAATTAATACATAGGGATCAAATTTGAATACACATTAAGGTAAAAGGATTAATTCAACCATTTAATCAAAGTATAAAGACGAACAATACAATTTGAGAATAGTTAGTGTGAAAAAATGCTAACGTGTCAAAAAATTTTACCATGTCATTATCTTTGACCACATTGACTTAACATGTCAACAAAGTCAGTGGTCATGTAGCCAAAAATGCCATGTTATAAAAGTCAAAATGTCATATCATCAATTTTAATGAAAAATGTTTGAACTATTAACAATTTAACTAAATTGAAGTATAAGAATCTAATTAGAAAACATTAAAATATAGGGATTGATTCAACCATTTAATTAAAATACAAGGATTTGTGTCTGACTTTTATTTTATTATTTTTTTACTTTTTTTTTTTGGGTTTTTTTCCTTAGTCTTCATCAATTCATCATTTTTCTCTTTAAAACCAGACAATGACAAGTTCTTCATCTTTGTTTTCCATCTTTTTTTCATTCTTTCCAACTTCTATAAACGTTTATTACTCTTTTTCCACCTTTAAACTTTTGCAACTTGTTTTCTTTTACAATTTAGGTGAATTCAAAACCAAATCCTATAAGTTTGTCATGAAATTTTACGTTTGTTAGTATATTTCTTTATTTATGACATTTTTTGAATCTTTTCATTTTGCAACATCAAAGTGCATATTAATCATACCTTATTGTCTCAAACTAAAAATAAAAAACTCACATATCAAAAATTTCAAAACACAAAAACTCATTGAAAAATCAAAACAATTTAAAACCCACATAGTAAAAATTTCAAGACCCAATTAAACATTCCATTGAAACCAAAATAATTGAGTTTGGTGAAATAGAGATAGCATTATTGAGCAACTCACTACTGCTATAAAATTGGAATCCATTTCTCTTGATTTGCTTGATGGGTAAAATTAAGAGATGAAGGTAGATAAAGCTTGAGAAAATGGTGATGAATGGTGGCCTAGTGGCATAACTTTAAGAGAAAAAAAGAAAGAAATGTTTATGAGAAATGTTAGATCTAACGACATTAAAGGTAATGCTAATAGAGCAAAACATAAATGGGTTAGGTTTTACCTTTTAAACATTATGGGACAAATTTTTCCACCCTTTTTAGTATTTATATGTAATTTACCCATAATAAAAACCTTTCAAGAAAGCAACAAAGGTTAATGCCACTTTCAATGTTTGAAATATAAAGGCTGACCTTCACTACCCTTATTAAATATGCAGATTTGATATTGTGATGTTAAGGGAAAAAGACTAATAATAATAATAATTTTGCTTTGGAATGCGTCATGCAATAATAATAATAATAATAATAATAATAATAATAATAATAATAATAGTAATAATAGTATTACTATTATTACTATTATTATTATTATTATTATTATTATTATTATTATTATTATTATTGCATGACGCATTCCAAAGCAAAATTATTATTACTATTATTTTCAATGCTTCTGAAACTTAGTCTTTATTATTATTATTATTATTATTATTATACCAATTTGATACAAATTTCACAAAAAAAAAAAATTAAATATGACCATAAGTAAGTGACAATCCTAAAGTTACAGCAAAAAGAAATAGTAATCAAGGTTCATTTATAGTTAGAGAATCTTAAAATGACCATTGAACTTGATGAAAATGACTGACTTTGGTTATCACTGAAAGATATCAATTAATCTTACATACTTTGTGGTGTTTGAATAATACTATTAATAATAATATCATAATTTGAGTTCATAAAAATTAACCATAGAATTTCAATGCGATATTATCATGAATTAAGGTGAGTTGGCTTCTTTTTGTTCATATTTATTTTGATTTTGTCAATACAAATGTTGGTTAATAATTTCACGTAGGTAGATTTGTCCAAGGTTAGACAGCCTACCATGGTCATGGGTTTGGTATGATTAAACAATTTTAAACAAGGATTGTCAAACTTAACATGACTTTTAGAGTTTTTTTTTTTTTTTTTTGGCCAAACTTTGCAAATTTTTTTCATCAATTTTAATGAAAACATCACATACAACACCTTTACTTTTCCATTCCTAGAACATAAAATGAGGGGTTATATGCACACTTCATGCTTTAGGTTCTATTTTTTCTTATAACACATTGGGAGAGGCTAGTAACCATCCTTATCCAGAATGTAAACTAGAAAGATAGGGGTCTCATAACCTAACTACACAAGATGATCTCCCTTCTATACTATTTTACTATCCAGTTTGTAGCTTTATTTGCTTCTTTGGTTACACAACTTATCTTTACTGTTCTATGTTTTTTTATTGCAGTCAAGATATCTTTTACTGGTAGTTTTATTCTTCAATTCTCTTCCCTAACTTTTCCCTCCAATTGCCAAGTGTCGTAACAGTTTTGAGACTGCCAGATGTAAAGGATTTTAAAATTAAAAAAATGAGAGGAGTCACCACCAATCTTTGTTAGGGTGTGATTGACTACCCAAAAGTTTATCTTTTTAATAACACTATAAATGCGAGTTTAAAGTTTATCAAAAAGATAAATTTTGATCTACGAAAATCAGGTTAGGTCTGGAAGTCGGTTACGTGTGAGAAAGGATTAGCACTCCCATAATGCTCATAAATTGGTATCATTTAATTACACGCTATTTTCGGTGTCGGATAAAAATGGTTTCAATATGAAATTTAACACTAATTCCCTTCACTTCTAAAAAAATAAATTTTGATTAAAATTTTTTTTTAAGAATATTAAAGAAATCTTTAAGTTAAAGAATTATCTTAAAATTTTTCAACATCTAGACAGAATTTAAAATAACTCTTTTCGCTTAAGATTAAACAAAATACTCCTTAAAATAAAAATAACAATTTTTGTGAAAGATAATTGTTGGTGACTCTCTAACATCTAGGCAAAGTACAAAGAATTATTTCCTTTATAATGTTATTTTTGTTTTATTTTATAATATCATAATTTTAAAAGTAAGTAAATTAAAAAATATTTTTGTGCGAAAAAGTAAATGATGGTATTATCAGATAGCAAGCAACAATTAAAGAAAAAGAAATGTAAACAAGTGCAAACAATAACAAATAAATGTATGTAAGCCAATAAATGTTGTGTATGATAATGAAGTGCAAAATTGAAATTAGATTCTTAAATATAATGAGACCACCTTGACTCTCCAATATCTAGACAGAGCTTAGGTGCGACTGTTTATATTTAATATCTCAATTTACTATCATTCCTTTTATTAAAGTTTTAATTCCATTATAAAGACAAATTAAGGACATGTATGAAAAACTTAACGAAATAAAGTTTCTTAAACACCCCATCATCTAGGCGGTATTCGAGAACAAATTACTTCAAGTGAAATTTTCACACGTGTCTTTAAGTTTTTTTTTTTTATGGCTTTTAACTTGGGTATGGGTCGAGGTTTTAAAGTTTGAATGATTTTTTGGTAATGATTCGGGAATGCATACCGAATTTGGGGTTTTTAGAATTTAGAATTTTAAGGTTTTGGATTTTAGGATTTGGATTTAAGGGTTTGGGTTTTATGGGGTTTTGGATTTTTAGGGTTTTAAAATTTTGAGTTTAGGTTTCGAAAGTTTTGGGGTTTGGATTTTAGGGTTTTGAATTTTAAAATTTGGATTTTAGGGTTAAGATTTTAAATTTTAGGTTTTGAGGGTTTAAGGTTTAGATTTTTTAATTTCTTTTAAAAAAATACGAATATCTCTAAAAATCATCAACATCTAGGTGAACTTTCGAAGCAAATTCGATTTTTATGATTTTGAAAATTAATTAAAAGTTTTCATATATTTTTTTAATGAAAATTTATTGTTAAAAATATTATTAATTTATTATTTAATATATTTTTATACTTTTTAATTTTAATTAATTTTTATATAATAATTTCTTAACATCTAGACGAAATTATTTTTAGAAATATATTTTTATTCTCTCCAACATCTAGGCATGAAAAATAAAAAATAATTATTTTATTCTTATTATAATTTTTAGTTTATTTTTATTATTATTTTAGCATTTAGATATATATATATATATTAGTTATTATCCTACTTGTTTTCATTTTATTATTATTAAAAACATTCAAATATTTATTCTAACAAATTTAAAAATTTATCATGCATGAATATTAAAAAAATACTCAAAATAACAAAAATAATAATATATAAAAATTCAAAAAAAAAATTTTACCTGAACCTGATCGGTCAACGCTGGTCTGGACCGGTTTGACCGGTTCGACGGTTCAATCAACGGTTTGGGCGATCAAGTGGTTCAGACCGGTTCACTGACGGTTCGTCTGAACCGATTCAAAGCTAGCTAAAGCGGGTCGTGGGTCAGGTTACGCGGATCTCAGGTCGGATTCGAGTTGACGCGTGAATCCCCTTAATCCAAAACGACATCATTTTGGGCTTTATATTTTTTTATATAAGCTTAAAAGATTTTTTTTTTTTTGCTCATTTCACCTGCTTAAAAAAAAACTTTTTTTTTTCTCTCTCAACCAAAAAAAAAAAAAACAAAAAGGCCAACTGGCTACCAGAAGTCGGTCACCAACGGTCACGCCAACCGCCGTTGGTCACCGCCAACCATTGATTATCAGTGTCGAAAAACCTTCAAAAACATTCAAAAGCTTTCTTTTTTCGTCCCTTTTCCAGATCCAATGTCACTTTTACAAGAAACAACCTCGATCGTTGTAGATCGGGGTTTAAAGTTTTGGTTTCATTTTTTTTTTCTAGTTTGGACTAAAATTTATTTGTTTTCTTTGTTTTCGCAGGGAGTTTGGCACTGGGATCTTCCCTACAAGGAGGACTGTTTTTGTAGCTTTTGTGGATTTTTATTTAGTTTTTCTGCTTGGGTTGTCTGTTTAGAAAGGGAATAAGTATCGAGTGAGGTCAGGGGTGTCTGGTGAAGGGTTTCATAGGGGTGTTTCTCGGGTCCGAGTCTATGTCTCAATTGAGGTCTTTAGTGCTGTATATGAAGGTACCATGGTCTTTAGTAATGGCCCAATGGGGTTTATGGGCTTTTGAAAGGGTTGTAAGTACACAGGGTTTAGGCAGGTTGACTAGTGGGAGAGCTTCTAGAGATGTGTCCAAGAGAGAGATTGAAAGGGGAAAAGCTGGGGCTTTAAGTAGATGGAGATCTGGGTGGCTATAGATATGGCTAAGGTAGACTGTATGGTGGTGGTAGGAGGCTGGTCGAGAGGCTACAGGGGGTTGTAGGGTGGTAGTAGAAGGCTATAAGGTAGAAATGGCTAGAGGTGGCTGCAGGGTGGCTGGTGCCAGGCATTAGCCGCCCTGCTTTCAGCCATTTTCTGTTTCTATTTTTTTATGGGTTTTTTTTGTATAATTAATTTTTAGTTTTAATTAAACCAATATTATTATTATTATTAAAAAGTATTATTATTATTACTAAATAAAAAAAATAGACCGGACAAAATCGGTGTCTACACCAAGCTAAGATCACAAAGTCTATCTCCAATATTACCTTAGGATATTTCATTTTCTAGGCTAGCTTTATTCTTTCTCTAGCTATAAGTACCTTTACTTCCATAAGATGCTGCCACCTTTTTCCTCACAGCCTCCAACCATGTTTCCAATTCCATCCTTGACCACCACACCAATTCCAACTAATAGATTTCCTTTTTATATGCCCTATCACAATTTATTTTTATCCATCCAAGCTTTAGGGGTTCCCAATTGCTTCTTCTATCTTTTTTATTCTTAATAAATTTAGTTATTTTCGCATCATATAATATTGTGAGATATTTCATGGCTGTATCTTGAGCTTTTCTAACAATTGCCATTATTTCTGGCAATTTTTCATTCATATTGGCCTCACATCTACTTTTTCGTATTGGCCAGCATATAAAGAATACATAAACTACCAAATATTTTTTTTTATTTCATCCATATTTTTTATTGTCATAACTCTCTTTAACCATTCATCAAAGGTTGTGATCTTTTTCCTATCCACTTATAAACTACACCAACAGCAAACCATACCCTTCACCTAATCACATTGTAGCAAGACATGTTCAATATTTTCTTTGCCATCTTTGCCAAAAACACACATAGGATCCTTATTTATTTTTTTTTCCATAAGTTTTTCCTTGTTGCTGTAGCATCATTACAAGCTCTCCACAAAAAGTTTTTAATCTTATTGGGAACTTTTATACTCTAAATTAGCTTTCAAACTAGCATTCCATTTGGTTTAAGGATGATGCCTTCTATGTACTTGTTTTCCCTTCTTTTTCTTTTAATGTGTGATAGATATTTCTGATTGAGTATTCCTTATTGCTAACTCTTAGCCATACCATTCTATCTTCCTCTCCTTCTTGACAAATGGGAATTGCCTTAATCCTTTCAATGACACCATCTAAAACCATATTTTTTAAGCCATCCAATTTCCAGCAACTTTGTTCATTATTAATTAATTCTGATACACTCTAAAGTAATTTTCCTTGTTCAAAATTTTCGTTTGGGACCAATGTGTCAATTTTTAGAATCCATCTATTCTTCTTTATATTAATATTTTCATCTCTTATCACTTGCCAACATAATTATCACTTTAGAAGGTTTTTTCCCTCTAAAATGCTTGCATATGTTCAAAAGGCCCTAACCCCTTTTTTAGCTTCCAAAAAAGAACACTGAGGGAAATATCTTCCTTTTAGGATTTTTAGCCAATAGGCTTCTGGGTTCTGAATTATTCTCCATGCCTATTTTGCCAACATTGCAATATTAAACAAATTTAAATCTCTAAACCCCATTTCTCCCTTATTCTTATTGTATGTCATCTTTCTTTCATCATGTTTCTGCCTCCATCAAAATCTAGCCATGTCCTAATTCAACTCTTCACATACCTTATTTGGTAGCTTAAAACAATTCATCACATATGTTGGTAAAGTACTAGCCATGACTTTAATTAGGACTTCCCTTCCTTATTGTGATATCAAGCTCATTTTCTATCCTTATAACTTACTGTTTATTTGTTCCCTAATAAAATTTATTGTTTCATACTTTGTTTTCCCTCAATATGATGGGATGCCTAAATATGTCCTTAGATTGCTTGCCACTTGCATTTGTAGACATTTTTCTAATTCATTCCTTATTTCTTCTAGCACATTCCCTGTTGAACACCACACTTGATTTCTACAAGTTTATCACTTGTCCTGATATTTTACAATACTTCTGCAAAACTATAAACATGTTCTTGTAATTTTTTTTAGTAGTAGCAATGAAGAAACATACTCTATAATCTAGCTTATCCATTTATTTTCACAGTCCAACTTTATCAAAATTGCCTAAAAAATTCCATTCCACCCTATCATATGCTATGTTCATGTCTAACTTCAATCTCATATCATGCCTTTTCTTTTTTTTCTTTAGCTTTAAATAATGGAAAGCCTCACTAGCTATCAACATATTATCCTAGATTTGTCTCCCTTTTACAAAAGCTCCTTAGATATGCGATATTAACTTCCCCCTCATTGGTTTTAGCCTATTAACTAATACTTTGGATGTGATCTTATATGCAAAGTTACAAAGGTTAATAGGACGAAATTGAGTTACCATATCAAGTTTTTTTGCCTTTGGTATCAACACCACATTTGTTTTATTTAGCTCTTTTAATATGTGTCCTCTATGAAAAAAACTTTGTACCATATTTACTATTGTTTCCTTTACCACATCATAGTATTTTTGGTAAAAGATCCTATTATAGCCATCTGAACTTGGAGCTTTCATTCCATCTAGTTGAAACATTGTTTACATCACTTCCTTTTTTAAAACTTCATTTATTAAGGTATCAATCATAGTTTCTATCACCACTTTTAGTACATATTGAAAAACCTTCCTATACTCTTTTTGCTCATTTTTCATAAACAACACCTTATAATATTCTACAAACTTTTCAACAATTTTTTTTCATCTTTCAGCCATTCTTCATTTTCAGTTTTGATTACATAAATCTTATTTTGTTGCCTTCTTTAAACTGTTATTTGGTGGAAGAACTTTGTGTTTTGGTTTCCATATTTCAACCATTTCAGTCTAGATCTCTGGTACCAATACTTCTCCTCTTTCCTCCATATTTCTTACACCATCTTAACTATTTCCTTCATTCTTTTACAACTTTTTGTGGTAGCCTTTTTTTCCTAAATTTCTTATATTTGCTTCATCATATTATCAATTAGTTTCATGTTGTTTGCGAGGGCCTTTTTACTCCATTCGAACATTAAGTTTTTACATTTTTTTAATTTTTTGTACTAATTAAAAATCATTTGACCTCTAAAATTATGTTTCCACCCTTTTCTAATGATCTATTTGCATTCTTCCTTTTCAATCTACATTATCTTAAATTTTAACATTCTTGGTGTTTTCTTATCCCACACATTTGTATTTACCATAAAATGAGCATGATTGGAGCCAACCATAGGAAGATTAAAAACATGAGTTCTAGGGAAAGCTTCTATCTATTCCACATTGATTAATGCCTTGTCTAACCTTTCTTTTATGCTGCCATTATCTTGGTGCTTATCCAAGTATATCTTTGTCCTTGAAATCCTAGATCAAATAGTTTACATCCTTTCATAAATTTTCTAAAATAGTGTATCTTCTTTTTTGCCTTCAGCTACCCTATTCCTTTTCATGTACATATAAGATGCCATTAAAATCCCTAATACATATCCATAGATGCTTACTTCTCCTGGTTTTCCTTTGTATGAGTCCCTAAAGCTCTTGTCCTTTTTCAGAATCAACTAGTCTATACACCCAATAAATTCTAAATACAATTCTCACCCCATACACCTCAACATTTGTGTCAATCAGATTTTTGTAACCCCTATTCACATTAACTTTCACTGTGTTGTTCCATTATAAAGCAAGCCCACCACTTAATCCTTTAGCCTCCACATAATAACTATTTTTGAATATCACTTTCTTCTTTAATTTTTTCATTTTTTTCCTTATTCTTTGTTTTCATAAGAAAAAAAAAGATACGAATCATATTTCTTTTTAAGCTAATATAGAGCCTAAACTATCAAAGGTGATATTGCTACTTAACAATTCCAATATATCACTATCATAGCCTTTT
Source organism: Durio zibethinus (assembly GCF_047325235.1). Taxonomy (NCBI): domain Eukaryota; kingdom Viridiplantae; phylum Streptophyta; class Magnoliopsida; order Malvales; family Malvaceae; genus Durio; species Durio zibethinus. The sequence continues at coordinate 7,275,359 of NC_143174.1, read as the reverse complement.
TATGACTATTTTAGGATAGTCACCCAAACCTTTAGCTCTTTCCTCATTACTTATATAGCCTCTTTCTCCCATAACTAATACTTCAACCAGGCTTTCTTCATTCAAACCCACTTCATCACTTACCCTCTTTTTACTTTTTTGCCTTTTTTTTGACATATCTATTATTTGGAGCCTCCCCACTCACATTTCGTTCCCCTATTTTTGTTCATTTCTTTCTACAAATACTTTTTTTTATACCCTTGTTTCTTTCTAACCTTCTTCACTTTTTACCTATACCTTCTTATTACTGTAGTTTCTTGTCTCTATATTCTCCATCAACGATCTCTTGATTTTTAGCCTTTGGAACTCTCTTACAAGTCCTACTTCAGTCAAGTGCTCTTTCATTGCTTTTGGCTCTATATTTTTTTTTCCCTCTCTATACCTCCTATTTCATTTAGCAAAAATTTCATAATATATTATAGTTCTACCTCTATTTGCTCTTTTATTGCATATTCCCCAAAGTCTTGAAGGTTTCTAACACCTACACAATTTTTCCTTATAATCTTTACACACATAAGACAATTTTGTATATTGTTACTTTGTTCTATCCCAATTTGATTATGTGATAAGACTCGTCTATTTTGGTTATTTCTTCTTTCATCTGTTCATTCTTCTCTTTTATTCTTATTTTCCACTTTGGTATACTTTAAAAGTATATGTTTTCCTTTTCAATCAGTCCATTAACTTTGCTATATTTGAAATTTCCTTTTTCTCTTCCTATATTTGTGGCATATTCTATATTCATTATTGCCTTTTATTTTTCAACTTTCTTATCTTGTTGTTGCCTTTCCACTAATCCTATTTCCCACTTAAATTCTTCTAACTATTTCTCCCTCATTTCACTCTATCCCCTAATTTTTTCTATTATGTGCACATTTTCTTTCCTACCCATTATAGTAATTGTTTCTTCATGGATCTTTTTACCCCCCTCTACGCATTTTTCATTCAACTTTTTTTCATACACCACTGTATTTTCTATCTCCCTTCCACCCCATCTTACTTTCTCAGCCATTCTATCCTCTTTCTCAGCCATTTTTCTCTCATTTAATTTTACTTTTGTTCTTGTTGGTGCCATCCTTATCCACAGTCCAAACCTCTCATCCTTATTCTTGATTTATCTATTGTTTTTTCCCCACACTTTTTACTCACATGCCCTAATTTACCATAACTAAAGCAAAAGTTTGACAACAATTCATATCTTACTTTAGCCCATGTATGACCTCAATCCTTTCTTAGCACTTAGAATCACAGAATTAAAGGTCTTTTCACCTCTAGAACACCTTTAATTCACAGAAAACTCCTCTCTAACCCAGTCACCTAGCCTAAATCTTTCACCTCAACTATTTTTCCAATTGCTTTCCCAATTTTCATTGTTTTCCCAATTTTCATTGTATTCTTTCTGGTCTGCATTCCCAGGGTAAGTTTGTGTATCTGAATGTAGTATTCTATTTCAGAAAAGCTTAACTCTTATATCGTTTTATCCACTTCCCATTTCTGTAAGTTTAAACAATACCTCATTACTGACCACTGCCTATTCTCCTTTGCCATTTTCATGGCCTTTTTTATTTGAACGAAACTGCATACAAGTTGGTACCTACTTTTTTCACCATGCTTATCTCTTTCTCTGACCACATGCTCTTCAAGACTCTTATTGGTACTTTGTGATTTACCATTTTGTCTGAAATTACCTTCTCCAATAGAGTAAATCTCATTGCACCTCTTATGTCACCCATTTCAAGTTGCAACTTAATCTTTAACACTTGCATCTTCTACTTCCTACTATCATGATAGCTAGACTCAAAATAAGAAATGGACTTTGATTTACAATCTATGGTTCTTCAATCCCAGTGATCATAGCGTCCACTTAATCTTATACTTACCCTAAGAAATTCAAGAAAACAAATCCACCAAAACCTAAGGGGATGTCCTTCTTAAGAGTAAAAACCTTTATTTGTAGAGAAACAAAAACACAAACCAAGACCTAAAAACACACAACAAAACCAAAAACTCACTTATGATTCAATGCTTCCTTATTAAAACTACACAAAATTAGTTAGGAAAATAAAAAAAAAAACAAAAAAGTTAAAAGAAAACAATGCAAGAAAATAGCCAAGAAGCATAAAATGCTATCCTAACAAAAATTGAGAAAATTCAGGAAAGCTCTAAGCTAGAAAGAGATGCTCTCACTTTTAGAAGAGAGAAAGTTTCACCACACTAATAATGACTTTTAGTTGGAATAGCAAAATTGAAAACAATTCTTTTAAATTATGAAATAAAAGTAAGAATATTTAAAACACTCAAAAACATCACATAAGAATAATTTTATTAATTTGACAAAATGTGAACTGATAAATTAAATTAATAAATTGAATAAAAGTTACTGTACAATCACACAATTTTAAGTACCTATTAAATTTCTCAAGTTTTTCCGTTTCGTAGACATAAGGCTTGATTATAAAAGTTGCCATTATGAGAAGTCTATTATCTTTAAATTGTTGTAAGGGTAGCAACAAACTCTATCCTATAACAAAGAAGAAGAAATTTGAGTAAGACAGTTCTAAGAAATTTCTTTAAAATAATAGTTTTCTCATTATAGTTCAAATAGACTCTTGAAAATATTATCTTTAAGATATAATACCCAAATGAAGAAGAATAAAATTGCATTTTAAATTCTTCTTAAACTTACATGAACCAAAAAAAAAAGAGTGATAGAGAGAATGTTTTGGTTTTTGAGTGATTTTGAATGAAAATTTATGTAAAGTTGAGGTATGTAAATGTTTATTGAGTATTTATAAGTCTCAACCAATGTTTGTGTTGGGATAACCACCCACAATGGGTGGGTATAGTCTCACGAAATCAATTGCTTTGGGTAGTTTATTTTTTGGCATGAAATTGCCTTAGGTAATTTACAATAAACATGAAAATGCTGCCCATTTTAAAAGAAGAACATTATTATGGCATTTGGCCGTTAACAAGTGTAGGAAAATTTTTCTTACAAAAAAAAAAAAAAAAAAAGAAAAGAAATTGAGAAAAGGAGAGAGAGATCGGGCAAGCATTATACAATTCTCAAAAAAAATTCTTGCTTTGGTGTATAAAAGAACTTATGCCGTAAAAATAAATAATTTTCATATTGTGATCTTTTTTAATGATTAATAATTTAAGTCAAATTTTCATTTTTATTTTAATTAAACAAATAAATATATATAATTTTATTCGTGAATATATATATATATATATATATATATTGTGCATGAATTTATCTTTTAGTTTGAAATACTCTTCCATGAATGAGTACCTCTTAAATGAAGAATTATCACTTTTAAAATTGACCATTATTATGTTCAACGGATATATATCTTTTTTATTTTGTAAGAAAGACATTCAAATATCCGACTAGTGGCATTCGACTGCTCTGAGCTATTTTCAAATAGAATGAAAAAGTATTGTAGGGTAGTCGACCGTTTAAGGCAAATTTTCAAATAGAAAATAAAATTCTGTCGGGCAATCGACTATCATAATTCGACTTTTCATAACCAAATTTCAAATGTAATGTAATTTGGCCGAGGACAGTCATCTGCTTTTCAAGAGAAATCAACTCCTCTTTCTGGTTTCATTAGAATGCTCATTTTATATTTTCATAACTTTATTTATTCAACCCAAACGCATATTACATAATTTTAAAACAATATTTTCTTTAATAATATAGACGTAAAAAACAGCATGCAAAAGGATCATTGGAAAGAACATCATGTTACAACTTTCTTGACATTTTCGCTAAATAGGATTGAGACTATAATAATAGGCAAATTGTTAAGATATAATTTCTTGTGGCTGATGTTGATTTCCTAATTACTAGTATTAATTTGGCAAATATGGCTATCCGGCTGCCACCGGATAGCATGACAAATCCTCTGAAATTGCCTAAATCTCTGTTTGGGCCAGCGAATTAGGCTGGGTAGGTGCTCCTAGGCTTCCACCATTAAAATTTGTGCAAGAGTCATTTTCATATTGATAAATCAGGATCCAAGATCAAAACCACCTAAATTTATTAGGAAAGGTCTTCAACGCCACGTAGCAAAGAACACTCATTTATACAAATTGCTGGCTCTACAGTCTGCTATTATTTAATAAATTCAAGGATTATTTTACTAAATAATATATATATGATTGTGTGGTTGTATTTATTTCAATTAATTGATACATGTTAGTTCAAGTTATGTTACATCAAAATTACAATTGCAACAAATACCACTCCTTAAATCGATTGGTTGAACATTCGTTGTATAGAAAATTGATTTGACTTCCAATTTGGTTTTTAAAACATTAATTCTACCACTTCAATATAGCGAACTAAATAGTGCTCTTTGTATTTTATTTTATTTTATTTTATTTTATTTTTCCCTTAAAAAATTACTTTAAAATTTTGGAATATAATTATTTATTAATTTATGTTTACATTGATAATTTACTGGTTTGCTGTAAAAGAAAAAGAAAATGGTAGTTTTCTTTTTTATATTTTTATATTAAAATTATCAAAATTTAAATTATAATTATTAAAATTAAAAGTTTAATATTATATCAATAAATCACTTAATTGTTGACAGAAATATAAATAATAATTTTTCATTAAAATATAAAATAAGTTATAAAATTTAAAAAAATTATCAAATATACTGTCATTGTAAGTTTTTAATTTCATAAACGAAATTAATAAGGTGACACATATTTTTAAACTATATTTAAAAAATTAAAAGAAAAAGTTAATTAAAAAAAAGAGATACATGTCACTATATTAATCCTAAAAAACTTTCCTCACAATATATCAAACAATTTCTCTAATATTTAATCCTAGCTAGGCTGCCGTTTAAGGTTCTATTAATGAATGAAAGAAAGAACGATTACAATGGGACATCAACTTGTCCCACAGAATCTACACAAGACATTTAGTTGTTTCCTAGAAATCCAACTCATCGTCTTTCCCAATTCCTTTGATCATACAGAAACACATGCTTACGCGTGCATGAATGAATAAAACATAAATGTAAATCAAGAGACAAATTTTTTGTTTTTTTTTTTATCGTTGTTGATGGTGTTTTGATTAAGCGACGGATTTCCCAAGCTGAATGATGAGCATCTCAGAAACCGAACATGTGAAACAGAAAAAACATGCTCGGAGAAAACAAGGAGAATATTCCATAGTATGAACACTGAGGTTTGTCGTCTTCTTATTGAGACTACAGGAATCTCTCCGTGTTTAAATTCGAGCATGATCTCAGCGGATTTCAAGTGTGAAGATACGGCTTCTTCAGCTTTGATTAGCTTTACCTTTGACGCTTTCTGTATTAGTATTTTATCCTCGTGTTTTCGGCATTTGGCCACTTCAGCTCCAAAGGTTTGATACCTTCTTCTAAACTTGCTACTTCCTTTGTGTTATTTTCAGTTTGGTTTCTAGTTTCTGATTGGAATATATACAATAAAATTAGTAAAAGACCAATGTGTTTGTTTTTGTTGCTGGCGTCCTAAGCTTGGAAATAAAAAAGAAGTGAAGGATTATAAGAAAGAAGAATGTGTGACATGTTTAGTGGTTTTAGGAAATTAAGGAAAAATCTATGACTTTGGGATGTCTACAAGGTTCGGTTTCTTAGCTTGTGGTGGTAATGTCATGGCGTTACAGGGGTGGTTCGGAGTTGTTCATGCCAGTATGGAAACGCATCATGCATACTCTGTATTCTTTTTTTTTTTTTTTTTGTTGGTGTGTGTGTAAGGACTGCTTCCATGGAAGTTTTCAATCACACATGCTTTCCAATCATACAAGATAGTCTCTTATTGTTTTTGTTAAGGCATTTTTGTTTTGAGTCCAACTTTTTGCTCCCATTTGGCTTCGTGTTACATTTGCCAGAGGTGGATCCACTCTTTCAAGCCCAAAGTTTGGAAAATAGGAAATTTTGAATTAAAATTTTGCTCCGACATCCCAAAATTTTCTCAGAGACACTCTTTCTATTGATAAAATTGGTAATTCCATCTGTAGTTTTTTTGTTTATATTATAAGTGAACACTCGAAAAAATCCTAGATCCGCCACCTACATATGCTGTACTAAGAAAATATCTTTCTGCCTAGGCACAAAATTGTGGTTTGAACAACTTCATGAAAACAGATTTTGGTGTTTGATTTGTTTTAAAGCACTGTCCCTTTTCGTTGAGATGCTTTACATAACCAGGCAGCAGTATTTGTTAAAGTAAATTGATTAATGCTCTAAATAGGTGGTAGCAATGAACCTAGTTACCATCAGGTTTTATTGCACATTGTATTTTCTTCGTCATAAATTTCTATTACGCAACTTTTCCCCGTCGCAAATGCTTAAGAGCTACAATTTATTTATTTATTTATTTGGCAAAGAGAGAAGAATTGTCATCTCAACTATGTTTTCAATTTCTGTAGTCCCTCTGAATCCTGTAGTGTGTGGATTTTTGAGGTTATAAAGGCCTCAATTATTTAGCAGAATAGACAAGAAGGTGCATGAAAGCATTCGTTTCCACCCTCAAGTTTCAATTGTTATTCTTCCAAGTTTAGGAATTTATTTGACATATCCTTGCACTGTGGTTCTCTGCAGAAGTTGGAAATTATCAATATATGGAAGCTGTACAAGAATTGTTTCTTGAATTTAACAGTCACTGATCGTAAAAGGTCTGAACTTGTCGAAAATGGACCAAGGAAAATCATTAGAAGATCAATTCGACAAGCTGCATCCATGCCTCCCAGTAAACACAAGTATTGGGATCATAGGAGCTGGTCCTAGTGGCATATCTGCTGCCTATGCTTTAATCAAGCTTGGTTATAATAATGTAACCATATTAGAGAAGTATCATACAGTAGGTGGAATGTGTGAATCGGTTGAACTAGAAGGTACAAAATGGACTAAAATGAGTTTTTTTTTTCTTTTTGTTTTTCAGTTTAAGGCCCTGTATGATATATATTTGTGCCATATGTGAACATGCAGGAAAAGTCTATGATTTAGGTGGCCAAGTTGTCGCAGCAAACAGTGCACCAGTGATATTTCACATGGCAAAAGAGATCGGGTCTGAATTGGAAGAAATGGACTCCCACAAGCTTGCCCTTATTGACAGTTCTACAGAGAAGTATCAGGAGATTAAAGTTGCCGATGATTATGTCTCTATGGTCGCACTGACTTTAGAACTTCAGGTCAGTTGCCGCTATCATTGTTGTATCCAGATTTTTAAGTCAGGAGTCAGTTTAAGAATCCATTTTACTTTTCACAGGACAAAGCGAAGGATTCAAATCGAATTGGTGTACATGCTGTGAGCGACTTAGCTGCAGACTTAACGCCAACTTATCTCGAGGGTCATGGATTTAAATCTGTTCCACAATCTCTAGCTTATGGATACACTGCTTCTAGAGTTCTAGTTATGGATTCGTTCAAGACATGCCTTATGCCTACATTCATGAGTTCACCAGAACTTCAATGGCCGGAAAAATACGACGTTTTAAAGGTGGATACACAAGTTTTTGGGAGAAGATCAGTAAATCTCTTCCAGTTAAAGTCCTTTGTAACAGTGAAGTATTGGCTGTAAGACGTAATGCTCTTGGTGTCAGTATTGAGGTGAAAAGCATTAAAGGGGATTCTGAAGTTATGGAGTTTGATAAGATTATCATGTCAGGTGCCTTTCCTTTCAAGAATGGGAAGACATATAGATCACCAGTTTCAAATCCTACAGGTTTGTCTACTTTTTCTCTCGCACTCTTTTCTCTTCTTTTTCAGCCATTCCCCAAGATGCTCGACCAGGGACTTTTCTTTTTTTGACACAGAAAATGAAACCGAAGTAATGGATTTGAATGATGTTGAAAAGGAGCTGTTCAGTAAAGTAATGACAATTGACTACTACATTACAGTCTTGAAAATAAAAGGAATAGAAGATATGCCTGTTGGTTTTTATTACTTTGGCGAATATATGGACGATCCCGCAACAATTGGATATCCTGTTGCAATGCAGAGATTCTTTGCTGATGCTGACATTTTCTTGTTCTGGTCATATGGCAACTCCCTGGATATTCAAGGAGCAACTGTCTGTGAGCTTGCAATAAAAGCAGTTGAAACCATGGGAGGAGAAGTTGAGCAGGTGGTCTTGCAACGACGATTTAAGTATTTCCCTCATGTTTCTAGTGAAGGTAGTATGCTAAACCAGCTGTTGCTAGATCACTGAAATATGCCAGATGGATGCTGATATTTTAATTTTGCTACAGATATGAAGAATGGTTTCTATGAGCGCTTTGAGTCTGAACTTCAAGGTCAGAGGAATACTTACTATGTTGGTGGGCTTATGGCATTTGAGCTTACAGAGAGGAATTCTTTCTATGCAATGGCCCTAATCTGCAAGCACTTTGCAAATAACAATCCTTCACCAGTATTTCCATATGTTAAGGTAATATACATTGTTATTTGCTTCTAAAATTTTTTCTTAAAATCAATGATCCAAAGAGAACTTCACTTATAATGTATTTTTTGCAGAATTTATTTCCATTGCAATCAGATTGTGGGAATAGGAATCCCAAAGAATTAGGTGAACATTCTGGAGTGGAATTCCCTAATCTGTCTACACTTGATGGCTATTTGAAGCACTGGGGAACTCATGGAATCACTCAAAGCAAAATACTTTATACTTGGATCAATGAAGACGGGGCAGCAGTAGGCCAAAGGACATATGCAGAACTTCATGCTAATGCATCTTTTATAGCTCAAAAGATCTTGACGAGCAGAAAACCGGTCATCAAGCCTGGTGACAGGGTTCTACTAGTCTATGTTCCAGGTCTGGACTTCATTGATGCATTTTTTGGTTGCTTAAGAGCAAAGGTGTTACCAGTTCCAGTTCTTCCTCCAGATCCTCTACAAAGAAGCGGACAAGCACTTTTGAAGATTGAAAATATTGCCAAATCATGTGGAGCAGTGGCAATTTTATCAACTATTGTCTATCACTCTGCAGTTCGGGCTGGTTTGGTGAAGAATCTTATCTCATTGATAAGGAAGATTGACAAATCTTCTACGAAATGGCATAACCTTGATTGGTTGCACACAGATTCATGGATCAAGAACTTCAAGAAAGTACTTCCAAATGACACAGTTGATCAATGCGAACCTCAGCCAAATGATCTATGCTTTCTGCAATTCACATCTGGGTCCACTGGTGATGCTAAAGGGGTTATGATTACTCATGGTGGGCTCGTTCATAATGTGAAGTTGATGCGTCGGAGATACAAGAGCACCTCAAAGACAGTTTTAGTCAGTTGGCTTCCTCAATACCATGACATGGGGCTAATTGGGGGACTCTTTACTACTATGGTTAGTGGTGGATCGGCAATACTCTTTTCCCCAATTACATTCATCAGAAACCCCCTTACGTGGCTTCAGACCATAAGCAAATACCACGCAACTCACAGTGCTGGACCCAATTTTGCTTTTGAGCTAGTGGTTCGAAGACTAGAGTCTGACAAGGATAAGGTTTGGAACTATGACCTTTCTTCCCTTATTTTCCTAATGGTTGCTGCTGAACCAGTAAGGCAGAGAACTCTGAAAAGATTTATTGAGCTCACTCATCCGTTTGGCCTTTCTCAAGAGGTGATGGCACCTGGTTATGGCTTGGCTGAAAATTGTGTCTTTGTCAGTTGTGCAAATGGAGAAGGGAAGCCCATCTTGGTTGATTGGGAGCGAAGAGTTTGTTGTGGTTATGTTGATCCAGACAATCAAGATGTTGACATCCAAATAATTGATCCAGAGACTGGTTTAGAGCTTGAAGAAGCAGGCAAAGAAGGAGAGATATGGATTAGTAGTCCAAGTTCCGGCATTGGGTATTGGGGTAGGGAGGAATATAGCCATCAAACTTTTAGAAATGAGCTTAAAAATCACTCTGGAAGAAAATACACTAGAACTGGAGACTTGGGACGAATAATTGATGGGAAGTTGTTTATCACTGGAAGAATCAAGGATCTAATAATTGTAGCAGCAAGAAATATTTACTCAGCGGATGTAGAAAAGACGGTTGAGAGCTCATCCAAACTTTTACGGCCTGGTTGTTGTGCTGTCATTGGTGTTCCAGAGGAAGTCCTGTCAGAGAAAGGAATTTCAGTTCCAGATGGTTCTGACCATGTTGGCCTTGTTGTAATTGCAGAAGTTAGAGATGGAAAACCTGTCGATAAGGACGTCATTGAACAAATCAAAACACGTGTTACAGAAGAACATGGTGTTAATGTAGCTGCCATAAAACTGATCAAGCCCAAGACTATTTGTAAAACAACATCAGGAAAGATCAAGAGATTTGAATGCTTTAAACAATTTACAGAGGGAACTTTGAACGTAGTCCCAGAACCAGTCTTTTCAAAGAGAGTTTTGGTCCGTTCATTCACTACTGGGACTTGTGCAGAAGGAAGAATACCTCGTCAGCTTCTGAGTTCTCCTTTACCGAGTCCAAGATTGAGAAATAAGGACATCGTAGAATTTCTGAAAGGCCTGGTCTCTGAGCTAACCGGGATCCCCACCAAGAATATTTCTGCCACTGAGAGCCTTGTCTCATATGGAATTGATTCAATTGGAGTTGTTGGAGCAGCTCAAAAACTTTCAGATTTTCTAGGCGTGCCAGTTGGAGCAGTGGATATCTTCACTGCAACCTGCATTGCAGACTTGGCAAACTTCTCAGAGAATCTCGTAGCGAGGTCTAAACCTGAACTTAATACAACTTTATCCCTTCTTCCTGAACCTGATGTCGATTCTGATGAGTTTCTTGTGGAAGTATCCATATATCGCCAAGCAGGCATCTGGTTTTTACAGTTTCTGGCTCTTATTTTTGTGTCTATCATGTTGAGTGTGCCTGCATATTTATCAGTTTCTGCATTCATGACTTTCACCTCACAGAGCTATACAACAATAGATGGAATTCAGTGGCTGGCTTATTTGATATATTTGGCCTTTGCACCACTTTTTTGGGTCCTCTGCATAGCTTTAACTTGCATATGCATTGCTCTCTTTGGAAATCCTTTCTTGAGACCAAACTATGCCCTCATTCATGACATTGCCATTTGGTCAATTGATTTTGTTAAGTGGTGGGCACTTTACAAGGTACAACAAATAGCTTCAAAAGTTCTGGCAGAGCATCTGAGAGGAACAGTGTTTTTAAATTACTGGTTTGAGATGCTTGGAGCAAGAATTGGGTCATCAGTTTTGCTAGATACCGTTGACATTACAGACCCATCTTTAGCTGCAATTGGGGATGGAGCTGTGGTCGCAGAAGGGGCACTAATTCAAAGCCATGAAGTGAAGAATGGAATACTGAGCTTGCAGTCCATTAGAATTGGCCGGAATTCATCAGTTGGACCTTATGCAGTGATCCAAAAGGGAAGTGTATTGGGAGAAGAAGCTGAAGTATTGCCTCTGCAAAAGAGTGAAGGAGGCACACCTGTCATCAGATCGGCCAAGGCTAACAGTGTTCAAAAAGTAAGTACTTTGCACTTTCTAATCTCTGGGTTTATGTTTCTAATAGAAAATAGCATAGCTCATGATCATATATTATGGTCTATCATGGTTTCAGGGTACAGAGCTGTCAAATGCTACGCCAAATAAGACAATGTCCCACTTCATTGGCATCTACCTGGTCGGTTTCCTCGGCAGTTTCTCCGCAGCCATTTTCTACTTTCTATACATTTGGCTCTCTAAAAGTCCCCCTTCTCTTCAACACTTCGCCTTTGTTTGCATATCGGGAGCCTTACATTGGATTCCTTTCACACTTATTGCATATGTTACCATGTTTTCTAGCGTCACTTTGAATCCAGCAAGCCTTGCCATCTCAGTTGCCATAACTTACTTAGCTCATGGCCTAACACTCAGTTTCCTTACATGCACTTTGACCCGTCTTCTTACTGAGAAAGAACAGTCAAAGCCATCTCATATCAAGATATTCCTTAGGCACCGAATTACCATTGCCTGCCACCTTAGATTTGCCAAGCTTCTCTCCGGAACAGAAGCTTTTTGTGTGTACTTACAGCTTCTGGGTGCAAAGGTTGGGCTGCATTGTTCAATCAGAGCTATCAACCCAGTTTCAGAACCGGAGCTGGTCAAAATCGGTGCTGGTGTTCATCTTGGTGACTTTAGCAGAATCATCACTGGATTCTACTCCCGCAGTGGTTTTATTCGCAGGAAAGTTGAGGTGCAAGATAATTCAGTTGTCGGGAGTCAAAGCCTAGTCCTCCCTGGCTCATTAATTGAAAAGAATGTAATTCTTGTTGCACTTTCAGTGGCACCAGAAAACTCAGTCCTACAAAGAGGTGGTGTTTATGTTGGATCTCATACTCCAATCATGTCCAAGAACACCCAGCATGCTTTGGATGACCGAATAGAAGAAATGGACATGAAATATAAGAAAATAGTAGGAAATCTTGCTGCAAGTTTAGCTTCTACTACTTTGAAGGTTAAATCAAGATATTTTCATCGAATTGGTGTAGGAGGGAATGGCATCTTGAAGATATATGACAAGATTGAAGGCTTTCCAAATCACAACATTTTCCATCCTGGAAAGTCCTATCGTGTCGTAGTTAGACATAGCAATAGCTTGAGCGCTGATGATGATGCAAGGATAGATGCTCGAGGTGCTGCAGTGAGAATACTTTCAGATGAGGTTGATAACACCCCACTTCTTGACTTGACACTTAAAACTGGAAAGGCGTTCTACGCACGGACTATAGCCGATTTTGCAACATGGCTTGTGTGTGGACTTGCTGCGAGAGAAGAGCATGTGAAGCGAGTCCCACATGTCCGCGATGCAGTGTGGATGTCCCTTCGCCAAGCTAACTCATATGCAGAGCTGCATTACTACTCAAATTTTGTTAGGCTTCTTCGGTTCTCAGGTGGAGAGGAAAGGTATGTGAAATTCAAGTTGAGACCTTATGATGAGAGTATTAATGAGGATTCTGGTAAGGTGGAACCTACTGGGATTCTCCCACCAGAAACAGGTGCAATTCCAAGGGACGAAGAAGACACCCGGCCCTTACTTTTCCTTGCAGAAGATTTCCAGCGCCGCGTAAAGTCTGGGGGTGTTCGCTACATCTACCAACTACAAATCCGGCCAGTTCCACAGGATGAAGCCACACGTGACACTGCACTTGACTGCACTAAACCATGGGATGAGATTGAGTTCCCATATATCAATGTGGGTGATATTAATATTCAACAAAATCTCACCATGGAAGAAGCAGAAGCGCTAGAGTTTAATCCTTTTGTCAGATGCCATGAGGTAGATGTCATCCGAGCTTCAACATCCTCTCAGAGTGCTTCTATTGATCATGGTCGTTCTCTTATCTATGAGATTTGCCAGCGCTTGCGAAATAAGGAAACGCTTCCTGAGGCCTGGAGAATCTTCCTGGAACAATCTGACGGAAAAGTAAACCTTTCAGGCTGTCCAACGGCGGCGGTATTAGAGAAAAAGGACACAGGGAAAGTGACCGTTGAAAGAAAATGGTATCAAACCTCATGGGCAATTTTTGTTCAACCATTATTACAAACTGTGCTTCCTTATTTCCTTCTGGGATTAGCAGTCTCTGCACCTTTAAGTTGTGTTCTTCACATAAAGGAGTCAAAAATAATCCCACTGCATTGGTTGCTTCCAATGCTTTGGGTTTCTTCAGGACTTGTAGCTGCATCAACTTGTGTTGTGGCCAAATGGGTTCTTGTGGGAAAGAAGAATGAAGGTGAAACCGTACAGATTTGGAGTAAAAGGGTCTTCGCGGACACCATCTGGCAAGCTTTTAGAACACTGGTTGAGGATTATTTCATGGCAATGACTAGTGGGTCTATTTTATATGTGCTATGGATGAAGTTAATGGGCTCAGTTATTGAACTGGACCAAGGGATTTACGTGGATAGCATGGGAGCTTTATTGAATCCTGAAATGGTGGAGATTGACAGAGGAGGATGTGTAGGAAGACAGGTTCTGCTGTTTGGACACATATATGAAGGTGAAAATGGCATAGTTAAGTTTGGGAAAATCAGAATTGGAGAAGGCGGGTTTATAGGAAGCAGAGCAGTGGTTATGCCTGGGGTCAGAGTGGAGAGTGGAGGGAGTCTAAGTGCTGTCTCCCTCGCCATGAAAGAAGAGATTTTTAAGTCAAGATAGGTGGCTAATTGTCACTTTGTTTTATGACACAAGCAATTCACCTTCTCAGCCTATAATGTAATCCAAATTCGCTGGTCTTATCAATAAATCACCAGCTCAATCCAAATTTAGGAAGATAATTCATATATAAAACACTCTCTCTCTTGAGCTCTTCTGAAAAAATCAGAACATAAAACAGTTCTGTCTACTAATTAAATCTTAAAAAGCCTAATACAAATAGTTTACACAGTATATCTGCAGATATAGTAAAATGAATAATAAATCTTTTCATTTCCAGAGACTCATTGCCTTCACTTTTCAACAAAATGAGATTTGTCATCCAAAACTGGCATCAACCAACCATATTTTCTTTACAACTCTTCAAACATACTGAAAAAACAAATCACTAACACATTAGAGGCAAGAGCTATTATCAAGCAAGACCAATGAGCAGCCTGATCATTTTTTATTCTTGATCCACGCAGCCTGATAATTATTTCATTATACATGAAAATTAGTTGAATAAATGTACACAATTCAGATTCAAAATACTCAGAATGATCCGACCAGCATCACTCCTTCACCCTAAACCAAGCTTAAATCTCACACTACCGCATTTCTTTTAAGGACAAATCACTAATTACAACAACTAATTAAATTAACATACACACCAAAAAAAAAAAATCTAATTAGATAAAATCATAAAGGATTACGACTACCTGCCAGCTGCAACCAGCTTTCAATTTGGAAAAGATGGGCAGTGATGTAAAGAAGTTTGTACGATATTCAGTTAACCAGCATGTGATCGAATCCTCCACCAGCCTGAAGAGTTGGCACCCGATTCACCCCAACATTGTGAAGCAACTGCTGCTGCCACCTCCTAGTGGTTTGATCTTCCTAGAAGCATGAACAAAGTGGATGAGACAAAAAAAAGCAGATGCCTCAGAAAAGATAAGCTTTCTATTAAAAATTGAATAAATTTCTCTTCCAGTTCCAGAAAACATGTACAGACATCATTTCTCCAATAATAATAGTTAAAATGGAATGGATTTAAATAACCTAACGAAATAATGGCCAACTACCAATGGTCACCAATAAGCACAACTCATTCAACTTAATCCAGCCTTTATCTAAAACAACCTATGTCAGCAATATGAATTTTTTCTTCATAAAATCCTGAAGCATATCAAACATAACAAAACAAAGACTCCAAACTCTCAGCAAATATGTGAACAAGTAAAGATCAACTTCAACTAGGTCAAGAAAAAGGTATATTTTACTAATAAATATATATTCATAACTCTTCATTTTATAGTAACTGAAATATGTACAAAGAATAGGGATCCGTAACTTCCATATTATTAGTATTTTTCTTTTGAGTACATTATTATTATTAGCATTTAACTAAACCACTAGTTGAACAAAATATTCTATTTTTATCTTTCAATTCAAATGATACAAAATGATTGCTGAAAATGTTTACAGTAAATGCTTTTTGGATTTCAAAGAGATAGCCATAACCATACCAGACCAGTCAAGAAGGAAAGAAGAAGAAGAGCTGGCAAAAACAAAGGGAAAAAAGGAAAAGAACAGAAAAAATTGAATATTTTCCCAAATTAGACAAAAATAATAGGAGCAATATTTAATTTTTCACTTTAACTTTTCTCTATGAAACACCATGTGGCTGCCAGCAAAGCATTACAAATGCCAAATGGCTGCAAAAGAAGCATAACTAGTAGGAATTAGTGTCTAGTTGCTTTAGTGGACTATTACACACATCTCTATTAAAGATTATGCATCTAAATAGAATTATATAGGCTTATTGAATGCAATAAAGATGATGAATTACATTTTTGGCAGAATTTCCAAGGACATTTTTAGGTATTATCCCATGTTGATAAATGAATTCACGTATGGAATTGGCTAACTATAACCCTTCTCAGCAGGACTCTTCAAGATAAAATACAATATGAATAACTGGATTTAATTATAGCCAAAACTAAAAAAAAAAAGAAATATGAATTAAACATCTGTACTTACACGAAGACAAGTACTAAAGGTGGCATCTCGTAACATATCTGGAAGGCAACTTGTTAGCGCATCACAAGCCCTGTATTACGAAGGAAAGCCCAAAAACATGTCAACGTTATGCATAAACCTCAGAAATAAAACTATGGAAAAGCAAAGAAAAGAGGGTGAACTTAGAGCCAAAAATTGACAAGTGACCCCATGATCATCTTCATTAACGAACCTTGGGTTATCAGACAATCGAAGATAACATCGAATAATATGTTTTAATAGTCGTGAAGAGGGTTGCTCAGCAAGTGCTGCAACCATATTTCCTAAAACTCGACCAACTGCAAAAAACCGCTCTGCAGTAGTGCAAATATAGTCCAAGCCAACATCATCTAATAGAATCTTCTGAACTATAAAAGTGGCAACCTGCCATCAAACAATCATTTGTCACAAACCAAGGAAACAAGAACCTTATACATAATGCAATGAATTCGGGACAACCACTTATTAAGTATGACAGAATCAACTCTAATGGTGAGGTACAACAGCTGTCAAGTGCACATCAATTTCAGATTTTTCGTAGTTCACCAAAGTTGGGTGTATGAAGCCCCACACTATAACATACTATAGCTCAAGTGAACATAGAAGCTAATAAAATTTCTACAAAAAGGGGTGGGGATAGGAGTTGGAACTTCTGCAAATTGGATCTCATTACCACATTTATTAGCTGGCATATGACCAAACCCTATGAAAAGTAAACAACAGAATGAGAACATGTCCCTTTTGAACTAGTCATGTTAGACAAGACTCAGCAACCACATAAGAAGCAAAACATCTAAAACCCTTACCATACCAATTTCTTAATGAGAAGAGAGTTGGCAACATTTGTAAAGCAAAGTTGGTGCTCTTGACTAACTTAAAAGACCTCCAGGAGATTGAAAAAAAAAAAAGGGAGGGGCCATCAGCTAGAAATAGCAAAACCCAACCCAACCCAACCCAAATCCCAGAACAACCTAATCTTCAGAACTCAACAGCCTAAACCTAAACCCAAATCCAATACCCACTTATAGTAGATTAACAGTGGCAAGACATGAATCAAACCTGATGCAATACAAACTCCTTCAAATTGAAATGATTCCACCCAAAACCTGACTTAACCCACCCACCGACCACCTCTGGCATCACCTAATGGTGGTTTCACTAACAAAATATGGCACAAGCATAAGCCTCCAAGGCATGCTATCTCAACCCCAAATTGACTTGAAATATAGAGTGAATGACAAGACACGCTTCAAGATGCTAAGGAACAATAAAAATATATATTCTAATTTACTTTACAGTTATATAATGTAAGCAAAGTTGAAACATTGCATGTGCTCACTATCAGGTGTGCACAGGCAGGTCTTTGCCTAGTCCAAGTCCAAGAAAAAATTGGAATAGACGGGACTCGAGTGGAGCTTAGATTTTGATGCACAAGCCCTTCCATAAAGTCCAATTTAGTACAAAGCTTACATTAAAAACATATACACTGTTATAAAAAATCTAATAAATCAATATATAAATACATAAAATATACATTAAGTGATAATATTCTTGGCATTGTTATGAAAGTATGTATTCAAGTCTGCCAAAAAATTTAAAATGTGATGTATTTCCAGGCCTGAGCAGGCTGCCAGACATGGGAACCCCCAGGCATGCATGTCGGTTAACACACAATTCCACCCAAATTTCGCTATTTGAATGATAAACATATTTTCAGATGGAATACACAGGAAAACAGAAAAAGTAGATAATTTAGAACAATTGGAAAAGTGAAGTTACAAAATCAACAAACTCAACTGTTTTCGACAGTTCACTGCCCATCTCCATTGTGCGCAGGCATAGTGGGATTATCTCAGTCGAAAGAAGGAAGCTAATAACTTCAGTATCATCAACCTGCAAAAGAAAGAAAGTAAGCTCATTTTATTATTATCTTTAGAATCATTATGCAGACATCTATGAATATTAACAAAGAGATCATTGCTAGTTTGGCTCAAATTTGACTGCTAAAATCTCACTTTCCCACACATTAATTGTTGCAAGCAGCAGATATTACTAAAGAAAACCCAACATACAGAGCATCTATTGTGTGCTCTCAAATTTAAGGGACTGAAATAGAGAAAGAATAGCAAAAGCAATATATGTAATTTACTTTTTTTTATAAATCAATTTACATTTTACAAGTGGAAAGACATTACTAACTACCTAGGAAATAAACGGGACACATCCCTCGGCGATAAAGAGATGTACAACAGCACAAAATATGGGGGGAACTTCCTAGTTCATGTAGTTCACTGAATTAGCTCCTAATAAACATGCAATGGAAAATTCTTACAGGCTAGCTGATTACAGAGTTCAAGTGACATATGAGAAAACCAAATTGAAGATAGGTCTCTAGGATAGATATGGAAGCTTTTTCTTTACACAAATTAGTGCAAGTCTCATTGACCATTAATTTCCAGAGGCTGATATCAAAGTTTATAATCATCTGTTGCGGATCATGGAAAGTCCTTCATCCTATTTACGGCAGTAAGTGAACCACATCTTTGTTTTTCTCTACGTTTCTATCATAGATTTTACACAAGGCCACTTCAATTCTCCCGATGATCATAGACTACTGCTTTGCCTTTAGAATTCTTTCAGACTCTTCTTGGATTACGCATTTCCTTCTAGCATGTTCTAGTTAAATGTATAATGGCATTACAATCCATGAAGATCACATTGCTGGTAACTCGACAACTTAAATCAAAGCAAGAACAAATTACCTTCACCAAGGCACCAATGACACCTAAGCTAGTAAGCCTCAAGTACTCAAAAGGCCTTGATTTACTTGTAGTATTAAGGAAAGGATACAGATACAAGGGTATGTGAGCTGCAAATGGAAAATAATTAGTGAGAGGCGTCAATTAGAACACTTACAACTTTATGTAGGTGATGAAAAGATTATCTGTCATTTATTAATTAAATAGAGGAAGCAAGAAAGTAACATCACTAGTGCATAAGCCCAAAGATATTACTTTGAGAGGAGAGAGAGGGGGTGAAAAGAACACACTAAACACGCAGCAAATGGACTAAGCAACCAAGTAATAATGTGGAAACACCAACACAATGCAACCCTCTACGAACGAGCTATGCACACAGCCCAAAGTCATAGGGGTGCAGTGGAAAGGACTTTTAGTTCAAAGCTACCTAGAAAAGACAATGGCACGAAAGTCCAACATTAATTCAAGCTTTCTGCAATTACAACCTCAAAACAAAGAACAATTAAGAAACCAATTTACTCCCACTGTCAATATTCTTCTCTTTGGAAAAGCTCAAAGACTAAGAAAATGCATTAAATTATAGCTGGCGATTTTTACCCCTACATAAACTGAGTGCGTATAACTCCCTTTTGTATCATAGTTGTAAAATTTATTAAAAGATGTTGGAATTTTTGCAATAATTACCCTTTGACTTTTGATTGTATACAATTTTTAAGGGGCATCCAAAAATAGAAAATCAGGACAGTTGTTAAAATATTAAGTATATATCAATCCATTTCATTTACTAATCAGCTACTAAATAAATTTTCCAGTAGTCTTTTCACTGGACTTACAGTTGAAATAAAATTTTAATAATTAAGAACCGTAGGGGTCTTTTGCTTTAACACAAAACCATTTTAACAAATAACTACATTAAAAGAAGGATTATTAGATATAAATTATCGGTAGAGTTTTAAACTCCAGAACCAGGGTTAAAGGTTTTCCATATGTCCATTTAAAGTTAAATGATTTATTAATTTTCAAAAATATGTCCATTTAAACTTACTTGTGGAATTTAAAAACTCCATTGCCAGCGTATAGGAGAATTTTTCCAAAGAAAAGAAATGTTATTGTGAAAAAAATACTTCAAGTATCACTTATAATGTTTATTTCACGATCTCAAACTGCTATTCTCCCTACCCAAAGGATATTCAACTTTTATGATTAGCAACAAGAAATCTCAATAGAATGCCTTGTACTCAGGTACTTAGAAGCAATTACAATATGACAACATGGCAATCCTATTTCAGAGGATAATCCATAATTGATCACAAAATGTTCTGATATTCAATGCAACTTCAACAATCAATTAAAAAAAAAAATAAAAAGCAATGCACAGTGAAACCAGTAAATATCCATGTCGTGTTAAGCAACAAGGTACATATCTCAAAACCAAACAAGTATTCTCATCAAATAATGACATACCATTTAGGAATAACATCCTTGTGTCTGGATGAGAAGCTACACACTGTAAGATGAAAAATTTATGACGCATTAACAGCGCCTTTGAATTGACCAATAATAAACAAAAATAGTGCAAAACTTTATTTTTTTTCCTCTTCAATGACAATATGAGAAAAAATGTAAAAGAAACTGAAAGGCAACATTAGAGTAATGAGTTACTATTAGTGAAGTAAAAATTCAACATAACAGAAGCACTAGAAAAGGCCAAAAAGATATCACCTGCAGTAGAGCAAGGGCATTACAAACTCGATTTGATTGAGCTGGAGTTAGATTTGGTGGTGAGAGAACAGGATAAATTGAAACTATCTCCTGCAAGTAAAAATGGTTTAGCAATAATGAATTGAGACAGAATAAGCCCCTAACCATGATAATTTTTCAATTTCCAATTGGTAACTCAATTGATAAAAGAATATATAAGAGAACATCTAGCATGTATAAAGTGGTCATTAGACTCAAAACGACAAGAATCCACTTGTTTGAAAAAAATTAATGATTTAAAATGTTTCCATATGTATGATAAAAGTGTAAAATAAACTAAAAATTCAATTTACATCAGATATACCCTTATTTTGAAGTAAAATTTGACTTACGGTTTTTTTCCCAATAAGTCATCTCTCACTAGCCCAAAAGTAATAAAACTTTCTAATAAAACTACTTCTTCTACCGTTTCCTATCCCCTTTCTTATCGTGTAGGTCATAAAAGGAGGGAATATTTTGCAAATTGAGTTAAAATGAATTTATATGGAATAATGCACACATCATAATGAAGTTGCAAAAGATAAAAATTTCACATACCACAAACAACTAAAAAAAGAAGAAAGGAACTCGTGGTTTTATGTTTACAAAGAAAATGTTGAACATTGTAAAATCTCTAAGAACAAACAAAACCCAAGTCAAATACGGAAACACTCAAAGAGTACACTAGCACATCTGCACTCATCATACAGATGTACAATCTCCATGGATCTGGTAAAACAAAGTGCATGTTAATCAAGATGAATAGGAATGTTACCTAACTAACAACATATACATACCATCTTTTTCATATTCTAGTTTTGAAGAGATAATACCATTATATTTCACTTTAACTTCAAATAATATTTAGCTGCCTATCCTCATTTTGATTGATGTTCATGCCCAAGCTTACAGTGCTAGCTTACACCAGCAAAAACATGAAAGATAACATCTTGCTAAAAGATATGCACCATAAGTAAAGCATAGAAAACAACAGAAGTAGCATCCATGACTCAATTGAAGAAAGATGATCAAATGAACTTACCAAGTTCTCTACCAAGCCTATATGCATTAGACAGTGAATAAGAAATTTAAAAAATCACAGAGAAAGGGAATGGGAAAGGGATGAAAGAGGGGAGTAATTTTGAACTACCAACTATAAATAGCATACCTGTAAAAGTGCAGCAATAGTACCAAAAGAATTCCACAACAATGGAGCCAAATCTTGAAACAATTCTCTCTTCTAAAAATAAAAACAAAAACAAGTTTATTAGGCATACCTGTATGAGTGCAGCTATAGTACCAAAACAATTCCACACGAAAGGAGCCAAATCTTGAAATAATTCCTTGTTCTAAAAAATATACCATAGGTAGACACTAGTTTATAGTAGTAACAGAAAAATGCTGAACGGCTAAATTGCATAAACACATACAGAGAAAGAAAAATGAGAGGAGATTAAGTTGCAGAGATTAACCTAATAAGGTCTGTGAACAAGAAAAACAACTATTCTGGGTTATTTATCTCACTTTTAGATCTTTACAAATAACACTGAACCTAAATATTTTATTTTTAAAAATGATGAATTCACTTCAATCAACCACCCATATGCCCATATCACTAACTATAGTGAGTGGTTGACTAATTTGCTCCTCTCAAGGTAGGACAAGTATTTCAACCTGAAGATAAAGCAAGCAAATGCGGCTAAATGCAATGCTAAATGCTTTACAATGAAACCAAAACCATTGCATGAGACAATTAACAAGCATAACATGTAAAGGAGAAAAAAGAAAGAGCCAAAGCAATTTTCAGTTGCCAACCCCATTTTATCCTTAGGGAATAAATATGAGAGCGTTACTCTAAGAAAGAACCAAATGCAAAATACATATGATCTCCTTCAAGGCCATTGTTCATTCAAGGAGCTAAACGTAAGAAATGGCGTGCAATGCAACCATAAAAAGGACACTAGTAAACAAGACCGAAAGGCTTAATACAAATAAATAACCCATATAAGTAAAAATTCAAAGATTACTTTTAAAAACAAGAGGACTCGTAAAACTTGATACCATACAAGATAAAGAGTAGATTAGTGAGAAGATTCTAAAATTTTCAAGGCTCTAGATGGACCATTAACACATTCTTAATTCTACCCTCTTCTAGTTCAATCCAAACTTCTAATAATAACCATTCTCGGGAATCTCTTTTTCCCAAATTTAACAATATCATAATTTAATAGTCCTTATCCTCTAGAGCCTGAAAGACACTCTAATTTTCACATCGGTATTCATTTATCAATGACTACTTTGCCAAAACCATGGTAACCACCATTAATATGTATGCCATACCCATTTTCATGAATTTCATTTTCTTTCAGGAAAATAACCCAAAATTTAACAAAAAAACATAACATGTTTACAGGAATTAGTTTCTTCCTATCCACATTTCCATATCTTTTTAATATCTTTTAGAAGTAACACAAATATAAAAAATGGCACCTTTGCATATGGTTTCTATGGGTTTCCTCATCACCTAAAAACAGAAAAAATCAAATCAAATATCCCTCGAATTCCCTATTTAATTTAAACCAAAACCCTACATTATCAAACACATAAAAGAGAAGAAAAAGAACCATCATTTACTCAAATACTATAAAAAGTTAAAAACTTTGTTGATTATTTTACCTTAGATAGTTCGAGAAGAGCGTTTTCTCGGAGATCAGGGTTGCTCAGATCGAGAACCAAATGCTCCGCCGATGCCATTTTCCGATCCTTATTCGCCGGAGCTCCGGCGACAATTGGATTCGACGCGCTGGGCCCCCCAAAAGGCGCGTTCATTGGTAAAGATTGAGGCAGATTTACCGTTTGCATATGTTACAGAAAAGGAAAAAAATAAAAAGCAAAAACGAATACCTTTCTTGTTGCAGTTTTCTTTTCTTTCAAAATTCTTGCTTCAAATGAGATAATTTTCTTTTTTTTTTGTTTCTATTGAGTTCAGAAAGTAAAAAGAGTTGAAGCCACGTGCATTAGATGCGCGTGAGCGCCTTTGGTGGTCATCCTCGAGGAGTAACAGTTTTTTTTTTTTTCCTAATTTTATGTGTTTTTTATTGGAATTTAAAACTGAAAAGGTATTCAACTTTGGCCCTGCAATTGACATGAAATGTGTAATTGAATCCTTGTCCTTTTGTTTCGTTTGGGAGGATTTTTTTCATCAATTTTTTTTATTATTTTTATATAATTATAATTATTTTAATATAAAATAATAAAAATAATTTTAATTCACAGACAACATAGTATGAAAATATTAAAATTAAAAAATATTTATGTCTAATATTTCATATATTGGGACTAAATTTTCATTATTGATTATTTATATTACGTTATGAGCATTGAATTTTTATCAATTATTTGATTAAATATATGGTTTTTAATTTATTGTAAATTATAAAATTTTTATAAAAATATTTAAATTGAAAGAAAAAATATAAAATATAATTATAAATTTTGATGAAAAAGTTTTAATTTAGATTTTATTTTTTCTTTCCTGTCTTTTTGTATATTATTATTATTATTATTATATTTTTAGATTTTATTTTTTATATTATAATAAAAAAATGAAAAATTTATTTTGTTTTTTATAAAAATTCAAAACTATAATTTAATATGATTTTTTTTTTAATTTTCATACAATCAAACCCTAAATTATGAGATCTAAAACGTAATTTTTTGTTGTTGTTGTATATTATAATAAATATTAACAAATAAAAAATTTTTATGTTTTAATAATTTCATTCCTTTCCTTTTCCTTCTCTTTCTCTTTAACTTTCTTTTCTTTCTTTTTGTTCTCTACACAAAGCAAGAAAAAGTTATATGGTAATCAATTGGACAATTCAAATCTAAAATTAAAACTTCCTTCTCCGTATATATAATCATTATATTTTACATTATAAACTTTTAAGGGTATTTAAATTTATTTAAATGAATGAAATGACAATAATATCACTTTGAATATATAAGATAATGATAAAAATCAATTTAATTTGACCAACTCAATATATATTTTTTTTAAATGATAAGGATTTTCAATTCTCACAAGAATGAGAATGGAAAGACAATTTCTCATTAAGGTTAGGATGAAAATGAAAAGGGTAAAAAAAAGCCAAGGTCTGTTACGAAAATGCCCTCCTCATTCCAATCCTGTCATATTAACATCCCTAATTCCATTGAAAAATATCATTTGTTATTTTAATAAGCTCCTTACCATTATATGTTAAAAAATAAAATTTTCCTTGCCAGTATAAGTGGGTTTGCCACACAAATTGACAAATTATGGACTATATTGGCTTGATTGAAGTTTGCAATTACTATACTATATTGGTCAAATTATGTCAAATATTTCTATATTTTGTGAAATTTTGAAATTTGATTTTTATATTATAATTCATATAAATTTGGTTTTTATATTATTTTGATTTAATAATCTTAGTTCAATTATTAATTTTATAATTTTTTTTACCATTAAAAATGCTAACGTTGTCATTGACTTAAAGGCGTTAATATTGACTTTGCTGATGTGGCGTTGACATGCTAACTTTACAAGTAGAATGGATGAAATTAGTTATTAATTTATGCAAATGGTCTTTGTACTCATAAATTTAAAAATTTAGCCCTTGCACTTGCACGAAATTTTAAATTTAATCCCTCTAATACAAAAAATATTTTGAATTTTTTAGAAATTTTTTAGTTTTTTAAAATATTATGTTAGCCTTAAATTAGTCTTTATTTTGAAATAATAAAATATTAAGTTAAATAAGCTTGATTAAGATTTTGAAAAAGATTTATTTGGTACAGGTTCTTAAGTTTTATTATTTTTTGTACTAAACAAATAATATGATTTTTAAAATTTAAACAAACATTTATTTATGTTTTCTTATTTCTCAAATCAAAATTATTTTTAACCATTATTTATTTGAACTTAAATAAAAGTCCAATTGTTATTTTTAAAATGAACTTATTCATTTTGGACTCAATACAATTTTAATAATATTGATTTTGAGAAATAGATTAACTTAATAAAGTTATTTTATAAAAACAAAGTTTTTCAATATTAAATTTGTTTAATTTTTTTGTATTAATTCAAAAGGTTTTAATATTTGAATTTTATATGGTTAAAAAGCTTTTTGAGTCTACTTTTTAATGGATTAAACAAAATCTAAATCTAAATTTTTTAAGAAAAGATTTTAAATTTTTACTAAATACTTTATAGTTGTCTAAAAACTACACAATTGGTAGTTTTGAAAATTCATTATAATTCGTATACAATGAATTAGGTGATAAATTTTAAATGGATAGAAAGCTTTTAAATCTATTTCTAAATCTTCAAACGGTTTTTGATTTGGAATTGCATAACTCAAAATATGATAAAATTAGTGAAGAGAGTGCAAAATAAGATTCAACTGCCTGGCTTGACTGGATTGATCCCCTGGGTTATAGGATTAATCCTCTGACCAAAACCTATCGATTCTTTCAGTTGTAATGGTCAAAAATGAAATGAAATACATGAACCAATCTATCCCTTCCAAGAAGGAATCAATTTCCTATGCTTAGAAACATTCCAACGACTAGTTTATCAAGCTTTAACAGCTATTTTCAACTTCAAACCATCCCTAAACTACTAGTTCCTCATTTCCTCTATAAATTGGGCATCCCAACACACGAAGAAGGATGATGAATCAAGAAAGCAAGAACCAACAAGCTATATTTTTATTTTCTTAAAGAATTAAGAGTTGTCAAAGCTTAAAAATTCATATCTTTTGTATTTATTGTATCTAAATCATATTTATTATTCATTCATAATTTCCTTCTACTTAAACTTGACAAACACTTAGCTTTTGAGAGGTGTTTTAAGTTTGTATTTTTATTAAATAATTTTGTAATCAAGAGGTGAGGTATCATTTTAAATTTGTGAGATTAAGAGGTTGCTACTTAGCCTATAAAGTAGAGAGTGTTATGTTGCTATCTAAGCCTTAAAAAAAGATAGAGTTATAATTTCAATTAAAGAATAGTGGATTGAAGCCTTTGTGTGAACAACCAAGAAGAGAAAACGTAAATGCCCTGTGAATAAGGACCAACATTTATAAATCTTTGTATTTGATTTCTCTATTCCTATCTCTTTACTTTGCATTTGTTTTAAGATTATCAATTTATTGTTATTTGCACCATATTTTGATATTGATCTTAATTTTCAATTCAATTATATTTTGAAATCATTGTTTGGGAAGAACTTAGAAAAATCTAATTCATTATTCTCTTGGATTACCATCTCACCTAAATAGCTAATATATTAAATTTTAAAAATTATCAAATATTTTATCATAATAATCTATCACAATATTGAAAAATCTATCACAATATTCCATTATAATTTTCATTTACTGGCACTAATTCTATCATAAGGGGAAAAAATCTTATACAAATCTATTAAAAATCTATTACAATTTTTTAAATATAATACATATCTGTCACTATCTAATTTTAATCAAACTATTATTTTTATTAATTTATTAAATGAATTAAAATTATAATTTTATCCCATAAGACTAAAATTATTCGTTAAAGGGATAATATCCCATTTGACCCTTGAACTATTACATTTTTCTAATATGGTACCTAAATAAAAAAAAATTATAATCTGGTACTTAAACTACATTTTTATGTATTAAACTACCCTAACTATCAACACCGTTAACCCTAAATGCTTATTTGACATGAACATCCAATAAGATGCTAACATATATTAAAAAATCTAATTAGTGTTACATCTTCAATGTCACGTCAATATTCAAAGAAATATTTTAAAAAATTTTAAAAAATTCTAAATTTTTTTTAAAATGTTTAAAAAATTCAATATAAAAGCTAAACTTTTTATTTAATTTTATTTTTTCCTTCCACTCCACAAAAAAAAAAATTCTATCTCAAATAGTAAACAATCAACCCTTCTTTAATCTCGTTTTCGGCATCAACCACCACTACCTTTGTCGCTCACCACCAGCTTTTAATGTTCATTGGCACCGATTCGTCTTCAAATTTCACTAAAAAGCTTATTTCTTCCTTTTCGTTCTTGCTTTCAAGTTGGTTTTCGCAAAAACATCATAGATTTTCCTAAATCTAAGCCAAAATCCATAACTATCAATGCCCAAAAGCCCAACCACCGCTCCAAATGACATTTCTTTGAAGTATGTCCTTTACCTAGCCCTAACCTCTATCCTCACAAAAAAAAAAAAAAAACCAAGTTGAAACCCTTAGAAAAGTCTCAAACTGAGACTCATGGCACTCTGTTTTACTATTATGTTTTTTCTTTTCTTGTGTTTTACTTCTGTAATTTTTTTAAGCTGCTTCTCCCTTTTTTAAAAGACATGTTTGACTTTTTTTTATGTTTTTTTGTGTGCCAAGATGGGGTTGTGTTTTGTTGTGGTGGTAAGGGTGAATAGATGGGGCTTTGGGTTTAGTTGGTAGGTGTTGGTGGGTAAAATGGTGGTGGCTTAAGTATAGAAGGTAGTGGACTGGATTTAAGGGTGGTGGGTGAATTGTCAAACAGTGGTATCTTATAGTGATGTTGATCAAGTGAGGTTGGTGACAAAAGGGGTTTTGGTCGTTGGTGTTGATAGTGGTTAAGGGATTTCGATCATGATGTTGGCAAAGGCTATGGGATTTTTGAATGTTGAGAGCTTTTTAATTTTTTGTGTCTTCCTCTTTAGCCAACCCCCTCTATGGTTTTTCCCAATTAACAATCCAAGTAGTTCAATATATGGATTACCTTCTTTTAAAATTCAGCTTGGGAGAAATGAAAATAAGAAAAAGTCAACCTTTAAAAGGTACCAAGATTTTCAGAGGTGGATGTGGAAAGAATGTTATAATTCCTCTACTTTGTGTGTCATAAAATATGGAAAGAAAAGATGTGTGCAGTTGTTGGTTGTTTGTGATACGTGCTTTGGCTCTCGTACCCTAGAGGAAATGCATTCTGGTTACTACCACCTAACATTTAGCTCCATTAACAATAGTTTTAAATTCGCATTTAAATTATTTTTAAATCTTCATTTTTTTAATTTTTCAATTTTTTTTCAATTTTTTAGATTTTTTAAAATTTTGATTTTTTTGAATATTTTTAATCTTATTTAAAATTTTAAAATTTTTTAATGTTTTAAAAACTTTTTAAAAGATTTAGAATTTAATTTTTTTAATTTAAAAAAATGAATATTTAAAAATTTTTTAGAATTTTTTAGAATTTTTCTTTAAATGATAACATAATATTAATGATATGACACTAACTGAATTTTTTGACACGTGTCAATATCTTATCGGATGTTCATGTCATATTAGTGTTTAGAGTTATCGATGTTAACAATTGGAGCAGTTTAATATACAAAAATATAGTTTAAGTATTAGATTAAGTTTTTTTTATTTAGGTACTACATTAGAAAAAATACAATAGTTTAAGGGTCAAATGGGATATTATCCTATCTTCAATAAGTGTTTCTATTCCTTTAAATTAAATCATATTTAAATGATTTTTTGTAATGAAATATAAGTTCAAGATTCTAAATACATTAAAATAATTTATTAAACTTTATGTGTATTAGTTTTAAAATTAATTTTATTATTTAATTTAACATAACTATATAAATTCCTTTTGCAAAAAATAAAAAAATTTAAAAATTCTTATTATGATATATGATATTGATACTTCGGTTATCAAAAAAATATTACCTTGTTTCGTTTTATTATGATTCAAACTTTGTACTTCAAATAAATATGAATTCATCTCACATAAGAATTTAGATTTGAATCTCTTATTTTGTTTGATTAGATAGAACAGTCATTTTATTTATAATCTATTTCGAATTCATAACAAATGTAACTTTATTCAATAATTTGGTTAGTTATAAATTTTGTTATATGATATATTTGAACTAATTAAACTAATACTAATTTTGATATTTTAATTTAAATCGTTAATATTATAATTTATTAATATAATGACAATAACAATATTGTTAATATGATATGATATCATTAATAATTAATTATATATAATAAAAAATAATATATTTCTAATTTTTTTATATTAGAGAAACTAAAATATGTTTAAATTTTAATATTTTTAAAAAACTATATTTAAAATATTTTTTATATTAGAGAGACTAAATTTCAAATTTCGTTGAGTATAAAAACCATCTACATAATTTAACAATTAATTTCATTCATCCAAGTTACCACCACTACAAGTTAACACCACATTAGCAAAATCAATATTTTTAACGGCAAAAAAATAATGAAGTTAGTGATTAGACTAAGATTTATTAAATCAAAATTGTATAAGGATTAAATTTATATGAATTACAGTATTTGGTCTAAATTCTAAATTTTCGTAAAGTATAAGGACCTTTAGCTAGACTTGTTCAAAGACCAAGTTATTCGCCCAAGCCCAAAGATCCACTCAAGTTTTGAGAAGGTTTAGATAAAAAATAAAACCCGTTAAATGGGTTCGGACCTAATTTTTAGGTGTGTTTAAAATTTAGACTGAAACTTGAATAAAATATTTAAAACCCAAACTCGGCCTGGTTCGATCCGAATTCACACATGTATATAAGTTTTTTATTTTTATATATACGTGAATTATATATAAATAAATTTACATATATATAAAAATTAAAAATAAAAATTATATATATTTTATCAAACTTAATTTTTACTTTTATATAATTTTTATTTTTAAATTTTTTATATATATTATTTTTATTTTTATTTTATATATATGTAAAATAAATATAATCTCATTAAACTTAATTTAATCACATAATTTTTTAATTTTTTATTATATAAATTAAATTTAATGAGTGGGCTTGAAATTTATTTTTTTAATTTGGGTTAAGTTTGATGCTCGAAATTTCAAGACGAGCTAAATTTAAATAAGTACATAAATTATTAATATCAAATATGAACTCAATCCAAATCTAGCCCAACCTAACCTATGAACACCTCAATCTCTAGCATAATTTGACTTATTATATTATATAAGTTGATCTTTCTAAATTTGATATAAAAATACTATTTATCTTTATATTTTTTATGCACTTATTTTCTTACATGAAGTGAAAAAATTTATAAATTTTTATTGCATCGAATGGTATAAAAAGTGTTAGACAAGTAACATGACACATTTAATGTAGAACAAAAAGATTTTGATAACTTCACATCCCTCTCCACTAATATTAAAGATTTAAATTTATTCAATAATAAATATACCATAAATTTGAACTTTTTTTTTCAAAATAAAAAAAAAGATAAATTTATCTTTTGATTTTTTTATTATTAATTTAACTTTAAATCCTTATTCATATATTTATCATACTGAAAAAAAATTACATATAAATTCTTTCAAATATATAATCTTCAAATATCATATTTAATATCAAGTTAATTAATCCAAATGTCAATTGACATGTTGTTTTAATAATAAATCTGGTTTTCAATTGGTAAATAGATTAGAAAACTTAAAGGAAAGAGAACTTATTATTATTATTTTTTTAAGTTTCTAAATTACTTATTAGTGTTAAGTTGTTCAACGAGGACATTAATTTGAAATCACAAGTTTGAAGGTTGGTTAAAAACGAAGGTTGGTTAAAAACAATGATCAGAGGTTTCTTCAATGTTTGTATTTAATACTCAAGTCAACAATTAGAGAGAGAAAAAAAAATCTTAAAAAAAAAGATGTAAATTGAATGAATCTGCCTTGTCTGAAAGGGACTATTTATACCTATAGGATGAAAATATCGAGTTTAGGTGACCTGAATTTTGATTAGCGAGTTTAAGACTAATGTTGTTGACCTAACTTGATCTGATAGATAAAATCTAATTATGGGGGTGACAAGTCATCATTTTCTTATGCCTTCAGGTGAGAAGTTAAGGAGCCTTAGTTAACATGAGTCCCAAGACTTCAGGTTAACTCGACACATTAGCTTAGATCAAAATGAAGAAATTGCCCCTAATACTTTCTGGAGGAAAAAATTTATAATACTTTTAGGTCATATTTAATACATAAAATTATGATAGTATATGATAAAATGATATTATGAATAAGATTAAATTAAATAATATATTCTATCTTATATTTGATGTGTATAAAGATTAAAATAAAATAATTTATTTATTGATCAAAATTATTCTTTCTCAAAATTTATATAACTTAAATTATTGATATAATTTTTAAAAGTATAATAAGACATACAAGTTTAATCTTGTAGATTAAAAGTAATTATCTTTACTTTAAGATGATTAAATTATCTTATGCCAAAAGGATAATAATCTTTTTTATAATCATATTTTTTTTAATTAGATACAAATTAAATATAATATAAAATAATTATTATATTATCTTATATATTATTGTATGTACCAAACATGATTTTATGACATAAAATACCTTTAATATTATCTTTATATCTTTTATCCTATTATTTATTGGATTGAATAAAATATTATGTATCTAAAATTTTTTAAATTCGCAATATTCAAATGTCAATTATATTATCTGATACAAAGATCAAGACGATGAAAAAATAATTCATTAGTAAATAACAAATTAACATTTCCCAAATCTTAATAGTAAAAAAAAAAAAAAGTGAAAAAAAGGCAAGGAAGCAAAATCAATGTATGTGGACGCAGAGCAGGAGATCTGTCCTCCTTAAATGGGTTTCCCTTAGTTGCTCCCGTCCGTTTGGACTCTTTCTGCCTTTGGCCGCCTCTCATCTCTCGCCTTTTCTCTCACTTTTCTGCATTGAAATTCACAATCTTTTCTCAAAGCAGCCAAAACCCAATTTGTCCTTTGTTTTCCGTTTTGCCTTTCTCTTTTTTTCTTCTGTTTTGCAACTCAAAGTTAAAAAGATTTTGATTTTTGACCCGTTTTTGCATGGCTGAATTTGAAGATATTGGAGCTGATATTAGGTAAAGCTTTATATTTTTTTACCCTTCTTCTTCAATAAAAATTAAACCCATGGTTTTATTTTATTCTTTTTTATCAATTATCTATTGAATATTGGACGATTTATGGAGTATTCAATTGGGGTTTTGTTTGATTTTATTATGCTTGTAAGAATTAGGGAAATATTATGGGAGTGCATTTGTTTTAAATATAATTTTGTTCATTTGTTATTATTTTATTTGATTTGGTATAACCCTTATGTTGTTAGAATTAGCAAGTAATTGAGATCAAGATGTATTTTGATTGGATAAATGGATTTTTTGGCAGCTTATATAACATATTGAAATGTTCTCAAATTTTATTGTTTGGTTTGTTAACTTTAAAAAGATAGGAGAGGAAAGGAAATTAAATTAAATTAAAATTGGAAATATTATAGTTCTCTTTTCTTTGGCCAAGTAAACAAAAAATTCAAGTTTTATGCCTAATACAACTGTTTGGACCAGTTTAGGTGAGGGTTTGGTTTATTATAGAAAAAAAAAAAAAGGCAATAATTAAGGTTCAAAATTTGATTTTGTCTTCCATTGTTGGATGTTATGATGATTATGGAGCATGTTATGATGGTTGCTGATTTGTTGGATTGACAGCTCGGACATTGAAGTTGATGACTTAAGGTGTGACAATATAGCGGAGAAAGATGTCAGTGATGAAGAGATTGAAGCTGATGAATTGGAGAGACGAATGTGGAAAGATCGTATCAAACTCAAAAGGATTAAGGAAAGACAGAAGATTGCAGCCCAACAGGCTGCAGAAAAGCAAAAGCCCAAGCAGGCCATTGATCAGGCACGGAGGAAGAAAATGTCCAGAGCTCAAGATGGGATTCTTAAGTATATGTTGAAGCTAATGGAAGTCTGCAAAGCACGTGGATTTGTCTATGGCATCATTCCAGAGAAGGGTAAGCCTGTAAGTGGTGCATCAGATAATATAAGAGCTTGGTGGAAAGAAAAGGTGAAGTTTGATAAGAATGGGCCAGCAGCCATAGCCAAGTATGAGGCAGAGTGTTTAGCTATGAGTGAGTCAGATAGCAATAGAAATGGAAACCCAAAAAGCAGTCTCCAAGACCTGCAAGATGCTACTCTTGGATCCCTCTTGTCTTCTTTGATGCAGCACTGTGATCCCCCTCAGAGAAAGTATCCATTTGAAAAGAGAATTCCTCCACCTTGGTGGCCAACTGGGAATGAAGAGTGGTGGGTAAAACTAGGGTTACAACAGGGTCAAAGTCCTCCTTATAAGAAGCCACATGATCTGAAAAAGATATGGAAAGTTGGAGTGTTAAGAGCTGTGATAAAGCACATGTCACCTGATATTGCAAAGATTCGGAGGCATGTACGCCAGTCAAAATGTTTACAAGATAAGATGACAGCAAAGGAGAGTGCAATTTGGTTGGCAGTTTTGGGCCGAGAGGAAGCTCTGATTCAGCAGCCTAGCAGTGATAATGGAACATCCAGCATAACTGAAATACCCCGACGTGGTCGTGGTGATAAAAAGAAACCTTTTGCCGGTAGTGACAGTGATTATGATGTTGATGGTGTTGATGATGGAGCAGGTTCAGTTTCTTCCAAAGATGACAGGAGTAATCACCCAACAGATGTGGAGCCTGTGGTTTATATCAGCAATGATGATTCCCATCCAGTGCAAGAGAATCTGCCAGTGGAAAAACAACCTAGGCTGAAAAGACCTCGTTTAATACCAAGCCATGGTGATCAACAACCTGGACCATCTCATGATGAACATGTGAATGACAAGTCAAGAAGCACCCTGCTTGACATCAACCAAACTGATGTATCATTTCTGGAACATCAGATGCCTAGCACTCGGCAGGAAAATGATGCAAGCAAAGTGTTGAGGAATGTGGAGAACGGTTTAGATGTTCAATCACATCCACCTGCAACTGAATACTGCCATTATCCTGCCATTCCTTGTGCTAGTGAAATTTCCACTCAGAGCATGTATGTAGATGGACGGCCAATGCTCTATCCGATAGTGCAACATGCTGAGCTGCACCATGGTGCTGCATATGAATTTTACAATCTATCGGTTGAATTTGGGCCTGGTCGTGATGGCCAGCAAACTCAGATGGAGATGAATGTACCGCAGTTGAGGCCAGAAAATGGGGTTGATGTATCAGCTCCAGGTAGGAGTGAACATGAAATTGCTGGGGGAGTATTGCACCATTATGTGAAAGACCTATTCCATAATGAGCAAGATAGAGCTGTTCATAATCCCTTTGGTTCTCCGACAAGTGATCCGTCATTTTATGGTGGATGTCACGGCCCCTTTGAGCTTCCATTTGATGGTACAAGTGCACTAGAGGAACTACTTGATGATGACTTGATAGAGTACTTTGGAGCTTAGCTTGGAAAATTTGAGATGTCAGAGAATAGATTTGTAAGTAAACTTTTTCTCTTCAACCCCCTGTTTCATCTATGAATGATTCATAATTTGGTCTCGGGCAATTTATTTGATGTTGATTTTGCAATAACTGTGAAATTATGCATCATTACTTACCTGGATGGAGGAATTTCTGTTATCCGTTGTCTTAGTCTTTCTAGTACAGGTGTTAT
Organism: Durio zibethinus; assembly: GCF_047325235.1. Classification (NCBI taxonomy): domain Eukaryota; kingdom Viridiplantae; phylum Streptophyta; class Magnoliopsida; order Malvales; family Malvaceae; genus Durio; species Durio zibethinus. The sequence continues at coordinate 7,240,023 of NC_143174.1, read as the reverse complement.
CATTTGAACATGCAAAGACTGTAAGTCAAGTCAAATTTTCTAATTTAGTTTTGTTCATCTTGTTTCAAAGAAGACAAACAAAAACATGATTTTTTGTGTCATATTCCCGGGGATCCCTGAATGGTAATTGCCATGAAGGGCTTCATGTAACTGTTTCAATTTTAGAAACCATTCACGTGACAAACTTGTGACATTTTCCTTGCTTCCTTTGGACAAAATAACTCATTAGTTAATATATTTCTTTCCTTGTAAATGAATTTCCATCTGTATATATTTATTATTACACAACCTATGATTTCTCATCACCTCCAACACTACTCCCCTTACTAATGACATCAGCTGCAGCTTTTGATTATTTGTGTTATCTTCAATGTTTTTGCATTTGTGTAGGGCTAGTTTATTGCAGAATAGATGCTTTTTGAGCTTTGGATTATTGTGTAGGACATAGCTAAATTAGATTAGAGCCTTTTCTTAGGGTTACTTCTTAAAGAATCCAATTTTTGCTTGTAAATATGGATTACTTTATTCAAGTTCTTATACAATATTTTGCTTCCCTGGGTTGCTTAAGGCCTCGAAACCATAATTCCTTCCTAAATGCTTCCTGATCAGTGCACCCAAAGTAAACCACACCCATGTAAAAGGTAGGGAAAAAAAACGATCAGGTGAGGGTGGGGTGGGGAAAGAGGGAGCAAGGAAGGAAAACAAAATTTTGGACTTTGGTGATATTTTACAATTTTTGAATGATCTTTAAAATTAGAATCTTTAAGCAAGGCTATACGAAGAGGGAGGAAAGGAAAAATAAGAATCTGAACCTTTATGATATTCTACAATTTCTCAATGTGCTTCAAAAAGCAAGGCCATCTGAGCTCCAAATGGAGATTTTAATCAATCCCCATTCCATAGATTTGTCATTTGTTTGACACTCGTGAGTGGGTTCCCTTATTGGCAATAAAACTTTTGTCTGCTTATGTAATCTCAAATTTAGGATGGGATACAGTCTGATTAAATATTAGTCCTTTCTTTATATTTATCATAGTGAAAAGAAGTGATGAATTGGGTGTGTTAATGGGATGACAAAGCCATTTATCAATAAATGTTTGTTAAGTTGGGCTATGGGGAGAGATACACAAAGACTGAGTGACAGAATAATTGGAGGCTTGGGGCTCAGGCAGTTGATGTCTGAAAGAGAGGGCTTAAGGTTTCTTTGTGTAACTAGTTGTAAATGTTCCATAAAATAGCATATTACATCTAATGATCTGATAACATTTTTTAACTCAAAACTATGGTTTGCCACTTGAACTGGAGAGCAAATAGATTAAGTGTGAATATTGAGGGAATCAAAGCTTGAGTTCTCTTAAGAGATTTTGGCTGTTTGCACTGCACTGCTATTGCTTCGAGTATTAATCCCCACAGAGAAAGAAAATTGTGCTGTTTGTTGTAATCATATAGGAATAAAAAGTTCCATGGTCAGTCTGCATAGTTAGGGAAATCTCAGATGAGGCAAGGACCTGCGAATGGTAGTTAAATTATTAGTAACTTGAGAACGAATTCATACATAATAAGATTTGTGAAGCATGGTGCTCCGAGTTTTGGTTATCTTTGTGTTGCTCATATCAAAACACTAATATTGACAATGCGGTTTCGTCTAGTGAGATTGCCTTGTTGCGAATGATTCAGGTTCGCCAAACTAAGGTTCTTTTACCCTTTTTTTTTTTTTTTTTTTTGTACATATGATCTTGGGTTATCTGCATTTAGCCACTATCTTTTGGAATGAAAAAAAGTTCTTCATGGAAGGAATCAAGTTGGCTTAGCCTTTTGCGAAATGTTTGTCATCTACATCTTCGTGGTTTTGTTTTAGGATGGTTTCAAAATCTTTCATATGGTTTTAACATTTATCCCCTGAAATGTATCCAAACTTAACTTGCAAGCTTTGTAACATCTTTCCAACTTAGAGTAAGGTTTTATTTAGACTCGATAAATACAATTAGGTAACATTATATAAAAATAATAATAAAAAAAATATAAAACTTGTGTAGTGACATTATATAAAAATAATAATAAAAAAACACGAAATTTATACGGTTTAAAATTAAAAAAAAAGACAATATGAGTTTGGTAAAAATAAAAAAAAATTGTATTTGGTATATTCATATGAATTGTGGTATAATAAATTTTGTAATTTACATGTATTAAATATGAAATAAATAAATATAAATACAATTTAGTTTTATTGCTATTCTCCTACTTATTTATATGATCTCAAAAATTTTTTGTTAGATGTTTAAAAAAAAAAAAAGATTAACATGCAAAATGCCGTTTGAATTATACATATTTTTATCTAAAAAAATAAAATTTTTACTTTGAAACTTATTTCACTGAACACTTCGATATTTCATACTGTCATGGACAGTTGGTATGGGAGCCAGAGGGCCCTTCGCCCCCTCCGAAAATTTTTGAAACACTCTTCAGCATGTACATAAATTTATATTAAACCAATTTAAATTGATCATCTAAATTACAAATGTTAATTTTATTATTTTTTGTGTTTTACAACTTAATTTTATGTATTGCATTTTAATAAATATTCAAATTTCATTGATATTTGTTAATTTAATTTATCTAGCAGTTATTATTTATAAATTTTTAAAGTTAAGCGATTTGTCATATGTTTTAAATCACAATCAAATAAATTTAACATAGTCAAATTAACTTTTCAATTTTTTCAATAAAATTCATGTTTTCAATCAGCACCAAATCCAAATGTGTATATATATATATATATATATATATATATATATATATATATATATATATTTATTTATTTATTTGATATAAGAGAAGTCAAAGTTTAAGAAATTTTAGGAAAATGGAGATTTGGCTTATTATAATTCTTCTCCGTATCATTTTCTACTTTTTTTTTTTTTTAATTTTTATCGCATGCCGCAATTTCTTTTTCAAAAAAGGAAAAAATATTGGAACTAGTTTACAAAAAGATAAAAAAACATTACAACATTTAGTCTCAAAATTCATCTTCATTCTTTTAAAAATATATTTAATTTTCTTATTTTGATAAAATATTTAATGATTGATTTATTCATATTTTTTTATTTTAATTTTAAATTACCAAAAAAAATTTATAATTTATTGACAGATCATGTAATTCATAATTTTATGGATAGTTGTAAATATTAAAAGAATAATGTTGTTATAATAATATTTTTTTTATATAATTTTATAAATTTATCGTATTTTTATTAATATATTGTTTATATATATATAGATATATATTAAAAATATGATAAAATATACCTGAAGGAAAAATAAGATAAACTATATACTATATTATGAGTTGGCCTTCTCAAATTATATATAAAAATCTATCACTATATACTGTTAAATAGTTGACATAATAATCTTGGTATCTAATAAATTCATATAAGTTATCATAAATAACTAATCATTATTACGTAAAAAAATTATTTTTCTCTCTTCCTTTTTTTTCTTATTTAATCCCAAAAAGATGACCCCTAAGCTTCTTTGTCATAGCCTCCAAACAACATGACATGGAATGTCCAATTTACCCCTGATAGAAGGCCGAGGTAGCCGCCAATTCTTACGGGCATCAACGTAATTGCGTGATTTGGCAGGACAGGAACCAATTGAATAATGCAGGGCAAATAGTAGTGTAACGCCGCCATCCACCATGCGAGGATGTCTGCCCCGACACGTGCCATCCTGAAGAGGGCTTTTCTTACCTAGGAACAAATAAGTTGCCGCCCTTCATGGATTTCTCTTGTCATTCTTACCCTTCGTCGTTTCAAGACATAATTGTAGGATAAAAGTGTCTTTTCAAACATTAGACATTTCTACACCATGCCTATAAATAATAATAATAATGAAAATGAATGCTATCGTATTTTATTTATCAAGAACTAGAAATTTATCCGTTGGTCTTGGTCATTAAGATTGGAATTTCAAATTATCTGTGATGACAACTTTCCTTGAAATTTTCTTTTCAAATAAAAAAAAATCCCTATGTTCAAAATTTTTATTTATAGGGAAGAGTATTTGGTGAGGGTCACATTTGAATTTTGACTCTCATTAAAAGCATGAATCATGAATATATAATTTTTTTTTTTATATATTTGGTAAGGGTTATTGTTGAGTTTCTGTAGTCATTAGGTTCAATATTTTTTATACTAACACTTCTAATATTTTTTTTAAAACAATACTTTTCTAAATTTTAATTATTCATTATTGGCAAAAATATAGATTCTTGAATACTGACTTTTACTAATTTCACACTTAATTATAATTTTTCTCTCTTCTATTTTTCTTGTGCTTTTATAAATTTTATCCGCAATTAACCATTTATTTATTTATTTTTTTAAAAAGTAGTAAAACTGAAATTAGTGAAAACTATTTAGTGGGATCAGTGAGTCTGACCCTCACTAATCCATTCAAATTCATTTTGCCTCTTGCACTCTGCATCGCTTGAAGGAACTTCACATTTAATGAGACCCAACTTAAGTTCACACGTGTGAACGTGTGATCCTGACATAGAAAATTACCTTTAGAGAGGGTCACGCGTGATGGTCGCCTAGGAAATGATTTTTAATAAGGGTCAACCGTCATATATTTCTTGTAGTGGAATTAATGTATTTCTTTTTTATCAAATTCCAGAAACATAAGAAGAATCATAATTATACGGAACCAACAAATCCAAAAAGAAAAAGAATGGTAATAATATAATATTGCACTGTTGGTATTTAATTTATCTCATTTTCTATATAAACGGCAACCAAAGGAGAAAATTCTTCAAAAAAACAAAAGGCGAAGAGAAGCAGAGGGCATTGAGTTTGGCTGCCTTGTCCCAGGGTTGGTCACTTTGCCCTTCTTTGGTTTTTTTTTTTTTTTTTGTTCCTCACTTATTTCTTCTGAGTCTTACCTTTTTCATTCGACTGTTTAGATTTTTCAGCCTAAATTTATCAGTTGCATGAAAAGGTAAGATCCAAAACGGAATAAATAAGTGAGAAAAAAAAAATTCAAAGAGGGTCAAAACCCAAATCTGCCTTGCCTTCATTTTCCAAATCTTGCAAGCAAGAGTTTGACAAGGCAGCCAAACTCACTTGTGCTCTCCATTTCTTTACAGTGAAGTGATAGCGAGCAAGAACCAGAATGCTTCGGAAAAATAATAAAGGTTTGAGGCCATCTCTATTATTATTTATTCCACCTTCCTAACCCAACTTTCAGTCATATAAAATATGCAATTCGATGCATGGATGTCTCATAATTTGCAATTATCTTTGAATTTATATAGCAAGTGAGAGGAAAGGGCAAGGAATACCCTGTCGGAGGAAAAGCCCATGACTCTTGGAGGAAGAGGCTCATTATAAACCCTATTTTTCTCATCCCTTGATTCCCTTCGGATCAATTTATTGTAAAATTTTTAGTTATATATATATATATACTGTCTTTTTTAATTATTAATTTTATTAGATCCAATAGATAAAATTAAATTATTTTTTAAATTTGTTTCTCTCATCATTAGATTTATTAAAATTAATTAAAATTAATGATTAAAAAATATAAAATTAAAAAAATTTTACATTTGTGTAAGTAGATATTTTTCATTGTCTTTTAGATGTATTTCACATTTTTTTTCTTTTCAAACAAAGTTTAAATTTCTTTCCTTTAGTTTTAACCGACCACTTCAATAAAAAAGGAAGAAAAAGAAGAGAACAATAAAATATTATCTCCTTTCAGAATGGATCATTTCATAACAATCAATTTAAGATTACCTTGTTCTAAATAAATAACATAACATATAATTATTTTTATCCCCATTTAGTGGAATTGTTCAATTTGAGATTATTGGCCATCAATAATGAGACAAGTAAGATGGCACATTAAAATAGATTTGAAGGGTCAACTGAGAGATATATAGTATTGTTTTACTTTTGTCAATTTTCTCAACACTCAATTTTTTTTCTTTGGTATTTTTTATTTATTTTCTTTCTAGTTTTATTTTATGTTTTCCTTTTTATTTTTGTTTTCCTTTTTTTATTTTGTTACTTATTTGTTTGTTTATTTTTTTATTTATATACATATTTAAAATTTTAGATTAGAAATATATTTTAATCATTTGACAACATAAAAAACTAAAAATACGGGTTAAACAAATAAATTTATAATTTTTTATAATTAAATTTATTCATTTGTATCATATAAATTTTATAAAATTTTAGAAATAAAAGAAAATTCCTTCAATGATGAAATTAAAAAAAATTGCAAATGGTAATTTTTTTAAAATTCTTAGGTGATGAATTTTCTTAAAATTTTACCAAAAGTGTTAGAAAAAATTTGAAAACATTTCAATAAAAAAATTTATTTGCTATTTAATAAAATATTTAGTTAAAAATAAAGATTGATAAAATCAAAAAACAAAAATAAAAATAAATTTTTTTCATAAAATATTATTAAATAAGTTCATTGATGGAACATTTTCAAAAAAATAATATATTTTTTAAATACTCTTGAGCCTTAAATTTGCATCATAGGTTGATAATTATTATGTAATATTTTGTTTCATTCACGATTTTTAAAACAAAATTTTCATTTGCAACTTTTCAAAAATATTTTAAATCCATTAAATTTCGTTGACCGTTGTTAAAAATTGATAAAGTTGATCACTTCCACAAATATGTCCATGTGGATGTTTAATTGACAAAAAGTTTGATTCCTTTGATTTTTGCACTAAAATTTATGCTATATGAAATCCACGTAGCATTTTCATGCATATTCCGCTTTAAGTTTAACTATTGTTGATGAAATATATGAATTTAAATTGTCTTTAAAGGTTAAGAATCCATAAAATAATGAATAATTTTTTAAATAGAATTCAGTCACGATTTACTTGATTTTGTTTTTTAGATCTTTCGTATTTGATAATTATTTTAGATTTTTATTATCTGAAGTTGAATCAGATTAGATCTTATAAAAATATAAATTATTTTAAATTTATTTTTATTTATAATATTTAAAATTAAAATTTTATTTAAAAAAATGGAGTTCTTTATTATTCGAAACAACGGATGTCGGAATGACTTACTTGATTTTCTATCATATTTTAGTATTCTAAGGAAGACCAAGACTTCAATTGTTGCTGCAGCCCTCAAATCGCCGCGTTTGGTTGTTTTGGAGTGATTGGAATCTCTTTGTCATTTAGTGCTATGATAGCGATACAACAAGACGATAATTTTTGAAAAATAAAAATGCAAATGCTGCATGACACAATAATTAAAATTTTTTTTTTATATTTTTATGTAAAAATTTTTAATGTAAATGTAAATTCTTTATCTGAAGTGATTATTTATTCATTAATTATTCTTATAGGATTTATATAATATTTATATTTCTTTATATAATAGTTATATTTTTTAAAATTAAAAAATTCAAATAGATATTGATACACATGCAACTTTTCTCTATTTGATCAAATTTTATTTGATTTTATTAACCTTATGCTTCTCTCGTAATTCAAGAAGAACAAAATCCAAAGTAAATAATTTTTTGTTTAATGTCATTTAAAAATCATAAAATACACATAAAAATTAATATATCAATTTAACTATCGAAACCTTTGCACCTCGTAAAAGCTTGACAAAGTCTATTAATATTGTTACCCTTCCCCGCCTCAGCCCACCTCAGATCTTTATCTTTCTTCCTTTTTCTTTTCTTTTTTTTTTTTTATTGCCCTTTCTTCTTTTACCTTCTTTGTTCCCTTGCCCTCACTCTTTTCTAGTTTTCAACTACCGCCTCTATCGTCAGCTGCCATCCATTGACATAAAAAATTTCTTCAAAAAATATCAAAATGTCGACTTATCCTATTCTTATTGTACAAATAGATTTCTCACAAAAAAAAAAAAAACTAAAAATACTTAAATCTACAAAAAAAAACTCACAACCCTCAACTATTTTTACCTTTACACCGTTAATCTGTGTACATACGTATCTTGACCATGTCGGGATCGTGTCTAACTTTATTTTTATGTTTTTGCCACGGCCAAACGTGCCCCATATATTCTGACATGTTGATGGCATATCCGGTACGACACCAATACGGGGAATGGCTGCGTATCCATGCTTTATGGCTTTGTGGCAAACTTTGTTGCCTCCACTGTTAGCATCCGTGCTTGGTGTTGTTATATTATGTGCTATAAGTGATTGGTTAAATTATGTCAAAGTTTTTTATATTTTGTAAAAATTTAAAATTTAATTAATGTATTATAATTTATATAAATTTAGTTTATATATTATTTTGATTTAATAATTTTAATCTAATTACTAATTTTGATAAATTTTTATCGTTAAAAATATTGATATGATCTTTGATTTGATAATGTAAACGTTAATTTTATTGATGTGATAATTTAGATAAATTAAATAAGTTATTATATTATGTAAATGATTCTTATATTTATATAAAATTTGAATTTTAGTCCATTTAGTATAATTCTTAAAAATCTCATTATCATACAAGTCAAATTTGATAAATTGGACCAATTATTGCTGAAAATCATAATTTTTTTTTACTTTTTTAAGAAATTAGAATTTTTTCTAGAAAACATAAAAAATAAAAATTATTGAAAATTTTATAATAGCTCTAAAAAATTAAAAACAAAAAATATTTTGATTAAATAAAAATGTTATAATTTGAAAAGATAAAAAATTTTTAAAAATGAATTTTATTTAAAAATTTAAAATATTGAAAATTAAATTTAATATTTTTAAAAATCAAGAAGATTCCAAAAATTTTAAAATAATGATTTTTTTAAAAAATAAAATCTGATTTTAAAAAATTCAAAAAAAAAACTTTAAAAATTAAAATATTTAAAAAATATTAAATTTAATATTTTAAAAATATGGAAAATTTCTTATAAATTCAAAAAAAATTATTTTTTAAAAAAGTAAAATATATAATTTTTATTAACAAATAAATTACTATTATCAAATTCAAGTTATACGGGGACAAGATTTTTATGAATTATTCTAGAGTCTATTTGTATAATTGGATAATTGATTTCATCCATTAAAATTGCCATGATAGCAAAGTCAATGCCAATGTCAATGCGCATGTCATGAAATTAATAACTATGTCGGCTTTTTTGACAAAAAAATTGATAGAGTTAGTAATTGGAATAAGATTATCAAATTAAAATAGTATGAAATTTAATTCGTATAAATTATAATATATGGAATAAATTTCAAATTTTGGTAAAGTACAAAGATTTTTGGCATAATTTGACCTAAGGAATTTGATGTTGCATTAAGTTTCATATATGTACACACACACACACACACATACACACAAAAGTTTTAATGGTGAAAAAAAATTCAAATAAGAAGTGATGAACACACACTTAAAAGCAAGAACAAAATTTGTTGGAATATGGGGTCTTGCGGTCTCCCTTAGGGACTCGGTATGTCGATCTATCTGAGTGAAATATCCTATGATGGATAGTGTCGTAATGGTTTTGGGACTACTAGATGTAAAAAATTTTAAAATAAAAAAATAAGAGAAGTCATCACTAATTTTTTTTAGGGTATGATTAGTCACTTAAAAATTTATCTTTTTAATGAAATTATAAAAATAGGTTTAAAGTTTATAAAAAAGATAAATTTCGATCTATGAAATCAAGTTAGGTTTAGGAGTCGGTTACGTGTGGAGAATGATTAATACCCCTACAATACCCATAAATTAGTATCATTTAATAATGCGCTATTTTGGATGTTGGATGAAATTGTTTCAATTTGAAATTTAACAACAATTCCCTTCATTAAAAAAAATAAATCCTTGTTAAAACTCTTTATTTAGAAATATTCAAAAAATCTTTAAGTTAAAGAATTATCTTAAAATTTTTCAACATCTAAATAGAATTTAAAATAAGTCTTTTCGCTTAAGATTTAACATAATATTCCTTAAAATGAAAATAACACTCTTTATGCAAAATGATTGTTGGTGACTCTCCAACATCTAGGCAAAGTACCAAGAATTATTTCTTTCGAAATATTATTTTTGTTTTGTTTTATAATATCACTGCTTAAAAAAACATATTTTTTTCTTTTTTTTTGTGTTGTAAAACATTTTATATGAGAAAGTAAATAATGGTATTATCAGGTAACAAATAAAAATTAAAGATAGAGAATGGGAAATGAACGCCAACAACAATATGATGACATATGTATGCTAATTGATATTATGTAAGGTGATAAAATGCAATTAAAAAAATGGATTCTTTAATATAATAAGACCACCTCGACTTTCTAACATCTAGGTAGACTTTAGGTGTGATAAGTTATATTTAAGATCCCATTTTATTATTATATTTTTATTATTAATTAGTTATTAACCCCATTGTTGAGACGAATTAAAGACTTGCATGAAAAACTTATTGAAATAAAATTTTCTAAATACCCCATCGTCTAGGCGACATTCAGGAATAAATTACTCCACTTGAGATTTACACACGTATCTTTAAAGTTTCGGAATAGTTTTAGGCATAAGTGAGGTTTTAAGGTTAGGGTTTTGAGTTTTGGGTTTTGAAGGTTTTAAATTTCAAAATTTGGAGCTTTTCGATTTTTGGATCTTAGGGTTTTAAAATTTAAGGTTTCAAAGACTTTAAGGTTTGGAGGGTTTGGAAGGTTTTAGGGTTTTGATTTTAAGGTTTTTGGTTTTAGGATTTAGGGTTTAATTTTAGGATTTAAGGTTTTGAGGTTTTAGATTTTAGGGTTTATGGTTTTGATTTTTGGACTTTAGGGTTTTAGAGGGTTTTGGGTTTCGAAATTTGGATTTTAAGGTTTTCGATTTTTGGATTTTAGGCTTTTAAAATTTAGGGTTTAGGGTTTTAGTTTTAGGATTTTGATTTGAAGGTTTAAAGAAAACACAAACATCTCTAAACCTCAACATCTAGGTAAACTTTCGAAGCAAGTTCAATTTTTATGATTTTCAAAAATTAATTTTTCATATATTATTTTTTTATGAAAATTTATTATTGTTATTATTAATATTGATTTTATTATTGTTTTATTATTTATTATCTTTTTTATACTTTTTACATATATATTTTTATAATTTCCCAACATCTAAGTAAAATTATTTTTAAAAGAATGTTTTGATTCCCTCCAATATCTAGGCAGGGAAAAGAAAAAATTTTATTACTATTATCAACCATTTTTTTATTTTTTTAGCATTTTTTTATTATTATTCTCTTTTATTTATTTATTATTATTATAAAAGAAAAAAATTATTTTTGTAAATTTAAAGATTTTGTAATATGCATAAATATTAATAATAAAATTTAAAATAAAAATAATATATAAAAATTTAAAAAATTAAAAAATACCTGAATAAGACCGATCAATGGTCTGGTCAACATTGGCCTGATTGGTTTGATAGTTTGGTGGTTTAGATCAATTTTTTGATGGTTTAATATCAGTTCAACTGAATTGGTCTTAAGTTGAGGCAGAAGTGGGTTGCGAGTTGGGTGCGTAAATCTTGGGTAGGGTTAGGGGCTGCACACGAATCCTTTTATTGACTAAAACAGCGTCATTTTGGGTTTTAATCTTCTATATAAAATCAACTTTTTTTACTTAATTTTAAACTTTCCTTCTAAAAAAAAACTTTTTTAGCCCAAAAAATCCTTTGAAACATTGCTGGAGTTCGACCCCATGCTGCCATGTCGGCCTTCGTCTAGGGTCACCGTTGGTTGTCACTAGCAATCGTGTGGTCATCGAAAAATGTCAAAAAACTTTCAAAAGTTCTTCTCAATGCCCTTTTCCTAGATCTGGCTTTTTTTTCATCGAAAATAAGCCTGATCGACGTAGATTAAGGCTTGAAGTTTTCAATTTTTTTTATAAAAATCGAAGCAAATAATGATTTTTTTTGCTTTTACAATTAGCTGGACGCTGTGTTCTTCCTTGCGAGGAAGATTTTTTTTTGGATTCAGTTGTTTGTTTTCTTTTTTTTTTTGGTTGTGGCTAGGTGTTTTAGGTTTTTAGTTTTTTGATAGGTGTGAGTGAGGGAAAGCTATGATTTTTGAGTGTGGGAGCTGAGATTTTTTTTGGGTGTGAGAACTGAGGTTTGCTAAGTGTGAGAGAGCTTGGGTTACTGGGTTTCGTTTGTATCTGTGTCCCTCCTGATTTTTAGAAGGGAGCTTGGTGTTTTAAAGAGCTAAGGTTTCAATGTCTGTGAGGTGAGTAGAGTAGGTGGTGGCTGGTGAGGGTTCTGGTAGTGCAAGGTATGGTTGGGATAAGGTATGAGAGTGGCCAGTGGGGTAGATGGCCAGTGGTGCCGTGCAAGGCACCATTGCCACCCTAGTCTCTTTTTTTTATTAATTATTATATAATTATTAATTAATTTCAATATTAATAAACAAAACTTGAAAAGAAAATTTAATCTAATAGACCCATACAAAATTTGGTGTCTATAGCTGCCACTTTTTGCACATTATTGAGAATTATGAATAGGGTAAAGACAAAGACATCAATTTTATCTGGAATAACGATTCAAATTTTTTCAAAAGTTTATTTTTTGTTTTTGTTTTGTTTTTTGTTTTGTTTTGTTTTTGTTTTTTAGGTTTTTTTTATATTAAACCACAAGTCAAGTGATAAAGAAAATGACCAGGACGACACCGCAAGTCAAAAAATAAAGAACGACCGAGATAACACTACAAGTCGAGAAATAAAAAAAAATAATTGTCGTAACAGTTTTAGGACCACCAAACGTAAAGAATTTTAAAATTGAGAAAAAATGAGAGAAGTCATTACTAATCTTTTTTAAGGTGTGATTGACCACTCAAAAGTTTATCTTTTAAATAAACTATAAAAATAAGTTTAAAGTTTATCAAAAGATAAATTTTGGTCTACGAAAACAGATCTTGAGTTCGGGAGTCAGTTATGCATAGGAAATGATTAGCATCCCCACAATGCTCATAAATTGGTACCAATTAATTATACGCTATTTTCAATGTTTGATGAAATAGTTTCAATTTGAAATTTAATACTAATTTCCTTCATTTTAAGGTATATTTTTGTTAAAATTTTTTATTTAGGAATATTGAGAAAATCTTTAAGTTAAAGAATTATCTTAAAATTTTTCAACATTTAGGCATAATTTAGAATAACTCTTTTCGCTTAAGATTTAATACAATATTTCTTAAAATAAAAATTTTTTATACATGTCCTTAGGATTTTGAGATGACCTTAGCTAGAGCTTAGGTCGATGTTTTAAAAGTTAGGGTTTCAGATTTTAAAGATTCAGATTTTAGGGTTTTGGTTTGTGTTTTAAGGTTTTTAGGGCTTGAATTTTAGGGTTTGGAAAGTTTAAGGTTTTGATTTAGGGTTTGGGGATTAGGGTTTTGATTTTAGGGTTTAAAAGATTTAAGGTTTTAATTTTAGGGTTTGGAAGGTTTGATTTTAGAGTTTGAGATTTGGAGTTTCAATTTTAGGATTTGAGGTTTTAGGGTTTCGATTTTAATGTTTGAGGTTTTAGAGTTTAGAGGATTTAGGGTTTTGTTTTAGGGCTTGAAGGGTTTGTGGGGTTTTGAATTTAAAAAAAATGCAAACATATCTAAAAATCTCCAACATCTAGGCAGACTTTTATAGCAAGTTTGATTTTTTTATTTTTAAAAATTAATTAAAAAATTTCATATATTTTTTGTTGTTAATTTATTTTTTTTATTATTAATAAAATTATTAATTAATTTATTAACTTTTTTAATTCCCTAACATCTAGGCAGAATTATTATTATAAAAAAACTATTATATTTCCTCCAACATCTTGGCAGGAAAAAATTTCTTATTACTAATTTATTTCATAATCATTTCATAATTTTCTTATGAATTTTTTTTTTGGTAAGAAGGATAGAATGAACTAAAAAAATGGTTTTATATAGAAAGCCAAAGCCTAAAATGACACCATCTTAAACCAAAGGAGGATTTTGCACATGCCCGTGACCCGACCTAGAGTCCGCGCATTTGACCCGACAACCCATCCTTCAGCCAACCTTGAACTAGTTCAACCAAACTGTTGATCGAACCATCCAAATTGCCTGAACTGTTGACCAAACTGCTAATCAACCCAAACATTGACTGAACTGCTGAACCTTCCGAACCGCCCAAACTGGTGTTGACCGATCTGATTCAGGTAAAATTTTTTATTTTTTATTCATTTTTTTATATATTGTTTATATTATTTGGGTTTTATTATTTTTATTTATGCATGTTTAATACCTCTAAGTTTGTTAGAATAAATATTTTTTATTTTATAATAATGATTGATAATAACAACAATAATAAAAAAATGATTTCAAATTTTTGGTGATCGATTGCTCTCATATGATAATCACATTTGCCATTGGGATCATAACTCCTTGTTGTTGGATTTGATGTTATTTTTAGAGGCATAGAAGTGAGATACTAACTTTCTATTAGCAAAGGTAAAAGGTAAAAAATAGAGATTGATAATTTTTCTCGATCATTCCTTGGTTTCTTTTGGTTCTTTGTTGGTCGGGTGGTAGGCTCAAGTGTGGAGACAAGATCATGAATGGTCATTTGAGGATGAAAATTTATTAAAAAGCCTAAATGCTGGCTTGGTTGGCAAAGATATGGGTTTTAAGAGATATTGTCTATGATAGGGTAACAAGGTTGATGAATAGGATAAAGATTGTATGGGATAAAGCTCTTTGGTAGATGCCCCTCTATTTTGACTGCTTGCACTTTTTTTTTATTTTTTTCTAATGTACTTCTCTCTTCAACATCTATTGCATCTTTTAATTTAATCATACCATTCTTGATTGCATTTTCTATAATTTCACTAGAAATCACTATGACAAAAAAGTTTTATGAGACATTCTTGATCATTCTTTCATAATGAGTGTTCAAGAAATTGACAAACAGAACAACGATTTCTTTCTTTGATAAAGGTGGTTGTACTAGGGCTGCCATGTATTTTCATCTGTGTGCATATTCTTTGAAAGTTTCTGTTAACTTTTTCTTTATGTTTTGTAGGGACAACCTATCTGGCACTATATCTTCAACATGTTTGTATTGTGCTTGAAAGGCCCTAGCCAAATCATTTTAAGAGTAAATCTTATTTCGATCCAACTGAGCATACCATTTTAATATAGACTAGTGAGATTATCTTAAAAATAATGAATCGATAACTTATCCTCATAAGTGTGGCTTATCATCTTTCGATAATACATGATAATGTGTGTTAAAGGGTATTTTTTTCCATCACGCTTCTCGAAATCTGAAGCTTTAGATTTTGATGAAATAACATGATTAGACACTAAACTAAGTTCATTAGCATTAACATTCTCGTACACATCATGGCTTTCAATTATTTTCAATCTTCATTCTAATAGGTTATATTTATCCTTCATCACTATATCTCCTGATGAATTTGGTACCATTTTTTTCATGTTTTGTAGGGATAACCTATCTGGTACCATACTTTCAACATGTTTGTATTGTGCTAAGAAGGCCCTAGCCAAATTATTCTAAGAGTAAATCTTATTTCGATGCAAATGAGCATACTATTTTGATATAGATTTAGTGAGACTATTTTGAAAGTAATGGATTAATAACTTATCATCATAAGTGTGGCTTATTATCTTTCGATAGTACATGATGATGTGTGTTAAAGGGCATTTCATTTCATCATACTTCTCAAAATCTGGGGCTTTGAATTTTGATGGAATAATAAGATCAGGCACTAGACTAAGTTCATTGGCATTAACATTCTCGTACACATCATGGCTTTTAATTGGTTTCAATCTCCTTTCCAATAGGTTATATTTATCCTTCATCATTATATCTCTTGATGAATTTGATACCCTTTTCAATTTCTTCAATTCTTTAAGATCATCCACATTAGGAACAACAATAAGGTCATAACGAGTACGCCCAAGATTGACATTTATATGAATTGAAGGTAACTTGACAAAAGTGTCAATATAAAGTTGATGAGTTGTTGAAGGTGCTTACGACATATAGGAGTCTTGAACATATGTGAACCCAGATGGATACAATGGTACTTCACCAACTATTTTCTTTCTTGCTCTGTGTGTTTCAATAATTCTTTTTTCTTTTGTTAATTATACTAACATCTGTTTTAGTTTTGCCAATTGTCTATTCACGTTCTATTGCATTTTCGTAACGGTTTCCCTGATCTCTCTTTGAGCCTATTCCATTCTATTCATCTAACTTGCATCTTCATTTTTTATGATTTTGGTACTAGCTCGAGTGCTATAAATGCGTAGACTTAACTGATCTCATTTTCTAGGATAGCTATCCTTGAACCTTTTTATTAATTATCAAAAGTAAAAAATACATGACATGAATTTTATCATAAAAAATCTTTTCGTTTTGAAGGTTTAACAAAAGCTTCACAATCATCATTTTTTATTCTTAACTAGCATGAAAAATAATGAATTCAAACAGATGATGCATGATATGCAAGTCAAATTTTATTATTATTAAAGAATAAAAACTTGAGTTCCATCTTATATTTTGGCTGGGTTATCTAAAGACATTCTTTCCATTTTTAAAGTTCGATGAAAGCATGTTCACAATCAACATTTTTTTTCACAGGCTCTTTTAGACATACAATTATTAAAAGTGGACAAAGGCATCAATTTATAGAAAATTCAAGTAAAAAAAGGTTTCCATTCATTCTCAAAAGTATCAAATTTACACATCATGAACCATTCGAGGGCTAGGGCTAAAAAGTGCTAGACCTGCTGCCATTCCCTCTTGTTTCGCCTAAGAAATCCAAAAATAGTTGACTATAATTGCTAAGAGGACAACTCTTTGCTTTAAAAGCTTTTACTTTTTGTTCATCATCTTGGCCAATCTTACTATTGCCTGTAGCACTGCTTGCTATCTCAGCATAGATCAATGTAGGGTTTTTACGAACAATTGACTTTATTTTGACGTCAAAACTCCTAGATTCGACTTTCATCAAACTTTGTATCCTATGTTTCAATGCTGTGTAGTCTTCTAAAGAATGGCTCGTGGTAATAAGATGGTATTCACATCGGGCATTAGGGTTATACAATTTGGGGAAAGGTGGTTTATGAGGTTGGATAGGGATATGGGCAATGAGGTAGTTTTATAGGAGTAATGGGTATAACTCTATGTAAGACATATGTATTAGATCAATAAGGGTTTTTTCTTTGGTGATACCAGAGTTTTTCTGTCCTATGGTTGATTTGCTTTACTAAAAAAGTGGTGATATAATTGGTTTCAAAGTGAATTGAGAAACTCTGGGTTGAAGATTGGGCTAAAAAAATGGTGATGGGATTGTGTGCTGAACAAACGATTGTGAAATATAAGGTATTGGACGTGCATTCAGGTGTGAAATTCTTAGAGATTGTATGAAATTGAGGGGCTTAAACCTAGGTTCTTAGAAAGGAGGTTAGAAGTAGTCATAAGAAGGATTTAGGTACAGGTTTGGACTCAGGATAATTGGTGATGGTTGTTTGAAGCTAATGACCTTTTCTTAGAAATCAATCTTTTGAGCTCAGTCATTTGCATGGCTAGTTCACCCATTCCTCTATTAAGTTCATCTAAACTTTGGTCATTTTTCACATCACCCAATGCCTTAGTATGCTTTAGAAAAGTGTTAGAACTAACAGAAACCGATTGATTTTGACTTGATGAAAGTGACAACGATCTTTGAGGAGTAATAAACTCAACCATATCGCTATTTTTAACCATTTCTATCAATTGAACAATCTATTGTTTTATGTCCCAAAGCTTGAGCCAAAATTTCTCTTGATTTAACTCTAAAGCACTGATCCTTGGTTCCAATTGATCTCACATTTTTGTCACTCTAATTCCCATCAAGACATGCATTTTTTTTCGAGACTTAGATAAAAAATTCTAGATTATTGCCCTTATTGAATAAATGCCACAAAAACAATTTCTAACTTATATGACACATAAAGTATGTTTATGAATACATGAATATGATGACTAAAGAATGTCATGAAATGTATATATGCCTATGACAATGGATTTTTATATGTATAAGGACCCAAATGAAAATTTTCGTCAATTATGAATGTGTATGTAAGGAATGTAATGTTATGTTGCAGGGAAGGTATGATATGAAATGCAATGTATATTCCATAAGACCCTACTATTCATGAATCTATATGTATGAAATGCAATGACATACTTACATGAATGATGGATGTATACCTATGACTAATGCAACATACTTGTATGGAATGCATGAACTTATCAAGTGCACATTATATTTTTACATGAAATACAATGCTTGTGTTATGCCAACATCGTGAAACTGACACTACCTTTAAATATGTAATGAAATGGAGTGTGTGCACTACCTATTAAGATGTGTATAGAAGGCATGTATCATTTATCAACATGTGCATAACATGGGATGCATGTACTATCCATTAATATGGATGGGATAGAATGCTCATATTATCCTATTTTGATGTGCATAGGGTGGGATACATGTATTATGTATTATGATGTATGAAATGCGAAAGATGAAACAAAATACAAATTTTTTTTTTTGAGAAGGAAAAACAAAATAACTAGGACTTGAAAATTAATTTTTATTTGGCCAATAAACAAAGAATTTAAGAAAAATTTTTAATTATTTTTGAAAACTTTTTTTAAAATTTTTTTGTTTTTTTTGCTTGTTGGATAATGCTAAAAAAACCATTTTATTCTAAAATATTTTATGAAAATGTAAAATTTGGACAATTACCAAATGAATGAACTACCTGTTAAGAGAAGATTTATTTTTTTTAAAGAAAATGCTTTTTTTTTATTATCCATTTTTTCAAATTTTAATACATTTTTAGGTCATTTCTATAAAAAGGTTGACAGGGCTTTACCCTAGGCAAGCTTCATATGGCTTATGATATGTTGGGTTAGGATTTATATGCCTAAAGGTTCCCAAACTATTCCTCATATCATCATCCGTTATAGACTAATAAAGCTCCCCAATCTTCACCCATTATAGGCTACTAATGGAAATAGTTCAATCTGAGTGAAAGTATTTCGCTAATAAATGCGGAGGTTATCACCTCATAAGAGTGTAACTATTTTACTTCCTCCTAAAAAGAAAAGAGCCCGGGTCTAGAGCTTATGCATGCAAGTGAATATGCAAAATGTGTGCAAAGTAATGTATTAATCAAAATAACATAAATAAATCATAAACACAGAATCAAAATAAAGTAATAAATAACATACAATTTATTTTATTTATTAACTTGTATGTATATATATTTTGACAAATTAAAATAAAGGGAATTAAATTAAATATAAAATGAAACCAATTAAATCCAACAACTATTAATAGTACATAATTAAAATTTTTTTCTAACTCTCAAAGGTCCCCAAAGGAGTCACCAAGTTGTTGTAACAGTTTTGAGACCGCCAAACGTAAAGAATTTTAAAATAAAAAAATAAGAAGAGTCGTCACTAGTTTTTTTATAGTGTGATGGATCACCCAAAAGTTTATCTTTTTAATGTAACTATAAAAACCGGTTTAAAGTTTATCAAAAAGATAAAATTTCAGTCTATGAAAACCAAGTTGGGTCCAAGAGTCACTTACGCGTGAGAAATGATTAACACCCCCACAATGCCCATAAATTGGTACCATTTAATCATGCGCTATTTTGGATGTTGGATGAAATGGTTTCGATTTGAAATTTAACAATAATTTTTTTCATTAAAAAAATAAATTCTTGCTAAAACTCTTTATTTAGAAATATTGAGAAAATCTTTAAGTTAATCAATTATCTTAAAATTCTCTAACATCTAGGTAGAATTTAAAATAACTCTTTTTACTTAAGATTTAACACAATATTCCTTAAAAGGAAAATAACACTTTTTATGAAAGATGATTGTTGGTGACTCTCAATATCTAGGCAGAGTACCATGAATTATTTTCTTCAAAATATTATTTTTGTTTTTTTATAATATCACAGCCTAAAAAAAATATTTTTTTCTTTTTTTTTTGTTTTGTAAATCATTTTATATGAGAAAGTAAATAATGATATTATCATGTAACAAATAAAAATTAAAGACAGAGAAATGCGAAATGAATGCCAACAATAATATGATGACATATGTATGCCAATTGATGTTATGTAAGGTGATGAAATGCAATTAAAAAAAATGGATTCTTTAATATAATGAGACCACCTTAACTTTTTAGCATCTAGACAGAGCTTATGTGTGACAAGTTATATTTAAGATCCCATTTTATTATTATACTTTTATTATTAATTAGTTATTAACCCTATTGTTAAAACGAATTAAGGACTCGCATGAAAAACTTACTAGAATAAAGTTTCCTAAATATCCCATCGTCTAGGCGGTATTCAAGAACAAAATACTCCATTTGAGATTTTCACACGTATCTTTAAAGTTTCAGAAGAGTTTTGGGCATAAGTGAGGTTTTAAGTTAACGTTTTGAGTTTTGGGTTTCGAAGGTTTTAAATGTCAAAATTTGGAGCTTTTCGATTTTTAGATATTAAGGTTTTGAAATTTAAGGCTTCAAAGGCTTTAGGGTTTTCATTTTAAGGTTTTTGGTTTTATGATTTAGGGTTTTAAGGTTTGATTTAAGGATTTAAGGTTTTGGGGTTTTAGATTTTAAGGTTTATAGTTTTTGATTTTTGGACTTTAGGGTTTTAGAGGGATTTGGGTTTTGCAATTTGGATTTTAAGGTTTTTCGATTTTTGGATTTTAGGGTTTTAAAATTTAAGGTTTAGGATTTTAGTTTTAGGATTTTGATTTTAAAGTTTAAAGAAAACACAAATATTTCTAAAGATTCTTAATATTTAGGCAAACTTTCAAAGTAAGTTTGGTTTTTATGATTTTCAAAAATTAATTTTTCATGTATTATTTTTTATGAAAATTTATTGTTGTTATTATTAATATTGATTTTATTATTTTTTTATTATTTACTATCTTTTTATACTTTATATATATATTTTTATAATTCTATAACATCTAGGCAGAATTATTTTTAAAAAAATATTTTGATTCTTTCCAACATCTATGTAGGAAAAAGAAAAAAAATTTATTACTATTATCAATTATTTTTTTAAAATTTTTTTATCATTTATTATTATTATTCTCTTTTATTTATTTATTTATTATTATAAAATAAAAAAATTTTATCTGAGCAAATTTACACATTTTAATATGCATAAATTTAATAATAAAATCTAAAATAAAAATAATATATAAAAATTCAAAAAATTAAAAAAAAATAGAATCGGACCGGTCAAAAGTCCAGTTAATGTTGGTTTAGGCTAGTCTAATTGGTTTGATGTTTCGGTGGTTCAGACTAGTTTTTTCACGATTTGATATTGGTTCAATTGGATCGATTTTAAGCTAAAACAGAAACGGGTCGCGAGTCAGGTGCGCGGAGCTTGGATTAGGTCAAGGGTAGCACGTGGATCCTTCTGTTGACTAAAATGACATCGTTTTGGGTTTTAATCTTCTATATAAAACCAAAATTTTTTTTACTTCATTTCAAATCCTCTTTAAAAAAAAAATTTTTGTTAACCCAAAAAATCCTTTGAAGCGCTATTGGAGTCCAGCGCCATGCCATTGTACCGACTGCTGCCTAGGGTCACCGCTGGTGGTTGTCGGTAACCATACAATCGTCGAAAAATGCCAAAAAGCTTCCAAAGTTTTTCTCAACACCTTTTTCCTAGATTTGGCCTTTTTTCGTCTAAAATAGCCCTAATTGGCGTAGATCAAGGCTTAAAGTTTTTGATCTTTTTTCTTATAAAAACTGAAATTGATGATTTTTTTTTGTTTTTACAGGTAGGTCGGCGCTGGTTACTCCTTACGGGAATGATTCTTTTTTTGTGGATTTAGTTTTTTTTTTTTTGTTGTGGCTTGGTGTTTTGGGTTTTTAGCTTTCTGATAGGTGTGAGTGATGGAAAGCTATGATTTTTAAGTGTGAGAGCTGAGGTTTTTTTTGGGTGTGAGAACTAGGGTTTGCTAAGTGTAGGAAAGCTTGGGTTACTGGGTTTATGTCTATGTCTATGTCTCCCACATTTTTTGGAAGGGAGCTTGGTGCTTTAAGGAGCTGAGGTTTCAATGTTTGTGAGGTGAGTAGAGTAAGTGATGGTTAGTGAGGGTTCTGGTAGTGCAGGGTATGGTTGGGATAGGGTATGAGAGTGGCCAGTGGGGTGGGTGGCTAGTGGTGTCATGCAAGGCACCATTGCCACCCCAATCTCTTTTTTTATTTTTTTATTAATTATTATATATAATTATTAATTAATTTCAATATTAATAAACAAAACTTAAAAACAAAATTTAATCTAGTAGATTCAGATAAAATTTGATGTCTACAGATAGGATTACGATGTATAGAGGCTTAACTTGTTAAGGTACAATGGGTGAGGTATTTTAAAAAAGCCCTACGAAGCCTCTTATATACATCTGTCGCTTAGTACGGGGCACTGCATTACCAAAAAGAATAAGAAAATAAAGTTGCTTTTTTACTAACAGCTTTAACTTTTGGTGTAGTGGTAAGTGTTTTATCCTGAAAACTAGTATCAAAGTGAGTTTGTAGGTTTGAGTCCCCCAGGTGCCGTTAGAGGGAGAAATTGTTGGATTATAGGGTCGAGCAATCTCTCTTAAGGACTCGGTATGCTGGTCCATCTAAGTGAGGTATCCTATAATGGATAGGATTTCAGTGTGTGGTGGCCTAACCTGCCAAGGTTTAATGGGTGACGTATCCCAAAAAGGTCTTGTAAAACCCTTTATGTTTATATATCACTTAGTACAGGGCTCTGTGATAAAAAAAAAATAAAAAAATAAAGTTGCACTTTCACTATCAGCTATAGCTTTTGTTGCAATGGTAAACACTTAATCTTAAAACAAATTATTAGCTTTGAATTGATCATTCTTTCGAAATAACAAAACATTAAGCTAAATAAGCTTGATTAAGATTTTAAAAAAAATTTATTTAGTATATGTTCTTAAATTTTATTATTTTTGATACTAAATAAATAATATGTTTTTCAAAGTGTAAACAAAGCTTTATTTATTTTTATATTTCTTAAACAAAATCTATCTTTAAAGATTATTTGTTTGAACTTAAATGAAAGTCCAATTATTATTTTTAAAGTGAACTTATTCATTTTGGACTCAATACAATTTTGATAATATTGGTTTTGCGAAATATATTAATTTAAGAAAGTTATTTTATAATAACAATGTTTTCCAACATTAAATTTGTTTTATATTTCTTTATTAATTCACAAAGTTTTAATATTTGAATTTTATATGGTTGGAAAGCTCTTTGAGTCTACTTTTTAATGGATTAAACAAAATCAAAATCTAAATTTTTTAAGATAAGATTTTGAATTTTTACTAAATACTATGCAATTGTCTAAAAACTGCACAAAGATGTAATTTTGAAAATTTACTATAATTCATATACAATGAATTAGTATTAATTTTATATGTATGAAAGCCCTTTAAATCTAGTTTCTAAATCTTCAAACGGTTTTTGATTTGGAGTTGTATAACTTAAGATATGATCAAATTAGTACTTATTTAGAATTAGATAAGTATAGGTTCCTAAAAGAATAAAAGATATTATGACTAACTTTCATGGACACAAAGTAATTTAGGTACCAAAATTCAAATGAGTAATATTATTAGAGTAAAGAATTATAATGTACTTTTGGAAATTGAAACTTTAGACACACGATGGAGAGATGGATAATTTTTAAATTTTTATTTGAAGTGAATTTGAAATTGATTGTCTATTCTTGATTTTAGGCATATGTTATTGTATCATGTATGAAATTACCTATGATATGCATATATTATATCATGTATTTGCAATTATTAATGATATGCATATTTTTTTTCATATAATGAGGCAAAACTTTCAAAATATTAAAATAAAATTACATTATTTTGTAAAATAGAAATTGAAGTTGTTAAAATTTCTT
Organism: Durio zibethinus; assembly: GCF_047325235.1. Classification (NCBI taxonomy): domain Eukaryota; kingdom Viridiplantae; phylum Streptophyta; class Magnoliopsida; order Malvales; family Malvaceae; genus Durio; species Durio zibethinus. The sequence continues at coordinate 7,215,982 of NC_143174.1, read as the reverse complement.
AAATTTGAATGATTCATTTTGGGGGACTCAAAATTTTTTTTTCAAATAACACCTCAAGAGATAGAATTTGTCAATTTCTTTATTTTTTTAATAAGATATCAATATTTGTTATATATTTTAAGTAATTTTTATTTTTTCAACTCCAATTAAAAAACCCATTTTGAAATTTACTTTTTATTCTTTTCATATTATGTACCTTATTTATTAATTTTTTTTTATTTATTGTGTATGCGATCCTTGATTTTGGGCATATGTTATCATATCATGTATGAAATTACATATGATATGCAAATATTATATCATTTATTTGCAATTATTAATGATATGCATTTTTTTTATATAATCAGGAGAAACTTTCAAAATATTAAAATAAAATTACTTTATTTTGTAAAATAAAAATTGAAGTTGTTAAAATTTCTTAAATTTGAATGATTCATTTTGGAGGACTCAAAAAATTTTTTTTTTCAAATAACACCTCAAGAGAGAGAATTTGTCAATTTCTTTATTTTTTAATAAGATATCAATATTTACTATATATTTTAAGTAATTTTTATTTTTTCAGCTCCAATTAAAAAACTCATTTTGAAATTTACTTTTTATTCTTTTCATATTCTTTATTAATTTTTACAAATCTAACAATATCAATATTTCATACTTTTTTATATTTTTTATCCCTAACATCAATAATTTTTTATTATAATTTTTTATATCATCAAATTTCAGTATTTATTTTTTAAAATAATACTTATCTAAACAATATAATTACATATGTTGTTATTTTTAATTGATACATTTTACAATACTTGTATTTCAAAAATTTTCAAAAATTTAAAATTTTCAATCAACGCACTCTTAAAAAAAAAAAAATCAAGGATGAAAAAAATCGTAAATATTAAAAATCGATTCCCATTTCTCTGAAGAGTTAGGTAAATCATTTGAGTTGCACTTTAAATTTTTTATTTTTTGCCATTGAATTAATTAATGTTCTTAAAACAATAAAAATATGACATATGAATATTTGATTCGAGAAAAAAAAGGATATTTGATTAATTAATTTATATTAGTTTTTCAGTTAAAAAAAATTAATTAGAATATTTTCATCTTTTGATATTAAAAAAAAAAAGAGAGTATCATTGTTTATAAAATAACGTTAATCTTACTAAAATTGACAAATAACAAAAAAGATAATTCGGGTCTTTTTGAGGGTAAAAGGGCTTATTTATTGTATTCACCGAAAAAAAATTTGCTAATCCGTTATTTTTTTTCTTTCTTTAGTTTTCAATTATTTCATTAAATATTTTAGTAAAAAAATGATTTCAAATAACTTTTAAAGATAATTCACAAAAAACTATTAAATACAAATATTTCTCCAATAAATTAATTTTTTTACATGAAAATTATATACATGTTAATGATAATAAAAAATATTAAAAAGTTTTTCAAAAAAAATAAATAAATAGAACAAGAGTAGGAGGCACTTATGTTTGAAAATAAAATAAATGATGCATTCATTTCTCAATTATTTTAATCACAAAATTTCAATTTAATAGATTTTTGTTGATTAAGAAAAGAAAAAAAAAAAACAGAATCGAAAGTTGTATTTAGGTCAATTAATGCATCTATGTTTAAGGGAGATAATTTAAATCTTTTTTTTTTCAAATAATTAAAAAAATACTCAAATAATAAATAAAATAAAATAAAATAAAAACGAAGCTAAAATAACAATGAATTGGTAAGTATCATTTTTAAGTGAGATTTATGATATTAAAAAATAATTTTTTAATAAAAAATAATGTTTAAATAATAAAAATTTCATTTTGTCAAATGAGTAGTGATAATCGAATTCTTAAAGATTAAGCACAAAATATTTTTTCGGTTGAATTAAATAGATAAAACTTGAAACTAACGGTAGATTATAAAAATTTTAAATAAATAAATAAATATTTGGATAAGACCCGAATAGGAATAAGCAATTCGGGTTATACTGATCCGGTGAAGAAAACAACAACCAAAACTAAAAACCTCGAGAGTTAGGGTTTTGCACATTTACAGAGCTTGGAAGTTCGTACAACAAAAAGCGGAAGAGATGTGGAGGTCAATAGCAGCAAGGTCCAGGCAGGTGGGAGCACGGGAGTTCTGTGCGACCCAAATTAACCAGGTTCTATCTGAAACTCAAAAACCTTTCCATTCCTTCCCTAAAACCTCACTCTCTCGAATCCATCGTTTCTTCTCTCATTTCTCTGCAAATCCAAGTGATGATTCATCTCTGGGTTTTTCAGAAAATGGGGATTCCCAGTTGGACAGTTTTTCCATTGGGATTGAGACTAATGCCATGGAAGTTCCCTCTTTTGAGGGTTTTGATGGTGAGGAGACCCAGATTGACAGTTTTGTCCCTGGAGGTGCCAAAAATGACATGGAAGAAGAGACCCAAGTTAATGAGATTGATTGTAACAAGTTAGAAAATGTGTTGTCTTTGTTGCAAAGTAGAGTTGATGGGTCTTTGGAGTCAAGTCTTGATGCTATGGCTTTAGATTTGCATGAAGATTTTGTTGTCAAAGTTCTTGAGACTCCATTTATTTTAGGTGAAAATTTGATCAGGTTTTTCAAGTGGGTAATGGAAAAACCTGGGTGTAGAGTGACTACCTCTGTTGTCGATTCCCTTGTTAAAGTTATTTGCAGTGATCTTAGAAAGAAGAATGCTTACAATTTATGGGATTTGGTTAAGGAAATTGGGGAGAAAGAGAATGAGGTTTTGACTGTGGATGTTCTTAATGAGTTGATTGCTTTGTTTTCGAAGTTGGGTAAAGGAAAGGCAGCGATGGAGGTGTTTGATAAATTTGGGGATTTTGGTTGTGTCCCGAATGAGGAAACTTATTATTTCACCATTGAAGCTCTCTGTCGACGGTCTTTTTATGATTGGGCATGGTCTGTATGTGAAAAGATGCTTGATAGGGAGAGCTTGCCAGATGGTGAGCAAGTGGGAAAGATTATATCTTGGTTTTGTAAAGGGGGTAAGGCTAAGGATGCTCACACTGTTTATTTTTTGGCTGAGGAGAAAAACAAGCAGCTGCCCCAGTCTTCTGTTAATTTCTTGATCATTTCACTCTGTAAGAAGGATGAAACAGTGAAATTAGCTTTGGAGATGTTGGATGGCTTTTCTGGAGAAGCAAGGAAGTATGCAATCAAGCTGTTCTCATCTGTTGTTCATGGTCTGTGTAGGATGAAGAATGTTGATGAAGCAAAAACATTGCTTCTGAAAATGATCGCTCAGGGCCCACCCCCTGGAAATGCAGTTTTTAATTCAGTTATCCATGGCTATTCAAAGGGTGGGGATATGGACAAAGCAAAGGAGATGATAAAACTGATGGAGGACAGGGGGTTGAAACCTGATGTTTACACATATACTGTTGTGATGAGTGGTTATGCAAATGGTGGCCAGATGGATCAGGCTCTTGAAATGTTATTAGAAGCCAAGGAAAAGTATACGAAGCTGAGTCCGGTGACTTATCACACTCTAATTCGTGGATACTGCAAAATTGAAGAGTTTGACAAGGCGTTGAAGCTTTTGGCTGAGATGAAGGATTTTGGGGTCCAACCTAATGTTGATGAATACAATAAATTGATCCAGTCTCTTTGCTTGAAGGCTTTAGATTGGCAAACAGCTGAGAAACTACTCAATGAAATGAAGGAGAATGGCTTGTATCTTCCTGGAATCACCCGAGGTCTTATACAGGCAGTTAAGGAGCTGGAAGCTGAGGGAGCGGACAGCAGGGAAGCAGCCACTGAAGTTTAAATCTTTGCTGATTTTAGGAAATGGATGTAACATTCAGATGTTCAACTTTAAATTTTTAGCCTTCCCCCCTTTTGACATTAGTTGATGTGAGGCCTGTGTCAATTTCTTTGTTGTCATCTATATGCATCTATTTACATGAATCAATTGAGACAATGTTTTTTGTTTTGGGGGATGCATTTTTGGGTTCTTTATACTTTACATTTGGAAGGCAAACTTCCTTGTAGATTTTTTTTTTCTCTTTCTTTTTTCCTCCACAAGTGAGAATAAGAAGACAGTGGTTCAACATGTGTCGATTTATATTTGAAGTTCATTACTATTTTTTATTGTACCCATTTGGTTGTTTTGTTTCTTCCCTTAAGAGTATTGTCTAGGATTAAGTGGTTGGAATAGCTTAAATTTACTGGTTTGGTTGGTTTTATCTCTTCCGTAGAACTACTCCCTTAATGCTGACAATGCTGACATGGTTGGAATAGCTTAAATTTACTGGTTTGTTTAGTTTTTTTATTCTTTCTCTCAGAACCACGATCCACTGTGTTTACAATCAGAAATCAGGGTATAATGGCACAAATAGATTCATTTTCAGCTGTTCAGAGGATCTCCTGATTGTGACGTTTACTTAAACTGACTGCCATTTGATGATTCTAACAGTAAGGTATTAATTTCGAAAATATTGAATCGTGGAGATAAGCATGCCTAACATTACCTTGATATTTATGTGGCGTGCTCTAAGCTTCAAGTAATTTTTGGTCCTTTAACAGAATATAGATTAACTTGACACTTGCTGGGGTTATTTGCTTCTAATTTATTGTGATCTCTTAAGTGAATTCATTGAAGAGAAACAGGTTGGAGAATCATGAACTTAACAGTCCCTTACTGTCTGGTTTGAAACCTATCAATTCAAATTCTCAAAACAATTAGAGGTTGGAACTATTATCGTTTGTGGTTAATGTTTCTAATTGACATATCAAATACCTTAACTAACTTGCATTGAGTAGCAATTTAGGAAAGGAAGGAATGATCAGAGGTTTCTATGATTATATAATAAAAAAGGATAATTTTTCCTTTATGAGTTTATTTAAGCTATTTGAAATCCTTTGACAGTTAACTCTCGACTGCTTTGCCTAAAGATTATAAGCTATTGTGAGAATGGTATCAACTTGTTCACTCATGAACTAATTCTGCAGATTGCTATTCAACTATGATACTGTAGATTGTCGGGTCAGCCTATTCACAATAAGAAGCAGAAGGTAATGGTTACTCGGGGCAAGAAGCAAAGCTTCATGGCTTGGAACATGAAGCAGGCAGATAGGAAAACCACCATTAGCGTGTGTAAACTTTAAAGCAGATAAATTGGCTTGGGCTTAAGATATTCTGAAATAGACAGTATGATTGTCTTGTGAGGCTACTAAATATGTGCAAGGGTTTTTAGAAACTTAATTCCGTTGGAAATCCTTGTTTATTGGCAAATGCTCTAGCTGTATTCAATCAACTATGAACAATGTAGTAATTTTTATTCCCCTTTTCCATTGTGCTACTGGGTTTTTAGTATGGCTGTCGCTGTTCAGTGCCTGTACTATATCCCTTTTTAATAAAAAGGACATCAGACTGGAATCGGATACCTTCTGGCTATAATGTTTTATTTTTATGCAAATTTTCCTCAACAATTTGTTTCCTTTGTTTGAATATGTGGCAGCAAATTTCCAGAAATTTCACCAAAATAATAAAAACTGAAACATCTCAATATCTTAAAAAGCAAAAGAATAACTGAGAAGAACACAAGATGGGTCTGATTTAGAGTCAAATGCTGATCTTCACAAACTGGAATTGGAATTCCAATAACCAAAACCCTTACGATGCTGCAGACTCCAAATCAATAGAAATGGAATAAACGGATTGACAACCAGAAGAGAAGTTATTCTAATATTTAGGAGGAGAATCCTTCTTTGAATTGGTTTAAAGCCAAACCTCGCACCAGGAATGAAAACTATAAGGCAAAGAAAACACCAGAAAGAAGAAAAACACTAGAAAAATCTAAAAGACAACACCAGATAAAAGAAAAACGCTAGAAAAAGTTAAAAGACAACACCAGAGAGATGACAAACATTAGAAAAAGTTAAAAGACAACACCAGAAAAAGTCAAACACCCATCATCAGTAACCGCCCCTAAGTCGGAGCACAAGATGGAGAGTCGATTCCTTCTGAATATTGTAATCAGCAAGGGTCCTGCCATCCTCCAGCTGCTTCCCAGCGAAAATCAACCTCTGCTGATCAGGCGGAATCCCCTCCTTATCTTGAATCTTCGCCTTCACGTTATCGATTGTATCTGAGCTTTCCACCTCCAGAGTGATTGTCTTTCCGGTCAGGGTCTTCACAAAAATCTGCATACCTCCACGAAGCCTAAGAACAAGGTGAAGGGTCGACTCCTTTTGGATATTGTAGTCCGCAAGGGTGCGACCATCTTCGAGTTGTTTGCCGGCGAAGATGAGCCGTTGCTGGTCTGGAGGGATCCCCTCCTTGTCCTGAATCTTAGCTTTGACGTTATCGATGGTGTCAGAGCTTTCGACCTCCAGAGTAATGGTTTTCCCAGTCAGGGTTTTGACGAAAATTTGCATGCCGCCACGAAGACGGAGGACCAGGTGGAGAGTAGATTCCTTTTGGATGTTATAGTCAGCGAGAGTTCGGCCGTCTTCGAGTTGCTTCCCGGCAAAGATCAAGCGCTGTTGATCGGGAGGGATGCCTTCCTTGTCTTGGATCTTGGCCTTGACATTGTCGATAGTGTCGGAGCTCTCCACCTCCAGGGTGATGGTTTTTCCGGTGAGAGTTTTGACGAAAATCTGCATCTTGAAAAGGAACTAGAAATACTCTGCAAATGAAAGCAAGTTAGATCGTCGAAAATGATCCTTAGTTTTGCTCGTACGCAAGGGCAATGAAAAGGGGATTTGATTATTATATAGAAGAAAAGGTTAGCCACTGGACCAAGGAGTTGGAAAATGGAAATCCAATCCAAACCAATGGGCTCTGGATGTTACCAGAATTAAAATCAATTGTCGACAGCTAAGGTGGCTTCGCACGGGTCTTAGGATTTCTTACAGCGCAGGCAAAAGCACAGCGTCATCGCTCACTCCCAAGATTTTTTAAATTTCCGAAAAAAAAAAATTGTCCACCAAAGAAAAAGAATTTTAAGAGTGACAAACAAATAAAAAAAATTACTTGGTACATCCCCGAAACGAAGTTTTTAGATTCTGGATTGAAGATGAAATTGGCTCTAACAAAATTGACCGTAAGTGAAACTGAATACTGTAAAAGGAAGATTAAAATCAATAATAAAAATTTATAATTGAATACAAACACAGAAGTTTCATGTAAGATAATTAAGTACTCAAAGGGCTAATTATTAACTAAACCCTTCCTCTTAAAATGCTATTAAAATGCACTTGCGGTGCAATTAACTTTAAAAATCGATTCAATTTTGCTATACCACAAGTGTCGTGCACCCCAAATCAAGAAATTTAATAACGATGTATTTTATATATAAGATCATAATAATATAAAATAAAATAATATTATAAATAAAATAAAATAGAATAATTTTATTTTATATTTGATGTGTGTAAAAATTAAAATAAAATAATTTATTTATTAATCAAAATTATTTTTTTTTAAAATTTATATAATTTAATTTATTAACGTAATTTTTAATGATACAATAAAATATAAAAATTCAATACCAATGATTAAAAATAATTTGTCCCTTTGAAAAAATTAAATAAACTTAATCAAGAGGATAATTACTCGTAATACTATTTATTTATTTAAATACAAACTAAACATTATATAAAATAATTGTTACCTTATTTTATTTATCATTTTATGCACTAAATATAATTTAAATATATTAAATTATTAATCAGACATGTATTAAATAACTTTTATTAGTTCCCAAATTAAAAAAATTAGTTAATCTACAATTGTATAATTAAAACCAGCAACCCTTCTGACCACGAGCTTAGCTCGATTTTGACTAATCTTGGATTGGATGAGATTTTTCAAGCTCAAACCTCTAGTTGGTTTGGATATTATTTTTTATTAGGTAAGTATCAATATTACGTTACGAGAGTGTAATCAAAATGTAATATATATATATAATTATTTTATAATTAAATAGAATAACTAATATAACTCATTTCACGTCTCAAGCTATTAGTTTTTGAAGTATTTAACCTTCTGAACCTATTAAGAATCAACTTATTCCTTACATCCAAAACATCATAAAGTATCAAATCATTTCAACTCAACCTAAAAAATCTAGTGGCAGTAATGATCCCAAGAGAATCAACATTAACTATTTTATAAAATAAATTGACAAAACAAAATCAAAGACCAAAATATTAATAGATATTTAAAAAAATTTAAACCATAAAAAACTAAATAAATTATATTAAAAAGCAACATAATAGCTTAACAAAGCTGTAAAAAATAAATTAAAACAAAAATTCATCAACTATAACAACCTAAAAAATAAAATAAATAAAAAGCAAGAATCACAAACACATAAGAAAAATCTGGACTAACCTTCGCCACCCTATATAAGCCAAAAACCAAAAAAGAAGCAAACTTGATATAATCACCCCATTTCATCCGGTTGTCTCAATTAAATTGTCCTTGGGTCCATTTTAGATTCAAGCACATTAGATTTTCGAATTTGATTGGGCTTTGAGTCCAAATATTTCAATTTCATAAAAAATATAGAAAAAAAAAATTGTGTTGGAATGCAAGTTGAAATATGAAAAATTATGAGAATATAAGATGTAGACATCTTATTTGATCCGAACCCAAAATAATTAAGTCCAAAACAATTAAGCCTAATCTAAGCAAATCCAAATCTATCCCAACCCAGTTTTCCATTTTATATTTCCTTTGTTAATTTTATTGTTAGGTTTTATATTTTATTATTTTATGATATTTATCTTTGGTTTATCTATTTGTATATATCTTATTATTATTATTTAGTTATTTATTATTTAATTATTGGTTTTCTTTATCTAATTTTTCTTTATTTATCTTTATTACTATTTTTTTATTTTTAAGTATTATCTAAATAGGTTTTAAAAAAAAAGGGAAAATATATTATAAAAAAAGAGAAAACATAAAATTAAAAATCAAACGCTGGAAATTGTTTGGAGGAGAGATTGGCTAGTTGAGATTGGATTGGATTTATGCTTTTAAATGATAAATGTTAATAAAGGATTTTTCTTAGGGACTAAAAAAAAATATTAATCTGGTGATAAGTTGGAATTTTTTTTTTTTGAAGAATCTAATCCTCATTGAAATGTTGGTTGAGTTGGGATTCTTTACTTTTAAATAGATAGAAACACATAAATTATGAAAAGGAACAACATAACAACATAGTACACAGAGCAATAAAAATTTTTGAAAGGCAAGAGAGTTTCTAGCAAGAAAAGGTTTTATTTGGGGAAGTTGGGAGTTTTTGAGAATTTAATTTGGCTTAGTTGGTGTTTTTGGAAGATTTTAGGTCCCCATAAGGATAATTTGATTTTTTTTTGCAAATTTTCATAAATTTTGGATTTCTTTTTGGAAAATTTTTGAAGAATTTTTGGAATTCCAGAATTCGATTGAATTTTTTGACAGTTTGATGATTTTTTTGGTCAAATCCCTAATTTTCAACGACCATTTTAGAAATTAGAGAATTTTTCGATAAAAAATCCAAAACTAGTGAAATCTTGATGTCGTTAAAAGATTTTGACAATCGAAATTTGGAAAAAAAGAGAGGTCAGAGCATCTGGTATATATATATATATATATATATATATATATATATATATAGAGAGAAAGAAAGAGAGACCAAGTGAATTCCGAAGAAAGAAAACCCAAAATTTCATCTTTTATGGTTCGTTGAAATGATGCCACTTTGAACCTCCTGACTCGAAGAGGATCTGCATGTCACCTGAAATTTGACCAGATCCGTAATGCCTCGACCCATGACCTTGCTTCATTGAGTTGTTATTGAGCTGTCTCCTTTGCACCAACTTGTTTTTGTTTCTAAAGCCAGGCGATTTGAGCCCCGTTGAGTTGACCTTTTTGGTTTTTTTTTTCATTTATTTATTTTTAAAATTATTTTGCATGATTAAATTTTAAAAAAAATTAAAAGAACTAATAATAAAGAATATATAAAATAAAAACTTTAATAAAATTTTAAAAAAGGATAATAATTATGCAATGATGAAATTCTTAGAAGTTATAAATGGTTAATTTTTAAAAAAATTTTAAGTGAGAAATTTTTTAAAAATTTGACCCAAATGGAAGAAAATTTTAGATAAAATTTTTATAACAATAATTAATATTTATTTTTAAATTTAAATATTAAAAATCTAAATAAATTTAATAAAATTTTTGGGAATGAATTAATAATTATTTCAATGATGAGATTTTTAACATTTTCAAATGGTAAATTTTCTAAGAAATATTTAGGTGAGGAATTTTTTTAAATTTAACCGAAATTGTAAAATAATTTAGATAAAATTTTAATAAAAATAATTGTATTCTTTTACAAATAAAAATTAAAAATAGAACTTAAAAATTTGTTTGAAAATATTTGACAATTATCAAAGGATAAAATTTTAAGAAAAGTCATAAATGACTGAATGTTTACGATATTTCAGGTAAAAGTTTTTTTCCTAAATTCAACCTAAATGGTAAAAAAATTTATATGAGACTTCAAGAAAATAATTGCCATATTATTTTCTTTCTAAAGATTAAAAAACAAATGATAAATAACAAGAGTTTAGATTTTAAGAAAAATATTTTTAAATTTAACCTAAATGGTAAAAAATTTAGAAATGAAACTTGTAAAATTAAAAATAAATTTTGAGAATGAAATTCTTAATAATTGTAATTTAATGATTATCTAAGAGATTTTTAAGTGAAAAAATATTTTTAATTTTAGTCCAAATGATGGAAGAATTAGATATATTTTCAATAAAAAAATTTAACAAAAAAAATGATTAGGTTTTTCCGATGATAGAACTTCTTCAATAAAATAAATGAGATTTTTGAATACTTTTGAGGTAAGGAAGTATTTTTATAATTTCTGTCAGATTAATGAAGAAATCTTAAAAAATATTTTCAATATTTTAAACACTAAAATTTAAAAGACCATTATAACAAAAAATTCTTAAGATAATTTAAAATAAAAATGGTACCGTCTTTTGGATGGGCGTGTGGGTGTTGTAACTTTCTCCATATATAATCGAACTCTCGAACCTTATTCTGATTAGTAGACTAGAATCTTTTTTTTTAGGGATTCTTAGTTAAGCTTAAAACATCTTTAAAAGGATAGATTCATTAGATGACTAATCACATATTTAATAAAAGATTGGTGGCGACTCCTAAAAGTCCGTGTCCAGCTATAAGTCTATGGATCTATATGTTATGACAGTTTGAAGACTCCACTAGGGATACATAGAGAGTCAAGCCATAAATTTTTAAATTTATCTTATTATTTTGTTTAATGGTCTTAAAATGCAATAATTATGTTATTTGTTTACTAACATTTTTTTCTGTTTATTGTGTTTTGTTTGATTTATAAAAATTTAGGGTTGAAAACTATATATGTTCCTTCTTACATACTATTACATGCATTTATATTACATGAGCTCTACACCTGTGCTTCATCATTTTTAGGAGGGAGTAAAGTACTTCGCTTTTGTGAGATGATAATTTTCGTAATAGCTAGAAAAATACTCTTACTCAAATTGAATCCTTTCTGTTGGTAATCTGTGATGGATGAGGATTTGAATACTTTACTAGTTTGTTATAGAAAATGATGTAACATACAATTTGAGAACCTTTAGTGGTCAAAATCACTTAGTCCTGTATATAGTCTGCACTTAAGATGCCAGCCTTAAGATAAAGTCACTCTTACCTATTGATAGATATAATGTAAAACTAGGACACGAGAAAGAATAATTTATGTGATATGTTAATTATCTAACTATTTTATTTGTTTAACTTTGTGCATTTGCATCAATTTAATATTGTCCATTTAACTTCGTTCATCATTTTCATTGTCATGTTTAGCTTTGTGCATTTGCATTATTTTTATATAGGAAATACTTATCACATATCAGTTATTGATAAACTAGATTTCATGGCTATATCTATGAAAGGCCGAATGCAATCAAAGTTTGCATTAATTCATTATGAATCTTCTCACCAATTGAACATTAAGTTAGAAGAAGGCCAAAGAAAAAAGAGTAATTATCTACTTGAGGGTTTTGTTTCATCGTTGCCTAAAAGAGTTCATCTCGACCTTCAACAAAATAACTTGGCTGACTTAAATAATATTTCCAAATGCATGACTAGAACTAGCTAGGAGATACTTGTAAACAAATATGGGGACATAGCTTCATTGCTCCAAGTAAATGTGAACAATAATCTAATCAAAGCCATTCCATAGTTTTAGGATCCTTCTTATAGGTGTTTTATCTTCAATGAAGTAGATATGGTACCAACAATTAAAGAGTACATAATCTTACTTCATCTTGATTTGCTATACCTAAACAAAATCTATTTATCAAACAAGGTGAGTTATCGTAAAAAAACTCATACAAATGCTTGAACTTAGCTTACCTTAAGTTGACACATGTGTTAAGACAAAAGATCAAAGCAAAGGTATTTTACGGAGTTTTCTATGAAACTTCGTTCATGAATACTTGAGTGATGATCAGGGAATAACAGCAATGGCTATAGCTTTATATGGATTGGTGATCATTTTGAAAATCCTTGGATTTGTCGATGTCGTAATGGTAGATTTTGTTGATCCGATAGAGCATAAAGTCAATGTAATACTGACTATTATAGTAGAAACCATTCGATCCTTAAATTACTATTGTAGAAATAACAAAGGATGATTCAGTGGGAGTGTACAATTGATTTATGTATTGATGAAAAGTCATATCGAATGTGAAGAAATCAAGTTTCTCATACCATGCCTTCATTCTAACATACCAATTAAGAAGTTTTGTTATAGCAAATGGTCGAAAGCAAAGTCAAAAGATGAATGGGTTCATATTTCATATGTTTGATAGCCAAAAGATAATTTGGAGAGCACCTTGGATGTGTTAGGATTCGATGTTGTATAGCTATGGGAATCAACCTTGTGTTTTTTTTATTAGGCTTATAGGGTACTATTATTTATGCCCCAATTTAAGTGCAAAGACATTCTAGATGTAAGCAATTTTATTCTAGAAACATAAAGACTCAATTAGTGGGATTTTTTTTTACTGAGAAAAAGGGTATATGGAAAAATTGAAAAAATAAAAAAGGTATGGAAATAAACCATTAGGGTTAACTAGGAGAGGCTTACAAATGATGTTACCTTTGAATATTTTGTGTGGTATGCAAGAAGTGTAAGAACATTGTGTTTCCTTTAGAATGAAAAGTTGACTATTCTACAAAGCTAACTCTCTAAGATCCTTTACTGAATGTAGAAACTATTAAAAGAAAACTCCAAACTGAGAGAGATAAGCTAGAATAAGAAAATAAGTGATTGAAGAAAGAAATAAGAGAAAGTTTGAAATTGCAAAAGTAAAAAATCTAGAGCCTCAATGAACAAAAGACAAATGGAATACCTTATTCAATAATTTAGATAAGACACATTCATTGGTCATACCTGAGCTTGCCTGACTCTTAAAATAAAATGAGTTATTGAAAGTAGAGGTGGAGGAGGGACAAAAGGCCATTATTAGGGTGGAAAGACACAGTCAGATGCTACAAAAGATAGTGAATCAGTGCATAGCAGAGATAGGTGCTTTAACTAATGAATGCAAAAAAGATACTGAACAAAGTAAGTAATGAAATGGCATATGTACGAAAAACAGAAACATTTGAGGCACATATTCGATCAGTTATGCACAGTTGCAGACAAAGCATTGGAAATGGAAAAAAAAGTAGAAAAATTTAAGGCAGTGGTGCAACCAATAAGAGCTTATGGGCAACAATTGTTTAATTTCCTAAATGAAGCATAAGATCATTACTAGCAAGCTAGGAAGTTCATAAGAATATATTAAAATAATGTTTATGAGACATTACAATTGATGTTTAAGACTTTAGAATTTTATTCTGGCTTTGTTAGGATGTAGCTTTGAGACGTTACTTAATAAATTTTCAAATTGAGACTTTTTTTATCAGTGATAGTAATGTGACAAATATTATTAGTGCATTTCATTCATGCATTAAAATAATATACATGAGCATATCACTTCTAATTATATAATTATAGTACTTAAGGTTCAAGGATAGCTCCACTATCTAAAAATCTCACATAATTAACTCACCACTAATGCAACACTAAAAATCAAGCCAAATAGATGGAATAAAAAAATGCCAATCATTTTGACAAGATAAAAAAAGCCCAATAAAAGCTCAAAAGAGAGTTAAATAAAATCTTATAAGCCCTAAATAAGTTAAATAAAGAAAAATGGGTGAAAAAAACTCCAAGTCAGCTAGAATAACATGTGCAAAATGTAATCGATCCTTTATACCCTCTTAGATTTAGTCCTTACCAAGCCCAGCCTTCTCAAGAGGCATAAGCAAATTTCTTGGGGCATATTTATACACCTACTTAGGTATACAATCTACTACTGCACAAAGTCATTTCCAAAGTTATGTTAATCTAGTCTTTAGAGAAAAAGCATCAGAAACAATTTAGGTATTTAATTTGAAAGATTCAAAAAAAAAAAAAGTTGAAGATAAAAGTGATCAAGTCACTAGAAGACTTAAACATTGACCAAAAGATGAACATGCTCAAGGAAAGGTTGCAAGTATTGGAAAGAATTGGTTTCTATGATTCCATGTATACTGCTAGGCTCTGCTTAGTCCCAAATGTTGTTATTCTTTAGAAATTCAAAGTTTTAGAGTTCAAAATATATAATGGTATAAAGTGTCATTTTATACACGTCACTATGTAATATTGGGAGATGGTAGCTTATGCTAGCAATGATAAGTTGCTAATTCATGTTTTCCAAGATAGTTTGACTAGTTTTACAAAAAAAATGGTATATCTAGTTTGATCGATCCCACATTCACTTCTGGAGGGAGCTAACCTATGACATTATCGATTAGTACCATCATATAATAGATCTAGCTCCTGATCATATTTTCTTGTAAAATATCGAGAAGAAGGCAACCGAGTCATTCAAAGAGTATGCCTAGAGATGAAAGAACGTAGCTACTTAAGTTCAACCATTTTTTATTAAAAAAAGACTATAGTACTATTTGTAAGCACTTTAAAATCTCCCTATTCTGAAAAAATGATTGGAAATGCAACCAAAAATTTCATTGACATGTGATTTCAAGTGAAATCATTAAGAATGCCATTAAAAATAGCAAGTTGGAAGGGGAAAAATCTTTTGTTAAAAAGGCACCAAAAAGTAAAGAAAGTGAAGCTCAAACTGTGAGTTTCAAAAGACAGTAATTCTAAGCACTTTAAAATCTCCCTATTTTGAAATATGATTGGAAATGCAACCAAAAATTTCATTGACATGTGATTTCAAGTGAAATCATTAAGAATGCCATTAAAAATAGCAAGTTGGAAGGGTTGTTAAAAAGGCACCAAAAAGTAAAGAAAGTGAAGCTCAAACTGTGAGTTTCAAAAGACAGTAATTCAAAAATTATCTTCCTTATCTATCACTAGTCCATCCCATAAATTATCTCACTATAAATGCCGTATTTTACCCATATTAATCAATTTCACAACCATCCTACCCATCTATGTATCAACTTACATATAGACTGCCTACCAACATATACACCCAACCTACTGCCAGACCCTTAATCCATCTAATCAACCAAACACGTGGTGTTTAAGAGTAACAAAATACCAAAAAAAAACTTACTTTTGAACCCATCCTTATGACCTATTCTGAATTATTTCAAGAACTCGTTAAGAACCACTTACTCATCCTTGTCTGCATACAACCACTTAAACTTATTTATCCCAAGTGGTATGATCTTACTGCTTAATATGACTACTATTTTGAAAAAAATTAGAATTGCCTTACCTTGAAGCATAAGGTGCAAAGACTAATCAATAAAGGGATGGTTAGTTTTGATATATGTGGAATAACGACACCAAATGTCAATGGCAACCTTTTGCCCAATCACAATGTTAATGCTCCAAGTCAGGGCAGAAAACATCGTGTAAAAAAAAAGGTGGAAGAAATCAAGACTTCTTTCAATAAGCTATTTAATGCCTTATATGAGGCTGATATGATACATTCGATAAATCCATGTACTTACCATGAAAGATATGTGCCTAACCAAATATGCAAGTATCATATTGGGGTTTTTGGCCACTCTATTAAATCATGTGAATAGTTTTGACAAGAGGTATAGAAACTTATAGATTTGTATCAAATTAAATTTTTTGAATAGGAATAACACAAGTTAAGTATAAAGAAAGCTTTTGCTGGATTGTCTTTCTATGCAATTGGCGAAGAGAATAAAAGGGATTAAGAAAAAGAAATACAAGTTCACTTATGTCCACCAAGCTATCAGCTAAACAATTGGAATGTCATTTAGATACTTGCTATCTTTGAAATTGATCTAATATGATTGTAACTCCCAATCATTTATGCCCAAAGACAATGGAATAGTCTTTTATGTATAGGCCATTTATTTTTTATTATTTCAAAAAAAAATAGGAATATGCATTTTCATTTATTTATTTTATTTTATACTTCCATGAACTAAAACATCTTGCCAACATTTCCCATTTCATTCTAATTTAGGCCTTCAAATAAATATAAAAATAATCATAATAACAATTCAAGATTCAGTTTTGAAAATAGATGATTGATAGGATTGGGATTGTTAATTTATTAGGATTATTGAGTTAAAAATAAATAAATAAATGAATTTGCTAAAGAATTTTGTTCATTGAAAGATAAAAGTAATACCATATGTAATCTTTGTAATGGTTAGTTCAAAGAATTTTGTTCATTGAAAGATGAAAGTAATACCGTATGTAATCTTTGTAATGGTTAGTTCACAAATTTGCTCTTGGTTAATAAATTATCTTCATTTAGATTATTCATATTTGAGTTGAGAAATAGTCATATTTCTTTTGCCTTTCACATAAGAAGTAAAACTATCATTTGCTATCCCATTTAAGCCTATTGAAAATTTTTTTTGTTAGTGGTGAAGTTTAAAAAGCATGTCCATAAAAAAAAAAAAGGAAAAGTGAAAGCCCTTAATAATTTTAGGGGTAAAGCCTTTTGGTACTTAGATCTTTCTTAGGAAAAATGCAATTGCAAAAAAGAAAAAAGAGAAGAAAAAACAAAGAAAAAAAGGAGAAATGAAAAAAAAAAAAAGGTGGGCAATGAAAACAGAATGAAAAAGAAGAAGAAATTATGAGGTAAAACATCAAGGTGCTCCACATAAAAAAAAATGATCCTTAGTTTAATTACCCATCAAATACATTTTAGGCTTATGTTATCCATTTCTTTCATAACCTTTCACCCTAGCCTACATTACAACTTTTAAAAGTCTATTTTAATCAAATGTAAATACTCAAATTAGAGAATTATGAATTGAACTAAAGTAGATTTACAATTGGATTGCTTGAGATTTTGATTGAAATATCTCTAATAGATTAAAGAGAAAGAAATATAAAAAAAAAAGAAAAAGATGTGCAAGTAAAAAAAATAAACAGAAAAAAAAAGAAAAATGAAAAAATACAAAAGGATAACGACAAAAGAGAGCTCAAATCAAAAACTTAAAAGAGCAATTTAAGCAAAAAAAGGTGCATCTAAGTTGAAAACCTAAAAAGGCAACTTAGATGAGAATGATACAACATCATTTTGGAATTCACCAACATGAAGGCTATCATGTTTTGAGGAGCTCATATTTTGATTGCATCAAGTGGTTGAGTTTTCAAAAAGAATTTAAAATGTATTATCATGATTATCTGATTATTCATTTTAGGCATTGTTGTCCCAATAATCCATCTTTGTAATTTTTACCTTTTTATTGTTCAGAGTCAAAATTGTTTCGTCAAAACACACTTATGTTGCTCCAGTTGCAAAAGATCTAGTAATTTCAAGAACTATACCTCTATAGAAGTCTACAAACATTATCAATCTAGACGAACTACATAACATTGTGGATGTATAGCACATGATTAAAGAAGGGGCCATTAAGAAAAGTCCAAGACAAAATTATGTTACATACAACACATAAGTAAATTAGAAATGTTAATATCATCACAAAATTGAAAATAATGGGACAGCCATCAACAAAAATAAGAAGCGATTGAATATACTTCTTAAACCATATGCGTCACCCCAAACCTTAACCTAATGAAGAAAGAAGACAAACAGAAATCAAGTCACTTCCAAAAAACGCACAAAAGAAAACAAAAACCATAATCTTCACAAAGTGTAAGGAACTTAACAGAAAAGAAAATAAAAAGAAAGAGGTTGTTTTGATTGAATAATGAAAGGCTTAGACTATTTGGACAAAGGTTTGGCTAGCAAAAAAGGAAAGGAGAAGAAAAGAGAAAGAAAAAGGGAGAATGAAGAAAAGAAGAAGGGTGATAGTCAGTGATTGGGCAAAGCCCAGATTCAACTGTGAGAGAAGAAAAAGAGAAGCGAAAACAAAAAAATAGGAGAAGATAAAAAAAAAGATAGAAAATATAGAAAGAAAGAAAAGAAATGAGAAGCTTTTGCAAAATTTTTTCTAACCAAAATTGTCCATCAATTTTTTTTATGACATTACAGAGTTGTTATGTAAATATGCTATAGGGATAACTTTTATCTAAGGCATAGATATAAATACTTTAAATAGAAAAGCAATAAAGTATATCAAATAAAGAGCATATTTGATATATAAATGATGTAATTTATAAATAATTATATTTAATATTTATATATTTTTTTTGTAATTTTATTGTTTGAACTATTAATTATTAATAAAATTTAACTATATTGATATTAACATTGCAAAAAAAAAAAAAAAATTTTCATAATTTAAAAAAAGTACATCATCTAAATAAAGTTTTTTTACTTCACATTTGCTTGCATTCTTAAGTTGTGAGCATTATAATTTTTAATTTTTGGTCAAATTATACGATTAGTCCTTGTATTTATGCTGAATTTGAACTTTAGTCCCTATACAATAATATGAAGAAATCAAATCTTCATACTAGTTTAATTTAACAAAGTTAGTCCAATTGATAATAGTATTCGTTGATCCCCATTAAGTTAGTTGACGTGGCCGTTGACCATACTAACATGGGTGTTGACTTCAATGATGTGGCATTGACTTTTTGATGTGATAATTGGGATTGATGAATTGTTAAATTATTTAAATGGTTATTATATTTTTATGAAATTTGAATTTAATCCCTATACTTGCACGAAATTTGAAATTTAGTCCTTTTACTCGTATGAAATTTGAAATTTAGTTCCTTTAATACAAAAAGTATTTTGAATTTTTAGAAATTTTTTAGTTTTTTAAAACATTAAATTTTAAAAATTGCTACAATATTCTCTTATAATATTTTATCACAATATTAAAAAAATCTATCATAATATTTAGTCCTAATATTCATATATTATCACTAAATTTGTTACAATTTTTTGTCACCTATATGAAATAAAAAAACTATTACTAGTTCTGTCTCAATTTCTTGTTACATTCTATCATAAAATATAAACCTGTTATTAATTTTATCACACTTTTCTATCACAATTGTAGTATATTACGACTATATGAAAAAAAATTTTAAACTAATCTATTAAATATCTATCACAAATTTGCCAATATATGATACGAATTTGTCATTATCTAATTTTAATAAAACTATTACTTTTAGATATTCATAGAGATGATCCAAAAATCAATGCCATGTTTAATGTTATTAAAAGGAGGAAGAATATTGAGAAAAGTCCTAGAAAAATCACATTGTTTGTTAACAAAGTAATGGGTTAGCTTAAAATCATTGTTAAAGATGATGCACAACTTAATAGAATAGGCCAACTTGCCATCAACAAACTCTAGAAATTGCCTTTTCTTACTAACGTTTTGTCTAAAGAAGAATTGGTTCGAACCCCTCCCTAATGGAAGTTTACCAAATGCAAATATCCATGGTGCGATTTTGAACATTTTAATAGATTTTCCATTGGATTTAGAACAACAAGATCGATGAGAACATTTTTAGAAAAGTGACATTGGAAAGATGATTATGTTTTTGTCAAAATTTGAGGAAGAAATAAGTTCCTACAAGAAACTTGCTAAGGATTTGGTTGATAAATGGAGTTGAATCATATTTAACAAGAGTGCAAGGTTATCTGATTTGAGAAACATTAATGATGTTCATGTTCCCATGATGAAAAAGTCTATGAACAAACCTACAATCATGGAATATAAAGCTAATTTGGACTTCAATGGTTCCAAGGAGTAAAAGCTAAGTTCTCGATCATTTTTTTCAAGCCAATGTGTTGCAAAGCCTGAACTAACTTCATTTGTTTATTTGGTTAGTCCTCGATCCAACTAATTTAGAGATGGCCAAAGCTTATGTTGATCGACAACAAGTGCTAAGAGTCTCGTGACTAAGGATAGCTAAGAGATTAAAACAATTGAAAGCATCAAAGAGGAACTTTTTGCTAGCTAAAAAGCCTAGTGCTTAGGGTTGTCAGATACTATTAAGCATTTGATGTTATTTGACATTTTTGGCATTTGTTGTAAATTTTTAAGTAGTTATATTAATGAAGTTTAATTTTTGCATCATTGTCTAAAGGTCAAATTATGCAATTAGTGACAGATTTTGTATTATATATTTATAAATTTGATTTAAATTTTTAATAGCTTGGTTTAAGAATTTTTTTTATATGGCCATAATATGCTACAATTGTAATAAAAAAGTGTGACAAAATTAATAATAAATTTATATTTTATTCAAAATATAACAAGAAATAGTGACAAAACTAATAATAGCATTTTACATGGGTGACAAAAAATTGTGACAGTTAAGCGACAATAAATGAAAATTGTAATTAAATATTGTGATAGATTTTTCAATTTTGTGATATAATATTATGAGAGAATATTGTAGTTAAAATTTAATGTTTTAAAAAAAATTTCCTCTAATATAAAAAATATTTTGAATTTTTAAAATTTTTAAAATTTTTAAAATTCAAAATATTTTTTATATTAGAGGGACTAAATTTTAAATTTCGTGCAAGTACAAAGATTAAATTTCAAATTTCGTATGAGTATATAGATTAAATTTCAATTTTTATAAGAGTATAAAAGTTATTTGCATAATTTAATAACTTATTTCATTAATCTCATTTACCACGTTTGTAAATCAATCCCACATCATTGAAGTAAATGACATGTCATTGAAGTCAATAACCATATTAGTATGATCAACGGCTACGTCAATTAACTTAACAGAAATCAACTAATACTATTATCAATTAGATTAATATTATTAAATTAAATTAGTATGAGGATATGATTTTTTTAAATTATTATATAGGAATAAAGTTCAAATTTAATATAAGTGTAGGGACTAATCACATAATTTGATTTTAATTTTTCAAAATTATAAATTACATAATCACATATAAGATTTTGAATAATATTTTTATATTGTAAAATATAAGTATCTTTTTTTAAAATGTTTAACAAAAGAAAAAATATAATTAAAGTTTCTTTTATAAACTTATTCTTTACAATAATTATTTTTAATGTTTATAATATTATTCAATTTATTGTTTTAAATATCTCATCGCGAAGTGAGGAGCACCATTTTAATAAATTATAAAAAATATATAATTCATGAACTAATACTTATTATCGGTTTAAGTTACTTAAACAGTGTATGCAAAGCTTTCGTAAAAATTTTAAAAAACTGTATTTAAAGATTTTTAAATTTTTTGAAAATTTTCCAAATACTACTAACCGCAATACAAGCCTCATGCATGACGCAGCCTCAATTTCTCCGCACATGTGAAACTCCGTGCGCGTGCAGTGGCAGGCAACTTTGTAAATTAAAATTTTCTATCTTATCCTTATTTGTGGAACCTTCTAGATCCCTGATTCCTACCTGAACAAGTCATCTTTTTGTTCTATATAATCAAACCCCTCCTTTCCTTGGAGTCTTCATCTAAATCTTTCTCTTCTGATCTTGAAAATTCTTTTTTCTCTCACAGACTTGTTTGTTGTTCTTTAATTGCTCGTTGAATATGCAGATCTTTGTCAAGACCCTCACTGGCAAAACCATCACCCTCGAGGTGGAGAGCTCAGACACAATCGATAATGTAAAGGCCAAGATCCAAGACAAGGAAGGCATTCCTCCTGATCAACAGCGTTTGATCTTCGCCGGGAAGCAACTCGAAGACGGCCGCACCCTCGCTGACTATAACATCCAAAAGGAATCCACTCTCCATCTTGTCCTCCGCCTCCGTGGCGGCATGCAGATCTTCGTCAAAACCCTAACCGGCAAGACCATTACTCTTGAAGTCGAAAGCTCTGACACGATCGACAATGTCAAGGCCAAGATCCAAGACAAGGAAGGCATCCCTCCGGACCAGCAGCGATTGATCTTTGCCGGCAAGCAGCTAGAGGACGGCCGTACCCTGGCGGATTACAATATCCAAAAGGAATCGACTCTTCATCTTGTGCTGAGGCTACGCGGGGGCATGCAGATTTTTGTTAAAACCTTGACCGGTAAAACAATTACCCTGGAGGTAGAGAGCTCAGATACAATTGACAACGTCAAGGCGAAAATCCAGGATAAGGAAGGGATCCCTCCGGATCAGCAAAGGTTGATCTTCGCCGGGAAGCAGCTGGAGGATGGCAGGACCCTGGGGGATTACAACATCCAGAAGGAGTCTACCCTTCACCTTGTGCTGAGGCTCCGTGGGGGGATGCAGATTTTCGTGAAGACGCTGACCGGAAAAACGATTACACTTGAGGTGGAGAGTTCTGATACGATCGATAATGTGAAGGCGAAAATTCAAGATAAGGAGGGGATTCCTCCCGATCAGCAGAGGCTCATTTTCGCTGGGAAGCAATTGGAGGACGGGCGTACTCTTGCGGATTACAACATCCAGAAGGAGTCTACCCTTCACCTTGTCCTCCGCCTTCGTGGTGGTGCCAAGTAATATGAGAGCTTTTAATCATCTGTCTGCGTCTCTTCTTATTATTCAGTGACATGTGCGTTTCTGGTATTCGTGAATGATAGTTGGTCTTTTCCTTAATGTTGGTACTTAATGATATTTAAAATAAAAATATGTTCAACTAGCTTTCTTTTATCAATCTTGGGTGCCCGTTATTTTCTTTTGTCATTTTCACTGTGCTTTAATTCCGATGTCTGCTTGTAGAAAATGAGCTTATGTAAAACTAATTCAAAGCATGATTTGCTTAAAGTTATGGTAAAAATGTTTGATTTGGGCAAAATTACACCCAAGGAAATAACGTTAAAAAGTACTAAAAAAAAAAAGACATCCAATGGACTTGGAGCACAAGTTTCCTTCCCTGCAAATTAAGATTTTATCTCTGTATTTTTCTCGTTGGTATTTTAGCTAAACAATGGAACAGATGGAGCCATGCAATTTCTGTAAGACTCATTATTAGATCTCATTGTGATTATCTTTGTAATGAAATGAAAAGTTTTTGAATATGTGAACAGTTAAATAGTAATTGCGCTGTGTTTTTCTTGATTGCACTTCATGTTGAAGTTTTTGCTGGTATATACACATTTAAATTTTCCTTTGTTTTTAATCTTAGAAGATAGGATTGTGAGGTTGAATATTTGTGATTTTAGATTAATGTGTCAAACACAGGAAATTATGTTGGGTTCGTGCAGTAGATAAGCTAGTCATAATCATGGCAACCTATAGACACCATATTCTGGAAATGAAAAATGAAAAAAAAAAAAAAAAGAGGAAGGGATAAATCAAGAGATAAGATTCGGTAAATTGAATTTTTGAAATTCAGAAATCAAAATTCAGATTAAATGGATAGGATCCTTGGTTTTTGAGTTGAAATCTTTTCTTATCATCTTAATATAAATTGTTGTTCAGAATAGAGAAAGGCAGAGAGCAATTATATAAAAATCAAAGAATTTCCACAAACACCCATAACCACTAGACCGTAATCACTTAGCCAAACATCCACAATCCCCGAACCCATTGCAGAAATTCCCACACCACTTGCAAACCTATCGCCTGACACAATAAGTTCTACAATTTCCAGCAAAACAACCGAAACAGCAACCACCAGTTCAAGACCAAACTCCAAAGTCAAGCATTAGAACAACAACCAAAAAAACTCCAGCAAACAATCTCAAAGCAACAGCCAAAGCCTCATTTAAAATAGCCCACAACCCAGAAATATGATCCGAATCTCAAATAATTCTATTTCCCTAAAATTTCCAACAATCAAACTTTAGCAAGAGAAATACCTCAAACAGTCGCCAAAAATCAGAAGGGAAACAGAAAGAGAGGTTTGGCTTCAAGAGTTTTTTGGGTGTTCTTAGAGTCTCGGGCTTAGGTAATTAAAGAAAGGGTGGATCAGGTCAAGGAGAAAGGCATATTGGTAAGTAATGGTGGTCAGAGATGTTTAAGGTTGGTTTTCGTGGTTTGAATCCACAGGCTTTTAGTGTAGATCTAGGACATTGGATTTGATTTTTGGGAAAACTAATCTGAAAAGGGTGAAGAGCACGTGGAAAGGGAATAGAAAAGTAAAACTAGGGAGCCCAAGGTGGCCGGGTGGTGGCGGCGGCCACGGTGGCGGAGCTCGTCGGATTCTGGGATGGTTTTGAAGTCCTACCAACATTCATTGCATTTATAGAGAAAGGATGGAAAACCGGGCTTAAAGAGAGAGAGACGAGATGAAAAATGAATGGAAATAAAGAAAGGACATTTTATATCATTAATAAAACGGTGTCATTTTAGGCTTTAAAGGAAGTGAGTTTACTTTGACCCGCTTCAGGAACCCGTGCGTTAGCCCATTTGAAGACTCGACCTGGTCGTGATTCGCTCCAGACTTCAAGCTAACTGCCAGCCGAGCCAAGCCGAAAACTGAGCCGCCTAGCTTCATTTCATCCCTGTAGCCAAGTTTTTTTTGAGCCGAGCCAAGCCAAGCCAAGGTCTTTTTTTGGTATTTTTTTGTGTTATTTTGTTTATTTATTTATTATTTTTTGACGAATCTTTGATCTAAATAATAATAATAATAATAAAAAAAGAGAGTTTTAAGAAAAAAATATTAATTTTCTTTAAAAATAAAAATTTTTCAAAAAAATATATTTCTAAATAAACATTTTAAGAAAAAGTTAAAAGTGTTAATTTTTCTTAAATAAAAAAAGATGTTTAAGAAAAAGATGAAAGTATCGATTTTATTTATTTAAAATTTTTTTCAATTTTAAATAAATGTATTTAAAAAAATTGAAAGTATTAATTTTTCTTTAAATAAAGACATTAATATTTTTTAAAAAATAAAATAAAAAAAGAAAATTTAGGAATAAATTAAAGTATTAATTTTTCTTTAGAAATATTTTAAATGTTAAATAATTTGATCCGAAGCCTTTGTAAGTAGTTTTCGTTTATATTCTTGAGATGAAAGAGTTTTTTTAATTTTTTATAAAAAATATTGAAGTCAAATAAGAATAATTTTTAATAATTAATTATTTGATAAATTTTTAAAGTTCAATAGATAATACGAAATTAAGTTAATACCATCATTTGATGGGTGGTGTGAGGGTGTTATAACTTTTTTCATACATAATTGTACTTTCAAACTTAGTTTTGATTTTATAAACATTGAATTTATTTTTTAAAGATATCTCAATCAAGCTTGAGACTTCTCTTTAAAATGAGATAGATTCAATTATGTGGTCAATCGTACTTAAACAAAAAGGTGATTTTCAAAGTCTATGTCTAACGATCGGTTTATACGTTATAACATTTTGACGATTCCACTAGGGATAATCAGAGAGTTAGGTTAACAAATAAATTTGTGTTATCCAAAAGCCTAATAAAATTAATTTTTTTTAGATTGTCATTTATTTATTTATTTATTTTGTTTATTATGTCATTCATATGCATTTACATAATAAAAGCTTTATACTTGAGCTTTGTCCCTCTAGGAGTGAGTAAAGTACCTAAGCTTTCCTGAAGTTTTAATGCCTTCACAGTGGTTAACAAAATACTCTTAATTATATTGAGTTTTTTTCATTTGTAGCATGTAATGGATGAGAATTAGAGTGTCTCATTAGTCAGTAATGGATAATGATATGAGAAATAATTTGGGAACCTTTAAATTATCAACCTTAAACCACATACAGTGACTTTAAAGAAGCTAACCTATAGTTAGAGCTTTACATTCCCCTTTGTAGGAAAAATCCAACAATTAAGTTACATTATTGCAATAATTAATTTTTCTTACATGGGAATTATTTTTTTTTTTTGTACATATCATGTTGCATGAATTGTCATTTTGAGGTGTATGATAAAATGTATGAATTTCTTCCTTCATCTGCTTTTCTTTGTTTAAAGCAAGATAACATCAGGCTACATATATTTTTGCATTCATTTCACATATATTGACTTATAATCTTGGTGGTTGCATATTAAGATGATTTTTATAATCTTTCCTTCATAGTATAAGCATGTCGTAATGCAAGAATCTTATTTTGTGGTAATCAAGGGTTCAAGGATAGCTCGACCGTCGAAGACTCCTACCTAACCTACTTGTCATTCATATAATATTTGATCACAAACAAGGCAAATGGAACAGAAGCAAAACAACCATATGGATAAGATTGAAAAAGCTCAAGAAAAGTTAAAAAGGGAGTTGGCAAAGATGATAGAGATATTAAAAATGTTAGATAAAGGCAAGATAGTAAAAGAGGTTTTAATTCAAATGAGAAATAAGATATCATGGATCCTTTGCACCCTTTCAAGTTTGGCCCAAATCAAAGCCAATCTTCTCAAAACACACAGATCCTACAGATGTCATTTTTTGGGGCATATGCTTACATATATCTTGAAGTGCCATTTCGTAACTATAGTAACCTTACGTTTGGGGCAAAAGCGTATTATCCATTTGAAATTCTTGATTTTGATAATCTTAAAGAGAAAAAGAGATTGAAGATAAAAACTTCTAAAGTGATGAAGGATTCAAGCATGCAACAAATAAACTTTTTAAAAGAGAGAGTACGAACTATTGAAGGAATGGATTATTTTGGCTCTATAAATGAAGCTAAACTCTGTTTAATCTCGGATGTGGTCATTTCATCAAAATTTAAAGTCCCTAAGTTTGAAAAATATGATGGGACAAAATACCCAATAACTTATGTTATCATATACTGTCGCAAAATGACCATCTATGCTTATGATGATAAACTATTGATTATGTATTTTAAGATAACCTTAAAGGCTCCACGGTTAGATGATATATGCAGTTGGACTGAACCTGTATTTATTCCTAGCATGATTTGGCAAAAGCATTCATCACCCAATATCGATACATTATAGATTTAGCTCCAGATTATCTATCTCTATAAAGTATATTAAAAAAAAAACTATTGAAAGCTTTAAGAAGTATACATAAAGGTGAAAAGATGTTACTGTTTAAGTTTAACCACCTCTCACTGAAAAAAAATAATAGTTTTATTTGTGAGCACTTTGAAGGCTTCATATTATGATAAAATAATTGAAAATGCCCCAAAAAATTTTGTCAATATGGTGAGCTTCAAGAAAATGATAGAAAACACCATTAAGAGTGGCAAGCTTAAAGAAAGAGAGTGCTCTAGTACAAAAAAAGGGGGATGCCTAAAAGAAAAAAAAATGAAGCTCAAGCTATGAGTTTTGAAAAACAGCAGTTCAAAAGTTACACCTCATACCCACAACCAGTATATCCTTCGTATTTTTTAGCCATTAATCATGTTGTACCAGTCTCTTACCATCCTATTTCACAATCAACTTACTAACCAACTTTTTAAACACCTACATATGAGCTTAGTCCTATCACTACACTAGTTTTAAGCCTTAACAACCAAATAAGTGGTTTAAAGAAGCCTCGAAACAACCAACAAAAAGCCTATATTGATTCTATTCCTAGGACTGACACTGAGTTATTTTCAGAACTAGTCAAGAATGACTTGGTATCCCCAGTTATTTTAAAACCATTGAAGTTACCCTATCCCAAATGGTATAATGCTAATGCCACATGCGATTACCATAATGAGAATGTAGGTTATTTTATAGAAACTTACCTTACTTTCAAGCACAAACTGCAAAGTTTGATCCAAAGGTTTGGTGAGTTTCGATAAATCAAGGGAATCGAATTTCAATAAAAACTTTTTGCCTGATCATACAAGGGCATAATTTTAGGAAAAACAAAGACGTTAACGCTGGTTGAAAGTTGCTTATCATTTTAGGATTTCTTTTAGAGTAATGCTAGGTTTTTTATGTAATAAAATTTTATTTTTTTATCATTTTAATAAAAGGTAAGTTGATGCATTTTATTACATTTTCTCTTTCATCCAAATATCTATTTTTATTACTTTCCATATCCTTTTTATTATGATTCTCAAATTCCAAGTGATGAATGTTTGGATAATAATTAACAATAATTCTGGAATTTTATTTTGAAAACTCATTCATATTGATTTGTGAAGATTATTTGAGCAAAAGAAATAATTTATGAGCAGATATCATTCATGAAAAAATGGACATATCTTGGAGGCATATATTAGTCTGTCTTTATTCAAAACATGGGCTTTAAACAAAACATTCACATTTGAGACGAAAAATGTCAGTATTTCTTTTACCATTCGTAAAAATAAAATTATCTATTGTTATATCTTTTGGGCCTATTATGATTTTTTTTTCTAAATAACCGCAATCAAGGATCACCCTCTATTCTAGGGGATAAATTTTATAAAAAAACCTACTTGAAAAAAGGAAAAAAGCAAAAATCACAAAAAGTCTTAAAGATGGGGAGTGAAAAGAAAGAAGAACCTTTTTTACAAAAAATAAAAAATAGAAAACAACATGTGTGAAAATAATGTGGAATGGGACAAAGTGCCAAGTTACATCACATGATGAAAAATGATCCTTTAGTTTGAATCCTTTAAACATATGTTTTGAGTCTTATTTTATCCATTTTTTATGATCCCTTATCATATTCTATATTACAACCTTTAAAAGTTTATTTTGATCAAATGTAAATACTCAAATTAAATGATCATATATTGAGCTAATACATGCTTATAATAGAGCGATGGAATCATGATCTATTCTCATGTTTAAGAGATTGATGTGGGAGAGATATCAACAACTGATGAAGTAAAAAAATGAAGAATGAAAAAAGTGAAAAAAATGAAAAATGTACACAAAAATGAAAAAAAAAGAAAAAAAAAGATTCAAATTGAAAACCCGAAAGGACGATTTAGGTAGAAAAAATATTTAAGCTAAAATTGGATCGACAATTAATTATATGAAAGGTCCATGTCATCTGAAGATCTTCTGAAATTGGGGTAGAGTTTGATGAGCTCAAAAAGATTTTAAAGGTCAATGGAATGAGTTTTTAAAAAAAAATTTGGATTAATGTTAAAAGTTGTCTGAATATTCATTGTTTGGACATTGTTATCCCATTCAAATACTTATTCTTGTGACATGCTTTGAATTTGTTCCTTTGCCTATTTATTTTGTACTGGATTCATTCTTGTATTGATTACTTTTCTCTTAATTCACTTTGTACTTTTTCATTTTTGCATCCCCAGAATAAATCGAGGAAATATGTGATTGCATTATATTTGTCATGAATTGAAATGTGATGAATGAATGACAATGTCCATAAAAGATTTATGCATTCCTTTGAAAAGAAATCTAGAATGACTGGGGTAAAAAAAAAGTGAAAAAGATGAAAGAGCCGGATGATTTGAAAAGGCAAATATGGTGCCCAAGTGGTGAATATGGTGATGGATCAACCAATATAATATGAGTCATGATCAAATGCTAGAAATAACATGGATAAGTTGATGAAGTTGGTGAATTGATTCAAAAATTGTTAGTTTTAGGAAGTTAAAAAGGAAATATAAGATGATAGAGTCTTGAGAACTTTATGACTTCAATCAATTAGAATTTCCTGATATTGATTTTAGTTAGACTTGGGAATCTAAAATATGAAACAATGACATGACATAAATACGATATGAGTATAGGACACGAAGGTGACATGGCTTAAAATTTTAGCAATAACTATATCTATGTTTAACAAAATAAAAAATATATTTTATGTTTTGTGACGATATGAATTATTATACATAATTTTAGTGTAAAACATGGTATGAATACATGAATTTCAATATTTTACATGACACAAAAACATAAATTGTTAGGTATAATTTTATTGACATCTACATTACATTATTGTTTGAACAATACATGTACATAATTTGATGAATATTTAAATCTTTATTTCGCTAATTGTACTTGCATCATGGTTTAGTCATACATTTGCATCATGCAGTGAACATGTAAATCATGGTTTAGAGTATGGCATCTGCATTATTGTGAGAATCTGGGTTATTGCATTTGCATAATTAAGAAAGCATTTGCATCATTATCATGTAAAATTTTGACTTTGGTAAGAGAATTTTGAACTATTGAAATCTTAAATAAAGAAAATTTTTCATGATGAGATTTTTTTTTAACAAGAAAAACATTTCAAATTTTAAAGTAGTAAAGCCTTTTGAAGAAGCATTTTCAATGTTGAAGATGATTTGTAAAACCTTCGGGCATAATATTTAAGAATTTTCAAATGAGAATATTTGAGTTTTAAATGAGAATCTTGAAATTTTTTTTGATGAGAATCCCCAAAGTTTTTGTAACAGAGTCTTTGCAATTTTGGATAAAACCTTAAAATTTTTAAATGAGAACTTTTGAAATATTAAATGTGAAACATTAAAGTTTTTTGAATAAGAATATTTGAAATTTTGGTTGTGAATCCCTACAAGTTTTTCGAATGTAAATCTTTGAATTTTATGAATCTTTAATTCTTATGAACCAAAAAATCTTGCAAATTTTTAATTCTTGTGAATCTGAGTTCTTACGAATCTTCAATTTTTGCAAATCTTTGAGTTCTTAGAAATCTTAATTCTAGTGAATTTTGAAAATCTTGTGAATTGTTAATTTTTACGAATCTGAAAAATCTTGAGAATCTGAAATTCTTATGAACCTTTGAAGTCTTGCGAACATAAAATTCTTATGAATCTAAAAAGTTAAAAATCTAAAAATTTTGAGAATCTAAAAATCTTGCGAACCTTCTATTCTTACGGATCTGAGTTCTTGCGAATCTTCAATCTTTGTGAACCTTCAATTCTTACGAATTTAAAAATTCTTACAAAGCTGCAAATTTTATGAATCTTTAATTTTTACAAATCTCCAATTCTTACGAATTTGTGTTTTTGTGAATTTGAAATTTTTGTGAATATGAAAGTTTTGTGAATCTTTGAACCTTGTGCATATTTGAATTGCTAATCTTTGAATTTCAAATTATGATTTTTTGAATTCAAATTGTGAATATTTGAATTTCAACTTGCATGGCGAAGTTTTTGAATACTTCAAATTGTGAATCTTTGACTTTTTGAGATTTTATTGTAAAGTCAAACTCGAACATTTTGGTTGTCTATGTTTTTGCGGGAATTCCTATTTCACAAAAATTATGCAAAGAGAGGCAACTGTAAACACCATATTCTGAAAATGAAAAATGAAAAAAAAATGGATAAATCAAGAGATAAGATTCAGTAGATTGAATTTTTTAAATTCAAATGCTTCATGAAATCAAAATTTAGTTTAAAGGGATAAGATACTTGGTTTTTTAATCGAAATCCTATCTTATTATCTTTATATAAATTGTTGTTCAGAATGGAGAAAGGCATAAAGCAATTACACAAAAATCAAAGAAAAAAGTCGCATAAGAAAATCATATTAATTACACAAAAAAAATCGAGCAAGCCTAACCATCAAGCAAAATCGCCAAAATTTCCAAATCTAAGCTTTGAATCACCACCTTCACCACATATCACCTCTGCTATCCTGTATAGCCATT
The DNA here is from genome assembly GCF_047325235.1 of Durio zibethinus. NCBI lineage: Eukaryota > Viridiplantae > Streptophyta > Magnoliopsida > Malvales > Malvaceae > Durio > Durio zibethinus. Next base: position 7,184,040 of record NC_143174.1, on the reverse strand, counting down.
TCTATCCTAGCCAAACCTGTAAACAATTTCCATAAACACCAATATCCACTAGATCGTAATCACTCAGCCAACATCCATAATCTCCAAACCTATTGTAGAAATTCCCACATTACTTGCAAACTTACCACTTGACATAAGAAATTTAAAATTTCCAATAAGACCACCTAAATAGCAATCACCAGTTCAAGACCAAACTCCAAAGTCAAGCATTAAAAAAACAACTAATAAAACTCTAGTAAATACCCAACAATCTCGAAGCAACAGCCAAAGCCACATTAAAAATAGTCCACAACCTAGAAACATGATCCCAGTCTCAAACAATTCTATTTCCCTAAAATTTCTAACAATCAAACGTTAGTAAGAGAAACACCTCAAACAGTTGCCAAAAATTAGAAGGGAAACAAAAAGAGAGGTTTTTAGGATTCGAGCTTTAAGGATTTTTCAGGTGTTCTTAGAGTCTCTAGCTTAGGTAATTAAGGAAATGGTGGATCAAGTCAAGGAGAAAGGCATACTAGTAAGTAATGGTGGTCAGAGATGTGTAAGGCTAGTTTTTGTGGTTTGAATTCATAAGCTTTTAGTGTAGATCTAGGACATTGGATTTGATTTTTGGGAAAACTAATCTAAAAAGGGTGAAGAGCACGTGGAAAGGAATAGGAAAGTAAAATTAGGGATCCAAATGTGGCTGGTAGGTGGCAATGGCCTTGGTGAAGGAGCTCACCAGATTCTGGATTGGTTTTGAAATCCAACCAACATTCATTGTATTTGTAGAGAAAGGTTGGAGAACTAGGTTAGAAAGAGAAAGATAAGATGAAAAATAACAGGAAATAAGGAAACAAGAACTTTTATATCCTTAATAAAACGATGTCGTTTTAGGCTTTAAAAGAACCAGGTTTACTTTGACCTACTTATGGACCCGCGCGTCAACCCATTTAAAGACCCGACCAATCGCAATCCACTTTAGATTTCAAGCCAACTACGAGCCCAGCCAAAGACTGAGCCACCCAACTTCATTTCATTCCTATAGTCGTGTCTTTTTTAGCCAAGCCAAGCTAAGATCTTTTTTTGATATTTTCTTTGTGCTATTTTGTTAATTTATTTAATTATTTTTTTATGAATCTTTAATCTAAATAATAATAATAAAAATAATAAAAAAATAGGGTTTTAAGGAAAAGTTGAAAAAATCAAATTTTCTTAGAAAATAAAAAAAAAATTCAAAAAAATATTTTTCGTTATAAACATTTTAAGAAAAAGTTGAAAGTATCAATTTTTCTTAAATAAAAATCTTCCTAATTTCAAATAAATATATTTAGAGAAAAAGTTGAAAGTATTAATTTTTTCTTAAATAAAGGCATTGATTTTTTTAAAAATAAAATAAGAAAATAAATCTTAGGAATAAGTTGAAGTATTAATTTTTTTCTTAAAATTTTTTTAAAAGTTAAATAATTCGACGACTAAGCTTTGTAAGAGAAATAATAGTTTTCTTATATACTCTTGAGGTAAAGAAATTTTTTTAATTTTTTGCCAGAAGTATTTGAGTCAATTAAAAATAATTCTCAATAGTTAATTACTTGATAAATTTTTAAGGCTTAATAGATACCACGAAATCAAGCTGGTATCATCTTTTAATGGGCATTGTGAATGTACCATAGCTTTTCTCACATATAGCTATGCTCCCGAACTTAGTTCTGATTTCGTAGACATTGAATTCACCTTTAAAAATACCTGAATCAAACTTGAAACTTTTTTTTAAAATGGGACAAATTCAGTTAGGTGACCAATCACACCTAAACAAAAAAGATTGGTGGTGACTCTTGAAGTCCATATCTAACAATGGGTCCATGGATCTATACGTTATGACACAACCATGACATTATGTATTTGGGTGAAGAATCTTACATGGCAAATTCATATATGTTTATCATGGCTACTAGGATAGAATAGGTATGTAAATTTTGAATGAATAAAGCAATCTTGCTATATTTTCCATATATATATATTGTGTTTGTGAGTGTGCACATATTTTCATATATCATGAGTGCAAAAAGTTGTGGCTGCAGCTAATTTTCTTTTAATTAGATTATGTTTAAAGAGGTTAAGGCAGATTTCTAGTGCTTCCTTAACGCTAGAGTTACCATGCCGTATCAGGTGTCATCAGGTTGTATAAGTCTACCATGCTTGAGCAAGTGGTCTTTCATTTTTTTTTTTTCTGTTTTATTCTTTTCCTATTGCATTTTTTTTAACAAATCTTTTTAAACATATAATGTGCTTTCTATGTATAAGAAGGTTAACCTACTATTTCCATCGATTCTTTGGATGAAAATAGTGATAGGAAGACTTCATAAATCTATTGTTGTTCTGTGGTTAAGATGATTGTCTTCACAAGCACAAGGCTAAAAACTATATTGTAGAGTATTGCAATATCTATGCTTTTTGCTTTTTATGCTACTTTATGGTTTAGAGGGTACTAGAGTCTTGGAAAAAGTTTAATTAAAAGAAATGGTGATATACAATAATGATGGCAAGAAGATAGTTGGGTAGTTAGTTGAATTCCTTACAAGTAAATTAATTCTTTCCTTGTATTTCTCTAATACTTTGTTGTTTTGAAACCTAAATAATTTGTTGTTACAACTGTTATATGAATAAACTAGGGTTCATCAAAGTCTGAATGCAGCCTATTGTTTTTCACTTGATTCATTTACTTAGAACTAATGTGTCATTTTGGCTCTGTTTAGGCTTTTAAAGTGAGCAGTCTAGCAATCTTTCTATATTACTTCCTTTGGTCCGATAGTAGTAGTATTAACACATACACTCGTTCTTTCCTCCACTTGCTCCTTTCCACCTTTCTTTTCTATGATTGGGTTTTGGGGCTTATTTTGGATAAGGATGGCAATGAGTTGGGTTGGGTTGGGGTGAATTTTTACTCGCCATGAAACCAACCTGACTCGAGAATTTTTTTTTTATTTTTTTCATACTCGAACTCAACCCAACATTGTATAAATTGTACCTGACCCAATCCAACCCGAAATTAATAAAATATTACTTTTTAAATATAAAATATTATTTTTTAAAATATAAAATATTAATTTTTAATATAAATATAAAATTAGATAAATATATAAATAATTAATTAAATAATTAATTAAAAATAAAATTTTTTTATATATATCAAATCGGGTTTGTCTAATACTTGACCCCAACCTTTTCTTACTATTACCCACCCGACTTGACTAGAAACCTGATTTAAAAAAAAAAAAAAGACCTTATAAGATCGGGTTTGGTCGAAACCCGTCGGGGATAGGTTGGGTTGCCAACCCTAATTATAGAGCTTGTGTTCAGACTTGGCTAGTGAATTTACTTACCCTAGCCCTTTTTAACTCTTTGATAGGATAGATGAATATGTTAGGCATATAATAAAAATTAAATAGGATAGATTTCCTATTGGTCCTAGATAGAAGAAACCTATGCCCATCCCCCTCTTTTTCTTATGGTTGTTTGCATTTCAAAATGGAATAGTATTGAATGAATTGTCTGTTTTCTATTGGTTTCTTCAAACAATTGAAAACTGTCAACTTACAACCAGTATTGTATCATAATGCCCATTATTTTTCCTTCATATATCCGTGGGTAGGCCGGATGGGAGAGAGAATAATAAAATTTTTTTTGAAATATTAAAATATTAAAAAAAATCTATATTATATAATTAAAATAATACTCTTGAAAATTATTATGATAGCTTTTAATTATATGACAATTGTTTGACACGTGTTTAAAAATATAGTAATAGTTTCATTTTCATAATTAATTTAAATTATTATAATATCTTTTTTATTATAATTATAAAAATATGTTTCTTATTGTAACTGGTCAAAATTATTATAATATTTATTCTATTATAATTATGAAAATATCACTTCTTGGTCAATTAATTAGAAGAAATTTTTTAAAAATTTATTATAATGTCTTTTCAATTATTTAACAATTGTTTAACATATGTTTAAAAGTACAATAATACTTTACTCTTATAATCGATTAAAATTACTATAATATATTTTTTTATCATAATTACAAAATATATTTTTTATTATAATTGACCAAAATTATTATAATACTCATCCTACAATTATAACAAAACTTTTCTTATCATAATTTATTATTATTATAATTGTAGGTTTACCATAATTACGAAATGACATGTGTCATTTTGTTTAAAATTTATTATAATATTTTTATTAAATTATATATTAAATTTTATCATAATATTAAATTAATTACATATTAAATTATTAAATACATTTGTCATTGTTTCATGAAAATTACATAAAATTTAACTATATATTAAATTAAGGATAATGTCTTATAAGACCCTTGAACAATTATAGTTTGTTGGGTTTAGCACTTAAACTAAAAAAATTTTTAATTAGGTACTTAAACTCTCGATCTACACGTTAATATAGCCTAGGACTTAATTCTGTTAATAGAGTAGCTTACTTAGCCATTTTAGCCAATAAGAAATCAACATTTGGCTAAAAAAATTGTCATTTTAAGTAGTTACTTACATATCATGCTTATGTTACCAAGTATAAAGTATAAAGGTTTTTTTTTTCCAATTCATTTATTCTCTCCTTATAAAAAACAAGTAGACCATCACATTTCCTTTAACCTAAATTTCGACGACCAACAACCTATCGAACTATCGCTTGCCACATTTGACCGTCGCTTGCTGACTCTGGTTTGGTCCTCGATTTCATCTGAACAAAGCTTTCCTCCTCTTCTTTTCATTTTTCAACTCGATTTCTTTCAAAAAGTTTCAAAGCTCCTAGATCTGAAGTTGAAGCCCAAAACTTCAAACCTCAAAATCTCTTTCTTCCACCATTCGATTCTTTTGTACTTTTATGTTATTCTCCTCTTTTAAACCTTTGTGTTCACCAATTGGATCTCCAAAAAATTGCATCACCCGAACCTTCCTTTACTTTCGCTCCTCTGCCACTGTTGATAATGGTTGCCAATTGTGGCCTCTTTTTTTTGTATTTCTTTGGTCCTTCTCCTTTAAAAAAAATTAAGACCTAAAGCTCACTCAAAATTCTCCTAAATCAAAACTCTCTATTCTTTTGTGCATTTGCTCGAGTAAAAAAAAATGGTTTTTGGTTAATGTGGCACCTCAGTGGTGTTGGCTAGCTAGTATTGATTGGGTAGTGATTTCGATGAGTTACTGAGTTAGTGATAATGATTGTGGGATGAGGTTGATGATAATAATTTCTTAGCTTAATGGTTTGGGTGTTACAAATTGGGATTATAGCATAGTTTTTTTGCTTGTAAAAATTACCCTTATATTTGGTTTGGGTAATTTACAAGTAAAAATTCTTAAAAAAATAAAGAAAAAATTACCACGATGTAAAAATCCAGTTTGGGTTTTAGGGTTTGGGTATTGAATTTAGGATTTATAGTTTAAAAGGAAAATATTTTTTTTACTTATTCAATTTTTTTTCAGAATATATGGTCACATAAGCATAACATGTAAGCATGATATGTCATTTTGTGTCTAGGTGGCAGATTTTTATTAGCTAAAATAGCAAGTCAGTAATTCGACTAGTAAAGTTAACTTTTAGACCAAATTGATATACGATTTTAAAGTTTAGATACTTTTTTAGCAATTATTTTAGTTTAGGTACTAAATCCAACAAACTACAATATATCAATGGTCATATAAGACATTATCCCATTAAATTATTATAATAAAATAAATTTATATAATATATTAAAGGTCAAATTGTATGAATGCTCTCTGTACTTTATTGATTGAAATGGTGAAATTAATCCCTCCACTAAAAATAGTAAAAATTGATTCCTTATACAAAAACAATCAGCACAATTTAGTAAAATTGATAACATGGTTAATTATTGCCATTATTATAGCTGTTATGGATATTGACTTTTTTATGTGACAGTTGATTTTGCATTTGTAGGAAACTTTTTTGTCCATTTAGGCATTAAATGTTGGTGTAGAAATTTTTGTTTTGTCCATTTGAAAAAAAAAATGATGATGTGGTAATTTTTTGGCCATTCGCTTAGAAAAACTAATCTATCTTTTTTTTGTATAAATGGTAAAAAATTTAGCACCATGTCAGCATTTTTCCTTTTTTTTTTTTTCCATCATGGTTCTTCTTTCTCTAATCCTAACCCAAATTTTGGTTTTTTCTCCTAACCCAAAATCTCATTAATCCAAAAACTCATTAACCTTAAAGCAAAAATTTCCCTTTTTCTTAAAATTTTTCATTCCTTTTCAGTGCGATTTCAAAGTGAAATTGTAAAGGATAATTGCTAAAGATTTTGAAGCAAGGAAGGTCATTGAAGACAAAGAATTCGTTGAAGACAAAGAATTCGCTGAAGAAAAAGTGAGGGAAGATCGTTAAAATTGTAAAATAAGGATTTTGAAGTGATGGATTCTACTTATAAGTTCTTAACAATTAGTGGAAGGTTCACTTTGCCTAAATATTTGTATGGTTTAAAGTTATTTTTTGATTTTATGGTTGGGATGTCAATGGTATTGTGTTTCAATAATGGTCTTTGTGTGGATCCTATGGCTTTTATTTGTTTGCCATTAAAACATTATTTTTTTATTTATCTTTTTATCTTACTATAATAATACTTTATCTGCTATTGAAACATCTTTGTATTTTTTTTATTTCATCTTTTTCCACATGTTTGTAGGTTTGCGGGGTAAGTTTGTATAGCAAGGTACCATTAAGAGAGGATATTGTCAAGAACCAGACATAGTGCTAAATATGTAAATGGTACTGTAGTTGAATTTGATAAGGATCATGACATAATTTGTTATTAGACTATAATAAGTGTTGTGAAAGCATTAGGTTATGACTTAAATAAGGTAATTAAAGTATATTATATTGAGGATGACAAGACATTAAATACAAAGTTGAAGTTGTTAGGTGATAATAACAGTGTGCTAGAAATGGTAGGGAAGAATAGATGTATTGATTTATATGTAAAGCATTTGGATTATGATAATAACAATGACATGCTAGAAGCTTTTTTAAAACTAGTTCAGAATATAAGTATAAATGATGATAATGTTGTTATTGTGAGTTTAAGTAGATTGATGATAAAGAACAATCACCTTAACCACTTTAACCCTATACACTTACCTTAGAGGACTTTTATAGTGATAATACACAAAATGGGGAACATGACAATGGTGAGAAGAAATGAGAACTAGGTAGTGGTAGTGGTAAGCATAAAGGAGATTTAGGTAGGGATTATGATAATGGTGAGCAAAAAGAAGAATTAGATGAATAAGTGGGTTTGGGAAGTGGTGAGCAAAATGAGAAAAATGGTCATGTAGATGGTCAGTGAAATAAGGAAGTGGGTTTAAGAAATGGTGAAATGGGTTTAAGAAGTGGTGAGCAGAATGGGGAAGTTGGTTTATAAAGTGGTAAGTAGAATATGAAAAATTGTAATGTAAATTATAGTCTTGAGCATGCCAATGATGTTGATAGTAAAGATTATGAAAAGAGAATGGTAGATGTACTATGGGCCAGTAATGACTTCGATACTGATGATGAATTAGAAGTTGCTAAGAACAATTTAAAGAAATACATTGATAAGAAAAAAAAAGCTATATATTAATTATAATGATTGTGATTTCCATGATGATGATGCTAATGGATATCATAATGATGATGATCATGTCAATAGGGATGATAATGATGATGATGGTTATGAAAATGTAAATGTAAATGTAATTATTAAGGATGCAAATGATGGTGTAAATGCTAATGGATATGAAAGTGAATATTTTGATTCATCAAACCTAAAGAGTTTTATGGATACTAATGATGGCTCTGATAAAGATGATGCACAAAGAGTGAGGTCCAACAATAAATATTATAATCATAATGTCCCATTGAATGATTTTTTTTAAGACTTAGGTTTGATGATTTAAAAACATTTAAAAATGTGCTTGCTGACTTTTCAACTTAAAAAAGGTTTAAATTTGAGTACTTAAAAAATGATAAGCTAAGGGCGAGGCCTAAATGTTTTACATTAAGTTGTAATTGGTTCATTTTTTGCTCATGGTGTAATGCTATGAAGAATTTCATTGTGAAATCATATGATTCTATACATAGTTGTCTACCTACAACTAAGAACAAAAATGTGACATCTTTTGTTATAAAAAAAATATATGGAGATGTGATTAGTACTATGGCATTCATTAAACCTAGGCATTTGAGAGCATAGATGAGGAAAGATTTGGGTGTGCTTGTGATTTTTAGTGTGTATAGAGCAACAAAGGGGCTAGTTACTAAAAAAATGAAAAAGAAATATATAGAAGAATTTAAAGTTTTGAATGATTACGTGGAAAAGTTGAAGTGTACAAACCTTTGAAGCACTGTTATTATTATTTCTTAAAGGCCAACACCAGATTCATTACCTATTTTTTAAAAGATATATATGTGTTTTAGAGCTATCAAAGAAAATTTTTTGAATAGTTGTAAATACCTTATTGGTTTAGATGAATGTTTTTTGAAAGGATTGATTAAAAGTCAATTATTTATGGCAGTATAAAGGGATGTAAACAATTAAATATATTCAATTGCATAGGCAGTGGTAAAAACAGAGAATACTGAGAGCTGGACATAGTTTATCAACCAACTATGTTTTAATTTAGGCATTAAAGTCAGTGATTTCTAACATACAAAAGGTTTGTTTTGTGTTAGTTTTTTGTAAATTGACAATTTAATTTGTTTACCTTTTTAAAGTGTATTAAATTTACAGTAACATAATATATTTGTTTTTTATAAGGCCTAATAAAATCTATTAGGAAGTTGTTGCCTTTAGCTGAGGAAATAATATGTACTAGGCATATTTATGCTAGATAAGGTAAGACAATAAGGTAAAAACCAACAATTGCAATTTTGAAATTGTGTTAAGTTTTCTAATCAACTAAACTAAACAAGCATCTAAATGAGTTGGCAACTAGGACTTAGTGCAAAAAAAGATCTATTAGAAAAATGGCATGTAAAGAATTGGTGTCAAGCATTTTTCTTTAAAATAACAAAGTATGATGTTATTGACAACAATATGTGTGAGACATTCAATGAGGTAATCTCAAAAGCTAGGTGCAAGGCTATGATAAGTATGCTTGAGGATATTATGTGATAAAAAGATTATTTTGAAAAATAGATTATTAATAAGTGAAAGACTGATTATGGGCTTTAAATTATTGAAAAGCCTGAAAAGGTAAGTAAGCTTAATGCAAAATGGGAGGTTGAATGGAACGAAGGTGGTAGACATGAGGTTTACTGAGATGATTTGGTGAAACATGAAAGAGAGAGTTATACAATGATGTTACATCTACTACATTCATGCTTATGTAAGAAATAAGACATCAATGGAGTCCTTTATCAGCATGCTGTAAGTGTTATTTTATATGATGGTTCATACCCTATGTATTATTTATCATCATGGTTCAAGAAAGAATCCTACCTCTCTGCTTACAAGAACATGTTAAACTTAGTGAAAGGAAGAGTGTTTCGGCCTAAAAGCAATAAAGGACCACTATTGGCTCATTTGGTAAAAAGGATGCCCAGTAGGCTAGCCAAGAAAATGAAGTGTGAACCACTTAAAGGCAAGATCAAAGGCAGACTTTTCAAGGTTGAAAGGGTGATGACATGCAGTTATTTTCATGATGAGGGTTGCAATAAATTAGGATGTCTAAAAATAGTATAATTTGTAAGAAATTTTTTTTTGGCTAACAGATATTTAATAAGGTAAATGATAATTATATGTTAAATATTATCTTATTACTCATTTGTAGGCCCAAACTAAAAATGCTAAGCCTTAGATAAAACGAACAAATAAGGTACTATTTTCTTTATCATGCTATTGTTTTAATTTATGTTTAACCTTGGACTTGTTTTTTAGTTGAATGTATTGGTTAATGTTGAAGGGTTGTGGCCAAAGTTTTTGACCTAATGCAAAAGAATCAAATGAAAAATCTACAATCATTAGCAAAAAGGTACTTTCTAACTTGTGTGTTAAAATTTAGTCTGTCATAATTAGACTAATTATTAATATCAAAACGATGTGCTACTATGTGCTTCAAACAGACTTATGACCCTTCAAAAAAAAGCTGAAAGAAAATGAAAAAAGTACAATTAGACCTTAATAGTGGATTATCTATTCTTAATGTAAGTAATGTTTTAATCATATTTCTATTCATAAAGCCGATAACAGTGTGATATTGGTAATTGAAATAATTATATAATGTTAACTGAAACCATTCTATTCATAAAAGATTAGTAGACCTGATGAGATAATTATTGGAAGGGGAATGAGAAGACTTGTTTCATGTATTACCACAAATCAATTATTAATAACTAATTTAATGTGCATCAATTACTTTCATTCAATATTATTGTTTAGGATTGGTAATATTGTATTTTCATTTTTTTACTTTTAGGCACAAAGGAATCAGAAGTAGACTGAAAGGTCAAGATAAAGGGAATCCATAAATGTTTCTATAGGAGTTTTGTAAGGTTGTTTACAATTTCTACATAAGAATATGTTGCAACTACATCCAAGAAAGGAAAGGAAAAAGGTTAAGAATAATAAATGTTGTTAGAAATGGCGCAATATTTTTGCTATTAGCATTTTGGGAATTTGTTGTTAATGATAAAATTTTTTTGTATTTAACATTTGCTGCCATCATTTTTTGTATGTAACATATGTTGCTAGTATAAGTTTTGGAATGATAATTGATAGAATTTTTTGTATGTAATATTTACTAGTATCATTTTTTTGTATATTGACATAATGGGGATGGAGATTTTTGTACATTTGAAGCTAAGCAATTTATGACATTTTGAAAATGAAATAAAATTATACCTTTTCAAGTTATGTGTTATTATGCTTTATAATGTTTCCAAAATATGAAATTATGTTTTATAATGTTTGAGTGTATATGCTAAAAACAAGTATGCCAAAAAACAAGGTTTATTAAACAAAACCATTATATAAGTTAAGAACAACCACTAAGGCCATATAACATAATGAGCTATTACATTCTTATTCAAATCTTTAAACCATTATAACAAGCCTAACAAATCATTTTGGATCATATCATCACTACCATGTCCTACTACTAAAGAAAACAATATTATCCAACTAAACATTAAAGTATATTTATAAAAAAATTTTCTTTTTGCTTCCTTTCTTCCATTAACCTTGGCATTCATTAGACCTTCTTGAAGAACCTCAATTTTAGTTTTTAATGTAGCAATTTCATTCATCAAGTCTTTAGTGCTGATTCTAGAAGATATTTTTTGCCTTACACATCCATCTTCACTCTTTAGCTCAGTTTTAAATGTTTTGTTCAATCAATTTAGAATTCTCTTGTTTCAACCTTGTATTAGCATCTCTTAACTCAATTATAACTACTTTTACATGTTCTTCATTTAATTCCACATCATGCCAAAGAAAAAATTCACAACGTTTAACCTATATACAACCAACAAATTCTATCCATAAGTTGTCCTAAAATATCTTGAAATGTCTTAAAATGTAACACAACCAAACATAACCAAACCAAACTAAAACCAAAGTTGTCCTCATAATACCTCATTCAAATTAACCAAACAAGTCCTAAGCTTTCTTAAATGTTCATCACAAGAAAATCATCCATTCCATCCATCATAGCAAAATCAATTACTTGATATTTTCTACAACCAAAAAATCTTCTTCCAAGGTTGTCATCACTTGTTGATGTTACTATAAAGCTTTAAATCCATAATAGCAGTACATAAGATCACCTTTATAATCATAGGTGAATGATGCATGTCTTAACATATAATGAGCAAAATGAAATTATTAACAAATTAGTAACTATTATTCATCATCATAAACACTTGGTTCATCTGATTATGAACCATACATCTTTTGCTATTTTAATTATTATAAACAAAAATTAGCAAAAATTTTAAACTTACCAAACTTATTTTTTGTATTCGACATTTTCAGATTTCACTGTACCAAAGTTCAGTCAATCTCAACAATATCCTCTAGTTGCCAAGACCTCAATCGTATCTCCCTAGCAACCCAAATTTCAATTGATATTATACTTCAGCAACCCTCGAAACCCATATGCTACTCAACGTTTAGACCTTAATCATACAAAAGAGTAGTTAAGTTAGATGAAATTAGAAAATCATAGCTGGGTAGAAGTCATTGATTTGAGCAAATCGTGGAAAGCAAATGAGGAATTTTTTTTGTTTTAGGGTTAATAAGATTTTGGGTTAGGAAAAAAAAACAAACTAGGATTAAAGATTAGAAAGAAAAGAGCCACGATGGAAAAGAAGAAAAGGAAAACGTTGATGTGGAGTTGAGTTTTTTACCACCTGTATAAAAAAATGACAAATCAATTTTTTTTAAGTGAATGGCAAAACAAAAATTGCTACGTCAGTAATTTTTTTTCTCGGGTGGACAAAACAAAAATTGCCATGTTAGCATCTAGCACCCAATTGGACAAAAAAGTTTGTCACATATAGAAAGTTAACTATTACATCAAAAAAGTCAAATCCATATCAACTAAAGTAACAGCAACAATTAACCACGTTATCAATTTTACTAAATTGTATGGATTATTTTTGTACAGGGATTCAATTTCTACTATTTTTAATAAAGGGACTAATTTCACCAATCATCATTTCAATAAAGTATAAAGAACATCCGTATAATTTAACCTATATTAAAAGTAATCTAATAGAAAATTTACTATAATGCCCATCTAAGTAATTTATTAATAGTTGACATGTGTTCAAATTTAATATAATACTTTTTTCATAATTAACCAAAATTACTGTAATACTTTTTTATATAATTAGAAAAATAACTCTCCTAACATAATTGGTCAAAAGTATTATCAAGCTCCGACTATCATAATTAAGAAAGCGTCCTCCTACCATGATTGGTTATACTTATTATAATACTCTTCTAATTATAATTATGAGAATATCTTTCTTATTATAATTTATCAAAATTCTATAATATATTTATTAAATTACATATTAAATTTTAATAAGATATAAAATTAACTATACATAAAATTATGAAATACCCTTATCATTGCTTTATGAAAATTTGAAATGTGACATTTTATAAAAAATATTATAATATTTTTATTAAATTATATATTAAATTAATTATGCAAGACTTAAGTACATATTAAACTAATCTTTCATAAAAATTATTATAAAAATATATATTTATTATTTATGTTAAAACAATAAATATATTAAAAATAAAATTTGATAAAAAATTATCAGCCCCAATGAGGCAAAAATCTAGTGAAAATTAAAAATATCTCAAAATTTAAAAAAAAAACTTAAATTTTTTAAAAATTTCTCAAAAATATTAAAAAATAAAAATTTTAAATAAAAGAGAAAAAAATCTAAACTCATTTGCTTTCTCTCTCTCTCACTCTCTATATCCCGATAACACGGCTCTCCTCTTTCGCCCGATCCTATCCAAGTAGCTGGCCTACCTCCATGTTTAAATTTTTTCGATAAAAAATCTAAGATTAATTTCATGTATATGAAATTAACTATACATGAGATAGATAAACATGTGGCTTGAAGCGGTTTTGCTGTCTAGAATTTTTTTATTTTATTAATTTTTAAAAAATATTTTGAATTTCTTTTTATATGAAAATGGATACTGTAACCATTATCAGAAGTTTTGAGATGAATCATGATTTTATTAAATATTTATATTATATTAATAATTTTGTCAATAATTTTAATTTGAATGATTAAAATATACTATGAAATAAAAATTAGATATTTAATTATTAATTTTATTTTTGTAAATATTAAATTGATAAAAAAATATAATATAAAGGCAATTTTTTAAAAGAAAAATTCCAAAGTACCGTCATGGTAAAAAATCTCTAAAATAGGCATGGTTTTGAAAGCTGTGTGGTGTTCAACAAGCTGTGTGGAAAACAGGCAAAATGTATGGACGGAGAGAATGTTGTTTTCAACAAAGATCTCTCCTGTAACTGAATAGTAAGGCAATTTTTAATGGAAGAAAGATAAGAGGCCTTCAATAATGAGGATTTCATCACACATCTTCAAGGAAAGCTGTGGTTTTTTTTTTTATTTTTTTGGTTTTTGGAAAAAGACTTCCTACAAATTTTGCCCACTAAAGTCCCTGGGGTCTGGGGCTAAGATATTTGCTATGGATTCAGAAAAACTCAAAGCTAATGGCTTTAAATGCTTTGTTGAATTTGGAGTTTGGGTTCTAAATTTATGGTATTAAAATTGTGATTGTGACTTGTGAATTTGGGGTGCAGAGTTGGAACTCGTGGTTACCACATAGGCAGGTTTCTTTTGAAACATTGAAGAAGATTATGACTAGAAATCATTTTCTTGAAACTGAGAATGATTTAAGGATATTTCTTTAAAATCTTACTACATGTTGGAACGCAAGATTTTCAGTAGTAACCATCAATTTGCAATATTCTTTTTGACATCTCTCTCCTAAAGTATGTATCACTCATCACTATATTTTTACAAACTGCTATTATTCCCTATACTTGATTTGTTAAGAGTAAGTATTTTTTTCAAAATCCTCAAGAATCAGACCAATTGCATTAATTTTATAATTATCAATTAAATTTTGATAATTTAATTATAAAAAATTAATTTAATGAAATAAACACAAATATACTAGTATTTTCTAAAATCCAAAGAAAAAATTTGTGTGTTTTTTTTAATAAATTTGTTTTTTGCTTTAATATTATGTTTGGTAAAAGGAAAAGAAAAAGAAAGGAAAAATTACTTTATTTCTATCATTTTCTTTCTTTGGTGGTGGGAATGTAAACTTACCAATGTAATCTTTTTTTTTTTAATAAAATGAAGCCATTTATTTGTCACTAACCACATGTTTGACAACACGGAGGAAATGGAAGGAAAAGAAACAAGAGAATCACATATCCCTTCATTGGTGAGAATTGTGATGGCCAAGGTTAAAAATGAAAAATACCATATATAGCAATCTCCTTTCCTCTAATTAACTTGTCAAGAAAGGGCATTATGTTTCACATACCAACCATCACTTAAGGAAGAATAAAAGAGGGGAATGATCATTTGTACAACTTGAACAAGAGGAAGGGAAGGAAAGATTAGGTAGTTTTGTTTAGTAAAAAATGGAAAGGAAAATTAATTAAGTTTTTTATTATATTATTGTACAATTATATCATTCATAATTTAAATGGAAATTCTAAAATAAGAATAATTTTATTTATACAATAAAACAAATTTTAATGCAAAATCATTCTTCTTCAAACTTCCAATTCTAGGTTTAATAAAAGTACAAAAATTTAGAAGTTTTTGGACCTCATCATAGAAACAATGATAGAATAATCTAAATTTGAAGGACTAAAATTTAATATCTCATTATTCAAATTATATGAAGTTATAAAATAAAGTTTAATAAAAAGAGAAATTATCAATTATATTAATAGCATAGTTTTAAATTTCACTGTTTGTCACATATCCTTTAAGCTATAGTGATAAAAATTAAAAAGATATATTTATATATGATAATTTTTTAGTTTTGTTTATAGCGTAAAAAAATTTCATTCTCAATAAATAAGAACCAAACTTTTTATTAAAAATAACACTATATTTTATTAAAAAAATGATAATATGAACATTTAAAGAAGCGTAGATTTCTTTTTGAGTTAATAGCATGTGTAGTCTCTAAACTTTAAAAAATTCTAATTTAGTTCTTACTTATCCAAACGTGTGTCAATGTGGTCCCTTTGTCTGTTGGACCATCTAAATTGATGGTAAATTCTACATAGCATGACATATAATCTGAACAAGTTTTATTACATGAAATTTTTTAAATGCTAACTACGCAAATAAAAAAAGTAAAAAAAACTTTAATGTCCCTAAACCCAAAACAGAGAAACCCCCCAAGATCATGACATCTTCAAGTGTAACACTAGCTTTACCTCAAGAAAAAAAATGAAACCTTTGGTCTCATAACATTATTTCTCAGCTAAACTAAGAACCAAATCATTATTTTTCTTGATTTAGTAAGCTGAATTCATGATGGCTTCATAGATACCAGCTTTCTTCCATGTTGATTCATGCAAAACAATCATCTTCTCAATTCATGTGGATCAATTCTTTGCCCTGCATCTCCACTTATGAAAATTAATACTTAAAGGCAGATTTTTAGGCTCAAAAGAATGTTGTTCCAAAAAGAAAAGATGTTAGGAAGTGGGTTTTCAAGGGGACTAAAAATGTGTTGTTCTTGAACAAGGGTTTTGGTTTTGGCCTGTTAGAGAAACCATAAGCTCTTCTCTTATTTCAACTATGGTATTTTTGGACTCTTCCCTGGCTGATTTTAGGTCAACAATTTTTAGGGGACTAAAAATAAGTTTGAGAAAATGGATTTCTTATAAGCTTATATCTTTCATATAATAACCCGTAGCTTTTTAGTTTCAACCTTCAACTCATTCCTTTCTTTTCAACACCTGAAACATTGATAAGATCTCACAAGTTTCTTATTTTTTTAAGTGGACATTAAAGTTTCTTTTGGTTTTTTTATTTGCTTAGCTGACATTTAAAAAATTCTACATAATACAACTTGTTCAAATTATATGTAATGTCACATAGGATTTATTGTCAATTTAGACGGTTCAACAGATGAAAGCATTACATTGACACATGTTTGGGTGATTAAGGACTCAATTAGAACTTTTTAAAGTTTAGGAACTAATATAAAATTTGACCCATAATTTAGGGACCACGTGTGCTATTAACCTTTTTTTTAAGAAGTTTAGATTTTTATTGCATTTTGTAGCATATATATATATTAAGGTCATATTTGGTATATAATATTATGATAGGATAATATAAGATGATATTGTAAATAAGATTAGATTAAATAATATAATCACATTTGGTGTTTGATGTATGCAATGATTAGGATATGATAATTTATTTATTTGTCAAAATCATCTTTCTTCAAAGTTTATGCAACTTAAATTATTAATATAACTTTTAATGGTATAATTGAATATGTAAGTTTAATTTCATAAATTAAAAATAATTCTTTCCACTAGAAAATGATTAAATAATCTTATGCCAAGAGGATATTAATCTTCCTTGTAATCCTTATTCCTCTTTTTAAATACAAATCAAATATGATATAGGATGATTATTATCATATCCTATCAATAATCCTATACATCAAACATGACTAATATAATATAATTATATTACAATATACATAGTTACTAGATAAGATTTACTGATATGGACATTTATGTGGACAGTTTTTCTTTTCGACATATAAGAAAATTACTAAAACTTCTCTCTATAATGATATATAGAATATTTTTTAATTTTAGACTTTTTATCAAAAAATATATTTCAAAATTTATTTAATTATCCAAAAATTTTAAAATTTAAATGAAAAATCAATTTAGATTTAAAATAATTAAAGGGATAAAATTATTATTTTTTATTTTGGTAAGATTTTATTTAAATAAGTAAATTTAATTCTTATTTTTTATTTATGGATTACATAAATGTATTTAAAAAATTATTGGTTATCCAAATCTTTTTAAGATATATTTATTTGAAAATTTTAAATTATCCAAAGTTTTTCTTTTTACTAAAAAAATAATCTTTATTTGTTAATTACACCTTTAAATATATCTTTTTATTTTTAAAAATTAATTTTCTAATAATTAGTTGATTAGTAATAAATGGACAAATAGCAGTGGAAAAGCACAATTGTTCTTTATCTATAATGAATGTTACATTTTGAAATGTTTACATTTTTGTTGTCTTTATAATTAAATTTATAATATTAATAATTGTAAAGTTTGTTTGTAGAATATAAAAAACTCCAGTTACTATTTTCAATTAGGACAATAATATATGTTTTTTATTTTTTAAAATTAATTTTTTATACATATCTTAAATTTTAAAAATATCAAATATAATTTTATCATAATAGATTTCATAATAATCTTTTATTATTTAAAATGATCTAATTTAATCTTTTAATAATTTATAGATGATTGTTTAATATCATTCGTTAACATCAATTTGATTTTTTTTTATCAGTGCTCTCTAATTTTGTATTACCTTTTCTTTTTATATTAAAAAGTGAAAGTTATAGAAGTATTTTATTTTTTCCTCTTTTAGATATTTATGGGAAGCCCACAGTCTTTAACTTTGATTTTATTTTATTTTATATATTATAAGATATAAAGTTATATAAACACATATATTCTTATATTTTGTATATGTTATTTACGGGTCTCTTCTCCTTACTTTTAATTCTTCACTCAATTAGGTAATATTTTTTTCTTTCCATTGGCTTTCTTTTTTCATATATTATAAGATGCAAAGTTACAAAAAATATTTATTTTTTTATTTTGTAGATACTGTCTATAAGCATTTTTTTTTTATATTTAACTCTTCACTCAATTAGGTAATATATTTTTTTCTTTTAATTCAGGTTTCTTACAATATGCAAAAATACTTTCATTAATAGTCTACTTGATTACATTGATTTGAACTTACTATTTATATAAAAAATATTGTTATAAATAACAAAAACTACTTGGATTTTGCAGTCATAATTTATGTATATAATATAATCAACCCATCAATTATAATTTTGTATAAAAATTTGTAATCTATTATACTTCTTCCTCTTCAAAGTTATAACACTTTTTTGTTTATAAAAAATTTTGGATAAATTAAAATCCAATTTGATGTCATTGTTTTTTATTTTTTAAATCAAATTTCATTTAGTAAACATTTGATATTTTCTTAAACATAATTTTAAAAAAAATATGAATTTAAAAATTAAGAAGTATCTATAAATTTGGTGGCATTCAATTGTAAATATTTCTAAATTTTAGATTCTGTTTAATCACCTATTCAATTTATATTTATTATTAAAATGTTAAATTTTATAATATTAAATATATTTTAAATTTAAAATTAAATAATTTTTTAATATATAATATTTTGAATCCATACTTAAAAAATTATGTATAAAATCATAAATCCAACTAAATAATAGGTCTACTTCTTAATAAAGTTAAAAAATTTTATTCAATTATGGTTCATTTGTGATTTTTTTTTATTTCCTTTGCTTGAATTTTGAAAAATATTCATTAATCAAACATGAATATAAATTTAAAAATACATATTTTTTAAATTTATTTTAATTACTTTAATTGAATTAAATTTATTTAACTTTGATATAAAATTATACATTTTTCATATGATAACTAATATTATCATAGCTTTAAGTGTACAAGATTATTTGGCAAGAAAAAAACAATTGAAATTAAAAAATAATTTGTGACTTTTGAAATAACATTATAATTAACTGTGATTTATATGATTTTTTTTCATTGTATTTTAATTATAAATTAATTTTAAAAATAAATAATTAGATATATATGATTTTGTTTTTCTTTTAAATTTTAAAAATTTGAATAACTAATAATTTTTAAATATATTTATTTTATAAATAACATAAATTTAAAAATTATTTTATGTATAGTTACGAAGATAAAGTTTTTTACACACATAAACTATTTATGTTTACTTTATTAAATAGATAACAAATAACTAAATTAAATGATAAATAATTTTTAACTTGCTATATTATAAATCAAATCTCTTAAAAAATGATTTCAATTATAATTAAAAAAATAATTAAAAATGCATTAATAAAGCAAGATAACTTATACATTACACGGATAGCAAAATAATAATATTGAATTTTAGATAATTAATCAAAGGAAAAGAGAATTCTAGATTTTAATTAATTAAAGATGATTGAATTCAACTATAAATATCCTTAATATCTATTTGTAACTAATCATTAAAAGGTGGATTCTCACCCCCACCTTCTTCACCAAATACCTCCCCCAAAAGTAACCCAACTGCAACACTTACTGCCACCCATGTCCTCCGCCAGCATCAACGCCACAACAATTTCAACCCCAACCCTAGACACCGAGTCCTCTGTCCTCCTCCAATCCATCACCTCCCATGGAGGCTATGCTTATGCTCGCATGGCCACTTTAGCCGCTGCCGGCGACATACGCGCTGCCGAGGCGGCGCGTGAGATGGCGTGGGAGCAACTTCACTCCGGCCCTTGGCACTCCGTTCTCCCTGTCTGGCGTGACGCTTACTCTATGGCGTGCCTCCACGTGGCAAAGTTCCATTTCTCCAATGGTGAGTTCAGAGATGCTCTTAGGGCGTTGGACATGGGCATCATAATGGGCGGTCCTTTGCTTAGGAAAGATTTGGACTCGGCAATCGAAGTCGTTTCTGCCGCCAAAGCAAGACAGTATGATAACGGAGGAGCTGATGCTGACAATGAGGGTGGGGAAAAAGCAGGTTCTAGATTGCTGGTTTGTCCGGAGGAGTTAGATAAGTCCGAGGTGAGGTTTGATTTCTACATTTTTTAATTTCTTCTGCTAGTTCTTACTAAGGTGGAAATTGTTAAAGAAAGGTGATATTTATAGAAAGAAATTGGTATTCAATAATTCTTCTTCTTTGAAATGAAAAAGCATTTGTTACAATAGTATCTTATAATTAATCATAATTGGTAATTTTGTGCACTCGGATTTATTTATGTTCATAGATTTGGTTGAGCATAGTTATAATGTTAATTGGTTTATGGGTTTAGTCTAGTTTCCTTCTGGTTGTTGCTTTTGATATTGAAGTGAAAAACTATGCTTATTTATTTGAGTTTAAATGTCCAGTTGGCTGATCCCATTTATAATACTAAAGAATTTTGTATCTTTAGCCTTTTGGAGTTTAGTTTAGGTTTTGTTTCTTTTTGTTTCTCTTTTGATTTGTTTATCATGTTTGTTTGTTCATTTGAGATCTGCGTGTTTGGAGAAATGTTGAAATTGAGCAACTCTTTGAGCTTGGATCCTTTTTGTTTGTTATAAATACTATTTATAACATTTTATTGTTTTCTGAGTATATATAGATCATTTGATTCTTAGGTCGTTTACTCTTATGCCTTCAATGGGCTAAACAACCAGGATATTTTCATAGGAGTTTTACTTTTTTCTTTGTGATTAATTTGGATTTTATGCTTGCAAATACCTAGCTTTTTTTACTTCTAACTTGTTATTATATGTATTCTATTATATATTGCAATCTTTTTTCTTATTTTTATTTTGTTGAGAATGAGCAATAACCTTGACATACAGACATGTTCACAGGGAAATGGGGAAGAGTATCTTTGTAAGACACACTCACACTTACCAATTCCAAAAGGGTATAAGTTGTATTTGGGTATATTTGCTATATCTAGTGTTTGTTTTTACCGATTACTTAAGTAAAAGCAGGGTAACTCGCCCGTTTATCCTTTTTTTAGTTCTTCACTTTATATATTAATATACATATATATATGTATATAAAATTTCCTTTTAATCATTGTGATTAGCTCCTTTTTGCCATAACTTATTGTTTATGAATAGGATGGTTGGAATGTTGCTGATAAAGAGAAATTGGTATAGTAGTATGATATTTGAATTTAATGACTGATTCTGTTTCGTTTTGATCCTGTAGGTACTACGAATTTTACCAATAGGGTCCTTGTCTTCTAAGATCGTGGGAAAGAGGTCCGCCCTTTCTTTGGAGGGATTTCTACGTGACGCTTTCCTTTCAGGTTCTCCAGTTATAATTACTGATTGTATGGCTCACTGGCCAGCCAGGACAAGGTGGAATGATGTGGATTACTTAAGAAGGGTTGCTGGTGATCGTACAGTTCCAGTTGAGGTGATTAATCTTCCTATTATTGTTATGAAATTTCAGTAGAGGCCAAAGTTGCAACAATGCTCTTTTTCTACTCTGTTTCTTCAAAAAAATATTTTAAAACTCATATCTTCCTACATATATATATATATATATATATATATATATTGGTTTAAAACAGTCTTTGGCATTTTATTTTTCAATTAGTTTAAAGTTTTAAGTGTTACTCTGATTGTGGGATATTTGAGGGCATGATATTAAGTCACTTAACTGAGAATATTTACTCTGTTACCGATGTTAATTGGTTACTCCCAACATTTAAGCTAAGGTGCAGTCTATGGAAAAATTAAGAAATAAAATTGTGGAAAACTAAGAGTAAAACTGAATGTATATTGAAAAACTGCTCATAAAGAATTATACAAGCACCTTAGGTTTATATACAACTAACTAATGGGTAAATTAAGAAACTAAATCTTCCTAAACTCATCCTATAATTGAGGAATTGTCTATCCTAATTTTTTGTCCTTAATTCTAAGGATACAAATACTTAATTCTAGAGATGCAAATATAAATATACAGATTATAAGATTACAACTAGTTATGAATAAGTGTTTTCCCACACTTCCCTTCAAGCTGGAGAATAAGTGTTTTCCATTCTCAGCTTGGAAATAATTTCTTGAAATGTTGCACTGCTGAGATCTTTAGTCAACATATATGCAAGTTGACGCTTGGTTGATGCATGTGGTGTACAAATCAACCCACTGTCTAGTTTCTCCTTTATGAAATGCCGGTCTACTTCAATATGTTTTGTTCTGTCATGTTGCATAGGATTGTGTGTAATGGTTATTGCAGACTTGTTGTCACAGTAGAGTCTCATTGGTTTATCCCACTTGATCTTCAAGTCTTCTAGGATAATCTTTAACCATAGTGGTTTGGAAATTCCTTGAACCATTACTCTGAACTCTGCTTCAACACTTGATCTGGCTATCACATTCTGTTTTTAACTCCTGTAATTCACAAGATTACTACCTAGAAAAGTGTTGTAGCCTGAGGTGGATCTTTTTTCAGTTACTGAACTTGTATAATCAGCATCTGTATATACCTCTAGATTAGCCCCAAATTTCTTTTGAATAAGATACCTTTTCCACAATTGGCTTTCAAATAGTGCAATACACGGTAGATAGCCTATAGGTGCACTTCTTTAGGACTATGCATAAATTGACTTATCACACTCACAGCATATGCTATATCAGGTCTAGCATGTAAAAGATAAATGAGTCTTTCAACTAATTTCTGGTACATCTCTCTATCTATAGCAGCATTTTCATTAGTTTTTCCAAGTTTATTATTTTGACCTATAGTGGTATTTGTAGGTTTACATATGAGCTTCGTAGTTTTCTTCAAAAGAATTATCACATATTTCAGTTGTGAGTTGAACATACCATGTCGTGAATGAGCTACTTCAATTCTTAGGAAGTATTTCAATCTCTCCAATTCTTTTATTTCAAATTCTCTAGCCAAACATTGTTTTAAAGGTTTTTTCTCTTTTTCATTATCTCTGGTTACAATTATATCATCAACATACACTAATAGAACTGTGACTCCACTTGAATTAGAGTGCTTGATAAACAATGCGTGATCTTCTTGACTCTGCTTATATCTCATTACTAGCATCACTTTGGCAAATCTCCCAAACCAAGTCTTAGGAGACTGTTTAAGGTTATATAAAGCCTTTTTCAACTTGCATACTTTATTTGCTTCTAGATAACCTCCATATCCTGGTGGAAACTTTATATATATTTCTTCTTCCCAATCACCATGTAGAAAAGCATTCTTTACATCAAATTGTTAAAGTTGTCAATTGTAATTTGCAGCCAATGATAACAAAATCCTAACTGTATTCATCTTTGCAACTAGAGCAAAAGTTTCATGATAATCTACTCCATAAGTTTGAGTGTAGCCTTTAGCCACCAATCTAGCTTTATACCTTTTAATAGTACCATCCATCTTGTATTTTATAGTGAAAACTCATTTACATTCAACTGGATTTTTTCCTTTAGGCAACTCTACCAGTTCTCATATCCTATTTTTCTCTAAGGCCTCTATTTTTACTTTCATGGCCTGCCTCCATTTCTCACTAGATAATGCCTTGGATATTGTAGTCGGAATAGAAATAGTGTTTAGGCTCATAAGAAAATTTTTGTGAAATGGTGAGAATTTTTCAAATGACACAAAATTAGAGATTGGGTATTGTGGATGCTTAGTACATTCTCTGATTCCTTTCCTAACGGCAATAGGCAAATCATAATCACTAGTTATAGTTTTAGGAGATTCATGCTCATTTTGAGAAACAGAGTCAAAGACTGTAGTTACCTCTTTTCTACGGTTAGGATCATGTTCTTGGACTTGCACTGGTTCAGGATCTGGAACTTTTCTTCTTGAGTACACCTGTAATTCCTTCATAGAATCAAAAACAATATTAGTCTTTGTCACATCTTATGTGTTTGGAATGGGTTCAGACTCAAATTCAGTGTTTGACTTGGACTAAAAAGAAATAGGTTTAGACTCAGAAGAATTAATGGGTGAAAATGTTAAAGAGTAGGACAAGTCAAGCAAAAAGAAGTTTTTATCCTTATCTTCCATGAATGAAGTCTCCCCCTAAAGATAAGGTTGAGTAAAAAATGGTTTATTTTCTTCAAAAGTGATATTTGCAGACACAGAATTTTTTGGTAGGAGGATGATAGCACTTATATCCTTTTTGAGTTGATGAATACCCCACAAAAATGCACTTAATTGCTTTAGGATCCAACTTTCTGTTATTATGACTGTAAACATGAACAAATGATGTACAATCAAATATCTTAGGTGTGAAGTTGTTTTTGGTATTAAAGTTAGGATAGAATTGTGAGAGTAGTTCCATAGAAGTTTTAAATCCTAAAACCCTTGAAGGAAACCTATTTATAATGCGTGTGGCAGTGAGAATAGCTTTCCTCAATAGGATTTGGGTACGTTTGCTTAAAAAAGTAAAGCTTGGGTTGTAGCTAGTAAATGATTATTTTTCCTCTCTGCCACTTTATTCTGCTGTGAAGTATTAATACAAGATGACTCATGTATAATCCTTTCATTTTGGAAATAGGTAGATAAACTTTGGTTGAAATAGTCTCTTGTATTATTTGACCTAAATCTCTTGATTTTCACTTCAAATTGATTTTGGATTATGTTTTGGAAGCTTTAAAACACACTATTCATAACAGATTTGGATTTAAGTAAAAATATCCAAGAGATCATAGTACAATCATCTATGAAAGAAACGAACCACCTTACACAAAGAATATTAGGAATTGTAGGACCCCATATGTTACTATGAATCAAGTAAAAATGAGTTGAATTTCTTTTATTGCTAACTAGAAAAACACACGACTATGCTTTGCAAGTTCACAAACGTTACAATGAAAATTTTCGGTATTTAATCCTTTGAACAAAAAGGAAACATGTTTTTCAAAGTTCCAAAAGAAAGATGTCCAAAACGAAAATGATAAAGCTAAATTTTGTCTTTATTGGGAGATTTTTCAAAAAGAAATGATAAAGGTAAACTATTCTTGATATTATTTGTGTGGTTTGATGTCTTAAGATAGTATAGTCCATCATTCTCCTTAGCAAGTCCAATCCTCTTCCTCGTACTCTGGTCCTAAAATTCACAATAGAAAGGATAAAAAGTTATTTTGCAGCTCATGTCTCTGGTATGTTTTTATATAAATATCAAATTAGTAGACAATCTTGGAACATGAAAAATATTTTTAAGAACAAAGGAGGGATTAATTTGAACATCTCCTAATCCTGCCACTGTAGTAAGTGAACCATTTGCAGCAACAATTTTCTTATTACTAGGACATAGGGTATATGTACTAAATTTCTGTGAAGAATGTGTCATATGGTCTGTAGCTCCTGAATCAATGACCTAAGAACTCATAATAAGCTTAATCAAGACATTTAATCCATGAGAACCGGGAGCTTTATCTGAACTAGAGACCTTACCCAAAGACAAATCTCAGTAGGTTTTTCAAGAGTTTTCAATAGGGTTCTTAGTTTTTCAATCTCTTCTCTATCCAACTCTTTTTGTTTTTGAGACTTTTGTAGTATTCTAGTGGTTTTACCAGTTGTCACTTCTTCAAATCGAGTAGTAGTGATAGATTTTGCTATCTCTTGCATGGTTATCTTTCTCATGATTGAAATGAGTCTTGATAGTAAAGGTTTAACCAGAGACGATTCTAGGCAATTAAGGCCAAAGAGGGATAAAATAAGATTGAAAGATTTAACAAGATTTGGCTACGAAGGCCTGAAATAGAATTCAGCAATGAAACTAAAAAAGTTTTCTTCCCAAGAAGAGCCTAAAACTCTGATACCATGTGGAAAAACTAAGAAATAAAATGGTGTAGAATACTATGAATAAAACTGAATGTATATTGAAAAACTGCTCATAAAGAATTATACAAGCCCCTTAGGTTTATATACAACTAACTAGTGGGTAAATTAGGATACTAAATCTTCTTAAAACTGATCTTATAATTGAGGGATTGTCTATCCTAATTTTTTGTCCTTAATTCTAGGGATACAAATACTTAATTCTAGAGATACAAATATAAATATACAAATTACAAGATTACAACCAGCTGTAAATAAATGTTTTTCCACACAGTCTTATGTGGGTCTTGATAATTTAACGCGGTTTGCAACTCATTTGATGTATCTTACATGGATCTCGATACTTTTAGTTTGTTTCCCAAGGCAAATCATGTATTCATATGCTCATTAAGCTATTGCTCGGTTAAAGATCCTGATGCTTTATTTCTTTTGCGGATCTTGTAATTAGTTTACTCCATCATTAGGCCCCATGAGCCACATAGCTGGGAGTGGTTTACTGACTTTCAGGTTACTAAATGATGGATGTTTGAGTGTATTCATATTGAACTTTTAATCCTTAGTGGATAGAGCCTTTGTTGTCAAGTTTGTATCCAAATTTCCTTCTACACCTTGATTCTAAATTTTTAATCCATGGCAAGAACAGTATTTCAACTAGAGCTACAATGTACTTACCTTGTCACAATCAGCCAATTTAGTGGGCTCGTGCACCCAGTGTTTGCAAATATTCAAGCTTTTTTTCCCTAACCAAACCCTTTCTAATCTGTGAGTTAGCTTATGACTTTTCTCACTTCCTTGGTTGTGCTTGACTAATTATCATGTGATTAGGTGTATTTCTTGGGCAGTTTTGTAGGAAAATGATATGAGAAATGGAAGCCTTTGTGAGGTAATATGATTCTTAATAACTGTAATCCATTGAACAAGAATGGACTAAAAGCTTCAGATCTTCTCTTTGGTGGATAAATCTTTCGGAAATAGGACCATCTCAGTTGGGTCTATGATGAACCAAACAAGTTTTTTTCATTTATTCTGCAAAGATGTAAGGAGTGTCAAAACAAAAAAAGAAGTGCTGTACTAAAATCTCTTTTATAATTTTCTTGATTTCAAAAATGATTAGTTAACTGAAGGAACCTAGGGGTTGGCCTTGATGGTTTGTCAACCCACTTTAGGGGGTTGACTTCCTGCAGGGATGGGTTCTAGCCTCAGCTCCTGCATATCCAATGAACCAAAAGAATAGGTTAACTAAAGTCTTTAAAAATTGTAAAATTATTTTTATCTTTCTTACCTGTTTATTGTCACTAAGAATTCTTAGTAATGATGGAGGTTGTATTATTGAAAGCTATTTAGTTCCATTTCATTTTATTTATTTATTTATGGCAAGAATAATTGATGCAAAAATAATTACTTCCTAATTTTTAACTGACAGCTGGTAAAGTTTGAAATGCTTTTCAGGTTGGGAAAAACTACTTATGTTCAGAGTGGAAGCAAGAGCTTATTACATTTTCCCAGTTTCTTGAGAGGGTTCAATCTAATGGCTGCAGATGTAAGGTCCCCACCTATCTTGCACAGCACCAATTGTTTGATCAGGTAGTGTTTTCCTCTTTCTTATACTTTACGTTTTGGAAGATTTAATTTCACTGTTGCGTACTAAAGCCTTTACATTATTGCTAATATATAATAATGGCAGATAAATGAGTTGCGGAAGGACATTTCAGTTCCTGACTATTGTTATGCAGGTGGTGGTGAGCTGAGATCTCTCAATGCATGGTTTGGTCCAGCTGGGACAGTGACACCTTTGCACCATGATCCACACCATAATATACTTGCTCAGGTAATGTACAATCGGATGCATGCATTGCTTATTCATAATAAATTGTATAAGTTAATTGTGGTGTCCTGAAGTTGCCTTAATACCTCGTGTGGCTTAAGACAAATACTTTGGGAGAACTCTGAAGCTACCAATTTGAGACGTTGAGTGTGTTCTCCATGTTTGAGCTTAGATGATATTAGTAGTAGCTTAACTTGTCTTACCTGTGCTGCAATACATATTAATGGCTCTGACTTTTTCTCCTTTTGGTTGGGACAGGTGGCTGATTCTTCTTAAGTTTCCTATGATAACAATTTATTTTGTATACTCTAACCAATTATGCATAGACCAGTTTCAGTGTAATAATACATATCATCCTTTTGTCACCGCTTGGTTGGTTTCTGATAGATGTCCAATCTAGACGTTCTGCTCACACTTACTGAGTTAAACTATCATTTACACGCTATCTTGTGCTATTATTTTATGCATTATGTACTCATGTGTATAATAGGCATCAAATCAGTAAAGTTCTAAGTGGTTTTAGTTTTGAAAATGAGTAACTACTTACTGTTCTATTGGATCAATCACAGAAGAGAATTTCCAGTTTTTATTTAAATAATGAGTAGCAGCAGTTAAGGGCGTCCTAAAATGAATTGTTCCACTGGGATATTTTCTTCCATGATCGAGGAAATCATCTTAATCAACATTGTTGTATATTGTCATTATTGCCTTTTGATATATTTAGGTCATCATGCTTTTCATTTCTGCTTCAGTTTTGGGTCTGTTGGAGTATTTGCAAAATTGGATGTCCAGATTGCTAAATTTCATTTGGGGTCCTTAAACGCATTTAAACACATTTGGTGTGAATTAGCTTGCATGGAATTAGAAATGTTTTAATCCATTTCCTCTTCCACTTTTCCTTTTAAATAAATATAAGCAATTAAGTTTCAAATTTTAACTTGCTTTCCAGTAACCCCCAAATCATCTGTAGGGTCACATGTCTTAGTGTACATACCATGCTAAGAGACCTTCACTCAATTATCTCCTTTAGGGAAAGGGTAATAATCTGAATTGCGGTAGCACATAGCGCTTATTGAGATGTGTTATTTGCGAGCATTGATAATTCATTGGTGATGGTCCACTTTATACTTCTCTTGAGGTGTATTGCTTCAAATAGCTAATTGTAGCTCTTCACTGTTTAACATGCTTGATTATAATGACTCTGGCATGAACTTTTTTTTTTTTTTAATGGCAATTTTCTGGCAATTTTCATTTCCCTTATACTGCATTTTCTATGCGCATTGGTTGGTGGGTAGTAGGTCCTGTTTAAACCTGTCTATGGATTTAATTTTTCCTCAAATCAATATCGTGCTCCCTATTTTCAGGTTGTTGGGAAAAAGTATGTGAGACTCTACTCTGCTTCATATTACGAGGAGCTTTACCCATACAGCGAAACTATGCTCAACAACTCCAGCCAGGTAGCTGATTAGTAGTTCCCCTCTTTTGGATTGATGAACTTTACTGCAAGAGTTAACCTGATATTTTTCATGATAAACTTATATCCCAGTGATTCATCCATGTAGTCTCTTAAGACGTGCACAAACACACTCTCTCACTCAGACATGGAAACACCTTGGCTGCCTATTGAGTTATCTACTACTCTGTTGGTTAA
Source organism: Durio zibethinus (assembly GCF_047325235.1). NCBI lineage: Eukaryota > Viridiplantae > Streptophyta > Magnoliopsida > Malvales > Malvaceae > Durio > Durio zibethinus. The sequence continues at coordinate 7,154,300 of NC_143174.1, read as the reverse complement.
TCACCTTCGTTTTTTTTTTTTTTTTTTTTTTTTTTTTTTTCTGTTATCATGGTGAGTCCAATGTGCATATCTAGTGTCATATTAACCACCTTTTCTGGACAAGGCTTGGCCGTGATTTTAGGTTAACTTACATCTGTTATTTTTCAACTAAGTCATATTGTCTTAGATTTCTCGCTGCTATCTGAGGATGAATTTTTTCTGTTAATTTACAGCTGAGTAGACACTCCATTGATTAGGTTAGAAGAAGCTTGTCTTGTACCAATGATAAAGAAATGCTTCCTCTAATAATAGCTTTTTGTTCATAGGTGTGCTATGTTGCCTTTTTCTTTCCTAAAAATTTTGATATCTCTAACTGTTATGAAAATGTTAGGGCTGTAAAAATCAATTTGTTAGGCTGAAAGAAAACATTGTAAAAGTACTTCTGGATTCATCAAGATCTTTATAGGCCTTCATTTAAGCTGTTTATTTATCTACTTTGGATAAGTACCGCTAGTTAACTCCGTCAATAGGTCTCCTCCATTATTATGTCAGGCAGTTTAAGGGGGAGTTTTGATTCTTTCTCTCTTTTTGCCCCTTAATATTAAAAAAAAGATCATTTGTTTGAAGGTTGATCTCGACAACATAGATGAGGTAGAGTTTCCAAAGGTGCGTGACATAGAATTTCTAGACTGCATTTTAGAGGAAGGTGAAATGCTTTATATCCCACCAAAATGGTGGCATTATGTGCGATCTTTAACAACAAGTTTTTCAGTCAGCTTTTGGTGGAGCGATTTTGGAAGTTCAACGGTGTCTTAATATTGTTGTAATCTCTCCATGGTCTAATTGGACCTCATATCAAAACCATAACTGGAAAATTTACATACAGGCCGAAGAGAATAATTGATAGTATATTCTTACCTGTATACAGAGTGGGTCTACTCAAAAAGGTAATTGGTAAAATGTAATCTTTTACAATTTTGAGTGTATTAAGACTTGTAATCTGAACTTAACTCACTCTTGTTTATTGAAAGATATTATACTGAATATCTTCTTGGGCACCCTGCTTGCGTTCTCCTGAGATGTAGGTTTTTTAGAAGAATAATGTCTCACGTGGCTTTGAATTATAATAAAATATTTATTGCGATATTTGGATTTTAAGTTTTTAATGTAGCACTTAAATTATAAATTTGATAAGGTATTTAAAAGATTATTTGTCAATTGTGTGTCTAATGATGTTATAAATAATTATGATATTAATTAATAAATTTATAATTTAAATATTAAATTAAAAAATTTTAAAATTTAAATATTTTACTATAATTAAATGATCGTTTGTGACGTTAACCTTTGTAGAATGATGCTTGTCTATTAGTTGCATCAAACACCAACTTCTTTAGAAGAGAATGAGTTTAAGAGAATGAGTTTGGAAAAAGGGAATAAAATAATAATACTCATGTTTTCTTAGACTTCGGTTGACAAAAGTGGGAGCAAAGAAAATAAAGATAATAATTTTTTTTACCGAACTAATGGAATTAAGATTGTTTGATAAATTATTAAAAAATTTCAATGACTTAATTATTTTAATATATTGGATAATTTATTTTAAAAACATCTTAAATGAAAGAATTTTCGATGAAACTTATGGAAAATGTTCATTAATAGTTATTTAATGTATTCAATTATTTCTTATTTAAAAAGTTTTCATTTAATTGCATTAATTTTATTTTTCTTTTTAATTTTTTTATTTCAAACTTTCACTAATATAAAACACTTAAAAAATCAATAAAAATCTATATTTAGTATTTAACTATTAATAAAAAGCCAAACAGTTTTTGTAATTAAAATTCAGTACTATATTTTTTATTGTTAAAATTCTCTAGTTTATTCAATAATACCTAAGAAAATTGGTTCTAAATTAAAAAAAAAAAATTAGGTAAGGAATGAGACATGAGTTAGTATCTAAAGTATATTAATTCTTATCTACAATGAAAATTAGCAAAGTATCTTATGAGATGATAAAAGGGTTTTGAAGGGTATTTTTATCTTTAGTGTTGGAACTTGGAAGAGTGAAAAAAAAAAAAAAAAAAAAAAGGAGATGGGCTGATTTCCTCATTTAGAATTTCTCTTCATTTAATTTTCAATCTTTTTACTTTTTTAATTCATTAATTTTTCTCATTGTGCTGCCCATTTAAGTTTATAAAATTATTCAGTTTGTTGAGTGGAAAAGTAAATAATAAAACTAGTTATTTGAAAAACTTATAATGATGTTAAATTTGTTTTACTAATTTACTAAATTAAAGCCCGAGTCCATTTCAAAAGTTTTTTTAATCTAATTTTCAATTTATTATTAGTTTTGTTTATTCATGTTTTTAATTAAAATTAAGAAAATCATGTAGTTTGTTAGATGCATAAATCAACTAATAATAAAGAATATATAACATACTAATTGTTTGAAATTCTCCCAACAGTAAATTTTTAAAAAAATTTTGAAAATATATTTTTCAAAGTATTTGCGAGATTCCAAGATTATGTCACAGTGTGAATTTATTTTAAATAATTTTAAAGACATATGATAAAAATAATTTACAAAATCATATCATTAAAATTAAAAAATTAGTTTCTTATATTAATAAAAAATAACAATAAAAAAGAACATAATAATTGTTTAAATAATTAAAAAAAAACATAACAACAACTTTTATTAAATTTATTATAAATTCAAATAGTTAAAAAATTTGGAATATATACGTAAATATAATGCAAATACCTTTCTAGTTGGAAATTAAAATATGGTACAAAATGGTTTTTTACTTATTATTTTTTTCAAATGTATAGCTTTTTAATTCAAAGTGTATAATAATAAAATAATATAATTTTCATTTTTCCCTTTTTTTTGTTACTCCAATAAGCAATATATAAAAAGATTATATATATATATAAGCAATATATAAAAAGATTATATATATATATATATATAATGTGCAACAGGAGAGGGAAACTTCATGGCTTCTCCTCAAGACTACCAACCAATAGGCACACTTTTTTTTTTTTTTTATTTCTTTATTTTAAACAAGTCCCCAATTAAAGAAAGAAAAAAGAAAAGAAAGAGTTGCCACTTGCCCCAATAATTTATGTGAAACTTTTTTTTTAACTTTTTATGCCTAGTAATTAATTTTTATTACACGAACATGTCAGGTGATTTTTATCATCACATTCTGCATTTGGCATTTCATTAAACGATAAAATTATCAAAAAAATAGATAAAATACATCAATAATCAATGAATTATATGAATCTTTGTAAAATATCATTTAATTATTAAATTTTTTAATTTAATCTCTAACACTTTAAATAATTTTTTTCATCCAATCATTAATTTCTAAAAAAAAATATTGATTGAACACGTCACATATAATGTTTATTATTTCATGACATATCCATCTCATAAAAATATCACATGACTAAAGCATTAAAAATAAAAATATCACAAGTGTGAACAGATAACCTATCCAGCTAGTGTTTCTGGATGCAACTTCAATGAATGTAGGTAGGAATTAGGAACCTTTGGGATAGGAAGTCATGCATCTCGTGGAACCACCACATATTTGCCTTCTTTTTCGGCCACATGGAAGGATTCCTTCGTGCATCTGTCATTATCTGTTTTGATTGATGCCAAACTGCACCAAAGTCATGTCGGGTTCAAAAAAGAACTGAAAGTGGCGTAAACACCGAACAGCATCACGAAAATTGCGGTTCCGCCGCTAATTTTCAACTTTGAAATCTACTAACCGAAAAAGAGAAAAAGAACATGCCCATGAGGCTTTCTAATACGAGGGAGTATTCATACATTTTTCCAACCTTGGATACTTTCATCCAACATTTTTACCGTGTTACTGCTACAAAATCATTCTTTTTGACCCTTAATTTTAGGTACATCTACCGTTTTGTTGCTTCTGGGCCTGTCCCCTCATAGTCCTCGCTGCGTTGAAGAAATTGTCCATGGCTTTGACTGAAGAACCCTTGAAACCTTTCTCATCTTTCATAGCATTCTTGATCATCTCCCTTACTTGAGAAGCTTTCCTTCTTATCTCCTTTCCTTTCTCGCAATCACTCATTACTAATTCAATTTTTGCTGCCACATCTTCGTGATTCACTTCACAGGCTTTTCCTCTTGCCACTTCCACACAAACCCCTACCTCTTCCACCAAGAGCTTCACATTGAAAAACTGCTCAGCAGCCATAGCCCAGCCAAGTAATGGAACACCATAGCTAAGAGATTCAAGCACAGAATTCCATCCACAGTGGCTTAAGAAAGCAGATGTAGATTTGTGGGATAAAATCTCCAGTTGGGGTGCCCATTTATGCACTACCAACCCTTTCTTTGACTCCCTAATTCTCTCTTCAAACCCTTCAGGCAACCATTCATTGGCTTTGAATTCTGAATTTATGTCAAACCCTAAGGGTGGCCTGACAACCCAAATAAAATTTTTGCCACTTACCTCCAATGCTTTGGCTAACTGCATCATTTGTGATGGAGAGATGGTGTTCATTGATCCAAAAGAGACGTATAACACTGAATTTTGAGGCTTTGTGTCTAACCATGCTTTGCAAAACTCAGGTGTGATTCCTGCAGCTTCTTTGCCAGCACGTGCTCTGTTTTCGATTGACAACAATATTGGCCCGACTGGCCAGACTGGCCTACCTAGCTTTCGCATAAAATACATCAATCCAATATGATCGAACTCCTCCACTGTGTTGAACAAAATCCCACCAGATTTAGACCATTCTGGCAAATATTTGCCATGGAAAACCGACCACGAATCTGTCCCATCTGCCTCTGACATAGTTAAAGGCAACTGGGTCAAGTGTATCTTCGAAGCTTCTTGGAAATCTGGCAACAAAAAGTGATTATCTGCCAGCTTTATTTCCTTGTGAGGAAGATTTAACCAGATGGAGTAGTAGCAAGCCAAACCGAACCCACCAGCCCCACTAAACACGGCATGAAACACGCCAAGCTCCTGGGCAACACCAGCCATCCATCCAAAAAAGATGTCTCCGATTATGCAAAGTGGGCGGTGACCGTCCTCCTCTTGTATGATATCTTCAATAAGTTGTTTAAAAACAGTCCTCAGAGAAGCTGAAGCTTCAAGAAGTCGAACAACAAAATGGTAAGGAACAACATCACAATTTTCAGTGTTGGGAGGGAGGCCATGGTCGGAGCTATTGAAAGGGATTTCAAGGAATTGAATAGAGGAGTTTGGAGGCAGGGATGATCTCAGTTTCTTGATGTTAAGAGGGGTGTTGACAAATGTTATTTTATACTTCCCTGTTTTTTCAATATGAAGGGCTAACGCTAGGAAAGGGATGATATGGCCTTGCGCCATGAAGGGAAACATCACCACATTTTCTCTCTTTTCTGCCATTTTTGTGTCGGTGAAAGGCTCAAGAAGTTTCTGTTTACAGGCTTCAATGATGCAAAACCAGTTAAAAGGTTTTTTTGGGTCATTGGGTTGTGATGTCGTGTCAAAAACGAGGAGCCAAAACCGGTCCTTTTACTTCTTTTTATGTTTTTTTTTTTTTAATTAATTTCTTTCCTTCTTTTCGCTTTCATTGTCTTCCAAAATTTTCATTTTTCTAATTTTAAGTTTTTTTTTTCTCTCTCTTAGACATTTCTCTAATCCACTTTTTTTTTTCTAACATCAACGTTACACCAATCACACCCAACATGTTTTAAAAAATCCAAGACATTACTATAATCCAACGACTAAAGTTATAATTTGAAATATTATTTACAATCAATTATATATAACATGGGTAATTTCACAAAAAAAAAAATATATATATATATATATATATATAATATGGGTTTAATTAAGCTATTAGTTGGTGTTTGTCTGTTTCTTTCATCTAAAAATGATAAAACGATAATTACTTAATCCAAAAATTTATGAATTACAATGATGTAAAATAAAATTACAAGTAGGGTTATAATTTGTACATGTGGTCATTTAATTAATCATAAACATTATAATTAAATTATAAATTAAGAATTAAACATATATAATGTTATATAAATTGAGGTGTAAGGAACTCCAAATATACTTCTAAAATTTTTGTAATCCACTCCTGACATATAAAATAGTGATTCTGATTTGTTAATTGTAAGCTAATTAACATTTTAATATTTGTTGGTTTTAAAATTAAAAAAAAAAAATCTTGAATTTGCAAGTTGATACTTATTATTATTTTTCTTCACTAATTAAATTGTTGGATTAAAAATATGTTGAAGGGCTTAAACGATTTTTTTTATAAATATTATAAGGCATATATCAAAAAGAAATTGTAAAATTAATGTTCCTATTTATTTAACGAGAAATTATCCAATTTATTAGTAGTGGAATTTTTAAATTTAAAAAATTAGCAAAATAACATATATTTTTAAGTTATAATAAAAAATTAAAAAATAATTAAAAAATAATTAAAAAATTAGGAATATGTGATAACCTCTTAATTTTACTTATGAAGTTAAATAATTTCACTTTCATTGTGTTAAAAATGGATTCTTGAAATTAATATTATATGTAACACTTCCGATCAACTTTTTATATGGTGAATAATTTTTTTTTTTTTTTTGTGTACAATGAGTATGATTAAGCAAGAATAAACATCTTAAATTATTAAAATAATTGATTTTTTCATAGAATGTTACAATCATTAATTAAGTGATTAAAATATATCATTTCCATGGTCATCACTCTTTACTTGTAAATGGAATTCCCAATTTTAAATTCTATTTTAATTATTTAAAGGAAAAAAAAAATTATTGGCTCCCCTATTACCTCCACAAGCTTTATTCAGTAAATTTGGATAGCTACTCGACGAACTTCTTGATGTTAAATTTTCTTTTCCATATAAATCAAAAGTGTGGGTGTGTGTATATGTACTAATGAATTTGGATCCACTTAGCTCGATCCATGGTTTAATAAGTTATTATTATTTTAACATATACTTTTGCTAATATACTCTTTTATATACATTTTTATAAATTTTTTATTTTTAGGATTGGTTGGTTGTGCTTGTTTTGGAGTGTTGTATAGTTTAAATCCATAGCAAAGCTATAGGAGCGTGAGTGATTATGGTAGTAATACATTTGGTTTAACTTTAAGGACATGGTAGGACCAAATTAGGAGAGCTGATTACAAGCGAATAAGCAAAAGCAATAGAAAAAGGGCAAGAATCGTACAGTGAAAAAATAAGAGATAATTAAAGTAGGCACTGAGATTGGGGGAATGGCCGAATAAAGAAAATAGTTTGGTGTAAAAGCAGATTATCAGTCTGCAACGACTCTTTTTAATTAGCAGAATACATGAATCTTAGATAGTGGTTTATTATTTTTGGTTCTAAAGTCGGATGAGAATTGACATGCCAACAAACATAGTATCTCGAAAGAGCATCCCAAATCTAATAAAATAGACTTTGGGAGCCAACCAAATCCAAAAACCAAGCACGTTTGAAATGAAAGAAATTTGAAACTTTGCATATGTTCTTTCTAAGACTTGGTTACATTCACATATCATTTTGTCGGTGCAGATTTAGATATTTAATTTTGAAAGGGTCAATCGATATTATATTTATCTTAGTAAGACATATTTTATTATATATTTAATTTTGAAAAGGTCAATCGATAATATATTTATCTTATTAAGACATATTTTATTATATTTATTAATATATATATTTATATATGCAATCATATATTACTAAAAAAATTTATAAAAAATTATAAATTTTGTCAATTCATAAATGAATGTAAAAAAAACAAAACATCAAATAAAAAATTTATTTAAATTTGAGAATGACGTTCATTTTATATATAAATCAATGGTTAAACAATATACTTTTCTTCAAAATAAGAAAAACAAAATATATCTTTAAAAGAATAAAATTAAAAATTAAAAATTAAAAGTTAGAGTATTTTCTAACAATTTACGAATTGCTCTTCAATATTTACAAGATAACAAGAGAGGATCTCTATAGAATTAAAAGTGGAGAATAAAGAAGAGATAAGTTGAATTAAATTTGCTAAAAAAAGGAAATTGTGTTTAATAATTAGTTGGAAATTTGGAGTTTTATTGAAAATGTTGGATAATTAATTTGGTTTTTGTTTTAAATTTAAATTATTGTAAATAAAATCGTTATGACAAACCTATTGTTTTAAGGGTTTATAAGTAATGACTGGTATTTATAAATAATGATTGGTGTATATAACAAATAAATAAATAACATTGTAATTCTAATAACTCCTTATAATGTATAAAATTAAATTATGAAATCACATATAAAAAATTACATAGTTTTAGTTCGAGGAGTAATTTAAATTTTTAACATATATATTTTAAAATATAAAAAATTTATACTCTAATTTCTAAGTAATTGTATCGAGAATTCCTTCTACCGATACATAGAGGGAGAGCTATACCTAAACAACTTGTTCATCAATTACTAGAATCAAAGTATGCATATAGAAATATTTTTAAATTAAAAATATAGAAAATTTTGAATATTGAAGTTTTCCCTCGAATGGAAATATTTATTAAAATTAAATAAATAGATATTATTTATTAATAAAATAATTAATTATGTTAGGCACGGGCTTAAAAATTAATGTCCAAGTTTGGTCCCCAATCAACCCGCTATTGGAACCATTAATTGGTTCGTTTTGTTTTGGATTGTTGAATTCAAACTCCTTTTGTTTTTGTTTTTGTTTTTTTTTTTTCTCTCCATTTTGGCCAAGAACTAAGAACTCATTCTTCAAGTTGCAAGTTGGAGCTTATTATTTCTTTACTAAATGTTTGGGTTAAAAATACATTCAAGTACTTAATTAGAAGGATCCTCTTTTGATATAGATGTACACACAAATTTTGAATATGAAATAAGACAAGAAAAGTTATAACCAAACAAATAATTTTATTGAATTTAAAATTTAATTTAATTAATTCATGTAATTATTACTAAAAAATGATATTTAAAAAATATGAAATATAAATCTCATCAACACCTGCGATTTCATTTCTCATCTTCAGCTATAGCCTTTTTTATATTAAAAATTAAATAATTTCATTAATTAAGAATTTAAAGTACAATCTTCGAATATCCTAAATAAAAAAAATTCTATTATTATTTTCTTCTTAAAAGTTCTCTTCAGAGTTTTTTTTTTTTAATAGAGCAGAATTAATCTTCTGTTTTTTTTTTTTTTTCATCGGACAAGATCATATAGCAATTTCTTCGAAATTTTGGAACTTAATTTAACCAAAGTCTTCGAATTCTTGAAATTTCAATTATTTTACCAATTTATTGATAATATTGAGATCTGATTTCTTGAAATTCTTCGGCATTTTTGAGCCTTCAAATTTTTTTAATTTTTTTATCTTTATGTTGCGGAGAGGTTTTGATTCTTTAAAAACTTTTTCTTGATTTGTTTTGAAATTCTGGAGACATGTTACATGGATTTCTCGTTGAATTTGTTTAATAAAACTTTGGAAACTTTGTTGTTCAAATATATATTTTTTAGTTCAATTATATCATAAGTTTTTAAACTCTGTCAAAATTTAAAATTTACTTTATGTACTGTAATTCAAATAAATTTAGTCATCATATTATTTTAATTTGATAATTTTAATTAAATCACTATTTCAGTCAATATTTTTCCTTTACAAATGCTAATGTGGTCGTTTATTGGATAACATTGACATTAACTTAATTGATTTGATATTAATGTTGCTGACATGATATTTTGAATGGATAAAATTAATTATTAAATTATATAAATGATCCATCTACTCACATAAAATTATAAAGTTAATCATTCTAATATAATTTCATAAAAATCTCGTCTGGTAAAAGTTGAATTAATAATGCTGATCTAATTATATATATATATATATATATATTCAAATATTTTGTAATAAAGGGCAAGTACTTTTACATAAAATTCACTATAAGGGATTATATCTTTAGTGGCTTTTTCTTCTTTTTTTTTACATTTAGTAGCATTTTAAAATGTCACTAAAAAATTCATAGCGTTTGTCAAAAATGCTATTAAAAGTGTTAGCTATACCTACGTCAAGAAAAATAACGACATTTTTAAAGAAACGTCATTAAATTAGTAGCGTTTTTATGCACAAATGCTACTAAATTAGTGGCATTTGTATTATAAAATGCCGCTCTATTTAACGGCATTTGTGTTTAAAAATTTTACTAAATGCTGAATTTTAGCAACATTTTTACTACTAACGCAGCTAAAATTTAGTATTTAGTGGTGATTTTAAATGCAAACACCTCTAAATTAAGAATTTTACCTTTTTTTTAAATTTTTTTTAATATTGATTATTATCATTAAATAAAAAATGTTAAAAGAAATAAAAGCGAACTTAAATTCATAAACAGAAAATTATAAATACATAATTTGTTCAAATATGCATGTAACACAAAATTTAATAATACATGTAATAACATTCAAATTATTTTAGTACATTAACCAAAAATTTAAAATGTATGATATTGATGATTGCATAGATTTGGAATACTATCATTTAATGAAGGATTTTTTTCACCTTGGTCACTAACGTGCTCAAAAGCCTATTAAATAAAGTAATACAAGTTTTAATACTTAATAATAAGCTATTATTTATATTAAAAAATATACATAATTACTAAACATAATACCTGAGTTGGTGGATCACCTAGATTAGTTCTTGAAAATTATTGTTGCATAAAATTCATAAGAGTATCGGATCAATCATGCAACTATTAAAATTTTGCATGCTCTTAGTCCATTTTAGCACGTTCTTTTTTAATTTTAGCATGCTTACATTCTCTTTCTACTTCCATTTACTCAAAATATTGTTGCATAGTTTGCAACCCCTCTCTTAATATGGCGATGTCTCGTGAAGACTGACTTATGGAGAATATAAATTGCTTAGAGCTATGTCTATAGTAGCTAGATGGTGTTGGACCCAATCCAAGGTCTCAGACTCTTTCAAGTTTTTCTTTTCCAACAACTTCCGTGAAAATCTAATTTTTCAATTCTTGCATGTTAACAAAACCATCAAATGCTACTTCAATCCCAGTGGCCATTTTCTCTTTCACTTTCTTCTGTAAATTAATCAGATAAAACTATCAAGTTTAATAATTAATTCATAATATATTTAAAATAGTAAATATTTACTTTCTATATAAAACAAATATAATAATTATCACAATTTCTTGTGTTTTGACATTCAGGTAAGATCCATATTTTTTTGTGTAAGTTAATCAAAAAAGTTTCACATGTCTAATTTTTTCACCTATCTCAATCTCATAAATAAAAACATATGTTATTATTAAATACATATAAATCACAACTTATTCATGCATATCAAGTTTGTCAATCAAGTTCAAACATTTGAATAAATTTAATATTATATATTTAATCTATCTAAATTGTTAAAATAGAAATATAACTGTAAAATTATATTTTTGCTCTTTAACAGCACAAAAGTCTTAAACAAACATAAATAATAACAACATTTTACCTTTTCACACATATCAATCATGGAAACCAAATTCAATCATTTGGATAAGTTTAATATCATGTATTGAAGCTATCCAAACTATTAAAACAAAATAATAACAGCTAATTTGTATTTTTGCCTTTTAATGGCATAAAAAGTCCTAAACAAAGATAAACAACAACTTTTTACATATATCAACTGTGAAAACCAAGTTCAATCATTCAAAAAAATTTAATATCATTTATTAAAGCTATCCAAACTATTAAAATAGAATAATAATAGTAAATTTGCATTTTTGCTTTTTAATGGCAAAAAAAAAAATCTTAAATAAATGTAAACGATAACTTTTTCACACATATCAATCTTAGAAACCAATTTCAATCATTCAGACAAGTTTTTTATCATGTATTGAAGCTATCTAAACTATTAAAATAGAACAACATTAGCAAATTTATATTTTTGCCTTTTAACAACATAAAAAGTCCTAAAAAGATGTAAACGTTAGCTTTTTTACACATATCAATTGTGAAAACCAAGTTTAATTATTCAAACAAGTTTAATATCATGTATTGAAGCTATCCAAACTATTAAACTAGAACAATAACAGTAATTTTGTATTTTTGCTTATTAACGGTACAAAAAGTCCTAAATAGATGTAAACAATATATTTTTTACACATATCAACCATAAAAATCGAGTTCAATTATTTGGACAAATTTGTTATCATGTATTGAAGCTATACAAATTGTTAAAATAGAACAATAATAGCGAATTTGTATTTTTTTTAATAGCATAAAAAGTCCTAAACAAACATAAACGTTAGCTTTTCCAAACATATCAACTATGGAAACCAAGTTTAATTATTTGGATAAATTTAATATCATATATTAAAGCTATCTGAACTATTAAAATAGAACAATAATAGCCAATTTACATTTTGCCTTTTAACGGCACAAAAAGTCATAAATAAAGGTAAACAGCAACGTTTTCATACATACCAACTGTGAAAACCAAGTTCAATCATTTGAAAAAGTTTAATATCATGTATGGAAGCTATCCAAACTGTTAAAATAAAATAACAATGTCAATTTTGCATTTTTACCTTTTAACGATAAAAAAGTCCTAAACAGACATAAATGACAACTTTTTCATATATATCAACCATAGAAACCAAGTTTAATCATTTGAACAAGTTTATTATCATGTATTGAAGCTATCTAATTTGTTAAAACAGAACAATAATAGCAAATTTCCATTTTTACCTTTTAATAGCATAAAAAATCTTAAACAGATGTAAACGTTAGCTTTTTCACACATATCAACTGTGAAAACCAAGTTCAATTATTCGGACAAGTTTAATATCATGTATTAAAGCTATCCAAGCTGTTAAAATAGAACAATAATAACAAATTTACATTTTGCCTTTTAACGGCACAAAAAGTCCTAAACAAAGGTAAACAATAACTTTTTCACATATATCAACTGTGAAAACCAAGTTCAATCATTTGAAAAAGTTTAATATCATATAGGTGATGACTTTCCTTTTTCCTAGAGAGGGGTATAGTATAATATTGCCAAACTCTTAAAATTGGGTCATTAATAGACTGGAGTCACATCGACTCTATGTATATTGGGATTCTTTTATGGTTGGTCTAAGGTTTTTACTTCATTTTTATTTGTTTTAATTTTTAATTATTATAATTTAACTATCACCCAGCTCATTCCTAATTCAATATGGTACATAGTTACCTTCATCCTTCTTTGTCAGCATTTAAACATTCTTCATTCTCTTCCTCTATTCAAGAAATTCTTTTCACTCAAAAAGTACCCCAACAATAGTAAGTGGTACTACATAATAGTTCAGCCCAATAAGAAATTATTTGTCAATTTCTTAAGCTTATTATAAAATTAGAAAATACTTTTCTTTTGTCTCGAAAAGCAAAAAATAAATAAAGATGGTAAGCCCGGGGTTGCGGCTACTCCTAAGGTTGAGTACGTCCAACACTTTTATGGATATATCGGTGGCTCTTTTCATCCTAGATCTATCAAATCAAGATAAAATTTTAGAGTATACCCATAGGAGAGCTCAGCATTGATGCCCATGAGCTAACATTTCCTAATGTAATAAATAAGATGAAGTATTTGAGTAGATTTAAGGTAACCTTGTAAGATTTTATTTTAAGCTGATTATATCTAACTATTTGTTCGATTTTATAGAGATGGCCAATAATGACAACTTTGACTTCAGGCTATACCAGCATGCCCTTGGCCTAAGAAAGGCTAAAAAAATTTAACTTAGGGCCTCATCTTGTGAAAAAGACAAGATCGTCAACACCTTATTGCATCATTTTTTTACAGCTTGAAAAAAAAGGCTAGGACTAGCCAAAATCTATCTTTAACATTAGCACCAACACCTCTTTCTCATGTTAAAAAATCACGAGTAGAGTTTTTTCTTTTATCCTCAAGAATCCTGAGGCTAGGGTATTAAGGGCCAGTTTGGAGAAGATCTCAGCAAGGTTAGAGTATGCTTTAATTGATGACCTTACCATGAACATCAATATGGCAAAAAAGTTTTGTAAGGTTGTGGTCCATCTTCTTAGTGAGTACTACTTGACCTTAGCTTGATTTTTTATTGTTTTTCATTTTTCTAAGTCTAAGTTCTTTCATGCAGTTCAACAAAAGTTTCCACTTTAGCCCCTAAAGAACATTAGCTAAGCGTTTTACTACACCTACATTACCGTGGGCCACCTATTAAAAACTAAGAAAGACATGGCTATCTTAACTAAAAAGCACAAAAAAAGCTCAAACACATTAAGTAATATCGAGTCCAACTTCAGCATATCTCACAAAAAAAAGACTGAGTTGAAGAAGAGAATAATAAGCTGATAGCAAAGCTAGAGGCTGTTTCAATTGATAAAGCCTTGACTGAGTCCATAAAAGAATAAGTTGAGTTCAAGCTCAATGATGCTCAAGTCAAGATAGCAAAGCTGAGGTTCGAGTTAAAAGCTAGCAAAAAAAAAGAAAAAGGCATCGAAAATAAAGGTTGTGAAAAAGTTCAAGGCTTCCAATAAGTGTTTCCAAATGAAAGTGGAGTTCTACAGGAAGAATGTACTCAGTGTCTTCTAATTTGCCAAGAATGAGGTACTATTTAAATTTTTCACCCTTAATCTCGACCTCTCTAATATTAATATCAACAATATCAAATCGAGGCCTCTTGCAAATCAACCTGAGAAAAAGAGAAAAAGGAAAAGAAAGAGAAAGATAATGATAAGGTCATGGATGCCAAGCTTAAGGTCATTCTGAGTGCTGGGTATAACGTAAAGGAGGTCAAGGAGGCTAAAGTCATCACTATTACTCTTGCTAATACGGACACTACTCCTACTATTGCTGCTACTGTTAATGTTGCTAACACGTGACTTTTTTATTTTTAAATTTTGTATATTTTTTGCTAATGTATAAGATTGATTTTTGTGATGACCTCAAATTTTAATTACCTATCTTACAAACAACTTTTGTACTTAGCATAAATGAAATAAAAAAATTTACTTAATTCAGTCCAAGTTTCAGCTTAATTCTATGATAATTTTTTCTTTATTTACATAAGTTTAAACAAGGTTAATCAAAGAAATTTGAACTCAGTTAACTGAACTGAGGATTTACATAATCACATGGATTAAATTAACTTGAGAGCCCATCTAAGTTTTAGGTCAAATTTTGTTAGATAGGTTAGGTGTAAGCTCATTAAGCATAATTTGATTTTCTACATTCAAGTAGAATATCCAATTGTGAGCTTGACTTAGGCTGAGCTATTGAGAGTAGACCTTTAAATTATCTACAATCCATGTCTTTAGGATGATGTTGCCATTCATATCTTATGGTTTGTATGTCGTGTCATGGACGATCGCTTTAACTACATGACCTTCTCAAGTTGGGGCTAATTTTTTACCTCAATCATCTACTTCTAAAACTTTAACTTTTCTAAATACCAGGTTGCCCTTCCTGATGTGCTTATGTCTAACCTTTTTATTATAATAACTGACCACCTTTTGTTGATAAATTGTTATTCGTGTTAAGGCTATATCCCTTTATTATTTGATGAGGTGTAGGTAAACCCTAAGCACTTTTTTATTTCTTTCTTCTAACCCTAATTTAACTTTTAAACTCAAAAGTCCAATCTCAATAGATACCATAGCCTCTATGCTGAATGCTAGATTGAGTGAGGTTTCACTAGTTGGTATGTTTATGGTTATCTTTAAGGCTTATAACACCATTGGTAGCTCATCAGCCTATGTTTCCTTTACTGCGTTAAGTTTCTTCTCTAAGGCTTTTAATATTTTCTTGTTCGTAGCTTCAACCTATCCGATGAACTGAGGGTGGGCAATCGACGTAAACTTGGGGTCGATGTAAAGGTTTGAACATTATTCTTTAAATCTTGAACTTTTGAATTGTTTGTCATTATTATTATTATGGATTAGGGTAAGCCAAATCTATAAGCTATGTTCTTCTACACAAATTTCTTGACTTAGGCCTCTATAGTAGTGACCAAGGCCTCGACTTCAAGCTATTTCGTAAAGTAATATACTACTACTAAGATGAATTTTTTTTAGTCCGTGGCCAAGGTCTAATGACGTCTATTTCCTACAACATGAAGGGCCATGGGTTGATGATAAGGGTGAGCTTGATTGAGCAAAAATGTTGCACGTGAGTAAACCTCTAACATTTATCACATCTTTTTACCAGTTCGATTGTATCTTTTCTGATAGTGAACCAATAATAGTCTTATCTAAATACTTTGTATGCCAGTGGCCGAAGTCTGAAATGATTTTCACATATTCTTTTATGGATTTCTTGTAGGACATAGTCTGTCTTTACTTTATCAATACATCTTAGATAAGACAGGCTAAAATACCTTTTATATAATTTTTTCTTAATCATCATGTACTAAAAAGCCTTTATTATCAGTGTTTTAGCTTGAATTTTATCTTTTGGCAATGTTCTTATAGTCATATATGCCTTGATTGATGTCATCCAAGTTACTTTTTCTATAATCTATCCTATGAGTTTGTCCTCAATGCTTTTATATATCAACTCTTCTATCAAGACTTGGTCAAAGCTTTCTGTTGTTATTCTTGAGGTCAACTTAGATAAAGAGTTTGCTAATGAATTTTTTAACTTTAGTATTTTTTTCACCTTGGCTTTCTTGAAACTAGCCATTAAGGCCAGCACCTTGTCCAGATGTTTTTGAATTTCATCTTTTCAAGCTTCGAACTACCTATTTATTTGATCGACCACTAGCTGGGAGTCACCATGTGTGGTTATATATTCAACGTTAAGCTCGATGGCCAACCTTAAACTAGTTATCAGTGCCTCATATTTTACCTCATTATTAGAAGCCCTAAACTTAAATCTCAAGGTGTATGGGTATTGTAGTCCTTTCAAGTTGATCAGAATAAGATCAACTCCTCTATAATGGTCTATGACCGATCCATTAATAAAAAGCTTCAACTTTCCTTATCTAGGATATTTATTTTTTCTTCGGGTTATCTTTTAAAGTGGCTTGAGGTGACTTCTATGACAAAATTTGCCAGCACTTGAGATTTCATTGCCAACCTAGATAGAATGTGCAAGTTGAATTTACTGAGCCCTATAGCCCATTTGATTAGCCTCTATGACATTTTGAGCTTCCATAAGACTTGTCTTAGTAGTTAATCGATTAACATGTGGATCTCATAGTCTTGGAAATATGGCTTGAGTTTTTTAACCAAAATGACTATCACGTAGGCTAATTTTTCTATATTAATGTAGATGATTTTTAGCCTTGTTAATACTTTGCTCATAAAATTCACCGGTCTCTATTTCCTTTCTTCTACTTGAACCAAAATTGAATTTATGGCTTGGTTTATGGTGGCTAAGTATAAGTACCAGGTTTTATCAGACCTTGACTTAGATAGAATGGGTGAAACGAATAAGAATTCTTTGAGTTATTTAAAAGCTTTTTGACCCTGAGGATTCCATCTAAAGTCAACGATATTTTTGAAAATTTTAAAGAATGGCAGACTTCATTTTGCTGACCTAGACATGAATTGACTTAGGGTAGCTATTCTGCTAATTAACCTTTGTATTTTTTTTATTGAGGTCAATGCCTTCATGTTTGGAATTGCTTGAACCTTTTTTAGGTTCACCTTTATCTTTTTTTTATTGATTATGTAACCATAAAACTTACTCGACGTGAGCTCGAAAGCACATTTGCTCTAGTTAAGTCTCATATTGTACTTCCTCAAGATGTTAAAAGTCTCTTTGAAATCTTTTAATGCTAGGTCGAGCTCTTGCTCTTAACTATCATATCGTCCACATATACTTCCATGTTGCAACTGATTTGATTTTTAAAGACCTTATTTATGAACCTTTAGTAGGTCACCTTTGTATTTTTCAATCCAAAGGGCATTACTTTATAACAGTACAGGTTTTTTTAGTAATAAAGGCTATCTTTTCTTCATCATCCTTTAGCATTTTGATTTGGTTATAACTAGAATAGGCATCCAGAAAACTAAGGAAGCCATGCTTGGCACTATTGTCCACCAACCGATCTATGTTAGGGAGAAAAAAGTTGTCTTTCAAGTAAGCTTTGTTTAAGTCAGTAAAGTCAACACACATCCTCCATTTTTCGTTATGCTTTTTTACCATAACCACGTTGGTTATCTATTTAGGATAGTAGACCTTTTTGAAAAAGCTTGCTTGTAATAATTTATCAACCTTTTCCTTGATAGCTTGTTATCTTTCTAGGGTAAAGATTCTTTTTTTTTTTGCTAAATTGATTTTACCTAGAGATTAGTGTAAAACTTATGAATGATCACCTTGATATCAATCCTGGGTATATTAAATAGTATCCAGGCAAATAGGTTATCGTTATTTCTCAGAAGTTGAATTAATTAATCCTTATATTGAAGTTTAGCTCCGATCTACATATGTTTTCTAGGAATGCGATCCCAGAACGAAACTATTATAAGATCCTTGATTGGCTCAGGTCAATTTTCATTCGAGTCCAACCTCTGATTAATTATCTCTTTTTATTCAATTAGGTTAGGACCATATCCTGCAAAAATAGATCCCAACATGATAATTAATATATTGTAGATAATTTGTTGTATATGTATATAGTGAAATTGGTATGTATTTTTCATTTCATATTGTGTTTTGGCCAATATATTAGCTTAGTCTAAATGACATACGATTATTCACGTTGACTTAAAAGCTCAATCATCTGTAGAGTTACATAAAAAAGTTTAAAAAATAGTAAAAGTTTTTTTTATTAGAACT
Source organism: Durio zibethinus (assembly GCF_047325235.1). Taxonomy (NCBI): domain Eukaryota; kingdom Viridiplantae; phylum Streptophyta; class Magnoliopsida; order Malvales; family Malvaceae; genus Durio; species Durio zibethinus. Next base: position 7,135,452 of record NC_143174.1, on the reverse strand, counting down.
TAAGAGCTTAGAGCGACTTAAAAGTGCGCTTCCATCAGGTCGATCTTACGTTCTATGTTCTTGCTTGTGGCTTCTTACTTTTTTTTGACTTTTTCTGTTTACCCCTCTTTAATGCTTCTATTCTCAACTAAACTACTAGCCTGCTTTTCAATCCTCTTATTCATTATTAGGACATAACACTGACATGTTGTGCATTGGTCTCGCCTAACCTCTCCAACCTTATTAGGTGTTGAAAATTTTACTTTAGGATGGGAAGTTAAGCCTATAAGTCGCATAATAGACTGGCTAGGTTAGCCCAATATCATGTTGTAGGTCGATGGAACATCTATCGACATAAATTCTATGACCAAGGTAATTGTCTTAGGTTCTATCCCTAAAGAGATTGGTAGTTTGATTGCTCCTTTCACAAGTACTGGTTCACTTCATAATCTCACCAATATTGTGGTGATTGATTACAACTGATCTTCACCAATTCTCATCTTCTTCATAGTGCCATAGTACATGACATCGGTTGAGCTTTCATTATCGAATAAGATTTTTTTGACTATATAGTTGTACACTATGGTCATTATCACTATAGTATCATCATTAGGGTGCTAGATTCATTCAAGGTATTCTAAGCTAAATGAGTTTGGCTCATCTCTCCAATCATTTTCTTTCTTTGTCGTGGTGCCCACTACCATGACCATGCCTAGGTTAGATTTTCTTTTGGCTGAGGTAAAGCTACCTTCAATGATCACATTAATCACTCCAACGATCAGCCTATTGTTATCAGTTCAATCTTTTTTTACCTTGCCTTATCTTTTTTATTTTCTCTTTTTTTATTTTTTGACATTTTTTTTGCCTCGGGTGGGCTCTTTTTGGTATTGTCTATAATTCATTCTAGGCTGGCTTTATCGTTACTACTCCATAAACCTTCTCATCTAACCTCTCATTATCAATGATTCAATCCCATTTTTTATGTCAACGTAATCTCAGTGTTATGGCCTATGTTCTTGGAAAAAGCACATCTTTTGGTAGGAACCTTCATTGTATTCTATCTCAATGGCTTCGGTTGTCTGAGGTTGAGATTTCTTTCAATTTACATCAAAATCCTCTCTCAAAAGGTATTCAACGTAGTGTAGCTTCTTTCTCCACTAAAGCTTTTATCCCTATATTATCTTTTTCTTGGGGGAGGATTTTAGAAATCATTGCCTTTTTCTTTTACCATGAAAGGGGAATGAGTCTTTCTCACCTCGATTGCCAAAAAAAAGGGATAAGCCTCCTCACTTAAATTAGTTTTCATTATGGTTTTAGCATTTATGTACTTCTTAATTATCAGTATGACGTCGGTTAGAGTTTTGGGTGATTCTAACGATAAAATTAACTTTAGATGGTACTCTTTGTCATTAAGTCCACTTATCAAGGTAGCTATAATGATCGTTTGTTCTAGGTATTTAACTTACAAAGCTTTTACGATAAAACATATAACATAGCTATTCAGATATTCATTTCAACCTTGGTGAATCGATATCAAGCTCAAATTTATCTTCTTTGCTTTTCGATTACTGACAAATCGAGATAGAAAATAATGGCTGAGCTCTTTGAACATGGTGATTGACCTCAGTTCCAAGCTACTATACCAAGACCAAGCTGTACCTTTCAATGTGGTAGCCAGACTTTTGCATAGCAAAGCTTTATTTGTACCCTACATCATCATGTTAGTCCTATAAATTTTTAAATAATCAAAAAAGTCAAATATACCATCATATGTTTTCAAGGTTGGCATTTTAAATCCTTTAGAAGGCATGGCTCTATCAATTTTTTTAGTAAAAAGTGAGGTTTCTAGGAACTTAGGTCATCCTCAAAGGCTATTGCTTTCGTTTTTAGCTCTTTTTCCATGACCTGCATTCGAGCTTTTAAATCTCGATTTGGTTGGGGTTCAAGATTTTTTTGTTTGGATTTTTGGGTTGTAGCATATTTTGAGTTGTAGTTAGGGTATTTATGGACTAGAGTGGTGTGCTCCTCTTTTTTAGAGGCTAAAAAGGCTTCCACCTTTTCACAGCTGGGTTGTCTGACAGTGGCTCTATGTCTAAGGGTAATTAGGTCAAGCATTTTTGAAACTTGCAGTGGGGTTATAGTTTGTAACATTTGTTTGAGGGTTTATATCTATTCGGTCAAGGCTTGAATTGTTCCATGGCTGATCTCATCTGTGGTTGGGCAGGTCGAACGAAATGTTAGCTATGATGGGTTTCTGTTATAATCGAGACAGTCGTTTTTCCTTCCTCTAAGGTACTCTTCTTTGGTGGCATTGCTTTGTGCTCGGCTAATGAGTGGAAAAAGGCCCCTTACTTGGCATGCCAAATGCTTATGTCTTGCTTTGACCTCAAGGCATTTCTAGAAAGACAAAAAAAAAAATGGCAATAAGAGGCGAAGGTAAGGTATGTTCCTTACATTTGCACTCCAACACACAAGTCAAACAAAATGAGGTCGAAAAGCAAGTAGAAAAGAAGAAACATGTCTAGGATCAACTTACTTTAGTAGTGCTTAGACTTTCATATTTATAAGAGAATAATGGGGACCATTAGAGAATAATAAAAATAGTGTCGAGCTGATGTGGCACTAAGCATGTCAAACCAAACTAATATGTTAAGTCAGCATAAATGACATAAATATCCCTGATTGTCTGTTGAAGGCTTCTAAAAGGAAAAAAGATCATTATGCCCTTTTGACCACCAAATGCCCCTAACAATAGGTTTCCAATTTTAACAAAAATATTTGAACACAACTAGATTAAAAGCTCTAAATATGTACATACAGAAGATAGTAAAAACGAAACAGTATTATAAAATAATATCTTTAAGGGTGTGTTTGATAAGCTATTAAAATTTTTCAAATTAGTTAGAATTAAAAATTATCAAAATTTTATTTTTTAATGCGTTTGATAAGTTTTTTTAGAAACCACTTAATAAAATATTTTCAATTAAAAGGTATTGAAAGTGATAATTAATTTTTAGCTACTTAATGTATTAAATCAATTTTATTTAAGAAAAATATTTTGAATTACATTAATCTTATATTATTTCTTTTTAACTATTTATTCTTTCATTATTAATTTTTAAATTAAAAATAATTATAAAGTCATATCTTTTTATAAAAAAAATTAATAAAAATACTAAAATTTTAATTGTTAAAATACATTAAATAATTTTTATATTATAAAATCAGTATTTAAAATTTTCATAACTAAAAATTTAATATATTATGAGTTTCATATTTGTCATTCTATTTTTTTCTACAATTTCACCATCCTACTAAATTTTTGGGTGTAATTTTAGTCATTTATGGATGAAAATAAAATATTCCATCCAAGGGTTTTTTCTGTTATATCATGCTGACATATAAATATGTATATATTTAATTTTTAAAACCAAAATAATATAAATATAAAAGTAAAATAAATTAATTTATGTCAAACTTCCCCACTGAGCTTTGCTTATCAAAGTCATATGCCTCTTTTGATCCTAAGGCTATCATCTCAAGCTGAGCCATCCCCGTTCTTTTGATTTTACAATAAAAAAATCAAATCAAATAGAATAATAGCCCGTTCAGGCTTTCACATTGCAAGAAAACACTGTAAACTGATAATTAATAAAGTAAGAAAGCAAAAGCATAAAATGCCAACAAGATATGAACCACTTATCTGCCATTAACTTTTATTCCTTTACCCAAAAATCCCATGTTATATACTTCAGCAAAGATTATTTTTCAAAGGCCAACATCTCATTTGCATGCTAAAGGCGGTAAATAAGAGAAATAAACAAAATAATATATATTTCAAAATTTTGCAATGTACCATTTTTTTTTTATTGGTTGACCTATTTGAAGTAGTAATAGTGGAAGGGTAGAGCTTAAAATGATACATTAACATTCGTAAATTATTTAGATTCCACTTAAATAAAACTCGAATTCAGTTCAGTTATTATTGAGTCGAATTTGAATAATTTGATTTATCGATCAAATCGAATCGAATTCAAACATTCTTATATCTAATTCGAATAATTTACGAATCTAATTGAATTTTTATATTTTAATATATCTTAATTATTTTAATTGATAAAATATCTCAAACTTGAGAGTTCAAACAAAAATAATCAAATTTTTATCAAATATAAGAATCGAACTTATTTTTACATATTAATTGAATCTAATTGAATTTATTTAAGTAATTTGGTTTTTATTTTGAGTCAAATTTGAACTAAAAAAATAAATTTTGATTGAATTCAAGTTAAGTTTTAAATCTCGAATTTGAAATCAATTCAAACTTAAATTTAATACTATATCGATTTAAATTCGATCAATTATTATCTCATGAAAGGGTAATAGTGGAGTGTGACTTAATTCGTTCATTTATGAAAGCTAATTTTAGAGATATTCTTTAATCCAAGAAAGTCACCCCACCAAATTAAAAGGAAAGGTACTTGCCACAACGGTTACTACTTACAAAGGGGTTGCAGTCCCCAACACCCTGCAACTTTTAATAATTTGTTAAAATGCCTCAGTGATAAAAGAATTTATCTTTCTTTTTCAATAGTCGTATGGTAAAGTAGTTTTAGTTACCAAAGTCCAGATTTTGATAATTGTAAGTATAAAAAAATTGATCTCTCTTTTATTATTATTATTTTTTTACAATTGGTGCAATTTTTTATTTATGTTATGTTTGAATAGATATTAGTAAAAAATATATAAAAAATAGATTTTTAAAGGAAAAAAATATATGTATTCTTTATTTTAATAGTTAAAACTAATAAATGAAAGGAATTTTAATGTCTATTGTTTGGTTAGGAATGAAAAGGAAAAGAAATTATTCATTATAATATATTTTTTTCTTATTATACTTTGAAATGTTTCATTTATCATATGAATAATTTAGAAATTATTTGTTTTAAATAGAAAAGAAAGACTTCAATAAAAGAGATTAATTCTATTAATCTATAAAATAATGTGGTTTGAAATTATTTCTATAACAATTACATTTTTCAGAAGTAATTTCAAGGAGAAAATTTTAAAAATCTAAAAATGTCATAATAAATAAAATTTATTATAATCTTGTATTAATATTTTCTTATAAATTTAACAAGTTTCATTAATATAGGCATAATTTCTCTAATTTTATATATTTTCACATACATATTTCTTTTTTTTCTCAAATTTATGAAATAATAATAAAATATAAAAATGATGTAAGACCCAACACTTATTAAAAATAACTGATATGATTAATTTTTTTCTTTATGGATAATGATAAGTTACCTAAGCCCACAATAACATAAAATTTTATTTTCATATAAAATAAAGAAAATATGTTAAAAAAGAATAAAAATATAAAAAATTGAAAACAGTAGTATAAGAAGTTGATGAAAGCTACAAGAAAGCAAAATAAGTAAAGGCATGGGTTTGATTTGATAAAAGAGTAAATATTAATACTTCTTGTCAAGTTAGTAATATATTTTTAAAAATTGAAGAAAATAATAAAAGGTAGAAATATTATTTTAATTTAAAAATATTTACTTTTTTTTTTTAACTTTTTCACCAATTTGAAATAATTAAAAAATTAAAGCTTTTGAAGAAAAGGGAGGGTACTCAACCTTTTTTCTTTCTTTTATTTTAATTTAAAATGAAAGCCAAATAAAAATTTTTTTTGTATTTTCCTTACTTTCCTTTTCTTTTCCCTTACATCCCCCTGATTCAAACATAAGCTTAGTGATAATTTTTCCTCTTAATTAATTTGTCAATTTTTCTTTTTTTGGAATTGCCAACTCATTATCCACTTGGCTATTTTTTCTATTTTAAAACAGCTACACCAGTTTTTAACATTAAAGTTAACATTAATTTTTTCATCCATATATGATTAAGATTGCACCAAAATTTATAGTAAAATGATAAATTTGTTTTAAAAAAATATGAAAAATATGACGCCTCCTATAAAATAAGATATTAAATTCTACTTTTTCAAGAGAAAACATACCATTTTATGCCGATCATATTAAAAAAAAAAAAAAAAAAAAAAAAAAAAACCCTTATCGAGTGGATTGGATCTTGGCATCCGTAAGCCAACCCCAGTTCATCCAACTTGAACGTAGCGTTAGCTGCATCAGTCAAGTTCCCACATTTCCCATCTCTGCTTGTCAAACAGACATCATCACAATTAAGCTTTAAGAAAGGTGGAGAGGCCTGTGCTGGGTAACACTGTCCCTTCTTCCCCGATTAACAACTCCTTCAAACTACTTATATCTTTAAGCAAGGATTGCCTTTGCTTAATATTTAAATATTTATAGAATTAAATTTCTATAAAAAAATACTATATTTTTAGTATAAAAGATACCGTAATCTAAGAATAAAAAAAATGATTATAAGTATTTGGATTTAAACTCTAATATTACTTAATATTATTTTTTAAAAATGATTATATAAATTAATTTTTATAAATTAACGAAATTAAGTTTTGAATTAAAAAAAAAAAAAAGAAAACCCTATTTTGATAATAAAAGTTTTAATCTAACGTTCTTAGTTAAGGAAAAACACTAAAAAAAACCCAATATTTTGTTGACCGCTGGAGAAATCAAACGGGCCAAGTCACCTGTAACACAGCCCAATCTAGTACAAGCATAACCTGTTTATTCTAGTAACAAGCGGGCCTAATAACGATTTGAAAAACAGTAAGACCTTTCTTATAGATTAAAATTTAGCTTTTAAAGTAACCCATTTTCTTTTTTTGGAAGAATGAAACTTTCAAAGAGAATCAACCTACAATCTTATTACCTAGTATTGAAATATAAGCAAAATTATCCAATAATCCTTTAAAATAATTCTCCCCTTTTTTATATAATTCTTCCTAAATTAAGAGGATATATAACCTAAACTTGAAAATTTTAAATTTGGCATGATATGAAAAAATATACAAAAACAATAAGATTCAAAATTATAGTAAAACTCGTATATAAGCTTGGTAAAAAAATATATATATTTTGTGTTTGATGTATTAATATGAATTATGATATAATAATTTTTTTTTATTTAATACACATTTCACATGAAATAGATATAATTTTAAAAAATTAATATTTCATACACTGATAATTTATCACTTTTATACGCTATCAATCAATAATAAAATGACATCTCATTTAATAAATAAAAATTAACCTGTAAATCTTAAAAAATAAATATTACTAAATTTATTTAAAGTTAATTAATTATTAAAATTTTATTCTTCCGTAATTTTTTTTCCTCTTCCCTTTTCAATAATCTAAAACCTCGTAGCCATTTCCAATCTTATTATTTCCACTGCTTCACTTACATTTCTACCCATCTATCGATCTTGTTATAGGATTTAGAATGTAAAAATAGGTTATATCAGACATCATAATGCCTATAACAAAAAAAAAATTAAAAAAAAAGTCTATTAATGGACAAATTTCGACTTTATTCTAGGTTTTAAGAAGGTCACATGCAGTGAGCAGCTTTTAGTATTTCCAATACTTTTTGAATTTGCCACAATTTTGAGAAACTTTATTTTCTATTTTCCCTTTATTAGCCACACAATCATTAACAGCAGTAGTCAAGTCCATAGATAAGTACCCCTCAATGTTTTGAATGAGGGGAGAGTGTTTACAAGGTCTTTTTTAAAGCCAAATCATCTGAATTTTATACTGGAAAATATTACGAGTACCTGTGTATTGCTACACTAGTGAAAGCAATTGCTCAAGTTGATAAATTCTCAAAAAGCGACATTATTGTTTCACATAACCTATTTTTACGTTGTAAATCCTATAACAAGATCGATAAATGGGATTAAAAATGAGAGTGAAGTAGTCGAAACATCAAGATTGAAAATGGATACGAGGGTCTTAGATCAGACTATTGTAAAGGGAGGGGATTAAAAATATAAGGGAAAGCAAAATTTTAATAATTAATTAATCTTAAATAAATTTATTAATATTTATTTTTAAGTACTTAAAATTTTAATTTTTATTTATTAAATGAAGTGTCATCTTATTATTGATTGACAATGTATAAAAGTGATATACTAATAGTGTATCAAATATTAATTCTATAATAAAATACACAAATTGTTAGATTTAATGTAAGTCATCTTATTTGTGGTCATATCTTCTTAAAATGATATAATTAAATCAAACATAGGAAGTTTTTTTTTTTTTTTTTTTGTCCTCTATACAAACTACTGTGTTACTAGTACATTCGAAATTTTACAGTTATTCAATCATTTTAGCAACTCATGTCAAGTGGAAGTAATACAGAAGAAACCTATTTGCACATCTATTAACATCTATTTGCTACTAACAAACTTTCCTACTTGAAATTGCCCTGAAAAAACCACTTGAGAAAGGAATTTTAAGCGAATTAATTAAGCTGCAATTTTATATCTGCAGATCACCTTACACCTTAAAACCCTTGTCTGAACATAAAATCCAGGCATCACCATGATCTTAACCCGGCTCGGTCCATGTGATCTTTGCCTTTCCGTGAACATATCTTCCATGTAATGTGGATCAAAGGTTCTATTTTCTTCAACCCTTAAAATTCCCAATGGGTGATTGAATGAGAAAGCAAGCAAATGAAGCAACCATATGCATTTAGCTGCAACAAAGAAAGCTTGAAGCAGCTGTTCTGGCCATGGTCTAGTCCAATTCAGCGTTGAAATGATTAAACTCATCTTCTGATCACAGAACTTACTGAATTCTTCACTATAATATTTAGTCCCCTTCCTCAGCACTTCATTCCAGCTTAGATTTCTGAGTGCAACAAATGACGAAAATTGAGCTTGGCGATCTTGTTGAGGGTCTAAGAGCTTTGGCGATCCATTCTTCTGAAATACACAATTCTCAAAATCTTGGTAGAGCGATTGGTTTATAAATGCTTCCAAATGGTATAATACCGCCTTAGAGTACTTTGAATTCAATGAAAGTTTATATGGTTGAAGAAGCAAATTCAAATTGTCCATTAAAGTATTGTCAGTCTCTTCAATCTGTCCAACAAGTGTCTTGCAGAATTGTTTCACCGACAATCTTGCTTCTGATACTATCTGCAAGAAACCCTCTACCATTACTTCCTCACTGACAGGCATCAGGTTTTCTCCATTCCCATCAATGGAGTTACCTCTCCTAGGAAAATTTCCAAGCTTTTCGTTGATTTGAGAATCCTTTGTTTGTGTTGATTGCCTTAAGACTTTCTTGAGCTCTTCACAATAGGTTTCTAAATACTCCAGCTTCTGCTTGAGCTCTCCTAATGAAGATCTCATCTCGGCAACTTCCATCAAGGCCGCGTCTCTATTCTCATTTGCCTCTATCAGCTCTCTCTTCAATGTTTCAATTGACAACATGCCGAAGTCCTTGAATATTTGTGAAACTTCCTCGGATTCTGTTGGGTTAGGCGAATTCTCGTTCTTCTGTTTCTTCTTTAACCGAGGGAATAACCATGAAATCACCCTTCGATTCTTGGGTTGTGATTGAACTGACGAGTGAGAATCTGTTAGTGGCACCAGGGTATTAGAATTCTCGATGTTCCTAATGACATTTTCGGATTCACTTGTTATAGCAGCAGGCTTGCATCTATTGCAAGAAGACACTGATTTGAAATCCCCCAAACTGTTTCTCCTACTTCTGCTGGACTTGTAAAATTGTTTTGCTGGTGATGTTTGTTGGACAGTAATGTGGTTTGCACAAGAACCAGTAACAGATTTTTTATATTCAGCAGGACAAATATGGGATTCAAAGGCGGCCAAAGCCGGAGAGAATACTTTCCTCGAAGCTGAAATCTCCTTCTTATAATCTGATAAAACAGTTTCAGTGCCTTCTCCTGCTTCCAGTTCATATTCATCCCAACTTTCAGGTAAAGCTTGGTTGTTTGTATGGCATCCAGATGATGTTTCATTTTCATAACTCTGTCAAATATTCCCAAAAAGTTATTGAGGGTAAACATCGACAATGCACTGGAACTTAAAACTGGGCCATTAAAGCATTCCAACAAAGAAGAGAGTATAAGGAAAATTCTATCAAAACAATGGCAACCTACATAATTCCTGTTTATATTTTCATAAATTCTAGAGGTACTAAAAATTTGAACTCTAGCAAAATCAGCTTTAAGTAATCGGGGAATAGAAATATAGCCAGGAATTTTATAGGAGATAAAATTTGACAAAGGCACAAGTAATTAAGAAGAATATTGGGTCTAAAATCATTGTGTCCATTCCTGGACCTATTGTTTCATTGCTTTTGAGACCCGAGACCAGCAACTGGGCAAAACTTATCAAGGGAGTTCAACAGGGAAAAAATCTCACTGATTATTTTTCACATAGAATTAGATAGCAACAAAAAAAGAACCTCATTTAACAAGAAATAAATGCACAATTCAAACAACCCATTAAAATTGATGAACAGAGAAGTGGAAAAAGGCATGGAAAAAGGAAGAGAAATGTTGACTTACAGGATTGAAAACAGGGTAATCTTGACCAGAGAGCTGAGAAACAGGGCGTGAAAAAGGAGAAGCAGAAGTTGGGTATCTAAGATTTGCAGGGCTGTTTCCTTGCATCAAAGCTGCATGTAAAGCTCTAAGCTCCACAGCCTTGGCAATGGCAGCGTGTATCTCTTGCCTGCTAATGTCATTGTTGCTGTTACTGTTATTATCACCGTGATGGTTTTGAAAGATTTGTGAGGCAGTAGCAGCAGCAGCCATGAACAGAGGATGAAACAGAGCAGCACATATACAGCCAAAGAATACAACAAAGGAAAACTGATGAAATTTTTTTCCTTTTTTCTTTTTTCTTTTCTCAACTAGAGAGAAACAACAAAAAAGAGGATTAGAAAGTGGGTAATTGACGTTTGAATTTGATTTGCAGAGTTGAAGATGATATCCAGCTTAGAATCTTGGACAACCAGAAACTAGAAAGAGAGAGATGAATGTAGGGTATCTCAAATCCAATGTGCTTTTGTCATTGTTCTCAATGAATAAATAGAATGACAGAATGTGAAGCAAAGGAAGAGATAGAGAGAGAGAAGAGGGAGTAGTAGTTTTTACTCAATATATAGCAACAATGGATGATATTTCAAGTTTACAAAAATGCCCATAATTGTATCAAAATAACCATAATAGAAATACCAGATTTTATGAGCGTGATTCGTTGTGTACTATACCACTACTTCACCAAATAGTTTTCATGTGGTAGCTTTGTCACACTACTGCCTTTTCTTTGTGTAGCTTTTAATGCTTCCTTTGTCTAATTATAGCAGTTGAATTAATCATGCTGGTGTGTTGCCTGCAAGGATGTGTTTGGGCCCACATTTGTCGTTGATTAGACGTTATTTAAAAGACTACAAGTTTTTTTTGTGAGTATTTCTTTTTTTTTGAAGAATATAGTTAAAGCATGTACGTTGATAATTAATTATGTATTATAAACAGTTTGTTTTTGTTAGAACTAGGACTGATAATTAGGCGGATCAAAATGGATACGATGGATGATTTCAGATTAAAAAATCTAAATTATTTCATTTTAAGATAATTTCAAATTTGATTTTTTTTAAATTTAATATATCAATTATTTAAATTTAGATCATTTGAACAAGCTTTTTGATGAATTTGTGGGGCAGAAAAATGAGAGAAAAAGAAGGTAAACATAATTTATACAATTAGCACCCTAGACCCATCAGCAGCATCGCATCTCCTTCATCTCATGGCTTTCTCATTGATTGCTACTTACAAAGTTGAAATTAGTTGTTGCAATGGAAATCATTTGCCATTAAAATCTTTGATCTATCTCAACCTTCCTCAAAATTGCTTCTTTCTTTCTTTCTTTCTTTTTTTTTTTTTTTGTGATGAAAAAAAAAAGTTGATCTACTTAGCTGTCCAAATGCATTTTTTGCTGAAGGGGTACAGGTGGGGGACAGAAATATCCAATTCCTTCCAAAGGCTCAGTTGTCTTTATCAGTTTTCTTTTTCTTTCCTTTTTTACTTTTAAGATAGTGAAATTTTGCCAGGAGAATGGCATAGTGGGGACCAAACATGGCCTTCTCTTATCTATTAAATTACAAAAAACTCTTCATGATTTTATATGTTAGAAGTTGAAACTTTTAAGTTACAGTGAATTATATAGTGTAATATTTGAATTTAAAATTTTTTTAATATGATATTTAAATTATAAATTTATTAATTGATATAATATATATTCATAATATTATTAGTTTTAAATAATAATACGTTATTAATAAATAATCTTCTAAATAATAAATTAATTGATAAATTTATAATTTAAATAACATATTAAAAATTTTTAAAATTTAATTATCACATTACATATTTCATTATAATTTAAGAATTATACGTTACATTATTCCAATGTAAAATTGCAAATCCCAATAGTAGAATACTTGTGGGGACTAAATGGAGAATTTCAAGAAATTAAGGGTATCTTTGAAGAAATAAAACTACTACTAATTTAGGGCTTTTTGTTTATTTGAAATGGAATTCCATGTTGGATTAAGGAAATGTTCCATACAGGGATTCGTTGTTTCCCACACCTACTTTTCTTGGAAAAATAATTACTTAAAATGAAATTAAACTTTTAAGCCAACCACCCTTCCATAAAGTAGGCTTGGTTTGTCAACCTCCACATGCAAAGAGCTTTCTACTCCTTTAATCAACAGCAATGCAGCCAATCATGCCTTAATTAAACCTTAAAAATTGAAAAGTGTTTTGTTGGAAACTTTTGTTGTTGATTTTAAGCACTCAAATCTTGTTTTCGAAGCTTTAACCGAGTAGTTGAGACATGTAAATAAAGTCTTCGGGACCTAACAATTAGCTTTAGTTAGTTTTGGCAATAATGAAGTCAAGAAATGTAGTTTATGAAATGCTGTTACATGAGGATAAACAAATCGTATTATTGCGAAAATTAACAAGTCGTAACTTTCCATTTTATTCCACTTCTCTTAGTTTAGATATTATATTTGAGCAATCCTTCAATCCAAACTTGTCCAGTTTTATTTAAAAATCAAATACTTTTTACATTACTTATTTTTCGTTAGTTAATTATAATTCTTTTTATACAAAACAAGTTACAATCTAAAAATAACAAAAAGAATTAAAGAAAATGAGATTTAATTTTTAAATTTATTGAATGTTATCTCTTAATTAAAGGAGATAATATGAACTTAACGAATTAACCTCTAAATTTTAATCATAAATTCTTATCTACATATATATATATATATATAATGAATTACAAAATGAAAGATAATTGATCGATTCTATATCATAAACTCATTTTTTTTCCATCTTACATTTGCCAAACCGAAACTTTCAAGATGAAACTTGAAATTCCAATCATCAAGATATAGACAAAGCAATGGTAGATCATATGATTCTTATCCTTGATTGAAGTCACCCACCTTTCCCATCATTATGCCTTTCAAAAAGAGCGATTGCAATTAAAGTGCATGAGAGATTAGAGAGAGGGTATTCTTAATAAAGTTTCAAATTAAATTTAGCCTCCTTATATCAGCATCACAATCAAACAAGTACTTCTTCCTTGTACTTGATGAGAAGATTCTTCATAAAGCCAAATAGGTCTCACCAAATTGATATAAAGAGATAACATATGCTTTTGCCTATTCAATAGATAACCAACATAACGGCCAATCATACCTGCTTAATAGGATGATTTATTCAAGCATACACATGATAACAATCACTTTTATTTCTTTCTTTCCACGGCGTAACTCTCAAGTTATAGTTTGCATTATTTTCAAGAATACAACAACCTCGCCATACATTAGGATTTTATGCTCTATAAAGCATATTTATTTTATTGATTTGGAAACAAAATTAAGAGAATAAAAGATAAGATAAATAATGTTTTAAAAGCAAATAGGTAAACAAAATAAGTGATTTTGAATTTGAAATAGATTTTATTTTACACTTAGACTCTTTTGATACATTGCTTCTAGACTTTTGGGAATTTGATACTCTTTTGTACATTGCTTCTAGACTTTTTGGGAATTTGATTTTTGTATTAAAAGAAACTTTCTTTTGGAGTTTAATTTGGATATTATTCAAAGAGAAAATCAAGAGGCCAGAGGATACAAACTGAGAAATCAGAAAATTAAAAAAAAAAATTCCAAAAAACAAACTTGAAAAGAAAAGAAAGAAAATAAAACTCTTTTAGGTTCGAATTTCACATCTTTAAGAACTATTACCTTTAGACATGGTCCAATAATCTAAGTTTTGCGCATTTGATCTTTTTTACATAAGAAAGGATTTGGAAAAAGAAAAATGAACCCACACCCCTTTGTGCAAATTGAGAGCAGGATGTGGATATTGTGCACACTCGAAGATAAAATCTCAAAAAAAGGTAATCTTATTAATTTCTTTTTTTAAGTTACAATTATAATCAAATATTACATCCATATAATTAATTGAATACACTACAAAAAAATGAAATTTAATCTTTTTTCTAGCGGCGTTTTTCAACAAGCGTCATTATTTGATGTGTTAATATAAACTTAGCAGCATTTATTATATAAACGTCATTAGAAAAGAAAATATTGCCATGTTTAGAGTTCAAAATGCTAGTTTAGAGTTCAAAATGCTACTAACTTTAAATTTTAGTAGCATTTATGTAATAAAATACCATTAAATAATTATTTGAATTTATTTTTTTAAATATAATTTTGTAAAATTTATCTTCATAAAACACAATAAATATGAAACACATCATTTTTACTTTTAGCAACGTTTTATTAAAAAATACCATAAATAAAGAGCATTTAGTGGTAATTCCCTTAACAAACGCTACTATATTTCATACTTTAGTGGCATTTATTATTATAAATGCCACAAAATTTTCCCCAAATTAAATATGGCCTCCACTTTTCGTCTTCTCCTTCTTCCCTAAATTAAATATATTTTGTGTTTCCCCTTTCTCCTTTTGCATAAGCTCCTTGTTGCTCCTTCTCACTTTTGTGTCTTTTTTCCCTCTCTATGTGTTCGCATAACATGCAAGATTCAAGGTCAATTCCCTTTTAACACTTCTTTTTGTTTGTTTGTTTGTTGGTTTTTAGTTAAAAAAAAAATCACTAAGAAAGTTATAATGCTAATAATTTCAAATCTCTTTGTTTTTCATCTTCTTTTTTTTTTCCTTTTTCTTAAGAAAAAAATAGGGTAGTGGTTGAGTTGGAGGTTAAGGCTGTTGGATCTAGCAAAAAAGGTGTAAAATGGGACATGGTATTTGGTGGGTTTTTGTTAAAACATTGAAAAGTTAGCTTTTTTTATTGAATGGATAGTTTCTTTTCTTTTTTCTTTTTTTGTTTGTTCACTAAAAATACTGAGGAAAATGATGCGGGAGAAATATTTTATCCTAATTTTGATTTATAAATGTTGGTTAAAGTAAGTTGAATGATAGTAATATCAAAATTGGATGGAAAGCGGTCTTTAAGTTTCTATTTCTTATTTCTTTTAGCCCTTAAGAAGTTGTGGGTTTTGGATAGTAGTTTGATCTTTGTTAATTAGATATATGAGATGTGTTCCTTGGAAATACTTAAACTTGAATTTGATAGTGATAGTTTATAAGAAAGTTCAAGATTGGAAATGAATTTGCTGATTTGAGTTTTCTAATTGATGGGAGATTTATTTGTGTATATAAAATTCTTTATGCATGTTTGTTTTGTATAAATAATTGACTCAACAGTTAACTGGCTTAGTTTGGCACTTGAATTAGAAAGCTATCTCTTGGTCTGGCTTCGTTGGTCTTATATATATCATCTAGTTTGCTTTGTAAAGAATTTTAGTAGTTTGTATAGCCTTATGATAAAGGTATTTGGCCTCTAAGAAGCTTGTCAAATGGAAGAAAATAGTAAATGGCCAATGCTTGATCAATACCCAAGATTCACTTGCAATTATGCTAACTAATCTATGAATTTGAATTATCCAAGTTCTAGTTAGACATATTATTATATGTTTGTTATAGGTCTAAACAATATCAGTGCTAGCTTTGATTAATTAGGAGCACAGTAAAGACGTGGTTGATTAAAAAAAAAAAACTAGTAACTAGATAGAAAGGTTACTATATACATGCCAAAAGTTTTGGGAAATAGTGTAATAAGTTTTCAATATGTATCTAAAATGAAAGAATTTAGACTTTTTTTGGACAGTTTTGATGTGGGGATGAGAGAGTGTTGGGGATGAGTGTTTTTGGTATCCCCATAGCTCCACCACTCTTTTTAACTAATGTTAAGCTTGCCTCTATTAGCATGGCCTATTAATCTTAATCCTTAAACATTTATTTCATAATACCTTATGAGGTTGAGGCTACAAAAATAGTACCTAGCTAAGCATTGACTACAACTATCTAGATCTTTCTAGTTATTTATGTGCTTTTAGGATGAAACAAAATGACAAGCAAAATATGTTTTTTTAATGCTTTTAATGAAATTATATCAATTGTGCTAGTAAGGTTACATTTACTGTATGCCAACTGTTACTTCTAATGTTTAACTAAGTAATTTGACCATTTTATTTTATGTTTTACCAGTGCCTATAGTGATGCACTGTCAATCATCTACACTAGGACCGATATTTTATTGCTTCTACAATCAATACCCTTGACAAAATGCTTTTTGGTCTATGTAGCTTATTGTGTTGTCGCAAAAGATTTTGTGGGAAAGCAAATCTCTATTACATTTTTGAAATAGATAAAAGAATACTTCAAGAAAAGATATAAGGGTGAAAAAGTAAATACAACTATTGCCAATAGTCTTAATAAGCAATTTAGGTATATTCATCAATGCTATTGATTGATGGGTGATCTTTTAGTTTTTTTTTCCTTTTTTTTAATTTACATAAATATTTTCTATTCAAACAAAACAATGTAATTTACATGCGAATTATGAAAAAGCATATAAAATATATTATTGAACATGCTAAAGAAATTGAAAAGCTATTAAAGGTAAAGGTATGAGTTTCATAAGTTAAAAGTATATTATTGGATAATATTGATAAGGTAAGTGAGTATTGGCATTCTTTTCCTTTTCTAGAATTGCTTGTAATGGTGCTATGGTTAATTATTGAGAATCCATGCTATTGGTTCCTCTCTCTTTTACCTTTCCCACTCTTTTTTGTGTTTTGCATGCTCATACACTTGCATAAATATAATTCGAATACCAAAAGTTCTAAATAGAATGGAGGTGTTCATGTCAAAAAGGTGCTTTCCTTTTATGTGCAATGGGACACTACTTTAGACATAGATATTCAAGGTTACCATAGGTTGATAATAGTTATGGGTATGTTAGGAGACCATGAATCACATAAACAAATTACAAAAGTATAATGTGATTAGGTTTAAAGTAATAATGATGATTATTTGGGATAAGAGATAGGTTATAAATAAAAAAGTGCCAAACACAACTCTTAAACTACAATTTAATGCCATTAATACATCTAAAGGCTTTGTGAAGGTTACCTATAATATGATGAGTAATAATTGAAATCTATATTGACCAAAATGGCACTATAATACTATATATATTTTTCATTAAACTTTAACAAACATTCATATATCCGATTTATTTCTTTTTACCTAGCATACATATGCTTGATTTTATTTTTAATTGAAGGTTATTGAGAGAAGAGCTTATCTACATCAACACCTTTGGGTTGGAACTATTTTTAGGATGCTCACAGGTGGCAACATGAGTTTGAAACAAAACAAGTAGCTTTTCGAGTTTTCTTTTTCTTTTTTGTGAAAGCTTTTGCTTAACTTTTTTTTTAGCTGTTCTTTCATATTCTAATGTAGGCTACTACTTTTTTTTTGTGTTAATCGATGCTCAAAGTAATGTAATATATTACTTTAGAAATTTTTAGCTATGACATTAGAATGAGTGTTACAAAAAATCTTTGTATATCCAATCTATGATAATACTTTTACTATATCTAGATTTATCTCAGTAGTTTATTAGCTATTATATGACTTTGGTTAGATTTTCGAACCAACGTACCTTTGCTCAATTTTGTTGAAAGAAAAAGGTGATATTGATATAGTTCTCAAATGCTAGCAAGATCTTTACATGCCTACTTTATAGAGTTAGAATTTAGTGGAAGTGTCCACCCTTTATCCCATTTTAAAAGAAAAAAAGAAAGAAAAAGGAAGCCTGCCTTGAATTGAAATATGTTTCTCGGATGCTAGCGAGATTCTAATATACCTACTCTATAAAGTTGGAATTTAGTGAAAATAATAATGGTATAGCCTTTATCCCATTTTAAAAGGAAAAAAACAAAGACAAAAAGTGGAAAACCCTAAAGTAAAACTTATGTTAATATATTTTTATTAAACAGATGTGGTTCTACTAGAACATGCACAATCAAGTGAAAAGAGCTATAAAACTTCTTTCTTTGTTTTGTACTTTTTGACAAAGTATTATGGTTGCCATATTCTTGTCATTCTGTATTGAATTGAGCAACTCTTTGTTGGCTATCTAGCATCCAAATGTCTTCAAACAATTGTATCTTTTTTTAGCCTTTAGAGTTATTGAACATGCTAGTGACGATAGTGAAAAAAATCTTTCATCAAATAGTAATGCACCAAGTTAAGAAGTCATCAATTTCATATATTTTAAATTTATGGTTAATGTCCTGAAACAATTTGAATGTTATTAGATTAAACTTTCTGTTACATGCATACTGAAACAAATTATGTATTTAAATATTTATAATATTCAGTTTTATAAATTTAAATTTGTTTACGAATGTTATAGGATTAAACTTTGTGTTACATGCATATTAGAACAAATTATGTATATAAATATTTATAATGTTCATTTTATAAATTTTATTTTTATTTCTTTAAATATTTTTATTTAATTATAGTAGTAAATATTGAAAGAAATATAAAAAAAAAAGTAAATTTACTAACTTAGTGACATTTCTAAACACAAATGCTTTTAAATCACAAAAATTAATGATGTTGATGTCCAAACACCCTAATTTTTGTAATTTAGCAACGATTATGTTCAAAAATACCGCTAAATTTAGTAATTTTTTAGATACAAATGGCGTTAATTTTTGCAATTTAGCAGCTTTTTTTCTTAAAATGTCGTTATTTTTTCTAACGTAAATTTAGTTTACGCTCTTAGCAACATTTTTTACAAAATGTCAATAATCGTTTAGCAATGTTTATAAACACCGCTAAACATGAAAAAAAAAAAAAAACATTACTAAAGTCCTATTTCCGTATAATGATAATTACCTATTGTATCATACTCATGTTACAAGCATAAAATAATCAACTAACAAATTAGAATATAATTAGACTATTAAACCCATTCACAATGAGACTTGAACCTAAAATCCTAAAATTTTATGGCCTTCTCTTTACCACTAAGCCAAGGCTTTATTGGCAATTTCTTTTATTGTTATGCAAGTGATATTATTTAGTTTGATATTTTCACAATTATATGTATTAATTTGTTTAAATTAAATTTTAAAGTGGATACTATCACAAGCCTACACAATTTTCAAGTTAAATATACTCCTATCAGATAATATCATAACCAAACTTTTAATTAATATAAAATATTCAACTTAATGTATTATGCATGTTTTAGATGAGTGACATTAGGGCTCTATGTTATATCTTCTTTTGTTGAATGATGTTGGCTTATTAATTTTATGGTGGTTTACAAATATTTTTTTAATTCTGGTTAGCCTCGATTTGTGATAGAGATTTGCCTATATTTTTTTTTTTTTGGTTTGTAACAAGAGGGATGGTCAATCATCATTATGTTTCCTTTCTATTTTTGCTTTCTTTAATTTCATAAAATTTTTGCAAACTCTTAGGAAAAGTGATATAGAAATTTTCTGGTAAAAATTGAAATATTAGTGCATCAATATTGTCATAAACGTATAAGTCTGTTAACTTGGCCTTTAAATATAAATCTAGAAATCACCACTTATTTTTTTATTTCACCACCAACAACCCTTAATATTCAAAATTGACCTTAAACTCTTCCTCTTTTTCCCATTGTTACTTTTCAAACACCAAACCTTAAAGCCATTAAAAACCTCTCACCAAATAAACACATTATCAATAATTTTTTTACTGTTTTTTATTGCTCATGTATTTTTTGATGTCTTTCATTGTGTTTTGACCAATGTTTATACTTATGGAACTGTTGTTGATCCTTTGCTTTTACCCTATGTTCCCTTTGTATTATGTGTGGTGAATTAGGCATATCACTTTATAGATATGTACCTAAAAATTATTTGTTCTAGATTTTTGTTAGGTATTTGGTGGGTTTAGAAAATTGGGTATGATAATGAAAAGTTTATTGGTTGAAATTTTTTTGTCTGTATAGGTTTTTGAAAATTTTTAGATCTCAATATGACTTTTAACTGTGCTTCATCGTCTACCCCTTAAAGTATTTTTTAGTATCATTTTCAAAATCACCATCATAATGTAATCATTAAAGTAATCTTATTGCCAAGGTAATCTTAGCATTCATGATTTAAAATCATTTTGTTTGGTTAATAATCAATCATTTATAAAAATTAAATATCACTGTATTTGATATTACGAAAAATAAAAAATTATTTTATTTAAAAGTACGAAAATAACCATGCATGTTATAATAGTTACACAAGTTAATGATTTTAATGTTGTTTAAAAATAATAATTTGGAAAATACAATAATATTTGTTCATTTTATAAAAAAAAGTATGATTAAATTCTTAAACTAATAAATAAATTTATTAATTAGGTAAACCAATTTTTTAAAATAAAAATTATGTAAAAAATTTTTGAATTAGAAAATAAAAATAATCTATTAAAACCATAAGAAAAAAACAAAAAGATTATATTATATATAAAATATTTAAAAATTAAAAAAAATTACAAAAATTATTTTTGAAGTTGTTACATAAATTAATTTGAAAATATAAAAAATTATAATATAAAATAATTATAATTTTAAAAAGAAAGAAGTTTTTAATTCACATATTAAATAGGTAATATCAACTATTGAAATTTTACATATCATTTCATCTTGATGATAAAAGTTTCTCACCCTTTTAATAGGAATTAGATCACCATCTAAGATAGTGATTTGATCACTCTTGATGATCCAAGATCATTGCCATGTAAGATCATCAAGTACCAAACATGGTGATCTAATCATCATGTGTAAATCACTAAGGTTTTTGGAGTGTTCACCTCATACCAAACACTACATGATTATTTATTATGTTAATTATTAAATAGGCAATTAGTTTCAATGGAGATAGAACTTCAAATCAATACAGTTTAGATTGTGGTAATATTTTAGATCAGAACAAAGTTTTAGTTTAGAGGAACTTGCTTTGATAAACCCTCTCCAAGCTTCTACTGCTTTTATTTATCATGATCTCATCAAATTTCATTTTTGTATTGTTTTATTTTCAACAATAAAAATAAAATAATAAAAAATGGACCCTTAATTCAAGTTTCAATCCCAACCAAGCTTAAAACCAAAATGACCAAATAACGAACTCAATTAAAGCTCAGATTTTATTAATGCATCAAAACAACTTTAGAATTTAAGCAACCTCAAACAAAATTGGATGTCTACAAATATCATGACTTATGTCTTTGTCAAAGAAATGTCAATGATTGCACCGAGGAGAAGTCAATGGGAATATTTGCTTTTTCTTATCAAAATACAAGTGTAGATACAAGTTTAGACATTTTTTAAAGGTAAACCTCACATTCATCTCATGTGGTATACGTGTTTCCCATATTCACACCTTGAAAATTTTTTTTGACTAATAATCCTATGGTTGACATTACAACTCAATGGAAATGTTGCTTATGGAATGCAATTATATTGCTTTGTTTCAATATATTATTTCATTTTTTATAGAAATGCTTTAACATATTTGCTAAGTATAAGAAGGTTGTATTGCAATTTGTTAGTTTGAAATTTAAACACTTTAAAGGGAAATTAACTTAAAAATATATATTATCTAATGTTGATAACTTTGAACTTTTAGCTTATCTCCCAACCAAAATAATTTGTGATGCAGAATGGATAAAATTTATTTCAGCTTGGTTACCAAATGAATTTAGTGTATATATAGCATTTTTTTATAGAAAATTATTGAAGATCAATTGTTATTGAAATTGTTAGTTTCATGAGTTCTTAATATATAGTAATTTTTTTCTTATTTTTTTGTAAAAAATAAATGAAGTCCAATAGAAAATAAAGGCCCAAAATAAGTATAACGATAGAGCATAAAAAAGGGTTATGCAAATGTCAAGATTGATTTGTAAGTTTTTTTTATTGTGTATTATACACTTGGCTCAATTTATTTGAACTTCATCTATATTACAAAGAAAACTTATATTTTTATATGGTTGCAGGAAACATCCAGCTCAAGCACTAAATTTTTAATATGATTTGTTTGAAAAAAAAAGTATATACATAAAAAACTTGAGAGTATTTTGATATAGCAACTGAAGAAATGATAAAGAGGATAGTAAGTTCATATATTTCTCATTTGATACTTCAACATTGTCCATATTTATATATTATATTGATTTACGTAAGTGTTTTATGTTTTAGAATAACTTAGCTATGAGATACACATCTGGTGAAATTAAAATTGATGATAGCTTTAATGTGCTAATCTTAACTCTTAGTACTAAAGATAGACATGGTTGTATTAGGTTATTAGGAGCTTTGTTTGTCCAATAATTTAATTTGAAATAAAACCTAAACCCCGAATATTAAAGATTGCTAAATTGATGGTTATAATAGCTTAGTAAAATTTATGCATTGTTGAATTACAGGCACAATTGACAATTATGGCAATTAACATAATGAGTTAGTCAAGCACTGAGAATATAGGAAATGTGTATGTAGATAAAATGAATGAAGCTTTTGACCCATTATCTTCTTTAGTACTATATGTTCTAACTTAATTAATTAGGTTTTAGTGCCCTTGTGGTTTGATTTTATTTAAATATACATGAATTTTGTATGTAACAAGTTTTAGAGATTGAGAATAGTCAAGCTCCACCTTTCAATAGTATGCATAAGCATCTCCATTATGCAAAATATTGATTAGTAGGTGGAGGACTAATTAACATTAGTAATCAAAAAATGATTATTTTATTATCCAATAAATTAGTGGATTGGGTAAGTGAAAATAATAAGATTTTGTTCAATAAAGAAAATATCAATTACAAAAATCATGGTGTACATAAGGTTAACTTATATATTCATTAAAATATAAATAATATATTCATTCATATATAGTATAAATCCATTTATATTTCATTTTAGCCTTCTTTACAAGTGTGTGAATGAGAGATAAATGATTGTTGCTTACAACTTCTTAACTTAAATTGTATATCTAGTAGCACGGGCTTTATATATAATTGTTTCGTTGCTTTAGCATTTATAATAGAAAGAGAATTTCAATATTTTCTTATGCCTTATAATTCTATGTATATTTGAGATGTACTCTAATCATTATGTTACTTTACATTATTTTATATAGATTTGAAAATAGTTATAAGCCTTAAATTTTAACATTGTAATTCATATTTAATTTATTCAGAAGTCATTAGCAATTAGTTGTAATTGACACTATAAAGCATATGGTTTACTCTTTCAAATTAGGAAAAGGTAACTCTAAACTATCACAAAAACTCAAAAATATAATAAAGAAGTACTTACCTTTTGTTATATGAAATTAGTTTTATAATATTTATGGTTTATTTATAAGTATAAATGTATGGGTATTCAGTTGTTGCTTTAATGAATTTACTATTCATAAAAAAATAAAATAATGTGGATTGCATTCATAGTATATTTGTTTATTTTATCAATTGTTAACACCAATGTGAAAAGCACTTGACAATCCAATAATTGTTTATAATTTCTCGTCAATTAAAAACTTAAAAATGTGAGTATTATGTTCTCCATCTCAAGAAGAAGATAATAGATAACAATATTTTAAGTACAACAAATAAGATTCATTATTATTTTCTAATTACAAATATGTTGTTAGTATATGGATAATTATGAATTGCAATTGATTTCATTTTCTTGCTTAATTAATTATTTTTAGTGAGTTAGAAAAGAATATTTCATAGATAAGAAAACTGATGAAGTGTAGCATGAATGGTGTAACTATATATCAAAATTTATATAATAAAAATAAAGAGTCTGCATTATGTTATATAATGTCCTTTTTATATTGACATAAATTCAACATATAATATTTAGATAAGTCTAAATATTTTTCCTTGATTTCATGTGGATCATGTGTTATCATCTAAATATTTAAATCGAATAGCTGAAAGCATGAGAATAATGATTTGTCAAGAAGTTAGTTGTTAATGCATATAGATATATTGTTAAACTTAACAAAACGGATGTTTTGTACAACTATGAAATATAACTTGACAAAAATGATATTTCATCAAGCTAAATGCAATATTTGTCTAATTTAGCTTGATAAAGATAACTTTTTTCATTAAAAAATATAATTTTTGTCAAATTTCATCAAGTTAATGCATGTAAGGACAAAATATATTATTAAACTTAGCAAAATGGACGTTTTGTACAAATTATGAAATATAACTTGACAAAAAATGATATTTTAAGCAAGCTAAATGTAATATTTGTCTATTTTAGCTTGATAAAGATGATATTTTTTGTTAAAAAAATATAATCTTTGTTAAATTTCATTAAATTTAAAATTAAATTTTGTTAAATTTTATGTTAACTTAAAAAAGATGATGTTTTTATGTTAAAAAACACAATCTTTGTCAAATTAAACTTTATCAAATTTTATGTTAACTTGATAAAGATAACGTTTTTATGTTAAAAAATGTAGTCTTTATGATTTTATCATATTTAAAATTTTAATCATCAAGTTTTTTGTTAACTTGACATAGCTGATGTTTTTATGTTAAAAAAACATAATATTTGTCAAGTTGGACTTTGTCAAAATTTATGTTAACTTGATAAAGTTGATGTTTTTATGTTAAAAAATATAATATTTGTCAAGTTGAACTTTATCAAAATTTATGTTAACTAGACAAAAATGACATTTTTATTAAGTTAAATGCAATATTTGTCTAATTTAACTTGACAAAGATGATTTTATTTTAAAAATACAAAGTTTGTCAATATGCTTTCAAATTTAAAATTTTAATTATGTTAACCATAACACTTTTATCTTAAAAAATTCAGTATTTGTCTAATACTTTCTTAAATTGAAATAAATAATTATCTAAATTAAAAAAATAATTATAACATTTTAATATATAATCTTTTAGTTAAAGGCTATTAGATACAATGTCGTTAACATTATATATATTCTTCAATCTTACAAATAAAATAAATGTCTATCATTTAAAACATAAATCTTTGTATTATATGAAATTCTAAAATTTAATCTCTATTTTAATTCACAAAAAATTAATCCCTCAATTATTTCAATTTAACAATCTCAGTCCTATTGTAAACAATGTCAATTTATCATCGTTAAAATCGATAACATAGATTTTGACTTGTTAATATATACGTTGACCAGATTTGTGTGGCTGGTAAAAAAATTTAATGCCACATGACCAAAAAAAATTTATT
The DNA here is from genome assembly GCF_047325235.1 of Durio zibethinus. Lineage (NCBI taxonomy): Eukaryota > Viridiplantae > Streptophyta > Magnoliopsida > Malvales > Malvaceae > Durio > Durio zibethinus. The sequence goes on along the minus strand of NC_143174.1, from coordinate 7,109,776 downwards.
TGGATTTAATAATCTTAGTTTAATTATTAATTCCATTTAAATTTTTTTGTTAAAAATGCTGATGTAGCATTTGATATGATGATATGTCTATAAACTTTTCCTATATGGCATTTTGATTGGTGTATATTTAAATGGCATGTTGCATGGCTTGACCTTTAATCCACATCAGATTTAAACTTTTTTAATTTTTTACAAAAATCTTATGATAACTAAATTAAAAGAAGTTATTGCTAAAGAATAAATAAACCCAGATTCTGACATTATACAAACCTGATTTCGATAACGCCATCATACTAACCATTGTCATTGATATCAGTCATCATGCACTAACATTGAATGTCTCTAAAATTTATTTGAAATCTCTCTTTAATCTCATTTACGATTCATTGACTTAGATTTTTCCCTTTTTTTCCACGAAAAACCAAAAAAAATTAAATCCTAAAAACTTAGATCAACTAACATCACCACCTGCAATGCTCACCAAACTTTCTTCAAGTCTTCCCTTCACCCTCTAATTGGTTTTTCATGTTAGGATTTGAAAAATAATTTCTAAAACCTCTTAAATCCAAAAACTTTCAAAGTTCTAACTTTTATCAACTTTCACCAAACTTTTTTCAAACTTGGTAGCTAAATACACAACTAAAAATAAATCTAACCATAATTTTCACTTAGCCATAATATATACAAAATAAGAAAAACATACACAATATAGCTAGGATCAAATCTTTAGGTACAACAATGGATAATCCTGTGATTGTTAGGTATTTGACTACAATTTGGATGATATGATTTGGGACATGAGATTTAGTTTAAAACTCATTTGGATTTTGACCCAAATAAAAAAAAAAAAGTGAGAGGGATTTAAGAGTGATATTAAGTTTTACTGAGAATTTAGAGGAAAAAGGTTAGAGTTAGTTTAGATGAGAATTAAGAGTTTGGAAAAGTGATGCCTAGCTATGTCTTTATAAAAGAATAGATGAGACATGGAAAATAACCTATTGTTCAATTTGAGTTCATTAATTAGAAGAAGAATGGGTTTTTTTTTTTCTTATGTTGGAGTTGCAAAACAGTTTGATAAGACAATGAGAGCAAAGAGATTGCATTTGAGTTTCAATTTGAATGTTTGATTTCATTTGTTTCTAATTTCAAACTAATTTTATTTTATTTTTAGTTAATCATATTTATAAAAAATAAAATTAAATGATTTATGTTTATGAAAAAAAAATTAAAATATGATGTTCCATTGATTTTAATTTGATGTGGCAATAAATTAAATGATTTAGGTTTAAGAAAAAAAGAAATAAAATATCAAAATATGATATGCCATTGATTTTAGTTTGATGTGGCATTTTTTTATCCACATCATCCTTAAAAACAACCTCAACAAATCAATATGTTATGTCAGTCAAGTCAACATACACATCAATAAGTCAATTGTAACATAATCAATTTTAACAATGAAAATTTGACATTTATGATTGGACTGGAATTATAAAATCAAAATAGGAAGGACTAAATTTGTATAAATTATAGTAGAATGACTAAATTTTAAATTTTTGTATAGTACAAGAATCTCTAACATAATTTGACTAAAATTTTAATTATGTTAACTGCGTCTTTTTTGTCTTAATAAACCCAATATCTATCTAATACTTTTTTAAATTGAAATAAGTAATTATATAAATTTTAAAAAATAATTATAACATTCCAACATATAATCTTTTAGTTAAAGACTATAAGATACAATATCGTCCATATTATATATATTCTTCAATATTACAAATAAAATACAATGTTCATCATTTAAAACAGCTACATCTGTCCTAAAAGAGAAAAACTAAATGATGGTTGATAAGCATTATATTGATCCAATGCTTTCATATGTAATCTTTTTTAAATTCATTTAATAGAGTAAAGAAGAAATCAATATTAAATGTATCCTTCAAGATATATTTTTTAGCAGATAGTATTTTATCTTAGGAAAATTCATTTAGTTGCATGATTTCATTAAAAAATGACATCTACCTATCACTTCCCTTAGCTTTTTTCTTGAAAAATGACAAAATGCCCTTAATTCTTTATGCTACCTCACAATATGCAACCCCAATATCACCTGTTTTCTCTATTAACTTAGCTAAGCTATTAAAGCACCTAGAACTTTTCTTGCCTAACAATATTTTACTTATGGTAGGGATTGTGGCACAAACTGAACTTTTAATTTCATCATCATCTATTCCTTCCTCATCATGATCAATGTCAGGCTCATCTTCATTAAATCTAAAGTCAACATCATCATTATGAAATAATTTCATAGTATCAACTATAATTTTAACTTTAGCTTCAGTTGCTCTATCTAGATCAAATATCTTCATAAAATCATCAAAGTGAGAAATATTTATTCCTCTAACCTTTAGCATGGAGGTAAGTATACAAGAAGTTAAATTAAAGAGATTTAATTATATGTATAAAATATTTTGATAAGAAATGAGTAATCAAAGTAAATTCTACTTGAATGTTAACTACTTATCCAAACCCACTAATAAAATACATCCTTGTGGTGCAATTAAACATTTATCATTATCATTCCAACCAAATTCACTTCTGATGGCTATCATATCACAAATATATTATATTGTCTCTTCAATAACTTGAAATTTGACTCAAAGTGTGGATTTGCCTCATTTAGTTATTAGTAAAGAATTTTGGCCTCCAACATCTTTTTCAATTGTCCTAGATACTCTGAATGTTTCTTTTTTAGCTTTTCATCAAGGATCATCTACCAATACATGTAGGCATTGGATAAGTGTGACATCCTCAATCTTTATCTATGTGTGATTACCAAAAGTTTATTTTCTTCTTGTATTTGTACTTTTTATGTTCACAACGGATGATGACATGTTGATATCTTAATAATCTTATTAGACATGATGCAATAAATGTATATCACATCAAAAACCAATAAAGATAAACCAGTAATTAGAAAGGAAAGAAAACCAATAGACATAGTAACAAAACAAATATTATTACAAACAATAGTTAAATACACCATATCATAAAAAGTATATTAAACAATAGAAGAAATACATCACATATTGAAAAAAATAAAACAAATATAGCAAACAAATAGTACACTTAACATATCGTACACTCAATAATGTCAGAATCAAACAAAAAAAATTAAACAAGTTATCATTAACCATTAAATTGTAACTAAGATGTAAACATTTCCTCTATTAGTTTGGCTTTAAACCTAATCTAGATATCACTTAGGTCAACATGCCTAATCAAAATTTAATGAGCATTACCTTTTACTTTGCTACTGTTCATTTCACCAACATCACTTTTAATAGGGTCAATTAACATTTCAAATCTAATTAAATTATAATAAAGGCAGCAAGCACAAATAATTCTACATTATATTTTAATTGGATAAAATGATTTCTCTTAAAATGACCTATCTAGCTTTTAATATACCCAAATATCTATCAATAGAATTTTTTGATTGAGGGTATTTCATATTAAAGTATTTCTAAAGTGTCATAGGTTGGTGTCCTACCTTCTAATCATTCAAGTGATATCTTTAACCTCTATAAAGCACCAAAAAATCTTTTCCATTTATGTATTTAGCATTACATAAATAGTAGAAACTCAATCCAGTGTCATAATGCATTAATGTACATTTTAAAAATGTGTTCCATAGCACAACTAAAACCAAAATATGAAAACTAATACCTTATAGGATCTTTAAACTATTTCTAAGTGTAATGGCATCCTTAAGCACTCTACCATCTACTGCAAAAACATTCCCATCTTGGTATAACATAAATGAATTACATGTCTGATGTGCAAACACCAAAAACATTTATGGCAATTTCATTTTTCCTAGACTTATATTTAGGCCAGTCAATTAAATTTACATTCACCCTTATATAAAATGGCACCCAAACAACTCTAAATCCAAAAACTCTAATTAATACATTCATACATTATACAAAATTGAGATTTATTAATATTTATTCATAGAAAGTAATGACTAATGCATTACCTTAAACTACTTCCATCTATTATCTGTTGAATTCTCTGCTATCACTTCTGGTTTCTTAAACAACAAAAAATGCAATCTCAAAATAGATTTCAATATAGCATGAAATTGCCTACTAATTGTCTCTCCAAATTTGGTTACTTGATGTTTTATAACCTTATTTTTTTTATAATGGGCAATGATATAAAATAAGCTAATAACAATTTCTACTAATGACATATTTCTAAATGCCTTTAATCCTTATTGTGTTTAAAACAACTTATATAATTTTGCAAAAGCTATCCTCTCCATTTTACAATTATCGACACTCTGTATATCATTCTTAAAGATCATTTTGTTTAAGTTCAATGATCTAATCTAATGTCATTAAGAGTTTCATCAACATAAAAGATTGTCTTTTTTCAAGTTTCTTAACAACTAACATCATAGTAACAATAAGTAATAATTGAAACATACTTTTCATCTAGTTCATTTATAAAATAAGTACTGCTACCAATTTTATCTTTTTTTTCTAATTGATAAACAAGCCATAATTTTTTATAAGAAAATTTTTTGTTAATGTAGAAATCATGTGTTGAAAGTAATAATGTACATTTGTTAGATCAAAATCTAAGCCACATACAACAAATAAACAATAAGAAAAAAGATTGTGTATATCAAAATTTATACCAAATCGAACAAATAACAAATAAAAAAGAACATATATGATAGATCAATAACTTTTAAATTAAGATCTAACCCACATTTAGTAATATAGCAAGAAGACATCTAAAGTGAACAAATAATACAAAAACTCAAAAATAAGCTAAACTAATCCAAATGAAGATAAAATCACAAAGCTGGAAGGTTATGTTGTGTGAAATAGAAAGGTTGGGATTTAAAGTTTAACTATAGCTCTAGGTTTGGCAAAACAGATAACTATACAATAATAAAATATGAGAATAATAAAAAATATGATCATTGCGAGGTGATAATTGAATAATTACTATGTTTTATCAATGATTACGTTTTCATAATAAGAAACATTGTTGATATAGAGATATATAGTATTTATTTTGGTTTTAACTATGTTTTATATGTAAAAAATATTATCAGCTTCAAGTGATCAATTATTATGATTTATCAATGACTACATTTTGATAATAAGAAATTATCAATGACTACATTTTGATAATAAGAAATGTAGTCATTAATATAAAGAAATATAAACAAAATTTTTGTTTTATTAATTACTACGTTTTTTAGTTATAAAACATCGTTAAAACCAAAATAAATTTTAGTTTATACTAACTCTACCGACAACAAGTACGTTTTTATGTTAAAAAAATTTATATTTTATCAATTGCTACATTTTCATACTAAGAAACATTGTTGATATTAAAAATAGAAATTTTATTTTATTATTATTTTCTACAATCAACTACATTTCATATGTTAAAAACATAATATTTTCGAAACTATAAAAATTTAAAATTCTAATTTTGAAATAATATATTATGTTTTCCTTTTAAAAATGTTGTTTTTATTATAATTAATTTTTTCATAACATATTATAACATATAACTATGTTTCTAATATAATAACATTGTATAAATAAAAAAATTTATTTATTCAGATTTTTTTATAGAAGATAAACTATGTTTATAATTTAGAAATGTTGTTTTTCTAAAACTATATCAGTTAAAAATAAATATTTAAATTTATAAAAATTTAAATACACATAGTTATCATCAGGAATCCAATCATATGGCTAGAAATATAACTATACATGTCAAAATGCGTCTCGATTTATCATGCGATTATGTTAATTTTCAAGGGTAAAATAGATTGTAAAATTATTATTAAGTGCAGAAGTCAAATAAATTTTATATTCCATCAAGAATCTTAAAAAACCTAAGGGAGAGGTGAGTTTGTGATTTAGGGTTATCACCTTTTTTTTTTGACACTTTGAAAATCTAAAAAAAAAAAAATCTAGAAATTAGATTCTATGAACCAAACTAAGGAATCAAATTATAAAAAGTAAGATTTTAGCCAGTAATCTAACATTCTTCTGAACCAAATGCCAACTTAAGGTGAAGAAATAATTTTAAGGATTTTGCCAAATTGTTAAAGAAATCTTAAAAGTTATTTTCAATATTTAAACATTAAATTTTAATAAAAGATCATTAAAACTAGGCCCTCAGGATAATTTGAAATTAGTTGGTATAGTCTTTCGGATGCGTGGATGGGGATATTATAACATTTTTCATATGTAACTGAATTCTCAAATTTAATTTTGAAATATAGACCAAAACGTATTTTTTTAGAAGTCTGAGTCAAGTTTAAGATATCTATAAAAAAATAATTCCAATAAGTGACCAATTATAGTTAGATAAAAAATATTTGTGACAACTTCTATATTTATGTCTAGCGATAAATTTACAGACTTATACGTTATAACAAACATATATATTTATATTTGTACATTTTTTATAGTAATAAAATGTTATTTAGGTATTTCATTATATTTCTAAATGTATACAAAAATTAAATAAATTTCCATTTAATCATATAATAAATATTTTTACGATAGTTACAGATGATCATATATGATTTAGATTTAAATACAAGTTATTTTATGATTAAATAAATGGGTTTATAGTCAATAAATAAAGGTTAAATGCCTAATTTAGGATTAAAAGTTTGGGTGGTTGCTTAATTATGGATTTCAACTTTAATTTAGTTTAATGTAGGATATAACGTTTTCTAATTTATTCAAATAAGGACTAAATTATGGCTGTGGTTTACACGCACCATTAAGTTTACTTTCCATTAATATTTTTCATTAATACCATTAATTCTAACGAAAAAAATAAAAATTGATCACAATAACAATTGATAATCAATAGGGAGGCAAGAAGCAAAATTAAACACAACAACAACTAGTCTCGAACAATCAAGCAAGAGAGGCTAGACAGTAGTAATTCACAATCAATGGCCATTGAAAAATTAGAAAAGTGGGCAAAGTTTTTGAATCTTTGAAGGGGTAAAAAAATACATAGTAAATCTATTGTTCTGAGAAGTTTTTTGGGTTAAAAAAAATTTTTTTGTTAAGCAATCAACAAAGTAAATTCATCAACAAGATTAGCAATTAGCAACTAGCCTTAAATGAGTAATTGATCTAACAATGGGGTTTAAATACATAGAAGCAACCACAGCAACAAGATTCTAGAATTCATCAACAAGGATTTTTTTGGGTTTGATTCTTTTTGGAAATTTCTCAACAAGGGCTTTTTCTAGGTTTGATTCTTTTTGAGGTTGTTTTTTTGTTTGATTCTTTTTAAGAATGTCTCATTAAGGGGTTTTTCTAGGTTTGATTCTTTTTAAAAAATTTTTAGCAAGGGGTTTTTTTGGGTTTTATTTTTTTTAGAAATTTTTGGGTTTTTAAACATGGTTAGAAAAAGGATGAGGTGTTGATCAATTGGCAACACAATGAACGACGAATGGCGTTGGATTCTGACGGTGAGATTTCATGATTCTTGAACTTTTTATTTTTTGGGTTGTAGTTGGGTTCTGATTTGAGGATTTAAAAAGAAAAGAACACAGAAGAAGGGTTGAACCAGAAATTCTAGTTTCAGTTACGAAAAAACTATGCTGCTAGGGAAGGACGAAGATCAACAGTGGTCATTAGTGACAAGATCGATAAAAGAAGAGCTTGATTTTTGAGTGTTTGTTCTTCGATTACAAAGAATATGGAGAAGGCAGAGTTTACTTGAGAAAAGAAGTTGGAAAAGATAAAGTTTGTGACTATTTTTATTGTTTATTATATTGCAGAATAGTGATTCACGTTTTTTTTTTTTTTGCGCGTGTAAGCCACAATCATAGCAGAAAGTCTTATTTGAACAAATTCAAAAACGTTACATCATATATTGAATTAAATTAAAGTTGAGATCCTTAATTGAAAATCACACAAACATTAGATCCTTAATCGAACATTTAGCCATAAAAAAAGTTGGGCATTTTATTTAGCTTTATATCGGAGTAAAGTCATCTGTTCATTTATCTTGATCATATGTGGATTTACTAATATAGTGTGTTTACATTGAACTGGAACATAAATGAGATTTAATTAACTCTTAAATAAATGTCAAACATATTAAATCTCATAGGCATTAATTTTGCTTCAATTTTAATCACTAATTAATTATAATATCATTTTGTATATATTTATTCGTTTGAATTACTAATGGTGGGACTTAATTGCAAGTCAATAAACCTACTAATTTAGTGAAAATGTTTATAAATAGTGAAAGTTATGAATTAACGTTATGAAATTTGTATAATATATCTTTTGATCGGTTCTCGGTACTTAATCATTGAATCTCTAGCCAAAGTGTGCCAACAATAATTATGAATTATGTTTTGTATTAAGGTTTTGTTTATTTCATAAAGAATGACTTTTAAAAAATATTTTTTAGAAAATGTTTATATTTCCTAAATTAAAAGAGATTTTTTGTTATTTAGATGAGTTAATGAAAAATATTTTTCGTTGTTTGGTTCTTTTTTGAAAAATTATTTTTAAATAATATTAATATAACTATTAAAATATAAAAAATTATTTATTATTAAAATATATTGAAATTTTTTATTATTAAAATTATTAATATTAAAAAATAATTATATTTTAATAATAATATTTAATATTAAAATATTATGTTAATATAAAAAATACTTAAAATAAAACTATTTATTATTCTTTATATTATTTATTAATATATTATAATAATATTTATTAATAATATTTATTAATATATATTAATAGTATATTATTTATTAATAATATATTGTTATAATATTTATTAAATAAATTAATATTATTTATTAATAGTATATTATTTATTCATATAATATTATTTATTTATTAATATAATTTTATTTATAAGTAAAATTATATTCAAAAGTATTAATAAATGGGTTTATTCATCGGTAATTTTCTTTTCAAAAAATATCTTTTTTTTTTCAAATCTATAAGATAATTTTTAAAAAAATAATCTCATTTTTTATTGATTAATAAATTTTTTTTTGTTAATCAATTAATTTTTTATCAAATAAATATCTAAAAATATAAAAATAATTTTTCGTGAAACAAATAGAGCTTAAGATTATTGAAATGATCATTATGAAAAATCAATAATGTCAAGCTATAAGGAATAATTAAACTGATTGGATAGTTGAGATATTAATTTAAGTACGATAAGTACAAAGGATTGCTAAGTAAAAATAATCATTGTGGCAACGGTACGGTATCAAACAATTATGATATCAATTGGGCTAATTAATTTTAGGACTCAATTATTGGAAGTCCAAAACACATTTACCCTAAGATCTCCGAGATAACCAGTTAAACTTAATTGCACGTGGTTAAATCTTAACGAGGTGAAAAATGAAATTGCCCAAATTGTAAAATCAAATGCCTAAAAAGCATTTAGAGCAAGTGGGATGTTGTTAGGGATTTATGCTTTACAAATCACATTTCTTCCAATTGTTTTGGAAACAAAATCAGGAGAATAAAAGACAAGACAGATAATGTTTTAAAAGGAAATAGATAAAAAAATAAGGGGTATTGTTCATTCTATCTTTTAATAAATTAGTTTTAGACTTATTTTTGGAGTTTGGTCTTTGTATTAAAAGAGATTTTTTTTTTAGTTTGGTTTTGATATTATTAAAAGAGAAAATCAAGAGGGCAAAGGAGATAGATTGCGAAATCAATAACTTTTAAAAGAAAATTTCCGAAAATATGTAATTTTATTAATTCTTTGTTAATATGCAAGTGATATTATTTAACCCAATATTTTCCACAATTGTATTTGTTTAAATTAAATTTTAAAATGGACACCATCACAAACCTACATAATTTTCAAGCTAAATACCGCAATAATGTATACATGTAAAGAAAAAAAAAATCAAACCCATTAAAATATCCCTAAATTTTTTTCCTTGTCAAATTTTCCTTATCATTAAAAAAATATTGTTCATCTCATTTATTAGATTAAGATTGCATTAACTGGCTCTAATTGGAAATAAGAATAATAATATTATTGTTTGTAAATAATACAAACTTTAAAGACAATAATTTTATGTGTCTTAATCATAATTATTTCAATCACTGTATTTTTGGACTCTTTCTCATTTCTCATTATATGTTAAGGTAATGTTTGGCACATAATACCATTAATAGGATATGATGATAATAATTTTATATTATGTTTGATTTATATCTAAGAAAAATATAAGATTATAAGGAAAATTAATCATTCTCTTGGGATAGGATGATTTTATCCTTCCAAAGTGAAGAGAATTATTTTTAATTAATGGGATTGAATTTACATGTCCTTTTATATTATTAAACATTACATTAATAATTTAAATTATATAAATTTTGAGAAATGATAATTTTGACTAATAAATAAATTATTCTATCATAATATTTATACACATCAAATATAAGATATGATGATATTATTTAATATTATTTTATTCATAATATTATCTTATTCTATTCTATCATAATCTTATATACCAAACATAAGAGTATTACATAGTAAAAATAAAGATAATCATGTTTTTCATTTAAATTTTGATATCTTATAATGTTAAATTTCCATACATGTTAATTCGATACACCCGAAGTCTTCTTAATTAAACTATAGCTTACATGACATTTTTTTGGTAATTATGTTGGATTTAAATTTTATTATTAAAATTAAAAAATTTAATATTTTATCAATAAATCATATGACTATTGACTACGTACATGACATCTTTTATTAATCTTCACAAAATTCTCTTGGGATGGACCCTATCGACTGTGACTGTATTTGGATTTTCTGGCCACATGCATTATTTGTCCTAGTCATTTATCATTGAACTAGCTAGCTGCAATAATTTGGCAATGAAAAAACTCCCAATCGACATTGTTTGGCTTCTTTTACATTTTCAGTCTCTTCATCTAACCTTTGAAAGAGATTATATAAATTTACATGATTGTAGCTTTATGTTCGGGAAGATGTAGCCCAAGGCAAGCCCTTTCATTTTCATTCCAGCCTTGCCTGAGGGGAAAAAAAGAGGGATGGTTTTGGGTGTCTCTTTCTATAGGAAACATACAACACTAAAAAGTCCCAGCAGCATTGCAGAAACCAGAAAGCATGTTTCTCTTTTCCCTGTGAAATTACCAGAAGTTACACCTTGACCTTGGTGAAATCTGCCACTCACTTTCACTTTCACATGGCTAAAATTTTCCTGCTGCCATGCCATAAAAGTAGAAAAAGAAAAGGTATTCGATCTTGCAGGCTTCTAGCTGGAACACTTGGTCATTGTCCTCTTTTGTTTGTTCCACCTTGGTAAAAGTGGATTCCAATTTTCATGTAGTATTTAATAACCAATTAGTTTATTATTAATTAATAGATTCCATGAAGTTTAGGCACAAGGTCCAAAATATTTGCTTGTTAACGGCAAAAGTTCCATTCTTTGTTTCTTTTGAAAATTGTGATTCTTGGCAATGGTAGACCACATACTTCCTCAATGTAGACAATTTAATAATACAGAATGCATGTGTTAAGGGCTTCATGCCCGTAACGTCCACACAATGGACTGTCAACATTTTTCTAATTAATTTTGAATTTTCTGTATAAAAATTCTCTTTCTGCTAATCCATACAGTTATTGCTGACTTTATTTAGGGCTTAGGGTCCGTTTTGCTGATGGAAACTATTAGACGTCTAACCAATAATTGAGCAATCGATTAATAAATTGCTGAACTTTTAATTATAATCATCAAGATTTAAATCTTGATAATGTCAGTATCAATAAACAATCATAAATCTATTTTTCTGTTGATTGAAAATGATAAGCATTTTATACAAGAAAAGAGCTCAATTTTTTTTTTTTATTATTTGAGTTTTAACTGTCCCTTTCTCATTTGTAAATTTGATGAATGCTATTGATTAGTAGACTTGTATGTAACTTCAAATTTAAAAGAAAGGTATAAACTTAAAAAAGAAATGTTGCACAAAGTCTCAAGGAAGAAAAAATTTTATTTGAAATTATTATTGCTATTACAATGGACAAATATCTATAAGCTATTTGATGAAAATGCAAAGAAGGTAAAACAAAAAGCATAATTTATTACATTTTATACACATATTGCAAATGTATATTAGCATTTGGAATTGCACATAACATAGAAGATAATAAAGAATTTAATCTTGTATATATATAGCTAAAACTAGTGGTTAATTACTATTCTCTTTTGTTTAGGTGAATTAAAGCATATGATCTCCTTCAAAGGAAGGAATTGAGATACAAAAATCTATCCACCAGCCCACCTTTTCTTAATTTTCATTTTTTTTTTTGTTATATAAGGAGGGTAAAATCCTAGTACAAGAAAGAAGAAGGGAGAGAGGATTGGTTCGAAATTAAAATTAGGCTCTTCCTCAAGCGCTTTTATCCACTAAACTAAAAATTTGAGGACACCTTTTCTTAATTTTCAATATTTCATCTCAATTCTCAAATCTCAACCATGCATAAAAAGAAAAAAAACACCCACTTTAAGCCATCATGCTTCGTTTCTTTTTATTTTAAATAAAAGTTCGGTTTCTTTTATGGTTATACATTCCGATGTTTGGGATCTGTTCAAAATTAATATTTTGGGTGAATTGCGTTTATTTGTTATTTTTATTGATGATTGTATAAGAATAACTTTTAATGAAATCTTAAAATGAGATGAATTTGTTATTTCATAAATTCCAAAAAATAGTTCATACTTGGTGACAATGGAGGAGAATATCATGGTTTTGAGAGCTTCAGCATTATTTTGAAGCACATGGAATTATGCATCAAACTATATTATGTCATTTAGGATGTGTTAAACAATCCGAATTCAAAAGGAGATAAAAATAATTATATTGTGTAAATAATATAAAATTAATATAATATTATAAATAATTTTTAAATTATAATAAAATATTTAATATATTTTAATTTAAAAAATTTGCAATGTAATATTTAAATAAATAATTAATTAATGTGATATTTAAAAAATTATTTATCTGTCATATGTGATAATTTAAAATTAATCATGTTATAAGATGAATATCATATGAGTTAATAAGTTAATACTTCAAATATTATACTAAAAATTTTTAAAATTTAAATATCACAATAAATATTTTATTTTAATTAAAAATTATTTCTGATACTAATCTTATAAATTTAAAGATAAAAGTTTAATACATATATATTTGTTCGTTCACAAGAATATATTTTACAAAAATTTATCATTTTTATATGGTGATAACCTTGTGAATAATTCTCGTGAAGTCCTGCAAGACACATTTGGTTAAAGATTAATTGGACAGTTAACTTTATTTCAAAATTTTGGTTGAACCTATAATGTTAGTTTCCCATAAAAAGAACTAAACCTATAAATGGTAGGAGCATAGCATCGTTATATGTGTTAAAGGCAATTATTGAAAGGGAGCCACTGTAGGCTACTAGGCTAGGCAACAAAGTAATTAAGGCTGTGTCAGACTGAAAAGAAAGAAGTAGATTCATGTCAATAACACGATAACATTAAATTATAAAGTTTTTAAAGCCGATGTGTTTTGACCAAAGGTTTGGAGGGAAAACAAAAAAAAAGAAGAGGTTGAAATGGAAAATATAAACTCGTCAAATAATTGCCTCAGCTGATTAGTCTTGCTCAAATTGACTTTTGGAAGTGCACGGTCGATGAAAAAGGGAATAGGTATTGGTTTCGAATAAGACTTTTATGTTCTTTCAAAACTTTTTTAATCATTAACTCAAGAATCCAATTTTGACTTATTTTAATCCTATTCTTATGCATAGCTTTTGTATTTTTTCTTATTTTTAGTAGGAGTTGGGAATTTTTTTTTAATTTTTAATCTATTTTTGAATCCTTTTATATATATATATTTAAAAAAATATTATGTATATAAATTTTTTAAAATTTATATCTTTTAAATATCAATACTAATATCATATCAATTGATTCAATAATATATCTTGATAAACATGTAAATATATTTGTGAAAGAAAAAAAAAAAGACAACCTTCACGTGACAAATCTGCAGTAGCAAAGGGTGTTTTTGAGGGTGGAAATGTGGGCATGCATGATCAGAGATTGACAATGGCCAAGAAACGCCTAACTCGGTATAGGAAACAAAGATATACAGAAGACCCGTGAATGAGTAACTTTTCTTCATGGCTAGGCAGGCGGGCGGGCTTCTATGGAAATAGCTGATTACCAACCGGATATGAATTTCTTTCTTGAACAGATGATCTATCTAGCTATAGCTCAATATAATAACCAAAAACCACATAAGGGCCATATTATATATATCCCCGGCCTTTTACATCTAACAAATTAAACAAGATTATTATTAATTAATCCATTATAACACTTGACTATCTAATGATAATGGATATTTACGTATCATGCCCAACATCTAATATAAGAAATATTATTGTCTCTAAGGGGATGCTTTAGAGTTTAGAAATGTGAGATAATAACTATTGACTTGGGTGATCAAATATCTCAAAAGTTTGAGTTAATTGAAAATTTAGAAGAACCCTAGTATCATATCTAAGTTCTAAAATACTTTTTGATCAAGTGCAAATAGGATAATCAATGAACGATTTACATGAGGATCCAAATGGTAAAAGAATTCAAGTTTAAAAAAGATTAAAGAAACATTTTAATAGTTCAATTACTAGTACATCAATTTTTATTTAAAGAAAAATATTCGAATTTTCCTTCTCTAAATAAAAAAAAAAATATTGCATATATGGTTCATTGGATAAGAAGATACTAGGTGAAAAAAAAATATATATAAAAGGAGTGATGGTTCCATAATTTAAACTCAAGACATCAATATTGATATCATATATCAAATTGAGTGATTAATTATCACAAAATTAAATTAAAATTTTAACAAAATAAAAATCTTCATATGCAAATAAGATTGGTCATTGTCATATGAGTAGAGTCGACTTGATTAGATAAAGACAATGTCATGTGACTTGTGAGTTATCTATCTATTTTGGTTTTAAAGCCAAAATTGTTAGGTAATGGAAGGTGTGGATAAAGGGGGGGACCATTTGAATGCTTTGGGTCATTTATATATCCATATTAATTTGGTGGTGCATGACATGATGTGACCATTATTTTCCTTTTAGGTAATCTACAAGGCTAAAAGTCTTCCAAAGCTTTAATTGCGCTTTCTATTTTCCAACGAGATACTTGAGTCCATTTGTTGCAAGTTACATCATTTTAACCATAATTTGGAAGAAAGTTGGATGTTGTCGAAGATTAGTAAAACACTTTCATTGAATTTTGGATCTTTTTCACTTCCTACAAATATAATTCAATAATGATGAAAGGGATATTTTGTAAGTTTTGTTTATAATACCAATTTGAGCCTTTTTTTTTTTTTTAAACGAACTCAAGGCTTAAACCGAAATTAAGAAAAGAAAATCTACAAGCGCATGTTAGAAATTACCCTTTGAAAAAAATAAATAAATCAATTGGATTAAACGTCATATTTAATGAGTCATGTTTTTAGAATTGTTTTAATTTTTGACATATTATTTGACAAAGTGAAATGAAGGTTTTGAAAGGAAAATTATTTGACAATAAAATTTTTAAAATTTACAAATTAATTTATCAAAGTGTCTTATTAAAAAATGTTTCTAAAAATTAATAAATAGATATGTGGCAATTATATATAATACCCTTTGTAGAATTTAAAATTTTTTATTTTGGATGTATAAAATAATAATTCTAGTTTGAATAGAAATGTTAAGTTTGAATTAAATTATAATAATAGTATTTTTTATACATTATTTGATCTTAAATAAAATAAATGTTAATCAAATTTACTTTTACAAATAAAAAAAAAAAAACATTGTCAAGATCCCAACGAAAAGATAATCATTGTGTAATTTAACAATAACAAACTTAAAAGAGTTGCCCCAAATGGATAGCTACTAATTAAAACTTAAAACTTTAATTTCGAGATTTTGAGCTTAAATTTTGAGTAAGAGGCATGAAATTTGTAAAAAAAAAAAAAATGTTACTTTACATTGTATAAACTTAAAAAACAATGAGTTTCTATAAATACTCAAAAGAGCAACTCAAAATCTAATTTGTTGGTTGAAAAATGAGACTCCGTTTGATTTATACCTTTTAGTAATACCTTTTTCTATTTATTTTTTTTATTCCAATAAAAAAATCAACCAAAATAATAATAGAGCTATGTGGATGATATATGCCTTTAATTTAATTTCTTGATGGGCCTATCTTGGTCCTTTTTTATCCCCCTTGAGGCCCAACTTGGAAATGGAAAACGGGAATGAATGAAATCCATGAAAACTGAAAAAAAGAAACAAGTCTAGCCTTGAACGGTTTCTAACTGTCCATATCTCCACCAACCAACGGTTGCAATTCCATCTCACAAATCTCTTCAAGCACACGCATGAAAAACTTCAACAGGAATCCTATTGGTCTCTTCACAATGCACACGGATCATTACTCTTAAATCTCCCAGCCGTTGATAACCTTTCCAATCCACGGTTCACATTAACCCATTTAAAACCTGTAAAGAAAACCAAAGTCACTCTTTTCCCGCTTTCTCCATGTCTCTCCCTATAAATGAAACCCTTCCTTTCCCTCATTCCTTCATCGTTCAAAAATTTGCTCTACATTTCTGTAAAACGGTTTTAATCAATTTTTTAGAATTAAAATGGCACGGACCAAGCAGACCGCTAGGAAATCAACCGGAGGAAAGGCGCCACGTAAGCAGCTAGCCACAAAAGCCGCTCGCAAGTCGGCTCCAGCAACCGGAGGAGTGAAGAAGCCTCACCGTTTCAGGCCAGGAACCGTGGCCTTGAGAGAAATAAGGAAGTACCAGAAGAGCACGGAGTTATTGATACGGAAACTTCCATTTCAGAGGCTGGTGAGAGAAATCGCTCAAGATTTCAAGACGGATCTGAGGTTCCAGAGCAGCGCCGTGGCTGCCCTTCAAGAAGCAGCAGAGGCGTATCTGGTGGGACTATTTGAGGATACCAATCTTTGTGCTATTCATGCAAAGAGGGTTACTATTATGCCCAAAGATATTCAGCTCGCTAGAAGGATTAGAGGGGAAAGAGCTTAAGCCAGATGTGTTGGTTTAGAATTTGAAGATGTGGGATTTCGCTTAGTCTTTTGCATTTTTTGGTTGTAATGATGTGAAGTGACGAAATCAAATGGGTACTTCTCCCTATTAATCTATCGTTTGACTCAAAACTATTTGTTAATCTGATTTTGAGTTTGAAGTAATTGCCCGTATATTTTGGTTCTTTTTCTTCTAGGATATGTACTCTAATTGTCTACTAAAAAAAAATTTGGGATTGATATGAAGCCTGGTGCCGGGCTTGTTGGCCTGGGATGAGGGACGTTGTCGTTGGTTTCACAGTTCGGAACTCAAATTCTTCTACCGTCTGCTTCTCTCTTCTGCAAAATCTACTAGTGAACTTGGCTTTGGACAGGAGGCAATAATTTCTGAAAGGTGTACGGATAATTTTTTAAATTTAAAAATATCCTAGTAAGTGATAATGGTCGACTTTTTAAAATGCAATTTTTTTAAAAAGTAAATAACTAATTAAATAAGATTATTTGATAGAAATTAAACTTAAGTTATTATTTTGTGTCATTATTATAAGTTGTCTACATATAAAATTACATGTGAATAGATTTTTATCAGATAATCATGAACATCATCCTAACATATTTTATTAGATATATATATCAGATATATTATATCATATATGATTGTATATATCATAATGATTTATTTGGATTGTGTAAATTTTCTGAATAAGAGGGTGTCACTTTAACTAACGCCAACAAAATATACATACATATATATATATATATATATATCTATATATATATATATGTCCTAAAAAAAAAGAATGCGACAAAGTTCCCCGTATGATAGACATAACAAAGAGTAGTGCATCCAGAAGCCATGTATCCATTTCTAAATATGACGTATGAAATTTACAAGTCTTCTGAATTTTCTGGACCATTCTACCTAATTCTGAGCAGCTTCGATCAAAGGACTTGCTTTCTAATGTATGAAATTTTTTGATATATACACAATGAAGCTGAGAAAAATCATACCCAGTTGTTTGGAAGTAAAAACTCATGAAATCTGAAGGAGACCTCCCCTGCAGTGTCTCGCTGTAGTTTGTCATCTGCCTGCTCGCTTGTAACAATGCTCTCATTTGGTTCTTCATGTGGCAGAGGCAGTATTTGATTGTCATTGGGTTGGTGGGCTAATCTAACTTCAGCTGGCAATGGTAACACTGATGGAGAAGGAACCTGAAGCCTGGCACTACCAAAACCTTGGGAAACCAATGATTGATCCCACAACAAGACATGCATAAGAATAGGCACCTTGGCATGTCGGTGTAATGAGAGCTTCTGACTTAGGGAAACAGTATCAAAGCATCGAACAGCTCCTGTTGAAGAAACCATCCATGGAAGAACCTTCTGATTTGATAGTCTTGAGACAACCATCAGCCTACATGCACTCACTGATTCTTTATAGAGGGTGCTGAGTCCCGATCTTGTTGAAGGCACATTTTCATCCCCATCAATAACAGATGATATATAGATGAATCCCTGTCATTACAGACAAAACAATCAGCAAATATAGTAACAAATTTCTTCATATTATCATCTAACTATGGGGTGCAATGCCTGTATAATCCCCTCAAGGCTATTTTCATTCCGACTCTTGGCTTCTATTTTCATAAATCTAACTTTTATGTGCCTTGCTACATTAGGATAACTGTGATCATTGAGATTTTACTAGTTTTCCTTTCCCAAGTATTTCATTATTAAGTAACCTAGAATTCATCCTTTAAGCAAACATTAAGCTAGTTACTAGTATGACAAAAAAAAAGGACGATAATGTCTTCATCTGGATCAATATCATGACCAGTCAGATTTTCTTTCTTTCTTTTGCTAAACTATTGATCAAATTATTTTCTCATAATCATGTTCTTTTATATTTTTAAATTTATATGTATCTAGATTTTATATATGAGAAATATGTTCGTAATATTTTGCATCCCCTTCAAATAAAATCCTAGTTTCACCCTAGAATAGTCACAACCATGGAGTATCAGACAGTTTACCTCTTTTGTGCGGCTAATGGCGAACCCGAGCTTTGTGTCATCCTCTTTTAGTTTGATCTCAATTGCAATTTCTCCTGCAAGTGGGGCATACCATAGACGAACTGCTCGAACAACTCCAATGTCGATCCCATGGTAGTCCTCAAAACCATATAGGCTTGCATTGGCTTGGTTCGATAAGTCAGATAATGATCCAGCATTTACACTAGCTGAGGCTGTCTCTCCAGAGATCTGCTCCAAAAATTAAAGAAGAAAAAAATAGTTCCAATAATCAGATGAACATGAATAATCTTGGCTAGATGGTCAACCTGAGAGAGAGGTATCCTAAGAATTTAGATCAGAGAATTGCCTTGAACCCTATCCCCTTAATGTCCTACATCATGTGATGGAAGGTAAAGCAGAGAGATGTGTGCTTAAGGATACTTCAATTTTTTATTTTGGGCAATCAAACTATTCCATTTATCTGAAAAAACAGTATACCAGTATCTTTAGCATAAGCATCTCATTACATTCTCATTTTCTAGCCTCTTCAACGAGATTTCTATCTGTCCAGAATCTCTAGTGACAAGAATCTTAATCTACTTTTCATCTTGGAGGTGCAGGTAATCCATCCATACTCAATATATGAACCAAGGAAGATGGGCGTAAGTTTACCCATTATAACATGCACATCTTCATATACTGGGTTTGCTACCCAGTCCACAGCTTTACTAGCTGTTCTACTTATCTACTTTATCTTACAATCCTCAAACCTCTGCCATCTATTCTGTATTTCCTTTATGATAGGCAAGATTATACAGTTTCATTTCCTACCGTTAAGATCCATACTCTAATACTATTTTGTAATCATTCTGCACCATAATCTTTATCTTCACTGATTCAGCTAACTCTATTCCTTCTTTTACAGCAATTTCTTCAGCCTCAATACATGTGTTCACATCCACCATCTTCCCTACTCCAAAAAGCTTTCCATCACCATTTCTCACCACACCTATCCCAGCTTCCTTCTGTACTTTGTTAAAAGAGGCATCACAATTTATTGCAATCCCGTCACCTTGGGGACATTCCCATACCTGTTCATGCTGCTGATTAGCCTTTGCACTCTGTCTGATTCCATCCTTTCCCGCTGCAAGTCTCTCCTCCACACATTTATTAATTCTCCTTATTTTCTCTATTGGATCCACCATTTTCTTCTGAAACATTGCCCTACACCTCTCATTCCATATTAGCCAACAACTCATAGCTACCAAAATTGTTATCTCATTATTCTGCATCTTATCACCACTAATAATTTGCAGTATCTTCCCAATCCATCTATCCACAGTCGTTATCTGACTTTTATCTATTTTATATCCCACTTTGATTCCAAACCACACTGTTTCCACCCAATCACAGAGTAGCAGTATGTACCCAATAGTTTCTTCTGCTTTCCCACAACTAATTTCCACATGCTCACCATAGAAAAATTTTAACTTTTGTTGCCACCTGTATCTTCCATATTGCTTTCTACGTAGCCTCATCCACAGTATGAGACGTCGAGGGGCTTCTGTTTCTCAATCTGTCCTCTTTCAGCTTGTGATACCCACACTTTACAGAATACTCTCCATTTTCAGCATCTAGCCATACAACTCTATCCCTTCCCCCATCCTTACAAATAGGAATGGGTAGAATTTCTTTCACTACATCTTCATCAATTCTATTTCTGATGCTTTCTATCCTCCATTCTTCCCTATCTTTATCCATAATATCTGCTATCTTTAAAAGCATCCTCTGCTCATCTTCTGCATATCCTCCAAACAAAGAGAGAAGAGATCCTTTAGATAACCACTTATCTTTCCACGAGCTAATATCTTCACCATTCATTACTTGCCACAACACATTTTCTCGTCCCTCCCTTCATTAAGACTTGCCCATGCCTATGATGCGTTGGCTCCTTGTCTTGCCTCTAAAGAATTACAATGCAGAAAATAAATTCCTTTCATAATTTTTGCCCAGTGTGCTTTGGGTGAATTTAACAATCTCCATCCATGTCTGGCCAATAAAGCTTTATTAAACAAGGACAAATCTTTAAAACCCATTCCACCATTCCCTTTCCTACTTGCCAGCTTAAGCCAGCTTGCCCAATGTATTTTCTTCTCTTCCTGCTGCTGCCCCCACCAAAATTTTGCCATTTCTGCATTGATATCATCATATACCTTCTTGGGTATCTTAAAACACTGCATTGTATACGTCAGGATAGCACAGGCCATTGCTTTGATCAGGACCTCCCTTCCTCCAGTTGATAGCAAAGATTGTTTCCATGCCTGCATTTTACCCATTATCTTTTCCTTGACAAATCTCATTGCTTCACATTTTGTCTTATACCACAAATGATGGCATACCTAAGTATGTTCCAGGGTTAGATGCCACTGCCATCTTCAAAACTTCTGCCAACTCCTTTCGAACCTGCTCAGGAGTATTATTACTAAAAATAATACTAGATTTACTCAAATTTATCAGTTGACCAAATGCATCACAATACTTTTCAATTATACTAAAAATAGCTTCACAGTTTTTCCTATTTGCATTTAAAAAGAAAAGGGAATCATCGGTGAAAAGAAGATTAGTTATGAGAGGACAATCTTTACTTGACACCAAAAGGACTCCTAGACTCAATGGCAGTGTAGATCATCCTAGAAAGGACATCAACTACAAAGAAAAGCAGGTAAGGGGATAAAGGATCACATTGCCTAAGACCTCTAGTAGGAATTATAGCGCTAGATTTCTTACCATCAACAACCAGATTATATGACAGATTATTGGTCCATTTTGTAGTAAATCCCATTTTCGTAAGAACTGCCTCAAGGAAATCTCAATCCACCCTACCATAGGCTTTGTTCATGTCCACCTTTAGAGCCATTTCATACCTACTCCCTTTCTTCCTTATCTTCAGGTAATGGAATACTTCATTAGCCACCAAGATATTGTCCTGAATTTGCCTATTTTCCAAAAAAGCACTCTGATTCTATGTAATCAAACCTCCCATAAGAGGCTTTAGTCTTTTCACCGATATTTTTAACAGCAATAATTCTTTAAACATTGTTCCATGCAGTGCATATAAACATCTACTAATGTATCATGTTCCTTTGTTTTTTTTTTTTTTTTTTTGGCTTTTTAACCATATGTATCACATTGTTAGAACATAGAAAATATTAAAAGGCATGCCGTGAGTGTAAAATGATCAAATGTTAATGTCAGAGGTGAAACAACACCCTAATACTTGATTGAAGAGATGGACTTGCTACAGCTTGTGTTAAAAAGCTTTTGAGGCTAGTGACTGTACCTTAGTAAGCAGGGATTCAGTCTGGATATTCATGAAAACAATGGGGACACCAGAGGCCTGAGATGCATTTAGCCAAGCATTTGCTCGGGCAAGAGTATCCTCCAAGTCGTTGTATCGAGAAGCCACTCGATCAGAAGCTTTTGGAAGGAGAAGAACAGAAAGAAAACAGCTGGCGTTGGGAATTGATAGTACCTGCTGCATCCTCCTCTCCCATGGATATGGGACATATCCATCCTGAAGCCTTGTCGTTGTTAGTTCACTGACCATCCTGGAGTTCCTTGAAGCTGCGAACTCATTATTTAAAATTGCATCAGAAAGTAGAAAGAGTGAAGAAGATTCAAACTTTCATTTTCATCAAGTTATGGGTAGGGGCAGAACATTTATGGACATGTGTGGCATTAGGCAGGGACCATGTAAGCTTATTTAAAACTTTTCCAAGCATGCTTTGTAGGTTACATTCACATTACAACACTATGATTTTGAACATCTTACAACCATTGATGCCAATTCAGGTAAGGAATGGCTAAAGTAAAACAGATGTAGGCTGTCCATAACAACTGCAGGATATTTACTTAAATAGCCAGACAACCAACACCTTTCCTTTTCTGTGTAGACTATCACTTGTCCTGTGGCATTCTGTATACCACTTTAAGGAACAAGGACAACACGTCAAACCCAGTCATGGAATGGGGCAATTATTGAATACAATGTGTGATGAAATGTTAAAAGAAGACAGAAATATCTTAAAAAATATTACAAATCATACTGGCATGCATTAAACCACAACAGTTTGCATCAGGAGAAAGCACCATCTGAGATGGAAAAGAAAAGGTGCTCCTTCCCTTAACAAATGCTGTGATTTGTTGGTACTTGGTAGCAGTTGTCAGCTTGAGGACATCATCCAATCTTTCAAATAACATAAACTAAAATTGTTACAATTGCATTTCTGCAGGCTGTCCCTACTCCCATTCTAAAGCATTAGTTAGGAAGGTAGTCCCTCTACCAATTGCAAACAATTTATCTTCATGCCTTCCATCATTTCAAGGTACAAAATTTTAAGGTATGAAAGATATGACTACAAATAATGAAAGATGATATAATGGTTAAGAAAATTTATAAAAAAGTTGTTTTTATAGAAATGAGTGATGAAGAAGATTTAAAACTAAGACCTAACATGATTTCTTTTTTTGGCCTTTCATACAGTCGACCATAGAGTTATGAGATATAAGGTTTAGTTTGTTATTGTTGCAAGTTGCAAATGAACCAAATATGAACAAACTTTACTATATTTGTAATTTGTTCATATAATTAATGAATCATGAAATGTTATTCGTAATCATTTGTTAAACTTAACAAAGGAACATAAACGAATAAAGACTAAGCTTATTCACGAATTGTTTGTTGAACATTCTTTTAATTTACATTTCCACATTATAAACAAGTTGAAAATAAACAAATTTTGTTACGTTAGTAATATATTTATTTAATTAACGAACTCCAAAATATTGTTCATGATAATTTCCTAAGGTCAATAAACAAACTTAAATAAACAAAATTGAGCATATTCAGTAGTTATTTATCATACGTTATCTTCACTTGATAGAGACTAAAAAGATTTTGATAAATTCCATTTTTGAACATGTAAGCACTTAATTAACCATTGATCTATGCTTTAGGAGACCCAAGACTACTGCAATCCAGCAAAGATCCAACTTAGTTCCCCTTTTTCCTGCTGGGAGCTTAATTTTTTCAAGCTGATATGCTTCCTAGTCTGAACTCTAGAGCCTATCAATGCAACGCAGGTGTGAAAAGTAAAAGCTGGTTTTGACAAGCAGTTCAACTGTCTAATGTTAATCAAGCAAAGCAAGACTTAAGACAATTAACACGTTATTCATATCACGGAGTTGAGTAAAACAAATCTTTAAAAATGATAAATCACCACAAAAAAAGAAAAATAGGCTTCCATTTTTATCGTAACGAGCCTAGAGGGGCTTTGTAATCATGACTAAAGTTTTTTCTAAAATTATCATGTCAAGAATTTCCACTCATAATTATCCTACAATAAATACGACTGACTCCTTTGCCAACCCATGTCAAAATCACGTGTTAGCATTAAAATTATTTTAATTAAACCCATACCAGACGGCGAAAAATTAACGAGGTTTTGTTGTTACCGATTTTGTTATGTAAAATTATGGTTAGCTTATCATTCAAGCTAACAGTGGTTTTTCTTTAAAAACTACTTTTGATTTAATTTTAATGTTAAACAATAAAAATCTAGTTTGTAAAATCAAACAAAATAAGTTTCTAATTTTTTTGGCCAATAAAAGTTCCTAATTAGATTTTTTGTGGTTAATCATAATTTTTTTTGATAAAATAACTTTATTATCCTTATATATGTAATTTTTTTATTATTTTATATATATTTTATTACATATTTTGATTTACTATAATACTTTTTTCAACAATTCTAAATGTAAAATTCATAAACCATAATTTTTTTTTATCTTACTTTTAAACACATTTTTTCAACTCAATATTTTTTTAAATACGATAGCAATAGCAATACCAAACTTTGTTAAAATATTATTTACAACAATAATTTTTTCCATTAAATGTAACAGTTGGGAGTTATGTTGGAAAACCATTGTTTGACAATCAGACGAGCTGATTACTCGTTACTTAAGATGAAAGTAATATAAATAATAAATTTATGAATAATTAGCCAATCAGACTGTCCAAAATTCTGATGTGATATTTCCTTAAATTAAATAAGAGAGAGAACAGTTTAACCACTACTAGTTTCGTTTCAATGCAACTTTTGAAAGTTGCTTTTAATTAAATGAGATTTTTTATTTTTATATATTTATTTTTTGTTTATGTAAAATATAAAAATTATTATATATAATTTTTTATATTTTTATTAAATTTTTATATATAAATTTTTAAAATTTTAATTATGTAATTTTTAAATTTTTTAAAATATTTTTATATTAATATAATATTTAAAATTATCAAATTTATTTTTAATAAAAAGGTTTTTAAAGAAAAAAAATTGAATTGAAAAAATAGAAGGGAAGTTAAGCACTTGAAATGGTAGTCGTTTTTTTTTTGGTATATCACTCAATTAACCAAAAAAAAATTAAAAACATTATACTGAAAATTGGGGAGAAGTTAACAGGATCGAATTATAACAAATTAGCATAAAATTTATTTATGCAACAAAAAATTAAAGGTTCGTATCTTCAACATAACTGGGCCCAGATAATACAAGTTTTTAAAGTTTTTTTTCCAAAAAAAAAAGTGAAACTGTCATTGTCGTCAGGGAAACTGGTCCCAATTCCAACCTGAAAGTTTTGCCCATTGTCACTCCGTTACATAAAAATTTAAAAGTAATGAAAGTTTATAGTATTTTATTTAAGTGTGCAATTAAATTTATAGTTAATATTTATTTAAATTAATTTTATTTTTATATTTAATTTAAAATCATTAACTTTTAACCATAAATATGATTAAAATTACATTATTTAGCTTCTGATAAATTAATCAAAACTTTCTTTAATTTTCAAGTAGCGAAAAAAAATCTTTTCTTATTATCACTACCATAAAAAATCAACGAAAGCATCCTAAAGATTTCGTATAAATTGTAAAATTTATCTTCAATTAAAAAATATTTTATGTGCGAAAAACTATAATTCTTACACGTGTGTTAAGACAAGATTTGTGTATCGAACAGAGGCTAGAGAATCCAACCCAACAACAGAATTAAAAGGGCAACGCAAAAGATTCGAATTAAAAAAAAAAAAAAACAGAAATCAGCACTCGACTCGACGGGCCAACTCGGTGGCCGATAAAAAAAAAAAAAAACGCACCTTGCAACTCGAGGCACTCGGATTCAGTGCGATCCGAAAACCCCACAGTGTAATTGGCATCCGCTATAGACCTCAACATATATTGCTTTTTCCCGCCAGAAGCGTTAGGCACGATACAGGCCTGCAACTCAGCGAACACGTCGCTGCCTCGCCTGACTCGGACGAGAATCAACGTCTCCTTATTCTTATACGAGCTGTGAAGAACCTTCTGGACTCCGCTCTTGCCGCCTTTAAAAGGTGCCTTATGGGTGAGACCAGAGCCGGATCCAATTCGAATCTCCTCAACAATATCACCAGTCTGGAGCATATCTCCGGTCCATTCGTCTGCTTTTGAACTCCCTTTCAGGCATTCGATTGAGAGTACGGTGTGCGATCTCATGCTCTCCGATTTTAGGTTTCGGTCCATGGGCATTTTCGGGTCGGGTCAGGCTGAAAAGTATATAAAACTTTTTTTAAATGCTCGCAATGATCACCATCTCGGGGAAGAGAAAATAAAAAGCAAACTTTTGAGAGACGGTTCTGGAGGGCAGAAATCGGAATTTGGCGATGATTGTGATGGAATATTATTGTCTTAAAAGGGACAATCTGGGTTGAAAAAAAAAATTTGAAGAACGAAAAAAAAAACCAAGAGGGAGAATGTGGAAGAGAAAGTCAAGGGGGAGAAGGGAGAGTTGGAATTGGAAACGGAAGGATGATGAGAAATGATAAGGTGCGGAATATGTAGGGCAGTGATTGGCAGCTGGAAATTAGAATCGGAGAAACATAGATAAACTTTAATTGATAACATAATTTTCATTTAGATTAGATTGTTAATATTATAAATAAATAAATAAAGGAGAAAGGGTTTGATTGTCAAAGTAAAACAGTGCAACAGCAACATATTTATTTTTTATTATATTAAAATGTAAATTAAATTTAGGTTTGAATTGGAATTTGGTTTTTTCAATGTTATACTCCTTTCGTTTTATTTTTTATTTTTTTAAAAATGTTTTAAAATTATGTCATCTTTTTTTTTTTAACATTCAAAATTTTAACATTTTATATTTTAAAATTAATTTTAAATTTTTTATTTTTTCACATTAAAAATTATAAAATTTTGATTTTATAAAAAATTTTAAAAATTTTTATTTAATGCATTAAAGTCAAACTTTTTACTTAAATTTCGTGAAAGTTAATAACATTTAAATAATTTAACAAGAAAAAAGTATTTATTATTAAAATATAAAAATTTTATTTATTAATATTTAATATAATAATATCATCAAATCAAACCTAATTAAATATGACATATGAATTTATACAAATAACTTGATCAATAAATGCTTATGATAAAAATATAAATCAATATATGATCACATTATTAATTTTTATTATGTGTCTTATAGTATTAATTTATCAAGTTCGTGTCCAATACGATAAAACCGTAACTTTCCAAAATAGACATAACTTTTACCATGTCATGGAATCACTCATTTAAATGGGTTGGCTAAATTCTTAAACTTTTATTTAAGTAGATCATATGATTTAGATACAAGGAAATTTATTGTAGATTTGTTCCTTAGATATTCTCTTTTATATTATGTATTAAAGGTAATTTCATGTTATGTGTAATAAGAGAATAAATACTAATTTGGTCTTTAAAATATATCATTTCTATTATATTAGTATTTATAGAAATAAAATTTATAATTAGGTATCCAAAGTTTGCTTCTGTCAGGTACTTTATCCATTTAAACTAATACTATTAACCAACTAGTGATGTGGCATAAATGCCCAATAAAATTATGACATATGGCATTTTTGTTTTAAATTTTTTATTTTTAACTTGAAAAATTAAAAAAAGTAAAATCAAGAAAAAGAAAATTAAAGAGGGCGAAAATGGGAGAGAGAATAAGAAGGAAAGGGAAATGAGGTATTGACTGTTTGCATTGTACAACCAACTTAAGGTTGATGGTCGATCTAACTCGACTACCTTTGAAACGTCGATTAGTCATCTGCCCCCAACGACTTAACCTTTTCCCTCCCTTACCCTTCTCTTATTCCTTTTTTCCCCTCGAAACCCATCATTGCCTTGTTCTTTCTCTCTTAACTTCAACATTAAAGAAAAGCTCAGTTCAAATAAGGGTTGGTATTGTAAATATTACCAAAGATATGTTTTTTAAAGGCTTATTAATGTAAAAACATAGTTTTATAATCAATTAATATGTAAATGTATAAAAAAATAATATTTTGAAAGTACAAAAAGAATTAGATTGAAGTAACGAGGGAGCAGCTGACTAAGTAGCTGACTGTTAAGTAAGAGAAGTTGAGTGCCTTAGGAATTGTCCCAAACTAGTTTACATTCTAACATAAAAAGAGATATGGGCAGCTAACTGCCCTTGAAATACGGTTGACTTTCTTACCAAAAAAGGTGAGCAATCGACTACCTAAAAGAAGGCATCTAAATTTTTTCATTCTGTTTGAAAAAGCAATTCATTACCTTCGAAGGGTAATCTATTGCCTTATCCCAGAACTACAAAAATTGAAATAAAAAAGCAAGCATTTAAGTGTTTAATGTTGGGAATCCGAATACTCATTTTCTAGATAAAGAAAAAGCCTAAAGCAATCCACTGCCTTTGTAAAGTAATTGGTTGCTCGTCTTAGAAAATAGAAAAACAAGTCCATTAAACATGTTCTTTCATTTTAACAATTGTATTACTTCATTAAAAAGATACCCATTTGTGGAAGGACATTAGAGATATCTTTTAGGACTTATATACACTTCCTAAATACTTATTTCAAGATACTTTTACATCTTTTCAAGATCAAATCAAGAAATTTTCTTCTTACATTCATTTTTCTGGTTCAGGTTTAAAAGAGATCAAAAAAGAGTTGAAGTGCAATCAATTCTTCTTCATTAGGCATTGTATCCTAAGGACAATGCTTCTAGTAACCATTCGCACCTAGTTAGGGAACTATTATCCTTAAGAAAGCTTCCTAGAAGTACCTAGCCTAAAGTTCTTTTTTCAAATTCATCTTCTTTAATAAAGTTGCATTTTTGTTATTGATGCACACTTTTGGGGTCACTAGATGTTTAATTTTAAAATTAAAAAAAATATGGGAGTTACTACCAATCTTTTTGTTAGGTGTGATTAACCACCTGAAAAAATTTATTTTTTTTAACAAAATAATGAAATGAGTTTAAAGTTTATCAAAAAGATAATTTTGGTCTATCAAAACAAAAGTGGGCTTGAGAGTCGGTTACTTGTGGGAAATGATTAGCACCCTCACAACGTCTATGAAAATTGATACCCATTAGTCATGCATTATTTTCGATATTGGTTAGAATGGTTTTGACTTAAAATTTAATAATAATTCCATTCTCTTTTTGAAGAAGAAAAATCAGTTTTATTAAAACTTTTTGTTTAGGAATATTGTAGAACTCTTTAAGTTAAAGAATTATCTTTAAATTCTCTGACATCTAGGTAGAACTTTAAATATAACTCTTTTTGCCTAAAATTTACCATGACATTTTTTGAAAAGGAAAATAACATTCTTTGCAGAAAATAATTATCGGTGACTCTTTAATATTTAGGTAGAATATCATGAATTATTTCTCTCAGGATGTTATTTTTGTTTGATTTTATTATTCCATATTTTTAATTACACATTTTTTAAAATATTTTATATGAAAAAGCCAATGAGGATACAATTGTTTAGCAAATGACAATGAAGGGTATAAACATATGAAATGAGTACAAACAATAATGAATAGATGTGTGTATGCCACTGGATATTATGTAAGGTGATGAAATGCAACTTTAGAATTTGGTTTTTAAACATAATGAGACCACCTTAACTCCCCGATATCTAGGTAGAGTTTAGGTGCGATTATTTATATTTAAATCCCATTTTTAGTGATGTATTTTTCCTTTTGTTTAATTTTATTATTATTGCGGGTTTAGGATTCGTACAAAAAAAACTTATGAAATAAGGTTTTCTAAATACCTTATCTTTCACGTGGCATTCGAGAATAAGTTACTTTATGTGAGATTTTCATTTGTGTACTTAGAATTTTTGGATAGTTTTGGGTATGGGTTTAAGTTGAGGTTTTAGAGTTAGAATGATTTTCAGGTGATAAATTAGGGATGCGAGCCGAATTTCAGGTTAAGTTTAGATTTAGGGTCTTAATGGATTTTTAGGATTTTAGGGTCTCATTTTAGGGTTTTGAGGTTTAAAGATTTTGGGTTTTAGGGATTTGCTTTTGGAATTTTGAGGTTTCAAGATTTAGGATTTTTGAGTATTTAGGGTTTAGGGTTTTGAAATTTTTTTGGAGTTTTGGATTTTGAAGTTTCAGGGTTTAGGGTTTTAGGAAGAATTAAGGATTTGAGGTTTTAGAGTTGTGGATTTTTGGATTTTGAATTTTAAGGTTTTAAAATTTAAGGTTTCGAATTTTAGGGTTTTAGATTTTGGAGTTTTGAAATTTTAGGATTTTGAGGATTATAGGGTTTTGTAGTTTTGGATTTTAACGGTTATGGGGGTTTTTTTTTTTGTTAAGAAAAATGGAATCATCGAGAACTTGAACTTCGTCAATTATTCCTAATATCTACATGAACTTTTGAAGCAAATTTGATTTTTGTAATTCCTTTTTTCTTTTGACAATTTTATATCGATGCAACATGAAGCGAATAAATTATACACATGAAAGCTAAAATAACATAAAACAAAACAAAATAGAATAACCAATTTAATCAATTTTTTATTATTTTATTCCTATTTGCTTTTTACCATTTTTCTCTAAAAACTAAAAGTGAAATAAATTTTTTTTATCATTTAATTTACTTGTGGGAATTTTTACTTTATTTCTTAAATTTTATTTTAATTAACCTACTTAATTTTTATTATTAATTTTTGTCTTTAAATTTTTAATTTCCAAACATCTAAGCAGAATTATTATTTTTTTTTAATTTTGAATTCCCTCCAACATCTAAGTAGGACTTTCAAAATTATTATTTTTTACTTAAAATGTCATTTTATATTTTTCCATAAAAATATTTTTCCATAAAAATATTTTTCTTAAAAAAATCATTTTCGAATAATGAAATTACTATTTTTTACTTTCATTCAATATTCATTTTTAATTTCCTAATCACCTCTAAACAAATTAATTAATAAAAGTATTTATAATTTTGTTATTTACTACAATTAATAATACTTTTATTTTCACACGTGCTAAAGCGATGATTAACACACATAAAAAATATTCAAAAGTTCATGAAAATAAATTGACAAAAAAGCAAAAAAGATGAGAAAGAATTTACCCTAAAAAGAGTTTTTAATATTAGACCCAAAACACCACAAAGGGGCCAAGCTTGGCAGCCTAACTCTAAGAAGTAGGTTACGCACTAGATCTAGGCCGAAGGAATAATAGGCTGGTTGGGCCAAAAAAGCAAGGGTGCCAATTGGGTTTCTTGCTAGGTTTGGCATGGTCAACCTTTTTTTCTTCACCTTATAAATACCAAAATTTTTTTTCTTTGAAATTCATTTTTTCCTGCCTTTTTTCAAAATTTTTTTTTTCTTCTTAAAAAACTAAAAACCCTAACAAAGCCCAGTTCTCGACGAAAGAGCTATCACCTACCTCTCTGTCGATGGTGTTGGTGTCGATCAGTGGTTTTTGGTTCCTAAAATTTCATCATAGTTTTTCCTCAATGTCCTTATTATAGATCCGAGCTCTATTTTCCCTAAATTAGCTCTAAAAATCCCAAATCTACAATTGAAGCTTGAAATTTTAAACCATAAAAGGCATAATCCCATTATCTGATTCTCCTAAAATTTTTATATGTTGTTCATCGTTTCTCTATCTTCGTTTTCATGATCATTGATCATCCAAAACAAGTCACCACCATTCACCTTTTTCCTCTCGTTTCTTTTTTTTTTTTGGCGCTAAATGGGTTTTTTTTTTATCATTTTTTTTATAACCTAAATTTGACTTTCATTTTTTTTATTTTTTCATGTTAGTGCTACCTTTATTCTCCATTTGTTGTCACCAAGGTTTCTATCGTCGATGTCACTGCTCGTTGCCACCTTGTATCCCTAAACTCTAGTCAATTCTGACTACACAGCTTTTACTTGTTTTTTTATTTTTGTTTACTAGAATCTGACTTTTTTTTTTTTTTTTTTTTCAAAATGGGATTCTAGTGTTAAGTTTCCTCGTATCCAGGGGATAAGTGATTTTTTTTTTTATGTTTCTTATTTTTTATGGATTTTTTTACGCTTTTTGATGAAGTTAAATGGGGTTATCTTTTAGGAGGTGGAGTCTAAGGTGGTGGATGGGGGTGTTTGAGTGTGAGAATGGGTGTGTGCCGTGAGATGGGTGGTAATGATAAAATGAAGGCCAGGCATAGTGAGCATGGAATGGGGTGCATAGTGTTGATACGATTTAGGATGGGGCTAGGGTAATCTAGGTTTAGGGTTTGGGATTTATGCTAAAAGTTTTTTTGGTAACTGAATGGTTTCTGGGAAGCCTTCTTTTGTTTGAATAGTCCCTAAAATATAAATCCTTTATGTTCCCTTCTTCAATCCCACTCTTCAACCATGAGTTAATTGCTTTCTTGGATAGGTATAGTAAAAGTGCAGTAATGGTTGCTAACTTTTTGGGACCAGTGAAGCATGTTGCTTTTGGGACATTAAGTTTTTTATGAACGTATGCTAGGCTTAGTAGATAGAAATGGGATTAAAAACTAGAAAGCTTAAAATTGTAAGTGGTAGAGTTTGGGAATAAAAAAATCAATGAATTTATGTTAAAATTAAACAAAACATTATGTGAAATAGAAAAGCTAAGAATAATACCCAATTTAGAGTCAATGGTCTGAAAAAATTAATGCCTTTATTGAGCCACCATATTGGCTTTTCTTGGATTTTTATCAAAATTAATTAATAATAAAAAAAATAAAAAAATGGCTTAAGCTTAAAGGGTAAATTTGATTAAATCATCAAATTGGGCTTGAATTAAAATGTACAATCAGACTAAAAAATCAATTGAGATCTACTTATTTCAGACAAAATTGAGTGTTTACAGTTATCCTTCTTTGTACATTTCTAAGAATTAGGAATAGGGTAAATACATGACTATAATTTTGTCTAAAGTTAATGATTTAGGGTTTTTCAAAAGTTTATTGTTTTTGTGTTTTTGTTTTTGTTTTAAAGGCTTATGATGTTTGAAATTATCTAAACTAAAAGTGGGTTAAAAAATAGAATAATAGGAATTAAACCATAAGTCAAAAAACAAAGATGATCGAGACTAAGCTACAAGTCGAGAAATGAAAATGATTGGGATTGAACCTCTAGTCTAAGATAACTATGAATAGGATCAAGTCGCAAGTCAAAAAATGAAAATGATCGAGAATAAACCACAAGTCGAAAAATAAAAACAACTAGGATTGAATCGCAAGTCAAAAAATAAAAATGACCAAAACTGAGCCATAAGTCAGAAAATGAAAATCATCGAGATTGAATCATAAGTATGACCAGGATAGAGTCGTAAGTTGATGAATAAAGATGATTGGGATTGAACTATAGGTCACAGAATAAAGATGACCGAAACTAAGCTGTAAGTCAGAAACCGAAAATGATTAGGATTGAACCACAAGTCGAAAAAAAATGATTGGGACTAAGCTGCAAGTCAAAAAATGAAAATAACTAGGATTGAACCGTAAATTAAAAAAAAATTTATTGAGATCGAGCTGCAAGTCGATGAATAAAGATGATCGGGACTGAATCATAGGTCAAAAAATAAAGATAATCGAGATTAAGCCACGAGTTGAGAACTGAAAATTATTAAGATTGAATCGTAAGTCGAAGAATAAATATGATCGAGACTAAACTGCAAGTCACGAAATGAAAATGACTAGATTGAATTGTAAGTTGAAGAATAAATATGACTGAGATTGAGCCACAAGTCGACAAATAAAGATGACTAGAACTGGACCATAGGTTAGAAAATAAAGATAACTGAGACTGATCATGAGTCAGAAATTGAAAATGACCAGAATTGAACCGTAAGTTGAAAAAAATATGATCGAGACTAAGCCACAAGTTGAGAAATGAAAATGATTGAGATTGAACTGTAAGTTGAAGAATAAATATGATCGAGACTGAATTGCAAGTTAACGAATAAAAATGACTGAGATTGAATCGTTGGTCAGAGAATAAAGAGGACCAGGATTGAGTCGCTAGTAGAGACATGATTGTGTGCTCCATAAATTGATAGTCAAGGTTTTAAAGATCGCACTAGGGTTAACCTTTCCTCTTTAAGGCCAATTTTCTTAATTAAACCATCATCCTTATTTTGATAAAACAACACATCTTGGCTTTTTTTGATGTCTCATAAGAAGACCCTTAATATAATTTATCATAAAAATGTATGCGATGTATGTAATGATTGTGATGGATTAGAAAAATAAAGATGCAATCAATGATTTATATCATGCATTTTTATCCATGTTGATTTAGTTTTTAGGATTTGTTTGGTTTTTTTAGATTTTAGAAACCGCTTCCAATATTCTTGTCCTTCTGAATCTTTTGTTTTATCCATTTGTTTCCCTTTCCTTTTATTTTAGGATCTCAAACTTTTGATGAACCCATTTGACCCTTGGTTTCCCTGAAGCCTCCTCCGAATCTTTTCTTTATCTATTTTTCCTTTTTTTTTTCTTTTTTTTTATTTTTAATGATTAATCAATTTTTCATTTCATTTTTTTTTTTGTGTTTTTTGACTCTGTGTTGTTATTTTTCATCATCTTTACACCTTTTTTTTTTTAGTGACACGTTAGTCTATTATGAACATTATCAGTCATTATCTTAATTTCAAATGACAAATGTAATGATTCTATGTTTAAGGTCGAATATGAGATTTAATTAATAATGGGATATTTATTTTGGTTTAGAAAGAGAAAGATAAACTTTTCGAAACATAAAGAATCGGTAATTCAAAAACATCTCAAGAATCAAATATTAGTTCTTTAAATAATGAACATTTGAATAACCTTGCCCTACTCAGACTAGATTTTTTTTCCAAGAACTTGTTACATTAGAAATCTTGCTATGTTTGATCTCATACAACTAATCCTTGCCCCATACATGTAACCAATGGAAACTTGACCATAAAAGTCATTTCCCTTAACTTTGACATAGATTCATCCAGCTGTGTGCCAACCTTTCATTCCTCAAAAGGCTTCATCCTAGGTTCACTTTTATTTAAGCCGTATTGTCAAGTTTTCAACTTAAACAATCACTTTTTTAGTTCAAATCGTTCTTTTCAAGTTTTCAGTTTAAATCATCTCTTTATTTTTTATTTTTTTTATTGTTTTTCTTCTTTTTTCTTTTTAAGTAAAATATTTCTTAACGATGTTAGAATTCCCAAGATTTGATAATTCATCACCATTAATTTTCACAAGAATCAGCGCTCTGCCAAAGAATACCTTATTTACCATTTATGGACCTTCTCAATTGAGTTTTCATTTTCTCTTACTGTCATGTTGATTCAGCAAAATTCTTTTAAAAACCAATTCACCTTCACGAAAGCACTAGAGTTGTATCTCTTATCATATGCTTGTAAGATCTTTTTTTAGTACATTTGCCAATGGCTGAGTGCTAACAATTTTTTTTTCTTCAATGAGATTTAGTTGTTTGAAACAGTCTCAAATCTAGTCTGTTTCATCCAATTTTAGCTTTATCAAAATTTTTAGAAAAGGAATTTTCACTTCGATTAGTAATATAGCCTTCATCTCATACGCTAGTGAAACCAGGATGGCCCTTGTAGGGGTTTGAATTCATATTTTATAAGCAAGTAGAGCAAAAGGTAACTTTTCATGCCAATCTCTATATGTATCAATCATTTTCCCCAATATTTATTTGATGTTCTTATTCACAGGCTCTATCACACTATTTAATTTCGGGCGATACGACGTTGAATGATGATGACTTATCCTGAACTACACACATCTTTTTCATTATTTTACTATTTAAATTGCTAGCATTGTTAGAGATGATTCTTTTTGAAAGCCTATATCAGTATATTATCTTTTTTTTTATGAATCTACACACCACTAATCGTGTGATATGAGTATACAAAGCTGTTTTCACCCATTTGGTGAAGTAATCAATTATTACAAAAATAAAATGATGCCTATTTAAAGTTTTAAGGGTTATCAGCCTGATTAGATCCATTTTTTATATAGAGAATGGATATGGTTTTTCCAAGACATAAAAGTGAGACTGAAGGAAAATGAATCTTATCCGCATAAATTTAGCACTTATGACACTTTTCAATGTAACTGATGCAATCATTTTCCAATATAGACCAGTTGTAACTCGCTCTCATAATCTCTCTGGCTATTATATGCCTATTGACAGATGTTTCATAAATTTCCTTATGTATTTTGTCATAACGTCTAGATCCAGGGATCTATCGCTAGACATTGACTTTAAGGGAGTCGTCACCAATCTTTTTTATCTAAGTGCGATTGGCCACCTAAAGAATCTGTCTTTTCAGGGAACACCTAAGTTTAAGGGTCCCTAAAAGAATAGGTTCAGGTATACTAACCAGAATAGGGTTCGTGAGTTCGGTTACATGTGAGGAAGGTTATAGCACCCTCACAACGCCCATCAAAAGATGGTACCAGCTTAAATTTGTGTTTCCAATGAGCCTTAAAATTTTATCGAGTAATTAATTATTGAAAATTATTCTCAATTGACTCTAATACTTTTAGCAAAAAATTAAGAAAATTCCCTCACCTTAAGAGTATGCAAGAAAAACTACTGTTTCACTTGCAGAGGCTCCGTCGTCGGATTATTTAAAGAAAAAATCAAAATCAAAATAAAAATAAAAAGGAAAGGATGATTGCTCTTGTGCAGGAAAAATTGATACTTTCAACTTTTCCTCAAAAATATTTTTAGAAACTTTGATTTTCAAGGAAAATTGATACTTTCAACTTTTCCTCAAAAAAAACTTTTTTTTTTTGAAATTTTATTTTTAAGGAAAATTGAAACTTTCAACTTTTCCTAAAAAAAAACCTATTTTTTGAAATTTTATTTTTAAGAAAAATTGATACTTTCAACTTTTCCTCAAAAAAAACCTTTTTTTGAAATTTTATTTTTAAGGAAAATTGATACTTTCAACTTTTCCCCAAAAATATATTTTTTTATTTTTATTTAAAGAAAATTGAATAATAAAACAAAATAAAAATGAAAATAAAAAAATAAAATAAAGAAAAGTAAAACAAAAATAAAAATAAAATAAAGATAAAAAAATATTAACTAAACCTAATCTAATAAATAAAAAAAATAAAAAAAAAAAATAAAAAAAAAACCTGGAGCGACTCGGTATACGGCTCGGCTCGGCTCGGCTCAAGGAAGAGAAAACGGCTCGGAGAAATGGCTTGGAAACCCGACTCGACTCGGCTATCGGCTCGGAGAGGGATACACGCGCGGGTCGATGCTCGGGTCGAGTCGAATCTCGGCAAAACGCGCGGATCCTCTTGGTCACTTAAGGCCAAAACGACGTCATTTTAGAAGGGTATATAAAGCTCTTCCCTCTGTTTTTCGACAGAACGCTCCTCCCTTCTCTCTTTCTTCTTCCTTTTTCTTCCGCTTCTCTTTAAAAAGCTGAAGAACTCCGGTTGAAGATTCACCAAATTCTGGGATTTTTCATCGAAATCTGGGTTTTTTCGTCGGAAGTTCACCGAAAGTTCATCAGAAGTTCATCGGTTTCTGAGATTCTTCACCGAAAATTAGGCAGCTCGCTAAAAACTTCAAGGTTGGCTGAAATTTTCGTCGAAAAATGTAACTTTCGTTGGAAAATTCAATCGGAATCTGGAATTTTCCAGAAATTCCCAGAAAAAAAAATGCCAAAAATCTTCAAAAAATTTCTGCTAATTCCCAGAACCCTTCTAAACCTTTTTTTAGCTTTCTATACGCCCATTTTCTCTCAAATCAGTAGCTTTGCTCACTATTTTTTTCTATGTTCTTTATTCTGTTCCAACAGGTCCTTTTTATAGGGATTGATCAGGAGTTTTTGATCAATCTCAATTCCTCTTTGGACGGGAATTCAATCTTTGAATCCAATCTGGACTCTTCTGATTGAATCCCAATCCAATCTCCAGCTAGATAAATCAAAAAAAAATTCAAAAGAAAATAAATCGGATAAATAAAAAAAATTAACAGATAATTAAAATTAAATACATAATCTGATATACAAAAATATTAACAGAAAAAAATATAAAGATATATACATATTAATAAATAAGTAAATAGCTAAAATAAAAAATAAAAGAAGAAAAAAATATATAATAATAATAAAAATAAAATAGAAATAGAATAAAAATAAAAAAATAAAAAAAATAAAAATGAAAATAAAATAAAATAAAAAAACATATACCTACCTATTTGGGCCAGGCCCAATTGATCCGGGCCTGGACCAAATTTGGTGTCTACAGCTGCCCCTCTTTGCACATTTTCCGTGAAACAGAAATTGCGTAAAGACATAGACACCCAATCAAGACTCAACTCAACATTTTCATTTTTTTGTTTTTTTTTTGTTTTTTTTATGTTTTTTATTTTTTTGACCAAAGCTCCTCTAAGCAGAGGCTCAATGACTTTGAGAAACATAAATGGCTCCTCTAATCAGAGGCTCAACAACTTTGAAAAAATAAATTGCTCCTATAAACAAAGGCACTACGACTTTGGAAAGTAAATTGCTCCTCTAAACAGAGGCACCACGACTTTTGGAAAAGTAAATTGCTCCTCTAAACAGAGGTACCACGACTTTGAAAAATAAATTGCTCCTCTAAACAGAGGACCACGACTTTTGGAAAAGTAAATTGCTCCTCTAAACAGAGGCACCACGACTTTGAAAAGTAAATTGCTCCTCTAAACAGAGGCACCACGACTTTTGGAAAGTAAATTGCTCCTTGACAATCATGTCCAAAAGAGTTGAAAGTTGTATTTGAAGGAATTTCAGGAGATTATGCCCAAAGGTCTTATAAATTAACCCTGATACCAAAAGACATCCTAGTTCAAGGACTAGGAACTTACCTAACAAGTTTCTTTTTCTTTTTCAATTTTGCAAAATATCTTCATATCTGTCTTCTCCATGTGGGATGTTGGAACACCCTTGCTTCTTGAATTTATACACTATACTTTCCTGAAAGTAATTATGCTATGCAAATGCATATGAATTTCAATGCATGCTATGCAAATGTTGGCCAATTAATTCCTGTTCAATGTATGGTACTCAAGTTTCTCAAGCTTTTCTTGGGCATCAAGCCTTTTGATTCTTCAGAGATCCAATTACATTGCTCTTCTAAGATCGAACCAGTGTAGCTCTTAATTGTTTCTTCCACTCATAATCTTCTTGTAAAAAATCTCTTCCCATATTCAATGTCCTAAACATGAGCTGAACATCTCGATTCTGCTTTTTTCACTTTGACTTATTCAATGTAATGTAAAAATCTTTCATGTTGTTATTCATTCATCAATCATTATTTCAAACTTAAAAAGTAAGAATGCATTTGCACATTTCTTCCATGGTGGGGTACTAAGAAGAAAGGAATATGAATGGTTGGGAAACAGTCATAAGAAAAAGGCATAAAGAATGAAATAAAATGCTTTTTTATTAGCAAAATATTGGCAAACTTTGGCCAAGAAAGAATTACAAGGATAGGTATGGGGACAAAGCCCAAAATGAACAATCAGATAATCATAAAACACATCTCAAAGTTTTTTTCTGAAAACTCAACCCTCTGATGTATTTAACAACTTGGAACTTTTCTGAATTTGCTAGCCTCCATATCAGTGAACTTTTAAATTCGATGCTGTATTCTCCTTATCTAAGCTGTCTTTTCAGGTTTTTAACTTAGACAAACTCCCTATGACTCAAACCGCCCTTTTAAGGTTTTCGCCTTGAGTCCTCCTTTTTCATTCACTTTTTCTTTTCTTTTTTTTTTCATTTTTTTCATTTTTTCATCATTTTTCAGTTTTTTCATTTTTTTTATTTTTTTATTTTTTCAAGCATAGTATTTCTTCATAGCATCAAAATTTATAGGATGGGGTAAATCATTTCTATCCATCTCAGTCAGTATCGGCGCTCCACCCGAAAAAGTCCGTCTCACCACATACGATCCTTCCCAATTCGGAGTCCATTTTTCTCTACTATCGTGCTGGATTGAGAGAATTCTTTTCAAAACCAACTCTCCTTCTCAAAAGCAACGGGGTCGAATCTTCTTATCATGAGCCCTCATCATTCTTCTTTGATATAGCTGACCATGGCACAACGCAGTCAATCTCTTTTCTTCTATGAAATTTAACTGCTCATAACGTTATCGAATCCATTCAGCTTCTTCCAACTCTACTTCTTTTAATACTCTCAAAGAGGGGATCTCTACTTCCACTGTAGTACAGCTTCTATCCCATAAACCAAAGAAAATGGGATTGCCCCAATAGAGGTACGAACTGACATTCGATATGCATGTAATGCAAATGGCAACTTCTCATGTCAATCTTTATAAGTCTCGATCATCTTCTCCAAAATCCTCTTTATGTTCTTATTGGCTGCCTCAACTGCCCCATTCATTTTCTAACGGTATGGTGCCGAGTTGTGATGCTTGATCTTATATTGAGCACATATTTCTTGCATCATTTTACTATTTAGATTCTTGGTATTGTCTGAAATAATTCTCTCTGAAAGTTTATATCTACAGATGATCTCTTTTTTTATGAACTTACAAACCACGGAATGTGTCACATTTGCATATGATGCTGCTTCTACCTATTTTGTGAAGTAATCTATCATCACAAAAATGAATCTGTGCCTGTTAGAAGCCTTTGGGGTGATTGGACCAATGACATCCATGCCCCACATTGAAAATGGCCATAGTGGTGCTATAACATATAAAGCAGATGGCAAAGCATGAATCTTATCAGCATATATCTAGCATTTATGGCATTTACGAGCATAATCAATGCAATCATTCTCCATCGTCAACCAGTAATATCCTATCCTTATGATCTGCCTTGCCATCATATGTCCACTAGTATGTACCCCACATATTCTATCATGCACCTCTTTAATAATTTTTTTCACTTCAGTCTCATTTACGCACCTCAATAATACTTGATCCTTGCTTCTTTTGTATAGGACATCCTCATCCAGGAAAAAGCTCATAGCCAATATTTGGATGATCCTTTTATCATTTTCTGTTGCTTGAACTGGATATTGCTGATCTTTAATTTACTGTAAGATGTCATAATACCAGGGCTTTCCATCTTCTTCTCCCTCTACATTAGAGCAATAAGCTAGTATATCTTTAACATCTAACTTGATGGGTTGAATGTCGGTATTATTATTAATTCGAATCATCGCAGCCAGAGTAGCCAATGCGTCAGCAATCAAATTCTCTTCTCGAGGAAAGTGATCAAACTGGATATCTTCAAATTATTTTACCAACTCTAAAATATACTTATGATATGGAACGAGTTTTGAATCTCTCGTCTCCCATTCTCCTGTCAACTGATATATAACTAGAGTTGAGTCTCCAAACACTTTTAGTACCTTCACTCTTCTATCTATAGCAGCTTACAAGCCCATGACACATGCCTCATATTCAGCGATGCTATTTGTGCAATTAAAATTTAACCTCGCTGTTACAGGACGGTATCATTTTTCTGAAGAAATCAAAATCACCCCAATTCCATGCCCCAAGGCATTAGCAGCTCCATCAAAGTACATTTTCCAACATTTTTCCACATGCTCCCCTTCTTTCAGTTGGAAAATAGTCATTAAGTCTTCATCAGAGAATTTCAGCTTCATCGACTCATACTTTTTAGTAGCACGATCTGTAAAAAATTTTGCTATGGCACCCCTTTTTATTACTTTTTGGCTCACATATATAATATCATATTTCGAGAGCATTACTTGCCATCTAGCAATTCTTCCAGATAAAGAAGGCTTCTCAAAGATATACTTAATGTGATCCAGTTTCACTATGAGCCACGTAGTGTGATAGAGCATATACTGTCTGAGTCTTTTGGCAGTCCACGCTAATGCACAACACATTTTCTCTAATGAAGAATACTTGGATTCATATTCCGTGAACTTTTTACTCAGATAGTAAATAGCTCTCTCTTTTCGGCTGCCTCATCTTGCTGCCCCAGCACACATCCCATTGAATTTTCACATACGGTTAAGTATAAGATTAAAGGTTTCCCTGGAACAGGTGGCACCAATACTGGAGGGTTCGATAAATATTGCTTAATTTTATCAAACGCCTCTTGACATTCTTCATTTCATTTTCCAGGATTATCTTTACGGAGAAGCTTAAATATAGGATCACATTTATAAGTAAGCTGAGAGATGAACCGAGAAATGTAGTTCAATCTTCCCAAAAAACCTCGAACTTCTTTTGATGTGCTGAGAGGTGACAAATTCTGGATGGCCCGTATCTTATCGGGATCAACTTCAATTCCTCTTTCACTGACCACAAAGCCTAGCAACTTTCTTAACTTTACCCCAAAAGTGTACTTGGCTGGGTTTAATTTGAGCTGAAATTTTCTTAATCTTCCAAATAACTTTCTAAGGCTAGTAACATGATCTTCATCCTCACAAGACTTTGCAATCATATCATCTACATATACCTCGATCTCTTTGTGCATCATGTCATGGAAAAGTGTTACCATGGCCCTTTGATATGTTACCCCAGTATTCTTTAACCTAAAAGGCATGACTTTGTAACAAAAGATTCCCCATATAGTCACAAAAATAATCTTTTCCATATCATCTATAGCCATTTTTATCTGATTATACCCCGAGAAACCATCCATAAAAGAGAAAATTAAATGCTTAGCTGTGTTATCTACCAGTGTGTCGATATGAGGTAAAGAAAAGTTATCCTTTAGGCTAACCTTATTCAAGTCTCGATAGTTTACACACATTCGTACTTTTTCATCTTTTTTAGGAACTGGGACTATATTGGCTACCCATTCTAGATACTTAGCCACTTGTAGAAAACCTGTATCAAATTGTTTCTTCACCTCCTATTTAGTCTTTAATAGCATTTCAGGCTTCATCCGTATCAGTTTCTATTGAATTGGCTTACATTCTGGCTTTAGGGAC
The DNA here is from genome assembly GCF_047325235.1 of Durio zibethinus. Taxonomy (NCBI): domain Eukaryota; kingdom Viridiplantae; phylum Streptophyta; class Magnoliopsida; order Malvales; family Malvaceae; genus Durio; species Durio zibethinus. The sequence continues at coordinate 7,066,161 of NC_143174.1, read as the reverse complement.
AATCTATGCTCCACTATCTCTGTGCTTAGCCCTGGCATATCCTGGTAAGACTAAGCAAATATATCTACAAATTCTCGAAGTAGGTCTGCCAATCGTTGCCTATTTTCTGATGAAAGTGAAGTGCCCATTCTGACTTCTTTCTTATTCTCTTCATTTCCCAGATTCACTAAGTCCACTCCCTCCTGATGAGGCTCAATTGGCTTATTTTTTTGTTCAATCATCCTCATTAGGTCTGGAGGCATAACATATTCTTCAAAATTCTCTTCATTGTCAAGTTCATCAGTGTTAATTGAGTTCTCAAAGCTAACCTCTTGATTATTATCATGATTATCTTCATGTTCATTTAAAGACCTGAAATTGAATGAAATGAGATATGTTAGCAAAATGTGCTTAGAAAGATGGAAATAATGAAGACACAAGAAGAAATGAATGAAAATGCATACTTCTTAATTTTTATTAAAAATAATAAATGATGAATAGCCCGAACAAAAAAGATCACCCCAATACCTTGGGCAATAGCTATTGGGATGTTACAATTACATTGCATCAAAATCAAAAGTTAAAGGCATCTCGATGGCACTCTAATTATTGAGCTCAAAATCTGGTGAACAAAGGCGAACCCACTCCTCTTGATTAACCTTCACTTCATCTTCAATAGCATAATGGCTAACTGGGCAAAAACTTCTTCCACATTTTTTCTTGTATCTGGGTACATGAATCCTCCAAGTCTAAAGATTTCATACAAGTGTAGGATAAACATCAGTCTTACCGTCTTTCTTAGTGGCCTTCTTTTGACTTCTCACTCTGCTATCTCATAGCCTAGGCCTACCCTGTCATTGTTGTCTATTATTGTTAGAGGTTCTTTAATTCCCTACAAGTTTTTGCCTAGCCCAAGTCCTGGATACCAGCCTTTGTTGATGACTTGGCTTACCACTATCTTTGAAAAAGACTGATTTTAAAATCCTTCACCTACAAAATTGACCAATTCAAAAGATTGATAGGAGCATTCCAATGCTTCCTCAGTAGCCTTTACATATGGAGTGTTCAATGGTTGGGTCGCCAGCATGTCTTCCTCCTCAACTACCACTACTAATTGACCTTCTACATTGAACTTGATCTTCTGGTGCAAAGTAGAAGGCACAGCTCCTGCCATGTGAATCCATGGTCTTTCTAACAGACAGCTGTAGGATGGAGAGATATCCATCACTTGAAATTTTATATTGAAGGTGCATGGCCCAATTTGTAAAGGCATTTCAATATCCCCCAGGACTTTTTTTCTGGTCTCATCAAAGGCTCTCACAATCATTTGACTGTCTCTCATATGAGAATAATCAATGGGTAGCCTTACCAAAGTTGACATAGGCATGGCATTGATAGCAGAGCCATTATTGATAAGGACTTTAGCTATAATATGGCTCTTACATTTGACTGTGATATGCAGAGCCTTGGTATTTCTTTTTCTTTCAAAAAAAATCTCATCATCGTTGAATGAAATGTGATTTGGCATGACTAGGTTTCTAGCCAGGTGGTTCACATATTCAACAGATACATTATGTGTCACGTATGATCCGGTAAAAGATTACCACTAACATTCAGCGCAGTCATCCCTCCAGTATCAAAGTAAATCATCCCATCCTTGATCAACCGTTGCACTTTGTGTTTCAGGGTAGTGCAATTTTCGGTAGAGTGACCAGCAATCCCATAATGGTAATCATAGTAGGCGGTGAGATCATACCACTTAGGGTAAAGTGGCTTGAGGGGTTCTAATTTACTTGGAGCAATCAAATGACTGTTGTAGAGCTCCTTATATAACTCCATATAAGTCATTGGAATTGGGTTAAAAACGGGTTTCTCACGAGTGGTTCGTTGCTCCCGCGAGCCACCAATGGGGTTAGTTGGGCGATTTTGGGGTCTTGAGGTAGGTTGAATGTTAGGACTATACATGGTATTTTGGGTTTATGAGGGGCTTGATATGTTTGGGGGTATGATGGTTGTGTAAATGATTGGTATGGATGAAAGGAAGTGTTATTTATAGTAGGGGTGATATGGCAGATATTCTGGTGATGGGTAGGGTGAATAACCTCTAAGTTGCTGTCTATCAAAGCTCATCGCCTGAGCTTCAGTTTTTTTTTTCTTTGGGACTCTTTTGCTAGATGCTTCATTTCTTTCTAGCTTGCCATTCTTGATGGCACTCTCAATAATTTCTCCCAAGATTATCATATCAGCAAAATTTTTCGTTGCATTCCCTATCATCTTTTCATAATATGAAGGTTTTAAAGTGCTAACAAATAGCACTGTAGTTTTTTTCTCAGTCAGAAGAGGTTGTACCTGAAAAGTAACATCCCTTCATCTCTGGGCATACTCTTTAAAAGACTCGTTTGTCTTTTTTTCCAGATTCTGTAAAGACAAACGATCAGGGGCCAAATCGATGATATGTCGATATTGACCGATAAAGTCATGTGCCATATCGCTCCAAGAGCGAATGCGAGTTTTGTCCAGCTGAACATATCATCTGGTCGCAGAACCAGTAAGACTGTTCTGAAAAACATGCATCAAGAGTTTTTTCATCATGTGCATGAGCTGCCATCTTCTTGTAATACATGGTGATGTGGGTTTTAGGGCACTTTGTACCGTCATATTTTTTAAATTTCGGTACTTTAAACTTATGGGGAATAACCACATCAGGAACTAGGCAGAGCCCAGCAGCATCAACTGACCCATAAAAGTTAAATCCTTTCACAGCCCGTAGCCTTTGCTCTAGCATGCTAATCTTGGAGCTTTCTTGAACTTTCACTCTTATCTTTTCTTTCTCATTCTCTTTTAAATCATCTAAATCAAGAATTGGTTCTGCGACTTTTTCAGTGAAGATAGGATTTACATAACTGTTATACTGCCCTGGGTTAAAAGCTGATGGCATTCCAGGATATGTCGAATATGCGAAGTGTTATAATGGGACCTCTTGAGCAGACTGGGCTTGAGGTGGGCCAAAACCTGAAGGATACAAAGGGTCAACCATTTCTTGTAATGGAGGAACTTACTAGCTTGTATTTTTTTCAACTCTTTTTCTTTTATTCATGTTATTAAGAGCCTCCAGAATCTTGCTTAGCTTACTTTCAATCTTCTCATGTACTTTTTCTATCTTTTCAAATCTATGGGAATTTTTTTGCTCCATTTGTCTTGTTCTGGATCTTGTGTTGTATCGATGGGCAGGATTTTCGCTAGATGGAGCTATCCTGGAACTTTGAGTACCATATCTTAGAATTAGTAAATTTACATGATCATCACATGGTTACTTTGTTAAGTGTAATGAATGAGAATGCAATGAATGAAAATGCATGTATGCAGAGAACATTTACCTTAAAACGGTATTCAACTAAAAAATTTCATTTATTTCAAAAAAAACTTTGATCTACATTGAGTTTATCATCCTAGAATTATAGCCATAAAATTGTTTGATCTATTCATACTGGGCCTTGTCTTCTTCTATGAAGTTCAAGAGACGCTGTCCATGTTCTCCTACTGGGGCCACCACTTATCTTAATGCCTCTGCCTCTTCCACCATCTCTCTTGCCTTACATAGCCCTTTATGGATTTGGGTTGTTAAGTGCTCAATGTATTTTTGCCTTCTTAAGTTCTCTCTTTTACCACACCAGACTTGATATGATAATTCTCTATGTTTCTTAACCAATGCAGCGATGTGATCTCCTTATTCATCCAACTTTTAACTTAGCCTGCTTAAATAACTATTTAGCATATTAATTTCTGTCTGTGCTTCGATACTTTCTTCTTTTAATTCAGTATACTCTTGCCTCAATCTTGTATTTTCCTCAGTCAACTCAACAATGGTTATCTCTTTGGCTCTTTCTCTCACACATAGCCTCTTATGCTCTTGGTGTAACTTTGCTAGATCTTCAGTAGCTGTATCAAGTTCTCTAGCAATCTTATGAACTTTAACTTCATAACTTTCGGCTCTACCTTTCCACTAAGCTTTTTCTTCTTGAAGTTCCTGAATCTCTTTCTTTAACTTGATCTTTTCAAACTCAAATTCTTTTGTTGCCAGCTCTAACTCTGATGGTGTCTCTTCAAGTTTTTCTTCTGTTGGTGGTTGAAAGATTTCATAAGTGAATACCATTTCTTGTATTCTCTTTGTTCTCCAAACCAAGTAACCTGGGGTGACTTTTTTAGTGAATGGTCCAGGACTCACTCTTTGGGGATTTTTTCATGCTTTGATCATCTCATTCATCCTCTGAAATGCTTTAGGCTCACTGTAAGAGAAATCTAACTGATGAAGCCCATAAGTCATAGGAATGAACTGTTCTCCCTCTAATTACCTTTTTACTAGGAGTGGTGCATAATTCGTCACTTCCCATAAACCCAGAAACGAAACCACTGTACTATCCCCACATTGGTATAACATAGGCTCACGATTCATCCATGGGGCCAACCATTTCACCCTGGCACTTTCTAATTTTTGTAAGAAAGTTATCCATTCTTGTTTAGACTTCTGCTTTGACCACCCACTTTCGTAGAATTCCTTGATTGGAAAACGATTACGGATGTAAAGCTTCGAGAATGCGTCATTTCCTTATTCAAAATGACTTTTCATCCATAAGTACAATAACTGTATACATCCTATGAAGCGTCCTTCATTCCGACGATAATAACTCAAAGATCTGATAGTCTCTGCTAATATCACCGTTGAAAGATTACAGCCATTGTTCACACTTTCAAAGAAATCAACTACCACTATCTCAATATGTCCTAAAACCTTTGAAAAGATTACCAGTCCGTATATAGCCAAGGCAAATATGTCTAACCCCCATTCTTCATTAGCATGTTGCATCAGAAACTCATGAAAGAACTTTCAAGATAGGCAAACCTATTCCTGTTTCTTCTTTGTATGAGAATCCATAACTTCCTTGTTTATCCCCATGAGTTGAGCTAGACTTTTACGAAATTTTGACTTATGTTTTTTGACATATATCTTGTCAGGAGTCTTGAGATGCAAACCTACCAAGACCGAATATTCTTCGATGGTGGGAGTCATATCAGCTTCATTGAAGATGAAACACTTGTATGCAGGATCCCAGAATTGTGTTGCAGCTCTGATTAGCTGATCATCAATAGCCACTGCTAGAATGTGTGCTATATGCCCATGTTTCTGACAAAACTGCTTTTGTCTTGACGGACTCATCTTCTTCCAGATATCAACCAAATCTTCTAAATTATTCTGTTTGAGGAGGATAGATGTTTTTTGAGATAGAGTAGAATCATACCCAATTGACAAGCAATCTTCCATCTTTAGTTGAGTCTTTTCTGACTGGACCCTCACTTCATTGGGTGTCCTACAAGATGCTAATACTAATGAAGAACAAACTAAGCGTTCATTGGCATTCATGAAAAAAATTTGTTGAAGATCATTTTTCAAGCAAATGTTCTTTATGCAACTTTATGATATGCGTATGAACCAATGCAAAAGAAATAAGAAAAAGGTTAGTATACCCAGAAAAAGAACAAATAACTAAGTAAATTTAAACATAACACAAAGTAAAAGGGATGAATCCTATGCTGTTGGTCAATTCTAAAAGGGAAGAGTGATGGCTCTATCTATAGGTTAGGCACTCTTAAGGTTCACTATATACGATTTTAGGATCAAAGTCTAAAGCTCCTCAAATTGTTCCTTACATCCTTGTCCATCACAGACTAGTAAGGCACCCTAATCCTCACCATTTACGTTACAAGCGAAAAAGGTTCAATTTGAGTGTGAGTATTTCGCTAGCCACTGCGGAGGCATTAGACCTCACGAAAGCAATAAGTACTTTACTTCTTCCTAGAGGGACGGAGCTCGGGTATAAAGCTCATGTTATGGACATGCACATGAATGACATAATTAATAAAGTAAATAAACATGAATGAATAATAGTACATATATACAAAAGGGTTCAATTTTATTAGGCTTTTGGATAACACAAATTATTTGCTGGCCTAACTCTCAAAGTCTCTAGTGGAGTCGCCAAGCTGTCATAACGTCTAGATCCAGGGATCTATCGCTAGACATTGACTTTAAGGGAGTCGCCATCAATCTTTTTTATCTAGGTGCGATTGACCATCTAAAAAATCTGTCCTTTCAGGGAACACCTAAGTTTAAGGGTCTCTAAAAGAATAGGTTCAGGTATACTAACCAGAACAGGGTTCAGGAGTTCGGTTACGTGTGAGGAAGGTTATAGCACCCTTACAACGCCCATCAAAAGATGGTACTGACTTATATTTGTGTTATCCAATGAGCCTTAAAATTTTATCGAGTAATTAATTATTGAAAATTATTCTCAATTGACTCTAATACTTTTAGCAGAAAATTGAAAAAATTCTCTTACCTCAAGAGTATGCAAGAAAAACTGCTGTTTCACTTACAGAAGCTCCGTCGTCGGATTATTTAAAGAAAAAATCAAAATCAAAATCAAAATAAAAAGGAAAGGATGATTGTTCTTGTGCAGGAAAAATTGATACTTTCAACTTTTCCCCAAGAAATATTTTTTTGGAAATTTTGATTTTCAAGGAAAATTGATACTTTCAACTTTTCCTAAAAAAAAAAAACTTTTTTTGAAATTTTATTTTTAAGAAAAATTGATACTTTCAACTTTTCCTCAAAAATATTTTTGGAAACTTTGATTTTCAAGGAAAATTGATACTTTCAACTTTTCCTTAAAAAAACCTTTTTTTTGAAATTTTATTTTTAAGAAAAATTGATGCTTTCAACTTTTCCTCAAAAAAACCTTTTTTTGAAATTTTATTTTTAAGAAAAATTGATACTTTCAACTTTTTCTCAAAAAACCTTTTTGAAATTTTATTTTTAAGGAAAATTGATACTTTCAACTTTTCCCCAAAAATATATTTTTTTATTTTTATTTAAAGAAAATTGAATAATAAAACAAAATAAAAATGAAAATAAAAAAATAAAATAAAGAAAAGTAAAACAAAAATAAAAATAAAATAAAGATAAAAAATATTAACTAAACCTAATCTAATAAATAAAATAAATAAATAAATAAATAAATAAAACAAATATAAAAAAAAAATTCAAAAAAAAAACCTGGAGCGGCTCGGTATACGGCTCGGCTTGGCTCAAGGAAAAGAAAACGGCTCGCAGAAGCAGCTTGGAAACCTGGTTCGGCTCAGTTATCGGCTCGAAGGGGGATACACGCACGGGTCAAGACGCGGGTCGACGCTCGGGTCGGGTCGGATCTCGACAAAACGCGCGGATCCTCTGGGTCACTTAAGGCCAAAACGACATCGTTTTGAGTGGGTATATAAGGCTCTTCCTCGGTTTTTTGGTAGAACGCTCATTCCCTCTCTCTCTCTTCTTCTTTTTTCTCCCGTTTCTCTCTAAAAAGCTGAAGAACTCCGGTTGAAGATTCATCGGATTCTAGGATTTTTTACCGAAATTTGGGTTTTTTCATCGAAAGTTCATCGATTTCTGGGATTCTTTACTGAAAACTGGGCAGCTCGTCGGAAACTTCAAGGTTGGCCAGAATTTTCACCGAAAAATGCAACTTTCGCAAAAAAATTCAACCGAAATCTGGAATTTTTCAGAAATTCCCAAAAAAAAAAGTAAAAAATCTTCAAAAAATTTTTGCTAATTCCCAGAACCCTTCTAAACTTTTTCTTAGCTTTCTATATGCCATTTTTCTTCCAAATCAGTAGCTTTGCTCACTGTTTTTTTCTATGTTCTTCATTCTGTTCCAGGAGGTCCCTTTTACAGAGATTGATAAGGAGTTTCTGATATCAGCTGAATCATGCTTGCCTCGATCAAATAGTCATACACACATTCATAAAGGGGTCTTTACTTCATCCATGTATATTTTAATTTTCACATATTTTTCAATACCCATAACATTAATATTCCCTTTAGTGTGGTCTAGCAAAAGGTTTTCACTAACATTTGGCTTAAATTTAGTATAAAAAATTAAGAGCCCTTCATTTGTTAGACCTTATACCTTATGTTTAAGTGCTATGTAGTTTTTAGTGGAGTGTCCTACCACATTATAATGGTAATCGCACTTGGCGTTAAGGTCATACCAATTGGGGTATAGTGACTTTAATGGTGCCACATGGGTAAGGCTAATAAGGTGTCATCTCATCAGCTAGGGGTATAGATCAATGTAAGACATGAGAATTAGGTTAAACTGGGACTTTTCTCAATTGTTGTTATTTTGTGGGTTTCTTTGATTATTGGTTCAATGGGTTGGTTGGGCAAACAGTTGAGTTGGAGGTATGGTGGTGTAATAGGGCGGTTGAGGACTTAAGTTCAACTTATATGGTGCTTGTTGAGGTGCTTGGTAATAATACGACTGTTGGGAGATTTGGTTGGTAGTATGGTAACAGAAAAGGTATAGTTAGTTTGGATTATATGGAACAAAGAAACGGTATGAGAAATTTTTGTAAAGGACTGTGTATGTCTCATGCTCTTTTTTTTTTGGATTTGCTAGTTTCTTTTTGGGTCTTTCAATTTTGGCATTCTTGATGGCATTCTTTATCATTTCTCCTAAAATCACCATATCAAAAAAATTTTTTATTGAATTTTCAACCTACTTATCATAGTACAGGGGTTTTAGTGTGTTAATAAATAGCATAGTGATCTCTTTTTCCATTAGCAGTGGTTAGACTTGGGCTATTGCATCTCTCTATCGATGCACATATTCTTTAAAGATTTTCATTAACTTTTTCTCCATATTTTGTAATGATAGCCTATTAGGGGTCATATTAAAGACATGCTTATATTGTGAGATAAAGGTTTTGATCAAGTCTTTTCACTAATGGATTCAACTTTGATCTAGCTATACGTACAATCTTCTAGCAATGGCTTAACTTCATTGATTCTTTTTGCTTTTCATGAAAGATATCCTTCTGCCATATTATTTGTATACCTACTCGAACTCATTTGATTGATCTATTTTCAAGCTTTAATGACTTTTTGAAATTTTTTCATATAATTAGGTGCACCATAATTGAATTTGAGTAGGTTGAGTCCATGAGTCATAAGAATAAATTGTCAAAAATCGTATTATCTCTGGATCATAAAAGGTGTGTAGTTAACTGCCTTTATACCCCTAGCAAAGGAACCTATGGTTTGTCTCCATAACTATATAGTATGGTTAAAGAAAGCATCCACGGTGCTCTCCATATTATGGCTTCACTCATGAAATTTAGAAAAAATGACATCTAATGCTTTTTTGTCTAATCTCTTTGTCATTCTTTAGTATAAAACTCCTTGATCAGGACAAATTGAGTAGAGAAAAGCTGAAATGACACTTTTTTCTTTCTTCAAAAGTGACTTTGAATCCAAATATAGATAACTGAGCACATTCTATGAATCAAACTTCACCTTTCTTTTGACAGTAATTTAGCAATATAATGATTTTAGCTGGATGGTAGGAGATGGATTTATGCCTTTGCATAATTGCTCGAAGAAATCAACGGTCGACACTTCTATATGCCTTAGTACCTTAGAAAATATTACCATCTTATAGACTTTCAAAGCAAATAGGTCTTGCCTGCAATCATCGTTCAGATGTTTCCTTATGTACTCTAGTAGAAAAGTTGAAAGAATTGACTCTATTCCGTTCTTTTCTTTCTTATGTTTATCAATCTCTTCAATCCTAACTTGCATGAGCCTAGCCAACTTTTTTCTGAACTTGATCATCTTTTGCTCTTTCCGATAGACTATATCCTAATTGATGAATTTTATCCGGAGCAAGGATGTATACTCATTGATTGTAATGGTCAAATTAACTATTCATTGACTTTTACCATTATAAATAGTGTCACATCTTTGTATTTTTTAAAAAAAGATTTTTAAAAAAAGATTTCTTTTTTTCTATTCCTCACTGTTTCCAGATAGCCTCTAATTTTGACATGTTACTTTGCCTTAGATCCACATACACTAACTGCGAAAGCATCGAGGTATGACTATCTTCTAAACAATCTTTGTTTTTTCTTGAGTACTCTCTGATTGGCTTTTAACTTCTAAATAGTTCTTACACAAGGATGATACCACTATAAGCTTCGTGAGAGTTTTTCTTGCTGAAGATTAGCCCAAAATAATATTCTTCTAAGAAATATGATGCCTATATGATGCATGCGGCAAAATTAAAAGAAACAAAAGAATTAAATAAGTCAACAATGTTAATAAATAAATAAATAATGAAGCATAGCATATAACAGAACATAATATACATAGTGTCTTAGCTTTAGGTAATTTTTTTAAGAAGGATGGCATGGCTCTATCTTAGGCTGGTTTCTTTCGGCTCACAATATGCTGGGTTATGATTTATATGTCTAAAGGTTCCTAAACTATTCTTTACATCATCGTTAATTATAGATAAGTAAAGCTCTTCAATTTTCACCCATTATAGGCTACTAACAAAAAGGGTTTAATCTAAGTGAAAGTATTTTGCTAGCAAATGCAAAGATTATCACCTCACGAGAGTGTAACTACTTTACTTTCTCCTTAAAGGAATAAAGCCTAGGTCTATAGCTCATGCATACGAGTGAATATATAAAGTGTGTGTAAAGAGATATATCAATCAAACAACGTAAGAGAAAAATGAATGACAAAATCGAGGTTGGATGCTAATAGTCAATTTTTTTAAACAAAATTAAAATGGAAAGAATTAAAATTAGATCTCAACTAACACCGTAAAATCTAACAATTTGGATATTGTATGATTAATTTTTAGCTTGACTCTAAAAAATATATTTAGTGGAGCTGTCAAGCTATCATAATGATTTTGGAACTGCTAGATGTTTAATTTTAAAATAGAAAAAAATAAAGAGAGTTACCACCAATCTTTTTGTTAGGTGTGATTAGCCACCTGAAAAGTTTATCTTTTTAATAAAACAATAAAACGAGTTTAAATTTTATCAAAAAGATAATTTTGGTCTACAAAAATAGAAGTGGGTTCGAGATTTGGTTATACATGAGAAAAAATTAGCACCCACACTGAATCCATGAAAATTGACACCCATTAATCATGCATTATTTTTGGTGTTAGATAGAATGGTTTTAACTTAAAATTTAATAATAATTTCCTTCACTTTTTAAAGAAGAACATTTAATTTTATTAAAAATTTTCATTTAGGAATATTATGGAACTCTTTAAGTTAAAAAATTACCTTCAAATTCTCTAACATCTAAGTATAACTTTAAATATAACTATTTTCACCTAAAATTTACCACGACATTCCTTGAAAAGAAAAATAACATTGTTTGTAAAAAATAATTTTTGATGACTTTCAAACGTTTAGGCAAAGTATTAAGAATTATTTCTCTCAAGTTGTTATTTTTGTTTGATTTTATCATTCCATATTTTTAATTACACATTTTTTAAAACATTTTATGCAAAAAAGCCATAAGGATGCAATTATTTAGCAAATGATAATGAAGGGTATAAACATACGAAATGAGTACAAACAATAATGAGTAGATGCATGTATGCCGATAGATGTTATACAAGGTGATGAAATGTAATTTTAGAATCGAGTTTTTAAATATAATGAGATCACCCTATCTCTTCGACCTCTAGGTACAGTTTAGGTGCGACTATGTCTATTTAAGATCCCATTTTTAGTGATATATTTTTTCTTTTTATTTAATTTTATTATTATTGTGGGTTCAGGACTCATATGAAAAAAAACCGATGAAATAAGGTTTTTTAGATACCCTATCTTCTAGGCAACATTCAGGAGCAAATTACTTTATGTGAGATTTTGTATGTATGCTTAGAATTTTTGGATAGTTTTGGGTATGGGTTTAAGTCGAGGTTTTAGAGTTAGAATGATTTTTGAGTGATGATTCGAGGATGTGAGCCAAATTTTGGGTTAGGTTTAAATTTAGGCTTTTTATGGATTTTTAGGATTTTAGGGTCTTGTTTTAGGGTTTTGGTTTTGGAATTGTGAGGTCTCAAGCTTTAGTGTTTTAAAGGTTTAAGACATTGAGTATTTAGGGTTTAGGGTTTTAAAGGTTTTTAAGGGTTTTGGATTTTGGAGTTTTAGGGTTTAAGGTTTTGAGGTTTAGGATTTTGAATTTTAGGGTTTCGAATTTTAAGGTTTTAAAGGTTTTAGGGTTTTGTAGTTTTGGATTTTTAAGGTTTTGAGGTTTTTTTTTTTTTTTTTGTTGAGAAAAATAGGAATCATTGATAACTCAAACCTCATCAATTATCTCTAACATTTAGGTGGATTTTCGAAACAAGTTCGATTTTCATAATCCCCTTTCCTTTGACAATTTTATATCAATGCAACACGAAGTGAATAAATTATTCATGTGAAAGCTAAAATAAAATAAAACGAAACAAAATAGAACAACCAATTAAATCAAATTTTTTATTATTTTGTTTATTATTTAATTAACTTATGGGAATCTTTATTTTATATTTTAAATTTTATTTTAATTTAACCTAGTTAATTATTATTATTATTTTTGGTCTTTAATTTTTTAATTTCCAACACATAGGCAGAATTAATTTTTTTTTAAAAATTTTTTTAATTCTCTTCAACATCTAGGTAGAGTTTTCAAAATTATTATTTTTTACTTAAAGTGTCATTTTATCTTTGTTTCTATAAAAATAATTTTCTTAAAGAAAATCATTTTCGAATCATGAAATTACTATCTTTTACTTTTTTCCAATATTCATTTTTAATTTGCTAACCATCTTTAAACAAATTAATTAAAAAAAGTATTTGCAGTTTTATTATTTACTACAAACACTAATATTATTATTTTCACAAGTGCTAAAACGATGATTAACACACATAATCAATAATCAAAAGTTCGTGAAAATAAATAGACAAATAAGTAAAACGGGTGAGAAGGAATTTACCCTAAAAAGAGCCTTTGAAATTAGACACAAAACACCACAAAAGGGCCAAGTTGGGTAGCCTAACTCCAAGAAATGAGCCATGCACTAGATCTGGGCCGAAAGAGTAGCAGGCCAATCAAGCCAAGGGAGAAAGTAAGCTGATCGGGTTTCTTACCGAGTTTGACCCTATCAACCTTTTTTTTTATTTCATTTTATAAATACAATTTTTTTTATTTGAAATTCATTTTTTCCTTCATTTCTTCAAAAAACTTTTTCTTTGTCTTCAAAAACCAAAGACCTCCACAAAGCCTAGTTCTTGACAAAACAATTGTCGATGTCGCCACCTGTATGTTGCTGGCGTTGCCATCGACCTACGGTTTTTGGTTCCTAAAATTTCATTATAGCTTTTCTTTAGCGTTTTCATTATAGATCTGAGCTCTGTTTTCCCCATATCAACTCTCAAATTCCCAAATTTATAATTGAAGCCTAAAATTTTAAACTGCCAAAAGTCATAATCCCACTATCTAATTCTCCTAAATTTTTTATATGTTGTTCATCCCTCTTTTTTTAAAATTTTTTTTATTTTTTTAAGTCAATTTTGCCTTTTTTCTTCATTTGCTATTATCGAGGATTTTTATTGCTGGTTGCTACCTTATGTACTTGGACCTTAGCCAATTTTGACTACATAGCTTTTGTTTTTTTTTTTTTTGTTTACTGGAATTTGACTCTCTCTTTTTTATTTATTTTTTATAGGTACCTGGCACTGGGTCCCCCATATCTAGGGGATAAGTGGTTTTTTTTTTGTGTTTCTTATTTTTTATGGATTTTTTTTGTGCATTTTGGTGAGGCTGAATGGGGTTTTCTTTTGGATTTTGAATTTTAAGGTTTTGGATTTTAAGGTTTCGAAGGGTTTTGAGGATTTTAAGGTTTTGTAGTTTTGTATTTTTAAGGTTTTGAGGTTTTTTTTTTGTTGACAAAAAAAGGAATCATTGATAACTCCAACTTCGTCAATTATCCATAACATCTAGGTAGACTTTCAAAATAAGTTCAGTTTTCGTAATTCTTCTTTTCCTTTGACAATTTTATGTCGATGCAACATAAAGTGAATAAATTATGCACATGAAAACTAGAATAAAATAAAACAAAACAAAACAAAATAGAACAACCAATTTAATCATATTTTTTATTATTTTGTTTAATATTTTAATTTACTTGTAGGAATCTTTATTTTATATCTTAAATTTTATTTTAATTTAACCTAGTTAATTTTTATTATTATTTTTGGTCTTTAATTTTTTCATTCCCCAACATATAGGTAGAATTATTTTTTAAAAAATTTTGAATTCCTTCAAATATCTAAGCAGAGTTTTCAAAATTATTATTTTTTACTTAAAGTGTCATTTTATCTTTGTTTCCATAAAAATAATTTTCTTTAAGAAAATCATTTTCGAATCATGAAATTACTATCTTTTACTTTTATTCAATATTCATTTTTAATTTGCTAATCATCTCTAAGCAAATTAATTAAAAAAAGTATTTACAGTTTTATTATTTACTACAATAACTAATATTATTATTTTCACAAGTGCTAAAACGATGATTAACACACATAAAGAATAATCAAAAGTTCATGAAAATAAATAGACAAACAAGCAAAAAATGTGAGAAAGAATTCACCCTAAAAAGAGCATTTGAAATTAAACCTAAAACACCACAAAAGGACCAAGTCAAGTAGCCCAACTCCAAGAAACGGGCCATACATTGGATCTAGGTCGAAAGAGCAGCAAGTCGATCGGGTCAAGTGAGAAAGCCGGTCGATCGGGTTTCTTGTCGAATTTGACCTAGTCAACTTTTTTTTTGTTTCACCTTATAAATACCAAATTTTTTGTTTGAAATTCATTTTTTTCCTTCTTTTCTTCAAAAAAATTTTTCTTCTTCTTAAAAAACCAGAGACCCCTCACAAAGCCCAGTTCCCGATGAAAAAGCCACCGACACCACCACTAACCTATGGTTTTTAGTTTGTAAAATTTCGTTATAACTTCTCTTTAGTGTTTTCGTTACAGATCCAAGCTTCATTTTCTCCAAATCAGCTCTCAAATTGCCAAATCCATAATTGAAGCCTAAAACTTTAAACTACTAAAAGTCACAATCCTACCATCTGATTCTCCTAAATTTTTTATAAGTTGCATCTTTTTTCTTTTTTTTTTTTTAAATTTTTTTATTTTTTCAGGTCAACTTTGACCTTATTCTCTATTTGCTGTCATCGAAGGTTTCTATCGCTAGCTTCACTGCTTGTTGCAGCCTTAGGTCTTTAAATTTGAATCGATTTTAACTACACAGTGTTTGTTTCTTTTTTTTTTTTTGTTTTTGTTTACTAGAATCTGACTCTTTTTTTTTCAAGATAGGCGTCTGGTGTTAGGTCTCCCTGTATCCATGAAATGAGTGGTTTTTTGTGAATTTTTTATGCTTTTTGGTGAGGTTGAAAGGGGTTTTGAGAGGTGGAATCTAGGGTGGCTGATGGGTGATGCTTTAGTGTGAGAATGGGTGCGTACAGTAAGATGGGTGGTCATTATGGTGCGAAGGCTAGGCGCGATAAGCGTGGAATGTGATGCTTGGCGCTGGTGCGATTTGGGATTGGGATAGTTGGCATTCAAGGTTTGGGATTTTTGTTGGAAGTTTTTTTGGTAACCGAATGGTTTCTAGGAAGCCTTTTTTTGTTTTAATGGTCCATAAAATATAAATCCTTTATGTTCCCTTTTTAAATCTCATTCTTTAACCATGAGTAAATTGCCTTAGAATTATTTTTTTAGACTGGTATAGCAGAAATGCAACAATGGCTATTGACTTTTTAGTCCCAGTGAAGCATGCTGCTTTTGGGACATTGGGTTTTTAATGAAGGTATGCTAGGGTCAGTAGGTAAAAATGGAATTAAAAACCAAAAAGCTTAAAATGGTAAGTGGTAGAGTTGGGAGAAGAGAAAATCAATGAATTTGTGTTAAAATTAGATAAAGCATCAGGTGAAAATAGAAAAGCTGATAATGATACCCAATTTGGAGTCAACAATCTAAAAAAACCGATGCCCTTACTAAGCCATCATATTGGCTTTTCTTAGATATTAAGGCAATTTAATTAATAATGAGTAAAATAAAATAAAATGAAAATAAAAAAATGGCTTAGGCTTAAAGGGAAATTTTGATAAAGCGTCAAATTGGGCTCGAATTAAAACTTGCAATCAAACTCAAAAATCGATCGAGATCTACTTATCTTGAACAAAATTTGATATTTACACATACATAACAATTTAAGGAGTTTACAAAGTTTGCATAAGTTGCCAACCCTAAATATAACAATTTAAAGATAATATTTTTCTCCATGGCAACTTTTGCATTGAAGCCTCACGATTATCAAAGGAAGAAAGTTTAATAAAAGGCATAAAGGATGTTCTTAATGATGAACCAAAAATCACAAAAGTTTATTCTTAAAGAATAATCATAGTGATATTGAAAGATTACTATCATGGTTAGGGTTTGGTTCTTAAAACATAATGATTTTCAAGTTATTGCTTCTACAAATTTTGAATTCCAACATGGCAAGTATGATTCGAAAAGCAAAGAAGTAGAGTGATAAATGTTTTAAATTGAGAAATCTACTTTGGTTAATCAAGGTATGCATTTATTTATTCTACTTCTTTTGATGATAGTATAGATAAATATATATCTATATATAATTAAAATGTTAAATGCATGTTGGTGATTTAATCTTTGTTTTAAACGTGAATTGAAACTTTTTAAAGAATGGATATAAACATTGTTTTTTTTTTTTTATTGTTATTGTTTGATATTTGATTTTACTATGACATGATATTGATCAAAGATCATATTCCAAAAAAAAAAAAAGTGAAAGGAAAGGTTGGAAATAACCTATGAAAAAATTGTGAAAAATAACAACAATTATGATTTGGTGTGTGAATGAACGTCAAAGACAATGACATTGATAATCCGCTTTATTTGAATAAAAAATAAAAATATATTTGCTAATATATTTAGAGATATTAGAGATTTATTGAATGAAATATGTCTAATAATGATCTTATTAAAGCATGATATAAAATTACAAAATGATTTTGATATATGAAATTGTTTAAGATTAATCAATTTTCTTGCATTATTAATTAATTAATAAATCATGTTTTAAATTATCATGGGACTTAATATGAATTCGTAAGTCTTACACATCTAAAAATTATGCATGTACAAACTTATGAAATTCTTATTTTGTTAATCATTGTCACTTGGGAAATGTTGTAAAATTTATTTTAATAATTATAGTTGTTTGAGGTTAACATGCTTGACTTTAAAATATAATTGACTTTGGTGGTTATGGTTTAATCATGGTTGCGATATTATTGGTACATGAATAAATTTGAGTTGTTAGACTTGAGATATAAATTATATTTTATAGTTTCATGAATTTTGAAAATACGAGATGAGTGATAAATGATATATTGGTGATTAATGTCATGAATTGTTGTATGAGTAAGCTTTTATAAAATTGAAATTTATACATTATTATTGATTCATGAGTTTTAATAAATAATGATATTATTATATGAGATATGTGATATTAACTTTTTACATAATCTTAAGTTAAAGATTGGGCGATCAAGGAAAAGTCCCTAAAAAAAATGTGTGATAAAAAATGAATACTTTATGAAAATGTATTATTTCGAAAAGGCAATTAGTTTGAAAAACAAATTAATATGGTGACCACTCAAATGATAAATTTTTAATATTCACTAGAAATTCACTTTGTGAAAGTAAGAAGTGAAGTGATGAACATTAGTGAAAGTATAACTTTAAAAGTAACATGTCATAAGTCACTTATTCAAGTATGCTTATCAATGTTGCAATAAAATCTTCTTATTAACCTGGTGAGACACAAGTTTTGGTTTGAAATTTTCTAAATTCAAACGAAATAATGAACGATAAATTTAAAAAATAAAAGATAAAAAAAGGGTCGAAGTGCAGTCAGTTCTTTGTTGTTGGACATTGTATCCTTGAAATAACATTTCTAGTATCCATTCGCACATAATGAAAGAACTATTATCCTTATAAAAACTTCTTGAAAATACCTTACCCAAAATTTTTCTTTCAATTTTCTTTAAGAAAATTACATATTTATTATTGTTACAGACATAATAATTTTAAAAGTTTACATAGTTTGGATAAATTG
The DNA here is from genome assembly GCF_047325235.1 of Durio zibethinus. Taxonomy (NCBI): domain Eukaryota; kingdom Viridiplantae; phylum Streptophyta; class Magnoliopsida; order Malvales; family Malvaceae; genus Durio; species Durio zibethinus. The sequence goes on along the minus strand of NC_143174.1, from coordinate 7,048,075 downwards.
TCAACCAAAGATATAAAGTTGGATAATCATAAATCTGTTGGTGATGGCATCTCCTCTCCCAAGAATCCGACGACCACTAACCATTTAAGGCATGTGGAATCCATGGATCCTTTGCCATGCCTTAGGGCGTCGACAGGATTTTCCATTTGCACAGTGTCATCTTGGGCGAGATTCTTGCTTGGGCAGAGGATGACCTCGTTTTTTCAAGCGATAACTTATCTTGCTAAGGTTTGGTTCCTTCTCCACAAAAGGTTTCTCAAATTTTTGCTTCCTTATTAATTCTGGTGATATGAATATGATGATACTACTACTTATATTACATCTATTTTATTTAAATCATCCACATCTATACATGAAGCAAAGATGGGGAGATTATGTCTACTTCGAGAAAGGGAGTATCAAGATTTTTTTAATTTTGTTTATTTCCTTTGAATTTTTAAACATATTTTTTTTTTTGTATTTTGTATTTTTTTCAAGTTTCTCTATTTTGATTTTCAAAACAAATTTTCATATTTTCTAATTTTTCTGTTTTTCTTAATTTTGAATTTTTTGAAATTTCATTAAAAAGCATATTTAAATTTTTTTTTTTTTTGTATTTGGAAAATTTTAAAATTTTTCCATATGTTTTTTTTAGAATTTCCAAAAATTTCATATTTTTTTATTTTTATTTTTTTTAACAAATGAAGTGACGATGAGCTCCACTAATGATGTGGAAATCTTAGTTTCAATTTTGTGACATTTGGCACGTAATTATTGGCTCATAATGTCATGTTTTAATTTTATAAATACTAATGTGAAAAAAATGATATAATCCACGTAACAAATGAATATTTAGTAAAAAAAGTTTATGCTTGTCACTTTGTATATTAAGTTACTTTTTTATTTTAAAAATAAAACTAAAAAAAAAAGGTGTTAGTACGACTTTGGGCTAAAAGACAAAAGACATTGATAGATATGAAAGACAAAGACAATTATTGTCATTTTATTGATAACAAAGAAATTTTTTTTTGTGTTGCTATAATAATTCAATCGGGTTATCTTTCTGTCTATTTTTATGTTATCCTTCATATCTTGAAATTTATTTTTTATTTAATTAAAAATTAAGGTGAGTTAAATTTTTTTTATTTGATAAAATAATTAAAAATAATTTTGAATTTAATTGAATTTATTTTTTTATGATTTTAAATATATAATCTTTCGTATCAATTTAATACATTTATAATTTTTACTTTTGAAATATTTTATTAAAAAAAAATTTATCTTGACCATTTTGTGAATAATTTTTAAATTAATTAATAAGATTATAATTTTAAATTATACATTTGACACACTCACGTATCTCTTAAAATTTACATCATTCAATATCCCAAACTCAATCCTAGTTAATTTAAAAGGCAATAAAATCAAGAAATTTTGTTGGTTGATGTATGCACAAATCAATTGGGTAATCTCAAATTTTCTTAGATGACTGCACCGTACTCCGAATCATGCCTGATTTGAACATGAAAGAGAAGCTTTCCCAAAAAATTTTAAAAAAAACTGCTAAAGGATTGTACGATGATTTAAAAATGATTTCACATCATATGCTGACAAACATCAATAGATAATTACTATTCGCCGTTGACCGCGAGCATTTTTCACGATCCAACCTCGTGTCATGATTCTTGTGCAAGGTCTTTGCGACTATTGGTTCCTGTTTTGACGCGCTCCGATGATTGTAAATTATCCAAGGTAATGACGTTACGAGATGTGACGAACGGCTGACGTCTTCCTTTTTAAACAAAAGTAAAGATATCATTACTTCAAACTAAACTTCTCTTGTTCTCCAACTTCTTGAATAAAAAGCGGACACTCCTCCGCTCAGTACTGGGTGTCACTCTGGCAAAGAGCCTTTTGGTTAGTAAATGGGTCAACTTGTTTTCTTCTCGAAGCACATGATTACATTTCTAGATTTTCATCTTTTTAAGGCTCAGTTGGATCTTCCTTAGCAGAATGCTCAAGGGAATAGATTTTGTTCAAACTTTCGTATCTATTATATCACCCTGAGTGTATCACCTTCGATCTCAATCCTATTAAATCTCATATCGGTTGCCAATTTCACTGCTTCAGCTACTATTATTGCCTTAATGATGACTGAATCTCAGTCACTTCTCACCTGCTTGCATAATGCCCCTATTGCCTCTTTATTGTGGTCCCTGGCTAATACCCCTACTCCCCTAAGCCTATTAGCGTTGTTCAATGCCCCATTGAAATTCAGCTTGATTATATTTTCTATTGGTGCTCTCTAAATTGTTTGCTCTCTTGGACTTTATTCTTCACCATTTCTTGCGTTTTTTTGCACTCCTGTATGTAATCCCTGGCATATTTAACAATTTCCTAGTGGTTCTAGACCTTGTGATTAATAACCTCTTCATTTCTGCTATGCCACAGAGCCCATGCTGTAGTGATAACTATATCCATATTTGTAGGTTCCATCCTCCTTATTACAGACGATATCCAATTCCAAGCATTCTGCCACTGCTGTTCGTCTACCACATCACCTATTCCAATCTCCTTCCACACCTTTGATGAACGATCATATTTGACAAATGCGTGGATGACCGTTTCCTCCTCTTGCTTACATCTTGGATAGGTCGCCATATCCATCGGCTTCCTCTCTTTCAGCTTAGCATAAATTGGGAGTATTTAATGAGACACTCTCTATGCAAAAAACCGTATTCTACTTGGGATTTTGAGTGTCCATATTTTCCCCAAAAACTTCCCCCTTGTTCATTGTTAGCGACAGTGATAGATGTCACGTCTGTCAATCCTAATTGCCATTCTGCTTGTAGGGCCTGGTAGCTGCTTTTGACCGTGTAGGTTCTCTTTTTTGTGTGATAGCTTTCCACCTTTTGGATGTCCATTGGTTGGTACCATCGGCGAACAATTCTTGCACTTTCATATCTATAGAAATGGCAGTCTCATTAGCAGCTGGAATAAAACAATCAACCTTCGATACCTATGGATACTTCCATACTCTAATCTTTGTCCCATTTCCAACTTTCCCCCGGATTCCACGTACAAGAAGCTCTCTCCCTTTACAAATAGCGCTTTGTACACCAGTGTTGAGGTATTATGAATGAGGCGCCACACCTGTTTAGCCAGTAAAGCTATATTAAAATGTTCCATCTTCCTAAACCCCATGCCACCAATTTCCTTGCCTCTACACAGTTTCCACCATGCAAGCCAATGAATCCATTTCCCCACCCTTCCATTCTTCCCTCAATAGCTACTCATTGTCATATTAAGTTCATGGCACAACCCTTTAGGAAAAATGAAACATGATATCGTCTATGAAGACAGACTGCAATACAACTTTGATGAATATTTCCTTCCCTCCTGCCAAAATGTATGTCTGGTTCCAACTTATCACTCTCTTCTTCATCTTGTCTAGTGTGGTTCTAAAGGCTCGCTTTTTCCCCTTCCTAATTAACATTGGAAGTCGTAAGTACTTTTCTAGGTTGTTGGGGGCTTGTATGCCAAAAATGCCTTTCAGTGTGTCATGTCTGTCTGCGCTCGTATTCTTACAAAAATATAGCCCAAATTTGTCATAGTTTATCTTTTGCCTAGAACTTTCTTCATCCATCTTTAGCATGTCCCTCACCCTTTCACATTCCTCTGGTTTGCTTTCATGAATAACAAACTATCATTTACGAATAACAAGTGAGTAATCCTGGGCCCATTATGACTAGCTTGTAATCCATTTAGTTTCCCTTCTTATTGTGCTTTAGACAGAACCGCTGATAGACCTTCTGTGCACACTAAAAATAAATAAAGTGATAAATAACGTGACGTACGGCTGAAGTTAGAACTTTAGAACTGGCAAGGAAAAAAAAAGATAGATAAATCTCCCTTTTTTTTTTTTTTTTTGGGAAATACAAATAACTGAATAAGTAAATGTGCTCACATATTTTTTTAAGAAAGAAAAGTGTTCACATCTTTTTTATATTATTTCCTTCATGTCTTTTTTTTTTTTTTTCATATTTTGAATGTCTTAGAATTATATAATTTTTTTGAACCTTTAAAATTTTTATTTTATTATATTTTAAAATTATTGTTTTATATAAAATTTTTTATTTTTCACATTAAAAATAATATCATAAAATAATTTTAAATTTTAATATTAAATATATTAAAATCAAATGTTTTTCTTAAATTTTATGAAAATCAATAAAACTTAAACAATTTATGACGGAATAAATATTTGTTTCCTACAATATACAATAATTTTTTCTTAAATTTTGTGAAAATCAATAAGATTTAAATAATTTGTGACAGAATGAGTATTTGTTTCCTACAATACAATGATTTTTTTTAATATGAGTAAATTTCATCCAAATTTTTGAATTTTAATTATAATTCATAACAATATTATTAATTTGGAAATAGAATATCTAATTAACACAACAAATTACCCATACCTAGAGGTGTTCATGGGTCGGGTTGAGCTAAGTTTGAGTTGGGTTTATATTTGATATTAATAGTTTATACGTTTGTTCAGACTCAATCCGGCCTAAAATTTTGGATATCAAAATTTTTTCAAACTCGACCTAAATTAAAACTCAAACCCATTCATTAACCTTAATTTATATATTAAAAAATTAAAAAAAAGATTAAATTAAGTTTAATGGGATTATATTCAATTCACATATATATAAAAATTAAAAATAAAAATTATATAAAAGTAAAAATTAAGTTAAATAAAATATATAAAATTTTTGTTTTTATGATATATATGAATTAATTTATACATAATTCACATAGATATAAAAATTAAAAATATATATGTGAATTCAAGTCGAACCAAGCTAGGTTCGGGTTTTAAATTTTTTGTCTAAGACCCAACCTAAAATTTAAACGGACCTAAAAATTAAAGCTTGTTTAACGAGCTTTAATTTTTTGTCCAAATCCTCTCAAAACTTAAACAGGCTATCAAGTTTGGACGAATAGCTCGAGCCTTGAACAATTTATTAATCCAACCATATGAGTGTTATGTGATATCATGATACCTTTTTAATTGTAAAAAAAATAACTTTGGATTTATTTTTTGGGCTAAATGCTCAATTTGTATTAAATGTTTGGGTTGTTATTCAATTCAAATCTAAATATTTTAATTTATACAAATAAGCATCTTTTCAAGAGTTATAGTTGAATATGACTTCTTCATGCTTGAGCATACTTGGCCGAATGGGGTTTTGATGGTATAATTTTGGCCCATCATCATATCTTGAAGCAATCTTAATCATATTTTTACTCTTGGATTCGATTAAGACTTGAGATTTCAAGAATAATTTGATTTTTCATTAATTATCTTGATAATTATCTTGCACATCTCTTACTTTATAAAAAAAAATTTCATTGGATGATCTAAAGAGTTCATTTTGAGCACATCCACTCTTGGCCGAATAGAAGAGAGTTCTTGATATCTTAAAATTCTTCAATGCTAAGTAAAAAAGTTCTTATTGGATAAAATCTTCTTTAGCTAAATGGATTAAGCTTGTAGAGTCTATGGTCTTACAACTTCTCCTTCTCTTTTGCATGGTCGAATACGATAGAGTCTAAGTAAACTTGAAATTGCATGAATATCAATCAAGATTGATGGTATTGAGCTTTCATTATTAGGTTGAATATGCTCATTACATGTGTACATGCATGGCTTGCATGAAAATCAAGTCTTGAGCTTTAAAAACCTAAAGCTGTGAAAACGAACATGAAAAGCACTAAAAATTTTTAATTTTAGCACCATTTTGACATGTAAAAACTCTATATATTTTGGTGCTATCACATACTCACACTTGAATTTTTGCTTGTCCTAAAGCAACACCTTAAATCAATAAAACTAAATAACACTACAGACATCCTTAAAGTCAAAAATTATACAAAATAAATTTTAAGAATGTCAATTTGCTTTGAAGAGAATTAAGATTGCAGGTAAGAATTTAAAGAACAAGAAAATGTTTAATAGCCAAATCTTGCAATGTAAATAAAAGGATTTAGATTTTAAAAATAAAAATTGTTTTAGTTGAATTTAAAGAAAACAAGAAAACAAGATTTGGATCTTAAAAACAAGAAAAGAAAAATCTTTGAATAAAATGCTTCTTGAATTAAAAGAACTTAAAGAAAATAAAAGAATTATAGTTTATTAACAAATATGTCACTTCAACCAATAACTCAACTAAATAATTAAAAATTAAAAACTAAAAAAGAGAAAAAAAAATGAAGAGTGGGATGATAGAATGAGTTGAATGACCTCTCTATTTATAGAGTGGGATTTGGCCAAAGGGTGGGAATTAAAAGTTGTATTTTCAAATTCAAATTCTAAGTGATAAGTTTATCTTCATTTTCTTAAGAGTCATAGTTGAATAGAACTTCTTCAAGCTTGAGCATGCTTGGTCGAATAGGGTCTTGATGGTGCAATCTTGGCTCTTCATCATGTCTTGAAGCAATCTTGATCGAATCTCCACTCTTGGATTCAAGTAAGGCTTGAGATTTGAAGAATAATTTGATTTTTCATCAATTATCTTGATAATTATCTTGCACATCTCTTGCTTTATCAAAACTCTTCATTGAGTAAGCTAAAGAGTCCATAATAAGCACAACCACTTTCAGCCAAATAAAGGAGAGTTCTTCGTGTTTTAAAATTTTTTAATGCTAAGCAAATGAGTCCTTCTTTGATAAAATCTTTTTTGAAAAAATAGATTGAGTTTGTAGAGTCTATGGTCTTGCAACTTCTTCTTTTTTCTTATATGGTTGACTATCATAGAGTCTAAGTGAACTTAAATATGCATGAATATAGATTATGATGAGCAACATTGAGCCTCAATTATTGGGCCAAATATGCCTTTTGCATGCTTGAATGCATAGCTTGCATGCAAATGAAGTTTTGAGCTTAAAAAACCTAAGACCATGAAAACAACATGAAAAACATTAAAAATCATCCAAAGTTTTTAAATTTTAGAACTGTTTGACATATAAAAAATATATATTTTGGTGCTATCATTTTTTCACTAGTCATCTTATAAAGTCATCCATCGTCATCTATAAAACATCTTTCACTAGATGTTGTTGGCCTTTTGGACTTAAGTTTTTCATTTTCAATGGCAACAATAGCAATAACATTGATTGAATTTGAAACTAAATTTGAAACTAAATTTGAAACATGTACAGATGCAGAAGCAGTTGCAATTGCAGTTACAGATGCAAAATTAAATATATTAAGTGAAGCAAATGCAGATGCCAAACCAGATCTAGATGCAATGCTTTAATAGGATCTACGATTGTATTTCATATATTTGATGCACCTTGATTCATGTTCTAGTCTCTAGATTTGAGCACATGAGAATCTTGTTGTCATGGAAAGAAAAATAAAATTGAGTTGATGATTTAGGGTTTATATATTTAATAGTAAAATCTACAATAGAATAATGTTTATAATAATAAACAAAAATAAAATAATTTAAAATTATCTCTTTGCTTTCCACGAAATATCCTTTTTTGTTGTGGCCTAGTTAATGATATAATTTACATATCATTATCACATCTTTCCTCGACAGATTTATATTGTTGGACTTATTTTTTTTAGGCTCATCATGATCTTTTTTTTATTGGTTTTAAGCCTACCTGGTATCTTTCTAAACTCTGGGGCCATAACCTTTCTTTCTATCCTTGGTTTGGCCTAATCATTTCTCCTAACATAAGTTGTAAAGCATTACTATAAGTTTACAGATAGACTTTTTTATGGTACCAACTAGACACATATTCTTTAACATTTCTATCTAGATCTTTAATTACACATATGGCATATGCACAAAGGATACTAAAAAGTTGATACATTCTACAACTACATGTCTTTTCACTAAGCTAGACAATGAACCTATCTAAACCCAAATCTATTTCATATCCACTATCACCATTAAATGTAACTATACATTATGATACTATAGATGCATTTTTTCTAAGACTTTTACGATGTTAGGACTAATCACACACTCCACTTAAAACATTTTTTTTTATTCTTAATTCTTACCATCAGAGTCCTTTTCATGTCCTTAAAATAAGAAATCATTTTCTTCCTTACATCTAGTAATATCTCATTGAATGTTTCACATAAGTTGTTGTCAACCAATTCATATCTAGAGTCTATGTTGAAGAATGCTTTGCACCATTGCTGAGATAGGGCTTTTGTATGTCAACAACTACAGTATCATCCTTTTTATGTAATTTGTTCATTTTTTTTCAAATTCTCTAACTGTTAATGACTTAGCAATTATCCAAAAAGTCTGTTTCATCTACTCACCCTATATCTCCTTTTAGCCCAATTCACATATACATGTTTAGCATAAAATATGGGCTCAGCATTTGGAAGCAACTCTACAATAGCATTGTTAAAGCCCTACAAGTGATATGAAACTAATTAGTAATAAGTTTAAGTCTTAAGTACATAATTTAATTTAAATTAGTATTTAAATATTTACCTTTGATTAATCTGTATTGTCTAGCCTATTCCATTTTCCAAAGACATGATGTCTAATTTCAACAATTCAAGACATTATTTTCATGAAACTATACATTCCACTTCCACTAAGCCTAAGCCACTGAAAATTTTGAATGCTTCCATCTTTATCAATAGTACATAGCAACTCACCTTTCGTCAAGCATTTTAGCCAACAATAATCTAATCCTATAAAAAACCTACAACCACTCTCCAAACCTTTTTTAAATAGCCCAAAACATATATAATACTTTTGAAATATAGGTGGAAACATTGGCAATGGCCTAAGAACTTGTATCTTCACTGTGCTACCTTTATTAGTTTCCCTGATTACATCGGTATAATCTAAACTCATCCTTATAATTGCTAACCACTTTATCAGCCATATCTTTTTTAGCCTTTCTTCTCATGCTAATATTGACCTTTGTATCAAATTCTTTCCTAACTAATTCCTACACTTTTACATTCTTAATAAAAAGATCTTTTATAAATCTATTTATGTACAACTTAGTCAAAACAACTTGACTCATTTTTGGGTTTTTAAAAATCTTATTGTATTCATGAGTGTTATTGTAAGTCTTCACTTGAAATGATTGTAACTTTTTGTCATAAGCCGCATAGATTACTCAAAGATATTGTTTTACGATGCACTTACCTCAAACAAAACTCTTATGATTCTTAGCCCAAATGATATCCTTATTTATCCTAATAGAAAGTAATGACATAGCATATTAAAATCATCTTGAATTCTCAAACAACATGCCTAGTTAAATGTAAAAGGTCTCTACATTGGGATCGTATATTAGAAACTTACTTCTCATCTTAGTTGCATCATCAATCATTTTTTTCTCATCACTAGAAGGCTCACCGTACTTATCAAAATCATAGCATTGACTCTGCTTTCCCTCATCAATATCACCAATATTGCCTTCAACTAGTGAGGTTGAATCTGGTTCTATTTTTTTGTTATTATCAACTCCATTCCTAACCATTTTCACACTAATTTGTACTTTTTTATCCACTCAATTTGTCCTACATTTACCCTTTTCTAACATAACTTTTAGTTTAGATTTAGTAACAACTATTTCTTCATCATTATTACCACTAAAATGCTGAATTTGTACAAAGTATGATCTTCTCATTCACTATTATTTCTATCACTTACATCTTCAACTTCTACTTCAACTGCATCTTCATTTCCTATGTTTGCTACATAAGATACATTTTTATTTTCTGTCTCAAATACATCTTCAATTTCTATCCTTGTTGCCTCACTACATCTTTATTTCCTATCCCTTTATTCCCTACTGCCTCAATTACATCTTGATTTTCTACCATTTCATTCCTTACTACCTCAGCTACATCTTTCACTTCAAGTTTTATTAATAGCTTAAGAGCTAAAATAGCTTCAACTATACCATGTACTATATACACATCAACTACATCATGATCTATCATATACCTAATTATATCAACAGTGCCTTTTCCTCAGCCTTTTCCTCACTTAAAAGAAAGAGTAGATACCATTTTGGACCTTAAAGACAACATTTTTTAAAAAACCTAGAAATGAGCCATCATAATGGGAAGCAACAAAAAACCTAAGCTTTCTTTTTCTCTTTTTCCTCTTCATTCTTTCTTTTAATTTTTTCGGTTGTCTTCTAAAGAAAACTTTTTTTCCTCAATCCAAAAAAGCTTATCTCTTAAAACTTAGGAGAAGAAGCTTCTGGAGCAAACCTTTTCCAACATTACCCCTTAATTTTTTTATTTACTATGCTTATCTGTCCCTTCAAATTGAAGAAGCAGATAACTTTTATTTATAATTATAAGTTATAGATATAAATAATACTTTTATATTTTAAATATTTAAAAGATTAGAAAAATGGAAAGTTTTAAAAAAAATGCTAGATGACTAATTAATAACTTTTCACATATCAAAGTCAAACAAATGAAGGCCCAAAATCTTTCTTTTACATATGTATATATAGACTTATAATGAATTTCAAAAAATTATATTCATGTTACCACTATGAACGGAATTAATGAAATTTTTTCTTGAAACATTTTTTTAAACAAAATATCATGCTTAACATTTGCATTAGAACATAAGATACATAAAGTAAATTTATTTAAGAAAAAAGATACACAAAGTAGAAAAGAAAATGAAAAATATGGTTGAAATATTAGTAATTACTAAATCCATCCTAATGTAGGAAAGCATACTTTTGATATATAAAATAATGAATATACCATATGAGAATAAATAAACTTAAGTAGAAAAGCAAAACATTTTATTTGGATTAATAAAATTAAAATAAAACAATAATATTAGAAGTAGTTAAGTTTTAAAAATATCAATGAGACAGTTTCCTATGTGGTATATGTTATGGCATAATGAACTTTAACATAGGAAAAACTTTTGAGAATGAGTTTTAACAAATAAATTTCCTTTTGAAATAAACCTCTTCTTTGAAAAGTTTAATTTAATAGATTCACATTTCATTTCCTTAAATCTTATATAATTACATAAAAATTATAAAAAAATAGCTTTATAAATAAATTGTATCAAGTTGTGTGTAATGACACTAGCCTTGTGAGATCCGCGTAGTGGGATAAAAGGAAAAAATATGAAAATAAAAAGGGTAAAAACAAAATCAATTTTACTTGCAAAGTTTTTCTTAATATATATAAGAAAATGATTTTAATAATATTATTTTATTCTCTCTTACTAAATTCTAATAATACTGGTTTATGTTTTTTTAATTTTTATTTTATTTTCATATATCTTATTAATTAAATAAATTGATTGGCTTTAAGAAAATTTAATAATTTTAAACATAATATAATAATATGATACAAAATAATAAAAGAAAAATAAAAATAACACGATTTAAAATTTTAATAAAAATAATATATAAGATTGACAAAAATCAAAATATATAAATATTTAATGTATTCGTTGGAATTATAATATAATAATTTTTATATTTTATGATCGATTAACGTGAAAGAAACAAACAAAATACAGAGATCTACAACCATTTACAATAATGTTTTATTTTTTGTCTGTGGTTTGTATTATTTAATCCACAATTATAGAATTGAGTGGGCCCACCAAATTTTATATAGCACAATCAATTCTCAATAGATGGTTTTTATTATATTAAAAAAAAAAGTTGGCTTTTACTCCAAATTCAAATTTAGCTTTCCTTTGATGCCATTGATGAAGAGTCTTTGCATCAAATGTCATGAATATCTCATGATCGTGAGACTGGTCTGGTGCAGGTGGGGTGGCTTTGCCCCCTTTTTCCCATCTATGGGTCCATGAGCTTGACAATAAAAGGTCTATGAACAATCACATGAACATTGACTTTAGTCCAAATCAACTTAACAATCTTATTTCCTTCAATATCTTTCAAGACCAAGTCACTACAGTTTAGTTTTCTTTTCATCTCTTACTTATCTGCAACAATGCAAATTAAACTAATGTTTAAGGTTATGTCAGATCTAGTAAAAGAAGCCGAAGTGCCTTTCAAGAGATGCAAGGTGCAAATTTTGTTTTTATAAAGCAAACAGCAAGGTGTAAATCTTTGACTTTTAACTAGGCTATACGAGAGAAAATGGAGTTTTATATAAACGTGAACTTGGACTGGTTGATCAGTTCGAGGTGAAAGGGGTAAAAACTACTAATAACTTGAGTCTGGTGTCTTAATGGTTGAAAGAAGATAAGATCCTAAATCAACATCTGAAGAAAGAAAAGCAAATGATGGAAGATATAGGTAGGTGCGATTCACAAAAATGATAATCATCAAAGAAAGGAGCATAAATAATTTCTTAAAAGTATCTTTTGTACCAAATGCTATTTTGGAAACTCAGCCGTATCAATCAGCAAAGCTCATAGCAGTGTTTTACGTTGAACTTTGACAATACACTATCTTTGACTTTGACATGGTAATTTTCCAATGGAAAAATAAGTATGAAATGCAACTGTGATCACCACATTAAGCAATCCAGCAGCAGAAACATGTGAGATGTTACAAAGTTACCTTTTTTTAATAATGAACATACAATGCATGAAGCATTCTATTATCACATGAAACATAGGAAAATTTTCAACAACATTTTATTTCATTTAATTTTCTCCAAACATAACTCTGCACCCAATTCAGAAATGCTATATATGGTTCTAAAATACTTAAAATCTAACAGGATCATAGAATAATTGCATAACTACATTTTTGTATGAGAATAACCATCCATTAAACAAACTCTTAAGATATACCCATCTTCAAACTGCAAAATCTTTTGCAGCATATATCCTCTACAGATGCATTGCATGAGCAACCTAAAAGAAAAAGTACAGAAAATGTGTTATAAGAGGACAAAAGTCATAAGAAAAGAAACACAAAATTTTGATTTCTTTGACTGCAATGAAAACAGAAACATGGCCAAAAAGTTCTGAAGCTCATCCATTTGGCCAATTTCTACTAATCACTAAAACAAACACTTAGCAGTCATAGAAATACTGGAATTATAAGAAAATCATATGCTTTCAATAATTAATAATCCACTATTAATTTTGTGATCAAATTATTACTATTTGAAACCATAGTTTTAAGTCCCAGATTGGGAAATTCTTTTCAATATTTGAATAAAATTATGGCAACATTAAGATATAATAATAAATTTATCAAAAATAAAAGTATCAAGAACATAACTGTAACTGTATCTACATAACAGAAAGTTTTTTCAAACAAGAAATGTTCTCTTTAAAAATCCTTAACAAAATCAAGTAAAGCAAGCTAGGTAAAAATACTTATAAAGGATTTAGCAACTAGGAGAAGATACCATCCACTACTTAAAAAATACTGGATATCTCCATTCAAATATTAATATTTTATTTTATGAGAAAATTATATCACTTACCTTTTACATATTCATTTTTACTTTTACCACATCACTTTTCATCTTTTCACAATGAAGAAAAATGCATCTCTTATCCATTGCTCATGCATTCTAAATTTCCAATTCACCCTCGGTTTGTTTTCTTTGTTGCCCGCAACAATGCCAAGGATGAAAAGTGTAGGGAAAGGCAACATCAATTATTAGCCTGATACTTGATCGGGTCAAATGAATATATAGTGAAGCCTGGTCCTAGTTGGTGGCTGAATCACCAGGTTGACCAATCCAGGTACCAAGCTGGGCTTGGGTTTAATCCAGAATGTCAAACTGCAATTAACTGGTATTAAACCATCAAATTGTTAAGCACTTACTAAGCCCATCTCTTATTTGGGGTCGAATCTTTCCATGCGCTTTGAGTTTGCTTCTTCATTCTCTTTGAATCTCGACTAACCGATACTTGCCTTTGCCTTGAAGAATGTGTATGAGACTTGTGATTCATTGATATGTCTTTGAATGGAGTACCTGATCCAGACATTGAATGCCACTCAGTTTGTCTCGTAAAAGAGCTTGAAACTTTTGCAGGTGCTGATTTCTGCTCTCTCTTTAAAGCAAAGTCACCATTCCGGAAATTAACTTCCTCAATTTTGGGAACTGGAGCTTGTGGACGGTTCTTTGGTGAGCAATCTGAATCAGATGAGGAAGGGCTAGTAGTGTTATCCATGTCATAAATGACGTTATCTGTCATGACTGGAATTTGCCAATAGTTTGAACTTGAGGTAGAGGAGGAAGGTCTCTGAAGCCTCGTCAGGTGGACAACCTGTATGTATATATATGTATGATTGGATCTAGGATACCGCAACCATGGATACCATATTAATCATATTCAGAAATTTATTGCATATACGCCACTAATATATCAATTGTACAGGAAAGTCATCAATTCAAACTATACTTAAACTAGAAATTGTTGCAAATAATCCATTATGACATCAATCATACATGAATACGACAAAGACAGGTCATAATTTTTGCATATTTTTTCTGAAAATTCACAATCGCCCATGTATCTTTTCTTCCCATGCATTAAACAACTGATTAACAGAATTCCCATTTTATGCACCAAAATGGATAATTAGATATCTTTATCAAATGATAAATCTATATCGTTGATCACATGTTCTATACAACTTGATGAAAGAAAGAATTGCCCTGGTTAAAAGAAACAAATGGAAAAAGTAGATTGCTGGATATCTTCTCAGATCAGCTTAGTTTTTAACTTTATTTCCTAAATTTTAAAAAATAAAGCTGCTAAGAACAACTCACCTTTTGTTCTAGAACCCCCATGTCCTCCTTTAATCTTGTAATTATTGTGTTCTTCCTGCGTATAATGTCCTCCAACTCCAATATCCTCTGTTATCAGGAAAAGTTTACACTCAAAAGTAACTGAAGGACAAAGTATAGCAAGCCAAAAAGGTGAACACAAATGAAACATTACCTTTGAACTAGCCATATTGGATGACTGAACAAAAGTGTTTAGTTGACTTATGATTGCATCCTTCTCTTTGGACTCCTTAAGATTGAAGATATCTTGTTCTATTGCAAGGTTGTTCAACTGCAAGAAGTACGCACAACATCAAACTAAAGAAAACTTGAAACTATTTGCCATTGATAAGAAATCGGATTTCGGCACTAAACAAGACATAACCTGGATTTCAGATGCAGATGTGACACTTGAAGCCCAGTCTGACAAATCAGACATGCGGCGCTCCTCTTGTTCTGTCTCATTTGACAATGCCATTTTACACTGGAGCATCTCATCCCCATCAGAAGTTTTCATAGTAGAGTTACCATGATACATCAATAAACAAGGGAAAACAAAATCAGTTCAATCAGGTGACCAAATAAGATAATTGCAACTGTCATAAACCGGGTTCTTACTTCAAATTGTTCACGATGTTGATAGCAAATCCAACAACCACAATCAACAAACTTATCACTCCCAGAAACAAAAGTTTCATTCAATGGTGATTCTACTTTTGTTATGGCCCCCGTTCCCTGCTTCCCCTCAGCATTATTCAGCTGTTCACAGAGATTGTCTACCTTCTGCTGCATGCTTGAAAGCACCTGATCCTGTAAACCCATTTATATAAAATTAAATCAGTTTGGTTGGGGAGAATTCTGCACACAAATTACTCATAAAAAGTTTGAATTTTCAAAACTCAACAGGAGAGGGGAATTTTTTATATACACTTTGAGTTCCAAATATTCTGAGTCCAAGACCTCTAAATTCGAATTTTAAGTGTTAAATAACAATAGATACAAGGCAATTAACTTAAGCAAATATAATCGTAACCGATAATACATTTAGCAATATAAATATTTTCTTAATCATACATAACGGAATTAAAACCTCGTTTGATTAAGAACAAAATGATTTGAATTAGTAGAACATTAAAACTCCATAGATTAATAAATAAGAAAACCCAATTGAGTAATGATCACAAAGATTGCAGATCGTGAGAATTATTATACTTTAATTTTGATTTGATGTTGCATCATGGTAAAGCTAAACTAAAAAGTAATTACCCAAACAGTCCCTAATATATTTAAACAGGAAAGCAGAAAACAAACCCTTAGCTCGATCGATTTTTGGAGTTGGCATAACAGCCAATTCTTCTTAGACTCGGCAGTTACCACGCCGATCACCGCCACGATCAAGAACCTTTCAATGGGGCTAAAGAGCTGCCAGGCCACAGCCTCTTCTCGACCGAAGCCGCCACCTATAGCACGAGCCGAGCTGGCTTCCTCGGCATCTACGAGGCGCCCCCGGAGGGAAACCCAAGCCAGCCGCCTAGCTGAAGAAACAACCGGCCGGCTTGGCTCGGTAAAGTTGATGGAAAGGCGTCGAGGACAAGGATAGAAAGGAGAAAGAGAGACCAGAGATGGAGGTGCCAAGTCAGCTAAGTCGGCTTCTTCCATGGTCAGACGAAGGAGAAGAGAAGCGTTTTGATTATAAGGATTTGATTGATTTTGTTAATTACTGTGAAATTATAATTTGAAATTTGAAAAAAATTTTGATTTTCGATCCATTTTTAGAAAGAATTTTGCCACCATGAAATGGGACTTCAAATGTTTTTGATATGCGAGGGAAAATAAAGAGACTTTGGGGAAGGTGAACGTTAGTAAATTGCCTTGTTGGCCGTTTAGGAACTTGACAAGTGTAAACATACAATTTTGATATTTTTGCTCCCATTAAAAGTTTTCAAATTTAAAGATTTCTTTTACCAAAAAAATCTAAGGATCAGAACTTTCTTTTTCTGTTCTTTTTTTTTGTGTAAGAAGAAAAATATATATGAAAGAGGGAACTTCAAGATTTTACCATTTTAATTCGATCAGTATTTGGTTTCTTTAATATATGCATCTCCCCTAAAAATTTAAGCTCCAATTATCTTTATGCTTGAAAAAAAAACCCCTTTTTTTGCAAGTTTTTACTATTTTATTAAATGACTATAACTAATTGGGTCGTGTTCAGAAATTTCTTGTAAATCGATAAGTTGATTACACATTGATGAATCTACTCAATTATGATATTTACCCAAAAATAAAGTGGTATTTGAATTCAATAGCAATAAGCAAATACTAAGTAAATTACTCTACTATCAACTTAAAACTTTTTTCTTTAATTTTGAAAGTACATTAAACTTTGAATGAACAAATGAATAATAATGACTTGTATATGAAAAATATAATTGCTCAAATGGTTTCTCAGTTTGAGAGATTAATATGAATTTAACATGATTTTAGTTATAACTGTAATATTATAACCTTGTTACAAGTTTTAGTTTATCCATTGGAGTGATTTAGTAAAGTTCAAAATCGTTAAAAATGGTTTATTTTCTTTTTACCATGAATATATTGTAAGGCTTCAATCATGGTTCATCATTTAGGTTTTGTTAGGTAAAAAGAATGAAAAGAGATGATGACAGAAACTTGTTAATTTAATTGCTAAAATTCATAAAAAAAATTTAGTTTGTAGCTTAAACATTAGATTAACAAATTTTTAATACTTATCTATCTATCCTTCATATCAAGTAAAGCTTTAATGATATCAACAATCAAACTTTTGTTGAGAAATCTAATAATGGCATGGGATCGAGTGATGTGTTCAAGGTAATTAATTTATTTTTAACATGTAAAGTTTTATTTAATTTTTTTCTTATGTTATTTTGTTTTAATTATATCTTTTTATTTTAATATATTTGAACTTTTTTTTTTCATTAGAATTTGACATTTATGACATTGAGTTTGTTCTTGCTATATGAAAATCTTAATTAGAGTTAAATTTGGATGAATAAAATGGTTGACAGAAAATAAGAATTAGATCCGAATATGCTTTTAGTATTGGTTGTAAGGTTCTTAAATCACAAGATAAAAAGCACGGTATGATCTTAGAAGGATTTGATTGCTTTGTTTTTTTATTGTTAATTCCACTTCAAATTCCTTTCAAGAAGGTTAGGGGTAGAAAGAAGGAAAGCTTGGAAGGCTTTCTTAGCGAGATTAGTGATGGAATGATAGCTAAAGTAGACAAATTGTTTTAAATCTTAGGGTTTTGGATTTTTGACTTAGAGGTTAGGAAAAGGTAACGAAGGAAGAAATGAGTAAAGGAAAACAAAATGGGGCATTTTTCAAAGGTGGCTTAACTGGGGATTGTGATTAGCTTGAGGCAAAAAAGTTAAAGTGATTATCAGTGACTGATCTAGAATTTTTTTTTTTGGAATATCCACTTATAATATATATAAAATACTATTAATGAATTTACCGATTTTATCGACAAAAATGGTGTTTAGAGAAAATTTTTAGGAGTGTCCAAAGAAAATTTTTTTCTTTCAATTTTTTTTTTTCAATCTTTAGAGGTGTGCATAGACAACTTACTGCCTGATTTTATATCTGCCTTTAGCAATGGCTAGGGTTTTGTTTTAGAGAAAAGAGACTGGTGAATAGGGTTTATTTTGTAAAGAGAGAGTAGAAAAAGGATGGCCAAGGTTTTGGATATAAATAAGCTTTTAATGGCGGGAAATTCTATATGCAGCTATCTTTTTACTTTTTACAATAAAAAATTAATTTTTTATTACCAAATTATCCTAAAGTAAATGACCTAATTATTTTTGTTAAAATTACTTTTGAATTCTTTAGCCACACACTTTATTGTCTTTCTCTCAACCTAACCTCATAAACATCAAACTTTATTTTCTCCATTTATAAAACCTAAACTAGATATTAGTTCTCTTATGTTGGAGGATGCCGATAATGAAGGTGGAAAGTATAAACAAACCTTTTGCGACAAAGATTATAGATAAAATGATCAAGTAAGCATTTTGAGTCGTGATTTTAAGTGGAACTTAAAAAAAAGGCACATTATGGAAACAAAATTCTAGATATGTAGATAATTTTTGAAAATGCACATCTATATATATTATTTATTTGGCATATGATATACATATCTGAAAAGCTTTAACCTTTTTCGAAAATGTATATTAGGAAAGTTTTTAATTTATCAAATTTGTATTTTTGAAAGTTTAGCCTTTCTACATATTCATTTTTGAAAAAGGTTAAAAATGTTTCAAATATGCATATTCGAAAATGTTAAAAAAGTGAATACTGATATTATTCACTTAGCTGTCTTGAGTAATTTTCTTTAAATGGACTAATTTTATAATTTGACCAAATTTAAATAATACTAGTTTTAAAAGCAAACTTATTATATTTATGTTTGAATTTATTCATATTTCAAATATATATACATATACAAGGAAGAATCCATTTACACCAATTTAAGTATTACATCCTTTTTTAACCCTTGGATCAAAATGACTAAGTATAAGTGTTACGGATTTAATATTCATGCAAAAGTCAAAAAAGAGTAAAACACTTGCATTAGTTTAAATGGATACCTCATCGCATATATATATATATATATGTATGCATATATATATATATACATATATATATATATAATTGTTTAACTTGTTCCAAAACTTATAACTTCATCTTCAACTATTTAGTTAGAAATTCTTTTTGCTATTAAATAATAGTGACAATATTCACTATTTCATTTTAGGATATTTTATTTTAAAATGATTAATGTATATTGTGTTTATCTTTAACAATATGTTTGGTTAAATGGAATCATACTTCCATTCAGTTTTTTTTCAATTCCCTCTTATTTTATTTATTTGATTCAAAAAATGAGAAAGAATGGAAATTCTAAAACTCCAGTCAATTCCAAGTTTGATCGAAATTGCAAAGCTTCTTCTCCTCTATTATTTGCAATTCTATGGAACTAGGAAAACCCAAAAAATATGTTATCTTCATTTAACTCTTAGTACAAAACTAAAAAAATTGATTAGTGACATTACTCTAACCACTATTGATGGCTAGAAAATCAACACAAATGACAATAAACATCATCCTAAAAGAAAACCAACCAAAAAACAAAAGAGAGTGAAAAATGAAGGAGATCAAAAGATGCCAATGATGGTTTGAGGGTTATATCTAAAAGGTAAAAGAGTTAGGTGAGGGAAGAGAAATATCTCATTTTCAAGTGGTTTGGAGCAACAAAGGATGGTGGTTTTTAAAGTGGAAACTATGAGCTTAGAGGCTAAATCTAGGCTTTGCTACGTTGTTTTTGAAAAAACCAAGTGGATATCGATGACAAGGAAGTTGAGATGAGCATGTAGGTAAAATTTGGTAGAAATCAACGTTGGTTAGTGGTGGTCAATGATAGGCGGTAAGGGTGATGAGATTATAGATAGAGAGGTTTTGGTTTTTTGGTTTTTAGAAAGAGAAAGGGAAAAAGGAAAGAAATAAGGAAGGAAAGAAAAGGAAGAAAGAAGAGAGAAAAGAGAAAAAAAGAAAAATCTAAAACTTTTTATTAAATTTTATTAATTAGTTATGATTAATTTTATTTTTATTAAATTAATTAATATTATTAATTAAATATTACTTCTTTAGTCTCTAATGTTAGTCCTCCATTGACTTTCATAAAGTTAAAGGAAATCGTTTTGACTTTAGTCTTTACAATATTAAATTTAATTTTTCATTAATTTGAAATTTCATAATTTCTAATGACTAAAAGCGAAAAAAAAATTATGAATTAGAATACAAAAAAGTAAGACATTTAAGTGTTGAAAAAGAAAAGATGACAAGTTCTAGGATATCCAAAAAAGAAAAAATGGACAAATAAAATGGAACGAAGGAAGTTGTAATCAATAATTAATAATTAATAATTAATAATGAGAGAGAAATGAGTTAATTAATAATTATATTTTATTAATTAATTATGATTATATTAATTTATAATAAATTATGATTAATTTAATAAAAAAATAAAATAGTCTTTAAACTTATTTCAACAATATTTTTTAAACTAATCAAACATATTAATAGTAATTCCTACTATATTCCATTCCAATGAACCAAACATTATAATAATTATTATATTCTATTCCTTTTTTTTTTTTTTTGGAAATATTTATATTTATACCATTCTCCCTCCATTCCATTATGCAAATCAAATGTGTCATAATTGAATTTGAATAACTTTTAAAACGAATACGAATGTAAATGAAAATTAATTAAAAAATAAAAGGATGTGAACAAATTTTGATAATAAATTTGTTTGAAAATGGATATGTTTATGATAAAATAGTGAGCAATTTCTTTAGTTTTTTTGACTGTGAGGACTCTTTTCTATGATTTTTTTAAAAATATATGTTTTTTTAAGTTACAGACATAGTTATTATTACATTCATAAATCAATTAAATAATTAATTTTTATATTATAATAAAATTACGGTCATTGAATAAAACTAACATATTAAAACATAACCAAACACTAAACGTCTTTGGCATCCTGACCTAAAGAATTCTAAAGGGACATGTAGGGTTAAGTTTCGAGCCAACCGATCCCCCACTCTTGTACTCAAAGCTAAACTTGGGCCCTTCACATTAACTCACAAAGAAATTAAGGAAGTTTCCGAGGACCATTAGTTAGGCCAACTCTTTTCATTTATTATTTCTATATACTATATATTATTGAAGAAAACTATATACTACTATATTTTTCATAAGTCAGCGAAGTTTTAGGTTGTTCTTCTTTTATAGTATAATTTTTCTTATTAAGTAGGAGTTGTTTATATTATTTCTACAAAGTGAACTAAAGACCAAAATTGATAACGTTTTATATTGAGTAGCGCAAGATGATAGGTTTAAATATACTAAAATAAATAAATAAATAAAAGAAAATTCGCAGCTAAAAATAAAATATATATATATATATTGTTTATTACATTGTTAAATATTTTTTGCCCTCTAATATTTGATATTTTATGAAATTATATATGCAAGTTGAAGTTACAATTAAAATCAGTATTATATATCGTATGAGAAGTCAAAAGAAACTAATTGGTTATATAATTAGATAAATATGACATAACTGAACAATTCACACATGATGAGAACTTATGTACATAAATGTAAGAAGACAAAAAAATTGTATCTCCAAAAAACGAAATCTTTTTGCTACGGCATGGAGGTTATAATCTAAGAAAGGAGATTAAAAAAAAAAAAAAGAGATTAACTCACTAGTTATCATTATTTGTTTATTTATTTATTTATTTTTTTTATAGCTTCAACACACAAACACGATACACTTTCTCCGACAGACACTTGAACATGGTGGGGAAAGGAAAACTGGAAAGGGCCAGAAGAGAGAACAAAAACCCCAAAAAAGGAAAAAAGACAAACAGAGATGCACGGCATTTTATGACATTAATGTGAGAAAGAAAAACCATTACAACATAAAATCATTTGTTACTGTACAGCTGGATGCGTTTCAATTGTAGCATATCAATAGGTTTGGGTTTTTCCTTTAGCTTTTAGAAGCCCTTTTTTTTTTGTCTCTTTAAAGTTCAAACCCAGATAATAATAAATGCCTAACATTTTTCTTGTTTTTGTGTGCAAAAGTAGCTTTCTTATCTGCTTGTTGCGTATTCTAACGGTTCTTGTACTCAAAAGAATCAAGTCACAACAACCAGACCTATTTTTATCAGCTCTTATTGCTGCTGCCTGTTAGCACACGAACACTTTGCACGATTATCCGAGAGTGACTGAACACATTGAAACATGGAAAGCGAAACAAGATGAATGAATAAAAAAAAAAGGTTTCAGACAATAAAAAAAGGTATTGATTTTTGGGTTGGTGTATTTTCATTCAAGAGGTCCCCGCAACATACCTTGACCTGTTTTTGGAGGTCTTTGATATAATCAACAGCCAAATCTAGCATGTCGGCAGTGTTTGTTTGCTGCAAACAGCGAAAGAAAACATGGGTTTTCCAGAAATTTCATATACCAGGAATCAATCCCAAGTCAAGACTTTTTACCTTATCCATGTTTGGAACAAGGTCTTGTAGTTTCCTCATGCGTTCACTTATTTTGGTTCTTCTCACCTGAATAGAAACAAACTTAAAGAGGGGGGGTTTAAAGATCATAGCTCTTCTGTTTTCAGCAAACAAAGTCATTAATTTGCATGTAATGACACAAACAAAAGAAAAGATGACGGTCAAAGATAAACATTACCCTCTCAGCAATGCTTCTAGGGTGAGTGGCACAGCCTCTCTTGGCCCGAATCTTACGAGGTACAGAATCCTGAAACTTGAAGAACTTCTCAATGGCAGACATATCTGGTGAGCTCTTTGGTAAACTAAGGTGATGAGCCAAAAGCGGCGGTGGATGGTTTCCGGTGTCTGTGTTCTGTCAGAGTTTGACAACAAAAAATGACCATCAGATCAGAATATTATCAGATATAAGAAAATGTCACATTGTATTAAATGTGTATAACCAGAGTTTCTGCTCCGTCAAAGTCCAAGCCAGAAAGTGATCTATCATCTTCTCCGAGTCTTTTTACGCCTGACATGTTATCAGAAATCATCACGGGATCGTCCCAAGAAGTAACTGGAAACCCTGAGGAATAATTGTTTCGACGGTTGTCACCAAATCCAGTATTTTCTGAGCTATTTGGACTCATGCTTTTGTTCCCCATCTCGGCAATTGGACTCATCAGCCCGGGTGGAGGCCTGCTTGCAGGAGGAAATGCTGTTTCCCTGTTACTGCTATTAGCACTTCCGTAATCTCCCATTCCTCTCATCACCCCATAGCCTGCAACTTTATAAGACTTCAGTGTCATTCTCAGCTTTTTATGTAAGAAATATCTCTCTAAATTCTGAAGGCTATTGGCAAAAAATACCACTGACAACAAGATTATGGTACAAGATCAGAAGGTAATCAACCTAATCCATGGTGTCAACTCAGAATAGTTGAACTTGATAATCATATTTATCAAATCCTTTAAAAAAAAA
This sequence comes from Durio zibethinus, assembly GCF_047325235.1. Lineage (NCBI taxonomy): Eukaryota > Viridiplantae > Streptophyta > Magnoliopsida > Malvales > Malvaceae > Durio > Durio zibethinus. The sequence goes on along the minus strand of NC_143174.1, from coordinate 7,024,231 downwards.
AGCAAAGAAAATGATGATTGAATATCGTTCTTTTTTAGTATTGCTCGACTCTTAGCTGTTTCATTTGATTGTTCTCGTACAAACTGAGTATATTTGATTAAAATTTCCATCCTTGTAATCACAAAAGCGACAATTATGAGCTTTTTTCATTAAAAGAAACTTTTTCACTGATTCTTTCTTATTTTCCAATGAAATTTCAGTGGTCGCTGGAACGCAACAGACAACCAAAATATTCTAAAAACAACCCTGTATTTCCTACCGTGAAACATATATCTTTTCTGTTTTGTCTCCACCAGGCCTGAAGTTGAAAAGTTAAAAAGAGAAAAGTATTACTTTGACAAAGAAAAGGAAACACTTGATCAAGAATGTATATATAGGAAAAAATCACTTACTATTTTCAATGTCTATATTGGCGAATAACCCTGCAGGTGAGCTGCTGTGTCGAATAAGATTGGAATTATTGCAGCCGCCCATCTTCACTCGTGTTGGTCGCGCCATCCCCGTTGAATTTGGAATTCTGTAATCCATAGTTGAACCTGATTGCTGATTGGGCAAATGCTGTTGAGGTTGGATTTGGTAAAAATTCTGTGAAGCAGAGGAATAGTTCCCTTGCTGCTGTTGTTGCTGCTGCATAACCCCTGTTTGATTATTTATTGGAGTCATAATCTGCGTTTGCTGCTCAATTTTTACAGCCGTTTCTCTAACGGGTGAATTCTGCATTATTGCGCAAGGATTCTGGTCTGAAATGTTCACCGTATTACCACCAACACCACCAGCAGCATCCCCACTACTCGATAAAAATCGAACAATAATTCGTTCTGTTTCTGGACTTGGTGGCCGATTTAGCAACTCTTGGCAGAAATCTTTGTCCAAGATGTTTGAAAAATACGAACTAGGTGCAGATTGGAACCTCATCAAGCCAGAGTTCATCTGTCTTTGATGGTGTTGAGGTTGATTATAATCCAGAAGATGGTGATGCTGGTGTTGAAGATCTGACTCCATTTCCCTTTCAATTCTCCTTCAAAAAGTACTTGAGACACAAAGGATTCAAAAACCCCAATTCAGTAATAAGTATTTTTGTCGGGTTTTCAATCAGATGAAGATTGAATATCAAAAGCCTAAAAAGACCCACTAAGAAATACAGAATCAAAGAATCTGTTTGTTTCCCAAGAAATTAGCTCCGGAAAAATTTTTCATGGAAAGCTTCATGTGATCTAACAAAGTGTTTACCCAGAAATATCAGCTACTTTTTTGCGGATCTATCTTGAGTACCTCAAAGTTGAATCCCAAGACTTTGGTAGGCTTGAAACTCAAGTACTATCACTGCTCTGCTATCAAAGTAGCTCCAAAGCAGAGGAAAACAGAGTGCAAAAAAAAAAAAAAAAAAGAGATGCCACCACAGTTTTTCACCACAAACGACCCTTACAATCAAATCTGAAAGAAACCCAATTTTCTATCATTGAAACCAGAGCACTTAGCAGAAAAAGATAACATTAATAAGAGAAAAAAGTGAGCCACTCGATGAAAGGAATACCTTCGACCATAACAGCAAAAAAACAGAACAATAGCAAATATATATCACCAGGCTCACCAGCCAATCTCTCTGCCTCTCCATTTTCTATTTACTTTTGTTTTTTTTTTTTTTTTTCTCTTCAGCTCTTCCTCGATTTGTGTTTCATGGCTGATGGCAGTGTTTTGATGCAAATGAGTGAAAAAAGAAAAAAGAAAGTGAATAAAAATTTTAGAAAAAAAAAAAGAAAAAGGTTAATTAAAAAGAGAAAGGCATTTTGTAGGCTCAGCCAATGGGGATGTAACACAGGCCAGACATGTAGACCCTCACATTTAGTATGTTGTAATTATAATCTAATGATTTGACGCTTGACAGTACTGCTGTACTGGCCATTGTTTTTTGTTTGTTGTTACAAAAACAGACTTAATTTAAAGACGGTAGAAGTAGAATCTTTTGGCATTGGAAGGTAACCTCAGCAGAGGGCAACATTGATTTGTCCAATCATTAGAAGAAAACAAGGATTTTTATGAATATGAATATCTCGCAAATAAAATGGCCTAATTATCCTTGTTGCACCACACTTGAAAATTTTTTTTCATTGAAAAAATGGAAGGTGAAAGCATGAGAAATGTTAAACTTGCAATTCATTTCATTAGCGAAGGGAGAAAAATCACAAATGTTGTTGTCATGGCAAGAGAATTGTTAATATAGGAAAAACATAAAATTAATTTCTTGGGTCTTGATCAAATAATTAAAGAATAAATTGATTGATGCCTCCATCTTAAGTTCAACATCATTTTGTTGAAATTATATCATGTACGGTCATTATATTACAATCAATTATAATTTAAAATTGAATGAAATTTATTAAAATTTTATATAAAATTCAAATTTATAAGTAATGCATTTTTACATAATATTTTTATAATTAAATAATTATAAAAATTGTAAATATATATAGGTGAAATGCACCTACAACTCATATATGAGTATATAAAGTTACATATATATAAAAAAAAAAAAAAAAACTATACCTAAGCATTGCTTCCTTTGAATTAAACATCTTTTTATCTATGTCTCTTGTTTTTCATAATGGTTGAAGCATTAAAACGACCTTTTCTATATACATATATATGTGTGTGTGTGATTGGAAACCTATTCCAGTGTTAAGACCACTTAAGTAATTGAATTCAACATATTAAAGTTTACATCTAATCTCAAGTCCACTCTTTTACTTTTCTATCTATTATGAAAAATGCTTCTTAATGCGCATTTTTGTTTTTACTATTTGTCATTATGATATGATAAAAATTTATTGGATAAATTACTTTCACAATCTTTAAAGTTTGAGATAAGTATCATTTTAATATTTGAACTTTAAAAAGTAATATGTTGATCATTATACCTTAATGGTCGTAATAATATGATCTTTTCATTAGTCAAATTGATGGTTGAATCATTAAATGTTAAAATTACAAAAAAAAGTATGATAAAATTTTTTACTTAATACTAATAATTTTGATGATTATATAAAAATAAAATTACTTTTTTACCTTTAATTTTGTTAGTAAATATTTTTTTTAGATTCAATTTTAAGATAGAAAAAAAAAGTTTGTATCTTAAAAATAAAAAATACCTTTTTTTTTTTCAAATTTATTTATTATTTGTTTAAAATACTCAATTAGACTATACATCATCATAAAATATATGATCGTGTAGTTGTCATTTATTTTACAATATTTCATTATCATAAAATATTTCTTCAAAAATCAAAATTTTTTTAGTTATAAAAATATTAGTATACAACTTTTAATAAAATATTATAAATTTCACATTTCTTATTAATAGAAAATGACAGATTTAATTATTTGGATCATGACTAGATATTTTTATGAACTGAGCCAAATTTGAATTACACTTTTAAAGTCTTGTTCAAGGCTCGGTTTGAATCATTCATTAAAAACCCAAATAGGCCCATTTTACTATTAGAAATTAAAATATTAAAAAAAATTTATACTAATATTTTAATAGTTTTTAAATATATTTTAAAATAAAAATAAAATAAAATATTTTATTAATAAAATAATAATTTGATCGGTTCAAGTTTAGGCTTTAAAAATCATATTAAATACTTGATTCGAATCGAGCTTAATTTATGAATCTTGTTAACAACTCAATTTATAAGTAAGTCTAATTACAATTTAGCATTTTTATTGAAAAGGTAAAAATATTAATTAATTTAAAAATTAGTATCACAAAAATAACAATAAAATACATAAGAATTAATATCCATAAAATAAATTAAAAAAATAAATTTTATCAAACTTTTATTTTTTATAATTATTTTATCTCTTAACATCAAACTTATAATATTAGCAATATATTACCTTATTTTGTAATTTTTCTTTTTATCTTTTCATTTAACGGTTTGACTAGCAATTTTACTGACAGAAGAATTGTTTCATTCCAACTATCAAAGTAGAGGGACTAATACAGTATTTTTTAAAATTTAGAAACTAAAACGATACTCATCACAAATTTTAGGAACCTATGTTTCCCAAATTAATTGGTTTAATTTTAAGCATTGCATTTATAAAGAAGTTTATCTAACCTAATTTGATAGGTTTCACCCTTAGACTATCCAACAAAATTTTGTCGCATAAGAAGGAATAAATTATAAGAAAAAAGGTATCAGATCAAACAACATTGCTCTTTATTAATTATTAATATTTGTAAGTTGAAAATTTTACACCCTAATAGTATAGGTTTCAAAAGGTTAGATTATGGACACTTAAAATTATTTTTGGGTTTTGAAAATTTTTGGGCAAATCAAAGTTAAACTTTCATTTCAATTTTTGACATTGTTTGATTTTGAGTCTCATAATTTTTGAAAGACTCGAAATTATTGGACAAACTTTATATTTTTGAAACGAGCATTTCATTCCATTTCTTTTGATATATTATAAGTTCAAATATAATTAGTATTCAATAACATATGAGTGGATTTCGTAGTCTTGAAATTTGATAGATCTTTAGTGATTTTATTATATGTTATAAAATATTATGAATATTTGAGTGAAATTAGCTTCATTAGAATCTAGAATTTTAATGCTTTCAAACAAAATAAAGATCACTAAATTTTGACATTGAATGAGAAACTTATAGCCATTTTAAGTTAGGCGCTAGATGCTAGAATTGAAGTGATGATTGGCCAACCACAATTTTGGTTGAATTTTATGATTAATTTGTAATTTTGGGATTTATCATCCCAAAATGATATTATCAACTGATAATTGACTTTCTAGGGGATAAATATCCGAAACAAATCCCACGTAGAGATATTTTGAATGATAAATGTGATTTTTTTTCACTTGATAATTAATCCTTAAAATTATCTCTCTCATATGATAAAGTCCAACCCTCATCTCCAACACTCAATCCTTGAATATAAATAGTAGCTTCTAGTTATTTGTTTAACACACCTTAACGATTATTCTTTTCTTTCTAAGTAATTTAAGCTCTAAGTTAGAATTCAAGCCAAATGCGGAGATTTGTAGAGTATTATTTTGTCTAGAATTCAAGATCTTACTACTTGTAATCCTATTCAAGAATTCTAATTTGACTTCATAGCTACCATCTTTTGTGTATTGCTCCTATTCTTTCGAGGCCTCACCTTCTACAGGATACAAACCATTATGCAAATTTTCTCTCATTAGGACCATGTACCTTTGGTGAATTTTACCATTCCCACCATTGGTAGAATATTCATACCCCTACGAGTCTAACAAGCTCAACGTTATTAAAATCCTACACATATTTGCGACATAAATCACACCACCCAAGAAATGCAAAACGCCATTATACATCTTGATTTTCACAACTACACGACCTATGACCTACATGATTGACTTGTCACCTGAAGTCAAAATCCAAACAACCCTTTCTTGAAGCAAATCAAATTAATCGTTTCAGGAGCATATGTGAGTAACACGACAGAATCTAGATACTAACCATTACTATAATTTGAATCAACACATTCAGAAATCATGATAACAGTCTCATTATGATATCATCATCAAAGACGAAAACATTTTCGCCTTTATTTTTGTCCCATTCATTCTTCTTTTTATATGACAATCCCGCTGAATATGCTCATACCCTTTACATCGAAGATACTGAACATCATCGGGTCTAGACTTGTCACCCTTAGATCTTATACTGATTGACTTGGTCTTCTGAACCTTAGCCTCGAATGATGAATCAAGTGAATACCTACCCCTTTCTTATTTTGCTTTTAGGCTTCACAGAACATTAACGTTTGTTTATGCTTGCTCTAACGTTATTGTATCATTCCCACAAATCAAATATTCCATAAATATATCATATAAGTTCGAAAGTGATACAAGGAACAACAATGTCTTATCCTTTTCCTCCATCTTTATCTCGATCTTCTTCAAGTAATCAATGATCTCGTCAAATTTGTTAATGTGCTTTATAAGGTCTCCACTCTCCTCCATCATTGACCTATTCAATTTTCAGTTAAGTTACAACTTGTTGGAAAGACTTTTGATTAAATAAATCTTTTTCAATTTTGCCCATAACTCTAGAGTGGATTCTTCATTAATAACGTGATTAAACGTATTATCCTTGATACAAAATTGAATAAGACACATTGCCTCGAACTTTATCCATTCACTATCTTTCATGTCATTTGGTTGCCTTTTCTTTTTGTTAGTAAAGGATTCATTAAGCTCTATTGCACAAGGAGAACTCTTATCCTTTTTATCATTGTGTGAAACTAGTCTTCCAATCAAATTTCTTAATTGAGAAATTTGTAAAACAAGTAACTTTCGACATCTTATGTTGAATTGCGATCTAATGAACCCGAAACTCTTACACCACTTACTGAAAATTGGCCAAAAATATTAAAAGAAAAATCATAGAAAAATTAAGCAAACAGAAATGCATAGCAATTTACGTGGTTCGATCATTTGTCTTAAGTCCATGGAATAAATAGTTTTTCTACTATTAAGAAATTAAAGTACAATAAGATCTCTTAATGATTACCCAAACCAACTAAAAAAACCATTCTCTCAATAGGCTAACAAGAACAATTATTCAAACCCACTATAAAGAAATTAAAGTACAATAAGATCTCTTAATGATTACCCAAACCAACTAAAAAAACCATTCTCTCAATAGGCTAACAAGAACAATTATTCAAACCCACTATAAAGAAATTAAAGTACAATAAGATTTTCTGATTCTTACCAAAACTAACCCAAAACTAACCCGAAGACCTTTTGTACATCTACTCTCAATAAACTAACAAGAACAATTATTCAAACCCACTCTAGCTCCACCTATAATAAAAAACAGACTTACAAGATGTTTCTCTCTAAAACTCTCAAAATTACTATACAATTTCTAAAATCTAGAACATCACTTTTATAATATAAAAATTGAAAGTAAAATATAATTAAAAGTCGATATAAGACAGGCAATAAATCTTAAATTCTAGATAAATTAAAATTTTATAATATTTTTTCATATATATATATATATATCTGAATCAATTGAGTTTCAATCTAGATATTAAGTAGCTCTCTCTCACTATTATACTGAATTTTTTTTTTTTCATTTCAAAATTAGAACTTGAGATCTCCGAATTGTAATCTCACGTTTTAAACGCTAGAGGATCGAGATGCTCTTTGTTTTGTACTTTACAACACGCTTTTCATCACCGTTTATATGTGAGCTATTGATTGCAGATCATAAAAATGCCAATGGTAAATAACAGTGAATTAAAACCAAATCGCCGTTGAACTGTCCAACTAGGGATGAAGTTATTAATACCATTTAAAGCTTTTTTTTTTTTTTTTTAAACAAAGGAATAAGGTATCAATTATTATAACCATTATTATATCAAAGATTTTCTAGGTTCAAGCAAAAAGGTTGAGTTACCCTTTTTACTGTTATTCTTTTTTCAACCATCAACTTTTGCAACTACGCTTTTTCTTTTTCTCAAATCTAAAACTTTTTATTTTTTAACTACAAGCACCCTCAATATAAAGAAAAAAATAAAAATAGACCACGTGATTCCTTTCGTTGCCTAACCCTAGAGATCAACTTATATACGGTATATTGAGAGATCTATTTTATTCGTCATAAACAAATTATGCAAAGCAATTTATATATTTACTTTTTTAGATCTCGTTAAGCTGGCATTGGATTTTGATTGATTTGTAAAGTTAATTAAGCACTATATACATATATGCAGGTTTTTTTTTTATATGAAAAATATTATAATCTAAAAATATAAAAAAAGATTATAATTATTTTAATTTTAATTTCAAATTTATTAAATGTTACGTCTTAAAAGTAATGATATAAACTAATTGAGTTAAATTATAAATTTACATATATATGTATAATTTAATCCCGCATATTATTAAGTTAATTAGGATAAAAAAAAACATTTCATTGGCTTGTCAACACAAAATATAAATAAAACATAAATAAATAAATAAATGCTTCCTTCACGTTTGAAGTAAAAGCACTAAAATTCTCTAAACAAAATTTTAATGGAATTGATGCACAATTAGAAAAAAATATATTCGGTTTATTTTTACAGAATGCATTTTTTTTTTCAATTTAAAATAATAAAATTCATTTTTGTCCTCAACGGGGTAGTATTTGGAGCCAAACAACGATATATAGCTTAAAGCTGGACACATTAGAACTTACAAAGACAATATTGTCCCTTGAATAATTTTTAACGAAAGGATAGTTTTCTCATTTAAATACCTCTGATTAAGGAGAAATAGTATTAGTATTATTGTTTGTTTGTTTTATGTTTGGCCTTGACTTAGCTTTCCATCAAAATTTTGCAGAGTTCTTGGATGGTACAATATTGTCAAAACCTAAAACAAAAGGTAAGATTGGAATGACATTAGTTTTGATTACGGGTTTAGCGGTGTAAGTTTGAGTTGATACATGATTAAATTTGAACTCGAGTTTGATTTCAAATTCAAAATTTGAAACTTGATTTGAAATTGATTGAATTTTATTTTTTTAATTTAAATTCAACTTGAGATAAAAATTTAATTGTTCGAATTTGTTTTATTATATTTGATTAACATGTAAAAATAAACTCGATATTTTATTTAATTAAAACGTAATTATTTGTGTTCAAACTCGAGTTTAATATATTTTATTAATTAAAAAAATTAAAATATATTAAAATATAAAAGTTTAATTAAACTCGTTAGCTACTCGAATCGGGTATAAGAATACTCGAACTTGACTCAATCAATAAATCGAACTATTCGAGTTTGAGCTTGATTCGATAATAATCGAATCGAATTCAAATTTTATTTGTGTTGAATTTAAGTAACTTACGAATACTAATATATTATTTATATCTTTAGTTTTGATTACAAAATAAATTACTATAAAAAAAAAAACTATGCTTTAGATCTCAAGTTATATATATTTAAATAGATTTGATTAAATATGTCGAGAAAGTGGAGTGTCATCTTTGTATGGCATAATAATAATAATTTATAATAAATTATCTAATATATTAATATTGAAATTTTTAAAAGTTTTAAATGGAGTTTATAATATGATATATTAAAAAGTATAAAAAATTAATTAAAAATTAAGATATATGTCAATTTCATAATTTTTTGTGAAATTAAAAAATTATATTAATAATTTCTTAATAATTTATTACTTATCGAATAATTTCTCAATAATTTATTCCTTTTCCGTCATCTAGTTTGTGTCATATTCATTTATAAAACTTAAATCCAGCTATTTCTTCAAATAATGATGAGAAAACTAAATCATGGAGAGAAGGCATTGGGATTTGAGGAGATTAAACAAAATAGAATAGAAGGTCTACCCCTATTACAATAAGAACGTCTTCAACCTCATTGGCCCTTTCAAGTAAAGGAACATAGAAAGAGGAAAGCTCTAAGGAAAACCCAAATCTAGTTTTGCAAAATTTGCTCAATACCCAAAATCCAAAAGAAATGAACGCTGGTGAATTTAATTTAGCTTGTAACTATTAGAAATCTCCAAAAGTAATTGAAACCTATTAATTTTTGTATGTTTTGGGTCTTGTTTAATGTAATTCAAGTCACTGAATGACAAGCTTCATTGAGTGGGAAGAAAAGCACTCTTGCATTTGTAGATTCAAAGGAGCATTGTCCAAAATGATTTAGTTATTTTAGGATTAATGTCTTGAAAATATTTTAAAATATAATAAAATATTTAATGTAGTATTTGAATTTTAAATATTTTTAATTTGATACCTAAATTATATGTGAATATGTTAATTAATCTATTACTTGATAGATTATTTATTTATCACATATAATCATTTGAAATTAATCACGTTAAAAATAAGTATTACATTAAGTAATAAATTTATAATTCATATATCATGTTAAAAAATTTTAAAATTTAAATATCAAGTTATTCAATATAATTTAAAAATCAATTGTAATATTAACCCTTTATTTTATTTTATTTTGTCATTAAGTCATTACATGTCATATGACAAATTTTAGGATCCACCAGTATTAAAATTCATTTCATTTTATTGATTTAAAATTTCAATAAAAAAAGAAATTGAATGAGTGATTAGAACGTTGTCATTTTCTTGATGTCATCAGCAAAAAGAAGATCATTTTCTTTTCTTCTTTTCTAAATATAGTTGAACAAAATTTAGAGAACTTGAATATTGAAATAAGGACAACTAATATTCCAACTCTAGGTTGTTTCATTACGTGTCAAAATATGTACCAAAAAAGCTATACTTAATTCTCTCTCTCACCAACCCTTTTCTTATTTTATTCTTATATATATAATTTTAAAAAATTTAAATTTCAAAATAAAAGGTAGTGTTTTCACTCCATTATCCCACTTATTTTAGAATTTAAAATGGAAATCTTCAAAATAAAATTTTTATTTTTAATTATTTGGATATTTACTTTATTCTTATCTTATAGTAAAATTATTTTTTATTTTGAAATTAAAAATTACAAAATCAAATATTTATTAATTATTTAATAAGAGCATGTAGCTTGTGACAACATTTTCTATATGGTTCATGAAGTTTAAGGATTCAGACTTGTTATTATAAAAAGTGATAATTACATCTACTAAAGAAATTTGGAAAACGTCTAGATTGTCCATCAATTTATCTAACCTACTTGCCGACATACCTAATCACAATTATTTGGACACGTGGGGTGGGTATTTCACTTTTTGTGCCGATAAACGTTTTCTTTCCGATAAATTATTTCGATAAACTAAACCCTCAAATCTTGAAAAAGTTCATAGATGTGACTTTGACTCAATCATCACTTTCACTCTAAACATTATTAATATCCATGTATAAGAATAAAGTTCAATCGAGTTTTATGAGTTTATACTCACGAACAGTTCTTAAGAATAGGTTTAATTTTTATTTGTTATTAAATTTAACAAATGATAAAAATATTATTTTAAATTTGGTAATTAAACAATAAATTTATGATAATAATAAAATTTGTTTTTTTTCATTTATATAAAAAATGTAAATGAATAAAATATTTAACAAATAATTCATACACAAATTCAATTTTTATTTTTTTAATGTTTGAATATTAAATTTAATAAATGATCATTAATGATATTTTAAAAATTGTTAGTTAAATTAATAGATTATAATTACAAAAAAATTGTTATTATTCAATTTGTTTTCACCTCTATATTCTATTAAAATATACATATCAAACTTTGAGTTCAAAGTCTACCGCAATGAGATCTTGTTGAAGTTTTGAAATCTTTATAATAACTAGAAAGTTGTTCAGAGTGCTGCCGTGAGGAAATTTAATAATTTGTACAATTATATTATATAAAATAAAATAATTTGTGTATTTATATTATATTTTATAAAAAAATTACTTATCATAATTCTTATTGAAAAAAATATGAAATACATTTTTATTTATGTTAAATACATACGTATATTTTTTTGCTAAAATTTTCACCTGTATCATTTTTTATGTTTTTTCATATTACTTTTATGTCATATCAATGTGTTGTGTTTTGATTTGTTGTAGGTAAAAATTTTTTTGCTTTGCCATATTTATTCTTTTTTTTTTTTGTTGCAAAGCTTATCAAATTAAAAAATTAAAGAAAAGAAAAATAAAAAAGGGATGAAACGTTTACCTCTTAATTGGCTTCCTTTTCTCATAAAATTAATCTAAAAAATATGAAAAAACAAAAAAAGTGTAAAAAGTTAGAAAAATGATAAATTTTAAAGAAAAAGAGTCATAAAGGGAAAAACCAAGTAGAGAGTGCTACATTAGCATATAATATTGAGATTAAAATAAAAAATCTCGAATTAAGATAAAAAGAATTCTTTTTTAATATAATATACATGTATAAAGCTAAATAAACAATAATATATATATGTATAAGGCTAAATAACAAATAAATTACTTTTATTAAAAATACAAAAAATGGAAAAAGGAAAATCAAGAAAAAATGAAACTAAAAAAATTAAAAAAGCAAAAAAAAGAAAAAAAGAAAAAGCTTATTGGGTTATTATGTATACATCTCAATTGAGTAGGGATCTATCGGATACATTGTTTTGCCATTGTTATGAATTAGTTCTTTTTGTTGCAAAATTTATATGATAAAAAATCGAAAGGGAAAAAGCAAATTGAGGTGTCACATGGGCACTTATATAATTTTTTTCACAAATTTTTTCTAAACAAATAAATTTAAAAATCTATAAAAGGTTTTTAAAAAATAAAATGACACATTGAGACCTCAAATGATTGTAAAACAAATAAAATAAATCAATTTTATATAATAAATGTGCCCATATTAAAGAAAATTTAATATTATATTTTAAAATATTAAATATTTAAAAAAAAGAAAAAAGTAAATAAATAAAAAAAAAGGAACAGCAAAAAAAAAAAAAATCAAATGGCTTAACACTTGGTACAGTCTTGATATCAAGCGAAACTAAAAAAAACTAAAATTAAAAAAATATTTATTAAACATATAAGAAATAAAAAAAATAAATGCATGACATACCATTAGTATCAAGTGCATCTTAAATAATAAAATCTAAAGAAATCTTTATTAAAGATTTTTCAAAAAAAGAAAAAGTTCAATAGAGTAAAAAGGAAAAGTAAAAAAGTTTAATATAAGTGAATCTCACAAATGAAAAAAATAAAATTTTTAAAAATATATATTTTTATAATTTAAAAAATTCTAACATTTCATATTTGCTGTATATTTCAAATAAATAATGAATTAACAACTTAGTATAAAATGGGAGCATATCACCTATAATTTTTTGTACTATAATACTACAATTGTCCAATAAAAAAAAGATATATGTAAGAGTTCATTACTTATAAATATGGATTTCATATAAAATTTCAATGGACCTCACATAAGTTTGAATTGTAATTAGTTAATTATATTACAATCATTATAGGTGTTAATATCTCATATGTAATATATATATATATATATACATTATTAATGAGCATATTGATTGTTCAGAATCTAATTATATATTGATAAATATGCTAACTTTCGTATTATATTTTGTATTAATTTATTAAAAAAAAATTAATACTTGCAAAAATTGAAATTAATATGATAACTTTTCATATTATGATTTTTTTATTTAAACTAATTTATACTGAAAAAAGATAAACATTTAATATTTATATTTATTACGTTGAAACCTAACATTACATAGAAATAAATTGAGAATAAATTATTTTTTAATATATTAAATCACATAAATAATAAATATTTTCTACTTTGTCTCTTGTTTATGTTTGTACTTTCTAAAATGTATGATATCATTAAAATCTCATGTTTTAAAAGATTAGTGATAAAAAAAATTAAAGAAATCATTTCCATTAACTAAATGAAGGTATTGTTCAGACAAAAAATTATTTTCAAAAAGAAATCTAAATAAATATATTTAGATAGCCAAGAACTTTATTAATATGAAATTAAACCCCTAATACTAAATTCTTTTTATGTATGTATGCACCTAGAAGTAAAAATTTATTTGAAATTTCTATTATAATAAATTATCTTTCAAAACTCATGCATGCCAACCATGATTTCATTAATTGGATATGATTTATCAATTTTAATTAAATCTTTAGTGTTTTATCACGTATATACACATCTTCTCATACTTTTGGTTTCCATTAAATTAAAGATCTTAATGATGAAGATATGTGATTGTAGCCATCAAGACCAAGAGAAGGTTGAGTTTACATATTTTTAGCTTAAATAGATTTTTACTTTCTTTTTTTATGTAGGTGTTCTTTTCAAAAGTAAAAAATTGAAATGAAAATGATAATTTCATTATTATATATAAATCATTATTTAAAATAAATATTTTAACGGATAGCTATGAAACAAAAATGATAATTATGTTATTATGACTAATCATATTAAAAAAGTAGGTATTAAATTTATTTAGTTATTTATTATGTCATTTAATCATCAATATTAATCTCTTTTTAATTTATTTTGATTTTTTTATAAAGTAGATATTGTAAAGTATGCAAGTTGCAAAAAAAATTTATGACTAAAATTATTAATAGATAAATGCCTTATGTCTTTATATTTATGTTTCAATTCCAAGTATTGGATTTTATCAGCCTTCATGAAAGCTTATTAGGTGCTAGACTACAAAAAAAGTGTTAATTATCTTTCATCCCATAAAGCCAATTCTTTCTATTGCATCTTAGATTTTCAAATTTGTTAAATATTAAAGTGAAAATACCCTTAAGACTTAAATTTGCTATTTTATATTCTATAACAGTTGTTGATTATTCATACAAAAAGACAATTATTGATTATTATAATTATTATAAAGAATATAATAAAGTGATATCCATGTTGGAAACTTTTTTATTTTAAATTACTAATAATTTAATTTATAATTGTAAAATTTATGAAGAATATAAGGTCGTTGATAATATAAATAATATGAATAATTGGATATTATTAGTTATAAGAAAACATAAGAAAGCATATTTTTTATATCCTAAAATTAAAGAACACAAAAAAAAATCAAATTAAATTGCATAGTGGTTTCATACTTTTTTTTAAAAAAATATGATTTGAGAATAATTAGTTTTAAAATTTTCAAATATTATATTTTTAACAATTTTGTTTTTCATTATTTTTTTTAAAAAATAACTATTAAAGGTTGAATTTGACAAATAAGTCTAAAAAGTGATTTTGAATAAATGGAGTACATCATATGTAATAATATGTAAAATTTATAACGTATACAATTTATTGTATTATTTTTCATTTGATGAATAAAACCCTTAACGTTATGTTTGGATAAATATTAATAAAAAACAAAAAAAGAAAAAAAAAAAGAAATTATACATGTACCTCTTGTTTGGATAGTTAAAATTAATAAAAGAAAAGAAATGAAAAAAATTTTAACAATTATTGTTTGGATAAATAGTGAAAAAGAAAGAAAATAATTCATTATAATATTTTTTTTCAATTATAACCTTTTTTTATAAAATAATATATAATATATAATATATAAATATATCTTTATACTACCTAGCTTATATCAACAAATCTTTATGAACAAAATTAAGCATGCTTAATATGATAAGATGTATTAGCTAGTTATTGATTTATTCTAATTTTATGTTTAATTCAGCCTTTTAATTTATTTTGACAATAATTTGGCTTGTTTTGTTGTTAAGACTTGAAAAATCATAAGATATTTATGAATTATGATGTTATATAAAATACTTATAAAAAAAATTATCTTTGTAAAAGGTATCAGTTATATAATCAAATCTAAAGTTATAATAAAAATATGAATATAATAATCTTTGCATAAAATAAAAATTTTTTAACTTTACTTTCCTTAGCTTTTTCCCCAAATTGAGGTATTAAAACAGTAAAGATTATAAAGAAAATAAAAAGTTATTAAGTTTTCACCTCTTTCATTTCTTTTAAATTAAAAGTTTATCCAAACAAAAAAATGATTTTTTTATTTCCATTACTTTTCTTTATTTTCTTTTCCTTTCTTTCCCCTCATCTCAATCCAAA
The DNA here is from genome assembly GCF_047325235.1 of Durio zibethinus. Lineage (NCBI taxonomy): Eukaryota > Viridiplantae > Streptophyta > Magnoliopsida > Malvales > Malvaceae > Durio > Durio zibethinus. The sequence goes on along the minus strand of NC_143174.1, from coordinate 7,008,585 downwards.
TATAATGTAAAAATACAATGAGAGTTCCAGCTCAATTTCATCAATTTTCAAATTTGAAGAAACTAATTTTGGTTACAATCAACAATGAAAAAATTTGAGCGATTATTAATACACTTTAAATATTGAAATATATGTATTTTTTTTTATTTGATAAGGTATAAATTTTTTTTAGAAAGAGATTTTAATAAATTAATTGCACTTGAATTAAAAAATGTAAAAAAAAAAAAACTCATTATTCAAATTCACCTCATTATCACCAAAGAATCATGTATATAGACTATAACTATGTAACGAAAGAGTTCCAAATAAAAATTTTTAGGTTTATTAAAATGTTTTTTTAACTCTAACATTTATTCATTTTCATTAATGTTTTAATTTTTTTACAAGAAAAAATTAGAAATTTAATGAAACTTATTGTAATATTAATGAGTCAAATATTAAAGAATTATAAACTATTATAATTATTATTTTCTTAACTTCTAAAAAATATTTATTTTTTAATAGGGCACTAAATAAACATATTAAAAGGATAATGTATTTAATTATTATAACTTATTGTATAAATATAACTTATTTTGTAGTGCTTTAGAAGCAAATAAAAAGAAATAATATTTTTTTAATTTATGTTATTTGTTAGTAGTTACTAATTTGAAACAACTCAATGCTTAACTTTTTTTAATTAAAATGATGCAAAAAATCAACTATAGAAAAACCAGAATTTATTTGCATGAGTAACACTTATATTTTTATTTAAAAAATGTAACACCTATATTTTAAGTTTTCATTTTTAATATATTTATTTGAATCAATGACAATTATTTACTTTATTTTTTTTTTAAAATATAAATAATATTAATTATAAATTATTAGATAATGAAGCTTTTCTCTTAACATTGTAAAAAGTTTTCAACATGAAATAGAAAAGTTTTTGCATCTTTTTAAAAATAAATTAATTTCTTTTGTGTCAGATAATGAATAAATAAAGATTATAATAAATGGATCATGTTGCTCATTTTTAAATCTAAATAGAATTTAACAAATACAATTAAAAAATATTATCTTATACGATATACATTTTAATATAAATGGCTCGATAATTTAAACATTACAAGTTTTTATAATATGAGTAAGTAATAATTAAAACTAAAATGTCTAGTAAATAAAAGTTAGTTAAAAACCACGTTTATATCTATCTTTGACATCACTACTCCAACTATCAATAACAAATTAATATATCTAACAAACAAATAGATTCAAGAAGGGAAAAAAATTACAATTCAAAACTAGTCTAACCAATAGTAAATGGAAGGCCACTTAAATGGTCCAAAAAATTAAAAAAAAAAAACCATAAGTCATGAAGAAAATCAAAAGTTTAAAATTTTTTTAACAAAAATAGTTCAAAAGAGTATAAATGCAAAAAAAAGTTAAAAGTCGAGAACTTATAGAATATAAGGCAAACAAAAGTATAAAAAAATAATATCTTAAATGGTTGAATTTTATATAATAAAGTTAAGAGATTTGGGTTTTATGTGAAATATTATGGAACCAAACACTACAAAATTTAACGTGGCATTTTATTGAAAAAAAATGAGTTTTATGAATTTTTTTCACAAGGTAGAAACAAATTAAAAAAAAAAGATTTTACTAAATCAAAATCGTACTTGAATTAAAAATAATAAAAATGAGAAAAACACATGATTCAAATTCACCTAATTATCATCAAACAATCATATAGATAGAATACAAATGTGTAATGAAAGAGTTACGAATGAAAACTTTTGGATTATTTATTTTGTAATAATATTTTATTGTTATTACATAAAAAATAAAAGTTTATTGAAACTCAATAAAATGATAAGTATTTTATTAAATAATCAATAATAATAATAATAATAATAATAGTTATTATTATTATTATTATTATTTCTTCAACTTTCATAAAATATTTATTTTCAAATAATTGGCTACATGAAACATAGAAGAATCCCTTTGTAGAGGAAGAAATATCCATTCTTTCTACTATAAGAAGATCGCTGGGAACATGAAAATGTAAATGTTTTAATGTTAACAAGCGTAAAAGTGTCTCACGAATTGTATTTAATGCTATAACTTTGGTTTAAGCACATCGATATGTGCTATTTAATTCTGATGAGGTTGCTCATTTTATAAAGGAGAACACTTATCTACATACATATTATATTTGATAATTTTCTTTGTTGTAATTGTATAGTCTTCTAAGAATTTTTTTCATGTAGAAAACCTAAGCAATTTATTAAGAGGCATAAATGGTTTCCTTAGCTTATGTCATATAAGATACAAAAGTTGCAAAGTGAAACTTTTCATGATTGGTTTCGTGATCATGTAAGTCGCACATCATGGTTTGGAATATGTAATCAAAGTTTTTATAATTAGATTATTATTTTAACCAAATATGAAATTGCATAGGTTATCAATTTGGATCAACAAGGAGATGCAAACATCATAGATCAACTTAGATAGCTTGCTCGTGGTCCAACTGATACTATTAGAAAATACATTGGTTTTATCATTATTGATTTTAAATTTCATTCAAAGGCTCATGAGAGATACTTGAAAACTAAAAATAGTGAGGTTGTTGTAACAACCAAGATGATGAGTTATGCAAGTATAAGAGATGCGCAACCTATTGAGGGAGAAGTTAAATATTATGGGATTTTAAAAGACATCATTCAATTGAATTATACTGGTATATTAAAGGTTGCATTATTTAAATGTGATTGGATTGATATAAATAGAGGTTGCAAAAAAGATAAGTTTGGTTTCACTTTTACAAAATTTTCACATCTAACTTATAATGGAACTAATTTGGTTCATGATCCTTTTATCTTGGCATCACAAGCTAAGAAAGGTTTTTATGTTAAGGATGAAAGATATAATGGTTAGGTTTTTGTCAAGCATGCAAAACTTAGAGATGTATTTGATATGGGTGATGAATTATCCTTATATAGAGAGCAAAGGAATGGAAAAATCCATATGGAATTTGATGACACACATAATACTTCAAATTAGGTTAGAAGTGAAGTTGATGATGAAAGAGTGGAGGTCACATCGAAGATGAAAAATAAGCATGTAGAAGAAGATCCCCTAAAGAGACATAATGGAGAGGACCTTTTTTTAATTTTATGAAATAGTTTAACTTTTTGTTAAGATTTTGTAATGTAAGACATAGTTCATTATTATTTTATTTTTATGTTACCAGCTTGAGTTATTTAATTATGTATGATTAAGTAATCTATTAAATTGTACTTAGTGCTTTATATGGTTTGTCACTATTAAGTTTTATTTTTTTTTTATATTGTACTTAGTATATTTTATGTATTATTAAATTTAAAATGATAAAGTGTAGATGCTTGAATATCACTAGGGCAAATCATGCCTCTAATTCTCAATTGCAAGCATAATCTGAAGAACAACATGTGCTTTTAGATCTGAAGCTTCACAACATAAGCCTCTACAAGAATTTCAAGAACCAATTTCTTAATCTACAAATAATGAAAGTCAAGATGAACAAGTTGAACATAATTCAAGTATAAAAACACTATATTCTATTAGTACAATTCTTTATATGTTATAATGTTGTACAATTACATTGTTTAATGAATTTAATTACTTTTTTTACATGTAAGTTTTCTATGTAAGAAATGTTCAATATAAAAAACCTCGAGGTCTATACATATGGCTGATATTTAGGATTTAGAAGAAAAGGTGCATATTGTTGTTAAGGTAATGATGATGCTATACCTATCGGTGATGAATCTTGCTCTTTAACTTGGTTCATTGGTAGCATGGTGAGAATGCCTAGCTTTGCACCAATTAATTATGCAAATTGACATGAAATGTCAAATGATAAGAAGGAAAAAATGTGAAAAATATTAGAGGTATCAATATGATAATATTTTAGTTGCTAGTTAATGCCATGACAATAATCTTTTAGTTTCTAGTTAATAGTATCAATTCATATAATATATATTGACATTTTCTTTCCGATTTCTCTTTCAAATTGTAGTATAAGTTTGAATTTCACAAATCTGATTCTGATGAGCTCGTTAATGAAGAAATATTTCAAAAAATTAAGTCTTGAACAACAAAAAACATGGGTGCTAAGTGGAGGTATAGATACCCATTTGTGTCTGGGCTTAATCAAGACTAATTTCCTTTGTATACATTATTGTACTAGCATAATATGATATTATAATAGTATAATAGTATATTAGTATTATCATATCATATTATATAGTATAATATATTACATCACATTAGTACTATTATATTTATCATTATTAGTATACCATATCATAGTATTATATTATTATTATTACTATTATTTTTATTTTTATTATTATCATTATTTTTTTATTTTATTTTATTTATTTTCATTTTTTCTTTCCTTTTGCTCTAACCCACACGTGAACAAGGAAACCTAGATAAGAAATCAGGATTAGAATCCCACCAACGTGATCAAAGTTTTAATGCAAAATCAGATCAGTATGATTGCTGAAATTTTAAGACCTAAAATCATGCTTGGACAGAATTCAATCCCAGGATTCAAGCCTAGGATTGATTCTGTTCGTTCTCTAAAACTGGTTTTAAGACTGCCTATAAATTGAACTTAGGATCAGATATGCAACACAAGGTGGAAGGATAGAAAATTACTAATGACAGTAGTTTAGAATATTGTTAGCAGTAGGGTTCTAAAGTTTGATTCTGGAGAAGTTTTGGAATTCTACATTGATATTTGGTTTTTTGGAGTTTAGAATGGAATTCTGGTAGTTTTCTAAAGAAATCTGAGAGATTTTTAGAGTTTTCTAGAAAAATTTAGAGGTTTTCTAGGTTTTTCTAGGTTAGGATGAATTTTTCGATAAATGTTTGAATTTTTTGATGATTTTGCTGGCGAAGGTTGAAGTTTTCGACCAAATTCTGACAAGATTTCTAAAAACTGGCAACCAATTCCAGTTTCCAATGGGGTTTTTAGCCAGGTTTTAGAGAAAAGGAAAAAAATCTTAAAGCTAGAAAGAGATAGAAGATTGAGCTTCTAAGGCTGAAACGCTGAACTTGGCTTATATACCGACCCAAAACGATGTCATTTTGAACACCCCAAATTTGCACATTGACCCGGCAACCCGTGTGAAGATTCGCGTGCAGACTTGATTCGTTTCACAGGTTTTCCTTTTCCAATTTTTTTTATTTTTTGATTTTATATTTTTAATTGATTTTATTTTATTTTATTTTTAATCTCTTTTATCTGTTTTATTGATTTTTTTACTTGTTTATTTTTATTAACTATTTTATAAAATTTTATGGTTATTTCTTTAAAAAAAAGAAAAAATAAGTAATAATAATAACAATGAGAATAAAGAAAAAAAATCTTTTCAAATAGGAAATCTCATAAATCAATTTAAAAAAAAAAAAAGAGAAAATATCGAAATGAAAATTTATTTTTATGCTCTAAACTATTAGAGGATTGAGTCAAAATAAGTTCTACCAAACTATTGGGAGACTTTATTGTTCTTTTCAGAATAAAATACTTTAATAAATATGATGATGAAGCCTCTTTAAAGTGAGACACTAATATTCATGAATACTCCTGAAGTAAAAAAATTATTTTAAATTGCTACCAAACTATTAGGATACTTTTAAGATTAATTTTCAATACTAAATATTTTGGTAAAACATAAACATTTTTAAGACATGGATAATTTGAGATTAAACAGGTACCATCTTTTGATGAGCATTGTGAGGGTGCTATAATCTTTCTCACGTGTAATCATACTTTTGAACCTAAACTCTGGTTTCGTAGATCAAAATATACTATTTAAAAATACCTAAGTTAATCTTAGGATTTTTTTTTAAATATGACAGATTTAATCAGTAGCCAATCACACCTAAACAAAAAATATTGGTGGCGACTCCTTCTAATTCATGTTTAGTAGTAGGTCAACGGATTTATATGTTATGATAGTTTGACGACTTCGCTAAGGACATCAAAGTCAAACCAGTAAATGATTCCTTATTATCCAGACCTTACTTAATAAATTTGAAATTATTTTTTTTCATTACTTATGCTTGCTTAATTATTTATTTTTTATTCCTTTTCGTTGTTTATACCTGCTTAATTATTCATTTATTTTTTTTAATTTCTTTTCATTACTTATACATGCTTAATTAATTATTTATTATATACTTATCTATAATTCATTTGCATATGTATAACATAAGCTTTCCACCTAGGCTCTGCCTTTAGGAGGGAGTGAAATACCTATGCCCTCGTGAGATTTCATGTCTTCGTATGGGCCTATGAAACACTTCCACTCAAATTAAACCCTTTTCGCTTGTAGTCTGTAATGGGTGAGGATTGGAGTGCCTTACTAGTCTATGATGGACGATGATGTAAGAAACAATTTGAGAACCTTTTAAAAGTGATCCAAATCACATATAGTTAACTTTAAGAGCCCAATTATAGATAGAGCCATGTCCTTCCACCCTTTGTAGTCAACCTAAATTTAGGGACATGTGGTTATTTTACATGCTTTATAATGTTTATTCTATGTTTTAAAGTGACAAACTAATTTTTTTCTTCTTTTATTTTTTTTTCTTTTTATGCATATGCATAAACATATTCGTAGATTGTATAGTATTTTTGCCCTAAAGTTATTTCAACAAAAGCTCTCATGAACCTCACAAAATGTCAGGTTTATGCTTCATCTACATTGTTTAAATGCAACCCGCCTTTAGATGTAAAGATAGAGTCAGAAAAGAGACAATAAGAAGAAGGAGATTATTTACCACTTAGTCACATATCCATATTATCAAAGGAAGTTCGCTTGCTCCTCAAACAGAATAATTTGAAAAGTCTATCAGACATATGGAATAGCATGACTTCTTCAAGGCAGGAAGCCTTTTGTCAGAAGTTTAGGCATATCGCATATCTCTTGTCAGTGGATGTTGATAACTCCCTCATGAGGGTGATGGTATAGTTCTGGGATCTTTCCTATCATTGCCATATTTAATGAGGTTGATTTGATGCTACAATAGAGGAGTATTTGACTTTAGTGGGTATGCATTTACTATATCTAGACAGAATATATGTGAAGAAGCACAAATCAAGAAAGCACAGGAAGCTAGGTTAGATCTTAGGAGTGGGAAAGGAGATAATAGATTCATATATTTGAGAAAAAAGAGAGCATAAGGGTATCTCATGAGAGATTCTCCAAGATTTCATTATTAAATATCCAGATGATGATCAGAGAATGAACGTGTTTGCTTTAGCCATCTATGGGTTAGTCATTTTCCCTAAGGTTTTAGGTCACATTGAGATAGAAGTAGTTGATATTTTTGAACAGATTGAAAAATGATGTAATCTTTCACCAGTTATCTTAGCAAAAACCATCAGATTTTTAAACTTTTATAGATAGAACGATAAAGCATGCTTCATAGGTTGCACATCATTACTATATTTGTGGATGAAAAGCCATTTTGAATACAAGAAAAATGCTTTCTCCAAACTTAATTTTCATAGTCGAGTCCCAATTAGGGAGTTCTGTTAAAGCATTTAACTAGAAGTAAAGATTTAAAAAATGTGGAAATGTCTATTACAAAAGCTCACAGCCGATCAAGTAAAATAGTTAGCTCCATGGATGAACCGGGAACCTATGTTGTATCAATGTAGATAAGAGACAAGGGTTCCATTTTTAGGTTTATAAGGGTCAACGAATTATGCATCACTAATAATAAGGAGATAACATGGAGTCGAATAGTTTATTCTTATGACTTGTAAGCTCAGCTAGTTTGACTGTTCATATGAGGAGCCTGAAATCTTTCAGAAGATTAATAGTATGATCAAGGCTTGGAAGAAGCCCAAGAGAGTAAGCCCTGGACCGTTTATTGATAAGGCACTCATGAGTATTTGATTTGGAAAACTAAAAGGGGCCAAGAGGTGACGCCTATGCCTAAAGACCATTTTTAGCTAACGGACCAGGAGTTAGACAATGTGCCTCTAGAATCAGAATCTACAAGGAAAGAACATGAAGTAAAGAAAAAGAAATTGAAACAAGAACTTCTAAAGTTTTAGAAAGAAATGGAACAGTGGCAAAACAAAACAGAAAAGTTAGAAATCTAAGTCCATAAGATTTCTAAGGAATACAGTAAGACCCAAAAGGTTGTTCAAGAACGGGATGATGCCTTTAAGGAATTGAAAGAATTACAATAAGAGCACAAGAGTTTACACATATAGGTACATGTTAAAGAAATAAATAACACGGATTTGGCTCATGAGAATGAAGAATTGAAAAAAGAATGTGCACAAATAGAAAATGATTATGTTAAAGTTCAGTAAGAAAATGAAATGCTTTCAAATTATATTTTGACCTTGAAATTAAAGTTGGATGACCAGAGAAACCATGTCAGAACACTCACAGAGAAGCACAAGGAATTATCCTATGTGGTTTGGTAAAAGAGAAGGGTTGGAAAGAAAAAAAAGCATAAAGCATCTCATAGCTCAAATAGGCAAAGCAGTGATCAAGGCAGATGAAATAATGGAAGAGGCTGAGGCATTGAAAGCTTCAATCACACCAGTAGGGGAGCATGGACAAAGATTGCTAAACTTTATTGAAGAGGCTAAAGACCAATATGAGCAAGTTAGAAATTTTTATAAAGGGATAGTATTAGATTTGATGTAAAACAGACTTTTGTGGAATAAATAAAATTTCACTTTTATTGAAATTCTTTTAAAGGGTAAATATTTTCTTTTCTTTCTTTTCTTTTTTTTTTCCATGCATTGCATCACATTTATTCATTCATTATCATATCATCATCATTGATTTTTAATTATGGTACTAAGGTACAAGAATAGCCACACATCTATACAATACCCAGGCTAAAGCTAGGAAGATGGAGCAAGACAATACAAATCATCTTAAAAGGATAGAAAAGGCTTAAGAGGTACTTGAAAGAAAATTAAGCAAAATTTTGAAAGCCTTAGAAAAGGCAAATAGAGGAAAAACAATAGAGGAAGATACCTTACTTGAAGCTATTGAATCAACATATCTTCTAGGTTTTGGTCCACATTAGACTCAAACCACTACAATCTTTCAGCCATAATAGGCAACCCTTCCAAATTACAACTACTTGAGAATGACTCATACATCCGGTCATGAGAATGTATAGAGCTATAACAATTTTGTTTTCACTAAAAAGGTAACTAAGCTTATTCAACTCTCTACTCTGGATGAGATAAAGGAGAAAGAAAAATTACAGGTAGCTATACCTTTAAAAATTTTTAAGACTAATCAGGCCATAAACAGGCTCAATGAAAGATTACAGGTTATAGAAAGAATTGATTTCTATGAATCCATAGATGCAGTAGGGCTTCGTTTAGTACCAGACGTAGTGATGCCACCCAAATTCAAAGTATCAAAATTTGAAAAGTATAACGGTACTAAGTGCCCTATCACACATATCACAATGTATTGTCATAAGATGACAGTTCATGCTAGCAATGAGAAGCTACTCATGCATGTTTTTTTAAAACTGTTTAACTGAGTTCGCTACAAAGTGGTATGTTCAGTTAGACTAGCCCGTTAAAGTCATGAAAAAATTTGATATGATCTTTTATCAATCAGTATCACCACATCGTTGATATGACTTTTGATTATCTTTTCTTACAAGGAATGGAAAAGAAAGTATCTGAATTCTTCAAGTAATATGCCCAAAGGTGGCTAGATGTAGCTACTCAGGTACAACCTGTCTTAATATAAAAAGAAACTATGGTGCTATTTGTAAGCACTTTAAAATCTCCCTACTATGAAAGAATGATAAGAAATGAGATTAAAAACTTTATCGATATGGTGATTTTAAAAGAGATCATAAAAAATGCTATAAAAAATGACAAACTTGAAGAAGGGGAGTCGTTTAAAAGACCATCCAAAAAGAAAGAAAGTGAGACTTAAGCTATGAGTCTTAAAGGATGGTAATTCAAAAACTAGTCCTAGCCAACCTATCCCACATACCACCATACTGTGAACCATACTTCCACTTCTCTTTACCAACCAGTTACACAATCTTTTTATCTGTCCTCACTACGATCACTTGCTTATTCAACCAACATAACAAATAGTACCCAAGAACCACAAACAAGAGAAAAACCCACATTTGATCCCATATTTATAAGCTACATCAGTATCAAGAACTCTATAAAAACTACCTCATTGTTCTCATTCTTGTAAAATAACTGAAACCTCTATATCTCAAATAGTATGATGCCACCACTTATTGTGACTACCATTATGGATTAATAGGCCATTTTATTGAAAATTACTTTTTTTTGAAGCAAAAAATGTAACATCTAATTAAAGAAGGGCTGATAAGTTTTGATACTAGTGAAAACTCAACACCCAATGTTAATGGAAATCCATTACCTAGTTATACAATTAATGTCTTAGATAAAGATAAAAGGCATACGAAAAGAAAGGTCAAAAAGCTTAAAATGTCATTTAACCAGTTGTATGACACCTTATATGAGGTTGAATTGATACAACCGATAGCTCCACACATCTATGAGGGAAGATACATCCTCAATAAAACATGTAAGTATCATAGTGAAGCTGTAAGGCACTTTTTTGACATTTGTAAGTAGTTTCATGATGAGGTAAAAAAACTAATAGACTTATACTAGATAGACTTATATAAGGAGTCAGAAGCCTTAAAAAATACTGAAGTGGCCATGACAGACAGATAGGTACTAAAACCTATCACCATTTGCTGTAATAAGAAGCCAAAATTGAATGGGTATAAGTTTGTTCCCAAACCAGTAGCTTTCAAAGTCCTACACCCATTCTCTTACAAAGATGAAAGGGTGATACCATGAAAATATGATTGTGAAGTGACAATCTAAGGGCAATAAAAAGCTATGCCAAAGTTTAAATATGCCAATATAATAAGAGTAAGAGGCATAACTAGAAGTAGAAAATATTATACTCTGAAAACCTTAAAAAAAATAAGAAAAGAGAAAGAGAAACAGGCTGAACCAGAAGAGATTCCAGAGAAAGATGCCTTAAGATTTATGCCAAAAAAGAAAGTTTGTGAGTTTTTGAAGCTAGTCAAACATAGTGACTACTCTGGGGTGGAGTAACTGAACAAGATGCTAGTCATAATCTTTTTGTTATCACTACTCTTGAATTCGAAACCCTTTCGCATTGCCTTGCTAAAGGTATTGAATCAGGTTTATATAACCTATAACATGTTTGTAGGGTATGTGAATCACTTGGTAGGAAACTTAGTAGTGTTGCATCACATCTATTTTAGTGATGATAAGATCCCTTTTGAAGGTAGAGGGAGCACCAAAGTTTTGTACATCACTATTAAATACAAAAGTCATATAATAGCCAAAGTTCTTGTTGATAATGGATTGACTATCAATGTTAGGTCCATGTCTACCTTAACTAGACTGCCTTTCGATAAGTCCTACATCCAAAGCAATCATATGGTATCTGAGCATTTGATGGGACTAAATAAGAAACCTTAAAAGATATTGGATTGCCTGTATAGATTGGGCCATATGTTTTTAATAAAAAGTTTCAAGTTATGGATATCTCCCCATCATATAGTTGTTTATTAAAAAAATCATGGATCCACAAAATAGGCGCTGTTCTTTTTTCACTATATCAAAAGATCAAATTTAATGTGAAAAGACAGTTGGTGATTGTGCTCGGAGATGAAGACTTATTGGTGACCCAACCCATAAATACCCTATATATAGAAGCTACAGAAGAATCCTTAGAATGCTCTTATTAGTCTTTTAAACTTATTAATACAATAGGTGAATGGCTCAAATTCAGTAGAATTATAATCAATAAGATGTTTAACAAAGGTTAAAGCATTGAATTTGGTTTAGGCAAGAGTCTACAAGAGATAAGAAAACTTTCCAAGAATGAAGACTACGGTAACATATTAGGTTTAGGTTATGAGATAGAAGAATAACATGATAGTAAAAGAAAGAAAAAGAATAGACTGATGGTTATTCCTTATTTGAATGAAACTTCATTCTTGAAGGATATATGTATAAAGAGAATGAGAAAAATATAGGAAAGGAACTAGGATGGGAGAAAACTTTCACCAAGTTATCTATTCATATGGTGGATAATGAAAGTCAAAATGAGAAAGCTTTAGTTTATCCATGCCTATCCAGCTATGAATTGAAGAATTGAAGGGTCAGCTAGTTATTTGTTGTTTCTGATTTTTTTCCAATGTAATCATATCTCTTATTTGGTTATACCCAAAAACGTTAAGATGAATTCTTATGTTTCGGCCTTTTATTTTTCATTATTTCAATAGAAGTAGGGGTATGCATTTTATCCATTTCTTATATTCTATCCATTATCCCATCAAAGCATTTTGCCAATATTTCCTATTTCATTAACTTTCAAGTCCCTAAATGAATATGAAAGTAATCATGACAATGATCTAAGGTTTAATTTTGAAAATTTGATTAATACTAATGAGCTTAATACTAAAAAAGATTCTTAATAATATATTTTATCTTAGGATTTAATGGGGTAAATTGAGCAGGAGGATAAATCCATCGAGCCTCATCAAGAAATTATTGAAATGATTAATCTGGGTGATGCTGAAAATAAAAAAAAAAGTTAAAGTTGGTACTTCACTTTCGACAATTGATCGACAATAGCTAGAGGATTTATTTCAAGAATTTGTAGATGTGTTTGCTTGATCTTATCAAGATATGTTAGGGCTTAGTACTGATATAGTAGAACATAAGCTATCATTGACGTCAGAATACAAGCTAGTGCAACAAAAGTTAAGGAGAATGAAATCAGAGATGTTGCTAAAAATTAAAAAAGAGGTAAAGAAACAATTCAATGCCAGTTTTCTACAAGTAGCCAAGTATTTTGAATCGGTTGTTAATATAGTATTTGATCCCAAAAAGGATGAAAAAGTATAGATGTGTGTATATTACCGTGATTTGAATAGAGCTAACCCTAAAGATAATTTTTCTTTGCCTCATATTGATACTTTAGTGGACAATACGGCCCAACGTTTAGTATTTTCTTTTATAAATGGATTCTTCAGTTATAATCAGATAAAAATAGCCTAAGATGATATAGAAAAGATCACTTTCATCCCTATGTAGGGAACTTTTTGTTATAAAATCATGCTCTTTAGATTGAAAAATATCGAGGCAACGTATCAAAGGGCCACAATGACATTTTTCCATTATATGATGTAAGAAGAGATTGAGGTATATGTGGATGACATGATCATAAAATCTTGAAAGGGAGAAGATCATGTAGCTAATCTTAAAAAATTATTTGAAAGGTTAAAGAAATTTCAGCTTAAGTTGAATACGGCCAAATGTATATTTGGAGCCAAGTCAGGAAAACTGTTAGGATTTATAGTCAGTGAAAGAGAGATAAAAGCTCATTCGAATAAAATTTGACCTATTCAAAATTTATCCCCTTCAAGCATACAGAAAGAAGTTCAAGGTTTTTTAGGTAGATTGAATTATATTTCTCGATTTATTTCTCAACTCATCTTTAAATGCGATCCTATCTTTAAGCTCTTCTGAAAGAATGAACCTGGTGAATGAAATGAAGAATGCCAAAAAGCTTTTGACAAAGTCAAGTAGTATTTATCAAATCTTCTAACATTAGCACCACCTATTTTAGGAAAGCCATTGATTTTATATGTAGTGGTACACGGAAAGTCAATGGGATGTGTGTTGTGGTAATTAGATGAATCCTATAAGAAAGAAAAAGCTATTTACTACTTGAGTAAGAAGTTACAAAATTTGAGTCTAAGTATTCATCGCTTGAGAAAATGTGTTGTGCTTTGGCTTGAATAGTTAAAAGACTCAAGCAGTACATGCTTTACCATACAACTTGGCTAATAGCCAAACTAGACCCCCTCAAATACATCTTTGAGAAGCCATCATTATAGAAAGAATTGCAATTTGGCAAGTGATGCTTTTAGAATATGACATAGTTTATGTGAGTCAAAAGGTAATAAAAAGAAATGTCATTATCAAATTTCTCGTAGATTGGGCTACTGATGATTATGAACCTATAAAGCTTGATTTTTCAGATGAAGAATTAATGGCTATTTTAAGAGTAAAAGAGGATAAAAATGAGGAATAAACATGGAAAATGTATTTTGATGGAGTTACCAATGCCATGGGACATGGGATTTGAGTAGTATTAATGTCTCTAATAAAATATTACTACCTCGTGATGGTAAGAATAAATTTTAACTATACCAATAATGTGACGAATATGAAGCTTGTGTTATGGGATTGCATGCTGCCTTAGATAGAAAGATTGATGCATTAAAAATGTTTGAGGATTTAGCCTTGGTTATTTACCAACTAAAGGGCGAATAGGAGATAAGGGACTCAAAACTCATCACTTACCATCGATACATTTTAAAGTTGTGTAAGCAATTCGAAAGCATCCAGTTTGAACATTTGTCTCAAGAAGAAAATTAAATTGCATATGCCTTAGCCACTTTGGTTGTAATGGTACAGATTGATAATACTACTAAAATTCAGCCCATCAAATTAGATATCAAAGACATGCCAGTACATTATGCCAACTTGAAAGAGGAAGAAGATGGAAATCTTTGGTATCACAACATTATATGATATCTTAAGAATCAATAGTACTCGGATCAGGTAACAGAAAATGATAACAGAATCCTGAAAAGATTGGCCATGGGATTTTTTTTAGATGAAGAGGTTTTTTATAAGAGAGGCAAAGACCAATTATTATTATATTGTGTAGATGCCTATGAGACTAAAAAGATCATTTATGAGGTGTATGATGGCATATGTGGGGCATATACTAATGGACATATAATGGCAAGACTGATCTTGTGAGCTAAGTACTTTTGGCAGACGATGAAAAAAGATTGCATTGATTATGCTCGAAAATGTTACAAATGCCAAATTTATATTGATAAGATCTATGCTCTGCCCAATGCTTTACATGTTATGGCACTACCTTGGCTGTTCTCTATGTGAAAGATAGATGTCATTGGTCTCATTACTCTAAAAGCCTCAAATGAGAATAGATTCATTTTCGTGATAATTGATTATTTCACTAAATGGGTCAAAGTTGCTTCTTTCACAACTATGACTAGATCAATGGTTTGCAAGTTCATCAAAAGAAAGATAATCTGTAGATATGGGCTCTCGAAGAGGATCATTTCAGATAATGTAAATAATCTAAACAGCAAAATGATGCAAGAAATATATGATCAATTCAAGATCAGACACCATAATTCAGCTTCATACCACCTAAAAATGAATAAGGCATTAAAGTTACAAATAAAAACATAAAAAAGATTTTAAAAAAGATGATCAAAACATACAAAGACTGGCATGAAAAATTATCATTTGCTTTGTATGTTTATCAAACCTTCGTGTATACATCTACCGAGGTAACTCTTTTTTCTTTAGTTTATAGAATAGAAGCTGTATTGTCAGTAGAATAGAAATCCCATCTCTAAGAATCCTAAGGGAAGTGGGATTAAAAGAGGTCAAATAGGTCCAAGAGCATTATGAGCAATTAAATTTCATTGAAAAAAAAAGACTAATAGCACTTTGTCATGGCTAGTTATACCAAAAGAGAATGATGAGAGCTCATGACAAAAAAGTCCAACCTCGTCAAATTCGAGAAGGGGAGTTGGTAGTGAAAAGAATTTTTCCAAGTCAACATGATGATAGGAGGAAATGGACTCCAAATTGAGAAAGATCTATGTTGTAAAAAGAGCTTTTTCAAGAGAAGCCTTAATCTTTTCAGAAATGGATGGAGATAAGCTTCCTAATCCTATTAATTTCGATATCATGAAGAAATACTTTGCTTAAACAAAAAGAAAGAAGGAAAAAGAAAAAGAAACATAAAAAAGTTTAAGTTAAAAACCCAAAAGGGTGCTTGAATAAAAAAAAGAGAGAGAAGTTTAAGTTGAAAACCTCGATGGGCAACTTAAATGAGAGCAACTCAGATGTGTAGAATATGGCATCACTTAAAAGGCATAACAAAAACAGTGAATTTCAAAGAGCTCAAAGGTGTTGGGGAATCATGTTTTGGTTAAAATTTTGAAGAGATCTAAGATTTGTTGTCATGATTATCTGATTGCTTATATTGGGGCATCATTATTCTAAATAGCCATCCCTATACACTTCATCTTGTTCTTAGCCATCATTTGTAATTTATTGCTTTATCCAAATAAATGATATTCATCTTATTCTCTATTTGCAATATATATTTTTTCTTTCTCTTTATGCATTGCCATGAATAGAAGAAGTGCATAACTTGCATATTATATTTTGAAATTGAGATAATGATTAATAATTGAATAAAATCATAAGAAATTGTGTGTTACTTTAAGAAAATTAAAAGAGACAATGATAGTGGAATGAATTCTTCCAAATAAAAGAAAATCATTAAAAATTGCCCTTGGAAAAAAGATAAATACTTATTCAGGGCAACAAAAGATAGTTTCTTTGCTAGAGATGTATAGAAATAAGAATAAAGATAAAAGTTGTGGAAGCCTTAGTACCATGATAGATGTCTCATTTGCATCCTAGATAAGGTATACATTCATATCATTGTATGATCATTCATTATAGGTCTGATCTCGATTCAGGCTAGCTCATTCTCAGACCGTGGCATTATCTCAGTCATTCATTCATGACCTCGACTTGATCTTGTTCACTTTTAGACTTGCAACATCATCTCGATCATTCATCTATGACCATGACTCAATCTTGGTCATTCTGAAACTCATAATATCGTCCCAGTTATCTGATCTTGGTTTAGGCCAGATCATTCTCAAACTTGCGGCATCATCCCAGTAATTCATTTACGACTTTGGCTCAATCGTAGTCATTCTTAGACTCGTGGTATTGTTCTAGTCATTTGATCTCGATTCAGGCTAGATCATTTTAAGACTCGTGGCATCATCTCAGTCTTTAATCTATGACATTGACTCGATCTTGATCACTTTCAGACTCAAGACGTCATCCCAATCATTCGATGTCGACTCAAGCTAGATCATTTTAAAACTCATGACATCATCCCGATAATTTATCTTCGACCTTGACTTAGTTTTGGTCACTTGCTGACTTGTGGAATTGTCCTAGGCATTTGGCCTTGACTTGGTCTTAATCATTTTTAGACTCACAGTTCAGTTTGATCATTTTTACTTGCTGATTTGACTTGAATAGAATGGGTGTCTAGGTTTTTGCATCATTTTTGTCTAATAGTAATGTGCAAAGAGGGGCAACTGTAGATACCTATTTGTGTTCGGGCCTAATCAAGACTAATTTCCTTTGTATATATTATTGTAGTAACATAGTACAATATTATAGTAGTATAAAAATATATTAGTATTATCATATCATATTATATAGTATAATATATTACATCACATTAGTACTATTATATTTGTTATTATTAGTATACCATATCATATTATTATTATTATTATTATTATTATTATTATTATTATTATTATTATTTTATTTTATTTTCATTATTTTTCTTTTTTCTTTCCTTTTGCTACAACTTGCATGTGAACAAGGAAACCTGGACAAGAAATCAGGATTAGAATCGTACCAACGTGGTCAAGGTTTTAATGCAAAATCAAATCAGTATGATTGCGAAAATTTAGGGACCTAAAATTACGCTTGGACAGAACTCAATCTCAGGATTCAAGCTTGGGATTGTTTCCTAAAACTGGTTCTAAGGTTGCCTATAAATTGAACTAAGGATTAGATGTGCAACACATGGTGGAAGGATAAAAAATTACCGGTGACAGTAGTTTAGAATTTGTTGGCAGTAGGGTTCTAGAGTTTGATTCTGGAGAAGTTAAGAATTCTAGGTTGATATTCGATTTTTTTGGAGTTTAGAATGGAATTCTGGTAGTATTCTGAAGAAATTTGGGAGATTTTTGGAGTATTTTGGAAAAATTTGGAGGTTTTCTAGGTTTTTCTGGGTTAGGATGAATTTTTCAATGAATGTTTAAATTTTTTGGTGATTTTTTCAGTGAAGGTTGAAGTTTTCAGCTACATTTCGATAAAATTTTCAGAAATTGACAACCAATTCTAGTTTTTGATGGGGTTTTTGATTGGATTTTAGAGAGAAAGTAGAGAATCCTAAAGCTAGATAGAGATGTGACTGAGCTTCTGAGGCTGCAATACAGAACTTGGCTTATAAACCAACCCAGAACAACATCATTTTGAACACGCTAGATCTACGCATCGACTCGGTAACTTGCATGAAGATTCGCGTGTGGACCTGATTCATTTTACAGGTTTTCCTTTTCCATGTTCTTTTTATTTTTTATTTTTATTTATTTATATTTTTAATTGATTTTATTTTATTTTATTTTTAATATATTTTATCTGTTTTATTGATTTTTTTACTTGTTTATTTTTACTGACTATTTTATAAAATTTTATGGTTATTTCTTAAAAAAAACAAAAGAAGAAAAAATAAGTAATAATAATAATAACAATAAGAATAAAGAAAAATAAAAAAAATCTTTTCAAACAAGAAATCTCATAAATCAATTTTTAAAAAAAATGAAAATATCAAAATGAAAAACTATTTTATCCTCTAAACTATTGGAGGATTAATTCCAAGTAAGTTCTACCAAACTATTAGGAGACTTTACTATTCTTTTCATAATAAAATGCTTTAATAAATCTGATGACGGAGCTTTTTCAAAATGGGACACTAGTCTCCATGAATACTTCTGAAGTGAGAAAATTATCTTAAATTACTACCAAACTATTGGGAAAATTTTAAGATTAATTTCCAATACTAAATATTTTACTAAAACAGAAACATTTTTAAGGCTTGGATAATTTGAGATCAAACTGGTACTATCTTTTGATGGGCATTATGACGGTGCTATAACCTTTTGCACATGTAATCGTACTTTTGAACCTAAATTTTAGTTTCGTAGATTAGAATATACTATTAAAAAATACCTAAGTCAATATTGGATTCTTTTTTAAATAGGATAGATTCGATCAGGTGGTCAATCATATTTAAATAAAAAAGATTGATGACGACTCATTCTAATCCATGTCTAGAGATATGTCTATAGATTTATACATTATGATAGAAGGTAATGGAAAAATGAATTGAAGTCTAAATTTTATGATGAACACAAGATATCGGAGAAAATGGCTGCAAAGGTTAATGATTTTCGAGTCGACAAAAGTTAATTTCTGTTTTTTATTGCACATCGGTTCACTAATAAAGTGAAAGTAAATGTTTACAAAATATACTATTTACTTTGTTTTAACACTATGATAATAATTACAAAGTTATTATAATAATATTTTCTTGTTCATTTGTTTAAAAGAAACAAAGTGAGATAAACAAAACAAACCACTTAAAATTAGATAAGCCTCATTACACAGAAACAAAATCATTTTCAAGGATCATTCAAACTTTGGGACATATATTAATTTTCTTTGTCACATTTAGTTAAATGAATATGAAGTTTACTTTTTATATGTTTGATTTTATCATTACAATAATTAATGTTGTACCTTTATAGAGATAAGAAACTAAAGAAATTTCACTATCACATGTTGATGTGTATATTATTTCTTGTACACGTAAAGATGGAAGTGTTATAAAAGACAAGGCAACTAAAATTGTGATATTTTATTTAGTTATTACTTGCTTTTACTTATGTTTAGTTTCTTTATACTAAAATGTTTGTTTACAATTTTAGGAACTCATGAAAAAAGGCTTGAATGAAACTAGTGCTCAGAATTTTGAAAGGTGTTCATGAAAAGATAATGTTTATTCAAAAGTTAAAGGACATGAGAGAAAAGAGCATGTTCGTTATAGGGTTATAACATTTACTTCATTTAAGCAATATGGTCCTTCATATTTTGAATTGGTTTTGCATAAAGAAAAGGTACAAGAGTTAAATGCTGAAATTAAAGACTTGAAAGAAATTTTAAGTACCATCCTATCAGTATTTAAAAGATAATTTTCTAATGAGAATATAGTTATCTTGAATACTATTGCTCACATGGTAAATAGAGAGGTATATATAACATCTATTTTAGTTTATATATACTTGTTATCTTACTTATGAATCTTGAACCTTATTAAAATTTCTTTTAAATTATTTTTAGATTCTTGATGCTAGTAGTGCTCCAAAAATCACACGTGAAAACTATCGTTCTTCAAATTTAAATCATCAACCTAATCAAAATGAAAATGATAAACTCGTGGTCACATGATATGTAAGTGAAAATGCTTTGCTAGATACTTGTTTCTTAGATAAAATGCCAAAATCAATTTTGAATCATGTAATTATGTTCTTGAAACATTACCTATCATCTTTACCATAATCATTAAATTATATTATGATTTAAAGCCTACTTTTTTTCTCTTGAGAATGCTTTCTTGCCCTTTTTTTTTCTTTTGAAAATGCTTCTTTATGATGTAAGCATACTTTGTAACTGTAGATTTAAATGTTATAAGGAAAGTATTTGTTTAATGATAATTCTGTTGACTAAAACAATCTTGGATTGGTTTCATTGAGTTATTATTTGGAATTAAACTAAAGGAATAAGGAGATTACACATGCAAATTAGGTTATTTTTTATTAATTCATGTGTTACACTATTGAATATGATGTTTATAAAATTGTTTTTGTTGGTATATAAATAGACGATTACCTTCTGTATACATGAATGAATAAGATGTTTATAAAATTATTTCTATTGGCAATATGAATGGATGATTACCTTCTTACCTTTTGTATATATAACAAAATTTACAAGAATTATCTAATGGGGTTTTTTTATGCTATGCAAATTTTTCTTTGTAGAAATCTATGATGGGATAATTTATTTTAGAAAGTTGTTTATTTCCTTTAAGCATTATGTTTGTAGACATTCAATCATAGACATTCAATGATGTTTGTTTTATCGATGTTTGTTTTATTAGACTTGGTACAATGACTTTAGTTTTTGACTTATACTAAGTTTGTGGATTATAAAAAATTCAGTTGTAGTTTTAATATTATTAAATATCTTTTACTTTATTGTATATTTTTTCTTTATATGAAAATATATCATATTATGATTATAAATAAATTAATATTAATAATTGTAAATATAACTTTTAAAAAAAATTATCAACGTCTTAACATTTATACTAACGCACTTGATCGTTGAAATATTTCAGGTGATATTAACGTCACCAATCGTTAATAAAGTATAATAAAAAATTAAAACATACAAGTCTATACTATAGTCTCTAATTGTTGGTATAGGTAAAAAAAATTAAAACATGCAAGTTTATACTAATGGTCTTGAACCATCGATATAGGTAAGAAAATTAAAAAATACAAGTCTATATATTGATGGATGTTAAACGTTGATATAGATAAGAAAAATTATAAGTCTATACTAACGGATATTAACTGTTGGTATAGGTAAGAAAAATTAAAACATATAAGTCTATACTGACAGGCGTTAACTGTTGCTAAAAAGTATAACAGTGAAATATACAACAGTAATATACTAATAGATATACATTTACTGACGATCTTGAATAATAGGTATATCTCTACAAGCTATTTCGACACCTTAAAAATTGTCAATATAAATCTATATTGACAAGGGATATACTAACAATTAAAAATTTATCGAAATATACATTTTTACCATCGGTATAGGGTTTATTGTGCTATATTGATGGGTTTTTTGGTTTTACTTATGGTTTTTTTAGCGTCAATATATGTCAGTTTTCTTATAATGTCGTTGTTTAAATCTTAATATATTTTGTAGAATCTTTAAAGCAAATAAAAAGAAATAATATTTTTGAGTGTTCATTTACTACCAATTAGAAACTATTTGTGCTAAACTTTTTACCTTTTTTTTTTAATTAAAATGACGATAAAATCAACTATAAAAAATCAATTATTTGCAAGAGAAGCACATATTGTTTAATCGTTCATTTTTTAAAATATTTTACTTGAATTAATGTTAATTATTTACTTTAAGTTTTTTTAAAATTTAAATAATATTAATCATAAATTAGTATGAGAATGGATCTTTTTGTTTTAACATTATAAAAGTTTGTAACATGAAATTGAAAGATATTTGTATTCTTTTAAAAATAAATAATTTTTATGTCAAATAAATGATTAAATAAAAACTTTATTAAAGATCATAAAAACTTATTATTATTATTATTTTTAAAGTAAATAGAAGACCTTCCTTCTTTCCTTTAACATAAAAATAGAGTCATCTGAGAGTTTGTCTCGAAGAGTGAGTAAAATCTTGTTTTGGTATGCAAGAGTTTCGTCTCAGGATTGGCTAGTTAGATGATCTTTGAGTACAAGTCTAGTAGGGTTTGTTTCTGACTAGTAGTGGAACAGTAAGGTGTAGAGAAGGCGGATGGAGGAAGAGCTAGAGACATTATGGAAGCAACTGCAATTGACAGAAGAAGAAAAGGATGGGATTACAACAAAAATGATAGGATCAAGGAACGGGATGCCGAGGAAAAAGCTTGGTTAGTAGGGAAGCTTTTTATAAAGAGACCGTTCAGTAAAGAAGCAATGAAAAGAAGGCTCAAACTGATATGGAGGTTGGCAACGGAGGTGGAAATCATCGACTTGGAGGATAATCTGTTTCTATTCAAATTTTCTTCTGCAGCGGACTGAATGAGAGTTATAGGGGTGCACCATGGAGCTTTGATGAACAACTAATTCTCTTTAGAGAATATGATGACAGCCTAAAGCCAGAAGAATACATATTTTCTTTAGCTCTATTCTAGGTGAGGGTTCATGGATTGCCGCTTAGAATGAGGAATCAAGAGGTTGAAGTATGTATCGTAAAGAAGTTAGGAACCCTAAGAACGGTGGATGCAACACTTGATGTTGGAGGATGGGCACATTTTCTACGCATTAGGTTGAAATCGATATATTGAAACCGTTGAGAAGAGCTGTATTACTAACCACAGAGACTGAGGCAAAATAGGTATAGGGAAGATTGAGTAATGAAAGACTGTCGAGCTTTTGTTACGTCCGTGGTAAATTAGGGCATGTGAAGGATGGATATGAGAAAGAGAATAAGAAGTTGGGGCGCTTAATGTCTACGAGGCAATATGGAACCTGGTTACGGGCATCCCCATTCAGAAACAAGCCTACTGATGGGAAAAAAGATACGTTGGACCAAAGGGGTATGTAAGAGGAAAGGTATCTGCCCATGATGATGTGTAACACACGGCGGCAACCGGTGAAGGAGCTGCTCAAAAATTGAAGTGGGCAGTAGATCAAGATAGCAGTAAGGAACAGGAATCTCGGGATTTGACAAATCAAGGGCGCAGATTATGAGATAGATGCGGGACCACATGGGAAAGTCAAATCCATACTCCAAGTTCAAAACGTACGCGAGTAAATGTACTTAAGTTTGACTAGGAAGATGTTCAAAATTGTGGAACTATTGGAACAAAGCCCATTAAAGGTCGAAGACACAATAAGGATGTATGACCCAATATTGAAGGCCCTAGTGGGGCCAGACTCGTGAGGAAACCCATGCAAAAAAAAATAATGGCAATAATGATGGATCACGAGGAAATAAGTTGAGGGATGTTGATGAGGTTAACAGTGATCTAGGATATAAGGGGGAGAAGAAAGAGCAAGCATGACAAAAGTGGAAGAGAAGGGCAAAGGACGTAAGGGGTACACCAACAACTTTGAAAGTGGACACAAGGAAAAGGAAATAGCAAGCGAGAAAGCTATAGATGTGGAAGTGGACAGCAATGGGAACAGGAATGGAAGGAACATGAATATGGAGAGTGACAATAAGGAATCGACGGTGACTGGTTCCAGTCCCGCCGAGACCGATGAGGTGCTTGGCATGGAACTGCCGTGGGCTTGGGAACACATACACACTTTGAGCTCTTCAGAACATCATGAAGCTGTCTGAAGCTATCTCTAATAATAATAAAGATATAAGGAGAAGCTGTAAACTAGGAGGTATGTTTGTGGTGGATGCATAGGGAAGAAGCAGAGGTTTTATGTTATGGAAAGAGGGTGTGACAATGAATTTATGGAGCTATTCGAAGTATCATATTGACATGGGAATGGAGGACACAGATGGGAGAACATGGAGGATAATGAGGTTCTGTGGTGATCTAGTAACTAAAGAAAGGAAAGCGGCTTGGGATATGCTATGGCGTTTAGCAGGAATTAGTCAGCAAGCATGGCTTTCTTTTGGGGACTTTAATGAAATATTCTGGGAGTGTGAAATGAAGGGAGGTGGTATGAGATTAGGGTGGCAGATGAAAGATTTTCAAGTCGCATTAGAAGATTTGAAACTCTATGATCTAGGCTTTGTAGGACCCCAGTTTACGTGTGGGAAAGGAAGAGCAATAGCAGCCAGAGGTAAGGAAAGATTGGATAGAGTTATGGTCAACAAAGGATGGAAGGATGAGTTCCCAAACTATTTAGTTCGGCATTTAACATGTTCCATTTTGGACCACCGCCCAATTGTGGTCGATACGAAAGGAAGTCGCAGAAGATGCCGCGGCTTATTGAAGAAGAGGAAAAAGAGATTCGAATCTATGTGGGTTGTTGAAAATGAAAGCAATGATATAGTGACAGATTGTTGGAAGGGAGGCATGCATAAGGACGTGAAATAGAAGCTGCATGCAACATGTGAAAAACTTGGGGAGTGGGGTAGGAAGAAATTTATGGGATTGAATGGTGAGATATAAAGGACAAAAGATGATCTTCGAGCAGTGCAACAAATGGCAAATAGTGAAGTGGGGTTAGTAAAAGAAATGGAACTCAAATCAAGGTTGAACATGCTACTGGACAAGAAAAAATGTTCTGGCAGCAAAAGGTTCGGGTGAGTTGGTTAAAGTATGGGGATCGCAACACTCGTTTCTTTCATGCGCAGGCGTATCAGAGGATACGAGTTAATAGGATATAGAGGGTGGATGACGAAAATAGGATTTGCATGAGGGGGAGCTGAAAGTAGTCAAACAAACGGCTAATTATTTTACTAGCCTATATAAATCTCGAAGATCATCCGACCTAACTCAAATCATGGACACAATAACTCCTTGCATCACAGACGAGATGAATAATTTGCTTCTAGCAAAGTTCACACCGGAGGAGATCTATATAATAGTCAAACAAATACATCTTGATAAAGCTCCCGCCGGACCGGGCGGTATGTTTGCACTATTTTGTCACAAATATCGGCAAACTATAGGAGATGATATTATTGATTTTTGTCTGTGAGTGCCTAATGGGAATGGTAGACTAGATGGTATAAATGAAACACATATTGTTCTTATCCCCAAAATTGGTAATCCTAGGAGAATGACACATTTTAGACCCATTAGTCTATGGAATGTTCTTTACAAGAAAATTGCAGAACACTTGCCAATAAATTGAAACAGTTCCTACCTGAATGTATTAGTGAAAATCAAAGTGCTTTCATCCCAGGCCACCTAATTTCTGATAATGTCATTATTGCACATGAGTTGTTACATAGTTTAAATTGAAAAGATGAGACAAAGAGGGATGGGTAGCTCTTAAGTTAGACGTGAGTAAAGCTTATGATAGGGTAGAATGGAATTATATCAATGCTGTCATGGGGAAACTAGGTTTCAATGATAGATGGGTCTCACTTTTGATGAAATGTATCACTTCGGTTTCTTATAAGGTGGTCATTAATGGACATGTAACTGAAATGATTATGCCAGAAAAAGGTCTTCACCAAGGAGACCATCTTTACTTGTTCTTGATATGCACAGAGGGATTGTCGGCACTATTATTTAAACATCAAAGGGAGGCATAATCATTAATGGACATGTAACTGAAATGATTATGCCAGAAAAAGGTCTTCACCAAGGAGACCGTCTTTACTTGTTCTTGATATGCACAGAGGGATTGTCGGCACTATTATTTAAACATCAAAGGGAGGGATGTTACAAGGTGTATGGGCAAGCAGTAGAGGCCCAAGAATCACTCACCTATTTTTTACAGATGGCAGTTTGCTTTTCTTCAGAGCAAACCAAAAGTAATGCAAGTATGTGAGGGACCTGCTAAAGCTTTTTGGGGAAGGTTCGGGGCAGCAAATTAACTACAATAAGTCGGGGCTATTTTTTAGCAAGAATGCAAGGGTTGATATCATAGAAGCAACAAAAGCCACCTTCGAAATACAAGCCACATCTAGTCCAAAAAAATACCTGGGTTTATTAATGTTCATAGGCAGGAGAAGAAAAGGGCCTTCAAAGATATAGTAGAGAAGATAGATAGGAGAATTAAACAGTGGAGTGACTGATGGCTCTCACAAAGAAGGAAAGAGGTGTTTATAAAATCGGTACTACAGTCCATGTCATCTTATGCTATGTCGTGCTTTATGTTTCCCAAAAGCCTATGTTATGAGATAGATATGACCATCAGCAAATTTTGGTGGCGGCAATCCATGGAGAAAGGTGGGATTTGGTGGATGGCATGGAAGAGACTGTGTCAAGCAAAGAGGGATGGTGGGATGGGTTTTTTGTGATATGGAGCTGTTCAACAAAACCTTGATGGCGAAGCAGGGGTGGAGACTCATATAAATACCAACTCTCTTGTGTATAAAGTTCTTAGCGCCGAATACTTCCCCAATAATAATTATTTAGCCGTCCACCTCGGGAAGGCACCATCCTACATTTGGAGGAGTATCTGGCTGGGTCGAGAGGTGCTCGAGCAGGGCCTTAGGTGGCGAGTTAATGGTGAACAAATAAGGGTATGGCAGGACAAATGGGTAGTAGGGGGCAATTGTTTCACTCCATCTCCAAAGACAAATTTTTCACCTGGAGAAGAAAGAGTCAGTGTGCTCGTTGACTGGGACAACATACAGTGGAATGAGGATAAAATCGATGCGATGTTTCTAGATGAGTGGGCTGTAGAGATAAGATCTATACCGATATGTAGAAGCAGACAAAGGGACGAATTGGTGTGGCACTATACAAAAGATGGAGAATATAGTGTAAGGAGTGAGTATCATTTAATGGTTTCAAGAGAAAGTGATGAAACACACGGAAATGGTCCTCTGGATCTAGAGCCGACAGTGATACCATCATATGGAATCAAATATGGAAGCTCCCATTACCAAGGAAAGTGAGGGTTTTTGTATGGAGACTATGTCACGGTTTTCTACCAGCATCTGAGGGAAAGAAGAATCAAAGAACAAGCAATGTGTCCAAGATGCAACATGTAAAACGAAACAATCATGCATACTATCAAGGACTGCTCACATGCGAGGGAGGTCTGGGACCTTTTACAGCAACCAGGGGAGTGGCAAAATATGCATGCACAAAACACGAAAGAGTTGATGGCTAGTATGGCAAATAGTATGAACGTGGAGAGTTTTTGGAAGATGGTCCTCACTTAATGGGCAATTTGGGGAAATAGGAAAAAGGCAATGAAGAATAATGTGAATAGGACAGGACAACGCACTATGGAGTTTGAAAACCATTATCTAGGAGAGTACCAATGAGCGCAGGAAAGACAACCAGTTGACAGAACGAGGAGAACGTGGAAATGGTAGGCACTTGAGGGAGCAATGGTAAAGATAAATTTTGATGGGCCTGTGGACAAGGAAAGGAAAGTAGCTGGAATAGGGATCATTGCCAGAGATAGTTGAGGAGAGGAACTAGGATCAAGGTGTCATTTTATAAAAGATTTATATGACCCAGAGATTACCGAAGGAACGGCTATAGCAGGAGCAGTGGACTATGCAAGAATGATGGGTTTACAGATAGTCATATTGGAAGGGGATGCTCTCCGGGTAGTGAAACAAATCACAACTCATAATGAAAGAAACTTGTCTGCTATTGGAAATATGGTGAAGGATATAAGGACGGACTTAATACAGTTTGCAAAATGGAAAGCATCTCATGTTCATCAAAAAGCTACGGTACAGCACATAGATTAGCAAGATTGGCTGTTGAATGCATGAGTTCGTGTTCTTGGATAAATGATTTTGTAATGTAAGAAAAACTAGCTTCTAATTAATGAAAGTAGTGATTTCATTTCAAAAAGAAGTTGATCTTTCTTTTTTTTTCTTATTTTCATATCTACTTGGAATTTGACAAAATATAATTTAAAAATTATCTTATGCAATATATATTTTAACATAATGTCATCCACAACATACCTTTTATGTTTTTTTAGAAATGGCGCAGCAAAAAATACGTTACGATTTCTTTATATAAAATTATTAAGTAATAATTAAGATAATATATTAAATTAATATTTTAAACATATATCACTATTCAAATAATAATAACAAATGTAAATAATAAATTAATATATCCAACAAATAAATAAATTGAAAAGACAAAAGAAAATAATTACAATTTAAAAATAATATGACTAATGATAAATTGAAGGCACCTCATACATCACCAACATTTAATTATAAATTGATAATGATAATGATAATGATAAAATTTCCTAAATAAAAATAAATTTTACATTTTATTTTTACTGCAAATAATGAAATTTATTACTAAAAAGTGTGAAAATTTTATTTTTGATAGAATTTTGTTTGCTTACGTGAATTGATTAAAACTACTTGAAACTTAACAATTAATATTCAACTTAACCAAAAATAAAATCACAACTACATTGTGAAAAATAAGAAAAATCAATTAACATATTATCAAACAATAGTTTCAACATGGAACTTGTAAAATAACATGTGAGCAAAATTGCACTCTTTTATTTCCAATTAAATTAATGTATAAATTTACTTACCTAATGTAATTGATATGGAAAATTATTGAATATACAAACTTAAAAATTAATACAAAATAATACTACATGGATTCTATAAAAAAACCAAGAAACAACATAAAAATATTTAACCCTTTTCACAAATTCATCCATAGAAAAGGAACAAGTTATTAATAGCTTTTTAGAAAAAAAAAAAAGAGATTAAATTAATAAAAATTATACCCTTAACTCTAAGATTAAAAAATTTTTAAAAGCTGAAAAATAAATAAGATTAAAAAATTAATGAGATTGAAACATAAATTTTATAAGAAATAAAAATATAAAAATATAAAAATATATAATCTTTTTGACCTTTTCTTGAGTAGAAATGAACGGATCATTGACCGTTTTATTAGGAAGATGTTTTCATAAAAAAGTTATAACCAAAATTATTTAAATTAAAACTTTATACTCACATGTAACAAAAAATATTGATGGTAATTCATTTTATTTTTAAAATCATCTAGCATTTGAATCTTTAAACAAAATCATTATGACATTGTCATTTTAATTAATCTAAGAAATTAAAAAAAATGACTTACTCAAAAGATGAATAATACTTTTTTATTGAGGCAATAACTATATTGATCTCAAATTTTTTAAGAATCTTACACTTAACCTTAACATAAAAAATAAAATTATAATCACGTAAAGAAACCATAAAAAATCAAAAGCAAACAAAAGTCAACAGCATTGAGTTTTCTTCTGAGAAGGGCAGTTGACATGGAGATCATTAGTGGAATGCGGATTGGGAACAATGATCTATAAATTTCCCATCTTCAATTCGCAGATGACACAATCATTTTCTCTCAATCCAATATAGACCATCTGATCACGATTAAAAGGATACTCCGGTGTTTTCAGTTAGCTGCGGGCCTCAAAGTCAATTTCTCAAAAATTGCCTTCATTAGGGTCAATATTGATTGGCAAACCTTAATCGAATGAGCCAGTAACATTCATTGCGGTGTGGAACAGCTTCCTACAAAGTATCTGGGGCTCCCCTTAGAAGCCAACCCAAGACTAATTTCTACGTGGCAGCCGGTCATCGACTCATTCAGGAAAAGGTTAAGCCAATGGAAGAGTAAGCTCTTGTCCATGGGGGGAGGATCGCATTGAGCAAGTCAGTCCTTGCCAACCTTCCCATATACTATATGTCCATCTTCAAAGCTCCAAGTGGGGTATTATTCAAGCTGGAAAAAATAGAAAGACAGTTTGTAGACATCAATTTTTGTCCCAAAATAAAATAAAATAAAAACAATAATATTACAAAATACGAAATACCAAAAAAAATACCCAAAATAATACACAATACAAAACAAAAATACAAAACAAAAAAAATATAAAAAAAAAAGAGAACAAAAGGAAAAAAAAATTAAGGATGGCAGTGGTGCCGGGACGGCACCACTGCCACCAGACCCTACCCTCCACCCCTCTAATTACTCATTCCGTTGACAAACGTCAGATAAGACAAAAATGAATAAAAGAGGCACAGGGCTCGTGTTTACATCCCGTGACCGAGCACCATGCCTTTCCCTCCAAACGCGTATGGCTGGAGCTCTATAAATAGAGCTCTTAGCGAAGCCAAAGGGAGAAAAAAAAGAAGGAGGAGAGATTCTCTCAAAAAAAAAAAAAGGGAAAGAAAATCACAAAAAAAAAAATCAAAATCAAACAGTCCTTTTCGCAGGAAAGAACCCAGCGCCGAGAGCCCCTGCACAAAGAAAAATCAAAGTCAGTTCAAAAAAAAATAAAGCCAGAATACAAAAGAAAAAGAGATCTGACCGAAACTTCACTGGCAGATCTACGGAAGTGGGGACGCTTTTTGATGAAAGGGACCTCAGATCTGAACTCAGGAGGTCGAGGGGAACGTTTTGGTATTTTCTGGAAAATTTTCGACCACCATCAACAGGCGGTCGATGACCGACGAACGGCGGCGACAGCGATAGAGGAACGGTCGCTCGGCCATCTGCGTTTGGTCGGAGAAAAAAAATGAGAGAGAAAAGAAGTTTTTTTTTTTTGAAGAGTGAAAGAAATGAGGGAAAGAAAATTTTTTTAACTTTTATATAAAATATCAATAGCCAAAACGACGTCGTTTCAATAAACGCCCCAAAACGACGTCGTTTAAATCGAGGAGGATCCGCGCGTTGACCCGAACCCGATCCGGGATCCGCGCAATCGATCCGCTAAACAGACTTCTCAACGACTCTGGACCGGTTTGATCAGACCGAACCGAATCGCCGTTGACTGGTCCGGTTCAAGTAAAAAAAATTTTTTTTTTTTGAATTTTCTATTTTTTTTATATAATATAATCTTTGTTATTTTAAGTATTTTTTATGCATAAATGTTTAAATTTATTAGGATAAATATTTAATTGTTATTAATAATAATAAAATGAAAAAAATATAAAAAGAAATAATAATATATTTTAAAATGTTTAAATAGTAATAATAATGAAATAAGCCTTTTATTTTCCTTGCCTAGATGTTGGAGGGAATAAAAAAAAATACATCTTCAAACAAATAATTTCGCCTAGATGTTGGGGAATTATTATTTAAATTTTCATAAAAATATATATATATAAGAAAATTTTAACTAGTTTTCCAAAATTATAAAAATTTTGAACTTGCTTTGAAAGTCTGCCTAGATGAAGCGGATTTTTAGAGATGTTCACGTTTTAATTAAACCCCCAAACCCTAAACTTAAACCTTAAAATTTTACCCTTAATTTATTTCAAAACTTTAAGAACACTTGTGGAAGTCTCACATAAGATGGTTTGTTTCCGAATGCTGCCTAGATGATGGGGTATTTAGGAAACTCCATTTCATTAAGTTTTTCACACTGTGTTCTAAATTTATTAATAATAAAATTAATAAATAAAAAGTATAATAAAATTGAGATCTTAAATATAAACAGTCGCACCTAAGCTCTGCCTAGATGTTGAAGAGTCGGGGTGGTCTCATTACACTTAAGAATCTAACTCTTAAATTGCATTTCATTGTAAATGACATTCATTAGCATACATACGTTAGCATGTTATCATCGATAATTGATTGCATTATTCTCTCTTTAATTTACTGTTCGATGATAAAATATTTTATAGAAAAAAAAAGGAATAATACTAAAAAAAAAATCTTTTTGTGATATTTTAAAATAAATTAAAAATAACCTTCCGAAAGAAATAATTCTTGGTACTCTGCCTAGAAGTTGGAGAGTCACTAACAATTATTTTCTATAAAGATTGTTATTTCATTTTAAGGATTATTGTGTTTAATCTTAGGCGAAAAGAGTTATTTTAAATTTTGCCTAGATGATGGAGAATTTTAAGATAATTCTTTAACTTAAAGATTTTCTCAATAGTTCTAAATAAATATTTTAGCAAATTTTTTTTTTTTTAAATGAAGGGAGTTAGTGTTAAATTTCAAATTAAAATTATTTTTATCCAACACAAAAAATAACGTGTAATTAAATGGTACCAATTTATAGGCGTTGTGGGGGTGCTGATCCTTCCCCACACGTAACCGACTCCCGGACCCAACCTGATTTTTCGTAGACCAAAATTTATCTTTTTGATGGACTTTAAATCCGTTTTTATAGTTTTATTAAAAGGATAAGCTTTTGGGTGGCCAATCACACCTTAACAAAGATTGGTGGCGACTCCATTTTATTTTTCTTGATTTTAAAAACCCAATTTACGTCCGACGGTCTCAAAACCGTTACGACAGCTTGGCGACTTCACTGAGGATAAATTTCGAGAGTCAAGCCAAAACTTTTAATTATGCGTTATTAAGAATTGTTGGATTTAATTGGTTTTATTTGACATTTCTTTTAATTTCCTTCACCTTGATTTTTCAAAAAAAAAATATTTGTTAATAAATAAAACAAATTGTATGTTAGTTATTAATTTATTTTGATTTTGTGGTTATGATTTATTCATGTTATTTTAATTAAATTATTATGCACACACTTTGCATATTCATGCATGAGCTCTAAACCCGAGCTCTATCCCTTTTAGGAGGAAATGAAGTAGCTACGCTCTCGTGAGGTGATAACCTCCGCATTTGCTAGCGAAACATTTTCACTCAGATTGAACCCATTATGTTAGCAAGCTGTAATGGGTAAGGATCGAGGAGCCTTACTAGTCTATAATGGACAATAATGTGAGGAATAGTCTGAGAACTTTTAGACGCGTAAAGCTTAACCTGGCATATAGCGAGCCGTAAGGTTCAACTTTAGGATAGAGCCATATTGTCCCTTCTATGTGAAAATTACCTAAATTAGGACACTATGTATATTCTGTTATGACGTATGCTTGTTCATTCATTTACTTATTTTTGTTTATTATGTACATTATTGATTTGTTTAATTCTTTTGTTGTCTTCAATT
This sequence comes from Durio zibethinus, assembly GCF_047325235.1. Lineage (NCBI taxonomy): Eukaryota > Viridiplantae > Streptophyta > Magnoliopsida > Malvales > Malvaceae > Durio > Durio zibethinus. The sequence goes on along the minus strand of NC_143174.1, from coordinate 6,975,330 downwards.
TTGTTGCATGCATCATATAGGTACCATATTTCTAGAGGGTATTGTTTTGGACCCATCTTTAACAAGAAAAACTTTCAGAAAACCTAAAGGATGTCATCCATGTGTAAGAGCTACTTAGAGGTCCATTCAGAAGGTACTCAGAGAAATGAAGGAGATTGCTTAGTAGATGATTATATATCAGTGCTACCATAGTCAATGATATGGATCTCAATCAAAATAATATATCAAAATTGGAAGCCATTTAGAAACAGTGAAGAACAGAGAGAAAAGAATTTTTTTCCAAAAAATACAGAGATGTGACACTACTTATGTCAGTGAAGGTTGATGAACAGTTGATGAGAGTCGCAACACAGTTCTGGGATCTATCTTATCGATGCTTTGTATTCAACCAAGAAGACTTGGCCCCCACAATCGAAGAATATTCTTTTTTACTTCGGATAGAGTCTATCAATCAAGACAAGATCTATTGGAAAGAGTATAAGACTACCGGATATAAAAAAAAAAATTAGCCAAGATCATGCAAGTGGAGGTCGAAGAGATAGACAAGCATAAGAAAGAAAAAAATAGGGTTGAGACCATTCCATCAACTTTTCTGTTCGAGTACATAAGAAGGTATATTGACACTGATCAGGGGTTGGATGTGTTTGCTTTGGCCATCTATGGACTGATGATATTCCCTAAGGTTTTAGGACATATAGAAGCATCAGTGGTTGATTTCTTTGAGCAATTAGATAAAGGTATAATTCTTTCACCAACTATTTTGGCAGAAACTATTAGATCACTTAATTTTTGTCGAAGAAAGGGTGAAGGACGATTTATGGAGTGTGCTCAGTTACTTTTTGTCTGGCTCAGAAGCCATTTTTGAGGGAAAGAAAAGATATCATTTTGGCCATTCTCCGTACAGTTCAGTCCTATCAAGGAGTTTATTGCTAAAGAATGGAGGAATGATTGGACAAAAGGTCAGTGGTTGGCATTCTTTTTGAAGCTCACGAGCGAGGATGTAACATGGAGGGCACCATAGATGCTTCCGATGGCCATCTTATATAGTTATGGAGATGAGTCATGGGTACCTTTGTTAGGAATATGGGGGGCAATGAGTTACGCGCCCCTTATGGTTTAAAGACAATATGACTCACGGCAGTTTATCCCTATGACTCATGGACTCAATTCACTCGAGTTCGATTATGAGACACCCGGTTACGTGAAAAAGGTTCGTGAAATCATCAAAGCATGGAAGTAAGTCAACCGAATGAGTCAAGCTAGATTTGCAGATAATGTTGCAGAAGGTTACCTTGCCTGGAGGATAAAAATGGTTAACGAAATTAAGCCTCTACCAGTCGATGTTTCAGAGAAGTTGCCAATTCCTGTTTTAGTACCAGTATTATCGACTCTTGAGATCGCTCAACGAGAATTTGAGATTGAAAAGAAAAGGTTAGAGAAAGAAAAGATGGCTATGATAGATCAGGTCAACCAATTAAGATATGATTTGATGATGAGAGATGATGCAGTACAAAAGTTGACTAAAGAACAAAAAGTATTGAAAAAAGATCTACGAAATTTGCATCAAAAAAATAAGAAATTAAGATTGGATAGCAAAGCTTTGAAGGGATCCAAGAAAGATGTGAAGGAATTACAAGATATGGTGGAATATTAGAAGAACAGAGCTCTAGAGAACAAAGAAATAATCTCCACACTCACCAAAGAACAGCATGCATGGAAAGAAAAACTTTCAGGAGCTTCTGAAAAGGTAAGACACCAAAGAGAAAGTGAAAAGCTAAAAGCTGAACTAAAGAGGGAACAAAGCAAGAACTTCGATTTGCAAAGTGAGAAAAGAGCCTTAGAGCATGAATTAATAAGCTTGGAACTTCAATTGACAAGCAATCAGAGTCACATAAATAAGATTTTGACTGAATGACAAGATAGAGAAAATTATTGGGCTCGTACTTGCAATATGGAGGTAGATGCTCGAGAAATGTGGAGAACAAAAAGTTTAGGGAGGCAGCAATACATCGAGCATCTGACTATTCAAATCTACAAGGCTGTTCAAAACGCAAGCAACATGGTTGAAAAGGCGAAAGCACTGGAACGGGAGATTGTACCAACCCAAGGCCACAATCAAAGATTATTGCACTTTTTGTATGAAGCTAGGGAGCAATATGCTCAAGTCAAATGTTTTATATCATGCGATCTAATTCATGGTTAATAAACTATGGTTCAAGGATAGCAAAGCCAAGGAACCAAAATTCATAAATTTTGCATAGATATAATACTTATTCTCAAGCTCGAGCCATGGAAGAAGAGAATACAACTAGATTTGAAAGGGTCGAAAGGGCACAGGAGGAAATACGAGAAAGAGTAATGGAAATACAGCAAAGCATCGAAGCACAAATGACTGAATTAAGACAACTGTTGCTTGGTTCAATGAAAGAAAAAAGAGTCGCTGGTGCATCAAGGACAAGAGATGAGGTTAATATAGAAGAGCCATTATACCCTCCGAGATTCACTCCACCTTAGGTTCAAATTCAAGTTCCTCAGGGTATACACATACAACCACCAAGTGCACAACCTCACCCATATGTCAATCATTCTGTAAGTCAACGATCAACCCACTTGAATACCAATTCAGGACCCATCCCAGTCGATCCCATCATGGTACCAAATCTTGACGATCCTATTGAATAAGAGAAGTCTCACGAAATGTCAGAACCTGTTATAAATTAAAAAATTCAAGATAAGTATGACCAACTCAAAGAGAGGCTCAAGGCGGTTGAAGGTAATTACATTTATGGGGTTATTGACGCCAATGAGCTCAACCTAGTGCCTGACTTGGTTATCCCACCAAAATTTAAGACCCCAGATTTTGAGAAATATGATGGGACAAAGTGTCCTTCTGCTCATATTACCATGTTTTGTAGAAAGATGACAAGTCATACCCATAATGATAAACTATTGATACACTGTTTTCAAGATAGTTTGACTGGTTCAGCAGCTAAATGGTATGTGCAGTTAGATCGAAGTATGATCAATTCATGGAAAGACTTGGCCAAAGTTTTTCTTGCCCAGTATAAGCATGTCTTGGATACAGCCCCTGATAGGCTGTCATTACAAAATATGGAGAAGAAATCGATGAAAACCTTCAAAGAATACGTACATCGATGGAAGGATGCAGCAACCCAAGTTCAACCGCCACTTACAGAAAAAGAGATAACCGTGCTATTCGTCAATACCCTGAAAGCCCCATATTATGATAGATTGGTGGGAAAATGCCACAAAAATTTTTTCTAACATGGTAATATCAAGAGAGATGATAGAGAATGCTATCAAAAGTGGTAAAATTGAAGGGTCTGAAAAGAAGATAGCAACTGTAAAGAAGAAAGAGCAGGAGACACATGCTGTCACTCACAGAAATCTCCCACACCATCTTTTTATCCTGTATAATCCATATCCCCCTTACTACCCTGCCACAAACCAAGTTTCTCAACAACCATACCATTATCGAGCACCCCAACAACCGCTACCCAGACCAAGTTTTAGCCCTCAATCATCTAATTACACCTCTGCACCTCCAGCACGACCGTTTACCCGATCGATCTATCCAAACAGTAATAAAAAAAACTCATAAAATAATAATCGAGAAAGACCTCATTTTGACCCAATTCCCATGTCTTACATCGATTTGTACCCTCAGTTAATGAGAGGCCACCTCGTCGCTCCTACTTATGCAAAATCGTTGAGATCACCTTACCCAAGTTGGTATGACCCTAACTCCAAGTGCGATTATCATTATGGAGTTACAGGACACTCTACTGAAAATTACACGGCATTTAAACACAAGGTGCTAGGTTTGATAAATGACAGGCTTTTATCTTTTGATACTAAATTCAAGCCGAATGTTAGTGGAAACCCTTTACCGGATCACACCGAAGGGAAAATCAATATGGTGGGTAAGGAAAAATGTGAAAAGATCAAAAGATGCACAGATGAAGTGAGGACCCCTTTTGAAAGGGTGTATGACTGTTTGTATGAGACGGCCATGATTCAACCATTATTTTCGGATGACAATGGCAATCATGAAGACCCAGACCATTTTTGTAAATACCATGAGAGAACAATTGGACATTCGATCCAAAATTGTGAGGTCTTTAAGCAAACATTGCAGAGCTTGATGGATAAGGCCATCATTGAATTCTATGATGAATATGATGAAAATAGTGTGAATACAATGGGTGACGAACGTCCTAGCAAGTCTTTTATCCTTAAACCCCTCACTGTTTACTATGATGAAAAATCAAAGCCCCTAATTGAGAAAACTATTTTCTCTTCCAGGACACCAATGACCATTCATGTCCCTAGTCCATTCCCTTATCAGACCAACAAAACAGTTCCATGACGATATGATTATGATGTAGCAATACGAGGGCCTAATATGACCTCGAATAATCCAAGCATAGAGAATACCACCAACATAGCGGAAGTAGGAGGAATGACCCGAAGTGATCGAATTTACACTCCTGAAATGTCAAAAAGGGTCAGAAAAGGGAAAGACAAGATAGGAGAAGAAGACACAAGGGAAAGCCAAGATTTCCAATCGGTGGTAAGCTCCAAAGTCTAAATTAACAAATCGGTATCAGAAAAAGAAGCTTGTGAATTTCTAAATATCATCAAACACAGTGAGTACAGTGTGGTTGACCAACTGAATAAACTACCAGCTCGTATTTCCTTACTGTCGCTACTACTAAACTCTGAGCCGTATAGGAATACTTTGTTGAAAGTGCTCAACCAAGCTTATGTCGAGCACAACATTTCTGTTGAGAAGGTTGATCATATGGTTGAAAATATTATAACCCCTAATTTCATCACCTTTAATGATGATGAAATACCTCCGGAGGGACGTGGTAGTGTTAAGGCCTTACATGTTACTGTCAAGTGTAAGTCCCACACTATGGCTAAAGTACTGATTGATAATGGATCGTCTATTAATGTTATGCCTTTGACAACATTGTCAAAGCTTTCAATGGATCCTTCTCATATGCGAAATAGCCATATGATTGTAAGAGCATTTGACGGGGCACAGAGAGAGGTAATTGGTAATATAGAGATCCCATTACAAATTGGTCCTTATACTTTCAACGTTATATTTCAAGTAATGGACATAACTCCAGCATATAGTTGTCTACTTGGAAGACCTTGGATTCACACGACCGGAGCTATACCTTCATCACTACATCATAAGGTAAAATTCATCATAGAAGGAAAACAAGTCTGTGTGGATGGTGAGGAGGACTTGTTGGTAACAAAGACCTTAGCAACTCCTTACATTGAGACAGTAGAAGAAGCAATTGAATGTTTTTTCAGAGCTTTTGAAGTAGCAAATGCTACTTACATAAGAGAAGGGTCAAGGATGTCGATCCCTCAATTGTCAAAAGCTATCAATATGGTAATCAAACAGACTACTGGCAAGGGTTGACGAGTTGGGCAAGGCTTAGGGAAAGCTCTACAAGGGATTACAAGAGCACCATGTTCGGTTGAAAACAAAAAAAGATGGGGTTTAGGCTATAAGCCTTCAGTTACTGATAAGAAAAATGTAATGCTGAAAAAGAAAGAAAAGAGAATGACGCGCCTCAAAGGACAAAATTTGATTGATGGGAAAATGGTGTTCCCTTATTTATACGAAATCTTTTGTTCAGCCAAGCATATCTATCCTGAGTCGACAGGAGTTGAACAAAGAAGACTGGTAATGAGATTAGAGAAAGCTTTTTCACGACTTCAAGTGAAAGCAGATAAAGGAACAAATCAAGATGAAGAGATTTTTTTTCCTTTTTAAGAGACTTGAAGAATGGTGTACCATTTTTGTTGTCCTTGAACCTATTAACTTGAAAATTCCAATTGCTTCTGCCCAAGAGCATGCAGAGGTTAAGTTTGTGGGCTTATTTTCATTGTCTTAATAAAATGATGAATGCAATGCATTTCACTTATACCATGTTCTCTATTTTTCATTTTTCTTTCCTTTCGTTACCATTCTCTCTGCCCTTGCCAAGGTCAATATATATCTCTTTGTGATTATACCCATTTTCAGGTTTTCTAATAATGAACATTATGGATGACCAAGGCAATAACACCAGGTTTGATTTTAAAAATTTGACTCACATTAGCGAGCTTGATAACGATGCTGATTCAGAAGATTATGCTTTGCCTCATGATTTGTTGAAATGGATGCAATAAGAGAAGAAAATTATAGAACCCCACCAGGAATCAACTGACCCATTAAATTTGAAAGATGGTGACAATAAGAAAAAAGTCAGAATCGATACCTCACTATCACCAATTGAGAAGCAAAAGTTGGTGAATCTACTGCAAGAGTACATGGATGTATTTTCATAGTCTTACCAAGATATGCCCGGACTTAGCACAGAGGTAGTTGAGCATAGGCTGCCTTTAAAACCAGAATGTCGACCAATACAACAGAAATTGAGATGCATGAAGCCAGAAATGTTACTGAAGATAAAAAAAGAAGTAAAAAAGTAATTTGATGTTGGTTTCTTAGAAGTAGCCAAATACCCTGAATGGGTAGCCAATATAGTCCCAGTTCTCAAGAAAGATGAAAAAGTTAGAATGTGTGTGGACTATCGAGATTTAAATAAGGCTATTGATACCCTTGTGGATAACACTGCTAAGCATTCCACTTTTTCATTTATGGATGGTTTCTCTGGCTACAATCAGATCAAAATGGCTTGTGAAGATATGGAAAAAATTACATTTATGACAATGTGAGGGACGTTTTGCTATAAAGTTATACCTTTTGGGCTAAAGAATGCTGGTGCCATATATCAAATAGTGATGGTCACTCTTTTTCATGATATGATGCATAAAGAGATAGAGGTATATGTTGATGACATGATAGTTAAGTCTCAGAAAGCGGAAGATCATGTTGTTAATCTCAGAAAGCTCTTTGAAAGATTACAAAGATACCAGCTCAAACTGAATCCAGCCAAATGCACCTTTGGTGTTAAATCTAAAAAATTGTTAGGGTTTATAGTCAGTGAAAGAGGTATAGAAGTAGACCCTGATAAGATTCGAGCCATTCAAGAATTATCAGCACCATGCACATAAAGGGAGGTGAGAGGCTTTTTAGGGCGATTGAATTATATTTCTCGTTTCATATCCCAACTTACCTCAAAATGTGATCCAATCTTCAGTTTACTTCGTAAAAATAACCCTGGTGAATGGGATGAAGAATGCCAAAATGCATTTAAAAAGATTAAAGAGTATTTGATAAGCCCACCGGTGTTGGTTCCACCAGTTGCAAGAAGGTCGTTGATTTTATATCTGATAGTTCAAAAAAAATCGATGGGATGTGTATTGGGGCAAAGAGATGAAATTGGCAAGAAAGAGCATGCTATATACTATTTGAGTAAAAAGTTTACAGAGTACGAGACTAAGTACCCCCAAATAGAAAAAAATATGTTGTGCCTTGGCTTGGACTACTCGTAGACTCAGACAATACATGCTCTACCATACAACGTGGCTAATATCAAAATTAGATCATCTCAAGTACATTTTTGAAAAACCATCTTTATCAGGCAGGTTAACGAGATGGTAGGTCATGCTATCAGAATATGATATTGTGTACGTGACACAAAAATCCATAAAAAAGAGTGCAATTACTGATTTTCTTACTGATCGAACTACAGAAGATTATGAACCTATAAAGTTTGACTTTTCAGATGAAGATTTGAGGGCAATCTTACAGAATGAAGATAAAGAGCCTGTAAGAGAGGTATGGAAAATGTTTTTCGACGGGGCATCCAATATAATGGGGCATGGCATTAGAGCAGTGTTAATATCCCCAGAAGGAAATTATTACCCATGTACCGTAAGGTTAGATTTCAATTGCACAAACAATGTTGCTGAGTATGAGGCATGTGTCATGGGGTTATAGATGGCCATTGAAAAGAAAATTGAAACATTAAAAGCATAAGGAGATTCTACCTTAGTAATTTATCAACTAAAAGGTGAATAGGAGACCAGGGACTCGAAACTAGTGTTATACCAAAAGCATATAGCTGGCTTGAGGAAACATTTTCAAAAGAATTTCAATATGTTCCTCGAGAAGAAAACCAGATTGTTGATGCCTTGGCCACTTTGGCAGCAATGTTTAAGTTAAATAATGGTGTGGGAATCCAACCCATTAGAGTACAAATAAAAGTTTCACTAGCTCACTGTTCAAATGTGGAAGAAGAGATGGATTGACAACCATGGTACTATGACATTGTACAGTATATCAAGTGTCAAAGCTACCTAGAGTAGGCTTCAAAAAATGATAAGAGGATCATTCGAAGATTAGCAGCAAGTTTTGTGCTTGATGGAGAAATCTTGTATAAAAAAAGTTGAGATCAGATTTTACTAAGGTGCATCGATGCAGTGGAAGCAAGAATGATACTTGAAGAAGTACACGAAGAGATTTGTGGAATACATGCTAATGGGTATATGTTGGCCAAACAGATCATGAGAGCTGGTTATTACTGGTCTACAATGGAAAATGATTGCATCGGTTATGCTAAAAAGTACCACAAATATCAAATTTATACAGATAAAATTCATTCCCCTTCAGTCCTATTGCACGTCTTGGCACCACCATGGCCTTTCTCCATGTGGGGAATGGATGTGATTGGACCCATAACCCCTAAAGCTTCAAATGGGCATCGATTATCTTTGTGGTAATCGATTATTTTACAAAATAGGTGGAAGCAGCTTCATATGCTAGTATTACGCGATCAGTAGTGTGTAGATTTATAAAAAGAGAGATAATATGTTGATATGGTCTTTCAGAAAGGATTATCTCAGATAATGCTAGCAATTTAAACAATAAAGTGATGAAAGAATTGTGTGCACAGTTCAAGATTAAGCATCATCATTCAGCACCATATCGCCCAAAAATGAATGGTGCAGTGGAAGCTACGAATAAAAACATCAAGAGAATATTGGGAAAAATGACTGACACATATAAGGATTGGCATGAAAAGTTACCTTTTGCTTTGCTTGCCTATAGAACATCAATTCGAACCTCCACAGGGGCCACCCCATTTTCACTAGTATATGGGATGGAAGTTGTACTGCCAATTGAAGTGGAAATCTCTTCTCTGAGGGTGTTGATGGAGACAAAATTGGATGAGGTAGAATGGGTTCAAGATCATTTTGAGCAGCTGAATCTTATTGAAGAGAAAAGGCTCTCAGCACTCATTTATGGACAAATGTATCAAAGAAGAGTTATACGAGCACATGACAAAAAGATACGACCCCAATGCTTTCGTGAGGGCGAATTGGTGTTGAAAAAGATTTTGCCATATCAGCATGACAATAGAGGAAAATGGATGCCCAATTGAGAAGGTCCATATGTGGTAAAAAAGTTTTTTCTGATGGGGCTTTGATCCTTACAGAAATGGATGGAGATGAATTGTCAAGTCCTGTAAATTCAGACATTGTCAATAAATATTTTGCTTAAAAAAAGTAAAAAAATAAAAAAATAAAAAAACAACAAAAAAATAAAAAAAAATAAAAAAATAAAAAAAATAAAAAAAATAAAAAAAATGAAAAAAAAAATGAGAAAGGAAGTGATTCAGATTGAAAATCCGAAAAGGGTGGTTTAAGTCAAAAGGGGGTCATTTAAGCTAAAAACCTATGAAGGTGGCTTGAATGAAGATGAAACTCGGAGAAAGTTTTTTTCAGAGAACAAAGGAGTGGCACCGAATGGACGAATTGTTACCAAAATTAAAAGATATGATTTTTAGGGGGCAAGTTCTCTTTAGTCACAGATATGGGGCAAAGATTGGTCATATGAAATCACAGGTGACAAGATCGCAAATGTAACGGGTTTTTGGAAAAAGACCTGGTCTGAGTAGGCCGAAGTCGTCCAAATGTTCATTATTTAGAGAATTGATATTTGATTTTTGAAATACTTTTGAATCAACTGTTCTTTATGTCTCGAAAAGCTTATCTTTCTAAACCTGAAATATCCTATTACTGATGGTATTGCACACCAGACTTTGAACCTGAAATCATTGCATTTGTTATTGAAAATTAAGATATTGATTAATAAAGTTCATAATAGATCAACGTATCATTCGAAAAGAGAATGCAATATAAGGATGACAAAAATAGTAACACGGGGGCAAAAAGAATGAAAGGAAATCGATTGATTACTGAGGATAAAGAGAAAAAAAAAGATTTTAGAGCGATTAAAAGCTAGATGGGTCCGTCATGAGACAGAGATTTCTGATCGAAAATTGAAAGAGTCAAAAGGACGAGATTATGGGAAACGACTTTTAAAGTTTGAAAGAATTGAACCAAAAGTTGAATTAACTTGGATGAAATGCATGATATAATTCGTTGACGGCATCTTTGTCTTTTCATTCATCACAATCATTGCACGCATTACATGCCTCTCGATAAGTTGCATGAAGGTTTCTTTATGAGATATCAGGAAGAATCAACATTTTTCTTTCTCAAAACAAAGATGATGGCCTTGAAGATGGTATGTTAGCACATTTTTTTTAAAATCGAAACTGTTGGTCTATGAAGTGCCCAATCTCTTATTTCTCAACTCACAGCTCAGTTTTATATAGTTTCTCGACTTGCGGCTCAGTCTCAGTCATATTTAATCCTTGACTCGCGGTTTAATCTCGGTCATTTCATTAATTCTTTGACTTGTGGCTCAGTCTCAGTCATCTTTAATCTTTGACTCGCGGTTTAATCCCGGTCATTTCATTAATTCCTCGACTTGCGATTCAGTCTCAGTCATCTTTAATCTCTGACTCACGGTTTAATCCCGGTCATTTCATTATTCCCCGACTTACGGTTCAGTCTCAGTCATCTTTAATCTTTGACTCGCGGTTTAATCCCGGTCATTTCATTATTCCCCGACTTATGGTTCAATCCCAGTCATCTTTAATCTTTGACTCATGGTTTAATCTCGATCATTTCATTAATTCCTCGACTTGCGGTTCAGTCCCAGTCATCTTTAATCTCTGACTCGTGGTTTAATCCCGATCATTTCATTAATTTCCTGACTTACGGTTCAATCCCAGTCATCTTTAATTGTTGACTCGTGGTTTAATCCCGATCATTTCATTCTCTGACTTGCAGTTCAATCTCAGTCATCTTTAACCGTTGACTCATGGTTTAATCCTGATCATTTCATTAATTTCTTGACTTGCGGTTCAATCCCAGTCATCTTTAATCATTGACTCGTGGTTTAATCCCGGTCATTTCATTCTCTGACTTACGGTTTAGTCCCAGTCATCTTCAATCTTTGACTCATGGTTTAATTCCAATCATTTCATTAATTCCCTCGACTCGCGGCTCAGTCCCAGTCATCGTTAATATTTGATTCGTGGTTTAATCCTAATCTTCTTATTCTTCGATTCACGATTCAATCCCGATCTCTTTAATTTAAAATCGTAGTTTAATCTCGATTGTTGTTGTTATCTTCTGACTCGTGGTTTAATCCCAGTCTCCTCATTTTTTACTTGTGATTCAATCCAAATTCAATCCTGATCTTGTTATTCCTTGACTCGCAGTGTCATCTTGATCACTTTCTTTATTATTCGACTTTCGGTGTTGCCTTAATCGATTCTTTGTTTGTCAACACATAATGTCATTTTCTTTATCACTTGACCTGACCTAAAAAAAAAAAATCTATTTGGATTATGGACAAAATTATTATCTTTGTCTTTGCTCTATTACTGATTATCAGTAATGTGCAAAGAGGGGCAGCTGTAGACATCAATTTTTGTCCCAAAATAAAATAAAATAAAAACAATAATATTATTACAAAATACGAAATACAAAAAAAAAATAAAAAAAATAATACACAATACAAAACAAAAAAAATACCAAAAAAAAAAAGAACAGAAGATAAAAAAAATTAAGGATGGCAGTGGTGCCGAGACCAGACCCTACCCTCCACCGCTCTAATTACTCCTTCCTTTGACAAACGCCAGATAAGACAAAAATGAATAAAAGAGGAACAGAGCTCGTGTTTACATCCCGTGATCGAGCCCCATGCCTTTCCCTCCAAAAGCGTATGGCTGGAGCTCTATAAATAGAGCTCCTAGTGAAGCCAAAGGGAGAAAAAAAAGAAGGAGGAGAGATTTTGTCAAAAAAAAAAAAGGGAAAAAAAATCACAAAAAAAAAAATCAAAATCAAACAGTCCTCCCTGCAGGAAGGAACCCAGCGCCGAGAGCCCCTGCACAAAGAAAAATCAAAGTCAGTTCAAAAAAAAAAATAAAGCCAGAATACAAAAGAAAAAGAGATCTGACCGAAACTTCACTAGCAGATCTACGAAAGTGAGGACGCTTTTTGGTGAAAGGGACCTCAGATCTGAACTTAAGAGGTCGAGGGGAATATTTTGGTATTTTCTGGGAATTTTTCGATCACCATCAACAGGCAGTCGGTGACCGGCGAACGACGGCGGTAGCGACGGAGGAACGGTCAGCCGGCCATCTGCGTTTGGCCGAAGAAAAAAAAATGAGAGAGAAAAGAAGTTTTTTTTTCTGAAGAGTGAAAGGAATGAGGGAAAGAAAAAAATTTTAACTTTTATATAAAATATCAATAGCCAAAACGACGTTATTTCAATAAACGCCCCAAAACGACGTCGTTTAAATCAAGGAGGATCCGTGCGTTGACCCAAACCCGATTCGAGATCCGCACAACTGATCCGCTAACCTAACTTCTCAACGGCTCTGGACCGGTTTGATCAGACCGAACCAAACCGCCGTTGACCGGACCGTTGATCGGTTCGGTTCAGGTAAAAAAAAAAATTTTTTTTTTTGAATTTTCTATTTTTTTATATAATATAATCTTTGTTATTTTAAGTATTTTTTATGCATAAATGTTTAAATTTATTAGGATAAATATTTAATTGTTATTAATAATAATAAAATGAAAACAATATTAAAAAAATAATAATATATTTTAAAATGTTTAAATAGTAATAATAATGAAATAAGCCTTTTATTTTCCCTGCCTAGATGTTGGAGGGAATAAAAAAAAATACATCTTTAAACAAATAATTTCGCCTAGATGTTGGAGAATTATTATTTAAATTTTCATAAAAATATATATATATAAGAAAATTTTAACTAGTTTTTCAAAATTATAAAAATTTTGAACTTGCTCTGAAAGTCTGCCTAAATGATAGGGATTTTTAGAGATGTTCGCGTTTTAATTAAACCCCAAACCCTAAACTTAAACCCTAAAATTTTACCCTTAATTTATTTCAAAACTTTAAGAACACTTGTGGAAGTCTCACATAAGATGGTTTGTTCCCGAATGCTGCTTAGATGATTGGGTATTTAGGAAACTCCATTTCATTAAGTTTTTCACACTGTGTTCTAAATTTATTAATAATAAAATTAATAAATAAAAAGTATAATAAAATTAGGATTTTAAATATAAACAGTTGCACCTAAGCTCTGCCTAGATGTTGGAGAGTCAGGGTGGTCTCATTATACTTAAGAATCTAACTCTTAAATTGCATTTCATTGTAAATGACATTCATTAGCATACATACGTTAGCATGTTATCATCGATAATTGATTGCATTATTCTCTTTTTAATTTACTGTTCGACGATAAAATATTTTGTAGTAAAAAAAAAAGGAATAATACTAAAAAAAAAATCTTTTTGTGATATTTTAAAATAAATTAAAAATAACCTTCCGAAAGAAATAATTCTTGGTACTTTGCCTAGAAGTTGGAGAGTCACTAACAATTATTTTCTATAAAGATTGTTATTTCATTTTAAGGATTATTGTGTTAAATCTTAGGCGAAAAGAGTTATTTTAAATTTTGCCTAGATGATGGAGAATTTTAAGATAATTCTTTAACTTAAAGATTTTCTCAATAGTTCTAAATAAATATTTTAGCAAAATTTTATTTTTTTTAAATGAAGGGAATTAGTGTTAAATTTTAAATTAAAATCGTTTTTATCCAACACTAAAAATAACGCGTAATTAAATGGTACCAATTTATGGGCGTTGTGGGGGTGCTGATCCTTCCCCACGCGTAACCGACTCTCGAGCCCAACCTGATTTTTCGTAGACCAAAATTTATCTTTTTGATGAACTTTAAACCCGTTTTTATAGTTTTATTAAAAGGATAAGTTTTTGGGTGGCCAATCACACCTTAACAAAGATTGGTGGCGACTCCATTTTATTTTTCTTGATTTTAAAAATCCAATTTACGTCTGACGGTCTCAAAACCGTTACGACACAGTTCTTGTGGGGAGATAAAGAAAGTAAGAGAAATATAAGGCTGGTGGACTGGAATTCAATATGTAGAAGCAAATATTATGGAGGCCTAGGAATTTCTAATATGCTGCATAGTAATCAAGTTATGTTTTTGAGATGGCTCTTGAGATTTAGCAATGAACCAAATGCTTTATGGAGGTCTGTTGTCTGTAATAAATATAATTTGCCAGCTAATGATTTGTGGCCTACAATTTGTCCTACTCGCTCACTTTCCCGAATATGGAGAAATATTCTAAACACATGGGATGGGGGGTGTTTTACTAACATTATACAATCAAGTTTGTTTTTCCGTGTAGGTAATGGCTCCAAAATTCGATTTTGGAGTGACAAATAGATCGAAGGGATTACTTTGAAAACAGTCTTTGGAAGGATATATGCTCTTGCAGTCAACAAAAATGGCTTCATCAAAGATTATGGTGACTGGGACGGACACAAATGGAGCTAGCAAATCCTTCTCTGAAGGAACCTTTTTGATTGGAAACTTGAGCTGCGGAGGCAATTCACATATTTACTTAGTACGATGACCCTTTTTGTCCAAACACATGACCGTCTCATTTGGGCACATACTACGAATGGACAATATCGACATAAATCCTTTTGATTGTAACTGGAGAAAGCCACTCGCATAGCTGACTTCATGGAAAAGCAAATTTGGAAAGGTGTTGCCTGCCCAAAGTTGAAGTCTTCTTTTTGGAAAGCATTGAAAGGCAGCATTCCTGTCTTAGATGTTCTAAACAAGCAAGGATGTCTTCTGAACTAGGAAAATAAGTTTTCCTTTTGCGGTGAGATTGAATCAATTAATCATCTTTTTCTATTTTGTAACTAGGTTTGGAGCATCTGGAACAAGTGCTGTACATAGTGGGGCATCTAATGGACTATTCCTAGATCTTTCGATAATCTTTTCCTTTCTTGGAGTTCACTTACTGACAAAAAACAGCAACAGACTACTTAGAACACCCTGTTCTATGCAATCATATGGCTTATCTGGCTCGCCCAAAATGAAAAAGTTTTCAAGCAAAAAGCCATCTCAAGTGACGGCATCTTTAGCTTGATTGGTGCTTAGGCTTTCTGGTGGATGAGTGCAAAATATCCAGATCTTAAATCACTACTGTTGAACTACGCAGTCGACATCCAGGATATAGTCATCCCTACTTGAAAAAAGCAAAGTAGAAAGAATACTGAATGGTCTCTCCCACCCAAGGAGTCTGGAAAATAAATGTAGACGGTTTGGCTATTGGTGAACCCGGCCCAGTGGGTATCGATGGAGTTATCCGTGACCACAAAGGGATAGTTCTTCTAATGTTTTCTAAGAACGTTGGCGTCAAGGATTCGAACTTGGCAGAGCTACTGGCAGTAATAGAAACTCTCACCAATGTGGTAAATGTAAACATAAATCAACTACTAGACATCGAAAGCGACTCCAAAATCGTCACATCATGCTTAACAAAATCAGTGAATACCTCTAAAGGTACAACGATTTATTGAACAACTTATTTAATCTTTTTGATAGGATTAAGAACATTTCTTTTATCCATGTATTCAAAGAAGCAAATCATTTCGCAGATACCCTAGCCAAAGATGGGTGTTAACAATTCCTGCGATTTTGTAGCTTGACGATAAATGTTACTCAGTTTATTATGAACGAAACTAATTATTTCATTTTTCAAATAAAAAAAAAGTCAAAAACAATTTTCTAAAGAAAACATAAAATTGTTAACAATATAAATGAATATGACAACATAAAATATTTATATTCTATAGTTTAATTATCATATGAAAATTGTGAAAAGAAAGAAATGAAAAAAAAAAAAGATCAATAAATAGATTAAGAGAAAAATATGGGATAACAAAAGGAATCAAAATCTTATCAAAATATTGAAACTTGATTATCACTTTCCATTGTTAATCAGATCATACATTTTCAAAAATTTCAAATTCTTATAAAAAAAATTAAACACAATGAAGAAAATAGAAAAAGAAGCAAACTTTATGATTAAATACAGCTTGTTTAAATCAAAATAAGATGCAAATAAAATATTATTATGTATTTACAAAACAAATTAAAAAATAAAATACAGTCAACAAATGAAACATTTTAACCCTTATTGTAATAACTAATTTATCGCTTAAAAGAAGAAATTCAAAAGGATTAGCTAAAATGGGTTTAAACATATCTTAAATGCCCAACAGATTAATTTGAATAGCAAAAACATCGACTATGATTATATGAAAAATAAAAAGTTATAAAAATGAAAAAAGAAAAAGAATGCTAACAAATCTTATGATTAGTAGCAAGCTACATAGCAAAAATCTAAAAGAGAAAATTTATAAGAGATTGAAAACATTTATAAAATCCAAAAGGGAAAATCAAAACTCATAACTAAATAATATAAAAAATAATATTCATGCCTATGATTGTACCACAAAATAATAAAATGCATCAAAGATAAGAAAATAGCATGACAAAAGCAGAGGAAAGAGCATAAATATACCTTTTCATTAAATATCACTTTTATATACCGACAGTTTATTGTGTTTGATGTGTTAACATTATTAGTAATATGAAAATCAAGAATTAGAAAAGAAAATGAATACAAACATGAAATACACTTATATAACTCTTCCACTCCTAAAAATAAGAAATGGCAAATCACACAAAAAAATCAAAAGTAAAAAATCAATATATTAGAAAGCTAAAGGTTTCAATAAATATTAACAAATAACAATTGTAAAGAACATAAATAAAAAAATTAAAAGTAAAAAATTCATAAAAATGTTAGGTGATGAAAAGTCTATCATGTTTGATGCAATAACATGATTAGTGATATGACAAACAAGAACTGGAAAAGAAAATAAAATACAAACAGGAAACAAACTTATATAACCCTCCCACTCTTCAAAAAAAAAAAAAAGGTGAAAAATCATAAGTCATAAGAAAATCAAATATAAAAAAACATTAATACTAGAAAACTAAAAGTTTCAATAAATATTAACAAATAACGATTTTAAAGAACATAAATAAAAGAAAATCAAAAGTAAAATCCATAGATAATAAAAAATTTTTTTTAAGGAATCAAAATATAAATTAATATTTTTAACCTTTCTCACCCTTTCATCCATTAAAAGATAAAACTCTAAAAATCACATTAAAAATCTTTAAAATAAAAATAAAATAAAATAAAATACAAATTTTATAAAGAACCAAAAAATAAATATAAAATTTTTAATCTTTCTCACATTCTAACCATAGAAAGAACTCCATTGTTAAGTTTTGTAAAAAAACATAAACAATAAAAAGATATTAAAATAATAAAACTTTTAAATTGAAGATATGAAAAAAATTAAATGATTAAAATAAATAAGATTAAAATTTTAAGAGATTTTTTTTTTAAAAAAAAAATTTAAGAGATTAAGATATAGATTTAAAAAAAAAAAACTTATACTTTTAACTTTTACATTAGAAAATAATAAAAGAAGTATTTAGTTTGTAAATGAATTTGTCGTAGAAAAAATACAATATAACTCAAATACTACCATGAGCTTAAGAAAATTTAAAATAAAATCAACAATGAAACTATTAATCCAAAATTTATAATATTTTAAATATATCAAATCGTATCCACACTGAAAATAATTAAAAACCAACAAAATAGTGAGAATGTCATAAAAACGATAATTACTAGCTATCAAAGAAGTAACTATAACAACTTAAAATTTATTTCATAAGTTTTATGCATTGACTAACCTTGAAAACTCTTAGTGATTAAATAAATAAGTATAACAATATGAGATTCATTTCCCAAAGCTAAACGCTTCTCTTCAAATTCAAAAACAAACTTATCTCACAAACTAACTCTTATACAATTTTTGCTAAAGAACAAAACACAAATGATTAAAATGATATTTAGTTCTAATGATAATAAAAAGTTATTTTTAAAAATAGATCATTGCTCTTATAATATTTTCAATATAAATAATATTAAAAAAGAATACCTTAAATCTTGAAGACATAACTCCACACAATTTATGAACTCGTCACTAAAAGTTTGATGATGAGACAAATCTATGCGAATAACAACACCAATAATATCTAATGAAAAGAATTTTGAAATAAAAAATTATTTTAAAGAAAGTACAAAAACTCAAAACATATAATAAATTATCAAAAAAGGAAACTATTAAGCACTTAGTTGAACGTTCACCAAAACAATCATAAGCTATTAACATAAAAACATATCATGAAATATTTATACCTTCATTAAGCATCTCTTCGATGACGGTATTAGTAAGAAAATAATCATATAATTTGACAATTAATTGATAATTATCTTTATATTTTACAATAAAATTTTTTTGATATAATATAAGCCCCTTTCATGAATCTTATCATTCATCAGTATACATTATACAACTCCAAAGAATATCATGAACATAAAATCTATACATAATTACAAAAAGTGATAAAACACACAAAAGAAATTAAAATAAAAATATAACAAAAATAAATTTATTTACGTACCTTTTTATTAACCAACATCATTTTGTGTTAATATGTTGTTTAGTCTTATAATTAGAAATATCCCACAACAAACATAAAATTTGATTATCTAATCATCTTTTTCAAAAGTCAATTTAGTGATCTTGACATATTCTAGTTGGCAAAAAACAAACTTGAAATGAAAAAATCATGATCATGATAAAAAAATAATAAAAATGCAAATACTAAAACAAAAATACTAATCGGCTAAACATACATGAAATGTCTAATAAAAAGTCATAGATCATGACTAAAAAATTATAAAAATAAAAACACATTAAAAAAAACCTCACAATTGAAAACTGAAAATATAATACAAATATGAAATGCACTTATATAACCTTCTCATCCTTAAAAAAAGAGATGAAAAATCATAAGTCATAAAAAAATTAAAAGTAAAAAACATAAATATTAAAAAACCAAAGGTTTCAACAAATTTTAACAAATAATAATTTTAAAGAATACAAATAGAAAAAAATTAAAAATAAAAATCCATAAAAACGGTAGGCAATCAAAAGTCTATTATGTTTTATATAATAAAATTAGGAGATATAAGTTTAGAATTTATGTGTAAAAGACATAGCATTTATTACATAATATTTGAATTTTATATATTTATATGATTTATTGTACTTTCAGTTCTTAAAAAATAAAATTTTTTTAATAATGTTTAAGAAAATTGTTATTTGTTGTACTTTTAAGAAATCCAAAAGTATTTAAAAAATATATTAAGTCTTTTCAGATATAAATTAATAATTTTTAACAATTGCCAGAGAAACTTTTAAGTCTAAATTAATCATTACCTAATGTTGCGATGTGCGAGTCCATGAATCTAATAGCAATACTTAAAAATTTTGGAAATTGAAGAAAATAAAGAATAGGGAGTTGTTACCAATCTTTTTTGTTAGTGTGATTGATCACCTAAAAAGTTTATATTTTTAATAAAAAAAAAGAATATAGGGTTTATCAAAAAGATATTTTTGATCTTTGAAAACAGAGTTAGGTTCAAAAATATGGTTATACGTTCTCATAATGCCTTTTTTAAAAATGGTATCAATTAATCATGCGTTATCTTTGGTGTTAGATAAAAATGGTTTCAATTTGAAATTTAATAATAATTCCATTAACTTTTTAAAAAGAAAATCAATTTTATTAAAAATTTTTATTTAAGAATACTATGAAATCTTTAGTTTAAAGAATTATCTTAAAATTTTTCAACATTTAAGCAGAATTTAAGATAACTTTTTTCATCTAAAATTCACCATGATATTCTTTAAAAATGAAAATAACACCATTTAAAGATGATAATTGTTGGTGACTTTTCAATATCTAGATAGAGTATCAAGAATTATTTTTCTTGGAATATTATTTTTGTTTCATTTTAAAATCCATTTTTTTTAATAACAACTTCCATGAAAAAACATTTTTATGCAGAAAAAATAATGATGCTATAATTAATAAAGCCATAGTGAAAAGTTAAGAGACATAAACATATGGATGAATGTAACCAACAATTTAAAAATAAATATATGCAAATGGATGTTATTCTTGATAATGAGATGCGATTTTGAAATCGGGTCCTTAAGTATAAATAGACCATTTGAACTCTCAAACTTCTAGACAGAGTTTAAGTGTAACTATTTGTACTTAAGATTCCATTTTTATTGCTTTCTCTTTTATTTAATCTTATTATTATTTGGTTAAGGAATCATGCAAAAAACTTAATGAAATAAAATTTTCTAAATACTCCATCCTTCAAATGGCATTTAGGAACAGATAACTTTATATGAGGTTTTCAAATGAATCCTTTAAATTTTGGTATCACGTTGGGTATTGGCATAGCTTAAGGTTTTTAGGGTTTGAATGGTTTCAAGGTCTAAATAATTTAGGGTTGTGGATTAGATCTAGGGTTTTGGATCAAATTTAGGGTTATAGGTTCGGTATATGGTTTGTTTTAAGGTTTCAGATTAGTTTTAAGGTTAGGTTAGATCTAGGGTTTAGGGTTTGTTAGGATTTTAGGTTAGGTTAGGGTTTAAGATTTTGGTTTATAGTTTGGGATTGGTTTAGAATTTAGGGTTTATGGTTTTTTATGATAAAAATAGAAATCATTGATAACTTGAACTTCTTTAATCATTCCCAACATCTAGGTGGACTTTCAAAATAAGTTTGGTTTTCATAATTCCCTTTTTCCCTTAAAAGTTCTATTTTTAATGCAACAAGAGACAAATGAATAATGAAAATTTTAACTAAAAAGTTTAAATGATGAATTTGATCCACATTTAATCTTATTTTTTTTTATCATCATCTCTTTTTTTAAAAAAATCAAAGATGAAAGAAATTTTATTTATTCTAATTTATTTTTATATAGAAAATTTTTCTTTAATTCCTCAACATTTAGACGGAATTTTAGAAAATTAGCTATTCAAAATATGCTTTGAATTCCCTTCATCATCTACGTATGATTTCCAAAATCTTTTTTTTTTCATAGAAATATTATGCTATTTTTATTCCTAAAACCTTCTTTTGAAAATCATTTTTGAATAAAAAAATTTATATCCTTCATTTTTATTTAAATCTTATTTTATTTTATCATGCATCTACTAGCAAATTAATTTTCAAGAATGTATCTACATGTATTTTATTTATTAATATAATTATTATTTTTCACAATTCCTAGAGCAACATTAACAAACACAAAAATATTAAAGACATAATAAAATAGATAGCCAAAAGGAGAAGGAAATATACTTAAATGAAGTTTTAATATTAAAGTCTAAAATCCATAATCCACTAAGAGCAAAAAGCAAAGTTGTTGGGTTGAAAACAAATTTGGGTCCTATCCAAAAGTGGGCATAAAAATCCCCTAGGCTTGGTTCGAGCTTGGGCAACTGGTTCAGGTTAGAATGGGTCAGGTTTACCTACTTGGTAGCTTCTTTTTTCTTTCACAAATATAAAACTTTTTTTTTCTAATTCATTTCATTTTACTCTTCAAAAAAAAAAAAAAAAAAAAAACACTTCATCTTCCCTAAACAAAACCAATCGCCCTCCTATCTCACTTAGGTTCCAGTGACCAACAGTTGGTTAGACTGCCACTTGTCACTGTCAACACTAGTTTGATCCTTGATTTCACCTAACCAAAGCTCTCATCTTCCTCTTTCCATTTTTCAACTTAGTTTTATCCAAAAATGTCTCAAAGCTTCTAACTTTGATATTGAAGCTTGAAACTTCAAGTGACTAAAAAATGCTATCTCGTTGTTTGATTTGGCCAAAACCAAAATATGTTCTTCTTTTCTCCCTACTCTACCTCCCCATCATTTGAATCTCCAAAAAAAATAGGCTATCGTGAACCTCTATTTTTTTCATTTTTGATAGTGTCATCATTGAAACCCAAAAACAACACCTCTTATTTCTTCCTCACAAACTCGAAAAGCTTTTATCAAAACATCTAAGCAACTAAAAAAAAAAAAAAACCCCCATACCCAAAACATCTTCTAAACTGAGACTTCTTCTCTGTGTTTATTTTCTAGCTCTTGGTTTCGTAAATAAAAAAATATATTGCTAACGGATTACTAATGAAAAAATTTCATCGGTAAAAAAAATTCTAAAAAAATGTTATGATTGCTAATTACCGATGAAAATTTCATCGATATTCCATAAAAAAATGTCAAAAAATTTAAACCCCCATCGAAAAATGTAAAAAATTTTGTTGAGTATTGTTAAGATTTGTTGGATTTTTTGTTATAGATTTATTGATTTTTAGATATGTAAGATTTATGTTGATTTTATGATAAATTTAAGTTTGATGTCTGTTAAGATTTATATTTGTTCTTAAAATTGTTTATATATGATATTTTTTAAAATTTAATAATAATTATTGAAATAAAAAAATTTGTATTGATTTTATGTTAAATTTGGGTTTGATGTGTATTGAGATTTATATTTATTTTGAAAAATTTTATATTTGATATTTTTTCAAATTTAATAATAATTATTGAAATAAAAATTATTGTATTGATAAAAGGTTGGTAAAATTTATAATATTCAATAGTATTATAAGTTGATGTACCTTATTTTAGGGTATTGAATAAAAAAATATTATGAAGGTTAAATGGTAGAAAAAAACTAAATTAAATGTTGTTATGATTTATGAGTTAGTGTATAATAGTTGTTGGATTTATTTTTTTTTTATTTTTTTCATGGCTCTCAATATGAATGATTGATCAAATTTAATTTAAATAATTAAATTTGATATTTCATAATTATTTTATTTTTACATATAATTTATAAACCTTGATGTACATATTAAAATATAAAACACATTTAGATCTCCTAATCATATGAAAATAAGTGGATGAAATTTAAAAAAGAAGATTGTAAGAAAATAAAAATACAATTCTTATTGTCCAATTACATTTATATGGCATTGAGGGGAGCATCAATGTTTTTATTTATTTTTTAATAATCTATCCATGAATATGTGTTTTGAATTTGGTTTAAAGTGGATGTATATCTTGTAATGAATATGTTTACTTCAAATTTTAAATAAGTTCATTCCATTGTTAGTTCCCTTCAAATTTATTAGTTTTAAATAGAAGTGTTTTACTAAGTTAGTTGTTTAAGAATCTATTGAATATACTCATATTTGATTATTTTATTGAATTTTTGAAAGCAATGTGTCAAACAAATTTTTTGTTGCGCCAATAACATCATAAAGGGTGCATGGTAATGTCGAATAAGTCAAAAGTAGCAAAAATGTGTTTTATGTGTTAGTATGGTATACATGGTTGAAGCTGATTGTATTTGATTCCTCATTTCGGCAATGGAGCTTGCCTTGTCATTGGAAAAACTAACAAATGAAAAGCTTTCGAACTTGCACAAAGTAAGACTTCTTTTTCTCTCTTCATGCTATACTATTTTTCTATTAGCACTTTTGACTATTAATTTTCATTGTGTTAAGAAGGTCTAAGGTCTACACTCTCATTGATTATGTTAATGAAATCATTGTATAGAACCATGTTAAATAGCCATGTTATTTTACATTTTCGAAGTTTCTAACATGATAACAAGCAATTTTCTTTGAACCAATTGTCAGGGCTTTGGCAAATATGTGGTTAAATGGAACCATGATGTGTAGTTGACAGATTTTGTTAAAGACAAATTCTTAGTTGAGCAGGTAAAATACAATTTCGGTGTTAATACTCTTAGAAATTTATTTTTTTCACAGATATATGCCATAACAACATAAATAATTTTTATTATTTTGATCTTGGCTTGATTTCTCTGTAGGTGGATGACATCAAGAAAATGTTAGAATATGTGGCTTAATTAAAAAGAGTTGGCAAAGGACATGGTCAAATCTAAACTTCTATTTATTGTAGTTTTTTTTTTTATAAAAAGTGTTACTTAGTTGTATGCTACCATGATTTCATCTTCATGTATTTGATCATACACTATTAGTAAATAGCTCAAAGTAAGTGTTAGCTCAAAGACTTGAAATAAACCAAGAGGAGGGTGAATTGGTTTTAATAAAATTTTCAAAATCAATACTTAATAAGTACAAATTTTGTAAAACAATTTATCTAAGCAAATAAACATAATAAATGAGAGTAAACAAGGGATAAGGATAGAGAATTGGACACCAATATTTATAGAGGTTCGGTCCTTTCTTTAGGCACTTATGTTCTTTCCCTTAGTCTCTCTTACCAAGGAGTTTAATCCACTATATATTGAAAGATACAACCTAGCTTCTTAAAGCTTTATACAATCAACACCATAAACTCTTAAGGGTTATTCTCTCCCTTAAGCTCACAATCTCACAATACAAAGTTTATGAATTGTTTTGCAAACTTAAAGAACCTTTTTAAGGCTGGGTGTTTGCTAAATTAAAGTACACAATAGTATTGACAAGAAAATTTAGAGAAAAACTGATATAAGTAGGATTTTTTGTACTTTTCTCTCTTTAAACTGCTTTGAATGCCTAAACAAGATAGTTGGTGAATAACAATAAGTTTTTTTAGCTCTTCTTACTCTTGATCTGCAGTAGAAGACTTCATTTATAGGTAAAAGAAGTTGAGAGCTATTGCTTTACATTTAATGCTTCAAACCTATAAAATTTTAGATAAAAAAATAACCGTTGGGGCTTTCTAGGCATTAGGAGATTGATTCCCTCATTTAGGGGATCGATTGGGTTAGTTTTGAAATAGCCCAAATATTGTGTGAAAATTACTTGATCGATCCATTGCTTGGGTGGTCGATCCACTATGTGGGGAGATTGATCATTTTTTCTGGATTTTTAAATGAGAAAAGCATTTGGTATGAACAATTGATCGATCCTTTTAAGGGAGGGATCGATCCTTTTGAACGAAGAAAGCATTCTATGTAAAAAGAAAATCGATCTCTTTAAAGAAGGGATTGATCGGGTAAGCTTGAAACCCTAGCCAATTGATCCCTACAGGGAGGGGATCGATTGGTTTTTGCTAATCTTACAAATTTAGCTTCTGGAAGAAAAATGGATCGATCTTTTTGGCTAGGGGATCGATCAAGTAAGGGAGGGGATCGATTCCTTCCTTTAAGGGACCGATCCCTTCTATTAAAATATGCCTTAATCCATTTTGTTTCGAGAATTTGTCTTATTTTAGTTCCTAAATGAATTTTGGCAAGATAAAAAGCTAGAAAAATATTCAATTTAAGATTAAGAGAGATTGATTCAAGTTAGGCAAATTTTTATTTTGTCAAATCAAAACTTTTAATCAATTCAAGGCCAACAGTAAAGATTTGATAATGATTAGAACTTAATCATATGGCCAAAAGCATGTTGTGCTCTATTTAGGACCATGTCCTAGGTTATGAGCAAAAGGAAGCTTTTTATGAATAGTTTCTTCTTATGAAAATAAAATTAACTAGTGCAACCTATGGCTATGACTTGCTATCTTTCACATACACACACAAACACACACAATTCTATTAAATAAATGGCTATGACTGGCTATTTAGTAACATATTACATTATATGGATGAAAGTGTGAATTAGAGGATAGAGTGGCTTTAATTAATTTTGTTTATGAATATAAACAAGTTCTTATCTAGTAACATATTACATGATATAGATGAAAGTGTGAAGTAGATATATGTGGTTTGAAACAATATCAAAAAATCTGCTTTTCTGAATATATTAGGTGTAAATTCTTTTGAATTTCATGAAAGCCATTTTCAATAAATGATATAGGTTGTTTACTTTTATTTTGTCCTATTGATTTTTCTTGGATATCCCCTTTCTCCTTACAATTCCCTCAAACCTAGTATTCTTTTGCCTTATATGTAATATGTTTTAATGAGTAATAATAATTAAATCTTGTTCATGTATTTTTAATTATGCCTTATTTTGTCCTATTGATTTTTCTTGAATATCCCCTTTCTCCTTACAATTCCTTCAAACCTAGTATTATTTTTTTGCCTTATATGTAATATGTTTTAATAAGTAATAATAATTAAATCTTGTTCATGTATTTTTAATTATGCCTTATAGGTTCCATCTTTGGTGGATATTCAGGGGTCTAGCACTTTGATAAGATGTTTTTTCATGGATGTACTTAATTATTTAGCTTGATATATTATATGAAATTTGTAATATTTATGTATTTTTTGTATTTTTATTTAATTAAACATCATAAATAATTTTGTAAAATATTATTATATTCTTTTATAAATAAAATGAAGTATTTTGTTTATGTATATTTTAATATTTATGTAATTATCTAAAAACAAATTTAAAGAAATTAAAATGAAATGAAAAAATTATAAATAAAATATAATTAAATATGATTAAAATATAAATATTATTGACGAAAATAATAATTATTATCGACAGAATATTTTGTAAAATTACCAATTAATTTAACAAAATTATTAAAATAATATATCAACAGATTACTGATGATTTACCAATAGATTATTGATGGTTTAATGACGGATTATTGATGGAATATCAAAAGGCTACTGACACTTTTACTAATGGATTTTATCAATGGATTATTGATCGAATTAGTGACGAAATTTATTGATAAAAAATTTCGTTGGTAATTACGGATGAATTTTATATATTACTGACGAAATGGTATTACTAACTTGACTATTACCAATAAAAAATTTCATCGGTAAATTTTGTTAATAATACTATTACCGATGGAATAGATGTTATTATTGATTAAAAATTTTGTCAATAAAAGTCTTTTTTTTTTTTTTTTTATAATGGTTGTGGTTTTGGCGTTTGTTGCGGCAAATGGGTGGTTTTGAGACTATTGGCAGTGTTGGCCTGGTGTAGTGTAGAGTCGGTGATGGTAGGAGAATGGCGCTCGGGTTGGGATTCTCGATTGGGAGGTGGCTTCGGGTAGAAGAGATTTTGGGTATAGTGATGTTGAGAAATGACGGTGGCTTCAAGATTTCTCTTTTTTTTTTCTTTGGTCTTTAAGTTTTTAATGTCTCCCCCTGTGTGCTCCCTTCGGGTTTTTTTTTTTTTTTTTTTAATCAAGACTTGATCAACTAAAAGCTTGCTATATTTGAAAAGAAATTTGGCATGAAATGGGCAGAGGAGCTGTAGCTCTTGATACAGTTGGTGTGAGGTGGGCAGAAGAGTTGGTTGCTGCCAGTGCCAGCTAGGGATAACATCGGGTCGGGTTTGGAGCGAGTTTTGCTCGTCCCGAACCCGATCTGATTTTATGTTTTACTAAATTCGAACTCGATCTGATCCGAATTTTTTTAATATCCGAACCCGACCCGACACAACAATATGTAAATCGTATCTGACCCGATTCGAAATTAATAAAAATATTATTTTTTAAATATAAAATATTATTTTTTTAAATATAAATATTTAAAAATATAATTATATAAATATATATATATAAATAATTAATTAATTAATTAAAAAATAATTTTTTAATAATATCGGGTCAGGTAGGGTCGGGTTTTAGGCATACCCGAACCCGATCCGAACCCGAATGTTACATAATTTTACCCGATCCGACCCCGATCCGAAACTCGAAATTCAAAAAAAAAACCCAATCCTATAGGATCGGGTCGGGCCGAAACCCGTCGGGACGGGCTTGATTGCCGTCCCTAATGCCAGCTCCAATTTATCTGTTTTTCTTTTTTTTTTTTAATTTAATTAAATTAAAGTAATTAAATAAAATTGGACTGAATTTGAACCATTTATTGAGCTTTTAATTGGGTCTAAAATTGAAATTTAGATTCACATGGACTTTTGGACTTCTAAGTTTATATAATTAAATTTTGAATTCATCTTAATTCACGCCTTAGCTCAAATAAAATTAGATTGAATTTTAACTCATGCAAAATAATTCAAAGTAATTAATTTGAAATAAGCTCACCAAATCAATTCAGTTAAAACGTTTTAATTAATTTAATCAACACATTCAAATCAAACACAATAATTGAATAAACATTAATTGATTTAAACAAAATTAAATATTTACACTCAATAATTAATTTAATTCAAATCTAAGCTTTTGAGTATTTCAATCAATAATTATTGCACATAATCTTCCAAAGAGCATTTTTTTTCAGATAAAATTTAATTTATTTAAAATCTCTCTTTTTAATTTCTCTTTTATCACGAATTTCAAAATATAAATCAAATTCAATTATTTTAAATCTAAAATAATTCAAATTCAAAATAATTTTAATCTAAATTAATCAAAACTCAAATTGATAAAATCTAAAATAATCTGATTTTTTTTCTTCCTGAAATGTCAATGCCCGTATTTAAAGCCTAGCCTGGCTTCATTCTTCAAGCATTTAAGCTGTCCCTTGTCGTACTTGGATAGGCATAAGGCCAGGTCAAGTATAATATAATAATACAACAGAAATTTTTTTTTTGATCATTCAAGAGAACAAAACTCAAGGAGAAGATTGAGATTCAAATCTCAGTTTTGATATTTTTTTAAAGATTATTTTGATCATTAAATCAAATAATTAAAGATAATATAATAAAATTATAACTATTAAACCTAATAACTAAATTAAATTAGATAATTATTTATAATTGATTCAAATGATAAAATTGTTCATTTCAATATTAAATTATGTTTTGTTCCATTTTTTTTTTTTTTGCCAAGAAAAGGAAATCTGTAATATGCATTTAAACATTTCTTCCCAAAATGAAAATTGGAGCAATCTATGTCTTTGAATTTGTTTACCATAGATCAAATAAAATTGAAATTTATATATGTTGTATTATCTATAAAAAAATTTCAATTTTTGTTTGATGATGATTTTTTAGTTGTCTTCAAATGTTTCTTTTAATGAAGTTATATTTATAAATATAAATTAAATCGCAATTAAATATTACATCTTGCAAAAAAAATTCAAAATATAAACCAATATATAAGTTAATCAAGTTTAATAGAAAATTCAAATAAATTCACTCATCTTTAGTGTTTTAAAAAGTCACATAGGTATCATTACAAAAATTGATAAATTTTTTGACAAAGACAAAAAGACAAAAAAGCTTAGACCGTGACGGATAAAAATACTTAAATTACACAAACAATCAACATCAATGTTGAAATACCATTGGGCAAACTCCCAACTTTTAAGGGGGAAAAAAACGAGTGCTGTGACCAGCATTTCCTGGATTCGATGACCTAAATTTAGGTTTGGAACCAGCTTTCTCAATTTATTATGTGAAATCAAGAAAATAATTAAATTTCTTTTTTGATGTTAACATCTCCTAAAGTTTTTTTTTTTAAAGGATTAATTTATATCATTGAAAACTTTTTAGTTTTATATTTTTTTAATAATTGATTTTAATAGATTTAAGAGATGAGATTAAATTATTTTGTTTTACTTATCATTCTCATCATTTAAATTTATTGAAATTAATGATAAAAAATATATAATTAAAAATTTTTACACTAATATAAATTAATTTTATTATTTTTTAAAAAAATTTCTAAATATACCCTTGAATCTCTTATTTTTATGCTTATTTGTTGGAAAAAAAAATTATGTACATAAGTTTTTTTTTGAATTCATAATTTTTAAATGTTAATTTCAATATCATAGATTCAAAAAGTCAATAGTCATTTTTTTTAAGTACTTTATATGTCATAAAAGGAGATAGACAGCCCAACTGCCCACAATATCAAATTAAGCTGCTGGGTTTTAGGTGGATGAAGTATTACATAATCTAAATCTGAACCAGCAAAATCTACTATGTTGATCCAAACTAACTAAATCTTGATTTGTTTTGGTTTTAATTAGACTTCTTAATTATGTGTGTCGGTATTTGGAAGTAGATAGTTCGCAAAAGTAATTGTTGTCCATGAATTAATTATAAGGACACCCATCAAATTTGTTTTAGCATATGGACATTAATTTATTCACTAAAATTTTTGCATGTGAACCTTAAAAAATATATATTAATTGATGGAATAGAGAGGGAAAGTGATCAATTTGGTTATATTTCTGTAGAGTAAATTATATTTGTAGTCTTCAAAATTTAGTCGTATACCATTTTGGATTTACAATTTAAAAGGTAATTTGTTGGTTTCTACGTTTCTAATTCTAAAGTTATGAAATAATAGTCTGTGTTTATTGTTTCCTTAAATTTGATGTTAAATGTCAGTTGCATTGTGAGAGAGAAGTGTTAGTTGACGTGTATACTAATTATTTGTTTGAACATTTTTTATTTAATTTAATATTTATAAATCTATATTATATTAAAATTATAAAAATAAAAAAATATTTTACAAAATATATTTGAAAAACAAATTTTTCATTTTTTATTTTGTCTTTCTCTTTTTTTTCCCCTTTTTCTTTCTTCCCTCTCTCTCTCTCCCTCTCATCAACTAGGGCCAGATAATGACAGTAGAGGGTTGGATTTGGCTCTAAACAGCGTCTTGAAATCGTTAGGCTAGATCAAGACGTCTATTGTTGCCTGCTCGGTTGCCCGCTTGGTTGCCTTTAACTGATGGGGGAATGAGAGGGAAAGAAAGACAGAAGGAAAAAAAAAATAGAAAAAAGAAAAATTTTGGATTTTTTTTATATAAAAAATATTATGATTTAAAATAAATAATTTGTACATTTCTCTATTTTAATAAATAATTTGCTACTTTCAGTACTTTTAATTTGTTAAATAAAAAATTTAAAAAGATAATTAATATATGTTTCAATTGACATGTGTCTTTCATGTGGTAGACACGTATTGTCAATTGACACTTACCACATCTAAAACGCTGGGGGAAAGATTATTTTGTTATAATGTTAAAAAATAAACATTCATTTAAATTTATTTAATTTTTTTCTTATATCCTGATGAACTGGATTGGGAATAAAAAGTTATGCACCAAAGGAAGAGAAGAGAAGAGAAGAGAATAAAAGCAAAGCATTGCAAAGGCTATCCAAAAGGCAGGGAAGAGATTCCCATAATGTTGGATGTGTGAGGTGGCAGTGTAAAGAAGAGTCACAATCACTTTCTCATTTTATTATTATTGGATTGGATTGGATCAACTCAATACTCAAAGATGCAGATTCTCACCCAAAATGTGGATGCCACCAACTCCCAATATTTTCCACTTTCGGCATCAACTCTTTAACCCCATTTTGGCAGAAACCTCATTATTTTCTATCTTAGCTTTTGTTTTTTTTTTTTCTTTCCTGCTTGGACGTGATTCATGAGTGACTAGGAGTATAAAAGGATCTATGTGAACAAATTAAATATAAATAAATTTTGTTATATTTTATAGTTTATTTATCTACTTAATAAATTTCGAAATAATATTTGTAATTGTTTATTAAATTTGATAAACAAATAAAAATCAAACTTATTACAAACAATTTACACCTTTAATTATCACCTTATTTTTAGTGGTCCATATCTTTAGTCTTTGATTGATAATGCTAAACTATAAAGTCTTAAAAATATTATTTCGATTTTTTTAACACATACAATAGTTGGTTACACAAAAGTAAGACTATTCTTTTTTATCTCGTAAATTTCAACCTTTTGTTTTAGATTCACATGTGAGATTTAAAAATTTAATTATAGAGTTTTGAGATTTTAAATTTAAATTTTACAATATGTTTTTGATTATTTAATTATATTTTAATTTGTTAACTGACTATTCAATTAGTGTAATTTAATTATGATGTAATAATTAATTATTTAATTAATTATATAAATATAATATTTGATTATAATTATAACTTAAAAAAATTTTACCAAATAATATTTTTATAACATTATTGTTTTTTTAAAAAAATCTTAATTATTAGATTTTGAAATTGAATGCTGCATAAAAGTTCATATTCGAATCCAAATATTAATGAAGTGAAATTTTTATTAAATGAGAGGACAATTTCTTTTTTGAAATAATCATTATATACCTAAACAAAGTCTTGGTACATTTCTAACTGTTATGATTTAATTTTTTCAACACATGTCCGACACATTATGAATTATGATATCATCATGACTAATTTATACGCAAAATGCTAGCGTACACTAGGCGAGAGGGGTGGGTATATATAATCGAATAGGCAGGTGAGAATAGATCCAAATCGCTATGCATTCTAGTCGATCGCACCAAAAAATTGTGGCCCTACTTATAATTAAAATTTCAGTGGTTATATTTTCTTATTATTTTTCATTTATCTGAGATTGCATTTGGTAGGGAGGAAAGTGCAAAATATTTTAATTTAATAGTTGAGTTATAAAATAGTTATATTGTTATTTAATTCAACCATTAGATTAAATTTTTTTTTATAAAATAGTTATATTGTTATTTAATTCAACCATTAGATTAATTTTTTTTTTTTTTTACTAAATAAATGCAAAAGAACAAGCGTAAGGAAAGGACTATTGAAGAAGGCCTAAAATGTTGCTTTAAAACTTTTAAACACTCGAATTTGATTCTTGAAAGATATTTTGATACTGAACTCACTTTTGATCGGCGGATGCAAGTTATAAAGCAAAGTAAGGATGAACATTGCCAAAATTAAAAAAGAAAAAGAAAAATTTGAAGGGCCATATTGTCTCGAACATTCTTACAAAACTTTTTTTAGACATTTCAAAATTTTTTTATTTTTTGTTGAATGATTGTTTAGTTATATATATTGAGAAATGATGTATTTGATAGTATTAATAATAATACATTTTTTTTAAAGATATGGGAATTTGTCATGGACAATTATAATAATACATTTATTATAACGATTTTGGAGACTACTACACAAATTTTAAAATTTTCAATATGAGAGAGAGTTGCCATTAAATTTTTTTGTTAAGTGTGATTGATCATGTAAAAAATTTATCTTTTTAATAAAATCTTAAAATTAATTAAAATTTATTAAAAATATAATTCTTGGTTTATGAAAAACAAAGCTAGCTTTGGGAGTACAGTTGCGTATGAGAAAGGATTAAAACCCCATAATGCCCATTTTAAAAATGATACTAATTGATCATATGTTATCATTTTACTTTATTAAAAATGGTTTTAATTTTAATATTTAAAATAATTCTCTTAACCTTTTTTTTTTGCAAAAATATTTTTAAAACCTTTTTTTTTTTTAGAAATAAGATGAAAATCTTTAGTTTCAAAATATTTTCTAAATTTCTTAGTATTTAGGCAAAATTTCAAAAAATATTTCTCTACTCAAGACTCTCATAATATTCCTTAAAATCTAACATAATATTTTTTTATAATAAATAATTATTAATAAGCCTTACAAAATCTAGATAGGTTTCCAAATATTATATATTTTGGAATATCAGTTTTTATTTCTAAAAGAAACTCTTTTAAAATCATCATTTATTAATTTATGTATTTTTTGACAATGATAAATACAAGTAATGTAACATGATGCAAATAAATGATGCAAATATAAATTAAAATATGTGAGTGACCAATTTAATTCCCTCTTATGAATCTTTGAATTTATGTCTTCTTTGTTTTAGCATTTATTAAAAATACTTAGTGATAAAAGAAATTTTATTAATCATAATTTATTATTTTTTATGTTGAAAATTTTTCTTTAGTTCCCTAATAATCAAGTGGAATGTATAAAAAATTAATCCTCCATTCAAAAAATTCTCATAATTATTTTTTGGAAAAAATGGGAATAATGTCTCTTGGTTAAATATTTTTTGAATTTCCTCCGATAGTTAGGCAAAGTTTCCAAAATCATTTTCTTGGAATATTATTTCATTTTTCCTACAAAATTTTTTAAGATTGATGCCTTACTATTCCACATTTATTATTAATGCTCGAAATGCATATGCGACAATATGAGTATAATTTAAATAAGACATGTATTATCTTTTAATAAATAGATTTTATTCATAATGGCAATGGAATTTTTTATGTTAAAAAATATTTATTTTTATTTTCCAATATCTAGGTGAAATTAAAATATTTATTTTTGACTTCAAAATCATATGATAATTTTTTAACAAGGATAATATTCCTTTGCAAGAAAAAAAAAATCATTTGAATTCCCTCCAATATCTAGGTAGGAATTCAAAGATAATATTTTTATAAGAAAATTTTATTGTATTTTATTTCTAACTCTCTTTTAAAAATCATTTTAAAGCCACAAAATGCCTACATTTCATTTTTTTATTCATCTCATTTCATTTTACCAATAACCTTAATCATCTTCAAGCAAATTAATTTTCAAGAATATATGCATACATGCCTTTTATTTGTCATTGTAATTATTATATTTTAGAAATCTTAGAGCAACATTAATAAGCATAAAAAATGATTGAAGATATAATAAAATAATAAACAAAAGGAGAAGGAAATATACCCTAACAAAGTTTAATGATTGAGCCCAACATTTACAATCCACTAAGCCCAATAAGAGAAAGCTATTGGGCCAAGCTGCTAATTTGGGTTAGGTAAATGAGCTATGAGTTGGGTTAGTTTGACTTAGTTGTTGCCTCATTTTCTTTTTCTTTAAACTTTTTGACCGTTTCACTTTCCTTTTCTTTTTTCCTTTCTTTCTTCTTTTCTTTTTTTCTTTCATTCTTTGTTCTTTTTCTTTTTTTTCTTTTTTTTTTTTTTCACTTTTTCCTTCTTTTCTTTTTCTTCTCTTCCTATTCCTAAGCCACGTGCCGAGACTGTTCCCCTTTTTTTTTTCTATTCTTTCTTCTCTTTCTCTTTTGTAGACATTTCATTTTGTCCAAAGATTTTTTTAAATTCATCGGGTTTCAAATTTTGATTTTGATTGCACAATTGGACCTTAATTGAAAAAGTTAATTTTGAGTCCAAAGATTAAGCTCTAAATTTTATTTGTATATTAATTTTTTAGTTTAATTTTTGGTTTAATTTTTATTTTTTTAGTCAAAAGAGTCAAAGTCAATTGGTAAAAAAAGGTAAAAATAATAAAAAAAAACAAATGTGAGATTTTGCATGAAAAATCTTGGATTCAATTCAACTATTGGATTCTATCTCAGATTTTAACTTAAATGTTGAATAATTTTGGAAAGACTTAGGGCTCAATCTATTGAATGAGGGAAGATTACACATAGAATAAATTTTGGAGAGAAATCCTATATTTGGTTGAATTAATTTCTTCCAAATCGAAAGGGATTCAATCTCTATGTAAAGACCTTAAATCTAAGATCAAAAGGGGGGATCTCATGGTAATTGACTTCAAAATCAAATAGAGGTCATTGAAAAGAGAGAAAATTTAGGTAAAGTTTTGAATCAACAAGAGAGAAGCAATCAAGCAAAAAAAAAAAAATTGCAAGAAGATCTAGTTGGAGCTTTTGGAAAGAAGGCTAAGATTTATAGTATAAAGCATCAGTTTTTGAAAGGTGAAAAATTGTTGGAACCCGTGATCCATTGACGTAATGTTTGCTTTCATTTTTTTTATGATTTTTACATAACTTTTATAATATTTAATTGCTTACTCATTTTTTTATATTTATTGCATGGTATTTATTTTTGCATGAATTTCATGACTAATATTATATTTGGATGATAATTTATTTGCCAATATATTTGTTTACATGATTAATATATTTATTTGTGTGATTTATTAATATATTTGCATGATTATTAATATATTTATTTATATGATTATATTTAATTGATTGCATGTAATAATATATTTAATTGCTTGATTATTAATATATTTATTTGTATGATTATATATTTAATTACATGTTTATTTGCATGATTATATATATAATTGCATATTTTGCATGGTTTTATATATTATTATTTACATGATTGCATGATTTATGTATTATTATTTGTATAATTATATATTTAATTGCATGTTTATTTGCATTATTTATATATTATTATTTGCATGAATGTTTATTAATATATTTGCATAGTATTTTATATTACTGCATGATAATTTATTTGCATGATATTATATATTTACATGATTGTTATTATTGCATAATAATTAATATATTTGAATAACTTTCTTGCATGAATATTTTAGTAGATCTAGGCATGATATAACTTTTGCATTGTATGATTTAATAATAATTGCATGATTACTTGATTTTTTGGTGGAATTTTTCTATCACCATGTTTTTTAAATAACTAAAAAAATTGGAATTGATTTATTTGCATGATAAAACCATCTTTGATAAGGCTTAGGTAAGGTAACACATAATTAATTTGGTACCAATCTTTAGTGTAAAAGGGTGCTAATATCTTCTCTGCATGTAACTAACTCCCAAACCTTAGTTTTGATGCTGTAGATTAAAACCTATTCATTTTAGGGATAGTTAGGACAACCTTAGAAAGGATAGATTCATATAGGTGGCAAATCACATCTAGATAAAAATGATTTGTGGTGACTCAATGATTTTTTATGTTTAATGGGTAGGTTCTCCTAACCTAAATGTTATGATAGTTTGGCGACTCTACTGAGGATATTAGAGAGTCAAGCCATTAGTTAGTTATATATTATCTTAAGCCTTACTTTGATAGTTTTTATTATGTAATTATTTATATGGACTAACCTATTTGTTTATGATTTTTATTTGTTTGTTTTGTAGATATTATTTTTTATTCACACCTATCTATTTAATTACTTAGCATGTCCTTTTACCACACCAAATTTTACGATCATGCATAAACTCTATACCCGGACTTTATCTTTTATTAGAAAGGAGCAAGTACCTACATTCTCGTGAGGTGATAACCTTTGTGTGAGCTAATAAAAACTCTCACTCAAATTGAACTCTTTCCATTTGAGCCTATAATGGTGGGTGAAGATTGGGGTGCCCTACTAGTCTATAATGGACAATGATGTAAGGAATAGTTTAAGAGCCTTTAGAGTGTTAGACTTTTGAACCCAGCATATAAATAAATCCTAAGGATCTGAACCTAAGTTGAAGGCTTACCCTTTTTATTGCTAGAAAACCCTAAATAGGACACATGATGGGACATTTATTCTGCTTGTAAATTTATATATTGTTTCTTGTACATATTATATGTATACTAACCCTTTATATTTTTCTTTATATATTTTATGTTTACTAACCCTTTTTTTTTACTGTATATACATGCATTTATATCTTGAAATCTTTCTTATTGCATTCATGCATACATGTATACATTCATTCATTCATGCATACATGTATACATTCATTCATTCATGCATTATTCCATTTCACTTTTTCATATATTAAAAGATGTGAATGCTTAATTGTAAATTAAAGAGTATTTTTTAAAAGTTTTTACATAATTGTTATATGAATTTTTGTTTTTACTATGTATTGTATACTTGTAAACATTTTTGTATTTTCATTATTTCATTTGCCTTTACAATTTTCTACATAGTTATAGATATAAATTCTTGTTTTTCACTATGTATTACATACATGTATTTGCATATACATTTTTATCCATGTAAACATATTTTATGTACATTATTTCATTTGTTTGGAAAATTCTTTACCTTTTCAATTTTGCACATAATTTTGGATATGAATTCTTATTTTTCACTATGCATTGCATACATGTATTTGCATATAAATTTTTATCTATTTTTGTATGTAAATTATTTTATTGGCTTGGGAGAATCTTTGCATTTTCAGTTTTGTACATATTTGTGAATATGAATTCTTGTTGTTATTATGCATTATATACTTGTATATACATTTTTATCCATGTAAACATTTTTGTATGTATATTATATTATTTGTTTAGGATAATCTTTGCCTTTTCAATTTTGTAAATAGTTTTTAATATGAATGCATTGTATACATGTATTTGCATACAAATTTTTATCCATATAAACATTTTTGAATGTGTATTATATTATTTGTTTGAGGCAATCTTTGCCTTTTCAATTTTGTAAATTATTGTGAATATGAATGCATTGCATACATGTATTTGCATACACATTTTTATCCATATAAATATTTTTATATGTGTATTATATTATTTGTTTGGGGCAATCTTTGCTTTTTCAATTTTGTAAATAGTTGTGAATATGAATGCATTGCATACATGTATTTGCATACACATTTTTATTCATGTAAATATTTTTGTATATATATTATTTCATTTATTTGGGGCAATCTTTGGCACATAAATATGAATTATTGTTTTTCATTATGATTTACATATAGGTATTTGTATATATTTTTTAATTTAAGATGATTTGACAATAAAAGCTTACATGATTTCTTTCTGTTATTGAAAAATGTTCTTTTTAAAGAAAAATTTTTATGGAAATAATCTTAAGAGAATTGGTGATTACTATCAAGAATGAATATACCCAACTACTTCACTTACCATTTCATACTCCAATTCAATTGAATACTACACCATCACAAAGCCTGACTTCTCAAGTTTCATAATCCTAATTTTCACATGACAAAAGGGATTTCCAAGTCAATAATCTTTATTAAGGCTATAAGCAATGAAGTTTGAAAAATCTTGTTTGAAAATTTCTTTGTAAGCAAATACATAAGGCTTTCTCTTAAAGATTCTAGATTTTGGCAATTTGATAAGGGTTAAGAATATTTCAAACACATCACTACCCATGTTTCTTCATAAAGCCTAAACCTCTCTAATTTCTTCCTTAGGGCAGAATTATTGAAAAGACCATATCCATTTAATATCCTTATTTGACATTTTGACTTATGCAACATTCTTTTTCTCTTTCATTCATTGCCTAAATTTTTTTTTTTGCGCACATTTTGGGGCAAATTTACCAAAAAGTCAAATTATCCAATTTTTTTAGCATCATTTCTTTTGGATGACATTGATTTTATCTCTTGGTATGGGTTTCCACTCTCATTTTCTTTTTTCTTCTCTTTTTTTTTTCTTTTATTTTCTCCTTTCCTCTTATTTTCTCATTTTTCTTATGTCCCAGACATTGAAAACTATTATCTTTTTTCCTTTTCTTCTTCTTTTTTTTTTTCTTTTTTTCTTCTTTTGCTCCCTTACTAGTGTTGAAACAACTTTTTCTTTTCATTTTTTTCCTTTCTTTTTTTCTTCTTCATCTTCATCTTCTTTCCTTCTCTTTCTCTCTCTTTTTTTTTGTTTGATCCTCCCAACTAAGCCCAAATGGGTTTTTTTTTTTTCTTTCTTCCTTCTTCACTTGTCTTTCTTCTCTTCTTTTTGCTTTTTGCTTTTCTCTTTTCCTTATTCTCTTTCAAATGGTAGCTTATCCATATTTTTCTTTTCTTTCATTTTCTTAGTCATTCATGGCTTTCCCTTTTTCTTCTCTTTTATTTTGTTAATTAATTGGGTTCTTCACCACTTAATGAGGGCTGTGGCTTATTAATTGATTTTTTTATGTGTTGTTGGTTGAACAAGTTTCAGGTGAGGGTGATTTGGTGGTATTTTTTAGCTAAATGTTAAGGCTGTTAATAGGGGTTATCTTTAGGGTTTGAGGTTTGATTATAGTGTTGGTGGTTTTTTTGAGATGGTGTTCATTGAATGGGTTATTGGTGGTATTAATGGTAGAAAAGTGGTGTAGAGAGGTTAATTGCTCTGTGTCAAATGGGTGTTTGAAGATTGATTATAAAAGGGCTTGAATTTTGCTTGTTTCTTTGAGAATTATTTTGTTAATGATGATTTTTCGATATTACTAGCTTTGAATTGATCTTTTTTTTAAAATGACAAAATATTAAGTTAAATAAGCTTGATAAAGATTTTGAAAAAGATTTATAGTAAATGTTCTTAAGTTTTATTATTTTGGTACTAAATAAATAATATGATTTTTAAAGTTTAAATAAACATTTCTTTATGTTTTCCTATATCTCAAATAAAAATTATCTTTAAACATTATTTATTTGGGTTTAAATGAAAGTCCAATTGTTGTTTTAAAAGTGAACTTATTCATTTTGGACTTAATAAAATTTTGATATTATTGGCTTTGAGAAATAGATTAACTTAAGAAAGTTGTTTTACAAGAACAAAGTTTTCCAACATTGAACTTATTTTATTTTTCTATATTAATTCACAAAGTTTTAATATTTGAATTTTATATGGTTCGAAAGTTATTTGATTCAACTTTCTAATGGATCAAACAAAATCAAAATCCAAATATTTTCAGAAAAAATTTTGAATTTTTACTGAACACTTTGCAGTTGTCTAAAACCTACATAAAGGGTAATTTAAAAAATCACCATAATTTGTATACAATGAATTAGGTGATGATTTTTATATGGATAGAAAGCCCTTTAAGTATAGTTTTTAAATCTTTAACTGGTTTTTAATTTGGAATTGTATAACTTAAGATATGATCAAATTAGTGAGTAGAGTGCAAAATCAGAGACAACGACCCAGCTTGACCGATTGATCCCCTGGGTTGCAGGATTGATCCCTTGGTTGAACCAATTGATCTTCTCTTGTAATGGATTGATTGATTTTTTGTACAGAAACAAAATAGATTTGAAAAACACTAAAAGGGATTAATCCCTTACAAGTAGGGATCGATTGGTTAAGGCACTAGATCAATCCCCTATTAGAACCAATCAATCTCTTATGCCCAGAAAAGCTCCATTGGATAGTTTTCCAAGCTTCAACAATTTTTTTCAACTCCAAACCATCCCCAACCACTAGTTCTTTAATTTTTCTATAAATTGGGCATTCCAACACACCAAAAAGGTTGATAAATAAAAAGAGCAAAACCAACAAGTTATATTTTTATTTTTTCAAAGAATTAAGAGTTGTTAGAGCTTAAAATCCATATCTTTCGTATTTGTTGTATCAAAGCTATATTGTGTTGTTCATTCATCAAATTTTTTTATACTTCAGTAGACAAACACTCAACCTTGAAAGGTATTTTAGTTTACAAAAATTATTTGGGTTATCTTGTAAGCAAGAAATGAGGTATCCTCATGATATTATAAAGGTAGAAGTTGTTATCTAAGCCTTTAAAAGAAGATAAGGATTTAGTATAAGACAAGTTTGTATCTTGTAAGAGTTTTTTTTTTTAATTAGTGGATTGAAGCCTTGGTGTGGACAACCAATAGAAAATATGCAGGTACCTTATAGAGAAGAACTGAACTTTTATAAATCCTTATGTTTAATTTCTCTATCCCTATCTTTTTATTTTGATTATAGTTTATATTTGCTTATAGTTCATCAATTTATTGTTATTTGTATCATATTTTGATATTGGTTTTAATTTTCATTCAATTAAATTGAAATCTAGTTTTGAGAAAAAATTTAAAAAAATTCAATTCACCCCTTCTTGGATCATCATCTCCCTTAAAAAGCTAACATTTAGTATCAGACCTTTGGTCTCTTTTTGTAGATTTAACCATCATGAGTAAAGATTTTATGACTCAATTTAGGTTCCAAGATGATGAGAAAGTCCTCAAAACTTCTATGTTGGATAAATTTAAATTTTGTAAATGGTGAATAAGGATGAAGGTGTTCATAATAACCTAAGATTTTAGAGCTTGGAATGTGATAAAGAAAGGGCTTGAAATTCCTTCAAATGATGCAAACTATATAAGGCAAGTAATGGATGACGCCAAGACCAAGTGTTTACTATATGGAGCTCTTGACTCTCACAACTTCAATTTGGTATCAAAATGTTCAACCTTAAGACCAAGGCAACCAAAATGCATCATGTCTCATGACTCTTAAAGATCTGGGGATAACCTCTACTTCTATTGATTCAAATTCATATACTTTTGATAAATTACATGACACTTATAATGAACTATATGTTGAATGTGAATTACTGAAGAGGAAATATAAGAAAATGATTTCAAAATTAAATGTTGAAAATGATTTATTGATGAATGCAAAAAAATATTTTGGAAAAAGAAAATGAAAAATTGAAAATAAAATTTGAAACCTCTAAAAGTAGAAATGAATTTTTTTTTTAAAAATATTTTTTGAAAAAAAAATTTGATGAATTGATGAATGAAAAACAAAAATTTTTAAAAAGTTCATTAAGTACTAAAATAACAAAATACAATTTTTGTAATTTCATGGTTATACTATATATACTTATCCTATAAAGAGAAAAGTTTCATTTAGAATTAGACAAGTGTGGGTTTCAAAAAGAACTAGAGACTTAGTCACTAACTCTCAATGATCTAAAGCAATTTGGATATCAAAAATCAAATGAGCATTATCTTTTGTAGGTGTGTTAGAGCGTGGAGCTACATTATGATTTTAAAGAATAGAACTCTAGACATACAATGGATATGGGTAATCTCTAAACTTTTATTTGAAAAAAATTTTAATTTGGTTACCTATTCTTGATGAAAATTGAATGCTTGATTGATTATGCAAAATTTGGTAGAAATTGATTACAAGACACATATTGCATAATCTTGAGAAAATGTGAGCTTGAATTGAATATGCATTTATTTTACTCTTAAGTATGTTTGAGATGTTTGTTGAAATTGATTGTGGTGCTAAACAGCTTGAGCATAATTTTGTTGATGAATTTTCTATTGATGCTTGGTGTGGTTATTTATGTGCTTAATTGTTTTCATATTTATGCATAAACTTAAGGGGAACATACAAAGCTTAATGAACTTAAATTTTTTAAGTTTTGCTTTGAAAATGATTTTTGCAAAAATCAAGCTTAAAAATATGAAAAAATTTTTTACCAAGTTTTTAGATACAAAATAATTTTAAATATCTTGTATTCAATGTTTTAAACTTACTCAAATAAAGAAACTTGATAATTTACATTGGTTTTAATTTTTCATAGTATTACATACAAGTTTAAATGTTTTTAGAGCTTAAATGATTAAATCTTATTTTTGAACTTTTTTGCGCATAAAAATCATTTGAACAATTTGAAATTATGATATAAAACTTTTCTAAATGGTTTAAAGAGCTTAAAATATATTTTTAACATTTTTATCCATCTTAGTAGCCTTTTTCAAGAAAATATGGAATTTAAGAGTTTTCTTTTTGATTTCCTTATTTCTAAGGCCTAATCACCACTTGAACAACTTTGTTTATATTTGAAATTTGTTGCAACGGTTCAAGTTGGTTAAAAATGAGCTTGACTAGTTTTGAGATGCATTAAGGTATTTTTCAAGCAAAAATGAGTTTTAAAGTGCAAAAATCAAAATCCTAGACATATTAAGCTTTGAATGGATTATCTTATTGTGTTTTTGCATAAATATATTTGTTTGAATGATTTTAGCTTGATGAATATGTTTCATATTTTTCTTTATGCACTTTATATGATATACATTGATTTGTGATTATTAAAAATGCCTCTATGACTATGTTGTTTAAAACTGCTTAACTTGTTGGTAATGTTTGGATTTTGTGAAATATTATTTAAACTTGAATATTTTATTTTCAATTGTTTTAATTCTTGATTTGTGATTTTAGAAATTGATGATCATCTTATACTTAAATCATAT
This sequence comes from Durio zibethinus, assembly GCF_047325235.1. Classification (NCBI taxonomy): domain Eukaryota; kingdom Viridiplantae; phylum Streptophyta; class Magnoliopsida; order Malvales; family Malvaceae; genus Durio; species Durio zibethinus. The sequence goes on along the minus strand of NC_143174.1, from coordinate 6,931,623 downwards.
ATATTGATGTTTAATTGTTGATCTCTCGATTTCTTATAAAATAATCTTGAAATATGTTTTAATTCTTTATCCTTATTAATTCAAGATTTATTTCTTTTCTTGTGTTGATGAATTGATGAATTTTATGTACTTAAAATATATATATATATATTGATTCTTTATTCATCTATGTTTTTGGTCAAGATATATGCTCATATGATGATGATGATTGGTTTAACTTTACCTTAATACTTATGATTTGAAAGTGCTTAAATTGTTTATTTCTTAATTTGTGAAATACTTTTGTGATATGCTTGCTCTTGTGTTTAAATGTTTTATCTCTTAATTTGTATTTTTAAATTGATGAACTACTTGTTTTTTAAAATGATTGTATTATTGGTTCATCTATTATTGTTGTCAGGTGTGTGCTTATATGAATATGATTGGGCTTTACTTGACATACTTGCAATATAACTTAAGTGAGTGATTTTCTTATGGTGCTTAATTTTACCTTAAGTCATTATCCATTTTGACCTATGATTTGTGTTGACATTTATTTTTTTATGATGAAATTTTCTAATATTTGTTTGGATGATAAAAATGTCTTCCTTGAGTTTTTAATTTTTACATGGCCTAAATTTGTCTTGACATATTCTTGGTGATTTATTGAATATACATGAATATTGAATATGTCTTCTTTGTGTTCATTATTTTTAAATGATCTAGAAAAGATTCATGTTTTACACATTGCTTGAGAACTTTTGCTTTAGTGCTAATATTGAGTTATTTGATATTTGATTTAATACATGACATTTAGCATAAGTTTATAAAGTATTTTTGATGAAATATTGCATGTAACAATATGAAAAGTAAAAACCATTGCAAGTTTTTTTAGTGTCATTCTTGTGCTATTTGATGTTTAGATTGATATATGACTTCTAGCTTAAGTATATATCTCTTTTGCTATTGGCAACTTGTGCTTAATGAACAAAATTTCTTTTGCCTATAATGACTTAGAATGTGAAATTCATTTTCTAACAATTGGTATAATTTTTATCAATTAATTTTTTTGATGCTTTTAATGAAAATCTTTTATCAAGAAATTTTTTAAGTCTATGCTAGGAAAAATTGAAATGAGCATGAATGGATCAATATTCTTTTTGAAGTTTCAAGTATAGCAAGTAAAGCATCTTCATCAATCCAACTCAAGTACCTTAAATATTTGCTCAAACATTTGGAATGAAGAACTCAAAGCCAAATAAGCAAAACAACCTAGCTTGACGTGAATGAAGGTAAATATATTGACTTTATGCTATATGCCTATGATGAATGAGTTTGAATACATGCTTACTTTGATAAATGCTTAAAAGACTTATTTGTCTTTGAATGTTTTGATTGTGTACAAAAATCACATATTGTGCTTGAACCTATGACCACATTGTATAAATTAGTCACCAAGCTATTTGATAAAAATTATTTTAATATGTTTTTAAAGATTGGATTGCTTAATTCACTTTGATTAATATTCATGCATAGTTCTTGATTGCCTTGATGTAATTAATATATATTTTTTTCATCAATATTTATTTAAGATGAATTTTTTAATATAACTATGAGTTGGCTATGTTGATTTCTTGATCTTTAAATTGATTTAACTCATAGATTATGAATTATAAATTTAAAATTTATATACTTGTTTATTGATTGAGATCATTAAGATGGCAAGTACCAAATAGTGCTTAAATGCTTGCATATTTTTTTAATTAGGTATAGTGCTTATTTATTTTGTACCTGCTTGTATGATTTTGATTGAAATATATGATTGAATACTTGCATATGTTTGAGTTAAGTACATTGCTATGCATTGAAATAATTTGGATTATGTTTGAATGATTATGATTTCATTATTTCTTTGCTATAGTATATGTGCTCATCATGTTTGAAAAATCATGCTTATGTAATCTTTGCTATGACATGATGATTGAACCTCATTACTCATTAATACTCATGAATTATTACATATATATAAGCTTATGGTTCTTATTTTTAGGTTATGCTTATGAAATATTGGTTTCATCATATTAGAATTATTGATTAAAATTTTCATATGCTTGAAATATATGTGATCTTTGAAAGTTGTTGGACAAAATTGCTAATGAATCTTTTGAACTTGCATTGATGCTTGTTTAATATGTGTAATCATTGTTGCTTATACCTTTCATGCAAAATTGTGTATGCCTTAAATTGATTACTCCTTATTTAAAAAAAAAATCTTAAAATACAATTTTGTTTGGATTAAAAGGAGTTGTTTTGTAATAGCAATTGGTATTCTTATTAATGACATACCTTTAACAATTAATATCCTTAACATATGGTATGAGCTTAAATATATATGCTTGAATTTATGCTTAATTGCTATTCATGTTTTATGTTTAAGCACATCTACAATAACATGATTTATGAGAAGGTTGCATATCATTCATTATCCTTTGCTCATAAATTTCATGTAGTAAATTTGATGACTTGTGCTAAAATGCTAAAATTGGATATGTTAGAATACTTTTATGCTTTTGTGTTTGAATACATGTATTTGAACTTGATTGTGAACATCACTTGATTACATGCATTCAAAAATACATTTGATATTATTGGTATCATGCATTTTTGTCTCATGCCTTGAATTGATCTCTCTTTCTTTTGAAATGACAAAAAAAGGGTGAGTTTAGAGATATTTCTTCTTGTATGCTTATAGTAATTAATATAGGAGCTTAAGCATTTGGTATAAAGAGCTTAAACAAAAAGGAGGAGAAATGTTTCATGAATATATTTGTTAATGATGCCTCTTTTTGTTTATTTGCTGATTAATAAACTCATGCCTTCTTTCTATGATAAAAAGGAAGAGAAATATCATATGGACAAATTTGCTTGTGCATGATATGCATATGTTTGATTATGCTTATTTGACATATTTGACTAACATATGTTTGTTAAGTTGTGTTGGATTAAAATGCATTAATTGAGGAGGAGGAGTTTTTCCATGCAAAGTTTAAGGGAAGTTTTTCAAAATATTTTTAAAAAATAAATGTCTTAAAGAAAGTGTTTTTTTATCAGGTAAATTTATCTTTAAGTTTTGTCATATCAAAACATGGAGAGATTGTTAGCTTTAAATTGATCGTTATTTTGAAATGACAAAAATATTAAGCTAAATAATCTTATTGAAGATTTTGAAAAAGATTTATTTAGTACATGTTCTTAAGTTTTAGTTTTTTGGTACTAAATAAATACTATGATTTTCAAAGTTTAAACAAACATTTCTTTATGTTTTCTTATATCTTAAATCAAAACTATCTTTAAATATTATTTATTTGAGTTTAAATGAAAGTCCAATTATTGTTTTTAAAGTGAACTTATTTATTTTAGACTCAATATAATTTTGATAATATTGGCTTTGAGAAATATATTAAGTTAAGAAAGTTGTTTTACAATAATAAAGTTTTCTAACATTGAACTTGTTTTATTTTTCTATATTAATTCACAAAGTTTTAATATTTGAATTTTATATGGTTAGAAAGCTATTTGAGTCTACTTTCTAATGCATCAAACAAAATCAAAATCCAAATTTTTTAAGAAAATATTTTAAATTTTTACTAGACACTTTGCAATTGTCTAAAAACTATACAATGAGTAATTTTGAAAATTCACTATACTTCATGTACAATGAATTAGGTGATGAATTTTACATGGATAGAAAGCCCTTTAAGTCTAGTTTCTAAATTTTCAAACAGTTTTTGATTTGGAATTGTATAACTCAAGATATAATCAAATTAGTGAATTGAGTGCAAAATAGAAAACAACCACCTTAATCCCCTGGGTTATAAGATCGATCCCCTGGCCGAATCAATCGATCCCCACTTGTAATGGATCAATTGATTTCTCTTATACAAACAAAATAGATTTGAAAAATACCAAAAGGGATCGATCCCCTCCAAAAAAGGATCAATCGGGTAAGGCATAAGATCGATCCCCTATCAAAACCAATTGATCCTCTATGCTTAGAAAAGCTCCAATAGCTAGTTTTTCAAGCTTCAATAGTTTTTTTCAACTCCAAACCATCCCCAACGGCTAATTATTCAATTTTTCTATAAATTGGGCATTCTACCACACCAAAAAAGTTGATAAATAAAAAGAGTAAGAACTAACAAGTTATATTTTATTTTCTCAAAAAATCAAGAGTTGTTAGAGCTTAAAATCAATATCTTTTGTATTTATTGTATCCAAGCTATATTGTGTTGTTCATTTATCAAATTTTTTTATACTTCATTAGATAAACACTCAACATTGACATATATTTTAGTTTGCAAAAATCATTTGGGTTATTTTATAAGCAAGATGTGAGGTATCTTCTTGATATTGTAAGGGTAGAGGTTGTTATCTAAGTCTTAAGAAAAAGATAGGGATTTAGTACAAGATAAGTTTGTATCTTGTAAGAGTTTTTCTTTAAATAGTAGATTGAAACCTTGGTATAAACAACCAAGAGAGAGGATATAGGTGTCTTGCGAAGAAGGATCAAACCTCTATAAATTTTTATGTTTGATTTCTCTATCCCTATTTCTTTATTTTGATTATAGTTTATATTTACTTATAATACATCAATTTATTATTATTTGTATCATATTTTGATATTGGTTTTAATTTTCTTTCAATTATACTGAAATCTAGTTTTGGGAAAGAATTGAAAAAAATCTAATTGACCACCCTCTTAGATCGTCATCTTATCTAAAAAACTAACAGATATGGTGGGATAGGAAAAATAAGGGTGATCGATAATGGGGTAGTAGCTATTAAAGAGTGGTTAAACATAGGACTTTTTTGAATTAGTCATTTTGGCTATGAAAAGGGATTCGGTTATGAAAGGATTGTGATTTTGGTTCTTTGTTCTACATTTTTTCCTTCCTGTGTTGGGTGTTTAGTGTTGTGAAGTCCTTGAAATTTTTATTCACAAAACCCATACCATTTTCATGCTTTTGTATCATAATTTAATTTTTTAGAAAAGGTGATTGAGGTTTTTGGCTTGGTATTATAGCAATAGTTGCTACAATTTCAGTTAGTACAAGATAGGTTTATGTCTTGTAAGAGTTTTTCTTCAAATAGTAGATTGCAGCCTTGGTATAGACAACCAAGAGAGAGGACGTAGGTGTCTTGTGAAGAAGGATCAAACCTCTATAAATTCTTATATTTGATTTCTCTATCCCTATTTCTTTATTTTGATTATAGTTTATATTTACTTATAGTTCATCAATTTATTATTCTTTGTATCATATTTTAATATTGGTTTTAATTCCATTCAATAATATTGAAATCTAGTTTTGGGAAAGAATTGAAGAAATCCAATTCACCTTGGATCACCATCTTACCTAAAAAACTAATGGATATGGTGGGATGGGAAAAATAAGGGTGATCGATAATGGGGCAGCAGCTATTAAAGAGTGGTTGAGCATAGGATTTTTTTTGAATTAGTGATTTTGGCTATAGAAAGGGATTCGATTGTGAAAGGATTGTGATTTTGGTTCTTTGTTCTACGTTTTTTCCTTTTTGTGTTGGGTGTCTAGTGTTGTGAAGTCCTTGAAATTTTTATTCATAAAACCCATACCATTTTCATGCTTTTGTATCATAATTTAATTTTTTAAAAAAGTGATTGAAGTTTTTGGCTTGGTATTGCAGCAATAGTTGCTAGAATTTCAGTTTATGGGTTTAGATGGATTTGTGTTATGGTCCCAAAGGTGAAAATGGGAGGTCAATATTGTTGAGTTGAAAATAATGTTTGCAAATTGTAGGAGGAGAAAGTGAAATTTTTAGGAAAAAGGGAAAGTGAAGGAAAGGCTACTTTTGGTAGCTAATCTTTTTGGTGTTCTCTTTCTTTTTTGTATTATTTTTAATTAATCCCAAATTTTATAAAATTAGGCTTTAAGATTGTAATTGGACATTAATTAGACTTTAGGTCTTAAAAATTGACTTGAACTCCTATTGGGCCTCTAAGCCCAATTGACCCACAATTGAATAGATTGGTTTTCAATCTATGCAAAACGATCCCAAATATTTAATATGAAGTTAAAATGAGTTTAGTTAAATTAAAATGTTCAAATTACTTGAAATTGATATATTCGAACCAAAATCCAAATGAAACACAATTAAGTTGTCCCGGATAAATTGTCTACAAAAATAATATATTATTTAAAATTTTTGTTTACAATTTTTATATAAGTAAATACTCCCAAAACATCTTGAATCCATCACTGTTTTAGATATCAAAATCACAAAGTTTATGTAATTCATTTGCAAGTGCCAAATTGATAATACTAATTGTAATTAAATTCTGAAAATTATTTATAAAAAATTCTGAAAATGAAAAAAAAAAAGGAATAACTGAAATATTTTGTGATTGAAAATAAAAGACTATGATGACTTGATAAGTGAGAGGTATTGAAAAGCTTCACATCATTTCTTTTTAACTGAAAAAGAAAAAGGTTGGTTTTAAGGAATTAAGAAAAAAATAAAAATATTTGAGAGGGGAAAGCATTTGTAAGTTGTACTAAAATGCCAAGCGTTTACGTTCCTTTCCCCGCTATGTACTGTTCCTTTAGCTCATGTCATAAATATATATTTTTGCAGAATTTGTTTGCATAAAAGCTCTGAGATTGAGATTGACAAGAGATTGTTTTTGGCATGTCGTCCAACTTGGATCATATAGGTTATCGCCCTTTCTGGTCACCACTGTCACTGGGGATCTAATAAATCAAAGTTCATAATTTGAAGCAACTGTCAATATTTGCCCCACACTTTGTCTTTAGCCTTGGTGGCTGTTTGGATATGCTATTCTCAAAGGGCAAAGGCCATCATTCATGTTACCAGGGTCAAATTAGAGATTTACCATTTGGGTTTTCGCACACCAAGGGAATTGTCATTTGGGCTTTAAAGTTTCTCCCTTTAGGGTTTTGATTATGACGTCAAATTACTTAAGTTTTACTAGATTTGGCAGGGTGTTTTGGAAAAATATGTGGAATCCAAAGGGAAGATGTTAGATATTTGCCAATCGACTTTAGAATAAGTTGATATTATATTAGATTTGATGCTCACAGATCGTCAGTTTAAATAAATTTATATGCATAACGTTAATTAAATAAATATAAAAATAAAAATTTCAAAAAGACATTAAATACTTAAAAATGTGATTTTTTAAACCGTATTTTATAAATAAGATAAAACAATAAATATATCTTTTATTTTTTATTTTTTATTTTTAATAAATTTGATTTTTATGTAAATTCAATAATTGAGTTGGGGTTGCCTTTACTAAGTTGGAGCGGATTCTACAGTTAAGTGCATGGTGTAAGCAGAGTGAGTCTGGATATTTCCCATAAGATAATGAATTCTAGCATCAGCATCGGGAGCTCAATTTTAGAGCCACATGCGGATTTGGAAATGGAATCACACGAAACAGCTTTTTCATGTATTACAAATTATATGCCAAGTCTGTGGGCTTTGGCACTGCTAAATTAAGAAGTCGTCAGTCCAGGGTGTCCAAGCCAAGGAATTTATTGATGCCAAATCTACATGCAAAAGATATGAAATTAAGCAACAATACGATGAAGCTATTCTCCAAAAATAGATTTGAATGAAGAGCATGGGTTGAGAAATGTATTTGGGTTGATGCCAAAGGCATTGAAGACAGTGGGATATTTTGACTTTTAATTTTAACAGAGCGGAAATAATATTTTATAATAATTTTTTAAAAAATATATAAAATCTATTAATAATAAAAACTATGTAAATATATAATAAGAAAACTTACAATTATAAATATGTTAATATGTAAATATATATAAAATAAAATGAATATATTAAATAATTAATTTCATGATTTTTAATTATAAATCATTAACAATATTTTTTATAAAAGTAAAATCATTATATTTTCTTACAATATTAATATATTATTTTATCATATTTAATATTTAAAGTATTAAAATGCAAAAATCACAAAAATATATTTTTTAAATAAATTAAATTTTAAAACAATAAGGTAACAACTTTGATATATAATTTAAAATCTTCTAATTTTTTACATGGTATTTTTACATTATGAAAAATGAAAATGTATTTAAACTAATCATATTAATTGTTATAATATATAACAATTTTCAAATAAAATGAACATACAAAATATAATAAAAAAATTGATTGAAAAAATAAATCACAATCAAATCGGTTTTAGTTATTATAATACTTGCATATATATACATAAAACTTATATGTTACTGTTTCTGGCATCATGGATATCTGATGAGCCCGTGGCATGATAATCTAATGCTAATTTGATAAATATATTTATCAGTCGGAGCAATTTGAAGAAAAGTGGTGGAAGGTGGTTGACAAATTTCTTCAGAGAGCTGCAGTGGGTTCAGTCTTTGTATGAAGATCGCAAACAGTGGGCACCTGCATGCCTTTATGATCTATATATATATATATATATATATATATATATATTGCTGGATTATCTACAGCTTTGCGCTCAGACAGTTTGAGGGACTTCATAGCATTGGAAAGGGAAATTAAAGAGAATTAATGAGATCAGGTGCGTTTTTAAATTTGTTTGCCAACATTTATCACCTTAAAAATACAAAATTTTAAAATGGAGGACTCTTTCAGTGATGATAACATTACTAATCCCACAACGCTGAATATAGAAGGCATCGGTAGGGAACTTTTACCCTATCCCACATCGATTTTTGTAATTCTAACTGTAGACTTGATTTAGCGCCAGCTAAACATTAAAAGGAAGCTGCATTTCTATGAGAATGTTGGCTTAGTTCAAATCTAATATTTGTTTAGTGGACGTTCTTACAAATTGACGGCTTAGGCTTCTGTAGACTATTTAATTTAATCACATAAGAGCCATAGTCTCGTAAGGTCTTATCCAGTGACTTACACATTAATTTTTATGCAAAGTGATTTTCTTCATTTTTCTTTCGTTAGTGTCAATAGAGATGAAATTTTTAACTTCACAAATAAAATAGGAATGATGCAAATAAACCTCTACATAGAGCCGTACGGGTGACAATGGAAGGGCAAATAAAGGAAGTTTGGGGAAAACAAAGTTATGAGAGGCTGCCAAGCTTTTTTTATACTTGTAGTAAGCTACGTGGAAGATGTTTGTGAAGGTATGTCACAGAAGGGAGAAGGAATAGAGGAAGGGAAGCAGTATGGGTATGGCTTCGTGCATCTCCTTTAAAGCATAAGGAATCTGCTTGGGAAAAAGGGAAACATGATATGAATTGGGACCGGAGTCTAATGATCGTAGGGGGAAATAAGCTCAAGAGGAAAGGCCAGTCACGGCGACTGACGGTGTAGGGATGGCGCGTAAATTGCAGGTGGAAGAGGCAGGAGTAGTGGAATACGTTACGAAGCATGAAAGAAGGGATTGTCAATAGAATGAATCCACTTACGGTGCAAATGAGGAAGGTCATAGCCGTGATTCTAGGAATATTAGGATAACGCAAGTGAATTAGGTGTAGAAGGCATGGGGAATTCAAAAGGAGAGGGAGGCCAAGTGCTAGAGGACCCGTGGAGCAAGTTATGGTTAGGACATTAGAGGGTGTCAGCCCAGAGCCCAACACGACATAAGGAAGTTTTAACAACTAAGATATATGGGTCCATCATAAATAGTCTCCACCCAATAAGAGGCATAGTCCATGAAACAAAAGACATTGAACATCATGTAAAGTCTCGTGCAAAAGCAAACTGTGGGGACCAGGTTAGCATGCAGACGATGGAAACGCGAATGATGGGCTATGAAAAGGAAGAGAATAGGCCATGCAACATAGATTTACCTGGACTAGTGCAAAAAAGATGAAACGGAAGAAGATGGCACGGGTTGCTAAGGAATCAGCATACGAGTGGAATTTGGAAGTAGGGAAAAGGGAGTCTAAATCGAATGGAATTTAATATATGGATATTGACAAGGGGGAGAAAAGAAGTAGGAAGGATTCAGATGGGGTACCGCAAGAATACTACAACAAACGGCGGTGACTAGAACCCAGTCTGGCCGAGAGCCATGAGGTATTTAGCATGAAACTGCTGTAGGCTTGGGAACACACGAGCAGTTCAGACTCTTCAGAAGGTGTTGAAGAGAGAAGATCCCGAGGTGGTTTTCTTAAATGAAACTATCTCCAAGGTTAACAAACCTTGACAGAATTCACAGAAAGTGCATGATGTATGGGTTGGTTGGAGTGGATGCGGTCAGGAGAAGTGGTGGTTCAGCACTAATGTGGAAGGAAGGTTTAAAAGTGAGCATGCAAAACTACTTTAAGTACCATATTGACACCATAATATAGATGAATGAGGGAATAAATGAAGGCTAACACATTTTTACAGGGAACCGGATACGAGGGAGAGACATAATGCGTGGAGTACACTGAGATGGCTATCAAATTCAAACCAACTAGCATGGTTTTGTGTTGGGGATTTCAATGAAATACTATGGGATTTAGAGAAGAAGGGGAGGTGGGGTCAGACCGGAATGGCAGATGGTAGACTTTCAGAATGCACTAGAAGACATGGGACTACTTGATCTGGGATTTACAAGGACACCATTTACATAGAGCAGGGGATCGAACAAAATGAACAGGATATGGGAAAGGCTCGATCGAGCAGTAGCTAATAGCAAATGGGCCGAGATGTTTCCAAACCATAGGGTAAGTCACTTGGCAACTTCAACCTTGGACCACAGTCCAATATTGGTAAAAGCCATGGGTCTGGAAACAAGCTGAAAAAGCAGAAGGTGGTCAAGAGGGAAACAATTTGAACCAATGTGGGTGTCTGAACCCAATTGTGAGCAGATTGTGAGGACTAGCTGGGAAGCAGTAAGGGACGGTGATTTGAGGCAAAACATTGGCAAGGTTATGGGCAATCTGACATTGTGGGCCAAGGGGAGGTTTTACGGCATGCATGCATAAATAGAGAGACTTGCCAATGAGCTTCAAAATATCCAATGTCAAAACGGAAATGAGGAGGTAATGTGACAGGAGAGCGAGCTAAAACAATAGATAAATTGTCTACTAGAAAAAGAGGAGGTTTTTTGGCTACTAAAGTCTAGGCTCATGTGGTTAAGGGAGGGCGACAAAAGAATAAAGTTTTTCCACGCACATGCGACCCAAAGAAAGAGGGTGAACAGAATAATTGGGTTGGAGGACGAAGGAAAGGTGTGGCACATAAGGGAGTAGGAGGTGGCAATTGTTGCTATAAGGTATTTTAAAGAGATTTTTCAGACCCAAAGGAAATCCAATATGACAAAGATCCTTCATGCCATACATCCACAAGTCACAATGTAGATGAATAACCTTCTTGTGTTTAACTTCACATCGAACAAGATTTACAAAGCCATAAAGTAGATCCATCCCATGAGAGCACATTGCCTTAACGGTATGCATGCTTTATTTTATCACAAATTTGGCATATTGTAGGTGACGATGTTACTAGATTTTGCTTATTAGTGTTAAATGGGGAAATTAGATTGGAGGAAATAAATGAAATGCATGTTGCAATTATTCCCAAGGTAGGTAGCCTAAAGAAAATGACCTAGTTCAAACCAATTAGCTTATGCAATGTTATTCTAAGATCTTTGCAAAAGCCATAGCTAATAAGTTGAAATGAGTGCTACCCTATTGTATTAGTGAAAATCAAAGCATTTTCGTTCCTAGTATGCTAATCACAGATAATATCACTATAGCTTATGAACTTTTTCATGCTTTAAGGCTTAAGAAAAATGGGAAAAAAGGATTGGGGGGCTTTAAAACTAGACATGAGTAAAGCATATGATAAGGTCGAGTGAGAGTTCCTGGAAGCTGTTATAAAAAGGCTAAGTTTTCATGAAAAATAGATATCAATTGTTAGGAAATGTGTGAAATCTATCAGTATATATAGGTCCATTATAAATGTCTCTACGTAATAAGAGGCATGGCCCATAAAACGAAAGACATTGAACATCATATAAAGCCCCATGCAAAAGCAAACCATGAGGATAAGGTTAGCATGCAAGTGATAAAAACATGAATGATGGGCTATGAAAAGGAAGAGAATAAGCCATGCAATGTAGATTTACCTAGGACTAGTACAAAAAAGATGAAATGGAAAAAGATGGCATGGGTTGCTAAGGAATCAGAATATGAGTTGAATATTGAAGAATGATTCAAAATTGAGTTCACGTTTGAGCTCAAAGTCCTGGTTTTTAGGATATAATTGGTAGTAGACATTGGTTTTTAGGATTAATTGATAGTAGTTATTAAACGTGGTTGAGTGATTCCTAATATTCAATCACTTTCTCCACTTTCCCAATATCTATTAACGTTTGAGTTTTTTTCTCTATTAGTTATCTTGTAAGCAAGGTTGATTAAGTTTAATAGGTATTCAGGGTAATTTATTTACAATTATCCAAAATTAGTTATTTTTTATGAGTCGATGATTTAATTTTAGAAAGCCTACCTTTTTTTCCAACAAATTTTTGGAATCAGAGCCTTAAGATCCTTATCCATTTTTTGTGTGCATTGAATTATCAATGATGTCAGTGAACGACAGTTCAAATGTAGCCCAACTTCTCATTCCTGTGTTCGATGAAAAACATTATGACTTTTGGAGTATTAAGATGAAGACACTCGTTAAATCTCAAGGTCTTTGAGATTTTGTAGAGATCAGACACGACGAGAATGATAACCATAAAAAACGATTGAAAGACAATAAAAAATAAGATTGCAAAGTTTTATTTATCATTCAGCAAGTAGTTCATGAGACACTTTTCTTCAAGATTGTAGCAACTAACACTTCAAAAGAAGCTTGAAAAACCTTGTAGAAAGGGTTTTAAGGCTCTTTAAAAGTTATTATTGTGAAAATCCAAACTCTTTGACATGAGTTTAAAACTTTGATGATGATGATAAGTAAAGAAGCAATGCAAGATTTTCTTTTTAGAGTAATTTTTATTATTATTCAATTGAGATCTTATGGTGATAAGATTACTGATGAGACCATTATTTCTAAAGTTTTACGAAGCCTAACTTCAAAGTTTGATCATATAATTGCTACAATAAAAGAGTCTAAAGATTTGTCTATTTTTTTCTTTGATGAACTGATGGGTTCTTTGTAAGCTCATGGGCAAGGCTAAACAAATCATAAAAGAAGGTTGATGAGAAGGCATTTCAAGTGAAAGGGGGAAGAAACTAGAAAGGAAGTATCTGTTGATAAAGAACATGGCAGATGAGGCTTTATTGAAGAAGATGTGGCAAAGATAGAAGAAAAAGCTCTTCTGATAGACAAGAGAAATAGTCTGCTGGTGAGCAAAAAGGGAACATGAGTGCTATCCAATGTTACAATTGTAAGAAATTTAAACATGTAAAGGTAAATTACTGGAACCAAGTGAGCTATATAGAGGAAAAAATTAAAGAAGTAAGTTATTAATAACCTATTTACCTGTTAATGATGTTTTGAATGATGTTTAGTTTGTGGATAGTGGGTGCTCGAACCATATGACCCCTAATAGATCGTTGTTTAAGGATCTTGATGAGTCACAAAAGCTGCAAGTCAAACTTGGGGATAACAAGTAGATGCAAGTTAAAGAAAAAATACTATTACAGTAGAGGTAAGCAATGGTAAAATAAAATTACTTTATGATGTCTTATTTGTTCCTAATTTGGCACATAGTTTGTTGAGTGTTGGACAACTAATGGTTGGTGGATATGCAATTGTGTTTGAAAATGGATTATGTATGATTAAAGATAAATTTGGGCAACTAATAGTAAGTTACATATGACAAAAAATAAGATGTTTTCATTTAAAATTTCTAACGTGAAAAAGCAAGCTTTTATTGTTAGCAGGAAAGATGAATAAATATTATGGCATCTGTGATATGGACATCTCAATATCAAAGGCTTGCAGTTACTAAGTAAGAAAGATATGATTTTTGGATTGCCCCAAATTGGATATCTTGATTTATATGAAGGGTGTATTTATAAAAAATAAGCAAGAAAGTCATTTCCAAGTGGAGAGTCATGAAAAGCCTCTGAATGCCTTGAATTGATACATGTCGAACTATGTGGCCCTAAAAGAACTACATCACTTGGTCAGACTAAGTATTTTTTACTCTTTACTAATGATTGTAGTCAAATGAGTTGGGTTTATTTTCTAACCAATAAGTCAGAGACTTTTGAGAGTTTTAAAAAATTTAAGGCTCTTATGAAGAAGTAAAGTGGAGCTTTCATAAAGATTTTTTGCACTGATCGAGGAAAAAAATTTTTATCTAATGAGTTTAACCTTTTTTTATGAGAAAAATGGCATTTACAGGAAATTGATCGCACTTTACACTCCAGAGCAAAACGATGTAGCTGAAAGAAAAAATTATTCTATTGTGGAAATGGTCAGAAGCTTGCCATAAGTGAGAGGACTACTAAATCATTTTTGGGCTAAAACTATGGCAACTACTATTTACTTGCTAAATCTTTCTCATACAAAAGTATCCTTCAATTAGACATCTTATGAAGCTTGAAGAGATACAAGGTCGATGGTAAGCCACTTGAAGATTTTTGGTTGTGTTGCATATACTTTAGTTAATTCTCAGACTCATCACAAACTTGAGAAAAAATTTGAAAAATATATATTTTATAGGATATTGCACTCAATCCAAAGCATATTGTCAATATAATCCTCTTAATGGCAAGGTGATTATTAGTAAAAATGTGATCTTTGATGAAGATACAAGTTGGGAGTGGAATGGAAAAAATGAGACTTCTTAAATTATGATTCCAAGTGAAAGTGAGAATCCAAGCAAGAATGTAGCAAATGAAGATGTCGAATCAAGCCCTATAAACTCTTCAGGCAGTTCTTATTCACCAGCTTTCTCATCTCACTCCTCACCTCTAACTTCATGACACAGTAGTTCATCTTTCTTGGAAGAATTATTAATGAAACACCTCCAAAAAAGTTTAAATCATTGAAAGAGATTTATGAAACTTGTTAATTTGCTCTTCTTGTTTCAAATCCTACAACTTTTTAAGAAGCAACAAACCAAAAAGAATGGCAAAATGCAATGCAAAAAGAGATGATGGCAATCCAGAAGAATGAAATTGGGAGGTGGTAGATCTACCTAAAGATAAGAATGCAATTAGCCTCAAATGGGTGTTCAAAATGAAATACCACGTTGATGAAACCATACAAAAGCATAAAGCTCGATTGGTGGTGAAGGGATACTCGCAGCAACAAGGTGTTGATTTTGAAGAAACTTTTTCTCTGGTTGCTCGAATTAAAACAGTGAGAATTATTTTAGCCTCGGCTGCACAACTTTATTAACCTGTTTATTAGTTTGATGTCAAGTCTACCTTTTTAAATGGAGACTTGAAAGAAATGTTGTATGTTAGTCAACTTGAAGGGTTTGTGATCAAAGGCAATGAGACAAAGGTGTACAAGCTAAAGAAGGTACTTTATGGGTTGAAGCAAGCACCACAGGCATGGTATAGTAAGATTGATAGCAATTTTTATCATAATGGCTTTACAAGTAATGAGAACGAACCTACTTTTTATGTGAAGAAGAAAGAAAAATATGATCTTATAATTTTTTACCTTTATGTTGATGATATTATTTATATGGGCTCATGTGATTCTCTTGTTGTTGAATTTAAAGCTGACATGATGAAAAAATTTAAAATGTCAGACATGGGTTTGTTGCATTGGAGCTTGAGGTAAAGCAAGGTGAAGATCAAATTTTCATTTCACAAAGGAAGTATGCAATGGATCTACTTAAAAGATTTAATTTACTTAATTGCAATCATGAACATGAATGAGAAGTTACAACTTGAAGATGGTTCAGAAAAGGCCAATGCAAATACTTTTAGAAGCTTAGTAGGAGGTTTGATTTATTTGACCCACATTAGACCAGATATTGCATTTTTTTTTGTGTAATATCCAGGTTTATGCAAAGTCCCATAAAACATCATCTTGGAGCAGCAAAAAGAGTCTTACCTTATATTGCTGGAACTAGTGATTTTGAGATTTGGTATTGGCAAATTACAAACTTCAAGTTATATGGATTCACTGATAGTGATTGGGCAAGTTCATTGGATGATAGAAAAAGTACTTCGATAAGTGTTTTCACTCTTGGATCAGGTGCTATCACATGGAGTTCACAGAAACAAGCTACAATAGCTTTATCATCTTTAGAAGCTGAGTATGTAGCAGTAACTTTCGTAACTTATCAAACAATTTCAATTAGAAGACTTCTGGTAGATCTTTATCAGGTTCAAGATAGAGCAACTAAACTTTTTTGTGACAACAAGTCAACAATTGCTATGACAAAGAATCCGGCATTTCATGGAAGAACAAAGCACATCGACATTCGCTTTCATTTTATTCGTGACTTAGTTGCAGATGGCGTAATCAAAATAAAACATTGTGCAACAGACGAGCAACTAGCAGATCTTCTCACTAAAGCACTTTCAAGAGAGAAATTTTTCTACTTTAAATTACGTTTTGGAGTATGTGATTTTGAATCAAGGGGGAGTGTTAAAGAATGATTCAAAATTGAGTTCACGTTTGGGCTCAAAGTCTTGGTTTTTAGGATATAATTGGTAGTAGACGTTGATTTTTAAGATTAGTTGGTAATAGTTGTTAAACGTGGTTGAGTGATTCCTAATATTCAATCACTTTCTCCACTTTTTCATTATCTGTTAATTATTTGAGTTTTTTCTCTATTAATTATCTTGTAAGCCTATTAAAAGGTTGATTGAGTTTAGTAGCTATGTAGAGTAATTTATTTACAGTTACTCAAAATTAGTTATTTCTTATGAGTCAGCGATTTAATTTTAGAAAGCCTACCTCCTTCCCCAACATTTAATCTGGAAGTAGGGAAAAGGAAGTCTGAATCGGATGGAATTTCAGATATGGATATTGACAAAGGGGAGAAAAGAAGTAGGAAGGATTCAGGTGGCGTCTCAGACTAGAACCCAGTTTCATCGAGAGCCATGAGGTGCTTAGCATGGAACTACTGTAGGCTTGGGAACCCACGAGTAGTTTAGGCTCTTCAGAAGGTGTTGAAAAGAGAAGATCCCGAGGTGGTTTTCTTAAATGAAACTATCTCCAAGGTTAACAACCTTGACAGAATTCATGGGAAGTGCATGATGTACGGGTTAGTAAGAGTGGACGCGGTCGGGAGAAGTGGTGGTTTAGCACTAATGTGGAAAGAAGGTTTAAGACTGAGCATGCAAAGCTACTCCAAGTACTATATTGACACAATAATCGTAGATGATGGAGGGAATAAATTGAGGCTAACGTATTTTTACAGGGAACCGGATACGAGGAAAGGACATGATGCGTGGAGTACACTAAGATGGTTGTCAAATTCAAACCAACCAGCATGGTTATGTGTTGAGGATTTCAATAAAATACTATGGGATACGGAGAAGGAGGGGGTGGGGTGGGGTCAGACCGGAATGGCAGATGGTAGACTTTCGAACTGCACTAGAAAACACGAGACTAGTTGATCTGGGATTTACAAGGACACCATTTACATGGAGCAGGGGATCGAACGAAATGAAGAGGATATGGGAAAGGCTCGATCGAGCGGTAGCTAATAGCAAACGGGGGGAGATGTTTCCAAACCATAGGGTAATTCACTTGACAAGTTCAACCTTGGACCACTGTCTAATATTGGTAAAATCCATGGGTCTTGAAATAAGCCGAAAAAGCATAAGGAGGTCAAGAAGGAAACTATTTGAGCCAATGTGGGTGTCTGAACCCAATTGTGAGTAGATTGTGAAGACTAGCTGAGAAGCAGTAAGGGATGGTGATTTGAGGTAGAAAATTGGCAAGGTTATGGGCAATCTAACATTGTGGGCCAAGGGGAGGATTTACGGCATGCATGCAGAAATAGAGCGACTTACCAATGAGCTTCAAAGTATCCAATGTCAAAACGAAAATGAGGAGGTTATACGACAAGAGAAGGAGTTAAAACAGTAGATAAATTGTCTACTAGAAAAAGAGAAGGTTTTTTGGCAACAAAGGTCTAGGCTCATGTGGCTAAGGGAAGGCGACTAGAAGACAAAGTTTTTCCACGCACATGCGACCCAAAGAAGGAAGGTGAACAAAATAATTGGGTTGGAGGACGAAAGAAGAGCAAGGCACGAAAGGGAGCAAGAGGTGGCAATAGTCGCTATGGGGTATTTTAAAGAGATTTTTCAGACCCAAAGGAAATCCAATATGGCAGAGATCCTTCATGCCATACATCCACAAGTCACATGGAGATGAATGACTTTCTCGTGTCTTGCTTCATACTGGAGGAGATTTACGAAGCCACAAAGTAGATCCATCCCATGAAAGCGCCTGGCCCTGACGATATGCATGCTTTATTTTATCACAAATTTTGGCGTATTGTAGGCGATGATGTTACTAGATTTTGCCTGTCAGTGTTAAATGGAGAAAGTAGATTGGAAGAGATAAATGAAACACATGTTGCACTTATTCCCAAGGTAAAAATGACCTAGTTCAAACCAATTAGCTTATGCAATGTTATTTTAAGATCTTTGCAAAAGCCGTAGCTAATAAGCTGAAATGAGTGCTGCCCTATTGTGTTGGTGAAAATCAAAGCGCTTTCGTTCCTAGTAGGCTAATCACAGATAATATCATTGTAGCTTATGAACTTTTGCATGCTTTAAGGCTTAAGAGAAAAGGGAAGGAAGGATTTGGGGGCTTTAAAATTAGACATGAGTAAAGCATATGATAGGGTCGAGTGGGAGTTTTTGAAAACTGTTGTAAGGAGGCTAAGTTTTCATGAAAAATGGATATCAATTGTTAGGAAGTGTGTGAAATCTGTCAGGTATAACATGGTGATAAATGGCAGTGTCATTAATTCTATTAGGCCAGAAAAGGGACTTCGACAGGGAGACCCCTTCTTACCATAACTATTCTTGATCTATACAGAGGGTTTATCGGCTCTCCTAGCCAAGACTCAGAGGATAGGCTAGCATGAATGGACCAAATATAAATCATCTTTTCTTCACGGATGGCAGTCTATTTTTATCAAAGCAAACCAGACGGAATGTGAAAAAGTGAGGCAACTAATAAAGATTTACAAAGATGGGTCCGGGTAGAAGACCAGTTATGATAAATCAAGGTTATTTTCCAGCAACACTGACAGTAACAAGCAAGAGTTAGAAATGAACGTATTCGGGATTCAAGTTACAAATAGCCCAGAACAGTATTTAAGCTTGAAGATGATTGTTGGGAGAGGGAACAAGGAGGCACTTAGGGGAATTGCAAACAAGTTACGGCAAAGGGTTCAAGGTTGGAGCCAGAAGTTAATCTCGGATGGAGGAAGGGAAGTATTTGTGAAAGTTGTCTTGTAATTGATGTCAGCATATGCCATGTACCGTTTCATGCTACCACTGGGTCTAAACCAAGAACTGAATATGATAATGAGTAAATACTAGTGGAGTCGTGGTAAGGAGGGGAAAGGAGTACATTGGCTTTCTTGGAGGAAACTATGCAAAGGAAAATGGGAGGGTGGCATGGGTTTTAGGGATATGGACCTCTTTAAGAAAGCCTTACTAGCAAAGCAAGGGTGGTGCTTATTGCATAATTCATCCTCTCTTGGATATAGGGTTCTAAAGGAGAAATACTTCCCTACATGCTCTTTCCTTAAGGCCAAAGAGGGACGGACATTATTGTCTATTTGGAGAAGTATTTGTACTGGAAGGGAAGTGTTACGACTTGGGGTTCAACACAGAGTGGGCAATTGGAAGAAGATTGTTGTTTGGAAGGACCCATGTATACCTAGAGGAGATAGCTTTGTTCTAATCCGAAGAAAGTTAAAGCTGTGGATATCAAAGTTGAGGACCTGATAAATGAGACATCCAGGTAGTGGGACACGGGAACACTGGAAAGTTTGTTACCATGCAATATTGTCAAAGAAATTAGGTCAATACCACTGAGTAGCTTGGGTGGTCAAGATGAGCTAGTATGGCACTATAATAAGGATGGCCACTATAGTGTAAGGAATGGATATAGGTTACTGGTGTTGAGGGACCAGCAGAACCATGGAGTTGAGGACCAAAGCAACAGACAAGCTAAGGATAGCGCAAGTGAAGTGCCAATGTGGAAGGGGATATGGTGAGCAAGTATCCCAAACAAGATTAGAGTCTTTGCATGGAGGATGTGGCATGAGATCCTACCTTTGTTTGTAAACCTAAAGAAAAGAAAAGTACGCAAGGATAGGACCTGCCCGAGATGCGGCCTAACTAACAAAACGGTAACGCAAGCAATTATTGAGTGCTAGCGTGCAATGGAGGTATGGAGGGTTGCTACCCTGGGCAATGGTGGGATAGGGCAACATGGAAGGATATTAGACAATGGGTAAGCACGATGAAAATAGGTGATGGACATGATACAAGTGAAAGGTTTCTTACCCTAACCCGGGCGATAAGATCAAGTAGAAATGATGCAGTTAAAAATAAATTACAAAAAAGTTAACAGAACACTGCCAGATTTGCAACCAATTACCTAGGCGAATATCAAAAAGCACAAACCAGGCACAGCGAGCTGGTACCGAAGAAACAGGCGAAATGGCAAGCTCCCAGAGAGGACAGCACCAAAATAAATTTTGATGGCTCACTGGATACAGTGGAAAGGAATAGAGGCATAAGGGTAGTGGCCAGGAATTTTTTTGCGGAAATATTGGGTGCCACGTGCAAACAAGTAGTGGGTTGTTGTGATTCTGACACAATTGAAGCATTCGCAGCAGCCGAAGTAGTGAAATGGGGAGCTGAGATGGGTTTCTGGAAAGTTAAGGTTGAAGGTGATGCACAGGGGATCATAAAGCAGATCACACATAGTGGAAAAAACTAGTCCTCAATAGGACGCAACATAGATGAGGTGTAGCTACGGTTGAATAATTTTTCTGAGTGGAAATGCGGTTTTGCTAGACATGAGGCAAACTTGGTATCCCATTACTAGGCAAAAATGGCTTTAAGGCACAGTGAAAATCCCACTGGGTAATAGACTTCCTAGATACTACACATGTACTTGTTGAAATGACAGAATTTATACGAGTAATGAAGTTTCACTTTTTAAAAAAATGATAATTAAAATATTGTCATATGTCATTGGTTAAAATGTTGTCATGTTTCATTTTGTTTATCATCTTTATTTATTAATGTATTTAAATTTGCTTCAACGTATAAATCCAGAAATTTTGAAAGTTTTAATAAGAACTATATTTTAATATGTGATGATTATAAGAGGATTAAGAAAAGATTATCTTTACAATCCAATCAATGTGCCTAAACAAACATAGACAATAACAAGGCAAAGTAATTATTTATAAGGCAAACAATATATATTTTTATCGTTTTGTAGATCTTATTGCTTTTGGAATCTTAAATAATCTCTAACCTTGTATTTGTTTTTTTTTTTAAGGAAAAGCATTAGATTAATAATACAATGGTGATATATAAGATGATAAATGATATATCTTCTTTCTCTTTTCATTATTGGTGTTGATTGTTTGTCAATAACTTAAATTTTTCGATGAATAGTTATAAACAATAGAGTAATGAAGATAGGAATGGCTTTGGATTTTATATTAGTATATTTTGATTTGTCACACCCATTTACCTGGTCAAAACTTGGTCAACATGATCAAACTCCAAGGTCTTCTAGATAGTGCACGCCAAAGTTACCATGTCATGAATACCTAAAGAAATGGCTTGCCCTTCATTAAAAAAAAGACTCACCCAACATCCCCAATGACATCCCATCAAAGCATCATATCAGAACTAAACACTTGGCTTTCAATTTGCTTAAGATCAATAAACGCAACTCATGCCTATCTAGGATCATTAAATGCGACTTGTAGCCATTCACGTGGACCCTCATCGAGCTTTATGTATATTTCCCATCAACGGTCAGTTGTCTCAGTTAGATGCCTTTGTCTCATATATAAGGTAAAATGAGTCCTAGGTATGTAAAAAAATATAGATACTTCACACTTCAGTAATTTCGCTTTATTGCAACTTTTTACACACACCTCACCTTCTATTATGCCTTCCTTTATACATCTCACTGACTTGAGCATCAGAGCATGCCCCGAAGAAACAATATTGATGCCTCCTGATTGTGCTTTTCTAACTATAAGTTCAAACCATACAACCATCAACAACTTTACACCAGCTTCCTCTAACTAAGACACAAAAACTGCTATTAACAATTGACGTCGTTTATGCAACAACCATGTCTCACTAGCCCCATTCGTCTGAAACATTAACTCCCACTATTAATGCAACAAACAAACCTGTAGCTATTACTAATGCAATGATTATGCTACCAACTCTTTCGCAAATCCCATCACCAAATCCACCCTAATGAAATTCCTCATTCCCTAATAACCTTTTCTTATCAAATGCTTGGAACACCTAGCCTCTAGATTTTTACAAGAACCTCATGAAAGTTTTATCTCCAAATATGACACATACTATTGTTACTCGACCCTCAAACCTAGTGTACCAACCACCTACCACACAAATCCATTATTCACAACCCATTAATGCCATCTATGACAAAACATTCCTCTTATAACGTCCACAATACATGTTTTACTCTCTGTTTCATAGATCCCTACATAAAACCCAACACATAACAACCCCCCAAAATTTTTACTAGGCCCTGATGACAAAGATATAGCTCCTGAATGCCAAGTGGCCACCCAACAGAGGTTACTTCAACAATATTAGGAAGCCACTCAACAACCACCAAATGAAGCATGAAACCAAACTCATGCAAACCTTAACCCTGACAATGAACTTGTCCCACAAGTAGTCGCTTGCGTAAGAAGCTGGCCAATTTAAAAAAAGACAAGAATAAAGATCTCCAATGACTTGAAAATGACTGCAACCTTCTTACCCCTACCATTAGACAAGCAGATATCCCTACCTTTCTTAAGCTTCCTAAAGATACATATAATAGGGCCATTGATTAGGAGGACCATCTAGATTATTTTAGGACTTTTATGGACCTACACAATGCCTTTGATGCAATAAAATATAAAGTTTTTCCTATAACTCTATGCAAAAAAGCCAAAACTTGGTTCCATTCTATGGCCTTAGCCATCGTAAATAGTTTGAACACTCTCAGTAAATAGTTCTTGACATACTTATTGAGTAGTTGGGCTACAGTAGGCTCTATACGCTCCTCTTAGAGCCTACTTATCATGAAACAAAAACTAGATAAGACTTTAAGGCAATATCTAAAAAGGTTTAATGCTACCACATTAGAAATCAATAACCTTAATACTAAATAGGCCATTTAGGCTTTTATTTGAGGGGTCAAACAAAATCATTTTAGATATTCCTTAATTGAGAATAAACCAAAACAGCTACATCAGCTCTATGTAAGGGTCTAAAAATTTGTTGAGGTAGAGTAGATCAAGACCATTGATAGAGCTAAAACGTGTGAACAATGCCTGGAATTTCTATAAGTTTATATAAGTAGATTGATTTACTAAGCCAGCAATTCCATGATAGGCGCCAAACTCACAACCAACATAAAAGAATAGATTGGCAAAAAAATGACAATCGAACCTTTCAACAATAGTTTAACCAATACTAAAACTCTACCAGAACCTTTAATGCCATAACTCAACATCCTGCCTAAACACCCAACTAGAGATCCTACTTGGCGAGGCCTCCACTCAAGCGACTTAACAACCAACCCTTACCAAAATGACATTGCAACTACTATTCAATTGAAGGGCACTTTACTAATGAGTGCATTACCCTCCAAAAAAAGATTGAGAGATTGAAAGGCCTAATAAATACCTAACCTACCCACCAAGATAATAACCCCCTGTCTAGCCAAACATGTGATCCACCAACTTGCCCATAAGGTGAAAAGGGCTTGTCTCATCAGCTGAGAAAGCTAGCCAAGAAAAGTCACTGGCAAAAGCTTAATTAAAGAAATAATTCATATGACTATAGGGGTAATAAAAGATTGGGCAATAGTAAGTCTAGCATAAGTCTCACTTGCATAATGTTATGGCCATTGATGTGGCCCCAAGAAATAAAAAATCAAAGACTAACAAGTATAATTTTCAGAAAAAGACACTGATATACTGGTAAACAATGGTAATGACCCTATAATAGTAACTCGTTACTAACCATCGCCAAATATCAAGTACAAAAAAATTTGGTAAATAGTAAGAGTGCAATTGATTTGACATAGTACCAGGCATTTAAATAGATGAGATTTTCAAATAGAGATTTAAGGCTGTCAAAGCCTATCTTTGGATTTACCAATCGACCCATAGCGATAAAAGATCCATTATCCTGCTAGTCATAATGGGAAATGGTAAGCATACACTTATAACACTAACAGACTTCTTGGTAGTAGAGCAACCCTTAGCTTACAATGTTATTTTTAACATGCCATAGTGAAGAAAGCCAAATTGGTAACAACTATCTACTACTTGAAGGTCAAGTTTTATACACCTACAAGGGTAGAGTATATGAAAACAAACTTGGTGATAGCTCAACAGTTCCACCTCCTAAGCTTTTAATTGACCTAGAAAGAGCACCAAATTGCCAACCCCTCACCTTCACCCATAGAAAACCTCGAAACACATCATAATCCCTCACTATCAATGCATATAACAAAATCAACCTTAGTTTAAACATTGAGTATTGATAGTTTGGATCTAAGAGTGAAGTAAAAGAAACCAAGGCTTACTTTATCAAGCAAACTATATGTACCCACCAAAGTTAGAGTTGATCACACAAACAGGCTCATTATTGGATGACAAAGGCAAGAGGCATGCTACATAAATTTTTACATTGAAATATGGATATGGTTTTTAATAAAGAACAAACATAACTGGCATAGATGAGTATGTTATTGCTTACCATCTAAATATGGACCCAACTACCAAGCTAGTTAAGCAAAAAAAAAAAAAAAGATGGTTTGCCCTTGAGCGAATATAGTCTATTAGAGAATAAGTTGATAAACTATTGGCAAACGGATACATTAAAAAAGTGAGGTAATCAGATTGGCTTGCCGATTTAGTGATGGTAAAAAAGGTGAATAAAAAAAGATGAATGTGTGTAGACTTCACAAATTTAAACAAGGCATGCCTAAAAGATAACTTCCCCTTATCTTCAGTTGATAGGCTGGTTGACTCTTTTGTAGGTCACAAATATCTAAGTTTCATATTCTCATAGTATAATCAAATCAAACTGGAAAAAATGGATTAAGAAAAGATGCCCTTTATCACCAAGGATGGTCTGTTTTGCTATACACTTATGTCATTCAGCTTAAAAAATACAGAGATCACCTATCAGAGATCGGTGAATAAAATTTTCAAAGAACTAATTGAAAGATCTCTAAAGGTGTATATGGATAACATGTTGGTTAAAAGTCTCTCATTGGAACAGCATATATAGGACTTAGTAAAAGCTTTCACTATTTTAAGAACATATACTATGAAGTTGAACCTTGTCAAATGTTCATTTAATATGGAGGCAGAAATATTTTTGGGATTTATTATTTCCAATAGAATGATTGAGGCAAATCCTGAGAAGATGATGACCATTCTAGACATGAACTTATCATGAACCACTAACGAGATGCAAAGGTTGACAAAGCAAGTGACAGCCTTCAACATATTCACATCTAAACTGGTAAACAAGTGCTTATCATTTTTCAAAGTCTTTCAAAGTACAACCAAATTTAGGTGGGATGAGCAATGCCAAAAAGCTTTCGAAAAGCTAAAGCAATAACTTCATTCACCCTAGATGGGATGAACAATGCCAAAAAGCTTTCAGAAGGCTAAAGTAATAACTTTATTCACCCTATGTGCTCAACAACCTTGTCTCTAGCAAGCCTTTGTATGTATATTTAATCATGTCTAATAAGATGGTGACAGTAGTATTGGTGAAAAAAAACAATTAGGAATCAAGTCCTAGTATACTATATTAGCAAAGCCTTAGAGAATAAAGAAGTCAATTACATGTGGTTAAAGAACAATAGTTTTCATGCTAGTCATGGTAACTCGCCCATTAAAACAATACTTTCAGGCATAGGCCATAGTTGAGCAAACAAACCAACCATTCATGAGGTCTTCAAAAAATAGACATTTCAAGAAGAATGATGAGTGAAATGTTGAGCTCAGTGAATTTCACATCGAGTATAAGCCAAGAAAAACTATTAAGGCCCAAGCTTTAACAGACTTCCTCGTCAAGTATTCCTTCATTCTTAAAGCATACAACTAACAACACATTAAAAAATCACAACGCTAAACTCAACCCTTACCCCAACCACAACCCCACATAAAAAACCTCACTAAATAAAACCATAAAAATAAAAATAATAACAAAGCCTCTTACCTCACCCCTAGATCATTTAAAGCCCTCTTGTGTTGAGCCCTCTACCAAGGCAAACATGGATGTTGTACATTGATGGTTCTTTAAGGAAAAATGGCTTTGGTGCAAGGATCTAGTTGTTGAGCCATCAAAGGCAACAGTGGCAATATAGTCTCTTTTTTAGTTTTTCATTCTCTAACAACGTAGCTGAGTATAAGCTCTTAGTTATAAGACTAGAATTGGCATCCACTCTAAATGTCAAAGACCTAATAATGTATATAAACTCCTAACCGATTGCTTATCACATGAATGGTGAATATGAAGTTAGGGATCCCACGCTTGTCAAGTGCCATGCTATTATTGTTAGCTCAGTCAACCCTTTGTAATAATGACCCAAGAGCAAGTCCCTCATACCAACAACACTAAAGCTAACTTGTTGTCCAAACTGGCAGCCTCCATCAACATTAAGGAGCATGAAAATATCATACTAGAGTATAGGCCCACATCTCGATACTTGTAAACTCCATCTGTTTTGTGTATAGAAAAGATGACATTTGAATGACTCTTGTCAAGGCTTACCTCAAAGGGGAGTACCCTTTTAACCTTATAAAGTGTAAAAAAGTTTAAAAAAAAACTAGCATAGTTTGCATTAGTGGGAGAGACTCTGTATAGAAAAGCTTTCTTAGCTCATCTTGTTAGGTTTGTGCCTCCATCTGAAATGAAATATGTGTTAAGAGTCATTTATGAAGGGTTATGTGACCATTACGTAAGTAAGCAAGTACTTGCTAAAAAAGTATTGATACAAAGCTACTACTGGCCTATAATAATAAAAAAAGATGCAATTGAGTTGTTAAAAAGTGTGACAAGTGCTAAAAGTTTACCAAAGTCTCTAAACAACCAACAGAAGCCTTTAATCCAATTTTTAACCCATGGCCATTTGCCCAATGAGGTATTAATATCTTAGAACCATTCCCCGTAGCGATGACCTATAGCAGTTTATAATTGTGGCTTATGATTATTTCATTAATGGGTAGAAGTAGAACCTATGCCACTATCATTATTAAAACAATGGTAGATTTTGTTTAAAAGTATATTGTGTGTAGATTTGGCCACCCTAACACCATTGTGGTAGATAATATGACATAGTTCCAAGCAAACAAGCTAAAATAGTTTTATTAGAATTTTAAGATAGCCTTAGTTCATAGTTTAGTGGCTTATCCTAATGCAAATGGTCAAGTAAAATCCATGAACTAAAATATCTTCATTGTCTTGAAGAAGAAAATAGATTAAGCAAAATGGGCTTAAGTGGAGAGAATTCTTGGAATACTTTGAGCAATCAGAACTATAAAACAAGAAAGACGCCATTCATATTGACTTATGGAATAGAAGTAGTAATACCTGCTGAAATGGATGTCAATACATTTAGAATCGCATACTTTGATCCCAACAAGAATAAGGAAACTTTGAGGGCTAATTTGTATTTATTACAAGAAACCAAGGACTTGGCTAAGGTCAAAATGGTTGGTAGGCTCATAGGTCATTGAATACTACAACTCTCAAGTCAAAAATAGACACTTCAAAATGGGTGACTTGGTACCTAAAAATTGTGAAGCAAGCAAGCCAACAGAAGAAAAGAAAAAGTTGCCACCCAACTAAGAAGGGCTATAAAAAATTAGTGTTGTTATTGGGTTTAAAGCTTACATGTTGAAAGACATGAGTGGTAACCCCATACCTAGGACTTAGAACATTGTATACTTAAAAAAGTACAACATCTAGCCATCACCAAGTCTTTTACATTTGTAAAGTATTTTTAAGTAATTATATTTATGTTTAAGTATTTGTATTCCTTTCAAGTTGTATATTTAGGTTTCATTAGCCCTCTCTTATTCTTGTAAGCAATTTCGTACAAGAAAATCTTAATGAATATTGTTGGTGTTCTACTGCCTTACTCTAAATTATGCTTCATAGCTTATATATTTATTGTGTTAAGGTATATGGGTGAATACAAACCCTATTTCTTATGAACACACTAACACAACTCTATGTGCCACATTTACTGCATTAAGACTATGCCTACACACTCAATGTGCCACTGCATGCCATATTTATTGTATTAAGACATATGCATAAACACAGACCCCATTTTTTGCTGCACACTCAATACATCCTTATATGCCACATTTATTACATTTATTACATTAAAGCTCTATGCCAACACACTCAATACACCCCTACACGTCATACTTATTGCATTAAGGCATATTGGCAAACACAAACCTCAATTCTTGTCAACAAGCCTAACGTGCCCCTACGCACCAGACTTATTGTGTTAAGACTTTATACTAACACACCTAACGTGCCTCATACGCCATTCTTCATCTCGTCAATGCAACTCCCACACCAACATGGCCAAAATAAAGTTAACACACTAAGGAAAAAAAATAGCAAAGGAATTGCCTCACATAAGGTACACACACTTGTTAAATTTACCAAGTTAGTTTATTTCCACTAGCACACCTGAGTGTTTGGGGTAATGTTCACCTTTTAAGAAAGGTTCCTTGTAAAATTCTTGAATTAAACTAGTAGGTAATAACAAAAAATTTGAAACACTACCTTTTTTATAAAGAAAAAGTCAATTTAGAATCCAATTCCTGTTGCTTTACCATAAACTGAGACATAAGCTAATATATAATATATGAACTATCTAATGGTAATTGCATAAAAATACTTAGTAATTCTGATAAACTTAATTCAAAATTGAACAAACATTCATTGTAATCAAGCATGATCCCAGTACTAAATATTTAATAAGTCACTAATGACATCAATTTAAACATGTTCATACTTAGTCTTCATTGGTAAGAGGTAGAAATAACATCTTCAGTAGAAAGAGCAATAGTAGCAAAAGGCTCAACATCAGTGACAAGTGTACCTTCTTTAATTGGCACTACAATGGTGGGTGCTTCTTGAATAAGAGTTATCATAGACTCACCAAGGGTAGGAGCAACAAAATTAGCCTAGCCTCACGACACTTCGAGGTAAGCTCTACATCAGAATTGCTGGCCTCAAGATCTCTAGTTAAGGCAAGCAAAGTATTAAGATTTAGGCCTAAAGCAACTCTATTTAACCCCACAGAAGCCTTAAGTCCTTCTAGTAGGGCCATATCCTCAGAGAAATCTATATTGAACCTCTCATGAGGCAACTTTATGTTAGAAAAATCAATCTTCCATAAGTCCAAAGGCCCCACATACAACTACACCTAGTAAAAAGTAGAGAGATTGTATTGTTGCCTAAAAGTAAGGTAGACTTTAGTCCATTTTGCATCCTGCTCCTTTATCCTCCTTAAGGCGTTTGTTATTTCCCTTTCCATGTCAATCTTAAGCTTGGCTAGCTTTTTTTCCAACTAGAAAGTACGAGTCAATGCTTGGTCTTTCTCTACCAAGGCTTAGTCCCTTTCCCTCTATAGTTGGTTAGCTAAGGCAGTCACCCCTGTCTACTCTCATTGTAGTTTATTTTTCTCTTTTCCACATCTCTTAGGCAAAATCTAGTGTTGTCCAAAAGCTATCAAAAAGCCATATTTTAGCCCATGGTCTATTTATTTCAAGCCTCCATCTCCTCTATTTCCTTGACTTAAAAAGTGCAGGTTTCTAATGTTTCAATGAAAGCATCCCTCTCCTTCACCAAAGCCTTTTGATCAACCCTTTTTTACCTTTTTTTTGTAGCTTTTTCTACTTGTGGTCTCCTTCTAGCCTATAGTCTCTTTCTAACTTATGGTCTCTTTTTCTCAAGCATCTATCTCTTATATTTTCTTGACTTGAGAAGCATTGAGGATTTTCAATATTTCAATGGAAACATTCTTATCTTTTACCAAAGCCTATTGATTAGCTTTTTTTTTTTTACTTTTCCTCTGTAACTCTTCTAACTTGAAGCATAACTCATCAACCAACAACCTCACTTACTCATAGATGCTTACCTTATTTGTCAAAGACTACAACAAATAAAAGAACAAGCCAAAGTTAATTTTCATATATCAATAATACAAAGACATACATTCCATCATAAGAACTCTTACCTTAGCAGCTAGGGAGAGCCCAATTTGGAGATTGTTGAGTATAAGGAATCATTGCACTCTATCCTTAGCAATCTTGAAAAGGCTAGTAGTAGCCCACACGCAAAAGGCATTTATAGGGAAAAAGGTTCATAGCCTCTCAAACATAGCATCAAAATCTATAAAGTTTACCTTATCTAACCTTTCGATGATGTACCTTACACACAAAGCAATTGCTTTCAGACTGGCTTTTTGCTACTTAGAAATAAACCCATCGAGTTTAATATTTGTGGTGGTAGAAAGGGTTCAAGTTGATATTGGTAGATGAAGGATGGCTGAAGTTGTAGGGGGCAGAACAACAGTTGGTGCAACAACAATTGTTGGTAGAGCAGATTATGGTGTAGCAATAGGAACCACTAGTGTTAAAAAAGAAAAAGACATAGTGGTAGGAGCCTTGGTTGCAATTAAAAGGGCCACTGCAGTAGTTAAAGAAGGTTATGGTGTAACAAACATATGTGGTATAATGAACACTACAGCAATAAAAAATAATGAGTTGGAGCTCTCCACTATTTGTTTCTTAGCAAAGGAAAGGCTGACATTTGTAGGTCTCTTCCCCTTTTACCTCTTCTGGCCTATGACCTTCTGAAGTTTAGCAACATGATCCATTTTTAAAAAACAAAAGCATAACAATTAAAATCAATTAACAAGCAAAAGAGTTATTCATATAAACATAAATTACCCTCAGTAAGGCCCTTGTTGACTGGAATGCACACACTCTCCACATCCCTTTAACAATCATTCACAAGCTCAACAATTTCTACCCTCTTTACCTTCTATACGGGTGTTGGCTCAAAAACTCCATCAGGCTCTAACTCTACAACCTCAACAAGTCAACCCTTCTGGTGAGCTTCAAATTTATTGGTTTTCATAGCTCTAATATTAACTGCAACCATAACAACAATCACAAACAAATAATATAAATCAACAACCATAATGATAACAGATACAATAGTTCAACGAGTAACTTACGTCTTTTACCTTAAAAAAAGCCTTTACATTTTTACCTTTGGATGTATCACTTTTTTTGGCTTTTTCTTCATCCAAAACCCTTTGGATAATAACAACCAAAGTCTGATCTTCTCTAGGGATGATTCAATAGTCACAAATATTTTATGGCATGGCTAGTTCGTTGTAAAAGATTTTGGCTTCCTTTAGCACACGTACTTATCTGGCCTCATCTTTTCCCAACTCAAAGGTATGGCATGGCCAGTTCATTGTAAAAGATTTTGGCTTCTTTCAGCACACGTACTTGTTTAGCCTTATCTTCTCATAGCTCAGAAGTCTTCTTGGTTAGTGGATTGACATAAGACCACCTAACCTTTTAAGGGAATCTCACACTCGGCATTTTGGTATATAGCACCATATAACTATTAAATGCAAAGTGGTTGTCGGACAACAGCTTAATTTGGATATTTTGCAAGTGCATAGGCTGTATAAGTAATAATAAAAGCTAAAAAACCTAGATGTCAATCCCATGAGGAATAGTTAAATAGATTCCTGACCTAAATACCTATTATCCTTATACCCTATCTAAAGTTGGTTCAATCAAATAAAAGAAAACATGACATTTAACTAACTAAAAAAAATAAAATCGAACAATGCATTAAACATGAATGTAGTAAAATGTAAACTTGCATTATGTAAAGTAATTAAAGTAAAAAATTGTGCAAAAACAGTAGCTAAAATAGAATGAAATGAACTAAACATGAATTAAAATGTAATTCTAATATAAGAATTGAAAATGGCAAGTACAAGGAACTAGTAAAACAATGGCTAAAGAAGTGTAACCAACTTAACTACAACAACAGAACATAAACCAACCTCACTAACTCCAACTACCAACTCAAGAAACTATTAGAAAAATCTTTAAATTTGAGCTAAACAAATTGAAATTTATACTAACAGAATATGAATTGAAGATTCCAAACATAATGGAAATGAAAATAAAGCAACAAGATCACAAATCTAAAAGAACTAGCAAAACCAAAATCTAAATGCAAAACTTGAAATAAAAAATTTAGCAAACTAAAACTAGATCTAATTTACATCAAATGGAATGGAATCAAATTTAAAATTGCAAAAATAATGAATGAACTAGAATAGAAATAAAATTATAGTACAATTAATCAAAGGAAATTGCAAAACCTAGACAAGAATTTGAAAACCGAAAGTGCATTCAAATTCTAGAAACTACCTAACTTTGGAAGAAAATTTAGATATACAATTTTCTAGAGAGAATGAACTCAAACTGAGCTAGCATAACCTAGATCTACAAGTTTATAACATGAATCAACAATTAAATTGCATCAAACACTTAAAATTCAAACTCATTGAACTAAATTTCAAAACAAGTGTAAAAACTAAAAAAACAAAGCATTTACAAAGAAAACGATCCAAACAGCATGTAAAAACATAAATTTAATTGCAATCAAATGAGAATTAATAGGAAAATACATAAATTAAAGTGTGCAAAATGCAAGAGTTGTAAACCAAATGCCAAGATAGAGATAAGATCATTGTTATGCTATCACTCATGCAAAATCCAACTCTATCACTAAGTTCAGCCGAAATTTTAAAGCTTGGTCTAGAATTTTATAGATCAAATTTGAAGCTAATTTTTTTCAAATTTGAAGATCTATGATTAGGAATCTAAGGAAAAAAGTTGGCTCAAAACAAGCTAGATTTCATTAAGAAATCATGATTGCAAGGAGGTCAAAATCATGAGTTGAAAAATAGATTTGATGTTCATGTGAAATCAATGAAAATCGAATATGAGAATGTGAAAATCTGAAATTTTCATTAAGAAAATCTAAAAGTGCATTGAATATTAATACAATAAGTTAAATTTGCATAGAAAGTAAAAGAAAATTGGCTGCCAAACAACCCTATTTGGAAAACAAGAAAATAAAAGTGCAAAAGAAAGTAAATGTAAAAAAATTAAAACTAAAATCTAAAAATCTATCTAATTCTCCTCCTTTGGCTGACCTTTTTCCCTTTATTTATTGGTAAATGAGAGTAGCCATAACTCCTAAAATTTTAGCAAAAATATCTAAGTGTTACTAATCTTTTAAATCATTCTTTTATTTTCCTACATGGCTTTTGCTTCTTTGTTTTGCTTTTTTAGCTCTCCTTGTTTTCAAGCTCTTTTATCAAGATCCTTTGCACTCCAATAAGTCAAAACTATGACCAATGGGAGACCTTTAAACAAGCAACTCAGTAACTCCATTTAGTCTTTTTTGAATCACCAAGAGTGGCACCAAGGTGCATTAATCATGTGATGTTTGTATCCATGGCACACTTATACTCTAGCAACTTCATTTTTGGTGCCCAATACAACATTTGTTTTTGTTTTGCTGCCAAAATTCAAGTCATTAAGTAAAAAAAATATGCAATATAATCCTTAAAAAAATTCTAGAAAATTATTAATTCAAAAATAGCTTTCAACTTCCTAATGTAACTATTACATTTCAAGTATGTATAATGATACTTAAAAAGCGATAATGTAATATTGAGCTAAGGAAGACAATTCCAAATAAGAATTATGAGAATTGAGACTTGAAATAAGGTTTCATGAACTTCATTTAAGCTTAAAAAAAATCATAAAAGAAAGGGTTAAGAAGAACTCCCCTAAATGGCAAGATAAAACAATCACACTAGTTATGACCTTTTTCAACTTTTACCACCATAAATCTTTCAAAATAAATCCAAATATTCCAAAATTCTTTATTTTTTATATTTTCTCCTACACATGAGACAATTATGTATTTAGGGGTATTTTTGCCAAAATTCTTAAGGATCAAGTTAAAAAAAAAAAAAGAATTTACACTAAAAATGAGTAAAAAATACTAAAATTTTAATGTAATCATAATTCCACTATATAGGACTTGCCCTACGCTTTGAGGTAGTAGAGCTAGCCCCTAATCTACTATAGCATATACAAAGTCAAAATTACATTCACCAAGGGGACCTACCCATTTATCTTATAGTAAATGAGGTAGGTCATTAAAATTGCCCAAGTAATTGATACAAGTTGACTTGCTACAACATTGAAGGTGTCCAAAAACAGATGAAAAATTGGGTTCAAGGGATGATGGAACCTTTGCTTGAAGTTATGTAGGTAAATTCTACCATTCTCTCAAACTCTCTCATCTGGTTGATGGTAAACCTTAGAGAAGGCGATGAAACCTTGTATATAGGATCTTGTGGGTTAAAGAGCATACAATCCAACACTAGCTCCACCATGGACCGGTTGGTGTGATAAGAATATTTGTCTGGTGGCCACGAACCTAGAGCTAAATCTTTGGGCTCTTTTACAATAACCCCCTTCCCCTTATCCTTCTTTCTTTTCCCTTTTTCAGTAATAGGAATAGTCATTTTAGCCAAAGAGGCCTTGACTTCCTTGATAAAAATACCATACCCATGGGCCCCATTACCTTGGCTAGATTGATTACTATGACCCCTTCCCTAAACCCCCTCCACCTTACCTTGGGACCTATCAACACCTTCCCACTTATCACAGCCACCAGTGTTGGTGGTTGATGCCTTACTTTCCTCATTACTAGAAATAACTATTCTCTTTTTTGGTGCCTTTGATTCCCCTCTCTTACAAATACTCAAACAAAAAAGCAAAAAATAGAAATAAAAATGCTTACCCACATAAAATTTTTGGAAGAAAAGCTTTGAAAGTTGCAGAAAACAAAAGGCAAAAGTAGGAAATAATACTCTCAAAAACAAATAAGCAAAGGTGAAGTCTAAAATTCCTAAGTCCCTTTTTTTTTACATTGAGCCAAACAACATGAGTGAAATGGCACCTATTTAGAATATTTCAAATATTAAATTACACCTTTGAAACAGCACTTGTTTAAACCATTTCATTTGGTTCATGAATGGTAAAAAATTAATCCCCTTTTAAAAAACCCTTCAATTACCCCTTTTTAAAATTAAAAACATACATTCCCCCTTAACATAGAAACTTTTCAAAAATCACACCTAATAATTACATATGATAGCCCTATAATCCCAATGTAACATGTAGCCTAACCAACCATAACATGTAAAAACATGGGCTCGTGCCATACGCTACCTCAATTGAAACTCTCCACTCACATGCGCTCCACATGCAAGTCTCAGAATTTCACACAAAGTTTTTTCTATGTCATCACGTACAACTCTTTGTGACTTAACCAAACCCACAACTCACCACAACATTTTCCTTTCGCTTTAGAATGACATATTATCACCTAGACTCATTGAGACCACACGTCTTACCTCACTGTGACACCAGTGCAAAACCATCCACCAACAATGCTTTTCTCGCCTAAACAATGACATGTCACCACAGTCAACTCGCGAAGCTAGAGTCACCTCATCGCCTAAAGATATCTCTTTTCAGCCTTTGGATAACGATCTGAGGACAATCACTTTTTTATCTCCTTTAGACCTATAGGGCAATTGTCACACCATTTACCTAGTCAAAGCTTGGTCAACACGATCAAACCTCTGGGTCACTCAGATAGTGCACACCGAAATTACCATATTATCAGTACCCAAATAAACGACTCTCTCTTAGCTAAGAAAAGGATTCGCTTAATGTCCCTAATGATGTCCTATCAAGACATCATATCAGAACTAAACATTTTAGCCCTAACTTGCCTGTGATCATTAAATGCAACATATGCCTATCTAGAATCATTAAATGTGACTCGTAGCCACCCACGTGGATCCTTATCGAGCCCAATGTATATTTCACATCAACTGTCAACTATCTTAGTCAGGTCACTACCCCTTGTCCATATACAACATAAAGATAAGTCACAGGTATGTAGGACAATACAAAAACTTCACATTTAAGTAATTTCCCTCTATTGTAGCTTCCTACACATATCTCACCTCCTTCCACAAATTTTCTCATATATTTCATTGACTTGAGTGTTAGAGTGCACCTAAAGAAATAATTCCAGCACCCTCTGATTGTGCTTTTTGGCTACAGGTTTAAGCCATACAGTCTTCAACAACCTCACACCAGCTCACTCAAGCTAAGGCATAAAAAAAATACCCTCAACATGATCATATTAGTACATTTTGATTAAAAAAAGGGAAAGGAAAAGAAAATGTAAATCTCCAAAATTTGCTTTCGGTAAGCAGCAGTTATCTCTTTGCGGAGCCGCCAATGTTGTGTCAGAAGATGGCTTTCACCAAATAGTTTGTTGCGCTTTCATCTATATGTCTCTTCCTCTTTTTAGTAGGGTCTATTGGTTATGTTTTCTTCTGTTCCAAAGCAATGTGATGCTACTATTTGGGATTAAAAAAATTCCAAGTTGATATATTTGACGTTTTCTGGAAATTATTTTAATGCACTTAGTTCTCATGATTTTGTTGCCTTAGAAGAATTATTTTAATGAACCATAGTGTATGTGGCAATTTGTGTTTAATTGCGTACCTAACATGTTAGTATGAGATTGTATGAGCCTACATCTGATTCTAAGGGTGACTTCCTGAACTTCCAGCAAAAGGGAAAGGACATCTGTTCCGGTAATAGTTGTAAGGTTGGATTTGATTCCCGCTGCCCCGTGAAGGGTTTTTTTTTTTTTTAGGCCGCAACTTGAGAATAGAAAGGGTACAGGTTTAGATTTGAATTTTAATTCTGCTGGATCCCAATTTTTTAAGAGTGATTGCAGATCAACTAAACTAAACTCCTAGTTTTCAATTTCTTTATGATACTTGTGGTTGCTATAGATATGTTTTGCATATTGTTTCTTCTTACATCGGCGATTTTACTTAAATTATTTTTGGCAAGAGCTGTTATTATTTAATTATGCTATAGACCGAAGGGACAAGGTTTCATACTTTCTAATGAAGAAATTTTTTTAGAAAGCAGGACTAGGAACATACCAGCTTTGTGGATTTTGGACTACAACCATTACTATACTAGTGTTAGGCTGAGTTTTACAATTTTTTATATATTTATTGTTACCAGAGATGTTCACACTTGTTAGTCACCCAGCTACATACAGGTAGACAAAGTATGTCTTCTTTTCTTTTGATTTTGCAAAGTCAAGAGTGCATGGATGGGCAATGAGTTGCATCTAACTGCAATATACGATTAAGAGCACCCCGAAAATAGCTTTATTGTTATCATTATGCAGTTTTGTAACGTTAATATGTTTGTATGCTTGTTGCAGGAGCTGTCGGACATAGGCCTACACCATTGCATAATGTGATGCCAATGCAATTGCATAACACCTTGCCAATAATGTTTACAAATGTTGCTTCAGCACATTTTCATAACGTGGCTACACATTGGCATTACAACTGCCCGGGACTAAAAACTGGTTTTAACAATGACTTTTAGCCTTATTGACCTTATTTTTCCTTTCCAAGGACAATTATACACTACTTGGTTTGGGAAGATGGAAAGGGATTAGAGAATGTCTGGATTAATCTCGTTTGGGAGGGTTTTTCTAAAACTCAACTTCTTTCATTTGCTAGCTATAGGTTCTGATCATTCAGCAATCTTGTTGGGGTAGGAAAGCTGAAATGAGATTCAAGTTTGAGGGTCTTCTGGTCTTCTGGCAGAAACTGGAGTAGTGTGAAGATATTATAAAGGAAATGGTTCTCAAAAACTGAAAGAAAAATTAACATTAGTTCATCTGCACAGCATGAGTAATGATGGACCATGAAGCAACGACTGCCACCAAGACTGAAGCAATGGAAGATGAATTTTATGGCCTGGTAGGAGTACTTACGCCTTGTTCCATCCCATACCCAAATACATTATGGTTGAATGTTGAAATAAATGGTGTAAGATTCATCTCTGAAGTTCTGTAATGGTACCATAAGAAAATTCCTCCTTGCCCCTTTTGCAACAAAGCTGATGCGATGATATTCACTTATTCCCTTGTTCATGACAAAGCTGATCGCCTGATTGAATCCAGCCTCAGATGATGCTGAATTGCAGCCGAGCTTCATGTTAACACTAGAACTATAGTTTGCACCACTATATACATAGCACCCCTTTAGGCTTAATGATTCCAAGGACACACTATCATCCTTTCCATCCAATCCAGCAACTAAACGAAAACTAGAAGTTGCCTCATCATTAGGAGAATCAGTTACCGCAAGGTTATTTTCAGTTCCCTGATGCACTAAAACCATTCCTGGAAAATCAAAAGGCTCAAGCATGACTGTTTTACCAATGGCTTCTTCAATGGTTGAAATTTTTTCTGAAGTGTCATCAATGATGAGCCTGAACGTGGCATGAACAGCAGCATCAGAACCGGCTCTAGGGAGCTTCTCCATTCTGATTAATTGGTTTGAGTTGGTTAAGACAAAAGTTGAGTCACCAGACGCTTGGGAAAAAGTAACAAGATAATTGTTATATGCAGCAGGAACAGGCACTATCCAGTCTGCAACTGAAGCAGTTGAATCAGTTTTTATGTCCCAGTCACCACTGCTATAACCACTAAGGAGGTAAGGACCATAGAGTATTGCCTGAACAGAAGCATATTCAGGGCGATCATCTGAAATTTTATTAAAAGAAAAAAGTTAAGTGCTACATTAATGATTATTTTGCAGATTACAGAAACATATACCAAGGAAAACACACTTTTTCGCATGTACAGGGAATTGGAAATTTATCATCCAAGAAAGATACCTTTAATTGGCTCTGTTCTCAGACTAATTGGCCACTGAATGGTTAATTTATCCCCGGCAGTCCATTTTACAGATAAGAAGCTACCTGCATTGAAATGCAATTCAAATTGTACCCTCATTATTTATATAACATTAAAAGAGAGCATTTGAAAAGAATCTGCATGTTTGAGAACTGACAACCTTCTTAGAAATTAAGAGCAGAAAATTATGATCATATTTCACACCTGAAGGGGGTAGGTCTAGATTCTGAGAATTTAATGTTGCATTGGCACCTACCAACTGCGTCCAGATTGGAATCCTCAAATTCAAGGTAGATGATTGCCCTGCTCCCTATACAAATCAGATTCTCAAAATCTTTCCACGTTTCCTTCAAATATAACTAATTAAGTATAATATTAGGTGCACCCCTGATGAACTGAAAAGTAAGTAAGAACTTGCATGGAGTTGGGAACAATACAAGGAAAATAGGGTCCTGGATACAATTTTCATTTTGGCTTCAACTAAGAAAATTAAGAGTGGAAATAAAGAAGAAGAAGAAGAGTAGAAGCGCAAATGGACTTCTATTTTAGTAAAACAGGCACGGGCCAATAACAGACAGAACTGGTGAAGAGAACTATCATCTGGTTCCATTTTATGGTTTGAATTCTATAAAGGATATTAACATGACTAGATATTGTGTTAAAAACTTAAAAGTCATAGCTTCCAATGTACAAGAACTACTTCTGTTCATCTTGATAATCACGTAATGCCACTCAAAGAAACAACTAGTTGAAACTTCAGAACCCCACTATAAAAGGTTAACATAGAAAAAAAAAGTATAAAAACAGAAAGAAAGGAATTTAGCAATCTATGCTTTTTCTTTCAATTTTTTTTTTTCTTTAATGGGTCAAGCTTTTGCTCTACCATGTGAAGTCTTACTCATATGTACCAAAGATAATAAATAATAAAGTCAAACGTAGAAGACAGGGGCCATGTTTAATCGTGACATTTTGCAAGTTTCTTGTATCAGTAAATATAATGGCATAAAAGTGAATATATATATGCAATGAAGCCCTGCTTGGACCATAAAATAAATTAGTTGCTTCAAGTACCTCTTTCAAAGAGGAAGTCAATGTCACACGAAGGTAAGGATCCCAAGATACAACAGGATCAACATTCTGCTTGAGCACAATTTTTCCTGATTTCCAATCAAGTGTGCTTGAAATATACTGAATGATGTAAAGACTAGGAATACTCCCTTCCTCTTCAAAATATATAGAATCTCCTAACTTGGAAAATGATTCAATTCCTGCAGAGAGAGCAAGAAGGAACACCATTAAATGATGGGAAGAACTGGAAATATCACTTCTACAGCCATGAGGGTTGGAGAAAGGTTTATTGCGGTTAATTCATCATGAAAGGGATAGTTATATGGGCAATGATCCCCAACCTGTACCATAGCAGCACCAAAAAGAATCAAATGGTGTTCCCCATTTGTGGTAGCTTACGGCCTTAGAGACCCCCCGACCTTGTGGTAGCATGTAAATCATTACTCCAGGCTCTGTTCCCCTTTGGATGCCTAGTACACCATTTGTGAGGGCGCGCTCGTAGTAATCTGCATATGCAACTTCTTTGGTCCATCTAAATAGGTTGCGAGAGACCTAAAACCGCCACAAAAATGTGATTCATTTCTGATAGGAAGAAAAGGAACAGAGATGCAACACAATTGACAGATAAAAATCACCTCTCACTAGCTAAATAGAATTTCTTCTTTAAAAAAAGAAAAAAAAAAACTCAAAAGAAGGAGAAAGAGAGAGAAAAGGACACGTCATAACTTATAAGGATATTCCCTGCACAAAAAAATTGTTTTAATATTGCCAGTCACCAAAGAGCATCCAGTATTAAAATTAATAAGTTCAGGCATGAACTTCAAGGATTGAACAGCAATGGACATACCTTCAGCATGTTATATGTTGTGCAGGATTCTTCATTCTCTGTCTCTAAAGTGCTTGCCAATCGTTTTGGATCTGACCTTCTCATAGGCAAATGCAATGAACCACAACAGGATAGGACCAGCAATGAAAGGAACAAAAGTAATTAGATAAGCTTCAGACCATTGTTCTAAACAGCACATTAGGAGAGCACATTGAAACTAAGTAGGAGGAAAAGATTATTTGATAACAAAAAAGTAACTTAAATCTTGAAAATGGCAAAGTTAGTACCAGAACTCGCCGACTGAGGTTCCTCCTGTTGCATAGCTATGAGAAGAATTAACAATGTCCATAAAGAATGTTGCTATTGTCTGGCATTACAAAATTAAAAATAAAGAAATTAAAATGCTATAAAGAAGTAGCACCATTTAATTGAGAACCCCTAAACCATGGAAAAAGAAATCTCAACAATAATTATGCAAGCTTTCATAACACACTAAGAAAATGACATATCAAGCAGCAGTCAGAAATCAGCATGGTAAGGGCAGAAATGGTGGCATATTCCACTTTAGCTATGTTTGAGGAATTCGTTCTGAATTGGATGACTTAATACAGCACTGAAACCACGTTTTTAGCTGCCTATTACTGTTCAGTGTTTGTTTTCTGTCAATCTCTTCTTTTCGTAACCCATATGATAGATCCATCTGTCTGAAGTATTCCATTGGGTTAAGTTAGGGATTCATAGTGGCCTTGTATTCATGTTGGGCTACCCACTCCAACTATCTCCAATTAATTTGAGGTTGAATGCCTTTATAGAGAAGGGATACAAATGGGCACTGTACTTCGAATGGAATAAATGTACATCAAGCAATTTACCTTATAAAGTGGATCACCAGTCACTTCATACCGCATTTGAGATCCAATAACAACAGGAATGTGCGTATTGGCATGGAAGCTTGATATATCATCAGCCTACAAGAAAAATAAATAAAGTTGTCAGAAAAACCAGGAACTAATAGTACACAGTAACAAAAAGAATATTTGTCTCATTACCTTCTTTCTGCTTTCTTCATACAACAAAAGCCTACTTCTTTGATAAACCAGAAACCACTAACCACCTCTGTAGCTCTGCCTTACCCGAGGATTCATAATCTATATATTTTTTATGCCCAGAAACTAAAGCTCTCATAAATTCATTATTCAAAGTCTAGGTCATCTGGAATATATTTTTTCTGCAACATAAGAATTTAATATGTTCTACCTGGAATAACCTTCTGTACTTGACTTTAGATCAATTTTCTGGTCAAAACTTTCATCTCAAATTTCAAAATATTCTCATTTTTTTTCTTTGAACACACCTAGATATATTTTTACAGAAGTCAAGAAAATTTCACCTAACACTTCAAAACTGAAGCTCCACAAGATTGATGAGTTCTCAATGGTTTAGAAACGAATAACAGCATATTGTCAATTTGGTTTGGGCTAATATTTATCAGTCTGAAGGACACATACAAAGCCAGCAGATTGATCATAAAAATCAAGAGTTTTTGAACGAAAGTAATCTTGAAAGTTACCTGAACTGCAAGCAATCCTAGAAAACAAGGTTTGTCAAAAAGGTGAGCCAACAACAAATGCTTTGGATCTTCCTGTACAAAGTAACACAAAAAACTCATCAAATAAAATTCAAAATTTAATCTAAGAACCCTGCAACTAGACTGAGAGAGACAGTGGTAAGAATGCTGCCAGCTTTACAAGTCTAAATGCTAGGTAACAAAATTTACAGCTTAGAAAAACCAACACATCAATCATACTAGGCAATTTCTTGCCATAACGGTGCTACCTCTTTCAATTATAGCTTGGATTAGTTTGATAGAGACACAAATAGCTGACAGAGTGACTGGTTACATCATGCCATGAACATTCACAGGCTTGCTTCTCATTAAGCATTGCAAGTCCAATAGACTTTCCAATGTTATTTGCAACTGTTGGAGGAAGAAACTAGTCCATTATTGTGTGTGATTGTCAAACCTATTGCCAGAGTATGTGCAGGTGAACATCACTAGAAAGCATGATATGATATCCACAACTAAACTCATATTTCCTGTATAAATGAAAGTACCAGATGTCTTACACATCTGGCTATGCAAGAAAGCAAGAATCCAAGTAGAAGCTAAAGGAATTATATGAAAAAATTTACCCACCGTTATGGCAAACAACCTGTAGAGAACATCATTCATACCACCAGTTTCTTCATTAAGTGACAGCCAATGTCTCTCCACACTGTACTTTGTTATCACATTCTGAACACGATTATAAAAGTATTTGGCCATCCATCTTGTCATATCTAAAGCTTGAGCATTACTAGCAAATATATATTGATCCAAAAGACCTGCCAAGATCTGTGAAATAGATCAAGTTAGAAGTTATTATGCATCTCCTTAAAACAAAGCCACAGAACCAAAATCTACCTTATGAACGGTATAGTATGGAGCCCAGACAGGTTTTATTGCTTCAAAGCGATCAAAAAATTCAGATGGAAATGCAGAAAGATATCCTGTGCCCATTTTCTTCTGACAGGCAGATAATGCAGACACAACTGCCAACATCTTCTCTTTGAGAGTGTCATTGTGAGTGCTGGCCCACATCTGAGCTGTTGCACTCAAGTAATGCCCTTCAAGATTCAAAAGGCAATTTAACCATTATAAATTTACAACCAATGAAAACTGAAATTTCAAAAACTACAATAACAGTTGAGAGCTGTTCACTTGCTTCAAGCACATTAAACTTAATCAATACTTATGGATAAAACGAAAGTAAGATAGCAAAGGTATCTAAACATTTTCCAAAATAACGTGGCAGGAAACTTGAATAGAATCTATCCTCAACAGCTACAAAATGGAAGAGATCTAACTTCAGTCAGAACTGAAAAGTAAATATTACAAAGAGAAGTCCTCTCATAATACTGTAAAGCAAATTTACTCAAAAGCCTTCACTTGACCAACTG
The DNA here is from genome assembly GCF_047325235.1 of Durio zibethinus. Classification (NCBI taxonomy): domain Eukaryota; kingdom Viridiplantae; phylum Streptophyta; class Magnoliopsida; order Malvales; family Malvaceae; genus Durio; species Durio zibethinus. The sequence goes on along the minus strand of NC_143174.1, from coordinate 6,887,538 downwards.
AGCAATGCATTATATACCAAGACTAGCATCATAGACCAAACCTATTACTTTGATGTCAATAAAGATTTAATCTCACAAGGACTTATAAATGATTATATGACAACCAAAATCCACTTTTAAGGTCCCAACTTAGTGGTAATGACAGGAGACGGTTTGTACTTAAAATGATTTATCAGAGGAAGCATACTAGTGAAAGATATGAATGCAGAACATATCAGACTATTAAGCAAAATCCGAAACAAACAAAGCCGATTTTAGTATCATGAACTTTTTTGGCTGTAACAAATAGTGAAAGGTATGAATAGAGTACAAATCCTTTATTGAGCATGATCAAAGGCTAGAAAAAGGGTGCCAGTGATGTATAAATGAGAATTCTTGCCAGCCAAGATTGAGTTATCAGTTTAGAGAAGAGAAAAGAAAAAGAAAACATAAGAGAGAACTCTTAACAAGCCAAAACCTTACCTCCAAAAAGGAGGTCCCAAATTCAAATCCCCGATCCCCCAAGTTTACTCTTAAATCATAAATTCAAAAGTTACTGTATGGAAACCAGAAAAGGAGTCAACTTAAAGATCAGGATGAAGAATGGGATGATTAATGTGCCATTCATTCATTATACTATTAAAGGTTATAAAGGAACCTCTTCTAAATGAGCAAAAGGTAATAGAATTCATCATTCTGCATCAGAATAACAAAATCCAATAATAATTTGCAACGAAAGGCAGGAAAGCAGTATAATAAAAAATTTTTACAACAAAGAAATCGAACTAAAGCCATGATTACCAACAAAATGACCCCGGAGTTCAACATCTGGGGCCTCCCACCCTCCATATGGCTTCCCAGGTGTTGGCAATCCTGCGGTTTTCCTAAAACTCCAAACCATATTATCCACATCAAGCATCAATAAATACTCTAAGTTTGTCTGATGTGCTCGCCCGTGAATGGAATTCGAATCCAACCTGACATCATGCAATGAAACCTCCTTCAGAAAATCTCCAGCCAACTTGAAACTACGAGGATTCTTCATTTTCTTATACATCATTGACCAACTCAATTCATCTTCTTCTCTTAAAATTTTCCTTGGTAACAAATTAGACCAAGCAGAGTCATCAGTTGGGATCAAGTGGTAATGAGCAAACATCTCTTGCTTCCATGTTTCATTTTGTGATTTCAACAGTTCATAACGAACACTATGAGATGAAAGCTGAGTTGGACTGTTTGTACACTCCTTACTCACCACAATCCCACATAGTAAGAAAATAACAAACACTGGAAACAGAACAAAGCCCTCCATTTTTCTTACAATGAAAAGTTCAAAAACAGAAGAAAAACACCAAATCTTTGTGTCGAATTCAAGCAAAGATGATACAAAAACTCAAAAAGGAGTCACAGAAATTCTCTAAATTTAAGGAAAAGCCATGATCATTATCTAAAACCCAGAAAGGACAACCTTATACTTATTGATTTGGATATTCCCCACAAACCAAAAATCCTTAAAAAATATGAGAATAAAAAAAATTCTGACTTTATTAACAAATACCCAGAAAGCTAAAAAGAATTCAGAGAAGAACAAGAGTCCAAAAAAGGCAACAAAGACAAACTTCAAGCTAAAAAGATTAAAGACAAGAATTAGACTAGTAATAGTTTAAAGCATAAAGCAACAAGCAACCCTTTTCCCTGTATCTATACACAAAACCAAACAGAGCAAACGTTCGAGCATTTCAAGCAAAGCTCACAAAAAAATTATCTCGTGAAAGGTAAGAAAGGCTTTTTTTTCCTTGCAAAGTAAATAAAAATTTTTTTTTATATATAAATGAAAATTAAAGATATTTGCTAGGGAGGAGACCGAGAAGAATCGCGGATACTAAGTCATTTTCCAAGGGGTTTGGTTTGGTAGCTATGTTGTTGACTGAGGCGGAGAGAGATTATATTTACAATGAAAGAGAGAATCAAGAAGTAGAGGAACATGAGTGAAGCTGCCATCAAATCGGGCTTCATTACATAGATATTTTTAAGAATGAATTTTAATAAATTTAATATTTTAATTTTAATAATTTTTTATTTTTAAATTATGACTTTTTTTCGTGTTGTTGATTACTTTTTTAAGAAATAAAGGTTTTTTTTACGTAGAAAATTCATTGATTTATGAAACGATACTTTCGTCATGTACTACATAAGATATAATGGTACGACACTCATCAATCCATTGTATCTCCTTTGCTGTGATTGCATACTTTGCCAATCTGGATGCAGCTCTGTCCTAAAATATAAATTTATAAATTCATAATTAAGATTAATAAGAAGAGTCATTATTAATATTTTTTAATTAAATATGATTAATTATGTAATAAATATATTATTTTAAAAAAATTTTAAGTTTAATTAAGAGTTTTTAAAAGAATAAATTTTGATCTATTAATCAAATAGAGTTAAAAAATTTAGTTACATATAAAAAAAAGTTATAACACCTTTAAATATTCATCTAAAAAATAGTATTATTTTATTTTAAAACTATTTTAAAATTTTAATTCTAATGATCTTAAATTTTAATGTTGAATATTAAAAATAACTTTTAATATTTCTCCATCAATCTGATCAAATTCTTAAATATATTTTTTCACCTTAAAAATATTCAATAATCACATTTATTAAAAATATTTTCTCACCTTAAAAATATTTCTCTATCAATCTGATAAAATTCTTGAAGAGGTTCTGTTATAAAAAAAAAAGTTTAATCATTGTTTATTTTTATTTTTTATATTAAAAATATATCTAATTCAAGAATATTTTATCACCTTTAAAATATTTTAAGTATTCAAGAATATATCTTTAAAATATTTTAAGTATTCAAGAATATATCTTAAGAGTATTCAAATAATTCAAGAATATATCTTAAAAATATTTTACACCTTAAGAATATTAAAAAATCTCATTCCTTAAAAATATTTTCTCACCTTAAAAATATTTCTCTATCAATTTGGTAAAATTCTTGAAGAGGCTCCATCGTCAAAAAAATGTTAAATCATTTTTTATTTTTGTTTTTTATATTGAAAATATATTTAATTCATCCATCATTTGGGTTAAATTAGAAATATCTTCTCACCTAAAAATTTTTTAAATAATTATCCGTTTATGATTACTAAGAATTTCATTCTCGAATTTTATTTTTATTTTTATTTTATTTTATTTCTAAATTTTTCATCATTTTAGTCTATTTAAAAATATTTTTGTTAGTTTTTTTAATCTTTGGAAAGAAAATAATATAACAATTATTTTTTTTTAAGTTTCATTTAAATTATTTCATCATTTAGGATAAATTTAAAGAAATTTCTCACCTAAAAATTTTTTAGGAAATTTATCATTTGAAATTTTTAAGATTCTCATCCTTGGATAATTATCAAATATTTTCAACAAAAAATTTTTTTATTTGAAAAAAGAATACAATTACCTTTATTAAAATTTTATCTAAATTATTATACCATTTAGAACAAATTTAGAGAATTTTCTCATCTAGAGATTTTTTTTAAAAATTACCATTTGAAAATAATAAGAATTCATCATTGGGTAATTATTATTTAATTTCAAAATTAAAATTTTTTTATTTTTTTAAATTGAAAATAAATATAAATTATTATTATTATGGAAACTTTCTCTAAATTATTCCACCATTTAAAATAAATTTAGAAAAAACTTCTCACCTAAGAATTTTATAAAAATTTACCATTTGAAATTTCTAAAAGTTTCATTATTGGATAATTATTATTTATTTTCAAAAAAATATTTTATTTTGTTTTATATTTTTTTATTTTTTTAAAATTTAATCATGCAAAAATACTTAAAAAAATAAACAAATAAAATAAAATAATACAAAAACAGGAAAACGGCTTAGCTTGGCTAAAAAACTCGGCTCGCTTGTAGGCAATGGAAGTGGCTAAAATGGTGCAACTCACGGCTTGGGTCGGCTGGAGCCAAAGACAGGGACATGGGTCGAAAACGAGTCAAATACTCGAGTCTGGTCGACTTGAACAGAAACACGCAGATCCTAAGACTGTTTAACTTCTAAAATGATGTCATTTTTGGGTGGTATAAAAAGCAAGAATCCTTTTTTTTTCCAAAAATCTTCTCTTTTCCTTCTCTCTCTTCTTCTCTTTTCCTCTCTCTTTAAAAAATAATGAACATTGGTTTAATTTTTACCAGATTCTAAAAATTTATGTCAAAATTTGGATCGATTCATCGAACGTTCATCGAAGGCTCATCAGTTTCTAGAAAACTGACGTCAAAAACTAAGAAACTTGCCAAAATTTGGAAATCTCATCAGAAAGTCATCGAAATCTTCAAATATCGTCAAAAAATTCAACTGAAAATTGAAAATTTTCTAGAAAAATTTTTCAAACAAAATCTTCTTTTTAACCAAAAAATCTTTAAAAATTTTTATATTCTTTGGCTTTTTTTACATGTTTTTTTCTTTGATCTCTATGTACATTTTTTTGCTTTTTTATGTGTTTTTTGAAGCTTAATTAGATTCTGTATTTATAAGGTTCTGATCCAAAGAACCTTAATCCAGAAAAGATTTTGATTCCCTTTAAACCTTCCCTTCAGATTTTAAGTCCAACTCAACCTTTCCAATCCACACACATAGTTTCGTACAAACTCAACTACTGATTTTTTTTTCTTTTTATTATTTATTTTTTTAATTAACATAAAAAAGTAAAACTGTATATAGATTGTGGTATTTATAATTGCCCATTCTTTATGCATTTTTTGTGAACTAAGAATTATGTAAGAACGTAAACAATTCAATCAAGAATCAACTCGACACATTTTTCCTTTTTTTTTTCTCTTTTTTTTTTTTTTTTTGAGCATACTCAGACTTCTAGAATAACATAAAAACTCTTTTAAACAGAGATTTCACATCTTTTAAGAAATAAATAAAACTCTTATAAGTAGAGGCTTAATGACTTTGAAAAATAAATAAAGTTCTTCTAAGTAGAGGCTAAATAACTTTGAAAACTAAATAAATGTCCTCTAAGCTAAGACTCAGCAACTTTTGAAAAATAAATAAAGCTCATCTAAATAGATGCTCAACAACTTTGAAAAATAAATAAAGCTCTTCTAAACAAAGCTCAACAATTTTAGAAAAGTAAATAAAGCTCCTTTAATCAGAGGTTCAACTACTTTTTAAAAATAAAGAATACTCCTCTTAATAAAGGCTCAACGACTTTTAAAAAATAAATAAAGCTTTTCAACAGTTATGTCTAAAGGTCTTATAGATCATCAAAAGAAATTATAGGAGATTATACTTAGAGATCATACAAATCATTCCTAAAAGAGAAGAATGTTGCTTTAAGCAAAGGCTTCACAACTTTTATAACTATTTTTTCTTGAAACATAATTTTCCAATTATCAAATTCTTACCTTAAAGGTCTTTCTTTTTCAAATGAGAATTTAAACCTTTTTCATTAGAAAGTTTTCATATATATCTTCTTCATATGGTATCTTGAAATATCCTTGCTTTATGCACTAGACATTCTTAAATGCAATGCATACTATGCACTAAACATTCAAAAATGCAATGCAAGTCATGCAAATGTCAAGCTTTCCTCCAAAAGTTCAAAATTTATTGTCATGAAAATTTTCAATCATTCATTAAAGTCAAAACTTTGTAAAGAATGTCATGATAATGATGCAAATGCTTTCTTAATGATGTAAATATAACAGTTTAGATTTTCACAATACTATAGATGCCATATTCTAAATCACGATTCAAATATTTACTGCATGCTGCAAGTGTATAACCATACCAAATTACATACATGTATTGTTCAAACTACAATGCAAATGTAATGCATGTAATGCAGATGTCACTAATATTAATGTCATGAAATTGTAACTAATTGTGGTAATATGGTTCTTAAAACTCCACTATCTCTCATTCCCTTTTTAGCTTCTCAACACTAGCCATTTTAGAATAAATTCTCTCAATTGACCTACATTATTTTCATTATTTGATCACAACTCACAAGCTTCTCAACACTAGCAATTTTAGAACAAATTTTGTCCATTGATCTACATTATTTTCATCACTTGATCACAACTCATAGGTTTCTCAGCACTAACAATTTCAAAATAAATTTCATCCACTGATCTACATTATTTTAATCACTTGATCACAACTCACAAGTTATGTCAATACTCGTAATTTTTGAATAAATTTCATCCACTAATTCACACTATTTTCATCACTTGATCACAACTCATAGGTTATGTTAATCAATCCATTACCATATTCATCACTTGATCAGGTTATGTGTCCTTTCAAATCATCTTTTAGGTTTCTACCATTTTTCCCCATCATCCTAGATTTCTTTTCAAAGGAATGTAAGAATCTTTTATGAACATTATCATTCATTCATTATTATTTCAATTCTTAACAAATATAATGCAATCAGACACTTTCTCGATTTATTCTAGGGATGTAAAAATACGAGAATACAAGATGAATTGAGAGAAAGGTAATCAATACAAGAATGAGTCAAAAACAAAAATAAATGGGCAAAGGAACAAATTCAAAGTATATCACTAAGGATGGTATTGAATGTTACCACAATGTCCAAACAATAAATACTTAGACAATTCTTAATATTAATCTAGAATTCTTTTTCAAAAATTCATTTTCTTGATTTTCAAAATCATTTTGAGCTCATTGAACATTAACCCAGCTTTAAAGGATCTTCAAATGTCTTTGATCTTCCATATATTTAAATTGCCTATCCAACTCTCAACTCAAATATTTTTAACCAAAATTGCCCTTTCGAGTTTTTAATTTAAGTCTTACTTTTTTTTCTTTTACATTTTTTTCATTTTTTATTTTTCATTTTTTCACTTTTTTTTCATTTTTTTCATTTTTCTCATTTTTTTTCATCTCCCACACATCAATCTCTAAAATAACATAACATGATTCCATTGTTCCATTATAAGAATGCTTTAGCCCAACATATGATCATTTAATTCGAGCATTTACATTTGATCAAAATAGACTTTTAAAGGTTATAATGTAGGTTATGGTGAGGGATCATGAAATAAATGGATAAAATAGGCTCAAAACATATATTTCAAAGGTTTAAAACCAAAGAATCATTTCTCATCATTTTATGCAACTTGGCATTTTGCCCCATTCCACATTATTTCACTATTTTTTTTCTTTTTCCATTCATCTTGTTCCTCATAAAAGGATTCTCATTACTTTGTCCCAACTTATTTGTGACATTTTCTTTTTTTTACTATTTATCTTTGAAGCCTTTTATGATCTTTTACTTTTTTTCTTTTTCAAGTACTTTTTTCTCAAATTTATCTCTCAGTATGGAGGGTGATCTTTAGTTGAGGTTCTTTAAAAAAAATCATAATAGGCTTAAAAAGGGTAGTAATTGATGGTTTTACGAATGGTAAAAGAAATATAGCTATTTTTCATCTCAAACATGAATGCTTTCTTTGAAAATCATCTATTGAACAAAAATAAATTCATTGATCTTTATAAAAGGACTACATAGCTTCAAAACATATCTATTTCATATCTACTAGCAGCTTGCTTCTTTTGCTCAAATAGTCTCCAAAGATTGAACTTTATCAATATGAATGAGTTTTCAAAATTAAATCCTAAAATTATTGTTATCCTTGTCTAAATATTCATCATTTAAAAATTGAGAATGAGAATAAAAAGATATAACAAAGCATAGAATAGTGGTTTGGATGAAAGAGAAAATATAATAAAATGCATCAACTTTTTTATTATTAAAATGATTAAAAATAAAATCTTATTGCATAAAAAAATTCTAACACTACTCTAAAAGAAATCTCAAAATGACACGCAACTTTCAAATAGCCTTAACACCTTTGTCCTTTTTTAAATTATGCTCCATGTGATCAGGTGAAGAGTTTTTATTGACATCTGGCCCCCTTGATTCGTTGAAGCTCACCAAGCCTTTCTAAATCAAACTCGTTCTTAATCTCCACTTAGAGCATTGACATTGTGATTGGACAATGGATTACCACAAACATTAGGTGTTTGTTATTATTTCTATATCAAAGTTTATCATTTCATCATTGATTAATCATTGCACTTTATGCTTTAGGACAATGCAATTTTTAGTGGAATGACCAGCAATTCCATAATGAGAGTCACAGTGAGCTGTAAGATTATACCACTTAGGATAAGATGGCTTGAGCAGCTCTAAATGACTGGGGCAATCAAGTGGTTGTTATAGAGTTTTCGATATAATTTCATATAAGTCATAGGGATTGGATTAAATAAAGATTTTTCTCAAGTAGTTTATAACTTTAGTGAACCACTTGTTGGGCTAGCAAGATAAGTTTAAAGTCTTACGAGAGGTTGAATGTTAGGACTATACATGATAGTTTAGGGTCTGAAAGCAGGTTAATATGTTAGTGGGTAATATGGCTGTGGGGTAGGCTAATATGGGTAGGGTGAGGTATTATTCACTGCAGGGTAGTATGTAGAATAACCTTGTAGTAAATAAGGTTGATAACCCTTAAACTATTGTTTATCAAAGCTTACTGCTTGAGCTTCAATCTCTTTTTGCTTTGGTGCCTTCTTGATGAAAGTTTCTCTTTCTTCCAACTTGCTATGCTTAATGGCATTTTTAATGATTTTACTTGAGATCACCATGTCGATAAATTTTTTTTTTGCATTACCTATCATTTTCTCATAATAAGAAGATTTCAAAATGCTGACAAACAATATTATGATCTCTTTTTTAGTTAGATGAGACTGAACTTAAGTAGCTATGCCCTTACACCTTTGGGTATACTCATTGAATGATTCAATTGCTTTTTTTTCGATAGTTTACAAAAACAAAACAATTAAGGGCTAGATCTATGATGTGCCAATACTGACTGATAAAGTTACAAGCCATATCACTCCAAGACTAAATGCAGGTCCTATCTAGTTAAATATATCATCTAACAACAGAGTTAGTAAGGTTATATTAGAATATATACATTAATACCTTTTCATTATTAGCATAGGTAGTCATTTTTTGAATAGTACATGATAATGTAGGTCTTTGGGCACTTTGTATTATCATATTTCTTAAATTTTGGTACCTTGAACTTTGGAAGAATAAAGACATATGGGATTAAATAGAGCCCAGCAATATCCATAGAACCATAAAAATCAATTCTTTCGACTACTCGTAACCTTTCTTCGAGCATATACATCTTTCTATCATCTATTAAGTCTCCTAATAACTTGTTCTTTTTTGGTTTTAATTTTTTTTCCTTTAGATAATTCAGATCAAGGACTTGGACTGGTTTTACTACCTTCTTAGTAAAGACATGATTTATATAGCTTTAATAATGCACTGAATTTGAAGCTAATGGCATTCTAAGGTATGTGTACCTTATAGAGTATGTGAACTACTATAGTGGTGCCTTTTATATGGACTGGGCTTGATGCAGCTTATAACCAAGAGGGTATAGAGGGTTAGTTACCTCTTATGATGGATGGTCCTATTGACTAGTATTTTGTTTTACATTTTTCTCTTATTTAATTTGTTCCAAGTATCTAGAATCTTATTCAACTTCCCTTCAAGCTTTTTTTAAGCTCTCTTTATCTTTTCAAGATAATTAAAATTTTCTTATTCCATTTGTTTTACTTGAGCTCTTGTATTGTATTAGTGAGTTGATTATGTGGGATTCTTGCTTGATGGAGTTATCCTTCAACCTTGAGTACCACAATTATGTCATTATTAGAAATGCTATGCTTTATGTTTTGGCATTTGAATGCATGAATGCAATGTACATTTTCATGGATAAGATCTAATATGTGGCAAATATTCCCTATATGACAATAATGCAAGTGACAATATTAAACATGACCATGAAAATGATGCATATAATTAAATGATGATGCAAATGCACAAAGTAAAAAAAAATGGTTAGATCACAAACTGTTCCTTCTTATGTCCTAATTTCAGGATACATCTATCAATAAGTAAGAATGGCTCTATCTTAAAGCTGGCCTTTTAAGTGTAAATTATATGCAGGGTTGAGTAATTTTGACTACTAATGGTTCCAAAATTGTTCCTTATATAATTGTCCATCATAGACTAGTAAGGCATTCCAATCCTCACCCATCATAGGCTACTAACGAAAATGATTCAATTTGAGTGAGAGTATTTCACTAGTCATTATGGAGATTATCATCTCATAAGAGCGTAGTTACTTTACTCGCTCCTAAGAGAGATAAACTTGGGTATAGAACTTATGTAATACAAATGCATGTGATAGTATGTGTGAAGGAACATAAAAGTTTCAACCTCATAAATCAAATGAGAGACAAAAAGAAAAAACATTAATAAACAAATAATAGAATCTTTACATTTTAAAAGCATTAGATCAAAGGATAGGATAAATTTAAAATTTATGACCTAACTTTTTATTGCGTCCCCAGTGGAGTCTCCAAACTATCATAACATATAAATCTACAAATCTATAACTAGACTTAATAAGAGGAGTCGCCACTAATCTTTTTTAACTAGGTATGATTGGTCACCTAATAAATCTATCCTTTTAAGAAACTCCTTAGCTTGACTAAGGGTTTCTAAAAGAATGGATTCAGATTTCTAATCAGAATAGGGTTTAAGAGTTCAGTTACATATGAGAAATGTTATAGCACTCCCACATGCCTATCCAAATGATGGTACCATTTTACTTTAAAATTATCCTAAAGTCTTGATTCTAATGGTCTTATATTTTAATGTTGAATATTAGAAATAACTTTTAAAATTTCTTCATCAATCTAGCATAATTCCTAAAAATATTTTCTCACCTTTAAAGTATTTAAGAATCGCATTTGTTTTTTTGAAGAGGCTCCATCGTTAGAAAAATGTTTAATCATTTTTTATTTTTATTTTTTATATTGAAAATATATCTAATTCATCTACCATTTAAGCAAAATTAGAATATTTTCTCACCTAAAAATTTCGTAGATAATCATCTATTTATGATTACTGAGAATTTTATCCTTGGAATTTATTTTTATATTTTATTTTATTTTATTTCTAAATTTTTCATAATTTGGGTCTATTTAGAAATTTTCTTTTTATAAGTTTTATTTTTAAATTTTTCACCATTTGGCTCTATTTAGAAAAAAAAAACTTTTGTTAGTTTCTTAATTTTTGGAAAGAAAATAATATGACAATTTTTTTTTAAAGTTTCATTTAAATTCTTCCACAATTTGGAACAAATTTAAAGAATTTCTCACCTAAAGATTTCTTAGAAAATTTGCCATTTGTAATTTTTAAGATTTTTATCATTAGATAATTGTCAAATATTTTCAACCAAAAATTTTTTTATTTGGAAAAGAATACAATTAAATTTATTAAAATTTCATTTAAATTATTCCACCATTTGAGACAAATTTAGAGAAATTTCTTACCTAAAGATTTTTTAGGAAATTTACCATTTCAAATTCTTACTAATCTTATCATTGGGTAATTATTATTTAATTCTAAAATTAAAATTTTTTATTTTTTTTTATTTTTTTAAATTTGAAAATAAATATTAGTTATTATTATTGAAACTTTCTCTAAATTATTCTATCATTTGGGACAAATTTAGAAATAGTTTCACCTAGGAATTTTATAGAAATTTACCATTTGAAATTGCTAAAATTTTTATCATTGGATACTATTATTTATTCTCAAAAAAATATTTTATTTTATTTTTTATTTTTTATTTTTCTTAAAATTTAATCATGCAAAAATACTTAAAAAATAAAAAATAAAATAAAAAACCAAAACAGGAAAATAGCTCGCCTCAGCTAGAGAACTAGGTTTTGCTGTAGGTAAAGGAAGCGGTTAGAACAGTACGGCTTATAGCTCGGCTCGACTGGAGCCAAGGATAGAGACGCGGGTCGATAGCGGGTCAAGCGCTCGATTAAGGTCAGCTTAAACAAAAACACGTAGATCTTAAGGCCATTTAATCTCTAAAGCAACATCATTTTTGGGCGGTATAAAAAGTAAGAATCCTATTTTTTTTCTCAGATCTTTTCCTCTCTCTTTTTCTTTTTTTTTTCTTCTCTATTTTTAGAAAATGATGAACACTGATTGAATTTTTATTGGATTCTGAAAATTTACATCAAAATCTAGGTTAATTCACTGAATGTTCACTGAAAGTTCATTGATTTCTAGAAAACTGACGTCGAAAACTGGAAAACTCACCGAAATCTAGAAATCTCACTGAAAGTCATTGGAATCTTCAAATATTGACAGAAAATTTAATCAAAAATTAAAAATTTCTAGAAAAATTTTTAGGAAAAATATTCTTTTTAACCCAAAAACTTTAAAAAAATTTTGTATTCTTTGGCTTCTTTTGTATGCTGTTTTCTTTGATCTCTATATGCATTTTTTTTTTACTTTTTTGTGTCTTTTAAAGCTTGATTAAGGTTTGTATTTATAGGGTTCTGATCCAAAGAACCCTAATTCAAAAAAGATTTTGATTATTTTTAAACCTTCCCTTCAGATTTAAAGTCCAACTTAACCTTTCCAATCCATACATACAATTTCGTACAAACTCAACCACTATTTTTCTTTTTCATTTTTTTTATTAATTATTTTTTAATTAATAGAAACAAGTAAAACCCTAGACAAATTGGAGTGTCTACAAGCTCTATTGGAGTTTCTTTTTATATGCTCCACTGAAAAATGAGTGAAGCTTTGCCCTAACATTTTTGCATCCTAGATGAGTTTCCCAATCAAAGATAGACTTTCATCCTCAACCATAACCTAGTTCACTAGCTAAAGAGCATCACTTTTGACTATTACTGATTGTAATCCCAACTGTCTAGAAAATGTAATTGCTTTGTTCATGGCCAAGGCTTTTACAACACTTGGACCAATGACCTGTGTAATCCTGCATGAACATGCCCCTAACATTTTACTTGCAGCATCCTTTACAATGAAACTTATCCCATACACACTTTCTTCCATTTTAAGTGCTCCATTAAAATTCACTTTAGCATAGCTAGCTTAGGAGAACTCTATTTTATGTTCTTCTATCTAATCTACATGTTAGAACATTTTTTAGCTACCAAGTACTTTTCCAAATAACTTTTAACATATGTTGTTACTTCATCAGTTGCTCTACTAGAGTTATTTCTAATCTTGTTATTCCTGTTTTTCATAAAACCTACCATGCGATCAGTTTCAACTCCATATTGGTTCGATCTCCTTCTTTATACATGTTACTTAACCATCCGCCCTCACATTCAAGAGCTACCCTCTTCCATTTATCACTCCAACATTCCATTTTCCAAACATCACAAATCGATCTACATTGTTTGATTACATGTATAATTGTTTCCCCTTCTTATTCACACCTTGGGCATATTTTCTAGATCTTTATTTCTTTCTTTCTTAGGTTATAGAACACTGGCAGTATCATTGCCTTTAACCTTCAGACAAAGATTTTAAGTTTTGGAGGTATGTTAAGTTTCATAGTTGCTTCTAGAACCCATCAATATTGCCATCATTTGTATTATTCTCAGCATGCCTAGTAAGTAGTTGATAGGCACTTTTCACCATATACTTCCCTTTCCTTTCTAACCCCTATACAAGTGTGTCTTCCTTACTTACACGTCTCAATAGTATACAATAAATCCTTTTTACCTCTTCATTGAAGAATAGTTAATGCACTTCCTCTTCTTTTCACCTTCTATCATGTGAGTTAATGAGGTTTGCCATCAAGTTATATGTTGCAATCTGTGTCCCATCTTCATGTGACGTTATCTTTATACTTAGTTTTACCTATATATCATGCTAAATCTGAAATGTGTTGCCATTTTCCACTTTCTATTATAAATCCATTTCCAATACCTTTTTTGCTGCCCATATATTACTGTTGAAGAATGATTCAAAATTGAGTTCACATTTGGGCTTAAAGTCCAGTTTTTAGGATATAGTTGGTATTAGATATTGGTTTTTAAGATTAGTTGGTAGTAGTTGTTTAACATGGTTGAGTGATACCTAATATTCCATTACTTTCTTCACTTTCTCATTATCTATTAGCTGTTTGAGTTTTTTTTCTTTGTTAGTTATCTTGTAAACCTATTAAAAGCTGATTGAGTTTAATAAAAATATAGAGTAATTTATATACAATTACCCAAAATTAGTTATTTCTTATAAGTCGGTGATTTAATTTTAAAAAGCTTACCTCTTTTCCTAACAAATTTTTTGGTATCAAAGCCTTAAGATCTTTACCCATTTTTTGTATCCATTCAATTGTCAATGATGATAGTGAATGGCAGTTCCAATGTAGCCTAACCTCTCATTCATGTGTTTAATGGAAAACGTTACAACTTATGGAGGATTAAGATGAAAATACTATTCAAATCTTAAGATCTTTAGGATTTTGTAGAGGTCGGATATGACGAGAATGATAATGATGAAGAACGACTGAAAGACAATAAAAAGAAGGATTTCAAAGCCATATTTATCATTCAGTAAACAGTTTATGAGACACTTTTTTCCAGGATTGTAATAGCCAACACTTCAAAGAAAGCTTGAAAAATCTTGCAGAAAGAGTTTTAAGGTTTTTCAAAAGTTATTACTGTGAAACTTCAAACTCTTTGGTATCAGTTTGAAACTTTGATGATGACAAGTAAGGAAGCAGTGTGAGATTTTTTTTCTAGAGTAATTTTTATTATTACTTAACTGAGATCTTATGGTGATAAGATTATTGACGAGACTGTTATTTTTAAAGTTTTACGAAGCCTAACTCCAAAGTTTAATCATATAGTTGCTGTAATAGAAGAGTCTAAGGATTTATCTATTTTTTTCTTTGATAAATTGATACGTTTTTTACAAGCTCATGAGGCAAGACTAAACATATCACAAAAGAAGATTGATGAGAAAAAAATTTCAAGTGAAAAAGGAAAAAACTAGAAAGAAAGTGTATATTGGCAAAGATCGTAGCAGAAGAGGCTTTCGTGGAAGAGAAAGTAGCAAAGGTAGAGAAAGGGGCTCTTCTGATGGACAAGAGAGGCAATCTATTAGTGACCAAAAAAAGAATAGAAGCACTATCTAATGTTATAATTATAAGAAATTTGGGCATGTAAAGGTAAATTGCTAGAACCAAGTGAGCTATATGGAGGAAGAAAGTAAAGAAAGTAAGTTATTCATAACCTATTTACCTACTAATAAAGTTTTAAATGATGTTTAATTTGTGGATAGTGTGTGTTCAAACCATATGAGCCCTAATAGATCACTGTTTAAGGATCTTGATAAGTCATAAAAGTTACAAGTCAGACTTAAGGATAACAAGCAAATGCAAGTTGAAAGAAAAGGTACCATTACAGTGGAAACAGGCAATGGTAAAATAAAATTACTTTCTGATGTCTTTTTTATTCCTAATTTGGCGTATAGTTTATTGAGTGTTTTACAACTAATGGCTAGTAGATGTATAATAATGTTTAAAAATGGAGTATGTATGATTAAAGATAAATTTAGGCAACCTATGGTGAATATGCATATGATAAAAAATAAGATGTTTTCACTTAAAATTTCTAATATAGAAAAGCAAGCTCTTATTGTTATATGGACATCTCAATATCAAAGGCTTGTAATTACTAAGTAAGAAAGGTATAGTTATTGGATTGCCTAAAATTGGATCTCTGATTTATGTAATAGGTGTATTTATGAAAAACAAGCAAGAAAGTCATTTTCAATTGGATAATCATAGAGAGCCTTTGAATGCCTTGAATTAATACATGTCGATTTATGTGGGCCTATGAGAACTACATCATTTGGTAGGAGTAAGTATTTTTTTACTTTTTGCTGATGATTGTAGTCGAATGAGTTAGGTTTATTTTCTAACCAATAAGTTAGAGACTTTTGAGAGTTTTAAAAAATTCAAGGCTTTTGTGAAGAAACAAAGTAGAGCTTTCATAAGACTCTTCGCATTAATCAAGGAGGAGAAATTTTATCTAATGAGTTTAACTTTTTTTGTATGAAAAATGGCATTCACAGGGAATTGACTACACCCTACACTTCAAAGTAAAATGGTATAGCTGAAAGAAAGAATCATACTATCATGAAAATGGCTAGAAGCTTGCTGCAAGTGAGAGGACTACCGAATAATTTTTAGGCTAAAGCTATGACAACTATTGTTTACTTGCTGAATCTTTCTTTTACAAAAACAATCCTCAATTAGACACCTTAAGAAGCTTGGAAAGGTATAAGATCGATGGTAAGCCATTTGAGGAATTTTGGTTATGTTGCTTATGTATTAGTTAATTCTCAGGCTCATCACAAACTTGAGAAAAAATTTAAAAAATGCATTTTTGTGGGATATTGCACTCAATCCAAAGCATATCATCTATATAATCCTCTCAGTGGCAAGGTGATTATTAGTAAAAATGTGATCTTTGATGAAAATACAAGTTGGAAGTAGAATGATAAAAATGAAACTACTCAAATTATGATTTCAAGTGAAAGTGAGAATTCAAGTGAAAATGCAATAAATGAAGATGTTGAATCAATCTCCATAAACTTTCAAGGTAATTTTTATTCACCAACATACTCATCTCACTCTTTACATTCAATTTCATGACACAACAATTCACCTTCCTTGGAAGAATTATCAGATGAAATACCTTAAAAAAAGTTTAGGTTTTTGAAGGAGATTCATGAAACTTATCAATTTGCTCTCTTTGTTTCAAATCAGACAACTTTTGAAGAAGTAGCAAACTAAGAAGAATGGCAAAATGCAATGCAAAAAGAGATGATGACAATCCAAAAGAATGAAACGAGAGAGATGGTAGATTTACCTAAAAATAAGAATGCAATTAGCCTCAAATGAGTGTTCAAAATGAATACCATGCTAATGAAACCATACAAAAATACAAAGTCTGGTTGGTGGCAAAATGATACACCCAGCAACAAAGTATTGATTTTGAAAAAACTTTTTCTTTTGTAACTTGATTTGAAACGGTGAGAATTATTTTAGCCTTGGTTGCATAACTTCATTGGCCTGTTTATCAATTTAATGTTAAGTCTACCTTTTTAAATGAAAACTTGAATGAAGAGGTGTATGTCAGTCAACCTGAAGGATTTATGATCAAAGGTAAGGAGACAAATGTGTACATGCTAAAAAAGGCACTTTACAGGCTGAAGCAAGCACTATGGGCATGGTATAGTAAGATTGATAGCTATTTTTGTCACAACGGCTTTACAAGGAGTGAGAATAAACCTACTCTTTATGTTAAGAAGAAAGGAAAAGATGATCTTATAATTGTTTGCCTTTATGTTGATGATATTATTTATACGAGCTCATGTGATTCTCTTGTTGTTGAATTTAAAACTAACATGACAAAAAAATTTGAAATGTCAGACATGGGTCTGTTGTATTATTTTTTGGGGCTTGAGATGAAGCAAAGCGAGGATGAAATTTTCATTTCACAAAGGAATTATGCAATAAATCTACTTAAAATATTTAATTTGCTCATTTGCAATCCAGCTGGCACACCAATGAACATGAATGAGAAGTTACCACTTAAAGATGGTTCAAAAAAGGCTAATGCAAAGACTTTTAGAAGTTTTGGTAGGAGGTTTGATTTATTTGACCTATATTAGATCAGATATTGCATTTTTTGTTGGTGTAATATCCAAGTTTATGCAAAGTCTCACAAAACATCATCTTAGAGTGGCAAAAAGAGTTTTACGTTATATTGCTGGAACTAGTAATTTTGAGATTTGGTATTGGCAAATTACAAACTTCAAGTTATATAGATTCACAGATAGTGATTGGGCAAGTTCATTGAATGATAGAAAGAGTACTTCGGCAAGTATTTTCACTCTTAGATCAGGTGCCATCATATAGAGTTCAAAGAAACAAGCTATAATAGCTTTATCATCTTTAGAAGCTGAGTATATAGCAGCAACTTTAGCAACTTGTCAAGCAATTTGGATTAAAAGACTTCTTATAAGTCTTTGTCAAGTTCAAGACAGAGCAACTAAACTTTTTGTGACAACAAGTCAGTAATTGCTATGACAAAGAATCTAACATTTCATGGGAGAACAAAGCACATCAACATTTGCTTTTACTTTATTCGTGACTTAGTTGCAGATGGCATAATCAAAATGGAGCATTGTGGAATGGACGAGCAGCTAGCAAATCTTCTCACCAAAGCACTTTCAATAGAGAAATTTTTGTACTTTAGATTACATCTTGGAGTATGTGATTTTGAATCAAAGGGGAGTGTTGAAGAATGATTCAAAATTAAGTTCACATTTGGGCTTGAAGTCCTGGTTTTTAGGATATAGTTAGTATAGACGTTGATTTTTAGAATTAGTTGGTAGTAGTTGTTAAACATGGTTGATTGATATATAATATTCAGTCACTTTTTTCACTTTCTCATTATCTATTAACTGTTTGAGTTTTTTTCTCTATTTGTTATCTTGTAAAGTTATTAGAAGGCTAATTAAGTTTAATAGAAATGCAGAGTAATTTATTTATAATTACTCAAAATTAGTTATTTCTTATAAGTCGATGATTTAATTTTAGAAAGCCTACTTTCTTCCCCAACAACTACGCCATGTAAGTGAAGGATTCACTCATAATTCAGCTTCCATAAACGAGGTGTTGGGAAAATATTTTGCCTTAAGAACCTCATGAACCAGTGACCACGGCCTCTTTAGGATTCTCTCACCTTGTTTGCCCAGCAGTGCTACATTGAATTTTGCTGCATCTCTGAAACCCACCCTTCCAATAGCTTTGCTTTGACATAGTTTCTCCCATTTTACCCAATGAATTCCCTGTCCCTCTGGTTTTGATCTCCACTAAAATCGGCTCATAATGTTGTTAATTTCATCATATAAACCTTTGGGTAAAAGAAAACAGCTCAGAGTATGCATTGGCACTGCTTGGAGTATTGCTTTTATGTAAACTTCTTTCCCACCTTTCGATAACATTGTGTCCTGCCTCTTAGCCTATTGGTAATTTCCCTGAACACCTTTTTCTTCCGTATACCCACCATAGTAGGCACACCTAAATATTTCTCTAAAAATTTGTCGTTATCTGGATCCCAAATATATGTTTCACCGATTCCCTGCTATATTCAGATGTGTTCCTGCTAAAGAATAACGAGGACTTATCATAGTTTATCAGTTGCCTTGAACTTTCTTCATATCGTTGTATCATGTGCCTCACCCTCACGCATTCCATTAAGCTTGCTTTCATGAATAACAAACTATCATCTACAAAAAAAATAGGTGAGCAATTCGAGGCCCATTCTGGCTTGCTCTCACAGCAGTTATCCATCCATCAATTTGGTATTTCTTCAACATGGATGAAAATCCTTTTGTGCACGAGAGAAATAAATAAGGCGAAAGTGGATCCCTTTGACTAGGACCTCTCTCTGGGCCAAAAACATTTGTAATACTACCGTTAAGAACCATGGAGTAAAACACTGAATCTATACATTTCATAATCCTATCTAGCTATTGTGCAGCAAAACCCATTTTTCTCATGATAGCCTCTAAAAAGACCTACTCGACCCTAAGCCTTGCTCATGTCTAATTTTAAAGCCACAAGCCCATCCTTCCCCGATCTTTTATTTTTTAAAGCATGGATTAGTTCATAGACCACTATTACATTATAGGTTATCAAGCGACTAAGGACAAATGCACTTTAGGACTCACTTATACACCTATTTAGGACGTTCTTCAACCCATTAGCTAGCGTTTTTAAGATAATCTTATAAATTACATTACATAAGCTAATAGGTTGAAAGCTGGCCATAGTTCTAGGGTTCTTTGTTTTGGGAATCAAAACTTTATTAGTATTATTAACATCCCAGATCCTCCCATTTCCATTAAGACAATCTAAACAGAAATCAACAACATCATTCCCACTAATATGCTAATATTTTATAAAAATAAAGCGGGCATACCATTAAGACCTGGAGATTTTGTTGGATTCATTTGCTTGATTGCTCCATGGATCACTTCAGCCTTGAATTCTGCTTGGAAAAAATCGTTCATCTCTTCTGTAACGATGGCCTCTATCCTTTATAAGATTCACCAAATATTGTTGGTTTTGGGGATTTAAATAGCTTCTGAAAATAGTCAAAGGCTATATTTTCCATCATATGTTTGGCCTCACTCCATATCCCATTTTCATCTTCCAAACCCTTGACGATATTATTTCTTCTTCTACTTGACACCTGAGCATGAAAATAAGCTGTATTTTTATCCCCATCTTGGAGCCAACTAATCCTTGATCTCTGCTGCCAAAACAATTACTCCTTTTTCCTGGGAATGTGTAAAGCCGTCCTCACCTCCACCTTCCTTCTCATGTTCTCCTCATTTGTCTGTTGCTTATTAATATTCTTATATTCTGCCCTAAGCTCCATGATTTGATTTTGGAGTTGGCCAAAGTAGCTTTACTCTATGTGCTAAGCTCTTGCTTTACAATCGCGAATTTTTCATGCAAACATCCCACCGTTCCAGCTACGTCCTATTATAGTTTCACAAGCTACCTCACGGGTCGACATTGATTCAAAGTAAAACCTTTTCCTCTTTCGCCCTCTGTGCCTTCTGCCATTGCAACCCTCTTTGTCCTATTGTAGCTTTACTCCACGTGCTAAGCTCTTGCTTTACAATAGCCAATTTTTCATGCAAACATCCCATCATCCCACCATTCCAGCCACATCCTATTAGAGTTTCACAAGCTACCTCACAGGTCGAACTCGATTCAAAATAAAACCTTTTCCTTTTTCACCCTTTGTGCCTTCTGCCATTGCAACCCTCTGTGTCCACCAAAACCGAGTTATGATCCGAAATCGATATCGGGATATTAGTAACCGAATACATTGGGAATAATCTTTCCACTCCTTGTTTCCCAGTGCTCTATCAAGTCGTTCCCTTATAATTTGATTGGGATCTCTCCCCCTTTCCCAAGTGTACCAGATTCCCTTACATCCTAGATCTTCAAGCTCGGCATTTTCTAGTGCATTCCTAAAGTTCACTATTTGCCATTCTGCCCTAATGTCTCCACCCCATTTTTTCGAGTCCCACATTATCTCATTGAAATCCGCAAAACACATCCATGGATCTTTTGACAGGCTAGCTAGCTTCTCCATTAATTCCCACATCTCATATCTTAAACTTGTGATCAGCTCCCCGTAAACCCCAGTCAGTCACCATTGTTGGTTTCCAGTGTCCATCACTTTCGTATCTATGTAATTTTTTGAAAAACTCGCCAAGCTCAAAGTAATACCTTCCTTCCAAAATAATGCCAATCCACCACTCCTACCCACTGCAAACCAAAGTTCATGTTGTATTTCCTTTTGATTCTATCCAACTCCTCTATCAACACTAATGTCTCGCTCAGAAATACAACATCGGGATCTTCTCTCCTTAAAAGTCTTTGAAGAGCTCGAATTGTTGCCCACGATAGTTTCAGGCTATGCATTTCATGGTTATTGGCGGGACTGGTATCAAGACTTCGCCGTTAAAACATCTCCACTATAGACAAGTCTTGCCTCCTCACTGACCTTTGCCACCTTAGTTTCTCTTTCTGATTCTCCTTTATTTGCCTCATTTTGTTTCCTTTTCCCTAGTTCAATTCCTACTTTGTTCTGGGAACCTACACTAATTCGAGCCATTTTCTTCCACTTAGATTTTCCACCCGTTTGAGCCATAACCATCACATTCTCCTGGGTGCTTTGTTTTACACCACCTTTATTTTTTCCTGTTTGTTCCTCATCCTTTCCCCCTTCGCCCTTCGGTGCTCGTATTACCTTCCACGTCAAAATTCTCGTGCCCTTGCATAAGATGTTCGCCCCCTATATTTTTCCATGGTGATTGCATGCCGTTATCATCTTCACTTTGGCTCACCTTTATTGCTTCAATCTCCATAGATCTCTCATTAACTATTTTCTTGATAGGTCCCATCTCTTTTTTTTCATCTTTCATCTATATCTGTGATGATCCCCTTCTTCTTCCATTCACTTTTCATAGTGCCTGGTATCTGGCTCTGGCTGCTCACAGTTATAGGTAATTTACCTTTTCTTTTGCTTTAACTTTCACCACTAGGAGAAAATTTGTCGCTTGTACGGCTTGTTTCCCCATATTGTGCACCCTGCAGAATATCTTTCTTTTTGAGGACATTATCTTTTGTGTAACCCCCTGGCTTTTTTCCTCATGCCCAGAAATAGAAACCTTGTCCTGTTGCTTAACTACTAAGAGGCTAGGTTATTTGGACTTGACCCTGGCCTTACGTCTTTGAACTAGCATCTAAGGCCCGAAGCCATCCTCGCTGTCTTTCTTTTCCATTTGCACCTTTGGAGCTTCGCCTTGCATAGTGGTCATAACTGCAACTTGGGCTTTCGGCATACTGGTTCGTGGAATCTCTGGGCAGCTGTCTTTCTTATGTCTGACCTTGCCACTGTGGAAACATAAGAGCCCAATGCCTTAATAAATAATGGAGTACTGCCTAGTACCTTCAACATTAACAAAACTCTTTAAAGGCTTTTCCAGATTAACTTGGACACACAGTCATGCGAATCTTCCCCTTTCCTCTGAAAGAGTGAAGTTATCCACTTTAGGAAGGCCCCCCAACTTTTTCCCTATCTTCGTTAGTAACTCTATGTCATAATATTCGATAAGCAGTTCAAGAAGTCTAACCCAAACAGCAACAACGGAAAGAGAAGATTGTGATGCTTTGAAGTTTGGAGTGCACTTCTGACAGTTAGGAAATGACCTCCCACAAACCAGGGTCCTTCCCTAATGACATAGATATAATCCTCCAAGCTCTAGAATCTTATTAGGAAGAAATCACTTCCTAAGTCAATGATGCAGAATCTCTCTTATGTTTTTTCATAGCTGGTTCAGTTTAAAAGTCAGATACTGGTAGCCGACATTGTTCCTGAACACCTTGACAATCAACGTTTTACCCCATTTAGCTCGGATCTTTCTTTTCTCCTCCTTAGAGAGTGTAATATTTAGTTCATCAGGGTCCTCTGTTGCCTCTTGTTCCAACTCCTCCTCCTCTAAGTCCATGCAGGAAGAAGCTCTGCTGTAGGCTCCATTCGAAGTCCCAAGGAGTGAGTCTTTATACAAGATAATTTTCCTAGGAGAGTTTTCAGCCTTACTAGAATCCTCCTCTACATGATTGTCCTTGATTCTTTTAGTGCTCCTTTGAAGTTCATCTTCTTCTCGAAAGAGATTTTTAAGTCTATTGTAGTAATCTTTTTACTCTTAAAAATTGTTGAAAGAAAAAATTTATTGACTTCATGCAAGAATTATCAAATTGTATCCGTTATAAAGTATTTTATTTTAGGGTTAATGGTACGCTCTCATAATTTTCTTTAAAAAAAAAACGTCAAAGTAGAAAAAGGATAGAGCTTTGCTTATAAATCACATTTCAATTCTCGGCTATTATTAATGCAAGATCTTTTGTCATTATATGAAATTTTTTAAGTGAAATTTATAAATTTTTTTAAAAAATAATTTAATAGAAATTATTTAATAAATTTTTTTTAAAAAAATTAAATCGATAAATTGATAGAATTCAAAGTGAAGATCAATAATATATGAAAAATTACTAATAATGTTATCTATAATCCAAATTTGATTGATACTTATTCAATGATAAAACTTTTATCAATATTTTTATTAAAAATATCTATCTAAAAAATATATTAAAAATTTTTAAATTTTATATACTTGATCTATGCTTGATTTATATAACAACATTCTTCAATTTATCAATTTTTATTTTTGATTTTAATTTTAATTTAATTATTTTTAATAAAAAATTTCATAAACTTTATCTAAAAATCTTAGTATAAGCCTTTCCATATGATTTTTAAGGATGGATAGGGTTTTCACATATGTCATATTCAATTGTAAATATTCTTAAACTGTGTTCATTATGAGAAATGAGATCTTATCTTTTTTTAAAGACCGATCACTTATCTCATCTATCATATTTATTCACTTTTATATAATTTTATATCGATGAAAGGTAAATGTTATGTTCCATAAATTATCTTAATAGTATCATGATAATTAAATTTAATGATTTGTTTATTTATATCATATAAAATATTAAAATTTATATTTTTAATTTTGTGTTTTATACAAAAATTATATGTTATAATTTATATCAAAATAAAAATATAAATTATATTTTTTTAATTTTGTTATCCTTATATACAGTTGTTACTAAAATTTTAAACTATATTATTTTTGTGTCATTTTTATATCGTATTTATATCACATCACCATATTATATTTTAAATTATCAAATCTATTAATAATCTTAATACTTTATAAATAAAAGTAGAAGGCTTCCATGAAGAATTAATTTTCTGTACATTCACTATGTTATAAATCAGTATGTCGCAAAAGCAATTTAATTAATAATCAACTTCACGGTTTTTTTT
Source organism: Durio zibethinus (assembly GCF_047325235.1). NCBI lineage: Eukaryota > Viridiplantae > Streptophyta > Magnoliopsida > Malvales > Malvaceae > Durio > Durio zibethinus. The sequence goes on along the minus strand of NC_143174.1, from coordinate 6,863,075 downwards.
TTCTTTTTTCTTTTCCAGCTCTTCGAATAACCTGTTATTTATGTGCGTTTATAATCTTTTATTTATTCTGCAAAACGTTGAAACTAACTAAATTTATTAATAGGTTGCTCTTCACTTATTGACCATAAATAATGACCATTATTAGTAGCTGTCTTTTTTTTTTGTTTTTTTAGGTAACATAAAAAAAAACTTTCCCCTTTTAATGTCGATGAAAAAACATGCATTTCGACATTTTCTAATAGTAAATAATTGCTTTGGCCAAAAAAATAGTAAATAATTGCTATAAAACATACCTTCAAGGGAAAAAAAAAAATCAAGGTGGGAGTTTGCTATATAAACTAGTAGGGTACTTGTGCCTTCGTTTTGAGTTCAACATATATTTTTTGTAACTGACAATTGAATAATAAGATATTTCATAATAAATTTAAATAGATCTTGTAATTTCATGTACTGAAGCACATAAATTATCATTAAGTTTTGTTTTCTCATAAGTGACGGTTAAATATCCAAATTTTGATTGTCTAAAGATATTTCTTTTCTTTATATGACAAAAACTTTTCAATAATTTTCATTTTTTTGCTGTTTACGTAGTTTTGATAATGCAAAATGTAATGTAATTTCTAAAAAACACTCAAATCAAACCAAAAAAAATCAAAAAAGAATTATAAATGTATAGTTGAGTGAACTTAAGATCCTAGCCTGCAATAAAATGTAACTATTCTATCCTATGACGATTTGTTCACAAATTCTAAAAACATATGAATTTCTCTTATCATTCACAGAATTGTCAATTTTTTCATCAGTAGAAGTAAACTGAAACATAAAATTATAAATTAAATATATTAATATTGACACTAAAAAGAAATAATTAAAAATATTTAAGCCCAATAACCCATATATCGCAGCCCATAATATTCAAGAAAAATAGACAGCTATCAACATATAACACATTATGGGATACTTTTTATATAGTGTTGCATAGATGATATATGGCATTAATAATAATTTACGGTGTGCTAAATTATCCCAAATTTGAAGAAATGGGAGAGAAATAATGGTTGTCTATATAAATAATGTAAATAAAAGGATAATTTATTATTATTATTATTATTATATTTTCCGACTCTTTATAAAAATTTTTTTGTCAAGGGAAAAATTTGCCAGAGAGTCTATATATTAATTTTAACATGCATATGTATCTTTTCGGACCATCAACGTTTCCACCTTTTAAAATAGAGATCTGGCATCAAATATCTGTAAGTTTTTTTTTTCTTTTTTTGGTAATTTGTAAATTTAACGTAAATTCTTAAAAATTTTGCTTGAAGCATACTCTGATCTTGGAGCAAGATCAAGGAAGAAGACCTAGGGATTAATGTCGGTTTCTGCTAAATTAGTCTTAATTGAATTTTTCTAAGAAAAATACGAAACAATGGTATAAATTACAAAAAATTGTACTCCAATCCATAAATATAAATTGCTGATAATGTTTATTTCATAAAAAGGTTTCTTAGATTCAAATGCAAATATTTTTCAAAGCAACAATATTCCCACAAAACGTATTTTAAGGCATCCCTCTTCCAATGAGCAGTGAGAAGGTAATGGGAAAAGTAGAAATTAAGTCCGGAGGCTTGCGTAAATGATCGATTAATGTACATCAAGATTGGTTTATTATATTTATATGTGCAGAATAACTTAAATTTAATCAACATGAAATTCATTATTGCCATTTTTAAAATATGAAAACATTATTTTTCCTTTTTTTTATAAATATTTTGTCACCTTTTGCTAAAGATGAAAGCATGATCAATTTTTTTTATAAAAAAAGTTTTAGTAGCTTGATAATAATAAAAAAAAGATGTTGCGAATATTGAAATCTAAATTCAAAATCTATTGAATATCTTTTTTTTTTTTTTAAATGATTACATACATCGATTAATATAAATTTCTAATTAATGATTAATCTTTTGATGAGATATAAGAAGAACTTACCAAAAATCACATATGTACCAACTTGAGACACTCATGCCCCACATTCATGTCAAAATTTGAGCAACACGTAGCTTACAATGATTCTATTTTTGATTAATAACTCAACTTAATATTGATTGTATGTAGAATTGTGCTCTAATAGTAGTCATTTTCATGATAGAGATGGTTGTCAAAAACTAAGGCCCTCTTTTAAGCAGAGATATAATCAAGTTTTTATCATGTTCTTGGGCGCTATTAGTCAACCAAAATCCATAATTGCAAAATAATTGTAGCCGTGAATTGGAAAGTAGTAATTAATTAGGGAAGAACAAGTTGTTCGGCTTCTGTTGTTTTTCATCATACAAGTAAATAAGCAATTATGAAGCATCATATTGTGCAAGATGCCCGGGCGGGGGGGGGGGGGGGGGGGGTGCACTCTCAATTTGTAGGGACAGATGGTTTAAAGTGTAGTGAGCAAGTGCATCCCTTAGCTACATCATCAAACCTAGTGGGAGATAGAAAGTTTGTTTTTAATATATTAAATTATAAAATAATAATAAAATTAAAATTTTCATATTCAACTATAATTATTAAAAAATTTATAATTGTCTTGAGTGTGATTTCATATTTTAAAAATGTTACACAATAATTTTGCTATCAGTTTTTAATTATGCTTGTAATTTGTTAAAACGTGGAAAGTTATTATGTGAGGAAAGAAATCAAATAAAATTGTAAATAATTTTAAAAATTTCAATAAAAATCCCACAAAGACAAAAGAAAGTAAAATTTTGAATATTTTAATATTTTTTTTCAATGGAGTCAGCGTTGTTAACTTTAAAAACAATTTCAAGAAACGGCTCAAGCTCCTAGAGCTTGCAACATGTCCATCCTTACGCCACAAAAGACAAAATAAACTTAAAATACATTTCTCAGCGGAGGTTTGAGCCCACACTCACCCTCGCTGATCTCCGCCCTTCATCAGACCCCAGTACGAAGTAATTAAAGAAAACAATTTTCCCTTCTAAGAAAAGTAGAGATACTGGAAAAAAAATAATAATCTCTGAAAAAAAAATAAATTTTCACATATAACAAAAAAAAATCTTAAAATTTTTAATTTACCATATATTTATTAATGATGGCTTAAAGATTAAAATAATATTATGGAAGGTTTTTTGGAACGTAAAAAGTGAAATAATTATACCAAACAAAAAAAAATAGAAAATAAAATCTTGTTGGGAAAAAACAACACCCACGCGCAGCAATCACACACAAAATAACAAGTTCAAATCAAGAATAAAAACACACAAATATTTTTGGTTCAGCCAACTCAAAATGGCTTACTCCAAACCAAATCCACTATCAAATAAATCTTTACAATTGTGAGACTTTTAGAATGAGAAAAGTCTCCTAAAACTCCTTACTCAAAACTTAACCCAAAACCCAATTACACCCTTTAATAGCCTACTCACTTAGCTATTCTCTTGGTGTCTAACTCTCTGGGGTTACCAAACTAAAACCAAAACATCTTATTTATAAGGGTGGAACCTTTTATACTTTTACTAAACTCCCGATATGAGATACAAGACAAACTCAAACTCACTTAACTTTCGATATGGGATTTTGAGATTCAAGGCAAATCCCAACAAATCCTCCCTTGACTTGAATCTCCAAACACTTCAACAGTATCTGCAAAGCTAACATGCTTAACTTTCTTCTTTTCTTTTATCACAGGCATTCCAGCAACTGAGCCTCCATCAAACATGTACAAGTGATTGACCCTATTCCCTTGTAGAATCACACTACCATTCTTGTACACTTTCAACCAATCATTACTACCATAATATGTGTACCCCCGAGAAGCTAACTCACCCAAAGCAATCAAATTGTAGTGACAATTTGGTACATACCTTACATGACGAAGTGTCCTAATAACACCATTGTGAGATTTAAGGCGAACACTCCCAATGCCTTGAATCTACACCTTTTCTTTGTTAGCAACCACAATATCCCCATACTTTTCATTCTCATTCAACTCCACAAAGCAGCTCCTATCATTGCAAACATGAACTGTAGCAGCTGAATCTAAAACCCAACCTTTATCACTTTTCAAAATCTGGGTCTCATCCACACAAGTTGTCAAAACAACATCATCCTCATCAGACACGACAGCAGCAGTATCACTCTTTTCTTCATCTGATTTCTTCTCATCATTCGCCCTTTTAAAAGCAGCCATATCCCTTCTCAGCTTCCTGCAGCGCACTTGGATATGTCCCTTCTCACCACAATAATAACATTCTACATCACTGTAATCTCTGTCTCTTGACTTAGATCTCCATCTTGATCCATCAATCCTCTTTTGAGTCCTCCCTCGATCAAAACCCTCTACAGCTAGTGTATTCCCCTCAGGTGATGAGTTCTGAGCTCCCATAAACCTTTCATTCTCACGCAACAGGGCAATCACATCATCCAACTTCAAAGTAGACCTGCCTACCAACACAGTCTGAACTAAAGGCCTATAAGACTTGGGCAAAGATGACAGCAAAATTAAAGCCTTCTCTTCATCTTTTAACTCATCAATAGAAATCGCTAACAATTGAGAAACCAATTTATTAAACTCATTCAGGTGATTATGAAGACTCATACCTTCTTCCATCTTCAGAGAATACAGATCCATCTTCAAACATAATCTATTAGTCAACGACTTTGAAGCATAAATACCTTCAAGCTTATCCCACAAACTCTTCGGAGTACTCTCAGTTAACACACTGTATTTTACCTCTGGAGCTAGCATCAATCTAATAGTACTAACGACTTTCTTCTGAATCCTATTCCAATTAGCATCAGACATTTCTTCAGGCTTACTACTCTCTAATGCCTGATCCAACCCTTGTTGTACTAACAGATCTTGAATCGTACTTTGCCATAACATAAAATTACTCTTTCCATCAAATAACGGAATCTCAGACATACTTTCTTCAGACATCTTCAAACACTACTTCACGATCTCTTGGACCCATGAACCTCGAACGTTGAACCTCGAACCTCGAACCTCACTCTGATACCACTTGTTGGGCTACATCCACGGATGAGAAACAAGATCCACTAGTTGTAGAGAATTACAAACATACATCAAATCATCAACCTCACTTAATAATCAATACTCATAAGACACTCTCAATCTTCTTTAGTCCTATGAAGTATTCTCAACCCAAACAAACACAAATTCAAACCCTTGTGCACTCTTTCAACATAACCAAACACATACCCATATGTTCCCATACATCATACCTATGTGGATCCTCTCAATCTCCTCTAGTCCACTCACAAACAAACACACACACCCATAAGACGTAGAACCCCGATACTCTTATGGGGTGTCTATCCCACAAAACCCTACAACTCTCTTACATCTTTTTCTCATACCTAACCCTGTAGAGACTTCACCTATTTATAACCATACAAACTTGCCCATTAAAAATCCCTCTCCTCTTAGAATTCTTCTCCTGTAAGTCAAATTGCCTATTAAAAATTCTTTTCCTTTTAGAATTCTTCTCTTGCAAGTCAAACTTACCTATTAAGAATCCTCTTTCTCTTGGAATTCTTCTTTTGCAAGTCTTCTTGTTCATCAAGCAATATCTGACAAATCTCAAACGAATCTCTAACAAATCTCTAACAAAGCACATTGATGTTAGATATCATTGGTTACGTTCAGTGATTGAAGAACAGCAGATGCTATTGAAGAAAGTCCATACTGATAAAAATGTGACAGATATGTTGACTAAGATACTTCCCAGGGAAAAGCTTGAGCTTTGCAGTAACTTGGCCGGAATGAGTTCCCTGGCCAAGGTAAGTTCCAAATAAAATTGCTATGGTGATGAATCTCCTTCTAATGGGACTGGAGGGGGAGATTGTTAAGAAAATGGGGTCCAGTCCCATGTAAGTGGTTTTGGACCAAGTAAAGGCCATGGGCCTTGATCTTTTATTTTACACAGAGCCTAGCTACTTAATAAAAAAAAGGTGGGATTGTTTAAGGTGTGAGTCGACAACCAAGCAGAAAAAGAAGAAAAGCCAGGAAAAGCAGAGAGAGAAAAAAGAGAAGGGAGAGTTGGTTAAACGAAAGTCGATCCGTGGTCCGATTGAGTTAGAACCTTGTCAGGAGGTTTATGATTCGGAGTTATACATTCTGAACGGTGAAGATCGGGTTTGAAGCTCTCTAGGAACAAATCCAGGGTGTATTTGTTGAGTCACTTATTTGGTGAGATTTCTCCAATTGTTTCTCTAGTTGTTGATTAGCTCTAGTTTTAGCTAGAGAAGAACTTTGTATAACTATTATTTGATAGTGAAGATTTTTCTAGTGGCCCGTGGTTTTTCCCTCTACACTGGAGGGTTTTTCACGTAAATCTTGGTGTGCTTTATTTTTCCTGCGCATTTGATTATTGATTGTTGTCTATTGCTTCTGTATTGTTGTGATTATTGCTTCAGGCGCAACAAGTGGTATCAGAGCGAGAGTTATTTTGAGACATCGATACAGAAGCAACTCAGGATAAAAGTAAATTCTGTTTGAGATCATGGAGGGTGATACAGGTTCCATGATAAAATTGACAGCATCAAATTATTCAATTTGGAAGCCTATGATGGAGGATCATCTATACTGCAAAGATTTGTATGAGCCAGTATTGGGTGATTCGGCTAAACCAGCAGATATGAAAGATGAAAGCTGGAAGAAGCTAGGTAGAAAGACGCTGGCTACAATCAGAAAATGGGTTGATATCAGCGTGTTCTATCATGTAGCGCAGGAATCGGATGCTCACATTGTTTGGGAAAAATTGGCAGCATTGTATGAGAGAAAAATAGGTATGAATAAAGTTATGCTTGTTAAAAAGATTGTAACTTGTAAGTCTAAACATAAATCTAAGTTTAGAGGTAAAGTGAAGTGTTTCCATTGTGGTAAGGCTGGTTATATAAAACGAAATTGTAGAATCTTGAAGCAAGAGCGAAAAGATGAGAAAGGCAAGAGTTCAGATGATGGCAATGTTGCAGCAGTGAATTCAGATAGTGATTCAGTTACTTTGATTTGTACACATGGTGATTGTAATCATGTTAGTGATCCCGGTATTGAGTGGATAGTTGACACAGGAGCGGCATATCATTGTGTTCCTAACAGAGAGTTGTTTACAACTTATAAAATAGGAGACTTTGGTTGTACCAAAATGGGAAACAAGAGTGTGTCACAGATTGTTGGGATTGGTGATATTGGTGTACAAACTAGTACAGGCTGCATGTTGACTTTAAGGGATGTCAGACACATTCCAGATATGAGAATGAACTTGCTTGCTATTAATGTCCTTGATAAGGAGGGATATGAAAGCCGACAAAAGAATGGACAGTGGAAGCTTCTCAAAGGATCTATGGTAGTTGCAAGGGGAAAACTATGCTGCACAATGTATAAGACATGGATGCAATTGAACGGTAACCAGGTAAATACCGTTGAAAATGATGCTTCAGCAAACTTGTGGCACAGGAGGCTGACACACATGAGTGAAAAAGGGTTACAGGTTTTGGCAAGGCACTCTCTCATTCCCTTGACCAAAGGTATGTCTCTCGATTCATGTGATTATTGTTTGTTTGGTAAGCATCATAGAGTTTCTTTTCGTAAAAGTTCTCAGAGAAAAGAAAATAGATTGGAATTAATTTATTCTGACGTATGTGATCCCATTGAGGTTGAGTCATTAGGTGGTAGTAGATATTTTGTTACTTTTATTGATGATGCTTTACGTAAGACTTGGGTGTATATGTTGAAATATAAAAGTCAGGTACTACAGTATTTTCAAAAATTTCATGCCATGGTTGAAAGGATGACAGGGTTACCCTTGAAGTGTATTCGAACTGATAATGGTGGGGAATACACATCTAAAAGCTTTGAAGAGTATTGCTCAAAGCATGGGATCAAGCATGAGAGGACAGAACCTGGAACACCGCAGCATAATGGTATAGCTGAAAGAATGAATCGCACCATTGTGAAAAAAGTCAGATGTATGTTGAGGATGGCAAAATTACCAAAGCCATTCTGGGGTGAAGCAGTCAACACAGCTTGTTATTTACTTAATAGGTCACCATCAGTTCCTTTGGGCTTTGACATTCCAGAAAGAGTGTGGACAGGAAAAGATGCTTCATACTCTCACTTGAAAATTTTTGGGTGTAAAGCATTCATGCATGTACCAAAAGAGCAGAGGTCAAAGCTTGATAGTAAAGCTACACAGTGTGTGTTTGTAGGATATGGTGATGAGAAATTTGGCTACAGGGTATAGGATCCAGTAAAGAGAAAGACAGTCAGAAGCAGAGATGTGGTCTTTCATGAAAAAGAAACCATAACAGACCTTGAGAAAAATGAGAAGACTACACGAGTTACTGTTGAGTGTGATGTTTCAACACCGATAGAGATTTCACAGGAAAAAGCCACAGATGGTGAAAATGAGCCAGAAACAGAACTTGGGGATATGGATGAGCCAGCTACAGTTGGTGATGAGCCAGATGCTATTAGTTTTGAGCAGGGGGAGCAATCCTCTCTACCTGAGAGTGTTGAGCAGGGGGAGCTACCTTCGGCATCAAGTGATGTAGAGTCTCAGCCTAGGAGATCTACTAGAGAGCGCAGGCCATCTACCAGGTATCCAAGTTCAAATTTTATTTTAGTTACCAGTGAAGGGGAGCTAGAAAGCTTTCAAGATGTGCAGGTTACTCCGGATAGAGAGCACTGGTTAAAAGCAATGAAAGAAGAGATGGAGTCATTGCGAAAGAATGGTACTTATGATCTTGTTAAACTTCCAACAGGAAAGAGGCCATTAAAGAATAAATGGGTGTTCAAGTTGAAAAAGGATGGTGACAAACTAGTGAGGTACAAAGCTCGATTGGTAGTAAAAGGTTTTTCTCAGAAACCAGGCATCGATTTTGATGAGATTTTTGCTCCAGTTGTAAAAATGAGTTCTATTCGAGTGGTACTGGGATTGGCAGCTAGTTTGAATCTTGAGCTTGAGTAACTTGATGTTAAAACTGCATTTTTGCATGGTGATTTGCAGGAGGATATTTATATGAATCAGCCTGAGGGTTTTGAAGTGAAAGGGAAAGAGCACTTAGTTTGCAAATTGAAGAAAAGCTTGTATGGCTTGAAACAAGCTCCGCGACAGTGGTACAAAAAGTTTGATTCTTTTATGGTGAGTCATAGCTATAAAAGAACAGCAGCGGATTCTTGTGTGTATATTAAACAATTCCCTAATGGTAACTTCATTATCCTATTATTATATGTTGATGATATGTTGATTGTAGGACAAGATGCTAGTATGGTTTGCAGGTTGAAAGAACAATTGTCTAAGTCCTTTGATATGAAGGATTTAGGTCCAGCAAAGCAGATTCTTGGTATGAACATTATTCGAGATAGGAGAGCTGGAAAGCTGTGGTTGTCACAGGAAAAGTATGTTGAACGAGTGCTTGGTAGATTCAACATGCAACATGCTAAATCAGTTAGCAGTTCACTTGCCAACCATTTTCATCTAAGTAAGAAATCTTGTCCAGTGTCTAAGGAAGAGCAACTAGCTATGTCTAGTATTCTTTATTCTTCTGCAGTCGGTTCTTTAATGTATCTTATGGTTTGTACAAGGCCTGACATTGCTCATGCAGTTGGTGTAGTGAGCAGATTTCTTTCTAATCCAGGGAAGGTTCACTGGGAAGCAGTAAAATAGACTTTTAGATATTTGAGGGGTACCTCAAAAATGTGTTTGACTTAAGGAGTTTCACAACCAATTCTAGAAGGGTTTACTGACGCTGACATGGCAGGCGATTTTGATGGTAGGAAATCTACTTCAGGGTATTTGTTCACTTTTGCAGGAGGAGCTGTATCTTGGCAGTCTAAGTTGCAGAAGTGTGTTGCTTTGTCAACTACAGAAGCTGAGTATATTGCAGCAACTGAAGCATGTAAAGAAATGCTTTGGATGAAACGTTTTCTTTTTGAATTGGGGTTGAATCAGATAGAGTATGTGGTATTTTGTGATAGCCAGAGTGCTTTAGATTTGAGTAAGAATACCATGTACCATGTTAGAACAAAGCACATTGATGTTAGATATCATTGGTTACGTTCAGTGATTGAAGAACAGCAGATGCTATTGAAGAAAGTCCATACTGATAAAAATGTGGCAGATATGTTGACTAAGATACTTCCCAGGGAAAAGCTTGAGCTTTGCAGTAACTTGGCCGGAATGAGTTCCCTGGCCAAGGTAAGTTCCAAATGAAATTGCTATGGTGATGAATCTCCTTCTAATGGGACTGGAGGGGGAGATTGTTAGGAAAATGGGGTCCAGTCCCATGTAAGTGGTTTTGGACCAAGTAAAGGCCATGGGCCTTGATCTTTTATTTTACACAGAGCCCTAGCTACTTAATAAAAAAGAGGTGGGGTTGTTTAAGGTGTGAGTCGACAACCAAGCAGAAAAAGAAGAAAAGCCAGGAAAAGCAGAGAGAGAAAAAGGAGAAGGGAGAGTTGGTTAAACGGAAGTCGATCCGTGGTCCGATTGAGTTGGAACCTTGTCAGGAGGTTTATGATTCAGAGTTATACATTCTGAACGGTGAAGATCGGGTTTGAAGCTCTCTAGGAACAAATCCAGGGTGTATTTGTTGAGTCACTTATTTGGTGAGATTTCTCCAATTGTTTCTCTAGTTGTTGATTAGCTCTAGTTTTAGCTAGAGAAGAACTTTGTATAACTATTATTTGATAGTGAAATTTTTCTGGTGGCCCGTGGTTTTTCCCTTTACACTGGAGGGTTTTTCACGTAAATCTTGGTGTGCTTTATTTTTCCTGCGCATTTGATTATTGATTGTTGTCTATTGCTTCTGTATTGTTGTGATTATTGCTTCAGGCGCAACATTTTTTATCAGAAATATGAAATACTTTCATTCCTCTTGTGAAGAATCAACATTAGTGATAGAAAAAGGGCGACCCTCCCACACTTGGACCTGACCTCCAATACCACCTAGCCTAACAACATTATAAGCTAAAGCATTTGCATGTCAGTTTACATGAGAAAAGCGGCAAAATCTGTACTGTGAAGCTGCACGTAACACGTCCATAGTTATGCGTGTTCGTTTGAGTCCTCAGTCTTAGCAATCTCTTGTATCACCATTGCTGCATCAGACTCCACCTCCACATCCTTGAAGCCATATTCGCTCGCAATGCCAACTCCAAACAGGATTGACTTCATTTCTGCATGGAGGGAGTACTTCACATTTGACGTACGGGTTACTGCGCTAAGCTACACCTTACCCCTTTTATCCCTCACCATCACTCCCAGACTTGCTTTCAAAGTCTTGCAATCGAAGGTTGCGTCCACATTGATCTTGAAGTCCACATCCACAGGAGGTTTCCACCTTACTCTTATTCCTCTATTGACATCCTCCTTACCCAATACCTACTGCAGCTCCCTCTCTTCTTGAACCAAACGTTCCACCTTGAGTGCCACCTCATTGACAGTCCCACAAGTGGCTTCATGGAAGCATCTATTCCTGTTCATCCAAATCATCCACAAAATATACATGCCTATATCCATCATATTTTCCTGATTGACCTTGATTAAGAAAACCGTCCAGAAGTCTTGTGACATGGCCCATTCTTCTAAACACCCAAGCAGCCAATTTGCAAACTTATCCCATAAACAGCCGCTGAAAGTACATTCAAAAAATAAGTGAAAACCCGTCTCACCCATTTCTACCTTTAAGAGCACTTCTCACTGGTAAAATTCCCCATGACAGTCTCCACATGAAAAACTTCACCTTCGGCCTAACCTTGGCTGACCATAACAGCTTCCAGTTTGGTGGTCGAAAGGCCCTCTCGACACTATTGCCAAATGGTAAGCCAACTTTACTGAGAAGTCTCCCAGTTTTGAGTCAACCCAGATTAATTTATCTGGAATTGGGGTCCTGCTCAGCGGTATCTGGGTTATTAAATCTATATCCTCCTTACGGAACAAACATGAAAGTATATCCATATTCTACTCTCTTCTTCTATTGTCTAGAAAATCTGCCACATATACCCACTAGCTACCAACCTCTTGTTGCCGTATTGGTCTAAATATGGGTGGTTTATTCAGCCACCTATTGGTCCATGCATCAATATTTGTTCCATCCCCGACCTTCCACATAGACCCTTCCACCAAAACTGATCATCCAGCTAACATGCTCCGCTAGGCATATGATGGACAAGCCCCCAAGTCTGCCTTCAAGAAAGAACTTGCAGGAAAATATTTTGCTTTTAGTATTTTGTAACATAGAGATTCTGCGTTTTGCACAAGCCTCCACCCTTGCTTAGCCAAAAGACTCAAATTAAATGCTTCAAAGTCCCTAAACCCCAATCCCCCATCAACCTTTGCAACACATAAAGAATCCCAGTTTTCCTAGTGAATCCCTTTTTGTTTATTTCCACTTTTCCACCAAAAACCTGCAATGATCATGTTTAGCTCATGCAATAAATTTCTTGGTAATATAAAGCAACTCATGCAATACAATGGCACAGCTTGGAGCCACCGACTGGATTAACACGGCCTTCCCTGCTTGTGATAAGAGTCTACATTTCCACCTTTGAACCCTCTGCCAAATCTTCTCCTTTAGTCACTGAAAAACCACCCGCTTTGCCCTACCAATCATGATTGGTAGTCCCAAAATAGTTATCATGCGCCAAATTTTTTGTTACACCCAAAATATGCTGAACCTCGTCCCTAAACAGGGATGGATACAGGATTTATATTCAGTGGGGGCAACTAATATAGATAATATTAAATATAAAAATATACAAATATAAATTAACCCAAATGCATAATAAATTATTTTGTTTATACATAAAGATAACACATTATAATTATTTTTTATAGGTTTTTTATTGTGTAAATAAATTTTTTAAACATTATCTCTTTCATTGAAATGATAGTTTAAAATATTTATTCATAACTTTGAATTCGTTGAAAATCATCTAAATTTAATTAAACATGAACTTATATTGTAAAATGTAATGTGTCACTATTATTGATTTTGGATGGTTCCTTCAAAATTAACTTTTTCTTTATAAGATATTTTTTCACAACTAATTAAATTAGATAATTTAGTTTATATAATTTCTAAAAAATAAGAAGATATGTTATAGTTTATATTAGATATTGAAATGTAATTATGCAAACAAAATCAACATGCATATTTTATTATGTATTTTGAATTTTAATTAAATAATATATTTTAAATATAAAAAATAATTTCATAAAAATTAAATTATTTTTTTGATCAACTTAAGAAAGCACAACATTCTTCAATCTTAATCCACTTATAATATAAATATAAATAAAAATAAATCATAAATTAAGCCTCAAATCAAATTATTTTACCAACATAAAAAAATTTAATTAGTAAACAAATATTATGTGGACTAGAAAGAATATCACTTTTTATTTTATTTTTATTATTTTTTAAATGAAATGATGGTCTTGAATAAAAATTATTTATAAATATTTATTTTATTTATATTTATACATGTGACCCTATTATTTTTGTAAAATAAACTATTTATATTGCAATTACAGTTTTGTTCTTTCAAATATCTATAAAAGTGTCATTTTTTTTTTTACATTTTTAGTGGGGACAAATTATAAAAAAAATTAAAATTTTAAAAAAAATTTGTAAAATTTCTAAGGGATATTAGAATCTCAGTGGGGGCAGCTGCTCCCACTGCTTCCATTATAGATCCATCCCTATCCCTAACTCCTATAAAAATGTTCGAACTAAATAAAAGAGTAGATTTATCTATATTTATCATTTGTCCTAAGGCATGCTCATAAGTGTGTAAAATGTTTAACTCTTCCTGACACTTACTCACGGTAGCTTTTAGAAATAATAAGCAATCATCCGTAAATAGCAAATGAGATATTTTTGGAGCTCTTCTCGTTATCGCCACACCATGGATATTTCCCTTATTCTTAACTTGTCTCAAGAGACAGGATAATCCCTTAATGCAAAACAGGAAAAGGTATGATGACAATGGGTCGACTTGCCTGAGTCCTTTAGTTGAATAAATCATTTCCATTTATCATTATCGACTATGATACACTCACACAGACATCATAATCCATGATACCCATTTCATTGATAAATTGAACTTATTCATCAACCTTTCCAAGTAATCTCATTCAACATTGTTGTATGCTTTGCTCATATTTAACTTTAGAACCATCTGCCCTACTTTACCACCCTTCTTATTGTATTAAGAATCACCACAGCTCTGATACCACTTGTTGGACAAAAAGTTTCAATCCAATCAAAAAATAAAATCAAATAATTAATCAATCACATAATAGACAATAATTTAATATAGTTCGATCTAATTGACCTACATTCACATATGAGAAACAAGATCTACTAGTTGTAGAGAATTACAAACATACAAATCATATCAACTTCATTCAACAATCAAACTCATAAGACCCACTCAATCTCCTCTAGTCCTATAGAGTATCCTTAGCCTAAATCAATATATACCCATATACACTCATGCACTCATACCTATGTGGACTATCTCAGTCTCCTTTCGTCCATTGCAATATACACATCTATACCTATGTAGATGCTTTTAGTCTCTTGTAATCCATTCTAAAATACATACTTATAAAGACGTTAATCTTTGCTAATCTTATGATGTATCTCTCCCATAAAATCTTATAACTTTTTTATATCTTTTTCTCATACCTAACCTTGTAAAGACTCAATCTATTTATAGGCATATAAACTTGTTTATTAAAAGTTTCTTTACTCTTACAATTCTTCTTCTGTAAGTCAAACTTACTTATTAAGAATCCTTTTTTTTTTTTAGAATTTTTTTTCTACAAGTCTTTTTGTCCATCAAGCAATATCTAGCCAATCTTAAATAAATATTTTATGAGATTTAAGTCACTATTTTTAACAATCTCCACATCAACTCAAATTCTATCAAATCATCTATTTTCATGCTAAACATGCTTAGTTTCACCTTTAATGAAAATCTCACAATCATTTTCTCTTTTGTGTCATCACGCTTTATGCAAATTAATCTTTAAAACACAAACTCAAACTTTTTCCTTGAATCAAGCTCTATTGGACTTACCTCTTCACATGGCTTGAACCTTCAACTTAATACCACTTATTAGTGTTCACCATAGCTCTAATATCACTGTTAAAAATCACCATAGCTCTAGTACCACTTGTTAGGCAAAAAGTCACAGTCCAATCAAGCTAACGAATGCAAAATCAAATAATTAATTAATCACACAACAAAAAATAATTTAACATGGTTTGGTCTAACTGTCTTACATCCACGGTTGAGAAAAAAGATTCACTAGTTGTAGAAAATTACAAATATACAAATCATATCAACTTCACTCAACAATCAATACTCATAAGACCCTCTTAGTTTCTTTTAGTCCTATAGAGTATTCTTAACCCAAACAAACATATATCTATATACACTGATACATCTATACTTATGTGGACTATTTGAGTCTCTTCTAGTTCACTCCAACATATACGCTCATAAAAACATTAATATTTACTAGTTCTATGGGGTATTTATCTCATAAAATCTTACAATTTTCTTATATTTTTTTCTCATACTTAATCTTGTAGAGATTTCATCTATTTATAAGCATATAAATTTACCTATTAAAAATTTTTTTTCTCTTAAAATTTTTCTTTTACAAATCAAAATTACCTATTAAGAATCAATTTTCTCTTAAAATTCTTATTTTGTAAATTTTTTTATCTATCAAATAATATCTAACTAATCCTAAATAAATATCTTGTGAGATTTGAATTACTATTCCCAACACATTGATCATAATATGAATCGTTTCATGGGTTACCACTACATTATCAAAAATCATACGTCTTGGCATGAAAGGGCTCTGACTTGGTCCCACCAACAAAGGCAGAAAAGATTTTAATCTGTTCACCAACATTTTAGAAATAATTTTATATAACACATTACAGAGGCTAATCGGCCAATAATCCCATAAAGAACTTGACGCTCCCACCTTTGGTATAAGAACAATATTTGTATGGTTAAGACCACTAAGCGAATCCCCCTTATTTAGGAATCCGAAGATCATATCTGTAATATCACCCCCAACTGTATGCCAGTATTTTTGAAAAAAAAAAGCGTTCATACCATCTGGTCCTGGCGCTTTGCTCGGATTCATCTGAAAGAATGCTTCTTTCACTTCTATTATTGTAAACTCCCTCTCAAGTTTCCTATTCATTTCAGTTGTAACCCAAGTCTCTATGTCATCCACAACCCTATTTATCTGTGCAAGTTTAAAAGTAGAGAAGACATTCTCAAAATGCTCCACAATAAGTGATTCAATTTCTTCAACATCAGATATCACCTACCTCATCAATCTATAGCTTTTGTATCAGATTAATCCTCTTCCAATGGGATGCTGTCGCGTGGAAGGACCTGGTGTTTCTGTCCCCCTTAAGCCACAACGCCTTTGATCTTTGCCTCTACATGATTTCCTCTTTTGCCATTAAATTACTCAATTCAAGTTTGTAGGCTCGAAATCTCTCAGTTCGTCCCCCCTCTTTTTCCCTTTCCAGCAGCGCTTGCATCTCTTTTTGGGCATGGAGTATCTTGTGCTAGACATTACCAAAAACATCTTTATTCCATCGTCCAAGCCTATTACCGCAGTCCTTTAGCCTATACATAACATCATCCAAATTTTCGAAGTGCTCTATACTCCAACATTGTCGAATTATTCCCTCAAAGTCTTCGTGTTGGGCCCACATTTTCAAACCTAAATGTCTTCCTCTTAACACCCCGGCTTGGAAACAAGCTATCGTGTATATGCAACAACATAGGCAAGTGGTTAGAAGTTGTTGCTACCAGATACTCTTCCTCGAAACATGGAAACAACTCCCACCATGATGTTGTTGCTAGACAGTGATCTAATCTCTCCTACACTGTATCCACACTTGTACCCTTTCGCTAATGGTCTTCTCACTGGAGCCTCATAGAAACCACAGTAATCAACGACATTTCAAAAATCTATAATCTGCCAAGCCGGCCTAGTAGCTTCTCTTGACTTATCATTATCCGATAATAATTCATTAAAATCCCCTGCACAAACCCATGGTAATGAGAATGCCTTATGCAGTGCCTGTAGCAAACTCCACGGCTCCATCCGCTTGCTTCTTTCTGGATTACAGTAAAAGCCCATAAATTGCTACAATTGTGGGCTCCTATCCATTTTTATTCACACATCAATATGCCATCTTGAAAATGATGTAAGAAAGACCTCCATGTTATTCATCCAAAGTAAGGACAAACCACCACTTCTCCCTATGCAATCTATTAGGAAAATGCAATCAAAACCCCATCAGCTTCTCAACATCTCCATTCATTACTCCTTTTCTTGGTTTCAGTGAGAAAGAGCACTAGGGGCGGGTACGATATGACCATTTTGGTAACCTCATGAACTACTCGAGAAGCCCTCGAGCCTCAACAGTTCCACACTAATAGATTCATTGGTGTCGATGGTGTTGGCTTTTCATGCTAGCATTCGCTGTTGTATTTTCATTTACCAAAGTTCCTTCATTCACCTTACTACACTTTGGCTTCTTAGTCACCATATGGACTTCAACATCATTTCGAAACTCACTAAACAAATCTCGTTTCCTACTTGCTCTTGAGTCTATATTTTGCATGGGCTCCTCTGTGTGATGTCCTCTCCCATAATTTCGTGCAGCCCCCCATCCCCCTATTTTAGGCCTTCAATTATAGACGGTCCACTGTCCATATCATTCAGCCCACCCTTGCCTATAATCCTCGTAGGCCCATTTTTCCCCCCTGACTGCAATTTGAAAAAACATCAGGATTACCTCACAGTATCTCCTCCGATGACTTTTTTAAACCATGTTCATCACTCATCGAGATTTTTGCATTGCTTGCCATTCCGTCGAGGTTTGCGCTATTTGCTTCATATTCGGCTAGACATTGCTTCTTAGCTCCCGCTTATGATTGATTCCTCACTTTCATGCCACGTATCTCATATTGTTCCTCAGGAATCCTAAATGTCCTGGGCTATTGTCTGCCCTATCTTCGTTGACTGTTGCCATATCTGGTTTTGCACGGCCGCTACTCTGGGAACACCTTTAGGAGCCAACAGAGAAATTTGCATAACTATCCCTTTCAGTTGACTCCGCCACCCTTATAGACCTTATCTTAAGAGGCTTTGTACATCACCACCTTCCATATTATTTTTTTACAAAACTTGTCTCATTTTTTCTTTTAAAGTAATATTACACTCTCTTTCTTGATGATCAAACTTACCACACACATAGCAAAGATTTAGGAGTCTTTTGTATTTGAACGTAACAAAAGTCTTACTGCCATCTTTGAGTATTACCTGTGATTCTCTTCTTAACGGTTTGCTAACATTCAACCAAATCCTAATCCTTAAGAACTTCCCCCATGCCGTGCCATCCCTATCTGCCTCTACTTCTTCTTCATCTCCCATGGACTCCCTAATAGCCGTACCCACCTTTTTATTCATCATATTAAGTGGTAACCCATGCATCTGAATCCAGAACGGACTCCATTTCATATCTATAGTCTCCGAGGGCACTGATCCCTCAAATTCCTGTAGCACCACTATCAATTTATTAAACATCCATGGTTGTGTCAAAAACACTTTGTTTTTGTCCAGTACATCATCAAAGTGTAACAAAAACTGTTTGTCCCCCACCTCCTTTATCGGCAGGCCCTTTGTC
The DNA here is from genome assembly GCF_047325235.1 of Durio zibethinus. Lineage (NCBI taxonomy): Eukaryota > Viridiplantae > Streptophyta > Magnoliopsida > Malvales > Malvaceae > Durio > Durio zibethinus. The sequence continues at coordinate 6,844,292 of NC_143174.1, read as the reverse complement.
AACTTCCACACCTTTGAAAGAGAATTCTCATGGCTTCTATATTCACTCTTTTTTTGGTCAGGATCTTTCCCAAGAGACATGCTTTCCCTTCCACTTCAGTTGACTCCATCCACTCTTTGCCGATAATTGTCTCACATTTTTCTCCTTAAGTTAATGAGAGTTTTGTTTAGAGATCCTCTAATTCCTCTGCCATCTACATCCTATACGAATCGCCCGTAATACCCAACTCCACGCAACAATATTTTTGGTCAGGAAACCAAGAAAAAAAAATCTTGTATCAAAACTTATGGCATGACAACTCTTCCACTCAAAAACCCTAAGAAAAAACCCTGTACAAAACGCCGATAAGACAATACTTTCACCAGTCCCCTAGATAGAAACCCTAAGGAAACTAGGAAAGACATCCCAATAAAATTAAGTTTTATTTGTTTAAGAATAAAAATACTATATATAATAATTTTGCAACATCTCAAATTAAAAATACTATATATAATAAAATTTGAATTGTAGTACAAATGTACAATAGAAAATAGCATTTCCCTTTTCCAATAAACGCTTTAAAGATGAGATTGTAATCCGAGTTTTTATAGACGGATTACGAATAAGAGTTTTTTCTTAAACTAAAATACTTTTTAATATTAATTCTCTAATTAAAGTACTTTTAAATTTTATTTCAAAACAAAAATACTTTGACATCAATTACCCTCCACAAATATTTTCTTCATTCAATCTTATGTTGGAATAAATATATACATACATACATATATATATATATATATGCTTAATGCTTTGAAGTGGGATATGATTTTTTTTTAATTTATTAATAAAACAAAAATAGAGAAATAAATATAGATATTTGAGATGAATACAAATATTTTAAAGGGTTTTTATTTTTAAATGAGTTAAACAGAGTTTATGTATGGATAGAAAATTCATTCATAAAATTAAATCTTTTGATAAGCCAATACTTATTCGGTAGTATTTTTTTTTTTGTACTTCTTAAATTGCTTAAATATGTGATGAAATATATTTAAATAAATTTATTCAAGTAGCAACCAATTAAAACTTCTTGAAAATTAAAATTTTCTAAATGCTCCATACAGTAATTTATTTTTTATGTTTAAGAGTAAAACATAATCATAAACCTGAATAATTGATTCAATGATAAATATATATATATATATTCTTTTATTAAAAAAAATTATATTCAATCTTCCTTTTTCCAAATAAAAATTATAAAACTTTCAAGTATACTGTTGTTGCAAGAATACACTCCCACTTATGTACAACATCAATAATAACAATAACAACAAATATCGATGACCACACAAGAAAAAGAAGCAGGCCCAGCAGAGATAGCTACAAGGGATTCACAAAAAGATTGAAGGCCCATAGACAACCCATTTGAGCAAATATCACCTTGAATTCAATTAATGGTTCTTAGTAAGTTTATGTCAACTATCTTTATCATTAGATTTGATAATTTATATAGTTATATTGTGTAAAATATTAAAAATTTATATATTTATGTTATATTTTATATAAAAATTATGTGTTATAATTCATGTAAATATAAAAATATAAAATATTTTTTATTTTATTAAACTTATTTATAAATTTTATTAAAATTTTAAATCGTATTATTTTTGTATTTTTTATTCATATAATTTTTATATCATGTTATCTTATTATATTTAAAATTATCAAATCTACTTACAATTTTATTAAATTATGGATTTGGATCCTCTTTTTTCGTTTCAACTAATTAAGTAATCATATTCTTATTTACCACATTGTCAATGTAATGGTGTTTGTTGGTGGAAGTATCAAAATCAACATTTCATAGATATACATTGACCTAAGTTATTCAAAGAAAATAAAAACGAAAAGGGATCAAAATCATAATTCGATAAAGTATGAGGGCCAAAATCGTACTCTAACCTGCTACAAAAAGAGGCTTATTACGTGGTGATAAGGTTTTAATATATAGTATTATAAACTTCAAGGACATTTAAAACAATTTCAATTGTATAGAAGAATAACCTAAAAACTAGAAATGGCATAAAGAATTCGAACTCGAAAATTGGTTAGAAAAAGCTCGAATCCTATTGAACTCAATTTAACCATAAGAAAATTTTAAAACCTTGGTCTCGGTACAACTTGAACCCTAAACTACTTAAAACCTTAAAAAATACTTAAACTCGAAACAAGTAGAATTTGAAAAAGCACAATAAGATGGTTATATTTTTCATATAATTTAAAAAAAAATACTTGAATAGACTAGACCTCAAATAAATGACTTGAATCCAAAATAATTTGATTAAGAATTAAAATTACTTGAATTCAAAATCCATTCAACACCATTTAATTAAAAAAGTCAATAATCCAAACAAGATCTGATTTGAACTAAAATTATTAAACAAATTCAAATTAATCCAAACTTGACATGTTTTGTACTCGAATTGATCTGAATTTGAATTGATTTAAATCAAAATTAATTGAATTCGAATTGATCTGAACTTGGAACCTAAAATGATCCAACTTGGAATTAAATTAGAGGATTTTTTTTAAAAAATTTTTAAATTTTAATTTTAGAAGAAAGGAAATATCAAAAGAAAAAAAGTACAATTAATATTATTTTATCTATAAAATTTTATTATTATTTATTAACAAGTAATAAATATAAAAATTAATTATTAATTTTAAAAACATTACAATTTATTGATAGAATAATAATATTATATTTATTCATTTTAATTATTAAATAAAATAATCTTATAATATATAATTAATTAATATTAAAATTAATTGTATTAAACAAATAGACTTTTTAAAATTTTTATGAACAAAGTTTAAAAAATAATACATTATACTTATATTTTTTTTCATTCAAAAGAGATCCTAGCTTGGAGATTCGTGTGTATGTGCTCCATGGTGTTGACATAACTAATATTGAAGATCCTATGAGTTTTCTACCTAGTGTTATTGAAGTTCAAAACCAGAATGATGACTTTATGGTGCATGCTAATTGGACATACTTAAGTATAAACTGAGATTAAACCAATTTTACTAGCGTAAATGGTCCAATCAATGTAATTGAGATAGGTGGTCTAAATAATGACAGTGAGGTAGGTGGTCCACCAAATAAAGTTATTTATAACTTTAGTGAGAATCTAACAAATGAGGATGATCCTTGTCGGTCTTATGACTTAAATAAGGAAAGTGGAATTGAATTTGTAAATGTAATGGCTGAGGAGGAAGTATGGATGAGAAGTGCAAAGGTAGAGATTGAGGTGAGTGAGGATCAAAATGGATTTAGTGTTAGAAAATTTAAGAAAAATAAAAATAATAAGAAAGAAGAAATATGGTTTGAGTTGTGAAAAATATTATTTTAAAGGTAATTATACTTATAAGATACAATAAAGCCTTAAAAAACTCTTACAATCAGAAGTAGTAAAATTGGTTAGGCAGAAAGATTTATTTATAATAAATAAATAGTCACTAGTCAAGTCAATTAAAAAAGTCATGACATCTGTATAGTTATGCTTTTATGTTTAAATAAACTTTATTTAAATAGTCATATTTTCTTGTTCATATATGTTTATTTGGACTATCATTTTTTCTCTATTCAAACATGTTTATTTATAATAAAAATAAAATTTAGTAATATTTTAAAATAAAAAATAAAAGATTTAAAAAATTAAATCTATTTTCTAAACAAGCCCAAGTACCTAAGTGCCTATCTTTCATTTTTAAAATGTTTGACCTATTAAGAAAACTCCTAACAAGTCCAAATGACTTGACCCATTCAAACACTTAGCTCAGTTACTTAAATAACATAAGTAATCTCATTTAAACTACATACAAATGATTTTTCTACTCAATGTGGGATACACCACATTCTAAACTATAAATAATTTTCTACTAGTTTGGAATGTTGGTGCTTAATCTTTAACCTTTCACACAAATAAATATTATGAATACAAGAAGGTATCTTTAAATTTAAACTTTCAATTAGTGTATATACCTTAGAATTCTAATAACGTTAATGGTGTCCGTAGTTTAAACTTCAACTCCTAGAGTTAAAATTGAAGATATAACACACATAATATTTATTTAATATTCTATTAGAGGTTTATAACCGCTTTAGCACTATTATGGCTATGTGCTTATTCCTATTCATAAATATTTACAAGAAAGTTTCCAGTTTTCTTATTGAAGTGGTACCACTTTTATGTTTATATAGGTGAAGTTTCTTCTTTATATCTCTATTGTTATAAAAATTTAATTATAAACTCCATTAAGATTTCAATCTCATCTTCTATTTATACAGTGGCTTACACTAGTATTCTAAATATTTAGAATGGGTTGACTAATGTTTATAGACACATAACAATAACTTGTTGTTACCTATTAAACTTTACAATTAGAGGTTATTAATTGAAAGTTAGGTTTCCATTATTGGTGTCTAAAAGGAATTTTAAACCCATTCAACTTGTGATGCTTCTTACCAAATTTCTAAGTAGCACATTTGTAAGAAGATCTGCTAAATTGTTAGCGAATTTAACATATATTATGGTAATTACCCCATGTTTTATCAACTCTTTGATATAATCATGTCGTAGACTAATATGTCTAGATTTTCCATTATAAATGTCACTATAAGCTCTAGACATAGTAGCTTTACTATCACAGTACAAAGAAATGGTTATCATTAGTTGTAGCCACAACTTTATATCCATTAATAAATTTCTTAACCATTCAGCTTCCTTGCTGCTACAGCTAAAGCTATAAATTCAGATTTCATAGTTGAATGTGAAGTGAAAATTTGTTTCTTAATGCCCAATTAATTGCACCACTTCTAAGAGTAAACATCTATCCTGAAGTGGATTTATTGTCACTTATACTAGTGATCCAACTTGCATCTGAATATCCTTCCAAAACAGTTGTATATCTAGAATAAAATAAGCCAAAATCTTTAGTTCTTCTAAGATAACCTAGAACTCTTCCTATGGCTTTCCAATGAGTTATACTAGGTTTACTTGTATATCTTGATAACTTGCAAATACCAAAAGCTATATATGGCCTAGTACAATGCATAACATACATAACACTTCTAATAGCATTAGCATATTCAAGTTATGTAATTACATAACCTTGATTTTTTGTTAATTTTATACTTGTATCATATATAATATTGGCTTATTTTATATTAAGATATTTAAAGTTATTAAGCAGTTTCTCAATATAATGACTTTGATTAAGTATGAAACCCTTGTTATAGCTCTTAACTTTAATTCTCAAAATGGTATCAACTTCATCTAAGTTTTTCATTTTGAAATTAAAAATCAGATATCTTTTGGTTTAATTTATGCCAATCATATTGTACTAAAAATTAGCATATCATCCACATAGAGACATATTATAGCTTCATATTATTTAGTAAATTTTTGAGTAAATGCACTTGTTTGCTTCATTATGTTTAAAACCATTGGCTACTATGGTTGAATCAAACTTTTCATGCCATTATTTAGGAGCTTGCTTTAGCCCATAAAATGACTTAATTAATTTATAAACTTTTTTCTTATTACTTGGAAGGATAAAACCTTCTGGTTATTTCATGTATACTTTTTCTTTTAAGTCATCATTTAAAAAGGTTGTCTTAACATTCTTTTGATGCACATGTAACTTATAAATGGAAGCCAAAGCTATAAGAACTCTAATGGATGTTATTCTAGCTACTAAAGCATATGTATCAAAATTATCTATGCCTTTATTTGTTTAAAATCTTTTGCAACTAATCTTACTTTAAAAGTTTGTACAAAACCATTTGTATTATATTTCTTTCTAAACACCCATTGATATCCTATAGGTTTAAAACCTGGAGGTAAATCTACCAAAACCCATATATTATTGGACATGATTGAGTTCATTTCATCATTAATAGCTTCTTTCCAAAAAATAACATCTTTTGAAGTTATAGCTTCATTAAATGTTTTAGGGTCTTCATTTACATTTAATAGAATTTGTGTTTTATTAAGCACTTTGGTTATATTTTTTTCTACTAGAAATATTGTAGAATCTAGAGAAATAAAATCAAAAGGCAAAAAATTTTCTTTTCTAGTTCTTTTGCTTTTTCTAAGTTCAACAGAATCATTACTTTCTTTTATTTTATTACTAGTCATAGGAATTATTTCAATTTGTTTCTCCATATCAATTTCATTATCATATATAAACTTATTTTCACAAAATTCTACATGAATAGAAACAACAATAACATTAGTATTTAAATCAAGAAATCTATATGCTTTTGAATTCTGTGCATAACCAACAAAAATACTTTTAATACCTCTAGGTCCTAATTTTGATTTATGAGGATTAGGTATTTTATAAAAGGCAATGTAACCCCATACTTTAAAATAATCCAAATTTGGTTTTCTACCATGATTCCAAAATTCATATGGTGTCTTCAAAATTTTCTTTGAAAGAATTCTATTATGTATATAGCATGCTGTTAAAAGTGCTTCTTCCTAAGATTTAGAGGTAATTTAGCATTTAACAACATATTATTTATCATATCAACTAAGGTTCTATTTTTTCCTTAGGCTAAACCATTTTGTTAAGAGCATAAGGGGCTATCTTTTGATGAATAATTCCATTATGTTCACAAAAAAGAGAATGAATCTGGAAAATATTTGTCACCCTTATTAGTTCGAAGAATTTTGATTTTGACTTTCTTTTGATTTTCAACAACTGATTTATATTTTTTGAATCTATCAAAAGCTTCATCTTTTGTTCTCATTAAACACAAAAGTAAAAAGAGAATTATCATCTGTAAATGTTGTAAAATACCTTTTTCTTTCCCTTTTAATAAACCATTTAACTCACAAATATCAAAATGTATGAGTTCTAACAATTCTATATTTCTTTCAACTTTAGGAAAAGGTTTTTTAGTCATTTTTGCTTTGACACAAATTTCACATTTAATGTCATGATTTTTCTGGTATGTTATATGACTATGCTTGGTCATATAATTCATATATTAATAATTTAAATGTCCTAATCTAACATGCCATAAAAAAGAAGAATGATAAATAATATAAGCAAAAATATTATTTATTTCATCAATACTTAGTTTAAATATACCATATGGAATATCCTTTTCCAATGAATACACCATTTTTGGATAGTATAACTTTATTAGACTTTAATAAAATCTTAAAACCTTTCTTACATAATAGATTTATAGATACAAGGTTCTTTCTAATCTTAAGAACATAAAAAAATTAAGTAAAGTTAGCTTCTATCCTAAGGTGAATTTTAATTCAACCATTCATTTTCCAATCGCTTTGGCAGGAGCATGATTTTTCATAAGGATGTTTTTTGGTCTTTTGCATTCTTTGTAAATCTTAGATTGCTCTTTATTGTTGGAAACATGAATTGTTACACCAAAATCTAGCCACCAATCAGATGACTTATTTGCAGTAGCCATATAAGCTTTGATGAACATTCCAATTTGCATGTCAACTAGATCATTAATTTTTTGCTCAACTAGATTTGCCTTGTTTTCAGAACCAGAACCAATCATAATTTCAGCATTTTTAAATCTGCAATCTTTAATCAAATGCCCTTTCTTTTCACAATGGAAACACATTTTATTCTTATTAAATTTGGATTTCATAAATCCATTATTCTTAAGTTTAAAATTTTTTTGAAACTTTTCAGAAGACTTGTAAGTTTTTGCAAAGTTTTTTACTCTTATATAGTTCACATTGGAACCTCCAAGAAAGAATGCATCTCTTATATGATTTTTTGCTTCAATCTATATCTGAGTCTAAAATTTTTCAATACTGAAAGTATATGTTGAATGCAAAACTTTTTTCCTATAACCATTTCAAGAAAGAGAAAATTTTAACTTAGGATTAGAAGAAACTAGTTAGGAGAGAGATTATGACCTTTGAGCATTTAAGTGAAAGATTGAAGAATTTCAGGCCAACAAGCCTACGAAGGCGTCGATAGAATAGGTGGAGGAAGATGTCATAAGCCAACCTTGTATAAGGCTATGATCAAGCATAGGTTGTTATGAGCCACCTATGTATAGGGCCATGATTGAGTAAAGGTGCCAAAGGGGAGGGTAGATTTTATGTACTAGGAAAAAGTGTCCCCATTTCAAATATTGTAATAGTTTTTTTGAGCCACCAATGTATAAGGCCATGATTGGATAGATGTGCTACAGGGAAGGGTAGATCTCATGTACTAGGAAAAAGTTTCCCCATTTCAAACATTGTAATGGTTCTTAGTAGTATAGTTATAAAATCTTATTTGCTCTTTAGAGAGGGTGAGCAGTTAATGTATTGTTGGGCTGCCTCATTGGTTTGTGCTAGACCACCTATCTAGGGCTACCCTTCTAGCCTTAACAATGGTAAGAAGACTCGATGTACTTTTTTAATATTAATAAAATATTTTTTTATATAAAAACGTCAGGGGTCACCTTGGTGTGTTCTCATTTTGCCTCGATATATCGTTGTATGTGCTTGAGATTGACTTGCGACTTATTAGTTGCTTGTTTAAATATCAAACTATCCTTGGTTGACTTGTGTGAAAGTGTCCATTTAAGTGCTGCATGGTTTATTGCTTCATTGAGAGAAAGTTTAGCCCATGATATGTGGTATCAGAGCATGGTTGAGAAGTGTTAAAAATTTGATAAAATGGCAACAAGTGGTGGATTTAGTGACCAACAAAAGATTGAAGAGCTTAAGGCCGTGATGGCTACCCTAAAAGCATATGTAGTAACTCATGATCAATTGAGAGAGATTGAGACAACCCAACAGAAGTTGTCTGATACTCTACATAGCTTGGGCAAAGAGGCCAAAGATGCTTTGAATGTCTTTCAAAGAGAGTTTGAGGAGCTTAGGGCCCAAGTGAGTATTCTACAAATGGTTGTGGCCAAGTTGAGTTCTAGCTCGATGAAAAAAAGAAAAAGGGCCAAGGTGCCAGATCCTCGATGTTATGAGAGGGCAAGAGATGCCTAAGAGCTTGAAAACTTTATGTTTGACATGAAACAATACTTTCGAGTTGTGCACACAGAATTAGAGGAGGATAAGGTTGCAATGGCTTTAATGTACCTTGCTAGGGATGCTAAGCTATGGTGACATTCAAAATTTGTAAATGATGAACGCCTTATTAAAACTTGGGCAAATCTTAGGCAAGAGTTAAAGAACCAATTCTTCCTTGAGAATGTGGAGTATATGGCCCAAATGAAGCTTTGAGAATTTGTGCAAATAGGAATGGTGCAAAAGTTTGTGAGGAGCTTTTCTACCCTGATGTTAGATATTGGAGACATATCCGAAAAGGACAAGATGTTTTATTTTTTTGAGGGCCTTAAACCTTAGGCCAAGATGAAATTACAAAGATAAAAGATGCAAGATGTTGCCATGGCTATAGTTACTGTTGAATGTCTTCATGATTTTAATGATGGCCCCTCAAAATGAAAGAATCCTCTATCAGGTGGTAGTAACTCCAACTTTGAAAGTAGGGAAAAAATGGCCAGAGTGGATTGACCCTTGGTAGAGGATCTGATAGGAGCCTTTTTGTTTGAGACAATACCCAAACCAAGGTAAATAATGTGTAAAATTTCAAGTTGAGGCAATCACTAGCTTACTTTCTATGCTAAGGGCTACATCGGGTGGCCAAATGCCTAAATAGAGGTGCCCTTAATGCTCTGAGAGCCTCGTCTCAAGAGTCCACTAAAACACTTAAGATAGTCAAATAAGTTGAAGAAGAGCCAACCAGGATGGGCTAAATATGATTCTTTAATGCCCTTCATACCCAACTAAACATGATAAAGAAAGAACTTGGGAGAGGTTTAATATATATAGACCTAATAGTCAATAGGAAAACATAAAGGTCATTATAGATATAGGGGCAACTGATACCTTCATCATACCAAAGAAAGCAAAAAGGTGTAGTTTCAAGGTTAATAAGGACTATAAGTAAATGATAACGGTTAATTCACAAGCATTTACAATCAGTGAAAGCTCAAAGAGTGTGATGACCAAGTTAAGGTGATGAAAAAAAAATGTAGACTTCACAGTTTCACCCATTGATGACTTTGATGTTGTCCTAGGATTGGACTTTATGATGTTCGCTCAAGTGATCCCAATCCTCGTTGCTAGTTGTCTATTGTTCTTGAGAGAATGCTCTATGTTGTGCCAGCCAAGATCTTTTCTAAGAGTGGGAAAAAATGATTTTAGCTTTACAATTCAAGAAAAAGGGTAAAATAGGGGAACCTTTCTATGTGGCAATGTCGATTTACAAATAGAGGATTGACTTGGAATCGATACTTGGTAGGGTGAAAAAGGTATTGAAGGGTTTGAGAATGTGATGCAAGAGCATTTGCCCAAGGTCCTACCTCTATGAAGATTAGTGGACCATGAGATTAAGTTTTTTTTTTAAAGTTAAACCACTAGCTAAAGCTCCATATTGCATGGCTTCACCAGAGTTGGCTAAATTGAGAAAATAATTAGATGAGCTTTTACAAACTGGGTTCATTAGACCATCGAAAGCACCATTTGAAACACTGTGCTATTTTAGAGAAAGCATGATGAGAGTTTAAGGTTGTGTGAGGACTATAGGGCCCTGAACAAAGTCATTATGAGAAACAAATATCCCATTCCACTTATTGTAGATTTATTTGATCAACTAAGCCAGGCCAAGTACTTCTCTAAATTAGACTTAAGATTTGGCTATCATCGAGTCAAAATTATCGAATGAGATAAGCTAAATATCACTTATGTAATGTGGTATGGTGTATTTGAATTTCTTGTTATGCCTTTTGAATTGACTAATGCCCTTACCACATTTTGTACCTTAATAAATCAGGTGTTCTACGACTACTTTGATAAGTTTGTGGTCATTTTTTAGATGATATAGTAATCTATAGTTCTACTTTGAAAGAATACCAAGAGCACCTGTATCTCATGTTTCAAAGACTACAAGACCATCTGCTGTATGTTAAAAGGGAGAAATGTGCATTCGTTCAGACACGAATCAACTTTTTAGGCCATATTATTAAATAAGGCCATATTCAAATAAATATGAAAAAAGTTAAGGCTATTAAGGAGTGGACAACACCAAAGAATGTCAGTGAACTTCACTTGTTTTTGGGATTGACCAATTATTATAAGAGATTATGAAAAGTACTCTCATAGAATCATTGCCCTCATTGAACTATTGAAAAAAGAGCACAAATGGTGTTGGATAAGTGAATGTCAAGAGACTTTTGAAGGATTGAAAGAAGCTATGATGAAAGACCCTATATTAGTTCTTTTCGACATTAGAAAGCCTTTTGAAGTTCAAACAGATGCATTTAATTTCACTATTAGAGGAGTACTTCTATAAGAACAACACCCAATAGCTTTTGAAAGTCAAAAGTTGAGCAAAGTTGAAATGAGATATATAGCTCAACAAAAAGAACTCTTGGTAGTAATTCATTACCTGAGAGTATAGTGGCACTATTTGTTAGGTTCACAACTCATCATGAAGATGGACAATGTGGTGATTAGTTGTTTTTTCACCTAGTCAAGGTTCATAGCTAAGCAAGCTAGATGGTAAAAATTTCTAATCGAATTTGAATTTTGTTTTAAACACACAACTAGAAGAACCAATCAAGTGGTAGATGCATTAAGTAAACGAGTAAAGTTGGCTGCCTTTAGGAGAATGGCCCCAAGGGCAACTAGTAAAGTGGTAATAGATATCCACAAGTAAATTAAAGATAACTTGAGAAAAGACCTATAGGTCATGGCCATTTTAAAGCTAATGGAAGAAGGAAAGTCTAAGTACTTTTGGTAGAAAAATAAGGTCTTATTGACAAAGAGTCCTCAATTATTTATGCCAAAAACAAGAGGTTTGAGATAGATGTTAATGAGGGAATGTACTTTGGCTCTACTGAAACCAAGATGTTATTTGCCTCATATGTGGTAAGATGTGATGGACTATATGAAAACTTACCTCATTTGCCAATAAGATAAATTTGAAAAGAAGAAACCAATAGACATGCTTGAACCATTACTTGTAACCACAAGACCTTAGAAAAGTATCTCTTTTGACTTTATATCAGGTCTTTCCAAAGTTGATGATTTTGGGTCTATTCCAGTGGTGATTGATCGTTTCTCAAAATATGCCATGTTCATTTTCACCCAAAAGTATTGCATGTAGAAGACATAGCTCGATTGATGTTTAAACATGTAATCAACTATTAGGGCCTTCCTTAAAATATTGTTAGTGATAGAGATTTGAGATTCACTTGGTCATTTTGGAGAAAACTTTTCAAGATCTTGGGATCTTAATTCAACATCTCTTCAAGTTATCACTCATAAATCGATGGGCAAACTGAATGATTTAATAGGTTGTTGGAGGAGTACTTAAGACACTTTGTTCAAGCTAATCAAAAGAATTGGCTTTCATTAGTGGATGTAGCTTAGCTTTATTTTAATTCTAACAAGTGTTCTTCCACAAATAAGAGTTCATTTGAAGTGGACATGGGATAATTACCATGCATACATCTTTTGAGTCATATGGAGGGAAGAATCTACGAGCATTCAACCTTAGTAAATAACGAAGACAAAATACAAAAATTATGCAAGCATACTTGGAGAAAGCATTGAAGCCCATGAAGAAGTGGTTAGATAAGGGTCGAAGGGTACAACAAATCAAAGTTGATAATCTAGTTCTTGTCAGACTAATGTCCAAACAAACCAAGTTCCTAAAGAAGTTATATCATAGATTGGTATGAAAATATAAGGGTCTAGTGAAGATCTTTTTTAAAATGGGGAATGCTTCTTACAAAATCAACCTGCTAACAAGGATGAAGGTACATCAATATTTCATGTGAGCAACTTAAGCCTTTCCATGCAGATCTCATAGATGCAAGTCGAGGTGAATCAACTAGGGCAACCATTTCCATGAAACCACCATCGGAATGTTGAGTCAAAGAAACTTTAGCTGACAGGGTATCCAAAGTTCTAGTTCACTTAACTTAAAAACTGAAACTTACAACTTGTGCACTTGGTCCATGATTGGTTTGTCATCGGTTATTGAAAATTTAAAGTATTTCATGGCCAAGAACTTATTTGTACCCTTTTTTTATTCATATATTTTTGTTCAAGAGCAGTCCATGTCTCTTTTGGTGTTTTTATATTTCTATATAGGTTATACAGACGATCAAATAATGAATTCAAAATATAACCTCAACAAACTAGTTCATTTTCTTCACGTTTGCTTATTATTGTCTTAACAACATCAGAATCTTCAAGAGTTGGTTTTAGAATTGGTTCCAAATTTGGATCAAGTGCATGAAACATCTTCAATGTAATCAATAGAAAAATCATTTTATCTTTCCACCTAATGCAGTTTGATTAATTAAAATGATCAAGTTTGATTACATCCTGATTTTGAAAATGAATTTTCTTGTTTGATTCCAAATCCATAGTAGTAGTAGGGACAATAGCAGATGCAGTATCCATAATTTCCTTTAAATTATTAGAAAATTTAAGAAAAATAGAAATAATAAAAAAAAATATGGCTTTGAGGTGTGAAGAATAATATCTTAAAGGCAATTATGCTTTTAGTATATAACAAACCTTTAAAAAACTTTCTAAATTAGAAGTAGTAAAATTGGTCAGTAGAAAAATCTATTTATAATAAATGAATAGTAACCAATTAAGCAAATTCAAAAAATTATGACATTCTGTATAGTCATGTTTTTATGTTTAAATAAACTTTATTTAAACAATCATGTTTTCCTGTTCATATATATTTATTCAGACCATTATTTTTTTCTCCATGTTTACTTAGAATAAAAATAAATTTTAGTATTATTTTGAAATAAAAAATAAAAGATTTAAAAAATTAAATCATTTACTAAATAAGCCCAAGTACCTTAAGTGTTCAAGTGCCCATCTTTGACTTTTAAAATTGTTTGACCCAATAAAAAAACTCCTAGTAAGCCTAAATGATTTGTCCCACTCCAACACTTAACTCAATTACTTAAATAATGTAAATAATCTCATTTAAACTATATATAAATGATCTTTCTACTCAATGTGGGATTCACCACATTCTAAATTACCAACATTTAGTGATATCGATGATGAGCTTGTAGAAGTGCCATAGTTAATAGATAATAAAGATAAAGAGATACAAAAAATTAGGAAAAAGCTAAAAGATTTCAAAAAAAAAAAGCAAGGTAGGGTTGTAAGGCATAGTGATGTACCGGATGAGCTTAATTTTGATGATTTATTGAAGAAAATAGAAGATAGAAGAAAGGAACACAAAAAGAAAACAGGTTAATCTTGTGAGTTTAGCATTAGTTGATAAGGAAAATTATGAAAGAGATTACTTAGAGTCTCCATATCTTGGTAGCTTTGAAGGTGAATGTGAAGGTGATGATGAGATTATATGAAAGATATTCAAGAGGCTTTGTTTTGATCCCACAAATCTGATTCATAGATTTTCTTATGGCAAGATCTTTCATGGTCTTAAACAATTAAAATAAGTATTGACCAAATATCCAGTGGTAAAAAAATTTGATTTTAAGATGGTGAGGAATGAAAAAAATAGGACAAGGGCTAAATGTAAAGATCTTGACATTTCATATTTATGCCCCAATTGATTATAGTGATGGGTTTTACAAGATTAAGACATTTAATTGCTAGTATGTAAGTTCTTATAATTTTAAGAACTCAAGGGCAAATGCTAAATTCTTGTTAGATCATTTTCTTAGTAAGCTAAGGATTATTCTTGATCTAAAATTGATGGAAATGCAAAAATTAGCTAAGGAAGAAATTAGTGTAGATGTCTTAATGCCTTAGTGTAAAAGAGAAAAAGTGATGGCACAAGAGCATATTAATGGGAGATATATCTATGAGTATTCATGGTTGAAAGATCATGCTATTTATATTGAGGAAAACAAACCTTAGAGGTATAATAGATCTCATGGTTGAAAACCCATGCTCAATTGAAAACCTAAGTTTATGAAGTCTTATGTTTGTTTGAATACATTTAAGGTTAGGTTAAGGGAATACTGTAGGATGATAATATACATGGATGATTGTTTCTTAAAGGGTAAATGTATAAATGAGCTTCTGACAACTGTTGGGAGGGATGCCAATAATCAAATACATCCCATGGCTTAGGCAGTGATGGAGGTTGAGAACAAGGAGACATGGGCATAGTGCATTAAAAAGGTTGTATCTGACCTTCATTTGCAAAAGGTAAAACTTTTTGTAATATTCATATTCAATATTAACTATTTAACATAAATGATTATTAACTTATTTTTTATTTTTTGGTTTTTAAATTACTAGGTTTAATTGATACTATGGAAACTTTGTTACCAAAGGTTGAACATAGGTATTGTGCCAAACATTAGTTTGTCAATTGGAAGATGCATAATTATAGAGGCAGTGATTTAAAGGCACAATTATGGATGTGATCCAAAGCTGCAACAAAAGCTAACTTTAGGAAAAGAGCTAGGAAGCTTAGAAGTCATTGTGTGATGTGGTTGAGGGTAAATCCCAAGTGTCATAGCGATTTTTCATCAGGAGATTCAATTGCGAGACTTGATAAACGTTTTTAGAGTCGCCATCAATCTTTTTAATTTGGTGTGATTGGCCACCCCGAATAATTATCCTTTCAATAAAACTTTTAAAACAAATTTAAAGTCTATTAAAAGAATATTTGTGGTCTGCGAAATTAAGAGCAAGTCAGAGAGTATGGTTACAAGTGGAGAATGTATTAACACCCCCACATTGTCCGTTCAAAAAACAATACCAGTTAAGCATGTATTGTCTTTTAATTTTGATAATGTAGTCTTTTTTTTTTAAATATTTGAAGTTAATTCCTTTAAAATCTTCTTTATGCAAAATATTTTTTATTGTGAAATTATTATTATTATTATTATTGTTATTATTATTGTATTCTATAAATTCTCTAATATTTTGACGGAATTCATAAAAAATATCTTTGTTCAAAAAAATTTTAAAAAAATTGACTATTCATAGAATTCTTAAGATTTCGTCATGATATTTTGTTTATTTATTAATTTTAGGATTATCCTGACTTTTTGATGAAATATTAAAATTTTATTTAACTAAATTTAGAATTATTCCAACTCTTTGATAAAATCCTAAAAAATTTTAAACAGATTTTAGGATTATCCCAACTTTCTATCGAGATCATAAAAAAATTATTTTTTATTAATGATAATTAAGAAAAATGAGATTATCCCAAATTTTCTTAAAATCCTTACTTAAGAGATTTAATTAAACATTTAATTAATTTTTATTGTGATTTTTTTGTTTTATGTTGTTATTTTCTATTTATTATTTTAATCTTTTTTCCTTATTATTTAAATAATCTTTATTTAGTAAAAATAATTTTTGGATTATCCTAACTCTTTGGTGAAATCCAAAAATATATTTTAGATAATAATTAAGAGATTCATTTAAAGAAACACTTTTATTTTTATTATTAATTATTTATTATTATTATTTAAATAAATATTTATTTAGTGAGAATAACTTTTTGGATTATCTCAATTCTTTAGTGAAATCCAAAAATATTATTTTTTATTTTTAATAATTAAAAGATTTATTTAAACAAACACTTTTGTTTTTTATTTTTTATTGAAACAAATTGTTATTTTAGTAAAAGATAATTTTTAGATTATCTTAACTTATCGGTAAAATCAAAAAATATTTTTTACTTGCATTAATTGAAGAAAATTGAACTCTTTCAATTTTCCTTAAGGATTACATTTTTAAAAGATTTATTCAAATAAGTAATTGTTATTTTTATATTTTTATTATTAGCAAAACTAATTTCTTGAATCATTCCAGCACTTTAGTAAAATTTAAGAAATATTTTACTATTAAATTTTAGAAAATGCCAATTTTCTTTAAAATAATAGTTTAAAATTTTATTCATTTTTATTTTAATAAACCTACCTTTTATTTTAGTTTTATATTTTTACCATTATTTATTTATTTCTAAAAAAAAATAAATAATAATAATATTGTAAAATATATAAACAAAATAAAATAATAAAATGAAAATCAAATCAAATCAAATCAAATCAAAAAAGAAAAAGAAAAGGAAAACTCACCAACGGGTTGGATCTCCAAGCAATTCACGTGCAAATCCTGGGACAGGTCAGGTTGCTCCATCGGTCAAACACTTCAAAATGGCATAGTTTTATTTGGCCTATAAAAGGCCAAAATCAGGTTTTTTTTTTCTTTTAATTTTTCCTTTCTCTTCTCTCTAAAAAACCACAGCCGTTTTCTCTAAAACTAACCCTCTCCTCAATAGCTATAACTAACTAGTTTTCGACTGAACTCTACCGTGTTGTTGTTAAAAATTTTCAACCAACATCGAAAAACTCAAAAATTTTCCCAGATTTTGTCTTGTTTTATATATTCCAATGGCCGAAAAATTTAACTTTTTCAAATTCCTGCCAACTTAAAAAAAAATTTTCAAAAAATCCTTGAAATTTCTAAAACAATCTTTTTGATCTCCTAAAATTTTTTTCTAAACTGGTTTACCCAAAAAAAAAATCTAGAAATGCCCATATCAAAATTTTAATTATTGAGAAAACTTTTTTTTTTTTTGGGTATGTGTGGTGGTGGTGTTATGGCTTTTTCTGGTGACAGTTGAATTAACCTTAATGGAAGCAATGTTGATAGAGAATAATTTGGATCAGTTTAGGCAATGTGTATTTTTTGGCTTTTGGTGTGGAGGGGCTGGTGATGGTTCTTTTTATTCATGTTTTGCGTTTTTTTTTTGTAAGTTTCAATAGGCTTTGGGTAGCAGTAGTTTTTTTTTTTTTTTAGGTATGATGGAGTGGTCCTAGGTTGGCAATGGCTAATGGGTGGCTTCTATAATGGTGGTTTGGGTGTTAATTACTGGTGATTTGCATCTTGGTTCTTTTGGGTATGGCTTAGGTTGAGTTTTTGGTTGTAGCTTTGGTTGGACTGAGTTAGTGGAAGAAGATGATGGTAATGGTAGAAAGCCTCCTTTGTCTCTCCTATGTATTGGCTTTATTTATAGGCTAGTCTGGAAATCAAATTCCAAATTTTCTAAGATTGTTGTTGAATTTTTTTAGATTCATCAATGACCTTTGTTGCCAAAATCTAACCTTTAAAGTCAACCATAGAGGCTAGCAAAAGGGTTGACAGAGAGATTGAAAATTTTGTTGAAGAATTTTAGTGTATTAAATGCACTGAGACTTTGAGAAAGTATAGAAGAAAAATGGGGAGATGTCAGAAGAATAAAGAAAATGAAGAAAAGACAAAGAAAATAATAATATAATTTAAAGGTTTAATAAAATTTAAAATAACTTAATATGAAATTCACCTGATATATTCAATTAAGGTATTTAGCCAAACTTGAATTGAATCAAAAATCAATTCTGGTTTATTTAAACGTAATATTTAGTTTTCTGGACAAAATAGGTGTCTACACCAAGTATTGGTCTAAAGCATTTTTTTAGTACTAAATCATTAGGTGATTGTCATAATGTATAGATCCATGGACCTATCACTAAACCCAAGTAAAAAAGTTGCTACAAATATTTTATGTTGAGGTGTGATTAGCCACATAACTGAATCTATCTCATTTTTAAAAAAAATCTAAGCTTGACTTAAGTATCTTTAAAAGATAGATTCAAGTCTACAAAACTAAAACTAGGTCCAGGAGTATAGTTACATGTAAGAAAGGTTATTGCACCCTCTCAATGCCAATTGAAGAATGGTACCGACTGTCATAATGTGTAAATATGTAGATCTATCGTTAGACATAAATTAGAGTAGTTACCACCAATCTTTTTTGTTTAAGTGTGATTGGTCACCTAATTGAATTTGTCCATGAAACTAGATTTAAATTTGAAAGTACGGTTACGTGTGAGAAAGGTTATAGCACTCTTACAATGTCCATCAAAAGGATGGTACTAGTTTGATTTCAAATTATCCAAGCCTCAAACATATTTGTAATTTACAAAAATATTTAATATTAAAAATTAATCTTAAAATTACCTCAATAGTTTGGTAGAAATTTAAGATAATTCTCTCACCTTAAGAGTATTCATGGAGACTAGTATCCTAATCTGAAGAGGCTTTTTCATAAGATTTATTAAAGTTTTATTCACAAAAATCAATATAGTCTCATAATAGTATGGTGGGACTTACTTTGATACAAATCTCCCAATAGTTTGGTGAGATTTTATCGTAAAAACATTTACAAAAATTGTTTTTCTTTTTTTTTTTTTCTGAGAAAGTTCATTAAATCTCCTAATAGTTTGATAAAGCTTAATTTAAAAAGCAATCCTCCAATCGTTTGGAGGATAAAAATTATTTTTTTCATTTTTGAAATCTATTTATGAAATTTCCCAATAGTTTGGTGGATTTCATAAAAATTGAATTCATGAAAATTCTCTAATAGTTTGGTAAGATTCATGAATTTATATGAAAAATATTTTTTCTTTATATTTTTTTTGTTGTTTTTAAAAAATAAAATTTTATTTTTTCTAAATATTTAACAAATAATAAGTTACTCAATAAAAATGAATAAATAATAAAGACCAATATATAAAATAAAATAAAAACTCAAAATATAAAATAAATAAAAAATCAAAAAATAAAAATAAACTGAAAAAAGGAAAACTTATGATTGGGTTAGGTTAGAGCGTGGGTCTACACACAGATCCTATTTGGGTTACATGCAGATCTGGGTAAGCAGAAATGGTGTCGTTTTGAAATGGGTATAAAAGCCAATATTCAGCCTTTTCTTTTAGAAGCCCTTGGCTCCTCCTTTCTGAACCCGAAAATTTCTTTGACCTTTCTCTAGAATAGCTAAGAGTAGCCTAAGAACATTCTGTTAGAAATGGAAAAACTCATCGATTTTTGAAAAAGTCATTGGAATCCTACTGAAAAATTCAACCTTCACCAAAAAATACCATCAAAAAATTCAAAAATTCATCCCAAACCCAAATTTTCAAAAAATTTTTAGATTTCTTCAAAATTTTCCCAAAAATTCAACCTTGATCTTGGAATTCTAAAACCTCAATCCTAACAACCTGAAATAGAAACCAAAAACTCAAATCCCTCTCAAGCACTAAAACTCCAAATTCAAAAATCCCAAAACCAAAATGTCAGAAACCCAATACCCAAAAGAATTTCTCCAGAATCTTAAATGCAACCCTTTTTTCCAAAAAATCAACTATGTCTTGTTCTGTGGTCTCTTGTCCAATTTATAGGCCTCTTTAGTATAAATTTTAAGGATCGGACAAAATCTGATCTCAGGATTTAAGCCTAGATTGGTTTTATTTGAACATGATTCCTGGCTAGGTTTTTGCTGGTTTGTCTGGGTGAAATTGAAAGCCTTTGGTTTGGCTACTAAATTAAGATCTTTTGACCAAATGAATTGAATTTAATCCAGATTTCTATTTCCTTATTCAATTAGCAATTAAGAAAAAAATAATAAAATATAATAATAATAATAATGATGATGATGATGATGATGATAGTAATGATATAATAATATATTATACTATAGAGTAACAATAATAGTAACAATAAAAATAGAAACAACAATATACCATAATAAAGTAATAATAATAATATAATAATATAATATAATATGCTATACTATGCTATAATACTAGTAATAATAGTAAATAATAATATAAGAACACGGACATAGATGGGTGTCTACATCTGTCTCTCTTTGCACATCCTTGTTAGACAGGGATGATGCAAAGATATAGAATCCACTCTATTCCTCCAAAAATAAGAGTCAAATTGGTAAGTGAAAATGATCGAAACTGAGCCGCGAGTCAAAAAAATGATTTGGACTGAGCTGAGATCAAATAACTAAGATTGAATAGCAAGTCAAGAAAGTGATCTGGACAGAGTTGAGATCCAATAATCAGGATTGAACCATAAGTTTGGAAAACTAACCTGGATTGAGTTAAGGTCAGACGACCAGGATTGAATTGCAAGTTTGGAAAATGATTTGGATAGAGCCAAAATCAGATGATCGGGATTGAACCGTAAGTCTGAAAAATAATTTGGATGGAGCTGAAATCGAACGACCAAGATTAAACCACAAGTCTAGAAAACTAATTGGACTAAGTTGAGGTCAAACGACTAGGATTGAATCGCAAGTCTTGAAAAATGATCTAGATAGAGCCGAGACCAAAACAAATGATGAAAAATGATGCAATGATGCAAGTGCATACCTTATCTAAGATGCAAACAAAACGTCAATTGTGGTACTAAGGCTTTAAAAATTTTCTTCTGCATTCTCATTTCTACACATCTTTGGTAAGAAGGGTATAAACCATTTTTTGTTACGTAGGATAAACATTTATCTTCATCCTAAATGAAGCTTTTCAAAGTCAATGACTTTATTTTATTTGGAGGAATTCATCCATGGCCCTTGTCTCTTTCAATTTTCTTAAAATAATACACAATTTGGTATGACATTATTCAATTATTAATCATTATTTCAATATCAAAATATGAGATGCAAGTTATGCACTTCTTCTATTCATGACAAGGCATAAAAGGAAAGGATAAATATTGAAAGTGGAACATAAATAAAATGAATATCATTTATTTAGATAAGAAGTAAATTACAGATGATGGCATAAGAATGAAATAAAGGTGTATAAGGATTGCTATTTGGGATAGCAATGCCTTAAGATAAACAATCAGATAATCAAGATGACAAATCTTGGATTTCTTCAAAACTCTACCAAATTATAATGCCCTGCCATTTTAGATCTTTTTGAAATTCACCAATTTTGATATGCCTTTCAAGTGATGTCATATCCTTCTTATTGAAGTCACCTTTATAGGTTTTCAACTCAAATACGCCCATTTAGTTCAAGCTACCTTTTTGGGTTTTCAACTTGAACTTTTTTTCAAGCAAAGTATCTTTTCATGACATCAAAATTTATAGGATTAGAGAGATTATCTCCATCAATATTAGCTAATATCAATGCTCCACCCAAGAAAGCTCGTTTCACAATATATGACCCTTTTCCAATTCGGAGTCCACTTTCCCTATCATCATGTTGACTTGGGAGAATTCTTATCAATACCAACTCACTTTCTTGAAATTGATGAGGTCGAACCTTTTTGTCATGAGCTTTTATCATTTTTTTTGGTACAATTATCTATAGCAAAATGTCTCTAATATTTTTTTCTTAATAAAGTTCAATTGCTTATAACATTCTTGAATCCATTTAGCTTATTCTAACCCCACTTCCCTTATGACCCTTAAAGACTAAATTTTTACTTTTATTGGTAATACGGCTTTCATTTCAGAAATAGGGAAAACGGAGTTGCCTTGATGGAGGTACGTACGGATGTTCGATAGGCATGCAAAGCAAAAGGTAGTTTCTCATGCTAGTTTTTTTATGTCTTAATCATTTTTTCTAGAATCCTCTTAATATTCTTATTAGCAGCTTCTACTGCCCTATTCATTTTTGGGTAATATGGAGCTGAATTATGGTGCTTAATTTTGAACTGAGCATATATTTCTTGCATCATCTTGTTATTTAAGTTTTTTGCACTGTTTGAAATGATTGTTTATGTGAGTCTGTATCTATAGATTATTTCTCTCTTAATAAACTTACAGACTACAAATTGAGTTATAGTTGTAAAAGAAACAGCTTTAAACTATTTAGTGAAATAATCAATCATCAAAAAAATTAATCTATTCCCATTTGATGCCTTTAGAGTGATGGGACCAATGACATCCATTTTTCACATAGAAAATGGCCAAGGTGGTGCCATAACATGTAAAGTATAGGGTGAAGCATGAATCTTATCTACATAAATCTCATATTTATGGTATTTTCGAGCATAATCAATACAGTCTCTCTCTATTGTCAACCAATAATAATCGACTCTATAATCAGTCTTGCCATCATATGTCTATTTGCATGTGCGCCACATACACTATTATGCACCTCACCAATAATTTTCTTTGCCTTAGCACACCTACACAATGCAATAACACTTGATCTTAGCTTCTCTTATACAAAACTTCCCCATCTAAAAAGAATCCCATAGACAATCTCCTCATGACTTTGTTATCATTTTTTGTCGCTTGATTTGGATATTGCTGGTCTTTAGATATTGCATGATGTTGTAATACCAGGGATTTCTATCTTTTTTTTTCCTTCAGACTGACACAATGTTTCTATATATCCCTAAAATCTAATTTGATGGCTTGAATTTCAAAAGTATTACCAATTCACACCATGGCAACTAGTGTAGCTAAAGCATCTATGATTTGGTTTTCTTCTTGAGGCAAGTCTCAAATTGGACTATCTCGAATTGTTTGCATAACTCTAAGATGTATTTATGATAAGAAATGAGTTTTTAGTCCTTTGCCACCCATTCTCCCTTTAGTTGATAGATAACCAAGGTTGAATCTCAGAACACCTTTAATGTATCAATTTTTCTATCAAAAGTAGCATGCAATCCCATAACACAAGCCTCATATTTAGCTACATTATTGGTACAATTGAAGTTTAATTTCATTGTACTAGGTAGTAATGTTCTATTAGAGATATTAAAACTGCTCTAATTTCATGCCTCATGGCATTAGCAGCCCCATTGAAATACATTCTCCAAGTCTTTTCATCCTCATTATTTTCTTTTATTCTTGAAATGGCCATTAAATCTTCATTTGAAAAATCAAGCTTCATGGGTTTATAATCGTTAGTAGCCCGATCTGTAAGAAATTCAGCATTGATACTTTTTTTGATTGCCTTTTGGTTCATATATACTGTGTTATATTCTAAAAGCATCACTTGTAATCTTGCGATTCTTTCTAACAATGATGGTTTCTCAAAAATGTATTTCATTAGGTCTAGTTTAGCTATAAGCCAAGTTATGTGATAGAGCATATATTGCCTAAGTTTCTTAGCTATCTAAGCCAAACCACAACACATATTCTCTAGTGATGAGTACTTAGACTCGTATTCTATGAACTTTTTACTTAAATAGTAAATAACTCTCTCTTTCTTGCCAAATTCATTTTGTTAGCCCAGTATTCATCCCATCGACTTCTTATACACCACTTTGTACAAAATTAATGGTCTTTTTGAAACAGGTGATGCTAATATTGAAAGATTTGATAGGTATTGCTTAACCCTATCAAAAGCTTTTTGGCATTCCTCATTCCATTCACCAAAATTATTTTTATGAAAGAGCATTAAGATAGGATCACACTTGAAGGTGAGTTGGGCAATGAATTGAGATATGTAGTTTAACTTGCCCAAGAAACCTAGAACTTTTTTTGGCATGCTTAAAGAGGATAAGTTCTGAATGGCTTGAATTTTATCCAAGTCAATTTTTACTCCTCTTTCACTGACTATAAATCCTAATAGTTTCCCTGACCTGGCTCTGAACATACATTTAGACAGATTCAGCTTGAGTTGAAACTTCCTTAACCTTTCAAATAATTTTTTAAGGTTAGCTACATAGTCCTCTTCTGTCCAAGATTTTGTAATCATGTTATCCACATATACCTCGATCTCCTTGTGCATCATATCATGACAAAGTGTCATCATAGCCCTTTGATAAATTGCGCTAGCATTTTTCAGTCCAAAAGGCATGGCCTTGTAATAGAAAGTTCCTTACATAGCGATGAATGTAGTCTTTTCCATATCATCTTGGGCTATTTTTATCTAATTATAGCAAAAAAAAAAACTTATCTATAAAAGAGAACACCGAATGTCGGGCTATATTATCCATTAATGTATTTATGTAAGGAAAAAAAAATTATCCTTTGGACTAGCTCTATTTAGATCTTGATAGTCTACACACATTCACACTTTTTCATCTTTTTTGGAGACAGGTACTATGTTAGCTACCCATTTAAGATACTTGGCCACTTATAAAAAGCCTGCATCAAATGATTTTTTTACCTCTTCTTTAATTTTCAGCAACATATTCAATTTCATTCTTCTTAACTTTGTTGAACCAACTTGCATTCAAGTTTCAAGGGTAATCTGTGCTCTACTATCTTGGTGTTGAGCCTAGGCATATTTTGGTAAAACCAAGCAAACATATTTATAAATTCTCAAAGCAAATCTTTTAACTGTTGTCCATAAACTATTGGAAGTGAAGTACCAACCTTGACTTCTTTTTTGTTCTTAGCATCACCTAGATTGATCATTTCAATAACTTTCTAATGAGGCTCGATAGACTTATTCTCTTGCTCAATTAATCTCATTCAATCTAGAGGTAAAGTGTATTCTTCAAAATCTTCTTCAGTGTCAAGTTTATCAGTATTAATTTAGTTTTCAAAATTAAATCCCTGATCATTGTCATGATTACCCTCATATTCATTTGGAGACCTAAAAATAAATGAAATAGAAGATGTTGGAAAGATGTTTTAATGAGAAAGTGTATGGAATAGAAGAAATGGATAAAATGCATGCTTCTATCTTTTATTGAAATAATGAAAAATAAAAGGCCCAAACATAAGATATCATCCCAATGCTTTGGGGCATAAGCAATCAAGAGTTGTATTTACATCGAGAAAAAATAAAAAATAGTAGGCATCTGAATGACACTCCAATTCTTCAATTCATAGCCAAGTAGGCATAGGTACACCAAAGCTTCCTCATTTTGGCTTTCATTACCTACCATATGAATAGATAATTTGGCAAAAGTTTCTTCCCATTTTGATTTTTCTCCTATATCCTTCTCAGCTTTCGAGTGCATACATTCTCTAAGAGTAAATGTTTCATTTAGAAAGGGAATAACCATTGGTCCATTCTTTGCCTTCCTACTGTTGTTGGGTACTTCTTTCATCTCATAACACAGACTTATTCTTCTATTATTATTTTCAATCTTTGGTGACTCTCTTATCCCTTATAAATTTTTGCCCAAACTAAATCTAATGTTCCAACTTTTGTTAATCATCTGATTAATCATAATCTTGCTAAATTTAAGCCTCTTACATACTGGGTTGACATGTTCAAAAGATCGATAAAAGCACTCTAATGACTCTTCTATAGCTTATATATATAGGGCATTTATGGGTTGAGTTGCCAATAAATCTTTTTCCCCAGCCATGATCATCAATTAGCCTTTCACATTAAATTTGATCTTTTAGTGCAATGAGGAAAGGAAAGTGCTTAATTGTAAAATGAAGGGATATCCATGAACTAGAATTTTATATTAAAAATGCATGGCCTAATCTGTATGGGTAACTTAATATCTCTTAATACTTCATGTCTGGTCCCATCAAATACCATATGACTGTTTCAGATGTATGATCTATCAAAGGGTAATCTGGTTAGAGTAAACATAGGCGTGACATTGATAGCTAATCCATTATCAATATGAACTTTGGCTATTATATGACTTTTACATTTAACAGTGATGTGCAAAACCTTGGTGCTTCCTTTACCCTCAGACAAAATCTCATTACCATTAAAAGAGATGTGATGCGATACTACTAAGTTCCCTGTCAAATGATTCGTATATTCTATGAACACGTTGTATACCACAGAAGCTTGATTTAATACCTTTAGTAAGGCATTATGATATGGCTTTAAAATTAGGAAAAGTGGTAGTAAAGAGATTTTGGTTGGCATCTTGTTCAATTGCTTTACGATAAAGTACTCACTATGCTTCATTAGCTTAAAAATCTTATAGGCCTTCTTTTTAAGCATAGACTTTGGGATGTCTTTCTCTAGGATCGATTTTGACTTAATTTATTTTTTCATCCCCTCCTTATTTTTTTCAAGATCTTTAGAGTATAACATTTTTCACTCTTGGTTATGCCACGTGCATCTATTATGTTGGCAGTCTCCAATTTTGGCATAACTTTTTCTTGACTTGGACTATCACCTCACAACCATATTTCTATAGTATAGCTTTTTCATCTTTATAAGGGAATGAACTTGGGACCTTAAATGTTGCTATTTTGGAAACAAATTTACTCCCAACTGATTTTGACTTCTTATTACAGTGGATGGTAATTAGCTTTGGTACCTATTTGTCCATCGTAACCACTTCAGTATTTTCCAAGTATTTTGACTCTTCATATAACTTTATCTAGTAAAAGTCCATTAATTTTTATATCTCATCATGAAACTATCGGCATGTCTCAATGGAATGCCTTGAGCCCCGTTATGATACTTGCATATTTAGTTTAGGACACATCTTTCATGATAGGTATATGGGGCCACTAGTTGTATCAATCCAGCCTCATATATAGCATCATATAGTTGGTTAAATGACATTTTAAGCTCATCCATTCTTCTTTTCATGTGCCTTCTGTCCTCATTCAAGGCATTAACTATATGATTAGGTAAAAGATTCCCACTGACATTGGGTGCTAAGTTCCTACTGGTATTAAAGCTTATTAGTATTTTTTTAATTAGATTTTACACCTTGTGCTTTAAAGAATTACAATTCTTAGTGGAATGGCCTACTACTCCATAATGGTAATCATAATAGGCAATAAAAATCATTCCATTTGGGATAAAGAGGTTCAAGCTGTTTAGTAGGAATAAGGTTAATTAGATGGTTCTTGTAGAGCTTTTGATATAGTTCAGTATAGGTTATAAGAATGGGATCAAATATAGGTCTTTCCTAAATTCATGATTCTCAAGCACCACTTGTTATGTTGGATAGGTGAATAGGGGATCTTAGTGTGGTTGGGTAGGAAGATCGTGTAGTCTGTTGGTAAGGGGAAACAAAAGTGTGATTCACAGTGTGGTGATATGTGGGATAAGTTGATCATGGATAGTTTTTGAATTGCTACCCTTTAAAACTCATAGCTTGAGCATTACTTTATTTCTTCTTAGATGCCCTTTTAGTAGCAGAAGACTTATCGCCTTCCAATTTATCATTTTTAATGGTATTTTCAATGATTTCTACCAAAATCACCATATTAGTAAAATTATTAGTCACGTTCCCTATCATTCTCTTATAGTTCAATGACTTTAGAGTGCTTACAAACAACACTATAGTTTTTTTTTTGTTAGGGGAGGTTGTACCTGAGCAGCAACATCTCACCACCTTTGGGCATATTCTTTGAAGAATTCAAATGTTTTTTTTTTCATTTCTTATAATAAAAGGCAATTAGAAGCCATATATATTATAATAATATTGATTAATAAAAGATCTAGTTAGATCCTTTCATGACCTTATGCGAGTCCTATCTAACTAAACATACTATCTTACAGTGGACTCAGTTAAGCTATCTTAGAAAACATGCATGAGTAGCTTTTTATTACTAGCATGTGCTACTATCTTACGACAATACATCATGACATATGTATCAGGGCACTTTGTACTATCATATTTCTCAAATTTTGGCACTTTAAACTTAGGTGGGATTACCACATCTAGTTCCAAATAGAGTCCTATGGCATCAATAGATCCATAAGAATCGATGCTTTCCACAGCCTATAGTCTTTTCTCAATCATGCTTATGGCTTAATCAGTCTTAGAGTCCTTAAATGGCGTAACTATTTGTAACTTCTTTTTCTCCTTTGTTTCTTTCAGATTAGGGATTTAGATGGGCTCAACCACCTTCTCGATAAAGATAAGATTATTATAACTCTGGACATTCCATTGATTGGGTGCATAAGGCATTTTCGGGTAATTATAGTTTTGGAATATGGTCTGTTGTTGCTAAAAGCTTGGAGTGATTTAAGTTTGATGTGGATCAAACTTAGAAGATATAATGATACAATAACTTCATGTGAGCTATCTTTCTTTACTGCATTTCCTTTTTTATCTTTTTTAAAGCTTCCAAAATCTTACTTAATTTTCCCTTAAGTATTTCTTGGGTATTTTTTAACCTTTCGAAATAATTTACATTATCCTACTCCATTTTCTTGGCTCTAGCCTAGATATTGTATGAATGTTGAGCTATTCTTATACCTTAGTACCATAATTTAAAATTAGTGATGATGATATGATAGTGAATGAATGTGATGCAATGCATGAAAAAGAAAGAAAGAAAAATATTTGCCCTTTTATAGATTTCAACAAAAGTGAACTTTCATTTATTCCACAAAAGTCTATTTTACATCAAATCTAATACTTTTCCTTTATAAAAATGCCTAACTTTCTTATATTGGTCCTTGGTTTTTTTAATGAAGTTCAACAGTTATTGTCCATATTATCTTGCTGGCATAACCAAAGCTTTCAATGTCTTGGCCTTTTTTACCATTTTTCCTACCTTGACCACTACCTTGCCTATTTAGGCTATAAGATGCTCTATATACATTTGTCTTTCTAACCTTTCTCTTTTGTCAAACCATGCCTGATAGGACAATTCCCTGTGCTTGTTTGCAAGTGTCATGATATGATTTTTTTTTGCTCATTTAGCTTCTATTTCAGTGTCTGGATGTACTCTCTGAGCATTTCATTTTTATACTGAGCTTCGACACAATCATCCTCCATTTGGAAGCATTCTATTTTCAACTTTTCATTTTCACAAACCAAATATGTGTTGTTTATTTCCTTGGCTTGTACTTGTATGCATAACCTCTTGTGTTCTTGTCGCAGCTCCATCAACTCCTTAAGGGCATCATCTCATTTTTTGATAACCTTTTAAGTTATATTGTGTTCCCTAGAAATCTTATGGACTTGAACTTTTAATTTCTCCGCTTTGTTTTTTCACTATTCCTTTTCTTCCTAAGTCTTAGAATTTCTTGCTTCACTTTTGTTTTCTTTGCTTCAGGTTCTTTCATTGTAAGTTTGACTCTAAAGGTGTTTTACCTATCTTCTGGTTCACTATCTGACCATGGTCTTCGATCATAGGTGCGATCTCTTAGCTCATTTTAGCTATCTAAGTTCGATATCCCAAAGTAAGTTTATCAGTAAATGGTCCAGGGCTCACCCTCTTGGGTTTTTTCCAAGCCTTGATTATGTTATCAATCTTTTGAAAAGTTTCAAGCTCCTTATATGAATAGTCAAACTGGCTAAGCTTGTATGTCATAAGAATAAACTATTCAACTCTATGCTTTCTTCTTACCATCCATGGTGCATAGCCTGTTGATCCCTATAAACCTAAAAATAAAACTCTTATCTTATCTCTACATTGATACAACATAGGTTTTTGGTTCATCTATAGAGCAAACTATTTTACCTGACAAGCTATGAGCTTTTGTAGCATACACTCCCATTCTTTCTAGGTTTTTGCTTCTAGCCAATTACTCTAATAGCATTCTTTAACTGAAATTTGACTACTAAAATAAATCTTGGAGAAAGCATTATTCTTGCATTCAAAATGGCTCTTCATTCATAGATACAACATTGGTATGCAACCCATAAAACATGTTTTGCCATTCTGTCTAAAAAATTTAAAAATTTGATGGTCTCTGCCGATATAGCTGGTGAAGGATTACACATTTTTTCAATCTGTTCAAATAAATCCATCATTTTTATCTCAATGTGGCCTAAGACCTTAGGGAAAATAACCATCCCATATATTGCTAGAGCAAACACTATCATTCCTTGATTATCATCTAAATGCTTGATGATGAAATCTTTGAAAATCTTTCATAGAATACTTTTATGCTCTTTTTTTTCTTGAATGTATGAATCTATAAGCTCTTTTCCCACTCCTAAAATATGAACCAGTTTCTTGCGATTCCCTGATTTATGCTTCTTCACATATATTCAGTTTGAAGACCAAAGATGCATACCCACTAAAGTTGAATATTCCTCTATTATTGGCACTAAGTCAACCTCATTGAAGATAAAACAATGATAGAAAGGATTCCAAAACTGTATTATTACCTTAAGGAATGAGTTATCAACCTTCACTGAGAGAAGATATGCAATATGCCCAAACTTTTAACAAAAAACCTATTGTCTCGAAAGAGCCATACTATTTCATATATTTGATAGGCTTTCCAAGTCATTCTGTTTGAGGATCACTCAAACTTCCTTTGGTAATGTAGAAACATAACTAGGTGGTAAATAATCTCTTTCTTTTTGTTGCCTCTTTTCTGATTTTATCTTCACATTTGAAAAGTATAGACAAAGCACAAACCTAAAGTTTCATGGGTTTCATGAAAGCTTTCGTTAAAAATACTTTTAGAGTAGAAACAATATGCAATCTATGTATATGCTTATGAATATGCATAAAAGGAAAAGCAATAAAAGAAGACAAAAAAATTAGTTAGTCACCTTAATAGAAAATATAGAATAGACACCATAAAGTAAATAGAATAACAACATGACCCTAAATTTTAGATTAACTATAAAGGGTGGAAAGACATGGCTCTACCTATGGATAGACTCTTAAAAGTTAACTATATGTGGTTTGGATTATTTCTAAAGGTTCTAAATTATTCCCTACATCATTATCTATTATAGATTAATAAGGTACCCCGATCCTCACCTATCATAGGCTACAAGCAAAAAGGTTCAATTTGTGTGGGAGTGTTTTACAAGCCCATGTGGAGACATGAAATCTCACGAGAGCATAGCTATTTCATTCCCTCTTAAGGGTGGAGCTCAGGTGGAGAGTTTTATGTTATGCACATGCAAATAAATGACAGATATATACAATAAATAAATGAATAACTAAGTAAATATTAAAAAAAAGTATATAGGAAAAAGAAAAAATAATCCAAAATTTATTAAGCAAAGGTTAGATGATAAGGAATCATTTACTGGCTTGACTTTTGATGTCCCCAGCGAAGTCACCAAGCTGTCATAACTTTGTAGATCTATAAACCTACTGTTAGACATGGATTAGAGGAATCGTCACCAATCTTTTTTGTTTAGGTGTGATTGGCCATCTATTCAAATATATCCATGAAATCAGATTTAGATTCAAAAGTACGGTTACGTGTGAGGAAAGTTATAGCATCTTCACAGTGCCAATCCAAATAATGGTTTCAGTTTGATTTTGAATTATCTAAGCCTCAAACATATTTGTAATTTACCAAAATATTTAATATTAAAAATTAATCTTAAAATTACCCTAATAGTTTGATAGCAATTTAAGATAATTTTCTCACCTTAAAAGTATTCATGGAGACTAGTGTTCCACTTTGAAGAGGCTCCATCGTTAGATTTATTAATGTTTTATTCAAAAAAATTAGTATAGTCTTCCAATAGTTTGATGGGACTTACTTTAAGACAAATCTCTCAATATTTTGATGAGATTTTATTGTAAAAACATTTGCAAAAATTTTATTTTTCTATTTTTTGAGAAAGTTCATTAAATTTCCCAATAGTTTGGTAAGGTTTAATTTAAAAAGCAATTCTCCAATCGTTCGAAGGATAAAAATTATTTTTCTCAATTTTGAAATCTATTTATGAAATTTTCCAATAGTTTGGTGGATTTCATAAAAATTGAATTCATGAAAATTCTCCAATAGTTTGGTATGATTCATGAATTTATTTAAAAAAGATTTTTTTCTTTATATTTTTTTATTGTTTTTAAGAAATAAAAATTTATTTTTGCTAAATATTTAACAAACAATAAGTTACTCAATAAAAATGAATAAATAATAAAAATCAGTAATATAAAATAACATAAAAGCTCAAAATAAAATAAAAACTCAAAAAATAAAATCAAAAAATAAAAATAAAATGAAAAAAGAAAAACTTGGGATCAGGTCGAGTTGAAGCACGGGTCAGCACGCGAATCCTATTCGGGTTACGCATGAATCTGGGTTTGCAAAAATAGTATCATTTTAAGATGGGTATAAAAGCCAATCTTCAGCTTTTTCTTTCAGAAACCCTTGGTTCCTTCTTTTTCTACCAAAAAATTCCTCTGACTTTTCTCTAGAATAGTCAAAAGCAACCCAAGAACATTCCACCAGAAACTGGAAAACCCATTGGTTTCTAAAAAAATCATCGGAATGTTCAACTGAAAATTGAAAAGCTCACCAGTTTTTGGAAAAGTCACCATAATCCCCCTGAAAAATTCAACCTTTGCCAAAAGATTCCACCAAAAAATTCAAAAATTCATCCCAAACCCAAAATTTCATAAATCTTTTAAATTTCTTCAAAATTTTTCCAAAAATTCAACCTTGATCTCAGAATTCTAAAACCTCAATCCTAATAACCTGAAATAGAAACCAAAAACTCAAATCCCTCTCAAGCACTAAAACTCCGAATTTAGGGATCCCAAAACCAAAATTCCAACAACCTAATACCCAGAGGAATTTTTCTATAATCTTAAACATAACCCTTTTCTCCAAAAATCAACTCTGTCTTGTTTATGGTCTCTTGTCCAATTTATAGGTCTCTTTAGTATAAATTTTAGGGATCGGACAAAATCCTATCCCAAGATTCAAGCCTGGATTCATTCGTCCAAACATGATTTCTGGCTAGGTTTTTGCTAGTTTGTCTGGGTGAAAGTAAAAGCTTTTGATTTAGGTATTGAATTAAGATCCTTTGATCGAATGAATTGAATTTGATCCAAATTTTTGTTTCCTTATTCAATAGGCAATTAAGAATAAAAGAAAATAAAAGATAATAATAATAATAATAATAATAATAATAATAATAATATATTATACTATAGAGTAACAATAATAGTAAAAATAAAAATAGAAACAATAATATACCATAATAAAGTAAAAATAATATAATACTATAACATAATATGCTATACTATGCTATAATACTAATAATAATAGTAAATAATAATATAGGAACAAAAATCAACCTTAGTTGACCCCAAACACAGATGGGTGTCTACACCAGTTTGATTTCATGTTATCCAAGCCTTAAAACTTTGTATGTTTATCAAATAATTTAATTATTGAAAATTTATCTTAAAATTACTCAAATCATTTGATAGTAATTTAAGATAATTTTTTCATTTCAAGAGTACTCATAGAGACAAGTATCTCACTCTAATGAGACTTCATCATTGGATTCATTAATATTTTTTTTCATGTATTAATATTTGAAAACAATCAATAAAATCCTCTAATTGTTTGGTAGGATTAAAAAATTATTTTTTAAAAAATTATTTTTAAAAAAAGTCATTAAGTTTTCCAATTATTTGATAGTACTTAATTCAAGATTTGAATCCTCTAACTGTTTGGTAGGATAAAAATTATTTTTTTTGTTTTACAAAATTTCATTATGAAATTCTCCAATTGTTTGGTAGAATTTATAATTCGAGGTTTAAATCCTTAAATCGTTTAGTAGGATTGAAAAATAATTTTTCAAAAAATTTTATTATGAAATTCTCCAATAGTTTAGTAGAATTTATAATTTAAAATTTCAAAACTCATGAAAATCATCCAATCATCATGAGTTTTTTTTTAATTGTTTTAAAAATATTTTTGAGGAAAAAATTATAGAAATAAATAGGCTTTAAATAAAAAATCAAAATCAAAAAATAAAAAATAAAAAATAAAGAAAAAGAAAAAAATACCAGAAGGAATGGAAGTTGGCTAGGCTTGGCTACAAGGACAAACTGCGGCTGAAGCAACTTGAATATCGGTTCAGCTAGATTTAACAATGGCTAATGGGAATCAAGTTGCCAAGTTGGGTCATGCAATGGGTTAAGTTGGATCTTGGTAAAACTCAGATTTTGGTAAAATGTGTAGATCCCAGAAGGAATTAAGGCTCAAAACGGCATTGTTTTATCTTGGATATATAATGTTGAATTTTGGCTTTTTGTCTTTCATATTTCCTTTAACTCTCTCTCTCTCTCTCCTCTTTATTTCTTCTATTGCTTCTCTCTCTAAAATAGAAAAACAACGATGACTGGCCATCCAATCTTTGCCAAAATCTAGGAACCTCTCAAAAGACTCGTCGGGAACTGGGGATTTCACCGAAAAGTTGGCTAAAAAATTTTAATTCTATCAAAAAATTCAACTAGATTATGAAATTTACAAAAATTTCTAGAAAAAACTTGCAAAAATTTCAATGATTTTTTTTAGATGAATTCTAACTTCCCTACACTTCTTCACTTATAAATTTATTTAAAAATCACTTTAAGAATCATCGAATCTGAGAATCAAAGGTCTGTCTAAAAATTAAACCACATTGCCAAAAAGAATTTGCTTTCAATTCTGTCCTTTTGCTTTTTCCTTGCTGATTGTTCTCTAATTGTTTCTGTGATTTTGCCATGTCAATCACCCCTCTATTTATAAGGTAAATTAGAAGAATTTCAACTCCATTAGGAGTAGAAATTTTAAAACTAATAATTATCACCCAAGTTATTCCTAATCCAAAGGTTTCTCTTATAAGAATTATCATCGAACCCAAATTTCAATTTCCAAGTTTTTAGGTTTATTCCCTTTTTTTTCTTTTGTTTTTAAAGAATGAGATAACATAAAAAAATGAGGTAAAAAAATAAATATATATCTAAAGATAAACAATAGTAAAGATAATAACAAGAGAATAGATAGGATAAACAAGATAAATAAAATAAAATAATGTATCTATAGAAAAATACAAAAACAATGAATTTTGACAATTAGACATATATCAAGTTCGAATCCAGCTAATTAGGGCCTTTGGATATGAAATCAAGCCTAATTGACTTAGACCTCGGATTGAATGAGGTGTCTACAATGGTTGACAATAACATAGTAGAGGCATTTAATGCTGGCATCATACAAGCTAGGCATATGTGCATTATTTCCATGGTTGAAAAAAATTAGGCATTAAGTAGTGCAAAGGATTGCACATAACAAGGCTAGATGTGCAAATGGAAGAATGAAACCTGTCCTAAAATATGTGAGAAGATACAAGAAAATAAAGAA
Organism: Durio zibethinus; assembly: GCF_047325235.1. Classification (NCBI taxonomy): domain Eukaryota; kingdom Viridiplantae; phylum Streptophyta; class Magnoliopsida; order Malvales; family Malvaceae; genus Durio; species Durio zibethinus. Next base: position 6,808,492 of record NC_143174.1, on the reverse strand, counting down.
AGAAGTGCTTTTTTTCATCTGAAATGGAATGGAGATAAAGGGTATGAAGTTAGTTGTCTTGGTACTGCATATGTGGTTGACTTGAATGGTAGAAAATGCACTTGTAGGGCATGGGATCTTACTGGAATCTCTTGTCCACAAGCTATATGTGTGATTATCTACAAAAAGGAAATATCGAAGATTATGTGTCTAAGGTTTATAGCAAAGAGGTCTATGAAAAATACTATAGTTGCGTGTTAGAGCAGGCTTTTGGAGATAAGTTCTTGGCTGCTTGGAACCATTAGACCCACTACTGCCTAGGAACATGCCTGATAGACAAAAAAGAAGAGAATCATGGAAGAAGATGAACTGAGTAATGGTACAAAACTTGGTAGGCGAGGAAAGAAGATGAGATGTCAAGTTTGCTTCCAGCTTGGACACACCTCAAAGAAATGCCTAACAAAAATAAGAATAATATAAGTAAATATTAATATTCTATATATATAATCTTTAATTTGATTATTTAATTATATCTAATAATCTGTCTTTTACATATTATCTTACCAGATGAATGATGATGTCCTAGGACACTGTACTGCAAAGCATGATGAAGCAAGACAACAACAGTCTGCTAGTGTAAGAGTTGCTTCCCAGAAAACAGCTCAACCGAGAGAAAATGAAAGCGCAGTAGCACAAAGAAATGCAAGGTCTCACCAATCTGCTTTTTCAAGAAATGAAAAAGGGGAAAATGCATTTGAAGAGCAAGCTGCAACAACAATTAGATCCTAAGGGGTTGAAAAATCATCTACTAAAGGAAAGGAAAAATTTTGTGATGCAGCTCCTTAAAAACCAAAGAAAAGTAATTGCAACTTTCAAAATTGTATGTATTTGAATTGTATTGGCTTTATTGATAATTGTGGAGCATAATCTGCTTTTGTTGTGATTTAACACGTTAATAGCTGGAGCTAGAAGGCAAATGCTTATATCTACTGTTATATTATCACAAACCACCCAGTCCAAAAGGGCTAGCTGCAATCAACCATCATCGACAAGCAAACATTCCTCAAACTTTGACAATTGTAGCGATCATATTCCAAGTTTGAGAGATGATGAACTAGAGGAAACTCATGGCTTTTCGAAGGCAAATTGGGCTACTAGTAGATTTGTTTCGAAATGGGCAATGTGTATTCATGTATTTTTTATTTTATACTTGAATAATTTATAGGCTCTTAGAGATGAATTGTTGGAAAGGAAGTGACGAAGACTCTTTTATCTGATTTGTGATGCACTCAGGAGGGCAGAAGTGAAAAGAAAAAGCTCCTGCTCCAGGACAATGCACTCAAGAGCGCAGAAATTGCAAGAACAAACTCCAAGCAAAAGAAATGGTGCAGCTTCAAGAAAGTGATAGTGAATTTTTGTTTGATGCGTTGGCTTCAAAACTTATTCTTAACTTTTGTGGTTTTTATTTCGTTGACAATAATGATTGGTTGGCTTGTTGGTGATTTGGTATTTGTTGACTGTGAATATTGAACATCTTGATACTTATAGCAAATATATATTTAAGCATGATCTATGTCTGTTTCAATTTTTATTTTACAAAATTTCTAATTTTCTTTTTAGAGTGAGACATGATTTAGGTTGATTACCGCTGAAATGTAACAAGTACATTAACCAGTCGGTTAGCGCTATAATGTAACAAGTACATTAACCTGCTGGCACTACAATCTAGAGCATCAGAACTGACATTAAGTTGGCATTAAGCCAAAACATGGTGATTCCCTGATGTAAATGTTCAGTATAATATGCCTTACTGGCGTAGACTGTAGGCAGCCTGATGTTGAACTTGTCTAGTTGTGGAAAATATTAAAGCAGATAAAACACGAATTTACAATATCCTGTGTGTTTGGATGTCAATGAAAACACTGAAGTAGAAAATCTTTCGGTGGTTTTATATTTTCCTGGCAAAGTTCAAAGTTGTAATAATGACATAATAATAAGATAAAAAATGAAGGAAGAATATCAATTAAACACAAGGATGTTTTTTTATAGTAAAAATTGAAATTGCATCAGAGTTGAACATAAGAAAAGGTTCCAGAGGAGGAACATTCTGCTCTACAACATTTAGTTCAAATACTTGGGCATAAAGAATTACAGTAATTGGCGATTCCTTGAATGGACACTTATTTACTTGTAACACATACAACAATACTAAGCAAACACAAAAAAAGGTTTGATTCTTAGAACATGGCTTCCATTTAACAACATCACACTCAGTTTCCACATGCAAATTCTTATATACTTCTATAGCCGGTAGCTTTACACCAACTCGGGCTTGCTCTTCTTCTTTTCATCTTACACACCAAAGAAGGAAAAACTTTGATGAACTGCCAATTCAAGAATTAATAAAATAAAAGCAAATCCCATGAACGATAGAAGATTAAATACCATTTATAGTACTTTTATTAACTAGTAGTAATTACAAATCCTTTAAAGAAAACAAAATTTCCTTTGACTGTTAAGCTTAAAAAGATCAAATTTAAAGAGTGAATAGTTGTTTGAATCTACACTTCAAAAAATTGAAATTTCAGCTTTATTTGTTCTTGGTAGATATGTTTATGGATCGGATTGGGTTGATACTTAATATTAATAACTTATATGCTTATTCAGATCTGACTCGATATTTTGGATCTCAAAATTTTCTTAAGCAACCAAAGTTAAAAAAAAAAATAATTTTAAGCCTATTCATTAAGTCTAATTTGTATGATAAAAAAAAATCCTCTCTTTTTTTATATAAAATATTAAAAATAAAAATCTACATATATACTTATATAATTATAATATTTTAATTATATATATTTTATTCATATTAGGTTAAGTTAGGTTGGGTTGAGCTTTCATTTTTTGTCCAAAGCTTGATCCAAAATTTAGATGGACCTAAAATTTGTGCTCAAACCTGTTCAATGAGTCTTAATTTTTTATCCAAATTTTCTTAAAACTTAAACAAATCTTCGGATTAAAACTTAAACAATTCTTCAGAGTTAAATGGATAGTTTAACCCGTGAATAAGTCTAATTATTGATGAAACATTCATTGTAATCGAAGTTGCTTCTCAAATTTTCTTCTCAAACCAAAGAAAACAGACTATAACCAAAATTTAAATTAAAAAAAAAAAAGGACAGATAAAAAATAATGTAAAAATAAAAAATAGCAATAGATGTGTTATGCTTCAAACTTTATCACCATCCAAATCACCTCCGAGAAGCTTCAAAATTCTAATTCTCTCTATTTTCTAAATTGGGAATTTTTTGGGAGCAATTTCTTTATTGAAATTGGAGATTTCAATCTGGAATTTATTTTGTTTGAAATTAAGTATTTCATTAGGTCTTTTTTAGGGTTTTTTTTTCATTTATAGGTCTTTTATTCCCAGGATGTCAATTTTGAATTTACGAGAAGTTTTTTTTTAGAAGTTGTTTTATGAAAAAAAATAATAATAATAATAAAAGAAAAAACGTGGCTGTAAAAAAAAATAATAATAAAGGAAGATAGAAAAAGAAATTCAATGGCAAAAAATTCTTGTTGAAGCATATCACTACCGATGCTGATTGGAATTTTCATGTGATATTCAATATTTTTTTACTTAAAACATGGTAAATATGTGGCATGATTTAATTGGTTAGATGACACTTATGCAGGTTAAGTTAATTTTGTTAACTTATGGGCTAAAAGGATACACACTTTGAAACTTTGAGAGGTGATTTATAAATTTTATTTGTTCAGGTACTAATTTATATATTTTCTTAAAATTTGAGTATTGAAACTATATTTAACTCAACTGAAAATATGACTGAAGCACAAGCGGGACAACGCTTTCCGATGACTAAAAGTCATTCTTTTTTTTTTTTTCCTTCTCAATTCAAACCCTATAACCAGTTTTCAGTTTTCAACTTAAATCAAGTAACGGTTTTCAAATTCAAACTTACGCTTAAATGAGAGCAATTCCACTCACATTTCCCATTTTCCATTTTTCCCTGACTCATGATTCTATCTACAATCTCTTCTCCACAGCCATTGACCACCCAAAAACTAATCGCTAGACTTGTCATATGCCACCTCTGGTCGTTGTTTATTAGGAAAGTCATTGTAATATAATTTAGAAGGATTCATCAAAATTTTTTTGGGATTCCATACTTATAAAATAGTGAATCCCTACAATAAAAAATAATTGAACAATTATAAAATTTTAGTAAAAAAATTATAAGTAATATGTTACTATCTACCGGTGGCTTTTTCTATATCTTCTTGATCATTTTTTTTCCCTTTCCAGGCTTAGATTTTTCTAAATTTGAATCAAAAGGCCTACATCTAATTTGCCATCTAAAACCCTAAGAAAAAAATTAATAAAGAAACCTTTCTGTCAAATGGGTTGAACGGTCCATGGCATGGCACAATCCAGCACAATATGATCCAAACACGATATATATATATATATATATATATAATATATATATATATATGTGTGTGTATGTGTGTGTATACATGCATGCTTGTTGGGCTAGAAGTTTTTAAGCCTATGAGTGGACATGGTATGACTTGTTAAAGGTCAATGCTAGCACGTGGCACGTTGGTTAGCACAAAACGATACACAAGCTCAAATGTGCCGTGCCACATTGGCCCATAATTGTCATAAATGGGCTTAACCTTTGAGTGTACCCATGTTATTTTTTATACTCTAATGAAACTATGTTTACTTTTTGATAATTTATAAAATAAAATTATATTAAATAAATTTACTTATTAAATATTTAAATTATTGATAGATAAATTATATATAACTAGTTTAGGATTTGTTCAATGCATGGATTATTTTTATTTATTTAAATTTGCATGTATAAAAAAATTAATATTCTTTTCTAAGATATATGATCAAAATCTTCAAACTTATGATATATAAAAAATAATTTATGTACGATGACATGTCAAGATAAAGTGCATTGTTTTATCCAAAAACAAAACCTCTACGTACCATTATAATTTATGAAGATAAAAATTATATTTAACATTTGTAAATTAAAAAAAATTAATAGATTTATTTGTAGTTGTAATTAGCTTAGCATAATAACATTTCATTTAACTCCACAAATCAAATTAGTTCCAAAGAAGACTCTAAAAATCAAGCACCAGTAAAATATTTAATTTCATTGTTTTGTTTTAAAATAAGTAAATAATAATTTGCTAATTGCTATTAACAAACAAATGGTAAAATTATTTAATTTCATCGTTATTAATTAACCAACGGTTATTTTTCTCTATATCTATAAATACCTTCTAATCTTTTACAATTTTCATCAAACAAATAATTTTTCATTTTCTCAACCTCTCGAAATTTCTCTACCATTTACTTTTCCATCAATCTCTCAAAGTTGTTTAGTTACTTCTCATTCTGTTTGGTTTTTTTTTCTTAACTTTTCTTAGTTTACTTAATTTTCTCAAGTTAAGATATCAAGTATCAAGGAAAAGACACCACCAAGAAAAGATGCATTCTGGTAACCCAAAATATCAAGTATCAACCATTTGTGCCATTTTGGTAATAGTATTATATTTACTTTTATTGTGTTATATTAGTTTTTTTTTTTTTTTGTTGCAATGATAATTTTATTTTATAATTTAAATTTGTCATTTGTTTCTTTTGTTCTTACAATATCATCATGGGTAGTTCATCTCAAAATTTTGACTTTGTGCATGATTTATATTTTAATGATACTCTCGAGTCACAATTTGATAGTTCTACTCTTCTTTCCAAATCACATAATGATATAGCAAAGCATAATGATAAAGATATAATTAATCAAACTGATTTCTAGGGAAAAGCATTGTAAGAAAAGAACGAGTGATGTATGGAATTTATTTAAAATAGAAGAGTTTGATGGTAAAAGGACTAGAGCCGTATGTAAAAAATGTAAAAAAAAAAAATTAGTTTTAAATCAACAAGAGGGACTAATCATTTAAGAAGGCATAAGGAAAAACATGAGGCTACATCTATCATTTCTAAAGATCCCACACAAACTACAATTAGTTAGCATCCTAAAGGCCTTTAGCTATATTTATAGTGCGATTTGAGCAACCATTTCCTTTTGCAAATGATGAATATTTTGATGATTTAATTAGAAATGGTATACTACCCAATTATAAAATAGTTTCAAGAAATACTGTTAGATCATATGCTTTTAAAATATTTTTTTCTTATAAAGAAAATTTAATATCTAGTTTATCAAAAATATCCTTTAGAATTTCGCTTACTTTTGATATATGGACTAGTTGGCAAAACCTTAGTTATATATGTATTACTGGGCATTGGATAGATGATGATTGGAATATACAAAAATGAGTTTTGAGTTTTAAACACATTGAATATAGACATACTAGATCGATGATTGCTAATGCAATTTTTGAAGTTGTCAAATAATATCATATTGAAAACAAAATTTTTTCGATTTCATTTGATAATGCTAGTAACAATAATTTAGCAATTGAACTTTTAAAATCTACTTTAAGACTAATTTTAAATAGTAAACTATATCACATTAGATAAGCATGTCATATTTTAAATTTATGTGTTCCAAAATGTTTAAATCATATTCATGAACATATTTCAAAAATTCGAGACTGTGTTCAGCTTTTGCATTCTAGTGCTAGATTTCAAGAATTTTAAAAATTGTGTTTGACACATAAAAGGAAATTTAGAAAAATGAAATTGGATGTTCCACATAGGTGGAATTCTAGTTATGAAATGTTGCATGTTGCAATAGAATATAAAGATATTCTTACTATGTTTTACAATGAAAAGATGCCTGAATCAAGTCATATAACTTTTGCTGAATGGGATCTAAGTATTTTGATTTGTAAATTTTTAGAAAAGTTTTATGAAGCTATTCAAAGTTTTTAGGTGTTGACTATCCAACTTAATGCCTTTTTCTTAATAGACTTTGGGAAATTAGTACATGTTTTTCATCATTTAGAAAGCATGAATGCTTCAACTTATTTTGTGTCGGTATGGAATTTAAATTACAAAAATATTGACAAAATCTCTTGCTTGTAAGTTGTTTGGCTGTAATCATGGACCCTAGAGTAAAAATAACTGGTGTAGAATTATTTATAGACTCGTATTATAAAAATATGCAAATTTTAGTTGACATTAATAGTGTTAAAAAATCCGTTCTTGAAACTTTGTATTCTATGTATACATTATATGATTCCTTATATGGTAGTGGTAATAAACAAATTCAAATCAATCTTTCATTAGTAATAAAAACAAAAAAGCTTTTTCATGGAATTTTCTATAACAAAATCTACCAAATCAATGTAGTAGTAGTATTTTTATTTCTATTTCTGATATTAGTTCTTTTTATTCTAAACTCCAATTTTATTTGCAAAATAAATTTTTATCACTTACACATGATGAATTGGAGACTTTTGACATGTTGGTCTGGTGGAAAAACAACCAAAGTACATGGCCAATACTTTTACCCATGGCATGTGATTTACTAACCCCACCCATGTCCATAGTTACCTCAAAATCATGTTTTAGTGCAAGTGGTATAGTTATTGGTGAAAGAATGACCAAAATGAGAGCAGATACTATTGAAACTATTGAAATGTGTATTACTTAAGGATTGGTTAGATGGAGAAGCTAAAACACAAGACAAAATACATTATATAAGTGAATCATTAAATAATGAGAATGAAAAATAGAATAATAATCTTTTCTTTTATATATATTTTTTTTGGTTACGTGTGTATGTGTGTGTGTTGTTTTTTTAAATATTAAGATTGTAATTTCAATGTCTCTATTTAGTGGATTTTATTATCTATTTCCATGGATGTAGGCATTTTGCCAAGCCACGTAAATTATGTGTCCTTTTTCATTTCATTCTATGTTTATTTATTTCACACATATTATTTTTAATAATAATAATTTTTTTAGAATTAATAAAAATCTTGAAAAGATATTAATGGGCTATGCTTGGCCCAACTTGCTATGAAAAACAGCGTTGTGCCTAGTACGACACGACCCATGAAGATTATGGGCCATGTGCCTTGCTAGGCCATACCCTTAATCTTCATAGGCCGTGCTAGCACGATACGTTAAAAAATATTACTAGATTGACACAATCCATTAACATATAGGCTAATATTTAAATGGGTTGTGCCAGCCCAGCAAGGCCTATTTGACACTTCCTCTCTCCTTTTCCTTTAATTTGCCAACTATGAGAACACAAAAGTTTCTAAGAAAAACTCAAATCTAAAAATTCCTCACTTTTTTATTTTTTAGGTATTTTGTTCTAAATGATTATTTCATTTTTAAGTTGTGTTGCTCATGGGTTGTTTATATAATGAAAAGTTTTGCTAAGAATTCTAGGGTTTCATAAAAGGAGGATCAAACACTTTATTTCCCTTTTTTTTGGTTTAATTCCTTTTTACTTTTAACTTTTTGATTTTGATTTCTCTCCATCTCCTGCTTTTGATTATTCTTAACTTGAATTTGATTTTTCTAAAAATTCTTTCTTTTTTATATTTTCTAATTTTATTATTTTTTTGGAAGTTTTGTGATTTTTTAATTAAAATTATGAAATATGTTTTTATTTTTTTAAGATTTTTGAAATTTGATCTCTGATTTTGTGTCTTTTAAATTTTATTGAAAACACGAAATAATAAAAATAAATAAAATAAATAGTTATTTAGTATTTTACACAAATTGATCCGAATTTAGGTTTTATGGTCCAGTTAGCAAATTGGATTTTGTACATGTGGATCGCACTTGAAACTCAATTTAATAAATTTGAATATTAACTCAAAAGCCAATTTTAACATTAGACCCAAATTAAAGTGAATTTTGATAAAGTCTAAAAGAATTTGGACACCTAATTGAACACAATTTAATTCAAAATTTATTAGACGGATAAAATAAGATGTCTGATAAGGACTTGTCTTAGTCAAAACAAGAAGAGCATATATATTATCATTATTTTAGTCAACTTTTCGTATTTGTATTATTTGGCTTTATGTATTAATGTTATTATTATTAAAGTTTATATTTGATACATTATTATAATATAAATTTTATATATTTTTAGTAAATCAAATGATGTCATCTCATTAATAAAGTGAATCTGGTGATAATATTTCATTAATAAATAATTTTTTTTTAAAATATTAATTTTATACATTTATTTTATCAATTGATATTTACTTATTAATAAAATTATATCATCTAGTTCATTAACAATATATAAAATTTATATAAATAATAAACTAAATATAAACTCTTATTATTATTCATTCTATTTAATAAATTATTTGTAGAATGTACATAAAGTTATATCGACGGGGTTAGGTCACTATTCAAGAGCATGAAACAAAATCCATTCAAATAAATGCCAACATGCGCTCAAAAAGTCTATATCTAACTCACGCTTAAAGTAACGAACTCCACTTATAGAGATGCACAATAAAAAAAAAAAAATCTTCGATGGAAGCAATCTTGAAATGACAAATAGAAAATTTTACTTTTTAAAATGTTTTGTAGAGAATAGAATACAAACTAAATCAAGTAAGCTAGCAATCTTGAATTGACAAATAAAAAATTTTATTTTTCAAAATGTAGCTTTATAAAGAATAAAACAAAAACTAAATCAAATCAACCAACATTTTGATGAGAACTTGAATAATCTCCAAAATATTATTTTTGAAATTCAAAAGAAAATAATTTCCGTAAACAAAAACTTATGATAGATTTGGATTCCATGGAAGTATCAATATGATGTGATTAACATGCTTTTTATCCAACAGTGCTGGGATTTCTCATTTGGACAACAAAGCTTCGGTGCAATTGAAGTATTTTCAATGCATTTAAAGCTAAAAATGGACTGAAGCTATAAGAGCCCAATAACAAAATTTTAATCCCACAACACTTTCCATTTCCAAAAATAATCATGCTCTCCCACTTTTTTTTTACCTTTTTACCCTTGAAACTATAATATAAGGTTAAAAAATCCCTATAACTTAACTTTTTTTTCATTTCTTTTTTTATTAAAAGTTTTTAATAAATTTATTAATTTAATATAAATAAATAAGATTTTATAATTATATAATAAACTAATTACTAATTAAATAATTTTTTTGTATCAATTTTATTATTTTTTTATTTTTTGTAAATAAAATTATTATTTAATATAAAAATATTTTATTTTTTAATAATTTATTAATTTAAAATGTCAAATATATATTTTAAATTTATTATATATAAGTTTTAATCTAATGTCTTTAATAGTAATTTTCCATTCTTACTAAAATTCATCTCACCGCTATGGCTGCTTTTGCATCCAAACACATATTTCACCGTTGATTTTAATCTCACTGCTATAATACCCAATTTTACTACTATAGTGATTAATATCACTGCCACTGCAGTTTTTAATTTCATTGAAATTAATCTTATCGTCCATCCAAACAGATAATTTGTTGTCAATAATGAATACACTATTCCTTTTTGCCCAGAAAGATGTGCCTACAGCTTTCAAAAAATCTATTGCTTTTTTATTTTGGTTTTGGTGGGCTGAGGGTTTTCATAAGAATTACAATACATGATTATGGTTAAACAATGCAAAAATAGGACACTCTTATGTTCTAATACTTTCCTCTTGTAGAATTTGAAAGAGGCAATTTGCTATTCACTATTGAACATTTGTTGTCCAAAATCTATCCAGGCATTTATAATGGCATGGTGTCATGGTCAAGTCTTGGTATGCCTTGGTCCTACCATGACTACCTCGATGTGGGTAGCAAACAAAGCCTTGTGCATGGGTTAATGATCTTAGATCGAGTGTGTGAATAAGTGTAGGCCTTTGTGTAGGCCAGTGTGTGGCACCTTGAAGCCTGTTAGCCAATCAAGTGCTCTCAGGTGAAGCTTGGTGTAGGCACCTTCAAGTGGGTTGATGAAGCAGTGAGCAAAATCTTAGAATCATTAAAGCCAAAAGGCAGGTTACTGAGCCTTGACTTGGATGAAGAAGGCCTTAAGTTGCCTGGAAAGAAAAGTGTCTCAATTTTAGACATCCTTACGGTTCCTAGTAGCATAGTTGTGAAAGCTTTTATGCTCTTTATAAAGGGACGTCTAGTGTTAGCTCTCCAACAACTCCTTGGCTAGTCCTGGAGGCAAGAGCCTGGCTAATCTAAAGTATGCTACTCTTAGGCACATATGGTGTCTAGGTAGGAGAGCAGCATTGGGTCACGAGTGTGACATGGTATCTCTTTCGATCATGGTAAACCTAGGGACGGTTGGGGTCAATAGGTCTCATATTGCATTTTTGCATTAATTTGTAGGGGTTAGGTGGTAGCTTTCATTATGCACCTCGATTTTCCTTCCTCGAGCTAGATTAATAAGTAACCAAGGATTATACGGGGGTGCTTGTGTAGAAAGGGCACCGACGAGCCTGAGGGTTAGGATATCAATCTTATCTATACCTAATAAAGAACCCAACTTTTTATCTAAATAGGGGTGAAGATGCGTATTAAATTATGGGTATGGGCATAGGGATGGGTATGATTTTAAATTTTTATTGGGTAAAGGATAGGGAATGGTAATATAGTAACTACCCCAAACTCATACCCTATATATATTTATATATATTTAGTAAATGGATTTTTTTAAATAATATAAATTATTATTGTAGATTAATTAAAATTAATATATTTTTTGAAAAAATATATATTAATATATACTTATAAAAAAAACCCTAAATATACAAGATAAAAATAAAAAAAGTTTAAAAAATAAATTTTTTTTTAAAAAGCTATGGGTATGGGAATAAATTTAAAATATTCGTTAGGTATAGGTATGTGGATAGGTATAATATAAAAATTTAACAATGGGGATGAAGAATGCTCTTGCCTACCCATACTTTATCCATTGACATCTCTACTTTTGGGATGATTAGGTTAACAGGTAAGCACCTTGCTAAGCCCTTATGGCTTCTCGTTAATGTGTTACAGCTAAGGTAGAACTTGAGTAACTAGAGGAGAAACAAAAATGATATTAGGTGTCCATCATGTGTGCGGGTAGCCTAAAGTGAGGTTAAGGGGCAATTCCCCCAGATTTGAATTTCGTGGGAACGAGATAAGTCTAGAGTGCTCTAGATTGGTAGCTGACTAGTATTCGTGTTGTGTCTCAGGATTCCAAGCACGAGAGCTTGTGAGTGGTCCGAGTGGCTATGGTGTTGGGTTCCCACCATGCCAGATTGAGATACTATGATCAGAACTAGTGCTACGTGCCCTTATGAGCCTTGATGGGTTGGTGTTAAGGACCTTAGTGACTGCAGGTACTAGATGGGTGCTCGGGGCCACCCTAAAACTTGTGGGCTAATGATACAATAGTGTAGACACCTAATTTTGTCTGGGCAAAATTTTAGCCATTTGTTAAGTACTTAATATTTAACCCAATTTAAATCCAACATTTCTTCAATTTCAACAAGTTTCTAAAATCAAAATTTGGACCAATTTGACCAAAATGTCCCAAAATCAACTCTGGTTAAACTTGGTGAACAAAATCAAAATTACATAAAATTTGATCAAAATGCATATAATCGAGTTAATCCTCAAAATTCACAATCAAAATAGAATCAATATGGTTTAAAATTGAAATTGGTGATTTTTAAAGCACTAAAAAAATTTTATTGTACTTTAAAAAATGTAAAATTACCAAAACACCCTTAATGGTATTTTCGTAATTAGGCTTTTCCACAGTCAAATTTTCTTGAAAATTTTCATATCATAAATAATTATTTTTTGATGATTTTTTATGCACTAAAAACACAGATTGCACTTAAGAGCTGTATTCAGAATCACACTAGTATGCCAAAAGGTATAAAATTACCAAAATATCCCTTAAAGGTATTTTCGTAATTTGGCTCTTCCCAAGTTCATATTTTCATGAAAATTTATAGATCCTAATTTCATAATATTTCATGATTTTTTTATGCTTGAAAATCCAAAAAATGAGCACAGAACATTGATTTCTAATAAAATGGCCTAAACATAAAAAATTTTGCACTAAGGGCAAAATAGTTTTTTTACTTGATTTAGGGGCTGTAAAAATCATACATTTGTAGTGAATAATATAGACCATTAGATCATATTAGGAAGGTGGATCTAATGGTGAAAGTTGGCTTCTTGAAATGAAAACAAAAGACGAATGTGAGCCATTAAATGATTTTTTATCCTAAGGTCTATATTCAATTTTGCAAGAATTTTTTTTTTTTTTTTGGCTTCTTTTTCATTCAAGAGGAGACATTTGGCTACATGAAACCAGGGAATAATGTGAACAAAAAAATAGAGGAGAAAAAAAATGAGAGAAAAAGGCAGAGAGAAAAATTTTTTGTTGCTTATTTGAGTGAAGGTAGCCTTTCTTCACCTCCATCTTTGCATTCTTAGCATCCTAAACACATTTTTCATTGCATTTTCATTATGTTTCATTCATATTTTTGTTGATTTTTTTGAAAGGTTTTAGTTTTTTTTTTTTTTTTACTCAAAGTTTAAATCAATTTTCATTTAACTAATCAATAGTTGGATTGAAGCTAAAATCCAAACAAAAACAACACAAATCCACCATTGAAAAACTAAGTTGGAGGTTCAGCCATGGTGCCCCTTTTGTTGGCCAAACTTTCTCTTGATCTCCTTTATCATTTTGTTACTTCTAAAGGTAATGTATTATAGACACCCTATTTTATTCAAGATTTTTCGGGATTGAAATAGGCTTTCAGCTGTGAATTGAGTTCGATTGGGAAGCTTTTTGCCTAATAGGAGAAATTTATAATTTTAATTTTTATTTAAATGTTTTTTTTTTAAATAAAGTCAAGTCCAAAAAATAAGTCAAAAGTCAAAAAAAATGTAAAAAAAAAAATTAAAAGAATGAAAAAATGGAGAATTATTGTTAACCCACAAATTTGGTCTTGGATTTGATCTTGGAAATCATATAAAATCAAATCCCAAAAATCAATTCACAGCATTGATTGATTTATCAAATTACAGGGATTCAATTCCTATAAACAGAAAAGGGGAATTGGACATAAGAAAGATAGAAAACAAGGGAAGAACAGTGGCTGGATTTTTATTTCTAGGTTCTAAGTGTTTTTAAAATTTCTTTAAGGTTTTATCATTCAGGAGGGGAATACAAAAAAGATCAGAAGCTTTGGATTCTTTTGGGTTTTTTAGGGTTTGTGTTCTTGATTTTGGATTCTAAAGGAAAGCTCAAAGTTGGTTAGGTTTAAGAGTTCTTAGTTTCATGAAATTTGGTTTTAATTTCAGGGAGTTCAAGTTCTAGGCTAGTTTTAGGAATTAGGTTGGCCACTGAAAAATTTTGGGGTTTCTGAGGATTAGTGTTTTGATTGTTGATTTGTTTTTGTTTGAAATTGGATTATGAACTTTTAGATTCTAGGATTTTGTTTTTGTTAAATTATGGGTTAGATTCAAATTTTAGGGTTTATCTAGGTCTTTCTCGAATTTTTAATTTAAATATTTGAATTTTTGGGTTTAAGTATGAATGTTTGAATTTCCCGATTAATTTCAGGACGGTCGATGGAAATCACAATGGTTGAGATCTGGGATTCACAGTGGTTTCTAGAAAGGTTTGAAGTTTCCAGTAGCTGGTTGAATTTTCCAAAGTCGAAAATTAGGTTTTTGGTTGGGATCTAGGAAACTTTGAATTTCATGGTTGAATCTAGAGAAAAGGTAGAGAATGCCAACTCTAGAGAGAGAAGGAAAAAGACTGGTTTAAAGGAAAAAACAAAATCTTGGCTTTTATGGCCACATTATAATGATGCCATTTTGTAAAGGGGCCTGACTAGCATAGACATGACGACCCGTGTATTGACTCGTGCTCTAAACCCGACTCAATCACAAGTTTTTTTTCTTTTTTTTTTGTTTTCTGATTTTGATTTTATTTTTATTTTTAGTATTTAATTTTTGCATGATATATTTTGCATGATTGTATGACTATATTTAATTGCTTGATTATCAATATATTTATTTGTGTGATTATGTGAGTATATTTTATTTTATTTTTTATATTTATTTTTGCATGATTATTAATTAATTGCATTATTACATGATATAATATATTATTGCATGGTATTATTTGTATGATGATTTTTTTATTCTAATTATTTTGTTTCTTTCAAATTTAATTAAAAAATGAGTTTTCAAAAAAAATGTTTTTAATTCTACCAAACTATTGGAGGATTTAAATATTGAATTAAGTCTTACCAAACTATTGGAGGATTTAATGAATTTTCTTCAAAAATAATTTTTGCATAAAATCCTACTAATATATTGGAGGATAATTTTTAAGGAAAAGATTTACCAATAGATTAGAGGATTTTTTTACTATAAACCCAGTTTATAGATATTTCTTTCTAGAAGCAAAATTAAAAGAATCCAACAACAGAGTTTTTTAGAGTGGGACATTAGTCTCCATTAATACTCATGAGGTGAGACAATTAAGTTAAATTGCTACTAAACTATTGGAGTAATTTTAAGATCAATTTTCAATATTAAATATTTTGGTAAATCATAAATATAGTTAAAGCTTGAATAATTTGAAATTAAATCGATGCCATCTTTTGGATGGATGCTATGGTGTTATAACCTTCTTCACGCATAACCACATTCTTGAACCTAAAATCTAGTTTTGTGGACTAGAATATATTATTTAAAGATACCTGAGTCAATTTTGGACTTTTTTTTAAATGGGACAGATTTTGTTAGGTGGTCAATCACACCTAAACAAAAAACTTTAGTGGTAACTCCTTTAATTTATGTATAGCAGTAGGTCTACGAATCTATACGTTATTACAGTTTGATGACTCCACTAGGAAAATTGAGAGTCAGGCTAATAAATGATTTCTTGTTATCCAAGCCAAACTTAATAAATTTAGGAAAATTTTTTTGTATTTTTTTATTATTTATATTTGTTATTTATTTGCACATACATAACATGAACTCTACTTGAGTTCTATCCTATAGAAGGGAGTAAAGCTCTTATGCCTTCATTAGATTTCATATCTCCGCATGGGCTAGCAAAAACTCACACTCAAATTGAATCTTTTCCGTTTGTAGCCTATAACGGGTGAAAATGAGGTGCCATATTAGTTTATAATGAACAATGATGTAAGGAACAATTTGGGAACCCTTAGATTGTCAAATCTTTGAACTTGGCATGTAAATAAACCCTAAAGGTCCAAACCTAAGTTAAAGCCATGCCTTCCCTTCTGTTAGAAAATCCTAAATAGGACATATGATAGGATGTTTATTTTGTTATACTAACCTTTTATGTGGTTCTTTGTATTTATATATTATTCCTTGTATATATTAGATGCCTACTAACCCTTTTTCCTTTACTATGCATACATTCAGATCATTAGATTCATCATAAGGGTAATTACCACAAAAAATCTTAACAAGTAAAATCTTAGTTACAACCATGGAAAGCCCAACAAAGTTATTTAATGGCCTGAAAAGGGAATTCGAAGAGTTGAAGCTTGCAAACAAAAGATTAAAAATGAAAGTTAAAAAACTCGAACAAGAAAAGGACAAAAGGAAGAGTTTGAGTTTGTTCACTGAACTTAACACAACACAGTCATCCACCAATCGAGAATTCACCCAACTTTTGAAAAAAAATAGACAATTGCAAGCAAAGCTACTAGAAAGGGATGAGGCACTCTCTAAGGAACAAAAGCATATCCAAATGCTAAATAGAGTTATGGGTGAAATTGAAACACAAATAGGAGCTATGAATGAAGAGTGTGAGCAATAAAACGAAGCATATGTGAAAAAGCATAATCAGTTAGGTCCCTGCTTTACCAAATCACTATGGCTACTTACAAAGCCAAGAACATGGTAGAAAAAGGTTGAAAAATGGAAGATAAAGGTGCCACTAGTAGGAGTACATCGCCAAGAACTACTACATTTCCTTAATGAAGTGCAAAGTCAATATCGACAAGTTAAGGATGTCCTTCTTCAATAAATTCTAGTCTTTTCATGGATGTAATATTGGATTTGGTTAGAAATAACTTTTAATTCAACAAAGAATTTCTTTGTTAATAATTAATATGTGGTAAATTCTCCTTGTTGCATTCATGCATTCTTGCATTTATTCTCATGCATAATTAGATGGTTCCATGAACATCTTTCTAAACATACACCTTAATTGTGGTAAATGAAGCTTTAAGGATAGCTTGATCAACTCACCTCAAGTATAACACCCGAGCCCAAACCAGAAGAATAAAGTAAGATAATGTGAGTCGTGTTGGCAGGTTAGAGAGAGCTCAAGAAGAAATTAAATGAGAGTTAAATAAAATTCTTGAAGCATTAAGTAAGTTCAATAAGGGAAAGACTATAGAAGAAGAAGCTAGACCTAAAGACCATCTGTTGCAGGATGTTGTTAATTCTCTATATCCTCTTAGTTATGGCCCATATCAGGCCTAGTCCATTTAAGGTACTTCATCAGAACAATTTACATTTTTTGTAGAGTATACTTATACAAGAATGCCATCTGTGCCAATTCAAGGGCAATTTCAAAGCTTCGTTAATCCTATATTCATAGAAAAGGCCACTGAACTAGTTCAAGCCCAACTTAGATGATTTTAAAAAGAATTAAAAGCTGAAATTAAAGGTGGCTAAGTCTTTAAAGGACTTTAAAGCTGATTACAAGATAAACATGCTCGATAAGAGATTGCTAGCTATTAAAGTATTGATTTTTACAGTTCCATAGACACTGCTGGGTTTTGTTTAGTTATAAATGTGGTTATTCCTCCAAAATTTAAGGTACCAAAGTTTGAGAAATATGATGATACAAAATGTCTTATCTTATATGTTATAATGTATTATCATAATATGGTAGTTTACGCTAGTAATGAGAAACTTCTCATGCATGTATTTCAACATAGTTTGACTGGGTCTGTTGTAACGTAATATGTTATATTAGACATAACTCACACCTGATCATGAAAGGATTTGACCCGTTCTTTCATCAATCAATATTGCCATATCATTGACTTGACCTCTGATCATTTTTCTTTACAAAGCATGAAAAAGAAACAACAAAGTCCTTCAAAGAATATGCTTAATAGTAGAGAGATATGGCAACTCAAGTTCAACCTCCTCTGATAGAGAAAAAAATGATAGTATTGTTCGTTACATTCTAAAAGCACCATATTAAGAGAAAATGATAAGAATGCAACAAAAAACATTATTGATAAGATAATCTCAGAGAAGATTATTGAAAATGCCATCAAGAATGGCAAGCTTAAAGAAAGAGAGGCCAGCAGTGCCAAGATATGTGAGATTCCTAAGAAAAAAGAAGTTGAAGCCCAAGTAGTGAGTTTTGAAGGGCAATAATTCAAAAATTATGCTCTATATCCACCATATGTTCATCCTGCTTACTACTTGATAGTTAATAATATTACAAAAGTCCCTTACCAATCTTATTACCCCAACAATGAATAACATCTACCCAATTCACTATCAACCAATTTTTTAAGCACCTACATATAGGCCTAATCTTGTCATTACACCAGTTTCAAAGCCTAATGATAAGCAAGTGATTTCAAAAAATTCAGGGGTAACTAAGAAAGAGCTCGCATTGATCATATTCCCATAACCTATATTGAGCTATCCTAGAACTAGTTAAGAATGACCTGATATCCTTAGTTTTTTTAGAACTTTTGAAGCCACCTTATCCTAAATGGTACAACGTTAATGCTACATACGATTGCCATAATGGGAATGTGTGTTACTTTATAGAAACTTGCCCTGCTTTCAAGCATAAGGTGCAAAAGTTTGATTTGAGCAGGTTTGGTGAGCTTTAACATATCAGGGGAGTTGAATGTCTAAAAAGGCCCTATGCTTGATCATCGAGGGGCATAATTTTGGGAAGAATTTGAAAAGGTTGATTGAAACTGCTTGTCATTTTAAGATTTCTTTGGAATAATGAACTTTTTTATTATACTTGACTTTCATCTTATTTTTCATCATTTTAACAAAAGTGGCAGATTTGATCATTTTCGTGACATTTCCTCATTTGTGTGAATCACCATTATATACTTTTACTTTTTCATATCTTTTTCCATATCTATTCTTTATAATGAATGTTCAGACAGTAATGATAATAATTCAACATTCGATTTTGAAAATTTCATTCGTGTTGATATGATTGATAAGTTGAGATTGTTAATTAGGATTCCTGAATAGGAGAAGACACATCTAGCAATGAATTTTACTCATTGGAAGATGAAACTAATGTAGTATGTGATCTTTGTAATGGTTCATTCACAAGTCTATTTTTGGTCAATCAATGTTTTTTAGTAAAAGTATTCCTGTTTAAAATGATACATGATCATTTTTCTTTTACCTTTCCCAAAAAGAGTAAAATTATCCTTTGCTACCCCACTTGAGCTTGTTGAAATTTTTTTTTAAGGAACCCTTACCAAGGATCATCTTTACACTAGGGGCAAGAGTTTGAGAAGCTTAGAAAAATGAAAATCCTTAGTGATTTTAGAGGCAAAGCCCTTTTGTCTTCAAATCCTTCTTGAAAAGTGAAAAAAAACGAAAGAAAGAAAAAGAAAAGAAAAGAAAAATAAATTGATGGGGAAAAATGTTAAAGTGTTCTACATGAAAAAATATATTTCTTGGTTTGATTACTCTTTAAATGTAGTTTGTGCCTATTTTATCCATTTTTTTCATAACCCATCACCTTAGTCTACGTTACATCCCTTAAAAGTCTATTTTGATCAAATGTGAATACTTGAATTGAAGAATCATGAATTGAACTAAGGCATATCTACCATTGGATTGTTTGAGATTTTGATTAAAGTATCACTGATGAATCAAAGAAGAAAGAGAAATAATAAGAAAAAATGAGAAAAATGTGTGTAAAAAAAAGAAAAAATGAAAAAAAGGAAGAAAAAGAAAGATTTAAACTAAAAACCTGGAAAGACAGTTTAAGCAAAAATGGAGATTCAAGAAAACAATTTCATTTGAGGATTCTAAGAATATGGATGATTGATAGTATTGATGGAATGTGTTTTTGAGAAAAAATTATTAGCATTCAGAATTGTCTGAACATTCATTATTTTGGATGTTAATACCCTATTTTCACATTATTTTGCTTTTGTTCACCTTTAGTTTGCTATTGGCCAAACATCCTTTTGATAATGAATACCTATTTTTCTTGTTTGCATTTCCTGAATGAGTTGATAAAATGTATCATGTGTGTCATAAATTAGAATGATGATAAATAAATGAATGACAATGTTCGAAAAAGATTTTTGCATTTTTTTGAAAGAAATCCAAGATGACAAAAGTGAAAGAAGCTTGAGAAAATGACTTGAAAATGGCAAATAAGGTGACCCAAGGATGAATACAATGATGGATTGGTCAACATAACCTATGAGTTATTACCAAATGAGGAAAATAACATAGATCAATTAATAGAATTTGTTTTGAAATCATTAATGCTGAGAAGCTCAAAAGGAATATATGATATAGTGCAGTCTTGAAAAACTTGTTAACACAATTGAAATTTAATGGCATTGATTTAGTGACATCTGTATTACATACACTGTGTTTACATTTTTTTCTTAAATCTTTGATAATTGCATTTGCATCATGTAAAAAACATTTGAATCATGATATGACATTTACATTATTGTTTAAGACATGTATTTAGATCACTTACTGAGAATCTAGATTGTCACAAACATTTGCATCATGACATTTACTGCACATAAGAATTTGACTTTGATGGGAGAAAATTCTTGACTTTTGAATCCTTGAATGAAGAAAATCTTTCATAATGAGATTTTTTTTTTATAAGGAAAACTTTTGAAACTTTTTAAAAATAAACCCTTTTGTTTAAATGAGCTTTTTGAATTAGACTCTTTGAAATTTTGGATGCAAAACCCCAAAAATTTTTTTGAATAAGAATCTTTAAATTTTTTATATACAGCTATAAAGTTTTTGAAAAAGAACCTTTGAAACTTTGGGTGTGAATCTCAAAATTTTTTGAATGTGAATCTTTGAAATGTTAGATATGAAACTCAAAAAAATTTTGAATGAAAATCTTCGAAATTCTGGATGTGAATCCCAAAATTTCTCAAATGAGAATGTTTCAAATTTTCATTATGAATCCCAAATTTTTGGAATAAGAATATTAAAACTTTGGATGTGAAAACCCTAAAATTTTTTCAATGAAAATCTTTGAATTTTGGCTATGAACATTGAAATCTTTGATGTGAATCCCTGAATTTTTCAAATATAAAGCTTTAAATTTTGGATGTGAATCACTAAAAAAAGTATTCTAAATGTGAATTTTTGAATCTTGTATGTAATTATAGTTTGTGAAACTCATATGAATCTAAAGTTTTTATGAATCTTCCATCTGAAGTTCTTGCGAATTTGAAGGTTTTACGAATTTTTGATTTCTTGTGAACCTAAAATTCTTACAAAATTTTGTGAATCTTCCAATTCTTGTGAATCTGAAACTCTTATGACTTCTTACAAATATTTGATTTCTTATGAACCTAAAATTTTTATGAATTTTTGTAAATCTTCCAATTCTTGCAAATCTAAAACTTTTATGACTTCTTGTGAATCTTTGAGATTTTATGAACCTGAAATTCTAGCAAACCTTTCATTATTGTGAATCTGAAATTTTTTGTGAACCTGAAACCTTTTTGAATCTAGAACCTTTGCAAAACTTGAAATCTTACGAATCTAGAATATTTGTGAAATGGTACCTCTGAAAATCTTGAGTCATTTACAAACTTTTGAAATCTTTATGAAAATTGGAATTCTTATGAATTTGAAAATCTTTATGAATCTTAAATCTTTGCAAATTTTTAATTTTTTGCGAATCTTAGAGTCTTTCAATTCTTGTTATGGAGCATTGCAAATCTTTGAAATTTTGTGAACTCTTGAATTTCTAATTGTGAATCTTTGGATTTCAAATTTTTAGTTTGTTTGAACTCGAATAAAATGGATGTCTTTTGTCTTTGTGCAATTCTTATTTCATAGAAAATGTGCAAAAAGGGGCAACTGTCAACCCTGTATTTTGTTCAAGATTTTCTTGAAATAAAAAATAGGCTTTTGGCTGTGAATTGGTCCTGATTAGGAAGCTTTGGGCCCAATAAGAGAAATTTTTAATTTTTAATTTAATTTGATTTTATTTTTAGTTTAACATTTTTTTTAAATAAATAAATAAAGTCAAGTCCAAAAAAAAGTCAAAAGTCCTAAGAAAGGGTCAAAAAATTTTTTAAAAGGAATGAAGCCAAAAAATGAAACAACAGGGAATTATTGTTAACCCACAAATTTAGTCTTGGATTTGATTTTGGAAATCATACAAAATCAAATTCAAAATCTATTCATAGCACTAATTGATTTACCAAATTAAAAGGATTCAATCCTTATAAATAGAATAGGGGAATTGGACATGCGAAAGACAGATATCAAGAGAGGAAAAGCGGCTGGATTTTTATTTTTGGGTTCTAAGTGTTTTTAAAATTGGCTTAAGGTTTTATCATTTATGGGGGGGGGGGGGGATACCAAATAGATTAGAAGCTTTGGATTCTTTTGGGTTTTTTAGGGTTTGTGTTCTTGATTTTGGATTCTAGAGGAAGGTTCAAAATTGGTTGGGTTTGAAAGTTCTTAGTTTCGTGAAATTTGGTTTTAATTTCATGGAGTTCGAGTTCTAGGTTAGTTTTGGGAGATAGGTTGGCCACTGAAAGATTTTAGGGTTTCTAAAGATTAGGGTTTCTAAAGATTAGTGTTTTGATTCTTGATTTTTTTTTTGTTTGAATTCGGATTTTGAACTTTTAGAATTCTAGGAATTTTTTTTGTTAAATTCTAGGTTGGATTTAAATTTTTCAGTTTATCTAGGTTTTTTTGTTTAAATATTTGAATTTTTGGGATTAAGTATGAATGTTTGAATTTTCTAGTTAATTTCATGGCGACTGGTGGAAATCATGGTGATCAAGAATTGGGATCCACGCTGGTCTTTGGAAATGTTTGAAGTTTTCAGTAGTCATTTGAATTTCTTGACACAAAAACTAGGTTTTTGGTCAGGATATGAGAAACTTTGAATTTCTCTGTTGAATCTAGAAAGAAGGTAGAGAATGGCAACTTTAAAGAGAAAGGGAAGAAGGTTGGTCTAAAGGAAAAAAAACAAAATCTTGGCTTTTATTCCCATATTAGAATGACACTATTTTGCAAAGGGGTTAACCCGCGTGGACCTAATGACCTGCACTTCAGACCCGACCCAATCACAGGTTTTTCTTATTTTTTGTTTTTTGATTTTGTTTTTATTTTGATTTTTTCTCTTTTTCTCTTTTTTGATTCTCTTATTTTTAGTATTTAATTTTTTCATGATATATTTTGCATGATTGTATGACTATATTTAATTGTTTGATTATCAATACATTTATTTATGTGATTATGTAAGTATATTTTATTTTATTTGTGATATTTATTTTTGCATGATTATTAATTAATTGTATTATTACATAATATATTATCTTATCGAATGGTATTATTTGCATGATGAATTTTGTTTATTCTAATTTTTTTCTTTCAAATATAACTAAAAAAATGAGTTTTCAAAAAAATATATTTTTCAATTTTATCAAACTATTGGAGGATTTAAATTTTGAATTAAATCTTACCAAACTATGGAAGACTTAATGAATTTTTTTAAAAAAATATTTTTATGCATAAAATCCTACCAATAGATTGGAGGATAACTTTTAACGACAAGTCTTACCAACAGATTGGAGGACATTTTTTACAATAAACTAGGTTTATAGATATTTATTTCTAGAAGCAAATTAAATTAATCCGATAACAAAACCTTTTCAGAGTAGGACATTAGTCTCCATGAATACTCCTGAGGTGAGTGAATTATCTTAAATTGCTACCAAATTATTGGAGTAATTTTAAGATCAATTTTCAATATTAAATATTTTGGTAAATCATAAATATGGTTAAGGCTTCGATAATTTGAAATAAAATCGATACCATCATTTGGATGGGCGCTATGAGGTTGTTATAACCTTCCTCATGTGTAACTGCACTCCCAAATCTAAAATCTAGTTTCTTGAGCTAGAATTTACTATTTAAAGATATCTGAGTCAATCTTAGGACTTCATGAGACAAATTCAGTTAGGTGACCAATTTCACCTAAACAAAAAATATTGATAGCGACTCATTGAATCTATATCTAATGATAAGTTCACAGATCTATACATTATGGTATGTATGATGCCTAAATGATGATTATATGGTTGTTTAGCATGATTTTTGGTTGACTGGAGGTATATATTGTTGTTTGGTTACCATTTTTGTTCTTAGGATTTCTTTGTCATTTTTGGATCATAATATGTTTGTTGAAATTGTTTTAACACTATAAATCCCATTATTAGGTATGTTTTAAGTGGTTAATACATGTGTGCATGAAATGGGATGAAGGAATGCTTGGGAAAGAGACTAGGTAGGTTCTACCACGGTGTTTCTGTGTTTGGCTAAACCTTGTTTCTTGCTTTGATAGTTGTTGGCTCTTCGATCCATGGCTTATATTATGTTTCTATGGTGTTTTGCTAACTTTTAACATGCTTGAATAAAAGTTTCATTGAAAAAATATTGTTTGATGGTTGTTTTTGGTGAATTTTTTAAGTTGTTTGGTTATGTTGAATGATGAACAATGGTGGAACATTCAAACCAAATTGAAAGTTTTCTATGTTTGATCCAATTTGGTTTTGAATTTTTATACATTATATGTTTGTGATATTAAGTTTGAAAATACCTTAGTAATTATTTTTTAAAGTCATGCATTTGGCACATACATTCATTAATGGCAATTTTGTAATTTGTATTTATTTCTTGTCCATTTTAATAAAACCTAAAATTTTTTTTTGAAACCCCAAACTTAAAACCCCAAATTTGAAATTCCAAATTTCCCATTAAACCCTAAACCCCAAATTCCTAAATGCTAAACCCTAAATTCCCTAATCCCTAAATCCAAACCATAACTTCAAACCTTAAACCCAAAACCCTAATGGTAAGCCTAATCCTTAAACTTAAAACCCTAAATCTAAACCCTAAATCCTAAAACCCTAAACCCTAACCTGGACCCTAAACCAACCTAAACCTACAACCAACCTTCAAACCCTAAATTAATCATGCATTTGCATTTCATTTTACTTTGTCATTACAAGCATTTTCATATTATCATATATTCATACTTTGTCATCTATCATTACATGAAAATGATTAACTAGTGACAGTTTTTTATTGGCATGTTACTAATAAATGCTACTAAGTTTTGTGTTTTTAAAAAGTTAGCTGCATTTTTATTATAAACGCCACTAAATATTCATATATCTTCACTTATAATATGAAACGTCACTAAAAAGTAGGAATTAGTGGCGTTTGTAACTCAAAACGCTACTAATCAATAAAAATTAATGGCTTTTATATACATAAACACCATAAATAAATTATTGAGAATAATTTAGTGGCATTTATTTACCAAAACACCACTAAATTTGACCCCAATTTCAACTTATCGAACCCTTACCCCTACCCAGATTTCCCTCTTTCATTTTCTTAGTTTTTCCCCATTGTTCCCAAATTGTTTCCTGAATTTTCCAACTCATAAACTGCAAGTTTCACGATTTAAAGCTTCTTATTGTTTAAAGCTTGGATATTTTCTTCCTTCATGATTTCTAGCTCAGACTTCATGGTTTTTAGCCTAAACTTCTTTTGTTGTGTTCTTCAATGGTAAACGATAGCATCTTCTCAAAGTGAGCTTCTTAACCCTATCTGTACAATCCTTTTTAATAGTAGATTCCATAAGGTTTACTGCATGAATATTATTTGTGCAATAAGGTTTGTTATTGGTATTTTTTTTTTTTTGCAAAAATGAGTTTCAAATGTTTCCACTCATTTACTACATGATTGAAAATGCAAATACAATAACTTGAACTAAAGAGTTTGATTGTTTCAAGCTTGAATACAATAATGACATTGTTTCAAGCTTTTTGACTCTTTAAAAATCTTTTAGAATATATTTTTAGTGTTTCTTAATTATTAGAATGCAATGAACTTAGTTCTTGAATGGGTTAGCTAGGGACAAGTCAACCTCAAAAGGGAAATATATCTTTCATTTTGTGGAACAAATCATTGTAATGAAATTATTTTATTGATTTGCATATTTTTCATTACCATGGCTAATGTTCTAGACATTCACATTTCTTCTGTTATGAAATCTTCCCTTTCTCATTAAGCTAAAATAAAAAATGGTCTTAATTGCCTTGACTATGAAACAACAAAACATTTGCATCTTCATAATTGGTTTTTTAGAGTGTATAACTTTCATAACAACTTGAAGATTGCGACTGTTGATTTAGATAATCTAGAATTCTAGGTTTTTTTATTCATTGGATGGTGATGTTAATCAACACTTTTATCAAAAACAATAAGTCAAGTGAAAATGGTGCATTGAGTTGAATTTAGCTATAGTCCTCTTTATTTATTAATATTTTGTAATTTGTTAGTTGGTTGTGAGCCAAGAGTCAAGCACTAGCAAGTTTACTAAACTTTTATCGAGAAGTTCTCTTTTTGTGTAAAGGCAAGCGAAGAACTGGTTTGGCTAGGTAATTGACTATAAATGGCATTATAATTAAAGGAACATGAAAATTAAATAACAAGAAGATTAATACACAAACCAAACTCAAAAAAATGAACCAATAAACTAAAATTGAAAATTAATGGAGTAGTAAAGCAATAGCATGAAAATAGATCAAACAAAAATTTAAAATACTTGATTCAAATAACAAGTGCCACCTAGGTGAATGCCGAACCTAATAGCAATCTTGTACCATCTTTATCAACCCCTAAATAGCCATAAAAAAAATCAAAGAAACAACAACCTAAAGCAAACATCAAAATCTAGAAATTGGTTTTGGACATCATCTGATTAAAATTCAGTTTCCACTCTCATTTGATCATATTTGATCTCCAAATTTTTTTTGGAAGTAACTAACTAATATATGACCATGCACATAAATTTTCAAGGGCATTGGACATTATTTAGTAATTGAAATTTATCCAAAACCATAACATAATAGAATCTGAAATTTCAGCTTGGAAAACAGAACAACTCCTAATAAATCTTAGATCTAGCTCAAAGTTGTGGAATTTTTACTCAAATTTTATAGCAGCTTAGATAACCCATAGATGAACAAGTACTAAAAAGCTTGATACAAACTAAGACCAAATTGAACTTGAAAAGTAAGAAAACCAAAACAAAATAAAATCTAAACATAGAACAACATTTTGGAAACAACTTTAAAAAAAATAAATTTACTAGCTCAATTAGAACTATTTGATCAAGAGGAAGCATTGTAATTTAAGCTAACAAGTAGAGGAACAACATATAAAAAGTTCATGATTTGTTGAAACTAAAATCAACTTGAAAATTAATTAAACAGTAGCTAACAACAAACTTGGAAACTCAAAAGCTATGTTGAATACAAACTAAAATTGCAAGCTTCAATGGAAAATGTTTGCATAAAGGAATTAAAGTAGAGCTAAACAAGAAGTAAAGGAATGTAAAAAGAAACTTAAAATAAATTTAAAACAAAAGGAAAAACAAAGAACAAAGACTAAATAGCCAAGAACATAGTAGCTATAGAACTACCAGCATTTGGAGTCTAGCCAAAAAACAAATGCCAAGGTCTGTATGAAGTGGAGGCTTTTCTATAGCTGAATGAGAGTATTATTGGTTCAACTTAGAGTAAGTCTTCTTAATCCCACATTTGAGCAAGAAAAATTGTAACATATGGGGACTTTTTGTAGTATGCTACCTTAGACTTTTTTAGAGGTCAAGAAAGGGCAAAAGAGAGAGAGAGAGAAAGGGTATGTAGACATGAAAACACAATGGTAATTGAATATATCAAGATGCGTGAATCTGAAGGTGCAAAAACTTTTTTCATTGAAGTCACATGAATACTAAATCTTGATGCAGGACTTACTTCCTATTATTTTACGTTCATCAATATCAAAGCAAGTCACTTCAATGGTAATTGAATTGAGTAACATATTTAAAGCTCTCTATGAGAAATTTTTGAATGTGGAAAGCTTAACTAACTTTAAGATTTGGCTATGATTATTTTATGCCATTTAGAGAAGATTTTTCCTTCAAACTTCTTCATTATTATGATGCATTTGGTTATCCACCTTCCATATGAAGCAAAAGTCGATGGACTGGTTTATTATCAATAGATGTATCCTATTGAAAGGTATTATTTTTTTAATAGTTTAATTAAGTTATTAATATTTATTGTGCCATTCTAGTTAAAAAGGTATATAATAAATGTTTTATGCCTTAAGTTTTTAGAAGGGGTTAAAGTCTTATTATCACAACAAATGCTATCCGAAAGTATCTATTGTTGAAAGATATTTAGCAGAGGAGTGTATGACATTTGTTCTCAATATTTGGAAAATATCATCAAGAAATCTTGGTATACAGTATACTGAATTTACCTACACTTATATTTTTGAAAGTTTTGGACAACCGATAGGCAAAGCTGAAGTGGTGGAGTTAAATAATAGATCTTAGGCACAGGCATATTGATATGTTATTTTCATTATGACTCAATTCAATCGTTTAGCATGTAAGTTTTGTGCAAGGAAATCATTCATTTTGTTAAGTATAATGTATAGACTTTGCTTCTTATTGTTAATATTTTATTTTAATGTATGTAGTGAGTATAGAAACAATTTGAGAGCTCATGTAAATTATTGACAATCAAACCCTTAATAGCTTGATAAGTTGCTCACCCAAAATTTTTGTGAATGGTTAGGAGAAACTGTAAGCAATGCCATACTTTCAATTTTGAGAATTGTACATAGGATACTTATGATATAAATAAAATTTGTAACATATATTTTATTTCACATTTAAAGGTTTCGAGTGGAAGGCTTGTTAGTGAAGAGGTGAAGTGTCTTTCACAAGGTCTGAACAAGATTGTGAAATGATACAAAGGTTTTATCATCAATGGATTTAGATTTCACATTAAATCTCATGAGAGTTTAGAAGAACACAAAATTTAAAAGTTGTTACTTCATCAATTACTAGCTATGCTAGTGCTAGGGACACAAACACTTTGGAAGGAAATGTTGACTATTATGGCATGATTAATGACATCATTGAGCTGGATTATCATGGCAAGTGAAAGCTTGTCTTGTTTTGGTGTGATTGAACTTATGGGAATAGTGCGAGGGGTATTAAGAAAGATTAGTTTAGATTTGCAATCATGAATTTTTCTTGATTAATTCACACTAGACAACAATATATTGATGAACCTTATGTTTTTTCCTCTTAAGTTAAACAAGTTTTTTATTCTGAAGACCCCAAAGAATTGGGTTGGTTTGTTGTTCTTCGTAACACACCTAGGGACTTATTTGATATGGGGTAAATGATGTTGAACATGAAATTGAATGTTTTTCTTTTACTGAACAAAACTTGGATGGAAATATCTCTAGTACCTCTGTTTAATGGGCTTGCGAAGATGTTGATGAAGACATATATGAACCATGATGGATTAACTATATTTCATAATTAGAATGTTCAAAACATAATGTAATAAATGCTTTTATGTAATTTATGTGGCATTTGTTTTTATATATTTATTGTGTTGTAAATCATACATTATCTTTTAATTTAATTGAATCGATATATTCTTTATATATCACTGGTTATGATTTCTTAACTTGTCAATGTATTTATATATGTTCTTTATATATAGTTAGTTATATCATTGGTTATGTTCTTTTATGATGTAGCTAAGTTACCATGTTAAGGAATAGATTGAGGGGAATACATATAAGAGATATTAGTTCAGAACTATTTATGGCACCTATTATCTAGGCCATAGACTGAGTCTTTGACAGAGGAAAATGCCTATTGTTGATTCTAACTCAATCACTTTTAACCCTTTAACTGATACTAGATCTGGGTGATCCAGGTTTAGATACTATGTCACTGATTGATTCTGCATCTAATTTGAATACAGGTATTGTAAATTCTTTATTTAAATTTCAATTATAATCACTAAAGTACTGGTAATTTACTAATTAACTTTTTATTTTTTTTAGTTGATAACAATGATCAATGGAGGACCAGAGGTCGAACAACTTTGAAGGAACTATGTACACTAACTCTGAACGAGCATATTATAGTGTCTGCAAACTCTTACAAGCAACCAATTAGAGAAGAGTGCCAACTATTAATTGGATTTCTAGGAATGGTTGCCCATAATGGAATAAAATTGCCTATTCATTACAAAACATGGCATAAAGTTCTAGCAAAAGTTTAAAATGATGCTTTAAATTTTATTGAAGTATTAGCATAATTAATTACAAATAAAAAATATTAATTATTTTAAAGTTGGCTTATCGATCGTAACTTTTTCTTTTTGTATTGTTACAATCAAAATTTTTACTTGAAATACCTATTTCATTTGTGCTTAAGCCATTGGAAAAAAATGAAAAAACTATAAGCATAATTTGAAAAAAAAAAGTATTTCGATCGAAATAGTACTGTAAAGGCCATAATTAAAAAGCTACCTCATAGTGTGATTAGGTAGCAATATGAACAGTTGGTTAGATTTTGGTTCTCAAGAAAAGGAAATGTACTAATTTATAACTTTTAATATTATTTCTTATAATAAAGATGTTTTGTTTTTTAATGGTAATATTTGTATTTTTGCTTATATGTTTGTTTTTTATAATAAGAAAAAGAAAATATTAGGATTGCTAGTAGAAAGCAATAGAAATATAGCCATACGAATGGATTAAGAAGCTTTGCAAGAAAGCAAAAAGAAAAAGTAAGTTAAGCATTAAATGAAAAACTTGTTCTTTTTGTCTATTCAAGATTCTTTTGTTCCATTCAAAGGCAAAAATACAAGTTTACAGTTATTTTTTCATTTAAACAGTATACATAGCTTAAATACATGATATTAACTTTTCCAAATGATTAAACTTTGATTTCATGATTGATATGTGTGAAAAAGTTATTGTTTATATTTATTTAGAACTTTTTTTGCTATTAGAAGGTCAAAATGCAAATATACAGTTATTGTTTCATTTTAAAAGTTCAAATAGCTTCAATACATCGTATTAAATTTGTCCAAATGATTGAACTTAGTTTTCATGGGTGATATGTGAGAAAAAGTTACGATTTACATTTGTTTAGGACTTTTTGTGGTGTAAAGGGCAAAAAGGTAATTTTGTTATTATATTTTTGTTTTACCAATTTACGTAGCTTAAATATATGATATTAAAATTGTCCAAATGATTGAATTTGGTTTCCACAATTGATATGTGTGAAAAAATTACTGTTTATGTTTGTTTATGACTTTTTATGCCATTAAAAGGTAAAAATGCAAATTTACAGTTATTATTCCATTTTAGCAGTTCAGATAGCTTCAATACATGCTATTAAACTTGTTTGAGTGATTGAATTAACCTTCATGGTTGATATGTGAGAAAAAGTTACAGTCTATATCTGTTTAGGACTTTTTCTACTCTTAAAAGGCAAAAAGGTAATTTTGTTGTTGTTTGAATGATTGACTTGATTTTCATGGTTCATATCTGTGAAAAAGTTACGGTTTATATCTATTTAGGACTTTTTGTGCCGTTAAA
This sequence comes from Durio zibethinus, assembly GCF_047325235.1. Lineage (NCBI taxonomy): Eukaryota > Viridiplantae > Streptophyta > Magnoliopsida > Malvales > Malvaceae > Durio > Durio zibethinus. The sequence goes on along the minus strand of NC_143174.1, from coordinate 6,776,710 downwards.
GAGGAAAAAGGTAATTTGTTATATTGTTGTTTTAATAGTTTATATAGTTTAAATATATATATATATATATATATATTAAACTTGTCCAAATGATTAAACTTGGTTTAAACGATTGATATGTGTAAAAAAGATGCCATTTATGTTTGTTTAGGATTTTTTATGCCGTTAAAAGTTAAAAATGCAAATTTGTAGTTATTGTTTCATTTTAATAGCTCAAATAGCTTCAACACATGATATTAAATTTGTCTGAGTGATTGAACTTGGTTTTCATGGTTAATATGTGTGAAAAAGTTATGGTATATATCTATTTAGGACTTTTGTATTGTTAAAGGGCAAAAAAGTAATTTTTCTATTATATATCTATCTTAACAGTTGCCATAGCTTAAATATAATATTAAACTTGTCCAAATGATTGAACTTGATTTTCACGATTGATATATATATATATATGAAAAAGTTTTGGTTTATATCTGTTTAGGACTTTTTGTACCATTAAAGGGCAAAAACGTAATTTTATAGTTAGACTTCTATTTTAACAACTAACATAACTAAAATATATGATATTATACTTGTCTAAATGATTGAACTTAGTTTTCACAATTGATATGTCTAAAAGAGTTACTATTTATATTTGTTTAGGACTTTTTGTGCCATTAAAATGTAAAAATACAAATTTGCAGTTATTGTTCCATTTTAATAGTTTGGATAGCCTCAATACATGATATTAAACTTGTCCGAATGATTGAACTTGGTTTTCATGGTTGATATGTGTGAAAAAGTTACGATTTATATTTGTTTAAGACTTTTTTTGCCATTAAAAAGCAAAAATGCAAGTTGCAGTTATTGTTTTATTTTAACAGTTCAGATAGGTTCAATACATGATATTAAACTTATTCAAATGATTGAATTTGGTTTCCACAATTTATATATGTGAAAAAGTTATCGTTTATGTATGTGTAACACTTTTGATGCCGTTAAAGCGTCAAAATGTAATTTTACAGTTATATATATATTAACAATTTAGATAACTTAAACAAATAATATTAAACTTGTCCGAATGATTGAACTTGGTTTCTACGATTTGATATGTAAATAAATTGTGATTTATCTCTAGTTAAGATTTTTTGTGATGTTAAAAGGCAAACATACAAATGTATAGTTATTATTTTGTTTTAACAGTTTACATAGTTTCAATACATGATATTAAACTTATCAAATGTTTGAACTTCATTATTGCCATGCTCGATAAGCATGAATAAGTTACGATTGATGTGTATTTAACAATAATAATATTTTTTTATATAGGAGATTAAGTTGGGTGAAAAAATTAGACATACGAAATTTTTTTTATTAACGCACATGAAAAAAGATAAGTCTTACCTGAATGTCGAAACAAAAGAAATTATGGTAATTTCTTGGATTTTTTTATACAAAAAGTAAATATTTACTATTTCAAGTATATTATGAATTAGTTATTAAACTTAATAGCTTTATTTGGTTAATTTATAGGAGAAAGTGAAAAAAAAATGTTTATTGATATTAAAGCAACATCCAATTCTTCCATCAATATGCGAGAATTGAAAGATTGAATTTTCATAGAAGTTGCTGGAAAAGAAAGACATGGATGGGTCCGAGGCCTTCGATTGGGTCCAACACCATCTAGCTACTATGGACATAGTTTTCAACAATTTACATCCTCAACAAGTCAGTTTTCATGAGAAATCTCAATATTGAGAGAGGGATTGCAAACTATGCAACAACGTGTCCAGCAAATGGAAGTAGAAAATGCTAAGGAGCATGCTATAATGGATCAAGAGCGTAAGTAGTTGCATGATCGATTCAATACTTTTATGACTTTCATGTAAAAACAATTTTCAAGAACCAATCTAGGTGGTCCACCAACTCAAGTATTATATTTAGTATGATATTTAGTAACTATATAGCTTTTTAATATCAAAAATAGTTTATTATTGAGTGTAAAAAATTGTTTTAATTCATTTAATAGGTTCTTGAACACACTAGTGATCATGGTAGAAAAAACCCTTTTATCAAATGGTAATGCTCCAAATCTAAGGGCCCATCAATTTTATATATTTTAAATTTCTGGTTAATGTATTGAAACAATTTGAATTTTATTGTAGTAAACTTTGTGTTACATGCAAACTAGAACAAATTATGTATTTAGATATTTTAATATTTATAATATTCACTTTATAAATTCATAAATTCATATTTATGAATATAAAAATATTTATCTATTTTTTATTTAATTATAATAGTAAATATTGAAAAACATTCTTAAAAAAAAAGTAAAATTCCTAACTTGGTGGCATTTGTGGCAAAAACACCGCTAAATTTAGCAGAATTGTTCGTAAAAACATCACTAAATTACAATATTTAGTGGCATTTATGGTAAAAAAAGCCACTAAATTTAACAGCTTTGTAGACAAATGTTGCTAAATTTAGAGGCATTTTTGTATGTCAAAACGTTGTTATTTTTCTCGATGCAAAAATAGCTGATACTCTTAGCAACGTTTTTACCAAATGCCGCTAATCATATAAACGCTACTAAACATGGAAAAAATTGCTTCTAAATACCTATTCCCTTGTAGTGTATATTATATTATCATACATTCATTACATGTTATTATATTCATGCATATAATGCTTTTTGTTTTCAAAAATTAATTTTCAAAGTAAATATTTTAAAATAAGATAACATTTCAAATAAATATAGTCATTGAGGTCTTACCTAACTGTAAGAGGACTCTGGTGATCATTTTTTATGAGATGTGTTATCTCTTTTTTTTTTTTTTTTTTGTGGGGCAATTTGAAATTTTTTAAATTAAAAATATTTTTAAAATTCTACTTAGCTGTAGGAGAGTGAAATAAGTGTTTCGATATTTAAAATGTTTTCACTTTGATCCAAAATTATAAAAAAGAAAAAAAAATAGTTTGTTTTAAATTTGATTTTTCTTATTTCAAGAAAAAAAGAAAAAGAGAAAAGGAAAAAAGAGTTAATTTTAAACATTAAATAAAATAGGACCATTTTAATTAAATTTAAAGGATAACATGTAATCAATCGATACTGTCTTCGATGAGCGCTATGGGGATGCTAATCCTTCTTCACGCATAATCAACTCTAGGACTCAACTTTAATTTCATAGGCTACAAATTTGTTCATTTTCTAAAATTTTTAAATTCATTTAAAAATATTTTGTTATAAGGATAAAAATTTTTTAGGTGATCAATCATACCCTAAAATGATTGATGGCAACTCTTTATGTTGATTTTTATCAAAAATATTTTTAATCCCCCCTTGCTTTTCAAAACTTTTCGTTCATCCAACTTTTGAATCAACCTACCCCTTGGTCTCGAAACATGTGACAACTTGACGACCCCATTGGGGATACATTTTTAGAGAGGTAAAAGATTGATTGCAAATTATCCTTAATTTTGGTTTAATGGTCTAATTAGTGTTTAATTTTAATTCCTTAATTTTGATTTTCTTAATTTTTTAAAAAGAAATTTTTTTTAAATAAAAATATATGAAAAATGTTTTATTTTCCCATTTACCCACAAAAAAATGAACAAAAGAAAAAAAATTTCAAAAGAAAAGTGTGTGTATGTTTTACATTTCATGTATATTTTAAATATGTCATTTCATGCATAGTTTAATTATGTAATTTCATACATATTGTAATTATGTCATTTTTTACATATTGTAAATATGTCATTTATTATATATTGTTGTTCTTTATTTTGTTCTTGATATTTGTGGGGCATTTAGGATAGGGGTAGTTTCGAAAATGTCAAAGGTTTGATTGTTCCTTCGCACACATTCACATTTGCATTTCATGCATAAGTTCTATACCTAGGCTTTATCCCTAATTAGGAAGAAGTAAAGTAGCTATGCCCTTTTGAAGTGTAAACCTTCACAATGACTAGTGAAACACTCTCACTCAAATTGAATCATTTCTATTTGTAGCTTGTAATGCATAAGGATCAAGGTGCTACATTAGTCTGTAATGGACGATGATATGAGGAGCAATTTAGGAACCTTAGATGCGTCAATTCCCAATCCAGCATATAGTGAACTTTAGGGAGCCAACCCTAGGTCAAGCTATGTCGCACCTTTTTCATAGAAATTTTCCCAAACAAGTCACACAAAGGAACACCCTTCACTTTTCTTTTTATTTCTGTTAATTTGATAGTTTTTATTATTTCTTTTAATAGAAAGGAAAAGAAAAGAATCACCAAAAAAAAAAAAAAAGAATCCTTAGTGTTTAAAAAAAACAAAAAAAATGCTTCCAGTAAAATTTTTTCTTTCATTTAGTTCAATTCATTTGATTTGTGTCCAAAATTGGCAACAAAAAAAAAAAAGAATGAAGGGTTTTTATTAAGTTTTTTGTTTACTAGTTTAAAAATAAAAATTAGAAATGAAAAAAAACTCTTTGAATCTATAGTCAATTTTGTGTGATTCTTTTTGTGTTCCTGAATTTTTCCTTATTCTAGAAAAAATTAAAAAAAAAACCAAAAGAAATAAAAATAATAAAAAAATCTTGGAATCATAGTCATTCTGTGTGATTGCATTTATGTGTATTTTTTGAATTTTCCCTTCATTCTAAAAAAAAAAAAAAAGAGGCTTTAAGTTTGAATGTTGTTTCATGTTTTGCATTTCACTTTTTCATATATTTTTATCATGATTAGAAATAGTAAGATAATACATGTATCCCATCTCATGCACATTATAATAAGATAATAAATTCATTCCATCTCACCATATCGATAGATAGTATGTGCATTCCATTTCATGCATTACATTTCATGCATATTTTAATATGTAGTACATGCATTCCATTTCATGCACATTTTAATAGGCAGCACATGCACTCTACTTCATTGCGTATCTTAAGGTAGTGTCAACCTCATATTTTAGCACAACACAAGCATTGTATTCCATGTAAACATATCTCATGCATATAATATATCCATGCATTCATTCAAGTATGTTGCATTAGTCATAGGTATACATCTCATCACTCATTTAAGTGTCATTGCATTGCATGCATATGGATTCATAAATGGTAGGGTTTCATTAAAACGTGCATTGCATTTCATGTGAATATACCACACCCCCTTTACCATTCTTATTTGCTTCTTTAATAATTTGATAATTTGCTTCTGTTATTTTTAATAAAAAAAAGAAAAAAAGAAAATCATTAGGAATAACAATCTTTTTTTTCTAAGAAAAAAAAGAGAAAAGAAGACGAAAAAATAAAAGAAAGAAAATTTGTTGGATTAAATAAAGCCTTACATAATTAGTTTCCACAAATCATGAAAAAAGAAGAAAGGCCTTGAAAAAAAAAAAGAAGGAAAAAAAAGAAAGAAAAAATAAAGTTATCTTTTGTGATAACAGGTGAAAGAAAACTCAAAAGAGTTAGTGATCACCATTAGAAATAAACTCACCAAATACCTTCATACCTTTTTCGAACATTCTCATGTCCCAAATCACTCAAATGCTTTCTTTCATCAACCATAACCTTACAAGAGGCATGAATTTCAATTCATGAACTTCACACCCTTTACGAACATTTTCATTTCCCAAATCACTTAATTGCTTTCTTTCATCAACCATAACCCTATAAAAGGCATGAATTTAAATTCATGAACTTTTACCTTCACATGATAATATTGTGATATAAAATGGTAATACTTTCTTATACAGCCAATTTAAAAAAAAAAAAACAAAGAAAAAGGATTCCAAAAAGATAAGGCAAACATGGTATTTTTCTTAAAAAAATTAGATATGGTAATTTGATAAACATCAAGGCTATGCTATTCCTAAAATAAAAGCCAAACAAATCCTTTAAAATAACCCCCAACATACCAACCTATCACTTATTTACCCTAAAAATTATCCTTTATCAGTATCTTAGGGCACATTGGCCAAAAAGAAAAACTTCATTACCTTTAAGACAATGTGAATTATGATCAACCCTTATTGTAGAGCAACATGGATTCCTTGACATTTTAAACAAGTCCATTCCACATAATCCTTTTTCTCACATTTACCTTCATTAAAGATGGCTTGTCAAAGTATGATATCTTTCTCAAATGGTGGTGGGGGAAATGTGCAGAAAAAAAAAAAAGAATAAAGAAAAAAAAGAAAAAAAAAAGAGGAAAAAATGTGTAGTTATGATATCACACACCTAAGACATTCAAATAAATCTAAAAACAAAAAATTTTTAACAAATTCATGAAGAAAAAAAAAAACCAATGAAAGAAAACCAAAGAGTTCAAAACAAGTTCAAAAAAAAAAAATCTTCTAAACCTTTTTTCCTAAAAAAATTACTTTTCAAATTTGAGTAACTGTTCTTTAAATGATAAATGGTCATCTTTTATCATTCCTTCACAAATACAAAAATTTATCCCTTATTATCCTTTTGAGCAGTTTAAAAATTCCTTCACAATAAATCTTAACTAAGGATCACCCTTCACATTAGGGGATAAAAAAGATGCATTAACATGGTTAAATACAGTAATGTCTAAAAATGGACTTTATATGTTGGGGGACAACATGTCCAATAAAAGGTCCCAAGTTTTTAAATTTACTCAAGAAAATAAGAAAAGGAAAAAAAGTGAAAGAAAAAAGTAAGAAAAGGGAATGAAAAGAAGAAAAGAAAAAAGAGGGGAAAAAAAGAAGACAAAAAAAAAAAAAGAGAAACAAAAGAAAAAGAAGGAAAAGAAAAATCAATGATTGAATAGAAGGCATGAAAAAAAAAAGACATATGCCCCAAAGTAAATCCTTCAAATAAAAAATAAGTCCTTGGTTCAATCATCCTCAAACACTTATTTTAGTCTACGTTAGCCTAACCTTTTTTAACCTAAAGAGTATTCAAGTAACATGCCCGTTTCTTTGAAATAGGTTCCATCATCAGATTTATTAAATATTTTATAGAACATAATATATAGTAAAAATACACATTCAATACAATAATCAAATATTCAAATCAATAAAATACAATAATCATAATTACAATTTAATCAATCATAAAACCATCACATTTTATTCTCAATTTTAATTTCACAAATTAGAAATAAATAAAATTTTTTATATTGAAATTAATTTCTAAATTTTCCAATGCTTTGATCGAATTTAGAAAAAGTCCCCTCACCTAGAGATCTTTAAGAAAATTACACACCCCGTAACTTTCTTAAAATTTCATCATTGGATGAAATTTTATTTGTTCCTAATTATTTTATTTTGTTCTACAAATTAAAATTTTTATAAATAGTAAACAATTTAATTAACATAAATTAATCAAAATATAAATACAATAAAAAATGCAATAAAATTAAATCAAATAAAATTAAAATAGAAAATCAAATGAAAATAGAAAAAGAATTTCATGCCAAATGGGTCAGGTCGTACCTGGTCTAACACACTGGTTGTTCTCAAGTCAGGTACGGGTTGCAAAAAATTTTTTAAGCCAAAACAATGTCGTTCAGTGAGGTATATAGGGCTTTTAAAACTTATTTCCATCATTTTTCCCTTATGTTTTTTTTTTCTAGCCGAATCCTCCCTCTGACTTCCCTCTAAAATTATATTAACACCAATTAGAAAGTTCAACCCCAACCCAAATCATAGTAGAAAAACATAGAATCTGGTAACAAGTCATTAGAAAATTGATCAAAAATTTTAACTCAACCCAGAAAATTCAAGATTTTCCTAGAAAAACCCAAAAAAAAAAAAAATTGGACTTCTTTCTTTGTTTTTCCTAAACCTAAATCCTCTTAATTCCTAATTAATCATCTAATCTAAGCAACAATGTTTCCCAAAAATCAGCAAGAAAATACACAACCTAAAATTTTTCTCCCAATTTTTTCTTGCTTTCGAGCTAATCTTCTTATTGACTTTATTTTTTTATTTTTTTGCTTCTCATCATGAATTGTAATAGGGTATTTTTATATGCCTTTAATCCTAATTATAATAGGAAAAGGGGTTTTCTTGTTTAAATCTCATTGTCAAATTCAACTTTAGATTTTTAATCTAAGTCTACCTCTCAAATCAATACATTTCCTTTTTTTAATTAAAACAATAAACTTTAAACAAATCAAACTCTTTTTTTTTTTAACAAAAACCAAGCCAAATCATACAAAATTAACCCTAGAAAAAATGTAGTATCTATAGTTGTCCCTCTTTACGCATTTTTTGTGAAACAAAAATTGTGCAAAGATATAGATAGCCCATGTATCTAGATAATAGACTCAACATTTTTTCTTTTAAAAGACCCTTTTAAACGAAAACTCAAACTTTTTGAACAACATAAAAAGCTTCACCAACTTAAAAATTCTCATCTTGAAATACTCCTTTAAACAAAAGCTCAACAACTTTAAAAATTTAAACATTCTACCTGAAAAACTTACAAATCTTACCTGGAGGACTTAGAGACTATGCCCGAAGGTCTTACAAATCTCAACACAAAAACACTCTTTTAAATAGAGGCTATGAAACTTTAAAAACTAGAAGAGCTTCATAACCAAGGTTTACGAACTCTTCTTGAAATCGTTCTCTTCATCCAAAGGTTTCAAACTTTATCTTCACAGAGCTTTCCTCATATGATGATCAAAATCTCATCAAAAAATTTGTATGTTTACAAAAAAAATATTTTTTTAACTAATGATCAATACCTTACTTGTTTTGTAAAAAATTTCCCTCATTCAGAATTAAATTCTTATCTTTGAAAATTATCCCCACCAAGGATAAAAGTAAAGTAAAAACATTTCTCACTCTTATTAATCATCATTTTAAGATTCAATATCACAACTTCGTATCAAACAAATTACATGAGTGTAATGTTTATGAATGCAACTCTAACTGTTGGCCAAAAAGGTTCTCAGGATCATTCCAATGCCTTCATTCTTCAAGTTCCTAAATCTTTCTTTTTTCATCTCTTATGCCATCATAACTGCCATACGATCTCTAATTAATCTTATCATCTAATCTTATTATTCATAATCTCCTTTTTTAAAAGCCTAAAAATCTTGAGTACCAATGTCTCACTAGGCCTTTTACTTGCATTTCATTTTTCTTCATTGCCCTTAGCTCTATCATCTTTTGAAAGTAATACAGAGATTCTTTATGTTATCTTTTATTTATTCATCATTATTTTAATTTCATGACAAATGCGATGCAATCATCTATTTTTTTATCAATAAAAGATAAGCAACTGGATGAAAATGGAATAAAAAAATGCTTCTTATTGAAAAAAAAAAGTTACAAATTTGGCAATGGGTAGAAACAAAGATAAGAAAATAATAGATAAGAAAATGGCACATAGGTGCAGTGGAGTTAGATAAGATCCCTCTACATTGATAATGAATAAGTATTATAAATAACGCGTTATGTGATGAGAACACGATCCAATCCTTAAAGGCATAAGTGTGTGACATATGAAAATATGTCAGTGTGTGCAATAAGTGAATTGGGTGTGGTCTTGACATCAACGAGGGTAACGACATAGTAAATGGAGAAGAGTATCATGGTCAGGCCTTGGTGTGCCTTGGTCTTACCATCACTGCCCCTATACAGGCAATGGACGAGGCTTTGTGCATAGGATAGTAATCTCAGATTGAGTGTACGAATAAGTGTAGCCTTTGTGCAAGCTAATGTGTGGTCACCCTTAGGCCTATTAGCCAATTGAGATCTTTTGGGTAAAGCTTGGCTCAAGTAGCCTTCGAGTCGGTTGGTGAAGCAACGAGCAAAATCTTAGAATCATTGAGGCCTAAAAGTAGGTCATTGGGCTTTGAGTTGGCTAAAAAGGGCCCTGAGTTGCTTGATGAGAAAAGTGTCCTTATTTCAGACATCCTTATAATTTTTAGTAGCATAGCTATGAAAAGCTCTTACGTTCTTTATAAGAGGACATCTAGTGTCAGCTCTCTACCATTATTTTGGCTAGCTCAACAGATGAGAGCTTGGTTAGTCTAAAGTGAGCTACTCTTAGGCACATATGGTGTTTAGGTGGGTGGGTATTACTGAGTCACGAGTGTGGCATAATGTTTTCTCGAGTCATGGTAAACCTGAGAACGGTTAAGATCGATAGGCCTTATATCGTGCCTTTACATTAATTCATAAGGTTAGATGGTAGCTTTCACTATACTCCTCATTTTTTCCTCATCGAGTTGGCTCGATAAGTAACCAAGGATCATAAGTGGGTGCTTGTGTAGGAAAAGCATCAACAAGTCTAAGGGATGACTATGCTAGCAGGTAGGCATGTTGCTAGGCCTATGTGGCTTCTTATTAGCATATGAAAGTGCTGCAACTAGGGAGCACACTCAAGTAACTTGAGAAGAAGCAAGTATGATATTAGGTGTACATCATGCATGCGAGTGGCCTGAAGTGAGGCTAAAGGATAAGGCCCTAAAATATGAACTTCATGAGAATTAGATGAACCTAGAATGGCTCTAGGTTGGCAACTAACTAGCATTTGCATTATGCCTTAAGATTCCAGGCACAAAAGCTTGTGAGTGGTTCGGGTGGGTATGGTGTTAGGTTTCTACCATACCAGATTGAGATACTATGATGAGAATGGGGGCTACATGCCCTTATGAGCCTTGATTGGTCGATGCTCGAGACCTTGGTGCCTACAGGTACTGGATGGGTGCTCGGGGCCACCATAAAATCTATGGGCTAATGATACGATGGGAGTTGGGATACTTTTTTGACGAGTTTAAGAATGTTGCATAAGACCCTATGGGGTCAAAGCCAAGAAGGGCTCATGTGGATGTGGGTTGAAGATCAATAATAAGTTGTCTATGAAGAAATTGACTTGCGAAAACCTTGACTATAAGTAGTCTTGATGCTACATAGTCATATGGTTTGGGCTTAACAAACACGTGGTCTGTGACATATGGCTTGTAATTAAACTAAAATTCATGAACCTTAGTTTTTGTGCGATTGTTAGGAAAAATATTTGTTTTAAGTTAAGATGGAGAATTTGAATCCAAACTTTTTAAATAAAAAATATATACATCAATCATTAAATGAAATATTTGAATGCAGACTATTCAAACAATTTTCAAACCAAAATATTCAAAATATATTATGAGAAAGATGATATAACAAAAAGAAAGACTTCATCTATGCGTACTAATTTTGGACAAAAAAGTATTAATACAATTACTACATTTTTGTTGTAATTAGAGCATGGGTTATTTTTTAAGCAAGTAATGATTGATCACTACTTTACTAACATTAATTTCAAAATTAATTAAAAACTCATATTTTATTGTCAACATAGGTGTAATTTAATATCAAATTTTTAATTTCAATAATATTTTTAATGTTGGGATAATTTTAAACATATATTAAAAACTCATCATTTATTTGTTCAAGGAATTTCAAATTTAACCAAAACAAAGATAGTACCATTTATTGTTTATTGATTTTTCACATCACTATTGACACTTTGTTTCCCTAATATATTAAAATGTCCATTAATCTCCTCTTTTAAAAGGGTCAGGGGTAATTACCTTTTATATTTTCCAAACAAAAAAAGATGAGTGTAGACACCTTATTTAGTCCAGACCCAAATTAATTAGACTTAAACCAATTGAGCTCCATCAGATTGAGCCCAAACTAATGTAGGCCCAATTATCCAATTTTTTTATATATTTTTAGTTTTTTTTAGTTTTATTATTTTATAATATTTTATTTTATCCACTTGTATATTTATCTTATTGATTATTTTATTTTTAATCTCTTTTTATTGTGATTTTTTTCGTACTTTACTTTTATCTTTTATTTTAAGTTCATTTATCTCTAAATCAATATTTTGATTTTTATCTCATTATTTTAAAAAAAAAGGAAAGAAAGGGATATTTCTTAAATAGTCGAAGAATAATTAGTGGCTAGTGATAATGTGGTTTTATCATGAATAAATTTGGATTTAAACTTTTCAAAGATAAATTTTATTTTTTTATAATAATCCTAATTTTTAAAGTTAGAATCTATCTAAAATCCTCCTTATTGTCTTATAAATAAACAAGGCAAATCACATAACAATTACATAGCAATCATTATAAAGACAATAAACACAAGAGAAAACATAGCAACATGGTAGTGAATGAGTAATCATAGCCAAAAAAATTTGAGAAAAGTTAGTCAAGGAATAGAAGAATTAGTTTTTTTTTTGTTTTTGTTTTTTCTGTCTTGGTGATTTGATCTGAGGCAAATTGAGGGAGGAAACATGCTTAGGGATTGAAATCAGCCAAAAAAGAATTTTTTATTTTTTTAGAATTTTTTTGGAAAACGTAGATTCTGTTGATTTTTCCAGCAGTTTTAGAAGTTTCTAGTGAAATTTCAGAGACAAATTCCAGATTCCATCTTGATTTTTTAGAATTCATCAAGAGGTTCAATCGATGTTCTTGCTTAGATAGAGAAAGACAGAGAAAAACAAGGGAAGAAAGATAAAGCATAATTGAAATTTGAGAAAAAATAAAGACTTTGGCCTGTTTATACCATTGAAGAAAGATGTTGTTTTTTATATTAAAAAAGCTAAGGTTTACATTTTTTCTCATTTAGTAACCCAACCTGCAGCACACCAGACTCGCTTCTTTTTGGAATTACTTTTCTACTAAGCCGAGTGAGCTGTCAAGCCAAGCCTTAAGCCGTGCTTTTTAATCCAATTTTTGTGTTTGTAATCGATCCATTTCATTAGTTCAGCCAAGCCAAGCCAAAGTTTTTTTTTTAAATTTATTTATCTATTTATTTATATTATTTATTTATTTAAATTTTGAATAAGTTCTCTTTTAATTTTCAAAATTTTTTAAAGAAAGTCAAAATATTTATAAAAAAAAAGACTTTTTTTCAAAGTTTAAGGAAGAAGTTAAAATATTTTTTTTTCCTTAAGATAAAATTTCAAGAAAATTTGAGGGAAAAATTGAATTATCAATTTTTTCTTAAAAGAAAATCATTTATTTTAAATTTGAGGAAAAAGTTGGAATACCAATTTTTCCTTAAATTGAATAAAATTTTAGAGAAAAAGTTAAAATGCTATTTTTTTCCATGATGAAATTTCAAAGAAATTTTTAAAGAAAAAGTTAAAGTATTAATTTTTCCTTGAAAATACAATTTCGACAAAAACTTTGAGGAAAACGTTGAAATATCAAATTTTCCTTAAACAAAAGTAATTTTCAAGAAAATGTGAGGAAAATATTAAAGTATTAATTTTTTCTTAAAATAAAATTTTCAAAAATTAAAGAAAAAATTGAAATATCAATTTTTCTATTTAAATAATTTTTAAGATTTTTAGGAAAAGTTGAAATATCAATTTTCCTATTTAAATATTTTTAAGGAAAAAGTTGAAATATTAATTTTCTTATTTAAATATTTTAAAGGAAATATTTAAAATATCAATTTTTCCTTGAAATTAAAATTTTTTAGATTGCATAAATTTTGATAAAACAAATGTTAAATAATCCAACAATGGAGCTTCTACAAGGAAATAATTGTTTTCTTGTATACTCTAGAGGTGTAAGAATTCTCTTAGTATTTTGCTAAAATATTGGAGTCAATTAACGATAATTCCTAATAAAAATTATTTGGTAAAATTCAAACATGTTTTAGGGCTTGGATAACTCAAAATTAAACTGATACCATCCTTTGGATGGACATTATGAGGGTGCTATAACCTTTCTCACATGTAATTATACTCTCAAACTAGTCTTAGTTTCGTAGACATGAATCTACCTTTCAGAGATATCTAAATAAAGTTTGAGATTTCCTTTTAAAATGATATAGATTCAGTTAGGTGGCCAATCGCATCTAAATAAAAAAGAGTAGTGGTGACTCCTCTTATTGTGCCTAATGATAGGTTAATGGATCTATATGTTATGACAATTTGGCGGCTCCACTGAGGATACTAGGAGTGAGGCCAATAACTTATTTCTATTATTCAAGCCTAACTTATCAATTTATAAATTTATATTTTTATGTTTTATTTATTATTATCATGTTATAAATTGTCATCCATTTGCATGTGCATAACATGATTTCTATACTTGAGTTCTAGCTCTCTAAAAGGGAGTAAAATACCTACGCTTTCATGAGGTTTTAATACCTCTACAGTGGCTAGCGAAATACTCATTCAAACAGAACTCTCTCTACTTGTAGCCTATAATGGGCAATGATTGGGGTGCCTTACTAGTTTATAGTGAATCATGATGTACGGAGCAATTTCGGAACCTTTAGATTACCAATCTTAAACTACATGTAACGAACTTTAGGAAAACCAAAGTTATAGATAGAACCATGTCCTTTCCCTCAGAATTGACCAAAAGTTTAAGATTCATTTTACTTTCTTATTATATATCATGCTCTAATTTATTTATTTGTTTTTTGAGTGCACTAACTAATCTTTCTTTTTGTTTGTTCCATTTTTCATGATTCATGCTCATACCTTAAGGTTACATAAAGTATATTGCCTTAAACAATCATCAACAAAGAGTTTTTCATGAAATCTAAAGAACGGCTAGTCAACTCTTCCTCTATACTGGCACCTTACGAATCTTCAAATGAAGTGAAAGCTCAATCTAAAATGATACAATAATAGGAAGGAGATTGCCTTCCAATTGATCATGTTTCTACCTTTACTAAAGGGATATCTCTCTACCTTAAACAGAGTGATTTGAAAGATTTAGCTGATGTGTGGAAGAAGATAAGCCCAATGAGATAGAAAAATTTTTGCCAAAAACATAGACATATAAAACATCTTCTTTCGGTAAAGGTTGAGAATCAATTAATTGGAGCTACAATTCAATTTTAGGACCCTCTATACAAATGTTTCATCTTTAATAAAGTTGAGTTGGCACCAACCATTGATGAGTATTTGACTTTGCTTAATCTACACCTAAAAACCCCTGATAAAATTTATGTCAAGAAACACAAGTTAGGATTTCATAAAAAGTTGGCAAGTCTCGTGGGCATTAACAAAAAGATTGTGGATTTGCAAACAAAGAGAAACTAAGAGTAGATTTGTTTGTTTTGAAAGTTCTTTTATGATTTTCTTGTGCAACACCCTAATGATGAGTAAAGATTAGATGTGTTTGCCCTAGCCATATACAAAATGGTGATCTTTTTGAAAGTTTTAGGCTACATTGAGATAGTAGTGGTTGACTTTTAGGAAAATGTAAAAAATGGTTGCAATCCTTCACTAGCAATAGTAGCAGAGACTATTAGATCATTGAGCTATTATCGCTAAAATGGAGGTCGCTTCATAAGATATGCACCACTATTGCATTTATAGATGAAAAGGTATTTCAAGTGTAAGAAAAATGCATTCTCAAATCTTTATTTTTGTAATCAAGCACCTATTAAAAAGTTTTGTGAAAGTGAATGGCCAAAGTAGAAGTCTAAGAAAGAGTGGGTAGCTTTCTTGCAAGGGTTGACAATCACCAAGATAAAACGGTCAGTCCCATGAATAAATAAAGAGCCCATGTTATATTAGTGCAAAGTAGAGACTGTGGTTCCATTCTTGGGCCTATAGGGGTCAACAAGTTATGTGCCACTTTTAGTGAGAAGATAGTTTACGGTAAAGCAATTCATTCCTATGATGCATAAACTTTTTTAGTTAAATTTTTCTTACACCAAGCCAGAGGCATTCCAAAAAATGGCTGATGTGATCAAAGCATGGAAAAACCCCTAAAAAGTGAGTCCTAAACCCCTTACTAATAAGGTCAACTATGAATACTTGGTTTGAAAGGCAAAGCAAAGAAAAGATGTCATTTTCACTCCTGAAGATTTTTCATAACCAATGGATGAAAAGCTTCAAGAAATACCTTTAAAACTAGAGCTTATGAAAAAGGAGCTTAAGGTAGAAAGAGTAAAATTGAAGCAAGATATTTAATAGCTTTAGGAAAAAAAAGATCAATGGAAAGATAAAGCTTAAAAATAAGAAGCCAAGGTTGGTAAGATCACTAAAAAATACAACACGGATGTTAAAGACCTAACAGAGTAGCATTAAGAACATAAGAGGTTATGTGTGAAGGTAAAAGTGAAGGAGATAATAATTGTTGAGTTGACTAATAAGAACAAATGACTAAAAAAAAAAATATGATGAGTTGAAGGAAGAAAGCACCCAGGTTCAAACAGAAAATAACATGCTGAATAGTTATATTAACAAGTTAAGATAAAGACTGAATGATCAAAAAGACTATATTACTACACTGGTCAGAGAGCATAAGGAATTATCATACCAAGTATGGTGTACTAAAAGCAAAATTTTAGAAAAATAGAGGCATATTGAGCATTTGACAACCCAAATTTACAAAAACGTATGCAAAATAAGAGAAATAGTTAAAGAAGCAGAAATATTGAGGTAAGCGGTGACCCTAATAATAAAGCATGGGCTGAATTTGTTGAATTTCATTAAGGAAGCAGAAGATCAATATGAGCATATTAAAGGTTTCCATGGGTATAATTCTAAGATGATAAACTATATGTAAATTGATTTTTAGACAAATGAAATCTTTTTTGTTGAACACTGTCATAAGGCAAATGTTTTTGCATTATGCATTTTCATCCATTTCACTTAGAAAAACATTTTCATTATTTATTTATTTTTTTCTCTTCTCCTTCATAACATAGTCATATAACTTTACTAATTCTAAGATAAGGTATTTAAGGTTAACTAATTCTAATATAAGGTATTTAAGGTTCAAGGATAGCTCCATCCTCTAAAAACCCTAAAAAATCAAGTCACCACTAATACAATACTAGAGCCTGAACCAAACAAATGGAATAGAAAAATGTAAATCATCTTGATAAAATAGATAAGGCCTAAGAAAAACTCGAAAGGGAGTTGAGCAAGATTCTTAAAGCCCTGAATAAGTTGAAAATAAGAAAGGGTGTAGAAAAAAATGCTAGCCCACAAGACCTTTTGTCACAAAATGTTGCTGATCCTTTTTATCCTTTTGGTTATGGCCTATATCAAGTCCAGTTCACACAAGGTATACCACCGTAATAGTTTACATTCCTTATGGGGTATACTTACTTAGGAATGCCATCTACATCAAATCTAAGGTATAACCAATGTAAACCTTATCTTTATTGAAAAAGCAATAGAACCAGTTCAAGTCTCTAACTTAGGCAATCCTAATGAAAAGGAAAAATTGAAGTTGAAGGTGATTAAGTCTTTAGAGGACTTGAAGGACTCGAAGGACTCGAAGGACTCGAAGGACTCGAAAGCTGATTAGAAAATAAATTGCTTGAAAAAAGGTTACAAGCTATGAAAGGAATCGATTTCTATGATTCCATAGATGTTGCCAGACTTTGCTTAGTCTTAAACGTTATCATTCCTCTAAAATTTAAAGTTTCAAAGTTCAAAAAATATAACAGTACAAAGTATCCTATCACACACATCATTACGTACTATCAAAAGATGATAGCCTACACTAACAATAAGAAGTTACTAATCTATGTGTTCCAAGATAGCTTGACTGGTTTTTTTTACAAGATGGTATGTCCAGCTTGATAGAACTCGCATCCCCTCATAGAAGGAGCTAGCTTGTGCTTTCATCAGCCAATACCATCATATCATAGACTTAGCTCTTGATCGCCTTTTTCTTGTAGAATATGAAAAAGAAGGCAACTAAGTCATTTAAAGAATATGCCCAATAGTGAAAGGACATAGCTGCCCAAGTTCAGCCACCTTTGATTGAAAAAGAAACTATGGTGCTATTTATAAGCATTCTAAAATTACTTTATTATGAGAAGATGATAAGAAATACAACTAAAAATTTTACTGATATAATAATCTTGAGTGAGATTATAAAAAATGCCATTAAAAATTACGAGCTTGAAGGATAAGATCTTTTACTACTAAAAAGGCACCCAAAAAAAAAAAAGAGTGAAACTCAAACTGTGAGTTTCAAAAGACAACAATTTAGAAACTATCATTCTTATCTACCACCAATTTACCCCATATACTACCCCATTGTAAATACTACATCTTACCTATATCAACCAATTTCACAACCATCCTACCCACCCACGTACCAACGAACATATAAATGGCCTACCAAAATATACACCCAACCTTTTACAAGACCTTTAGTCCACCTAACCAACCTAGTAAGTGGTTTGTGAAAGCCATGAAATAATCTAGAAAATCTCACCTTTGATCTTATCCCTATGACTTATATAGAGTTGTATCAAGAGCTCTACAAAAATCACTTACTCATGTCTGTCTAATACCATTTAAGCGTTTTATCCTAATGGTATGATCTCACAGCTTATTACAACTATTATTTTGGGAATGTTGATCATTCCACTAAGAATTGTTCTGCCTTAAAGCATAAGATGCAACGTTTAATTAAAGATAGGTTGATAAATTTTTATATAAATAGAATAAAAACACCTAAGTCAATGGCAACCCATTGCCCAATCACAATGTCAATGTAAAGACCAAGAGCACCATGTAAGAAAAAGGGTGAAAGAAATCAAGACTCTCTTTAGCTAATTATTTGATGCTTTGTATAAGGCTAATATCATATATACAATGGACCCACGTACTTATCATTGATGATGCCAAAGATGCAAGTACCATAGTGGGTCCCTAGCAACTCTATTGAATCATGTAAGTAATTTTGTTAGGACATACAGAAGCTTGTGGATTCATATCAAATTGAATTTTTTGAAAAGAATGAGCCCAAGTTGGGCATTGAAGAAACTTTCACTGAACTGTCCATCTATGCAATCGATGAAGAAAATAAAATTAGCCATGAACATAAAGTGTGAGTCCATCCATGTTGGCTAGGCTATAAGCTAAACAATTGGAGTGACATCAAGATGCTTGCTATCTTTGAAATCAATCCAATGTAATTATAATTTCCAAATGCTTATGTCCAAACGCATTAGGATAGTCTTTTATGTATAGGCCATTTATTTTTTTATTATTACAATAAAATAGTATGAAGATGCATTTTCATTCATTTTTTTTGTTGCTCTCATTTTCCACTTTCATCAGGCCAAGACATCTCACCAGCATTTCCTATTTCATTCAAATTTATGTCCTTAAATGAATATGAAGATAATTATGACAACAATTCAATATTTGATTTTAAAAGTAACATTCACGTTTAAATGATTGATAAGTTGATATTTGGCAAAGAATTTCGCTCATTGAAAGATGAAAGTGATATTTGTAATGGTTCATTCACAAGTCTGGTCTTAGTCAATAAAAGTTTTCATTGAGAGAATTCATGTTTAAAAGGAGAAATGGTCATTTTTCTTCTACCTTTCACGCAAGGAGTAAAATTATCCTTTATTATCCCATCTAAACCTATTGAAATTTTCTTTTAAGAAACCCTAATCAAGGGTCACCCTAACACTATGGGGCAAATTTTGAAAAGCTTGTCCATAAAAAAAAAGTTGAGGTCCTTAGTGATTTTAAAGGTAAAGCCTTTTTATGCTTAGATCTTTCTTAGAAAAAGTACAAATTCAAAAAAAAATGTAAAAGTCCTTAATGATTTAAGGGTAAAGCCCTTTTGTGCTTAGATTTTTCATAAAAAAGGTGCAAATTAAAATAAAAAAAAGAACTGAAGGTCTTTAATGATTTCAAGTACAAAGCCCTTTTATGCTTAGATCTTTCTTGAGAAAGTGCAAATTAAAAAAAAAAGAAACAAAACAAAGAAAAAGTAAAGAAACAAAAAGAAAGGAAAAAAAGAAAAAATTAAAAAAGGAAGAAATTGATGGGGCAAATGTCAAAATGCTTCACGTGAAAAGAAATGATCTTTGGTTTGATTACCCTTCAAATACATTTTGGGCCTATTTTATCTATTTCTTTCATAATCCCTCACCCTAGCCTACATTACATACCTTAAAAACTCTATTTTGATCAAATGTGAATGCTCGAATTAGGAATCATCAATTGAATTAAGGCAAATTTGTAATTGAATTGTTTGGGATTTTGATCAAAATGTCACTAATTGATCAAAGGGAAAGAAAAAATGAAAAGAAAAAATGAGGAAAATATGTGCAAGCAAAGAAAACAAAGCAAAAAACAATTTTAAAAATGAAAATGACAAAAAAAAAAAAAAGAAAAGCTCAAATTGAAAACTTGAAAGGACAGTTTGAGTCAAAAGAAGGTTTATGTAAGTTGAAAACCTAAAAAAATGGTTTATATGAGGATGATATAGCATCATTTGGGAATTCACCAACATGGAGGCTAGTATATTATAAGAAGCTTCGAGGTGTTAAATGCATAAAATGGTTGAGTTTTAAAAAAAAAATTCAAGATGTGTTATTATGATTATCTGATTATTTATTTTGGATAGTGTCATCCAAATAATCCATCTTTGTAATTTTTCCCCTTTACATTGCTCAATCCAAAATTATTCTATCATCTTGTTAAATAAGAAATATTCCATTTCATTCTTTGTGCTTGTCCTTCTAATGATTATATCTCATTCTCAATCCATTCCTTTTTTTTTTCTCTTAAATACCTTGCAATAGATGAAATGCATGACTGCATTTTACATCTTACAATTAAAATAATGATTGATAAATGAATAATGACATGAAAGATTTTTACATTACTTTGGAAAAGTTGAAAGTGATAAAGGCAATGATGAAATGTTCAAAGGCAAGTAAGAACATAGAATTCGGAAATGGAAAAGAAAGATATCAATTTGGAAATGAAAAAGAAAGATTTCTTTAAAAAGAGGACATGGGTGCTAATATTGATTAAGAGATGATTCATAAACCGAGTCATATTTTTATTTATATATTTTTAAAGAAAAAGTTAAAATATCAATTTTTTCTTGAAATTAAGTTTTGAGATTGCATAAATTTTGATAAGACAATTATTAAATAATCTAACAACAAAGCCTTCGCAAGAGAAATAATTATTTTCTTGTATATCTTGGAGGTGAAGGAATTCTCTTAGTTTTCTACCAAAATATTGGAGTTAATTAAGGATTATTCCCAATATTAAATTATTTGATAAAATACAAACATATTTTAAGGTTTGGATAATACAAAATCAAATCGGTATCATTGTTTGGATAAGCATTGTGAGTATGGCATAACTTTTCTAACGCATAACTATACTTTCAGGCCTAATTTTGATTTCGCAGACATTAATTTACTTTTTAAAAATATTCGAATCAAGTGTTTGATTGTTTTTTAAAATATGACAGATTTAGTTAGATGATTAAGTATATATGAATAAAAAAGATTTATAATAATTTTTTTTTGTTATATCTAGTAATATATCTACAAATCTATCTATTATATCAGTTAGGAAACAAAAGAAAATGTCAAATCACACTTGAAAGACAAGAACAGATATATTCGGCCAAAACAGAAAAGAAATGGGGCCTTATTGTTGTCTTAGGAAGGAAAGGTAAAGGGCACCGTATAAGCTGTTTTTTTCCCTTATTCAGAAGGGGGAGAGAGCCCAAAATGTTTGGTGTTGGTGTAGAGGCCTGAAGTAAATGACAAAAAGTCAATTTCTTCGTTAGTATTGACAGTCACGGGGAAATTTTGGTAACAAAATATATAGCCTTAAAAAGAGCCGACAATTGGAATAATTTGTAGCCCATCTTATTTGTGTAAATGGAAACCAAGTTCCTGTTTTAGCTGCTCCGCCCACCTGATGCTGCAAACCACTGCATACACAGATTTTATAACAATCCAGCTCCAACTAATTACTTCTTTGTGCATTTCTTGGTGTACTTGTTTTTGGTTAGATAGTATAATTAATCATTCGAAAATATGGTTTTCATCCTTAGCAGATAAATAGACGTCCTGAATAAATGAAAACAAAAAATTTAAAATCAAATTAAATCAATAAATTGATTGACATGGTGCATGTTTCTTAACTTTACTAATAAAATTTTTCCATCGGAAAATAAAAAGAAAAAAATTGCTAAAATGATTGTATGATATCCCATGTCATTTAATTTATAAATCTATCTTATGAGGAAGCTCAATGAAACTATACCAAACTAATAATAACTAAAATTACATTAAGAAAAAATCTTAGGATCGATAGAGCAGATAATCACCTTCGTGTGTGGGACTCAGTTAAAAACCATATTATATTTTAATTTTATATTGTAATAAAAAAAAGTTACATCTTTTTTATCCACTTTCCTGTACCATACTCAAAGTTGGTAAACTTTTTGCACATGGGCTGGCCCTTTTCATTGAACTGCAAATTATTACCACCTTATTATTATCGGTTAAAATCTGTGACACACAGATGATTAATTAAATTGTTCCAACTTAAGGACAAATGTTAAAACATTATTTTCCTTGTTAACGAAGCCTTAATTTAGTAACAAAAAGAAATGTTTTAAAATTTAAAAATTTTAGGTTTAAGTTTAATTGTATGTGAATTT
The DNA here is from genome assembly GCF_047325235.1 of Durio zibethinus. Classification (NCBI taxonomy): domain Eukaryota; kingdom Viridiplantae; phylum Streptophyta; class Magnoliopsida; order Malvales; family Malvaceae; genus Durio; species Durio zibethinus. The sequence goes on along the minus strand of NC_143174.1, from coordinate 6,754,303 downwards.
AATTATTTAATTATATTATAATTTATTAATTATTTATTTAATAAATATAATTTAATTATAATGTAATAATTGATTATAAAAAAATTATACTTATAATTTTCAAAAAATAAAATAATTTTGAAGCCAACGGCCTTAGAAATAAAGCAAATGCTTCATTTTTCTTTACATTTTCAACTTTTATTATCTTTCAATTTCACTTATGATTTCCCATATATCCTTTCACTTATATCTGCATTTGGGATAATTTAAATTAAGATCGTGACTCAAATTACATCCGCTTAGATCCTCATAAAGCGTTTTTATTTCGTTTGTATTATTATTTTTTGGAGGGAGATTAGATTTAATAGGTTAAAGTCATGGGAATTGATTTGTTTAAACCTTTAGGAAAATGAGACCCGTAATTTTAGAATATTTGTCTCGTAATCATATCACGTTTTCCTTTTCTGTATTCATCTTTGTTTAAATTTTAATCTCCCAAGCAATTTCCTCTTTCATTTTTTTTTTTAATTTTCCCCTTTTTTCCTTCTTTAATAAATTACTTGCAGAATTCTTTCTGATACTTTCCTTCTAAGAAATGCATCTTCGACCAAGAAAAGAAAAAACTATTATTTATTTTTCGTATTCATGAATTCGTGCTAAAGTCTCTTTTGGAAGAAATTTTTCTACGAAAAAGAAAGTTTGGAAATGTTTTTCTTGAAGATGAAATTCATTTGTAAATCAACATCGTTAATTACTAAGAAATAAGTAGTCTTTACCTATAAGTTTCTTTGGAGAATGATTACTAAGAAATTCAAGAATTTCTTTCTTTCAAAGAAAAACCCTTTGCTTTTTTCAAAGGAAAAAAAAAAAAAAACTTTTCTAAAGAAATTACCTCAGGCGAACCTCATGGTGGAGCGTCGATGACACGGTCCATGGAAGGAAATTATAAAATGGTAACTAAAGAAAGGTGCTCATCAAACTGCATAGTAACCGTATAAACAATTGTATAATTCTACAATTTATAATGGCTTTTATACCACTAATCTCCGCCATTTTCACGTTTTCTACCTTTATTTTATGTATACTTCAAAATGAAAATTAAAAAGTACAAAAATAAAAATAAAAGAAAATAATCTATCTAACTGAACCTTACACTTGCGCTAGTACTCCACGAAAGAAACGTTCCGTTTATGCTCTATCGACGGTGAAGGTAACGGGGATGGTGGCATCGACGACGGAGACTTCAAACTCAGGAAATATTCTCGTATATCTATTTTTCCTGGCGTTACTTTCTCTTTCAAGTCAGCGTCGTCTCCTGACGGAATAAACGGCGGTCGTAACACCTCCGTTAAGAGATCCCACCTGACCCCTTTAAAGAACGGGTGCTCCTTGATCTCGCACACGCCTCTGTGATATCCGAGTCTCTTTTTCGGATCTTTCTGTAATAACCGTCCGATCAAATCCGTCAAAGCGTTTGGTTGTCCCTTTAACTCTGGCTCTTTGGCCAAAACGTTTCGAAACGTCTTTTTCCGATTCTTACCTTTAAACGGTGTAGTACCATAAAGCATCTCGTACGTTAGAATTCCGAGAGCCCACCAATCGACGGCAAATTCATGCCCTTCGCCACGTATTACTTCAGGTGACACGTATTCCTCAGTGCCCACGAACGAGTTGGAACGCTCCCCGTCTGAGAAACTGAGCTTTCGTCGACTCACTGGGCTGACCCGGGCTGATTTCGCTTTCTTCAATGCTTTCTTATATTTGTTATCAGGCACGACTGGGATCCATCTAATAAAGTTTCGTTGATGTTTACGTCGAACCGGAATTTCGGACAATGAATTTTGATCCTTTTTCTCGTCAGTTAAGGTTTCCGATAATTGCTTCTTCTTTAAGTTGCGAGAAAGGTCGAAATCCGTTAAAGTTACGTGACCTGACTGTTGAATGAGGATGTTTTCAGGCTTGAGATCTCGGTAAACGATGCCCAGGGAATGCAGGTGCTCGAGAGCGCAGATGATCTCAGCCAGGTAAAACCGGATGACAGCAGGGGAGAAAACGCCGTCGTTTTGACGGTAACGGAGGACGTTGAGGTCCGAGCCAGGGCAGTAAGGGACAGCCCAGGCAAGAAACTCGGAGGTTTCGAGACGACCCAAAAGACGAGGGAGAAATGGGTGCTGAGGAGTAGGGTCGGGAGGGGAAAGCCTTGTCAATACCCCAATTTCCCAAAGGGCTCGACGGTCAGCGTCATGTTTGGATCTTTGGACAACTTTGAGGGCAAACGGGGAACGAGCTGTGGGGTCCGTAAATGTGTCGTGGACGAGAAAGACAGTGCCCATGGCTCCTTTACCAAGGATTTTGATGGCTTTGAGGTTGTCCAAATCTAACTCAGTTGGAAATGGTGGTGAAGACGAAGGATTCTCCATTCCAGAGAGAGAACAAAGGAAGAGAAAATGGAAAGTTGCAAGAACAAAAATAAAAAAAGAAGAATGTTAGGGGGAGAGAGAGAAAGATAGTTTTGATGCTTGGGTTTTAGTTTATATAGTTTGTTTTCGGTTTGTAGTATTTATTAAGTATATCTTTTTGTTTTATTGAAGTGAGGTTTTTTTTTTTTTTTCTTTTCTTTTGGGTGTCCGTGATACGGGTATTTGGTTCTGCTTGGAGTGGACTATTCTTGAAACATTGATCTATACAAAGGTTCTCTTAATTTGCCATTTTTAGGGAATAAAAACATAACTTCCATCTCAAAAAGAAAACCCGAATTTTTAAGAGAAAAACTTGGATAAAATTTTTAGGTGAATTTTTTATTAAATAATTAAATATCAACAAAAAATTGAAAATTCAAAGATATATAGAAAGATTTTTTTATATGGATTAAATATTTAAATTTTAAAATATTTTTAAATAATTATTTTCATTAAAATTTTTATAATATTTTTTATTGTTAAATAAATAATTATTAAATTTGAATTGTAAATAATATTTTTATATATTATTAATTTTTTCACTAAATTTTATTAATTAATTTATTAAATTTTTTATTAAAATTTTATTAAATCATTTTTAATAAACAAATTTCATGAACTTTATTTAAATAATTTGATCAAAGTCTTAATTAAATTTTAAATAATTATTTCATTGTTACTTATTTTTATAAGTTGCATTGTGTTTTTTATGCCAGTCTGAGTTAAAATCATCATTAAACTCACAACTTTATTTACTTTCCTTTTTATTTCATATTAAATAAAAAATTTCATCGTGCATGATAATAATCATTAATTTTTTAAAAAATATTTTTATATTGTTAAAAATTTTTTAAATTTATTTTATATATTGATATGATAATTTTTAAATTTCATAAAAGATTTTAAAATCCGATCCTTAAACCAATATTGCACGACCAACAACAAATATCCCCCAATAGTTTTCAATCGGCCAAACTGTCCTTGGGAGTGTCCTTTATGCGGAAGCCACCATTATTATAATTATGATTTTATTGACATTATGAGAGCACAATAATTTTACGAAAAAAAAATTCTAATGGCCACGCATATGGAAGAGGTCTTAAGTATAATGAGTTGGTTAAAGTCGATTGGCCTTTTCCTTTCATTTTTAGTATTATTTTTCTTACCAAATAGAAAGCAAATTAGCAAAGAAAAAGTAGGCACACGTGTTTCGAGTAAAGAAAAGACGCATAGAGCCAAACAAAAGACAAAAACAAATTTTGTACGGTTTTCACATGCCAGCTCCTCCCCATAATCTACGGGAAGAATATGATCGTGCACCTTCATGAATTTAGCGTTTGTTGTTGGGATATTGTCACCTTCCAATTTTCTATATATTTTTAAATACAATATTAATTTTTTGGGTATCGAATAGTTGATACTTGATTTTTTATTTAAAAATAAAATTTAATATTTTGAATAAAAACAAAAGATCATCGAATCAATCAAGTGTACCATACATTATAAAATTTGTGCAATCAAGATTAGAGTCAACAAATGGATACTTATAAAACTTGAAACTAAAATTAATTATTTTAAAAATCGATGAGCTTTTCAATTGCTCTAACATTTCATCAAAAATCATAATATTAGTTATTTGTTTTTAAAGATACCATTAGTTATTATCATAAAAAAAATTTGATACCATCAATTATTATTGGTAGCATGTGTATTGTGTCACAGATTTAAGAAAGAGTCTTGAATCTCACATCGAACATAATAGGAGGGTCACTGAGGTATATAAGGGTTCACATTATCTCTGCCTTATGAGGCGCTTTTTGTAGGATAAAACCGTGAGGTCAGGGGGGGCCAGAGCGGACAATACCTCACAAGGGTGTGAACCGTGGCGGTCAGGCTAATCCGAGATATCGAAAGGGTGAATGCCCAGGTCCAGGAGCCGCGTGGATTCGGAGCTTAAGTCTCGACCCGTGACAAGTGGTATCAGAGCCAGCCCTAAACCGTTCGATCCACGCCAAGCACCTTGAGGAAGATAGGCAGAGTGACCAGCCTCCGTGACGAGAGCGTCACGAAGTTGGGTGCGAAAGAATGTCACGAACTTAAGGAAGAGTCTTGAATCCCACATCGAACATAATAGGAGGGTCACTGGGGTATATAAGGGTTCACACCACCTCTGTCTTGTAAGGTGCCTTTTGTAAGATAAAACCATGAGGCCAAGAGAGACCAGAGCGGATAATACCTCACAAAGGTGTGAACCGTGACAGGTAGGTTGATCCGAGATACCGGAAGGGTGAATGCCCGGATCTCGGAGCCGCGCGGGTTCAGAGCTTAAATCTCGACCCGTGACAATTACACTAAACTAATTAAAATAATATGAAATTGATTTTTGATCAACTAAGTATCAATGATAAGCTTAGAAGAGGTCACAAAATTTAAGGGAAATGTGTCATATTGTCGCAATGAGGGAACATTTCTTTATAGCTAGAATGTCTAGATAAGGGGTCTGATTACAAGGATTGAGAGCCATCAGTAGATGAACAATATTTAATTTGTGTAACAAGTCAAGTTTCCGACAACATTTACATACCTTCCAAACATTGGAGTTCTCGTCTTCAATCACCTGTATGTGGACGGGGTAAGAAAAGTTGCAGCAAGAGGAGAAGTATAAGGGACAAATTAAATTAGATATTTATATATAATAACTATGCTATTTAATTGATTCTTTTAAGTTGTTTTTTTTTTTTTTTTTGTGGCAAATGATTTTTTTCTCACCCAAATAAAGATTTTATTATTAAAAAATAGATGATAACTACAAAATTTTCGTGGGAAATGATAAGAGAGCATAAACTCAGACCCTAAACTAATTAAGATTTTAGGATAAATTATTTGTTTGAATTTAAACTTTGTTTTTGAAAGTTATTAGGTGATTGCTTACTATAGAAAAAAAAAAAAAAAAACTTTAATATATACCTCTATAAAGTAGGAGTGTTTATGTAAAGTTGAATGTAGGATTATTTTTTATTGGTACAAAAAGGTCATAAGTTTGGGATATAAGAAAATGTTAGCGGTGTTAATATTCAAATTATAAATTTGTTGGATATTGTTTTTTAAAAAAAATTATATGAATCAATTGAATTAAATGCTAAATTTAATGTAAGATTCATTTTACTCCAACTTTGAAGAGTCTTTTTTTTTTTTTAATAAATGTGAATATAGGCTATAGTTAAACGTATATTGAAAGCTTTTTTCTTTTTATGAAAAGAAAGCGAAATTTGGATTCAGCTCTTTAAACAAAGTATACATATGCACTTAGTATATTATAAATTAAACATATAATAATTATAAACTTAGTATTGAAGTTTTTTTATTTATTAGTAAATAATAATTATAAATTGAACATATAATAGTATATTGTACAAATAGCTAAAAATTAATAAAGTCCTAACGAAAATTCGACCAAACACGTAAAACATGTGCAAATATATCATACTAATATAAAATTTATTATTTTTAACGTTATTGTATCATTAGAACTCTAAAAATAAAGAAATTCAATATAAACTTTAACTCTTTTTGTTTTAGTATCACATAAATTAATTTAATTAAAGTTTCATTAATGAAATTAGAATTTTTATTTAGAATTGAATAAATCTTATTGATGTTTATAACAAAAAATCATAATCTTTCTTGGATTATAATCTTTCTTGATTTACCAAATTTAGAAGTGAAGATTAGATCAAAACTAGTGTTACGCTGCCAATCTTAACAGTATAGAAAAGGTTTAATATTTCAGTGTTTGATATTTTTTACAAGATCATCATAGTAATGTAATCACCAAGATGATTTTATTATCAAGGTGATATTGTATTTGGTATTACTAAAAATCAAATATTATTTTATTTTAAAATACAAAAATAATCATATAATAATTACATAAGTTAATTATTTTAATTTTAATTAAAGATAATAACTTGTAAAATATTAGTAATATTTTATTTATTTTATAATAAAATATAATAAAATTATTAAATTAATAAATATATTTATTGATAGGTAAACTAAATTTTAAATATAAATTATATAAAAAAATTTTGAATTCATCCATAATAAAAAATAAAAAGATTATATTTATATAAAATATTAAAAAATGCATAAATTATTTTGAATTTATTACAATGAATATTAGTTTTAAAATATAAAAATTTATAATATAAAATAATTAAAATTTTAAGAGATAGTAAGTTTTAATTCACATATTAAATGAGTAATATTGATAATGATTAATTTTATATATTATTTCACCTTGATGATAGAGTTTTTCATAGACCTAACAATTCATGTTACCATGTTGTGTAAAATACTGTGTTTGTATTATATTTTATACGAAAATCATATGTCACAATTTGCATTAACATGAAAATATATAAAATATAATTTTTTGATTTTATTAAACTTATTTATGGTTTTTCTAAAATTTCAAATCATATTATCTCCATATACTTTATTCGTATCATTGTGTCATGTTTCAAATTATCAAGTCTAATTTGTTATCTTTTTGGATAAGAATTAGACTGTCTTTCAAGATAATGATTTGATTAGTCTTGATAATCCACGACCACTATCACGTAGGATCATAAAATTATTATTAAACACAATGACATAATCACCATGTTTTTTGGAATGATCATCCCATATCAAAGAAGAGCAATTGAAATCTAGTAGTGATTTGTTTGATCAATTATTCTTTGAAAAGGTTTATAAAATCCAACATTTATCTTTTAAAATTATTATTATTATTATTATTATTATTATATATGTGAAGATACCGGACATTTCTTTTTCCCCTTTGGTACTTATGTTCAACAACATAAAAAGATGACAATTTATACATTTGAAAAGGACAAATATAAACTAAGATTGCTCAATCACATGATGCATTTAGTGTTGATTGCTACAATTCACTAGCATGGATTAAAAATTGTGGTCCTACAATTTGCATCTCTTGTCGAATGACTTAAATGGCTACCTCAATTATCAAAAGCCATTTCGTCCGTTGGTCTATAAGTTACTTATGATATGTCAAAATGCAAATTTCTTTTCCATAATTTTAGCCATGAACTTAGATTTTTGTTACATGTACATTTTATTTTATTGTTTTTTAATCTCGATAAGGAAAAACAGAAATGCACTACATGTGAACTTTTGTTGAAAAATCCTACTAATGTCCCAACACTTGTGTTATGAAATCATTCAAGGGAAAGAGTTCATCCGACACCATTAATAGTATTAGATTCTTTGAGTATTCCAAATATTAACTAATTTATTAAGAGAACTTTTCAATAATTAATTTTATTCGATTTGTAAGATAATGCAGATCTTAGAAATTTACTTATAAGGTTTTTTTTTTTTTTTTTGTGAATAAAAGAAATTATTTGATACCCATAAAAGTTAGTCTATTTAATTAATAAGGAGAAGAATTGTCTTTAATTTATTAATCAAAGTTTAATCCTTGTTGGAAGTATTCTCTGGGTAAAAATGCATCAAATTGATGCGAGTGGATGCATCTTTTAACATTGGAAGAGAAGATTAGGTCCTGTCAAGCAAAGCTTAAGGGAATGCCACCAGTCTATTATAAAAAAGAGATTATTTAATAAAATAAGTGCTATGAAATATGCAATATTTTTATTAAGTAATGGATAGATATATTTTTTAATTTCAAATCTACTTTTGATCTCTTGTCCTATTTACTAAATCCTTAACATTTAAAAGTTGCATAATATGCCATGCCATATAAGCTAAAGATCAGTTGGCCAGGGCAATTAATTGATATATCTAAATACATTTATGAGGTACCTAAATGTTGTTTTATTCGGCTACCACGCTATATGCTATTAACAAACAAAATCGGTGAGTATCGATCAACTAGAGACTCACTATAGTGGGAAAGTGAAGTCCGCTTGAGTCTTAACGTTGCATCTTCCCAATCAATGAGGTGAATGGAAGAAAAAAAAAAGTAAAGTAGAGATAAAGCCAGAGAGAGGCCGGTGAAAAAAGGGTTAAGGAAAAGTGATAAGAACGTTCTTGTCTTTTAGCTTTGTTTAAAAGCATGCCGCATGCCTCGCTAGTACTTTTACCCTAGCTAGCTAGCCTGTATTTTTGTCCTTGTTCTTAAAAAAAAAACGAAATTCTATACCGTAACATCGTATTAATGATGTACACCAATTAATCTATTAATTGTTTCACGTCAGAAAGTTCCAAATAGAAATTTTAAGAAGAAAATAAATAAATAAATACCACATGACTTAGTATTGGGCATATGATATATATTATATGGCCAACTAGATAATATATATTTAATAATAATTTTGGAGATGGATTTTAGCAAATGGTTGCTTATCATAATTAATATAATTATTACATAATGATCCACATACCATATGATCATTTGCATTATATTTGTGTCATGATGTATAAATTCGTGAATTTATTACTAAATATAATAAAATAAATCATCATCGATTTTTTTATTTAAGTATAATTAATCACTTAACTGAATATATTTTTTTTAAAAAGAAGTTTCAAATTTAACTCAGGTATCTTTTAAAAATATAAATTTTAGTTTATAAAATCAAAATTAGGTTTGAAATTATAGTTATTGGTGAAAAATATTATAACACATTTACAATGTCCATCCAAAGGAAGACACTAATTGATTTCATATTATTCGAGTCTTAAAACCTATTTATAATTTTACTGAATAAATTTAAAATTAAAAATTAATCTTAAAATTACTCTAACAGGTTGATAGCAAAATAAAAAAATTTTATCATCTCATTAGTATTCATAAATACTAGTATTCTATTTTGAAGAGGTTCTGTCATCAGATTCTTTAATGTGTTTTAAAAAATTAATTATTTTTTAATCAATAAAATCTTTTAATAATTTGACGAGATTTTATTTCAAGACATATATTTTTGATAATTTGGTAAGATTTTTATTTTAAAATTTACTTATTAATTTTTTTTAAAAAAATATTAAATCTTTCAATAATTTGACAATACTTAATTTTGATATTTAAATCCTCCAATAGATTAGTAGGATTGAAAATTTTATTTTTTAAAACAATTATTAAACCTTTGAATAGTTGATAAGATTTAATTTGAGATTTAAATTTTTTAATAATTGGTATGATTTATTTGAAAATATTTTTAATTTAATTTTATTACGAAATTCTTCAATAATTTAGAAGGATTCATAATTTGAAAATTTATTTTTAAAATTCATAAAAATCCTTTAATTATTTAGTAAGATTCAAGAATTATTTAAAATATTTTTAATAAAAATTAATTTAAACAACATGAATAAATAAAATTTAAATAAATAAAAAAATTACTAGATAAACTGTCGGTGGCTCGGCGCGAACTTGGCGACTTGGCCATAGACACAGAATACAGCTCGGGTTTGGCTGCTAATACTTGGCTTGCGGTTTGAAGATTTGGCAATTTCTCAACGGGTGACAGATCTTAGGTTAGAATGGGTTGGGTCGGATCGAGTTGACGCTTGGGAAACTTCAACGCTTGTTGGAAAATTTCATGACAATCTGAAAATTTTGTTGGAACCTGAAAATCTTGCCCGAAAATCGTTAAAAATTAGAAAAAGCATAAAACTTGAACTTGAACTACTTAAAAGTTTTTTGCTCTCAAATTTTTCTTTGTGATTATTGTGTGTCTCGGACTGTTCCTTTTTGTAGAACTTTGTATGTTGCTCTGTTGCCTGATCAATGTGATGCGGTTATGGTAATTTATATTGGTGATGGTGGAGAGAAATGTGGTTGTTTTAGTGACAAGATGATGGCGTGGTGGGTTCTCGACGGTGAAAGATGAAATCTCTAAAGGTTTTTTGTTGTAGGCTGTAATAGTGGTGGAAGGCAATAGTATTTGAGGTTAGTGACGGTGGAGTATGTTGAGGTGAGGCTGGCCACGTCGGACCCCTTGTGTCTTGTGTTTTACCCTTATAAACCTCTGGAAATTGACTTGAAAATTAGCAAAGACTATTTTGTTTCCCCTGTGTATTTTGTTCAACCCTCGGAAAACTTTGGAAATTAACCTAAAACTTAGGCTCGGTTTGTTTCATTTAAAATGATTTTTATATTTTTAATTTTTTATTTGACAAAAAATTGACCAATAAACGAAAAATGATTTATTGGTTATTATATTTTCTTTTTCGAAAAGAAAAGATAATTTTTGAAAAAGAATTATTTATAAGTAAAACTACTTATCAATATATTTTTAATCAAATTGGACCTTATATATGATTTTTTAAGGTTCAGATTTAATTTAATCTGACTTAAAATATTATTATATAAATAAATAATATTTTTATTTAATTTTTCTTAAAAAATAAAATATTAATATTAAAAGTCTCTTAATATTTTAATTTTAAATATTTTTATAATTTTATTGAAGTAAGACTTTAAATGTAATATTTTAAATTCAAATTTGATTTGATTAGATTAAAAATATTAGTATATCAATACAAATAATTTATTTAATTTTAATTAAAGAATTAATATATTAACATTATCCTTTGATATTTCAATTTTAAATATTTTATTTTATATGTTATTAAATATAAATATTTTTTATATTTCAATAATAAATAGTATTATATTATCATTTTAATAATAAATAATAACATATATAATAATATTTTTATTATTTTAATAATTAATGTTAAATAATATAGTAATATTATTTTCTTAAAATGAATATTTTAAATAATTTCTTATTATTTTTGTTTAAAATATATAATTTTATATTTTTATTTATTAAGGTATTTATATTACTTATTTAATAATAGATATAAATAAAAAATTTTTTGCTATGATTTAATAATATATACTTTCAATATAAAATATAAATATTTTAATAATAAATATTACTATTTTAATATTAATAAAAATAATATTTTAAGAATAGTAATACTATTTTAAATATTTTAAAATACTAATATAAAGAATAATAAATAGTTTTATTTTAAGTAATTTTATATTAATATAATATTTTAATATTAAATATTATTATTAAAATATAATTATTCTTGAATATTAATAATTTTAATAATAAATAACTTCAATATTCTTTAATAATAAATAAATTCTAATATTTTAATAGTTATGTTGATATTACTTGAAAAATGAAACAGATTTTCTAGAAAGCAATCAAACAACATAAAATATTTTTTATTAATTTATCCACGCAATAGAAATCTCTACTACTTCAAAAAATGTAAACTTTTTTCAGAAAATACTTTCTGAAATTAATTTTTGCAAAACAAATGGAGCAGAGAATACTTTCTTCCCCCTTTAGTTGTTAATTCTTTGCTGTTTAAATAGGAGTTAATCTCGATTAAGAAAGAGTTATAAATCAAAGCTGATTCTCGGTGAAGTTCTACTCAATCTTATCTCTTTAGAATTTTGTCCCCAAGAAATTCTATCAATTAAAACTTGATTTTCAAATAAAACCTGATCTTCGCAAACAAATTGATCCGAATTGTTATCAGATTTTCTAAAATTTCCCCTTTATTTTAATTTCATCCACTCTCCAATTTTCCTTTCGTTTTTCTTCATTTTTCATTTTTTAATTTTTAAAAAAAATTAAAAGCAAACAAAACAAATTTGAGCTTTTTTTTTTACGGTCCAAGACCCAATTGTCCTAATTGATGCGTTGAGGTCCAACGCATCTTTCCTTCATTTCTCTTTCCTTCTTGTCAAACATGTTATTGGTAATTAATTAAGATGATGAGATATTGAGATTGATCTTGTAATTTCCCCTTCTCCTGTTTTTCTTAGCATGAAAGGCCTTCTAATAAATTATCAATAAAATTCACTTCAATTAAACTTAAGAAATCGTTCATTAACCTTGATGTCGTGTTAAATTTAAATAAGACGAATCACATATAAAATCATTAATGATAGGTAATAAAAATCTTGTTATATATATAATTTGTATTTGATATATTATTATTATATAAATTTTATATAATATCCTATCAATGAATAATATGATTTTATCTTATTTATAATCAAATATAAATTTTTATTAATTTTTAAAATAAATTCTTATTAAAGAGTTCGTATTAAACAATTCATTAATAATGTATAAATTCTATAATATATCAAATATTAACTTGTATATACCCAAATCATTTTAAACTTAATCATGCCATATTCTTTTTTATCAGTATATTTTTGAGAATCTATTTTAATATTTTATTAATAGTATAACATTAACATGATTAGTTAAAACTGATTTTTGTACATTGTAACTGTTGTAGGTTGACCGACAGATAGTCCACAAAATTGTTGATTTAATGCAGATATGAGCTTTTTTATGAACAGATATGAGATTTTTAATTAGCTGAACGAATTATTGAGCATTGGAGTAAATTTATACCCTCTCAAGTTTTTGGTAGAAAATCGATTCGTTAACCAAAAAATGAGTCTAACTCATAAAATTAGTTGAATTACATTACATAAGAGATGACTAATCAGTTTCAACCTTAATTCGGGTTTCAGAATGATTTTAATGGTACCCCTTAGGAGTTATTTTTAATTTAATAATTATTAATAATTAACTTTAATCAAGGCCCTATTTCCTAAGCAGCTCATGTTTGTGAATGCAATCTCTTCTGGAATTGCATATTCCCACAAATTACTGATAGGATAAAGTATACAGTGATAAATTCAAATTTTTTTTATATTTATAAAATATATAAAAATTTTGTTGATAAATTTATTAATTTTATCAATAAAAACATATTCTAAAAAAATTTCTTTCACAAATTTCTATACTTCAACATATACACCCGCCTTTGACAGTGTAAACAGTTTAGCATTTTTTAGTAGGAAGCCGCTTAAATTGCCATGTAATGGTGTAGGCCATGTCAAGGGCATTGCATCCATGCTATAGCATATTTACACTGCATGGTGTTGGCTATAGCAAAAAAAGCTATTACAAGAAAAAAGAAAAGAGAGAGAGAGAGAGAGAGAGAGAGAGAGAGAGAGAGAGAGAGAGAGAGAGAGAGAGAGAGAGAGAGAGAGAGAAGTTATTTCATGGGCTATAGATGTCGGCATCTTGTGGCATAAACAAAAAATATAAGCAATTCTTTGGAAAAGGATCCACAAACCTATAAACCCCATATTCTACAACTTTAGGATACATAAAATCTTTTTTACTGTTTTCTTTTTGGCTATCTTTTCAGGACATTTAATTTAACGCCACCAACAATTTTTATTGAATTTTTTTTCACAAACGCTAAATTATTATTATTATTATTTTACTTTTTGAAGTTTCATACAATGTGTTCATGTCTGGCATCATTTGGTGGGAGAAAATGTAAGCTTCCACCTATCCTCAAAGTAAAGGCAAAGAGAAAAACTACTCATTGTATTCCCTCCACCCATGTCAAAGTTAGGAACATATGTACTTAAAAGAAAAAGCCATATATACTTTGATGATACTCTTGTCGGCCATGATTTCACCCCATAAAAGAAACCCCTTTTCTTATTCAACTTGAAAATGTTTTAGGATCATTTAAAGCGAAACACTCGAAATGAAAAACCATATAATACTATATAATATGTTCATTCTTTTAATTACTTTATCTTGACTTTATGTTGGCTAAGTGCAAACCACAATCAAATATTTAAATCCCAACCCAACTAATTTGAGTTAGAAGGTTAATTGGCTGTTTGCTAAACAATTTTTATGCACCTACAATATAATTTAAAGGCAAAAATATCTTATGTGCTTATAATTTTTCCGCTATAATACTTGTTATAGTTGTTCACTTTTAAATTATTGATCATTTTTATAACAAATATAAGATTGATAGAGATCATAACTTGATTCAATTAATTTATACATTATTTTTAAAAAATAACATTCAATAAGTTCATAAATTAAATTTTAATATCTATAATTTTTTTTATCATCAAATTAAGACATATTTCGTACAAAAAATATATATAAAGTTGATTGAAAATATGTATCTTAGTATATATATATATGTATATATTCTATAATTAGAGTTTCAAATTCTTTAACTGTTGAGATATCTTTTCAAGATTGTACTAATTATATTATATAATTCGAGTGGAAACAAATATATTATATATAAAAGATCGTAAACTTTAAAAGAAGACTAGCAAGTTGCTTTTGAAAAAGATCATACGTATGAAATGGAAAAGAAAGTTTGAGCACTTGTTTGGTAGTGAAGAAAATATTGGAGATTTATTGGTCCATCATAGGGAAAAATTATTAACGTATAATAACTTGGTTGGATTACTTTGGGGGAGAGAGGCTCCCTTCAATTATGGTTAAAGTGGGATACACGCATGTACATTACTTTTCTTTCAGCACAAAAATGGCCCACCACCATTTCTTTTCTTCTCATTTACCCTTTTTAATTATTTGCCTCGATCAAAATTTTCAAATCATTTATAAACCGTCTGAATGATATGATCATTTTATAAAATGAAGGCCCCATCGTGATCAAACAAGCAAGTAATTAAATAAATAAACATTATTTTGAACCATTTAAATTTCTATGTGAATGCTATCATCATGAAATTAATGATATTATAATCAAGTAGTTATGAAAATTTTTGGCTTTGTGTTTTCGTATATTTTTTTCTGAATTTTAGAGATTCTTTCGAATCTTGCGCATTTAAGAGGCATTGTATGAGCAATTATGTAGACATCTATTTTGCCCCAAAAAAATCGAGTATTATATTGAAATAAATTCAAATTAATTTTTTATTTTGTTTTGATTCATTTTTGGATTATTTGTTAGGTCTGATTAAATTTAAGTTTAGATGTAATTCTGTGTCTTCTTTATTTTTTATTTTTATTTTTAATTTAATTTGATTATTATTATTTTTTTTTGGTTTTTGGTTTTTTTCTTTGTTTGGACCGAAAGCTTTTGTGCATTAAATGCACTGCCCACCTGCACCACTTACCTAGTCCAAATTTTAGTCGATCACCTTCAACTGCATTGCCAACCGCACCACTGCCCTGACAACCTACCAAACCGACTTAAAATTTCTACTCAAATCCCAAATTTTTTGGGATGTGGATCTGTTTTAGGCTTTATAAATAGAGCCCTCCAAGACCACAAATGAGGGGAAGAAAAAATTGGGAGAGGGGAAAAACTCTACCAAAAAAAAAAAGAAAAAGAAAATAAGAGTTTCTGTAAAAAAAGAAAGGGTTTTACCAAAAAAAAGCTTTGGTTAAAACATTTTTTCATGCAAATCATACACAAAAATCAAGAAACTCATCCCTTAGAATAGGGAACTATAGCACCAACGTTAAACAAAAAAAAAAGGTTTTAGTGGATTCTTTAAATGTATATTTGGAATTTTGGAGATTGTCTTTTGAGAAACGGAGGTCAAAAGTGGAAATATAAGGTTAAAAGGATCATTTCGGTGTTTTTTGGGTGATTTTTGATTATTGGCAACGACGACAGTAATTGTCGGCAACAGTAATAGCTCTGGCAAGGAAGGTAAAGAAAGCTGAAGGTTTTTTTTTTTTTTGAAAATGAGTGAAATGAGTTAAAAAAAAAAGTTTCCTTTTATAGCAAAAAAAAAAAGGATGAAAAGAATGTCATTTTAAAGCCCCAATATCCGCCCATTGATCTAACTCGGCTCAACAACTAGCATACTTGACCTGCTAACTCGCTTTTCCCTTAAACCTAGAATCGGTTCAATTGAACCACTTATTGGCTCAACCGAATTGCTTAAAAAAAAGGTTGAATCGTAGGAAGACAGTGCCAAACTATCTAAGCCGACACCTAGACTGTTGACTAGGTCATTGATCGGCTCAATTCAAGTTTATTTTTATTTTTTTTGTATATTTATTATTTTACTTTTTTTCATTATTATCATTATTATTTTTTAGTTTATTTTTTATTCATGTTTAAAGTTTCAAATTTCTAAAATAAATATGTAATTTTTTAAAAAATGAAAACAAAATTTAAATTTTTAGCAATTTTAAATTCCCCATTAAAAAATAAAAATAATAAAAAATGAGGGAAATATATTTTTTTCGATGATGAGATTTTAAGAAAATATGAGTAGTGATTCTTAAGAATTCTCTTGTTGAAAAGTTTTTTTTTTTTTAAATATTATTAGCGTATTGAAGTGTTTATAAATAATTTTTAATATAATAAAATTTTTTCTTTTTTTTCTATAATGAAAAAAAGGAAAAAACTAAAAAAATAAAAAAAAAACTAATAAATGAATTTTTCTCCCAAAGAGGGCAAATAAAATATTTGTACCAATATTTCATTATTTGCATTGTATATATATCACTAGATTTTTGAAAAATAAACATGAGCCTCTGATGATGAGATTTTCAGGTAATTTGAGTAGCAATATCTAAAAAATTTTTAGATGAAAAAAATTAATAAATTAGAACATTTTAAGAGCTCTTTCAATAACAAAGTTCTAATTTATTTTTCTCAAATAAAGTAGAAAAAATAAAAATAAAAATAAAAAGCAACTAAAATTATGATAAATAAAAGGAGCCAAGGAAATTATTTTTAAATACCAAATTTAAGACCTTTTTGTTAAGATTAAAGGATAACTAATAATTAATTGGTATTGTTTTTAACAAGCATTATGAAGGTGCTAATCCTTCTTCACTTGTAATTGATTCTTGAACTCAAATTATTTTGTAGATCTTAAAATTATTTTTTTAATAAATTTTAAGATTTTATTAAAAAGATAAATTTTAATAAGTAGCTAATCACAACTAGTCAAAAAAATTTTGAGGCAATTCTTTGTTTTCTGAAATTCGTCTAATGGCCTTAAAACCATTATGACAGTTTAGCAACTCTACTAGGAACATAAATTTTTTTTTAAAGTCAAGCCAAAATTAATTATGTAGTGTCGTAACGATTTTTGAGACCTCTAAACATAAAATTTTAAAATTGAGAAAAATGAAAAAGTTGCCACCAATCTTTTTTAAGTTATGATTGGTCACAAAAAAGTTTATCTTTTTAATAAAGTAATAAAACGAGTTTAAAGTTTATAAAAAAGATAATTTTTGTTTATGAAAACAAAATTAGATTCAAGAGTAGTTATGAGTGGGAAAGGATTAGCACCTCTATAACACCCATGAAAATTTGTATCAATTAATCATGCTTTATCTACGGGGTTGGATAAAATGGTTTCAATTTAAAATTTAATAAAAATTCCATTCAGTTTTTTGAAAAAGAAAATCAATGTTATTAGTATTTTATTTAGGAATATTGCAAAAAGTTTTTATGTTAAAAAATCACCTTCAAATCCTCCAACATTTAGGTAAAATTTAAAGACAGTTTTTTTTTTACCTAAGATTTATTATAACATTTTTTAAAAATTAAAATAACATTCTTTGTAAAAGATAATTATTAGTGACTTTCTAACATATAGGTAGAGTACTAAGAATTATTTTATTTGAAATGTTATTTTTGTTTTATTTTATAATTTCACATTTTTAAACTACATTTTTTTCTAAAAAAAATATTTTTATGTGAAAAAACTAATGATGCTACAATTAGCTAGCAAATGATAATTAAAGGTATAAACATGCAAAATGAGTATAAACAATAATAAATAGGTGCATGTATATTGATAGATGCTATGCATGATGATGAAATACAAATTTGAAATCAAATCTTTAGATATAATGAGACCACCTTGACTCTCCAATATTTAAACAGAGTATAGGTGTGACTATTTATATTTAAGGTCCCATTTTTAGTGATATATTTTTTATACTCTTTGTTTAATCTCATTATTATTGGAGGTTAAAGACTCATACGAAAAAACTTAATGAAATCAAATAAATTAAATACCCGATCTTCTAGGCTACATTTGAGAACAAATTACTTCATATGATATTTTCATATATATCATTAGAATTTTGGGATAATTTTGGGGTTAGGCTAAGTCGAGGTTTTTTTAGGGTTTGGATAATTTCTTTTGGTGATGATTTAGGGTTGTGAGTCAAATTTAGGGTTTGAGTTAAATTTAAGGTATTGGTGGATTTTTATGATTTAAGGTCTCATTTTAAAGTTTTGGGGTTTTAAGGTTTAGTATTTTAGGGTTTCAAAATTTTTTCTTATGAGAAAAATGGGAATTAATAATAATCTGAACTTCGTTAACTATTCCCAATATCTAGATGGATTTGCAAAGCAAGTTCGGTTTTCATAATTCTCGTTTTTCATTAACAATTTTATATTGATGCAACATGAAGCAAATAAATTATACAAATGAAAGCTAAAAATTAGAACAACCAATTTAATCAAATTTTTATATATATTTTATTTCAATTTAATTATTATCATTTCTTTTTTTAAAAATTAAAAGTGAAATAAATTTTATTTTTCATTTAATTTACTTATGAAAATTTTACTTTAAATTTTAAATTTAAATTTAACTTAATTAATTTTTTTTATTTTTAATTCTTTAATTCTCCAACAATTAGGCAGAATTAAAATTTTCAAAACACAATTTGAATTCCCTTCAATATTTAAGCAAGGTTTTTAAAATCATTGCATTTTATTAAAAAAACTATTATTCTATTTTAATTTCTAAAACCCTCTTTCTAAAAAAAATTCTTAAATTGAAATTATCCTTTCTTTTTTTGTTCAAAAACAAACATTTATTTGCAAGCAATTCATAATAATATCATAATATCAAACATGCATAAACAAATTAACAAGAATAAAAATACCAAAGCTATGATAAAATAAATGAACAAAAAAAAAGTGTACTTCAAAATGAAGTTTTGGATTAGAACGTAAAATGAAATTCGCTGTCTAAAGGGCCTCTGAACTAGTTGGGCCATTAGTGGGATTGATTTGCCCCTTTTTTTTTTTATTCAAAGCACACTTTTTCTTTTTCTTTTTTTTTTTTTACTTTTCAAAAGCTAACTTTTTTTTTTTTTACATTTCAAAATTTTTTTTATGTTTCAAAAATTATTTTAAATTTTTCAAAATTTTTTTTTTACTATTCAAAGTTTTTTCTTTTACTTTTCAAAACTTTTTTTGTTTTAACATTTCGAACCTACCTCTCTTTTCTTTTGGGCATTTCAAAGCCTTTTCTTCTTCTTTTTTTTAAATTCCCCCTTTAACTTTTCAAATCTTTTTTCTCCATTTTTTTTCTCTTTCTTTTCTTCTTCTTTTTTTCTTCTTCCTCTTCTCTCTCTTGATGGCCTTCGATATTGTAGGATTTTTTTAGTGGTAATGGCAATGAAAGTAGTTCAAAATGGGAATTTTATAGGTCTTTTTTTTTTTTTTAACAATACTGGAGTTGTGGGTATGATCTCAGGGTAAGCAAGGAACTGCTATGTCAATAATGGTGGTAATAGGCATTATTTTGATGTACACTAGGGATAAGTTTTGTTTTTAGCTGGGATATTATTTTTTATAATGATGGTGGGTTAGGATTTTTTTTAGATGGTGGTCAAAAGTTATGAAGACGAGAGGGTGGTGAGTAACGAATGGTCTACCAAAATTGTTCAGTTCTTTTAGACTTTAGACACTGCTTCCAATATTCTGGTCCTCCTAAATTTTTTGCTTTTCATTTATTTATTTCTCTTTCCTCTTATTTTGGTATCTCAGTCTTTTGATGAACCCATTTGACTCTTGCTTACCTTGAAGCCTACTCTGAGTCTTTTTTTTTTCTCTCTTCTCTTTTTTATTTTGTTTTTGGTGGTCAATTAATTCTTTAATTTTTTTTTTTATGTTTTCTGACCCTGCGTTGTTATTTTTCATCATCCTTAAACCTTCATTTTCAGGCGACGTGTTAGTATATTATGAACATTATCAGTCATTATCCTAATATCAAGTGATAAATGTAATGATTCCATGTTCAAGGTTGAATATGAGACTGAATTAACAATGGGGTATTCATTTTGGTTTAGAAAAAGAAAGATGAGCTTTTCGAAACACAAAAAATAAGTAATTCAAAAACATTATGGGAATCAAATATCAATTTTTTAAATAATAAACATTTGAATAACCTTGACCAACTCAGGAGAGATTTTTTCCCAAAAACTTGTTATATTTGTGGTCTTGCTATGTTTGATCTCATATAACCAATCTTTGCCATACATTTGCAACTAATGGAAACTTATCCTAAAAGTCATTTCCTTTAACTCTGACACGAATTCATCCAATTGTGTGCTATCCTTTCATTCCTTAAAGGGTTTCCTTCTAGTCCCACCTTTATTTCAACCACCTTTTTAGGTTTTAAGCTTAAACGATCCCCTCTTTGGTTCAGACTACCTTTTTGAAGTTTTCAATTTGAATTATTTTCTTTCTTTTATTTTTTTTCTTGTTTTAAGCAAAATATTTCTTAACAATGTCAAAATTCACAAGATTTGGCAATTCATCATCATTCATTTCTGCAAGGATTAGAGATTCGTCAGATAATGCCTTCTTTACCATGTAAGGACCTTTTCAATTGGGTGTCTATTTTTCTCTACTATCATGTTAATTTGGTAAGATCCTTTACAAAATCAGTTCACCTTCACGAAAGCATCAGGGTTGATTTTCTTATCTTGTGCTCGCATGATCTTTTTTTGGTATATCTGCCCATGGTTGAGTGCCAAAAGCCTTTTTTCTTCAATGAGATTTAGTTGTTCAAAATTATCTCAAACCTAGTTTGTTTTATCTAATTTTACCTCTATTAAAACTTTTAAGGAAGGAATTTCCACTTCAGTAGGTAATATGGCCTTTATCCCGTACACTAGTAAAAATGAAATGGCTCTTATGAAAGTTTGGATTGATGTTCTATAAGCCAGTAGGGCAAATGGTAATTACTCATGCCAATCCTTATATTTATTAGTCATTTTTCCCAACATTCTTTTGATGTTCTTGTTTATAACCTCTACTACACCACTCATATTTGTGCGATACAATATTGAATGATGATGTTTTATCTTGAACTGTGCATACACCACTTTCATTATTTTACTATTTAAGTTGCTAGTATTATCAGAGATGATCCTTTTTAAAAGTTTACACCAACATAGTATCTCTTTCTTAATGAATCTGCACACTATTGATTGTGTGATACTAGTATATAAAGCTACTTCCACCCACTTAGTGAAGTAATTAATTATCGCAAAGGTAAAACAATGCCTATTCAAAGTTTTTGGGGTTATAAGTTTGATCACATTCATTATTTACATAGAGAATGGCCATGGTGGTGCTAAGACATATAGTGGGAATGGGAAGGAATGAATTTTATCCACATAAATTTGATGCTTATAGTACTTTTAGCATAACTTATACAATTATTTTCCAATGTAGACCAATAGTAACCTGCTTTTATAATTTGTCTGCCCATCATATGTCCATTGGTATGTATTCCACAAATCTCTTCATGCATTTTTTCAAGTATCTTTCTTGCTTCAATAACATCTACACACCTTAGCAATATTTGGTCTTGACTTTTCTTATACAAGATTTTTCCATCAAGTACAAACCCTGTTGCTAATCTTTAAATAATCCTCTTATCATTTTTTGAGGCTTACTCAAGGTAGTTTTTGCATTTGATATAGTGTACAATGTCATAATACCATGGTCACTAATCTACTTCCTCTTCCACATTCAAACAATAGGCCAGTGAATCTCTCATTTCTACTATGATGGGCTAGATTCTCGTATTATTGTTTAACTTGACCATTGCTACCAAAGTAGCTAAGGCGTTAGTGATTTAATTTTCTTTTTTAAGAATATGCTAAAATTGGATCTCTTTGAACTATTTTATCAAGTTAGTTATGTGCCTTTGGTATAACACCAATTTTGGGTCATTGGTATCTTGTTCACCTTTTAGTTGATAAATTACCAAGGTTGAATCTTTATATACTTCTAGCACCTCAATCTTTTTTTTAATGGCCATCTGCAAACCCATGGCACATGCTTCATACTCAGTAATATTATTTGTACAATTAAAATCCAACCTTGCAGTGCAAGGGTAGTAATTTCTTTCTAGGGATATTAACATTGCCCTAATGCCATGTCTTATTATATTGGATGCCCTATCAAAAAACATTTTCCATAATTTTCTTAGAGGTTCTTCATTTTTATCCTATAAGTTCACCATTAAGTTTTCATCTGGGAATTCAAACTTCATAGGTTCATAATCTTCTGTAGTTTGGTCAATAAGAAAATTAGCTATCATACTTCCTTTTATGAATTTTTAGGCCACATACATAATATCAATTCTAAAAGGATGACCTACTATCTAACTATCCTGTTTGATAGAGATGGTTTCTAAAAAAAAAATACTTGAAGGGATTTAACTTTGATATCAATCAAGTCGTATGATAAAGCATATACAATTTGAGCCTATAGGTGAGCACAACCTATTTTTTCTATTTGGGAGTGCTTAACCTTATACTCCATAAACTTTTTACTTAAATAGTAGATAGCATGCTTTTTCTTACTAGTTTTGTACTTTTGCCCTAATATGCATCCCATCGATTTCTCCTACACCATTAGATACAAAATCAAGGCCTTTTTAAAATTGATGGTACCAACACCAATAAGCTTGTCAAATACTCTTTAATTTTTTCAAAGGCATTTTGGTAATTTTCATCCCATTAACTAGGATTATTTTTATGAAGTAACCTAAAGATCAAATTGTATTTTAAGGTGAGTTGAGATATGAAATGAGAAATATAATTCAATCGCCTAAACAGCCTTTCACTTTTTTTTGCGTGCACAACACTAACAACTCTTGAATAACTCAAATTTTATCATCGTCTTCTTCTTATGGAGTTCTATAATTTTTTTTCTGCTTCATCCATTTTAATAAATCATGAGAAGAATCATAGTCTTATAAATTAATATTATTATCAAGTTCGATAATATGAACTGAATTTTCAAAATCAAATATGGCATTATTGTCTTGGTCATTTATAATGTTCATTATTAAAAGACTTGAAAAAGGGTACAATCACAAGGAAATATAGACTAATTTTGGCAAAGGTAAAAAAAATATGAATAATAGTGAAGAGGAAAAATAAAGAAGATGGTATATGTGAAATGTATTACATTCATCATTTTATTAAAATAATGAAAGTAAGCCCGTACATTTAACCTTCGTATGCTCTTGGACAGAAACAATTGGAATTTTCAAATTTAAATGGTTCAAGGATAATAGAAATAATACATTATTCTTGGATCTTCTAACCTAAAAAAAGAAAAAGAACATCTCTTCATCTTGCACAATTTTCTCATCTATACCAATCTAAATTTGAAAGAAGGCTTCCTCTAATCCCATCGTTAGTTCACCCTTTTCAACCTCTGACGATCTAGGGTGGACATATATACTAGAGTGAAATATCTCATATAAATAAGGAAACACCATTTTTTCATCAATTGACTCTTGCCCTTTGAGGCGTGTCATTTTTTTTCTTTTTTCTCTAGAATCATATTCCTTTTATCAGTAGTAGTAGGCTTGTAGACTAAGCCTCATCTTTCTTTATTCATGGTTATGCTTGGTTACTTCTTGATTTCTTGTAAAACCTTTTCCAAACTTTGTCTTGCTTGTCAACCTTTGTCAATAGTCTATTTGATCACCATATTGGTAGTTATTGATAGTCAACGAATTGGTATCTTCAACCTTTCTTTGACATAAGTAGCATTTACTACTTTAAAAGCACTAAATGAGCATTTAGTAACCTCTTCAATAGCCTTGACATAAGAAATGATCAAGGTTTTAGTTACTAATAAGTCTTCCTCACCATCTAGACAAACCTGCTTCTTTTTAATAATAAATTTTACCTTTTGATGTAAAGATAAAGGTACAGCTCTAATTGTATGAATCCAAGGTCTTCTGAGTAAATAGCTATATATAGTTGTTATATCCATCACCTAGAATAAGACATTAAAAGTACATGAACTAATCCGTAATAGAATTTTTATATCACTGATTACCTTTTTTTTGTGCTCTATCAAAAGCCTTTACTACCGTATGATTATTTTTCATGCAAGAGGGGTCTACTAAAAACTTTGACAACATAGTCATAGGCATGACATTAATAGATGATTTATTATCAATCAATATTTTAGCCATGGTATGGGTTTTGCACTAAACAGTAATGTACAGGGCTTTAACACTATCTCGTCCTTTCGAGAGTATTTCATCATCATTAAAAGTAATGAAGTTAGGGGCTATAATATTCCTAACCATGTGATTTACATTTTTAACAAAAATATTGTGTTTGATATAAGCCCGATTAAAGACTTTCAACAAAGTGTTCCTATGTGGCTTTATGCTTAATAGTAGTGACAATAAAGAAATATAAACTAGCAATTTGTTTAACTAGTCAACCACATTATACTCATTATGCTTTGTGATTTTTAAGAACTCACAAGTTTTTTTTTTTATATATCAACTATTTAATCTACACTTTTGGGCTTTCTACTAGTTGAGTACCTTGGCTTTTCCCTATATCTTCTTCTCTTACCTTACTTTTTCTTTTTCCAGCCCTTTCTAACATCTCAAGAGTGTAACATTAATCGTTCGAGGATATTCTTCCTATGATTGTTATGTTTGTAGTATTTCTCATACTTGAATTATTCAAGGTCATGTTGGATCCTCAAACCACAACATTATAGTCGTACTTCTATGAGATTATTTTATCAATTTAGTAAGGGAATGGATTAGGAACATAAATAGTCATTGTCATCTTAGGAAAAGAGATATGTTTTTCAGTTGCAGGCTTTAGTTTCTTATCATAAAATACCTTTAAAGGTTTAGGGATAAAAGGTTTGCTAAAGGGTTCATCATCCATCATATTTACATTGCCTTCATCATACTCATCATAAAACTCTATTGCAGTCGTGTTCATTAGACTTTGCAATATTTGTTGAAAGACTTCACATCTTTAGATCGAATGTCTGACCATTCCTCCTTGGTACTTACAAACTTAGTCATGGTTTTCATGGCTTCAGTTGTCATCCAAAGATTTTTTTTAAGGTTTTTCACATGAATGTGGAAAATTATCCATGCAGAAACTCAAACAATCAACATTAAAAGGACCAAAACTCATTACAAACTTTTAGTATTTTCACACAATGAATCCGAAAAAATAAACCTATGTTAAGATTTTCGTTGCTTAAAATGCTTTTGGGTCAAGGTGACATTATTAATGAAATCGTTGATCTTCTATTTTAACTATCTTCATCTCTTAGTTGAGTATCGAATTGCCCCTTATATGATAAGGTATTGATGCTATAACCATAATTGAGGTACTAATGTTTTTACCACAATTAAGAATTAGGATGATATGTACATGGTATTATGTATGCATGAATAAGTGAATCAATGCACTAAAGAGTATTTGCCACATAACAATTATTAATAAAAAAAATTTAAAATTTATCTTATCAAAGTTTCGAAATTGCATCCATACAAAACTAAATTCCAAAATTCCAATGTTTCTTCCTAATATAAAACTATATTCTAATAAACTTCCTAATTTGTTATAAAGGTCATGTGCTTTATCTAAGAAATTAACCAATTGTTATCCATAGGCTCCAACTGGTTACACCCCTATCTTTAATTTTACAACCCTTTTTTCCATTTCAGATGCCTTATTAGCAGCCATGAAAATCTAATTGAACAAATGGCCCAAATGCTCTTGTTTCGCTATATATGCATTCTTTAATTGTTCATTACTGTCAACATGCATTTGGCATTTGTTGGTCAGGACACCTACTTGTTTTGTGCATCGATCAACCATCTTTTAAAGCATTCGATTGTGTCTTTTGGCTTTAACAATCATCTTTTACCCTTCTTCCGCCTTTGCTTGTAGTAGTTCATTTTCTTTTAGAAGTCAGGCAAGTTTAGGGGTAATTGATAAGTGTGTTTTATCTAAATCAATAAATAAGGCTTTTCATTAATCTTTCTCTTCACTAAGCAACTTCAAGTTATCTTTCATCTCTTTTTTTAGCCTTTTATTCTCTCGTTCCAATTTATCTTTCTCATTTTGAAGCTTTCTCTTGGCAAGCTCAACTTTCAGTAAGGGATCCTGTGGGGTTAATTTCATGAGATGATCAGATTTGCACTCTAGAGGGATCATAATGTCTTTGGCTCTTCTAGCATGCCAAATAAAATACTCATGAGTGAAATCATATGTAAACCTTTTTTGGTCGACTTTAAAATTTTTCTTCCAAACTGTAGTGATCTATTTTAGTCTCTTGAGAGCTTATTTATTAGTGAATGAGAATTCTAACTGGTCGAGACCATATGCTATCAAAATAAACTACTCATATCAAGACTGTTTTTGTACCATTGTTAAAGCATAGCTAAAAGCACCTTATAAGCCTAAGAGAAAAACCTAAGGTTGATTCACACAACTATATAAGGTAAAACTATGTCACATTCATGGTGCTCTTCATTTCACCTCTTGACTGGTAACCTTTTGCAGATATAAAATCTAATCTTTTTTTTATCTTGCTTCTAGCCATTTGCTGTTGCAAAATTCCCTAATAGGAATGCTAAAAGTGAGGTAAAATTTACGAAACTTATTCGAAATGGTTTTTCATCCAAATGTAAAATAGTTATACGTATCCATTGAAATGTCATTTCCCATTTTCGGTGACAATAATTTAAGTTTTTGATAATTTTTACCAAAGTTGCTGGCACTGCATTGATTTTATGCTTAATTTGATCTACAAAGTCCACTATAATGACTTCAACATAGCCAAGAACCTTTGGGAAAACTACCAACCTATATATGGCAAAAGCCATTACAGCCATGTTTTGATCATCATTTCAATGTTCTTTAATGAAGTTTCATAAAAAGCTCCATTGAATTCCTTTACTTTCACCCATTTAACACATATATTAACCTGAAGTAAATTGAGTCCAAGTATTTTGGCCAGTTTCTTATGATAACCTACCTTGTTTGTCCAATAAATTTTATCTGAATTTGGTAGATCCTGCCAAAGTAACACATGTACTCATTAATGGTTGACACCATGTCCATTTTATTGAAAATAAAACACTGTTATGATAGATCCCAAAATTGTACTATGGCCCTAACCAGATTATTATTTACCATCACTAAAAAAAGTGAAGCCATGTCCCCATACTTACTTTTAAATGTTTCTTGCCTTATTCTGTTCAAATACTTTCAAATATTGCCCAAATGTGCTAGGTCATTCTATTAGAGATTAAGATACACCCTCTCGATAAGTTTTGACACATAATCCCCAAGTAAGCAATTTTTCTCTTGGCGTTGGACTTCCTTTGACTTGACTTTCAACTGATCAGAAGATTCATAATGAGTTAGTGAAGACTCAAACTGTATTTGGCCCTCCATAGATGTAAGGGAAATTTAATCTGTTAATCAACTGCTATGTGACAGATATTCCCTATATGATAATTAGAATGATGCAAATGCACAAGGTTAAATAAACAATATGACAATTAAAATATGCAAATATGCAAAGTTAAAAAAACAATAGGACAACTAAAATGATATAAACATGTAAAGTTAAACAAACAATATGACAACTAAAATTATACAAATGCATAGAGTCAAATGATTAAATAAACAAATAAAATAGTTAGATAACCAATATATCATGCAGATTATTCCTTCTTATATCCTAATTTAGGTCATAACTAACAACAGATAAGAATAGCTCTATCTTAAGACTGGCCTTTTAAGTATGGACTATATGTAAGGTTGAATGATTTTTGACCACCAAAGGTTTCTAAATTGTTTCTTACATAATTTTTTATCATAGACTAATAAGGCATTCCAATCTTAACCCATCAAAGGCTACCAACAAAAATTATTCAATTTGAGTGAGAGTATTTTGCTAGCCATTGTAGAGATTATCATCTCACCAAAGCATACGTACTTTACTCCCTCCTAAATGGGACGAAACCTGGGTATAGAGCTTATGTTATGCAAATGAATGTGTGTGTGTGTGTGAAGGAATATGTACATTTTTCAATCCCAATTTTTTGTAAGTAAAAAAAAGATGATGAAAAATAAAGAAAAAAAATTAGTAAACAAATGACATAATCATTACAATTTAAGACCATTAAACCAAAGAATAGGATAAATTTAAAATTTTATGGCTTGACTTTCTATGCATCCCTAGTGGAGCTGTCAAATCATCATAATGTGTAAATCCGTGAATCTATAGCTAGACATAACCTAAAAAGTCGCCACCAATATTTTTTTTATAGGTGCAATTAGCTACCTAGGTGAATCTATTTTTTTAAAGATATCCTAAACTTAACTAAGATTCCTTAAAAGAATAGGTTTTGGTTTATTAATCAAAATAGAGTTTGAAAGTTCAATTTTATATGAAGAAGGTTATAGCACCCCCACACGCCCATCTTAAGATGGTACCATTTAATTTTAAATTATTCTAAGGGTCTATAATTCTAATAGTCTTCTATTAAATGCCTAATATTTAAATATTAAAAATAATTTTTAAGATTACTATATTAATTTGATAGAATTTTTGAAAATAATTCTTTACCTTAAAAGTATTCAAGAATCTCATTTATTTTCTTGAAGAGGCTCCGTTGTCAGAAAAAGATTTAATCAATTTTTAGTAAGCTTTATCAAAAATATATTGAAAATTTTCACCATTGGGCCAAATTTAAAAACATTTTCTCACACAAAAATTTCTTAGATAATCATCCATTTGCGATTACTAATAATTTCATCATCAAAAATTTTTTCTTTATTTTGTAAATTTTATTTCTAATATATTTAAAATTTTTACTATTTAGAAATATTTAGAAATATTTCACCTAAAGACTTCTAAGAAAATCAATGATTTTTTATTTCTTAGGATTTCATTTTGAATTTACTTTATTCTTATTTTAAAATTTTATTTTTATTATTTCAAAATTTTGATATTTACTATGCTTAAAAATATAATTATTAAAATTTCATCTAATTTTACCACCACTCTAGCAAAATTTAAAAACAGGTTTCTCATCTAGAAAATTTTTATAGGATCAAACCATTCTTGATCTCTTAAAATCCCAACATCAATTTTATTTTATTACTTTTTATTTTTTAAGATTTATCTTTGTTATTTCTAAAATTTTCTAAAATTTTATTCTTTTAGTTTTCCTATTGTTTGAAAACATATTTCAATGTTGTTATCGAAAATTTTATCTGAATCTCTACCATTATGGAGAATTTAAATAGAAACTTCTTATTAAAAAATTCTAAAAATTCAACCATTCTTGATTTCTTAAATTTCATTATTGAATTTATGAAAGATTTTAGTTCCAAAATTATTATGTTATTGCTAAATATCAGTTTGGTTTTTTCTTTACTTTCATTAATTTTGTTATCAAAATTTTTACTTAAATATTCCATTATTATGGAAAATTTAAGAAAAATTTCACTTAAGAATTTCTAAAATTTTAATCAGTCTTAATTTTTTTAGACTTTCATTGTTAAAATAATTTCTATTTACTTGCTACCGTTTTAATTTTTTTAGTAATAAAATATAGAATTATACAAAAAAAATTAAATTTACATTCTAATTTAAATAAATACAAATATGCATGTAATAAAATAAAAACACACCTTGGCCTCGAATCTCAACCCGCAAAAGAAAAAGGGTGGACTACCTAAATATGGGCTTGCAGACCTGAATTCGGTTAATAGCTGGAACGGGCCGTCAATAGTCAGATCAAATAGTGACTCCCGGTCTCGCGTCAAGTCTTCAACCCGGGTCAAACCTCTTAATCCCTAAACGGCACCGTTCTCCATTTGCTTAAGAAAAATGCAGCCCCTTTTTCTTTGTCTTCCTTCTTCGTTTCTTCCTCGTTTCTACAGGGTCAAGCTAGATCGCCACTGCCACTGGTTCTCTCTCTATTCCTTTTCTAGCTCGTCTCCACCTTTTTAGATTTCTAGCTTTCTATTCTTTCTTTCTATAACTCTCACTAAACCCAGACTTCTCTCACACTTCCAGTTAAAGCAGCCGTTTCTCTCCCCAGAATCCAACGGCTTTTCTTACCGTCGTTGCCGTCCTTCACTAGCCTTGGTTGTTTCTGCCGCCGTGGGTCACCAACAATCGTCTCAAGAGACTTCTTTCGGATCTCCTTCGCTCCCTTCGTTTCTGCTTACATTTTTCTGGTGTTTGTCTTCCCTTTTGTTTCAAACAGAGTCTCCCTCTGCGTACAAACCCAAAACAAATCAACAAGCAGCTATCAAGTCGTCGACGATCTTAGTACCACTGCCAGTGTTCTTTTTGTATTGCTTGTTGCTTGTATTCTCTGTCATTGTGATAGACTTCGGGCTGATTGTAGCAAAACCTTGGATTGATTATGGTTCTTCTATACTGCTGAGTTTGTTGTGGATTTTGTTGATCTTTCTTCTCTGTTTGTTCCTACCGTGTTTCCCCCTCTGATTTCTCTGTGTTTGCTGTGTGTTCTCTAATTACTCTCTTTTTGCTATTGTGTTTGTGGATGATATAAGCAGTGTAGGTTGGTTTCTGTGAGTTTAGGCCGGATTAGTGGTGCTGTGTTGCTGGGTTATTGTTGATTTGGCTGAATCCACTTCTGAGTTTGGTGTGCTGGGTTTGGTATATTACTGATAGTTAGATTTTCGTGGCAAGGTGGAATTGATGTTTACAAGGACTGGAGGGTTTCGGCTTGCTGTTTGGGAAGATAAATTTGGGGCTTTAGACTTCAATGGTAGATGATAATTGAGGAAAGGTGAGTGATAATCGACGGTGATGAGGCTAATTTGGGTAACTGGTGACTTAGGCTACTAAGGGACTTCGGTTAGGCAGTGCTAGCAATAACAAATTCGTAGTGTTGTGGAGATGGCAGTAGTGGAATTGTGGTTGTTAATGGCTGGATTCGGCTGGAGGTTGTTGAAGTTTGGAGATGGCTCGAGCTAAATTTGATTATAAAAAAGGCTGCTGGTACTAGGAGGAATTTGTGTTTGATTGGCTATGAACTTGAGTCTCTTTCCTTGTGTGGATTGACTGGGTTTATATAGGGATTAGCGTCAGTTGTGATAAGAGTTCGAGATCAGAACAAATTCCCAGTTACAAAGACTTGCTTCCATTATCTTTTCTCTTTAATCTTTATCATCTAGTCATTGAGATTTTATCTTCAATATAAGTATGATTAAATCCGATTTTTTTCAAAAACCAAATTGTTCATCTTGTCCAATTTATCTGGAGATTAAAAAAATAAAATAATGAAAAGCATAAATTATTGAGGAATAGCAGATCAAATACTTTATAAACCAACCAAGTCTGAAACTTTATAAACCCGAAAGTGAAAGGGTTCACCCATCACCCAAATGAGAAATTCAAATTTAAATGGGTAAAATCACTTAAATTAGAGAATAAAAATATGAAATTATTCAAATGACCTCAGATAAAATGGGGTGTCTATATGGAGCATAACATATCTGGCAAAAATGTTAGCCACATCGTGGGAAATATCACGATACCAAATTACATCACTTTCATTAGCAATGAGATCTCATTGGAAGGTCGATGTAGTACTAAAGTTCTTTACATTTCCATTCTATGCAAATACCACATCATAAGCAAAGTTTTCATTGATAATGGCTCATCAATAAATGTCATGCCCATCACCACTTTGAAGAAGTTACCCATTGAAATGTCATATATGAAGCCAAGTCATTTGATTATAAGAGCATTTGATGGGTCCCGACATGCTGTATTCGAAGATATCGAGATAGTCTTGGAAATTTTCCTATTAAACTTCACTTTAGAGCTTTAGGTCATCAACATTTCGCTATCATACAGTTGTTTGCTTAGAAGGCAGTGTCACATGGCAGGTGCCGTCCTATCTTTTTTTGCATAAAAAGATCAAGTTTATTGTTAAAGATAAACATATTTGTATTTTTGGAAAAGAGGATCCATTAGAAAGTAAGCCTTTGACCACTTCGCATAATGGAAGCTGCTGAAAAGGCATTGGAATGTTCTTTCAGATATTTTGAATTTGCCAATGCTGCTTATGTGAGAGAAGGATCAACCATACCAACTCCACGCTTATCCAAGGTTACATAGATGATCGTCAAGCAAACAATTAGGAAAGGATGGCCTGTTGGAAAGGGCCTAGGGCTGAATTTGTAAGGAATCAATAAGCCACCAAAGATAACTAAAAACAATGAAAGATTTTGGTTATGATACAAGGCTATTGGGGAAAAAAATAAGGAGACTCATGAATGAGAAAAAAGAGAAAAGAATGTCTCGTATCAATGGAAGTGAATAAAAAAATGACAAGATGTTTTTCCTTTACCTCTATGATACCTATCACTCAGGTGAATGTATCTATCTTGATTCACTAGAGGTAACAATGGGAAAACCCACGTTGAATATAAAGAGGCTTTCTCCGAACTAGAGATCAGCATGGTAGATCAAGAAGAGATGGCAATGAAGGAAGTTGAGATATTCGTGTATCAATGCCCATCTAAAACTGTGCTAAATAATTGGAAAATGATAAAGTTGCCAGTTATCCTTAAGTCTCTTTCAAAATAATGTAATGAGTTTAATTTTCTAAAGTTTTTGCCCAAAAATATCAGAAGGTTTTTTGTGTATGGGCTTATCTTTCCATTTCAATAAAATCAGTGCATTTTCATTTCCTTTTCATTCATTTAAAATTTCTACACACACACACACACACACATATATATACCCCATACATTTCTTCAACATACGTTTTATAGGTATCCAAATAATGAACATGAAGATAACTTTGACAATAATCCAGAATTTAATTTTGAAAATCTTATTCATGTTGACGAGCTTGATAATAAAAAAAACTTAGATGATTATACTTTACCCCCTCATTTATTAATACTAGTAGAGTAAGAAAAGAAACCAACTGAACCATATGAAGAAGCTTTAGATGTAGTTAATTTGGGGAGTGAAAAGAACAAGAAGGAAGTCAAAGTGGGCACACCACTTTCGCATATTGAAAGACAAAGGTTGGAAAAGTTGCTCCATGAATATATTGATGTGTTCGCATGGTCATTCTGGGATATGCTGGAGCTTAGTATCGATATTGTAGAACATTGATTACCTTTAAAACTAGAATGTAATCCGATACAACAAAAATTAAGATGCATAAAGCTGAAAATGTTGCTGAAGATTAAAGAAGAAGTGAAAAATAAGCTCAAGTAGATTTTCTGAAAATGGTTAAATACCTAGAGTGAGTGGCAAATATAGTCGCAGTTCCTAAAAAAGATGGAAAAGTTTGGAAGTGCATGGACTATTGAGACTTAAATAAGGTAAGTTTGAAAGATAACTTTCCATTATCTCATATTAACACTTTGGTTTTGATAACACTACAAAGCATTCTACATTCTCATTTATGGATGGTTTTTCAGGACATAACTATGTAGACACTCCATTTAGTCTAGGATCTAAACCATTTGGATTTGGTCTACTTTAAATCCTAGATGCCCAATTTTTTTTTATTCCACTTATTTATCTTTATTCTTTAATTTATAGTTGTATTTATCTTTGTTTACTATTTTATTTACTTTATCTTTATTTTCTTTTACATGTATTTATCTTTTTACTTTTATTTAATTTATTTTTATTTGTTTATCTTTACTATTTATCTTTAGTTATTGATTTAATTTTTATGATAAAAGGTACAATTTTTAAAAAAATTAATCACTAAATGGTGAAAAAAGTTAGAAAATAAAGGGATTTTATTTTTAGATGATAATTCATGTTTTAAAGTTAAAATTGAGTAGGGATTCTTAAAGCTAAATTCCAATTTTTTTAGGGATTATTGTTCTTTGGTGATAATATATAATTTTCAAGAGTTTTATCCCTATTTAATTTAGAATATTTATCAAATCAAAGTAATACCCTTATAAATAGTCCAGCATTCAATAGTAACAAACACACAACAATCACAAAATAGAATTTGAGAGTAAAGCGTGTTAGGCAGTTCAAGTTCAAATTTTACTTTTTTAATTCCAAACCATTTTTCGGTGAGATTGTCAAACTCCAGCAAGATTTCTAGATTGCAATGATGTTTTTCCAATGAGTGTTGAAGTTTCTAATGTAGATTCAGATGATATCTCTAGATTCCAATGATAATTCTCAATTTCCAATTGTTAACCTGATTCAGTCTGACCTATAACGTTTGACATGAGCCATCACCTGTTGAGCTACTACTAAGTCAAGTTGTTGAGCCAAACCAAGTTGCTACACTAGTCACAAGCCAAGTTGTTTCTTAAGTTGAGCTAAACTAAAAATTTTCGGTATATTTTTATTTCATTTTTTAATTATTTCAAATAAAAAATGTTTTCTAAGAAAAATAATTTTTGAAAATAAAAAAAATCTTACCAACATATTAGAAAGTTTGCTAATTTTAAAAAAATAAAAAGATCTTACTAATATATTTGAAGGTTTTGAAATTTAAAAGAAAATAAAAATAAAAATAAAACCTTACCAACATATTAGAAGGTTTTGAATTAGAAATTTTAAAAAAATAAAAAAAAAAACCTTACCAACATATTAGAAGGTTTAAATTTTAAATATGAATTTTGAATAAATAAATCTTACCAACATATTAGAAGATTTAAATTTTAAAAATGTATTTTTGAATTTTGATAAGTAAACCTTATCAACATATTAAAGGATTTGTGATTTTTTTAAAATCTAAAAATAAAGTTTTACTAACATATTGAAAAATCTTATTAAATTTTGACTAAAATTAAATTTAAAAAAAAAATTTATGAAATCCTACCAATATATTGAAAGATTTTTTTTTATAGAAAATCTTATCAACATATTGAAAGATATTTTTGAAAATAAATTATTTTTATAAAAATTGGATTTTGAATTTCTGATGATGAAATTACTAAAAACATTGTGAATTGTAAATTCTTAGGTTATAAATGTTTTCTAAATTTTACCAATATATTGGAGAATTTAGATGAGAATTTTCATTATTAAGATTCGAAATTCCATTTGGTGGTGAAC
The DNA here is from genome assembly GCF_047325235.1 of Durio zibethinus. NCBI lineage: Eukaryota > Viridiplantae > Streptophyta > Magnoliopsida > Malvales > Malvaceae > Durio > Durio zibethinus. The sequence goes on along the minus strand of NC_143174.1, from coordinate 6,718,817 downwards.
AAGACTTTTTTTTTTTTAAATGAATTTGACGATTGAACCTCTTTAATATGTGACAAATAATTTTCTTGAATACTCTGAGGTGAAGAAATATTCTTAAGTTATTATCAACATATTGGAGTAATTTAAGAGTAATTTTCAATAATGAATTATTTGGTAAGAGTTTTTAGGCTTTTGAATAACATAAAGTCAAATTGGTACCATTATTTGGATAGGCGTTATAAGGATGCTATAACCTTGTTTGCATGTAACCATATTCCTAAATCTAATTTTGATTTTGTAGACTAGAATATACTCTTTTTAAAAAACTTGAGTTAAGCTTGAGATTTCTTTTCAAAAGGAGATAGATTCAGTAAGGTGGTCAATTGCCTCTAAATAAAAAAAAGATTGGTGGCAACTCTTAAGTCTATGTCTAGTGATAAGTTTACGAACTTATATGTTATGATAGTTTAGTAACTCCATTGGGGATAGTTGAGAGTCAAGCCAGTAAATTCATATTATCCAAACCTAACTTAATAAGTTTAAGAATTCTTTACATTTTTTCTCTTATATATTTATTTTTAACCATATAATATTTTGTCATTCATTTGCATTTCATGACTTGAGCTCTATACCTAGGCTTCATCCCTTAAGAGAGAGTAAAGTACCTATGCTTTCGTGATATTTCATGTCTCCACATGGATTAATGAAATACTCATACTCAAATTAAACTTTTTCACTTATAGCCTATAATGGGTGAGGATAAGAGTACCTTACTAGTTTGTTTTGGACAAGGATGTGAGGAACAACTTAAGAACCTTATATTGTGAATCCAAACCACATGTAGTAAAATATAAGCATCCAACCTTAGGTTAGAGCTATGTCTACCCATCATTAGAATATAACCCTAGCTAAGACATATAAGTATATTTTTCGAGTTTCATTTGTATTAACCTTATGAAAAGTTGAAAAGTTTATTTAGTCTCTTATTTATTATTTAGTTATTATATGTTGTACTTTAATGCAACATCATATGCATTTACCCATGCATTACAATGTGGCAAACATTAGTACATACATTGATTTAGCCCTTTATACATTGCTATGTATACATTCATGTATTTATACATCATAATTTGTTATGTGTCAAGCATGCATGCATTCATTCATGTATATAGGATTCTCAAGCAAGTTAGGATAATTTTGAAAACTTCTTTGCATGAAAACTTAGTAACAAGGCATCCTAATTGTGGTACATAAGATTCAATGATAGTTGACCATCTAAGAATCTAATTCAACCTATTCACCATCAGCATAATACTCAAGCCCAAGCAAGATGAATGGACAAGAGAATGCAAATTGCTTTAAGAAAATAAAAAAAGCTTATGAAGAGCTTAAAGGAGAGTTAAATAAAATTCTAGAAACTTTGAAAAAGTTGAACAAAAGGAAAGCCATGGAAAAAGATTCTAGTCTATAAAGCATCCATCATAAGATGTTATTGACCTTTTACACCTTCCTAAGAATGGCCCATACCAGGCTTAGTCCTCTCAAAAAATTCTTCCATAATAATTATGGTTTTTAGAAGATATATTTATCTTGGAATGCTAACTGTATTTGCTCGAAGGTAATTTCAAAACTATACCAATCTTGTCTTTACAAAAAAAATAGTAGAACTAGTACAAGTTTTTAATTTGAATGACCTTAAAAAGAAAGACAAGCTAAAAATAAAGGCAATAGAAGCCTTAGAAAACTTTTAGTTTAAGTAAAAGATGAATTTATTAGAGGAAAAATTATGAGTTGTAGAAAGAATAGATTTTTGTGGCTTCATGAATGTGATCGAACTTTGCTTGGTTCTAAATGTAGTTATCCCATCAAAATTCAAAGTCTTAAAGTTTAAGAAATATGATGGTACTAAGTATTCAGTAACTTATATGCTATATATTATCAAAATATGGCAGCATATACTAGTGACAAGAAGTTGTTGATCCATGTATATCAAGATAGCCTTACTAGCTCTACTGTTAGATAGTACTTCCAATTGGATAAGACTCGCATTACTTTGCGGAAGAATTAGCAAGGGCATTCATTACCTAGTACCGACATATCATAGAGTTGGTTTTAGATCATTTTTCTTAATAGAGCATAGAGAAAAAGGCAACCAAGTCTTTCGAAAAATACACCAAGAGGTGAAGAGATATGGCTACTTAAGTCCAACTACCTCTTATTGAGAAAAAATCATCTTATTTGTCAGTATCTTGAAGGCTCTTTATTACGATAGAATAATCAAAAATGCCACCAAGAACTTTGTTGACATTATAATTCTAAAATACGATAGAAAATGACAAGCAAGGTGGAAAAAAGTCAGCCAATATGAAGAAAAGTGAAATACCTAAGAAGAAGGAGAATGAGGCTTAAGTTATGAGCTATAAAGGGTATCGAATTGAAAAAATTTCTCTATATCTTTAATCGATATACGAAGCCTATTATCGTGCTACAAATAATGTAACATCTATTCTTTACCCTTAACGGCCAATCTAGTAACCAATTTATTCACTTACTTTTCAATCATCCTTCCAACTGTTAATTCATACATATAGCCCCACCATTGCACCTATTGTAAGTTTAGTCCCAAAACTTAATAATCAAATCAGTAATTTGAGAGGACCATGAAATAATAAAGAAAAAGCTTTTTTTAATCACATTTCCATAACATACACAGATTTGCTATCACATTTAGTGGGAAACCATTTGCCAGCCTCTGTTCATGTTGAGCCAATGAACCTCCTTACCCAAAATGGTATTATGCTAATGCTTGGTGTGATTAGCATTATGGAATCGTAGGTCACTCTACAGAGAATTTGTTACCTTGAATCACAAAGTGCAAGGTTTCTTTAATGATGGTTTGATAAAGTTTGACAATGAAAGAGAACTAAGTGTCACTGAAAATCCTTTGCCTAATAATACAAGGTCATAATTTTGAGGAGATGTTTTAGAAATTTTTTAAGAAATGATGGACTTTAGGTGGTCTTTTATATGTTTATCTTGTATTTATCTTGCATTTCAATAAAATGGCAAGTACATTTCATTATATATTTTTCTTATTATCTTTAATTTTATATATTCCCTTCATATTTCACTCATTTCGTATTTCAAGTGATGACTGTTCAGACAACTATGACAATAATTTGGGATTTAATCTTGAAAAGTTATTAATGATTTAGGCCTTAATCTATTAGGGTGAATCAAAGTTGACACACTTTTGTTATTCATTTAAAGGCAAAAATAAAGCTTTTTAAGAGCATATAGTCCTTTATATCCACAAGCTTATGTTCATTTAATATAGATTCTTCAAAGAAAGTATTCACATTTGAAATGAGAAATGGCCATCTTTTTTTTTTTTTATCTTTTGTATAAAAAATAAAATTATCCATTTGCTACCTCTTTTGAGCCTATTACGATTTCTTTGGAAGAAACCCACCAAGGAACACCTTCTATATAAGAAGGTAAAGTTTGGAAAAAGATCTATTCATAAAAAAAATATGAGATAAAAATGATTACTGCGGTTAAAAAAAAAACTCCCTTATGTGTGAATCCTTCTTGGAAAGAAAAATTGAAAATAATGACAAAAGAGAATGAAAAAGGAAAAAAATGAAAAAATAAAGACACTTGATAAATAATGGGGTAAAATACCAAAGCACTTTAAATGATGAGAGATGATCATTTGGTTTACACACTTTTAAACACATATTTTGAGTCTATTTATCCATTTTTTTCATGACCCTTTACCATAACCTAAGTTACGTTTCTTAAAAGTCTATTTCGATCAAACATAAATGCTTAATTTGAATAATCATAAATTAAACTAAGATGTGCTTATGGTATAATTAAATGACAATGAGGTTTTTTTATATTTTGGGATTGATATGGAATTTAGTGGGAATGTCTATGGTTAATGAAAAAAAAAAGGAATAAAAATGAAAAATGATGAAATAGAGATGAAGGATGAGAAAATAAAAAATAAAAAAGAGAGAAAATGAAGACTTAAATTAAAACCCTAAAATGGCTATTAGCTTTGAATTGATTAAAAGTTTTGAATTGACAAAACAAAAATTTGCCTAACTTGAATCAAATTCTCTTAATCTCAAATTGAATATTTTTTCAGCCTTTTATCTTGCCAAAACTCATTTAGGAACTAAAACAAATAAATTCTAAAAACAAAATGGGTTTATGGCATATTTTGGATAAAAGGGATTGATCCTCTAAGGGGAGGGATCGATCCCCTCCCTTACCCAATTGATCCCCTGGTCAAAGAGATCGATCCATTTTTCTTTTAGTAGCTAAACTTAAGCAAATTTATTAAGAACCAATCGATCATCTCCCTGTAGAGATTGATTGGTTGGGGTTTGGAACATACTTATGATCTTTCCTTAAAGGGATTGATATAATTTTTATACACAATGCAAAGTTGGGTAAACAATAAACAAAAAGGATCGATCCCTCACATAGAGGATTGATCACCTATACATAGGATCAATCAGGTAGCATACCTGATCAATCACCTATGCATATGATCGATTAGGTATACTACTTGATCGATCAGGTAAGTGTTTTTCACACATAAAATGGGCTTTCATATAACTGACCCAATCGATCCCTTACATGAAGGGATCGATCTCCTGATGCCCAAACGGTTATTTTCTTATTTGATATTTTGTAAGTTTAAAGCATTAGTTGCAAAGCAATGGCTATATACTCATTTTTACATATAAATGAAGGCCTCTATTGTAAATCAAGGGTATAAAAAGCTAAGAGAACTTATTGCCTCCACCAACCATCTTCTTCAAGTATTAAAACCAGTTCAAAGAGAGAAAAGTGTAGAAAATCTCTTATTATATCAGCTTTTTTTTTTTAATTCTCTTGTCAATATTGCTTTGTACTTTAAGTTAGCAAACACCTAACCTTAGAGGTTCTTTAAGTTTGCAAAACACTTTAGAAATTTTGTATTGTGAGATTATAAGCTTAAAGGAGATGATAACCCCTAAGAGTTTATGGTGTTGATTGTGTAAAGCTTTGAGAAGCTAGGTTGTAACTTTCAACATATAGTAGATTGAACTCCTTGACAAGTGAAGCAAAAGAGAGAATGTAGGTGCCTAAAGAAATGATCGAATCTCTATAAATCTGGGTGTCTAATTCTCTATCTCTATATCTTATTTGTAAGATTGTTAGTTTACTTTCATTTATTATGTTTATTTGCTTAGATAAATTATTTTACAGAATTTGTGCTTATTAAGTATTGATTTTTAAAAATTTTATTATCAACTAGTTCATCATTCTCTTATTTTATTTCAAGTCTTTTAGCTAATAATTGATATAAGAGCTAGTACTCTTTTTGTAGGTTTTACAACCTAAGAGTGATCTTTAAAATGGCTCAAAAAAATATAGTGATCAATATAAAACAATCATCCGCAAGCTATAACAAATACAGTAAGCAGCAAGAAGTGTGTCTTATGGCAAATGAAATAATTGCTACATCTTTTAAAAGTGAAGGCCATTCAATTGTAAGACCTCATCTTTTTGTTAATGACAACTACTCTTATTGGAAGACTAGGATAAGATTGTTTATTCAAGCTAATAATTATAAAGTTTGGAGAGTCATTGTAAATGGCCCTCAAATTCTAGTAAAGATAGTGGATGGTAGAAAGGTAATCAAGCAAGAGAGTGAATGAGATGTCAATGATATGAGGATTGCTCAACTAAATTCCAAAGCAATGCATACATTTTTTTGTGCATTGGGGCCTAATGAGTACAATAGAATTTTTTTGTGTGAAAATGTAAAAAAAATTTGAGACAAGTTGGCTATCAGTTATGAAGATACTAATCAAGTGAAAGAGATAAAAATTGGCATGCTTACTCATGATTATGAGTTATTCAAGATGAAATCAGACAAAACCATTGGTGAAATGTCAAACCGCTTCACCTACATCATTAATGGCTTAAAGGCTTTTGAAAAGACTTACTCAAATATGGAGATGGTAAAAAAATTCTTAATAGTTTACCAATGAGCTGGGAAGCTAAAGTGATAGCCATTGAAGAGTTTAAAGATCTTTATATACTTTCTTTGGATGAACTAATGGGCTTTCTCCTTACTTATGAGATGAAACGCAAAAATGGACAAAACCAATCAAGAAAGGTAGCATTGCTCTTAAATTATCCTTTTAAGAAGATAAAAAAAAATCTTAGATAAAAAGAGGATGATGAAAATGAAAAAAATGGCTTTGTTTGTAAAAAGATCCAAGAAGTTCATAAATATGAATAAATTCTCAAATAGAAGAAGATCACAAAGGAAAATGATCAAAAGAAAATCAAGTAGAAGAGAAAGGGATTAGATTATTTGCTATAAATACAATAAATCGGGTCATATTAAATTTGATCATCCTTTATGAAAGAAGCAAAACTTGACAAAGCCAAAGAAGAAAGCATTGGTTGTAATATAAAGTGATAGTGACTTCTCTAATGATGAATCAAATGATGAATCAAATGATGAAAAAGTAACCAATCTATGTCTTATGGCTCTTGATGAGCCCAAGGTGGATGAGCATTGCTATAAAGCAAATTTAAGCAAAAAAATCCATGATACCTTGATAGTGGATGCTCAAAACACATGACTGGAGATAAAACTCTTTTTAAGGACTTAAAAGTTAAAAGTGGAAGAAATGTTACATTTTGTGGCAACTTTAAAGGCCAAATTAAAGGGATTGGCTCTATTGGTAATAATTTTTCTACTACTATTGAAAATGTTTTACTTGTAAAAAGACTCAAGCATAACTTACTTAGTATTAGTCAATTATGTGACAAAAGATTTAGAGTTGTGTTTGAATCTATGTGCTATCAAGTGATTGATATCAAAACTAGCAAACTTGTTTTTGTTAGACATTATCAAAGAAATATTTATGTAGTGCATCTAGATGATCTTTCCTCTAAAAATGTTTGTTTTATGGCTAAAAAAAAATGAAAGTTGGATTTGGCATAGAAGACTTGGACATGTAAGCATGCATGTAATTTCAAAATTTTTTCACAATAATTTGGTTATTGGTTAAAAAAATTGAAATATGAAAATGACAAGGTTTGTGATGCATGTACTCAAGAAAAACTTAGAAAAATCTCTTTCAAACCTAAGAATTGTATTTCAACTATTAGACCTCTTCAACTACTTCATATTGATCTTTTTGTTCCTACTAGAACAATGAGTCTTGGTGGAAAACAATATGGGTTTGTTATTGTTGATGATTTTACTACATTCACATGGGTTCTCTTTTTACATTCAAAGGATGAAGCTTTGAAAAAATTTATCATTTTTAGCTAGCAAATACAAAATAAGAAAGGCTATTCAATTTCTAGTATTAGAAGTGATCATAAAAAAGAATTTGAAAACCTTGGCTTTAATGTGTTTTGTAGTGAAAATGGTATTAACCATAATTTTTTTACTCTTAAAACTCTTCAACAAAATGGAGTAGTAGAAAGAAGAAATAAGACCTTAGAAGAAATGGCTAGAACAATACTTTGTGAAAATAATTTACTTAGATATTTTTAGGCAAAAGCCATAAATACCTCTTGTTATATTATAAATAGAGCTATGATTAAGACAATTTTGAAGAAAACTCCTTATGAACTCTTTGAAGGAAAAATGCCTAACATAAGTTATTTTCATCCTTTTGGTTGCAAATGTTTTGTTTTGAACAATGGAAAAGATGATCTTAGAAAATTTGATGCAAAAAGTGATGAAGACATTTTCCTAGGATATTCTTTGAATTCAAAAGCCTATAAAGTCTTTAATAAAAGAACATTAGTTGTTGAAGAGTCCATACATGTTATCTTTGATGAATCTAATCCACCTCCAAGAAAAGTGCCTCTTAATGATGATGATGTAGGAATACTTCAAGAATATATCAATGATACATTACATGATATTGAGGAGAATATTTAAAAGAAAGATGATGAGTTTTTAGAGGAGCCACAAAATATAAAGAAAGAACCAAATCACCTTAGAGAAATGAGATATGTTAAAGATAGTGAGTTTATTGGTGATCCAACTCAATGGGTAAGAACTAAATCTTCTTACAATGTGTGTAATTACATTGCTTTTCTATCTCATATTGAACCCAAGAACATAAGTGAAGCCTTAGAAGATGATCATTGGATATTGGTTATGCAAGAGGAATTGAATCAATTTGAAAAAAATCAAGTGTGGAATCTTGTACCTAAGTCTAGTGATCATCCTACTATAGGCATCAAATGGGTCTTTAGAAATAAAATGGATGAGCATGGCAATATTAATAGAAATAAAGCTAGGTTGGTAGCTTAAGAGTATAGTAAAAAAGAAAGAATTGATTATGATGAAACCTATGCCCTGATTGCAAGGTTAAAAGCCATTAGAATGTTGCTTGCATTTGCATGTTTCAAAAATTTTAAGCTTTTTTAAATGGATGTCAAAAGTACATTTCTAAATGGTTTTATAAATGAAGAGGTGTATGTAGAGCAACCTTCTGGTTTTGAAAATCCTAAATTTTTAAATCATGTTTATAAATTGACAAAAATTTTATATGGTTTAAATCAAGCTCTTAGAGCTTTGTATGAAAAATTGTCAAAATTTTTAATTAAAAATGGTTTTAATAGAGGAAAGGTTGATACTACACTTTTTATTAAAACAAAAAGAAAGGATATTTTTATAGTGCAAGTTTATATTGATGATATCATATTTGGTGCTACTAATGAAGTTCTTTGTCAAGAATTTGTTAAGACTATGCAAGGTGAATTTGAAATGAGCATGATGAGAAAGTTTACATTCTTCTTAGGATTACAAGTAAAGCAAACAAAAGATGATACCTTTATCAATCAAGCCAAATACATCAAGGATTTGCTCATAAGGTTTGGATTGAAAAAATCAAAACCTTGCTCAACAACTATAAGCACTTCAACAAAACTTGATAAGGATGAAAGAGGTAAATGTATTGATTCTAAATCATATAGGTTTATGATTGGTTCATTGTTATATCTTACTACAAATAGATTAGATATAATGTTTACTGTGTGTTTGTATACTAGATTTCAATTATCACCTAGAGAATCACATTTATCAGCTATCAAAAGAATTTTTAGATACCTTAAGGACACTCCTCATCTAAGATTATGGTATCCAAAAGGTTTATATTTTATTTTGCATGCCTATTCTAATGCAAATTTTGGTGGTTGCAAAATTGATAGAAATAGCACTTTTGGTACTTGTCAATTATTTGAGAATATGCTCATATCATGGTTCTCCAAGAAATAAAATAGTATTGCTCAATCCACAACCAAAGTCGAATATGTAGTAGTCGGTAGTTATTTTGCTGAAGTTTTATGGATTAAGCAACAATTAGAGGATTTTAGAATTACCATAGATCATATTCCCATTAAATGTGATAATATTAGTACCATTAATCTCATAAAAAATCCAATTCAACATTCAAGAACCAAGCATATTAAAATTAGGCATCACTTCATTAAAGATCATGTTTAAAAAGGTGATATTGTGCTTGAATATGTTGACACCATGCATTAATTAGCTAACATTTTCATAAAGCCTCTTGATAAAGATAGATTTTATGCAATTAGAGGTGAACTTGGTATGATAAATACTCCTTAAAATGAATTTCTTTATAGTATGATGAAAGTTGCTCCTTTGTTTAATATGCAATAGCAATTTTTACGTAAATTCTTAGGGAAAATATAATTTTCTAAATACTGCTTAAATATTAGAATATTTTAAAATATTATCTAATATCAAAGATTTTAATAATATAGTAACTAGTAAAAAAATATTTTTTAAATCCAGTAACAGAGCCTCTTTATGAGTATTAATTGATATCTTGAATACTCATGAAATAAGAATATATTCTTGAATTTTTGCTAAAATATTAGAGTAATTTAAGAATAATTTCCAATATCAAATTATTTTAAGAAATTTTACCAGGCTTAATGGATAATAAGAATTTAATTGGTATTGTTTTCATACAGACGTTATAGTGCTATAATCTTCCTCGTATGTAACTGTTCTCATAAACTTAACTTTGGTTAGTAAACCAAAAGATTTTAGTAAATTTTAATTAATTTTAAGGTTTATTAAAAGATAAACTTTGGGGTGGTCAATTGCTCCTAAATAAAAAAGATTAGTGGTAATTCTTAATTTTCTATGTCTAACAATCGAGTTTTTAGAGTAATACGTTATGATGGCTTAGCAACTCTACTAGGGATGCAAGAGAGTCGAGCTAGTAATTTATTTTGTTTTATCCAAGCCTGTGTTTTTTTTTTTTTTTTTTTTAATTTTTCTTTTTGAATTTTTAGTATTTTGATTTCTTTTTTTTTTTTAATTTTGGTATTTTAGTAAATTGTCATTCATCCTGTATGTGCATAGTATGAACTTTATACTCGGGCTTCATCTTTTTGGGAGGGAATAGAGTCCCTATGCTTTTGTGAGATTTTAATATCTCCGTAATGCTAGCAAAATACTTTCACTTAAATTGAATCATTTTTGTTTGTAGTCTATTATAGGTGAAGATCAGAGTGCCTTACTAGTTTAACATGGATGATAGTGAGGAACAATTTTGAAATCTTTTAACCTTTGTTAAATTTCGAATCCTACATATAGTGAACCTTAAGAAACTAATGTAGATAGAGCCATATCATCTCTACAAATCATATCCTATTAGGATACATGAGGAAATATTTATTTTAATTTGATTCTAACACTAATTTTCTAGTTTTCCTTTTATTTCTTAATCATACATCATCATAAACATCCTTTGCATTCACGCATTCATGAATCACATGCGCATTCCATTTTTTGTAATAAAAAAATGCATTTTGAGATTTTGAAAGTAAATAAAAAAAAAGGCCTCAAAATACAAAATCTAAAGTTTCCCTTAACTCATTTGTGCAAGGAAGACTAGGCCATCATGAAATATAATGTAAATACCTAATTTTATTCAGAACAATCAACACTATTAATCTAGACTCGTTTTACACATGATCTGAGATCTTCATTTTTTGAGCCTATTACACGATCAATTTTATGAAGCTCCACAATGCATGCCAAAATTGATAATTTAAAGTGGCTCATTTTTTGGCACAATTAAAAGCTCAAATGACCATCAAATGAGGCTTGGAATTGATAAAAAATAAAAGACTGATTAAGGGCCCATTTTCAACCCGAGAGAAGGCTCAATTGTGGGCTTAATTCACAGCCCATGGATAGCCCATTGTAAAAGTCCATTTAGAGACCTAAACAGGACCCATAATACGGTTAATTGTTAGACCCAATTACAAGAAAAAATGAACTTAAATGAATAATTGAGGATGCCCAAAATATGGCCTTTACGGAAAAGACCTATAACAAAAAAAAAGAAAGATAAGGAAAGGCCCAAAGGGGCCCGCTCAGTTGTTCATAAGAAGAAACAAAGACATTGAATGCGAGGGGAGAGAAAAACAAAAAGGAAGAAGGCAGTAAACTGGGAGATTTCTTGAAGCCCAAATCGAAACCAAAAGAAAGAAGAGAGGGAACCATTTTGTTTATGTCACGTGAACGTATGAGCATGCAGCTAAAAATAAGCTGGTTTGCTGTAGTGGAAGACAGGTTGATGGCACCTGTAGTCGACAAAAACAACGAAGTTATTGGCTAGAAAGATCAATGGCAGAGTAGTGGAAGATAGAAGGAAAAGACAAAAGGTAAGGCTTGCGGAATGAGGCATTAGGCAGTGTCTGAGGGGGTTACTGGTTTGGGGTTTAAAAGGGGAAGAGAGAAACAGATGAAAAGATGGGGAAGTTTCTTTTGAAAAAAAAAAAAAAAAGTACTTAAGTAAAATACGTAGAAAAGGGATGCGAAAAGGAGAGCTGAAATTCTTTTTCTTTTTTTGAAAAAAAAAGAGAAAAGAGCAAACAGAAGGGAGAAACGATAGGCAATAGGAGCAAGAGACAATAAGACGCAGAAGAAAAACCTAGTGGAAAAGAAAGTCATCGAGCTAGCACAAAAAAAAAAAGAAGAAAAGGAAAGGTAGCTTCATAACTTTTTTTTTTTTGTGAAACGTGGGATATAATTCTTACTGCTCAATTTTTTTCCTTCTTCTTCTTGTGTGTGTGTGTGTATTTGTGTTTGTGTTTTTATGATGGTTGCTGCACTACTTAACCCTTCTTCGCATATGTGTTTGTCAGATATTATGTTGAAGAACAGGTTTTTTTTTTTTTTTACTAAACAAAAAGCGTAAACCCTATAAGACACGATGAATAAACGGTTTTGTTTAAAAAAAAAAAAGAAAAAAGGTCAAGGTTTAAAAGTTTGTCTTCCACGCAAAAGCTGGGTTGTGTTCTTTCGTCGTTGTTATTCAGAATTTGGGTTTGAAGTTTTCTACATTAGGATACTTTCAAAGACTGAAGGCATAAGGGGTTTTTAGCCTAGTTTTGTTCTTTATTACAATACGAGTACGGGGTACCATTCAAACTTGAATTTTTCTGTTTTCTTTTGACATCACAAAGAGATGTTTTCTTAAGAAGAATAGAGCACTTTAAAAAAAAAAGGGAGAAAAGGGGGTTTTCTTGAGAGATTGTTTTGTTGTTCTGACTTACATAAGATTTGCAGAAGCTTAAAGTCATGAGTTTCTTACCTTTTAGTCACTTACTTCTTTTTCATATGTGGACTACGCATAAAGGGGTTCAAAGTTTCCGTTTTTCTTGATTATGATCTGTTCCCTGCATGAAGTATATTCTGTTATTTGGCTTATTCTTGAAACCTAAAGTGTCAAGCTGTATGCGGATTAAAGCCAACCCTCATTCTTTGCTAAATCTTTTCTGTGTGAAGGTTGCATAGGTCTTGAAAGTTCATTTATGTTGTTTATGCTAGCTAGTGTTGGTAGGTACGGTTAGAGTCCAAAGAGTTAGGGAATTTTACGTATTTTTCAAAATAAAGATGATAGGTTCTATAACTTCAGGGACTATTATATTATCATATTCCCTTTATCATATTCCCTTTCCCTCGCTGTTTTTTAACATAAAATGGAAAGAAATGGCAGTACGAAAACGAAGAAACGAAAGTGTGTCATGGGAAAGATGAATGGGGAAAACTTTACCTATTTTCTTGGCTCTTCACATGGTGGCTGTTCATGGGATGCGGTATAAAGTTTAAAACTAGACCATTATTCTAAGGCTCCACCATCCATTTATTTTTGCTTTAGGCTTAATATCAGTTGTTAATGGATCATCCAATACAGTTGTCTCTCATGCATACCCCATACAGATTTCTTTCATTATTTTAGTTGAATTAAAGTTTAAATCTCATGCATTATAATCTCTTTGTTGTTTGAACTTTTATGTTAAATTTAAATTCATGCAATTTAATTTTTCATGATGTAAATTATTATTTTTTGTTTAATTTATCTTCTATCAAGTAGTGAATATTTAAAATCTCTACATGAGAATATTTTTTTAAAAAATACTACCAAAATAATGGAGTATTTAAGAAAATATTCAATATAAAATATTTATTTTATTTTATTTTTGTTTTTTTTTTGTTCACTTAATTATCTAAAATTATATTTAAAATTAAAGGATGATATATATATATAAAGAGAAATAATGAAAAGGAAAAATGATTCTTTTAGTAATGAATTAATATAATGATACATGAATATTATGATTAACTATTCCCTAAAAAAAAAGAAGAAAAAATTAAAATTAAGAAATTCTATAATAATTAAAGATTAGAACTAGAGTAAAAAAAAAAAAAAAAACAAAAAGGAAGAAATGGAGATGAAAATATCTGAGAATGGGATTACAAAGAAGTCCAAGTTGAGATTATTAAGAAATCTCTATTTGAGAAAGTTTTCCTAAAACTACCACCAAAGTATCGGAGTATCTAAAAAAAATTTTTAATAAAAATATATTTTTTTATTTTGTTCCTTTCAAAAATTTTTAAATAATGATGGTAAAATAATTAGATGGTTAAGACAAAATTAAAATGAGTAATGAAGAAATATAATATAAGGAAGATAGGTAATATGTTTTTTTTTAAATGTATAAAAAAATGTAATAAATATATAATAGAATAAAAATATAAAAAAATAATAAACATAAAAAAAAAAGATTTTTCACATACTATTGCACTTGCTCTTTTCCGATGATGGGGCTTCGAAAAGTCTAAGTAGTGATTCTTGAAAATTTCCTGGGTGAAAGAATTTTTTAAAGAATATTACTAAAGAATTGGAATATTTTGAATGATTTTCAATAAAAAAAATTCTCGCTTATTTTTCACTTCTAAAAGCAAACTTTTATATAATGTAATAGTATCACAAATTAATTCACGTGCATCATATTTCACATATACCAATTATAAAAGTAAACAAAATCTCTGAGAATGAGATCTTAATAAAATCTAAGTAATGATTCTTTAAGAATCTCTAAGTAAGAAAATTTATCTAAAATGCTGCTAATGTATTGAAGCATTTAGAATAATTTTTTATAACAATTTATCATTTTAGTATAAGAAATGAATTTTTAGAAAATATTATTTTGTTTTAAATTATAGATATCATATTTACAATATGCTTATTAAATATAAATATTAAAGATAAATATGGACTATCGAGGATAGGATTTTTGAGAATTTTGAGTAACAATTTTTAGGAATTCCTTAGATGAAAAAGTTCCTCTTAATATTGATAAAGTATTAGAATATGTATACAAATTTTTTAATATGCAAGGTTTTTATTTATTTCTCAACCAAACAACTAAAAATAAAAATATATTTTTTGTTTACAACAAAAAGTTAAGGAAATTAAATTTTAAATACCAAAATTATGATCTTTTGTCAAAATTAAAAGATAATGCATAATTAGTTGGTACTATTTTTTACGAGCATTGTAGGAGTGCTAATTTTTCTTTACACGTAACCGACTCCTAAACCCAAATTATTTTTTGCAAACCTAAAAATTATCTTTTTAATAAGTTTTAATTAATTTTAAAATTTTATTAAAAGAATAAGTTTTAATAGATGATCAATCACAGCTAGCCAAAAAAGATTGGTGGCAACTCTTTTATTTTCAAATTCATCTAGCGAACCCCAAAATCATTATGACAGTTTGGCAACTCCACTGAGGGCATTATTTTTTTTTTTTTATAGTTAGGCCAAAGGTTAATAATGAGTTATCTTTAATTTTGGTTTAATGGTTTTAATTGGTATTTAACTTTAATTTTCTTAATTTTTTAAAAATAATAATAACAACAATAATAGTAAAAGAAAAAAAGAAATAGTAATAAAAAAATAAACTTGCATTTCATTCTAACTATGTCATTTATTATTTGCTCATTTATTTTATGCTTCGTAAATATTATTATTGTTATTATGAGGTACTTCGAATAAGGATTATAATACTTTGTTCCCTTATTCATACATGACATATTAATATCATGCATGAGTTCCATAGTCGGGCTCTAACTTTTTTAGTAGAGAGTAAAATACCTATACTTTTGTGAGGTGATAACCTCCACAATAGCAAGTAAAATACTACCACTCAAATTAAACCAGTTTCGTTCGTAGCTATAATGGGTAAGGATCGAGATACCTTACCAGTCCAAAGTGGACGCTAATAAGGAACAATTTGGGGACCGTTTGGATGCAAATCAATCTGAACCAAGCATATAGTAAGCCATAAAAGCCGACCTTGGCTAAAGCCATGCCCACCCTATGTAGATCATCCCTAAAAATTAGGACAAAAGGAGGGACATTCATATTGTAATACTTTTTAAAGAAAATCATAAATGTATGCATTCATATTTATTTTTGATTTCTTGAAAACAAAGATAAGATCTTTGTCGCATTTCTTTTTCTTTTTCTAAAAATAATATAAGGAGAAAACTTTTCCTTTTGTTTCTTTTATTTTTTAGGCTTTTATTATTATTTATTATTTTCATTTTTTTTCCATATACTAACTTATCATTTTTTTTCTTTTTTTTTTCTTTCGCATAAATTACATTAGCATATTACAATAACATAATGAGGTATTTACTCTAAGATATCTTTCAACAAATTTCATTTCATGGATCCTATAGTCTTACAGATTTGTTCTTCTTCTGTAAGTGCCTAATGCGAGTTATACAATAAGTAAACCCAATAAAAGAAAAAGGATTGCTTACCTGTCGGTTATGTGTCGAAATTGTTGAAAAAAGTAGATTTGAATCTTACACAGAATAACTTAGAGGATTTGGCTAACATATGGAATTACATAGTGAATCACAAAAAGAGAGGTTCTGTGAAAAGTACGAGTAAATTACATCTCTATTTCAATAGTGATTAAGAAGCATTTGATTAGAGCAACCATTTAGTTTTGGGACCCATCATATTGATGTTTCATATTTAATAAAAAAGATTTGACACTAACTATCGAGAAGTATTCAATTCCAATGGGATTAGAATTGCAATGCCTTGATTATATATATGTTAGAAAACCAAAGTCAGGGTACCGAAAGAAGATAGCTAAACTTATGGAATGGAGGTAACGGCTATGGTGCTTTAACGAAGGACAAAGGCAAATGTGTTGGCTTACCTTGGCATTTCTTTTGAGATTTCATTTTGGGACACTTGAAAAATGATCAAGGTATGGTAGTATTCGCCTTGGCAATTTATGGCATGGTTATTTTTTCAAAAACTTTTGGGTACATTAAATTGGCAATGGTTGATCTATTTGAACAAATTGAAAGTCACGCGATTAATCCCATTTTGGCAATCTTAGTTGAGATAGTCAGGTCATTGAATTTTTGTTGTTGAAATGAGGGATGTTTTATGGAAAGTGCATAGCTATTATTTGTTTGGATAAAGCTATCTCAGATGCCAAAAAAAGTACTTTTTTCAAGCCTTATCTTCAAAATAAAGCCCTAGTCAAAAGGTTTTGCTAGAGTTAATGGCCAACATTGAAATCTAAAGAATAGTGGGTAGCATTTTTTTGGAGGCTTACTAGTGATCAGGTCAAATGGATGGCACCATGGATGCCTCATGTGCCTATGTTACATTGAAGTGGAGATGAGTTGTGGGTATTGCATTTAAGATTGTAAGGAGTGGTAAGTTACGCTCCACTAATGGTGTTAAAACAATTTAGTGTGAAGTAGTTTATCTCTATAACACATGGACTAGCTTAGGTAGAATTTGCTTATAGATAAATGGGCTCATCGAGAACAACAAAACAATCATTTCAGGTATGGCAAAAACTTAAAGGCTAAGAATAGGACCTATTCTTGACAAAGTCACTCTTAATTAATCAATTTAGAAGCTAAAGTGTTCTATAGATATTGTGCTCCCTCTAGATAATTTTTTATTTCAATAAGTTGACCCATGGGCAAAAGAATTGTTGTCAAAAGTTGAGTTTGTTCGACAAGAATTTGAAGTGAAAAAAGAGAAATTGAAGAAATAGAATTTGAGACTCTGAGAAGAAAAGGGATAATTGAAATATGAAGCAGAAGCTTAAGAAAATAGACTAAAAAAGGTAATGTAATATTGGGATGTGGCCAAAAATGATC
Source organism: Durio zibethinus (assembly GCF_047325235.1). Taxonomy (NCBI): domain Eukaryota; kingdom Viridiplantae; phylum Streptophyta; class Magnoliopsida; order Malvales; family Malvaceae; genus Durio; species Durio zibethinus. Next base: position 6,701,249 of record NC_143174.1, on the reverse strand, counting down.
TAAAGGATTTGTATCAGGAAAATAAAAAGAAACGGACCTAAGTGAAAGAAGGAAAAGATGTCAGACTTGGTGATAAGCAGCATAAGAAAATGATTGAACTTCAAGAAAAGATGCAAATTTGGAAGGACAAAGCTAAGGAAAGCGAAGAAAAAATAGTAAAGATTTCTCAAGAATAGCTGTAGACATCCCATTTTGTTCGAAATTTTTTTAAGACAAAAGCAGGCTTCGATTGTGAATTGGGCCCGATTGGAAAACTTAAGGCTCGATAAAAAAATTTTAATTTTAATTTTAATTTGATTTAGTTTTTGATTTTATTTACTTATCGTTATTATTATTATTTTTTTTTTAAAATAAAAAAGGTGCAAAAAAATAGAAAAAAACTAGTGATTCATTCTCAGGTTCGTTAGAGCATGATTCTTAGTGATTCAATCTTGGATTTGTTAAAGCATAATTTAGGCAGAGGATTAATTCACAAATGAATAAAATCATGATCTGAAATTCTGTGAAAATGATTTTTTTTTCCAAATTAGACTAATATGAATCCCTATAAAGGATTCAAGATAGCAATCAACAAAGGAGGTTGATTATTCCATACGACAACCACTAAACACAACACGGTGAATCCATGAAACACACTTTTAAACCTTATATGCCTTGGTTCATCAATAAACCCAAAAAACCCACACCAATTCTCAGAAATTAAATCAAAGTTCATGCCCAAAATTTGAAAAACAAGAGAAATCACTAATCAAGGCAACGTATTAATAACTTTGGTTATCTTCTAGGATTTCTGTGTAGTTTCAAGATTAAAGAAAGGGAGCATAATTCACCGATGAAAAGAGATAGGTAGTATCTGAACTAGGCGACATAAACGGGTCGATCTTTGGATACCCTTGATGTCGATCATTGATTTGGTAGATCGAAGTGATGAGACAAACACAGAAAAGGGGTGAGTAGTGATGGTGGAAAGTGGTCTGGTTTGATGGTTTAGCTTGGAAGGAGAAGTTGCATTACCGGTCATATAAAAATAGAGGAAAACAAAGAAGAAGATTATGAAAGTGCCAGTTTGAGCCAATTTGAAGACCCATCTAGGGGTTGATCTAGCTTTTAGACTTGCTTGTGAGAAGTTTTGGGCCCGATAAATTTTGACCCAAACTTCTTAACCAAGCCCAAATTTGAGTCAACTAAGAGCCAGTTCCTTGGTTAGTCTGTTGGCCCAAATTGGTGTTAAGCTCATAGTTTGTCTTGGATTTCCTTTAAGTCGAGCCCAATCTATTTATGTAATTTCTACGTTTCGTATTATTTTGTTATGTACTGAGCAGTTTATCTAAATAAAGAGTGGATGATCTCTATGGGTATAATACAAAAAAATCTTTTCAAATAAATTCATGAATTCCACCAAACTATTAGAGAATTTTACTAGATTTAAATTTTATGAAATCTACTAAACTTTTTAGAAATTCTATAAATAAGTTTTAAAAAATATAATAAAAAATAATTTTTATCCTGCAAACTATTGGAGGATTGCTTCCTAAATTAAGTCTTACCAAACTATTGAAAAATTTAATGAACTTTTTTAAAAGAATAAATTTTTATAAATATTTTACAATAAAATTTCACTAAACTATTGGGAAATTTGTCTCAAAGTAAATCTTACCTTACTATTGAAAGACTTTACTAAATAAAATACATTAATAAATTCAACGATTGAGCCTCTTTAGAATGAAACATTAGTCTCTATGAATACTCTTGAGATAAGAGAATAATCTTAAATTATTACTAAACTATTGGGATAATTTTAAGATTAATTCTCAATATTAAATATTTTGGTAAAGCATGAACAATTTTTAAGGTTTGGATAATTTAAAATCAAATTGGTACCATTTTTTTATGGCACTATAAGGGTGATATAAGCTTCTTTACACGTAATCGTACTCTCAAATTTGAAATCTAATTTTGTAAACTAAAATCTACTATTTAAAGATACCTAAGTTAATCTTAAGATTCTTCTTTAAATAAGACAGATTTAATTAGGTGACCAATCATACCTAAACAAAAAATATTAGTGGCAACTTCTCCGATTCGTGTTTAGTAGTAGGTCCACAGATCTATACATTATGACAGTTTGGTGACTCTACTGGGGATATTGAGAGTCAGGTTAGTAAATGATTTCTTCTTATCCAAGCCTTGCTTAATAAATTTGAGATTATTTTCTTTTTTCCCTATTTCTTTCTTTTCATTGTTTATATTGGGTTTAGTTATTCATTTATATATATTTATCATTCATTTGCATATGCATAATATAAGCTCTTCACCTGAGCCCTACCTTTAGGAGAGAGTGAAGTATCTATGCCCTTATTAGATTTTATGTCCCTACATGGGCTTCCAAAACACTTCTACTCAAATTGAACCCTTTTTGCTTATAACCTATGATGGGTGAGGATGGGGATGCCTTACTAGTTTGTAATAGACAATGATGTAAGAAACAATTTGGGGATCTTTTAGAAGTAATCCAAATTGTATATAGTTAACTTCAAGAGCTAAACTATAGGTAGAGCCATGTCCTTTCACCCTTTATAGTTAATCCAAAATTTAGGGTCATGTTACTTACTTTAGGGTATTTATTTTATATTTTTTTATTGAGGTGACTAACTGATTTTCTTGTCTTGTTTGTTTCTTTTATTTTTGTGCATATTCATAAACATACATGCATTGTATTACAATTATTCATGACCATTTATTCATCATGTCAAATCATGTTAAGATCACTTATTCTAGATTGTGGTACTAAGGTGTAAGAATAGCTTAACATCTGTATAACACCGTGGCTAGAGCCAGGAAGATGGATCAAAACAATACAAACCATTTTGAAAGGTTAGAAAAGGCTTAGAAGGTAATTGAAGGAAAACTAAGCAAGATCCTTGAAGCTCTAAAAAATATAAACAAAGGGAAAGCAATAGAAGAAGATATCTCACATGAAGTTACTGAGTCATTGATCCTTCAAATTTTAGTCCACATCAAACCTAAACCACTCCAAGCTTTCAACTACAACAAATCATGTTCCTAAATTATAGCTACTTAGGAATGCCTTATGCACCTAGTCAAAGGAATGTTCAGAGCTATACTAATCCTATCTTCATTGAAAAAGTAGTTAAGCGCATCCAATCCCCAATCTAGATAAGACAAAAGAAAAAATGAAATTATAGATGGTTGTGTCATTAGAAGACTTTAAGACTGATCAAACCATGAGCATGATTAAGGAAAGATTGCAAGTGGTAGAAGGCATTTATTTCTATGGATCCATGGATGCTATGGGGCTTTGTTTGGTGCCATATGTACTGATACCCTTAAAATTTAAAGTGTCAAAGTTTGAAAAATACGATGGTACTAAGTGTCCCATTATACACATCACAATGTATTGTCGTAAAATGGCAGCATATGCCAATAATGAGAAACTACTCATATATGTGTTACAGGATAGCTTAACTGGGTCTACTATAAGGTAGTATGTTCATTTGGATGGGACTTGCATAAGATCATGAAAGGATTTAACTCGTTCTTTCATCAATCAGTATCACAACATCATAGATATGGCTTCTGATCATCTTTCATTGCAAGGAATGGAGAAAAAAATCTGAATCCTTCAAGAAGTATGCCCAAAGATGGCAAGTCATTGTTGCTCAAGTACATCCTTCTTTAACTAAAAAAAATGATAGTTTTGTTTATAAGCATTTTAAAGTCACCCTATTATGAGAAGATGATAAGAAACATAATAAAAAAATTTTTTGATATGGTGATCTTAGGAGAAATTATTGAAAATGCCATCAAGAGTGGCAAGCTTAAAGAGGAAAGGCTGACAATGCCAAGAAAAATTGGATGCCTAAGAAAGAAAAAGATAAAGCCTAAGCAGTGAGTTAAGCAACAATTAATAAGTTATGTTTCATATCCACTATATGTTCATCCTACTTACTATCTAGCGGCCAATAATGTTGCACAAGTTTTTTACCAACTTTATTTCCCAACTATGAACAACATCACTTTAAGTCCTCATCAATCAACTTTTTAAGCATCTACATATGGGCCTAATCCTGTTACTACACCAGTTTCAAGGCCTAACAATCAAGCGAGTGGTTTGGAAAGATTTAGGGATAATTAAGAGAGAGCTCATATTGATCTTATCCCCATAACCTATACTAAGCTATTTCCAGAATCGATAAAAAATAACCTAGTATCTCCAGTCTTTTTGGAACCATTAAAGCCACATTCTCCTAAATGGTACGATGTTAATGCCACATGTGAGTACCATAATGGGAATATGAGTCACTTCATAAAAATCTACCCTGCTTTCAAGCATAAGGTGCAAAGTTTGATTCAAACAGGCTTAATGAGCTTCAATGAATCAAGAGAGCTGAATATTCATAAAGGCTCTTTGTCCAATCACCCAGGAGCATGATTTTGGAAAGGTTGATTGAAACTGAGTATCATCTTATGATTTCTTGAGAATATGGATCTCTTTTATATGCTTGAATTTCATTTTATTTTTCATCGTTTTAATAAAAGTGATAGATTTGATGTATTTTCATGACATTCCTTTTTTGTGAATCACTATTATTTGCCTTTACCTTCTCATACCTTTTTCTCATATCAATTTTTTGATTCCAAATAATGAATGTTCAGACAGTCATGACAATAATTCAGGATTCAATTTTGAAGACACCATTTATGATGATTTGATTGATAGGTGGAAATTAACGATTCATTGGGATTGTTGAATTAAAAAAAGATAAATCTAAGGAAGAATTTTAGAAGTGATGCAACACATGATCTTTGTAATTATTCATTCACAAGTCTGCTCTTGGTTAATAAATATTCTTCATTGAGAGTATTCATATTCAAGATGATAAACAACCATCTTTCTTCTATATTTAAAAAACAAAGTAAAATTATCCTTTGTTATCCTATTTGAGCCTGTTAAAAATTTCTTTTGAGGAACCCTAATCAAGGGTCACCCCCACATTGGGGCCAAAGTTTGAGAAGTTTGTTTATCCTTAGTGATTTTAAGGGCAAAACCCGATGCTCAAACCTTTCTTGAAAAATGATATAAAGAAAAAAGAGAAAAAAAATAAAAAAAAAGAAAAAATGAAGAAAAAATTGATGAGGCAAAATACCAATGTGCTCCACATGAAAAATGATTCTTGGTTTGGTAACCTTTCAAATACAAGTTGGGCCTATTTTATCCATTTCTTTCATAACCCATCGCCTAGCCTACATTACATCCCTTAAAAGTCCATTTTGATTGAATATGAATACTCGAATTAGAGAATCATGAATTGAATTAAGATAGATTTGCCATTAGATTGTTTAGGACTTTGAAGAAAGTGTCATTGATGGATAAAAGAAAAAAGATAAAAAGAAAAGATGCGCAAAAAAAAAAAAAACAAAAATAAAAAACAGCAAAAAAAACCAAAAAAAAGGAAAAAAAAGAAAACTTAAACTGAAAACCCAAAAGGGCGGTTTAAGTAAAGATGAAAACTTGAAAAGCAACTTCATGTAAGGGTCCTAGGAATGAGGATGATTTTGCTCAAAGATTGAGGATATTAATAGAATGTGTTTTTGAAATAAGATTCTGAGTGGGAGTTCACAATTGTCTGAACAATCATTATGTTTGGATGTTTATATCCCATTTGAACAGTTAAAGTATTTTGCCTTTGTTCACCTTTCATTTGTTATTGACCATATTTCTTTTCGATTATAAACACCCATTTTTCTTATCCTTTACCAAATGTACATGCCCTAAATGAATTAAGGAAATGCATCATGTCTGTCACTAATTTGAATGATGGCAAATAAATGAATGACAATGTTCATACAAAGTGTTCCATTCTTTTGAAAGAAATTTAAGATGAGATGAGTGAAAAGCCTGATTAAAAAAGGGTAAAGAAGGTGACCCCATAATGAATTCTGTGATAGATTGGTTAACAAAACCTATGAGGTGTAATTATATGAGGGGAACGACATGGATTAATTGATGAAATTTATTCTGAGATTGTTAATATTAAGAAGTTAAGAAGAAATGGTGGAGTCTTGAGAACCTTATTACCATAATTAAAATTTCATGGCATTGATTTAATAACATCTATGTTACATACATTATGTTTACGTTTGCATCTTAGATAAGACATGCATTTGAATCGTTGCATTATCACTTATCACTCTTTTTTTTTATCTTAGCTCAGTCTAGATCATTTTCTGACCATGGTTCGATCACGGTCACCTAGCTTCAACCTTGACTCGATCTAAGTCAACTTTCTAGACTTGTGGTTCAATCCTGATTGTTCAATCTTGGCTTAGTCCATATCATTTTTTTGACTTGTGGTTCAATCTCGATCATTCGATCTTGGCTCAATCTAGATAATTTTTTGACTAGTGGTTCAACCATGATCGATCGTTCAATCTTAGCTCAATCTAAAACATTTTTATTTTTTAGACTTGAGGTTCAATCTTGGTCATTCATTTCGATCTCAAGTTGGTCCAGATCATTTTTTTATCCTCTATGAAACTTGAAATCTTACGAATTTTTCATTCTTGCAAATCTGAAAGTCTTTGTGAATCTAGAACCTATGCGAAACTTGGAATCTTATGCATCTCTCATTCTTACAAATTTAAAAGTTCTTGTGAACCTGAAAACTTTGTGAATTTGAAACCTTTGTGAAACTTGGAATCTTGTGAATCTTTCATTCTTGTGAATCTGAAAGTCCTTGCGAACCTAAAATTTTTGCTAATCTAGAACCTCTGTAAAACTTGAAATATTGTGAATCTTCCATTCTTGTGAATCTAAAAACCTTTGCAAATCTTGAATCTTTCCGATTAGGTTAAACTTGGAACATTAGGATTTTTCAACTTTTGTTACAGAACCTCACAAATTTTTAAGTGTCCAAATTGTGAATCTTTAGATTTAAAGTTGAAATTTCGAACCTTATTTTTTTAGCTTGTGGTTCAATCCCGGTCACTCATTTTGATTTCAGCTCAATTGATATCATTTTATTTTTTTGACTAACAATTCAATCTCGATCACCTGTTTCGATCTCAACTTAGTCCAGATAATTTTATTTCTTGTTTTGTAGTTTAGTCTTGATCATTTTTCTAGTTTTTGGTATGCTTTGATCATTTTTTTTAAATCTTAGCTTTATGGACCCGAACAAAATGGTTGTATTTTGTCTTTAAACAATTCTTATTTTCTAGAAACTGCATAAAGAGGGGTAACTATAAACACCTTATTTTGTCCAAGAATTTTTCAAGATGAAAACAGGCTTCGATTATGAATTGGACCCGATTAGGAAGCTTAGGGCCCGATAGAAAATTTTTCATTTTAATTTTAATTTGATTTAGGTTTCAACTTTATTTACTTATCATTATTATTATTATTTTCTTTTTTAAAAAATCAAAAAGATGAAAAAAAAAATTGGTAATTCAATCTTAAGTCCGTTGGAGCATGATTCTTGGTGATTCAATCCTGGATTTGTTAGAGCATTATCATGTAGAGGATCAATTCACGGATGAATAAAATCATGATCACAGATTTTGTGGAAAGAATTTTTTTTTCCAAATTGAACGAATATGAATCCCTATAAAGGATTCAAGACAACAATCAACAAAGGAGGCTAATTTTTCCATACGACAACCACTAGATAAACATAACACGATGAATCCATGAAACACACCCTCAAACCTCAAATGCCTTGGTTCATCAATAAACCTAGACAATCCACACTAATTCTCAGAAATTAAATCCAAGTTCATGCTCAGAATTTGTAAAACAAGAGAAATCACTAATCAAGGCAACGTATTAATAACTTTGGTTATCTTTTGGGATTTCTTTGTAGTTTCAACATTAAAGAAATGGAGCATGATTCGCCAGTGAAAGGAGATAGGTAGCATCTGAACTGGGTGGTGTGAGTTGGTTGATCTCTGGATACCCTTGATGTCAATCATTGGTTTGGTAGATCGAAGAGAGAAGACAAACATAAAGAAAGGGTGAATAGTGATGGTGGAAAGTGGTTTGGTTTGGCGGATGGAGTTTTAGCTTGGAAGGATAAGCTACATTGTTGGTCCTGTAGAAACAAAGGAAAACAAAGAAGAAGACTGGTATCATTCATTTTATGAAAGTGCCAGTTTGACCTGATTTGAAGACCCGTTCATAAGGGCTTGCCATCCTGGGGGTTGATCTAGCTTTTAGACATACTAGTGAGAAGTTTTGGGCCTAATAAATTTGACACAAACTTCTTAACCAAACCCAGATTTGAGTCAACCAAGAACCAGTTCCTTGGTTAGTCTATTGGCCTAAATTGGTGTTAAGCCCGTAATTTGTCTTGGATTTCCCTTTAAGTCAAGCCTAATCTATTTAGGTAATTTCTATGTTTCATATTATTTTGTTACGTACTTAGCAGTTTATCTAAATTAAGAGTGGATGATCTCTATGGGTATAATACAAAAAGATCTTTTTAAATAAACTCATGGATTCCACCAAACTATTGAAGAATTTTTATGAATTTAAATTTTATGGAATCCACCAAACTATTGAGAAATTTCATAAATAAGTTTCAAAAAATATACTAAAAAATAATATTTATCTTTTAAATTATTGGAAGATTGCTTCCTAAATTAAGTCTTATCAAAGTATTAGGAGATTTAATGAATTTTTTCAAAAGAATAAATTTTTATAAATATTTTACAATAAAATCTCACCAAACTATTGGGAGATCTGTCTCAAAATAAATCCTACCAAACTATTGGAGGACTTTACTAAATAAAATACATTAATAAATCCGATAATGGAGCCTCTTTAGAGTGGGACACTAGTCTTCATGAATACTCACGATGTGAAAGAATTGTCTTAAATTGCTATCAAACTATTAGAGTAATTTTAAGATTAATTCTTAATACTAAATATTTTGGTAAAGCATAAACAATTTTTAAGGCTTAGATAATTTGAAATCAAACTGATATCATTTTTTGGTAGGCGTTGTGAGGGTGTTATAATCTTTCTCACATGTAATCATTTCATAGACTAAAATCTACTATTTAAAGATACCTAAGTCAATCTTAGGATTCTTCTTTAAATATGATAGATTCAATTAGGTGGCCAATCACACCTAAACAAAAAAGTTTGGTGGTGACTCTTCTAATCTATGTCTAGCAGTAGGTCCACGAATTTATATGTTATGACAATAGCAAAATTAGGAGGGTTTGTATTCAATAGGTTCAATAAGGTTGATAAAATGCTAAAAGAAAAATGCTAGATTAAAGACCCAAATAAAAGATGAAAAGAGAAAACACTGTCAAATGCAAAAGGATAAGGAATCACTTTACCTGGTAATTTAGGAGATGGAACAGCAATTACGAGATTACAAAGACCATATTTCCACAATTATCAAAGAATGGCAAAAGATGGAAGAAAATTAGAGATACACTTACGATCTTGAAGTGGATGCTCACATGAAATGGAAGGCAGAGAGCTTTGGAAGGCAACAGTACATAGAGCATCTAGCTAGTCAAATTTGCAAGGTAGTGAGACAACCAAGGGAGATGGTTAAAAGGGTAGAAGCTTTGATGCAAGAAATCAACCCAACTAGAAGTTATGGTAATGTCTATTAGACTTTTGGTTGAAGCTAAAATCATTATAGGCAGATTAAATGTTTCTATGGTTACAATTCTAGAATAATAGACTTTTTGTAATAAAAAGTTATTCGGAATCAATAAAAAGTACTAATGTTTGAGATGTGTTTTAGAGTAAATACATCTTAATGCATTCATTTATACATTGTGCATGTTCTTTCTTTCTCAATATTTTATTACATTAAAATGATGTTTTTAAAATTAAAATAAAGATTTTTCTTTCACAAAAATAATATGGTATCCTAATTTTCCAAATTGTGGTAATAAAGTTTAAGGATAGCCCAACTGTCGAAAGGTTGGATCCAATAAGCTTGCAACCTGTGCAATACATGATCACATATCAAAATTATGGAAAATGAATAGGTAGCCAGGATAGAAAGAATGGAAAAAGCTCAAGAAGATATGCGAGAATGGATGACTGAAATGTAAGAAGAGATGAAAAGACAAATGATGGAGTTAAGGGAGTTTGTAGAGGGCATGGCTAAAGGAAAAGGTGTTGCTGAAACCTCTACTATAAAATAGGAAAATTGACTCCAAGAGAACAACAATGTTAGAGAAAAGCTACTTTACCCACCTGGGTTTACACCACCCAATGCTTGAGCTCCTCAAGTGATGTATCCACCACTTATGGGTGGGCAACCTTATCTTTTCGTGAATGTGAATTTACCGGCTAACCAATAACAAAATCAAAGGTAATTTACGCAAAACTCAGGTTTGATAGATTCAATCTTCGTTCCCAATTTAGATGATCTTAGAGAGCAAGAGAAATTAAAGAGCATATTGGAGGTAGGAGAGAAAAAAATTCAATACAAATATAGCTTGTTAGAAAATAGACTAAAAGCCATTGAAGGAAGGAATACCGTTGGAAGTATCAATGCAAATGAACTCAATTTAGTCCCTGATCTAGTAATTCTACTGAAGTTTAAAACTCTTGATTTTTAAAAGTATAATGAAACTAAGTGTCCATCAGCTCATCTCATAATATTCTATTGTAAGATGGCAGGTTATACTAACAATGATAAGCTTTTGACCCACTGTTTCTAGGATAACTTTATTGGGTCTGTAGCTAGATGGTATGTCCAATTAGATAGAAGTCACATACATTTTTAGAAAGATCTCGCTATATCTTTTCTAGGCCACTACAAGCATGTATTGGACATAACTTTTGATAGATTGTCACTATAAAACATGGAGAAAAAAAAGAGCCAATGAAACATTTAAGGAATACACCCATAGGTGGAGAGATCTTGTTGCACAAGTATAGTTGCCTTTGACTGAAAATGAGATAACAGTACTTTTCATCAGTACTCTTAAGACATCGTATTATGACAAGCTTGTTGGCAATGCAATGAAAAATTTTGCTGATATGGTGATTTATGATGAAATGATAGAAAATGGCATCAAGAGTGGTAAGATGAAGATAAGTGATACCTTTAGCTCAAAAAAAGGAGTGCCATCTAAGAAAAAAAATGGAAAGGCACATGCTGTGGCCTATGGAAATCAACCACCCAAATTTCATCCTATATCACCCTTATCCAACCTACCTACCTTATTATCCCATCACAAATAACATTTTCCAAGGTTTTATTAATATCAACCCATACCACAACTGAGGTTCCCGTAGAGCTTTTGCCCTCGCATACCTACTCACACCCCTGCATTTGTAGCCTAACCTTTTATTCAGCCAAACAATCTAACAAGCAATCTTAAAAAGCCATGAGCCACTTAAGAGAGAACTCCTATTGACCCAATTCCCATGTTTTACACTGATTTACTCCTTTAGCTGAAAGCAAAACCATCTCATTGCACTTACCCCTAGAGCCATTGAAACCTCCATACCCTAGGTGGTATGATCCAAATGCTTGACCTGATTATCACAATGGGATTGCGAGCCATTTCATAGAAAATCGCATGGCTCTTAAGTACAAAGTGAAGAATTTAGTAAAAAGAAGGCCACATAAATTTTGATACTAGTGGAAAACCAAAAATGTCAATGAAAATCCTTTACCAAATTATGTTGGGTCGACAGTCAACATAATAAATGGTGGTATGTTAGGGCATGTAAAGAGAAGTGTTAATGAAGTTAAAACCCCAATGGGTCAAATGTTTGAAAACTTGGTCAAAGTCGACATGCTTCATCCAATCCCCTCAGACCAAGAGATCCATCATGAAAATTATGATCTAGCTCAAACTTATATTTATCATATGACTATGGTAGGGCACTCTATAAAAAATTGGGCATGTTTCGCCAAGTGCTATAAGCAATGATGGATTCATCCTTGGTAGAGTTTTATGAAAGTGATCATTAAGACTCAACGAATGTAATAGAAGGTAGATCTTTAAGGAGCATGTTCTCCAAGTTTATGCCTAAACCGGTGTTGATACCATATTTTGGTAGATTGAATTTTTATTCTGGAAATGAAAAATAAATAAAAAGATAAAAGAAGATAAATCAGGTGATAAAGTTTTGTGTTTGAAAATTGGAGTTTACATTAAGTTTTTAAATTTCAGTGCCTTTTTAAACTCAAAATTCAGATTAAGGGATAAAATGCTAGGTTTTTAAATTGGCATCCTATATTCATCATCTTTATATAAACTATTGTTTAGAACACGAAAAAAGGAATAAAACATATAGAGTGCGAAAATCAAAGTGAAAAATATAAAACAAAAATACAAAGCAAAACCTAAAGGAATTAGGGTGAAAAATATAAAGAAAAACCTAACAATTACTGGTAGCTCCATCACCATTTTTGTTCTTTTCTCCACCATATTGCCACCACCATCATAAGCACCACACAAGTCTTTAATTTACCATAGCACCACCAAACAATTCATTCTTTAGCTACAACCACCAAGCCTTCCACCGTGCATAGGTGTTATTCCCAACTACAACCTTTAATAGCCTCAACCTATAACCTACATTCTCCAACAATCAACATAACACAGAGTCTAGTAGAAAACACAAGCAGAGAGGAAAGCTTTTGACCAAAAATTCCATGACCACCAAACTACCTAATCCTACCACCATTGAAATTACTGTGACCAATAACTTATATTCAATACTACAAAATCACAATATCCACACCACTTGCAAACTTACCATCCTAGAATTGAGACATTGCACAATAAACACGTAAAATCTAGCAAGTTAAAAAACCCAACTTCAAGCAAGATATAAGCCCAATCACCCACTACAAATAATCAACAGCCAAAAATCTTTCCTAACCATCCTCAAGTCACCATATATGTTCAAACAATCCCAACAAATACCCAAATCCCATAATACTTGAAACCTAGTTGACAAATTACAATTAGTAGAAGATTTCCTATAGTAATAGAGAAGATAAGCATCGAGTAATAAAGAAAAAAATAAAAGCTCTGGCAGTAGCTTTAAGGTCTCAATCTTAGGTTCGGAAAGACCCTTTTTGAAGGTAGAAAGTTACAACTTGACTTTAGATCATGGCAGTGAAAGGTGAGGTAAGTGAAGAGATTTCTGTGGACCAAAGAAAATGGTTTCCAATGATCAATGGAGGCCCACGGTAGCAAAAATGACTGATGCCAGCTGAAATTTGTAGTTTGGGTTTACTGATATTTGGTACTAATTTTGGGAACCATAAAGGAAGTAAAGTTCAGCAAAGTTTTTTGGGCATCAAGTAGACGATATCATGGAGTTCAGGCCACATACCAGCCTGCTTACAAGCCTATGGTCCAATCCAGTCTCCTAACTTGTGCGCCATTTAAATAAGCCTGAGCCCATTCATAAGTCCAAGTCAACAAGTCAGATCAAAATCTAGATTGGGCCATTCCAAACTCAAACTTCTTGGACTTCAACTTGGACTTTATCCAATAATTGGTAAAATTTTTTATTTTAATGCTATTGTTGATTATTTACTTAGATGATGAATGTTTAGAATATAAAAAAATAATAAAAATAATCTTAAAAAGGGAAGGTTAAATTTCTTCCTAAATAAAAAAATTTTAATTTTTTGAGAAAAAATTTGAAGTATTAATTTCCCTTCAATAAAAAAATATTTCAAAAAATGTTTAAAGAAAAGTTGAAAGTATCAATTTTCTTTAGAAAATAAAAAAAAATAAAAAATATATATATCAAAATAAACATTTTAAGGAAAAGTTAAAAGTATCAATTTTCCTTAAATAAAAGTATTAATTTTTCTAAAAAAATAAAATAAGAGAAGAAATCTTAAGAAAAAGTTGAAGTAATAATTTTTTCTTGAAAATTTTTTAAATGTTAAATAATTCGACAATGGAGCCCTTGCAAAAAAAATAATAGTTTTCTTGTATACTCTTGAGATGAATGAATTTTATTAATTTTCTGTCAAAAGTATTGGAGTCAATTAAGGATAATTCTTAGTAATTAATTATTTGATAAATTTTTAAGGTTCAATGGATAACACGAAATCAAGTTAGTACCATCTTTTTATGGGTGTTGTGAGGTTTCTACAACTTTTCTTACATATAATTGTACTCCTAGACTTAGTTTTAGGTTCGTAGACATTGAATCTACATTTTAACGATACCTGAGTCAAGCTTAGGGCTTTTTTTAAAAATAGGACAGATTCAGTTAGGTGACCAATCGCACCTAAACAAAAAAAAATTGGTAGCGACTCTTTAAGTCAATGTCTAGTTATAGGTTTATAGATCTATATGTTATGATAGTTTGGTGACTTTGTTAGGGATAAGCGGAGAGTCAAGCCAACAAATAAATTTGGGTTTTCCAAAAGCTTAATAAAATTGAATTTTTTAGATATTTATTTATTTCTTTTACTTATTATGTCATTCATATGCATGTGCATAACATGAGCTCTACACTCGAGTGCCGTTTAGGAAGGAGTAAAGTACCTATGCTTTCGTGAGATTTTAATGCCTCTATAATGGCTAGCGAAATACTCATACTTAAATTAAACCCTTTCTGCTTGTATCCTATAATAGATGAGGATCGGGGTGCCTCACTAGTCTGTGATGGACAAAAATGTGAGGAACAATTTGGGAACCTTTAGATTATCAATCTTAAACAACATATAGTGATCATAAGGAACCTAACCTATAGCTAGATCCTTACCTTCCCTTTTGCAAAAAAATCTAACAGCTAAGTTACATTTTTGTAATGATTGATTTTTCTTATGTGAAAATTAACTGTTTGTACGTATCATATTGTATGAACTATCATTTTAAAGCGTACAATAAGGTGTATGTTAGTTGAATTACTTCCCTTATTTGATTTTTTTTTGTTTAAAGTAAAATAATATTAGGCTGTATATATTTTTTCATTCATTTTATATGTGTGGACTTGAAATCTTGGTGGTTGCATATTAAGATGTTTTTTATAATCTTTCTTTCTTAGAATGAGCATGTAGTAATGCAAGTATCTTAATTGGCGGTAATCAAAGGTTCAAGGATAGCTCGACTGTCGAAGAATCTTATCTAACCTACCCATCATTCATATAATACTCAATCACAAACAAGGTAAATGGAACAAGAACAAAATAGCCATATGGATAAGATTGACAAAGCTTAGGAATAGTTAAAAATATAGTTGACAAAGATGATGGAGATGCTAAAAAGGTTAGATAAAGGTAAAATAGTAGAAGAGACCCCTGATTCAATGAGAAACAAGATATCATGGATCCTCTACACCTTTCAAGTTTGGCCTAAATCATGGCCAATCTTCTTAAAACATACAAGCCCCACAGATGCCATTTTTTAGGGCATATGCTTACACATATCTTGAAATGCCATTTCGTAACTCATTTACCCTACTTTTGGGGTAAAGGTGTTTGATCTATTTTAAGATCCTAATTTTGTAGATCTTAAAGAGAAGGAGAGATTGAAGATGAAGACTTCTAAGATGATTGAAGATTCAAGCACATAACAAATGAACTTTTTAGAAGAAAGAGTGCAAGTTATCAAAAGAATGGATTATTTTGGCTTTATAGATGCAATCAAACTCTGTTTAGTCTCGGATGTGGTTATTTCATCAAAATTTAAAATTTTTGAGTTTGAAAAATATGGTGGGATAAGATGATCGATAACTCATGTTACCATGTACTATCGTAAAATAGCTACTCATACTTGAAATGAGAAGCTATTGATATATGTATTTCAAGATAGCCTTATTGACTCAGTCACAAGGTGGTACGTCCAGTTAAATAGAGCCTTATACACTCTTGGAATGAGTTGGTAAAGGCATTAATTGCCCAATACTGACACATTATAAACTTAGCCCCAAATCATTTATCTCTATAAACTATGAAAAAAAAACCTTCCAAAAGTTTTAAAGAGTATGCACAAAGGTGGAAAGATGTTGTTGTTTAAGTTTAATCACCTTTCATTAAAAAAAAAAAACCATAGTTTTATTTGTGAGTACTTTGAAAGCTCTATATTATGAGAAAATGATAAAAAATGCCACTAAGAATTTTGTCGATATGGCAATCTTCAAAGAAATGATAGAAAATGCCATTAAGAGTGGCAAGCTTGAAAAAAGATAGACCTCAAATGCAAAAAAGGGTGGGATATCCAAAAAAAAAGAAAGTGAAGCATAAACTGTGAGTTTTAAAAGACAATAGTTTAGAAGTTACGCCATATACCTATAGCTAGTATATTTTGCCTATTATCCAGCCATTAATCATGATGCACCAATCTCTTACCATCCTATTTCACAACCAACTTACCGACCAACTTTACAAACACTTACATATATGCCAAGTCCTATCACTACACAAGTTTTAAGGCCTAACAACCAAATAAGTGGTTTAAAGAGATCTTGAAACAACTAAGAAAAGTGCCTACATTGATCCTATTCCCATGACTTACACTAAGTTATTCCTAAAACTGATCAAGAATGACTTGGTATCTCCAGTTATTTTAGAACCATTGAAATCACCCTATCCCAAATGATATGATGCTAATGCTACATGCGATTACCATAATGGGAACATAAATCATTCTAGAGAAACTTGCTTTGCTTTCAAGCATAAGGTGCAAAGTTTGATTTGAAAAAGCTTGGTGAGCTCTGATAAATAAAGGGGACCAGATGTTAATAAAAACTCTTCGCCTAATGACATAAAGGCATAATTTTGGGAAAGACAATGATGTTAACACTGGTTGAAAGTTGCTTGTCATTTTAGGATTTCTTTTAGAGTAATGTTAGGATTTTTTTATGTAATAAGATTTTTTTTTATCATTTTAAAAAAAGGTAAGTTGATGCATTTCATAACATTTTCTCTTTCATTAAATCATTATTTGTTGTTATTTTTCATATCCTTTTAATTCCCATTCTCAAATTTCAAATGATGAATGTTTGGACAATGATAAACAATAATTTTGGGATTTAATTTTGAAAACTCATTCATATTGAGCTATGAGATTATTTGAGCAAAAGAAGCAATCTATGAATAGATATTATTCATAAAAAATAGACTTGTCTTAGAGGCATCTATCAATCTGTCTTTGTTCAATACATGGTCTTCAAACAGTATTCACATTTGAGATGAAAAATAGCAGCATTTCTTTTACCATTCATAAAAATAAAATAATCCATTGCTACCATTTTAGAACTGTTATGATTTTATTTTCTAAAGAACCCTAACCAAGGATCACCTTCCTTACTAGGAGACAAATTTTGGGGAAAAGCCTACTTGAAAAGAGAAAAAAAAATAAAAGATCACAAAAGTGTGAAAGATAAGGAATAAAAGAAAAAGAGAAAAAAATCGCTTTTATCGAAATGAAAAGGTGAATGTCACAAATGACCTGGGGTAAAATATTGAGAATTCTTTTAAATAAAATGAAAAAAAAAAGTGAAAATGATGTGGAATGGGGCAAGATGCCTAGTTGCATTACATGATAAGAAATGACCCTTTGGTTTGAACACTTTAAACATATGTTTTGAGCCTATTTTATCAATTTTTTAATAAGTCTTTACCATAGCCTACATTACAACCCTTAAAAGTTTATTTTGATCAAATGTAAATGCTCAAGTTGAATGATCATATATTAAGCTAAGGCATACTTGTAATGAAGCAATGGAATCATGATTTGTTCTCATGGTTTAAAGATTGATGTGTGGGGGATACTAATAAAGAATAAAATGAAAAAAATGAAAAAAAAAATGAAAGAATGAAAGAATGAAAAAATGAGAAATGTGAAAAAATGAAAAAATGAAAAAAAAAAGAAGATAAAATGAGGACTCAAATTGAAAACCTTAAAAGGTGATTTGAGTAAAAAAACATCTGACCTGAAAATTAGAGAGGTAATTAAATATATGGAAGATTCATGTCATCTAAAGATCTTTTGAAACTGGGGCAAAGTTTGATAAGCTCAAAATGATTTTGAAATCAATGGAATAGGTTTTTGAAAAAAAAATTCTAGATTAATGTTAAAAATTATCTGAATATTTATTGTTTGGACATTGCTATACCATTCAAATGCTTATCCTTATAACATGCTTTGAATTTGTTCCTTTGTCTGTTTGTTTTTGTATGAGACTCATTCTTATATTAATTACTTTTTCTCTGAATTCACCTTGTCCTCTCTCATTTTTACATCTTTAGAATAAACCAAGAAAATATATGATTGCATTTTATTTATCATAAATTGAAATGATAATGAATTAATGACAATAAGAGATTTAGGCATTCCTTTCAAAAGAAATCTAGGATGATAAGGGCAAAAAAAATAAAAAAAAAATGAAAAGAGCCTGAAGTGAAGGTTTGAAAAGACAAATATGGTATCCAAGTGATGAATATGGTAATGGATCAACCAATATAATATGAGTCACGACCAAATGCTAGAAATAACATGGATCAATTGACAAAAATTTGCAAGTTGATTCTAAAATTGTTAGTGTTGGGAAGTTAAAAAAGAAATGTGAAATGATGGAGTCTTGAGAATCTAAAGTCTTACGAACCTAAAATTCTTACGAATCTAAAAGGTTAAAAATCTAAAAATTTTAAGAAACTGAAAATCTTGTGAACTTTTGAAATCTTGCAAACCTTTTATTCTTATGAATCTAAATTCTTGCAAATTTGTGTTTTTGTGAATCTAAAATTTTTGTGAATCTTTGAACCTTGTGAATCTTTAAATTGCAAACCTTTGAATTTCAAAATTATGATTTTTTTAAACTTAAATTTTTAGTCATTGAGTTTTAACTTGTATTGTGAATTTTCAATTATGAAATTTTTGAATGCTTCAAATCATGAACCTTTGAAGTTTTGAAATTTCATAATTGTTGTAAAGTTAGATTTGGGCATTTTGGGTATCTATGTCTTTGCACAATTCTTGTTTCATATAAACTATGCAAAGAAAGACAACTGCAAACACCATATTTTGGTAGATTGAATTTTTATTTTGGAAATGAAAAATAAATAAAAAGATAAAAAAAGAGATAAATCAAGTGATAAGGTTTTGTGTTTGAAATTTGAAGTTTGAATTAAGTTTTTGAAATTTCAGTGCCTTTTTAAACTCAAAATTCAGATTGAGGGATAAAATGCTTAGTTTTTAAATTGGCATCCTATCTTTATCATCTTTATATAACCCATTGTTCAAAACAAAAAAGGGGAAAAAAACACATAGAAGGGGAAAATCATAGTGAAAAATATAAGGTAAAAATATAGAGCAAAACCCAGAGGAATTGAGGTAAAAATATAGAAAAAAACCTAATAATTATTGGTAGCTCTGTCACCATTTTCATTCTTTTCTTCACCATACCGCCACCACATCATAATCACCACACGAGTCCTTAATCTACCATAGTACTGCTAAACAGTTCATTCTTTAGCCATAGCCACCAAGCCTTCCACCATGCATGGGTGTCATTCCCAACTACAAGCTTTAACAGTAGCCATCCATAACCCACCTTCTCCAACAATCAACATAACATAGAGTCTAACAGAAAACACAAGTAAAGAGAAAGCCTTTGACTAAAAATCTATTACCACCAAACTGCCTAATCCTACCACTATCGATATCGCCATGACTGGTAGCTCATATTAGAAGGTTGTAGCATTGACTTTAGATCAAGGTGGCAAGAGGCGAGGCAAGTGAAGAGATTTTTGCAAACTAAGGAAAGAGATTTCCAATTATCGATGAAGGTCTAAGATGGTAGAAATGACTAAGGTTAGCTAAAATTTGGAGTTTGGATTTGAGAATATTTGGTATTGATTTTGGGAACTAGAGAGGAAGAAACTTTAGCAAAGTTTTTTAGGCATAAAAAAGATGATAATATGGAGTTTAACCCACATACTAGCCTGCTTGCTAACTAGTCTCCCAATCCATCCTCCATTTAAATAAGCTTGAGCCCATTCATGAGCCCAAGTCAACAAGCCCTTATATTTCAAGCCTGGATTAGAATTTAGATTAGGCCATTCCAAACTCAAACTTTTAGACTTCAAATTGGACTTGATCCAATAATTGATAAAATTTTTTATTTTAAAGCTATTGTTGATTAGTTACTTAGAGGATAAATGTTTTAAAAATAAAAAATAATAAAAATAATCTTAGAAAAAGAAGTTAAATTTCTTCCTAAATAAAAAATAATTTTTAAAATTTTTTGAGAAAAAGTTGAAGTATCAATTTTTCTTAAATAAAAATAATAATAAAAAAAAGATTTAAGGAAAAGTTGAAAGTATTAATTTTTCCTACATAAAAATCTTTCCAATTTCAAAAAATGTATTTAGGAAAAAAGTTGGAAGTATCAATTTTTTCTTAAATACAGGCATTAATTTTTTTAAAAAAATAAGAAAAGAAAATGTTAGGAAAAAATTAAAGTATTAATTTTTCCTTGCAAATTTTTAAATGTTAAATAATTTGACAATAGAGCCTCAGTAGTTTTCTTATATAATTTTGAGGTGAAAGAATTTTCTTAATTTTCTATCAAAAGTATTGGAGTCAATTAAGGATAATTCCTAATAATTAATTATTTGGTAAAATTTTAAAGCTTAATGGATAACATGAAATCAAGCTAATACCATCATTTGATGGATGTTTGTGATGGTGCTATAACCTTTCTCATATGTAATTTTACTTTCAGACTTAGTTTTAGTTTCATAGACATTGAATCTACCTTTTAAAGATACCTGAGTCAAGTTTGAAACTTCTCTTTAAAACGGGATAAATTCAATTAAGTAGCTAATCGCATCTAAATAAAAAAGATTGATGGCAACTTCTTAAGTCAATGTCTAACTATAAGTTTATGGATCTATACATTATGATAACCGATGACAATTTGCTGCAATGAAAAACCAAGTGTGGTAAAAGCAATCCATTTTTTTTCCCATGATGAATGCAATAGAAGGAGGACCTTCAAGGAGCATGTTTTCGAAGTTTGTGCCTAAACCAATGATAATTTTCTAGAACAAAAAGCCAAGCTTGGCAAGATAGAAGCCTATTTCTTTTTCCATGAGACCTATAACAATTCAAGTCCATAACCCATTCCCTTACCAAAGTGACAAAATAATGTCATAGAAATATGATTACAATGTCATAACACAAAGATCAAATAACTGTTAAGCTACAAGCAACCCAAATGCCACCAATACTACAAATATAACCGAAATTGGTGGAATGACATGGAGTGAGAGATGTTATATTCTAAAATTGTTAGAAAAAGCTCAAAAAGAAAAAGCTAAAGAAGGAAAAAAAGAATTGAGAGAAAGAGAAAAGACTAATTCTTTAGTGGCTTAAGATGTACGATATAAAGAACTTGTCATTAAGAAGGAAACATATGAGTTTTTAAAGTTAATTAACACAGTGAATACAAGGTGGAACAATTGAATAAGATATCTACTTGGATTTTTTTGTTGTTGCTATTGTTAAACTCTAAACTACATCGAAATACCCTATTAAAAGTGTTGAATCAAGTGTAGGTGGACCATAATATTTTTGTCGATAATGTCGACCATATTTTGGGAAATATTATGGCTCCAAATGTTATAACTTTCAATGATGATAAGAATCCATCGAAAGGTTGGAGTAGTACTAATCCTCATCATATCATTACTATATGTAAAGGCCATATTTTAGCTAAAGTTCTTATTAATAATGGTTTTTCAATCAATGTCATGCCCATGATTACCCTAACAAAGTTACTCATTGATGTCTTATCTATAAAGACCAATCATATGATAGTGAGGGCTTTCGATAGTTCTTGAAAGGAGGTGTTAGGAGACATCGAGATCTGATGCAAATAGGGACATTTTGCCATCTTATAATTGTCTTTAGGGCGATGGTAGATTCATATGGCAGGTGCTATCCCACCATCTTTGTATCAGAAAGTAAAGTTTATAATAGAAGATTAATAGATTTACATTTCTGGGGAAAAAGATTTCTTGGTAACCAAGCCTATGACTACTCCATATATGGAGGCTACGAGGGAGGTATTAAAGTGCTTTTTTAGATCTTTTGAATTTATTAATGCAACTTATGTGGAAGAAATATTAATGGTGCCCACTTTGCACTTATCAAATGCAATCGAGATGGTCATCAAACAAACAGTTAGTAAAAGATAACATGCTAGATATGGCCTTAGGTAAATTTTACAAAGAATTAAAGAACTGCTAAAGGTGTTTGAAAATAAGAAAAGATTCAGGCTAGGATTCAAAGTCACTGTGTCTGAAAGAAAGAGAGCTATGGTTAAAAAGAAAAAAAAAGGTTGGGTCATCTTAAGAGACATGAACTGAAGTATGAGAAAATGATTTTCCTTTACCTCTACAATACGTTTCACTTAGGTGGATGTATTCATCTTAATTCACCAAGGCTCACACAAAACGAACCTATGTTGAACATGAAAAAGGCTTTTTTTGAACTTTATATCCATATGATAGGTGATGAAATGACAACAACTCAAGAAGATAAGCCCTTTCATTTATCCATGTCCATCAGGCAAAGATCTGAACAATTGAAAAATAATAAAGTTACCAGTTATCCTTAAATCTTTCACAAGGTAAAATAGTGAGTTAATTTCTCCAATGCTTCTACCCAAGAGCATTTAGAGGACTTTTATGTATAGGCTTATCTTTCCTTTATCATTTCAATAAAATGACTAGTGTTTTGCATTTTCATTTTCTCTATTATTTATTTATTCAAAGTTACATTTTTTTCCTTTTCTTTTCCTATACACATGCCTACATTTTTTCAATTTCACTCATTTTCAAGTTTTCAAATAATGAATACAAGGATAATCATGATGATAATCTAGGATTTGGCTTTGAAAAACCCATTCATGTTGATGAACTTAATAATAAAGAGGATTCAGACGAGTACAACTTGTTCTCTAATTTGTTAAAACTAATGGAGCAAGAAAGGAAACAAATTGAACCTATAAGGAAGCTATAGATGAAGTCAATTTAGGTGATGAAAAAAAAAAGAAGTTAAAGTGGGCACATCCCTTTTGCCCACAACAATAGGTAAGTTAGAAGAATTACTTCATGAGTTTGTTGATGTGTATGTATGGTCGTACAGGATATGCAAAGACTTAATTTAGATATTGTAGACCATCAATTGCCATTAAAGCCATAACCAAGCCAATGCAGTAGAAATTGAAATGAATGAAACCAGATATGCTATTAAAAGTTGAAGAAGTGAAAAAATAGTTTGATGCAAGCTTTTTGGAAGTAGCTAAATACCCAAAATGAGTAGCTAATATTGTTCTAGTTCCCAAGAAGGATGGAAAAGTTTGAATGTGCATGGACTATAGATATCTAAATAGAGCTAACCCGTAAGATAATTTTTTTTTTGCCCCATATTGACACTCTCATGGAATACACTGCTAGGCACTCCACATTTTCATTCATGGATGGTTTTTTAGGTTATAATCAAATTAAATGGCCCTTACTAATATGGAAAAAACTATGTTTGTTACCATCTAGGGCATGTTCTACTATAAAGTTATACTTTTTAGATTGAAAAATGCAAGAGCTATTTATCAAAAAATAATGGTAACTTTTTTCCATGACATGATGAATAAAGAAACAGAAGTATAAATGGATGACATGATTGTAAAATCTTATGAGGGAGAGGATCAACCTAAGCTAAACCCAACTAAATGCACGTTTGGTGCTAAGTCAGTAAAATTTTTGGGGTTTATGGTTAGTGTGAGAGGCATTAAGATTGACCTAGATAAGATACTCATCATCCAAAACTTATTTTCCTCAAGCACGTAAAAAGAAATAAGGGATTTTCTAAAAAGGTTGAATTACATTTCCATTTTATTTTTTAACTCACTTCCAAATGTGACCCAATTTTCAAGTTATTGCAAAAACATTACTTGACAAATGGGATAAAGAATGTCAACATGTGTTTGAAAAGATTAAAGAGTACCTATCAAATTTGCCAATGTTAGTATCGCCTATTATGGGAAAATCATTGATTTTATATCTCACTGTGCACGATCATTCCATGGAATGTATGTTGGGGCAATAGGATGAAACAAGCAAAAAAGAGCAAGTTGTTTATTACTTGAGTAAGAAGTTCACTGAATACAGTCAAAGTATTCTTAATTAGAGAAAATGTGTTGCACATTAGTGTGGATAGCTTATAGGCTTAAGCAATATGTGTTATATCATACTACTTTGTTGATAGCAAGATTGGACTTTCTCAAGTATATGTTTGAAATGCCATCATTATCGGGGAGATTAGTGAAATGTCAAGTCATGTCCTCTAAATATGATATCGTACATATTGCACAAAAAATGATAAAATGAAGTGTGATAGCTGAATTTTTTGTAGAGCGTGCAATTGATGAATATGAGCCTATTAAGTTTGACTTTTTTTATGATGATTTGATGATTGTATCAAAAAGGAAAAAAGGTGAACCAATATAAAAGCCATGGAAAATGTTCTTTAATGGGGCTCTGAATGCTTTGGGGTATGGGATAAGCAGTTTTGATATCCTTTGATGAAAATTATTATCCAAGCACTACGAGGTTGGATTTTAAATGCACAACAACATGGCATAATATGAAGCATGTATAATGGGCCTATAAATGGCAATTGAGAAGAAGATTTGAATGTTAGAGCATATGGAGATGCAGCTTCGGTAACCTATCAACTATGAGGTGAATGGGAAATAAGAGATTTAAAGTTGGTACGATACCAAAAGTATATGGTAAATTTGATTAAACAATTTGAGAATGTTTAATTTTGGCATGTACTTAAAAAAGATAATCAAATGGCTGATGTTCGGCTACATTAGCTACAATGTTTAAAGTGATTGTTAAAATAGAATCCAACCTATTCGGTTGAATGTGCAAGAATTATCAGTATATTGCTTAAGTGTTAAAGATGAGATTATTGGTCTACCTTGGTACTATGACATTATGCAATATGTTTAGCACCAACAATACCCAGAACACGTGTCAAAAAATAACAAACAAATTATTAGAAGAATAGCTATGGGATTTTTCCTTGAAGGAGAAATCTAATACAAGAGAAGTTGAGATCAAATGTTATTAAGATGCATGAATGTTGTTGAAGTAAAGAAGATACTTAAAGAAGTGCATGAAGAAAGTTATAGAGCACATACAAACGATCACATGATGGTAGACGAATCATGAAAATGGGCTATTATTGGTTAACAATAAAGATTGATTACGTTAATTATGCTAGAATTTTCATAAATTCCAGATTTATGTAGATAAGATTCACTCTCCTCTGATCTTTTTATATGTTCTCGCACCCTATGGCCTTTTTTCATGTGGAAGATGTATGTGATGGGACCTATCACTCTAAGAGCTTCAAATGAGTATTGATTTAGCTTTGTAGTGATTAACTACTTCACAAAATGGGTAAAAGTAGTTTCTATGCTAATGTGACAATGGTGGTGGTATGCAAATTTATTAAACAAAAAAGAAGAGATAATATGTTATTATGGCTTTTGAGAAAAAATTATCTCCGGTAATGCTCATAACTTAAATAACAAGATGTTAACAAAGGTTTGTGCTTATGTTGCCTAAAGATGAATGGGATGCTAAAAGCTGCCAATAAAAATATCAAGAGGATAATAGAAAAAAAATCGATACCTATAAAGATTGACATGAAAAGTTAACTTTTGTGCTGCATGCTTATAGGACATTAGTATGCACATCTACTAGGACAACTCATTTTTCACTTATATATGGGATGAAGGCCATGCTTTCAATCGAGATGAAAATTCCCTTTTTGAAAGTCTTAATGAAAGTCGAATAGGTCTGAAATCATTACGGACAATTGAACCTAATTTAAGAGAAGAAGCTCATAGCTCTTTACTGTGGTCAGTTGTACCAAAAAAGAATGATTTGAGCACATGACAATAAAGTTTGATTTAGGCAATTTCATAAGGTAGAATTGGTTTTAAAGAAAATTTTTCTAAATCAGCATGAGGATGGAAAAAAATGGATACCAAATCAAAAGGGTCTATATGTGGTTAAAAAGGCTTTTTTGGGTAGAGCATTGATCTTGGCAAAAATGGATGGAAATGACTTGCCAAACCTAATAAATTTAGATGCTGTGAAAAAGTGGTTTGTTTGAGAAAGAAATAAAGAAAATAGAAGAAAAAAATAAAAACAACAACAAAAAATAAAAGAAAAATGAAGGAAGACTCATATTTGAAAACCAAAAAAGGGTAGTTTGAGTCGAAAGAAGGATCTAAGTTGAAACCCCAAAAAGGTGGCTTAAATACGAAGGAGTATCAATTTTCAAGTACAAGGGGCAATGTCCAGTATAATGAATTCAGAAGGATCAAGTGTATAAATGGAAAAGGTCTTAAGAGAAACAATTTTGGAATATTATTCATGATTGTTCAAACATTCATTGTCTAAATATGATTCCCTCATTTAAATTTTGTGCCAATGTTCACTTGTCTATATTCTTTACTTGACACATCTTTGTATCCTCCTATAATGAACATTCATCTTTCTTTAATTTATCTTGCTATCTAATACTTTTCATTCTCATAAATAGAGAAAGTGTTAATTCATTACACTGGTCATGAAAATTAGAATTGTGATAAATGATTAATAATGTTTGTAAAAGTTCTTCCATTACTTTGCAAAAGACAAGGATGACAAAGGTAAAATAAAGATTAAGAAAAAATGGAAGAAATTTAGAAAAGTGCCCATTTTCAAACACATCAAACCAAAATAAAAGCTTGCTAGAGCTGGTATTGCATAATGATATTGGCAAATGATTGTCATAGTTCATAGGAAATCAATTCTTAGAATATGCAGACCAAGTTAAGATTGGTTGTTTTGGAACAATGAAAAATAAAAATGATTGACTTAGAAAATCTTGTTACCAAAATTTGGGTGCATCATATTGGTTTCTAATAATACTTGCATTGCATGTATTGCGTTTATTGCATTCATTACATTCTATATATTTCTCAAAAAAAAAAATTGAACTTTGGATTGAACCCTTTAAAGAAAATACCAGAGTATGGGAAACAATTTCAAAATAGGCACAACTCATGAGATCCTCGGGTCATAATTTCTAAAACATTAACCAAGATTTTTAAAGTTTAAAAGCCTCTATTTATGGGGAGTCATTTTAGACAAGATTTCTTTTAAAGTTTCAAAGTCCTTGTTTATAATAAGCTACTTTCAGACAAGATTTTTTTAAAATTTCAAGGCCTCTGATTAGATGAGCTTTCACACATGTTGAGATTTGTAAGAATTTCGAGCATAATCTCTAAAAACCACCGGGCAAAACATTTTAAATTTTTAAAAATTTCAAGGCCTTTGATTAAAGGAGCTTTCATACATTTCGAGATTCATAAGACCTCAAGACATAATCACTAAGACTTTCGGGCAAGATTTTTAAATTTTCAAATTTTTAATGCCTTTGATTAGAGGAGCATTTAAAGCTTGAAATTTATAAGACCTTTAGGCATGATCTCTCATTTTATTTTTAAAAGTTGTAGAGCCTTTACTTAAAGTAATTTTTCTATAAAATTGTTTTCAAATAGTCAAATCCTTTGAATTCTTAAAATAAAAAAGAAACAAACAACAAAAAAATAAAGGGTAGGCTTTTTCAAAAGCATCATCAGGATAAATTTGTTATCTATATTTTTGCTTTATTCTTAATTTTTAGAAATATGCAAAGAGAGATAATTATAAACATCTAATTTTATCTGAGACAATCTAACATTATTAAATCAAACTCATTTATATATATACATGGTATGATATCTTCATTTTTCAAGCCTACTACAAGATCCATTTTACAAAGCCCCAAAAAGGAGACCAAAATTGGTAATTTAAAGTGGCTTATTTTTTAACATAATTAAAAGCCTAAGAAGACAATCCAAAGAGACCCAAAATTGATATATAAAAGAAAAAGGAAAGGCCAATTAAGGGCCCATTTACAAACTAAGAGAGGGCCCACTTACGGGCTTAATTCACAACCCAATGACGCCCATTGATAGCCTATTATAAAAGTCCATTTAGAAACCCAAGTAGGACCCATAATGCAGCTTATGTTAGGCCAATTACAAGAAAAAAATGAGCTCAAATGAATCATTAAGGATGCTCAAAATATGGCCTTTATCGGAAAAACCCATAACAAAAAAGAAAAAGAGAAGGAAAAGCCTAAAAGGGCCCGCCCGGTTGTTCACAAGAAGAAACAAGGGCATTGTATGCCAGGGGACAGAAAAACAAAAAGGAAGAAGGCAATAAGCTGAGAGGTTTCTTGATGCCCAAACCAAAACCAAAAGAAAGAAGAGAGGGAATCATTTTGTTTCCTGTACGTGAATGCATAGGCATGCATGTACAAGTGGGACACCCAGCCAAAAACAAGCTGGTTTGTTATAGTGGAAGATAGGTTGTACCTGCAGTAGACAAAAATAAGAAAGTTATTGGCCAATCGAATCAATGGCAGAGTAGTGGAAAAGAAAAGGAAAAGACAAAAGGTAAGGTTTGAGGAAGAATGCATTAGATAGTGTTTGAGGGGTTTGTTGGTTTGGGGTTTAAAAGGGGAAGAGAGAAACAGATAAGATGGGAAGTTTTCTTTTGTAAAAAAAAGAAAAATTGCTTAAGGAAAATCACAAAAAAGGGATGCAAAAAGGAGAGCTGGGAGTCTTTTTTTTTTTTTTTTAAAGAGTAAACAAAAGGGAGAAACGATGGGAAACATGAAGGAGAGACGAGAAAGCAGAAGAAAAAAGTAGTGGAAAAAGACGTCTTTGAGCTAGCACAAAAAAAAAAGAAAAAAGGGAAAGGTAGCTCCATAACCCTTTTTTTTGTGAAACGTGCGATATACTTCTTATTGCTTAATTTTTTTCCTTTTCCTTCTTGTGTGTGTGTGTTTTTATGATGGTTGCTACACTGCTTCACCCTTCTTCGCATATGTGTTTGTTAGATTTTATGTTAAAGAAAAGATTTTTTTTTAACTAAATAGAAAGCGTAAACCCTACAAGACAAGATGAATAAACGATTTTGTTTGAAAAAAAAAAAGGAAAAGAGGTCAAGGTTTAAAAGGTTGTCTTCCACACAAAAGCTGAGTTGTGTTCTTTCTTCATTGTTATTAAGAATTTGGGTCTGAAGTTTTCTAAATCAAGATACTTTCAAAAACAAAAAGCATAAGGGTTGGGTTTTTAAACTAGTTTTATTCTTTATTGCAATAGCAGTACGGGGTACCATTCAAACTTGAAATTTTCTAATTTCTTTTGACATCACAAAGAGATGTTTTCTTAGGAAGAATAGAGAAAAAAGGGGAGAAAAAGGGGTCTGCGAATGCGAGGTTTCTCGAGAGATTGTTTTTGTTGTTCTGACTTGCATAAGATTTGCAGAAGCTTAAAGTCCTATGAGTTTCTTGCATTTTAGTCACTCACTTCTTTTCATATGTGGACTACGCGTAAAGGGGTTCAAAGTTTCCATCTTTCCTATTTATGGTCTGTTCTCTACATGAAGTATATTGTCTGTTATTTGGCTTGATCTTGAAACCTAAAATGTCAGGCTTTATTGGTTGCTATTTTTTATTGTATACGGGTTAAAACCAGGCCTCATTCTTTGCTAAATCCTTTTTGTGTGAAGGTTGTATAGGTCTTGAAAGTTCATTTTGCTGTTTATGATAGCTACGGTTGGTAGGTACGGTTAGAGTCCAAAGAGTTAGGGAATTTTAGGTATTTTTCAAAATAAATAGAATAGGGTCTGTAACTTCAAGGACTATTATATTATCATATTCCTTTTCCCTCATTGTTTCTATGCATAAAATGGAAAGAAATGGTACTACGAAAAGGTAGAAACAAAAGTGTGTCATGGGAAAGATGAGTAGGGAAAGCTTTGCCTATTTTTTTGGCTCTTCATGCGGTGGCTGTTCATGGGGAGGGAGATATAAAGTTTAAAACTATATGATTATTCTAAGGCTTCACCGTCCATTTATTTTTGCTTTAGGCTTAATATGAGTTGTTAATGGATAACGGGTTTAGTAGAGGTTGTTAATGGATAATCCAATACACTTGTCTCTCATGTATACCACATGCACATTTCTTTCATTATTCAGGTTTAATTAAAGTTTAAATCTCATGCATTATAATCTCTTTGTTGTTTGAACTTTTATGCTAAATTTAACTTCATGCAATTTAATTTTTCATGATGTAAATTTTTTTTTAGGTTCAATTTATCCTCTATGCACTCTAATTTCATTAAAAAAAATGATGAAAATTTTTAGATTTTAAGGAAATTCGAGTAATGATTTCTTAAAATCTTTAGGTAAGAATATTTCTTTAAAAAATTTACCAAATTAATGGCGCATTTAGGAAAATATTCAATATAAAAGATTTTATTTTATTTATTTTAGTTTTGTTTTGTTCACGTAATTATCTAAAATTATATTTGCAATTAAATGATGATGATGATGATGATATATATATATATATATATAAGAAATAGTGAAAAGGAAAAATGATTCTTTTGGTAATGAATTAATATAATGATACATGAATATTATGATTAACAATTTCCTAAAAAAAAGAAAAAAATTAAAATTAAGAAATTTTATAATAATTAATGATTAGAACTAGAGTAAAAATAAAAAAAAAAGGAAGAAATGGAAATGAAAATCTCCGAGGATGAGATTTTAAGAAAGTCCAAGCAGAGATTCCTAAAAAATCTCCAAGTGAGAAAATTCTTCTAAAAATACCCCCAAAGTACCAAGGTAATTAAAAAAATTTTCAATAAAAAATTCTCAATAAAAAGATTTTCAATAATGATAGTGAAATAATTAGGTGGTTAAGATAAAATTAAAATGAGTAATGAAGAAATATAATATAAGGAAGAAAGGTAATATGTTTTTCTAATATATCTAATATGTAATAAAAATATAAAAAATAATAAACATTAAAAAAAAATTATATGCATGTTGCACTTGTTCTTGGGATTACATAATCTTGAAAGTAATGGGAGTTTTCGATAATAGAACTTTAGAAAGTCCGAGTAGTGATTCCTAAGAATTCTTTAAGTGAGAGAATTTTTCTAAGAATATTGCCTAAGAATTGGAATATTTAGAATGATTCTCAATACAAAAAAATTACCGCTTACTTTTCACTTCTAAGAACTTTCGTATAATGCAATAACATCATAAATTAATTCATGTGCATCATATTTCTTATATATTAACTATAAAAGTCAATGAAATCTCTAAGAATGAGATATTGAATAAATCTGAATAGTCATTCTTTAAGAATATCTAGATAAGAAAATTTTATCTTAAATACTGTCAATGTATTGGAGCATTTAGAATAATTTTTTATAACAATTTCTCATTTTAGTATCAAAATGAATTTTTAAAAAATATTATTTGGTCTTAAATTATAGATCTCGCATTTTATTATATGCTTATTAAATATAAATATTGAAGATAAATATGAATTACCAAAGATATGATTTTTAAAAATTTCGAGTAGGGATTCTTAAGAATTCCTTAGGTGAGAAAGTTCTTCTTAATATTGCCAGAGTATTGAAATTTTTTTAGAAAATTTTCAACATATAAAGTTCTTATTTGTTTCTCAAGCAAACAATTAAAAATAAAAATATGTTTATTTTATAATAAAAAAGTTAAAGAAATTAAATTTTAAATACCCAAATTAAGATCTTTTGTCAAAATTAAAAGATAAAACATAATTAATTAGTAATGATTTTTACAGGCATTGTGGGGTACTAATCCTTCCCTTCATATAACCAATTT
This sequence comes from Durio zibethinus, assembly GCF_047325235.1. Classification (NCBI taxonomy): domain Eukaryota; kingdom Viridiplantae; phylum Streptophyta; class Magnoliopsida; order Malvales; family Malvaceae; genus Durio; species Durio zibethinus. Next base: position 6,669,407 of record NC_143174.1, on the reverse strand, counting down.
TCGAACCCAAATTGTTTTTCACAGATTCAAAAACTATCTTTTTAATAAGTTTTAATTAATTTTAAAATTTTATTAAAATGATAAGTTTTAATAGGTGGTCAATCACATCTAGTAAAAAAAATATTGGTGGCAACTCATTTTTATTTTCATATTTGTCTAGCAAACCCCAAAATCATTACAACACATAGAATAGCCCACTCATCATTATTACAACACTTGTTTGAGCAAGCATCTAGAATGGAAAAAATAATGAAGATTTAGTTTAAGATGCAAGAACAGATGATTAAGTCTCAATAGGAAATGATAGAACAAATGACCAAGGCCTAAGAAGAGACTTGAAAAGAAATGGCTACAATGATAGACATGATAAGGAAAATGACCAAAGGAAATAGGGTAGCTAATGAATTGACCATTGAGAAAGAACTTCAACACAAAAAAACACCAATGACAGGGAAATCCATTATATCCACCAAGGTTCACCTCACCATATGCTGAAGCTTTTCATTAAGCACGTCTACAAACGATACAACTTGAAAGGTGATAATGTGATTAGTTTAACTTATCTCCATTTATAGTCTAACCATGGAGTCAACGACGTGTTGGATTAAATATTAGGACAAGTTATATCGATTATAATGGTCTTCGATTTAGATGATTCAAGAGAACCAAAAAGATTGAAGAAAAGGCATATCTGAACACTCTAAAAATATAAAGGCAAAACAAAGATTTGATCTCTTAAAAAATATGATGGAACCAAATGCCTTATGGCACATATCACTATGTTTTCCAAAAAATGACTGGGCACACAAACAATGACAAACTGTTCATCCATTGTTTTCAAGCTAATCTTATCAGATCATCTGCCAAATGGTATATTCAATTAGATAGAAGTTGAATACATTTATGGAAAGATTTGGCCAAATCATTTATTACAAACATGTTACGGATATGACTTCAGATAGATTGTCCTTAACAAACATAAAAAAAAAAAAAAAACTAGCGAAAGCTTTAAAGAGTATGCTCAGAGATGACGAGATATCGCTGCCCAAGTCCAACTTTCTCTTACAAAAAAAAAATAACTATTTTGTGAATCAATTTCCTTCAAGCCCTATATTATGATAGGCTCATTAGCCATAGCATAAAAAATTTTGTGGACATGCTAATTTCGAGAGAGATTACAAAATATGCAATCAAGAGTGGAAGGCTTAATGGAAAAGCTACAACAAAAAAAAATACATCTAAGAAAAATAGACAAGATGTGCAAGCTGTGACTTATGAAGAGCAGCAAGTTAAAGGCTTAGCCCGTATCACCCTCACCCATTTTATCATCCTTATTACCCTATCATAAATAATTTTTCAATAAATCCATTCCCAAACCAACCAATCTTACAGGTAAGATCTCAACTAATACTTTCACTTCTCATTAGGCTTAACAACATCATGGGCAAACAAAAAAGACCATAGAATAACCAAAACAATACAGGCCCTGATCTAATTCTCATGTTTTACACTCAATTATTCCATTAGCTCGTCAAAAATTATTTTATCACACTTGTACATCTAGACCTATGAAAACCTCTTTACTCCAAGTGGTGTGATGTTAATGCCCAAAGTAAATATCATTACGGGAATGTGAGCCATTCAATAGAAATTGCCATGTTTTTAAACATAAGGTGTAAAGTTTAACCAATGATGGATTGTTGAAATTCAATGAAAAAGGAAGATTAAGTGTTAGTGGGAAATTTTTTACTTGATCACCTTTAGGTATGATAATAAAAATGACAATGTTGACTGCTTTTAAAGTAATAGTTTGTGTAAATGTTTATGCTTGCAAGCATCAAGAAACTTTTTAGACTTTCATTCTATTTTTATCATTTCAATGAAATGGCAATGATGCATGTTTTATTTCCTTTTATGTTTGAATCATTATTCTATGTTTTAATGTATATTATCTTCACCCATTATCAAATCTTCATCTTATAGGTTAGAAGAGAACCAATGAGTTCATCTAATGAGAGTGTATAAGGATCTTGTGACTCTTCAATGGCCGTCACCTTTACTTTCCAACTCTTTGATAGAATATTCAAGATTTTTTGCACATCTTCATATTCAAATAGGTCTTCGTAAAAGCTTTCAATCCATTAATAATGTTAGTGAAGCAATTTGACATCTCCCAAATGGTTTTTTTTTTTATTTAATCTTGAAGAGTTTATAGTCATGAGTAAACATACCAATCTTGGTTTCTTTCACTTGATTTGTACCTTTATAAGTGATGGCCAATTTGTCCAAAATTTTTTTTGCATTATCACATAAGGAAACTATATTGTATTTTCTATGACCTAATCCTCAAAAGAGTGTATGCATTGCCTTAACATTGAGTTGAGCTATTTTAAAATCATTTGCATCCATTAACTTTTTTCTTTAATGACTTCTCTATCTTTAGCCTTTTTCTTTAGGATAAGATGACCATTTACAATTACCCTCTGTACTTTATAGTCATTAGTTTGAATAAAAAGTCTCATCCTAGTTTTTTTTATATGAATAGTTATCACCAACAAATAGAGAAGGTCTCACAATAAAATGACCTTCATTATCAAGAAATATGGCAACCATTTCAATTGCCATGAGACATACTTCTTGTTGATATTTATTTTGATGGAAGCTTTTAATGGTTTCTCTCCACTTATCGTAATATTACTTTAAGCCATTAGGATCACTCTTAAGTTGTTAGACCTTCAAAATAGAGTACTAGTTTTAATATCAATTATAACTCAAAATATTGAATAAACTACGAAAGGATAAATAGTTTAATTAAAAATTTTGACAATTTAAATACCAAATTAAACAATAATCACAAATATAAATTTCTAAGCAAATAAAGATACTATATATGCACAGTAAAATAACTTAAAAAGTAAAAAAGTAGAGATGAAGAATTAGACACTAAAAATTATAAAGGCTCGATCTTTCTGCAAGGCACTTATGTCTTTTCCCTTAGCTTCATTTACCAAAAAGCTTAATCCACTATGTATGTTGAATGTTACAACTAGCCCATCCAAAGCTATTGATACAATCAACTATAAACCTTTCAATGGATTTTTTTAATTTTTTAAAGAATCACTCAAGGGTTATACTCCCCCTCAAGCTTACAATCTCAAGCTACATACAAGTGTTCTTGCAAACTTAAAAGCCTCTCTAAGGCTGGGTGTTAGCTAATTTGAGGTACAAATAAAAATTATGAATAACAACAAGAAGATTTGAATACAAGATGGGAAGTTATGTTCTTTCACACTTCAAATTACTCTTTAATGCTTGAAAATGATAAAGAATTAATAGTAATAAATTCTCTTAGCTCTTGATAACTCATAACATGGTAGGAAACCTCTTTATATATGTATAAAGGAAAAATAAGCCATCGCCTTCATTTAATGCCTTAAATTCTCTATAAAAGATAAAAAAAAAAAAAACTATTGTCATAACTTAGATGTCTATAATCGTTTGAGGCTGTCAAGGCTAAACCAATCGATTTTATTTCTGGAAAAGATCAATTGGTTTTGGCTTTTCAAGCCAAAATGTATTTCGGCAAAAGAAAAAACCAATTGACTCATTTTAAGAGAGCATCGATCCATTTTTGCCAAATTTGAATCAACGAAGTTTTTGTAAAAAAATAAAAATAAAAAATCAATTGATCCATTTTTTCAGTTTCAAATTCGAGACTTATCTATATAAAAAAAACTCGATCTATCCATTTTATAATAGATCAATCCATTTTTGTAATTTTCAAATTCAAGACATCTCTGTATAAGAAAATCAATCAATCCATTTTTTTAATAGATCGATTGCTTCTATGTTTTAAACAAAATTTTCAATTTTTGTGTAGGGAAGACTAATCTTGTCCACGGGAGGATTGATTCCTCTTTTCTAATTTTGTATAAAACATATTTTTAATGAAGAAAGGAGTTTGTTTTGATCGCAACTCATTTTTTATTAAAAAAATTACTAAGAAAAAAATGTTTTTTTTTTTTTTTAAATTCAAAGCAATTCATCCCAAGTTTTAGCTTTAGTATTTTGTCATTTCAAAATAAGTATCAATTCAAGGCTAACAAATATAAACTAATTTTAAAGAATTTTAACCATAACAATATTTTTATAACAAATTCAAATGTAATATGATTGGCACGAATGAATTTTCTGGGACTCAACTCTCAAAAGTCTCTTAAAAAAATTTGAATTTTAGTGCAATTATAAATTGTAAAAATTCATAATGCAACTTATAACTCAAATTAACGAGATAGAGTGCAAGTGCATGAGATTTTCACTAACATTTTTACACTTAATTTTGCATTTGTATTTGCCAATATAAAGTTTATACCATTTGAAATAATAACAAGATATTTTCCTTTCTATAAATAAATAAAACACTTTATTTATTTAAAAAATAAAATTTAAATAAAATAAATATATGATGTAGACAATATCTTTTTCATATATCAAATAACTAAAAGAACAATAAATTAGCATTTGTATTCAAATTATTATGGTAAAGTGAACAATTTAATCGATTTTTATTATTGAGGTTTACATTTTTTGTATTTAAAATTCATGTATAATATTAAAAAAGAATAATAAATATGATATTAATGATATAATATAAAATAATATTCTTATCAAAATTTTATAAATTTTAATATTATCTAATTTTAATTATGAAACTAATCCTGCAAATTGCACAAATATAAAAACCTAGTTAATATTGTTTTATACATCATCTAGAAGGGTTGAGCAATGGTTCAAGTCGCCTGAGGACATCTTAGGGTTGGTGGATTTCGATTGATTTAAATTTTGTGGTCCTATGACTTAGAAGAGACCAAAGTAGGTCAGATATGGCATAGATATTTAGTTCTAAGCTTGATTCGATTAATTTTTTTTTATTACTAAAAATATAGTTTTATGCTTTTTTTATTTTAAAATATTTTTAAAAAATTAAAATAAAATCATAGTTAAACGAGCAAAACAGACCAATTTGGAAAACGAGGCTAAATAGGCTAAACCATAAGCCGGACATGTGCCACCTATGGACACTTATACCAATGACGTGGTGGATGATTATTGATCCACCTGTAGGATTAACTTTTGAACAATTATCCAGATCAACTTTTGTGAAAATATACAAGAATACACGTACATGTTGATTACATATATGTTATATATCAACTTACAATGAGATTCAAACCTATTATTTTTGCATCCATACATAGATTTGGTACGGTATATTATTTGATTGCAATGTTGATTTATAAAGTTAAAATGTTGCTATTTCAGTTTAACATGGTAATAGTATTTAATTAATTACTTATTGTTTTAAGATTATTTTGATTTACATTTCATCGAGTTGATAGGATTTAAGGTTGATCTTGAACCGTTGTGTACCAATATGTATAATCCAAAATTTCATGGTCCCATCTTGATTCAAAATTTAAGAAATAGTCCTACATGGGTGGTCACACAGTGTCCATCTTTCAGAACTGTTTACCTTGAAAACATGATCATTTTAATTGTCAAGTTTAAAAATTATACACATTTATAAAATCGATATGTCTATTAGTAGTTTATTAGCTTCAATTATTTCCTTAAATTTTTCTTTGATGAACAATAATTTTCATATTTTATAACTGTGAACATGTGACCCTTTGCCCAAGAGTTCATAAATCATATATACCAATACTAATTTCAAGGCAAGAAAATTAAAAGTTCAATTCAATTTATGAGATAGAATCTATAAAAGAGATTTAAGAGTTAACGTTGTCAATGACGTCCACACTCCCGAAAGAACCATCTGATTTTTCCGAATACAAAATTTGGGTCCCAGATGAACCCATAACCATCCAATTAAACTGGATTTGAGAGGTCAATTCTTCTCTTTAAACAGTACGAAAATAGTAAGACATAAAGAGCATTAAGCAAAATACAGGAAAAAAAAATCAAGGAGGAACTAACTCTGTAAACTTTTGCATTGAAAATTTAACTGATATTACTGGAAACAGAAGGGTTGATATTAGGTCTCTTACAATTCCACCCGCCTTTCCTCGCACAATTCTCCAAACATCTTTAACTATTAGTCATTCCACATTGTGAAAACTCCGGGATTTGAGCCCTGAACTGATTCCCCAGACCAGCCGCCATAGCCCCCAGAAGGCATATCGTAATCAACCTTGACCAGGGCTAGCTCTTCCGTTGATCCCACTGCATTTCCTGCAGTCGAATTGGAAGCCATGCCAATTCCATTCCCTAGATAACCTCCGCTATAACTCCCAGTAAAGCTGCCATTATTATCCACTACAGATGGTGAAGAACAGCCCATATTCATCAACCCATGAAGCAAAGCGGGGTTGTTTTGCATATAACTGTTGTAAAATTGAGAATTCTGGCTCGACTGGTGCAAGTTATAAGACCCTGATTGCTGGTGCAATTGCAGTTGTGTTTGGATATAATTCTGATGAAAGGATGAGCTGTCTTGAGTATGTTGAGAATTGATATCGTGGTTTTGCAAAGTTAGCAATGGTTGAGGTTGCTCAAATGGAACCTGCATTAGAGGGTAGGCCTGTAACCTGCTAGAGCTAGAGCTTCCATATTGGAAACTTGAACCAAGAGCTATCATTTCTTCACGTTTCCTTGAGGATTCAAGCGCTTGAGCTTCCTTTAGCCGTTTAGCAGCTCCTCCTCCAATTGGCAATGTATTGCTCTCAAGAATGGCTTTTACATCATAACGACTCATGTCAAAGTTGGTGACAGCATTAAGTCCTCTGAATTTAATTGCTGCGATGTCATAAGCTTCAGCAGCTTCCTCTTCAGTACCTTAATTAGTAACAAACTAGTGAATACTTTAATCTTATGATGATTCAGAAAAGAAGCCAATAATATTAAAATGCTCAAACAAGTGTTTGAGTTATTGAAAGTCTCAAAAGATAGAACATATATGCTTCAAATTCTCTTTTATTTTAGTATGTACTAATATTGATGTGCAAATGTAAATTTAACTAAACTTACTGAAAGTTCCTAGGTAAAGATCTTTGTTCCCTGCAACTCTTCCGATCCTCGCTTGCCATCTGCCGTGCTGATGATGTCTGTATGAAGATACCTGTATGTTAGAGAGGGCCAACGGGAAGTGATCAATGGAGAGATACATGCAGCAAGCTGTTAAGCTTGTAAGTCTACCTTGTTACTCCTCGGTACATGGATGCACCCCTTGAGAAACCGCTGCTCTTCCTTATAACATAATTAGAAAAAAAGATTATTATTATTATTCTTGTCTAGTTCCAAGGCCTGCTTCATAATTGACTAAAAAAAACTTTTATGAATGTACCTTCGAATGGCGGCCACAAATTCTTGTCTAGTCATGTGCTTCATTTCTTCCAGCTCCTTCTCGTAATTACTAATCTACAAAAACACAACAAATCAAAGTCACTTTTAAAACTGAGAAGAACTTTTCATACTATTTATCTCTTGGTTGCACTCCACTAATGCAGCAGTAGAAAGCCGATATACCGGGAAATTAGTGGTGGTGGATGTTCCCCAGTACTTCAGTGCAGCAAGATCATAAGCCCTAGCTGCTTTCTCTTCTTTGTCATAGCCACCTTCTCAAAATGGAGTTTAAAACAGTTTTGCAGCCAAAATTTGAAAATTTTGATGAAAGAAGGAAAAAAAAAGGAATCAAAACAATAAATATATATTGGGAGAACTCTACTCACCCAAGTAGACTGGAATAATGATGCGAAGCAAGGTAACCATGAAAAAAGGAAGATAGATAAATAGGTTAGGGAACATTAAAATTAGTTCTTATATTTGGATAAAATTTTAAGGAAACCCTAGATGAAGTCCAAGCTCTACCTTGTCTCCCCTTCCTTGATTGGCCTTCTCTCCTACAGCTATTATCCCAAAGATGAGCTTCATATCTTCCAGTCCACCTATGCCTGCAATTGCAACATGAATCCATTTCAAAATTCAAATTTGTAAGAAGAGAAAAACTATTATTTGTTTGATGAAATTATCCATACTCACCTTGTCACACCACGGTATATGGATGTTCTTTGCCCAAAAGTGTCCAAGGTTCTTCTAGGGGGAGCCTCAACGATATTAGTACTATTTTCGCCACTGGTTTCACAGGTTGAACCCTTGCTGCCACTACCCATGGATAATGTCAGTGACTGCAAATTGTTAGCATTTTCTTGGAACTCATAGTTGTTGTTGGCAGCTACAACATTGTTTTGCACCGGCATAATACTGTTGTTTTGAAATGGGTAGTCAGAATCATTAGCCTGATGAATTTCATTGAAGGCCGCAAGATCCAAAGATGGACTTTCGGATTTCGAAACTCCAAGGAAATCTGAAACCTTCGGAACTTCACTTGTATCATTGGTATTTATGAGGTTCCATTCTGTGAAGATGATAAGTGAGGAGTTAGATCGAGAAAGGGCAAGAGAGATAGAGAGAGAAAGAATAAGAGAAATGTACCTTGGGCATGGAATGGATGCTCCATACTACCATTCACTAACCCTAGATTGAGCTGATGAGACTGAGAGGAGTGCAAATGTGTTGGCAATGAAGGATTAGTGGGAGAAAGAGGGAAAGAAAGCCAGTTGTTTGAATTCATGGAACCCATATATCTATTATAAGTCCAAAGCCTATACTTTGCAGCCGTCCAACAAATCAAAAATCTTCTACATAGCAACAAAAAAGACATCAAGAATAGAAATGATAGAAGAAAACTTTTTGCTAATTAAAAAGCACATAGAAACAAATTTCAGTATATAGTAACCAAAGATGATGACGATGATGATGATGATGAGGTAGTATTAAAGGTTTACCAAAGTGACTACTGTCTACTGATCTCCTTCTCTTTTCCTCTCTCTTTCTTTCTTTAAGCTTTTATGTTAGCAGAAGAATGTATTGTAGAAGAAATTAGAACATGAGAGAAGAGGAAGGAGGCTGAAGGGAGAAGAAGATGGATAGGAAGATACATTGTAGTAATTAAATTGCTTTATATTATCTCTCTGTGTCTCACACTTTAAAAGAGCGATTTTTTTTTTCCTAAGGGACCCCTTTGGCAGAGGTCATTTGAAGTGGTGTGATTGTAGAAGCAACAGTTCCCAACACATGAAAATGAACCAAGTCATGACATGAAATAATAATTGAATAATATATATTAAGTAATATATATTAAGGGACACGAGTGTGTGACTGATTAAATATATATCAGTCTTTGTAGCGAGACAAACCCACAATTCCAACTGGAAAAATCCAATCCCCACCTCTCTTAAACTTTATAATAAAGTCTAATATTTATTTCTCTTTCTATGCCCCACTTGGGTCATCGAAACTCTCGGGTCCTCGTTCTAAGCAATTCATGACTCCTCAAAGCCCAGCATTCCCACACTCTGCAAATAATCTCCTAGTCTAAAACCATTGACCACTCTACTCTACGTAAAGCTACCTCTCTCTCTCTCTCTCCTTGCTTTGATTTCAAAGGAGTAAAAGAGAAATTAGTAAATGAAGAATGAAGAGTGATGGAGAGATAGAGATGGGGTTGGGCTCTCCTAATTTCCTCATAACCAAAAATCCAATATTTTTGTAGATCCCCGTGTTCCCCTCCCCCTGCATGTGTTGTAGGAGTGTGTGTACAGACATGCAATATTAAATACCAAAAATCCGACGTATTAAATATTAAAAGTGGTAATGAGATATTGTTGAGTGAGGATTACTTGATCTTCTTCAAATATATACTAGTATATATTTCTCTATATAACACCAATTATGATACTCCATACATAGTTTTAGTTTATTAAACAATTTGTTCTTTTTATTTTTGAAAAAAAATAATAATTAAGCATATTATATATAAATAAAGAAAGATTTAATTGAAGGATTTTGTTTGGTTCCCCAAGTAGAAATGTGTTGACCACCTAATTGGTTTTCGCACCCCGTCAAAAGGTTAACATGGATTAAAATAAGATAACCCTTTATGTCCTATTCACATTACAATCCTATGGAGAAACTGTAGGAAAATAAAAAATTGTCTTCTCTTCTGTCATCCAATTTGCTAGGCCAACCCTAAACTTTTTAGGAAAAAAAATATCAGAAGGCTTTTACACAATGTGATCAAAACAAGTTCTTTATGTCAAATCCTTATATTTTGTTTTTACAAATAACAAAATCATTTCAACTTTAAAAAAAGTATCCTTGTACTCTGATCTTTAAACGGTAAGATATTTCATTGGATCAAATTCGCAAAATTTTTTTTATTAAAAATAATTTAACAACTATGTCATTAAAAAAAATAACAAATTAATAGTATTTAATATAAAAATTAATAATATGTAAAAAATATTTAAAATATTATTTAAAATTTGAATTTGATTAATGCTTACTTAAAAGTAAATATTCTGTCAAAATTTTTAATAAAAATACATACCTAAAAATATATCAACATATTTTAAGTTTTTCAAATTTTATACATTTAATTTAATAACAAAACCTTTAAATTTATTAATTTAGCTTTTTAATTTTTATTTTTATTTAAAAAATTTACCTAAAAATTTTCATCTAATTAGTCTTTCCCCTCTCCAAATATCAATAAAGTACAAGGAAAATTAAATTTTCATATTGACAAATATTGACAGAGAATCCTATTTAATATACACAATTATATCCATCCACAACTTGAAATCCATAGCAAAACCATGTTGCCTTTTTTAAGCATGGTACTATAAATTTATATATATATATATATATATATATATATAAAAGAAATCATATCTTGGGATAAAAAAAAAGGTTGCAATTGCTAGATTTACAGGTATAAATAAACAAAACTTTTGATGAATCATTAGTGAATATATTCAATTTCTATTTGTTTATATCCATCTATTAATAGACAATATTAAATAGTATTTTTATGTTTGTTTATTAAAATAATCAAATACGAACATAAGTTTATTTGGTTTGTTTATGTTCGTAAATAAATTTTTTTAAAATTCATTCGTTTAATATTCATTTGTATTCATTTAAGGTTTATTTATATTCATTCATTGTTCAATAATAATAATCACAAAAAAATTATATTTTTATCCTTTATCGTAATTCTATTTTAAAATTTGTTTATGTTTGTTTAAAGTCTGTTTATGTAAATTTGTTTTGTTTTAATTTATTTATTATTTATAAACATTTTCATTTTATATTGATAAATATGTTCATTTGATATCCATGAACAATTTCATTTAACTTAATTAAGCCAAACATAAATTGTATGTAAATATCATACCATTTAAACAAATTGAATATAAACAAATAAAATAACTTTTTTATTAAATATGAACTGAACCCAAATAATTTAAAATAAACTTACAAACCACATATATATTCGTTCGTTTATATTAATTTGTTTACACCCCTAGACAAAATTCGAATATTAGATCTATTAGATGTCACATTTCGAAAGTAATTACATGAATCAATTGAACTAAATCTAAGATTGATAACTTTTTATAATTTGTAATTGGGATTGATACATAAGAAAAATAAATATATCAATTATAAAATAATATTAATATATGTTAAAATGATATTTCAGTATGCATTCAAGTAAATAACAAAGTGTAAAGCTTGGTCACTCTAGGGCTGCAAAAAGAATATTAAGTTTATAAAGTAACAAGGTTTATTTATTTAACATTTCAATTCTTTTGTAGAACGTTTATCCATTTTTAAAATGATTAAATATAAATATCCATGCAATCCTAGTCAGATGATTCAACAATTGGCCAGTGAATCTATGCGCTAAAATTTGGAAACTGAATTATTATCAGACTTCAGAGTGTTTCAGAGTAAAGACACTTCTCAACTTAATTAATTATGCATTGCTGAAATAAGAAATAGGAAACAATTATTGAGAAATAATAATAATAATAATAACATTATTATTATTGTTATTATTATTATTATTATTATTATTATTATTAATTAAGTAGGAAAGAAACTAGAAGAATCACACCTGCCATAGTTGATGAGACGGTACCTGCCAAATTCTTGTGCATAATATTTATATGCCTGCGTTGACCGAAATGCATAACAATAAGAGAGCAGGACCCGCGTCTCTCGCTTCTTCTAATCTACCTTTTCAATATCTAAAAAAACAAAAAAATCACTTCTTCTATTGAACTAAAACCCAAATGTACTTTGAAAAGAAAAAAACTAAAAAGTAATTGAGATTTAAATATAATTGATTTATATAGTCAAATTTAACAAATGATATTTATTAAATATTTAAATGTTAATATATATAATTTTTTTCTTATCTTCAAATTATAATTTTATTTGTAAAAAAAAAATCCAAATTCAAACTACTAAAAAGTCAAGAAAAATGGCTAAAAAGTGTAAGTAAACAAATGTCAAGCTAAAAAATGAATAAAAAGAGTAAAGATAATCAGAATGGATTAGGAAACTACTTTTATATGCTATAGATAAAAAAAGCCATTAAAAAGAGAAGAAATGGTAATAAAATTATAAACATTTCCATATCTTGGAGGAAAAGAAAAGAAAAGAGACACTTCATGCAATATTAATTATGAGTAAAAACTTGGATCAACCTACCTGTTGTGATTGGTGATGAGTGGAGGAATGGAACAAAAGAAACAAAGAATCTATCTCCCCCTCAATTTCTTTGTAAATTTTTTTAATAAACTATTTTCTTGAAAAAAACAGAGAGGAGGAGATGGGGAATGGGGATCAGCCACCGCCATTTGTGGTAAATGAATTAAATGACTGAGAGTGTCACGTCGTTTCAGATATTGCGGCCAAATTCAGAGAAATGTGACCTACAAGTGTCAGTTTCCATTCATTTTCATTTATTAACTAGTATTAAACTTTTCCAAGCTTTTAATTAGAATTTCTTTGGCATTTGCGACCTTTAATTTGTTTTCCAAAAGCTTCTCTTCGAAAAAAAAAAATGTTTTTCCAAAGGTGCCAATTATATGCTTTGCATGCTTGCACAAAAAGCATTCTCTCCAAACCAAACTTTGACCACCCAGCCATGACCATTCTTTAAATAATCCTTTTTAAATTTTTATCAAGAAAAAAAATTATGAGCTGATTTGTTGTATTTTTCGCAAAGCTTGAAAATAAGTAAAAATGGCTAGAGAATGAAAGAAAACCTCAGCCACATTATAATTTGCTGTATGCTTTTTTTTTTTTTATCCTTTAATTCACGCTAACTTTATTTTTACGGTTTATTAGTTAGTTTTGGATAAATTAATCAGGATTAAGGTGAATTAATGAGGATTGATTTAGTAAGGGTGAGTACATGTTGATAATTACATATTTTTAAAAATGATGAGGTGACATGTTTTAACGATGGTCTAAAAAAACCACATTTTAAGATTATTCTACTATAGTTAAACTCAAACAAAAAGAGAAACTCATAGGTTAAAATAATTAAAAAAAAACTGAATTTTATAATTTTATTTAAATAAATTCTTATACTCTTATTACTTACACCCAAATAAGTACTCACTTTATTTAAATAAGCTTTTATAATTTTATTACACCAATAAGCACTTAACATTTAATTTGTACCCAAACAAATATTTAACTTTTAATTTATATTAAAATAAACTTTTAACATTTAATTTATATATAAATAATCTCTTAACATAAATCAATATTTTATTTGAAGTAAACAAGCTCTTAACATGCATAAATCAATATTCCGTTTAAAATAAGAGTTTATTTGAATACAAATTAAAATATAAAAATTTATTTAAAAAATAAAATAATTCAAAGATTCTTTTAATATGTTAGTGAAAAGCATATAACCATTTCAATTTTCAACCAATTACGAAGGTCCTTGAATTGATTTCATGAATTACTATACGTCCATATATAGAAAATTGATAAAAATAAGCTAATCATTTGGCCATGAGAATTTTTACAAAAAGAAAAAAGTTTTTTCTCTTTTATGTTTGCTATATATGGTCAAGTACACCAAAACTACGCCTGAGATTTCTAGTAACGTTGAATGGCTAGCTTAGCTATGGTGAAACAAAATCTATGCTAAAATGGTGTGCAAGAACTGCAAATTTATCCTATATTTTAATGATTTTTTAAAAACTAAAACTGGCGATGGAGCTGAAAGTAATAAAACAAACTTAGGATGGGGCATTGAAGCACATATAGTGAGAAACGAGGGCATTTCAGGGTGACGCGGCTCACAAGAATCCAGAAAATTTTTTTTGAGAGTTTCCAAGAGATGGTGGGAGGAATCACCGGGAAAGTGCTTGTGTCGCCTCGAAATGAACCACTGCTTTAGAAAGGAAAATGTATTTTGGGACACCCTCCTTTAATTTCTTCTTCTTTTTATATGATATGCTGTTATATTATGAATATAATTAATTTAGGGTTAGGATTTTTAGTAGGGTTAGGGTCGTTTTGTTTGGAAAAGCATCATGAATTAATCTGTGCCAAAGAAAGTAAGGTGCAAGAAGAAAAAAAAAGACAGAATATAAACATGCAACCCTGTTTTGCACTATTTGACTTTATCCCCTTGCACCATGCATGCAATTTAATATTAGTATTTCATTGTTAAACCCAAGTGGGATGGTGGTCACAATTTAGCCATTTCCGTCCTTATCCAGGGACGGATCCACATGTTTAACTAGGGTGTTTATAGATACTCCCATTTAAAGATTGGAAAATAAAAAAATTTTGAAGAAAAAAATTTTCTTTGACACCCTTAAAATTTTCCTTCGTATACTCTTTTCATCGATAAAATTAATAAATTTATTGACAAAAAAATCATGAATTCACTATGTCTCGTTCTTTTCTTTCCTTGCTTCTCTTTCTCTTTATCCTAGATAGTTGTAAAGTAGAGCAGACGCAAAGCTAAATGGGAGAACTAGCGTCGGGTAAGTCCCTTCTCCCCTTGAACTGGTTAACTAAGTTTTGGTTTATCTTTCATACTCCAATTTGTTTTGTGAAGCATCGAATCAACAATCAATAAGTCACATATACCATAATATAACAAACTTTAAATTTAACCAATGGCTAGACATACCGACAATATGTAAGAGACAGCAAATAGTCAAATACACAATAAATAAAAAAATAGTCAAATACACGATAAATAAAAAATAAGTAACATAAGTTCTCATATCATATTAAGTACTTAAATTACGATTGGCACATAGGATTAGTTGAAGGATAGGACACTAATCATCCTATCACATATTATACATTTTAAATAAAAGGATTGGATTATTGAAAGAATTAGATATCTTATGTCAATAGGATAACTCTATCTTTTAGAAAAGTGGATGATTATTTTTAATTTACATGATTAAATTTACATGTCCTATTATACATTTAAAAATTATATCAATAATTTAAATTATATGAATTTTGAAAAAAAATAATTTTGACCAATAAATAAATTATCTTATTTTAATCATTGTATACATCAAATATAAAATAATATGATATTATTTAATATAATTCTATTCATAATATTATATTATATTATCATATTATAATTTTGTGTACTAAACATGACCTTAATTCATAATATACTAGCAAATAGATTTTTTTTTTTTATAGACTTGACATTACTAATAATTGAACAAACTAAAAATTCAGTATTCTACCAATAAATTATACATATGTCAGTTGTTTAAGGATTCACAGTGGTACAGGAAAGAAGCGTTAATTATAGAGTCAGATTCTAAGGTAGTGGTAACGTGGATTTGCAACAAAGGAACCAGACCTTGGAAATTATGGAGCATTTTCGAGGAGATTGATAGCCTGAACGAAAGCATTAGAATGGTGGATTTTGTGCACACTTACAGGGAAGAAAACTGCTTTGCGGATGCATTACCAAGAATGGGGGTTGATGCAAATGAGTTAACGTTTTACCATGCTTGGTTATAATCAGTTGTGCTAAAATGTCTGGTTTGCAGGTGGCACCAGCTACTCATGCGAATTATATTAGCAGGAGTTCAAACAGCTAGATCTCAATGCTTCTGCAAAAAGTCCAGTATCTGGCTGGTGTAAACAGACGCGTTAACAAAGAATGGAATGCAGTAATATGTCATGTGATATCGCTTAGTCATATTCGATTTCCCAGCGGATGATTTGCCTCTATAATTGTGCTATAAACTGTATTAATATTTGACGTGATATAGGCGTCCTAGTTGTATTGATGTTCTGTTTTGGATGAGAGTACCCTGTTCTCATCCGAACCAAGATTTTATCTCTTAATAAAATTATTACTGGCTCAGCAAATATATATATATATATATATATATGCAAATGTTGACATATAACCAATAAATTGATGAGAAGTCTTCATATTAATATAAACTCACAACAAATCCAAATTTTTCCAATGCATGCGAGCTAATGCCAATTTTTTTTTTTTAATTTGAATAGCTAAATATAATATTCTTTACAAAGCACAATAAAAAATAGACCTGTCCACATGCTAAACTGCCTGTAATGTCCAAACCGAATCGGGTCCTAGACAAGAATTTTCAAATCCAAGTCCAACCCAATCTGCTCGTGAACTTTATTTTACTATGAAATAATTATTTCTTAATTAATTTTATTAAAATATATAATAATATTAAAATATTAATAGAAAAATATTTTTAATATTTTAATAATAAAATTTAATTAAATGGGTTTTAATGAAATATTATACTACATTTTGAGCAAGCATTTTGAAATGTTAATTAGGCATAACCTGATTCATAAACATCTCTAATAAAAAAGTAAAAAAAAAATACTAAATTTCAAGATTACAACTAGTTTTTTCTTCAAATTTACTACTTACAAATAAAACAGAAAAAATTTAATTTGTTATAGGTTACCATCACACAAAAATCAATTATTCAAGAAACCTTTTCTTTGTTAATATTAGTTTGAATTCAAATATCTTTTTGCATATATTAAATATACTGTATATGTCAACAAGAAATTTCATCTTTAGCAACAAATTTTTTTGAATTGGTTTGGATAAATCTTGCAGATACCTTTTTTTTTTCAGGATAAAAAGTGTTATGGTATAATTGTTCACTACAAATTCCATTCCACAACAAAAATATATACAACATTGTTGCAAATATTTTTTACAATACTTTCATTTGAAACACCTTATAACAATTTGTAAAACATTTTTATTGGATAAAAGGCCATTTGTTGCTGTACGTGTTGCATACTACTTTTTTAACAAAAGTGTGCATAGAAAGTGTTACAAAATCATTTTGTAACACAATTGTTTGTAGGTTGTTAGGAATCATATTTTATAGTGATAAATACATCAAATTTGCCAAAGCATAAATAGCAATTTTAAAATTAAAAAGATAATTTGTGTAACAATACAATCAATTTAAAACTGCCTTTTCCAATCTATATCATATGAGGTTGGAAGCTTCATGATACTTTTGTTGTATATATGGAGACCTATTATGCTTCTACCAAAAATAAACCTTTCCGATCCCATATCCCAGTATACCCTTCCTTTTTCATGGCGAAACCTTCAATTGCAATCTGATCAAGTTTTATTATTTGGTGTTCTCTTGAGGGAAAAATATTTATGCTGTTAAAAATGAAATAATTGTTTATTAAATTTAAATATAATTAAATATATATGAATTATATAGAATAATATTGAAATTTGAAGGGGTGCAAGACTTGCCAAATTTTGTATGCAAATCCTCAAGAGCATGCGAATATAGCAAGCGATGTTGACGAGCATAGGGATTGGCACCCATATGCATAAAGAATTAGAGATGGGACTGTGTCAATTTCAAAGCCGAATGGAGTTTATGGTGTATACCGTAAAGAATTATAAATAGACTTCATTGATGCTTTGGAAGGCCACACGTTAACGTGAATGTCAGCACTATTTTCGCTTCCAGAAACTCCAACTCTTGCAGTAGCCAAGGCAGATATGATTACGATCGATGGCTGGCTAGTTTTACATAATTTAGACACATATCGTTAATTAATTCATACATAGAAAGAAAATGTAGCTTAAGTGACTTCCGTCTTTTCCATTGCAATGTTTGAACTCAAGATCTCTAAGTTAGTTAAATAATCTCAAATTCTAATTGTTAAGAAAGATCCTTAGAGGCATTGATAAATTAGTGTGTAATCCTTGATTTGATATTTAAGGGAAAATTTTTTAAAGCAAGCATAGGATTTCAAACTATATATAGTTTAAATACCAACTCATTTTATTAGCAACAAATTACTCTATCAGAATTCAACTTTAATTTGAGTACATTGTATTTAGGTAGGTCAGACCATAATCCCATGATACGACCAAATATAAGGGCATTCATGTAGGCAGGATGTCAAAATAAATTATTTAAACCTGGTAGATATTTTGCAATGATTAATGCATTAAATTTGGAAAATAGAAGATAATTTTGATCAATGGCCAGTCAAAGGGCTGTTGGTACCAAAGTTGGAGAACTCCTAACATTGAACACCAAGTTGATGGTGTTCATTTTTAACTAAACCAACATAATTAAAGATGGTGTAGCAGCAATTTCAAAGTCTAGATTATCGACTTAATACTTCGGTTCTCCATCATCCAAACAACAGTCTCCACGACCATGTGGCCTGTTGGGGAAGCCACACCATCAAGCTATATATAAATTCTATACTTGGCTTTGCATCAAGCAGCATTACAAAAATTATAACAATGTCCGAAGTTAAAATCAAGGGAAAAAACTTGAGACTTCATTCTAAAGGTTTTAGATTTGAATTTTGAAAATCAAGAGAGTACATTTATAGAATGAGAAAATCATATTTCTATTATTATTATTTTTTTTTACAAAAAATTCATAACCCAAAGATCAAAGAAGTATTGTGATTTAAATTTCAAATCTTGAATGTTATTTGTTATCATGGACTAATTAAATTAAACTCCATATTCACATTTTTCTTTGTATAACTTATAATACTCATTCAATTCTCTGCCAGTACAAAAAAGTATCAAATTGTGTCTAAAATTACTAGGAATAACAAATTTTTTAGCACTTTAATTTCAGTAATGAGACTTTGATGTTATAAAATTTCTTGGTATAATTGAGAATCCCGTGGAAGTAATGAGAACTTCCAGCTTCTATACATCAAAGACAGATGATAATCTCTCGGTTAAACTGACTGGATATATATTAATTACTAAAGGTCATGTGCATGGCATTGTCTTGTTTTAGAAAACCAAGATGCTTAAAAAATTACCATAGTTAAAATAAGCAAATATGATTTGAGAATGATCCTCAGTTATAATATAGTAATATCCTAGATTGGAGGGAGTAAGAAATTTTTTTCATTATAAAATATGGTTTCTTTCATTGATCGATTCAATACAATTTTCGCTCTCTCCTTAAATGTTTAAGAATCAAAACATGGATCCATTTAAAAAAAAAAAAAATCAACATTGATGATTTCGTAACAGTTTTGAGACCGTTAAATGGAAAAAAATTTTTAAATTGAGAAAAATGAAAGAGTCATCATTAACTTTTTTAGAGTACGATTGGCCACCCTAAAGTATATCTTTTAAATCAACTATAAAAATAGATTTAAAATTTATTAAAAAGATAAATTTCAGTCTATGAAAATAAATTTTGAGTTTGGGAGTTAGTTAAACGTGGGAAATGATTAGTGTCACAGGTCGAGACTCAACCTCTAGGCCTGTGCAGATCTAAGACCTGGGTACACACTCATCTGACATCCCAGATCAGCCTAACTGTCACGGTTCATACCTTTATGAGATATTATTTGTTCTAACCCCTTTGGCCTCATGGTTTTGTCTTACAAAAGGATCTTCATAATGAAGAGATGGTGTGAACCCTTTTATACTCTAATGACCTCCCTTTTATGTCCAATGTGGGATTGGAGTACCCTATTTACTTCCCCTTGGAGTGCTTGGCATGACATTCTCCCCCACCCAACCTCGTGACACCCTCGTCACGAAAGATGGCCACACTGTCTACCTCCATCAAGGCACTTAGCATGGGTTGAATGGTCCAAGGCCTACTCTGATACCACTTTCACAGGCCGAGACTCAACCTCTAGGCTCATGTAGCTCTAAGATTCGAGCATGTACTCATCTAGCATCCTAAATCAGCCTAACTATCATGGCTCACACATTTGTGAGGTATTGTCCACTTTGGCCCCTCTAACCTCATGGTTTTATCATACAAAAGGCGTCTTACAAAAAAAAGATGGTGTGAACCCTTTTATACCCTAGTAACCCCCTTTCATGTCTGATGTGGGATTGGAGCACCCTATCTACTCCCCTTTGGAGTGCTTGCCATGACATTAGCACCCTCACAATGCTCATAAATTGGTACCAATTAATCATGTGTTGTTTTCGATGTTAAATGAAATGATTTCGATTTGAAATTTAATACTAATTCCCTTCATTTAAAACAATAAATTTTTGCTAAAACTTTTTATTTAGGAATATTAAGGAAATTTTTAAGTTAAAGAATTATTTTAAAATTCTCCAACATCTAGGCAGAATTTAAAGTAACTCTTTTCGCTTAAGATTTAATGAAATATTCTTTAAAATGAAAATAACACTCTTTGTAAAAGATAATTGTTGGTGACTCTCTAGCATCTAGGCAGAGTACCAAGAATTATTTCTTTTGGAATGTTATTTTTGTTTTATTTTATAACAATTTTAAAATATGTATTTCTCTTTTTTTAAATAAAAATTATATGAAAAAGTAAACGATGATATTATCGAGTAGCAAATAAAAATTAGAGACTGAGAAATGCAAAATGAGTGCCAACAATAACATGATGACGTATGTATGTAAAGTGATTAAATGCAATTTAAAAATTAGATTCTTAAATATAATGAGACCACCTTGACTCTCTAACATTTAGGAAGAGCTTAGGTATGACTATTTATATTCAAGATCCCGCTTTATGCATATATATTTTTTATTCCATTATTATGGTGGGTTAAGGACTTATACGAAAAACTTAATGAAACAAAGTTTCTTAAATATCTCATCGTCTAGGTGGCATTCAAGAACAAATTATTTCAAGTGTGATTTTTACACATATGCTTAGGATTTTGAAATGGTCTTTGTTAAAGCTTAGGCCAAAGTTTTAAAATTTGAATGATTTTTTTGGTGATGATTCAAGGTTGCATGCCAAATTTGGTGTTTAGGTTAAATTTAAGGTATTGATCAATTTTTTCAAGATTTAGGATCCCATTTTAGGGTTTTAAGATTAGGGTTTCGAGATTTTAGAGTTTTGGATTTTAGGGTTTTGGTTTCAGTTTTAAGGGTTTTAAGGTTTAGAGTGTTTTAGTTTGGATTTTAGGGTTGGAAAATCTTAAGGTTTAAAGGGTTTAGGGTTTTAGTTTTAGGGTTTAGAGGGTTTGGGGTTTCAATTTTAGGGTTGAGGCTTACGATTTTAATTTTATGGTTTAGAGAGTTTAGGATTTTGATTTTAGGGTTTAAGGTTTAAGGTTTAGGGTTTAAGGTTTCGATTTTAGGGTTTAAAGGATTTAAGGTTTTAGTTTTAAGGTTTGGAGGGTTTAGGATTTTGATTTTTTTATTTAAGGTTTAGGGTTTTGATTTTAGGGTTTGGGGTTTAGGGTTTTGATTTTATGTTTTAAAAGGTTTTAAGGTTTAAAGAAAGTACAAACATCTCTAAAAATTCTTAATATCTAGGCGAATTTTCGAAGCAAGTTCAATTTTTATAATTTTAAAAAATTAATTAAAAATTTTCATATATTTTCTTTTTATAACAATTTATTATTAATAATTTTATTAATTTATTTATTGGCTTTTTTATAATTTTCCAATATCTAGGTAAAATTATCATTATTTAAAACATGATTATATTCCCTCCAATATCTAAGCAGGAAAAATTGTCTTATTACTAGTTTATTTCATAATCAATTTATATATTATTATTATTATTATTATTTTATAAGATTTATTTTAAAATTAGCAAAACTATAAAAAATTTTAACTATATACTCATTATTTATTTATTTTGTTTTATTAATTATTATTATAAAACAACAAAAATTTATTCTACCAAATTTAAACATTTTAATATGCATAAATAATAATAATAATAATAAATTTTAAAATAACAAGTATAATACTAAAAAAATTCAAAAAAAATCCTGAAACCAGACTAATCAACGATCCAATTCAAGCTTCTAGCTGGTTCACCCGATCCGAGTGGGTTTTATGGTGGTCTGGGGTGGTTCACAGGGTTCTGGCCGATTCGAAACCAATTTACTAGCGATTCGTCCGGATCGATCTAGGATAGGGTGTTGAGGTTGGTAATTGGGTTGGGTGCACGAACCTCGGGTTGGATTGTCGGGTTAACGTGTGAATTTTGGGGCTTAAAACAAAGTCGTTTTCAGTGCTTTGCCCAAACAACATCATTTTAAGTTTCAGCCTTCTATAAAAACCAAAAAAAAAATTTCTCTGATTTTTCTCTTTTCTCTCTCTCTACCTTTCTCTCTTTCTGAGAGCTTCTATCTCTATGCCGATCAGTCGGTGGCTATCCGCCACATCGACCGTTGTTGTCGATTATTGAAAAAATCTTAAAATGTCCAAAAAACTCCTTTCGATCTTCTGAGCTCAAACTCACCCTTCTTTTTGTAGGAAATAGCCTCTATTGGCGTAGATCGAGATTTGAAGCTTTAGTGTTCTTTTTTTAAAAAACTAGAACTGATGATTTCTTTATTATTTTTACAAGTAACTCACACTGATGGTTCCTCCATATGGGGAAAACTATGATGT
This sequence comes from Durio zibethinus, assembly GCF_047325235.1. NCBI lineage: Eukaryota > Viridiplantae > Streptophyta > Magnoliopsida > Malvales > Malvaceae > Durio > Durio zibethinus. The sequence continues at coordinate 6,646,569 of NC_143174.1, read as the reverse complement.
TTTGTTGCTTCTTCTTATTTTTTCTTATTTTTTTATTTTTGGCAGGCTTTTTTTTGTTTTTTTTTTTTTTGTTTGATGGATGTTTGTGGGACTATAAGTGTGGTTTCCAAGTTTTAAGGCTGGACAAAGAAGGATGCTGAAGAATTGAAGGCTTGGGCATATAGATAAAAAGGTCTAAAATTGGGGCTAGCTAGTATTGGGGTGGTGCGCGAGTGAGGTACAAGAACAATACGTGGTCTCTAGGGCTTTGAGAGCTCTCTAGGTATGGGTGTTCAAGCCAAAGGTCTTAATGTCTAGATTTTGGGTTGGCTTTAAGCATTGATGGCTGTATGGATTTGTATAGGGCTTGAATGGGTGAAGGTTGGACATTGGGTATGAAGGTGTAGGGTGCTGGGGGTGAGAGGGATTAGTGCTTGGGGGTCTTTTCTAGCCAAGAGTGGGGTTTTTTTTAGAGCTCTACCTTCTGTGTTGATGCTAGGGTGTTTTTTGTAAAGAAAATGGGTGCTCAAAGCGTAGGTTTGATGTTGAGGGCAAGGGAGTGGGCATTTCAGTGAGTTGCAGGAAGTGCAGAGGAGTGGGTGCATAGGGTATAACAAGGGTGGGTGGTGCTAGTGGTGCCATGCACAGCACCAAGCACTAGCCCCCTGCCTCTTTTTTATTTTTGTTTTTTGTTTTCCTTTTTTTTAATTAATTAATTATTTATTATAATAATAATTATTTAATATTATTGTATTTTAATATTAAAAAAAACAATGGGCTGGCTTAGGTAAAAAAAATGGAATTGGACACTAACCCAAATGGATTAAAATTGAGCATCGACCCATGAATCCAATAAAATCCGAATGAATTTAAAGCTAAGGTTCGATTTAGAGAACTCAAAAAATCTAGATAAAATTTAGTGTCTAGAGCTGCCTCTCTTTGTGCATTGTTGAGAATCAGGAATAGGGCAAAGACAAAAACATTAATTTTGTTAGAAATAACGATTTAGAACTTTTCAAAATTTTTTTGTATTTTTTGTGTTTTTTATATTTTTTTTGGATTTTTGGATTTTTTGGATTTTTTTTTTAGAATTTTCGTTCAAAAACAAATTTAAAAACTTTTTTAAACAAAAACTCAAAGTCATTCAAAAATAAAACAAAAGATCATGCCTAGATTTTAAATCTTGAAACTAAAACGGATTCAGCTCTAAAGACTTATGAATCCTGCTTGGAAGACTTAGAGATTACGCTTGGAGGTTTTACAAATCTCAAAACTAAAACAGATTCAACTTGGAAAACTTACGAATCTTGCCTGGCGGTCTTACAAATCATGTTCGAATGTCTTACAAATCTCAACATCTTTGAGTGCTCCTCATATCAGAGGTATTGGCATTTTGAAAATTTAAAATCTTTTGCCTAAAAGTCTTATAGATTATGCTCGAAGGTCTTAAAAATTATGCCTAAAGATTTTAAGGATTTCAAAATCTTTGAATGCTCCTCATACATTAGAGGCATTAAAAATTTTAAAATTTAAAATATTTTGCCCGGAGGTCTTACAAATTATGCTTAAAAGTCTTAAAAATTATGTCCAGAGGTATTAGAGATTATGCTCAAAGGTCTTAAGGAGTTTAGAATCTTTGAATGCTCCTCATACATTAGAGGCATTGAAACATTAAAAATTTAAAATGTTTTATCTGAAGGTTTTAAAGATTTCAAAATCTTTGAATCCTCCTCATACATTAGAGGCATTGAAATTTTAAAAATTTAAAATATTTTGTTCAAAGGTCTTAAAGATTGTGTTTGGATGCCAGTTTAATTGGACTTAAATCTTATGTTGTATTAAGTCTCTTCTTCTTATTTTTTCAACAATCCCTTTGCTTTTTACAAATAATTCTTCTTTTAACTTTTTAAACCTTTTTGATATTTTGATCTCTTGTCAAATTTTTTTCTCATATTTTCATGATAGACTTATTTCTCCCTTTTTGCCCCTTCAATACAAATGACTTTTTCTTAACACAAATACCAATGTTCATTTCATGTATATGCCCTTAAAAATACTTTTACTATAATGCAAATATCATGATGCGAATGCAAATGTCTTTCTTATAATGCAAATGTGAATGCCTTGATTATGATGTAAATGTGAATATCTTTTCTATGATGTAGATGCAAATACAAATGTCTTTCTTTTGATGTACATGCAAATGGTGTATGCAAGTGATACAAGTGCAAATGTTACTTTCATGATGCATAGACAAGTGATGCAACTACAAATGTCTTTTTTTTTTTGTTTTTTCGCTTGCAAGTCAAATATCTTTCTCATGATGCAAGTGATGCAAATGTGAAGACTCTTTTTGCTTCTATTTTTTTTGAAAGATTTTTGTTCAAATTTTTAATGTTTACTTTTCACAAAAAAATAATCTCAGTATTATGTAAAAAATGCTTAAATGATCTCTGACCCTTTCAAAAATGATCACAAAATTGCCTTACATCAAGTATCTTCGCAATCAATGAAAAAAATTAAAACTTATGACTTTCGAATCTCTTAGAAATTGTTGATTACTATTTGGAATGCTTATGGATAGAAGGTAATTGGCAATTCAATTCTTTTCACTGATAGGCATATCTCATAAAAGCTCGATGAGGGTTGCAAAGATTTCTCTTGGACTCATAAAAGAGATAACTTTCTTAAACACTTTTCTTTTATTAAAAATGTGATACTTCAATGTGTGTCAAAATTACCCATTACTTTTTGAACAAGATTTGAGAAGTGAAAAAGGCTGGTTTTCTTTGTTTTTTTTTTTCTTTTTGATGAAATGCAAAGTCTTTAATAAGTACTAACTCTTTAAAAGGTTTTGCATCGAGATTTTTTTATTTTGGATAGAACCTTTGAACTTTAAAATTTTTTTGGGGCTTGAAAAGTGACTTTAGCTCTAAACTGACCTTTTGGGTTTCCATATTAGAACTATATTTTTTAACAATAAAAAACTTAATGAAATTTTGCCAAATACCAACAAGTATACACAAATTTTCAAGGATATAGCTCTTCAATTTAAGTGTTCTCATTTAATCATAATAGACTTTTCAAAGTGTGTAATATAGGCAAAGGTTTAGGGTTCTAAAAAAATGGATAAATAGGCTCAAAATATGTTATTCAGGGTAATTAGACCAAGGATCTTGAGATGAATTCTGTAGCTTTCTTTTTTTTTTTTGAAACATTTGGCTTTATTTTTTTTTACCCCAAATTCTCATTTTCTAAGTACATGTCTTCTCTTACTATTTTTTTTTTTTGTTATTCTAATTGAAGTTTTAGATTCTTATCCCCAAGGGGCATGTTTTTCTTTCTTTGCTCTTCCTTGGAAACACCTAACTTCATCTTTAACTATTCACTTTCTTAAACTCTTAGGATTTCAATTGAAGCCTTATTCACTTTTTGCCTCAGACTCACATCTCTGAAGGGCATATTTGATAATCGAACACTTTTTTTGAAGCTGATCTCTTAAAGGTATCCTTACTTTGCCCCTAATATAATAGACGATCCTTGGTCGGCATTTGTTTTGGAACAAAATTTTAACAAGTTCAAATGGGTAACAAGCAAATAATTTTTTTGTATGAGAAGGATAGAGAAAGATGGTCATTCATCATTTCAAACATGATCACTTAGTTAGAAGAGAAAATTCTTTAAGAATGAGATAAAAGGCATTTTTTGTTTTTATTTTTTTGTGATGCCCCATCTTATTTTTCATTCAAGGTTCTTATGATGATAAAAATCAAGTTGTATGGGATTGATCACACAGTTCAGAAAAGCTTTTTGGGCTCCAAATTGTTTAGCATTTTCATGGTGAAAGGAAGAGAAAAGGTATAAATATATAAAATAAATTGTCTTAGGCGAAAAGAAATTTTGCTTTTTTTAGTCCATGTACTTTAAAACGTGAAACATAGGTTACTTAAGAGAAAAAGTTTAGGCATGTTTCATCTTTATGGTCATACAAAAATTTTGACACATTGAATTACCAAAAGTATCTTACCTGATTTTTTAAAATTAACCTCTTTTGTTCACTGCCCAATAAAAGATTATCAACCTTTTATGTCACATTTCAAACTCACATTCCCTAAAGGGTTATGATTGATGATTTAAATCATTTGAGTGATTAGGGATATGAAAGTATTCGAAAATGTGTGAAGGTATTTGATAAGTTTTTTCCTAATAGTAATCACCATTTCTTTTAAGAGTCCTTATATCTTTAAAAAGAAAACTTTTTCTTTTTTTTTTTTTTTGTTTTTGAATATTTTTTTAAAATTACTTATGTGGGACTTCTTATTCAAATAAATGCATAAAAAAAAATTTAATAAAAAAAAAAATCCAAAGCGTTCAATTCTTCCAAAATAAGTTAATAACTCTTAAGGACGCCATGCACATTTCATACATAAACAGTGAATAGATTCAAAAGAAAATCATCTTATCTTGATTTTTTAACATTAGAGACCTTTTTTTACATTTCAATTCCTCACATTTTGCAATTGGATAGAGTTAACCTTGTTGTTTTATCATTTCTAGAGTCAGAATACCACTCTCAATAAAATCTTCAATCTTTTCTTTCAGCTGTTTGCATTTTTCAATTGAGTGACCAGTTACCCCTATATGATAATCACACTTGTCATTGGGATCATAACTCTTTGTCAATGGATTTGTTTTTGTTTTTGGAGGCATAGGAGTGAGATATCGACCTTCTATTAGTAAAGGCAAAAGATGAGAAATACAAATTGACAATTTCTTTAGATCATTCCTTGGTCTATTTCAGTTCTTTGTTGGTTGGATGGTAGGTTCAAGTATAGGGACAAAATCATGAATGGTCATATAAGGATAGGGACTTACTGGAGACTTAGATATTGGCTTAGTTGGTAAAGATATAAATTTTGAGAGATATTGCTTATGATAGAGAAATGAGGTTAATGAAAAGGATAAAAACTACATAGGACGAAGTTCTTGGGTATATGCCCCTCAGGTGTGACTACTTGCATCTTCCCTTCATTTTTTTCTATGTATTTCCCTTTTCAACATCGATTGCATCATTAGCTTAATCTTGCCATTCTTAACTGTATTTTTTATCATTTCCTCAATAATCACTATTTCAGCAAAGTTTTTAGAGATATTTCCAATCATTCTTTCGTAATAGGGAGTAATCAAGGAATTGACATATAGAATAGGGATTTTTTTCTCTGATAGAGGTAGTTGTACTTGAGTTGCCACGTCTCTCTATCTATATGCATATTCCTTGAAAGTTTTGGTAGCCCTTTTTTTCATATTCTATAAGGACAACCTATTTGGTGTCATGTCTTTAACATACTTGTATTGTGCTAGGAAGGCCCTAGCCAAATCATTCCAAGGGTAAATTTTACTTCAGTTTGGCTAGGCATACCATATTATTGTAGACCTAGTGAGACTATCTTAAAGCAATGGATCAACAACTTATCATCATGAGTATGGCTTATCATCTTTTGACAGTACATGATGATATGTGTTGAAGGGTATTTCATTCCATCATACTTCTCAAAATCTGGAGCTTTAAACTTTGACGAAATGACAAGATCAAGCACTAGACTAAGTTTATTGGCATCAACATTTTCATATATATCATGGCCTTCAATTGCCTTTAATCTCTTTTCTAATAGGTCATACTTGTCTTTCATCACTATATCTCTTAATGGAACTAGTACCCTTTTTAATTTCTTTAATTTTTTAAGGTCATCCACATTAGGCACAACAATGAAGTTATAAGGAATAAGCCCAAAATTGACATTAATCTAAATTAAGGGTAACTCGATAGAAGTGCCTGTATAAGGTTGATAAGTTATTGGAGGTGCTTACGATATATGGGGGTCTTAAACATATGTGAACTTAGATGGATATAATGGTGCTTCAACAATTGTTTCTTCTTTTGCCCTATGTGTTTCAAAAATTCTAATAACAGTTTAAATACTATAAGTATATAGATTTAATTGATCTTGTTTCTTATGATGTACTATAATTGAATCTTTTATTAATTATCAAAAGTCAGAAATGCATGATATGAATTCTATGATCAAAAATATCTTTTTGCTTCAAAGGTTTAACGAAAGTATATTTACAATCACCATTCATTGTCCTTAGCTGGCATGAAAAACAATGAATTCAAATAGATGATGCATGATATGCAAGTCAAATTTTATTAGTGCTATTAAGGGAAAACTTGAGTTCCATCCTATATTCAAGCTGGGTTACCTAAACACATTCTTCCACCTTAAAAGTTTGATGAAAATATATTTACAACCATCATTCTTTTTTACAAACTCCTTTAGACATACAATTATTAAAAGCGAACAAATGCATCAATTCATAAAAACTTCAAGTCAAAAGAAGTTTTCATTCAAGTCAAAAGTTTCAAGTTTACACATCATGAACCATTTTAGGGCTAGGGCCAAAAAGTGCTAAACCTACTTTTACTCCCCCTTGTCTTGCCTAAGAAAGCCAAAGTGGTTGACTATGATTACTGGTAAGGATAACCCTTTGTTTTAAGGCTTCTTCTTTTCATTCATCATTTTGGCTAGTTTGATTACCACCTATAGCACTATTTACTATCTCAACATGGATCAATGAAAGATTCTTATAAATAACTGGCTTTATTCGACATTAAAACCTAAATATCTAACTTTTATTAGTTTTTGTACCCTATGTTTTAAAGTCGTGCAGTCTTCCAAAGAATGGCTCGTGACATCAAGATGGTATTCACATCGAGCATAAGGTCATACTATTTGAGAAAATATGGTTTGTGAGGTTCAAAAGGGACAAGGGTAATGAGGTAATTTTTTAAGAGCAGTGGGTATAACTTTATGTAGGACATGGGTATTGGATCGATAAGAATTTTTCTTTTGGTGTTGCGAAAGTTTTTTTGTTCTATGGTTGGTTTGCTTTGCTAAAAAAATGATGGTATAGTTGGTCTTAAGATTCTAGGTCAAAATTTGAGTTTAGAGAGTGGTGATGGGATAGCACCCTAAACAAGTGGTTAGGAAATGTGAGGTGATGGGCATGACTTCAAGTGTGGAATTCTCAAAGGTTGCACGAAGTTTAAGGGAGGAATCTTAGGTGCTTGGAAAGGATGTTGAACGTAGTCATAAAAACTTAACTGTGGGTTTGGGCTCAAGATAATTGGTAATGGTTGTTTGAAGCAAGGTGACTCTAGCTTGGAAATCAGATCTGAGCATAGTCATTTGTGTGGCTAGTTCACCCATTCCTCTCTTAAGCTCGCCCAAACTTTGGTCACTGTTCGAGTCACCCAATGTTTAATATGCTCAGGAAAAGTGCTGGAACTAACAAGAGCCAATTAATCTTGATTTAATGGAATCGGAAGTGACAACAATCCTTGAGGAGCAACAAACTTAGCCCCACCACTACCTTTAACCATTTCTATCAATTGAGCCATCTATTGTTTCATCTTCCAAAGCTCAAGCTAAAATTCCTCTTGATTAAACTCCAATGCACTAATTCTTGCTTTCAATTGATGTCTCATTTTCAGTTTCTTATACCCATTAATAAAAATATTATTTCAAGGGTTTAATACCAACAATGCTTATGCTATTATTCTTGTCGAATGAATGACACAATTCCTAATTTGCATGTGATATGTCTATGAATGCTTGAATATGATAATGATGCAAAGATATATACAAAAATGGAATAGCCCAAAAATATACAAACTAACCTAATGATGAATGGAATGACTAAATTCCAAAAGGAAAACAAACTTCTTACCTATCCTAAATCTTTTTTTTTTTTGCTCTTTTTGCCTTTTTCTTTTTTTTTCATCTCTTTTTTTTTTCTATCCTAACTTAATTTACACTGTCATTACCCTTAAACACAAACTGTACCGAAGTGTCCTACCTATCCTAATTTGGGTAATTTTTATGAAAGAAAAATGGCATGGCTTTGGACTTCTAAATAATTTTTACAAAAGGTCAACACCACTAATGGCCTCATGAGAACTCTTTTCTTTATTTTTTTTGCTTTTTTTCTTTTTTTGCTTTTTTTTTCATTTTTTTTTTCTTGTCGATGACTAACCTAAAACAAATATCACCTCTTAACATATAATGCCTATGTAATGTAAGCAACATAATCAAATAATATATATAAAAATAAAATGACTCAATAATTTAAAACAAACAAGTAATAGAAACAATATAACAACCATATAATGTATATAATGTTCTATCTTTTGGTAATTTTATAAAAAGGTGGCATGGCTTTACCCTAAGCAGGTTTCTTATGGCTCTTAATATGTCGGGGTTGGGATTTATTTATCTAAGGTTCCTAGACTATTCCTCACATCATCATCCATTATAAACTAGTAAAGCTCTCCAATCCTCACCCATTGTAGATTACTAACGAAAAAGGTTCAATCTGAGTAGAAGCATTTCACTAGCAAATACGGAGGTTATCACCTCACGAGAGCGTAGTTACTTCACTTCCTCTTAAAAAACACAGATCGGGTTCTAAAGCTCATACGAATAAGTTCATATGCTAAAGTGTGCAAAGTGACATATTAATCAAAATATCATAAGCACAAAATCAAAACAAAATAATAACTAACATAAAATTTATTTTATTTATTAACCTATATTTATGTTTTTTGAAAAATTGAAATAAAAGGGATTAAATTAAATACCAAATAAAACCAATTAAATCCAATAATTATTAATAGCGCAAAATTAAAATTTTTGGCCTGACTCTCAAAAATCCCTAATGGAGTCACTAAGTTATCGTAATGGTTTTGGGACCATTAAATGAAAAGAATTTTAAAATCAAGAAAAATGGGAAGAGTCACCACCAATCTTTTTTAGGGTGCGATTGGCCACCCAAAACTTTATCTTTTAAATAAACTATAAAAAATGGGTTTAGGTTATTAAAAAGATAAATTTCAATCTACGAAAATAGATTTTGTGTTCGAAGTCGATTACGTATGGGAAAATATTTGCACCCCCACAACGCCCATAAATTGGTACCAATTAATCATGCACTACTTTTGCTATTGGATGAAATGGTTTTGATTTGAAATTTAATACTAATTCCCTTCATTTAAAAAAAAATTTGCTAAAACTCTTTATTTAGGAATATTGAGGAAAATTTTAAGTTAAAGAATTATCATAAAATTCTCCAACATCTAGGCAAAATTTAAAGTAACTCTTTTTGCTTTAGATTTAATACAATATTTCTTAAAATGAAAATAACACTCTTTGTAGAAGATAATTATTAGTGACTCTTCAACATTTAGGCAGAGTACCAAGAATTATTTCCTTCGAAATATTATTTTTGTTTTATTTATAACAATTTTAAAATACGTATTTCCCTTTTTTGTAGAAAAAAACATTTTATATGAGAATGTAAATGATGATATTAATGGGTAGCAAATAAAAATTAAAGATAGAGAAATGCAAAACAAGTGCCAACAATAACATGATGACGTATGTACACAAAGAGATGTTATACAAGGTGACGAAATGCAATTTAAAAATTGAATTCTTAAATATAATGAGATCACCTTCACTTTTCAATATCTAGGTAGAGCTTAGGTGAGACTATTTATATTCAAAATCCTGTTTTATACATATATATTTTTTATTCCATTATTATAGAGGGTTAAGGACCCGTATGAAAAACCTAATGAAATAAAATTTTTAAATACCCCATTGTCTAGGTGGCATTCAAGAACAAATTATTTCAAGTGTGATTTTCACACGTATACTTAGGATTTTGAAATGATCTTGGTTAAAGCTTAGTTCGAGGTTTTAAAATTTGAATGATTTTTTTGGTGATGATTCAGGGTTGCCAGCCAAATTTGGGGTTTAGGTTAAATTTAAGGTCTTGATCGATTCTTTCAAGATTTAGGATCTCATTTTATGGTTTTAAGATTAAGGTTTCAAGATTTTGGAGTTTTGAATTTTAGAGTTTTGGTTTGAGTTTTAAGAGTTTAAGGGTTTGGTTTTAGGGTTTAGAGAGTTTTAAGGTTTGAAAGATTTTAAGGTTTAAAGGGTTTAAGGTTTTAGTTTTAGGGTTTAGAGGGTTTAGGATTTTGATTTTAAGGTTTGGGGTTTATGATTTTAATTTTAGGGTTTGAAGAGTTTGGGGTTTCAATTTTAGGGTTTAAGGTTTAAGATTTTGATTCTAAGGTTTGGGGTTTAGGGTTTTGATTTTAAGGTTTAAAAGGTTTAGGGTTTTAGTTTTAAAGTTTAGAGGGTTTAGAGTTTTGATTTTAGGGTTTAAGGTTTAGGGTTTTGATTTTAGGGTTTGGGATTTAGGGTTTTGCTTTTATGTTTTAAAAGGTTTTAGGGTTTAAAAAAAACGCGAATATCTTTAAAAATACCTAACATCTAGGTGGATTTTAGAAGCAAGTTTAGTTTTTATAATTTTCAAAAATTAATTAAAATTTTTCTTACATTTTCTTTTTATAACAATTTATTTTTTTTTTATAATTCTCCAGTATCTAGGAAGAATTATCATTATTTAAAACATGAATATATTCCTTCCAACATCTAGGTAGGGAAAACTTTTTTTATTATTAGTTTATTTTATAATCATTTTAGATATATTTTATTATTATCATTATTTTATAAGATTTATTTTAAAATTAGCATAATTATAAAAACTTTTGACTATATACTCATTATTTATTTATTTTGTCTTTATTAATTATTATTATAAAACAACAAAAATTTATTCTAGCAAATTTAAAGCATTTTAATATGCATAAATAATAATAATAAAATTTAAAATAGCAAAAATAATATTTAAAAAATTTAAAAAAATAAAAAAAATTTACCTAAACTGGATTGGTTAATAGTCTAATCAAAGCTTCTGGCTAGTTCACTCGATCCAAGTAGGTTTCATGGTGATATGGGGCAATTTATGAGGTTTTGGCTTATTCAAAACCGGTTCATTGGCAGTTTGTCTAGACTGGTCTAGGATAGGGCGCTGAGGCTGGTGATTGGGTCAAGTGCATGGACCCCAAGTTGAATGCGCGGACCTTCGGTCGCGTCACTAGGTCAACGTACGGATCTTCAAGCTAAAACAATGTCGTTTTGACCCTTTCCCCAAACGACGTTGTTTTAAGTTTCAACCTCTCATAAAAACTAAAATTTTTTTCTCACTTTTCTCTTATTTCTCTCTTTACCTTTTTCCCTCTTTGAGAGGTTCTCTCTTTAAGCTGATTGGCTAGTGGCCATCTGCTGCTTCGACTGCTGTCATCGATCGTTAAAAATTTTCAAAATGCTTTGAAAAACTCCTTTTGATCTTTTGGACTCAAATCTACCCTTCTTTTACGAGAAACAACTCTAATTGGCATAAATTGGGGTTTGAAGTTTTGATGTTTTTTTTTAAACCAAAACTGATGATTTTTTTTTATTTTTACAAGTAACTCAGTACCGATGGTTCCTTCTTACGAGGAGAACTATGATGTTTTGTTTCTTCTTCTTTTTTTTTTGTTTCTAGCAGGTGATTTTTTTGTTTTGGGTTTTTTTTTGTGTTTGATAGATGTTTGTGGGACTATGAATGTGGTTTCCAAGTTCTAACACTAGGTGGAAAAGGATGCTAAGGGATTGGAGGCTTAGAAGCATGGATGAATGGGTCTGAAATCGAGATTCACTATTGTTAGGGTGATGCGCGAGTGGGGTGCTAGAACATGGTGTGGTCTCTAGGGCTTTGAAGGCTCTCTGGGTGCGAATGTTCAGGCCAAAGGCTTTGGTGTCTAAATTTTAGGTTGGCTTCAGGCATTGATGGCTATGTGGGTTTGTATAGGGCTTGAGTGGGTGTTGTTGGTTGGTCTCACACGGATGAAAGCTAGGCACTAGGTATAAAGGTGCAGGTTGCTGGGGGTGCGAGGGATCGGTGCCTAGAGGTCATCTTTTAGTCGAGAATGGGGTTTTTTTTAGAGCTTTACTTTCTGTGTTGGTGATAGGGTTTTTTTGTTAAGAAAATGGGTGTTCAAAAGGTAGGTTTAATGGTTAAGGTAGAGGAGTGGGCACTACAATGAAATTATGGCACTCTTGCAAAACTTCCCTGCAGAGCTTCCCATGTTATGGCACAAATAGCCTATTGCCCTTGGTGTATAACAAGTCATCTTGCAACCAAAATCACCTAGTCTTACCTTATTTGGCATACTCGATGAGAGCCTTGGCTGTAAGATCATGCGCAAGCCCCTCTCGATGTGTGGCACCAAAGGCCCCTCTGGTTGGCTAATGGCAGCAAGGTTCGCCTTCCTACTCAGGGCGTCACCATTATGTTTGCCTGTCCTGGCTTGTACTCCAACTTGTAATCAAATTTTGCAAGATTTGGGGGATAGCTTCTTCTGCATCTGAAAGTAGCTAGTTGCCACATTGTTCGTTCTAACCACGAACCTCGACCTAATAGGTAATGCTGCTAAGGGCGTAGGCAATTCACCACTGTTGCCATCTCTTTCTCATAGATCGTGTACCTATTTCGATCTTATTGAGCTTTCGGCTCTCAAACATAACCGAATGGTTCTCCTACATCAACACTCCCCTTATCGCAAAGTCTGATACGTCTATATGCACCTCATACAACTCAACGTAGCCAGTGTTAATTAACTGCCTGAGCTATTTCCCCAACTCTTCTAACTCTGAGGATGACATTCTATAAGGGGCCATGGCTGGTGGCTTGGCCTCGAGCACCAGCTCGCTCTTGTGGTCCATTTCTTTTTTTGGTGGTAACTTGCTAGGCAGCTGTGCAACCATCACATCACTAAAGTTTTTCAGCACCTCTAGCACCTTTAAGGGGGTATCGATCTCCTTCTCCCTTGGTTTCTCATACTTTAGGGCAACCAGAAAGGTATCTTCATTCTTGCTCACCGCCTTAGCAAACTGAATGGCCAACAGCACCTTGGTTCCAATCCCGGACCCTCGCCTCAATGGTACAAGTGATTAGCACCATTCATCCAGAATACAAATACAATTGGCAAAAGGCACAAAGAAGGCATTAATCTGAATAAGGAAATCTAAACCAATCACAAACTTAATTATTTATTTATTATAATAATAATTATTTAATATTATTGTATTTTTAATATTAAAAAAATAGTGGGCTAACTTAGGCAAAAAAAAAAAGAATTGGACATTAACACAAATAGATTAAAATCGAGCTTCAGCCCACGAATCCGATAAAGCTCGAACAAATTTAAAATGAAGGTTTGATTTGAAAAACCTGAAAAATCCGGATAAAATTTGGTATGTACAAATAAAAGTATATATAGGACTATCCAATCAATTATCACAACTTAAAAATTAATTAGGTGACAATTGAGAATGAAATTTTGGTAACTTAAATTGAAGTAAATAAAAGCTTCATGACTTAAATGCACATTTTTACTTTGATGACCAAATATATATGTTCTCACTACAAGAAAATGAATAATAAAGATGATTTTTTTTCTTTCGTTTTTTTTTTTTTTTTTTGCTAGAAAGGATGATTAAGAGATTTTCAAGTTGAGCCAAGTGAAGGGCAATGTTTATGTTACCTTAAATTTGAGATGCTAAGATGAGCCGTAATGGCGCTAATCCTGATGATCTGCCATCTTTTTTTTTATTGGTCATCTCAAGCTACACATTTGGAATATTTCGCTGGGATAGAAAAGTTTAATAATAAAAAATTTTATTAATTTAATGGTTAAATTATAAAGTAAAGAAATTATTATAAAATTTAATTATTAGATTAATAAATTTTTTATCTTCATTTTTTTCTATCTTTCTTATCAAACAAAGCCTTAAACCTATCGTACTCGAATTTACTCTGAACAATTAGTTTCACATTGTAGCAGATGATAACTCTTTTCCCTCTTTTACCATTAGTAAATAAAAGGAGAAAAAAAAAGAAGAATAAGAACTATGATGAAGCATGAAAGAGAAAGCTATTTGAAAAGTAAATGACGTAACTAACCAAATATAAACTTTTTTTTATTTTTTTATGTAAATCAAAATATGAAACCAAATGGCTGCTGTATATGTAAAAGAAAAATATTCTGATAAATTTTCTTACTCATCTCGACATGATGCAGTGCAGGTAACGAAGAGTAATTAATTTGGGCTTTTCGGACGGCAAGCCTTGAGTGAGGCCCACAAAAACAAAATCTTCTTTTACACTACATTACTTCTCAAAATATAAAAAGTTGCATTTTTATAGTCAAATAGAAATCCTATTTCTCTATCACCAAAAAAAAAAATCTAAAATTTATTATAACTAGAAAGGTGTCAGGGTTATCATAGATAGACTTGATAATTTGTGTATTTACATTATATAAATAATAAAAATTCATGTATACATATTGTATTTCACATAAAAATTTATATTGATACAAAAAATACAAAATATATTTTTTGGTTTTTGTTAAACCAATATATATATTTTAAAATTTTAACCTATGTTGTTTTAATGTCTTTTTTAGTATTGTTTTCGTGCCATATCGTATTATATTTTAAATTTTTTTATCTAGCCATAAGTCAAAAAAATTTTTTGTCTAGCCATATTTATTCACCGTATTTTTGTTGTAAAATTAATTAAATTTTAAAAAATGAAATGAAACAAAAAAGGAATGAAACATGTATATCTTAATTGCCCCTTTTTCTCATAAAATTAATCTAAAATATGCAAAAAAAAATCCATAAAAAGTGGGAAAAAGGTAAACGAAGAAAAATAGAAAAACCCAAAAATGAGTAAAAAAAGAAAACCAAATGAGCTAGTAAAGGGTGCTGCATTTACATATAATATTGAGCTAAAAAGTATAAATTTCTTAAATTAAGATAAAAATTTCTTTATTAATATAATATATATATGTATAAAACAATAAATAATATTATATATTTTTATATACATCTCAAAATAGGTTAGGACAAAGCATTATAAACATGCTTCCAATTCAATCTCATTTTTTTTTTAAAAATTCAACCTGTCTCAATTCAATCTTGATTTATAAAAATCACTCCTTACCAGATTAAAATGAATCGAAACCATGGGATATGAACTATTTTTAGCATCTTTAGCAAGTGACACCTTGCATTACAAAATTTATCAAATTAAAAAAAAATACAAGAAAACAAAGGTAAAAAAACTCAAATGGGATGCCATTTGTAGACACCCCATTCTGTCTAGAATTTTTCAAGATCAAAAACGAGTTTAGACCATAAAATTGGGCTCGATTAGGAAGCTTTAGGGCCAATAGGAAAATATTTAATTTTAATTTGATTTGATTAATTTATTTATTCATTTTAATTTTGTTTGTTTTCCAAAAAAAAAATGATCAAAAGTAAAAAAAAAAAAAAAAAAGCAAAAAAAAAGGAAATTAGAAAGTGAGGGATTTTGGTTTGATTCATGCAAATTCTATAAAAGGGGAAACTCAAAATTAAATCATAGATTACAAAATCACAATAAAATCATAATTAATTTTATTTTATTTTTCAAAATTAAAGGGATTCAATCTTTATAAATAAATAGAAACCATACATAAAGGCAAGAAAAAAATAAAATTTTATAGATCTTAGTTTTTCTAATTTTTTTAATTTTAGGGAGGAATCATTAAAGCAAATTTTGAGATTTTTTTTTGGTTCTATGATTTTATTTCATTATGAGTTTGATTTGATTTGTTTTTGGGTTTCCTGCATTTAGGTTTTTATTTCTGAGTTTGATTTCATATTTTGTTGAGTTTTTAGAACTTTTGTTGGGGTTTTCTGTTGGTTTTTTATTTTAGGATTTATCTTGGATTTTCAAGAATCTTAATTAGGTTTTTTTTGAAAAAAGATTTTTTTTAAAATGCTGGGTTTTTATAAGTTTAGGATGAACTTTTCATTTGAAATTTGAAGCTTTTGTGTGAACCAGTGACTCGCACGAAGATCCATGCTTCAAGCTTGATCTGATTATAGGTTTTGATTTTTTTTTCATCTTATTTTCTGTTTTGATTTGATTTGATTTGATTTTTTCTATTTTATTTGATTTTTACTTATTATTTTTTTTTTAATTATTATTTTACTCATTACTTTAAATTAAAAATTTTATTATTTATTTTAAAAAATGCTTTTTATGAATTTCATTTTATTTATTTATTTATTTAAAAATAATAACAAAAAAATGTTTCTAAAATAAAATCACGAATCTTACCAAACTATTAAATGATTTTTTATGAATTTAAATTTTTTATGAATTTTACTAAATTATTGGAGAATCTCATAAATTAATTTTTATAAAAAATTATTACTAATAAAATATTTTGTTTTGATCCTACCAAACTATTAGAGGATTTGCATCTTAAATTAAATCTTACCAAACTATTGGAAGATTTAATACATTTTGTAAAAATAAATTTACAAGGAAATTTTATCAAACTATTAGGAGATCTGCATCAAAGTAAATCTTACTAAACTATTAGAAACTTTTACTAATTATTTTCTTGAATAAAAATATATTAATGAATCTGATGACAAAACCTTTTCAGAATAGGGCACTAGTCTCTATTAATACTCTTGAGATGAGAAAACTATCTTAAATTGCTACCAAACTATTTGAGCAAATTTAGGATTAGTTTCAATAATTAAATGATTTGGTAAAATTATGAGAATATTTTAAGGCTTGGATAATTTGAATTCAACTAGTATTATCCTTTAGATAGGTGTTGTGAGGGTGCTATGACCCTCCTTGTGCGTAACTACACTCTCAAACTTAAAATCTAATTTCATGGACTAGAATCTACTATTTAAATATACCTAAGTCAATCTTGAAACTCCTTTTTAAATAGGACAGATTCTGTCAGGTGGCCAATCGCAACTTAACAAAAAATATTGGTGGCGACTCCTTTAATCCATGTCTGACAATAGGTTCACAAATCTATACATTACGATAGTTTGACAACTCCACTGAGGAAATTGAGGTTAGGGCCAGTGAATGATTTCTTGTTATCCAAGCCTAACTTAATTTAAGAAAATTTTTTTTCTTATTTGTATTTTATTTATTTATTTATTCATTTTATATATATCTGTCATTCATTTGCATATGCATAAACTCTTCAACCGAGTATTTTCCCTTATGAGGGAGTAAAGTATCTACACCTTCGTCAAATTTCATGTTTTTACATGGGCAAATTAAAAACTCTCACTTAAATTGAATCATTTTCGCTTGTAGCCTATAATGGATGAAGATTGAGATGTCTTTCTAGTCTATAATGGACAATGATATAAGTAAAAATTTAAGAACCATTAGATTGTCAAACTTTTGAAACTAGTATGTAAATAAACCCTAAGCGTCTGAACCTAAGTTAGAGCCATGCTTTCTTTTATGTTAGAAAATCCTAAATCAGACACATGATGGGACATTTATTATGCTTGTAAATTTTTTTTTTTGTATATATTATTTTCATCTCAACCCTTTTCTTTTACTGTATATGCATGCATTTACATCATTAAATCATTCTTATTGCATTCATTCATGCATTATTTCATTTAACCTTTTCATATATTAAAACATGTGAATGCTTAATTAAAGAGTAATTTAATTTTTTTTAGTTTTTTACATAGTTGTGAATAGGAATTTTTGTTTTTACTATGTATTGCATACATGTATCCATGTAAACATCATTTTATGTACATTATTCCATTTGTTTAAGCCAATCTTTGCCTTTCCTACTTTGCATAAAGTTGTGAATATGAATTCTTACTATGCATTGCATACATGTATGTAAACATCTTTTTATATGCATTATTTTATTTGTTCGAGAAAATCTTTACCTTTTCAATTTTGTAAATAGTTTTGAGTACGAATTCTTATTGTTACTATGTATTACATACATGTATTTACATATACATTTTTGTATGTACATTATTTCATTTGTTTGGGGCAATCTTTGGTACGTAAATATGAATTTTTGTTTTTCATAATGATTTGCATGCAAGTATTTCTTTTTATCCATTTGATTTTTGTTTGATAATAAAAACCCATATAATTTCTTTCTATAATTGAAAAATGTTCTTTGTAAAGAAAAATTTTCGTGGAAACAATCTTGAGAAAATTGATTATTGCTTCCAAGAATAAACATACACAGTTGTTTCACTTACCATTTTCGATTCCAATTCAGTTGAACATCACACCACTTAAAGCTTGACTTTTCAAGTCTTATGATCCTAATTTCCACTTGACAAAAAAAGATTTTCAAGTCAATGATCTTTACTAATGCTATAAGTATTGAAGTTTGAAAATTCTTATTTGAAAAATTATATGTAAGCTAATACATGAGGCTCTCTTTTAAAGATTCTAGATTTTGACAATTTGATAAGTGTCAAGACTATTCCAAATACATCACTACCTAAATTTCTTCACAAAGCCTAAACTTTTCCAATTTCTTCCTTGAGGCAGAATTACTGAAAATATCATATCCCCTCAATATCCTTATTTGACATCTAGATTTATGCAACATTCATTTTCTTTTTCTTTCATTACCCTAAAATTTTCTTTTACCCATATCTTGGGACAAATTTACCACAAAGCCCAAATTATCCAATTTTTTCAATATCCTTTCTTCTAGATGGCATTGATTTCATCTCTTAGTATAGGTTGTGAAAATGAAGATTGTTACATTAGGACTTCATTTGATGTAGTAAGACGACACTTTAAGCTAGAGCTGCAAAAAAAAAAAAAAGAGCAAAAGAAAAATGAGAAAAGAATTGATTGTAACATCATGCACATGAGATATTCAAAAGATTCCAAGATCAAGAAAAAATCTAATCCGAATTGCTTTTTAATAAAGGTATCCATATTTGGTATGACAAATAGCCATCTTTCATATTCCTTTCACAACAAGAAAATATCCATTTGTTATCCCTTTTAAGCCTATTGAATTCTTTTTGAAAAAATTCTAACCAAGGTTCACCCTTCATACTAGAAGGCAAGAATGCAAATGAATTCATTTGAGAAAGCATTTGATCCAAAGTTAAGGACAAGGAAAAAATGCCTATGATCAAAAGGTAAGCTTTAAAATTTTGGGTAATTTCTCAAGATATGAAAACATAAAGAACAAAAAAAGAAAAAGAGAAACAAACGAAAAAATGAAAATGCATGTTCTAGGAAGTGGAAAAGTGACAAATGTCCTTAAGAAGAGAAATGATCATTGATTTGATTACTCTTAAACATATTTTTGGGCCTATTTATCTTTTCTTTCAAAATCCTAAATCTTGGCATATGCTATATCATTTGAAAAGTCCATTTTGATCAAGTATGGGTATCTAAATTGAAAAAATTTTCTTAGAAAAATCACTATCACTTTTGGATTTTGAATAAATTTTGAGTTTTCAAATGTATGATGAAATATTAAAAAAAAAAAATAAGAAGAAAAAAAAAAGAAGATTGAATGAAACTTTAAAGTAAAAACCCAAAAGGGCAATATAGAGCAAGTTTGAAAGCAACTCAAGCAAGTTCATTAAAGAAAGTGATTTTGAAGGAACTAATGAATAATGAAGACTTTTGAGAAATTCAAGAAGATAAACTCCAATCTGAAGATTTATTTTGAAATTTGAGCCTTTTTTTCTCTCATAAAAATTTTTAGCCTATCACAGTCAGTCTTGATATTTGTTAAAATGCCCCATCTCAAGAATCTAAAAGAGTGCCAAATTGTGCTTTAAAAAAGTTTTTTTTTCAAATTTAAACTTTCAATTTGTGAGCCTAAATGAAAAAATATTGATTTTCTTTTTTATTCAATGATAATGTCCTTCTTAATAGCTGAAATATGATATGCCAAACCATTTCATCCTTTTTGAAAAACCAAGATCCTCCTAATTCATTTTTGGTAGTAATCACCTACTTTCAATAGATTTAAATGTCATATGTTGATACCTTTTGGTCATGGAAGAATGATATGTGGGATAATTTTTAGGGTAGTTGACTGCCATTCTTTTTAGAGTTTTTGAGAATTTTCAAAATTGAAGTATTGTATATATGAATTTGGATGGATGTGAGAAAAATTATTTTCAAATTAATATGACAAGAGTGACTTTTCTAAGGTAGCAAAAATGCTTTGTTTGATAATTGTTTTTGCACTATTCGGTAAATAAACAAGTCTTTGTGATAATTGCATTTATAAAATTATTTGGATATGTATTTGTATCATTTGGGGAATTTCTAAGTTGCATAGTTAATTGGACCATGCATCTACATTATTTGGTGAATATTTAAGCCATTGTTTTGAATACTGCATTTGTATCATTATTTGTTTGTACCATTCATCAGTGTTATTTAGTGAGTATCTAAATTATTATTTGAACATTACATTTGCATTATGTAGAGAACATGTGAATCGTAGTATGACATTTGCATTATTGTTTAAAACATGCATTTGCATCATTTAGTTAGAATTTGGATTGTTACATTTGCAACATGTAGGAGACATTTGCATTGACGTTTTTTGTATGCAAAGTTTGACTCTAATTGGAGAAAATTTTTGACTTTTGAATCCTCGAATAAGGAATATCATTCGTGATGAGATTTTTTTTTTTTGACAAAGAAAACTTTCCAAACTTTTTAAATATATAGCTTTTGTTTAAAGGATCTTTTCAAATAAGAATATTTGAAATTTTGGATGCAAAACCCTAAATTTTTTTTTAAAATGAGAATCTTTAGGTGTGAAACCATAAAATTTTTTGAAAAGGAACCTTTGAAACTTTAGATGTGAATCCCAAAAGTTTTTGAATGTGAATATTTGAAATGTTGGATATGAAACCCAAAAATTTTTCAAATGAGAATCTTTGAAATTTTGGATGTAAATCCCAAATTTTTTGAATGAAAATCTTTGAAACTTTAGATATGAAACCTTGAAAATTTTCAAATGAGAATCTTTAAATTTTGGCTATGAACCTTGAAATCTTTGATGTGAATCCCAGAATTTTTCAAATATGATGGTTTAAATTTTGGATGTGAATTACTAACAAAAATATTTTGAATGTAAATTTTTGAATCTTGTATGTGAATTATAGTTTGTGAAACTCTTGCGAATTTTAAGTTTTTGTGAATCTTCCATCTGAAGTTTTATGAATCTTCCAATTCTTGTGAATCTGAAACTCTTATTAATTTTTGTAAATCTTTCAATTCTTACTAATCTGAAAGTCTTACAAATTCTTATGAATATTTGAGTTCTTGCAAACCTGAAATTCTTACGAATCTCAAAGTTTTGTGAATCTTTTAATTCTTGCAAATCTGAAACTCCTACAAATTTTTGTGAATCTTTCAATTCTTACGAATTTGAAACTCTTATGAATCTCTAGCGAATCTTTGAGTTCTTGCAAACTTGAAATTCTTGTGAATCTAAAAGTTTTATGAATTTTTCAATTCTTACGAATTTGAAACTCTTACAATTTTTTATAAATCTTCCAATTCTTATGAATCCGAAACTCTTATGAATCTCTTGCGAATTTTTAAAGTTCTTGCGAACCAAAAAATTCTTACAAATATAAAAAAAATCTTGTCAATCTAAATATCTTGTGAACTTGGAATCCTTATGAATTTGAAAATTTTTGTGAAACTTGAAACCTTTGCGAATCTGAAACCTCTATGAAATTGAGAACTTTACGAATCTAAAACCTTTGCAAAACTTGGAATCCTTGTGAAACTTCAAACCTTTGTGAATCTAGAACCTCTGCGAAATTGGGGACCTTGCGAATCTAGAACCTTTGCAAAACTTAAAATCTTTGCGAATCTAGAATCTTGTGAATCTGGAATCTTTGTAAAATTTGAAATCCTTGTGAATGTGGAACATTTGTGAATTTGGAACCTTTGCAAAACTTGAAAACCGTTGCAAATTTGGAAATTTTGTGAATATGAAACCCCTGATAATCTTGAATCATTTACAAACTTTTGGAATATTTGCGAAACTTGAAATTCTTGTGAATCTAAAACCTTTGCAAATATTAAATCTTTAAAAGTTTGAAATAATTACAAATTTTTTGCAAATCATGGAGCCTTGAAATCTTTCAATTCTTGTTATGGAGCTTTGCAAATCTTTAAAATTTTATGAACCTTTGAATTTCCAAATTGTAAATATTTGGATTTCAAGTTTTTTTTAACCCGAACAAAACGCATATCTTTTGTCTTTGCATAATTCTTGTTTCATAGAAATTGTGCAAAAAAAAAAGGCAACTATAGACAACCCATTTTGTTTAAAATTTTTTCAGCATTGAAAATTAGTTTCAATTGTAAAATTGGGCCCGATTGGGAAGCTTTAGGCCTAATAGGAAAATTTTCAATTTTAATTTGATTTATTTATTTATTTTGATTTTACTTATTTAGAAAAAAGGTCAAAAGTTTTAAAAAAAAAATCAGAAAATGAGGGTTTTGGCTTGATTCATGCAAATCTTATAAAAGGAGAAACTCAAAATCTAATCACAATAAAATCATAATCAATTTGATTTATTTTCTAAAATTAAACGAATCCAATCCCTATAAATAAACAGAAACCACACACAAAAGGAGAGAAAAAAAATAAAATTCCATGGATCTTAGTTGTTTTTTTTTTTTTTTTTGGGAGGAATCATTCAAGAAAATTCTACGTTTTTTTTTTAATTCTGTGATTTTATTTCATTTTGAGTTTGATTTGATTTGCTTTTGGGTTTCCTGAATTGAGGTTTTAATTTTTTAGTTTGATTTCATATTTTGTTAAGTTTTTGAGATTTTTACAAGGGCTTTCTATTAGTTTTTTATTCTGAGATTTTTATTAGGTTTTTAAGAGTTTGAAAACTTTTTTGGGTTTTTTTGAAAAAAAATAGGGATTTTTTTTTTTAAAAGCTTGGTTTTTGTGGGTTTAGGATGAAGCTTCAAGTTTTTGCGTGAACTTGGTGATTCGCGTGAAGATCCATGCTTCAAACTAGACCCGATTGCAAGTTTCCTTTTTCCCTTCTTTCATCCTATTTTTTGTTTTGATTTTTTTTTTACTTTTTCTATTTTATTTACATTTTATTTTAGATTTTTTTTATTTTTACTTATTATTATTATTATTATCATCATCTTTAATCATTATTTTACTCATTACTTTAAATTGAAAATTTTTATTATTTATTTTTATAAAATGCCTTTATGAATTTCATTTAATTAATTAATTTATTTAAAATTAATAACCGAAAAAATGTTTCTAAAATAAATTCATAAATCTAGCCATACTGTTGAAGGATTTTCGTTAATTTAAATTTTTTATGAATTCTACCAAACTATTAAAGAATCTCATAAATTAATTTTTATAAAAAATTGTCACTAATAAAATATTTTATTTTAATCCTACCAAACTATTTCAGGATTTGTATTTTAAATTAAATCTTACCAAATTATTAGAAGATTTAATACATTTTTTAAAAATAAATTTACTAAAAAATCTCATTAAACTATTGGGAGATCTACTTCAAAGTAAATCTTATCAAACTATTAGAAGATTTTACTAATTATTTTCTTGAATAAAAATATATTACTGAACTCAATGACAGAGCCTCTTTAGAGTGGAATATTATTCTCTATGTATACTCTTGAAATGAGAAAATTATCTTAAATTATTACCAAACTGTTAAAGAAAATTTAGGATTACTTTCCAATAATTAAATGATTTTGTAAAATTATAAGAATATTTTAAAGTTTGGATAATTTGAAATTAATTAGTATCATCCTTTAGATGGGCACTGTGAGAGTGCTATAACCTTCTTCACGTGTAATTGCATTGCCGAACCTAAAATCTAATTTCATAGACAAGAATCTACTATTTAAAGGTATCTAAATCAATCTTAGGACTCCTTTTTAAATAGGACAAATTCTGTCAGTGGCCAATCACACCTTAACAAAAAATATTCGTAGTGACTTTTTTAATCCTTGTCTAGCAATAAGTCTACAAATCTATACGTTATGGCACCACGTGAACACATCCATAATTTTTTTTACAAAATTACTTTTATTAAAAAGACAAAAAAAATGGAAAAGGAAACAATAAAAAAAGTGAAAGTAAAAAATTTTTAAAAGAATAAAAGGAAAAGAAAGTTCATTAATATACTATATAGACATCCCAATTGATTGCAAAAGTATTGGATATAAATTGTTTTGTCATTACTATTAATAGGCTCCTTTTGTTGAAAAAATTATCTAATTAAAAAATCGAAGAGAAAAAAATAAACAAATTGATGTGTCATGTGAACACACACACACACACACACATATATATATATATATATTACAAAATCTATCCAAATAACAAAAATAAAAAATCTATAGATAGTTAAAACAAAAAGAAACAAAAAGAAATATAAGATAGCACATTGAGATTTCAAATAACTGTCAAATAAAAGTTAAAATGATTCAAATTTACATAATGGATAGATGGATTAATGGTTTATATCTTAATTATTAATAAATATAGTATTTAAAATATAATTTTATATATAAAGTTAAGACTATCGTAATGGTTTTGATGTCGCTAGATGAATTTTAAAACACAATAAGTCACCACTAATCTTATTTGACTAGATATGATTGGTCATCTATTAAAACTTATCTTTTCAATAAAATCATAAAATTAATTAAAATTTTATTTAAAAAATCATTTAGAGGTCTACGAAAGGAATTTGGGTTTGGGAGCATGATTATGTATGGGAAATGATTAACATTTTCACAATGCCCATTTTAAAAATAGTACTAATTAATCATGTGTTATTTTTAAATATTGCAAAAATGATTTTGATTTTGATACTTAAAAATAATTTCCTTAATTTCTTATTAAAAAAAACATCCTTTTTTTTTTGTCATTTGCTTGAAAAATAAATAAGAACCTTGCATTCTGAAAATTTTCTAAAAATATTCCAATACTTTAGCAATATTAAAAGGAATTTTCTCACCTATGAATTCCTTAAGAATCAATACTTGGACTTCTTAATAATCCCATCCTCGACGGTTCATATTTATCTTCAAAATCAATATTTGTAATATATATAATAAAATAATAAAATATTTACCCAAAATTTAATCCTAATAATATTTTTTTACAAAAAAAATTCATTTTTTATTCTACTTATTAAATAAAGGTGAATGAAAAGTTCATACAGAAAATTAGTCTAAACACTCAAATACTTTGATAGTATTTTTAAAAAATTTTCTCACCTAGCAATTCCTAAAGAATCGCTATTCAAACTTTTAATAATCTCATCATTGGTGGTTCATATTTATCTTCAAAATCAATTTTTATAATGTATATAATAAAATAATAAAATATGATGCTTAAAATTTAATCCAAATAATATTTTTTTACAAAAAATTCATTTCTTATTCTATTTATTAAATAAAGGTGGACAAAAAGTTCATATAGAAAATTAGTCCAAACACTTAAATACTTTAATAGTATTTTAAAAAAAATTTCTCATCTAGCAATAACTAAAGAATCACTACTCAAACTTTTTTAGTATCTCATCATCGAAAGTTCACATCTTTTTTTACATGATTTAGTAATTTACATGAAATGGAAATAATAAAATATTGTATGTATATTTTATTTGCATGTTTATGCTTTATCTTAATTTTTTTTTGTAAATTATTTGCCTTACTCAAAAGACTTAGAGATTATGCTCAAAGGCCTTACAAATCTTGGCTTTAAGATAGATTTAGCTTGGAAGAGTTATGAATCTTACTTGAAAGACTTACAGAGTACACCTAGAGGTCTTACAAATCTAGACTCTAAAATAGATTTAGCTCGAAAAACATATAAATCTTGCCTTGAGGACTTAAAGATTACACCTAAAGGTCTTGCAAACCAAACTTTGAAAAGCTATTTTAAAACAAAATGTTCAACCACTTTTACAAAAAATGAATATCTAGAGGTTTTTAAGATCATGCTTGGAGGTTTTATAGATCTAGCCATGAAGACTTTAAACAAAGTTTAACAGTTTTGAAGGTGTACTCAGAGGTTTTATGAAGAATTACTTGAAGGTTTTTAAGACTAATACTCAAAAGTTTTAACAAATATACCTTGAGATAAAATTTTGTTTGATCAAATTTTTTCTTTTTTTATCAAAAATTTAAATCAACATCTCTTTCCCTAGAAAAATATGAATGCAACATATGAAATGGATGTGATGCATACAATGCATGAAATGCAATGTATGAATTCTATACCAAATGTCCTTAATTGTGGTAATAGGATTCTCGAAACTTTTATCCCTCCATATTTCCATAACATAGCCTTTGAATTAGTTAACAAGTTCTTTCATGAACTAAAGCAAATGTTCTCACTCTTGAAAACCATTCTTCTCATCTAGTCAGTTGTTTTAGTATCAATTCTTTACATTTGGCATGTTCTTACCTTGGAAAGGTTTCTTATAGCATTCACCTATCTCCCACCACGAGTATTAAGATTCAATACATTTTGAACATTTCTCAAAACTTCCCAAGAATAGCAATGGAAATTGCCCCACATAACTCTCTTCCACATGTGATCAAATCTCTTAAGAACTAGTAATTACTGCCTAGAATGAGGATGATGAATCATAACTTTGGTCTTTCCAAAAGGATGCAATGGTTTGACACATTAGGAAATATCTTAATTACTAAAATAATTTGGCCATTGAATGAGAATAGGAACATCTTTTCATCTGAGCTCATAATTGAAAATAGTCTTTTAAAGTGCAATCCATTTTGGCACTCCTTTCAGTTCTTGATATGTGGTATTTTAATAAATATTAAGACCAACTATGTAAGGCTCAAAATTTCAGGTTTGAAAAAGGAACAAGGCCTAAATTTTAGAAGAATCTTCATAGTGAGATTGATCTCTTTGGGCTTTTAGAAAAAAGTCTCCTTAGTGCTACATGAAAAGTCATGAGTTGTTTTCAAAGTTTTAATCCTACTCTAGACTACCCTTTCGGGTTTTCACCCTAGAGCTACATTTTTTTTCTCATATTTTTTTTTATATTCCATTTTGCATTTAAGTATTCAAAATTCATCAAAAACTAAAAAGTGATAGTGATTTCCTAAAGAAAAGCTCCTTAATTTAGATATCCACACTTAATCAAAATAGGCTTTTTAATGGACATAATGTAGGCAGGGGTTTAGGGTTTTGAAAAAAAAGATAAATAGGACTAAAAATGTATTTACAGATGATCAAACCAAGATCATTTTATTTCTAGAGAAGTCTTTCCTTTTCTCAAAATATGCATTTTCACTTTTTTTCCCTTTTTGTTTTGGCATAAGTTCTAAATTTTTGAAACTCATCTTATTTCAAGCTTGCTCCTTAGCATAAGGCATTATTTTCTAACCTTTAGCATAAGGTCATATGCCATCTTGATGAGATTCTTTTTTTCTTGAACTTGCCCTCAAATTTGGAAGGTGATCTTTGATTAAGGTTCATTCAAAAAGAATAATCAATAGGCTCAAAAGAGGTAACAAATGGATATTTTCTTCTTTTATGAAGGGAATTTAAAAGATGACCATTTTCCATTTCAAGTATGGATACATATTAAAAAATAGTTCTCATGAGACAACTTGTTTTCTGATTGACTTTAGGTTCATTTAAATGCTTTACACACATGATTTCACAATCAACCTTTTTTTGCTTTTTTTTTTGTGTAACTCATGTATATTGATAACAAAGCCATCTGAATGGTCATTAATTAGAATTATCAAAAAGGTTATTTGGGACATCAAGTAAATTTGGATTTTTTAATAAATTTACCCTAAAATGAGTATAAAGGATCGTTTGGTGAAAGATTGAAAAAGAAGATGAATGCAGGACAAGCTAAAATACTAAAAAAATTAAAAAAAATATGGCTTAAGGAATTTAGGTGGTGAAGTATTTGAAATAACCTTGACATTTATTAAATCACCAAAATCTAAAAAACTTAGAAAAGTGCCTTAAAATATTTACAAATTAATCAACCATCAGATTGCTCACAGCCCAATAAAGTTTAATAATTTTTAAGGTTCATCATAGTCAAATGGGGTGAAAATCTATAACTTTCATCCTTGAAAATTCTCAAGGATTTTAATATTTCAATTAAAAAGAATAAAATGTTCAGGAAAATGGCTCAAGATACTTAAATAGTAATCACCAACAATTTTTTTTATTTAGATTTTTTTCACATGCATTTGTAGGAACCTAAGCTTATAAAAAACCAATGACTTCATGTTCAAGAAATCAATATACAAAAAATAATCAACCTATGATAAAGCAACTTTTCATTGCTCAAAAAGCTCTTGGGTCAAGGTGCCACTATGAATGAGACTTTCAATTTTCTCTTTCAACTGCTTGCATTTCTCGGTTGAGTGCCTAATTGCCCCTATGTGATAATCACATTTACCATTTAGATCATAACTCTTGGCTGATGGATTCATAATTGCTTTCAAAAGTATTAGGGTAAGGAACTAGTATTTGACCTTTAAAGGTAAAATATCAGAAATTGAAATTAGGATTTTTTTTAGATTATTTCTTGATCTTCTCAACTATTTAATACTCGAGCAATAAATTGGGGGTAATGATTTATGTGAGGAACTGGTTGTTGAGCTAACTAGTAAAAATAATGATTTTAAGAAAGGTTATTTATGGTAGAGTAATAGAGTTGATGAGCATGGTATAGGGTAAAGCCTTCAACTTTTTTCCTTCATCCATCATAGCTTGAATACCTTTTCTTTCCATTTTCAATACACTCATATCCTTTATGCTAGATGCATTATCTTTTTTAACCTTTCCACTTTTATGGCATTCTCTATTATCTCCCTTGATATGACTATGTTTGTAAAATTTTTTATTACATTTTCGACCATCATTTCATATTATTAAGCTTTAAAAGTGTTGATAAATAAGATTGTAGTTTTTTTTTCTATTAGAGGAGGTTGAACCTGGGTAGCATTATATTTTTACCTTTGAGCACATTCTCTTAAGCTTTCAACATCTTTTTTCTCCATACTTTGTAGAGACGATTGATTTGGGGTTAACTCTACAATATGCATATACTAAGTTATGAATGCTCTAGCCAATTCTTTCCACAAAGTGATTCGAGTTCTATCCAACTAAGCATACCACCTAACAACAAACCCTGTAAGATTGTATTGAAAAACATGAATCAAGAGTTTATCATCATAGGCATAGGTAACTATCATTCTACAATACATAGTAACATGGGTTATTGGGCATTTAGTCCCATCATATTTTTCAAATTTTAAGACCTTGAACTTGGACAAAACAATCACATCTAGTACCAAACAAAGCTCCAATGCATCCGTAAATCCATAGAAATATCTTCTTTCGATAGCTTGAAGCTTTTCCTCTATAAAATTCATTTTCTTTTGAGCATTTGAATCTTCTGTTGCTTCAAATGAACTTTCTTTTTAGTTTTTCTAGCTTTTCAAAATCATCAAAGACTAGAATTGGTAAAGCTGTTGAAGGTATTCTAGAATAAGAGTATGCCCTAAAAGGTAGTACTTGTTATGATTATGCCTTTTAAGATGATTGTATGTCGGCTTCTTTCACTTTTTTCTTTCTATTCAAAATTTTTAGCATTTTCATTATCTAGGCTAGATCTCCTCTCATTTTATCTTAAGCTTTCCTTATTTTCTCAATTCAGCTATGTTGTTTTGGCTCTATAAGTGGTAAGAAAATTACCTTGTCGATTAAACTCTTAAACCTTATTACTATAATTAGGAATTATGATGATGTCTACTACGAATTTATGCAAGAAAAGAAAAAATTTTATTTATGAATGAATGGATGCATACATTAAATGCTATCACATAATATGAAAGAAAAGAAAGAGAATCTTTAATTAAAAGTTAAAAATTGTTCTAATAGAAACATCCAAAAACATTCTTAGGAAAAAACCTAAAATCTATTACCTGGTCCTATTCTTTAGCTTTAAAATCATGTTACTTCTATGGATAAGTTTTTCAGCCACTATGACTAGGCAATAACCTCTTAACAATCTTGGACTCTCCTTTATCCCTAAAACTTAATGCACCATCTGATTAAACCTTGCAATTTTTGTTTGAAAGCAAGGCAATTTTTTTTTAATGGCCTATATTCCCAAAGTGATAATCACACTGAGCCTTAGCATCAAACCATTTAGGATAAGGAGATTTTAAAGGCTCTAGAGAAACTGGTGTGATTTCATAATTTTTGAGGAGTAGTGGGAATAATTCAGTGTAATTCATAGGGATTAGATCAATGATGGCTCTCTTTTTCTTTTTACTCAATGATTTTTTGGGTTGAGTAGTTGTTTAACTTACTAGTGTAGGTCTTAGAATAAAACTAGGTGTATATGCCTAAGGGTTCAATGGGAAGCTTAGCTACTGGATAGGTTGATAAGTATCAGGGTCTTGAAAAATATAATTTATAATCAAAAAGATATATGGGTATGGGCCAATCTGTGGAGGTTGAACAAGAATAAGTCTTGTTTGAGATGCCAAAAAAGGTTGTTTAAAAATAACTGGTTAGGGATTTAGGTATGAGCCAATTTGAGAAATTGGTGCAAGGTTAGAAAGCCTTATCTCTTTTACTTCTTTTTTGACTTGGTCTTTTTTTGGGCCATTAGATGCATTGACATGACTTGGACTGACATCAGTATTGTGAGAGGCTTTTTAATCCTGACAAGGTGTTTACTTAATGCACACACGAATTAGAGTTGATGAGAATTTTCGAGAATGGGTCACTTCAAGATTTTCCACCCTTTCCACTAGCTTGATAAGTTGCATTTTTATTTTTTGTAGGTCATGCCTAAATTCATTTTGGTTGAGTTCCAAACCTTGGATCTGTGCTTCTAATTGATCTCCCATATTTTTTAAATTGCTACCCTAAATAAGCAAAATATTTCTATTATGCATGACATGATGAATGAATGATGATGATCTATGAATGAATGAGATGCATGAAATGAATGAAAATAGATAGGAAACAAACAAACAAACAAACAAATAAATAAATAAATGCCAACTTAACGAAGTAACAGACAAGAACAAAGTTAGCATCTAATATAAAGAAAGAAAAAAAAAAACAAGTTAGTGAATAACTCAAAAGGTATGTGACCTAATTTGGATTATTTCTACAAAAAGGAATGACATAGCTCTACCTATATGTTAAATCCATTATGGCTCATTATATGTGGTTTGGGATCCTACAAGTTCTCAAATTGTTCTTCACACCATTGTCCATTACAGACCAGTAATGTATCTCAACCGTCGCCCATCATAGGCTATAAGTAGAATAGATTCAATTTAAATAAAAGTGTTTTGCTAGTCCATGCGAAAACATGAAATCTCACAAAGGCATCTGCACTTTACTCCATCCTAAAGGATGAAACTCAGGTGTAGAGCATATGTTATACATATACAAGTGATTAACAGATATGAAAAATAATAATAACAATAAATAAAATAAATAAAACACAAACAAGAAAAAAATTCTTAAATTTATTAAGTTAGGCTTGGATAACAAGAAATCATTTATTGACCTGACTCTTAATCCTCAACAAGGTCACCAAACTGTCATAACGTATAAATCCGTAGACGTATCTCCAACAACATTTTTTATTTATGTGTAATTGGCCACCCAACTGAATTTGTCCCATTTTAAAGAGGAATCCCAAGCTTGACTTAGGTATCTTTAAATGGTAGATTCTAGTCTACCAAACTAGATTTTGAATTCAGAAGTATCGTTACGCGTGAAAAAGGTTATAGCACTTTCATAATGCTCATCCAAAAGATGGTACCAATTTGATTTCAAACTATCCAAGGCCTAAAACATTTGTATAATTTGCCAATATAGTTTAATTATTAGAAATTGATCTTAAAACTACTCTAATAGTTTAGTAGTAATTTAAGATAATTTTCTTACCTCAAAAGTATTCATGGAGACTGGTATCCTACTTTGAAGAGATTCTATAATCGGATCCATTAACATATTTTATTTAAAGAAATAATTAGTAAAACCTTTCAATAGTTTAGTAAGATTTACTTAGATATAGACCTTGTAATAGTTTGGTAACATTTTATTGTAAAGTTATGTATGAAATTTATTTTAAGCAAATTCATTAAACTTTTCAATAAATTGGTAAGATCTAATTCAATATTTAAATTCTCTAATAGTTTGGTAGGATTGAAAATGTCATTATTATTTTTTACAAAAAAAATTCACTAAATCCTCCAATATTTTGGTAAGACTTAATTCAATATTTAAATCCTCTAATAGTTTGGTAGAATTAAAATTTTTATTACTATTATTATTTTGAAAACTCTGTAAGTCCTCTAATAGTTTGATCAAACTTAATTTAAGATTTAAATACTCCAATAGTTTGATAGGATTGAAAGTTTTAATATTATTAAAAAAATTATATTATAAAATTCTCTAATAGTTTAGTAGAATTCATAAAAAATTCTAAACGCATGAAAATCCTTCAATAATTTGGTAAGACTTATGTTCTCATTTTAACTCACAATCTTTAAATTTTATTTTAAATATATATAAAAGATAAAAAAAAGTGCAATAAATGAATATATATACAAATAAACGAAATATGAAAAATACCTTAATGGATGGAGGCATGCCCAAAATTATTCCACGACAAACTCCAAGCCTATTCCAAGTCTAGTAGGAATCAAAGCCTAATTGAGTTAATTTTTGGTCAACTATTCAACATTTTGTATTCCATGCTAGTACACTACATCTTTGAAATTTCCTGGCAAAATAGTTTGGTATACACCAACTTTGAAGCATGTGGACTTTATATAGTCTTCTTTGCTTATTGTTTCATCCTTTCTCCCTTTGCTTTTCTTTTTTCTTTTTGTGTGTGATTGATTGGTGTTTATATCAGGCCTTCTACTAGGAATGTTAGGAATTTGCATTGAATGGAAAGAATTACAAATCTGATTATGCTCTAAATTGTTTTATTTCTTAATTTTTAGAATCCCTCAAAATTTTCTAAATTAAATCTTACTTTGATTCTCTAATTTAATTTCTTTTCAACCTTTTTTAATAGTTGAAAATATCATATTTTAGTCTTAATTGCGAAGATCATTCTTGATTAGTGCTCAATTACTCCACAAATTTCATTGATATGATTTATGATAAAAATTTAAAACTAGACAAATAAAAGACTAAAACATAAAATAAATAAATAATACAAACAAGATATAAAAAAGAAATGTAGGAAATTGGACAATTGGGCTTGGATCGAATCTCGGCCTAATTGGTTTAAACCCTAGACTAAATAAGATGTCTATATTATTGATTAAAAAATTCCTTTTCTTATACCATAAATTTTTTTTAAAAAAGCCCGAAAAAGTAAAATTTAAATGTCACATTAACTCCACCATAAATATAATTTTTTTAAAAAAATTGTTTGATAAAAAAAGATACAAAAGTGACATTTTTAATTATTAATATACAATTGGCCTCACCCGAAATAAAAAAAAAATGTTAAATATTAAAAACCAAAAAGAAATGGAATGAAAAACTTAAGAAAATGAAAAAAAAAGACGAAAAGTAAAAGAAATGAGAAGAAAGTTGAGTTCGCACATAATGTTAGTAATAATTATTTTATTTTTAAAAAATTTAGATTATGGATTTTTAAAAAACTAAAAGTTTTTAAAAAGAAAAAGGAAAAAATCAAATTCAAATGTGAAATTTACACCTCCGTTAATATTATTTTTTTAAAAAAATTATCAAATAAAAAAGTAACTTAAGAATATATTTTTAATAAGAATATTAAATGAACCCAACATTAAAATGATTAAAAATATATCAAAATATTTATTAAATAAAAACAAAAAAATTGTAAACAAAAAGAAAAGCAAAATGTAAAAAAAAAAAATACTTGATATGTGACATACCTTTATATCAAGTGAGTCACTAAAAAATGAAATATAAAAAATTGTTTATTAAATATATAAAAAAAGGAAAAAAAAATAAGAAAAAGTTTAAAATTGAAAAAAAAAATACGGGGTACCCTTAGTATCAATTGAGTTTAAAAAATATTAAAAGAAGATTAATTAAGTTTTTATTAAAAAAAAGTACAAAAAGTTAGTATCAAATGAGTCCAAACAATATATATATATATTAAACATTTAAAAAAAAAACACAAGACAAAAAAAATTTAGAAAATAAAAAAATTACTACAAAAAATATAATAAAAATGTAAGTCTCATTTTAAAAACTTTATGAATTATTTAAAAAATTAAATACAAATGAAACAAAACAAAACAAAAAATAAGTCAAAAAAATAATGGACCCCATTGAAATAAAAAAAAATAAAATACATAAGAAAGTAAAAAAAAATTAAAGATAAACAAAAACAAAACAAAAAATGTACCCACCAAAAAATAAAAGAATTATGGTCCCACTTTTAAACAAATTTTTTATAAAGAAATAGAAATATATATAATATATAAATAAAATTAAAAAGCAAAAAAAAAGTATGTCTAATAAAAAAAAGTGATAGAAAGAAGCAACAACCTACTAGTGGCATGAACGATAACCAATCTTTTTAATTTCATTTCAGTATCGACTATATCGGTCGATACACTCTAATTATACTAAAACATGGAACACTTATAAGGAATTTTTTGTATCATATTTGGTACCGGGTAATACTGGTTATTTTTGTTGGTTTCAGTTGGTTTTTGGTGAATTTCAGTTGATTAGCTTGTTTTCGCCAATACATGAATGTGAAACATGTTTTATAATTTTTTAACTTGTTTTTTATTATTTAACTATTTTTAACCTAATAAAAATAAAATTAATTAATAAAATAACCTTTGAAAATTGCATTTCTTCATATTTTTGCTGTAATTTATTTTCTTTTATACTTTATTATTCAAACCAAAGTTCAAAAATATTTTTATAGGTGAAAAAATTTGAGAAAATTCAAAACAGATTTGAATTGGTTTTTTTCTTATTCGATTTACATTAAGTTCAGATATTAAATATATATATATATATTAGGTTCGGATTGGATTTTGGATCGAGAGTTGAAAAATCAAACAAAATTGAATTGAAATGGATTATATATTTTTATTAGTTTTTATTTTTTAAAAATTTTTATAAAATCTAAGTAATAATTTTATATCAAAATCTATTTAAATATATTAAAATTTTGTATTAAAATACTATAAAAACAAAAAACTTAAATTTAAAAACCGATAAACCAAACCGAATAGAACTAGTAATTTTTTGTTTGATTTGGATTGGATGTATGAAAGTTTAAATCAGATTTGGATCAAATTTTAAAAATTCATAATATTATATAATATTCAAAAAAATAAAAACCAACCTGATGCTAACCATTAACACCCCTAAGTATATTACACTCTTTCAAGAAAGTAATTATACTCCCTCTTTAAAGCTTAAAAATCATAAAGCTAAGTTAAATTTTTTTTATCTCTTTGTTTTTATCTTAATATTTATATGAAAAAAATAAAATACTCATTTAAATATCATACAATCAGATTAAGTATTTAAAAATATCAAGATAACTTGATAATATTGTTTCTTATACTTTTAAACTTATTTATTTGGCTTTTAAATATATTACATAATTATTTTGTAGATTATTAGTAGTATTATTATGTACATGTTCATATATATTTATAAATATATTTATACTAAATTTGAAAAATCTAAAATAATATATTAAAACAACTAGCATCATTATATACATTTTTTTTACAACAATCAAAACATTGTTCGAAATGATATTAACTACCTCAACAGTGACTCCAAAACTATAGGATTTATTTATCTGATTGGAATGATTTTGGTCTTTATTTTTTAAGAAAAAATTATTTATTAAAAAAATAATCTTAAATTGAATAATATTGTAAATAATAATAATTATAAACCTAGATAATTATTTTGAAATATTGATTTTTGAAAATTAAAAATAATAATATTTAATTCATTAAATAAATCATTTTATTTATTTTTATTCTAATCTTTTGTAAATAGTTGAAATATTTATTTATGCACAAAATTAGAAATTAGATATAAAATAAATAAATAAATAACAAGTTGGAAAATATCTAAGTTTTTATGGAGCTTGAACCAAATTTGTTAGTCCTAAGATTGATTTCGAGTAAGCATGATCCTCTATTATTAGTTTTCCGTTTTTTAGTCATCTTTGAGAGTTTAATTTTCAAATTATCTATTTCTCACCCAATATTCTTTTTTATAGCCTTTGATCTTGGATTTAAAGATTTTTTTTTAAACTAATCAATGATAGAATTTTTTTAAAATTTTTTACTTCTCTTTTTATTATAAACACTTAATTTTGTCTGAATTAATTTGAGTGTGTTTGATTTTATTCTTGATTCGAACATTTTGATTAAGGCCAATTAAAGTGTTTTAATTAAATTGAACTCAATTGGACTTTGTTTCAGATTAATCATTTTTGGATTGACCTAAGTCTAATTCAATTTTATTATTGGATCAATTTAAATTAAAATTTAAGGACCCAATTAAAAGGCTCAAGGTTTGAATGATAAGGCCAAATTAAAATTTGAAGACTCAATTTCATTTTATTTGAAATTAATCACTTAATAATAATAATAATAATAACAATAAATAAATAAATAATTACAACAACAATCAAGAATAGACAAAAACTTCTTCTAACGTGAGCCACTTTTCCCAGAGTGTACTTTCTCAAAATTGCCTCTTTCATTTCTACTATTCCTTTTTCACCTTTTGTTCCTCATTTACCTAAAACACAAATTCTTCACAAGCTACGAACCCCCAAAACTACTATAGCAAGAGGCTTAATTTTTATAGTCTACTTTTAAGAAGAAAAAATAACTTCACTTTACAACAAGTTTTTTTTTTTAAAAGCTTGCTTGGATTCTTGATAAATGGGAGAGGCCAATTTTCATAGAGAAACAGATGCACAGAACATGATAGCCTCAAAACCCTCTATTCAGCCTCTCCAACCGTCAACAACTCAACACGCAGCACTTGTTCGGCCAACCTTGTTGACCTCGATCATTCCACCATTAAACCACTCCCTATTAGACACCTTACTAGCCTTGGAGCCACCATAGCTGAAACCACCATTCTGGCGATACTTGAAACTAGTAAGGAGACCCATTAAACAAAAAAAAAATCACCCACTATTCAACCATTCACGACCTCTCTGAAAATTGAAGCTTAACCTACCACAACACCATAGCCTTTCATCGTGACCCACAACCTTCCTCCAACTCAACTGAACCACCACCTCATCTCCTAGAACCACCTATCACTGATCTAAAAACACACTCCCTAAGCCTACCTAAAGCACATTTATCATAAAAAAAAAAACCACCATTCCTTCAACACCCATTTTTGCTTCTTAAAGCTAAAAATACAAAAATAAAAACACATAGTAATAAGATAAACCATAGTCATCACTAGATTGGTAAGGAGCCTAATAGTAACAAACCATAAAAAAAAAAACAAAAGAGTTTTGGTTGAGAAGAGGTTTTTGAGCGAGGCTTTGGGTCATGGTTAGAAAGGGGAAGAATCGAAAGAGGAAGAGAATGATGTAAACGATAGTGACATAAAGTAGCTCTCAGTTGCCTTGAACATTTGGATGGTTAAGACCTATGAAAATGAAGATCGAAGAGGTAGGAACAACATATTAAAAGATCAAAAACTGGGATTGTGATTTTTTGTTATTTGAAAGTTTGGGTTTCAACCTTAGATTTATCAATTTAAAGGAAGTTTTAGATAAATCAGAGCTTGAAATGGAGAAGAGAAGCCCAAGGAGAAACTTGGATGAAATTTTAGTGGTGAATAGAGGCCGGTCGGTGATAGGGCATGGCGGCGACAGTGGCACATGGTTGTCAAAATCTTGGCTACTTTTTTTAAAACAAAAGGTTTTGTTTGTAAGGAGAATAAAAGAATTTTTTTTGTTTAAAAGGAAAAAAGAAATAAATTTTTAAAAAATTAAGGATTTATAGCATATATATATATAAAGAAAAATAGTCAAATGGGTCAACCTGACCTAACCCACGTCCAACCCATTAACTTAAAGACCAGCTCAGCTTGACGGCCCAACCTAACTTTAGTGGATCCAACCCAGACTATATGGTTCAAGCCCAGTAGCTTAATTCATTGGGCTTAGTTGATTATGAGTTTTAGGTTTCAACAATAAAATCTTGTTGGGTATAATTTTTGGCCTTGATCATTTTATAACATGTTTATTTATATTTATTTCTCTTTTGCATGTATAACCATGAAAAATGGTAATTATGAAAATGAGATTATGGATGTCTTGTATTACGATATTATTATTATTATTATTATTATTATTATTATTATTATTATTTTAAAAGGGATAATTTTAGGTTAAAAGATACTTTTTTAGAAAGAGGGTTTTAGAAACTAAAATGCTTTTTGTAAAAAAGAAAAAAAATTTTGAAAACCCTGCCTAGATATTGGAGGGTATTCAAATCAAGTTTCAAAGGTAATCTTCTCAAATTCTGTTTAAATGTTAAAAAACGAAAAAAGTTTTTCTTCAAAACATAAATAAAAATAATAAATAATGATAATGATAATAATTTCTTTTATCATTATTTATGTTTCCTTTTTGCTTGTTTAACAACTCGTTACATGCTTTAGCATTATAAATTATTATTTATATGTCATTTTAAATTATATTCATGCATTTATTTTTGGAATTTGGAATTTTTTAAATGTCTTTCCAAAAATTAATAAAAGTCTAATTTTTAGAAATAATTATGAAAATTGAACTTACTTTAAAAGTTTGCCTAGACATTGGGAATTTTTGAAAAGATTCCTAAAAGCTTAAAACCCCTAGATCCTAAAAGACCTTAGAACCTCAAAACCCTAAAACCTTAAAATCCCAAAACCCTAAAACCCTAAAATCTTGAAACTCTAAAAAGCTCTAAACCCTAAAACAAAACTTTAAACTCTAAAAGCTAGCCATACCCTAAATCAAACTCACACCCAAATTTCCTAAACCCTAAAATGAAATCCTAAACTTTGAAAGCTAGCCAACACCGTACATTGCCCAAACCCAAAACCATCCTAAAATTCTAAAGAAATGTATAAAAATCTCATATAATGTAATTTATTCCTGAATACTACCTAAAAGATGAGACATTTGAAAAAAAAAATTCATCAAGTTTTTTTGTACGATTCCTTAACCTACAATAATAATAAGATTAAACAAAAAAGTAAAAAAAAAAATCACTAAAAATGAGACCTTAAATATAAATAATTACACCTAAACTTTTCCTAGATGTTAGGGAGTTAGGGTGGTCTTCTTATATCTAAGGACTTAATGTCAAATTGCATTTCATCATCATGCATAACATCCATTGGCATGCATACACCTATTTATTATTGTTTGCACTCGTTTTGTATGTTTATGCCTTAAATTATTGTTTGCTAGTTGATTGTACCATCATTGGGTTTTTCGCATAAAATGTTTTAAACAAATGTATGTTATTTAAAAATGTGAAATTATAAAATAAAACAAAAAGAACATTTCGAGGGAAATAATTCTTGGCACCATGCCTAGATGTTGGACAGTCACAATAATTATCATTTACAAAAAATATTATTTTCATTTTCAGAGAATGTTGTGATGAATCTTAGATAAAAAGAGTTATATTTAAAAGTACTATGTAGATGTTGAAGAATTTTAAGGTAATTCTTTAACTTAACGATTTTCATAATATTCCTAAACAAAAACTTTTAATAAAATTGATTTTCTTCCTCAAAAGTGAAGGGAATTTTCATTAAATTTCAAATCAAAATCATTTTATCCAACACCAAAGATAACATATGATTAATTGGTACCAATTTTCATAGGTGCTATAGGGGAGCTAATCTTTCCCCATGCGTAATCGGCTTTCAAATCTAATTATGTTTTGGTAGCCAAAATTGTCTTTTTGATAAACTTGAAATTCATTTTATTGCTTTATCAAAAGCATAACTTTTGGGTGGCCAATGACACCTTAAAAAGATTGGTGGTGACTCCCATTGTTTTTTTCGATTTTAAAATTTTACATCTAGCGATCCTAAAAACTATTATGATAATATAGCGACTTCACTGGGCACACTTTTGATAATCAGGCCAAAATTAATCATGCATTATACCATGTTTTGGATTTAATGGTTTAATTGATATTTAATTTTAATTTTTTTATTTTAATTCTTTTAAAAAATAGTGCATGTTAGTTACATCCATACTTTGATTTTATCATTTTTTCCTTTACTTGTATTGTTTTATTTGTTATATTTTCCCACACACTTTGTATAGGCACTTGCATGAAGCTCTAAACCTGAGCTTTGTCCTTATTATGAAGAAGTTAAGTAATTACACTCTTTTGAGGTGATAACCTTCATATTTGCTAGTGAAACACTTTCACTTAGATTGAAGCCTTTTCGTTTGTAGCCTATCATAGGTAAGGATTAGGGTGTTTTACTATCTTATAATGGATGATGAAGTGAGGAACTGTTTGAGAACCTTTAGATGTGTAAATTTCTAACTCAGCATATAGTGAACCTTAGGGGACCAGTTTTAGGTAGAGCTTTGTCAACCCTTTCTGTAAAATTATTTGATTAGGACACATAAAGAATACTTTGATACAACCTATACTTTAGGGGTCATAATAATGCAAAGGAAACTAAATTTTGAAAGAAAAGAAAATGAAATGTTTAATATTTGTTCGAGAATTGCATCTTCAAAAAATGTTTTTGTTCATTATTTAACAAAAAGGAAAAAACACAAAAAAATAAAAATTTTAAAAAAAAACAAGCAGAAGGAATTTTTTTTTCTTTATTTCAATTTCTTTGTTAGCTAAATAAGAAGTAAAAGCATGAAAAAGAAGAAGTATGAAAAAAAAAAGATTTTAACCATTTTGTTTCAACCTAAATTTTCTTTTGAACAAATTTAGAATTGAATTAATTTCTATTTTCAGTGTACCCATATCTTAAATAAAAGGGAAGTTTTTGAGCTGACCAAGTAAACTAATGGGCCTTGCAAAAAAATGATTTGGTAAAAAGTTTTAAAATAATAAAAAAACATAAAAGTTTTCAAAAAAAAGGAAAATAGAAAGTTTTTCTTAAATTCTTTGTTGGCCAATAAAAAAAATGAGAAATTATAAAAAATTATAAAAAAAAAGAAAAAAGACTTTTAAATCCTAATCATTCTATGTTTTATAAAAAGAATATATGTATGTGCTTGAATTTTGCCTAGTCTAAAAAATAAAAAAAAAAGAGTCAATGTTATTTCATTCTTTACATTTCATTTGATCTTGTTTACGTATGTTTTCATGATTTTAGAATTGAAAAAAAAAAGATAGTATATATAATTCATTTCATGCACATATTAATAGATATAATATATGTATTCTACCTCATTCACATCTTATTTAGATATACATGCATTATATCCCATGCACATTTTAATAGATATTACATTCATTTCATTTTACGCACATCTTAATGGTAGTGTCAATTTCTTTAGGTTTGCATAATACATGTATTACATCTCATGTAAACATATCTTATTATGCGTATACTATACCAATGCATTACATATAAGTATGTTTCATCATTCATAGACATACATCTCATTACTCATGTAGTGTGTCATTGTGTTTTATGCTTATACATTCATAAGTGATATGATTCTAAACTTCCATTATACGCACATTGCATTTCATGCAAACACATAATGAAATAGGATATTACATTTCATGCACACACACACTCACATATTTTATGTTGTACATATACTGCATTTCATATAAATATGTCTCATCATTCATTTCATGCGCATATTTTTAGAAATGGTACAATTACCATCATACTGTATAGTAGATATGTTTCATTTCATGTAAATATGTCTAGTTATTTGATGTACATACATGGGTAAATAATGTGATTCTCATCAAACTTGAATGCTATATGCATTACATTTTAGGGAAATATGCATCATCTTTATTGCACACATATTCACAAATTCATCATGAAAATTTCAAGTCATCTATGCATTTATTTAATTGTTCTTTATGGTATCCCATCATTTTGTTGAATAAAGAGCGCTTCCATAGGTAAAAAAAAAATCCTAAAATGCTTGCAAATGAAGATCATGATCATGGAAATTTGATAGAACCTAAGTCGCCTTCCAGCCATATAGTTCTTTTTTTGTCTGAGTTTGGTAAAAACTTTGAAAAGCTAAATATTGGAAAGATTCAACATGTTGAGCTGAATAGGTCTAAGATGAAAAACAACATTATGGAAATGAAAGCATAATCATTGATCACAGGCAATTT
Source organism: Durio zibethinus (assembly GCF_047325235.1). Lineage (NCBI taxonomy): Eukaryota > Viridiplantae > Streptophyta > Magnoliopsida > Malvales > Malvaceae > Durio > Durio zibethinus. The sequence goes on along the minus strand of NC_143174.1, from coordinate 6,604,248 downwards.
TTGGTCTCTCTAATGTTGTGCATAATTTTGTTTTTGAAATTCTTGAAAGTGGACTGTTGTTTCTTCAAAAAGAGATGATTTTTAATTTTCAGACTTTGTAAAACACATCGACTGGTTAGATTGGATTTTTAAATTTTGTTTTTTATATACTTTCTAACTCTTGTTTGAGAAAAATTCAAAAAAATGTATTTGTAATTGTTTAAGAATAAGGCCTCATATAAGCAGTTTTCAAGATCATGAAGGAAAACTAGAATAAAAAAAGAAGCAAAAATTTTGAAAGAATGGACTTTTTAAAAAAGAAAAAGAAATCCATAAAAAGTTATAAGAGTCTAAAAAAAATTAGTGATTACTATTAGAAATAAACCCATCCAATGCCTTTATACCTCTCTTCGAACATTCTTATATTCCAAACCACTTGCATGATTTCGCTCATCAGCCATAATCCCTTAAGAGATATGAACTTGCATTCTTGAACCTTATATTCACTTTATCATGTTCCTAGGTGATGAACAAATGAGACAATTTATTTGAAAAAGAAAAGCAAAACTTTTGGATTTTTAGAAAACCAAGCAAATATGACATTTTTTTTACAATTCGGATATGGGTCCTTTGATGTGTCAAGATTATGTCATAGTATCAAATGTGCTAAAACCAAAATACCCAAATTTCATCAAATGACCTTAAACATATAATGGCCCTAACTCTCACCCTACCTTATTCCATGTTTTGGGACAAATCGACCAAAAGAGCAAAATCACCCATTGCCTTTAAGACAACTTGTTTTGTGCCACAACCTCCTCTTTTATTGAATGACACGATCCATTTAAGACCCATTTTAAGTTCATCAAAGTTATTATGTTTTGAAGTGTCACATTAAAATAGGACGTTAACCATCAATCGTGTTTGGCAAAGTGGATTGATGTGTGAGTTATAATGGGTATGTGAAAAAAAAAAAGATGATTATGGCATCATGCATTTGAAAAGTTTAATAAATCCAAACAAAAGACTTGGAAAATCTAAAAGAAAAAAAAAACCCAAAAATTTGTAAAGGAAACCAAGAAAAGCAAAAATAAAAACAAAGCCAAAAAAGAAAGTAAAAAAAAACTATAAAAATTCCAAGAAAACAAAAACTTTGAAAAAAACTTTTTTTAAATTTATTTTCTAGAAAGGAATTGATTTTCAACTTAAATGATTGTGCTTGAGATGACAAATGGCCATCTTTCATTATCCTTTCAGAAACAAGAAAATTTTGTTTCCTTGCTACACTTTTAAGCTTGATGAATTCTTTCTCAATAAACCCTAACCAAGGATCACTCCCATGTTGGGGGCCACAAAAGTGACATATTCAAGAATCATGCATGGTAAGGCCCTATACTAAGTATAAGGAAACAACCATACATGTCGAAGGGCAAATATCTAATAAAAAAAAGTTTCAAAAAATTTTTAAACTTAAAAAATCAGAGGTGGATTTCTGCAAAGAAAAGTAAAGAAAAAAAGTAAAAAAAAAAATAAAGTAAAAATAAACAAAAGAAAAGTAAAAAAAAAAATTGATTGGCAAGTGTGGAAAATTAAAAAAAAAAAGTCCTAAAAGGAATCTTGTATATAATGTGAAATGATCTTTGGTTTAATCAACCTTAAATGCATTTTAAACCTATTTATCCTTTCCTTTTGAACTCAAAACCTAGCCTACAGTACGTCTTTAAAAAAGCTCATTTAGATTAAGTATGAATGCTTAAATTGATAAGCTTTTCTTTGAGGAACCGTTACAAAACTTCTGAATCCTTTGCTCTTTTTCATTGCCAAAATACCCATTTGATATGTCCGCTCATTTTAGATGAAATTAGAATTCTAAAGTGCATGGTGGAATAATCAACAAAAAGAAGAAAAAGAGAAAAAAGAGATATGGCTTTAGGGTGAAAACCCTAAAACAATGGCAGTCTATAGCAAATTTGAAGATTTCAAAGCTAATCTTGATGCCTAACAAAGCAAGATAAGCTAGTCTAAAGTGATCCATACTTTTATAAGATTCAAAAATGTTGATGCCTTGAAAGTTTGATATCCATTAAAGGGATTGATATTGAAAATTTGAGCCTTTTTGTTGCCCTAAAATGGCCATTCAAAATTTTAAGCTTATTACAGCTAACCTTGACATCTATGAAAATACCATATTTGAAGACTGCAAAAGTGTCTAACATGTTTGGTTTTCAAGAGATTCATGCTTTTTTAAAAAAAAAAAATGTGTTTCATTTGTGAGCCTAGATAGAAAAATACAATCTTTTTTGTTCCCTTCAAATGGTGAAGCATTCTTAAATGAATTGAAACCTTGACATGCTACACCATTCAATCTATCGTTACTTCATTTCTAATAAAGATTGCTAATTTTTAAGAGGTACCAAAGTAACATTTTTTTGAATATTTAATTGTCTTTAACCATGAAATTTAATAATGTAGGGAAATTTATTGATTATTTTGAAAATTTTTGAATAACCACTCACACATTTTTGTAAAAAATAAGGAAACCATGTTGTGAAAACTTTTAGACTGGTCAAGATTTAATAAAGCAAATATTTTTCATTGAAAAATTAAAAAAAGAAGAAAAAAAAGATTTTTTAGGAAGAACATGGTGGTTTGTCTTCCTGATTTTGCAATCAAGTCCAAAATGTATGTTGTATGTTGTATAAAAATGAGAATAAAAAGGAAAGCATGTTGAAAAATAAAAGAAAAATCAAAAGAGCCTATTTTAAAAAGAAAGAAAGAAGAAATTAGTGAAGAAATAAGATGAACCAAGTGAAAAGATAGGAAAAGCGTAGGTTGGAATCCTTTTAGGAAAGGTGTTGGAAAACAAATTTTTAGCGTTTGCATCTTTTAACGCACATCTACATCACCATTTTCAATATTGGTGTTTGCATCCATAGTAAGGCATATTCATCAGAAATTTTTTGCATGTTCATTGGCATTTTTTAAACTAAATTTTGTAATTGCAAAAAGCGTTTGCATCATTGAAAAAATAATTGAATTTGTAAATTTGCATTTATACCTTTGGAGCATCTATACATATATTAAAATTTGTGCTTGCATTTGTAAGGGGCATTTTCATCATGTAAAAGAAATTTGTTGGTAAAAATTTTGTAAGTACATCTTTGTTGAATTTATTTGTGTCGTGAAAAAATTTATACTTGCATCATTGTCTGGGGTATCTATATGGAAAGAATATTGACATCTACATTATAGGGATAAGTTGGCATCCGTATCTTTGTCAGGTACGTTCGCATCATAGAAATTCATTTGCATTGCAATCACAATAAAAGAATTTTGCTCCTATGACCATTTGCATTGGTGTAGAGATATTCACATTTTTACCATTTATTTTGGAATTAGCATTTGCATCATAATTGCATTTGTCGATTTTACTAACAATGGGAAAATAAAATTTGTGTACATTTTTTTTTTAGTTTTGGAAAAAATAAGTGTAAAAAAAAATTATCAAGGACAGAGTCAACCAAGAAAAAAGAGAAAAAAATATACAAAAAGAAAAAGAAAGAAAAATGACAACGAAAAAAAAGCAAAAAAAAAAAAAGAAAAGGAAGTCTATCATGAAAAAAAAAAAAGAAAAAAAATAGTTTGGTGAAAGGCAAAAATAATGAAAGAGTTAAAAGAAAAAGAATCTGCAGAAAATGGAAAAGTTGTTAAAAATAAAATAAAAAAGATGAGATACAATATAAGATAAGTTTTAAGTCCCGTTTAGCTGGCGCTCAAATTTTAGGCCTAATTTAGCAGCACTTTAAGCCCAGATTAACTGGTACCCAAGCCTAGATTAGCTGGCATCTAAATTTTAAACCTAATTTAGCTAGCATTTTATGCCAAGATTAGTTCGCACCTTAAGCCCAGATTAGCTGGCATCTTAAGTCTAAATTAGTTGGCACCCATGTTCAAATTAGTTGGCATCCAAAGTTTAAGCCTAGTTTAGCTGACACTTTAAGCTCAGATTAACTGACACCTTAAGCCTAGATTAGCTGGCACTTTAAGCTCATATTAGCTGGCACCCAAGCCCAAATTGGCTAGCATCCAAATTTTAAGCCCAATTTAGTTGGCACTTTAAACTTAGATTAGCTGGCACCAACAATATTTAAGCTTAGTTTAGTTGACACTGAGATTTTAAGCCCAATAAAATTGGTACCAGTTAATGAAAATGTTATGATCAAGTTTCCTTCAATGATTTCTCAATGGCAATATTTAAGATCTCTTTGGTGGTGATTTTTTAACTTGAGAAATAAAGTTGAGAAATAAAGATGACTAAAATTGAGCCACAATTTAAGAGATAAGAATGATCGAGACTAAGCCAGTTGAGAGGTAATAATGATTGAGACTGAGTCGCAAGTTAAAGAATAAAGATGATTGAGACTGGGCTACAAGTTGAAGAATAAAGATGATTGAGACTAAGTCGCAAGTCAAAAAACAAGGATGAAATGACATGTTAGTCTAACTTGAGAAATAAAATTGAGAAATAAAATATTCTTTTTCTAACTTGCGATTAAATTTTAGTTATTTTTTTTCTTGACTTGCAGCTTAGTCCTGATCGTTCTTATTTCTCAAATTATGGCTTAGTTCTAGTCATTTTTAGTTTTTAACTTGCGGTTCAGTCTTGATTGTTTTTATTTTCTAACTTGTAGTTCAGTCATGGTCATCTTTGTTCTTTGGCTTATGGCTTAGTTTTAGTTATTTTATTTTTTAACTTGCGACTCAATCTTGGTAATTCTTATTTTTTAACTTGCAACTTAGTCTTGATCATCTTTATTTCTTAACTTGCGACTCAGTCTTGGTCATTCTTATCTCTTGACTTATAGCTTAGTCCTAATTATCTTTATTTCTTAACTTGTAATTCAGTCCCAGTCATTTTTTTCCTGACTCATGGTTTAATCTTTTTTTTTTTAATTTTTTGACTTGCAGTTCAGTCTTAATCATATTTATTTTGACTTATGGCTCAATTTCTATCATTTTTATTTCCTGACTTGTAGTTCAATCTTAATCATTTTTATTTCTTTACTTGCAGCTCAGTCTCAGTTATTTTTATTTCTTCACTTGCCATTCAGTCTCGATCATTTTTATCTCTCAACTTACGAGTTAGTCTAGGTCGTTCTTATCTCTCGATTTGTGATTCAGTCCCAGTCAACTTTATTTCTCGACTTGAGGTTTAGTCTTGATCATTATTATTTTTTAACTTACAGTTTACTTCCAGTCATTTTGTTCCTCTATTTTAGGTTTAGTCTAGATCATTTTTGGCTTTGGAAACCTCTCAAAAAAATAAAATAACAAATGAAAACAAAAAAAAAAACAAAACAAACAAAAAACCAAACAACAAATTTTTTTTAAAAAATCCAAGAAAATAAAAAAAAATTCTTTTCAAGGAAATTTTTGAATCATTGACTTTGGATGAAATTGTTCTTTATGTCTTGGCCTTATTCCTAATTCTCAATAATGTGAAAAGAGGGGCAGTTGTAAACACCTAATTTTGTCCTGATTAATTTGAGTGTGTTCGATTTTATGCTTGCTTCGAACATTTCGATTTGGTTTTATTGAAGTGTTTTAATTGAATTGAACACGATTAGGCTTTGTTTATGATTAATCATTTTCTGATAAACCTAAGTCTAATTCAATTTTATTACTGGGTCAATTTTAATTAAGATTTGAGGACCTAATTAAAGGGCTCAAGGTTTGAACAATGAGGCCAAATTCAATTTTAAAGACTCAATTTCATTTTATTTGAAATTAACCACTTAAAAAAATAATAATAATTAATTACAATAAAAAAATCAAGAAAAGACAAAAACTTATTCTATTGTGAGCCATTTTTCCAAGAGTTTCCTTCCCTAAAATTACCTTCTTCATTTCTGCTCTTCCTTTCTCACCTATTGTTTTTACCCCTATTTGCCTTAAGCACAAATTCTTCACAAGTTACCAACCTCCAGAACTGCAATAGCAAGAGGTTAAAATTTTGTACTTTTCAGAAAAAAAATCGCTTCACTTTACAGCAAGTTTTTTAAAAAAGCTTGCTTAGATTCCTGATAAAAAGGGAGAGGCCAATTTTCATAGGGAAAAAATGCATAAGATAGCTTCAAAACCTTTCATTCGGCCTCTCTCATCATCACAACTTAACACATAACCCCTATTAGGCCAACCTCCTTGATCTTGATCATCCCATTACTAAAATACTCTTTATCAGCCACCTTACTAGCCTTAAAGCCACCATTGCCAAAACCACCATTCTGGCAATACCTGAAAACAGCAAAAGGACCTTTTGAACAAAAAAGAAACTATCACCCATTATTCAGCCCTTCACGGCCTCTCTAAAAACTAAAACAAAATCAACCCACTATACATTACAAGAAAATTAACATATACTGAAGCTCAAAAAACTATCAGTAAAATAAAAAAATCTGTTAGTATAGCACAATAAACCCTATACCAACGGTCAAAATGTGTATTCTAATGAATTTTTAACTATTAGTATATCTCTTGTCGATATAAACCTATACTGACGGTTTTTAAAGTATCAAAATAGCTTGTAGAGATATACGTATGGTTCAAGACCATCAGTAAATATATATATATGTTGGTATAGCATTTATTGTGTATTCCACCATTATACCTTTTACCAACAATTAACACCTATCAATATAAATTGTATGTTTTAATTTTTCTTGCCTATATCGATGGTTAATGCCCATAAGTATAGACTTATAATTTATCTTACCTATACTGATGCTTAAAGCCTGTTAGTATAGATTTGTACGTTTTAATTTTCTTATCTATACCGATAGCTAGCGCTTGTCAGTATAGACTTATATGTTTTAATTTTTCTTACTTATATCGACGGTTAGAGACTATCAGTATAGATTTATAAGTTTTAATTTTCTTAACTATACCGACAATTAGAGATTGTCAGTATATACTTATATAATTTAATTTTTTATTATATTTTATTGACAATTGATGACTGTCAGTATCACCTGAAATATTTCAATGATTAAATGTATCAGTATAAACGTTATGATGTTGGTAAATTTTTTAAAAAATTATATTTTCAATTATTAATATTAATTTATTTATAATCATAATATGATATGTTTTCATATAAACCAAAAAAAACACAATAAAGTAAAAGATATTTAATAACATTAAAACTACAAGTAAATTATTTATAATCCACAAATTTAGTATAAGTCAAAAACTAAAAAATACAATCATAAGTTTGCACCACCTGATAGCTAAAGACCTTTTGATCACCTTAAAACGTCAATAGAACTCTGAACGAGATAATCTTAAAAAAAATTTGTGAACCAAAAAACAATTGCAAAACCACCCCAATAAGAAAAAAACATACATGCACCGATTACAAGCCCTTTCCAAAACCAAAATATTTTAATTCACACAAAATATCAAAAGTTTTAAAAAAGTCAACAAGTGTAGCCATATCATATAACTAACAATCTAATCTAACTCACTAACAGTATTCAATATACCAATCAAGCATCACAAAACAACAGTTTTATTTCAACAAAGTGCATAACATCCAAATTAAAACCAAATCCCCTTACAAACATAATGTTCAGAGTAAATAAACAACTTTCTAAAATAAATGATCCCATCATAGATTTCTACAAAGAAACACTTGCATAGCATAAAAAAATCCAATTGGATAATACTTATAAATTATTTTATATACACAGAAAGTAAGAAGGTAATCATTCATTCATATATTAGTAGAAATAATTTTATAAACATCTTATTCATTTATATATACAAAAGGTAATCATCCATTTATTTACTAAAAAATAATTTTATAAACATCATATTCATTAGTCTAATGCATGAATGAACAAGAAATAACCTAATTTGAATGTGTAATCTCCTCATTATTTTAGTTTAATTCCAAATAATAACTTAACGAATCCAACCTAAGATTATTTTAGTCAATAGAAGTATCATTAAATAAATATTTTCACTATAACATTCAAGTCTACAACTACAAAGCATACTTACATCATAAGGAAGCTTTTTCAAAGAAAAAAAAAAGGTAAGAAAGCCTTTTCAAGGGAAAAAGAGCAAGCTTTAAATCATAGTGAAATTTAATGATTATGACAAAGACGATGGGTAATGTTTTGAGAACACAATTACATTATTCGAAACCTAGATTCAAAATTGATTTTGGCATTCTATCTAAGAAACAAGTATCAAGCAAAGTATTTTCACATATATATCATGTGACAATGAGTTTACCGTTTTCATTTTGATTAGGGTGATGACTTGAATTTGAAGAATGATAATTTTCACATGCGATTTCTAGAGCACTACTAGTATCAGGAACCTAAAAGTAATTCAAAAGAAATTTCAATAAAGTTCAAAATTCATGAACAAGATGACAATTTATATATATATAAACTAAAATAGATATAATATATACATTTCTATTCACCATGTGAGTAACATTATTCAAGATATCCATATTCTCATTAGGAAATTAACTTTTAAGTACCGATAAGATAGTACTTAAAATTTCTTTCAAGTATTTAATTTCAGCCTTCAACTATTGTACCTTTTCCTTATGCTAAACCAATTAAAACATAAAGGACCATATTGCTTAAATGAAGTTGATACTGTGCCCATAAAATGAACATACCTTTTTCTCATCGGTCTTTTAACTTTTGAATAAACATCATCTTTCTATGAACTCTTTTCAAAATTTTGAACACTAATTTTGCTCAAGCATTTTTTCAGGAGTTCCTAAAATTGTAGACAAACAGTTTAGTATAAAGAAACTAAACATAAGTAAAAGCAAGTAATAACTAAATTAAATACTACAATTTCAGTTGCTTTGTCATTCACAACACTTCAATTTGTACATGTACGAGAAAGAATATACACCTCAACACATGATGGTGGAATTTTATTAGCTTCTTGTTTTTACAAAGGTACAACATTAATTATTTTAATGACAAAATCGCACATATAAAAAGTAAACTACATATTCATTTAACTGAGAGTAACAAAGAAAATTAATATATATACCAAGGTTTGAATGATCCTCGAGACTGATTTTATTCTTTTGCAATGAGGCTCATCTAATTTTAAGCGGTTTGTTTTATTTGTCTAATTTTGTTCCTTTAATGAATAAGAAAAGATGTATTATAATAGGTTATTATTATATCATAATGTTAGAAGAAAGTAAATAATATATTTTGTAAACATTTACCTTCGTTTTATTAGTCAACCAATGTGCAACAAGAAACATGAATTGATCTTTGTCTACTTGAGAATCATCAACCTTTGCAACCATTTCCTCTGGTGTTTTGTGTTCATCATAAAATTTAAACTTCAATTCGTTCTTCCATTACCTCCACTTAACACCGATGTTTCTTATTATCTAAGACTTAATTTTTTGAGTTATTTCTTCGTCAACAAACTCATCAGAATCAAACTTATGAAATTCAAACTTTGACTACAATTTTAAAAGGATAATTGAAAATAACATGTCAATATTTATTATATGAATTGACACGATAAGCATAAACTAAAAGATTATTGTCATGGCATTAAAGAGCAGCTAAACCATTATCATATTGATACCTCTAATGTTTTCCACATTTCTTCGCTTTTATCATCCGACATTTCATGTCAATTTGTATAATTAATTAGTGCAAAGCTAGGCATTTTCACCATGCTACCAATGAATCAAGTTAAAGTGCAAGATTTATCACCAATAGGTACGGCATCATCATTATCCTTAACAAAAATATGCTTGCCTTTTTCCAAATCCCAAATATCAACCATATAAGTAAGACCTCAAGCTTTTTTACATTGAGCATTTTCTATGCAAAAAAATTACATGCAAAGAAAGTAATTAAATTTATTAAAAAATTTAATTGTACAACATTATAACGTATAAACATTTATACTAATAGAATATTGTGTTTTTGTACCTGAATGTTCCACTTGTTCATCTTGATTTTCATTATTTGTAGATTAAAAAATTAGTTCTTGAGATTCTTGTAGAAGCTTATGTTATGAAAGCTCCGGTTCTAGAGGCACATGTTGTTCTTCATATTGTGTTTGTAATTGAAAACTAGAGGCGCAATTTGCTCTAGAAATATTCAATTGTCTATGCTTTTCCATCTCAAGTCTAATAATACACAAAATTTACTAAGTATAATACAAAAGAAAATTTGATAGTGGCAAACCATATAAAACCTTAAATATAATTTAATGCATTACTTGATCCCCATAAAATTAAGTAATTCAAGTTGGTAACATAAAAACAAAATATAGTGAAATATGTCTTACATTGCAAAACCTAAACATAAAGTTAAACTGTTACATAGAATTAAAAATGTATTCCCCAATATGTTCATCTATGGGATCTTCTTCTACATGCTCATTTTTCATCTCCAATGTGACCTCCACTTCTTCATCATCAACTTCACTTCTAACCCAATTTGAAGTACTATTTGTGTCATCAAATTCAACATGAATTTTTCCATTCTCTTACACTCTATATAAGGATGATTCATCACCCATATCAATTACATCTCTAAGTTTTGCATGCTTCACAAGAACCCAACCATTATGTCTTTTATCCTTAACATAAAAAACTTTTATAGCTTGTGATGCCAAGACAAAAGGATCATGAACCAAAGTAGTTCCAATATGAGCTAGATGTGAAAATTTCACAAAAGTGAAACCAAACTCATCTTTTTTGCAACCTCTATTTATATCAATCCAATCACATTTAAATAACACCACCTTAAATCTACCAATATAATTTAATTGAATGATGTCTTTCAAAATCCCATAATAGTTAACTTCTCTCTTAATAGGCTGTGCATCTCTTATACTCGCATAACTCATATCTTGGTTGTTACAACAATCCTACCATTTTGAGTTTTCAAGTATCTTTCACGTGTCTTGGTATGAAATCTAAAACCATTAATGATATAACTAGTATTTTCTAACAGTATTAGTTAGACCACGAGCAAGCCACCTAAGTTGATCTGTGATGTTTGCATCTCCTTGTTGATCCAAATTGGTAACCTATATAATTTCATATTATGTCAAAATAATTATCTAACTATAAAAATTTTGGTCACATATTCCAAACCATGATGTGTGACTTACATGATCATGAAACCAATAGTTTCACTTTGTAACTTTTGTATCTCATATGGTGTAAGTCAAAAAGACTGATTATGCCTCTTAATAAGTTGCTTATGTTTTCTACATGAAAGAAATTCTTAGAAGATTATACAATATACTACAAAAGAAAATTATCAAGTATAATATATATAGATTTGTGTTCTTACTTTATAAAAGAAGCAATTGCATCAAAATTAAATAGCACATATCGATGTGCTTGAACCATAGTTGTAGAATCAACTACAATGCATAAGACCCTTTTACGCTTGTTAACATTAAAACCTTTACATTTTAATGTTTCCAACTGTCTTTCTATGGTAGAAGGAATAGATATTTCTTCCTCTACAAAAAGATTTTTTATTTCAAATGGGTTGATTAAAAGTAGTTTTCATCCCATCAAAGTATCTTGAACAAAAAGTTATGCATTTATTTGCAAAGTAGCCTTCTGCAATTGAACTTTCAGGGCAAGCTCTATTGCGCACATAAGATTTAAGAGTAAGAAGAAACCTATTTAAATAGAAGTTCAATAGAAAATATAATTAGAAAACATACTAGTTGAAATTTAGGGTTAAAAATATATAACACTTCAAGATATACCTCTTAATAAGATATATTCACTGATAAATGACTAGACCAATAATTTTTGCTTCATTTGCCAAATGGACAACTAAATGTACCATTCTTATGAAAAAAGATGAAAAATCTTTTTCATTACACATAAAATTAATCTAACCCGAGACTCAAGTAATTCAAGTGCATTTTCTTTGAGAACTTTACATAAAGTTCTTTAAAAAAAGTACACAAGTCAATAAGAATTGAACACACTTTATTAGGTAAAGACTATTGTATTGCTATAGAAAGAAATTTTGGCATTAAGAAATGAAAATCATAACTTTTGAGCCCTATTAGCTTTTGTTGTTTAAGTTGCACACAATGTGAGATATTTAAAAATATTCATTTGGAGTTTTCATTTCCTTCAAAATCTTTAAAAAAAAATTTCATTCAAGCTTATTTGATATGAAGCTTAAGGCAAGTATTAGATGTTAGTGCCACGACAAGTCTTTGGATGAAGAACACTCCTTATACCCATTTCTTCAAGGTCAAGTCACATTTTGTAGTTATCCTTTGACTTTTTCTTACCCAATCAATGCACGAAGAATGTTGTCACGCACATTTTTTTCTATATGCATCACAATAAGATTGTGATGCAATAGAAAATACTCCCAATAAGGTAATGTGAACAAAATACTCTTCTTTTTTCATGGCCCATCTTCATTACCATTCCATTGTTCCAACTATCTTAACATTTCACTCTCGGATGGTGGTGAAGAAGCATTTCTAAATTCTTAAGTCCTAGTAAATGAGTTTCTATCATTTCGAAACCTATAAGTAGGTTGTAACCACTTACGATGGCACATGTAATAATACTTTCTTCTATGTTATAACCACTTAGATGCAATATCAAATCTACAACAAGGACATGCATACTCTGCCCTAGTACTCCACCCAGACAAATTGACATAAGCAGGGAAGTCATTAATGGTCTAAATTAATGCTGCACGTAATTAAAAGTTTTGATTTTTTAAGGCATCAAAAGTCTGAACACCAACTTCCCAAAGTTCTTACAACTCTTTTACCAAAGGTTATAGGTATATATCTATATAGTTTCCAAGACCTTTTGGACTAAGAATAAGTAGAGAAAGAATAAAATTTGATTGTTTCATGCACGTCTATAGAGGCAAGTTATAAAGTATCAATATAACAAGCCAAGTTTTATATGTCACACTTATAATTCTGAAAGGGTTAAAGCCATCAGAAGCCAATCCCAAGTGAATATTACGAGGGTCAAAGAAAAACTCTGGATATCAAGAATATAATTCTTTCCAAGCTAAAGAATCTGTAGGATGTCTTACATGTCTATACTTAGTATGCTTATATTCATGCCAAGTCATTAAGGGAGTAGTTTTTGAAGACATGAATAACCTTTGTAGTTTTTGAATTAAAGTAAACCAATGCAAATCTTGGGGATCACTTTTTGCATCATTCAAGCTCTCTTTCCACTTAGAAACGCCACATTTTGAACATATTTCTTCATTTGCCTTATTTTTTCAAAACAGCATGCAATCATTGGGACAAGCATGGAGTTTTTCATATCCCAAACTGAAGGCAAAAATTATTTTTTTTAATTTTTGATAAAACCCTTGCAATGTATTACCCTATGGTAGAGTAAGGTTCAAAACCTTTAGCAATGTATTGAAAGATTTATTTATCCAACCATTAAAAACTTAATGTGAAACAAATAGATTGCAAAGGAAAACTTTATAAAGTTTTTGCAATTTGGATATAATTTCTCCTCTATATTTTTAAGTAAACCATAAAACTTGTCACTATTAATTTTATGACCATGGTGTTGCTCTCCACTAGTATCTCTAGCTTGTATGTTACCCACATCAACATTCATAACTCTTTCAGCCATCGTATCATGTAATAAATCATGAATGTCAGGACCTAGCTCTCTTTTTTCCTCATTAGTTGTTTCAGTAGGTAAAGATGCATCTAAAACACTCCAGGTGAAATACCCCATCGAACATATCTTTTAAGAAAATCATCACATATTATGTGATCAAATGCATCTCTCCTACAAACTCTAAATGTATTGACATATTTGTCATAAGGGCACCAAAATTTTTCATCTTTAGATGATCTTACAAAGACAAAGTCTAAAATACTAATAACTCCTTTTATGTATTCTTCACTGGCTCTTGACATAAGATTTATCCATATCTTATCCATAGAATGTAAGATGATTTGTCCTAATAATAAAATTATATTTAATTACTTAAAATGTATTATATCTTAAAAAAACTCAAAAATTGAAGTAAACTTGACAATAGCAATAAAAGTTATCTGAAAAGGTCAATTTAATTATTAGTAAGTAATTTATTTTATACATGCAACCAATCAAAGTTATCTAAATATCAAAGTTATTTATTTTATAAGTCCAGCTTTATGTCCCAATAGAAAAGACAACCATAAAAGTAAAGAGATTGCAAAAAAAAGCAGCAATAATAATAATAATAATAATAATAATAATAATAATAAAGAAGTAAAAAACTAGGATGAAAGGAAAGTACAACACTATGCACCTAAATGATAGGAAAATAGTTAATGTAATAACAATAATAAATATTCACAATTGGATGTATCATCTCTTACCAAAAAGATTCCAAAGAAAAACAGTCGTTAAACTCAAAATACTATATGAATATAGACCTAAAAAGCCAATTTCATAATAAGCAATAACAAATTTAAAAACAAATAGCATTTAAAACTTAAAGGATCATATTATATCATTAATTTAAAAACTTAAATGAAAACAATAGCATTTAATTTAAGCACTAAATAAAATTAGACTATGTAAGCATAATGTCACGTTTTCATTCAGACGTACCTTTATAATTAAACTTATGTGTTTTTAGGAGAAGCACAACTAATGAAATAGGCAATGTGACTAAAGGTTGCTTTGCATCTTGCACAAGCTCTAGAATACCACATAAAAAATATAACTAGTTTTTGAAATATCCAAGATGTTTCATGGTTTTCATGCATCTAATTTTGTGTTTGAATTTATATAAATATATAATGTAGAAAATGGACTTGTACCAAAAAAACAAAGGACAACTTTGCAAGTTATTTGTTATTGGTCATCCATGAAAAATTCCAATATGTTGTTAGGTATCAGTGACCTTCTTTCATATGATATCTCTTTGCCAAATATATGGAGCTAAGCTTATAGATCATGACATTGTTCTTGTTTAAGAACTATAGTTTTCATTTTTCTAATTTCCTATAATGAATTAATTATAAAAATAATAGAAATAAAAAAATAAAAAGAGGAAGGAATTAGGAGAAAGATGATTGGAAAAGCTAAGTACCATAAATTGTGTAGCCATGTCACGAAAAAAAAAAAAAAAAAAACTCACTTTGCTGGCAAATGCTAGCACCATATATTAAATTGCAAAAGCCAACTATAAAAAAATTATACAACTACCATATATATAGAATTTGATTACAAATTCTGCCACCATGTAAACAATTATATATTTTTATTATATATATTTAATTGAAAAAGCCAAACAATAAACAATTATATATAATCTAAACAATATATAAACAATAAACAATTATATATAATGTAAACAATATATAAACAATTATATATAATCTAAACAATTATATAAATCTTATTATGCTGCCAAATGCTGGCACCATATATTTAATTGAAAAAGGCACCATATATATAGTATTTGATTACAAATGCCACCACCATATAAACAATTATATATTTTTATTATATATACTTAATTGAAAAAGCCAAACAATAAACAATTATATATAATCTAAACAATTATATATAATCTAAACAATTATATTAACCTTACCAAATGCTTTATTATATATATTTAATTGAAAAAGGCACCATATATATAGTATTTGATTACAAATGACACCACCTTAAATGACATTTTTATTACAAACAATTAATTAACTTACTTACAAATGTTGATATATATTTGTCAGTAGACAATAGATTCTATATTCAATCAAAATTGTAGATTTTTCTTTCTCACTTAACTCTTCAAAAAACCATTAACAAAAATAGAAAAACATTATCCCTGGTGATAGAATAAGAATCAAATATGCTATCATAGAATTACATACAACTAAAGCAAGGTTCCTTTGGACAAGGGTTTGTGAATGGGAAAGAAAAAAAAAAGACAAACATGTTACCATCATAAGATCAATTTCGGTTGAATAAGTAAGAGAGAGGCAAATGATAGAAGGAAAGTAGCTCAAAACAAAAACAAAAAAGCTACAGATGTGAAATAGGGTTACCAATGTAGGGTTATTTGGGTTTGGGTTTTAGGGAAATGGGGAATATTTGAGTAAGGCTGTGAGAGAAAGAGAGATGAGAGGGAAGACAAAGTAAGATGAGGTGAATGAGAGTGAGATAAGATGAGGACTATAATGGTGGAAGCAATCTTTTTTAGGCGATATAAAAACTGAAAGGTGGGAAAGCAAGGATAGGTAAGAACAATGGGTACAAAATTTTCACTAGTTTTGTTTTAATAAGTTTTAATTCTTTTTAAAGGTTTTCACATAAAAGACATGGGAGGATAAGGACCAAATTTTAACATATACACTTGTCTAGTTTTAATAAGTTTTCATATAAAAGACGTGGAAGCATAAGGACCAATCTTTTTCAAGTTTTTCTTTGAAAAATACCAAATTCAAGCTTATGATAGTTTTTCCTCCTCTATGAAATCCTCTTAACTTGTTGAAAAATAAAATTAGAACTTTCTTTTTGTTTAAGGGGATTAGATCTCTGCACTTGTAAATCAGCATAAGGACCAATCTTTTTGAAGTTTTTTTTTTTTTAAATGCCAAATTCAAGCTTATGATGGTTTTTTCTCCTTTATGAAAGCCTCTTAACTTGTAAAAAAAGAAAATTAGAACTTTTTTTTTTTGTTTCAGGGGCTTGGATCTCTGCACTTGTAACTCTTCCAATTGCAAGCCTGGAGACTTATGCAGCAATGGAATCTTACCACAATCAACTGAAGCTTTGATTGTTAAATGAGAAGGATCCTACTGTCTACCAATGCACTGATTGGCTGGTTGATAAGTTAGGTACAAAAGTGCATTCCTACTTTTGGCTAGATGAATATTCAGAGAAATATGATTTTGTACAATACTAAAAAGATGAGTGGGTGAGTGGTTTAACATCTTGGCGGAAGGCATTGAAGATTTTAGATTCTGATGTTTCCATAGAAGGGAGATGTGCAAAAGTGACTAACTAGCTTGATCGAGATAAAGGTTTTGTTGTTTGGAACCCTGGCTCACAGTATGGGATCTATGATTGTAATTGGGCAGCAATGGGCTACCTGTGTGAGCATGTGTTCAAGGTTATGAAGGTCTATCGTGAAAAAAGGTCTATTTTGTCATCTGTCACTGCATTTCAATACAACAAGGCTTTGATTGACATGCTAAATTGCCTGTCTCATGATTCTTTTATCTATGATTATGCTGTTTCTTTAGCAATCTATTACAAAAATAGTTAAGTTCACTAATTGCTCCTATTCAAAAGCAATCCATGGATGCTACTCAGCAAGGAAGTGCACCAATGGTTTCTGCAAATCAAAATAGAAGATTAGTTGCCGAGGATCATTGTGTAAATGGGAACATACAGTCTAATCGTGAAAATGGTTATGCTATTTGCTCTAAGGCTCCTGCTGGTATTGCTAGTGATTTGGGCAGTGAATCAGTTGATCAAGTAGTTGGTATAAATGGCATTTCTTGTAAGAATTCTGGAGAAGGAATATCTAGTTCTGAGATGGATGTTGACACAGCCCCCAGTATTTCTCCACCTGAATTACCATCTCTTTATGAGGAGATTGTAGCTAGTAATGTCTTTTTTGAGCCAGGAGAGAGTGCTTTGATTAACATGGTCACTAATATGAATTGCAAATTACCTCCCAAAGATAATGCTTTAAGAGTTCAAAATGGATGTGAAGAAGAAATATTTTGACAAAAATTGTCATGAAAGTGTGATTGCTACAAAGATACAACCAGATGAGATTCCTCAAACACGACAATTTTCAAAACCATTCACAGCAACTCATCACTAGGGGGTATAATCGAGCCGATACAGTGAGAAGCTCGAGCTCGACTCATAACTCAGGGCTCGATACTTGGCTCGAACTCGATCGAGTTTTATTTTTCAAGCTCGAGCTCGATTCGTGATCGAATTCGAGCTACTCGAGCTCGCTCAATTAAGCTCGATTAATATGTAAAAATAAGCTCGATTCGTATACTTGACAAGAGTTCGATTATTTATTCTTAAACTCGAATTCGAACTCAGACTCAAAATATTTTATTAATTAAAATAATAAAAATATATTTAAATATAAAAAGCTCGATTAGGCTCGCGAGCTACTCGAACAGGATATAAGAATACTCAAATTCAGCTCGATCGATAAGTCGAGCTACTCGAGTTCGAGCTTGACTCGATAATAATCGAACCGAATTCAAGTTTTCTTCGAATCGAACCCTAGTAGCTTACGAGTATTAATGTATCATTTACACCCCTACTCATCACGATGGTTTTGGCAGCAAGAGTAGTGAACCTCCATTAACGTTGATGTCCACTCCTGAAAAAGCCTGCCCATCCATGTCTTGTACTATCGAGCCACAAGTGCTTTTGGCTGAAGCCTCAGGTGCTTTGAATCTAGATGTATCAATGGCATCAGAAACTGAGAATGAGATTAGTAGTAAGAATCATTCTTCTGATATTGGTCTCCTATCAGATGGCCATAATGTTAATTGGGAATTGTCGCTGATCTTGATGATGAATCCAAGGTAGTTGACAGCAGTGTGGCTGTATCCTCAGAAACATTCCAAAATCATTCAACAATATTGCATCATGGTGACGTTCAACTACCTATTGAAGTTGCAGCTCAAGAAACTAATGATTCTGGTAAGAAGGAACTTAGTAACAAACCTTATACAACTAAATATGAACTTAAAAAGGAGATTTGCAAGCAGGTAAGGAATGAGCAACAAACCTTATACAACTAAATCTGAACTTAAAAAAGAGATTTGCGAGCAGGTGAGGAATGATCAGAATGGTGCTCTTACTATGAAAATTGTTTCAGAAAAGGCTGCTAACAACTCTGCATTCAATGCTGGCTCTGTCAAACAATATACAGGTGCTAACTAATTTCATCATTCAGCAATTTCTTATTTCTTTGTACATGCTCCTTAATTAATTTAATTGTAATTTTGTGATTCTGCCAGTTGCACTAAATTAGTATAATTGGCCAACAAATTATCTCGCATTGTACATGTAGATTTTCATTTTCTTGCCAAACGTGGATCACTTATAACTTTTGAGAAGCTATTTATAATACACGTTCAAAATTTTAAAGTCCAATTTTTAGGCTCTTGGGCGTTTATGTGCATAGCAGTTTTTCCATTCAGACTAGTTGAAGCAATTTAACTATAGGCCACCCAGAGATCAAGGCTCCTGTTAAACACATTTCTCTTGCGGCAGGCATCCTCAATATCCTTAACCCAATAACTGAGCATGAATACAATAAGGAAAAACACCTAAGATGCAACCAATGCCATTTTGTATATCCTTTCCCTAACATTATGATTGTACTTTTTATTCTTAAGCTTGAAATGTTTTCTTTTTTCATTGTTGCAAGTTTTAAAGATGGAAGAAAAAATGGATTTGTCTTACATACGTATCATTCTTTTAAATAAAAATATTATTTTATAAAAAAATTTTTACAAATAACATAGAAAAATATTTATATAAATATAAATATGATTATGTAGATTATTTATAATTTGACTTTTGATCTAAAATAATTTTAAAATTTTATAAAACCATATTAAAATTGGAATATTAATTGAAACCAAACCAATATAATATTTAAATTTAAAAAATTTTTAGTTTAATATTTAATTATAAATTTATTAATTAATATAATACTTACAAGTTTTATTTATAACTTATCATCATTTAAAATTAATTAAGTTACAAATTTTATTTATTAATAATTATACTTTTTAACAAATTATAATTTTTGGAAATTTTTATTAGAGGGAAATATTATGAATTAATAGTTTTCAAAAAAGAAATTAGGAATAAATATTTTTTTAGAGCTTATACTGATGTTTATTATAACTGTCAGTATATAATATGTTTATACTGTTGGATATTTATACATCATCAAAAAAAATTTACCTATTCCGATGGTTATACAAAGTGTTAGTATAAGTACTGTCTATACTAACAGTAACAAAAACCCATCAGTATAGATTTTTTTACTAATTTAACTATCAGTATAGATAAATTTTGGTATATAGCATACTTATACTGACGGATAATTATATATCATCAAAAAAAGTTTGTCTATACTAATGGTTGTATAAAGTATTGATAAATGTATGATATATTTTGACGGTATTAAAAAATCATCAGTATAAATCTCTTTTACTAACATAATTTGACGTCAGTATAACCAAACGTCTATATATAAATAATTTCTTGTAGTGATAGCCCCATAGCCTCTAACTGTGACCCAGAGCCACCCTCAAACTTAGTTAAACCATTATCTCCTCCACTAGTACCACCCATCAATGATCTAAAAACACCATCTTTAAGCCTGACCGAAACCCATTTATTACAAAAAATAACCACCACTCCTTCAATACCCATTTTTGCTTCCTAAAACTAAAAGTTACACAAAAAAAATACAGCAATCAGATAAACCATAGTCCTCATCAGATTGGTGAAGAACCTAATAGTAATAAACCATAAAAAAAAAATACCATAGAGTTTCGATTGAGGAGAGGTTTTTAAATGAAGCTTTAGGTCTTAGTTAGAGAGGGGGAGAATCGAGAAAGGAAAAGAATGATGTAAGTGAGAATAGTGGCATAAAGTGGCTCTTAGCTACCTAGAACTTTTGGATGATTTGGACCAATGAAAACGAAGATTGAAGAGGAAAGAACAACGTATTAAAAGATCATAAGGATCGGACAATGGGATTATGATTTTTAGCGGTTTGAAAGTTTGGGTTTCAACTTTAGATCTATCAATTTAAAGGAATTTTAGATAAATATAAGCTTGAAATGGAGAAAAAAAATGTCGAGGAAAAGCTTAAATGAAATTTTGGTGGTGAAAAAAAGTTGACCGTAGATAGGGCACGGCAACAACAATGGTGTAAGGACACCAAAATTCGAGCTGCTCTTTTTTATAGGGCAGGTTTGGTCTATAAGGAGAATAAGAGAAATTTTTTTTTTATTTAAAAGAAACAAGGAATTGAATTAAAAAAAATTAAGAATTTATAGCATATAAAAAAAAAGAATGGTCAAATGAGTCAACCTGACCCAACCCACATACAACCTTCTAACCTAAAGACGAGCTTAGCTTGATGGCCTGACCTGATTTTAGTGGATCCAACCCAGACCATATGGCTCTAGCCTAGCAACTTAATTCATTGAGCTTAGTTGATTATGAGGTTTAGGTTTCAACAACAAAATCTTGTTAGGTATAACTTCTTGGCCTTGATCATTTTGTAATATGCCTATGTATATATATTTCTCTTTTACATGCATAACCATGAAAAATGGCAATTATGAAAATGATATTATGGGTGTCTTGTATTATGATATTATTATTATTATTATTATTATTATTATTATTATTATTATTATTATTATTATTATTATTATTATTATTATGAAAAATGGATAATTTTAGGTTTAAAGATTTTTTTTTTAAAATAGGTTTTTAAAAACTAAAATGTTTTTTTGAAAAAGAAAAAAAGATTTTAAAACCCTACCTAGATGTTGAAGGAAATTCGAATCAGATTTCAAAGGTAATTTTCTCGAATTCCGCTTAGATGTTGGGGAAAAAGAAAAGTTTTTCTTCACAAAATAAATAATAAATAATAAATAATAATAATGATAATAATTTCTTTTATCATTATTTATGTTTACTTTTTGCTTGTTTAATAACTTGTTACATGCACTAGCATTATAAATTATCATTTATATGTCATCTTAAATTATATTCATGCATTCATATTTAGTATTTGCAATTTTTTAAATGTCTTTCCAAAAGATTAATAAAAATCTAACTTTTAGAAATAATTATGAAAATTGAGTTTGCTTCAAAAGTTTGCCCAAATGTTGGAAACTTTTAGAGAGGTTCTTAAAAAACTTCAAACCCCTAAACCTTAAAACATTAAAACCCTAAAAATCTTAAAATCTCAAAACCCTAAAATCCTGAAACTCTAAAAAATCTTAAACCCTAAAATGAAGCTTTAAACTCTAAAAGCTAGCCACACCCTAAAACCAACTCACACCCAAATTTCCTAAACCTTAAAATGAAATCCTAAGCTTTGAAAACTAGCCAGAACCCTAAGTTGCCCAAACCAAAAACCATCCTAAAATTCTAAAAGTACATATGAAAAACTTATATGAAATAATATACTCTTAAATACCATCTAAAAGATGGAATATTTAGAAAATTTTATTTCATCAAATTTTTTTTTTTCGTACAATTCCTTAACCAAAAATAATAATAAGATTAAACAAAAGAGTAAAAAAAATCACTAAAAATGGGATCTCAAATATAAATAGTCACACCTAAACTTTGCTTAAATTTTAGGGAATCAGGGTGGTTTCCTTATATCTAAGGACTCGATGTCAAATTGTATTTCATCTTCATGCATAGCATCCGATGGCATACATGCACCTATTTATTATTATTTACACTTGTTTTGCATGTTTATGCCTTTAATTATTGTTTGCTAGTTGATAGTACAATCATTAGTTTTTTCACATAAAATGTTTTAAAAAATGTATGCTATTTAAAAATGTGGAATTATAAAATAAAACAAAAAGAATATTCTAAGAGAAATAATTCTTTGTACTCTATCTAAATATTGGAGAGTTACCAATAATTATTATCTATAAAGAATATTATTTTCATTTTCAAGAAATATTGTGGTGAATCTTAGGTGAAAAGAGTTATTTTTAAAAGTTCTATCCAGATGTTGAAGAATTTTAAGGTAATTCTTTAATTTAAAGATTTTTACAATATTCCTAAACAAAAACTTTTAATAAAATTAATTTTCTTCTTCAAAAAGTGAAGGGAATTGTTATTGAATTTTAAATCGAAACCATTTTATCTAACACTGAAGATAACACATGATTAATTAATACTAATTTTCATAGATGCTGTGGGAGTGTTAATATTTTTTCACGCATAATTGATTCTCAAATCCAATTATGTTTTTATATGCCAAAATTGATTTTTTGATAAATTTTAAATTCATTTTATTACTTTATCAAAAAGATAAATTTTTTTGTGACTATTTACACTATAAAAAAAATTGTAGCAACTCTCCCTATTTTTTTCAAATTTAAAATTTTATATCTAGTGGTTCCAAAATGTTATAACACATGTGTGATTGTGTTATAATTTTTGAAAATTTTATGAACTTTTGATTTAATTCATTGCATTTTTTGAATTTTTATCTTTTTTCATTTCCCATTACTTATATTATCTATCTTTTTGTTTACTTTTGCTTTTCTTTTAACGATAATAATAATAATATTTAAAAGGAAGAAAATTATGAATATTTGATTCAATTCTTGACAAACTTTCTTATTTGAAATTTTCATTTTCTCTCTCTTCACGCTTTATATATTTTTTCATATTAATATGAAGAAATAATAAAAATAATAATTTTTAAATTAAAAATAAAAAATCATGTAAATCTAAGAACTATTACATGGCAACAATTTTTTAATATTTTAATTGTAAGAAATAAAAACTAATAATTGTTTAAAAGTTTATTTAGATAGATGATTAAATTAGTTCTGTTGAAATTAAAAATAATAATAAAAGTTATTATAATTATAATTAAAAATAAGTTATTATAGCTTTAATTAAAAATTTTAATAAAAATTTTATATTAAATGAATCTCACTAAAATTAACATTTAGATTTTATGATCATTGGTCATAAAAAATGGTAATTGATTGCCACGTGATAGCCAATTATCCAAAGAAGTAACTTTTATATAATGTATGTATGAATTTATAGATTAATAGATATAGACAGGGATTTTAGTTAGTAATAGTTAAATTTTTTTAATATAATTTATTGATAAAATATTAAATTATTAAATTCAATGATCAAAGGGCAAATCTTAACCATATCATTTTTTTTTTTTTTCATTTTACTCTACAAAGTTGCTGTGCCTTATTATTATTATTATTATTTAACTTTTGCCCCAAGAGTATAAAATACTCTATAAAGAAAAAAACAAAGAAAAAATTTCCACAAATAGAACAGAAATTTTGGATCGGAAAAGAATGAAGGCGGTCATACTCCGCAAAACCACTCCGTCAAAGCTCTTGGTACTGCCGTCCAACCATCAGTATCAAACATAGCTTCTCTCTGTTTTTATGTTACAAACATTTCTAAAGATCTTTTGTGGGGTTTCACTATACCGCAGCTTTTCTGTACGGTGCGTTTTGTTCTCTCAATTTTCTTCTTCATTACTGTTTCTAATCCTTTTTTCTTTTAGGTCTTTATACAATTTCTTTGGTTGTTTCAATATGATCATATTTATTTAACTCTAACTAATGGCTGGAAGCTCTTTTATGTATAGGAGAAATTATATCTTGGTTTTTTTTTCCCTTTTTAAGATGGATTGGAGCGTGTGCTTTGGCATTTTTCTGCTTTTGGGATCCAGTTGATTGATGGGTTGTTAAGCTTTTTTAAATCCCATTCTGGGTTTTGGATGATTTATGTTAGTAATTAATTTCTGGGTTTTTTTGTGAGTTTGAATGCTTATTTAGTTTCATGTCTCTTTTTCTAATTTTGGGGCTAAATTGATGGCTTAGTTTCTTTTTATCTTTTGTTTTGTTTTAGTCCCTATGAAAGTTGAAGAAAAAGCTGCTGAATTGTCTTTTGAATTTCTTGATGCTTTCCGTTATTAGGTGCTAACTGCTGGAACTTTATTCTCTTCTACCTGCTTCATGAAAAAAGATACTTTCGTTTATATCTCGTGTGCTTGTTTGATTTCCTCACGAGTCGCAACCCACAAAAGTGAATACTCCCTGCCTCCCAAAATGTCTTGCAAGTTACTGCATGATTATTTGATGTTATAATTCTTGATTTAATTAAATCGTAGACATGAATGCGTTTCAAATGAATTTTATACTTGATTTGGATGATATTGAAGCCGTCATCAATAATAAGTGTTTATTTATCCAAATTACACCTGATTGGATATCGGATTTGAGAAGTAGACTGAGTTACACTTTTATGATGATTAGTTACAATTTTTTGCTTGAAAAAGTTTTAAGCAAAACCCAGATCTTAAATCTACCTGAATTTCTGAATATTTAGTGAGCATTTGCTTTCATTCGAGCTGCCTGCATAATAATGAATGCACATTCTTTTGGTGGACTGTTTTTTTGTTCTTTATCTTTGAACAGCATTAGAAAGATTGTGATGGTGAAAGCATATGCTCAAGAGCACGTTTACAAGCATCCATGGGAGCGAGTAACTTCTGCATCTTGGCGCAAGTTTGCTGACCCTGAGAATAAACGTACCTTGTCTCATATTCTTGAAGTTGACACATTGAATCATAAACTTGAACCTCTCTCTGGTAAGCTTTACATTTACGCTACTCTCGCTCTTACCTGCCATGCTTCTGGGCCATGGTTTATTAAAAGAAATCATTGGCCAAGATATCTGCAACTATGTTGAATCGACAGTTGTTGATGCCCAATCTAAATCAATGCAACTTACAACCCGTAATGTCAGTCTTCAGAAGTTTATAGAGGTAGAGGAGAAGATACGGTATGATCCTCACCCAGATAATCTAACAGGCTGGACGATTTGTGAACAGGAAACTAGTATTCGTATTAAGCCATTATCAGCCCTGGCATCCATGGCGGAAAAAGTTGAGCAACGATGTGCTGAGAGGTTTATGCAAAATAGTGTTAAGGGCAGAGAGGTTATGGAGAGGATCTGTAAGTATCTTGAAGCTGAATTTAGCTGGATGGCTCCATAATTCTGACTTTCCACACTTAAAAGAGTAGGGAATAACAAAAAAATTGTAAGACGCAAAACTACCAAGGTTAATTTTGATTGCCCTTTCTAGACTCGGTGCAAAGTTTTACGTATTCCATGTCTCATTATCTATTCTGGGAACCACGTTCGCTTGTAGAAGGATAATGCAAGGAATAGCATAATTGAAAATTTACACAGCCACCCCTGAGAACATATCATCTTGAAATTGCACATTCAATTTTAAAAGGCAGAACTAGGGCGACATGCCAGATGAAACAGAGCGTGACATACAAATGATCCATCAAACCACCACAGATTAAGACAAATACTGACGGCAACATTACAAATTTTCGCCAATCACAAGATATAGAGTTCTTCATAGTGCATAGATGTCCTAGATAGCCATCTCCCAGCATATATGACATAAATAAGGACACCTGAAAAGATTAGCGGCCAACTCAGGAGTGCCTCGGGAGAAAAATGAGCGAGACATGCTTAAGCACATGTAACTTCGTCTCCATTGTACTTAGAATTTATCAAGTTTCTCAGCCTTGACAACTGGATTGGCTTTAGCTATTGCGTCACGTGCAGCAGTGCGATAATCGAAGGGGCAGTCATGTTTGTCTGAGTAGCGGTGTGATGTACAGAAAAGGTTACCACAGCGACATTTGAACCCTGTTAAACCAACCATCTTTTTGCAACTGCTGCACCGGTTTGCACCCTCCTTCGGCCTAGCCTGCAGGCTCTCCGCTGAGCCAGAAGCACGGGATGGTTGAATGGTTTTTGGCTCCACAGAATTTTGCACATCTACAACATTAGCAACAACGGTTTCATTCCCATTGCTAGTTGATGACCCATTCATAATATTATCGATAGATGACACAGCAAGTTTAGCATGCCCCTGTTTCAATATCATATCCTTGTGGCACTTGGAGCACATGTTCATCGTAGCTGCACTTCCATAGAAACCACAATTATTAATGCACAAAATAGGACGTTCAGGAGGAGCTTGGCATCCTGTCTTCTCATGGTCCATTTCTTCACCTCTCCTGCACCAAATACATTTAAATATGAGAATCTAACAGGTAAGATTGACAAATGCTAAGACCCATAGACAATTCACACTTAACGCTAGTTGACTAATACATTATGTCACCAGTAAATTGAAAAGAACCTGTATAATACTGATAGCAACCATTTCTTTTCTTCTTTTCTAGTCACAATCAAGCAAAGAAAGCAGAACTCTACAAGATATAAGCACTATCCACTAATGTATATATCTGTAAGTGTGTCTGCATATTTATGATCTAAAAGATATCCTTGAAAAGCAAATACTATCTTAACCTGGGGCAGCAGGAAATTTCCCTTACAAATTAAAAATTCATTCCACAGAAAAGCACTGCAAGATATTAATAACCCATGCTTAATTAAATTGCAAAATTAACATGCTACCTAGTCAACCACTTGGAAACTAGTGACAAAGATGTTTGGTTAAGATGCAATTGAAAATATTAACATGAAAGTACGTAAACTCTAAATTGAATTATTGAAATTCTCTAATACAACGATTAAACAAGACTTCCTATTTTCAGAAAAAAAAAAAAAAAAAACATATATATTTATATATATAAGGAAATGAATGCCAAAACATCTTATTTACAATCTACCCCATATGGTAATGCGTATAAATGGCACGTCCAAAGCAAATTACATGCTAAAGAAAACGAATTATTGGTGCTAGTAGTGGCAGTTCCATGCCTCTTGACGAAGTAACAAAAGAAAACGAATCATCCATTTGATTAGCTGATCAAAAAGCTATCAACTTGAAAGTAAACAGAGGTTAACACTGAAAGCTAAGAATAGACGCATACACAATCAATTGGTAACATATTAAAAACAAGATGCGATTCTCTCCTAAATTTTGGCTAGCTTGAATAACAATGTTTAATGCTGCTCTCTAAATTGCCAATCTGCTCATAATTCATCAACACTGAGTAGGAAAACCTCCTGCCAAAGCATACCGCTTCTTTCAGAGAGTATTGTTTTTCATTGATAAGTAAAAATCTCACATCGTTTTTAACTAATTCTCTTTAAAAAAATCTCTTATGTTTATTTCTTTTTCCCTTTGACTCTAACATCAAAAGCAAGAAAAACCATCAAAACACATATACATACCAAGTGAACAAACAAAATTAAAAGAATGTCAAAACAACATAATTATACCCATAAATTTATTTATTTTTCCTTAATCATAATCATCAAATTAAAGAATTAAAAACATATAATAATAATAATAATAATAATAATAATAATAATAATAATAATAATAATAATAATAATAAAAAAGTAATATATCATTAACATGCACCATCACACCAAACTTTAATAATAATAATAATTCAACCTAGCTATCAAAAAAAAGAAAAAAAAAAAGATGGGAAAAAGGGTAACCTGTTAGCTGGAGAAGTTAGTGAAATGAGTCCTAAAGCCGATCTCAGAGACTCAAAAACGCATCCGATGAGCCCCTGTTTTAAGAGGTCAAATAATATCAACCCAAAAAATTTTAAAAATCAACTAAAACCAAATAAACCCATAACAGTTACACCAAAAATTGAAGAAATCAGAAACAAAATATCAAGAAAAGAGATCAAAACCCTAACCCTAGAATTTATGGACCAGATCGCCCAGGATTGAGCCACAGAAAAGCAAAAGCCCCAAGTGAGAAGACCAAGAGAGAGTGAAGAGAGATTTTTATTTTTTTTTTTGCTTTCCTTTTTCTTTTTTTTTGCGTCTTCAATTTGATAATTTTTAAATAACTTTTTATATTACTTTTATTATTATTATTATTATTATTAGGTTTCCCTGCAAACGAACATTCTTTGCTGACTTTTTGTATTACCTTATTATTATTATTATTATTATTATTATTATTATTATTATTGAGTTTCCGCAACCGAACATTTTTTACTGAGGAGGTGACGTGGGCGACTCCAATTGGGTGGCAAGATAATTTTGCCATTCCTGTTTTCTCCTTCATTTAAATAGAATAACGGTTTTGCCACGGAGGGATGATTTTGTCACCGTGATAAAGATTATTAATAATAAAAAAACTAATAATATCAACACACCCTTATATAAAATGTATTTCCAACAGATCTGAGAGTGCCCCCAAGCGCGGATCTTTAACGGGGAAAGTGGAGGACAGCTGCCACTGAGGTCCTAATATCCTTAAAAGTTATTACAAAAGTTCTTAAAATTTTTATTTTTTTTATAATTTACCTCCACCAAAAATAAAAAAATAAAATATATATATGATATTCTTATAAATGTTTGAAAGAACAAAATTATAATTGCAATATAAATAATTTGTTTTACAAAAAAAATAAGGTCATTTGTATAAATACAAATAAAATAAACATTTATAAATAAATTTTTATTCAAAGATCAACATTTCATTTAAAAAACAATAAAAGTAAAATAAAAAGTGATCTTCTTTCTACTTCATTTATAATTTTTTCCTTAGTCCAAACCTATAAAAATTACAGTAAATAGAGAATAGAAGTAGAGAAATAACAAGAAGACAAAAAAATTATCCAATAAACCAAAGAAACAAATTAAGGAGTAAACATTTTTTTTTCTTCCATCAATATATTTAAGTAATTACTTTATTTTTGGATTTTTTCTTTGTATTTATTATCATTTGTTTATGTGATAGAATAGTTGTTTACCATATAAATTTTTTTATATTAGTAAAATAATTTGATTTGGTGCTTAATTTATGATTTATTTATATTTATATTTATATTTATATTTATATTTATATTTATATTTATATTTATATTATAAGTGGATTAAGATCGAAGAATATTGTATTTTCTTAAGTTGATCAATGAAATAATTTAATTTTTATGAAATTATTTTATATATATAATTATATTATTTAATTAAAATTCAAAATGCATAATAAAATATGTATGTTGATTTTGTTTGCATAATTACATTTCAATATCTAATGCAAGCTACAACATTATCTTCTTATTTCTTAGAAATTATATAAACTAAATTATATAATTTAATTAGATTTGGATAAATATCTTATTAAAAGAAAGTCAATTTTAAAGGAATCATCTGAAATCAATAATAGTGACACATAACATTTTACAAACAAGTTCATGTTTAATTATATCTAAATGATTTTCATTGAATCCAAAGTTATGAAAAAATATTTTAAACTATCTTCCTAATGAAAAAGATAATGTTTGAACAATTTTATTTTCTCAATAAGAAACCCATAAAAAATAATTATAATGTTTTTATTTTTGTGTATAATAAAAATAATTTTTTTATGTATTTGAGTTAATTTATATTTTTATATGTAATATTATCTATATTAGTTGCCCTCACTAAACATAAATCATGAATCCGTTTCTGAGTGCCACGTGAATTTTTTTTTTTATTCTTTTACAGTTTTTTTGTTATTTCATTAAGATCAAGTTGGGGTTTTACAGGTCAGAAAATTTTTTCTAAAGATACAAGTGTTTTTTTATGTTGTTTTATCTTTGACATCTATGTTTTAACTACAATTTTGAAGCTTCTTTTTTGGTTTTTATTGTTGCTTTAGAGAGTGGAGCTTTTAGCCTAAAAGAGAAGCTTATCAAGTTCTTTCCTTTTTTTTTAGCTATTTTTAGGTAAAATTTGTAACTATTTTTCATTATTTAATTGAATGTGAATTTTGTTTTTTAGGGATTTTCTTAGGATGATTTTTTTTGTTATACATTTTTATTTTGTTTAATGGAGTTAGATTGTTAAATGAGGTTTAGGTTTTGTAGTTCTGAGGTTTGCATGTTATTGTGAATATGTTTTTTTTTTTTTTAATTTTTTTTTGTATGTTGTGATGTTGGATAAAAATAACATTGTTGTTTATAAAAATATAGTTTTGCAATACACAATTTGTGTCTTCTTTTGTTGTTTTATTTTTGACACATGTGTTTTAACTATAATTTCAAAAGTTTTTTTTTTTTAGGTTTTTATTACTACTTCAAATAGTAGAGTTTTTTATGTGAATGAGAGACTTCTCATGCTCTTTCATCTTTTTTTTTTTTTCGTTATTTTTGTGTAAAATCTATGGCTATTTTTATTGTTTAATTGAATGCATATTTAGTTTTTTTTTTTTTTTTAGTTTTCTTGGGATGATTTTGCTATTGAGATTTGGGTTTTGTAGTTCCCATATTTGCATGTTAATGTGAATGAGTTTTTTTTTTAATAATTTCCCTTTACATGTTTTAATATTGGATGAAAATCGAATTGTTGTTTATAGAAACATAGTTTTATAGGTCATAATTTGTTCTTTTTTACGGGTATTTTTATTTTGTATGTTTGTTTTAATGAAGTTGTCATTTTGATTTTATTAATTTTTTATTATTTTTTTGTCTCAGGGTTTTTTTAAGTATATATACACCATAAAGATCAATTACACTCATTTGTCTCTTATAGCTTTTAGTTACTGTGCATCGAATGAAGCATTGATTTAATAACAAAAAAGAAAACACGGTTGAAAAAAGCAAAAGAGAGTTGTGAAAATTGTGCTTGCAAATAGTGCTCTGGTATGGATATTCATGTATTTATGGTTTTAAGTTGAATCCAATTTTGCTTAGAAACAAAACTCATACAAACATCTCTTTCATCAAATTTTCTACCACCTATTCCTTTTTTTTTCCTCTATTCTTTATTTTAGCTGAAGTTTAGTTATGGGATTATTTTTCATTATTTGTCTCATTAGCAACTATTGATATTATAATTACAATTTCTTTTATCAACAATATATTCATTCTATAATAAATGAATAAAATTTTACTTTTTTCCAAATAAGTTTTAATAATTTATTGAATAAAATATTTTATTACTACACAAAAATAACATAAAAGTTTAAAAATAATCTCCAAATTATTATCACAATGTTTTTTTATAAAAAATAATATTTTTTCAAAAGATTATAAAATTATATAAAATATTCAATAAAAAATTTTTATTAAAAAAAGAAAAAATAAAATAACACATTTTTTAGAAATTTTGTAATATCAAAATGCACACCTAATATTTTCTACTTAGTTTTATATTAACTTTCTGTTACCAATTACTTTAACAAACTTTTTGATACTTAATAAAACTAACTTTATATTAAATTATTTTAAATTCTAATTTAATCAAATATTAATGAAATAAAATACTAAAAGCTAAATTAACATACCAGGTGAAACCGGGCCAGCACTAGTTACTTTTAAAGTAAGATAGGTTTATTATTAGTATTTGTTATTATTATTAAAGTAAGATAGGTTTTTCCATATAAAAAAGTAATTTTATATGTAATAATAAAATGATAAATATTTATTTTAATAAATTTATATATATAACAACTGTTTGATTTTTTTATTAATTTGATTATAATGGAAGGGATATTTGTGTATTTTTTTTGTATAATTTTTTTGCATTTAAATTATATTTGATTTGTACGAATATAAAGTTTTTAACCAAAAAAAAAATTCAAATTAGATATTTTGGATAGAAAATAAATTTTTAAAAAGATTAATAAACCTATTTTTAAAATGATATGAAAATTTTTACATAATATTTTAAAACAATATAGAGTTTTTATTTAATTTCTTAAATCGATATAAAAATTTTTACTTAATTTTTTAAAAATGAAATGTAATTTTAAAAAATTATTTTAAAAATTTTAAGTTAATTTTTTTAAAATATATTTTCTACTAAAAATACTATTTTATTGATGAATCATATCATAATAAAAATTAAATTTTATTTTAAATTATAATATTTTATAAAATATATTTGAAATATATAAAAATCAATTTTTTCTTTAATTATTTTATGCTTTCCTTTTTATTTTTTATAAAATATATTTGAAAAAGGAAATAAAGGATATATAATATTTGAAAAATATATATTTTTGGATAAAAAATAATATTTTTAATAGAAAATAAATTTTTTAAATGATATCGAATTAAAAAAATTTTAATTTTAAAATTAATTTTAATTTTTTTAAAATATATTAAAAAAAAACAAAAAAATAACTAACAAATTATATTACAACAAAAAATATAAAAATATAATTTAAATTTAATATTTTATAATATATATGAAATATATAAAATTTTGAAATAATTTTGTTTTTAATCCTTAAATTTTGAGAGAATTTTAGTTTGGTATCTTCTTCATCACGCGAGATATCAACTGATATTATCATGTGATATTAATTAGTATTCATCATCAATTTAGATAGCTCTATAGATAAAAAGATTAAAATATGACAATTTTAGACAATTAGGGTTTCGATTAAAATTTAAAAATTTAAAAACTAAAATAAAATTTGAGTTAAAATTTAAAAACTACTAATGTTATTAACCCATAGTTTTTTCACTTAGGAGAAAAATCTTTAAGTGTTGAATGAGTTTTTTAATACTTACATAAGATAAAAGAAATAACCTTTTTTCTCTAACTTAATAATAAAAAGAAATGAGAATTCAATTCAAATGGCTTGCAATGAGTAATTCATATCATTAAATAATAATAATAATAATAATAATAAAATAAAATCGGTTTTTTTTTTTTATCTTTGAAAGTATACTAATTGTTGTTTAAGATATGTCTAATTAAATTATTTCTTGAAAATATTAAAAGATTTATAGGAGAATTTTGTTTAATATTAATTTAATATAAGAGCTAAATGATGCATTTCAATTCCATTCTAATTAAAGTATTCATGGATCATATTGGATTAGGTCAAATCCAGGTATTTCAAATTCCTACCCAAGGTTTAATTAGGATAAATTCGTTTTACCATTCAAAAAAAATAAAATATTAAAAAATTATTTTTATATTAGTATTTTAAATATTATTAAATTTAATTTAAATTTAATTTAAATAAAAATAATTTTTAATAAAATAATAATCCGAATTAGACTTAATTCTTAAGTTTATACTCAAAACACAACGTGAATCAAGTTGATCCATGAACCTTTCTATGATAACCTCTTTTTCATTTTAACTTTGAAAAGTCAATTCAAATTGGAGTAATTAAAAAAGTTCTAATTGAGTATGATTTGAAATGATTTAGACACTTACTTAAACCTATGTTGGTAGAAATTTTATTTTAAAAAATAAATTGATAGAAAATTTAATTAAGCATTATTTTTATCATTTAAAAATATAATTTATATTAAATGTATAATAACTCATTTGAAGGTACTAGTACAAGTAATTCAAACATGATTTGAATTATTTACACTTAAATTTTATGCAGAATTAATTTTTTTTGGGGGGGATTGTATTTTAAAATTAATGCAACTTGCCCCCAACGTTTCCCCATCTAATGTAACAAAAAATTACTGAAAATTTAAAAGCAAGGTGTAGAATAATTCATGGATAGATCAACCTATTCATAAAAAAATTTGTCACATTAGGTGAGACAAATAGTTGAAACAAAAGTGCTAATAAAACCATTAGTGTTTTTTCTATTTAAATATAGAGCTGATTTTTTGTTATCAATTTAAGATTTTGGATAAGCATTCAGGATTCCAATGTTAAGAAACCCCACCAAATATATAGCTGTATAAACGGCAACCTAGCGTCCGACTTAATTACATTTTTTATATTTACATTTTAAAAAATATATAAATTATTACTTTAAAAAATAAAATATACAATTTGTAATTTGAATTTTCAAATAATAAACTATTTTAATCTAAATTTTAATATTGTTAATTTAATTTGTCTATATAATATTTAACCAATATAATTTTATTATATACATATTATTTATTAAATAAAAATATTAAATATTTTTAATAAAAACTTTCTTGTGAATGTTACGTGATAAAAATTGATTGATCATAATCTAATATAATTTTTACCATTCGAATAAAAAATATATATTTTTAATATACATTGAAAAAAAAATATTGATAGTATATGTGATGAACACATAAGTTAATAATATTTGTAAAATGTAGCATATATAAGTTATTATGATTACTGTAATTAGAGTTTCAGTTGATAAAGTGTATAGTTTTGAAAACTTAGGATGCAATTATATATTATTTAAAAGTTTAAAATGTAAATTATAAATTATATTTTTTTTAGATATAGATTTATATATTTTTCAAAATTTAGGTATTAAAATTATAATTAACTCATTAAAAAATGAAAACATTAAAATCCCTTTATAACTCTTGTCAACAAGATAATTTTATTAAATATTAGGAGGCTTCTGGTTTAGGAAAATCCATGCATTTTCCCTCATGATTTTATTATTGAGTATTTGATTCTAACGTTTGGTTCAAAGTAATCTGATTTTGAGAGAAAGTGGCAAATTCTCAACAGTACTCAAAGTTTCAAAATAAAAAACCCACCTTTCTTTGTGATATTTTAGGATTCTGGGGGAAAAATACGTTATTTTTAAATTTGACTTAAATATAAAATTATGAAATAGTTATTACTATTTGGAAAAGCATGTCTAAAAGTGATTGCAAATCAGTTGTAGATTTCTGTTGCTAAAAATTTTTTTTTTTTGGATTATTACAATTAATGGTATTTGACATAAAAAAATATCTTAAATAATCGTCCAAAAAAATGAACAGAATTATTTAAGGTGTTTTTGGTCAGAAATCACTTTAAATAATCTCTTAAATAAATTGATCAGTATTATTTAAGTTATTTTTTGATCAAAAATACCTTAAATAATCTAAAAAAAATTTTAAGGCTTTTTTGAAAAAAAAATACCTTAAATAATCTTGTTCAATTTTTTTTTTGGATTATTTAAGGTGTTTTTTACCAAAAAATACCTTAAATAATCTCTTAAATAAATTAAGCCTTAAATAATATTATTCAATTTTTTTAGGAATTATTTAAGGCATTTTTGGCTAGAAAACACTTTAAATAATCTCCATAAAAAAATTAAAGGAGGATTGTTTGAGGCATCTTCTACCTAAAAACACCTTAAATAATGCTATTCAATTTTTTTGGGGATTTTTCAAAACATTTTCTAACCCAAAACATCTTTAATAATCCTTTTTTAATTTTTTATAAGGATTATTTAAGTTATTTTTGACCAAAAATACCTTAAATAATCCAAAAAAATTTGAATTGTATTATTTAATGCATTTTTTGTCAGAAAACGCCATAAATAATGCTGGTCAATTTATTGAGGAGATTATTTAAGGTATTTTCTGACCAAAAATACCTTAAATAATCCTTCCAAAAACTTAAACAACATTATTTAAGACGTTTTCCTCCAAAAAAATCTTTAATAAATCAATTAATATTGTCCAATTTTTTCCACTTCGCCCTAATTAATTATTGCATCAATTATTTAAGGCGTTTTCCCAATTGAAACACCTTATTTGATAATTAAAAAGTAATCTTTTTTATATTTTATAGATCAAAGTGTTATCAGATACACCTATAAATAAAATGATTAAAGCGTGTGTATGGAAAAATGCCTTAATTAGTTATCAATGAAGGTGTTTCTTCATACAATTGCCTTAATTGTCCTTTATTAAAATTTTATTTTCCCTCTCGATGATCGTGTTATAACAATATGAATGTTCTAATGTCTAATCATTAAACAGAAAAGCTAATAAATATAACTATCAAATATGGCGTTTGTATATATCAAACATCTTATTCGATGTCTTCACATGTTTTAATGACCAATACGTTTTTTATTTATATTTCAAAAGATCTCAGCTCATACCATTTACTTATCTCATTGAAAAAATTTTAGCTTTCTCTTCCGTCATTTAATCTTTGTCCAGTTAAAATTTATTGTTATTTTTTTACACAAAACAATGTGTATATTTTCTAATTGATAGTGTATAATCTATGTTGCCTTCCAATGAACTTATTTTTTATTTTTTTATGTCGTTTAGCTCTAGATTAAAGGTTTTTCCAATATATATTATTTGTTTTGTGGTTAAATTGTTTTAGCTTCTTCCAATCTTCTAATGTTTTATTTGTGATTTATAGTTTATTTGATGATGTTTGTGGGATTCCATACACCATATGCCAAGATTTGCTTTCCATTATGTTTTCAACTTTAACGATATTCTTTCTTCTAAACAGTTATGGATGGTTTTTCACTAAGAAGAAAAATGCAATTGGTTACATTGCTTATGATGCAATTGAACCAAATGGAGACTTTATTGCTTTTGTTATATTTTGTTGCTGTAACTTTGTTAAATATTAACGTAAGAAAATGATGTAGACTATCTTATAGTGAAACATCTTATGATAAGTTATGTATTAGAGAGTTAAACTTAAATACAATGGTCTTTGAGAGTGATATACAGTGTCTAGATCTTACTAGAATAGATAGGAGAGCTTTTGTAAAATTATGTTATTTGCTTAAAATAAAAGGGGGTTGCAGTCATCTAGACATATGTCAATAGAAGAGCTAGTAATTAGCTTCCTCCGCATTATTGCTCATCATACCAAAAAATAGGATTATGAAACGTCAAATGGCCAAATTTGAAGAGGCAATTATTAGACAATTCCATTTTATGTTGAATTCTGTTTTAAGATTGCATACACTACTGTTTAAAAAACCTAAACCCATACCATAAAATTCCATAGATAATAGATGGAAATGGTTCAAGAGCTATTTAGGTACCTTAGATGGGACATACATTAAAGTCAATATAGATGCAGTTGACTGACCTAGATACAAGACTAGAGAAAATGAAATTACTTCTAATGTCCTTAGTGTTTGCAAGGTAGATATGCAATTTATATATGTTTTACCAGGATGAAAAGGTTCTGCAGCAGATGGTAGAGTGCTAAGGGATATCATTACATGCAGGAATGGGTTAAGGATCTCATAAGGTATGATTTGTATTATGCTCGTGTAATGTTAATAACGACGTTGCTTATTTCCATATTAGTAATGTTATTGGGCATTCTTATAGGTAATTACTATTTGTATGATGCCGGATGTACAAAGGAAAAGAATTCTTGGTACTTTATAGAGGTCAACAATACTATTTTAGTGATTGGACGGCAGGACTCCAACCGATGACCATAAAGGAATACTTAAATATGAAACATTTTTAAATAAGAAATTATATCGAGAGATGCTTTGGTATATTGAAAGCTAGATAAGAAATTTTAAGAGAGAAGTCATTTTATTCAATTAAGACATAGTGTAGAATCATTTTTGCTTGTTATTTTCTCTATAATTTTATTAGATCTGAGATAGTTTTTGACCTTATTAAAGGGGATGTTATCGAAGAAAATGTTTCCCAACCAGATGAATCTGAACATCAAGATTTGATTATGCATATTAAATCATCTGATTGTTAGACTCAATTTAGAGATAATTTGGCTAATGATATGTTCACCCACTGGTTGCAATCCTGGGGATAATAACATTGTAGATATGTTTTGTATTTTATTATTTGTTTACCCAATAGTTTTTATGTTATGTACCATATGATTGAGTGTAAAATTTATTTTATATCAATGTTGAATATATGTTTACAATATATTAAGGTGTTCTTGATTGTCCAATGGATATTTCAATTTGGAGTACAAACTTCTTTACTTTCTTTCCATGTTTATTCATTTATTTCATTCCCTTTATTATTTTTTATTTACGTTATTTATTGTTTCATAATGTCTAACCATGTGATTAGGAATTGAAATGTCTTTATTGCATGCCAATCCATCATAATCCATTTGAAGTAGAAGACAATTGGACAATTCAAGCATTGGTAGCCATTCATGGACTCGAAATGAGGATTAGCATTTGGTTCAATGCTTACATTGTTTGGCTAAAGATCTTAGATAGAGAGCGAATAATGGACATTTCACGTCAGATATCTATGTTATATTGAATGAATGCTAAAGTAAGTCATTCCTACTTCACAACTTAAAGCCATACCCCACATTAAATCCAGGGTTAAGCTACTTAAGAGATAATATCATGCAATTTGTGATATGAAAAACTCTAGTAGATTTGGGTGGCATAATCAAGAAAAATGTATCACAACTGAGAAAACAATATTTGATGAGTGGGTTCGAGTAAGTTTTTTTAGATTATATTATGACTTATCTATTTTTTTGACATTTTTTATGGCTTTTATTTGATTCGTCTTTGTTTGAACTTTTGCTAGTCACACCCACATGCTAAAAGGTTACGGCATAAACCTTTCCTATTTTTTGATGATTTTAAAATGATATTCAGATTTGATAAAAAAATCAATCAATGAACTGAAATAGTAGCCGATGTGGTTGAATCATTAAATGCTAATAAGGATACTTATTTCTCTTTTGAGTTTGATATCAATGTCGAAGAAAATGTAGAGAGATAGGAGACGATGAAAATGATACTGGTTCTGCTGCTCCAACCAATGCCAGGATGACGTTGTTAGGTAAAAAGCGTGCTAGGAGCGAGGATGGACCAATCGTTGAGTCAGTGCATTAGATGGCCATATTGGTGCTTTATGTGATCGGGCTATGAATGTTATGGAGGGCATTTCAGCTTACTTCCAAACAGAAGTCAAGAATATAGATAGAAGAAAAACATTTTTCAATGAAATTATGTAACTCAATGAATTCACGCCTAATGAAATACTCGTTGTTGGTGAGTATATGTTGAAAGAAAATAAAAAAGTTGACTTTTTCTTTACAATGCCAATTGTATTTAGAAGTAATTACATTAGGAAATAGTTAAATAAGTGTACTACATATTGCCCATCGTTTGACTTTTCTCTTCCTAAAAATATGTAGATCCTCTTTGACTCATGTACATCGCGCTACATTTTGTATACAAATTCAGTGTATAATTTTGGAAACCTATTTATTTAATTAAGGCAGGATAGGGAAGGTTGTAAATATGCAAATTTAGCTTTATACTTGTGTGAATCAAATACATATTTGATTTTCTATGAATTATAGTTTTGAATTTAAATTGCGAACATCATAATACTTCAATATTATGCTAGACATCCAAATTTATAATCGATAATGTTGGTATATAAAAATACTTTTTTCAAATAATCATACTCGTTGTATGTCTATTCATAGAAGCTACCAATTGATATAAAACAACTATATACCATTTATATTAAACTAATACCACAACTAAAAATTAAAAATTATCCAACAAACATAACATGTTAAAATAATTATAATCAATGTAATACATATATTTACACCCAACCAACATTTTCCAACCTCAAGGTATAACGAACGATAATACATAATTAGACTACTTTTTATGAACTTCATCAAGTTCGTCTTTCGTAAAGCTTTATTTACTCACCCACTACAAAAAATAAATTATAAGTAAATGCTAATAAATGAGCACAAAATTTAGCTTTTTTATTGAAAGATATTACTATTGTATGGAATTAACACTAACCTTGAATGGTGTGATCATAAAATCATATAAAACTATCTCCCTCATAAAATGAAGGACATAATATCCACATTCAATAACTTTAGGTTGACGAAGTACCTAAAAATAAATTTTGTAGGTTTATAAAATATTTATCTAAACAAACTCAGCATAAAAGAATGCATTTCACATTTACCAGTAATGACACTTAATTTATCTTTGCTTTTTTATCAACTGCAGACATTCTTCTAATTGAACAAAAAAAGTAGTTAATATAAAAATAAAAGTAATTATAAGAAAACACAATATTATCTAATAAAATGTAATAAAATTTGAATATTTAGGTTAAGCTTCGTCGTTGATTGAGTGGAGTTAAATAAGTATAGCGTAAATGAATTGGTATCAATTACAATAACCTACCAATGATGCCTACAAAATAATAGCCTTCACACTACAAAGATTAGGCATCATCTCAAATGACATCAAGGTTGGAATAATTAGTTTTACGAATATAACTTATGCAACATTATACGACACCAAAAAATAATCAACCCATTTTTGTATGCATTGACCTATTTGACAACCACGAATAACGATAGTGGCATTCGCCTTACTAATCATATTTGGGTTAAGGAATCTAAATCTAAGGGTTATTTGTCTCGCCTTGATCTTTCTATATAGGAAGCTACATAAAAACAATCAACAGTACCAGTTAGTAATACACCTTAATATAGATTAA
This sequence comes from Durio zibethinus, assembly GCF_047325235.1. NCBI lineage: Eukaryota > Viridiplantae > Streptophyta > Magnoliopsida > Malvales > Malvaceae > Durio > Durio zibethinus. The sequence continues at coordinate 6,563,244 of NC_143174.1, read as the reverse complement.
TAGATGTTGACTTTGAATATTTAAATTTATAAGCTAACCTCATATAGACAATAATATTAGAAGCTGATATTTCATCCAAGGTACAAAATGCCTTAATCTATAACCCTTCAATGTAAGAAATTGATGGATGATCAAATAACCCATCCTCGGATTCAACAGTAGTAACATTTCCTTTGGATAAATGATTAAGTGCATAATTAGACAACGCATCAATGACAGCCTTAATAAGGGACATTCTCTAAGTAGTAACATCCTGCTACAATATATAATGAAATATAAGTATTAAAACTAAATCAATAAATATAAAATACAAATAAATATTAAGTGAATAAACAAAATAAAAATAATGAGTGATAATGAAGTTTGTTTTTGCTTACAGACTTGATTTACGAAAGATTATCCTTGCCAGATGTCGGTAATCGACTACCCTGTAGGCATGTTAGGCTACATTGTTGCCAACATCACCATTAACATTACGAGTCATTGTTGTTGATCATTCAGGTGTTGCTTTTGCTCATCAAGTCTTTGTTGTTATTATTGAATGATTGCTTCATATTCTACATTCTTCGTTAGAGAGGGTTTAAGTTGATTATTGAAGTACTTTAGTGGCAACATAAATCTATCAACCCCATGAACTCGATCATGTCTTTCTTTCGATCCTAATACTAAAGGTAAAAGATCTTTGTCATAACCAATTGGTAGCTCACTGAATTCAAATTTAGTAACAAAATCATCTTGAAAGATAATAATAAGATGGTGTATAACAACAAAGTTATACAAGTATATAGTCATGCATACAAGCATATAGTCATACATACAAGCACAAAGCCAATCATATGTGATAAATTGATATGTTATACATACAATCTTTTTAGCCATTTTTTCAATTGCTTCATTTGTGAATGATCCATCTTTTCGCATATGTCCTTGTTTTCACACATCTTATCTAGTAACTTTTGTGCTAGAGCTAGATGATTCTTAATAAATTAACGTTATATAAGACTCAAAATCTAATAAATGAATGTTCATAAATATTTATAAATATTCATATATGAGTATAAAACAAGTGTGTGAATACTTACAAGATCATGCTTGACATTTGCATAATCTTTTATCGATATCCGATGGTGATATACTTGTTTGGCTCAAATGTTCTTTTGTTGTTCTTTGATTTTCTGAAAAAGAAAAAAATAACGTATGTCACATATTAAGAGATATCGAATATATTACATAAAATATTATAAACAATTAACATAATGGGTATGCATACCAAGAATTCTTCTAATAGTCGATCTTAAACAAAATGCAACCAACTTGATAACTAATAACATTTGCATATAACGATGGAAGATTAGCCAACAAATCAATATTATTAGCCAATGGTAAAATATATTGGGTTGTTAATCTGCTTTTAAAGTCTCTTAATGTTTTTTCAACCGATTGCAACACAAGCTTTTTATATTTATTTAGGATGTCAAATCGTTCCTAATAAATTTAAAACAATAGTATAAACACATTGCATTTCAATTAAATGATCATTTAACAAATTTAAGGTGATTATTAAATAAACATACCACAACCGACTCCCATATATGATCTTTTTAATCATCAGGAACTCGTCGCCAATTATGATATGTAATAGAAATGCTACTATTTACAATCACTCCAATGTGACTTGCTAACTTGGCAGCTCTATCGAATATAGGTTACCTACTTTGATTGAAGTCAACTTGAATTTTCATGTTAGTCATTTTAATATGTTTACCACATTCCCATGCTTTTTTTTTTCAATATGGGTGTCTTTTTTATGTTCAGTAGTAGGAGACATATGTTCTTCGGATTCTATAATACTTGCATTTTGATCATAATTATAAGAAATACACAAAAATATATTTTCTAATTTCACATAGTAAAAAACAACCAATATCTACTATAGTTAGTAGACTAATATACATAAAACATCCAAAAACATTAATATTTTACGAGTACAAGCCATACTGTGGTTTTTACCTTAAGCAAAAGTTTCATGCAAAACAAATGATGAGTATAAAAATACCCACAATTTCCATAAAACCATTCAGTAAACCATAATACTTAAACCAAGTAATAACCAAAACACCATACATGCAATGAGGGGAGGTTGAGCGACTAAGGTGATGATGGAATATGAATAAAAATAAATATATATATATATAGAGTAAGGAAAGAAAAAAAGTACTTATATCGAAGAATATAAATAATACAAAAATAAATAAAACACATACATATCGATAAAAAAAAGTGTGATGGTGTTGAGTTGTTACGGTCGACAGTGACGATAGAGAGGAAGAAACCAATAGGCCAACTAAATGGGTTAATCATTTAGGGGTTGATTGCAATGTAGCATTTTATTCTTCATTGTATTAGCCGTTTGATTTTCTAAAGTTCAAGAACGAGGAATGAATTTTTAAAAATGATCATTTAGGTATTTTCCTAAAAAAAGGCATCAACCGATCTTTTATATTATTCAAAAATGTTATTTAAGACGTTTTATAACTAAAAACGCTTTAAATAATCTCCTTAAAAAATTAAAGAAGATTATTTAAGGCATTTCCTAGACAAAAACGCCTTAAATAATACTGGTCAATTTTTTGTACATGATTATTTAAGGTATTTTTTGTCAAAAAATGTCAAAAATAATGCTCTACAAAAAAATGAATGAAATTATTTAAGGCTTTTTCTAACCAAAAATGCTTTAAAAAATCTTGTAAAAATTTTTTTAAAGGATTATTTAAGGTATTTTTGGGCAGAAAAAGCCTTAAATAATCCTCGTAAAAAATTAAAGGAGGATTATTTAAGGTAATTTCTATCTAAAAACATCTTAAATAATCTACTAAAATTATTAAGGAGGATTATTTAAGGTATTTTTAGTCAAAAAATGTCTTGAATAATCTCATTCAATTTTTTAAGGGATTATTTAAGGTATTTTTGGCTAGAAAATACTTTAAATAATCTCATTCAATTTTTCACTAGCATTGTTTAAGGCATCTTCTACTAAAAAACATTTCAAATAATCATTTACAAAAAATTGTACGGAAATTATTTAAGGTATTTTTAGTTAGAAAATACCTTGAATAATCTCATTTGATTTTTTAAGAGAATTATTTAAGGTGTTTTCTATCCAAAAATACCTTAAATAATCTTTTACAAAAAATTTATATGAAGATTATTTAAGGCGTTTTTGACTAGAAAATACCTTAAATAATCTTTTAAAAAAAATTGTACAAGGTTTATTTAAGGCATTTTTTGTCAGAAAACGTCTTAAATAATTTAATTATATTTTATAAGCCAATTATATCAATTTTTCTCACTCAAAAAAAATATTGAAACACCTCAATTGTTTATATTTTATAAATAAAAACATCTATCAAATAAAATATTTATCTTTTTTTGCTACAAAAGGCATAATTTGTCATTTGGTTATTAGAATTTTTTCAAAAATCTAATGAAAACTTGCCATTATATATGTTAAGAAGATTATGGTAATTACTCAAAAATTACTATATGTGGATTCCTCCTAATCAAACGAGTAAATTTGAAGATGGGATACCCTAAAAATGAAAGAAAATCCTAAGAACCGCACTTTCTTAGAGATTACACTTTCTTAGAGATTACACTTTCTCTCAAAATTTACGATTCCATAAACCAAATACCCTTTAATCAACTTAAATTTAATTAAAAATGCATTTATTATTTTAAACAAAGGAAATAAAAATTTTACAATTTTTAAAGAAGGAAAATGATCCCTTTTTCTTCTTTCTTCTCTAAGAATCGCACTTTCTTAGAGATTACACTTTCTCTTAAAATTTACGATTCCATAAACCAAATACCCTTTAATCAACTTAAATTTAATTAAAAATGCATTTATTATTTTAAACAAAGGAAATAAAAATTTTACAATTTTTAAAGAAGGAAAATGATCCCTTTTCTTCTTTCTTTCCCAAAAAAATCTTTTTGGTTTTCAAAGGTCAATCAGTTAAGGAGATAATGAGATATAGCAAGCATATAGGTAATAATGATAGTCAAAGGAAACTAAAAATTTGAGCAAAGTTTTTGCCTTTCCATTTTTAAACTATGGTTGGCATGCTTATCACAGCACCTTTTTCTTTTTTTGCTTTTGCCTCAAATTTTCCCTCACTTTGTAGTTTAAACTTCCATATTATTCCTGTTTAATTTTCTTCAAAACTAATTAATTATTTTTTTATCTCTCTAAGCATTATTGAGGTTTGGCATTTCCAACTTCCAACCAGAACTTTTTTTGGTAATATTTTAATACTACTCTTTCCTTTGTATAAATATAGCATTTAATGCTTTTACATATGTGATCATGTTTCTTGAATGCTTTCCTACTTGTGATCACTACTTAGCTAAAAAATTTGGTGTGACATTGTTTCCAGGAAACAATTTTTATTCTGGTGTCATCTTTAAATTCTATTTAATGCATTTATGGACTTGTAAACTTAATATCTCAAAACTTGAAAGCTACCACCAAAAAGGATACCAAAACTTAGAGTAGCCAGTGAACATTAAAGAAAAGCCTTTCAATTATGCTTCACAAGGCTCTGCAGGGTGCTCACACAGAAGAAAGACAAAGAAATTATGTTGAAAATGATTGATTATAAAGTGATAGAATAGATTATGAGAGGCTGCTTTTGGGGTTGCATTTCTTGTTCTTCATAAAGTTGAGAAAAAAAAAAGAGATACTCTGCCGCATCGACTCTTAACTTGGTTTTTTTCTTTTCAACTCTTCTGAAGACTTATTTTCAACACAACTCTTTAGTCCTTCCAACACATTTGTACATTTTTCTTGCATCATATCATGCCTGATAGTTTATTTTAGACTATTAATCATCTCAATATAATAGATTCCATTCCCACATAGTCATCTCCTTAAACCTTTGTATGCTTTTAACAAATGAAAACTTCTTATATGTCTTCACATAATGTAGCTTACATTCTTATATCTTGGCTTTCTACTTTGAAAATTAAGCAACAAAAATGCCCTTAGATTTGTTTTGAAAGGAGTTGAAAATGCTTACAAGTAAGAAAAAAGAAAAACTAGCATAGAACATCTAGTATTTCTAATATTAGGACATGGTGATAGAGTCTTTAAAAAATTTTGCTGATATTTAACAAGTAATGACCATGAACCTAATGCTGATATATTCAACCCAGCTAGGTAATATTAATTTAACATGGTTGTTTTGTTAGAAAAATAGGGTTTAGCCCCATGTAATTGGGTTTGGACTAATTAAAGGCCATAGGCCTTGGTCTTTCTTTTTATACAAAGCCCTAGTTACTTAATAAAAAGAGGTAGGGCTATTTTAAAATGGTGTTGCAAACCAAGAAAAGAAGAAAGAAAGCAAAAAAAATAGAGAAAAAAGAGAAAAGAAAAAGTTGGTTGAACGAAAGTCGATTTGTAGTCTGATTGAGCTAAAATTTTGTTAGTAAGTTTATGATTCAGAGTTTTACATTCTAAACAGTGAAGATTTGGTTTGAAGCTATCTAGGAATAAATCCATGGTATATTTGTTAAGTCACCTATTTGGTAAGATTTCTTTAATTATCTCTCTCTAGTTGTTGATTAACTCTAATTTTAGGTAGAAAAAAACTTTTTATATCCATTATTTGATAGTAGAGATTTTTTTAGTGGTTCATGATTTTTATCTCTACACTAGAAGATTTTTTACGTAAATCTAGGTGCGCTTTATTTTTCTTGTGTTATTGATTATTGATTGTTATCTATTACTATAGGTTTATTATGATATATTACTTCTGCGTTATTATGTTTATTGCTTCAGGCGTAACAAATGATATTAGAATGAGGGTTATTTTGAGATATCAATATAAAAGCAGCCCAAGATAGAAGTAAATTCTATTAGAGATCATAGAAAGTGATATAGGTTTCATGATAAAATTGAAAGCATCAAATTATTCAATTTAGAAGCCTATGATAAAAGATCATTTATACTGTAAAATTTGTATGAGCTGACATTGGGTGATTCAATTAAACCAGCATATATGAAATATGAAAACTAAAAGAAGTTAGGTAAAAAAATGCTGGCTACAATAAAAAAATAGGTTGACATTAACTATTTTATCATGTAGCATAAGAGGTAAATGCCTACACTATTTAAAAAAATTGGTAGCATTGTATGAGAGAAAAATAGGTATGAAAAAAGTTATACTTATTAAAAAGCTTATAACTTTATAGTACAGGGATAGACTATCTATTACAAAGTACTTGAGTGATTTTCAAGATATATTTAATTGAATGACTACTATGGAGCTTAAGATGGATGATAAAATAAAGGTATTATTTCTTTTAGATTTATTGCCAGATAGTTGAAATACTCTAGTTATGACTGTTAATAATTAGCTCATAATTACAAGGTGACATTGGAGATAGTAAAAGACAGTATGCTTGATAAAGAAGTAAAATGAAAAGATGTAGACCATGAAAATCAAGCTCTGGTCACAGAGAATAAGGGTAAAAATATCGATAGAGGCTAGAATTTAAAAAGTCGTAGTAAGTCTAAATATAGATCCAACTCTAGAGATAAAGTAAAGTATTTTCATTGTAGTAAAGCAGGTCATATAAAATGATACTGTAAAATCTTGAAACAAGAACAGAAAGGTGAGAAAGGAAAAAGTTCAGATGATGACAATGTTACAGTAGTGAATTCAGATAGTGATTCAGTTACTTTGATTTGTACTCATAGTAATTATAATCATGTTGGTGATCCCAATATTGAGTGGATAGTTGACACATGAGCGATATATCATTGTGTTGTTAAGAGAGAGTTGTTTACAACTTACAGAGCAGGAGACTTCGATTACACCAAGATAGGAAAAGAGTGCATTACAAATTGTTGGGATTAGTGATATTGTTATACAAACTAATACGACTGCATGTTGACTTTGAAAGATGTTAGACACATTCTGGATATGAGAATGAACTTGCTTGCTATTAATGTCCTTGATAAGGAAGGATATGAAAGTCAATAAAAGAATGTGTAGTGAAAACTTCTCAAAAGATCTATGGTAGTTGCAAGAGAAAAACTATGCTGTATAATGTATAAGACATAAATACAATTAAACGGTAACAAGATAAATGTCATTAAGAATGATGCTTCAACAAACTTGTGGCATAAGAGGCTGGCACACATGAGTGAAAAGGGGTTATAAGTTTTGGCAAGGCAATCTCTCATTCCCTTTACCAAAGGTATATCTCTCGATTCATATAATCATTGTTTGTTTAGTAAGTATCATAGAATTTCTTTTGTAAGAGTTCTCAGAGAAAAAAAAATAGATTGAAAGTAATTTATTCTAATGTATGTCGTTCCATTGAGGTTGAGTCATTAAATGATAGCAAATATTTTATTACTTTTATTAATGATGCTTCACATAAAACTTAGGTGTATATGTTGAAAAAAAAATCAAGTATTGCAATATTTTTAAAAATTTTATGTCATGGTGGAAAGAATGATAAGGTTACCCTTGAAGTGTATTTGAATTGATAATGGTAGGGAATATACATCCAAAGACTTTGAAAAATACTATTCAAAGCATGAGATCAGGCAAAAGATGATAGAACTTGAAACACCGTTGCATAATAGTATAGCTGAAAGGATGAACTGCACCATTATAAAAAAAGTCAGATGTATATTAAGGATGACAAAATTACCAAAGCCATTCTGGGGTGAAACAATCAATACAGCTTGTTATTGACTTCACAAATCACTATCAGTTTCTTTGGGCTTTGATATTTCAAAAAGAGTATCGATAAAAAAATATGCTTCATACTCTCACTTGAAAGTTTTCAAACGTAAAACATTCATGCATGTGTCGAAAGAGTAGAGATCAAAGCTTGACAGTAAAGTCATACAATGCATGTTTGTAGGATATAGTGATGAGAAATTTGGCTATAGGGTATGAGATCCAGTGAAGAGAAAAGACAATTAGAAGCAGAGATGTGGTCTTTCATGAAAAAAAAATAATAACAGACCTTGAGAAAAATGAGAAGATTACACGGGTTATTATTAAGTGTGATGTTTTAATACTGACAGAGGTTTCATAAAAAAGAGTAATAGATAGTGAAAATAGCAAGAAACATAACTTAGGGATATAAATGAGCCAGCCATAATTAGTGATAAGTCAGATGCAATCAATTTTAAATAGGAGGAGCAATCTCTCCACTAAAAAGTGTTAAGTAGGGAGAGCTACTTTTGGCATTAGTTGATGTAGACTTTCAGCCTAGGAGATCTATTAGAGAGCACAGACTATCTATCAGGTATCCAAGTTTAGATTTTATTTTAGTTACCAGTGAGGAAAAGCTAGAGAGCTTTTAAGATGTGCAGGCTACTCCAGATAGAAAGCACTGGTTAAAAGTAATGAAAGAAGAGATGGAGTCATTGTAAAAAAATGGTACTTATGATCTTGTTCAACTTCTGAAAGGGAAGAGGCCATTGAAAAATAAATTGGTGTTTAAATTGAAAAAAAATGGTGATAAGTTAGTAAAGTACAAAGCTCGATTAGCGGTAAAAGGTTTTTCTTATAAACCTAGCATCTATTTTGATGAGATCTTCGCTCTAGTTGTAAAGATGAGTTCCATTCGAGTGGTACTAAGATTACTAGCTAGTTTGAATCTTGAGCTTAAGCAACTTGATGTTAAAATTGTATTCTTGCATGGTGACTTGTAGGATGATATTTATATAAATCAGTCTAAGGGTTTTAAAGTGAAAGAAAAAAAGCATTTAGTTTGTAAACAAAAAAAAAATTGTATAGCTTAAAACAAGCTCCATGACAGTGGTACAAAAAGTTTGATCTTTTATAGTAAATCACAGCTATAAAATAATGGTAACGAATTCTTATGTGTATATTAAAAAATTCCCTGATGGTAACTGTATTATTCTTTTATTATATGTTGATGATATATTGATTGTAGGACAAGATGTTGGTATGGTTCTCAAGTTAAAAGAATAATTGTCTAAGTCTTTTGATATGAAAGATTTAGGTCCAGCAAAGTATTTTTTCAGTATGGACATTATCTGAGATAAGAAAGATAAAAAGCTAAAAAGTTATGATTGTCACAAGAAAATTATGTTGAATGGGTGCTTAGTAGATTCAATATGCAATATGTTAAATCAGTTAGTAGTCTAATTGCCAATCATTTTTATCTGAGTAAAAAATCTTGTCCAATGTCTAAGAAAAAATAACTAGCTATGCCTAGTATTCTTTATTCTTTTGCAGTTGATTCTGTAATGTATCTTATGGTTTATACATGGCTTGACATTGCTCATGCAGTTAGTGTAGTGAGCAGATTTCTTTCTAATTCGAGAAAGATTCACTGGAAAATAGTGAAATAGATTTTTAAATATTTGAGGGGCACCTCAAAACTATGCTTGAGTTATGAAGTTTCACAACCAGTTTTAAAAGGGATTACTAATGCTAACATGGTAGGTGATCTTGATGGTAGAAAATCTACTTTAGAGTATTTGTTCACTTTTGTAAGAAGAGCTGTGTCTTGACAGACTAAGTTGTAGAAGTGTGTTGCTTTGTCTGAGTATGTTGCAACAACTGAAGCAAGTAAAGAAATGCTTTGGATGAAATGTTTTCTTCTTGAATTAGAGTTGAATCAAAAAGAGTGTGTAATGTTTTGTAATAGCTAGAGTACTTTAGATTTAAGTAAAAATACCATGTACCATGCTAGAACAAAGCACATTGATGTTAGATATCATTGGTTATATTTAGTGATTGAGGAATAGCAGATGCTGTCAAAAAAATTCCATATTGATGAGACTGTAGTAGATATATTGACTAAGATATTTCTCAGAGATAAGCTTGAGCTTTGTAGTAACTTGGCTGAAATGAGTTCATTGGCCAAGGTAAGTTCTAAATGAAACTGCTATGGTGATGAATCTCCTCTTAATGGGGTTGAAAGAAAAGATTGTTAGGAAAATGGGGTCCAACCTTATATAATTTGGTTTGGACTAATCAAAGGCCATAGGCCTTGGTCTTTCTTTTTACACAAAGCCCTAGCTACTTAATAAAAAGAGGTGGGGCTATTTTATGATGGTGTTGCAAACTAAGAAAAGAAAGAAAAAAATTTAAAAAAATAGAGAGAAAATGGAAAAAGGGAGAGTTGGTTGAACGAAAGTCAACTGTAGTACGATTGAGCTAAAATTTTATCAACAAGTTTATGATTTAGAGTTTTACATTTTGAACAGTAAAGATTGGATTTAAAGCTCGCTAAGAACAAATTCAGAGTGTATTTGTTGAGTTACCTATTTGGTGAGATTTCTCCAATTGTCTCTCTCTAGTTGTTGATTAGCTCTAATTTTAGCTAGAGAAGAACTTTATAAATCCATTATTTGATAGTGAAGATTTTTCTAGTGGTCTATATTTTTGCCCTTTACACTGAGGGTTTTTCACATAAATCTTGGTGTGTTTTATTTTTTTTGCATTGTTGATTGTTGATTGTTGTTTATTACTGTGAGTTTATTGCGATATATTGCTTTTGAGTTATTGTGTTTATTGCTTCAGGCCTAATATGTTTTTTGTATGACCATGAACCTAGTGCTTGCCATCATTGGAATTGCAATTTTTTTGATAGGTTGTTGCATGTTTGAAATAGCTACTCATCAACCTGAATTCAGAGCTCCAATAAGTGTTGGCTTAACTTGTACTTTCCATTGTCCTTCAGAAAAACAATAAACTAAAGTTTGATTTGCTATAATTCTTTAAACAGGATACAGTGGGACTAGTCAACAAAATCAATCGATCTTTCATTTCTCTACCACTAGCAGTGTATTCCTTTACACAGTAAGTAAATATTATTTTCTGCATTATTTCCTACTCATAGAAGATTATGCACAAATACACATTAAGAAGTTCATAACCGATACAAGAAAATCTTCCCAATTGCAGGAAGTAATTGATCAAAACCATGCTAAGAAAAAACCCAGTACACAGGCCAACGGTAAGTTCAACTAGTCTGTATTTCTATTTGCTATAAGAGCATTGGCATGTTTTGAAACTTGCATTTACTATGCTTAAGTCTATAGAGCTGTTGAGGCATATAAATTTACAACCATATATTGTTCAATGCCATAATTTTTCTCGTCTTTCTCCTAGTAAAGTTGAACTAAGTATCAAGGGTAAGCCAAAAGAAAGCCCTTTTTCCCAAAAAATTTATCATTAGGAATCCAAAAAGTGAAAAGGCAAGCCCATTAAAGGAGTTGAGAATCGTTCATGAAGGAAAAGCTTATGCATTTATGGTGTATCCACTTGCAAATGATGTTAGTTACTCAAGAATGATCTTGGAGTGTACATCAAGTGCTTATCATAAAGAAGCATTACAAGAATTCACCTCTGAACAATAAAATGTAATGAGAAACCATTTCGTCTTATTAAAGTGGCTGGTACAAAAGCTAAGGAAGATAATGAGAGTTATCGATGTAATTTTAGGTTTGATGGGGGCAGAATTTTTTGGAGGTTGAGTTGGTGAGCCTGTTAGTTTTTAAGGAAAAGAAAAAGATCAGGGGGTGTTAGAGTTATGATTTTGAGGTTTGTTAGATGCTAAATTAGTATGAACCCAAAAAGGAAATAGTGAATAGCAGAGAATAGAGAGACGAGATAGAATAGGCTGAATGGGGTTTCACTCCAAACCTTTACTTAATGCCTTTCATACTTTTACCTTCAAGCTGTCAACTATGATATAGAGTTGGCTAGATGTAATGCATAATGTTTATGTCACGATCTTAGAGTGAAGCCAAGAATTCCACATCGACTATGTACTAAAGTTAGTCATAGGATATAAGGGTTCACACATTTTTCTCCTTGTAAGTTATCTTTTGTGGGATAAAATCGTGAGGCTAGAGGGTCAAGAGCGGACAATACCTCACAAGAGTGTGAACCGTGATAAGTAGGCTGATCTAGGACATCGAAAGAGTGAATCCCCGGGTCCTGGAGCCATGCGGGCATAGAGTTTGAGTCTCGAGCTGTGACAAGTGGTATCAAAACTAGCTCTGGGGGTACTAGTGATGTGCCACCGATGACAGTAGGCCCTCGTTGGAATGGGGGAGAATATCACGGTCCTGAAGTGAAGCCAAGAATTCTACATCGACTGTGTGCTAAAGTTAGCCATAGGATATAAGGGTTCACATATTCCTCTCCTTGTGAGATGTCTTTTATGGGACAAAATCGTGAGATCAAAAGGATCAGAGCGGATAATATCTCACAAAATGTGAAATGTGACAGATAGACTAATTTGGGACGCTAAATAAGTGGATGTCTAAATCTTGAAGCCGTGCACAGAGATAGAGATTGAGTCTCGACCCGTGACATTTACACATGATAGTTTAGACTATATGTAATGCATAGTACACGAGGTAGTTTAGACTATCTTCTTGTTGTCGGTTTCAAGCTTGGTTGAATAGACTTGGATCCAACGCGACGGCAATCCTAACCTTATTAGAAGTTGCCTGAGGCTCAGCACCCATGATCCCTTCTTGTACGTCCTCTCGGCCCTGAGTTCTGAATTATCAGCTTGACCTTCAGCTGCAGCTACCTCAGTTGTAAATTCAGGCCTAGTAGCTTTAGTCGCATTAACATCATCTCCCTCAGCTACAGTAAAAAGACTGGCCACTACTGTTCTGCCTTCATTCGTACCATCATAGCCTATTGCAGCGCAAAACCTCATAACTCTATAATATTCTCAAGGTAAAAAATGTCGAACCCTTCTGGTGGCGAACTCATGGGTGGCAACTGCAAGGATCACAGGTCCAAATTTGCGTAGCAACTGCAAAATATATAGAGTAGAGTTGTGAAAATGGAGAACCATTCCACCATCTTGCTGAGGATGTAATCATTTATTTTAGTCATCGTTTTTTCACAGTTCTGCTTAGTATGGGTCGCTTGGCCCTTCAATTCACACGCCAGTTCTGCGCAATGAGCAGCATCAACAGCCGTTGACACTACTTAGGCTATAGCCACATTTCTTTCTTCCTCAATAGCCCTCAAATGAGTGTTCGTCCTATCTAAGTTACTATGAATCCTATTGAGTTCAAAAGCACGGTTGTTCACCTGCAGATCTAGCGGTTTAATTTTGGCGTTGTGTTCCTTCAAATGTCAGGCTTTGAACAATACGCTGCAGTTTTTACGCCATTTTAGTTGGCTCAGCAACCTACTTTTCAGCTATCTGCGTAATCTTTATAATCTTCAAGTGACCAACCTTAACGATCAGAACCTCAAACTGAAAGGCCTACTGGTACCTAGTATAGGGGCTTACTGCCAGGATCTGGTGGTAGAAGATCACAAGGTCAACAATTAGTGGCTCAGGGAAATTTATCATCACTGACAATAATTATCTTCTTCAAGTTAGGGTAGGCTGATAGTTGCGAACACTTTTTTATCCTTGCCTTCAGCACGAGGGCTAAAGACAGACGTCCTATCCAATGCCCCTGCAAAAAGAGGGTCCACGACTGTAGGCATTCCCTGACTTGGAGAAGGCGATTGCTGTCAATAAGGTTTAAATTTCCCTCAGCCACTTGATTGTTGACAGTGTAATCCTCTGTTACCAAATCCTTTTTTAGCAATAGGCCTCCTAACTTAACCATCAACAGACCTTTCAGATTGAGGACAAGGTGATCTTACTGGCGCTAGTGAAGAGGTTGGTCGCTCCAAGAATATAAGGATTACACAAATAACTGAAGAGTGGACTGCTGAACAGGCTAAAATGGTGGGTATTGTTCGGAGCGTAACATCTGATCTGAAGGAATCCTATGCCAGAATTAAACAACTAAAGTTGCATATGAACAACAGTGCTTCCAAACTCAGTAGAGTTCAAAGTGACTTAGATTGGGTGAACAAAGCTATTGAGGAAAAGTGACATGTACTTGTAGCCTAAGCAGACTCCAAGGATGGTGATGTTACTGCGCATGATTCGGAGGATCACGCGATCCAAACTGAGTAGAGTTGTGAAGAGGTAACAACTAAAATTATGGATTACATGCTCAGCAAAATAGTGCAAGGTAATCTCCATCTTTGCAACTTTTCTCTATATAATGTGTAGCTGTTGCGCGTGCCTTTGAATCTACGGTGTTACAGTTATCCCACATGATTTCGCCACCTCGACAATTTCTATACTGAGAATACTGTGAAGTTATCGAGGTTTCGCATTGCAAAATGCTACCATTGTGCGGATGAAAGCAATTTCACTATTTGGGGAAGGTCGGTGGCCAATTTTTTATTGCAACTGAGAGAGCCGATACTAATGCAACTTAGGCTATTGAGTCTAAATTTACAACTAAGATAACCGCAACTGAAGGTCAAGTAGATGATCCCATAACTCAAGACCCAAAGGATGCTCAAGAAAGAATCATGAGTGTAACATTAGGTTACTTTTGTGTCAACTGTTTTATGTTCTTACTATAAGAAATATAAGAAATTCCTAGTTGAATAGGAATAGAAGAAGTCCCAACCAAAAAGGAACTTCTGGGAAGGCTTCGATTTCCAATCCACATTAGTAATGGAAGGTTGACGTTAGCGTTAAGAAAAGAAAAGAAGAGGAGAGGAGGCATAACAATAAGAAGGGAAGCTAGAGCAAGCTCAAGGTTTGAGATTGCTATTAGCCAGATCCCATAAGTCTAATCAACCAAGCTCATGAGGTCCACAAAAGAAAGTTAGCCTAAACAGTCTCGTGTCCCATACATTATATCTGGTTGATCCCACATCTTACTTGTTGCTTGGAAGTAAAATTATAAAAGGTATCTTTGGAAGGTACCCCTATTAAGCATGCTCTATCTTATTTTTCCTTCTTTACTATTGGACACATTTTGACTTAAAATGTCGAAGCATGCCCAAAGTCTTGACTCTTATGCCTTCAAACTTTTTTTTTTCTTTAACAGATCAAACATGCTTAACAGGTCAGTCTCGAGCAAATCTTACTCCCATCGGACCTAAAATTACATCAACAAGATCCATAGCAAGAGATTGGCAATGTTAAGTGTGTATGCTACAAGAAATAGTGTTGTTACTATTTGCAAAAAGGGAACAGAATCAGAGAAAAATAATAAGTTTGTACATGATAAGATACCGAAGTGCTTTTTACATGCATAAAAACTCTTAACTTGCATTCAATCAGTGCAAGTTTGCTTAGACAGGAAAGACCCGAGGAACTTGCTGGTTTGCTAAGACCTTTCGGGGAAGAATCTGTCTCTTCAAGAGACACAACAATTTGGTGACAAAGAACTTAAAGAATGATAAAAACCAAAATACCAGTGGAACATAGAAAATGATAAACAATCCACGAAAACATGGTACTTAATATGAGACACCAAGTAGATAAAAGGTGTCAAATGGGTCGTATTGGGTTAGTATAGTTCATTTAAATATTAATTTGTGTTAATAAATTTTGTCTGTTTAGTATTATTATTTAATGTGTTGTACTGGTATAATTCATAAAGGTTAAGGGTATGATCAACACGGCACATGACCCTAGTACAACTCTATTTTTCATGTCCAGATGGAAAAAATACAATCAATTAACAGTTTTTCAAAAATTTAACTTAAAAAAAAAAAAGTCATCTATTATTATTAAAAAAATGTAGGAGATAACTCAAAATAAAATAAAAGAGACATAATTTATGTGGTTCAACAAAATTTGTACAACTAAGGAAAGGAATAATAAAATACTATAAATAAAAATATTAAAATTACAATTCTAATATTTTAAAAAGCATATACACATTCATATAAAAGATATTATAAAACATAAGATTATTATTTTATTTTTTATTCTCATTATTTGATAATTTATTTATATAATATGTTTTGTCTTGTACATTTATGTTATACCTTTAATCTTATAGTAATTTAATTTGTTAATTAAATTTGTATTTAACTTGAAGTTAAATTTATTTTAACATTTTATTTTTGCTAAATATTAATTAAATGTAATTTATTTATCAATAATTTAAATATTTAATAAGTAAATTTATTTAATATAATTTTAGTTTATAAATTATTATAAATTATTAAAAATAAATATAATTTTATTTTAATATAAGAAATAATATAAATACGTTAAGAATTCATTTATATATATATATATATATTCATTTATATATATATATATAGATATATATCTCGATTCACTTATTTAATAATAATTTGTTTAAACACAATTTATATTATGTTATATTATATCGTGTGATGGTTCACGTAACCCATTTAGGAGTGCGTGGATAATTATGTTTCGAATCTGATACAGATTCAATTCGTCTCCATCTGTAACGTACCTCTCACTTCAACATCAATTTCTTTGTGCAGCTTCTTCCTCCATGTCGCCCTCATAAAATGCCATGATTAGACATCTACTGACCGTATTAGTACTGAAAATTGATCTCATATTTTGAACTACAGAAGCTGCAGAATTTTGTCTACATTTCTGTTGTTAATCTTAATAAAGTTCCTGGAAAATGTGTTCGCTTCGTGCCAAAAGTCCAGCAACAGAATACCACTAAGAAATATATTGTTGCCACTGACATTTTAGAAATCCTTTGAGCTGGAAAACATTGACTAAACAAAATACTTTAAATTTGAGTGATTCTAATTCTTGAGGGAGAAGCAACTATTATTTTATCTTCACAACCTTTTTTTGCTGGAGCTTAATTAAACTTCCTTATGCTATTTGTCACACTTTCTCCTCTTAACTTATTTCATCTTCTAATTTTTTCTGTTCTTTTTTATCTCTTACCATCATCTTCTGAAAATTTCCTTCTCATATTCATGTTTCAATCTCCTTAAAAATACTGAGCCCAAATTCTTTTTCCAGTACTCGTGATTTAGCGCTCTCGTTACTACAGTTGAAAGTCTAACGAGAACATTCATCACAAGAACAAAAAGATGGGGAAAAGATTGCACTAGAAAAATGACTGATCGATTCTCTATTCAGGGCAACAGATTGTTTTAGTAATTGCTCAGATCGTGATCCGATTACGAAAAGGTGAGATATCCATGCTGCTACGACATACGGGTCTCAACTGCCTACTCACATGATAACTAACATTTGCGTAGAATAGGCCAAACCTTGCTGAAAATTGGCTCATGCTATAAAGTCATAGTGCCTGAATTCTGCAGTTTTGGAGCCAAAGGTAACAACAGTTATTCTATTGTAGAAGTTAATTTGATAGAAGAAAGAAAGAAAAAGGATAGCGTTGATGAAATCTTTGTCCTACAATAAGTGGTGACTGTTTGCAAAAGTTGTACGTTTATCAGGGTCAAAAGAACGTTTCTTTTAGACTAGCATGCAGGAGCAATTTTGTCTTCAGTTAATTCTCTACATTGATCAGAAACAGATGTTTTTGTAGTCTTTTCTATCTCTAATTTCTCGGCCAAAAGAGTGAGGCAGAAATGTACAAGGATGATCCAACAGGCAGAAATAAAAAGAAAGCCCTCCATGACATTGGAAATGACTTGTCTCCCATTAAACCAGAACTCTTGTGTGACCATTTGGTAACACTGAAATGTCCAGCCAACATCCATGGAACAAATGTGGGTGAGTCTTTCAGATCAATTTTAAGTTTCTTTTGTTAATTTCTGTGGTTTTCCCCCATATATGAATATGCAATGGAATTGGTCTTCCCCATTTTGATTTACGACTTCTGCTAGACCATACTTTTTAAAATATGCAATAAAATCCATATTCTGCAGCTGGGGAATGATTGCATATTTCAAATTCGCTGGTTATGGATTTTATAAGGATAAATATGCTGCTGACGCATTCCGCCCCGAACTTACCCATTGCATAAAAAGGCATGTTCACGTCATCTCCTTTTTTACACATACAATTGGTTATTTGATGTTCATGTTAAATGAAGTCTCTTTTGGGTGAAAACTGAAAAGGTTGAAATTTAAAAAAATAATAAACTTTAAGTTTTTTTTTTCTTTTTTAATGCTGGAAGTTTATATTAGTTTTATATAAATAAAAATTTCCCTGACAAACACTAAAATATTCTTTACAATACATGAGAGTTTGTTATTGTATAACTAAGGACCATTAGTAATATTTTATACACGTTAATAAATTTTATATATTATTAATAAATCAAATAATACTAATGTTAATTTATTAATGAAAATTTTTTTAAAGTTTTTGTGTATTTATTTTAAAGATTTATAAAAATTTATTTTTATTTATTAATGATATTACATCATTTGACTTTTTAACAATATAATATATATATATTGATAATACGTTAAATATAAATTCTAATGTATAATAAAAAAATGTTACTTAGGTTCTTTTGGCATAAAAAATATCTTTTTATGCCATCTAATCTTTTTTCTTATGGTATTTCTTTAAACTTAACTTGTTTCATGAATAATTTTTATCTCAAAAATATTTTAAAATTTTAACATTTATATAAAATATTTTTTAAATAAGAAATAAAATTCCTGTTTTGTTTTAAAAAGGCACCAAAATTTGTTTCTTTATAAACCAATATCAAATCATACATAGCCAAATAGAGAGAGAGAATTGGGAATTTTTTTTATATAAAATAATAATGCATTCGTCACTTCAATTAAGATTACAAATAGACACTGAAAGAGAAACCCTACAACAACTATGTTCCCCTAGCTGACAATCAAAATTTGCTAATTTGTGAGCAAATTTGTTTGCATTTCTACTAATATGCCTAAAGGAGCATCCATTAAAATCTAAAGCACATTCTTTATAAGCTCGATCAAATTACCTCCTGCTTAAAAGGAATGATCCGTACCATCCACTCCTTTGATAGGTAAGAATGAGTCATTTTCCACTCATAACCTGTTTAGTGAAGAAGACACGAGCAGCACATATGAATACGTATTTTATTAATGCAAGTGAATTGCTACATTGTTTAAGATTTCATTTGTTTCATGGAAAATTATTTTCAAAAAATAATTTTTATATTTTCAAATATTTATTTAATAGAAAACTAGTTGATCAACGATAAACAATTTACTGGTTCATGAAAAATAAGATCATTTTTTTTTAAATTATCTTACAAATTTAAAAAGATAAAGATATTTTTTAAATAAAAACTGTTTATTAATAAAAGTATTTATCAATACTTTTGAATATAATTTTACTTATAAATAATTTTATTTTAATAAATAATATTATATTATAATATAATAATAAATAATATTATATGAATAAATAATATACTATTAATATAATTATTAATAAATAACATTATAATATATTAATAAATATTATACTAATATTAATATTAATAAATGATATTATATTAATAAATATTATTATTATATTGATAAATAATAAAATAATAAATATTATTAATTTAATTAATAAATATTATAATAATATATGAATAAATAACATATTATTAATAAATAATATACTATTAATATAATATATTAATAAATAATATAAAAACAATAAATAATTTTATTTTAAGTATTTTTTATATTAATATAATATTTTGATATTAAATATTATTAAAATATAATTATTTTTTAATATTAATAATTTTGATAATAAATAATTTTAATATATTTTAATAATAAATAACTTTTAATATTCTAATAATTATATTAATATTATTTAAAAAATAAATCTTTAAAAAAGGTCAAATAACAAAAAATATTTTTTATTAATTCATTCAAATAATAAAAAATATTTTTTAATTTACAAAGTATAAATATTTTTCAAAAATCATTTTTCGAAATAAAAGAGCCTAACTCTCAAATATAGCTGATAACAGTCTCACCACTTACACAATTACTGAACCATGACACTTGCACCTTTTACTTCGCTCTTTCACAAACTTACTCTTTGTTCATTTTACACGGCACACACCCTACTACCTATAGGGTAGTCATGCCAAGTTTCTTTATGAATTCGTTGAAATTTAAGACACTAAGTCCTCTGTAAATAAGTTGGCTGCTTGGTCTTTGATTTGATATATTTTAGTTCTACTTCTTTTTTAAAGCAATTTTTTACGTACAAAGTGATAGTGTATTTCTACGTGCTTGGTTCTTGCATGAAAAATCAAATTCTCAGCCAATTGTATTGTTGATTGATTATCGCAATGGAGTTGTACTGGATCGTCAACCGACCGGTCCAGATCCTTTAGAAGTTGTAATAACCATGTGCTTTCTTTTGCCGCCATAGCCACAGCTCTATATTCTGCTTCTGTGGTTGACAATCATATTGTAGGCTTTCTTTTGCTACACCATGAAATTACACCAGATCCGAGACTAAACATTTATCCAGTTGTTGATCGTCTTGTATCATGGTCTCCACCATAATCGGCATCTCAATACCCTATAACTTGACATGGAGCTTCCTTTTCGTATAGAAGTCCAAAGTCAATTGTTCTTTTTATGTACCTTAAAATTCGTCGAACTGCATCTAAATGAGGTTTTCTTGGCTTCTCTATAAATCGGCTAGCCACTTCAACTGCAAATGCAATATCAAGTCTCGTTAATGTAAGGTTGATTAAATTGCCTACTAGTTAACTTGTTGAATCTTCCAATTCTTTTCCTTCTCACAGCAGAGTGCTTCCATAGGCGGAGAAATTGACTTGCAATCAGCCATCCTGAGTTTTTTAAAAATTCTTTTGCATACTTATGTTGACACAAAATATTCCTTCCTTCTGTGGTACGGGTTACTTTTAGTCCAAGAAAGCGATTCAGCTTTTCAAGTTCTTTCATTTGAAAGAGTACTGAGATATTGACCCTTGTTTATCTGATCTCTTTTTCATTGTCTCCGATGATTATTAGATCATCCACATTAACCAAAATTATTGCCAACTTACCATCTTTGGCTTTAGCAAACAAGTGGAATCTGCTATTGCAACTGATTATCCACTTTGAGTTGAGAATTCTGAAATTTTACCATACCATGCTCTTGGTGCCTGCTTCAATCCATATAGGGCATTTTCAACTTACACACTTGATTCGGTTGAACCTTACTTTCAAACCCGTTAACCCGTTAGGTTGCTCCATATAAATTTCTCGATCTAGTTCTCGGTGCAAAAAAGCCTTTTTCACATTCATTTGCCATAACTTTCAATATTTGTTTGCCGCAAGCGAGCAAGTAACACTCATACTGTTGCAATCTTCACAACTGGACTAAAGGTCTCATCATAGTTCAAGCCATACTTCTAAGAGAATCTGTGATGCACCAATCATGCCTTATGTCACTCTATGCCATCAGGTCGACTCTTTAGTTTATAAACCCATTTGCATGAAATGGGTTCAATTTGTTAGGGAAGAAGGTCAGTTTTTTGAAGTTAAATCACCGAGGCAAAAGAAAAAATCAATTTCACATAAATTGCACTATTTTTATTAAATTCAACCAACTTTTTAATAGGCTTACAATATAACTAACACCAGTAAAAAATTCAACTAATTAAAGAATGTGAAGCATAAAAATAAAACAATTAACAGATAATGGGAAAATTAGAGAAATAGTGGCTGAATGTTAAAATCATCCAACCACGTACAATAACTAACTACCAACTATATTTTAAGAATTAGGTTGTTGAGCCCAGACATGAACTAAATTTTGGATCACTTTTCAACTCTCTCATTGATTCAAAATTACATACTCCAAGATGTAATTTAAAGTAAAAAAATTTCTCTCTTGAAACTGCTTTGTTGAAAAGATCTGCTAGCTACTCGTCCATTCCACAATGCTCTATTTCGATTATACCATTTACAACTAAGTTACGAATAAAATGAAAGTGAATGTCAATGTGGTTTGTTCTCTTATAAAATGCCAAATTTTTTATTATAGCAATTGTTGACTTGTAGTTAAAAAAAAGTTTAGTTGCTTTATCTTGAACCTTACAGAGATTTGCGAGAAGTTTGCTAATCCATATTGTTTGACAAGTTACCAAAATTGCTGCTACATACTCAGCTTTTGAAGATGATAAAGCTATTATAGCTTATGTCTTTGAACTCCATGTGATGGCACCTAATCCAAGAGTGAAAACACTTGTTGAAGTACTCTTTCTATCTTCCAATGAACTTGCCTAATCACTATCTATGAATTCATATAATCTGAAATTTGTAATTTTCCAATACCAAATCTCAAAATCACTAGTTCTAATAATATAGTGTAAGACTCTTCTTGTCACTCCAAGATGATGTTTTGTAAGACTTTGCATAAACATGGAGATTACACCAACAGAAAATGCAATATCTGGTATAATATGGGTTAGATAAATCAAACCTCCTACTAAGCTTTTAAAAGTCTTTGGATCATTTTTTTTAAAACCATCTCCAAGTTGTAACTTCTCATTCATGTTCATGGGTGTAGTAGCTGGATTGCAATTGAGCAAATTAAATATTTTGAGTGGATCCATTGCATACTTCTTTTATGAAATGAAAATTCCATCCACACAATGCTTCACCTCAAGTCCCAAAAAATAATTCAATAAACCCATGTCTGATAGTTTAAATTCTTTCATTATGTTGGATTTAAATTCAACAACAAGAGAATCACATAAGCTCATATAAATAATATCATCAACATAAAGGCAAACAATTATAAAATCATATTTTCCTTACTTTTTCACATAAAGAGTAAGCTTATTCTCACTCCTTATTAAGCCATTGTGACAAAAATAACTATCAATCTTACTATACCATGCTCGTGACGTTTGCTTCAACCTGTAAAGTGCTTTCTTTAGCTTGTACACCTTTGTTTCCTTGCCTTTGATTATGAACCCTTTAGGTTAACTAACATACACTTCTTCTTCCAAGTCTTTATTTAAAAATGTAGACTTGACATCAAATTGATAAACAAGCCAATGAAGTTGTACAGCTAAGGCTAAAATAATTTTCATAGTTTCAAATTGAGCAACCAGAGAAAAAGTTCTTCGAAATCAATACCTTGTTGTTGTAAGTATTATTTCACCACTAATCGTGATTTGAGCTTTTGTATGATTCTAGTAGTATGGTACTTCTTTTTAAACATCCATTTAAGGCCAATTGCATTCTTGCCTTTAGGTAGATATACCATTTTCCTTGTTTCATTCTTCTGGATTGCCATAATCTCTTTTTGCATTGCATTTTGCCATTCTTTTTAGTTTCTGCTTCTTTAAAAGTTGTAAGATCTAAAATAAGAAGAGAAAATTAACTAGTTTCACAGATATCCTTCAAAGATCTAAACTTTCTTGGAAGTGTTTCATTTAAAAATTCTTACAAGAAAAGTGAACTGCTATATCGTGAGGTTGCAAGTGAAAAGTGCGATGTGGAAGGTAGTGAATAAAAACTAACTGGAGAGTTCATAGGGGTTGATTCGACATCTTCATTTGTTGCATTTTCACTTGGATTCTCATTTTCACTT
The DNA here is from genome assembly GCF_047325235.1 of Durio zibethinus. Taxonomy (NCBI): domain Eukaryota; kingdom Viridiplantae; phylum Streptophyta; class Magnoliopsida; order Malvales; family Malvaceae; genus Durio; species Durio zibethinus. The sequence goes on along the minus strand of NC_143174.1, from coordinate 6,539,835 downwards.
AGAATCAAAATTTGAGTTGTTTTATTTATGCCATTCCACTCCTAAGTTGTATCTTCATCAAAGATCACATTTTTGCTAATAATCACCTTGCCACTAAGAGGATTATATAAATGATATGCTTTGGATTGAGTGTAATATCCCATAAAAATGCATTTTTCAAATTTCTCTTCAAGTTTGTGACAAACTTAAAAATTGACCAAAACATATGCAACACAACCAAAAATCTTCAAGTGGCTTACCGTCAGCTTTATACCTCTTCAAGCTTTATAAGGTGTCTGATTGATGACTACTTTTGTAAAAGAATGATTCAACAAGTAAATAGCAGTTGCCACAGCTTCAGCCTAAAATGATTTGGTAGTCTTCTCACTTACAACAAACTTCAAGCTAATTCCATAATGATACGATTCTTTAATAAAAATAATACAATTTATATGCAATTGATTCTTTATTTTGCCTCGATGATTTAATTTCAGAAAACCCACCCTCTTTCATAAAAAAATTTTGGTATTAGAGCCTTAAAATCCTTACCCATTTTTTGTATCTGTTGAATTATCAACAGTGACAATTAATGACAGTTTAAATGTAGTTCAACCTTTCATTCTTGTGTTCGACAAAAAGTGTTACAACTTTTGGAGCATTAAGATTAAGACTCTTTTCAAATCTCAAGATATTTGGGATTTTATGGAGATCGAATATGATGAGAATGATAACAATGAAGAACAACTGAAAGATAATAAGAAAAAAGATTTTAAAGCACTATTTATCATTCAATAGGTAGCTCATGAGATACTTTTCTTCAGGATTATAGTAGCCAACACTTCAAAGAAAGTTGAAAAACCTTGCAAAAAAAATTTCAAAGCTCTTTAAAGGTTATTGTTGTGAAACTTCAAGCTCTCCGATAAAAGTTTGAAACTTAAATGATGACAAAAAAGGAAGCAGTGCAAGATTTTCTTTCTAGAGTAATTTTTATTATTACTCAACTGAGATCTTATAGTGATAAGATTACTAACGAGACTATTGTTTCCAAAGACTTACAAAGCTTAACTCCAAAGTTTGATAATATAGTTGCTACAATAAAAGAGTCCAAGGATCTATCTATCTTTTTCTTTGATAAACTAATGGATTCTTTACAAGCTCATGAGATAAGGTTGAAAAGATCACAAACTAATGAGAAGGCATTTCAAATAAAGAGAGAGAAAACTAAAAAAGAAGTGTCCATTGGCAGAAGATGTGATAAAGAAAACTTTCGTGAAAAAGGACATGGTAGAGGTAAAAGAAGAGGTCGTTTTGATGGATAAAAGTTCATACTAATGAAGTTTCAAATGATATTTGATTTTTGGATAGTGAGTGCTCAGACCATATGACCCCCTAATAAATCGTTGTTTAAGGAACTTGACAAGTCATAAAAGTTGCAAGTCAAACTTAGGGATAACAAGTAGATGCAAGTTGAAGGAAAATGTATCATTGCAGTAGAGACAAATAATGGTAAAATAAATTTACTTTTTTATGTTTTTTTTGTTCCTAATTTGGCACATAGTTTGTTAAGTGTTGGACAACTAATGGTTAGTGGATGTGTAATTACGTTTAAAAATAGAGTATGTATGATTAAAGATAAATTTGGGCAACCTATGGTGAATGTACATATGACAAAAAATAAAATGTTTCCACTTCAAATTTCTAATGTGGAAAAGCAAGCTCTTATTGTTAGCAAGAAGAATGAATTGAAATTGTGGCATCTGCGATATGTACATCTCAATATCAAAGGTTTGCAGTTACTAAGTAAAAAATGTATGGTTCTTAGATTGCCTTAAATTGGATATCTTAATTTATGTGATAGGTGTATATAATTGGAAACAAGCAAGAAAGTCATTTCCAAGTAGACAATCATAGAAAGCCTTTAAATGCCTTGAATTGATTGCCCCTTACACTCTAGAGCAAAACAATGTGGCCAAAAAAAATAAAGAACCAATTGCACATAAATTGCACTATTTTTATTAAATTCATCTAGCCTTTCAATAGGCTTATAGGATAACTAACACCAATAAAAAACTCAACTAGCTAGAGAATGTAAAGCATAAAAATGGAACAGTTAACAAATAATAGGAAAAGTAGAGAAATAGTGGCTAAAAATTAGGAATTACCCAGCCACGTATAATAACTAACTAACAGTTATATCCTAAGAACTAGAATGTTGAGCCTAGATGTGAATTAAATTTTGGATCACTCTTTAACACAATTGTCTTAGGCTTTGTCACTAATTTCCATGTCTCGTTTTGTTTCAAGGCTTGAATTTCTTCTTTCTCCATTCTATCTTTTTAGATTCCTCTTTATATGATACTGGTTCTATTTATTCAATTAGAGCAACATTAACATATTTAAGATTTGGTTTACATTATCGTAAAGATCTTTTTAAGAATGTCTATGATTTACTTCCATCGAACTCATCCTCTTGAAAACATTTTCATCATTGGGAGCTTTGTTTGAAAAACTCATCATTTGGCTTAAGCTCATATTTTTCATCTATATTTTCTTGAATCTTTTCATCAATTTCTTTTAAGTTTGACAACAGAATTGCTTGCGGTGCTCACTAAGAGGAAACCTCATTGTCGAGCACGACATTTCTCAATACATAACATTTAGTCATCGAATCATAGCATCTCTATCCTTTTCTTTGATCGTCATAGCCCAAAAATATGCAACGAACTTGCTACGTAGATGATTTGGTATAAACATGCAACACACGCAACCAAATAGTCAAAAGTGACTCACTGTGCGTTTAATATTCCATAGTTTCTTGAATGGTGAGATAAAGCCAAAACTTGCTTGTGAAAGCTTATCAGTCACATGAGCCACAATTTTCATGCATTCAACCCAAAATCGAGGTGGAACATTTTTCTTGAAGTTTGCCAACTATTCTTGAAATTTTATGACAAAACTAGTTAAAAGCAAAAGGAAACAAGTGTTTTCTCGATCAAAGGTAAGTGGACTATTTGGAGCATATAATTTATGCAAATGCGATGGCTACAAATCCTTTCAAGATAAATGTAATGCAAAAATGGCAGCAACCAAAGAATCTAATTCATTGAGAGGGTTTTTAGGCTTAACTAGTTATTATAGAAAATTTATCAAGGGCTATAGGGTGATTAGCAAATCGTTTACTGACATGCTGAGGAATAATGGATTTTGTTGGACTTTCAAGGCTTTAATAGCTTTTTAGCAACTCAAGGAGGCAATGTGTAGGGCACTTATTTTAAGATTACCAAATTTTAGCAAGCCATTCTATTTGGAGACTGATGCAAACAATACTAGTATAGAGGTAGTTTTATCGTAAGAAAGAAGGCCAGTAGCTTACTTAAGCAAAGCTTTGAGACCTAAACATATTGATTTATCAATATATGAGAAAGAATATTTGGTAATCTTAATAGCAACAAACAAGTGGAGACATTATCTAGATGGTGGATCGTTAGTCATTATAACAGATCATGAGGCCCTAGAACATCTGCTAGAACAAATAAGTAACTGTTGCTATTCAAAAGAAGGGCTTGACTAAGTTAGTAGGATTAAACTATTCAATCCAATAAAGAAAAAGCAAGACTAATAGGGTGGTTAATGTCTTTTCTAGACAGCATGAGGAAATAGCCCACTGTTATAGTATGCAGACCACTAACATCATGCCTTAGTGGGTCAGGGAAATTGAGCAAAGCTATATTGGTGACTATTTGGTTCAAAAGTTGACTACAACATTGATTGTACAACCAACTAGAAAACCTCCTTATACCTTTAACAATGAAATGCTTAGATTTAAAAGAGAGTATCTATGGGTAGTACTAGACAACTTAGAGAGAAAATTATACAAACTCTACATGATTCATCCCAAAAAAGAAACTCAAGGATCCAAGCAACTTACTACAGAGTCAAGCTTCATTTTTTCTAAGAAAGAATGAAAAAATAGGTTCAAGACTATGTCCAATAGTGTGATACTTGCTAGAAAAATAAATATGAACATGTCCCTTATTCTAGTTTACTCCAACCAATTTTTATTCCTCAGTAAGTATGGGAAGTTATTACCATGGACTTTATTAAAGGATTACCACTCTTACAAAGGTTTAGTTATATATCGGTCATTACTGATAAATACACCAAGTATGCTTATTTCCTAGCCTTAACCCACCCATACATAGCTTTAAAAGTTACAAAACTATACTTGAACCAAGTCCATAAGTTGCATGAAACTCTAAAAGATGCAATCTTTGATCGAAATAAGATTTTTACTAGTCTATTTTGGTAAGAGTTTTTAAAGCTATCAAGAACAAGTGTTCATTACAGTACTGCCTACCATTCAAAAATAGATAGATAGATAAAAAGAGTGAATTAGTGTTTAGAATAGTATTTAAGATGCATGTGCTTTATGAAGCCTAAGACATAGGCTCAATGGCTCTCTTTGGCCAAATGGTGGTACAACACCAATTTTCACACACCTTGGGAATGACTCAATTACAAGCCTTGTATGAATATAAGCCTCCAGATATGGCTTGGGATTTAGTACCCATGTTAAAGTCTCTACTGTAGGCAACTTACTCCAAGATAGGGAACAACTTAGTAAACTGATGATTGATCAATTAACTAAAGCCCAAGATAGGATGAAATACTACAAAAATAGAAAGAAGAGTGAAAGAGAGTTTTAGGCGAGTGACGAAGTTTACTTAAAACTTCAACCTTACAGGCAAACATCATTGGCCTTGAGAAAAAAACTTAAAACTTTCCTCCAGATACTATTGTCCTTATATGGTCGAATCTAAAATTGGTTCAATTTTCTATAAGCTAAAGTTACCTCATACCTCTAAGAATTATCCTGTGTTCCATGTAAGTTTATTAAAAAAAAAGATTGGATTAAGATTGTTCCAAATATATCACCAGTTGAAGTTAATGATGATGGCCAACCAATGGTATATCCAGCCACTATGCTTGACAAGAGGATTGTTAAAAGAAATAACTAGGCTATTACTCAACTTTAGTAGTTTGGTTTAACTTGGGTCTTAAAAATGTCACTTGGGAAGATTATACTGTGTTGAAATCACAGTTTTCTTCATTTGATTCTTAGGGGTAAAGATCTGTTGAAGACTGGGGCAATGTAATGAATTTAAAAATAGGGGATACTATTGACTACAAGGAAGTTGAAATGAACATAGTGTGATGGTTTTGGCTGATGTGGTTATAAACTATTTATCATTTTTGCATGAATATTGTAATGAAAGTTCTAGTATGTTCTGTTATGACAGTTGTCTTATTATCCATGATTATAACAAAGTGTTAGCATCAATTGCAAGTGGGTTTGTGAGTCATATACATATAGCAAGTAGGTTGTACTGATCAGTTATAATGAAAATGCATAATTATTCTCTTATTTATTCTTCTTTCTTAACTTGTTCTGCTTCTCATTCTTTTTTTTTTGTGTTACATCATTGTTAATTCCCAATCATCAACCTTAATCTACGATAAAAATTTTACATGGATCATGATAAAAAAGAAACGAATTTAACTATCTTTTCTTCTAAATAAAAAGACAAGGTTAGCATAGACCGAATGTTATGGCCAGGCCTTGGTCCTACCATGATTGACCCTGAACTGAGCAGCGATCAAGACCAAGCTGGCAAAAAAATGGTTCTAAGAGATGCGAGAGTGCATTTGGAGCTTTGGAATATGTTACTAACATGTTGTGCAGGTAGTGGGAGCCCTGGATCATAAGATACGCGAGTAAGTTCAAGATAGTGGTCAAGCACCTTCAAACCAAACAGCCCGACGGGTGCCATCAGTGGAAGCAGTGTGTGAGCGTTCTGAGCATGGAAATATGTTGGAGATATTACGCGTGGATAGTCCGAGCCCTAAACCATAAGATACGTAAATAAGTATGAGGCAGTATGTCGGTACCCTGGAACCAGCTAGCTAGTCAGGTGCTATCAGTCGAAGCCATGTGCAGGCACCTTCAAATAGATTGGTGGAGCAACGAACAGGATCAGGAAATAATGGTGACCAAGAGGAAGGTTATGGGGCCTTAAGTTAGCTAGAGAAAGGTCCTGAGATGGCTCGAGAAAAAAGTATCCCCATTTCGAACAATCTTACGGTCACTGGTAAGAGACTAAGAAAATCTCTTACGCTCTTTATAGGGGATGACGGTATCAGCTCTTCATCACCCCCTTGGTTAGCGGACAGGCAGAGACCTGGCTAGTCTGAAGTGAGCTACTCCTATGCACTAATGGTATCTAGGTGGGTGGGCATCGTAGGGTCACGAGTGTGGCACGATGTTTCCTCGGGTCACGATAAACTTGGGGACGGTTGGGGCTGGCGAACCTCTTATCACGCTTTTACGTTGAGCCATAGGGTTACATGTTAATGATCATTATACCCCTCGATTTCCTCTTTTTGAGCTGAAAGGATCATGAGATAGTATTTGCGTAGTTGGGATGCCATTGAGCATGAGGAATGTGCGGGCTAGCAGGCAGGCATGCTGCTAGACCCTTGTGGCCAATCGATAAAGGTGTGCTGCAGTTGAGGCAGTCCACCTAAGTCCCCCTTGTAGGACTAACATGATGTTAGGTGTTAATCATGCGTACGGGTGACCTACGCTGATGCTAAGGGCCTTAGCCCTAAGAACTGAGTCCTGTGGGATGAGATGAGCCTAGAGGCTCCGAGCTGGCTGTTGACTAGCTTAAATGTGGTGCTTGCGTAAACTTGATACGGGAGCTTGCGTACGATACGGGCGGGCATGGTGTTAGGTTCTCACCATGTCAAGAAGTAATAATATCATGAGAACCGGGGTTGCATGCCTCACGGGTATTTGAGGGTGGGTGCTCGAGACCTTAAGCCCTACGGGCAAAGAGGGGTGTTCGGGGCCATTTTGAGAATCATGGGCTGATGAGTGATGGGAGTTGGGTTCCTCTCTATAGTGTTCGAAATGAGTAAGTCAAAGCCAGAAAAGTCTCATGGGTATACGACTTGAAAGATTGAAATTGATCTACCCAAGAAAAAATGGACTCGATGAAGGCTGACCTTGACTATGAGTAGTTTTGGTGTCGCATGGACATGTGGTTTCAGAATGAGAAACATGCGGACCGTGACAAATTTGGTATCAAAGCGTTGGTTTGGCTTAGTGGCGAGATTTACATGACCCCATGTGTGGGCTTGGTGATGTGAAATCGAGGTGGTGCCAATCTCAAAAGGAGCTATCAAGACGTAAATGCGGTTCTGTGGCTATGAGGGCTCGGAAAGGAGCCAACGATACGTGCTGCGAGAAAAACTAGGCCTATGTAAAAGGCTCTCGAGTAGGCTCTTAGATGCTAAGTAAAAGGGCACTGGAGTTTGCCTCACATAGCAAAAGGTGTTGGCATATGTTGGGGCATATGATGCCTTTACGGTGGAAGAAACTGTAGTGAGATCAAGATACGCAAAGGGGCTTACACCATGAAATGGTGTTGTATAAGGCCATGTGGGTCGAGCGAATCTTATCCTGAGGGGCAAGAGGTATCGAGTTTCAAGATTAATTACTAATGTGTGCACTTGTTGTATGGTGCAGATGCCCCAGCAGGGGTGCAAGCCGAAGTATTTAGGTCCAAGCATTGGGCCATTACACAGAGGAGTGTGAATTGGCTAATGATTGAAAGCCATGAGTGGTGGTGGTCAGTGGACCCCAACAGAGTGTAATCTAGTAGAACAAGCAAATGAAAATTGGCCAGTTGACAAGGCCTTCAGACGTGTAAGTCAGTGGACCTTGAAAATTGAACGGATGGCAGGATCCCTGAGTCAAGCAAGTCGGTGGACTTTGAGATGCCCTAGAAAGAGTCAAGGTAGATGAGCTGTTGAACCATCGATGAGACATGGTTGCATATAGTGCTGAACCAAGTTTTGAGTAAATGTGGGGGAGATGTGATTCCCTAGGGGATTGAGTCAAGACAGAGGAGCCTGAGCAGATGGAGCATAGTGTTCAAGCTAGGAGCAGAGATCGAGTTAGCGCGCGTTAAGATGCAGTCTCGAGGGTGGTTGGCCAGAGGGCCACACCTAGAAAGGTGACCTTAGAAGGGCCAAGAGGACCCAAGTTGAGAGATAACCAAAGTGCCTAAATGCCACTATGCTAAGGTCTATCGTGTAGGGTGCCGTATGAGTGCGATTGACCTAAGCACCACGTCCAGAGGGGCACATCAAAGAGTCGATGCTGCAAGCGTGCAGTCGATGTGAAGGGTCACGTTCGGTGGGATGCACCAATGAGTGGCAAAGTGGGTGGTCATTCATTCTACTGAGGGTCATTGATCAATGAGGGTGCCTTGAGGTCGCAACATGATATGATCAAGGATGAAGCAATGGTATGGCCCATATGAAACAACCAAGATAAGGTTAGACGCTTTGAGTCGAAATAGAGCAGAGTGGCATGGGTGCGGCAACGTGACCAATCTACATCAATAATGGATAAGTACTGTGGGTGGTACCCCATGTGACGGGACCTTGACCCAATCCTTGAGGGCACAAGTGAGAGACATATGAGTAAATGTCAGCTGTGTGCAACAAGAAAGTTGGGTGTGGTCTTGGCGTCGATGAGGGCATCAACATAGTAAGTGAGGGAGAGTGTCATGGCCAGGCCTTGGTCCTGCCATGACTGATCTTGAACCGAGTAGCGGTCGAGACCAAGCTGGCAGAAAAGTGGTTCTAAGAGATGCGAGCGTGCATTTGGAGCTTTGAAATATGTTATTAACATGTTGTGCGGGCAGCCGGAGCCCTGGATTACAAGATACACGATTAAGTTCGAGACAGTGGTCAAGCACCCTCAAGCCAAATAGTCTGACAGGTGTCATCAGTGGAAGAAGTGTGTGGGCGTTCTGAGCATGGGAATATGTTGGAGATATTATGCGTGGATAGTCCGAACCCTAAACCCTAAAATACGTAGGTAAGTGTGAGGCAGTGCGCCAGTGCCCTAAAACCATCTAGCCAGTCAGGTGCTGTCGGTCGAAGCCATGTGCAGGTACTTTCAAGTGGGTTTGTGGAGCAACGAGTAGGATCAGGGAATAGTGGTGACCAAGAGGAAAGTTATGGGGCCTTGAGTTAGCTGGAGAAAGGCCTTGAGATGGCTGGAGAGAAAAGTGTCCCCATTTTGGACAATCTTATAGTCACTTGTAAGAGACTGAGAAAATCTCTTACGCTCTTTATAGGGGGATGACTGGTGTCAGCTCTCCACCACCTCCTTGGCTAGCGGGCAGGCAGGAGCCTGGTTAGTTTGAAGTGAGCTACTCTTAGGCACTAGTGGTGTCTAGGTGGGCGGGCATCATAGGATCATGAGTGTGGCACGATGTTTCCTCAGGTCACGGTAAACCCGAGGATGGTTGGGGTCGACGGGCCTCGTATCAAGCTTTTGCATTGAGCCATGGGGTTACACGGTAGAGATCGTTATGCCCCTCGGTTTCCTCTCTTTGAGCCGAAAAGATCATAAGATGGTGTTTGCGTAGGAGGGATGCCATCGAGCCTGAGGGATGTACGGGCTAGCAGGTAGGCACGTTGCTAGACCTTTGTGGCCAATCGGTAAAAGTGTGCTGCAGCTGAGGCAGTCCACCCAAGTCCCTCTTGCGAGACTAGCATGATGTTGGGCGGACGGCCTACACTGATGCTAAGGGCCTTAGCCCTAAGAACTGAGTCCCGTGGGATGAGATGAGCCTAGAGGCTCCGAGCTGGCTGCTGACCAGCTTAAATGTGGCTCTTGCGTAAACTTGATACGGGAGCTTGCGTACGATACGGGCGGGCATGGTGTTGGGTTCTCACCATGTCAAGAAGTAGTAATATCATGAGAACCGGGGTTGCGTGACTCACGAGTAATCGAGGGTCAATGTTCGAGACCTTAAGCCCTACGGGCAGAGAGGGTGCTCGGGGCCACTTTGAGAATCGTGGGTTGATAAGTGATGGGAGTTGGGTTCCTCTCTATAGTGTTTGGAATGAGCAACCTTACGAGGTCAAAGCCAGAAAAAATTCATGAGTATGCGGCTTGAAGGATCGAAATTGATCTATCCAAAGAAAAATGGATTCGATGAAGGCTGACCTTGACTACGAGTAGTCTTGGTGCTGTACAGACGCGTGGTTTCAGAAGGAGAAACACGCGGACCGTGACATCGAACGTGAGAGACAAATTGAACGAAGCTGAAGATTAGGGTGAAATTGAGTTGAATTGGGCCTTGAACGTTCTCGTTCTGGTCTTTCTCGTTTGTGATAACGGATTCCAAAATAGGGGAGTTGGAGTTGGCGTTGGAGTGGGAGTCGGAGTTGGAGTTTTGAGTTTGGGAGAGAATTGAATGCATCCAACCAATCGAAAATAAAATATTTTAGTAATATCAGAAAAGAAAAATACAAACACTTGTATATATAAAACTACAACAATTAGTTGAAGTTAGGTTTAGACTGTAGAGCAAGCAAGAAAAAGGCCGTTTAACACTTAACTGATTCCCTCGTTTAAGCGCCCTATTTCTTCAACCTTTCTTTTTTCCGCAATTAATCTTTCTCTTATGCTTTATTTTCCGTCTTTGTCTTTTACTATTCTTTATTATTATTCCTATTCTTATCTTTTGGGTAGTCAAATATCAGTCCAAAACCCTCCATGAACTATCAACCCCCTTCTAACTGTAGCATTTTTTAAAGTGAAGGAACAAAGAGAGAGAAGCAAAATTTTCCATCGATTCCCAAGTTATAGTGGCGCTTGCTCTTTCACTTGTGGGTGGATTCAGTACTTCTCTAGGTCAGATAACAGTCCTTTAAAAAAAAAATTGCCCCATTTATTATAAGCTTTCAGAATTGATAAACATATATGTAGTTCTGGGTACTTTTTAGCTTTGTGTTTTTGTCTTGTTTCTTTTTGGTCTTAGTTGTAATGTGTAGACCAAGCCATTGTTGGTGTATGATCATTTAACAAGAAATTTTTCATGAATAGAATTCCTTGTGGATTTACGACCTAAGAATTTCCTATTTTATTACTGTTTTATGGAAGTTTTAAATCCCAAAAAAGTTAAGGCATGCTTTTATTTGTTATATTTTCATGACGAGATATTGAAGTCGGCATTTGCTGATCTGGGTGGTGTACAATGACAAAGACTGTTAGAGACCATAGATCCAGTTTATTGCAAGAAACCTTGCTGTTTTATGGTAAAGGAGAAAAAGAAGTAGATAACTAATTCTGGATATATGATTGATTAACCTCTAGCATTTCTAGTTTTCTGGCCAGATTTAAAGCACCTGATATCTTGTAGAAAATGAGGTGGCTTGTTCTGCTCAACTGTTGCTTTCTCATAGAAAGCATGAGAAATTTTTTTTGCTTCAACAGTCATGCAGAAAAGCACACTCATGCATCTTTGTTACCCTAATCTTCACCCTAGGTTTCACCAATGACTAAGACTTTATCGCTGCATCAAGTGCAAAGTTTTTGATTGTTGAGTGCTTGGGCTCAAATATCATTATTTTTTAGTTCAAAACAGCAGGACATTATAGTCCAAAGTTTTATAGATAATTTTAACTCTTAAGCACCAAACAATGTGTTATTATCTCCAATTGTATGACATATTTGTTTCCCCTGTTTACTTTTCTTCATTACTTAGTTATTTGGTGTTCATTTTTGTATAATAAATATATGCAATTAGTTTCAGAAGCTATTTACTTTAACAGTGTATCCTCCAATATGGTACAGGTGCTCTTTTTGTAATTCTTAATCAAGCTCCAAATTTGAAAATGCTTGGGCTTTTACAGGTAATGCCACAAGGTCTGGTTCCAACACTGAAGGCTGAAATCCTTTACTTAGCTTTCATCTTCTTCCTTCATCCAGAATATCAGTTACTTAAATGATATTAGACAAATCGGAATTTTTCAATGCTAAAACATTAACTGTTAAATTTTTAGTATTGAATTTTTTGAGTACTAACTTTTGCATACTGCTTATAATTAAATATTAAATTAAGTTTTTTTTTTATTTTATTTTTTTGCAAAAGAGATGTATGATCTTTTAAAGATGTTAATCCAATCAGAGTTAAAGGGAAGATGATATATATATATAAAACTTTAACTAGCATAGGCCTAGCTTAGTCAAATAATAAAAATTTTAAAATACTCTTGGCTGAACACGATAAGTTGGTTCCAGATATTTAACATTTTCAACAATTTTTCATTGAAAATACTCTATCCAAGTGATTTCGGAAATAACATACACACATCGAGAATATTTAAATTATTAAAAATTTTTAATGTGTAACGAACATCATCATGTTTAGCAAAGAATCATCTGTTAAAGGATTCTAGCCCAGAACATTTTTTGGGGTTATTTTTATTTTCTTAGCTGCTTGGTTTTACTTTATATTTTATCTTTGTATGCTTTATTTTTCAAGTTCTTGTGAGTTAAAATTTTCCATTTTATATTTGTTAGTCCTAGAATTCTAGGCAACTTTTTAAAGAATCTGTAAAAGTTAATGCCTTCTGTATATTGACCTTTTTTCCTTTTTTCCAAGAAATAGATAGATAGTAAGTAGATATCTTGTCCTTACCTGGTGTCTCCTTAATGCAGGGTTTTGCTGCAGGTCTAATGTTGAGCATATCATTCCTTGATTTGGCTCATAATGCTATGAACTCCATCGGTTTCTTGAAAGGCAACCTCTGGGTTAGCTATATCTTATCAGTTTCATTCTAATTTCCATGCTTAACGTCTATTTCATGATCCATTTTTGTTTCTCTGAAGCTAATTTTTATTCCTGTAACGATGCAGTTTTTTGCTGGTGTTGTCTTCTTTGCTGTGATTGCCAATTTTATACCAGAACCAACACTTTCTCAGAGTTCTGAGGTGCAAAGCAAAAAGGTTTGGATGTTATTTATGTGTAATATTACTGAATGATTGTTCCAAATTGGCATCTGATGCATCTGTATTTACCCAAAAATATTGAAAGCTATATTGACTGTTTGATAATGCATTTGAGAGAAGAAAAACAGTGATGAAGGGGGCAAGGACATGATGAAAAAGCATCGACGCCAGGTTTTATTCAGTGGAGTTATTACAGCAATAGGTAAAACTGTCTTCTAGACAAGTTTTAAATCTGCCATATTTGATAAGAAACCATACATGAAATTGGCCACTAAGTTCATTAATTGAATGCATATTTGACAGATATAACTTCAAATACATTAACTAAATGCATAATTGACTGATATAACTTCAAATAAAGGGCAAAGGCTTTGTGATCTAATATGATCAAATTTTAGGTGGTCAAAGATAAAGTATAAAATTCCATTGTTGCTTCCACTTTCCATCAGTGCAGATGAGTTGTTGAAGATGGCAACATGATGTTCAATACCTGAAGAATGTTCTTGTGTTGTCATTACGCTGAATTGGGAAAGCATAGAGTGAACTAGCTGGTACTTGCTACGATATGTTTGATTGCTTGTATTTTGTTGGCCTAAATTTTATTTTTTGCTGAAAGGTGCTTGATTTAACCTGTGATTCAGAGTAATGCTTACTAGTTCATTTCTCCTCTTCTTTAAAAATTGCATCATAAATGGTATAAACTAAACTTGGCTGCTCAAATATTATATATATGAAGTTTGGACGATTTGTTTAATCAAGGAATGGGAGATCTAACATCTTAGCTCTTTTTGGTTCTTTTTATTTGGTTTAGCATATTGCCTTTTACTAACTACAAGAAGTGCTCATATCACTCTGGTTGACTGAATGGCAGGCATAAGCTTGCATAATTTTCCAGAGGGGATGGCAGTTTTCCTTGGATCCATGAAGGTAGTTCCAACCTACTTTATTTATTATGAGATTATCAAGTAAAATTTATAACAGAGGATGTTCTGCAACTAAAATCTGCTGAGATTGAAGCAACAATAGCCTAACTTACTTTTAAAATATTCTTAGGTGGTTCATTTAGCAGCTTTTTTTTTTAAAACTCTAGAAGCAGTTTTCTTGAATGGTAAATTTCCTTTTTTAATGGTCATCAGTGATTGCTGATTCAGCATTCTGAATGCTGATTGTTTTAAACGTTATTGACTTAAACACCATTATTATTTAGGGATTTTTCTATGATTCCAAATTATTTATGTGCCAAGGATGACGATTGAACTATTGATTGTTAGATTTGAACTGAATATTTTAGATTTCATTTATGGCAATGAAGAACAACTATTTCTTCATTTCTCTTTCTTTTTGGGAGGGGGATGGGTTCTTAAGCATAGAAAGCCTTGGAACTTGCACCAGGAGAAGCTATCCACATTAACAACAAATACTAAATATAGGTTCCTGAATAATCCCAAAAGGACCCTTACTACATAGAACTTCCTCATTTTGGTTGGGTTGATTCTAATGCCAAAAAGAAATGCTAAATGCTACCATGCCAAGTGATAAATGATCGTGAGCAATTTATTATTTCATGGCTGTAATTTCCATAAACAATTCAACTGAATTATGGATGGTCTTAAAGTTGGAACATACTTCTTAGCAGAAAAAAATTTTGATACTACATTTGTTACTGCATTATTTTGTTTTGAAGGAATGTCTTCTTGATGCTAGCAAACTTGTTGGTTGTAGTTTTTCATTCTTGTTGGCTAGTAGAAGCTACTAATTTACTAATGGAAGTATTCACTTGATATAAATTTCTCATTGAGAGCCCACAATGTTTTGTCTGTATGTTAATGAATCTCTTTTCTTGCCTTATGTTCTCTTGTAGGGCCTTCATGTTGAACTTAATTTGGCTTTGGCCATTGCTTTGCACAACATCCCAGAGGTACGTATTCTTAAATCCTGTAATTTTTAAACTGGCCTTGAAAGCAACCCACTTAAGTTGCTGGTTCCCAGTTTAACTCGTTCAAAATAAATTGTTCTTTCTTATTAAAAAATATATTGAATTTGGTGATGATGACAACAATGTGCATTTTGGTTGATTGTTTACCAACTGATTTATCAACTACCAGGGCAAGGTTTATATCTCCATTTGCAAAAGATTTTTTAAAATCTGGTTTTAATGAAAAGGAACCAGTCTATCCATGACAGAGTTTTGACCTCTTGTTAAAGGGGTTCAAGGCCTTATAAGAGATCTGTTCAACCAGTTGAACTGGCCAGTCTGGTTGAGTTTCAGAAAACTGCTTAAATCAGTTAAAATGCTGGTTAGACATGCCAGGTTTCTTGGATGTTGTATAGAAAATTGGGTTACATTTCTTAAATCAGTATATGCACGTATGTTTGAGAGAGAAGAGAGGGGAATGTGGTGTGTGTTTGTATGAATGTATGAATGTATGTTGAACTTTTCTGTAAATCGAGCAAACCTAAATCAGTTATGTATACACATGCAATCTTATAGGGAGCATTTCATCTACAATTCTTTTTACCACAATCTTGCACTTAACCAACCACAATAATGGCTTATGTAGGGGTCCACTACTTATAAGTGTGGACTCAATGTAATATTTTGATGGATCCTACACAATTCTTAATTCTGTTATTGGTTAAATGTAGTGCAATAATTATAAGTGATAAATATATATATATATATGAGTGTTTGTGTGTGTGTGTGTGTGTAATTAGAGAGTATCTTGTTTTATCTAACTTCTTTATGTTCATTTTACAGGGTGTTGCTGTTGCACTTCCTGTTTATTTTGCTACTCAAAGGTGAGAATTTATTGAGACCCTGATCAATTCAGTTTTTTGAAAATCCACTCACAAGGCCCAAATGGACACTCAAATTGTTAGAATTAGGCACTTTCAATTTGGAGGTTGTTGGTCTGAATTTTGGGGATGCGGGGTACGTCTGAATTTTGGGGATGAGGGGATGGGGTTTATGAAATGTGAAAGAGCTATCTCCTTTTGTGGATCTTGGACATCTACCAAAAAGATCTATGGTGAAAAAGTTGAGGAAAATTATTTTTTTTCATTTATTTATTTTCTTCTGCCCTCTGCTATGTACCATAGGCTGCCAAAATGAAGCATTTGTGCTTGTTGAGAAGGTGTATACCAGGGATAATGATTGTGGAACAATGGCTAAGTGTAAGGGTCGGCAATGTGATGTAGAGATGGTGGTCTTTCTGGTAAACACCCGTGGTAAAGAGGCATTAGTCCTGATTTTACCGGAGGCTCCTGAGTGATATTGGTGATATTACAGATTATAGTTAAGGTACTAACGCTAGTGTTGGAGATGATGCTTGTGGTTTGTTGCTAAATTTATTGTAGGAATGGTGAAGAAATTCTCATTTTGACAGTAGCATATGTTGTGCTGATGATTGCATTAGTAATACTCATGAAGCTCTGCATTGGTAACTTTGCTTTTTCTCGGGCCTATTTTTTTGACTTCATATGAGCACTTGTGTGTTGGTGAAGTTACGGATTGTCCTTTTGAATGTAGTTCAACTATTCTTGTTTATTTTCTGCGTCACTACAAGCTTTTTCCATTTATTCTACACTAATGTCATTCAAGCATGGCAGTCTTCATCTCCGCCATGATAATTGGATTAAGTTGCCTGTTCTGGTGTTGGCATTATATTGTGAGGTTTTTTTTTATTTTTTGGTCAGCTAAATGCAGTAGTAAAAACTGAACTATGTCTGTGAGATTGCTGGATGAACTTCTTTTTATGCTTTTAAAGCAGTGTTTCCATTTTTAACTATATGCTTTTACAGCAGTCTTTCCATTTTTAACTATGTAAACCAATTAGAGCTTATTCGTTTGATGAAATTAACTGGTCGGTTTGTATTTTTTGTCAGTAAGTGGCAGGCATTCAAATTGGCAACACTTTCTGGTTTTGCTGAGCCACTTGGTGTTGTAATTGTTGGTAAGTGAACATCCTTTTCTTAAAGAATCAGAAAAATATATATTTTTTTAAAAAGGAGTAAAAAACAGAAGTGTGGTCTATTGGTATTATGTGAATTCTTAGTTTCAGTGACCAGGGACTTCAAATATCCAAAAATAAAAACATAAAAATTCCCCCCTATAGGAAGAAAAAGAAAAAAAGAATGAGAGAGTTTTCTTTTGACGAAGCGTGAAGTCTATAAGTGAAATGCTTATCTTTTTTACTGAAACGTAAACCACAGTTATGAGTTATAAGCCGCAATACTGGGAAAACACTGGGAGCTATTTGGACTAAAGACAATTCCTCTTTCATTTTTGTGCATTGGGAAAGTTTTTATCTTTATCTTTTTCTATTTTTGGTTTTGTCTAATATAATTTGCATTTAAGTCTGAATATAACCTGTTCTGTTGTAGTCAATGGTGAATTTAGAGCCTGCTCGCTTGCAAGATTATTCTCTATAAATGTCAGGCTATCTGACTTTGTTGATTTCTCTTTTTCCTTTCACCACAGCCTACCTATTCCCAAGCAGCTTAAGTCCTGAAATTCTTGAGGGCTTGTTAGGATCAGGTTTGTAGTAACATGGATCATTCAGATCTGATCTGATTCGGGAAAAAAAGAATCTAGAATCTAGCTTCCTAGCTCTCTGTTATTATCTTGTGACAACCTTCTACTCTGAATTTATGTTAAAATTTCAGTTGGTGGGGTGATGGCCTTCCTAACATTACATGAAATGCTGCCATTGGCATTTGAGTATGCGGGGCAGAAGCAAGCTGTCAAGGCCGTTTTCTTTGGAATGGCTTTCATGTCTGCAAGGTGATAAAATTTATAGTAAACAGTACGCTGTTCCAAGAAACAGTTCATAACCTTCTTGTTTTCACTGCTTAGCTCACATAGAGATGCAGTTCAAATTCTGGTAAATTTTAACCGCTTGCCCCATGGGGAAAGGAAATATTAATTCTAGGAAGCACTAAATAACCACAATAGCTAGGGAAAGAAACATTTTGGAGAACTATCTAGTAAATTGTACTTGTAAAATTGCTGTTGGTTTATTTGCTGGTTAGTTTCGAATCACATTTCACCGAATTGCATTGTACTGTTTATTAATTTATTTATTTTCTCATAAACTTACCTTTTACATATCTCTTCTATGGTTTTGCATGCAGCCTATACTTTCTTGAATTAAGCTTACCTGTGGAGATGAGCTTGTAGCCTCTTTCCATGAACCAACCAACAAAATATTGTAAATTCCTATACCATGGTGTCTGCTTTTGCATATGATATTGATGGCTTTCTCTGATCTTTTAGCCAAATGTTGAGAAGACCTACTTTAGATCTAAAGCAAAAGGACGAAGGGGCAAAAATGTAATGTACAAAAAATATCAATTTTTTTCTTTTAACAAAATAAAGATTGAAAACAAAGAAAAAAAAAGGGAAATAGTTTACAAATTTTGTATTTTAATAGCTTATTGTTCTGGTTGAACCTCATTTATTTCTTTACCAAAATGCAAAAATCATACTTGTGAAATCTCCCTTTTTTTTTTTTTTTGGTGGATTTTGCATCTCCAATTGGCTCATCTATTATTTATAGCTAGTTTACGGGCTAATAATACAAATGATTTTTGAATTATAATGAAATATTTAATATAGTATTTAAATTTTAAAATATTTAATGTTATATTTAAATTATAAATATGTTAATTAATATGATACATAAAAAATTGTTTGTTTATTTTGTGTTATTATTTGAAGTTAATAACATTAGATATAAATATAATATTAGTTAATATATTTATGATTTAGATGTTATATTAAAAATTTTTAAAACTCAAATCTATAGCTGTCAATCAATGTCATTTTATCATGTATAATATTGCATTCATATTGTGTTTTACATAAAAATTAGTGTTATAGTTTATTTCGATATGAAAATATAAAATATAATTTTTTATTTTATTAAATTTATTTATAATTTTTTTAAAATCTTAAGCGAAATTATCTATGTTTTTTATTTATATCTTTTTAGTATTATATTGTATTATCGAATTGTATTTTAAATTATCAAATTTGTTCAGATATCACATTAAATATTTCATGAATCATACTTAACAGCTTCAGATTTTAGCTGGACGCATGCCTTAACGAGGGACACTTAACTGTTTTTTTTTTCCCCTTTTCTTCATATATTTTTTTTAATTCTTGTTCCAAATCAACCTACTAGTTTTGAAATTCCACTGTCAAAAACATTGAAGACTACACTAAATCGACCTGCCCGGGATGTTAGATATGGTTCTTTATGGCAGCTCGGGAAGTCATATTTGTAGGCCTCTCTGTTTAACTTTCAACTCTGATCGACACTCCGTGCACTGTTACTTACCAGAAACGATTAAAAGCCTTTGAGTTAGAGCTAGTTATAATGACCTTATAGCATTTATCATTGTTCTCCGGAACCGGAACTTCCAGCAGTAGCAGGACTGGCTGACTTGCCATATTATTG
This sequence comes from Durio zibethinus, assembly GCF_047325235.1. NCBI lineage: Eukaryota > Viridiplantae > Streptophyta > Magnoliopsida > Malvales > Malvaceae > Durio > Durio zibethinus. Next base: position 6,520,509 of record NC_143174.1, on the reverse strand, counting down.
AGCCAAAATCAAGATCATGGTAATAACAACTCCTTTTCCTGATAATGTATTTGACTGCCTGTGCGTCAGTCAATTTATATGTAAATTGAAATGAAACCACCAGTTCTCCGGAATTTGAAATGTTTTATTTATTACTTAGCCATGTTAGAGATGGAAACGTAAATCCATAGGTAGACAGCTTACGTTTGGATTAAAGCGAGGTGAGGAAAAGGAAGAGAAAGAAAAAGAAACTAGGAAAATTAAGAAAAAAATTTTTATTTGGTTTATTATTTATATTTTAATAAAAAAAAAAGGAAAGGAAGTTAATATCCTCTCTTTTTCTCAAAATCTTTAATTTTTAGCTATCCAAATTGGGATAAATATAAAGGAAAAAATTAAAAATTTTTAAATATAAAATAACATTTTTATCTTTATTGTATTTTATTATTTTTTAAATAATACTATTATAATATTCAAACTTAATTATTAAGATTACCTTTAAATTTTTTACAATTCATTTTTTAACGATTTTTTATCAATAATTTTGAATTTTATATATTTATTAATTTATATACTTAGGTCTTGTTTTTTTCTCATTTTGTTATCACTTTATAAATTTTAAATCATAAAATTAAAAGAACACGACAAAATTTACCATTTAAGTCCATTTTTCCCTCAATAAAAAGGAAAGGGTCTTCATCCTCATCAAAATCCTGTTTGTTTGTTCTTTGTTTTCTTCTTTTTAAAGGTTAGTTTTCAATAAACTTTTCATTGTTTCTTAACATGACTTCTTGATATATAAAAACATCATTGTATTTTCTTGGAAATGCAAGTCCTCAAACAAATAATAAGGGAAACAAAAATCATATCAAGAGATTCATGGGATCAAACCTGTCCAGTCCTATCCTTCCTTTTGTAGGAAAAGTATGCTTTTGATTGGATTTGACAAAGTTGAATAAACGAAGTGCTAATGGTGGCTGGAGCTAAAGGGTCCTCTGTATATATACATATATATACAGCTAAAGCAAAAGTGAAGATGGACAAAGTATTTCGTCAGCTAAAGCAAAAAGAGAAACAAATATTTTTTAAAAGCCTTTATTGGGAAGACCGAGTTGATAGAGAGGTTTTTTTTTTTTAAAAAAAAAAAACAACTAATATTTAAATTTTAATCATTAAAAATAAAATTTGAATATTTATTAACGTATTATGGGATAATTAATATTAATTCACGCATTTGATTGCCAGCCCAATAAAATTTAGACAAAGTAACGGTAAGATTTAAAAAATCGAGTTAATAATTTTATTGAAAATTATTGATCAGGAGAAACGCCATCTTACTTTTATTTTTTAAATGAATGTGGTTCATTTAAATTTATTACTAGTTTTCCAAAATCGAATAATCAACTTTGAATTGTTTTCTGCCTTTTGCAATATATATAGTTGTAGCAGTTTTAGTAGAATATATATGTATGTGGTGTTTAGGAATTTCATTATTAGTGCATGAAGATAAGTTCCTATCACAATTTTTTTTTATTGAAATAAGTTGAAGTATAAATCAATACAACCTGTAGTCTTTAAATTTTTCTTTGTTGTAAGTGATGATATACATCATCAATAAATCAGTAATTAACCACACAAAATTTAATGGAAAATTGTTATATAAACCAAGATTTATAATTTTAATGTTTATTATTTACTTAGATACAATTTTATTAGAATTTATCTTATTCTTTTAAAATTTTTAGAGTTTTGATATAAATATATTATTTTATTAGGGTTTTGTGAAGCTTATTGAGAAGGGGGTTAATTTTACTAGTTTGAGAATAATTAAGGATGCATGAAGTATTTCTTGAGATTGAAGAAAACATTATCATTTATCCAAAAAAAAAGAGATTGAAGAAAATACTATTCCCAGTTATATTACTCAAAACATATTATTTATATATTCCCAATAGAAATTTGTATGTGATTTGCATTCTTTTCTATAAACTCTATCCGGTCTTCTAATTTATTCATTTTCTTTTTGGAATTAAAACTATATTATGTTTTTTTTTTTTTTTTGAACATATACTATAACTTTTCTTATATATCTTAAAATATTTTTTTATGATTTTTTCTAACTACTTTGTTTAGATTAAAAAGTATAGAACACCAATCTTATATTAGAAAGATTAATTTTAATATAAAATATACGAAATAAATTATTTTGCTTAAACTTTTGGAAAATTAAACCAGAACAAGGAAAATAAAATAAAAGGAGTAAAAAACAAAAATTAAAATTTTAAATTGTTAAAGTATGGAACACCAATCTTATATAAAAAGATTAATTTAATATAAAATACATGAAATTCATTTTTTTTATATATCAAAACTTTTATTCTTAAATATAGTTAAAAAAGAGTTAAATATAAAAATCATCCTTATACTATATACTTTATGTTAGTTTGGTATCTAAAAAAATAAACTGTTAGTTTGATACTCCAACTTTAATTTCATAATTTTGGACTAATGACATTAGTTAACTTATTGGTGTAACATAAATATCCACTAAAATACCAATACATATAAAAAAAGTTCAATCAATGTCATATCATTAATTACTATGTCAATATTAAAAAAAATTTAAAAACAATTTTAATTTAAAAAAATCTAATTTTTTTTAAAAATTCTGAAATATTTTTAAAATTATAAAATATAAAAAAACCTAAATTTTTTTTAAAAGTTTAAAAATTACAAAATTATGAAATTTTCAGAATTTCAAAAAACTTGAAAATTTTAAAAATCTAAAAAATATTTAAAAAATTCAAAATTCAAAAAAATAAAAATTTTAATAAAAATATTATTCGTAAAAACTTAAAAAATCTAATTTCTTTTCTTTGAAAAATAAAAAAGCTCGTAAATTTTTAGGAAAAAATTTAAAATTTTAAAAAATTTTGAAAATTTTAAAACAATCTTAAAAAATAAAAAATTTCAAAAATATGAAACATTTTAAAAAATTATTAAAAATTAAAAAAAATTGTGAAAAATAAAAAGGAAAAAGAAAAAATGAAAACTTTAATAAAAAAATCCAAAAAATTTAAAAAAATTCTCAAATTTTCCAAAAATATATAAAAAAATAAAATTGTAAGATCCAAAACAATGAAAACTTTTCATAATTTTTAAAAAAATTTTACAATTTTTAAATTTCTTCAAAAAATTTTAGATTTTTTATTTTCAATTTTTAAAAAACTTTTGCCAATCTTTTTTTAATTTTAAGAAAATTTTATTTTTATTTAAATTTAAAATTTTTTTGAATTTTTTACTAAAATTTTGAGATTTTTTGAATTTTTAAATTTTCATAATATTTTTAAGTTTTAATAATAGTTTTGTTTTTATTTTTTATAATTTTTTTAAAATATTTCATATTTTAAAAAAAAATTTAATACTAACATGACAATTGATGATGTGACATTAATTGAAAATTTTTAAAATTTATCAGTACCTTATTGAATATTTATACCATTTCAACAAATTGATTGATATTATTAGTCTTAGATATTAAAGTGGATAATAAAATTGAAGTTGAAGAATCAAACTGACAATTTTATTTTTTATGTACCTAATTAATAGAAAATGTATAATATATGAGTCATTTTTATATTTAACTCATAAAAGAACATTAATGTTATGAATGATCTTGAATTATAGTGAATTATTTAATGTGATATTTAAATTTTAAAAAATTTTAATATGTATTTAAATTATAAATTTATTAACTAATATGATATTTATAAAATTATTTATCCATCAAATATTATCATTTAAAACTAAACACATTAAAAATAAATATTAATTAATTAATTAATTTATACTTTAAATAACATATTAAAAATTTTTAAAAATCAATAAACACATTGAATATTTAATCATAAGTATAGAACTATTGGAAACATTAAACTTTAAAAAAATTTAAAAAAAAATTAGAACTGAGAAATAAGAAGTGAGATTTACGTATTAGAAATTATGGCAATATAATGGAGTTACAGGAGCAGTGCGAGAAATATAAGTATTGGAGTTATTGTTAGGTGGAAAGTAAATACATAAAAAGGATACAACGATCAATCTCTCATGATGAAGGACCCATTTGATCCACTAGAGTGACATTGCGTTGAGATTTTAATCATTCTTTTTTTCAACCTTACTGTTATGGTGTTTGGATTCTACTCAAGAGGTTCAGTGAAGTAATTGTGCCTTCATAATTTCTTTGGAGCTTAATGTCTAATGAGCTTTATGTCTTTCACTAGATTTTCTTTCTCCTATTTTACCATGGATTCTTTTTTATTTTTTCATTTTACCCTCAAAATTATAGTAATTAACAAAAATATTCATACCAATTTTTTTATTAAAAATATTAAAATAATTTTATTGATTTAGTATAATAAATAAAATTTATTATATAATAAACTAATAAATAAATAAATTTTAGTATATAATAAAAACAAATAATATATATTAATATATTGATTGAAAATGAAAATTTAAAAATTTTAAATGTTATAACTAACATTAAAAATAATAAATTATCAATATATTTTTAAAATAAAATATTTAATAATAATTTTTCAATCATTATTTTTTTAATCCAAAAATACATCTTAACATTAATTTTAATGTGACTATTATAATAATTAGTCTCTCCTTCATCGGTTTTCTCAATTTCACAAGAGCTGCTCTTCCCTCCATGGACCCTAAAAGTTCATTAGTGTTCAAAAGTGAAATGCTATGACAGGTCACTATGTAACATCGAAAACAAGAAAGAATCATTTAAAAAAAATTATTTTTAACACTGTTATGTTAAATCTACATGTACAGTGAAACTCTAACAACTCTTTCTCTCTCTCTCAAGACTGGCAAGCGTACCTCCATTTTAAAGCGGAGCAGGAAGAGAGAAGCTGATGACTTGAAATGTAACGGAGTCTTAGCTTCTTTTTGGTTTCGCTCACTCTGAGACAGCTGCTTAAGCTAAATCAAATATACGAATAGTATATGCTCTGAGGAATGAATTGTAGCTTGACATGACATTTCGAGAGCAATCTTTGGACTCACCTTCTGTCTTTCTCTTACATATCAAGTCCGGGTTACAGCAATTCTAAGTAAAGCTGCCACCAAGACTCTTCCAAGCCTTTGTTGTTGTAAAATTAATGCTAATAAAACACTTGTACTGTCACTCCCGCCTTGCTTCCCTTCGATCTTTCTCTCTCACACAATTCACACGCTAATCATTTGATTTGAATTTCACTTTTGTGAATCTAAACATAGTATTTGTTCTGTCCATCCATGAAAGCCCCTTCCACAACTAACCGAAGAAAAATGGGATCAAATCATCAAATACACAAAAAAGAAGAAAAAAAAAGCTGATGCATTTTTCACAAAATATGCCTTCCCCACCCTATTATTCAGTCTGCCTATTCTTATTCGAGGGCTAGGGCTATGGCTAGGGCTATGGGCTAGGGCTGGGGCATCCTACTATCTATCTATGTCGTTCACTGCCTATCTGTTAACTGGCGTGTCGACCCATACAAAAGGAATTAATTGATGACAAAGTACGAACAATAATTTCATGTCCTATCGCATAATTTACTTATTTACGTCCTTTCTCTTCGTCGATATCCCCTTCTAAACTATCACTCATACCATTACCAGACAAGGAGAAAAAGAAAACCGGAGGGGATAGTTAATTATTTCCTATAATTTTTCTTTAAAAAAAAGAAAGAAACAGCTCCTCTTTAAAAAGAAAAAATCCTTTCAAGTTGTATAATATACGATCGGGTGTGATGTACAGCTGATGCACTTTTTTTTGTTGTTTATGCAAATCTGTATATATTGTGAGCATGACTGAATGTTACATGTTTTTACATAGCATAAAAACAAGTAGATCAATAATAAAAATGTTGACGAATACAATTAGACTCAGTTTCCGTGTATATTTTTTGCGGCTCAGTTTGAAAACAATGGAAAACTCTTATCATAATTACATTAATTTTATTATGTCTAACTCAACTCAACTAATCAACGGCCAATTTGATCAAAACTTAATCAACACAATTATAGCTTGGAGACCAAATACATAAAGGTAAGAATAACAAAAACACTTAAACCTATTACATACTCTTAAGTTTCGATCCATTGAAACTTCCTTCGCACATTTCACAATTTTCATTTTTCTTATCTTCTTTAACCTATATCATATGTAATATTGACTTGAACATCAAAATGCATCTCAAAATAACAACTCCAACTCCCTCTAACAGTATTTTTTGGCCACAGATTCAAACTATCATTTCCTTCAATCTCATCTCCTGCCTTCCAATTAGGATAACCCAAAAACACCATCAACAAATTTATTCATAGCTGACACGTAAATATAAACGATAATTCTACATCGCCTCAAATAGAGAAGCGATGAAATTAGAAAAACAGGAATTACATGCTGGAACTTGGTCTAGCATTGTTCAGTGAGTATCTCTCTACTGCCAACCAAAATCCGAAGTCGGGAAATGAAAAAAAAAAGAAACTCAAAAAAGGTGAACAAAGGGGTAAAAGATCATAAAAGCTCCTCATTTAATTCTTAATTCTACAGGATTAATTTGTTTTTTCACTTGCGGAGCCATGTCTACAAAAAAACATTGCATGAAAATGTGAACTTTATTTGTATTCATGTGAAGATGGAATGATGAAGCACTTTTTACGTCACTGAGAGGTATCATCATTATCTTGCTCAATTTCAGAAGCTGGCTCATCTTCTTCATCAAAAGAGTCAATGCCATAAGCTGAATGGCCCTTCCCAAATGCCTTAATATGATCTTTAAGAGACCTTTTGTGCTTGAAATCAGATCCACAAGTGCAATACCAAAGCTTCCCGCAATTCTTCTCATGGGTTCTCCAGTCACCTCTGACAGCAAGGGTCTTCCTACATTTTCTACACATGAAAGGTTTGATTCCATGCTTTCTCTTGTAATGGGTTTGAAGAGTTCTAAAATCTTTGAGAGGTTTTGAACTGGGATGATCGATGTTGTTCCTGCATCCGGGTGCACAGCAATAACAAGGGAGCCTCAGCATGGCCGTTGGTTGTGTTCCCCTTAGAGACTCTGGCCCTTTTCTATACTGAGATCCATGCCCCCACATATGCATCTACATAAATTAAAAAAAAAAATGCAAATTGAAAGCTAAATTTATCAACTTCAAGACTATAGGAGGTTTCCTTTTTAAAGAACAAAAAAAAAAAAGGAAAAGGAAGAAAGAACATTCACTAATTTAGATTAGATATCTAAGGAACTCAGGGAAAAGCACACTACTAAGAACGCTGCTTAGGGCTTTTTCCAAATATTACTACTAAGAAATATACTATCTTCCTGGACTATGGGTTACAAAGGAAAAAGTATTTGATTAGTTCAGGATGCTTGCTTTCATGAATGGTGCATGAGATACGCAACTTCAGTAATAAGTCTGAATCACACTTACTGAAAATTTTCCAAATAAAGAACCATTTTGCAACTGGATGACCCTGGAGGAGTGAACTAACGAGGGTTTGCCTCAGATAGGTAAGGGACAGAGACATGGGTTCGATTCCCACGCCTTTTGGAATGTATTTTCTCTGCCTATTGTACGCATTGAAAGAAGAGAAGACGTAATGACGCTTGAAATAATGAGGATGTAAGTCATTCAAAAACGTCTCTGCAGGTTCAGCTACACATCTTGATTTACTTCACAGATGAAGCAAATCTTTTTCTCTGCGTGGGGATTCATGAAAATGAGATTGTCCTTAAGCTTGGGGCTTGATTAGGGAAGAAAGGATCTGGCTGTGGCTCTTGAGATTTGAGTGTTGAGAATCAGAAAATTTTGGGTTTTATGGCTTTGATGACGATCATCTGATCAGCCCCGGTAGAAACATTGCTACTTACAGTTCTACACATATGCCAATGTGTAGAACACAAACTTCAAGGTGCAGAAAGCATGATACTTGTGTTGTTCAATCAAATAAAGAGGGCAGTGATCTTATGCTCGATTGGACCAGTTCTCGATTTATTCTTAATTTTCAAATCCCAACACCCACAAATCATGCAAAAATAAGAGATGGACTAGATGGGAGATTTAAGAATGGAAAACAAATATATAATTATAAATATATTTTTTCAAAGTGACAAAGCAGAAAAAAAAAAGAGAAAGATATGCATTAAAGTGAAACAAAAGAAAAAAGGAAAACCCTAAGGACCCATATGTTTTCTATCTTCTCACCAGAACCAGGCGTAGAATAAAAGTGAAGGGTTGAAATCTAGCTCAAAAAGAAGAATATACAAACGAAAGAAAAGAATGGGTTCTCTTATTGATGCAAAAGAAAAATCTAAAGGGAGAAAACAGAAAGAGATAGGTCATAGTAAGAGAGGAAGAGGAAACTAGGAAAGGGAAGGTTTTCTTTAGATTTAAGGTTCATTTTATGGAACATACCTGCATGTTGTTGTATCTGTTGAAGGTCTTGAAGCAAAGTGGACATGAAAACTGTGTAGGTCCAATCAGAATCTGAGCAGGAGTTGGGATCCAATAGTGACCCTTGTTGAGTGTATTTGATTGGTACTCCAAAGCTAAAGTGACATCTTCTTTATCTGCAGCAGCAGTTGCTGAGACCTCCTGATCAGCAGCTGAAAACCTTGAGATCAAATCAACACAAGAACTAGGGCTAGGGAGTCCCAAATGAAGAGCTACAGTGACAGTTTCGTCATCACCACAAGTAGAGAAGCAGCTTTCTTCTTTGTCCTTGTTTTTCTCCACCTCCATGGCAGTACTGCAGGAACTCTCTTGTTGTTCATGCCTTGTTGGGCTTAAACTGAGAAGAGGAAGAGCTTCTTTAAGAGGAGGAGAGGGAGGTGAAGGTCGATAATACTGAGTAGAAGAATTTCTGTAGATAGTATTTGGGTAAATATTGTAACCATAATTAGGAGCATGTGAAGATGGATTTGAAGTAGATGTAGAGGGAACTAAATGGTTGAAAGCATTGAGGTTGAACCATCCATTGAAGTAATTGGAGTAGGGATCAGAATCAGACATGGCTGATAGAGATAAGTTGAAGAAGAAAGTTGGGTTAGATGATTAGAGAGAGAGATAGAGAAAGAGTAAATCCAAAATAAAGTTGACCCCAAAAGTTTATACGGGCGAGACTGAACAAGACCACCGAATTAAAGATGCGTATGGGACTAGAGTTAAAAGATAAAATGAAGGGTTAACTGCTAAGAATAACAATTAATGTTATGAAGGGCTATTTACAGCAAAAGCTTAAATGTGATAGTTAAAAATATTTTAATGTAATATTTAAATTATTAATTTATTAATTAAATTTAATATAATTAATTTTAAATAATAATACGTTATAAATAAATTATTTTTAAATACCATTTTAATTAATAAATTTATAATTTAATATTATATTAATTTTTTTAAAATTTAAATATCACATTAATTATTTTGTTATAATATAAATACATTCATAATATTATGAAGAGCATGAAAGTTGATAAAGTTAAAATAAAAACAAATTCAATTCAGCAGTCCACGAAAATAGAGGTTGAAGAAGTAAATAAATGAAGGGAGGGAATAGAGGGGCAAAGACAAAGTGAGTAATTAGGGTTTAGAGTTTTGTCTGCCCACTACTACCTCCTCGGTTGCTTCTCTCAATCTCATCATATCTCACAAGACAGTCAGAGAGAGAATGTTCAAACTACTGAATAGAAAGAATAGAAGCATTCATACAAATTTAAGAAGGCAGAAGGTGGTGTTGGTTTTGTCTTTGTTTTTCTCCCTCCTCTTGTCAATGGTGATTGTGAGATTTTCTTTCTTGGCATTGGGAAACAGATAGTCTCAACCCCAGCACTTTCCTTGGTGGACACGCCTTGGTCGGCTTGGCTCAGTACCAGCTGAGAAACTGTCCCCCACCAACCTCACTGTTCAACCCTTTTACATTTCATTTGCTTCACATTTCACCACTACAAACTTTTACAATTACCTCTCTCTCTCTCTTTCTCTCTCTATACGTGCTCTTACTGTCTTACATCTTTAAGTCTCGCGATGTAACCAATCACTTTTAATTAATTATTTATTTATTTTATTATAATTTTAATTATAATTTAAAATTATATAAATTTTATATTAAAATTTAATATAAAGTTACATTTATAAATGATAAACTTTTAAATGCATTTTTGTTATAATTAAATAATTATAAAACTATAATAGAAATTTGTAAGTAAAATACTCGGTCGAACTCATTTCGACCATCTAATAAACTTTATATATGTGTTCCACAACATGCACATGTACTTTTGTTTCATGTTTGCCTTTTATATTTATATATATATATATATGGTAATTTTATTTCTCAAAAAGTAAATTGTAAACATAAATATAATTTTTTTTCAAATGATTTTTTTTCTTTTTGTTAAAAATTGATCAACTGAGTTTCACTTGAGCAATTGTGGAACAACAAAAAAAAATTAATATAAAAATTAATATAATACAAACATACAAATTATTAAATTTATGTGTAAATAAAAATTTATCACAAAGATTATAAATATACATATAAGAACATTTCAATACTCATGAAGAACTGTCATTTTCTTTACGTGTATAGACCCACACAAAGAGGGATTCGTATAAATTTGTATTCTAACGGTAGTGACAATAAATATTAATTAATCTTAAAAGTTATCGATGTTAAAATTTTCATACTTCACTAAAATACCCTTTATTTAGTGTTTTTCTTATCTTAATTTATTAGTTAGAACAAAGACAAAGAAATATATGAAGACTTGGGGTTTTTACATGTATAAACTTTCATAGCTTTTAGAGTGATTATCAAGATATATAATTTTGTCATTGTCATTGAACATTTAAAAATGCATATATAAACATATAATTCAATTATCCATACACGTTTTTTTTATTTATTTAAAAATTCCGATTCGAATTCTTTAAAATAAATCAAACTTGTAAGTAATTAGGCATTAAAGGGTTAAATGAAACTTTTGAAACCACATGAGTCAAACTGATTTTCATGCATGCATGCAATGCAAAACACAAAATTTGAAAGTGTAATCTTTTTTTTTTTTATTACTCAATAGGCGGAAATAATTGACTTGGAAGATCAGTTTGACATATGCATGAATCCCAACGTAAAAAATGTCTTCTGTTAAACAAACATGCCGTCAAGTTAGACTAGACAGCATTGGCGAAGAAAAGAGAGCAAGTCAATTAAGTTTAGTTTTTTAACATTTCTGGTCATCTGCACTTGTATTGTATATATAAATGTATGGTGATGAAATGTGAAACCTAATTAGAACAAAATTCTCAATTGATTCTAAGGTGGACTTCATGTTCCAATATTCCAAGTTTCCAAGACAGCACGAGTATGTTGGTGTTTCGTTTGAGTATCTCTTTGAAACTTCATGTCGATGTCTTGTTCTCTTATCTCCAAACATCTGCCTCTGTTTCTTCTATACCGTCAGAGAAAATGCACCAACCAAAAAGAAAGTTTATTAAATATTTATCTATTTTCTCATTGTGCTTTAGCAATGTGGAGGATTAAGTACCCTAAGATTAACTAAAAGGGTCCCATTTCAGCATCTCAGTCAAAGGATCATTCATGAACTGTTTAAGCTTGCATGCAATTGTTTAAGATGTTTTAATTATTAAATAAATTTATTAACTTTTTATATGAGTACTGTAATGAAAAATGTGATTACTCTTTATGCTTGCTTGAAAATTATGGCGATAATATAAAAATTATTGATCATATATGTTTCAAAATTAATGTTGTTGCATAACCAAGGGTTTTTGCCTCTTGGGACATGGTAAACCCTGTTTCAAAAGATAAGCGGAGAGGATTAAAAGGATATAATTTCTGCATGAAGAAATTTAATAAATAAATAAATAAAGAGGAAGGCTCTATTAAGTCTGGATTTTGGCCATGAAGCCAATTCCAAAACAGTAACGTTAAATATAAAAGGAAAAACATATACATTTAGCAATTGCATTTAAATTTTTTTAATACTTTTTTAAAATTGAGTAAAACCTTCATACTTATAGGAAGCAAATGTTTGTACTGATGTCTTGGCAAAAATAGGAGCTTCCCAGGAGCAGAACTTTAATGTTTTTTGTTGAACCTCCTAATGGTCTAGTTCTTGTTCTGTTTGCTGATGCTGTTGGAGTCGTATTACCTATAATGGTTAATTTCAATGTAACTTGATTTTCTTTTGGTTGTTAATCTAAATATTTCTATTTCATAAAAAAAAAAATTGTAATATTATATATATATATATATATATAATATTACAACATACAAAATTACTTAATGAGATTTGGTTACATGTAATCTTACGTGTACAACCTATTTTAATGACACATAAGATAGTTTTAAATTTTCATCCAAATAAACATTGTTACATGGATACTTACATGTACTATTTAAAAGTAAGATAATTCTTTAATTAAAAAAAGCAGGATAATTCCTTAATTTTAATTATTTACAAGTAAATTTTATTCAATAAATTATTCAATGTTCAAAAATTTTAAAATTTTAAAAATTATGTTTATCCCACTCTTTTAATTTATATATCAATTTTATCCTAATTTAAATCACACAAAAACAAATATCTCAATTCATTCTTATCATCAATATGTTAAATCAAAAATTCAAATGCTAACTGTTAAAAATCAAATATTTTTCAATTAAATCATTGTGATTTTACTAATTTTTATTTTTTTCTCTATATAATACTTTAAATATTTGGATTAGTTATCTGTTTCAGTTTATTTTAAATAACATATAATTAGACATATAAAAAAAACAACAACCTTATGATAACAGTAAAGGATATTCAAATACGAGTTATGAGTTAAAACTTTAAAAGGAGCAGTAAATATTAAATATTGATAATAAAATATAATTTAGATATATGTCTTTTAAAATAGATTTTTTTAAATAATTTACATATATCTCTTTTTTAAATTTGAAAATCTCAAATATAATTTATACTATTTAATGATTTTCTATTAATCCTTTAATATTTGTTTTTTTTAATTCAAACAAATTAACATAATTTATTATATCTTTTATCCTTTCAAAATCTACTTAATAATTAATTATTTCACATATTTGTTATTCAATTATACTGGGAAGGAGTTTGGAGTAGTTTTTAACGTTTATAGGTGTTGCTTCACAATTCAGAGTTTGTGATTTTATTCATGTTGGAAGGTCTGCACGCTCCTAAGCTCGTAATAATGCTAGGACAGAATGTCCACTTAGATATAACCACGATCGGGAAGGGTTTTCACTATAAAAGATAACGGGTCAGGTCAAGACAAGTTTTTTACTCGCTCTGAACTTGATCTGATTATATACATATAATACTTAAACTTGATTTGATCCGACCTGATATTATATAAAATTGTATTTAATCTGACTTGATCTAAAATTAATAAAATATTATTTTTAAATATAAAATATTATTTTTTAAATATAAATATAAAATTAATTAATTAAAAAATAAAATTTTTTATAAATATTAGGTCAGATAGGGTCGAGTTTGTCTAAAACCAAACCTCGACTTGATCCAACCATGATTTTCTTCTTCTATCATCCAACTTGATACTTGATTTTCAAAAAAAATAATCGACCATAAAAGATTGAGTCAGGTTGAGTCAGAACCCATTTGATATAAATCAAACTGTTTTCTCTTGCTTTTACCTGTATCAGTATATATGTAATGTTGATTTTATTTTTTAATATTGGTCAATGGATTTGTTTATTAAAAGAAAATCATTGTTGCTTACTATTTTTAATTTGTGATTTAGCTTGCATTAAATATAGGTGAGATATGAAACATATAGTCCCCTTTCTAATAACCTCACAATAAATACATTATTTTCATTTCACTTCTTCCTCTTTTAGCACAAATATCTTAATATTTTTAATTTTTTAATGTTTCTAAACAAGATTGTTGTTTAGTTAAGTTATGTAAAAAAAATTTTATTTAATTTTATTTTTTAATATTATTATTTATTTCCAATACTTCTTTTATTTGTTTCATATTTTTTAATAATTTATATTTATTTTTCTATGTTTTGATCAATATAACACTTCTTATAATATCATTTGGAGGTATATTTCTTTGATACTAGCTCTAAAATAAAATTCATTGTATAAAGAAATCGATTTTATGTTATTGATAATAATATGAATTTCATTCGTTAAATTTTTTGTGCTATATGTTGATTATAACTTTTTGAAAATCCTACTTAAATGCTAAATAATTGGTAAATCATTGATCTTACTATTTTTTTAAGCATATGAAACTTCACTATAATAATTTTTTAACATGTAAGTCCTATTTTTTATTATAATCTTTATATCAAATAAAAAGTGGAGAAATTAGAGTAAAGAATATAATTATTATTATATATTTGCATTTTAAAATATTGATCCTTTTAACTTTTATATTTATACAATTTTTTTTCAAAGCTTAAAAAGTAATAACATAAATTATGGTAAGGATATTAAGCCGCAAAATATTATTTTTTTGGACCTAATGATAGCAAGCTTTTCTGTCATTAAAGAACTTTCAATTAAAAAATTCTTTAGATTAATTATTTACAATTTTGTAACTTGAGTACGGTTTCCTACATCTAAATAATTGACCTTAGAATTATAGCAGATTGGATAATGGGAGATCAACTATATTCCAAAGTAATTTTTTTACAGTCACTACAAGAAAATGGCATATTAGCAACAGTTTTGTAGCAGTTATTCACTTACAAACGTCGCTAACTTTTGTGTTTTTATAAAATTTAAGACGTTTATTATCAAAATGCCACTAAATATTCAAATAACGACATTGTTAGTTATAAACACCACAAAAGACTTGATATTAGGGGCCTTTCTCAACTAAAACGCCTTGAATAATCCTACCTTAAAATTTTCAATGAATACTAAAGGTGTTTTTGACAAAAAATACCTTGAATAATCTAATTAAAAAAATTGATAGGGAATTACTGAATGCGTGTTTTAGCAAACAACGCCTTTAACAATCTCCTCATAAAAAAATGTATGCGATTATTGAAGGTATTTTCTATAAGAAACACCTTTAATAATTGGACAAAAAAATTTCACAAGCTTATTGAAGGCGTTTTTGTTCAAAAATGCCTTCAATAAATATCATATCAAAATTTTTGGATTGTACAGATGTTAACCATAAGGTGGTAAGTTAGATCCCTCCCTTTAGCCTTTTTTGGGTTTTTGTAGAGATTATTTGTTGTCATAACGTCTAGATCCGGGGATCTATCGCTAGACATTGACTTTAGGGAGTCGCCACCAATCTTTTTTATCTAGGTGCGATTGACCACCTTAAGAATATGTCCTTTCAGGGAATACCTAAGCTTAAGGGTCCCTAAAAGAATACGTTCGGGTCTGCTAACCAGAACAGGATTCGGGAGTTCGGTTACGTGTGAGCAAGGTTATAGCACCCTCACAACGCCCATCAAAAGATGGTACCAGCTTAAATTTGTGTTATCTAAAAGCCTTAAAATTTTACTAAGTAATTAATTATTGAAAATTTTTCTCAATTGACTCTAATACTTTTAGCAGAAAATTGAAAAAATTCTCTCACCTCAAGAGTATGCAAGAAAAACTACTGTTTCAATTGCAGAGGCTCCGTCATCGGATTAATTAAAGAAAAATCAGAATCAAAATCAAAATAGAAAGGAAGGAAAGGATGATTGTTCTTGTGTAGGAAAAATTGATACTTTCAACTTTTTTCCCAAAAATATTTTTTGAAAATTTATTTTTTAAGAAAAATTGATACTTTCAACTTTTCCCCAAAAATATTTTTTTTTGGAAATTTTGATTTTCAAGGAAAATTGATACTTTCAACTTTTCCCTAAAAATCCTTTTTTTTTTTGAAAATTTATTTTTAAGGAAAATTGATACTTTCAATTTTTCCTCAAAAATATTTTTTAGAAATTTATTTATAAGAAAAATTGATAGTTTCAACTTTTCTCCAAAAATATTTTTTTGAAAATTTATTTTTAAGAAAAATTGATACTTTCAACTTTTCCCCAAAAATGTTTTTTGCAAATTTATTTTTAAGGAAAATTGATACTTTCAACTTTTCCCCAAAAATATACTTTTTTTATTTTTATTTAAAGAAAATAGAACAAAATAAAAGTGAAAATAAATAAAGATAAAAAATAAAGAAAAGTAAAACAAAAATAAAAATAAGATAAAGATAAAAAATATTAAATAAATCTAATCTAATAAATAAAATAAAAAAAAAATTCCAAAAAAAAAAAAAAAAACCTGGAGCGGCTCAGCTCAAGGAAGAGAAAACGGCTCGGGGGAGCGGCTCGGAAGCTCGGCTTGACTCGGAGGGGGACGGCACGCGTGGGTCAGAAAACGGGTCGACGCTCGGGTCGGGTCGAATCTCGGTAAAACGGACGGATCCTCTGGGTTACTTAAGGCCAAAACGATGTCGTTTTGAGAGGGTATAAAAGGCACTTCCCTCTGTTTTTCGACAGAACGCTCCTTCTCTCTCTCTCTCTTCTTCCTTTTTCCTCTCCCTTCTCTCTAAAAAGGTTGAAGAACACTGGTGGAATTTTCGTCGAATTCTGAAAAATGTCACCGAAATCTAGAAATTTTACCGGAAGTTCATCGAAAGTTGGCCTGAAGATCATCGGTTTCTGGGATGCTTCGTCGAAAACTGGGCTGATCACCGAAAACTTCAAGGTTGGCCAAAATTTTCATCGAAAAATTCAAGCTTCGTCGGAAAATTCACCGGAATCTGAAATTTCCAGAAATTCCCAGAAAAAAAGATCGCCAAAAATTCTAAAAATTTTTGCTAGCTCTCAGAACACTCCTAAACTTTTTTTAGCTTCCTATATGCCTCATTTTCTCTCAAATCAGTAGCTTTGCACACTGTTTTCTATGTGTTTTGCATCTGTTCTAGGAGGTCCCTTTTATAGGGATTGATCAGGAGTTTCTGATCAATCCCAATTCCTCTTTGGACGAAAATTCAATCTTTAAGTCCAATCTGGACTCTTCTGATTTAATTCCCATTCACAATGGGATTCTTCAACTTTCAATCCCAGCCCTCCAAAATCAAATAAAAAAAATAATAGATAATTAGAAAAGATAGGATAAAAAGAAAAATAATAATAATAATCAGATAATAAAAAAGAATCAGATAAAATTAACAGATAATTTAAAAAATAAAATAAGATAAACCCAAAAATATATTACAAAAAAAAATAATAATAATATAATAATAATAATAGATATATAACTATATACATATAAATCTATTCTAAATAAAAATAAATAAATACAGATATACAAAAGAAAAAAAAACAGGATAAAAATTCAATTGGGCCTTACCCATTTGGGCCAGGCCCAATTGATCTGGGCCTAGACCCAATTGGGTGTCTACAGCTGCCCCTCTTTGCACATTTTCTGTGAAACAAAAATTACGCAAAGACGTAGACACCCAATCAAATCTCAACTCGACCTTTTTATTTTTTTTTTGTTTTTTTTTTTTGTTTTGTTTTTGATCAAAGCTCCCCTAGGTAGAGACTCAATGACTTTAAGAAACATAAATAAAGCTCATCTAAATAGAGGCAACTTTTTTGCTTTTTTTTATGTTTTTTTTTGTTTTTGTTTTTTATTTTTTATTTTTTTATTTTTTATTTTTACCAAAGCTCCTCTAAGCAGAGGCTCAACGACTTTGAAAAATAAATTGCTCCTCTAAACAGAGGCACCACGACTTTGGAAAAATAAATTGCTCCTCTAAACAGAGGCACTACGACTTTGAAAAAGTAAATTGCTCCTCTAAACAGAGGCACCACGACTTTGGAAGTAAATTGCTCCTCTAAACAGAGGCACCACGACTTTGAAAAATAAATTGCTCCTCTAAACAGAGGCATCACGACTTTGAAAGTAAATTGCTCCTCTAAACAGAGGCACCACGACTTTGGAAAATAAATTGCTCCTCTAAACAAAGGCACCACGACTTTGAAAGTAAATTGCTCTTCTAAATAGAGGCACCACGACTTTGAAAGTAAATTGCTCCTCTAAACAGAGGCACCACGACTTTGAAAGTAAATTGCTCCTTTAAACAGAGGCACCACGACTTTGAAAAAGTAAATTGCTCCCTGACAATCATGTCTAAAGGAGTTGAAAGTTGTGTTTGAAGGAATTTCAGGAGATTATGCCCAAAGGTCTTATAAATCAACCCTGATACCAAGAGACATCCTATTTCAAAGATTAGGAACTTACCTGACAAGCTTTTTCTTCTTCATATTTGTTTTCTCCATGTGGGATGTTAGCACACCCTTGCTTCCTGAAAGTAGTGTATGCTATGCAAATGCATATGAATTTCAATGCATGCTATGCAAATGTTGGCCAAATAATTCCTATTCAATGTATGGTACTCAAGTTTCTCAAGCCCTTTGATTCTTCAGGGATCCAATTACACTGCTCTTCTAAGATTGAATCAGTGTAGCTCTCAATTGTCTTTTCCACTCACATTCTTCTTTGTTCAGTTTCTCAATACTGTGGAATAAGCTTCATCAATCAATCATCACTTGACCATCATTCAATGAATTTCTCAGCACTAACAAATTTCAAAACAAGTTTCATCCACCACTACTGGGTCATTATTCATAGGTGTCTCAGCATTTACCGTTTCAAAACAGACTTTGTCCACTAATTATTCTCATCATTCAATCATAACTTGTAAGTCATATCGACCAATTCATCTTTGTACTCATCACTTGGTTATATCACTTTTCAAGATTTGCCCCATTATATTCTTCATTTGATCACATCATATATCCTTCACAACCATCTCTTTTAGGTTTCTACCATTTTGTTACCATCATCATCTTAGATTTCTTTTCAAATGAATGCAAGACTCTTTTAAGCACATATTCATTCATTCATTATCATTTCAATTCTTGACAAATACAATGCAATCAAGCCTTTTCTCAATTCATTCTAAGGGTGTAAAAATAAGAGAACAGAAGGTGAATTATCAATGAAGATCTATTTTGGTATAAAATAAATGGAAAAAGAAATAAATTAGATGTCATTGAGATGGATGGTATGTCCGAATGATGAATATTCAGACAATTCTCAACATTAATCTAGGATTCTTTTTTCAAAAACTCATTCCATTTACTGTTGAAGTCAACTTGAGCTTGGCGAACTTTGCCCCAGTCTTTGAGGGATCTTCAGATATCTTTGATCTTCCATTCATGTGAGTCATTTGACTTGGATCTTTTTCTATCAACCTTTCAGGTTTTCAATTTGAATATCTTTTTTTCATTTTTTCATTTCTTTTTTTTTCTTTTTTTTTTTTTCTCTTTTTTTTTTCATCATCCATTGTTGATATCTTTCATGTAGCAAGATTCCATTGCTTCATCATGAGCATGTCTTTTGCTCAACATATGATCATTCAAGTTGAGTATTCACATTTGATCCAAATAGACTTTTCAAGGTTGTAATGTAGGCCAAGGTGAAGGGTCATAAAAAAAATAGATATAATAGGCTCAAAACATGTATTAAAAAGGTTCAAAATCAAAGGATCATTCGATATAACTTGGCATTTTGCCTCACATCATTTTCACCATTTTTTCTTTCCTCACACAAAAGATTCCCATTACTTTGCCCCAAGTCATGTGTGGCATTTATTTATTATTTTTTTTTAGACCTTTTGTGGTGTTTTTTTTTTTTTTCAAAAATTACCCTCTAGTGTAGAGGATGATCCTTGGTTGGGGTTCTTCAGAAAAAAATCATGATAGGCTCAAAGGGGTAGCAATAAATGGTTTTTCGAATGGTAAAAGAAAGATGGCCATTTTTCATCTCAATTGTGAATACCTTTCTTGAACATCATCTATTGAACAAAGCTCATGAATCTGTATAAAAGATTACACATCTTCAAGACATATCTATTTCACCTCCGGTAACAGCATATTTTTGCTCAAATCATCTTCTCATATTAATATGGATGAGTTCTCAAAATTAAATCCCAGAATTATTGTTATCATTGTCTAAATATTCATCATCCAAAATTTGAGAATGGGAATGTGAAGTTATGAAAGGTAACAGGGCATAGAATAATGGTCGAGTGAAAGAGAAAAATGTAATGAAATGCATTGACTCGCCTTTATTAAAATGATAACAAGTGAAGTCACATAGCAAAAAAAAATCCAACAATCACTCGAAAAGAAATCCTAACATGACAAAAGAAACCTTCAACCAACCTTATCTCCATTTTTTAAAATTGTCCCCCTATGCGATCAGGTGAAGAATCTCTATTGACATCTTGCCCCTCAATTCATTATGACTCTCCAGCCCCTTTCTGTTCTTGACTTTCACTTAGAGCGCTAACATTAGATGTTGTTGCTTTTCCTTGATCAAAACTTACCATTCCATCATTGATCAACCGTTGCACCTTATACTTTAAAGCAGTGCAATTTTCAGTAGAATGGCCAGTAATTCCATAGTGATAGTCGCAGTGGGCTGTAGGATCATACCACTTTGGGCAAGGTGATTTAAGCGGCTCCACATGGCTGGGGGCAATCAAATGGCTATTATAGATTTCTCGATATAACTCTATATAAGTCATAGGGATTGGATCAAATACAGGTTTTTCTCGAGTAGTTCATTGTTTTCGTGAACCACTTGCTGGGTTAATAAGGCGAATTTGGGTTCTTGCAGGAGCTTGAATGTTGAAGCTGTATGTAAGATATTAAGGGCTACAAATTGATTGGTGTGTGGATGAATAAGGTGGTTTTAGAGCTAGCTGGTATGGGTAAGATAAGGCATTATTCACAGCAGGATAGTATAGAGAGTAACCTTGGGATGGATAGGGTTGATAACCCCTGAATTGTTGTCTATCAAAGCTTACAGCTTGAACTTTAGCTTCTTTCTTTTCTGATGTCTTCTTGGTTTCTTCTCCTCTCAACTTGCCATTTTTTATGGCACTTTCAATAATTTCTCCAAAGATTACCATGTCAACGAAATTTTTTGTTACATTCCCTATCATCTTTTCATAATAGAGAGGTTTTAAAGTGCTAACAAACAGTACTATGGTCTCTTTCTCTGTCAGTGAAGGTTGTACCTGTGAAACTATATCTCTCAATCTCTGGGCATACTCTTTAAAAGACTCGTTTGCCTTTTTCTCCAGATTCTGTAAAGACAAACGATCAGGGGCCAAATCGATAATATGTCGATACTGATTGATGAAGTCATGTGCCATATCACTCTAAGAGCGAATGTGGGTTCTATCTAGCTGAACATACCACCTGGCCGCTGAGCCTGTAAGGCTATCCTGAAAGACATGCATCAAGAACTTTTCATCATGAGCATGAGTTGCCATCTTTCGGTAATACATTGTGATATGAGTTTTGGGGCATTTTGTACAGTCATATTTTTCAAATTTTGGTACTTTAAACTTATGGGAGATAACCACATCAGAAACTAAGTAGAGCCCAGCAGCATCAACTAACTCGTAAAAGTTAAATCCTTCCACAGCCCGTAGCCTCTGCTCTAGCATGCTAATTTTAGAGCTTTTCTCAGCTTCTACCCTTATCTTTTCCTTCTCCTTCTCTTTTAAATTATCTAGATCAAGAATTGGTTCTGCTGCCTTTTCAGTGCAGACAGGATTTATATAGCTATTATACTGCCTTGGGTCGAAAGCTGATGGCATTCCAAGATATGTTAGATATGCAAAATGTTGTGGTGGGACCTCTTGGGCAGACTGGGCTTGAGGTGGGCCAAAACTTGAAGGGTACAAAGGGTCAGCCACTTCTTGCTGGCTTCTACTTCTTCCAACTCTTTTTCCTTTATTCATGTTATTAAGGGCCTCCAGAATCTTGCTTAGTTCACTTTCAATCTTCTCCTGAGCTTTTTCTAGCATTTCAAATCTATGAGAACTTTCTTCTTCTATTTGCTTTGCTCTGGATCTTGTGTTGTATGGATGAGCAGGGTTTTCGCTAGATGGAGCTATCCTCAGACCTTGAGTACCATACTTATGATTAAAAATGTTATGCTGTGCTTTATGTATGATGCTTTGATACACAAATGAAATGTATATTTTTTTGAATGAAATCTAGTATGAAATGAATGCAAATGATTGTGTTAAAACATGATCATGAAAATAATGCAGATGCATACAATCAAACAAACAACATAGTTAATTCCATGGATGAAATGAAAGTGATGCTGATGCATAATGTCACATATGATAATGAAAATGATGCGTAAAGTTAAACAATCAAAATGATTAGATAAACACCTTTTTATGTCATAATTTCAGGGTATATCTATCATTAGGTAGAAAAGGTTCTATCCTAGGTTTAGGCATTCTTAAGGTTCACTATATGCGGTTTTAAAGTCAAAGTCTAAAGGTCCTCAAATTGTTCTTTACATCCTTGTCCATCACAGACTAGTAAGGCACCCTAATCCTCACCCATTACAGGCTACAAGCGGAAAAGGTTCAACTTGAGTGAGAGTATTTCGCTAGCCACTGCGGAGGCATTAGACCTCACGAAAGCAATAGGTACTTTACTCCCTCCTAGAGGGACGGAGCTCGGGTGTAGAGCTCATGTTATGCACATGTACATGAATGACATAATTAACAAAGCAAATAAACATGAATGAATAATAACACATATATACAGAAGGGTTCAATTTTATTAGGCTTTTGGATAACACAAATTATTTGCTGGCCTGACTCTCAAGGTACCACGACTTTGAAAGTAAATTACTCCTTTAAACAGAGGCACCACGACTTTGAAAAAGTAAATTGCTCCCTGACAATCATGTCCAAAGGAGTTGAAAGTTGTGTTTGAAGGAATTTCAGGAGATTATGCCCAAAGGTCTTATAAATCAACCCTGATACCAAGAGACATCCTATTTCAAAGATTAGGAACTTACCTGACAAGCTTTTTCTTCTTCATATCTGTTTTCTCCATGTGGGATGTTGGCACACCCTTGCTTCCTGAAAGTAGTGTATGCTATGCAAATGCATATGAATTTCAATGCATGCTATGCAAATGTTGGCCAAATAATTCCTATTCAATGTATGGTACTTAAGTTTCTCAAGCCCTTTGATTCTTCAGGGATCCAATTACACTGCTCTTCTAAGATTGAATCAGTGTAGCTCTCAATTATCTTTTTCACTCACATTCTTCTTTGTTCAGTTTCTCAATACTTTGGAATAAGCTTCATCAATCAATCATCACTTGACCATCATTCAATGAATTTCTCAGCACTAACAAATTTCAAAACAAGTTTCATCCACCATCACTGGGTCATTATTCATAGGTTTCTCAGCATTTACCGTTCCAAAACAGACTTTGTCCACTAATTATTCTCATCATTCAATCATAACTTGTAAGTCATATCGACCAATTCATCTTTGTACTCATCACTTGGTTATATCACTTTTCAAGATTTGCCCCATTATATTCTTCATTTGATCACATCATATATCCTTCACAACCATCTCTTTTAGGTTTCTACCATTTTGTTACCATCATCATCTTAGATTTCTTTTCAAATAAATGCAAAACTCTTTTAAGCACATATTCATTCATTCATTATCATTTCAATTCTTGACAAATACAATGCAATCAAGCATTTTCTCAATTCATTCTAAGGGTGTAACAATAAGAGAACAGAAGGTGAATTATCAATGAAGATCTATTTTGGTATAAAATAAATGGAAAAAGAAATAAATTGGATGTCATTGAGATGGATGGTATGTCCGAATGATGAATATTCAGACAATTCTCAACATTAATCTAGGATTCTTTTTTCAAAAACTCATTCCATTTACTGTTGAAGTCAACTTCAGCTTGGCGAACTTTGCCCCAGTCTTTGAGGGATCTTCAGATATCTTTGATCTTTCATTCATGTGAGTCATTTGACCTGGATCTTTTTCTATCAACCTTTCAGGTTTTCAATTTGAATATCTTTTTTTCATTTTTTCATTTTTTCATTTTTTTTTCCTTTTTTCTTTTTTTTTTTCATCATCCATTGTTGATATCTTTCATGTAGCAAGATTCCATTGCTTCATCAGAGCATGTCTTTTGCTCAACATATGATCATTCAAGTTGAGTATTCACATTTGATCCAAATGGACTTTTCAAGGTTGTAATGTAGGCCAAAGTGAAGGGTCATAAAAAAAATGGATATAATAGGCTCAAAACATGTATTAAAAAGGTTCAAAATCAAAGGATCATTCGATATAACTTGGCATTTTGCCTCACATCATTTTCACCATTTTTTCTTTCCTCACACAAAAGATTCCTATTACTTTGCCCCAAGTCATGTGTGACATTTATTTATTTATTTATTTTTTTGAGACCTTTTGTGGTGTTTTTTTTTTTTTTCAAAAATTACCCTCTAGTGTAGAGGGTGATCCTTGGTTGGGGTTCTTCAGAAAAAAATCATGATAGGCTCAAAGGGGTAGCAATAAATGGTTTTTCGAATGGTAAAAGAAAGATGGCCATTTTTCATCTCAATTGTGAATACCTTTCTTGAACATCATCTATTGAACAAAGCTCATGAATCTGTATAAAAGATTACACATCTTCAAGACATATCTATTTCACCTCCGGTAACAGTATATTTTTGCTCAAATCATCTTCTCATATTAATATGGATGAGTTCTCAAAATTAAATCCCAGAATTATTGTTATCATTGTCTAAATATTCATCATCCAAAATTTGAGAATGGGAATGTGAAGTTATGAAAGGTAACAGGGCATGGAATAATGGTCGAGTGAAAGAGAAAAATGTAATTGACTCGCCTTTATTAAAATGATAACAAGTGAAGTCACATAGCAAAAAAAAATCCAACAATCACTCGAAAAGAAATCCTAACATGACAAAAGAAACCTTCAACCAACCTTATCTCCATTTTTTAAAATTGTCCCCCTATGCGATCAGGTGAAGAATCTCTATTGACATCTTGCCCCTTAATTCATTATGACTCTCCAGCCCCTTTCTGTTCTTGACTTTCACTTAGAGCGCTAACATTAGATGTTGTTGCTTTTCCTTGATCAAAACTTACCATTCCATCATTGATCAACCGTTGCACCTTATACTTTAAAGCAGTGCAATTTTTAGTAGAATGGCCAGTAATTCTATAGTGATAGTCGCAGTGGGCTGTAGGATCATACCACTTTGGGTAGGGTGGTTTAAGCGGCTCCACATGGCTGGGGGCAATCAAATGGCTATTATAGATTTCTCAATATAACTCTGTATAAGTCATAGGGATTGGATCAAATACAGGTTTTTCTCGAGTAGTTCATTGTTTTCGTGAACCACTTGCTGGGTTAATAAGGCGAATTTGAGTTCTTGCAAGAGCTTGAATGTTGAGGCTGTATGTAAGATATTGAGGGCTATAAATTGATTGGTGTGTGGATGAATAAGGTGGTTGTAGAGCTAGCTGGTATGGGTAGGATGAGGCATTATTCACAGCAGGATAGTATAGAGAGTAACCTTGGGATGGATAGGGTTGATAACCCCTGAATTGTTGTCTATAAAAGCTTACAGCTTGAACTTCAGCTTCTTTCTTTTCTGATGTCTTCTTGGTTTCTCATCCTCTCAACTTGCCATTTTTTATGGCACTTTCAATAATTTCTCCAAAGATTACCATGTCAACGAAATTTTTTGTTGCATCCCCTATCATCTTTTCATAATAAGTAAGGTTTTAAAGTGCTAACAAACAGTACTATGGTCTCTTTCTCTGTCAGTGAAGGTTGTACCTGTGAAGCTATATCTCTCCATCTCTGGGCATACTCTTTAAAAGACTCGTTTGCCTTTTTCTTCAGATTCTGTAAAGACAAATGATCAGGGGCCAAATCGATAATATATCGATACTGATCGATGAAGTCATGTGCCATATCACTCCAAGAGCGAATGTGGGTTCTATCTAGCTGAACATACCACCTGGCCGCTGAGCCTGTAAGGCTATCCTGAAATACATGCATCAAGAACTTTTCATCATGAGCATGAGTTGCCATCTTTCGGTAATACATTGTGATATGAGTTTTGGGGCATTTTGTACAGTCATATTTTTCAAATTTTGGTACTTTAAACTTATGGGAGATAACCACATCAGGAACTAAGTAGAGCCCAGCAGCATCAACTAACTCGTAAAAGTTAAATCCTTCCACAGCCCATAGCCTCTGTTCTAGCATGCTAATTTTGGAGCTTTTCTCATCTTCTACCCTTATCTTTTCCTTTTCCTTCTCTTTTAAATCATCTAGATCAGGAATTGGTTCTGCTGCCTTTTCAGTGAAGACAGGATTTATATAGCTATTATACTGCCTTGGGTCGAAAGCTGATGGCATTCCAAGATATGTTGGATATGCAAAATGTTGTGGTGGAACCTCTTGGGCAGACTGAGCTTGAGGTGGGCCAAAACTTGAAGGATACAAAGGGTCAGCCACTTCTTGCTGGCTTCTACTTCTTTCATCTCTTTTCCCTTTATTCATGTTATTAAGGGCCTCCAGAATCTTGCTTAGTTCACTTTCAATCTTCTCCTGAGCTTTTTCTAGCTTTTCAAATCTATGAGAACTTTCTTCTTCCATTTGCTTTGCTCTGGATCTTGTGTTGTATGGATGAGCAGGGTTTTCGCTAGATGGAGCTATCCTCAGACCTTGAGTACCATACTTATGATTAGAAATGTTATGCTGTGCCTTATGTATGATGCTTTGATACACAAATGAAATGTATATTTTTTTGAATGAAATCTAGTATGAAATGAATGCAAATGATTGTGGTAAAACATGATCATGAAAATAATGCAGATGCATACAATCAGACAAACAACTAGTTAATTCCATGGATGAAATGAAAGTGATGCTGATGCATAATGTTACATATGATAATGAAAATGATGCGTAAAGTTAAACAATTAAAATGATTAGATAAACACCTTTTTATGTCATAATTTCAGGGTATATCTATCATTAGGTAAAAAAGGTTATATCCTAGGTTTAGGCATTCTTAAGGTTCACTATATGCGGTTTTAAAGTCAAAGTCTAAAGGTCCTCAAATTGTTCTTTACATCCTTGTCCATCACAGACTAGTAAGGCACCCTAATCCTCACCCATTACAGGCTACAAGCGGAAAAGGTTCAATTTGAGTGGGAGTATTTCGCTAGCCACTGCAGAGGCATTAGACCTCACGAAAGCAATAGGTACTTTACTCCCTCCTAGAGGGACGGAGCTCGGGTGTAGAGCTCATGTTATGCACATGCACATGAATGACATAATTAACAAAGCAAATAAACATGAATGAATAATAACACATATATACAGAAGGGTTCAATTTTATTAGGCTTTTGGATAACACAAATTATTTGCTGGCCTGACTCTCAAGGTCGCCAGTGGAGTCGTCAAGCTGTCATAACGTCTAGATCCGGGGATCTATCGCTAGATATTGCCTTAAGGGAGTCGCCACCAATCTTTTTTATCTAGGTGCGATTGGCCACCTAAAGAATCTGTCCTTTCAGGGAATACCTAAGCTTAAGGGTCCCTAAAAGAATAGGTTCGGGTCTGCTAACCAGAACAGGGTTCGGGAGTTCGGTTACGTGTGAGCAAGGTTATAGCACCCTCACAACGCCCATCAAAAGATGGTACCAACTTAAATTTGTGTTATCCAAAAGCCTTAAAATTTTACCAAGTAATTAATTATTGGAAATTTTTCTCAATTGACTCTAATACTTTTAGCAGAAAATTGAAAAAATTCCCTCACCTCAAGAGTATGCAAGAAAAACTATTGTTTCACTTGCAGAGGCTCCATCGTCGGATTAATTAAGGAAAAATCAAAATCAAAATCAAAATAGAAAGGAAGGAAATGATGATTGTTCTTGTGTAGGAAAAATTGATACTTTCAACTTTTTCCCCAAAAATATATTTTGAAAATTTATTTTTTAAGGAAAATTGATACTTTCAACTTTTCCCAAAAAAACCTTTTTTTTTTGAAAATTTATTTTTAAGGAAAATTGATACTTTCAACTTTTCCTCAAAAATATTTTTTGGAAATTTATTTATAAGAAAAATTGATACTTTCAACTTTTCCCCAAAAATATTTATTTGAAAATTTATTTTTAAGGAAAATTGATACTTTCAACTTTTCCCCAAAAATGTTTTTTGAAAATTTATTTTTAAGGAAAATTGATACTTTCAACTTTTCCCCAAAAATATTTTTTTTTATTTTTATTTAAAGAAAATAAAACAAAATAAAAGTGAAAATAAATAAAGATAAAAAATAAAAATAAGTAAAACAAAAATAAAAATAAGATAAAGATAAAAAATATTAAATATTAAATAAATCTAATCTAATAAATAAAATAAATAAAAAAATTCCAAAAAAAAAAAACCTGGAGCGGCTCGACTATCGACTCGACTCAAGGAAGAGAAAACGGCTCGGAAGCTCGGCTCGGCTCGACTTGACTCGGAAGGGGACGGCACGCGCGGGTCAGGAAATCGGTGGACGCTCGGGTCGGGTCGGATCTCGGCAAAACAGGCGGATCGTCTGGGTTATTTAAGACCAAAACGATGTCGTTTTGAGAGGGTATAAAAGGTACTTCCCTCTGTTTTTCGACAGAACGCTCTTCCCCTCTCTCTTCTTCTTTTTTCCTCTCCCTTCTCTCTAAAAAGGCTGAAGAACACTGGTGGAATTTCTGCCGAATTCTGGAAAATGTCACCAGAATCTGAAAATTTCGCCGAAAGTTGGTCGAAAGATCATCGGTTTCTGGGATGCTTCACCGGAAATTGGGCTGGTCATCGAAAACTTCAAGGTTGGCCGAAATTTTCGTCGAAAAATTCAAACTTCGTCAAAAAATTCATCGAAATCTGGAATTTTCAGAAATTCCCAAAAAAAATGATCGTCAAAAATTTTAAAAAATTTCTGCTAGCTCCCAGAACACTCCTAAACTTTTCTTAGCTTCCTTTATGCCTCCTTTTCTCTTAAATCAGTAGCTTTACTCACTGTTTTCTGTGTGTTTTGCATCTGTTCCAAGAGGTCCCTTTTATAGGGATTGATCAGGAGTTCCTGATCAATCCCAATTCCTCTTTGGACGAAAATTCAATCTTTGAGTCCAATCTGGACTCTTCTGATTGAATTCCCATTCACAATGAGATTTTTCAACTTTCAATCCCAGCCCTCCAAAATCAAATAAAAAAAATAATAGATAATTAGAAAAGATAAGATAAAAAGAAAAAAAAATAATAATCAGATAATCAAAAAGAATCAGATAAAATTAACAGATAATGTAAAAAATAAAATAAGATAAACCCAAAAATATATTACCAAAAAATAATAATAATAATAATAGATATATAACTATATACATATAAATCTATTCTAAATAAAAATAAATAAATACAGATATACAAAAGAAAAAAAAATAGGATAAAAATTCAATTGGGCCTTACCCATTTGGGCCAGGCCTAATTGATCTGGGCCTGGACCCAATTGGGTGTCTACATTTGTAATTGATTATTTTATGTATTTTCTTGACAAAAACGCCTTCACCAATTGCTTTAAAAAAAATTACAGAGAATATTGAAGGTGTTGTTCGTAGAGAAACGCCCTTAATAATCCATAGGAAAAATATGAAACCGATTCTTGAAAGCGTTTTTGGTCGAACTCGCCTTCTATAATCCAATCAATAAATTATTATTTGTGATTATTAAAGGCATTTTTTTATAAAAAATGCCTTCAATAATCCATAGATAAAAGTTAGAATGGATGCTTGAAGACATTTCTAGCTCAAAACGCCTTTAATATTCCAAATGATAAATTTGAATGGTCGAATTATTGAAAGTGGTTATTTCTAAAATTGTATTCAATAACATTTTGTTAGAGATTATTAAAAGTGTTACCCATAGGAAAAGGCCCTTAATAATCCATTTGATTAATTTTTAGTTGGTATTATTGAAGGTGATTTTTTTTTAAACACCTTTAATAATCTATACAAAAAAGTCAAAATGAATTCTTGATGGCGTTTTTTACCCAAAACGCCTTTAATATTCCACACAATAAAAATTTTGGTGAGCTAGGGATGATTCAAGGTATTTTCTTGCTAAAAACGCCTTCATTAATCCCATCAAACAAACATATTTGATATTGTATATGTCAAGTCCGTTGTAAGTTTATGCCTAGAAAACATTTGATGTCAATTGTATGTTTATGTCCTGAAAACATTTGGTTTATATATATGATATTACGAATTACATTTTGGAATTTACATAATGAACATTGTTGTATTTCAATAAATTGTCCACACATTCGAAATTAAAACTAATAATGTTGTCATATTAATATACTTTTCTGAAATAATCATACTCAATAATATATTAAGTACACAGTGTATTCATATTAAGTATACTAATAATATTAAACCAATACCCTAATGTACAAACATAAAGTTTCCATTCAACATGGCATGTTAAAAATATTATAACAATTTGTTCCTCATATATTTACATTTAACCAACAATGTCTAACATCAAGGTTTATCAACATTGATAAATGATAATACATACTTACACCATTCTTTACATACTTCATCCAGTTCCTCTTTCATAAAGCTTTCTTTACTCTCACTAAAAAAAAAAATTAAAAGTAAATGTTAATAAAAGAGAACATAATATACATTTTTTTTTGAAGATATAACAAGTATATGAAATTTATACTAACCTTGAATGGTGTGGTCATAAAATCATCTAATACTATCTCTCACATAAAACGAATGACATAATATCCACATTCAGTATTATTGGGTTAACAAGATACCTAAAAATTAAATACATGATATTAAGAAACATTTATTTATACAAATTCAGCATAAAAAAATAAATTTCACATTTACCGGTAATGACACCTATTTCAATTTTTTTATCTTCTTATCAAATGTAAATATTACCCTAAATTGAAAAGAAAAATATTACTTAATACTTAAATAAAATTACTTATGAAGAAACACAAGATATATAATATAATAAAGTGTAATACCTCTTTATAAAAGTTTGAATATCGGGATTAGGCATCGTCGTTGGATTAACTTAATTAAGTATGACGTTAAAGATTTGGTGTCAATCACAATAAGCATCCAATGACGACTGTAAATAATAACAATGATATACTCAGATTACGTATCAGATCAGATTTAGGTAAGATTGAAATAATTAAGGTTGAAATATAACTTACTACGTATTATACAGGAGCAAATAATAATCAGCCAGTCTTTTTATGCATTGGATAACATGATTAACATGATAAGCAACTGTACCATTCTACTCACTTATAAAGTTGGGATCAATGAATCTAAATCTGTTGGTCAATTGTCTCTCATTGAGCTCTTTATATAGGAAGCTGCACAATAACAATCAACACTGATAGTTAGTATTACACCGTAATATAGATTACTACATATTAAATGTGCATATTTATATTTATAAACTAACCTCATATAAGCAACAATATCAACAGCTGATAATTCATCCAGTTCACAAAATTCTTTAACCTTTTCTACACCAATGAAAAAAAAAATGATGGTTTATTAAA
Source organism: Durio zibethinus (assembly GCF_047325235.1). Taxonomy (NCBI): domain Eukaryota; kingdom Viridiplantae; phylum Streptophyta; class Magnoliopsida; order Malvales; family Malvaceae; genus Durio; species Durio zibethinus. The sequence continues at coordinate 6,488,858 of NC_143174.1, read as the reverse complement.
TAACCCTTCCTCAGACTCAATGGTTATGAAGTTTTCTCCGGATAAATGCTCCAACGAATATTTGGATAACTCATCCATCATAACCTAAGCAAGGGTCATACTGTGAGTCCGAAGATCCTGCTACAATATTTAATGAAATATAAGTATTAAAGCCAAATCAATAAATATAATAAACAAATTAAAATTAAAATTATAAACAAAATCATACTTGGGTGGTAGCGGAGGATAAGTTCGCTTCCTTATTTACAACGAAAGCTTCTCCTACATGGACAATGCTATCAGACCGGCCTACTAGCATGTTATGCTGCATTGCTGCTAACATAAACTCTAAAGCAGCAAGTCTTTGTTGTTGCTCATTGAGGCATTGCTCCTGGTCATCAATTCGTTGCTATTGTTGCTCAATGATTGCTTCATATTATGCATTTCTCATTCACGGGGTTTTATGTTGATTACCAAAAAACTTTGATGGCAAAATAAATTTACCAACTCCACGAACTCGACCAAGCCTTTCTTTAGCACCTAATGTTAAAGATAAAGGATCTTCACCATATTGAGTTGCTAGTTCACCATATTTGATTTTAACAACATAATCATCCTGAAAGACAATAATAATATGGGCTATAACAATAAATCTCTACAAGCTAGTATACACTCATGCATATAACCACAATGCCAATCATACATTATATTAAAAAAATAGTTATACATACAATCTTTTTTACTATTTCTTTGGTTGCTTGATTTGCAAAAGATCCATCCTTTCGTAGATGTTCTTATTTTTAGACATCCAATCTGGAAACTTCGATGCCAGAGCTCACTGATTCTTATTAAATTACTGTAATAAAAGAATCAGAATATATGAAATGAATGTTTATAAATATTCATTAATGAATATAAAACAAGTGTGCGAATACATACAAGCTCATACTTCACATTTGCATATCCCTTTTTCACTGTCCGATGGTGATATTGTTGTTTGGCCTAAATGTTTCGTTGGTTTTCTTTGATTTTTTATAAAAGAAAGAAATTACGTCAATCACATATGAAGATCAAAGGATATATTGCATAAACTTATAAATAATTTTTTTGGTAATGAGTTTGCGTACTGAAAAATCTTTTAAAAGTCAATATTGAACAAAATTTGTCTAATCTTCAACACTTATCACATCTGCATGTGCCACAGGTGGAACAACCAATACATCACCTTCACCAGCCAGTGATAAAATATATTGGGTTGTAAATCTACTTTTAAAGTCTCTAAATGCTTTCCCAATAGATTATAACTCAATTTTTTTACAATCAATTGGGACATCGAACCGTTCCTAAATAAGTTAACACAATTAGTATGAACACATTGAATTTTAATTAAATGATCATTTAACAAATTTTACGAAATAGTTGAATAATTAAATGATCATTTAACAAATTTTACGAAATAATTGAATAAACATACCACAATCGACTGTCATATATCATTCTTTAGATCATCAAAAACTCATCGCCAATCGGTGTACGTAATTGAAATCCTACGATAGACCATAGCTCTAATATGAGTAACCATCTTGACAGCTCCTTTAGACACAGGCTGCTCACTTTGATTGAAGTCAACATAAATTTTTATGTCACTCACTTTAATTTGTTTATTTGAGCCCCCCCCTTTTTTTTGTCTACAGGTGTGTCTTATGTATATTCATTAAAAGGAGAATGATATTATTCAGAGTCCATAATACCTACAATCTTTATCATAATTATACGAATTACACAAAAATAATTGTCTAAATTTAACATTGTACATAATTAAATACAACCAATACCATACTACGTACAGAAACACCATTTAGCACACTAATCAGTAATGTGGTCAGATACACCCTTTAGCAAACCACTCAAAAACACCATTCAGCAAATTATTCAACATACAATTTAGCCCCCTAATATCATACAATATCATTCAGCAAAATAATATCAGACAACAAAGTTTAGCAAATCATTCAACATATGATTCAACCCTCTAATATCATACAATACCATTCAACAAAATAATATCAGATAACAAAGTTCAACAAATCACAATATTAAGGCGTACTACATAGAAACAGCATACATTCATAGGTCGTTATGGTTGGACGACTATGCTTATGGTAAAGTTAATGAAAATATATAAATGCATATGTAAATATTAAGGAACCAAAAAAATTTTCTATCAAATATTATAAATAATACAGTAAACTAAAAAAAAACTTATCGGTAAAAAGAGATGTGTGCACCATTGATTTATTGAAGGTCAATGGCGACGATAGGGATAAAGAAATCAATGGTCTGATAGAAATATGTTTATGGGTTTGGTTTGGTTGATTAACGTAACTTTTAATCATTCTGTGTACTAGCAGTTTGTGATTCCGATGTTCAAGGCAGGAAAATGAATATGAAAATTATTATTAAAGGTATTTTTTTTAAAAAATTCCTTCAATAATCCCTTTAAAATTTTATTGGAGATTATTGAAGGTATTTTTTATAAAAAGATGCATTTAGTAATCCAAAAAATAATTTTCAAACGAAATTATTAAAGGCATTTTTTTAAAAAAAATGTCTTTAATAATTCTAAAAAATTATTGAAGGCGTTTTGAGTAGATAAACCACCTTCACTGATTTTCCTGTAATAAGGATGGAGAGAATTGTTGATGGTGTATTATGTACAAAACATATTCAATAATTATGTACTTCAAAAGTTTATAATAAATTATTGAAGGCGTTTTATAATAAAAGACGCATTTAATAATCTCAAAAATTTTTTAAAAAAAATTATTGAACGCGATTGTTATCTGCAAACGCCTTCACTAATTATCTACAAAATTTTAAAAAAATTATTAAAGATATTTTTCTTAAATATACGCCTTCAATAATCGCGTTAAAATTTGTGAAGCGATATATTAAAGGCGTTTTACATTAGAAGACGCCTTTAATAATCACAACAAATTTTAGATGAAAATTATTGAAGGCATTTATTATCAAGAAATGCCTTCAATATTTATGTAAAAAATTTTAAAAGAATTATTGAAGGCGTTTGTTAGTAGAAGATGCCTTTAATAATCCTAAAATTTTTTTAAAAAATTATTAAAGGCGTTTGTTATTAACAAACGTCTTTAATAATTATGTACTAAGCTTAAAAGGAATTATTAAAGGTATTTTTCTAGAATAAATGCCTTCTATAACCGTACTAATATATTGAAGGTGTTTTTTAGTAGAAGATGCCTTGAATAATCCTAAAATTTTTAGAAGAAAATTATTGAAGGTGGTTGTTATAAAAAAACACCTTTAATAATTATGTACCTAATGAAATGTAATCAGTGAAGGCATTTTTGTAGAATAAACACCTTCACTAACCATAAAAATTTTAAGTTCTCGATTATTAAAGGCGTTTTTCATTGGAATATGCCATTAATAATACTAATAATTTTAATTAAAAATTATTCAATGCGTTTGTAAATAAAATAAAATAAAACCATTTAGTAAAGCAATTTTTCTACAATAAATGCCTTCACTATCCATCTTAAAACTTGAGCAGTAGAATATTGAAGACGTTTTGTATTAGAAGATGCCTTCAATAAATTGCTTTAAAAAATAAAACGAATTAGTCAATGTATTTTTCTAGAATAAAAGCCTTCAATAACCCCTTAAAATTTAAGCTTTGTAATATTAAAGGTATTTTCAATAGAAGACACCTTTAATAATCCCAAACAATTTTTATCTGAAAATTATTGAAAGCGTTTTTTGTAAAAAACTATCTTCACTGATATTATAAGATAAAAATAAGAGAATTATTGAAGGCGTATTATGTAAAAAATACCTTCAATAAATACACAAAAAATTTAGATGAAAATAGTGAAGGCGTTTTTGTGGTGTAAACGCTTTTAATAATCCCTAACAATTTTACTACGACTCTGTTGAAGACACTTATAATATATTAAAAAAATATTTATGAGAAAATTATTGTAGACATTTTTTTTAGTAAATGCCTTCCATAATTCGGTCCAATAAAAATCTTTCCAAACTTAGCGCATCCAATCACCAACTTCAAGCTTTATCTTCATTATTATACTATTTCTCTTTCTAGATCAAGTACAATTTACTTTACCTTTTTTTTAGCTTTTAGTATTCGAGCATTGTCTTTTAGAACCCTATTTCGATTATTCATTACTTATTTACTTTAGCTTTTACTTCATTCGACTATTTCTTCAGCTTTTGCAAATCATGATTTTCTTTTTGGTGTAAATAATTTTCTCCAAAACTCACCTTATTTCACCTTATTTGAACCCCAACTACAAATACTCTTAGGTACTGTCTACATTAACAGTAGAGTTTTAACATTCATAATATATTGTAGCTGATAAATTACTTCACAACAAGAAGTTCTCATTTTCTGTAAGTACTGGTCTTGTTATTATCTTTTGTTTAAAACATAGTACACTTAAGTATTGTACATGTTCGTTTTCATATAAATTATTTATATTCATTTGGTTTGATAATGTAGCAAGTACTAAATGGATAAGAGTTGGATGTAAAAGTCAAGATTAAGTCAAGAGTACAGAGATGGAATGAAAAAAATTTTTAATTTTACATTTGAGAATACAAGTGAAGATAATATGATATTATGCCAATGTGTGAAGTGTGCTAATATTGAGTAGTAAATACGTCAAGTTGTTCTTGAATATTTAATTTGTATTGGATTTATTTCGAGATATGTTAATTGGTATTTTCATGGAGACTCTGTACCATCAAAGTCTTTCATTAGAGTTCTTTCAACTTCAAGGGCTCCCTAACACCAACATAATTTTTTTATAACAGATGACATTAAAAGCATGTTGCGAAATACTTTTAACATTCATAACCAACATTTTCATAATCTTTCTCTTTAAAATGAAGGATTTAATCAGTCCAATGTTAAAATGAATGAATTTTGTGAACTTGGGATATGTGTACTTAACCAATAACCTAGAAGAGAAGCATCAAAGTTTTATAGATTGCTTGAGGATATGAATGAAGAACTTTATAAGGGATCAAAACATTTAAGGTTATCTTCCTATGTTCATCTTTTTCACTTGAAATACTAATGTGGATGGACTAAAAACTCTCTGACTTTATTGTTAGAGTTTATGAAAAAATGTTTCCTTTTGTAAAAATCTTTGAATCTTATAAGAAATCAAAAAAGATGATCAAGGATTTAGGTCTTGAATATGGAAAAATTCATAGTTGTCCCAATGATTGCATGTTGTATTGGAGGGATAGAAAAAATGAATAATCTTATCATTTATGTGGTATTTCTCATTGGGTGGTCAAAAACTCCAGTGAAAGGTTGAATGAGGATGGTGATAAGGTATGTGTAAAAAAAAAGCCTGTTAAAGTTTTACGTTATTTTTCATTAATACTAAGACTTTAACGATTCTTCATGTTTTCCAAAATTACAGATTCAATGAGGTGACATCATGAGAAATAGATGGATAATGGATCATTGAGGCATCTTACAGATTCTTTAGCATGGAAATCATTTCATTTCAGATTTTTAGACTTTACATCTAATCCTCAAAATATTATGTTTGGACTAGCATTTGATGGATTCAACCTATTCAAAATGATAAGTATTTCTTATAGTACTTGGTCAATTGTATTGATTTCTTACAATTTGCCACCATGGATTGCTATGAAGCAACAGTCATTTATATTATCTATGATAATTCTTGAGAAAAAAAGTTTGGGTAATGATATAGATATCTACTTACAACCTCTTATTAAAAAGTTAAAGCAATTATAGAAAGGAGTCGAGACCTATGATGCATCAAAAAAAGAGAACTTCAATATACATGCTACTTTATTATAGACTATCAATTATTTTTTTACTTATGCGAATTTATTTGGTTAGAGTACAAAAGGTCATTATGCTTGTCCATATTGTGCTGCACAGACATGTTTGAAGTGGTTACCTAATGATAAAAAGTTCTGTTATATGAGACATCATCGATGTTAGATATAATCATCGATTTAGATTTCAAAAATATTTCTTTGATGAAACTAAAGAGATGAAGAGATCGTCTTTATCTATTAGTGGGTTTAATATCTTGTAAAGTTAAAATATATCAATTTCACTTGTGAAAAAATGAGTCCATCAAGGAAAAGAGTGAGGGACATCTTTGAATGTGTCTGGCTTCATATTACATAAGTTGGTGATACTGATACTGAAGTTGGTGATCTTGATATTTAAAGTGATGAAGAGACAATGAGGTAGATGACCCTAATGAGTTTGAGTTGTGAAAAAAAATATCTTTTTTTAGTTGCCTTACTAGAAATATAATTTATTAGGCTATAACCTTGATTTAATGCACATAGAGAAGAATGTTTGCGAAAATTTTATCAAGACAATTCTCAATGTGAATAGAAAATCCAATGATGACTTAAAGAGTAGGCTTGACCTAGTAAATATTGGTATTCGCCCTGACCTTTATCCGAAGTTGCTTCTTAATGGCAAATATCGATTGCTTGCTGTTTGTTTTGAGATTTCTAAAGCTAAAAAAATGTGTTTTGCAAGGTTTTGAAAAATGTCAAAGTTTCGAATGGTTATGCATCAAATATATCAAGATATGTGAATCTAAATGAGCGAAAACTTTCTTCATTGAAGTCACATGATTATCACATTTTGATGCAAGATTTACTTTCAATTGCTTTACATTCATCAATGTCAAAGCAAGTCACTTTTATGGCAATTGAATTGAGTAACATATTTAAATCTTTATGTTAGAAATGTATGAATGTGGAAGAGCTTGACAAACTTCAAGATTGAGCCACGATTATTTTATGCCATTTAGAAAAGATCTTCCCTCTAAACTTCTTCAATATTATGATGCATTTAGTTATCCACCTTTCATATGAAGCAAAAGTCAGTGGGCCAGTTTATTATCAATGGATATATCTTATCGAAAGGTATTGTTTGTTAATAAATTTATTACGTTTTTATCGATGATCAAGCCATTCTACTTAAAATAACATATGACTAATGTTTTATGCTATAGGTTTTTGGGGAGCTTAAAGTCTTATTGTCACAACAAACGTTATCCGAAAGGTTTTATTGCTAAAGGATATTTAGTAGAAGAATGTATGACATTTTGTTCTCATTATTTGAAAGATGTTGAAATGATATTTAATAGACCATCGAAAAATGTTGGTCTGCAGCATACAGACTCTGATTACAATTATCTTTTTCAAAGTTTGGGACAACCAATAGGTAAAGCTGAATTGGTGGAGTTAGACAATAAATCTTGGGCATAAGTACATCAATATGTTCTTTTTCATCATGACTCAATTGAATTGTTTCACACGTAAGTTTTTTAGCAAGAAAATTATTCATTACACTAAGCATAATTTATTTTCTTTTTTTATTGTTAATACTTTATCATGATGTTTTATAGTGAGTATAGAAATAATTTGAAAGATCTTGCACCTTATCGATGATCAAACCCTCGAGAGCTTGATAAGTTGTTCGCTGAAAACTTTTATGAATGGTTAGGAGCAACTATAAGTAATACCAGACTTTCTATTATGAGAAATCTACATAGAATGCTTATGGTATAACTAACATTAATAACATATATATATTTATTTCACTTTTATAGGTTTGGAGTGAAAATCTTGTTAGTAAATAGGTGAAGTGTCTTTCACACGGTCTGAACCAGATTGTGAAATGATACAAATGTTTCATCATCAATGGATTTAAATTTCACACTAAATCCCATAAGAGATTTAGAAGTACACAAAATTCAGGAGTTGTTGTGACTTCATCAATTACTAGCTATGCTAGTGCTAGGGACACAAACCCTTTAAAGGAAAATATTGACTATTATGATATGATTAATGACATCATTGAGTTAGATTATTATGGCAAGTGAAAAGTTATCTTATTTCAGTGTGATTGGGCTGATGTGAATAGTACAAAAGGTATTAAAAAATATCAATATAGATTTACAATTGTGAATTTTTCTCGATTGATTCACATTGGACAACAACTCATCGATAAACCTTATGTTTTTTCATCTCAAGTCAAATAAGTTTTTTACTCTGAAGATCTCAAAGAATTGGGTTGGTTTGTTGTTCTTCGAAACACATCTAGAGACTTATTTGATATGGGGTTAGATACCAGAGATGATGTTAAACATGAAACTGAATGTTATCCTTTTGCTGAACAAAACTTAGATGAAAATATCTCCAGTACCTACGCTTAGTGAATCCGCGAAGATGTTACTGAAGATATTTATGAACCATGAAATGGTGCATCTATAATTTGTAATTCGAGTGTTTAAGACATAATGTAGTAAATGATTGTATGTAATTAATGTCACATTCGCTATTGTATAATTATTGTATTCTAAATCATACATTATCTTTTGATTTAAATCGATATGTTCTTTATATATCGTAGGTTTTAATTTCTTAACTTCTCATTATCTTTATATATGTTCTAAACTAATATCTTTTCTATATTTGCTTTATGATGTAAGTAAACTACAATGCAGAGGAGTAGGCTGAAAGGAATACATATTAGAGATATTAGTTCAGAATCGTCTATTGATATTGGCTATAGACTGAATCCTTTAGAGGGAAATGAACATACTGTCAGATCTAACTCCATCACTTCTAACCTTTCAATTGATATTGGATCTAGCAATACGAGAGGTCCAAGTTTAGATAATACCCCATCAATTGATTATGCTTTAAATTTGAATACAAGTATGATATACCCTAATTTTATAATTCGAGTATAATGATAAAAGTATTGCAATTTTACAAATTTATTTTTTATTTGTACAATGGTCAATGAAGAACCAAAGGCCGGACAACTTTGAGAGAATTTTTGCACTACCACCTAACGAGTGTATTATAGTGTCTGCAAACTCTTATAGGCAACCAATTCATGAAAAGGCTCAACTGTTAGCTGGATTTCTAGGCATGCTAGCCAGTAATGAAGTGAAATTGTTTATTCATTATGAAACATGGCATAAAGTTCTAAAAAAAGTTAAGGCTGATGCTTTAAACTTTATTGAGGTATTAGTATAATTAATTACATATAAAAAAAATTTTATTTTACATTTGTTTACTTATTCAAACTTTTCTTATTTTATTATTATAGTCAATATTTGTATTTGAAATACCAACTTCATTTGGCCTTAAGTCATTGGGAAAGAAATAGAAAGATTATAAGCATAGTTTAAAGAATAAGTATTTCATTCAAAATATTACTGTAGAGGCGATGATGGAAAATCTACCTCATAATGTAATTAGGTGGTAATATAAACAATTAGTTAGATTTTGGTTCTCAAGAAAATGAGAGGTACTAGTTTATAAATTTGTATAGTATAATGAAATGATGAAAGTATTTTATGGTTTAAATTGGTAATATTTGTATTTCTATCATATACGCAATTATTTTTTATGACAGAAAGGAGAATAGATTGGGATTGATAGCAGAAAGCAACAAAAATATACCCACACAAGTGGATCAAAAAGTTTTACAAGAAAGCAAATATAAATAGTAAGTTTATGATTTTAAACTTATTCCAATGAATGAACTTTTTGTACCGTTAAAAGGTAAATATGCAAATTAACAGTTATTGTTCTATTTTAATAGTTTTGATAGTTTCAATACATGATATTAAACTTATCGAAAGTTTTGACCTTAGTTAATGCAGATGATATGTATGAAAAAGTTATTGTTTATGTATATTTAGGTAAAAATACACATTTGTTGTTATTGTTGTATTTTAACAATTTGGATAGCTTCAATACTTGATATTAAACTTGTCCGAATGGTTGAACTTGGTTTTTATGGTTGATATGAAAGAAAAAGTTATCGTTTATGTCTATTTGGGACTATTTTTGCATATAAAAGGTAAATATACAAATTAAACTTTTGGATGGCTTTTAACATATGGAATGACTTCAATCCATGATATTAAATTTGTCCAAATAATTGAATTTAGTTTCCATGATCAATATGTGTGAAAGCCCAAAATACTTTTATTGTTTGCGTATGTTTGAGACTATTGTGTTATTACGGGGACAAAATATAAATACATTATATTAAAATTATTCAAAATTTTAATAATTGATTGACAGGCTTGATATGCATAAATAAGTTATGGTTGATATATATCCTATCAAATAAGATATGTTTTTGTATAAGAGAATGATATGGGCGGCAAAATTGGACGTGTGAAACTTTTTTGCATAACACACATAAAAAATTACGGATCTTACATTAATGTCAAAACATAAGAAATTGTGATAATTTGTAACATCTATTTTAACAAAAAGTAAATATTTACTCTTTTTAACATATTATCAATTAATCATTAAACTTGATAGTTATATATGACAAATTCACAGGAAAAAGTAAAAGAGAAAATGGCCGCTGAGATTGAAGTAGCATCTGATAGTTCTCTAAATATGCAAGAAATAAAAAATCGGATATCCATAGAAGTTGCTAGAAAAGAAAGGCATGGACGGGTCCGAGGCCTTGGATTAAGTCCAACACTATCTACCTACTATGGACATAGCTCTCAGCAATTTATATTCTCAGCAAGTTAACCTTCGCGAGACATTTCAATATTGAGAGAGGAGTTGCAAACTATGCAACATCGTTTTCAGCAAATTGAAGCAAAAAGAGAACAGGAGCATGCCAAAATTGAGAAAGCACATGCTAGAATAGAGCAAGAGCATGCAAAATTTAAGTAGTTGCTTGATCAATTCAATCATGTTATAAATTTTGTGCAACAACAATTTTCAGGAAATGATCTTAGCGCTCCACCAACTCAGGTATTATATTTAGTAAATATTTAAATTTTTACATATAGCAAAAGCTCACAATGAAGTGTTAAAAATTGTATGTTATTGTCGTAACGTCTAGATCCGGGGATCTATCGCTAGACATTGATTTTCAGGGAGTCGCCACCAATCTTTTTTATCTAGGTGCGATTGGCCACCTAAGGAATCTGCCCTTTTAGGGAACACCTAAGCTTAAGGGTCCCTAAAAGAATAGGTTCGGGTCTACTTAACCAGAACAGAGTTCGGGAGTTCGGTTACGTGTGAGGAAGGTTATAGCACCCTCACAACGCCCATCAAAAGATGGTACCAGCTTGAATTTGTGTTATCCAAAAGCCTTAAAATTTTACCAAGTAGTTAGTTGTTGAAAATTATTCTCAATTGACTCTAATACTTTTAGCAGAAAATTGAGAAAATTCTCTCACCTCAAGAGTATGCAAGAAAAACTACTGTTTCACTTACAGAGGCTCCGTCGTCGGATTATTTAAAGAAAAATCAAGATCAACCAATTAATTAATTATCGAAAATTATTCTCAATTGACTCTAATACTTTTAGCAGAAAATTGAGAAAATTCCCTCACCTCAGGAGTATGCAAGAAAAACTACTGTTTCACTTGCAGAGGCTCCGTCGTCGGATTAATTAAAGAAAAAAAAAAAATCAAAATCAGCCAAGTAATTAATTATCGGAAATTATTCTCAATTGACTCTAATACTTTTAGCAGAAAATTGAGAAAATTCCCTCACCTCAGGAGTATGCAAGAAAAACTACTGTTTTTACTTGTAGAGGCTCCGTCGTCGGATTAATTAAAGAAAAAAGAAAAAAAAAATCAAGATCAAAATCAAAGTCAAATAAAAAAAATTCAAAAAAAAAAAAAAAAAAAAAAACCTGGAGCGGCTCGGCTATCGGCTCGGCTCGGCTCGGCTCAAGGAAGAAAAAAAAACGGCTCGGAGGAGCGGCTTGGAAGCTCGGCTCGGCTCGGCTTGGCTCGGAGGGAGGCTGGCACGCGCGGGTCAGAAGCGGGTCGACGCTCGGGTCGGGTCGGGTCACGGCAAAACGCGCGGATCCTCTGGTTACTTAAGGCCAAAACGACGTCGTTTTTGGAGGGTATTTAAGGCACTCTCCTCTGTTTTTCGGCAGAACGCTCCTCCCCTCTCTCTCTCTTCCTTCCCTTTTCTCTCCCTTCTCTCTAGAAAACCGAAGAACACCGATGCCGGATTCTGGAAATGTCGCCGGAATCTGGAATTTTTGCCGGAATATGGCCGGAATCTTCGCCGGTTTCTGGGAATCTCGCCGGAAACTGGGTTGGTCACCGGAATCTTCAAGTTTCACCGGAATTTGTGCCGGAAAATTCAAATGTCGCCGGAATTTTCGTCGGAATCTGGAAATTTCCCAGAAATTTCCAGAAAAAATTTTCGCAAAAAAATTTCTAAAAAATTTTTTTCAGATCCCTACAGCTATCCTAACACTTCTCGACCTTCTTTAGCCTTCGAAAACTCTTTTAAACACTTTTTTCTCTCAAATTCAGTAGCTTTGCTCACTGTTTTTTTCTGTGTTCTTGAACTGTTCCAGGAGGTGCTTTATATAGGGATTGATCAGGAGTTTCTGATCAATCCCAACTCCTCCTTGGACGGGGATTCAGTCTTTGAATCCAATTGGACTCTTTAGATTGAATCCCCACTCCCAGTAGGATTCTTCAGCTTCAATCTCAACCTTCCAAAAAAATCAAATAAATATAAAAAAAATAATAGATAATTAGAACAGATAAATAAAAAGATATTATAAAAAAAAAAAAATCTGATAATCAGAAAAAAATCAGAACAGATAATTTTAAAAAAATAATAATAAAATAAGATAAACCCAAAAATATCTTACAAAAATAATAATAATAATAATAATAATAATAAATATATAACTATATAAATAATATACATATAAATCTAATCTAAATAAATAAATACAGATATACATATATTAATAATAATAAATATAAAAATACAAAAGAAAAGAAAAAAAAAAGGAAAAAAAAAATAATAATAATACATGATTGAATTGGGCCTTACCCATTTGGGCCAGGCCCAAATGATCTGGGTCAGGCCCAATTGATCCGGGTCAGGCCCAATTGATCCGGGCCCGGACCTGATTGGGTGTCTACAGCTGCCCCTCTTTGCACATTTTCTGTGAAACAGAAATTGCGCAAAGACGTAGACACCCAATCAAGACTCAACTCAACATTTTTATTTTTGATTTTTTTTTTGTTTTTATTTTTTTTTATTTTTTTTGATTTTTTTTTTATTTTTTTGTTTTTGTTTTTTTTGTTTTTTTGTTTTTTTTTTTTGTTTTTTTTTTGGCCGAAGCTCCTCTAAACAGAGACTCAACGACTTTTGAAAGTAAATTGCTCCTCTAAACAGAGGCAACGGACTTTGGAAAGTAAATTGCTCCTCTAAACAGAGGCAACACGACTTTGGAAAAATAAATTGCTCCTCTAAACAGAGGCAACGGAACTTTGAAAAATAAATTGCTCCTCTAAACAGAGGCACCACGACTTTTGAAAAGTAAATTGCTCCTCTAAACAGAGGCAACGGAACTTTGAAAAATAAATTGCTCCTCTAAACAGAGGCACCACGACTTTTGAAAAGTAAATTGCTCCTCTAAACAGAGGCAACGGAACTTTGAAAAATAAATTGCTCCTCTAAACAGAGGCAACGAACTTTGAAAAGTAAATTGCTCCTCTAAACAGAGGCACCACGACTTTGGAAAAATAAATTGCTCCTCTAAACAGAGGCACCACGACTTTTGAAAAGTAAATTGCTCCTCTAAACAGAGGCAACAGAACTTTGGAAAAATAAATTGCTCCTCTAAACAGAGGCACCACGACTTTTGAAAAGTAAATTGCTCCTCTAAACAGAGGCAACGGAACTTTGAAAAATAAATTGCTCCTCTAAACAGAAGCAACGAACTTTGAAAAGTAAATTCTCCTAGACGATCATGTCCGAAGGAGTTGAAAGTTGTGTTTGAAGGGATTTCAGGAGATTATGCCCAAAGGTCTTATAAATCAACCCCGATACCAAGAGACATCCTATTTCAAGGATTAGGAACTTACCTGACAAGTTTCTTCTCAAACTTGCAAAGTCTTTTCATATCTGTCTTTTTCATGTGGGATGTTGGAACACCCCTGCTTCTTGAATTTGTACACTATACTTTCTTGAAAGTAGTGTATGCTATGCAAATGCATATAAATTTCAATGCATGCTATGCAAATGTTGGTCAATTAATTCCTGTTCAATGTATGGTACTCAAGTTTCTCAAGCTCTTTTTTTCTTGGGTGTCAAGCCCTTTGATTCCTCAAGGATCCAATTGCACTGCTCTTCTAAGATCGAACCAGTGTAGCTCTCAATTGTCTCTTCCACTCACATTCTTCTTGTAAGAAATCTCTTCCTAGATTCAATTTCCTAATTAGGAACTGAACATGTCGATTCTGCCTTTCTCACTCTTGACTCATTCAATGTAATGTAAAAATCTTTCCTGTGGTTATTCATTCATCAATCATTATTTCAAATTCAAAAAGTAAGAATGCATTTGCACATTTCTTCAATGGTGGGGTATTAAGAAGAAAAGAATCTGAATGTTGAGAAACAGTCATAAGAAAAAAGACACAAAGAATGGAATAGAATGTCTCTTATTAGCAAAATGTTGGCAAACTTTGGTCAAGAAAGAATTACAAGGATAGGTATGGGGACAAAGCCCAAAATGAACAATCAGATAATCATGATAACACATCTCAAAGTCTTTTATGAAAACTCAACCCTCTGATGTATTTAACAACTTGGAACTCTTCCGAACTTGCTAGCCCCTATATCAGCAGACTTTTAAATTCGATGCCGTATCCTCCTTATCTAAGCTGCCTTTTCAGGTTTTCAACTTAGACAACCCCCTATGACTCAAACCGCCCTTTTTGGGTTTTCGCCTTGAGTCCTCCTTTTTCATTCACTTTTTCTTTTTTTCCATTTTTTCCATTTTTTTTTCATTTTTCATCATTTTTCATTTTTTCCATTTTTTCATTTTTTTTTATTTTTTTATTTTTTTGTATTTTTTTCAAGCATAGTATTTCTTCACAGCATCAGAATTTACAGGATGGGGTAAATCGTTTCCATCCATCTCAGTCAGTATCAATGCTCCACCCGAAAAAGCCCGTTTCACCACATACGGCCCTTCCCAATTCGGAGTCCATTTTCCTCTACTATCGTGCTGGATTGGGAGAATTCTTTTCAAAACCAACTCTCCTTCTCGAAAGCAACGAGGCCGAGTCTTCTTATCATGAGCCCTCATCATTCTTCTTTGGTATAACTGACCATGGCACAGTGCAGTCAATCTCTTTTCTTCTATGAAATTTAACTGCTCATAACGTTCTCGAATCCATTCAGCCTCTTCCAACTCAACTTCTTTTAAGACTCTCAAAGAGGGGATCTCTACTTCCACTGGTAGTACAGCTTCCATCCCATAAACCAAAGAAAATGGGGTTGCCCCAGTAGAGGTGCGAACTGACGTTCGATATGCAAGCAAGGCAAATGGCAACTTCTCATGCCAATCTTTGTAAGTCTCGGTCATCTTCTCCAGAATCCTCTTTATGTTCTTATTGGCTGCCTCAACTGCTCCATTCATTTTCGGACGATAAGGTGCCGAGTTATGATGCTTGATCTTGTATTGAGCACATATTTCTTGCATCATCTTACTATTTAGATTCTTGGCATTGTCTGAAATAATTCTCTCCGGAAGTCCATATCTACAAATGATCTCTTTCTTTATGAACTTACAAACCACGGAGCGTGTCACATTTGCATATGATGCTGCTTCCACCCACTTTGTGAAGTAATCTATCATCACAAAAATGAATCTGTGCCGGTTAGAAGCTTTTGGAGTGATTGGACCAATGACATCCATGCCCCACATTGAAAATGGCCATGATGGTGCCATAACATGTAAAGCAGATGGTGGAGCAAGGATCTTATCAGCATATATCTGGCATTTATGACATTTACGAGCATAGTCGATGCAATCATTCTCTATCGTCAACCAGTAATATCCCGCTCTCATGATCTGTCTTGCCATCATATGTCCACTAGCATGTGCCCCACATATTCCCTCATGCACCTCTTTAATGATTTTCTTCGCTTCAGTCTCATCTACACACCTCAATAATACTTTATCTTTACTTCTTTTGTACAGGACATCCCCATCCAGGAAAAAGCTCATAGCCAATCTTCGGATGACCCTTTTATCATTTTTTGTTGCATGAACTGGATACTGCTGATCCTTGACATACTGTAAGATGTCATAATACCAGGGTTTTCCATCTCTTTCCCCCTCTACATTAGAACAATACGCTGGTATATCCTTAACATCTAACTTGATGGGCTGAATGTCCGTATTATGATTAATTCGAATCATCGCGGCCAGAGTAGCCAATGCATCAGCAATCACATTCTCTTCCCGGGGTAAGTGATTGAACTGGACATCTTCAAATTGTTTTGTCAGCTCTAGAATATACTTATGATACGGAACGAGTTTTGAATCTCTCGTCTCCCATTCTCCTTTCAACTGGTATATGACTAGAGCTGAGTCTCCAAATACTTTCAGTACTTTCACTCTTCTTTCTATAGCAGCTTGCAGGCCCATGACACATGCCTCATACTCAGCGATGTTATTTGTGCAATTAAAATTTAACCTCGCTGTTACAGGATAGTATTGTTCTTCTGGAGAAATCAAAATTGCCCCAATTCCATGCCCCAAGGCGTTAGCAGCTCCATCAAAGTACATTCTCCAACATCTTTCCATATGCTCCCTTTCCTCCAGTCGGGAAATAGTCATTAAGTCTTCGTCAGGGAATTCCAGCTTCATCGGCTCATACTCTTCAGTAGCACGATCTGCAAGAAATTTTGCTATAGCGCCTCCTTTTATTGCTTTTTGGCTCACATATATAATGTCATATTCTGAGAGCATTACTTGCCATCTAGCGATTCTTCCTGACAAAGAAGGCTTCTCGAAGATATACTTAATTGGATCCAATTTTGCTATGAGCCACGTAGTGTGATAAAGCATATACTGTCTGAGTCTTTTGGCAGTCCACGCTAATGCACAACACATTTTCTCCAATGAAGAATACTTGGATTCATATTCCGTGAACTTTTTACTCAGATAGTAAGTAGCTCTCTCCTTTCGGCTAGCTTCATCTTGCTGCCCCAGCACACATCCCATTGAATTTTCATTTACAGTTAGGTACAAAATTAAAGGTCTTCCTGGAACAGGTGGCACCAATATTGGAGGGTTCGATAAATACTGCTTAATTTTATCAAATGCCTCTTGACATTCTTCGTTCCATTTCCCAGGATTATTCTTACGGAGAAGCTTAAATATGGGATCACATTTGTAAGTAAGCTGAGAGATAAACCGAGAGATGTAGTTCAATCTCCCCAGAAAACCTCGAACTTCTCTTGGCGTGCTGGGAGGTGACAAATTTTGGATGGCCTGTATCTTATCGGGATCAACTTCAATTCCTCTTTCACTGACCACAAAGCCTAGCAACTTCCCTGACTTTACCCCAAAGGTGCACTTGGCTGGGTTTAATTTGAGCTGAAATTTCCTTAACCTCTCAAATAACTTTCTGAGGCTAGTAACATGATCTTCACCCTCACAAGACTTTGCAATCATATCGTCTACATACACCTCAATCTCTTTATGCATCATGTCATGAAAGAGTGTTACCATAGCCCTTTGATATGTTGCCCCAGCATTCTTTAACCCAAAAGGCATGACTTTGTAGCAGAAAGTTTCCCACATGGTCACAAAAGTAGTCTTTTCCATATCATCTGCAGCCATTTTTATCTGATTATACCCCGAGAAACCATCCATAAAGGAGAAAATCGAATGCTTAGCTGTGTTATCTACCAGTGTGTCGATATGAGGTAAAGGAAAGTTATCCTTTGGGCTAGCCTTATTCAAATCCCGATAGTCTACACACATTCGTACTTTTCCATCTTTCTTAGGAACTGGGACTATATTGGCTACCCATTCTGGATACTTGGCCACTTGCAGAAAACCTGCATCAAATTGTTTCTTCACCTCCTCTTTAATCTTTAGCAGCATTTCGGGCTTCATCCGTCTCAGTTTCTGTTGAACGGGCTTACATTCTGACTTTAGGGGCAATCTGTGCTCCACTATCTCTGTGCTCAGTCCTGGCATATCCTGGTAAGACCAAGCGAATATATCTATAAATTCTTGAAGTAGGTCTGCCAACCGTCGCCTATCTCCAGATGGAAGTGAAGTGCCCATTCTAACCTTTTTCTTATTTTCTTCATCTCCCAGATTCACTAAGTCCACTACCTCCTGATAAGGCTCAATTGGCTTATTCTCTTGTTCAATGATCCTCATTAGGTCCGGAGACATAACATATTCTTCAAAATTCTCTTCATTGTCAAGTTCATCAGTATTAATTGAATTCTCAAAGTTAACCTCTTGATGGTTATCATGATTATCTTCTTGTTCATTTAAAGACCTGAAATTGAATGAAATGGGATATGTTGGCAAGATGTGTTTGAAAGGTGAAAATAATGAAGGCATGAGAAGAAATAAATGTAAATGCATCCTCCCTATTTTTTATTAAAAATAATAAATGATGAATGGCCCAAACAGAAAGGATCACCCCATAGCCTTGGGCAAAAGCTATTGAGATGTTACAATTACATTGAATCAAAATCAAAAGTCAGAGGCATTTCAATGGCACTCCAATTGTTCAGCTCATAGTCTTGTGGACAAAGGCGAACCCATTCTTCTTTGTTGAGCCCCACTTCATCTTCAACAGCATTAATGGCTAACTGGGCAAAGTCCTCTTCCACACTTTTCTTTGCATCTGGGTTCATAAATCCTCCAGGTCTGAAGGTTTCGTACAATTGTGGGATAAACATCAGTCTTGCTGTCTTTCTTGATGGCCTTCTTTTGACTTCCCACTCTGCCATCTCGTATCCTAAGCCTGCCCTGTCGCTATTGTCCGCTATTGTCGGAGGTTCTTTAATTCCCTGCAAATTTTTGCCTAGCCCAAGTCCTGGACACCAGCCTTTGTTGATGACTTGGCTCACCACTATCTTTGAAAAAGGCTGACTTTGAAATCCTTCACCTACAGTATTGACCAATTCAAAAGATCGATAGGAGCACTCCAATGCTTCTTCGGCAGCCTCTACATATGGAGTGTTCAATGGTTGGGTCACTAGCATGTCTTCCTCCCCAACTACCACTACTAATTGACCTTTCACATTGAATTTGATCTTTTGATGCAAAGTAGAGGGTACAGCTCCTGCCATGTGAATCCATGGCCTTCCTAACAGACAGCTGTAGGATGGAGAGATATCCATCACTTGAAATGTTATATTGAAGGTGCACGGCCCAATTTGTAAGGGCATCTCAATATCCCCCAGGACTTCTTTTCTGGTTCCATCAAAGGCTCTCACAATCATCTGACTATCTCGCATATGAGAATAATCGATGGGTAGCCTTGCCAAAGTTGACATAGGCATGACATTGATGGCAAAACCATTATCGATAAGGACTTTAGCTATGATATGGCTCTGGCACTTTACTGTGATATGCAAGGCCTTAGCATTTCTCTTTCCCTCCAAAGAAATCTCATCATCACTGAATGAAATGTGATTTGGCATGACTAAGTTTCCAGCCAAGTGATTCACATATTCGACAGACACGTTATGTGCCACGTATGCCTGATTCAACACTTTCAGCAAGGCATTTCGATGTGGCTCTGAATTCAGCAACAGTGATAACAATGAGATTCGAGCTGGCATTTTATTCAACTGTTCCACAACTGAATATTCACTATGTTTTACCAGCTTCAGGAATTCACAAACCTCCCTTTCTGATACTGGCTTTGGCTGATCTTCTTCAGGCTCTATCTCTGGATTATTTCGTCTTTCTCCTTCTTTAGCCTTCTCTCTTCTAGCCTTCTCTAGCATTTCTGGGGTGTAACATCTCCCACTTCGAGTAATGCCTCCTACACCAGTAATGTTAGAAGCATTGGCTTTGGAGACCTCTTCTTTTTGCCCCTGCACTACAGCGTCACATCCATATCTCCAGGGTACAGCTTTATCATCTTTGTATGGGAAAGGAGTTGGGACTTTAAAAGTTACCGGCCTAGGGAGGAGCTTGTCTATGACTGATTTTGGTTTGTTTCCACACCGAATTGTCACTGGTTTGGGAAACAGCTTTTCAGGCCTATCATTCATGCACACCTCAGCATTCTTCAAGCTTCCTTTTTCTTCGTAGACCTCTATCTGATGTGAATTCAGGAGTTTTTGCACCTCTCGGTGAAATTGTTTACAGGTCTCAATGGAGTGGCCTCTTGCCCCACTATGATACTTACAACTAGTACCAGCTATATATGCTCCATGATAGCTGTGTGGACTTACCAGTTGCATCATGTCTGCTTTTCGTAAGACATCAAACAACTGATCGAGAGGTGTCTTAATATCTACCACTTCTTTCTTCACATGGCGCTCATGCTCTTCACCTATAGCATTCACATTATGATTTGGCAAAGGATTGCCACTAACATTTGGTGCAGTCATCCCTCCAGTATCAAAGCAAATCATTCCATCCTTAATCAATCGTTGCACTTTATATTTCAGGGTAGTGCAATTTTCGGTGGAGTGACCAGCAATCCCATAATGGTAGTCACAGTGGGCAGTGGGATCATACCACTTAGGGTAAGGTGGCTTGAGGGGTTCCAATTTACTTGGAGCAATCAAATGATTGTTGTAGAGCTCCTTGTATAATTCCGTATAGGTCATGGGAATAGGGTCAAAAATAGGTCTTTCGCGAGTGGTTCGTTGCTCCCGCGAGCCACCAGCAGGGTTAGTTGGGCGAATTTATGGTTTTGGGGTGGGTTGAATGTTAGAACTGTACATGGTGTTTTGGGGTCTATGAGAGGTTTGATAGGTTTGGGGGTATGATGGTTGGTATGGGTGAAAAGAAGTGTTATTTACAGTGGGGTGATAGGGCAGATATTCTGGTGGGGGGTAGGGCGAATAACCCCTAAGTTGCTGTCTATCAAAGCTCACAGCCTGAGCTTCAGTTTCTTTTTTCTTTGGGATTCTTTTGCTAGATGCTTCATTCCCTTCTAGCTTGCCATTCTTGATGGCACTTTCAATGATTTCTCCTGAAATTACCATATCGGCAAAATTCTTTGTTGCATTCCCTATCATCTTTTCATAATAGGGAGGTTTTAAAGTGCTAACAAATAGCACTGTAGTTTCTTTCTCGGTCAGAGGAGGCTGTACCTGAGAAGCAATATCTCTCCACCTCTGGGCATACTCTTTAAAAGATTCGTTTGTCTTTTTCTCCAGATTCTGTAAAGACAAACGATCTGGAGCCAAATCGATGATATGTCGGTATTGACTGATAAAGTCATGCGCCATATCGCTCCAAGAGCGAATGCGAGTCCTGTCCAGTTGAACATACCATCTGGCCGCAGAACCAGTAAGACTGTCTTGAAAAACATGCATCAAGAGTTTCTCATCCTGTGCATGAGCTGCCATCTTCCTGCAATACATGGTGATATGGGTTTTGGGGCACTTTGTACCATCATATTTTTCAAATTTTGGTACCTTGAACTTATGGGGGATAACCACATCAGGAACTAGGCAGAGCCCCGCAGCATCAACTGACCCATAGAAGCTAAATCCTTCCACGGCCCTTAGCCTTTGCTCTAGCATGCTAATCTTGGAACTCTCCTCAGCTTCCACTCTCATCTTTTCTTTCTCCTTCTCTTTTAAATCATCTAGATCAGGAATTGGTTCTACTGCCTTTTCAGTGAAGACAGGATTTATATAACTGTTATACTGCCCTGGGTTGAAAGTTGATGGCATTCCAGGATATGTTGGATATGCGAAATGTTGTGGTGGGACCTCTTGGGCAGACGGAGCTTGAGGCGGGCCAAAACCTGGAGGGTACAAAGGGTCAGCCACTTCTTGCTGGCTTGTACTTCCTTCAACTCCTTTTCCTTTGTTCATGTTATTTAGAGCCTCCAGAATCTTGCTTAGCTCACTTTCAATCTTCTCCTGAGCTTTTTCTAGCTTTTCGAATCTATGAGAATTTTCCTGCTCCATTTGCCTTGCTCTGGATCTTGTGTTGAAACGATGGGCAGGGTTTTCGCTAGATGGAGCTATCCTTGGAACCTTGAGTACCATACCTCAGAATTAGTAACTTTGCATGATTATCACATGGTTAAAGTGTAATGAATGAGAATGCAATGAATGAAAAATGCATGTATGCAGAGAACATTTGCCTTAAAACGGTATTCAACTAAAAAAATTTCATTTATTCCAAAAAACTTTGATCTACATTGAGTTTATCCCTCTAGAATTATAGCCATAAAATTGTTTGATCTGTTCATATTGGGCTTTGGCTTCTTCTATGAAGTTCAACAGACGCTGTCCATGTTCTCCTACTGGGGCCACCACTTGTCTTAATGCTTCTGCCTCTTCCACCATCTCTTTTGCCTTACATACCCCTTTATGGATCTGGGTTGTTAAGTGCTCAATGTATTTCTGCCTCCCTAGGTTCTCTCTTTTACCACACCAGACTTGGTATGATAATTCTCTATGTTCTCTAACCAATGCAGCAATGTGGTCTCCTTGTTCATCCAACCTTTGACTTAGCCCGCTCAAATAACTGTTTAGCATGTTAATTTCTGCCTGTGCTTCAGTACTTTCTTCTTCTAATTCGGCATACTCTTGCTTCAGTCTTGTGTTTTCCTCAGTCAGCTCGACAATGGTTATCCCTTTGGCCCTTTCTCTTACACATAGCCTCTTATGCTCCTGGTGTAACCTTGCTAGATCTTCAGTAGCTGCATCACGTTCTCTAGCAATCTTATGAACTTTAACTTCATAATTTTCAGCTCTACCTTCCCACTGGGCTTTTTCTTCTTGAAGTTCTTGAATCTCTTTCTTTAACTTGATCTTTTCAAATTCAAACTCTTTTGTTGCCAGCTCTAACTCTGATGGTATCTCTTCAAGCTTTTCTTCTGTCGGTGGTTGAGAGACTTCATAAGTGAATACCATTTCCTGTCTTCTCTTTGTTCTCCAAACCAAGTAACCTGGAGTGACTTTTTCAGTGAATGGTCCAGGACTCACTCTTTGGGGATTTTTCCATGCTTTGATCATCCCATTCATCCTCTGAAATGCTTTAGGCTCACTATAAGAGAAATCTAACTGATGAAGCCCATAAGTCATAGGAATAAACTGTTCTCCCCCTAATTGTCTCCTCACTAAGAGCGGTGCATAATTCGTCACTCCCCATAAACCCAGAAGTGGAACCACTGTACTATCTCCACATTGGTATAACATAGGCTCTCGATTCATCCATGGGACTAACCATCTCACTCTGGCACCTTCCAACTTTTGCAAGAAAGTTATCCATTCTTGTTTAGACTTCTGCTTTGACCACCCACTTTCACAGAACTCTTTGATCGGAAAGCGATTACGGATATAAATCTTCGAGAAAGCACCATTTCCATGTTCGAAATGGCTTTTCATCCACACATACAATAACTGTATGCATCCTATGAAGCGCCCTCCATTCCGACGACAATAACTCAAGGATCTGATAGTCTCTGCTAATATCACCGTTGAGGGATTACAGCCATTGATCACACTCTCGAAGAAATCAACTACCTCTATCTCAATATGTCCCAAAACCTTTGGAAAGATTACCAGTCCGTATATAGCCAAGGCAAATATGTCCAACCCCCGTTCTTCATTGGCATGTTGCATCAGAAACTCATGAAAGAACTTCCAAGGTAGGCAGACCTGTTCCTGTTTCTTCTTTGTATGAGAATCCACAACTTCCTTGTTTATCCCCATGAGTTGAGCCAGACTTTTACGAAATCCTGACTTATGCTTTTTGACATATATCTTGTCAGGAGTCTTGAGATACAAACCCAACAAGACCGAATATTCTTCTATGGTGGGAGTCATATCAACTTCATTAAAGATGAAACACCTGTATGTAGGATCCCAGAATTGTGTTGCAGCTCTAATTAGTTGGTCATCAACAGCCACTGCTAGAAGGTGTGCTATATGCCCATGTTTCTGACAAAACTGCTCTTGTCTTGACGGACTCATCTTCTTCCAGATGTCAACCAAATCTTCTAAATTATTCTGTTTGAGGAGGATAGATGTTTCTTGAGACAGAATAGACTCATACCCAATTGGCAAGCAATCTCCCATCTTCAGTTGGGTCTTTTCTGACAAGGCCCTTACCTCATTAGGTGTCCCACAGGGTGCTAATACTGATGAAGAACAAACTAGGCGTTCATTGGTGTCCATGAAAAAAAATTTGTTGAAGACCGTTTTTCAGGCAAATGTTCTTTATGCAACTTTATGATGTGCACATGAACCAATGCAAAAGAAAAAAAAAAAAGGTTAGTATACCCAGAAAAAGAATAAATAACTAAATAAATTTAAACATCACACAAAGTAAAAAGGATGAATCCTATGCTTTTGGTCAATTCTAACAGGAAGGGTGATGGCTCTATCTATGGGTTAGGCACTCTTAAAGTTCACTATATGCGGTTTTAGGGTCAAAGTCTAAAGGTCCTCAAATTGTTCCTTACATCCTTGTCCATCACAGACTAGTAAGGCACCCTAATCCTCACCCATTACAGGCTACAAGCGGAAAAGGTTCAATTTGAGTGGGAGTATTTCGCTAGCCACTGCGGAGGCATTAGACCTCACGAAAGCAATAGGTACTTTACTCCCTCCTAAAGGGACGGAGCTCGGGTGTAGAGCTCATGTTATGCACATGCATATGAATGACATAATTAACAGACATGAATGAATAATAATACATATATACAAAAAGGTTCAATTTTATTAGGCTTTTGGATAACACAAATTATTTGCTAGCCTGACTCTCAGGGTCCCCAGTGGAGTCGCCAAGCTGTCGTAACGTCTAGATCCGGGGATCTATCGCTAGACATTGATTTTCAGGGAGTCGCCACCAATCTTTTTTATCTAGGTGCGATTGGCCACCTAAGGAATCTGCCCTTTTAGGGAACACCTAAGCTTAAGGGTCCCTAAAAGAATAGGTTCGGGTCTGCTTAACCAGAACAGAGTTCGGGAGTTCGGTTACGTGTGAGGAAGGTTATAGCACCCTCACAACGCCCATCAAAAGATGGTACCAGCTTGAATTTGTGTTATCCAAAAGCCTTAAAATTTTACCAAGTAGTTAGTTGTTGAAAATTATTCTCAATTGACTCTAATACTTTTAGCAGAAAATTGAGAAAATTCTCTCACCTCAAGAGTATGCAAGAAAAACTACTGTTTCACTTGCAGAGGCTCCGTCGTCAGATTATTTAAAGAAAAATCAAGATCAACCAATTAATTAATTATCGAAAATTATTCTCAATTGACTCTAATACTTTTAGCAGAAAATTGAGAAAATTCCCTCACCTCAGGAGTATGCAAGAAAAACTACTGTTTCACTTGCAGAGGCTCCGTCGTCGGATTAATTAAAGAAAAAAAAAAAATCAAAATCAGCCAAGTAATTAATTATCGGAAATTATTCTCAATTGACTCTAATACTTTTAGCAGAAAATTGAGAAAATTCCCTCACCTCAGGAGTATGCAAGAAAAACTACTGTTTTTACTTGTAGAGGCTCCGTCGTCGGATTAATTAAAGAAAAAAGAAAAAAAAAATCAAGATCAAAATCAAAGTCAAATAAAAAAAATTCAAAAAAAAAAAAAAAAAAAAAACCTGGAGCGGCTCGGCTATCGGCTCGGCTCGGCTCGGCTCAAGGAAGAAAAAAAAACGGCTCGGAGGAGCGGCTTGGAAGCTCGGCTCGGCTCGGCTTGGCTCGGAGGGAGGCTAGCACGCGCGGGTCAGAAGCGGGTCGACGCTCGGGTCGGGTCGGGTCACGGCAAAACGCGCGGATCCTCTGGTTACTTAAGGCCAAAACGACGTCGTTTTTGGAGGGTATTTAAGGCACTCTCCTCTGTTTTTCGGCAGAACGCTCCTCCCCTCTCTCTCTCTTCCTTCCCTTTTCTCTCCCTTCTCTCTAGAAAACCGAAGAACACCGATGCCGGATTCTGGAAATGTCGCCGGAATCTGGAATTTTTGCCGGAATATGGCCGGAATCTTCGCCGGTTTCTGGGAATCTCGCCGGAAACTGGGTTGGTCACCGGAATCTTCAAGTTTCGCCGGAATTTGTGCCAGAAAATTCAAATGTCGCCGGAATTTTCGCCGGAATCTGGAAATTTCCCAGAAATTTCCAGAAAAAATTTTCGCAAAAAAATTTCTAAAAAATTTTTTTCAGATCCCTACAGCTATCCTAACACTTCTCGACCTTCTTTAGCCTTCGAAAACTCTTTTAAACACTTTTTTCTCTCAAATTCAGTAGCTTTGCTCACTGTTTTTTTCTGTGTTCTTGAACTGTTCCAGGAGGTGCTTTATATAGGGATTGATCAGGAGTTTCTGATCAATCCCAACTCCTCCTTGGACGGGGATTCAGTCTTTGAATCCAATTGGACTCTTTAGATTGAATCCCCACTCCCAGTAGGATTCTTCAGCTTCAATCTCAACCTTCCAAAAAAATCAAATAAATATAAAAAAAATAATAGATAATTAGAACAGATAAATAAAAAGATATTATAAAAAAAAATATCTGATAATCAGAAAAAAATCAGAACAGATAATTTAAAAAAAATAATAATAAAATAAGATAAACCCAAAAATATCTTACAAAAATAATAATAATAATAATAATAATAATAAATATATAACTATATAAATAATATACATATAAATCTAATCTAAATAAATAAATACAGATATACATATATTAATAATAATAAATATAAAAATACAAAAGAAAAGAAAAAAAAAAGGAAAAAAAAATAATAATAATACATGATTGAATTGGGCCTTACCCATTTGGGCCAGGCCCAAATGATCTGGGTCAGGCCCAATTGATCCGGGTCAGGCCCAATTGATCCGGGCCCGGACCTGATTGGGTGTCTACAGTTATTATTTAGTAGGTTCTTGAACACGCTAGTGACCAAGGTAAAAAAATTTTTTTATTAATTGGCAGCCAGCAAAATGTATGCAGTCATCTATTTCATACATTTTAATTTTTATTTTGTTAATGTATTAAAAGTATTTGAATGTTATTATACTAATTATTAAACTTTGTATTAATTAGATGCATATTTAAACGTGAATTAAGTTTATATTAATTTTAATTTTTGAATTTAAGCTCTTTTATGAAAATAAAAATTATTAACAGAAATTAAAAAAAATACATTTTTACATAATGGCGGTGTTTGTGTTCAAGAATGTCACTAAATGAATAATTTAGTAGTGTTTGTATCATAAAACGCGATTAAAAAAAATGACGCTCTTACCAACAAACGCCGCTAGTTAAGTGAAATTTTTTTTTTATACAAACGCCACCAAAGTAACGGTGTTTTTCTCATAAAATCATGACTAAATTAGTCATGTCTCAAAGATACAAACACCGCTAATATAAAGACATTTTCATATACAAATGCCTCTAAAATAGTGGCATTTACAGTTACAAACACCATCAAAGGTTACAGTTATAAACGCCATCAAAGCAACGGTATTTTTCTCATAAAAACACCATTAATTTAGCAGCATTTTCAAAGATAAAAACGTCGCTAAAATGATGGCGTTTCAGATATAAACGGGGCTAATATTGAGGTATTTTTTTGAAAATGATCGCTATTTTTTGCAACGCCTATATAGCCGGCAATCTAACTAGCATTTTTCGCAAATGTTATAAATCTTTTAGTTACGTTTATAAACGCTGCTAAACGTTAAAAAAAATACCATAAAAAACCAAAACCCCTGTAGTGAGTCTAAAGTATTTTCTTATTTATAAGCAACATAAAAATTTTTATTGTTGATTGATATTTATCTGTTGGTAAGTATTTTAATATAATAATTTTAGTTTATTTGTAATAATATATTTTAATTAATAAATTCACAAATTTAAAATATTTTAGTTAATATATAAAATTAATCTATGCATTGCATGAGTTATAAGCTAGTTTTCATTATAAACAAAATAATTTTTTTTAATATACCCTAAATATATATATGTATAATTTTTTTAATTTGGATTGTGGAATTTTAAAATTTTCGTTAGTGATACATGAGATAATTTTCTGTAATAAAAAGTACAATTATCAATTTTTTTTTAGTTCCCTTCTAGCTTGTAAATTTTAAAAACTTAGGTGCAATGCGTAAAAACAAACTTAATTCAAATTCACACTCCAATTTATTTTTTTAAGAAATTCAAATTCTTTTTTTATATTTAAAAATCTCAAAAATTAAGTTTTAGTTACGAAAATTAAAATTTTAATAATTTATTGACAAATAACGTATTTGTTAAGAAGAAAAAATCACAACCATCTTCTTAAACATAATAAAAAATAATTTGTTTACACTTTTACAGAGAAAAAGTAAAAGAAGCACAAACTCACACTTGTCTGCTTCTTCCTTCGGAATATCAATATCCGCAAAATAAGGTACTTCAGGTTGAAATGTAAAGTTTTTATAATTAATTGGTTTTTTTTTAATCTAAGCCCTTTAGTATTTATTTAGATCAATTTTTCCCTTATCTTATATAAATATATAAAAATTAAAATTTTTTAAAAAAAATTATTTAATGTAGATTGGTTATATTATTGAAATGTATATGATCTTTGAAAATCGACATCTGTCCTATATTTAATTTTTTTTATTTGATTTGATTAAAATTAAAAATATTTCAAATAATTAATTATATTTCTTTCTTTTTAAATTTTCAATTTAATTACTTATTATTATTATTATTATTGTCTTCTGTAAGTAATTTTCTCATTCAATTTTCTATATTTAAACTTAAGAAATTTTAGCATTTCTATAATTAATTTGTTGACCAACCATAATTATAAATGAGATATTGATTTTGAGATCAAAGAAACTTTTAAGTTTGAGTTTTTATAAAAAAATTTTACAACCATTTTTTATCGTATTCATTTGCATATTCAAATAATCTTATACTTATAATCTTTGCACATATATTTTGTTTCATATGTAGATATATGACATTGGTGCAATATTTTATATGCCTGATTTTTTTGGATAGTTTTAGCAATTTGATTAATGTATTACCTTTTATATTATGAAATACAATATGTTCTTCGCGTAAAATTTATAGCAATTTAATTTTGTATGCAAGTAGTTTTACCTAAAGCATGTAGATAGATTACGTTAAGAAATTGCAAGCCATTATAGAGGTCCAAAGAATTAATTATTTGTCTTTATGAAGGAGTGCACTTATTGTTGATGGTTGGATTTGATTTTTTCTATGCGTCTTTCTAATTATATGATTCTTCTCTTAACATGGTGTCAGATGAGGATTTATTTTGCACAAAATTTTGAAGTGAATTGAGGAGGATATCAAAAACAAGCTAAACAATTACATAAGAATTATCAAAGATGCCATCAATGTAGCATATTTTTCAAACTTAGGGCATCATTTAAAAAATGTTTGATTGATTTTTTAAAAATAATTTTTATGTTTATTAATTTTTTTTAATTTTGTTATTATAAATGAGTTGTTATTTGTTTTTTTACATTGGAGTTTTTTCTTTTTTGTAGCTGCAATTGATTTGTAGCATTTTATTTTGAGGGTTATCCTACTAACTTGGATCAATAATTAATTGATTTTTTGTGCTATTGTAGTTGATTATTAAATTTCATATAAGATTTTCATTTTAGTTGATATTATATTATTTTTTGGCACATGTTTGGATGATATAAATAAGTTTTAGATATTTCTATTCTTTATTACAAAATCAAGATACAAAAGATATTTTTTTTAATTATTTATTACAAAAACCAAAATATAAATAATATTGTAACTAATTAAAAAGTACTTTTATTGTGATATTTTAAGTAAATGGTCTCTCATTTTATCAATTTGTTAATACTATTTGTAAACTGTAATGGGTGCTTTTGCTTAATTTTCTCAATTTTTAATTGATTTTTATATTAAATAATAATTATTTTTATGTTGTGCAATTATATTATATTATCATTGTTATCATTTTTCTAAAATTGGAACATGTAACTTGAGATGCAAAAGAGGGAAACACAAGAATATTGATTCACACTTTTTTTTTTCAATTCGAATTGGTACACATAATTTTACAATCCAACATAACTAAACCTCTTTATCCTTATTTCTTTTTAATATTGATAATTTCATAGTTCTAATTTTTATCTTTTAATCCATACAATTGTACAAAATTTACTGTCAAAATTCAAAAACTTTTTCCCTTTCCAATCATATCTCATTAAATGTGACCGATTAATTTTTTTTATCATTTTGTCCATACTTAGATTATAAATGTTTTGTTCTTGAATCAACTCAAAGTACAGTTTTCATCACAATTTTTGCATGATCAATCATAAGTTTTTATTACGATTTTGCATTTTGTATTTGTTTTCTTTATTCATTTCAAATCAGGTTGTTAACTTTTTTCACTAAATAGTTGTATAATATATTTTATCAACTTATATTAATTGACTTAATTTTCTAATGTCCACCATTTACTAGATTTTTTTTTTCTAATACTATCTATATTTCAAAATTTGTAAAACATTTTAAATAATTATATTTTATGTAAAATTTCAGATGAATTTATGTATTTTAGATAGGTTATATATTTTGAAAAGAAAAAAATCGCATCAAGAGTAGTTATTTCATTTGAAACAAAAACGATTATTTGTTTTATATTTAAAATTTTTTATTTTTATATAAAATTATTAATTATATTATAATTAAATTTTTATATATAATCATCACTTTTGCATTGCATAAGTTTAAAATTAATTTGAATAAAAATACTTTATAAATTTTGAAAAAGACCACCTTTAAATGATGGGATGGCAATGAATGCCCTACAAATAGATAGTCTGCATTACTCAACCCGAAAGTAGTATTTTATAATCGAATTCGCATAAGATTGAAATAGTAAAATTATTACCATCACAATTTCACGTAGGGTTAAATTATTACCATCACGAGTTCAAGTAGGGTTCCAGTATTGTTTTTAAGATACTCATTATCTAAACCCGATTATAAATAATATTTTTTAATATTATATATTTTTTGTTTGTAAATTATTTATTGTTAATGTAATACTTAATTAATTCATTAGATTTCTAATTATAATTTTAAACTTTAATTTATTTTTTGAGTTGACTTTTTTTTATTAATCTAATTTTTTTTAGTAATATGCATTAAAATTAATTTTAAATTTCAAACTAAAAGTCAAATTTTGACTTAATAAATTAATATTTAGCGAATTTGAATAATTAATGAGCATTTTTATATTACATGAGTAAAATTCGAATAAAAAAAATATATAAAAATTTAATATTTATCCAATTTAAATATCTTGATAAATAATTGAATTAAAAAATAAGTATCCAAAATTTGAGGTAACTTAGTTGTTGACATCCTGCATACTTGAAAGTATATAACTTACGATAATTGGATTACAATTAACTAATCAAATTTTAAAATTATATAAGATCTACCACAATATTATGTCAAATCTACTTTTATACACGGTAGACCCTCATATAATTCTTCATAATGCACCCTGCATACGTAGCCTTTTGTAACTTGTTTTTCCCATTTGTGTCTCTCCTTTTGAGAAAATAACTTTACACAAAAAAGTAAAGAAGAGAAACTGAAGAAAAGAAAGATGAAAATAAAGCCGAAAAAAGAAAGCCAGAAGTGGGCTTTGTCTAATACACCGAATTTAAAAAGAAATTTCGGGCCGGAACAAGATTCAATTATAAGATGCAACAGATGTGTTTGTTTTATTCTTCCGTCCTTTTTTCCAAGATAAATGATACAACGGATGAGAATTTGTGTATTCTTCATTTCCACTCTGATCACATGCAACTCAAATAATCCAGGAAACTTTATCTCAGTAAATCCATTGAATATGAATAAACTGAATCACGATTATTTTGCGTGGAGGGCATGCATAGATGTTCAAGGAAAGAAATGCAACACTGCCACAAATAAGAGTTTGAATGGAGGTTTGTTTGAGCTAGACGCACTTCAAAATTATGCATCAATAAAAATTTATCAGGACATCCATGTTCTTTCTCTAGCAATAACATAGACAATTATCATCAAAACAAGCCTATCTCTCTAGCCATGGCATGAATTTACAAAATAGATTCAAAATTTTTTGTGAATTTGTGTTGCGCGAGTAGCATCCAAGAATACTATGATGCAGAAAGTCTCTTTGGACACCCAAAGTGTGAAACCTCATCTTAGCTTCGGTGGCCAACCCCGAAGTGAAACCTCTTTGCCTGCCTGTCATTAAAGGCATATTCAAGACGCAAAGGTCCTAAAGGTGAGTCCACTCGGATACCAAAGCCATACCCATATCCACTTCCAGGCTTATACCTTGCCCCGGCAGGATCACCTGAAAAGCAAAACAAAACAGTTAATAGAAAAGGAATATTAAAAGGGCATGAATTTCACACGCATTCAGCTGGTTCTGAAGCTAACAAAGCTGACCCAAATACGAAAAACCTGCCTGAACCTGAAGTGACCTGACTCAAACCTGACCCACCTGCCCAATTTCTTTCTCTAGCTGTTTGAATATTAAGATACGTATGTTTCACAAAAAAATGAGTTTTGAAAAAAGATTTTTTGAAAATGTTTATACTTTTTTAATTGAAATAGATTTTCTATTGTTTGGATTAGTTGATGAAAAATATTTTTTATTATTTAATTATTCTTTTGGAAAATCTATTTTTTTTCAAATAATATTAATATAACTATTAAATATTAAAAATTATTTATTATTAAAGTATATTGAAATTATTTATTATTAAAATTATTCATATTTAAAAATAATTATACTTTAATAATAATATTTAATATTAAAATATTATATTAATATAAAAATACTTAAAATAAAACTATTTATATTATTTACTAATATATTATTATAATATGTATTAATTAATATAATAATATTTATTAATATATTATTTATTATGCTCAAAAGCATTTGATAAATAGTTCTACTCAAACAGTTCTTTTTCAGAAAATATTTTCTCTTTTTTAAATCTGTAAGATAATTTTAAAAAAATCTTATTTTCTTTTAATCAGTAAATTATTTTTCATTGATTAAATAATTTTCAGTTAAATAAATACCTAAAAATGTGAAAATCATTTTTCGCATAACAATTGGAGCCTTAGGATGTTCAACATATATCCAATCTTGAACATCTGATCATACGCAACCCCACCCTTTCCCCCTCAAACTTTATCTCTTTTTATACCAAAACAGAATAATAATAAAAAAAAAAATGTATCAGAGATCAGACAGATTAACCAGAAAAAATTTACCAGGCACGTTGGGGCCTGACCATAGATCATGTCCATAATCAGCAAAAATAACTCCTCCCAGAGGTCCCAGCTGCGAAACAGCAAAAAAAGTTGGTAGAATTCTCACAAGCAGCAAGGATAAACTTGTACTTTAATTCTCATCCACCTAGAGCTAGATTCTTCTCTCTCTATAACCTTATCCAAACCATATGAGCCCCCGAATAGGAGAATAACATCACACCAATGCAGTTATCTTCACCAATATAAGTTCAGAATTAACCTTCGCATCTAATGCCCTTTTCCTCCATCAAGTCATACTGCAAGTCATATTCTTTACCAATGAAAGGTGGGATTAATTAAACTCAATAGACAATGGGTTACATATGATGGGGATATGCATCCAGTACTACAAAAGGAAGATCCTGGAATTAAGATCTGCATATTTTTGTGTCTTTAGCATATTATCTTGGTGCTAGAATACCGATATCATCTCTAAATCAATTTGGAGAAGTAACACTCTCAGTGAAAATTTTCTCCTTTAATATTCATTAAACTCAAATATGATATCCAACACTGTCAATATATATATATATATATATATAAAATTTCCTATGGTTGGCCTTGAAATTTAGAAATATAGCATAGAATATGTCATTAGCCATCCATAAATCCTGATTGTTGGTGTGCCAAGTGTTACTATATCACTAAGCTAAATAAAAAAATTAAGATATGTAGTAAAAAGCTTATCTTTAAGGTTGAGAAGTAGGCAGGACCACTGTTATTAAAGCCAGTTTCGACCCCTCTTAAACACTATCCTGGGTGCAAGCAGACCAAAAATGGTTTCCAGTTTCTAGGGATTCACTAGCAACTTTGCACATGAACTTGACAAGTGCTCTAGAGACATAGCCCTAGTTTCTCATAGAAGGTGGCCCCGCCTTCACACAAATATTAGGTGAGTTTCATAAGTTGAGTACACAATTGCACCACCAAGAACGGCTATGAAACTCATTAAGAGTACAAACTCAACCTCACAACTACTACAATATGTACTACTTTCACCATAATAGAATTATAACAATGCTTCAAACTATTCAATGACTTCTTTTCCCTTTGAACCAAGATCCCAGGATCTCCACTCACATAGGTCGAGTTTTAAAATAACTAAAATTAATTAATAAGTAAAATAAGTTTTCGACACATGGAAAGCTATATGCCAAAACAGCTAGCATCTATATTTTGCTACAAAAACCACCTTTTGTCATTTGATTGACATGTCAAGAAACTTTGCAAACGCGTTAAATAATTTGGCAGCTTAGTGCTAACTAATCTCATTAGAATTGCATATAAATATAGGCTTGTGTGTTCAATTGAAATTGCTCTTACCCTCCAAATTGGTTTCTACTAAATTTCACACTTGTTTTTCTAATCACGGCCACTTAAAATACTTTCCTATTGTTTGAAGTTTACATAATACTCTTCTCATTTAGTATATTGTAATATAACTTAGTCACAATATTTAACTGGTAAAATTTGCACAGTTTGCTTAATCTTTGTAGTTCACATACGAAGTCACAGAAACCACTAGCTGTTGAATCCAAAAACAGAACACCATGGTAAGCCTGTTTGCATCAGAGATATTACTTAGGAAGGGCAAAAAGTCAATGTTTCTGCCACACCTCAGCCTTATAGATAAGTCTTACATGATATACTTTTGAGTATTTTAATTAGCTTAATTATATAAGTAGCACTGCACATAGAATAAGCACTTTAAAATGTAGAACCAACACTGGCATCAGTTGGCTTCAGCTTAGGATAAAAACTTCAACCATCATCACTTGATCTTTCACTCCCAATGTTATAACAATTTTTAAAGAATGTTTTAATTGAAATTGTGTAAAACAAGTTTTCATTGATATTGTGTTTTACAATGTGGTTTTTAGATAAAGTATTAAGTAGTTGATAAAAGGTAAGTATAATACAAGAAAACATGTCTGACTCACGTTTTCAAAAGCACATCAGTTTGGTAAATAAGTTTGAAAGTGAATGCATTTGGCAAATAGTTTTATATTCAGACCGATTTTATCAGACTCACATTTATATATTTTCCGTGGTGAGTTAACTTCTCAAGTTTGAAGTACCAATATGACTACAAGACTTGGTAGTTGCCTATTTTGGCCTTATCTCTTTCTAAACTTCTCTGCATACAGAATCTTTATTGATGTTTAGGAATTCCTAATGTCTATCTAGCTTTACACCAGACAGTTAATAATCACAAATCTATAATAAAGCTCAAAATCATGTAGTAATAAAGGTGAATGGTCCTAAACAAAGGCAAAAGAAAGGAATACAACACCCATACCTTACGGCAAGCACAAGATACTCATGCAAAAACAAAAGAGGCAGAACTTTATAAACACCTACCAGTGGGAAAGAAACTTCACTAGAGCCAACTACATAAGATCGACCGGAGCCTACAGCACCTTCTTCATAACCTCTGACACTGTTTGTTCCACCAATAGCAAATGCTTCATGAGGAGAAAAATTGCCCACCACATGCCCACCAGACAAACTACCAATAAAAAACAAAACAAGTCAGCAAACTATACCAAAACTCTCTCCTCCTTTCTCTCTTCATCTTGGGGAGAAATATTGAAACTCAGGTTCAAACCAAGCAACTGTGG
This sequence comes from Durio zibethinus, assembly GCF_047325235.1. Classification (NCBI taxonomy): domain Eukaryota; kingdom Viridiplantae; phylum Streptophyta; class Magnoliopsida; order Malvales; family Malvaceae; genus Durio; species Durio zibethinus. The sequence goes on along the minus strand of NC_143174.1, from coordinate 6,452,818 downwards.
AAAAGCTTTTGGAGTACAGAAAACAAATTAAGAGAAGTAGAGTTTTCAATTAATGATTATCCTCCCAAGTATACACCATATGAATTACCATAGATTGTTCCTAGTCTTCAAAAGAGTACATAATAAGCATAATACCTTAAAAGAAGGCGAGTAGGACCAATTTCAACACCTTTTCTTGCACGAGCATTCACTCTGTTGAAAAACAGCCACTCAGGCATGACAGGAAGTCCTTGTTCCATGTTAAATGCAAACTGCAAAGGTAACAGAAATGAGGCCTATCCATAAAATAAGTGATGGAAAACCACAGTGAATAGTTGCTAACCATGGAGGAACCTTGATCACCAGAACCAGTATAGACACTTTCAAATTTAGCCAGTAACATATCATCGTAAGGCTTACCACTACATTAAGAGATTAATTAAAAAAAAGTGCAAGGAAATTAAGCCATAAAAGTATGACAACAGCAAATTAATGCAGATAAATCAATCTTACAGAAGCTATAAAACACCAGGCATTAGAGATACATACCTTGCAGTAAGTGGGCTGCCATAGAAGTCTTTGATAATTGGATTTCCTTTTTCATCACGAGCACCAGCATGCTGAATATTACAGTATTAAAAAAAATCATACAACTGTGACATAAGCATTAATCCCAAAAAAAATAAAGTTCAGATTCAGATTCAAAATGAAAACTAACTTTTAAGGTACTACATTTCACGAACTTTCCTTTGAAGAAAACTTAGAACAGATGCCTAGCCGACAAAAAAAAAAAAAAAAAAAGCTATGGAATGAAGTAACATCTGTACCTGAAAAATAAGCCCAGCCGTTCCACTCCATTTTGGCCTGATTGGTCGACTAAACTCTACACCAGCTGTAACACGGCCAATGCTTAGACTGCTATTGTCATGTTGGTTACCATGCACAAGTGTCCCAGGGGTTCTTGAATTCTAAAACAAACAAAACAGCTCAGATAATAATCAATCTTCCAATCATCCAAAAAGTAAAAGCAGAACCCACCTGGACAATTATTGTTCTAGATGTCCGCTTGTCATCTCCCTCAATCCATGGGTCTGTGTAGTTAATGCGGAATATAGAGTCAATTTGCCCCCTCTCTAAGGAAATATTAAGCTTTTGGTTTCTTCCAAACAAATTTCTATGAGAATATGCAAAGCTGCACATAAGAAATAACAGAGTATGAGACAAGGTAAACAGCATCACATTTCATCACATAAATATAGCAGACACCAAATTTCTCTCCTTTTTGGTCTCAATAACAATAGTACAGGAATTGATTAAAGCTGAAGGCTCATAGTGACATAAAAAAACCATATATATGCAGTAGCATATAAGAAAGTTTGCTCCCAAAAACAGGAATAGAATAAAAAGCCAAAATGAGAAAAATGAAAAAGAAAGAAAAAGCATCCAATAAAATCCATCATTACAAATATGTGTCTCTCCTTAAGTACCAGCATACCAAGGTTATGGAACATGCAATCCTGAGAAAGTAATTTCAATTGTATCAATTACTATGTGCATTATCACTTGATGAGAATCACTAAGAAATAAGAAACCACAGTCCACAAGATTGGCAACAATGGAATTGAATACGGACTCTGACAACCAATGCAAAGCCAATTTAATTCTCAAAATGATAGTGTACCATGGAACAAAAAACCTAACTGTTGGTTGACTTTTTCACTCAAATTTGTTCCAGAAAATAATCCTGATTGCATCATGAAGAAGTAATAACATACAAAAAAAAAAATGCACACTTCTGATACAAGTAACAGAATAAATTAACCAATGTGAATAACTTCCAATTCAAAAATTGAATTTGCTCCCAAAAAACATGAAAAGAAGTTCACTTATATGAAACTTATCATTCATATGCACAAATCACAATGAACCCTGGATGGAGAAAGATGAATGGAAAAACTGAACCAGCCAGAAAAGCAATATGCAATGTTACCTTCCAATAAGTCCTGATAAAGGGCCACTTGTAATCCTACAAAATTAAAAATGACTTACATAAATATTCTTTCAGATAAATAAGATGAAGTTTGGTAACTAAATTAGGTGAGGAGATGGTATGGGTAGTATTGCAAGAACTTACCCACTTGATATTCCACCACCAGCAGAAAAACCACCACTTGGACGTTCAACAACATTCATTATCAAATCAACCTTACCAGCATCTACAAATTTTGATAATCAAAACAATAATAGACAAATAAAGACATAGAAAAGCTCTCAAAATATTAACGTAAAAACACCTTTACTTGCAAACAGTTACAAAGAAAAAGTAGCATATCATGTGACGCCTTATGAATCAATAAATGTCAAATCCTGTAAAAGCAAACTAATTCAAATGTATTCCACTTATTTCAACAAATGTTTGGTGAATTTTTCATATGCACAGACTTAGTACCTAAGAATCATACAGAGCACAAAAGAAAAATTAAAGGAAATACTGCTATCTCCTAAAAGCTGGATGTCAAATAACTCCTGGAGAACACCACTAAAATCAGTATTTATGCCAACTGAAAAGAAAAAAGGAAAAAGAAAATTCTTACCGTCACACCATTGAAAATTTTGTCTTCCAATTTTTTATATATCTTTAACTCCTTATTGGGGTAACCATCCACCAACCAACGACAATATTCAACACTAATTGCATTCTTGAAGACTTTGGAAATTTCTTAGGCTAATAGATATATATTCAATGACATACAAGAAACCTTTGAACCAATCAGAACTATTTTCAGACAAATGAATATGGTAAGCCAACTTCTAAAGCTTACACTGAAGGAAATTCCATGTCAATGTGTTCTCATGTCTATTTTCAAGTAACTAAGAAAGCTTTCCATCAATTTCAATGGGAATGAACACACAACATATAAAATTTAATTTTCTAATAATTTACCATAACATCATTACAGATATGTTAGTCCATAAGAATAATCCTGAATAAAATTCAGTAAACATTCTTGTTATCACATGATAATTACTATGACATTACTACAATTAATGTTAGTCCAAAATATTTATCCAGAATAAAATTCAGTAGACATTCTTGTTAATGCATTATCATGCATCTGACAATTCAGCCTTAAATCAGGTAAGGTCCTCAGCATGAAACAATTGACTAAAAATTCAGAAGAAGATTGCACATCAAATACATTTTCATGAATTAGCTTAAACACTTTGTCAACCAGCTATGCATACCTCAGAACACAATATGCAATTTAGTGCACGCGTCTTTAAAAGATATATTCGCTCACCTCCAGCTGGTTGAGGAATGATACTGACATCTGCCATGATACCCATAGTTGACACTGTATCCACATCTCTTTTTCCTTGAAGCATACTATACACCTATAGGAAGATAATTCAAATAAAGCAACCCACGCTACTCAGGACAAATTGTGCTTTCCAGGGGCATGCTTCTTGGATTAGAGTAGACAATTCTTTATGACTTATCATAAATTACATGCCTATTTATGTACAGAGCTAGATCTAGGGTCACACCTGTCCCTTCTTGGTTGTGAGTTGCCTAAGTATTGTTTCAGACTTTGTCTTCCCTTTAGTCGGTTCACCACTGAGATATTAACGAAACATTTCTGGTCATATATGCTAACCCTAATAAATTCAAATGTTTGATATAAATGTTTGTAAGTGCGCCTATTTAAGTAAATGCACACCCAAGTGTGGGTAAAGCAAACTGAAGGGAGGTTCTTACGTCTTTCGGTCAAGGAAACGTATGGATATATTATTGACCTCTGCTTCTGCAACTTGTAACCTTATAATACCTCCAGAAAAAATATCAACTCCAGAAACCTATAAGGTAAAGAACAGTTTATGCAACATGATTGTATTCAAAGATCAATGAAGAGAACATTTGCATCTACGAACTAAAAAACATGTAAGGCAAAGAACTAACCAAGCCAAAAAGACCACGCTCCATATACCATCCATTGATTGAATTAATTACTTCATCTAAACGCTTAAGATTTATCACTTTTCCTGCACAGCTTGACACCGAAAGTGAAAATAATGAAAGCCTCCTATGACCAAAATTAAAAAGCAGCTCATCAAGCAAATAATCTAAAATTTATGTACATCCATACTTAGAAAGCAACAGAAAAACTTACCATGTCCATCGCGAAAAGCATTCTCAAGAAACTTTGATGGGAGAACATTGGCTCCTTCACAGACCAATCCATGGAACTCCTGATTTGGTTCTACCTTATGCCACAAGAACCCAATTTCAAGCGAATCAGCATTATGTTTCTATATATGCCTAAGATATAGGCTTATAACGCCCAAAACTGAAACCAACATGTTCAACTAACAATGAAAAGAAATTATGACATGTGAAAGACCAGCCAAAACCAGCATTATTACTTTCGCTCACTTCATACGGGTACCTCATTCTATGAAGTTTTCTTACCAACACTCTATGAAGTAACCTTGTGCTCTGCTTTTCTTGAAACAGATGCCAACAAAGGCAGAGGCAGAAGGGGGCACAAAGCGACCATCAATCCCCCTGAATTCTTTTAACAGAAATGAATAAACTAGAGCCATAGAGATCACCACCCCATACAAAGACGTGTGCATGCATGTATGTTGAAATAAAAGCCACTGTTTTGTGGTAGCAGCAGCCTTCATGTCTACAAGAGGCTGCTATTGCCCTGACAATTTTAACCACACTTAGTGGCATGTAACAGCCACAAGAAACATAGTAACAGTCTTTCAAAGTCAAAGTGGCCTGGGCACCTGACAGATGTTTCACATTTCCCATTACGAGTTATTTTCCTTTTTCCAACTTCAAGAGAAAATTCTTCTCAACAGCTCCACATACTTGCTATATAGATATGAGGTAGTGTACTAGTGACCTTTTGTGCTTCCACTGCCACCTATTTCTTTGATGGAAGTGGAGATTGCATGACACAGATTAAGGCAGGCAGGAAAATGATATGCTAAGGTGCTTGTTGAAGGAAGAAGATAAGGAAGTTTCTGCGGTTTTGACAGAATTTAAGAAAGAGAACTATAGATAAGGCTGATTGAATGGGAACTGACATTAGAGACAAATGCCAATGACAAGACTAAGTGGGTAGAGAGGTGAGAGTATCTCTTATTAGGATTTGGCACATTATTTGCTCTTTCAGTACACACACACACACACACACACACACACATACACGTATAATAAAACATAAATGAAAGAAAAACGTCAAGACCAGGGGCAGACAGAGATGTGGGGGTGTAAAATAAAGTACGTGGGAAGGATAAGTGAAATTTTAGGAGGAAAAAAAAGGTTAATTGGAGAGTGTCTGGAATTATATGTAACATTTATCAAAGAGAATGATTGGTTCCGGAGGGACTGAAAAAACCCTAGAGTTGTGGATTGCATATTTTAGTTAAAATATTTTTACTTTATTTAATTTTAAAAATAGTTCTATATATTTCACGTTCTAGCTTTCTATTCAACGTGCAATTGACAAGTGAACCCCAACACCTGCAACACCACAACTAGTGCTATTACACCCATGATAACCCCAACAATGACAAATGTACTCAAGTATGGCTGCAATCTGAAATGTCTATAGATAAATGTACATTACATACATATATTATATGTAGAGATATATGAATATATGCATATAATTTCTAAATGTGTATGGACACATCAAATTCTTCAGAAAGAATAATAAAAGTTTTATAATAAATAATAATGGAACACAAGAGGCATACAGTGTTGTCAAGGTGTGTGCCTAGGAGTACCTAGGCAGCAAAAACCCCTTAAGAGCCCCTTCACGCTTCTGGCAAGGCCCCTTGGATGAGGTGCAGGCTTTTAGCACCTAAGCACGCTTTTTGCTAAATCAAGAGGCACTAAAAAGGTATGCCCGGTAAATTGTCTCTTGATTTTCTAATTTTTTATTTTTTATTTTAGAAGTCAAAAAAATGACTCACATTTAATCTCCATAAATAAAAAAGGGTAATACAGTCTATCCAAAGTGTTTTCTTAAAAACTTTAGCCACAGACACCAAAATTTAATTAAGGTTATGAAAAAATTTCAGCAAAAACTGCTGCAGTGTTTGACATTCAATATATTAAGAGAGAATTGGGACCACTTTCAACTCTCAGTGTTTCGAGTTCAAACATTGGCTACCTATTTTGAAAAGGTATGTTGTCTTTTATGTTATATATGTTATTATTTACAAGCTTCCTACTCTTTTCTTCTTTTCTGACACTCAACATTCTTTTCTTTCTTTTTCATTTGGGGACCTTCCTTCTCTCTTTTCTCTCTTTTTAGTGTCGTAACAGGGGTGTAGACCTCTGTTTTTCATTTTAGAAACAAAGGATAAGTGCTCTCTTATGAAAGAAAAAAACTGAGCAATCTTTTGAGTGTATTAAATAAACTATATTAACGTCTAGCTTATTATGTATGATTAAACAAATTTTCTTTGATATATATATATATGTACCTTACTTCGCATGGGCGAGCACCTTTTTTGCATCTTGGGCAATATAGGGGTCCTAGCATCTAGAGTGGCCTCGCATCGTTGACAACAATGGTTGCATACAGCCAAAATGCATGAAGCAGAAAGTCAAGCTACATTTGGACCATGGAAAATTGTCCATGAAAAGAAAACATTTTCTACGATAGGAATCTAATTGTGAGTCTTAAACACCACAATAAGTAACATTTCAATCCTATCCACCACCACAACACAAATGCCAGCACAAAAAAATCAAGTTCTTTTTTATATATTCTTTCATACTTTCAATTTTCCAAAATCATCCTTCACTCTTTCAAACCCTCCCTTTTCACAATTTCCCCTCTTTGACTCAAGAATAATTGATCACAAAGGAGCAATAGTGCTGGCTAAATAAACCCAAAAAAGAAAAGAGTCAATTTCATTTTGTTGTCAAGGTCACCAACCACGAATAAATTAAAACTAGAAACACTTTACAAACAATTTCGATGATTTAAAAGTAAATAATGGAGTTCCATGGCGTTGAGACCAAATTGTGTTTCCAATGCTCAATTAATCCGCCGAGTCTCAATTTAACATTCTAAGATTATTCCAAACAAGTAGCATTATATACAAACAAAAGTCCCAAAACCCATACAATCATCTAACTTAGCGAGAAAAAAATAGAAACATTAAAACACTCTAATTAAAATGAATTAGCTTTAGGTAACATACTTGAAACACCAATCTGATACCGTCCCGCGTGTCGACAGCCACAGGCATGCACGAGGAGAAGTAGCCGCTATCAATGATCCGGTGCACGTCTTCCTGTACCTCCCGGACCGTCAATGCTGAGTTGGCTCGGCAAGCTTTCAACGCGGTAAGTGCTTCCATTTCGAGGTCTTTCCGCTCCAACTCCTCCCCATCTTTGTTCCTCACCAGAACCTCACTTATCAGGACCCTCTCCTCGTCGTAACGACTTGCCGTTGTGGACTGTCCCTTCTGCGGAACCTCCAACCCGGCCTGAGTTGACTCGGTTGAACCCATTGGACTCAGCGACAACGAGGCCGCACATAGCAGAGGCGATTTAGCAATGTTGTGGTTTTGAGTTGTCTGAGACAGCGATGTAGAGCACAGTAGGGGACAGCTTCTGATAAGCGAGTGAATTCCGAACTCTGACAGGGTTGACTCAGTCGATCGAGTCGGGGGACCTTTTACATAATTGAAACGACTCCTGAACGAGTCAATGAGTTGGAAGGCCGAGTGACGAGTTCTGGCGAGCTGAGAGGCTAGGGTTTGTGAGAGAGAAGGGTTGGAAGAAGGGAGAGGGATTTTGAGAGAAGAGGAGGTGAAGGAAACGCCGTGGTTTTGACGCATTGCGGATGCAAAAACTGGAGATTGAGAAATGAGATTCAGTTTGATTCCAAAAGACTATGAAAGAAATGGCTAACTGGGTATAATTTGGGGGGTTTGAAATGTAAGCAGGATGCGTGTTACTGTTTTAGAAGGGAAACTGAAGAACGTGCGCCCTACTAACCCAATTCTTATCTGTTATTGCTGGGGTAGCGAGGTTCATGAACAGAAACTGATAACTAGGGTTGAGAAAAAAAAGACGACCACAATACATTAAATTTTTTGGAATAGTGTTTTATGTTTTTTATTTGAATAAATTACTTTCATGATTCATAAATTTTGAAGTGTGTATCGTTACTGACTTTTTTTTTTTTTTAATTATATTACGAGGATAAAATTTTAATGTAAATAAAAAAAATTTTAATTCTAAATTAAATTTTTGATATTTTTTCGAGTACTTGAATTTATATTTTAAAAAGTGATATATTAATTTTTATTTTTTTTAATGATTGTAACAAAACAATCATCTCATCAATTAAATTATTAATACAAACGTTAAAATGAATGACAGAGAAATTATCATTCAAGTAAAAAATAAAATTATAAAGAGTAATGATGATAAAAATTCTTACTTATTACAATTATGATAATAAGTATTTATTAAAAAATATTAGTAATTTTGTTAATTATAAAAAAATTAATTTTTATTTCCAATTTTGTTAAGTAAATATTTTTTGTATTCAGTTTTAGGATTAAAAAATTTTATATTTTGAAAATGAAAGTTACTTTTTAAAAAAGATTATTTAAAAAAACAACATAATAAAAGCATGAATAAAGATTAATAAAAATAAAATATATACAAAAAAATTTTGCTTGTTTAAAACTTGTTATAATTTTCAACATAAACATAAAAGTTAGAATGATGATAAAAGGATAAGTGGATAGAAAGAATAGAATGAAAATTCCAACAATTCAAAAGATTATAATCCAATTTTAAATTTAGTATAATTATTGTTTGTTTTTTAATACTTAACTTGATTAGAATAAATATATATATAGCATAAAATATTAATCTCTGAATAACTTAAGAAGATAATAAAAATATAAATTATTTTTCTTTAGTTTTAATTTTCTAAATTTTATATAATTTGTAAATAATAATTTTTATTTGGTAATTAAATTCAATTTTACAAGTGCACTATATATCACCATAAAATATTTCATTATATATTTACCCTTTATTTTACAATATGTAAGTGAATTGTCTTAAAAGTCAATTTTTTTAAAAAAAATCAAGTTTTGAAATATTAGTATAAATTTTTTAATGAAACATTATAACTTTCACACTATCACTTCTTAACAATAAAAAGATAAATTTAATTATTTGATTTGCAGCTAGAGATGTCCACGAAGTAAAACAAATCTAAATGATGCTTCTAAAATTTTGCTTAAAGTCCAACTTAATACACCCCTTGCAAATTCAAATAGCCCATTTTGCCTTTAAAACTTTAAAATATTAAAAAAAATTTATATTAATATTGTAATATTTTTAAATATATTTAACAACATAAATTAAATAAAAAATATTTTATTAATAAAATAATAATTTGAACTGGATCGAGTTTAGGCCTTAAAAATCATATGTAAGACTTAATTCAAGTTGAAGTCGACTTATGGATTTAGCTAAGAGCTTAATTTATAGACATATCTAATTGTAACTTAATAAATCTTAACTTGAAAAATACAAAGATATCAATTAATTTAAAAGTTAGCATTATGAAAATAACAAAAAAGATACATAAAAATTAAGAATTAATATCTTTAAAAATAAATTAAGAAAATAAATTTTATCAAACTTTTACTTTCTTTATAATTATTAATTTATCTCTTAATCATAAAACTTATATTTTAATCAATCCATGATCCTACTTTGTAATATTATGTTTTATCTTTTGTCTTTTAGGAGCACATGAAAGAAATCATCTCATTTATAGTTAGCATTTAACACATTTAATGTATGCATTAATAGCTTAGCTAATGGAATGATCGTTCCGTTACAATGATAGAAATATAAGAATCAATATGTCACTTTTTAAAGTTTGTGACCAAATCGATATATACTTTAAAATTTAGAAATCATTAAAGTAGTTTACCATTTTTTTATTATATTATTTTTTTAAAATATATCATAATAAAATACATTTTAATCTTTTAATTTTTTTCATTATTAAAATTGATATAGCATATAAATTTAAAAGAAAAAAAATGTAGTAGATAATTGTAGGATTTTCTGATTTTTCTTTTTGCAATTGGTTAAATTTGTTATATTATGAATTAATATTACATGTTGCTACTTTTAATTTTATTTAATTTTTAATAAAAATAATGAGATTTAAATAATTAAAGTTTTTGTTAATGAAAAAGTAAATAGCTTCTGTAGTCACTTATTATCAACTTGTAACATTTTGATTACTTATGAAAATAATTGCCTATTTTGGTTTTAAATATTAATCATTGTCATGTATTTGACATATAATTAGAGGTGTCTAATGGGCTAGGTAAATTGTGAAATAGCATGATCTAAGCTATGTTTGACATGATCTATTATTATAGTCACAATCATGTTAAGCACAACTCATATTATTGTGTTGTGCTTGGCTAGGAATTTTGGATTATTGAACTAGCATGGCACAACCAAACAAGGGCCAATATTAGCACAAGACGTACGTATTAGTTTGAAAATTAATAACTAGATTTGAAAATTAATAAAAACTTTATTTGAAATGTAAATAAAATAAAGTTATTTTAGGTATAATAGTTATTTCATGTTTTAAAAATTTTATTCTTTTACTTTCCTTTCCTTGTTTTCTCAATTTGTGATAATTAAAAATGAGGGAAAACAAAGAGGGTTAACCACCATTCTTTTTCTTTATCTTATTTTATGTGAAATTCAAATAAAAAAAAGTTTTAAATATTTTCTTTTCTTGTCCTTCCTTTAATCCAATCCAAATATAAGCTTAAGCTTACCCATCCTATTTTTTTTTTAGGTTAGATATAAAATTGGCTCCCGTATTATACAATTTTTTTCAATTTAATAGTTGCAGATTAAAAATTCACAATTAGGTACTTGAACTTAATTTCATCAAGTACTTTAGCCTTTTGCACTAACATCATTAGTTATATAACTAGTACTACCAAAACATCTTATAAACTCATGATACATGACAAAAATCTAGTCATCAATACATCTTAGCATAAAAAATAAAATAAAAAAAAATGAGAAAGATTACGAAGGGAAATGGGGAATAAAGGAAGGGATTACAAGAAGAAGGAAGGGTAGGGTAAACTCGTGATACATGACAAAAATATCTAGTCATCAATACATCATCTATTTATCGCATTAGCTTGAAAAAATAAAATTAAATTAAAAAAAAAGAAAGAATTAATGAGAGAAATGAGGAATAAGGGAAATGATTAAAGGAAAAAAGGAAATTTAGGGTGAAGGTGGGGTGAAGTGATAGATGAATTTTGAAAACTGGTTAACTTAGGGCGAACTGGGCTGATTTGCTTTAGACTAGGCAATTTGACATTGGTTTGGATAATTTGACCATCATCATCACTAGGTCGATAATTTTCGATGTCAATTTCCTTTTTCCTTATTTTACCCTCTTTCCCTCTTTCTTCTCCTTTTTTTTCCTTTTATATCCTTGATTCTTTCCATTGTTTTTTTGTTTTTGTTAATTTTTGAATTTTAAAAATAGATTTTAAATTAAAAAATTTAAATTTTAAAATTTTTAATTACGATATTTGGGTATTTTTAAAATTTTAAAATTTTATATATTTTTAAAAATTTTAACCTTTTATTTTGATTTTTTGAAAATTTATTTTTATTATTTTTTTAATTTTTTTAAATATATTTTCTTTTTATGCTAACATAACGACAATGACAAGGATCTTTTGCCACCTAGCATAATTTATTAGGTATCCATGTTATGTTAGCAAAATAATTAATGGTATCAAGCAAAAGTACCAAAATTTTTGAAAAAATGAAAATTTGAGTACCTAATTGCGAATGTTAATTCTTTAGGTACCAAATTGACAAAAGTTATATACTATAGAGACGAAATATGTATTTAATCTTTTCTTTACATCATGCATCACCATCTGTTGTTAGTAACAAAATAAACCTAACAATTTTAGATACGACATGATGATACAATAAAAATGATATGTAATAAACCGTGTACGTGTTTTGTATAATCATGTTTCATATCTTAATCGTGTCGACACGTTTAAGATATGATGTTATACATGTCATGTTTTTAATTTTACACATGTTACGTGTTAAGACATGACTAATTAATTAATCTTATTTTAATTATGTTATCGTGTCAACACGTATAAGTGATACTCTTATGACATGTGTAAATGGCATCTAATTAACCCATGTATTAAACAAAAACTATATCATTTTGACTAAAATGGTAAAATCTTAATATGTAAGACACTTTTGTCTTTTCATTTCATTCTAAAAAATCTAATTTCCCTTGATAATTTGCTATTGTCACAACTGCTTCTAATCATTTTTATTCTTATCTTTTTCACTCTTTGTCTCAGTCTCTCTTCTATTTCTTCATCTATGAAAATCTAAAGCAAATGCTAAATCTTTAATAGTAATAGATATGGGTTGCACTTTTAATAATTGAGTATCAATTGTTTGCTATTTGTCCATTCTCTTTTGTATACATAGTCTCCAGGTTAGTCTTTGTTTTTTTTAAAAAAAAAACAATTTTGCTTAATTTTCTTTTTCACCTTAATCTTCCAAAATGAATAAGTTTTTTTTTAATCTTTGAATAATATATTTTCAAGTCAATTTTAATTCATTTTGGTCTTTTACATTGTATAGACCAAAGCTTAAGTTTGTATTTAAGTTGGTTTATCCCATTTCAAAAAGATAGTGGCTTTAAATCCTAAGGTATTTCAAGTCAATGGGTATGTGTCTTATTACTCACTTTATTGATTAAAAATAGTTTTTGCAAAAAAGAACTTTGAAATTTTCCTTTATTCCACCTTCACACAATGGTGTTGCATTGAGTGAAAAGATAAATACATTGCTTGTGGAATATGGAATTAAAAATAAAATATTTTATATGACATTAGATAATGCTTTTACCAATGATACATTTGTTGATTTTTTAAAAATGCAACTGAGTGTAAATAAAACACTTGTAGAATAAGGTTGATTTTTTCATTTAAGATTTTATGCTCATATTTTTAATATGATAATGCAAGATGATTTGAAAAAAGTTACAAAAGCTGTCAAAAAAATGAGGGAAAGTAATATATATGTGAAAGGATCTCAAGTGAGAAAACAAAAATTATTAGTGTTAACCTAATGAGCTTAAATGCAAAAAAAGGCTAAGACAAGATGTTCCAACTAAATGGAACTTCACATTTCTCATGCTTCGAAATGCTTTTTACTTTCATATAGCTTTTACTCACTTAGAAATTAGCGATTCGAATTATAAGATTTGTCCATCTAGAGATGAGTGGGATGAAAGTGATAAATTTTGCAAGTTCTTATATGTTTTCTATGATATTACTTATGTGTTTTTTGAAATAAAGTATCCCATAGCCAACTTGTACTTTCCTTTAGTTTTCATGGCATGTTTGACCTTGAACAAACACTTGAATGATGATGATGTATATGTGAAAAACTTGGCAACTCAAATGCTTGTTAAGTTTGATAAGTATTAGTATAAATTTAGCTTGATTTTAGCTATAGCTGTGATATTGAATCTTCATTATAAGCATCAATTTGTTGATTAAAGCTAAAAAAGCTCAATGTGAATGATTTAATGGAGTTTAAAAACATTAGAGATAGTTTGTTTTCTCTTTATCACGAATATGCTATTAAAACTTCTATTTGTAGTTTATCCTCTAACATTTTTAACAATCAAACTTTTGATGATGGATCTAGTAGCATAAGTGCAAGTTATGTTTTCTAGGTAATTTAATTTTAATATCTTTTATATTGTTTTATTTTAATTTTTTTTTATTTTAAAATTTTAATACTTTTTCTTAATTAAAGATTCGATGCTTATGATATTAAGTTTGGTAATACTATATAAAAATTTTAACTAGAACTTTTTTAGAAGAATAAAAGGTTGATAAGAAACATGAATTAAATATTTTACAATTTTGGAAGACAAACCAGTTTTAGTATCTTGATTTTACTTTCATGGCATAAGATATCTCAAGCATTCTTGTATCCATAATGGCATCTGAATCTACTTTTAATATTGGTGGTAATATTCTTAACCAATATCATAATTCACTTAAGCTAGATACTATGAAGGGCATTATTTGTTGCACGGATTGGCTTTTTGAAAAAATTAGTAATGATATTTATTATTGAATTTTTAGTTTTCTTTATGTCATTACTAGCACTAACATAACTGTGAGTATAATTTTATCATGTAGATGGTGTAGTGTTGAAGTTAAATAAAATTACACAAGATATTATTAAGATGGATATTAGTAAAGAAGATTTATCATTAGTATTTTGTTCTAACTTTGTCCAATGAATCATGAATGAAAGTTTAGTCACGCAAAAACTAATTTCCTTCAATCCTTTCAAATTTTCTTTAGATTTTTTATTTTTACTCAATTTGATTAATATATGTTTTTACTTTATAAATAGGTGACAATTGACAGTACATGGGAGAGAGAATGAAAATGTTGATATAAGTGGCAATTGTATGCTAATATGTGAATGTGACTTTTATAGTTTTATTGTTATTTTATTTTTGTCTGATGATATGTAGATTGGTTAGTGGTTATTGGTTGTGGTTATGGGCTTATGGCTTATATGGTTGTGGTAGTTGTTGTGGTTATGGACTTATGGTTATGGTTGTGATTACTTATTAGTTGTTATGGTTATGGAAATTGTTTTTGTTAGAACTATTATATTTATGTTATATTTATGATCTTTTTGTCTTGTAAAACATATAATTAAAGTGTTAATTATGTTTAGCGTTTTAGTATTTTTATTATCTTATCATTTTGGTTTACTATTGAATTGTTGATTAGATATTTTAGTGTTAATTGTGTTTAATTGCGTTAATGTCTCATGTTGTGTTATTCATTCCTAAAATGAGTAAAAACGTGTTAATTGTATCATGTCACATGTAACATATATAATAAATGTATCGTGTTGTATTTAGATTATTTGTGTTTGTGTCAAAGTTAGTCGTATTGTATTGAAAATCATATCTAACACAAAATCTTGCACAATGACACGAATTGCTAAGTCTAATAAAAAGCATTTCAAAGTTCAAATTTCACAGCAAAGAAAAAGCATTTCAAAGCCCAATACCAAGTCAACATGTTGCTTTAAGTAAAGGTTTTCTTTTTGGGTAAATTCCATCTAAGTTCTTTAGATTTAGCCAAAATTCAAGCTAAGTTCATTAGTTCAACAAATGGACACTTCACCCCCAAGATGGTTTACATCATTATCCAAATTTGATAGTTACAAAATTACCTAAATGTGAAGCTAAAAAATTACAAAGAAAAAATAAAATATGATTAAAAAATGAGGAATTTTCAAACACAACAAAAAAGTTCATTAAAGACAAAAAGGAAAATTTGAGAATCAATTTAGGGAGAATTTTTTTCTCAATAAAGGTTTCAAAAAAAGAAACAATAGGAGTGATGATTTCATTATTTTTTGTATTTTTTTTCAAGAAAAGAAATAGAATGAAGGAAAATAGCTTTTTTTTAAGAAAGAAAATAATTAATTTTTATTTTATTTCAACAATGCAAAAATTTTTTTATCTTTAAAAAATATTTTTGAATTTTTTATAATGCAACCTTTTTAAAAAAATTAAAAATACAAAATTTAGAAAAACACAGGAAAACTTTTATTAAATTTAACAACACTATAAAAAAATTCAATTGAAATATTGAAAATTTTTTTTAATTTTAACTTTTTTCTTTTTTTAGAAAAAAAACTAAAAGAAAAACTTATCTTGATCTTTATATTTTGCAAAAAATGAAATAAATGAAAATAACAAATTCATAAATTTTTTTTGTTGTTAAAAATATTAAATCTTTTTTTTCAAATTGAGTGTTTCAATTTCTTTTTCATTTAAGAACATAATAATCTATTTAACATCTTATTAATAGATTTTTTTAGGGGAATTATATTTACACCTATTTTCTACTTTATACACCACATTATTAAATATACTTTAAATTCAAAATTAAATTTTCTATTTCTACTAAATACACCTTACCCCTTAATTTTTATTTTCCCTTTCTACCCATTCATTCATTCATTATCTCTTTTTCCCTTTTCACATTTCAATAAAAAAAAAAAACCCTAAATCTATCAAACTAACCCTAAATCACTTATGCTTTTGAGTTTTCCACTTATTAAAACTAAGATTTCTAGCTTGTTTTGATTGATTTGGTTGAAATGCATGTGAGATAGTTTAGAGTTTTAATAGGATTTAGGTGAAATTAAGTTTCTTGAAAATGAATTTTCGAGAAGTCTTAAGTCTTTCTATAGAAAACAAGAAAATGGATCTTAAGGCTTTTCAAAAATGGATTCAACAAGACTATTTTCAAGAAGTCTTAAAATCTTTTTTTTTTTATTTTTTGTGTAAAGAGGATCGATCCCTTGTGCAAGGAGGATCCCCTATGTACAAATGCAATAAAAAATGTCATCTCAGTGCAAGTGACACCAATAATTTCAAGTAGTGGCTACGATATTTATTCAATTTATAAGTGCAATCCACAATCAGAATTGATGTGAAGGTTTGCAATAACTCTACACCAATAGAATGAGCCCAGAACAAGTCTTTCACACAGTTGCTTAACTCATCAATCCTATGCCACTCTAAGTATTTACAATTAGTTAACTTTTTCATCAGTTGTTGCAATTGTGATTTGTCAACTTTCTTAACATATTTTTATTTTTTATATTCATTGTATATTGTCTTTATAGTATTGATATTCTTCTTATCATGTTATTTTATGATCAACAATATGTTTTTGGGTCTGACCATACTATTTGACATATCAATAGTTAATATCTTTTATTTTTCAGTTAATCGACCCACATATAAATGTCTCTCTAATTGTTATGCTGATAGATGATTGTGAATTTCACATACTATTTTCATTATGAATTCATCATCCATTGCCAACTTAATCTTATGTAACTCAAACGAACAATCACATTTTTTCATTCTTATTCTCTTATGTTTCGTTTCTTCTAAAGTGCCCTTATTCTTTAACTTTCTGTTTTTTTCACTTCATTCATATGTCAATTGTATTCTAAATTTCCTTGAGCCTCCCACCTTAAAGTTTTTTTTTTTTTATCACAATCATGAAACTTTGATATTTTCCAACACTTCAAGCCTATGAAATCAAATCTTCTCTACTACAAAACATCTGCACTTCATTTTTAACTTATTACATCTATACAAACTAATATTATATGTTTCTAGGCCTTCTAATAACACAAAATCTTAAAAACATAATCTTATCTATTCCATAGTAAATAAATCTATATAATCATATCTAGCATCTAAATTGTCTAATGATTAATCCACTCAATTAGTGTAGTTTTCAAATTGATTTACTTGTCACAATATATTAAAAAAATTATTGAAAGAAATATAAAGATTGTAAAAAATTATAATGTATTTTCGAAAATGAATTTTTAAGAATACAATGTCCATTTTTTAGAATTACATTGTATTCTCGAAAATCCATTTTTGAAAATGAAATGTAACAAATTTTTAGAATGGATTTCCAAAATTTTTTCTATATTCTCAAAAATGGATTTTCGAAGACAAAAAAAATCAAACTTGATCAGGTGAGATTTCATTACCTTATTGAGCTCTTCTCCTTCATTGTTGTTTTTCATTTCTGAATCTATTCTTATGTGGTTTGTAGGATTTAACAAAGGTTTCAAAATTTTGGTTTTAGTTTTAAAGATTAAGAGTTTAGTGTATGAGAAAAAGGGATTAAAAAGGGAAAAAAAAAGAAAAAAAAGTTGCATGGGGTGTATGAGAGTTTGATGGTATTTTTGTAATTTATTAAAGGCTAAATTTGGCATTTGGTATTTGGGTATTTTTAGAAGAAAATTTATGAGGTGTATATAAAACATTTTGTAGTGTATTTAAAACACCCCATTTTTTTTAACATTGAGGTAACGGAAGAACTAATTTGTCCAATCAAATTGATAACTTTAGGGCTAGATGCACATTTTTGAAACTAATGCACTTAAGTTGAATTTTGGTTAAACTTAAATGACTTGATGGAAATTATGCTTTCTTTTTTACTAGTTTACCAAATTCTCATGCCTTTTCTTCTAGTTTAATTTAGTTCTCTCTTCTAGATGAAAAATTCTAACCTTTTGTGGTATTTCTTCATTGTTTATTGAACATTAACAAAGGTAATCCTTTCGTGAAATCTTCTTCTTCAATACAGTAATTAAAACTATATGTTCTGATTTCTTAGCCTTCATATTATTATTGTGGTGATTGTTAAATAGTGCAAGAAAAGTTTAAAAGTTTCTTTTTCTGGATCTTATTGAGAATTTTAATTGATTTTATAAGTCTTTGCTGAATTTTGGTAGTGATTAGATATAAGATTTTAAAGCTTTAAAGGATTTTGGGGATACTGACATGATAGTTGCTCATAAATTTGTTAGTGGATTCAATTATTTTCTTAGTTTTTTAGTCAATTTTTTGTTTGGTAAGTAAGAAGTAGAAGAAGCTGCAAAAATTTTAAAAATTAATGGGCTCTTTCTAGTTGTTATGTGTCTATCAGTGGAGATAAAAACTTGGTTTGATTAGCAATTACTAGTTGAATCAAGGTCAGTGAAGTTAGGTTTCTCGTTTATTGAATATTCATGTACTCGATAAAACAGTAACTTTTAAGTTAGTTTTCTTGTGTTTTTCCTGCAAAAAAACAACATATCAAAGGGCTTAGATTATTTGAGTTTAGGAGGTGAGTTTTTATCAGGTTTTAATGGAGGTTTGTTTGACCTTAACTCATCCATTTATAGACAGTAACAGCCCCAGTTGGGTTAACTTTCCATGAAGCCATACAATTATATGGTCTTGATGACTAGCCTTGAAATGAGAACTGTTCAATTAGATCAATGGAGACAAAATGCTCTAACCCTGTCATGAATGCGTTTAATTGGCCACTTGAATAATGCATTTACACGGTTTGAAATTGTATTATTTGTTGATTATTTTATTGAAAATTTGTCGTATTTGTTATGTAGTGAAGGACATTAAAGTAAAAATGGAAAAATAATGAAATGGACGAGTAATGTGGTTAGCTTTATAATAACTATGATTGCTTGTGTGGGTGAAAATGGTATTGAATGTGTAAAAGGGCTTAATAGAAGGTTTGTGATTTTGCAAAAGAAAGGCAAATGGAAAACAGTGTCAAAGATAATGATTAGTAAAAGTTGTCATGTTTTGTCTCAACAATGTGAAGATAAATTTAATGATTTGAACAAGAGATATAAGAATTGAAAGTATTCTAAGAAAAAGAACTACTTGTAAAATGGTTGAAAACCCTTCTTTAACGGACTATATTCTTCACTTCTTCACTAAAGAAAAAGATGATGTAAAGAAAATATTAAGCTATAAACATTTATTTTATCAAGAAGTGTATGCTTACCGTAATGGACAAAAGATACCCAACTACCAAGATCTTGATCTTTAGGATTTTTTATACTTTTTGAAACATGCTTGAAAGACAATAATAGGTTAGATGAGGAAGAAGTTGAGGAAAATGATGACATTGAGGATGCTGCTGAAATGAACAATGAAGATGACAATAATGCTATTTGTGAAGACAAAAGGATTGATCACCTTAACAATATGAAGGAAAAAAATGCATAAAAGGGCCATTTCTAGTCACAATTTGCTAGGTAGGATAGTTTCAAGGTGAAGATGGCTAGAATATTTAAAGATTTGACGAGGTCATCATCAGAGTGAAAGAAGTGGATTAAAAGATAGATGTTGCAACTTCATAAGGATAGAGTGAACATGGAGGCATAAGCTTTTGAGCTTGAAAACAATGTTTTAAATGGCTAAGGTGTTGTAACAAAAAAGATTGAGAACTAGAAAGGTTAAGGTTGGAGAATGTCATAACATTTAGATTTAAGATTAGACACAAAAAATATGAAATCATCACTAATCTTTTTTTTATCTTGGTGTGATTGACCGCTTATGTGAATCTATCATTTTTAAGGTTGTCCTAAGCCTAAACTAAGGATCCCTAAAAAGAATAAATTTTGATCTACATTAACAAAACTAAAATTCAAGTATCGATTACATGTAGGGAATGTTTTATCGCCCAATTACACCCAAAATTGTTTCTATATTAATTATGTTATTTTCCTAAGCCTTTATCAAAGATGGTTTTATATCATGCAAACAAATCAATTCCGATCCCTTTTATTTATTTACAAAATATGGTCATATAAAAATCTATAAAAAATATGCAATCATGCAAATATAAAAATATCATACCAATATATAAATCATACCAAAAATCATGTTAAGATATCATGTAATAGATAAAATTCATACCAAAATTATCATGCAATATCATGCACTAATATAAAATATCATGCAAGAAGTGCAAATATCAACATCATACAATAATAAAATATCATGCGATTAATAAATAATCATGCAACTAATAATTAATTATACAATATTAAATCATGCAAAACAAAATCATACAAATAAATTATTAATCATGCAAATATAATATTAGTCATGCAAATTCATGCAAATAATAAAACTCATCCAAAATATATATTAAAACATTAATTAAATTCATGCAAAAATAAATACTGTGCAAAAAAAAAAAACTAAATAAAAACATCATGAATAATCTTACCAATTTTTTTCTTTTTCATTTCTTCATTCTTTAATTTAATCTCACAATTAAAAGAAATCAAAAACAAAAAATAAAAAAAAATAAAACCTGTACTAAATAACAGTTCCAATCGTGTTTAATGGCATATTGATTGTTGGGTTTAGTTACTACCACTAGTTTCTAAAACACTGTCATTTGAAGCCTTGAATATAACCTAAAAAATCAACTAATTTTCTTCATTCTCCATCATTTTCTTCTCTCTCCACAATGCTTGATCATCTCCATTCTCTCTAAGATTGAAGAACACCATAAAACAAAAATCTTGTTTCCGTTGAAGCCTACCATAGCCTTTACCGATCACTACCATATTAACACTGGATAATCCAAAAACCATTTTGCGAAATCTCCTCTTTGCCTCTTTTTTTTCTAGTTCCTCTTCAAATTTTTGTCAAAAACCTAAAACTCAAGAACAATAGTGACTTAACCTAAAAAATCAGTATCTGATACCACCAAGCCATTGGTTGTTTGTCACCTCTATCTTATTTTTTCTTATCTATTTTAAATAAAAAAAACTCCCAAAAAGACTCAAATCGAAATGCACAAAATAGCCTGGTGACAACTTGTAATTTTTACATTTTGCTTGCGGTGATTATTGTATTGAGTTATGAGTTGTGTTTGTTGGGTTCGGGTACTACATTTGCTGTGATTACTTGATTTTTTGACTTTGGGTTTAATTTTTGGTTGAATTTTCTATATGTTTGGGCTGTTATTTCTAGGAATTAATTTTAGGTTTATTGGGAATTGAAGGTACTTTTTGGGTTAATTTTGGTTATAGGTTTCTTGATTTGGGTATTACTTTGTTGGCTGTTTCTTTTAGGCTTAAATTTTGGATTTTTGTTTTGCCTCTTCTGTTTATTTGGTTGGTGTGTTAAATTTTTGATGGGTCTAAGGCTGTTTTGAATTGCCCTATTTTGCTTGATTATTGAATTTCACTCTACTTAGGATAGCTTTGACTAGGCTTGCTTTGTGATTGTTGAAAACTATTTTTATGCTAAATGATTTTGCTGCTTAATTGCTCCTTGTGTTATGCCAATTGCTTGTTGTTTTCTGCTATGATCAAATTGGGGCTTTTTTAGGGATTGAACCCTTTTCTATTTGAAAATATTCAAGTTATACCGAATCTAGGAAATTTTTTTTAAGATTTGATTTTCTTTAATTTTTCCTTTTTATAGATGAATTGCAGCCCAAGTTTTTCATAATCAGCATTTAATCAATAAATTCAAAATTTGTTATTAAATCTATGATCGAATCAAATCCAAGGTTAATTTGCCAAAACAAATCACATTTTTTTTTTCGTTTTCTAACTTTCCTTTTTTTTCTTAAACAATTGACTTTGACTTAAAAATAAAAATAAAATCAAAATCAAAATCAAAATTAAAATCAAAATTACAATTAAAATTAAAATTAAAATTTTTGGGTTTTTAGTCATTGGGCCCAAAATTCACTTTTGTATTAAGGCTCAATTGCTTAATCATATCAAAATTCGAAACCCAATGAATTTCAAAAAAATTTTTGGACAAAATAGAGAGTCTATAACTATCCCTCTTTGTATATTTTTTATGAGGCAAAAATTGTATAAGGAAAAAAGACATCCATTTTGTTAAAGGCAAAAATTGTATAAAGAAAAAAGACCTCCATTTTGTTGAAATGTAGAAAAAATTTGAAAAAACAAAATTGCAAAAGCTTCCCCACAACAAAGGCTTGAAAATTTTTGAAAAAAAAAAAAAAAAAACTCCTCCATGGAGGCTTTAACTTTTAAAAAATAAAATACTCATTCACTGAGACTCTGACTATTGAAAATAAAGTACTTATCTACCGAGACTTCAACTTTTGAAAAATAAAATACTTCTCTATCAAGCTTTTAACTTTCTACTGGGGCTTTAACTTTTGAAAAATAAAGTACTCCTCCACCGAGGTTTTAACTTTCTACTGGGGCTTTAACTTTTGAAAAATAAAGTACTCCCCCACCAAGGATTCAACTTTTGAAAAATAAAGTACTCCCCCACCAAAACTCTAAACTTTTGAAAAATAAAGTGTTTTTTATCGAGACTCCAACTTTTAAAAAATAAAATACTTTTCCACTGAGGTTTCAACTTTTGAAAAATAAAGTACTCCTTTACTGAGGCTTCAACTTTTAAAAAATAAAATGGATATATGATATTTTCAAGGTCATGCCTTAAGGTTTTATATATTTTCAAGATCATGCCTTAAGGTCTTATAAATTATTCTTACCTTTGAAATGCTCATTCTTAACAAAGGTATTGAAACTTTAAAAATTCTTACCTTGAAGTGATTTTTTTCATTTCAACTAGATCATTGATGTCTTTTCTCAAAATCATCTCAACATCTACTTTCTCCAAACATATGTAATGATTGCATGCAATGTATGAAAAGATTTTCCAAAATTCTAATTTCAGTTTCAAACTTCAAACTTTGATTGTTCTTATTCTTCAATCATGCACAATGAATGCAATGTTTTTAATGGATGCAATGAATGTTATACATGAAATGCAAAAGCCAATGTCATGTACCTTTAATTGTGGTAAATGGTTTTTAAGACTTTTCTTCATGTTTTTTCCCCTTTTCACCTTTCCATCATGTTTTTCTTAAGCTTTTTTAGAACTAGCTGGCAAATGTATGTATCGATTTGTGACCCAAAATTTCCTATCACTAATTTCACCATTTGATCTTAACATTTGAAATTTTTTTTCATTTATAAACCACAAGGATCAACATCCTTTTAAACTTTTTTCATTTTCGATTTGCCCTTGTCATTTTTAACTTTTTCAAAAAAATGCAAAATCTTTCATATCAATCGTTTATTCATTCATCATCATCCCAATTCGATGAAAAGTGCAATCCATAACATTTCCTTAATTCATCGTGGGAAGAAAAAAAATAAATGATGAAGAATCTCATAGGAACCTTATTAAAGTTATTTTCTTAAGTTTTCATTTTTACTTAAATCCCCCTTTTAAGTTTTTAGTTTAAATCTTCATTTTTCTTCCCTTTTATTTTTTATTATTTTTTCACTTTTTTTTGCTTCTTTTCCATATATTTTTCATTTTATTTGCTTTCCTCTTAATCAATCAATAACATTTCGATCAAAATTTCAAACAATCTTAGTTCAATTCATGATTCTCCAATTCAAGTATTTCTATTTGATCAAAATAGACTTTTAAAAAAGTAATGTAAGCTAAAATGGGGGTTATGAAAAAAATTGATAAAATAGGCCTAAAATGTATTTGAAGGTTTACAAACCAAATGATCATTTCTCATTGTATGGAACACATTGGCCTTTTGCTCCATTCTTCATCAATTATCTCTTGTTCTTTTCTTTTCCTTTATTTTCTTCACACATTTTTCCTTTTGATTTTTGATTTTGCATTTTTCATTATTTTTCAAGAAAGATCTAAATACAAAAGAGTTTTGCTCATAAAGTCATTAGAGCTTTTACTTTTCTTTTTTGTAAACAATCATTTTTCAAACATTGCCTCCTAATGTGGAGGGTGATCCTTAGTTAGGATTCTTTGAAAGAATTTTCAATAAGCTCAAATGGGGTAGCAAATGAATAATTTTACTCATTGTGGGAAAGGTGGATAAAGGATGGCCATGTCTCATTTTAAACATGAATGCTTTCAATGAATAACATTTATTGGCTAAGAGCAAACTTATGAATAGACTATCATAAAAATCATATACTGCATTACTTTCATGAGTGAAATTCATTGTCAGATTTGATTCATTTCATATAATTTATCTTCTTTTGCTT
Organism: Durio zibethinus; assembly: GCF_047325235.1. NCBI lineage: Eukaryota > Viridiplantae > Streptophyta > Magnoliopsida > Malvales > Malvaceae > Durio > Durio zibethinus. Next base: position 6,428,229 of record NC_143174.1, on the reverse strand, counting down.
TAGTAATCCCAATAGATTAAAAGTATTAACTTATCATTCTTACCAACATGAATGATGCTTTCAAAATTGAATATTGAATTATTGTAATGATTGTCTAAATATTCATTATTTAGAACATGAGAGTGGGTGAAATATAAAAGACATATATAAAGGCAATAGAATAAAAGAGGAAATGTAATAAAAATGTATTTGTCATTTTATTGAAACAATGAAAGATAAATAAAAGACTAACATAAAAGACTCTCAAATGTTCATGAAATTTATTGTCTAAAGTTCCTAAAGTGACAAGTATTGATAAAAACTTTCTTAAAATTATGTCCTAGTGTGGTCGGATAAAGGGTCTTTAATAATGTCCAACCCATTTAGCTTATCGAAACTTGCCACTTCTATATTAATCAAACTTTGCACCTTATGCTTGAAATCAAGACAACTTCTTATAGATTGGCCAACATTACCATAATGATAATCACATGCGGCTTAGCATCATACCATCTAGGATAAAATAACTTTAGAAGCTCCAGCTAAATAGGTGTTACCAGATGATTTTTAACAAGCTTTGAGAATACCTTAATGTATGATATGGGGATAGGATCAATAAAAACTTTTATAGATTTTCATTATTTCATAAGTTCTATAGTCAAGGTGATTTTTAACAAGCTTTGAGAATACCTCAATGTATAACATGGGGATAGGATTGATAAAAGCTTTTACAAATTTCCATTATTTCATAACTTCTTATAGAATAGCCCACATTACCATTATGATAATTACATGTGGTATTGGCATCATACCATCTGGGATAAAGTGGCTTTAGAAGCTCTAGCTAAACAGGTGTTACCAAGTGATTTTTAATAAGCTTTGAGAATACCTCAATGTATGACATAAGGATAAGATCAATAAAAGTTTTTATAGATTTGCATTATTTCATAAGTTCTATAATCTAGGTGCCATTATCGATGAAATCTTTGATCTTCTCCTTTAGTTACCTATATCTTTTAGTTAAGTCTAATTGCTCCTATATGTTAATCACATCTACCATTCAAATCATAGTTCATTACTAATTGATTTGGAGTTGTTTTCAAAGGTTTAGGAGTGAGGAACTGGCGCTTTATTAATAAAGGCAAAGAGTCAGGAATTGGAATTAGAATTTTTGTTTGATTATTCTTTAATTTTTTTTTATTGCTTACTAGTTAGGTAAAAAATTGAAGGGCAATTATTTTGGAGATAGGTATTTGCAAAAAAGCCTAACTGCTTTGTAAGTCGATAAGGATAAGGATTTTGAAAAAGGTTGTTTATAGAAGGGTAGTAAGGTGAGTACATTGGATAAGGTTGATATGGGATGAAGCCTCCAGTAAATGGCATTTAATGTTAGACCTTTTCAGATGCTTGTGTTGAATGTAGGCCAAAAAAAAAAAAAAACCCTAATGGATCAGTTTCATTTTGGATCACCATCTCTTCTACCATTTTTTTCCCTTGTTCATGTTTTTCAACAACTCAGCAATAGTCTCTAATTGTCAATTCAATTCTTCTTGTGCCTTTTTCACCTTTTGAATGCAAAGAGCTAGTTTTTCTTCCATGATCCTTATTTGGTATCTAGTGTTGTAGAATCTTAAACAGTTTAAAGATTAAGCTATCCTTGAACCATGATTTATCATAATTATGGTGCATATTTAAAAAAACGTTTATGAAACCATCATATCTTTAAACTACATATGAGAATGAATGAATGCCTGAATAAAATAAAGAAGACTTACCACATAACAATTGTTAATAGAAAAATCTTTATTAAAGATTATATCCACAAAAAAATCTAAAGTTTAGTGTGGAAAGAAATTCTTTTCATGCCAATTGGGGACTTTGCTAGGCTTTTCATGAATGCAGTTAAAATTATTTTTATTAAAATTGTTTTGTGAAAATAACTCATTATGATAAATCTAATGATGTATATAAGCAAATATAGTAGAAGAAAAGGGTTAGCAAACATAATATATACAAAGAACAAAATACAATTTAACAAGCAGAATAATAAATGTCCCATCATGTGTCATATTTAGGATTTTCTAACAAAAAGGAGGGCATGGCTTTAATTTAGATTTGGATCTTTAAGCTTTATTTACATGTTGTGTTTAAATATTTGATCATTTAAAGGCTCTAAAATTATTTTTTACATCATCATTTATTATAAACTAATAAGGTACCTCAATCATTGTCCACCATTATAGGCTCAAACTAAGGGTTCAATTTAAGTGAAAGTTTTTGCTAGCTTATACGAAAATTATTACCTAATGAGAGTGTAGGTAATTGCTTCCTCTTAAGAAAAGTCAAAGCTCAGGTTTAGAGCTTATGCATGAATGTATATGGTGAGTGTAAAAAAAATGCTAAATAATCAAAAAATTGGTGCACATAAAATTAAAATTTGCAAAATAGAAAATAAGAAATCATGAATAAATAAGTTAATCCACATGAAAATAATAAATAATTACATAATAAAAACTATTGAAACAAGGCTTAAGATAACACATAACTAACTAATGACTTAACTCTCTAAAATCTCCAATGGAGTCACTAAATTGTTATAATGTTTAGGTTTAAAAACTTACTCATTAGACACAAAAAATATAGAATCACCACCAATCTTTTTTATTTAGGTGTGATTGGCCATTTATGTGAATCTATCCTTTTTAATATTGTCATAAGCCTTAATTAAAGATCCCTAAAAAGAATAAATTCTAGTATACATCAACAAAACTAAGATTTCGGGACTCGTTTACATGCGAGGAAGGTTTTAACACCTTATTATGCCTAAAATTGGTACCACATTAATTATGTTATCTTACTTGAGTCTTGATCAAAATGGTTTTATATCATGCAAACAAATCAATTATAATCCTTTTTATTTATTTACAAAATATGGTCATACAAAAAATCTATAAAAAATCATGCAAATATAAAAAATATCATACCAATATATAAATCATACCAAAAATCATGCAAGGATATCATACAATAGATAAGTTCATACTAAAATTATCATGAAATATCATGTAATAATATAAAATATCATGCCATAAGTGCAAATATCAACATCATGTAATAATAAAATATCATGTGATTAATAAATAATCATGCAAATAATAATTAATTATGCAATTAAATTATGCAATATTAAATCATGCAAAAATTAAATCATGCCAAAAGGAATCAATCATACAAATATAATATTAGTTATGCAGATTCATGCAAATAATCAAACTTATGCAAAATATATATTAAAACATGCAATTAATTAAATTCATGCAAAATAAATATCATGTAAAAAAATAAATGAAAACATCATAAATAATCTTACCAATTTTTTTCTACTTCTTTTCTTCATTCTTTAATTTAATCTCATAATTAAAAAATAAAAATAAAAAATAAAAAAAGTCAAACCTGCACTAAAGAAAAAGTCCAATCGGGCATAATGGCACTCAATTGTTGGGTTTAGTTGATGCCTTGGTTTCCAAAATACTACTATTTGAAGTTTTGAATATAAGCTAAAAAATCAACTCATTTCCTTCATTCTCTAACCTCTGCTTCTCTCTCCACAATGCCTAATCCTTTACCTTCTTTCTAGGATTTAAAAACATCATAAAAAAAATACAATTTTTGTTGAAGCTCACTGCAGCCTCTGTCGATCACTGCCATAATCAATGTTAGAGAACCAAAAAACCTCTTTATAGAATCTCCTCATTGCCTATTTCTTATCTAGCTTTTCTTCAAATTGTCTTCAAAAACCTAAAACTCAATAACATCAGTGACCTAACCTAAAAAATTGGCATCTGCTACCACCAAGTAGTCGTTTGTTCATCACCTCTTTCCTATTTTTCCTTCTCTATTTTAAAACGCAAAAACTCCCAAAAAGACTCAAATCGAAACCCACTGAAAAGCTTGGTGAAAACTTGTAATTTTTAATTTTTACTTGTGGTGATTGTTGTATTGAGTTATGAGTTATGTTTGTCAGGTTTATGTTTTGCATTTGCTGTGATTACTTGATTTTTTGACATTGGGTTCAATTTTTTGTTGAATTTTCTATATATTTAGGTTGTTGTTTCTAGAAATTGATTTTGGGTTTACTAAGAATTGAAGGTACTTTTTGGGTTAATTTTAGATATAACTTTCTTGATCTAGGTATTGCTTTGTTGGTTGCTTCTTTTAGGCTTAAATTCTGGATTTTTGTTTTGCCTTTATTGTTTGTTTACTTGGTGTTTTAAATTTTCGATGGGTTTGAGGCTATGTTGAATTGCCTTGTTTTGCTTGATTGTTGAATTTTGCTCTGTTTAGGATGGCTTTGACTGGGCTTGCTTTGTGATTGTTGATAACTATTTTTGTGCTGAATGATCTTTGTGCTTGATTACTCTTTGTGTTATGTCGATTACTTGTTGTCCTTGCTATGATCATATTAGGGCTTTTTATAGGGTTGAACCCCTTTTTATTTGGGAATATTCAAGTTCTACTGAAGCTGGGAAAAGTTTCTTAAGATTTGATTTTCTTTGATTTTTTCCTTTTTTTTAGATGAATTGTAGCCCTTGTTTTCCATAATTAGCATTTAACCACTAAATTCAAAATCTGTTATTAAATCTAGGATTGAATCGGATCCAAGAGTAATTTGCCAAAACAAATTACACTTTTGTTTTTGTTTTTTTACTTTCCTTTTTTTCTTAAACAATTGACTTTGACTTAAAAATTAAAATTAAAGTTAAAATTAAAATTTTGGGCTTTTAATCCTTGAGCCCAATTTTTGTATTAAAGTTTAATTGCATAATTAGATCAAAATTTGAAGCCCAATGAATTTGAAAAAAATCATCGAACAAAATGAAGTGTCTATAAAGAATGAAAGGACGAGGCTTGAAAATGAGTAGAGTATATTGCAATTGAGGCAAAAGAATTGGAAACAAGTTACAAGAGCAAAGGGGTATAATGCATCCTTAAACCTTAATTCATTTGGCATTAACAAACTATAAGGCAAATATTAGATTGATATGAGCAAGCACCAATAACTCATGCAAGAAATTGGTAGTGAACTGTTGTGTTTATATCACAGTTAAATCCATTTGGCAATAAGATTTATATAGCTAAAGCATACAAGGCAAGTTCACTCTTTTTGCAATGTTAATAGTAAATAGTACACTAATCTTGAGAGGTGATATAGCTTAAGATTAAATTATTAACAAATTTTCCCTTCTCATTTTGTAAACAAACTTGATATTTTCCATTATGAACTTCTATACAAATATAAGCCAAAATAACTCTCATAGCTATCCTTGTTGAAAAGGATTTTTAATGTCATTTCCCTTCATGTGCACATTGTCCTTAGAATCCAAGGTTATAGATTATATGATCTATCCAGTGACAATCAAGCATGATTTTTGCAGTTAAAAGGACAATAATAATTTAGCTAGGTAAAAAGAAAACACAACATGCCTCGATATTTGCCTTAGTACATACATTTGTACTTGCCTCAATTAATTCTTTTCTAGTTACCTTTTTTTTATGTTGTGTTGGTTCCTATTATTTCCTATGTAATAATTGTGTACACTATATTGTTTTACCTTTTCATTTGCATTAAAATGCTTTAGAAAATGTTTGCATGGCATGTCAAACTTGTTTGTGTATTTATGGGACGAGTTGTCTCTTGCACATGCATGCTCGTACTGTAATGATGGTTATGCCCTCGACCAAGTATTGTTGAAGATGGTGACACTAAAATCCAAATGTTAAGATTGTGTTTGTTGTTCATGTTTATACTAGAAGTGTTACACTCGCTTGCTCGAGCAATACCATGATAATTTGCTTACCCTCGAACCTCAACTTTTTTTCCCTCTCTCTTAAAAATTAATTTATTTATGTTTTATTATATTACACTACTTTAATTAACCAAGTTGTATGATAATTTGCACGTGTCAAAAGTATCTCATGCAACCCATAAATTAAAGTTTAGATGCTTGAATCAGGTGAGGTGTGTCCTCCATTCATAATTTCATAATGGTGGTGCTCATGTAGATTCCAAATTGTCTGAGATATGTTTTGAACAAATGAAGAAAAATGGAGGCAAGGCAAACAGTTGACAAAAGAAAAAAGAGGAAAGTGAGCTATTTTCTTCCTTTTGTATTTTTTGTATTTGGTATGTAAAATGTAAACCAAAGGAAAAAAAAAATTAGGGGTAAAATTATTAAAAAAATTATTAATTTAAGTTAAATGAATGTTTTTGTCTCGTTTTTCAAAGTATTGGATTTAAAGAAAGCTAAAATGTGTAAATTTATTCATTTTTTCTCTTTTTTTTTTATTTCTTTCCTATTAAATAAAGAAAATGAGGAAAAGAAAGTAATTTGTTTTTTAACCTTTCTCTTTTCTCTCTCTTACCAAATATTAGAGATGTAAATGAATAAAGCTTTCAATGAATTATTTGTGAAAATATTTTATTTTTGTTTTTTTATATTTATTTATTAAGTTTAACAAATGATTTTAAACAATAATTTTTACGTTTGTTTATTAAATGAACCGAACACGAACATAAATCTATTTGATTCATTTATTTTTGCGAACAAACTCGTTCAAGATTCGTTTAAAACTTATTTGTTTATTGTTTGTTTATTATTCGTTTATAATAATAATAACAACATTATATTTTTATCATTTACCCTAATCCTATATTATGATTTGTTTATGTTCGTTTAAGGTTTATTTGTTTAAATTTATTTAATTATGATTTGTTTATTTTTTATGAACATGTTCATTTATATATGTTCGTAAATATATTTGTTTAATATTTATGAATGAATTCTTTAACTTAATTAAACCAAACATGAACTGAATGCGAACATTCTATCATTTAAATGAATCGAATTCAAATATAAAAAGCAATTTGTTTACTGAATATAAATTAAACTTGAGTACCTCTACAAATAAACAAATAAATTACAAATATATGTTTATTTATTCATGTTCAATTCATTTATAATCCTATCAAATACAATATAAAATTGAATTTTATTTGAAAGCCCTTAATAAGCAACATCTCTTAATTATTTCTCATAAACAAAAGACTAATGACATTGAAACCATTTCTAATATACAAAAGACTAAGGACAATAAAACCAGACATGATGAAAGATCAAATATAATAAAAAACTGTTTTTGTTCTTTTTTCTTATGCTTGGGTATTATACATGGTTGGTATGCAGTTTCTTGTAATTAGGCTACCACGTGAATGATTGTCATTTGTCACCAATCTTCTTTTGAGTTGGCAAACTATGATGCAAGCTATATAGTATTTGTTAAGAACAATTACTATATGTTATCAATTGCAAAGAAAAAAAAGTCACATCTTCCATGAATCATGTATTAATAATCCCTACTTATTAGCTAAAAGACACTAATTAAAGAAGAATCATGCATAATTGAATTCAAACTCTTAACGGCTTTCATGCCGTTTGCTTCAGGGTTTTCTCATGAAATTAAGGAGCAAATCTACTAAGTTTTTGTTGACGATGTTTAGGGTAGAGATGAACTGGATGATGAGTTAGTGGGTAAGTCAGAAGTGTTTCGAATTTATAGTAAAGAAAATACAATGAAGGGTACCAAATTTGATTTTCGAAACACATTCTATCACTCAAGTTAATAAAATATATGATATTAGGGTTAAAAAGGAAAAAGATGAGTTGCAGAGATTATTAAGGAAACTTAAAGATGAAAGGTTCAAAGTCATGTGATTGAACCTCTTTTTACTTTATATAAAACGTGAGACAATGACATAATATGAATAAGTGATAACTGATGAAAAATTTATGTAAAACTTAAAATTTTTTTTTATGTAAACTATATTTAATAATTTTAGACAAATGAATTATGATGAGATGACATACTAATAAAACGTTAATAGATGTAATGAGACGAACCATCTTCAATGGACGAGGAAGTCCTGATATGTTAACAACTATGGGCCAAGTTTATATGAGGAGTGAGAAACCCAAATATCTATCTTCCCTTGTAACAACGTAAAAGTCAAACATATGACGTTGTGACAAGCATAGAGATTAACTTTATTGAACACTTCTCTATTCTCGTTGCCAATTATAAAAAAAAAATTGTTGAAACAAACATTTGAAAAAAATGTCGCAAAAAAAAATTAGAAAAATTGAAGGACCAATAAGAAAAACGTTGGATAAACTTGTAATGATTTTAGAAAGATTAACGTGTCTGTAAAAAAATAAAAAAGGCATGTGTAGATGTTACATAATAACATTTTCCGTGTTTGTCATTCATTTACTTGTTTGTCATTAATCCGAGAATATGCAATTAATCATCCAAACACTTCCTCATTGGATGGAGGCTTCTCAACTTAGATACTAATCTAAATAAACAAAAATGGTACCATATGCTTTTTAGAGCTATTCGTGGATTTAACAGAATTATATCAAGTTCAATTGATAAATTTTAAATATCAAGTTTGAATTTAGTCTGAATCTAACTATTTAAATATGTTTAAATTTAAAATATTTTAATATTTCAAAAATTAAAATCAAATAATAAATATTTTTGTTCATAAAATAACATTTTGGGGAATGCTTGAATTTAAAAAAATTTTAACGAAAACTCTATTCAACTCGAATTAGACAATGATTTAATAAGTTGCTTGATTCATAGATAGGTACTTTAATATACTTTTTGTTTCTTTAAGATGACATTTATAAAAAATTTTGCGATTAGGACATTATTATCTCATAGCTTATTAAATGAAAAAATATTTTTTAAAAATAATAACATCTTAAAATATTAACCAATGTTTCCAGAAGCATAAAAAAAAAAAAAAAAGGCACCAATCTTTGACAAATTTTTTAAGTAGAAACGTTGACAACACTAGTTTTAAACCATAAATTATAGTTATAAAATTGAACTCTCTAAAATAAAAGAATGATAAAATGTCAATTGGATAATTATAGGCCAAAAAGAGGTGTTTTGAAAGTTATAACATTCGCATTTCAAACCCATTCGATGGGGAAAGAATAAAGTAAATTTTTTAAAGTGAAAGTTATGAATTTTTTTTATTAAAAATAATTTAATAGAAGTTAAAATAATAATTAAAATTGATAGATTAAAAATTTTTGATATATAAATCAAGCATAAATTTTAAAAAAATTGATATCATTTTTAAATAAAAATTATAATAAAATTTTTACTATTAAATAAATATTTATTAAATTTGAATAATAATTCATATTCTTAACAATTTTTTTTATATATTATTAATATTTATTAAATTTTATCAATTCATCAATTTTAATTTTTATTAAATTATTTTTAACAAAAAATTTCATGAATTTTATAAAAAAAAATTATGTCTTTTCCTAACCTATGACCACCAATGTAGATATTCGAAGATACTCATTTTAATGTTTGAACTTTCCTTTTCTATCAAAATGGAACGAGGTTCTTTTGTATTATTATTATTATTATATGACTTTTTTTTTTTTTTTTATGTACGTATAAGGAGGTTCAAAGCCTGGCCTCTGGGAATCATATTCATAACCAACGGCTCTGTCTCATAGAGACTCTGTACAAACCCAAACTCCATTTTATTTTGCCTACCTCATTTCTCTCGTCTTTCTCTTCCCAAATTTCAGTTTTCAAGGTTGGCTTTTTTTATCTCTTTCTTTCTTTTTTTTTTTTCTTTTCCTAAGAAAACTGCTAACTTCTTTCTGTCCTTTACATCATCTTTCATAATGTTGTTTACTCATATTGCACCAATTTTCATTCTTGTTATTGTAATTTTTGGGCTAAAACATTCATGTTTTCATTTATGCCCTTATGTTTCAAGGTGGATGGTGTTATGTAAAATTAGTTAGTAATAATAAGTAGGAAAGTTTTGGCTTGCAGATAGTGCAACAATGCAGAATGAAAGCTTAATGGCAAGAAAAGCCACTACTTTCTGAGCTGGGGTCAAATGTTCATTTGCTTGAACTAGTTTTTATTCCAATAGACTTTGTGTACATCTGGAACCTTTGTGGTTATAATTGTATTGGGCCACATATTGTTGTCTTCCCTTTTTGTTTATTTTTTTTTTTTTAAGTTTTGTTTCTTTTTTATATACTTGCCAATTCCTTTATGCCCAAATGATTTTTAACAGATTTGTTGTTGTTGTTCTAATTTTACATATCTTCTCGATTTGGTGTGGTTTCACAATTTGCGGCATCATGGTCATGTTTTTTTCTCCAGCTCATTATAATCATAATATTTGGTTTCTTGTAGTTTACTTTTTTGTGGAGAAGTGATGGCTGATAGGCATCAACATCCTTCTGTCATGCAAAAGGTAGCTGGACAACTCCATCTTGGTTTCAGCCTTTCACAAGATGTTCAATATCGCTATGGAGGATTCAAAAGGCCAGTTCTGCATCAGAGGCGTTTTTCATCTGCAAGTTGCAATGCAGCACTACAGTATCCCATGACACAAGCATGCCAAGCAAACTATGACATGTCATTGGTTGGTTCAAGTTCACCACTTGTATGTGTCCAGGCTCCATCAGAAAAAGGAGTTGCTGCTTTCGCTATTGATTTTCTTATGGGTGGAGTTTCTGCTGCTGTTTCCAAAACTGCTGCCGCTCCAATTGAACGTGTGAAGCTCTTAATTCAAAACCAGGATGAGATGATTAGGGCTGGTCGGCTCTCTGAACCTTACAAGGGAATTGGTGATTGCTTTAAAAGAACAATCCAAGAAGAGGGCATGTTGTCATTGTGGAGGGGAAACACAGTTAATGTGATCCGTTATTTTCTCAGTCAGGTTAATAGTATCTTCATAGAAATAGTCCTGTCTTCATTCTAATTTGGAGCTGTCTACTCATTTATGTTCTCTGAATTTTGTTGCTTCAGGCCTTGAACTTTGCCTTGAAGGATTACTTTAAAAAACGGTTCAACTTTAAGAAGGACCGTGATGGCTACTGGAAGTGGTTTGCTGGCAACTTGGCATCTGGTGGTGCAGCTGGTGCCTCTTCCCATCTCTTTGTCTATTCCCTGGATTTTGCCCGAACTCGTCTTGCTAATAATGCCAAAGCTGCAAAGAAAGGAGGAGAGAGGCAATTCAATGGCTTGGTTGATGTGTATAGGAAGACTCTCAAGTCAGATGGTATTGCTGGGCTTTACCGTGGCTTCAACATTTCATGTGTTGGCATCATTGTGTACCGTGGTCTTTACTTTGGAATGTATGATTCTTTGAAGCCAGTGGTCCTCGTTGGAAAGTTGCAGGTTAGTAGAATTTTTGGTGGCCTTTTGGGCTAGAATTTCCAATTCATATTTGGCTTTTTCCATCAACTAATATTCATACTATCTAATGACAATAAGATCCCTGCCGTAGTGCTTTCTGAATGTTGACAACAGGATGGAGCTAAAGGATTTTTCTCACATGCGTTTTTATTTTGGATAATATCAGGATAGCTTCTTTGCTAGCTTTGCTCTTGGTTGGGTCATTACGAACGGTGCTGGTCTTGCCTGCTACCCAATTGATACTGTCCGTAGAAGAATGATGATGACATCCGGTGAAGCTGTAAAGTACAAGAGCTCGCTTGATGCATTCTCTCAGATCCTTAAGAATGAGGGTGCCAAGTCTCTGTTTAAGGGTGCTGGTGCAAACATCCTCTGTGCAATTGCTGGTGCTGGTGTGCTTGCAGGCTATGATAAGCTCCAGATGATTGTATTCGGGAAGAAGTATGGCTCTGGTGGGGCATAATCATGCAAAGATTCTACATAAATACAGATGGTGATGAAATGCATTTGCAATTTAATTGGATTTCAGTTATTGCTGAGCGCAATTCTTTTTCTCATTTGAATAACTTAGTTTAGAGGGGTTTGTCTCCTAGAACATTGATGCTTTTGGAGGAAATTTTTACCCAATTTATCCTGATTATTTGAGTTATTGCAACCTCACATTACTACTTTTTTGAAATTATATCCTTTTATAAGATTTCTCTTTTTACTTCCGTTGATTCATTCAGAGGTGACGACAAACAGATTTGAGGTTCAATTTCGGTTCTATATCTAACTTGTGTCCGGGGCTGAGATAATATTATTGAACTTAAAACAGTGGATATATCTGTTTAACTAAAACAAACCATGATATCCATTAAAGCTATTCTCTGAAATCTTGGGCGCTAAGCAGCAATCACACCTTGAGACTCTATCGTAATTGGCTGCTGTTCATCATTTCATCCATGGAAAGGAGAGCTACAATTGTTTAGTTCGATGGGCTCCCAAATCGTCGTTGTCTTTTAAATTGTACTTATGAAAGATCTTTCCCGCCTTTTATTCAACTCATTACAGCAACCAGCAAAACCTCTATACAGCTATACGAAAGTTTTTTATGACCCTTCGTCTCTATGTTATCATCAAATCTCAGATCTCTACATTTTATTTCTAAACCTCCTTTGAACCCTTCTCTTCTTTCTTCTTATTCCTATCTTCACAAACGTTCTCTTCCTCCTCTCAAGGGAAAAAAAACCCCTATCAACCGTAACAAAAACCACTCTTTGTTTCTGGATAACCCATTTCTCTCAATCCTACCAAAATGCAATTCCTTACCCCAACTGAAACAAATCCAAGCCCAAATGACCATCAAAGCCTTAATGTCAGATTGTTTCTTTTCCAGCCGCCTTATTGGCTTTTGTGCCTTATCAGAACACAAAAATCTTGATCATTGCATTAAAATTTTGTACAATTTGCAGAACCCAAATGTTTTTTCGTGGAATGTTACTATTAGAGGCTGTGCAGAGAGTGAAAACCCCAAAGAAGCCATCTTTGTTTATAAGCAAATGCTTAGAAATAATGGTTGTATTAGACCGGATAATTATACTTACCCTTCTTTGCTTAAAGTTTGCGCCTTTTTAATGTTGAAATTGTTGGGTTTTGAAATTCTTGGTCATGTTTTAAAATTGCGTTTTGATGCAGATATATATGTTCACAATGGCGTGATTCACTTTTTGGTTTCCACTGGGGAATTGGAGTTGGCATCTAAGGTGTTTGATGAAAGTTGTGTGAGAGATTTGGTTTCTTGGAATTCTTTGATTAATGGCTATGTTAGGAGTGGGAGAGCCAAGGAAGCAATAGGAGTTTATGGGAAAATGCAGGAGGAGGGAGTTATGCCAGATGAGGTGACGATGATCGGGATAGTTTCTTCATGTGCACAGTTGGAAGATTTGAAACTTGGAAGAGATTTTCATAAATATATTGAAGATCATGGATTGAATTTGACAATTCCATTATCAAATGCACTCATGGACATGTATGTTAAGTGTGGGAGTCTTGACAGAGCACAAAGGATATTTGATAACATGGAGAAAAAAACAATTGTCTCTTGTACTACAATGGTTGTTGGGTATGCTAGATTAGGGCTTTTGGATGCTGCTCGGAAGCTTTTTGATGAGATGCCTGAGAAGGACGTTGTACCATGGAATGCCATAATTGGAGGTTATGTTCAAGCCAAGTCTAGTAAAGAGGCTTTGGCTTTGTTTCATGAAATGCAGGCTGGTGGTATAAAGCCTGATGAGGTGACCATGGTTTATTGTTTATCTGCATGCTCACAACTTGGAGCCCTTGATGTTGGAATTTGGATTCATCATTATATTGAAAAACACAAACTTTACTTGAATGTTGCATTGGGGACTGCTCTAGTTGACATGTATGCTAAGTGTGGGAATATCACAAAGGCTCTTCGGGTTTTCCATGAGATGCCATCTAGAAATTCTTTGACTTGGACATCAATTATTGGAGGTTTGGCTCTTCATGGAAATGGACGTGATGCACTATCTTATTTCTCAGAGATGATTGAAGTTGGGTTGAGGCCAGATGAGGTTACGTTTCTTGGGGTTTTGTCAGCTTGTTGTCATGGTGGTTTGGTGGAAGAGGGTCGTAAATATTTTACCCAGATGACATCTAAGTTTGGTCTGTCGCCTCAGCTTAAGCACTATTCATGCATGGTGGACCTTCTTGGTAGGGCTGGGCTTCTAGATGAAGCTGAAGAGCTTGTAAAGAGCATGGCGATTGAGCCTGATGCTGTGGTGTGGGGAGCATTGTTCTTTGCGTGTCGAATGCATGGGAATTTTTTAAAGGGAGAAAGAGCTGCTTTAAAACTCCTAGAACTGGACCCTCATGATAGTGGCATTTATGTACTGCTTGCCAATATGTATGGGGATGCAAATATGTGGGAGGAAGCAGGGAAGGTTAGGAAGATGATGAGAGAGAGAGGAGTAGAGAAGACCCCTGGTTGCAGCTCAATTGAGGTCGATGGCACTGCTTATGAGTTTATTGTTAGAGATACGTCTCACCCTGAATCTGAACAGATTTATGATTGCATAATTCAGCTAACACGACAGCTGGAGTTTGCTGAATTTACGTGTGGTCTTCCCAAATATTACAATGATTTTCTCGTAGGCTTGGAACTTGAAACCTGACGGTCTAATTCTATGAAAATTATTCAATGAAGGCTTCACTATATCAGAGTTATATTAAAGGTATTCCAGTAATTGGTCGTTCCAATATCTCTGTGGCTTTTGAGACTCAGTGACAGAATGCTTGCCAAATGCCAATCAGGTTATATTTTGCCATGAGTATATGCTGGTTAGAGCAGCTTTTCTTTTTTTTTTCCCCAAATGGTTCCATTATTCAATGTTTCCAAGATTTAATTCAAAATTGGAATGAAATCTGATCAGAAAACTGCAGATATTTTTTCATGATCTATCAAATCTGAAGGGTTTAGTACTGTCAAAGGGTAACAGATTCAAAAAATTATTCTCCTTCTTCTTGTTCTTTGGAGTCGAAGCTTTCCCAGGTTTGAGTCTTAGCGGAAGATATTTTAATTGCACAGAAGTTCAGGATTTTATGCAATTACCCTTTTTTCTTAATGGTGGTTTGGAATCTGCTGTGGTGCTACATTTTCTTTTCTTTGATCTGTATTTGTCTTGGACTGTGCAAGAAACATCAATCGAGGCTGCATGCTGCAATGGGTGGAAGAGACTTTGATCAACTCCTTTGATGTCTGCATGAAGACTAGCGGTTGCTGGGTCTTACCGGGTTTGGTTTTAGATTTTGAGTTTCATACAGAATTGTTGGATTATATTAACCAATGATCCTTGTAATCATATGATGGCAAAATTTTTGAGAATTTGATAAGGACTAGTTACCTGGGCAATGAGCACTGATAATCTTTCATTCTTTCTTGTCATCATTTTGCTTATGGGATTCATGACAGAGCATGCATATGGAATTATTAGAGAAATCAGGAATCAAACACTATCATGTGGTTTAATATTTCAAAATTTCTATCATGGCATTGAAATAACATGTTGGACTGGTGGCGCTTGAAGTAGCCTTCTTCATGAATAATTTGAAACATCTCTCATGTTACAAACACAAATTTGGTAGGTAGGCTAATAAGACTATTCATTGAAGCAATGGATTGGATTTGAGAAACTTTTATTTCATATCATTTCTGAGTACACAAGTTGTCGATTAGTTGTCAATTTCAAAAGGCGACGACAACAGAGGTGAAGCAGTTGTCTTCCTGTGCCTAAGATTGGCTTTTGATTATATGTTCAAGTCGGTGAAGCACTTTCAAAAAAAAAAATAAATAAAAGATCTGAGTGTAGCCTCAAATTACATTGGTTATGTTGTTTGAAGCAATTCAGCATTTTAGCAGTCAGGATTAATTTGTTTTTTTACTGCACTGTCACAGTTGAGTAGGATTTATGAAACTAACAAATTAATCACCAATTAATGTTGTGATCATCCAGTTGCTAATCATTTGTTTTCATTAACTAAATTCTTAAACGGATAAATTGTCTCTACATACAGTGAAAAAAAGGTGCATGTATATGTTAATGATTATTTATGTCCTGCTGATGCTAAGTTGTTCTGTATCTAATTTTGTCTTGACTGCATTTTAAATGGAGATTTGTGACTCCAAACTCTGCAAAATAAGCTCTCAGCAATTTGGATCCCGGTGCACGTTGGTGCCATGTTGCCTGTTTTTCTCTCAAGTAACAGAAGCAACCTTGATCAAGTTCAGTTAAGATGATACAGAACCTGTTCCACAGCCGTAGAAGTTGAGACAGATTTCCGTTTCTAGATGCCCTTCTTGTAAACTTACTCATGCTGATTTGAGTATGTACATATCTTCCATTACCTTCATCTGGTTTATTCAATTAGGATTCATAACATATTTTTGGACCCTCGTAGGATTGACGCATTGCAGTACATCAATGGAATAAAGTTTATATTGGAAATGATGGAAAAGCCAAAATTTATTCTTGAGCTGATGCATAATGCCCGTTTATATGACTAGGCCTCTGTAAAGAAGCCGGAGTTGAGGAATGCTTTTATTTCTGCTGTAAAAAAAAAAAAAAAAAAAATAGAGAAGAAGATAATGGCTTGCATCTCATGGTATTTGAGACGATCTCTATTTACTGCTACCAGCGGAGCCAGAATTGACACTAATTGGCATCTTCACGGTTTTTCAGGAGAATATCAAGTTACGGCTACTGCGCAGACGCAGAATTGTTACTAAACTGGGCTTTTTATGATTTGAAGAGAAAAACAACAACAATTTCTGCTCTGACATGCTTTCATGCGTTTGGTTTTACTGTTGGGGTTCTTTGGGTTTACACTTTGATTTTGATGACAAGTTTAATATTTTAATATTTTAATTTTAAATATTTTTATAATTTTACTTAAGTCAAGTTTTGGACATAATATTTGAAGTTCAAATTTAAATATCAAAAACAAGAAAATAATCCTAAATCATACTCTCATCTCCTTGCAATTTTTTTAACAATTATGATGTAATGAAAAATTTATCTTACATTTATCTTGGATAAAATAATTTTAATGATGTATTTTATCTTTCAATATAAAAAAAATTACATGATAAACTGATAACCAACCCAACACGCACAGAACACTCCGAGTCTCATTATTTGATACATGGTAATGTTGAATTTTATTCTTTAAAAAATATAAAATTAATTCAATTTTTATTCATAAAAATTAAATATGTATTTAGTTCGTAAAATTGATTAAATTTATTTAATAAAAATACAATAATTGTTAACATATGTATATTATATATATTAAATTATTTGAAATGAAAAATATAATAATATTAAATTATTTGAAATAAAATTTATTTTAAATATTAATTGTATAGAGATTTGAATGATAAACTATATTTTTAAAATTTTAACAAAAATCATTTTTTAAGATCAAAACATAGTAGAAGTTAAAATTTTATTTTTGAAAATTTGAAATTTTAACAAAAATTATATTTTTAAGATAATAAATGCATTGGATGAAATTTTATTTTTGAAATTTTAGAGTTTTAATAAAGATTTGAAATTTTAACAAAAATAATGTTTTTAAGATAAAAAATATAATAAATATTGAAATTTTATTTTCAAAATTTTAAAATTTTAATAAAGATTGTGTTTTTAATATAAAATCATAATAAATGTTAAAATTTTATTTTCAAAATTCTTAAATTTTAATAAAAATCACATTTTTAAGATAAAAAATGTAATGGATATTAAAATTTTATTTTGTTTAATTTTAACAAATATCACAATTTTAAGAGTAAAATATAATAGATGTTGTTACACATAACAAAATTAAAATAAAATATAAAATATTTTTACTTAATTTTATTATATATAAAATTTAAAATACATCTATTTAATATTATTATATATATAATTATTACAGGCTCTATCCCCAGAAACCTTGGAGAGGAGTTTACCCCCCTTCCAACTCCACGTGAAAAAACAATCAACACAAGGATAATAATTAGAATTAAAAAATTATTTTAATTAAAAATATAAAAAAATATTTCTTTAAATTCTTTAATTTTAACAAAACCATATAAACATATCTTATTATTTACTTATCGTTAAAGATAATTTATTAAAAAACTTTTTTAAATAACCTTATATTCTTCTAAATCAAACATAAAAATTTTAACCAAAAACAAAATTAAAAATCACACATTTTATTTTAAAACCACTTTTTTCTTAAATCACTTTTCCTCTATAAATCTGCCAACTAAACCCCTTTAAAGAAATTTTTTTAAGTTTATTATTATTTTAATATTTTCTCGCATTATATATTTCTTTCTATTCTCTCTCTTGATCCTTCAATCCATCTCTCAGTCTCTCATTTTCAGTTTTTCCGATTAAATCTCGCATTTTCTCAGATGGAAATACAAAACTCGTAGTTTTAAATTTTCTCTTTCTCATTTTCCTGTTCGGTTGCCGAGAAAATTCAGGATAAAAGGAACGGGGAAGTAAGCTTGCTTATCAGTGGATCAGTCATTGATTAGCTTGGAGTAAGCTTGACAGTAATTTTCTTCTCATTCTTCCTCATTTTCCTGCATTTTCTCGGTAACCAAACGGAAAATCAATCAATTTGTTTTACGCGTTGTCATTTACTTGAAAATATGCTAACACGTATCACGTTTTCTTGCAGTAATATGAATCTCATCGTTTCAATTCACTTGTTCTTCTAAAGATAATTAAATTTTTGTTTAGTTTGCTTTTTAATTTTTCTTTATTACATTGTTGTAGGAATCTTCCTTGAATGCTAGAATACCAAAATTCGCTGGCAGTTTTTGAAAATTTTGAAGATATCAGGTTTGCGTTAGAATTAATTTATATTTTTGGTCTGTTTCTATTAGTCATCGTAATTTTGAAATGTAAATTTTTGTGGCTTTTGGTGTTTTTTATGTTCGTAGATTAGTTGGATTTTTGAAAATGAGTTGGGATCCACAAATGGAAGTTCAATACATCAACAGTAGCTACCCTTATAATAGTGCTGGCAGCTTTATGGAATATTTTGAAGGTCTTACTTATCTAGATGTCAATTTCATTTCGACGGTTCTTCCTGTCTTCAGGTACCATTTATTATCAAAATTATTGTTTTTAAATGTACTGAAATCATGTCCTTTAACGTCTATGCATGAATAATCAGATGAAAGATATGCCGATTTTATGTATGAGTTGTTTGTAATTGATCCATTGGTTCCTTGAGGTATCTGCTTCCTAGCTTGCAAGAATGTGTGTCTTTCAGTTTGTTTGAAGTTTGGAATGTATAATATATCGTATCCTTCGTATGTATTCTAGATGTTTTATTCTAAATGAATTGCTGCCATTGTTCACAGCAAAATGGATTTCCTGTCTGCAGGAGAGTGTGAACCCATCGATGACGACAAGCTTTTACAAGTTTGGATTATCTGATTCTGGCAATATTTCAGATTATAATCATGGTCATAGTTACGAGGTGAATAACCATGAACTATGCGTTGATGAGTATATAAAGGCATCAGAGAATTCCTCATCAATGAGCAATGAACAGACTGCATCAATGAATATAGAATGGGAAGTAAATGCCAGTACAAACTCGCGTGAAAACCCAGTAGATTGTAAGTTTTCACTTCTGCTTTGGTGTTTAGTTTCAAATCTGTGTTTGAAGGTGTGGAATGTAATGCTAAGAAGGTTTATAATGATGTCTATATTGCAACTTGTTGAAATTTAAAATTAGGCCAAGCAATATGTTAGTGGCATGTTTCAACATGGTTTAACTGTCAAAATACCCTTAATACATCACTTATATCTAGCTCTTTCCATCTCAAGATTGCTTTTGCTAATTTAGTGTTGGATAATGTGATGAATTAAATTTGACCCAGCACTTTAATTTTCTATGGTTATCAATGAATTGTCAAATTGTTTAGCAACTTTATGCTTTTCCCCAGTTTTTATAAGGGGATGCTGTGGTTTCCAACTATCAAGTTAGTGAATCGCAGTATGTTAGACAGCATCTCTGTTTTGGTGGATTTTAAACTTTAAAACTCTAATGATTGAAAATAAAATTAAGGATTCAGTGGCCTTCATGATTAATTTGTGTTTACATTCCAGTCTAGTATCTAAAAAATTTTCAAAGATATCTTATAAATTTGTTTTTCCTTGCTGATAGTTTTTGACTTTTGCAAAGATGGACATGACAGAGTTAGTTGTCTTTTATTTGAGGTGTCATTTCCTCCTTTTTTTGATCACAAAGTAGAATGTAGTCCTCTGTATGACTCAGTTCTGGTCATAAAGTGATCACTAAACCTGGTAATACAACGATAATTGAGACTTCTCGATAACAATAAGATTGGTTTTCTGGATTCTCCTCCCCTTGCCCAATGCTTCTTCAGGATCCTTCTTTAATATTTTTCCTATTACTAAAACCATGTGACAACATTTGCATGAGATGTAGTTTTGCTACCTGGAAGAGTTGGTGGGTTCAGCTGGGCAACTTCTGATCTAGTATATTTTTAGTTTTAGCCATTTTAGAAAATTTTGCTATTCAGCAGTGTCCTCGGTCCTGACCACCACATATTATATCAAAGTGATCCTCAACCATGTTTCTATATTTGCTCGTGCTTATTCTTTGTTGCTCTTCTTCCCGGCGCTAAATTGTTGAAAAGTCAATACCGCCACTAGGACACCATCAGTATCACCATTGAGATCTGACACCCTAACATGACCAGAAGACCTTCGGCACCATAATAGTGTTGCCTTCAGAAGAAATTATCATTAAGGAGCCAACTGCACTGAAAAACCATCACCAAGACTGGGTCCACTGCCACTCAACTGGTCAAGGCTTCTTGTGTTCTCAAGCAAATTCTTTGCTTTCATTCTTTATAGAGAGACAACTATTTTATGAGATATGATAACACTGATCTTGACTTGAGTCTGCTGTAGAAAAATTGAGATTGATTGACCTGAAGTTCTCAAGCTCCACCCAATTGAAATTTGAGCTGGTTTACTGAAGCTTGAATCTTGAATTTTGAGGTTTTGTTGCCAACTGAGTTCAAACACCTCTAAGTTTGGTATGGATTGGCTTGTATGCCAGCCTAGCTAACTTAGTTGGTGCATTAATAGAAAGAACGACTACTTATGAGTATGCTCTCCAGTAAATGACTTTTTGTATAAGGGGCAAAGTTGTTCTATAAATTGATTGACCAATATGAAGTTATGTGGCATACCTGAATTAGTTGGATGATTAGTTAAAACAGAAGTTGGTAAGGTGGGGCTTTATTAATTCTTTCACTTTATAGGTCCACAGAGACAACATAATGCTCATGATTACCTGGTATCTCTCCCTTTCTTATTTTCTTTGTTAAACATATGTGCACAACTCTCTCGCGCACACTCCATTTATTTTCACACCCATACATTTTAGTAGATTGTTTGGATCCACATCTAATATTGGTAACTTGAATCTTCTAAGCTTTTATGCTTTCAACATGTTGAAGAGTGTAAACACTTTTCCAAGAATAAATACTTATAGAGTTATAGAGGCTTTGATCCTAATTTTTTTCAGTTACATGGTTCAGAAAACTAAATTTTGCAAAACCTTGTTAAAATATACAGGTCATTTGGCAAGATAGTGTCGATCTTGACAACATGACTTATGAGGTTAGAGCAAAGATTTCCTAATTCTTTTTTTTCTTACTTAATATGGATTATTTCTTTAGTTTTTCTTGATAGCCTTTCAATTAACCCTTATTTTAATTTGGTGCAATTCTGAGTATGAGAAAAAGAGAAAAACGTAATGAAGTTATTAGCCCAATGTATGTTGATATGCATTTGAAGATTAAAACCTTTTGTTGAAGACCTATGAAGAAGTTGTCAGCAATGTTGTTTTATTTTATCTTTATATATATATATATATTTTAAATTGTGGTTAAGCCTGGATAAGGATAAGTTGACTTATAAGATATGAGATAGGTTTATTGTAAATGTTAAATTAACTAGGTTAATAATACGTTTTACTAAGATAGTTTTGGAAGAATTAGGTCTTCAGGTCAGAAAAAATGGGTTGTGATTTGATCGCTATGTCATTCAGACAACTATAAAAACAAGATGAAGTCAGATGTTATTCGCCCTGTTTTAGTTGTTTGGGTTGATGGACTCATGAAAGGTAGTATATATTTTGGGGTTTAGAACATATATTGATTTTTTTAAGGGGAGGGGAAAGGACAGGAGGGGTGGGGATGCTAACTTATGTTCAAAAGTGTATAACATGAAGTTTATGGGCCAGTGCCGCCCAACTCCACATAAAAAATAAAAAAGAAAAAAAGAAAACAAAAGGGGTAATTATTGGCTTTACATAGCAAAAAATGTATAAGCGGGGTTTAGAAAATTAAGGGAAGAGAGAGAAAAAAAGAGAGAGAAAGAGAAAAGAGCATTATATATTCATGGCTCAACCACTAACTTACATTTGTTTGGCTTGTAAGGACTTTGACTACTAAGGAGAACATTACCTAGTAAATTACTTATGCGCCAAGAAAGTAGACCTAAATTCATAAATGCTTCTAAATATAGAGTACGTTACATCTGACTAGACGTTTTGAGTGCACAAGAATTAAAGAAATTACTCTTCTACTTTTTAATATTAAAAAACACTGTAAAAAGGCATAAATTCTAATTTGCTAAAGCTAAAGTTAAACAATTGATAATAATGAAACTTGTTTGTCTGTGGCTACATCGAGGTCTTAGTAGAAGCATATACATTATTATTCTTTAAATAAATAAGTCATGACATGAAACTTTCTTAAAATCTTAATTAACATGGTATTAGGATTTAGGGGCAGGATTGGGGTCACAAATATAATAAGCTAGCTTTATTTGACTAGCAAGAAACTATCAAGGGGCAATCCTGATAGGTTATCAAATATGCAGCATAAGAAGGCTATAACATCGCTTGCTAAGAGTTTTAATTAGAGACTTCTAAACATGTTAAAAGCAAATCAATCAAGCAAAATTGAAAGACTTGCCTTTTGTTGAGGATATGTGGTGTATGCAGTAAATAATGGCTATTGCCTTTTGAATACTTCTAACATCTGATATATGCATTGTCTTTAAATTGGAATGGTAGACGCTAGTTTTGTTGAAAAGATACAATGAACCCTCTTAATTTAGCTTTGAGATAAAAATTCTTATCCAATGCAAACATTTTAATTAATAATAAATAAAGATCAACCAACACATTGATTTGAAATGGACTCAACTGAAGAACTTCTGTTATATTGTAAACAGATCTTTTTTGTTGATGAATTCTTCAAAAATTACAGGAAAATTATTTCATATGCTCTCAGTAGAGTGTTGGTAACTTAAATTAGAAAAGGAAAAAATAACTTAACCAGTATATTGGTTATTGTTATTGGTGAAAATAGACAGATAAACTATTGGAATCACTTATCATCCTTTAAGTTTAGTAAATTCTGTAAAGCTGGAATATTGTCTGCTTATTTCTTTAGTTTAATAGACATTTTTTCCCTAGTTATCCTTGACTCACTGTGCTTTTGAACAAAGAATTTTCTTTCCTCTAATGGGCATAATTTTGATCATTAGAATTCAAAATTTATGGCATTATTTCAAAGTGCAACTAGATGTACTGCATTAGTTGACTAGGCAATCATGTGGGCTACATACTGCTTGTTGTATCCCTTCATTTGGTTGTGCTCACTTAGAGCAGCAAATATCCTTTGCAAGGAGATTCCCAATGATTTTAATGAACACAACAAATTGATATTGAAAAAAATTTTATTCAGTCATTTTTCATGCATTTCTCAAAAAATTTGGGTTGTGTATCTGTGAATTTTTTTCCCTTTCTTTATTTTGATTAAATTATTCCTGATTATATTTATCACTTTAGGAATTACTTGAATTAGGGGAGACTCTTAGAACTCAAAGTTGAGGTCTCTCCCAAGAACATATTTCGTTGCTCCAAGTTTCAAAATACAAATGCAGCTTATTCTCAAAGAAGAAATCAAGGAATGAGAGGTACTGCTTGTGCTTCACTTTGCCTCTACTAAATTTGATTTGCTTTATCTGCTGCAGGTTATTTTCTTCAACAAAATTTAAATTGAAATACACAACCCTAGTCTTCTTTGTGGTGTTCTTGATGTATAATTTTACTGGCTTGCAAGGTCTTGTATACAATTATTGTAAATCTATCCAGATTTAAGATTTGCCCTTGATTTCCACTTTCCATGAACCAACTCACTCTGCCTTTTTCTTTTGGTCGTCTAATTGTTGTTGGTTCTTGTAAAAAAGGTTCAAATTAAAGCTGTTGATCTATTAGCAGTTATTTTTAAATGGAGCATTGAAAAGCTTGAAAATGGTTGGCTGATTACTTCAAGTTATTTATTATGTCTACATGTATGTAGATAACTGGTTGGCCAGTAGCCATCTCTATGCAATAATAATAATGTTTTATCGAAACCCTCATAGGATTACCTTGTAAAAGGTTCTAGGTGGGTTGGTGAAAAGGAGATAAAAATCTAGATACATGAGTGTTACTTCTATCTTATTATGTCCTTCAGCTATGTAGTGGTGTGCATGCTCTTTTCTAAGAAATAATTCTAAAGGTTTGTTGTTTTGGGCTGTGGTACACCTAGCATCTAATATCAAATGCCTTTCTGTTTGTGAGCTGTCGATCACTGATAGGTGTAGACACCTCAATTTGTCTGGGGGTTTACTTGTGATTTTTGCTAATAAAAAATAAAAAATAAAAAATAAAAAAGCTAAAAAAAATGAAAAAATAAGTAGTTGAGTTTGTGTGAATTTGTTGGAATTGGTTTGTAAAGTTGGAGTTGGGTTTAAAGTTAGAATTCAAAGAAAATTGAGATTCCTTTTTAGATTGAAATTCTCAGATTCAGAATCCTATAAATACTTGCTCACACAAATCACATAAACACAAAAAAAAAAAAAAACCAGGAAGAGAGGTAAAAATCAGAGAAAGCAGTTAAAATTTTTTTAAAGATTTTTTGAGGTTTTAAAAAAAAAGGGATTTTTTTTTTAAAAAAATCTAAAAAATTTTCAGATTCCGATAATTTTTTTCAGTTTTTATCTCAAGCCAAGCCAAGTCGAGCCGCTTTTTGAACTTTCTAGCTTTTCTTCCTGCAGCCAAGCTGAGCCTTTTAGCTATTGAACAAGCTGTTTTCCTGTTTGATATTTTTTATTAATTTATTTTATTTATTTCATAGTATTTTTACATGATTAAATTTAGGAAAAATAAAAAATGTAAAACTTAATAAAATAAAATTTTAAGAATAAATAATAATTATCCAATGATGAAATTTTTAAAAATTTTAAATGGTAAATTTTTATAAAATTTTTATGTGAGAAATTGTCTAAATTTGTCCCAAATAGTGAAATAATTTAGATAAAATTTCAATAAGAATAATTAATATTTATTTTCAAACAAAAAAAAAGAAAAAAATAAAAATTTTAATTGAAAATATTTGACAATTATCCAAGGATGAGATTTTTAGAAATTTCAAATTGTAAATTTTTTAAGAGATCTCTAGATGAGGAATTTCTTTAAATTTATCCCAAATGGTGAAAGAATTTAAATGAAATTTTAATAAAAATAATTGTCATATTATTTTCTTTCCAAAGATAAAAAAAAACAAAAGAAAAAGAAGTAAAACTTTTAAATAAGCCAAATGGTAAAAAATTTAAAAATAAAAAAATAAAGAAATAAAAAAAAATTTAAAATAGGTTCAAATGGTGGAATAATTAGATATATTTTTGACAAAAACCAAAAATAAAACTAAAAAAATCTTTTTGATGATGGAGCCTCTTGAAGAAATCAAATGAGATTCTAGAATACTTTTGAGGTGAAAAAATATTTTTAAGAATTTTGTCAGATTAATGGAAAGTCTTAAAAATTATTTTCAATATTTGAACATAAAATTTAAAACCATTATAACCAAGACCCTATGATAAATTTAAAATAAAATGGTACCATCCTTTAGATGGACATGTGGGGGTGCTATAACTTTTCTCATATGTAACCGAACTCTCGAACTCTGTTATAGTTTATAGACCCAAACTTATTTTTTTAAGGACCTTTAGTCAAGCTTAGGACTTCTTTAAAATGATAGATTCATTAGTTGACCAATCACACCTAGTTAAAAAAGATTGGTGGTGACTTCATTTGTTAAATCTAGCTATAAATTTTTAGATTTATATGTTATGACAGTTTGGCAACTCTATTAGGGATGCTATAGAAAGTCAAGCCATAACAATTTTAAATTTATTCTATCCTTTGGTCTAATGGTTTTAAAGCATAATGATTTGTTTATTTACTAACATTTTTTTTCTCTTATTTTATTTATTGGGATTGACAATTATATGTTCTTTTACACACACTATCACTTGCATTTGCATTATATGAGCTCTATACTTGCGTTTCATCTTTCTTCAGAAAAAGTAAAGTACCTACGCTCTCGTGAGATGATAATCTTTGTAATAGCTAGTGAAATACTCACTCAAATTGAATCATTTTTGTTGGTAACCTGTGATGAGTGAAGATTGGGCTGCCTTACTAGTGTATGATGGATGATAATGTAAGAAATAATTTGGAAATCTTTAGTGGTCAAAGTCACCTAACCCTACATATAGTTCACTTTTAAGAGGCTAGCCTTAAGATAGAGTCATTCTTATTCGTTGATAGATGTAACTCAAAGTTAAGACATAAAAAGGAGGTGATCTAATTATTTTGTTTGTTTAACTTTGTACATTTGCATTATCTTATCATACATTATTTTTATAGTCATATTTAACATTGTGCATCTGTATCGTTTTCATATTTCATCCATAAAAAATACACATTTCATTTATGCATCAACATATCAAGCATAAAGCATAGCATTTTTAATAACATATTTGTGGTATTCAAGGCTCAAGAATAGCTTCACCAAGCAAGAACCTTACTCACCAATATAATACAAATGCTCAAGCTAGACAGATCGAACAAGAAAATTTTAACTATCTTGAGAAGATAAAGAAAGCTCCAGAAAAGCTTGAAGGTGAGTTGAGTAAAATCTTAGATGCCTTGAACAAGTTAAACAAAGGGAAAAAAATAGAAGGAAATATTAGCCAGCAAGATTATTCATCGTAAAAGGTGGATGATTCTCTATATCATCTTTATTTTGGGCCTTATTAAGCCCAATCCACTCATAATGTACCATCCCAGTAGTTTACATATCTTGTAGGGTACACATACCTTGAAATGCCATTAACTTCAAACCCAGGATAGTATCAGAGTTATGTCTTTACTAAGAAGATAGTAGAATTAGTGCTAATCTCTAACTTAGATGATCCAAAAGAGAAGGAGAAACTAGGGCCTAAGGAGAAAGAGACTTTAGAAGCCTTAAAAGCTAAACAGAAAATGAACTTATTAGAGAAAAAGTTATGGGCCATAGAGGGCATTGATTTTTATGGTTTAGTAGATGTTGTTGGGATCTTTTTAGTCATAGATGTGGTTATTCCTTCGAAGTTTAAAGTGCTAGAGTTCGAGAAGTATGATAGTACAAAGTGTCCGAAGATCCATATTACTATGTATTGTCAAAAAATGGTTGCCTATGCTCACAATGAAAAACTGTTAATGCATGTGTTTCAAGACAACCTCACTGGCTCTACTACTATATAGTATGTCAAGTTGGATAGAATTCGTATTCGTTCGTAGAGTAATATGGCCCATGACTTTATTAATTAGTACCGACATATCATAGATCTAGCTTCTGATCATTTGTCTTTATAGAATATGGGAAATAAGACAACTGAATCATTCAAAGAATACGCCCAGAGAGGAAGGGACATAGCTACTCAAGTGTAGCCTCCTTTAACTGAAAAAGAGATTATGGTATTGGTATTGTTTGTCAACACTTTGAAAATTTTTTATTATAAAAAGATGATAGGGAATGCAATAAAGAATTTCATTGATATGGTAATTTTAAGTGAAATTATTGAGAATGTCATTAAATATGGTAAGTTGAATTGAGGAGAAATTAGGAAAGCACTAGAGAAGAAAGAGACTGAAGCACAAGTCATGAGCTTTGATAGACAGTTCAGTGGATATTAACTTTATCCACAAGGTTACTCACCATACTATCCTACTATGAACAATACCTTATCCTACCCATACTAGTCATATCCACAAGGTTACTTACATACTATCCTACTATGAACAATACCTTATCCTACCCATACTAGCCAAGGCTATTGCCATATTATCCACCAATATACTAGCCTATTTTCAGCCCCCAAACTCCTATATACAGCTTTAACATTCAACCTCCCGCAACATCGCAGATTCATCTTACTAACCTAATAAATGGTTCACGAGAGTAACGAACTATCTGAGAAAAATTCGTATTTGACCCAATCTTCATGATTGATATGGAGTTATATTGAAAGCTCTATAACAACTATTTGATTGACCCCAGCTGTCTGGAGTCACTCAAGTCACCCTATCTCAAGTGGTATGATCTTACAGCCTATTGTGACTACCATTATGAAATTGTTGGTTATTCCATAAAGAATTGTATTGTCCTAAAGCATAAAGTGCAACGTTTGATTAGGGATAAAATGATAAATTTTGATACAGGGGGGATAACAACGTCTAATGTTAGCAGCAATCCATTGCCCCATCACAATGTCAATGCTTCAAGTGGAGATCAAGAACGAGTGTGATTTGAAAAGACTTGGAGAGCTGTAACAAATCAAGAGGGTAAAATGTCTATAAAAATCCTTTACTTGATTATGTGGGGCATAATCTTAAAAAGAAAAAAGATGTTAAGGCTAATTGAATGTTGCTTGTCATTCTAGGTTATCTTTTAGAATAATGTTAGAATTTCTTTTATGCAATATGATTTCATTTGTTATCATTTTAATAAAAGGAAAGGATAATGCATTTCATTACATTTTTTTTTTCATTCAACCATTGTTCCATGCTTTGTTACCTTTTATAATTTTTTGTTCCCATCCTTAAAATTTTGATGGTGAATATTTAGACAATGATAACAATAATTCTGAAATTTAATTTTGAGGACTTATTCACATTGTTCTAAGGAGACTATTTGGGCAAAAAAAGTCACTTACTAGCAATGTAGAATAGATATATCTTGAAGATATGCAGTTCTTTATAAAGATTCATGAGTTTGTTTTGGTTCAATAGATGATCTTCAAAGAAAGCATTCATATTTGAGATAAAAAATGATCATTTTTCTTTTATCATTAAAAAAATCATTCATTGCTACCCTTTGAGCTTGTTATAATTTTTTTTTCTAAAAAAACTCAGACCAAGTATCACCATTCACACTGAAAAAAATTTTTGAAAAAGAAAAGAGCCTAAAGATCATAAAAGATCTCAAAGATAGAAAGCAAAAAAAAGTAAAATAAAAGAAAGAGAGAAAAAAGAAATGAATGCCACAAATAAATTAGGGCAAAGTAATGAGAATCATTTTGTGAGGAATGAAATGAATGGAAGAAGAAAAAATAGTGGAATGATGCAGAGTGGGGCAAAATGTCAAGTTGCATCAAATGATGAGAAATGATCTTTTAGTTTTAAACCCTTTTAAACATATATTTTGAGCTTATTTTATCCATTTTTTTCATGAACCTTCACCATAGCCTACATTATAACCTTTAAAAGTTTATTTGGATCAAATGTGAATGTTCGAATTGAATGATCATATATTGGGCTAAAGGATGCTTGTGATGGAACAATGAAATCATGCTACGTTGTTCTAGAGATTGATGGGTGAGAGATATCACTAATGGATGAAAAATGAGAAGAGAAAAAATAAAAAATGAGAAAAAAATAAAAAAAAATAAAAAATAAAAAAGAGAGAAAAGGAAGACTCAAATTGAAAACTCGAAAGGGCAATTTAGGTAGAAAAATCTTTGAATTGAGAGTTGAATAAATAGTTCACATGGATGAAAAGTCAAAGACACCTTAAAATCCCTCAAAGCTGTGATAAAGTTTAATGAGCTCAAAATGATTTCGACAATCAATGAAATGAGTTTTTGAAAAAGAATCCTAGATTAATGTTCAGAATTATTTAAATATTCATTATTTGGATATACCGTTTATCCCAATGACATGCATCCAACTTGTTTCTTTTTCCATTTTTTTTTGTACTAAACTCGTTCCTTATTGATTACCTTTCTTCCAATTGACCTTATGCTTTCTTATTTTGCATCCTCAGAATAAATCGAAAAAATGTATGATTGCATTATATTTATCATGATTTGAAATGATAATGAATGAATGATAATGCGCATAAAAGATTCTTGCATTCTTTAAAAAGAAATCCAGGATGATAGAGGGAAAAATAAAAAAAAATGAAGAAATGGCATAAACCTAAAAAAATGCTTTAGAAGGTTACATGGTGTGACCAAATGAATATAGCGATG
The DNA here is from genome assembly GCF_047325235.1 of Durio zibethinus. Classification (NCBI taxonomy): domain Eukaryota; kingdom Viridiplantae; phylum Streptophyta; class Magnoliopsida; order Malvales; family Malvaceae; genus Durio; species Durio zibethinus. Next base: position 6,397,906 of record NC_143174.1, on the reverse strand, counting down.
AATTAGTCGACATAACTTGTGAGATATGATCAAATGATGAAAATAATGTAGATCAATAGACGAAATTCATTATAGAATGGCTAGTGTTGAGAAGCTTGTGAATGGTGGTCAAATGATGAATATAATATGGATCAATTGACAACATTTATTTTAAAATGACTAGTGCTGAGAAGCTTGTGAGTTACAATCAAATGATGCAAATGGGGTTGATCAGTTGACAGAATTTATTCTGAGATAGCTAGTGTTGGGTAGCTGAAAAGGAAAATGTGAAATGGTGGGGTTTTGAAAACCATATTACCATAATTAATTAGAATTTCATAACATGAACATTGGCATTACATGTATTGTGTTTGCATTGTTGTTTGAAAAATATTTGAAACATTGGTTTAGCCATGCACCTACATTATGCAGTAAACATTTGACTCATGGTTGAGAATGTGACATTTGTACTATTATGAGGATCTAGATTGTTGCATTTGCATCATTAAGAAAGCATTTGCATCATTTATCATGACATTTATTATATACAAAATTTTGATTTTGATAAAAGTTTAAATGTCCTCTAAAAATGAATTTTGAATATTTTGATAAAGTCTTTTAAGACAAGATTGTGAATCCTTAAATGAGAATCTGTAAATTTTTTAGTTCTCAAATGAGAATCTTTGAGATGTGAAACTCTAAGATTCATTGAATGAGAACCTTTGAATTCGAATGAGAAGCTTCAAACTTTTGGATGAAAATATCTAAAATTCGAATGAGAATCTTTAAATGTTGGATGTGAGCCTTGCAATTTGCATGTGAATCTCTGAATTAAAACTTTGGATGAGAATCTCACAAATGCGAATCTTGAAATCTTGCAAATCTGAATTCTTACATATATGAAATTTTGCGAATCAAATTCTTATGAAATTGAAATTTTGAGAATCAAATTTCAGTGAATTCTTACGAAGCTTAAAGGTTCTTGTGAATCTAAACCTTTGAATTTCAAACTCAAATTGTGAATCTTTGAGTTTTCATTACAGATTTTCTTTAGACACGATCCATGACTCCTCTGGACATGATTGTCTAGGAGCTTTTATTTTTCAAAGTTGTTTTTCTTCTGTTTAGAGGAGTTTTTATTTTTCAAAGTTGTTATGCCTCTGTTTGGTAGAGCTTTTTTTATTTTTTAAAGTTGTTGTGTCTCTGTTTAGAGGAGCTTTATTTATTTTTTTCAAAGTGGTTGAGCCTCCGTTTAGAGAAGCTTTTATTTTACAAAATTGTTGAGCTTCTACTTAAATGAACTTTATTTATTTATTTTTCAAAATTGTTAAGCTTCTGCTTAGAGGAGCTTTATTTATTTTTCAAAGTTGTTAAGCTTCTGCTTAGAGGAGCTTTTATTTTTCAAAATTATTGAGCCTCTGTTTAGAAGAACCTTATTTATTTTTTCAAAGTTGTTGAGCCTCTAATTAGAGTAGCTTGATTTATTTTTTCTAAAGTCGTTGAGTCTCTATTTAGAAGACTTTTGTTTACTTTTTTAAAGTCGTAGAACCTTTATTGAGAGGAGTTTTATGTTATTTAAAGTGTCTGAGTAAAAAAACATGTCAAGTTGATTAGGTTATCTACATCTTTGCCTAATTTTTGTTTTACAAAAAATGTACAAAGAGGGGCAGCTGTAGACACATCAATTTGTCTGGGGTGTCTGTACAAATTGTAGAGTCGTAGAAAATTTATTTAGAGGAGTTTTATGTTATTTAAAGAGTCTGAGTAAAAAAAAATATCAAGTTGATTAGGTTATCTACATCTTTGCACAATTTCTGTTTTACAAAAAATGTACAAAGAGGGGCAGCTGTAAACATCCCAATTTGTCTGGGGGTCTACTGTGATTTTTGCTAATAAAAAATTAAAAAAAATAGAAAGGCTAAAAAAAATGAAAAAAAAAAATGTAGTTGAGTTTTGTGAAATTGTTGGAACTGGTTTGTAAAGTTGGAGTTGGGTTTAAAGTTATAATTCAAAGAAAATTGAGATTCCTTTTTAGATTGGAGTTATCAAATTTAGAACCATATAAATGCATGCCTACATAGATCACATAAACACAAAAAAAAAAAAAAAAAGGAAGAGAGGTAGAAATCAAAAAAAATAGTTAAGAAAATTTTTTGAAGATTTTTTGGGGTTTTAAAAAAAAAGATGAATTTTTTTTGAAAAATTCTGAAAAATTCTCAGATTCTAGTAATTTTTTTCAGTCTTTGTCTAAAGCCAAGCCGTTTTTTGAGCCGTTCCAACTTTTCTTCCTGCAATCAAACCGAGTCTTCTAGCCACTGAGCTGAGCCGTTTTCCTGTTTGGTATTTTTTTATTAATTTAATTTATTTATTTCATAGTATTTTTGCATGATTAAATTTAAAAAAAATAAAAAATGTAAAATTTAATAAAATAAAAATTTGAGAATAAATAATAATTATCCAATAATAAAATTTTAAAAATTTCAAATGATGAATTTCTATAAAATTCATAGGTGAGAAATTTTCTCTAAATTTGTCCAAATGGTGAAATAATTTAGATAAAATTTCAATAACAATAATTAATATTTATTTTCAAACAAAAAAAATAAAAATAAAAAAAATTTTAGTTGAAAATATTTGACAATTATCCAATGATAAGATTCTTAAAAATTTCAAATAGTAAATTGTCTAAGAGATCTCTAGGTGAGGAATTTCTTTAAATTTGTCTCAAAGGGTGAAAGAATTTAAATAAAATTTCAATAAAAATAATTATCATATTATTTTCTTTCCAAAGATTAAAAAAGAAAAGAAAAGAAAAAGAAATAAAATTTTTAAATAGGCTTAAATGGTGAAAAATTTAGAAATAAAAAAAAATAATAAAAATTTCTAAATAGGCCTAAATGGTAGAGAATTTGAAGTTCAAAAGAGAAGATATTTTTAATTTGGCCCAAACGGTGAAATAATTAGATATATTTTTGACAAAAACCAAAAATAAAACTAAAAAAATCTTTCCGAACTTCAGAGCCTCTTCAAGAAATCAAATGAGATTCTAGAATACTCTTGAGGTGAGAAAATATTTTTAAAAATTTTACCAGATTGATAGAGAGTCTTAAGAATTATTTTCAATATTTGAACATAGAATTTAAAACCATTAGAATCAAGACCCTATGATAAATTTAAAATAAAATGGTTCCATCCTTTGAATGGGCATGTGGGGGTGCTATAACTTTCTCTATATGTAATCGAACTCTCGAATCTTGTTTTGATTTGTAGACCCCAACCTATTCTTTTAGGGATCTTTAGTCAAGCTTAGGAGCTCCTTAAAAATTAGATTCATTAGGTAACGACTTCATTTGTTAAGTCTAGCCATAGATTTTCAGATCTATATATTATGACAATGGGGATAGGAATATTAACAGTTTGCATAATTCATTCTATCAACGCAAAGATTTGTTGGATAATTCCATGGTTTTAATTGTGTGAATAATTAGTAGTCTAGCATAACCTCATATACCTGAGATTTGCACCTTGTTTTATTGTGAATTTCCTTTCCTCTGTCTGGACAAAGACATTTTTGGTGAATTTTATTATTATTACTATTTTTTGGACTAGATGTGTAATTTGCCATATGGAATATAAAAGAGATGAGGGTCGGATTACACTGCCTTGCGAACATGTCTACCATGCCAGTTATGGCACCATATGGTTTAGCATCAATAAGGTAACTCGTGATGTTTCTTTTTGTCCTTTTTCTTTTTCCTAATTGAATTTATAACAATTAGTGTCTAAAAAAAAAAACCTTTAGAAGTATATCTCTTTATTTATTTATTTATTTTTATGCAGGCAACATTTTACAAACTTCTAATCGCAACTTTATTTATCCGGCTTGCCCCATATGTTAAATTGAGGTGTTTGGCAATGCATCAAAACATAGAGGAATAAGCACAATGAACATAAAGAAAATATTCATATGCCTTTTTTTCAATTTTACTTTTTGCTTGTATTTTCCCCTAATATGAAGATGTTTTATTTCATTCTTCTACTTAGGGTTGAGCAAAGGTCGGTTATAATCGAGATACCTGACTGAAATCGAAGGTAATTGTTAAATCGAGTCGGTTAATTCGGGGCATAGGGGTAAGTCAGTTTATTGTGTGGTTTAAACGGTCGGCTATCGGTTTTAGATTCTAAATCGAACCAACCAAAAAAATTGATTTAAATAGTAAAATAATTTAGAAATATTATTAATATATATTTTTTATTTTTAAACCTTTTCTTTTGTAAAACCTACTCTCTCTCTCTCTCTCTCTCTCTCTCTCTCTCTCTCTCTAAACATTTCCAGCCACTTCTTTTGACTTTATACTAGTGCTATCCTCATTACTCACATAAGTTGCGATCTGTCGATTTATAAAGCTCTCCTTTCAATCTTCCATTGACACTCACTCAAGCTTTTACTCTTTCAATTCTTTCAAGTCATCTTGAATTTTGAGGTTGTGTGATAAAATAGATAGTGATGGAAAGAAAAGAGATTTGAATAATTTGTAATAAAATGGATAGTAATGGAAAAAGAAGATATTAAACCAGAAAAGAGTAAAGTATGAGATCAGAAAAGAAAGTGAAGTTGAAAGAGAATTCAGTGATATTTTTCATTCACGACTTACATGTTTATAGCTCATTCCCTAAATTACTTGCACGACTATCCCATGACTATTCATAACTAATGGATAACTTTCTTATCGTTAAATTACTCAAGGTTATTATAATTCACGTGACAGCTTTCTTAAGCTCATTTAGCATTCTGTTTCTAACTTTTTTCATGGCTTAGGCTTTTTTATCTTTTCGCCCAACTTCATCATCCTGTAATTAGATGATAACATCACATTACCTTCTTTTGAAGCAATCCTTGTCCCCAAGGATTAAAAGAAAGAAATTGGGACTAAAGCACGGTATAATCCTCCACGCAGCATGTTCAGGACTCAAATTAAAGAATTCGTGTAGCCTAGTTTGTCTATAGGCATCCATTAAACTAGTAGGTACATTAGTTTTGACCTTAGGTTTTAGGTCCTCCTTGAACCAACTCACAAAGCTAGAAATGAAGTATTCTTCATTTAGATGATGGTTAAACTGCTGGCTTCAATTCTTCAAACCTCTTTTGGTAGTCCTTCATTATACTTTTCTGAATTAGCTTATTAAAATCTTCTATCACATTCGAGGAAATTTTATTGCAAAACCTGTTGCAAAAATCCTGAGCAAACTTTGACCAAGTCACTGTATTTTTGTGCATGATGTAATTGTCCAATCAAGTTTCTGCCTTCCTTCACAAATACATTGTTGCCACTTCTAATTATGGTCTGAAATGAAAAAAAATAACAAAATACTTCTGACATTTCTTGATCCACCATTTGGGGTTATATCCATCAAAATTGGACAGTTCAATCTTTAAGTCTTAGGCATGTGCATTCATAGCAATATAAGGTTTATTACCCTCAATAAATTCATGGTATTTGCGCTACTGTGTTCTACTCTGAAAAATACTACTACTAGACTCAAGCTAAGTATTAGCTGACAACTCTGGTTCATTAGACTTATAAACATATTTCCCTCGTTCTTACAAACATATTTTCCCTAGTTATCAGTCATAGTGATAACAACAGGAGACTTACCATCTTTTCTGAGCAAATAGGTGGTCATAGGTTGGTTGCTGTTGTGTACCTTTTGGCTCTGATTGAGCTTGCAATGTTCCCTTTGGATTTAATAAATCCATAATCAATTGCACGCACTTCTTATTTTTAGCTAATAGGGCCTTTTGATTTTTGACTAACATTGCATCAATGCTTTTTTTTTGTACCTCTCACTATCTTGGAACAGTATCTTGCATTACTTTTATTTTTCCCTACAATCGTGGAGGACATTACATCCAACCTTATGTCATGACGGTTGGTTTCTGTGTTTTCCCAAAGTATTTGGAGATTTTGGTCTGATACCAATTTATAATAAAATGGATAATGATGGAAAGAGAAGAGATTAGACCAGAAAAGAGCAAATTATGAGACTAGAAGAAAAAAAGAAGTTAAGAGAGAATTCTATTTTTAACATGTTTGTAGCTTATTCCCTAAATTACTCGCACGACTATCATAACTTCCTTATCTCTAAATTACTCAGCATAATTAATCGACAAATTCCTTATTCATAAATTACTCAGCAAGGTCGCTATAGTTCACTTGACAGCTCTCTTAAGCTCACTTAGCATTCTACTGCCAACTTTCTTAATGATCCAAGCATTTTTTCCTTTCAGCCCAACTTCATCATTCCTGCAATTTGATGAGAACATCACAGGTTCAATCTTGAATCTTATTTTATCTGGTGCATTAATTCTAGTGTAAGAGTTTTGATATCTTATCTTCCTATTTTGTTTCTAATTCCTTCAAATTTTGGCGTAATTCTTTGCTGGTTTTTTTTGCACTCTAGTGTCTATTTTTTTTGGTTCTCTTGTCAGATCTCTCTGCTTGTACTTGCTTGATGCAATTCTTCCGTTTTTGGCTTTTATATCTTCCGTTGGCTCAACAATCAACACATTTGATTTGTTTTTTACTGAGTATGAAATGAAATGCATAGCTTCCTTGTAACTCTTTGTTTCTTTATTGAAGAACTGATTTTATTTGAGAAATGTTTTCAAGCATCAACCCCCGACTACTTCTTTCAGCCTCAAAAACTAGAAAGGTTGATATGGGTATCACTTAAACCGTCCATTTTTAGCTTTTTTGTACCAAAGCTTGCCTCTGGAAGGTAACACTCCATATCTTATCTAAAGTTAAACCCAAGAAGACAAAAACTTCCTCTTACTGCTGTATTATGAAATCCCAACATTTCAAGTGCTTTTCTTTTCAATCCGGAGAGATGTTTTATGTTGAAAACTTTGGTCAGAAACCAGGAAAATCGATCGAAACCGACTGGCTTAAGTCGGTTCAGTTTCTTGATTTTATCTTATATTTTGGTTGGTTCAGTTTTACTTTAAGATTAAATCAGTTAAATTTTATAATTTTTACAACTAAATTAACCAAATCGATAGTTTGTTCAAATCTACATCTAGTTTGTTTACTATAAGAACAGATGGTTAGCTTTTGCGATAAATGAAAGGAATGGATGTATTAACTAGAAAGGCTGGAGATTGCATAGAGTTTTCAATGATGTTTTTGGTTTGATTATTCCAATTGTTCATTCTCTTTGCATTTTCGTCTTCATCACACACTTTGGAGAAGCCAGTTTTAGGAAGCTCCCAGTCTCATGGGAGAAGGAAGCCTGAACACAGTCCAATCTTGCAGGCAAAGAGGATGAGACTAACTTTCATTATATTCATATTTTGAATTTGTACTAACAAGTTTGATATATGTACTGACAAATGCGATAAAACCCACATATGGCACGGTAAAAATGAACTGAAATCGTCTTTGCGTAGGATTAAAAAAAAAAAAAAGGTCCGATCTCTTTGTTTTTCATTGTACGCGCATAACATGTGATGCATCTAATCAATTGGTTTGAGTCAAATCCTCAAATTTGGTTTGGGGCTCAATTGCTAAACTTTGGATCACTCAAACCCTTGATTGAGCATGGATATATGCTGTTTATCATCATCATTAGACCAAATATTAGATTATAATAAACCACTTAAAAGCTTCTCTATGTTCCAATTGATGGGGTTTTTTTCCCTAAAAAAATTGGAAGAACAAAGGTTCTTACAAATGCAACACTTTTGATCCATTTTTTTAATAACATTTGCTCTAGCCCAATGCTAGTAATTCAAATCAAAGGTCCGAAAGTTGCCATGTCAAAAATACTTCTTCTGTTTGCATTTTGTGAGCAGCCTCTTGGGTGACTTTCAATATTCGAATTAAAATATTAACTAAAATAAATCATCTAGATCTGCTCTTACTTTGCAATATAATTACATATCGACAGCAGAAACGTCCTGACAAGAGAGCAATATAATGTATTAAGTTGTGCTGCTTATTCAGGGTAGAGTTATTTGAAGAGCACAAGCTCAACATGGGAATTCCGAGAATGATTATGCCTCCTTGCCTGTTGGAGATATGCTGAAAACTGATTGGGCAGAGATTCAATAGATTTCCGAACCTTTAAAATTTTCTTCTTGTTAAGACTTGAGAATGATAAATCAACAAATTAAGCAATAGAGTATTGAGCAACCGGTAACAACTAGCTTCACATTCTTTACCAAAAGTTACGCTGCTAGTGCCAGCTTCTATCATGAGTTGGATCTAGGAAATGTTGCAATTATCTAATATCCTAGACTAACAAAGTCAATTAATAATCTGGATTTAGATAAATTAATTTTAAATTATATATAATTATTGTAGTATTATATTATAATATATTTTCAGTTAATTTAATTTTGTGTTTGAATCTATAATAGAATAGATTAATTTTAATTAACATGTTAAAAAAATCTTTATTCTCATTTTTATATATATGAGACTGACTCATTAAATTTTATAACTTCAGTTTTTGAAAGAAAAAAATAATTTTATCTTCTTCTCCCATGCAAGTCACCATTCCAAATCCAAAAAGTAGCATTACAAAGCACAGAGCTATTACAACACTTTCATGTATCTCGATTGAACAGGGTTAAGTCTTCATTCATAGTCAAGTCAATTTTAATTTCAATTATAAATTATATTAATGATACCAAAAAATTTCACGCAAATCCAACAATTAATATCAGTCAAACTTACAGTAAAAGTCACTAACTACTGATAGTATGTGGGTACTACCATTAAAGCTTAAAAAAAAAAAAAAAGCTTTGGGTTTTGAGAGTTTTTAAATCCATTCAATTTTCTTTCGTTTTTATGCGATAAACTGGGTTTTTTAAAGCCAGATACATCCCCTTAGACGCTTGTGTTACACGCGTGTGACGGGGAAAAAAAAAGGAAAAAGAAGGAATATTTTGATTTTTGGCTTTGGTTTTGGCACCGTTTGGGATTTAATCGGTGAATTTTTTATTCTTTTATTTAAATGAGCCTTTTTCCTCATTTAGCTTAAATGTAGCCCTTTTTGTTTAGGCCAAATTAATTGAATTAATATTGGGTCATATTGTGAATGAAATTTTTGGGCATTTTCCCTTCTTTTTTTTTTCCGTTTTTTGGTTTTTTTTATCATTTAGTAGAAATTAAGAGATTTTTTACTATTGTTGGGTCATCTATGTTTAATTTTAATTGACCATTTTGGTTGAATTAAATTTGATGCCATTAATTTAAATTAATTTTGGTCATTTTGTTTGTTAATTTTGGATTAATAAATTTATTTGATTTTGCATCATATTAAATTAAATTGAGATCATTTTAATTTTAATTCCATTTAGGCCATTCAAGTTTAGGCCATTTCGTAGGAATTAAAATTTGATCATTTTGTTTAAGCTTATTTTTTAAAAAATTAAAATTTAAGTCTAATTTAACTAATTTTGGCCATTTTGCTTAAGGTCATTGTGGTTAATTATTTTGGTAAAATATTTTGGATCTAAAATTAATGGCTCCATAGAGTAAAATATTAGATCTAAATAATTGGGGTAATAAATGAATTATTGGATATTTTGATTGGTTCAATTTCGTGAATTGAAATTTATTTAATTCATTAATAATTTATTTAATTTTGTAAAATCTCATTTAATTAATAAAATTACTTTATTATTTAAATATTCACTTAATTATTTAATTTCGTCATACTTAAATTTTTTAATATACATCAAGATGTAGGATATTTCAGTTGTATTATTTTGGTCTGACAATTTTATAAATATTCTTGAATTACACAAACCACTAATTGGATTGATTAGAGCTCATCAGTCGTGAGAGTAATCATGAAGATTTTTTGAGATTTTTTTGATAATTTTTTCGAACCAATAATAAGGCAATTCCTTATAATAATTGTAATATTTACAAAGGTCTATAGAAATAATAATACTTTTCCTATCGAACGTTATTTGATTCGGTATTAATAACATTGATATAATGTGATTTAGCTACTCTATCAATAACAAGTCATTATAAGGTTATATCTGACTAGTTCTATACTTTCTTTGTAATATGTTATGGGAAAATTTTTAATTATGAATTTAATAGAATAACCTTCATGGCATGATTCTATTTTACATGTATGATACCATTTTGTGTTATTCTAAAAAGCTTCCTAACCCATTTTTGTCTCTGCAACTATCATCCAACATGACCAATTTTAATAAATAGTATGCACCACTCTCCACTATTTTCGGTGTAATGAATCTTAAATATTATCTTAAGAATTGATCAACTTTCATATCCATTTTGAGGAGCTGGATTGAAGATAAATGGACAATTTACTTCCTCAAGACACTTTAATTAGAATGATTTGATGATATATAGGTAAATCATTAGTGAACACATCTAATAAAGTATTCTATAGACTAATAATCAATGATGCCATTTAGAATCTTTTTTGTAAAGTTCCATAAATCTAAAATACCTATCCACATAAACTATTCACCACTACTATATTAGATGGGGTAGGTGGTTTTTGTGAGCACATTTTGAAAATAACCAACGTTAAAATAAGGGATTAATTCCTGTTGTGGCAAATTTTTGAATTGCTTCCTTTTAAAGGTGATAATGTAAAATCCATTCATAATGTACAAAAGGAAGTGTGGGATTTAAATATGATGGGTATTATAACCATTTAAGAAGAATAGATATGATACACTAGTAAATCTCATCCTACCTTTTAAATGATATAGGTCAACACTACTACCAAATGACACAGTATTCAGAAAAGTCCAAATAAAAGGTCATTTAAGTAGAAGAATCTTATTAAACCCATTTCCTTTTTGATTTCATGAATGCCTCATAACTTTGAAATTAGAGGAATTTGAAAATGTATGCCACTTTTATTATAAACTAGGCATAAAAAGGTAATCTGTATAAGTTTTTTGGATTGAAAAATAAAGGCATTCATTAGCCTTTCCATTTGAATCCAATCTAGATACTATATCCTTTTCTTTTCATGATTAGATATCGGTGATAGTGTTAATAAGCCAAATCTTATAATTGGCAAGCAACTGAAGATTAAACAAAAGGAAGTTAGTAGTGAATATAGGCAATCTTTTTCGTTGTGCATGCAATAAATGATATGATCGTTGGTTCTAATCTTGGTAGAATAGATTAGAAGCCTACCATGTTATGGCATATAGGTTAGGAACATTATGAATTTAGTCATGATTAACATATATAGAGAAGTTTAGGAGTAGATGTATACTGATAATTGTGGATTGTTTTCACTTACTATTTTTAATGGATATAAGCATTTCATCACTTTTACTAAAGACTTTTCAGGTTTCGTTTTATGTGGAGTGAAAAGTTTGACTCTATGAAAGCTTTAATATATTTTTTTTAATCCATTGCCAAAGTTTTCGAAAATACAAAATTAAGGTAAGATTAGACATATGTGATGAATACTATGGCAGTATGATGAAACTAGGTACAATCCTAGACTATTTTGTTAAGTTTCTTGCAAAATTGTAGTGTTGATGGCTAGTGTGCTATATGGTAATATTTATGGAATTCATATAGAATTAAGCCTTTGAGATTACAACATTTATTTTAAATAAAAGTTACAAGTGAAATTAGTTCCTAAAGTTATTGCAAATTGTGATCAAACAAGAAGTTGATTTTTGAGACTCTTTTTATGTTTAAGGTTGTAATACGGATTTATAGGCCTATAACCCGTAATCAAGGAAACTTAATTAGAAAGCTATTAGCATCATTCTGTTGGCTATTGCAACAATTTTAGAGATTTTAGATTCAGTCATCTATTGTAAAATACTAGAATCATCAAGTTTGACTATGCAATTTATCTAGAGGATGACTTAGTAGTAAGGGTATTAGGTCTTGAACTCCACAAAGTCATTCTTATTAAAAGAAATATTGTTATGCTAGTCCTTTATGTGATTCAACTATTGATGAGAAATGCAACAAGTGAATGCACCAACAATTTATCTCAGCAATCATATTTTTAGACCTGCACCTGAACTTATAGAAGAACATGATTATGAAGTTAATGTGTCTTCTGATTCTATTGCTTTTTAAGAGGTTGTTGTTGATCCTAATTCTTTGAGTTAGATGTTTGCCAAGCAGTATGAAATTACTTGTGAGTTGTGTAATTGTGTGTGGAATCAAGATGAATAGCCATATTGTTTTAGTCCAATTGATTGTTAATGGACTTACAAGATTGAACGGGATCATAAACCATGTAAAAAGGTTTAAAAGCCAAACTTATAGTCTAAAGCCTTAAACAAAAAAAGAAAAGTTCATAATAAATAATCTTTCAGCCTATTTTTAGCATTGATTCTTTTAGAATCTTTATGACATTGGTGCTCATTTGGCTTTGAACTACATATGTTAGATGTTATGACATCTAAATGGAGTAACATGAAGGTTTTGTAGTTTCTTGTGATGGAACATATGATTTATTAACTCAAAAGGTCCATTTATGGACTTAAAAAAGCATCCATTCCGTAAAATATGAGTTAATAAATTAACTTTAAAATAATTCAAAAAATTTAAAAAAATTTAAAAAGAAAGAAATTTATAATGGAAATGGGTAAGAGAATTACTTGTTAGGAGTCAAACAACTAAGTAAACGAAAAGAAAATAAACAAACTTGTCGAAAAAGGAAAAGTAAATTCATTTATAGTTATCATAACGTATCAATTTTAGGACCGTCAAAAGAATTTAAAAAAAAAGAGTCATCAATAATTTTTTTTAACTAAATGCGATTGATCACCTATTAAAATTTACTTTTTTAATAAAATATAAAATTAATTAAAATTTATAAAAAGATAATTTAAGGGTCTACGAAATAATTTAAGTTCAAAAGTTGGTTACGTTTGAGAAATTATTAGCATTATTATAACGTCCGTTTAAAACTGTATCAATTAATTATTTGTTACCCTTTAATTCAAAAAAAAATATCTTAAATTTTATATTTAAAAATAATTTCTTTGACTTCTTTTATTGGTCACAATTTTTTTAGTATTTTATTTTATTTTATTTTATTTGAGAAAAATAAATTAAAATTTTATTATTGAAAGAACTCTTAAAATATTCAAGTACATTAATAATATTAAAAGAACTTTTCTCACCTAAAAAATTCTCAGATATCATTACTCGAATTACTTTAAAATATGATTTTTAGAAGCTCATGTTTATTTTTCAAAAATCTAGTGATATGCATGCAGTGTAACTAACGAAATATTGGTATGCATGTTTTATTTATCTTTTTTTAAGGAAAAAACTCTTTTGTTAGTTTTTATTTGTATTTTATTATTCTATTTTTATTTTTAGTGGGAAAATTTTTTTTATTATATTGAAAATTTTATAAATACTCTAATACACTAATAACATTATAAAAAAATTTCTCACATAAAAATTTTTTAGGCATCACTACTTGAATTATCTTAGAATTTAATTATCGGATAAAAATTTTCTTTTCCTCATTTTTTATTACTTTGATTTGTTTTTATTTTTATTATTATTTTATTTTAAAAAATAGTAGAATTTAAAATTATCAAAAATTTAAAATTTATTTTTATTTAAAAAATAATAAAATTTTTTTTTGAAACATAAATAAAAAATAAAAAAATAAAATGAAAATAATAATAATAAAGTAAAATAAAAAAAATAAAAAAAAACTTAAATCGGATTAATCAATGACTTGATCAATTATCTGAGTAGTTTTTAAGCGGTTCAAGGTTCTATAAGTGGTTCAACGATCTAAAAGCTGAAGGAGAAGTGGGCAAATGGGTCGGGTGTGTGACCCCAGATCCAGGTTGAGTCCACTCTAGGGTCTTCTGATGTCCACGACGTCTTTTTAATATATATATATATATATATAACCAACTTTGTTTTAAAACATTTCAACCCCATTTTTGAAAAAAAAAAACCTTTAACTTCTAAAAAAACTCTCCCAAGCCAAAAGTCAGATCACAGCAAGCCACTACCATTCCCCCACCATGCCGTCGTCATCGCCGATTGTCGGTAGCCATGTCGGTCTTCAAAAAATGACCAAAAACTTCAGAAACACTCCTCTTTGCCTCTTGATATCAGATCTAAGCTTGGTTTTACAAAAAGAAACCCCAAGTAGACTAGATCTCAATTGAAAGTTCTAGAAAGTATTTTTGACTTTTTTTTTTTGTTTGTTCGTTGTTGCTTCTCCTCATTAAGGGATGTGTTTTTGTGTTGTTTTGTGGCTTTTATACTTAATAGATCTTTTTTTTTTTCTATTTGAATCTTTTTTTAATGAATTTGAGGTGGTTTTCTATTTTTTCAATTTTTTTTTGGCAGGGTTTCGATTTTTTTCAGCAAAAGCTTTCTCTTTTTCTTTTTTAAAATGCCTTTTTTTTTTTTTTAGTCTTTTTTCTCCTATGTTTCTCTTCTTATCCTATACCCTTTTTTTTGCATGTTGGAAAAGCTCTATTTATAGAGCCAAAATAGATCCAAATCCTAGAAATTTTGGGATTTTTTATAGAAATTTCATGCCCAAAATTAGCCTGTTTTCAAGGTGGCTGTCGATTGTTAATGGTTTCATCCAAATTTTGGACCCAAAAGGCTACTGGTTGGTGTTGCTTTTAATGCAATGAAAGCTTTTCAGTTCAAAAGTCAAGCAAAGAGGCAAAACAGGAGAAAAAGAAAAGAAAAAAATAATAAATAAAATAAAATAAATAAAAACAAAGACAAAAATAAACTTAAACAAAAGGGAACAATTGGATTCTCATATGGATTATGAGTCAAAACTTTGGGTTCTAATCCAAAGAGATTAAATTTGGGTCTTTAAGCCCAACTGACATTGAATCTAGGCTCTTTTAAGTCTAATTGACATCAAATCCAACAAACTCAATACATATAATGTCCACTTGATTTAACTCGAGATCCGCTTCAAGTGATCTGGACAAAATTAAATATTTATAATACTAAATATCAAAATAAAATCTTTTAGAAAAACTAAATGTATACTTTTTAACAAATTTTCATCTTAGTTTGATCAAGTAAGTTTTATTTGATAATTTGAATTTTTTCATAAGTTGTTAGATTTATATTAATTTTGATAGCATGATATAAAGATTTAATATTTTATGAAGTTATTGAATTTTTTTTTTATTTTTTAAAATTATGTGACATATTCAATTACTTCTTGTAGAGTGCATTTTTTAAATATTTCCAGAAGAAATTGACATTGTATGTCAATGAAATTTATTTTTAAGTTATAGTAATTCTAAATAAAATAATGTAAACAAATATTATTTAAAGATTTGCTTTTACTGAGTATAAATCTTAGATCCATTCTTACAATGTATTAAAAAATGAAATATATAACAAAATTTTTTATTCCACTTATAAAATTAAAAAACTATAGTTTTAATATATATATATATATATTTCGCCTCTTAGTGCTAATTTTCAACGTCACCGACGCTGAATCTATGCTTCGAAGAAGGTAGCATACAGTTTAATTGAAGAACTTGTGCCTAAATTATTCCAAAAAGAAAAGGAAAAAAAAAACATGAGAAGAAATCGGTAGCTAATCCCACCCCGTGCTCACATAAGCCATTTGTGTTTTTGAAAATTGGAATAAAGCACAAAGGAGAAGATTTCTTTAAGCAGCGGATCCAAGATCTATTTTAGGTGAGGACAAATTAATATGTATTATATTAAATATAAAAATATTATATTATTTATACATAAAAATTACATATTACAATGATTCTCTACTACTTTCACCCTTCCTTTCCATTCTTTCTCTTTTTATCTTATCTAAGTATCAAACAAAGCCCAAGAATTAATCCTCTCTTATTTTATGATAAAATCGTCTTTTTTTTGTTAAAGATCGCAAATTTGATTCCTTGCGTAAAGTGTATCAATCATCTATTATTTTTGTATAATATTTTATTTTTATATATCTTCTTCCAATCTCATTTTTTTAATGTGCGACCTCTTAAATAAAAAACCAATATGTCGTTTTGATGTCTAGTGAAAATCCAGAACACGTAAATCCCAATCCAAAAAGCCATATGGGTCCACAATTTTTGCCACCTGGACACCCAGCTGTCCTAGTCCACCTACTTTTTTGGTGTACACATTAACACAGATGTCTTGCGCTGAGGTGGTCGATGTTTGTCCTTATAAATGAATTTCAAACATTTTAAAAAAATAACCATTTTAAATTTTAAATTTTAAAAATTACTAATAAAAATAAAATATTATACAATTATTATAAATATTTGATATAATTTAGGCTGGACTCTTTTAAATTGAACTCTCGAGTGCGTTATATAAACATTAAGATATTTTTGTAGACTTTTCAATTTTTTTCATTGGATTAAATTTTGAGTAGCTAATTTCAGTACTTTCGTTATTAGAATATGCATATAAATATAATTACAAGAAAATATCATATATACTGCTGACAATATGAAATTTTCTTTTGATTTTATATATGATAGATGATGCATAGATGAAATCTTATAAGAATAAAAAAGAACAAATCTATTTGTAAAAATTATTTTCACACATAAGCCCTATATAATATATGATCAGATTAGTTATACGTGAAATTTGATTGTTATTTTGCTAACTTACGTCTTGTTTGGAGTAGAATTGAAAGCCAAAAATTGCGTTTAGGATAATGAAATAAATAATTTTCCTTTTTTTGTCCAATTAATAAATAATTTTCCTTCTAATAATTAAAATTTCCTATTTAATAAAATATAAGATTTATTTGTAACAAGTAAATTTAATTAAGCGCTAAATTTTAACTAATTGCTTATTTTCGATCAAATATTTTCTTTTTAGTAAATTACATTAAAAAAAAAAGACAAATGATAAAATACAAATGACAAAAACAAGTAAATGAAGCATAAAAATGTATGCATAACTAATGAAAAATGAAATATATATATGACTAAGCATTCGAAAATTTGGTTCAAAAATAAAAACATATATCTTCTAATTTGAAAATTGTTGAGTTCGAATCTCCTTTATATAAAAGTAACATGTATATAACTTGATTTAATAAAAATCGAGAATAGTTCTCTTCTTTTCTCTTACTGTAACAGATCTCGATCCATTTGAATCGTATCAACCTATTATCGTGCTTGTCGTCTGCACAACTAAGTAGCAATGTTCACGGGGAGATCTCCAATTATAGAAGTTCATGGTCAGCTTTATTTTTTATCTCTAAAATCAGAAAACAAGACAAAAAAATTGAAACATGATTTCTTAACTCATTAATATTTAATATTCAATGAAACATGAATTAAATTAAGGTCCTTGATTGATTACGAGGAAATTAAAATTATGGTAAATATGTAAGTCAACCTGACTAAGATAATTATAAGTTGTCAGATTCTGTCTTACAAAGAGAAAAATTATTCTTTTTTTTCCTGAATATTAACGCTAATATATTGTAAATTTTTTTTTTTTTGCTTTTTTTTTTTATGTAGTGTACAGTGACTGATCTTGAAATTTGGCTTTGGAAGCCAGCTAAGATTAAATATATTTTTCATTTGCTATATTACTTAAACTTGGGAGTGAATGTTAATTATTAGTATATGTTGCACATAGATAGATTCATTTTTTCAAAAATTTTCATATATTTGAATTGTTCAACTTTTGTACCCATATTTATAGTTTATTTATCAAACAAAGATATATAAAAAAAAATGAAGAATAAAAAAATTAATATAATTCTTTTGAGAATTTATCAAATAGAAAAAAATTAAAAACGGTCACAAAGATATGAAAAGATAAGCACAATCGACTTAAAAAACAATATAGTATTAGTGGTTTGTTGAAGATTTGGATCCTAATTGAGAAACCTAGAAAGCTAATGAGTTTTTTTTTTTTTTTAGTTTATATGAGTGTAACTTAATATTTATGACAAATATATTATTTTTAAGGGTTTATGAATAATGATTGTGAATACAATAAATAAATCAATACTAATATAATTAATTCACTGAAATTAAAATTAATAAAATTTAGTTAAAAATAAAATAATAACAAATAACGTTTTAATATAAAAGCAATTTTAATTTAAAACAAATACATATGATTTTTTTTTTTTTTTTAATTTTGATTCAGCTGACCCGTTTAGAGCCGTGCCTTTAAGAAGTAGGATATCATATAAGTACCAAAGATGTTGAGGAAGAACATGTCTGGTAAAGGAGGTTAAGGACGTGGCTACGGCTGACGGGAGGCTGCTAGCTAGTCTTGGGTTGGAAATGTTTTCTTGATGGTTGTTAGTCAAAAGCTTCGAAGAGGGAAGGGGATTTTAGGGAAAGAAATAAGGTTTTCTAATTATTTCTCGATGTGATATTTTGTCTATGACATCAAGCTAAATTATACTCAAACTAAGGTGTTGTTTAATAAATAAAAAAAAAATTTAACATTCAAAAATTAAACACAATTTTTAATATTAAATTTATTATTTAAAAGTTTAATAGTTATTGAAAATTAATTGTTGAGAAGATTTTTTAATTAAATCCCTTGTAAAAGAAAAATATGCTTGTCGGTGCTCTAAGTTAAAAGGACAAAATCTTGAAATTACAAGAGAGAGAATAGAGCAATTAAGAATAAAAGTTAGAGTTTTTTTTTTATGTTTACATTTCAACAAAGAAATTATTACAAAAGATGTTGGAAGGAGGGAAAAATAAGAATTTATAAACAGAATAGGAATGAAATAATAATATTCGAATATATTTATTTATAAATAAAAAATAAAAAAATTATAAAATAAAATAATGATATAATTAAATTAACATGACACTTAACATATTAAATTCACCCAAAAACTTGAAATATCTCTTATTATTTATTGACAATGAGGAAAATGATTACAGTATACTTCTTTGGACCCAAAAAAATAATATATCTAACAACGCTATTCACAAATAATTTGCATTGGTAAAAGTTAACGATGAAAGAATAAATAATTAAAAAGAAAGAAATCAGGATAAATGTAATTAGAGAAAATATTTTATTTCTTTATGAAATTGCTGAAATTGAATTAACACGTTAAGGTCCTGTTTTTTAGATTTTTTGGAATTGATGAAGTTGCTACATAATTGTTAAATATATATATTTTTGTAATTAATCTTTCACAAAGAGAACTAGATTCAGATAAAATTTAAAAATATTTAATTATATTAAAAAATTAAAATTTGAAAATCACAAATAAAAAAATATATATCATAAAACTTATGAAAAAATTTCTCTCCTTATGTAATATGTATAAAATCAAAGAATTAATATTTGATGTATCGATTATATAAATATTATACATTGTCATTCAATCATACAGTGATATCTTATTATTAATAAGTAAAACAAAAAGTAATAAAATCATTAAAAATTAATTTTAAAATTTTTACTATTTTTAATTTTACTTGTTTATAAATTATCACGATTAATTGATAATGTATAATACTTATTTATTATTTTAGTGCATTAAATATTAACCGAAAACCAAATGTAAAATAATGTAATAAAAAATTTCCATAACAAAAAGAACCTTCACTGGTTAAATAATTTTTCGTATCCCTCATTTTTTTTTTCTTTTTTCATGGCGCGAAACATGGAATAACGTGGGCTACCTTGTGGGAACCGGCCTGGGAAACACGATTTTCTAGATGAAATTAATGAATTAAAACAATAATTTAAAGGTTTTTCTTATTCCAGCCTGTTACGTACGTTGAACAAGAGTTATTTTGCTTCACAAACTGTCCTAGACAACTGTATAAAAAGGGCCACCCGCAGCCTCCCATTTCATGCATAAAAACATTAGTTCCTTCATCCAGTTTCTTAGTTGAAGTTGCTTGAAAATGGGAAGCCCGGGACAACCGGGGCTATTGCCTCATCTTGTTTTTCTTCTGGTATTTTGCCTTGCGGCCACCATTGTGGCAGCTGATTCCCCACCTTACAAGTATGCATCTCCTCCACCACAGGAGCAACCATATCTTCCGCCAGACCACTACAAATCGCCACCACCACCATCTCCGGTGCACCCACACTACCCACCAGACCATTACGAGTCACCGCCACCTCCGAATTACCCATTACATCCACCACCATACCGTTACGAATCTCCGTCACCCCCGACACATTATCCTCTTCCCCCTTACCATTATAAGTCACCACCTCCTCCAGTGAAATATCCGGCTCCATCACATAACTACAAATCTCCACCTCCTCATCCCGAGTCACCACCACCTCATTACGTCTATAAATCTCCTCCAACTTCACATCCTCATTCTAAATCACCATTTCATCCCAAGCCCTACAAAGCCCCACCTCCTCATTACGTCTACAAGTCACCACCACCACCACCGTCACATCCCAATCACCATCACCACCATCACAAGGCTCCAGCACCTGGATCTCACCACGACCACGACCACGACCACGACCACTATTCTCCACCTCACCACCCTAAATCTCCGCCATATGTTTACAAATCACCACCACCTCCAAAGGCCTACTAAGCATATGTTTTTCCTTTGATTCAGCTGTATAATGACAAGTTCTCCATGACATTCAGTAGTTCGAGTTTATCATTTATCTTGTTTGTTTTAGAATAAGAGGTTTAAGATGGAGACTCTTGTTCATTTGTATCATTTCTCATGATCATAAGAATGAAGACAATAATTTTCTTTCTGAGTGGATGCCTTCTATTTCAGTTATAGATTAATTCATAAGTTTATTATTACTAATGGCATATGCTACTCCACAAGGCTGCCCGTTGAAAGGCAACAATTTAGTCTATATTTTATTTACTACTGTTTGGGCCACTGTCAAACCATTGTAAATTTGAGAAATCAACTCTTCGGGCTTGAAAGAAGTATATTAAATAACTTTTACATATGCACAAACGTCGCGTTTTCATTATAGATTTTGGGGAACATTGGGAGTTATTCTTCTAACAGTTCAACTATAACTAAATTGCAATCCTTTTTAAGTTTGCAAGTTTTCCTTTGGGAATTAAAGAGTCAATATTATCAATTTTCTGTAAGTTTCAGTGGAATATTTATTTATAGGTTCTATAGATGCAAGTATCTTTCATATGGTACAACATCAAACTGACTTATTTCCTTGGACTTATTCTCTAATCTCTAATCAATTGAACAAATTAAATGGCAAAATATATATATATATATATATCAGTCGGATAAACAAATGTGAAAATGATGATATCGAAATAAATTAACTATGAATTTTCATAAAAACTGTAGTCTTAACATAAAAAAAATTATGATGATTCATAAAAGTAAAAAATATCTATTAGACTATGGTTGAAAAGTATAGTCTAAGGTCAAAAAAGAAAAAAAAAAAACTATACCCATATAGACTACGGTAGTAAAACCATAATATAAAGTTATTAAGTATTTCAAAAAAACCGTTGTCAATGATTCTTTTTTTTTCTTTCGACTCATCACTGAGTTTGAAATTTTGAGAATTGAGAAGCCAAATTTTCATACGATTTTGATCCACAATAGTTGATGCTGCAAAGTAGCTATTTGTCAAACTTGGAGTTATTTGTTCTCTCCTTGCGAGATTTAAACATGTTATGTTTGGATCTAAAACATGTTATTCTTGCACTGCAGACAATAGTTAGAGAAGTACAAGAAAGAAAGAGGATGGTCAAATTGTAGAATAGATTTCTCTATTTTGATTAAATGATGGAATTAATCTTTTTATCTTAATGTGTTTAAAATAAATCTTAATATTTTAATAAATTGTCAAATTAATCAAACTATTAACAGTTCAAACATTTTTCATTAAAATTAATGATGTAATATTTTGATTTTTTTACCATGATATTTTTACTTACATGGTTGTTAATTTTATTGACTTGTCAGGTCCATGTGTTAAACATGCATAATCATTTTTTACATCAACTTTTTTCAAATTTACGGTTTATTCTTATACTTTGGTTAAACATTGGAATTAGTCTTTTCTTAATATGTGTTCAAATTTGATCTTTATACATCAATTAATTATTAAATTTAACATTTAACTTAAAATAAGTTAAATAAAACAAAGAAAAAACATAAAAATAGATTCAATACATAGGCTAACATGCGAATTACACCAAACTTATCTTCTAAAATAGTGTCATTCAACTTGTTATAAAAATAAAAAATCACTTTTTTAATTTCCCTTTTTTCTCCTCTTTTTCATCCTCGTTTTCCTCTTACTTTTCTCAAGTCTAATTCAATGAACTCATATTTCAATGGAATTTTAAAAAACTAGTGATTGAAAAATTCAACAATTGTAAAAAAAAAATTATCTGAAACACCGCTAGTACCCAGAAATTGATTATCAATACCACCATTTTGTATCATTGTCCAAAGCAAAACTGAGTATAATG
Organism: Durio zibethinus; assembly: GCF_047325235.1. Lineage (NCBI taxonomy): Eukaryota > Viridiplantae > Streptophyta > Magnoliopsida > Malvales > Malvaceae > Durio > Durio zibethinus. The sequence continues at coordinate 6,375,472 of NC_143174.1, read as the reverse complement.
CTTTAAAAATTCTAAATTTGAAACCTCTAAAAACTAATATCTCAACAAAAAGATTGCTTCTAATTATTTTTGTTGGTAGTCTTTGTTTTTATAGTGTTATCTTATCGATTGCTATTGAATTCTCAAAATTTTCCCAAATTAATCTTTCCAAAATATTTTCATATTTTCCTTGTTTTTTCAATTTTTGATTTACTTTTTTTTGTTTTTCTTTTTTCTTTGATTTCTTGACTTCCACCAACAAAACAATTAAAATAAATAAAGAAAAGAATAAATAATAAATAAAATACTTTTGGACTTTTAAATTTGAGCTTAAAATCCAATTTCACAATTAAAATCTAATTAATCCAAAAATGGTTTTAAAGCCCAATGTTGAGATGAAATTTGAAACCCAATTAATATAAAAAAAATTTAAGATAAAATAAGATATCTACAATTGCTTTTTATTGTTGATTATGTATCGGATTTGTTAGGTTTATTGATTATGGGTTTCTTGATCTAACTTCTATGTTTTTGTTTTTGTTTTTGTTTTTTTTTTTAATTTTTTATCTATTTTTTAATTTTTTATATTTCAAAAATATTGAAAATAGAAATTAACAAAAAATGAAATCGAAATAAATAAATAAAATAAAGATAAAAAATATAATTTCGTTTATGTTAGGCTTATAGTCTAATTTGATATTAACCCAATTTGTTAAATTATTTTTAAGTAATAATTTATATATCCAAAAAATTTTATCTAAATATGAAAACAAAATGTCATATTGGAATTAATAATTTATGTTTTTTTATGTGCTATTTTAGATCAAATCTTAAATTCGATAATTAATAGGTGTATAAAGATCAAATTTGAACATATTTAAGGTTGAAGAATTGATTCTATTATGTAACAAAAGTACAGGGATAAGTTATACAATTTGAGAAAAGTTAGCATGAAAAAATGATGATTTGTTAAACAATTTTTTCATGTCATCATATTTGATCACATGAATTTTACATGTCAGCAAATTTAATGGTCACATAAGCAAAAAATATCAATAAAAAAGTCAAAATGTCACTTATCAATTTTAATGAAAAAATTTAAACCGTTAACAATTTGAGTAAATTTGACAATTAATTGAAGTATAAAAATCAAATTTGAACACATAAAATAAATATACTAATTTCATTAAATTTAGTATACAATTTGACAAAAAAGATGTGCGTGTGGAAACATGCGACTACAGCTGTAGTGGAGTTATAAGGTTATTGTTAAATTTATATAATCAATTAACTTTAAGATTTTATAATCTAAATTTTTTTTTTATTAATTGTTTAGAAGAATATTTATTTTGGGGTGAATAGATACTATATTATCCATATTTGTATTTAATAAATATTTCAAAATTATTTTTATTTTCATCTCTATCCTTAAATTTAATACCTAAACTTATTTCTATTTCAACAAAAATTAAATTTCTCATAAAGTTTGGATGAAATTACCATCCTATTCACAAAAGGGGAATTACGAGTGACTTTGTAAGTTTTCTAAACTGCTTAGATATGAACTTTGTTTTTTTATATGTAAGTATAAGATGGTCAATAGTTGATACTAAAAAATGAAAAATTAAAAAAAAAGAATTGATTGAAGCAATTTGGTCCATGATAGTTGGAGAATAGATTTAGAAAAAGGGTTCACCCTCTTCCTTTCACTTTTTTCACCTTTTTCACCGATTGTAATTTCCCTTTCCTTTGACAAACCCTAAAAACCCCAGCTTTTCTTTTGTTTCAAATTGTCACCAATCGCTATCTAACCGTCTGACGTTAGTTCTTAACTTCTTTCTCTCTCATTACTCCATATTTTTACAGATTATTTTCTCTAAAATTCACATAACACCCTGTAGTCAAGAAATTAAAATCTTAACAATGTTTTTAATGTAAGTGTGCAACTATCGCTACCATTAGAGGTGGTTTTTTGATCTGTTTTTGCATTGCTTTTTCTTTCTTCCTCCACCAAACCATATCTCCTAAAAAAATCCAAACCCTCTATTTCAATCAAACCTCATTTTTCTTCTTTTTTCCCTCATTTTAATACTAGGTTAAGGATTGCCTTAACAGTATTATGTTGCCATTTTGTTTTCCATCAGCCATGGTAAGGTTGAGCGGGGGAAACGACCAACAGGGAGGACAAGACATGCTCCTATTCCATTATAGGCCCTCTCTCTATTATTTATTTTTTTGTACTTTATTTGTAATTCTATATTTTTTGTGTTGTCTAATTTATTTTTTTATTTTTGAAAATTTTAGATTATTACAATTTTCTACTATTAAATCTCAAAGATCAAAATAATTTGTAAGCACTAAATTTTGCATCCAATCAATTTCACAAAATGAAATGAAATTAAGGAAATTCGACCAAATTGTTAATCATCAACATTTTCTAGTGTCGATCGACTGGATCTTTTTAAAATGATTAGTATGCACTGTTATATCAATCCTGATGTTTTTGAGATAATGATGCACTTCAATACCATTTCGGATCTATGACTAATCTTAAGACTAAAATGCCAATCAGCAACACTTCTTGCCGATTTGCTAAGCTTCATTTATTGAAGATAATAATGAATCCATACGAGATTTCACTGATTTTTGAATGAGAAAAAATTTTGGAGTACTAATAAGAGAATCATATCAACTACAATTATTATAATACAATTAATCAATTAAAATTTAATATTATGTAGGGTCCATAAAAATTATATAAAGTCTATACTTTTAAATAATGAATTTTTATATAATTTTCTGTTATAAGTTATTAATTTTAAGATTACAATAAAAATAATTATAAATGAAATATTCCTCTAATCAATACTAAAGTGTTTTTCTATAGATTAAGAAGATATGTCAAATTATTTGTTCAATTTATCTTTGGGATTAATCATTTAGTGAATTTCCATTTCATGTCATAAAGTTCTTCTTATCTTGATTTTGGGTTATTTTTTGCCTCCCATCTCGATCATTCATTCCACCATACCTTCACTGTATAAACAACCACTATTCTTCATTTTACACAGCAACTAAGAAGCAAGAAACTCTTTCCTCATCCCAAAAGCTTTTCTCTTAAAATTTCCTAAGCCTAAAGGTAAAATCAACCTGAACATGAATTTGAAAGCTTTGTGATTTTAGATAAGAAGCCCAAGAGGGAGTCGGAAGTCCGAAAGTTAAGTCTTAGCCTGGGAGGGGTTGAATTAGCTGACTCTACTAAGCCTAGCTGACCTTATCCTTGTCCAAATCAAGCTCAAAGTTGACCCAACAAAATGCAATAAGCCTAGATTCTACTGAAAAAAAAACCCAATTACCTAAAAAAGGCTTAAACTCTACCAAATTAAGCTTAACAAAGCCTAAACATTCAAGAAGGTTCTAACTTCTATTGAAATTCTCCTAAATAGGCCCAATAAAAGCTCGTACTTTTTAAAGAATAGATCTAGCCTATATACTCAGCCTTTCAACTATCATTTTATACCTAAACATTCAAGATGAGTCTAACCTCTATCAAAATTAGCTTAGATAACTCTATAAAAAACCCAGCCTTTGCAAAGAATTGATCTAGTTGGCATGCCTAGCCCTACAACTATCATTTTAGACTTGGTATTAAGCAGGTCTACTTTGGTAATATCTAAAGCACATATTTTTCCTTGCTGAAAATCATGGAAACTGGAAAGCATGTAACATAAATATTACCCATGATCATTCATCATATAGGCTTAGGAATATATGATAACATGCTACCCTATCATTTAATTTTATTTTAGTAAAATTTTCATTATGATTAACCTTATTGACAACGAATAATAAAAATTTGTTATTTGTCATTAGTTTGCCATGAATATGACATTGTAACATTTAAGTATGTTATTTAGAGTTAAGTACATATTTTTGGCATTATTATACCTTGAGTATTTTTGTCATTTTCGTATACGATATAAACTACGAGTATATTAGTTATTTTTGAAGTATGCCTTTTTTTTGTATGCCATATAAATTTAGATACATGTTTTTGTATAATTATACTTTTGGGGTTCACTGCTAAAAAAGTAGACATAATAAATGTAGAAGGCAATAAGCCCCCTAAATCCTAGTACCTTGGCATCTTGGAAATTAGTTTGTGTTAAACCACCTTGACATTTTAATAAGTTACCATCAACCTTATCATACATTCACCTTAATATAAAATCACCTTGAAACATATTTATTTCGGTAAAAAATACTATGATATAAATTTACCTCGACAATAAATAAAACTGTGATAATCTAAGTTGCCAACTTAGATGCATCAACTTGAATACGTTGATCCGTGAATGATATCTTTTAATTTGAACCTACCATTGAATCCTGACCTATTTTAAACTAGTTTATTTAGTCAAAACATTAGACTAGTTAATAGATGACAAAATAGTGGAAATATTCGAGTCTAGGGGCATTATGAACTTTTTATGCCAACAAAAAAAAAAGACAAAAACAGGTAAGGGTATAAACGAATAGAACTTTTGATGATCTATTTATGAATATGTTTGTTTTCTGTTTGTTCATTTATTAAGCTTAACAAGCGATCTTGAATAATATTTTTATATTCATTTATTAATTAATTGAACATTAATAGATATTTATTTGATTCATATATGTTTGTAAATAAGTTCATTTAAAATTTATTTAAAACTTGATCCTTTATTGTTCATTGCTATTTATTTATAATAATATTAATAAAATTACATTTTTATCTTTTATTTTAATTTTATTTTAAGATTTATTTATATTTATTTGGATTCGTTTATATTTTTTTATGATTTGTTTGTTTAAATTTATTTGATTATGACTTATTTATTATTCATAAATATTTTTATTTAATGTTTACGAATAAACTCATTTAATTTAATTGAATGAGTATAAATAAAATACAAATAATTTATTATTTAAATAAATGAACATAAACAAATCAAATAATTGTTTTAATAAATACGAATCAAATATAAATAATTTTAAAAATAAATGAATAAACTATAAATACATATTTATTCGTCGATTCGTATAGAGCTATACGAACATATTAAGGTATAACCACCTCGGACAAGACCTTGAGAAACTCATGGTCACATACGTCACTAACGGTCCATGTGTTACTCATGCATCGCCAGAGCCACACACCGTCAAGCTGGGTCAATCATGTTAGACCACGTAACTTGCGTCTTTCTCTCTTTTGCTCTTCGCATATAAGGTTATTTCACCTTCCAAGTAAGTTTAAGCCCCTTGTTCATTCTATCAAGTCTCACCATTATCTTTGCTTATGCTCACCCTCTCCAAACAATGACTTAAGCGTTGGAGAGTAAACCGTCGGAGTCACCTACAAATTCTCTTAACGTATTTTCTTTCTTGTAGGTGCCTACCCCTAGATCCATTTTTTGCCATAACACACATCTACGAAGACCTTTTTTTATCACATTTTCTTGCACCGTTAGAAACTTCAATATGAAAGTCACCAACAAAAAGCAACGTACATCAATGGTAACACTAGACTCCATGTTGAGGGATTTGATGAAAGAATTAGAGAAGGCACCATATACCCAGATTTCAACAAATATTTTCAGTACAAGATTCATGAAGCGGTTGAGATTTCTTCGTAATTATAATCTATATGGAAAGGTCACGAAGGGATCAATGGCAATAAAAACAAAGTCTAAACCACATAAAGAGAGTATTTCCGCAAATAAAAAAACACTAACTATGCTATATATACTAAATACGCACGTGGAATTTGTAAAAAAAAATGCACCTAGAAATTCGTAATAAAAAGCAGAGATTGTTGTTCATTAAAGTTTTAAATTTATTTTATTTATTATAAAATTGTATTTAAGAATAAGGTTTTTTTAATCGATTCGCACTTAAAAGTTAATGAGATATATGCTCATATTTTTTTTTATGACAAGTAAGATTTCTTCAAGCAATTATACACTAAACAATGAAATTTTTCAAAGATTTTTTTTTTCATTTATTTCTACAAATAGTGCATCTACATGTTTTAATTTTTATCTTTTATAGTCATGATATATTGGCTTTAAAGCTGAGAGGAGTGCTTGAGTTCAAAATATGCTAAATCATTCTCTCTAATGGATTTACATGTCCTTCAATTAGTAATATGTTTTTATATTAACATACTCAAGATTAGTTATTTTTTTAATATTTTAATTTATTTTGACCAAAATTTTAATTTTTAATTTTTAATTAAGATTTTTTAATATATATTAAATATATTTAAATATATTAAATTAAATTATGTAATTAAGATTTTTAATACATATTAAATACATATTTATAATTATAATTTAAAATCATATTAAATATATAGTTATTGTAAACACCATTTATTTATTTATTATTATTATTATTATTATTATTTATTTAATTTTTTTTCTCTTTCTTTCTCTTCTTCTCTTTCTTTTATTCCCGTTTCTGTGTTTGTCTTCTTCTTCCTTTTTTTTTCCTTCTTTTTTATCCTTATCCGATTCAAATCTAGTACATTAAATGCACGATCCCTAAAGTCCAAAATTATTATCGCTAGTCGTCAACGGCCGACTGACAAGCCGCCAATCACGAACGACAGACGTGATTTTTCAGTTGAAAAATAGGATTCGAATATCAGAAGATCTGGGATTTGAATCCCAACAAGGTCTATAAATAGAGCTTGTTATTTGCACACGGAGGATCTTAGGGAGAACCGAAAAAGAACGACAAAAAAAAGAGAGCTTTCGTAAAAAAAAATTCTGTAAAAACACAAAAAAAAAAAACAGTCCCCTGGAACGGGGAACCCAGCGCCAGAAAGCCACTTAAAAAAAAAAAAAGAGATCAATCGATTCTGTCCAAAAAAAAATAAAAAAAGAAAGGAGACCGAAACTTTGAGCCCCGATCTACGTCGATTGGGGCTGTTTTCGATAAAAAGGACATCGGATCTGGAAAGATCGCGTCGAAGAGAACTTTCAGAACAATTTTCATCTTTTTTTATGATCGAAAACAACCGGCAACGACTGTCGGTGGTGACCTAGATGGCGGCCGACACGGTGATCCAGCGACTGGCCGGCGAGCTCACCCCAAAACTCTCTTCTCTTTTTTTTTTTTTGAAAAACCGAAGGAATGAGCAAAAAAAAATTTTCATTTATTTATAGAAATCATTAAAAGCAAAACGACGTCGTTTTGAGCATAGGGCCAAAACGATCTCGTTTCGACCAAAGAGGATCCACGTGTCAACCCGTAACCCGATTCGCGGTCTGCGCACCCGACCTGCTTCCATCATCAGCCCTCTGACCGGTCTGACTGAATCGGAATTGAATCGCCCAAATCGAATCAAACCGGTACTGAACCATCCAGACTGAGCCGAACCACCGGGCGAACCGCTGAACCGAACCGCGCGTTGATTGAACCGTTGATTAGTCCGGTTCAGGTAAAAAAATTTTTTTTTTAATTTTTCTTATTTTTTATATATTATTTTCTTAATATTTATTCATATTAAAATATTTATATTTGTTAGATTAAATGATGAAATTGTGGTTAAATTTTTTTATATAATTATGTTAATTTTTAGAATAAACTTTAAAAATAGTAATATAAAAATAAATTTAATAATAATACTAAAGTAATAAAAAATGAAAGAAAAGAAAACTTTTATCCGACGATGAGATTCAAAGGTATTCCGAGTAGTGATGCCTACGAAATCTATAGGTGTGAAGATTTTTTTAAAATACTACCAGTGTATTGGAGTATTTATAAAAATTTTTCAATACAGTAAAGATTTTCTTTTTTTTAAATAACAAATAAAAATTGGTTAATAAATTAAAAATATATGTAATAAAAATAGGAAGGAAAAAAATTTAATTTAAGAAATTTAATCTAATGATGAGATTCTAAAAGTATTTCGAGTAGAGATGCTTTAAGAAATCTCAAGGTGAGAAGATTTTTTTTGTAAAATATTACTAGTGTATTGGAATATTTATAGAAAATCTTCAATATAATTAAATTCTTTTTTCCTCAAAATTTTAATTAAAAAATTAATAAAACAATTAATAAAATTTTCAGAAAAGAATAAAATGTGTGCATCAACATGTTATTATTAGCATTGCATACATGACATAATTTTTTACGAAAAGTAAATTTAGACCTTCTAAAGATGAGATTCTAAAAGTATTCCGAGTAGAGATGCTTTAAGAAATCTCTAGGAGAGAAAGAGTTCTTTTAATGTTACCAACGTACTGGAACATTTTAAGAATTATTTCAATAAAAAGGTTTTAATTTATTTTTCTCGAGAATAATTTTTTTTTAACATGACATTTTCTTACGAAAAATAAATTCGAGTCTCCAAAGATGAGATTCTAAAGGTATTCCGAGTAGAGATGCTTTAAGAAATCTCTACGTGAGAAAGAGTTCTTTTAATGTTACCAACGTACTGAAACATTTTAAGAATTATTTCAATAAAAAGGTTTTAATTTATTTTTCTCAAGAATAAACTTTTTTTAATAAATAAAAAAATCAATGAAATTATTTTTCGAACACCGAAAATTAGACTATTTTTATCAAAATCAAAGGATAACACGTTGTTAATTGGTATCATTTTTAACGGGCGTTGTGGGGGTGCTAATCCTTCCCCACACGTAACCGACTGTCAAACCCAGACTGTTTCGCAGATCGTAAAATTATCTTTTTAATAAATTTTAATTAATTTTAAGATTTCATTAAAAGGATATGTTTTAATAGGTGGTTAATCGCGCCTAGCCAAAAAAAGATTGGTGGTAACTTCGTTATTTTTTATTTCATTTCCAAATTCGTCGGACGGACACAAAACCGTTATAACAGTTTGGCGACTCCACTGGGGAAGCCTTTTGTTTTCGTGAGTCAGGCCAAAATTAACTACTTGTTATCCTCAAATTTTGATTTAAATAGTCTTAACCAATTTCTTAAATTTTTTATTTTTCACTTTTAGTAAAAAAAGGTAAAAAAACAAAAAAACAAAAAAACAAAACAAAACAAATCAAAAATAAAAAGTAAAAAATTCACACATATTCCTTTTACTATGCCTCTTATGTTTTATTTTTCTGTGTATATTGCTCTCAATAAATTAGGATATATTTGCACACAATGGCACGATGCATCTCATACATGAGCTCTATACCCAGGTTCCGTCCTTTTATAGGAGGAAGTAAAGTACTTATGCTCTCGTGAGGTGATAACCTTCGCAATGGCAAGCAAAATACTTTCACTCGAATTGAACCCTTTCCGTTCGTAGTTTGTAATGGGTGAGGATCGGGGTGCCTTACTAGTCCAACATGGACGACAGTGAGGAACAATTTAGGAACCTTTAGACCCTGTCAATCCAAACTCAGCATATAATAAGACTAGGAAACTAGCCTTATGTAGAGCCTTGTCCATCCTCTTGTAGGAAATACCTAAGAATAATGTTATGTATAATATGAAACAAAACAAAACAAAAAAAAATCTCAAAAACACTAAAAAACAAAAAAAATGTTTTTTTTCGAACCACACTAACTTAATTTTGTTTCATTTTTTTTTTTGCATTAATCATATCATACAGTTTTGCATCGAGATATTTGCTCTAGGACATATTTCTCCTAAGAAGTTTTCATGGATCCCGTAGAACTATAAATTTGCTCATCCTCAGTCAGTGTGCCATGTGAATCGTATAATGAAGTACATGTTTGGTCGAAAGAAGTTTAACAAAAGAATAGAGATTATTTGCCTATCAGTTATGTGTCTGAATTACTCGAAAAGTGCATTTAGATCTCACACAGAATGAGTTAAAAGAGTTAGCTGTTGTCTGGGGTCCGTTAAGTGAAGAAAGAAAAAAAAGTTTTTGCAAGAAGTATGGGCAGATCGCATCCCTCATTTCAGTAGTGATTGGTGAATAGCTGGTCAAAGCAGTTATACAGTTTTGGGATCCATCCAATAGATGCCTCACTTTTAATCAAGAAGATTTGGTGCCAACTATCGAGGAGTATTTGATTTTATTTGGCATAGAACTACAATGTCCAGATAAAGTATTTATCCGAAAGCCAAAATCAGGTTATCGTAAAAAAGTTAACCAAGCTTATGGGGGTTAAAATAGAAACCATTGATTCTTTCATGAAATCTAAAGATGAACATCTTAGTATTCGTTGAAATTTTCTCTAAAATTTCATTCAGAAGCATTTAAATGATGATCAAGATATGACTGTTTTTGCTCTAGCATTGTATGGTATGGTAATCTTTCCAAAGACTTTGGGTTACATTGAGATAACTGTGGTAGATTTTTTTGAGCAAATTGAAATCCAAGCAATTAATCCCGCAGCAGTAGTCTTAACAGAAACTATTTGATCATTGAATTTCTGTCGATGAAATAAAAAAGGATGGTTCATAAGATGTGCACCTCTATTATATGTGTGGGTTAGAAGTCATTTTAAATGTGAGAAGAGTGCATTTTCAAAGCCGTATCTACGAAACAAAGCACCAATAGAAGAGTTCTGTAAAAGTCAATAGTCAACATTGAAGACTAAGAAAGATTAGGTCCTTTTCTTGCGAAGGCTTACTGGAGATGAAATCGAGTGGATGGCACCTTGGATGCCTCGTGTGCCCTTGTTGTATCATGAAGGAAATGAGTCATGGATGCCGTTGTTAGGATTATGGGGTATTGTAAGTTACGCTCCATTAATGGTATTTAGGTAATTTGGTGCAAAGTAATTTGTTCCTACTACTCATGGTCTGGTCCAAATAGAATTCATTTATGGGGAATCGAATCCATCAAAAACCTTGAAACAGTTGATCCAAACATGAAAGAGAACTTGAAAAATGAGGTTAGGGCCTTTCATCGATAAAGTCACTTCTGATTACCGGATTTGAAAAGCAATGTGGCCTAGAGACATAGTATTCCCTCCTGATGATAGCTCATATTAATTGGTTAATCTTTCAGAAGAAGAGTAATTATCAGAAGTTGAGCTTGTCAAGAAAAAGTTAGAAGCTGAAAAAAAAGAAATAAGAAAAGAAAATTTGTAACTTCACAAGAAAGTAGGGCAATTAAAATATGAAACGGAGATACAATGGAGCAGATTAGAAAAAGTTATAAAAAAATGAGATCTGGCTAATAGTGATTTGAAAGATCTACACCAAAAAAATAAGAAGTTATGAGTTCAATTTAAAACTGGAAAAGTCACTAAGTCTTACCTTAGCCGACAACGTGAAATGAACAAGCTCTGAGAGGGAATAAACAAATGGAAAGGTAAAGCTCAAGAAAAGTAAAAGGAGATCACCAAAATTTCTCAAGAATGTCAAAATTGGAAGGGATTATATTCTACAACCTCAGCAAGATTGGTGGAATGTCAAAACGAAAAGGAAAGGTTGAAAGTCATGTTCGTAAAAGAAAGAAAAAAGCACTTCAAAGTATTGAATGAAAAAGAATCACTTCATCAGATGATCCAAAGGTTAGAGATACAACTACAAGACCACAAGAGCCATATTTCAGTAATGATAGATGAGTGACATAGAAGGGAAAAAGATTGGATCTTCACATATGATTCAGAAAGAGATGCCCGCATAAGATGGAAGGCAGAAAACTTAGAGAGGCAACAGTACATAGAGCACTTGACTAATCAAGTTTGCAAGGCAGTGAAGAAAGCATGAGAGATGGTTGAAAAGGTAGAAGCATTAAAAAGAGAAGTCAATCCCATAAGTGAATATGGATAGCGCCTAGTGAACTTTTTAGATGAGATAAAAGACCATTATGAGCAAGTCAAATACTTTTATGGATATAACTCTAGGATGGTAAATCCTATGTAATAAAAGTTGTATGGGATCAATAAAAATTTTTAATGTTAAAATTCGTCCAAAAGTAAATATCTCTCACTTGCATTCATGCATCATATACATCATTTTTCATAAAATAAGTAAAAATAAAATTTTCAACACATAGCATTCTAATTTTTTTTCTTTTTCAAAATAAAAACTTTGTGGTAATAAAGGTTCAAGAATAGCTCGCTCATTAAAAATTTCAGCCCAACCTACTCTTCATTCATACAATATCAGGACACAAATAAGAATCATGAAACAAAAATAGGTCAATCAATTTGAAAGAATTGAGAAAGCTCAAGAAGAACTAAGAGAGGATCTTAGCACAATAATGGATATGTTCAAAAACTTGACAAGGGAAAAGTAGTGAAAAAAAATCCTAGCTTTCAAGAACAATCACTAGATATGATAGATCCTGTCTATCATTCAGTGTTTGAGCCACAACTGAACTAACCTTCACAAGGAACTAGAGTACCAATTCTTACTTCCAGTGGATATCCTAATCCTTATCTAGGAATGACATCCACACTTGCTCCAGGATAATTTCAAAATTTTGTTAATCCCATTATGATGGAAAAACCACCTGAGCCAATCTTAGTTCCTGATTTGGATGATCCCAAGGAAAGAGAAAAGCTAGGGATGCAGACACCTGAAAAGGTAAAAGATATCAGTGCCCAGGAGAAGATGAAGTTATTGGAAGAAAGGCTTAGGGCTATAGAAGGAATGAATTTTTGTGGTTCCACAGATGCGACTGACCTTTGTTTAGTTCTAGATGTGATCATTCTACCTAAATTTAAGGTCCCAGAATTTAAAAAATATGATGGCACAAAATGCCCAATGACCCACATCACTATGTATTGTCAAAAAATGGCAGCATATGCTTGAGATGAGAAGTTGTTAATGCATATATTTCAAGATAGTCTTACGGGTTCTGTAGCTAGATGATATGTTCAATTAGATAGGACTCGTATTCATTCTTGACAAGAGCTTACAAAGGTATTCCTTACACAATATCGGCATGTTACGGATATGGTTTCAGATCGTCTATCTCTACAAAGTATGGAAAAGAAAGCAACTGAAAACTTCAAAGAGTATGCACAAAGATGGAGAGACGTGGTTGCACAAGTTCAACCTCCTCTCACCGAGAAAGAGACAACTGTTTTATTTGTGAATATTCTGAAAGCACCATACTATGAGAGATTGATAGGTAATGCAACCAAAAACTTTACAGATATGGTGATATCAGATGAGGTCATTGAAAATACCATAAAGAATGGTAAGCTTGATTCAAGAGAGACAAATGGAGCAAGAAAAGGTGAAACTCCTAAAAAGAAAGAGAATGAAGCTCAAACAGTGAACTATATGGGGCAACAATTCAAAGGTTTCATACCTTATCCTACACCAGTCTACCAAACCCATTACCTTTTTATAAACCATGTTACATCCATCCCTCATTCATATCAACCATACCAATCATTACCATAACCAGCTTATCCATCCCGTTTTCAGCCATCTTTTTAGACACCCACCTATAATCATCTTGCTGCACCTATCAGACCAGGATGGAGACCTAGTCCTAATATTGGTTTGAGAGGCCCTAGAAATACCTAAAAAAAAAATCACTGTCGATCTCATTCCCATGACATACACAGACTTGTAACCTCGACTTGTTGATAAATATCTGCTTGCTCTTGTTATCGTTGAACCCTTGAAACCTCCATTTTCCAAATGGTATAACTCCAATGCACATTGTGATTATCATTATGGGAATCCAGGTCATTCCACTGAAAATTGTACTGCTTTGAAACGTAAAGTGCAAGGGTTAATCAATGAAGGAGTATTAAATTTTGATACCAACCAACAAGGGACTCCAAATGTCAATAGGAACCCTCAACCAAATCATACCAGACCATCAATAAATGCCTTAATTGATGGGCAGAGAAGCCACGTGAAGAAAAAAAATAAATGAAGTTAAGACTCTGATGGCTAGAGTTTTTGAAGTCTTGGTCAAAGCTGACATGTTGAAGCCAATAGAACCTCGAAATTACTCTAAAGCAATTAGCTCAACTGAAAGCTGCAATTATCACGAAAGTGTTTTGGGGCATTCTATCGAAAATTGTCACCAATTTCGTCAAGAGGTGCAAAAATTAACGGATGAGTGTCGAATAGAATTTTACCAAGAAAGAGAAGAGTTGATGAAAATTGAAGTGTCTACCATTGATTTAAAGAATAAGTTTGAGCGTAGACCGGTAACTATCTATTATGACGAAAAGCCAACATCGAAGCTAGAAAAACTTATCTCCCGACCTGTGTGACAATTAAAATTCTTAGTTTTTCTTCATATCAGAATGATAAAGCAGTACCTTAAAAGTATGATTATAATGTTGTAGTCAACCCAGATACTGCTAACATAACGGGTGTAGGAGGCATAACTTGAAGTAGAAGGTGTTATACCTTAGAGGCTCTAAAAAAAGCTAGAAAAGAGAAAGCCAAGGTAGGGGAAAAAAATAAAAGTCAGAGTGGTCTTGACACAACCCCAGAAAAAGAATGTCAGAAGCCAGTATCTGAGAGTGAAGCAGGTAAATTTTTGAAGTTAATAAAACATAGCGAGTATAGCGTGGTAGAACAGCTTAACAAGATGCCAGCTAAAATTTTGCTATTGTCATTATTGCTCAGTTTAGAGTCACACCGTAATGCTTTACTGAAGGTGCTAAATCAAACACATGTGTCTCACAATACTTCTGTTGAATATGTGAAACAGTTTGTTGGCAATCTGACGATTTTAAACTATATCTCTTTTAATGATGAAGATATTCTTCCTAAAGGTAGAGGAAGTACCAAGGCTCTTCACATTACTGTGAAATGTAAAAGTCATATAATGGCTAAGGTTTTGATTGATAATGGCTCATCCATCAATGTTATATCTGTGACTACTCTGACAAAACTCCCTGTTGATGGATCTTATATGAAACCTAGTCATATGATAGTGAGAGCCTTTGATGAAACCAGAAGAAAGGTGCTAGGAGATATAGAAGTGCTATTACAGATTGGCCCATGCATTTTCAATATGAAATTTCAAGTTATGAACATCTCTTCTTCATACAGTTTTTTATTGGGTAGACCATGGATCCATATGACAGGTGCTGTCCCATCCTTATTACATTAAAAAGTTAAATTCATTATTGAAGGAAAGCTAACATGTGTGACAGGAGAAGAAGATTTATTAGTAACTCAACCGATAAACACTCATTATGTGGAATCAATAGATGAAGCTCTAGAATGTTCTTATAGATCTTTCGAGATTGCCAATGCAACATATATAGCTAGAGGATCTAAATTGAATTTGTCACACTTATCTACGACTACTAAAATGGTAATCAAATAGCTTACCAAGATGGGATGGTGACCTGAAGTCGCACTTGGAAAGAACCTGCAAGGAATCATGAAGCCATCGATCATATATGAAAGGAGAGACAAGTTTGGCTTGGGATATAAGCCAACAAGAAGGGACAGAGTAAGAATGGTAAATGAAAAAAGAGATAAGAGGATAGCTAATCTTAAGGGATATAAGCTGGAGTCAGAGCCTATAGTCATTCCACACCTCTATGATTCTTTTCACTCGGGAGGATACATTTATCCAGATTTATCGGGAGCCCCAAGTACAAGATTCATGAAAAAATTTTTAGAGCTGGCCATTCAAATGGTGGATGATGAAGAAAAGAAGAGTCAAAGTGAAAAGCTATTTGTGTACCCTTATCTTTCAGATTTTGAGCTGGATAATTGGAAAGTTACAGAGCTGCCTATTATTTTTAAAACTTTAGAAAAATAATGTGAAACTTTAAATCCTTAATTACTTTCTACGAGTATTAGGAGATCTTTTATGGTGTGTTTATGTTTGTCATTTTAATAAAAGACTTAGAAGATGCATCCACATTTCTTCTATTATTTTTATCTTCATTTTACTTTTCATTATTTTCTTTCCATCATTTTCTTATCATTTCATTTTTGTGTGCCAATATTCTCTTCATCTTACCCTTTGCAGGGTCCCAAACAATGAACATGAAGATAATCATGGCAATAATCTCATATTTGATTTTGAAAACTTAATTCATGTTGATGAACTTGATAATGAGGAAGATTCAGATAACTACACACTGCCTCTTGATTTGTTAAAATTAATAGAACATGAAGATAAGCCAATTGAATCCCACCAAAAAATTACTGAATCAGTAAATTTGGAAGATGGTGAAAACAGAAAAGAGGTTAAAGTTGGTATATCTCTTTTACCAACCAAAAGACAAAAGCTAAAAGAGCTATTCCGAGAATATGTAGATGTGTTCGCGTGGACTTATCAAGATATGCCAGGACTCAGCCCTGATATTGTAGAGCACAAGTTACCTTTAAAACTAGGATGTAAGCCGATGTAGCAAAAGCTAAGGTGCATGAAACCAGAGATGCTGCTGAAAATTAAAGAGGAAGTGAAGAAACAATTCGATGCTGGATTTTTAAAAGTGGTAAAATATCCTGAATGGGTAGCCAACATAGTGCTAGTTCCTAAGAAAAATGAAAAAGTGAGAATGTGTGTCGATTATCGAGACTTGAATAAGGCAAGCCCTAAGGATAACTTTTCTCTACCTCACATCGATACTCTAGTGGATAATACTGCTAGGCACTCCACATTTTTCTTTATGGATGATTTCTCAGGCTATAATCAGATCAAGATGGCCCAAGATGATATAGAGAAAACCATATTTGTGACCATGTGAGGGACATTCTGTTACAAAGTTATGCCTTTTGGGTTAAAAAATACTGGTGCTACTTATCAAAGAACAATGGTAATTTTTTTTCATGATATGATGCATAAAGAGATAGAAGTGTATGTGGATGATATGATCATAAAATCTCGTAAAGGAGATGATCATATAGTCAATCTTAAAAAGCTGTTCGACAGGTTGAGAAGATTTCAATTAAAATTGAATCTCGTCAAATGTACATTTAGAGCTAAATCAAGAAAACTATCAGGCTTTGTAGTCAGTGAAAAAAGAATCGAAGTTGATCTAGATAAGATACAAGCCATCCAAAACTTATCTCTTCTTCATACCTCTAAAAAAGTGCGAGGTTTCTTAGGGAGATTAAACTATATTGCTCACTTCATCTCTCAACTCACTTGTAAGTGTGATCTTATTTTTAAGCTTCTTAGAAAACATGATCTTGAAGAATGGAATGATGAATGCCAAGAAGCTTTTGATAAGATCAAAGAATACTTATCAAATCCACCTGTGTTGGTGCCACCAATACCAGGAAAACCTTTGATTTTGTTCTTGACAGTGCATGAAAATTCAATGGGATGTATGCTGAGGCAAAGAGATGAAACTGATAAGAAAGAACGAGTAATTTACTACTTAAGTAAAAAATTCATTGATTATGAGTCAAAGTACTCACCATTAGAGAATATGTGTTATGCATTAATTTGAACAGTTCGAAGGCTTAGACAATACATGCTTTATCACACTACTTGGCTCATAGCAAAGCTGGATCCTATTAAGTATATCTTCAAAAAGCCCTCATTGACAGGAAGAATAGCACAGTGGCAAGTTATGCTTTCAGAATATGATATCATTTATGTGACTCAAAAGGTTATTAAAGGGAGTGCAATAGCTGAATTCCTTGCTGATCGTGCAGTCGAAGATTATGAGCCAATAGAATTAAATTTTTTTGATGAAAATGTAATAGCCATTGAAGAAAATGAACTTGCTGAAAAATCATGGAGGATGTATTTTGATGGAGCTACTAATGCTTTGGGTCAAGGTATTGGGGTAATTTTGATATCTCTCGATAGGCATTATTACCCCATCACAGTCAGGTTAAATTTCAATTGCACAAACAATGTGGCTAAATATGAGGCTTGTGTTATGGGTCTACAAGCAATAATTGAAAAGAAGATCAAAGTGTTAGATATGTTTGGAGATTCAGCTTTAGTTATCTATCAGTTACGAGGTGAGTAGGAGACAAGAGACTATAAATTGATTCAGTACCATAAATACATCTCTGAATTGGTTAAGCAATTTAAAGAAGTTCAGTTTGAGCATCTACCCAGAGAGGAAAACCAAATTACTGATGCACTGACTACTCTAGCTGTAATGATTAAAATAGATGCAAATACTGAAATCTAACCCATTAAGCTGGATGTAAAAGATGTACCAACATATTGCTCAAGTGTTGAAAAAAAAGTTGATGGGAGGCCATGGTATCATGATATCATGCAATACATTAAAAGCCAGCAATACCCAAAACATGCAACAGAAAATGATAAGAAGACTATCAGAAGATTGGCTATGAGTTTTTTCATTGATGGAGATATCCTTTACAAAAGAGATCGAGATCAAGTGCTCTTAAGATGTGTAAATGCAACTGAAGCAAAGAAGATTATTGAAGAAGTGCATGATAGAGTTTGTGGGGCATATACAAATGGTCATATGATGGCTAGACAAATTATGAGGGCTGGCTATTATTGGTTGACAATAGAGGGCGACTGTATTGATTATGCTAGGAGATGTTATAAATGTTAGATTTATGCTGATAAGATTTATGCTCTACCATCAACATTACACGTTTTAGCTCCTCTGTGGCCATTCTCTATGTGGTGCATGGATGTCATTGGTCCCATCACTCCAAAAACTTTGAATGGGCATAGATTCATTTTTGTGATGATTGATTACTTCAACAAATGGGTAAAAGCTGCATCATATGCTAGCATGACCCGATCTGTGATATGTAAGTTCATAAAAAGAGAGATAATATGCAGATATGGGCTTCCAGAGATAATTATTTCTGATAATGCAAAAAATTTAAACAATAAAATGATGAGTGAAGTATGCACTCAATTCAAGATTTACCATCGTAATTCGGTACCATATCGTCCGAAAATGAATGGGGCAGTGGAGGCTACGAATAAGAATATCAAAAGAATCCTGAAAAAAATGACTGAAACTTACAAAGATTGGCATGAGAAGTTATCTTTTGCTTTACATGCTTATAAAACATCAGTCCGAACATCTACTGAGGCCACACCGTTCTCTTTGGTATATGGAATGGAAGCTGTGCTACAGGTCGAAGTGAAAATTTCCTCACTAAGAGTTCTAATAGAGGTAGAGTTAGAGGAAGAAGAATGGGTTCGGAATCACTACGAGCAGTTAAACCTCTTTGAAGAGAAAAAATTGTAAGCACTTTGTCATGGTCAATTATATCAAAAGAGGATGATGAGAGCACATAATAAGAAAATTCATCCTTGTTGCTTTAGGGAAGGAGACTTAGTGCTAAAAAGAATTCTTCCAAATCAACATGATAATTGAGAGAAATGGACACTAAATTGAGAAGGCTCGTATGTGGTGAAAAAGGCCTTTTTTGATGGGGCATTAATTTTGACAGAAATGGACGGAGGTGATTTGCCTACCCCAATAAATTCAAATGTTGTCAAGAAATATTTTGCTTAAAAAAAATAAAAAAAAAATGATGACTTATCCAAGTTGAAAACCTAAAAAGGCGACTTGGATGTGAAGTAGAAGCATCATCAAGAAAAGATCTCATAATGTAGGGGCAAGTGTAGTTTGACGAACTCTGAATAATAAAAAAAGTCATCTGATTTAGTTTTAGAGAAAGAATCTGAGAATATTTTATTCATGATTATCTTGTGATCATTTTTTTGACACTTTTATTTCAACTCAAACACTTTGACATACATTTGTTATCAGCCATATGAAATACATTATCTTTCATTTGAAAATAATGCCTATCCATTCCTTTATCCTTATCTGATTTTTTTGTTCATCGTACAAGTGAATAAGAGAAATGTGTGATTACATTTTATTTGTCTTAAACTTAAAATGATGAAAAGAAAAACAAACATGAAAGATCTCAGCATTACTTTTAAAGTTGAAAAAGGCAAATGAGAAAAGGATAAGAAAAGCATGACAGGACATTAATATTGAAGACTTTTGAAGGAAAAAATATTATGGTCAGATGTTGAGAACAGATTGGTCATATGAGAATTCTGATAAAAAAAACCAAAAATGAGAGATTTCGAGAACCTTTTTACTACAATGAATGATTTTGATTGCATTACACGTATTGCATTATGAGCACTCAGTATATGCATCCATGATAAGTTGTAACAAAGATAGAAATTTTCCATTTCTTAATGAAAAACAAGATTTTGATAAAGACAATGATCAAACAAAAGAATTCAAGAGAGGAAATTTACCTGAGAACTCAAATTTGAAAACAAATGAGATTTTAAAGTTATTGAGCTTCTGTTGAGAGGAGCCATTTTCAAGAGATTTTTTAAAGTTGTTGAGCCTCTGTTGAGAAGAGCCTTTTTCAAGAGAATTTTAAAGTTGTTGAGCCTCTGCTGAGAGGAGCCCTTTTCAAGATGAAATTTTTAAAGTTGTTGAGCCTCTGCTGAGAGGAACTTTTCCAAGATGAAATTTTAAAGTTGTTGAACCTCTGCTGAGAGGAGCCCTTTCCAAAAGATTTTTTAAAATTGTTGAGCCTCTACTGAGAGGAGCCCTTTTCAAGAGAATTTTAAAGTTGTTGAGCCTCTGCTGAGAGGAGCTTTTTCCAAGAGATTTTTTAAAGTTGTTGAGCCTCTGCTGAGAGGAGCCATTTTCAAGAGAATTTTAAAGTTGTTGAGCCTCTGCTGAGAGAAGTTTTTCCAAAATGAAATTTTAAAGTTGTTGAACCTCTGCTGAGAGGAGCATTTCCAAGAGATTTTTAAAGTTGTTGAGCTTCTGCTAAGAGGAGCTTTTCTAAGATGAAATTTTAAAGTTGTTGAGCCTCTGCTGAGAAGAGCTTTTTCAAGATGAAAATTTTAAAGTTGTTGAGCCTCTGCTGAGAGGAACTTTTTTCAAGATGGAAATTTTAAAGATGTTGAGCCTCTGCTGAGAGGAGCTTTTTTCAAGAAGAGAATTTTAAAGTTGTTGAGCCTTTGCTGAAAGGAGCTTTTTCAAGATAAGATTTTAAAGTTGTTGAGCCTCTGCTGAGAGGAGCTTTTTCAAGAGAATTTTAAAGTTGTTGAGCCTCTACTGAGAGGATCTTTTTAAACTTTCAAAAATATCGATTGAGCCTCTACTGAGATGAGCCTTTTAAACTTTCAAAAATATCGATTGAACCTCTGTTGAGAGGAGCCCTTTTCTATCGAACCAAAAATTTTTTTTTTCTTTTCTCAATGTTTCATCTTTCCAAGCAAAATGGTTGTTTGTTTGTCTTTACCTTATTCCTGATTCACAGAAATAGGTAAAGAGGGATACCTGTAAACACTATTTTTTATTTTATTATTATTATTATTATTATTATTTATTTAATTTTTTTTCTTTTTCTCTTTCTTTTTCTTCTTCTCTTTCTTTTCTTCCCATTTCTGTGTTTGTCTTCTTCTTCTTCTTTTTTTTCTTCTTTTTCATCCTTATCCGATTCAAATCTAGTGCATTAAATGCACAATCCCTAAAGTCCAAAATCACTGCCGCTAGTCGTCAACGACCGACCAACAAGCCATCAATCACGAACGACAGACATGATTTTTTAGTTGAAAAATGGGATTCGAATCCCAAAAGATCTGGGATTTGAATCCCAATAAGCTCTATAAATAGTGTTTGTTATTTGCAAATGGAAGATCGGAGAGAGAACCGAAAAAAAATGATAAAAAAAAGAGAGCTTCTGTAAAAAAAAAATTCTTCAAAAACACAAAAAAAACAACAGTCTCTTGGAACGGAGAACCTAGCGTCAGAAAGCCACCTAAAAAAAAGAGAGAGATCAGTCGATTTTATCCAAAAAAAATAAAAAAAATAAAAAAAGAAAGGAGATCGAAACTTTGAGCCCCGATCTACGTCGATCGGGGTTGTTTACGGTAAAAAGGACACCAGATCTAGAAAGATCACTTCGAAGAGAACTTTCAGAAGAATTTTCACCTTTTTCGATGATCGAAAACAACCGGTAATGACTGCCGGTGGTGACTCAGACGACGATCGGCATGGTGATCCAGTGACCTGCCGACGAGCTCACCTCAGAGCTCTTTTCCCTTTTTTTTTTGAAAATCGAAAGAATGAGCAAACAAAATTTTTTTTATTTATTTATAGAAATCATTAAAAGCAAAACGACGTCGTTTTGAGCATAGGGCCAAAACGAAGCCGTTTTGACCAAAACCCGTAACACGACCCGAGGTTCGCACACCCGACCCGCGATCCGCTTCCATCATCAGCCCTCTGACCGGTTCGACTGAACAGGAACCGAACCACCTAGATCGAACCAAACTGATACTGAACCACCCAGATCAAGCCGAACCATCGGGAGAACCGCTGAACCGAACCGCACGTTGATCGGACCGTTGATTGGTCCGATTTAGGTAAAAAAATTTTTTTTAAAATTTTTCTTATTTTTTATATATTATTTTATTAATATTTATGCATATTAAAATATTTATATTTGTTAGATTAAATGATGAAATTGTGGTTAAATTTTTTTTATATAATTATGTTAATTTTTAGAATAAACTTTAAAAACAATAATATAAAAATAAATTTAATAATAATACTAAAGTAATAAAAAATGAAAGAAAAGAAAACTTTTATCCGACGATGAGATTGAAAGGTATTTTGAGTAGTGATGCCTATGAAATCTCTAGGTGAAAAGATTTTTTTAAAATACTATCAGTGTATTACAATATTTATAAAAATTTTTTAATACAGTAAAGATTTTTTTTTAAATAATAAATAAAAATTGGTTAATAAATTAAAAATATATGTAATAAAAATAGGAAGAAAAAAATTTAATCTAATGATGGGATTCTAAAAGTATTCTTAGTACAGATGCTTTAAGAAATCTCTAGGTGAAAATTTTTTTTTGTAAAATATTACCAACATATTGAAATATTTATAGAAAATCTTCAATATAATTAAATTCCTTTTTCTTCAAAATTTTAATTAAAAAATTAATAAAACAATTAATAAAATTTTTGAAAAAAAATAAAATGTGTGCATCAACATGTTATTATTAGTATTGCATACATGACATAATTTTTTACGAAAAGTAAATTTAGACCTTCCAAAGATGAGATTCTAAAAGTATTCCGAGTAGAGATACTTTAAGAAATCTCTAAGTGAGAAAAAATTCTTTTAATGTTACAAACGTACTGAAACATTTTAAGAATTATTTTAATAAAAAGGTTTTAATTTATTTTTTTCGAGAATAAATTTTTTTTTAACATGACATTTTCTTATGAAAAATAAATTCGAGCCTCCAAAGATGAGATTCTAAAAGTATTCTGAGTAGAGATGCTTTAAGAAATCTCTAGGTGAGAAAGAGTTCTTTTAATGTTACCAACGTATTGGAACATTTTAAGAATTATTTCAATAAAAATGTTTTAATTTATTTTTCTCAAGAATAAACTTTTTTTAATAAATAAAAAAATCAATGAAATTATTTTTCGAACATCGAAAATTGGACTATTTTTATCAAAATCGAAGGATAACACGTTGTTAATTGGTACCGCTTTTAACAGGCGTTGTGGGGGTGCTAATCCTTCCTCACGCGTAACCGATTGTCGAACCCACACTGTTTCGCAGACCGTAAAATTATCTTTTTAATTAATTTTAAGATTTCATTAAAATGATATGTTTTAATAGGTAACCAATCGCACTTAACCAAAAAAAGATTGATGGCGATTTCGTTATTTTTTATTTCATTTTCAAATTCATCGGACGGACACAAAATCGTTACGACAGTTATATATATTCACGTGCAAACACATTGGATAAAAAATGCTAATGTTTTTTTTTTAAAAAGGAACTCTATATATATATATATATGTATTTTAATAAGAAGTTTTATAATTAATATAGAATTATAATGAAAAAAATTAAAGCAGAGATAAGCAAGAAATATACCAAGGTCCAGTCCATTAATTTATGGACCTGTCAACCGAGAGCTTTTGTTAGGAAAAAAAGGAAGATTTTGCGGAATTTGGTTAGGTAAGGTATCGACGGAAGCAGAAGGAGCATCTTCAACAATGGCT
Source organism: Durio zibethinus (assembly GCF_047325235.1). NCBI lineage: Eukaryota > Viridiplantae > Streptophyta > Magnoliopsida > Malvales > Malvaceae > Durio > Durio zibethinus. The sequence continues at coordinate 6,351,561 of NC_143174.1, read as the reverse complement.
ACCCTAGCAACAACACAATACCACCACCACCATCCAACATCGCTAGAGGAAGTCCGTACGCTTTGGATAGGAGACCTCCAGTTTTGGGTCGATGAGTCCTACCTCAACTCTTGCTTTGCTCACACTGGCGAGGTTCCCATACTTTCTCTCCCCCTTTATATACACCAAATTTATATATCTGTCCAAAACATTTCTGGGTTTTGTTCTTCTGGGTTTTTGAATAAATTCGATGACTACTGAGGGAATTTTTCTAGGCTATCTTTTTCCATAATTTTGATTCTATAAAATTTATGTAAACAGGATGTTGTTAAAGTATTTAGTTTTGTTATGTTCTTAAAAATTATCTTTTCACATTTTCGTTTAATAGAAAAATTATAAATTGAAATAATATTCACTTTCGATATGAATTCTATCAAATTACTATTAAATCACTTTTCAATTCAAGAAGCAAAAAATCACCATTTATACCTCAAAGTTATAGCTTGAAATTATTTTAATAATAAAGGCACAAGAGGATTATGTCAATTAAAAAATAGGATCAGGCAATAATCTTTCTTTGGTTCTACCCTTTGTTTTATCGTATTAAGTTGCTCAAATCCCCCTTTTTATGCATTCCCATTGTTGGCTCTTGCAATCATCAAACTTGTGAAAACTCTGGGAATTTTCTAAGTGTTGGTCACAAACACTCCCAATAATTTGGTAAATTTAAAGGTCAGGTAGTATCAGATATCATCATGTGCTAAGTCTCATAATGTATTAGTTTCCTTTTTTAACTCATTTTTGTAGTTTTTTAGTAGATTTTGCCTTTGAAATGAACCATTATTCCCACTCTCTGCAGCTAGTCTCAATAAAAATTATACGTAACAAGATCACTGGCCAGCCCGAGGGATATGGATTTGTGGAGTTTGTTTCTCATGCAGCCGCAGAAAGAATACTGCAGGCTTACAATGGGACACCAATGCCTGGAACTGATCAAATGTTCAGGTTAAATTGGGCATCATTTGGCATTGGAGAAAGACGTACTGATCCTGGGCCTGAGCATTCTATATTTGTTGGGGATTTGGCACCTGATGTTACAGATTATCTATTGCAAGAGACCTTTCGTGCTCACTATCCATCTGTTAGAGGTGCCAAGGTTGTGACTGATCCAAATACTGGACGCTCCAAGGGATATGGATTTGTTAAATTTTCTGATGAGATTGAGAGAAATCGTGCTATGACTGAGATGAATGGTGTCTATTGCTCAACTAGAGCTATGCGTATTAGTGCAGCAACACCAAAGAAGACCACTGGTTTACAGCAGCAATATGTTGTGGCAAAAGGTCATATTCTTTTAATTAACTTTGACTGAAAGAAAACCATGGTTAGATTAATTTATTCATTTACTCACCCAGTGTTGTCAAGGCGCATGCCTTGGCACTGTGTCTTAGCACGAGACAACAAAAGTGCCTCAGACCCTTTTGAGCGAGGCGCATACTTGGTGCACCTAGGCATGCTTTTCTGTAAGGCAGTAGGTGCAAAAGACGGGACAATATCAAACTCTCTACTTCTCACTGTTTGAGTACTCAATAACAAACTTGGGACCATAAGGAAATGGTGCATGTTGAACAAAATGCAAAAGGAAATTTTTTATGTTTTGTAGGATGAAAGTGTACCACTCTTTAGAGTTTATAAACAGAATTATGTATCTTAAGCTTATTTTATGTACACACACACGTATATATATATATATATATATATATATATATATATATATATATATATTGCTCCTTCACTTTGGCGAATGCGTGCGCCTTGTGCCTCTGGCAATATATAGGTTCTAGCTCCTCAAGTGTGCCTTGCGCCCTTGAACAGACTGTTTTCACCTCTGAAATCAAGATGTCCTGTTTTGTCCATTGCCCTCGTGTGGCTTCCCTCAATTTGATTGTGCTATTTATTGTTGCTATTTTTAATACAAAGATACATGGCAAAAAAGAGGCATCACTTGATAAATTTAGAACTGATTTTTAGCTACTTATATTAAATCTCAAATCAACTCCAACATCTGAAATGCAGTTTGGCTCCTTTTCTTTCTTTCTTCTCTTTCTTTTTTTTTTTTTTTTTTTTTTTATGGTGGTTTGATAAAGCAGTAAAGCAATAAATTAATATTATTTCATGCACTTTGAAGATCATGTACCTGATTTGTTGCTATGAGAACATTTTATGACAATAAATGTATATATTTCAGATGTGTTTTATCAACAAAGTAAATGTCATACTACAATTCTTACTCTGCTTGCAACATTTTTGCTGGTTCCATGGCATTTATATTCACCCTGTTTGTTGGTTTAGTTGAAATGTGAACATGTTGTATACATGTTGTATATCAACATGCATACTTCTTTGGAATGGGGACCTAAGTATTTGAGTACCTGTATATATATCTGTATGTACATTGCTCTTTGATACTATAGCCATATTAGATATTAGATACATGTATATTTGTAGACTTACATGCTCATATGAAGGCAAGAAATTCTAAAATGCACTTATCCATGGTTTTTATGCAGCTGTATACCCTGCTCCAGCGTACGTAACTCCTGTGCAGATGCTTCCACCAGATAATGATAATACTAATACCACGGTAAGTGAGGCATACGCAATTTCTTTGAGAAATTATCTCTTATCTCTATGACTAAGTATCCTATCTTTTGCAGATTTTTATTGGCAACTTGGATCCAAATGTCACAGAGGAGGAACTGAAGCAATTCTTCTTGCCATTAGGAGAGATTTTATTTGTCAAGATTCCTGCTGCCAAAGGCTGCGGTTTTGTACAGTTTGCAACCAGGTAACAACCAGTGAAACAATGATTGCACTAGGAACTTCAGGAAATGTTTTCCACTTGATTTTTTTTTTTTTGGGGGGGGGGGGGGGGTGTGTGTTGGGTGTGGAGGAGTGTTTATCATTATGAGCTAGATTTTAGTTTAAGACCTCTTCATGTTTGTAACTTATTATGTAGGTGACCTAGAAGACCTATTACAGTTTTCTTTCCCCTTAGACAAGAGTTGTATAAAGATTAATGATGGAGGGAGATGAAGTTTTAGCAGTAGAAATAATCAAGTAGGACTGCATCAGTGCCTCTTACCTTGTTTTTGTATATTAGTCAAGTCTTTTGATTTTCTTACCTTTGTCTGATATGATGCCTAATAACTTTTCACTTCCACTATTTTTCATCTGCAGGACATCTGCTGAAGAAGCTATACAGAGGATGCAGGGGCAAATGATTGGTCAACAAGTTGTCCGCATTTCATGGGGTAGGAGCCCAACAGCTAAACAGGTGACATTTTTTATTTATCAAATTCACACTTTTCATTTAGTTATACGGCAAAATGCTTTTATTTGTGCCCCTTAGCATTGGTTCTGGTTTGGTTTCCTTTGAAATCCCCCTTCCCCAAAAGAAATTAAAAAGGAAGAGAAGGTGTTATGGTATGTCAAAAATAGGATGAAACGGTCATTGAACGAATTTATAGACTGAAAGCCCATTTATTGTCATATATATTTATTAGAGCTACTATTTCACCATATAAGGTTGTTTAGATTTAGATCAATATAATGTCTATGGTCAACCTTCTTATGTAGGTAGCTATTAATGCTACTTTGCTTGACAAAATTTGGCACTACTTATTTTAGGACCTACCTGGTAGCTGGGGTACACAAGTCGATCCAAGTCAGTGGAGCGCATACTATGGTTATGGACAAGGCTATGATCCTTATGCTTATGGAGCTACCCAGGATCCCTCTTTGTATGCATATGGTGCATATGCTGGCTATGCACAATATCCCCAACAGGCAAGAGGTTTTAACTTTTTAACATATTAGCATTAGATCACATGTAACAGTTACTGCCTGTAATATTTTCTCATAAAATATTATATTTGTATAGATATTTAGAAATAATTTTTGCAGTATTGGTTACTACACTTGCATTGATTATTTTCTGATTTGACCTTGTTGGTAATTACATAAAGAAGGGATAATGTTATGACATATGAATGGCCCTTGAACCATAATAAAATACTCAAATGTGATACATGAACTCTAAAAATCTTTAATGTAGAAACTAAATTATAAATCTGTTAACTAATGTGGTCCTTGGAGGGTTGTTTAATGGCCCTTGAACCATAGTAAAATACTCAATGTGATACATGAAATTTAAAAATCTTTAATGTAGAAACTAAAATATAAATCTGTTAACTAATGTGGTACTTGGAGGGTTGTTTGTCCGTCACGTGTCATAAGTAGAAGCTAGGTACGTTAGGAGTAAGTATCACATTAATTTAACAAATTCATTGTTTAGGTATTACCTTAGATATTTTTAAAGTTTAGGTATCATATTGAACATTTGACTAAAGTTCAGAGGTCATTCATAACATTAATTCCATAAAGATTGAATATGGAGGATGGAGGAACCACTTAATGAAACCAAAATGTTTGTGCCAATGCTCGTTCTGCACTTTCCAAGCTTTATTAGTGATATAGTATCATTCATAGTGTATCTTTATAGAATCAAGAGAACTTTCCCCCCACATTTACATCACTGATTTTGCAAAAGCCCACATGCAATGTAGCCACTGAGAAGGTTTGAAGTATATAATTTGACTTGCAGTTACTGATCTGAATGCCTTTAAGAAAGCGAAGAACCTTTTTTTAGCTAGCTGCATGATACTTAAAATTTCAAGTAACTTGCTGTTTTGAATACCATTAAGAAAGTTACAGTAATTTAAATGAAACCTCAATCTGCTTAAAATTAACTTTGAGATTTACAATTGATTTGCAGGTTGAAGGTTCTCAGGAAATGGCAGCTATGGCAGGTGCTGTCCCAGCTGTAGAACAGAGAGAGGAGTCATATGATCCATTGGCGACACCTGATGTTGATAAGTAAAGTTTCTCTCTTCTGGTTCTGTAATAAATGACGGGTTAATTGTTCTTGGATTATTAATTGAAGTCTGACTGTTATTGCTAGGTTAAATGCCACCTACCTCTCTGTTCATGGAAGTGCCATATTAGGCCGGCCCTTATGGCTGAGAACCTCCTCCATTTCACCACAAGCTTGAGTGAGTCTCTGCTTTCATGTCTCTTATTTATGGTGATCATCAGCTTTTTATTTGGTTACGTGGAAAATGATCATTGCCAGTTTAGTTGCCAGAAACTCCCTCGACGGGAGATAAAGAGAAAATGACAAAAATTTCTATAGCCTGATGTTTTCTACTCACATTAGGCACAATTGTGATGTCCTGTAGTGCCCCTAGGATGAATATTCACACATAACTGAGTATAGCTTTTTCTATTTGTTTAACATATCTCCAGAGTTGGACCCTTTATGTTTTATTGTGTAGATTAGCTAACCTTATATATAGAAGAGAATATAGCATCATATCAGGGTGATTGAAATGCAAACTGGTTGAATCAAGAGTTTATCTCAGTTGCTTTATATAATCACTTTTAAAAGGTGATTTTAGCCTGTCTCGAGTTTGAATCTAAACATTTACAATTTTTTTTTCTATTCTAGTGTTGTTGCTTTCTTTATAAAAAAAAAAGGAAAAATACAAGCTGGTTGGTGATCTAGTTTTTCTTGATTAAATGTATTTGGTGTTTGTGGTTGTACGATTTGTTGCAATTGGCCAGTAACCATGAAAAAACTGAAATACCTGCCAAAATACTATGGTTTTTACCAAATTTCTCATTACGGTTAACAAAGATAATTTAATAGGAAAAATTCAGTCAATTTCTAATGATTCAAAAATAACTATCTTTTACATGAGATTAAGAGTAATCCACAACCACCCTAAAAAAAAAAAAAAGAGGGCTTATCTGATAACAAGGAGTCTAAGGAGTTATTTTTAGAGGGTTTCGCTTCCTAGCTGCATTTCATGTAATGGGAATAACCTATCTTGTTTGAAGAAAATAATCATGCAAGAAATGTGGTCTGATCTCTAGAAATTTTTTTAACGAAACTTCCGGTTTCTAAGAATCCTTAACGGAGCCAGAGGCATCATGTGTGGGCATTAGATGTTGACCCTTGACAGTAGGAATGTGAACGAAGTGGATATTTGTTATTTTTGAAATATTCGTGTTTAAATATATTTAATATTTATAATATTTAAATTTTATATCGTTATTCAAATTTGAATTTATTAAAATAAATATTATTCGTTTAAATATTTGAATTCATTAAAATATCTGTTACTTAAATTTTTTGTTAAAATAAAAAATAAACAAAAGTTTAATTTAAAATTCAGTTCATTCTTAATTAATAATAAATAAAAATTATTTTTTAAGATCTGAAGCTTTCTACAAATATAAAATTTTATATATTTTGCATATGTAAATGAGTAATAGATTTGAATATTCATTACTATTAATTGAAACTTAAACAAATTTAGATATTAAATATTTAAGAGATATTATTTGTATCTACTTCAAATCTGTCACAAATAGTAAAATAATTATTTGAATCCATTAATTATTTATTTATAACTATTCGAATTTGATATAAACGGATTAAATAATGAGCGTTATCTATTTTTACCATCCATTGCCATCGCTACTTTGATAGCGAAAGCCCACAGCGTTGTAGGATTAGGAAATAGTAGCTTTTGTCTTGTCGATTCTTAATGAAATGATATAGACATGGTTGGTAACGGAAATAAAGCAGAATGGAATGAAATTGATATTATATAAGAATAGAAAATAAGAGGAATAAATTAGAGTATATATTGTCAAAACAATTTTGGAGCTGCTAGATGATTTTAAAAAAAATGAGTCATCTTAATTTTTTTTATTAGGTATAATTGATTATTTATTAAAACTTATTTTTTAATAAAATTTTAAAATTAATTAAAATTTTATTAAAAAGATAATTTTAAGGTTTGCAAAAACAGTTTAAGTTCAGGAGTATGATTATGTGTAAGGAAAGATTAGTTCTAACACAACATCCGTTTAAAAACAATAATTATTTATCATCTTTTAATTTGGATAAAAAGGTCTTAATTTTGGTATTTAGAATTAATTTCTTTAACTTTCTTTTTTTTTTTGTCATAATTTTGGTTTTTTTTATGTTTTTATTTCACCTTTTTCACAAAATTTTCTCTTTTATTTTTATTTATTTATTTTATTTTTTAAAATATTATTCCTTTTTTATTTGGAAAAAATAAATTAACATCTTTTTGTTAAAAAAACTCTTAAAATGTTTTAGTACATTGGTAACATTGAAAAAATTTCTCATTTAGAGATTTTTTAAAAAATCATTACTAAAATTTTCTTAAAATCTCGTTATCAGAGACTCGTATTTTTAATTAATTAATGCATTTAATATTCATGCTTTATTACATGTAAAATTTTTTTAAATCTTTTCTTTTATTATTCTATATATATGTTATTTATTTATTTATTATTTTTAATTAAAGAATAATAAGTAAATGAAAACTTTTTTACATTGATTATGTTTCTAAATACTCTAATACTTTGATAGCATTTTCGAAAAATATTTTTACCTAAAGATTTTTAAAAGATTACTATTCAAAATTCTTTAATATCCTATCATCGGAGGGTTTTCATTTTTTGTTCTTTTTAAAAAGATTTTTTTAACACCCTCTTTAAAAATGTATATTTGTTTAAAACTTCAAAATTTAAATGTGCATAACTAAATAACTTAATAAAAATATATTAAAAAAAGAAAGAAAATAATAAAAAATTTACCCAAAAAAGAACGGTCAAAGCCTGTTTATGGTTCAAAGTAATTAACTGCCAATTTGAGCAGTTTACTGGTTCAACTGGCGATTTGCAAGCACTTTGGAATAGTTTGGCTAGTTCAATAGTGGTTTGATTGCCGATTCAAGCATTAAGGGATGTGGGCTGGTCGGTTTAGCCAAATTTGCAAAAAAAAATTGAAAGGAGGCAAAACAAGTCAAGCAAATGGACTTTGAAACCTGATTGGGTCTATGCATAAGTTAGGTTCTTTTTTCTTCTTCTTTTATAAATACCAAAGATTTTTTCTACTTTATTTACAAACCCTAACTTTAAAAAAAAAAGTCAAAACTCTCTTAACTAACCAGGCCTCTAGCAAACCTTAACCAAGAATTCAGCCATCGACTGTCGAGTTGATCACAATCGTTGGTCACCATTGTTGAAATTTCACCAAAATTCGCCTAGAGCCACCTTTTGACCTTTTTTCCCATGTTGTCAAGCTAGATTTCCTGAAAGATCAACCAAAAGCCCCAAATCTAACCTTGAGGCCTTTGGTTTCAACCTAAAAAATCCCTTCCTTCTACTGCTCCGATGGCTGCCGTTTAAGACTGTTTTTTCTCAGGCTACTACCTTTTTCCTCACCTAAAAATCTAGGTTAACGACCTTTCCAAAAACCTCAAAATTGAAACCTTATTCCTTGTAGACATCAATTTTGTCTAGAAACATATGTGTTAATCAATTCTAAATTTTTCTTCGAACTTATTCAAATATTTTGATTAAACTTATTGTGAATACAATTTAATTTTATTATTATTAGTATATATATTTTCCTTTACCTTTTTCTTTTTTTTCTTTGTTCTTCCCTGAAGGTTTTTTGTGCATTTATTGCATTGCTTGCATGCTGCTCTTGCCTTACTTGGCAATGCAAAATCTAGCCACAAAAAATCCACTAGTGATTTTGAAAAACAACACCATAGATTTTGAAAATCAAAGATTTGAATCCTAGAAAATATGGGATTTGAACCTAGAAAGCTTTATAAATTTAGTGTTTCCTGCAAACAAAAAAAAAAAAAAAGGAAAAAAAGAAAGAAAAGGAAAGAACCCTGAAAAAAATGTAGAAAGAAAATTTCAAACAAAAAAGCATAATCATCGTAGACCTAAAGCTTCAAAAAAAAAAAATCCTTTAAGAACAAGGAACCACAACGCCAAAAGCAAAATAAGCAAAATAAAAAGACAAACCTTAAAAAAAGGTATTTGGCAAAAACTTTCAACCCCGATGTAGGTCATTTAAGATTAGTTTTCATAAAACAGAGGCCAGATCGAGAATCAGGAGAAGGGGAATTTTTTTTTGTGATTTTTGGGAATTTTTTAATCCTTGGTAACTGCGATCGATGACTGACGACGGTAATAGTTGGTTGTGAGCTAGATATTTTTGGTGGTTTTTTTTTTTTTTTTTGAGAAAGGTGAAAATGATTGAAAGAAAAAAGTTGATTTATATAAAAAAAGGGAAAACTGAAAATGGCATTGTTTTTGGGGAAGAGGGTTTGTGCGCCAACTTGTGACCTTACTCAAGGTTTGCACATCGACCTAGAACCGACTGTAGTTGACCAACCTTTGATCGATCCAGTCAAACCAGTGTTAAATTGGTTGAACCGCCTTTGAATTGCTCTAGGCCAAGTTGAATCGCTCCAAATCACGTAAAACTGCTTAAATCGATCTGAACAATGCCTAGATTGTTGATCAATCATTTTTGCTATTTTTTAAAATTTTAAAATTTTCTATTATTTTTATTTTTATTTATGTTTTATATATTTATTGAATATATGCATGCTTATAATTTGAATTTGTTAGAGTATAAGATATTTATAAAATAAAAAATATTTAAATTAAAATTTATTTACATAATAATTTAACAAATTTTAAGAAAAAATTTAAAAAATAAAAGAAATAAATAAAATAGGAATAAATATATTTCAAATAATAAATTTTCAAACAATTGTGAAGATAAAATTTTAAATTCTACTAGAATGATGGTGAATTTAAAAGAAAATTTTAAAAATATTTATTTTGAAACAAAAGATAGTAAAAAACCAAAGAAAAATGGGATAAAACCAACAATAAAAAACTAGAAAATTACGAACATGTAATATTTTTAAAAAAGATTATTCCTGAATTCTATCAAAATGATGAAAAATTCAAAAAAAAAAAATAAAACATAAAATAAAAAATAAAAAATTAAGCTTGAAAATAATGAAAATCACCTTAATCGTGGTATTACAAGAAATTGTGAAAGAGTGATTATATAAAAGGTTCTTATGTATAAAAATTTGTCTAAATTTTATTAGAATGATGGGAAAGTTGGAGAAAAGATTTTTACATCGATGATTTACATTTATTCCCAAATAAAAAAAATAATAAATAAACTTCATTGTTATAAACTTTCGATAAATCATAGAAATAAAGAAATAATTGTAGGATTCAAAAGAAAATTATGAATGATTAATTTTCTCAAGAATTCAAAAATGTTTTGGTCTAAATTATTTTAGAATGATAGATAATTTTAAAATTTGAACCAATTAAAAAAATTCATATCATGAAATTCTAAAGATCATGAATGAGTGATCTGTGGAAGAAAATTTTAAATAAGGATATTTCAAAATTTTGTCAAAATGATAAAAAATTTAGAATAAAAAATTAATTAAATTATAAAAGATTAATTAAATAAAATTCTAAAAGTTTTTATCAATTTGATGATGGAGCCTTTTTAAGGAAACGAATGCATTCCTTAAATACTTTTGAGGTGAGAAAAATGTTTTATGGATTTTACTAGAATGATGAAGAAATAGTACGTAATTTTTCAATAATTAAATAATTAAATTAAAAGAGTATTTAATTAAGATCATTTTTGGGCAACACAAAGTTATTTGGTACTATCTTCAGATAGGCGTTGTAGGGTATTAATCTTTTTTTACATATAATCGTACTCCTAAACTTATCTCTGCAACATAGACCAAAAGTTATCTTTTTTACGAAGTTTTATTTAAATTTAGGATTTCTTTAAAAGTGATAGTTTTAACTTGATGGCTAATTTCACCTCAATAAAAAAGATTGGTAATGACTCTTAAATTTTACGTCTAGCGATCGAGTATCATGACTGATATGTTATGATAGTTTGATAACTTTATTGGGGACCCATGCCAAGAGAGTTGAGCCAAGGAGTAACTTTGTGTTGCCTTAGGTCTTAGTTAGTGGTCTAACGTGTTATTATTTTTGTTATTATTTTCATTTAATCCTTAACGTTGTCTTACTAATGTTGTTATTTTCTTATGGGCTTATAATTGTTATAGGAAGCATCAAATGTTTAATTTGGCACGCGAAAGGATTACAAGTGTCATAATGTATAAATTTGTGGACCTATAGCTAGACTTGACCTTAAGAGTCGCCATTAATATTTTTTATTAAGGTGTGATTGGCCACCTAATTAAATTTATCATTTTTAAAGAGAAATTTCAAGCTTAACTTAGGTATCTTTAAAAGGTAGTTTTTATGTCTACGAAACCAACACTAGATTCAGGAGTACGATTACATGTAAGGAATGTTATAGCACCCTCACAACACCTATCGAAAGATAATACCAATTTGATTTCATGTTATCCAAGCCTTAAAAAGTGTTTGTAATTTACCTAATAAATTTAATATTGAAAATTGTTCTTAAAATTACTCCAATCATTTGATAGCAATTTAAGATAATTTTTTTATCTCAGGAATATTCATGGAGACTCGTGTTAAAGATGCTTCGTCATTAGATTCATTAATATATTTTCTAAGAAATCATTCTTTTGAAATCAATAAATAAAATCCTCAAATCGTTTTGGTAAGATTTTATATCAATGCATATCCCATAATCATTTGGTGGGATTTTTTGTTGAAAATCTTTTTATGAAAAATTTTTAAAAAATAAAGGTCATTAAATCCTCAAATAATTTGATAAAATTTTAAAAAAATCTAAATCTTTCAATTATTTAGTAGGATTAAAAATTTATTTTATTTTTTCTTAAAATCTATTATGAAATTCTTCAATCATTTGGTAGAATTCATAATTTCAAAAAAAAAAAATCCTCTAATCATTTGGTATGATTGAAAATTTATTATAAAAATTTATTTTAAATAAAGAAGAAAGAGAAATAACTAAGTAGCATAAATAAATATACAAATAAATAGAGAAAAAAATAGAAATTACTTTGTCTTTTTTTTGGTTTCTTCGAAATCCTTGAAAATTGTATAGCCAAAACGTTTTGTTGAATATCTCCCTTTTGTGTTTCTTTTCAACTCCATTCTCCAGCACAGAACTCTTAAAAGAAAATCCTAATTATCTAAACCCAAAGCACCATAAAAGACTATATAAAAAAAACTTTAAAAATTTTTTTAACTTTTTCTCTTTGCTTTTTTACTATGTATATCTCTCTCTTTTTTTTGTTTCCTTTTATGTTGAATCTGATGGGGCATTTATAGGGTTTAAATTATGAGATCCCTAAACCAAAAAGAGTTTTAACTTCTTTTTGGTTTAAACTTTAGACTTTGATTTCAACCCCAACTTTATAACAAGAAAAAAAAATCCTAGATAAACTTAACCATCCCAAACTTCCCTAAATTTTTTAATTTTGTTTAACATAAAAAAAAAAAACAATTACAACCCCAGATAAATTGGGATGTCTACAACAAGTTCCTTCACACACACTACGCGTGCATATGCAAGCATAAGCTCTTGACCCAAGCTTAATCCCTTTTAAGAGGAAGTAAAGTACCTACCACCTTTATAAAGTGATAACCTTCACACAGATTAGCAAAATACTTCCACTCAAATTAAACTCTTTTCGCTTGTGATCTATAATGGGTGAGGATTGAAGTGCCTTACTAGTCTAGTATGGATGATAGTGAAGAACAATCTAAGAGCCTTTTAGCCTGTGTAATATCGAAGCTCAGCATATAAAAAACCTAAGTAACTCGTTTTAAGATAGAGTCATGCCAACCTGTTGTGTAGAGCTATGACCCAAACCAAGACACATAAAAGAACACCCCTTAATAGGAAACTTTGACATTATGATTTGCATTGTTCTATTTGATTCATTTCATTATCATGCATTTGCAGAGATTGATCTTTATATAATGAGGTATTTACTACATAGCAATTGATGATGAGGTGATCCCATTTGCATCTATGGGGAGTTTATTGTAAGCTAAGACTACACTTACCCAGTATGAGACTTTTGATAGTTTAAAAGTTAGATCTGAGGACTCCCAACGTAAACAAAGAGATTGCCTGCCAAAAGATCATGTGTGCACTTTTCTAGGAAAGATCCATCTTGACCTTAGACAAAATGATTTCATTGAGTTGACTAGCATTTGAAAGCATTGGAGTGAAACAAGACAAGAGGCTTTTTGAGAAAATATATGGGGATTAGGCATTATTCATTTTAGCGGTTGTTGACAGTAATTTGGTCCGAGCCATAGTATAGTTTAGGGATCCCTCGTATAGATACTTTTTATTTAATGAAATGGATATGGTATCAAAAATTGACAAATATTCAGTTTTACTTCATCTTAATCATTCAAACTTGATAAGATCTATTGGAAAAATAAAAAGTCAAGCTATTGCAAAAAAAAAAAAAAAAAAATGAGGGTCAGTGTGCAAAAGGTTGACAAACTTGTAAAGTCAAAAAATGAAGGTACTTATATACCTTGAGATTTTTTTATGAGACCACTTTATTGAGTATTTGAAAGATGATCAATGTATGAGCATGATGGCTTTAGCTCTTTATGAGAGGGTGATATTCCCTAAATTCTTAAGACACATCAAAGTCATAGTGGTAGATTTTTTTGATCAAGTAGAGCATCAAATAAATGTGACATCAATAATTCTAGCTAAAACTATCTGGTCTTTAAATCATTATCGATGAAAAGATGATGGGTGTTTCATTGGATGTTTACAGTTGCTGTATATTTGGATGAGAAACCACTTAGAATGCAAATAGGCTAAATTTTGTATGCCATAGTTCATTACCTACATACATATCAAATAGTTTTGAGAAAGTAAATGGTCGAAGCCAAAGTCAAAGAATGAATGGATCTAAACTCTACTCAAGTTTACAAGTTAAGATGTTGTTTTGAGAGCACCATGAATGCTATATGACTTGGTACTATTTAGTTGTGGTAATCAACCTTAGGTCCCTTTTTTAGGTCTATGAGGTGCTATCAGTTATGCCCCAATAATGGTGTGAAAGCAATCAGCTATAAGCAATTTATCGTGATGACACATAGGCTCAACCAATTAGAATTTGCATATATCAATATGGATACTCTAAATAAGATAAAAGATATTGCCAAAGCTTGGAAGCAAATTGTTCAGGTGCACAAAAGGAGACATACAGATGATACCACTTAAAAATATTTCATTTGGCACACTAGGTGGGCCAAAGACATCGTGCTTTTTGTAAATGAAATTTTTGATGGTCTAGTTAAACTTATACCATAAGATCCTTTGCTAGACATGGATATTGCCAAACAAAAACTTTGAAAAAAGAGGGATGAATTGAAAAGTAAGAATAAAAGACTTTGCCAAGAGATAAAGAAGTTAAAAGATGATTTGAAGAGTTAAAAGATGATTTGAAGAGACAAAAATGTGAAACCCAAAAGATTGCTCAGGAATGAGACAAGTGGAAAAAATATTTGAAGATTCAAGCCATACACTTTCATTTACTATCGTTGAGCTAAGGTACCTTCAAAAAGAAATCAAACGGTCACAAATAAAAAAAAAGTGGAAAAGAGAATATCACAAAGATAGAGAAGAAAAATACGCACTCCTGGCTTTGTTAATGAATTAAGAGAATAGTTATATTCCTAACAAACGTTAATGAAAAAATTGTTTGATGAATGTGGGCAGCTTCAAGTATATACTCAGCTTCGAGATAAAGGCAAAAGATGGAGACAAACATTCTTGACGAAATAAGAACATTTAAAGCATTTATTTAAACAAATCAATAAAGCCATCTACAAGGCAACAAAAATGGAGAAAAGGGTAAAGGAACTAAAATCAGGAATGTATCCAATAGGAGAACAAGGGTAGTGTTTGCTAAACCTTTTGGATGAAGTGCAAGACTAGTATCGATATATCAAGAATTTCCTTTGGAAATAGTAGATGTGAAAACTCTTTATGGATGTAATTTTAAGTCTTATATAAAACAATCTTTAATGGAAAATCTTTTTGTTAACATTTGCTATGTGGCAAACATCTCGTTATGCATTCATGTAAACCATTTAGTTTTAGAAACAAGCTTTATATTATTTAGAAAAAAAGAGATTTGTCTGTTTCAAAGCTTCTAAAAAATGATGGGATGATCTTTTTCTTGTATATAGAACATACATCTAGATAGTATTTTTTTATAGCATAAAAAATAATAATATAGCATCCTAATTTTGAAATTGTGGTAACAAAGGTTTAAGGATAGCTTGACTATTAAAAGCTTCAAATAAACTCACTTGCCAATCATACAATACTGTTTCATAAGTTAGGGATATAGAAGAAAAACAAGTCAATCGGATGGATAAGATAAAAAAAGCACAAAAGGAGATAAAAGAGCAACTTAACATAAAAATGGAAATGATGAAAAAATGAGCAAAAGAAAGGAAGCAGTTAGAGAATAAGCTGCTAAAGATGGCCACCAATAACAAGATATGAGGATCCTTTATATCCGTTAGGTTTTACTCCACATCGAACTTAGACCTTCTAAAAGGCACAACTACAAACAATGCCATTCATTGGAGGGTACCTTTCTATATATCCTAGCATACCTATAACAATAGGACCTACCCAATTTTAGGGGTAAGTTGTTCCTGGCTTAGGAATTAAGTCTTTAAATCTAATCCACGTGCTAGATTTAGATGATCTTCGAGAACAAGAAAAGCTAAAAACAAACACATTCTAAGTAAGAAAAGATTCAAAATCTCAACATAAGATGAATCTTATAGAATAAAGGTTGAGGGCCATTCAAAGAGTGGACATTTATGGTTCCATGAAAATGGCAAGTCTATGCCTAAGACCTGATATAGTTATCCCACCAAAATTTAAGTTCTTAAAATTCAATAAATATGATAAGATTAAATGCCTGGTCACTTATGTGACCATGTATTGCCCAAAAATGGTTATACACCCATGATGACTAGTTGTTGATTCACATATTCTAGGATAGTCTTATGGGATTTGTGGTTAAATGGTAAGTTTAATTAGATAGAAGCTGTATCCATTCTTGAAAGGAGTTGGCCAAAGTGTTCATCACTCAGTATAAGCATATTATAGATATGACCCGAGATTGTTTATCCTTACAGAGCATAGAGAAAAAAACTAGTGAAAATTTTAAAGAATATGCTCAAAGATTGTAATATACCGTTATGCAAGTATAATAGCTTCTCACCGAGAAAGAGATTACCGTCTTGTTTATTAATACTTTTCGATCTCTATATTATGATAAGGTGATAGAAAATGCCATAAAAAACTTCACAGATATGGTAATTTTTGGAGAAATCATAAAAAATGAGATTAAAAGTGGAAAACTTAAAACAGGAGATGCAAAAAAGGGTGGTATATATATATATATATATATATAAAGATGTACAAGTTATGACATATGAGAAGTAACTAGTCAAGGGTTATACTTCATATTATCTTCTTCCAGTCTACCCTATTTGTTACCTCACTATCAATAATGTCTCCCCAAACCTATATCCCTACCAACCAATCTCGAGAACAAGTTGTAAACCATGATTTCGTCGTCAAGCACCTATTCATATCCATACATCCGAATTGGTAGCCCAACCAGTCATCTAGCTAAATAGTTCATAAATAATCAGTGAGGACCCCAATGAATCATGTGAAGGTTTTCATTGACCAAATTTCTATGACATACATTGATTTGTATTTTTAGTTCATAAAAAATCACCTTATTGTTTTGAAACCTTATTGTCCTAAGTGGTATGACGCAAATATCCGATGTGATTACCATAATGAAAATACAAGTCATTCCACAAAAAAATTACACAGCTTTGAAATATAAAGTGCAAAACTTGATTAAGGTTGGCTACGTGAATTTTGATACAAAAGAAAAACCAATGTCAATGGAAACCCTTTACCTAATCACTTAAGAGTAGTAATCAATGCAATAGATAATTGTAAGGTGGTTTATGTAAAAAAAAAAAAACGTGGATAAAGTCAAAACCCCAATAAGCCAAGTGTTTGATAGCTTGGTTAAAACCAGCATGCTTCACCCAGTACCTTTGGGTGAGGAGATTTTTGCGAAGATTACAATTTAGCTTAAACTTGAGTATATCATATGGGGGTAATAAGGCATTCTATACAGAATTGAAATAGGTTTCGCCAAGTGTTACAAACAATAATGGACTCTTCCTTGATAAAATTTTATGAAGAAAATGCTAGAAAAAGAGTGAATGCAATAAAAGGAGATTATTCATGGAACATGTTTGTGCCTAGGCCAATAACCTTTTACTATGATGAAAAACCAAATTTGGTGAAAAATGAACCTATTTTTTTTCCTGTGACACCTATACTAATTCATGTCCTTAGCTTATTTTCTTACAAGAGTGATAAAGCGATCCCATGAAAATACGATTGTGATGTCGTGGCTTAGGGATTGAATGATTACCCAATTACAAGCAGCTTAGATGCTACCAATGCTGCAAATATAACTGGAATGGGTGAAATGACTAAGAGTGGATGATTTTTTATTTTAAAATCATTAGAAAGAGCTCAAAAAAGAAAAGCTAAAAAAGGTGAAAAAATGTTAGAAGAAAAAGAGAGGGTTTATCTAGTAGTAGCCCAATATGTGCAGTATAAAAAGCTTACTTTTGGAAAAAAAGCTTGTGAGTTTTTAAAATTGATCAAGCATAGTAAGTATAGCAATGTGGAGTAATTGAACAAAATACCTGCTCATATCTCATTGTTATCTTTGCTTGTGAATTCAGAGCCATATTTAAATACCTTACTGAGAGTGCTAAATCAGGCACATATGAAGCATAATATATCTATTGAGAATGTGGATCATATTATGAGGAATATTATGGTGCCTAATTTTATAATTTTGAACAATTATGAAATTCTACTAAAAGGTAGGAGTAGTACTAAAGCCCTTTATATTACCATAAGTTGTAAAAACCACACTATAGCTAAAGTCCCCATTGATAATGGTTTATCGATTAGTGTCGTGCCTATGGTCACAATTACAAATTACCCATTGACATATCATATATGAAAATTAGTCATATGATTGTTAGAGCTTTTAATGAGTCTTAAAGAGAGGTATTAAGAGACATTGAGATACCAATGTAGATAGGTCCATTTACTTTCATTATGGAATTTAGGTCATGAATATTTCACCATCTTATAGTTGTTTATTCAAATGGTCATGGATTCATATGGTAGGTGCAATCCATTTTTCCTTGTATTAAAAGGTCAAGTTCATTGTTAAAAATCAATATGTTTGCATCTACGAGGAAGAAAACTTGTTGGTAGTGAGACCTTTAACCACTTCTTATGTAAAAGTTGTAGAAGATGTGCTTGATTGTTCATTTAGGTTTTTTGAATTCATTAATGCCACTAACATTGGAGAAAGATTAAAAGTTTTTTACCCTATATCTGTCTAAGACCACTGGAATGGTCATCAAGCAGATGATTAAAAAAAGATGGCATGTTGGAAATGGCCTTAGAAAAGCTCTCCAATGAATCAATAAACCATTCAAGATTGTCAAACATAAAGAGAGATTTGGGTTGATATATAAGCCTACAAAGGCCAAAAAAAATAATGGTTGAGAAGAAAGAGAAAAGAATAGCCCATCTTAAAAGACATGAATTGGAACAAGAAGATGGTAATCCCTTACCTTTATGATAGATTTTGCTTGGGTGGATGTATTCATCTTGAATCATTAGAGGTTGCAAAAAATGAGCCTATATTAGATGTAGAAGAGGCTTTTCTTGAAGCTTTATATTCATATGGTAGATGGGAATGAGACAATGGCTCAAAAAGAAAAGGCACTCGCTTATCCACATCCTTTAGATGTAGAGTTACAAAATTGGACGATAATGAAGCTTTTGTTATCCTTGAACCATCTTCAAAGTAATGTAGTGAGTTAGATCCCCCAAATGTTTCTACCCAAAAGCATTATGAAGGTTTTCTGTACTGGCTTATCTTTCAGTTATCTTTTCAACAAATGACAAATGCAATGCATTTTTAGTCCCTATCTCATTCATCCATTATTCTTTTTAATTATTTGCCTACACATCCATCTATATCTTTTTAATTTCACACATTTTTTAGGTCTTTTAATAATGAACACGAGGATAATCGCTTCAATAGTCCAAGATTTAATTTAAAAAATTCCATTCAGGTTGATGAACTTGATAATTATGAGGATTCAAATGACTATATATTATCCCCAGATTTGTTACAATCGATAGAGTAAGAAAAAAAATCGATTGAACCCCATTATGAAGATACATATATGGTGAATTTGAGAGATGAGAAAAACTAGAAAAAAGTTAGGATTAGCACATCATCGTCACCCATCGAAAGGTAAAAATTAGAAGAATTGCTTGGAGAATATGTCAATGTGTTCACATTGTTATACCAAGATATGCTAAGGCTATAAATATTATGGAATATTGTTTGCACTTAAATTCAGAATGGAAACCAGTATAACAAAAGTTAAGGTACATGAAACCCGAGATGCTGTTGAAAACCAAAAGGAAGTAAAAAAAATAATTTGACGTAGATTTTTTATAAGTAGCTAAGTATCTTAAATATGTGGCCAATATTATACTATAGACATCAAATTTTATCCGAAATATTTTATCGTTTAAATCCAAGCTTGGTTTTGTAATTGGGCCTTAAGTATCATTTTTCAAGCTCATTACATAACCCATTTTTAATACTCTGGTATGAGGCCTAATGTGGGCCTCATGGTAAGGTTCGTTGTATAAGCCCGAAAGAATACCCAAAATGGCCCATTGTTGCCTATTAAACAAAATATAAAAAAATAAAAATAAAAATATAAAATTAATTAAAAAATAAAAATAAAAGTTAGGTCCAAAATAAATGAGAGTCTAGATGAAATAAAATGAAATAAGCAAAATAAGCCCAAAATAAGTAAAAAACAAACAAAGCCCAAGATTGACCCAAACAAGAGGTGAGGCCTTAAGGCATTAGGTTTTTTTTAAGGCTCAAGACATGGCTAAGAAGGGGGGCACATTCAGTTTTTTTGTGCATGAAATAAAGGCCTCGCAAGAACCTTGCATGGGACATGAAAACCAAAAAAAAAAAAAATTGATGAAGAAAATAGGGCAATGTGGAAAGTGGAATTACATGAAAACTAAATAATATGGGTGCGTGGGCACTAGTATGAAGCAAAAATTGATAGCAAAAAAAAAAATATTGAGGAAAAGATAAGCATAAAAAATGAGGCAGCAAAAAAATCTAAAATTAAAAAAAGTAGTACTAGGAGGATAAGCAAAAATAAACCTAAAAAAAGAAAAGGATAAGGCATTCAGGCACTAGAAGAGGAAAAGAACCAGTGAAAAAAATAAAGCAAAAAAAATTAGGCATGAAAAACAGTAGTAAAAATTTGGCGTGAAGGAGAATTTTATGAAAAAAAAATGTTTGTGCCGAGCTCCAACCTAAGGGCAATCCTATAAAGACAAAAGAGAAGAATGGTTAGAGGTAAAGATAGTAAGTATTCCCTATGTTTGCACTCTGATGCACAAGTTAGTAAGAATCAGGTCGAAAATAAGGTGAGAAAGTAAGAAGGAGAGAAATGTATGAGTTAAATGACCTTGTTTTATGGTGTTTGAGACTCCATATTTATAGGTAAGTTGAGGAGGACAAAAAGGGATAATTAGGACAAGGCTAAGCTGAAATGACACTAAAGATGTCAGATTAACCTGACATATTAAGTCAGCATAAATGACCAAAATATTTTTGATTGTCTATTGAAGATTGAAAGAAGAGAAAAGATCACTATACACTTTTGACCATTATATGCCCCTAACAAAAAGGGTCCTCGAACAGCCATTAACAAGAGCTTTCTTGTAGAACCAAAAGCAGGAAACAAGAGGTAGCCTCATCTTCTTTCCTTATTTTCTTAAATACGTATAATATAAGTTTGTTTGATGTATGCATCTGGTATGTATGGAAGTTTGCTTTAGGGAGGTTTAAAAACTTTATAACGTGAAGTTTTAAGAGTTTGAAAAGTTTTTTTTTTTTTTAAGCTTACTTCAATTTTGGTTCTCTTCTTTTGTTTATCAAAAGTCCTAAGTTCTTTCTAAAATGTTTTTTTTTTCAGCTATAAGAATTAAAATGAAGTTTATATTTTGTTAAGATTTCATGCTTTGTTTTATGGAAAAGTAACATTTTTCTACAACAATCTAAAAGATAAGTAAAAAGAGGATTTTAAAGTTACATTTACCTATTAATTTTGCACACTATTTGGGGAATAAACCAGTTTTTATACTCATTGGAGCTAGGTTGCCTTAAAAGAAAAAGAAGCGGAAGGCCTTTTCTTCTAATGTAAACAACTTGAAAAATAGGTGCTAGGATTTGGGTGATGTTTCTGTTGTTGGTTTTGATCCTATTTTTACTTTTGGTTCAAACTATGTCTCCATACCCTAAAGTAATCTACTTTCGTACAAAAAAGAAGAGAAATTAAAAATAGTCAAGGCATACTTATTTCTATTATTTTTTTACTCTTTCTAGTTTGGCATGGTTTCCTCACAAAAACTCAAAGTTTCATTATTTCATGCATTCTATCTTTGCTTTTGGATCATGTTAACCATTTTGACATGGGGTTGTTCACAGAAGCCAAAGGCTTCGAGCTAGGTAGTGCATTGTTTCAGTTTTGTGATGGGTAAAAGTCTAAAACTTAATCCTGGTCATATTTTTTTTTCTTTCTTTATGTGCATGCCCAACCAATATCGTTAAATAAGGTCATTTAAAAAAAAAAAGTTGAAGTCTTTTAATGCAAAATAGGAGGTTGTTGCCACAAAATCTCCATTTGTTATTTTCACATGCATACTAAACCAATATTGCCATTTTTCAATTCAACAGTCACGGTCCCAAATGCTTTCTTAGCTTTCTTTAAGCCTTATCTTTATAATCTTACTTTTTTAGTACATTTACTTGTAAATTTGTGATTAGATTTGGAAAAAAAAAAGATTTTAAAAACCTTGCCTAGATGTTGGAGGGGATTCAAGATAGAATCTTGAAAATTTAATTCTAACTAGATATTGAAGAATTAAATAAAAAATATAAATAATAAAAGGTAAATAAATAATAATAATTTTAATAAAATATATAAAAATTAATTTTTGAAAATAAAAAAGCAAGTTTACTTTGAAAGTCTGCCTAGACATTGGAAATTTTTAGAGAGGTTCATAAATTCTTAAAACCTTAAATTCTAAATGAAACTTGAAACCTTAATGTGAACCCTAAAAACCTTGACAAAACCCTAAATCCTAGGTGAAGCCTTAAACCTTAGGTGAAGTCCAAAACCTTAATCCACTAAAAACCTTAAGATTATCCCAAAATTTTAGGATTTATGTAAAAACCTTTTGTGAAATAATTTACTCCTGAATGCCACCTAAATGATAGAGTATTTAGAAAATTTTATTTTATTAAGAATTTTCATATAATTCTGTAATATCTAATAATAAAATTAAATAAAAAATAAAATAATAAAAATGAGATCTCAAATAATAAAAATGAGATCTCTTTATATTTAAGAACCCAATTTTTAAATTTGCATGTTATCTTCATCTGGCATATATCTCATTTTTAGATTAATATTTATCCTCGTTATGCGTATCTATATGTATATTTATTTTAATTATTGATGTTAAATGTAGGGATGTCAATTTTACCTATACTCAATGGGAAACTTTATTTTTGATCCAAATGAAGATGAAGATAGGTATTACATTATGAGTATGGGGATGGGATGGAGATTTGTATGATTTTAAATTATTGGGTACAAGGATGGAGATAGGCAATATAGTACCTGTCCCATACTGATACCCCACACATATATATTTATACATATTTAGTATATAGATTTTTATTAAATAATATAAATTATTATTTTAGATTAATTAAAATTAATATGTTTTTATTGAGAAAATATATATTAATATATATATTTATAAAAAATTACCTAAATATACAAGATAAAAATAGAAAAAAAAAGTTAACAAAATTTTAGTTTTTACTTTTAAAAAAAAAAATGCTATGGGTATGGGAATTACCCATACCTATTAAATACCTATAGGGATAGGAGTAGGGATAAATTTAAAATATTTGTTAGGTATGGGTACAGGGATGGATTTAATATGAAAATTCGGGGATGAGGATGGGGAATACTCTACCCTACCCATTGACATTCCTAGTTAAATGTTAATTATATCATTCTTCAAATTTACTACATAAAAAGTTCTTTGAAAAATTAGTTTCAAAAAATAATAAAATTAAAATAACTTTTCGATAAAGATAATTTTTAGTACTCCGCTTAGATATTGAAAAGTTACCAATAATTATCATTTGCAAATAATGTTGTTTTTACTTTTAAAGAATTTTGTGGTGAATCTTAGACAAAAAAGATTATCTTTGGATTCTACCTAGATGTTGGAGAATTATAAGATATTTCTTTAATATAAAGATTTTTACAATATTCCTAAATAAATATTTTTAATTAGTTTTCTTTCTTTTTTTTTTTTTTTAAAAAAGGAATTAGTATTAAATCTTAAACAAAAACCAATTTTGTCCAAAACTATTGATTGGTACTATTTTTTATAGGCGTTATGGGAGTGCTAATCTTTTCCTATGTGTAACCAACTCCCAAACCTAATCTTGCGTTTGTAAACCAAAATTATCTTTTTAATAAACTTTAAATCTATTTTATTAGTTTATTAAAAAAAAACTTTCCAATCACACCTTTAAAAACATTAGTAGTAACTCTTTATTTTTTTTATTTTAAATGTTTATGTTTAATGATCAAGTATTTAGACCAATATGTTATGACAAATATCAGTCTCTAAAAAAGATGAAAAAATTAAAATGTACTTAGATTATCGAAATTTGAATAGGACAAGCCTAAAGGATAATTTTTCATTACCCTATATTAATACAAGTGTAGATAACACTACTAATCACTCAATGTTCTCATTCATGAATGGTTTCTCGGGCTATAACCATATCAAAATGGTGTCAAATGACATGGAGAAAATCACATTTGTGACAATGTGAGGGACATTTTGTTATAAAGTCATACCTTTTGGGCTGAAGAACACTTGAGCTACCTACCAAAAAGCAATGGTAACTCTGTTTCATGACATAATGCACAAAGATATAGAAGAATATGTGGATGACATGATTGCAAAGTCGTGGATGACATGATTGCAAGTCTCGTGAAAGAAAAGACCATATTGCCAATCTTAGAAAACTGTTTGAAAGATCATGAAAATTTTAGCTCAAGTTGAATCCTACCAAATGCACATTTAGGGCTAAGTTAAGCAAATTGTTGGGCTTCGTAGTTAGTGAAAAAAGAATAGAAGTGGATCCAAGTAAGATACATGCCATTCAAAATTTGTCTCTTTCACTAATGCAAAAAAAAGTGAGAAGCTTTTTAGGAAAGCTAAATTACATTTCTCGCTTCATTTCTTAACTCATTTCCAAATGTGACCTTATTTTCAAGTTGCTTCGAAAGTACGACCTTGGCGAATGGAATGAAGAATGCCAAAATGCTTTTGAAAAGATCAAGGAGTACTTGTTAAGTCTTCTAGTGCTGGTGTTACCTATTTTTTGAAAGCTTTCAATTTGGTATCTAATAGTGTAAGAAAATTCTATGGGGTGCGTATTAGGGGCAAAAAGATGAAACAGGTAAAAAGGAACAAGGCATTTATTACATGAGCAAGAAATTCATAAATTATGAGTCAAAGTATTCCTAATGAGAAAAAAATATATATTGTGCGTTAGTTTAGACAGCTCATAAACTTAGGTAGAACATGTTGTATCATACTACTTGGCTTATAGTAAAGTTGGAAAATCTTAAATATATCTTTGAAAAGCCATTACTGTTAAGAAGAATAGTAAGATGGTAAGTCATGCTCTCCTAGTACAATATTGTATGTGTGCCACAGAAGGCAATTAAAGAAAGTACAATAGCCGAGTTTATTGTAGACCATGCTATTGATGATTGCGAGTCCATGAAACTTGATTTCTTGGATAAAGATTTAATGGGTGTCTTTCAAGTTGAGAAGGTAGTGTCTTTCAAGTTAAGAAGGTAGAACCTATAAAAGAGCCATGGAAAATGTTTTTTTGATGGAGTTTCAAATGCCATAGGCCTTTGAATTGAAGCTGTTCTGATATCCCTTAAGGGAAACTATTATCTAAGCACATCAAGATTAGATTTCAATTGCACCAATAATGTTACAAAATATGAGGCGTGTGTTATAGATCTATAAATGGTGATTGAAAAGAAAATCGATGTATTAGAGGTATACGGGAAGTTAAATACTAATTAAGATCGTCTAAATTAATATTAAGGATAACACATAATAAATTTTGACTTGACTATAAAAAAAATTGTCCCCAGTGGAGTCACCAAGTTATCACAACGATTTTGGGGCTGCTAGATAATTTTAAAAAAATAAGAAGCTGTTATTAATCTTTTTTAACTATGTGTGATTGACCATCTATTAAAACTTATCTTTTTAATAAAATCTTAAAATTAATTAAAATTTTATTAAAAAATTATTTTAAGGTCTACAAAAATAATTTGGGTTTAAAAATACGATTACACGTGGAGAAGGATTAGTGCTTCCACAGAGCTTGTTTAAAAAAAATATCAATTAATCACATATGATCATTTAATCTTGACAAAAAGGTCTTAATTTTGGTATTTATAATTAATTTTCTTAACTTCTTTTTTTTTGTCATAATTTTAGCTTTTTTTGTTTTTATTTAATTTTTATTATTTCACTTTTATTTGAAAAAAATAAATTAAACTTTTTGTTGAAAAAACTCATAAAATGTTATAGTACGTTGGTAACATTGAAAATTTTTTTTCTCAATTAGAGATTTTTTAGGAATTACTATTCAAATTCTTTTAAAATCTCATATTTGGAGGCTTGTATTTTTAATTAATTAATGCAATTAATATTCATGCATTATTACGTGTAACCTTTTTTAAAATCTTTTCTTTTATTATTTTATATATATTTTATTATTTATTTATTTTTTAGTTTTTATTTTTAATTAAAAAATAATAAGTAAACGGAAATATTTTTGTATTGAATATATTTCTGAATACTCTAATACTTTGATAAAATTTTAGAAAAATATTCTCACATAACAAATTTTAAAGAATTATTACTCATAATTCTTTAATATTGCATTATAGGAGAATTTTCATTTTTTATTTTTTTTAATAGATTTTTAACACCTTTTTTTTAAAATATATATTTGTTTAGAAATTAAAATTTAAAATATGTATAAATAAATAACTTAATAAAAAGATATTTTAAAAAAATAAAGGAAATAATAAAAAATTTACCTAAAAAAGATTGGTTAAAGTTAATCAACAGGTTTGGAATGGTTCGCTATCAGTTCGGGCAATTCGACCAATTTAACTAGCGGTTTTGAAGTGATTTGTAGTGGTTCAGTCAATTTAACAGTGATTCAATTAACGTTTCAAGCATTAAAAGACATGGGCCAATTAGTTCAACAAATGATTTAATTAGTTTGGCCTAGGAAAATCAAATTGAGGTAAAATGGGTCAGGTGTGCGTACCTTGGATCCAAGTTAGGTCTACACATGGGTCTGGTTCTGTTTCTTTTTTCTTATTTTTCTTCTATAAATACAAAAGATTTTTTTTTGCTTCATTTTCAAACCATTCTTAAAAAAAAAAAAAAAACTCAAAATTCACTTAACTAACCAAACTATCGACAAGCCTTAACCTAAAATATGGTCACCGACCATTGTCTTCGTCCTGGCCGTCGATCACTATTGTTGAAATTTCGTCAAAATTCACCTAGAGCCTCTTTTTGACCCCCTCTTTCATGTTCTTAGCTAGATTTCCTGAAAGATAAACCTAAACCCCTAAATCTAACCTTAAAGTCGTTGACTTCAACCTAAAAAGTTGTTTCCTTTTGCCATTTTGATGGTGATCGTTTTAGACTATGTTCTTCCTCAGGCCACGACCTTTCTCCTCATTAAAAAATCTAGGCTTAAAACCCTTCCAAAAATCTCAAAACTGAAACTTTCTTCCTTTTTTGTATTTCAACTTTTTTTATATACTTTTTTTCTTTTTTTTTTGTATTGTTGTTCCTTTTAAGGATGTGATTTTTTTAGTTCTATGGCTGGGTACATGTTTGTTTTTCTTTTTGTATTTTTTGTTTGTGATTTGTAGATGGTTGTAATGGGTGAAGGGGATTAGTTTTTTTATGGTGTTTGTAGGCAGTGATGGGTGGTAGTGGTGGGGCTATATATATATATATATATATATATATATATATATATTAGGATTTCTTAGTGGGTCCTTTAAGGTGTGGTTAAGGAAAGGTCAAAATGGTTATTGGTGTGATTTCATGGTGGGGCTAGGTTTTGATTTACAAGGAGTGATCTAGTTTTTTTTTTTTTTTTTTTTTTTTTTTTTGGCAATCTAATTGCTCAAAAATTGGCTTCCCCTTTTTGTTCATTTCAAATGAGGTTTTATGGGCATTTTCTGGTTTTATGTTCGAGTAGAGATTTGGGGGATAAGGTGGAAGATTATAGGAATTCAATTGCCATGATGGTTGTAAGGGCAACTTTGCAAAATAAGGTGGTTCAACCATAAAAGATGGGAATTGGTGCTGTGCATGGCACCTTACTTTGGTTTTTATTTGTTTTTTTTTTGTTTTTAGGTTTTCAGATAAAAGTTTTTATTTATTTAAAATTCAATTAAACAAATACGGGCCTCATTTAGACTTGGATGTTGGGTTTTTGGATTTTGAAATGGACTAGACCATTGCTTTGGACTTTAATTTTGAACCTTTCTAAACAAATTGCATTTCGAAGTTAATCTCGAGATTTTTATCAACGATTCAATTTTTAATTGACTTGATGGAAATTTAAACATAAGTAAAAAAATCCATATTAATTTAGAACATGAAGTTACTAAATCGGACAAAATTAAATGTTTATAATATTATGTAGTTTGGTTCATTAAAATAGAATAGAAGAGAAATTAGTATTAATATGTTTGGTTAGTTCAAAAAATATGGATGAAATTAGTTTAAAAGACTATTTTACCTTATAATTTATTATCAAAATTATTAATTAATAAAATTAATAATGATTTAATATAATGAATATTAATTTAATGTTATTAAATATTAATTTAATAATATTAACTATTATTCAATAATATTAAATATTACAGAACAATATTAAATATTAATTTAATCATATTAAATATTAAGTTTAATAATATTAAATACCAATAAAATAATATTAAATATTTTCTAATATTTTATACCAAAATGAATTGGGTTAGATGACAAAGGCTGCCCAAAGATTTTCCAATTTTTATGTTATTTGGCTATGCAATTGTCAGTACAGTTAGATAAATGGAACCACTGACACAAACGATTGTCAGTATCTTAGACCTTTTTATTAAGAAAATATTTTAAGAATAATATGTAAAAATCTTATAAAATTTTTACACATTGCTGTTTTTTAGATAATTTTTTATTTCTAATTCTTGTTAGATCTCCAAATGAACTTTGAACATACAAGTTCACCGTCGAAAAAAAAAAACTTTGAAACGTCAAACACCTTATTAGTTCTGGTTTATCATAAATCAGGCAATATATATACCCACTTATTGAGTTGGAGTGCAGTGATGACTTAATGTTGAAAATTTATATATAAGAATTTGTAGTTCAATTAATAATTATTTGGTCAAAACAAAACACATATTATATTAACAACTAAAATAATGAAGAAGCTTGTAGTTCGTCAATTCTGCAAGTTCAAAAGATTATTTTATTTATTTATTTTTTAAATGAGATGGGAAAAAGCTAATTCCATGAAGTTGGAGACCAAATCTCTAAATTAAATCTCTTGACACAACAAGTTACCATATTCTGATGAAACGTACTTTACTAATAAAAACAGTCTGTCTTTCTTTTCCATCCTCTGAACAGTTCCATTTCCTTGACATATAAAATAAAAGAAAACAAGAAAAGCCAGATCTCAATCTGTATGTGAAAGGAAAAATATCGTATTTTCCTTACTAAACTATGCAACGAATGAATCAAAATTAAAATCAAAAGATATTTTGCCAATGAATTATCAACTTTTTGTAGTTGTTGCAAAAAGTTTTCCTATAAATTCTCACGTAGACGATGGTAATTTCCAACCCTTTCTCAAAAGCTAAAATTAGATTCTCACTTGATCAAATTCCATGGAGGCAAGAACATCAAAAACCCTTATGTTTTGGTTGGTTGTGACATGCATTGCAGCAGCAGCAGCGTCAGTTGTCCCGTTGGGATCAGCTGAGGAAACCCCGGATCTTGGGGCATGCATCTCGTCTTTGACAAGTGTGGAAGGTTGTATCGAGGCAATCGACAAGGCTGTTTCGGACAAGAATTTCGGTGAACTAAAAAAGGCTTGCTGCCAGGCAATCACCCTGCTTTCCGACAATTGTTGGCCCATTGTTTTCCCTGATCAACCTTTGGTTCCTTTCTTACTCAAGACCGTCTGTAAACTTTTAGGGAATGTTGAGAAAGTTGCAGCAGCACCTTACTAGTAATTACTAGTTACAGTAATAATGCACCATTTGTAGCTATCTATCTAATAGTTGCAAGCAAATGGGATCTTATGGTTATTGTCTTCTTTTATTGTGTCATGTTCGAGTCTTTGTTGGTCTTGTACTCTTCTTGTTACTACTTTCATTTGGTTAAGGTACGTATATGTTTTTTATTGTTACTTGTTTCTACTTAATTTTCTTCATTTGATAACTAGCTGATGTCGGGTTGAGACCTAAATAAAGTTATGTTGTTTTACTATTTTTATTAGTTTTAAATTTAGTCAATTTTATTTTATTATTTTTTTTTTAGATATTTCGATTTTCGATAATTATTTTGAACCTCGATTAATCTAAAACAAGCTCTCTCAAATTTATTTTTTTCATTTTAGAAACTCGAAATCGATATCTTATTTAAAGGAAATCGAACTCTTTACTACTTAAACTAACTAATTAATTGTTGGTCTATAATTTTATCTTACTATAACACATCATACTACACATTGATTGTTGCATTCAAATATTTGATTTAATGTTAGACATATTTAATTTTACATTAAAAAATGAATTCAAATTTTTTTATTAAAGAAATAAAATAAAAAAATTTGCCTATTGTTTATATATAAAAAGTACAATTACAAGTAAACAATTTTCAACACATATATGGCTTGATCATATCATATATTCAAGAAAGGAAACCAAAAAACAAAAAAACTAATAAACTAGTATATAATTAAACAAAATTTAACATAAATTAAACCAAACTCACACTTTTGTGATACTTGATCTTGATATTTAAAAATTGGAGTCTCCTAAACAATACTGCACTAACGTTAATCTGTTCTTAGCAATAACTTAATCATGGTTTTCAAGTAAATGGTTGAAATTTATAACAATTTGTTATTTTGTAACGGCACCATTAGATTAAGGTTTTTTTTTTTTTTCATATTTAAAAAAAGAAATTTATTATTAGTGCACTGTTTTCTCTTAAATTTAATGAAAACAATGCATTAAATACATAAATCATTTAAAAATAATATTCTTACTTTCCTTAACGAGTACGGAGTACCTATAGGTACGTATCAACTTAATTCTTCAAATTACCTCTCCATAATTTGTCTTTTCATTTCCTCTCTCAATTGGCCTTTTGCTAAAATTTTATTGCAAAAGCTTTTTTTACACATTAATTGCAAATTCAACAAATCAAAACAAATTATGATAGGACTTCAACTTAAGGAATAGATTTAAATGAGATTATTTACATGAAAATTGCAAAATTTTTTATTAAAAATTATTAAATAAAAATTAAAATTGAAAATAAAAAATTAAAACTAATAGATTGAAAAGTTTTGTTTTATAGATTAAGTGTAAAAAATTTAGAAAATTTTTGATAAATTTTGATATATTTTTTAGATAAGTATTTTTAATAAAAATTTTAACAGAATTTTTATTGTTAAATAAATATCAATTAAATTTGAATTATTAACGATATTTTTAATTTTTTTAACATATTATTGGTTTTTACATTAAATTCTATAAATCTATCAATATATATTTTTATTTAAACTTTTTTATTAAATTAATTTAAAAAGATTCACAAAATTTGCTTAAAAACTTCATTTAAGTTTTATCCTGAACTTAAAATCGCATTAAACCACATGCCTTCTTTGCTAATTTTTCTTCAATAGTAACTTTTTAACTGATAATATTAAAATCCATTAATTAAAAAGGAAACTGTATGTTAAACGATTTTGAAATAAAAACCATGAGAACATTATTTGCGATCCCTTTCACAAGTTTCCTGCTCCCCTGCTCTGTTTTGAACCACTATTATGGTCTATGGGCTTGTTATCTAGCTCTCATCAACTCCCATTGCATTTCCAAATTCCTTAATACCATCAAAATTTTTTTTTCAATTCTGCTTTTTTTTTTCCCATGTTTTCCATCCTCTTAATTTGATCAAATTATTTGTGTGATCTCTTAACCTTTTTTTTAGAACATAACTGGGGCTGTATTTATAACATGCTTGTACTGAATAATGAATGCTTTTGTCAATTTTTTCCACTAACGTGAGCCCTGTCCAATTTGATATATCACCTAGGAGTAGAGCTTGTGAGATTGTCTTAAAACATATAGATTAGTAGTTTTTCATCATTTGTGTAAGCAGTCATTTTGTAACAGTACACGATAATATGAGTCACTGCACATTTTATTTCATCGTACTCTAGTAGAAGATTGTAATCCAAAGCCCATTTCTCCCCCACAAATACAGTTTGTATTGTAATAGTACAATACATTATAAATGAACCAAAACCAAAAACTGTCAAACATGCTGTTCCAAATCCTCATAATTAACAAAATCACCATTTGCTGACACACAAACTATATAGTTGATTCATGATGAAAGAACAACTTTGCAACATTAAATTACAATGAGACTGGATGAGAAATAGATGGGATGTTTAAAGGAAGTCTGGTACCAATTACACTGCTTATTGTTTCCTTATGTTTCTTCTCTAATCTTCTCTGTGCATGATTGACATATAACAGCTGATTAATTATGCTCAGTGCTCATATTTCTGACATACTTTCGGAGGAATTCCTTCACATCGATGAAGAATATATAAGCTGAAGGTATAAGCTGATCATGCTTGAGGAAAATGCTAGTTGATATCAAATCTCCTTCTAGACTTCTTCAACCCCAAAATGACAAGCAGCACTCCGAAATAATCGTAATTGTAAGAAGTCTCTAAAAGTTCCAGTTTGTAATTATTCCATGGAGGAAACCTGAACCAAAAATCAGTGAGGAAGCTTCTTCTGCCGATTGCCTTGTAGTGACTAAATGTGTCGAAGGAGAATTTGCCATGGTATTTTCCAAACCCACTTTCACCGATGCCCCCAAATGGAATGGTATCAGCTACAAACTACATTTTATTTCATCCACAACAAGACATTTGAACAAATAAAGGAAATTATTTACTAGAATATTGTAGAGCTAATTACTTAATTAGCAGAAGGAGCTTGCAGCGTATTCAAACCTAGCCTTCTACAGTAGAATGTTTAGTAAATTTTCTTCCTTGGTTTTAATTGCTTGAGAAATCGAATACCTGAATGATTGCATCATTAAAAACCACACTCCCGGATGATGTTTCAGATACCATTCTCTTCCTGAGCACTTCATTATGGGTGAAGGCATATATTGCAAGGGGTTTAGGTCTTGAATTAATAAAATCAATGCTGTCTTCAATCTTATCCAACTGTCAGGAAAAAACAAAAACTCCGATTTTTCAAGATTTATCTTGAATGACTAGAAGAAAAGGCACTGACACTGCATACTACTTCTGTTTCTTGAGCCATAACCATAAATGTGCTTTAAGTGTGTGTGTGCATATATATATATATATATATATATTTCTTACTGTGATTATTGGAAGCAGTGGGCCAAATATCTCTTCTGTCATTATTGTTGATTGAAGCGGCGGATCCACCAATATCGTTGGCTCAATGAACCTGCAGGGAATTGAATAAAAGAGTCAAAGGCGAACAATTATAAAGAAAGAAAAATGGGATCATTGGTGGAAATTTATACAAAATAGTAGAGAAAGCAGAAAATAATAAATAGGTCTTGTACATTCTAAATTTCCTTATTATCCATCATGCGAATAAAAGCCACTGTTCAACATGAACTTTTATCTTTACCAAGTATATTAATAATTCAAACTTTTGCAATTGCATTGAAAAGAATGAACCATGTAATATATATAGCTAGATAGAACGAGAGTGGAATAGTTACAAGCTGTCCTCATCCATTGAACCGCCATAGACAATGGAGTCTTTAACCATTTGATCTGTTAAAAGATTTTTCAGTCTCAAGAAATGATGTTTGTTAACTATCCTCGCAACACTGTGTGATTCTCTAGGGTTATCTCCATACATTTTCTTGATCAAAACCTTCATCAATTCCACCTGAAAAGAGGGTATCACACTGTATTTAATAATTCTATTGCTATGCAAGGAAAAAGTATATATGATGAATAAAATATATTCAAGTTGACATACCACAGTAGATGAAAATGTCTTTTCCACTAATAAATAATCAACTGATATACATACTTGACCGGCACAAGATCCATATTTTGCCCCAATGATTCGATTTACAGCCACCTTTGTAGAATAACACAAAGATCTTAACTGAGCAAACTTGGAAAACAGAAATCATAATAGTCAAATGAATGAGATTTGCATCCTCCAAATTGCCTTATAATCTTCTAGGGGCATCGGAACACAGTCCTACACGGTTAACTTTGCAGCAATATACAATGTTTCATTAACTTTGCAGCAAAATATAAAATGTTTCATTACTCAAAAACTTTACCTCTTTGTCCCAAGACCAGGATAGGGAATCAAGAACAGCCGGGCATTTCCCACCCAGCTCGAGAGTCGCTGGTGTTAGATGCTTTGCAGCTGCTGACATTATCATCCGTCCCACTCTTGCACTTCCTAGAATTAGTTTTATACTTTAATATTCCAAAAATATATACATATTAAAGCAAGCTAAATTTTAAGGTATAGAAGAACAATCTTGTGTATTACATGATTCCTAATTTTTAATTACATTTTCTATTAACATTTTGTTAACAAACTCAAATCATATGTATCTGCGGGGTAGTACCCCTCTTCCATTGTTGTTAACAAATTAAAATGGCTCTTTAACGATTAATCAAGTAATTATCTAAGTCAATAGAATGCTATACACATATATACCTGTGAAGAATATCTTGTCCCATTTTTGCTGAAGTAGTTGTTCACCAACTGCTGGACCACCCTCAATGACCTTGATAGCTTCACTGTCAAGGTAATTGGGGAGGAAATTGACGAGAAGAGAAGAACATGCAGGGGCCAGCTCTGATGGTTTCAAAACCACACCATTTCCTGCAGCTATGGCTCCTATTAAAGGCTCCAAGGAGAGTACTATTTTTCATGCAACAAAACATAACAATTTGGAGATTGTTAAGGACTTATGGACAATAAAAAAAACCCAGAAGTCTCATTTGGGTTTTAGCTTTTCAATATTCCTGTAAAAGAAAAATAAATAAAAAAACCTTTACTAACCGAAGGGAAAGTTCCAAGTCGAGATAACGAGGATAAGGCCAAGAGGCTCAGGAACCAATTCAGCAGATGAAAGCAGTGCAATTATAGGAAGTTTAACCTGTTATAGGCACAATCACAAACAAACAAACACGGAGCTCAGTAGTCAGTATGCATTCCCGTAAGTTGGATAGAAATGGGACCTTTACTTGTTGAGATTTGCTTTGAATCTCAAAATCTCATATCGAAAGTTATAAGAGTTTTGAATTTTTCTTGTATCTTACATTGAGAGTTTAGTAAAGGTATAAGGGGTTTTATCCTTATAAATAAAATGTTTTGGTTTTGGTTTGAAAATTTCAGATAATTAGACACCAAGAGAATAACTAGGTGAGTAAGCTATTAAAAGGGTGTAATTGGGTTTTGGGTTAAGTTTTGAGTAAAGAGTTTTTGGTGACTTTTCTCATTTCAAAAGTCTCTCAGTTGTAAAGATTTATTTGATAGTGGATTAGATTTGGAGTAGGTCATTTTGAGTTAGGCCGAAACAAATATATTTGTGTGTTCATATTCTTGATTTGAACTTGTTATTTTGTATGTGGGTACAGCGTGTGCGTGCTGATTTTCCAACAAGTGGAATCAAAGTTGTGTTGATTTTGTGTTGATTCCTAACAAATGGTATCAGAACGAGGGTCGAAGTTTGAGGTTTGTGGGAAAAAGAGGTAGGCCCAAGAGATCGTGAAGCAAGTATTTCAAGATGTCTGAAGAGGGTATGTCTAGTATACCTATGCCTAAGTTTGAGATTCCATTATTTGATGAAAAAAGTAATTTTATGTTATGGTAAAGTACGATTCAATATCTGTTAGTACAATAAGGATTGGATTAGGTATTAGAGAGTAGTAAGTCTGAGAGAATGTCTAACTATAATTGAAATAGAATTCAAAAGAAAGCTGTTAGTACTATTAGATTGGCGTTAGCCCTAGAGGTAAAGTATAGTGTATTAACTAAGAGTACTCTAAAGAGTTTGTGGGATAAGCTTGAGGGTATTTACACTTCAAAGTTGTTGACTAACAGATTATGTTTGAAGATGGATCTGTATTCTCTGAAGATGAAAGAAGGTACGAGTCTTCATAATCACATGA
The DNA here is from genome assembly GCF_047325235.1 of Durio zibethinus. Taxonomy (NCBI): domain Eukaryota; kingdom Viridiplantae; phylum Streptophyta; class Magnoliopsida; order Malvales; family Malvaceae; genus Durio; species Durio zibethinus. Next base: position 6,315,718 of record NC_143174.1, on the reverse strand, counting down.
ATGAGTTTAATAGATTGGTTTCTCAATTGCTAACTATTTCTGTTGATGAGTTAAAAAATGAAGAGAAGACTTTAATTTTGTTGTCATCTTTGCCCAAGTCTTATAGGCCTTTAGTTCAGACTTTGTTAGTGGGTAGATCTACTTTGAAGTTGGATGATGTGACTGCCCAATTACGTGAGAACAAAAAGTTTATAGAAGCACAGAACTCATCACCTGGGGAGAGTATACTACCAATAGAGGGTTTTGATCGAGGGAGGACTCAAAAGAGGATTGATGGATCAAAAAAGAGATTTAAGTTAAGAGAAAGAGATTACAGTGATATAGAATGTTATTATTATGGTGAAAAGGGACATATCCAAGTGTGCTGCAAGAAGTTGATGAGGGATATAGCTGCTTTCAAAATAACGAATGATGAGAAGAAATCAAATGAAGGAATGAGTGATATTGCCGCTATTATAGTTAATGATGATGATGTCATTTTGATAACTTGTATGGATGAGACTCAGACTTTAAAAGGTGATAAAGGTTGGGTTTTATATTCTATTACTACAGTTTATATTTGCAAATTATAAGAATTGCTTTATGGAGCTGAAAGAGAATGAAAGTATGGGGATATTGTAGTTGCCAATAACGAAAAGGTGCATATTTAAGGTATAGGGAGTGTTCACCTTAGATCTCGCAATGGTGTTATTAGGACACTTCGTCATGTAAGGAATGTACTGAGTTGTAGCTACAATTTGATTGCTTTAGGTGAGTTAGCTTCTCATGGGTACACATATTATGGTAGTAATGATTGGTTGAAAGTGTACCAAAATAGTAGTGTGATTCTACAAAAGAATAGGGTCAAAAATTACTTGTACATGCTTGATGGAAGCTCAATTGCTGGGATCTCTATGATGAAAGAAAAGAAGAAAGAAAAACGTATTAGCTTTGCAGATTTTGTTGAAGTGTTTGGAGATTCAAGTCAATGAAAAATTTGTTGGGATTTGTTTTGAATCTTAAAATCCCACATCAAAAGTTATAAAAGTTTTGAGTTTGTCTTGTATTTCACATTGGGAGTTTAGTAAAGGTATAACGGGTTTCACCCTTATAAATAAGATGTTTTGGTTTTGGTTTGAAAATCCTAGATAGTTAGACACCAAGAGAATAGCTAGGTGAGTAGACTATTAAAAGGGTATAATTAAATTTTAGGTTAAGTTTTGAGTAATGAGTTTTTTGTGACTTTTCTCATTCTAAAAGTCTTTCAGTTGTAAAGATTTATTTGATAGTAAATTAGGTTTAGAGTAGGCCATTTTAAGTTGGATTGAAACAAATATATTTGTGTGTTTTTATTCTTGATTTAAACTTACTATTTTGTGTGTGGATACTATGTGTGCGTGTTAATTTCTCAACATTACTATCTTAATTTTCGTGATAAAATTGGAGTGTTTGAAGTGCTTTTAACCCAAGTGATTTATGAATATGAAAATTGAAATTTAAGCTTGTTAACAAGCATATGGAGCACACCTACATGTAAACTTGGTTAGGCTCACAAGATATCTAGAATTAGCATTTAAATAATGTTTCAGACTTTCAATATCAAATTAGAAATTGTTAACTATTGGTTTAGCTAATAGGCCTTTTTTTTTTCTCCATTATTGTTGACAAGTAATTATTACTTCAGGTCATTATCCCCATATGTTCTTGTAGTTCAAATTATATTATTTAATACTATTTTTTAAAAAATTAATTATTTATTATATTAAATGTTAAATATTTATTTAAAATATTCAATAATACTTTTTATAATAAATAATGATTAAAAAAACATGATTTGTATAGAAGTGATGCATTAGATATTTCATAAAATCTTTTCTCTTGAAATGAGAAGTGCAAATTAAATGGTTCCATTGCAAATAGTAGTGAGGTCACGCATGCAAGAGCTACAATATATATTTTTTTTCCTTTAATTTCTGGAAGGATAATAAAATGCCATAAATGTTACTTTTTTTTTCTTTTTTTTATGAAAACTGCCATAAATGGTACTTAGTGGGGAGTGAATGGAATTTAACGTAGTGGAAATTTTTTTATGAGTAGAGTTGTTTTTTAATTTATATGAAGTTTTATTAACTAAAATAAATTTCTTAACTAGTGACAGTAAAATAAATTAAAAACACTATAATGTATATATATATATATATATATATTATATAATATAGATAAAAAAAAATTCATACCTCTTTTTCCATATTAGCCTTGCTCTCCCTTTTCTTTTTCTTTTTTGCTCTTCGAATTACAAAACATGGACTTATAGACCTTGGTTTGACATTTTTCATTGTTTATTTAGTTTTCATTTTATGTTATTTTAATTTTCTTTTTAATTTAACTTAAAATTTTTTAAATTAATTTATTATAATTAATTAACATATAATTTATATAATTATTGAATAAATAAATGGGTAAAGTAATAAATAAATAATCAATTTTATAATTAAATAAATTATTAATGAATAAAAAATAAAATATATAACTATATATAATAAAGTAAATAAAAATTAGTTGGTTTATTTTAACATGTATAAATATATTAATATTATTTTTTAAAATTATTATTTTGAAAAAAAAACATATAAAGGAAAATATAAATAATAACAAAATATATAATCAACTTATTTATTAAATAAAAGAATTATATAAATAGAAAATAGATACATAATTAATTATATACAAAACAAAAAGTAAGACCTAAATAATAAAATGAAAAAAAATTATTTTGTTAAATCTATAGACATATTATTATTATTATTATTATTAAGTTTTAGAAAAATTATGATTTGGTATAAAAATAATTTATTAATTTTTAATTATTTGTTAAATTTATAAATATAAAATTTATTATATACTAATTTTAATATAATGTCATTAATTATCATTTTATTTTCAATAAAATTTCACCTAGCCGTCACTATTATTTTTGTTATTTAAACACATATCTCATCACTACAAAACCAATTTCAAGTCTACACTAATTAATCTCATTTTTATTTTTATTTTTAATCTTATCAAACTTCATTATCTATCTTAATGGATCTTGAAAATAGTAATGACAGTGAGATTATTGTAGTGAGATTAAAATCAGTGGTGAAATAGATCCAAATATAGTAATGGCAATGGAATAAAATATAGTAAAAAGAAAAAATTATCTATTAAGTAATTGATTAAAATTTGTATATAATGAAATTTATATTATATCTTTGATATTAACAAAATTAATAAATTACTAAAAATTACTAAAATTATTTTATATCAAATAATATTTTTATTAATAAATTAAAAATGATTACAATTATTTATTCAATTATTTTATTTACTTTTTATATATTCAATTATTTAATAATTTATGAAGATTATGGTATTTATTATTTATTCATGTATTATTTAATTTTTAGTTATTAAGTATATATTATATAATTATATAAATTTATTTGTTATATCAAATTAATAAAATTATTTGAAACTTTTTAAATAAAAAATTTAAACAATAAAAAATGAAGAAAGAAAATGTTTAAATGGCTTGGACATTTTCATCCATGCCCTATGCACTCAAGAAAAAACCAAAACTTAAAGCATGGGCTATGATGGGTTTAAAAAGTTTCACTTGACTCTAATGATTCAGGATGCGTTTACAATGTGTTTGTATCGAAAGGGAGGGAAATAAAAAGAAAAGAAAGGAAACAAAAAAAAATTTTGAATAAAATTTTAATTTTAAAAAAAGAAAAAAAAGTAAAAACTCAATAATTTTTTTATTTTTTGTGTAAACTTAATTGTTTTAATACATTAATTTGAGGAAAAATTACAAAAAAAAAAAAGTTAAAAATTTTGTTTATAAAAAAACTATTATATTTATATTTTTATTAACACTAAAAATCTAACTACATCACAGTCTTGAAATTTTTTCAAAATTATTTTTATTTTCAAATATGATTTACATATCTATTTTAATATAAAAATTTTTTGTTATAATTTTTTAATGATTTGATTTTCATAAATAAATGAATATGACTAAACATATCTTTTGAATTTATAAAAGATCACACTATTTCATAATTTTTTATTTTATACCTAAGATATTATAGTTTGAGTTTAATTAGTAAACAAGAGTACAGTAAAAAAATATATGTGGTCAAAAAAATATATTTTTTCTGATCAAAAAGTGCTATTTTAGCTAGAGTTTGTTTTATGTACGAGTCAACTCCAAAACATCATGAAAGAATGGATTGATTTTTTACTTTTAAGTGACCAAAGGGTCGGCTTTGTACTTATCAAACATTTACCAACTGCCTACACCATTCTTTAATTTAAAATGATAAATATTTTATTTTATATATATATATATACATTTATATATATATATATATATGTGGGTGTGGGTGTGGGTGAGTGAGGACATAACATTCAACAAAAAGATGTTTTCAATAATAAGAATTAAATCGATTTAGTTCGAGTCGATACAATATTAAATTTGAGTTTAAATTCGATTTTAAATTTGAAATTCAAAATTTAGCTCGAATTCGATTGAATTTTATTTTTTTTAATTCAAATTTGACTCGAGATAAAAATTAAATTACATAAACTTACTTGATTAGACTCAATTAACATGTAAATAATAAGTTCGATTCTTATATTCGATAAAAGATTAATTATTTGTGTTCGAACTTGAATTTAAGTTCAAAATATTTTATCAATTAAAATATATTAAAATATGAAAGCTCGATTAAGCTTGCGAATTATTCGAGCCAAGTATAAGAATGTTTGAATTTGGCTCGATCAATAAATCGAGCTATTCGAGCTCAAGCTCGACTTGATAATAATCGAATTGAATTCAAATTTTATTCGAGTCAAACCCGAATTATTTACAAATACTAATGTATTATTTATATTCTTATTCAAATGGTCCTCCTCACTTGTGTATAGTGTAAATAATAGTTACTAATATTCAGTTCCAAAGAAAAAGCTGTTGCTCAGTTTTTTTTCAAAATACAAATCAAATTTTCTTCATGATACAAATTTACAAATTTACGACTAACCAAATATGTAATCAAGAACATAAACAAGCGTCAAGAAAAAATGATAAAAGGATATAAGTATTGAAAATATATTTTATATCATTTTTTATTTAAATTTATTTAAATATTTTTTAATTTAATATAAGAAAAATATTATTTGAAATATTATTATTTTTTAATTATTTGTTAACATAATTATTATTTACTATAAAATAATTTAATAAGTTTTCAATTATTTATTAATTTTATAAATATTGAATAATTTAAAATTTTTATTACATATAATTTTTAATTTAACATTTTTAATATTTATTTTTAGTATAATTTAATTCATTTTATTATTACTGCTACTTTTACATCTAAATAAATATCTTTTTATTAATTTTAATTTTATTGTTCATCCCAATGTATCTTCAATCCAAACCGTGGCTGCGGTGCCGTTAATAAGCACCAACTACTGTGTCTCACGGTGATTTAAACATCAAGGATGGTGCCGTTGGACCCAAAATGCGGTCGAATCAGACCGTACGGTGAATCCGATAAGATAAACATTGCTTAATTACGGTCCGGCTAAACAAAGATCTAAGAATAAGGTTGAGTTAAGTTTGGATTTTGAAGAAGAATTTAAGCAATACCTCTCTGCTGGACATCCATTTTTTCAAATCCTTCAAAGCAAGATTCAACGATTTCCTTAAAAGTCCTACCTGCAAAATGGAAGAACACAATTTTCATGAAAGCAGTCGTTTCCTGCTGGCTGCACTGAGCCACCATAATATATTCACAAACAAACTTAAATTAATTTTCAGACCCGAAACATCCAAAAAACAAAAAGAAAAAAACTCAACTCCTTACCTCATCTCTAAATGCTTCAACATAATGTTTCCCTAAATCTTGCTTTAAAACCCTGAAAATTTCAACCTCTTTCTCCTTAAGAAATGTTTGCAACCCTTTAAGCTGAGACCTCCTCCAAGATTCTTGTTTGGTCTTTCCACTCCTGTAACACTCCCTCATCGCCGTAACCTCTCTCTCCAAATTTTTCTCAAACTTGTCCATCCTTGATTTCTTTCTAAAATAATAGGGTTACGGATATCATATATATTCCAATTCTGTCAATGTATCTCTCAATTCTCTGCTATTACATAAAAGATGTGCAACTAACTTGTTTGTTATCTAGTTAGTGGCCCCTTGTGGCTTCTTCAAAGCGTCTCAGTCGTTCTAGGCTACTGTCAGCTACTCACCAACTTACAATTATTATGTGGGTCCTTCTTTTTATAGCAAATATGGAATCCGCTTTTCATTCAGTCATTTTTTTTATTTATGAAAATTTGATTCAGTTTTAAGCAACATCAGTTGTATTTTTATTTGGATTATAATTTTATTTGTTTTAATTTTAATTTATTTGATATATTAAAAATATTAAAAATTTTATGTTTGAAAATTATTATTTTAATATAAAATTTTTTAGAAAATAAAAAATTTACATGTGAAATATTTACATCATATTTTTATTGTAGTAAAAATTTATTTTAAGTATATTAACAAAATATTTTATAAAATATTTTTATTCTTATTAACTTTGATCCAAATATTATCAAAATTAAAATAATAGTGACCAAATTGAATAAAATCAAAACATAAGATAAATTTGGGCTTTATTCCTTAAAAACTCATTACTCAAAGCAGGCTAAAAACGTTAAAAAGGTTGGAAGTTTAAATGTTCCGTCTGTGGCCAAGGATAGAGGAGGCTATCCGTTATTTCTCCCCGATAATTTAATTATGTGGGGCTGTTAGAGACCAATGTGGCAATGGACCCATCTCCGAAACGAAACCCAATGGAATTTCCAACTCATTTATAAATGACCATCTACACAACTAATTCCCGTGCCAACCACCGTGCAACTGTTTTATTAATTTAGTTTCTGGTCCCTAGTCTACCTCTGCCCCTCTTACCTCTTATCTTTCCTGAGTGTCTTCGTCCTGAAGAGTGATCTCAGTTACCAAGCCTTTAGGGATTGTTATAGTTTATAGTAGCAATGGCAGTGAGTAAGATTGTATGGAGAAAGCGGAAAACCTAGTAGAGATATGGCGGAATCTCATATTGACAGAAGATGAACTGGATCGAGTGAATAAAAATGGTATAAAAGAGGAGGATGAGACAGAGGAATGCAAGAATTGGCTGGTTGCAAAACTTTTGACCAAGTGACCATACAATAGAGGTGAGATGATAAAGGACACTTAAAGTGGTATGGAGACAGTCAAAAGGAAGTAATAGTGTCCTACATCGGTAACTGAAAGATAAGCAAAAAGTGTTGGAAGGATCACCCTGGTCTTTCAACAAGAATCTGGTTTTGTTTCGAAACTATGATGGTACTTTTAGGCCGGAGGATTATGTATTTACTTATGCTTTGTTCCGAGTTCGCATATATGATTGTTACTTTTCGTATAATCTACAAATATATAAATCAAGTAATAAAATAAAGTATTCCAATATCGTCTTCTCATGTATTATAAAATGTAATGTTAGATTGTTCAAATTACTAAGGTAAAAGTCTAAGATCTTATATATAAATAAATGAAAATTTAGGGTTTAATACAGGGTAAAAAAAATAAAGATTAAAGGCTATGTGTAGGTAGAGATCTTGACTTTGCTAATTGTCATTTGAAAAGTAAAAGAAGATTACCAAAAACTAGATCTAAGAAAACAAAATTTTGAAGCTTGAAAATTAAAGAAATTTGAGAATGCTAATTGATTGGAGAAAACTTAGAACAGAGATTGCATTAAAATAACTTGTAGAGCAAGAAAGAAAATGGTGGCCAAACTGAATGCTTTCTGGTAGTGCTTTTTTTATTTGTAGTAGAATTTGCCCTTCTTTAGCAGACCCTTCAATGTATTTTTCAGGATCTTCTTCATAATTTATCTCAGTACTCCTTTTTAGGGTCTTCCTCATAGGTTTCAATATTTCAGGGGCCTTTAATGCCATAGGGTCAAAATTTTTTAGAATTTTTCTATCAAATCTTAAAAGTTCCTCATCTTCTAATATATCTTCCTTTCCTATGAAATCTATTTCAAGTTGTCTCACAAAACTATAAAGGTTTACTATTATAGATTCATCATCCTCCTTGTCAAAATCTCCCATCCTAACATCTAGTAAAGAATAAATGGTATTACATCCATCCTTGCCTTGTCTTTTAAAGTTGGATTCAATGTTGCTAGGCAAAGTACCTACAGAACAGTTGGCTATGGCTTGGGCGAGTTGACTTATTTGGTTTTCTAGGTTCTTAATTGATGTAACTTGACTCTGAATATTGGCATTGTTGGCTTACATCAGTTGGGTCAACATGTCTTCAAAGGTAGGTTTCTTTTCTTATGGTGGGTTGTAAGTTAGTGAGTTGGGGTAGTAGTTGTTGGTTTAGTTGTTGGTGGGTTGGTGGGTTGGTGGTTTGATTAGTTCTAAGAAAAGTTTAGGTGGTTTCACTATCCAGGGTTATAGGTATTGCTATAGGGATTGTTGTTTGGCTTGGCTTGTTGGATGTATTGGATTAGTTCTATTCTAAATTGGCATCATTTAATAGAATGGGGTCTTTCACAGATATCATAGGAGACAAAAAATTTTTGTATAGCATTCACATGGCTAGCTTAGAGTTGGTTTTCTAAGGCTTTAATCTTTTTGGTGAGGCCGGTTAATTGGGAATTGATAGAAATACTAGCATCAACCTAAAATAAACCAGCAAACTTTTTACTAACCTTTCTTTCTATGCCCCACTGGTAATTATTAGCAACCATTTCTTCAATAAGCTCATTTGCTTCCTCAAAAGTCTTGCTTATAATTGGCCTTCTAGTAGCTGAATCTAAGATGATTCTCATAAGTAGTGAGAGACCATTGTAAAGATCTAGATTTGAAGCCATTTGAGTAATCCATAGTGTGGGCATTTTCTTAGCAGCTCCTTGAATCATTCTCGTCCATCATATAGTGTTTCACCAATTGCTTGTAAAAAGATGGTGATCTCATTCCTTAGCTTTGCTATTGTTGCTGATACGAAAAAATTTTGCTAAAAACTTTTGGACCAAATCATCTCATGTTGTGATTAAACCAAATGGTAATGATGACAACCAATTTTTTGCCTTGTCCTTAAGAGAAAAAAAATAATCTTAGTCTATTTGATTCATCAAAAACACATTATAGTGAAAAGTTTCACATAATTCAAGAAAATTAAAAAGGTAAAGATTTAGGTCATCACTTGGTAACCTTCCAAACTACACAAAAGTTTAGACCATTTGTATAATTAAAGGCTTTATCTTAAAGTTGTTGGCTTGGATAACCGACCTTCTAATGGATGGTTGAAAATCATTTGCATTGGGAACTACATAGTCCTTTAAGGTTCTTTACCCTTCATTATTTGCATTAGTCATAGATGTTGGTGTATATGGTTTTGATTGCTCTTTTTTCCTTGTTCTAAAGGTTTTTTCAATTTCTTGATCAATGGAAGCTAACTCAACACTTTGGATCTACTCATGCAAATAAGAAAAGATCAAAGAAAAGCAAAAAAAAAACAAGTAAATACATAAAACAAAAGGGTTTAGATTATAAAAACCTAAGAATTCTTTAGTGATATTGAGAACACCGCTATAATCCCTAACAACGATGCCATAAACTTGATTACTGCTTTTTGTATAACCTGTAAGTGCACAAATCAAGTAATAAAATAAATTATTTCAGTATTATCTCCTTATTTGTTATAGAATGTAATGTTAGGTTGTTCACAATTACTAAAGGCAAAAGGTTAAAATCTTATATCTAAACAAATAGAAATTTAAGGTTTGATGCAGGGTAATAAAAATAAAGATTAAAAGCAATGTGTAGTTAGAGATCTTGACTTCATCAACTGTCACTTGAAAAGTAAAAAAAGATTGTCATAGACTAGATCTAAGAAAACAAGAATTTAAAGCTTGAAGATTAAAAAAATTTAAGAATGCTAATTGCTTGTAAAAAACTTGGAATAGAGATTGTATTAAAATAATTTGCAAAGCAATAAAGAAAGTGGTGGCCAAATCTTGTAAAAGTAAAAGAAAGCTTGAATCAATCTTGAAAGAAAAAGAATGCTTTTGCCGAAATAAAGATTTTAAAAACAAGAATTGAAATTTTAGAGTAATAAAAGAAAAGATCTTTGGAAAAAAAACTTCTTAAATTGAACTAAAAGAATTTAAAGAACAAGAGCTTTGTTATTGGCAAATTTATTACCTAAGCTAATAACTAAACTAAAGGACTAAAAGAAATAAAAAATAAAAACTAAAATAGAGAAGAGAAATGAGGAATGGGATAATGGAAAATGATGAATAGCCTCTCTATTTATAATGGAGGGTTTGGCTAAGAGGTAGGATTTATAATAGTTGTTCATATTCAAACTTTAAATGATAAGCTTGATCTTAATCTTCTAAGGAGTCATAGCTGAATAGGACTTCTTCAAGCTTAAGCGTGCTTGGCCAAATGGGGTTTTGATGATGCAATCTTGGCATTTGATTGAATCTTGACCAAATCTTGATCATTCTCCTCTCTTGAATTTGCTTAAGGCTTTGAAGTTTAAGAGTAAGTTGATTTTTATCCAATTTTTGAAATTTAAATGAATAAAATCCTACTCCAAGTTAAAATCTTCAAGGCTAATCAACAAGTTTCATGGTGAGCTTCCAATGCTTTTTGACCCAATGTACCTAGCTTGATTGTGGTGAAAATTGTATAAAAGCACTCTTGAAGTCTTGGCCAAATAGGATGGTGCTTGTATAGTCCATGCTTTTGCAAATTAATATTCACTTTTGCATAGTCGAATGGATAGAGTCCTTATGCCACATAATTGCTTCATGGCTAAGCAAATAAGTTATACTTGGATCAAAACTTCTTTTTGACCAAACATGATAGAGTCCAAATGAGCTTGGAGTATTATACAACCTTTTTTGGGATAGAAGTGGCCAAATGCAGCATAGAAGAGTCTTTGTGCAATTTAAACTTTACAAATATGGGACAAGGTGGTTCGACTATGAGCTTCCAATATTGGGCCAAAATTGCTCCTTGCATGCTTACATGCATGACTTGTATAAAATGATATCTGTGAGCTTGAAAACCTAAAATCGTAAAAACAATGTGAAAAGCACTAAAAATCATCTAAAATTTTAAATTTTAGCACCATTTTTAGCTTGTAAAAACACTATATATTTAGGTGCTATTAATATATGGTCATATTTTAAACATGATTAACAATGTAATGGCAAAAATGATAGGAAATAAACTAGGAACCTTGTTGGAAATAGATTATAACATAGATACATATGAAAATGAGAGCTTCATGTAACTTCGAATAGAAATAGATGTTACAAAACCACTTATGAGGGTCATCTCAGTTGTTGGGACAAAAAAAAGGGTGGCTATTTGTTAAAGGATGAAATATAAAAGATTACCAATCTTTTGTTATTCATGTGGGATACTAGGGTATATGGATATAGAATGTAGCATGAATTAAAGTGGGGATGAAACAAAAAGAAATTTGAGGCAATATGAAGATTGGATGAAAGTGTCACCACCAAAGAAAAAACTAAACAATATAAAGGCTATGCACCACAAAGGGGAACATCAAAGATAAACAGTAATGAAATTGAAAGAGGTCAGGCAAGTCAAATAAGATGGTAGAACAAGGATCAAAGGTGGTCAATGGTGCAACGGGAAGGTTCAACCATTAACTGGGCTTAAAAAGGGGCGAGATTGTCCAAAAGTTCAACAAAACAGGTATGAAAATAGTAATGATAATATTTTATGTGAAAATCACGAGGCCTCCTCATTTGTAGGGATTTTAAACTTATCTTAAGATGGTGAAAACATGAGGAAGGGCAAAACTTTTGAAAAAATGTCTGGGAGTAAGAAATATGACAAAAATAATGAAAATAGATGAAATATTAAGCTTAGCAGGGGACAAAGGGCCCATACAGATATGAAAATCAAAAAAGAAAATACAAGACTAGGAGCAAAAACCAAACCAAAGGAAAAATGAACATAGAACCTACCAATAAACTAAGAAAAAAACCAACGGTAAAAAAGGAACTAGTCACAAAACAAATTACCACCTTAAAGAAGAAATGGAAAAAGTTAGCTAAAGCCTAAACACCTGAGGAAATAGGCCAAAACATACAAAATGGGAAAAGAAAGCAAGGGTATGTAACAATAGGGGATGAACAAACTGATAATTAAAATAATACGAAAAAATAAAAAAGAGATGATCTAGTGAATCTAAAAATGACGATGATTAGTAACCAATTTTACTAAGGACAATGAGGTGTATGGCTTGAAATTACCATGGGCTTAGGAACCTACATACAATTAGAGCTCTAAGGGAGTTAATCACAAAAGAAGATTCCCATTTGGTTTATATTAGTGAAACTAAGCCAAATGACAGGATGTTAGATAAAATAAAGAGAAAATGTGTGATGGATGCAATTTTTTGAGTTAGCGCAAAAATCTCAAAAAAGAAAAGTGAAGGATAGGTCATTTTATGGCAGAAAAGTGTGCAGCTAAAACTATTAAGGTACTCTAAGAATCACATTGATATGAAAGTGAGGGAAAATGCCTAAACTAGACCATGGAGACTCATGGGTGTATATGGAGAATCAATAACTAGTAAAAGGCATGAAAAATAGGCTTTTTTAAGGAGTTTGAAGTGCCGAAAAAATATGGAATGGTTATGAATATGAAACTTCAATGAAATAATGTGAAATTATGAAAATTCAAAGGAATGCTTTGGGAGTGAGAACCAAATGATAGAGTTTTGGGATACATTTAAAGACTATGGCTTGGAGAATCTGGGATTTAAAGGATCTTGGTTCACGTGAGAGTGAGGGAGAACGATGAACAATAATATACATGAATGATTGGACCATGGAATAGCTATAAAATAATGGATTGAAAGATTTACCAATAATAAAATTCAACATTTGGTAACAGGGGTTTCCAACCATATGCCTATACTAATGAACACAAATAGGGCTAGACAAAAAAAGAAACACAAGTAAAAAAAGTATGTTTCATTTTAAACTAATGTAGGCCACTTGAACGGGATTATGGCCAGGTGGTTTAGAATACATGGCATATGAACATGCATGGGGATGTACATGCTAAAATAAAAAGGATAGGGGAGCATATAAGATGCTAGCATGATGAAAAGTTTGGCAGCATGAGGGAAAGAATAGAAAAGTTAAAAAATAAACTCTAAAATCCTTAACTTTTTAGCCTAACAAAAGAAGCTTTAGCACGTGGGAGCAACATAAAGGATAGGTTAAACATTCTATTAAAAAAGAAAGAACTATTCTAGATGCAGAGGTCAAAGGTTGATTGGATAAGGGAAGGAGACAAAAACACAACGTATTTTCATACACAGACAACCAAGAGAAAATAAAAAAAAAATTAATTAAAAGATTAATGAATGAGGATGGGGAATGGTGCGAGGGTGAAGTAGACATCTAACAAAGTGCCACTTCTTACTGCATGAAACTATTTCAGTTTAATAGGATAAACAACTTTGATGATGTTCTAAAGGCAGTTAAGCAAAGGGTAACAGACAAGATGAATAATTCACTCATTGCAATATTCCAAGCTAAGAAAATCCAAATAACAATTAAGCAGATGCATTTAACCAAAGCTTCTAGACTTGATATGCAAGCTCTTTTTTACCAAAAATTTTAGAACATCATAAGAACTAATATTATAACTTTTTTCTTAGAATGTCTAAATGGGGGAAGAGAGATTGAGGATATAAATCATACCCATATTGTGCTTATTTCTAAGATTAGAGTCCCATAAGTTTTAGCCAATTTAGACCAATTAGTTTGTTTAATGTAATCTACAAAATTCTAGCAAAAATACTTGTTAATAGGTTCAAATACATTCAACCTATTTGTATTAATGATGTTCAAAATGCATTCACCTCCAGTAGATTAATCACTGATAACATTCATGTGGCCTATGAAATGTTACACACTTTGAAAAATAAAAGAAAACGGAGGGATAGATGGATAGATACTTTGTTTTAAAACTTATGTAAAACATATGACAGGGTGGAATGGAATTTTCTTGCTAAAATGAAAGCTAGATTTGGTTTTCATGGGCAATGGATTAATCTTATTATGAAATGTGTCATTTTAGTCTCTTACTTAATTCTAGTTAATGGTTTGTATAACTAATGTATTTTAAACTAGAAAATGAAGTCTAACAAAAAGACCCACTTTCTTTATATTTTTTCAAATTTTTACAAAAAGACTCTCATCACTCTTATATAAACACTAAGATGAAGGTAGAATCTATAAAGTATAGGCAAGTAAATTTAGACTCAAAGTTACTCATATTTTTTTTTGTTGATGATAGTATCATATTTGCTAAAATAGATAGAAATGAAAACAAAGTGGTAAGGCATATGCTAAAGAGATACAAAGAAAGCTCTAGCCAATGCATAAATTTTGATAAATCAATCTTGTATTTTGATTGTAATACACATGCAAGGAAGAAAGTCAAGATCAAGGAGACATTAAGCATTGAGACAATATCGAGCCTAGAGAAATATTTAGGAGTGCCATCCATGGTGAAAAGGGCAAGGAAGAAAACTTTTAAAGAACTCAAGGATAGAACGGAAAGCCAAATGATTGGAAGGCTTAGTCGAATGCTTTCACAAGGGGGTAAGGAGGTTTTTATCAAATTTGTGGTGCAATCTTTCTAGACTTACACCATGGGATATTTTTTACTTCCTAAGACTTTGTGCATGACAATGATTGAGATCATAAGTAAGTGTTGGTGGAGGCATAATAAGGATAAAGAATGACTACACTGACCTAACTAGGACAAGACATGTTGTTCAAAAAAATGTGGAAGGATGGGTTTTTTGGACATGACTAAGCTTAACAAAGCATTTGTGGCCAAATAAGAATGAAGGCTACGTAAAAATGAACACACACTTGTACTTCATGTCCTAAAAGGAAACTATTATCCAGGTGGTTCATTTCTTGAATCGAGATTGGGAAACAACCCTTCACTTACATAGGGAAGTTTATGGGCTTCTATTTCTAGCCTTAAACGATAAGTGAGGTGAAGGGTAGGGAACGATAAATCTATCAAGGAATGGATAAATCTATCAAGGAATGGATTGATAAATGGGTGCCTTTTAATAATAACATTATAATCCAGTCACTAAAGGAAGCATGAAGTGTTGAAGAGATGGTGAATGAGATAACTGATTGAAGTATTGGATAATAAAACGAGAATGCATTAAAGGATAGATTTACGAAAGAGGAGGTAGTTGCAATCAACATGATACCAGTAAGCACTAGGAAAGCCTCTAACGTAATTATGTGGCACCATGATAATAGGGGAAGATACTTAGTGAAGAACATGTATAGGTTGCTGTGTAAAGAAAATAACTATAAGTGGGAAGAAATGCCAAAGCATGACCAAGAATTATTGATAAAAGTATGGTCACCATGCATTCCAAATATGATCAAGGTCTTACTCTGGAGGGTATGTCATGGAATATTTACAACCATGATTGTACTGGCATGAAAAAGAGTTCAAGTCAATGAGATTTGTAACAGATGTAAGAATGGAACAGAAACATTATACCATACACTCAAATAATGCAAAGAGGTAAAAGAGATATGGTAATGTTTAAACTTAACCTGCGATAATCACTAACATGAGCATAAAGAAGGACATGATTAGATAAAAGAGAAGATAAAAAAGTTGACTATTGAATATCCATAATAGTTAGCTGTGGTATGCTAGTTAACCTAGACTAGTAGAAACAAAGCAGTTTATGGAGAGGAAAGAGCCCCAGCAATCCCAACTACAAATTTTATTAGACAATACATTCATGAATACAACCAAGCTCAGGAAAGAACAAAGTACCACCCAAAAATGAAAAGTATAAGGTAAATTTTGATACAACACTAGATCGAATTGAAAATAAGGGAGTGGGAGTGTTTATCAAAAACTCACAAGGCCAATTGATGGGAGCATTTATGATCAGAATAAATAGGATAGATGATCTTTTCATGGGAAAAGCATAAGGAGCTGTAGCTGTTAGAAAAGATAAATAAGAAGAGAGAAATAATATAAAAGAATTTTGGCTTTAAGGTGTGAAGAACACTTTTTTAAAGGTAATTATGTCTTTAAGATACAATAAAGCCTCAAACTCTCTAACCAAAAGTAGTGAAAATAGTTATACTGAAAGATTTATTTGTAATGAATGAACATATATAAACTTCTATTTAGATTGTTATAATTTTCTGTATAATCATGACCTTTATGAATAATAATCTATTTATATTTAAATAGTTATGACCATTTGTCATATGATAATAATTTTTATTCAAACATAATTTTAAAATATGAATAAAATTAATACAAAAATTAATTTTATTCATCAATAATTAAATCTTTTTATCCAATGTGGGATGTATCATATTCTAAACTACCAACAATTTTTCACTAGTTTGGAATGTTGGTACTTAATTTTTACCTTTTACACAAATAAATATTATGAATACAATAATGTATCTTTTGATTTAAGCCTTCAATTAGCTTATATATCTTAAAATTTGAACAAAGTTGATGATATCCACAGATTAAACCTTAACTCCTAATGTTAGAATTAAAGATATAACATATATAACACTTATTTATTCTTTTGTCAGAGGTTTATAACTGCTTTTAACACTATTATGGCCATGTGCTTATCCTATTCATAAATAATTACAAGAGAGACCTTAATTCTTTTTGGTGATGTGGCACCACTTTTACGTTTATATAGGTAGAGTTTTTATTATATCTCCATTAAGAGTATAAAAATTCATCCTCCCAACATAATGGATTACACTAGTTTCTAAAATTTGAATAAATTTTACTAGTGTTTAACAGACACATAACAATAACTTGTTTTTACTCATTAAACTTTGTAATTAGAGGTTACTAATTCAAAGTTGGGTTTCCAATATTAGTATCTAATAGTAAGGGTTTAAATCCATTTGATTTGTAGTACTACTAACCAAATATCTTTGAATTCAATTTTTTTTTATGATAATTACGTCCACTTGAGATTGAATCTCTAATATAATCATTTCAGGCTAATATGTCTAAAATTTTCATTTTGCATATCATTTATATGCTCCAAACATTGTTGTCTCATTCTTATCATTTTAAGAAATAGTTGATTTTGGTTATGGCCACTACTCTATATTCATTAATTTCAACCATTCTATTTCCATACTTTTATATATTTTTAAACAATTATACTTCTAGTACAATTGGATAAACTCAATGAATAAGCCAAACCAATTTAGTCCTTTTAAAATTCTTTAGGATCCTTTTATGATTTTACTTTAAGTGTCTAAACTTATTAGCTTGTATAATTTGCTCATTAAATTATACTAAAATCTTACAACACTATAGTAGCAATTTTTATTTCTTTTAATTCTTATCACCCCCACCATATGCAAGTATTCATTCTTTTATTAAAGATTGTCTCATTCAATTGTTCAAGATATCATACATATTTAATCAAGTTGTCATTTCATTTAGCTTTTCACTATTTGATGGTTTTTTTTTTTTAAGTAGAAGGCCTCAAAATCCACCCTTAGTGAAAAATAACTAGCAAATATCTTAATATTTCTATAAAAGTTTCAAACTCAATATAAGAGTTTACATTAATAAGTAGATTTCAAATATAATCATGCTTCTATAGTCTCATTTTTAGACTTTTATGTCGATTCATAAATACTTATATGAATCTATTTCATTGTGGACACTGTTAATAATTTTTTATTACCATGACAAAACCATTTTCATCACCCAAATGGATCAAATAGCATTCCTTTTGCTATTATAAAAGTTTTCATATTCATAATATCTTTGATCACTCATGGCTTCCAAAGTAAATATACTTTTGAGTTTTCACTATATAAAACCATAAATAATAAATCATTCATACAATCCATGAATTTGACCAAATACATGATAAAAAATTATCACAATGTGATCAAGATTGTGGCATCAATTTTGGCTTATGGCTATTCTAAGCCAACCATAATAATCCACATCATACCTATAAATCATATAAATTTGGCTATTGAAGTTATCTCATTTATAATAATGGTTTTTAGTGAAAACCAACTATCTCAAATGTTATCATGAGTTTTCAATGCATATAGTAATTGCCAATGGCCAATTCCAAGTTTATGACTATTGAAACCTCTAAACTTGATTTCAAAAATTTATGAGAACTTTATTTTTTCATAATTATATAGCCTATATATCTCTATTATTTATCATTTTTAATTGCTCATAACATTTTCGGATATATAATAAATTCAAACTTTACTCATAAGACCAATATGCCTATATATAATAAGAGTCCATAGTATATTTAACTCTAATTTCAAATATTTTTACAATCATTTTGTGACCAATATGTTCATATCTAGATCACAATATCAATGCAAGTCATGAAACATGAATCCAAAGATTCATTTTCATAAAATAGTATAAATAATAATTATAATATGAGTTCTATTCATATTTCATACAAAAAGTCGTGATGAATTTGCATTAGTTAAATCATTGATTGGCTAACTTTAAGGCTTACGGCTTTGACAAACTAATATTATTATCTAAACTCATATATTAATATGATGTATAACCAGCCATATATTTGCCATTGTCATGAACTATTGAAAACCTTAGAAACTTGTTCACTTTTCATTTTAACAGCCTGCAAAAGGCCTTTTATTTATATAAGAAGCAAAAATATCTTCATTGTGTTTAACCAATAATGTATTAATTGGATGATTGCATTCTATCTCTATAGTCCATACCTTTCTTATATGTATAAGAAAGAAAATTTCATCTCATTCAGTTCATTTTCCTAATATATGACAAACTAATGTTCTCAATGCCATCATAAAATGGAATTAAACACATACATGTATTAGTGCCTTTGGAACATTGAATTTGCATGTTTTTTTTTCTAATTTATAAACATGCCTAATTAGACATTAATAGGCATCCTTTAAAATGCTTGTAACCGTGAAATGCTTCAATATTTTTTAATGACATGCCTTTTCATTTAGTTAATATCCCATATGTGAAAAGCAACAATACTTTTTTGTAACCATTGATTAATTCTTTGATGACTATTTATGATTTTTAGTTTGTGATTGTTCACAATAAAATTTTATTTTGTAAAATCACTTCTAATATAATACACCTAATAAGCAAAATACATATCATTCTACTCATATTTCTGATAATAACAATTATTTGGTTTATTGTCCACCAATGAATCCATGAAACATTATATCGTAATAATAATTATTCACATATATCAATTTAATTTTAATTGCTTTTTTTGAAAATTGAACACTAGTCAAAATTTGAACCAATAATAAATTTAAAAAATATATCTATATCAACATTTGATTTATAAATGTTCAATAAACATAAAACCATACAAATAGTTTACTCAATTTATTATCTCAAAATTTATGCCATGATTTAATAATAAAACTAATTTTGTAGCCAAATCTTATTTTCTGCATATATTCTCTACTTGTATTTAATTTCTCATGGTAAACTCCTTTACCCATTTCTGATTATATTCATAGAAACCATGGAATAATTTACCTATTCTATATATAACTAAGATATGACAATTAAACAATCAATCATTCCATTATAATCCAATTTAATTAGTTACTTGATAACAAGTGATAATTTTTTTTGTCATAAATCAATTCATGTCTTTCTCTTTTATGTTTTCAAGCTATTTTACATCCCAATCTTTATAAGCATCGATTTTTCAAGTAAATATAATACAATTCATTAAATCTAATTGTAGAATCAAATTCATAATATGCATAAACTTATGCAATGTAATTAATATTTTATCTATTGTATTGTAACTTTACACACTAATAAAATAAATTGTTAACGTGTTTATCTTATTCAGTCAATCTTTTTACCGTAATTATGCAAAAAATAAAATACATACTGTTAATAAAGATCTTTATGAAAATTAACATTTTGGTCCATAAAAATATTAATCCTTTGACACATTGAGCCTTCTCTAATATTGTTCTCTAAATTATGTCAATTTCTTTTTCTTGTATCTTTCTCATGCAAAATATAAATTTTTCATAATTATTTTTAAATTGTTAGAAAAAAATAAATAAGAGAAAAGAAATAATAGAAAAGAATTTTAGCTTTGAGACATGAAGAACACTTTCTTTAAAATAATTATACTTTTAAGATACAACAAAACTTCAAACTCTCTAATTAGAAGGAATAAAAATTATTATATTGAAAGATTTATTTATAATGAATGAACATATATAAATTTTTATTCAGATTATTATAATTTTTTGTATAATCATAATTTTTATGAATAATAATTTATTTATATTTAAATAATTATTATTTATCATATAATAATTATTTTTATTTAAATATAATTATTTAAAATATAAATAAAATTAATATATTAATAATTAAATCTTTTTATTCGATATAAACTATCGTATTTTAAACTATCTACATTAATTACTTTTAAGATTTGCTTTTGAAATTGGTTTCTGTTATGCAATAATAGAAGGAGACCCATTGGCTGTTTTGAAAAGACTGCAATTGACTGAAGTGGACCTGTCACCTATGGGACTACTCACTGGAGAGGCAAAGGACATAAGTGGATGCTTTACCAGCTACGATTTTATGCACATAGGGAGAGCAGGAAACAATGTAGCTCACGGATTAGCGAAACATACATTAAATTGTAACCAGGACACGTACTGGATTGAAGAGCCACCTCTCTTCCTATGTAGTGCCTTACAGGTTGATATCACTATTGCAACTGAATGAATGGAATACCTTTCTTCGTCAAAAAAAAAAAAAAACAAACCAAAGTTCAATTTTTGTGAAAAATATTTTTAAAATAAAACTTTACATTAACTTAATATAAGGAAAAACACCCTTAAAATAGTTCGAAAATACGATCAAACTCGTATAAACTCTAAATATATCTTTAATTGTATTGTAAAAAAAGAAATTTGGATCCCTTTGTATGTGGGCACCTTTTTAATTTATTATGTTAATTCACGTATTTGATATCTAAACTATAATTAAATTCTTAATTTGATATTTAAAGTTTAAAATGTTACAACTTGATCCTCAAAACTTTGCTTAGTTCATTAATTTTTCAAATAGGTGATGTCTCTAAAACATTCAATAAAATTATGATACGTAGATGTGACATTTTTAAAACATAGCACTTCCTTTTATTGATTGTTTTTGTGAAACGTCATTCATTTATTAATTAAATCTAATTTTTATAAACAACTAAGATTTATCAATAATAATGATTTGAAGGGTCAATTATGGTATAGTAATATATGATCAGGATGGAATATAACTTTGTACGACAAAATTTAAAGTTTAATGTGATATTCTGTCATATATTAAGGGTTGGTATAGATATTTAAGTTACATTTATTATGGTGTTTAAGATTTTGTCTAATGTTGGACGGTCAAGTTTTGTCTTTTAAAGTAATTAAGGGGATTTTGGTAAGTAGGTATCCTGCATTATCTGACGTGATTAAGTAAAATTAATGGATTTTATAATTGGGTTGGGTAGTAAAATTACTATCCATCATGAGTTCTGGTAGTGCTTTTAAAGGTATTCACTATCCAAACCTAATTATAAATAATAAAATTTTAATATTATATATTTTTTATTTATAAATTATTTATTATTAATGTAATATTTAACTAAATTAATTTATTAAGTGTTCTAATTATGATTTTAATTTTAATTTATTTTTATTAGCTAACTGTCATTTATTAATTTATTTTTTTAATAATATTCTTTATGATAAATTTTAAATTTCGATTTAAAACTCAAACTTTGACTTAATAAATGAGTATTTATATCAATTAAATGTAAATAAATTAACACTAACTAAAGTGAGATAAAAATATTTTATTAAATAAAAAAATGTGATAAATTTTAAATTTCGATTTAAAACTCAAACTTTAACTTAATAAATTAGTATTTATATCAATTAAATGCAGATAAATCGACACTAACTAAAGTCAGATAAAAATATTTTATTAAATAAAAACAAAAATAAAATGTTGCATACAAATATGCATTTAATCAAATGCAATAAATACCAATCAACTATTAATTTTGTGATAATAAAGAATGAGATATATTTATTTTTATTAATTATAATGTAAATATTAAAATTGGTTTTAATTTTTATGCTTATATGTTATTTCAATAAATTATATATTTTATTAAAAATATTTTATTTCATACTATTATTTTATAATTTCAAACAAGAAATTAATGAAATAAAAAATATAGTAATTAAATTAAATATAACATAATTAAATAATATATTTGAAATATTTATTTATTTTATACATAGTATACTTATTTTATAAGAAATGACATAATGCATATATTCACCCTAGACTTTATTTTTGTTAAATATATTTTTTTACAGACAATTCAAAACTAACTCTTTAAAAAAGGCATATGTATACTTATAATTAAATAAAATATTTAAGTACTAATTTCATCTTTTATAGTATATTTCATTTTGTTAACTCTTGAAAAGTTTAATTAATTATATCAATTAAAAATATGTAAAAATATTTTTAAAAATAGAAAACATTTAAATAAAAAATTTTGTCCCACAAGGGCAAAATTTCTTGTTTATATAAAAACGCCTTAACAAATTGATAAACCTTACTTCAGCAGTAGGAACTCATTTCGTCGATATGCATTGTAGGAAAGAGATATGTGTAGGTGGATATGGTTTTCTATATATTAATATCCCTATGCCTTTGATAGCGTGGGCCAAAAAAGGTGTTATATATGTTTTATATATGAAATTCTAGTAAGTGAAGATTTATTCAATAAAAAAATATAAGTAAAGGTTTATTAATTATTTTATAAAAATAATTTTAGTTTTCTAATTTCTATCATGTACTTTAATAATTATTGCAATGAAAAATCCAATGAATAGTTATGGGTGTCTATAGACACTCCTTAATTATTTTTAAATTTAATGTATTATTTTTACTAAATTTAATAATAAAACATGCATTAATTAGATATTTCTTTTCTTAACAAGTATCATTAGACGTGATTAACGTTTTTCTTTCTTAAATTAATGTAAATAAATCTTAAAAATAAAAAAATAATACTAAAAAATTTTAATATCAAAATAAAAAAAGAGAGAAAAATAATACTCATATTCATATATGCAACAATAGTTAGCGTAGAAGTTTTGAAAGATTTTGATTAATAGATTGGTAGCATAGGCGGACAATGAGGTGTTCATAGATATTCCTAATGTTTGAAAATAAAAAAAATTTTTAAAAAAATTTGAATATCTTCATAAAATTTTTTAAAATATTTTTTACCTACAAAATTGATAAATTTATTAATAATTATATATATATGCATATATATTATATATAATAAGTGAATAACTTAAAAAAAAAACATAAATCCTTCGCTGATTGGTAGAGCCTTTACATTCTTAACGAAATCGAAGAGTTGGAACTATAGGAGTAAATTGTGCATGCAAGTAGCAAATCTCAACCATGAAAAATGAAAAGGTGACAACTTTGGTTTTTAATTACGACAGATGTACAGTTACTTTGTTACTGTTTCCAAAGGGATATTACTGCAATAGCAAGAATACTCGAACCCCTTCTTCAGTCCGACAAAAACGGTTTTTTTTTTTTTTTATTTTATTTTGTGTGTGTTGGGCAAAACGAGAGGATAAAAGGCTTTCATTACCCGTTTAGGTATATGTAAAATTAATTAATATATCTTATCATTAATTTAATTTAATATGTATTGTATTAATATATTTAAAGTTTTAATTTAAGATATTAACTTAATTATAAATTATGCAAAATAAAAATAAGTTTGTATTAAATTTTCTATACAAGTTATACTAAACTAATAAAAAAAATAGGTTGGATAAGGGTATAAATATTCTTATTAGGGGTATTTGATGAGTAAAAGAGCATAGTGATTTTTTTCTCTTAAAAACTTTTAACAGAGAAACAGAGGTATTTTTATCTTTTGCGTCAATTTGACTTATCAAATCAATCTAACATGCTCAATCTCACGTCAGTTCCACATGATTTTTATTGTCCCCTGATGATCATTTATTGCTCATCTATAAATATGAAGGTCTAAATACCACTTAAATAGATTGATTTCAGACCCATTTCCTCCTTTCTATTTCCTTTTTGATCTCATTCTATCTATCTTGCACATTAAAATACAAACGCAAAAAACACATCGTGCCTTTACCTTTTACTAACCTTCTTTATTGTTTTTCAAAAATGTCCTAAGGTCGGAACTTGACACAAATATTTGACCCACCATGTAAGGGGCCTTTTTCTACTCATTAATGGCATATTCATTAAATGGCCTAAATAGCCATTCATGACTCCCCCCCAGAATGGTTATTCAATGCACACCAGGAATAGCGAAAAATATTTTTATTCCTAAAACACCCTTTAATAATTTATGAAATCACAACTTTAACCCTTAACATATACAAAACCCTACCCTAGCCACCATATAGTTCATTTTCCAACGACATTTCGACACCATCCAAACATGAACTACCAAAGTTGGTCACTTAAACAGTAGATCTTGAGCCAAAGTCCAAAATCAAATCATTGAAGCACGATTTCAAAGCACAATTGCAGCCAAATCTGGTCAGATTAAAGATTTGGTTCTTGCGTCGATAGCTTGTTGTTGCCACTATTGAAGCTGCCCAAAAACAACCAAATGTGGTGTAAGAGCAGCAATAGTGACTAACCCATGAAGCAAACGAAGGAAGAAAGAGGGAAAAAGAAGCAAAAGTGATCAAGGAGAGAGGAGAAAATGCACCGTCGACCAAGTGTTGTTGAAACATTGAAGTAGCAAGCTGGTGATAAGATTAGTTTGCAGCAATAGCATGACCAACAATGCCCATTACGATGGCTAGAGAGAAGAAAGGAAGAGAATAAAAAATAATAAACGAAAAAAGAAGAAAAAAGTAAACCAAAATTAAAGAAAAAAAGTTATGTTGCATTTTTCAAAGATATTACTATGAATTTAATGTTTGAATTTTAATATTTTATTGAAAAGTAAAATTGATATTTTGTAAAAAATTTAAAATATGTTTATTAAAATTTTTAATCAAAATACAATTATTTATGTTGAAGGGTAAAATAGTTATTTTATACTTATTCCTTATATATTCTTTCCCATAATTCTACCAAACCAAACAACTTAAATCATATTCCACCTATTCCATTCAATGAACCATTTAATAATCATTTCCTCTCTTTTCAATTCCTAAAGAATAATTATTCCATTCCCTCTTTATTTTGTTCTGCGAACCAAACATGTCGTAATTGTTTGCAATGGGTTAACTAGTACTAAAAAACACAATTCCACAACTTCTTATTACTCATTACACTTAACATTTCGTTTTTACCCATTTAAAGTTAAGTTGTCATTATTGACGTCTAATAATAATAATAATGTTTTAAACCAATTCTACTTATACTTCTTACCCAATGCCTTGGTAATACTTGGTAAGAGGATTTGCCGAGTCATAGTAAATATCAGAAAAGGTATAGCAATTTCCACGCTTGAGAACAATGCCCAAATAAATCACGTTTTAGGCAAATCTACTTAGACTAACCACTGTAAAATTACCATACATGCTTTAGAGAATGTAGCCTCCTCATCGCAAGGCAAGGAAATAGCCGGCATTGCTTGTACACAAACCAAAAACCATTAGAGAACCTTTCCGCCAATTTGATTCTTGGTTTACAGTAGCTAAGCTATTAATTCATACTTGATAGTTGAATTTAAGATGCAAGTTTGTTTCTTGGAAGCCTAACTAATTGCACCACTCTAAAGGCAAAACCACCCTGATGTGCAAGTGATTCAACTTGCAGCCAAAATATCCTTCTAGTATAACAAACAATATGAATAAAATAGAACAAACCTTTTAGTCCTTTTATCATGTCCAGAAGCTCTTCCAATGGATTTCCAATGAGCAATTATAGGCTTACTAGTACATCTTGACACATTAGACACCTTAAAGTTATGTTAAAAATTAAGCTATCTTGAACAAATTTATATTACGCCATTTTGAAACTTTTATTTATTTTTCTTGATGCTTCACAAAACAAACAATCCCACCATGTGTAAAGATCTATTCTTTTATTAACCAATATCCTTTTAGTTCAATTATCAAGGACATCTTCTTTCTTCCTTTTCTTTTGGAAGAAATCAAGGATATATTCTACGAAATTATCATAGTTCAATTTTTGTTTTCTTCACCAAATAATAGTTTTCGACAAGGAATCCCCCCACTATCTGACAAAAAGTTAATAGCATATGTGAAACTACTTGATACTTTCTTTTCTCACCATAAAAGTTACAAAAACTTCTATATCAACTTAAGAGCACATTGGAATGTATATTATATTAAAACTTTGAATCATTTAAAAAGTAACTCGTTTCACAAAATGATATCATGTTATGCCCTCCAATCAAGTAATGTGATGAATAAATGATATAAGTGCATAATTCACACTATGAACCATATATTTCCACTATTTTGATTAAATCATATCCACCAATTATATCAATCAAAGATCATGATGTGATCCAAATATATAACTCATGTTACCATCCAAAATACAAAATAATCGTGATGTAAACAAACAAAAAAAGTACAACTTTTCACAATCAAAACTTGGCTCCACGCTATGCCTATCATAAGCCAATCCTCATGCTACCCACATAATGCCACATCCCACAAAAAAATAGTAGAAAATTGATAAGGTTCCATATCTGCTTGTGGTGGAATTGTTGGGTGGAAATAATATCCTTAATTAGGATATTGAAAAACTAGTGCTTGAATCCTATACTAACTCCTTGGTAAGGAATCTAGGATTACCTTGAGAAGATGATGAAGAACCTTGTTTAGGTTGCTTCTTTTTAATTGTCACCTATTATCCATGTTGTTCATAGCATTGCTGTTTCCATTTGTTTTTAGGAGGAACTGAATCTATTTGAGGAGAAATTGAGGATTCGGACTTCAATTTTTACTTTAATTTCTTCTTTATTTTCTATTCTGGACATCTAAATTAATCATCTATCTCTACATTAGAGATTTCTCTTGGCATCTTGTTCAAATCCAAGATGGCGGTATCCATACCATACAAGATCAAATTCTCTTGTATCTTTTAATCTAGAAGAATAAGGGTCGAACCTGGAGAATATCCAAGAAGGATAAAGATCCAAAAGAGATAAGATCAAGAAAAGCAATGGTCTCAAAGTCCTCTGAAAAGCATACTCCGTTCAAAGTCATGCAAAAAGCATATTTGACTTCCAAGACCATATTCCTTAGTAAAAAGCATATTTCAAGAAGATAAGAAGCAAGACCATATGAAAACTAGATTCCTTCTTATCCTCAAAAAGATAAGAATTGGTTAAAATTTTGTTCTATAAATAGGTATTTAGATTCGTAAAGGGCATTAAATTTCCTATAAAATTTCCTTCATTTTTATCTTATCTCTTGGTATCTTTTTTTTAAGGAAAGTAGTTCTTTTTTAAAAGTAACATAATTTATTTCATTTGGTTTGAACTTTTCTAAATTATAGCCACAAATTAATTATTTTTCTTATGTTTTGGCTTTCATAACATATCCCCAATGTTTATTAGAAGCATCAATTTCTAGCATTAGATACCCAATGTTTATTAGAAGCATCAGTTTCTAGCATTAGATTCTCCTAGTTTCGGGAGAAAAACCGTAGGAATTTCTTTTAATTATGATTTTATTTGTTTAATAACTTTGATAGCACTTATAATAGGAGAAAGGAAGATTTACAAAAAAAGAAGAGATTCCAAGAGAAAAGATAGAAAGTGAGGAAATTTGATAGGAAATTCAGTATCCTTTACATATCTAAATACCTTATATAAATCAAATTTTTAGTCAATTCCTTATCAAGATAAAAAAGACTATGTTTTTTGGATGGTCATGCTTCTTATATTTTTGGAATATGCTTTTAAAAACTGTCATAATGATACCTAAATGTATGTATCTCACATGTAATATTTTGCTCAAATTTTCTATTTTTTTTTAGTAAAAAGGAATATTTTTACCAATCCTTCTTAAGAGTTTTCTACAATGGTGTTTCCACTAAATCTCTCTATATGTCAAATCATCCAAGGGGTAAATTTTATATTAAAATTTTTTTATATTGAACGAGATGTAAAATAAAGAAAGAAAACTTACAATATAGATATGGCAAGAACTTCAATTGAAAATAAATATTTTGTTAAGCAATTAGAAAATTTTACAAAGTTTGTAGCCAAAATTCTTCTTGAATTAAAACACTAATACCATTTACGATTAAACCCAACTAATTACTAAGTTTGATTGAATTCCTCCTATTAGGGGTTTAATAGGCTCATCAAATCTTTTATCAATCAATATTGTAATAATTGGGACATCATTTCCTGCCTTAAATAATGCTTTTATAACTATTGCAATGAAATATTCATCAAAGATTAAATCATGAAAATTTTTCTATAAATATTTTCAATTAAAATATTTTTCAATTTAAAACAAAGATGCTAAACAGATATATAAGTTTCAAAGTGATAAAACGAAATTAAACCTTGATTATAGAAATTTTTTACGGGCTCTTGTTGTGGTTTCAATAGATATTCAGTTTTCTAAATGATCTCATAACAAGAAACTGGTGAAAATTTTAGATCGTAAGACCATTGAGAAAATTGATAGGGTCAATAACTGCTTGTGGCAGAATTGCTGAGTAGAAATTAAAATATTTTTCAATTTAAAACAGAAAAAGTAAATAGATATATGGGTCTTAAGATAATAAAATGAAATTAAAAGAGATATACTATAAAGAAAAAACTTACAATATAGATACAGCATGAACTCCCATTGAAAATCAATATTCTGTTAAGCGATTCCACCACATTCTGTGAATATTTTGAAAAATATTAATAGACAATTTTCTTGATTTAATCTTTCATGGATATTTTATTCGTGCAAAAGATGTTATCATTAATTTAGCAAAACACGCTAAATACTATAGTAAATTTGATTGTAAGTCAAGTTTCTGGCAAATTATGCTAACTGATGAGTCAAAACCGTTGACTGCAATCGGCACTCCAAAAGGACATTACCAATGGAATGCAATGCCATTTGGAATATGTAATGCTCCACAAATATTTCAAAGATGAATGGATTCTATATTCGGAAAATATAAGGATTTTGGTGTCATTTATATTGATGATATATTAATTTTTTCTCAATCTTTAGATAAGCATAGGAAACATCTAAATCTCATAGTTAAAGAATTTATAAAAAATGATATAATTTCTTATGTCAATATAATTTTTCTATTGAACATATTAAAGGTACTAAGAATATTTTTGATGATTTATTGAGCAGACCAGATAGGTGACCCTCCTAAAAACAAAGGGAAACAACAACTCTCTAAACAACAAGGGAATGAGTGACAATTAAAGAGAATTAAAAAGATCTGGGACATCATATGTATTAATAGATATGACAATTAAAAAGAATTGGGACATCATATGTATTAATAGGATACATATATAATCATATTAATATTGCAAAACACTAGAGAATATATAGATAATCTAGGAAATAGAATATTATTTGCTATTAAACCGATCGTAGAACATTGTTTAAAAACAAAAGCAACCAAGCAAGTAAAGAGCAAATTAAACAATAGACAATGTACAAAAAAATTACATAATGAAAGGGAGTTTGGTTGTAAACAACAACCAATAGTGTATCCAAACATAGCCGTTATAAGAAAAATAGAACATACTAGCTTATTAAATGGAAGACTATAAAGCATATTTGATAAGAAAAAGAAATTTGTTAGAAAAAAAAACTTCTAAAAAAAGAAAAACAAAGTGTAAATGTTTTATTTGTGATGAAGAGGGTTATATAGTACCTAATTGTCCTAATAAAGGAAAAAATGCCAATCAAATGATAAGAACTCTCGAAGAATGAGATTTAGAAATTTGTTTTGGAGAAGAAATATCTAACAAGGAAATAATTTATGAGTTAGTTTCAGAAAATAATTCCTACTCAAATGAAGAATATATTTTCATGCTAAATAATACCATAGCGACTATTCATGAAACACCTACAAAAGAACAACAGATGACAAAACTTGGAGATGTGTGAGGAGAACTCCATATTTCAGATGAGCAATTAGAAAAATTGCAAACCATTAAAAAGGATAAGGTTTACAAAATCTCAAATTTTACCCTTGGATGAGTAGACATATAGAGAAATTTAGTGAAAACATCACTGCAAAAACCCTCTAGAGAAGTATTGGTAAAAACACCCCTTTTTACTAAAGAAAAAATTAGAAGAATTAAGTGAAAAATCCACAACTGAGATACATACATTTAGGTATCATTATGATAGTTATAAAAGCATTATATAGGGCAGGAATTGATGTCCCAATTCTTGCATTGTTGATTGATGAAAGAAAGAAGAGATAAACAACCTTCTTGATATCTATGAATATTTTGATGAACAATCAATTCATCCAATTTTGGAAAAATTACAGAAAATTTTACTTTTTGAAAAAGCTCAAAAGGTTTTACCCATTGAGACTTTTTCAATTATTTTGAAAAATATTAATATACAAAATGAATTTATGTACAAGAGGGATATTTTATTTCATGGATATTTACTAGACAAAATATCCAAGTTTTTCTCTGATAAAGGTAAAAGAAGAGTAGGTGCAATCTCTAATCCAGAGATAGATAATCAATTTAAATTTCCAAAAATAGAAAATAGAGAAGGAATTAAAGTAAAAACTGAAGCTGAATCCTCAATCTACAGTTTCTCTTATGGAAAAAAAGCCACGGAAATACTCTCAGAGATACGCACCAGTACAACATATACAGATGGGAGAAGAATTTTTGTAAAAGCATTATATTCCTACTCCTGAGCCATCTGATCCCAATGCCATCATACTTTGAGAAAAAAATCTAAAATGGAAGATTTAGATATCAAAGAAGACCTTCTTCAAATCCAAGTGAGATGGTATCAGTACAATAATACAGGATCAAATTCTCCCCTATCTTTTAATCCAAAGATGAAGAAGTGTTGAATCTGGAGGACAACCTGACACTTTAATACCAATGCTCCAAAATAAATCTAATTTTGGTTATAGAAAATCAATTAAGCACATTCCCCACCTAGAACATTCAAATTGCAACACTTGACCTCGACCCAATATTGTTGAACAAACACAAGTTTCACATTTTTATTAAAACGAAATTAATTTTAATTTTCGATAACTAAAAAAAAATTTGTCCAGCAACGTATACTTAGCACTTGTGTCAGCTATTTTACACACTTTAAAGGACTGTTTCTTTTCAATGCAGAACAAAGTCACCCAGCAACAATCCAGATCATCAACACTAACAACAAGATGAAAGACTTATTTTTTAAGTCTAAGCATACGTGAATCAGTAAATGTAAACAAACATTAAAAAAAAAATTAACCAAAACAAAACCAATCATGAAAGGTGTTAAAAGGGGTTACTTGGAACCATATTTTAAGGTAGAAAGCAGTGCAGACAAAGAGCGACGCTGCTATCGACGCCACCGCTAAGGAGAACCGCAACCTTAAGGCATTTATCAGGCATACAGCAGGAGAGAAAGCGCGGGTCAAGATTAACATTATTGAAAGTTGCAGCACTGTTGAGTGATAAAACAGGTTTATGGGGAAGAGAAGAAGAAGAGCTTGGGAGAGTTTGGGGCAGTGAAGCAGAGAGAAAAAGGCGTGGGTTTTGACAGGGAAGGAAATGAGAGGAACGAAGCGAGATGATCGGCATTAGCCTGGGTTTGAGTCTCAACATTTTTGGTTGAAGTGATGAAATTTGGGATGCTTCGGAGGGGATCAGACATAAGAGAAGGGTTTTCTTTTTTATGTTTTTTTCAGATGAACAAAAATGCTAAGCCGGGCCCTTAAGGCTTTGGCCGTATGGGTTGCAATATCAAACCACTGCTCGAGCCTAGCCCAAGTAGGTAAATAAAAAATAAGTCTCTACCTATTTATATATTATTTTAACACTTTTATTTTAATAAATTCAAAGAAAAACAAGAAAGAATAAGAAAAAAATAATTTAATTTTATCCCTTGAATTTATGAAAATTAATGATTAAAAATATATGTAACACTAAAAAAGTTTTACACTTTATAAATTTTTTCATTTTCTTAACTAAATATATAATTAATTAATTAAATGATAATTAATCCAAAAAATTAAAAAAAAAACTGCTTTTAGTTATTAAAAATACAAAATTTTTACTTGTAAATATTCATAAATACTTATTATTATTAATAATATACTAATTAATTATGATTTTCATCTAAAGAGTAAGTTTTATTTAATCTTGATTGAATTTTTTTTTTTAAGATTTCAAATGTCAAATATTTTGAAAGCACATAATATACACACTTCTACATCATATTTTTAATAGAACCATGTCAAGTTTTTTTTTCATCCAAATCAAGTTTGAATGCACCAAAATAATAGTATGAAGCTTAAATACACTAAACCAAGGAGTAAGAGCTTAAATAAACTAGCATTCTATTACTGAAAAAAATTTACAAGATTAATCACTTCAAATTAATAGAAAAAATAGGTCGCATAAAAATAATATATTATAATAGTTTTAGCGATCACTAGATGAATTATAAAAATTTTAATATGAGAATTCATCACTAATTTTTTTTACTAGGTATGATTGGTTATTAAAATTTATTTTTTTAATAAAATCTTAAAGTTAATTAAATATATTAAAAAGATGATTTTTGGTCCACAAAAAATAAAATTAAGTTCAGAAATACTATTACACATAAGAAAATATTAGTACTCCTACAACATCTATTTTAAAAATAATACTAATTAACTATGTGTTATCCCTTAAAATTAATGAAAGTGGTCTTACTTTTAATATTTTAAAAAATAATTTCCTTAATTTTCATTATTACAATAAAAAATTTTTTAAATCTTTTGCTTGAAAAATAAATAAGAACATTTTATATTAAAAAAATTTGAAAATTATTCCAATGCTTTGGCAATGTTATTAGGAACCTTCTCACCTAATGATCTCGTAAAAATCACTAATCAATCTTTTCGAGAATCACATTTTTGACAATTCTATTTATTCTAAAAATTGATATTTATACAAATACAATACAAATAGTAAAATCTTGTGCTCATAATTTAATTTAAACAATATTTTATTTTCTTTATCTTTTATAAAAACTCATCTTTTTAATTTTTAATAAAAAATTTATTAAAAATGATCATAAATATTCTAATACTTAAGTAGTATTTCAAAAAAAATATTTTATTTAGAGATTTCTTAAAAATTATTCCTCGAACTTCCTTAAAATCTTATTCTCAACAATTCATGTTTTTTTTTATTATTAATAATTTACCCTATATGTTAGGTATGGGTGATCTATTTAAAAACAATGGTGATATGCACTCAGTAATTACATCATTTTATTTAGTAATAATTTAAAAATCCTATGTGGCAATGATCTTCAATCATTGATGTGATAAGATTACTATCTTGAATAGCGATCTGATTCTCAACCTAAAAGAAGAAGAAGTTTTATCAACATAGAAAATTAATTTTCAATATTATTTTTGAACTAATTTGCACTCACCAAAAATATAGTTAACATTACTCCAAAAAGTTGGTCACTAAAAATTTTAAAAAACCAATTTTTTTAATGACTTATTCTAAAAAAAGTTTTATATTATAAATTTATATTGATTAGAAAGAAGATAATGAATTTATTTAATAATATTTTTAGAAATTATTTTTATCAAAAATGATCTAAACTTTGTAATTTTATATAAAATAATGTTTAACTATTTTATAAATTGTTGATTCAATAAGTATTAAATATTTACTTTTTTGTAAAGTTATTTTGAATATTTTGTACTATATAATTTGTTTTTCATGTAATACTAAACACATTGATTAAAAACACCAGTGATTTATAATATTATATCAAACACGGTAATCTAGTATCACTAATGATCAAATCACCTTAGTGATCTGATTATCATAATAATTAGATCATCATAGTGATTTTAAAAATGATACCAAATATTACCTAAAAGTTATGTAATAATACAATTATTCATAAATTAATTTATTTATTAAAAAATGTATATTTTTATAAATATTTTATATTTTTATTTCTTTTAAAAATTTACTGAAAAGAAAAAAGAAAGAAATATTGAAAAGAGTTTCTAAATATTTCAATACATTGGTAATTTTTAGAAAACTTTTCTTACTTAAGGAGTTCTCAAGAATCACCACTCGAACTTCCTAGGGTTTCATCATTAAAAAATATTTATTTTCTTTAAAAATTTAATAATAATAATTCTCAGAAAATATATAATTATCCATAATATTTATTTTCATAAGTATTATTAATTATTTCAAAGCATACATGTTTTATAAAAATATTATTAACATGAATAATATAAAAACATTCAAATGAGAAGCCCAAAAAATGTAGAAACTATACCCAAATAAAGCTTTGGTGTTGAAGCCTAAAGTCTTGTCTCTACCAAGCCTAAGCACTTCAAGTCCAACTACCATAAAAAATGGACTTAGGTAGATTGGGTTGCTGAAACGAGTCAGCTAGCAAGTGCGGGCCATGGGTCAAGTTGGATTAGTGGACCCAAATCAGCATCAACTTTTTTCTTTTTTTTATTATTCTTTTTTTCAAACAATGTGTTTAGCACCTAAGTAAAATACCAAAACAAATATTATTTTTATCTTTTCCTCAAACGGTGCATTTAACACTTAAATAAAATGCCAATCACTTGTTTTTCCTTTTTTTCTCTTTAAAAGCTCTTTCTCTCTTTAATTCTCCCAATTGTCTCATAAACCTAGCTAATAACCCTTTTATTTCCAAAATTTAGTGCTAGTGTTGATGTCATTTCCATTGACTACCGTCGCAAGCCACCTTCAGTCGGTTTCAAAATATTTTTAAATTTTTTTTATTCATTTTTCCTTACTCTTTTCATTTTTCCAATTAGATTTCTAAAAAAAATAATTTAGATTTGCCTAAATTTATGTTAAAAACTGATAATTCTACCAAAAAAATTCTCTTTTAGCCACTTTAATCACCACCGTTACCAACCATGTCCTTTATCCTTTCTCTTTCGTAAGACCATTCATTTCACCAAGTTTTAATATATAAAGCTCTTGCAAAATCCTAAGCCCAAAACCCATTCCTAGATCGAAATCCTCCATTAAATTGCCTCTATTTTTTTTTTTTTTGACTATTTTTTTCTTTATTGCTACTTCTCCCCACTTCAAGAGATGTGTTTGATTTTTTTTTTTTTTTTGTTTTTAGGTGAGGATTTTGATAAGGGTAAGTTTCAAGTAGTAGGATTTTTTGGTGGGTTCGAATTTTTAAGAATTTAGGGTGATTTATGTGTGGTTTGTGATGGTTATTGTATGAGAGATTTTGGGTTTTGTTGGTGCGAGATTGGGGCTATAAAAGGTGGTTATTGAATTGGTTATGGGTAGAGCTGGTATTGTTGTAGTGGTGGTTGGTGTTTGTGAGGGCAATGTTATAGAAATTAGGTAGTGTTTTTAGAGGTGGACTAGGGTGTTTTGGTTCTGCAAGAATGATGGTGGGTTGATTTGGCTGTGAATTATGAATGAGAATAGGTTTTTGGTTTTTAATGATAAGATGGCTTTAGGTTTTGGTGGTATGATCTTGGTAGAGTTTGGTGACAAAGGGGTTGGTAATGATTGGTTTTGAATGTCAAAATGAAAGAAGGTAGGCTAAGGTATGGTGGTTAAAGAGGGATCATAAGCCTCTGGCTTATGAAGTCTTGGCTAGGTAATAGACACTTAAGATTTTTTTTTTGTGAAAAAGCTCGTTGTAAAGTGTTTTTTTCCTTGAAAAGTATATTGCCAAATTTTGGCTTGTTGTTACAATAGTTTGGGGTTTGGAGCTTTTGATCAGTGTTATGCTAGGGTCAAAGGATAAAGCATAACATGAATAATTGAAGGTTGAAAATGGTGCAAAATGAATAGACCTAGAAGGAGTGTCATAATGGTTTTAGAGACTAATAGACAAATTTTTTTTAAAAAAAAGAGTTATCACTAATTTTTTTTACTAGGTATGATTGATTACCTAAAAAGACTTATCCTTTGAATAATATTTTAAAATTAATTAAAATTTATTAAACAGATAATTTTGGGTCTATGAAAATAATTTTGGGTTTAGGAATATGATTACGCGTGAGAAAATATTAACACTTCCATTGCGCCCATTTTAATAAAATGATACAAATTAATTATATGTTATCATTTAATCTTGTAAAAAATGGTTTTAATTTTTATATTTAAAGTTAATTTCCTTAAATCCATTTTTATTTGTCATTGTTTTGGTTTTTTTATTTTCTTTTACAAAATTTCCTCTTTTTATTTTTTAATTATTATTCCAATTTTACCTTAAAAAAATTAAAACTTTGTTATTGAAAAACTTCTTAAAATGTCTAGTACGTTAGTAATATAGAAAGAAATTTTCTCACCTAAAGATTTTTTAGAAATCACTACTCGAATTTTCTTAAAATCTCATCTTCAGAGGTTCGCATCAATTTTTTCATGATTAAGTGACGTACATGCAATGCAAATAATCAAACATAATATTCATGCATTGGTAAGCACACTTTATTTGCGTATTTATATTTTATTTTCATTTATTTATTTTTGATAAATTATTTTTCTCATTTTTTAGAAATATTTATTTATTTATTTTCTTTTTTTATACATTTTTTTGCTTTATTATATAAAAGAAAAAGGAAATTTTTTATTATTGAAAATTTTTTATAAATACTACAATAAGCTGATAATATTTTTAAAAAATATTTTCACCTAAAAATTTCTTAGGAATCACTATGCGGATTTCCTTAGAATCTCATAATCAGAAGATTTTTACTCACTTTTTTATTTTGAATTTATATGGTGAAATAAATATACTTACACAAAATAAAATTAAAATTATAATCTTAACCATTTAATATATATATTTTTAAATATATATTTTATTATCAACAATTTAAAAAAATAAATATATCTATAAAAAATGTATGCAAAAATAAACAAATAACTAATTGAGTTACACTAAACAAATAACAAATAAGTTGGGTTCAAACTTAATTCAATGAAAAAGCCCAAAGTAAGTGGGTTGATCTGGGCCCAATCAATGCTAGGCTGAGATGTAGATGGGTCCAATGAATGGGGTAGGATTGAATTGGTTCAAATTTGTGGGTTTAGGTCAGCTAATCAAAGGGTTGGTTCTAACACAGTTCACCCATTTTTTTCTTTGACCGATAAAATTAAAATTTTTTTATTCATTCTTTCCTTCATTCGAAAAAAAATCAAAACTCTCATTTAAGCATAAATTGAGTAGCCTCCTTGATTTTTAGAATCCAGCAAGCCACTATCATGTCACATCATGTCACAATTGGCCAGCACTTTTTCACCCCCCAAATTTTCACTACTAGCTCTCTTTTGCCTCATCGTCACAAATCCGAGCTAAGATTTCTCCAAAATGGCCTAAATCTACTAGATCTGAAAATTTAGATCGAAACTTCAAACCACAAAATCTTTTTTTTTTCATCGTCTGATCCTACTGCATTTTTAGTATGTTATTCTCTTCCTTCTATTCTTCTTTTTCACTTACTCAAATTTTTCCAAAAGATTGTTGTAGTTGTCGTACCTCTTTACGTCATTGTAGCTATGGTTTTGGCTTTTTGCTTTCCTCTTCTTTTTGTTTTTTTTTTTTTAAGTATTGTTCAACACTATTTCTTCTTATTCTAAGGGATGTGATTTTTTTTTGTTGGGGTGCTTGATAAGTCTAGGTTTAGGTGTGGGTGACGTACACTGGTGGTAATAGTTTTGGACATGGATAGTGATGGTCAGTTTTAGTAGGGTCTCGATGGGTAGAGACAGGACTTAGATAGTGTTGTGTGGTGTTGCTATTGGTGGATTGTTTTGTGGTTTTGATGAAAGGTATGGGTGGGTTACCGAGCAGGGATACTGGGGCTTTTTAATTGTTTAACAATGAAAGATCAGTAATGGGTTTTGGCAGAGTTTGGCCAAGCCTTTTCTTTTGTTCAATTCCCCCTCTTGATGATTTTTGGCTAGGGTTTTATTTAATTGATTTTTAGCAAATCCCTTAGTTTTAGGGATTGAAATCCCATTGTAGTGAAAAATTCGTTGAATTTGTTGCTTTGAAATGTTAAGGTGGCTGTAAATGGAGGTAGCATGGCTGAGCAATAGAGAGGTGCACAGCACCATGCTAAACTTTCTTTTTTTTATTTCTGATTTTTTAAATAAATAAAATTTAATAAATTTGGGCTTAAAAGCTTTGGGCTTGAAAATATGGTCACAATAAAACTAAGCCTAGTAAGACCCAATTAAAAAGTTTAAACAGGCATCGATTGCGCAAGTCAAAATCTCGAACAAAAATTGGTGTCTACAAGGAAGATAAAGCTGACCCTTTTTTGTTTTTTACTTTTTTTTTGTATTTTTTAAATTAATTAAAATTGAATATAGGCCTTAAATTGAATTTGGGCTTTTAAGATTAAACTTTGACTCACATTAATCATTAAACTTTTAAGTCCAAATGACTAAATTTTGAAATAATTCAGATTGAATTGAGTTGGACCTTGACCATGTAAAATAATTCAAAAACAATTAATTCAAAACCAACCCGAAACAGTTAAATCCAATTGAAATGTATAATTCGGTCCGAATCGAAACATTAAAATCAAGCATAAAAAAATTGAACACAATAAGATCAATCCAAATAAAATTAGATTTATACACATAATACTTCGATCTATCTCAATCGGTTCGATCAACCTTATGTTTTTCCCTCCCTCCCAAACTCCTTTCTTTTTATCATTTTTTAATTTTGTTTTCTTTTGAATTTTAATTTTCCATATTTTAAAATTTATTTTCCATATTTTGATTATTTTAAATTTCCTTTCTATTTTTTCTTTGTTTGGAATAATCATTTTTTAAATTTTTTTTCTTTTTTTCCATTAAATTTTTCAAAAGTTTATTTCTTTCTTTAAAAATATTTATTATTTTGAAGAATTTTTTTCCTTCCCCTTTTTATATTGATTTGATCAAAATGAAATAAACAAAATGCTTAGCATGTTTAAAAAGAATATGATGTGAAAAAGAATGTCGAGACAACAATTTTAACTGCTTTTAATTGGATTTTGCAAAATGATATATAGAAAGAATGCACAATATGATTCAAGAAAATAACTATTATACCCAATGAGAAGGATTTCATTGATGATATCATTTTATCTAATGGCAAACACCAACTGTTGTTTGCCAGAGCTATCCCATTTCCTATCTTCTTCAGTTTTATATGCTTAAAAAAAAATGCACCTAAACTTAGTTCAATTGATTTCTTAAAAGGTAACATTTAGTGGATTCAAACTTCGAATCTTAATAGTTGTAACTCCTTTCCCTATTTCCAAGCTATGATTCTTATATATATATATATATATATATATATAAAATAAAGACATCCAATAGAACTTTCACCAAAAGCTCTCAATGATTATTGATGAGTTCCGTCATCCGGATGATATCTACCAAGTTTGGCTTATTTAGAGTAGATTAGACAACACATGGTAAGGCTACATTCAATTAATCCAAATACTCAGACAATCTTGATTTGTAGGTATCTTAATGTTGGTAAAAGCTTGTTTATGAACAAAATCACTAGGGCAAATATGGATGTCCAGCTTTATGTTTTCACTTAGAAGTTACAAGTTATAGATCATACATATTATAAGAACTTCACTCAACCAAGTAATTGATGCACACAAAAGATTTTGGACAAGCCATTTGAAGATCGTAACATTATTGTAGTGAGATGTACATTATTTTTACTTTGAAGTGTTGTTCTTTTTTGACATCTTAAGCTCATGTGGCTATAACATTACCTAGCAAGTTGTTCTTTTTCATAGCATATATTAAGTCTCAATTTTAGGAATAAGATCATTGTCTGAAATAAGACTGATTTGCAATCTCTTAATAGGTTATCTTAGGAAGACATGGAGTTGGTCTTGAAGATGAAAGCTAAAGCCATAAAGACTATGATGAGTCAATGAAGATATAGGTTCAGGTGACATTTTTTTTTTGTCATGAAATGAATCATGCACAAATTAAACGATAGTAAGGTACATCATAATCCCATTAGTCTCAACTAATAAAAGAGGATGATACAATTAGGGGAACAGAAAAGGATTCAAAATGGATAGGGTTAAGATTAAGAAAATAATTCCTTAGTGGAACATTGCTTCCCTCCTATTAAGGGCATCAATACTTTTATTTCTTTCACAGAAGATATGTTTCACTACTATCGGTTCAAAGTTTGTCAACATCATCTTATAATCACAAACTCAAATGTTTATGAACTAGTTGATATAATCAATGTTATTTATAAAATTTATCACCACCATGGCATCTAGTTTAGAGGTGTCCGTGGGCCGGGTTGGGTCGGGTTCAAACAAAGCTCATACTTGGTATTAATAACTTATATGGTTGTTCAGGATTGGTTCAGTCCAAAATTTTGAGCTTAAAATTTTTTCAAGTTTAGCCCAAATTAAAAAGTAAATCACAAACCTACCCATTAAACTTAATTTATATAATAAAAAATTAAAAAATGTGATTAAATTAAGTTTAATAAGACTATATTCAATTCACATATATATATAAAAAATTAAAATTAAAATTAAATATATTTTATTAATTATTATATATATGTGAATTAATTTATATAT
The DNA here is from genome assembly GCF_047325235.1 of Durio zibethinus. Classification (NCBI taxonomy): domain Eukaryota; kingdom Viridiplantae; phylum Streptophyta; class Magnoliopsida; order Malvales; family Malvaceae; genus Durio; species Durio zibethinus. Next base: position 6,274,596 of record NC_143174.1, on the reverse strand, counting down.
AATTCATATATATATATATAAATAAAAATTTATATATATGTGAATTCAGGCTAAGTCAGGTCGAGTTGGGATCAAGCTTTAAATTTTTTATTTAAGCCTTGCTCCAAAATTTAAACAAGCCTAAAGCTTGTCTAACAGGTTTTAATTTTTTCTCTAAACCCTTTCAAAACTTGAGTGAGCTTTCGAGCTTGGACAAATATCCCGTCCTTTGAAGAAGTCTAATCCAGTTCCACTTCAAGTTGTTGAACTCTTGTATCGTTGGTAAGCTTAAACCCATCTCTTGAAGCCCATAATTCTGCCTTCACACTAGTAGCCTTTAAGATGTGTCAGATGACATTTTTCAATCTATTTTAAGTCTTTGCCATTTGTCTTTATGCATTAATTTGAACATATATTACTTGTCTTTATCTTTATTCTTATGCTAATAATTCAAAATATGAAGAGTGGAGACAAAACAAAGACAATCTTATGAATAAATAGTGTAAATTTTTAAAACAAAAAATTCATATCCTAATTAAATTATTTTGATAATCTCTATAGTTTCAAACTTGTTATCCTTTTTTTTTTTTATTATAAACAAATATTTCATATATCATTAGTAGAGTTTTTAAATTTCACCAGTTAAATTAAAATATTATTACATATATTTTATTAGGGGCATCTGATTCATGAAATTTTAGATTTCAAGAGGAAAGATGATTCCCTGTGAAGTATGGATTCTTGAGAAAAGGTGATTCTTCTTATCATGGGAATGTTAGATTTCTGTGTTTGGTTCACTAAATCTTAGATTACGTAATAAAGACTTTTTATTATAATGTCCTTCATTACGTGTGAATAACACGTGACAAACATTTCAATTGTTAATTATGTTATTAAAATTAAACATGCGATAACCATTAAACAACAAAAATAAAGAAGATTTTCATTTTATTATGTCAAAAAAATATATAATAAAGTTCAAATTTCATAATATATAACAAAATTAAGTTTAATGGGTGGGTTTGGGATTATGAACAAAAAATATATATACTAAAGTTCAAAGATGACATTTTTTAACTTATAATCATAGAATTTGGTAAATAAAAAAATTTATTATAAACAACCACGATGTTTTTGTTATATAAACACAATGTTTTAATAATAAACACAATGTTTCTAATACAATAAATACAGTATTTGATAAAATACCAAGCATTACATTTTGTTTTATAAACAAACACACAAGCATCATATTTTGGTTTTATAAACAATCTTTTAATTAAAAATTATGTTTGTAAAATTATAAATGCAGTGTTTGATAATTAAACAAGCATGACATTTCGAAACTATAAACGCAATCTATGTACAAAGATGACATTTTTGCCATTATAGACGTAATGTTGGACAAATCATAAAAAAAATTGATTAACAAGCACGATGTTTATCAAATGATAAATGCAGTTGTAGACACTCAATTTTATTCAGGGTTTTTTTGATATTATTGGTCTCAAATTACATTTTGATATTAGGTTTCAAAAGTCATTTTTTAAGTTCAAATTCAAAGGCCCAAAAGTATTTTTATTTTTATTTATGGTAAAAAAATAACATAAATTTTGATTTTTTTAAAAAGACTATGATTTTATTTAGATTTGAAATTCAAAGATTGAGTTTAATTTTGGTACTTCTTGGGAATCAAGTTTTTACAAGAAAGAAAAGAAATTTTGGTAAGATTTTAATAGATTCAATTGGTATTAAAAATTTTCAAATTAAAAAGGGATTCAATTCCTATATAAAAAGCCCAATACTCAGTCAAAAATCAATGAATTAAGAAGCACTTAAAACAATCAGAATCATCAAGCAACACAAGCTTTGAGTTTCGAGGGAGAAGTTTTTGGGCTAGAAAGAGAAAAAAAAAGGAAATTTTAGAGGTTTTGGTTTTTTGCCTTAAATACTAAGAGCAAACAACACTATTTGGAGAAAGCTTGACTAGTGCCTAAACCCGTTTGACTCGCTTCTTGATTTGACCCAATCGTAGGTTTTATTTTTTCATTTTCATTTTCATTTTTATTTTTTTTATTTCTTATTTTTTGTTTTATTTTTTATTTTTTTTCGTTTTATTATTTTTTTAATTGTGATTGAATTAAAATTGATAAGAAAAAAAAAGGGAAACTTTAGTAAGATTTTTATTATTATATTTATTTGTGTGATTTTTATTATATTTATTTGCATGATATTTTTGCATAATTACTTGCATGATTTTTATTATATCTATTTTCATGATTTATTGTGACTTTTTGCTTGGACTTTATTTATTCGCATTATTTATTATGATTTATTTTTACATGATCTTTGTATGTTTTAATTATGATATTATTGCATGATATTTTTCTATGATATTTTGATAGTATTTTTGTATGACAATATTGTATAAATAAATAAAAATGAATTAAAATTTGATTTTTGATAAGATATTTAATAAATCCCACAAAACTTTATCCTTTTTTAAAAGAAAGTAAGTATTTACACTTTCATAAGGTGATAATCTCTGTGTAAACTAGCAAAAACTCCCACTCAAATTGAATCATTTCCTTTTGAGCTTATAATGGTGGGTGAGGATTAGGATGCCTTACTAGTCTATAATGGATGATGAAGTAAAAAATAATTTTATGAGCCTTTGAACTTAGCATGTAAAACCTTTGAACCTAGCATGTAAAACCCTAAACATCAAATCTAAGTTAGAGCCATGCCCTCCCATTGTTCAAAAGTCCTAAATGGGTCACATAAAGGGACATTTATTACCATTTTGCTTGTTAAATTGTCTTTTTCTCCTTGTATATATTATGTTTATTAACCTTTTTCTTTTACTATATGTGCATGTATTTTTATAATCAGACTTATCATAAGAAATGATTGCCATAAAATAATTTTAACAAAAGATAAATCTTAATTACATCTATAAAAAGCCTAACAAAGTCACCTATTGGCTTAAAAAGGAAGTCCGAGGAATTGAAGCTTGTAAACAAAAGGCTTAAAAGGGAAGTTCAAGCATTCAGACAAGAAAAAGATGAATGAAAGAGTCTGTTCATTGACATTAACGTAACATAGTCATCCACCACTCATGATCTAGCCCAACTTTTGAAAGAAAATAAATAGTTGTAAATAAAGGTGTAAGAAAGTCAAGAGGCATTCTCTAAGGCATAAAAGAACATACAAATGCTCAATAGGGTTGTTGTTAAAATTGAAACAAAAATGGGTGCCTTGAATGAGGAATGTGAGCAAGCAAAGAAAGCATATGTGAAAAAGCAAGGCAAATTAGAATGCCTACTTAATCAAATAACTGTGGCTACTTATGAAGCCTAGGACATAGTAGAAGAAATTAAGGAGTGGAAAACAAAGGTGCCACTAGTTGGAACACATAGCCAAGGATTACTAGATTCTTTCAATAAAGTACAAGGTTAATACTAATAGCTTAAGGATTTCTTTTTCACAATAAACTTTAGACTTCTTATGGATATAAGTTTGGATTTGGTTAAAAATAACTTTTAATTCAATAAAGGTTTTTTTTTGTTAATAATCGTTATGTGGTAAATCCTCCTTATTAAATCCATTCATTCATACAACTAAATGATTTCATAAAATCTTAAAATTGTGATAAATTAAGGTCTAAAGATAGCTCAATCTTTAAACAATTTAAGGCACTACAATACTAGCTATCAAGTAAGGATCATGGAAAAAAAACACATTTTTCACTTCCAAAACTAGAAAAAGCATAAAAGAAGCTGAAATGATGAAAACTATTACTGAGTTGCTAAAGAATCTAAATAAGGGAAAAAATGATGAAAGAAATGACGGTCCTAAATGAAATTGATCTATTGTATCCCCTTGATTTTGCTAATATTTAACATAAGCATATTAAAAGGCCCAATATTAAATGTCATTCACTAGAGGTTATCCTTGTATGCATATTGATATGCCTTTAAATGTTGTTTTTACTCATTTCCAAGGATATGTCACTCATATTCGTGATGTCAAAACATCTTATCCAACTCAAGTTCATAATCTAAATGATCCTAAAAAGTAAAAAAAGCTGAAAATAAGCACAATAGAAATAAAAAAAGACTTTGGATCACAATAAAAGATAGACCTTATAAAAGAGAGGTTTAGAGCTATTAAAGGGATAAATTTTTATAGATCAATAGATGTAGCCGGACTATGCTTAGTTTTTGGTGAAGTGATTTCATCAAAATTCAATGTACTCAAATTCAAGAATATAATGAAACTAAGTGCCCCATAAGACATGTCACAATGTACTACTATACAATGACTGCACATGCATATGATGAAAAATTACTTATCCATGTCTTTCAAGATAGTTTTATTAATTTTACTGCCAGATGATATGTACAACTGGATAAGTCTCACATATATGGTTGGAGGGAATTAGCAATGGCTTTCATTGCCCAATATAAGTATATCATAGATTTGGCACTAAGTCGTATGTCTTTACAACGCATGAAAAAGAAAGACACTGAGAGCTTTAAAACAATATGCCTAGAGGTAAAGGGATACTACACCTAAGTTTAACTATCACACACTAAAAAAGAGACTATAGTTCTATTTTTCAACACTCTCTAAGCCTTATATTATAAAAGAATGATTGAAAATGCTATTAAGAATTTTGCTAATATGGTGATTTCAGGGAGATAATAGAAAATATAATTAAGAATGGTAAGCTTAAAAGTGGTAATGCAACTAATTTAAAAGAATAAGATTATATCGAAAAGAAAGAAAGAGATGTTTAAACTATAATTTATGAAGAAGAATAGGTTGGAGGCTTCACCATTTATTGTCTTTATTTGATGTACCAACCGTACTACCCAACCATAAACAATATTTCTCTAAGTCTTTATATTTATTAACTAAAATTTCAAGCACCTACACCTAAACTTACACTTACAAATCAACTAGCTACCTAACCCAAGAACTAGGTGAGAAGAGAAAAAGCTCTCATAGATCTAATCCCTATAACATACATAAATTACTCCCTTCACTAATTAAGAGTCACTTGGCTACACCAATCTATTTAGAGCTTTGAAGCCTTTTTACCCAAAGTGATATGATGCTAATGCCACTTATGACTATCATATTGGGATTGTTGGCCATTTTATAAAAAATTTTATGGCATTGAAATATAAAGTGCAAAGTTTGGTGAAAGCTAGTTTGGTAAATTTTGGTCAATAAATATGGTCGAATGTCATTGAATGCAAGTCTTTAAATGCTTATGAATATTTAAAGGTTCTTCTATGTTATTCTTTTATTTATCTTTCATCATTTTAAGAAAATTACAAATGCATTTTCATTTCATTTCCTCTTATGGTCTATTATATATCCTTTTCATATTTTACCCATTCCCATATTTCAAATAATGGGTATTCAGACAATCATGACAATAATTCAAGATTCAATTTTGAAAACATAATTCATATTGGTGTAATTGATAATTTGAGATCTTAATCTATTGGGATTACTAAAGTAAAATGAGGTAAATTTTATGAAATGAGTTGAATTTGGCAAGGAGTTTCACATATTGAAAAATGAAAATAATGCAGTATGTGGTTTTTGAGATAGTTTATTCACAAGTTTGCTTTTAGTCAATAAATGTTCTTTATTAAAAGTATTCATGCTTGAAATGAAAAAATGTCCATCTTTCTTTTCCCTTCATAAAAAGAAAATATTCATTTATTATCCATTTTGAGCTTATTGAGTTTCTTTTGAAGAAACTTTAACTAAAAATCACCTTTCATATTGTGAGACAAAGTTTGAAAAAGTTTGTTCACAAAAAAGAAAGTAAGGGTCCTTAATTTTTCTTGAAAAATGATGAAAAGTGCAAAATAAAAAATGAAAGAGAAAACATATAAAAAAATATATGAAAAAAAAACCTAAAGAAAAGAAAAAAAAATTAATAAGGCAAAATGCTAAAATACTCTACACGATGAGAAATGATCTTTTAGTTTATAACCTTTCAAATACATTTTGGGCCTATTTTATTCATTTTTTCATAACCCTTCACTTTAACCTACATTACTTACCTTAAAAGTCCATGTTGATCAAATGTAAATGCTTAGATTATAGAATCATGGTTGAACTCAAGCATATTTGTACTAAGATTGCTTGAGATTTTGATTGAAATGTCACTAATAGATCAAAAGACAAAAAAAAAAAAAAATGAAAAGATAAAAAAATAGATATGGAAAAAAAATAGATGAAAAATATGTGAAAAAAAAAACTTAAATTAGAATCCCAAAAGGATGATTAAGCAAAAAGGAGATATTTGAGTTGAAGACTTGAAATATAGCTTTAATATATGAGAAATAATATCATACGAGGATCTTATGGAGTATGGATAATACTTGGATTGATGATCCTAATGATCAAGAACATCAATGGTATAAGTTTTCAAAAAAGAATTCAAAATTAATTTGTTTAGAATTGTCTGAATATTCATTATATTGGATGTTATGAACCATTCAAAGCACTCATCTTGATAATTTACTTTGAAATGGTTTCTTTGCTTATTTATTATTAGCCAAACTTATTCTTCAAATGAATATCCTTTCTTTGATTTTTCTTATTTTTCATTATATTTTTCTTTTTCTTTCCCATGATGAATTAAGAAAATGTGATGGATTACATTTGTCATCAATTGGAATGATGATAAACGAACAAATAATTGATACGAAAAATCTTTACATTATTTTGAAAAGATAGTTGAAAGTGATTAGGTCAAATTGAAAATAAAATGAAAATGATAAAAGAAAGTTTAAAAAGATGTTGATATTTGTAGCTTATAAATAAGAGAAGAAACATTCCAAATGCTAGTGAAACTAGTGGTAAAAGAATTTAGGTCTCAAATCAACAGATACGTTTGTTGGCCAATTCTAAAAAAACTAAAAAAGAACATAATGGGAAGCAAAGAATGAAAGAAGAAATAAAGAAGAGTTTTAAGAACCTTTTACCATAATTAAAGAGATAAATGAATTACATTGCATCTATTGCATTCATTACATTTTACATACATCATTAAGAAGATTGCATTCATCATATTCATTGTATTGTGTTACTGAAAAAAAAGAAGATTAAACTTTGAACTATGAGATTGAATTTAGAGTTAAGAATTTTGGAAAACCTTTTCATTGCATTACATATGCTTAGAAAGTAAGAATGAGAAATTAGATTATGAGATTAAAGATGAAGTTGTTAAAATGAAAAGGAAACATTTTGAGAAAAGACCTTTTAAATCAAAAAATTTAAAGTTTCAATGCCTCTGTTAAATAGGAGCTTTTTCAAATATGAAAATGATCTATAAGACCTCTGGACATGATTTTGAAAGCCTTCGAGTACCCTTTAATTTTTAGAGTTTCACAATTTTTTTTATGAGAAGAGCTCTTTAATTTTTTTTGTAAAGTTTCACAACCTCTGATGAGAAGAGCTCTTTAATTTTTTAAAGTTTCACAACCTTTGGTGAGAAGAACTCTTTAATTTCTAAAGTTTTATAACCTCGGGTGAAATAAGCTCTTTAATTTAAAAAATTTCATAGCCTTTGGTGAGATAAGCTTTTTAATTTTCAAACCTTCTAGTGAGGGGAGCGTTTTAAATTTTCTAAGGTTCCAAAATTTCTAGTGATAAAAGCATTTTTGGTTTTTCAAAATTTTGAAACTTTTGGTGAGAAGAGCATTTTAAAATTTTCAAAATCTCAAAGCCTCTATTGAAGGACAGCATTTTAAGTTTTTCAAAATTTCAAAGCATCTCTTAAAGGAGAGCTTTTTAAAATTTTCAGAGTCCTAAAACCTCTGTTGAGATGAGACTTTTTTTTTTTATTTTCTTCGATAATATTTCTTGACCTGAACAAAATGGATATTTTTTATCTTTGTACAATTCCTATTTAACGAAAAATATACAAAAGGGGGCAGCTATAGATACCTAATTTCGTTTAAGGTCTTTTTGATATTATTGAATCTCGAATTGCATTTTAATATTGGGTTTTAAAAGTAATTTTTTAAGCCAAAATTTAAAAGCCCAAAAGTATTTTTTATTTTTATTTATGGTAAAAAAAAGATTTTGATTTTTTTTAAAAGATTGTGATTTTATTTAAAATTGAAATTTAAAGATTGAGTTTGATTTTGGTAATTCTTGGGAATCAAGTTTTTATAAGAAAGAAAAAAAAATTTTGGCACAATCTTGATAGATTCAGTTAATATTAAAATTTTTCAAATTGAAAAAAAATTTTATCCCCATGTAAGGAGCTCAATTCTTAGCTAAAAATCACCAATCAAAGAATGAAGAAGCAATTGAAACAATCAAAATCATTAAGCAACACAAAGCTTTAAGTTCCAAGGGAAAAGTTTCTAGGTTAAAGAGAGAAAAGAGAAGGAAATTCTAAAGGTTTTGGTTTTTTGGCTTAAATATTAAGAGCAAACGACATTGTTTGGATGATGCTAGACTTGCGCCTAAATTCGTTTGACTCGCTTCCTAATCTGACCCGATCGTAATTTTTTTTATTTTTTATTTTATTTTTGATTTTTGATTTTTGATTTTTGATTTTTGATTTTTGATTTCTTATTTTTTTGTTTTATTTTTTCATGCTTTTTCTATTTTAGTATTTTTTAATTGTGATTGAATTAAAAGTGATGAAAAAAACAAAAAGAAAAAAGAGAAAGTTGTGGTAGGATTTTTATTATTATATTTATTTGTATGATTTTTATTATATTTATTTGTGTGATATTTTTGCATGATTACTTGCATGGTTTTTATTATATTTATTTGTATGATTTATTATGATATTTTTGCATGATATTTTGCATGGAGTTTATTTATTTGCATTATTTATTATGATTTATTTTTGTATGATCTTTGCATGTTTTAATTATAATATTATTGCATGATATTTTTTATGATATTTTGATAGTATTTTTGTATGACAATATTGTGTAAATAAATATAAAGAATTGGAATTTGATTTTTGATAAGATTTTAATAAATCCAACAACAAAGTCTTTTCAAATAAACAACAAATTTATCTTGAATACTTTTGAGGTAAAGAAAATTTCATTTTTTGTGAAAGCTTAAATACCTTTTTTTTTGATATTTTAAATATCAAAATTAATAAAAAGTCATATTTAATTAAGGCTTAAACAAGATAACATATGATTAATTTAGTACCAATTTTAGGTGTAATGTAGTGCTAAAACTTTCTTTACACGTAATTGATTCCCAAACTTAGTGCTATTAATGTAGACCAGAACCTATTATTTGTAAAAACCTTTAGTTTTTGTTTAGAATAACTTTAAAAAAGGATAAATTTATTTAGGTGGTCAATCACACGTAGATAAAAAAAATTGGTGGTAACTCAATGATTTTTTGTGTCTAATGAATAAGTTCTCAAACTTTAACATGATGACAGCAATGTTTAATATTCTTAATAAACTTTTTTTCTCAAAATCAAATTACAAGTCTTTCAACATCTTTCGATATTTATACCCTAAACCTTAAATCATCAAATTGCAGTCGTTCCCGTGATTCTTGCTATCGTATTTGACAGTTCATCAGAACTTTGTTAATTTGATATCAACTAACAAGCATGACTTTTTTGTTAAAAAATGCAGTGTTTATGTTAAAGACAACGTTTCTTTATTCAAAAATGCAATCTTTGTTTATACTTCAGATTTTAAATTGAACTTTGTCAATTTTATGTTAAATTGACAATTATGATCTCTATAATTTAATAAATGTGATTAAAAAATGTCAATGTTATGTTTAAACATTTAAAACTATATACCATCTCTATAATTTAAAAACTAAAATTATTTTAACATTACAAAGCAAATGCGATATCCATAAATTGAAACAACTACACGTGTCTTACAAGAGAAAAATCAAATAATGATCGATAAGCATTACATTCATTAAATTGCTTTCATATGTAATCATTTCAAAATTTAATTGACAGCGTAAAAAAAATCAACTTTGTAAATATCTCTCAAGAAATACTCTCGAATAAAAAGCACTTCATCTTGAGAAAATCTATCTAGTTGTATGAATTTGTGAAGAGTGACATCTGCCTATCACTTGCTTCAACTTTTTTCTTGAAGAAAGATGAAATGCCTTTGATTTCTTGCACTACCCATAATATGTTGCCCCAATATTGCCTATTTGTTCGACTAATTTAGCTAATCCATTGGAGCTCCCAAAACATTTATTACCTGACATCATTCTACTTGTGGTAGGGTTTATTATACAAGCTAAACCTTTAACTACATCATCCTCTAATCTCTCCTCATCTTGATTAGCATCGATCTCATTCTTATTTTACCCAAAGTTAGCATCATCACAAGTATTAAATGATTTCACAACATCAGTCGCTATTTCAGCTCTTACTCCAATAGTTCTATCTTTACTAAAATTCTTAACAAAGTTATTAAAGTGAGGGAAATGTTTGTTCCTTAATCCTATAGCATGGGGGTGAGTCTACACAAAAGTTAAGTTAAATAGATTTAAGTATAAGTATAAAATATTTTGATAAGAAATTGGTAATCAAAGTAACTTCTACATTCATGTTAACTACTTACCTTAACCCACTAATAAAAAATATCCTTGTTAGTAGTTACACTTTTGTCCTTATCGTTCTAGTCAAATCTACTTGCATGGGCTATCATATTATAAATAGCATGATAACGATTTTTAATTTCACCTTTAACTTAATGTATGGGTTTACTTTTAGTTGTGCTTAGGGAATTTTAGCCTCCAACATCATTTCTAGATGTCCTAGGTAGCCAACTTTGAATGTTCTATTCAACTTTTCATATAGAATCATCAGCCAAAACATGTAGCTATTGGACAAAAATAGCATCCTCAACTTTTGTCCATTAGTGATTACCAATTAATAAGGTTTGTTTTCTTCTTCTAGATATACTTTTTATGTTAGTAATAAATGATGATATTTTGATATTCTAATAATATAGTTATAAATCATACAACAAATGCATATCACATTAAAAAATAATGAAGATCAACCAACAATTAGTGAAGGAAAAAAACCAATAAACATGGTAACAAAACAAATATTATTATAAATAATAGTCAACTACATCATACACTAAAAAATAAATCATAAAAAAAATGTAAAAAATAAATAGTACATTCAACATATTGTACACACAATAATGTTAGCAATCAAACAGAAAAAAAATAAAACAATTTGTCTTTAACCATCGGATTGCAATCAATTCATGAACATCTCCTTTACCAACTTATCTCTAAACTTAATTCAAGCATCACTTAGCTCAATGTGCCTAATTAAATCTTAATAATCATCTTATTTTTCTTGGCTATTACTCACTTCAATAGGGTTAGTTAGCATCTAAGCCCTAATAAAATTACGTAATAGGCAGCAAGCAAAAATAATTCTACACTGTTTTTTAAATGGATAAAATGATTTCTCCTTTAAAATTACCTATGTAGCTTTTAATTCACTAAAACATCTTTCGATACAATTTTTTACTTGAAAGTGTTTCATATTGAAGTATTCTTGAGGTGTCATAGGTTAGTGTTCTAACCTCTAATCATTCAAATAGTATCTTGGATCTTTATAAGGTGCCAAAAAACCTTTCTCATTTGTGTATCCAACATCATACAAATAGTTAAAGGTTAATCTAGTGTCACAACATTAATATACATTTAAAATATGTTTCATAGCATAACCAAAACTAAAATATTAAAATTAATACCTTATGGGATCCTTAAACCATTTTTATGTATAATGGCATTCTTGAGCATTCTATTATCTGCTACAAAACCTTTCCATCTTGATAGAACATAAATAAATTGCATGTTTAGTGTGCAAACACCAGAAATATTAGTAGAAATTTCATTTTTCTTAGTTCGTTTGTCAACTAAATCTACATTCACCTTTATGTATGTTCCATCTAAGGCACCTAACAACTCTGATAAATATATTATACAAAATTGAGATTTATTAATATTTATTCAAAGGAAGTAATGATTAATGTATTACTTTCAACCATTTCCATATATTATCTGATGAATTTTTTGTTATTGATTCTAGTTTTTTAAACAACAAAAAATATAGTTTCAAAATAGAATTCAACACAGCATGAAATTATCTACTAATTATCTCTCCATATTGGGGACTTGTTGCTTCATAACCATATTTTTTGTACAATGAATAATAATGTGAAGGAAGCTAATAAACATTTTTCTATTGACATATCAAATACCTTTAATACTTCTTCTATTTGAAATAATTGACATAATTTTATAAAAGCGCTTATATCTATTCTTCAATTATCCACACTTAGTATATCACTTTCAAAAACTATTTTGTCCAAGTTCAATGACCTAATCTGAAACCTATTAAGAGCTTATCAGCATAAGAGACTGTACATCTTTCTCAAAGTTTTATAGCAACTAATGTCACAACAATAATAAGCAACAATTGAAACATACTTTCCATCTAGTTTATTTGTAAAATAAACACTGTTACTAATTGTATATTCTTTCTTATTGATAAACGAAGTATAATTGTTTACAAAAATTTTTTTGTTAATGTTGAAAATATGTGTCAAAAGTAAAAACGTGCATTTAATAGATCGAGATCTAAGTCACATCCAACAAAAAACAAATAGTAAGAAAACATTTGATTAGATCAAGAAATAGTAAGAAAGCATTTGTAGATTAAGAAAAAAAAAACTAATAGCAAGAACATATATGATAGATCAACAACTTTTCAATCAAGATCTAATTTTGATTTACCAATATAACAAAAAGACATTTGATGCAAACAAATAATACATAACAAATCGTACAAAATAGAGAGTAGATTGTTCATATAATGATAATGATAAGCTAAAATGAACTACATGAAGATGAAATCACAAAGCTGGAAGGTGATGTTGTGTGAAACAGAAAATATGCAATCTAGGGTTTAACTAGAGCTCTATAATGTTGTCTAAAAAGGAAATATGGTTTATATTGTGTTCAAATGTCAGTTTATTTTGTTATTTTTTTTTATCTATTATCAATGACGTTTTGAAACTTAAAAACATGATCATTGTAAATTACTATGTTTTCAGGTGATCAATTACTTCGTTTCTATAACAAGAAATGTAATTATTGAAAATGAAAAAAAAAATTATTTATCAAATAATACGTATTTGACATAAAAATGTAGTTAAAAATATCTTAAATATTCTATTATAAATATTATTTTTATTACTATGTTTCCATAGTAAGAAATGTCATTGATATTTAACATATCAAATTTGTTTTATTAATTTTTTTAAATGACCAATTATGTTTCATATGTAAAAAATGTAATTTTATAAAAATTAAAAAAAAAAACTACGATTTATCAATGATTGCATTTCCATAACAAGAAACATATTTATTGATTTACAAAAAAAATTTTTATTTATCAAACATTATGTTTTTAACATAAGAAACGTAGTTAAAAGTATTATCAATATTTTATTATAATATTATATCTATTACTACATTGTTAAACTAAGAAACATCATTGATATTGAAAATATCTTATTTATTTTGTTATTATTTTAATTGATCAATTACGTTTCATATCTAAAAAATGTAGTGCTTCTAAAATTTAAAAAAAATTCATAATCTTAAATTTGCAATAATCTACAATGTTTAGTCTTTTAAAAACGTTAATTTTATTAGTGTAATCTACTATGTATCTAATCGTGTCACTAGGAATGCAATTTTACTTAATCGTATAACTTTGAATGCAGTTTTTCTTGTCAAAATAGATATCAATTTATCATATAATTATATTAATTTTTAAGGATAAAATAGATAAAAAAATTTATTATTAAGGTCAAAAGTGAGACAAAATTTACTTTCCTCTAAGAATTTTACAAAACTGAGGAAGATGTGAATTTTTTATTTCAAAATATTTGAATACTATTAAAAATCTTAAAATACCTCCCAAAATCTGATACTATGAACCAAATTAAAATATCATTTTATGAAAAATAAAACTTTAGGGGTAATCTAACTTATCCTTAAACCAAACACCCCAATAGCGTATAATTAAAATAATTGATAAATTAATATGAAAATATAATAAAATCTTAACTTCACTGGTTAAATCTAAAAACTTCATCATTCGTAGAATAATAGTCTATTATTTATTATAATTACAATTGCCCATTAGTTGCTTCGGTGAACAACAAGAAGGCTTCCCCAATTGGGCCACTGTGTTTTGGTTTTTAATCTACAAATTGGGCCAAAAGGTAACTTTGGGTTGGGATGACACAAGGAGTAATGTTCACACAAAGAGGCAAAGCAATGCTTTGGAAAGACAACAGTAAGGAGAAAGCATTGAAAAAGTTGCATCCTGTTCCTTTGGAGTACCTCCAAATGTTTCTCAAAACCTTTTTCCTCTTCTTAAATAAAACAAATAATAGTTTGATTGGATAATTGTCATCTGACTTTTGCTATATTCAAGTCCACAAATTATGTTGTTCTAGACTTGATACTTGATAGTAATGGTGACTGACTAAGAGAGAGAATGAGAATGGAGTGTATATATATATATATATAAATATATATATATATATATTTACATATATTATGTTTTCTTTTTATATAAAAAAAAAAATTCAAACTCAAACTTCATGTTATCTTTTATGAAATTTTATTCTTTCCCTATCACTTGATTTAAATACAAGTGACACTTGTTTTTTATATATTTGTTTAAAAGTAATTTTTTTATTCTTTTTTGTTTTCTCTCTTTTAACAAATTAGAAGAGAGAGTATAATATATTAAAAAAGAATATAATAACATTTAATCTAAGATTGATCTGTAAAAAAAAATTGCTCAGAATTTGATTCAACATTGATACATGTATAAATCTTCCGGTTCAAAGATTTGGGTTTTGATCCGATTTTCTTCCAAAAAAGAAAATAGAGTAATAAATATTTAGAGAAATTGCCGACTCTTTACCACCGGACCTCATTATTGCTAGGGTCAGTCTACGAGACTATGACATAAGCAACTCTTTTTGCTTCACTCGGAAAAGTAGGTTGCACCTGCTAATTCTCACTAAAATTATTGTAATCATGAGATTATTTGAAGTCAAATACAATATGATGGGTTTTAACGAAATGATAAAAAAAAAAAAAAGAAAGCATTGATGTAATTATCCTATGTTTTGGCTGTGAAATTTTGCTTTGACCTTCAAATTAATATATATATATATATATATATATACATAATCCTTTGATAAAAAAAAGATATATACAAAATCCTAAACAAATCCTAAGTTACCGCAAACATTGGTAATTCCATAAGTGGTTTCTAATATTCATCAAGATATTAAGTGTGTATTTAGATGGGGGTATTTGGAGGATGAACTTCTTTCTATTAAGATTTTTCAAAGTTCAAAAATAAATTTTTTTATTTGGGTAAAAATATACGACAATTTTAAAATTAAAGTGAAATTTCAAGACTTGAAATTTCACTTACATAGGTGTTTTTTCAAAATTATTTCAAATCATCCATCTTTTTATTGCACATGATTTTTTCATAAATTACAAAACTAAAAAATATCATTTTATTTAACTCCAATATATATATTTTTATATTATTAATAATATCTATATATTTTTACAAATTTAATAATATCCATATTATATATTTTATTTGTACATATATATTTTTTCCTTTAATAACAATTTTTTTCTTTTATAATTATTTTTTATCTTATCAAATTCCAATAGACTAAATTTATTTCTAAAAAATATTTATCAAAATAAAATAACTACCGATGTTAGCATTTCAAAATAATACATTTTAAAAATACCTTCATTTCAAATTTTTTTAAAATTTTAAATTATTCATGCAAACATATTTAAAAGGAATCTCTTTGGGGCTTCCCCTTCCCCACTTAATTGGAATTATATATATATATATATATATATATATATATCATATTTTCCCCCATACAGGGACCTCTAATTTATCACATTGATTGATATTTTTCCTTTTAGCATTGCCTTGGCAACTTTTGAGCTTTTGAACTTTTTGGCATCTAGGGAAGTATATGGTTAACACAATGAAAAATGAAAAAGGGATACATTGGAATATCTAGGAAGATCCCAACCTGTGTAGAGATATGGGTTCTTTAACATGATGGTTCAAGTATCATCTCTTCCAAAAAAAGGAAAAAATGAAAGCATGTCTGTTCTGAATTCAAAGGCTCAAAAAGAAGTTATTAGATGCTAAAAATTAATAAAGCCTATTTCTAAGTTCCTCACTCTTATTAAATTGAGTTTATTTTTTCAAGATTTAAAAAAAATCACTTTGACCTAGTGATCATTTAACTATATTTAGTAATAATATTATTATTTCTATTTTTAATCCTACATATATATATATATATATTGATAAAAACTCATATATAAAGTTTCAAGATCTCTTTTTTTTTTTTATTTCTAAATTAATGCTTCATTGGCTCTATATGTATAATATTATTATTTAATATATCTCGGCTTGGACTTATTTTAATTTTATATATTTTGATTCAAATGCAAAAATTATTATTGGATTATTTATCGGACTACACAAAAAGAGACACATTGGAACTTACTCTATATATTCGATCAATCTTTAATTAATTTAAAATTTTAAAATATGATTTGATAATATTCCAACTATCTCTTTTAACAATTTTTAGTTTTTTTTGAATTTATTTTTTATCAATCCTTGCTCATAAATTTGGGTTCTACTTTCAACGGATACATGATTAAGGAAGCAATTTCATTGGTTTTTCAATTTTTCTGTATATATTTGTGTGAATTTAGGTAAAATCCAAAGTGGCTGCCAATTATACAGGCAACTATTTGATTATGTGCTGGCAATGTAACCTTGAGACGTGTGAGGATGTTGTCCCATAGGTCATTGTAAGCACTTAACCACCATAAATCCTGTTTGCATTCGTCCATTGATTCTAGAAGCTAAAACCCGGTGTCTTGCCATTGGTTCCAAATTAAATAACATCTTACTTTTCTCTCTAATGAATAGTAGATAGTACATTCAAGAACTTGATACTTTTAAGATAATGGTTCACATGTGAGTAAAAAATTTTATATTATAAAGATATGAGATTAAGATGTTCTATATGTACATAAATGATCCAAGAATTCAATAATTTAAGCTTTTTAACTCAAGTGATATCCAATATGTATGTATGAGTTTTTTTGTATGCTTTTTGTAGCTCTAAGTGTAATTTATTTCTCCAGTAACTAATATCAAAGCTAAAGTAAAAAATTTGAGTCCTAGAAACACTTAAGTGAGTAATGTATGGAGTCAATCTTGATAAGTGAATGGGAGGGAGAGATTCTTGGAATGGTTACATGTAGGTAAAGAATTTCATGTTACAAAAAAATGAGATTAAGATATTCTATATATACATAAAAGATCTAAAAACTCAATAACTTAAGTTTTTGAACTCAAGTGATATCTAACGTATATATATAAACTCTTTGATATGTTTCATGACTCCAATGTGACTCATTTTTATGACATATGCATATGCTAAAAGATTGATGAAATTTTTTATTTTTTTATATAAAATAAAAGGGTAGTGTCCCAATGTCTTGCTTCAAAAATGTGCAATTGGAAAGTCAATTGTAATTCATCTTTTAAATTTCGTGTCAATAATAAGCACTGAAAATGTCAATAACTGAAGTCTGAAGGCAAAAGAAAACTCATTTTCTTGAATCACAATTCTTTATGTTATTCTTCATGTTGGTTTATTAGTCGCCTACTAATTAATTTAGAGAACCTTGCACGAGGTTCATGCAATGCATCAAATCATTTTAAAAATGCTGCTTAATTTTCTCTTAAATACTAAGGACGTTTTAAAGATTTAGTTAGCTTATATATATAAAAGATATCAAGGCAATCATAATTGGTTGGAAGGTTATTGCTAATTATATAGTTCTGAGTTGCTAAATCCCAAAAACACTATCAACTTCATTTTTTTATAAAAAAAAATCATAATTTAGAAATAAAAGAAAAAATTATAAATGATAAAATTTAAAATTGTTAAATATTAAAATAAATATATTTAAAATAATTATATAAATCAAATAAATTAAATCTCGAACCAGCAACTCTAATCCTTAATAATTTATTGTTTAATTAGCCATGCACAGTTTTTGGGCTGTATATGAAAAATTTTGTTTAAAGTATAACTATTTTTAGCAGCCTAATTCCACAGCTTGAAGGCTAGGGCCATTAGTCTTCCATTCTATGGTTTAATTTTTTTTATAAATGAAAAAGAATTCTGTGATGGTAACACATTTGAACGCCCCTCCCCCCTTTCATCAAAGAACAAATTTCTTTTTAAATGCTTGAAAATGTCCATATCCCTCCTTTTGTCACCTTTCTCCATATGACAAAAATGTAAGAATTTTATAATAATATCATAAAGTAACAAAGGAGTCTTTTCTACTTTTCCTTTTTCAATTAACTTAAATGTTTAATATCTATGTCCAATATGTACCACTTGAAAACTTTGATGATTTAGATTAATAATTAAACATGTGCCAAGTCTGTATTAATTATCAAATTATTTTCCATTATTTAAAATTAGTCACCCATACCCATATCTATAACTTCAAATACACGTGTAGGTTTATGAGATAAAGAAAAACCAAAAGAAAAGATTATGTGAATTTGAAGCAAATATCTTGGCTTGGTAACAAAACAAAGCCTATAGATTTGTATGTTTTTCTTTTCTTTCTTTGCTTTTTATTTTTATTTTTATTTTCCTTTTCTCAGTTTGTCTATGATTCATTTATAATGATTACCTTGTGAGTGAAGGAAAATGTGAGAGGGAAAAAAGAGATAAGATCATAGAGTCAAAGACAAGACGACCACCCTCTCTTTTGTTGTTACATCTTTCTATATATCTTTGCTTTTCTATTTCTCGCTCTCTCAAGTCTCCTTCCAAACCGTTTTCTACTTAGACCCATCAACCAACTCTCTATCCTCTCTTTCCTATATTCTAAGCAAACCCCACAACCATCACCATCATCATCACTACCATTTCCACTCCATGAAGCCTCCTCTTCTCTCTCTCTCTCTTTCACTCTATAAAGTGTCCACCAATCTATATGATCTAATTAGTTATAGGATCAACAAAAATAACCCACCAAGATTATTATTGTTGTTGGATAGGATCCAAGGCTTTAATTTCTCTCTTAGGAGATTGATTTCATGATGAGGAAGCCTGATCCATCCGTGAAGGGTAGCAATGGAGGAGGCAACAATAGTAATGGTACTACTAATAAGCTTAGGAAAGGGTTGTGGTCACCGGAGGAAGATGACAAGCTCATCAACTATATGTTAACCAATGGCCAGGGTTGTTGGAGTGATGTAGCTAGAAATGCAGGCCTGCAAAGGTGTGGCAAGAGCTGCCGGCTTCGTTGGATCAATTATTTGAGACCTGATCTCAAGCGAGGCGCGTTTTCGCCTCAGGAAGAAGAGCTTATCATCCATTTACATTCCATTCTTGGCAACAGGTGTGTTTTCTCTATCTTACACGCATGCTGATTTATCCCAAAACAACTTTAACAAGCATAATAACTTTTTCCCTCTCCTCTGTTCATTTTCTTGGAATCTTGGCTCATGGTCATGGACTCCAGATACATTTATGCGATAAAAATCATGGAAGTGAAAAAAATGTTATGCAAAATCCTCATAGCCAATCACTTAATTAAAATAGTTGTAGATAGCTTATGTTTGCATACAGCGCCACTCTGTTCAATGCTTTCTAACTTCAAACACTCTTTTTTTTTTTCTAGGTTATTAGCTTCTATAATATTCTTTGCTAGGTGTATTACACTTTTTATTTCATTTTAATCCTGAGCAATGATAATCACATTGAAAGAGTCTAATTGCTTGCTTCATCAGGAGAACCCTTTCTACCTTTTATATCATTTCATTGACAAAATAAGCGCATGATCATAGTCTTCTCCATTATTATAGTCCCCTCAACCCGGCTATGATCAGAATGAAAAGATAAAGCAATATTTTTATCTATCTATCGATTTATCTATGCATGTGTGTAAGAGGATACCTCCAGCTGTTAGAGCTTGAAATTCCAAACTGGATGCCTTGAATTCAAATCATATGAAACGGAAAAGTGTGGTTTGTGAGATGTAAGGCCTAATTCATAAAAATTTTTGTAAGTATCTTACATAAAAATTATACGATATATACTGATAATTACACTGTCACACAAAGTCCTTTTCCTAGCTCATAAGCTCCAAAAATTAATCAAAAGGCCTAATTGAGAAGCTGATGTGGAACGACTTCAGTGATTCACAAAAGGGAAGCACCAATCTAGAGAGCTCTCCTTGTTTGGTTAGTTGCTTTGCACATGCATATCATAAAGCCTTGAGTCAAGGAGCGTTTAAGGTAGTTGGTGGAGAGAGAGAGAGGCAAAAGAATCACTTCAAGGTTGTGGAGAAAGTAATAATATATACACATGAATTAGACAAGTTTTTTAATTTTGTGTACGTATTTTGATACTCTTTATGGAGATATAAAGTTGAAAGGGACATGGAAAATCTAGAGTGAATGTAGCCAATCAAGGTTTTTTTTTTTTTTTTTTTTTTTTAAATTGTTGTACGAAGAACAAAACAAAATTTAGATGAAGTTTTTTAGGTGATGTTTATAAAATTATTTTTAAAAATGATTTAATAAAAATTTTAATAAAAAATCTAAACTGATAAATTAATAAAATTTGAAATAAAAATTAATAATATATGAAAATATTATTAAAAATATTATTTATAATTCAAAATTGATAGGTATATATTTAACGATAAAAATTCTGTCAAAATTTTTACTGAAAATACTTATCTAAAAAAATCAAAATTTATTAAAACTTTTTAAAATTTGCACATTTTATTTATGTTATAAAATTTTTTAATCTATCAATTTCTATTTTTAATTTAATTTAATTATTTTTAATATGAAATTATACGAATTTCACTTAAAAGCTTCGTTAAGTCTTTCAGTGAAGATTATACAATCAATTATCTCTTATTTCACTTTATATTTAGATTGGGAAGGATTGTGCGCTTCCTCTTACTTCGTTTTTCAGAGGGAAGAAAGACATTAAAAGAACCCCCCACCCCCACCCCCAAACAAAAACATAGATCTTATCTGATACCTATATACCAATCCTTTGATTTGAAGATACTCAAACCTACATTTGTTAAATGTTTTGATCTGCTTGCATGCAACTTGCAATGCATGCCATCACCATTAGTATAGTAATTAACTTAATTTTATGTATTTAAATGAGATCAACACAAAAATTGTGATTGTTTTAAAGTCTTTGGTGTGGAAATTGATATTGAAATTTTATATGTTCTTGGCTTCTGTGGACCTTAGCTTCAAGCTGAAGTCACAGTCTGTTGTTTAGAATTGAAGCATCCATGCACTACCATGCATTTATTTATGCAAGAAACATACAAAACCTAAACACTTTGTCTATATACTTTTGATGAAAAGTACTGACCCTTGTTGTTCATGTTTGATCTTGTTCAAACCCTGAAAGATGGTCTCAAATTGCGGCTCGCCTGCCTGGTCGCACAGACAATGAAATAAAGAACTTTTGGAATTCGACAATAAAGAAAAGGCTAAAGAATTTGCCATCCACTTCCTCACCAAACGCTAGTGATTCATCAACATCGGAGCCTAGTAAAGCTGCCATGGCTGGGTTCATGTCAATGCAAGAACAAGGCATTTTGCCTATGTACATGGATTTATCATCAACTTCGTCGAATTCTTCTTTGCAATCCATGGTCCTGAATCACACTGGAAACTCTTTACCGATGCTCGAACAAGGCTTAAACGTGTATGGGGCTACCGGATACTTCAATCAGGCCTCATGTGTGACACAGGTTGGGGTAAATGGTGACAGTTTCTATGCTGAAAATGAGATATTTGGCAGTGTTGACAATGGGGTGGAAAGGGAGCTCTATGTCCCTCCATTAGAAAGCATTGGAGAAAACCTTAAAACTGAAAATACATTTGATAGGAACATCAATGACCCTTTCACTCTCATAAATAGTAGTAGTGGTAACAACAACAATAACAGATCAGAAAACATAGCCAGCGTAGCCGTTGGGAATTTTTGGTTAGGAGAAGAGCTAAAAGTTGGAGAATGGGACTTGGAGGATTTGATGAAAGATGTTTCTTCCTTTCCTTTTCTTGATTTCCAAAGCTGAATAATTAAACCCTCCAATTTTTATCTTCTATTCCCTTTCCAAACCTTAACCTTTCTTTCTTTGATCATGAAAACTACAAATTTCCTAGAGTCACATAATACTTACAAAAATCAGAAAAAAAAACCTATGTTTTTAGTTGCCAAATATTCTCCCCTCGACGCTCATATTTAGTTTTTTTTTTTTTTTTTTTTTTGGGGGGGGGGGGGGGGCGTGGGGTTACGTTGAGTTTGGTCTCTCATCAAAACATTTGTATAAGTTTGTAGAATAGCTGAGTTTGGAATAAAGGTGGCATCTAGGGGACCAATGAAATCTTTGCAAGTATGTTTCTTATGAAGCGGCAAAAGGGTCCTTTAATTGACTGATGAAGAAACATGTGAGTACATAAGAAGAAATAATTAATTATACTGCTTTGTGAAAAAAATATATATGTGAATAGCCATGTAAACAGTGTTAGAAAGGATCATCTCAAGGAATATAGTTAGCACATTTAAGTGTTAGTTGAGATTGAGATTGATGTACTAAGCAATGTCAAATCGAGAGATCAGAAACAATAATGATAGATTGTATTACTATTATTACATTTTGATAAAATTATAACAAAATCTTGATCTCGATATCTCTTTCTTATGACATTTATTACTTTCTTGCTTGGAAAGGAAGCATAATTATAATACACGCAACTTATTGAAACTAATGTTTGCATAGTATCATGCATTAACCTTCCTTGAATTAATTGAGATTTTAATCACTTAAATACTTAATTAAGTTAATGGTTGAGATATCAATTTGAGCAAATAAATAAATCCCGACCCCATCGAAGAGTATTTAATCATTTTTTTTTATAAATGAGATTATAATCTAAGGATTAGGTTAAAATTACAGCTATTAAAAATTAAATCTCAAATTTGTTAAATTTATTTTTTAAAGATGCTTGCATGACTCAGTTAAACTAAATTGTAAATTATGTATTTAGTCGACTTTGGTTTTAATTGCCAATTAATGTGTTTGTTAGTTATAAGCCTTAATGGTTGGCCTTCTAGATAGCTAGAAGAGTAATTATAAAGTTGGTGACCTTTTTCATTGGGATGACAATATCATTGTAAAGATATAAATATTTCAACTTTGGTGCAATGAAGTAAGTAGTAAGCAAGCTCTAATTAGTTAGACAGACAATGACTTAAAATTAATAAATTTCAATCGAAGGCAGTGCTTTTTTTTTTTTTTTTCTAAATGATTTTCCTCTAGATTTTTAACATTCTCATAACTAAGTTGTGAGTTGGAGAAGTGGTAATGGGCAACGGATGGTTGTTTTTCTCTTTAGGATGATGATGACTGCGTCTATTTTTCATGTAATTGAGGTCAGATTATTGGACTTTAATTATGGAAAGAGATGGCCAAGCTAGAGCACATCAAATTTTCATGGTTTTGCCTTTTGGCTTAGCATATGCTCAATAATTGGTTCACCTTTCTTGCCGACAATTGCTGCTGCGCAGGGGCAAAGAGACTCGCTTAACTTTTTTAACACCAACTTCCTTTTTTTTTAAAAAAATAATGAAATGTTCATGCATTATTCAAATACTGAATACAATTTTCATGTAAAGTCCTAGCTATAGCAACAGGAAACTCTTCTACTCACAACTCATCATTTTCTAGTAGTATATTGTAGACACCTCATATTATCTAGAAATTTTTTTAAAATCAAAATGGGCTTCGATTGTTGTTATAACATATAAATCTAAAAATCTATAACTAGACACAACTTAAGGAGTCGTCATAAATATTTTATTAAGGTGTGATTGACTACTTAAATATATCTATCATCTTAAGAATGTCTTA
Source organism: Durio zibethinus (assembly GCF_047325235.1). Lineage (NCBI taxonomy): Eukaryota > Viridiplantae > Streptophyta > Magnoliopsida > Malvales > Malvaceae > Durio > Durio zibethinus. Next base: position 6,250,434 of record NC_143174.1, on the reverse strand, counting down.
AGCTTAACTAAGGATCCATAAAAGAATAGTTTCTAGTCTATTAATCAGAATATGGTTCGGGAGTTTGGTTACATGTAGGGAAAGTTATAGCATCCCACATACCCATCCAATGGATAATACCATTTTATTTTAAATTATCCTAAGGTTTATAGTTCTAATGGCCTTGATTTTGATATTTAAATATTGAAAATAATTCTTAAGATTTCTCCATCAATCTAATAAAATTCTTAAAAATACTTTCTCACCTCAAAAGTATTTAAGAATTTCATTTGTTTTCTTGAAAAGGCTTTGTTGTCGGAAAGCTTAATCAATTTTTTTATTTTTTATTGTAAATATATATAATTTTTTCACCATTTTAGCTTATATTAGAAATATTTTCTTATCTAGAAATATCTTAAATAATCATCCATGTGCGATTATTAAGAATTTCATCATCAAAATTTTATTTTTATTTCTAAAATTTTCACCATTTAGGTCTATTTAGATAAATTTCTTGCAAGTTTCATTTTCTAAACTTTCCATCATTTTGGTTAAATTTAAAATCCAAACTCTTGTTAGTTTCTTAATCTTAGGGAAGAAAATAATATGACAATTATTTTTTAAAGTCTTATTTAAATTCTTCCACCATTTGGGTTGAACTAAAAAAAAAACTTTTTCACTTAGAAATCTTATGAAAATTTAATGATTTGCGATTTTTCTTAAGATTTCATCATTGGATAATTGTCAAATATTTTCACCCAAATTTTTAATTTTTTTAATTTAGAAAAGAATGCAATTACTTTTATTAAAATTTCATCCAAATTATTCCATCATTTGGGTTAAATTTAAAGAAAATTCCTCACTTAGAGATCTTTTAAAAAATTTACCATTTGAAATTTTTAATAATCTCATCTTTGGAATAATTGTTAATTTATTCCCAAAATTTATAAAATTTTTATTATTTTATTTTTTAAAAAAATTGAAAATAAATATTAATGTTATTGAAATTTTAATCTAAATTTTTCTCCCATTTGGGTTAAATTTAGAAAAATTTCTCACTTAGGAATTTTATGAAAATTAACCATTTGTAATTTCTAGAAAATTCCATCATTGAATAATTATTTATTTATTTATTCTCAAAATTTTATTAAAATTTTAATTTTATATTTTTCTAATTATTTTCTCTAATTTTTCTACAATTTAAGCATGCATAATATTTTAAAAATAAAAACAATAACATAAAAAAATAAAACAAAAATAAAAAAACTAAACAAAATACAAGCGACTCAGTTGGGTTGGAGCTAAAACGTGATTGCAGGGTGACAAACAATTGAAGCGGCTAACTCCTTGGCTCGACTAGGGTTGAGCCAAAGACTGGAACATGAGTCAAAGGTGGGTCAAGCGCTTGGGTTGGAACTCTAACTAGTAATGCACAGATCTTGCCAACATAAAGCTCCTAAAATTGACGTCGTTTCCTGATACTATATAAGCCCAAATTTACATTTTTCTTTCAAATCTTCACCAACATTTTCTCTCTCTTCCTCTTTTCCTCTTATTTTCTCTCTAGAAATTAATGAACGCTAGCCGTTGTATTTTGAAATTCCTCACCGGAATCTGAAAACCTTGTCAGAATTTTACAAGAAAATATGAATCTCATGCTGGAATCTAGAAACTTTCTAAATTTTTCCATAAATAAAAAATTAGCCTAAAAAACCACCAATTGAATCCCCAAAGCTTCCGAAATTCTTAAAAAAAATAAAGCTTTTCTAAAAAAACCTTTGGTAGAGTTTTTCTAAAAAATCTAAATTTCACTGCTTTCTTTATTTTTGGCATTTAATTCCTCTGTGTGTTTTCTTTACTAATTTTTATGTTTATTTTTCTCTAGTCATTTTCTTTGTTGTTTGGCTAATTTGTTGTGTGTATTAATAGGGCAGAGTTAAAAGAATTTTTGATTAATTATGACTCAACAATTTGGGTTAAAACAGAATTTATCTTTTACAAGTTAAAAATATTCTAATTCTAATAACACTTATCTAAACCTATTCTTTAGATATTGAATCATGGCAAAACACATTTTTTTAGCCTTTTTTTTTTCTTGTTTAAGAGATAATAAAATAATAATAATATGATAATAACAAAATAAACATAAAATAATAAATAAATAATAAGATAATAATAAAATAGCCCTAAAATAATAAACAAGGATAATTACTTGAAAAAACAAACAAATAAGATAAATAAAAATATCAACAACAATAACAACAACAACAATAATAATAATAATAATAATTGGGCCTTGCTTGTTTCAAGTTTGATCAAATTTAGCCTAATCGGTTTGGGTCCAATCATTTTAGGCCTAATTATTTTAGGCCCAGACCAAATAGAGTGTTTACAGTTGTCATTTTTTACGCACTTTCTATGAAATAAGAATAGGGCAAAGACGTAGACAACCCACATATCTAGATAATCAACTCGATTTTTTTTAAAAACTCTTTCAAAATGGATACTATACTCAAACTTTTTAAATAACATAAAATTCTTTTAAACATAGGCTTAACGCTTTGAAAAAAAATAAAAACTCCTCTTAATAGAGGCTCAACAACTTTTAAAAAATAAGTAAGACTCCTCTAAACAGAAGCTTAATGACTTTTGAAAAATAAATAAGGCTCCTTTAAATAGAGGCTCAACAACTTTTAAAAAATAAAGTTTTTTAACAATTATGCCCAAAGGTTTTATAGATGTGTCTAAAGAAATTTTAACAAATTATGCCCGGAGGTCTTACAAATCATTTCTAAAATAGAAAAATGATGCTTTGAACAAAGGCTTCACAACTTTTTAAAAAAAAAATTGAAAAATCTTTCTTGACCATGACTGATTTTCTTGAAATATCCTTTTTTAAGGATTAAAATCTTACCTCAAAGGTTTCTTTTCAAATAAGAATTGGAAATTCTTTCACTAGAAAGTCTTCATATTTATCTTCTTCGTGTGGAATCTTGCAATATCCCTGTTTCCTATATTCATGTACTAGACATTCTTAAAAATAATGCATACTACGCAAATGTCAATTAACATCTTTTCAATTGTTGTACACAGGTTCTCAAGCCTCTTTCCTTTGAATCTTAAACTCTTCAATCTTCAAGCACTAAGACCAAATCGATTTGATTCTTAATATCTTTCTCATTCAATGTTAACTCCCATATTCTCTTTTTAAATAAATCTTTTTTCTCCAAATTCAATGTTCTTACCAAGAACTGAACACTTCATATTTGCCTTTAACACTTTTAACCTTTCCAAGGTAATGTAGAAATCTTTCATGCTATTATTCATTTATCAATTATTATTTCAATTTCAAAAAGTAAAAATGCAATCACCATTTCTTCCATTGCAAGGTATTAAAAGGAAAAGTCAAGGGATGATTGGGAATAAATAGGAAATAGTTATAAAAAAAGAGACACAAAGAATGAAATGAAATATCTCTTATTTAAAAAGAATAGTAAAACAACTTTTGCCATTAACAAAGAAGAGTGGTTACAAAAATGGGTATGGGGTAACAACACCCAAATTAAACAATCAAATAATCATAATAACATATCTCGAAGGCTTTTTAAAAACTCAACCACTTAATGCACCTAACAATTTAGAGCTCCCCAGAACATGCTAGCCTTTACGTTAATGAATTCTTAAGTTCGATATTGTATCCTCCTTATTTAAGTAGCCTTTTTAGGTTTTCGACTTAGATAAACCCTTTTTGACTCAAACTACCCTTTTAGAGTTTTTAATTTAAGTCCTTCTTTTTCATTCATTCATTTTTTTTCTTTATCTCTTTTTTTTTTATTTTTTTTAAGCATAGTATTTCTTTACAATATCAGAATTTATAGGATTATGCAAATCATCCCAATCCATCTCCACTAATACTAATGCTCTGCTAAAAAAAAACTCTTTTCACAACATATGGCCCTTTCCAATTCGAAGTCTATTTTCGTCTATTATCATGCTAGCTTTAGAGAATTCTTTTTAAAATCAACTCTTATTCATGAAAACAATAAGGCCAGACCTTTTTATCATGAGCCCTCATCATCTTTCTCAAATATAGCTGACCATGACACATTGATGTCAATCTTTTTTCTTCAGTGAAATTCAACTGCTTGTACCGCTATCGAATCCATTTGCCTTTTTCAGTCCAACTTCTTTTAAAACTCTCAAGGATGGGATTTTCACTTTCATCAGTAATACAACTTCCATCCTATAAACCAAGAAAAATGGTGTTGCTTCAATAGAGATATGCACTGATGTTCGATAAGCATGAAGGGTAAATGGTAACTTTTCATGCTAGTTCTTATAGGACTTGGTCATCTTCTTAAATTTTTTTTTATATTCTTGTTTGCCACCTCAGTTGCCCCATTCATTTTCAGATGGTATGGTGTCGAATAATGATGTTTAATTTTATACTAAGTGTATACTTTTTGCATCATCTTACTATTCAGGTTCTTGACATTATTTGAAATAATTCTTTTTAAAAGTTTATATCTACAAATGATTTCTTTTTTTATGAACTTACAGATCACATATCGTGACACACTTCCAAATGAAGTTGCTTTCACCCATTTCGTGAAATAATCTATCATTACAAAAATGAACCTATGCCTATTAGAAGCTTTTAGGGTAATAGGACCAATGACGTCCATGTCCCATATAGAGAATAGCCACGGTGGTGTCAAAATATGTAAAGCAGTTAATGGAACATGAATCTTATTAGCATAGATTTGGCACTTATGATATTTTCGAGCATAGTCAATGCTGTCATTCTTCATTGTCAACCAATAATAACCAATTTTCATGATATGTCTTGCCATTATATGTCTATTCACATATGTTCCACATATCATATCAAGTACTTCCTTAATAATCTTTTTCGCCTCGACCCCATTTACACACCTCAATAATATTTGATCACGGTTATTTTTATATAGGACATCACCATTCAATAAGAAACTTATAGCTAATTTTTGGATGACTCTTTTATCATTCTCAGTTGCTTAGTTCGGATATTGCTTATTCTTCATGTACTACATGATATCATAATAGCATGACTTTTCATCTTCTTCTTTCTCTATATTAGAATAATGAGCTGGTGCATCCTTAACATCTAGTTTAATAGGCTGAGTAATAATATTATCATTAATTTGGATCATTGCTACAGAGTAACCAATGCATCAGTAATTAAATTCTTTTCGTAAGGTAAATGCTCAAACTAAATACTTCTAATTACTTGATCAACTCTAGGATATACTTAAAATATGGGATGAGTTTTAAATTTTTCATTTTTCAATCTTTCTTAAACTGATATATAACTAAAGTTGAATCTTCAAACACTTTCAATACTCTAATCTTTCTATTTATAGCAACTTGTAAACTCATGACACAAGCCTCATATTCAATGATGTTATTTGTGTAATCGAAACTCAATCTCGTAGTTATAAGATAATAGCATTTGTTCAATGGCATCAAAATTACTTTAATTCCATGTCCTAAGGCATTGACAACTTCTTTAAAGTACATTATCCAAGACTTCTCATTATGTTTTTTTTTTAATTGGAAAACAACCATTAAATCTTCATTACGAAACACTAACCTCATTTGCTCATAATCTTCAATGACATGATCTACGAGAAAATTAACTATAGCATTTTCTTTGATTGTCTTTTGGCTTACATATACGATGTCATATTTTGAAAGCATTACTTGCCATCTAGCAATTTTTTTAAACAATGAAGGCTTCTAAACGATATATTTGATTGGATTCAATTTTACTATAAGCAAGGTAGTATGATAAAGTAGGTATTACCTGAGTCTTTTGGTAGTCTAAGCTAATGCACAACATATTTTTTCTAAAGAGAAATACTTGGACTTGTATTCTGTGAACTTTTTACTTAAATAGCATGTCATAACATATAGATCCGTAAATCTATAGCTAGACTTAACAAAATGGATGGAGTCACTACCAATCTTTTTTAACTAGGTATGATTAGTCACCTAAGGAATCTATCCCTTTGAGGAACTCTTAAGCTTGACTAAAGGTCTCTAAAAGAATATGTTCGGGTTTACCAACCAAAATAGAGTTTGAAAGTTTGGTTACAGGTGGGAAATGTTATAGCACCCCCTACATGCCCATCTAAAGATGGTACCATATTATTTTAAATTCATCCTAGGGTCTTGGTTCTAATGGTTTCAAATTTTATGTTCAAATATTGAAAATAATTCTTAAGACTCTCATCAATCTGGTATAACTCTTAAAAAATATTTTTTCACTTCAAGAGTATTCAAGAATCTTATTTGTTTTCTTAAAGAGGCTACGTCATCGAAAAAAGATTTAATTATTTTTTATTTTTTATTTTTTATTAAAAATATCTAATTATTCCACCATTTGGGCTAAATTAGAAATATTTTCTCTTTTGAATTTTTAAATTCCCCACTATTTGAGTCTCTTTCTCTTTTTTTTTAGAAAGAAAATAATATGACAATTATTTTTCTTGAAATTTCATTTAAATTCTTCCACTATTTGAAAAAAATTTTTTAAAAATTTCTCACCTAGAGATTTCTTAGAAAATTTACCATTTAAAATTTCTAAGAATCTCATCATTGGATAATTGTCACATATTTTCAACCAAAATTTTTTTTTATTTTTTATTTTTTTGGTTGAAAATAAATATTAATTATTGTTATTGAAACTTTATCTAAATTATTTCACCATTTGGGACAAATTTAGATAAAATTCTCACCTAAAAATTTTATAGAAATTTACCATTTGAAATTTTTAAAAATTCTATCATTGGATAATTAATACTTATTCTCAAAAAATATTTTATATTTTATTTTATATTTTTTTTTCTAAATTTAATCATGCAAAAATACTAAAAGAAAAAAACTCATAAAAAATAAAAAAAACACAAAAAAAAAAATGAAATGGCTCGACTGGAGCAGCTCGACGTGGCTTGGCTTTAGACATAGAAAGCAGCTCAATGACTCAACTCAGAGGCAAAGACTGAAAAAAGTCGTTGAAATCTAGGAATTTTCTAGTTTTTTCCAAAAAAAAAATCCTTTTTTTTAAAACCTCAAAAAATTTTTGAAAATTTTTTTTAACTGCTGTAGACACCTTAATTAGTTCAGGCCCAAGCCCATTGGGCCTAGTCCAATAAGGTTTGTGCCTAAGGCCAACAGGCCCAACTCAATAGGGCCTAGGTTATCAGGCCCAATTGGCCATTCTTCTATTTATTTTATTATTAGTTTTTTGTTTTATTAGGCTGATTATTAATTTTGTTTTTTTCGTATTTTTATTTTATTAGATTTATTATTAGTTTTTTAGGTGATAAAAAAAAAGAAAAGAAAGGGGCTGCCGTGAATTATGGCTTGTTAGATTGAAGATGGATTCAATTTCATGCCTTATAGAAATCCTATCTAAAGAAGGAATCAGGGTCAATAAAAACCTCTTCTGATCGAACTCTATAAATATCTGTAGATCATACACAGAAAAAATAAAAAATAAAACACAAAAAATAAGGAAAACAAAAAGCAGAAGTGGGCAAAAAGTGTTTAGAAGGGCTACGGGAATCCTAGGATTGTTAGTATTACTTTTTTAATTTTTGGCATTTTTTTCTAGAAATGTTTTAGAAAATTTCCAGATTTCGATGAAATTTTTTGACATCGATTAATTTTTTGGTGAATTTTTAGGCGCCAGTTAAATTTTTTGGTGAACTTTTGGTGAACCAACCCAGATTCTGATGACTTTTTTCAGAATCCGATGTAGATTCAATCGGAGTTCATCAGTTTCTAGAGAGAAAGGTGAGAAAAAAAAAGGAAATAAAAGAGAGAGAGAAGGGAAGAGGAGATTTGAGGCAAAAAAAAAGATTTGAACTTTTATACCAGCTTCAAAACGGTGTCGTTTTGACATTTTAATTCAACCTATGATTCATCCGTTTTACCGCTGGACAACCCGACCAAAGTGCTCGACCCGCTTTAACCCTCATCCTTACCTTCGGCTCCAGTTAAGCCAAGCCGTAAACTGAGCAGTCGAGCCGTGCTTTCCAATCGCTTCCTGTATCTACAGCTGAGCCGATCCAGCCTATAGTTGAGCCATTTTTTATTTTTCTTTGGTATTTTTTTATCTATTTTATTTAGTATTTTTCTTAGTAGTTTTATTCTTCTTAGTATTTTTTTTCATGATTAAATTTTAAAAAAAATAAAAATAAAAATAAAAATAAATTTTGGGAATAAATATTAATTATCCAATGATGGAATTTATAGAAATTTCAAATGGTAAATTTCTATAAAATTCTTAGGTGAGAAATTTTATCTAAATTTGTCCCAAATGGCAGAATAATTTAGATAAAGTTTCAATAACAATAATTAATGTTTATTTTCAAACAAACAAAAAAAAACATAAAAAACAAAAAAATATAAAAATTTTGGAATTAAATACAAATTACCCAAGGATGAGATTTTTAGAAATTTCAAATGGTAAGTTCCTAAAAAATCTTTAGGTGAGAAATTTCCTCTAAATTTGGCCCAAATGGTGGAATAATTTAGATGAAATTTTAATACAAGTAATTGTATTCTTTTCCAAATAAAATTTTGGTTGAAAATATTTGATAATTATCCAAAGATGAGATTCTTAGAAATTTCAAATAGTAAATTCCTAAGAAATCTCTAGGTGAGAAATTTTCTCTAAATTTGGCCCAAATGGTGGAATAATTTAGATGAAATTTCAATAAAAATAATTGTCATATTTTTTTTCCAAGAAAAAAAATTTCTAAATAGGTCCAAATGGTGAAAATTTTAGAAATTCAAAAAAAGAGAAAATATTTTTAATTTGACCTAAATGGTGGAATAATTAGATATATTTTCAACAAAAAAAATAATTAAACTTTTTCCAACGACGAAGCCTCTTCAAGATATCAAATGAGATTCTTGAATACTCTTGAGGTGAGAAAGTATTTTTTAAAAGTTCTACTAGATTGATGGATAATCTTAAAAATTATTTCCAATATTTAATATAAAAATTTGAAACCATTAGATTGAAGATCTTAGGATAACTTTGAAATAATATGATACCATCTTTCAGATAGGCATATGGGGGTGCTATAACATTTCTTATATGTAACTGAACTCCTGAATCCTGTTTTGGTTAGTAGACTCGAACCTATTCTTTTAGAGATCCTTAGTCAAGTTTAGAAGTTCTTTTAAAGGAATAGATTCCATAGGTGGCCAATCACACATAGTAAAAAAGATTGGTTGCAACTCCATTCATTTGTTAAGTTTAGGTATATATTTACGGATCTATATGTTATGATAACTGCTTTCTCTGATTTCTACCTCTCTCCCTAATTTTTTTTATGTGTTTGTGTGATCTGTGTGGGCATGTATTTATAGGGTTCTGAATCTGAAAACTTTAATCTAGAAAGGAATCCCAATTTCCTTTGAATTCCAAACTTAAACCCAACTCCAACTTTACAAACCAATTCCAATAATTTCACACAAACTCAACTACCTTTTTTCCATTTTTATTTTATTTATTTTAGTTTTTTATTAGCAAAAATCAAAAGTAGACCTTTGGACAGATTATGGTATCTACATAGCAGACAGCTCTCTCTTTTCTATTAGACTCATCTTGCTGCCCTAGCATACATCCCATTAACTTTTCACACATTGTTAAATATAAAATCAAAGGTCTCACCTGAAAGATTTGACAAGTACTACTTCACTTTATCAAAAGTCTCTTGGCATTTTTCGTTCCATTCACAAGGGTTGTTCTTGTGAAAAAGCTTAAAAATAGGATCACATTGGTAGATAAGCTAAAAAGAAGAACTAAAAAATGTAGTTCAATATATCTAGAAAAATTTAAACTTCTGTCGATGTGCTTGAAGGTGAAAAATATTGAATGGCTCATATTTTATCTTAATCAACTTCAATCCCTCTTTACTGACCACAAAGCCTAGCAACTTTTCTAATTTAACCCCAAATATACACTTGGCTGGGTTCGACTTAAGTTAAAACTTTTTCAGCCTCTTAAACAACTTTTTGAGGTTGGTGACATGATTTTCTCCTTCATGAGATTTCATGATCATATTTCTATGTATACCTTAATCTCTTTGTGCATCATATCATGAAAGAGCATCACCATAGCTTTTTGATAAGTTACCTAAGCATTTTTTAAATCAAAAGGCATAATTTTATAGCAAAATGTACCTTACATGGTCACCAAAATGGTTTTTTTCATGTCATTTTCAATCATTTTTATTTGATTATACCTTAAGAACCCATCCATTAAGGAAAACATAGAATACCTAGTTGTATTATCCACCAGTGTGTCAATATGAGGCAAAAAAAATTATTCTTTGGGTTAGCCTTATTCAAGTCATGATAATCCACACACATTCGCACCTTTTCATTTTTTTTTGGGACAGGTACTATGTTGGCTACCCATTTTGAATACTTGGCCACTTGAAAGAAACCTGTGTCAAAATGCTTCTTCATATTTTCCTTAAGCTTTAACAACATCTCAAGCTTTATTCGCCTTAATTTTGTTAGACTGGTTTACATTCTAGCTTCAAAGGAAGTTTATGTTATACTATTTTCATACTATGCCTAGGCATATCCTGAGAAAACCAAGCAAATACATTTATAAATTCTCTGAGTAAATCTTTCAATCTTTACCTTTCTATCGATGAAAGTGATGTACTGATCTTAACCTCTTTCTTATTCTCTGCATTGTCTAACTTCACCAATTCAATTATCTTTTAATGATGCTCAAATGGTTTATTTTCTTGCTTAATTAATCTTATTAAGTCTGAAGGTAATACATATTCTTCATAATCATATTTGTTTTCAAGTTATCAATATTAATCAAAATTTTAGAATTAACCCCTTGATCGTTATCATGATTATCCTCATGTTCATTTAACGTTCTAAAATTGAATAAAATTAGAAATATCAACAAGATGTGTGGTGTAATGAAAATGAAAAATGAGAGCAATAGAAGAAATGAATGAAAATGCATCTTTTTTTATCTTTATTGAAATAATCATAGATTAATGGCCCCTACATAAAAGATCATCCTAATGCTTTTGGGCATAAGTTATTAGAATGCACAATTACATTGAAAAAGTCTCAAGGATAGCAAGCATTTCAATGGATCTCCAATTGTTTAGCTCGTAACTTGGCAGACAAAAATGGACCTACATTTCTTATTCATTTCCCTTTGCATGATGGATAACTCAGCAAATGCTTTCTCCATGCTTAGTTTTAGCTCATTTTTAAAATCATTATTTGACTCAAGATACATGAAACCTCTGGGCCTAAAGGTGTTATATAAGTATGGGATAACCATTGTCATAGTCTTCGGTTCATACCCTTTGAGCCTCGCCATCATTCTTTCTTTCTTATTTACTTGTCTTCTCCTCATCTCCTAGCTTTTTGCCTCATAGCCCAAGCTTAACCTCTCATTATTGTTAACCATCATCAGAGGCTCCATTATTTCTTATAAATTTTTACCCAACCTCACTCTAGGATACTAACATTTGTTAATGATATGATTCACCACTATACTTGTGGAACAAAGTTAGTTTATCTTAGGTCATTCACTAACAAAATTGACAAGCTTAAAAAATTGATAAGAACATTTCAATGCTTCTTTAGCAGCCTTCTCATATGGGGCATTCAATGGCTGAGTCATAAGCATATCTTTCTCTCTAAACACTACCACCAATTGACCTTCTATATTGAATATGATCTTTTGGTGTAAGGTCAAGAGAACAACACCTACCATGTAAATCTATAACTTTTCAAACAAATAGTTATAAGATGAAGATATATCAATCACTTAAAATTTAACATTAAATGTGCATGGCCTAATCTGTAAAGGCATCTCAATATCTCTCAAAACTTCATGCCTGGTCTTATTAAAAGCTTGAACGACCATATGGCTATTCTTCATATATGAGTAATCAATAGATAGCCTTGCCAAGGTTGACATAGGTATGACATTAGTGGCAAGCCATTGTTGATGAAGACCTTGGCTATAATATAGCTCTTGACTTGACAGTGATATACGGAGCCTTAGTAATTATCTTTCCTTTTAGAAGAATCTCATCATCGCTAAATGTTATATAATGTAGTATTACTAGATTTCAACTAAGTGATTCACATATTTAATAGAAACATTATATGCCATATATGATTAGTTTAACACCTTCAGCAATGCATTCTAGTGTGATTCATAATTCAACAATAGCGATAGCAATGAAATTTATGCTAACATCTTATTTAATTGTTCAACAATAGAGTTTTCACTATGCTTCACTAGTTTCAAAAATTGGTAAGTCTTTTTCTTTGATACAAGCTTCTGACATTCTTTTCTAGGTACCATTTTTGGTTTATTCTATTCTTTTTCATAAAACTCAATTTGGTAAAAATTCAAAAGCTTTTGTACCTCTTAACAGAATTGCTCATAAGTTTCAACAGAGTAGCCAGTTGCCCTACTATGATATTTGCACTTTTTGTTTGGTAGACAACTTCCATGATAAATACGTGGATCCATCGACTGTATTATGTTAGTTTCATATAAAGCGTTGAATAGTTGAATAAGAGAAGTCTTTATCTCTTCCATTTTCTTTTTTATATGACACACATGGTCCTTATTCAGAACATTTACATTATGGATGGGCAATGGATTGCCACTAACATGTGACGTCGTTATCCCCCTTGTATTAAAATTTATCATTCTATTTTTGATCAATCATTGCATTTTATATTTTAGGGTAGTACAATTCTTAGTGAAATGACCAACAATTCCATAGTGATAGTTATAATGAGATATAAGATCATATACCATTTGGGATAAGAGGCTTGAGTGGCTCGAGATAATTAGAGACAATTAAGTGGTTATTATAGAGTTTTCGATATAACTCCATACAAATAATATGGATTAGGTCAAATACGAGATTTACTCAGTTATTTGTTAGCTCTTATGAACCACTTATTGGATTAGTAGGATAAATTTGAGGTCTTGCAAGAGGTTGGGTGTTAGGATTATACATGAGAGTTTATGGTCTAAAAGTGATTTGATATGTTGGTGGGTAAGATGGTTATGGGGTCAACTAGTATGGGTAATGTAAGGTATGGTTCACAGTAGGGTAGTATATGGAGTAGGCTTGTGGTGAATAGGGTTACAACCCATGAACTATTGTCTTTTAAAGCTCACAGCTTGAGCTTTAGTCTTTTTTTTCTTTTGGGGCTTTTTTGGTGGAAACTTCTCATCTTTCCAACTTGCTATTTTTAATGACATTCTCAATGATTTCACCTAAAATCACTATGTCAGTGAAATTTTTTATTGTATTCCTTATCATATTTTCATAATAAAAAAATTTTAAAATGCTCACAAATAATATTATCTCTTTCTCAATCAAAAATGGTTGAACTTAAGTAGTTGTGTCCTTCTACCTCTAAGCATACTCTTTAAATAATTCAGTTACCTTCTTCTTTATACTCTGTAAAAAAAGGTGATCAAGAGCTAGATCTATTATATCTAGTACTGACTGATGAAGTCATAGACCATCTCACTCTATGATTGAATATGATCCTATCCAACTGAACATACCATCTAGTAGCAAAACAATAAAGCTATCTTAAAATACGTGTATTAATAGCTTTTCATTATTAGTATAGGTAACAATTTTTTGACAATACATGATAATGTAGGTCATTGGACATTTTGTACCATCATATTTTTTAAACTCTAGTACTTGAACTTCAAAGGAATAACATCATTTGGGACTAAATAGAGTACAACAGCATCCATGGAACCATAAAAACCAATTCCATCCACTGCTTGCAACCTTTCTTCAAGCATATTTATCTTCTTATCAGCTATTGAGTCATCCAACGACTCGATCACTTTTGTTTTTAATTTTTTTTCCTAAAAATTATCCATGTTGGGAACTTGGACTAACTTTATTACCTTTTCAGTAAATACAGAATTTACATAACTCTAGTAATGCCCTAGATTTGAAGCTGATGTGAATCTAAGGTATGTATACCCTATAGGGTATGTGAACTACTATAGTGGTGCATCTTGTGTGGACTGGGCTTGATACGACTCATAACCAGAAAAGTATAGAGGGTCAACCATATCTTGTGATGAATGGTTCTACTAGCTAATATTGTTATTATACTCTTTCCCTTATTCAATTTATTCAGGGCTTCCAAAATCTTACTCAACTCTCCTTCAAGCTTTTCTTAGGCTCACTTTATCTTTTCAAGATGATTGAAAATTTCTTTTTTCATTTGTATAGCTTGAGCTCTTGTATTGTATTAGTAAGTTGATTGTGTAGGGTTCTTGGTTGGTGGAGCTATTTTTGAACTTTAAATACCATAATTGTACTATTATTAGAAATGATATGCTTTATGTTTGGTATTTTAATATATGAATGGAATGTACTAATAACATTTGCCACATAACCTTTACTGATAAAAGAAATCTCAATTTGAAACTCTATTAAATAAAATTTCAAAACTAAATCCTAACAAAGCCAAAACAATATTCTAAAGTCCTAAACATCAATTGTAATATTTCTTACATTATTCTAATGCCTCTTTATGAACTTCTTAGCTTGTCGGTAATGATCTTGTGAGTCATCTAAGAAGTCAAGCAATTGTTGCCCATGAACTCCTACTGGTTGCACCACTGCCTTCAATTCTTCCATTTTTTCCTTCATTTTTGATATTTTGTTTGCAACCATGCATAGTTGATTGAACAAGTGCCTCAAATGTTTTTGTTTTTTTTTTGTACACATACCTTTTCATTGATTACTTTGTTCAGCATGTTTCTTACATTCATTAGTCAAAACTTTTACCTATGTTATGCGTTGATCCGCTATCCCTTGTAGCATCTGGTTATGTATGTGGGCTCTAACTGTGGCTTTTTGTCCTTCTTCTACCTTTGCTTTCAATAATTCATTCTTTTTTAAGAGTTAGACAAGCTTTAATATGACTAATGGTGCATCTTATCTAGATCATTAAATAAGGCCTTTTATTGGTCTTTTTGTTCATTGAAGTTTTGGACTTTCTGCTCTTGCAACTTTAACTTTCTCTCATTTTTTCCTTTAATCGTTTATTTTCTTATTCAAGTTCATCTCTCTTAGTTTGGAGTTTCCTTTTGGAATTGGAGAATGGTCAACTTTTCATTCTTGATGAAGCACAATGTCCTTGCTTCTTCTTGCTTACCACACAAAATATTCCACAATAACATCATATGTAAGCCTCCCTTAGTTAACTTTAATGGTTTGTTTCCATGCTTTTTTTTTTATTATTTCAATCCATCCGTAAGCTTCTTTTTCGGTGAAAGAAAATTTACACTGATTAAGTCCATATATTTCTAGGATAAATTGCTCACATTTAGACTATTTCCTTACCAAAATTGGGGCATAAGTAACAGCACCCCATAAGCCCAACAAAAAAACCCAAGGTTGATTCCCATAGCTATACAACACTAGATCATGATGCATCTAAGGTGCATTATAAATTATCTTTTGGCTATCAAGCGTACAAAAATATAAAACCTAATCCTCTTTTGATTTTGCTTTAGGCTATGTGCTATAACAAAACTCATTGATTGGAATGTTGAAACAAAAGTATGGTTTACGAAACTTGCTTTCTTCACATCCAATGTGACTTTTCATCCATATATAAAATAGTTATAGGCACCTATTAAATCGACCTTTACCATTTCTACGATAGCAATTCAATGATCAAATGGTTTCTGCCAAAATGGTTAGTGCTATATTAACTTTATGTTTTAATTGATCAATAAAATCTATAATTGCAACATAAACATATCCAATGATTTTTGAAAAGATCACCAATCTATATAGAGCTGTAGCCATTACTATTATTCTCTTATCATCACCCAAATGCTCCCGAATAAAGTCTCGTAAAAAACCTTTTGGAACACCTTTACTCTCGCCTTTTATTTTAACACATGCATCAACTTAAGGCAAACTAAGTCCAGGCATTTGCACAAGCTTATTTATTCTCAAATACCTCGTACCTTGTTCTACTCATACATCCCCAAACATTGCTTAAGTTAGCCAGGTCATTTTGTTGGAGGTCGAGATGAACTCTGTCAAGCAATAATGAAATAAAACCCTCAGACAGACAATTACCCTCTTTTCTTTGACCTTTCTTTTACTTGATTTTCAACTGGTGAGCAAATTCATAACAAACTAATGTAAACTTTGATTGCATTTAGCCTTCCATGGATGTAGGTAGGAGAACTAATTTATCAATAATTGATATATGGCAAGTATTCTCTATATGAGAATGATGCAAATGCACAATGTTAACCATGATAATGAAAATGATCAATAAAGTTAAATGACAATGCAAAGACTATTAAAAAGATGTAAATGCACAACTCAAATAGATAAAAATGGTTAGATAATAATATATGACACAAATTGTTCTTTCTTGTGTCCTAACTTCGAGTTACATCTATCAATAGATAGGAATGGCTCTATCTTTAGACTGACCTCTAGGTGTAGATATATGCAGAGCTAAGTGATTTTGACAATTAAAGGTTCCCAAATTGTTCCTTACATCATTGTCCATCACAAACTAGTAAAGCGTTTCAATCTTTACCCATCACAGGCAACCAACGAAAATGATTCAATTTGAGTGAGAGTATTTCGCTAGCCATTACAAAGATTATCATCTTATGAGAGCATAAGTACTTTACTCCCTCCTAAGAAGGATAGAGCCTAGGTATAGAGCTCATGTAATGCAAATGCATGTGATAATGTGTGTGAAGGAACATAAAATTTTTAACCCCTATAAATCAAATAAAAGACATAAAATAAAAATTGTTAGTAAACAAATAACACAATCATTACAATTTAAAACCATTAGCTCAAAGGATAGGATAAATTTAAAATGTTATGGCCTGACTCTCAATAGTCCCCAACAGAGTTGCCAAACTATCATAACATATAGATCCAAAAATTCATAGCTAGACATAATCTAAGGAGTCACCACCAATCTTCTATTAAGGTGTAACTGGCCACCTAAGTGAATCTACCCTCTTAAGAATGTCCTAAGCTATACTAAGGATCCCTAAAAGAATAAGTTCTGATCTACTGATCAGAATAGAGTTTATGAGTTTAGTTACATGCAAGGAAGGTTATAGCATCGCCACATGTCCATATAAAGGACGGTATTATTTTATTTTAAATTATCCTAAAGTTTATAGTTCTAATGGTTTTAATTTTGATATTTAAATATTTGAGATAATTTTTAGTATTTCTCCATCAATCCGTTAGAATTCTTAAAAATACTTTTTCACTTCAAGAGTATTCAAAAATTTTATTTATTTTCTTGAAGAGGCTTCAGAAAGATTAATCAATTTTTTTTTCTTTTTTATTGCCAATATATCTAATTATTAAGAATTTCATTATTAGAATTTTATTTTTTATTTTTATTTCTATTTCTAAATTTTTCACAATTTTGGTTTATTTAGAAAAATTTCCTGCAAGTTTCATTTTCTAAATTTTCACTATTTGGATTAAATTTAATATCTAAACTGTTGTTATTTTTTAATATTTGAGAAGAAAATAATATGACAATTATTTTTTAAAATCTCATTTAAATTCTTTCACAATTTTGGTTGAATTAAAAAAAAAAAAACTTCTTACCTAGAAATCTTATGAAAATTCAACTATTTATAATTTTTCTTAAGATTTCATCCTTGGATAATTGTCAAATATCTTTACCCAAATTTTTAATTTATATTTTAAATTTTAAATTTTTTTAATTTGAAAAAGAATACAATTACTTTTATTGAAATTTCATCTACATTATTCCACCATTTGGGTTAAAGTTAGAGAAAATTTCTCACCTAAAGATTTCTTAGAAAATTTATCATTTGAAATTTATAATAATCTTATCCTTGGAATAATTATTAATTTATTCCCAAATTTATTAATTTATTAATTTTTATTTTTTCTAAAAAAATTGAAAATAAATATTAATGTTATTGAAATTTTAATATAAAATTTTTATCTATTTAAGTTAAATTTATAAAAAATTTCACCTAAAAAGTTTATGGAAATTAACCATTTGTAATTTTTAAAATATTTTATCATTGGATAACTATTTATTTATTCTCAAAATTTTATTAAAATTTTAATTTTATATTTTCTAATTATTTTCCCTAATTTTCCTGCAATTTAATCATGCATAATTTTTAAAAAATAAAAATACTAACATAAAACCAAAATAAAAGTGGCTTGGCTGGGTTGGAGCTAAGGCATGGTTGCAAGGTGACAGGCGGCTAAAACGGCTAACTCCCTAGCTCAACTCGGCTTAAGCCAAGGATTGGAATGCTAGTCAAAGGCGAGTCAAGCACTCGGGTCGAACCTCCAAATGATAAATGTGTGGATCTTGTCAAAATAAAACTCCTAAAAACAACATCATTTTTTGATACTGTATATGCCCAAATTTCCTTTTTTCCTTCAAATCTTCACTAGCCCTATCTCCTCTTTCTCTTTTTCTCTTCCTCTCTCTCTAGAAATCAATGAATGCCGGTTGTCATGTTCTAGAATTCCTCACCAGAATCTAGAAACCTTGTCAAAATTTGACAAAAAATATGAATCTCATGTTGAAATCTAAAAATTTTTCAGATTTTTTCAAAAATAAAAAATTGGCCTAAAAAATCACCAATTGAATCCCCAAGCTTTTAGAATTCTCAAAACAAATCAAGCTTTTCTAAAAAAAAAACTCTGGCAAAGCTTTTCGAAAAAATCTAAACTTCACTATTTTCTCTGTTTTTGGCCTTTAATTCCTTTGTGTATTTTTCTCTGCTGATTTTTGTCTTTATTTTTCTTTACTCATTTTCTCTATTGTTTTGCTAATTTGTTGTGTGTATTTATAAGGTAGAGTCAAAAGGATTTTTGATTAATTATGAGTCAACAATTTAGGTTCAAACAAAATTTATCTTTTACAAGTTAAAACCTACTCTAATTCTAATAACACCTATCTAAACCTATCCTTTAGATATTGAATCATAGTAAAAACACATATTTTTAGCTTTTTTTTTCTTTTTTTTTTTCAAGAGATAATAATTAAATAATAATATGATAATAACAAAATAATAATAAAATCCTAAAATAATAATAAAATAATCTTAAAATAATAATAATGATGATGATGAAGATGATGATGATGATGACGATGATGATGATAATGATAATAATAATAATAATAATAATAATAATAATAATAATAATAATTGGGCGAGGCTTATTTCAGATTTGATCAAATTTGGCCTAATTGGATTGGGTCCAATCATCTGGTCCCAATCATTTCGGGCCCAAACCAAGTGTCTACAATAATAAAATGGACCTAATTATGAAGCTTTGGGTCCAATAAGATTAAAAGTCTAAAAATTTTAATTTTGGTTTTAGTTTTAGTTTTAATTTGATTTTAATTTTAATTTCGATTTTAGTGTTTTAATTAGTAAAAAAAGGAAAAAAAAAACCTAATAAAAATGAAACGAGAATTTTGTAGGGAAATCTTAGGTTCAATCTTTGAATTTAATTCTTGATTCTGAAATCATTCATGAAAAAATTAATTCATAATCAAATTAAATCAAATAAAATAACAAATTTAGGGTGAATTAATTTAGCATGAATTTCATTATAAATGACAAAAAATTTTATGATCAAGAAAGAAGTAATTAGCAGAGAAAAAAATATTTAACACAGTAGGGCAACATATTGATTTGACAATGATTCAGCCATAGTAATCAGCCACGCTCACCATCCACCTTTACCTACATTCTTCTTCAAAACCAAATTCACAGGAACCCAAATTCTACCCAGAGGCAACCTTGCAAATCTAAATCCTACATATAAAGCACATAAAAACAAAATCCATCAACCTAGAACTTCAAATAAAGCAACCACAACAAAAAAAAAGGAACACATTAAATAGTAACACCCTAAACAAAAACAGACATAGCAATTAAAAGCCAACCAATTCCCCAAACAATACAAAAACACAATAAGTAATCAGCCACAAAATTTGAACCCAAAAAGAAAAATCCAAAATCAATTCAACCCATCATCAAGAAGAAGAAAAGTTATGGAGTGAAAGATAGAAGAAATCCTTTGTCACCAATGGTGGTGGTAATCGATGGAAGGTGCAGTAGGCATAATCCAAAACTGGGTTGTTCCTCTAGTGGAGAGAAGGCAGAGAACTTTGATTGTAGAGAGAGAAATAAAGTGATGCAAAATAAAAGGAAAAATTGATAGTATGATTTTCATACCAGTGAAGAAATGGTGCCGTTTTGCACCAAGAATATATCAACCTGACTCGTTTTGGTTGTGACCCACGGCTGGTGATCTAGTTTGGATCCAATCTAACCAAAGTAATCTGCCCCAACCTATTTTGCAATTTGAAGCCCAAAGAAGTCCAGTTTTCATAGCTAGGCTTAAATTTGGGTCAAGTTTGATTACTGTTTTAGATCCTATTTCAAGCCTAGCCTAATCCATTTAGGTAATCTCTATAGTTTGTTTGTGTATTTATTTTATTACTTGTTTCTATTTAATTTCTTCAATACATATTTAAATTTATAATAATTTAATTTGATAAAATAAAAACTAAAATTTATAAGTTTAAAATATTTTTAATTAAAATTTAATCGTACCAAACAATTGAAGGATTTAAATATTGAATTAAGTCTTACCAAAATATTGAAAGGCTTAATGAATTCAAAAAAAAATATTTTTAAACATCCCACCAACATATTGGAGGATAATTCATGACAAAAAATCTTACCAACATATTGAAAGATATTTTTAAAAATAAATTATTTTGTTAAAATTAGGTTTTGAATCTTTGATGATAGAATTACTAAAAGCATTGCAAATAGCAATCTTTATGTAAATTCTTATGTGAAAAGATCTTTTCTAAATTTTACCAATATATTAAAAATTTTGGACGAGAATCTTTTGATACCAAGGTTCTAAATCTTGTTTTCACAAATAAATTTTTTTATAAGAAAATTAAATGAATCCAACAGCGGAGTCTCTTCAGAGTAGGACACTAATCTTTATGAATACTCTTGAGGTGAAAAAATTATCTTAAAATTGCTACCAAACTATTGGAGCAATTTTAAGATCAATTTTTAATAATTAAATATTTTTGGTAAAATTACAAAGAGACTTTATGACTTGGATAATTTGAAATCAAATTCGTACAATTTTTTATGTTAGCCTTGAATTGATCACAGTTTTTCAATTAACAAAACAAAAATTTACCTAACTTGAATCAAATTTTTTTAATCTCAATTTGAACATTTTTTCAGCCTTTTATCTTGCCAAAAATATTTTTGAACCAAAACAAAACACATTCAAAAAATAAAAATGAACTTTGGATAAATTGAGGTAAAAAGGATCAATCCCCTAAATAGAGGGATTGATCCCCTCACATGACGTGATCGATCCCTAGTTAAAGGGATCGATCCATTTTTCTTCCAGTACCTTATCTTGAGCAAGTTTTTCAAGAATCAATTGATCCCCCCTGTAGGGATCAATTGGTTAGGGTTTCAAAGTGACCCGATTAATCCCTCATTTAAGGGATAGATCCATTTTTTTATATAAAAACAAATTTGTTTTAAAAACTTACAAAAGGGATCGATTACCCTATAAAGGGATCGATTAGGTACCTCACTTGATCGATTAGATAGTCTTATAATACACAAAATTGGCCTTTATTTTAATTAACCCAATTGATCTCTTATATGAGAGGATCAATCCCTTGGTGCTCAGAAAGCCCAAATGACTATTCTTTTATTTGAAATTTTGCATGCTCCTAACATTTAATACAAGCAACGACTATCTTTCATTCTCAACATTTAAATGAAGATTTCCCATAACATTTTAATACAAAAAAGCCAAGAAAACTTTTTGGTTCTATCTACCATTTTCTCCAACCATTAAAAAGCATTCTAGTGTGATAAAAGTGTAAAAATTCTTATTGTATTTGTTTTTTTTCTTGATATTCTTCTCAATTTTGATTTTTACTTCAAACTAGCAAGCACCTAACTTTAAAGAGGTTCTTTGAATTTACAAAACACTTAAAAACTTGAATTGTGAGGTTGTGAGCATATGAGGGAGAATAACCCTTAAGAGATTATGTTGTTAATTGTATATAGCTTTGAAAAGCTAGGTTGTAACATTCAACATATAATGAATTGAACTCATTGACAAGTGAGACTAAGGAAGAGGATGTTAGTGCCTAAAAAAAGGGTCGAACCTCTATAAATTTTGATGTTTAATTTTATATCTCTATTCTTGCTTTTAAAATTATTAGTATACTTATATTTGTTGTGTTTATTTGCTTAGAAAAAATTGATTTATGAAATTTATGCTTATTGGATATTGAATTTTGAAAAATTTATTATCAACCAATTCACCCCCCTCTTAGTTTATTTCAAGTCTTTGAGCTAACAATTGGTATTAAAGCTAGTACCTTATTTTGTAGGTCTAACAACCTAAGAGTGATCTTGAAAATGGCTTAAAAAAGTATGGTGATTAATGTGGAGCAACCATCTTCAAGCTATAACAAATATGATAGGCAATAAAAAATGTGTCTCATAGCAAATAAAATGGTTACTACATCTCTTAGAGTTAAGGGCCATTCCATTATAAGATCTTCTCTTTTTATTAGTGACAATTACTCATATTGAAAGATTAGGATAAGATTGTTTATTCAAGCCAATGACTATAAAGTTTGGAGGGTTATTATAAATGGTCCATAAATTCCAATGAAAATGATGGATGATAAAAACATGGTCAAGCATGAAAGTGAATGGGATACCAATGATATCAAGATGGCTTAACTCAACGTCAAGGCAATGCATACAATCTTTTATACATTGGGGCCTAGTAAGTACAATAGAGTTTTTTTGTCTGAAAATGCAAAGAAAATTTGGGACAAGTTAGCCATCACTCATTAAGGTACTAATCAAGCGAAAAAGACAAAATTAACATACTTACTCATGATTATGAACTATTCAAGATGAAATTAGAAGAAACTATTAGTGAAATATTAAATCGCATCACCGACATCATTAATGGTTTCAAAGCTCTTTAGAACACTTATTAAAATATAGAGATAGTGAAAAAAATCCTAAATAGTCCATCAAAGAGTTAGAAAGCTAAGATGACAACCATTGAAGAATCTAAAGATTGTTACACACTCTTTTTAGATAAACTCAGGGGTTCTTTCCTTACCTATGAGATAAAGCTCAAAAGAAGACAAGAACCAATAAAAAAAAATATGGTATTGCTCTCAAATCAACCTTTCAAAAAGATGAAAAAAAGTTTGAGCAATATGAGGTTGATGAAGATAAAAAAATGGTCATGTTTGTAAAAAAGTTCAAGAAGTTTATGAAGATGAACAAATTCTCAAATAGAAAAAGACCACAAAGAAAAATGATCAAAAGAGAATCAAGTAAAAGAGAAAAGGACCAAATTATTTATTATGATTACAACAAACCAAGTCATATCAAATTTGATTGTCTTTTATGAAAGAAGGAAAACACAATGAAGCCAAAGAAAAAAAGCAATGATTGTAATATAGAGTGATAGTGACTTCTCCGATGATGAATTAAATGAGGAGAAAATAGCCAACCTATGTCTCATAGCTCTTGATGAGCCTAAGATAATTTGTAATCCAAATGATTTAAGTTCATACACATTTGATGAGTTGCAAAATGCTTTTGATGAATTAGTTATAGAATTTAAAAGCATGAATATGAAGTATAAAAAAATGATTTTTAAGTTGAAATTAGAGAATGGGCTCTTGACTAAAGCAAAGAATGACTTAGAAAAGAAAATTGAGCTTTTAAAATTGAATGTTGATGATTTGACTAAAAAAAATAAGAATTTGCATAACTTACTTTCTAGATTTTATATGGGACATTAAAAACTCAATGACATACTTGAAACACAAAGAGCATTGTTTGATAAAGATGGATTAGGCTATAATGGTAGGGATAAAAAGACTCATTTGAATAGTTTTCTTATTAAGCCAAATGATTCATCTAGTGCATGTACATATTATAGTAAATTAGGTCATTCTATATAATATTGTTCCTTAAAAAAAGTCACTCATAGAGGTAAACTCATTAGGAGTGTGTGGATTTCAAAAAGAGTTAGCACGTCTCAAGATGAGATTATTAAGATGAAGTGGATTTCAAAAGGTACAAGAATTATGAGTACTAATACTCAAAGACCTAAAAAAGTTTGGATACCCAAAACAAAAATTTGATTATATTCTTGTAGGTGAATGATCATTGTTACAAAGTAAATTCAAGCAAGAACAATCCATGGTATCTTGATAGTGGATGCTCAAAGCACATGACTAGAGACAAGGCTCAATTCAAGGATTTAAAAGCTAAAAGTGCAAGAGATGTTACATTTAGAGATAACTCCAAAAGCCAAATTGAAGGGATTGGCTCTATTGGTAACAATTCTTCTACTACTATTGAAAATGTTTTACATGTGAAAAGACTCAAGCATAATTTACTTAGCATTAGTCAATTGTGTGATAAAGAACTTAAAGTTGTGTTTGAATCTATGTGTTATCAAGTGATTAATATCAAGACTAACAAATTAGTTTTTATTAGACATCATCAAGAAAATGTTTATGTGGTGTATTTGAATGATCTATCTTTTAAAAATGTTTGTTTTATGGCTAAAAAAATGAAAGTTGGATTTGGCATAAAAGATTGGACATGCAAGTATGCATGTAATTTCAAAACTTTTTCAAAATGATTTGGTTGTTGGTTTACCAAAATTAAAATATGAAAATGACAAGGTTTGTAATGCATGTACTCAAGGAAAATATAGAAAAGTCATTTTCAAATTTGAGAATTATGTTTCAACTACTAGATCTCTTTACTACTTTATATTAATCTTTTTGGTCCTATTAGTATAATGAGCCTTTGTGGAAAACAATATGGGTTTGTTATAAGTAATCTATTAAATAAATTAGGTATTAACACTATGAGTGATAGAAAGATTGTGTTCAATGACCCATTTAGCATTTTTGGAATTCATATTTTGCATAATATGGGGTATACATAGAATACAACTGGTTTGTGGATTAAAAAGATAGAAATTGAGGTTGTGCAAAAAGAAGAATAGTATGATGTTTCATATATTCCTTAAGAAAAACCCTCTAGTCCACCATTTGATACTCAAAGTGCACTACAAATTATAATAGTTCAAATAAATAGTTTGCACCCCATGGTTGGAGACATGAACTTGAGGCTTGAAATTTTGGAGTTAAATTAGAATGCCATGACTAAAGAAATTCGCCAAATGAGGATTGAGATGAACCAGCACTTTCATCATTTTTCATCTTATCTTTTTCTTTAATGATCCAACATGATGCCATGCTTTAGATGTTTTCTCTACATATCTATCTTTTAAGCTTTAATTTTTTTAAAGACATTTTGCATTTTGTTTTAAACTTTGGTATCTAACGTTTATATTAATGATATATGCATTTCATTTTCATAATAGCATTTGAAATATTGCATCAGAGCTGGTTTTAAATTGATGTTATTATTGCTTTGCTATGGCATCGAGTTGTTGAATTAGGTTGATTTGATTTGAACATATATTGAGCTTATTGTTGCCTTGAATTGATTGCTATATTACTTTGATTGTCTTGTTCTTTTTGCTGAAAAAAGTATTGAAATAGAAAATTTTTGGCTAAAGTTGGAAAAGATTTGCAAGAAGAATAAAGGGAAAGAAATCCTAGGCTCATGCCTAAATGAATATATTGATACTGCCTTATCTATTAATGATCTTAATCTTGATATTGATCACATTTTGATCACATTGCTTATTTGTTTGATGACTTGCTTACTTATTATAAGGTGAGTAATCCTAAATGGATATATGGATATTGCCTTATCTATTAATGATCTTGACGTTGATGGTTATATTCTTGTTCTTAGCCTTTTTAAATTTCTTAATGCTTAAATTCAAGGGGAGCCTACTTTTCAAATAGAAAAATATTTTTAAAATAAAATTTTCATTTGATTTTGTTATATCAAAAAGGGAGAGATTATTGCCTTGAATTGATCATAGTTTTTGAATTGACAAAATAAAATTTTGCCTAACTTGAATCAAATTTATTTCATCTCATATTAAACATTTGTCCAGCCTTCTATCTTGCTAAGAATACTTTTGAACCAAAACAGAACACATTCATAAAACAAAAATGAACTTTAGACAAATTAAAGTAGAAGGGATCAATCCCCTAAGATGAGGGATCGATCCTTTCGTATAACCTGATCAATCCCCTGGCTGAAATGATGATCTATTTTTCTTCTAGTAGCTTATCTTGAGCAAGTTTTTCAAAAATTAATTGATACCCTCCCTATAGGGATCGATCGGTTAAGGTTTCAAAGTGACCTTATCGATCCCTCTTTAAGGGATCGATCCATTTTTTATACAAAAACAAATTTGTTTTAAAAACTTGTAGAAAGAATCAATCACCCTACAAAGGGATTGATCACCTAGGATAGGGGATCAATCAGCTACTTTACCTAATCAATCAGGTAGTCTTTATAACACATAAAATTGGTCTTTATTTTAACTGACCCAATCGATCCTTTATATGAGGGGATCGATCCCCTGGTGCCCAAAAAGCCCCAACGGCTATTTTTTTGTTTGAAATTTTGTAGTCTCCTAACATGTAATGAAAGCAATGACTACCTTTCACTCTCAACATATAAATGAAGGTTTCCCACTGCATTTGAAGACATGAAGAGCCAAGAAAACTTATTACTTCCATCTACCATTTTCTCCAAGCATTAAAGAGCATTCTAGTTAAGAAAAGTGCAAAAATTATTGTTGTATTTGTTTTTCTCTTGATATTTTTCTCAATCTTGATTTGTACTTTAAACTAGCAAACACCCAACCTTAAAGAGATTTTTTGAGTTTGCAAAATACTTAAAAGCTTATATTGTGAGGTTGTGAGCTTAAGGGAGAGGATAACCCTTAAAAAATTGTGTTGTTGATTGTATAGAGCTTTGAAGAGATAGGTTGTAACATTCAACACATAATGGATTAAACTTCTTGGCAAGTGAGGCTAAAAGAGAGGTCATAAGTGCCTAAAAGAAGGGTCAAACCTGTATAAATTTTGGTGTTTGATTTTCTATCTTTGTCTCTTGCTTTCAAGATTATTAGTATACTTATATTTGTTATACTTATTTGCTTAGAAAAAATTATTTGTGAAATTTGTACTTATTGGATATTGAATTTTGAAAAATTTATTATCAACTAATTCACCCCCTTGGTTTATTTCAAGTTTTGAGTTAACATTTTGGATGGACACTGTGAGGGTGTTATAACCTTTTTTACGCGTAATCACACTTTCAAACCTAAAATTTGGTTTCGTAGACTAAAATCTATTTTTTAAAGATATTTGAATCAAGTTTGGGACTCCTCTTTAAAATAAAACAGATTCAGTTAGATGGTTCATCACACCAAAACAAAAAAGATTGATAGCGACTTCTAAGGTTTATGTCTAGTGATGAGTCCACAAATCTATATGTCATGATACTTATTATAGTGAGCCAGTTTATGAGCTGCCTATTCCCTGAGCGAAGAACATGCAAAACATTACAAGAGTGGAATAAAGACATTCTTCTCCTGGTTTCCTCAATGATCACGCCTATAGGTGAAAAATCCATTATTGTCATCTTCAGGCTCCTTACAACTGTAAAACAGTCACCTTTAAGTTCAATATTTGTAAAACCCATTTCAGGAGCAAATTGCAGTGATAAGACTGCTGCTCTGGATTCAACTAAGAACAAATCATTAACAGCATGAATTTGGATTGTTGCAGCACCTAGAACTTGTCCGTTATGGTCCCTAATAACTATCCTAGCTCCACCCTTTCTGTCTTGTTTGGCAAGTGCACCATCAAAGTTCGCCTTCACTCTCCCTTCTACAGGCCTTAACCAGTATTTGGACGACGTAGGTTGGTTGACGCATGCGATTTGTGCGTTGTTGAACTCAGCATGGTACTGTTTAATAAAAGCAGCAATAGCCTGGGTGGTTTTTGTTTGTTCACCATGTATCTCATTGTTCCGTTCTCCCCATATACCCCAGATGGCTGTCATAAACAGCTCACTTGTTTTTTATTCAATCGTTCAATTACCTACTGAAACCACGTCCCTGTTTTGTTGAAGTTCCTCCAAGATTCTTGAAACAAAGATAAGTGCCACCACACACTTTCAGCATGCGTACAATGAATGACGACATGTATCACAGTCTTGTCCATTTCCCCACATTTGGATATATGGTATTGACTTCAACCTTCCTTCTATTTAGGTTTTCCTTGGTTGGCAGTATCTCTCTGTATGTCTACCACACAAGCATTTTAACTTTCGGTTGGACTATAGCTCCCTAAAGTTTAATTTCTTATTTTTGTTCTCCCTTGGTCATTCCTAAGTCCCTCGTCTTGTTCTGCCTGCATCAACATTTTGTACCCACTTTTGACAAAATAGGTGCCCTTATTGTCATAGTGCCACACTAAAACATCCGGCCTTCTAGTGGAGTTGACTGGTATTGCGCATATAACTTCTATTTCGTGTTCTATGAACAAATGGCTTATTAACTCTTGGTTCCAGCATGCTTCTTGTTGATCCAACAATTTAGCCACAAGTTGTAGTTCGCACAAGTCCTCCCATTGAGATTGGACTTTAAACGACCAAGTTGTAGGTATCCAACTATCCTTCCAGATTTGAATGTTAAGTCCATTACCAACCATCCACCTCAACCCCTTCTCCAGCACACTCCTTGCCCCCATATACTCCTCCGTGTTAGTGATGGGTTTGTCTCCAAGTTTGCTTCCATGAAAGATGTTGTGGGAAAATACCATGCTCTCAGAATTTGTGTCACCAAAGTATTGTTTGTTGAAATGATTCTCCAACATTGCTTGGCTAGCATTGCATTGTTGAAGGCCTCCATATCTCTAAATCCTAGCCCTCCTCTATTTTTTGGAAGACAAAGCTCCATCCACCTTAACCAGTGTATTCCTTTTTACTTGTTCATTTTCTTCCACCAATACCTGCCAATGATGCTATTTATTTTTATATATAGGCTCTTCGGCAACATGAAGCAGTTCATAGCATAGGATGGCATGGACTGTATTATCGCCTTGATAAAGATCTCCTTGCCGCCTTATGAGAGGCATCTGTTACTCCACCCTTCCATCTTTGCCTTAATTCTTTTTTTAATATCTAGGAATGCTCTTGATTTGTTCCTTCCCACAATTTAAGTCAAGCCAAGATATTTCTCTGGGTTTATGGTTGCTTGTACACCGAACATTTCTTTGAACACTTCTTTTTGTTGTTCTCCCGTACTTTTGCTAAAATATAGCGCTGACTTGTCAAAGTTTATTAGCTGTTCAGAGCCTTCTTCATATTTCTATAACATGCTCTTCACCCTATCGCCTTTGCTTAGTGTCGCCATGGCGAACAGTAAGCTATCGTCTACAAAGAACATGTGAGTGACCCTGGGGCCATTTTGGCTTGCTTAGACTCCTTTCACCAAGCCCTCTCTTTGAGCTTTAGCTAATATCGATGACAGGCCTTCACTGTACAATAGTAATAAGTATGTAGACAATGGTCTCCTTGTCTGAGACCCCTCTCTAGCCAGAATTTGTCCGTAGTACATCCATTGACAATAAGAGAATAGGAGACAGTTATAACATAATTCATTAGAAGATCAATCTCTCTCTTCCTAAACCCCAATCTCCCCATCATCTCCTTTAAGAAAGACTAGTCTATCCTATCGTATGCTTTACTCATATCTAATTTTAGAGCAAAGTAACCGGTCTTTCCATTTCTCCTTTTTTTAAAGAATGGAGTTCATAAGCTGCTAGCACCTTATCATTTTTAAGGAGAACGGAGAAAAATGCACTCTGATTTTCGCTGATGCATTGTGGTAGAACAGCCTTAGGCCTATTAGCAAGCACCTTGGCAATAATTTTATACACTACATTACAAAAGGCTAATGGGTCTAAATTGGGTGATCTTACGAAAGTCTTTTAACTTGGTAATTAACACAATGTTGGTGTGGTTAACGATTCCTATATTCCCATCCCCATTGAGAACAGAAAGACAAAATTGAATTACATCACTACCAACAACATGCTAATATTTCTGGACAGATAATGCCGACTTACCATCTGGTCTTGGAGCTTTTAGAGGGTGCACGTGTTTAATTGCTGTTTGAACCTTATCAGCTATGAACTCCATCTCTAGAAGATGGTTCATCTCATTGGACACTCGGTTTTCCACTGCCTGCGAAATATCTTCCATGTTACCATGTCCATGGGATTGAAATAATTGCTTGAAATAGTTAATCGCCCCCAGAATCCCATCCTCGTCTTCGCACCATTTCCCTCTTTGATCCTTCAATCCCCTTATAGTGTTACATCTTCTGTGCTAGCTTGCTTTTGCATGAAAAAAGGCTGTGTTCTAATCCCCTTCTCCCAGCTAGTTAATACATAAGCATTGAGCCCAGAAAGCCTCTTCCATTTCAATTGCTTTGTTCAGCTCGTTTCTCAAGGTGCCTAGTCTTTCAAGAATGGATTGGGTCGGCGTGGCATTGCTTAAAACTTTGAGTTCCTTGGTAAGTGCGTTTACTCTCCCATGCATGCCCATGAAGAAGTCTTTGTGCCACCTTGCAAGTTACTTTCCCGTGGAGCCCAATTTGGCAGTCCAAAATTCTTCCCTGCAATCCTCCGAAATGTCTTTTATTATTTCTTCACACTCATGTTCTTTAACCCAAGAACTTTCAAACCGAAATTTTCTTTTCTTCTTTGGCCATTTGTTGCGTCTCCCCATGGTTTCGGTAATGACCAAGATCGGATTGTAGTCCGAGACAGCCACTACTAGGTGGTTCACTATATGTGTTGGAAATCTTTCCTCCCAAGCTTGGTTAGCAACACATCTATTGAGTCTCTCTCATACGTTGTTTACGGAGCTATTCCCTCGCTCCCATGTGAACCATTGTCCCTGGTACCCCAGATCCTCCAGCCCGGCCTCTTGCAGAGCTAAGCGAAACTCCTCCATTTGTCTTTATCTTCTTTAGAATCGACCCGTCTTCTCATGCAACCACATGATTTCATTGAAATCCCTTATACACATCCACGGTTTAGTATTTTGTGTTGCCAAATTTCTCAAAATATACCATGCTTGCCTCTTCATTCTAGTTTCAGGTTTTTCATAGAAACCTGTCAGCCTTCATTCTTGTGTATCATCCCCTTCCTTGACGTCCATGTCAATATGGTTTTTCGAATAGCTCAATAGTTGTAGTTGTATCCCTTTTTCCCAAAGCATCACTAAGCCCTCTTTAGTTCCTTATGCGTCAACACTGAAACATGACTTCATCCCAAATTTTCTTTTGATATATTCTTTCCTCCGAGCATGTAGTTTTGTTTCAATAAAATTAAAAAAAAAAAAAAAACAAGAAACTACATAAGGATCTTCTGTCTTCAGCAGTTGCCAAAGTGCTCGAACTACTCGTGGGTTCCCAAGCCCACGGCAGTTCCTGGACAAGCATTTCATGGCCCTTAGTGGGGTTGGCACCCTGCCTCCATCGCTTGTATTGGTAGTCCCTCTTGAGAATGCTCTCCTATCCTTGCCTTTTTTACCTGGTTGTCATCCACCTCTGGTTCACTAGCCAAGTCCGCATCCATATCAGTCATTCTTCTTTTACCCAAGCTTATCTCCATTTTGCATGAATCTTCGGTCTGGCCTCAAGCTTTCCTTTTCCGACTGGACCTCGCTTTGCCCCGGACTTCCTTTGTTTGTCGTGGGTTTGGTACGATGCTAGCAGTGTTGGGAATAATGACTCAAATACCATAAGAGATTTGTTTTGGATTTGTTAGAGATTTGTTTGGGATTTGTCAGATATTGCTTGATGGACAAGAAGACTTGTAAAAGAAGAATTTCAAGAGAAAAATGATTCTTAATAGGTAAGTTTGACTTGCAAGAGAAGAATTCTAAAAGGAAAGGGATTCTTAATAGGCAAGTTTGACTTACAGGAGAAGAATTCTAAGAGGAGAGGGATTCTTAATGGGCAAGTTTGTATGGTTATAAATAGGTGAAGTCTCTACAGGGTTAGGTATGAGAAAAAGATGTAAGAGAGTTGTAGGATTTTGTGGGATAGACACCCCATAGGAGTATTGGGACTCTACGTCTTATGGGTGTGTATGTTTGTTTGTGAGTGGACTAGAGAAGACTAAGATGGTCCACATAGGTATGATGTATGGGAGCATATGGGTATGTGTTTGGTTATGTTGAAAGAGTGCACAAGGGTTTGGGTTTGTGTTTGTTTGGGTTGAGAATACTCTATAAGACTAGAGGAGATTGAGAATGTCTTATGAGTATTGATTGTTGAGTGAGGTTGATGATTTGATGTATGTTTGTAATTCTCTACAACTAGTGGATTTTTTTTCTCATCCGTAGATATAGGTCAGTTGGACCGAACCACGTTAAATTATTATTTTTATGTATTTAATTTATTGTTTGATTTCACTTTCGCTGATGTGATTGGATTGGAGGCTTTTAGCCCAACAAGCAATCCCCACCCTTTCCATAAAAGTCTCAATCCTAGCTCCCCCACGTGTGGATTCTATCTTGTCATTTTTTCCCACATCCACCTCCACTTGTCCTTTGTTTGGGTCGTCACTTGTCCGTGTCCTTCCTTCCCCATTTCCACGTAGTGTAGCATTGTGACACTTGATATCCTCATACATGGTGTTGTTTACGTCGAACTTTTGCATGGGGTCTTCTTATTTAAATAATTCCCAAATATCCCCGCATCAGTTACTCCCTGAAATCTTGCCTTTAGGTTCTCCACTGGTTTTGGTTGCACACAGCTCTGCCCTCCAACTGTCACGTCTCCCACCAATCCTCCATCATTTCCACCGCCGCCACCCATATGCGCATCCGTTTCCCCCGATTTCTTTTGTTTGCTAGATCAACCTCCATTTACATGTATGTGTTTATACCCTTTCTTCATTGGAGATGCGCGCAGCCAGTCACCATTCTGGTTCATTTCCTCCATCTCTGTATTCTCCTCTTCATTATCTTTGCAGTCACTTTCAGTATGGTCCATCATCCCACAAATATAGCAAAAGTCTAGCAACCTTTCATACTTGAGTTTGCCTCATATGATATCGTTTCTTCCTTGCGCCGCCAGGGCTATGAATCGTTTACGGGGCTTAGTCACATCTATGTGAACTCTTATCCTCAAAAACTGACCCCATCCTTGCCCTTCCTTATTGTCATCTATACCAACAACAGATCCAATCTTCTACCCGATTTTCCAAGCCACTTTGGTGTTGATCCACTTTAAAGGGATATCATACACTCTCACCCAGAAGAGGGCCGTGTCAAACATGTAATCTGATGGTCTCAAATCCCCATTATAATCTTGCAGCAGTAATAATTTTTTATCAAAAGTCCATGGCGCTCTTTCCATAACCCGTGATTTATCTTTTCTCGATCCAAACTTAAAGAGGAAGAGACTATCGGCCACCACACAGATATGGACTTCATGGATCAGCTTCCATATAAGCCTAAAAGTACTGATCATTGCATCTCTGTTGAAAGGTCGAGTGGTTAACAACCTCCCTACCATCCAGCAGTCTGTTTCTATATTCCCCTTCTCCTCTTGATTTGTTTCAATCTATATGTTTTCATTCTCATCCTGAGTAAGCCTTAAATTTTTCCATACTTCTCCCAACTCTTTTGCCATGCCGATTTACTAAAACCACTAACTTCCTTACCTCTTATTGCCACTAAAACTATTTCTCACTAACTATTCAACCTCCAAGGTCGCTTCATCAAAGAAATCTTGAAGGCAGACTTTGTATCCAACTAGGAACTCACTTTTTCCAGGGAGCATAGTGTTTGAGAAGAAATGTTGAGTTGTTACAGAATGATTCAAAATTATTGTTATACATCAAGAATAAAATTTTTGAATTTTATAAAATAATTTAACGTGTATTAAATTCTGATTAGGTAAATAATAAATCAACAAATAATTAAATAGATAAATAGCAATTTTTTAAGTTAAAAATTTTATTAGTGATAATTACCCGATGGATTATTCGTAAAATAATGAACTCTTAACATCAATTATAAAGAAAAAGTTAATCCGTCATTATCAAGCCACACGATGTCCATATACTAAACCCGTAAAAATGGAGTTACCATTCCATATCTCATTGAGCCAAATTTATCAATTAATGGAGCTTCCTTTTAACAATACTTAAATAAATCTTCATTTTTATTAAAATAAGTGTAAATATTTTGATCTTTTATTACATGGAATCGAC
The DNA here is from genome assembly GCF_047325235.1 of Durio zibethinus. Classification (NCBI taxonomy): domain Eukaryota; kingdom Viridiplantae; phylum Streptophyta; class Magnoliopsida; order Malvales; family Malvaceae; genus Durio; species Durio zibethinus. The sequence continues at coordinate 6,215,964 of NC_143174.1, read as the reverse complement.
ACTATAAATTTTTTATTTCATTATAATTATATTCATTAAACGTTGAAAATAGATGAAAAAAATCCAATTATCATAATTTTTTTTAAAAAAATTTTCAAATATTTAATAAAAAATTAAATATCTTATAACGTTAAAGTACTAATTACAAAAAAATAAAATTTTATAATTTTAATTTCATACAATAAAATACCATTAATTTATTTTTATTTGGGGTTAAGGGCAGTTGACATTAGTTTAAGTCATGGGTTCAGTTTTCTTAGTTTGTACGGGTATTAGGGCCAAACAATGCACAATGACGTAAGACCGTACGGCCCAATTGACTTTAGTTCTTAGCTCAGTTCTCCAATGTCAAGCCCAGCCTGTCATCTGGAATCCTCGGTGATGCCAGGCAGCTTGCCTTTTTATAAGCAGGAGTGATATTAGAGTTGGTTTTTTTTTTTTTTTCATATATATTTTATTTGGAGTTTTTAAACGTATTAAAAAATTTTATTCTTTGTATTTCTTTTAGTTATGCCTTAAAAAGATATGTGAAAATTCTTTAATCTCGTAGATGAAATTTAAAAATTCTAATAGGTTTAGAATTTTTTATTAATTTTAAATTGAAATAAATAAAAAAAAATATGTTTTAGTTATTATATTTTATATGAATTTTAGTATATCTGAATATTAATATTAGTTCTAACAATACTTCTGAGAAATGAATGATTATCATAAATATAATCTTGATTCATCAATAAAAAAAAATACCCGTATTACATTATATTTCAATTAATTTTAACAAAAATAAAATTAATATAATATTTTTAAGCCTTAAAGTTAATACATTAACTAATACTCTTTACTTAAATAATAAATAATAGATAATATGATTACATTATAACTTACAATTTACATATATATATATATCATAAAATTATATATTTTAAAGTCATTGAAAAGACATTTTTATCAATAAAAAATTTTTATTTCAATATTTAAACTTCAATGCAATAATACGAAAATCACTTAAATAAATGTAAATGTAATAAAAGATTAAAAAAATCCATCATATCAATTTCATTTGTGATGATATATAATGATAGCAAAATTTGTATTCATTAGTGTTTAAGTTTAAAGTAATTATTATTGTAATTTTAATAAATGTCTTTTCCTCTCATTTTTCTTTTTCTTTTTGTATTATTTTCTTGTACTTTTTATAATTTTGAATATTTAATATTTAAATGATTTATTCAATATTATGATTTTTTTACTATGGTTGAATTAATTATAAAAATATTTAAATAATAGATTTATTTTCTTTCTTAGAAAAATGAAATAAATAAAAAATAAAAATGCTAGAATAGGTTAATTTACATTCGTTCTTTTTGATAATTTTTTTGAACTATTTATGCATAAATTATTTAAAAAGATAGAATAAAAAAATGAAAAATATATCCTTAAAAATAAAAAAATGAAAATGAAAAAAAAATTATGGGTCATTGACTACATTAACTACCCAAGATAAAACAAAATAGATTGGAACCAAATTAAATTCCATTTAGATTTCAAATAAAATTGATAAAATGATTTGATTTCAGATTTAATTTATGGAAAATGATCAAATATATTAACAATGAAAATTTTAAATTTCATAAACAAGATTACTAAGGTGATACATACCATTTAAGATATATTAAAAAATTTTAAAAAATAAACTATTTATCATCATAACGTTTAAATTCGTGAATCTACCATTAGAAATAAACTTTATGAGTCGCTATCAATCTTTTTTGTTTAGGTGTAATTAGTCACCTAACTGAATCTATCATATTTTAAAGAAGAGTCACAAACTTAATTCGTGTATCTTTAAAAATTCTAGTTTATGAAACCAAAATTTAGGTTTAGGAGTGCAATTAAGAATAAAAAATATTATAGCACGCTCACAACGCTCATTCAAAAAATGATACTAGTTTGATTTCAAATTATCTAAGTCATAAAGTCTCTTTTTAATTTTATCAAATAATTTAATTATTAAAAATTTATCTTAAAATTACTCCAGTAGTTTGGTAGTAATTTAAAATAATTTTTTCACCTAAGAGTATTCATAAAAATTAGTATCCCACTCTGAAGAGGTTATATCATCGAATTCATTTAATTTTGCTTGTGGTAATGAATTTCTATAAACATGGTTCATTATTAGAAATATCTTTCAATATCTTTGTAAGATTTTATGTCAAAAATTATCCTCTAACATGATTGTAAGATTAAAAATTTATTTATTTGTAAAAATAATTTATTTTCAAAAATATCTTTCAATATATTAGTAAGATTTTTTGTCAAGTATTATTCTCCAATATGTTTGTGAAATTTTAAAAAATATTTTTTCAAAAAAATTTATTAAACCCTCAAATAGTTTGGTAACACTTAATTCAAAATTTAAGTTTTCTATTAGTTTGATACGATTGAAAAACATTCTTTTTTAAAATCCTTTTTTAAATTTGAAAGAAAAAATAATTAAAATAAACAAAAATTATCATGCAAAATAGTATCATGCAATAATATAATATATCATGTAATAATAATATAACATAAGATATCATGTAATAATATAATATATAAAATATCATGCAATTAATTAATAAAGTTATGTAAATATATTAAACTCATACCAAAATATGAACTAAAAATAAATTAATAAAATATCATACAAAAATAAATCTTTTTCATCACATTAACAAAATCAACCATTTAAAATAATAACTATTAAAATATAAATATAAAAATAATACATAAAAAATAAAAAATAAAATAGAAAAATAAAATCAAACATAAAAATAAAAAAATCAAAGCAAAAAATAAACGAAAAAAAAGGAAAACTTGCGCAACAAGTCAGGTCTCAAGTATGGTTACATGCTAGTCCTAATGAGTTCATGCGGATCCCTAAGACTTCTCCAAAACAATGTCCTTTCACTCACATATAAAAGCTAAATTTTGATTTTTTTTTCCTTAGAATGCCTTGATTGTTTCTCTTTCTAACCCCAAAACACTCTAACTTATCTTTAAGAAGCCCAACCAAAAAATTCAACCTTTTTTAGAAAACCAACCAAGTTCCCAGATTTCAATGTCACGAAATTCAACCAACCACAAGAAAATTCAACCTTTTCCAAAAAATGCAATGAACCCAAAACTCGACTACCGCATTTTCCTCTAGTTGTCATGATTTCAACAAAAAATCCAGACTCCACTATAAAAATCAGGCAAAACCCAGAAAAACCTAGAAATTCAAATCTAAACTCAGAATTTAAACAAGAACCTAGCAAAAACCCAAGATTCACAAATCTAAAATCCTAAAATTAAATCTAAAAATCCAGAAACTCCAGCAATCAAACCATAAACCAAGTAATTTCCCCCATACTAAAAACCAAAAATTTCAAAATAAAAAACAATATCTGAGAAAACCATATTTCATCACAAATTTCCTAGAAACCCTCTCTTATGATTTCTATCTAGTTGCCTGAGTGTGTTTTGTGTTCTGTTTATAGGGATTAAATCTATTTAATTTGGAAAATAGGTCAATCTTAACTAGATCTAGGATTGGAATTGATTTTTTTGAATTAACTCTATGATTTTATTTCTTCCCATTTTCAATGATTTTAGGAATCAATAATAAAATTCATAGATTGAATCCGAGCTTTCCTTGCAAAATTCTTGTTTCTTTTTCATTCGATTTTTTTATTTTTTTTCTACTTTTGACTTTTTTTTATTTTTGACTTTTTGAAGAAAAAATTAAATTAAATTAAACAAAAAATACAATCAAATTAAATTAAAATTAAAATTAAATTAAAATTAAAATTAAAATGTTTTTATTAGACCCAAAGTTTCCAAATCGAGCCTGATTTGTAGTCAAAGGTCCTATTTCAATTTCGAAAAAACTCTTGGATAAAATGAAATGCCTACAGTTACCTCTATTTACACAAAGGTATAAATATCCATTGTGTCCAATTTAACTCAAAGATCTTCTAAACAAAGGCATGCAGTTAAAAAATGAATAAGGAAAATGGCTCATCTAAACAAAGTTTCAATAAACTTTTTTTAAAAAATGTACTCTTCTATAAAGAGTCTAAACAACTTTAAATTAAAGGATGGATTCCTCTATATAAAGGCTGAATAACTTTAAATTATGAAATAGGCTTCTTTATATAGAGCCTCAACAACTTTAAAAACTTTATATAGGAAATATCAAAAGACATATATTTTACTCGAGTCCAGAAAAATAGAAAAAAAAAATATAAACTTGAAATCCAAAGATTATAATTTGGCAATTCAAGGGTTTGTCAAAAGTTTACAAAATTTTAAAGATTCACAAGGTTTCAAGATTTGCAAAAAACAAAAAAAAAATCTAAGATTTGCAAAAATTTCAAGGTTCTCAGAAGTTTTAAATTCGTAAAGATTTCAAGTTTCGCAAATGTTCCAAATCTGCAAAGATTTCAAGTTTCACAAAGGTTCCAAATTCACCAATGTTTTATATTCAAAAGAATTTTCAGATTCACAAGAATTTCAAAGATTCACAAGATATGCAAGAATTCAAAGTTTCATAAGATTTTCAGATTCATAAGAATTTCAATTTCGTAACCATTTTAAAGAATCATAAGTCTTAAAGATTCGCAAGACTATTAGGTTCACAAGAAATTCAGTTTCATAAGAATTTCAGATTCGTAATAACTTCAAATTTATAAGAATTTAAAGATTCACAAGAATGGAAGATTCACAAGATTTTTAGATTCATAAGAATTTAGATTCACAAAATTTTTAGATTCGTAAGAATTTTAGATTTGCATGACAAATATTCACATTCAAAAGATATTTGTTAGTGATTCATATCCAAAATTTAAATCTTCATAGATGAAAATTTTATGGATTCAAATCAAAGATTTCAAGGTGTACATCCAAAATTCAAAGGTTCTCATTTAAAAAATTTTAAAAATTCACATTCAAAAGTTAAAGATTTTCATTCAAAAAAAAATTAGGAATTCACATCCAAAATTTGAAAGATTCACATTCGAAAAATTTTAAAAATTCACATCCAAATTTTGAAAGGTTCTTTTTCAAAAACTTTGTGGTTTCACATCTAAAATTTTTAAAGATTCTAATTCAAAAAATTTTAGGATTTTACATCTAAAAATTCATAGACTCGCACTCAAAAAAATTTTAAAGATTCACAATCAAAATTTCAAATATTCTCATTCAAAAGATTTTAGTGATTATACTCAGAGGTCTTATAAATCGTGATTATTTTTTAAAAAGGCTCATTTAAACAAAAGCTCTATAAATTCAAAAAAATTAAAAAGTTTTTCTTATCCAAAAAGTCTCATCATGAAAGATCTTCCTCATTTAAGGATTTAAAAATTAAAAATTTTTTCCAATCAAAATCAAGTTCTTGTATGCGACAAATGTTATGATAATAATGCAAATGCCTTCTAAATGATGAAAATGCAACAATCTAGATTCTCACTAAATGATCCAAATGCATGTCTTAAACAATAACACAAATGTCATACTATGATTCAAATGTTCTTTAATAATGCAAATGCATGCCCTAAGCATGATGCAACTACAATTATCAAGGATTCAAATATTCATCAAATTATATATGTACAATGTAAACACCATGTATGTAATATAGATGTCACTAAATCAATGCCATGAAATTCTAATTATGGTAACAAGGTTCTGAAGATTCTACCATCTCATATATTTCTTCTAAGCTTCTTAATATTAATGATCTCAGAACAAATTTTTTCATTCGATCCATGCTATTTTTCTCATCTGGTCACAACTCACAGGTTATATTGACCCATCCATCATTGTATTCATCTTTGGGTCACATTATTTGCCCCTTTCAAATCATCTTCTTAGGCTTCTTTCACTTCTATCATTTTGGATTTCTTTTAAAAGAATAAAAAATTCTTTTATGGACATTGTCATTCACTTATTTATCATCATTCTAATTCATGACAAATATGATATATTTTTTCAATTCATTTAGATGATGCAAACAAGAACAATGGGTATTCATTATAAAAAACAAATTTGGTCAATAACAAATCAGAGATGAATAAAATGAAAATACTGTGAAAATAGGATATTAACATCCAAAATAATGACCATTCAAATCATTTTGAACTCTAACTCATAACTCTTTCTCACAAACACATTCCATCAATATTCTCGATCTTTGAGCCAATCGTCATCCATATTTTTAGAATCCTCAAATGAAGATATTTTTTTAAGTTTTTATTTTTACTTAAATCCTTTTGGGTTTTTAATTTAAGTCTTCCTTTTTTTTTCTTTTTTTTACTTTTTTTGCACATCTTTTTTTCATCTTTCTTTTTTGTTTTTCTTTCCCCTTGATCCATTAGTGAGACTTTGATCATAATCTCAAACAATCCAATAGATAATTTACCTTAGTTCAATTAATGATTCTCTAATTTGAATATTCATATTTGATCAAAATGAACTTTTAAGGGACATAACATAGGCTAGGGTAAGGGGTTATGAAATAAATGGATAAATAGACCCAAACTATATTTGAATGAGTAATCAAACTAAAGAACATTTTTTTTATGTAGAGCACATTGACATTTTATCCCATCAATTTTTTCTTCTTATTTTTCTTTCTTTCTCTTTTCTTTTCATCATTTTTTTCTTTCATTTTTTTTTTTGCATTTTCACTATTCATCTTTTTTCAAAAAAGATCTGAACACAAAAGAGCTTTACCCCTAAAATCACTAAAGATCTTCAATTTTTTTAGAACAAGCTTCTCAAAATTTACCGTCAGTGTGAGAGTGATAATTGGTTAGGTTTCTTTAAAAAAAAATTTCAACAAACTCTAAAGGGTAGTAAAGGATAATTTTACATTTTATTTGAAAGATAAAAGTAAAATGGCCATTTCTTATCTCAAATGTAAATACTCTTAATAAAAAATATTTATTGACCAATAGCAAACTCATGAATGAACCAAAGCAAAGATCATGCTACATCACTTTCACTTTCAATAAGTGAAATCTTTGCCAAATTTATCTTTTTTTATTCAATAATTTCAATAGATTAACAATCCCAACTTATCAATCATATCAACATAAATTATGTTTTTAAAATTGAATCCTGAATTTTTGTTATGATTGCTTGAACATTCATTATTTGGAATTTAGAAATAGATATAGAAAAAAAATGTGAAAAGATAAAAGCATATAGTGGTGATTCACACAAAAAAGAAAATATCATAAAAATGCATTATATATGCTACTTTATTAAAATAATGAAAAATAAAATGAAATTTAAGTATATAAAAGATATACATATTCTAAAGAAATCCTAGGATGATAAGCATTCCAGTCAACCATTTTGTATTTTTCCTAAAAGTATAACCTTGGGTCATCAAGCAAAGGGTTTTTGTTGACATTCAGCTCCCTTAATTTGTTGAAACTCACCAAGCCTACTTGGATCAAACTTTGTACTTTATGCTTGAAAGTAGGATAAGTTTCTATAAAGTGACTCACATTCCCATTATAGTAATCACATATGACATTAACATTGTACCGTTTAGGATATGGTGGCTTTAATGGTTCCAAAAGAACTAAGGATACCAAGTCATTTTTTATCAATTCTTGGAATAGCTCAATATATGTGATAGGTATAAGATCCATACGAGCTCTCTCTTGGTTGCCCCTGGATTTTTTTGAGCCGCTCGCTTGATTGTTAGGCTTTGAAATTGGCATTGTGATAGGAGTAGGCTTATATACAGGTACTTGAAAGGCTGATTGATAAGAACTTGGAGATATGTTGTTTGTAGTTAGGTAATGAAGCTAGTAAGGGACTTATGCAATATTATTAACTATAAGGTAGTAAGCAAAATGAATAAGTGAATGGATATGAAGCATAACTTCTGAATTATTACCCTTTAAAACTTACAACTTCAGCTTGAGCTTTTTTCTTTTTTGACATCCCATCTTTCTTGGTACTATTGGTCTCTCTTTCTTCAAGCTTGCCATTTTTTATGGTATTTTCAATAATCTCCCTTGAAATCACTATGTCAATAAAGTTTTTTATTGCATTCCGTATCATCTTCTCATAATAAGATACTTTTAAGATGTTAAAAAATAGTACTGTCATCTCATTCTCAGTCAGAAATGGTTAAACTTAAGCAACCATATCCCTTCACCATTAGGCATATTCTTTAAAGGACTTTGTTGTTATTTTCTTCATATTTTGTAGAGAAAAATGATCGGGGGCCAAGTCAATAATGTGACGATACTGATTAATAAAAGCTTAAGTGAGCTCATCTCAAAACTAGATGCGGTTTCAATCTAGTTGAATATACCACCTTGCAGCTAAGCCAGTAAGGTTACCTTAGGACACAGGCATCAATAGCTTTTTATCACTGGGGTAGATAGCTATTTTTTTTAATAGTACATGGTGACATGAGTTATCCAACACTTAGTACCGTTGTATGCCTTAAACTTTGAAACTTTAAATTTTAGAAAATCATAACATTTGGGACCAAATAAAAGGCTAGCAGTATCCATAAAGTCGTAAAAATCTATCCCTTCAACAACTTACAACCTTTCTTCTGACAGGTTCATCTTCTGTTTAGCTTTTGAGTCTTCTAAAGTTTTAACTACCTTTAGCTTTTCATTTTTCTTTGGGTTATCTAAGTTGGGGACTAGGACTGGCTCTACTATTTTTTTAGTGAAGACAAAATTAGCAAAACTTTAAAAATTATCCCTAAATTGGTGCAGATGGCATTCCTATATAAGTATACCCTACAAAGAATGTAAACTGTTGTGATGAAGTGCTTTAAGTTGATTGGACCTGATGTGGGCTATAGCCAAGAGGATATAGAGGGTAAATAACACCCTGCAATGGATGATCTTTAGGTCTAGCATCTTCTTCTATAGTATTCCCTTTGTTTAGCTTGTTTAATGCTTTTAAATTTTTGCTCAACTCCTCTTTGAGCTCTTTTTGAGCTATCTTTAACTTCTCAACACGGCTTGCATTATCTTGCTCTTGGCTTGACTTTAAGTGTTATACTAGTAGTGAATTGGATGAGCTATCCTTGAACCTTAATTTACCACAATTACAGTTTATATTTAGAATGATGTTCATGAAATCATCTAATTATGGGTGAGAATGAATGCAGGAATGCAATAAAGAGAATTTACCATATAACAATTTTTAACCAAAAAAAAAAATTTTATTGAATTAAAAGTTATTTCTAATCAAATCTAATATTACATCCTTGAAAAGTCTAGAATTTATTGAGAAAAAAATCTCTAATTTGTCGATACTAGTTTTGCACTTCATTAAGGAAATCTAGTAGTTCTTGGCCATATGCTCCTACTAATGGCGCCTTTACCTTTCATTTTTTAGAACTTTTTCTATCAAGTCCTTGGCTTTGTAAGGAGCTATAGCGATTTGGTCAAGTAAATATTTCAACTGGTTATGCTTTCTTACATATACCTTTTTTACTTGCTCATATTCTTCATTTATAGCCTCCATTTGTGTTTCAATTTCAACCACAACTCCATTCAATATTTAGATGTGCTTTTGTGCTTTAAAAAGTACCTTTACCATTTCTTGTAGCTTTGCTTTCAACAGTTCATTTTTTTCAAAAGTTAGGCTAGTTTTTGAGTAATAGATGATTGTGTTGTGTTAAGGTCAATGAACAAACCCTTCCATTTATCCTTTTGTTGTTTGAGTGCTTGAACTTCCTTTTTTAGCCTTTTTTTTTTGCAAGCTTCAATTCTTTGGACTCTTATTTCAGGTCAATAAAAGAATTTACTAGGCTTTGCATAGATGTAACTAAGATTTTCCTTGTTAAAATTATTTTATGGCTATTACTTCTTATAATAAATCTAATGATATGAATGCATACATAGTAAAAAAAAAAAGGGTTAATAGACACATAATATATACAAAGAACAATATATAAATACATAGAACAACATAAAGGTTAGTATGGAAATAATATATGCTAGGTTCAAAGGTTTAATAGTCTAAGGGTTCCCAAATTATTCCTTACATTATTGTCCATTATAGACTAGTAAGGTATCTCAATCCTCACCCATTATAGGCTACGAGTAGAAATGATTCAATTTGAGTATGAGTGTTTCACTAGTCCATACAAAGAAATAAAATCTCACGAAGACATAAGTACTTTACCCTCTCACAAGAGACAGAGCTTGAGAGTAGAACTCATGCTATGTATGTACAAATAAGTGATAGATATTAAAAACTAAATAAATAAATAAAATACAAACAAGGAGAAATTTTCTTAAATGTATTAAGTTAGGCTTGGATAATAGGAAATCATTTACTGGTCAGACTCTAGATATCCCTAGTGGAGTTGCCAAACTGTCATAACATATAAATCCGTAGACCTATCGTTACACATAAACTTTAAAAGTGGCTATCAATCTTTTTTATGTAGGTACGATTAGTCACCTAATTGAATCCATCTCATTTTAAAAAGGAGTCCCAAACTTAATTCAAATATCTTTAAAATATAAATTCTAGTCTATGAAACTATATTTTAGGTTTAAGAGTGCAATTATACGTGAGAAAAATTATAGCACTCTCACAGCATCTATCCAAAAAATGGTACTAGTTTGATTTCAAATTATCCATGCTATAAAGTCTCTTTGTAAATTTATCGAATAATTTAATTGATGAAAATTGATCTTAACTCCAAAAGTTTGGTAGCAAGTTGAGATAATTTTTTCACTTCAAGAGTATTCAAGAGAGATTAGTAACTTACTCTAAAGAGGTTTCATCATTGAATTCATTTAATTTTACTTGTGGTAATGAATTTTTATAAACATCATTCATTATTTCTTCCAATATCTTGATAAGATTTTTTCTCAAAGATTATCTTTTGTTAGCCTTAAATTGATAAAAGCTTTGAATTGACAAAACAAAATTTTGCCTAACATGAATCAAACTCTTCTAATCTCAAATTGAACATTTTTCTAGCCTGTTATCTTGCCATAATTTATTTAGGAACTAAAACAAAACAAAGTCTCGAAACAAAATGGGTTAAGGCATGTTTTGGATAAAAGGGATCAATCCTCTAAGGGGAGGGATCGATACCTTTCCTTACCCGATCGATCTCCTAGCCAAATAGATCAATCCATTTTTTATTCTAGAAGCCAAACTTTTGGAAATTCATCAAGAACCAATCAATTCCCTCATTGTAGGGATCGATTGGTTGGGGTTTGGAATATAACTGATTGATCCCCCCTTAAAGGGATCGATCTATTTTTTATACAGAATGCAAAAATGGGTTAAAAATCAGAAAAAGGGATCGATCCCCTCACATAAGGGATTGATCACCTAAGCAATGGATAAATCAGGTATACCACTTAATTGATCGGGTAAGTGTTTTCACACACAAATATTGGCTTTTCTATCAGTGACCCAATCGATCCCCTCTATAGGGGATCGATCTTTTGATGCCCAAAAAGCCCCAATGGCTATTTTCTTGTATGACATTTTGCAGGTTTAAAGTATTAAATGCAAAGCAATGGCTATTTCATCCTTTTTACATATAAATAAAGACTTCCACTGCAAATCAAGAGTATGAAAAGCTAAAAAGAACTTATTACCTCTACTAATCATACTGTTCAAGCATTCAAACCAGCTCAAAGAGAGAAAAATGGAGAAAATCCTTTTTATATAAGTTTTTCTCTAAACCCTCTTGTCAATAATGCTTTGTACTTCAAGTTAGCAAACACCCAACCTTAGAGAGGTTTTTCAAGTTTGCAAAACACTTCAGAAACTTTGTATTGTCACATTGTGAGCTTAAACGAAAGGATAACCCTTAAGAGTTTGTGGTGTTGATAGTGTAAAGCTTTGAAAAGCTAGGTTGTAACTTTCAACACATAATGGATTTAATTCCTTAGCAAGTGAGGCTAAGGGAAAGAATGTAGGTACCTAAAAAAAAGACCAAACCTCTATAAATCTTGGTGTCTAATTTCCTATCTCTATCTTTTATTTTTAAGATTATTAGTTTAATTTCATTTATTGTGTTCATTTGCTTAGAAAAATTATTTTACAAAATTTGTGCTTATTAGGTATTGATTTTTGAAAATTTTATTATTAACCAATTCACCCTCATCTTGATTTATTTCAAGTCTTTAAGTTAACAATTAGTATTAGAGCTAGTACTCTTTTTGTAGGTCTAATAACCCAAGAGTGATCCTAAAAATGGCTCAAAAAAATATGGTGATCAGTGTGGAGCAACCAACCTCAAGCTACAATAAATATAGTGAACAATAAGAAGTGTGTCTCATGAAAAATAAAACAGTTGCTACATCTCTTGAAAATGAAGGCTATTCAATAGTAAGATCTTCTTTCTTTGTTGGTGACAACTACTCCCATTAGAAGACTAGGATGAGATTGTTTATTCAAGCCAATGATTATGAAGTTTGGAGAGTCATTGTAAATGACCCTCAAATTCTAATGAAGATGGTGGATGGTAAGGAGGTGATCAAGCAATAAAGTGAATAGGATATCAATGATATAAAGATGACTCAACTCAATGTCAAAGCAATGCATACACTCTTTTATGCATTGAGGCCTAATGAGTATAATAGAGTTTCTTTATGTAAAAATGCAAAAGAAATTTGAGACAAGTTAGCCATCACTCATGAAGGTTCTAATCAAGTGAAAGAGACCAAAATTGACATGTTCACTCATGATTATGAGTTATTCAAGATGAAATCAAATGAAACCATTGCTAAAATGTCAAACCATTTTACGGACATCATTAATAGTTCAAACGCTCTTGAAAAAAACTTACTTAAATATGAAAATGGTAAAAAAGAATTAAATAGTCTACCAATGAGTTGGAAAGCTAAGGTGATAGCAATTGAAGAATCCAAAGATCTTCATACACTTTATTTGGATGAACTAATGGGTTTTTTCTTTACCTATGAGATAAAGCTCAAAAAGGGATAAAAACAAATCAAGAAAAGATGGCATTGCTCTCAAATCAAACTTTCAAAAAGATAAAGAAAATCTTGGACAAGAAGTGGATGATGAAGATGAAAAAATGGCCATGTTTGTAAAAAGAATCAAGACGTTCATGAGGATGAATAAGTTCTCAAGTAGAAGAAGACCACAAAGGGAAATGATCAAAAAAGAATCAAGTAAAAGAGAAAAAGAACAAATTATTTGCTATGAATGTAACAAACTAGGTCATATTAAATTCGATTGTCCTTTGTAGAAAAAGTAAAACACGACAAAGCCAAAGAAAAAAATAATGGTTGCAACATAGAGTGATAGTGACTTCTCCAATGATGAATCAAATGAGAAAAAAGTAACCAATTTATGTCTCACGACTCTTGATGAGCCCAAGGTAACTTTTAATCCATATGATTTAAATTCATACACATTTGATGAATTACAAGATACTTATGATGAATTAGCCATAGAATTTGAGAACACGAATATGAAATATAGAAAAATGATCTCTAAGTTGAAACCAAAAAATAAACTTTTAACTAAAGCAAATGATGACTTAGAAAAAGAAATTGAGCTCTTAAAGTTGAATGTTAATGATTTGACTAAGAAAAATGAAAATTTGCATAACTCATTTTCTAGATTCTATATGGGACATCAAAAACTCAATGACATGCTTGAAACACAAAGAGTATTTTTTTATAAAGATGGATTAGGCTATAATGGTGGCAACAAATGGACTCATTTAAAGAATTTTCTTGTTAAGCCAAATGATTCATTTAGCATATGTGCATATTGTCATTAATCGTGTCATTCTATACAATATTGTTCCTTGAAGAAAGTCACTTATAAAGGTAAACTCATTAGGAGAATGTGGATTCCAAAAAGAGTTAGCACATATCAAGATGAGATTACTCAAATGAAGTAGATTCCAAAAGGCACAAAATTGTTAGTACTAACACTCAAGGACCCAAGAAAGTTTGGGTACCCAAAACAAAATTTAATTGTGTTTTTATAGGTGGATGAACATTGCTACAAAGCAAATTCAAGCAAGAACAATCCATGGTACCTTGATAGTGGATGCTTAAAACACATGACCAAAGATAAGACTCTTTTTAATGACTTAAAAGCTAAAAGTAGAGGAGATGTTACATTTGGTGACAACTCTAAAACCCAAATTGAAGGGATTAGCTTCATTGGTAACAATTCTTCTACTACTATTAAAAATGTTTTACTTGCAAAAGGACTCAAGCAAAACTTATTTAGTATTAGTCAATTATGTGACAAAAGACTTAGAGTTATGTTTGAATCTATGTGCTGTCAAGTGATTGATATCAAAACTAACAAACTTATTTTTGTTGGACATCATCAAAGAAATATTTATGTAGTGCATCTAGATGATCTTTCCTCTAAAAATGTTTATTTTAAAACTTAAAAAGAAAATGAAAGTTGGATTTGGCATAGAAGACTTGGACATGTAAGCATGCATGTAATTTCAAAACTTTCTCAAAATGATTTGGTTATTGGTTTACCAAAATTGAAATATGAAAATGACAAGGTTTATGATGCATGTGATCAAAGAAAACATAGAAAAAAATTTTTCAAACCTAAGAATTGTATTTCAACTACTAGACCTGTTTAACTACTTCATATTGATCTTTTTGGTCCTATTAGAATAACGAGTCTTGGTGGAAAATAATATGGGTTTGTTATTGTTGATGAGTTTACTAGATTCACATGGGTTCTATTTTTGCATTCAAAGAATGAAGCTTTGGAAAAGTTCATCACTTTTAGCAAGCAAATACAAAATGAGAAAGGCTATTCAATTTTTAGTGTTAGAAGTGATCATGGAAAAGAATTTGAAAACCTTGACTTTAACGTGTTTTATGGTGAAAATGGTATTAGCCATAACTTTTCTACTCTTAGAACTCCTCAACAAAATAGGTAGTAAAAAGGAGAAATAGGACTTTAGAAGAAATGAATAGAACTATGCTTTGTGAAAATAATTTACCTGGATATTTTGGGTGAAAGTCATAAAAATATTATAAATAGAGCTATGATTGGGCCAATTTTGAAGAAAACTCTCTATGAACTTTTTAAAGGAAAAAGGAAAACTCTGTATGAACTTTTTAAAGAAAAAAGGCCTAACATAAGTTATTTTCATCCTTTTGGTTGCAAATGTTTTGTTTTGAACAATGAAAAACATGATCTTGGAAATTTTGATGCAAAAAGTGATGAAGGCATTTTCTTAGGATATTTTTTGAATTCAAAAGCCTATAAAGTCTTTAATAAAAAAAATTAGTTGTTGAAATGTCTATACATGTTATCTTCGATGAATCTAATTCACCTCCAAGAAATGTGCCTCTTGATGATTATAATGTAGGCATACTTTCAAAAATATCTCAATGATGCATCACTTGACATTGAGAAGAACATTCAAAAAGAAGATAATGAGTTTCTAGATGAGCCACAACATATAGAGAAAGAACCAAATCACCATAGAGAAATGAGATATATCAAAGATAGTGAGATTATTGGTGATCCAACTCAAAGGGTAAAAACTAGATCTTCTTATAATGTGTGTAATTATGTTACTTTTCTATCTAATATTAAACCCAAGAATATAGATGAAGCCTTAGGATATGATCATTGGATACTAGTTATGGAAGAAGAATTAAACCAATTTGAAAGAAGTCAAGTGTGGAATCCTGTACCTAGGCCTAGTGATTATCCTACTATAGGCACTAAATGGGTTTTTAGGAATAAAATGGATGAGCATGGCAATGTTGTTAAAAACAAAGGTAGATTGGTAGCTTAAAGATATAGTTAATAAGAAGGAATTGATTATGCTAAAACTTATGCCCCGGTTGCAAGGTTGAAGCCATTAGAATGTTACTTGCATTTGCATATTTTAAAATTTTCAAGCTTTTTCAAATGGATGTTAAGCGTGCATTTCTAAGTGCAACCTCTCAGTTTTGAAAATCCTAAATTTCCAAATCATGTTTATAAATTGACAAAAGCTTTATATGGTTTAAAACAAGCTCATAAAGCTTGGTATGAAATATTGTCAAAATTTTTAATTGAAAATGGTTTTAATAGAGAGAAAGTTGATACTACACTTTTCATTAAAACAAAAGGAAAAGATATTCCCACAGTGAAGTTTTTATTACTGATATTATATTTGGTACTACTAATGATGTTCTTTGTCAAGAATTTGCTAAGACTATGTAAGGTGAATTTGAAATAAGCATGATGGGATAGCTTATACTTTTTTTGGGATTACAAGTAAAGTAAAATAAAGATGGTACCTTCATCAATCAAGCTAAATACGTCAAGGATTTGCTCATAAAGTTTGAATTGGAAGAATCAAAGCCTTGTTCAACACTTATTAGCACTTTAATAAAACTTGACAAGGATGAAGAAGGTAAATGCATTGACTCTAAATTATATAGGTCTATGATTGGTTCATTGCTATATCTTACAGTAAGTAGATGGGTTATAATGTTTTAATGTATGTTTATGTGTTAGATTTTAATCATCTCCTAGATGATCACATTTATCTGCTATCAAAAAAATTTTTAGATACCTTAAGGACACTCATACTCTAGGATTACAGTATCTAAAAGGTTCATCTTTTGCTTTGCATGCCGATTCGGATGTGGATTTGATGGTTACAAAATTGATAAAAAGAGCACTTTCGATACTTGTCAATTGTTTGAGAATATGCTCAGTCATGGTTTTCCAAGAAATAAAATAGTGTTGCTCAATCTACAATCGAAACCGAATATATAGTAGTCAGTAATTGTTGTGCTCAAATTTTATGGATTAAACAACATTTAAAGGATTTTGGAATTACCATGGATCACATTCCCATTAAATGGGATAATATTACTGCCATCAATTTCACCAAAAATTCAATTTAACATTTAAGAACCAAGCATATTGAAATTAAGCATCACTTCATTAGAGATCATGTTCAAAAAAGTGATATTATGCTTGAATATGTTGACACCATGCATCAATTAGCTGATATTTTCACAAAGTCTCTTGACAATGATAGATTTTATGCAACTAGAGGTGAACTTGGTATGATGAATGCTCTTTGAAATGAATTTCTTGATGGTATGATGAATGTTGCTACCTTGATTGATCAAATGTATGTTTATCTTGACATTTTCTTTTATGTATGATTCTATGATACATATTTAAATATTCATGTTGCATAGTTTTTAAATTATTTAAAAAAATTTTTTTACTATAAGCGAAACCAATCGATCCCCCTTGGACCGAATCAATTGGTTTTCCATTTAGTAGCCAAATTAAGTGGAAAATATGAGGAACCAATCGATCTCTCTATGGACTTGATCGCTCGATCTATGGCAAACCTATACCTGATCGATCCCCCTTGACACCCGATTAATCGGGTCATGCAAAACTTGCCCTATGTGCACCATTTTGACCTCTCAAAATCAGGTCATCTATTTTTCCTTGACTGATCATTCTAGCTTCTTTATCCCTTTTTCTTCTTCCCTAAATATCTTTTTCTCAAATCCTAAGAATTCTTGCTTCATTTTCTCTCAAAATTCATCTCTCTTAACCAAAATCTTTTGCAAATTGCTTCATTTCTATTTGGTTTCTTACAAAAATCATCCTTAAAAATCTTTAAATCACACAAAAATCTTAACTCATTCTTCTCACTCTAAAAAATTGATCCCCTTTTTGAAACTACTATATTCACTCAATTTTCTTACCTCTTACAAACATATTCTACAATTTATCTCCTATAATCACCAATTTCTTTAACAATTTCACATAAGCCTACCTATTTCAACTATTCCATTATTTCCATGGCACCAAAGACTAACAAAAATGTTGAAACAAAGAAGAATCCTCCAAGAGAGGCTTCTAGTTCATTAATGAGGCTTTCATTTAATCAAAATTTTACAAATCCTAATACTAAAGAGAGATATAAAACACACTTTGCTCATAAAGAAGTCAATCAAGGAAAGGTAATTTCTCTTGAATTCTTATAATCTATTGAGTTGCCTTATTTGCATGCATTTGAAAAATTTAGCTGGATGAACTATTTGTGCATAGATGGAATTATGTATGAGAATCTAGTTAAGGTGCTCTATAGCAATACTACTTGCATTGAAATTGAAGGGGTTGTAAATAGATATTATCTCGATAGATTCAAAACCTATGTGATGGGTAAAGAAATTATAGTTAGTAAGCAATTGTTAGCTAAAGCCTTTATGCTAGATGATGAGGGAGACACTAACACTAGGTGTGACATGTTGGAAGTAGCTCAAGATATATTTAGAAATGACAATTTAAGAGTTGCTCCTACTTAAGCCACTAGACGTTCAATGCATGATAGGTTGTTACATCTTATAGTCATTCATGTATTGGCACCTTTAGGCACTCAATACTCAATCATTAGGAAACAAGATTACTGGTGGATGTACAAAATCAAACATGCAGAAAAACTTAATCTAGTGTGCTTTATTTTTAGTGATATGATAAGGGTAATACAAAACAGAGACTACATCTTAGTTTATGGGTTTGCAATTAGTAATCTTTTGAAAAAAATTTGACTATTAATACTAGAGGTGATAAAGAGATTATGTTCAATGATCCATTCAATATTCTTGCTGCTCTTACTCTACATAGTATGGGTTATACCAAAAATGTAGCTAGTTTATGGGTTAAAAAAACTGAAATTGAGGCTGTGCAAGAAGATGAAGAAGGGCATAATATCCCAGACATTCCTGATGCACCTTAAGAAAAACTTTTTACCCCATCATTTGATACACAAGGAGTTTTAGAATTGCTTATGCTTCAAATAAACAGTCTATACTCAGTGGTTGGGACTATGAATTTTAGATTGAAAAATATGGAAATGACCCAACAAGAGCTGGTTTCCTAAGTTTGTCCAAGTTAAAGCTGATATTGAACACATCCGAATGCACAACAGCAAATAGGGCAGCACTTTCCTCATTTTTCTCATTCTTCACCTCCTCCTCAATGATCCATCCTAATGTCATTCCTCAAATGTTTTCCCACATCTTTATTTTTTTCATGTTTTAAATTTTTCCTTAAAAACACTTTGCATTATGTTTTCTTATCAAACTTTGGTATTTGATGTTTATATTAATGAAATATACATTTCATCTTCATTATGACATTTGCTATATTACTCTCAAATTTGGCTTGTAAAATTAGTGAATTATATGACATTGTGATTGGTATAACCTTGAGTTGTGAAATTGAGTTGGTATGGCCTTGAATTGATTGTCCTCTTACTTTGATTGACTTCATCCTTTTTGCTACGACAAAAAAAGAGAGAAGACATGGTATGAAAAAATTCTTATTTGATTGATGATCTTGATATTGATGGTATAAAAAATTCTTATTTGATGATATTGACATTGATGATTACATCCATGTTCTTAGTTGTTTAAAATCTCTTAAATTTTTTTTATGCTTAAATTCAATGGGAGTTTATTTTCCAAATGAAAAATGTTTTTAAGCAAATTTTTCACTTTGTTTTGTCATATCAAAAAGGGGGAGATTGTTAGCCTTGAATTGATAAAAGTTTTAAATTGACAAAACAGAAATTTACCTAACTTGAATCAAACTCTCATAATCTCAAATTGAACATTTTTTTAGCCTTTTATCTTGCCAAAATTCATTTAGAAACTAAAATAAAACAAAGTCTCAAAACAAAATGAGTTAAAGCATGTTTTTGATAGAAGGGATCGATGCCCTCAGGGGAGGGATCGATCCCTTCCTTTACCCAATCGATCTCGTAGACAAAGGGATCAATCCATTTTTCTTCCAAATGCCAAACTTTTGAAAATTCATTAAGAACCAATCGATCCCCTCCCTGTAGGGATCGATTGGTTAGGGTTTGGAACATAACCGATTGATCCCCCTTTAAAGGGATCAATTTATTTTTTTATACAGAATACAAAAATGGGTCGAAAATCAACAAAAGGGATCTATCCCCGCACATAGAAAATCCCAAGCATTAGATCGATCAGGTATGCTACCTAATCGATTAAGTAAGTGTTTTCATGCATAAATATTGGCTTTTCTATCAGTGACCCGATCAAACCTCGTGAGGGGATTGATCCCTTGATGCCCAAAAAGCCACAATGGTTATTTTCTTGTCTGATATTTTACAGGTTTAAAGCATTAAATGTAAAGCAATGGCTATTTCGTCCTTTCTACATATAAATGAAGGCTTCCACTGCAAATCAAGAGTATGAAAAGCTAAAAAGAACTTATTGCCTCCATCAACAATCTTGTTCAAGCATTTAAGCCAGCTCAAAGAGAGAAAAGTGCAGAAAATCATTCTTGTATCAGTTTTTCTCTAAATCTTCTTATCAATATTGCTTTATACTTCAAGTTAGCAACACCCAATCTTAGAGAGGTTCTTCAAGTTTGCAAAACATTTCAGAAACTTTGTATTGTGACATTATGAGCTTAAGGGAGAGGATAACCCTTAAAAGTTTATGGTGTTGATAGTGTAAAGCTTTGAGAAGCTAGGTTATAACTTTCAACACATAGTGGATTGAACTCCTTGGCAAGTGAGGCTAAGAGAGAGGACGTAAGTGCCTAAAAGAAGGACTGGACCTCTATAAATCTTAATGTCTAATTCTCTATCTCTATCTCTATCTTTTATTTTTAAGATTGTTAGTTTACTTTCATTTATTGTGTTCATTTGCTTAGAAAAATTATTTTGCAGAATTTGTGCTTATTAAATATTGATTTTTAAAATTTTTATTATCAACCAATTCACCCCCCTCTTAGTTTATTTCAAGTCCTTGAGCTAACATCTTTCAATATATTGGTAGAATTAAAAATTTATTTGTTTTTGAAAATAATTTATTTTCAAAAATATCTTTCAATACGTTGGCAAGATTTTCTATTAAGCATTATCCTCAAATATGTTGGTAGGATTTTAAAAAATATTTTTTCAAGAAAATTCATTTAGTCCTCTAATAGTTTGGTACGATGTAATTTAAGATTTAAATCCTTCAATAATTTGGTAAGATTGAAAAAAATTTTAAATAAAATAAACAAAAATTATCATGCAAAGTAGTATCATGCAATAATATAATATATCATGTATAATAATATAACATAAGCTATCATGTAATAATATAATATATAAATTCTCATGCAATTAATATAAAATATCTTGCAATTAATTAATAAATTCATGAAAATATATTAAACTCATGCCAAAATAAGAACTAAAAATAAATTACTAAAAACATCATGCAAAAATAAACTTTTTTCATCACATTAACTCAATCAATAATTTAAAACAATAATTATAAAAATATAAATATAAAAATAATATATAAAAAACATAAAAAAAAATTAAACATAAAAATTAAAAAAATCAAAGCAAAAAATAAACAAAAAAGGGAAAACCTATGTTATGTGTCGCGTCTGAAACCGGGTTACGGGCATGTCTTGACGGGTTCATTTGGATCCTAGGCCTTCTCCAAAACAATGTCATTTTACTCACATATAAAAGCCAAATTTTGATTTTTTCTTTAAAATGCCTTGATTGTTTCTCTCTCTAACCCTAAAACACTCTGACTTCTCTCATCATCAAGAAATTCAATCAGCTACCAAAAAATTCAACCTTTTCCTGAAAATGCAATAAACCTAAAATTTGATTGCCACATTTTTCTTCAGTTGCTGTGAATTTCTACAAAAAATTCAAACTTCGCTAGAAAAATCATTCAAAACCCAATAAAAAAAAAAACAAAAATTCAAACCCAAACCCAAAATTTAAATAAGAACCAAGCCAAAAACCCAAATTTCAAATTCGAATCTAAAATCCTAGAATCAAATCTAAAAACTCAGAAGCTCCATAAATCAAATCACAAACCAAGTAATTTTCCAAAAACCAAAAACCAAAAATCTCATAATCAAAAACAATAACTTAGAAAACCAGATTTCATCACAAATTTCCTAAAAACCTTCCCTTATGATTTTTGTCTGGTTTCTCGTGTGTGTTTTATGTTTTGTTTATAGGGATTGAATCCCTTCAATTTGAAAAGTAAACCAATCTCAACTGAATCTGAGATTTAATTTGATTTTATGAATTAACTATACGATTTTATTTCTTCCCTTTTTCATTGATTTTAGGAATCAATAATTAAATTCAAATATTGAATCCAAGCTTTTCCTGCAAAATTCTCATTTCCTTTTCATTCAATTTTTATGACTTTTTTTTTTGTTTTTACTTTTCAATTTTTTAGAAAAAAATAAAATAAAATAAAACCAAAAATAGAATCAAATTAAATCAAGTAAAAACTAAAATTTTTCTTATTAGGCCTGAAACTTCCCAATCGAGCCCAATTAACGGTCAAAGGTCCTGTTTTAATTCTGGAGAAACTCTCAAATAAAATGGGGTGTATACATGTATCAATTTTTTAACTTGTTTATCGAGTTGAAAAATTTTACTACTAACATATCAAATAATTTCTCTTAATTTGGATCCATTTATTAATGATGTTATTCACTTAGGTTGGATTGTCTATATGTAATATTCAAATTAACGTTTCATTTATCATAAACTGATTTTTAGGTGAAATATCTATTTTAAATGAACGATCTAATTTATTTGGTTTAAATTTAGCATGTGATGATATTAAGTCAAGCATTCACTTTTATTACTTTTTCTTATAAAATCACTTCACTTATTACATAATTACACAATTTTAGTCATTTAAGAGTGTGCATCAAAGTATCAAAATATTTGGCTCAATAACAAAAGCTTGTATCTCTATCAAGGTTTTTATTATTTGGTTCAATAACAAAAGCTCACATCTTTATGAAGGTTTTTAGTATTGTATTGATTAGCATTTTGACTTTTTTTTAAGTTACGTAAGCACTTAATTTTGTTTGGGTCTCAATTTTCATTAAATTGATTTTAAATTTATTTGTGCTTTGTTGGGTTTGATTACATGGGTCAAAATCTAATTTAAAGTTGTTAGGGTTGACTTCTAATCTTTGTTAAAAATTTGTGTCTATAGGCCTAAATTTTATGTCAATTGGAATTGAAGGCCCAAATTCAATATCTTTGGTCCAAAGCCCAACGTTGTGACCTACAATCAATGTGAGGGCCCAATTATTTTTAAGATTTATTTATTTATTTTTATTAAATTAAAAAATAAAAAGATTAAAAAAAAAAAGGTTAGTGATAGTGGATGTCGTGCAAGGCACTGGTAACTTACAAGCCACTACCCCTACCTGCAGTCCCCTCTTCCCAAAACATCATGGGACCTACCCTTCCCCATTTAACCATGGTAAATAATCCCACCTCTTCAAGAAACTTGACTTAAGCTAAAATAGAAAAAACCAAAATCACGGCCTAAGACTCTGCACAACCACCATTACAGCAAGAAATCCAACCATTGGGAAGGTTGTTGATGACACCTTGGACACCCCACAGACCCAAAAAATGTGGGATTTGATCTCCCACTTTGGCTCTATTGATAACTTTATAAAATAGAGTTATTTAAACTGATTTTCAATGCCTAAACGAGTTGTTTTTGCCTTGTTTTTGGTAAAACAAGCTTTTCTTTACTCATAATGTGCTTGATTTGCTGTTTTGTAAGAAATCTTAAAGAAAATATGGAATCTTCATGAATCTTAAAGAATCTTAGGTTTTCTTATTCAATCTTGAATGATTCTTGATACATTTGAATGAATCTTAGAGGGTTTTTTTTATGTATTCTTGTTGATTCTTAGAGTTTTTATAAAATATTGGAGTAAAAATGTAAGAATTTATTCAAGATTTTAATGCCACACCTCAAGACTTAAGATTACTCAATTTTGATGAAAATTTAAAAAATTCTTACAAGAATTGTCTAAAGGAAGTTTGGCCATTATGTAGGCAAAAGAAAAAATTCAAGTTAAATGTAAGTCCATGGTATTTTTTTTAGGCACACATGTATGGGATTACTAATAGATAACATAGTGGCAAGTCTTTTCTCATTGGCCAAGAGCGATGATTTAGAAGTTTATGTGGCATGACAACTTTTAATTCTATCTATAATTGGAAAAATCCAAATAACCTTTAGTTTTTCTATTTCAAAAAGGTTTTCCTACATTGACTTGGAAATCCCACCTTGACTTGAAATTCCTACCTGACTATAAGAGCACTTGACTATCCTACTTAGAATTCCTACTTTGACTAGAAAATCCTTTTAAATGGGTACCAAGGGTAGGTTTGCATGAATATAGAAAAGAATTACAAAAAAAGAGGGGGGCAGCATATAAGAAGAACACAATTCAAAATTTTACTTTTCTCTTCTTCAAGAACTTTTCAATTAGAAGCATAAGTCTAAGATCTAAAAATCTTATCTAAGACCAATTAATTTCAAGAATTAAGTCCAATTCAAGAAATGCCTAAGAAGTGTTAAAGCTTAGTGCAAGTTGGAATTCTTATTCAATAAGGCTACCAAGGGATTAAAAATAATTACAAAACATTTTTTTCTCTTTGTCATAACATATAGATCCGAAAATCTATAGCTAAACTTAACAAATGAATGGAGTAGCCACCAATCTTTTTTACCAAGTGTGATTAGCCACTAAAGGAATCTATCATTTTAAGGAGCTCCTAAGCTTGACGAAGGGTCTTTAAAAGAATAGGTTCGGGTCTACTAACCAGAACAAGGTTCGAGAGTTTGATTACATGTAGGGAAGGTTATAGTAACCCTACATGCCCATTCGAAAGATGGTACCATATTATTTTAAATTTATCCTATGGTCTTGAGTCTAATAGTTTCAAATTTTTATGTTAAATATTGGAAATAATTTATAAGATTCTCTATCAATCTGGTGGAACTCTTAAAAATATTTTCTCACCTCAAGAGTATTCAAGAATCTCATTTGATATCTTGAAGAGGCTCCGTCGTCGAAAAAAAGTTTATTTGTTATTCTTTTTTTTTAAATATATCTAATTATTTCACTATTTGGGCCAAATTAGAAATATTTTTTTGTTTTGAATTTCTAAATTTTCATCATTTGGGCCTATTTAGAAATTCTTTTTATTTCTTTTTTCTTTGGAAAGAAAATAATATGACAATTATTTTTATTGAAATTTTATTTAAATTCTTCCAACACTTGGGACAAATTTAAATAAATTTCTCATCTAGAAATTTCTTAGGAATTTATCATTTGAAATTTTTAAGAATCTCATTCTTGGATAATTATCAAATATTTTTAACCCAAATTCTTTTTTGGAAAATAATACAATTACTTTTATTGAAATTTCATCTAAATTATTCCACTATTTGGGACAAATTTAAATAAAATTTCTCACCTAGATATTTCTTAAGAATTTACCATTTCAAATTTCTAGGAATCTCATCATTAGATAATTTTTATTTAATTTCAAAATTTTATTTTTATTTTTTATTTTTGGTTTAAGAATAGACATTTATTATTGTTATTGAAACTTTATATAAATTATTCCACCATTGGGGACTAATTTAGATCAAATTTCTCACAAAAAAATTTTATAAAAATTTTTCATTTGAAATTTTTATAAATTCCATTGGATAATTAATATTTATTCTCAAAATTTATTTTATTTTATCTTTTTTATTATATATATATATTGAATTTAATCACGAAAAAATAAACACACAAAAAAATAATAAAAAGTAATACCAGAAAAACAGCTCGGCTGGCGGCTGAAGCGACTCAACTTGAGGCACAAAGATCGGCTCGAAGGCGAGGCTTGGGGACGCAGCTCAGCTTGACTAGGCTAAGGGGTTGGCTGGAATATGGGTCGGTCAAACAGGTTGACACTCGGGTCAAGTTGAGCCAAGTAAAAATGCGCGAATCTTGGGGTTCTCCTAACACCAAAACGATGTTGTTTTACACAAGTATAAAAGGTAAAAATTCTCATCTTTTTTTAGATTTTTCCCTTCTTTCTCTCTTTTTTCTCCCTTTTTCTCTCTTTCTTTCTCTAAAAAAACCCAAAATCCAACTAAATTTTCACTAAAAACTGAAAAAACATCGAAATCTGAAAAAATCCTTCAAAAAATTCAAGTTTCGCTGGAAAAGTTCACCAAAATATGAAAATTCTAGAAATTTTCCAGAAAAATTTTGCCCAAAAATTTTATAAAAAAATCCTAAAATTTTTAAAATTTGCCTCTACTCTTCTAAACACCTTTTTTTTTTTGCTTTTGTTTTTTCTTGTATTTCATGTGTACTCCCAAGTTTAGCTAGGGTCTGTATTTATAGGACTTTAAGGCTACAAAATCCAAATCTAAATAGAAATCCCAATTCCTTTCGATCTTTAACCCTGTTCAACCTCTCCTAGGCCATTTCAAACTTTTCAATCCAATTTTTCACAAATTCAACCCCCTTTTTTTGTTGTTTTCCATTTTTATTATTTTTTAATTAATTAACAAAACCAAAAAGTAGACCTCGGACATATTGGGTGTCTACAGTTGCTCTTATTTGCACATTTCATGTGAAACAGGAATTGTGCAAAGACGTAGATGACCCAATCAATTTGACATCTTTTTTTTTTCTTTGAAAAAGTAAACAAAACTCTTCTAAACAGAGGCTCAATGACTTTTGAAAAATAAAATACTCCTCTAAATAAAGGCACCACAACTTTGGAAAAATAAATTGCTCCTCTAAACAGAGGCACCACAACTTTGGGAAACTCTAAATAAAGGCACCATAACTTTGAAAAAATAAATTGCTCCTCTAAACAGAGGCACCACCACTTTGAAAAAATAAATTGCTCCTCTAAAAAGAGGCACCACGACTTTGAAAAATAAATTGCTCCTCTAAACAGAGGCACCACAACTTTAGAAAAATAAAATACTCCTCGACAATCATGTCCAGAGGAGTCATAAATCATGTATGATGGAAACTCAAAGATTCACAATTTGAGTTTGAAATTCAAAGGTTCAGATTCGTAAGAACCTTTCAGCTTTGCCAAAATTTATTGAAATTTGATTCTCAAATTTTCAATTTTGCTAGAATTCACTGAAATTTGATTCTCAAAATTTTAGTTTTACCAGATCTCAAGATTCGCATTTACAAGACTATCATTCGAATTTTGGAGATTCACATCCAAAAATTTAAAACTTCTCATTCAAGTTTAAAAATTCACCATTGACAAATTTAGGGTTCATATCCAAATAGTTTAAGCTTTTTTTTGTTCAAATTTTAGAGATTCACATCCAAAAGTTTGATCTTCTCATTCAAATTCAAAGATTCACATCCAATAAATTTCACGATTGCTCATCTCAAAGATTCCCATTTGAAACTTGAAGATTTTCATCTGAAAACTCCAAGATTCTCATTTGAAGATTTCTAAAAGATTCTCATTCAAGAACTCAAAGATTCTTTTTTGACAATTCTCAATTTTACCTTTAAAGCCTCCATCCAAAGATTCAGAATTTCTTTCTCAAATTACTTTTAAACTTAAAATTTAGCATGTAATGAATGTCATGATCAATAATGCAAATGCTTTCTTAATTATGCAAATGCAATAACCTGGATCCTCACAATGCCATATTCTTAACAATGCAGATGTAATGCATGTAATGCAGATGTAATGCATGTAATGCAGATGTCCATGTCTAATATGCTAATTAATTGTGGTACTCAAATTTTTCAAGCTCTTTCTTGAGCCCCGTACCCTTCAATCTTCAGGTACTAAGACCAAATCAGTGTAACTCTCAATCATCTTTCCAATTAATTGTGGTACTCAAATTAATCTTTTTTTCTTTTTTTTAAAAAATTTTTTTTCCAAATCCAATGTCCTTATCATGACTGAACATTTCAAATTTGCCTTTATCACTCTCAACCTCTCTGAAGTAATGCAAAGTAATAAAAAGAAAAGAGTAAGAATGGCTGGAAAATAATTAATAAAAGAGACATACGAAGAATGAAATGGAATGTCTTTTATTAGCAAAAATGATAGCAAACTTGGCCAATTGGAAAAGAAAAAAATGATAAAAAAGGGTATGAAAAGACAATGCCCAAAAATAAACAATCCGACAATCATGGTAACATATCTTGAAGTCCTTTTCAAAAACTTCAACTACCCGATGCACTTAATAACTAAGAGCTCTTCAGAACATGCTAGCCTTCTTACCAATGAATTTTTAAATTTGATGTTGTATCGTCATTATCTAAGCTGTCTTTTTAGGTTTTTCACTTAGATAAACCCTCATTTTGACTCAAACTACCCTTTTGGGATTTCGCCTTGGTCCTCCTTTTTTTTTCTCTTTTTTTTTTCTTTTTTTTTTAATTTTTTTTCTTTTTTAATTTTTTTAATTTTTTCTCTTTTCAAATATAGTATTTTTTCACAACATAAGAATTTATAGGATGAGGCAAATCATCCCCATCCATCTTAGCTAATATCAATGCTCCACTTGAGAAAGCTCGTTTCACGACATATGGCCCTTCCTAATTTTGAGTCCATTTTTCTTTATTATCATGCTGGCTTGGAAAAACTTTTTTCAAGACTAACTTCTCTTCTCAGAAACAACAAGGTCAAACTTTTTTATTATGAGCCCTCATCATTTTTCTTTGATATAGCTGACTATGGCATAATACTATTAATCTCTTTTCTTTTATGAGATTTAACTATTCATAGTGCTCTCGAATACATTCAGCCTCTTTCAGTTTAACTTTCTTTAGAACCTTTAAGAATAGGATCTCCACTTTCACTAGCAGTACAACTTCCATCTCATAAACCAAAGAAAATGAGATTGTCCTACTAGAGGTACGCACCGATATTTGATATGCATGTAGCGTAAATAACAACTTTTAATGCCAATCTTTATAGGTCTCAGTCATCTTCTTAAGAATTCTTTTTATATTTTTGTTTGTTGCCTCAACTACACCATTCATTTTTGGATGGTATGGTGTTAAATTATGGTGCTTGATCTTATACTAAGCACATACTTCTTGTATCATCTTGTTATTCAAATTCTTGGCATTATCTAAAATTATTCTCTCTGAAAGTTTGTATCTGTAAATGATTTCTCTATTTATAAACTTGCAAACTATAGATCGTGTCACACTTCTAAATGATGTTGCTTTCACCCATTTCGTGAAATAATCTATCATCACGAAAATGACCTATGCCGATTAAAAGCCTTTGTGGCAATAGGACCAATGACATCCATGTCCCACATAAAAAATGGTTAGGGTGGTGCCAAAACATGTAAAGCAGATGGCAAAGCATGAATCTTATCAGCATAAATTTGACATTTATGAGATTTTTGAGCATAGTCAATGCAATCGCTCTCTATTGTTAACCAATAATACCCTGCTCTCATGATTTACCTTACCATCATATGTCCATTAGCATGTGTCCCACATATTTCATCATACACCTCTTCAATAATTTTTTTAGCTTTAGCCTTATCTACATATCTTAACAATACTTAATCATGGCTCTTTTTATAAAGAACATTTTCATTTAGGAAGAAACTCATAGCTAGTCTTTAGATAACCCTTTTATCATTCTCAGTTGCTTGGATAGGGTATTGTTGATTCTTAATATACTGTAAGATATCATACTATCAGGGCTTCCCATCCTTCTCTTTTTCTACATTAGAGCAGCGAGTCGGCATATCCTTGACATCTAACTTGATGGGCTGAATGTCAGTGCTATCATTAATTCGAACCATTGCTACTAAATAGCCAAGGCATCAGCAATCAAAATTTTTTCCCCAAGTAAATTATCAAATTGAATATTTTTAAACTATTTGATCAACTCTAGGATATACTTGAGATATAGAATGAGTTTTGAGTCTCTCGTCTTTCATTCTCTTTTCAATTGATATATAACTAGAGTTAAATTTCTAAACACTTTTAACGCTTTAACATTTCTATTCATAGCGGCTTGCGAACCCATGACACATGCCTCATATTCAGCGATGTTATTTGTGTAACTGAAATTCAACCTCGTTCTTATAGGGTAATATTATTCTTTTAGAAAAATCAATGTCCCAAGGCATTGGTATCTCTATCAAAATACATTTTCCAATGGTTCTCTTCATACCCTTCCTTTTTCAGCTGGGAAATAGTCATCAAATCTTCATCAAAAAATTCTAACCTCATCGACTCATAATCTTCAGTAACACAATCTGCGAGAAACTCAGTTATGGCACTCTTTTTTATTGCCTTCTGGCTTACATATACAATATCATACTCCGAGAGCATTACTTATCACCTAGCAATTCTTTCAAACAAAGAGGGCTTCTTGAAGATGTAATTAATTAGATCTAATTTTACTATAAGATAAGTGGTATGATAGAGCATATATTGTCTGAGTCTTTTAGTAGTCCAAGCTAATGCACAACACATTTTCTCCAAAAAGGAATACTTGGACTCATATTCTATGAATTTTTTACTCATATAGTAAATAGCTCTCTCCTTTTGGCTAGATTCATCTTACTATCCTAGCACAAATGTTATAGAATTTTCATAGACCGTCAGATATAAAATTAAAGGTCTCATTGGAATAGGTGGTACCAATACTAAAAGATTTGATAAGTATTGCTTAATTTTATCAAAAGCCATTTGACACTCTTCATTCCATTCTCTAAGATTATTCTTACGAAGAAGCTTAAATATGGGATCACACTTATAGGAAACTGAGAGATGAATCGAGAAATGTAATTCAATCTACCTAGAAAACCTCAAACTTCTTCTGGTGTATTTGGAGGTGATAAATTTTGAATGGCTTGTATTTTATCATGATCGACTTCAATCCCTCTTTCACTGAGTACAAAGCCTAGCAACTTCTCTGACTTTGCCTCAAAGGTGCACTTCACTGGGTTTAGCTTAAGTTGGAATTTCTTTAACCTCTCTAATAGCTTTTTGAGGTTAGTGACATGATCTTCACCTTCTCGAGATTTTGTAATCATATCATCTACATACACCTCAATCTCTTTGTGCATCATGTCATAAAAGAGCGTCACCATGGCTCTTTGATATGTTACCCTAGCATTCTTTAGACCAAAAGGCATTACTTTATGGCAAAACGTTCCCCACATGGTCACGAAAGTGGTTTTTTTCATGTCTTCTTCGGCCATCTTTATTTGGTTATACCTTAAGAACATATCCATAACGGAGAACATCGAATGCTTAGCCATATTGTCTACCAATGTGTTAATATGAGGCAAAGAAAAGTTATCATTTGGGCTAGCCTTATTCAAATCATGATAATCTACGAACATTCATACCTTTCCATCTTTCTTAGAAACTGATACAATGTTGGCTACCCACTTTGGATACCTGGCCACTTGTAAAAAACCTGTATCAAACTACTTTTTCACCTCCTCTTTGATCTTTAAAAACATTTTAGGTTTCATTCGCCTCAACTTTTATTAGACTGATTTACATTCTGGCTTTAAAGGTAATCTATGCTCTATTATTTTTGTACTAAACCCAGACATATCTTGATAAGACCAAGCAAACACATCTACAAATTTTTGAAGTAGATTTTTCAATCGTTGCCTGTCTATCGATAAGAGTAACGTTCCAATTTTAACATCTTTCTTATTCTCCTCATCTCTTAAATTCATCAATTCAATTGTCTCCTGATGAGACTCAATTGATTTACTTTCTTGCTCAATCAGTCTCATTAGGTCTGAAGGAATAACATATTCTTCATAATCATCTTCATTATCAAGTGCATCAGTGTTAATTGATTTTTCAAAATTAACCATTTGATCATTATCATGAATATTTTTCTGTTCATTTAAGGATCTGAAATTGAATGAAATGGGATATGTTGGTGAAATGTATAGGAAAAATGGAAAAAAAATACTAAAAGAAATGAATGAAAGTGCACCATTCCTAATTTTTATTAAAATAATAACAGATAAATGACCTAAACAAGAAAGACCATTCCAAGCCCTTAGGCATAAGCTATTGGGATGTTCAATTACATTGAATCAATATTAAAGATAGCAGGCAATTCGATAATGCTCCAATTGTTCAGCTCATAATCTAGTGGACAAAGATGAACCTATGTTTCTTTCTCATACCCACTTTCATCTTCAATCGCATGGATGGACAACTCAAAAATGTCTTCTCCAAACTTAATTCAAAATCTTCTTCTATATCTGAGTACATGAATCCTTTAGGCCTGAAGGTCTCATACAAGTATGGGATGATCATTGTTGTCTTGTTAGCTTGTCTTTCCCTAATTTCCCAGTCTTTTGTTTCATAACCAAGACCCAATCTCTCCCTGTTATCCATCATTGTCAAAGGTTACCTTATCCCCTGTAAATTTTTACCCAGTCCTACTCTAAGATACCAGCCTTTATTGATGACTTGACACATCACTACTTTTGAAAAGTGTTGGTTTTTAGGTCTTTTACCCACAGAATTGACAACTCAAAGGATCGATAAGAATATTCCATCGCTTATTCAGTAGCTTTCACATAAGGACCATTCAATGATTAGGTTACCAGCATGTCTTCTTCCCCAAACACTACCACCAACTGACCCTTTACATTAA
The DNA here is from genome assembly GCF_047325235.1 of Durio zibethinus. Classification (NCBI taxonomy): domain Eukaryota; kingdom Viridiplantae; phylum Streptophyta; class Magnoliopsida; order Malvales; family Malvaceae; genus Durio; species Durio zibethinus. The sequence continues at coordinate 6,183,413 of NC_143174.1, read as the reverse complement.
ACTTGATCTTTTGGTGCAGGGTAGAAGTGAGAACACCTACTATGTGAATCCATGGCCTTCCTAGCAGGCAACTATAAGATGAAAAAATGTCAATCATTTAAAATTTTACATTAAAAGTGCATGACCCAATTTACAAAGGCATCTTTATTTCTTCTAAGACTTCTCATCGGGTCTCATCAAATGCTTGGACAACCATTTGGTTATCCTTTATATGTGAGTAATCAATAGGTAGCCTTGCCAAAGTTGACATAGGTATGACGTTAATAGCAGAGCCATTATCAATGAAGACCTTGGCTATAATGTGGCTCTTACACTTGATAATGATATGCAAGGTCTTAGTGCTTCATCTTTCATCTAGAGGAATCTCATCATCACTAAATGAAATGTAGTTCGGCATGACCAAGTTTTCAGCTAAGTGGTTCACATATTCAATAAACATATTATATGCCATATATACCTGGTTCAGCATTTTTAGCAGAGCATTCTAGTGTGGTTTTGAATTTAATAGCAGTGATAATAATAAGATTCATGCTGACATCTTATTTAATTATTCTACCACTGAAAATTCACTGTGTTTTATCAGTTTTAAGATTTCACAAGCCTCTATTTCTAACATTGACTTTGGACAATCCTCTTCAGGTACCACTTTTAGGTTATTCTGTTCTTCACCTACCTTGACTTTTTTTTTTTTAACCTTTTTAAACATTTTTTGAATGCAGCATCTTTCACTTCGGGTGATGCCCTCCATACCAGTTATATTAGTGGCATCGAACTTAGAATCATTCTTCTCTTACCCTTGGATTATTATGTCACAGCCATATATCCATGGCATAGCTTTATTGCTCTTATAAGGGAATGGAGTAGGGACTTTAAAAGTTACTAGCTTGAGAGCAAACTTGTCTATGGTCGACTATGACTTATCACTATAGTAAATTGTTAACGGCCTTGAAAATAGTTTTAATGGGTGGTCAGTCATAGACACTTCAGCGTTCTTTAAACTTTCCCATTCTTCATAGAGTTCAATTAAAAAAAATCTATGAGCTTTTGTACCTTTTGGTAAAACTACTCACAAGTTTGGATAAAGTGGCTAGATGCCCTACCATGATACTTACATATTTCACCTACTATATATGCTCTATGATAAGTGTATAGACTCACTGGCTATATCATATCAGCTTTTCATAAAGCATCATATAGCTGACTGAAATGGGTCTCAATTTTTACCACCTTTTTTTTTCAGATGACGATCCCTTTCTTCACTCAAAGTATTAACATTATGGTTAGGCAAATGATTGCCATTAATGTTTGGCACAATTACCCCCATATCAAAATTGATCATTCCATCCTTAATCAATCATTACACTTTATGCTTCAGGACAGTGCAATTCTCGATGAAATGACTAGTAATCACATAGTGATAGTCACAATAGGCTATAGAATCATACCACTTGGGATAAGGTGGCTTAAGTGGCTCTACTCGACTAGGAGCAATTAGATGATTGTTGTAGAGCTTTAGATATAATTTCGTATATGTCATGAGAATTGGATCGAATATGAGTTTTTCACGAGTAGTTCATTGCTCTTACGAACCACCCATAAGGTTAGCCAGACGGGTTTGAGGTCTCAAGAAAGGTTGAGCATTAAGACCATATATGGTAGTCTAAGGTCTAAAAAGGGATTGATAGGTCTAGGGGTAGGATGGCTGCGGGTTTAGCTGGTACTGATAAAGAGAAACGTAATTCATAATGGAATAATTTAGAAAGTAACTATATCATGTGTAGGGTTGATAACCCCTAAACTATTATCTATCAAAGCTCATAGCTTGAGCTTTAGTCTTTTTCTTCTTTAGAGCTCTTTTAGTGGATTCTTCCCCTCCTTCTAACTTGCCATTCTTGATGGCACTCTCAATGATTTTGCCAAAGATCACCATATCGATGAAATTCTTGATTGCATTCCCTATCATCTTTTTATAATAGAGAGATTTCAGAGTGCTGACAAATAACACTGTAGTTTTCTTTTCAGTTAAAAGAGGTTGTACTTGAGAGGTTACATCTCTCCACCTCTTGACGTATTCTTTAAAGGACACATTTACCTTTTTCTCTATGTTTTGCAAAAACAAACGATCAAGAGCCAAATCCATGATATGTTGATATTGACTGATGAAGTCATGGGCTATATCACTCCAAGAACGGATGTAGGTCCTATCCAGCTGGACATAACACCTAGCAATAGAGCCTGTAAGGCTATCTTGAAAAACATGCATTAGTAGCTTTTCATTGTGAGCATAGGCTGTCATCTTCCGACAGTATTTGGTAATATGAGTTCTTGGGTACTTCATACCATCATATTTCTTAAATTTTGGTACTTTAAACTTTAGAGGAATAACCATATTTAGAAGTAAGCAAAGCACAATAGCATCGACAGAACCATAAAACCCAATTCCTTTCATAGCCTGTAACCTTTGTTCTAGCATACTAATCTTCGAGTCTTCCTGAGATTCAATCATTTTTGCCTTTTTTTTTCTCTTTTCTTTTCAATTCATCTAGATCAAGAACTTGAATCAATTTTATTACTTTTTCAGTAAAAACAGGATTCACATAGCTATGATAATATCCTGGGTTTAAAGCTAAAAGCATTCCAAGATATATAGGATATGTGAATTGTTATAGTGGAACCTCTTGTGTAGACTGGGCTTGAGGTAGATCAAAACCAAGTAGATATAGGGTATCAACCACTTCCTGTGATGGATGGTCCTATTAGTTGGTATTCTCCTCTATTGCCTTCCCCTTGTTTAACTTGTTCAAGGCCTCTAAAATTCTGTTTCATTCCCCTTTAAGCTTCTCTTGGGCTTTTTCTATCCTCTTAAGATGATTAAAATTTTCTTGTTCCATTTGTCTAGCTCTGGCATTTGTGTTGTATCGATGAGTAAGGTTTCTACTGGATGGAGCTATCCTTGAACCTTGAATACCATAATTATGTGATTATTAGAAATTATGTGTTTTATGTTTGATATGCAAATGTATGCACGAAATGTACTAATGTTTGCCATATCACCATTACTGATAAAAAAAATCTCCATCTGAAACTTTATTTAATAAAATTTCAAAATTACATCCTAATAAAGTCAAAGCAATATTCTACAATCCTAAACATCATCCTTTACTTCTAATGTTTCCTTATAAAGTTCTTAGCTTACTAGTAATGATTTTGTGCCTCATCTAGGAAATCAAGCAATCGTCACCCATGAGCTTCCCTTGGTTGCACCACAGCCTTCAAATTTTCCACTTTTTCTTTCATTTTTGATGCTTTATCTATAGAATGCATAGCTGATCGAACAAATGCCTTAGATGCATTTGTTTTTCTGTGCATATGTCTTTCCATAGCTCACCCTGTTTAACTTGTCTCCTGCATTCATCAAACAAGGTTTTTACTTATGTTGTGTGTCGATCCACTATTTTTTGTAGTATCTGACTATGCCTATGTGCCATAGCAATAGCCTTTTGTTCTTTCTCCACCCTTGCTTTTAGCAATTCATTTTTTTTAAGAATCAGGCAAGCTCAAACGTAATCGACGAATGTGTCATGTCTAGATCGTTGAATAAAGCTTTCCACTGATCTTTTTACTCTGTGAGGCTCTGGATTTTCAGCTCTTAAAATCATAAACTCTTTTTCATTTCTAACTTTAAACGTTTATTTTCTTATTCCAACTTGTTTTTCTCAATTTGGAGCTTTCTCTTAGCCATTTCCACTTTAAGCTAAAGATCTTGAAGAATGGGCTTTGAGGAATGGCCAACTAATTGTTCTTGAGGAAATACCATGTCTTTACCCTTCTTTGCATGCCATACACTATATTTTAGGGTGACATCATAAGTAAGCCTCTCTTGGTTAACCCTGATGGTTTGCTTTCATGTTTTCTTGATTTTTTTAATCATTCCATATGTTTTTTCATCAGTGAATGAAAACTCTCACTAGTTAAATCCATAGGTTTCTGGAATGAATTGCTCACATCTGGATTGTCTTTTCACCAAAGTTGAGGCATAAGTAACAGCACCTCATAGGCCTAATAAGAATACCCATAGTTGATCTCCATATCTATATAACACTATATCATAACGCATTTAAGGTGCTCTCTAGACTATCCCTCCCACTAGTTAAGTCCATAGGTTTCTGGAATGAATTGCTCACATCTGGATTGTCTTTTCACCAAAGTTGGGGCATAAGTAACAGCACCCCATAGGCCTAATAAAAATACCCATGGTTGATCTTCACATCTGTATAACATTATATCGTGACACATCCAGTGTTCTCTCCAGATTATCCTTTGACTATCAAGGGCTTGAAAGTAGGAAACCCATTCTTCTTTTGACTTTACTTGAGGCCATGTGCTGTAATAAAACTCTTTGATTAGGATACTCGAAAGCAAGTATGGTTTGTAAAATTGATTTTCTTCATATTCAATGTGACTCTTCATCATATGTAAAGTAGTTGTAGGCGCCCATTGAATCTACCTTTGCCATTTCGATGACAAAAATTCAGAGAACGAATGGTTTCTACCAAAATAGTTGGTACTGCATTGACTTGGTATGCTAACTGATCAACAAAGTCTATCACTATGACATCAACATACTCGATGACTGTTGGAAACATCACCAGTTTATATAAAGCTATAGCCATAACCACTAACCCTTGATCATCATCCATATGCCCTTGGATGAAATGTCACAAAAAACTCTATAGGATAACCTTACTTTCACCTTTTGTCTTAACATATGCATCAACTTGAGGCAAGCTAAGTTCAAGAATTTGCACTAGCTTTTTTACGATAGCCCGTCTTATTTAACCAGTAATTTTGTTTGGGTTTGGCAAATCAAAACGAAGTAGGATCATATATTCTTCAATTATGGGCACCATATCTACTTCATTGAAGATAAAACATCTATAAAAAGATCCCAAAACTGAATGATAGCTCTAATTAGATTATTGTCTATATCCACTTTGAGCAGTGAAGCTATGTTTCCAAATTTGTTCTTAAATGCCTCTTGCCTTGTTTTACTCATGCATCTTGAGACACTACTTAGGTCGACTAGATCATTTTGTTGAAGGTCGAGATGAACTCTCTTAGGCAATGAAGAGATAAAACCTTCAGGCAAGCAATTTCTTTATTTTCTTTGACTTTCCTCTAACTTGATTTTTAAATGATGAGCAGACTCATAATGGACTGATGTAGACTTTGGTTGCATTTGGCTTTCATGGATATGAGATCTGATTTATTAATAACTGATATGTGGTAAATATCTCCCATATGAGAATGATGCAAGTGATAATGTTAAAATATGATCATGAAAATGATGCATAAAATGAAATGATATGATAATGTTAAAACACGAGGATGAAAATGATGCATAAAGTGATATGATAATGTTGTGATGCAGATGCACAAAATCAAACAAACAAAATGATTAGATAATCAATATACAAGTTGTTCCTTCTTGTGTCCCTATTTTGGGTTATCTATTAATGGGTAGGAATGGCTATATCTTAAGGTTGGCCTCTTAGAGGTGAACTATATGCAGGGTTAAGTGATTTTGACCACTAAAGATTTTCAAATTGTTTCTAACATCATCATCTATCACAAACTAGTAAGGCATTCCAATCCTCACTCATCACAGGCTACCAACAAAAATGATTCAATTTGAGTTAGAGTATTTCGCTAGCCATTGCGGAGATTATCATCTCACAAGAAAGTAGATACTTTACTCTCTCCTAAGAGTGATGGAGCTCGGGTATAGGGCTTATGTAATGCAAATGCATGTGATAGTGTGTGAAGGAACATGTAGGTTTCATGCCCCAAAAATAAAAGACAAGATAAAACAATAAAATGTTAGTAAACAGATAACACAAATCATTACAATTTAAAAACATTAGATCAAATAATAGGATAAATTTAAAAGCTTATGGCTTGACTCTATATAGCGTCCTCAGTGGTGTTGCCAAACTATCATAACATATAGATCCAAAAATCTATAGCTAGACTTAGTAAATGAATGAGTCGTCACCAATCTTTTTTACTAGGTGTGATTGGTCACCTAAGGAATCTATCCTTTTAAGGAGCTCTTAAGCTTGACTAATGATCCCTAAAAGAATAGGTTCAGGTTTACTAACTAAAATAAGGTTCAGAAGTTTGGTTACACGTAGAGAAGATTATAGCACCTTCACATGCCCATCCGAAGGATGGTATCATATTATTTTAAATTTATCATAGGGCTTTGAGTCTAATGGTTTCAAATTTTTATGTTAAATATTGAAAATAATTTATAAGATTCTCCATCAATCTGTTAGAACTCTTAAAAATATTTTCTCACCTCAAGAGTATTCAAGAATCCCATTTGATATCTTGAAAAGGCTCAATCAACGGAAAAAGATTTATTTGTTATTCTTTTTTTTTGTCGAAAATGTATCTAATTATTCTACTATTTGAGCCAAATTAGAAATATTTTCTTGTTTTGAATTTCTAAATTTTTCACCATTTGGGCTTATTTTGAAATGCTTTTTATTTCTTTTTTTTTTTTTGGAAAGAAAATAAAATGACAATTATTTTTATTGAAATTTCATTTAAATTCTTCTACCATTTGGGATAAATTTAAAGAAATTTCTCACCTAGATATTTTTTAAGAATTTATCATTTAAAATTTTTAAAAATCTCATCCTTGGATAATTATCAAATATTTTCAACTTAAATTCTTATTTGGAAAATAATACAATTACTTTTATTGAAATTTCATCTAAATTATTCCACAATTTGAGACAAATTTAAATAAAATTTCTCACCTAGAAATTTCTTAGGAATTTACCATTTGAAATTTCTAAAAATCTTATCCTTGGATAATTTGTATTTAATTCCAAAATTTAATTTTTAATTTTTAATTTTAGTTTGAGAATAGACATTAATTATTGTTATTGAAACTTTATCTAAATTATTTCACTATTTGGGACAAATTTAGACAAAATTTCTCACCTAAAAATTTCATAAAAATTTACCAATTGAAATTTCTATAAATTCCATCATAGGATAATTAATATTTATTCCCAAAATTTATTTAATTTTATCCTTTTTATTATATATATTTTTTTAATTTAATCATGCAAAAATAAACACATAAATAAAAATAAAAATAATAAAAAGAAATACCAAAAAAGTGGCTCAGCTGGTGGCTGAAGTAGATCAACTTAAAGCATACAAATCGGCTCAAAGGAGGGGCTCAAGGACTCAACTCGGCTAAGGGGCTAGCTGGAACATATGTCGGTCAAACGGGTTGGCGCTCGGGTCAGGTTGACCTAAGTAAAAACGCGCGGATCTTGGGGTTCTCCTAACACCAAAAAGATGTCATTTTACGCAAGTATAAAAGGCAAAAATTCTCATTTTTTTTTTAGATTTCTCCCTTCATTCTCTTTTTTTTCTCCTATTTTCTCTCTTTCTCTCTCTAAAAAAACCCAGAATCTGATTGAATTTTCATTGAAAACTGGAAAAACAAGCCAAAATCTAGAAAACCCTGATGGAAAATTCAAGTTTTGCTGGAAAAGTTCACCGAAATTTGAAATTTCCAGAAATTTTCCAAAAACAATTTGCCCAAAAATTTTGAAAAAAATCCTAAATTTTCTAAAAGTTGCCTCTGCTCTTCTAAACACCCCTTTTTTTTCTTCTGTTTTTTCCTGTATTTCGTGTGCACTCCTAAGTTTAGCTAAGGTCTGTATTTATAGGACTTTAGGGCTACAGAATCCAAATCTAAATAGAAATCCCAATTCCTTTCGGTCTTTAAACCTGTTCAACCTCTCCCAGTCTATCTCAAACTCTTCAATCCAATTTTTCACAAATTCAACCCCCCATTTTTCATTGTTTTCCATTTTATTATTATTTTTTAATTAATTAACAAAACCAAAAAGTAAACCTTGAACAGATTGGGTGTTTACACTTTAAAGAAAGCCTTAGCCATCAATTACTTATCTTTCTAACTTTAGAATTTTATGTATTCTTATTCTATAAATAGTTAGCTTAGGTATTAAAAAAATCATGATTGAGGTGAGAGCCTATTTGTATCATAGATGCTAAAATCTTAAATTCATTTTCCTAAGGTAAATAGCACTTTTATATAGTGTAGTAAATAGCACTCTAATGTCTACCATTGTAAATAGCACAAAAATCTCAAACCCTTTTTCTATGACAAACATAATGTTCCATACACTTAATGCCATGCCTATTACAGACATAATGCCTTATATATTTACTGCCATATCTACGATGGACATTCTATCTTATACATTTATTGTCACTGCTGCTAATATTATTTACCTAAATAATGCATTTTGTGTTGTCTACAGATGGTGGGTCCATAAAAACAACTCTTCCTCGGCTAGCAACTATAGTAGCCCTTAGCTCTCCTTAGTCTCATGAGATGGCAATTTTAACTAGTGTGGGCTCTACCACTTCTTACGTTAGCTCATTCATCTTACATATTCTCAACGTCAATCATATTGGTTTAATCCTTGCCAAGTTGTTCTTTGTCCTTGGCGACCATAGCATCTTAATGGCAATAAAGTTATTCGACGAAAATATTTTTCATTCAAATTTATCAAGGCAATAAGCATCCACAAAGATCAAAACTGCTAATTAAGTCAACAATGCAATCAAATAACTAGTTCTAGTTAAAGTCAAGCATGCATTCAAATGAAGCCCACTAGAATATTAGTTCCTAATCCATATCTAAGTTCTATGGTAGAAAAGGTGAGACAATAGCCATCCAAATGCAAGTTACCCATAGAAACAAAAAAACACCTAATTACTACAACATTTTCACAAATTATGAATATCACATAAAAGTGATACTTAACGACTGATAATTATATCAAGTTTCATCACTGTGGGAAGTTATCTCAAGATATCACTGCGATGTGAAGATGTTTCAAAGCACTATCCCTGACAAAAACAAAATGATATTTAATTTGTTAGTAGTTTACAATATGGTGTATCCCACATTGAGTAGAAAGATCATTTATATGTAGTTTAAAAGAGATTACTTATGTTATTTAAGTAATTGAGCTAAATGTTGGAGTAGGCAAAGCCATTTGGGCTTACTAGGAGTTTTTCTAGTGGGTTAGACAATTTTAAAAGTCAAATATATGCATTTAGGCACTTGGGCTTGTTTAGTAAATAAATTTAATTTTTAAATCTTTTAATTTTTTGTTTTGGAATATTACTAATTCTGAATAAACATGTTTGAACAAAGAAAAATATAAAGGTCCGAATAAACATATCTGAATAGAAAACATAATTATTTAAATAAAGTTTATTTAAACAATAAAACATGATTATACAGAATGTCATGACTTTTTGAATTGGCTTGATTGGTAACTATTCATTTATTATAAATAGATCTTTCTACCTAACCAATTTTACTACTTCTGATTTAGAGAGTTTTTTAAGGTTTTGTTGTATCCTATAGGCATAATTGCCTTTAAGATAGTGTTTTCATGCCTTAAAGCTATATTTTTTTTCTTATTATTTTTGTTTTCTTAAATTTTCTAACAATTTAAAGGTAATTATGGATATTACCTCTAATGTAGTCCCTACTGCTACTATGAATTTGGAATCAAGCATGAAGGTTTATTTTCAAAATCAAGATGTAATCAAACTTGATCGTTTTAACGAATCAAACTATACTAGGTGGAAGGACAAAATAGTTTTTCTGTTGACTACATCGAAGATGTTTTATGTACTTAATCCAAATTTGAAAACAATTCCAAAATCAACTCTTGAAGATTCTGATGCTATTAAGGCAACAAGAAGCAAACGTGGAGAAAATGAACTAGTCTGTCAAGGTTATATTTTGAATTCATTATCTGATTATCTATATGACCAATACAAAAATATAAAAACACTAAAAAAGATATGGACTGCTCTTGAACACAAATACATGAACAAAAGGAAAGGCACTGATAAGTTTATGGCCTTGAAATACTTTGAATTTTCAATAACTAATGACAAACCAATCATGGACCATGTGCATGAGTTGTAAATTTTAGTTTCTAAGTTAAGTGAGCTAGAAATTAAGGTTTTTGATTCACTTTAAGTTGCAACTATTTTGTCAAAACTTCCTTCTTCTTGAAATGGATATAGGAAAAAAGTTATGCATTCAATAGATACTTTTATTAATGAAAAATTTCAGACTCACATACAGATTGAAGCAAAAAATTATGCAAGAGATGCACTCTTTCTTGAAAGTTATAATGTAAATTATATGAGTGGACAAAATTTTGGAAAAACTCACAAGTCTTCTAGTAAATTTCAAAGCAATTTTAAAGTCAAGAAGAATAGATTTAAGAAATCCAAATTTAACAAGAATAAAATGTGTTTCCATTATGGAAAGAAAAGACGTTTGATTAACAATTACAGATTTAAAAATGCTGGAATTAAATTGGTTCTAATTCTGAAAACAAAACAAATCTGATTGAGCAAGAAATTAATGAACTTGTTGCAATGGTGACTGACATGCAAATTAGAATGATCATCAAAGTTCATATGGCTACTGCAAATAAGTCATCTGATTGGTGGCTACATTCTAATACAATAATTCATGTTTACAACAATAAATAGTAGCTTAAGACTTATGAAGAATGCAAAAGACCAGAAAACATCTTTATGAGAAATCATGTTCTTGCCAAAGTGATTGAAAAATGAACAGTTGAATTGAAATTCACCTTAGGACAAAAACTAACTTTATTTAATGTTTTTCATGTTTCTAAGATTAGAAAGAACCTTGTATCTGTAAATCTATTATGTAAAAAAAAAGCTTTAAGATTATACTAGAGTCTGATAAAGTTATAGTGTCTAAAAATGGAGTATTCATTGGAAAAAAGGATATTCTAATGATGGTATATTTAAACTAAGTATTGATGAAATAAATAATGTTTCTGCTTATATTGTTAAGCATTCTTCTTTTTTATGGCATGCTAAATTAAGACATTTAAATTATCAATATATGAATCATATGACTAAGCGTGATTATATAACATACCAAAAAAATTATGACATTAAATGTAAAATCTATGTCAAAGCAAAATTGACTAAGAAACCTTTTTCTAAAGCTAAAAGAAATACAAAATTCTTAGAACTCATATATTCTGAATTTGTGAGTTAAATGGTTTATTAACAAATGGAGGAAAAAGGTATTTTATAACATTTATAGATGATAGTTCTCATTATAATTTTTTGTATCTAATGAGAACAAAAGATGAAACTTTTGATAAATTCAAAGAATATAAATCAGTTATTGAAAATCAAAAGTATAAGAAAATCAAAATTCTTTAAACTGATAAGGGTGGCGAAAACCACCGTATGAACTTTGGAATCATGGTAAAAACTAAATTTGGATTATTTTAAAGTGCGGGGGTGCATTGCCTTTTATAAAATACCTAATCCTCATAAATCAAAATTACGACCTAGAGGTATTAAAAGTATTTTTATTGATTATGCATAAAATTCAAAAGCATATAGATATCTTGATTTAAATACTAATGTTATTGTTGAATCTAATCATGTAGAATTTTTTGAAAATAAGTTTATATGTGATACTAAAATTGATATGAAGAAACAAATTGAAATGATTCCTATGACTAGAAATAAAAGAAAAGAAAGTAATGATTCTATTGAACTTAGAAATAGCAAAAGAACTAGAAAAGAGAATCTTTTGTCTTATGATTTTGTTTCACCAAATTCTATAATATTCCTAGTAGAAGGAAATAGAACCAAAGTTTTTAATAAAATGTCAATTCTTCTAAATATAGATGAAGACTCTAAAACATTTAATAAAGCTATAACTTCAAGAGATGTTGCTTTTTGGAAAGAGGCTATTAATGATGAAATGGACTTAATCATGTCCAATAATACATAGCTCTTGGTAGATTTACCTTTGGCTTTTAAATATATAGGATGTAAAAGGGTGTTTAAAAAAATATATAACACAGATAGTTCTGTAAAAACCTTTAAAGCAAACTTGCAAAAGGTTTTAAATAAAATGAAGGCATAGATTATTTTGATACATATGTTCCAGTAGCTAGAATAACATCCATTAGAGTTATTATGGCTTTGGCTATCATTTATAAATTATGTGTGTGTCAAATGGATGTTAAGACGCCCTTTTTAAATGGTGACTTAAAGGAAAAAGTATACATGGAACAACCAGAAAGGTTTATTCTTCTAGGTAATGAGAATAATGTTTGTAAATTAATTAAGTCACTTTGCAAGCTAAAGCAAGCTCCTAAACAATGGCATGGAAAGTTTGATTCAACCATAGTAGCTAATGATTTTAAACATAATGGAGCAGATAAGTGCATTTACTCAAAATTTACTAAAGAATATGGAGTTGTAATATGTCTCTATGAGGATGATATGCTAATTTTTAGTATTAATATGATTGGCATAAATGAAACCAAAAGGTATCTTATTTTTAATTTCAAAATGAAAAGTTTAAATGAAGTTGATACCATTTTGAGAATTAAAGTTAAGAGATATAACAAGGGTTTCGTACTTAATCAAAGTCATTATATCGAGAAACTATTTAATAAGTTTAAGTAGAAGCTAATACTCTATATGATACGAGTATAAAATTAACAAAAAATCAAGGTTATGTAATTGCACAACTTGAATATGCTAGTGCTATTGAAAGTTTTATGTATGCTATGCATTGTACTAGGCTATATATAGCTTTTGCTTTTGCAAGTTATCAAGATATACAATTAAGTCTAGTATAAGTCATTGGTAAGCCATAAGAAGAGTTTTAGGTTATCTTAAAAGAATTAAAGATTTTGACTTATTTTATTTCAGATATCCAGCTATTTTGGAAGGACATTCAGATGCAAATTGGATCACTAGTATAAGTGACAATAAATCCATTTTATGATGGATGTTTACTGATGGTGTAATTAGTTAGGCATCCAAGAAACAAACTTGTGTTTCACATTCAACTATGGAATCTGAATTTATAGCTTTAGCTACAACAAGCAAGGAAGTTGAACGTCTAAAAAATTTATTAATGGATATAGAGTTGTGGCCATAACGAATGACAGTCATTTCCTTGTATTGGGATAGTGAAGTTGTTATGTCTAAAGCTTATAGTGAAATTTATAATGAAAAATCTAAACATATTAGTCTAAGACATGATTATATCAGAGAATTCATAAAAAAAAAAAATAGGGTAATTACCATAATATATGTTAAATCTGCTAACAACTTAGCAGATCCTCTTATCAAGGCACTACCTAGAAATTTGGTAAGAAGCACCATAAGTAGAATGGGTTTAAAATTCCTTTTAGACACCAATAATGGGAACCTAATTTTGAATTAGTAACCTTTAATCGCAAAGTTTAATAGGTAAGAATAAGTTATTGTTATGTGTCTATAAACATTAGTCAATCCATTCTAAATATTTGGAATACTAGTGTAAGCCATTGTATAAATAAATGATGAGATTGAACTTTTAATGGAGTTTATAATTAAATGTCTATAGCTATGGAGATATAAACAAGAAACTCCACTTATATAAACATAAAAGTGGTGCCGCTTCAACAAGAAAATTGGAAACTTTCTTGCAAATGTTTATGAATAAAGATAAGCACATGGCCATAATAATACTAAAGCGGTTATAAACCTCTGACAGAATATTAAATAAGTATTATGTATGTTATATTTTCAATTTTAACATTAGGAGTTAAGATTTTATTTGCGGACACCATCAACTTCGTTAGAATTCTAATATATATATGCTAATTAAAGGTTTAAATCGAAAGATACCTTTTTGTATTTATAATATTTATTTGTATGAAAGGTTAAAGATTAAGCACTAATATTTCAAACTAGTTGGGGATTGTTGGTAGTTTAAAATGTGGTGTATCCCACATTGAGTAGAATGATCATTTATATGTAATTTAAAAAAGATTACTTATGTTATTTAAATAATTGAGTTAAGTGTTGGAGTGGATCAAATTATTTGGGCTTATTAGAAGTTTTCCTAGTGGATCAGATAATTTTAAAAGTCAAAAATAGCTATTTAGGCAGTTGTGCTTGTTTAGTAGATAAATTTAATTTTTAAATCTTTTAAATTTTTGTTTTGAAATATTACTAATTTTGAATAAACATGTTTGAACAGAGAAAAACATGATGGTCTGAATAAACATATCTGAATAGAAAAACATGACTATTTAAATAAAGCTTATTTAAACAAGAAAATATGACTATACAGAATGTTATGACTTTTTAAATTGACTTGATTGGTGACTGTTCATTTATTATAAATAGATCTTTTTGCTTGACCAATTTTACTACTTTTGATTTAAAGAGTTTTTTAAAGCTTTATTGTATCCTAGATGTATAATTACTTTTAAGATAATGTTTTTCACAGCTCAAAATCATATTTTGTTTCTTTATTATAATTTATATTTTCTTAAATTTTCTAACATAATCACCTCCAATCGTTTGTGAAAAATCATATTAAGGGTTATCATTTATCAATAAGCATACCTTAAACTAATAAGTTTAGCAGAAATTGACATGTCTAAAGTCTAAAAGAGATGCACACCTCTATTGCTAAATGAAAGAAAATACAAATATTTCCATAGACAGAAGACTTTAGTGGCTACATCAATATACCATCCATTCAAAACCAATAAGTCACTTTCGTTAGACATTCACACGGAAGTCATTATCTTTGTCTATTTTTTAAAATTCTTTATTTATTATTTTTCTTTAATTATTATTTCGTTACTAACTTTATCATCTTCTCACCAAGTGACATGTGGTCCAAATCCATGTTAAAGGGTACTTATTAGGAGCATGGTTTGGTTGGTCATGAAAGGTTTAGCAACATTTTAGATGCTCTTGCAAGTCTTTCACCCTTACTTGAAAGGCTTAAAGTTACCATCGAATGTCTAACTAAAGAATGAGAGATTTATTAGGCCTAACTAGATTCCTAAATGATGTGACTAGGGAATCTTTACGAGCCACATGTAAGGCATTTGATGATATTTCATGCCTTCTTAGAGCACTAAATGTGGAAGTGGTTGAATTTCAACTATAATAGTTCTTTTTTCATAGGAGAAAAACTAGCACGCCTCTAGTTGAAGCTTTGTCCTAACAGCTAGGCTTAGTTCACTCTATTGCCCAAGTTCACGTCATCTCAAACCGGATTGATAGGAATATTCTTGTGGAGTCCCACACCTAACCTATGAGGTATTATCCATTTTGATCTGAAAGTCTCACGGTTTTATCTCACAAAATTGACCTCACAAGTTTGGATTTAAGGCTCTACATATACATCATTTCTTATCCACACATTTTTTCAATATAAGATTAGAGACATTACAATCTCCTCACCTTTAAAACTTGATATTCCTATCAAGTCGAGTCTAACCACAGGACCAAGATCACATCAAACATTGAGATTCTAGAGATGACTCTTCACCGTGTAATATTTAGTGACTCCTACAATATAGCACTTAGTTCTTGCCGACTGGTGACTGCTTTGATACCATTTGTAGAAATTTACACCCAACTTGAGAGGTATATCCACTTTGACCCGAAAATCTTACTGTTTTATCTCACAAAAAAAAATCTCATAAACTTGAATTTAAATCTTTTCATATATATTATTTTTTATCTATATATTTTTTCAATATGTAATTAGAGGCGTTACAATTCTTGCCATGGACGAATGTCTCAAGCTCTTGGATAAAAGCTTTTCTTCCGCCAACAACTAGACAAAGGCTCTTTGCCTGGACAATCTACTCCACCAAGGACACCTATAAATAGGCCATCTTCAAAGGCATAAAAAAGGGGTGAAGATCGATTCAACATTACTCACACCCTACCCAAATTCCCTCAGCATTCTTCAATATCGTTACTCTACCTCAATAGTTTTCCCTGTTAGTTAGGCTTTTAAATCCCCCTAAACGCAGCCATGTCTTTCTCCTCTCCTAAATCCTCTCAATGTTTTGAATTCCAGCATTCTTTGCGTATGGGTTTTTATTGTGAATTCTATTATCCGTCGTAATTTTATTTTCTCTTTCCCATAAATTACTCTGTTTCAAGTTCCAAAACAAAGGTAAATAGAGCATAGATTAGCTAAGTTTCATTTTCCGATGACAAGTCCAATTACATAGCGACAAGCACCTTTGGGTTATAATTTATTCATTATTTCTTCCTTTCATATCTCATTTCTTATCGCTGACATTTACTGACCCCTCTCAAACGAGCCTTCGTCGGGAAAGCCCAATATTTCTCGGTTATTTCCATTGTTTTGGGTCGAGATTTATTATAGATTTGACTACGACCTAGAGAGGAGGGTGTAGACCAGTCTCTTACAGCTGAAACTAACACACCTAAACTTTTGAGAACTTCACGTCAATGGCGACTCCATCTTGCCTACCATGTCACTTACCCCAAAATTCCCCCGACATTAGTCAATTTATAACCTATGTAAACCAAAAATTATTTTTTATTAATAACATAATTTTGACATAAAAAAAAAATTATGAACTTCAATATTGAAATTTAAAATTATCAAAGCTAAATTCAAACTAAACATGACAATTTTGTTTGCAACCTATTTAAAATAAATGTATTATTTTTAATTTTAAATGTATAATATTACTAATCAGAATAAATTGAAATGAAACATGTAAACTAAAATGAATTTAGATGATCTAAACTAAAACAAAGAAAACAAGTACATTATAAAAAAAAAAAAGAACTAAAAATTTTAGTTTAATCTTTATTACTAATAAAACATGTTTCATGAAATAGAAAAATACAACTATTCATCACTATATCTATTTGATTTAAAACTAAGGTATAAATGAATTTGGTTTCTAGTATGTATATATCATTCAATCAATCAGAGAGTGGAACACGCAAATTTTGAGATATTATTCTCAAAACCTACATTCTTTCTTAGCCAATCCATCTATGGTCGTGAGCTTACGTCCCCCTCTTTTTTCTAAAAATAATCATAAATTGATTAAAAATCAAAATAGTTAAAATGTAATAAAAATTACAACACATCTACTTAATTAACTTATATAAAAGTAAATTCTTATAAATTTTAGAGAAACTATTAAATATATTGATAGTAAAATTTTTTAATTTTATTAACGGAATTAATAAAATGACACATATTTTTTAATATATATTTAAAAAATAAAAAATTAATTTTAAAACAATGAAATATGTGTCACTTTATTAACTTTTGTTACAAAATTAAAAAATTACAATATTAAATAATTTCTCTAAATTTTATTAAGAACAAAAGTTTCATATTTTATCTACAATAATTTTGTAACAAAAGAAAAACAATAAAATCATGAATTGCTATATAAATCTATTTGTTTGCAACATCAACAAATCTAAATTAAAAAAAAAAAAAGCTATTAAATAATTAAATATAAACCTACAATCATACTAAGTTACTAACATTATTATTTATATCATAATTGTATTATTGATATAAAAAAATAATTACATATTTTATATATATTATAATTAAATATTTAAAATATATTTTACATACTTAAAATAATTACAGGCTAAAAAATTTGACTGTTCGCCCTTCAAAAAGAGTTAGAATCGTCGGTATGACTTACCAGCTAGCCAAAAATAATAACAACTAGCAATTAACTCTCTTTCCTTTTTGGCTTAACACACTCTAGTCAGCAATTTTTTAATATGAACAAATAATAAATATTTTTAAAATAATATCTAATGCCAATAAATTAACCAATTTATTTAATTGAGATTTCATTGAAGGATAAATTAAAAATTAAAAAATAATTTCTACTAATTAAAAACTAATAACTTTACTTTTACAATGTATTAAAACAAATAAAATTGAAATTAATTTTGGCATGATTCATAGGTACTTTTTTATTTAAGATATATGTTAAACTTAAATTACATTAAATAATAAGTACATTCTTCTATAGTTAATTAAGTTAATGATATAATAAATTCATGAATAGCTAAGTATTCGTAATTGGACTTAATTCATGATTATTTATTCTTCTTAATAGTAAATATGAAATTAGACTCAAAATTTAAATGATACGAAACATGAAGTATATTCATTCACAATCAATTAAATTAATAAATACTATAAAATCATGAGTAACTAAGTTTATGAATAATTATATTCACAAAATATAAAATAAAAAATAAAAATATTAATTAATAATAATTTAAACGTGTAAATCAATCTATCATGTGAGTGGATTTACATATAAAAAATTTAAACATGAAAAATAAGAATAAATATCATAATATTATCTTTTAAAGTCTTTTTAAAGAGATATCTATCAAAATATCAATCAAACAAAACTCTAAATAAAATACATGTTAGGCAGATAATATGACAACCATAAGAGAAAAGTCTTAACTTACAAAAAGTCATAAACATATTATCAATAACCATTGTATTATAATTAATTAATCTCAATTTAAAATTATATAAGATCTAGTATGTTCTTTCAAAAAAAAAAAGTCTAGTATGTAATTCACAATTCATAAAATGAAAGCATATCATTTATAATTATTGTAGTATAATTAATTAATCCTAATTTATAATTATCTAGAATCCACAAAATTTTATAGACAATGCACATCTACAAATGATGAATCTCTATATAATCATTATATATATATATATATAATTCAAATATTTTATAATAAATGTCAAGTATTTTTTACATAAATTATAAATCTATACATCTTAATTTTATTACATAAACACAATAAACTTTTGATAGTCTAATATTTATTTGGATTATTGACTTTTGATTTTCTTGTATGCATTTTTTAAAAACCATTATTTTTAAAATGTATTGATCATCCTTTTTATTTTGTAACATTTATATTTTTTTTATTTTTTATTTTTTTGTAACTTATGGTCTTTTATCTTTTTTAAGGGTGAGAGTTACATGAGTGTCTTTCATGTATCAATTACACTTTTTTTTCCAATTATTGTTTGTCATATTGCTTTGATTATTGACTTTTGATTTTTTTGTATTAATTTTATTTAAAATCATTATTTATTAAAATTTATTAATCAAACCTTGTGATTTATGGCTTTCTATCTCTTTTAAGGGTGAGAGTTATGTGAGTTTTTTTAGTCTGTTTTACACTTTTTTCTCTCAATTTTTATTTATCATGTTTCTTGGATTATGGACTTTTGATTTTTTTTTTTGTATTCATTATCTTTAAAACCATTATCTGTTAAAATTTATTGATCCATTTTTTTTGTTTTGTGACATTTATATTTTTTATGTTTGATTTTATTGTGATTTATGGTTTTCCATTTCTTTTGAGGGTGAAAGTTTATATGATTGTCTTTTATCCAAAAAATGCCTTGACCCGTTTTTTTTCGATAATTTGTTTTGTTTTAGTTCCTAAATGAATTTTGATAAGATAAAAGGCTAGAAAAATTTTTAATTTAAGATTAGCAGAGATTGATTCAAGTTAGGTAAATTTTTATTTTATCAACTCAAAACTTTTAATCAATTTAAGGCCAACAAAGTTAACATAAAATTTATTTCTTTTTCTATTTTTTCAATGTGTTTAAATTTTTTACAAGAATTTTAAATTTTTGATAATATATGAGTTCATTTTTTTATGTGATTATAGTTTGATTTTTTATGTTAAGGTAGCAGTATAAATTCTTCAAAAACTCGAGATCAATGTAGTTTTTTCTCAATAAAAAAGCATATTTGTCTTTTAAGTAAGTCATTTTCTCTTTTATTTTTAAACTTCTTAAATTAATTAAAATGGTAGATTTAAAGGTTTACAATGATAAAAACAATCAAACTAATTATAATATGACTAAAATAATCATATAATTCTTATAATTTTATAATATAACATGTACAAGAGACTTATAAAATTAATAAGTTTTATGAAATAAATGCATTTTAAAATGAAAGCATTTTTTTAATTTTTAGTATTTAAAAATGAAATGTTACACTTGTAATTACATTCATGGTATAAATTTGCCATTTATAGATAATTATTTTCAATATATTTAACATTTTAACTCTGTTCGCTTAAATTTAAAGTTATAATTTTTATTTTATTGATTTTTTTGTCTTCCAAAAAACTCTATCAACAATTAAATCATTTTGATAAATGAAATGGGGAAAAAGATTAAAAAGATTTTATTTATTTTATTTATGATGAGTAAATAAAATCTTTTTGTACTTATTTAATTATTTATCGTCCTATATTTTCAAGGGATCCAAAAAAAATGAATCTTTTTGTAATTTGAGATTATGAATATATAAAAATCAATGTTACTTTCAAAATTTTTATTTGTGTCTTGAGAATTTTTTTACATCAGATTATTACTAATAATAAAGTTAAAATTTTTTGCCATGAACATTAGATTTAATAATAAGAATAATAAATAAATAAATAAAATGAACCATTTTCAAGTAAAATAAAATACTTATTTGAAGTCTACTAGAATATTCTAAAAATTAATTTTTTTTCTTTTTTTGTCAATTAACAATTAGATCTTAAAATTTTTATTTTATAGGTATTGAGTTAAGCGAATCAAAGAGATAAACTTTATTAGATAAAATAAAATTATATCAAAATATTTAATTAAAATATTTATGATTTTTTTTTACTTTATTTCACTATACTACTTTGTTAAACTCGAACACTAAGTGATAATACTTTAGTTATAATAATACAACTTTTTTTTTTATAGTTTTTCCTTTTAAAAGGTAAAAACATTCACAAAAAGAAAGTGAAAATGTTAATATTAAATACATATAAGGTTTATAAATCTTATAACTGAATATATTTACTTTACTATTTTAAATTTAATATTTTTATCAAAATAATAACTTAACTTGATTAATTAAAATTGATATATTTATTTTCTTCTACAATAACTACTTAAAATATGACTGAAAAGATTTAATTATAGAATTTTTGTATAGTTTTTTCTTCTAAAAAGATCCAATACACATAAAAATTATTTGAAAAAAAGTTGTACGAATTTGAATGGAAGCTAAGAGTTTAATATAACATTGACAAATACTATAAAAACTGTAATAAATTGTATTTATTTTTACATATTCTTTGTAATTTACTATTCATAAAACAACATTTTAATTTTGTTAATAAGTAATTTTTTTCTCTTCTTATGTACCTATTATTTAATTAAAATACAAGTTAAAGTGATGATTTATATAATAAAAATCTTTATAGTAAAACAAAAGATGGATATTGTTTACATTAGATATATATATATATATATATAAACTCGATTTGATTTTAAGTGTTTAATTTTAATTTCAGAAATCTCATGGTTAATTAAATTTATTTATTTATTTTCATATTTTATTTATAAATAAATTCTTATCAAAATTACACTTTAAATACTATTTTTATTTTTTTCATTCGCACTTGTAGTTGAAAACACAAATTAAAGCGATAACTTATAATAATAGAATTTTCATTTGAATTCCTACTTTAACAAAATAAAGAAGAGACACATTAAAATATTATTGCTATAAATATATGTGAATTTGGTTAAATTTTGGCTCTAATGCTAATTCATAAAATCCATAATTGAAACCTAGACTAAATTTATAAACTTTTTTTATATATTTTTTTCAATTTAATTTTTTTCAAAAGAACATCTTGAATTTGTTAATGATAATAGTTCTTTTTATCCACGGCATTGATTAGTGGCTTTAAGATCAAGTCCAAAGTTTTACATTTTTAGGCAATTTATGTTTTTATTAATTAGCAAAAAGATAATTATTTTTTCACATTTTATTCCTCCACATTCATGACTTAAAGCTTAGGTTTGAACTACAAATTTTCATTTATAAAAGGTAAAAGTATAGGTAAAGAGAAAAGTTAAAGATTTTCCTATTAAATAAATTTAAGGTCAAATGAACACTAGAAAGTTAATGCCAAATTCATAAATCTCATCATTTAAATATGATAGTTTTATTTAGAGTAAAATAAAATAGTAAAATTCATAAATTCATAAATATTCATGAATTTCATCATTTAAATATGAAAAGTATTCTAAGTAGCTTTTTTATCTCTTAGGGGCTGCATTCCTCTTTCTCATGAGATTGATACATTCATTAAAGGGATTGTTTCTTCTTTTAAAAGATAAATCAATTTAATAATCAATATTGAATAATGAATTTCTTACCTTTTCATATTATTTAAGTATAGTTAATTTATTAAAATCTCTTTTTTTTTGAAATTTTTTTATACCTCATTCTTTTGAAATTAATCAATCTTCGAGTTAAATTGTAATATTTATAATTTTCAACATCCACTAAAATTTCCTAAACAAAAATTGGTTTATAACAAATAAAAATACATACTATTTAAAGGAATGCTTTTAATGATATTCTAACATTATAAATGTTTTTCATTACTCCAGTAGGGTATTTTAACTCATGTGTTACAAAATTATTTTTTAATATATTATTTAAAATTAAAAATTAAATATATTTTAACAAAATTTTAAATATCATATATTAAATAATTATTATAATACAATTTATTTTTGTAGGACTACTATTGTAATTATATCTCTTTATTCGTTAGTAATTTATACATTTTTTATTCCTGTTATGAAATTTTTTAAATACATATTAATGCAAATTATTTGAAAATCTTATTAAATAAATAAAGAGTTTAATATATATATATATATATATACACATACATGACGATATATTTTTAAGCTTGATGAAAGTCAAAAGGCAAAAAAAAAAAAAAAAACAATACACAATTAATATAATATTTATCTCTTTGAAATGATGAAAAACCAAAAGGTAAGAAAAACAAAAAATATAATAAATTATCACAATTAATAAATAGACATTATTTTTCCTAAAATCGAAAAAATCAAAAGGCAAATAAATTTTAAAAAACATATTCAATGATCATAGTTAATTTAATTTTAAATAAGTAAATAAAATTTTTAAAATTTTTAAAAACTAAAAGACAAAAAAGCCTAAAAGACACAATTAATTATCACATTAATAAATAAATATAATTTTAAAGTTGAAGAAAATGAAAAGGTGAAAAACAAAAAGTGAACAATAAATTGCCATAGCTAATAGATAAATATTATTGAAAAAAACGAACAGGTAAAGCCATAAGACAAAAAAAAAAAATACATAATCAATTTAATATATCTCTTTAAAATTGTGAAAATCAAAAGATAAAAACCAAAAAAAATCACACAATCAATTATCACAATTAATAAATATATAATATTTTTATTAAAATAAAAAAAATCAAAGATAAATAAAGTTTAAAAAATATGATAAATTATCACAATTAATCAAATTATAAATAAGTGAATATTATCTTTAATATCTTAAAAAACCAAAAGAATAATAAAACCCAAATGACACAATCAATGATCATAATTAATAGATAAATATTATTTTTAAAATTAAATAAATTGAAAAGATAAAGAAAGCTAAATATACACAATTAAATAATAAATATTATTTTTAAAATAAAAAAAAATGAAAAGGTAAAGAAAGCCAGGAAAACATAATTAATAAATACATATTACTTTAAATTGAAGAAAACAACAAGCTAGAGAAAGCCCAAAAAACTAATTATCATAATTAATTATTAAAATTTATTATATATAATATATAATTAATTTTATGATAATTAATGAACATATTTGTTGATAAATTCATTAATTAAAAGGCATTATTTTCAAAAGTATAAGTAATTTCTTTATCTTTTAAAATTTTAAAAATTTTATTTTATGGAACATTCACTTGAATTTTTATACAAAGTTAAAATATTAAAAAAGTTCTAATGTGTGGTAACAAAGTTTTAACTAAAATTTTTATATATTCTAAATTTATCATTTAATAATTCAAAAATTATAAGAAGAATTATATTGTTTTACATTTATTTTTTATTTTTTTAATTGGAGAATCAAATTCAATAATTTTATTTGATTTCTTTATTTACAAATAATGATAAATGGTCTTTGTACTATTTATTTTTTCACTGTAAAACTTTTTACTGGATTTAATAAAGTTGACTCTCATACTTTTTTAATTAAAAATAAAAAATAAAATTATTTTATCTAAGTTTTTTAACTAATTATTCAATAATATATCTTTTCTAGCATTAGAATTACAAATTCATTAATATGATTCACAGGATCAATTTTTTATGTAAGGGATAATGAATTTTTCTTTTAAATAAATTTTAAGATATAATTATATTAAAACTTAAGAATCTAATATTTTCTTTATGTCTATGTATTTTTATTTTTATGTATAAGACTTAATTTAATTAAAAGCTTCACAAATAATATATAGATTAAATCTTAATAGAGAAAAATCACTTAAATACAATTAATATAAACCAATTTTAAAGAATATAGTCCTAACAATATTTTTATAATGAATTTAAATGCAATATGATTGGTATGTGTAAATTTTTTTGGATTCAATTCTTCAAAAGTAAGTTTAATAAGAAATATAGATTTTACTGCAATTATAAATTGTAAGGTTTCATAATTTATCAAATTACTCAAATTAACAGTATAATGTGTGAGTATATAAGATTTTCACTGACATTTTTTACACTTAATTTTACATTTGTATTTATCAATATATAGTTTTGTACCATTTGTAATAATAATAAGATATTCTCTTCTTTTTAAATAAATAAAATACATTGTTTATTGAAAAATAAAATTTAAATAGAATAAATTTGTGATACAAATAATTTTTTTTATTATCAAATAACTAAAAAAATAATAAAACTAGCATTTATATTCAAATTATTAGGATAAAGGAAACAATATAATCTGTCTTTATTATTAGAATTTTCATATTTATATTTAAAATTTAAATATAATATTAAAAAATAAATATGATATTGATAATATAATATAAAATCATATATTTATTAAAATTTTATAAATTTTAATATTATCTAATTATGAAATTATCTGTGCTTACAGGTGTAAAAACTTAATTTTTTATTATGATAGATAATATAAATTATAATAAAAAAGTTTAAACAAAATGCCAAAAAAACTCAACCTGTCGGATCATGTGGCTGAACCACCCATTTGCACTTCTCACTTTCTAGTTTTTATTTTTGTTGTAGGAATATAAATGATACATTAGTATTCATAAATTATTCGGGTTCGATTTAAATAAAATTCAAATTCGATTCGATTATTATTGAGTCAAGCTTGATTTCGAGTAGCTCTACTCATCGATCGAGCTGAGTTTGAGTATTTTTATATCTGATTCGAGTAGCTCGCGAGCCTAATCAAATTTTTATATTTAAATATATTTTTATTATTTTAATTAATAAAATATATCAAATTCAAGTTCAAACACATATAATCAAGCTCTTATCGAGTATATGAATCGAATTTATTTTTATATATTAATTAAATTTAATTAAATAAATTCAAATAATTTAATTTTAATCACAAATCAAATTCGAACTAAAAAAATAAAATTCGATTGAATTCGAATTAAATATCAAATCGTGAATTAAAAGTTAAACTTAAATTTAAACTTTTTATTACATGAATTCGACTCAATTTATTTACACTCTTGCTTCGCTGACTGCTTACGCTATTCGTTTTATTTTTACTTCTCCATTGATGCGATCATACAAATATAAATCCTAGCTCCGCACCAGCGTCAGCGCATGTGCATTTCTGTGGCTCCTGTTCCACGATTTGCCGGGCCCTTGAGGGCAACTTTGTCATTTCATTTCCCCTTCCGAAACACACATTTCTGGCCTCAGAGCTCCCACTTCTCTGCTTAGTGCCGTGGCCATCAACGAAAACAGAAAACATCCCCTTTCCGGATCTCGCTCTCAGAACCCCATACCCATTCACAATCCACCACGTGTAAATCCTGTCTTTCCATTGGTCCACCTTTTTCCACACCTCCCACGTCACCAAAATGCTGAACTTTGATCCAGTAACACCGCGACACATGGACGCTGCCCCGTCCTCTTGTCAAATAAATACAAAACCCGGGCCGTTGGCCTAACGTGAGAAATTCATAGACGGAAATCTCAACCACCAAAGCCAACCGTATATTCCAAACTTCGTATCCACTGTTTGATATTGGTCTAGCGGCCAGCGTTGATCCTCATCCTCCCTTTCACCTACAACAAATATAAACCCCACCTTTCACTCGGTTCCCTCATTTCTCATTTCTCCCTCTCCTCCACCGTCGACGCCACCGTTTTAAATGGCGTCCATCGCACTCACTACCTCCTGCTCCTCCCTCGGCTTCTCACGTATCAAATCACGTGCTTTCCCTTCCAGATCGCGTTCGAACTCGGTCCTGGCCCATCCGGTTTTCTCAAAATCCACTTCAAGCAATTCCAGCTTCATTAAACCGTTAAGTGTCACTCCAATCATTTCAAATAAAAGAATCCAAAACAACCACCGGAAGTTAACTGTCGAAGCGGCTGCGTCAACTCCAGCTGCCGTAACTCCGCCATCGCAGCAACCATGGCAAGGTGCAGCATTAAAGCCATTAATGGCGTCGATAGCTACAGGCGTCATCCTCTGGTTCGTTCCCGTCCCATCCGGAGTCTCCCGTAACGCGTGGCAACTACTTTCCATATTCCTCGCCACGATTGTCGGCATCATCACTCAACCGTTACCACTCGGCGCCGTGGCTTTACTCGGACTCGGCGCTTCAGTACTCACCAAAACCCTAACCTTCTCAGCTGCCTTCTCCGCCTTTGGCGATCCCATTCCTTGGCTCATCGCACTTGCCTTCTTCTTCGCTCGCGGTTTCATCAAGACCGGACTTGGTAATCGAATCGCTTACCAATTCGTTTCCCTATTTGGATCTTCCTCTTTAGGTTTAGGCTACAGTTTAGTCTTCAGCGAAGCTCTATTAGCGCCGGCAATTCCGTCCGTGTCTGCACGCGCCGGAGGAATTTTCCTCCCTATAGTCAAATCTCTCTGCGTCGCTTGTGGAAGCAATGCGGGTGACGGAACGGAGAATAAATTAGGATCCTGGTTAATGCTCACGTGTTTCCAAACTTCTGTTATTTCTTCTTCGATGTTTTTGACTGCAATGGCGGCGAATCCATTAAGTGCTAATTTAGCTTTCAATACGATTAAACAGCAGATTGGATGGACGGATTGGGCTAAGGCAGCTATCGTGCCAGGTTTAGTTTCGTTGCTCGTTGTGCCATTGATGTTGTATGTAATTTATCCGCCAACGGTGAAGAGTAGTCCGGACGCGCCAAAGCTTGCTAAGGAGAAGCTGGAGAAGATGGGACCGATGTCCAAGAATGAGATTATTATGGCTGGGACTTTGCTTCTAACGGTATAACAAGATTAATACTCTATTAATCAATTTTTTAATCTTTGATTCTTTAGGATTATGAATGTTTTAATTATGCCTATATAACTAAGAAAATATGTTTTGTCCACCATAACACTCTATCAACTGGAAATGTCGCACTCGAAAATAATTGGTAGGGGACAATGGTGACGTGTGGTCACGAGAGTAGCCACATTTTCGTTGTAGAGCCCTCCATATTGTGCTACCATTTAAGATCGTTAATCCAGTTTAATTGTCTCGGACCTCTCGGTAGATGATTGATATGTAGCTCTGTTAATTGTGGTACTTATTTTGCTGGATTCCACAGAGTAGTAGTTGACTTTGACCTTGTGACAGTGGTACATTTCTCTGTTGCTGTATACTTTGTCTTTCCTTGAAGAACTGCCCTTAGCAAGTACTTTGCTAGATTACATTTAGTGATGAGGGAAAGAGATGCTATAAAAATTAGGACTTTTTAGGAAAATGTAAATTTGTCAGATGCATATAGGGAAGTTTGGATGAGTGTTATATTTTATGTGGTTATTTTTTGCTCTTTAGGAGTATTCATGCTACATCTTGGAGAGTTTTTCTTGATTGATGTAAAAGCTTATAAAAATGCGGAGACAGTTAGGTGTTTCATGTGAAAGCTTCTATTCGAATTTTGGTTTCCTTTAAAAATTCTACACTGGTCAGACGCAGTGTTGATTTCTTATTGGAGCTGCTCTTCTGGGCCCAAGATTCCTTTGAAATCAATTTTTGATGATTGACTTTGGTGGAAGGTCAACACGGATTTGTTGCTAGTCAATGAGGCTTTTGAAGTGAACTTCTGAATTAGTCTGTTTTTGGAGATAAAACGACAACAAACTAAGCCTTATAACTCTGGGGTTGGCCGTATGAAAGACTAAAAAAAGAATCATGTTAGGTTGTAGTTTTGAATCTTCTTGCACCACTCCTTTCTATCAAAAACAACCTTTTTCATCTTCTTTCTTAACCCTCATATCATATCATTTCTTTTACTTGGTTTTTGGAGGCAGAGGTTAGATATATACCTTAAGAGTCAAACAATCAGGTTCGGTTATGGATGGGCTTGGAGAGGAGAGACTTCCTCACAATCTTGCTTCTAATATACATCTTAACAAGTAACTTGGTCAAACATAGAATGTGTCATGCGATTCTTTCATTGTTAATGATTATCAAATGAAATAAGCCTGATAGCAATTGCTCAAGGTTGCCATCATAAACTTGTATAAGTCTAGACCATTTTTGTATAAGCTATACGTAGGATTTTGAGGAAAAATTGCAAGCTGTCAGGTTTTCCTTTTGCCATTGTAAATGTTCGCTCTTTTGGCCTCAAAGGTTTTCATATTTTATTTCAAGTGCTTCTTAGCTGGATTCAAACATCAATAATATCAAGGCTGTGCCTGAATTGCTGAAATCACTGCTGCAATTCCATTAGTTGGAAACGAATCATGCATGTGATAGAATCTCTCGGTACCTCGTTGTTATTGATTTGAATCCTTGATCTTGGTATATTGCAAGAGGAAATATCTGATCAAATATGACTAGGTTTCTGTAATTCAATCAATTTTTATATTCTTCTGCAATATTGATTGCTCTCAACTTATTAATAAGAAGTTTAATGCTATTTCTGGTTGTATTACTTTGTGTCCTCATTTGTGCAAATGTTTTACATTTACCGTGCATATGGTGGCATGAATCACATTAGGTACTACTCATGTATGTAAAACTACATGCAAGAGTGTATATTACTATATCATGAGTCTTCTCATACCTTCTTATGTTGCATTAGGTGGGGCTCTGGATTTTTGGAGGGATGTTAAACATGGATGCTGTTACTGCTGCCATTCTTGGATTATCTGTCCTACTTGTAACTGGGGTAGTCACATGGAAGGAGTGTCTAGCTGAATCAGTTGCATGGGATACGCTTACATGGTTTGCCGCACTCATTGCCATGGCTGGGTATTTGAACAAATATGGTCTCATCTCATGGTTTAGTGAAAATGTTGTTAAGGTTTGTTCTGTTTCCTTTCTCTTATTTTATTTTCTCTCTGCCATGTCTTGACTACTATAACTTTTAAAGGAATTGCCAAAGGGTCATCACCATATTCTATATGTGGTGGTTTACTTTCCAGAAAATGCTTGTATGAATAACATTAATTTTCCCTCAAAATCCTTCTTGGTCCCCTAAAATGAAAAAAAAAAAAAAAAAAAAGAAAAAAGAAAACAGTTGGCAATTTATATCCTTCTCTTAAATAATGACAACTATTGAAGTACTTATGTTTTATGTTGTGATATATCCATTCTAGTATGATTTTCTGTCTCGCTCTAGTTCTATATTCCTGTTCGATTAATGTTTCATCGTACCACTTTGAAATGTCTTTTGAGTCTGATTTAACAGTGCTCTAGGATGTTCCTTTTACTTTTAGGCTAACCATTGTCTTGATATTGCTATGTCCAATGTTTCTGCGTTGGCGATCATATTATATGTTTTGCATAAGGGCCGTTACCAAGAGGTCTGACCTCACTTAAAGTTTGCATGTCCTGTTACTTGGATGTATAATTGGATTTAGGCTAAAACTTAATCAATTAGCATTTCGAAATTGCCTTTAATGTGTATGATCTGCACTTTTTACAGGTCGTTGGCGGATTAGGTCTTTCATGGCAATTGTCATTTGGCATTCTGGTTCTTCTCTACTTCTACTCGCATTACTTCTTTGCCAGTGGAGCCGCTCATATTGGTGCCATGTTTACAGCCTTCTTGTCAGTGGCTAGTGCTTTGGGCACTCCACCATATTTGGGAGCCCTTGTTCTCTCATTCCTCTCCAACCTCATGGGTGGCATTACACATTATGGCATTGGATCTGCGCCCGTTTTTTATGGTGCTGGCTATGTACCCCTAGCCAAATGGTGGGGTTATGGTTTCCTTATGTCTGTTGTCAATATTATTATCTGGCTCGGTGTTGGAGGCATCTGGTGGAAGGCTATTGGCTTGTGGTAAAGCGGGTAGTCATAAAATTTGCAGACACCAAGCTTTAATTTCTCTGATTTTTGCTCACCCTAACGTGGGAGTTTACTATCTTTTATTCACTTCCAAAGCAGGTTAAAATTTTGTCTTTGATTCTTTTCCTTGCAAATAATATCTTGATGGGGTTTAGTTGAGCCTATGGTTGGAACAAAAATATACATTTTAGTTTGTGGGCTACTATTTGGAGCAGAAATTAGATATTGTACCACAAATTTTGACAACGGCATTGCATCTGCCGGCATTTATTATGAGATTAATGACATGATAATTATTTGAATGCTTGGTTGTCCTCAAAGTTTACCAGCCAAATTTTGGTTTATTAGTGGTATAAGTTGGTGCCTAGGAAGCATGTTTCTGTTTGGTTGAAGCTTATTGACGGGTCTCCTTTTTTTTTTTTTTTTTTGAAATGCCTCTGGGAATCTTGTGTGAGGAAGTGTTGTCCGTTTTGAATAAAACTACTATATATAAATATATATATATATATATATATATATATATTTTATCCTTTTTGATAAGGAAAAGGATTTGTTTACCTCCGTCGAATTTATATCTTCGTGCTTTCAAAAATGAAAAGACAAATTTGATTAATCAATTGTATTTTTGCCAAAGGATTCGGTTAGTGGGTGTTCATATATATTTGCTAAGGTTTATTAAGCTGTTAGTTTAGAAAATATGTTTTCTTTTAATGCATTATTTTCCCTCAAATTGAGGAAGAGATAATATGTTAGATATAAAAATCTTTTTAAAAATATACTTATAATTTGTATAGACCTTTTAACGTTTTCTTTTTTATAAAATACAAATGGGTTGGACTTGGTAGTTGAAAGTTTTTGCATGATTGGGCTTAAAAATTTATGCCCAATGAACCTTTTGGGCTATACAAAATAATTGGTATTATTGGGCCAAGCTTAGAATAAGATTTCAAGTCTGACGTCTAATATTTATTCATGCTATGTTTATCCGTTATGGACAGAGACGGATCTCGATTTTTTTTTTAATTGGGACAAATTTATTTAATATTGTTACTTAAAAATTTTTATTTAATGCAAAGATAATGTCTAAATATAAAACAGACTTTTAATAGAAAATTTTTAAATTTTTCTTACAATATCAAATGTATAAAAAATTTCTTTATAGTTTATAAGACATAAGATAAAATATAAAAATATAAAATAAGACCAACAACATGTTACTTCTATATATTTTTTAACTTTTTTAATAATTTTAAATTGATACTAGTTTTTTCTAAATTTTAGATTTTGTTAGATTTCCTCTCTACAATTTTGTTAGATTACATCTTTACAACATTATTTTACATCAAATTTATATTATTAAAAATTTTAAATAATATTAAATAAACATCTTATAACATTATCAATATATATATTTATATATATAAAGAAGAAAGTACTTCAATATGTTAAAAATAAATTTTTATATCATGAGTGGTTTTTTGTGATTCCATTTTACCCGTTATTTATATTTTATTATATAAAATTATTTTAGCTTTAATTTATGTTTTTTTTTTTCTTTTTACAAATATTTTATCATTTTATACTTGGTTTGGACCTTTTTATAATAATATAATGATATTTTATATAAGTTAGAAAAAGAAGTTTACAAATGGAAAGAGAGGAGAATAGATGGACGAGGTAAATGAAAGAAAAATAATATCAGATTGTGATTTATGCTAATTAGAGTGAGACTTACATAAAATAATTATTTATAAGTTAAAATTTATTAATAATTACATGTAATACTTTATTTTCTTTTAAAATAAGTCAATTTTTTTTTACTAAAGTAAATTTATACTTTATAATATTTTAAAATTCTTTTTCTTCTTTTAATTTAATCGAGGTAAAATATAAAAATACTAAAATTTTTGTCTAATATCATAATATACTTAAAAAAAAAATTTAGGATTTCAAGGGGCAATTGCCCCCCCCCCCCCCCCCCCCCCCAGCTATCCTCAGTGTAAATCTGTTTCTGAGTATGGAGTATTATTAAAAGTTTTTAAAATTATACAAATGAGTCGATCGGATTGTCACAACTAGGTTACCATTTAATTATTTTTTATTAACTCAATAATTAATTCTTCACTTCTTTATTTATAGTTAGTTAAATATTGAAAGTAAAAATTGAAAGATTGGATAGATCTTGTTTGAGTAGATCTTTAGCCTCAAAGAGGAGAGGACCAATGAGAGACGAACCGCTTAAAATGCAAGCGTTTTGGAATCCTACATGGACCAACCATGATTTACATCACTCTAACTTCCAAATCAAACAAATATAAGAGAGTGCGCAACTTGGCTAAATCCTAAGTGGAAATCCTCCTAAGCAATAAACATTTTCAAAGTGTTTAAAAAGAATTGATGGAGCATTATTAAGCTATAATATTTAATAAATTTAATATTTAATATTTTATTTTTTATACTTCTTTTATAACAAAAATTAATGGAGTATATCCTTTGGCTTCATTCACACTAAAACGTGGAAATATTATGTAAACATAAAAAGGATTGTTGAAGCTTACATACATAATAATTTTTTAAAATTCTTTTGTATTTAAGAATACGAAAGCTCCTTTTCTCTGAAAAAAGAACTACTTTTATCAAAGTATGTATGATCATGCGTGTAAACACTTTTTAAACGAAAAGCTGATGCGTGAACGAGGTAGGTAAATGAAGAAAAAATAAATCCTTTCTATTATTTGTTTGTTTGTTTGTTTTTTTTTTTTTTTTTGCGTCTGTATAAAGATTTTGAGTATAAAAAATGCAATGCAGTCTTACTCTTTTCCCATGTAGTCAATTTCCTTATATACGTTTTATAATTCCAACTTGAAATATTAAAAATAAAATTGTCAAATTAAGTTGATTTTTTTTTTTTTTCAAATTGGCAGAGGATAATTTGAAGTGGCATGTTCTTGAAAGTTTTTTGTTGAAGTGATTTATACGTGAATAAAAAGTTTTATATCATTAAAAATGATATTAAAATATTATATATATATATAAAAAAATCAAAAAATTCAATAATTTAAAATTTTGAATTCAAATAATATCTAATATATATATATATATACCAACAAATATAGTAATATGTGAAAGCAATGTTAATAAATTAAATCAACTTGTGATTGAGTGCAAATTTAGTGGCATTAAAACAACTTGGACCATCTTGCTTGCCCTATAGGATATAGGGATGTACATGCGAAGTTACTCGACTTAAAAGATGTATTGATATATTTACTCGCATGGGGTACTATATAAAGAGTTTGATCGGAACTCACTAGTTAACGAAATTAAAAATATGAGGTTACTTAAATAAAAAAATCACAAGTGAACAAGAATAAAAATACGAGATTGTTTGATTAAACAAGAAGTTGTTTAGAACTTATAAGTGAACAAAAAAAATGTTACCTAACTTAAATGATTATAAGTATAACTTAAAAACTCAATAATTTAAGATTTTAGGATGAAATAATATCAACCAAACATGTACTAACTCCTTTAATGCGGTCCACAAATTTTTAAGTGTGACTTCTGTCTCATCAATTAGTTGTATGTTCTTTCAAATTACCAAGCTGGCCCACCTCAGTTTCTAAATGATCCCCGAATCATGGACAAATTTGTCTTTCCACAAACCACTTTTTCTTTGGGGTGCGGGCCGAGGGACTATATATGAGTAGGAGAATTCTCCACGTTTTTTCCACTTCGTGTGTTTTATAAGTCAATCATTTTGGTCCATATAATAATAAAATAATAACAATAATAATAAAATTTAGAAGTAATTTGACCTTCACATCAAACTCTAAGTGGCATCATCATGTAACCTAGTACATGATGTCATCAAACACTAAAATTTCAATAAAGATTAACAAAATAAAAGCCCTAAACACAGAAAAGAAATCTTAAATTTACAATGATTAAATAAAAAAAAAAAATTCAATCAAACATCAAAATTTTTTTATTAAAATCAAGTAATAATAAAATATTTAAAATTACCTTTTCTTCTCTGTTTAAGTGTTTGTAAATTTATGTTTTATATGATTTAAAAAAACTTAAACTTTAGAGAAATTTTGTTTGAAATTTTAAAATTTCAAAAATCTATCGATAAGTATTCTGTGGGTGTGAGTTTAGGATTGTGCTGGTTGGATAGAAGAAGAAATCAGATGAATCATGACATTAATTAGGTGAAAAATTGGATTAGGATGAAAGCTTGGAAGAAAGTTGGCTGCCATAGCTGATGGAAGGTTTGCTGGAATTGTAGAAAGTAGGGGTTTAGAAAAAAATGAAAAAAAGGTTGGTTGCCATTGGCGGTGGATGTAGAGGAATTTTACACTTTTAATTGAAAAAAATATCTGAATGTAGTGAGGAATTTGGTGGGCATTAAATTCAGTGAATGCTTGACCAAAAAAATATTAACTTTTTAATAAATTTAGGGGTAAATTTTGGGAAAAAAATATTTGATTAAAATTGAAAAGTTTTGAGAATTAATTTGATTTAGATTAAAAAATTTGAGATGAAAGATTTTAATATAAATTTGAAAGGTATATTATATTATAATTTAGATGAAAAAATAAAATATTAAATGATTAATACATTAATTTGATTTTTGATTTCTATTTTTATTTGAATTTTATTAATGATTTTATTGTTTTAATATTTTTATGTTGTTGATGTTTTAAATGTGAATATTTTACTATAATATTAAAACTTGTAAATAAATTTTGTATATAAATAAAATCACATCATGTGTCATTCATTATTTTAAAAATCATGAAAAAAATTTTTAATGATTATAATTATAATTATAATTATAATTATTATGTTTTATAAAAAATTATGTAAATTTGAAAAAAATTTATAAACGTAATGATCATAATGATTATGATAATATTCATTATTTTTATAATCATGGTAAATATAACCTAATCGAAAATGTATTTATATCTGTAATTTAAATCCCTCTACCTGATTTCAATATAATTTAATTGAATATTAGCTGCTAAATTAAAATGATAAATATTGAGCACTTTATTTTTTTTATTTTATGCGTTTTGTTCATGAATAATGGTTTTGATTTGCTAAACGTTGAAGTAATTTTCTGCCTCAAACAGTGGGACACCTGGCAAATTTTCATATGTATGCAGTGACTGTTCAGGATTTTAATGCAAAAAGGTATTTCTTCTTGAATCTGATACTGACACTTGTAATCTAACTTTTTTGGCAACTCCATTGAGAATCAACCAGGGCCTACCTCATATTATTTTATTCTTCTAGCCAGAGGAATGCATCCTTCCAGACTGCTCCACACGCTACAACTTCTCTCTCTCTCTGGCAAAGCAGGAAAGTTGGTTGGTAAAGTGGTATGTCCTTATTCTTGTTTAAGGTCTATTTAAGTGTCACTGTGGAAAGTTAGATACTTCTTCAAGAGTTGAATTTAGGTAGGTCGTGTGTTGATAAACAGCTTTGTTTTGTTTTGATGGGGTGTTCGAGGTTTCCAAGATGGGATTGTAGTATTAACTTTTCCATGTTGAGATTTATGAGAAAGTGAAAGGGCTTTCATTTTTCTTCTGGACCTTGAATTACCTGTGCAGTGTGGTATTTGTGGCTCTTGAGACATTCAATGCTGAAGACTTTTTTTTATTATTATTTGGTGGAAACAGGGGAAACTTCTTGAAGCTTACAGTAAAAAGAAACAGGTACAGAATTTTTCTGTGTGTTGAGGTTTCAAAGAAGCCTGTGACTTGGAAGCAGGGGAAACTTCTTGGAGTTCACAGTGAAAAGAGACAGGTACATAATTTTTCTGTGTTGTTGAATTTACAGGAAGTTTTGTTTTGACTGGTGTTGCCTATTTGGTATAAGTTTGATACATGTGCCTGTAACCTGATTAAAAAAAAGCTTGAGTTAATATACTTCTCTTTTTTTTTTTTTTTTTCCCGTTATTATCCTTTTTATTATCAATTTAACCAACTTTTTATTCCCAGGTATTCAAGAATTTATCATTTATTAGTAGGTAGAATTAGAAGGGCTCAGTTTGTGAGATTCTGTTTATATACAGTTTGATGCCATTGGCTTGATTAATTCTGCATCCTGTAGACAACTCAGTGAATCACCCTACCAAAATGATGACTGAAGAAGATGATACAAATCCAGCTAGGCCCAAGATGAAACTTTCTTTTTTCATTTTCTTCAAGGATGCCAGGTATGTTTCCCAGATTTTGCTTTGCACACATTTAGTTTGCTGGTAAGACAGGCAGTTCAACAGTTTGATTAGCTTTTCATCTTCATTATTGCATTCGAACTTGTTAACTCAATTTTCATTGGTTCATGAAAAAATCATTTATGAGACACGGCTTCATTCATTAGGTTTCTATATTCCACTTTTTTTTTTATTGATGAAACATATATAAGCAAGCACAAGAGCAATTTTCTTTTAACAAATAGTTAAAACAACATTTACTTGAAAACATTTAAAAATGAAAGAAACATTGATTTGAATGTCATATCTTAAAATTATATAAAAGTTGGCCCTTACTCTCAGTGAACAACATGGCTTTTGAAGACTTGAATTTTATTATTTTTGATAAAAATTTTCCTTAAGAGATATATCTAGGATTTAGTCTGATTTTGCAATTGTATGAGCAGACATGTTTTTAAACTGGATGAACTTGGATCAGAGATAGCACAAATTGCATTGCCTGCTGCACTGGCTTTGACAGCTGACCCTATTGCTTCTCTTGTTGACACAGCATTCATTGGCCAAATAGGTATTTTCTTTGCTCTTTATGTCTGAACGTGTTGGAATTGGAGGAGAAGCATATTTTGAAGAAAAATATTTACACCAGTTTGAAAGATTATTTTTCTTGTTAATTTCTTGAGAATGTAGAAAGGAATTGACAGATATTATGTTCCTTAACCATTCTAAAGTCTTTGAAACGCCTGTCCTCTCTTTACAGTCAGCATCTTGTCTTGAGGAGAAAGTTTTTTGATGGGAAGACTTACCTAGTTTTCCTTGATCCATATAGGTCCTGTCGAACTCGCTGCTGTAGGAGTTTCTATTGCCTTGTTCAATCAAGTCTCCAGAATTGCAATCTTCCCTCTTGTCAGTGTCACAACATCTTTTGTGGCTGAGGAAGATACAATTGGAGGAATGAGCTCTGAATCACAAGAAAGTGAATACTTGGAAACAGGTTCATGCGTAAATACTGAAAATAAAGAGTTAATACCACAAAAAGGTATGGCCACCTCTATCTCTCTCTTTTTTGAAATGAAAGATCAAGTTGATTGCAATTTTTGGTCTGATCAGTTTCAATTAAAATACTTTTACCTTAAATTGGTTCATGCACAAAAGTATCTACAGTTTGAATCTGATCTTCAGAATCTAATGATGGTCCATACTGGCCAAAAACTCTAGGATGCAGTTTTGACACTGCTAAATTTGAGCCCAAAAGAAGGCATATCCCATCAGCTTCATCAGCACTGGTTATTGGTGGCATCCTCGGTCTCCTCCAAACCATATTCCTGATTTCTGGAGCAAAACCTCTATTGAACTTCATGGGAGTCAATTCAGTAAGTACTCAGGTTGAGAGAACAAGAAGAGGCTCTTGAACAACTATTTCTTTCTTTTCTTTTTGTTGGTTTCATTAGTTTGGTTTGGTGTTCAATGCCTTAATCTACACTGCAACAGTAGTGACAGCAGATTTGCCCATTTGTGTAGGATTCACCCATGCTAAACCCTGCACAGCAGTACTTAACATTAAGGTCACTAGGTGCTCCTGCAGTTCTTCTTTCGTTAGCCATGCAAGGCGTTTTTCGAGGATTTAAAGACACAAAAACTCCTTTATATGCCACTGGTATGTCCTATTAACAGAGTTTGGCATATGGTTTTGATCTTCTTTAACACATCAAGAAACACAAAAACTTTTTTCTGCCCATTTCTCATCTACTGACCATTTAAAATTGTTCTCATCTATCTGATCTAAACTCAGTGGCAGGAGATGTAACAAACATCATATTGGACCCAGTATTTATTTATGTTTTCCGTTTGGGTGTCAGTGGTGCAGCCATAGCTCATGTGATATCTCAGTAAGTTATATACAATCAATGTTCACCAATAGGTTTATCATGCTATAAACATTCAAATGCATTGACTTGCTAATTTTGTATTTTAATGTCTATGGTGATTGCAGGTACCTCATTTCAGTTATACTTTTGTGGAAATTAATGAGTCAAGTTGATCTCTTATCTCCTAACTTAAAACATCTACAGTTTGGTAGATTTCTTAAGAATGGTAAATTCAAATTTGACTTCTAAAAATTCTCAAATATCAACAATATTTGCAATTTGGAAATTTTAGGGCTTATTCATTTCATTTTCTCTCTCCCTCTCTCTGTCCCTGTCTGTGTCTGTGTGTGTTAATCGTCAAAGTGTCAGATAGAATCAATGTTTATTTTAGCTTGTCTTGTAAATGCCATTTTGCCATTAGGATAATCATCAGGGAGTTTGGTAAAAAGAGTAATTTATGTTCATTAGTTATATCAGATATTCATAGGTAGTTGGTGCATCAAGTTTTCATACTTGTCTATGAGCATTTAATCTGTATCAGCCTATTTTAATTGATTACTTACTATCCCACTTGATTCTTGTGTTTGAATTCAGGTTCTCTATTGTTAATAAGAGTTATGGCTGTTACGTTCTGTATCACCCTTTCTGCATCAATGGCTGCCAGACAAGGATCAACATCCATGGCTGCATTTCAAGTATGTTTGCAAGTTTGGTTGGCGACTTCTCTTCTTGCTGATGGGTTGGCTGTCGCTGGACAGGTTAGAACCGCTTCTGTTTAGTTATTGCACCCCTGTGGTGATGATTTTATGTTCCTATCTTTCAAAACCTTAACCAAAGTAGTATCTTAATGTGCTGAAATTACTACTCTGACGTGTAATTAAATTCACTTTGCTCCAATAGTAAAAGCTATAAAAGTGAAAAGCAAAGATGTACCTTCAGTATTTAGCATATTTCGTATAAAGAACAAAAGCAAAAAAGAAAAACATTTTGGTGGTAGGTTGCTACCATAAGAAAATTCTTGTCATTACTAACAGTAACAGGCACTCCCATTGTTTTCTTGCTGCTTTTCTGCTGTTTCAGATTATACCTTTTTTTGGGATAGACTTGTTCTTATTGTAATTTAAATGCTTTTCATTCTTTCAGGCAATACTTGCAAGTGCATTTGCAAAAAAGGACTATGATAAGGCAACAGTCACTGCATCTCGAGTATTGCAGGTGCCGTATCATATGCCATAAACATCAAGTGACCTTTCAATAACATGATTTCCTCTAAAAGTCAATGTATATGCGCTGCAGTTAGGATTGGTTCTAGGATTGATACTTTCAGTCATACTTGGAGGAGGACTGAGTTTTGGAGCAAAATTATTTACAAAAGATGTCAATGTTCTTCACCTCATTGGCACAGGCATTCCAGTAAGTACTCTTGCCTACAAACAAAAAAAAAAGACAGCTTTCAACCTATTCTAACCCCACAGATCACCAGAAGTCCGAAAGGACAGGAACTAATATCCATTTCCACTTTTTCAGTTTGTTGCAGCTACTCAGCCCATCAATTCTTTAGCATTTGTTTTTGATGGTGTCAACTTTGGAGCATCTGACTTTGCATATTCTGCCTTCTCCTTGGCAAGTCTATTATCTATTTTTGATGTCATGAAAACATG
This sequence comes from Durio zibethinus, assembly GCF_047325235.1. Classification (NCBI taxonomy): domain Eukaryota; kingdom Viridiplantae; phylum Streptophyta; class Magnoliopsida; order Malvales; family Malvaceae; genus Durio; species Durio zibethinus. The sequence continues at coordinate 6,143,203 of NC_143174.1, read as the reverse complement.
TTTTAATACTTTTGTTATCTTTGGAATTCGTTATCCACTCACTGTTTAGAATAGAAAGTAGGTATCTGTTTCTTTCGAGGCAAAAGATTTTCTGATTTTCATCACAAGGAAAATACTGTTGTGAAACTGTTATAGCATAGCACCCTATTCATTCACCAAGAGGTTGGAGTAGTAGCAGAAAATTTCCCATCATTTAAGAGTTGTTCTTACCTCCTGATTCTATCCCCTTAATTCTTTTTGTTTACTAGGTGAAGGACTAGGGTGCAGAATCATTCCAATTGTGCTTTTAGAAAAGAAATTAATATTGCATTCTTCATTCTCACAGGTTCTTGTTGCCATTGTCAGCATTATGTGTTTGTCTGTTCTCTCCTCCAGTTATGGATTCATTGGACTGTGGATAGCTCTCACCATATATATGAGTCTTCGAGCATGTGCTGGATTTTGGAGGTAATTTTTCATTTTTAGTATGATTTTACTATATTATACTGTTTTCCTTTTGTTTTTTTCTTTCTTTCTTTCTTTTCTTGTGGCTGAATATAGGTTAAGAGTCTGAGGGACACAAATTTGTCCAAAATTGTTTGGATATATGGAGAATCCAAAATAAATAATGAACTATATTTGCAGGATAGGGACAGGAACAGGGCCTTGGAAGTTTCTCAGGAGCTGAATGTAGCTTTGCCTTTCTGGTTTTGACAAGTATTATAAGCTTTTCAAGTCTTCCTCCTAAGCACCTGCATTCATGACTCTTGTTTGCGTAATTTTCTTCTCATTAAAACAATTTTAGCAGCCAATGCAAAAGCATATTTCACTGCTAATTTTTAATTATCATCATGCATGCATGCTCTTAGCTTTGGTTCCTTGAAACTTTCTTCTAATATTTATCTGCACGGAAAATTGAAAAGAAAATTTAATATAAAAAGTTCACTGTTCAATTCAGATGCTGAGAAGCATTGATGCATTGCTTGGAATTGTTATGCCTAATTTTCTTTTTCAGAAGAAAGCAGCATGGATGCATGTTATATTTAATATTTCTATCCTCTTCATAACTTCTACAAACATCAAACTCATGTTTTAATCATTGTTTTAAAGAAATCAAGATTACGTTTACTGCAATATTTACTACTTCTTTTGATGAATTAATAATTCTAATAATCATATTCATAAAAAAAAAAAAAAAAATTCTGATGATCAATGCTCAAAGGGAAGTATATATATTTGAGTTAATTCTTTTTGTGGAGATTTAAATCTTGCGTTTCATTTTCATTTGATGACTGTAAACATCAATTGTATGTCATCTCACAATTTAACAAGGATTTAATAACGAACTTGTGGAGAGGGAGCCTCAAGTAGGGAACATGTCCTCCACGTGATATGGGCGACCTGGCGCACGTATATGAGTGGCAACCCAACTCTTTCTCGTTGATTTCATGCATGGCACGACCACTTTTTCCTTCCCAATTTTTCTAGTATTTCTTGGTATTTTCTCTTTTCTGATTGTCAGTAACAAGTGGAAGGAAGTATTAAGGAAAAATGGGAAAAAAATGTCCTCAGTTTCCACTGGATAAGGTATAACATGAATTTCAAGTATCAATAACTAATTGACTTAATTTATTGAAGTTTATCTTTTTCGATTAAAAAAATTTTGGATTCGAGTTTTGTTAATAATCGTTTGTTGGAATTATTTTAAATACACGATTTATAATTATTTGTATTAAATATATGATTTGTAATTATTTTATTATGATATAGATGATTGAATAATTTATTTATTTTCAGATTTTTTTTTTATAAAAAAATAAATTTCAAACTTAATTTAATTGATTTGTACGGATGTAAAAGAAATAATTTTTAATAATTGAAATTTCATTTCTAAAATCTGCAATATATATATTTTTATTTTCAAAGAGCAATTTAAAAAAAAAAAGGTCTTAAACACATTAATTTCCCTAATATAAAAAGTCAGAACTAGCTAGAATTTGAGCAAGTGAATCTTTTCTAATAGTCTAAACGAAAAATTTCTATGCTCAACTGACATCTTCCAGAAGTCATTCATGTGCTCCAACATTTTCATTATTATCAATTTGTCTTTTAAAACAATATTTTTATTGTTCTTTTTAGTTTTTCATGTTTAATCGGTTTAATAACAACCAAGGCATACATTAGTAATATTAAAAAAAAAAAATTTCACCTATGAATTTTTTAGATATCTTTATTTGAATTTCCTTAAAATTTCATCTTTGAAGCTTGTGTTTACATTTTCATAATCAAATTGCACACCACACTTGATGCAAGCAAAAATATAACATAATATTCATGCAAAATATTTACATTTTTATTTATCTTTTATTATCATCATCATCATTTATCACTTTTTTTTTAAAGTTCATTTATTAATTTATTAATTTTTTTGCATTTTTAAAAAAAAAAAGTTTTATGAATTTTTTTTATAAATAGTATAATATGTTGATAGTATTTAAAAAAAATTTTCATTTAGAGATTTTATAGGAATTATTATGCGGATTTTCTTAAAATCTCATTATCAAAAATTTTTTTATTCATAATAAAATTTCACAAAAAAAAGTTATCCATGAATTAATTTATTCCTAAAAATTATCTCCATAAAATAAAAATTTTGAACATGCATGCATACAAAAAAGAGTAAATGAATATACATAATAAAATAGCCTTAAAAAATTAGTGATTATACCTTACTAAGTATTGATGTTGAGCCGAAAACCAAAGATTTAGAAAATGGCCTAAAGTCAAGTCTGCTACTAACGAGCTAGATTAGATCTACTGATCACAGGTCGGGTCAACAATGTTGGACGTTGGTCGATTTAGATTACGGGTCAGGTTAGTTTTATGGTTCGAGTCTAACCCAATTTTCTCACTTTTTTCTATTTTTTTTTACCTTATAATTATCAACATTTTTTTCACATCATTTCATTCTTTTCTGCTTAAAAAACCCCCAACTCTCTTTGAAGCAAAAAGGTTGGCCACTTTAAATCCAATTTTTTGCCGACGTCTTTTGGATCGTGAAATTTCACCTTAGCTTCATCTCGACTTTTTTTTTCCAATTTTTCAAATGGATTTTCACGAAAGTCTATCGAACTTCCTAAATCTAGTCTTAGAGTCAGCAGCTTCAAATCCTTTTTTGTCATTTTCTACCATTTGATTTGGTTGAGCTTATAGTATGTTGCTCTCCTTTCTATACTTTACTTCCCCACCATTCTTGATCGCCCAAAAAATCATAGTCGTGAGTCAAGTCGAATCACCATCGTCATTTTTGTTTATGTTGTTGCTGCTATCGTAGTTTTGGTCTTATTTTCCTTTCCTTTTCCTTTACTTCTTTTCTTTTTTTTTTCTTTCTAGTCAAATATCTACTCATTTGAGCCTTCCCACACCATCATTCACTCTGCTACCATTTGTGATTTTGTTGTTTTTTTTTTTTTTGGGCATTGGTGTTGTTGTTCCCTAATTAGGGATGCAATTTATTTTTTATGATTTTTTTGTTTTGCTTTTTGGGTTGCAATGGGTGAATGTTTTTTTTTTTCCTTTTTTTGGTGTGTTTTTTCATGGTGGTTGTTTTAGTGAGGCGATCAGTTTGGCCTAACACAATGGTTCTGATAGGATCTATTTAGGTGGATGTTGGGCTAATGGTGGGTGGACTTAGGGGTGATTTAGCTGGAAGCATAGATTTTTCTTGTGGCAAAGTGTTTTTGATTTTTAAAAAAAATTTTTGCTCCCCATTTTTGTGAAATTTTGGGTTCTTGTAGAACCCTTTCCTTATTGAAAAATATGAAGATTAATCTGGAGTCATGTTGCAGAGATAGTGATAACCATGCATTTTTGGGGCAATGAACTTGCTAGAAAACCTTTTTTTTCATGGTGGTTGTTTCAGTAAGGCGATCAGTTTGGCCTAACACAATGGTTATGATAGGATTGTTTAGGTGGAATGTTGGGCTAATGGTGGGTGGACTTAGGGGTGATTTAGCTGGAAGCATAGATTTTTCTTGTAGCGAAGTGTTCTTGATTTAAAAAAAATTTTTTTTGCTCACCCTTTTTGTGAAATTTCGGGTTCTTCTAGAACCCTTTACTTATTGAAAAATATGAAGATTAATTTGAAGTCATGTTGCAGAAGCAATGATGACCATGCATTTTTTGGGCAATGAACTTGCTAGAAAACCTGAATTATAGGGTCTTTAATCAGTTCATGTAAAGTTTCAATAAGTTAAAATGTGAAGGAAAAGAAAAATCAAAGTTGAAAGTGGTAACCATGGAGATAAGAGAAGAGAAAACACATAAGGAGAAGAGAAAGTGACGGGAAGGTTGTTACCATGGCAGTCGACTCACTCATATTTGTCTTTTTTTTTTTTACCTTGTATTTTTTATTTTTTATTTTTGTTTGAATTATTCTTTTTCATTTTTTTTATTTTTTAATCAATCAAACTTTAATTAATTAGGCTTAAAATTTTTATTTTGGGTTTGGAATTGGGCTTTAGACTTAAAGACATACCAAATAACTTAATATTGGATTAGATTTGATCATGCAAAATGACACGTACAAAATGTCATAACATTGAATTGGATTGGATGTGAAATGACTTTTAAGAAAAATTAATTTAAAACAAAATCAAATGAGCCCAACAAAATAATCTAATTAAAATGCTCAAATAAACCCAAATCAAAATGTTCAAGTTAGGTATGAAAATTTATCAAAATCAAAATATTTTGGATAAAATTAAGTGTCTACAGTTATCCTTTTTTACTACTATTGATAATCAGAAATAGGGTAAAGATACAGACAATAATTTTGTTTACAAATTCGAGAATTTTTGAAAAGCTTTTTTTAATTTTGTAAATTTTGATTTTTAAAAAATTTTTAAACTTTTGTTTTATTTTATTTTATTTATTTTATTTTTTTATTTTCTTGAATTTTTTGATTTTTTTGTTTTTTTTTTTTTTTTGAATTCTTGAAAAACTCCTCTCATTAAAGGCTTCACAACTTCGAAAATTCAAAAAAAAATTTACTAGAAGGTCTTATAAATTTTAATACTAAAATAAATTTAACTCGAAAGACTTACAAATCTTACTTGGAAGATTTAGAAATAATGTCCGAATATCTTACAAATCTCAACATCTACAAATGTCCATTTGAAAAGAGACCTTAAAACTTTGAAAATATAAAATATTTTGCTTGAAAGACTTACAGATATTGCTTGGATGACATAGAAACTATGTTTAAAGGATTTAAAGAATATGTTCGGAGGTCTTATAAATCTTAATATTAAAACAAATTCAGCTCGAAAGACTTATGAATCTTGCTTGAAAGACTTATGATAATGCTCAGAGGTTTTACAAATCTTAACATCTACGAATGCTCCTCTAAAAAAAGTTTTGAAACTTTGAAAATTTAAAATATTCTATTCGCAGGACTTATAAATCTTGCTTGAAAAACTTAAAGACTATGCCTTGAAGTTTTATAAATCTTAACACTAAAACAGATTCAGCTTGAAAAATTTATGAATCTTGCCTGAAAGACTTAAAGATAATGCCCGAAAGTATTACACATCTTGACATCTACGAATGCCCCTCTAAAAAAAGCCCTTGAAACTTTAAAAATTTAAAACATTCTACCTAGAAGACTTACAAATCGTTCTAATCTTTACTTGAAAGTCTTGGAGACTAGGCTTAAAGGACTTATAGATCATTTTCTAAAATTTACTTTTTAAAAAATGAAATATTTAATTTTTTAGATTTTTTGAAACTTGGATATCACCAATGAAAAATAAGATGTCTTTGGATATCACTACTAAAGAGAACTTGGATATCACCGCCAAGTGAATGCAGATGACTTTGGATATCACCACCGAAGAGAAAATGCAAACGTCTTTGAATATCACCATAAAAAAAGACTTGGATATCACCATTGAGTGAATAGAGATGACTTTAGATATCACTACCGAAAAAAATGCAAATGTCTTTCGATATCACTACCGAAAAAGATTCAGATATCACCATCTAGTGAATGTAGATTATTTTGGATATCACCACTAAAGAGAAAATGCAAATATTTTCGCATATCACCATCGAGTGAATGTATATGACTTTAAATATCCTTACCGAGTGAATTTTAATAAAATTCAACATGATTACTCAAATATTTCTACCAAGTGATTTTGAAAAAAACTTAAATATCATCACAAAATGGATTTTAATGAAATTCAAACATGACTACTCGAATATATCCATCGAGTAATTTTGATAAAGTTTGGATATTACTACCAAGGAGTTTTAATGAAAAGGCTCGAATATTACCACCGAGAAAGTTTAAGCTAAAGTTTCCAATATCTTCACTAAAACCCTCATTTTCTTCCTGCCCATCCTCATTTTTCTTAATTCCTTTCTTATTGTTTCCTTTTCACAACTTAGAAATACTTGAATTTTCTTTTCTTCTTTTCTTAAGGTTTTCAAGATTGACAAATGTAGTAATGCTTAAAGGTGCAAATGCTAATGTTCATATGTGAATGCAAATGCCACAAACATGGATCCATTATTTCTGATGCAAATGCACCCCACAAAGATGCAAATACAAATATCCTTACTAATGATGAAAATGTTTTGCTTGTTTTCTTAATAATGCAAATGCTTTTCGCAAATGTAAATGTAAAATTTGTTACCATAGATGCAGATGCTTAAAAAAACCCCTTTTTTATTTGCTTTATTCAATTCTAAATCATTTGATTATTCATCTTTCCTTATCAAATCTTTCTCTCCGTTCTCCTTTCACTTTCACTTTTATTCACATTTTCAAACCCAATCATGTAACATACATATGACCACCATGTTATGTCTACTTTTGAGTGTATCTCGATGGAACATATCTTCTTATTTAAAAAAAAATGTTTTCTTTTTCACACTTCTTCTTGCCCCAATATCATATGCACTTATTCAACATTTTCATTAGAAAACAAACTCATTTATTCTTACCAAAGTTGATTCTTTCCTCTCTTTTTTTAAGAAAAATTATATTTTTTCAAAAGATTGACTTTTCAACGAAAAAAATATTTTATTTAATAAATCAAAACTCATCTTGCATCGTCAAAATTCTCACCAAACGTAAATTTTCTTTTACACCAAAATTTATTTCTTCTCTTTAAAATAATGCCTAACAAATAACTCAAAATTGACCAATAAAATTTCATAACATAATTAAATTTCATGATTAAAGAAAAATAAAATATTTCAAAAACGTGACTTCTAAGTCTTTTAAGAATTGGTGTTCATTATTACAGATGAAAGAGGTGACAATTTTCCATTTTCAAATAGATTGAATGGTTTATTACATCCAAGTTTTGGTTCATCAAGGAATGCCTCACAACTTGATAGGAAGAATGAATAATCTTTCATCTTGGCTCACAAATGAAACACAAATTTTCTAAATCCATAAATTCATCAAAAATTAAAATTTTTGAAATCATTTTAAATTACAATCAAACCTTAACATTCGTTTAGTTTCCAAGTTTGGCATTTTGATAAATGTCAAGACTAGCCTGATTGCAGTAAAATTTTACTATTTTCTTACTCATTTTTATTGTAATTTCTTTTAAAATTTGGCTTGATCTATAAGAATTTTGGCAAAAATACTCCTAAATGCATAAATGTTAATGTGTAGTTAAAAATATAAAAAATGAGGAATTTTGGAGATTTTGGATTCATTTTGGAGGATTTCTAGTGCTAAAAAAAAAAAAGGTCAAAACTAGTGTGCTTGTGCTATTTTGTCATCTATAGGAATTCTTTTCAACCTTTTCTTCTATGATTTTCTTAGCATAATTTAGCTTAATGGAACCTTATTTCATGTCTTAACTCTCATACCTCTCATTTGAAAATGTTATTTTTAGCTTATTAGTGTATTACTATCTTTGTAGTATAGAAAGGTGATATGTGCATTACTATAGTTGAAAGCTAATTTTGAATTTATATTTTTTCAAAATTTTTTAAAGGTTTATAATGCATAATTTTTACACTTAATGGCCTTAATTTTGGCAGCAAAATGAAAGAACCAAATGTTATAATTGGCTAAAAAAAAAAAGAATGCAAAATTTCAATCTTGGTCGTTAGAAGCATTGCCATATGATCAAGGCATTGTGGCACCAATTATAGAGATTCAAAGAGGATCAGAAGGAGCTGCTAGGTTGGCCATTTGAAAGGATCTAATTGATCACAATGTTAACTTTTTGGAACTGATTGGTGAAGAAAATTATGTATCATTATGCAGAGTTAAAGCAGCAGAATTTTAAAAAATTTTAATTTTCTAAAGCCAAGATCAATCAATAAGATTATACAAACAACATATATATATATATATACAAGCATGCATAGTTTCGACTAAAGGTGTTACCTTAAATGATGAAAATTTCTTAGTTTAATTTGGTGACCTTCCAAATAGATTCTAAGCCAAAAAGTTGTCCAAGTGTTCAGCCTCTAATGATAATCCACATGAACTCTTGTGAAAAAACTTTCTCTAAGGTTTGGTAAAACTGAAAATCACACTCTAGCTACTAAGTGTTTGAAAAACCTCTTATATTTTCTTGAGTGAAACTTTTTTCTCTTAGTTTTTTCTTATTTCTTCCCTAGATACTTAGTTGGTTACAATAGGGGGTGGCTTGATGTTCCTTTTATAGGGGAAACATTCTGCCATATTAGGCTTAATGCTTTGAAGGTAAATTTTCACAATTAACCATATGCTAGCCAAATGTACCAAAAAAGGAAAACTTTTTCTCTTGTTTTATTTTCTCTATTTTTGGTCATACCAAAATTAAATTAAGTTCAACTTGATTTGCCTCAATATTAATATTTCACAATTATCCTTTTGTGTGTGATCTATTAGGTTATTTATCATGTTGGCAATAAACACAAGAATTATAAGCATTAGTATTTGATTATGGATGAAACAATTTTTTTTGACTTCATCACTAATTTTCCAATTAGCCAATCATATGTTTGTAGATAATGACTAATGTTAGCTTTATTGCCATGACCACTAATTGTTAAGGAAAAGTCAATATGGCTTAACAACCTATCTATGAATGGTTTTAGTGTATAATTAATATCCTTTCATCACATAGTATCTATGTTTGAACATTAAGTATAATTTAGTGTCTACTCAATCTTATTTAACCATGTTTAGTCTTGTCCTTAATGTTAACTCACAAATAAGATTTAAAACATTTCTAAACTCTTATTTTACTTTGACAAAAGATTTCTCAAGTTAATTCAATCAAGACTAGTTGAGATACTCTTTTAATCACATTAGGTGATGAATCCCATCTTGATTACTTCATGCAACTTCATATGCTTCATGTTATACCCAACAATACTCAATTGGAGCATTTTTGGTTATAATCATAAGTAAAATAAAGTCAAAATATAATATTCATCATATAAGATCATAAGTAATCTTAAGTCAAATGATCACTTATATAACCATCACATGAGAATGTAACTATAGATATTATGTGAACTACCATATAGTATTATTATATCGGATCATGTTCAGTGAACTTGCTCTTGTAATAAGCAGCTATATATTAGCTCAAGTTTATCCAAAACTTTACTAAACTTTAACTTATGAGATCAGTTGCTTATTTTATAAGCAAGAGTATAACTATATGCAAGTCTCAACAGCTTTTGTCAATATCCTCTTATTAATAAACCATCGACTAAGAATAATTTTAAAACATATAGCTTCTATGCAATAAGGATCTCATAATTACAATCTCATTTAATTCATTTACAAAACTTTATTTATATTTCAAGAACTTTTATCATATTAGCATCAACATTAAAATATATGTACACAAGCCCAATGATAAAGAAATAAGACCTTTATAAGATATAAATATAAAAGTACTACAAATATGATAATATTTTAGCAAAAATATGATTTGGCTTGAAAGGCAAATACTGACAATTAGATCGTAAGAATAAGGCTTGAAGTAAAAAGGAACCTAAATGAAGAAATCAAGCAAGCAAATAAGTAAAATAAAAGAAAAAGAAAGATCTAGAAGGATGGTAAGTTTTTGGAGCTTTTCTCTACATTTTTAGTGGCTAAAGTATCTCTCATTTGCCTATAAATAGGGAAGAGTGGCCAGACATAAGGAGCTTTTAGATAGATTTTTAATTTTTAGTTTTGGCAATTTATTTTTTATGCAATTTTATTTTCTTGCTTTCCAAAGAAGGTTGTTTGGTAGCCAATTTGCTTTACTTTCCCTGAAAATTTTTCTTGCTTTAATTTTCAATATGCTTTCAAATTTTCTCAATGAAATTTTGAGAATCTTATGTTTTTGCCTTCTATTTTCATTGATTTCACGTGATCATTAATGTTGTTTAATAGTTTTAGTTTTTGACTTTCTTGTAATGTTTTGATTAGATTAATGACTTTTAGCTTATTTTGAGCCAATATTTTTTTTTTAGATTCTTAACTCATAGATATTTAAATTTGAAAAAAATATTGTTCAAATTCTATCCAAAAAATTCCAAAAAAAATTTCAAAGTTTCACTGAAACCAGTTGGCAGAGTTGAGCTTTGGAAAAGTGATAGCATATTAAGGATCTTCTCTCTATCTTGGGGTTTGGTTGTAATTTTTGCACTTCACACTTTTAGATCTATGTGTTTACTAGTTAATTCTCATTTGATTACGTTTAATTTCATGATTTTGCTTGTTGGTTGGATAAATTTATTTAAGAATACTATATTTTTCCATATTTACACATGATTTGGAATTAAAGTTCATTGAGCTAGAATTTTAGTTGTTTGATGCAATTTTTTTGTTGAATCATATAGAAACATGTTGATATATGTTGCTTTAGTTCAATTTGAGTTCATTCCATCTAGTAAATTATAGATCTAAGTTTTCATTCATGAATTGTTAGTTTACAAATTTAAGTTCTTACTTTTGGTTTGTGTTTCTAATTGATTTTCACTTTTTTTGTTGTTGTTTTAATTGTTCTTCAATTTTGTTTTAATCTTCAATTATCTTTTTTTTTACAATTTATAATTTAGGTTTATTCAATGTTCTGTAGCTTATATCTAAATTTTTTGTTTCACATTTAGTTGTTCTAGAATTGTACTCGAGTTTTGATTTTGATTGTTTCACTTAGATTTACAATTTTGCTTCTTAATTCCATTTTAAATTTGTTTTGATCTTCATTTACATTCTATTTTGTAAAATTCTAGTTTGTTTATGTCAAATCCTAAGAATTTTCTTGACGTTTCTTTTATTGGAAGTTGGAAGTTAGTTATAGTTAGTTACATTTGGTTAAAGTTGGTTGTTGTGGTTCACTCTTTTAGCTATTGTTTTTTATTAGTCATTGCACTTATTCTTTTCAATTCTTAGATTAGATATGCATTTTAATTCATTTTAATGTGATTGAACCAATTTTAGATAAGGCGTGGGATAAAACGTACTTTGGCTATGAATCTTTTTAGCTAATCTTCGTGGGATCGACATTTAAACTTTTACAATCTTTATTATTACTTGTACGACTTGTGCACTTGCAAACTATCTGAATTAAGTTTTTGATGCCATTACCAGTGATTAGGTGTAAAGAATTTTAGACTAATATCATGATTCACCGTGCTCATCTATAGATTGGTTCATCTTTTAGTTACATGGCTTTAGTGTAAATAGTTTAGACATAGTTATTATATTTTTGTTTAAGTTTTATTTTATTTGTTATATGGGATTCTAAGCTTTATGAGGTAATTTAGCATCATGTAATCTATGCTAGATCTTGTTATTTTGATGACTACTTAGGATCATGCCCTAGTGAGGAAGACATAAATAAAAGTGAGTCGACCTTTAAAGATTTATCCAAAAAATTAGATTATTTAAAAAATCAACTAGAAGCTATGTATGATCTTCAGCCTACTCTTATCCATAACTTTTCAAAGCACTATGACAATGGTAAAGTGCATGGTAAAATCTATTATAGTGATAGGTGTACATTTGATCATGAATTCTAATTTTACGCAAACATCTACAGTAATCAAATTTGGGAGGGTCATCTTAAAAATATGTGAGACATTGTTCAGGCTATTCATTTAGTTCACCACCTCAGTACAACCTGACTTATCCTATCAAGTATTTAGTTTCACAAGACCCTTCATCACTTTCATATTCTCCATCACCTTCATATTCTCCATCATCACTATAGTTTTCTCAAATGCCACACTATGTTCCATCACAACAAATTTTTTCTTCATCACAATATCATTCATCTTTACATCACTTTCTATCCACACCTTAATCACCATTACCTTCTCCATAAGAAAATGAACCATTCTTTGAAGAGATGATCAATGAATTACTTTAAACTCAAGCAAAACTCCATCAAGAACAACAAGAGATATTTAATAGGAATTTTAGGCTATTAGATCAAAATGAACATACTTTAAATATTTGCCTTCAAGATCCTATGCTTAGTAGTTTAAAGCCAAAACCTTGTTGGAAGGATAAGAATAAGTGTATATTAAGGGATCATTTGAGGAAAAGAGGTCCAATATAGATTGATGATGATAAAGACCCTATTATGGTGAATTTTCAAAATTTGTAAAAGTTATGGAAGAAAAAATAGTAGAGGTTGAGGACAAGTTATGGTTAGGGAAGTTGACGATGATGGACCATTTAGAGAAGTTCAAAAAAATGATAATATTCAAGAAAAAATTAAGCCTAATATTCCACTCATGCCATTTCCCAAGTTTCTTGAAAATCACTTACCTGATTATATGAAAATGGTTGAGGTGGATAAATTTATTGATAAGGCAAGTTTATTAGATAGATCACTTAATCTTATAAATATATTCCTTCCTAAATATAGTATCAAGCTTAATGATAAGGATGAAATCATTAGCAAAGAACTTATCTAGTAGCTTATACATTTCATGATTTGTCCAAACTTTAGACACCTCATTCTTTGAACTTCCTTTAGAAATATCATCCGTAGAGAAAAAGATGAATGAAATGATTTTGGAAAGGATGACTTAATTCCCTACATTAAATTGCAAGAAGATCTTATCAATGATCTTAATAAAAAAGAATTTGAATCTTATAGTTCACACATGCCATTTTTATGGTTCTTTGAAAATTTTTTGTATGATGAGTTGGAATTGCATGTGTTTGAAAACCCATTATTTAATAATTGTGATAAGGGTTGTTTGACTTTGCAATTAGACATAACCTTTGTTGAGCTTACACCTATACTATATATAGAGGATTTTTTCATTGTAGACCTTAAATTCATATTCTCTATGATGGTACCCATATCATTGTTACTGAAGTCAATGACCATCTCTGTTACATCATATTGCAATATTCTTGATTAGTCATAGAGGTGAAACATAAATCTACCTTTAAGCACCACATTCATTTAAAACTTATCGTTACATAGTTGGTGTTAAGGAAAAGAATAAAGTGGGTAAATGGTATAACTAAATGTAGAGTTATTCTCTAACACTAATGAAAGTTAACCTGTTGACTTTAAACAAACGTTTCTTGGGAGACAACTCAAAATTTACATTTCATGCTATTTTCATTTGTTCATTGTGTACCTTTTATGTCATTGTAAATATTAATGTTTCTTCTTATTGTAGGTTTTTTTTTTTTTTTGTTTTGCAGGTGGAATAAAAGCTTGAAGAAATGATGCACTAATTTTGACTAGAGCATTCATAAAAGATTTGACCACCATGCTTTCATGTTGATAGGGGAGTTTCCTTGTTCCTCTCTTTTATACATTATTTCTTGATGCTTATACTTTATTTCTTGATGCTTATACATTAAGGACAATATGTTGTTTAAGTTTAAGGATATGGGGAAATTGTTCAAAATTTTCATAAAATTTTTTGAATTTTCTTTAAATTTTGCCTTGAAATTGAGCTTGACTTGTTGTAGCTTTATTGATTAGTATATTTTCTTTGAATAGTTCTTCATAAAGCTAATGATAAATAAAGATTGAGAATGAATAAAGCTTTAAGAAGAGATTGAATATGTGTAAAATATGAGATGAGGCTTAGGTTTAGTGACTTTTTGAGTATGAATTTTCATTTGTGAGTTAATATTTTGATAATTGAATTGTATTTTTTATTTAGTGATTGATTATGTGAGCATAAAAATTTTTTCATTGGTCTTTGAAGTTGCGTTTCATGTTCTAGAATTTGTTTTGACCATCTCTGGAGGTAAAATCTTAGAGAACACATGATTAAAGAAATGATAGAGGTTATTTTTGGATCATTTAAGCCTTTTCAAGCCAACCATGTATAGTTCTTCTATAATCACCCTATTTGAGCCTAATGATACATTTCTTTGTTTTGAAACTACATTATAAGCTTAAGCCTTTAATTTAATATTTTCTATCTTTTTGGCCCTTTACTTTTATGTGTATTAGGACATTTATTCATCATTTTTTAGCTATGTATTATTAAGAAGGAATGGTGGAGCTTAGAAAAAGAAAAAAAAATCAAAAAGAAAAAGAAAACATCAATCTACCTTGCAAAAGAAAAAAAAATGAAAAAAAAAAGAAAAACAAAAACAATAAAGTGGTGAAAAACAAAAAAAGGAAAAAAAAAAAAGACAAAGTGGGCAAAAACAAAGTTTGGAGGTAATTATTTAGATAAGTTTTACCTTCATTTACCTTGTGAGCTCAATTATAGATGATTCTAAATCAAGTGATGCATTGTTATGGTACTTAAGCCTAAAATGAACTTTATCATGCTTTGACCCTAGTTTTATATTACAAGCTTATAAAAGTCCTAAATGATCCTTGGTCATGTATTTATCTACGTTAGTGAAGAGAGATGTGATAAGAAATATATGAAACTTAAGCACACCTTATTGATCTTTATTTTTGAATTTTTATATTTTACATAACATTGTTCAATTACATGTAAGAATTTGATAGAGGTATTACTTGCTTTTGAGAACCATAGGTAAGAATCAGCTTAACCTAGGTTGATTCTTTTATATTAGCATATATTCATGATTTTACTTTACTTATATTCATTAATCAATCCATGAGGCATTCATGTTGAATGAAGCACTAAAAGTATATAACGATTCTTGCTCAATCTTGTTTTGCTTAAAGATAAACAAAAGCTTAAGTTTGAGGCTTTGATTGCACTAAAATTTTAGGTTTTTTTTACTCATTTTTAGTGTAATTTCTCTTGAATTTTATCTTTATCCTTAAGAATTTTAGCAAAAATACTCCTAAATGCATAAATATTTAATGTGTAGGTAAAAATATGAAAAATAAGAAATTTTGGAGATTTTAGATTCATTTTAAAGGATTTTTTGTGCTAAAAAAAAGAAAAAGCCAAAACTAGTGTGCTTGCACTACATTGTCATCTATGAGAGTTCTTCTTAACCCTTTCTTTTATGATTTTCTTAGCATAATTTAGCTTATTAAAACATTATTTCAAGTTTTAATTCTCATATCTCTCATTTGAAAGAATTATTTTTAACTCATTAGCGCATTATTACCTTTGTAGTATTTTCACAAGTGCTAGAAATGTGATATATGCATTAGTGTAGTTGGAAGCTAATTTCAAATTTGTAATTGTTTAAAATTTCTTGAAGGTTTATAATGCATAAATTGCACACTTAATGGCCTAAATTTTGATAGCAAAATGAAAGAACTAATTGTTATAATTGGTGCAAAAAGGAGAATGCAAAATTTCAATCTTAGCTATTGGAAGCATTACCATATGATTAAGGCATTATGACATCAATTGTGGAGATTCAAAAAGGATCAATTGGAGCTGCTAAGCTAGAAATTTAAAGGGATCTAATTGGTCATAATGTTGACTTCTTGGCATTGATTAGATCATAGGAGTAAGGCTTGAAGCTTGAAGTAAAAGGGAAGAAAGAAATCAAGCAAACAAATGAGTCAAAGGGAGAAAAATGATTTAGATGGATGGTCGTTTCTTGGACTTTTCCTTTCCCTATAAATGGGGGAGAGTGGTCAGCCATAAGGATCTTTTTTATATATTTATATATTTTTAGTTTTAAGTTTCTGTACTTTATTGTTTCTATATTTTTATTTTTTTTGCCTTTTAAATAAGATTGTTTGGCAGCCAATTTGCTTTTCTTTCAATGAAAATTTGAGTTTCTTACTTTAATTTTCAATTTTCTTTCAAATTTTCTCAATGAAGTTTTAAGAATCTTATGTTTTTGCCTTCAATTTTCATTGATTTTATGTGATCATCAATGCTGTTTGGCAATTTCAATTTTTGACTTTCTTGCAATGTTTTGATTAGATCTTAATGAATTATAGCTTGTTTTAAGCCAAAATTATTTTCTTAGATTCCTAACTTATAGATATTTAAATTTGGCAAAAAATCTCATTCAAATTCCATCCAAAAAATTCCAAAAAAATCTTCAAAATTTTGGCTGAAACCAGTTGGCAAAGTTGAGCTTTGGATGAGTGGCAACATATCAAAGATCTTCTTTTCATCTTGACATTTGGTTTGTAATTTTTGCACTTAACACTCTTAGATCTATGTGTCACTAGTTAATTCTCATTTGATTGCAGTTAATTTCATGATTTTACCTGCTGTTTGGATAAATTTCTTCGAGAATGCTTTGTTTTTTTTTCATATTTGCACTTAGTTTGGAATCAAAGTTCATTGAGCTAGAATTTTAGTTGTTTGATGCAATTTCTTTGTTGAATCATGTAGTAAACTTGTTGATATATTTTGTTTTAGTTCAATTTGAGTTCATTCCATCTAGAAAGTTCTAGATCTAAGTTTTCATCCATGAATTGTTAGTTTCCAAATTTAAGTTCTTACTTTAGGTTTTATGTTTCTAGTTGATTTTCACATTTTTATTGCTTTAATTGTTCTTCAACTTTGTTTAAATCTTCAATTACCTTCTATTTTTGCAATTTATAATCTAGGTTCATTCAATTTTCAAGAGTTTAGATCTAAATTTTTTGTTACACATTCGGTTGTTCTAGAATTGCATTTGAGTTTTGGTTTTGATTATTTCACTTAGATTTGCAATTTTGCTTCTTTAATTCCATTTTAAATCTATTTTGATCTGAATTTACATTATGTTTTTGTAAAATTCTAGTTTATTTAGATCAAATCCTAAGAATTTTCTAGATATTTCTTTTATTAGAAGTTGAAAGTTAGTTATAGTTAGTTACATTCGGTTAAAGTTAGTTGTTGTGGTTCACTCTTTTTAGCTACTATTTTTTGTTAATCATTGCATTTGTTATTTTCAATTCTTAGATTAGATATGCATTTTAATTAATGTTAATGCGATTGGACTAACTTTAGATAAAGTGTGGAGATAAAAGGTATTTATGTTAGGAATCTCTTTAGCTAATTCATGTGGAATCGACATATAGAATTTTATAGTCTCTATTATTACTTGTACGGTCTGTGCACTTGAGAATATCTGAATCACAACCATGGTAGGTTCAAAATTTTATAAGGTCATTTACGAATGTAAAAAAAAGGCTTAAATTTCCAAATTGAATTTTAAACTTATAAGACAAACATTTTTGGATCTTTTAAAAGCATGAGTTACTTTATATTGCTTCTTCATTAGGCATCAAAATTGGCCTCAAAATTTACTAATTTGCTATAGATTGTCCCTTTTGGAGTTTTCACCATAAAGCCACATTTTTCCTTTATTTTTCTTGTATTTTTTTACTCTTTTCGATTGTTTCATCATGCATTTAAGTATTCAATGTAATTTAAAATGGACTTTTAGCTCAAAAAAGATAATTTTCACAAAGAAGAAAGGGAAAAAATTTTATCGATTATGATAACTTTTCAAGGAAAATGCTTTTCAATTTCAGTATCTATGCCTAATCAAAATAGACTTTTCACATCTTGTAACATAGGCCAAGGTTAAGGATTCTGAAAATAGAAAAAAAAAAAGATAGATAGGCCTAACGTATATGTTTAAGGGTGATCAAACCAAAAATTATTTCCTATGAAAGGTTTCTTTTAAAGGCATTTGTCATTTCTCTTTTCAAATATTGCCATTCCATTACATTATTATCTCTTTTTTCTTTTTTTCTCATTTTATTTTTCCTTTTATTTTTTCATTTTTTGCTTTTTTCTTTTCTAGTTGTGATGAAATGAGTTCAAAACCTTTGAAACTCAATTTTCTTAACATTTAGTCCTCAACATAAGATATTCTTTTTTTGTTTATGATTAGGCTTCACCTCATAGTATTTTTAAATAAATCCTTCATTCTTTTTGCCCATAATGTGAGAGTGATCTTTGGTGACGGTTAATTTAAAAAGAATTCATTTGGCTTAAAGGGGTAACAAATAGAGAATTTTTATATTTGAGAAGGGATGATGAAAGATAATTATTTGTCATCTCGAACACGATCATTTAAATTGAAGAACAATTGCCTTTTTAAGAAAATGAATTTAAGGAATGGGTTTTTTTTTTTCAAAATTTTTTTTTCTTTTTGTATGATTTTTCTAGTTTTCTTATTTTCTTTCAAAAACTTCATTTTGTTTGTAGATTTTTCAAGTTTTTGTTTGGATTTGTTTAAATTTCTTAAGTGTATGATGTCACAATCTTTTTTTTTTCTTAATTTTTGCCCTATAACTCATATATTGATCCACTTCATCAAAATATGATTCCTGAAAGATGTCTCTGTTTTAACATGCTACCCTTAATGAACTCATTTAGGTGTTAAATGGTTCTTATCATTCCACAGGTTATGGTACAAATCAAGTTGTCATAAGAACAATGAATGATTTTGCTCTTCTAATTGATTTGCCTTAAAAAATGAAATAAGGAAGGGTGAAAATTAGACATTTGTATGTTTAAGGTCATTTGATGAAATTTGGGTGCTTTGGTTTGGACATTTAAGATTATGGCATAGTCTTGACACATCAAATTACCCACATTTAGAGTCTTTAAAAAATGTCACGCTTGCTTGGTTTTCTAGAAATCCAAAAATAAGTCTTTTTATTTTTTTTCAAATTGATTGTCTCATTTTTCATTACCTAGAAAAGAGATTATCACTCTATTATACCATAGTATAATCAAGTAAAAACAAGGTTCACAAATTGAAATTCATGCCCTTTAAAGGATTATAGTTGGTGGGTGAAATTATTTAAATAGTTTGGGACAAAAAAATATTTGAAAAAGGTTAAGGTATTGAATGAGTTCATTTTTAATAATAATCACTAATTCTTTCGAGGCTCTTGTCTCTTTTTATATAAAAACATATATTTCTCCTTTCTTTTCAAAAAGGTTGATTTTTTCCCAATGTTTTGCTTTATTTTTTATTCAAATTTTCCTTTATGATCTTGAAAATTGCTCATATGAGGCTTTATTCTCAAAAAATTACAAATCAATTTTTTTGAATCTTTCTCAAACAAAAGTTAGAAAATATACAAAAACAATATTTACAAATCCAATCTAATCAATTAGTATTATATCATTACAAAGTTCAAAAATAAAAAACCATTCCTTTTTGAAGAAACATTAACCCATTTTTAAGAATTTCAAAAATAAATACAATACTAAAGAGATCAAAAGTCATCTATGATCAACCATTACACTTTTCACGTTCACAATGTCAATTTTCATCTTAGACTCATTCATTTTGAGGTGCTCTACCCTCTCCCTGTTCAACTTTTTAAAGCTTTCACCAAACTTATACGAAAAGAAAGTAAATTGGATAATGACTTTGGTTTCATCAAAATTTTCATGATCATGATGTTTTCTCGCAAGAAATTTAAGAATTTTTTTTTTTTTTTGCTTACACCAATTAGAAGAACTCTAAATGATGGGATGTCATGAGAGAACAATTCAATAAATGTGTGAATGTCACGATATTTCCATGGTGAATTTGTTGACATACGTGCAATAAAGATGATGTATGCTTACTTGAAATACAATGATGCACCATTTAATTTTGATTGGAATAATATTATTTATCCACATATACATGAAATAACAAGACATATTTATACGAAATGAAGTGTATCTATAATACAAATATGATAAAAATCACATCATTTTTGAATACATGCGCATGAAATTTAATGTCCCAATGTACATGTGATAAGACAAATTTATATGAAATGTAATATGTATACAATAAAAATCACGTGAATGTTTATGCATGAAATGCAATGTCCTATTTCATGAAAGATGATGTGTTTACATGAAATGCAATATGTGTATAATGTAAGTTTAGAATCATATCATTTGTGAATATATATACATGAAACACAATCACTTACTACATGAATAATTGTATGTATATGAATGATGAAACATGCTTATACAAAATGCACTAACATACCATATGCATGATAAGATATGCTTACATGAAGTGTAATGCATGTATTATGTAAATTGAATGAAAATGACACTACCATTCAGATATTGTGCATGAAATGAAGTGTATGTACAGCCTTATTATTTCTAAATACAAAAAATGATGAAAATGAATGTAAAAAGAATCAAATGAAATACAAAAACTACAATAACATTCAATATAAAAAATTTTCTCTTTTTTTTTTTCCTTTTTTATGCAAAAAGAAAAAAAAAATTCAAGAAAACATTTCTTATGAAAAAAACAAGCATATAAAATGGCCAAAATTCAACATTTTTATTTATTTTTGCTTTTATTATTTGGCCAATAAATAAAGAAATTAAGAAAAACTTCTTTTTTCGAAAATTTTTGTTGTTTTTTGTTTTGAAATTTTTCTTATTTTGATTGTTGGAAAATACAAGAAAATCTTTTTTTGTAAAAAATATTTCTCAAAGATATAAATCTTGGACAAACAATGGCTATCAAATAGTATATTAAAAGAAAATTTATTGAAAGGATTTTTTTATTATTTTTTTCAAAGCTTTGGTTTTCTTTGCATTATTATTACCTTTAAATACAAATTGTACAATAATGTTCCTCAAATGTCCTCATTTGGGTAATTTTTATAAAAAAATTGACATAGTTTTACCTAAGGTTGATCATCTAAGATTCACTATATACTGGGTTAGGGTTTATACGTTTAAAGATTTCTAAATTATTTGTCATATTATTGTTCATTATAGACTAGTAAGCACCCCGATTTTACCCATAATAGGTTACAAACGAAAATGATTCATTTAAGTGAGAGTATTTTGCTTACCATTGTGGGGATTATTACCTTACGAGAGTATAGGTACTCTATTCCCTCCTAAAAAGAATATGACTTAGATATAAAGCTCATGCATGATATGAATGTGCCATGTGTGAATGACGAAACATAACATTGGAACCCTAATCTTAAATGCCTTACAATTTATCAAGAATAATATATACAAAACATAAAATAATAAATGAATAAAATACATAATTAAAATGAAATGCATGTGATTTTTTTTATTATTATTTCCTAAAAAACAAAATCAAAATCAGTGAAATTAAAGTTAAATACCAATTAAGACCATGTAATCAAAATTAAGGATAACAAATAATTTATTTTGGCCTTACTTTCAAAAACATTGCATCCCTAATGGAGTCGTTAAGTTATTATAACGATTTTGAGGATCGTTAAATGATTTTAAAAACATAAGGAGTTGCCATTAATTTTTTTGGGTTAGGTACAATTGATCACCTATTAAAACTTACATTTTTAATAAAATCTTAGGGGTTTACGAAAATAATTTAGGTTCGTGAATACTGTTATTATGGGAAAAAATTATCACCCCACAATTGCTATTTTAAAAATGGTACCAATTAATTATAGTTATCCTTTAATTTTGATAAAAATGATCTTAATTTTGGTATTTAAAATTAACATTCTTGACTCTTTTTATTTTCCTTATTTTATTTTATTTTTTTCACAAAATTTCATTTTTTTAGAAAAAATTATTATTTCTTTTTTATTTGAAAAAAATTAGAACCTTAATATTGAAGAATTATCAAAATATTCCGGTACGTTAATAACATTATAAGAAATTTTCTCACCTAAGAATTTCTTAAGAATCTTTACTCAAATTTCTTTAGAATCTCATCTTTGGAGGCTCGTATTTACTTTTTCATAATCAAAATGCACATGTGATGTAAGCAATAATATAACATGATATTCATGCAAAAATATGTGTCATTTATTTCTTATTGTTATTTTTTTATCATTTATCTCCCTTTGTTATTTTTAAGGTTAATTTTTTTTACATTTTTAAAAAAAAAAATTTTTGAATATTTTTTATAAATACTCCGATATGTTGGTTGCTTTAAAAAAAAAAAACTTCTCATCTAAAGATTTCATGGGAATCATTTGCATGAATTTTCTTAGAATCTCATCATAAAAAATTCATATTTTTTATTTATAATAAAATTTCGCAAACAAAAAATTATCCTTGAATTAATTTATTTCTAAAAATTATCTTTACAAAATAAATTTTTTCAACATGCATGCATACAAAAGTTAGTAAATGAACGCACATAATAAAATGACCTAAAAGAATTAGTGATTATACCCTACTAAGCCTTGATTTGAGCCCAAAACTAAAGATCTAAAAAATAGCCTAAAGTCAAGTTTGTTACTAACGACCTAGATAAGATTTGCTGGTCACGGGCCAAGTCAGCAATGTTAGCCACAGGTTAGTCTAAATTACGAAAGGGTTGGTTTTCCAGTTCAAGTTTAACCTATTTTCTTCACTTCTTTCTTTTTTTTTTTTTTTTACCTTAAAAATATCAAAGTTTTTTTCTCATCATTTCATTCCCTTTTCCTTAAAAAAAACCCTTACTCTCTTTGAAGTAAAAATGCCAACCACCTTAAATCCAGTTTTTGACCTGCATCACCGCTGTCATGTGTTGCTAATGATTGCTATCGACCGAGGTCTTATGCATCTTGAAATTTGACCACAACTTTTTCTCAACTCCCTCTTTCTAGTTTTTCAAACATATTTTCATAAAAGTCCACCGAACTCCCTAGATCTAGTCTTAGAGCTGACTGATTCAAATGTTTTTTTTGTCATTTTTTGTTGTCTAATTCGACTGAGCTCCTAGTGTATTGCTCTTCTTTTTATGCTCTACTTCTCTACCATTTCCGATCGCACCCGAATCGCCTCCATCATCCTTCTTTATGTCACTACTATCATTATGGTTTCTAGCCTTTTCTTTCTTTCCTCTTTCCTTACTTCTTTACTTTCTCTCTCTCTAGCTAAATATCTGCCGATTTGAGCCTTCCCAAGTCATCGCTCACTTTATTGCCATTTGTGATTTTGTTATTTTTTTTTTTTTTGGGCATGGGCACTGCTGTTCCCCAGCTGAGGATGAGGCTTTTTTTTTTTTATTATTGTTTTGCCTTTTGGGTTGTTGTGGGTGAATGTGTTTTGTTTTGTTTTTTTTTTTTTGGGCATGGGCACTGCTGTTCCCCAGCTGAGGATGAGGCTTTTTTTTTTTTATTATTGTTTTGCCTTTTGGGTTGTTGTGGGTGAATGTGTTTTGTTTTGTTTTTTTTTTTTTTTTTGGTGTGTTTTTTCATGCTGGTTGTCTCAATGATGGGGTCGACGATTTAGTCGATAGTTGGGTTGATAGTGGGTGGACTTTGTGGTGATTTGGCTGGAAGTAGAGATATTTATTATGGTAGAGTGTTCTCGATTCAAAAAAAAAATCTTTTGCTCCTTTTTTTGTGAACTTTTGAATTCTTGTAGAACCATTCCCTCATCAAAAGGCATGAAGATTAATTTGGAGTCATGTTGTAAAGGCAACAATGATTGTGAATTTTTAGGTAATGAACTTGCTATAAACCTGGGTTATAGGGTCTTTGATCAATTCATGTTATAATGTCAATGGGGTAAAATGTGAAGGAAAAAAACCAAAGCTGAAAATGGTAACCATGGAGATGGGAGAAGAGAAAGTGGGAGGAAGGTTGCTGCCATGGTAGCCGACCCATTAACATGTGTCTTGATCTTTTTTTTGTTTTGCCTTGCATTTTTTTTGTGTGTATTTAAGTTTTGTTTGAATTTTGTTATATTTTTTATTTTTTAATCAATCAAACTTTAATTAATTAGATCTTTAATTTTAATTTGGGCTCAGAATTGGGCTTTAAACTTAAAGACGCATACCAAATGGCTTAATATTGGATTACATTTGATCATGCAAAATGACACATACAAAATGTCATGACATTGAATTGGATCGAATGTGAAATGACTTTAAGAAAAATTAATTTAAAACAAAATCAAATGAATCCAACAAAATAAATCCAATTAAAATGTTCAAATAAACTTGAATCAAAATGTTCAAGTAACATGAAAATTTATCAAAATTGAAATGTTCAGAAAAAAAATTAGATGTCTAAGCTAAGGCTAGGAATCTTTTTGAGAGCTGTCCCGGTACAGATTTGATCTCATGGAATGGTTTGATTGCCACCTATTGCCACCTATGTCAAAAACAACCAAGCTCATGGTGCTTTTTTTAATTTTTAGCAGCATGATTGCAGAAGTGAAGCCGAACTAAGTTACAATAATAAATAATCTCTCATCATGCACGGCCCATCGAAACAGATGCTTCAGTCTGGAGAGTTCTGCTTAGTGCTTATAGGGGTCATTGTTATAATAAAGAAGCTAAGGCCATTTTTGAAAAATTGGTGAATTGAAGCCAATGAACCCAGCAGGTCTATGGTCAGCAGTCAGACAAATGAGAACATGTCTAAGAGAGAAGGGCTTAAGAAAGCCTCCTGGAATCAGTTGGATTGTTGTTAGAAGCCAGATTCATTCTTTTGCTGCTGGAGATAGATCACACCCAATGACTGACATAATCTAAGCAAATTTGAATTCCTTGTTGCTCTCAATGAAAGAAATAGGATATGTTCCCGATATTGGTTGGATATTGCACGTTGATGAGGATTACATTCAAAGTCCAGGGAAGTTTATGACTAGAGAAACAAAATGACTAAGGGGTGCACCCAATCATCATCTGATGGATGAAGCATGGTGTTGCTCATGAACTAAAAACCTTTTGGTTGCAGAATTTTTGGGGATGATGACCTGGCACCCTTCTTATGTGTTCATATCATTGAAACGTTGGTAGCAGTGAGCAAAAGTGTTTTGACCTGGTACTTCTAATTATATCAGCTATGCGTCTACCAAATGAAGAAAAGTTCTTGCAAGATTATGAAGTCTATGAATCTTGGGTGGACATTGGAAAGAAGAGGTCATATACAAAAGCTCAGCATTGTATTGAATGTCATTTATGCTTCAATCTAATGAAGGAAAAATTACAGGATTATGGAGCCAAAAATTTTGGGAAGATTGTACACATCAACCATGGACATTTGCAAAAAAAGGTCATTCATTAATCCAAGATGTTACAATGATTATTATTTAATGGTAAGTACATCAAACTGTTTATGTGATACTTTATCTCCAGTCTCCACGTTCTGGAAGCATTCACTGGCTAATGCAAGACCTTAATCCTTTATGTCAGTCTTATGTAACTTCCTATTTTTTATTACTTCACTAGTTGATTAGGAGCATCATAAATACTGTGAACTTGCTTCTTCATTTAACACATTAATAGAAGTATATATATATATAATATTTTTAAATGTCTTGAGTTCTTCCTTTCTGCTTGTTATGTTTCTGAAACTCTTTTCTATCCAGCTGCCGTTTCTTTATCAATATTATTGCTCCGAACATTCCTTTAAATTGCAAATAATTCTTGGTGCTGAACAATTTTCAGAATTCATTCTATTTTCTGTAGTTTTATATATCTACATATATATTTATTTATTTATTTTCCCCATTTTGTTTTCCATTTTCAATGGTCAACCTCAAGAAAAGAAACAAAACTTTGGGTTGGAACTTGGAAGTTGGAATCATGCTTGCTTGCAAACATTTCATTTGTCCATGTCTTTATTTATAGCCTTGTGGGGCAAATTGAACATAGATTTATCAAATTTTTTCTCTGCCTAAAACTTACTAGATTCAAAATAAAGGATAAAAAATACATCAGTGCACATAATCTGATATAATATATATCAAATCTTTTGGTTCAAAATATGTATATAAACTGTTGAACTCCATTGCAAATTCATATGCAAAAACAATTCACAAGCGAACAGAAAAAGGTTTATACGTGAGGTATCTTATATCAATAAAAAAAAAAAAAGAGATGTAAATGAGGCATAGAGAATACTAGAACACAATAGCGTAAACTTTTTGAATTCAAAATAGCTCCTTTTATATGCTTTCATGTGCTTAAGGTTTGGCTTTATCTTCCCATTAAACAGGAGTCAAACTTCAATTCGCGTCAGTTTCCTTGGCGATTCTCTCAAGGGTCTAAACTACTAATTTGCTTGTCTGATTGAATAGCTGTTATTAGTACAAACTTTATATTTCATGTCAGTTTCCTTTGTAAGTCAATCACCAAATAATCCTAAGTTGGACATTTTTTTAGGTAAAAGTGAAGTTAGATCACTTAATTGAAGCGAAAAAAAAAAAAGTTATAAATTAGGTTAATTTTGCCAAGAATATTATATTGTGAAAGTTCATTGGTATCATCGAATTATAACAGGTCGATTAAAGCAATGAAAGGATATACGTGGGTTCGATTGTACACATGTAATTTTACTTGCGTTTATTCATATAATGAATAAATAATTTGCTATAGATCAAATTTTTTTAATTAACTTTTGAAGCAACTAACATAAATTAAAATAGATGTTTAATGATTATAGATCCGTTTATACACATAATATATTCTTAAATTAGTTAAGTATAAAAGAAAGAATAGTTTAAGAATAGATTAAAATTTTCAAATTCAATTCATAAAAAAAAGTTCTTAAATTCAAAAAGCTATAAATCACATTAAAAATTTTAATTAGGAAAAATTTTTTAAATTCAAATTTAATACAAATTGACATGAAAATATGAGTTTAATACAAAGAAGAAGCGAACTAGTATGATGTCATGAGTTCAATTTTTTATTGATTAAAATAAATATTTTATACTATTTAAAATAATTTAGTTTATTTAATTTTTTATTATTTTGATATACATTTTAATAAAATTAAATTAAAAATGTTTTTTACATTCTTGATTTTTTACTACAAACTTTATCTAATTCAAAAAGGACAAAAGGTATAAAAGAAATCAAGTTCGATTGTTACCTAAATATCTCAATTCGCCTTCTTCTCTCACATAATTTTTCAAATAAAAATTAAAATAAAAAAAAAACAAAAAATTAAAAACTAAAATTAAAAACCAAAACAAAAAGTAAAAAAAAGAAGAGCTCATTGAAGGTGCCATATGGAGATTTACAGTGAGTTTAAAATATTAATTTTTTGAATTAAAGTATTAAATAATAATTTTATTAATAAAATATATAAATATAAAATTAAATTAATAATAAAATATATGCTTTTATACATACCACAAGGTGGCAAAACACCCAAAATCAACTTCTGACCCATTCATACTTAAAAAAATCAACTCGACTTGATTTAATATTGATTTTTACAAAAATAGTCATATCAAATCATGACGAATTGAAACTAAACGAATATTAATTGTGTTTTTCATCCTCATCAATATACTCATTTCATTATAAAATTTATCTATTAAAAAAAGTGAAAGAAAAAAATAAAACGAGAATGCTACGTGAACACTTTGATTGACATTATTTTCTCACAAAATTTATCTAATTAACAAAACAAAGAAAGAAAAAAGTTAAAAAAAAAAACAAAAAAAAATTTTAATCAATAATATGAAATGAATTCAATCATAAATCTTCAAAAAAATATTATTTATTAAATATAAAGAGTATAAAAAGGAAAAAGAAAAAAAAAGAAAAAAAGAGCAAAAAAGGGCATTTAAAGCTAAAATGTGTAAAATTATACTATGAATAATAAATTATATACTTCTATATATATCTCAAGATGGATCAAGACAAAACACCATTAATTAGTCATCAACTTGACTTCGGTTTTCTTTAAATAACTTTATTTGCTATAACTCAATCTTGAAAAAAAAAAACACTCCTATCGAATTGGTCAAATTAAAACCTATTATATACGAATTGCTTTTCTATCCCTCTCAATCTACTATTTTTATTACAAAATTTATCTAATTAAAAAACAAAAAAAGGTATAAGGAAAAAACCAAATTAGGGTGCAATGTTAATACCTTAATTGGTTTTTTTTCCACAAAACTTTTCTAAGTTAAAAACAAAGAAAGAAAAAAAGGTGGCACATCTATAACTTTAAAAAGAGACAAACAAAAATCAAAATAAATAAAATTTATATAATGGATTGATGGAGGGAATACACCTTAATTATGTATAAATATAATATTTTTATTAAATTGAGGTATTAAATAATAATTTCATTAATATAATACATATATAAATATAATTTTAAATAAAAAATTAAAAATATAATTATATATATATATACTTAGGACAAGACAAAACATGATAAATCCACACATAATGGATTAGGACAAATAAAAACTCATGAGATATAAGTCGCTTTGTCATCCATACATTCATTGACTTTTTTGTTATAAAATTTATCTAATTAAAAAATTAATTTTTTTTTTAAATAACAAAAAGGTCAAATGAGGATGGCATATGAATTTATTAAATTAAGGTATTAAATAATAACTTTATTAATATAATACATATATATAAATAATTAAGTAATAAAATATATTTATATATATTCAAATAAGACGAAACATTCTAAACTTATTCGAACTAACCTCGATTTTTGAAAAAAACTTGATCTGATCTCAAATTTAAAAAGAATACACATATTGGATCGAATGAATCGAAACCCATCGAATATGGATATTTTGTCATTCGTACCTCGATTGACTTTTTTTCTTAAAAAATTTCCTAAGAAAATTGTTGTTACTTTCGCATATCAACTATGATTTCCTAAATAAGTATGCGAATTGATTGATTGGTATTCTAATATTTACATATAGATCATTCAAATATTATGCTTACAAAAAGTTGAGTTGCCACTAGGGATGGCAAATCAACCTAAAATCGATGGATTTTAACCCGACCTAACCTGATAGGGTTGGGTTTTTATTTTGAAAAATGGATTTCAGGTTGGAGAATTTTTTTTTTTTTAATGTCAAAGTTGGGTCAGAAGCAAGTTTATATGAAACCCACCCAACCCATTTGAGATATTTATCAAAATGCCCTTGTATATATATATATATGCATTTTTTTAGGGTTTCTTATTTCCCTATTTTTTCCTAATAAACCTACTTCTAAGTCTAATCCCAACCTTCACCTGTCTCAAGTCTCTACAAATTATTTTCCCATCCATCCACCTAACCCACAAACTTCTCTCCCAAATGCTTTATTTATCCACCCAACAACTTCATCTAAGTTAGGAACATTCTTATCACATGATCTCTTACCATGTTTTCTATCGTATGTTACTACATGTGTATCTTCACCACTCTACTAGCATTATTCCTATTGCTAGCCCTATCACTTTAGTAGCTACAATTCATCAAGGAACATGAACTATAGTTTTGATTATACTAGCTAAGTTACTTTTTGAGCCTTTGTACTTTCTTCACCACTCACCATTTACAATTAGTCCCTATCCCTTTATTTCTCATAGATTTGTTCTTTTTTTAATGTTCTTTGTTAAGCATTTAAAGTGTTTAATTTTTGTCTCAATGAATTGTAACATTTTATTTCTCATAAAATTCAAATGCCAATTGTAACATTTTTTTATTTTTCTAGCATAAGTAATTTTTCTATCATCTGATGGACTAAAATTCAATACGAAATATTTAAGGAGAATCAATCACTCAAAATTACCAATTAATCTATGAATTATTTTTAACAAAGAATTAAAATTATTTAATGAAATGGCCCAATGGGGCTATACAATAATGCTAATTCAGGTAATGTTTTTGTTGCTTTTGATTCGTTAGGTGCCTACTGTTTGAGACTTGTTGTTTTTAGTTCATTTCTTTTTTTTTGCTTTTAGTTGTGAGGTATTGTTGAGTTGGGTCGAAGAAACACCTTTTCTTAATGAGTCAAGGTCGGGTTTTACAAATAAAACCTTCGAGTGGGGGTGGGTTGGGGAATGGCGATGACTGCTAAAATTTTGGGTCAGATGTAGGGAAAGCAAAAATTCGACTTGCCTTGACCCATTGCCATCTCTAGTTACCACATAATATTAGTAATGATGAATTGTTCTTTCAATATTTATATCATGAATTTTTTTTAAAAATAAAAACAAAAAAAGGTGAAACAAACCTCTGTTAATATCATTTTCTTACAAAATTATCTTATTAAAAAAATATAAAAAAGAAAAGTATGAAAAATATATATTTTTAATCAATAATATTGAATGAGTCCTACAAAGAAAAAATTTTAAAGATATTTATTTAATATAAAAAGAACAGAAAGAAAAAATAAATAGAAAAAAGAAAAAAAATGAAAAGAAAATGAAAAAAACAAAGGGATTGACATATACTATCAAATGAGGCCTAAAAACTAAAAAATAAAGAAAATTTTTAATATAAAAGAGCTAAAAAAAGCAAAAAAAATAAAAAAAAAGTTTAAGATGTGACATTGAAAAAAGACCCACACAAAAAAATTAAAATATTTAAAAATAACTATTAAATATAAAAAATAATAAAAATAAAAGTAAATAGAAATAAAAAGATAAAAGAAAAGAAAAAACAAACAAAACTATGAATTAAGACTTGTAAAATAAAATATGCAAGATTTATATATAGGATTGCCATGAAATATGAATTTAAGACAATGCAAATTTAATACCCAATTTAACAAAAGAGTCAATAACTTAAAACCAATCCAAACCTAAATCAAATTGAATCAAATTTGACATGAGTGTAAAATCATTTAAACTCAAATTAATCCAAACTCAAAAAGATTCAAATTAAAATAATCTAAAACACTCGCATGAAATGATCCAAAATTAAATTGAATATAGTTTTATTTTCTAAAGTACTATTGTAATTAAAAATAATAAATATAGCATAATTTTATTAAAATTTTAAAAATTCAAACTATATCTTTAATATCTTTCCTTTACTATTATTTTTCTTAATAATGTTTAAAAAATTAAAAGTCTATTTCTTTTTTTAGTTTAACAATATAATAAAAATAATTAAATAGATAAATAATAATTTTAAAAAACAAAAAAAAAAAAACTTAAAGAAATTAAGAATAAGTCAATGAAACTAATTACAAAACACAAAATCAAATCTACATATATAAGCATAACTCATAACCAAAATTAATTTTTTTTATCATGAACAAAATTAATTTTATATTTAATACATAATTTCATATTATTAGCAAATTCTTTTAATTCATTTTTTATTTTAATTTTTATATAATTTAATTATCTTTATTTAATTTTAAAAGTTCACAAATTGCACATGAATGACTTGTAGGTCAAACTTCAATAATCCAAAACTGAAATGACTCAAAATTGAAATATTCTAAATCTAAATTAGTCAAAATCCTAAATAATATGAATCCAAATTGACCTGAACTTAAATTGACCTAATTTGAAATAAATTGAATCCAAAAGGATCTTTCTTTTCTCTTAACCTGAACTTGAAATGTTTCGATTTTTTTTATGCCAAATGATGTGATCCCAAATGATCTAAGCTAATCCAAATCTAGCCTGATCTATCTATTTGCCACCTCTAATTGAAATAAAAATACATGAAAATTAAATTTTAAAAATAAATTATCCTTCGTAAAAAAGAATTAATTGTCTTTAAATGATACAACAATAACAACAAACTAAGTTTTATATCTCATAACTCTGGTATCATTGAATGAAAGCCCAAAAAAAAAAAAATCATATTAGGCTGTAGTTTTGAATTTTTAGTGTCAATCATTTTTAACAAAAATAACTTTTTCATTTACTTTTTTAATCATCATATCATTTCTTATTACTTACATCAACATCTTTCGTAGTTTACTTCTAGAAATTTTGGTTTCTCCTAAATCTAAAAGCTTATTTTTTCTAATTAATGCACAGATAGATCTACGTTTCACATGTTCAAACCATTTCAAACTATTTTCTATCATCTTGTCCTCAATTTGGATTACCCCTAATTTTTTTGAATCTCTTAACTTTTGATTTTATCTCTTCAAGTCTTACCACACATCCATCTAAATATTCTCATCTCAACTATGCTTATTTTCTTTTCATATTATTTTTTAACAGCCCAACATTTAGCTTCATATAACACAAGCCTTACAATTGTTTTATACAACTTTGCTTTGAACTTTAAAGGTATATTCTGATCACACAACACACTCAAAACACTTTGTCATCTCGCCCATCCTTTTAAAATCACATGATTTACATCCCTTTTTATCTCCACATTGCTTTGAATAATTGATCCCAAATATAAAAATGACTACTCTTTGGTAGTACCTCACATTCCAACTTAATCACACTATCATTTGTTTCCCTGTGATTGCTAAACTTACATTTTATTTATTCAATTTTATATTTACTTAATTTAAACTCTCGAGACTTCAGTGTATGTCTCAATAATTCTAATGTCTCCATAATTCTAATTTTGCATTAAGATTATTACTAGTTTTAGCAATTAAAGCTATATCATCGACAAATAGCATGCACCATAATATTTTATCTTAGATATGTTTTGTGAACTCATCCATAACTAATGCAAAAAGAAATGAGCTTAGTGTTAAGCCTTAATGCAATCTTGAGGTAATGAAAAAGTTATTAGTCATACCCCCAAACATGATCACATTCATTACAACTTCTTTATACATATCTTTAACTATGTTAATGTATTTTAAAGAATTTTTTTTTTTTACCCACCAAAACATCTTTCAATAAACTATATTGTAGACTTTTTCTAAGTCAATAAATACCTATCATATACTTTCTCTGAGTCAACAAATATCATTTGTGGATTTTTTTTCTTGATCGAAAACCCTCAATTGGTGAATTACTTTGTTGTTGAGTGTTTTAACATAAACCCAAATTGATTTTCAAAAATTATAATCTCGTGTCGCAACTTATATTCAATTACTTTTTTTTTAATTTTATTCATAATTACAACCTATATTTAATTATTCTCTCTCAAAGTTTCATCAATAATTCGAGCATTAGAGTACTCTTCCTCCAAATGCAAACTAATTAAAACAAATTGAGCATTAGAGTCTTCTTCCTCCAAATGCAAATTTAAACTAATTAAGTGTTTGTTGGAAGACAAACCCTAGAAGGCAATTATCCTAACCTTTGCACTACAAACGCAAGTTTATCCTTAAATGATAATAACTTTATATACTAGTAAAAATAAGATATTGTAAGTATATATTTAAATGAGTTAATAGGGTATTAGCTTTATGAAAAAAAAGAAGCCTTAGAATTTTAAAGTCAAAGTTCAAGTCTTATTATATATGACTTTAGTTTTCTAATTATGCTATAGTTTGATTATTATTAAAACTTCTAAAAAATATATATTTAGATGAAATTAATAAGTAAATAATTATTCAAGCTTATCCATTGATCCGTATACGTGTAAATAGATGGAAAATACGAAAAATTTTTGTTCCGAACTCATGTGTTTCTAAAAATTAAAATAAAAAACGGAAATTTTGGTTGAAATTAAGTTGACCGAGTTTAAGCTAAACCTTAACCAAAAAAAAAAACGAAGCAGCAAAAGACCATTCAAAATCCTCCAAACATTTCGTTTCTCCTAAAATAGATTTTACAGCTCCGTGGGGCTCGCCACCGCCATCGCCACCTCCACCGTCATGCCTAGCGCCACTGTCAACAACCACAGACCGAGAGAGCTCCTCTCGCTGTTGGCCTCCGCCGATCCAGAGATCAAGGTCAGGGCCCTTCGCGAGGTTAAAAACCAAATAATCGGGAATCGTACCAAGAAGCTTTCCTTCCTCAAGATCGGCGCCGTCCCCGCCGTCTCAGGCATTCTAGCCGATTCAGTCGATAACGTCATTGACAGCAACTGCAACAACGATAATATTAATAACATTCTGGTCCAGTCAGCCGCGGCTCTCGGTAGCTTCGCTTGTGGCTTCGACGCCGGAGTCCATGCCGTGGTCGATGCGGGCGCCTTCCCTAATCTCTTTCGGCTTCTCGGAAGTTCTAATGAGAAGGTGATTATTATCTATCCTTTTTAATCTTAAATAGTAAAATTTTGCATCGGACAGGGAAATTGGTAGAAAAGTGAGCATAAGAGATTTCGAAATTTGGAAATTGTATCTAATTTCATCTTGTATCTCTTTATTTGATCCATTTATGTTTTGTTAACTTATTTGAGTTATTAAAAAAAAGATTTGATTTTTTTGTAATTTGGTATTGTGGTCTATTTCGTATTGAGAAATTTTGAAGACAGAAAAAAGGGAAGAGAAATTGGAATTTAGATTTAATGTTTTTGTTTTAAATTGTATAAGCATATTTAGGTCATGTTTGGTGTATATGATGATAAATAGGATAGAATGATAATCATCCTATATTATGTTTAGTTTGTATCTAAATGAAAGGATATGATTACAAGGAGGATTACTCATCCTCTTAGTATAGGATAATTCAATCATCCCAAAGTGAAGAGGATTATTTTTAATCCATAGGATTAAACTTACATGTCCTATTATACCTTTAAAATTACATCGATAATTTAAATTGTATAACTTTAAGGAAGGATAATTTTGACCAATAAATAAATTATCCTATTTTAATCCTCGCACATATCAAACACAAGATAGGATGACATTATTTAATCTAATCTTATTCATAATATCATCTTATCTTATCATATCTTGTGTACCAAACACATCCTTAGTTTATTAAACTAAATGAGGATAATTGTACTGTTTGCTCAATTAAGATGCTAAGGTCGCTGCCAAATTTCTTTGTACTTTTTCAATTTGCTGTTTCTTTTAAGATATCAGAAATGGTGGTAAAAGTAGTGCTGTAACGCCAATGAATATTTTTGTGTCAAAAATGTCATACAATAACCGACCATATGGAGATATGGGAGTAATTTAGTGTTTTGGAAAAAGTTTCTAGCATTCTTTATCAATTTGCTTAAAAAAAATTTTAAGTCCTAAGATTTTTGATAGATAAGATTAAGATTAATTGCATACCGGATTGTCAAAAAGGAGGCTACATTGTTTATTACTGTAACTATAACTAGTAACTGTCTACTTAGCTAAGCCATCTCAATTTTGAATTTCATGAGACTGCATATGGCAATCGTTTTTTTTTTTTTTTCCGTTCAATTCCAATTCATATAGAACTGTAGCTGTTTTTATTGTCTCCATAGACAACCTTTCGGGAGTTCTGGTATTCTTTCATACAGTCTACACTAGTTTCATTCATCTTAAACCATATGAAACAAGTTTCATTAACTTAACAATGGTTGGTAACACTTTGGAGTACTTGCTGTCCTTTGATGTTTTTTCTCACTGCAAAGATCAACGCTTGTTTTGTTCAAAGAATCTTCCAGATCTCTAAGATGCTTTCCATAGAGTTTCTATTTGTGAATCTGCTGCAGCATCACTGCTCCTGAGGTTGTGGGTGATCTGTTGTCTCTCTTTCTATGGCAGATTTGAGACTTTCAGAAAGATTCTTTATCCCTGTTGACCTTTTCAAATAATATCATCATGTAATGCATTTAGAAAGTGAGAACTCTAGTTTTAAGCTTGTCTTGAGCTTTCTATTCCTTTTTTGCGTATCTCTTCTTTTTGATAACTTCTATGGCTTTTCTTTCTTCAGGTAGTAGATGCTGGTGCTCGTGCCCTTAGAATGATTTATCAATCAAAATTGGCCCCAAAGTATGATTTTCTTCAACAGAAAAACATGGAGTTCCTTATCTCACTACTGAATAGCAATAATGAAAATGTTAATGGACTTGGTGCAAGTATAATTACTCACTCTTGTGAGACAAGTTTAGAGCAGAAAGCGTTGTTTGATGCTGGTATTTTAAGGAAGCTGAATGGCCTTCTTGAAGGTGGTTCTTTAAGTCAGAGAGATGCTAGTTTAGAGTCTTTAGCTACAATATTTAAGAATAATCCTGAAATTATTTCGAAATTTTCTGGACCTGAAATTGGAAGACCTTTGAGTTCTGTTATTGATTTAGCAAAGGACAGGTACCCCCGAACAAGGTTGCTAGCGTGCATGTGCTTGATTGTCATAAGGAACACTTCTCCCCTCTTCTTGCAAGATATAGGGATCAAAACTAAATTAATACATATTTTGCTTGAGCTTCTTGATGATTCTGGTCAAGTTGGAGATGAGGCTCCTTTTGCTTTTTCCAGTTTAATTGCACAAAAGGAGGATCTTCAAGAACTAGCTCTTGAGGCAAATGCTATTGATAAACTACTTCACCACTTACAAAAAGGCTCATTGCATCCCAGACGTTATGAGGGAATATTGCTTGCATTAGCTGATATGTGCTCAAAGATGGAGAGTTGCAGGTCTAAGTTCCTCTCATTGCAGGTTTGTTTTTCATAGAGTACATTAACATGCACAGTTAATTGTTTTTAGTTTCATCTTTACCTTTTGATTGTCGCATATCCAGAAAAGAACTAAACACACTGAATCTGTTTTAATTAGTGACAAAATAGTAAAATATACAGCGTAGGAGTTGCAGAGAAAAATGGGATAGAGATCTGATATCTATTGGAAGAATTACATGGGCCTTCTTTTGGTTATACTATTTTACTCCTTTAGGCATAAACTGCTAGTTTTGTCTCTATTAATAGTATAATAGTCAGTATTAAACATAACAAAGTTAACCGCCTCACCCTCAACAGACGCGCAAAAATGAATTCTGTATAATATCTTGTTTTCTGCAAGTTACTACTTGAAATATATTATTAAGGTCAGAGATAATGTCCTCTTCCTTTTTACTTTGGTGGATTTTCCCATATCGCGAATGTTCCCAGACGCTATTCTCTTGCATGTAGATAGGTAAAGTTGTAAAGCAGGATAAATAGAAAGCCTGCTTGAAAAGCTATCCTTGCCGCAAGAAGGCATAGTTGCAGGCATCATCTCTACAGACTTATGCTCAGTGGAAAGTTTCAGGGGTAGGCGTCATGCCTTGGCTACTTTTTCAGCCACCAGTTGCTTCATCACCATTAAGGTGATGGTGCTGGTAATGACCTGCTCTTAGTATTGAAATAGATTTTCACCACTTGCATTGTGCCTAAACTGAAGCAAAAATGCACAAATGCCTGCTGTTGCTTCTTGAAGGGCTAAAGGTTCTTTATCCTCATGCTGTTTAACTGAACTTTCCAATCTTGGAGAGTGGATCACAGGGCACTAATTGACTAGTAAAGGCCTATTGGTCCTGCCTTTGCTGGGACAACAAAGAAACGCCTAAGTGCCAAAACAGCATTTACTGCAATTTTACAAAAAATATTTATCCCTAGAAATCTTCCATGTCTATCTGATGTATTTAAGGAGACCCTTAAGTAGATCTCACCTGACAATCAGACAATTCGAGATTTCATTTTCTATGTTGTGGTTATTCTATATTTTTCAGCGTAAAGTTATAAATTAGATTACAAAGCTTCTTAGTATGTCTGTTGTGTTCCCTTGAACGCTTGAAGCAAATGTTATGATAATTTTCTTTAAAGGAATTATTGTCTCAAGCATTTTTTCTGTAATTTTCTTTAAAGACACTTTCTGAAGCAAATCTTATTGGAGATTCTTATTTGTGTGAATCTTCAACTACATTGAAGTTTCTAATATTTTCTCATAATTATAGGTGTTGAATTTGGTAACTGATGCACTAACTGACGATAGTGCTGATGTACGCACTGCAGCTTGTATATGTTTGAAAAGTGTCACTCGATCAATCAAGGTTTGTAATGCGATAACAATTTTTTGCAGTATTTTGTTTTGATTTTTATGTGCTAATATAGCTGATGAAATACCAATTCAGAATTTGAGTGCAGGTTACTTTATGGATGAAGTTATTGTGATTCCTTTGGTTCGGCTTTTTCTTGACCCTTCAACTTCTGTCCAGGTAATCATGCTGTTAAATTTCAAATTTGCATAATTGGTAGGTAATATCTACTTTGTATGGTCAAAACGCAAAACAGAAAGAATTGCAGGAGTTTCATTTCAATGTTTCAGTTGTCATTTGATTTCAAGCAAATTTTGCTTTCCTAATTTCTTCCTTAATATTTGTGGCTCTGACATCTCTGAGCAGACAAAGACAGTTAAATCTAAAACATATTATTGAGTTCAACTGTGTTAGGTTAGCCTAATTTAAATATATATATATATATTTTGGATTTTAACCAAATTTCATGAAATTATAATGGAATTTACTTAAATTTATTTCCTTGATTCATTCTTTTTTTTTTACTTTGATTTTGTCTGGTTTTGTGACCAGTTTTGGCTTACCATATTAATGAGCAGGCGATTTAGGTGGCGGCAGAAGCCAGAAAGACCTCATGCTTTCCCCTTGCTAGATGCTGTATGGGTTGTGAATATGCTGGTTCCTGTTTTCTTTTTCGCATTTTAGTTTTATTAAAACTTATCAAGGTGCATTTTGGTATCAACAGAAGTCAATATTTTGGAAATATTGTAAAGTTTGGAAGCTGTTAACTTTTGACCTGAAAGGCTGCTTTAACCTTTGCTATATGCTTGTATTCTGTTTTTTTATCAACTTAAGATTAATCATTAAGAAAACAAATTATACGAGATTTACTTTATATTAATTGTCCAGCAATTATGTTGTCTATAGGTTACATGTCAATCCACCTAGTTCCAACCGATATCATAGCTTATGGGGTGGATGTTAAAACTGTCTATTAAATCCCTTTGTTTCCAGGTCGCTGCACTCGGTGCTGTCAGCAACATAGTGGTTGATTTTACAACACGTAAATCTATTTTTGTACAATGTGGAGGGATGAAGCAGCTGGTTCAGTTGGCAAAGTCGATGGAATCGGCTGTCAGGTCAAATGCTTTGTGGGCTTTGAAGAACTTTGTATTCCTATCAGACAACAGGTTGAAAGAAAGTGTTTTCTCAGAACTCACTGCATGCTTATTAGCAAGCCTTATCTGTGGTAATAAGATTTATCTACTTACAATCCCTCACATTGTTTTTTAGATTAGGTGCTGATGTGAGTTCAAATCAAGGTGCTGCTTAATATGCATTTACATTGCAGATCCAGAGCCTTCTGTGCAAGAGCAAGCTTTGGCCCTTGTTCGTAATCTAATTGATGGATGTATAAACTCAATTGAGTTTGCATTTGCTGAAGATGGTCTTATATTAGCGGCCATTGGAAGACAATTACAGAGTGCTTCAAAAGCTGAGATAGGGATACAGGTTTGGATTCAAGGAAAATAATGAGTTAGAGAGCAGTTATTGTTTGAATAGCAACAAAATGCAACAACAACATATATAGCATTCAATTGTTTAAAATTTAAATTTTGAAATTGCTTTTAAAGTTGGATTGAAGATCTCACAACTTGCATCCGTGTTTGGAATGAAGATGTCATATTTAATTGTTCTGCATCCTTAACCGGGAGAAAGTTCTTTTACTGGCATTCAAGATCTACATCCTTCAGTGA
This sequence comes from Durio zibethinus, assembly GCF_047325235.1. Classification (NCBI taxonomy): domain Eukaryota; kingdom Viridiplantae; phylum Streptophyta; class Magnoliopsida; order Malvales; family Malvaceae; genus Durio; species Durio zibethinus. Next base: position 6,103,607 of record NC_143174.1, on the reverse strand, counting down.
TGCCCTTTTCATGAGTCAAATCATTTATGCTATTCTGATTTTGGGAAATACATTGAAAAGTTGCCATTAGGAGAGAAATTTTGCAAACTTGATAGTTGGCTAGTTGGATGTGACAAGTTGCCTGAACTTGTACCTGATATTATTTTATTTGCTTAATGATTGGAAAGGTCATTCTGTTATAGTATATTTTTTTTAATTTGTGTAAGTTCTTTCTAATAAATTTTGAATCAGCATATAAGCCAATGTATATCATCAAGGAATTCATTATATATGTTAGGTTTCAAGGACTTGTTTTTTATCTATTGAAGTATGGTTTGTATTCACCTAAATAAGCTAATTATAATTGTGGTTATTTGTCTTCTTGACTTCTTTTTGTTCAAGGCAGCAACTGTAAAAAATTCTAGCAAGTATCTTTCAAGGATTTGATATGGTTTCTATATGTACTTCTGTCACAGTGTGTCAAAATCAAAAGTTTAAGGATTTTAGAGGTCATAGATACATATTTTCACAATTGAAATAAAAAGAACAAAAATAAATAATAAAACCATGATTTTATAGTGCATTAATTGTATTTTTCCCTTTTTAGCGTATGATGAATTCTTTGCCATGTAGGGAATGTATGCACTGTGCAATGTGGCGAGTGGGAATGAGTTTCACAAGGAAGCCGTAATGCACCAACTCTTTCCACTAATGGATGACAAGAATCAATCTTTTATGATGAAGTTTTTGCAGAGTAATGATAACCAGCTACGCGCAGTAACTGTCTGGGCAATATTAAATCTTACTTGTCCATTAAGTCCTGGCGCATCTGGCCGTCTTGAAAAACTGCGCAATGCTGGGATATTTTCTCAAATGAAGAATATGGTTAATGATCCATGTGTTGATGTTAAGGTCATTATCATTTTATTTTTAGAATTTGTTTTTCATTCACTTCACTTTCCTGGTTGACCTAACATGAATATTTGTGGTACAGCTACGTGTGAGAACAGTGCTAGGGCAATCTATGGCTTTTGGGAACAATTAAAGATGTCCCTGTTCATTCATTACCTGAACAGAAAAAGCAAAGGGATTTTGAGGCAGTTTTGTTTTTCAGTCTTCACCCCATCTTTTTGTAAGATATTCCCAAGGCTTTCTCCTCTGGCTTGCAACAAAATGGTGAGTTTTTAGTTTATGTTTGATTGGTTTAGTTGGTTATGGTCATATTACTGGACTTTGCCAAGTGCTTCATCATAAAAGCCGGTTGATAATTAACGAAATTATGGCGTCTAAATTCCTGAGCTCCAGTTCCAAATATCAAAGGTCAAATTGGATAAAGTTCCCGTTTGGAGGAACATTTCAACTTGGAAAAATTTTCAGATTGTTTTGAAGTCAAATATATCTCTGATTACCAATGGTTGTATCGGATATACAAATTATTCAATTCATGGCTAAAACTTTCTCTTTTATATGCTTTTTGCTTTCAGTTCTTATTATTATCCTCTTTTTTTTTTTTTTTTCCAGTTGGAGCAGTGTGGGAGCCTTATTGTTTTCGGGATCAACTCCCACTTCACCTCAAATTATTGCATTATAGTGATACATACATTTTGGGTTGATATTTTGTGTATGTATCAATTGAGCATTGTACATGTAACAGTGTAACCATGAGAAGTTGTAGATATTTCATGTCAAATTAGTGTATCACTCTAATGAAAAAGCTTTGTTGTTTTCTGCTGCAAAAAAATTGCTCCAACCTATACTTAAGAAGGCTGCTATTTGACCAAAGTGTTACACTCTTTTTAAGTTTTTTTGAAAGCTTAATATATTACTGGATAGTGAATCAAAATTTTGAGCCTGTTACTAGATATTTAAATAAGGGGTGGTATTTTTTCTTTACTTTTTTTGAGTAAAAAAATATATATTTGGTAGTTGTTATTTTGCAGTCAAGACAGGATTCAATCCCTAAGTCTTAAGTACCAATAAAAATAAGAACAAAATAACAATGTTGTATCTAATTACCGCAGTTAAGAAGAAAAGGTGTTTTAGGGGTGGGAAGGTCCCCAGACACTTGGTTTCATCAAAGGCGTCGAACTTTTGAGATTCATCATAACCTGATCTTGCAAATGAAAAATGACTAATTGTCTTTTAGATTTCATTAGAATCATTGACCTCCTAACTCGAACAACCCTTTGGACAAAAATTTGGCTAAATCATGAATGAGGTCATGCATGACAAAGTGCTTTCTATTGCTACTTGATTGCTGGAAAAATGCATGATAAAGTGCTTCAGTTACTTCCTTTAGAACCATCTGAAATGATTGGTAGTACTTAATTATATAAGATTTATAATAAACAGTGTTCAGCAATGCCTATTAGCTGGGTGAAAAAAATATAAAGTAACAACATTCATTGGGACCAAACTTGTTGATTCTACGGAAAGGATACCTAAGGCTAATAACAAGAAGAGAAGAAAGAAAAGGTGAAAAAGCAAAAAAATCAGATAGAGTTGCATCCACTCAGCCAATCTTCTCTGCGTTCGTATCATCAGAGGGCCAAACCACAGTCTCCATGAGCCTTTCGCGCATCAATTCCAAGTTCTCATCAGAAATCTCTTTGTATATTTGAGCATGGTCACATTTCTGTACCAACAAAACAGACAGGGTCAACAGATATGTATTTCCGTACTTTTCCTGCATCATATGTTAAAGAAACAATCAAGTAAACCTTTATGCTGAGAGATTTTTCATTACCTTAACCCATTTCCCATACAAATGAAGCCTTGTTATCATCACTCTTTCAGCAAGCTCTTGCTTCTCCTGCCATTGCCAAAGATGAATGAATAAACGCAATGTCTTTTTCTAACATTTTACATCAAATACACAGTTCTACATAATGTTAGTTGATATCTAGTTATAGGTTGCACTTGTAGTTCTGTCATTAGAAGGGCCAAGAAAGAGAAAAAAAAAAAATCTCAATTTTCAGGTTCTGCACCATTTAGATTTCCCAGACCGGAGAAGCTTGCTGTCTTAAGCTAGTTAAGTTTGAATTTGTTCTTATTGTCCAAAAGAGAAAAGATTCTTGAAATACGTTCTCTAGGAGAAAGAATAAAGAAGAAAAGACTCTTTAACTACCTTCCCAAGGACGCGTATGAAACGCTTGCCATCACTGGGCTTATTTGTTGCAACAAACCTGCCAAAATGAAGAGTGAAGCAGGACTTAATAGAAGAAACATCGCAACAATTTGATTAGACATGCAGCTTTCGTTATGTCCACATTCTGTTAAAACTGTACCCAAGCTCAGATATGTTTTCAGAATAAGATTCATTAATAAATAAATCTTTAGACTTAGTTACTTCTATAGCACCAGAGAGATGCCACTTACTGATAGAACCATGTATATTGTGGTGGATTCATCTCATAGAGCTGATGAAGAACAGTCCTCACTGCTTTATATGTGAAATAGTTGAGTAATTGCTGCAGGAAGCAAATCATAGTCAATAAAGTAGTCAATAGTTGAGCAATTGCTTTGTATCCTAACATAAGAGATATGCAATCTGGACTGAAAATTATTTAAAAAAAAAAAAATCTTGAGTAACTTAATCCAAAATTTTCCAATGAGGTCTTGCCTCAATAATAAGACATAGGCCTAGAATCAATAAGTCTCAGGTTCAAGTTCCACATTATGTTAATTAGTTTTTACAAGCCATTGCTGGTCTGTGTTTATTGTTGTTTATTGGTTTTTTTTTTCCTCAAGAAGTACCAATATCTAATTACACTATATATACATGTTAAAAATAGTTTAATCATGATTATAATTTCTACTTGTAAAAAGGAAAACATATAGAAATTAATGCAAAAGTCTAACTTTGAAGAGGTTACTACATCTCACCGTTTTAACATCCTCAAAACTGTCTTCATACTGCCCTCCTAAATTGTTGAAAACTACAAGCCTCCGGTCCTTACGCTGCATCTTCTTTGAACTCTTATTCACAATACCTGGAATCATTTTGGATGACAACCTACTATGACGCCATGAATCTACAAAAGAGCTGCCTAACTCCAATATGGACCCTGGCCTTGCCGCCGTATGTTTTCTTTTTATTGAATTCCTCCGCAAGACCAATAAGCCACCACTTTTGAGGTTCATGTTGGTCGATGGCAATGCATCCAAGCACAAACATGGACCAGTGTGAGAGTCCATAACCGATGAACCCACCACAGATAAAGCCCCCACCATATTTCTTGGTGAAGTTGAGCTTAAAACAACAACAGTTAAAAACTTCAAAAAAAAAAAAAAAACCAATAAACTGATCAGGGTTTTGCTTTTGTTATTTTTATAATAATTGGAAGGTGTAATTCAAGAAAATAAAAAGATACCAACTAAAGAAAATGATGACTATGGTAGTTGGTATCAAAGGAAATGAGAGTTTGAAGAGTTCAGTCAAAGATTCATGAACAAGGAAATAGGAGAATGGGAAAAAAAAGGAAATGAAAAGTCCTGTTGGTGCAAAGGAAAGGTGAGAAGAATGTGGTGTTTTTGAAAGGGCAGGTGAAGCTTGAACCAGAAAGTTTTTGAGGTCCAAAATTGCCTAAGCCAAAGGGTTAATTAAAAACAAAAAGGCTTTAAGACACAAAATCAAAGGTAGCTTATGTTGACCTTTGAAATCCAAGCATCTAGCAACCGCCAGGACGGTAGACTCAATTTGGTGGGTCTCTTTGGTCTTTGCCACTTGTGTGAATCTCGTTTGGGTTCAATGAATCTTGCTTTCTAAACGTGTTATATTCACCAAAGCTCAATCAATTAAAAACACTTGTTCCAACTCTCAAGTTTCTGCTTTGAACGCAAAGGAGATACTCAGGCTGCATGTACGTTATGTATTATTAAAAAGGTCGAGCTAAAATCCTGTGAAAAAGATTATCAATGTACACAAACCTAAAGTATATATATATTTTTACCACAAAGCTAATAAACGTAAGTATTCATTTAGATAAATGATGACATTAATTTCAATAAAATTAAAATAATAATAAAATAAAATTTATTATTATAAAATTAAAATTAAAATTAATGATACGGTATGTATTTAGATAAAAAAATTATTGATGATATGATTAATTACAATGAAAAAACAAAATAATAATTAAAATATTAAAATAAAAATTAATAATAAAAATTAAAATTTATTTATTTATTTATTATATAATAATAAAATTTATATATTATGTAATAATAAAAAATCAAAATAAAATAAAAAAGGTCAAAGCATTTTTTGATAAACATTTAAACTTTGAGGATAAAAGCGAAAAAAAAAATTTGTGTGATCGATGATTAGGCCCATTTGGGTCGATGATCAATCGCCCTCGATCTCATCGCATCGGAGAGTCTTCACTGGCTGGTGGACACAGATTTAAACGGCAATAGGATTGTCACCAAAAAGTCAGTTATATCTTAACATACCCTAAAATTGAAGTTTAAATAGTTCAAAACAGTCTGATTTGGATTTGAATTTGAATTTCTTTTGCTTGAGAAAAAAAAAATAAAGAACAAAACAATTTGTCTTCCAACATGACACAAAAGTCTAGGATGATAGGTTGGAATTTGGAGGTTTAACTACAAGAAAAGTATTTATATAGCAGCACAATGTTAATTTTAGTCTCTCCTCTATTTTTTTATTAATTTGATCCCATTACTTTTAAATATGTGTTAAATTAAAAAAAAAAAACTAATAATTCCTTTAAAAGAATTTGATAACTTTATTTTATATGATAACGACAGAGGGCTGAAATGTAAAATTTAGCTTATATATTTCAACTATATATGTAGCTTTTTAAAATAATTGTTTGTAGGATTTTGATATTTTATTATTATTAGTTAAATCTAATTGATATTCATTTGTATTCAAATAATAATAAAAGTCAAACAAAATTAAACATGCAGCAAAGCACAAGGCTGGTACTAGTTATAATTATAATAATTTATCATTAAAATAGAAAATTTTATAAAATAATATGTAACTAATTAATTAATTAATATTTATAATTAAAATAATCCTTAAGTAAGTTTTTTTTTTTTTTAGAAAGATCAAATTATGCAATTAATCCATGTACTTATATGATATTTGAACTTTAAACCGTAAATAATAATTTGTAGAAATTAGATTCTCATATTAATTTAATTTAATAATGTTGGTCTAATTGGTAACAATATTACTTGTTTTTCGTTAAATTAGCTAATTTGGTTGTTGGCAATGTTGATATGACATTGAATTTAATAACATGACATTAACTTTAATGACATAGCATTAACTTGCTAACGTAATAATTGAGAATGATGAAATCAATTATTAAATTATACAAATGATTTTTATATTCATACGAAATTTAAAATTTAGTTCTTGTATTCGGATAAAATTTGAAATTTAATCCTTATACTCATACTAAATTCAAAATTTAGCCTCTCTAATACAAAAAATTATTTTTAATTTTTATAAATTTTTAATTTTTTAAAAATATTAAAATTTAAAAATTGCTACAATATTCTTTTATAATATTCTATCACAATATTAAAAAATCAATCACAATATTTACTCACAATTTTCATATATTGTTATTAAATCTGTCACAATTTTTTGTCACCCATGTGAAACCTTATCACTAGTTTTATCATTATTTCTTGTTACATTCTGTCATAAAATATAAATCTGTTGCTAATTTTGTCATTCTTTTTTGTTATAATTGTAGTATATTGTGGCCATATGAAAAAAAAACTTAAACCAATTTATTAAAAATCTATTACAAATTTATCAATATATGATACAAATATGTCACTATCTAATTTTAATAAAACTATTTTTTTATTAATTTATCTAATGAATTAAAATTATAATTACATCATAGGGTAAAATTATCTATAAAATAATGTTTATATTCTTTTAAATTAAATCTTATTTAAATAACTTTTTATAATAAAATATAGGTTCAAGATTCTAAATACATTAAAATAATTTACAAAACTTAATGTGTTAAAATTAATCTTATTATTTAATTTAACATAATTATTTAAATAATTTTTTTTGTGAAGACCCAAAAAATTAAAAGTTTTCATTATGATACATGATATTGGTGTTTCGATTTATCAAATAAATTATTTTCTCTTTTCATTTTATTAGAATTTAAAGTTTGTCCTTTAAATAGATAAGAGCTCATCCATAGTATAAATTTAGGTTTGAATCTTTTATTTTATTTGGTTGGATGAAATGATTACTTCATTCATAGTTTATTTCAGATTAATTACAAATGCAACCCTATTCAAAAGTTTGGTTCGTTATAAATTTTATTATATGATATATTTATGCTAATTAAAATAATATTAATTTTGATATATTAATTTAACTTATTAATATTATAATTGATTAATCTAAATGATAATATTATTATTAATATGATATTATTAATAATTAATCATATATATTAAAAACTAATATATTAAAGGAATTAAAATTTTTTTAAAATTTATTAGTTTTAAAAAACTAAAAAAATTCAAAATATTTTTTATATTGGAGGGATTAAAGTTAAAATTTTGTGTGAGTATAAGGATTGAATTTCAAATTTTATGCGAATATATGAACTAAATTTTAAATTTTGTATAAATATAATGATCATTTTCATAATTTAATAACTGATTTTATCAATTTTAATTTTCACATTAATAAGTCATATTACGTCATTACAGTCAACATCACGTTAGTATAGTCAACACCACATAAATTAATTTAATAGATATCAAGTAACATTGTTATCAATTAGATTAATATTATTAAATTAAACTAATATGAAAATCTAATTTCAACAAATTATATATAAAAATTTAAATTTAAATTTTATATAACTACAGAGATTAATTGCATAATTTAACTTTATCAAACATGACATATTTTGGGAGGCATAATTGACTAAAAGTTCTTTTGGATGCAAACTTACTCTCATAGAGTTACTGTTTGCATAAAAAAATTTGTAAAATATGCCAAAATCCCATTTGGACTTCATCGCAGTTCCAAAATTTAGCTATTTTCACTGCAAGTTATAGGTGCAGTAAACAAAAGCACCATTGTCTTCTTTTGTTTTTACTTTTCATCCTTTCAATCATAATATAAAGACAATTATATCCTTACATTTTAACTTTTCCTTTTTTTAAATTTTCATTTTACTTTTTTATTTAAAAAATTTGTCAATATTTTTTTCAAAATATAATTTTGTTAATTTAATAAAAGAAAAAATATTATTTAATAATATTATTTATTATTAATTATTTATTAATAAATTATTATTTGACATAAAAATAATTTAATATTTTTTAATTATTTATTAATTTTATAAATATCAAATAATTTAAAATTTTTATTATGTATAGTTTTTAATTTAATGCTTTTAAAAGTCATTTCTCTTCTTATTACAAGTTATCTTATTATCATCATTGGATTTGCATTAAAACATATATTTTTATTTTTAATCTCATTGCTATCATAACTAAACTTATCATTGTGTTTTTTCTCACATATGAGTAATTTAAAATTTTTATTCTTTAATAGGGATAGTTTTAAATTTATTTCCCTTAATAGGGAACTCTAAATCAAATAAATGTCATGTCAACACTTCATTTATTTTTTCATTCTCCCTTTATTTCAACACTACAGAAAATCAAATATTTGGCTCAAGAAACTACTTTTTGATATTCTTCAAGCACTCAAATGGATAAAAACAGATATCATGTCAGGATAAAAATGAATTTATGCAAGGAACATAGAAGTAATTACTCAGGACTCTAATTTGGCAAAAGAGTCCAATGTGGTTTGGCTTTTTGTGTTTGCAGGTTCATCTGGGAACTCATCCATGACTGTCTTGGAGAACTCTAGATGATCTAACCTTTCATCTTTTAAATATTTCCTCACATATTCTGAATTTTTCATTATAATCGAGCACTTTGTTATCAGCTCCAATTAATAGCATTTTTAACTTTCATTAAGCTATGACTGATTCGAGTCTTTCCTTACGTGAGCTGGAGTTTGAGTATGTATGTTAAATAAAGGGACATGAGAGTTTTCAAATTGCTAATTACCTTCAAAAGTGTCAACCATAGATTCAAATACCAGTGCAATAGCAGTATAACGGTCGCTATTTAGCAGAATTGGCACCTACCGTCACCGTTATTCAACTGATATTTTGTGTAAAAAAAATTCACATATTTAGCGGTTCATTGAAACTGCAAAAAAAGACCATAATAGCCACAAAAAAAAGGCCATAGTAGCAGCAACAGCGGGACACAATTAACGCTATTTTCATTTTTTTTTTTCATGAAGAATTTCTTTTCATCATCAAGCATTAAAATTTCAAAATTTAACAAAGTAGAGCCCCAAACACTAAAAAGAAATCCTAGATTTATAATGATTTAGTAAAAAAAAGGCTCAATCAAAAATAAAAAAAAAAATTTATTGAAATCAAATAATAATAAAACACTTAAAATTATTTTTTCTTTCCTATTTAAGTGTCTGCAAATTTGTGTTGTATATGATTTAAAAAAACTTAGACTTTAGAAAGTTTTTTTTAAAATTTTAAAATTTCAAAAACCTATCTATGAGAACTCTGTGGGTGTGGGTTTGGACTGTGTTGGTTGGATATAAATCATTGGGTGAAAAGTTGGATGAAGATGGAAGTTTGGAGGCTAGTTGGCTACCATGGCTGGTGGATGATTTGAGAGAAAGGTAGAAAGCAAGGGTTGAGAAACAAATGAAAAAAGTTTGAATGGAAAGATTTGGAGGATGCAAGGGAATTTTGAAAGAAATATTTGAGTGTAGTGGAAAGTTTGGTGGGCATTAAGTTCGATCAATGCTTAATCAAATAAAATTTATTTTTTTTATAAATTTAGAGGTAAAATTTTGGGAAGAAATAATTGGTTAAAATTGAAAAGTTTTGAGAATTAATTTTGACCGAGAAATTTGCAATGAAAGAGTTAATGTAAATATGAAAGGTATATTATATTATAATTTAGATGACAAAAATATTAAATGATTAATATATTAATTTGATTTTTTATTTCTATTTTTATTGGGATTTTATTAATGATTTTATTGTTTTAATATTTGTATGTTGTTAATTTTCTAAATGTGAATATTTTACTATAGTATTAAAAAATTGTAAATAATTTTTTTATATAAATAAAATAAGATAAGGTGTCATTAATTACTTTAAAAATCATGAAAAAAAATTTTAAGATTATAATTATAATTATTATATTTTATAACAAGTTGTACAAATTTAAAAAAGATTCACAACCGTGATAATTATAATAACCACAATAATATTCGTTATATTTGCAATTACGGTAAACATAATACGATTGAAAATATGTCCGTAATTTAAATCTTGGTGTCAACCGGTGAGTTAAAGCTGTTGACCAGTAACTTACACTTTGTGTTATTGCTCCCCAGCCCATATAGGGAAATAAGCACGTGCACAAAGATTACCACAAAACCTCCAATGGCAATAGAGTACAACCTATCCATGGCAGTTTTAATTGGGTTCCTCATTCAATATCCAGAGACTATTAACAGGCAATAGGTGAAGTATGACCAGGAAACCATATTCTGATATTCATAAGGAACAAATGATGGCCATAGTTTCATGAATGATGTAATCTTTGTTCAACACATTCTGTAACTAGTATCTGGATTTCTATTTTTAGTTTTTTTCCTTAAAGAATTTCATATAATTATTTTGAACTCATGAAGATATATCGATAAAAAAGATGCTAACTCTAATTTTTATAGGTGGCTTAGCAATCTATTCAGTATGTAGAGCTAATTGAGCAACTAGGATTCTTGAGGCTAGCTTCCAAGTACGGACAACTTACAGACAGTTTTGTAGCTAAAAATAAACTTTTCTTTTTTCTTCTTTTTGTGTTCCTGACAATGAAAAACTCAATTTCCTTCTATATTCTTAATGCTAATGTCCCCTTAGAGCGATTGGGAAATTATAAAGCTGGAATGAAGTGGTTGGCGGATTCCTTCTTTCACTTGTTTTTCGTCCCTTCAACAGAATCTGCAGTTAAGTCTTTCTTTGGCAGGCACAATGTCCTTGATTCAAGAGGTTGCGCACAGGGGAAGGTAATGTTTATTGTTTTAGTTAGCTAGAAGTCCATAAGGACTAGTCATTAGAAGTCTTCCGAGAGTTTCAAACGGAAGGATAGGTCTTTCAATAGACCATACAATTTCCAGCGATTGGCGCTTTTTTTTATTTTTTTTTATGGGATTCGAAAAGCCTTGTATGCTGACTTGCTTCCCATGTTGTGACTTTCGATTTTGATATCTAAGATGATCATACGATAATGACGTTGATTGAATAAGGTTGCTTTTATCCATAAGAAAAAAAAGAAAGGAAAGAAAATGATGAATTTTCAAGTTCTAAACTTCAAATTTTGGCTCACATTTAAATGAAACATTTTTTGCCAAAAAATCTAGTTAGTGCTTTTTCTTTTTAGGTTCTACATTGGATTGATATGATGATTTTCTTTGAGTTTTAATTCTAATCCATGAAGAAATTTTATTGGTTTAAGCAGATTTAGGGAGAGAAAGCTTTTTTGAAGAATACAAAAAAGCAATTTCTTGGTCAAAATATTTGGTTTTCCGAAGTATTGAAATAAAGAAAGAAGCAGAAGATGAATGAAATGCTGAGATGGTTTTTATTCAATTTAGAATATCTTATTAAGGGAAATAAGTTTAAAACTGCTCCTATTAAAAAATAAAGATTTTAAATAACTTTTGTGTAGGAAAATACTCATTTATCTCTACTATTATTTTCAATTTTAGATTGTCAATCTCACCACCTATTCAAATGGACTCTAAGTGAGATTGGTTCCTACGAGATTAAAAAGAACAATTGAGTTGAAATTAATTACTGTAATAATGAAATTAAAATTATCAATAAAGTGTTTGGATAGAATTATAGTAGTGATGTGCAATGAGATAAAATATAATAAAAGAAAAATAAACATTAAATATATTAAATTTAAAAATTATTTATAATAAAAAATTTAATTTATCTGCTATTTATGAAATTAATAAATAATTACAAATATTAAATTGTTTTTATGTCATTAATAGTTTTATTAATAAATAATTTTAAAGTAAATAAAAAAGATATGAATATATCAAATATTTTTTATTATTTATGTAATTATCTATTTTTAAATAAACTTGTAGTAGTTATATAATAACAATTTTTATTTATTAGTTTATTATATAATAAAATTTATTTATTTATTATGATTTAGAGTTAGAATCATGATTGTTTAGGGTTTAGAATTAGAGTGCAAGGATAGTTTCATCCTATCACTATAATTCAAGGGAAAAAAAAATTAGGGACATAAATCAAAGGATGGGTACGGTGGGAGGAAGGAATTTCAAACAATAGTAATGTGGTCGATGAGACAAGCCCCACAGCCCTAATCGCACCGTCGCGTCAACACCATTAGCTAGCTTAACATCCATCAAACACCCATACCAGGCCACACCACAACCCATAAAACAAGAAAAAAAAGCAAAAACCATGTTTTAAAAAGAATTATTATTATTATAATCTAAACATGAAATAAGAAATGTACTCGATAATCACAAAAAAATCAAACCACTTCACATAGATATGACAATTCATATTTTTGTGTCGTATTTCATATCGTATTTAATACATGTAATAATATAAATTATTAAAATATAAACACGACATAAATTATAAAATATATTTAAATTTTAAACACAAACATGATACATTTATTATAAATATTATATATAACACAATACGATTAACACGTGTATAATTAATCCATTTAAAAATAATAAAAATAAACATAAATAATACGGATATATATGAATAGATACGACTAACACAGATCTATACAAATAAACATAAATAACATGAATATATACAAAATATGACTAAAATAATAAATGACTATAAACTACTCATCATTTACAATTTAATAAACTTGGCATATTACTTGCATATTAAAAAGAATAAAAAAAATTTGATACCCGTTTAATATGTATTTAATATATATTTAAATTTTAATATATATTACATTTCTATATTAGTTTTTAGTATTAAATTCAAAATGATGAATTACTACATATTAAAGAATAAAATAATGATATATAGGACTAGTATTAATATTTATATTATATTTATATTATTAATATAAAAATAATTTTATAATAATTATTAAATGAATATCATAATTAAATGTTTAAAATAATCTTTATATGGTATTGAAAAGCTAATTAAATATCATAATTAAAATATTAAAAATTAAAATAATCTTTATATGTTTATATTAAATTAAAATAAATATAAAACGTGTTAAACATGTACTTATATGATAAGATTAAATTAAATGTGTTTTTTTGTGTTGTATCCTGTGTTAAACATGTATCCGTGTAATATATTTTATCTAAACATGTTTTTCATGTTTTACATATGTTTAAATGTATTAACATGTATAAAACATGAATTATGTTATGTCGAAATTCATGTTGACATGAATAAATATAAAATACATTTTTCTTAAAACACATACATGATTTTTTTCATATCATTTTCATATTGTATCATTGTATCATTGTATCATTGTATCATATCACAAATTGCTAGATTTAATCTTATCTCATTCCATAACATTGCAACAAAATAGCCATTGTTAGGGACATGCCACACTTCAACACCATTTTCCTGTCTTTTGGATTGGTGTGCAGTAGATCTAAGTTAAAGTAATTTCCTCCTACTGCTGTCTTACTGCAGTGCAACCTATCACAAAAGTTTATACTTGATATACTTTCAATGTATAGATTTTATACACTATCAGTAAATCAAATGGTGTTACCTCATTAAGATATATACATAAAACTTGAATTTAAAAAAAAAATATTAATGATGTAGCACCATTTAATTCACTGATATAAATACTAACAATGCATCAAATATAAACTCATAAATTAAACTTTTTTTAAATATGTGAAGCATGCTGAGTTAGGTTCATGTTGGATTGTTTCAAATTTAAGGCATTCTAGGTTAATTCTAGGATTTTTAGGTTTGATGCAATGTATTTGTTATCTAATTTGATTGAATTTGGGTTGTTGATTTTTTAAATCAATTTAAATTATTAAATTAGGTGAGTTAAGTGAATTTTTGAAATTATGATAATTAATTTATGCTTCATTTTACTTCGCAAGCAAATGATAATCAATTTCAGGTTTAGACCAAATCATTTCATGTTCATGTGATGGATTTTTTTTTACTTAGGATTGAGTTGATTGATTAATATTTCAAACAAATCAAGCAAGGCAAACCAAGTTTTATGTCATATAATTTTTATTTTTAACCCTAAAACTTTTGACATTTTTCTAATAACAATGAATTAAAAATGTACTATATAAAAAATAATAGATAAAAATTTTCAAATTCAAAACAGGTCTTTAAATAAAAGCATTTTTCAAAAGGTTTAAGTGTCAAAAATAAATCATAAAATGGTTTTCAACTAACACCAATTATACATGCTACAATGAAAATTCTATTGTAAAAATTTAACTTGTCCATACATAGAAAATATATTATATATAGCAACAAGTTTATTTTTATAATTCTATATATGGAAAACAAAATTGATTCCAACTGGTTGATAACATTTTTAAAATATAAATATATTAAAAATATATTAGTTCACATATAATTTAGAAGAAAGGCCAAAAAAATTTTAATTCACTTCTATACTAGTAAAAATTTTCAAAACTGTACTCTAAATTACAAGAAAATGTTAAATGTATACCTATTATAGCTAACATTTCTTATTTTGGTTTTTGTCTTAGTAGTTTATACTTATCTGTAAATGGCAATATTTTTTATAAAACTGGTGAATCATTTTGAGAGAAACACTAAGAAAAAAGACTTTTGAAGTTTTCCGGTCATTTCACTAAGTGAAATACTTTGCAATATATAATTGCATGCAGTGTAATATTATTGCCTCATGTTGTCTTTCATTAATCGAGCAGCTACACAATTTTGGCTTACAAGTGATAATTTTTCTAAATCCTAAATTATTTTTTTTCATTAAGGTAAAACACTTTCGGAATATTTGAATGTATACAATTTTATCATTTTTGTCAAATTTAATTGACATTCATTTTGAATTATTTTTGTGTTTGATGAATTTTAATTGTATATCAAGGTGTTTGAATAAGTTGCAGATCATTTATCTTAATCAACAATCACCAACATTGAAAGAGAATCAAGTGCATAACAAAATCTAAATTGCATGGATTCATTTCAAAAATAAAAAAGGTATACTTAGCCTTTTTGCTTTTGCAATTAAAATAAAATTTATTATTACTTATGTTTAACTCACCATGTTGACGGGTTTATGGTCTTTATGAGTAAAGTTTTTAAATGTGCATTAGCAAAATGAATAGATCTAAGTAATGGTTGGTCTTCCAAGCCAAAAAAAAGAGAGGAAAAAAAGTGCTTATATTTATTTGATTATACTTTTAGGACAGTTATTAATTACTTAATACTTATTATGTTCCATATTCTTTTTGTTTTTTTTGTATGTTTTGCTATTTCTAATATTGAACTTCTTTACATTAATTTTGAGCATGGACTGTTTTTCATTGGTTCTCTCTCTAATAAAACTTCTCTCTCTCTCTCTCTCTCTCTCTCTCTCTCTCTCTCTCTCTCTCTCTCTCTCTCTCTCTCTTTATATATATATATATATATATATATATATGAGTAAGAATTTATTTGTGTTAGTGTAAGAGTTACACTTTCTTTTTTACTTTTAGATCAAAATTATATATATATATATATATATATATATACACGAGTAAGAATTTATTTGAATTAGTGTAAGGGTTACATTTTTTTTTTACTTTTTAAAATTAAATTCATAATACTTAATCATTTTAATCTAAAGATTAAAAAAATGTGTAACTTTTACATTAATGTAAGGATCCCTCCTCTTACATTAATGTAATTCATACACTTTTTTAGATTCTTGGATCAAAATTAAATCTATAACTCATTTGAATCAAAAATATATTTTTAAATTTAATAATTTTAATCCAAAATCTAGAAAAAGTATAAGAATTACACTAGTGCAAGTGAATCTCTACTTATATATATATATATATATATATATATTTAGGGGAGGGATCATCTTACATAAAAAAGTTTCACTTTTTTCTAACCATTAATTTTAATAGATTTACAAGATAAGATTATTATTATTATTTTTACTTATCTCTTTCATCTAAAATCAATGATTAAAGAAATATAAATTTTTTAATTTTACACTAATATAAATTGATCATTCTCATATACACATATACATATATATATATGTATTAATTCTAGCATCCTTGTAAAAAGTCTGAGTTTTATGGGTGTTTTGTCTTTAGCCTATCTGTATGGATTTAATACTACCAAGTCAAAAACTAATGTCATAATTGCACAAAAAAATATGATGACATGAAATAATATTCTTTTACATAAGTTTAATTAATTAAATGGATTTGGTAAGTTTCTTTTTGGAAATAAGACGTGAAAATTTATGTAAAAGAAAAACAAAACTTGGTTTTGTTGCCCTTTTCTTACTAAATATGATCAATGAAGATAACAAAATTCAAGTACTTATCCTTGTTTCAAAATCTATAAACATAGGATCAAAAAACATATATACACGACAAGAAAATGGAAGATTAATGGTAGTTTTGAAACGACGTTTCACTTACAAATGTCGTTAGCTTTTGTATTTTTATAAAACTTAAGGTGTTTATTATCAAAACGGCACTAAATATTCAAATAGTGACATTTTTACTTATAAACGTCACCTAAGACAAACAATTAACAACGTTTATCGACTAAAATGCCTTGAATAATCCTCTCTAAAAATTTGGTGTGATTACTGAAGGCGTTTTTGGTAAAAAAAATACCTTAAATAATTTCGTTATAAAAATGGATAGGGGATTACTGAAAGCGTTTTTGGTATACAATGCCTTGAATAATCTTGTTATAAAAATAGATAAGGGATTACTGAATGCGTTTTTAGCAAAAAACGCCTTGAATAATCTCTTTAGAAAAATATGTAGGCGATTATTGAATGTGTTTTCTGCAATAAACGCCTTTAATAATTCTACTAAAAAATTGGAAAGGATTATTGAAGGTGTTTTTGATCAAAAATGCCTTCAATAAATATCTTATCAAATCTTAAAGATCATACGATTGTTAACCATAAGGTCACAGGTTCGATCCTTCCTTTTAATGTTTTTTGGGTTTTTGAATGAATTATTTGTAAGGTATTGTTCAATGTATTTTCTAGGCAAAAACACCTTCACTAATCTATTTAAAAAATTTTGAAGAAAGAATATTGAAGGCATTTTCCATAGAAAAATGCCTTCAATAATTCATAGAAAAAATTTGGAACGGATTCTTGAAGACGTTGTTGGCCGAAAGTGCCTTCAATAATCCAATCAATAAATTTTTATGAGGGATTATTGAAGGCAGTTTTGGTTAAAAATGCCTTCAATAATCCATACAAAAAAGTTAGAATGGATTCTTGAAGGCGTTTTTGGCCTAAAATGCCTTCAATAATTCACTCAATAAATTTTTATGAGAGATTATTGAAGGCGATTTTGGTAAAAAAAATGTCTTAAATAACATTTTGTTAAGGATTATTCAATGTGTTTTCTGGCTAAAAATGCCTTTAGTATTCCCATTAAAAAATTTCAAGTTTAATTATATATGTGAAGTCAGTTGTAGGTTTATGCCAAAAAACATTTAGTTTATATATGTGATACTACGGTTTTAGAATTTACATTATAAACATTATTGCATTTCAATAAATTGACCACACATCTGAATTTAAAATTGATAACGTTGCCATATAAATATACTTTTATCAAATAATCGTACTCAATATATGTGTATTCATATAAAATAAATATATACCAATAATATTAAACCAATACCCCAATCTACAAACTTAAATTATCCTTTCAACATGGCATGCTAAAAACATTATAACAAATGATCCTCATATATTTACATTTAACCAACAATGTTCAACCTCAAGGTTTATCAATAAATGATAACACATACTCACACCACTATTTACGGATTTCATCAAGTTCTTCTACCGTGAAGCTTTCTTTACTCTCCCATTAAAAAAAAATTTTGAAGTAAATGTTAATAAACAAGAACATAATTTAGATTTTTTTTTTTAAGATATAATAACTTTATGAAATTTATACTGACCTTGAATGGTGTGGTCATAAAATCATATAAAACTATCTCTTACATAAAATGAAGGACATAATATCCACATTTAGTATATCCGAGTTGACGAGGTACCTAAAAATTAAATTTAGTGGGTTTAGGAAACATTTATCTACACAAACTTAGTATAAAAGAATAAATTTTACATTTATCGGTAATGCACCAATTTTATCTTTGCCTTCTTATCAAATACAGATATTACCATATATTGAAAAGAAAAAAATCACTTAATATAAAAATAAATTACTTATGAAGAAACAGAAGATATATAATACAATAACATGTAATACCTCTTTATAAAAATTTTAATTTTGGGGTTAGGCATCGCTATTGGTTGAGTTGAATTAAATAAGTATGGTGTTAAGGAATTGGTATCAATCACAATAAGCTGCCAATAACAATTGTAAAATAATAAGAATGATATATTCAGATTAGGCATCATATCAGATTAAGGTAAGGTTAGAAAATTGTTTGTATGAATATAACTTACTGCACATTATACGGAAGTAAACAATAATTAGCCCATTTTTTCATGCATTCAATCACATGATTAGTATAAAAAGTGACTGTGCCACTCTGCTCACTAATGAAGTTAGGGTCAACGAATCTAAATCTGTGGGTCGTTTGTGTCGCTTTAATCTCTCTTTATAGAAAACTGCACGATAACAATCAACAATACTAGTTAATAACACACCATAATATAGATTAATACATATTGAGTTTGCATATTTGTTTTTATAAGCTAACCTCATATAAGCAACAATATCAACAGCTGATATTTCATCCAGTTCACAAAATTCTTTAATCTTATCTCCACCAATGTAAGAAAATGATGGTTTATCAAATAACCCTTCTTCAGACTCAATGGTTAAGTAGTTTTCTTTAGATAAATAATCGAGTAAATAATTAGATAACTAATCCATGGCAGTCTGAGCAAGGTCATACTCTAAGTCCCAAAATCTTACTATAATATATAATGAAATATAAATATTAAAACCAAATCAATAAATATAATAAACAAATTAATATTAAACTTATAAATAAAATCATATTTCATGGCTAGTAGAGAAAGATGGGTTCCCTGCCTGACTTGCAACAAAAGCTTAACCTAGGTGCATGATGCTATTCGACTGGCCTACAAGCATGCTATGCCGCATTATTGGCAGCATGGCCTCCAAAGCAGCGAGTCTTTACTGTTGCTCATTGAGGCATTACTTTTAGTCATCAAGTCATTGCTGTTATTGCTAAATGATTACTTCATATTGTGTATTTGTCATTTGAGAAGTTTAGGTTGATTACTAAAAAGCTTTGATAGCAACACAAATTTATCAATCCCACAAACTCGACCAGGCCTCTCTTTAGCTTTTAATGCTAAAGACAATGAATCTTCACCATACTGGATTGTCAGTTTATCAAATTTAACTTTGGCAGCATAATTATCCTAAAAGACAATAATAAGATAGGTTATAACAACAAATCTATACAAGTTAGTATATAGTCATACATATAACCACAATGCCAATCATACGTGATTTAATGATCAGTTATACATACAATCTTTTTAGTCAATTCTTCGGTTGCTTCATTTACAAATGATCCATCCTTTCGTAAATATCATTGTTTCTAGACTTCACATCTGAAAACTTCGATGCCAAAGCTCGTTGATTCTTAGTAAATTATTGTAATATAAGAATCAAAATCTATGAAATGAATGTTCATAAATATTCATCTATGAGTATAAAATAAGTGTATGAATACTTACAAGGTCATACTTGACATTTGCATATCTCTTTCTCGCTGTTCGATGGTGATATATTTGTTTGGCCTGAATGTTTTTTTGGTTTTCTTTGATTTTTTACAAGTGAAAAAAATTACGTAAATCACATATAAAATTTTATAAACAATTTTTTTGGCAATGGATTTGCATACTGAGAAATCTTCTGATAATCGATCTCGAACAAAATTTCTTCAATCTTCAACACTTATAACATCTACATATGACGTAAGTGGAACAGCCAATACATCACCTTGATTAGCGAGTAATAAAATATATTAGGTTGTCAATCTGCTTTTAAAGTCTTTGAATGCTTTCTCAGCTAATTGCAACACAAGCTTTTTACAATCAATTAGGATATCAAACCATTCTTAAATAATTTAACACAATTAGTATGAACACATTGAATTTTAATTAAATGATCATTTAATAAATTTTATGAAATAGTTGAATAAATATACCACAACCGACTGCCATATACCATTCTTTAGATCATCAGGAACTTGTCACCAATTGGTGTACGTAATTAAAATGCTACTATGGATTACAACACCAATAAGAGTAGCCAACTTGGCAACTCCATTAGACACAGGCTTTCTACTTTGATTGAAGTGTACGTGAATTTTTGTATCATTTACTTTTATTTATTTATTTTATCCCATTCATTTTCTTTTTTGGCCTACAGGTGTGTTTTGTGTATGTTCAGTAAAAGGAGAAGTATGTTGTTCGGAGTCTATAATACCTATAATTTTGATCATAATTATACCAAATACACCAAACTGACTGTCTAAATTTAACACTGTGCGTAATAAAATACAACCAGTATCATACTATGTACAGAAACACCATTCAGCAAACCATTTAGAAAACCATTCAGAAACACCATTCAACATACCAATATCATATAATACCATTTAGTAAACCACAATATTTAAACCAAACTACACAGAAACACCATACATGCAATAAAAGATGCTTGGACGACTAAGGTTATAGTGAAATGAATAAAAATATATATGCAAATGTAAATAGTAAGAAATCGAAAAAAATACCTTTTTTGAAGAATATAAATAATATAATAAACAAAAAAATAATAACATACCAGTAAACAGAGAGGTGAGAGAAATTGAGTTGTTAAAAGTCGGTGGTGACAATATAAATAAAGAAACCAAAATTCAAACTAAAAGTGTTTATGGGATTTGGTTTGGCTGATTAATACAGCTTTTAATCAATCTTTATACTAGCAATTTGTGATTCTAAAGTTCAAGACAGGGGAATGAATATAAAAATTGTAAATGAAGGCATTTTTCTGACAAAAACACATTTAATAATTTTCTTAAAATTTGACTACGAGCTTATTGAAGGCATTTTTAATTAAAGACTTCTTTAATAATCCCAAAAATTTTTAAAAGAAAATTATTGAAGGCGTCTTTTTTAGAAAACTTCTTCAATAATTCTACACAAAAATATCATGAGGATTATTGAATGCATTTTATAAAAAAATTACCTCCAATAATTTCTTTTAATAATTTTGAAGAAGAGATTATTAAAGACATTGTTAGTCAAAAATACATTCAAAAATCTCCTCGTTAAAATTTAAAGGGATTATTGAAGGCGTATTATGCAAAAAACACCTTCAATAAATTTTTCTAAAAAATTGGAGTGAATTATTGAAGGCGTTTTAATAGAAAATCACCTTCACTGATATTCCCTTGATAAAAATGAAAAGGATTATTGAATGTGTATTATGCAAAAAATACCTTCAATAATTTTTTTCAAAAAATTTAAGAGAATTAGTAAAGGTGTTTGTGGTCAAAAACACCTTCAATAATCCCCTTAAAATTTTATTACGAGATTATTGAAGGTGTTTTTTTACTAAAAGACACCTTTAATAATCCCAAAAAATTTTTAAAAGAAATTTATTAAAGGCGTTTTTTTTTTAGAAAACGCTTTCAATAATCCGGCTCATTTTTTCAATATCTTGTTTATTAGAGGCATTTTATGCCAAAAATATATTAAATAATCTTGCCCAAAAACAGTACGAGGATTATTAAAGGTGTTTATAAAAAAATACCTCCAATAATTTTTTTTTAAAATTTTGAAGATAAAATTATTAAAGGTGTTTTAAAAAAATCTCATCGTTAAAATTTAAAGGGATTATTGAAGGCATATTATGGAAAAGATACCTTCAACAAATTTCTTTAAAAAAGTTGAGTTGATTATTAAAGACATTTTTTGTAGAAAATCACTTTCATTGATATTCTCCTAATAAAAATAAGAGGGAATTGTTGAAGGCATATTATGCAAAAAATGCCTACAATAAATTTCTTCAAAATTTTGAGAGAATTAGTGAAGGTGTTTGTAGTAAAAAACACCTTCAATAATTCTCTTAAAATTTTACTATGGATTATTGAAAGTATTTTTTACTAAAAGACGCCTTTAATAATCTCAAAAAATTTTTAAAATGAATTTATTGATGGCATTTTTTTTAGAAAATACCTTCAATAATTCGGTCTATTTTTTCAATACCTTATTTATTAGAAGCATTTTATGCCAAAAACGTCTTCAATAATTTTGAAGGTGAGATTATTGAAGGTGTTCTATAAAAAAATACCTCTAACAATTTTGAAGATGGGATTATTGAAGGCGTTTTTACTAAAAAACGCCTTTAATAATCTAAAAAAATTACGAGAA
This sequence comes from Durio zibethinus, assembly GCF_047325235.1. Taxonomy (NCBI): domain Eukaryota; kingdom Viridiplantae; phylum Streptophyta; class Magnoliopsida; order Malvales; family Malvaceae; genus Durio; species Durio zibethinus. The sequence goes on along the minus strand of NC_143174.1, from coordinate 6,080,795 downwards.
TTACTGAAGGTATTTGTTTGTTAAAAACACCTCTATTTGTTAGATGTATGCGCTTATGTCTTACAAACTCCAATAAAATTATCCATAAACTTAGCGCATCTAATCTCCAACTTTAAGCTTCATCTTTATTAATCTATTATTTCTCTTTTTAGACTAATTACAATTTACTTTCCTTTTTCTTTAGCTTTTAGTATTCAAGCTTTGTCTTTTAAAACCCTATTTTAACTATTCCTTAGTTATTTACTTTAGTTTTTACTTCAACTTTTGCAATTTACGATATTCTTTTTGGTTTAAAATTTTTCTCCAAAACCCACTTTCCTCAGATACCCATTTGAAACCCATCATCCACTTTCCTTTCCCTTTCATTTTCTTTTTTTTTTTTTTGGATTTCCTCTGAACTAGTTTTACTTTATTTCAACCCTAACTACAAATACTCTAGGGTAATGTTTGGGTTAGCATTAGAGTTTTAAATGATTTATATTAGGTAGCTGAGACAATACTTCACAACAAGGAGTTCTGGTCTTCTGTAAGTACTAGTTTTTTTTATTATTTTTTGTTTAAAACATAGTAAACTTAAGTATTTTACATGTTTATTTTCATATAAATTATTTATATAAATTTGGTATGATAATGTAGCAAGTACTAAATAAAAAAGAGTTGGATGAAAAAGTCAAAATTAAGTCAAGAGTATAGAGTTGGAGTGAAATTTTTTTTTTAATTTTGCATTTAAGAATACAAGTGAATATGTGAAGTGTGCTAATATTGATTGGTAAATGCATGAAGTTATTTTTGAACATTTAATTTATATTGGATTTGTCTCAGGATATGTTAATTGGTATTTTCATTGAAAGTTTGTATCGTCAAAGTCTTTCACTAGAGTTCTTTTAACTTCAAGGGCTTTTCAACACTAACATGATCCTTTTATAGCAAATGACATTGAAGGCATGTTACGAGATGCTTTTAACATTCATAACTAATATTTTCGTAATCCGTCTCCCCAAAATGATGGATTTAATCAATGTAATATTGAAATGAATGAATTTTGTGAACATGAGAAAGGTTTAGGTGACCAATAACCTAGAGAAGAAGCATCAAAGTTTTATAGGTTGCTTGAGGATATGAATGAAGAACTTTATGAATGATCGAAGCATTCAAAGTTATCTGTTTGTGTTCATCTTTTGCACTTGAAATGCTTATGTGAATGGACGAAAAACTCTCTGACTTTATTATAAGAGTTTATGAAAGAAATATTTCATTTTACAAAAATCCTTGAATCTTGTAAAGAATTAAAGAAGATGATCAAAGATTTGGGTCTCGGATATAAGAAAATTCATAGTTGTCCCAATGATTGCATGTTGTATTGAGATGATAGAAAAAATCAAAAACTTATCATTTGTGTGGTATTTCTCGTTGGGTGGACAAAAACCTTGATGAAAGGTTGAATGAGGATGGTGATGAGGTTTATACAAAAAAGAAGCCTATTAGGGTTTTATGCTATTTTTCATTAATACCAAGACTTTAACAACTTTTCATGTCTTTCAAAATTGTAGATTCAATGAGGTGGCATCATGAGAAGTGGATGGATAATGGATCATTGAGGCATCCTGTAATTTTTTAGTATGAAAATCATTTTATTCTAAGTTTTTAGACTTTGCATCCGATCATTGAAATATTATGCTTGGACTAGCATTTGATGGATTTCACCCATTCAAAATGATGTGTAATTCTTATAGTACTTGGCCAATTGTATTGATTTCGTACAATTTAGTACCATGGATTGTCTTGAAACAATAGTCATTTATCTTGTCTATGATAATTCATAAGGAAAAAAGGTTCAGGTAATGATATAGACATCACTTACAATCTCTTATTAAAGAGTTAAAATAATTATGGGAAAGAGTTGAGACTTATGATGCATCAAAAAAAGAGAACTTCAATATGTGTGCTACTTTATTATGAACTATCAATAATTTTCTTGCTTATGTGAATTTATTTTGTTAGAGTACAATAGGTCATTATGCTTATCCATATTGTGTCACACAAACATGTTCGAAGTGGTTACCTAATGGCACATCATCAATAGTTAGGTGATAATCATCGATTTAGATTTTAAAAACATCTCTTTGATGAAACTGAAGAGTTAAGAAAATCACATTTACCAATTAGTGGGTTTAATATTTTGTCAAAGTTAAAAGATATCAATTTCACTTATGAAAAAATGACTCAATCAAAAAAAAGAGTGAGGGACATCTTTGAAAGTGTTTGGCCTCATATTACGTAAGTTGGTGATACTGATACTCAAGTTAGTGATCTTGATGTTCAAAGTAATGAGGAGGGTGATGAAAAAAATGAGCCCAATGAGTCTGAGTTGTGAAAAAAAAATATTTTTTTGAGTTACCTTGTTGGAAATATAATTTATTACGTCATAACCTTAATTTGTGCACATAGAGAAGAATCTTTGTGAAAATTTTATTGAGACAATTCTCAATATGAATAGAAGATCAAAGGATGACTTAAAGAGTTAGGTTGACCTTCTTGATATGGGAATTTACCCTGACCTTTATCCGAAGTTACTTTCTAATGGTAAATATCGATTGGCTCCTACCTGTTTTTGGATTTCTAAAGCTGAAAAAAATGTGTTTTGCAAGGTTTTAAAAAATATCAAAGTTTCAGATAGTTATGTGTCAAATATATTGAGATGTGTAAATCTAAAAGGGCAAAAATTTTCTTCATTGAAGTCACATGATTATCACATTTTGATGCAAGACTTACTTCTTATTATTTACATTCAGCAATTTCAAAGCAAGTCACTTCTATGGTAATTGAATTGAGTAACATATTTAAAGCTCTATGTGGGAAATGTTTGAATGTGGAAGAGCTTATCAAACTTGAAAATTGAGCCACGAATACTTTATGCCATTTAGACAAGATTTTCTTTCCAAACTTTTTCACTATTATGACGCCTTTGGTTATCCACTTTTTATATGAAGCAAAAGTCAGTGGATCGATTTATTATCGATGGATATATCTTATCGAAAGGTATTATTTGTTAATAGCTTGATTAGGTTGTTATTGTTGATCATGCCACTCTAGTTAAAAAGATATATGACAAATGTTTTATGCCATAGGTTTTTGGGGAGGTTAAAGTCTTATTATTGCAACAAACGTTATCTGAAAGGTTCTATTACTGAAAGATATTTAGCAGAAGAGTGTATGACATTTTATTTTCATTATTTGGAAGATGTTGAAATGAAATTTAATAGACCATCGAGATATGTTGGTATGCAACATACTGACTTTGCCTACAATTATTTTTTTGAAAGTTTTGGACAACCAATAGGCAAAGCTGAAATGGTGGAGTTAGAAAATAAATCTTAGGCACAAGTACATCAATATGTTCTTTTTCATCATGACTCAATTGAATCGTTTCACGCGTAAATTTTTTTGCAAGGAAATAATTCATTCCATTAAGCATAATTTATTGTATTTTTTGTTATTGTTAATACTTTATCAGGATGCTTTGTAGTGAGTATAGAAATAATTGGAGAGTTCATGCACATTATCGACAATCAAACCCTCGAGACCTTGATAAGTTATTTGTCGAAAACTTTCATGAATATTTAAGAGCAATTGTAAGTAATGCCATACTTTCTATTATGAGAAATCTACATAGAATGCTTACGGTATAACTAACATTAATAACATATATATTTATTCCACCTTTATAGGTTTGGAGTAGAAAGTTTGTTAGTGAAAAGGTAAAGTGTCTTTCACAAGGTCCAAACAAGATTGTGAAACGATATAAAGGTTTCATCATCAATGGATTTAGATTTCACACATATCCCTTGAAAGATTTAGAAGTACAAAAAATTCAATGATTATTGTTGTTTCATCAACTATTAGCTATGCTAGTGTTAGAGACACAAACCCTTTAGAGGGAAATGATAACTATTATGGCATGATTAATGACATCAATGAGTTGAAATATTATGACAAGTGAAAAGTTATATTATTTCAGTATGATTAGGCTAATGTGAATAATACGAAGAGTATTAAAAAAGATCAGTTTGGATTTACTCTTGTGAATTTTTCTCGATTAATTCACATTAGACAACAGCTCATCGATGAACTTTATATTTTTTCATCTCAAGTCAAATAAATTTTTTATTCTAAAGATTCCAAAGAATTGGATTGGTTTGTTGTTCTTTGAAACACACCTAGAGACTTATTTGATATGGGGTTAGATACCAAAGATGATGTTGAATATGGAACTAAATGTTATCGTTTTACTGAACAAAACTTGGATGAAAATATCTTCAATACCTTTGCTCAATAGGTTCGCGAATATGTTAATGAAGACATTTATAAACCATGATGGATAATCTATATTTTGTAATTTGAGTGTTTAAGACATAATGTAATAAATGCTTATATGTAATTAATGTCGCATTCATTATTGTATATTTATTATATTGTAAATCATACATTATCTTTTGATTTAATTAAATCGATGTGTTCTTTATATATCGTTGGTTATGATTTCTTAACTTCTCAATGTCTTTATATATGTTATAAACTAATATATTTTATACATTCACTTTTATGATGTAGGTAAGCTACAATGTGGAGGAGTAGATTGAAAGGAATACATATCAGAGATATTAGTTCAGAATCATCTGTGACATCTGTTTATATTGGCTATGGATTGAATCTTTTGGAGGGAAATGAACATACTATCAGTTTTAACTCAATCACTTCTAACCCTTCAACTGCTAATGGATCTGGCAATACAATAGGTCTAGATTTAGATAGTATCCCCTCAAATGATTCTACTTTAAATTTGAATACAGGTATTATATACCTCATATTTAGAATTTGATTATAATGATTAAAGTATTGATATTTTACAAATTGATTTTTTATTTTTTTACAATTGATAACAATAGTCAACGAAGGACCAGAGGTTGGATAATTTTGAAGGAATTGTTTGCACTACCTTCTAACGAGCATATTGTAGTATCTACAAACTTTAATAGGCAACCAATTGGTGAAGAGGCTCAACTGTTGGCTAGATTTCTAGTCATGCTTACCTGTAATGGAATGAAACTGCCTATTCATTATGAAACATGACATAAAGTTTCAGTAAAAGTTAAGGCCGATGCTTTAAACTTTATTAAAGTATTAGAATAATTAATTACATATAAAAATATAATTATTTTACATTTGATTTATTGATTCAAACTTTTCTTATTATATTATTACAGTTAAGATTTGTACTTGAAATACTAACTTCATTTGTGCTTAAGCCATTGGAAAAGAAATGGAAAGACTATAAGCATAATTTGAAGAATAAGTATTTCGATCGAAATACTACTATAAAGGCCATAACGAAAAATCTATCCTGTAATGTGATTAGGTAGCAATATGAATAATTAGTTAGATTTTAGTTCTCAAGAAAAGGAGAGGTACTAATTTATAACTTTGTATATTAGTTTTAAATAATAAAAGTGTTTTATGCTTTAAGTTAGTAATATTTGTATTTCTACCATGTACGTAATTATTTTTTATGACAAGAAAGAAAACAAATTGGAATTGGTAGCAAAAACAGAAATATAGCCACACAAGTGGATCACAAGTTTTACAAGAAAGCAAAAAGAAATAGTAAGTTTATGATTTTAAACTTATTCGAATGAATGAACTTTTTGTGCCGTTAAAAGGTAAAAATATAAATTAACAGTTATTGTTTTGTTTTAATAGTTTTGATAGTTTCAATATATGATATTAAACTTATCCAAAGTATTGAACTTAATTTTCACGGTTGATATGTATGAAAAAGTTATTGTTTACGTCTATTTAAGACTTTTTGTGTCGTTAATAGATAAAAATACAAAATTATTATTATTATTATTCTATTTTAATAGTTTGGATAGCTTTAATACATGATATTAAATTTGTTCAAATAATTGAACTTGATTTCTACAGTTAATATGTGTGAAAAAGTTGTCGATTATGTTTGTAGACACCCAATTTGGTCCAGGCCCGGATCAATTGGGCCTGGTCCAAATGGGTTGGTCCACTTTTTGTTTTATTATTTTTGCATTTTATATTTTATATATATATATATTTTTCTTTATCTTTTATGTATTTATTAATTACTTATTTATTATTACTATTTATTAATATATATCCTTATTTTTTTTCTTTCTTCTCTGTTAATATTCATATATATATTTTTTATTTATCTAGTTATATATTTATTATTATTTATCTATTATTATTGTTAATTTATCTGTTAATTTTTTGGTTTATCTGATTATCTTCATTTAATTATATATTAATATTTTTTATTTAATTTTTTATTTTTTTAATTTTTTTCGGTTGAAGATTGGATTGGTTTTGGAGGAATCCCACTATGAATTAGGATTTAATCAGAGTCTATATTGGATTCAATGATTGAATCCTAATCCAAAGAAGAGTTGGGATTGATCAGAAACTCTTCTGATCAATCCCTATAAAAGGATCCACAGATTAAAGGAAAAGAGGACAAAAAAAAAAGAAAAAGAGTTACTGGCAGAGAGAAAAGGCAGATATAGAGAAGATTTAAAAGCTAAAAAGGTTTTGGTACGTTTAGAACAGCTCTAGGAATCGGTAGGAATTTTTGGAGAATTTTTTTGAATTTTTTTTTGTAAATTTTTGGAAAATTTTTAGATTTCGATTGAATTTTTCGGTGAAAGTTAAATTTTTCGGTGATTATTCCGACCAAGTTTAAAGTTTTCGGCCAACTTTTCAGTTTTCGGCAACCATTTTCAAAAATCGATCATTTTTTCGATGAACTTCCGACGAAAAACCTAGATTCTGACAAAATTTTTAGAATCTGGTGAATATTCAACCGGAGTTCTTCGGGTATTTTAGAGAGAAGAGAGAGAAGAGAAAGAAAGAGAGAGAGAGGGAAGGCTCAGTCTGCTGAAAAAATGAAGGAATTAGCCTTTTATATCCACTGAAAACGACGTTGTTTTGGCGTTACTGTGCCAATAAAATGGGCGCGTTTTGAAATCGAGTGACCCGACCTGAGCGTCGACCCGCTTTCAATCCGTTTTTTCGAGCCGTTAGTCGAGCCGACACCTCTGAGCCGCTTCTCCGAGCTGTTTTTCTTTCTTAAACCGAGCCGAGCCGTTAGCCGAACCATTCCAGGTTTTTTTTTTTCATTTTATTATTATTATTTATATATTTATATATTTATTTATTTGTTTATTTATTATTATTATTAGTAGATTAGATTTGTTTAATATTCTTTTGTTTTTATCTTTATTTTATTTTTTATTTTTATTTTACTTTTCTTTATTTTTATTTTCATTTTCATTTTGTTTTATTATTTTATTTTCTTTAAATAAAATCCAAAAAAAATATTTTTGGGAAAAAGTTGAAAGTATCAATTTTCCTTGAAAATAAACTTTCTAAAAAATATTTTTAGGGAAAAGTTGAAAGTATGAATTTTCCTTGAAAATAAATTTTCAAAAAAAGGTTTTAAGGAAAAGTTGAAAGTATCAATTTTCGTTAAAGATAAATTTTCAAAAAAGGTTTTTTTTTTTGAGAAAAAGTTAAAAGTATCAATTTTCTTCGAAATTAAAGTTTCAAAAAGATATTTTGAGGAAAAATTGAAAGTATCAATTTTTCTCACAAATAAATTTTCAAAAAAGGTTTTTTTGAGAAAAAGTTGAAAGTATCAATTTTTCTCGAAATTAAAGTTTTTCAAAAATATTTTGAGAAAAAGTTGAAAGTATCAATTTTTCCTGCACAAAAGTAATCATTTTTTCCTTTTTATTTTCTTGAATTTTTTTTATTTGTTAAATAATCTGACGATGGAGCCTCGTAAGTGAAACAGTAGTTTCCTTGCATACTCTTGAGGTGAGGAAATTTTCTCAATTTTCTGCTAAAAGTATTAGAGTCAATTGAGAATAATTTCTAATAACTAATTACTTGATAAATTTTTAAGGCTTACTAGATAACAATAAAATTAAACTGGTAGCATTTTTTGATGGGCATTGTGAGGGTGCTATAACCTTCCTCACACATAATCGAACTTCCGAATCCTGTTCTGCTTAGTAAACCCAAACTTATTCTTTTAGGGACCCTTAAACTCAGGTATTCCCTGAAAGGATAGATTTCTTAGGTGACCAATCGCACCTAGATAAAAAAGATTGGTGGGGACTCCTTAAGTCAATGTCTAGCGATAGGTCCCCGGATCTAGACGTTATGACAATGTCTATTTGGGACTATTTTTGCCTTTTGAAGGAAAAAATACAAATTAAACTTTTGGATAGCTTTTAACAGTTTGGATGGCTTTAATCCATGATATTAAACTTGTCCAAATAATTGAATTTGGTTTCCATGATCGATATGTGTGAAAAGCTAAAATATTTTTATTGTTTAAGTCTATTTAAAACTATTGTGTTATTAAAGGACCAAAATATAATTTTACGGTTATATTTCTATTTTAACAATTTAGATAGATTAAATACATGATATTAAACTTATTCAAAATTTTGAACTTGATTGATAGGCTTGATATGCATGAATAAGTTTCGGTTGATATGTATTTAACAATAAAATATATTTTTATATAGGAGATTGAGATGGGTGGTAAAATTGGACGTATGAAACCTTTTCGCTTACACACACACAAAAAGACGAATCTTACTTGAATGTCAAAACATAAAAAATTATGGTAATTTGTAACATCTATTTTAATAAAAAGTAAATATTTACTCTTTTTGACATATTATGAATTAATCGTTAAACTTGATAGTTTTGTCTGATTAATTTACAAAAGAAAGCAAAAGAGAAAATGGTTGCTAAGATTGAAGTAGCATCCGATGGCTCGTCAATATGCAAGAATTAGAAAATTAGATTTTCACAAAAGTTGCTGGAAAAGAAAGGCATGAACAGGTCTGAAGCCTTGGATTACGTCCAACACCGTCTACCTACTATGGACGTAGCTCTCACCAATTTACATTCTTAGCAAGTTAGTTTTCGCAAGACATTTCCATATTGAGAGAAGAGTTAAAAACTATCCAACAACGTTTCCAGCAAATGGAAGCAAAAAGAGAATAGGAAAGTGCCAAAATTGAAGAAGAACATGCTAGAATGGACCAAAAGTGTGCAAAATTTCAGCAGTTACATGATCGATTGATCATTTTATGAATTTTGTGCAACAATAATTTTCAGAAACTAATCTTGGTGGTCCACCAACTCATGTATTACATTTAGTAAATATTTATTTTTTTAATATAAAAAATAGCTTATTATTAAGTGTTAAAACTTGTATGATATTATTCAGTAGGTTCTTGAACACGCTAGTGACTAAGGTGAAAAAATTCTTTCATCAAATGGCAGTCTTTCAAATCTATGCAGTAATCAATTTCATACATTTTAAATTTTTTGGTTAATGTAATAAAATAATTTGAATATTATTATACTAATTATTAAACTTTGTGTTAATTATATGCATATTTGAATGTGAATTAAGAATTTATTAATTTCAATTTTTGAATTTTAGTTCGTTTTTATTTCTTTTAACATTTTTTGTTAATGAAAATAATAAATATTAAAAGAAATTAAAAAAAAAATAAATTTCTTAATTTCATGACGTTTGCGTTCAAGAATGCCGCTAAATTCTAAATTTAGTAGCATTTATACCATAAAATACCACTAAAAATAGTGACGTTCTTATCAAAAAAATGTCACTAAATTAGAGGCGTTCCTATCATAAAAATACCACTAATTAGCGATATTTTTATGATACAAACATCATTAATTTAGTAGTATTTATCAAGTTAAATGCCGCTAATTTAACAACGTCTTATGATATAAACGTCACCATATTAGCGGTATTTTTTTATATAAACGTCACTAAATTAACAACATAGTCCAGATACAAACAGCATTAAAATAGCAGCGTTTTATAAAAACCGTCGCTATTTTCCCTGACACATATATAACCAACACTCTTGATGACATTTTTTGCAAACACCATAAATTTTTTAGTGACACTTATAAATGCCATTAAATATTGAAAAAAAAATGCCACTAAAAACTTAAATCCCTGCAGTGATATATATTTTTGGAATTGGAGCTGCAGGCCATTTCTCAAGGTGATTGGCTGTGTCCATATTGTGTCCGCAAATACTGTGCCAGTGGGGATGGCCTTCTAAAGAATTGTGCTCGATGTGAAGAACAGTGCATGCATTACTTAATATTGTTAAACGTTAAGTCATACAACTGATCTATAACTATTTCTGCTTCATAACTTGAAACCAATTTACAGATCATAGCAAGTGTGGAGGAGAAAAGTTGGACCTGATGAATTCTCCAGCCTCATTGTTCTGTGGAAGCAGTTGCAGAAAGGTATTTATCCTCAATTTAAAAGCTATCCATTTTCCACCATGATTTTTGGTGGAATTGTACCATCATTTTTTGAGGCGATGATATTGGAAAAAGAAACAACTGACTTGAAGTTTACAAAAGATATAGGAAGGGTTACAGGGTATGCTTGGAGGTGAAAATAATCTCCAAGATGACCTTTCATGGACTCTACTCCAACGAACGGAGCTGCCATTCAGTTCCTATGAATACAACAAAGTAGAAATCAACTCCAAGATTGCTCTGGCGTGGCTGGTAATGAACGAATGTTTCTTGTCAACCATAGATAGCCATACAAGAGCCAATATTACCCAAAGTATTATCTACAATCGAGGGTAATCAGTTCGAAACCTTTTCTGAAACTCCTTAAAAAAGTTCTTAAATCATGGCAATATAGTACTGCTGACTACCAAGTACCAACATAATTTCTGTCATTCTCAGGTCCAATTTGACCCGTACTAATTATAGTGGCTTTTACACTGCTGTCTTGGAAAAGAATGACGAAATCATCTGTGTTGCATCAATAAGGTGTTTTTCTCCATTCTCATTCAAAGAAATCTATATAGATATGTCTAATTCTAGTAGCATGTGCACGTGCTTTTAACACGCCATTCCATTTATCTGCTGGTTTCCAAGGTGCATGGAAAAAGGCTGGCTGAGATGCCCTTCATCGGAACCCATGGGGTATAAAGGCGTCAAAGGATGGCTCGCATCCTGTTAAATTGTGTTGAATCTGTAAGCATAGATATTTAAATAAATTGAACGATTTCATCACATCACTGCTCGAGTCTAATATGCTAATCAATCGAAATGCTGCTGATGATATACTTGATATTCAGGCTCTTCGTGATCTACAAGTTGAGAAGCTGGTGATTCCATCAGTCGATCAACTTGTTAATATGTGGAATGAGAAGCATTTCTTCACCCGCATCGAGGAGCTGCGGTTGAGGAAGGAGCTGTGCCAGCACAAGACGGTGATGTTCCCTAGTGCAGTAGTAAAACTACATAAAAACTTGGCGATGCTTCCTGACTTGAACATTGGTCCTTCAGCAACCAATGGGGTTTTCTAAATCAGAACCACAATGCTTGTTTCAACAAAGAATTTCTAGTAGGAAGAGGATTATCTTGCTCGTTGACAACTCTCTATTAAGGTTGAAAATCTTTCACAGTCATATTATACACAGGATTTTGTTGGCTTGAAATTGTAGACTTTTCCCCCTTTATTTCTTTATGGATTTCTGTCATGTTTTATGAATAGATCGGATTGTTTGATTTTTTTTTTCTCTTTCTTGAAATTTAATCATGTCTGGTTTTCTTTAGTCAAAATGTTTTATATAAAAAAGCTTATCAAAAAAATTCAAGTTAAATCAAGGGAATGTCAGAGAAAGAGACGGGCAGAAAAGACAAAATCTTGGAGGTTGGAAAATAATTCCAAGTTAATATATGGAAATAATTCAGTGTTTTAAAATAATAAAAAAATCAATTGAGGATTAATAGTTACTAATTTAATGGGCCCCAAAAAATCTGCCAAGAGAAGGAAAAGGGCTAATAGAAAAAATGAAAAAGCATGAGACGAGTAAACGTTGACGATGAAAAAGGAACAAACATAGTTGGCAACATAATCAGAGGAAGAACAATGTAGTAAAGCTGAGATTAGTAGGAATAAGCAATATAATTAATGATCGAATAAATTAAAATTTGAGAGAACAATAAAAATTAAACTGAAATATGATTAAACAGTAACAATAACAATAAGAAATTAAAAAGAGATAATTATACAGGAAGTGAGACATGATTGTACTTAGTGCTTGTAACAGTGATTATTGCTTCTTAGATAATAAATACTTATTGATCCAAAAAAATAATAATAATGAGACCGAAATCAATTCACACTTCTTTATCTTACAAAAAGGAAACTAGGGCCAGTATGAATAACGTATTTGCTGCTACAACAATGAGAAGCAAGCCTTTAGCTACCTTGAGAAAGAATATTTGAGAACCGGTTCCAGCTGAATAAAAGAATATTGTAATAGAAAAAATTGGAAAAGGAATGAATGCGACACAACATCGGATTCCCTTCTATGTTGCCATAAGTAACACCTTTCATCTACCTCCACTTAATTTTTTAACCTATCTTTTATTAGAAGCTATTTAATATAATCATCAATGCAATCATTGAATGTTTTAAGATGTGATACTAAAAATATATTAGTTTATACCACTTAACGTTCATTTGCTTAGATCCTATCTCATTCCAGACCATTGCAACAGAATAGTCATTGCTAGGGACATACCACACTTCAACACCATTTTTCAGTTTGATGAATTGATGTGAGTAGATCTAAGTTTAAGTAGTTTCCTCCAACTGTTTGCCCTATCGCGGTGCAACTTACCATAAAAGTTTATATTTAATATACTTTCAATAAATAAATTTTATACATTATTAATAAATTAAATAATGTTATCTCATTAATAATCAAATATAAATTTTTATTAGTTTTTAAGATAAATATATAAATTTTTATTTTTTAAAAAATTAATGATGTAGCACTATTTGATTTACTGATAATATATATAATTTATACACTGATAATGCATCAAATATAAACTCATAAATTAAACCTTTTTAAAACAATTAAGTATGTTGACTCTTATTCATGTTGGATTGTTCAATTTTAAGGCATGCTAGGTTGACTAATTTTTATGTCAGCATAGGGTTAATTCAAGGCATTTTTCTGATCTTACGTTTGATGCAATATATATGCTAAGTTGATTGAATTCAGGTTCTTGATTTTTTGAATCAATTTAAGATATGGGATTAGGTCAGTTAGGTGAATTTTCAAAATGTTAATAAATTAATTTGTGTTTCATTTTACTTTGTACAAGAATGATAATCAAATTCGGGTTTAGATCAAGTCATTTCATGTTCTTGTAATGGACTTTTTCACGACTTCAAATCAGGTTGATTGATTAATATTTCAAGCATATCAACCAAGGCAACACAAATTTTGTGACATATGATTTTTATTTTCAACCCTAAAACTTTTGACATTTATTTAATAACAATGAATTAAAAATGTATTATATAAAAAATAATAGATAAAATTTTTCAAATTCAAAACATGTCTTTAAATAAATGAAATTTTCAAAGGTTTTAAGTGTTAAAAATAAATCATAAAATGATTTTCAATTATATATGCTACAATGAAAATTCTATTGTAAAAATTTAACTTTTCTATACATAACAAATATATTATATATAGCAACCAATCTATATATGGAAAATAAAATTAATTCCAACTGGTTGATAACATATTTAAAGTATAAATATATTAAAATATCAGTTCACATATAACTTAGAAGAAAGGCCAAAAAAATTTAATTCACTTCCATACTAGTAAAAGTTTCCATGGTTTCCCGTTTTTGCTTTGTTTCTTATCAATTGCAAAATTTGCATCATCAAACGGGAGAGAATGGTAAGATTCGTCGATGGAGTCTCTGACCCTTAGCCCGTCAGGCTCATAGTTGTCAATGAAACGATCATACGACAAAACGCACCGTTTCAATTTAATACATTGAATGAAACGCAATATCTAATATGTTAAATTATTTATTTGTGACGTGTTTCATTACGGATATTATTTTTTATTTTATCATATAAATTAAATGATAAAAATATATTTTATGAATAAATATATATTTACAATAAATGAGGATCGATCACAAACCTTTTATTTATACAAAAGCTTGTCTAAAGGAAAATTGTCAGAACATTTTTAATAATAATATATCATATGAATTATATATGATAGTAAAAAGTTATGTTTTTTTAAAAGATATGCTTAGTTGTTAAGAATTATGTTTAAAAATTATGTATATCTAAATAAATACATATTTGAATTGTTATATCTATACAAATAAACATCTATTTAGATAGTCATGTTTGTATAAAAAAAATATATTTTATTATAAATAGATCTTTAATTTTGGAAAGAATAACAATTTTTAGATATAATAATTTATGTTAAATTATCATTCCATTGTTTAAATAAATTTTAGATTACTTTCATAAAGTTTTGTTGTAGAAATTCTTTGTAAAAGAATGATAGTCTTGTTATATGCCTGTAAATACTCAATTGATTGATTTCATTAATATAAAACATGGTTAATCATTGGGTTCATTCTATCTTCGAGATTTATTACCAATAACTCTTTTGTATACCAATTAATCAAGTGATGGAAGTAAATAAAACCTTTAATTAAGTGACATCGATACACACCTTGAAATCTCTCTTCTATATCTTATGATTTTCTAAACCTTAGGTTCTAACAAAAATAACGCATGATCTTATGGCATATATATACATTTTGGCAAATGACCCATACCAAAAAAAAAAAAAAATCCACAGAAAATTTATAATAGAAAAATATAATAATCGAAACTTTTTCATAAGACATTTAAGCAAGCTTAGTCACGTTCATGTTGGATAAAAAATACAAAAAAATTAAAAATTAAGAGTTTGTATTTTTTTTTATAAGTTATATTTTGTTTAATAAAAAAAATAGTAAATTGTTACAGTACATTGGCACTATACAATCAATCTATTAATCAAGTTTTCTGCCTATTAACAATCAAATTATATTCTAACTATTATCCAGTATAGTTGTATTTATATTTCAAGCATCACACAAGTTCTTTTTGATTGAGTCAACAGCAACCGAATATAATTCATGTAATCGAGCCATAATAGCTTCTTTAACCCGATCATACACTTGTTCTTTTGTTTCTTTTTTTCTTTCCTAAATAATTTGTAACACCTTTTATTCACCTCCGCTCCCTGATTTCTCAGTCTATCTTTTGTTAGAAACTCGTTTAGTATAGTCATCCATGCAATCATTGAGTATTTTAAGATATAATACTAAAACCAAATTAATTTATGCCTCTCAACTTTCCTTTGCTTAGATCTTATCTAGACTCGATAATTCATATTTTTGTGTTGTGTCTCATGTTATGTTTGACACATATAATGACACGAATTATTAGAACATGATAAATATTATAAAATGTGTTTAAATCTTAAACATGAATGCAATACGATACGTTTAACATGTGCATAATTAATCTATTTAAACACGATACAAATAAACACAAATAACATGAATAAATATGACTAATAATAATATATATAAATAGACATGACTAATATGAATATACACAAAAATACGATTAAAATAATAAATAACTATAAACTATTTGTCGTTTATAATTTAATAAACTAGGCATATTACTCGCATATTAAAAAGAATAAAAAAAATTTCGATACCCATTTAATATGTATTTAATATATATTTAAATTTTAATATATATTACATAATTATATTAGTTTTTAATACTAAATTCAAAATGCTATATAGGACTAGTATTAATATTTATATTGTATTTATATTATTAATATAAAAACTAAGTTTATAATAATTATTAAATGAGCATCATAATTAAATGTTTAAAATAATTTGTATATGATATTGAAAATTTAATTATCATAATTAAAATATTAAAAATTAAAAATTAAAAATTAAAATAATCTTTGTATATTTATATTAAATTAAAATAAATATAAAAAATATATTAAACATGTTAAACATGTACTCGTATGATAAGATTAAATTATACCTATTTTTTGTGATGTATTACACATTAAACATGTGATACATTTTATCAAATATGTTTTCTGTGTCTTATATGTGTTTAGATGTGTTAATACATATATGATTATTTTTTTATATCTCATGTCATATCATCGTATCGTATTTAAAATTATCGGATCTAACTTTATAAAAAACCCGTTTGACATATATGCTTGCATAGCAACATTTTCATGTAATCAGAGTTTTGGAGATAAGAGAAAATGAGAGACAATTCTTAAGTGTGAGCAAAACGGATAGAAAATATGAAAGAATGGTTGTCACTTTATTATCTTAAAACCGTGTTTCTTTGGTTTGCAAATCAACAAGTTTTATTGAAAAGCCATTAACATTCCATTTTAACTGAATTTGATTTTTTACGTATTTGTACCATTTTAGCGATTTTAGTTTTTATTAGATTTGAATTCTTTAATTATTTTAATTTTTCCTTAGTTTACAATTGCAAGAGTACTTTATGAATTTTTCAATTATTTGAAGGATTATTTTCATATTTTTCATGTAAATATGGAATTTTACTTTGCTAGCAACAAGATCAAACACCAAAAAAAAAAAAAAAAAGAAAAATCCATGATACATGAAGCAGGTAAAAAGGCCCCCCAAAATGGAAATAGAGGATGAAGCAGATTGGGCTAGACCGACAATAGATGTTGACTTTGGTCCAACTTTCGCCCAAGGCCTATAAAATTAGTCTAACTTCACCTTGGCCCAATTCATAACAAAAAAAGTTTAAAATATAAAAAACGAAAAGTCCTTAAACTATTCAAAACAATCTAATTAAATTTTTATATTGTTTTATTTAAACAAGCCCCTTAATTCTTATCCTTAACTAAAATCTTTCTACTCATATAATAACTTGTTAACATATATTTAAGACATGTGAACAATAATATTTGTAAAAAATTATACACATGTAAAAGTAAAAAATTTTTAAAAAATTATCTAACAAAATTTTTATTAATTGATACCATAAATAATAATAATTATAAAGATAGAAATAGATAAAATTAAGAAAAAAATGAAATGTATATATTTATATGAAAGTTAATAAAAATGCTTAATTTTTTAATATCTTAATCGAAAATAATTAATAAAAAATGTATATAAGTAAAATCATTATTTATTAATAATAAAATGCTTATATGTAAAATTAATAAAAGAGAAAATATCTATATTTATATAAAAATTAATAAAAACAATTAATTATTTGATACCATGATCCAAAGTAATTAATGAAAAGGCAATATATATGTATGTAAAATTAATAAAAAAAAAAGGAAATATTTTTATTTATATATGAATTGCAAAAATAATTTCAATTTCATTTTTAATTAATTTCCATATAAATATAAATAGTTTATTTTTTATTATTTTTATATAAAATTTCTTTTTAATTAATAAATACTATTTATTATTTATTATATTTATTAAAACTATATGTATATTAAAAATATTTATTATTTGATATCATGATTAAAAATAATTAATAAAAAAGAAATATTCATATGTAAAATTAATTAAAAAATTAAAAAATACTTTTATGACCTATAATATACATATTATTTGACTAAATATGCATATATTTTGTTTATATATATATATATATATATATTTGATAGTCACTTGTAATTTAATACTCATTAAATATTAAGATCAACAAAGCAATTTTTATTTTTTATATATTAGTATTATTTCTTTTTTTTATTCATTATTTCTGATCATGGTACTGATTACGAAATATTTTTGTTATGCTGCCTTTTTTAATAATTTATCATTTTTGCACATTTTATCATTGTTCATTTATCTTAAAATATGCCATCATTAATTTAATTTTTAGAAGAGCTTAAATAGTAAAAAATAAAAATTTAGAGGCTTATTTAGATACGTAAATAGTATAAGAGCCTAATTAGACTAGTTTGCAATTCGTACTATGCATGAGATTTTTACTTTTTTATAAAATTATTTTAATTAATTAAATTTAATATGATAATATTATATTTATTTTAACTAAATTTATATGCTATTATTGTATTTATTTCAATCTAAAATCAATATATAAAAATTTTTCCATACAAAATTTCATTTAAAATTGGAAAGCATATTTTGTCTTTATTTTTTCAACAACCTATATATTAGATTTGCTAACTTAGAATTAAAAAAAAAAAAAAAAAAGAGATTTGGATTTTAGTGTAAAATGTGTGATAAAGTACATAAAAATATAACATTAATTCATGATTGGATAATCACTCATTTTAAAATAAGTTATTTTAATTTATATGAATTCATCAATCAAATAAAAATATTAAGAGAATTTATAATCTAAAAAATATATGTTAAAATTAATTTTTATTTTTTATTTTTATTTGTTAAAAAATCTAATAATTTAATTACAGTTAATCCATTTATATTTATTTTTGTCAATTAACCATTAAAAAATAAAATTAAAAGATTTTATTTCCTACTTGTACATATCAATTTTTTCTGCTAATATATACATATATTTTAAGATCATAATTGAGGCTAGATTATAAATATAAAATATTAAATAATATAAAAATCAAATCAAGAGTACATAATAATAATTTAATGTAGGATAAATTTTTTCTAAATAAGATAATGAAATTGATAAAATTTTTATAAAAATTATATAGTTATTAATTTAATGACTATATAGATTTCAATTTTTATAAAACTTTTGTTTGAATGTCAAATAGTTGATAGATAATAATTTTTTAAAATATGTTTTTTATATGAATTATTTAATTAGAAGAAACATAAATTCTTTTTCTCATGAGATAAAAAAGAAGTCTTTTTCATTTAATGTAGTATTATTATATTAGAAAAACAATATATAAAATTGAAATTAAAATTTTTTTAGTATTAATTATTAAATGGTAATACATCAAATCAAACTCCCATTCTTATGTAGTGTCAATATCAAATGTTAGAAGTTAAAAATAGAATTTAATTTTGAGCAATTTAAGGTAAACAATAATGAAATTTTAAAATTAATTATAACTTGAATTGTAACTTATTCATAAAAAACAAAAACATTGACTATTTATAAGAAATTATTGTAATATTATATTTACTATATAAATTATCTAGATAAATCAATTTTTAACTCTTAATCTCTTGAAAAATTTAAATACGTGTTTAACTTTGCTTTGTCAATAACACTCAATTTGATTAATACTAACACTATCTAAAAACTTGATTTTTACTTCAATTTTTTTTAAAAAAAATTGTTCTTAAAAACTTTGTGTATATTAACACTATTTCTTATTATTGAATCTATTTTTTCCAATTGTCAAGGCTTATTGATGGGTAAATAACAAATCTCTAGTAATGTAATAATTTATTATCTCTACTGTTCAATTTACTCCAATGAATGCCAACACATTTTTAACACATTTCTCAAACTTAAAAAACACCAATTAATTTAGTTAGAAGTAATTTATGGAGATTGCACGTTAAGTGATTAATATAAAAATTTCAATTTCATTCCAAAATTTCAAAAGAAATGACTAAGTAATCAATTACCATAATTCTCATTAGATATAATAATATTTAATAAATTAATACATTTATAATTTAAATAACGAATTAAATTTTATTTTCATTTATATGTGTAAAATAATTGAATTTCATTTTGTATTGGAATAATTGAAATTTAGAAATTGTTAATCCCATGCAAGACTAATTAGTGTAAGCCATCTATATTTGTCTGAACATTCCCTTACGTATCGTACCATATCGTATTGTTTTCATGGCAATAATCCTTCATTATGGTATTTGAGATCAGATGTAACTTTAGTGACAACTTGTTACCAATTGGAAAAGCTTACAAAACTTTGTAGTCAATATCAATCACATAGCATATGTATATACATTTGTATATAAAAAATTTAAACTACTTCATTAAAAAATAAACTAAAAATTAAATATAAAGATAAAATAAAGCAAGCCATTTTATATTGTGTATGAAATGTTTAGATTAATTTCTAAGATATATCAAAATATTGGTATATTATACTAATATTGTTCCGAAAACTAAAACTAAGTTTTCTTTTGTTAAAAAGTGAATTTTAATATTAAAAAACAATAAAAAAAATCACACTTTGAAATAAAGAGGAATAAAACGAATGAAAGAAAAAGAAAGTATCAATGGAACAAATAAAAAGAAAAGAAAAAAGAGAAACGGAATATAATAGAATTATAAAATAAACATCCAATGTTATTATCTCTAATGGACAAAAACATATTTTTGTTTATAATGTTGAAGTTGGTGTGAAAATTAAGAATAAAATTTAATTGAAAGTAATTTAAGGTAAAAAATAATTAACTTTGATTACAAATTGAATTGAAACTTATTTATATAAGGTAAGAGTAATGAGTATTTAAAAAAGAATAAATGTAATAATTTAAATTAAATAAAATTTCTTTTTTTTTTACATTATAAATGAATCAAATCAAATTAAGCATATTGATTTTTTAAAATTAAAAATATGTAAAATAAAATAAAATAAATTTATTAAATGAAACATGTCATTTATTTATAATTGTACACATATAAAAAATAGAATATCTACAATGAATATTTTCTTTTATGTTGAAGCCTTTAATTATTATATATTTATATAAGATACGATATAAAATTAATAAAGTATTCAAGGAATTGAATATTTATTATAATAACTTAACTAAAAACTAAAAATGAAAATAATGAGAGTAATTTATGGAACGTATAAAAACTATTATTTAATAAAATTTTAATTTTATTATCATTATTACATTAATTTCAATTTTTTTAATTTCTCTCAAATATATTGAATGTACATTATATTTGACTATTCTAATTATCAAGTATAATTTACTTTCAATTTAAGATGTTATTACTCTTGATTGGTTTTTAATTTATTTTTGTCAATTAATCATTTAAAAGTAAATGTTAATAAGAATAATTGAATGTATTTTTAATAATGAAAATAAGATATTTTAAATTAAATTTATTTTATTATTAAATTTTAAAATTTAAATATATAATTAATTTTAAACATATATCAATTTTTTAAATTATCCACATATTAAACGTATAAATTATTTATATCACATTATTTTTTTTATTATAGACTTTTACTTTTATATATTTATATAAGAGTACGTGAATTCTTAAGGGGCTTTTTCATATATTAGCCTAAAAATTTTTCAAAGAAAACGAAGAACACCTTCAAAGGAAAGAGAAAAAAAAAAAAAGATAACGTCGTCGTTTACAATTACAAGCATGGTTTTAACTTTTTGAAGCATAAGACCCTTCCCTAAACACAGACACAAATTTCGCAAAAATCATCAAATCTGGAACTGGAATTGGAGCGCCTCTTCGTGATTTCCCTTCCACCATTCATATTTCTTATTACTGAGCTTCAACCGCTAAACCACTGACACAAGATTATCAGAGTATTCTTCCTACGTCTTTTCAATTAAAAAAATCAATATGTTCTACAGAGGGTAAATTTTTACTTCTTCTTCTTTACTTTTTTTTTTTCTTAATTTCTTCTTTTTGTTTATTTCTTTGATCCATATATATGCTTTTCTTTTCTGGGTTTTGTTTTTTAAGTCTGTTTTTGAAGAGTTTCAGAGTCGGGATTCATGAAATTTACAGTTTCATTTTATTTTTTATTTTTTGTTTTGCTCTGGCGTTATTATTTAGGACTTATGCTGTCTAAATTTCAATTTAGTTGTGATAAAAGAAGGAAAACGAAAAAGAAAAAAAGGGGCGTAGAGCTTAAATGGTTTTAGATAATTGGTTCTTGAACTGATTCTTTTATTTTCAATATTTGAAGCGTAAACACTTCTTTCAAAGACTTTAAAGAACAATTGTCTATGTCTGTTGATTATAAAGTTTGCCCACTTTTATGCACATTATACATAGCAGCATCAGCTTAAAATGAGTTAATCCTTTCTTTACCTGTTCTTGTTTACCAGTAAGAAAGTTATATATTTTGCACTTCCATTTGCTTCTGTTTGTAGGTTTTCCATAGTACTTTTGAGTATGATGAAATATTTCTGGGATACTCTCAAATCTCAATGTTGGGAAGGTAAGCCAACCTCGAGCCTACGAGGAGCATACCAAAAGTTCCATACATACATGTTGGACACTACTTGTACCCATAAGCTTTTGTTAATGGATTCTTATGCCTTCCGTGCATATAAATGTATGCCACCATTACATCCTAGTTCAAACCAATATGGGATATTATGCTAACATGTGAACCTCAACAAATTTCCTAGGTTCACACAACTCCACTGTGATAGTAAACCTTGTTAATTCTCAAAGCTACCAATGTACCTGTAAGCCAACACTTAACCACCTTGCCATGTTTAGGTTATCCGAGTGCACCACTGTTCCATTAATTCTTAGCTGACCATGCACGTTACACCAGCACTCAACCATGCATTTCTTAGAATCTAAGTTGCCCTAAGCTCCTAGCCCACCACACTTGCATTTGAGAAACACCACATTAACAAACTCGTCCAACCAAAGTCAAACCTAGGCAATGATACCACAGCAAAACCACAAAGAAGCCTGAGACCACCACTTGGCATTGCTCTTAATTCTCATTTTGATCTTTCAAATTTCTCCTCTAGCTAAAATATTATTGATAGTTCTCAACAGATGGTAAAAAGAGAAGGGGCTAAATTTTGAAACCATTGCAAAGTGGGGCACAACTAGAGAAATACTTATCAAGGGGTTCGTGTCTGGTAAGATGGGAGAATGTGCATTAAAAGGCTGAATAGACACTTTATTTTGGGGCATACTAACTTGGCTCTAGATCTTCTTATATTGTGCATTATTTGATCCCAACTTCCCAAGTATAAATTCATGTAAAGAAAGCAAGCTTCTTCTAATAATAATCTTGCACCTAAACTTCCTTTGGTGCATCATATGTGGAGTGACTTTGTGTCAATGAAATTGACTCTAGTAGTGTTTAGGCTTGTCACACAAGGTTCTTTTGAGATAGAATTTTATGTTGTCTGTGATAGTATTTTCTACACCATACAGGGAAGTGCACATTAATATAGCTTTAATGGAAAATGGAGTGAAACTAATCACCAGTTTTAGGCAACTAGGCTGTAAGTACAGCTTGATGAGCAACTTCCTAAACAGTGACTGTTATCTAGTTATTTGTTATACATCTAGCCTGATATATATCTGTTATCTCCATGACCCCATGACTACCATAGAATGCGTGGATATGTTTGGAATGAAAAATGATAAAAGCACCCATTCAGGTTAGACATTGCAAGTAATAATTTGATGATTACTCAATAAAGCTTGGACACGTAAACAAAATCTAATGGCAAAGCTATTGCCGAAAATCAGTAGTTTGGCTTGGGAGTAGGTGTGTGAGTGAATTTGGCAAAGTTTAAGTTGGTTTTGATCCTGTAATACCTTTGTTTATTTGTAAAGTAGGGGAGCATTGGTTGGGTTGTGGGATTGAAGTATTTCAAAATGGTGGGTTTTTGCAGTTGGTATTTGAAAATGGTGCAATTTATATTAAGCGTGATGAAAGTTTCATCTTTTATAGGTATTCTTAGGAGATGAGTTGCATAGAGCAACAATGATGTGTTAGGAAAGTAGGGGAAAAAGTGGGTATAATGGAAAAAGAGCAAGAGTGAGACTAGGAGAGATATCTCATTTAAATGGGTGGAAGGTAAGGTAAGAATGAAGTTCATGAATGTGATAGTTACAGAGTGTGTAACGGTGCATGTGGAATGTTGGCAGCTTAGAAAATGAAAAAGGTTCTAGTTTTGAGAGAGAAACAGAGCCAATGTGTTATAACACATGAGAGTTAGAAGCCCTTAAGGAACGGTGTGAGGGGTAATTTATGGCCTCAGAGTAGCTTTTCACCAATTGGAAGCTTCCTTAGTTTATTGTAATTTACTAGAGGAAAGCACATTCTCTGATTAAGGTAAAGCACAGTTTGAGCATTTCTTGGAAATATTATAGGAAGTTATGGAGCTCACTTTTCTTGAAAATCTTACAATTAGTGAGTGCTTTTATTTGTTAAAATTTTAAATATATAATAAGTAATCAAAGGGTTGTTTGGATCGCATATAACTAAAAAGAAAACACAATGAATCAAATAGATGAATCTTTTGCTTTCCACCAAATAAGATTTTAGACATGATTAGCTATTACTTTATATAAAATTAACATGTCATATAATATATTTTTCTTTTTTCTTTGGAATATGAAAATTCAAGTGGCCCTTCATCCTTGCATTTCTATATTTATGGAGTTTCATTTACCAACGTTAAAAAATAAATCAATATCTGTTAAAGTATTGACCAGTCTCATCTGTTGCTTTCATGATTTTTGGAAACTGCAGTAAATATACTGATGGTGCTGATGGGCGTGAAATGGCTGCAAAACGTCAGCGGATAATTGATCAAGGCCCTTCATTCTATAGTAATTCTCCAGGTTCAAGCTTTATGTACACTACTCCTCCTCCGTACTCATATGCTAGCCAACCTCCACCTTTCCCTGTTGTTCGACTTCGTGGTCTTCCCTTCGATTGCACAGAGGCTGATGTGGCTGAGTTCTTCCATGGTCTGGATATAGTTGATGTCCATTTTGTCCATAAGAACAGCAAGTTCACTGGTGAAGCTTTTTGTGTTTTGGGTTATCCTCTTCAAGTTGATTTTGCCCTTCAGAAGAATAGGCAAAACATGGGCAGGAGATATGTAGAGGTTTTCAGAAGTAAGAGACAGGAATATTATAAGGCAATAGCTAATGAAGTGGCTGATGCTCGTGGTGGTTCACCTCGCAGAAATGTTCCTAGGGCCAAATCTAGTGATGAAACAAAGGATTCAGCTGAACATACAGGGATATTGAGATTGAGGGGATTGCCATTTTCTGCAGGAAAAGATGATATTATGGAGTTCTTTAAAGATTTTGTGTTATCAGAAGATGCAATTCATATAGTATTGAATTCAGAGGGAAGGCCAAGTGGGGAAGCATTTGTGGAGTTTGCCAACGCAGAAGATTCTAAAGCCGCAATGGTGAAGGATAGGATGACACTTGGGAGTCGTTATATTGAGTTGTTCCCTTCATCCTCTGAGGAGATGGATGATGCAATTTCAAGAGGACGGTGACTTGTCTGATAAATATCTTTGTTTTTATCTGCTTTAAACTTGTTATGATTTTGCACCTTGTTGTTTTTCTTTCCAGCTGGAATTTTCTTTACTAGTTTTCTCGAGTCAATGGTAAGATACCTTCTAAGCGTTTGAGAGCATGTTATGGGTTAAATACAAGAGGCTACATTCTTAAGTAGGCTTTTATTTGATCTCTAGTCTTTGATTGTGGCTTAAAAAAAGGGTACAAGTCTTATATCCTGTGGGCATTTTAGGTCAATTAGATGATAACTTTGCTGTGCTATGTTAGTTGTAACTTTATCTTCAATCTGTTAGGTAAAACATATAAAATTTTGTATCATTGTCAGGATTCTTTTAATATTTATAATAGATAGGGTAAAACCAGTGTATGAACAAGTTTATATCTCATTGTTTGGAAGATTTGGCTCTTTTTATTTTGCTTTGATTATTTTGTTAACCAAGAGACCTGATATTTATATTCCTTCCAAAAAAGGGTTCCAAAATGTTAAAAGAAGCATGGTTGGAAGAGAAAGGGCATATGTATTCTGGGAATATTTGCATTATTCCTAGTGAGTATGTATAACACAAGGTATTTCGTTCATTTTTTTTTTAAATCTGATACTTGTGCTGCTGTGATTGAGCTCTCTTCATTTGAATTGTATCTAGAAATCACCAGTGAGTTTCATGGCATTGCAAATTTTGTTTATAATATCTACAAATCTCATGATGCAAAATGTCATATTGGTATTTTTAATAGCAAAATGTCATCAAGGTACAAATCCCTTTGAGTTTATTTATAGCATTGTTTTCGAAATTTTAATTGAATTTCGTAAGTATATTGAGAAACTCAACGTAACTTCCACCATCTTTAGTGAACTCTTAAAGCTTGCGCTGCTTGCCTTTAATGCATTCTCGCCGGAAACCGTAGTGAAAGAAGAAAAAAAGCATATTTACTAGGCTTTTCAAAGGGCCGAGATTTGTGCTCAATAACAGTTCAAGCCTTCTAGGTTAAATAATGCAGAATAAGAATTAAAAATTTTATTTAGATATAATAAATAAATAAGGACTTAATCAGATTTTTTTTAATACTTGAAGAAATTTTTTCATATTTGAAGAAATTTTAATAAACATATAAGCATCACACATGCATGTACATGCAATTTAAGTATCAAAATATTTCAAAGTTGTATTTATTCACACATCCTTTTATATATGTTGAATTTAAAATCAAGAAAAAAAACTTGAGACAAGGACTGAAAAATAAGAACCATGTATGTATCTTTTTTATTCAAATTATATCAAATAATCATATCTTACACAAATATATAAAAGTTAAAGCTTTTGATAAAAATGGAAATTGTCTAACGTGGATAACTTATATAATTAATATGTCGATAATTTTAAAAAATTATCATGTATCTTCTAATAAATTAATTATATTTATATTTTATTATATAAATATTAAATCATTTCAATTAAATTCATATTAAAGGTAATAAAACTTTAATTGCCATCATCATAAAATAATTTTGTCACTTCTTTTTAATTGTAAATATTCAACTCTTAAATTATATTTGTGTAAAAAAAATTTAGTTGCCAATCTTTTAACCTATGACCTATTTATTTACTCAACCATTTAAGCTATGTTATAAATATAAGTTTAATATGTATATATATTATTTTAAAATAATTAATAAATGATTAAACAATTAAAAATAATTTTGGTAGATATAATATCAAATGAATTTCATTGCCATTATTACACTAATTTCAAAATCTTTTCTTTTCCATGTCTCCCTAACAAGTTAATACACATTATGTTTAATTATTATAATTGTCAAGTATAAATTACTCTGGATTTAAAATACTATTATTGATCTTCATTTGGTTTTTAAATTCATTTTAATCAATTAGTCATTCAAAAATTACAAATAATTCCATAATTATTTCTAAGACCATAAAACTTATCCTATAAATAAGGTTGTTTTGGGATGCTTAAGAAATAGATTGTATCATTTCAATATTTTTTTCTCAATATCTTGATATTCCTTTTGCCATGTAGTAAAAATAGTTAGTTTTTCTTTCTTTGTGATGTTAAATATGCAGGTGGATTAGATGCACAATTTTTTGTGATGTTATATATGCAGAGGATTAGACAAAATTTAATATAATCAATTACTTCTTAAAGTTTTTTTTTTATCAATTTATGTTTGGTTTTGCATTATTTTAGTTACTATTCTATTTTTTTTTCTTTGGAGTAAAGCTCTTCCAAATTCATGCTTTATAATAATCATATGATAAGTTATGTTTCATCGTAATCATATAATAAGTTATTTTTTTGAAAAAAAATCATTTGAAAATACATTCCCTTTAAAATAATTTGTTTGGATTCCAAGAAAATTAGGTAAAATTTTTTGAAAATTTAATGATTTGGATTTTTTTTTTATGTTTTAGCTATTGCTATTAGTTATATTACAATTTAAATTATAAATATATTTGTACATTTATTTATACTTTTTTGTAAGTTTTTGTTGTAATATTGACTTTTATATCAAATATCCATTATTCTTTTCTTTTTGGATCATAAAACAAGAGAGCAAGTTATGTGGTAGATGAAAAGAAAGTGATTGCATATCACCTATCCTATCATATGTAGTAAATATGTATTTTTTTTATTTTTTGCATAAAATGATTTTGTTTAAGATATGATTTTTTTTTATTTTGCTTTAGTCATTAGATATGTTTATTGTTTTGATATGATCATTTTCACAATTCATCGTAAAATGGAGCTAATTACTATCCAAGCGTAAATGAAAATTGTTAAAAGTAATTTTTGATTGATTCTATTTTCTATTTACTATAAAAAGGAGCTAATTATGTCCAAGCATTAATCAAATAAATGAAAATTGTTAAAAGTAATTTTTGATTGATTCTATTTTCTATTTACTATAAAAAGGAGCTAATTATGTCCAAGCATTAATCAAAATTTTCATTGATTCTATTTTCATTACCTCTATAATTTTAGGAGTGTTTGTATATTAAATAAGCATTATTATTAATTGAATTATTTTTGGTGAAATTACTCTTAATGCTAATGTTATTATTCGTCAACCATTAGCATTTAATATTTACATTTTACATTATTTCAAAAAAAAGAAAAGAAATCTATATTTTACTTTGTCTTGATAAATAAGATTTTTAGGTTGTCCTACATCACCAATGTAATACATTATTAATGTAAAAGGATGACCACTAGAAATAACCTGTTTTACAAAATCAATTAGAATTTTGTATCCATTTCTTACATATTTGACTATAACATGCTTAAAGCATTCTCTTGCTGTAGAAATCTTAACCAACATACCGTTATGTTTGTCTTACAATTATCCACCTTCACTTTAATGTCAAAGTCAAAAACTTTACATTAAGAGTAGACCCTTCCTACATAGGTATTGTTATTCCTATCACCCCAAAACTCTACCAACTATTTTTTAACTTAAAATTTCAAATTCCTATTAGTATTTTCTTAGTTGCCATTTCCCTTAATCCATTACTTTTATTCTTATTTGATTTATACAATGCATGTTTGTAAATACATTCATACAATATAACGATCTTCTTTTCTATCTTTAAATACATAGTTTACTTTCATTAAATTCTTTTGATCGATTGAAATGTTATTGTTCATTATATTACATAAATATTTATTTTAATTTATTAATTTCTTTATTTTAGAATCAATTGACAAATTCAATTTTTAATGTATTAACAATTTCTCTATCTTATTTTTTTTAATAATTTTGTTTCAAGTCTTTTGTGGTATTGATAAATTTAGTTATTCCCCAACATATTTCTTTTTGTTTTTTTAATGATGATTATTTTATGTTGGATGCAATTATTTTTTATGCATTTTTTAATCAACTTTTAATTTCAAAATTTTAATAAAAATTAAACTAATAAAACAAAGATTGGATTGTAAATTTTAAATTTTTAACTGCAATTGCAAGGTTGTAAAAGATACCTTTTAGAAGACATGAGGTTTTGCATTTATTAACATAAGTGAGGTTTTTCTTTTATTGAATGAAAAAAATATTTACTTTTTTCCTAAGGCAATTTAATAATAAAACTCCATTTAAAATTTTTTTCTATAATTATTTTTTATTAGTAGATTTTTTTTCTTCGTTACATAGAATTTTTTTAAAGTTGAATTTCATATTAACTTTTAGTGTGATTGAATTGTTGTTACATTTTACTAATTCAACTATTTATTTTTTATTTTTCTTTAATTAGTTGTTTTATAGTATTGATAATTAGTAAACTTTCATTAGAATTCTTTTTTTTTTTTTGGTTATCAAAATTTTAAAGTTATTGTTCAATATACCTACAATTTAATTTTTCTCAAACTCCTTTTATATTATTATTTTTATTTTATTTTTTTAAAAATTATTATAAATTAAAATTATCATTCTGTGTGTGCTTAAATCTAATTATTAATAAAAATTAATAATTTATTACATATTTTATATGATAATTAAATAGTAAATATTTATTTCAATAGATTCATTAATTATTTTAAATAAATAAATAATTTTTTAATAATATAATCATACGACATAATTTAAATAAAAAAATATATTTTAACATAAAGTAACTATTTCGTGCAATCCTTTCTCGGTTATTTACATGCTCCAAAACTCAAAACCATAATAAATTTATTATTATTCAAGCATGGCATGATTTGACAGCAACATGTACAGATAGTGAAACCTAAATTTAGAATCCTGAAAAAGTAGGTGTTTAACAGAAGGATAAACAGAGCAGATGGAGTTCACGAGGGGATAATGAGATGAATTTAAAATAGTATGACCAGGTGAAGCTAAGATTTAGGGCTTGAGACAAAACAGTGTTCTTTCCCAGCAACTTCTCAGTGATCTCTTAGGTGTTTTTTTTTTTTCTTTTTTTTTTTAAAATTTAAGTGACCAAAGTAATTGTATGCTCTCAAGTTTAAGTGAAATATTCATGAGAGAATCATAACTATAATTAACCGTCCATTGGGAGGCAATAGGCTCTGGCAACGTTAATCCTTGTCTATGTCATTCTTCAAACAATGCATGTACCAAGTTTTCAATTCTTAAGTTTCATCCGATCAAGCAGAGATGGTAGATTTTTTTTTTTATTTTTTATTTGTAACTGATAAATTATCAAATTAACTTCATGTTTTCAAAAAATTTAAATCCAAAATCTCATAAATTTAATTAGAGTTTTTTATATTTTATAAGTAAGACATTGAGCTACACAATGGAAGATAGTTATCCTCAATCTAATAAATTCGAACTTAGAGTATAATTAAATTTTAATCATGGCTTGGTGAATTAGCGCTATCTTTTTTTTTTTTTTTTGTAGTTGATGAATTATAGCTAGATGGTTTCAAATTTATTAATTTATATTATGGTATTTCTCAAAGCGAAACAAAATTTTCAAGAAAATGAAAGAGAGATCTCTAGAGGAGGATTACGTATTTAAAATTTGTCAATCTCTAATTAGTTCTAAGTCAATTAATAGAATTGAGCAAACAAAGGTGACACGGTTTGTTTCTTCTTTTTTTTTTTTTTATTAATAAAGTGTTAATTATCACCCAAGAAAATGTTTAAAAGAGACCAAAATCTTTCTCAACGTAAATTATAGGTAATAAAATACTTAATTTAAAAACTATGGGAAGATGAGCATTGAAGAAACCTATAACCAAATTATTCATGCCAAAACCAATACCTTAGTATATATGCATAAGGAAGGCAGTTTGACTCATATCTGATGGATTTTAACACGATTTGATCTTTTATGATTAATTTTTTTTTTTAAAACGAGTGTAAGGTCGGATGATAAAAAAAAAAAATCAAGATCGAGTTTTAAATAAATTTGACCTTTATCAATCAAATAGATATAAAAAAATTATTTTTTAATTAATTAATTTTATATTTATATTAAAAAATAATATTTTATATTTTAAAAAATAATATTTTTATTAATTTTAGATCAGATCAACTCGAATACAATTTTATATAATGTCTGATTAAATTCATGTATAGAAAAATTTTTAAAAATTGAATCAAATCGAATTTAAATAATCGAATCAAATTCGAATCTAAAAAAATTCAATTTGACTCCACCTGTTGCCGTCTCTATATATATATATATATGTATGTATATATGTATGTACGTATGTATGAATATGCACAAACTTAATTTGAAAAAGCCTTTCTCCTTTATTTTTCTCTAGGTATCGCTTAGGGCAGCGCGGTCAGACATTGCCCAAAAATTTACCAACATTCCTAAGCTTTTGAAAAAACTCTCTCTCCCGTCTCTTATCTTCCTGTCTCTAGGTTTTGATTATCTCTGTCTCTGTTCATGTTTCATAACTTGGGTTTTTTTTTTTTTTATATTGTAGTTTGGTTAATTTTCCTACTTTAAATTATGTTTTGATGTTTTATCCCTACCTTCAGTCTTGGGTTTTTATCACTTATATTTTACCAAAATGTTTCTCTTCAGTACTTGAATTTGGTTTGATGATGATCTGATATTGGTTTCTCTCTGTATCATCATCTTCAAGTCCATTTTGGGTGGATTTTTTTTCTCTCAAGTATATGGTCATCCTTGAAGAGTTTGAGCTTCGGAAGGGATTGTTCTCTTGGTTTTATCTTATTACTTTTCAGTCAAATTTAGTAGCTTAGCTTTAAAGTACTCCACTAGGTTTTAGAAGTATTGGACCGGATGAAAGTTTTTCTGCCTTGATAGTTTCTTCTCTTCGCCCTGAAAAAACTTGGTAAAGGGTTTGAACTTGTTCTCTCTTGCCAGTTTTAATATTCCTTTTGTTTTGTACTTCAACTACTGCTCTTTCAATGGCACCCACCAGCAGAAGAGGCAAAACAACAAGAAAAACTAAAAGGCCAAGAAGTCATTACAAGAAGAAGGTTGTAAAGCCCAAGATCAGTATTCAAAAGACATCAGCGTTGGAGGATTTGCCTTCAAGCTCTTCCACCATAAGTTCAGATCATCACTATTCCAAGATGGATGGATTTGACATTGAAGGAGTCGATGATATCTCTATTACAAGTCCATGCTCTACACCAAAAGCTCAAAGGTTTCAAATACCTGAAATCGATACATGCCCTCCAGCACCAAAGAAGCAAAGGGTTCTTTCCAATTGCTCATTGCAAAGAACTCCCATTGCCTTCTTTGCTCCTTCAGATTTAGAGCTCTTCTTCTTCTTTGCATTCAGAGATGTCTCAGTCTGATGATGATAAGTGCTACCTTTTACATAAATATAAAGATCATTCAATTGTTAAGATCAGGTGTTCTTCTATTTGATTTTGATATTTTACATATGATACCATTGAGGTATAGTGTGAGATGTTAAGACTTTTTTGAGCATTTTGGGGGGCTAATTACAATTAGTTGGGTTTTCAAATTTGTAGGGTATACTAATCACTAAATTTAGCTGGGGCTCTCCCACTAAATTCAGCTTTAGTTCCTACTTTTTTCTTTTAATATTTCTTTTTCAAATGTATTGCTGACTGTTGAGGTTTGGAAGATTGCTTTTTTTGTAATATGGGGTGCAATTTGAAGTTTGTAAGTGTGATTTTGTTTGTTAAATGTTAAGTCAACCTGAGAAAATGAAAGAATAGATACTTCTTCCTGTTCCTGTGTGCGAATCTTTATCTCTCTTCTTGTTTCTTTCTTGTTCATGATACAACCAAGAGAATATCATTAGAACAAGCGATTTATTATCACAAGTTTCTTATTAATAAATTAAATTATATCTTACAATATTTTGGTTGATTTGATATGTGTGGCATCTTATAATACAGCACAAGGCAATTAATTTTTGGCGGACATCACTTGATTGGATGAAAATATTCTTGTTTTTCTATGCTGTGGTGAGCACCCCAAACACCTAGCTTATATGAAAGAATTATCGAAAATATATCACCTATAATTATATTATAATTAATTAATTTTATTTTAGAATTATGTAGGGTCTATTAAATTATTATATGAAATCCTTTTTTATATATGATAAATATTCACATAATTTTTTCTTGTGATTAGATAATCATAATATTGTAATAAAAAAAACTATAATTAAAATAAAATAGATACAATATGAATATTCCAATTATCGAATCTAAATATAAGAAAAATTAAATATATCTGACTTGATTAATGGCTAAATTGGTGAAATTTGAGGTTCCCCCCACCCCCAAACAGTAGATACACGCCCCTTTGATATTGTGATGTAAAACAATAGAAAAAGAAGACTTCCACCAAACGTCTTCCCCACATTTGTAACATTAATAATTTAATATATGAGTTTAACGTGTCAGATGCATTGAGTAAAATGAATTATTCTGTAAATACGATTAATTAAACTTGTTAATGCACCTTAGATCGGTCAAGTAGAAAATTAGACCCGAAAACAATTGAGAATACCCTTAATCGTCTTTAAAAAAATTATGTATAAACGGATCATAGCAGGTCAATTAATATAAACCATGAATATTTCGCATCATAAATAGATTAACACGAACATGATTATACAAAATTTAATTCCTTTAATTTCATGTCATGTTCAAAATTATGAATTTTAATTTTAAGCAAATTATTTTTTTAATTATAAAAGTAATTATTATAGATATAATTAAATAATTATATGATAATTTCTAATTAGATACATAAAATAAATTATTTTAATGATAAATCTCTTGTGTAAATCATCATAGAAAAAAATATAATTATTTTGTTCATTCTTTTTAATCGAATTGAGATTTAATTTATTATTATTATTATTATTATTACTATTATCACTTTTACAATAGTAAATGTTCAAAGTAAAATAAAATTAGAATTCAATATAAGATAAACAGTAAATTCTTGAATTCTAAATAAATTAAAAACTTTTCTGTATCCTCAATAAAAAAAAAAAAAAAACTTAATCTTTTATTACCCAAAACTATGAAAGCATGATTCCTTTTTTAAATGTGGATGTGATAAAGAAAATAGTATTTCTTGAAAGTTAAAATTGGCTCTAAGAACCTGTTAAAAAGAAAATTTGGCTCAAGAATGGGTAACATTCTGATTTCACAAATCGCGAAGTGAACACTTAAGCAAAGTTAAATCAATCTGTTGGAGCCAATTCAAGACCAAATATATTCCAGTTTAATTTTTATTTGTTTTGAAATTAAAAAAAAAAAATCTAATGATAATATAAAACGGTATGTGTGTAATGAGCGAAAAAGAGTACACACCTTGGAATGAGGGATGATATAAATTGAATCTTTTTCAATTCCAATGATGAATTTATGTTAATTATCAAAGCACAAACTTTAGTTTGATTATTAAAGTGAATTTGTTTGTCTAATATCTGTAGTTTTGCCCAACTTTTCTAGAATCCGAGGTTCCCCCCCCCCCCCCTCCCCCCACTTTATTCACAAAACAAAAATGTGGAGTAAGTAATAATATTGTTTAGTTAGTTATATTTTTGGTATTTAAATTTAGGAAAATGTATATTAAATTTTAGAAAAATTGTATAAATTGATGCATAAAAAAATAAAATATATAATTTACATATTGAATTTTTAAATAATGTATTATTTTAATCAATTATTTAATACTGCTAATTTAATTCGTCTATATGATATATAACTAGTATAATTTTGTTATATATATATGTTATTTGTCAAATAAAAATTTTAAATATTTTTATAAAAACTTAATTTAGATATCATATGGGTGTCACGTGATAAATAGTGATTGATTAATTTTAAATAATTTTTTTACGATTTATGTAAGAAAATATATTTTTTTAATTTATATTGACAAAATGTTGATAATATGTATATTAAACATATAATTCGATAATATTTATTAAATATCACATATAAATTGATATGATTAGTGAAATTAAAATTTCGATTAATATAATTCTTTTTATTTATCTTCTTAGATGCATTAATTCTTCTTATTTCTCTTCTTATATGCATGTTACACTCCTACTAGTTATCATTCACTTTTTATCTTACTGGTTTTAAATTATATTAGAAATAGATTCATGCTTTGTTATAGAATAATTTTTTATTTTTAAATTATATTTTATTATAAGAGAAGTAAAATTTATATGTTAAATTTTAATTGATGACAACATATATACAAATATGTGTATTTATTTTTTCAATATAAATTATAACTTAATTATATATAAATATTGTTTTTATTAAATTAAATTATTAAATAATACTTGTATATGGTAATATAATACATATATAAATTAAAAAAATGATAAAATATATTCTTTTATATATCTTGATGAAGGTTAGGATGGAGTACTCCCAAATTTGATCTTGATTTGATCAAAATTATTCAAAAAGACAAAATTTAATCCCATTCTTATTTAAAAAAATGCATCGATTATATTATAACAAATCAAAATCAATTGGATATAAGTTGTTTTTACTCTACATATATTATTTTTTTTTACAAAATTTATCTAATAAATAAAATTTTTTTAAAAAAGAAAATGACAAAAAAGTTAAATGAGATTGCACTAGAATTTATTAAATTAAAATATTAAATAATATTTTTAATTTGTATATTAAGGTTAAGGCATAACGCTCAAAATATTACTTGTGACTTAAGTTCGATTTTAAAAAAAATCAATCCAATTATTCTGAATTAAAAGAAAGTGCACCAATTAGATTAAGGCAAACCGAAACTTATCGGATATAGATTATTTTGACATTTTTATCTCAACTAATTTTTTATTACAAAATTTATTTAATAAAAAGAAAAAGTAAAAAAGTTTTAAAAAAACCTAAAAAAGCAAAAAAAAAAATTAAAAAGACAAAAAAAGGAGGTGTTTGCAAAAAACAAATCTTGATCCGATTTCAATATATTTTTTAAAAAACAAACTTATGTTAGATTGATACGAATTAAAACCAATTAAATATGGACTGTTTTATCATATTTACCTCTATTAACTTATTTTATAAAATTAATGTAATAAAAATTAAATTATAAAACAAAATAAATAAATAAATAAATAAAAAATAAAAAATGAAGAAAGGGAGGGTGCCACATAAACAACCCATTTTTTTCTTTTTTTTACAAAATTAAGTATTAAATATTAAATATTTCAAAAAACTGAATTTTCTTTATGAACCCTTGCAATGCTTTTTCTAAACAATGAATTCTTTTGTCATATTAATTCAAGCAAGAAAATTTAACTCACACAAGTACATGTATCTTTTGTTCAAGAAATCCAACTTAAATCTTTTTCTTTCATATTAAAAAAATCATAAATTAATATTTCAAATTTAAAACAAATAAACAAAAAAGTGTATAAATAATACAAATTTTAACGCCAAATTGTTTTAATCTAATATTATGTAAAATGAAAGAGTCAGAGCAAAAAGTAGTTAAGAACAAATAAAACAATATATATACATATACATATATATATATATATAATATGAGCAAAAAAGTAATTTATTTTTTGGATGTAAAACATTAAGGCATATGAGTATTTGATTTAATAGTTAGTACATGTATTCCTAATTTATAATTGGACCCAAATTTTTTTTTTTTATGATGATGATGATGACGTAAAATCAAAATTGTTAACATAATATATATGGTTCACAATTTTTTTTTTTGGAGTGGTGTACTTAAAAAAGGGCATCTTAGGTTTTGGTAAAAAAGGCATCTTAGGTGTTGATTTAAGACCTATAAAGGCTGAAGCAAGCGGTGGGTCGATCTTTCAAAAAAACATTACTATGTTGGGCTTTATGTTCATTAACAGTTTGATTTAGTAAATGCCTAAAAACATGGAGAAAGAATTATACCTAGTACTACTTTTTTTTTCTTTGTTTTTAATTGGTTAAAGAGTCTTAAAACCTTTTGGTTATAAGAATCTACATTTCATCTTTCTATTTAACCCTTTTCCTAATATGTGCATGAGATGAGAAAGATATTTTTAATTTGGAAATTTTACTTTGAAATTGCTCAATGTAGTATAAACATATCTAATCTACACATTGTATTTTCTTAATTTCTCAATGTGTGTAGTACTATGCTAAGGATCAACAATGGAAAAGCCCTATCATACTGTAGATTATTTTCAATCTAATGTATCCATTGATCAATCTTTCATCTAATATATATTCATATATTCTCATTTTCCTTTTCTTTCCTTTATAAGACATCCTAGATAAAAGCATTATCTCTACTTAGTATCTCTCAATTAGGGTATTTTTAACAATAATCCTTCAGAGAATAGAGGCAAAAATGCAGGGTGAACTTTTAAAGATCTCCAATGTATTTTTTTAAATTTGGACCACAAATGCCCTTTGTTGAACGGATTCTTGTAAGAGAATAAAGCATAAACTTGTCTGTGGAAATCAAACCTCCTATTCATTGAAAAAGTTAAGGGTATTATATTTATATTTATAAGAATGACAAGAAGAACAAACCATTATGATCATAAAGAAATTTATGAAAGCAAAATGTCAAAATTGTATAATTTTTTATCTTTAGCTGTTTTTTTTTTTATAAGTATCTGATTATCTGCTGACATGACATACAAGTGTAAAATATTTTCAATTCACATAAAATATAACCTTAATTTATATTTGTGAATCTTTCTTTCATATCAGGAAAATGTTTTTGTTTTAAATTTGATAACAAATTATCACAACTTTGCAAAATTTTTAGGCCTAAATTTGGTTTGAAAATAAGATATTAAGAAACTTCATTTTCACATACTTGCACCAATAGAAGATAGTAACTGATATTTTAATTGATCCCAATTCTGTAGTGCATGATATTTATTTACAAAGTTCAATTGATCATGTGGTATTGCATATTCTATTCTTTTGATAATTCTTCATAGTTGAGAGCCAACTAGGAAAGGAAAACCTTTCTCTTCTTTTCTTATATATATATATATATATATATATATATATTCCTCTTTTTGTTTTCTTTTCTTTAGCCTTCCAATGTAAAGAATACAATGAGAATGTTCAATAAATCTACAATATAGTGTATGTAGTTCCCTATTATAGCATTTTTGTTTGTCATAGGTCATGGATAAAGTAGAACAAAAGTTTTAACAATAGCCTTTTTTTCTCTAACAATGGCATTTATTGTCCTCATTCTCTCTAATTTTTTTTTCGAAAAGTAGATATAGAACTTACAATCCAAAAGTATTATTGTTATTATTATTATTATTATTATTATTATTATTTTGAGTGGATATTATTATCCATATATATAGTAAATAAATATTTAATTATGCGATTCTTAAAGCTACAATAAGAGACATGTATAAAGCTTATATTTGCATGTTCTCTTTAATCTTGAGCACTTTATGTTATTTTTTTTTTCCTTATCCTCTATTGATGAATAAGGGAAATGAACAACTATCTTTTTTTTTTTTTTCCTTCTAGCCTTTGAAACTTATTCAAGCATTTCTATTGCCATCCCTATTAGATTATCTTCACTAAATTTTTTTTTTACCAAATTTTATGTTTCCTTTGGTCCATAAATGTCCTTTTACTGAACATTCTTTTCTTTGGTAAAGAGATAAAACATCAATTTCTTACTAATTTACATATATTTTAAAACTTTGAATGAATTGGTGCATGCAAAAATGTAAATTTCATTAGGTTTATGTGGATAATCAAGCAAACCAAGTGAATAATTAGGCAAACCAAGTGAATTTCCAAGACTTTTATTAAGAAGTATAACAATAATTTAGTTTTTGTTCATTTTCAGTTCCTATATATGAGGATACAACTATTGGTGTTTGATTAACAATATGAAAAACTTTCCTTGATTATCGAAGAAAGGGATAGGAACAAAGTTAATAGAGAAAAAAATTATTTTCTTTTGATAAATAACTCTTATTCCTTCCCCCATTCTATATATATATATATATATGCAACAGTATTTTTAAATAATTAGATTGGACTGAAAAAAAAGTATATAAACAAATTAACTAATGGGAAGTATATGCAAAAATATCCCATATTAGTTGATCATCAAAAAGCTTGATTCATTTCTTACGTTTTTGGAATATCATTAAGATAAGAAAAAAAATTGTAGACAAACAGATATAAGTTCTTTGTTATTGCATATTCTCCAACATTACTTAAAAGAGGAGAAAGAGATTACTTTTTTTCTTTTCTTTTCTTTTATTTCCTTTCCTCTCTCTCTCTCTCTATATATATATATATATTCTTTTAAATATATTTTGTTTTTTTTTTTTCTCTTTTGTAATGTATATTTTAAACTCTTGTAATTAATTAAGAATCATTACAAGCCATGCATATCTTTATTAATCTAAGAGAAAGAAAAAAAATGCTCTTTTGGATAAAAAATTATGTTGTTGCCTTTGGTCCACAAATGCTCCTTTACTCTTTTCATTGCACATTTTGTGTGTGTGTGTGCTTCCATATACAAAGATAGTGTAAAATTTTTTAAATGAATACTAGCTTGAAAAAATAAAGTTGTTCATTAGGTTTGTTACTCTAAAAATTTGAATACAAGTGTTTGGATAAGTCTTTCAAAAAGTTAGATTTAAATCCTATATTTGTTTATTTGTTATTATCAAAATCAAATTGCATTACAATTTTTTATAAAAAAAATTTTCTCTACAATTTATCCTTTAAACTATATTTGACAGGTAAAAAAGAGAAAGAAAAGAAATGGTGTAAAAAATTTATTTTTTTCTTCATTTTCTTTGTTTGGTATGAGAGATAAAATGAGAAAAAATGTGTGAATTTGTATTAGTTCCTTCTGTTCAAATCCAATCATTTTGAATCTAGAATTTAATTCAATTAGTTCATACAATTATCTTTAAAGATAACATCTAACATATATGAGGTTCAAATTCTAATATATGTAACTTTTTTCTTATCCTCATACTATGGCTTTCTTTGTTTAAAAAATGTTTAGTCATTTAAATATGATCAAAAAACTCATTCAATTTAAATTAATTTTATTTATAACTTTAGCTTTTCTCTATTTTTCTCTATTTTTCATTTTTCATACCAAATGCAATGAAAAAAACAAATTCTTCTTTTTTTTTTCTATTCTTACTTTTTTTTTTCATTTTGTTTTCTTTTCTTTCTGCCAAACATCAATATACATAAAATTAAAATAAGATCTTGACAGCATTGTACAATATTTCCTAGCCACATATTTAATTAAAGATAAATTTATGTAGCAATTGATTGTCATTTAACAGCATTTGAAAATTTTGTTGCATTACTATCTCTATTTATGTTCACTCAATAGAGCTTTATTAGTATTACTATTTTTAAGAAACAAAAAAGAAAAAAAAAGACAAAAAAAGTAAGGCAAGGGAAGAGAAACATTAGGTGAATGAATGGGATAATATAATATCCTTTCATTGTTTACTTTAGATTTTAAAAGTTTAAAACTTAAACCTAGCATATATAATAATAACAAGAATAACAACAACAACAACAACAATAACAAAACAATAATAATAATCTATACAAATATATTAAAATTATCCCATACTGTCATTTGATTCTAATTTAAATCCAGATCAGTTTTGAGATTAATTATAATTTAAAGGTTAATTTTGGAACACAACCATGAAAATTAACAAAAGAGAGGTTGATAAAATGAAAGGCAGATAAAACAAGAGAAGGAATAGAGAGAAAGAAAAAAATTAAGAAAGAAATACGAGAAAAAAAGAAAAAAATTTAGAAAAAAAAGAATAACATATTTAAGT
Organism: Durio zibethinus; assembly: GCF_047325235.1. Lineage (NCBI taxonomy): Eukaryota > Viridiplantae > Streptophyta > Magnoliopsida > Malvales > Malvaceae > Durio > Durio zibethinus. The sequence continues at coordinate 6,039,700 of NC_143174.1, read as the reverse complement.
AAGAAAGGTTTGTGAAAAGAAAAAGAAAGGTAGAAAGTGAAGATAATCATGAAAAAAAACAAAGAGAGATGGATGAATGAGAAAAGTAATTATTGTTCAGTTTTGAATGGAAAAAACTTTTTTAAAAAAAGGGAGAGAGCGAGATGAGAGAAAGAAAAAGGAAAAATTGCAATCTAAACTAAGTCAATCAAATAAAAAAAAGGATAGTGTCTACAACAATGACTTTCTTCATTGGAAACAACATGTTCTTCGATCAATGTCAACAATAAAAGCTTCATGAATCAAAGGTTTTTCAAAAACTCAAAAAATATTTTTAATGTTTATGCCCTAATAATCTTCACTTGCTATGCTATAGAAACAAATCCTTGAATTTCAATCCATAAAGGGCTTGCTACCTTTATTTTATGCTTATGGCAAAAAAGTTAAAGATTCTTTTCTCTCTATTTGGTTTTTTTTTCTTTTTGGTACCATTTGCAAAACAAGTATAAAATGATAGAAATTAATCATAGTGCAAGTTAATGCTTTGTTCTTGCAATTTTTGTCTAAGTTTCAATTTTGAATTATTCATGTAAATTTTAAAAATATGAGAAGATTTTTATTGTGTATTGACAATTTGTCATAGTTATATGTTAAAATTGAAAACAATAAGTTTTCTTTCCCAAATGAAAAAGACAAGCTTTAGTTGTTACTTTCACTGTTTTTTATCCTTTAAGAAATATAATAAAGCAAAATGTGCACTTGTAATAAAAAATTTAAGGAGAAACTAAATATTAGTAGATCAAAAAAGGCTATAAGCCCTAACATGCTTATTTTATGGCTTCAGTTTTTAGTACAATTAATTTAGAAAGTCACACTATGTTATGCCTAATAACTGATGACACCTTACATTAATTGTCAGTATAATAATAATAGTATATAGTAATAAAAAATAGCAATTGATAAATCGCATAGAAAAACTATTAATACATAATGCGTATTATCAAGAAATTTGTTCTAATTCATTGGGATTGGTTGCCTAGATGGTAGTTATGAAAGCATATATATACAACACTATAAAAGTTATCCCCATTTGTTCTTTACTCCAATTTACTATAAACCTATGCAATGTCTTAACAAAATAATTTAAGGATAAATTTGGGCATAGATTTACAACTCCTTTCTTCTATAATTAAAGCTTCTACACAAAAAAAGCTTTTAGAAAAGAAAGGAAAGGGAATAAGTTTTTGCGTAAAAAAGCTTCTGGATGCAAATGGAAAAAGAACAAGCTTCTCCATAAATGATAGTGAAAAAAAAAAGAAGGGAAGGGAAAAAGAATAACAAGAAAGTTGGATCTAAATTTTTTTTTCATTTTTGAAACATTATTTATAGGAAAATGAGAAAAGAAGTGGAGTTTGCATTAGCGTTCGTGGTGGCAAAGGCATTAGCGATTATAATGGGATGGTTTTGGTTTTGGTTTGGTTTTCTCCATCTGTTTGAATTTTTTTTCTTTTTTTTAATGTGGGTTTTTATTTAGGTTTGTTATTTTTCATTGTTTTTTGTCATTGATTTTCACACCAAGATTTCAATTAGTTTTCATCACAATTAGCCATTAAAACCTGGAGACTACTCATCCTTAAACACGATCCCTATAATTCCAGTTCAAACCCAAGCTCAAGTTTGCCAACTCGATTTATCAGTCGAGATATTCAATAGTGTTAGCAACGCTTGTGGCCATAACTTGGACAGAAACTGTTGTTGTCCCGTGTTAGCAGTTTGGCTCTTTACAGATCAATATCTTCATCATTTACAAAATGCACAAATGTTGCAGGAACCTTTGGATGTCATAATGTATAGATTCGTGAACCTATAACTAGACACAACTTAAGGAGTTGCCATTTATATTTTTTATCCAAGTGTATTTGGTCACCTAATTAATATATTCTTTTGAGGATATTCTAAGCTTGACTAAAGGTCCCTATAAAATAGGTTATAGTCTACTAATTAGAATAAGGTTCAAAAGTTCGTTTATGTGTAGTGAAGGTTATAGCACCTTTACAATGCCCATCGTGAGATGGTACCATTTAATCTTAAATTATCCTAAAGATCTTTAGTTATAATAGTCTTTTATTAAATTTTAGTGTTTAAAATATTATAAATAATTTTTCAAATTTCTCCATCAATCTGATAGAATTCTTAAAAATATTTTATCACCTCAAGAGTATTCAAGAATCTCATTTATTTTTTTGAAAAAAGCTCTGTCGTCGGACAAAGACTTAACCATTTATTAAATTTTGCTTTATTGAAAACATATCTAAAATTTTCACCATTTGAGTTAAATTTAAAAATATTTTTTCACTTAGAAATTTCTTAAATAATCATCTATTAACGATTACTAAAAATTTCATCATCGAAATTTATCTTTCATTTTAGGAAATTTTATTCTATATCATTGTATTGAGATATGTCTAAATTTTTACTATTTGGACCAAATTTAGAAATATCTTTATCATCTAAAAATTTCTAAGAAAATTAACCTTTCTTGATTTCTTAGAATTTTATCATCGAATTTACCTTACTTTTATTCCAAAATTTTATTTTTATTATATCTAAAATTTATTATTTCTATCTTTTTTATTTACTATGCTTAAAAATATCATTATTGAAATTTTATCTAATTTTACCACCATTTTGGTAAAATTTAGAAATAAAATTTTCATCTAAAGTTTCTTATCTAAATAATTTTTAGAGGATCAACCTTTCTTGATCTCTTTGAATTTTATTAAATCTACCTTATTTTTGTTTAGAAGATTTATTGTTAGAGATTTTCAAAATAAAATATGAAAAATAATCCCACATTAGAAAAAGAAATGATAAAATAGTTATTTAATTAAGAAAAGTAAAAATTCATTATAGTTGGACTTAAGTGGCAAATAGACCATGGGCTTGGTTTTTCAAACTTGGTTAGTCTTGCCTTAATTAAATAATTAGTATATATTAATATGTAATTAATGGGACTTAACACTTGGCAATTGGCATGTGTAGTGCAGTAAATAAAATATTATCTTATTTAAAGTTTATAAAATTTTATTTTATTTAAAGCTTATAAAATTTTATTTTATTTAAAGGTTATAATTGTCTAATTAATTAAAATCTATCCAAAACAGATAGGAAAATAAGAACAGATAATTAAGTTTATACAAAACAGATAGATAAGTCTGTTTAATATGAACAGTTTCAATTGTTCAAAAATAGATAGTTTATTTTTATTCAAAATAAACAATTGTGTCTGTAGGAGAAAAGACATTTATCAGTTTATAAAAAGCTCCTTTGATTTTTTGAAAAAGATATAGGAAAATAATTTTTGAAATTCTCCATTTTTCTTCAAACTCTAAATTTCTTATTAAAAGTTTTGTTGCAAAAAACTTTTATAAAAGTTCAGTAATCTTGTGATATGTCGGTGAATGCTCGATGGACTAATTTCATTAGTGCAAAATGCAATTAATTATTGGGCTTTATTGTATCCTCAAGGTTTATTACTTGTAACCTTTTTGCACACTTACTAAGTAAACAATACATGAGGGCAAATAAAATTTTATGGAAAATGACACTGTTACATGCCTTGGAGCCTTTCATCAAAATTTCAGATTTATCAAAAGTAGTAATTCTAGATTTTCAGTGTTTGCACTAACAATCATAAGGTTTTATTCGGTGCAACAATGGCTACTGAAGCAACACTTAAAGAATTGGCTTTTAGTTTTGTCAAAATGGATCGTTTTGATTGTGGCAATTTTCGAAGATGGCAAAAAAATGCATTTCCTGCTTTAACTTTAAAGGTTGTGCATGTTTTAACTATTATTAGGCAAAAAAGAAAACAAAAAAATTTGTTACTGCAATAAGAAAGAGGTAGAAATTGGATAATGCAGACTACATGTGTAAATGTTATATTCTAAACAATTTGTCTGATAGCTTGTTTGATACATACCAAAACGACGTTACTGTAAAGGAGTTATGAGACAAATTAGAGACCAAGTATATGATTGAGGATGCAACAAGTAAAAAATCTCCCGTTAGTCATTTCAGTAATTATTATGTAGTTGATGGACATTCTGTGATTAAACAACTACATGAAATTGAAAGAATGTTTAATTAATTTAAATAGTATAATATAGGCATGGATAAAACAATTATTGTGTCTTCTGTAATAGACAAACTTATTCCATCATGAAAAGATTTTAAAAGAAGTCAAAAATATGAAAAAAGAAAAATCATTCTTGAAGCTTTGGCTAATCATCTTCGAATTAAAAAGGAATACATAAAATAAAAACAGAATTTCGATTCTGGTGATGCCAAAACTCATGTTTTGAAGGAAAGATAGACCATAAAGCTTACTAAAAAGAAGTTCAAGTTTAAGCAAATTACAAATGGGCCTAAATTCAAGAAAAATCATAAAGGATTAAAAGGCTTATGTTACCATTATGGTAAGCCAGGACATTTAAAAAAAAATGTCGGTTGCTACAAAAGAAAAATGATTTCTCAAAAAGTGATACTTCTGAAAATTTTGTTGCCATAAGTTCTGAAATCAACATGTTTTAAAATGATGAATCTTGGTGGGTTGATTCTAAGGCAACAAAACATGTGTACAAAGATAAAAACATGTTCACAATATTCAAACAAAGTGAATAAGGCAGTGGTCTCTACATGAAAAATTCTTCTACATCACAATCAAAGACAAATAGGCTGTTGACCTTGAATTCACTTTTGAAAAAGCTCTAACTTTGAATGATGTTTATTATGTACCAAAAATTAAAAAGAACTTAGTGTCTAGAAGTTTATTGAACAAGTTTTGTTTAAACTTATATTTGAGTCAGATACGTTTACTTTGTCTAAAGAAGGAATTTTTGTTGGGAAAAGGGTATATGTATAAGAGAATATTCAAACTCAATATTATTAATAAGAATAACAATGTTGTTTTTGCTTATATGGTTGAATCTTCATATTTATGGCATTACAGATTAGGTCATTTAAAGTACAAAAAATTACATGATATGAGTAAGCTTATATTAATTCTTAATTTAATTAAGACATTAATAATGTAATACATGAATGTTGACTAAGATTATTAGAAATTCATTTCCTAAAGTTAAAAGAAATACAAAGTTACTTAAGTTAATTCACAGTGATATTTGTGATATGCATAGCACTTCTACATTATCTAAAAATAAATATTTTATCACATTTATAGAATATTGTACTAGACACTATTATGTTTGTTTGTTATATTCCAAAAATAAAGTACTTGATCAGTTTAGAATATATATATATATATATATATATATATGAAGTTGAATTTCAGTGTGAATCTTTTATTAAGTGCTTGAGTTCAAAAATAGGTGAAGAATATTATAATCCAAGTTATTTTGAATCCATCAGAATAATCTATCAAGTTATTGCTCTTTATACACCACAATAGAATGATGTAGTTAAAAGGAATAACAGAGTCTTAATAAAAATAGTAAATGCAATGTTATCATATTTTGGTCTTGGACAAGGTTTTTAGGGTGAAGCTTTATTAATAGCTTGTCATATACTAAATAGAATTCCTAACAAAAAAAAAAAAAACCCATATGAGAAATGGAAGAAAAGAAAACCATATTTAAAGGTTTGGAGATGTAAAGTTGTTGTTAAAATTCCAGAACCTAAAAGGAAAAAATTGGGTGAAAAAAGCATAGAATGCATATTTATAAGATATGCAAAAAATAATAAAGCATATAGGTTCATGGTTATTGAGTCGAATGATTTAATTTCAATTAATACTATTATTGAATCAAGAGATGTAATTTTTTATGAAAATAAATTTAAATATATTTTGAGACAACTACAACCACTACAAACAATTTATTCTACAAATGGGAAAAAAATTTCAAAACTATTGGAACAAACTAAAAATAGAGATGAATCTTGTCAAGAAATAAGGACAACTAAAAAGGTTAGAAAGACAAAAGATTTTGGATTAGATTTCTTTATGTTCTTTATGAAAAGGGATGGGTGAAAGCATAAACAATAAAATTCCTTATTATTTTAATGCAGAGTCTGATCCTGTTACATATAAAGAGGCAATGAGGTTTCAAGATTATGCTTTTCGGAGAAAAGTAATAAATGATGAAATGGACTCAATAATAGGAAATAAAACTTGGATTTTGGTTGGTCTTCCACCAAGTTCTATTCCAATAGGCTATAAATGGATTTTCAATAAGAAAATACAGATAAATGGAACTATAGATAAATTTAAAGCAAAGTTGATACCTAAAAGTTTTACATAAAAGTAAGGGATACATTACTTTGATACTTATGCTTTAGTAGCTAGATTTGCTACAATTAGACTTCTAGTTTCACTTGCTTCTATTTATAATTTGATTATACATCAAATGGATGTAAAGATGGCATCTTTAAATTGCGAATTAGAAGAGGAAGTATGTATGAAACAACTAGAAGGATTTATTATTCAAAGTTAAGAGCATATACATCAAATGGATGTAAAGATGGCATCTTTAAATTGCGAATTAGAAGAGGAAGTATGTATGAAACAACCAGAAGGATTTATTATTCAAAGTTAAGAGCATAAGGTTTGTAAGCTTATAAAGTCCTTGTGTAGACTTAAACAAGGATCAAAACAGTGGCACAAAAAATTTGATAACATTGTTCTTACTAGTGGTTTTAGAATTAATGGGTCTGATAAGTGTATATATAGCAAATTTGAAAATGACAAAAGAACCATAATTTGCTTATATATGGATGACATGCTAATTTTTGGAATTGATTCAAAACAAGTTAAAGAAACAAAGTAATTTTTATCAAATAAATTTTTAATGAAAGATATGGGTGTACCGAATGTTATTTTTGGAATTAGAATAATCTCAAATGATAGTGGTATAACCTTGTCACAATCATATTATATTGAAAAAGTACTAAAAAAGTTTGATCTTTTTTATTGTATTCCAGTATTTACGCTCATAGATTCTCAACTAAAATTAGTATCTAATATTGATAGAATAATAGATCAGTTGCAATATACAAGAGAAATTGGTTGCCAAATGTATGTGATGACTTATACAAGGTCAAAAAATAGCATTTGTGTTTGGAAAGTTAAATAGGTACACAAGTAATCCAAGTAACTTGCATTGGCAAGCAATTACAATAATACTTAGGTATTTAAAGAAAATAATCAATTATGGATTATGTTATAGTGAATATCCTTTAGTTTTAGAAAGATATTCTGATACTAGTTGGATTACTAATATGAAAGATCATGCTTTTACAAGCGGGTAGATCTTTGTACTTAGTGGATGTGCTATTTTTTAAGGTTTCAAGAAGCAAACATGCATAACAGATTTCATCATAACAGTTGAGTTTATTGCATTAGTCATAATAGTTAAAGAAGCTGAATGGCTAAGGAATTTATTACATGAAGTACTTTTATGGCCTAAACTAATTCTCTAATTTCTATCCGATATAAAACAACTCTAGTAAGGGCATATAGCCAAGTATACAATGGAAAGTCTAGACATATTAGATTAAGACATAGTTTTGTTCGATAATTAATTTTAGATGGAATGATCACTTTAAATTGCGTAAGGTCAAGTGAAAACTTGACAGATCCTCTAACCAAAAGTCTTGCTAGAAAGTTGGTAAAAAACACCTTAATAGGGATGGGGCTCAAGCTCATGAAATAAAGTCGCCCATGATGGAAACTCAACTCAATGTTTGGTATAACATTAAGTTTTGAGTTCAATGAGACAAAGTACATCATCTGTATATGACCACTAGCACTATAATAGTGTTTAATGCCATCCTAGATAATGTGCTAGGTACTTGTAATGTCAAAAAAATTATGAGTAATATATTTTTAATAGACTCATAACATAAATATGTCAGAATGTTATAGTTATAGGAACACTTTTAATGAGAGTTACCTGTGTAAGTGTGAAGTGTGGCTGTTTCTAAAAGCTTAAAAGTTTGGCTCTAATAGTACTTATGAAAAGAAAATGCAGATACATGGCCATAAATATGTCATCGGATACCAAGTATTCATTGGGTGTTGAAATTATTGTGTGAGACAAGTTTAGTTAACCAAATGAAATAGTTGGTTCAAAGTGTAGTCTATCATGCGATTTCAATTAATTTTAACTTGTTTTCGCTAAGTGAATGTTCAAATCAAAAGATGCCTTCATTTATGAAATTGATTTCTAAGTCATCATAAATATGAATTATTTTAAAAATGATGGAGGATTGTTAGAGATTTTCAAAATAAAGTATGAGAAATAAGAAAAAAAATGATAAGATAATCATTTAAATTAAGAGAAGTGAAAGTTCACTATAGTTGGACTTAAGTGGCTAATAGACTATGCGTTTGGTTTTTCAAGCTTAGTGGTCTTGCATTAATTAAATAATTAGTATATATTAATATTTAATTAATGGCACTTGGTACTTGGCATGTGCAGTGAGTAAATAAAATATTATTTTATTTAAAGTTTATAAATTTTATTTTATTTAAAGCTTATAAGTGTTTGATTGATTAGAATCTATTCAAAACAAACAGAAAAATAAGAACAGACAATTAAGTCTATATAAAATAGACAAATAAGTCTGTTCAAAATGAATAATTTTAACTATTTAAAAGCAGATAACTTTTGTTTTTTCAAACTAGACAGTTATGTCTATAGGAGAAAATACACTTTTTTTGTTTATAAAAAGCTTATATGGTTTTTTGAAAAAGATATAAAAAAAAAAACAAAATTTGAAACTTTTCTTCTTTTTTCAAACTTCAAATTTTTTTTATAAAAGTATTGCTACAACAAACCTTTATAGAAGTTCAATGATATTGTGATATATTAGTGAATGCTCAATAAATTAATTTCATTAGTACAAATGTAGCAGTCACTAGATTGTATTGTATCATCAAAGTTTATTGCTTGTAACCCTTTTACACACCTACTAAGAAATAATACAATGAGAGTAAATAAAATCTTAAGAAAAGTAACATCGTTATATGTTTTAGAGCTTTTTTTCAAAATTTTAGATTTACTAAAAGTAATAATTCAAGATTTTCAGTGTATATACTAAAATTTATCTTGTTATTTCTAAAACTTTTCTAAATTTTTTTTTAAAAAATTTTGATTTTTCATGGTTGTTTGAAAGCAAATAGCAATAATATTATTAAAATTTTATTTAAATCCTCCACCATTCTAGATAATTAAAGAGAAACATTTCATTTAAAAATTTCTAAAAATTCAATCTTTGATTTTTAAAATTTCATTATTTGATTAGTATTCATTTATTTTTAAGAATTCATTTTTGTTATTTTTATTTTTAATTTTCATAAATTTTTTTATGTTTAAAATTTTCATCTTTTTGAAAATATTTAGGATAAAAATTCTCGAGTAAAAATTTTTAAAATAATCACCCATTCATGATTTTTAAAATTTTATCATTGATTTTATAAAGGATTTTAATTTCAAAATTTATTCTATTATTTTTAAAAATTTCATATATGGTTATTTTATTCTTAACATTTTTGTTACTGAAACTTTTACTTAAAAATTTTACCATTCTGAAAATTTTAAGAAAAAGAACTTCACTTAAAAATTTCTAAAATTTTAATCATTCTTAATTTTTAGATTTTCATTATTGAAATAATTTACATTTACGTGCAAGCTAAAAAACCCCAAATTGAAACCCTAACAAAAAAGAAGTGAAAGCCAAAAGAAGAATTAAGAGAATCATGGACAGAGAATGAGACTCCAAACTCAGTTCTGGAGGTTTTGCCTCTGCCCAAACGAAAGCCATGGACCGTCGTGGGCGTCTCCATCAACTTGAAGGTAATTATTGTTTTTATTTGAGATGTGGAGAGGGATTTATCTACATTCTGTTGTTACTTTGTTTTGTTATTGTCTGGAAAATCTTCATTTGAAATGATCCTAATAGCAATTGTGTGCATTTGTATAAGATTTTGATACTGGTAATTGAATGACGCCTATTTCAGTAGGACTTGTCCTGATCTAACTAATTGAGGGGAAAAATCTCATGTACTATTATGCTTTTGCTATGCCGAACTGATAGAAATTTGTTTTTCGGTACCTTTAGCTTTTACGAATGGCACGGAACCTTGAAAAATACTGGATAAGGATAAAGTAAAAGTAGATTTATATTCAAGGAAATTGAAATGGAAAGGTTTTTACTAATTTTGGCAAGATGGTGTAGTTTTTATTAGTTTTGTTGCAAGTGTTTGGAAGAAAAGGTGATGAATGTAATCAAATGTACACATTATTTGTGTATTTTTGAAGTTGTATGAGTACTTAAATGTACCCCAAGGCTTGGTCCTTCCAATGATTATGTGTTTTCACTTTTCAGGCATTTTATTTTTTGAGTGGCCTCTATTGCCTGAACTGTTGACTTTGTAATGCGGGGTTGCTGGCAGCTACAAGATGAAGTCATCCTTTCAGAATCTGAGAGATTGCCAATGACTCAGAACAATGTAAAAATGGTACTGTATTCTTTCTTGGTCTCTTTGGGTTACTGTCTGGAGTATGTTTTTAACATTCTATTCTTTTTGCAGCTCCAAAGGCATTTTCAAGCTGAAACTCTTCCATGGATCCAGAGAATGAGACAAAAGGAGTAAAGCCTCCAAAGGTGCCTTTTAAGGGTTGGACAAATTTTGATTATTTTTTAATACCAAGTAGAAATGATTGGCATGAACCTAGGCATTTATCAGAAACAGAATTTTATTGAGTTGAAAATCCATTCTTCCTGTTTCTCTTTTCCTTGATACTTTGGCCCCAAAACTCAACAAAATAAATAAAGAGGAAAAGGAAAGAGACCTTAGCAGGTATATAGCTATCTACCAAATTCTCCCTTTTTTTTCCTTAAAAATTCGATTCTTTTTTTAGATTAAATGCTTTATATTTTGGAATTGACAGTGGTTTTCAGAAGAAATCAAGCTCAAATTCGTCAAAAGTGCAAGTAAGCAAATCTTCCTGTCAATGTGCTGCTAGTAACATTATCTGTCCTAGCTCTAACCAAATATTCTTTCATATAATAATGCATTATTGAATTGAATTAATAAATTCACAATTTCTAATTTTTTTCTCATGTTAAGGTTAGTATGTTTCTTATTTAAGCGTTTTATTGCTATTGCCTTTGTTTTCTGTTTATGCTCTTTGTTTGTTAAATTTGTTTTTGCATGTTTGGTTTGTTTGATTTTTTGTGATACTTTATTTATGTAGTTCTCAATTATTTTTCATTTTTTTTGTATTGATTGTTGGTATTTGTTTTTAATTTGTATTGAATTTGTTTTACTTGAAATGAAAGTAATCTAAAAAATTCAGGTGTAAGTCAAAATAAGGTGATGTGTTTGTTCAATTAAGAAAAAATTGGATGTTGACCGGTATCAAGTTATTCTTTGAGTCTTTTGTGTTTTTAGTTTTTTTTTTTTAATTTTCTGAATTTTTTAAAAAACTATTTCAGTGATGTCTTTTTTTTATTTATTAACTGAAAGCATTTGTCGATTGATTGATTGGTTGATGTGTTAACTTATATCTTCAAGGTATGGATAATGTTAGCCAAACAAGAGAGACTAAGATTAGAAGATTGGAAAGATTAAGGTCCAATAGATTGAGAAAACAAGATAATATCACTTTGAATGTAGTTTCTCAGTTTGGTATTGCTTAAACAAGGGATGATAAAGTTTTTTGTCAGATCAGGGGTAGGGGAACTGAAAGATTGAATGCCGTAAGGTTGAATAGGAAAAGATTGCAAAATTCAAATGATAGTTTAACAATGCCTGTTAGTAATATTTCAGAAGATGGATTGATCAGATGCGATGTAAACTGTGGATATCAACCTTCTATATCAAATTGTTTTACTGTTGGTATAAATGGAGAGTCAAACAATCTGTACAATCAAAGTGGTTTGTATTCAAGTATGGATCAGCTTAACTTATTACTTTTCTGCAGATGTTATTGGAGTGTTAATATCACTCACAACTGTCATGAAAGTTTGGTTAAACAACAAAAGTGATGAGGTTGACAAGCAAGATATCTACATACAAGATCTAAGGTTCGTTCTTTTAAAAGCTTAAATTTTATGAAAACAAAAAAAGCAATCCCCAACTTAAGATTTTTAGCTATGTCATCAATGTCATTAAAAATAATTAGACGATAATTGAAGGAAGAAATGAATATATCTATCTATTAAAAATTAATTTAAAATCTTGAAAACCTCATTTCTTCCATAGAACATCATGCGCATCATCAGAGAAAGGAAGAAAAAGTGACGCCGTCAATGGTGTCATCAATGTTGATGGGGTGGCAACGAAGTATGATGCAAAGATGGAATAAGAAGAAGAGAAAGACGTTTGCAGGATCTGTCGAAACCAGGGAGATGTAGAGAATCCGCTTCAATACCCCTGCGCATGTAGCGAAGCATCAAATTTGTCCATCATGATTGCCTTCTTCAGTGGCTCAATCACAGTAATGCTCACCAATGTGAGGTTTTTTTTTTTTTCCGAATTACTTCTGGTATAAACTGATAGGTTTTTTTGTAAAATAGGTTAATTTCAGTTAGGGTTCTACTTTTAATTTTTTAATTAAAGTTGTTGATTTGGTGTTTGGATTAACTATGATTATTGAATGATTAACAATGGTGATTAAGAAATGAAAATAATTTTGGGCTTTTGTGTTTTTTTTTTCTTTTGCTGATTATTTTTATTACAAAGAATGTCATTAAAATTGCAAATCTTGAGAGCTTTCCATTGCTAGAGTCTTGAAAACTTGAAAAGAACAACTTTTTTTGAGTTTTTTGTGCATGTCTCCAACTCGATGCTATTTGTAGTCATATGGGGTGAAACACATGATTTTTTTATGATTTTCATGGCTTTCGAATGATTAGAGACGTCATTAGCTACAACTAACTTCTTTGGGTTCAGCTTCAGAAAGTGGTCTTTTAATTGTATGTCTGTTTCTTCATATGTTTTCTTTTATTTGTCTTTTCAGAATGTATTGTTATGAAAAAGCTGAAAATGACAATATTCATTGAATGATGCAGAAAAAAATCTAATTGAATTATTCTAATTCTTTTTGTAGTAGGCTATACTCTACTTCTTTTGGATAATAAAATCTAAGCTTATAAAAAAACCTGTAGAAACAAAAGTGAGGATTTGCTAATTGGATGAACTAGATAAAGCATAGCATTAAGGAGAAAGATCATTGGGTAAAAATTAGTCATAAGGGAGATTTATTTTTCTTTCACCTGCGAATTACAAGTCAAATAAAAACAATTTTAAAAAGCTCCTTTTTTTTTTTTTTAGATCCCTGATGAAGCTGTTTCAAGGTGCATTAGATGTGGAACTGATTTTGGGGTTTTGTGACAAGGTACATCTTTCCCTCTGTTTATTAAAAAAATTCTCTACTTGCCTTTCTTTCTCTTTTAAGTTTAATGTTCCTTTTTTATTTCTTTTCAGCACCACTGCAGGAACCATTGGGATATTTTTGTGACAAGTGTATCCAAAGTAGAACCGCTTTAACTGCTGATAAGAATGCTTAACCAATTAGGGAGGGTTTCAGGCTGATTAGAAAAAAAAGGCTCTGTTCAGGTGTCCACTATTTTCTTCTGTAATATTTTTCATGAGTTCAAATGCATAATTGCATATAATCCTTAATGTTTAACAACTGTTTTATATTGTTCTATATTTGTGATATTTTTTCATGCTCCCAAGTCTAATAAACTTATTGAAAACTTATTAGTTTTATCTTTTTATTATGAACTCTAATGTGGTCTAGAGTTAGACTTTTTAGCGGATTTACTTGACAGTTCCACGCGATAACTCAAACATGATAATGATTCAGTGCAGATATTATAAGACTTTTGCGGCGTATGCTGGCTGCAATTTAGGTCTGGCAGCACCAGCTGCAGCTCTTTGTGCTTTTATTGCTCCGGTAGTGGCAGGTTCTGGTATTCCTGAAGTGAGCCTATCTCAATGGGGTGGATGTTCATCCAATACTGGCTCCAAGTACTCTTTGTAAAGGTAAATGGAATTGGCAATATAAACCAATATTTAATAAGGTTCTTTTGCCTGTTATCATTACCCTTTGCACTTTTGATACTGGTTTGTCCTTTTTGCACATATCATTATGGACAGTACATATATGACTATATTGTGTAGGTGGGGTGGCGGCGAAGTATGATGCGAAGATAGAAGAAAAAGAAGAGGAAGACATTTGCAGGATCTGCCGAAACCAGGGAGATGCAAAGAATCCGCTTCGATAATCATGCGCGTGTAACGGCAGCATCAAATTTGTCCACCAGGATTGCCTTCTTCAGTGCCTCAATTTCAGCATATTGATGGACAAATTTCTTAACACGTTTTTTGTTGAGAACTAATATATTATCATTTCGAAGGTAATTCCAACTCTGATTCGATTTCGATCTCTTTGGTTGGGGAAATTTTTTTTTAGTTATTAAGTTATTTTTTTTTTCTTTTCTATTGCTGGTATTTTTTCTAGTATTGCAGCAAGAAAATTTGGGTTCTGAAACTGTTTCCAACTTGGTTGATAGATTTTTTATTTTTTTATTTGTTTCTTTGTTTTTTTTTTTATTGCAAATATTGTCAAATCAGTAAAGGATGTAAAATAAAACATGACTTTAAACAAACTTTTAATGTTTAATACTCAATCTCACCAAAAAAAAAAAAAAAAGACAAGAGAAAGTTCCTTCCTATTGGAATTATATTTTCTCTTGATATAATTACACTTTAGTTTGTACTAACAAAAGAAAAAAGAACTTTTTAAAACCTGTTTGTAATAATCTTCTGAATTAAATTTAATTTAATGAAAAATTATATATATATATATATATATATGTAAAAGCATTTGATGAAGCGAGGGTAGAAATCTAGTTATTATATAGTGTTTAAGAGCTAATTCAAAAAATTAAAAATACAAGAGAAGAAATCTGGATTTTCTCCTTTTACTAATTTTTTATAAAAATATTTTTCATAAATAAAGTTAAATAAAAGAAAGAAAGTTGAGAATTTTGAAATTTCAACATTTATCATATTTTTTTTATCTTAAAGATGCAATCTTTGTTAAAATTTCAAATTGTTAAAAATAAAATTTTACCTTTTATCTTAAAAACAAGATCTTTGTTAAAATTTTAAATTTTCAAAAATAAATTTTTAATATCTACTATGTTTTTATATTTTAAAAATATGATTTTTGTTAAAACTTCAAATTTTCAAAAATAAAGTCATAATATTCATTACGTTTTTTTTTTTATTTTAAAAACACAGTATTTGTTAAAATTTCAAAATTTTAAAAATATAGTTTATCTTTTAAATCTTAATACAATTAATATTTCAAATAATTTTAATTTCAAATAATTTAATATTACTGTATTTTTAATTTCAAATAATTTAATATTATTTTAAAAAATACATATGTTAACAATAATTATATTTTTATTAAATAAATTTAAATCAATTATATAAACTAAATACAAATTTGATTTTAATGAATAGAAACTCAATATAAATAAAAACTAAATTAATTTTATATTTTTGGAAAAATAGAATTTAAACATGATCATTATCATGTGTCAAAGGAAGAGCCTTAGAATGTTTTGTATGTGTTAGTTTGGATATCGATTTATCATGCAATTTTTTTATATTAAAGAGTAAAATAGATCGTAAAAATTATTTATGAAGAGCTCAAGTGAGATAAATTTTGTATTCTATTAGAAATTTTAAAAAACCTCATAAAGATGAATGTTTATAATTCAAAGTTATTTTTTTTCTTTTTAATACTGTTGAAAATTTTAAAAAATCTAAAAAAATCACATTACGAAACTAAATATAAAAATCACATTATAAAAAAAATAAGATTCTTAAAAAAAATCTTATTTTCTCCCAAACCAAGCACTCCTTCAATGTGAAATATTCAAACTTACAATAGTTTGTAAGAATGGATCTAGTGTTTAAGGTGGGATGTTTTATGGACATTCTAAAAATTGAAAATTAATAAAATTTGAAGAAAAATTTTTTCTAGACATTTTAAAAATTTTAACATTACACCTCCAAAATTAAAAATAAGAAAATCTAAAAGAAAATTTTTTACATTCAAAATTGTCCCACAAATACCATTTTTACTAACAAAATTATTAGGCATTTGGATAAATATATATATTATAAACAAACTCATTAAGAAAAAAATCTTAAATCCGTCTTACTAATTTATTATCTCCAACCACCAAAAAGTTCAACCAGATGGAATCTTAATAATTAGAAATTACCCCATTATGTTACAAGTGATGAATATGTGAATTAGATTACCACTGATATGATGTATAATGAATGGGCTTCGTGGGTTCACTAAGTCAGGTTCAAAGTATTTGAGCCATAGGCTTAAGGGGTCTTGACACCCAGGTCTATTTACGGTGTATTTGGTCCTTGTATATAATTTTTTATTAGATAAGAAATAGAAGATGGAATGGTGAGATTTAAATTTTTATCTTACATGGTTTTTTTAAATTTTCTTAATCATTAAGTTTGACCTTTATAACTTGTAATAATTGCAACTTATAAGTAAAGATTTAAATGAGGTTTAACAATAATTCTTTCTCTTTGGGAATTAAAATGATCATAATAACTCCTTTTGTTATTGATTTGCCATGGGTACTATGATCAAGGTTTTTAACTGCTTGCTCTATGGTTATTGCATATGTAAGCATCATATATAAGAACCTTACTTAGGTGATTGGTTTAATCTCCTAATAGTCAATCATATTATCTTATTTAGTTTTTCTTCTTGGAAAAGATCTTATTCGATTATGGAAAATTTCAACTTGTTGTAATAGGCTTCTGACAATTTAGTACAAGCCATATCATTCTACCTAGAACTATTGCACCTCTCTTTGTTATCTAGGAACTAAATTTTGATTTTGTATTGCTTATGTAGAGCTTGAAATATCAAGATGAAATTTAAATATCAATACTTGAAATTCATTCTCTTATTCTCAAACTATGATTTTTTTTTTTACCAAAATATATCTACTTCATGATTGTTTGGCTTATATTTTTTCTATTCAAGAAGTTGGTTGCCCGTATAGCTTACATGCAGCAAATTAAACTAAAGGTACTTTTTTAAAATGAAAGAATTTTAATTTTATCAGCAATTATTCAATTACATTAGATTAATAATTAATTATTCTAAAAAAATAAAGAAACCAAACAAATTAGTGCTACTTTTAAATGAATTTGAAGCTTGCACTATGGATAAACCCAAGGCAAGGTTGATCTTGATGAAGTTTTTTTGTCGATTTTTTTTATGAGTTTGTTAATTGATTTATTATTGGAATAGCCGCACAAAATGAGTGGGCATATCCCACGTTAAGAAAACAATTCCCTTCGAGTAGTTATTGGTTTAAACCAACATAAAACTACCTTGGGTAGTTTATGAAATTGCTGCCAATCTTATTTTCTTGAATATGAATGGCATTCAGCATTTAACAAAAAAAAAACAGAAAAAAAAATTCTCACGAAAAGAAAGGGAGAAAGGAAGAAGAGGAAAAAAAAAAAGATTGATAGCTAACAATTCTCAATGAAAATAATTATAACATTCAGTGTTAAGGACTTATGTGAAAATAAACAATTTTTATATTGTGATCTTATTTAACGACCAATAATTCAAGTCATATTTTTGCTTCCACTTATGCTAAACAAGTATATATATATATATATATATATATGATTATATTCATATATATCTTGCATACACTTTACTTACATTGGTATTAGAGCCAAGTTTGGCTTGTATTTTAGTTCGTTTGTATGTTCTTCATAATTGAAACATGATATGTTATTGCATGATTATGAATATTCATAGGAGTTGACATAATTTTTATGTTTTTATTATAATTAATGTTGTGATAATTCTTAGAATAAAAAAAAAGAAAAATGCCATTGATATTTTACCATTTTGGATCATTTTTTTAGTTTCTAGATAGGATGTTCGAATGCCCTAAGCAAAATATATATAATTAAAAAAATAAAAAATAAATATTTTTATCCTTGATTGACATTTGGATATTGGATCATACAAGAATGATTAAAATGAGTCTTAATTATTATTTTTTACTTGCGTTGACTCAAGAATTCATAATTTTTATCATATGTTGTTACAGAAAATCATGACTACTTTTATAGGGACTCTATCATTATGAGAACATTGTCGCAATTGTTGAGAGTCATAAAATTGATAGTCAAATTGATGCAATACCGAATAGATCCAAATGATGATACTGAAAGGCATATCATCAAGTTAATGGCATGATCCAAAAATTGATTTGGCGTGGTTGTATGCATATTAGGAATGACCAAGTCAAATATGAAATGTTGATTGGTAAACTTTTGACACTTAGACAAGAAAATTCTCTTCAAGATATTTGGATGTTTTTGGAGAGTGATCTTAAATATGAAACATTGATTAAGAATTTTATAAAGGAATACACGAGAATGGGAGCAAAGAGAAGTGCAACCTTTTTAGTTTGCCCAAGTTTTTGTAATGGGAAACACAAAATTCTTAAACCTCCATAGATGAGCAATGTGAAAGCAAAACAATTAAAAGAATTTATAAAATCTATCCTTGTTCTTAGATAAGTCATTCAAAATGATTAGGAACATGTTTTATTAATATTTAGTATGTACATATTTTTATTATGAACATGTTTATGAATTCAAATAATGTTTTTGTAAGACTTGCTTGTTTGAAATCAATATATATATATATATGTTAATTATTACATGTTGGTAACCTTATGGTTAATGGAAGTTCTAAGATAATTGATTTGTTATATCTTAAAATGACTGATTTTGCATAATAAAATAAATTAGTGATAATCAAACACATTTAAAAAATAGAATTTGATTACGAATGTAGTGACCTTTTAATTTCATTTTTTTGTAAATGATTGTTACTATTTTATTTGTTACATTATGGCAAAAAAAAAAAAATAGAAGTGTGCAATGTTAGGCATTAATTAGTGTATATGTTTCTCGAATATAGAATTATGCTTTGAATGGTTTCTACTTCTAAGAACATTGTTGCTGAGTCAAACAAAGTTGAAATGTTGAATAAGGACAATTATGAGATCTGGAGTATGAAAATTCAGTATGAACTTGAAAAATAAGAGATTCTTGATGTTTTGAATAATATCTTCAATGAGCTTGAAAAAGAGAACACGTCCCAATATAAAAGGGACATGAGGCTCATGAGGCCTAAAAAAAAAAACTTCACTGCATGCATTATGTTGCTTAACAATATGGAGAATGATATTATGCATGAGTTTCGATTTCATGGAATAGCCAAAGAAATGTGGAGTGCCCTGAAAGCAAAGTTTGGTGCAACTTCAGTTACTAAACTGAGACAACTTACTATTAAGTTTGAGATACATAAAATGTAGTTTAATCATAATATAAGGTAGCATGTGAGAGAGATATCAAACATGATAAGCAAGCTAAAAGAGGTTGGTCATACTTTGATAGATGAACAATAGGTTCAAGCTATTATCCATTTTTTACCACATAATTAGAAGCATATGAAAATGCATCTTACCTACAATGAGAGTACAAAGACTTTCGATGATGTTTGCTATTATCTTCAACTTAAGGAAAATTGGATGGAAGTATCTAAGTCTAATGCTGATACTTATATGGCATCATTCGGTTCAAAAAAAGCTTTATGCTTTAAGCGCATACCACATGATGGGAGCAAAGAAAAAGCTTCTACAAGGCTAAAGCATGGCCAAACCAGTAAAATCTAAGGTTCAAAGGCTCATATTAAGAAAAACAAACAAAGAGTCAAGTGCTTTAACTGTAGCAAAAAATGTCACTTTACTTGTGAATGTAATAAGCAAAAAAAAGTACAAACCCTTAAAGTATTTTTATGTAATGCTGAAAGTATTGTATTATTTTCTAGTATTGCTATGATGACTGAATCATATCCTTTGTGGATTGTAAACTTAGGAGCCACAAACCATGTAGCATGAGATAATAGTGCATTCGTGGATTTTCTTCAAATTCCATGTAGAATAAAATGGATTTTTGTAGTAAACAATTCACATATTGAAGTAATGGGAATTGACACTTACAAGCTATGCATCCATGGTGGAAAAATTCTTATCCTACATGATATATTTTTTGCTCTTGATATTCGACGAAATTTGGTTTTGGTTACTGTTCTTCTTAGTTTAGGATTTGTTTTGGATTTCAATAGTATTGGTTTAAGTTTGTATTTGAATACAACTTATTATGGATTTGAATATTTGTCAAATGGTTTTATTATGTTAGATATTATTCCGTTCGATAATCTAAGCTTTCCTTTTATGATTGATTCTGATATAAATAGTGACGTGAATGTTTGACATGCTAGACTTAGCCATAGGTCAACAAATAATGGATAGATTAGCAAAAAAAAAAAATTATTAGACCCTATTGAAAAAGTTAATTTACCATTATGTGAAAATTGTTTAACAAGGAAAATGATAAGAAAACCATTTGGTAAAGGAATTAAAGCTGAAATTCCGTTGCAGTTGATACATTATGATATTTGCGACCTAATGAATGTTAAGTCATGAAAAAAAGGTCAATCTTTCATTACATTCGTTGATGATTTTACACGTGTCGGGTTCGTCTATTTGATTTCTGACAAGTCTAAAGCATTAGACTGCTTTAAAAAGTATATGACTTTAGTAAAGAATTAATTAGATAGAAATATTAAGGCATTAAGAATAGACTAAGAAAGTGAGTATTTGTTCAATTAATTCAAATAATTATGTGATGAAAGGCTATTAATAGATAGTTGACCATTCTAAGGACTTCACAACAAAATGGTATTACAGAGAGAAGAAATATGACTCTTTTAGAAATGGTGTGGTCTATGATGGCTCAAGCAAATTTGTTAATCACATTTTTAGGGTGATGCATTATTAACTACTACCTATATATTTAATAGAGTACATTCTAAGTCGATTACATCCATCTTTTATGAATTATAGACTGGGAGAAAATTTGATTTCGGTAATTTGAAACATTGAGGGTTGTATTGTCTATGTACATGAGATCGCTCATCTATATGGCAAGCCAAGTCGTCAAAGTAAAAATAGTATATTTGTAAGATACTTTGAGCATTCAAAGGGATATGTGTTCATAGATGAACAGTTAAATGGAAGTGTAACTGAATTTGAATATTAAGATGTCATTTTTTTAGAAAGTGAATTTTTAAAGAGAAATGAGATAAATCATGAAATATCTCTTTATGAGATTGAATAAGCAAATGATTTGTTAGTTCCAAATCAACTAATGCATGTTTCTAATCAAGAATTAACAATATCTTATCTAAGTGGAAGCATGACTAAAGATGATGATTTGGTAAATTAGTTTATTAAGAATCACAATTCAAGCGAAGTAATCGTAGAAATATTCATCGACATCATTTAAACATAAAAGAGAAAACTATGTTTTGGAATTGGTTGATCTTCCTAAAAGACGCAAAACAGTTGGAAACAAATGGGTTCTCAAGATTAAGCATAAGTCAAATAAAACAACTGCAAGATATAAAGCCTATTTGGTAATGAAAGGGTATACTTAACAAGAGGGAATTGATTATAAAGAAACTTTCTCTCTTGTTGGGAGATTTACCTCGATATGCTTAATACTAGTTATTGTAGTCAATGTGGATTTGAAGTTACATCAAATGGATGTGAAAATTATCTTTCTAAATAGAGGACTGAAAGAGAAAATTTATATGGAACAACCTATAGGTTTCATTGATAAAGGTCAATAGCACAAAGTGTGCTGGCTATTAAAATTGATTTACAATCTTAAACAATTTTCTAGGTAATGGTATATTAGATTTCATTAAGCAATAATTTTATATGATTTTATCATGATTGATGATGACCACTGTGTGTATGTCAAAAAAAATATAAAGATAAATTTATGATTTTTGTCAATTATATGGATGACATACTGTTGGCTGGCAATGACAAGGAGTATATCATAAAAGTGAAAATCTAGTTGTCCTCAAATTTTGAAATGAAGGATATAGGCGAAGTAGCTTACATATTTGGTGTAAAAATCATGAGAAATCATTCCCAAAAATTGTTATCTTTTTCATAAAAGCAATACGTAAAGAAAATTTTAGAATGATTCAATATGTAATACTGTAAGATAATAGATACTTTTATGACAAAAGGTGAAAGCCTTAGTTAGAGAATATGTCCTAAGACTCTACATGAGAAGGAACAAATGGCAAAAGTTCCTTACTCTAGTGTTTTTGAAAGCTTTATGTATGCTATGATGTGTACAATGTCGAACATCTATTATACCATGGACATGATAAGCAGATATCAATCCAATCCAAGTCAACCCCATTGGAAAGTCGTTAAAAGGATATTGAGATATTTGAAAAGCATTATGGATTATTCATTGTGTTATCAGAGAAGAGATTTGCATTTGGTCGGCTATATAGACGCTAATTGGGAAGGAGATTTAGATGAAAGAAAATATATCTTTGGCTACATTTTCTTACTGAATAGTAAGGCTATTTCATGGAGCAGTAAAAAACAAACTTGTATAGCACTATCCACGATGGAAGCTGAATTTGTAGCATTTTTAAGGACAGTGTAAGAGGTTGTTTGGCTTAAGAGATTTTTGAATCATTTAATATTTGAAAAGGATGAGTCTAACTCAATGTTGGTGAATTGTGATAGTCAAACTACAATCATATTCACAAAATATCTCAAATATTATTCTAGGACCAAATATATAGATACAAAGTATAACTACGTGAGGACATGATTGCACAAAAAAAATCAATATGTGGTACATTTCTACGTATAAGATGATTGCAAATCCATTTACTAAGCCATACTTAGAGATGTGTTTAATAGTCATATGAGATCTTTATGATTACGTAGATGTTAATGTACATGTACTAATTAAAACAATTCTATATGAACAATATATGATATTTTTTCATCTAAGTTGACTTATATTGAATACAATTAATGCCATTAAAGTTTAGTAATTTGTTTTGAGATGCATGTACACATGTATATGTATATGTACATATACCATGTGATTCAAAAAATATGTCAAACAGATAATTGGCCTTCTCACACAGGCAATCACCTCAATGGTTTGGCACCATAGAGATGAGATTAGTTTTAAGCTATGGATCAAGAGCCCAAGCTTAAAACGAAATTGCCTTGATAAATGATCATGATGAGGTCACTCGAATTAAGATTTGTGACAAAAAATGAATAAACCCACAATTCATTTTGTCTGTTTTAACATGCCAAGTGGAAGTCTTGTTGATTATAGGAAATCAAGTAGATTTGTAGACTCAAGTTAAATATCGAGAGTGTCTGAACTATCACCTGTATGTTATTGATATATAAATGATGAAAGACATAGATTTTCCAAGAAAATTAGAGTAATACTGTAGCATGTGTTTTATACCACATAATAGTATTATTTGACCAACAAGGGTAATAGAAGAATATTTTTTTTTTTTTGTGAAACCTTTAATATTAGAAGATCCATATTTAGTATCCTCAAGGACTTTCGACTATTTTTTAAGTTTTAGTTCAATATTAGCTATCTTGGATTGTTGCCAATGGTCATGGATGATTTGATCCAATGGAACATATTTGGATAGCAGTTGAATTGAAATAGGGAGATTCTAGAAGAATGGAAGATTAATTTGGTTTCACATTTGGTTGTATTCATAAGTTGATCAATTATGTTTGAAATGTCGAACATAATTATGAATACATAAATATATCATGTAATATGATATCGTGAGAAACTTGAAATGTAATTGAATGGATCTAAGGTGTTGCATACTTACTTTACTTGTACTTAAAAGTTTTTATACATACTTAACAGTTGTATAAGTGACTAGATGTGATTATGAGCTATTATACGCACCTATAATTATATAGCAATTGAGCTTTTAAGAGTAAGTTAGTCGCACAGCTTATTTTCTTGTATGAACTTGATGCAAAAAGTAGAGAAAACATTTTTGACATCATGAGGGTTTAACACATATTTTGTACGAGTGGGAGATGTTGTAATAGTTGCACAAAATGAGTGAGCATATCCCAAGTTAAGAAAATAACTGCATTTAGGCAATTATTGGTTTAACTTTTAAACCAACATAAAATTGCCTTGAGTAGTTTATGAAATTGCTGCCTATCCCATTTTCTTAAATATGAATGGCATTCCACCATATTTAACCAAAAAAAAAAAAAAACGGACAAAAAATTTCTCACGAGAAGGAAGGGAGAAAAAGAAAGAGAGATCGATAGTCAACAATTCTCAATGACAAATTCTTGCATTCGGTGTGAAACATTTACGCTATGAAAATGAACAATTTTCATATTGTAATATTGTTAAACGATCGATAATTTAAATTAGGTTTTCACTTCCTCTTTTGCTAAACAAATAAGTATATATATACATGTGTATATGTGTATATATATATATATGATTATTTTCGTATATATCTTGCATGTATTTTATATTGCTATAGTTGCTATTTTTTTTTCTAATTACTGAAAAATTATGTTTCATCTATAAGAAAACAGTATAGGGCAACTTGATTGTTGTAATATTACAGCTTTTTGACATAAGGTAGAATGCAAATCTTGACTGTTTTTGAACATTAAAATTAATTTAACATGCATTATCTATCTGAATAAAATATAAAATTTAACAATTGGATCAATGAAATATAAATCAAATAAAAAATATAAAAAGTATAAAACAAAATTAATTTTTTTAAACCATAAACCCTAAATTTTAAAATTAAATTAATTTTAATATAATATATGTAACTAACCGAATTCTTAGGGAAAATAACATACTTTGAAAATGAAAATTATCTAAGCTTATAATTTAATATTCAAGGAAGAATATTGATTGGTTGTGAAGGAGCTATCCTCACCAACAGGGCTGCCTTTGGTTTTTAACGTGAGTGTGGTTGCAATGGAAAAAAATTTGTATTTAGTTTTAATCGGCCAGGACGATCTATACTAATTTCTCACTTATCATTGTTGGTCTGATGGATTACCAGAAATTCATTTATTTTTTCTTCTCTCTTTACTCTTTAATTCGTTTTATAAATATAAAAACACCTACAATTCAATTCTTTTCTTTTTATTTTTTTCTTTTGATTTTTTTATTTAAAAAATTTTAAAATAAATTTTTTAATTTAATATAATCAAAAGTATTATTTGATATATTTTTATTTTTTATTAATTATTAACAAAATTATTATTTGTTAAAAATATTTTTATAATTTTTTTTAATTTTATAAATATTAAATAATGTAAAATTTTTATTATATAATTTTTAACTTTATATACTTAATTATCATTTTTTTCTCATTATAATTTATTTCGAATATATATTTCCTCACTAATTTTAATCACATTATTATAATAATTAATTTTATTTTTATTATTATTTCCAATCAAATTAAAAACAATCCTATTATCATCCACACTGACTCAAGCTAGTGCTTTAATCTTTGCTAGTTTGGTGAAAACAATTATTCCTGGAGATAAAATAATTAAAAGAGAGATGCCACGTGCGTGGATCTCTTTCTGTTGTTAACCTTCTGAAGTGGTCCCCACTTTTGAGCCACACGTTTTTGCCCGTCAAATGCATGTCACGTGGGCCTACACTTCCACTATTTTATTTGTTACCCCATTTAGTTTTTCAAAGGCCCCTCCTTAGTCCCTCACTCCATCTTTGATACCGTCACCCGCAGGCTCTACTCACGTTACGTGCACACGCTTTTTCACCGGTAACGCCGGCTCTTCACCTATTTCCCGCTCCTAGTCAAGTCAAGTCCGAAGCGTCAAGGGCATTTCGTCCGCAGGAAATTCACCTTTTAAAAGTGCTTTTTCTCTGTGGGAGTGTGTTTGTCAATTTTAATTTTTGATAATTTTAAATATATAAAAAATTTATGATTGAGTCACATTCCTAAACCTTCTTTATGAGATAAAGAAATTATTTGGGTGGGTTGATCTATTGAGGGTTTATCTGTATACAAAAGAAATAATAAAAAAAAGTACTGACAAGGTTGAAATCATCCACGTGTCGGTAAAAGCAGTAGGTCGATAAAACCTGGAATCTTTTACCACAGTCGTGACGCCATCAAAGCTCAACTCTCACAGTTTAAATAGGCAAAAAAAATTTTTAAAAAAAAGGGCAAAGCTCTTTTCTTAACTACTGTTTACTCAAAATAGCAGAGAAACTAGGTTGACTCTTTGTCTCTCGTTGATTTCGATTTTATCTTTCTCAAAAAAGAATCCCCAAAATCTAGGGTTTTGTTTTTGTTCTTCTCGTTTAACCGGTAAGTGTCTTTTTCAATGTCCTTTTTTCTCTTTCCTTTTTTTATCGTTTCTTAAATTGTGATTGTTTTCGGTTGTTTCTTTCTCCTTTTTTTTTTTGGTAATTTTGAAAGTGGAATTGCAACTTGTTTTTTTTTGAAGTTTTGAGAATATGGGGTTTTGTTTTGGTTTGGAATTTTTTTTTTTTTGAGTTTATTTTTGGGGAGAATTAGGTACTTGGGGTTTGATATTTGAGCTTTCAGCTGTTGAATTTGATGATTTGAGCTGATCTTTAGGGTGAGAATTTTTGGGCTTTGTGGGACAAGACGAGAAATGATTTTTTCTTTTAAAAAATTTAAATTGATCGATTCCATGCAGAACAAGAAATAAGAGTTTTGAATTATTGTAGGAAATTTAGGGAAAAAAATTAGTGAGGAAACGCAAAGCTTGGAGGAAACTTTGAAGAGACCAAGTAAAGAACTTTGTTGAGACAGCAAAAGAATTTTGCAATCTTTTTAATATTTTGGAAAGCTGCAAAAGTGAAAAGACTTGGTAATGATAAAATGTGAGAGAAGAACAGTGGTTGGGAAATTTTGATTTTATTAGTAATAAAGCTCAAAATCCTTGATTTATTTTTGGATCATTTGTACTGGTTTGCTTACTCCATCAAATTTTGAATATAGAGCAAGTAGCAAAAGCAGGCGGTACCATAACAAAATTTACTAATATCTTCTTCCGCATTTTGATAGCCATGATATGGACACAAAATATATTAATTTTGCCATCAGGAAAATTAATCAGTTCTGGGATATTTTGTCTATATGTGTGGTCAAATTTTTGTGGTTTTTGCTTTCATTTCCTTTTTTTAAAACAAAATTTGCTTTATTATTCTGGTGAAATGTGGAAATCTCTTTTTCTACTTTTCATGTTCTTTTCATTTTCTCTATCTGCTTAAGGGAAAGACTGTAACTTCTAGTATAAGGCATTTTGTGCTGGTTCTCTGTTAAGTGCGATTCATAACTATGTTTTGCTTTGTTTTGTTTTTGACCTGTGCCATTATATCACAGAGTAATAGGAATTAGTGTTTTTGAAGAACAAGATTCCATGTTTGTATGTTTGGAATTTTTATTTTAAGCTCGATTTGTTCTGTATTTTCATGGATGTTGATTTCAATTACTTTTATCTTTGATGTTCAAACTGGGGCTGAGAAGGGTTTTTTTTTTTTTTGTCTGGTTTCTAGATTATGAAAAGTGTTTCCTTGTGTAAAAGTAATTTATTATTCAGTAAGAAAGAATCATTTATTTTGTATTTTCTATTCAAATAGATGGCCCTCTTGTGATTTTATATTTGAATTATGTTTAATCTTCTTCTTTTTTGGAGCAGAGGATAAGAAATTGACTATCATTTGAGTGTATTGGGAGGAATGCAGTCAAAATCTGAACATGCAAGTCAATTAGAACCAGATTCGCATGGTGTTCATCCAACTGCAGTGTTTTCTGAACCTTGGTGGGGTAATATTGGTTATGGTGCCATCTCCGCAGGAGTGAGAGGAGGAAATGCATCAAATTCATCTTCAATGGAATGCCCTAATGGTTCGGAGTCGAAAGATGGGCAGTCACTATCCAGTGGTGGGCTAAATGAAGAGAATGATGTTAATAAAGAAACACAAACTACTGCATCCTCTCAAACAGGTATTTTATATCATTATTCTAGTAACGTTCATAGGCAATGATTACTCAAAAACATGTTATGAAGATAAATGTCTCAGTCTCTATGAAGCTTGCGGGTGGGCCATATTCTTCATGGTTTCTTGACTTCTAAGACTGAACATGGATCTATAGGCTATTCAAATTATATATTGTTCTAGATTCGTTTTAGTGTTGGCTACTATTTCATGTAAACCTTAGGTTCTTTTCAAATGTGTTTGGAGTGTTTAACAGACAGATCCAACAATTCAGTTAAATATGCTGTAGTTTCCGTCAGCCTAGAAAACTGTTGTTTGACCCATTTTCCAAAGCTTATGTAGAAACTGGAAATAATTATGGAAAGCTAGTTCAAGACATTTGGTCTCTCTTGACTGGTATAATTAGATATGCTAAACCTTGCTAGTAATCTTTTCCATGCCCACTATGGAGCTTTAGTTGCCTTGCCTAGCATGTCAGTAGTTTACTGGCTCTTACTGATTATTCCTTTCATTCAACTGATTTTTGGTTGGGTTGCTAATGGTTTTTTCCTCTATTCATTTTCAGTTGGACATGGTGGACGAGAACATCACAATTTGCAGTATGTTGTATCTACCATGCCTGCTATGCACGACAAATGCCTCACACAGCCTCCCCAGCTTGAGCTTGTCAGTTATTCAATCGTAAGTGCATACAGCTAAAGATTTTCTGACATATAAGTTAGAAGTCACATGGTTCCAGCACTTGCTATGGAATGTTTCCTAGCTTTCTTCCAATCCTTTTGCAGGCATGTGCATCAAATCCTTATCAAGATCCATTTTATGGAGGACTGATGGCAGCATATGGACATCAGCCTTTGGTATGGAACCTTAGTCTGTTCTATCTATACGATCAAGTCAAGATGCTTTCTTCTATTATAATTTGATCATTATACTCTTACTATTTAATTTTTATCTTGAAGTTCTGCTGCTTGTAGATTTGTTTCTTTTAGTATTTTGTCTTTGGTATGAAATCATTCTCATGAGACCTCACAGTTATTCTGATGCTTCAAAATAGATTGCAGTTTTAGCTGGTGATTAAAGTATGAATTTGTCGGAACTAAAAGAATAACATATTTAATGTCATTCCACTCGATAAAATTTTTGCAGTCTAACTTGCATTTCAAATACAAAGGCAAAACCATTTTTTCTAAAAAAAAAAAAAGGAAAAACCTGGACTGATATTATCTTCTTGGTTTGAGTCAGAAAGGAATTCAACAGGATTTGCAGTTAGCTTACTTTTGGGCATGTTTTTATATATGTTCTACACCTAGATGACTCAAACTTTTTCTTATGATCCAAGGGAGATTATTCTTGCACGTACTTTGATAATGCTCTTTTTTTTAATCCATTATATTTTAGGGAGTGGTTAGTAATGATACAGTTTGATGGAGGAAATTGACTTCATCACTTGGTCATTTTAGTTCAAATCCTTTCTTTGAGAAAGAAGCTAAAAAGACAGGAGCCTAATTTTTTATACAATTTTCTCCAATAGTGGTTGGTCTTTCTGGGGTTTTAATGAAGGTATTATGGCACAAATTTATGCTAGTGAATGTGGAAGTGGATTGTGTCAAATGTTTCAAGAGGCTAGCTGCTGTGTTAAGATGCATTAAAACTGGTAGAAATTCAGTTTTCACTTTCAGATTTGGACATCTGAAGTGAAGCTCACTGGTGTTCTGTTGATGGTGTAAGATGCTGGTTTTCTTCCTTTGCTGGCATGTTAAATGTATTTGAACTGTTACTCCTAGGATGTATCGCTTTGCTTCTGTTTAATACTTTTTCTGGACAAGTTTTCTGCCTTGCTAAGGTAAAATCCTCTGAACACATACTGCTCGTGTATAATAGTCATTTAGTTGAATTTCAGAATGAAAATGTGTGCCGTAAAGTAGTAGACATCAAACTTTGTGAATAAATTAGAGGATTATATGATGATATGAATGTTAGATATAAATTAAGTTGAATATCACTTCCAGCTTTAAAAATAAAGCAAATACTTCTTGTTTGGTACATAGATACATACATACATATATGATCATAAACACGTACAACACAGGCACACAAAAAGAGTGATGAAGTCATTAATTGGAAATATGGTAATTGCCAGTGTTCTTATTAAGGCTAGGGGTAAGAATGCAAATGTTCATTTTCTGGGGATTTGGATTCTGGAAAAAATCTTTAAAAACTCCCAAAGTTAAAGGTTTTTTTCCCTTTTAACAATTAGAGATAAACGACCTTGATGCATATTGTAGCAAGCTCTTATCTCATGCTGTGTTTTGTTACCTTGTGAAGGGATAGTTTATGCCATCAATATAAGCAAGCAAACCCATATGGTTTTTTTACTGGCCTCTGCTTGATCAAATATCTCATGTTTTATTCTTAACATTGTTCTAGCTAGCTGGGTTTGAATGTTCCAAGGCTAGTTTTTTTTTTTTTTTTTTTTCATTTGCTCCTTCCTTTAATTTCTTAAGTTATCTTCAAACCAACTCCGCTGCAGAGGTTAGACAATGAAAGTAAAAAATTTGCTGAAACTAAATGAAAAATGTATTATGTTTGAAGTTCACAGTAGGTACTTGACTCTATCTTTGGTACTAAATTCGGTGCTCCTTACTTAGACGGCCAGTTTTGCAGGACATTGTTTTTTTGGAGATTTTGGATGCTTACTAATTAGATGAAAAGAGAAACATGCTTTTGAATTTCAAGTTCCTTGCAATTCTTAATGGTTAGTGAATCATTGGTCCACGATAACAACTTTTAAATTTCCTTCCCAACCACGAAAAAGAAAATGTGGTTGGTGAAACATTGAAAAGAAAAATGGCTACCTAACAAACGGTGTCTGTCATGTTTTTACATAGTACTTTGGAAGGATTTCTTTCCTTGTCTTGATGAGTTGGTGGTTTATTTCCATCCATTGGTTTGCCTTTTTTTCCCACTTTTTCTTCCTTTCTTTGTGGTCTTTGTGTTTTGGGGGTTGACGGGATGCAAGGGAAAGGGGAAATACGACTGAAGCATGATTTATTTATGTTACCAGGCCTCAGTCGCCAAGGTCACTTGCTCTTCTTCTGTTAGTTTATATATATATATATATATATATATATATATAATGTGATAGAATTCTCTAAACCAAGACCATTCATTGTTGTAAGATTCTTCATTTAAGAACCTTCTTTTGATGCTCTTTCTAATGAATAAATGCTTGCAATGACCAGGGTTATCCTCCATTTGTTGGAATGCCTCATGCAAGAATGGCTTTGCCCAATGAGATGGCACAAGAACCCGTTTATGTGAATGCCAAACAGTACCAGGGAATTCTGAGGCGAAGGCAGGCCCGTGCCAAAGCAGAACTTGAGAAGAAGGTTGTAAATGCCCGAAAGGTAAACATTAAACTGCATACTCTTTCAGTTGGTCAGTTACTCACTGCAGTTGGCAAAAGTAACACTGCACTATTGACTATGCACTTTAAACAAGAGTTCTTTTTCAAATATTTTATTCCTTTTTGATGTCTCACATTGAATCAAGTGACTTGGTGAGAAACTTGTTCTTTTTATTTTTAAGTGTGGTTCTACTTCGGTTCCATAAGCATACGACATCTGACCTCTATCCTTGTAATGCCACGTCTCCTATATCCTACAGCCATATCTTCATGAATCTAGGCATCAGCATGCTATGCGTAGGGCAAGAGGTAGTGGAGGACGTTTTGCAAAGAAAACAGATGCTGATTCTTCAAAACGCATGGCAGAAGAAAAAGGAACAGGTTCAGATCCTGCCCTGTCATCTCAATCTGCCAGTTCATCTGGTTCTGAACCATTGCCTACTGATTCTGCTGAAACCTGGAACTCTTCCCTCGCCCGGCAAGAAGCAAGAGGGTCCCATGTGCATGATGCGCATCATGTCAATGGCAGCGGTCATTATCAGGAACGAAGTGGTAGCATCTCCTATAACCAGGCTTCACATAGGCCTCTTGCGATCTAGTGAATGGAGGACAACCTTTCAAAAGCCGAAAGGGTTGAACTCCAAACTGTTGTCCTGATCACATCTTGGCATTTTTTTGTCAAGGCGGCAAATCATTCTTGGCTTTCCTCTTACTGCGTGAGACTCGACATCATTTTTGTTTTGTCGCTGCTTCGTCATTTTTCCCAAGTTGCATTTTTGTACAGATACTGTTGAATAAATAAAACTCAAAAGTAGTTGTAGTTTGTGGAAAGATTCTATAACAAGAAGAACGCACCTAGGTTTTCCTTTTGTCGTTTTCAGTTAAGACATTCCTTTTGACAAATCTGTAATTTGTATATAGCACTTTGTAGATTGGATTAGCAACGCTATGAGTGCATTTTCAAACGTTGAAAACGTTAGCTTTCCAATAGCCTGGTAGTAGAACATGGAAATACTCTCTTGGATTAATATCAAAGAATGGTTTTACTCGATTAAGATTTTGTGGCCCAGAAACATGATCATTTGACCAAAGGTTTCTGTTTCTTTACATAAAAAGAAGATAAGAAATTCAGACCAAAACTATCTGGAACTCAGATTTCTCATTTTAATAAAGGTTATCACAAAATAGAGCACATCAAATACTCTGAAGGATGTGCTATAACTTCGAATGACTTGACTGCCCTAAAGTCAGTGCTGTAACCTACCTTTTAAAACCACAAATTTAATAAACAACTGGCTCGCTTTTTCAGTAGATATTACGCTAATTTTTTGACAATAAAGGCATTATAATCCATCTACCAAGTCCGGTACGATCTATCACATGGTATCATTCTGATGTTGATCGGTTTTCCTCTAAGCTTCCCGTTTCATTAGCCGAGGTTACCGCCTCTGAGGTTACCTTGCTTTCATTTGAAAAATTGTTTTTGTTTTCTGTGGCATTAACCACAGTCTGTTTCTCCATCATCCCCGACAGAGCCAGGCTTGGAGACCATTCAAGGACGTCATCAATTATGTTTGTCATCCGCTTCTGATATCTGCAAAAGCAATATAAAAACTTCAGGTCTATGAAGTCCAATGATACCAAGAACACTGGCCCAGAAAGAATGAACTTATTAAAATATAATGAAAAGCTAAAAATACCAAACAAATGCGGGAAAAAAAAAAAACACTATAAATGCCAAAGACTACAAACGACCTCATAATTCTAGATTAAGCATGAAGATGCTTTTCACCACCAAAATAGATACCAATAGATGATGATAAACGAATTTCAGTTGAGAATATTATCAAGCAAATATGGTCAAGTGATTTTCACAACCATATCGCCCTTTTAAAGCAATAAGATAATTCAACTGCCCTGTGAAACAAAAAAAAAATGTCCTTAAATAAAATATTTAAAGAACAGCAGACTTGGAACTAACCTTGCTCTAGCAGCCTCGTCAGGGGCATGGTGCCTTAGCAACAATATGACCAAAACAGCCACTATTGCATAAAACAGTCTTGCTGTCCATTTTGGTCGCTCTTCTTCGTCTTTTTTGGGCCAAAAACGGAATAATTCTCGCAATGTTGCTTCCTCAGCAAGGATGTTAGGGAAGAACCAAACACGCTTTCCAAGAATGATCCACACAGCACCAAATATCATAGCTCTCACTGGAAATTTTAAAATTTCAGAGAAAATAGTAAGGAAAAAGCAAAACATGCAATTTTTTTTTTATCAAAAACAGAAGACACGTGTTAAAACCATATCAATTTAATAAGTGTGGAATCCTATATAACTAATACTCACACACCCTAACTCTCCCGTGTAGGAGACAAGGTGGACCTTAAGCTGGGGCCTATGCACACAGAACGGGCCCTATATACGTGCCCACAGGCAAAAAGTAAGAAGGAAAAAGCAAAAACATGCAATTGACAAATGGTATAAAGCAGACCAAATACAGAAAGATAGATCTGGTGATTCAAACTATAACTAAAACTGGTTATGCGAATATAACCACAAACAAACTAGGATCACAGTCAGGCAGTTCAAAACACTTAACCTGTATTCACTCAACAATAAGTGCAGATAAGGGGTTTAGTGATGCACCTCCACTTCTCCGCTACATTTGATCAAAAAGTGGGTTCTAGGTCCAACAAGTATCTTTGGCTCACTATTTTACTTCCTATTGGCATTTTTGGTGATATGTTACTATTTTGGATTTACCGTAAAGTGAACCAATTGAAGGGCTTTTCCTCTTTCTGCATAGAGTTATACCCAGTTTGAATTTTGCTACTATTTTCCAAAGACCATAGTTCAGTTCGTTTCCCATAATGAATGCTATTGTTATTTCAGTCACACACACACACAAGAGACAGGCAGACGGAATAGAGAATATAATCTCTACAAATTCTTAAGTCTTTATATCATCAGTGTTTAAGGCAGATGTTTATTGGGAAGACTGACATAACAAATCCACCAACTAGAACAGAAAGGACACAACCTACACACACATCTGTGTTGTATGCACAGTAACCGAAGAGAGAGAATCAATTCAACTGCTTATGTCAAGAGGCATAATTAGGCCAAAAGTTTAGCTTTGTCTCTACATTAGCCAAAATTTAAACCTGAGTAAATACTTACACTAACATGAAACAGAACCGTGATGATATGATGTCTATAGCACCATAATCTTAGAATAACAGACATGACAACAGGACTCAGTGGCTAAAACAGGGGTTAAAATGTAATGTAGCAAACAAAGCACTGAACGGATGGAAAAAGGCCGTGACGACAATAATAGTAGAACCTTGCTCAATAGGTATGGAATTATACCAACATCATTCTCAATGCTAGTCACCACCCAAAAATCAAACTAACCACTACTGCTTTCTTCAGCCAGCATTATCCAACTGTGTTTCTTTTTTAACAAGGTAAACAAAGAAAATTAGTTTTTAATAGCATTAAAATGCTCCTAATAAATTAAAAAAACTAATCAAATTACATGAAAAAGGATCCAATGCATATTAATATGAAATAACATCCAAGGAAAAAAAAAAAAACACACGAAAACTTACATGAAAGCAAGGAGAGAATAAGTAGAAGAACCCCCGCACATGAGTAGAGTATTAGTAATTTGCATCGATGTGGATATACAGGAAACAAGCAAATTGCAAGTGTCAACACAGGCCAGAAAAATGAGAGAAGTGTTTGCCATAAAGGCCGCTGTTTTACAAAGGTCCATGCAAAAAAGGCATCATTTTCAGAGAACACTTGTTCCTGCAAAAATGATCCAAATATTGGCAAATCCACATAGAAAGATGGCATTAGATTAGTTTCCAAAGAAAAAAAGACATTTGATTCTGCAAAATAATCACAAGGATAAGACAACAGAGAAAGCATAAACAGCATCAGTAGTCCAATGGTTAGGATAATTGCCATCCATGCAATAGATCCAGGTCCAGCTCCTGTCTGATGGACATATCCTTTTTATTTATTCAAAAAAAAGAAAAAGCATAAACCAAATAGCCATAGCAATTACAAGAACAAATGAAAGGCTGTTTCAAAAGCCAATGTTATCATTCCAAAATGCAAGCATCTTGGGACTTCGTTTTATCTTAAAGCAGTCTTCTTTTTGTCTTCCCAAATAATTTCTGCCTTGATTACAGATCATGAAAGGCATAGGGTTTTTTTTTTTTTTGTTTTTTTTGTAATAGTTAAAATGAATAATGCAAGTTTAACAAAAAAAGCAAATGTATATTACCTCAAGAGTTAATATGAAATGAGGCAGCAGAGCATCAAAAGCACTGAAATTCGGAGGGAAGTGAAGAAGGTACTTTTAAAATGAACTTTGTGGGAAAGCAATGATACTGAATCGTTATACTTAGAAATATAACGTTCTATGTCACAGGAAAGCATCAAAGACCACATAAAACAAAAGTTGTCATCTTAAATAAAAAGAAAAAGAGATCTAGTTAAAGATACGAAGCCTTGGCGCATGGGAGACTTCAGGCATGAGGAATGACCCAATAAGATGGAACAAATCCAGAGGACTTCTCTTTAGAAAACATAAAAAAAAAAAAAAAAAACTCATAATATAAAAAAGGTTTAAACAGGCAATATCATAGGGCAGACCATGTGTACAAGTCTAGGTATAAGCTATTTGCAAATCGTGTAGAATCTTAAGAATTCTACTGAAAAAAAAAAAACAAAAAACCAATAACAAAATAAAAGAAAAAAAAAGAGTAAGATGAGGTCATAACAGGGCAGAGTACCTGTACAGGTCTAGGTCTGCATTTAGTACTAGTAGAAAGATAACTCTTTGCATATATCAATAAGATAAACACACACACAAACATACATTACATGTACACATATATACATGTTACTGTATCAGAAAATCAAGCAGCTACACCACCTAAAGTGAAAGCAGTAAATGATTTATCAAATATTCTAATGTTAAACAAGTAAAAGACTCACAGGGAAAATTTCTAAATGCGCAGGCCAGGTAGATAACTTTTTCTTCCCTGGACGAACAGTTTTTACCACGCGGTCACAGCGCACCAAAAGATTTTTTTGTAACAAACTATTGGCAATATCTTCAGTTTCTAGATTTCTATCTGACTCCAGCATTTCTTTAAGCTCCAGATGATTTTTTATAAAGCTTACAAAGTCCTTCCCTCTAAAATATTCAACACGAGTTTCCTGCAAGACAGCCCATCTAGACACCAAATCTTTATGGTCCCTCACTTTCTCAGCAAACAACTGAAACGCATCCCTCTTGGCAGCTTGTTTCTGGGTAGAAAGGAAATGATACATAAGAAAACAACAACATATAAAAAAAATCACGAATTATGATCAACAATAAGAATTGGTGAGTAGACACACATCGAAACACAAGTAACTCCAAAACTCATGACAGAAAAATCAAAGTCAAGTCTAAAAGGCAATACCATCAGTTAATCAGGAAAATTATGAATACAAATGATATTGACAACAAATATCAATAGCATCATAGATGGTCAAGCACAATATGTTATCATAAATTTTTAAAGCATTAGTAAGTTAAAATGAAATTTCGTTTCACTGAGGAAGCAACATTTTGTGAGTTTGCTGGACCAAATAATCCGAAACTACATCAACATAATTTGTTCAAATTTTTTGTGTAATTACTACTTTAATTCTATAATGTTGATTGCATTGAGTCTTTCAGGAAAAAAAAAATCCATACAATGTCACTCAAACCCTTCACTTTTTTCTGGTAAAAGTGGAAACATAGAATAACTCAAAATGGAACATTCTAGGACAATGTAACCCTTCCAAATGTAATGAACATTTCAGACATCGGATACGGATAGCCGAGTCTGAGAATCTATCCCTTCTTTCCTTTACTTCTAAAGATAATTAAACAGAAATTTAAAAAAAAAAAAAAAGAAGGTCCAAAAAAATGTAGTGAACTAATTGAGCTGGTCCCAACAATTAATACGAATCAATATCCATCTTTTTTTTTTTTCTTTTAGCAATTCAAATAAAATTAGATACTTTTCTTCGTTCAAGAAAATGATTGTAGCATATTTATACTAAGTTCATGAAATAAAAAATTCAGATAAAAAAACAAGAAAAAATCTCAAATATTAATTAAAAGAAAAAGTCTAGATCGGAAAAAAGAAAAAAGGAGCGAACCCTAGGAGGAGTGTCGGAGCTGTGATCTCTGCTGCCATTTTGTACGGACGCAGAAGATCTTCGTACTTTCTTCTTCTCTACTCCTCCTGATTTCTTCATTTCCTTCCTCCTTTTCCTATTTTCGTTTTTCCCTCTTTCTCTCCCGATGTTTTGTGTTTTATTACCACTAATTTTTCCCTTTTTTCGCTTTTGCTTTAGTTTTTGTTTTTCTCAGTTTTTATTTTATTTTTCGTTTTTGTTTCTCTCCTTTTCAGTATGATGAGCAAAAGTCAGTTTGAACCGATTAAATTCATCAAAATAGAGTGAATTCGATTAAATCGATTTGATTTATTTGGTTTTAATTATAATCGATTTTTTAAATCGATTAAATTAATTAATTCGATCGATTTTTTGTTTTTAAAATTGATAATCATATTGATCGAATTAATCGACTTTTTAATAATTAAAAATAAAAAAATTGAGATAAATATTTTTATTTATTTATTTTTTGGTAAAATATTGTTGAAATTATTAAATTCTTTAGTAATTTAATTTGAATGATACTAGAATTTGAATTTTATTGAATTGAATTTATGGTTAAATAATTATTTATAATAGGAAAAAAATGATAAAAAAAATCGGTTATTTAATCGAACCGAATCGATTTTGGTCGGTTCAGTTATAATCAGTTATTTAATAATATTTGATCGGTTCAGTTATTTATTAAATGAAAATCGATTAAATCGATTATTGATTTTTTCAAACCGAAACGACCAAATTAACCATTTACTCACCCCTACTTTTCAGTAATTTTTTATGAGTTAATACTGCCGAAATAATTCATACATTTTTGCTTAGTGACTTACGTTTAACCCCTTCAGCCAATAGGTTTCAACCATGTCAGCATATGATGCTTTTGACCATAATAGACAAAAAAAATAAAATGAGTATTTCTATTTGCACTCTAACTTTTATTTTATATATTTCACTAATTTTTTATCCGTGCAAATGCATGAAATTTTTATATTTATAATAATGTTTAATTTAATATATTAAAAATTTACATAAAATTTTTATAGATTTAAAATTTTATTTTATCACTAAATATTTGTATCTTCTCCTTTTTTTATTTTTTTAATTAATTTTATATCTTTAATATTAAAATTTTTTATTTGATTTTTAATTTCATAAATTAAAAGTACAAAAATTTTAAAGTAAAAAAATATAATTTATCAACAAAATTTTTAAATAACTTTTTGACTTTCATCTTAATTTTAAAAAAGTATATTAGTAAATATTTAAGACATTAAAATTTTTAATTAAATTCATTTCATAAATTTAATTGCTTAATTGGTAAAAAAGATAAATTTGTTATATAAAAAAAGGTTTAAATAAAATCTAAATGTAGTAAATATATATAGATCCTTGAAAATTATTAGAAAAATAAAAAATTAAGATAAAGTGCAACTGAAATTTAATAATGAAGTCGATCTAAAAAATAAAAAAATTTAAAATTGAAGACAAAAATGTGATTTAGGAAGTCGAACCGAGAAAAATTCATTAAATTTTAAACTATTTCTCGATCCTTTAAATATTTATCTTCTTCATGTATACATATACTCATAATCAGAAAAGGTCAATTCATTCATTCTAATAGAATAAAGTTTAGAGTATGAGCAATAAAACTTATATATGTTAACCAAAAATTACAAGAAAATAAAGAAATAAAAACCTTTTTTAAAAATAAATCACATATCTCAAGGAAACAAAAAAAAATGCTTCTTTTTTTTTTTCTAAAAACATCCATTGTTTATTTTTATTGATCTTATAAATCATTGTAAAAAAAAATAAGAAAGGCAAATTTTAATGGAGGAAATAGAGTTTTGAAAAAAATATGAATGAACAAAATACTTTTAGATAAATAATTTGAAGAAATCTAGAATAAGAAGAGTAAAGAAATGAGTTTTAAATGAAATAGGATAAAAAAAATCTATTATGTTTTCAATTTTACATCAAGTATTTTAAAATATAAATAGTTAAGCATGTTTTTATCTATTTATTTAAATTGATTTTTTTTGCTTCCTTAATTGGAGATTTAAAAAATGAATTAAGATAAATATTTTTAAGTCTTTAAACCAAAACTTTTAAATAGTTTGAATTTAAACAATTTGAATGTATTTAGATATATCTAGATTTAAAAAGATATTTAGATATATTTTGAATATTTAATATGATTTAATGATTTAATTTGAAAGTTTTTTATTATTGATTATTTTGAATAATATATAATTGGCTTTAGATATATCTTGATTAAAAGAAGAATTTAAATATAAATCAATATTTATATATTTTGAATATTTAATTTAATTTGAAAGTTGTTATTATTGATTATTTTGAACAATATATAATTGAATGTAGATTATTTGAAATAAAAAAGGATTTAAATTCAAATAAATAGTTGTAGAGTTTGGTCTACTCAAAAATGATAAAAATTAGCCTAAATATGACATTTAAGCTTATTAAAATGAATTTGAAAATAATTACAAAAATTATTTAAAAAAATATTTTTCAAAATCATTATCATTACTCAAATTTAAATAGCTATTCAAAAATAATTTTGATGAGAAAGGAGATTGGAAATAATGATCATATAAAAATTTTGATTTTGAAAAAAAAAAAATATATATATATATATAATTAACAACCACCATGAAAAAATTAAAATGATTTTCAAACAATACAACAATAAAATTATCATAACTAAAAATAGACTCAATTTCATAACATGCAAAAAGATCCAACATCAACCAAAATGAAAGGCAAGATATTCAAAATAAAAGTAGCAAATCCATCTAATTCAATAATCAAAATCACCCAATTTCAAATTCAGCCAAGGAAAAAACACAAAGCTTTCTTTTCAAAGAAACAATGAAAGAAAGACTCTGTTTTCAATTATTTAAAAGCTAAATTGTGAGAAATAATGAATAAAGCCAAAAAGGTATACCCAAAATAGGTGGTGAAAGCACAAATCTTTCTTTGACAACATTGTAGAGCAATCAAACTTAAACCCGAGATTAAAAGAAAAATACGTGTTAAAAGAAAAGTGAATTAAAATAAATATTAGTTTTTATAAAAGTAAAATTATAAAAATAACTGTATACCTTTCAAAAAAATTGTAAATCCAAAAAAATAAGTGTGCAACACATACCATTTATAAGTTTTGTAGGTTTATTCAGGTTTATTGCATAACAATTAAAGTACATAGATAATTTTGATTATAAAATGTTTACATTTTTTTAAATGTTTAAAAATATAATAAGAAATATTTATATTTTCAAATTTTAAAATGTTTAAATAAAAGAATATAAAAAATTTTATGAAAGTAAAATTATTCAATTTTGAGATTTTAAATGTTAAAATAGAAATATATCTAGCTAGCTACTCAACAACAACAACAATAATAATAACACACTAAACCTTATATCACATACTCTAGGTTCAGCTATATGAAAAACCAAATAAGAAAATCAAGTTAGGTTGTAGTTTGAATCTTCTTACGTCACTTAAACAACCATCTTTTCATCTAATTTCTTAACTATTATATCATTTTTTATTACTTACATCTATATCTTTCATGGTCTACCTCTAAATGTTTTGATCTCTCCTAAATCTAGAGACTTAATTTTCCTAACCGATACATAGCTAGGCCTATGTTTTACATGTCCCAACCATCACAAATGGCGATGGCCCTCTTTCATCTTTTCTTCAATTCAGACTACCTCTAATTTTTCTCAAATCTCTTCATGTTTGATGTTATCTCTTGTAGTCTTATCACATATCCATTTAAGCATCCTCATCTCCATTACGTTTATTTTCTTCTCATGTTGTTTCTTAACAGCCTAACACTCAGTTCCATATAGTAATGTAGATTTTACAATTGTTTTATACAACTTCACTTTTAACTTTAAAGGCATGTTGTAATCACACAACACACCCGATGCACTTCGTCACCTCGCCAATCTTGCTTGAATCTTATGTTTAATATTTGCTTCTATCTCAGTATCAGTCTAAATAAATTGATCCAAAATATCAAAACTGGCTACTCTTTGGTACTCCTTCACCATCCAACTTAACCACAATGGTACTCACTTTTTTATGACTACTAAATTTGTATTTCATATATTCAGTTTTAAATCTATTCAATTTAAAATCTCGAGACTTCAATGTACTCATTCATAATTCTGATTTCGTATAAAGGAAATCACAAGTTTTAGCAACTAAAACTCTATCGTCAACAAATAACATACACTATGACACCTTATTTTGGATACGTCCAATGAGCTCGTCCATAACTAGTGCAAAAAAAAAAAATGACTTAGTATTCAACCTTCATGTAATCCTAAGATAATAAGGAAGTTATTTGTCATGCCCCTAACCGTTCTTACATTTATTACCACTTTTTCATATATATCTTTAACTATGTTGATGTACTTTAAATGGACTTCTTTCTTCATTAAGACCCACCAAAGCACCTTTCGAAAAACTCTATCATATACTTTCTCCAAGTCAATAAATGTCATATGTAGATTTTTTTTTCATCTGAAAACCCTCTAATAAAAGCTTCAAAAAGTAGATCACCTCTATTGTGGAGTGTCCTGGTATAAATCCAAATTGGTTTTCGAAAATAGTGACTCACGTCACAACCTACATTTAATTACTCTCTCTCAAAGTTTTATAATATGACTCATAAGTTTTATTCATCGATAGTTTAAACA
This sequence comes from Durio zibethinus, assembly GCF_047325235.1. Taxonomy (NCBI): domain Eukaryota; kingdom Viridiplantae; phylum Streptophyta; class Magnoliopsida; order Malvales; family Malvaceae; genus Durio; species Durio zibethinus. Next base: position 5,997,210 of record NC_143174.1, on the reverse strand, counting down.
ATCTTTTACATCACCTTTTATTCTTGTACAAAGGCACAAAAGTGCTATTCCTCCATTCTTTTGGCATCTTTTAGGTACGCCAAATTTTGTTAAAAATAATTTGTCAACCATCTTATCCTTATTTCATCCACGCATTTTCAGATTTCAATCAAAATTCCATCTAGTCCTATAGCTTTCTTTAATCTCATTCTTCTTAAAGTCTCTTTAATCTCATAACTTTTAATACTATGCTTAAACGCACAATTTACATCCTGATAAGGCATGTTCAACCTACCTTTATCATATTCAAAACTGCTATTAAAAAGATTATCAAAATAATTTTTCTCTCTTTTTAATATCTTCATCCTTCATAAATACTCTTCCGTCTTTGCCTTTGATGCATCTAACACCATTAAGATCTCCACTCTTTTTATTCCTCATCTTAGCAATTTGAATTAAATAATATTAATTTTTAAACTGTCAAACTTATATTATAATTTACTCTTTATTTTAAATGTATAATTTTATCTATTTATTTTAAGTCTAAATTGATTTTTCATTTAGATTTAAATTAAATCTAAATCCAGATATATCTAATCCAAAGTCTTATCTATTTCAATAAATTTGAAATATTTTAAATGGATTTGAATAATATTAAATAAAGTAAATAATCAATATCTTTTTATTCATTTTCAAATTAATATTTGAATATTTATTATTTAATGATTTAATTTAAAAGTTTTTTTATATTTGATTATTTTGATAACATATAATATAATTATTTATTATTATCCTATGTGTCATCTAAAGAAACTATCCACTTAAATGTCCACGTAAGCAAACCTTATCAAATTTCTATGTGTATTATAATATAATATTATATTACTAAGAATACTCTAAATTCAGAACTTTACATTTTATTTCTAGTGTTTACACCCCAAACTTAAAAAGTTATAATTTCATCATTATATATATCCCCTAATTTACACCTAAACCCTTAAAACCATTTTCTTTCCCCTCTCCTTTCATTCTTACTCAAATTAAAGTTTGAAATTATCAATTCATCTATTTCAATATAAAAATAATTTGTTATGATGTTTGAATAATTAAATGGGTTTTATGATTTGTAATGTGTTTTTTTTTTTTATAAAATTATGATTTACGAAAATGATTTTTGTATGCATTTACAAGTTTTCGAATAGACAAATCGATCACTTTTAAAAGTTTTCAAATATGTAAATCCGAAAACTTTTAAAGATCTTTAAACTTTAAAATTTAGAAGTTTTTGGATATGTGTCATAATGTATAGGTTCGTAAACCTATCGCTAATATAAAATTAAAAGTCGTCATCAATATTTTTTGTTTAAATGTGATTAGCCACTAACTAAATATGTCCTATTTTAAAAAGAGATCTTAAGCTTAACTTAGGTTTCTTAAAAGGAATATTCTAGTCTACAAAACCAAAACTAGATCTAGAAGTGCAATTATGTATAAAAAAGATTATAACACTTTCACAACGCCTATAAAAAAGATAATACCAGTTGACCTCGTATTATCCAAAACCTTAAAACATTTTTATAATTTGATCAAATAAATTTAATATTGAAAATTAATTTTAAAATTACTCCAATAGTTTGATAGCAAATTAAAAAAATTGCTTCACCTCAAGAATATTTACGAAAACTAGTGTCTTACTCTAAAAAGATTTTATTATTGGATTCATTAATGTGTTTTTTTAAAAATTAATTGTTTTCAAAATCAATAAAATCTTTCAATAATTTGATAAAATTTTATTTCGAGGCACATACTCTAATAATTTGGTAGGATTTTTATTTAAAAATTTATTTATGAATTTTTTTTAAGAATCATTAAATCTTTCAATAGTTTGGTAAGTTTTAACTTAGAGATTTAAATTCTCAAATAATTTGATAGGATTGAATTTTTTTTTTATTTTATTAAAATTATTAAATTTTTCAATAGTTTGTTAAAATTTAATTTTAGATGTAAATCCTCCAATATCTTAATAAGATTGATTCAAAAATATTTTTAATTTACTTTTATTAAAAAATTCTTTAATAATTTGATAGGATTCATAATTTTTTTAAAAAATATTTTTAAATGCACGAAAATCTTTTAGTAATTTATTAAGATTCATCGATTTATTAACAAATATTATTAACAAAAATTAATTTAAATAAATAAATAAATAAAATATAGATAAAATAAGTTAAATAAATAAAATCAAGTAAATAATAATATATAACAAAATAAAAATAAAAAACAAATGGAACTAAAAATGAAGGAATAAAAAAAAAAATCAAACCAATAGCATAGGATCCATGCATGCCTCATCAATAGCAATGCATCACATGGGTCTATGCAACAAAGCTATCTCCCATGGGTTTTGCACCACCTAGTAATGGGTATAATCAAATCTGACATGTAATTTTGAATCTTGAAACTTTTAAAACCTTGAATCTTATTTTGTATTGTTAGCTTCACCAAAAACCACCATGGCACCATCACGTCATTCTCATTTTCTTCCTCTTATATCAGCCTTTGAACTCTAATAGCCTATCCCGAAACAGAAATTTCATCACTTTCTTTACGTGGGTTTCTTTTTATCTCTTTTTAGTTTTTTACCTCTCTTCATTCTTTCAAACCTTTAAACAGAGGTAGCATCATTCTCCAGATCTAGGTGTTAGCTGTCGCTACTGTTGTTGCTTGTCGCTACTGTTAACTACTGACAGATTGCTTGTTCTAGCCTTTTCTTTCTTGCTTCTTCATCCTTGTAACCTCTATCGATTATTCTTGTAATTGCTGTTGGGTTGTCAATTATTGATTGGGTGATGGTTTCTGAAAATTGATTGCTGAATTCTTGGCCAATTATTGATTCTTCAAGTATGTCTATCTCACTGTTTATGGTTTGCTCTTGTTACTTTTCATAGTTGTGAAATAGACTTGTGGTTACCGTGGCAGGGCTAGTAATGATAGGTGGCAATGATGAATGATGATGATTGCGGGGAATGGTAGGTAATCAGAAAAGGTCTATTTAAGTGTCGAGGTTGATTTTGATGAAATTAAAAATAATGATAGAGATAAGATTGGTTATTATAATGATGAGATTAAAATTAATGATAATATATGTGTTTAGATATAAAAGTAACTGTAATGATAAGATGAATTGTAGTGAGAATAAAAAATGATTATTAAGAGTATTGAAATAAAACTTATATGTAATAAAAATTTTACATGATTTACCATTTATAAAATTAATAAATAATTAAAAAATTATTTTTATATCAAATAATAATTTTAGATAAGTAATTAAAAATTAATAAAAATAATAATATATCAAAGAATGAAAAAAAAATTATTAAGAAAAGAAATTTTTAGTAATTACAACATTATGTAAAGGATAAAAATGAAATAAAAGAAAAAAATGGCCAGTTGGCCATTGAACCAAATTTCATCAATAGCTAAAAGTCACCAAACACACCACATTATTGACACCCAAATGGGTGCTTTGATCAATTGGCATAAATTTTTATAGCAACTAGTCTCTCATTGGAGGTGCAATTGATTCCAAATGAAGCCTAAGTGTCGATGGTGGTTTTGAGACTATAGAGAGAGTATGACCTCGACAATGTGATGAAAAAGCTCCTGGATATGGCTAAGAATATATCTAACAATTTAAAATATAATATAATGATACGACACGAATATAATATGAAAATATAGTAGGGCTAGTTATGATAGGTGGAGATGATAGATGATGATGATTGTACGGAATGGTAGGTAACAATAAGTATCGATGGTGGTTTTGAGACTATAAAGAGAGTATGACCTTGGTTAAGAGAAGCCACTGAGACAAAACATAAGGAAGGATTTGACCAAAAAATGTGCATTTCATAGAAATGTAGGCCATAAACCAAAGATTGCGTTAGCCTAAAAAATTAGATTGATGCCTTGATAAGAAAAGGTCAATTGAGAAGGTTTATAGAGCAGTGAAGATAGGGCCAACTCAAAACGAACTATAAACAAGATCGAAGAGAGCCTACCCAGGGCAAAAAAAGATGGCCAAAAAAATAAAAGAAAAAAAGTCTGAAGAGACAAGCCAAGGTAAGAAGAGGTTCGAACTATGACTATAACATGTCAATTGCCAGAGTGATTAATGTGATCATTTGAGGCAGTTCAACCTCAACAAAAAAAAAGTTTAATCCGAGCATGGTCATGGCTGTAGGCACTTCGACAAAAAAAAAAAACTAGAAAGATGAACTAATCTCATTCAACTCAAAAAACTTGAAAGAAATCCAACACCCATATGATGATGCTATAGTGATCTCAATCGTGGTATATAATTATGTAGTCAAGAAAATCTTGTTTGATAATGGAAGCTTGACTGAAGTCATGCACTATGACATTATGAAAAAAATGAGAATTGGTGAAAAAAATTAGAGCCGATTATCACAATACTAGTGAGATTTGGGAATGAAGAGGTATCAATGAAAGGAACCATCAAGCTATAGATTTCTTTGGGGTCAGAATCAAAGACTATCACCTCAGTCATAGAATTTATGATTATGGACGTCCTATTAGCCTACAATATGATATTGGGTCAACCTAGCCACTTTGTTATACAGCTCATAGGCTCAACTTCCCATCTAAAAGTGAAATTCTTAACACCCAACAGGATTAGAGAGATTAGGGGAAAATAGTTCACAACACGACAATGTTATATCACAATAATGAAAGGGAGGACTGAAAAGCAGACTGGTAATTTGATCGAAACCAAAAGCACTGAGAAAGCACAAACAGTGAAAAAGGACAAGAAGTAGGAAGCCATAAGTAAGAACATATAACGTAAGATCGACCTGACATAGGTGCGTTCTTAAGCCGTTACGAGCTCTTAAGCTTGAACAAAAAATCTTTTATTTTATTTTTAAAATTTTTGAAGTAACTCTAAGACAACTTGGTTCTTAAGCCAACATGAACAATGATATGTCATTTGGACTGAACTATACATTGGCCAGAACATAGCATGAAAGGAAAAATGCATACCAATTTCACTATATACATATTCAACAAGTTATCAATAACATGTTGATCATAATGTTAGGGTCTATTTTTGTAGAAAATGGTTTCTATCCCATCGAATAAAAAGAGATAATTGATCAAAGACTGGACTCAGATGAAAACCAACCTGAGCCTGCCAAGGATCTCATTGCAATTTCATTCTGGGATAATGTCCCTAAAAAATATATGCAAATTAGAACTAAACTTCAACACAATGGTTAATTAATTCAACTTTTGACAAACAATGTTGACTTGTTCGTCTAGACACTATTCGATATGCTTAAAATCTATTGGTGGGTGATAGTGCCAAGCATGGCCTTCTCAATTTTGTATATACCTATTCTAGTTACTACCAAATCAAAATGCTAAAAGATGATAAAAAATAACTTTTATTATCGAGAAAAGCTTTTACTACTATAAGATGATGCCCTTCAGATTGAAGAACGTAAAAACGACCTACTAAATGCTAATAAATAAGGATTTTAAAAAATAAATCAACTGCAACATGAAAGTATATATAGATGACATGATAGTTAAAGTAAGAGCTTAATCGAGAATTTGAAAGACCTCAAAAAGACTTTCAACACCTTAAGAAAGTATAATATGAGGCTTAACCTAAGCAAATATGCCTTTGGGGTCACATCAAGTAAGTTTTTCAGCTACATGATTAATAAAAGGGGTGAATCCAAAAAAAGTTCAAGCAATCTTAAACATAAAAGCATCGACCTCAGTAAATGAAGCACAAAGGTTAATTGGAAGAATAGCTGTATTAAATCGATTCATGTCTAGATCAGTAGAATAATATCTATCATTCTTCAAAATTTTTAAAAATATCTCTGATTCTAGGTGAACCCTTAAGTGTCAAAAAGCTTTTAAAGAATTCAAGGAATTCTTATCCTCTTAACTTATTCTGTCTAAGTTGAGGTTTAGCCATTAGCTCAATTTGGGTTCAAAAGGAAGAAAGGAAGCAAAGATCGATGTATTTTATGAGTAAAGTATTGATGAGGCCAAAAATCAATTATAACAGTATAAAAAACTTAGCTTATATAGTTTTCACCTCAGCCTCCATATTTTCTAGCCTATGTTATCCACGTATTGATCGATCAACCATTGAGATAAGTTTTATAGAAGCTTAAAATATCAATGAGGTTAATCAAATAGGCATAGGAACTCAATGAGTTTGACCTACATATACTACCTAGCTCGGTCTTAAAATCTCAGGTACTAGCAGACTTTGTTGTTGAGCTCATTTCATTACATATTGAAAGATGGCCCCAAGAAAAATAAGAAAAATCCAAACAAAAAAGATTGAAAGCTTTATGTTGATGGATCAGCCACAAACTACAACGAAGGAGCCGACCTTATTCTAATCAATCTAGAAAGATTGCAATATCTATATACCTTAAGATTTAAGTTCAAAACATTTAATAATAATGTAGAATATGAAGCATTGACAGTTGTTTTAAGATTGACAACCGAGCTAAATGTTCAATGTATAAGCACGTATAACAATTCTCAACTAGTGGTCAGTTAAATGAATAGAGAGTTCGGAGCTCAAAAATATGAAATTAGAAAATATCTAGATAAAATATTGGCCTTGGTGGTTGGTTTCAAAAAGGTTAAGATAAGAAAATATCGATGTCAAAAAATTCACTAGTGAACTCCTTATCTAAGTTGGCTTCAAGAATAACAACAGAAAGTTTAAATCAAATCTTGATAAAAGAACTGACACACAAAAGCACCAAGAATAAGCTTGTAAGATAAATCACAAAAAAAAAATTAGATGACACCGATCAAAGTATATTTGACCATGAAAACACTACCTAAAGATAAGATCTAAGCTAAAACATTGATGAGGAAAGCTTCTCAGTAATGATGATTAAAGAAAAATTATACAAAAGATCTTTTAGCCTACCTTATTTAAAATGTGTTGATGAGAAAAAAATAGATTACGTCTTACGAGAAATCCATGAAAAAAATATGTGAAAACCACCTCGACCTCAACCATTAGTTTATAAAGTGCTTAAGCAAGGCTATTATTATTGGCTCACCATTAAAAGGGATACAACTAAGCTGGTCAAGATATGTGATAAGTGTCAAAGGTTTGCTTATGTGTAGCATCTCCCTTCAACCAAGCTCACTCTTATCATCAGCTTATGGTCCTTTATGCAGTGAGGAATGAATGTGCTTAGACCATTCACCTCGACCACAAGTCAAAAGAGATTTATTTTAGTAGCAGTAGACTACTTTATGAAATGGCTTAAAGTCGAGGCCTTGGCCACTACTACAGAGGCTTAAGTTGAAAATTTTATGTGAAAAAATATAGTCTATAGATTCGGCTTACTACGATCCATAATAATGGACAATAACAAACAATTTGAAAATCTAAGATTCAATGAATGGTATTCAAACCTTTACATCAACTTAAAATTCAAGTCAGTTATCCACCTCAGTCTAATAGACAGGCTGCAGCAATGAACAAAACCATATTGGAAGCCTTGAAGAAGAGACTAAATGCAGCAAAAAAAAAGTGGCCTGACGAATTACTATGAGTGTTATGGGCTCTAAAGATGACCACTAAGGTACCAAAGGTGAAATTTTGTTTCACCTAGCATTTGGAATAAAGGCTATGGTACCTGTTGAGATTGACCTCCCTAGCTTAAAAGTATAATTAGGGCCAAAAATATATGAAGAAGCACTAAAGGTCAACCTAGACCTCATCGAAGAGCAAAAAGGCATAACCTTGACATAGATAGTAACTTATCAACAAAAGGTATCTTGTTATTATAACAAAAGGGTTCGATGTAAGCACATCAAGAAATGCGACTTGGGGTTTAAAAAAGTTGAAGAATCTAAAGTAGATGACTAAGGTGGTAAATTAGTCCCAACTTGGGAAAATCCATATATAGTTAAAAGATTGTCCATAACGTAACTTATAAACTAAAGGATATGAATGGTAACATCATCATAAAGATATGGAATGTAGATAACTTAAAAGTCTATTACAAGTAGCTTAGACTAAATCGAGCTCACATTTATACTTTGTACTTAAGTATATAAATCAAATTATGCTCAACAGATGACATTTATGCTTACATTGAGCTCATACCCCAACCAATCTAACAAAATTTAACCTGAAACTTAAATGGATTCCCAAGTTAATGTGATTTGAGATATTTCTAAGCAACTAGGTAAATCTTCAGCCTACTTAACCGGGCTTGAACTTGTGCGAATTCATGTTATCATGTTTAACCGAGCTTAAACTAGCAAGAATAAAGAAAAAATAATTATGAAACTAAACTGAAACTTAAACTGAATTGAATAAAATATACACTTGATTTTTCTATGGATCGATACAAAAGTTGTCAACAAAAAGTTCATATCCAAGGTCACCATAAAAATCGACTTCATGCATTAGCAATTCTAATACAAAAAATACATAAAAAGTTAAAAACAAAAAACTAGGTATCAGTTATATCAGCAACAATAGTGGAAATAACATCATCATCAGCGAGAGCAGCAACAATGACCTCAACCTTCTCAACTTTATCTCCCTCATGCTAGGCTTCCAAAGCTGCTTTAAACTTGATATCTATGGCCTCATCATCATCTTCATCTTTCTCTTCATCATTCTTCTTAACATGATTTGAAATAAGCTTTGATATGATATTATTGATATTAATATCAGAAAGGTTAAGGTTGAGATTAAAAAATTTAAACTGTACATCATCTTTGGCCAATTGAAAAGCATCAAGTACGTTTTTTCTAAAGAACTCCACCTTTAGATGAAGTAATTCGTTAAAAGCTTTGAAATCCTCAACAGCTTTCTTTTTTAGATCTTTTTTTCTCTTTCTTTGGCCTCCAACTCAAACCTCAACCTCATTATCTTCACTTGAGATCATTGAGCTTGAGCTTTGTCTACTTCCTCATAAAATCGACTGAGGTTTTTTTTAACTAGAACGGCATTTTACTTTGTTGTTAGCTCATCATTCTTTTTTCTCTGCTCGACCTTCTTCTTATGGGACATATTAAGGCTAAATCTGACATTGTCCACAGTATCTAAGCTCTTTTTATGCTCTTTAGTTAGGATAACTACATCTTTCTTGACCTTAAAGAGATGAGCCATAGAAAGGTAAGCATGGTGGAGAGCTTGGTTGGTATTATCTAGAGGCTAAGGTGGGAGCTTCTATTAGACTGCATGGGATAAACTCAAACTTTAAGTAAAATGAAAATGAAGAAAAAAATTGAGCTGAAGTCAAATAACACTTGCCAAAAAAAGAGACTGTGACCTTGTAAAACTTTCTCATGACATCGAGGTTTTTTGTATGGTCATCGATAAGAGTATAATCCAACCTTATAAAAATCCTCTTTGAGTTGGGCCTTAGCACTCTCGTTTTAAGATTTTTTAAGGTGAAAGTAGAGATCTCAACCCTTAGTTTTTTTGTAAAAAATATACTTATGCTGAGAAAAGATCCCAACCAGTTGTAGACTTCATTTTTTAAATTGTAAGAGAACGCTAAGCAAAAAGGTTGATGACTTTGTCCTCTTCATAATATAAGGCCTCGAGTTAAATTTTTTTTTACCCTTTTTTTGGGCTTAGGTGCATATAATATACAGTGAAGTCAAAGTTTTTGTTAAAAGACATATTTATAAAACCAAGCTAAAAGTTAGATAAAAATCAAGCCAAAATAAAATCTTACGACATTACCTCATACTTATCCCAGTACTTCGTCTCATTTATTACTTTTGGAAAAGTTAGCTTATGGGCATTAATTACGAGCTTCTCTTATGGGTATACTCAATATTTTATCCTGATCTTATAGATCAAGGATGAAAAGAGCCACCGGTGCCTTTATAAAGATGCCAAGCTTATTTATTATCTCTCACGTCTCAACCTCGATAGCAGCTCCAACCTCTAGCTCGTCATCTTTATTTATTTTTTGTTTTTCGAGGTAAAAAAAAAATTTTTAATTTTTTATTGAGCTCAAGCAATCGACAAATAATTTTTTATTTGGTTGAGCTATTATTAATACCACCTCTTATCGCTGAGATGCTTTTTGAGAAAAAAAATTCTCAAAATAAAAGAAAATTAGGAAGAATGTTCAAATATTAGCAAAGAATAATGAAATCTACTATATACAGTATAGAGTTGGCGCGAGTCGAGTGATGATTAAATTATCAAAATTAAAAATTGAAACAAATAAAAAATGAAGGAAGAACCTCATATCAGCCACAAATGAATCCTAATATATGCACAGCCAATGTGATTGCAATTTATTAGTGACCCGATCTGAGGAGTTTGACATTAATATATTATATCTCTCTCTAAAAAAAAAAAAAAGGTTGTCTTCAAAGCACGGACATGATAAGCTAAACATATGTTAAAACTATCTTTAGGATTAACCTTACTTTTTAATTCCCTCATTACATCTTTGGGGATCATTTCATGGTCACAAAGAGTGTATATAAAGGAATCTTGATCAAATCATCTTGCTCTACAGAATCTTCAGCCTTACCGTCATTTTCTTCAGTTAAGGTGTTCATTTTTCTTTGTTTTTCTCAAAACCCTCTCATCATCAAAATTTAAATCGCTAGAAGACTCTAACTCCTTAGTATGAGCAAAATTATGAGGTTGAATCGTGGCTAAAAGTAACATGACTCTGAGAGAGGAGGGACAAGGTAAAAACATATAAAGAAAAAAAGTGATCTCAACAATAACTAATCGAGATGGAATAGAAGTGACAACAAAAGTATCAATTCATGAGAAGTAAAAGTAAAAGAGAACTGATGAGACCAAAACCAAAAAAAAATAAAAACAACCGAAGATAAAAGAAGGTCAGTCATAAAAGATGGACCAATCTGAAAGATAAAGAAAGAAAATGGATTTTGTATGTCAAAATTTATTTGAGCATCTAATTTTTTTATACTCAAGACCTGTTCTCCTCTTGCTCGAACATTATCTTCATTTCATTGTTGCCCATTTTTTGACATTGAGTTTAACCAGAAAGCCATCTTCTGACAATCACGACCTTCAATGATTGACAGAATCAGGTTGTCATCATCTTGCCTGAACTGACTCCTCTAAGTTCCACCTTGAAACTTCTGGCCTCTCCAGAACTTAAACTAGAAGACATAGTTAAAAATATATACCAAAGAAAATAGCGAAAAGAATAACATTAAGGTTAAAAAACTTTAAAATAAAAAAACTTAGATCAAGCTGAAAGCAAAGAAAGAAAAAAATAAAAAATGAAACCCTAATTGCCCTTTATATAGGGGCACTACAAATCAGATGAATAGCACATATCACGTCATGTGACAAAGCGAAGATGAATCTTTTCATCTTTTTTTTTTAAGTTTTCCATTCAAACTACCTCTCTCTTCATTTAATGTTGTCAGATCGATCAAACTAGATGAACCCCAAGTCAAACTGACCAAACAAAACATCTCTTTGGCATAAATTGAATGCCCGGTTCATCATCAAATTTTAAAGTAAAGACTCAAATCCAAATTCTTGAAATAAAGCACAAAGTCTTATGTCGACTAGATGAACTCCAACGCTAATCTCAAAACATCCTGAACAATTAATACCTCGGTGACCTTTAAGTTAGCTATGCACTCAATTCAAGACATACGCTTAAGATCAGACCCCCACAAGGTCAGACCACAGCTCAAGGCTAATTGTCCCCAAATGTTGACTCCCTCTATGATGTCAACTTTGAAAAATCAAATTTCACATCGTTTCTTTTTACCTATCTACCCTATAATGAGTGTGTCGATTGTACACCCAATAGTTTGATACTCAAACTACTTGATGAGGGAATAGAATGTTACAAGCATTTAGTGGTCAAAAAGGTATAGTAATCTTTTTCTATGTTAGAAGCTTTTAGCAAACAACCAAGGGTAATTTCGATATTTATGCCAACCTAACATATCAAGTCAATTTGACATATTCAGTGCCATATCAGCTCATCACTCTACTTATTGTCCTTTAATGGTCCATCATCACTTATTTATAAATATGAAGGTCCAAGCACCATTAAGGCAAGTTTATACTACTCTTAATTCTTCTTATCACTCTCTTTACGAACTCACTTATTTTAACTTACGTGTCAGAGTGCAAATGCAGAGAACACTCCCTACCTTTGCTTCTAACCATCTTTCTCTTCTATTTTTGTAAGAGTACCTTGAGATTGAAGCTCGACATAAATAAGACATTTCAATAATTTTGATAAATGGTCATTATAATAATTTGATTGATTATAGAATAAAGGATATTATAGTCAATTTAGACACATGTCATTCAATTATCAAGTAATTGTAAGAAAATCACGGTTATTTCCAAAGGAATTACATTCATATTATATTGTATAGATGTATAAAAAATTGGATAAGTAATTAGAATGTGAATGTATATGGTTTAAAATATGTGTTATTAATATATTTTTAAATAATAATTATAAAATATAAATAAGTAAGTTTTTAATAAATGAATAATTTAATAATAGAGCTTTACATCTTAAAATATTATAAAAATCCAACTGCTTCAAAGTTAAAAATCTCATATTAAAAAAAAAAGTCAAAATTTTTATGAAAATAAATTAAAATATAAAAAATATAGTTGATCTTAAATATATCAATTTGCAGAGACATTTTGTTAATTGAAAAACATACAAAATTGTAAACTAATTGGGGAGATTAATTTACAAATATCAAATATTGCTTTTAACTTCAAAATCAATAAATTATGATTATAAATATTAAAAATTAAAACATATATACAAAATTCATTGAAATAAATGAAGAAAAAGCTCTTTGAACACTTTATTATTTTCTTTTGTACAAATTGCTCAAGTAAATGGTTTGAAGAACTCTTACAGTCTTACTTGTCATATAAAAAAATGAGTATATATTTTAAGTATGCTCGAACAGATTTAAAACATTAAAAAAAAAAAACATTATTTGCCAAAACTTTTAGCTTAGATACACTAAAAGTAAAGTTTACCATTATATATAATGGAATGAGATTTAGTTATTTATGAATTCTAATTAACTTTAACTTTGTTTTATAAATTAATCAGTTGAGAGTTATTTATTTAAAGAATCATTATCAAAAAGATTTATTAATAAAAAATATGAGCATATATCTCATTAATTTTTAAATTGGGTCAAACTGATTTAAGAAAAACCAAACATTTTGATTGATAAGATATTAAAACAAAAATTTACCAATATACGATGACATGAGATTTAGTTACTCATGAAGTCTTATTAACTTTAACTTTTTTTGATAAATTAATCTATTAAAATTTATCTAAAAAATCTTTATCCAAAAATTATATTCTAATGACTAGTTTAATATAAATAAAAAATTTTCTATCATTAAAATTTATTTTTTAAAAAATTTCTAATATAGCATTAAATATCATATTCTTATACTTACATATGTGAAGGAGATATTACCTATATAAACTCATTCAAATTCGCACTTTAAATGTTAACTCCAATGTTATGGCAACAGATCCAAAAATCTATCAAAATAAAAGTTATCTTAATATTTAAATTTTGAAATTATAAAAAATAAAATTAATGCAAAATTTTAATGAACACAAATGTTACAGTATATCACCTACAATTCCTTTTACTACAATCCTACAATTGTTAAGTTATAATAAAAAATTATGTAAGGATCCACTACTTATAAGTGTGAGCTCCACAAAGCTCTTGAGAGTTGGTTTTCTCTGTAAAGTAAGTCTTGCTTGGTGTGCAAGAGAGTAGGTCTCAGGATTATCTTGATCGGTGGTCTTTTAGTCACAGTGGTTATAGAGTAGAGTTGGTAAGTTAGGTACATGGAGGGGGAACTGGAGGACTTATGGAAGCAACTACAATTAACTAAAGAGGAAAGAGAAAGGATCGAAGCAAACATAGTGGAGAAAGGGAACGAATGAGAGGGGACAAAGGCATGGTTAGTAGGAAAACTACTTACAACACGCGAGTTCAACAGGAAAACTATGAAAAGCACTCTTAAGATAATCTGGAAATTAGCCAAATAGGTAAAAATCATAGACCTGGTTTATCTCTAGTTCCTCTTTAAGTTTTCGACAGGGGTAGACATGAAAAGGGTGATTGAGGGATCGCCCCAGGGTTTCGATAAATAGTTGATTGTTTTTAATGCATACGACGGGATGCTACAACTGGAAGAATATGTGTTTACAAAAGCCATTTTCTAGATAAGGGTGTATGGCCTACCACTGAGAATGATGAATCAAAAGAATGCTACCAGAATAGGGAGAAAAATAAGTCAGTTACACTTAGTGGATGCAACACTTGATTTCTGAGAATAAGAATTGAAGTAGATATTTCTAAACCCTTGTGAAGTTCGGTTCTTCTCTAAAATGGAATCAAAAGGAAGCAAATATAGGGTAGATTGTGCTATAAGCAAGTACCAAGCTTTTACTATGTTTATGGGAGGATTGGACATATAGAGGATAAATGTACGGCGATGAGTGAAACAAAGGATCCAGCTAAAACTATAAGACAGTACAAACCTTGGCTCTACGCTTCACCTCTAAAGAACAAACCAACCATGTGAAAAAGAGGAAAAGGGTTCATATAGTCCATAAAATCGAAAAGGAGATAGGTCACAATAGTAAAACACCTAAGCCGATAACTGGCGGAAGCGTCGTACGTAAGTTGGATATAACAGTTGAACGGAGGAATTTGTACAAGCATGATACGCGAGATTTGATCGGTCAAGGTGGAGATTTTCCAAGGATGGGAAGAGGATTACACAGGATTTGAATTCCCATAATTTGCATGCAAAATGTAATGAGGTGAATAAGGAGAAGTTTTACCAAGATTATACTACTGTGGATGAAGGCTTCGGAACAAGGCCCACTAATCAAAGGGCTGCTAGTGATAAACACAATTTAGGCAACAAAGGCCCATACTTAGGCACACAAGCTAACCAGATGGTTTCATGCAAGAATATTTATGGAGTCTTATTGAAAAACTTTAACAAGGGAGTGACTCACAATATAGGGGTACGCAGAGTGAACACGTACCAAGTTTGCATGAAAATAATGAAAAAAAAGGCAGAAATAGAGACAAAAGATAGACCACAAAGCACAGTCCAAACTGAGATGGAAAAGGCTGGCTAGGATGATAAGAAAGACTCAGTCAAGTAGGCATGGCGATATTAAAAAAAAAAAAAAAAAAAAGAAAGCATGGAGGAAATAACTTGGTTACGAATGATATGAAAGTTGACGAAACAAGGAAAAGAAGCAAGAAGGATGGAGGAAAAGATCGGGATAATAGCCATAAAAAATTGGTGAAAACTGGTTTTCAATCTTGCTAAGAGCAATGAGGTGTATCGCGTGGAATTACCATAGGCTTGGAAACCCATGGGCAGTTCATGATCTTCAAAACATTTTGAAGAGAGAAGATCCTAAGGTGGTGTTCCCGTTAGAAACCATCTTTAATAAGGCAAAGATAGATAGGGTGCAATGACATTCTTAGTGTCCTGAAATGTTCATAGTTGATATAGTGGGAAGGAGTAAAGGATTAGTTATGTTATGGAGAAAAGAAAATAAGTTTGACATTGACAAGTTACTCTAAATATCATATCGACATGGACTTAGTGGGAACGGATGGTAAAAGATGAAGGATTACGAGGTTTTATAGTGAACCAGCCACTTCAGAGAGACAGAGAATGGGATATGATTAGAAGACTGGAGCATAACAATACATAGGCATGGATGTATATGGGGAATTTTAACGAGATATTATGGACTAATGAAAAAAAGATGGTAGCAAGAAACCAAAAAGACAGATGCTGGCATTTCAAAATGTGCTAGAATAAACAGAGCTGTATGACTTAGGGTTTACAAGACTTAAATTCGCTTGGCGTAAAAGAAAATGACGGAAAATAGGATCCAAGAAAGGTTGGATAGAGCAATTGGTAATAAAGAGTGGATGGATAGCTTCTCAAATTTCTTAGCAAGGTATCTTACACGTTTCACATCGAATCACTGCCCGATTTTGATTGATACTATAGGGGCAAGCCAAACAAGACGACTTTAGGTAGGAAGAAAGAGGAAGTACTTAGAAGTAGCTTGGATGTTTGAACCTAAGTATAAAGATGTTGTGCACCGAAGCTGGCTAGATGTTAGGCACGTCGACTTACAAAACAAGCTATATGGGACACGTAAGACAAAATTCTATAGTTTGGGTAAGAAGATTGATGGTTTTTGTGAAAAGCTTCACGTGGCACAACATATGGCAGTAAGTGAAGGTAGGCTGAAGAAGGAATAGAAACTAAAGATAAAACTGAATAATGCTTTAGAACAAGAAGAAATGCTTTGGAAACAGAGATCATGAATTAATTAGTTGAAGAACGAAGATAAATACACATTTTTTTCCATACACAAGCAACACAGAGAAAAAGAGTAAATAAAATAATTGGTATAAAGGATGAGAACAGAGTGTGGCATGAAAGAGAGCAAAAGGTTACCGAACAAGCGGTTAACTACTTCAAGACCTTATTCAACTCTCAAGGACCACCTAATCTAAACCATATCCTGGAATCAATTGGATCACATCCTGTAATGAATGATTCTTTCCTATCAAAGTTCACAATCAAGGAGATTTATAAGGCAGTCAAACAAATTCACCCCACTAAAGCTCCGGGTCCTGACAGTATGCATGCATTATTTTACCATACGTTCTAGCAAACCATAGGGCCTGACGTTATTAATTTCTACTTAGATTTTCTGAATGGAAATGGTAGTATGGATATTATCAATGAAACCCATATTGTTCTTATTCCTAAAACCAATAATCCTAGGAAAATGACCTAGTTCAGACCCATTAGTTTGTGTATGTGCTCTACAAAATCATTGCTAAAACTCTAGCAAATAGATTGAAACATATTCTATCTAGTGCATTAGTGAAAACCAAAGTGCTTTCGTGCTTGGTAGGCATATTTCAAACAATGTTCTTATCGTATATGAGCTGTTACATAGCATGAAATGGAAAAAGAGGAGTAAAGATAGGTTGGTTGCTCTTAAGTTAGACATGAGTAAAGCCTACAACAGGGTGGAATGGCAATATATTAATGAAATCATGGGTAGATTAGGCTTTAGGGATAGGTGAAAAAATCTGATACTGAAATGTATTTCCTCTGTAACTTATAAGGTGGTTATAAATGGCACTTTGACTGGCACTATTTCTCCCAAGAGAAGTCATCGATAAGGGGACCTGTTTTCACCATATTTATTTCTAATTTGTATAAGGGGATTTTCAGCACTATTATACAGAAAACAAAGGGAGGGACTATTACAAAGTGTTCATGCAAGCGCCTACGACCCAAGAATTACCCACATTTTCTTTGTAGATGATAGTTTGTTCTTCTTCAAGGTAAAATAAACCGAATGTAACTTGGTGAAGGACTTGCTAAAGGTATATGAAAAAGGTTCGGGGCAACAAATTAACTATGACAAGTCAGGGCTATTCTTCAGCATAAACACAAGTAATGATATGGTTGAAATGATGAAGAACATATTCGAACTGCAAACCATATCCAATCTAGAGAAATATTTAGGGTTGCCAATGTTTGTTGGGAAGGGAAAAAAAAGGCCTTCAAGGAGATCCTAAAGAAGATAGACAGAAGAATAAAACATTGAAGTCACAAATGGTTATAACTCAATGGGAAAGAAGTGTTCATCAATGCGGTACTATAGTCGATGCCCTCATATGCCATGTCATGCTTCAATTTCCCAAAAGGCTTGTGCCAAAAACTCAACAAGACCATAAGTCGATACTGATGGAGGCACTGGATTGAAAAAAGAGGGATTCACTAGTTAAAATGGTGAAAAATGTGTATGAGGAAGGAAGAGAAAGGCCTGGGCTTCAAAGATATGAAATTGTTTAACAAGGCCATGATCGCAAAATAGGGGTGGCGATTGATGCAGAACTCTTTTTCGTTTGTTTATAGGGTTCTAAAGGCAAGGTATTTCTCCAACACCAACTTCCAAAAGGCAAAGTTAGGAAAAGTGCCATCAACACATGGCATAGCATATGGATGGGGAAAGAAGTCCTAAAACTTGGATTGCAGTGCCGGGTCAAAAATAGAGAGAAAATCAGATTTTGGCATGATAAGTGGATACCAAAAAAAAAAAAAAATACTTCATTCTGAGCCCTCAAACAAATTATATGCCAAGGGTTGATATCGTTATGGACCTCTTTTAAGAAAACGGGGTAGGGTGGGATGTCGCCAAATTAGAGACCATGTTTCACAAAGAAACTACCAAAGAAATCAAAGTAATTCCTATAGGTTTGAATGGCAAAGCAGATGTGCAAGTGTGGCACTACAGAAAGGATAAGTTGTACACAGTGCGAAGGGGATGCCATTTGTTGGTATCAAATGATCATGACATGAATCACATGGATGCATGCAATAAAAACGTGGACACTATTGGAAAGAGGACCACCTCGCAGAGCATATGGTATTCATCCATACTAGTCAAGATCAGAACATTTATTTGGAGGATGTGGCATGAAATACTCCCAGTGTTTGGGTAGTTACAAAGAAAGGGAATAATGGATCATGCAAGATGCCCAAGATGCGACGAAAAAGACAAAAGTGTAATGCATGCGATTAGAAACTGTGTAAAAGCAAAAGAGGTGTGGACACTAGTCTATCCAAGTGAAGATTAACAGAACGATCAAATACAAAGCGTTAAACAGTGGCTATCACGTATGGCTGGAAGATTGGACAAAGTGGGTTTTGACATGATTGCAACGATATGCTAGGTGATATGAGAAACCGGGAACACAGAAGTTAAGAGCAATGAAACAAAACCTGCGTCTGCCACAATCATATTTGTGCAACAGTATTTGAAGGAATACCATAAGATATATGAGCAAAAGGAGACACATCAAAAGCGTACTCTAGGAAGATGACAAGCACTGGCTGAGGCATTGATAAAAATCAACTTTGATGGGGCACTAGAAAGGAAGGAAGGCAGGGCTAGCATTGGTGACATTACTAGAAACCATCTAGGAGAAGTACAAGGAGCATTCTACCTAACTGTTACTGGCATAAAAGACCCAGACATTATTGAAGGAATGGCATTTGCAAGAGATGCTAAATTTACGAGGAACATGTACAGGTGGAGAGTGATACTGGAAGGAGATGCGTTGGAGTAACCTCACAGATCAACCTAGACAAGGTAACCGATCTCTCAAGAATTGGGAACCTCATGGAGGAAACTAGAATGGAATTGTCCAATTTTACAGAATGGATGGTGTCCCACACGTATCGTGAAGCGAATGGGGTGGCTTACAAGCTTGTAAAGCTAGCAGTGGCTGGGAGAGAAGAATTTTCCTATTTAGAAAGGGATCCAGCAGAAATCTATTCTGAAATTCATGACATTGTATTCCAGGACCTTTGCCTTTAAGTAAATGATTTAAAAAAAAAAAAAAGTGTGGGCTTCATATAAAATTTTGATAGATTTCACATAATTTTGAATTGTAATTAATTAATTATATTATAATGGTTATATATGAAATACTTCCATCAATGTCTATTTGTGTTAATTCAAAAAAATTTTTCGTATTTGTGTTTTGTGTATATTATATATGTACATTTTCTTTTTATTTTGGGACAAAGTGTATAATTTTTATGTAGAAGCTACACATTAAGCAGATCATTTAATTTAATCTAGTAAATATGACAATTCAAACATGAGATATAGTTGTTCAAGGCATTGTTTTACTATTTAATTAGAAAAGGGTTTTTTTTTTTATTAATGTTATGAATGGTTCTTGAATTATAGTTAAATATTGAACGTGACATTTGAATTAAAAATTTCTAATATGATATTTGGAGGGTTATGTAATGTGATATTTAAATTTTAAAAATTTTTAATATAATACTTGAAAAATTATTTTGTCTATCATGTGTTATCATTTAAAGTTAATCACGTTATGGTTGAACATTAAATTAATTAATAGATACATAGTTTAAATGCCACATTACAAATTTTTTAAAATTCAAATATCATATTAAATATTTTCCCATAATTTAATAATCATTCTTAACATTAACCCTTTTTTTATACATAAGAAGCCGTAATTTAAAAAGGAGTTGCAAGTGCAAAATTTTAAATTTTAGACTTGTTAAATATTATTTTTGTAAAGATAACCATATAAATCAACTGAACTAAACTTCAAATTTAAATAAGATCATTTCTTAAAGGTGCTTAGTTAGTAATTTAAATAAAAAAATGTGAATGTGATTTGGCCTTTCCAAAAGCTAGGTAAAGAAAATGCATTAAGCATTCAGATACAATATTGGGAAAAAAAAAAGCATTCAAATAAAAAACTTTTAATTTTCTTGAGAAATGAGGTATCAAATAATTATAATTAAACTCTAATTAAGGTTAATAGCATTTATAGTCTTTAAATTTTGACTCAAAATTTACTTTGATTCTTCAACTTAAAAAAATTTCAATCGAATTTTTAATTGCTCAAAGTTGTTCCATTTTAGTCCTTCCATCATGGAACCATTGAAATTGAAGGGAAATGCCAACTAACATCATGTGATGACATCAATTAACATCGCACGTGATAAATAAGAGACTAAAATAGAATTATCTTAAATTTTAAGGAGTAAAGGCTAAATTATTTTAAAATTTTATATATTTTGTACATGTCTTATAAAAATATTAAATTTAAAATTATATTTGCATATTTTTTGTTATAATATAACTTATTATACAGATTTTTATTTTAATAGAAAATAAATATTCAAAACTTAAAATTAAGTTAAAATTTTCAAATTCCTTTTCTAAAAATTTAATAAACTTTAAAAACAAAAAAAATTATTAAAAATTTATTTTATTTATAAGTCATAATAAAATATATTATTTTCTATCCAAAAAAATTATTTTTAAATTATATTATTTTCTATCCAAAAAATTTATTTTTTAAATAACAAACATCTTTTATTTTTCTTTTTTAAATATATTTTATAAAATATGTTTTATAAAAAATAAAAAATAAAAAAATGTTTTAAATTATATTTTTATTTTATTTGAATATAAATTTTTCTATTTTTGAATAGATGAATAAATCTATTTTTGAAAATGATTTGAAATTTTACATAACATTTTAACATGATATAGAGTTTTTATTTAATTTCTTAAACCAACATAAAAATTTTTATATTTAATTTTAACAAAATTATTTTAAAATTTTCAACTTAATTTTAATTTTTTCAAAATCTATTTTCTATTAAAAATATTATTTTATTGATAAATCATATCATAATAAAAATTAAAAAATATTTTAAATTATAATATTTTATAAAATATATTTGAAATATATAAAAATCAATTTTTTTCTTGAATTATTTTTATCTTTTTATTTATTTATTTTTTATAAAATATATTTGAAAAAGGAAAATAAAAGATATTTAATATTTTAAAATATATTTTATAGATAAAAATAATATTTTTATTATGATTTATGAGCAAAATAATATCCTTAATAAATTTTTTTTTGTTTTTAAAATGATATTGAATTTTAAAAAAAATAGTGTGAATTTTTAACTTAATTTTAATTTTTTAAAAACTAATTTATATTAAAAACATAAAAATATAAAAATATAATTTTAAATTTAATATTTTATAAAATATATCTGAAATATATAAAACTTTGAGATAGTTTCATCTTTAGTTCCTAAACTTTGAAAGAATACTATTTTCATCTTTCATTTACCACATGAGATGTTAGTTAACATCATTACGTGATGCCATTTAGCATTTACAATCAATTTAGATAATTTCACAGACAAAATGATTAAAATAAAACAACTTTAAGTAATTAAAAATCTAATTAAAATTTTTTAAGATTTAGAAACCAAAGTAAAATTTGAATCAAACTTAATTATATTTCTTTGTCAATATGAGTTTAATCTTTGTAATAAGTTTTTCAAAAATAAATTTTAAATGCATTCAATCAATATAAAAATAAATATTTTAAAACCATAATTAAAAATTAAACCAAAACAAAATTTAAAAATATCCTAACATATTATAAAAAAAACTTAGAATTATAAGATCCATAGCTCAGTCAATTATTTACTTACAAAATGGCTTTCAAATATCTAGTCATTAATATGAAAGCAATTTATAATCTCAACAAAAAGAAAAATTTTAATTATTTGCCAATATTATATATATTGATTCATGTTTATTCTTTAATGCACTAAAGTGGAATTATAGATATTCTAATAAAGTTTATTATTGTATTAAAGTTGAAATATGAGATATTTTGAAGACCTTATTAAAACATCATATAAAAATAATTTTTTACTTACTTTGAAAAACTAATAATTATTTAAAAATTGTACTCCACACTTAATATTAATATATTTTCTTTAATTATTACTAATTATATATCTTTTGAATTAAAAATATTAAAAAGAATTCAAAATAAAAAAATTTTGAAGCCCAGAACTAAATTTTCTTTTTGAAAGTCCAAAAGTCTATGCTTTGTACTCCAATAAATTTATTTTTGATTTGTTTTTCTTCTTTCTCTTACCACTGTTTTCATATGATTCTTATAAAAATTTCCTAATTTATTTAATTGATTTTAACAGAAATTTGTCATAACTTCCACTAGAATTTTTTGGCATTTGATGATCCTTAAAGAGCTTTTGGCTATTGTTGTAACTTGGCACTAAATTAGAATTCTAAAAGAAGCATGATGATTTGTGACTCTTGAAAGAAAAGTCAATTACAAGCAAACAACACATTAGCGTGATGATGAATCATTTCAAACTTATTAAAAATAAATAAATTAAAAAAAAAAGTTGTGATCTCCAATTGACCTTCATTTTTGTTGGGATTTTTATTCATTATATTTCACAATAATGAAAATAATGGAACGGTAACTTGAACATAAGCACCAAAAAGTCCAAACAAAGATGTCAAACTCTGACCGACTTTTGAGCTCACCAATGTCCTTGGCTTTGGATTAATCTCAAATGTTGGATTATAAAAGTCTTGATTATGATCTAATCATCCATAATTATAATTATAACTGGGCTTAAAGTTCTCTAATCAGCCTGCAAATTTCAACTTGGTTGGTAAGTGTATCCCTCACCTATCCCTTTTTTTTCTTTAACTCAGCAATTCAAAAATAGTTTTTTCTTTTGTTTTCTTATCCGTTGTTTCCAAAAAGCGGAAGACTCCATTTCTAATTTTAAAAAAAATTATATGCCTTTGAAAAATTTTATTAAAGATTTGGAAGTACAATAAAATAAAGAAAAAAAAATTAAAAATAGAAAAAAAAAATGACTTGTACATTTTTTTGTTATTTTGAAGTTTTTTGGGGGGGTTTTATTGGAAGAAAATAATTCTAAAAAGAAGGTAAAAAAAAAAAACCTTCTGTTTCTCCCCTTTCCGATTTCCATCTACTAATCCAAGAGAAAAAAAAAACAAAGAGAAAAATTTTCAGAGAGAGAAAGTGTTAGCAAGGAGAGAGCTTTGACTCTTCTTCTCTCTTTCTATCTCTTTTGTTTCCCTATTTCACATTTCACCTAAAATATAGAAAACCCTTTTCATTTTCCTTAAAGAAGTTTCATTTTCAAAACCTTTCTGGGTTCTCTTCAAATTCTTTTCTCAGTGCCCAAAATTGTTAGAAAAAAGGTGGGTTAGTTAAATTTCTTCCTTTCATTTTAAAACAAATTTATTGTTTCTGTTTAAGGTGGTCCATTTTTTAGGCAGATTTTCTGGGCTTTTTTTTTTCTTGCTGAAAGGGGTTGTTTCTAGTTTCTGGGTTTGTTTGTCTGTGAAATACCTTTCAAAGTTCAAATCTTCCAACTTTCTTGGAAGTTTCCTTTTTTATCTTTCCATTGTTTGGTTTCTTTAATTTGTATTTTTGCAGGAAAACTATTTTTTTCTTCAAGTTACTTGATGTTGTGGATCTAAGATTTTGATTTTGGCTTATTGATAGATGGTTACTCCTAAGTTTTTGATCTATTTCGCTTATGGGGCTTTTCTTGAAATTTCAGGAAAATTTGGAAAGTTGAGAGCTGTTGCTTGTTTTGGAGCTTTTTTTTATTCATGGGAAATTGCTGTGCTACCCCTGCTTCTCCAGTTGAGAATAATAAAAAGGGGAAAAACAAGAACAAAGCTAACCCATTTTCTGGAGATGATTATGCTGTCACCAATGGATCTGCCACTACGTTCAAGCTAAGGGTTTTGAAAGAACCCACTGGTCATGATATTTCAGCTCAATATGATCTAGGCCGTGAGTTGGGGCGTGGTGAATTCGGCGTAACATATTTGTGTACTGATGTGAACTCAGGTGAGAAATTTGCTTGTAAATCGATATCCAAGAAGAAACTTAGGACTGCAGTGGATATCGAGGATGTGAGGAGGGAGGTACAGATAATGAAGCATTTTCCTAAGCATCCTAATATTGTTACCTTGAAGGATACTTATGAGGATGATGATGCTGTGCACATTGTAATGGAATTGTGTGAGGGAGGAGAGTTATTTGATAGGATTGTTGCAAGGGGTCACTACACTGAACGAGCAGCTGCAGGGGTCATGAGGACGATTGTCGAAGTTGTTCAGGTTGTATTCTGACTGATCTTTCTGTTGGTGAATTGATATAGTCATGCATTTCTTGTTAATATAAAGTGAACTCTTTACTTGTTTGGAATTAAACTTTTTTTTTTCTCTTCACATTTCACTGTCTATCTACCTGTATGCAATTGCTTTCTCTTTTCTCTACCTGGATGATAGTGCTTTTATTTCAGATGAAGATAACTAACCGGGTCTGCTGTAAGCAATTTATGTTGCAGATGTGTCATAAACATGGCGTCATGCATCGCGATCTCAAACCCGAGAATTTTCTATTTGCAAATAAGAAGGAAACTGCCCCATTGAAGGCAATTGATTTTGGGTTGTCGGTCTTCTTTAAACGTGGTATTGCATATTTTGAGCTTTTTTCCCCTTTTCCACCTTTGATGGAAAAAATTGTACTGCTTTAGTTATCTCCTTTTTTATACCATGCTCAAGCAGCTCAAGTTTGGCTCAAGAATGCTCTTTTTAACAGGTGAGCGATTCAATGAGATTGTGGGAAGTCCATATTATATGGCTCCAGAGGTTCTTAAACGTAATTATGGCCCAGAGGTTGATGTTTGGAGTGCTGGAGTTATCCTCTATATTTTACTTTGTGGTGTCCCACCATTCTGGTCAGGTTGGTCTTTCAATTTTTGAGGACTTTTCCTTTGTTCATTTGACTTAATGAAGGTTAGAGCTAAAGGTAGCTGTAGAGGCAGTGTGTGCTTTCAGAGCTTGTGGGCAAAGATAAGAGAGATATAAAGAAAAAGATTTCTTTTAAAACTGTTTAATATTATGTAATCTAGAGTTTGATTTATTTGTTTAGTCTACATTTTCCCTATCTGCTCTTATGTTTTTAGAAAAATAGATGTTAATCATTTGTTGTGCTTTCATACAGAGACTGAGCAGGGGGTGGCACAGGCAATTATTCGCTCTGTAATTGACTTTAAGAGGGATCCATGGCCTAAGGTTTCTGACAATGCAAAGGACCTTGTAAAGAAAATGCTTAATCCTGATCCAGAGCAGCGTCTTACTGCTCAGGAAGTGCTTGGTAACCTTATGTTCATCTATTGTATGTGCTTTATTTATGTCGATATGCATTTCCGTTATATAAAAAAAGTCATCTGAAATATCATATCCAGAACATCCGTGGTTACAAAATGCCAAGAAAGCTCCCAATGTTCCATTGGGTGAGACTGTGAAAGCTAGGCTCAAACAATTTTCTGTAATGAACAAGCTGAAGAAGAGAGCTCTAAGGGTAATAATTCAAATATCTCCGCTTATAGTTTATCTACTTTTCGGTCACATGATACAATTTTTCGAGGCTACCTAAGACCAGCTCATTATTGACTGTACGTACCTGAGTTTCTACTTTTAATGATCATACTTTGGAGTTTTCTTGATTTTCCAGGTGATTGCTGAGCATTTATCTGTGGAGGAAGTAGCTGGCATAAAAGAGGCATTTGAAATGATGGACACTGGAAAACGAGGCAAAATAAACCTTGAGGAGCTTAGGATTGGGTTGCAAAAGCTTGGCCAACAGATTCCTGATGCAGATTTGCAGATCCTAGTAGAAGCTGTAAGATTATCTGTGCCTGACCCCAAAATTTTATTTTTGATCCCTCCAGATCTAAAAACTAATGATATGACTAATGCAACTGATATATTTGAACTTTTATAAACATTTGATATCTGTAACTAATTTGAATTCACCGAGAAGGAAAACCAAAACCGAAAAGAAGAACATGGAATGGGGTGTTGCGGGAGCAGTGGCTAAGCTTCATTATTCTCTACCATTCTCCTACTTAGTTCTTTGCCTTTTGGGTGAAACTTGCATAAACTCTATTTTCTGCTCCTGCAGTCCTAAATCCTGAAGAGGGAGAAAGTCAGTTTTTTTAGAGTTTCTCCATATTATCTTCTCTATAACTAATGTTTCATATTTAGAATTTCCAGTTTCATCAATGTAATAGCTGCTAGCTGCCTTTCACAGGCTGATGTTGATGGTGATGGGACTCTGAATTATGGAGAGTTTGTAGCAGTTTCAGTTCACCTCCGGAAAATGGCCAATGATGAGCACTTACATAAAGCTTTTGCCTTCTTTGATCTAAATAAAAGTGGTTATTTAGAGATAGAAGATCTGCGAGATGCCTTAAATGATGAAGGTGACGCCAGTAGTGAAGAAGTTATTAATGCCATTATGCATGATGTCGACACTGACAAGGTGATTATTGCTGTATACATTTTCATGTTTAGTAATAGTGTATTCTATTTGAACTTATCAAAGCTTCATCTTTACCCTTTTTTTCCTCAAAATATGCATGCCAAGGCCTGATCTTATGGTTAGGCCATGAATTTTCTGTCAATATTCCTTCTGAAGTTGGTTTTTTTTTGCATGACTGAATAATATTTTGTTTAATATTGTTTGTTTCTTGTTTGTTTGTTCTTTGCATGTTCAGATAATTGTACTTCTACCTCTCATTAGAGTAAAAACCTAATTCTGTGATTATGGTAAGCGTACCTCTGTCATCTTATTAGTAGTGGAAACCTAAAACAACCACCCTATTTTTTATTCATTAGCAATCTGGAGAGTTTGATGCATTCATCTTACAAATGCCACTTCTCTTCGGCAGTTATACTAGTTTCTGTATATCACCTCATCCGTTGCCTTTCTGCTATGGTTTATTGAATTCTGATATAAACTGCTACTTATGTGCATCTCTTCACTTTATATATGCAAATCCTGTATGTCTTGTGTTTAGCACTTGCATACTAGTGTCGATGTGGTTCATCTTAAAACCATTGGGTCCGAAACATCACAAAGTTTTATCTGGCTGTTTGATTCGAAATTGAAGCTTTTACTTTTATGTTGCAGGATGGGCGTATAAGTTTTGAGGAGTTTGTTGCCATGATGAAGGCTGGTACGGATTGGAGAAAAGCATCCAGACAGTATTCACGTGAAAGATTCAACAGTCTAAGCTTGAAGTTGATGAGGGAGGGTTCATTGCAATTAGCCAATTGAGTACAAGTCAGAATGAAGAAGAATCAGAGAAAGGAAGTAATGTTACTATGGACAAAAAAAAAAAAAGGAAAAAAAAATAGAATTTCCTTGATTTTTGTTTGTTGATAAAACTATTGTCAATTTCTTTTCACGTGGAACCGTTGAGATAGGTAGGGTTAGATTGATGTGTTGGTGTCTTTAAAGAGCTGTGGTTCAGAATTTGTTTGTGATGAGTTGCAGAAGAAGAGGAGGAAAAGGAAGTGTAGGGAAATTTGAAGTGATGGTTCAATTTGTGGTTGTAAATGTGTGAATTGGGCTTTACACAACAGTCTTTGTCGTTAGAAAAAAGTTTGTCTGGCATTCAATTTGTCTGTTCAATTGCTTTAATTAATATGTGTTGTCAAAAGATACAACCAACCACTTTGAGCTTTTTTAGGTGAGTGCTTTCACATAAGCTTGCCCCGCTTTATTTTATCATCTAAATCATACTTTAAAATTTGGTAATGAGATATCCCTAGAAAGCTTTATGTCTTCTGAGCAGATTTTTATGTCCTCAATCACTAGCGTTAGCTGACATAAAGTTCCCAACCAACCTCACCTGATGTGTTATTAGAAGAATGGAACCAACTACAGTAAAGTTAATTATGTATTAATTAAGATAAAATTATGTGATATAAGATATTTAGAAGAATTATTTAAAAAATATATTCATGAATATAAAAATTTGGATGAATTACATTAAATATTTTGGAAAGAAAAATATTTTCAAAAATTATCATAACCGTGAGATGAAGAACTTTATAATCAATAGTATTTCAAATGCTGAGAACTCCATAATCCTACAACACAAAATAAAGATTATTTAAATTTTGTAGGAAATAGAGTTTATTTTGCTTTTAAACAAATTAAAGAACATTGACTCAAAACAAAGGTTGCTAAGCAAATTAAAAGTAGACTAAGTGATAAACAATGCACAAAAATATTAGAAAATGAATGTGAATTTGGATGTAAATCTCAATCTAAAATATATTCTAAGAAATACAAAAAGAAAAAAAGATATAAATTGATCAAATGGAAGCCTAAAAAGCATAAATTTGATAAAAAGAAAAAATTTGTTAGAAGAAAGACTTCTAAAAAGAAATCTAAATGTGAATATTTCATTTGTGATGAAGAAGGTTATATTGCACCTTAATGTCCTAACAAAGAAAAAAGTGCTTAAAAAGTTATTAAAATTCTTGAAGAACGAGATTTAAAAATTTATTTTGGAAAAGAAGTTTTGAAGAAGAAATTATCTATGAATTAATTTTTGAAATAGATTTTGATTTTGATAATGATGAATATATTTTCATGCTTAATTCTAGTAATAATTCTATATCAGAAGCTAATAATCGACTTAATTTTGAAACTAAAGATATATTTGTTGAAGAACAATAGATGATTAAATTAAGTGATGTCTTAGAATAAGATGTTACTATTTCATATAAACGGTTAAAAAAACTACAATCATTAAAGAAAGATGAAATATATAAACTATCCATCTTTTCAAATTTCAAAGCATGGACACAAAGACATATAGAAAAGTTTAGTGGCAATAACATAGTTACTGATTCTAATCAAGGATCTGTATATATATTCCTTTATTCATTAAAGAAAAAAATCAGGAGGATTAAATAAAAATATCTTGAAGTTAGAAATACACATTTAGGAATAATTATGATAACTATAAAAGCATTATTTAAATTTGAAAATGATATACTAAAAATAGCAGTATTAGTAGATAAAAAATTTGAAAATCCTATTAAAGCACTAATAGGAGCAATACAATCAAATCTTGTATGAGGTGCTATTTGGTTTAAAGTAAAACCAAACTATTTTATTTCTATTAATGACCCATTAATAAAAGATTGCTTTAGACTTAGAATAATGACAAAAAAGCCAAAAATTAGAAGTGTGACTCATGATCTGTCTATTAACTGGACTGCTATTAATAAATTTACTAATCATACTTTTACATCTATTAAAGAAATAGATTTTCATATTATTGAGATATTTGAACTTAGACATTTTGATTTAGAAATCAAACCAAGATTAATGAATCTTATATATCTGTAAGTACCTATTGGATGGTTATTAGAAGGTATTATAGAATCTGTTCCTTCTAATAGAAAAACGAAACTTATGAAATTTTTTGTATCAAGAAATAACCTGTATTTTAAAAATCATGAAAAAAGTAGTTCTAGTAACAATTTAGTTCTACCACTACCCTATTCTATACCTTCATTCTCAAATAGATATAATGAAAATATTGAAAGTATTACTAGTAAACAATCATTTATTTCATATAGGCAATCTTTTCTTTCTCAACCTCAATCAATAAGTACAAAAAATTAAATATTTTTATTTTTTCAAGAGATAAAAGTAGTCAAAATCAAGATAATTTGGTTTACAACTCAGTAAACTCAGTTTTAAATTTAATTTCTTTTACAAATACTAGAAGTGATGATATTCAAAGTCTAGCTATAATTAACCAATATAAAATTGGTAATGATGAAGTAATTATACTTTCAAAAAATCAACCAAAAAAGTATTACAATTATATTGAAGTAGAATTTAGACTTAAACAGTATAAATCATACTCTTTAAATGTTTTAATAGACATTGGAGCAACTATATGTAGTTGTAGAAGTAATGCTTTATCATTAGAAAAATGGAAGCTAATGAAACATCCTATAACAGCAATAGAAATTGAATGAAAATAAACTTTAATAGAATATAAAGCAAAAATTGTTTCAATTTATTTTATGAATAAAAAATTCGTAATTCCAAAAATTTTATGTTTTTCTTTTATACATGGTGACATGTTACTAAGAAAAAATTTTATATACAATTATTTACCTTTTTGTTTAAATCCCAATAATATTGTATTTATTATAGATAAAGAGTCTATTGAAATACCATTATTAAAAAAATCATAAACATATATATGATTCTAATTTCCAACATAAAAATCGAGAAACTGGAAATTAAATCAATCAGTGAAACACAATGGTTATATAAAATCTTAAAAAAAACTTTAGTGAAAAATCATTAAAATTATGGTTTAGAAGTCCTCAATTTTGTAGTTTAAAAATTCTCGATTCAAAGAACATCATTAGAGTAAAACCAATGATCTATACCAAATAAGATATAGACGAATTTGATATACAAATCAATGAGCTTTTACAAAAATGACTTGTAGAACCCACTACTAGTCCATATTCAAGCCAGCATTTATGGTAAGAAATCATGTCAAGCAAATAAGAGGTAAAGACTAAATAGTAATCAACTATAAAATGCTTAACTAAAACCTAGTAATTAATGGATATGTTTATCATAGAAAAGATGCATTAATAAATTTAGCAAAAAAATGGTAAATATTTTTATAAATTTGATTGTAAATCAAGATTTTGGCAAATAATGCTAAATGAAGAGTCAAAACCCCTTACAACTTTTAGTGCACCAAAAGGCCATTATTAATAGAAAGTCATGCCTTTTTAACTTTGCAATGCTTCACAAAATTTCCAAAGATGGATAAACACAATCTTTGGAAAATATAAAGATTTTTGTGTTGTATATATTGATGATATACTTATATTTTCTGAAACATTAATTGAGCATAGGAAACACCTAAATTTGATAGCTCAAAAATTTATAAAACATGGTATAATATTAAGCCCTAAAAAGATAGAGCTTGAAAAAAATAATATAGAATTTTTAGGCTTTCTTTAAAAGGTCTTATTTTACAAGATCATATTATAGTAAAAATCAAAGAATTTCTAGAACAACTAAAAGATAAAAATTAATTGTAAAGTTTTCTAGGTCTTCTTAATTATAAGCGAATACATTTGTCATTATCTATATATGAGACTAGGTAATATTAGGTATACTATATTTATGACAACTATTTATAAGATAGATATACATATCTGCCTTTTTAGGAGTTTGTCAAGCTGATGATAGACTGACTGTTTGCAATCTAACAGCAAATGTTAACCTTTTCATTTTCTTGTCCATAGCTAGTTTATCAGCAGCAAATGTTAACTTTTTGTCTTCTTATCTATCTTGAATATTTGCCAAATTTATACTTTCTTCATCTTCTAGATTAAAAGAAGCTAGTGAAGCTGTCTTTGATTTATTCCATTATTTCTAACCTTTTTAAAACTGGAGTAATGAAGAAAGTGGATGATCTAGGTCTTCCATGCTAGATAATTTTTTTAAAATTCGATCTTTTTAGACTATAGTTTTGGATTATTTTCATCATAAAAATTTTTTCACAAATATTATTTTATCATCTGTGAATTTGGAAAAATTTTATTTAATAATTTTTTTGCTTTTTCTATCATGGTAAGTCCAGTTTAAAAATCATATAAATTTGCTCTATTAAATTGTGAAAGAGTAAATTTTAAATTTTTTTTATTTTCATTTGGTGCCAATAATTTGGTCCACAAAGAACTATTTAGACTTCCCAAATTTGATAAGGTTGAAAAAATCTTTCTTTTTGAAAGAATCCCATTAAACTAGTTATTTTAATATATACATAAGAAAAATATTCATCATTTTTGATAAAATAAAAAAAAAATTTTATTTGATAAAGGCAAGAAAATGCCTTATCAAATGAAAAGATAAATTTTGGAAAGTAATTATAACTACAAAACTCATTTTGATACTAATTATATCATAAAGGTCATGATCTAATTGAAATTTAATTTTAGGAAATCCTCTTTAAATTCCATGATTTTTTAGATAAATGAAAAAGAAAATATTCTTGAAAATTTTCATAAAATAGATGATTTACTTCGTCTTTTGTTGAATATTTAATTCTATTAAAAAGTTTATTGAATAAGACTTTGTTAGCTTTTTCATATAAAAGAATTTTTTGAATTTTTAAAAGAAAAAAAGAAATGATTTTTTCTTCTATAAGAAAATCATAAATATTTAAGAGATTGTTTGTCTCTTCAAGGGAGTATTCTTTTTTATCAAATTCAAAAATTTATGGTTTCTCTCAGTCTCTTAAAGTTAAGCTTTTTAAAACAAGATTTTAAAAAGTTTAGAATTTATTAACCTATTTGGTTAATCCTAAGCTTAGTCATATTTTTTTCAAAAGCTGATTTACTACCTTGAAATTGGGCTTTTCAAATCTTATTTATGAGATTATACAACTCAATGGGTAATCTTAGGTTATAAAAATCTTTAATTTTTGAAAAATTTTGTTGTGGTTTCAACAAATTTCTATTTTCTTAAAAATTTTAGAGTATGACATTGAAGTCTATTGATTTGGATCTTGAGAAAATTGAAATAACCTATAGGATTCCATTACTTATTGTGATGAAATTCCTAGTATTTCCATGTATGGATAAAAAAAAATCCTAGATTAGGATATGGAGCTAATGGTTGTGTAAGGGATTGAAATCTTAATCCTTGATTAGGATTAATATATTTAAAAGGCTAACCTTATTTAAGTTGCTTCCTTTTTACAATACTTCATTCATCAATTTGTTCTAGAGGTTTTTTACATTAATCCATTCAGCTTGCTTAAAAAATCAGCAACATTGTTAGTTTGTTTAATAAATTCAATAGAAAAATTATATTGACATAAAAAGTTATACCATGTAATCCTTCTAGGATTAGTTTCTAATTTTTTATTTTTTAAGAAATCTTTAATTGCCTGATTATCAGTTCTAATAATAAAATTTTTAAGTGCTAGATAAATATGAAATCTTCTTACTGCATTTTTTATGGCAAATAACTATTTTTCAAATATTATATTTTAATTCATTTGGTTTAAACTTTCTTGAATTATAATCATAATTTAATTCTTGATTATGTACATTTGATTTAAATACACATCCCCAATATTGGTTTGAGGTTCCTGTTTCAAGAATAAATAATTCTCTTGGTTTAAGAAAATATACTTTAAGTATAAATTTAAGATCTGAGTTTATTTGTTTAATAAGATCATAATCATCTTTTGTCTAGGAAAAATGAGCTGCTTCAATTTCTATTGCTCTCGTGCAACTAAGTTGCAAACTTCACTAGGTCATCTGGTTCATAATTTCTATAACTCAAGAGTGACTAACTAGAGTACCAACTATCAATCAATGCATAAGAATATAACAACATGCCCATCATTTGATCAAATGCTTACACAAATTACAGTATCCAGATTCCAGGCCATGTCAACTGATAGCAGTATTCCTTTGAGATATGCACCGTTGTTCATTTTAAACACCATTCAAAAAGTAAGCCATATGCAAACTTTAAGTTTGGTCTTCTGCCAAGTTCAAGAGATTCCCTTGAATGCCTACTAAAAATAGATCATGCTGTTCATTTATCATATTCAACCTCAAAATTCTGAAAAAAGAAACGGCTTTATATATTAATGTCATAATTTGAAGCTATATATGTTCATTTTGTAATATCAACATCTTCACCCATTGGGTTCTAGTTTCAACAAGACTCAACATTGAAGCATCAGAATTCCAATCCAGCATTGTATTGGATGAACATTCTACTGAATAGTTTCACTATGTCAGCTTTGCAACTCCATATTACCTCTTGACCAAAGAGAACACGAATCTACTGTATTATATATATTAATCTCATGACCTATGCCTTTTTTTTTTTTTGTTTGACTATCTACAACCTAGTAATAATACCTTTTAGAGTAAGGCGAAGTTTATCATTTACATTTGACACCTTTTGATCCAATTTTAATGGTGAAAAAATGTTTTAATTTAAAATTTTGGTTTACAAATTTAAATTAAAAAAATTACTTAAAAGATGCTTTTGCAGTGAAAAAATGCAATTGAAATAAAATTATTATATTATCGCAATATATTTTTTTTCATATTCTATTATTTTATTCATATATTTTTTAAACATTTCAATTATTCACAATAATACTAAACATTTAAAATTTTTAAGCATACTTTTTAAACGTATTTTTTAACTTAAAGTTTTTTCAACGATGACAATAATACTAAATTAATCTTAAATCGAACCATATCGAGTTCTATATAAGTCCAAACATAGTAAGAAGTATTTTTGTATAAACTTTTTTACAATTATTATTTTTTGAAAGATTTTACACTTCGTAAAATAAATTTTGCTTATGTACTATAAACATGAATTTTTCCTTAGATTACCATGTGGCAGCTTCATATTGTTTCTTTTTTTTTGCTTTGTTTTTTTTTTTTTTCTTGTTTTTTGACTTTTCTACTGAATGTTGTAGTTTTGTCTTTCACTTTTCCATTTTTGGTTAGTTTTTTTTTTTCTTACGGTGGTCCTACCTTTTTTCTTTTGTTTTTATTTTTTTTTGTTTTTATTTCAAGAATTTTTTAAATGTTTTTATATTTTTTATTTTATTATTGCGATGAGACCCATTAAATTTTATGGTGCTTAGTGCTCAGTTTTTGGTTTTTTTTTTTTTACCTTTTTTTATGGATTTTATATTTTATATTTTCATTTAATTTTTTTAAAAGTGGTACCTATTATTTTTTTGTTTTTGGTGGCCTTTTTGTTTCAATTATTTTATATTTTTATGTATTTCTTTCAATGAGATTCACTATCTTTATGAGATTTATTTTTTTGTGGTTTTTTAATTCTTTAGTTTTTAAATGATTCATAAATTTTTTTAATGTGAGATTCACTTTTATATTATATTTTTGTGAGATTTGCTTTTTCTATTGCTTTTTGGCTAATTTTCTTTTTATGGCATGTGTCTTTTTTATTTATTTTTTAAAATGCTTAATATATATCTTTTATTATTTTTTAAAATCACTTTATACCAATTTTTTCTTTTTTAAAAAAATTAATTAATCTTTTTTATTTTTTGTTAGACTTACTTGATACTAAAAGTATGATATGTTTTTTTTTTCAATTTTAATTTTTTCTCATTTTTTATTTTTTATATATTTAATAAATAAATTTTTAGATTTCATTTTTTTAGTGACTCGCTTAATATCAAAGGCATGTCACGTGTCAAATAATTTAATTCATTTTTCACTTTTTTTTTTGCAATTTTTTATTTATTAAATATTTTAAAATATTTTTAATTTTTTTTAATATAGAGCCCATTTGATATTATTGTACAAAGACTATATTTTTTAAAATAGAAATGTGGTTTTTAATTGAATAAAAAATTTTATTATACAAAGATTACATTTTTTTAAAGTGAAAATATAGTCTTTAATTAAAAAAATTTATTATACAAAGACTATGTTTTTTAAAATAGAAAATGTGGTTTGTAATTAAAAAAATTATTATACAAAGACTACTTTTTTGAAACTAGAAATGTGGTCATTTTTTAAAATAGAAATGTGGTTTGTAATTAAAAAAATTATTTTACAAATACTACCTTTTTGAAACTAGAAATGTGATCTTTTATTGAAAAAAAATTATTGTACAAAGATTAGGTTTTCTTAAAGTGAAAACTTGATTTTTAATTGTATAAAAACTACATTTTGAAATAAAAAACGTAACCTTTTATCTCATGAAAAAAAAAATTAGTTGATTGAAAGAAATTATGACATTGGGTGAGTGAGATGAGTTGATGATAAACAAACTTTAATGTCTTTTTTATTTATAGTTTTTTATTTTAAAAAATTCAAACAATTAAAATTTTAGAATTTTTTTAGATTACAAAAATGTGACTTCTTTTTTTTTCCTCTCTTTCTCTTTCACATATCTTTTTCTTTTTCATCCATAACATGAATTTTGTAAAGAAATGAGACTTCTCAACCTATCCATGTCATCATCTCTTATTTTCCCTTTTCATTTTGTTCCCTAGCTTTAAAGAAAAAAGGGCCTATTCCCGCCTTATCATTCATATTCTCTTTCCCTTTATTTTTTCTCTTTCTTGTCAATACTTAACCCATCGTTTTGTCATTTCTCAAATGCCTTCTTTTCATTCATGTTTTCTTTTTTCTCTTTCTGCTATGATTACTCTCATTTTCCCTCTAAAAAAGACAAGATCACTTTTTTTTTTTATTGTTTCAAATATAGCCTACCACTCTTTCCTTTTCTGACCCACTGTTTCTTAATCTTCTTTTTAACTTTTTTATTCATTTTTTTTTCAATTTTTTCTTAATTTTTCTTATAATAAAATAAAAAACTAAGCTAGATATTTCAAATTTTCTTACCAAAATTTGTAATATTTTTTAGTTTTAGATTTTAGGCTTCAATTTGTCAATGTTTCTCATCTACCCTCAAATTTTTATTTTTTTTTTTACATAAGAGCATAGAAGAAGAATTAGAGAAGAATTTAAAAACCTTAACCCCTTAAATTTTTGAATCACTTTTCATTTTTTTCTCTTATTTTTTTTACTATTATTTTTATAGGTATAGGTTTCCCAAGATCTACCTCCATGAGGATGTGTGAGTATCTATCACTTTTTTTTTCATTTTTTATTTTTTTATATTTGAATAAATAACTTGAAATTAATGTTTGTTTTGTATTATTAAGGAATGATTGTTAAGTTTTGGGGTTTACTTAATTTCTTAATTTACTCCTTAATTGACTTGAGAACCTTTAAATAAAGATCTGATTTTCTTTCATTACTTCTTAGATGGATTTTTTTTATTATTTTTAAAAATTGATATGGTTTGTAGACTTTGTTTGGATGCAAAATTGTTAATTGTTAATTGTTATGTTTTTTCTTTTTTTTTTTTTTTTGGTGGGAATAAACATGAAAAAAATGATGAAATATTGGAAGATTATTTCGATTGTGATTATCCATAGTCATTAAAGGTTGCTTCTTATATTAAATGCAACTTGATTTTTCAAGTGTGACTAATTTTATTGTTTTTAATTAACTTTTTTATTAGGTTTGATTCAATCCTAATGAGATGATGTGATAAAAAAAGATTGGGTCCTAATAGATTTACTATCATGCTTTACATTTTCTAATTTACAAAGGTATACTGTTTTGATTAGATGTAAAGTTCATAATTTTGATTATATTGAGTTTAATAATTTTGTTGCGTCTATGCATTTTGGACGTATGATTTTATTAGCTTGACTGTACTGATCTATGTTGTAGTTCTTTTTATACATATTGAATTTGATGAAATGTAAAAGTTCAAGATTTTGTTGGTTTAGTGTGAATTTTAGTTGGA
Organism: Durio zibethinus; assembly: GCF_047325235.1. NCBI lineage: Eukaryota > Viridiplantae > Streptophyta > Magnoliopsida > Malvales > Malvaceae > Durio > Durio zibethinus. Next base: position 5,959,365 of record NC_143174.1, on the reverse strand, counting down.
ACTATGATTTTAGAGCTTTTCATGAATGTGAATTGGATATAGTTAGAGGATTATTTTATATTATGCATCATTAATCCCTGTTAGGGCTAAAGATCAAGTTTTGGTACTGGATTTGGATGGCATAAATTTATGATATGACTTTTATCTTAGTCGAAAGGCTGTTAAATGCATAAGTGTTTGATTTTTTATTGTTTTTCTTATATAGCCAATATTGCAATGGATGGAATTAGTGAACTTATTATGCTAAATTTAGATGATATAAAAAAAATTCAGGTAATTGATCTTGCCTAAGTTTGATTTACCATATTATTGTTATTGATTTATGTATTTAAGAAGTGAGTCCATAATTTTTTTTGTTTGACTTTGATGAAGTTTTTTTATATGCATTTTTCATAATTCTATCTACATATTTAGATCTTTTTTGAGAAACATGGATGATCATTTTCACTATTTTTGTTCATTTTGGATACATGTGTGTATTTTTCTATTTTTAAGATATCTTAATTTGTTGTTAATCCATTTGTAGCTTTTTTTTAATTTATTTGCATGGTTTGATATCCTTGTATATTAGCATTATGAACTATCCATTTCAAATGTATTTCATTATCCATACTATATCAAATTAAAGGTATTAATTTGCTAACAATGTTGTTACATTAATGGAATTGTAATTGAAGCAGAATAACTAGATAATTGGATTATGAATTTTTTAAGCAATTTTATACAAGTCAATTATATTGTTTTTTATATTTTAAGATACTTTAAACATGGTGCAACCATTGACTATATATATATATATATGGATATTTAGGGGTTGTTCATCGATAACCTAAAATCTTAATATCAAACTTGAGTTCACTTTTTAAGTTGGCACAAAGATACTTCAAGAAAATTTTTTTTTTGTTAGAACACAAACTATAATTACCCTATTGATAATGTGCTCTTATTTTTTCATCCAATAGTTAGTTTGAGTTAGAAGGAAAGTTGAAATGTTGAACAAGTTTATTTATCTTTAGTTTGGTTTTGATTAGGTTTTATTCTTTTCTTACTTTTTTTGTATAGGTTGACAATTCAATTTTCTTTAATATTGATCACTGCATGTATTTTTTAAAAAAGTTTATTTTTTATTTTTCTTCTATTAATGTTGTTTGTAGTGTGGTGAAAGTTTTTTGCTTATCTTGATGTAGATTTTGCTATGAATCTTATAAGTTTTCTATTGCGTTCAAAATTTTATTACATTACATATAATTTAAGTCTTATTTGCTTATTTTCTATGATATATTAGGTTTTAAAATTTTACTTTGTTTAAGTTTTTCTTTTATCTTGATCTATAGGTTGGTCTTTTTTTAGTAATATTTATTTTTTTTGTATATAATTTTAACTTTATATAAGGATTTATTTTATGCACTAGAATTTTTATTTTTTGAAATTTTCTTTCAAACCAATCAATGAACTTAATTTGAAAATAGGTTATGCCATAATACTTTTGAGAAATTTAAACAAAACTTCTATCATTAATGTAAGTGAATTTTTAGTTGCTTAATTACAACACAATGTCATAGAAGCCAAGATTAGATTTGGTGTACATGTTCGTTAAAAAGTTCTTATTCCTAAAATAGGTGTAACAATAAAACATAAAAAGACATGTTGTATTAGACTTTGTGCTTACCATAAATAAAAAATTGATGCGATGTCATTTGGTGATTTTAAATTCAAAGTAACTGTTGTTGATAAACTCCTACATATTTGGAGAAAAGCTAGAACTGGTGCTCTTGGATTGATGCTACCATGGTCCAAATTTTTATGGCATAAATTGTTGCCTTTATCTAATCTTTTATAATTTTCATGCCTTTTTTTTTTTGCACTTTAATTTTATAAATATAAGCCATTGTAACTAAAGAAGTGAGATTTTGGATTAAGATGAATGATAATGTAGACAAGGCTTTCTAATTTTTTGACAAACGTGGCAAGAGATTAGTATAGTACAATGTTTTTTCTTTTTTTTTTCCTCTTAAGTTTCTTGACCAATGCAAGTTTTTAAGAACTATTACTTTTCTTAGAAACACTTAAACATGAACCATCATTTTAAATTAACATGACCTAACCTATTTTTTACAATGAAATTTTTGTTAAATTTTCAACATTCATGGTAGGATGCAATTTGATTTGATTGCCTTTTATGATTATTGTAGACACTTAATTTGATCCAGGCCCGAATCAATTGGACCTAGTCCAAATAGGTAAGTCTATGTTCTTTTTTTTTCTTTATTTTATTTTTATTTTTATTGTTTTTTTTTGTATTTTACATTTTTATTTTATTGTTATTTTATTATTATTTTTTTTTATATTTTTTTCTTTTATTTTTATCTTAGGTATTTACTTATTTAAATATATCTTTATTATTATTATTTTTTCTTCCTGTTAATATTTATGTATATCAGATTATGTATTATCTGTTATTTAATTTTAATTTATCTGTTAATTTTTTTTATTTTTTTGATTTATTTTCATTTGATTTTTTTTTATTTTTTTGATTTATCCGACTGAAAATTGGATTGGATTCAATCAGAAGAGTCCATGTTGGATTCAATGATTGAATCCCGATCTAAAAAGAAATTGAGATTGATCAGAAACTCTTCTGATCAATCCCTATAAAAGGGATCCTCATGAACACAAAAAATACGAAAAAAACAGTGAGAAAAATAGCTACTGTTTGAGAGAAAAAGGCATATAGAAAAGATTTGAAGGCTAAGAAAGGTTTAGAAGCGTTAGAACAGTTTTAGGAATCGAGAAAAAATTTTTTGAAGATTTTTGGTGAAATTTTTTTTTGAAAATTTTTGAAAAATTTTCAGATTTCGGTTAATTTTTCGGCGGACATTGAATTTTTCGACGAAGATTCCAGCCAAGTTTGAAGTTTTCGGCCAACTTTCCAGTGTCCGACGACATTTTCAGAAATCGATCAATTTTTCGACGACCTATCGACGAAAAACCCAGATTCGACTAAAAATTTTAGAATTCGGTGAATATTCAACCGAAGTTCTTCGGGCATTTTAGAGAGAAGACAGAGAAAAGAAAAGAAGAGAGAAGGGGAGGATGCTCGGTCTGCTGAAAAAATGAAGGATTCAGCCTTATATACCTTCCTAAAATGATGTCATTTTTGTGTTAAATAACCTAAAGGATCCGCATATTTTGCCAAGATCCGACTCGATCCAAGCGTCGACCCATTTTTCAACCCGCGTGTGATCTGCATCCCCGAGCCGAGCAGACCTTTCGAGCCTCGTTCTCCGAGCTATTTTTTCTTCCTTAAGTCGAGCAGAGCCGAGCCGTTTTTTGAGCCGCTTCAGGTTTTTTTTAATTAATTAATTAATTTATTTATTTTTTTATTATTAGATTAGGTTTATTTAATATTCTTTTATCTTTATTTCATTTTTATTTTTGTTTTACTTTTCTTTATTTTTTTTATTTTTTATTTTCACTTTTATTTTGTTTTATTATTTTATTTTCTTTAAATAAATCTAAAAAAAATATTTTTGGGGAAAAGTTGAAAGTATCAATTTTTCTTAAAAATAAATTTTCAAAAAAAAGATTTTTTTGAGGAAAAGTTGAAAGTATCAATTTTTCTTAAAAATAAATTTTTTAAAAAAGTTTTTGAGGAAAAGTTGAAAGTATCAATTTTCCTTAAAAATAAATTTTTTAAAAAATATTTTTGGGGAAAAGTTTTTGAGAAAAAGTTAAAAATATCAATTTTCCTTAAAAATAAATTTTCAAAAAAGGGTTTTTGAAAGATTAAAATTTCTAAAGAATATTTTCGGGAAAAAGTTAAAAGTATCAATTTTCTCAGCACAAAAACAATCATTTTTTTCTTTTTATTATTATTTTTAAATAATTCGACGATGGAGCCTATGCAAGTGAAACAGTAATTTTTTTGCATACTCTTGAGGTGAGGAAATTTTTTCAATTTTTTGCTAAAAGTATTAGAATCAATTGAGAATAATTTTCAATAATTAATTACTTGGTAAAATTTTAAGGCTCATTAGATAACACAAATTTAAGCTGGTACCATCTTTTGATGGGTATTGTGAGGGTGCTATAACCTTTCTCACACGTAACCGAACTCTCGAACCCTGTTCTGGTTAGTAGACCTGAACCTATTCTTTTAGGGACCCTTAAACTCAGGTGTTCCCTGGAAGGATAGATTCTTTAGGTGGCCAATCACACCTAAATAAAAAAAGATTGGTGGCGACTCCCTTAAGTCAATGTCTAGCGATAGATCTCCGGATCTAGAAGTTATGACAGCTTGGCAACTCCACTGGGGACTTTGAGAGTCAGGCCAGCAAATAATTTATGTTATCCAAAAGTCTAATAAAATTGAACCTTGTTGTATATATGTGTTATTATTCATTCATGTTTATTTGCTTTGTTAATTATGTCATTTATATGTATGTGCATAACATGAGCTCTACACCCGAGCTCCGTCCCTTTAGGAGGGAGTAAAGTACCTATTGCTTTCATGAGGTCTAATACCTCCGTAGTGGCTAGCGAAATACTCACACTCGAATTAAACTTTTTTCACTTATAGCCTATAATGGGTGAGGATTAGGGTGCCTTACTAGTCTGTGATGGACAATGATGTAAGGAGCAATTTGAGGACATTTAGACTTTGACCTTAAAACCACATATAGTGAACCTTAAGTGTGCCTAACCTATAGATAGAGCCATCACTCTTCCCTTTTAGAATTGACCAAAAGTATATGATTCATTCCTTTTACTCTGTGTGATGTTTAAATTTACTTAGCTATTTATTTATTCTTTTTCTAGGTATACTAACCTTTTTCTTATTCTTTTGCATTGGTTCATACACATATCATAAAGTTGCATAAAGAATATTTGCTTGAAAAATGATCTTCAACAAATTTTTTCATGGACTTCATTGAACGACTAGTTTGTTCTTCATCCGTATTAGTACCTTATGGGACACCCAACGAAGTAAGGGCCCAATCAAAAAAGATTCAATTGAAAATGGAAGATTGCTTGCCAATCAGGTATGATTCTACTCTGTATCAAGAAACGTCTATCCTTCTCAAATAGAACAATCTAGAAAATTTGGTTGATATCTGAAAGAAGATGAGTCCGTCAAGACAAGAGCAGTTTTGTCAGAGACACGGGTATATAGTACACCTTCTAACAGTAGTTGTTGATGATCAACTAATCAGAACTGTAACATAATTCTGGGATCCTGTATATAAGTGTTTCATCTTTAATGAAGCTGATATGACTCCCACCATCGAAGAATATTCGATCTTGTTAGGTCTACACCTCAAGACTCTTGACAAGATATATGTCAAAAAACATAAGTCAAGATTTCATAAAAATCTAGCTCAACTCATAGGGATAGACAAGGAAATTATAGATTCTCATACAAAAAAAAAAAAAACAAGAACAGGTTTGCCTACCTTGAAAGTTTTTTCATGAGTTTCTGATGCAACATGCCAATGAAGAACGAGGGTTAGATATATTTGCTTTGGCCATATACGGACTGGTAATCTTTTCAAAGGTTTTGAGACATATTGAGATAGCGATGGTTGACTTCTTCGAGAGTGTGATCAATGGCTGTAATCTTTCAACGGTAATATTAGCAGAGACTATCGGATCTTTGAGTTATTATCGTCGAAATGAAGGACGCTTCATAGGATGCATACAGTTATTGTACTTATGGATGAAAAGCCATTTTAAACAGGGAAATGGTGCTTTCTCGAAGCTTTATATTCGTAATCATGTTTCGATCAAGGAATTCTGTGAAAGTGGGTGGTCAAAGCAAGAGTCTAAACAAGAATGGATAACTTTCTTACAAAAGTTAAAAAGTGCCAGGGTGAGATGGTTGGCCCCATGGATAAATCGTAAGCCTATGTTGTATCAATGTGGGGATAGTATAGTGGTCCCACTTCTGGGTTTATGGGGAGTGATAAATTATGCACCATTCTTAGTGAGAAGGTAATTTAGGGGAAAACAATTCATTCCTATGACTTATGGGCTTCATCAGTTAGATTTCTCTTACAATGAGCTTAAAGCATTTCAAAGGATGAATGAGATGATTAAAGCATGAAAAAATCCTCGAAGAGTGAGTCATTGACCATTTACTGATAAAGTCACCTCAGAGTACTTGGTTTGGAGAACAAAAAGAAGACAAGAAATTGTATTCACTTATGAAATCTCTCAACCACCAACAGAAGAAAGACTCGAAGAGACACCATCAGAATTAGAGCTAGCAACAAAAGAATTTGAGTCTGAAAAAGGTAAGTTAAAGTAAGAAATCCATAAGCTTCAAGAAGAAAAAGTCCAGTGGAAAGGTAAAGCCGAAAGTCATGAAGTTAAAGTTCACAAGATTGTTAGAGAACGTGATACAGCTATTGAAGAACTAGCAAAGTTACACCAAGAGCACAAAAGGGTATGTGTGAGAAAAAGGGCCAAAAAGATAATCATTGTCGAGCTGACTGAGAAAAATACAAGATTGAAGCAAGAGTATGCTGAATTGAAAGAAGAAAGTATCGAAGCACAGGCAGAAATTAACATGCTAAACAGTTATTTGAGCATGCTAAGTCAAAAGTTGGATGAACAAGGAGACCACATCGTTGCATTGGTTAGAGAACATAGAGAATTATCATACCAAGTCTGGTGTGATAAAAGAGAAAACTTAGAAAGACAGAAATACATTGAGCATTTAACGACCCAAATCTATAAAGGGGTATGTAAGGCAAAAGAGATGGTGGAAGAGGCAGAGGTATTGAGACAAATGGTGACACTAGTATGAGAACATGGACAGCGTCTGTTGAACTTCATCAAAGAAGCCAAGGCCCAATATGAACAGATCAAACAATTTTATGGCTATAATTCTAGGATGATAAACTCAATGTAGATAAAAGTTTTTTGGAATAAATGAAATCTTTTAGTTGAATACCATTTTTAAGGCAAATGTTCTTTGCATACATGCATTTTTCATTCATTGCATTCTCATTCATCACACTTAATAAAGTAACCATGTGATAGTCATGCAAATTTACTAATTTTAAGATATGATACTCAAGGTTCAAGGATAGCTCCATCTAGCGAGAACCCTGCCAATCGATACAACACAAGATCCAGAGCAAGACAAATGGAGCAAAAAAATTCTCACAGATTTGAAAAGATAGAAAAAGCACAGGAGAAGATTGAAAGTGAGTTGAGCAAGATCCTGAATGCTCTTAATAACTTGAATAAAGGAAAGAGAGTTAAAAAAAATGCAAGCCAACAAGTTCCCCCATTGCAAGAAGTGGCTGACCCTTTATATCCTCTAGGTTTTGGCCCACTTCAAGCTCAGTCTGCTCAAGAGGTCCCACCACAACACTTCACATATCCAACATATCCTGGAATACCGTCAGCTTCTAACCCAGGACATTTTAATAGCTATGTAAACCCTATCTTTACTGAAAAAGCAATCGAACCAATTCCTGATCTAGATGATTTAAAAGAGAATGAGAAAGAAAAGATAAGAGTGGAAACTCAGGAAAACTTTAAGATCAGTATGCTAGAGCAAAGGTTATGGGCTATGGAAGGATTTAGTTTTTATGGGTCAGTTGATGCTGCTGGGCTCTGCCTAGTCCTTGATGTGGTTATTCCTCATAAGTTTAAAGTACCAAAATTTAAAAAATATGACGGTACAAAGTACCCTAGAACTCACATTATAATGTATTACCGAAAGATGGCAGCTCATGCTCATGATGAAAAACTATTAATGCATGTCTTTCAGGATAGCCTTACAGGCTCTGCTGCTAGGTGGTATGTTCAGTTGGATAGAACCCGTATTTGCTTTTGGAGTGATATGGCACATGACTTCATCGGTCAATATCGACATATTATCGATTTGGCCCCTGATCGTTTATCTTTACAAAATTTAGAGAAAAAGGTAAATGAGTCTTTTAAAGAATATGCCCAGAGGTGGAGGGATATTATTTCTCAGGTACAACCTCTTCTGACTGAGAAAAAGATTACAGTACTGTTTGTTAGCACTTTAAAACCTTTCTATTATGAAAAGCTGATAGGGAATGCAACGAAAAACTTTGTTGATATGGTAATTTTGAGAGAAATTATTGAGAGTGCCATCAAGAATGACAAGCTAGAAAGAAATGAAGCATCTAGCAAGAAAGTTTCGAAGAAGAAAAAAAATGAAGCTCAGGCTGTGAGCTTTGATAGATAACAATTTAGAGGCTATCAACCTTACTCACCACCAGAATATATGCCATATTACCCTACTGTAAATAACATTTCCCCTCACCCATACCAACAATTTGCACAATCACCATACCCCCAAACATATCAAACCCCTTAAAATACCACGTACAGTCCTAACACTCAGCCTACCCAAGACCTCAAAATCGTCTAACTAACCCCATTGGTGGTTCGCGGGAGCAACGAACTACCCGTGAGAAACCTGTGTTTGACCTAATTCCAATGACTTATACAGAATTATATAAAGAGCTTTACAACAATCATTTGATTGCTTCAAGTAAATTAAAACCCCTCAAGCCACCTTATCCCAAGTGGTACGATCCCACAGCCTACTGCGACTACCATTATGGGATTGCTGGTCACTCTAACGAAAATTACACTACCCTAAAACATAAAGTGCAACGGTTGATCAAGGATGAGATGATTTGCTTTGATACGGGAGGGGTGATTGCACTGAATGTTAGTGGCAATCCTTTGCCGAATCATAATGTAAATGCTATAAGTGAAGATAAAGTGGGGCTTAATCAAGAGGAGTAGGTTCGCCTTTATCCACCAGATTATGAGCTGAATAATTGGAGTGCCATCAAGATGCTTGTGACTTTTGATTCTAATACAATGTAATTGTAACATCTCAATAGCTATTGCCCAAGGCATTGGGGTGATCTTTTTTGTTTGGACCATTTGTCTTTTATTATTTTTAATAAAAAATAAGAAGGATGCATTTTCATTCATTTCTTCTTGTGTCTTCATTATTTCCATCTTTTCAAGCACATCTTGCCAACATATCCCATTTCATTCAATTTCAGGTCTTTAAATGAACATAAAGATAATCATGATAACAATCAAAAGGTTAGATTTTAGAATTTAATTAACACTGATGAACTTGACAATGAAGAAAATTCTGAAGAATATGTTATGCCTCCGAACCTAATGAGATTGATTGAACAAGAAAATAAGCCAATTGAGCATCATCAGGAGGTAGTGAACTTGTTGAATTTGGGAAATTAAGAGAATAAAAAAAAAGTCAGAATGGGCACTTCACTTTCATCAGGAAATAGACAACGATTGGCAGACTTATTTTGAGAATTTATAGATGTATTTGTTTGGTCTTACCAGGATATGTCAGGGCTGAGCACAGAGATAGTAGAGTACAGACTGCCATTAAAACCAGAATGTAAGCCAGTTCAACAGAAACTGAGACGAATGAAGCTCGAAATACTACTAAAGATTAAAGAAGATGTGAAGAAACAATTTGATGCAGGTTTTTTACAAGTGGCTAAGTATCCAGAGTGGGTAGTCAATATAGTCCCAGTTCTTAAGAAGGATGAGAAGGTATGAATGTGTGTAGACTATCGGGACTTGAATAAGGCTAACCCAAAGGATAACTTTCCTTTGCCTCATATCGACACACTGGTAGATAACATGGCTAAGCATTCAATTTTCTCTTTTATGGATGGTTTCTCAATGCATAATCAGATAAAGATGGCTGCAGATGATATGAAAAAGATTACTTTTGTGACTATGTAGGGAACCTTTTGCTATAAAGTCATGTCTTTTGGGTTAAAGAATGTTGGAGCAACATATCAAAGGGCCATGGTGACACTCTTCCATGACATGATGCACAAAGAGATCGAGGTGTATGTAGACGATACGATTGCAAAATCATGTGAGGATGAAGATCATGTCATTAGCCTCATAAAGTTATTTGAGAGGTTAAAAAAATTTCAGCTCAAATTAAACCCAGCCAAGTGCACCTTTGGGGTAAAGTCAGAGAAGTTGCTAGGCTTTGTGGTAAGTGAAAGAGGAATTAAAGTCGATCCCGATAAGATACGGGCCATTCAAAATCTGTCACCTCCCAGTACACCAAAAGAAGTTCGAGGTTTTCTGGGGAGATTGAACTACATTTCTCGGTTTATCTCTCAGCTTACTTACAAATGTGATCTCATATTTAAGCTTCTTCGTAAGAATAATCCTGGAAAATGGAATGAAGAATGTCAAGAGGTGTTTGATAAAATTAAGCAATACTTATCGAACCCTCCAGTATTGGTGCCACTTGTTTAAGGGAAACCTTTAATTTTATATTTAACTGTATGTGAAAATTCAATAGGATGTGTGTTGGGGCAGCAAGATGAGGCTAGTCAAAAAGAGAGAGCTATTTACTATCTGAGTAAAAAGTTCACGGAATATGAATTCAAGTATCTTCATTGGAGAAAATATGTTTTGCATTAGCATGGACTGTCAAAAGACTCAGACAGTATATGCTCTATCATACTATATGGCTCATAACAAAATTAGATCCCATTAAGTATATCTTCGAGAAGCCTTCTTTGTCTGAAAAAATCGCTAGATGACAAGTAATGCTCTCGAAATATGATATTATATACGTGAGCCAAAAAGCAATAAAAGGGGGTGCTATAGCAGAATTTCTTGCAGATCGTGCTACTGAAAAATATGAGCCAATGAAGCTGGAATTCCCTGATGAAGACTTAATGACTATTTTCCAACTGGAGAAAGGGAAGCATGGAGAAAAATATTGGAAAATGTACTTTGATGGAGCTGCTAATGCCTTAGGGCATGGAATTGGGATAATTCTAATCTCTCCAGAAGAATAATATTGTCCTGTAATAGTAAGATTAAATTTTAATTGCACAAATAATATCGCTGAATATGATGAATGTGTCATGGGCTTACAAGCTGCTATAGATAGAAGAGTGAAAGTACTAAAAGTGTTTAGAGACTCAGCTCTAGTTATATATCAGTTGAAAAGAGAATGTGAGACGAGAGATTCAAAACTCATTTCATATCATAAGTATATTTTAGAGTTGACGAAACAATTTGAAGATATCCAGTTTAACCACTTACCTCGAAAAGAGAATTTGATTGCTGACGTATTAGCTACTTTAGCTGTAATGATTCGAATTAATGATAATACCGATATTTAATCCATCAAGTTAGATGTTAAGGATATACCAACTTATTGCTCTAATGTAGAGGAAGAAAAAGATGGAAAACCCTGGTATTATGACATCTTACAGTATATTAAGGATCAACAGTACCTAATTAAAATAACAAAAAATGATAAAAGGGTCATCCGAAGATTGGGTATGAGCTTTTTTCTAGATGGGGATGTCCTGTACAAAAGAAGTAGGGATCAAGTATTATTGAAGTGCATAAGTAAGACTAAAGCGAGAAAAATCATTGAAGATGTGCATGATGGAATATGTGAGGCACATACCAGTGGATATATGATAGTGAGATAGATCACGAGAGTAAGATATTACTGGTTGACGATGGAGAATGATTGCATTGATTATGCTCGTAAATGTCATAAATGCCAGATATATGCTGATAAGATCCATGCTTCACCATCTGCTTTATATGTTATGGCACCACTATGGCCATTCTCAATGTGAGGCATGGATGTCATTGGTCCAATCACCCCAAAGGCTTCTAACAAGCACAGATTCATTTTTGTGATGATAGATTACTTCACAAAATGGGTAGAGACAGCATCATATGCAAGTGTGACATGATCTGTGGTTTGTAAATTCATAAAAAAAGAGATCATCTGTAGATATGAACTTTCAGAAAAAATTATTTTAGACAATGCCAAGAATCTAAATAGTAAGATGATGCAAAAAATATATGCTCAATACAAGATCAAGCATCATATCTTGACACCATACCGTCCGAAAATGAATGAGACAGTTGAAGCAACCAATAAGAACATAAAGAGGATTTTAGAAAAGATGACCGAGACTTACAAAGATTGGCATGAGAAGTTGCCATTTGCATTGCATGCATATTGAACGTCAGTTCGTACCTCTACTGAGGCAACCCCATTTTTTTTGGTTTATGGGATGAAAGCTGTACTACCAGTGGAAGTAGAGATCCTTTCCTTGAGGGTTCTAAAAAAAGTTGAGTTGAAAGAAGCTGAATGGATTCAAGAACGCTATGAACAGTTAAATTTCATAGAAGAAAAGAGATTGACTGCACTGTGCAATGGTCAGCTATATCAAAAAAAATGATGAGGGCTCATGATAAGAAGATTCGACCCCGTTACTTTCGAGAATGAGAGTTGGTCTTGAAAAAAATTCTCTCAATCCAGCAGATAGTAAAAGAAAATGGACTCCAAATTGAGAAGGGCCGTATGTGGTGAATGAAAAAAGAGGACTCAAGGTGAAAACCCTAAAAGGGTGGTTTGAGTAATAGGAGGTCTGTCTAAGTTGAAAACCTAAAAAGACAGCTTAGATAAAGAGAATACAACATCAAATTTGAAAGTCTACTGACATGGAGGCTAGCAAATTCGAAAGAGTTCCAAGTTGTTAAGTACATCAGAGGGTTAGGTTTTCAAAAAAAAACTTTGAGATGTGTTATCATGATTATCTGATTGTTCATTTTGGGCTTTATCCCCATACTCATCCTTGTAATTCTTCCTTGGCCAAAATTAACGAACATTTTGCTAATAAGAGACATTCTATTTCATTCTTTGTGTCTTTTTTCTGATGACTGTTTCTCAACCATTCATACTCCTTTCTTCCTAATACCCCACCATGGAAGAAATGTGAAAATGCATTCTTACTTTTTGAATTTGAAATAATGATTGATGAATGAATAACAACATGAAAGATTTTTACATTACATTGGATAAGTCAAGAGTGATAAAGGTAAAATCGAGATGTTCAATTCCTGATTAAGACATTGAATTTGGGAAAAGATTTCTTACAGGAAGAATGTGAGTGGAAAAGAGAGAGCTACACTGGTTCGATCTTAGAAGAGCAGTGTAATTGGATCTTTGAAGAATCAAAAGGTTTGATGCCCAAGAAAAAAGCTTGAGAAACTTGAGTACCATACATTGAATAGGAATTAATTGGCCAACATTTGCATAGCATGCATTGAATTTCATATGCATTGCATAGCATACACTACTTTCAGGAAAGTATAGTATATAAATTCAAGAAGCAAGGGTGTTCCAAGATCCCACATAGAGAAGATAGATGTGAAGACATTTTCAAAATTGAGAAAAAAAAAAAAAGCTTGTCAGGTAAGTTCCTAATCCTTGAAATAGGATGTCTTTTGGTATCAGGGTTGATTTATAAAACCTTTGGGTATAATCTCCTGAAATTCCTTCAAACACAACTTTCAACTCTTTTGGACATGATTGTCAAGGAGCAATTTACTTTTCAAAGTCATGGTGCCTCTGTTTAGAGGAGCAATTTACTTTTCAAAGTTTTATTGCCCTGTTTAGAAGAGCAATTTACTTTTCAAAGTCATGGTGCCTCTATTTAGAGGAGCAATTTAATTTCCAAAGTCGTGGTGCCTCTGTTTATAGGAGCAATTTACTTTTCAAAGTCGTGGTACCTCTGTTTAGATGAGCAATTTACTTTCCAAAAATCATGGTGCCTCTGTTTAGAGGAGCAATTTACTTTTCAAAGTCGTGGTGCCTCTGTTTAGAAGAGCAATTTACATTCCAAAGTCGTGGTGTCTCTGTTTAGATGAGCAATTTACTTTTTAAAAGTCGTGGTGCCTCTGATTAGAGGAGCCATTTATTTTTTCAAAGTCGTTGAGCCTCTGCTTAGAGGAGCTTTGATCAAAAATAAAAAAAAAATAAAAACAAAAAAAAAGTAAAAGGTCGAGTTGAGTCTTGATTGGGTGTCTACGTCTTTGCGCAATTTTTGTTTCATAAAAAATGTGTAAATAGGGGCAGCTGTAGACACCCAATTTGGTCCAGGCCCGGATCAATTGGGCCTGGTCCAAATAGGTAAGTTTATGTTCTTTTTTTTTTCTTTATTTTATTTTTATTTTTATTGTTATTTTTTTTTTTGTATTTTACATTTTTATTTTATTTCTATTTTATTATTATTATTTATATATATTTTTTTTCTTTTATTTTTATCTTAGGTATTTACTTATTTATTAATATGTATATATCTTTATTATTATTTTTTTTCCTGTTAATATTTATGTATATCAGATTACGTATTATCTGTTATTTAATTTTAATTTATCTGTTAATTTTCTTGATTTATCTGATTTATTTTCATTTGATTTTTTTTTATTTTTTTGATTTTATCCGACTGAAAATTGGATTGAGATTCAATCAGAAGAGTCCATGTTGGATTCAATGATTGAATCACAATCCAAAAAGGAATTGAGATTGATCAGAAATTCTTCTGATCAATCCCTATAAAAGGGATCCTCAGGAACACAGAAAATATGGAGAAAACAGTGAGAAAAACAGCTACTGTTTGAGAGAAAAAGGCATATAGAAAAGATTTGAAGGCTAAGAAGGGTTTAGAAGTGTTAGAACAGCTTTAGGAATCGAAAAAAAAAATTTTGAAGATTTTTGGCAAAATTTTTTTTTGAAAATTTTTGAAAAATTTCCAGATTCTGGTGAATTTTTCGATAGACATTAAATTTTTCGATGAAGATTCTAGCCAAGTTTGAAGTTTTCGGCCAACTTCTCAATTTTTGATGACATTTTCAGAAACCGATCAGTTTTCCGACGATCTTTCGACGAAAAACTCAGATTTCGACTAAAAATTTCAAAATTCAATGAATATTCAACGGGAGTTCTTCGGGCGTTTTAGAGAGAAGGTAGAGAAAAGAAAAGAAGAGAGAGAGGGGGAAGGCTCGGTCTGCTGAAAAAATGAAGAATTCAGCCTTATATACCCTCCCAAAGCAACACCGTTTTTGCGTTAAATAACCCAGAGGATCCGCTTGTTTTGCTAAGATCCGACCCCACCCAAGCGTTAACCCACTTTTTGACCCGCGTGTGATCTGCCTCCCCGAGCCGAACCGACCTTTCGAGTCGCGATCTCCGAGCCGTTTTTTCTTCCTTAAGTCGAGCCATTCTCCGAGCCGCTCCAGGTTTTATTTATTTATTTATTTGTTTGTTTTTTTTATTATTAGATTAGGTTTATTTAATATTCTTTTATCTTTATTTCATTTTTATTTTTGTTTTACTTTTCTTTATTTTTTTATTTTTTTATTTTCACTTTTATTTTGTTTTATTATTTTATTTTCTTTAAATAAATCTAAAAAAAAATATTTTTGGGGAAAAGTTGAAAGTATCAATTTTTCTTAAAAATAAATTTTTAAAAAAAATTTTTTAGGAAAAGTTGAAAGTATCAATTTTTCTTAAAAATAAATTTTCTAAAAAATATTTTTGGGAAAAAGTTGAAAGTATCAATTTTTCTTAAAAATAAATTTTCAAAAAAGGGTTTTTGAAAGATTAAAATTTTTAAAGAATATTTTCGGGGAAAAGTTGAAAGTATCAATTTTTTCTGCACAAAAATAATCATTTTTTTCTTTTTATTATTATTTTTAAATAATCCGACGATGGAGCCTCTGTAAGTGAAACAGTAGTTTTCTTGCATACTTTTGAGGTGAGGAAATTTTCTCAATTTTTTGCTAAAAGTATTAAAGTCAATTGAAAATAATTTCCAATAATTAATTACTTGATAAAATTTTAAGACTCATTGGATAACACAAATTTAAGCTGGTACCATCTTTTGATGGGCGTTGTGAGGGTGCTATAACCTTCCTCACACGTAACCGAACTCTCGAACCCTACTCTGGTTAGTAGACCTGAACCTATTCTTTTAGGGACACTTAAACTTAAATGTTCCCTGGAAAGAGAGATTCTTTAGGTGGCCAATCACACCTAGATAAAAAAAGATTGGTGGCGACTCCCTTAAGCCAATGTCTAGCGATAGATCCCCGGAGCTAGACATTATGACAATTATTATTTTCATAAATTTTTATTCTAAGAGATGAATTAACACAAGTTATGACAAAATATTAGATTAAGATAAAGTGTGATTTTACGACAAGATTGCTTTTAATTGAGCCAATCGCTTTTTATTTAGTTCAAGGTCCAGCTAAATATTTTTTTTCATTAATTGTAAAATTTGTCTATACTTTCTATCATAGAAGTCTCACTAATAAATTAAAAAGGAATGAGTGAGTAGAGAATTTAATTATTCACTTTTAGTAATTGATTTGGTTTGTTTTGTGTAAGTTGACTATATTTTCCCTGTAAAATAAAGATTTTTTAGTATTCAACCACTTAAAAATATTATCATTATTTTTTTTTGTTTAGTTTGACTTTAAATATCTTTAACTTAAATTATTACCCACCAATCTAGAAAAGAAAGAGGAGGAAATTATAATAGTTTTTGGACATTAAAATTGTAAATTTGCTTGCTTGCTTTGATGATTATAAATTGGAATTGTTAGGTTTTGTGTTTATACATTTGACATGGTAATATTATGTTAGTTAATATAAAATTTAAAAAATATATATTATCATCATACATCTAACACTAGATTCCAGTGACAACACGTAGACATTATAATAATAAGTATTTATTTTGATTAAGGAGTATTTGTTTGTCATATTTAAGGGTGTAAATGATATAGTTATGATCGTAAGCTATTTGGGTTTGACTTGAAAAAAAACTTAACTTCGATTCTATTATTGTTGAACTAAGCTCAAGTAGCTTGATTTATCGAGTGAATTGAATTTGAATATTTTAATACTTGACTCGAATGGCTCACGAGCTTATTTAAGCTTTTTCTATTTTAATATATATTTTATTATTTTAATTATAAATTACAATTTTGCTCTTAAAATTTAAATACCTTAAACTAAAAACACTCCCCCTTCCAATAAAGTTGCTTTTTTTTTCATTCCCTTTTTTTTGTCATGTTCCTACTATAACTCCAAAAAGGCCATCCCTACTATGGATTACGCTAAAAAAGTTGGTGATGAGCAAAAAAAAAAAAAAAAAGAGAAAACATCAAAGAATTAGCCTGCAAGAATCGGAAGCACAAATCAATCGCCTATGCTAAGTCTAAATCCCATCTCGACAGGAGCAATTACCTTTTTCAAACATCTCTACTTTTTGCTATGTTTTTTTCTTAGCTTTTTGAAAAAAATTTTCTAGGTATTTGTAGGATTTGAATCTATCTTAAATCTAATTAATTTTTATATCTAAAGATTCACTTTTTTTTTTTGACAAAGTGTGAAAAAGATTGTTAAATTATTGATATCATCATATGATTGAATGGTTGTTTAAAAAGGGTGGCATGTGATTTGTTTTTTGTTCTTTTATTTTATTTTTTTCATTAAATTATTTTTATTGTTTTGAATTTTTATTTTTTTTTTTCATACGAAGCCTAATAGTTTGAGTGAGCTCCCTAGAATGATCTTCTTAGGTTGTATACTTCAGTTTGACAAGTTTAACTTATATGTAGAAGATTTTGTTTCTTTTATTTTGTAAATGATTTTGTTTCATGATTTGTTATTCTATTTCTTGTTTTGTTGAGAATGAATATGAAATTACAAATTTTCTATTATGATTCGAACCAAGTAAGCTCGAGCTCAGCTCAAGTTTTACTTCGAGTCGAGCTCAAGTTAAAAAAATAAAATTTCATTAAGTTTGAGTCGGGTTTTGCTTTTTAAGTTGAACTCAAGCTCAAGCATCCTAGTCATGTTCTTTCTCTAACTCTAAAAAGGCCTTCCATACTACAGATTATGCTTAAAAAGTTGGTGATAAGCAAAAAAAAAAGAGAAAGCATCAAAGAATTAGCCTGCAAGGAGCGAAGGCACAAATCAATCACATGTGCTAATTCTAAATCTCATTCCGACAGGAGCAACTACATTTTCCAACATCTCTACTATTTGCTATGTGTTTTTTTCCCTAATTTTTTGAAAAAAAAATTTTCTAATTTAAATTTAATTAATTTTTATATCTAAGGATTTACCTTTCTTTTTTTTGACAGAATGTGTAAAAAAGATTATTAAATTGTTGATATTATCATATGATTTGACGGTTATTTAAAAGGGATGGCATGTGATTTGTTTTTTTTTTATTATTATTATTCTTTTGCATTAAATTGTTTTTGTTGTTTTGAATTTTTATGTTTTTTTTCATATGTAACCTAATAGTTTGAGTGAGCTCCTGGAATGATCTTCGTAGATTGTATACTTAACTTCGATAGGTTTAATCTCTATGTAAAAGATTTTGTTTTATACTTTATTGTTTTGATTTTTGTTTTGTTAAGAATAAATATGAAATTATAAATTTTTTATTATAATTTGAGCCAAACGAGTTCAAACTTGATTCAAATTTTATTTTGAATCAAATTTAAATTTAAAAAATAAAATATAATCAATTTAAATCAAATTTTTAAATTTTAATTTTTGAATTGAATTCAAACTCAAATGTTTTAATATATCAACTAAGTTCGAATACATCCAGTCATGTTATATGCGGGAAGTGATGCTTTGATTAAAGGTAGCGGCCCAACTTGCACTATTGGTTTATTAGTATTTTTCTTTTCTTTTTTTTTTTAAATTAGTATTTTCAGCTTTCATTATGCTCTTCTGGCCAATCAATAATTGCCATATAAAGGAACTACAATTTCCTACCATAGACCATCACCTACTTAATCATTCCTCGTCTAGTTTTTACGCCTTATTTTTTATTCCGAAGGCCGTGGCCTCCGCAGCCCTACCCTGTTAGGCTGTTAGCCACTTCACAATGGGCAAAATGTAATTCCGTCCAAGTTCATTGTACCACTAAAATCCAAATATAGTTTCGTATCTTTGTCCACATCTCCTTCACGCGCTTTCTTTGGTCATTTTCATATCGCGCTATATCTCAAAATTATGAAAATTTATCATTATTTATAATATAATCCAACTATTTAAAATCGATTCCTTTATATTTGTCTAAATAAGAGACTTGATTTTTTTTATAAGATAAGAGATAGTGTGATAAGATTTGAAAATTTTCTAATCACTAAACAAATAAATTAAAGACTTGAAATTTCATTTTAATTAAATTGGAACTCAAATTTAAAACTTAAATAAAATTCTAATAATACAAAGATCATATTAATGTCCAAAATCATTTTTAAAATCACAACTGCTTAATGATGGTAAAAAAAATAAGACTTCATTATATATAAAGATTGATAATTAATTAAATAAAATTATTATATTTTAAATTTTAAATTTTTATTAAGACTTTTAAATAAATTTTTTTAAAAACATTTCACCTCAATTTAACCAATGACTTGTATTTCTCCATTGAAGTAGAAAATAGGTAAGTTTGGTTTAAATAATTGATGAGCTTTAAAAAAATACCAAGGGCCAACTGCCAACCATCGCAATGTAATGTCACATAGAACATTGCGCGTGGGCATGTCATTGAAGTCGAGTTTCGATAGAAAGAAAGTCCCGTGTCAAGCACGTGACGGCTCACCTTAGCAAAAACAACAGAAGCAAGCGCCAGTTAGCACGCACTTTGATTTTTTATTTTATTCTGTTTATCTATCGCACTTCACACAAATAAAATCCACTTCGCCATCAAACTCTGTGGTTTTTCTTATTGTCGCTCAGCCGTGCGTTCTGTTGTTTTCTTCTTCAATCGAAAAGAAAGTTGGAAAACCCTAGCTTTTTTTTTTTTTTTCTAAAAAGAGAAAATTAAAGGGTTAGGCTTTGGCTTTTCTTTGAAGCTATGACGACGTCGTTTGGAACTGCGACGAGTACCTTCATGCCGACTGATCCAAAGATTCGAGTGCAGAGCTTCACGGGGTTGAAATCTTCTCATTCCATAGCATTGACGAGGAATCTTCGTGTCTTTCCGGTTCCTTTCTCTAGTCGTTCTCTCATTAGAGCTGTCTCTACGGTCAGTTTTCTTTTTTCAGAAAAAAAAATTTTTTCATTGTGAATGTTAATTGTTGTTTGTAAGCTAAGAAAGCCGGAGAAAATTTTGTAACTTTTTACAACTTTATGCCTTTTCGCTTTCTTTTCTCTCTGTTTGTCTTTTGTTTTTTAACATAAAGATTCCTTTGCTTTTTTTTTTTTGTTTAAATTACATTTCATTCTTTATTGCTTTTTGAGAATTGCTAGTATGAAATGATCAATGGAGACTGTTTTCCCTTTGTTTGTTCTTTAAATTTTATCTATTTAAATGCGTATTCTATTTTCCAGCTTTAAAAAAGAAAAAAAAAATTGAAGAAATGGTGTTTGCATAATTTTTTTTAATTATTTTTTTATTAAAATGGACATATTTTCCTCAGTGAAATAAGATTTATTCTAATGTATTTATTTATGCTGGAATATTTTTTGTTATTTTTTCCTTTTTAAATCTAAAATTGCAAAATCTTATATTATATTGTTTCTCTTAAATAACTTGTTGAATCCCTTTGCAGCCATTGAAGACTGAAACGACTACCACAGAGCCAAAGCGAAGTAAAGTTGAAATATTCAAAGAACAAAGCAATTTCATTAGATACCCTCTTAACGAGGAGATATTGACAGATACCCTAAATATAAACGAGGCTGCAACACAATTAATTAAGTTCCATGGGAGCTATCAACAGTATAACAGAGATGAGCGCGGTACAAGGTCTTATTCATTCATGCTTCGTACTAAAAACCCTGGTGGGAAAGTCTCAAACCAACTCTACTTGACCATGGATGATCTTGCTGACCAGTTTGGCATTGGAACTTTACGTTTGACCACGAGGCAAACCTTTCAGCTCCATGGTGTTTTGAAGAAGAATCTCAAGACCGTAATGAGCACCATTATTAAAAACATGGGTTCAACTCTTGGTGCATGTGGGGATCTCAATAGGAATGTGCTTGCTCCTGCTGCGCCTCTAATGACAAAAGAATACCTGTTTGCACAGGAAACTGCTGACAACATTGCTGCACTGTTAACTCCTCAGTCGGGTTTTTACTATGATGTGTGGGTGGATGGGGAGAGATTCATGACATCGGAACCTCCAGAAGTTGTGAAAGCTAGGAATGATAATTCTCATGGAACAAATTTCCCTGATTCACCAGAGCCTATATATGGGACTCAGTTCTTGCCAAGGAAGTTTAAAATTGCTGTGACTGTGCCAACTGATAACTCAGTGGATATTCTCACAAATGATATTGGCGTTGTGGTAGTTTCCGATGAAAACGGGGAGCCTCAGGGGTTCAACATATATGTAAGACTACTGTATGAAGGAAGAAATATTATCTTTTTCCCTTTTTTCTTGCAGACTTTTATACCTAAAAACATCCGTTTCTTGTAATTGTCATTGCAGGTTGGTGGTGGCATGGGAAGAACCCATAGGCTGGAGACCACTTTCCCACGTTTGGGAGAACCACTGGGTTATGTGCCAAAAGGGGACATTTTGTATGCTATTAAAGCCATTGTTGCTACACAACGTGATCATGGCAGAAGAGATGACCGTAAATATAGTAGAATGAAATATTTGATCAGCTCTTGGGGGATTGAAAAGTTTAGAAGTGTTGTTGAGCAATATTATGGAAAGAAATTTGAGCCTTTCCATGAGTTGCCTGAATGGGAATTTAAGGGTTACTTGGGATGGCATGAGCAGGTTTGTGTTTTTAATTTGGAGATATCATATATGATGTCCTCGGTTTCACTTATGGTATTTAACTTCCACATTGCATAATTACTAATTGTGTTTTAATCCTTTAATATTATGCTTGGCTCAAATTGTTTTCAATTCTACTGTGATCCTTAGCTTATAAACAGTTCATTTCATCTTCTTGGTCATTTTTCTGACTGGTTAGAAACTTTTGGCAGGGTAATGGTGCTTTATTTTGTGGTCTCCATGTAGATAATGGTCGTGTTGGAGGAAAAATGAAAAAGACACTGAGGGAAGTAATAGAGAAGTATAATTTAAATGTGCGAATCACCCCAAACCAAAATCTTATTTTGTGTGACATTCGTAGTGCATGGAAGCGTCCTATTACCACAGTTCTTGCTCAGGCTGGCCTGCTGGTAAGATGTTTATTACTTGCTATATTGCCTCTGATTTGAACCTGCAGTCTACAATGTCTGCAAAAGTTTGAGTTGAGCATCTTAATCAAATGGTTAAGAAAATTTGCCTTGTCTATTTTGTTTGGGTTGGTTGCCAATGTGACATCGTGATTCAGATTTTAAAGAAATAATAAAATTCATTAATGAAGAATTAGTTAAACCATGGAGTGATGATGGCTTCATAGTCTGTAAATAACTTTTTCAGGAACTTACTGTAGTTTGCACATTGCACTTAATCTTTTAGCTGTTTTTCCTTTTTCTTTTAAAATCTTCCTTGGATTGCAATAATGTTATATGGTTAGTTAAGAAGTGTTTCCTTTGCTTCTCGATAATCCTTCCTAGAAATTGTTTGTACTTTGAATTAGATGTATAGCTGACTGGTTCTTGCTTTGAACAGCATCCTAGATATGTGGACCCCCTGAACATAACTGCTATGGCATGCCCAGCTTTCCCACTTTGTCCATTGGCAATAACTGAAGCTGAACGAGGCATACCTGATATCCTCAAGCGGGTCAGAGCTGTCTTTGAGAAGGTATGCTTACAACAACTAGACTGGCCTAACACTGAAGTTTGCATGATCGGTGACTGAAACAGTCACCTTTGCAAGCCGAAATTTTACTTCTTCATGACCTTGTTGAAGATGTGCTGTGCACGGCTTTCATTTTATTTTTAAATTAGTTTTAAGCCCATGCAATGCACAAGTAATAATTATATATATAATTTAATTATAATATAATTAATAAATTTTATATAAAAATAAATATTTTTCAAATATAAATATAAATATACATTTTTTTTATTTTAAATGAAATAAGTATTCTTGACACAATTATTTTTTTTTAGTATAGAACCTATATGAAATGTTGCATTAAAATATAATTTTTTAAAATATTCTACAATTTTTAAAATGTAGATAGTATTAGAAAAAAGCCAATAAATTGGTGGACGTTACATAGAAATAGAAAGTTAAGTCAATTCATATAAGCTAATAAAACATATTATATAACTATTTAGTGGAAAAAAATAATAAATTGATACAAAATGAAAAGAAAAGAAAACATAACACAAAAAGCAAAATAGTTATAAGAACTTTCGTTAGATCAAGTAAAAATTGTAAAAGTTACGAAAAATATATTTTGAGTCAATTTAAAAACTCAATATTTTATAATCTAAGTTATGGACAAAGTAATAAATAAATTGAATCATAACATTTAATGAGATATGATTGGAAAAGTAAAATTATTTAGAATTAAATCAAAATTTTAAATTTGGTTTGGAAAGGAATTAATATTTAAAAATTGTAAGAGTGATATTTCCAGTAAATTACAATGATTTTAGGATAAATTGATTTTAACTATACATTTAATATTTAAAAAAGTAAAAAAAAGAAAAGATAAATAGATATTCTAAAAAATTAATGTAATTAATTCGGTCAAAAATTAATGTTTGACTCAAATTTGCATCTGTAGTAGATTTTTGGACAATTGTATGGACTAAAATATAAAAATTAGAACTATGAAATTAGCAAAACTAAAAGAAATAATGATAAAGAGTTTTAATTATATATTTTGAGTTGTAAAATTATGTGTACTGATTTGAGTTGAAGAAATTCAAAAAAAGTGTGAATCCAAAATAAATCCATATTCTTGTATTTCACTCGCATCTCTAGCTACATCTTCCAATCCAAGAAAAATGATTACAATGACAATGTAATATAATTGCTTAGCATAAATATCGTTGTTATATAAAATAAAATTCAATTAAAATTTGAGAAAATTAATTAAAAACAATGATTATAAATTTAAAAATCAATTATTTATTTATCTAGATTATTAGCACAAACATGCTAAATCAAAAAAGAATATTGCAAATCAACTAGAGTTCACCAAAAAAAAAAAGAAAACTACAATAAAATCAAACATGAAATATAACATCTAATTTGTAACATAGAAACTTTTAAAGAAAACAATCAATCAAAATTTTTTTGAGTGATGCCTTAAGTTTGAAAGAAATGCCAAACTGACAATGTCCTTGGTAATTCTACTGTAATTGCTTAATCTTCTTTTGATATCTTCCTTAATCCATTTCAAAACCTTAGAATGATTTTTATATGAAGCATATGAATAATCAAATCTAACTATTAACAATCATTGAACTCCTAACTAAGCCAAATAATTACTTCTTTAAACTTCTACAATAGTATATAATTTCTTAGCATCAACTCTTTATATGCTTTGATTAAGACCATTTGTATACAAAATCAAATTGCTAGAAGTACATATTGTATTTCATAATATAAAAAGTAATAAATAAATCGAATTGCTAAAACTCTTTGAAAAGTTTTTCATGGATCCCAAAAAAAGTAAGCAAACAAAATATTGCACCATACAAAACAAAATATACACGCATAAACACAATCATAAAATCATTTGAATATGCAAATGAATGCATTAACAAAAAATAGGCTATAAAATTTTTTTGATATAAACTCAAACCTAAAAGCTTCATTGATCTCTAAGTCAATATCTAATTTATAATTGTGGTTAGTCAGCAAATTAATTATGAAAATATTCAAATATCTTAAGTTTAAATATAATAAATAGACCATGAATTAAAAAGAAAATTACTTATGGAAGGCAAAAATAGTAGATTGCAAAGAATAATCTTATTACATTACTTGTTTTGATATAAAACCAAGCATGATTGTAAACAATTTAAATTTATATTAAAATCTTTTTGGCAAATATGGAAAGAAAATATTGTTATTTAATATAATTTAAGTTAAAAATCTTAATCGTAAAAAACTATAAAAGGTCACATAAATGTAAAAAGGTAAGTAATTAAATTAAAATTTTAAAAGGAAAGAAATATAATTAATTATTTGAAATGTTTTTTTTTTTTAATTTAAATCAAATTAATTAAAAAATTAAATGCAAAACATATGGTTATTTTTCAAAATCGTCTACATATCAATTATATATTTACAAATAATAATAATATTTGCAAAGTTATAATCTTATACCACCCTTTAGATCTTATTATAAATTATAAAAAGTTGGTGTAAAATATAAAAAATAATGTACCATTATTTAAACAATGTGTCAAGGAAAAGGAAAAAAAGAGTAGAAGAATACAAATGAAATATTTTTTACTACAATTGTTGTATTTGTCACATTTATCTTATCATCATTATATTTATATACAACACATAATAATTGTTTTTTAAATAAAAATATATCAAATCAAATCCATTAAACCATCCATGTAGGATAAATTGTCTTTTTATACTAAAAGTTTTGGCTATTATATATGTATATAAGATATGTATATATATTTAATATATTAATTTTAAAATGATTAATAAATGATTAAATCAATTAAAATTCATTTGAGTATGTCAAATCAAATTAATTTTATATCATTATCACTAATATCAAAATCTCTCTTTTCATTTCTTCTAAGCACTCCTAAGCATGTTGAATACATATACTTGACTATTTTAATTGTCAAACATAAATTACTCTCAATTTAAAATATTATTATCTTGATTCAGTTCTTAATTTATTTTTCATTCAAAAAATAAATAAATTTTCTTTTATTACGTTTTAATAAGAAACATTGAATGTGTTTTATAATAATAAAAATAAGATATTTGAAATTAAATTTATTTAACCATTAAAATTTTAATTTTAAATACATAATAAATTATGAACACATGTAAATTTATTAGATTGTTCACATGTAAAAAATGTAGACTATTCAAATTAGATTTTTTTTTTTTTTGTTAAAGGCTTTAGCTTTA
This sequence comes from Durio zibethinus, assembly GCF_047325235.1. Lineage (NCBI taxonomy): Eukaryota > Viridiplantae > Streptophyta > Magnoliopsida > Malvales > Malvaceae > Durio > Durio zibethinus. The sequence continues at coordinate 5,933,442 of NC_143174.1, read as the reverse complement.
AAATTTTTACACACCATTTATGTGTGAATTTCTATAGTCTAGTCAATTGAGCAAAATCTCCTCCCTATATATTATTTGAATTCATGTGAAATCAGGTTTGGAACTCTAATAAATAGATACGCACTGCCTAATAACAGGTCGGCCTCAAGTACAATGAGTCTGTGGTGATAAGGATAACTGGCTGCCCTAATGGTTGTGCTAGACCATACATGGCTGAGCTTGGGCTGGTTGGTGATGGTCCCAACAGCTACCAGGTAGTTCAATCATTTGGTGTGATGCCTTTCTATCCTAATAGTCAGTGGGATAACTTGCTAATTTTGTTTTTGTTGATAAAATTAGATTTGGCTTGGAGGAACACCCAATCAAACCCAATTAGCAAGAAGTTTTATGAATAAAGTCAAAGTTCAGGATCTTGAAAAAGTTTTTGAACCTTTGTTCTACTACTGGAAACGAAAAAGACAACCCAAAGAATCATTTGGCGACTTCACAACCCGCATGGTAAGTACTGGAACAACTAGCATGTTTTCATTATTATTCTCTTGGAGCGCTAATGGCAAAATAATCTAGTTATATCACAATTTTTTCGATGAACTGAATTCATGGCTCAGCAACTGATGAGGATGTTGTTTTCTCTCAGGGATTTGAAAAACTTAAAGAGCTGGTGGACAAATGGGAAGGTCCAGAGCAAGCACGAGCAAGGTATAACCTAAAGCTATTTGCTGATAAAGAGACATATGAAGCTATGGACGAGCTTGCAAAGGTGCAGAACAAGAGTGCTCGTCAGTTGGCAATAGAAGTCGTACGCAATTTTGTTGCTACCCATCAAAACGGTGAAAGTGAACGAGTCATTTGAGATATTGCTGCTGCAGTGCTGCTGCATTGTCCACCAACCAAATTACCGGTGTCTCTTTCGGACTTGTTACTGTTCGGTAACATCTGGAACGGATGAAATGTGGATTTTTTGAAGTCAATTTTGTATTCAAGTTTTGGTATTGTTTTAGCTTTATACAGGATCTGGATTCTCTATAAATTATTGTGAGCTAATCTGTCCTATTTTCTTGAGTTGGAGAAGGATTATCTAATTCGTTTTAAGCTGTCAAGTTTAGTTTAGATATTTCTTTTCCCAAGATTTCAATTGAAGACCATTATCAATAAATCTCAAGATCTAAACTTTCAGCAGACTACATACGAAATTGTCAAAATAAAGTTCTCCACCGTGACTCTCTAACCATTCTCTTTAACCATAAAATTTTAATGTAGTTTGCACTCTAACCTTGCTTTACCCTTCTTTTTCTAAAATTTTAGATTTTCTTAACGACGTGGGTTGGTCTTTCTTCCAATCTCCATGAACAAATTTCAGCGATAATTAAAATATCTCAAAATTGTAACAATTTTTTAGATAATTTAAGACTTTTAAAAGCAGGAAGGGTCTTTATTCTAACTACCAATTGATTTTAAATTGATATTCATTATCTAAAAATGATTTAATTTTATTTTAACTTGAGAATAAGAGAATCGATTGCAAGTTTTAAATTTTGAATTTTAGATTTGAAAGTTATTTTTTAATGATTATTATATTAACTAATTGAGTTATGATTGGAGAAGACATTGACTTAATTATTATATCCATATTCCATGGGCCATGGGGGTGATTTTGGAGCTTTTTATCTGTTTTTAACAGAATGATTGCTGTCTTTGAAGGATCTACGCTGCTGATACTTGGTGTCGAGTGTCAACCTTATCATCAACAAATCAATAGTAGTTATGAAGGTTATACAAATAATGTTAGCAAAAATGTCCTAACACATACATAAAATGGCTGCTTCAAATGCAAAATATGATACAACATCCATTAAATTGGCAGTGATTGATCAACATCATAGAATACAAACATGGGATTAGTTTACAAGCTATATGACTCAAAACTCCACATTTCTAAATTCCAAATCATTCATTTTGGGATTATTGCTCTACCCTTCGAACTAGAGTTTCTTCACAATTTTAATGGCATCAGGTACCATGCATCTCTACCTTCTTGCCATGAATATGAATTGATCGTTCATTTCCCACAAATTACTTTCAATCCGAAAGGTATAATTAAGATCATAACTATTTGTTGAATGTAGAAGTCTAAGAAGAGGAATATAACAAGGAATCTCCAATAAAATTATACACCTACAAGTTCCCACATGAATCTCACATTAAAATCAACATTAAATTTAGAGAACATCAGATTCTCACTTGCGGCAGATTCTAGCTGTAGGCATTGTCACACAAATAGGAGCATACTTTTTCTTAGCTTCCGGGGTCCCAGGCCTTGGCTCTTCACCCATGGCAATGTTTGCAACGGAGCAAGCAGCAGCAGTTGCAGCTGCAAAAATCAACTCCCTCCTCCCATTGCTGCCCTCTTGCTTCAGTTCCCTGGTGGCCTCCTGTCCATTATCGGTTCTTGATGCCTTGGCCACAATCAGCCCTCTGCGTACAGTTGCGGAAGGAAATCTAGTCACAGTTGTGCTTGAGGTCGGCAGGAGAGAGGCTGTCATGCTCATTGAAGCCATGTCAGTGTAGTCAGGGGTGGGGGGACTCAGCTACTTTCTGCAGGTTTTGTTTCTCAAACTGATTCAGAAGCTGAAATTGGCTATTGTTAGTAACCCATCATCCAATACCTTATCCAAAGAAATGCTGGGGGCAAATGGGACACTGCCACGTGTGGGCTTATCTTGACCAAAGATTGTGATCAAGCAACTTGCATGGTTGTGCTTGTGGACTCTATTGAGTGGCAAAGGAATTCGCATCAATGAATACAAGCACAACAAGCAAATAGCATGCAGACAAGCAACTACAGGTCCAACATCTGCGTGCCCCCACAAGATTGGACTTCATTTCTTTCATTTTTGTTCCTGCCACTAAAATCAGTAAATGTCATTATCTATTTGTTGATTAATTGATCCCATTACAAATTCATTGCAAGTAAGCATGAGGGCACAAGCAGCACTAGGAAAAAAAAAAAAAAAAAAACAAACAAACAAACCTTGACAGGTTGTTCCAAAGTAGAACAAAATAATAAAGTTTTTATTTAATCAAATGAAATTTAAACAACTTAGTACAGTTAGACCAAGTACTATGGGCTTATTGATGGGCCAACGAAAAATTTTCTGGCAGGCTAATAAATATTTTAAAGTAAAAAACTGAGTATTTGGGCTCAAATTTGATGAGTAATTAAATTTAAATTTAAAATTTTAGAATATTTATTTTAATTTTAATAGCATTAAAATAGTGATTGTGGATAACTTTGTAAATAGTTTTCGGTTTACTCCATTGAAATAAGAAACTAAAAACTTAATAAACTGGAAGTAATAACCATAACCAACTTATAGAAGTTGAAAAGAACATAACATAATACTTCCCATATTTCTCTATTCGTTTTTTTTTTTTTTTTATGTGGCAAAATAGTTCCACAGGAAGACTCTCTACTCGTAAATTTTTACTTCTTCAATATCTATATAATATAGTATTTTTCAAACTCTTATTTTGAATAAATTAGGTAATTTAAATATTTCAAATTGAATTAATTTATATATTTTCAACTTCTTTTTTAGTAAAAGGGGTATTTTGGGTATTATAATTAAAAAGAGTTAATTGGGTGGGAATTTATAATTAGCATTTTTGAGGTATGTTATTATTAGAAACTAAATTTATTAATTGGAATATAATATTTAAATCATTTCATGCAATTATTTTTAAATGATGAATAAATTTAAAACATTTTTCTATATCTTTAAATTGCGACTAACTTTAAAAAATTTTAATCAATTGTGTTCTTGTCGATACAATTACTTTTAGGTAGTATATTCATTTTTTTTATAATTTTTAATTTATAAAAAAGAAAGAAGACAGAGGTAAATTAGGTTAAGAATTATAATTTTGATTTAATAGAATGATAAGAATATAAGTCTTGATCTAGTAGTTACTATAATATTTTAAGATTATGTCTGATATATAAAATTATGATAGGATAAGATAAAATGATATTATGAATAAAATAAAATAAAATAATATCATTTTATTTTATATTTGATATGTGCAAAAATGAAGATAAAATAATTTATTTATTAATCAAAACTATCATTTCTCAAAGTTCATACAATTTAAATTATTAATATAATTTTTAAAAGTATAATAAAATATATAAGTTTAATCTCATAAATTAAAAATAATTTTTTTCATTTTGAAAGAATTGAATCATCTTATTTCAAGAAAATGATAATTTTTTTTGTAATTCTATCATTTTCAATTAGATACAGACTAAACATAATATAGAATAATTATTATGCTATCATATTTATCATCTTATATATCAAATATAAATCTATTTTTTAATAAGTAGTTAAAAATTAAGGTATACTTAAAAAAAGTGATATAGGAAAGATCCAAATTATTCTAAAACTCTAAAATAAGAAACTATCATTTGTATTCCAACAAAATTTTCATTATTTTTAATCCCATGTTATGTAATAGTAGTAGGAATTTATTAATTTTGAAAACAATTAGTACTACTAAAGTTGGCAAAGCTGATCTAAATAATAATAATAAAAAAAACAATCTTACTTATTTAAATCCGACTAATTCGAATTAACAATCCGCACCCATATAACTTGAGTAAAAATAAATTCAAATTTGAAATGATGCAAATGCGATATAAAATGATTAAAATATTTTAAAATTTTAAAATCAAATAATTTGTATATGAAATTATCCAAATTTAAATAGTTCTAATGTCAAATTTGAAAAACTAAAATTTAAAATTACTTTAATTTAAGATTATTAAAATTCAAAATAATATGAATTTGATATAATTTATAAATTTTCAACCTAAACTAACCCAATCTAAAATGATCAAATCAAAACTCGAACCTAATTGTCATTTCCATCAATATTTTCTTTTTCGTTTTTTTTGCAAGCAGACATTATAATATGAAATTTGTTAGATTTTGATTATGAGAATTTTAAATTTAATCAAAATACTACATTTTATGTAAAAAAAAATTATATTTTGAATTGGTTGGAGGACGGTCAAACTACTCTTTTTACCAGTACCTTTTATTTGGAATAAAACTGAACAACTTGACGTGGAAGAATAATTCGAGAATGAAGAGAGACAACCACATTAGCTCCTACATTAAACGACAAATTTGTCCTTTACTATTTCTAAACATATTGTGAGTCACAAGAGATGTTTTAGGTGATATGGGAAAGAAAGAAATAAGCTTTTGTTCTTTTTTTTTTTTTTTTTATGAGAATTATGTTTGAACGATTACTCTTATTTTACTTCGAATAAAAAATTATGATCTATAATAATTTTAAATTTTAAATTTTAACATTTACAATTTTTTATCATATTTCTAGATTCCAACTTTTTTTTATAAAAAAAATCATATTTTTCATTTCAAAAATAAAGATTTTAATTAAAAATATGATATAGCTTGAGAGATGGAGCAAACAATCAAAATATTTTAATTAGCAAGTGGGGATATATTATATATTAATTTTCACTTCCACAATTAAAAGATTAAAGTAGTAATTAGGCTTGATAATGAATCAGCTCGTACCATTAGATAGACCCACTTGAAAGAGTTAAAATATGTTAATATTAATTATATAAAATTTTAATTATGTTAAAATTATTATAATTTTAACACGATATTTTTTTTTTTCGTTAGAAAAATGAAAGTAATAATTATCAAAGTAAAATAGAGTGAATGTAGATTTTTTTTTTTGTCTTCGAGCATTTGGTTTAGTGGCTAAAAACGTTTGAGGGGACATCAAAGACCTAATTTCGAGTCAGGTCTCTTATTTTCCTCTTACTTGTACGAAGGCTTTGTCTTCTTGATGTAATAAAAAAAATATTGATAAAAAATAATTTAAATTCAATGAGAGTTTAGATTTTATTATATTTTTGGTGTGATATAATTGAATTTATTGTATTATTAATTAAATTTAAATATTAATTTCAATAAAATTTATTTCATATAAATTTTTTATGAATTTTTTAATTAAAATTATAATAATTTTTTTAATTGTAATTATAATAATAATTATTATTTTTTTTTTAATTTTATCATATATATCCATATAGACCCTAGTTAAATGAGCTAATTAAGGAGTTTCCAAAAGAAGTAGTACCCTTGGTTAAGGGGTTTTTTTTAAATTCAAACATGGTGCAAGTCTTACTCTGGCTCACATGCAGCAAATAAAGGCACAATTACAGCAAACCTTCTTTGTGTTTTGATCCTGTTTCCTTTGAAAATGATAAAAGAAAAAAACTGAGACAAAAGCCAACGTGAGGGTCGAGGGAGAATCAGCAGCCCAGACATGGGAATGAGGTTGTCATGGGTTGAAAAATTAATGATTTTAATATTCACAACATTATTGTAAATATTATTTTAAAAGCAAAGACAAGTTATAAATTATTATCATTATAATGAAAGTAGCTTTAACGGCACGGACCTTCTTTATTTGTTAATCATCGTATGGAGTGAGGGAAGTACTGTGGCAAGTGAAAATAGACATTGAGTCAGTTCACGGAAAAAATGAAAATCACTCACGTCCTTGTTATGTGTGACCTGGCGTTCCTTTTAACATTATTGTACTAATCAATCATTCAGTATCATCACTTTTTTCAGATTTGAATTTAATAATTTTTTTTATAAAAAAATCCTAATCTAAAATTAAAAAAATTACAAATAATAAATTTGAAAGTATTAATTATTATTTTTAAAAATAAATATATGAATTATTTGAATTAAATTTTGTTTTAATTCAATAATTTTAAATGTAGATTCTTCTTGATGTATTTAATAATTTATATTCAAAATATTTTCCACAAAAATTATTAAATATTTAGCAGTTTAATCTTATTATTGATATTTTTATAAAAATACTCCTAAATATTTTTATAATTTATACTATTGAAAATTATATCAAAAGTCTTTATATTCTGTCATAATTTGAAATTTAATTCATACATTGTAATTTATATAAATGTAGTCTTCATATTATATTTGAAAATCTTAATCAATTACTAACTCCAATAATTTTTTTGTTGTTAAAAATGTTGACGTAGTCATTGATTTGATTATGAGAGCATTGATTTTGCTGAAGTAGTATTAATTTTACTATGTGACAATTTGAATGAATGAAATTAATTGTTAAATTATGTAAATTATCCCTATATTTACACAAAATTTGAAATTTAGCTTTTCTAGTAAAATTTTATAAAAATTTCATTTTCATGTAAGTTGAATTTAATAATGTTAATCTAATTACTAATAAAAATCATTTCTTTTACTTTTTTCTAAATTAGATTTTAATTTTTTAAAAAATAAGTATTTCAAATTTTTTTAGATTTTTCAAATTTAAAAATATTTGATTTAATTTTTAAAAATATTTTAATTTTTTAAAAATCATATTTTTTAAAGATCATATTTAATTTTTTTAAAATTAATTTTTTGAATTTTTTTTCAAAATTTAACATTTTATTCAAACAAAATATTTAATTTTAATATTTAAAATTTTTTGGAATATTTATAAAATTAAAAAAATATAAAAAATTTCTAAAAATTCAAAATATTAATTTTTAAAAATAAAATCTGATTTAAAATTTTAAAAAAATATTATTTAAAAAAATTCATATATTTAAAAATATTAAATTTAATATTTTAAAAATATAGAAAATTTCTAAAAATTTTGAAATATTGATTTTTTAAAATTAAAATCTAAATTCTTTTTAAAAAGTAAAATATAATTTTTATTAGTATTTGGACCAATATTATTAAATTCAATTTGTATGAGAATGAATTTTTTATGCAATTATATTAGGATTAAATTTTAAATTTCATGTAAGTACATAAATTATTTACATAATTTAACAATTGATTTCATCTATCCAAGTTGTTATAACAACAAAGTCAATGTCATATCAACAAAGTCAATGCTTATATCATTAAGTCAATAGCTAAGTCAGCATTATTAACAAAAAAAAAGTATTAGAGTTATTAATTGGATTAAAATTTTAAAATCAAAATGATATGATGACTAAATTTATATAAATTATAAAACATAGTATGAGGCCAAGTTAGTATTTTTAACAACCAAATGATTTGATTAAAATTATTAAATCAAAATAATACGATGACCAAATTTATATGAATGTGATATATAACCTAAATTCTAAAATTTGGTAAAATATCGAAACCTTTTACATAATTTGACTTTTAAAAAACAAAGATAGTTATCATATTTGCAAAATGGTTATTTGGGCTATCAAAATTCTTCAATTCCATATATATAACAAATGAGATATATATCTTCACTTTATATATAAATAAAAATTATAATTATAATAAAATAACATATCTGTTTAATGAAACAAATCAACTACTTAAACTAAGAAACCAACATAAATTTTAGAATTGCTCATTGTCATTGAAAAAAAAAATTAGCAAAATATTAAAAAAATAGTCGAATAAAAGTTTAATAATTATTCAAACCCTTATCATTTTATTGCATTCAATTAAGTCTTTAAATATCTATTTTCATCAATTGAACCTTTATTAAACGAAAATTAGTTAATCATCAACACTCATTTTCGTTGACTTGAGAGTTCAATTAAAGTGAAAATAAATGTTTAAGGATTCAATTAAGTAAGAATAGATATTTAAGGTTTAACATATTTGAAATAGAAAATTCAAAACTTAATTGATTATAATAAAATGTTAAGAGGCTTAAATGATTATTAAATTTTTATTTAAAAACTTTTTTTATGCAAAAAATATAGTGATAAGGGCTTTTGAATTTCGCCCAATACATTCCTTCCTTAAATTGATCTAAACAAATTTATTTATGTGAGTCTAATGAATTCTTAAAAATTTACCACTCCCACAAACTTCCAACAAATTTGAACTCAAACAACCATGATAGGAAAGGAGCAAAAGTCTATTAGACATTAATTTATGCAATAACAATAGTCCTCATATTTGGATGAAAGTAGTTAAAAAAGGAGAAAAGGATAGTATTTTTTTTTTTAAAGAAATGCAGAGTGATTTCAATTATTTAAGATTTTTTAATTTCTTAAAAATTCTTTTTAGAGTTTTTTTTTGTATTTTTAGATTTTTTTAAAAAATTTTCTTTTACTATTGATATGATAATGGTGATGTGACGTTGATTGGATTTTTTTTTGTATATTTTAGTATTTTATTGAATATTCATATCACATTAATAAGTTGACTAACTATATTAATTCAAGATACTAAAAAAGATGACATAATAAAAATTAAAATATCAAACTGACAACAAATATAGAACACAAAAACCAAATGTGTATTTAATCCTTATTCTAAAAGGAATGCAGAGTAGTCCGAAATATATATGATGTCTTGCATTTAAATAGAAGGCTTAATTCTAAACGTTATACAATCAATACTAACTTTGATGCATTATAAAATCATGTTGGTCCTATTAATTTGCTTAAGCCTATAAAGCGGCTCACTAATTAATTGCCCTCTATGGTATTCTAGAAAACATGCACCAAATTAAAAATTATACTAGTGGCTAGCTATCTAGTTAATTAATCAATTATTGATTTAAGAATTTAAACAATTGGTACCTACTTTTTTTAATGCATTGTATATCTTTTACTCTATATTTTTATTATATTTTAGGTTTTAATTCAAAACAAGTGGCGACCATTTTTATCTATAAACTTTTTTTAAGCAATGAAGAAAATTGTTATTAGGTTTATATTTCTAATAATAATAACGAATATGTCTGCTTTTTCTCCTAAGTCATAATAGTGGCTAGGTTTATGATGAGTTAGCCTAAAAGAAATACAAGTAGGGTTTTGAAAATTTTTGTTGTATAAAAAAAAGTCATACCTTGAAGATAAGAAAAAAATTATAAATATTATGATTTGAATTTTATATATGTTAAATGTAATATTTTTTAAATGATAGATTATGCCAACTAAATTAAATTTTGTATTCAAAGTTTTTAAAATTTCAATCTCATAATAATAATTTATAAACCTAACAAACGCTATCATATTGTGTAATCAAAAGATAAAAGAGAAATTTTTCTTTTTTTTTGATAACAAAAGATCGAAGAGATTGACTAAGTATTATATAGGGATGTATATTTTTGGCAATAAAATTTTTTACTGATTTTACCAAAAAATGAAAAAAAAAGTAATACACTAGTAATGATCGTGATTAATAATTATTAGCTATTTAAGTGTATTATGCATTTTTCCACCATATAATTAGGGCATGCACTTAAAAGATTTAGTGACAAAACATTTTTTTTGGCGAGAATTTTTCAATGAGATTTTCAAAGTTTTTTTTTTTTACTTTTTATTTTAAAGTTATAATGACAATTAAATATTATATTTATATAATTAATTAAAGGGAAGAGATTAAGTTACACCAAAAATTTTTTCACCTTTTTATACATTTTTTAATAATTAATTTTAATATATCCAAATGATGAGAGAGATAAATAAAAAATTAATAATTTAATTTCATCATTGTCTTTATTGAAATCAATGAGTAAAAAAAATATAAAACTAAAAAGTTTTACGATTGATATAACTTGATCCCTCTTTTAATTAAATAATTAATTATTATATTATAATTATAATAAAATATTATATTCATATCATAGATTGAATAATCAACTATTAAGATCCAGTTATAATTATTAGATAATTAATTAAAAAATAAAATATAATTAAATAACCAAACTCAAATATAATAAAATTTGATTTTAAAATCTCAAAAATCTCTTCTTTATCACTAAAATAAAGCCAAAATAGTACTTGATGTGTTTAGTACAAAAATTATGATAAGATAGAATAAGATGATATTATGAATATAATTAAATTAAATAATATCATCTTATTTTGTATTTGATATATACAAAGATTATGATGAGATAATTTGTTTATTAATCAAAATTATCATTCTTCAAATTTTATACAATTTAAATTATTAATATAATTTTTAAAAATATTGGATATATAAATTTAATTTTATAAATTAAAAATAATTTTTTTTACTTTAAGAGAATTAAATCATCCTATACTAAAACAATAATTAATTTTTCTTATAATATCATATTTTTTAGATATAAATTAAATATAATATAAAATAATTATTATTTTATATTATTTATTATCTTACACACTTAAACAATAGCATAAAAATATACAAAAGATTAGGGCAAAATAGTAACTACAATGCCGGGAACAAACAACAATTGCACATCCTCGTCAGATTTTCATAAAAAAATAACAAGCTCCGAAGAAATAAATTACCCACGCCAAAGAAGAAGAAAGAAGCACAAACACGCTCGGCTTCCATTTGAAAAAAAATCCCTGTTCCTTCCTCCTAACGAGGTTGCACGCCTTCTCTCTCTCTCTCTCTCTCTCTCTCGGGGTTCTTTTTTTTTTTTTTTTTTCTCTTCTCTAATTTCTTTCTTTGAGTAGGTTGTGTCTTTCTTCTCTTCCTTATCATTATTACCTTAACCTAATCAAACCCCGTAATTAAATCCACTCAATTAAATGCCATCCTAATTACTAAAACACTGGTAGCTCTCCTCTAAACTTACCGTTGCAATTTCAAATGAAATCACTAACCCCACCTAAACAATAATCAATTCTTTCCGACCCCAACTATAATTTTAATTTTCCTGCAAGATTTTATTTCTTCTAACAAATCTATAATACGTACAATATACAATTAAAAGAATTTCAAAAAAAATTAGAGGCGAACACCTGTCCCATTTACAAAATGACCTTTTATCCTATGAGATTTTCTTTAATGTCATATGTTTTATGGGTTGGATTGGTAATTGAATTATTTTTGTTGATTTTGAATGAGAGTAAATGAACTGAGATTTTAATTGATCTATTTTAAAAATAAAAAACCCTAAACCAAGTAAAAATAAATAATTTTTGATAATTTTTAATTGAGCTAATTTATTAAAACATTTTTATGTTCTTTAATATATTTTTCTATTATTATTATTATTATGATAATTTATTCAATAGTTTATAAAAATTGAAATTGATAAAAATATATTTAAAAGTATAATAAATTAATTATTTAAAAATTCAAAGAGAAGATTTTGGTTAAAAATAATTTTTCTAATTAAAATTTTCGAGTTAAATTTAATTATTAACATCATAAAATTATTTCAAGACTTAAAATTCTTCTAAAGATTATTTGAACACAACATTGGAATATGAGTATTGATAAATGTTCTTAATATAGATATTAAATGTTGCAAATATTTTTATAGTTTCTTTTTTTTAAATTTTCTTTCATGAGTCAATTAGTTAATACAACGTTATAAATATTTAAAGGTATGCATATTTTAATTTTTAAAAAAAAGTTAGATTAAGTTTGTAATTCTGAAATATTTAGTTATAATTATAAAATGAATAAAAAAAATTAAAAATAAAAATTTAATTGTTACAAATATATTTATTTATAAAATATATTATTGTTATTTAATTTACATATTTTAAAATAAAAAATAAATGTTCATAAATATTTGTAAAAAAAATTCTCGCAACGAGCGGAAAGCATCTAGTTTCCTATTAATTTGAAGTCCTACCATTTGCCTTTTTTAAAATTTAAAAAAATTATTAAAAAAAATAAAAACTCTTTTGAGTCCAGAAAACAAAGTAATTTGGTACAGTTCTTCTATTTAAAACGTCCAAAAATTTTCACAGTTGTGCTGCCGATCTTCCAAGTCCACACTGTCATTTTCTCAATGTAAAACCGAAACCCCAAGAGACCAAACCCCCTTGAAAGGACAAAAACCTCTGTATTTTTTTCCAGACAAAAACCAAAGTTGGTACAACTTATGTTCAAAAACAGTAACAGAACTCTCACTGTCTCTAACTAAAACAGAATACCCTATTGTATGAAAGCTCTTAAATTTTCAAAATCACCCCACAAGAAAAAAGAAAGGAAAAAGTTGTTATATCAGTATGTGCTAAGGCAGTGAAACCACCTCTCATAGTAAACAGAGTACTCAGCTTTTTCAAAGCAATGAAAACCAATTAGCAAGAAAGCAATAAGAGAGAGGGAGAGAGAGAAAGAGAGAGAAAGTTGGGTGTTTGCATGGAGAGGATATCAATGGGAACAACTATAACAAGGAGGGCTAAAGGGCAATACCCTCCAGCACAGCCAACCCCAAGAATCCTTCATTTGCCACGCACTCGCAGGCCTAGAAGGAAAGTACCAAAGGCAAGTCCTTCAAAACTACCCAGTTTGCAGAAGGAGAGAAAAGGGAAGCTGGTGAGCTTGTTTGATCAAGAAAGGTCATTTACGAGAGGGGTTGTTCCAGTGGTGCTTGTGAGTCCAAGGGAGACTGATGAGGAGAGGAGAAGAGAGAGGGTGGAGGAGGAGAGAGAAAATAGTGGTGTAGTTTTGGTTGAAGAAGAGAAGTGGAGGTTCCAAGCTGAGATGTTGAGAGCAGAATGTAACTTGCTGAGGATGGAAAGAGAGATTGTTGTCAAGAAAATGGAGAGAAGAAGGGTGCAGATGGAGAGGACCTTGAGATCTGCTGTTCAAACTTTGCTTTCTGTTAGCTTCTTTTCTCCCTTTTTCCCCCGTGTGTTTCGTTTTGATTATTGTCTGTTTGGTTCTTGAGAAAATATTAATCTCTTAATTTCTTATTATGTGGAACTAGCCAGTGAAAGTTGACTATAGTTATTTTCAAAAGACAAAAACATGTTTAGTAGAAGTTCTGATTTCAGGGTTTTGCTGGGTGGGTTGTTGATAGAATGTGGAGGTGGAATAAGAAAGTTGCCCATTGAAACAAAGTCATTGTGTTTAATTGAGCTGAACCTTAGCATGTCAGATATAGGCATATAACAAGCTAGAATAAAAAAAAAGGTTACAAATATTCAACTTTTCTTTACTATTTATTTATTTTTAATATTTTCCCACTTTGAATCTCCATTTATTTCAGCAGCTATTGAAAAGAATGTCTCTGTTGATTTCTTTTCAGATGACATTTATTTATTGTTTTTGTTTGATACTGTGTGCTTCTGGTTTTAGCCCTGTCCTAGATTAATTTGTTGAACAGTTGATGCTTGTCTTCATTTGCTTACTGGTTAAATGTACAGAAAAAGCAGGCTTGTGAATTCTGAGTATTTTGCTAGTTACCTTGCTTTGTCTTAATGTGTTTCAAAAAACAGACAAAAGTGAACAGGAGACACTGAATAGTATGCTTCCTTTGTTTTTCTTTTTCATTATTTGAGCATCTGTGCAGCTTTCTTGCTCAACATTGATTTCTTATATTCCTACCTTTTTCTTGTTATCTTTTCATATATATGCCATTCAATGACCTTGATATGCTAATTGGTTTGCAGGGAAGAAAGAATATTTGTGAAGGAAAGAATGTGAGCTTGGTACTGGAGGAGCAGATCAATGATTTGGTGGAAAAAATAGAAAAACTGCAAAAGAGGTCAGGAGTTAAAGACTTGGAGGTTAAAAAATGTAGTAATTTTGATAAGCAAGTATCTTTTCTCCAAAGGCGGTTAGAGAAGTTTGGAGGAATCTCTGATGAAGAAATATGTGTGAAGGAGATTCGAGAGATGGCAGAATCAAGCTTGTCGGTTAAAATGAGCTGTGATAGGGATGGGAGCTTTGCTTCAAATCGCAACAGCAATGTAAGAATATAAAACTTTTCTTTTCCTATTAATTTTGTATATTGTACTACTCTTTGCTGCTTAGTGATTCAAGTAATTTAGGATAATTAACAACAATTCTTTTCTTTCGACACATTTTCTGAGTTGTGATGGGAGTTCTAGGTGGGGAGTTTTAATTTGAAGCAAATTTGTAGGTGGAAATTTTGAGAAGAAGGATGGAGGGATTGTCAAAGGGGGTTTTATTAGAGAGAATGGAGGAGGAATATGGTTCAATGCTCTCTACAGCTAACAGTTCTGCCTCCAGTTCAGAGAGGATTGATTATTCTGATTTGTCATTGTCATCAATACAACAATCATACAAGGTAAATTCCTTGAATCATCACTTTCTAGCCCTTTGTTCCATCAGTACTTCAAAAACTGCTTATTCATAGAGACGGTAGTAAAAGAGAATTCCCAATGGTTGGAGCTGTGGTCAGATGCGGATTTTTTATATCTAGCTAGCTAATTTCTATTGTTGACCCATCTGCTTTTCACATGAATGACATTTTATGGTACAATGGTTCATAAGTAGAATTGGGTGACCTGGTGTCATGTCAGATAACTTTAGCAGAAGAACGTAGTATAAACTTTCAGGATGTGCTTTAATCCTTGCAGCGATTTCGCTAAAGTATAGAGGGTGACTGCGGCTTCGCCTTAATTGTTATCTTTCCTCCAAAATTATCAAATCATTCTGTTCATATCAATGCTCCTTGTATTAGAATATTCATTATTTGGTTAGCTAACATGCATATGCTTGGAAGCGTGTATATTTGCCATTGTTGAGCTCTGGAATAATGTGAGCAAAATGATAATTAGACCATTTGCACTTTTTATTTTCATTGTTGAAACAAATGTGGGGTTATGAATGCCACGTCATTTTTCTTTCGTTTTTGTATTACAGAGAGAACACTCTTGTCAAGTTACTGTTATTTCTCTCACCATTAATCCCAAACTGGATAATCAAGAAGCATTCGTTAAATTTTTTTGTTATTTGGTAACTCAATTCGACTGTGTCAATACTAAAATTTACTATGATGATCTGTGAAAAAGAGCACTGCTTATTCCCTTCAGAAGTTTCAACAAAAGGTTGAATTATTAGAATGTTAATGTAAAGTAAACAGGAGTTTTAAAATATGGCAATATGTTCCTCAAATTTAAATTCTAAATGAAGGACAATATACTTATTAATTCCTGTTGGTGTTGAGTTTTTTTGTACATTTCTACGTTAATTTAGTTCACAGCAGATGAAAATCTGGATTCCCAATTGATTGCCAGACACTTCTTTTCTGCAGGAGAAAATTCTCCATGAGGGAAGAGTTTGTTCAGGACATTGCAAGGCTATAGTGCAGAGGATTGTAGAGCAAGTTCGTGCTGAGACTGAACAATGGTCCCAGATGCAAGAGATGCTGGGGCAGGTAAGGGATGAGATGGAAGAATTGCAGACATCTCGAGATTTTTGGGAAGATCGAGCACTTGATTCGGACTATCAGATTCAATCCTTGCAATCTGCTGTAAGATTTTCATAAGCTACTTCGTGCAAGTTATTCTACGTTGTCTCTTATTGTTTAGCTATAACTGTTTGGATGGCATCATGGTGTGCCAACTATTTTTTATTGCTTTCTTTGCCATTTAATTGGGGGCAGAGAACTACAAAACCAACCACATCCTATTGATAGGTGTTCTGGACTATTCTAGTCTTTTAGCTGCAAAATTCCAACCGATATAGAGGGAACTATTTTACAGCCTTCCTGGCTTCAAAAGTTTCAAACCTCATTCACTGCTAAATATTATGAAGATTTGGAAACTAAGATGTTAGTCAGTAGGATTTCAGAATTAGAATGTATTTTTAATTTCATTAACAGGTCTTTTTTTACACTACATACAATCTTTTGTCTTCTTGAAGAAATAATAGAATTATGAACTAGAGCTTACTTTAGTTGATTCATGCAGCCATTCTTAAGAGGCAGTATCCGAAGGTCTGGGGTTTAAATTCCAACACCTACAATCCGTTCCCCTATTCTAGGCTACTACCTCTTTTGTACCAAAAAAAAAAAAGAATTAGATTAACCAAATATATTAAGGAAATCTGTCTCCTCTGCATCAAATTATCATATAATGTAGGAACTAGTTGAACATTTAGTTGCATACAGTTTATTAGGGAAGAAAATTGCAAGTGGCAGGGGGTGAGGGTGGAAACTGGTTTTTTGCAACTATGAAAATTATGAAGGACAAAAGAAAAGGACAGCTTTCTTTTGTTGCACCTTGAGATGCTTAATATGTTTGTTGCTTTCGTTAGGTGAAAGAATGGAGACAGAAAGCTCTCTCATCTGAAGCAAAGGCTAATGAGCTACAGGCGCAAATATCGTTGCTTCATGTAGAGATCGAGAGACTGAGGAAGGAAAGAGGTAGAAAAATATTGAGGGCCAGAGATGTTTCACCAATTAAGCAAGAAGCACAAAATGAAACAGAGAAGCGGGTACTCCTCTGTCACTTAAAGGAAAACCGTTGTGCGAACAATGATGGTTGCAATCAGAAGGAGCATTTAAGAGATGAAAGAAGAAAGACCCAAACATGCACTGCTGGACTTCTTCCCAGACGATCACACCTGATAGAAATTGGTAATATGTCAGGACTGATGAAGCAACATGGTGAAGGAATCTTGCCATTGTTTTGCCTTCATAAAGAGGAAATGAAACGTTCATTCTAGACGAACTGGATCCTGATCTGTAGGGCTATCAAATCGTTGGTTCACAGTTTTCATTGGTACACAAACTTGTGAGTACACATAGTTCATGAGCAGTACATCACTGGGGTGGTTTTGAAGCTGTTCATTATTTTTACTGCTGCTTCTACCTTACAACATTCAAGTGGAGTCTACAGAGAAAAGCGTGCGCAATGTTGCGAATCTAATGCTGCTACAGCTATTGGACAGTAGATAAATCAAGATAATAACAACACAATCTTGAGCTGGCTAGTCATGTATGCAGATGGTAAAATTAATCCTTCTAGTTAATATTGGCAGTTAAAACTTGCTTCTTTTTGTTGAGCTTAGAATGTTTTATCGTTGATCAAATAAATTAGCATTTGAATGCCCAGCCAATGTATGCCGTAGTATAAAACCATACTAGAGGATTTCCATTCATGGCATCCGAATGCCATTAGACGGGTATCCAAATGCCTTATTTTCAGCATGACATTCAAATGTCTTTGGTCGGGTATTCAAATGTCAAATTGAAACAGAATTATTTTTCATTCTGAAATGCAAGAGATTCGATTCCCTATGCGTGGACATTCAAATATTCATATGTGATGTCTCTGCAATCGTTTCTTCATATCTTACATCGATTTCCTTAGTTTGAAACATTTTCAAAGCTAATATATAGCTTAACAAACACTAGTTTCTCATTCAATTGATTAACACATCACATTGTCTTCAGCTTCTTGGCCCAGTGGCCAAGCAAGCCTTAAGCAGACATCAAAGGTTGGGGTTCGACCCTAGCCTTCCCTCTCTCTCTTGTTGTAGGGCTCTGTACCCCTTAAAACCAAAAAAAAAAAAAAGAACACATCACTTATCTTTGAATCGATAATTCTATAGGATTAGTCATTTACTAATCCAAATCCTATGATTTGAATCAATAATTCTATATGCAGCATCACTGTCTACAAAGCAAAATCAAGATTTACAACATTTCAAATGTTATTTTGCCCTTTAAATGACCTCTTTTTATCGTTTAGATATTTTATAAGAAGATGCTAAAAGGATAAGAATCAACCATCTTTAAGTGAGTTCCATAACTAAGACTTAATGATGTTGCAAACTGATCACTAACAGAATGTTGAAGATTAATGATAGATTTATCAGCTAAAAATAAAAATCTTTAACTTACGAATTCACAATATTAGGAGTTTCTTATATTAATTATGCGAATTATAGTATGAGTTTCTTACAGTATTCTATTTGGACATATGTTAAAAAATTATACCATGAATTTAATTAACAAAATTTTAACTTTTTTCATTCAAATAAGTTGGAAATTTTCAACTTAGAATTCACAATATTTATAACTTAGTAAAACTTAAAGATGTTTAACCATTGGCTGACAATTGATTTAACATTTGCTTGACATTGACTCAATTTCAATGCGTCATTTACATTTTTTTAAGAAATTATATTTATTTATTTCACTTCTCTTTGGCATATACGAGTTTAGATACCCAATTGGAGATAATTCTTTCATATCTCATCAACTCACTTTTCTTATTTATAAGTTATCAAAACTTTAAAGTGTCTCCTTTTCATCGACATTTGTTTCGGTCTTTGTGGATGCATGATTTAATTACAATACATCATGTTGTAAATTTGCTTTAAAAAAAAATTTTTTTTTTTTGATAATAACTGCCAAATAAAGATCAATTAGTCAAAAATAAAAATATCATAATTTTAATAACAATTTAATTGAAAGAGCTAATTTCATACGTCTCATATGAGCCCATCTCTTTCATATTGAGATATTAGGACCAAGAAATTTGAGTCTCATTCGTTATAAAAAAACCAAGCTTTTAGTGTCAAATTTTTTTTATTGTTTAGTGACGTTTAAAAAATTGCCACTAAAAAATTTATGGCATTGCATCAAAATACCGTTAAAAAAACATTGATTATTTTTATTATGATACAAATATCACTAAATTATCTTAAATTGTAGCCATTGTTTAGACAAGCATCGATAAATATTACATTTATTTTTTGTTTTACTTTTTCTCACTTTATTTTTTTAATTTACCACATTTTTATATGTTAACACCAATTTACGATGACAAACGCTACTGCCTATTATTCTCACTTTTAAGGGCGTTTACTCATTAAACGTCATTGACATTTTCATAACACAAAACCTCACGATGCTTTTTAAATGAAACACCACTAACAAAATGTCACTAAAAGTCAAATTTCATATAATGATTGAGATGTGTACTCAAAGGTTTATGATATTAAATGTTAATTTTATTAACTTTTTTACAAAATTTTAATTATTAATTGTATAATATGTTTTTACACAAAAAAAATTATTTTTAACATTTCATTTATAATTAAAATTTTATTTTTCGATTATATTTTCATAATTAAAAATTTGAACACAATAGATATTGATGCATGTTAAAATTTTCAATGAAAATATGTATAAAAAATATATGTAAATATATATATATATATCGAACCAACACAAAAGATATAAAAGAATGATCATTTTTATTAGTGCTAGAGTAGTGCCATCACTTCGTGGAGAGACTTTCTTTTAAATATTTATAAATTTTTTTATCAAATTAATTTTAAATTAAATCACATTAAATAACAAGCATTCATTTAAATAATTCTTATTTTTTTGTATATTTCAATATATGTATTGATAATAATATAATAATATTTTATTAATTATAGAAATTAAATATATAAAAATTAAGTATTTATAAATTACATAATACAAATGTATTGGAAATTTTAAGTTATGTGTATTTTATTTATTTAATTACATAATAAAATACCATAAATATTTAAATTTTATTATATAGCTTAATAATATTTTTATTTGCGGTATAAAGATATATTAATTTTTTTTGTTATCAAATTCTTTTAACGAGAAAGAATTTTACTAACTAGTTTTTATCATTTAATTTATTAAATAAATTATTATATTTAGTTTTTATTCTTACCCTTTTATTTTAAAATTAATTGATAAATTTAATTTATGTAAAAAATTAAATAAGCAAAAAAATTGGGCTAGTAAATATTTAATTTATTTTTGGATTTAGTCCAAAATTTTTTGATACATTTACTCCAAAATTTTTAAATACAACTACAAATAATAAATGTAAAAAAGTTAAGACATTACTCATAGTTGAACTAATCTATTTTTTAGAAATTTTGGGCTTAAATCTTCATCTCACCAATTCTTTTCAAGTTGGATTAACATTTCAAAACTTTAATCGAAAACTCATACATTTTTGGGATTTTTTCATTAACGGGAAAATGATCCTTTTGTGATATTGGACAACTGTCAACTATTTATTTTTTTTGCATATTCTTTTAATATATAGATATTTCATATTAATTAATTTCATTTCCTAATTAAAACAATCATGATTAATAATTTGATTGTTGTTTAAGTTGAGCTCTGACCTCAGGGTGTTCCTAAAAAGGTAGAAGAAAATGGTGGTTAGAGATAAAGATAGGGTGTGTTCCCTGTGTTTGCATTTTGAAACATAAGTAAAAATGATTTAGGTCGGAAATGAAGTAGGAATGAGAGAATGGAAGTAAAATGGACCTTTCTTAATGGTGCCTGAATCTTCACATTTATAGGGAAGCTGTGGGAGACCATCAAGGGACAATAAGAACAATATCAAGTTAATGTGGCATAGAGCATGTCAAACTGACCTGATATGTCAAGTTAACATAAATGATAAAAATACCCTTGGTTGTCTACTTAAGGGTTCATAGAGGAAAAAATACCATATACCCTTTTAACCATTAAATGCCTCTACTATTTTGTCCCTCTACCAAGCGATCTGAGTATTAGATTACTGAATGTATGATCGACACCCCCCAATGTAGGGCAGGTTGGCAAAAAGAGATGACTTGAAAATTCAGTTCTTCAAAGACGACGTTATAAAGAGAGGTTGGTCTCAGGAGATGACTAGCCTTGAGCCACGATCTGACCTTATGGTTGTTTGATCTTGGCTGTGTGTCTTGGGTTGAATGCATAGCCAACTTAAAGGTTCCTGAGGTGATAATTGTTTAGAATGATTCGAGGTTAGTGTTGGAGTTCATTTGGCTGCGGTGAGACTTATATTTTATTTAAAAAACTTGGATTTGAGCCTCCACTTTAAACTTTGGCAATAAACTGGGCTCTCGGTTTACCTTGAAAAGTCATCTAGTTTAGTTGGTTCGACCTAGGATTCATTTAGTTAGGTTGATCTGATAGCATTAAATGAGGAAATAAGTAGTTTGAGTGAGAAAATTTTAAGCGAGAAGATGAAAAAATGCCTTTCCACCTATGTTTTGACATGTGACATGACTTATGTCATCTATTTGATTTGCGACGCATCTATATAAAGAGCTGATAGGGCTATAATTTTATACCTTTCTACATTTTTTCTTTCAATCTGACTAAAACTTTTGATCTTAAAAGCTTTCTGACCTTTAAGGTTTTTTTACACCTTTTTCGATACGTATTTCTTAACCATGTCTTCTAGTATGAGTTTTGAAGAGGTCAATTGTTACTGAGTAGAACCTAAAAGAGGTCAGCAAGGGTAGCAAGATGATGATTTGATCCATCAATTATTGAAGGTCGTAATTATGAGAAGATGGCCTATTGGTTCAATCTGATGTCCAAAGAAGGGTAGTGACAAAATGAAAAGAATGCTCATACATGAGAGGAATGGGTTCTGAGCATGAAAGAGTTGTGTGTTCAAATTGACTTCAATATACAAAATCCACCACCTTTCTCTATCTCTTAGGTTGGTTCATCTTTTATGGCCAACCTTTTTTCATCTTTGGTTATTCCTTCTTTTAAGGTTCAATCTCATCAACTTTTTTTTTTGCTCTCCCTTTATCGACGCTCTAGTTGTCACTTCCATCCTTATTTAGTCATTTTTTATTGATATCTTTTCTCTTTTGAGGTGTCTTTACCTCGTCTTTCTTCTTCTAGGATTGAGTTACTCTCAATCAGTATTTCACCTTGAAATTTTACTATTACTTAAGAGTAAGAGTCTTCTAGTAGTAAAGATTTTGACGATAAGGGTTTCGAGGAGGAACAAAAAGAAAAAAGTACCTTGATAAAAAAAATGACAATGAAAAATAAAGCCCTGTGGTGCAGAATAAACTCTTTGAGGTCCCTGTATATACTTCCTACGATCTCGGTATGATTTCCAAAGACATGAAGAGAGAATTAAAAAGCAGGGCAAACTTAAAAACTGTCCTTACATATGTTCAACTTATCACATTCGTGCTTTGGGTACAACTTTTCTTTTTCCCAAAGAAAGGTATAGCATAATAATGCTCAACTCCTCAGACTAGGTCACTGATAAACTGGAGCCATATCAGCTTTACGTGTATTGGGTTTCTTTCATGATCGATTTGAGGTTCCCACTTTATCCTTTATTTATTTCAATTTTTAATTCTTATAATTTGATTATCACTTAGCACACTTATAACTATATACGGTATATAGTAACCTTTATCATTATTTGCCAATGCTTAAACATTTCTTTTCTCTTTCTCTATTCAGGAAATTTTTTTTCTTAAAAAATACCCCAACAATAGTAGGTGGTACTACATAACAACTTGGCCCAATAAGAAATTACTTGTCGATTGCTCGAGCTCAATAAAAAATTAAAAGTTACTCTTCTTTTATCTTGAAAAGCAAACAATAAATAAAGATACTGAGCTTGGAGTCAAGGCACTTTTAAGGTTGAGGCCCAAAAAATAAGAAGTACATTTGGCTTTTTTATAGATGTACCAGTGGCCTTTTCTATCTTGGATATATCATATTAGGACAAAATTTTAAAATATACCTATAATGGGGAGGTTGTCATTGATGCCCATGAGTTGACCTTCCTAGAAGTAATAAATAAGACTAAGTATTGGGGTAGATTTAAAGTAACCTTGTAAGATTTTATTTTAACTTGATTTTTATCTAATTGTTAGTTAGGTTTTGTAGAGATGACTAGCAAGGATGACTTTGACTTTGGGTTGTACCAATATACCCCTAAGCCTAAAAAAGGACAAAAGAAAATTTAGCTTGAGGCTCCGTATCATGGGGGAGACAAGGTGGTCAGTACTTCATTACACTGCTCTCTCGCAGGTCGAAAAACAAAAGCTAAGGCTGGCCAAGACCTATTCTCAACTTTGACACCAACACCTCTTTCTTTTCCTGCTAAAAAGACACGTGTGAAGGCATCCTCTTCCACTCTAAAGAACCCTAACACTAGGGTATTAAGGCCAAACTCAAAAATGATTTCCACTAGCTTCGAGTACACTCTTATGGATGACCCTATCATCAACTTGTCTGTGATAAAAAGATTTAGCAAAGTCGCAATACCTTTTCTTGGTAAGTATTGACTGACTTCAACTTGATTTTATCAGTATTCTTTATTTTGCTAAATTTGAAGTCATTTTGTGTAATTCAACAAAAACTTTCCCCTAAACCCTTGAAAAACACTAGTGAAACCTTCCATCATAGCTATCTCACTATGGCCCACTTGCTGATGGTAAAAAATGACATGGCAACCTTGGTTGAGAAGCATTAGAAGAGCTCAAATGCTCTAGGCAATATCCGATCTAGTATCAGTATATCCCATAAAAAAAAACTGAGTAGAGAAAAAAAATTAACGAGCTGATACAAAGCTAGAGGCCATCTTGATTGACAAAGCCTCAGCTGACTTAATGAGGAAGCAAGCTAAGCTCAAACTCAATAACGCTCAGGTTGAGATAACCAAGGTTAAGTTTGAGCTCGAGGCTAAGGAAAATGGGGAGAAAGACCTAAAAAAAAGGTAATGAAAGAGTTCAAAACTTTCAATGAATGCCTCTAGATGAAGGTGAAATTCTCTAAGAAAAACATGCTTGATGCCCTTTAGTTGGCTAAGGATAAAGTGCAGTTTAAATTCATTGCTCTTAACCTTGACCTTTTTTATATTAATATCAAGAATATCAGATCAAAAACTTATCCAAATCAGCTAAAGAATGATGACAAATAGAAAAATGAGAAGGCCTTGGAGGTTAAGCTAGAGTAGTTTTGGGGTCTGAGCATGAGGTAGAGACGATCGATGAGGGTGAGGTCGTTCGCTGCTACTGCTACTCCTACTGATGATGATGCTATCCCTACCGCTACTGCTATCAACGTTGTTGATGAATAATTCTTTTGACTTTTTATTTTTTATTTTTTATAAATTTTTGTTAATGTATAGGTCGATTTTTTGTAATGACCTTAGGTAGAGATGATATTCCTAACAAACAACTTATGTACTTAACAAAAATGAAATAAAAAATTTTTTTTATTCAATTCAGTCCAAGTTTCAGGTTGATTCTATTATGATTTTTTCTTTATTAGCACAACTTTAAGCAAGGTTAATTGAAGAAATTTGAGCCCCGTTAACTAAGCTGAGGATTTAAGTAATCACTTGGATTAAATTAGCCTGAAAATCAATAAAAGTCATAGGTTAAATTTTGTTAGATTGAAGGATGTGAACTTGTCAAACATAATTTGATTTTTATCTTCAATTACAAAATACAAGTATGAGCTGCATTTAGATCGAGCTTCTGATAATAGACCTTTAAATTATCTACGTTCTATGTCTTTAGGATGATGTCACCATTTAGGTCCTATAGTTCATAAGTCATATCATGGACAAGCTCTTTAACAACATACGGTCCTTCTCACATTGGGGCTAATTTGCCATCTCGGTTATCTACTCTTAAAGCTTTTATTTTTTTAAGTACCAATCATCCTTTTTGATATGCTTATGTCAGACCCATTTATTATAATAATTAGTCACTTTTTGCTGATAAACTATTATCCGTGTTAAGGCTATGTCCTTCTATTCTTTGATGAAGTTGAAGTCAGTCTTAAGCACTTTTTCATTTCCCTTTTTTTACCTCAATTTGACTTTTAAGTCGAAATGCCAATCTCAACATGTACCATAATCTTTGTTCCAAATGCCAAATAGAATGGAGTTTCACCAATGGGTACTTTGTGGTTATTCTTAAAGCCCATAGCATTCCTAGTAGCTCATCGACCTATTTCCCTTTTACTACATTGAGTCTCTTTTTTGGAGTTTTTAATACTATTTTGTTCGTAGCTTTAGCCTGCTCGTTGGACTGAAGGTGGACAACCAACGTAAAATTGAAGTTTATGTGAAGGTTTAAACATCATTCTTTAAATCTTGGGTTTTCAAATTGTTTGTGCTTGTCCATTATTATAAACTAAGGTAAGTTGAATCTATAGACTATATTTTTTCACACAAATTTCTCAACTTGGGCCTCTGTAGTGATAGCCAAGGCCTCAGCTTCAAGCTATTTTATGAAGTAATCTACTATCACTAAAACAAATCTCTTCTAACCTGTGGCTAGGGTGAATGGTCTGAGGACATCCATTTCAAACTGTATGATGCTTACGAACTGATGGTAAGAGTAAGCTTAGTTGATGGGAGATGTTGTATGTGAGTAAATTTTTGGCACTTGTTACATCTTTTTACCAATTTGATTTTATCCTTTCTGATGATAGGCCAATAATAGCCTTGCCTAAGCATTTTGTAGGCCAATGGTCAATGGCTAAGGTCCGAGGTGACTTTCATATATTCTTTTATGGATTTCTCACAGGACGTAGTTTGTTTCTTCTTCGTCAACATCTTAAGTAGGGCAGGCTAAAAAATCTTTTATATAATTTTTCTTTAATCATTATGTACATAAGGGCCTTTCTCATAAATACTTTAGCTCAGATTCATTCCTCAGGTAGTGCTCCCATGGTCAAATATGCCTTGATTAGTGTCATCTAGATTTCTTTCTCTGTGATCTTTCTTATGAGTTTATTCTCAACGTTAGCTCTTCTACTAGAACTTTTTTTTAACTTTTCATTATTATTCTTAAAGCCAACTTAGACAATGAGTCCTCTAGTGAATTCTCTAACCTTGATATCTTTTTTACTTCAACTTTTTTGAAGTCAACCACCAAAGCTAGCTCTTTGTTAGGTACTTTAAATCCCGTATTCCTGAGCTTCGAAGTCTCTATTTATTTAATTGACCACAAGTTAAAAATCACTGTACATGGTTAAGTGTTGAACGTTTAGCTCGATTGCTAATTTTAAATCAACTATCAATATCTCATATTTGGCCTCATTATTGGACACCCTAAACTTAAATCTCAAGATGTATGGGTATTGTAGCCCTTCTGAGCTTATAAAAAAAAGGCTGACATCTCCGTTATGGCTCATGGCTAATTCGTCAACATAAAATTTCCAATTATCTTTATTCAAAGTTTATTATTTTTCTTCGGATTGTCTTTCAAGGTGTGCTGAGGTAAGTTTTGTGATAAAGTTTGTCAATACTTATGATTTTAGGGCCAACCTAGGTAATATGCGTAGGTCAAATTTGCTAAGCTCCACCACCCATTTAATTAGCCTTCCCAACATTTCAAGCTTCTATAAGACTTGTATTAGTGGCTGGTTGGTTAGTACATGAATTGTGTGGGCCTAAAAATATGGCATGAGTTTTTTTGCCAAGGTGATAATGGCATAAGCTAGCTTTTCTATGCCGTTATAGTTAATTTCTGGCCCTGTCAGTACCTTACTTACAAAATAGATTGATCTTTATTTCCTTTCTTTCTTTTAGACTAAGATAGAGCTAACAGCCTAGTCTGTGCTAGCTATATATAGGTATAAGATCTCATCAGTCTTGGCTTGGACAAAATAGGTAGAGAGGTTAAGAACGCTTTAAGTTTTTTTAAAGTTTTTTGGCACTGATGGGTCCATTTGAAGTCGAAGACATTCATGAGGATTTTAAAGAATGGCAGACATCATTTTATCGACCTGGATATGAATCGACTCATGATGGCTATTTTGCCAGTTAACTTCTATACTTCTTTTATCAAGATCGACATCGTCATGTTCAAAATCACTTGAACCTTTTTGGGGTTCATATCTAACCTTATTTTATTGATCATATAGCTAAAAAACTTACCCAACATGACCTTAAAAGTACATTTGTTCGAGTTAAGCCTCATATTATACTTTTTTAAGATGTTGAAGATCTTTTTGAGGTTTTTTAGGTGTTTACTTGAGCTATTACTATTAACAATCATATAATCCACATATACTTTCATGTTGTGATAGATATGATTCTTAAACACCTTGTTTACTATCTTTTGGTAGGTCACCCTTGCATTGTTCAATCTGAAAGGCATTATCTTATAATAGTAAAGGCCTTTCTGAATATTAAATGTTGTCCACAAAACTAAGGAGGTCATGCTCAGCACTATCATCCATCAGTTGATTTATGTTAAAGAGAAAAAAGCTATCTTTCAAGCAGGCTTTGTTTAGGTTAGTAAAATCGATGTACATTTTTCATTTTTTGTTGTACTTTTTGACCATGATTACATTGGCTATCCATTCAAGATAGTAGACCTCCTTAATGAAGCTTGCTCACAATAATTTTCTCAATGGCTTATTATCTTTTTAGGGTAAAGATTCTTTTCTTTTACCGAACTAATTTTACCTTAAGATTAGTGTGCAGCCTATGAACCACCACTTTAGTATCAATATCAAGCATATCGAATGGTGTCCAAGTGAATAGGTTGATATTATCTTTCAAGAGTTAAATTAACTAATCCTTATGTTAAAGCTTAACTTTGATTTACATGTATTTTCTAGAAATGCTATCCCAGAATAGAACTATTACGATGTCTTTAGTCGGTTTAGGTCAATTTTCATTCGAGTCTAATTTTTAATTAATTATCTCTTTTTATTCAATTAGGTCGAGATCATTTCCTGCGAAAATAGATCTTGACATGATGATCAATATACTATGAATAACTTGTTGAATATATATATATAGTGAAATTAGTATGTATTTTTCATTTTATACTGTATTTTGGTCAGTGTATTAGCTTGGTCCAAATGACATATGGTTGTTTACGTAAGCTTAAAAGCTCGATCATCTTTGGTGTTACCTAAAAAAATTTAAATTTAAAAAATAGAACAAAAATTTTTTTTGTTAGAGCTTAAAAGCTCGGAGTGGCTTAATAGCACACTTCTATCATATCGTCTTAAGTTTTATACTCTCATTAGTGATTTCATGCTTCTTGTTGGTTTCTGATGGTTATCTTTTTTTACTTTTGACCTTAGTTTCTATCTTACTGCCTATCTGTTTTTCAGTCCTGCCCTTCATTATTATAACATAACATTATCATATCGTGGACTAGTCTCTCTAAACCTCTCTCACACCACTGAGTGTTGAGAATTTCACTTTCAAATGAGGAGCTGAGCCTATGAGCAATATAACAGAGTGGTTATGTTGGCCCAATATCATGTTATAAGCTGATGGGATATCTATAACCTTGAATTCTATAATCAAGGTGATATTTTTTATTTGATCCCCGAGAAAATCGAAAGCTTAATGGTTTCTTTTATTGGTATTTACTCATTCCCAAACCCCACAAGTATTCTGGTAACCAACCTCAACTGATCTTCATTAATTCCCATTTTATTCATACAATCATAGTACATGATATCGGTTGAACTTTGATTATCAAATAGCATTATTTGACTACATAGTTGTACACTAAGACCATTATTTTGACCACATAACATCATTATGTGGGTGTTAGATTCTTTCAAGATCTTTCGAGCTAAATGAGATCAGCTCATCTCTCTAGTCATTCTCTTTTTTTGCTGAGTGCATACCACCATAACCATGCCTGGGTTAAACTTCCTCTTATGAGAGGTGGAGCTACCCCTAGTGATCATATTAATCACCCCAATAATTGGCATGTTATTATCAGTTTAGACCTCTTCTTGAATTTGCTTATCTTATCGGGTTTCCTTTCTTTCGTGTTATACTTTTTCCTCTTTGCCTAGAATAGGCCTTTTTCAGTCTTGCCTGTAGTCCATTCTAGATTGGTCTTATCTTCTTTATCCCATAAATTTCTTCAACTAACCTATTCTTATCAAAGCTTTAATCTCATTTTTTTAGGTCGATGTAATCTTCAGTGTTATGATCTATATATTTATGAAAGACACATCTTTTAGTTAGATCTCTCTTTATGTTATGTCTCATTAGCTTTAAATCATTTAAGGTTGGGGTTCATTTCAATTTACATCAGAATCTTCTTTTGGGAAGTATTAGTGTAGTATAGCTTCTTTCTTTACTAAGGTTTCTAACCCTATGTTGTTTTTCTCTTAGAGGAGGATTGTATAAATTCTTGCCTTTCTTATAATCGAGGAGGAATAATGAGCCTATTTTACCTCAACTGCCAAGGAAGGGTAATGAGCCTCTTTCATCTCAGTTAGTTTTCATTATAGTTTTAGCATTTATGTATTTTTCGACTACAAGTAGGACGTTGGCCAGGGTTTCAGGTAGTTCTAGCAACAAAGTTAACTTTAGGTGGTACTCTTTGTCATGGAGTCCACTTGTCAGGTTGGTGACAATGGTCATTTGTTCCAAGCCTTTAACCTACAAAGCTTCTATGTTAAAATACGTGACATAGCTCTTTAAAGTTTCATTTCATCCTTGGTGGATAGACATCAAACTTAGAGTCATCTTCTTTGCTCTTTGACTATTCATAAACCAAGATAGGAAATAGTGGCTTAGCTCTTTGAACAATGTGATTGACGTCGGTTATAGGCTATTATACTATGACTGAGTTGTACCTTTCAATGTAGTAGCTAGGCCTTTGTACTTCAGAGCCTCGTCTACCCCCTACATCATCATATTAGTTTTATAAAGTTTCAAATGATCGAAGGGCTCAAAAGTACCATCGTAGGTTTTCAAGATTGGCATTTTAAACCCTTTGAGAGGCATGGCTCTATCGATTTCTTCAGCAAAAGGTGAGATCTCTAAGAACTTGAGCTCATCATTAAAAGTTGCTACTTTCATTTTTAGCTCTTTTTCCATAGCATGTATCTGAACTTCTAAATCTCTATTCAGTTGGGGTTCAAGCTTTGTTTGTTTGGATTTTGGGTCATAGCCTGTGTTGAATTGAGGCTGGAGTAATGGTAGGCTGAGGTTATGTGGTCCTCTTCTTTGAAGGCCAATGAGGCTTCTACTTTTTTGTAACTTGGTTGTCTAAGAGCGACTTCTTGGCTTGGGATGATTAAGTCGGTACTTTTGAAACCTATGGTAGGGTTATAGTTTGTAACATCTACTTAAGAGCATGTATTTGTTCGATTAAGGCTTGGAATTGTTTTATGGTTGGACCTATCTATGGTTGGACTTAGGGGTGTAATCGAGCCAAGTCGAGCTAATACAGTGAGAAGCTTGAGCTCGAGCTCGGCTCCCAACTCAAGGCTCGATACTCGGTTCGAACTTGATCGAGTTTTATTTTTCTATCTCGAGCTCGATTCGTGATCGAAATCGAGCTATTCGAACTTGCTCGATTAAGCTCGATTAATATGTTAAAATAAGCTTGATTCTTATATTCGACAAGAGTTCGATTATTTGTGCTTGAGCTCAAACTCGAATTCGAGATATTTTATTAATTAAAATAATAAAAAAATGTAAATACAAAATCCCGATTAGGCTTGCGAGCTACTCGAACCGGGTATAAGAATACTCGAACTCGGCTCGATCGATAAGTTAAGCTACTCGAGCTTGAGCTCGACTCGATAATAATTGAACCGAATTGGAGTTTTATTCGAATTGAACCCGAGTAGCTTACGAGTACTAATGTATCATTTACACCCCTAGTTGGGCTGGTCGAACAAAATGCTGGCTATGTTGGGTTTTTGTTCCAATTGGGACAGATATCTTTCCCTCATCTAAGGTTCACTTCCTTTGTGATATTGCTTTATGCTCAACTAATGGAAGAAAAGGCCCCTTAGTTGGTGCGCCAAATGTTTGTTCCGGGCTCCAACTTCGGAATGTTCTTAGAAAAGCAAAAAAAAAAAAAAACGATTAGAGGCGAAGACAGGGTGTATTTCTTGTGTTTGCACTCCGACACGTAAGTTAGAAAGATTCATGTATGAAAGGAAATAGGAAAGAAAGAATGGGAGTAAAATGGACCTCTCTTAATAATGCCTAGACCTTCACATTTATAAGTAAGCTGTGGTGGACCATTAGGGGACAATAAAGATAATATCGAGCTTATATGACACTGAACATATTAGACCGATTTGACATATCAGATCGGCACAAATAACAAAAATACTTCTAGTTGTTTGCTGAAGACTTCTTAGAAGAAAATGACTACTATATTTTTTTTTACTATCAAATGGCCCTAAAAATTGCATTAATATTTTTCATCACTCCATTGTATCAATAGTTCAATATTAACTAACATTACAACATACAAGAAAATATTTTTTTAAAAAAAATTTTATCCACGTTGGAAATTTCTTGTATAAGATAAATGGAAAACAATCTTTCATGTCTCATGCACTAACAACAAACTACCAATCTCAGTTTTTTTTTTCTTATGAACAAGATTTTTATAACATTTTAATTTTATTTTATACCAAAATAGTAATGAGTAGAATATTACAGTAAAAGTTCATTATTTTTATAATAAATTAATCCATTTCATATTAGATATAAGTAAGAAAGTATATTTAATTGTAGGCGTACGAGTGGGCTGACAATGTTTAGGAATTTTTAATTATATTTTAAATTATCAAGAATTGAAATCTTGATCATTTAATTTAAAATTTTAATATTACATTACAATAGATTACATTATTATTGATCATATTCTGCAAATTATTTTTTTATTTTTAATCTTTAATATGCAAAAATTAAACAAGAAAAAATTTATAAATTGAATGAGGATCTGAATTTTATTTTAAAAAAAATCATAATATATACTTCAATTTTTCAATCAAATAATTACATGCAAAAAATGTCACATTTGATTATTGTTGAACATTGTCTTAAAGTTTAAATGATATAGTTTGCTGGTCAATCATGATGCAGGAATCTTTCCTTTTTTAATGTTAACTTTTATTATTAAAATAATTTTTCAAAATCGATTTATATTATGTGTTGTTTAAATTTAAATTTAAATTTAAAGCTAAAATTTTCAGTTCTTTATAATGTGTCTATTATCATAACATAATGACATATTAATAAAGTAAAAAATGAAAATTTGACATTTTATTTATTTTTTGTATATATATGATATTGAGAGATGTTTATGAACCATGACAGGTCCAATTTGACTTGCTTTGAGACTAAAAATATTAAAATATTAATATTTTAAAATATATTTTAAAAATAAATAAAAAATTCTATTAATTAAATAATATCACAAACCATACTTAAAATTAAAAAAACTATGTCTAGGTCTAACCCAGATAGTCAAGCCTGTGAACTGGATAAGCAATCCAATCTATAGAAAGATCTAATGACATTGAACTATATAACAACGGGTAATTCTCTTTTATCTCATAAATCGCAATCCTCACTCTCAATATTCGAATTTCAAACTTTTAAAATAAAAAAAAATTAGAATCTTTAATTAATACAATGTTGAACATCTTTTAAAAAAATTGAAAAAGAAAATTCAAACTCAAATTTTTATGCACGAATATATACACTTGACATGGAACAAAGAGGTTAGTACCAACTATTTTCCCAACCCTCATCTTATATATAACTTTTAGGTTAAATACTCAATTAAGGATCTAATATTTGCATGGTTTTCAATTAAGGATCTTAACTTTAATTAGTTCAATGTAAAATGTAACCTTTTTGAATTTGTTCACATAAGACATTCTATTACGACTGTGATTTACACGCATAAAAAAAAGCATAAATCACTGTTTTGCAATATAATGAATAATGAAAATAGCCAAAAACGGTGTCTTTTCCAATTTCTCTTCTCAAACGAACTTTGTTTTCTTGTTCTTTCTAACCAAAGAACAAATATTTAGAAATTAGCCTTTTTCTTCATTGATCTTATCGCCAATGACCATTGTTGGTCTTCGTCCTTCACCAGCAGCATAGCTTCTTTATGGCTGAAACAAAAATTTATGGTTCAACCCCTCTTCTATATTCATCTCTTTTTAAATCTCTAAATCAAAATCTAACAAAAACCTAGAAAATAAAAAGCTCAAGAATCACAAAATCTCACCACCAAAATTCAACACCATTTGTTATTTATTTTGTTGCCAATCGATCAGCACATCTTCTTTTTTCTAACTTTATTTTAAAACTGAGAAATTCTCAAAACAATCAAACCCAAAAAAACCTTTTGCTAAGATATTCTAAAAAAGAATCAAACCCAGAAAAAACCCTTATTGATGAATTTTAGAATCTTGCTACTTTGGTTGCTTCTGTGTATTATAACCCATTTATTGGATTAATTACTTATCTGAGGCTAGTTGCTAATTGTTGATCTTGCTGATGAATTTGTTTTGTTGATTGCCTAACAAAAAAAATTTTCTTAGCCTAAAAAACTTCTCAGAACAATTGATTTATTGTGGTTTTTTTTCTCCCTTCAAAGATTCAAAAACTTTGCCCAATTTTCTTGCCTTTCAATGACTTTTTATTGTGAATTGCTACTATCTAGCCTGCTTTGCTTGATTGTTCGAGGCTAATTGTTGTGTTTAATTTTGCTTTCTGCCTCCTTATTGATCATCAATTCTTACTGTGTTCAATTTTTGTATTTTGTTCATTAGAGTTAATGGGTTTAACAGAAAACATTAAAGGATAATAGACTTGATGGCGCATGTAAGCCATAATCATAACTTGGTCCTTATTTGAATAAATTCAAAAACATTATATCCTACATTGAATCAAATTAAAGCTGTAATCCTCAATTGAGCAACCATTCAAACCTTTAATCCCAAATTGAGCATTTAGCCTAAATTTTATTCATTTTGATTTTCATCAAAATCAATCACATGTCAACTTTTCTTTTTTTTTATATATATTTAATAAATAATCAAATTTTAAGGTAAGATTTATTTGATATTATTGATTAAAAAGTATTTTTTTTAAAAAATTTTAAGTAGATAAGTTTTTTTTTTTTTTAAATATCAATAGATGTATACACATTGCACCCTACTTGACTTCTTTTCTTTTTTTTCTGCGACCTTATCTTTTTTTTTTTAGTTTTTACTTATTTAATTAGAAAAATTTTATAATAAAATTAGTTAGTTTAGGTGTCCATGTGGTACCCAATTTGACTTACTTTCTTTTATTTTTTTATTGCCATTTTCTTTTTTTCTTTTTTTAGTTTTGACTATTTTTAATTAGATAAATTTTTTAAAAAAAAGTCAATATAGGTAAAGATGACAAAACAAGTTATATTCAATAGATTTCTATTCATTTCGATCCATTAAATTAGGTTTATTTTCTAAAATTTGAGATCAAGTTGAGTTTTTTTCTTTTTGAAAATCAGGATTGAATCAAATGTGAGTTTAGGGTATTTTGCCTCACTCATGATATATATAAAAATATATTTTATTATTTATTTATTTTATATATTTATATTTATATTATATTAATAAAGTTATTATTTAATACCTTAATTTAATAAAAATACTATGTTTATACATAATTAGATGTAATTTATATTAAAAACAATATTTTAGGAATATTATATTAAATAAAAATTATTTAATTAATTTTTTATCAACTGTGGTCAGTGTGTACTCTATGTGTGTGTGTGTGTGTGTGTGTTCAAAATTGGGTGTCAAAAATAATAATTCAATATCGAGTTAGGATCAAAGTCAATTTTGATATTAAAACAAAGTCACAATGAGTATAAATCTGCTCCCACCCGTTATCATCCTTAAATGGATGTGTCCATGTGGTACTCTGTTTGGTTTTTTTTTTTCTTGCCTGAGTGTTTTTTTTTTTAGTTTTAATTTTCTTTTGTTTTTTTATTGTCTATTGTAGTATTATGTGTCTATGTATGAAATATAAACGGGTAATAGAAGTGTCCACATGGCACTCCTATTTGGATTTCTTTTTATATTTTTTAACCTTTCCCCTTATTTTTTTGGTTTTTACCTTTTTTCTTTCTTTTAATAAGATAAATTTTGTAAGAAATGGGGTCAGCGAATATAAGGATGGCAAAGCAACCTATATTTAACATGTTTTCAACCAATCGGTCCAACAAAGACCCTTTTTTAAAATTAGAATCGAGTTGAGAAATGATGATTTTTCCATTTTAGAAATCAAGATCAAGTTAAAGATGAGTTTAAAGTGCTCGATGTCATAAAATATATATTTTATTATTTATTTAATTTTATATTTATATATGGGAGAGAGATCCATTTACATTAGTATAAGTCTTACACTTTTTTTACCCTTAGATAAAAAATACTAAGATTAAAAATTAAGGATATATGGTATTGATTTTCTACATTGCATTCGCTGTATGCATTTCATGCATTTTATGCATCACATACATTTTATGTATTGCATTCATTGCCTATTTTTAACAGACAGGAGAGAAAGATTTAGGCTTAAAGTTTTGAATGACAAAACTTTTTAAGATAAGATTTGGTTGTTTTATATAAGAAACCTTTGATAAGTAAATCAAATGAGATTTTCCTCAAGGTATTTTTGTTAAAATTTTATGGTATCGGTTTTGAAAACCTCCAATATCATTTTCTAAAATCTTCGGGTAATTTTTCTTAAAACCTTTAGTTGATCTTTTTCAAAACTTTTGGGTGTTATCTTTAAAACTTTCTTGTAGTTCTTTCAAAATCTCTGGGTACATCTTCAAAACTTTTAAATACTATTTCCAAAGTCTTCTGAACATAATTATAAACTCCTCTAGGCATGACTTATAAGACTTTTGGATATGATCTTTAAAACCTCCAGATACCTTTTTTTTTTTTTAATTTTTAAAATTGTGAAACCTTTGTTTAAATGAACTCTTTCAATGATAAAAATGATTTTAAGACCTCCAGGCATAATTACAAAGTCCTTTAGGCATAATTTATAAAACCTCCGGATATGATCTTTTAAAACCTTTAGGTAACTTTTTCAAATTTTAAAATTGTGGAGCCTTTACTTTAAAAGACCTTTTTCAAAGTTAAAAATGATTTATAAGATTTCAATGCAAAATCTCTAAAGACCTCCAAGCAAAGTTAAAAAGAGTGATTTGCAAGATCTCAAGGTATAATCTCTAAAACCTTCGGGCATGGTTTTTAAGATGAATGTGAATAATTTATAAAACATTTAGGCATGATCTTTAAAACATCTATGTATCTTGTTTTAATTTTAAGCTTGATAATGTTGTTTAGGATAGCTTTTTTCAGAAAAAAAAAAATCTTTGAAATAAGTTGAGCTCAAATGTAATGGATGTTATATCTATGTGCAATTACTGTTCTACAAAAAATGCACAAAGAGAGGCAACTATAGATATCTTATTTTGTTTAGGGTTTTTTAAAGTTTTTTCAGATTTTTAGACCATTAGTTGAAATTTGGGTTTTTAAATTTCTTTTGGGTTTGAATTGAGTAATTGAACTATGGGTTTGATCTAGGTTATAAACTTATTATGTAATTGAACTATAGACATCTCATTATGTATTCATTTAATTATTTTACTTTATTTCTTTCCATGTTTTTAGAAAAGAAAAAATAAAAAAAAAAAATCTAAAAGAAGATTTAGATGGTGTTGCTCTTGGAGATAAAGTGTTAGATTCAATGTCAAGATAAAATTTTCAAATGCAAAGTAAATCCTTTTGGAATTGAAACTTTGTTTTAATCTTAAACTCTATTTCAATTGAGCTTTTTTTTATTTAAACAACAATTTTATACAATCAGGTGGGGGAAAAGCAAGAGTAGCAAAAAAAATAGTTCTCAGCCATATCTAGTAGCCATTTCATCATAAAGCTAAGGTTGCACTCTTCTTATAATCTCAAAACCACCATTGACACCTACCATTTCCCACAATCATCATCTTCCACCATTGCCACTTACCATGACTAGGCTCACTCACCACAACCTGATTTATGCCTTTTAGGCTATCAATTGTGCAAGCGCATTTCATCTTTGGGGTTGTTTAGCATTTTTTTGTTTTTTTGTGGATATGAATGATGTCATTTGTTAGAGAAAGGGATTTGCACATTTTAACTAGACCTGACCCATGCTGCTTAACTTGTAACCTGACCATGTTAAGCTATTGTTGAGTCGTTTGAGCCAAGCCATTGACTGAGCCATTAAGTTGCATTTTGTTTCTCAAGTCAAGCCACTTTCAAGTCAAGCCACTTTCAAGTCAAGCCAAGCCACCTCTTTAGTATTTTTTTTTTTGTTTACTTAAATATTATTATTTAGTCATTAGATTAAGGGGATACATTTTTTTATTTCAAAATTTTAAGAAAATGTGTGAGAAAATTAAAGAGAAAATTGAAGTATTAACTTTCCTCAAAGAAAATTTTTCTCAAAATGTTAAAAAAAAGTTGAGATATCAATTTTTCTTAGAACGAAAAATAATTTCAAAATTTTGAGGAAAAAGTTATAATATCAACTTTTCCCTAAAACAAAAACAATTTAAAATTTAAAAAAAAAAGTTTAAATATCAATTTTTCCTTAAAACAAAAATATAATTTCAAATTTTGAGAGAAAAGTGAAAATATTAATTTTCCTTTTTAAAACGAAATAATTTTGAAATTTAAGAAAAAAGTTGAAATATTAATATTTTCTTAAGACCAAAAAATTACAAAAATTTGATAAAGAAATTGAAATATAAAATTTTTCTTAAAATTACATTTTTTTCTTAAATTTCAATTTTAAATCTTCCGATGATAGAGCCTTTTCAAAAGAAACAATTGTTTTCTTATATATTCCTGAAGTGAGGCAATTCTCTTAAATTTCTGTCAAAATATTGGAGTTAATTAAGAATAATTCTTAATACGCATAATTTTTTAGGGCTCAATGGATAACTCAAAATCAGTTAGTACTATCTTTTAGATGAACATTGAAAGAGTACTATAATCTTTCTCATGTGTAAAACACTTTCGAACCTAATTTTGATTTCATAAACTAAAATCAATTTTTTTAAAGATACCTGAGTTAAGTTTGAGATTTTTTTTTTAAAAGGAATACATTCAGTTAGGTGATCAATCGTACTTAAGTAAAAAATATTAGTGATGAGTCTTAAAGTTATGTTTAGCGATAGATTTATAAACTTATATGTTATGACAAATCCGTTGCCATCTTTAAATGGAAATTTCCATGTGATACCCCATTTCACTTCTTTTTTACTTATGTCATTTTTTTAGTTTAGCTTTTTTTTTTTTTTTCATCTATCGATTTTAGATATATGTTTGAAAAGATAAATGAATAATAGAAATTTTAATCTGACACTTCCATTTGACTTTTTTTTTTTTTGCCCTTCCTTTTTTTGTTTATTTTTTTATAATAAGATAAATTTTGTAAGAAAATTGAGTTAATGGAGATATAGATGGCAAAACAATTTATATTCAATGGGTTTTAATTTGTTAATCCAACATGGATGATCATTTTTTTTAATCAAAATTAAGTCAATACAAAGTAATTTTTTCTTGTTGAAAATCGAGATAAAGTCAAAAACGGGTTTAAAATGTTTTGTCTTGCCTTATACTCGAATATATTTAAGAATATATGTTTTATTATTTGTTTATATATATGTATTATATTAATAAAATTATTATTTAATACCTTAAATTAGTAAAATACTATTTTATATATAATTAAGATGTAATTTATACTAAAAAAATAATATTTTCATGAATGCTATATTATTTTAAATTTATTTTTTTGTCAAATCAAGTTGGATGCATGTTATATACACACATATATATATATATATATATATACACATTAGATCAAGATCATGTATAAAAAATAATAATCCAACGTAGTGTTAGACTTGAGACAAATATAAATCTACTACTATTTGACCCCTTTAAGTGAAAATGTTAACATAGCACCCCCATTTGACTCCCTTTCTTTCTTTTTTTTTTTTTTTTGCTTGGACCTTTCTTTTTTTTAGTTTTTAACTTTTTTTAGTTATATTTTAATATTTTTAATTTTATTTGAAATGATAAATTTGAAAGGGTCAATTTAAATTTGATTTGTTATGCAAATTGGGAATAAAATGCATACATTATTTACACATTAGTTGATAAATTTTTAATTTTTATCTTTTTATTCAACAAGAAGGGATTCTTGAGTTTCACCCAATACATCTCTTCTTCGGACCGATCCAAACAAACTCATCCAGAATAAATCTAATGCATTCATAAGAAATTATTCATATCCAATTAATAAAGAAAGGAATACATCCTCTTTTCCACTTGAACCAACCATCTATTGATAAATTTTTAATGATGATTACTTTTATTAAAAAATTATAAACAAAATTATACTCATTGATTTATAAAATTCATCATGAACCATTATTAACTAAAAATAAAAAATTTTGGACCCGCAGCAATAAAAGGGGTTGCTGGTAATTATGAACCTTGAATATTTCAAGTCACCTTGGTACTTACCATGGAACAAAGAGGCCAGTGGAGTGATTAATTCATAAATTCATTACAGAAGATGAGCTATAGACGAAGTGAAATTCAACAGCTTAGGGGAAAACTAGAAACTCAGGATCATGCCATCGAAACGTAATTTTCTCTACTAAATCACCATTTGTCCTAGTCAAATATCAGGAACGATTATGCTCAGAGCCAACTGCAAAGTGGGGCCAACATCACCAATCTCAAGTAAAATAATATACATATATATAAGCCATCAAAACCAGAAACACTAGAAGCAACAGCAAGCTAACACCATAATTTATTCACCATTTATTTATATTAGAACCTGCAGGGAGGGAGCTAATGAGACTCAAAAATCCACAAATCCCTTTTCCTTCAAGCTTTCAACTGTTTCCTTGAGGCTCACATCCAAAGGAATGAATTCTATACCCAAACTTTTTGCTTTTTCCTTTGACACCTGATATGTTGGCACATAAGGTTTGTCATCTGCACATCTGCCAATATTTATCCAAAGGCCACTGCTTCATTATATGTCCCAATGCAACATAACATGTAAGATATTTTCTTCCTAGGACTGGATTTGATTATTTAAAGTATTGCCAAAGTGTTTAGAAATAGATAGAGAAGCACAGGGTAGATATGCTGTAAAATTTAGAATTCAAAAACTTACTTTTCGGGAAGTTGGAAAGAAGGATAAAGCTCGCGTAAGATCTTCACAATTTCTGAGTAATGTGCAGCTCTCTCGACTAAACAATATCTTCCACTAGCTGATGGAATCTCAAATGCCTGGATATGTGCACTTGCAACATCTTTAACATTGACCCAACCAAAAGTTGCATTGGGGAATGTATGCGCTCCTGTAGAAAGAACAAAAGATAAAATAGAGATAAATAATCCCAGCTAGTGAAACTTAAATGAATGAAATTCCTAAAATTAATTCATCGCTTGTTCACAATTAAAACTTTTGCAAACCATTAATTCAATAAGTTTTAATGACAATAAAACATGAAGTAAATAGCCACAAAAAAAAATGATTGAATTTGAAAAGTAAAAAATTATCCAGCAAGTAAAACCTGGGCATAATATTTTCATTCAAATAAACGAAATTTGTGGTAATTTGATGTATTTAAAATCATTGATGTCTTAAAAAGAAAATGATGGCTCCACCCACTTTGCCTTTCTCTCTCAAGGACTCCAAAGCTTGATTGCTCACATAAAGAAATCAGAAACCAGACTCCACCCCCTCCAATTTTCCTTTTTTCTTTATCAAATATAAGAAGCAACATATACAAATTAATAGGTAGACTGAGGCAGACGTATTTTTCACTCAATAGGCCCCAAACCGTGGTATGCTTATTAAAAGTGTTGCACACAAACCAGAAAGGAATAACTTCCACATTCTGCTCATGTGGCACTCCATCTAGAATCTCCAAGATCTCTAAGCTACCCAATGGTTGATACTTTTGCTATTTGTCTTTTGTTTTATATTCTTTTTTTCTTTTGTTTTTATCTTTTTTTTTCTATTAATTTTATGCGAAAAGAAAAAAGCAAAATGTTTAAGTTGAGAAAGCAGATAGTAGCTTGACAAAAAGTACCTTTAATTAAGCTTAAAACTGCTGCAGCACTTGTATTAAGAGTTGGCTGTAAAAGAGGACCAATCACCATTGCAGGGTTCATGGCAATCATGTCAATGCCCTTCTCTTTTGAAAATTTCCAGGCAGAATCCTCAGCCATGGTTTTTGAGACTACATACCAAAGCTGAACCAAAAAAAATTAAACAGCAAAAAATTAATTAATTAAAAAGAGGAAATATATATTTCAACAGAAAAAATACATAGTGATAAAATACATAGTGATGCACAACAATATAGGGTTGTAGAACGAACAAATTCGGTAGTGTACAAACATAGAAACTGAAAGCAAATTATAGCAGCAACAACCAGCCAGTTAATGCAACCTTGCACAATTTGTATGGAGAAGTGTGATTAATGTCCTCAACATGCTAAAAGGGCATCAAACTGATGGTCACAGGATTAGCTGCTAGAATGGGATGAAATCTTAAACTTAGCTTGCAAGATGATGCATTGAAGCAAAGAACCCAAACAGTAAAGAAAATGCGTAGAGACCTATATAAGCATGTGCACAAAGGAGGAAAATAAGTAAGCCTTTCTCCCATCATGCTGCACAAAATAATAAAATATGTTCAGAAGAATTCTCACAACTTGTTAGAACAATATCAGCAGGCCAAATCCTAAAATAGAATATGGTGATAAACAGAACCAACTTCGATGAAAGAAGTAGCCAGTTACAAGTCAAAAAGGGTCAGAGTTTCCCAATCTACAAGTCCTCAAAAACACAATAGTTCCTAGGAGAGAATATGCCTATTACAGTTTAGATCCTAATCTCCAGATGCTCATATTTGTTCACCAAAGAAGCCAGAATGATAACCCAGAGGATTAGATTGGCAGGATGGACCAAATTTATCAGTAAAATTCAAGTATCTAAGACTGGAAATCTATAGAAATTATGGGATTGGAACCCATTCTGCAATGTGAAAAAAAGAGCATTGATAGGCTTCAGAGTTCAACTACTCAAGTTCACATTTTTTACAAGTAGGACCTATCATCGAGGATTCATAAAATATTGAGAAAACAAAACTGAGAATAAATTGCTTATCAGGACCTTGAAGCATCAAGATATCTGTTGGTAATGCATAGTTCCCTCCAACCAACAGTAACCATAGCCATAACAATAAAAATGATAAAAACTGTGAACGATATCTTCATTTAGCATGTTGTACTTGTTTGTTCAACAACTAAAACTACCGATATTTGTAAACCTAACCATAGCATAATAATGAACAATGATATTTGCAACTAATATACTTTCATTTAGTTTAAGCCCCATATGCAATCCTTTTTTTGTTTATTTTTCCACAATTTTTTCAGCCATAACTGGTTGAAGTTCCATGTAAAACTCAACACGCCATCAGATGTGATAGCACACATACGCACCTTTAAGCCCTTACAGTAATCAGGATCAGTAAACCAAGTTTCATCAATCACAACATCTGGAGTTCGAGGCTTCTCATTGTACGCGACTGCAGCCATAGAAGATGTTAAGACCACTCGTTTGACAGAAGAGGTCTTAGCACATGAGTTCAGAACATTCAATGTTCCCTTCACAGCAGGATCAAGTAATTCTGCCTGATATGAGAAAGGAAGGGTTAAAAACTTATTAATCGAGAAGAGAGATATAAAAGCTAAAGAGCAGCCAAGAGAAAAAGCTGGCTAGGCTTATGCTAACAAAAAACAAATACCATACTCTTAAAATATTACAAACTGAAATAATTGAAGGTGGTCACACTCATCACTGACCAGTGACCACCATGGTTTTATTAGTATGTATGTCATAAATCTTATAGCAAATACCTCTTAAATCTTTAAAAATATGAAGTGTCTCCCTCTATAAACACATCGCCAAAGGCTAAATAACTGGTTGAGAACATAACAAAATTAACAACTTTCAATGTGTTTTATTAGAACACAATACATTATACACACTGGGGAACAAAAGGGTTATCTACATAAAGAATTCAAGATCAACCTGTGGATCTGTGACATCATGATAAAAGGGAGATGCTGTGTGAAAAACACCTTCACAACCTTCGACAGCAGAATCATAGGAACCTTCTTCCAATAGGTTTGCCTTAAACAACTTAAGCCTCTCCTCAGCACCATCAAGTGCAAGTAAGTGTTGTGTCTTTCTTGGATCATCTATTGAGGAATAATAACCAATTACAATGATTGAAATAGTTTAGGAA
Source organism: Durio zibethinus (assembly GCF_047325235.1). NCBI lineage: Eukaryota > Viridiplantae > Streptophyta > Magnoliopsida > Malvales > Malvaceae > Durio > Durio zibethinus. Next base: position 5,889,671 of record NC_143174.1, on the reverse strand, counting down.
ACATCTAAGTAACACTAGTAAGGACAAGAAAGAGTAAGGGAAAAGAAAAAAGGAAAATTACTCCCAAAAACTAGAAGTTGTCTCATGCTAAATTGCAGTTGCCCATATAGTTGCAAATTAATGGCATTATAATTTCTCTAAATTCTAAACTTATTTGGTTAACAATATAAACTTTTTGACTGGGCTTGGTTGGTAGAAGAGAATATTGAGAGGATGGTAAAGGGTGGGTGGAGAAAAAAGAGAAAGAGATGTGGGGTTTAAACATAGTTGTTATGATTAAAAAAAGGTTACAGGAAAGAAACTTGCAGCTATTACAATTTTCTATTAACGCTAATAAAAATCAATACTCAAAATTAGAAAGATAAGGAAAAAAATGGGAAATATGTGATTTAAATGTTACAAACTTACAATGTTATCCACATTCTTTTAGAAATTTTCACTTAATCTCAGCTTGGAAATGGTGTAACAGTTAAATGATTTGATTTTCATTATCTTTCTTCCACTTCCAATTCTTTTGAGCAATGGATGATAAAATTTTTTTTCTTTTTAATATACTTTCCATCCAACTACCAAGCAACCACACTAGTTGGAAGGAAAAAAAATCCTTACTTTCACTTTTCTTCTTTCCAGACTTTCACATTTCTATCTTTCTTATCAAGCAAAATTCTAAAACTTTTAGCAACAGAGAAATGTATTACGAAATGAAAATAGGCATCTCATATGTACATAAGAAGAACAAGCATCAATTTCACCTCAAAACTAGTAGAAACCTGAATATCTAATTGGGCTGTCTCCAGAAATCTTTACCTCATTAAAAGATGCAATCAAAGAATAGAAAAACGTAACAATGTAGAAAAAATGGGTACTTTCTTGTTTTGCATGCACAAGTGCAAATCACAAGGAAAAAAACCAAGAAATACCATACAAACATAAAATACAAAGCAGAACAAAACACATCAGATATTACCAAATAAAATGAAAAAAAAAAAACAAAAAGAGATTCAAACCCAAGAAAAAACATGAACAAATGATGAAGACACAAGATCAGGAAATAATGAAAAGAATGAATTGATATAAAAAGAAATGGGAAAAAACTGACCTGGGTCACGAACAGAGGCTTTGACAGTGTAACCACGAAGGAGAAGCTGCTTAACAAGGCATGAAGCGATGTAACCAGAGGCTCCAGTTACACACACGGTTTTTCCTACCCCGATACTCATTTTTTTTCTTGTCTTTGCTCCCTTCTGACGCACTATATTTGTGGCTGTGAATTGCAGATTGTTGTTTCTTTTTTTCTTACCCTTTTACGGTTGCGTTTTCAAGGGATGAGTTTGCGTTAGGCGTTTGGTTTTTGCTACATTTAAGAAGGAACCTCCTACCTTGGCCCATTTATCACTGTGATGGGCCTTGCCTTATTAAGCTTCGTGCAATTAACTAATTCATGTTTTAAGTTATGTTTTTTTTTTCTCAATTTAAGATAATTAAAAATTTTTAAAAATTTTGAGGAAAGGTTTTTCTTTTTTTCTTTTTACTTTTTTTTTATTTCAATCCAAACATATGGAAAAATAAAGTGTTCATATCTATGCATGTTTAGTTATTTGAATTAAGATTATTTGATATGCTTTTTTAAAGTTGATTGATTGAGGTTTGACCTAACATTTTCATGCATGCTTATAATTTTAAAATTTTTTTTTATCTAATTTCTTATATTTAAGCCAAGGTAAAGCCAGACCTTTCATTTTGGAGGGATCGATATAAAATTAAAATGAATTGACACAAAATTTAATAAAAAAATTAATATTATATAAATAATAATATAATTAAGTAAAAAATATAAAATTTTTTCACCATTAAAAGAAATTTTGTTGAATATTTAAAGAACAATTAAAATCTAACTAATAATTTTTTCAAAAAAAATAAAGAATAAAAGTAATACATTAAAAGGTTAAATTTTAAAAATGAAAAATTCGATAAAAATAAAGTATTATAATGTGCAATTAAATTTGCCATTTTATGTGCATAATATATATAGGTAGTTAAAATTTTTAATTGTATTTTTTTGCCTGTATAAAAATAATATTTTAACATAATAATTAATGTCAATATGCTTGTTTAATTAATTGAAAAGAAATTTGTATTTTAAGGAATTAAAAAATTCAATGAAATAATAATGATTACATTAAAAAGAGTAAATTTTTATTAAAAAATGAAAGAAAATCAAATTATTTATTACATCTACAAGTAAAAATTTAATAACGCATAAAATTTATCATATTATTATAGTTGTTCCTAAAGAAAGAGCCAAATTATTAATATATTTTTGGGAGGAATATGATTTTATTAGATAAAAATATTTTATCTGGTTATTTTAAAAATATGTGTTAAAGTTATTTTAAAAAACCAAAAGGGGCACGCCTTTGCCAGCCTCTTTATAGATTTGTCTCTGTTTTAAGTAGATTTAAAAGTTTGTATATTTATATTATATAAAATATTAAAATTTATGTATTCATATCGTGTTTTACATAAAATTTTTTTATCATAATTCGTGTCCACACGAAAATATAAAATATAATTTTTTTGTTTTATTAAACACATATATAATTATTACTATAATTTTAAATCATATCATTTTTGTATCTTATTTTCATATCATATTATCATATAATATTTTAAATTGTCGTGTTTAATTTTAAGTCATCAATAAAAAGATATAAATGGTCATACATAATGAAACATGATACCTCAAGTTAGTAATAGTTATATACATGCTTATGCTTTTGCGACGTTCCTTTTTTTTCTGTTTCTTTTTTGAAAAATAAATCATAGTAGTTAATCTTTTGGCCAAAGAGAAACCTATATGAACAATGAATTTCATTGCATGTTCGTTATTTTACTTTTTCATGTGTTTTTTCAAAGAAAAAGCTACATGAATTTTCATGAAATTTTAAAAAGTAAAGAGTATGTATTTTATATATCATCAGTTAAATTTTTAATTTTATAAATAATGATAAAAAAATTGCGATTGTGACTTGTATCTTATTATTTTTTTAATAGATCTTAAATAAAAAAAATTAAAAAAGACGTGAAAGTCATTGAATGTTGTTAGTTGTTACCAGGGATTTAAATAGCGATCGCGGTCATGTTTTCGGTCGTATCGCGTTTTCGGTCGCATCGCATTTTTAGATATAACGAAAATCATTGCGGTCGTTAAGGTCATCGCGGTCATGAATTTTTTTTAATTTTGCACAATTTTTTATAGAATATAATAATTATAATTATAATCATAAAAACTCTTATTTAATGATTTTTAAAATATATCATACTATATTTTTATTTTTTTTAAAAAAAAGTATTCACAATTTTAGTTAGATTATAATAAAATATTCATATTTGATTAAGCAACAAAATTTTTGCTTGAGCCAAGTTCATATTCAATGTTAATTCTAGACAAATCAAGATATTAACAAAACATAATATATTAAATACCAAGCATCTATATTTAATAAAATTACAAACTTAAAAATATAATAATTTCAAATTCTATCAACTATAACTATTGATATATATATTTCAAAATTTATCACATGGTAGAATGATGAGGAGGATCAATTCTCTATTTTCATTTTGAGAGTCAAGTTGACTCCATCCCTATCTCTGTGGCCTTTGTTCTTAATGCATTTGAGGTGAATGATACATTTGAGGTAGATGATACATTTGAGGTAGATGATACATTTGTAGTGGATAATAACTATATAAAGGTGGATAACCATAAAGAGATTAAAAATTAGGTTTTTCGGTAGATAGTAACGTCCTTGAGTACTAGCAGATGATTCACTATACTCAAAGTTACCAGAATTTGATCTCCTACCTGAAGATGAAGAACCTCTAGAAATATCATAGTGGTGCTTCTTGATTTTTTCTTTTGATCGAGCTGTATGTGCACTTTGACCCCCACTAGATTCAACAAATGGATTTACTCCATATTTTATCATGTTAATAAAAAGTCCACCAGTAGCAGCAAGGCTAAATTCTCTTCCAAGTGGGCTATAAGGTCAATTTGCATCAATATTACCACCAAAATTTGCACCATCAGCATCATCTGTATTTAAACCCCCACCATCATCACTTTGACTTGATGTTGGACTTGAACTTGAATGAGACATATTCCTTTTTTAAGATTGGTGTGACTGTTCAACATTCATTTCATTATCAAAATTATCTATAGGCAACCAATTAAAGTTTTGACAATCTAACAGAAGATTTTCTTTCTCCTGCAGCCATTCTGTTAGTAGATCATCCTCTTCAAAAATATGATCAAGGCTAATAGGATTAAAACTATTATTTATCTCGTCAATGCTCATTCTTTTTTGATGTCTCATCCCCAGCCTCATGTTGTAATGGGTATATACAAGTTTATGAAGTTTTTTAAACTTCAATTTGTTTCTTGCTTTGGTGTGAATATAGCTAAATGTGCTTCAGTTACGTTCACAATTTGTTGCAGATGTTGTCTGACTAAGCACTTTGATTGCTAATTTTTGTAATTCAGAAACACAAGTGCCATATATCATCCATCACTTAGCTGTATAAAATTATTTAAATTAAATTTGAATATACTCTTCAATTAAATAATATAAATAAATTATAATTATTTAATATACTAATTACCTAGATTCATTTGCTTATAAGCTCTTTGTGCCTGTGGAGTACCAAATGTTTCATGCTTGTCTCGGAATAATAGCAGCTACATCAATTGAAAATACAATAATAAATGAATAAATAAAAAATAATTTTATTTTTAATACATAAAATAAATGTCAAATTTATAAAATAGTATTAAATACTAACCTGATTAATCATTCTGATTTGAGTATCTATATAAGGTTTTAATCTTTCAATAACTGCTCTTGTACTATCTAATGTTTCTTTAAGTGCATTTTCAGAATGCTCTACTCCAAATTGAAATTGTGGATTTAGATAGTAACCTACCAATAATTCATAACAATATTATATTAAAGTAACAAAAAATAAATATATGAGCAATTTAAACATAAAAAATAAACATATTTTTTAAATACAATCTATATTTTTCGTTTACTTACCAGCTGAATGTAAGTTAGAATGCATGAAACTCCATCTATTATCAATAATCTTTTCATATTCAGCAGAATAACGACAATTTTGTTGAATTGCTTGTTTAGCTCTATTCATTGCCTCGTAAATAAATCCCATTGTTGGTTTTTTATCACCATTAACAAGGCGTAACACTTTTACTAAAGGCTCATAAACTTTTAATATGTCACTTGCTTTTCCAAAAATCTTTTCCCAAAATGATTTTTCTGGCTTCATAAGCGGGCCTTAATTTTTGTTGTCCCCATTTTGATTTTTTTAAATTCCTATATATTCAATAATAAATTTTAAGAGCAATATATTTAAATTAATATTTTAAACAATGATATCATAAAAAAGATGCTAGATCTAAATAGTTATACCAATTACTAAGTACTAACCTTTGAATTGAACATCTCTCTCAAACCTTGCTTTTGCTTTGTTATTTCTTCTAATTGTATGAAATGAGTGGCAAATCAGGTAAGAGCAAGATGAAGTATTTGCTTTCTTTGTGTATATTTCTTCATCAAATTAACAGTTCAAATGTGATTGTATATAAAACAAGTCACTTTTTTTGCATCCTCCAAAACTTTTACCACATTTTTTTTCTTGCCAATATCCTCAAAGCACAAGTCCAAACAATAAGCTGAACATGCTGTCCAATACAAATGCCGTCTCTTCTTAATTAGTCTTTTTCCTACAACTTTAAGGGTTGTCTTATTATCAGTGACTATTTGAACAATATATTTTTTCTCAATTTTTTCTACAACTTCATCCAATAATCTATAGTAGAAGTTTGCATCTCTATTACGAACATTTGAGACATCTATAGATTTCAAAAAATGGTCCCTTTACTATAATAAATAAGAAAATTAATGATATGCATTTGATTCAAACTGTTGGTCCAACCATCACACATCAAAGTGGCACCCACTTCATTCCAATGAGCTTTTAATCCATTAACCCATTCATGAATTTATTGATACTCAGACTCTAAATACACATCTGAGACTTCATAAGATGTTGAAAGTTTCACATGTTGACTAATTTTTGCTACCACAAAAATCAAATTATGCAACCATGAAGAGTTTGCTACCTGAAAAAGAAGTCGATCATATATAAAAAATTTTGATACCGATTCACCCATCTTCCTTCTTAATGTCTTTAAAAATGAATCGTTTATTTTTGGTTGCTTTGAACTCTTACTTCTAACTAATTCGGGTATAGCCCCTCTTAATGAAAATTCAGACTTACTTGGAGTTGATTTTCTCATTTTTTCCTCAAAATATTCAGCAACTGAGTCATAAGAGCTTTATCCCTCTTCATGTATATCACTCTAACCACCAGTTCTTTGTCTGAATTCTTGTCTTTGGTGTCACTCATATTGTGATTGAATACTATCTCGTATGGCTTGTCTAGTAGCGATATCTTCATCAATAAAACATTTATAGTCATAGTCTTCCCCTTTTAATTATGATAAGAATTCATCTTTTTTTCTTTTGTTCTCAACTTTCGTTGATTTGCTTTCTTAAAGAAGTTTCATCATGCTTTCTCTTACTAAACCTATTAATAATATAGTTAAGAAAAAAAAATATTTGTACATGTTTATGTAATTTTGTAATTTTTATTGAGAAATTAACAATAATATTTTCAAAGGAATTATAAAAACATAACATACCAGTAACGTTGGGGCATAGTGCAACATTACCAGTTTTATGAGCAATGTGTTCCTTGAAACATGTTATTCCTCATTTTACAACTTTACCATAAAGTTTGCATAAAATATTTCCTTTGATATTTGGCACGGGTGTTCCAAAATGCCAACCTATATCATCACTTGGTGTGCCCTCTACTCCTTTGCTTGGGAACTCTTCACGTGATGGCATATTTACTATTTTGTATAAAAATAAAATAAACGTATATTTAGAAATATTAATGTTACTTATTTCATCATTAAAAATGAATCTAAATTATTTTTTTTAATTTTTAGTTTTAATCTTAAAAGTAATAGATCATAAAATGCTAAATTTATTAAGTAATTTAATCTTTTTGATATACTAATTGATGTAAAAAATTTTTTATCACAATTTACTTTCAATATATTATATAATAAATAGAATATTCAATAATTACACAAAAATAAAAATAAATTAATAAGAATTAATTTAATAGCAAAAGAATTGACAACAATATAAATACCAAAACAACAAAAAAATTATTAAATTTCAAATATAAAATTATAAATTAATAAATAACAAAATCAAAATATAATATTTAATTTTAATTATTTTTCATCTAACTTATACAAAAAAATTTATTAAAATTTTTCATCTAAAATCCCTATGTATTTCATATTAAATTATTAATTTCTTAATTTTTTCAATTATAAAATCTCAATCCTTTAACTAAATTTTATCAAAAAAAAATTGAAAAATTGAAAAATTTTAAATTTAGATTTTAATAAAATTAATTATAAAATTAAATAAAAAACATATATCAGTATTATTCTACAAAAATTTCACAAAAAAATAGGTAACTTAATTTTTTTCTTACCTTTTTTTTATTTTGATTACTGATGGAGGATTTGAAGCTGATTTGAATTTGGTTAGCTACCAATTGAATAGCTGATAGTATCTAAGATTTTTTAAATGAATTTTGAATCTGAGAAAAGAGAGAACAAGACTGAGTTATGGGCACTGGGCATGAATTTTTTTCTTTTGGATTTTGTCTTTATTTTTGTTTTTGCAGTTTCTTGTTTTATTCTGATTGTGGAGAATCTTGGCTGTTTACTGTTGAAATCTAAAAACTTTTTTTTATTATTATAATTTGTGCTGAGCAGCTAAGTGTGGACGAAAAAAATGAGATAACGGCAATAACAGACTGTTATTGTCGCTATTCCCATTACGCCATTTTTTAATAGCTGTTACATACCGTTTTGATCATGATTAAATTTCTCAACTATTTTTTCTTGATAGCGATGGTGGGCGGTGATGCAACCACGATTTCGCGATCGCTATTCTATTATAGCATTGCTATTTGAATCCCTGGTTGTTACTATTTCTTGCAACCACTGTGATCATGTAGGTGGTTGAAGATTTTCTTGAAATTCTTCAAGGCTGTTTTAATTATTCTATTTATTCTTAACTTACAAGAAATAGCCAACCCACCACACGAGGTGAATTATTTTTCTGTTGAAAATTTTTATTATTATTTAATTTTTTATTATTTTAAATATATTTATAATAATTTTAATATATAAATAGTATGTAATTTAATAAAGATATTAGAGTAATTTTGACTATTCATGGTAGGAATAGTATTTTCATAATTATGATAAAAGAAAGTATTATAATTATTTTGGTAATCATTATTGGAGAGCATTGCCCTAATAATGGTTGAAAAGTATTATAATAATTTTAACCAATCCTGATAGGAAGAACATTTCTATAGTTATAATAAGAAGACGTTATAATAATTTTGATTAATTATAAAAATTAAGATATTTTCATAATTATAATAAGATTGTATTACAATAATTTTGACTAATTATGAGAAGAGTGACATTATAGTCTTTTTGGATACAAGTCAATCTTAGATCAAATAATTAGAGAAGTTTTATAGTCATTTCTATTTAAAACAACTTTCAATATACTGGTATAGATATTTATGACATTATATTTTTTATTTTTTTATTATAATAATTTAATATGTAATTAAGTCTTTTATAATTAATTTAATAATGATTTAATAAGGATATTGTAATAATTTTTATAAAACGCTATATATCAAATTTTCATAAAGCAATGGCAATGGTATTTTGTGATTTAATATGTAATTAATTTTATAATATGTTAAAATTTAATACATAATTTAATAAGAGTATTATAATAATTTTGATCAATTATGATAAAAGAGATACTCACATAATTATGGTGAGAAGGTAATTAGTCATTATAGTAATTGTGGCCAATTAAATAAGAGTGTATTTTTGTAATTATAATAAAAGAAGTATTATAGTAATTTTCATAAACTATAATAAAAAAATATTTTTGTAATTATGATAAAAAAGTATTATAATAATTTTAATTGATTATGAAGTGGGAAGCATTACAATAAATTTAAACACGTTACAAGCAATTATCAAATAAATTGAAAGTATAAAATCATCATTTCCATGGGAATTTACTTTAGCATATAGGTATAGTTATTGGATGATCTTCTTGTTAAAATGTTATGTATGAGAATATGTTTATATTAAATTAAATACAATTATTGGAAAATAATTTGATAACTTTTAATGAATTAAATGAAGGTATTATGTTTAATATTAATTAGTAATATTTTTTATGAAGATCATAATTTAAATATAAAAGAAGGGATTTCAAGACTTAAACATCAAATTTATTTAATATTATCTCTTAAAAGTATTTGCATAAATTAAATTGATTAATTAAGCCTTATATCCATATTAGCAAAATAATATCTTTTAATAACCTTTAGCGATAGCGTTAACACAATTTCCTAAAACACTTGTATAAACTTTTAAAAGTTGAAAATAAAAGTGATTCCTCGACCTCTTGTGCTAGGTCCAAGTAGCTAAATTAACTAATTTTTAAGTAAAAATACTTTGACATGCTTTTGGAATAATTTTTTTTTAAACAAATAGATATGAACACAAAACCAACAAAATGTTAAGTCAAACATAATTGGAATCATGGATATTCTCTTTTATCATCTTATATAAATATATAAAAGTCAAAACTTTTTGTAAAAAAGAAAATTTCAATGTAGATATTTTATTTTTTTGACATGTGTATACTCTTAAATAAATATCCTAGGTTATCTATTTAATACATTTATTTTATTTAAATTTTTTTTTAAATTAATTACATTTATTATTTATTTTAAATGACTCTCAATTAAATTTATAGTAAAGATTATAAAACTTTAATTGCCATCGAAAGTAATTTTGTGTCCTCTTTTTCCAATTATAAATACTAAACTCTTAAATTATATGTGTGAAAATAAAATATTCACTTACCAATTTTTTTTTAACCTATAACCTATTTATTTACTCCAATTTTAAGCTATATATATACATACAGATATAATATGTATATATATTGATTTTTAATGATTAATAGATGATCAAATAAATTAAAATTAATTTTGGTATTTCGCAGATCATATGAATTCCATTACCATTATTATACTAATTTCAAAATCTTTATTTTAGCATTTCCCCTTGGTTAAATTCACACCATGTTTAATTATTTTATTTGTCAAACATAAATTACTCTCAATTTAAAATAGTATTATCAATTTTAATTTTATTCTTAAATTTATTTGAATTAATTAATCATTTAAAAGTTAAAAATCATTCCATAATTATTTTTAAGACTCATCCTAGAAGACCTATATTATAAGTAAGGATTTTTTCGGACGTTGAAAAAATAGATTGCATCAGTACAATATATATATACATACATATATATATATATATATTTTCATTGCCATGATATTGTAATTGCTATGTTATAACAGTATATTAGGTTCTCATTTTTTTTCTTTGTGATACTTTTATTGCTATGGAATAAATATGTCTTAAGTTTTTTAATTTATTAACTTTTTTTTGTCTTTTTATTTTTTAATAAATTTTGTGGTGGTGATAAATTGTGTTTTTCCCCCAACATGTGTGTCTTTTTTTTTTTTTTATGATAATGACTTTGTGTTGCGCGCAATTATTTTTATGCATTTTCTTTTAATCAATTTTTATTTTTATGTAATTATTTTTAGTGATAAGAAAATATTATTGAATTGTAAAATTTCAAATTTTAACTTCCATTACATTGTTCTAAAAGTTACCACTTAAAAGGTATGAGCTTTTGATTAACTAACATAAGAGATTTTTTTTATTGAATGAAAAAAGGGTATAAGTTTTGAAGAATAAAAAAGTTTATGAAATTTATTCTTTTCACAAGCAATTTAACGATAAAACTATCTTAAATTTTTCTATAATTATTTTTCATTGATGTGTTATTTTCTTTTTTTGTTAGATAGAATTTTTTGAAAGTTGAATTCCAAATTAATTTTTAGTGTGATTGAATTGTTGTTATATTTTAATAGTTCAATTATTCACATTTTATTTTTTTATGTAGTTGTTTTATAGTATTGGTATCAATAAATTTTCATTAGAACTATTTATTTTTTCAATTATCAAAATATTTTTGAACATGCATGCAACTTAATTTTTCTTGCCAATTGATCTTTGAATTAATTAAAATAATATTAGAATTAATACTTGAAGGTTGCGAATTTGAAGGAGTTTATATGCGTAATGTCCTCTTTAGCCTTATAAATATAAAAGTAAAATAATTCAACAATATTTAAAAATTAAAAATATTAATTTTTCTCTATTTTATTACTTTTATTTTACTCTCAAAAAATTATGTATTGCATCATAGGTGTTAGTATTTTAGGTAAAATGGTGATCCAAGAATTGATATATTGGATTTTTCCAAAATCTTCTCAAATAATGATTTCAAAACAATTTAATGTAAGATTAAAAATAATATGCTCTTCAATGAAAATGTGATGTTATCAACAACAATTAATAAGCCTAGAATCAAATATAAACAACAATAAATGTAAAAAGTGTAGGGATAGAGAAATAAAAAATAAATATATATAGAGGGTTGGTCCTTCTCCTTAAGACACCTATGTCCTCTTTCTTGATTATCTACACTAAGGCTTCGATCCACTATTCTTAAATTGAAATTATAACTCTTTCTTTTTCCTAAGGCTTAGTTAGTAACCTAACATTATTTACTTTCTCAGCTAACTAGCAACCTCTCGATCTCATAAATTTAAGAAGATACATCACCTCTTGATTACAAAATCACTTAATAAAAATGCAAACTTAAAACACATTTCAAAAGCTAAGTGTTTACCTAATGATGTACAAAGAAATATGATTAATGAATAATACAATATAGCTTGGATACAACAAATACAAAAGATATGGATTTTAGGTTCTAACAACTATTGATTCTTTAAGAGAATGAAAATATAACTTGTTGGTTCTTAAAAATATTGCTTATTAGTTCTTGCTCTCTTGATTCATCAACCTTCTTGGTGTATTGAAATACCTAATTTATAGAAGAATTAAAGAACTTGCCATTGGGGATGGTTAGGAGTTGAAAACAACTATTGAAGTTTGAAAATTTTTTTAATCATTGTAGGAGAGCACTCCCATAATTATGGTTGGAAAGCTTTATAGTAATTTTGATCAATCATGATAAGAGAAGCATTTCTATAATTATAGTAGGAGAACATTATAATAGTTTTTGCTAATTATAGTAATTGAGGTATTTTTGTAATTATAATAGGATAATATTATAATAATTTTGATTAATTATGAGATAAGTGATATTATAGTCCTGTTGGACAAAAGTCAATCCTAGATCAAATAATTATAAAAGTGTTATAGTCATTTCTATTGAAAACAACTTTCAAAACAGTTGTATAGATATTTATGACATTACATTTTTTATTTTTTTATTATAATAATTTAATATATAGTTAAGTCTTCTATAATTAATTTAATATATGATTTAATAAAGGTATTTGTTAGCTTTAAATTGATTTTTATTTTGAAATAATAAAACATTAAGCTAAATAAGCTTGATCAAGATTTTGAAAAAGATTTATTTATTTCATATTCTTAAGTTTTATTATTTTGGTATTAAATAAATAATATGACTTTCAAAGTTTAAATAAACTTTTCTTTATGTTTTCTTATTTTCAAATCAAAGCTATCTTTAAACATTATTTATTTGAGCCCCAAAGTCCAATTGTTATTGTTAAAGTGAATTTATTCATTTTGAACTCAATATAATTTTGATAATATTGATTTTGAGAAATAGATTAACTTAAAAAAGTTATTTTACAAGAACAAAGTTTTCTAATGTTGAAATTTTTTTATTTTTCTATATTAATTAACAAAGTATTAATATTTAAAAATTATATAGTTGAAAAGTTCTTTGAGTCTACTTTATAATGGATCAAACAAAATTAAAATCTAAATTTTCTAAGAAAAGATTTTTAATTTTTACTAGAGATTATGTAGTTGTTTATAAACTGCATAATGGGTAATTTTGAAAATTCACTATAATTTTTATACATTGAATTAGATGTTAAATTTTATACGGATAGAAAGCCCCTTAAGTATAGTTTCTAAATCTTCAAACGGTTCTTGATTTAAACTTATATAACTCAAGATATGATCAAATTAATGAATAAAGTGTAAAGCAAAAGACAATCAGTAACACTGTTCATTTAAAATCATTCAGTATCCAATTTTTGGTTGACCCAATTGATCAGGTACCAAAACCAATCAATGCCTTCAACTATAATGGTAAAAAATTGAGCGAAATTTGAGAACCAATTGATCTCTTCATCCCTAACAAGCTTCAGTAGCTAGTTTCAAAAGAGAAAACCATGTGTTTTCATTTCCTAAGCTTCTCCAATGCCTAGTTTCTCAATTCTTTTATAAATTGGGCATTCCAACACACAAGAAGGTTGAAGAAACAAGAGAGCAAGCACCAATAAGTCATATTGTTATTCTCTCAGGGAAATCAAGAGTTTTAGAGCCATAATCCCATATTTGTTGAATTTGATTTTAATTGTTAATTGCTTGAGATATGTTTATACTTATTTTGAGGACCATTTGTGTATTGTTATTGCTCTGATGGTTGATATTGATGTTATATGTTTAGTGTGTGTAATTTATGTGCTTAATTTTTTTATATTTATGCACAAATTTAAAGGGGAGCATTCAAAACTTAATTATTTTGGATTTAAATGTTTTGCTTTAAAAATGATTTATGCTAAAGTCAAGCCTTTAAAATATGAAATTTTGTTTTAGCAAGTTTTTAAGTGTAAAATGAATTTGATTGTTTGTATTGAATATTTTAAACTTGCTCAAACAAAGAAACTTAATAACTTACATTGGTTTTAATTTTTCATACACTGCAGGGGTTTAGGCTTTTAGTGGTATTTTTTAATGTTTAGCAGCGTTTATAAACGTCACTAAAAGATTTACAGCTATATACACGTCACGAAAAATGCTAGTTAGAATGCTAACTATATACACGTCACGAAAAATAACAGTGTTTTCGAAAAAAATCACAACATTATCTGAAAATACCATTATATTAGCGACATTTGTATCTTTAAGATGTCGTTAATAGAATACAATTTTCTTGATTTATTTTGTGATAACAATTGGTATGCTTTGTTATCACATTTCTTTAACAATTAATGTTTTTAACAATTGGTATAAGCTTGTATGCATGTGCTTGAATTTATGCTTAATTGCTATTGATGCTTTAGGTTCTAAACACATCTTATGACAATATGATATATGAGTAGGTTGCATATCATTTATTATCCTTTTGCTCATAAATTTTATGTGGCTAAGTTGAATGAATGATTTTGTACTATAACATTTAAATTGGATGCACTTATACTTTTATACTTGAATGCTTGCATGTAAACTTCATTGTGCATATTACACTTGATTATATGTATTCAAAATACTCTTGGTATTATTGGTATTAAGCATTTTGTCTCATACCTTGAATTGATCTCTCTTTCTTTTGCTATGACAAAAAAAGAGAGAGTTTATGGATATTTCTTTTTGTATGCTTATAGTAATTGGTAAAGGAGTTTTAACATTTGGTATAAAGAGCTTAAAAAAAGTGGGGGGGAAATATTTCATGAATATATTTGTTAATGATGCCTATTTGTGTTTATTTGTTCATTAATATGCTCATATCTTTTTGTTATGACAAAAAAGGGAAGAAATATCATATAGACAAATTTACTTGTGCTTGACATGCATATGTTTGATTGTACTTATTTAATATATTTGACTAACATATGTTTGTTGAGTTGTGTTGGATTATGATGCATTAACTGAGTGGAAGTTTTGCCATGCAAAGTTTAAGGGGAGTTTTTCAAAATATTTTTTAAAAATCTTAAATGTCTTAAAGAAAGTTTTTCATAGCCTTGAATCGATCTTTATTTTGAAATGACAAAACAATAAGCTAAATAACTTTTATCAGGATTTTGAAAAAAGATTTGTTTAGTACATGTTCTTAAATTTTATTATTTTGGTACTAAATAAACAATATGATTTTAAAAATTTAAGCATACCTTTCTTTATATTTTCTTGTTTCTCAAATCAAAACTATCTTTAAACATTATTTATTTAATCTTAAATTAAAGTCCAATTGTTATTTTTAAAGTGAATTTATACATATTCAACTCCATACAATTTTGATAATATTGGTTTTGAAAAATAAATTAACTTAAGAAAGTTGTTTTAAAGAACAAAATTTTCCAACATTGAATTTATTTTATTTTTTTATATTAATTCACAAAGTTTTAATATTTGAATTTTATATGGTTGAAAAGCTCTTTAAGTCTACTTTATAATGGATCAAACAAAGTCAAAATCCAAATTTTTTAAGAAAAGATTTTAAATTTTTACTAGAGATTATGCAATTGTTTAGAAACCACACAAAGAGTAGTTTGAAAATTCACTATAATTTTTATACATTGAATTAGATGATTAATTTTATATGGATAGAAAGCCCATTAAGTCTAGTTTCTAAATCTTAATGGTTTTTGATTTGGACTTGCATAATTCAAGATATAATTAAATTAGTGAGTAGAGTGCAAAATAGAAGAAAATGAGCAACATTGTTCATCTAGAATCATTTAGTGTCCAAAATCTAATTGACCCAATCGATCGAGGTACCAAAACCAATTGATCCCCTCAGCTATAACGATAAAAGATTGAGTGAAATTTAAGAACTTATCAATATCCTATTAAAACCAATTGATCCCTTCGTCCCAAACAAGCTCCAACGACTAGTTTCAAAGGAGAAAATCATGTGTTTTCATTTTCCAAGCTTCTTTAACGGCTAGTTCCTCAATTTTTCTATAAATTAGGCACTCCAACACACCAAAAAGGTTGAAGAAGCAAAAGAGCAAGCACCAACAAGTCATATTTTCATTTTATTAAAGAAGTTAAGAGTTGTAAAGCAAAATTTCCATATTTGTTGTATCCAAGCCATCTTTATTGTATTAATTCATCAATATCCTTGAACTTCATTAGGCAAACACTTAAGCATTGAGAAGTGTTCTAGTTTGCATTTCTATTGAGTGATTTTGTAATCAAAAGGTGATGTATCCTCTTGTATTTGTGAGATTAAGAGGTTGTTATTGAGCCTAAAAAGTAGAAAAGTGTTAAATTGTTAACTAAGTCTTAAGAAAGATAAAGATGTAATCTTTCTTCATTTAGTAGATTGAAGCATTGGTGAGGAGAACCAAAAGATAGAACGTAGGTGCCTTAAGGAGAAAGATTAAACCTCTATAAATTTTTGTATTTGATTTCTTTATCTTTACACTTTTACATTTATTGTTGTTTATATTTGTTTCTAGGCTTATTAATTGTTGTTATTTGCATCATATTTTTCATTAATGAGTTTATTGTTTTAATTCTTCATTCAATTGTTTAAAAATCATCATTTGGAAAGTATTTGAAAAAATTCAATTCACCCGCACTTAGATCACTATCTTACCTAAAAAGCTAAAAATATTATAATAATTTTTATAAAATGCTATATGTCAAATTTTCATGAAGCAATGGCAATGGTATTTTAGTGATTTAATATGTAATTAATTTTATAACATACTAAAATTTGATATGTAATTTAATAAGAACATTATAGTAATTTTGATCAATTATGATAAGAGGGATATTCACGTAATTATGGTAAGAATGTCTTTAGTCATTATAGTAATTTTGGCCAATTAAATAAGAGTGCATTTTTATAATTATGGTAAAAGAAGCATTATAGTAATTTTAATCAATTATAATAAAAATATTCAATTATAATAAAAAAATATTATAATAATTTTAATTAATTATGAAATGAGAAGCATTAAAATAAATTTAAACACATTACAAGCAATTATCAAATAATTGAAAGGATAAAATCATCATTTCCATGGGAATTTACTTTAGTATATAGTTATAGTTATTGGATAATCTTGCCGACCATTGCTTAAAAAGCAGTTGTTAAAATGTATGTATGAGAATATTTTTATATTAAATTAAATACAATTATTGGCAAATAATTTGATAACTTGTAATGAATTAAATGAAGGTATTGTGTTTAATATTAATTAGTAATATTTTTTATGAAGATCGTAGCTTAAATATAAAAGAAGGGATTTCAAGATTTAAACTTCAAATTTATTTAATATTATCTCTTAAAAGATCTGTATAAATTAACTTGATTAATTAAGCCTCATATCCGTATTAGCAAAATATATCTTTTAATAACCTTTAGCAATAGCCTTAACACAATTTCCTAAAACACTTGTTTAAACTTTTAAAAGTTGGAAATAAAAGTGATTCCTTGACCACTTGAGCTAGGTCCAAGTAGCTAAATTAACTAATTTTTAAGTAAAAATACTTTGGCATGCTTATGGAATTTTTTTTTTGAACAAATAGACATGAACACAAAACCACCAAAATGTTAAGTCAAACATAATTGGAATCGTGGATATTCTCTTTTATTATCTTATATAAATATATAAAAATCAAAATTTTTTTTGTAAAAAAGGAAATTCTTTTGATATGTGTATTCTCTTAAATAAACATTATCTGTTATCTAATTAATACATTTATTTTATTTTAATTGTTTTTTAAATTAATTACATTTATTATTTATTTTAAATCACTATCAATTAAATTTATAGTAAAGATAATAAAACTTTAATTACTAACGAAAGTAATTTTGTGTCCTCTTTTTTCAATTATAAATACTCAACTCTTAAATTATATTTATGAAAATAAAATATTCACTTACCAATTTTTAACTTATAACCTATTTATTTACTCCAACTTTTAAGCTATATATATATATATATATATATATACATTTAGTATGTATATATATTGATTTTAAATTGATTAGTAGATGATCAAATCAATTAAAATTAATTTTGGTATTTAGTAGATCATATGAATTCCATTACCATTATTATACTAATTTCAAAATCTTTATTTTAGCATTTCCCCCATGTTAAATTCACATCATGTTTAATTATTTTAATTATCAAATATAAATTACTCTCAATTTAAAATACTATTATCGATTTTGATTTTATTCTTAAATTTATTTTAATTAATTAATCATTTAAAAGTTATAAATCATTCCATAATTATTTTTAGGACTCATCTTATAAAACCCATATTATAAGTAAGGTTCTTTTAGGATACTGAAAAAAATAGATTGCATCAGTACAATATATATATATATATATATATATATGCCATTGTCGTGATATTGTTATTGCTATGTTATAAAAGTACATTAGGTACCCCTTTTTTTTTTCTTTGTGATATTTTTATTGCTATGGAATAAAAGTGTCTTAACATCCCAATTTTTAATTTATTAATTTTTTTTGTCTTTTTTTAATAATTTTTGCGGTAGTGATAAATTTAATTTTTCCTCCAAAATATGTTTTTTTTTAATAAATGATAGTGACTTTATGTTGAGTGTAGTTATATGCATTTTCTTTTAATCATTTTTTATTTTTTATGTAATTATTTTTAGTGATGAGAAAATAATATTGAATTGTAAACTTTCAATTTTTAACTTCCATTACACTGGTCTAAAAAGTACCATGTAAAAGGTATGAGCTGTTAGTTAACTAACATAAGTGATTTTTTTATTGAATGAAAAAGGGGTATACATCTTGAAGAATAAAAAAGTTTTATGAAATTTAATCTTTTCATGGGCAATTTAATGATAAAACTATTTTAAATTTTTCTATAATTATTTTTCATTGAAGGGTTATTTTCTTTTTTTGTTAGATTTTTTGAAAGTTGAATTTCAGATTAATTTTTAATATGATTGAATTGTTGTTATTTTTTAACAGTTCAATTATTCATATTTTTTTTTATGTAGTTGTTTTATAGTATTGGTATCGGTAAACTTTCATTAGAACTATTTATTTTTTCAATTATCAAAAAATTGTTGAACATGCATACAACTTGAATTTTCTTACAAATTGATCTTTGGATTAGTTAAAAGAATATTGAAATTAAAACTTGAAAATTGCGAGTTTGAAGGAATTTAGATGTGTAATGTCTTCTTTAGCTTAATAAATATAAAAGTAAAATCATTCAAAGGTATTTAAAAATTTAAAAACCTTAATTTTTCTCTATATTATTACTTTTATTTTACTTTAAAAAATCAGGTATGGGGAAAAAAAAAACATAACAGTAAGTAACAATACAAATCTTTTATATAATTAAAGTCACCATTCAATAACCATATATAGTATTTACATTAAACATGATTATTTTATAAAACTACTATTCTCACATATATGAAATATTATGACAATCTACTAATCCTACAGACAAAACAAAAATAAATAATCTAATAGAAAAATTAAAATAATCCCCAAATGTTTATTGATTTAACACCTATTTTTGTTTTTGAGCTTATGATGTTTGAAACTATTTTCTGGGCTATAGATTTTTGGGGTTATTTGGCTTTAAATGTCTTAGTTGTAATTACTTTTTGTATTATAAAAATAGCATGATAGCAAACAATGGGGAAGATAGTAGCAAAGTTTTTGTCACTTTTTGTGTTATATTATCTGCATAGACAACAAATAATGGAGAAGATACTAATAGAGTTTTTGATGATATAAAAAGAAATAATATCTTTTCAACTTCTTTTGTAAAAGCAATATTTCTTTTATTTGACATCATGATAAGCAAAACAAAGGTATCCAAAAGCAAAACACATACATAGTATTCACACACTACCATAATCTTCTTATTATAAATATAAATAACTCAATTTTTACATTTTACCAAAAATATAGATTTCACCCAAAAACACCAAAGCAAAATCTAAAACAACAATGAAAACCCAAAATAAAAAAAAAAATCCAAGTTTCATCAAACTTCAAAACATGCAAAAACAAATAACTAAAAAAAAAAAAAACACATTAAAAACAATGTGTATCCTCGAGAATCACAAAACCCAAACATCATGCAACATAAAAATGTATAACGTCAAAATCAACAAAAAAAGAAAAACAAATTTTAGCAAAAATAAAGAGAAAAAAAAAAGAAAAAAAAAGTATAGACTAAACTATGTGTAACAACTTTGCAACAACAATGAAAACCCATAAACATAAACTTCAAAACTCAACTTTAAACCTCTTCCAATCAAAGATAACTGTCAAAGAAAAAACAACACCAAAGACACTTGTAAGAAGAAAATGAAACACCTATAAGAAGCAGAAAAAACTTTTGCCATGCACTTCAAATAGACGAAACTCTCCCTCTACCAAAATGACAAACCCTATCTCCAACTAAACAAAACCCCCTCCCTACCTTAACGCTATGTTTGAATAAATATTAATAAAAGGAAAGGAAAGGAAAGGAAAAAAATAGAAAAGAAATTTTTTTAAAGGAAAGGAAAGAATACATGTAACCTTTGTTTGGATAATTAAAATTAATAAAGGAAAGGAAAAAAAAATAATTTTATTGGATAAATAGTGAAAAAGAAAAGAAATGATTCATTATAATAATTTTTTTTCAATTATAACCTTTTATTACCTATGATTTTAGAGTATTTCTGGACTATGATATGTTTGCTATTTTATCTGACCTCACAATTGCTGCTATATCAATGGTTTTTAATCAAGTGAAACAGAAAAATATTTTACAAACATGCATTGATGAATTTTGAGCTAGTCCATCATCTCATAAATCTAAAAAATATATCTATTTATATTTAACCATTCATCAAAATCAAATTACCAAAAAATTATAAAAAATTTTTATATTAAAAGAGATATGTGAAACTTACTTAAAAAAGAGATGGCTTTCATAAAATTATAAGACGACTGTGATCTGCTTAGTTTTTTTTTATTATGTTTTTAGTATTAATAAAAATATAGACATAATAGTCTTTTTATAAAAAAAATAATTTTCAACTTTCCTTTCCCTAGCTTTTCCTCCAAATTGGGGTATTAAAAAAATTAGGTTTATAAGAAAAATCAAAGGTTATTTGGTTTTCACCTCCTTCCCTTTTTTTAAATTAAAAATTTATCCAAACAAGGGAAGTGAGGTTTTGTTTTCTTTATATTCATTTACTTTACTTTTCTCTCCTTCATCTCCTCTCAATCCAAACACACTGTAAATGATATAGCATTATAACAAAGAAAAAAAAAACACATGTCTTATTAAGATAACTTAAAAGGACCCTTTTTATATAAGGGTGTATAGATTCTCAAAATGATTTGCCCTTTGGCCTTTTAATCTTAGTTGTAGTATGAGTGTTCATAATTCAATTTTAATTGAATTAACAGACCAAATTGATTTAATTTGGTTAATCAATCGATTATCAAATTAATTTTGGTCAATTATTAAAAATAATTTAAAAAAATTTTGATTTTATGTTAATTCAGTTCAAAAATTGAATTAACCGAATTTTTAATCAAAATATTATAAAACCTATATATAAAATTAAAAATATATGAATTTGTCTATTTCATTTCAAGTTATTAGAGTTTTTAACTTAATATTTTAATGTTTGAATATTTTGTTGGATAATTTTATTTAATTTGTTTCGCATATAAGAAAATAAGAGTTTAAAATATAATTTAACTTAATGTATTTTATTATTCTGTTAATCCAAAAAATTAACTGAACCAACCAAATTAATTTCAGTCAATTAATTTTTTAAATTAAGAAATTTGGTTCGATTAATAAAAATAAAATAAAATAATTCGATTAATTCGATTTTGAGTAATTCAATTTGAAATTAACCGAACTAACTAAATAAACACTCTTAATTTATAAATCAATTTAAAAAAAATTAGAAAATCTAAAATACATATACGAGAATAGAAATGTTAAAAGTTTCCAACAACTTGTATTGTTTTTTTTTATTTATTTAACAACTTGTATTGTTTGATCACTTAAAAAATATAAATATTTATAAATTTATTATTCCCCTACTAATTTAGAAATAGTTAGATATTCAAATTGTCCAATTATAGGACAAAATATACAATTTTAATGAAAAATATTCAAGTGTCCCAATCAGATTACACCACTACTTAAATGAATTTTATAAGTTTACTATTGTTTATTATTAAATTTGATAATTTTAAATATTATATTATAATATGATACAAAAATTATATGTAAAAAAAAAATAAAATGATACAATTTAATTTTTTAAATAAAAATTGTATTTGAATTTGACAAAAATAAAAAAATATTTCACATTTGACATATAATTGATATAATAATTTTTATAATTTTTATATATTTAATAAAAAATATATAAGTATAAATTACCAATTTTTTTATTAACTCTCCATGCATAAACACGTTTTTTGAATTTTACCCAAAATAACATTACACCACGTCTATATTCTGCCAAGATTCTTCCGTTCTTAAACACTACACCTATAATAATACAGAGAATAGATTCTTTTTATTTTTTAAATAATTAATTTTTATTTTTTAATATTCTAAACGGAGCCTACAGTGTGGCGTGGCACCCACTACAATGCTCTGGTTACTGTATACACTCTACTTTGGGTTAGTAATTTAATTCGTTTTTAATAGGTTTCAATTTGATTTGATCTCTTAAAATTAATTTTTTTTTTAAAATTAAATTTTGGATCGGATCTGAGTATTATTAAAAAAAAATCGATTCAAATTTTAAATAAATTTGACTTGATATTTATATAAAAATTAATTTTTAATTTTTTTATTTATATATATTTATATAATTATATATTTAAATATTTATATTTAAAAAAAAATATTTTATATTTTAAAAAATAATATTTTATTAATTTCAAATCTGATCAAATTAAGTATAGTTTATACAAATATCGATTTAAATCAAATATAAAAAAAATAAAAAATTTTTAAACCCAATCAAATTCAAATTTAATGAATAAAAAATTAAATCAAATTTAAAATGAATAAAAATTCAAATCGATCTGATTCGTTGTCAGCTCTATATCTAATCCTCACCATGCCACAAATCAATGGCTCCTTAATAGTACGTTTGAGCCGGTTGGGAAAACGCTCGTTTTGGTAGTTTATTTTCGTCCTTTTTTTACACTATTAGCAATATATTACAATAAAAAAAATTCAGATTATAGCATATCCCCTAAAAAGTATTTTAATAAAATTTTATAAGCTACGTCCTAAAAAGATTGTAGCCAAAATCTGTTAAATTACATCAAAACTTGTTAATATTTTCCATTATCTTTAATGACAAAAAAATTTATAGCTATGAACAAGAGTGTAAAAATTTAAAACATTCGATAAAATATTTTGTAAACACGTTCAACTTTTATTTATATATTAAATTTAATAAATGATATTAAATAATATTTTAAAATTTATTAATTAAATAAATAAATTATAAATATAATAAAATTCATTCATATTTAATTCACTTATATCATGTCTTATGAAAATACCCGACCAAAGAAAAATGTTAATATTATAAAAGTGTGATAAAATAGCAAAAATTTGTGATATTTTTGAGACAAAAATGTCAAACAGGTTTGAGAAAATTAATATTCATTTCTGATCTATAAAAAAAATTGAAATATTGATACACTGCCTATTTGGAAACTCATAATTTCAATAATTATTTTTATACTGAATTTTATCATATTTTTATTTTTTTTTACAATATAAAAGTACGTGTAAAAAACAAAACTTATTTCATACTTAACTAGTCTTGATAATGGTGATTTCTATTTGTTGCTGTGTTTGATTTTTTGTTATAATATTGTCATGAATCTTTCACCAAACATATGGTTTAACATCAAATCAAAAGTAATTTTATTAATTTGAATAAGATAAATTATTCTCTACATTTGATAACATCTGATCTGAATATGAATGCATTTAACCATCAAGGCACAAGAAATTATTCTTGTTATTGGAAAAAAAAAAACTATTTTTTTTGTTAGACATGAACATTCATTCATTTTGAATTATGAAAAAAAATTAATATATATTTTATTCATTTTATAACTTTTATCTTGGTAGAGGTGAGAAAAAAATCTTTAAAAATAAAAAAATTTAGTTGAAATAATAGTTTTTGTTTATATCATATTTTTAAAATTTAATTTGATTTAAATTTGAATATTAAATAGTTATGTTAAATTCAAGCCGACAGATAAAAAAATTAAACTGAATTATATATTTTTATTAATTTTTATATATATTTTAAATTTTATAAAATAAAATAATTATTTTATATATAAATTTATTTAAATATATTAAAAATTATATTAAAACAATTAAAAATAAAAAATATTTCAAAAATCTAATTAACTGAATGAAATCAATAAATATAATTTTTAAAAAAATCTAAATTCGAATTAATTTTTAAAAATTAAGAATTATACAGTAACCAAAATATCCCAACCGAATCGATATCCATTTTGCCTTAGGGTTTGTAAAATCCAAATTGAAATTACAAAATATTTGGACAAGTCAACTCTAAAAGTTAGGTGCCGCGTGTGACAAAGAAAAAGGTGAGTAGGAAAAGCGTGAGTTTCACGTGAGAGAAAAGTAGAGTAGGAAGGAATTTATCCCTAGACTGGAATTTATCCCGTGTGGCGTCTTCTCATGTTTGATAACGAACGCCCACCAACAACTCAAGAAAAAGGTTACATAGACAAACACAACAACGACAAACCAAAGCACATTGCTCCGAAAACAACGTTAGGAGAAACAGCACTCCAAACTTTGACGCAACGCCCATCACCACCACCAACCGCCCACCAATGTCCGCCGCCACCTGCCTTTTCACTCCTTCCTCTTTCCCATCCTACTCTCCTCTCCCTAGGACAACCCCTAAATTCTCCAACACTTTCCCTCTCCACCTTCATCTCCGCCTTTCCTCCTCCTCCATCAGTCTCCGCCACCGCCAACCTTCCCAGTTCTTAACCTTCTCTACCCTCCCCGGCGGCGATGGTGGCGACATTAACAGCAGCAACAACAACAACTCAGGTGGTGGCGGTGGAAACAATGACAATGGAAAAGGCAAGGGTGGTGATGAGAATGCGGGTGATAAGAACAGGAAAGAGACGATGATTGTACTGGCGGAGGCAGGGAGGTCAATGGAGAGTTTGCCAAAGGACTTGGCGGCAGCGATCCAAGCTGGGAGGATTCCTGGATCGGTTATAGAGAGGTACTTGGGGCTTGAAAAGTCGGGGTTTATGCGGTGGTTGATGCAGTTCGGTGGGTTTAAAGAAAGGCTTTTGGCTGATGATCTTTTCTTAGCTAAAGTTGCCATGGAGTGTGGTGTTGGGATCTTCACCAAGGTTCGTTTGCTCTGTTTTTTTTTTTTTTTTTTTTTCCAGTACCTATGATATAAATGGGTGAAGTAGATCTGTTCATTTTTTTTAATTGGCTTTGAATTCGTTAAAAGATTTTCTTTTTATTCCTTTTCACTTCATTTTATTGCTATGTCAATTTATGATACAGTTTTCATTTATTAATCAATGCTAAGCAGCCTAGGATGGTTGATTTGTTATGAAATTAGTAAAATTATACGTTGTCATGGGTACTTTGTAGCAAGGATAGATAAATTTTGGATAAATGCGGAAGAAAAACTTAATATCTTTTTTTGAACCTAGGATTTATTGAAGTTACTTTTTTTTTCTTGCGATATTTGTCTGTAGGATGAATCTTAGCCAAAATTTTGTGGTACTTTGCCTTCTGTTAGCTTTAGAATTTAAGTCAAAATTTTGGAGGGAACCATCAATAAAATGAGATGTATCTTAGGAAGAAAACTGCCTATATATTTATCCCAAAAAAAAAAAAAAACTGCCTATATAAGGACTTGTGGAGTGGAGAAGTGCTTGAATTGACCAAGTTGCAAGGTTTTATCCATGCTGAAGTCCATTTGTCTTGCTTGTGTTAATACATGGTTTTTTTAGGATTACATGTTCCTGATTGTGTCAGCTGTGACTCGTGGGTAATTGACAACTATTCTTGGTAAGCTAGTAAAATAACTTGGTTGAGTCTTAGCATAAGCAATTCATCCTACATTTTAGTCTTGTGCACTGTCCTACTTTTAAAGTATTGTTTTCTGTAATGACCTCAGTCTCTCTTGTACTCCTCCATTTTGTGTGACTCATTCAGTGCTGTTGATTCAATCTTAACACTTATTATACTTATGATTATTTCCTGTTTTCTAGACTGCTGCAGAATATGAACGTCGCAGAGAAAACTTTTTCAAGGAGCTTGAAATTGTCTTTGCAGATGTGGTATGGGACTAGTTCTATTAAATATGCACTTTTCATCCTTCTTTTGGTCTGAATAGTAAGGATGGTTTGTTCGTCTAACTTCTTCAAAGAAAAAATTTGAGGATGTCTTTGTGCAAATGAATGGGTTTCATGGCAGATTCTGAATTTTGATGCCACTTTAAGGCTGTTATTTTGATCCCTTACAATTTCTTGATTGACAAACTTTTGCTTTTCAATCTCAAAATCCAAAGCAAAAATTTATTGTCATGACTTAAGGAAAATAAATCCGTTAGCATCCATTTAATGCTCTATTTTCCATAAAAAAAAAAAAAAAAGTAGTCAGCCGCCTTATCATTGTTAGATGAATTTAGGAGCTGCATAAAATTTTCTTTGATTATGACCTTTAAACTGAAGTAGTTCAATATTATGCATTGGTAATATTAAATATATCACATATAGATTTTAAGCATTGGTAGGAATGTCTATTATTATTTTTCATTTAAAACCAAAAATCTTATCATTAAGTTAATTGGATGAACATACTGAATTCACAGCTGAAGCTTTATATATAATTTTTGCTAAAAAAAGATAAATGGGGTTACCACTTACTAGTCCTGGCAGCCCTATTTGGGTTTGAGTATGGGAGCCCCTATCAACTTGGGAACCAATGCCGGGAGGGGCCTTAAAATGTACAGCTTGTAGACGTTGGGCTCTTCCTTAGGGCTTGCTGCAGATGCTCTAGGCCATCCATTAAGTGGGTTGAGCGATAGCTTCCCCCCCCCCCCCAACCCATTGAGGGCATAGTGGTAAAGAAGTTGATAGCTCAAGACTAATGGGAATGAATGAGTCTCATTCTCCCCAGAAACCAACATGTGACTCCTACACATATGCATGTCGCCCTAGCAATCTAACAACAAGTGTAATAAGCCTTTAACACTAAACCACACCTTCTGTGGTTTTTTGCATGCTCCTTCTCTACTAGGCTGCTAAAAGTATCATCTGAGACAGATTAGAGATGGAGTTTTGCTGAAAGATAAATGGGAAAAATAGTATGATTGAATTAAAATTAAGGTTTTGTCAGAGAAATCAGGTCTTGAGAATTAAGAATTCAGATCCTAGTTGAGTAAGTTTTATCAACTCACTAAATGAAACAAAGTAGTAATAGAGGATAGCTTTTCTCCTTTGCAGTAAAGAGGATCTAGGAATTTCTCCTAAAAGAATGTGTCTTGCGTTTTCTTGTGATCGGAATATCAAAAAGCTACAGATTCTAGTACTTCACTGGACTGTGAAACAATATGAACTAATATAATAGGTGATGGTTTTTTATGTTGATTTAATGAAGGCTATCGGTTAATGAGTAACATCAAGAAAGATCCTTTTGTTTTTGTCTTCTGTTTCTTTTCTCAGAATTATAAAATATATCAGGAGATTTGGCGCCGATTATTATCTGTCTAGTTTTTTTGTATTTGAGCAATAGAATTAGTTGCAGATAGATACATTCTTGTAAGCAATATTTATAATCTGCAGAAATTGGTATTATTAGGAAGCAATGAGGCTTTCTTTGGAAAATTTGTATTCTTTAAGCTTCAGAAATTATGGCTGTATAATGCATATCTTCCCTGACCTTGAGAGATCCATTGCAAATAATGCATAGATTATTACGAATTATATGTCCAACTCTATTATTTCTATCATTTTAAAATTCCAACTTGTTTTTCTAGGTAATGGCCATAATTGCAGATTTCATGCTTGTTTATCTTCCTGCTCCTACTGTCTCTCTCCGGCCTCCTCTTGCAGTCAGTGCCGGAGCTATTTCCAAGTTCTTCTATGGCTGCCCTGATAATGCTTTTCAGGTTTCTGTTTTTTCTTTGCTGATGAAGTTGCATGGAGAATTTTCTAAGTTTCTTTCTAAGATGCTAAAATAAAAATGGTTTATGGTCTTGAAATTCTGTCTGCAGGTTTCTCTCCCTGGGACTTCGTATTCACTTTTGCAGAGATTAGGTGCAGTAATGGTAAGGAGATCTTTTGTGTCTTTTAAACTTTTAAAAGATAAGATATCTGAATATCTGACGTATGAACAAACCATCATTTTGTTTTTTAATTGTATGTGCTCTGCAGCGTAATGGGGCAAAGCTTTTTGCAGTAGGCACTGCTTCTTCACTGGTAAGTTTTTGGCAGCTGTTATTCTTTTTTCCTCATTATTTGTTTATTCTTTCATTGGTTAAGGAAGTAGATGAAAATGTTGTTTTTGATAGAAATGAGTGGCGCAAGAAGATTCAAAACTATGACCTAACATAATTCCCTTTTTTGGCTTTTCATAAAACCAATCCCAGAGTTGTGAGATATAAGACTTAGTTTGTTGTTGTTGTACTTGTTTATTCTTTCATGTTGCTGAAAATTGTCTCCAATCTAATTGACACAGTAACAAAGCTTATTTTTGCATTTCAATTTTTGTCAAATCTTAATATCTTTTCCATTTCTATAAAGAATATCATTGCATTTTGCAAATTGATTTATCAAACTGAAAACCCAAATCTGGATTTGCTGGCATTTAATGGAATTTCTTTTCTTGTAGGTTGGCACAGCTGTCACAAATGCGTTGATTAATGCAAGAAAGGCTGTTGATAAGTCTTCCACAGCCGAAGTTGAAAATGTGCCCATACTATCCACCAGTGTTGCCTATGGTGTATATATGGCAGTTTCTAGCAACCTCAGGTATGTGGATTTCATATTTTTAGAGAATATTATTTCTTAAGGCTTGGATTTTTCTATTGTTCATGGAAATGCTTTTACTATAATTGATAACAGTGTTCCATTCTGATAATATGACATAATGGTGGGATACAAAATGGGGTGTTGCTCTCCTATAGCATAATCCCCTATCTCTCCCATCCTATGATTAGAATTGTAGAACTCCACTTTGGAATTGAACTCCTAAGCACTGGGGTGTCCTCTTGGGAGCTAATAATGAATTGCTGATTTATTGTGGAAAATCATTTCAACAAATTATTGAAATCTTAATTGTTGTTGAAGTATTAGCCTTAAATATCATCAGTCTAACAGGTAGCTAGAATGTTTTGATTGCTTGTTTTGATATCAATGAACACTATGATTCTACAAGCTATTTTTTTGGGTCAAATGCTAATATAGTTATTTGCTCAGTAGAAGAAGGAAAACCAGCTCTTCTGTAGTTGCCTCTGAATATGTGTCTAGCTACTGGATTGTGTGGCCATAAATTTAGCTATTATAGAAGACTTTTTTAAGTATGTGTATTGAGAGATCTTAGATGGATTTTCTCCTTACACAAAATGTCGTGTACTTTGTTGGAATTATGTCAGTTTGGTAAACTAACCAATAGGCATGTATCACCAATGTTGAGTTTAAGGTCTGTTTTATACTGATTTGTTCAAAGTCATAGATATAATTTAGAGGCATGATTCTCATTTTGGCCACAGCTACTGAAATTTTATGTGCAAGTCGTCAGTACATGGTACAATAAGGGTGCCTTTGTCCATCACTATTTGTTGTGATATACCTGTGAGGGTTAGCTTGGGACATACAAAATTAATGAGCTGGTTATTTAATCTTTTTGTTAAAAATAGAAGATAATGGAGAAATATTCCTGTTTTATTTATGTCTTTCTGACCCAACTCTTTCATTTTTAGCAAGTCATTTTCTTTTTATTTGGGCTTTAAAGTTTTATTTTCCCCCAAGTTATGGGGACTTTTTGTTACTCATTTTAGTATCCTGGGAGTCACCACAATCTGCGATTGTTTTTAACTATATATATATTTTATTGGGTGGGGGATGGGGAGGAGTGAACTAATTTTCATTAAGCGTTTAGCTTTACATCACAAAAAAAAGTGTGACCCTTCTAGGTCTCCAATCATGTAATTGTTCTACTAATATTCCTTTCCAGCACATGGCTTTATGACTGAACCACTCTAAGCCATTGTACTTTGCGATTTCACCATGATGCTCTTGTTTTAGGGTGCTGATATTAAAAAAATCAATTCTCAGACCTATCTGAGAGTTCAAAATAATAATTTTCTAATTCTCCTTTTTGTACTGTTTAAAATTCATTTGAGCATTAATTTTTACCTTGATTTCCCAAGTTCATTTTTTCCATTTTGATGCTGTCTTATACTATTTAAGCAATACTGAGACTGACATCTTTCCAACTTTAGCTACTTATTTGGCATTTCAAAATCTACATTCAAACTTGCCGTGTTAAATTTATTTAAATACTAATTGAGCCTTACTATCGCTGATGTCTTTTTAATTCTTTAGCAAATTATATCTCAGTAAAAAAATGAACAACTATTGAACCCTTTGAAGATATTCAGCATCTTTTAAAACTTTCACGCCACAGAATGCTTTGCACCCTTCTCTATAAATTTTTTATTGTGTTCATTTTATAATTCTCTGCCTGTATTGGAGCAGATTTGATGTTAGAAGTTGGTATGTTTGTTACCAGATTCATACGTGCGAAAGAAGCATGTTTGAAATTCTAATTCCATGCACAAATGTTCGGACCTGAGATTTGTCAAAATTTGGAATGTTTTACTGAGGATTTTGTTTTGATGAAAAGGTACCAAGTGCTGGCTGGTGTTATCGAACAGCGGATTTTAGAGCCTTTGCTACACCAGCACAAGCTTATATTGAGTGCAATATGCTTTGCTGTTCGAACAGGCAATACGTACTTGGGTTCTCTATTGTAAGATCCGATATCAATCTTCAAATATTTTACTTTCCACGATGGTATAGTCTTTTTTGTTGCCTACAGCTTCTCACTTTTCACAATTTCCAATTTGCTTTTATAGGTGGGTGGATTATGCTCGCTTGGTGGGTATTCAGAAGGCTCACGAAGAGAACACTGCATTGGATTGATTTATGCTGTAAAATTATCCATGGTTGGAACTATCAGTGCTGTTTCCCATCTCAGTTCCATGAAAGGAGGTTTGCTGGTCTCATAGTTCAGGAATGGGAAGCTTGGCTCCCGCGGTAGGTTTCGTTGAATACGAATACACTGTCTACATCATGGCTGAGCAGACGGTTCAATAGTTTGAATTTTCTTATGTTTGTCATTCCAATTATAATATGTATTTTAAGGTTTCAGTTTCAGTTTTCATTTTTTTAAAATTCTTTTTCTACTTTCCGCCGCGGTTGTTTGCGTTGGCCCCTGATTTAGGATAGCCTACCCATTGGGGGTAAAATGAATTCTCTCCTCAAGTTTCAGTGGTAGAGACCTTTTAATATAAACGAAAGGTTTTTCCTAGGTTCTTTGTTGTATGTGCATTGAGAGTCAATGTCGTCGGTTTTATTTAGAAAAGATACCATTATCTTATGTTGCTTTAGATATTCTTTTCTCTTTGGGATTTAACTAATGAGGGCACTTTAAACATTATCATATTAAATAATTATATATATATTTTAATTCATTGCAATTTATCAAAACGGTCAATTGTTGCATTTTATACAAAAATATTAATATAAATAGCATTTTAATTCATCGGACTTAGAATCATTTGAATAAATGGTGAGAATCATATGAATAATAAATGGTGAGAATCATATGAATAAGTGGTGAGATTGAAAATGATGGTGACATATGAATAAGTGGTGAGATTGAAAATGATGGTGACCGTAAAATTAAATATTATAATAATAAGACTAATATGAATTTCTATACAAATGATGTTGAAAATAAATATGATAATAAATTGAAATTATGTCAGTGGATTGTGACAATCAATTATCATAATTGAAAATCACTTTATTTTAAAAATTTTACACTCCATAATCCACTGTTATAATTAAAATCTTTTTATTTTTAAATTTTATACTAAGATAATTAATTTTTCTAATCAGGATAATGGATTATGCAAGGGTCTAGTGGTTCATTGGACCGTTTCCCTTGTAGTTGGAGATTAAAGGGAGAGTGGGGGGGGTTTCAGCCTCCTAACTCCATCGTTGGGCTGTTACTTAAATGCATCTCATGAAGTGTTTTATATGGGATGACCACTCAAATTATTATAGTGATTTATTCATGATAATCATTAGATCATTGTATTTAATAATTACTTAGTAATTTTATATCAATGTAATATTGGATACAATTAAATCACTGTTTTAAAAGATGATTTAATTCGAGTTTTTTCCTCCCAAAATGATGTACTTTAAAACTTTTATTCTTTAATTAGTGTTATTTAAACTTATTTCCTCAAACAAGATTGTTTAAGCCACATCATTTCCATGTCATGTTTTATATAAATAAAAAATAAACTTTTCATGTGAATAAATATGTCAAAAATTAACAAATTAAAAAAAATAAAAAAACACCCAAACCCCAGCCACTAAGCTCTCTCTTCTTTAAACTCTTAAGAAACCTATTGCCAAAAGTGGACCTTCTGCGTCTCCTTACTAGACTTTTCCTTAAGACTTTTTTAGATTAACTAGAAAGATGGTCAAGTTAATAGTTTTTAAGATGGTCAAGTTAATTTATTCTTTTCTCTTATGTTTATACAATTACAGTCTGGAAGAACAATTTGCCTTCATTTCTACCACACACCCAAAATCCAAGTAGTCAGTAAGGCTGACAGAATCTACATAGCTTTATGAAACTGCTTTTTGAAATAAAAATAAAGAGCACTATCAAGAAAGTAAGCTAGATGCTAAATACAGGGTTTGCCATACCACATTATTAACATATACCACTATTAATAACAAGGTCCCATTGCTGACAGCCATGAGATTATGGGCAATCGTGAACTCCAGATCATAACCGAACAGAAAATACATACAGAACTTTGATGAAGATTGTGGCGATGATGATATTGAAGGCGTTTTGTATCTTGGATTCTCCTCCAGATATGCTGCTCTATCACGACTAGTTGTAAGCAAGTAAAGATCAGTTGTCAGCTAAAACTAAAATCAGTTCTAGATATGCATCTCTATCAAGATCAATTGCAGAGAATATCAGGCAGAGACTTGCAAATGTCATTGGGATTTCTTGTGACATTGTCAATAATAAATGAGGACTTAGTGAAGGACTATTCAAAATGTAATTTTTTTTTCTATTTTATATTTGTTTGTTTGTTGTTATTGCAGTTGTTAACTTTGTATCAGAGCTTCCCTGATTTGTTTTGGGTAATAAAATTTTTCAATTTTCTTTGAATTAAGCACATATCTGCAGTTGAATAATAGAAAGTTGCTAATTATTTAGGCTCAAAAAATTTAAATATTTTATGCTCATTACTTTGAACAAATTATGTTGAAATAATGAAATTACAAAGTAACCAACATTTCCGTAATATAATTAAAAGATAAAACTAGTAAATTGAAAACAAAATCATAAAACCTTTATGAAACTACAAAATGAACTAAAACTAGTAAATTGAAAACAAAATCATAAAACCTTTATGAAACTACAAAATGAACAAGTTCATGTCTTAAAAAGAAAACAGTATGCTTAATCGACAAAACTACTTAGATATACCATCTGCAATCACTCTCTACACAAATTTTGGATAGGAATCTTCTTAAAATTCTTGGTAACCCTGCATATATTTGAAAAAATATGGATTAAATAATTTTTAATTTGAGAAGAAAAATAATATTTCTCATGAATATTCATTCTTTCCCAACATTAGACAAATAAATTCCTTTTATCAATCTATGAAATTGAAGTCAGAAGTAGAAAAAGGGTGAGAGAAACATAAAGTGATGGTAAATTCTGTGGAGAAACAAGTTGATCAAATTACGTCTTTTATAAACTAAAATGAAAAAGAATAAGAAATATCTTATATCTCATATTAAACTATAGCTGCATTTGAATCTTGATGTCTTCTCATTTGACATGTCTTGCAATCATGGTCCGATTGTTTACAAAGTTTGCAACGAGTTGTTGTTAGACCTTCATTGATATCCATCTTAGTTTTAATTTGTGTAGACTGGGGTTAACCTTTCTTTGAGCGTTTATGATCAAGATCCGGTAATAATTGTGAAATATTAGGCTTTGGCCAATAAGCTCCATGAGGGATTGGATTAAACTAAGGTGCCTAAGTTTGAGAAAATTGTTCAATGGAATAATACTCTTCTATATATTGCCAACTATCAAGTGCCAACCTTCCACAAACAGCTATCACATGTGAACAGGGAAACTTATAAATTTGTCATTTTCCACATGTACATGTTCTTTTATCAAGTTGAACAACTTGTTTGTTATGACTTTGTTGCATTCTCCCACCATAAGATGCAATTATTACTTCAAACACTCATTTTTGTATATCAAATGGGACAAGATCATGTATGTTGGCCTTTGCCAAGTAACCTTGAAGTTTAGCTATAACATGAGGAGTGTACAAGCCTCCTCTTGCCAATACTTCTAGTGCAAAGCCTCGCATGGTGCTAAAACAGTTAACCAATCGATAAAAGGTTAATTGCACACATACAGTGATAAGTAAATTTCGAGCTTCTTTTAACACACTATTGAACACCTTAGATAAATTAATTGTCATTATTCCATAATGTCGACCACCATCATATGCCAGTGCCCATTGTTGCACCAGTATCTCATCCAACCATTTATGAGCTTCGAGATTAATTTTTTCTATCTCTTTCATTATGGTATCAAACTTCCACAACTGGTGTGCATTTCCAGCTTTATAGACAAGTATTTTTAAGTTTTTATTATGAAACTTATCATTGAAATTACTACATATATGTCGCAAGCAAAATCGATGATAAGCCCATGGTTTTTGCCATCTAGAGCCAGGCTTATTCACTGTTACATGAATACTGCGATGACTATCATATATCAAACAAATCCCTTTTCATTGAGTGACCTTCTCTCTAATGCAAGTAAGAAACCATCTTTAACTATCAAAAGATTCTTCTTCAATAATTGCAAATGCAAGTGGTAAAAGCTGGTTATTAGCATCAACTCTTATTGCAATAAGCATTTTACCTTTATATATTCCATACAAATAAGTAACATCAATACTTATAATTGGTCTACAATACTTGAACCTTTCAATGGAAGGTGGAAGAGCCCAAATGACATGGTGGAATAATTCGAACACTCTAATAGTAGAATCTCGTAACTGCTCAATTTGCCACATAATGATAGTCCTATTATACTTTTCAAGTACAGCAATAAATTTAGGTAATACCTTATAAGATGTCTCCCAATCACCAAAAACATTTGTGATGGCTTTTTGTTTTGCATGCCACATCTTCTTGTATGAAACATTAAAAGAAAAATTGTCTCTTATCTTGGCTTTTAAAGCTGTAATTGTAATCAAAGGTTCAACTTTCACTTGACTTTCAATCTCATGTGCTAACAAATTTGAGTATAGTTGTGGGTGATCACAACTTAACCTTAGGTAAACATATGTATGAAGATCATCATATTGAGTAATCTAAAAAAGTCTATGACTTTTGCGTTAATACACATGAAGCCTCCATCCACTTTCTTGATGTTTTTTACATGTCAATGATCATATCATTTTTTCCACCATTTCATACTTTTGGTGTCTCTTAATGGAGTACAATTGTACAGCTTTTTTCAATTTCGCCTTATCTTAGAAAATTAAACCTTTCCTCAACTCAATATCAAGATTCCAAGCAAAACTTTGGCTTTGTAATGTCCAATTACTACTAATAGCATCATCAACTTGATCAATATTAGTGAAGAATGGCATATTTGGCTCATGAACTGGCACTTCTAAAGAAATACTATTGACTTCAAGGTTCACTTCTTTAAAATATTCTTGCTTTTTATGTTCCTCATTTTCTTTTTCAAGTACTTCATTATTCGCATTCATATATTAGAATATATCATTAGATTCAGAATAAACTAATTGTTCCACTACAATTATATTTATACTTGTATCTTTGTCATATTGGCTAATACTTTTGTAATATGAGAATCCAAAAATATTACCTATGATTGATAGTGCCTTTCAATGGTAAGTCCACTACTACTTGGCGAAAATGGATGAATAGCAGGGTAGGCATTAGCATGATTCAACAAAATGTCATTGTCTTATGTTAGCATTTAACAAATAAAACAAAACTCATGGACTGAGTCCTATATTCAGCAAGTTCAATAGATTCCACTTCTAAATACAATTTAACATTGTTGATAGAGGGATGAATAGATGGAATTTCCAACATGATATCTACATTGGCATCATCCACAATTGGTAAGCGAATATATTTAATCATTGATGATTGCACAATTGTTAGATACCGACAAACCAAATTTAGTTGTGTTCGCTCTTTATCAAATCCCATAATGCAATACATCTTGTCCATCAATGTGTTGAATTTCGTTTTTTGCTTTAATTTAATTGCTCTCAAAAGAGGACCATCATACACAAGCCATTTGATCCTTCAAAAATTCTATTAGTCCAATAACAAAAAATTGGAATTTCTCTTCCCGACATTACCAATTAGCATTGAAACAATAAAAAATAATTATTAGCTCAATATCATAAATAATAAGAATTTAATAATAATACATAAAATTTACCATCTACAATTGCCTTGGATACAAAAGTACATAATTCAATTCACTTTATCAAGCTATTTACACATGAGAAATTTAAAATCTACTTACTTTTAATTCAAATAATGCAATGGAAGTTGTATTTGACCAAAGATTACACTTGTATTTAGAAATTTTGAACAAAAATATAAGTTAAAAGTATGATTTTTCATTCATTTATGAAAGAAGTCCCTAAGCAGGCAACACTCACATGTTGGTTAATGCTCATTGTAAACTTTATGAAATATTAAACTCTAATTTAAAACGTGTATGGTTTGATTACGAGAAAGCTACATGAGCAAAGATGTCCTCAATTATATGGTTTATCTTAGCTTAGGTTCGGTTCGTGTTTCAAAACGTATGATACTCTTACCAAAAACAAGAAATGCAGAATGATACAAAAATGACAAATGGATTTTTCTTTGTCCTGAAAAAAAGTAAAATATAATGAAAAGTTTTAAAATTAAAATCACCCAATAAATTATGATCTATACATGTAAAAACAAGGCATACTGATTATCTATTCATTTTGTTTGCCTAATTGGCATGAAGGTTATATTACAATTCAACGTCATAACTACAGGGTTTATGATTCTTATAGAATTGGAAACTTTTTTGGGATCAAAAATAATATTGCCAAATATAATATCCTTTTCAAACCTCTGGGCTTCAAAATTTTTGTAGAGAAATTTGTATATATTTAATAACAAAAGTAAAATATAAGGAGAAAATAGTATTTAGGGTTTATGAAAGACTTAATTTAATAAAAGAAACCTTACTAGAATAATATTTCAATTTTTTAAAAATTATTTTTTATTCAAATTATTATTTAAAAATATGACATGGAGTTGACATATTATTGACATGGCATAAATACCTCTTTTAAAGAAATAAGTTAAAACTTACGCTCATTAAGGAATAAAAATTTTAAAAAACCTTGTTATTGAAAAAAACTCGATCTAATTCTTATCTAAAAAGGTAATAAACTTTTATCACAAAAATTAAATGACATATAAAATTAACAATAGTTAATATTACTCATTTAATATTTGAATTAAAAACTTGTTTCTTCTTAAAATTAATTGTAACTATTTTATAAGTTTTATATTTTCAATCTAATATTAATTGTAACAAGTTTAAAAATATTTTCTGTGATTTTTTTAATTTTTGAAATTTTATCTAATATAATATTTTGATTTTAATATATTATTTTTTACATAGTTTATACTATAAAAACTAGTTTACTATCAATAAATATATTTTTAATTTAATAATTTAATTATATTTATTATGAAGTAAGTAAAAAATTCTAATATTTTATATACAAATTATTATCTTTAAATAACATTAAAATCATTAACTTATATAATTATTATAATGTGCATGATTATTTTAATACTTTTGAAGAAAATAATATTTAATTTTTAATAATATTGAACACAATTATCTATAATTACTAAGAATTAATTATTCTTAATCAAATAAAGTGGTTTCAGATCATAAGTAATAAGATCACCTTAGTAATAAGATCATTTCAATAATCAAATTACCATAATAATATTAAAAATGATACCAAAATCTATTTTATAATGTGATTGAAGTTCAAAACCCTCTTGCATTCCATGGCACGGAGGTACAGTGAAGGTACGATGATATTCAAATGAAGCCTAAAAATGATTATGATTTTGGTTCTACCATGCAGTATGTAACCAGGGAATTTTGTAATTTAATTTCTGGTTTTTGGGGGATTCCCAATTTGCCATTCCTTTAGTGTTTAATTTTCCTGGTTTTTGGGGTTGTTTTTCTTTTGAAACGCTCTCAATTGGCGTGGAGGTGTTGGAAGATGCCTTGAAGCAAACGAGCATTTTCTTTCTATCTGAATTAAATTCTCCGTCCTTTGATTAGGTCAATGCGCAAACCGCACCCATATCCAGTGAAAACCTTGAAAATGAAACCTCAAGCTTTCTATATTCAATCTAGCAAAATACATTCAACTTTTGTAAGATACCAAAAGAAGAAATAGAGCATTTTTTCTTGTTTTCCTTACATACCAGAAGGAGAACAAATGAACTTCTCTTCTTGTATTGAAATGAGAGATGACCTTCTTTTTTTATACTTTATTCCTTCTTTTCGAGTGTGACCCCTATTTTGTTTCTTCATTTGTTATTGTTGTTGTTGTTATCAAGATTTACGAGTGAATTTCATGTGTATTGAAGAAAATCTAGATCTTCCCTCATTACCGTATGGTAAATTGTGAATATGTACAAAACCCTGAAGCCCCATTTTTTAGAATTTTAGTAGCAAAATTTGGTTGCAACTCACTTGATTTGATTAGTCTACTTAAACCAACAAACTAGGCTCTACAACACCGATTTTCCTTGAACTTCAAATATCAGAATTCTGGTGAGTACATTTCCTTTATCATTATTTGTTGTGAAGATACCATCAATTTCAGGCCTAGTCCTTTTGTTTTTCTACACATTCTTGTATAACACTCCCTATAATGAATCTTCTGTCTTTTCTCCTTAGTGGAGGTCAAATGGTTGAATTCATCTAAAACTGTGGATTACCTTGCGAAAATTAGTCACATCAAGTTTGTTTTGCTCGGCAAGTTAAAAACATGGAAGAAAAGAAGACCATGCACTGAAGCCTGATGGAGACCAAATGAAATTAGGGGAAATATCTTTATGGATTCACCTCCCTCCAAAGAATTTCTACTTTGGCCATGAAACTTCTCCTTGTCAACTCAATGAAGATGCCACAACGCTACCAGTATATCCTAAGCTCGCAAAACCAATCGAAAAACGAATCTTCCACTCCATTTTGGATTCATTTAGAGTCCATTTGAAAGGGGAATGAAATTGATTTTGATGAAATTAAAAATAATGATAAAAATAAAATTAATTATTATACGATGAATTTGATTATTATAATAATAAAATTAAAATCAATAATTAAAAATATATTTGGATGTAAACATAATTGTGATGATGAGGTGAAATGTAGTAAAAAAAAGACAAATAAAGATATTATGAAAATTTATAGTATGTTTTTTATATTTATGAAATTAAAAAATAGTTAAAAATCACTAAAATTATTTTATACCAAATAAAAATTGGAGAAATTTTATTTAATTAATAATCTCCAATTATTAATTTATTATATAATAAATTTTATTTATTTTATTAAATAAAAAAATTATTTAATACTTAACTAATTAAAAAAGAAGGACAAGATTGTCAAAAAAATTAAAAATATGGTGCGGTGAGCCACCATCCACGCAACCCATCATAGGAGTTTTGCTTTTTCACCGGAGCCAGTAGGACTAACCAAATTGTGACATTGTTATTAGGGGTGAGCAAAAATCGGTTTGGATCGACTAAATCGATCAAAATCGAGTGAATTCGGTTGAATCGATTCGGTTTATTCGGTTTTAATTATAATCGAGTTTTTAAATCGGTTAAATTGGTTAATTCGATCGGTTTTCGATTCTTAAAATTGATAACCGTACTAACCGAATTAACCGACTTTTTAATAATTAAAAATAAAAAAATTGAGATAAATATTTTTATTTATTTTTTTTGGTAAAACATTTTTGAAATTATTAAATTCTTTAGTAATTTAGTTTGAATGATACTATAGTTTGAATTTTATTGAATTGAATTTATAGTTAAATAATTATTCATAATAGGAAGAAAAATGATAAAAAAAATCGGTTATTTAACCGAACCGACCGAACCGAACCGATTTTAATTGGTTCGGTTATGGTCGGTTATTTACTAATATTTGATCGGTTCGATTATTTGTTAAATGAAAGTCGGTTAAGTTGGTTATTGATTTTTTTAAACCGAACCGATCGAATTGACCATTTACTCACCCCTAATTATTATCCAAATATTAAAACATGGTGCGATTGCAACAAAAATGTGCTTGAACGCGCGCAACAGACGATTCATTCCAAATGGTGCCTTAGACTAGGAGATGACAAAGATGTGAGATGGAGCTTTGGACTTATTTAGATTAGTACAGTAACGGTTTTAGAGAGAATTAGATGAAAAAAAAATTAAATAAAAGAAAAAGAAGTTAATATCGATTTTTTTGATTGGGTGTGATTGATAATTTAAAAAATTTATCTTTTAATAAAATAAAAAAATTTTAAGATTTATTAAAAAAATATTTTTAGTTTTCAAAAATAGAGTAAGGTTTGAAAGTTCAATTATACATGTGAAAGGATTAGTACTCTTATAATGCTCGATAAAAAATGATATCAATTAATCATACGTTATTTTTAATTTTGTATAAAAATAATTTTAATTTAAAATTTAATAATAATTCCTTTCACTTATGAAATAATAATTTTATTAAAAATATTTATTTAAAAATATTAAGAGAATCTTGAAGTTTAAAAATTATTTTAAAATTACATTGAAACAGAATTTAAAGATAATTTTTTTCGTCTAAGACTTATTATGACGTTTATTGAATATAAAAATAATATTTTTTAAAGATGATAATTATTGGTGACTCCCCAACATATAAACAAAGTACCAAAAATTATTTCTCTTATAAAGTTATTTTGAATAACATTTTCCATAAAAAAACATTTTATGCGGGAAAACAATAATGCAATAATTAACAAATAAATAACAATAATTAAAAAACATAAACATGTGAAATGAATGCTAACAATAATTTAGAGATGAATATATGACGATGGATACTATATATGATAATGAGATATAATTTTGAAATTGCATTCTTAAATATAAAGAGATTACCCAAATTTCCTAACTTCTAGGTAAAAATTAGGTATGGCTATTTATACTTAAAATTTCATTTGTATTTCTATTCTTTTATTTGATCTTATTATTATTTTGGGTTAAAGAATCATACGAAAAACTTAATGAAATAAAATTTTTTAAATATCTTATCTTCTAAGTGTTATTGGAGAATAGACTATTCTATATAAGGTTTTCATATGAACCTTTGAATTTTGAGATGATTTTTTATGTTGGTATTGGGTTTAAGAGAAAATTAGTTTTGACTAGATTTTGGGGTTTAAAAATTTAGGGTTTTGGTGTAGGCTTTTCATATTTTTATGAACCTGTTCAAAAATTTTCACCATTTGAGTGAACTTTTAGACCAAACTCGCTTTTCATTATTTCATTTTCTCTTTAAAGATTATATTTTTAATGCAACATGATACAAATAAATGATACAAGTACAAACTAAAAATTTGTAACGATCAATTTGATCTATCTTATGCATATTTAATTTAATCTTTTCTTATAATCTCTTTTTTAAAATTAAATTAAGAATGAAAGAAATTTTATTTTTTTATTTATTTTTGAAGAAAATTTTTAATTTTCTAATATCTAAGTAAAATTTGAGAAAATTAATAATTTAAAACATAATTCGAATTCCTTCCAATGTCTAGACAAAATTTTTAAAATTATTTTCACTTAAAAATATCATTTTTCTTATTTTTTTAAATTTTCAATCAATAATGATTGAAAAATACCTTAACAAGATTATATATAAAAAAGTAAAACTAACGCGTGCTTTCATAATTTTTAATTCCTAAACATGTATTTTGCGGTAATTTGATAGATACATAAATGTTTATAACAGAAATTGAAGCAAATAATTGCATGGGCTAATAGAGTTTAAAATGGAGAGGACTATACTAAATGGACCCTAATTCCAGGAGCCCAAAGTAAAGAGTTCCACGAGAGCCCACCTGACAATGCCGCTAGCCTAAGTTCCAAAGCTGCTGGGCTGAAAACTGATATGGGCCTCGTCCAAATATGAGCTGGGAGATCTTGGATCGGGTCTAGCTGGACAATGGTTCAAGTCAAGAGCAGAAAATGGGTCGGGTCGATCCGCCTCCTTTCTTTCCTTTTTTTTAAATATATATATATATATATATATATCTATATAAAAGCCAAATGATTTTTTTTTTCATTGCATTTCTTTCTTCTGTTTAAAAAAAAAAACTTTCTTCAAAAATTTTCCCCCCTCTTCATCAACTTAACCAGATTTCAAACAGCCCAGTTTCAGGTGGAACACCGCCTCCGTGCCGGCCTCCGCTCTCCAGCGCCGGTTGGCTTCCAAAGACTTAACCCAGCTTCTCCTCAGGCCCTTCTTCTCAACTCCAGCCTCCGTTTTGCCTGAAAACGAACCGAAATCCC
This sequence comes from Durio zibethinus, assembly GCF_047325235.1. Lineage (NCBI taxonomy): Eukaryota > Viridiplantae > Streptophyta > Magnoliopsida > Malvales > Malvaceae > Durio > Durio zibethinus. The sequence goes on along the minus strand of NC_143174.1, from coordinate 5,846,411 downwards.
TAGATCTGAATTCCAATCCCGGGACTTCAAACTGCCGAAGACTCCTCTATCGTCCGATCCTTCCACCTTCTTAGTATGTAGTTATTCTCTTCTCACTTCTCGTTTCCACCGGTTCTGATCATCCAAAAGCCTGCCAGCGCGAGCCACTGATCACTATGCCGCCACCTCTCTGCCACCTACCACCGACGTCGCTCCGTACCATCTCCCCTTTCTTGAACTGCGTTGAACCCGACGCCTAAGAGACATCCTACAAAAATCTACTCGAACCTTAACCTCTTTTTTTGGGATTTTGAGTTACTTTACTTTTTTTTTATTGTGGTTCCCTTCGGGGATGAGGCTATTTCTTCCTTTTGGTTTTTTTTTTTTTGTGTTATTTTTGTTTTCTTTTTTCAGGTGGGGTTTCGGTGATGGTTGTGGTGTGGAAGTGTGGGTTGCCGTTGGGTTGATTATGGGGGAGCTATTGATGGCGGTTATTTGGCTCTGACAGGGGATTTTTTTTGGATGGGGAGAGGCTGTTTTGTGGTTTGTGGGTAATTGCTGTGGTTTCGGGGAAGGCTGCTCAGTGCTGACGATGGGGGTTCCGGTGGTGGAGAGTTTGTAGACTATATGGGAACTGTGTTGGGGCTGAGAATGGTATTTTGGCCAAGTTGTTGAGTTGTTGGCCGAGGGAAACTTTCTCTATATTTTTTTTCTCAGTTGGCCTCCCATCTTTTTTTAACAAACTCGTTCCCCTTTATGCTATGCATTGCCTCCGTTTTATCAAAGACAAAATCAGCTAAAAACTTGTTCTCTCTGGAAAGCAATTTGGCTTGTTGTGGCTAGTAATGGTTGCAGGTTGGTGGTTACTGCCTGCAGCAGGGTAGTGGAGTTACTGCTCTGTACAACTGGTTGCAGTGCCAGCATCAAGTCTTTTTTTTTTAATTTCTCATTTAAGGGAAATTGGGCCTTAGAATTCTTGGGCATTAAATTGATTGCATTTGGGTCATTAATTGGAATTTTAAATTGAAATTTAGATTCGCATTGATTTTGGGCCATTTAAGTCCAAATACTAAAATTATGATCCAAATTAAATTGGATCTTAACCCAAATTGGATTAGATTTTAACTCATTAAAATGATTTGAAAGCAATTAATCCGAAATAAATTTAAAAGAGTCCATTCAATTAAAATGTTTTAATTGGCTTAAATTGAAACGTTTAAATCAATTATAATAATCGAATAAACTCGAATTGATTTGAATAAAATTGTGTTTATAATTAAAACAAACCATCTATTTTTTTTTTTTTTTCATAAAATGCCGCAATCTGGGGCAAAGGAGGGATTATAGATACTTTGTGTATAATTTAGTCGAAGTATTAGTAAATTATGATCATACTAAGCGATATTATGTTGGAATGTATTCGGAGGCTGTCATATCGAACTATTTTCTCCTTAGATATGGCGTACGGAGGAACTTTCTTTTCTCTGAGCTATCCCCTAGTGGAATAACTTGCGCCGTTGATGGATGATTGTCTCGAGAGATATCCATTCATGCATTCCAATGCCAGTGATCATCTATCAATTCCAAGAGCCGCATTGAATCAATAAATCATCTCATTGGAAGTGGCAGAAGTCGATTAATCACGTTTGGCACAACAAACAATCGGCTAACACAGGCCAAGCAACTGGTCTTTCTCAATCTCGTGGGGCTACTTGGCTCATATATTGGAAACAATAACCCTCGGAGTGTTCTAAGGAACCCCTTGAGACATTTCACACCGGAAGAATGGTCCGCCTCCCTCCAGTGTACATTTTCAACACCAGGTTGCCTACTAACGATTCACGTCAACTCAAGCTCCTAATGTATTCTTCATGGAATCCATTAGTAAGAAAATGGAAGGAGATGCCTTAGTTCTTACTACCTATAGACGAAAAGCACCGCGCCGTCTGCGAAATTGTTTTTTCACCGGAAATCATTCTGCAGATCGTGTCAATAGAATTCTAGTTTTTTCTAATGCAACAGTGCTCAAGGAGGTTATATTCAAACAATGACCACTACATAAATATGCTATATGATTACGTCGATCAGCCTTATGATTTTGATCCCTAGAAAATTATTTATTAGCAAAACCTTATAGATAGCTCTGTGCAGTAAAAGAAAAAAAAAGTAACTGCTAAGAAACATTATTCAATTTATTCATAAAAATAGAACTCATTTTCATTCTACATTTTAAATAGGGAAAATCCAAAAACTTTTATCCAAATTTTTTTTTTTAAATTACTGAACAATATAATCCAATCTTGAGTATATTATATATAGGCAAGCAATTGTAGCTAGGCAATGACTTCCCCGCTGATACAGGACCTTAATTTGATGTCAGCAACATTTCTAGTAGCCACGTATTGGACATCACAGCATTCTACTTTTGCACCCTGTAAATTAAACAAAGAAAGAATCAACAATTTTGTGATTTCTAGGGTGTTACTTTATGTATATCACAAGATTGTTACATTGATAAGGCAATTTTTTGGTCAAAGGTAAGAGTACTGTGATTTATTAATAGAGTATTATTAAATTTTTTAGATAATGTTTAGTTTTTTTGTAAGATAATTATGATAATACTTGTAAACATCGAAGTAATTTTATTATTAAGGTAATCTTATCACTGGTAATTTGAAATTATTTTATTAAGTTAACAATTAAAATCACTTTTTTGATTAACAATTATTAATTTTTGTGTAATAAAAGATTAGTATACTTGATATTACTATAAATTAAATATTATTTTATTTAAAAATATGAAAATAACCATGTAATAGTTACACAAGTTAATGATTTAAATTATTAAATTAATAAATATATTTATTAATAAGTAAACTAATTTTTATAATATAAATTATGTAAAAAATATTTGAATTAAAAAATAAAATTAATTTATTGAATTCATAATAAAAGAAAACAAAAATTATATTTTTATAAAATATTAAAAAAATATAAATTATTTTTGAACTTATTACAATGAATATTTGTTTTAAAATATAAAAATTTATAATATAAAATAATTATAATTCTAAGAGATAGCAACATTTAATTCACATATTAAAAAGATTATATTGACAATAGTTGATTTTATATATTATTTCACTTTGATGATAAAAGTTTCTAACTATTTTGGATGGTAATTAGATTACCCTCCAAAACAATAATTTGATCATTCTCGGTGATCCAAAATTACTATCATATAGGATCACATAATGCTTACCAAATACACTGATCTAATTATTATGTGGATCACCATGATTTTTTGGTTGATCACCTTATACCAAATATTATCTTAGTGATTAAAATTCAATCTTTACAAACTTAAATATTAAAAAATAGTATAAAGTGGTTATGTCATGTCAACATATATTTTTTTATTCAAATCATACTACATAATCACATTCGTGTAAAAGTTAATTATTTATTATAAAATAATTAATTAATATATCAAAATAAACATTCACCATTTAATTATCACATGTGATGTATAATAAATGATTGACTTTTTTTAATAATTTAATTATGTGGTATGATTTGAATGAAATAGACATATATATATGTTGATGTGGCATAATTGTTTTATATAATCTTTTTTCTTTTAATTGTTATTTTTTTTAAGAGATTATATATTACAAATTACAATCATAATAATAAAAATGTAATAAATTTCAATACATATCAAATATTCCATTGTGATTTTATATATAAGAAAGGTTAGGGATAAACTTCTGCCGCTTGTAGTATTTCTTCTCTTACAAAGTTTTTGGATTGAGCATTACCAAAACCGGTCAAATCAATAAATTTTGTGATTAAGGCATTATTTTAGTTACTTTAGGTTTCATATTTAAACGATAATACCCTATATGCATCTTACTAGCTAGTTTGTGCAAGATTTAGGAAAATTTTTTAAGTAAATTTTATTAAAATTATTAAATAAAAATTGAATTTGAAAGTATAAATTTGATAGAATATTAAAAGATAGTATTACATATATAAAATAAATAAAATTTAAAATAATTTGAATATGCTTTGATAATTTATTTAAATAAAAAAATTTTATTGAAAACTTTGACAAAATCTTTAACCTTCAATCAACATCAAACAAATTTTGATTGTAGATATTGTTCTTAATTAAAAATTTGCAAAAGATCATTTTTAATTATAGATTTTAACTTTCAAAATTTTAACTTTTACTTAATGGAATTAAATAAATAACCTTACGAATTGATTAAGGAATCTCACCCAATTCTATGTTGCTAATTAATTTAACGGGGCGTAAAAGGAGAGAAAAGAAATGATACAAGGCAGAGAAGTTGAAAAAGAGGCCAACCTGCTTTCGACTTGTTGCCTGCAAAACAACGTGAATCTTGGTGATGTGATCCGCCGAATGATTGCCACTCGATGAACATGGTGGCAGATGACGCTGTGATGTTCGGTTGTATGTACTAAGAACTTGGTCTTGGTTGCTTTCGATATTCTTGACTGATTCCAAGAAGAAGACATGAGGAGTTACGCATGGATCGTAAGAGGGAAACCGCGTGTTAAACATGTATAACGGAGGCCTAGCAGATTTCTTGAATGGTGCAAATGTCTCGAGGGGTTTCCGCAAAAGACTCCGAGGGATTTTATTTTCATAAATATGAGCAGAGTAACCCCATGAGATTGAGAAAGACCAGTTGGTTGGCCTGTGGTAGCAGATGGTTTGTTGTAGCAGACGAGATTGGTCAAATTTTGCAGCTTCCATTAGATGGTTTATTGATTCATAGCGGTTCTTGGAAGGGAAGAGTGGGTTTATAATGTCAAGATGGTGAAGTGAGACAAAGGGAGACTGTGGATGAGAGGACAGGAGACCTGATACATCACCAAGTAGATCAATCTGCAGTTGCCAAAATCCATATGCACTTGGTTAATTAGAAATAATTAATAAAAGGTGAAATTTCCTTTCTTTTTACATAATTTTTAGTTGGTCTTGAAATATTGGATTACCTGGTGAAAACCCTTTTCAGTGGTGAGATCAACCCCCAAATCAGCCAAACAAGAAGACAATAATTGATCACTGACACGCACGTGAGGGTATCTCTCAATACAATCATCAATGGCTGGCACCAATACTTCAACCAAGGAGTAGCTCAAAGCATAACCAGCTCCACCGTATGCCATGTTGAAGGAGAAATCGGAATTCGATTTAATAGCCTCGGAAGTCATCCCAATGTAATAATATTTAGTATGATCATATTTTCCAAGTACCTCAACCAAATTATGAACCAAAAACAGAGTGTCATCATCCCCCATAACATACCATCTCACATCTTCGTTGTTTCCTAGCCTAAACGTTTCCAGAATTGAACGAAAGAGTCGAACTGCGGCTGGAACAACAAGTTTCGAATATGCTCTTAGCTTCCTGATGTCTTCATTGACCTGGAATGGAGGATATGATGAAGGCCAGGGCAGGAAGTCTACTGTGGGAGGTGAATCCAAAAAAATATTTCCCCTAGTTTGATTTGGTCGCCACCAGGCTTCAATGTATGTTTTTCTAGACTTCAATGTTTTTCTGGAGCTGGCTAATATAAACTTAAGGTGGCTAATATCTGTAGGAGAAATGGAGGGAGAGCTGCTATTTCCTGGTGAAGTTGACCATTTGGTTTCTATGGGATTCAACAGGCCAAATGATTGGCTACAATTATGGCTGTACAGGAATGTATAAAACAAGAAAAAGATGGCTGAAAGAACTAAGGATGTGCAGGAAGTTCCAAGAGATGGATATCGAAGTTTTTGTGGAAATGGAGTTGTAGAAGACATTGGAATTGGATATGAAGCTGAAAATTAATGGGAAAATTGAATATGAAATTACATGCATGATCTAAAATGAGTCAAATCTGCAAAGAGGATTTTTAAAATTTAAGTTTCCATCCTAGATTGGGGGAATTCCGTTTTGCTACCAAACATTGAAAATAATGACCATTTGCGATTATATAAAAAATAATTAGGAAGGAAATTTTACCGCTTTACCCTAAAGTGGTAAGGGAAAGGATGATCCCTTTATTTTAAAAATAATGAAAGTTTTTTTTTTTCTTTAAGAGTGATAAGTGCACTCTAACTAAATTTATGTAGAATATTTATTTAAAATATTTTTTCTTTTTTATAATTTTATATTTAATTTAAACTTATTAAAGTGTAATCATAAATTTAGTTATAAATGCGTAATTACTTTTGGATAAAGTAATGAAAATTTTCATAGGTAGAATTTTTTTTAGAGGAGTTCATGGGTTGGATAGAATTTGGGTTGATTTTCGTTTAGTATTTATAATTTATATGTTTGTTTAGACTTGATTTAATTTTGATATTTTGGACCTATAATTTTTCTTAAGCTTAGTTTATGTTAAAAAAAAATCAAATTTACTCATTAAATCTAATTTATAAAAAAAAATAAAAATATTTTTAAAAATATTAAAATAAAATTCACATATATATTTATATAATTATAATAATTTAATTATATTTATATTATTTGTACTGAATTGAGCTTAAATTTTAATTTTATATTTAAGAATTTGTTCAAAATTTAATCGAGTCCAAAAATTTTAACTAAATTCGTTTAATGGGCCTATTTTTTTTGCTTAAATTCTCTTAAAATTTGGATAGACTTTTAGAACCAAATAGATATCTTGACTTTTGAGTAGGTTTAATTTTTTTTAAAATAATAAATAATTAATTTAGATATAACAATTCGTATATTTATATCACATTTATTTTGTATTAAGTATATATAAAATATAAAAATTATCTTATCATAATTTATAAATATAAAACATATTTTTTTATCAAATTTATATATATTTTTTATTAAAATTTTAGAATAAAATTTTAAAACATATTACATTTCAAATTTTTTTTATAATTTTTATTTCAAATTACTGAATTAAAATTATCAAATCTATGACGCCTGCGTAACAAAAAGTGGTTGGAGCCCGCCCACCAAGCTCTCTTATAAATTTTACATTCATGACAAATAAGCATCGTTTACAGTAGTAATCTACATCCAAAAATATCTTTTTTTATTTTTTTAATTTTCTTCCTTTTGTCTCTTGCAATTTATATCTTATAATTTTATTTTTACGTCAATCATAATAATTTAATTTCGCAAAATTTGGGAATTAATCAATTCAACTTTTTTTTTTTTTTTGAATTTACCAATCTAAAGTTTTTAAACTAGAGTTAAAAGTAATTTTACTTAATTTTGTAGAGCTAGAGCAGTCAGCATTTGTACATCCTAATGGTGATATATGTAAATTCAACGCTTGGGATTTAAATATTCTGTACATCGTTGGCCTAAAAAAAAAGTACTTTTACATCTTACTATAATGATAAACGTCATTTTTAATTAAAATATGTACCTTCACTTAATTGTTCATACCTAACCATTTAAGTACTTGAACTTTGATATTGATTTTGAAAATTAAAGTAAGAGAGTCCTGTTTGAATGAAACTCAAAGTGAGAAATTAAAGAATATTTTACATTCGTTTTGAATATATCGCTCTAACTATTGTTTCATTGCAGTCAAAATTAAAATTATATAAAAAAATTAGGAAAAATTGAAATGTATATCTTAATTGAGTGAAAATTCTACATAAAATCATAAATATGGTTTCCTCTTTTAGCAATTTAGAAAGCTGTTATTTATTTCTTAACAATTATTTTTTTTACCTCAAATTGTAATTATTTTCACTCTATGGTAACACAATGAAATTCCCCCTAGATCATTTTTTTTTTTATAATAATAGTCTAATGGAAAATTTTTTGTTTTCTAAGTGATCTAGGGAAAGATTTTGCAAGTGTAATAAGAAAAAAAATGATGGATTGAGATTTGTGCATTGCTTTGCTTACTGAGAGGATTACCCAAAAGAGCTTTGGAGAGCTTTAAACTCCAGAAAAAATGGAGGGGCTTTATGTTCATTTTCTTATCCCATGAAGTGCAAAAATTAAGCAATCTTTTCCACAAAAAATGGCCAATTTATTGAAATACATACATATATCGTGATGTTATATTTTATTATAGTTATTACCTTTGCTTTAAATTTTGATAAATATTTCATGCATTTACAATTACTAAGGTCTTGCATTAGTAGTTTTTAGCATTATATTTAATTGTTTTATAAATATTTTGTTGCGAGTTTCTGGCCATTTCTGAAAGTTCATTGAAATAGTAATGCCATTTGAAAACAAAATCTCAAATGAACGAGACAGAAAGGAATATTCTGGTAGGAGGGAAAACATTTTCCGTGTATACTTGGGGGAAAATTTGATTTCTTATAATCCATTAGCTGGATTTTTGAACCTAGATGCCCAGTTTGACAAATTTTGAATGTAAAAATGATTTTTTTTTTATATATTTGATTCACGAAATCTTGAATTTCAAGAAAAAAAATGTGATCTTTGAAACAATGTGATACCCACAATTTTTTTTCTATTTTCAGGACATCTGGTATTTAGATTTATTCGTTTGATTGAAAGAATTTACATATAATAATTTTTGAATAATTACCAAAATCTCCTTGAGATATATGAGAGCAATTTTTTATTAGTTTTTATTTATAATAAATACCCAAATAATAAATTATACCTTTAACAGCAAAAAAATAAATATTTTATTTGATTGTTGTTTTTATTTATAAAATATTATCAATAAAAAAATATTGAAGATTATTTAAGAGGTTTTTAGTTAGGAAACACCTTAAATAATTAATTTTTTTAAAAAAATTATTTAAGATGTTTTTGGTTCAAAAAAATATTAAATAAATGCTATTTAAAAAATATTAGAGGAATTATTTAAGATATTTTTTATCCAAAAATACCTTAAATAAATTCTTTTAAAATATATCAAAAGATTATTTAATGTGTTTTTTATCCAAAAATATTGTAAATAATGTCCTTTAAAAAATATAAGGAAATTATTTGAGATATTTTTGTTCAAAAAACGTCTTAAATAGTTTCGTTTAAAATGTATCAGGAGATTATTTTAGGCGTTTTTGATCTAAAAATACTTTAAATAATCTTTTAAAATTTTTTGAAAGACATTATTTAAAGCGTTTTTGATAAAAAATACCTTAATAATATTTTTTAATTTTTTGAACCATATTATAAAAGGTATTTTTTGGGTATTATTGAGAACCTATCACTTTCCCTTGAAATCATATTATTTAAAACCAAACGTTGAAATTAAATACCTAATAATAAGATTTCAAAAGAAAATGCATGTTCCTATGAACCAAATGTTCTTTTAATAATTTTTTAAGTAATGATTGAAATTTAAATTTGAAAAACTTAATTTTAAAATTCAAACTCAAAATTCTAAGTTTTAGAATTGATTATAATACTAAAAATTATTATAATTTTAATATTTTAAATATATTTATAATTAAAATTAAAAATATATTTTTATTAATGAAATAATATCTCTAAGACTCGGATTTAAAATACCTTATTTTGATTCAAATGATACCAACCTTGTGAGACGACCGTTGATAAATCTAATTATGTATTTTTTAAAATTAACTATAGTAGTTAGTGACTATAATTAAAACTTATACACTCAGTAAGCAATTGATTTTTTTTTTTTAAATTCATAGATTCGAAGTACAAAAATAATAAAAATATATTTAAAACTTTCTAGGACTTTTTCTTTTACTAATAATTAAAAAGCATGTTTGGTTCTTGAAATAAAATAAAAGTGGAATGGAAAAGATATTATGTGAGAATAGAAAAATAAGAAATAAAATAAAATAAAATAGTAATAATGATTTTAAATTTATTAGGATGGAAGATAATAGGAATTAATATTAATTTGATTGATTAGTTAAAAAAACTGTTGAAATAAATTTAAAAAATGATTTCACTTTTTTATTAAATTAATTATTAGTTATTATAAAAATTAATCATATTATTAATAAAAATTAATTATTAAAAATAAAATTACCCTACAAAAATTAATTAAAAACTTATTTTACCCTTTCATTTTCTTTTCCTCTTTATTCCTTTTTTTTTTTTACCCAAATCCTGTAGTCGGTTATTTATAAAAAAAAAAAAAAAGAAAAGAAAATACTTGTAATCGGTTGCGGACAACGGGAAAGGTCTTGCCAACAAATCAATTTTCTAATGGGAGCGTCGATCTCGCTCAGCCAGTCACATTTGGCCACAAGTGACGCGATCTAGCGTTGCAAACATCCAAAGTCAGCCATAGGCGCGCCTATTTTAGGTTGTAATTGACAATATCTATAGCAACTAAAACATTAAAATGGTGTTTTTCACAATTAAATCAGCCTGGTCATAGGCTCCTGGTTCTTACGCTTTTGCAACTCAAATGTATTGTGAACAAGAAAATGACATGGTTATTCTGAGTTCAAAAGGAATGAGACTGAAATTTTAGTGCTTCAAAATGAACCATTTAACGAACCAAACTACAAAATTACTGTAGACATTGGAATACGAGTGGAATTGTCTTTCCGAGCAACAAACATGCAGTAAGGGTTTTTCTTATTTAATTTATCAATATTTTTAGGTTGTTGTTATGATGTGGTTAATTTCTCAAAAGGTGTCATGAATATAAGGATGAGTCGATGATAAGTTAGTTACTTTGAATTGGTAAAATCTGGTTAAAGTTGGGAAATTATGCTCAAATTCTTCTAGTTATGCTACTCTTCCCTCATTCCATGTGTTTCACTTGTACTCTGTGTGATCTCTATTGTTTAAAAATTGACCTTTTCTTGCAAATGTAAAAGCAGCTTGCAGTCAATCTGTTAGAAGGTATTGGCATAGACAAAAGTGATTGCAAAGATATTGATGGAATGATATTGTCAAGTGGCATTAATGTGGAAAAGCATCACATCACAAAATTTTAGAAGGGTAGTTTCTTAGATTGAAATCTTAATTAAATAATCCTAAAAGCATATCTCTCTCTTTTCTGGAGTTTTCTCTCCTTAAAATTAAAAATTGATAATAATCTTTATTCGATATATACATGAATAATAATCATTTTCGATCATTTAAGTGATAAGTAAATATGTAGTACTATATTATTAAGATGCTTGTCCCGTTGGCTAACTGTAACCTATGCTATTCCTTTCATCATCTCTTTTTTTTCCTTTCCCATGACATCAAACCCAGAAAACCCATTTTCATTTTTTCCCCCCATTACCCCCTTTAATAATCCCTTATTTATGGACTTGAAGCTTCTCTAGCTTTTTTCTGTTTAATGTGCAGAACCCTCTTCATGTGAACCGTGCAATCTGATGTGATTCTATTTGAGTTGTTGTAGTTTGTGATTGTTATGTTGCAAAGGCTACCATTTTTTCCTGCTATTTAGATTTGCAGCAATGGTTTTCCACCTTTCTAGACACCTATGACCTAACCATTACAGGTAGTGAGGAAGCAAGTGAGAAAAGCCTATTAAGAAATTGTTACTAGTAGCAAGATAACAGAAAATCAGTGGTTGTTCAAAAAAGGTTTTTGTATGAGTTGGTTTGTGATTTAGTCAAAGGAGTAAGGCTATAAAAATATTTCTAGGAAAAAATGTTTTCAGCGTTTCCTTTTTCCCTTTGTCTCCCTGATTTGGGGGAATTGGAAAATTTGGCCGGGGGGTGGGGGGAGGGGGTAGGAAAAGGCATCTCGTTGAGTTCGTTGACTATTGGCTTTGATCTTATTCTCCAAGCAATTATTCATCAGTCATCTGGTGAACAAACTGTAAGTTAGGCCTTTGATATTTATGAAAAGATATGTTTACGGCTTTCGATATGAGTCCTTTAAGCAGGAATTTGTGAAGTGACATATGGAAGGTTTGCCCAATGCAACTTTACGGCTTATATTTTTGTGATTCTGTTGGACTTTGCCGTATCCTACCCTAATATAAATCATGTGGAAGGAACAGAAATGTCCGATCTGAACACTGAACTTGTTGCGTGATTTTGGTTAAAGATTTGGGTTCTTTCTTCTGTATGGTCATTGCATGCGGTGATGTGTTTTCTCCTTTTGGCTTTTTTTTTTTTTTTTTTACAGTAAGGCATTGCCATAAGGGGTAAAGAACGTAGATAATCGGTTATGCTATGTTTTGCCTGTTAAATTCTGTCAAGGTAATATTTCCAAGTGAGCTCTTTCCAAAGCATTTTATCAAAAGTTGGATTGTTTGTTCAAACCTGCCATTTTAGTAAAAGTTTGGCATGTTGTGACTATATTTTGCAGTTTTTAACTTACGTAACCTGTTTGGGCAAGCCATTGGAAAGACACTTTAAGTTAGCACTGAATTCTAGAATCTAGGTGTTATGCCTGAAAGGAAATAGATGCATTTTTTACTAACTTGCCATTGAAAAGTATTTATTCTTTGTACTATTTTTTTGGCCAAATAAAGAAAATATTTATTCTGTGTTCAACGAGGACTTTTTTAGAATACAGTTAAGTGGGGAATGCTGCTTTTCATTTGGTATGCTTGAAGTTTCATTATTTACTGTTGAAAAATGTTAGACTTTTCAGGTAGTGAAATTTCTTTTTTCAAATATGGAGTATGCCGAGGAGTTGCTTTCAAGAATTTGTTTGGTGGTCGTTACCATCCTGCTGCTTCAATGTACACTCTTCCAAATCAACCAAACCGTGTGGTGAAGTTCAACTTTGGCCCTGACGTTGAATGCTTTCTGGATGATTTTGGTGGACGCCCACTTCCCAGGTCCATGGTTGACGTTCCTTATCATAGGTTTGACAACCGGGTGGAAAATGGTGCATCCAATGAGAAGAAACAGTAGCGAGCTTGCAGCACAGACTAACATCATTATGAAACTCCTGCTAATTTGAGGAACTATGTCATTATATTGTAATTTTAATTATCTACCCTTGAAATTAGGACTGATAAGTTGATTGATTAGTTCTGTACTGATTTTTCTTTAAAGAAGAGAAAGAAAGATTGATTTCCTGCTTGCAAAACCTGAATCTGCTGCATGAGCTAATCCATATCTTTGATTTCATTTTATTTTACTTTTCTTTGGCTTGTATAACTTGATGTGATTCTTTAATAAAGTTTTTATTTTCTGTGCTTATGACCTCCCTTTTCTTATGTTGAATGCTTTTAGTGTGATTTAGTTCCTTGTACACTAATTGCATGGATATCATTGTGGAATGTTTTATTTTACATTTTCCACTTTATTCAGAAAGGGTTGCAGCAAAATCGTTCAGAAACTATGGCTTCTATGCGCCACTGAAAATTTTCTTTGGCCTTGCTGTCTTGTAATTATAGTTTCTCAATCTGACCTGATTATATTACTTCACTTTTTTCTATTAATAGAATGGAAGTTTTGTGTTCTGCTTCTATAAACTGATGTAAAGCAGATTGTTTGCAGCAGGAGGCAATTACACAGATCTTGTCAAATTGAAATGGTAGCAATTATTTAGCTTGTGAAGCGAACTAGTCTTCCTCCTGAAACATTGAACTCTAATCTTTGGCTTTTGCTTGTTAACTTTTTCAGTTCCTGGTAGGATGGAAAGAATTCCTGGTGACTGCAATTATTGAAACTGTCACCTGACAGGTAACTTTTGATTCCCAGTAGAGAGGTGCTTTGCTGAAAGTGGTAAAATTTTCCAGAGGAAGCATAACAGATATAAATTCTAATGATCAGATTGGCCGTCTTTCCTTATTGGTGAAATTCTATAATATGCTAAATTCCAAATCTGTTGGTTATAGGAGTTTAAACAGGAGGTATTTGATAGCCAAACCGTATTGGAAATCTTTTGTGGTCAAATACTATGTTCTTAACAATTGAGGGATCATTGGCTAATGTTGCTTCTTGCTCTTTGTTTCTGTTTTCAAATATAGGAAGCAGTTTTTGTTCTAAAGCGATTTGCATATTATTCAAAATTTGAAATTGGGATAGTGATCATAGTTGATTTAGTAGGCCTAAGTTGCCTTGCTCTTGTAAAATTACTTGGCTTATTGGGATTAATAGAAAAAGGTGGACTCCAGAAATTCAAAAACTTGCTGTTTGAATCGGCCAATAATCTTCAGTCTGTTTGACTCTTTCTATATTACTTTTATTTCGTTGTTAGTTTAAACAGTCACCCAATACTACAACTGGTAGAGCAAGAGATCAAATGTTATCATGCTGTGTAGGTGATATTCATATATTCTGATTTACTTAATATATTGAATTTAAAGTTACATATCTGGTTTCTTTGTTGTCTTCTCTTATTTTCTGCTGTGTAAGAGATGCATTTCTTTGAACGTGTTCAGCAAGTGTGTTTTTTTAGGTACATATGAAAAACCATTAGAAGAGCCGACTATCTCCCGTCCCATAAATTTCAAAACCTCCCCAAAATTCAAACTTGAGACCTAGAAGTTGAAAGTTTTAAGTTCTAACCTTTAGATTGTCTTTGGATTTCAAGGATCTGTATCATATATATATTCAGTCAGGACAGGAGGTTATAGACATACAGCCTTACTAGAAGTTTGGATGGATGTTTGGGCATCTATGCTTTAGGGTGGTGTAGGATAGTATCTGAGAAAATTATTGCACAAAATAGATAACTCCAATATTAAATATAACCTCAATGTTTATGATGTTAAAACATCATTTATTATTATTTTTCCTAGGTTACCATATGGTTTTAATCTTTATTTCATGAAAAAAGGTTCATAGTAATCTTTGCTTTACATCTTGTTTCATCTAGTGAAGTGGAAGACGAATGCGTTTGATTCCATATTTTCAATCTTGGATGATTCTTATCACTAGTGTAAATTTTGTGTACTATACGTTTTCCAGTCTCTCAAAGAGAGATAATTATTCAAGACCTGAAACAGAGTTTGATGTCTCTTCTTATACTGGGTAAAAGAATAGGGCATAATGAGCTGGAATACAGTTGATGGCTATACATTTGATGTTAATTCAACTGTAATTTATGAAACTGTAATTTATGAAATTTCAAGGGTGACAGAGGTGTTTACTGCATTCAGTGTGCCTTATATATGGTTGTTTCCTGGATTAGATAACAGTACATGATGTTTGGATGGCTTGGCCGATTTCTAGAAAAAATAAGGAAATCAAGATGAAAATGCAAATTAAATTAAGAGAGCAGCTCCTTTAATTGATATTAATGGCTGCGTGTTTAAAGGTATTGAAATCCCTGTACTCTATCGTATGAGTTAATCGCATCTTCATTTTCCTTCCTAAGGGAATTAATCTTGTTATGGTTGAGGGTGGTGTTTATTTTTAATGCTTCCTAATTGTTTGAGAAAACATTAGGCATTGAGAACTTGATATTTTGAATAACAATATCATGTCCTGATGTATGTCTACTTTTTTTTGTGCAAAAAAGTTTAGGGTGGGAGAGGCTTCCCCATTCCAGGATCAAGACGGACTGCAGTCCTCAAAGAGAATTTACATTGGATTTACAAATCCCTTTGGCAGCAGGAATTGAACCTAGGTATTCGAATCTTGTCAACTCAACTAAACCGCATTGGCGATGTATGTCTACTTCTGGTTCTTAGCCTATTGATCAAGGAAGTGAAGTGAAGAAATTGGTTGAAATCAAGGAAGCTGTCTAGCAGGAACCTAGGTTCAAAGCAAAACTCTTTGGGCAGAAAAAATGGATCGAAAAGAGTCTTGGGAGTTTGCCAACACTCCACAAGTTAGCGTGCGGCAGAGCACTTGAAAAACAAAGCTGATATAGCTAATTTCTTAAGCAATGTTACTATCATCCCTTTCCCTTGTTTCTGTAATCGAATGCTTATAATTTGTTTATTTTTCTAGTGAACTGGAGAGTTAAGGCCTTCTTGAGAAGACGGTGAATGGAGAACTTGGTCTCTCTTGGATGGAATACCGAAGTTTTCCTGAAAGAAGTTTGTTCGTTCATATGTTTGCTTGTTTGTTTGTTTTTTTTTTTTTTTTTGGAGACGTTGGAAAGTTCGCTTCGAATAGAGTTTGAAACAAGGGTGGGACTCTCTCGTTGAACTTGAGAATGACAGAAAAGAAATCTGTAAGCTATCTAAATCATTATATAAAACAGCTGCTAAATCCCATCACTTGGAATGATCCAGCCGAATGCCAAGCATGGTTGTGAGGACATCACATTTCGGTTTTCAACCACCAGGTATGAATCCATCAAACTCGAGTTCGACCATATCGTTCTTGTATGCTCCCTGCATTCTCCATTTTACAGAAAGTCATTTCAAGTTGTTCGATTGAGACATTGTTGCATTCGAGCTCGAAGTGCAATTTTTAAAATGAAGTGAGTAAAGCTCCATGCTGCTGTCCATTATCCCAAAAAATGAAAAATGTCTCCACCCATGCACGATATGAAAAAGAAAAAAGAGTTGAGGATCTCGTATATATAAAAGTTCAATACAAGCTCAGTAAATTATTTTTTCTGTTTTTTGTATGAGCAAACATTTTAGCAAGCTACGCAAACGTAGGTATTTAATCAATCATCATCATCATCATATATATATATAGCAATCGCAGTTTTTCAATGCCTAATTATATAGTTTTTAAAATTTAATGTAAAGGAGAGTTAAGACCCTCTTGAGAAGAAAGTGACTGGAGAGGCTGGTGTCGCTTGGAAGGGAAAGGTGACATTTTCCTGAAGGAAGGCCTTTTATCAAGATGCTGAAGAATCCTCTTGGAATAAATTTCCTGAAACACTGGTGAAGCCCTTTCCTTGATCTTGAGAATGGTGAAGAAAAGAAGCCGGTAACAAACAAGGATGAGCACTACTATACTTAAATCCCACCACTTGGAAGGATCTACTGGCACCCCAAAATACTTTGTAATGATTTCCTCGCCGGTTAGTTTATGATCACCAGGTAATAAAGGATCGAATTCAAGGCCGATAAAATCATTCTTGTAGGCAGCCTACATATTTAGATTCATCAACACGCACGATCAGTTTATTTTATTCTAGGATCAGTAATTAGCTTTGAATTGATGAAGTATACCTGAAGTGCCCATGGGCTAAAACTGATATATGAAATGGGGTAGCGCCAGAAAAGCTTCGGAAGATCAGGCAGCAATCTGAAGAACCCCGATGTCATCATTATAATTCCCTGGACAATCAACAGAAACATGACAACCATGGTAGTAAGAACACAGATATTAAGAAGCTCATCAAGTAATTTGTTCTCACTTACAATTACTCCGGCTCCGGTTATGATTCCCATCAGGTAATTTGGAACCAATGAAGCTATCACCATCATAAGACTCTCAATCACACTGATGCTGAAAAAGATATTGAGGCAGAAGAACACATAATGCGAAAATTCAGATCGAAATTTCACCAGGTAGAAAGTTATTGTCCCTGTAATAAGAGCAATTGCAACCAAAAATGGAAACGAAGACAAGAAATTGGAGAGGGTATAAGCTGCAACTCCATAATATCCATTGAGCCTTTCTTTATTAAAAACCTGTTTAAAAGAAAAAAATGGAAATGCAGGCATATTAAAAGCTGAAATATAACATTGCAATGTTTGGTTAAGTCAACTTGCTTGGATCGATCTGGAAAGGGATTTACGGGGCAAAACGCAAGAAATCCATACCGCTTAATAAAAAAAAAAAAAAACCTTAAAACATAGACTTTTTACCTTCATTTCTTCAACGAAGGAAGGAAAGCCCCCGATGGACATAAAGGTCATGAAACCAGTAATAAATCCACCACAGGCTACTCGAGCGAGAATTGCAGTATTACCGTAGCCAACATTATAGAAGACGGTTCCAACACAAATAGATACAAGTATATATATCACTATCCTAGCCCAGTAATATCCTACATCTCTACACATGTTGACAAATGATCGTTTTGTCAATGTAGTAAGTTGTTTCCACCATTTTGCTTGACTTCCGCTCTGTATTTCTACCTCAAGTCCTTCCTGAAATGATCAAACATGATAGGAGTGAGTGATTGTAGTAATGATCAAACACTGATGGATACCCATGTCACTCAAAATTTTATGCAGTTTCTGGTTTAGATTCTCTTGATGTAAAAGCATTAGAAAACCAACCAATAAGACTGAAAATCTATGGTTTTGATTGCTTACAATTTTTGATATTTCTCGACCCCTAGCTTGTGCCTTTTTCGCATAGTTGGAGCGTCTGTACTTTTCAACAAGGGCCGCCTTGATTTGTGCTGTTGCCATATCCATGAAAGGATCTGATGATGTTGGTTTATCCTGTAACAATGATACAGAATATTATTTGTAACGTGAAATTCTACAAACTGTTTGGATATTAATTGCAATCCTAATTCATAGCACAGCAGAACAGTGATATGTTCAATGAGACATGCTTCACAGACAACCTTTTATGCTTGTCAATTCAGATATTCAAGCATTCTAAACTGAAGGAAAAGGAAACCAAGTTCTGTAAGTAAAAGATGCCACAGAAATGCAGGATCCAAGGTCTGTGAGTAGAAAGGAAAATGAAAAAAATGCATCTGCTTTAAAGCAACAAGTGATTGTTGAGCACGTAGTAGCATCTGAAATTGTGTTGAGCGATACTTACGCGCAATCTTTGAGAGCCTTTCAATGTGGCTGTTACAGTATCAAAGTCGGAATTTATATATCGGAGGAAGTGGTCAGAAGGGTTTCTTCTACTTGGACATGGAAAACCAGCTTCAGCAAAAAACTGTGAAGATCAATACTATAATTAGATAAAAAGGACATGTAAATTATTTAATGTCCAATGGAAATGATCCAATTAATGCTTGTTCGCTCCCATACCTCGACTGCCATCTTTGCCTCTCCAAAATAAACAGTTTCACCACCAGATAACAAGAAAAGGTCATCAAACAGCGCAAAAACTTCACTACTTGGCTGGTGAATAGAAGAGATAACTGTTCTCCCATCACGAGCAATGTTTCTGAGAGATTGAACTACAAAGAAAGCTGAGGCACTGTCAAGGCCGCTAGTAGGTTCATCCAGGAATAATATTTTTGGCATTGTAAGTATTTCTAGTGCTATGCTAAGTCTCTTCTTCTCCCCACCACTTATTCCTCTTAAATGCCAATTCCCAATCACTGTATCAGCACATTCTTGGAGACCCATTTCCATGATTGTTCCTTCCACAATGTCTTTTACTTCCTCTTTGGTCAACTCATTCGGAAGCCTTAAATGAGCTGAATAAGTTACTGTTTCTCTCACCGTCAGAGTTCCCAACATCACATCCTCCTGAGTCACATAAGCCTGAAATTTCCATAGGCATCAAATTAAGTGTTAACATGAACATGAGGTTTAATTTAGTTTGATCACGTAATAATTTTTAAAAAATGGTATTACGATTCAATAATACTTGTAGTACCTTCTTTTATTCAAAAACTATGATCTCCTTTTAGAAAAAAAAATGTTGACATATAGAGAGAGTGAAAAATATTTACTACCTAATTTGTTTAAAATATTCCTCTTATCAGAGCTTCAAACAAATAAAATTGGCAATTTCCAAAATGGTCAATTGAATAAAAGTTTTAGTAAAATTTTTTTTCTCAAAACGTTAAGAGATGAAAGAACTTACAACAACACCATACTCTAGTCTCTTCTTCTTCCCATTTAAAAGGATATTTCCAGTCATGACCACATTTCTGGCAAGTCTACCTGTACCAATATCAAATGTTTTTTTCAATGAACATATATTAACACAAAATTTTATATTTAGTTGTTTACACAGGCATGCCAACTTAATTGTAGATTTAAAATTTGCGGTTAGGAGCAATTATCTTGAATGATTTTTTATTTGCAATAATATACACAAAAAAAAAAAGTGCTATGACTCAAATATATGATAGAGAAATGTTAAAATGTCTTTGAATTCAATTTTTAACACTTCCAAATTTTCCTTCTCTTTCCTCTTAAACTTCATTTTCCTTCTACCAAAAAAATATGAAAACTTTGGTGTTTGAATTATAGGTGGGTTCAATTGTCTAACACCAAACTATTAAATAAAAAATTTAAAATTTAATTCAATTGATTTTTATAATTATCTTTAAAGTATAATATTTAAAGAATTTAAATTTAAATTTTAACTCTTATAATCTTTTTCTTTATCCCCAAATTATATTTATTTTTTGTAAAAAAAAAATCATACGGCAACTCAACTCTTGCTCAAAACTTTTCAAATCCATTTTTTCGTCTTCTGTAATCACTATGACACATCTTTACTATACACTATGCAGCGATGGACTTATGACAAAATTATCTTTAAACAGAAAATAATATAACAATGCTGATAGAAAATATGGTAATGAAATATTGCATCAATAAGTCAATTTTACATGTTTTAATTTCCTTGAAATATCAGGAAAAAGTAGCCAGAGAATAGTTATATTAATTAATCAGGTCCAAAAATGTACGAAGAGCACGTTTTATTAAGTGACATCGATCCCACTCAAGTGGGTGAGCATTGACTTTTTCTGGCGAAGGCATGAAAGGTAGGTTTCCTGTTGAAATGACACCAATTTAATGCTATCTAACTGCCAGCTACGAAATTATTACGTAATGAAAGATCCAATCCATGGATGCTGATTTTTTTATTATTATTTTCTTCTTTTATAGATATGTTTAATTGAAAACTAGTTGAACAAAAAATGTAAGATTTTACAAACTTTGGATCGTTTATTTTCTACTAAAGTGCACCGAACTTGAGAAGAAAAATACAATTTTCACGAGATTTTGGGGGACTTGGAAAGGGGCATTATCATATGAAATTATTAAAAAAAAAGAAAAGAAAAGGATCTAAAAATGAGGAAACGTGTCATAAATTTGGGGGACCTCTGTATTGAGAGATGGACTTTGGATAATTCATCCGGGTGCCTTGGTGATGGCAGTTAATTAAGGTTGGTTGAGCTTAAAATTTAATTGAATTAATTTATATAATTATTTTTAAAATTAATATTTAAAAATGTTATACTTAGATCTTAATGTTTATAGTTTCTTTTACTTTTAAATTGCAATATCTTTATATAAAATGTGATTAAAAATTTAGACTGATAACTTAAAAAAGTGAGTCATACCACGAATGTTACATGAATAATATTTAATTTCTCTCTTTCTTTCGGGTAATTATTTACTGCAGACACCAGCCCATATTTTTATTAGGGTTACCAAGAAACTGATCTCGCTGGCCATTTTCAGAGAAAGGGTATTGATTTTTTTATTATACTATTATTTATAATTTTGTTTTTCTAATGAGTAATTTCAAGGCACTTAAATAAAATAATATTTATAAGAATATTTTCACATTAAATATAACAATTAATCCGTAATTTGATGATTCCCCAATATATTGAAAATAAACTCCATATACAAAGTTGGACGTAGTTTATCTTGATAGTCAGTTTAAAAAAAAGAAAAGTATTACATCAATTTAAAAAATTTATATTTGATGCATCATTAATATATATATTTTATACATATTTTATATGTTATTAATAAATTACATAATATTATTTTATTAATAAAATAAAATATATAATATTATTTCATTAGTAAATTTTTTTAAAAAATTAAAATTTTATATATTTATTTAAAAAATTAATATTTATTCATTATTAAAATAATATTATTTGATTTATTAATAATATATAAAATTTATATACTAATAATATATTAAATATAATCTTTAATTTAAATTAAATTGTATTTCTCTAGGTGCTGCGAAGATAGTACTTAGAAACTACATTTATGGCGACGGTTCAGTAAAATATTGTAAAATAAAGAGAAAACAGTTTTGTTGCTAATTATAAACTGTCCTTTTTTCGTCTTTTATATTACTAATCTAGTTTCTTGAACATTAAAAAATCTTGAAAAGCAAATTTTAGTAATCAGACAAGCTGTAAGTGGGAGGCAATCCTAACCAAAAAGAGAGTGGAAGCAAACATTTTCTTAGACTAGCAACAACAAAAATATTTTCACTCCCACTGTTTCTCAGATTTCATTTCTATTAATCAATTAATTAAACATTCAACTCGTATTTTAAGCACTTAAATATTTGATTCAATTACGGGTGAGTCGGATTTAAATTGTCCTTCCTAAAAATGAAAATCATCTTTATTTGTAACTATATATGCTTATAATTTTCACCCAAAAAAGAGAAAAAAACCATAAAAACACAGAGAGAAAGAGATGGTAGCAAATCAAACCTGCTAGAGAGTCAAGAAGAGTGGATTTTCCGGAGCCAGATGGACCCATAATTGCCACGATCCGTCCTGGCTCAGCATATCCACTAAGTCCTTGAAGCAACCTTTTGGTTGGTTTGTTACCGAAGTTTGGCAACACCACCGTGAGATCCTGCCAAACCAAGTAAACACCCCTGACTTCATCCTCATGAGCAGCAGCACTGCCATCAACACCACTACTACCACAGCTATGTCCGCCGCCTGCACCTTTCTTACTGCAGCTTGCTACCTCGATCTCCATTGCAGCAGACTTGATTGATGGAACTGGGAAAAGAAGAAAAGAGAAGAGAAGAACAACATGAAAATATGCCCATCAACACGCTTTGAGAGTTGTTATTGGTGTGTTAGGGATTGAACAACGATCACCAAACAACTAACCATTAATGCGGTTCCTGTGAATGGAAGGCTCATATTACAAGCATGGGACAGAGAGAGAGAAAGATATATAAATAAAACTTAAAGAAAGAAAAAAATGAAAAAGAGATTAATGGGGTGCTTTCAAACAGATCAAAGTCATGTGGGTGGCAAGTGAAAGAAATAAATGTGTGAATAAGCCAGTACCAAAAGTAACATTCATGACTGGAGCAATGCTAGGGGTAGTCCCCAAACACCCGTTAATTCAGAAACCCACGCAATGCCCATTTTCAAACATAAAGACTGCAACTGTCAATAAAAGGTTTCCACTCCAAACTTTTCCTTTCTCCAAATATATATTAAAAATAACAAAAGACAAAATTAAAAGCTAAAAACTAAAGATTCTTCTTTGTTGAGTCTTTTAAGTCCATCAAACAAAAACGAAAATGAATAAGACAATTCTTCCGCATTTTACCAAGGTTTTTTTGGATGAATTTGGTTACAAGGCAAGATAAACCATATATTTTCCTTTAACTTCCCCACACACTTTTTTAATTTACAATATTCTATATCGACTAAGCTTGTTGCATGGAGGTTCACATTGTTCAGACTTTTTTTAGTTAATTGCTAAGTTTTGGTGAAATTTTTTCAGTGAAAAGTTGAGATTGAATTTGGAGGTTTTGATTGAACTAATCTACTTGCGTATTTAGCTCGATTTATTTACTAAGAGCACAGAACAAAAACAACCCTCATGAGAAGAAAGGCAGCAAGCATTTTAACATAACAAGGTTTCAGAGAGAATACCCAACAAAAGGAACAACTCTCAATACTTCCAAAAGAAATGTAAACTCCAAGTTAAATACATAATTCTAACAAAATTTTATATTTGATCTACTATCAGTATATAAATATTATTCAATGTCAATAAATCACATTATTATACCTAAAAAAAATTAATATTTTAAATATATTTTTATGATTAAGTATATTTATCTTTTAAAATTTTAAAATTAATTTGTTATAATGTGTCATTATGTGATTAATTTGCTAACAATATATATTTATATATTGACAGTACATTAAATATAAAATATTTAATATTGACACTTATCTAATTCTTTAGATGTAAAAAGAAAATTAGAAATATCAATATGAAAGATGAAAAATGTAAGAAATTTAAGGTGTTCTACATTTAAAAAAAAATGACATTTTTAAGTGTTCTAAGGAATTAAACATGTTTTAGATAATACCCACAAAAATATATATCAATTTAAATGAACAATGTCTATATAACAAAAAAACATATACTTTATACCCCAAAACATGAGTCCAATCCAATAACGTATTTTACTTTATTAAAATAAACACATCTATTTAACAATAGAATCAAACATTCGACTGATATTGAAGAATTTCGATATGGGGGACATTACTAATAAAAGTTGGAAATTTGTTTTATTGTGCATATTGGGAATAGTGACTCATATCCTATTATAAATTTGTTTGAGGTTGGTTAGATGTTGTTTTGTAGATAAGAAAACTAGCAAAAAAAGAGTTCTAAAAGAAAATGGATTTTGGATAGACAAGTTTGTATGTTCATAAATAAGTGAAGTCTCCATAGGATTAAGTATGAGAAAAAGATGTAAAAGAGTTATGGAGTTTTTTGAGATAGATACCTTTTAGGACTATAGTATATTAACTTCCTTATGGGTGTGTATGCTTAAGTGGACTAAAGGAGAATGAGAGAATGTATGGGTGCACATAGATATGTGTTTATTTGGGTTGAAAATACTCTATAAGACTAGAGGAGAATGAAATGGTTTATAGATATTAATTATGAGTAAGATTGATTTGTTTTGATGTAATTTTCTACAACTAGTGGATCTTTTTTTTTCATCCATAGACGTAAATTGATTGAATTGAATCACATTAAATTGTTGTGTCTCATACTAGAGAGTCAAGAAGATTGGATTTTCTGTTAGCTTGTTTGTTTAATTGATTAAAAGCTTTTTTTTTTTATCATAATGTAGGTTCAAGACATGGGAAGAGACAAGCCTCAAAGAGTTCGATTCAATGAAAGCATTCGAGTTCATATTTTGAGAGATTAATTTGCATGAAATGTGAAGACACAAGAAAATATTATTACAAGGCTTCCATTATAGGTTTAGCCAAGAATATCAAGCATGAAGATGATTTGATGGAATTTGAGTCAAGTTGGAGATTGTTGGGAATAGTGACTCAAATTTCATAATAGATTTGTTTGAAATTAGTTAGATATTGCTTGATTGACAATAAGACTTATAGAAAAAAATTCTAAGAGGAAAAGGATTCTTGATAAACAAGTTATATGCTTATCAATAAGTGAAATCTCCATAGAGTTAAGTATGAGAAAAAGATGTAATAAAATTATGAAATTTTATGGAATAGACACCTTATATAACTACAAGAGATTAATGTCATTATAGATGTGTATGTTTGAGTGGACTAAAGGAGAATGAGTGCACATGAGTATATATTTATTGGAGTTGAGAATACTCTATACACTATAAGAAAATTATTCAACATTAATGAATTTTTATCAACAAAAAATTTTCGTCAATAATTACTCACGAATTGCCAATAGATCATAAATACAAAATTTTTATAAAACTAATGATGGAATTTCAACAGAAAATTAATAGAATTTACTAATGAAAAAAAATCCATCAGTATTCCGTAAGTGATGATGGCTTGGAAAGTTGACAAAATGGCTTATTTTTTATTGACTAAAAAAATTCATCAGTAATCCATCGATAAAGTCTTTACCAATGGATTATCGATAGATTTTTTTTGTCAGTAAAAAATTTTTTGAAAAAAATTAAAACACTAATTCGGTGTGAAAAAATTAAATGAATTAAAATATTACTAACGAAAATTCCATCGGTAATCTATCAGTGAAAGCTAACAAAATCAAAACCCTTTTTTTTTTCTTCTTCCCTAGGTATAAACCCTAAATTTCTCAAAACCCTACCCTTTCCTCTCTCCTCTCACTCTTCTTTTTCCTTATCATTGTGAAGCCATGTTGTAATGAACCTGTGCCATTGATTTTGCTCACTTTGCCACTAGTTGCTTCTCTTTTGTCATTCTTTGCTATTCTACCCTATTATTTGCTTTGTGATTCTAATTGCATATTGTGATTGTTGATGAACTATTTTTACAGTAATTGAAAGCCTAAACATTGTAGAAAATTCAATATTGAACTAGATAGTGTTTTGTGTATATTGAAATGCAATGACTTTATGAAATGTAAAAACTATTGTATATGTTGCTTTAGGATTTTGATTGTATATTGTGATTGTTGATGAACTATTTTAATAGTAATTGAAAACATAAACATTGTAAGAAATTCAATATTGATTTAGATAGTGTTTTGTGTGTGTTTAGATGCAATGATTTTGTGAAAGGTGAAAACTATTACGTATTTTGTTTTGTAATTCTAGCTATATATTGAGATTGTTGATGAACTATCTTTATAGTAATTGAAAGCCTAAACATTATAGAAAATTTAGTATTGAACTATATAGTATTTTATGAGTATTAAGATGCAATGACTTTGTGAAAGGTGAAAACTATTATGTATTTTGCTTTGTGATTCTGGTTGTATATGGTGGTTGTTGATGAACTATCTTTATAGTAATTGAAAGCTTAAACATTGTAAGAAATTCAATATTGAATTAGATAGTGTTTTGTATGTATTGGGATATAATGAATTTGTGAAAGGTGAAAACTATAGCGTATTTAATAATCAAATCTTGACGTTATGAATTATTTGAAGTTGTATTACTTTATTGAACGATATAGGAAAAATGGAATGATAATTATTTTAATTTTTTTATAAGAAACCTATGTTGTTGTATTATCTCAAAAATATAATAAAGTCTCTTCCAATTATTCAAATTTCGATCTATAGTCATGGACTGAAACTATTGAAGTTTTGAAGCTACATGCACTTATTTATATGGTTTTGGATTTAAAGATAAATCTAAAGAGCTACTTTACTCAAGTCAGTCCATTGCTGCATTAGCAGTGTCTCACTCAATTTGTGGTTTGTCATCTATGCTTTCTCGGCCTAAGATACAAAAACAAATTGATGAGTTGAGAATTGAACTAAAGACATCTTTCATGGATAAAATGATACAATTGATGGGGTCTTGACAATTTCTTCCATCACAATCTTTTAGACTTGATAATGGCAACATAAATTCTAGATCCAAAGATGCAACAACATAGTGATGTGTTTTTCAGGACTTGTATGATGGATTGCATGGATTTTAGTACTTTATTTTATGGATGTTATGATGTTTACTTTACAATTTGGATTGATTTAGAATTTCTATAGATATAAACTTTATGATGCAGACTTGATCTTTTAATTAAGAAAAAATTTCAGAAATATACCCTGTGGATAAGGTCTTAATGAAAGTACCCTATGAGGTTTAAAATGTGATACTTAACTATCTTATGATTTGTTTTATTTTTTTTGAGTCAAAATGGTTACTTTTTCCATTACTTTTTATTTTTTTTATTTTATTTCTTCTTTATCTCAATTAATATTTTTTCTCCAAAAATTAATTCCTCTCTCTAAAACTAAACTAATTCCCTTTTTAACTTCTTTCCAACCAAACCAAACCTTTGAGCATTCTCCAACTTCTCTCTACCAGCTTTAAACTCAAGAACAAAATTAAAAAATCAGTTAAAAAACTGCCACATTTTTCACCATTGATCATTGGCCTTAGTCTTCTTTCTCTTCTATGTGGCACCATTCCTTTCTTTCTTTATTTGCCCAATACCCAGCAAAAGCTCAATATCTAATAAAAGATGCCACTACCTTCTTCTCTATTTGAGCATTCAAAGGCACAGAGCAAAACCCAAAACCTTTCAAATCTTTTTTGCCACTGTTTACCACTTAAAACCCTAAAATAATATTTTTTATTCTATTACAAAACCCCAGAGAGAAGAGCCCTATAATTTAAAAAATACTGAAAACTCTTATAATGAAAACTTTTTGTTTTGTTTTGATTTTTTTTCTGTAGGTATTTTGTTGCTAATTTGTGTGTTTATGATTGCTTGTCGTTAAGTGATTGTTAATTTTGCATTACTGAATGGATCTTTTTTAGGTCTAGTTAATTACCGATCTAGGTTCACTGATTGCTAATTTGTGTTAAGGCTTTGTTGGTAGATTTTTTACTTTTTGTTTTATGGATTTTGGCTTTGAACTACTTTCTAGTTTTTTTTTTTTTTGTTGAATTCAGATGAGTATTGGTTGTTGAATTGCTTGAGATTACTCGTTGCTCAAATTTATTCTCTTTTGGTGCTATGATTGTCTATGATTTGCCCCTGTTTACTAAATTGGCTAGGTTTTATTGAATCAAAATACTATTTTGTTGGAAATGGCTTTGATCAAGTTTTTGGATTGGTAAATTCATTCTCTCTCTAAAACCAATTTAATTATCTAAAACCAAACTAAAACAAACCATTAGAAAGAGAATTGATTTGGTTTTAGAGAGAGAGAGAATGAATTTTTAAAGAGAGAATATGAATTGAGATGAAGAAAAAAGAAAAAAATAAAAAATGAAAAGAAACGAAACGAAAAGCTAATAGATTTTAAGAAAAAAAACAATAAAACAAATCCTAAGGTAATTAAGTGTTACATTTTAAATCTCAGGAGGCATTTTTATTTCGACCTTAACCATAGGGTATTTTATGAAATTAACCATTTAATTAATAACAATAGAAAAATAATAGACTATAAAAAATTATACATATTTTATTTTTAATTTATAGGTTTTTTAAATAATTATAGATAAAATTAATCAAATTATCAATGAAATTATAATTTTATTGACAGATTTTACCAATGAAAATCAAGTTTTAGCAATAGAATATTGATGGATTTACGAAATGAATACCATTAGATTTACTGATGGATTTCCCAATGAAATACCAATGCAATATTAACGGATTTTTTATGTAATTATTAGCGAAATTTTTATCTATAGATTTTTTATGTAATTACTGATGAAATTTTTATCGATGATAAATTCTATCGATAATTATCGATGAAATTTTAAATTTAACAATGGATTAGTATTATTGACTACATTCCATCGGTAAATGTATTACTAATAAAATTTAAGCTATTATCAACGAAAAATTCTATTGATAAAACCCTTTTTCTGGTAGTTATAGGATTAAAGGAGAACGAAAATATCTATGAGTATTGATTGTGAGTAAGATTGATTTGTTTTGATGTAATTCATTACAACTAGTGGATCATTTTTCTTATTCGTAAACCTTTTTCTCATCTATAGACATAGGCATGTTGGACTGAATTATGTTAAATTATTATCTCCTATATAATTGATTTATCGTTGATTTTGCTTTCACTAACTTAAATGGTTAATTGATTGGGGGCTTTTTTAATCAAACAAGACTATGCATAGCTTTTTATACTTAATTATAAATTTTGTCATGGGTAAATCTTTTTTTATTTAAATGATATTTAATTTTTCAAAATATTTGAATTTTTTAAAAATTTTAGTTGATATATTAAATTAAAATTTTAAGAATTTATTTTAATGAAATGAAATATTAGGTAAAATATAAATTAGTGCATTTTATTGAATGATAAGTATAGATATGTCCCTATTTTGAATTTTCATAGTTCAAAAATTATACTTAAAAATAAACATAAATATAATTTTCATGCATTATTTAAATTTTTACAAAAATAAGTGCACTATGTACAAATAAGCAAATATTTCAAATGCAATGTTTAATCTTATTTTGTTTCATATATTAAGTATATTATTTTTATGCTTTTATTTATTTCTTTTTTCAAATTATAAATAATAGTATAAAATAAAATATTATTAAATTTATGAAATAACATATAAGCATAAAAATTAAAATCAATTTCATTTACATTATAGTTAATATAATTGTATATTTTATTCTTTATTATCACAAAATTAATTTGATATTTATTGTATTTGATGCATATTTGTATGAAACGTTTTTATTTTATTTTTATTTTTAAAAATATTTTCATTTCATTTTTGTTAGTGTGAATTTTTTGTTTATCTTTTAATCGCAATAATGATAAAAATTTATATTTAATATACTATTAGTGAATCATATAATAATACTTAATAAAAAATAATTTTAAATATATATTTTAAGAACAAATGTATTTATTTTTTAAGAATTTAAGAATTTAAAATTAATTTTTTTATAAGGTGTTGATTTATTAATAATGTTTAGCATTTATATATTTATAATGCATCAAATATAAACTTATTTTATTATTGTTTTAAGAATTTTGGAGATTTTGTAATTTTATGATTTTTTTGCCAAAAAAAAAAAAAAGAAAGCTTAATGGAAAATAATATTTAAACTCTATTTTAATATAATGTATAGATTAATCGTACATATACTGACTAGTGATAAAAATGCCTTTATATTAGAGTGGGGTTTTTCTTGATGGCTCTTCAGTGCAACTGTTCTCTTTCTCTATCTCTCTCTCTCTCTCTTTAGTTACTTGTTCATGTCTATCTCGACAACAGTAAACGGCCATACAAATAACCACAAAATCATTTTTTTTCTTTTTTTAGCCAAACATAACCATAACTTGATTTTTACGAAGTTGAAAGAAAAGAGATTTGAATTAACTCTTCAATTAAAGAGAAATAATATTTTTTTATCATGAAATCAAACCCTCAAATGTATAGAAATGTGTACATTCAATTTGAGATGGAAAAATCATTACAGGGGGTTTGGTTTTTAACGGCATTTTTTTAACCATTTAGCGATGTTTATTAATGTCATTATAAGGTTGCGGTGTTTGTGAAAAAATGTCACACAGAGTGCTGCCTATACATGCGTTACTGTAAATAACGATGTTTTCAAAAAAACGCCTTAATATTAGCGACGTTTGTATGTGAAACACTGCCATTTTAGCGACATTTATATCTTAGAGACGCCGCTATTTCAATGACGTTTTTATGAGAAAAATATCGTTCCATTGACGGTGTTTGTAACAAAAAACGTTGTTACTTTGCATGGCATTTAAATCTGAAAATGCCTCAATAGGCGTTTGTATCTTTTAGACGCCTCTAATTCAGTGATATTGTTATGAGAAAAACGCCATTGGTTTTGTGGCATTTCTATAAAAAATACCATCAAACTAGCGATATTTACTGGAAAGAGCATCGCTACTACTAGTGGCGTTTTATGCTACAAACGCCACTAAATTATTAATTTAGCGGCATTGGCCAACGCAAACGTCGTCATTATGTAAAAATATTTTTTTTTATAATTTTTAGAATAAAATTTATTTTTAGTAAAGAGCTTAAATTCAGAAACTGAAATTAATATTAACTTCATTCATGTTTAAATATAAATCTAATTAATACAAAGTTTAATAATTAGTATAATAACATTCAAATATTGTAAATACATTAACCAAATGAAAAATTAAAATGTATGCAATGGATGACTACATACATTTTGTTGGCTCCCAATTGATGAAAAAAATTTTTCACCTTGGTCATTAGTGTGCTCAACAACCTACTAAATAATACCATACAATTTTTAACACTTTATTGTATGCTTATTTTTTATTTAAAAATTTTAATATTTACTAAATATAATACCTAAGTTGATAAAGCACCAAGATCATTTACTGAAAATTGTTGTTGCACAAAATTTATAAGATGATTGAATCGATCATGCAACTGCTGAAATTTTGCACGCTCTAGCTCTATTCTAGTATGTTTTTTTTCAATTTTGGCACATTCATGTTCTCTTTCTGCTTCCATTTGCTGAAAATATTGTTGCATAGTTTACAACTCCCCTCTCAATATTGAAATGTCTCATGAAAACTAACTTGCTGAGAGTATAAATTGTGAAAAGTTATGTCCATAATAGGCAAATGGTGTTGGACCCAATCTAAGGCTTCGGACCCGTCCATGACTTTCTTTTCCAGTAACTTCTATGAATGTTTGATTTTTTTTTTCTTACATGTTGAGAAAACCTTCAGATGCTACTTCAATCTCAGCAGCCATTTTCTCTTTCGCTTTCTCTTGTAAATTTGTTATATACAACAATCAAGTTTAATGACTAATTGATTATATGTTAAAAACAGTTAATATTTACTTTATGTTAAAATAGTGATACAAATTACCATAATTTCTTGTGTTTTGACATTCATGTAAGATCCATATTTTTTTATGTGTTATGCGAAAAAGTTCCACATGTCCAATTGTACTGCCCATCTCATTCTCCTATATAAAAACATATGGGATACGTATCAACCGCAATTTATTTATGCATATCAATCCTGTCAATCAAGTATTAAAATTTTGAATAACTTTAATCTCTTTTATTTATATTTTGGCCCTATAACAACACAATAGTCTTAAATATATGCAAAGAATAAATGCATTTTAAGCTTTCACATTTATCGATCATGGAAACCATATTCAATTATTTTCTCTCGGTTTAATATGAAAGATTGAAGTCATTCAATATGTTGAAAGGCATACAAAATTTAGTTGTATATTTGTCTTTTATATGCAAAAATATTCCTAAACAGAGATAACTAACAACTTTTTCTCTCATATCAACCATATAAACCAATTTCAATCAATCAGACAAACTTAATATCAAGTATTGAAGGTATCGAAACTACTAAAAATCAACAATAACAACAATCAGATAAGAAAGACGTGAATATACGTAAACAACAACCTTTCATACATATCATCTGTGTAACTAAGTTCAAAACTTTCGATAAGCTCAATACCATATATTGAAACAATCAAATCTATTAAAATAGAACAATAAATGTTAATTTCCATATTTATCTTTCAATGACAGAAAAAGTTCATTAATTGGAATAAGTTAATTAGCATAAACTTACTATTTCTTTTTGTTTTCTTGCAAAACTTTTTGATCCACTTGTGTGGCCATATTTCTGTTGCTTTCTGCTACCAATCCCAATCCGTTCTCTTTCCTGTCATAAAAAATAATTGCCTATATGATAGAAATACAAATATTACTAACTTAAACCATCAAACACTTTTATCATTTTATTCTATTGTACAAAGTTATAAACTATTACCTCTTTTTTTCTTGAGAA
Organism: Durio zibethinus; assembly: GCF_047325235.1. Taxonomy (NCBI): domain Eukaryota; kingdom Viridiplantae; phylum Streptophyta; class Magnoliopsida; order Malvales; family Malvaceae; genus Durio; species Durio zibethinus. Next base: position 5,813,670 of record NC_143174.1, on the reverse strand, counting down.
TCAAAATATAACTAGTTGTTCATATTGCCACCTAATCATATTACGGGGTAGATTTTGCATCATCGTCTCTACAGTACTATTTCGATCGAAATACTTATTCTTCAAACTATGCTTATAATCTTTCCATTTCTTTCTCAAGGACTTAAGCACATATGAAGTTGGTATTTCAAGTACAAATCTTGACTGTAATAATACTATAAGAAAAGTTTGAATAAGTAAACAAAATGTAAAATAAAAAATTTGAATATATCTAATTAATTATACCAATACCTTAATAAAGTTTAACGCATCGACCTTAACTTCTTCTGGAATATTATGCAATGTTTCATAATGAATAGGCAATTTCATTTCATTACGGGCTAGCATGCCTAGAAATCTAGCCAATGGTTGAGCCTTTTTACCAATTGATTGCCTATCAGAGTTTGTAAACATTACAATATGTTCGTTGGAAGGTAGTGCAAACAATTCCTTCAAAGTTGTCTTGCCTCTGGTCCTCCGTTGACCATTGTTATCAACTGCAACAAATATATAATATATTTGCAAAATAACAATACTTTTATAATTATACTCGAATTCTAAAATTAGAGTATATCATACCTGCATTCAAATTTAAAGCATAATCAATTGATGGGGTACTATTTAAACCTGAACTTCCCGTATTGCCTGATCCAATATCAGTTGAAAGGTTAAAAATGACGGAATTAGATCCGACAGTACGTTAATTTCCCTCCAAAGGATTTAGTCCATAGCCAATATCTACAAGTGCCGCAGACGGTTCTGAACTAATATCTCTGATATATTTTCCTTTCAACCTACTTCTCCGTATTGTAGCTTACCTACGTTATAAAAGCGAATATAAAAAAAATTTTAGTTCAGAAGATATATAAAGATATTTTCAATTTAAGAAATCAAAACCTACGATATATAAAGAACATATCAATTTAATTAAATCAAAATATAATGTATGATTTAGAAGACAATCATTAAACAATAGCGAATGCGACATTATTTACATACTATTATTTACTACATTATGTTTTAAACACTCAAATTACAAATTATAGGTGCACAGAATCATGGTTCGTAAATATCTTCAGTAACATTTTTGCGAACCCACTGAGCATTGATACTGGAGATACTCTCATCCAACTTTTGTTTAGCAAAAGGATAACATTCAGTTCCATGTTTAACATCATCTTTGGTATCTAACCACATATCAAATAAGTCTCTAGGTGTGTTTCGAAGAGCAACAAACCAACCCAATTCTTTTGGATCTTCAAAGTAAACTACTTGTTTGACTTGAGATGAAAATACATAAGTTTCATCGATGAGGTATTGTCTTGTGTGAATTAATCGAGAAAAATTAACAAGTGTAAATTTATACTAATCTTTCTTAAGGCCTTTCTCACTATTCACATCTATCCAATCACACCGAAATAAGATAATTTTCCACTTGCCATAATAATCCAACTCAATGATGTCATTAATCATGCCATAATAATCAATATTTCCTTTTAAAGGGTTTGTATCCTTAGCACTAGCATAGCTAGTAGTTGATGAAGTCACAACAACTCCTGAATTTTATGTACTTCTAAATCTCTCATGAGATTTCGTGTGAAATCAAAATCCATTAATGATGAAACTTTTGTATCGTTTCATAATCCGGTTTAGACCGTGTGAAAGATACTTCACCTCTTCACTAACAAGCCTTCCACTCTAAACCTATAGAAGTGGAATAAATATATATATGTTATTAATGTTATTTTTACGATAAGCATTCTATGTAGATAAAAAATAATGGGAAGTATGGCGTTACTTACAGTTGCTCCTAATCATTCATGAAAGTTTTCAGCGAACAACTTATCAACCGCTCGAGGGTTTGATCATTGATAATGTACAGGATCTCTCAAATTATTTTTATACTCACTATAAAGCATCATGATAAAGTATTAACACAAAAAAAACACAATAAATAATGCCTACTGTAATGTATAATTTGCTTGCTAAACAACTTACGTGCAAAATGATTTAATTGAGTCATGATGAAAAAGAACATATCGATGTGCTTGTGCCCAAGATTTATCATCTAACTCCACCAATTTAGCTTTGCCTATGGGTTGTCTAAAACTTTGAAAAAGATAATTGTAGGTCGAGTCCATATACTGCATTCCAATATTTCTCTAAGGTCTATTAAATCTTATTTCAACATCTTCCAAATAATGACAACAAAATATTATACACTCTTTTGCTAAATATCTTTCAGCAATAGAACCTTCTGAATAATGTTTGTTACGACAATAAGACTTTAACCTCTCCAAAAACTTATTGCATAAAACATTAGTCATATGTTATTTTAAGTAGATTGGCTTGATAATCAATAAAAACGTAATCAATATATTAACAAATAATACCTTTCAATAGGATACATCCATCGATAATAAACCGACCCATCGACCTTTGCTTCATATGAAAGGTGGATAACCAAATGCATCATAATAGTGAAAAAATTTGAATGGAAGATCTTTTCTAAATGGCATAAAGTAATCATGGCTCGATCTTGAACTTTGTCAAGCTTTTCCATATTCATACATTTTTGACATAGAGATTTAAATATGTTACTCAATTCAATTACCACGGAAGTCACTTGCTTTGACATTGATGAGCGTAAAGCAATTGAAAGTAAGTCTTGCATCAAAATGTAATAATCATGTGACTTTAATGATGATAGTTTTTGCTCTTTCATATTCACACATCTTGATATATTTGACGCATAGCCATCCAAAACTTTGACATTTTTCAAAACCTTGTAAAACACATCTTTTTTTACTTTAGAAATCCCAAAACAAGTAACAGACAATCGATATTTGCTATTAGGAAGCAACATCGGATGAAGGTTTGGGTGAATCCCCATATCAACTAGGTTAAGCTGACTCTTTAAGTCATCATCAAAACATCTATTCATATTACGAATTGTCCCGATAAAATTTTCGCAAACATTTTTCTCTATATGCATCAAATCAAGGTTATGGTGTAATAAATTATATTCCCAATAAGGCAACTCAAAAAATATTTTTTTTTCCACAACTCATACTCATTGGGGTCATTTACTTCATCATCCTCTTTATCACTTTGAACATCCAGATTATCAACTTCTGTATGACTATCACCAACTTGTGTAATATGGGGTCAGACACCTTTAAAGATGTCCTTCACTTTTTTTCTTAATGGAGTTATTTTTTCATATGTGAAATTGATATCTTTTAACTTTGACAAGATAGTAGACCCACTAATGGGTAAAGGTGATCTCCTCAACTCTTCAGTTCCATCAAAGAGATATTTTTAAAATCTAAATCGATGATTATCATCTAACCATCGATGATGTCCTATATAATAAAACTTTCTACCATTACATAACCACGTCGAACATGTCTGTGCAGCACAACATGGACAAACATAATGATCTTTTCTACTCTAACTAGATAAATTTGTATAAATAGGAAAATCATTGATAGTCCATAATAAAACAACACTTATATTGAAGTTCTTTACATTTGATGCATCATAGGTCTCAACTCCTTCTCATAATTACTTTAACTCTTTAATAAGAGGTTGTAAATAGATGTCTATATCATTACCTAGACCTTTTTCCTTGAGAATTATCATAGACAATATAAATGACTGTTGCTTTATAGCAATCCATGATGGCAAATTGTAAAGAATCAATACAATTGGTCAAGTGCTATAAGAAGTACTCATAATTTGAAACGGGTTGAATCCATCAGATGCTGGTCCAAACATAACATTTTGAGGATCAGATACAAAGTTTAAAAACTTAAAATGAAATGACTTTCATGCCAAAAAATCTGTAAGATGCCTCAATGATCCATCATCCATCCACTTCTCATGATGCCACCTCATTGAATCTACAATTTTGAAAGACATGTAGAGTCGTTGCAGTCTTGGTATTAATGAAAAATAGTGTAAAACCTTAACAGGCTTCTTTTTGACACATACCTCATTACCATCATCATTCAATCTTTGATCGAGATTTTTGTCAACCTAACGAGAAATACCACAAAAATGACAAGATTCTTGATTTTTTCTATTCCTCTAACACAACATGCAATCTTTGGGACAACTATGAATTTTCTCATATCCGAGACCTAAATCCTTGATCATCTTCTTTGATTCCTTACAAGATTCAAAAATTTTTGCAAAAGGAAACATTTTTTTCATAAGCTATAATAACAAAGTTAGAGAGTTTTTCGTCTATCCACATAAGCATTTCAAGTGAAAAAGATGAACACAAAAAGATAACCTTGAATGCTTCGATCGTTCAAAAAGTTCTTCATTCATCTCCTCAAGAAACCATAAAACTTTGATGCTTCTCCTCTAGGTTGTTGGTCACATAAACCTATCTCAGGTTCATCAAATTCATGCATTTCAATATTAGACTGATTAAATCTTTCATTTTCGTGAGAAAGATTACTAAAATTTTGCTATAAAAACATCTCGCAACATGCGTTCAATGTCATCTGCTATAAAAAGATCATGTTGGTGATAGAGAGCCTTTGATGTTGAAAAAACTATAATAGAAGACCTTGACAGTATAGAGTCTCCATGAAAATATCAATTAACATATCCCGATAGGAATCCAATACCAATTAAATGCTCATAAACAACTTGACGCATTTGTCACTTTATATTAACACATTTCACACATGGGCATAATATCATATTATCTTCACTTGTATTCTCAAATGTAAAATTAAAAAAAAAATTTCACTCAATCTTTGTACTTTTTATTTAATCTACACTTTTGCATCCAACTCTTATCAATTTATTAGTTGCTACATAATCAGACCAAATGTATAGAAATAATTAATATGAAAATGAACATGTACAATTGCATAGTTTACTATGTTTTAAACAAAAGATAATAATAAGATAATAACTCTTTGGTGTGAAGTAATTTATCAACTACCAGATATTATGATTTTTAAAACTCTGTTATTAACATAGATAGTACCCAAGAGTACATGGTATTGGGGTTGACATAAAGTGAAATAAGGTGGGTTTTATAGAAAAAATTTTTCACAAAAAAAAAATCACGATTTGTAAAAGCTTAAGGAATAGTCGAATTAAGTAAAAGCTAAAGTCAAAAAGTTATTAATAGTCGAAATAGAGTTCTAAAAGACAATGCTCGAATAATAAGAAAAAAAAGAAAGGAAAAGTAAATTGTACTTGGTCTAGAAAGATATAATAATGAAGATGAAGCTTGAAATTGGTGATTGGATGTACTAAGTTTGGGAAGATTTTTATTGTACAGGATTATGGAAGGCGTTTACTAACAAAAAATGCCAACAATAATTACCTCCCAAATATTTTTTGAATATATTATAGGTGCTTTGAACATATCACCACAGAAATTCTAACACTATTATTGAAGGCTTATATCCAAGAAAGACACCTTTAATAAATCATATCACAGTTTGTAGTTAATTACTGAAGGCGGTTGTAGAAAACAACACCTTCAATAATTTAAAAAAAAATTTCGTTGATTATTGAAGGCGTCATTTATTATGACATGCCTTCAATATACCACGATGGTAATGAAAGGCGTTTATTTGAACAGGCACCTTCAATATACTTTTAAACTTAGTAATCCATTACAAAAGGCGTTTGTTAAAAACAGGCACCTTCAAAATTTGCCCACTAAATATTTTAGGAATTATTAAAGGCGTCTTCTACTGTAAAATACCTTTTATATACCGCTACACATATTATAACACTATTATTGAAGGCTTATATTTAAGAGAGACACCTTTAATAATTCCTATCACAGTTTGTATATAATTACTGAAGGCGATTTCAGATAACAGTGCCTTTAATAATTTTTCTAATAAAAGTTTTTAGGATTATTAAAGGCGTCTTTTATTATAAGCCACCTTCGATATACCACGATGGTAATCGAAGACGAGTATTAGAAAAAGACCTTCAATTACTAAATTAACAAACGCCTTCAAAATTTTCTCACTAAATATTTTGAGAATTATTAAAGGTGTCTTTTACTGTAAAATACCTTTTATATATCGCTACACATATTGTAACACTGTTATTAAAGGCGTATATCTAAGATAGACGCCTTTAATAATTCTTATCACAGTTTGTATATAATTATTGAAGGTGATTTCAGATAATAATGCCTTCAATAATTTTTTTAATAAAAGTTTTTAAGATTATTAAAGGCATCTTTTATTAGAAGCTACCTTCGATATACCACGATGGTAATCGAAGGTGAGTATTAGAAAAGGCGTCTTCAATTACTGAAGATGTTTGTTAATAATAGACGCCTTCAAAATTTTTTCATTAAATATTTTGAGAATTATTAAAGGCGTCTTCTACTGTAAAATGCCTTCTATATGCGGTTACACATATTGTAACACTGTTATTGAAGGTGTATATTTAAGATAGATGCCTTTAATAGTCCCTATCACAGTTTGTATATAATTACTGAAGGCGATTTTAGATAACAACGCCTTTAATAACTTTCCTAATAAAAGTTTTCAGGATTATTAAATGAGTCTTTTATTATAAGCCACCTTTGATATACCATGATGGTAATCGAATGCGAGTATTAGACAAGGCACCTTCAATTACTGAAGGTGTTTGTTAATAACAGATGCCTTTAAAATTTTTTCACTAAATATTTTAAGAATTATTAAAGGCATCTTCTACTGTAAAATACCTTCCATATACCACTACACATATTGTAACATTGTTATTGAAGGCATATATTTAAGATAGACGCCTTTAATAATTCTTATCACAGTTTGTATATAATTACTAAAGGCGGTTTCAGATAACAACGCCTTTAATAATTTTCTTAATAAAAGTTTTTAGGATTATTAAAGACGTCTTTTATTATAAACCGCCTTTGATATACCACGATGGTAATTGAAGGCATTTATTAGAAAAGGCACCTTCAATTACTGAAGGTATTTGTTAATAACAGACACCTTTCATAATTTTTTCACTAAATATTTTGAGAATTATTAAAGGTGTCTTCTACTGAAAAATACCTTCTATATACCGTTACACATATTGTAACACTGTTATTGAAGGTGTTTTTTTTCTAAAAATACCTTTTATAATTTTTAAAATTTAGAAAAGGTTTTTTTTATAAAAATCGCCTTTAATAAGTTGGGTGCACAATTTTAAAGGCTTATAATTAAAGGCATCTTTTTTTGTAAGCAACGCCTTTTATAATCTCCAATAAAATTTTCAAGTGATTATTGAAGGCGCTGTTCCATGGAAATACCTTTATTAATTAATTTTATATTCATTTCCCTGCCTTGAATATAGGAAGTTGCAAGGTCTTGGTACACATAATGATTAGAAGCTACGTTATTCTACCAAACAAACTAAACCCTTAAACACATTTCTACCAGACCATTGCTTTCTTTCTCCAATTTCTCACATCTAACCTTCAACAAATCACCATTGTAAACCTCTGTTTTAAGTTGGTAAGTCTTTTTTTTTTAGTTTACTGTATTATTTATGCCTTCAATAAAATTTTTTTATTTTTTTAGTTCCTTAATATTGGCATATACGTTTATATATTTTCATTAATATTGGCAAGTATGTTGTTTCTATGTAGTATGCATTCCTTTAGGTTATGTTTTGCTGAACCTTGTTGATTGATATTGTATTACGAAATGATATTGTATGATATTGGGGGTCTGAATAATATTTCATGCTGAATGGTTTGTTGAACTTGTTGTCTGATATTATTTTACTAAATGGATTTGAATGGGGGCTGAATGATGTTTCTGAGTGGTTTGCTGAAGGGTGTGTATGAGCACATTGCTGAATGATGTGTTAAATGATGTTTCTGTTCTCAGTATGGTATTGGTTGTATTAAATTAAATACAATGATCAATTTAGAGGGTCATATTATGTAATTTGTATAATAATTATCAATATTACGGGTAATATAGACTCCAAAAAACATCATTCTCCTTCTAATGAACATGCAAAAAAAAAAGTGTAGGCCAAAAAAGAAAAGAAAGGGGCCCAAATAAGCAAATCAAACTAACTGATAGTAAAATTCGTGTTGACTTCAATCAAAGTGGGCAGCCTATGTCAAAAGAAGCTACCAAGATGGCTACTCATATTAGAGCCATCGTCCATATGAAGATTTTAATTACGTACACCAATTGATGACGAGTTCCTGATGATATAAAGGATGAGATATGGCAGTCTGTTATGGTATGTTTATGTAACTATTTCATAAAACTTTGTTATATGGTCATTTAAATGAAATTCAATGTGTTGATACTATTTTTGTTAACTTATTTAAGAACGGTTCGAAGTCCCAATTAAGTGTAAAAAGATTGTGTTACAATCTGTTGAGAAAGCTTTCAGAGACTTTAAAAGCAAATTGACAACCAATATATTTTACTGATGGCTGGTGAAGGTGATATTTTGGTTGTTCCACATACGGCATATGCAAATGTCATAAGTGTGAAAGATTAGATAAATTTTGTTCAATATCAGCTTTCAAAAGATTTCTCGATGCGTAAACCCATTACCAAATTAAACCAAGTTTATAAGTCTTTGTGCAATATAGCCTTTGATTTTCATATGTGATTGACGTAATTTTTTGATTTTGTAGAAAATCAAAGAAAAAAATTAGGACATTCGGGCCAAACAGTAATATCACCATCAGACAATAAGAAAAGGATATGCAACTGTGAAGTGTGAGCTTGTATGTCTTCGCACACTTGTTTTATACTCATTAATGAATATTTATGAACATTAATTTCATACATTTTGATTCATTTATTATGATAATTTAATAGGAATCAGTGAGCCCAAACACAAAAGTTTTCAGATGGGATGTTTGGAAATAAAGACATCTACGGAAGGATGGATTCTTCGCAGATGAAGCAACCAAGGAACTGGTAAAAAAAATTGTATGTATAATTATTTTTTTGCTATAATGTATGATTGGCAATGTGGTTGTATGCATAAGTGTATACTAGCTTGTGTATATTTGTTCTAACAGCCTAACTTATTATTGTCTTTCAGGATAATTATGCTACCAAAGTAAAATCTGGTGAACTGGCAACCCAGTATGGTGAAGACCTTTGTCTTTAGCATTAGGCACTAAAGAAAGGCCTGGTCGGGTTTGTGGGGTTGATAAATTTATCTTGCCATCAACGTATTTGGGTAAACAAGCAAAAATCCCACGAATGAGAAATGCACAATATGAAGCAATAATTTCGTAACAACAGCAACAAATTAATGACCATGAGTAACGCCTCAATAACCAACAGCAAAGACTTGCTGTTTTAGAGTCCATGTTGGCAATAATGCAGCAGGTAATATCAGTACCCCAGCCTGATAGTATTGTCCTCGTGCGAGAAGCTGTCGATGCAAGTAACGAAACGATCCCATCATCCGCTACCACCCAAGAAGTAGGATTTTTGTTATAATTTGAATATTAATTTGATTATAATATTGAGTGATTTAGTTTTAATACTTATAGATAAGTTTAATATTGTAGAAGGATGTTCAGCCTCAACGTCTGACCCTTGTCCAGGCTTCCATTAATGAGTTAACACAATATTCACTGGACAAATGTACTGGTGGAAACTTCATATCCATTGAGGCTGAGGAAGACTTATTTGATAAATAATCATTTTTTTTTCATTGGTGTGGATAAGGTGAAAGAATTTTATGAAATGGATGAATTATCAGCTGCTAAAATCGTTACTTATATGACGTAAGCTTATAAATTCAAATATGCACATTCAATATGTAGTAAGTTAGTATTAGGGTGTAATACTAACCAGCAGTATTGATTGTTATCGTGTAGCTTCCTATATAGAGAGTTGAAGGAGAGACAGTTGACGAATAGATTTTGATTCATTGACCCCAACTTCATTAGTGAGCAGAGTGGCACAGTCGTGTATCATGCTAACCATGTGATCCAATGCATGAAAAGATCGACTGATTATTATTTGTTATCGTATAATGCACAGTAAGCTATATTCAAACCTTAATTACTCCAACCTGCTCCATTGTATGATTTGATGCTTATTCTGAGTATATCATTGTTATTATTTTGCAGTCGTCATTGATTGCTTATTATAATTGACACAAAATCTTTAACGTCATACCTTCTTAATTCAGTTAATCCAATGAGGATGCTTAACCCCGATATTAAAACTTTTATAAAGAGATATTACAATACTTTATTATATTATATATGTTCTGTTTCTTCATATTGTAAATTTTATTTAGGTTCCCACTAATTTTTTTTCTTTTCAATTTAAGGTAATATATGCATTCAATAAGAAGATAAAGAAACCGAAATGGGTGTCATTACTGGTAAATGTCAAATTCATTCTTTTAATGCTGAGTTTGTGTAGATAACTATTTTTTAAACCAACTCAATTTAATTTTTAAGTTTTTTTTTAACCCGATAATACTGAATGTGGATATTATGTCCTTCGTTTTATGCAAAAGATTGTGTTACATGATTTTACGATCACACCATTCAAGTTAGTATAAATTTCATAAACTCGTTATATATTCAAAAAAATAAAATGGTACATTATGTTCTTATTTCTTAACATTTACGTTTGATTTTTTTTTAATGGGAGGGTAAAGAAAGCTTCACAGAAGAGGAGGTAGATGAAGTCCATAAAGAATGGTGTGATAATGTATTGTCATTTATCAATGTTGATAAACCTTCAGGTTAGACATTGTTGGTTGATTGTAAATATATATGGAACAAATTGTTATAATGTTGTTAACATGCAATGTTGAATGGAAACTTTAAGTTTGTACATTGGGGTCGGTTATTGGTTTAATATTATTGATATACTTAATATGAATACACTATGTGTAATTATTAAATTACTGAGTACGATTATTTCAGAAAAGTATATTAATATGGTAACGTTATCAGTTTTAATTTCAGATATGTGGTAAATTTTTTGAAATACAACAATGTTCATTATGCAAATTCCAAAATGTAATTCATAGTATCAGATATATAAACCAAATGTTTTATGGGCATAAATATACAACTGACAGCAAACACTTTTTTGGGCATAAACATACAACTGATTTCACATATCAATTATGTTTATTTGATGCGATTAATAAAGGTATTTTTAGCAAGAAAACACCTTCATTCACCCCTACGAAAAACATTGAAGACATTTTTTATTAAAATCGCCTTCAATAATCCCCTTAGAAAATTATTATCTGGAATATTAAAGGTATTTTGGAAAAAAAATGCATTCAATAATACCAACTAAAAATAAATCGAATGGATTATGAACAGCATTTTTTTACGGGAAATACCTTTAATAATCCCAACAAAAAGTTATGAAGGCATTTTTGGATATAGCCGTCTTCAATAATCTGACCATTAAATATTATCCCTGCGAATATTAAAGTCATTTTGAGCTAAAAACGCCTTCAACCATCCCATCCAAGTTTTGTCTATGGAATATTGAAGGCGTTTATTATAAAACAGTCTTTAAAAATTTAAAACAAATTTACTATATTATAGAAGGCGAATTCGGTCAAAAATGACTTCAATAATCAACCCCATATTTTTTTTATCAAGTATTAAGTGCGTCTCTCAATGAAAAACGCCTTTAATATTGTATGATAAATTTTTTAAAGCAATTGGTGAAGGCGTTTATCCTAAGAAAATGCCTAGAATAATCAATAACAAATAATATGTGCCTAAACCCAAAAAAAGCCTTAAGGACGGATCGAACCAATAATCTTATGATAATTAAACATTCGTACAATCCTAACAATTTGATAAGCTTAATATTGGTTGAGTTTTTGAAGAAAATAAATTTAATAAGACGGGAGAAATTTTTGACCTAAATTATCGTCGTTTCTTGTAGACAACGCTTTCTTTAATCTCATACAATTTTTTATGACGTGATTATTGAAGGTGTTATCTGTAAAAAATACGCCTTAACTTTTCATCAAAACTTTTAATAAAAAATATTCAAGGTGATTTAATCGAGAAACGCCTCTAATATTAAGTCTTCGGTGGCGTTTATAAGTAACAATGCCACTATTTGAATATTTAGTGGCGTTTGGATAATAAATGCCTAAAATTTTGTAAAAACATAGAAGCTAGCGTCATTTGTAAGTGAAAGGCTGCTACAAAACTGTCGTTAATACGTCATTTTGCTGTAGTGAATAATTGTTTCACTTGAAGTTGTCTTTCTGCCTTTTTTGGATAAATAAACGATTTCACTTAAAATTTTCAAGTTCAAGTAAACTTACTATAAATACCTATGTTTTACTACTAATATATAATCTCATGCAGGCACGTTGCACAATCCACTAGCAGAGCTCAATGGTAGTGCCATTTGCACAGCTTAACTTGCAGGTAAGTTATACAACATGTAAAAATAATTTGGAATTTTATGAAGAACAGTGAAGCTAACCTGGGATTGAATGACAGGGTTCTTGTGCTTACTCAAGCTTTAGGATGTTCCAAAGAGTATGGCCTAAAGGCTCACATATATAAGTTATTAAGAAGTCTTCTTCTTAACCTTTCCTTAGAGCAAATGCTTCTTATTTCCTTTAGAAAATGTGATGCATTCCTTAATTAGTTTGTTGTCATGTAACCAACTTTTTTTTATGTGACCTAGCTAGAACTTTCTCATGAAAGACAATGCATTGTAACTTCCCTCTTCCATTAACCCAAATTTTATGCCACTTTCTTGTAAATGGTATTTTCCAAAACTTCACACTCCACTTCTAACCTCCCTTGGTCGGCCTATATATTATTAGTGATCCTTATGCTTCATATAGTGTCTTTTGATAATATGACGAGTTTTAGCTCTAAAAAGCTCTCTCTGTAATTATCTCAGTCACCTTCTTCCTTCATCATCACCACTTGCCACCGCACTCCAATCTTTTTCTTTGCAATCTCCCATTTCATTTTATTTGATTATTTTGCAACGTTTTCTTCACTTATCTCATAACCTCTTTGTATTTACAAATTAAAGTGAGAGAAATGTAAAGGGAATTTTATATCTATACATCATACATACAGTTAGCGCAGAATTGAGAGGTTAACTTTTGTGTGGATTTTATGACTAGCGAGGCTGTTTTAATCGAGTTGCAAATCATAACGTGCCCGAATTCCTACTTCACAAGTTATTAATTTTATATTAGAAGACAATTTAACGAATGCAAAATTTACACCGATAATCGATCTTTGTACGTCGGTCAAATTTATTTTTTTAGAAGAAAAGGAAGAGAGAAAAAGTAGTACGTCAAATTAGGGGCCAGTTTGTCGTTCCAAAGACGTGAATGTCTGAGTTCAATATATTCTGCAATGACAGGCTGTCATTGTGTACGGTCCGGTATTTGAAAACATGTGCAGTCGAAGTTAATGCAATGCATCTTCTATATTTATAGGCCGTTTTTATTGATGATTTTATGATCACACCTATTGTACCTCAAAATAAATCGGGATGTGAGATGTCCTTATCATATCAGTTACTATGGGCCACACCTTTTTTTCTTCTTTAATTTCATTCAATTGTGAAATGTTATTAGTTATAGCTTGTGAACTGCGTTCTGACCTGATTTTTTTTATATATAAAAAATCCCAATTTGGAGGTAGATAGAAGAAAAGATTATAAGATTTTGTTTGTTTTATTGAAATTGATTGTCAAAAATAAAAAATATTTATTTTTTTTAAAACACAAAATTTTTTTGTTATTTCGATGAGTTAATTAAAAGTATTTTTTATTATTTGATTTTTTTACAATATTTAATTTTTTTCAAATAATATTAATATAACTATTAAAATATTAAAAACTATTTATTATTAAAGTATAGTAAATTATTAATATTCAAGAATAATTATATTTTAATAACATTTAATATTAAAATATTCAATATTAAATTATTATAATAATAAAAAATACTTAAAATAAAACTATTTATTATTCTTTATATTCATATTTTCAAATATTTAAAATAGTATTACTATTATTAAAATATTATTTTTATTAATATTAAAATAGTAATATTTATTATTAAAATATTAACATTTTATATTGAGAGTATCTATTATTAAATCATAACAAAAATCTTTTTTATTTATATTTATTATTAACATAGTAATATAAATAAATTAATAAAAAATAAAAAAATTATATATTTTAAGTAAAAATAATAAAAAAATTATTTCAAATATTCATATTAAGAAAATAATATGATTATATTATTTATCATTAATTATTAAAATAATAAAAATATTATTATATATGTTACTATTTATTATTAAAATAACAATATAATACTATTTATTATTGAAATATTAAAATTTTTTATGTTTAATAATATACAAAATAAAAATATTTAAAATTAAAATATTAAAAGACTTTTAATGTTTATATTTTAATTTTTAATTAAAATAAAATAAAATATTTTTATTAATATAATAATATTTTAAGTCGAATCAAATCAAGTTTAAGTTTAAAATATTATGTTCAAAGTCTTACTTGAATAATATTATAAAAATATTTAAAATTAAAATATTAAAAGACTTTTAATATTAATATTTTAATTTTTAAGTAAAATTAAAACATATTATTTATTAAGATAATAATATTTTGGGTCAGGTTAAATTAAGTTTGAACTTAAAAAATCATGTGCAAGGTTGATTTGAGTAAAATTATACTCAAACATATTGATAAGCAATTTTACTCATAGATAGTTCCTTTTTGAAAATTATCTTTTCCTTTTAAAAGGGTAAGACAAATTTTTAAAAAATTATCCTATTTTCTATTGACTAGTAATTCATTTTTTGTTGATCAATTAATTTTCTACCAAACAAATACTTGAAAATATAGAAATCATTTTTCGAAAATAATTTTTTACAAAATAAACAGAGCCTAAATATTATAATTTGAAATGAATTTTAAATTTATTGAATGTTTTTTTTAAATAATTACATAAATTAATTAATAAAAAATTTTAAATTCAATTTTGACATGATAATTTTAATTATAAGTATAAATATCATGTTTTGTTAAGTCTATAATATCACTGATGAGATAGAAATTAAGACATTAGATTGATCTAATAATTTTGATGGATGTGTAACCCGCCTTTTGAAGGATAAAGGTCCAAGGTTTAAACACCTTTTCTTCCATTCGATTTTCTCATATGTAAATCAGAAAAAGGAATATTTTAAAACATTATAGCTATTACATTTTGCATAACACAAATTGCATTAGCTTGCAGTAAATTTGATAATTTTATATTCAAGACAAAAATGATATACAAAAATATGAAACGGATACAATTTAATTTTTCGTGTAATTATCATATGCTCCCGGGGACTCACTTGTTTAGAGTAACCTCTTTTTCAGTGCTTGGGTTATTTTAAGATCTAGGTCTTGTGTGATTTAGTAGATTTAGTCTGCTCTTAAGTACACCAAAAACAAGTTAGAAAGCGTTATTATATTAATTCAATTTTTCATATTCTATTAATTAATGATTTGCAAATATATTTTATAAAGAAAGGGTATCAATAAATTAAATCTTTTTTCATATTTCATTAATAATTTAACTTAATTAAAATGTTAAGGACATTAAATTAAAAGTCACAAAAAAAATACAAATAAATTTCATTTTGCAACAATAAATTGTGTTTAATTTTTTATAGTTTTTTTAATATCAATTACTTAAAATTTTTCAACAATTATATTTGTCGTAACAGTTTTGGGCCGCTAAATGAATTTTTAAGAAATTTCAAAATAAAGGTAAGTCATTATCAAATTTTTTTTTTTAAGGTATGATTAGTTATCTAAAATGTATATCTTTTTAAAAAAAATTTAAAATTAATTAAAACTTATTAAAAAATACTTTTTGGTCTACGAAAATCAAAGTCGGGTTTGAGAGTATAGTTAAGAGTGAAGAAGGATTAGTATCCCATAACATTTTTTTAAAAAACGGTACCAATTAACTATATATTATCGTATAATTTTAACAAAAATGTCTTAATTTTGATATAAAAAATAATTTTCTTAACTTTTCTTTTTTTTTTTGTTATTTCAACATTTTTTTTTACAAATTTTTCTCTTCGTCATTTATTTATTTTTTAAAAATTATTTATCCATTTTTATTTGGAAAAAATAAATTAGAATGTTACTATTGAAAAACTTTTAAAATGTTCTAATATCTTAGTAATATTGAAAGCGTTTTTCTCACTTAAAAATTTTTTAAGAATTTTTATTCGAATTTTTTTAAAATTCTATCTTTGGAGGCTCATGTTTACTTTTCCATAATCAAGATGCACGAGTGATGCAAGCAATAATATAATATAATATTCATGCAAAAATATGCACATTTTTATTTATTACTTATTATATTATTCTTATTTTTTATCATTTATTTCCCCTTTTTTTTTAAACAAAAAGGTTGATTTATTAATTTTTTATTACATTTTCTTTTAAAATAAATTTTTTTGTTGAAAATTGTTTATAAATACTATAATACATTGATAATATTTAAAAAAAATCTTTTCATCTAAAGATTTCTAAAGAATTACTATTCGAATTTCTTTCGAATCTCATTCTTGAAAAATTTTATTTTTGTTTCCTTTTTCTTCTTTTTTTTAATGAAAAATAATAATTAATTATTGTCAATAACATTTATGTATATTTAAATATAATTTTCTTATTAAAAATGATTCCTTTTTTCTTTCATCATTTCTATTATTATTATTATTATTATTATTATTATTTTACATTTTAAAAAAATAAGTAGACGAAAATCTTGTGTATTGAATATTTTTTCTAAATACTCCATTACTTTAACAGTATTTTAAAAAAATATCCTCATTCAGATATTTTAAGAAATCACTACTCAAATTTCTTTAAGATCTCATCATTAGAGATTTTCATTTTATTATTATTATTATTATTATTATTATTATTATTATTATATTGTTTATATTATTATTTATATATTTCTTATTTTTATACATTTTTTACCTATATTTTTAATTAACTAATTTTTTAACACCAAGTCTTCTATTTCTAAAAAAATATATTTATTTTAGGGATTTAAAACATAAGTATACATTAAATAATAATTTAAATAAATTGAAAATTAGAAAAATGAAGAAAATTACCCAAAACTGGTCAATCAACACGAGTCAACGGTACAAAGATAGTTTGGCTAGTTCAATGTGATTTATGGCATTTTTTTGTGACCTAGAATGGCTTTTGTTGGTTCATGCCGGGTTGAACTGGTTCAATGGTGATTTGTTTGGGTCGATTCAAGGATGGATAAGTTGTTGCTTAGGGATGGGTTGGGCATGTGGACCCTAGGTCGGGTTCATGCTCGATTCTTTTTCTTTTTTTTTTCTCTATGACAACTAAGTTTTTTTTATTATTTTTATTTCATTTCACCTATCTTACCAAAAAAAAAAATTCAATTATTCTCCAAAACCAAATGGTTGGCCCCCACTTTCCATATTCTAATGCCAACTTGTCACGCCAGTAGCAGGTCACTGATGTCAGTTTGAGCTTAAATTTTCTTCATCGATTCCTTTTGATCTTTTTTTTCCCAATATCTAATTAGTTTTTCCTAAAAACACTTCTAACTTCCTAGATCTGAGTTTGAACTTACAACTTCAACATAAAAAATACCCCTTTTGGCAGTTCCCATGGCCACCATTTCAAACTATATCTTTCTCCCTTCCATGTCCTTTTTCCCTATCCAAAAATCAAGCTTCAAAACCATTATGTACACCCCAAAACTGAAATCCACTCTTTGATGTTTTTGCTTTTCTTTTTTTCTTTTGACATAGAAGCTCCCCACCAGAAGATGTGTTGTTTATTTCTTTTGTGTATTTTTTTTTTGTTCTTGTTTGGGTAGGTAAACAAGCTTGTGGTTTGGGGTTTGGGTTATGGAAGTTTTTTGATAAAGTTTGGGATAGTGGTGGTTTTAGGTCTATTAGATTTCAACTAGCAAGGGGTTGTGGGTTTTAGCTAATAAAGGTGGTTGTTAGGGATTAATTCTTTTGTGGGAATGGCAAGGGATTGGGGCTATTTTTCTTCAAAAATTACCTTTTTTTCTATCTAAATTCCCCTCTCACTATGAAGCCCCTTTTAGTTCTTGTAGCATCATAGGTCAATTACAGATATGGGTGTTGAATTTGGTTGTAGAGTTGTAGCAAAGTTTGGGGCAGAAGAGTTTACTACTCTAAGGGCTGGGTAATGCTAAGCTTTTTAGGGTGTAGAGAAAGGGCCTTTGGTTTGGTAAAATTGTGATAAAAGTAAAATGGATGAAAATGGGATGTAAAAATGAAGAGCTAAATTTATTAGGGAAATTCTTAAAGCTTGAGAAAATTAAGCCATGGCAGATGAATTTTTTAAATTTTTTTTCATTCTTGTGATTTATCAATTAATAAAAGTAATTAAATCTAAAAAATATTAAAATTGGGCTACAAAATCAAAAGTTCAATTTTTAAATTTTAAGCTTTAAAATTCAAGATTAGACTTTGGGCTTTTAAACCCACATGACTTAATTTCAAATTGACTCAAACTAAATTAGATTGGGCCTTGGCCTATGCAAAAATGATTCAAAAATTGAGTAATCCGAATCAAAATATGGGCGAGTCCAATTAGAATGCTTAAACTAACTTAAATCAAAATATTCAAATCAAGCATAGAAATCACACAAATTTGAATCGATCTCGATAAAATTCGGTGTCTATAGTTATCATTCTTTGCACATTTTTGAGAATTAGGAATAGGGCAAAGACATAGATAATAATTTTGTTCGAAGTCAATAATTCAAAGATTTTTTCAAATTTTTTTTAATTTTCTTTTTTTTTTTACTTTTTTGATTTTTTGTTTAACTTTTTTGGGTTTTTTGAATTTTTGAAAAACTCTTTTTATTAGAGGCTTCACAACTTTTGAAAATAAATTTAAAAGTTTCTATAATTAGAGACTCCACAACTTTGAAAATAAATTTAAAAGTTCCTCTAATTAGAGGCTACACAACTTTAAAATTTTAAAATATTCTACTTGGAGGACTTAGAGACTATGCTGGAAGGTCTTATAAATCTTGACACTAAAACAAATTCAGCATAGAAAACTTACAAATCTTGCCCAGAGGAGTTAGTTACTACATCCGGAGGTCTTACAAATCTTGACACCTACAAATACTTCTCTAAAAAGAGGTCTTGAAATTTTAAAATTTAAACATTTTGCTTGGAGGACTTAGAGACTATACTCGAAGGTTTTACAAATCTCGACATCTATAAATGCTCCTCTAAAAAAAGGCCTTGAAACTTTTAAAATTTAAGCATTCTACTTATAGGACTTAGAGACTATACCTGAATGTCTTAAAAATCTTGACATTAAAGTAGATTCAACTTGAAAGACTTATGAATCTTATTTGGAGGACTTAGAGACTATGCTTGAAAGTTTTATAAATCTTGATACCTATAAATGCCCTTTTAAAAAGAGGTATTGAAACTTTAAAATTTAAACATTATGTCTTGAAGGTTATGAATTGTTTATTGAAAATCTTTTTCTTAAGAAAAATTAAACATTTAATTTTTAATAATTTTTAAATTTCAGATATCCCCACTAAGTGAATATGCATATGATAATCAAACATTTTTACTCGGATATCATCATTGAGAAAACTTTAGTGATATGCAAATATGAATACTTAGATATCACTATCGAGTAAAGATGCAAATTGCTTCAGATATCACCACTGAAGAAAACTCGAATACCATCACCGAAAAAAATATATAAATGCATTCATATTGCCACCGAAGAAAACTCATATATCATTTTCGAGTAATTTTGAGGAAAACTTGATCAAAATATTTTCCTCAATTGGTGCCAATTTTATTGGGTTTAAAATCTAGGTGCCAGTTAAATTTGGATTAAATCTTGTCGGTGCCAACTAATATGGGCTTGGATGCTAGCTAATTTGGGCTTAAGGTGCCAGCTAATCTAGCTTGAAGTGTTAGCTAAGCTAAGTTTAAAATTAGAGTGCCAACTAATCTAGGCTTAAAATTTGAGTGCCAACTAATCTGGGCTTAAGGTGCCAACTAATCTAGGCTTAAAGTGCTAACTAAACTAGGTTTAAAACTAGCTAATTTGGGCTTAAAATGTCAGTTAAATTGGATTTAAATTTTGGGTGTTAGCAAATTTGGGTTAGGGTGCCAACTAATATGGGTTTAAATTGCCAGCTAAACTAGGCTTAAAATTTAGGTGCCAACTAATTTGGGTTTGTGTGCCAACTAATCTAGGCTTAAAGTATCAGCTAAACTGGGCTTAAAGTTTGAGTGTCAGTTAATTTGGATTTGGGTGATAGCTAATATGGGCTTGAAAAATCTTTGTGCCAGCTAATATGGGCTTGGATTTCATCGATGCAAGCTAAAATAGGCTTAAATCTTATTGGTGCTAGCTAAACTGGACTTAAATCTTATCTTGTATCATATCTCATCTTTTTTCATTTTTTTAAACAATCCCTCTACTTTTTGTAGATTATTTTTCTTTAGACTCTCCAAACCAATTTTAATATTTTGGTCTATTGTCAAACTATTTTCACTTTTTTTTAATTTCTCTTTCATCTTTTTCATGATAGATTTTTTTTCTCTTTTTGTTTTTTTTTTTTTGCTATTTTTCCTTTTTTTTCTCTTTTTTTTTTTTGTTTTTCTCTTGATAGATTTTTTTTCTCTTTTGTTCTTTTCTTCCTTGACAAACTTTTTCCTTGATAATTTCTTTTTCTTTTTTTTTTTTGTAATTTTATTTTTTTCAAAGCTCAAAAGAATATCCATATTTCTTATTTATTCAATGCTTGAAAAATTAACAAATGCACTATGATGCAAGTGTATAATCTCATAATAAATGGTAAAAATGTGAATGTCTCTACACCAATGCAAATGATCATAGGTGAGAAATTCTTCTCTAGTGATTGCAATGCAAATGACTTTTCATGATGCAAATGACTTTTCATGATGCAAATGTACTTGACAAAGTTGTGAATGTAAAACTTATCCCCATGATGTAGATGTCAATATTATTTCCATGTAGATGTCCTTACAATGATGCAAATGTAAATTTCATTTTTCATTACACAAATGTATCCAATAAAAATGTAATTACAAAATACCAACAAATTTCCTTTACATGATGCAAATGCCTTTTACAAATGTAAATGTCAATTTTCACATGGTATAGCTCATCTGAAGGTATAAACACAAATTTGTAAATTCAATTATTTTTTTAAATGATGCAAATATTTCTTGTAATTACAAAATTTAGTTTTTAAATAATGCCAATGTCCATGCAAAAAAATTCATGATGAATATATCCCAGTATGGATGCAATCACCAAAATGTAATAATGGTGATACAGATGCGTGTCAAAAGATGCAAACACTAAAAATACCTATTTTTATTTTTTTTTTTAATTCTACTTATTCCTTGTTAGCCACTAAGTCTTCCAACTTCTTTCCAAAAGGATTCCAACTTAACCCTTTTCTATTCTTCCACCTATCTTGTTTCTCATCGATTTTTGCTTTCTTTGCTTTTCAAACATGCTTTCTTGATTTTTTTTATTTTTCAACATGTTTTTTTTTATTTTTCCCATTTTCATACAACGTGCAACATACATTTTGGACTTGATTGCAAAATGATGAAGATAAACCACCATGTTCCTCTTAAAAAAAATTTTTTTCTTATTTTTCTTAATTTTTTAATGAAAAACATTTTTCTTTCTTGAATCCGAACTAGTCTAATGGTTTTCGCAATTCGATAATTTTCTTTTACACCAAATATGACTTTCTTATTTTTCACAAAAATGTGAGATTGATTATTCAAAATTTTTTAAAATGATCAACAAATTGCGCTTACATAATTAAATTTTCATGGTCATAAACAATGAAATGTCTAAACAAATGTGACTTTAGAGTCTCTTGAAACTTAGTATTCCTTATTAGAAATGAAAGAGGTGACAATGGATTGAACATTTTAGTATGTCAAAGTTTAAATTTATTGAAGAAGGTTTCACCCGGAAAAAAAATATTATCCTTTTCCATCTAGGCTCATAAATAAAACATAATTTTTTAAAAAAAAGCATAAATCCCTTGAAAACCAAACATGTTTGACACTTTTTTTTAGTATCTAAATGTGACATTTTAATAGATCTCAAGGTTAGCTATGATAAGTTTCAAAATTTTATAATGTTATTTTAGAATGGGAAAAAGGCTAAAATTTTAAATATCAATCCCTTTAATGGATTTCAAATTTTTAGAGCATCAACATTTTTGGATCCTTCAACAATCTAGATGGCTTCATACTGGCTTTTCTTACTTCTTATGCTCAGGATTAGATTTATGATTTTCAACTTTGCCCTAGACTGCCCCTTTTGGAGTTTTCACCCTAGAGCCACATTTTCCTACATTTTTTTTTTATTTTTCTTGATTGTTTCATCATGCACTTAATAATTCATGTTTCATCCAAAATGGGTTAATGGTTCAAACAGGCTATTGGATAATGAAAGAAGATAAAAGACTTATAGGTTATATGGTGATTCCATGAACGAAAGCTTTTCATTTTAAGCATTTATGCTTGATCAAAATGGATTTTTTAGATCATATAACATAAGCCAAGTTTGGGATATAGAAGGAAAGGATAAATAAGCCCAAAATATGTTTAAGGGTGATCAAACAAATGATCATTTCACATCATATAAAGATTCCCTTTGGGACTTCTTTTTTTTTTTTTAATTTTTTGCACTTGCCATTCAATCATTTTTTACTTTTTTTGGGTTTATTTTTGCTTTTTTTTTCTTGCCATTTTTTTCTAATTTTTTTTTTACTTTTTTTTACACACATTCACTTCTACTTTTGTGGGTTCAAAATTTTTTGAGAACTCATTTATTGAACATTTGCCCTTCGGCATATAGGTTTCCATTTTTATACTTGGAGTAAGACTTCACCATGTATGATTCTTGACTATATCTTTTTTTTACCCCTTAGTATGGAAGGTGATCCTTGGTTAAGGTTCATTAAGAAAGAATTCATTAAGCTCAAAGAGGTAGCAAATGGATAATTTTCTTATTTATGAAATGATAATGAAAGATAGCCATTTATCATCTCAAACATAATCACTTAAATTGAAGAATAATTCTTTTAAGGAAAATGAGTTTAAAATAAAGACTTTTCAAAATTTTCTTTCTTTTTTAGGATATTTTTGGTTTTCATATCTTTTCATTTCATTTTGAATTATTTTTTTTTCTTTTTGGTTTCTTTTAAAGAGCTTTTATTTTTTTTCTTCAAGTTTTTCAAGTCTTTGCTTAGATTTATTCGAATTTCCTAAGTACATGATATCATAATCATTTTTTTATTTTTTTCTTTCTTACATGCCCTCAAAGCTTATAGATAACTCACTTTGCCAGCAACATGATTTATGAAAAATGCCTCGATTTCAAATGTCATCCTTGGTGAACTCGTTTAGGGTATCAAATAGTTTGTGTCATTCCATAAAAGAGAATGTTGCAGCACAAATCAAGTTGTCTTAAGAGTAATGATGTTTTTTTTTTTTTGCTCTTCTAGTTTATTTGCCTTAAAACATGAAATAAAGTAGGATAAAAATTAGGTTTTTGTGTGTTTGAGGTCATTTGATAAAATTTAGGCATTTTGATGTGACACCCATCTATGTTCTAGGTCAATCGAATTGACTTTCATTATTAGTATTATTTTTATATTATATTATATTAATTATATTTTATTATAGTATATTATAGTATATTATTATTATTATTATTATTATTAGTACTATAGTATAATATTGTATTATATTTTATACTATTACTATTACTATTATTATTATTATTATTATTATTATTATGTTTTCTTCTTGTTTTTTTTATTTTTTCTTTCTTCCTCCTTAACTGCTGATCGATTAAGGTAACTGAAGAATTGAATTTCCTGAATCAAAGGAATCCAATCTCTAACAGTCAAAGGCTTTAATTCATAATCAGAGGATTTTCATATCAATCAACAAAGAACCTAGACCTAAATTGAGTTCGAGCAAAATATAATTCCAGGATTCAAGCCTGGGATTGGTTCTGTTTGATTCCTAAAATTGGTCCTAAGGTGGCTATAAATTGAATAGAGGAACAAGACACAGTTGAAGGAAAAAAAGAAAATTTTGGGGAAAGAATTCTGGGTTTCTACTAGGATTTTGTAAGTTTCAAAAATTTTGGGGGTTTAGATTTCTAGGGTTAATTTGGAGTTTTTAGGTTTAGATTTAAATTTTTAGGATTAAGATTAAGTTTCTGGGAGTTTTCTGAAGAGATCTAAGCAAAATTTGGGGGATCCGAAAAAATTTTGGGATTTCTAGGATTCTTTGAAAAAAACTAGGTTTTGGGAAGAACACTTGCATTTTTCGGTGGGATTCTAGCAACTTTTCCAAAAACTGGTGGATTTTCTAGTTTTCAGTTGAATATTCTAACGACGTTTTCAAAAATTAATAGGTTTTCTCAGTTTTTGATGAAAGTTCTGATAGTGTTCTTGGGTTTTATAGAAAGAATGAAAAGTGTTTTGGGGTAGAAAGAGGGAGTAGAGAGCATCTGAGGCAAAAATGCTACAAGGTGGCTTTTATAGGGTTTTAAAACGATGTTGTTTTGGATAGCCCAAGATTCACGCATGACCCATTGACCCGCGTGTTGGCTTGTGTGCTGACTTGACCAAAATCCTAGGTTTCCCTTTTCCTTTTTCATTTTATTTTTTGATTTTTTGATTTCATTATTTTAAGTTTTATTTTATTTTATTTTATTTTTTTAGTTTTTATTTATTTGCATTTAGTAATTCAATATCTATTAAAAAAAAGAAAAGAATATTTTCTTTCTGGAAGCGAAAAGAATAATAAATAAAAAAATTTTCAAATAATTTTAAAAGATAAAAAAATAAAAAAAAAATTTTTCAAATAAAAATCCTTACAAAATAAATTCATGAATTCTACCAAATTATTGAAGAATTTTCATAGATTTAATTTTTAAAATGGAATCCATCAAACTATTGAAAAATTCCATAAATCATTTTTTCAAAAAAATAATAATGAGAGAAAAATAAATAAAAAATAATTTTATCCTCCAAACGATTGAATAATTATTTTTTAAATTAAGTCTTACCAAACTATTGGCGGACTTAATGAAATTCTCAAAAATTTTATAAACATTTTTGTAATAAAATCTCACCAAATTATTGGGAGAATTGCTTCAATGTAAGTTCTACTAAACTATTAAGAAACTTTACTAATTTTCTTGAACAAAATACATTAATAAATCCGACGATCGAGCCTCTTCAGGGTAAGACATGAGTCATAATGAATTCTTCTAAGATGAGAGAATTATTTTAAATTGCTACCAAACTATTAAGATAATTTTATGACTAATTTTCAATATTTAATATCTTGGTAAAAGCATAAACATTTTTAAGGCTTGGATAATTTAATGTTAAACTGGTACCATCTTTTAATGAGCACTGTAAGAGTGCTTTAACCTTTCTTACGCGTAACTGCACTCCTGAACTTAAAATCTAGTTTTGCAAATAAGATTTGATTAGGTGGCTAATTACACCTAAATAAAAAAGATTGGTGGCGACTCTTCTAATCCATGTCTAGTGGTAGGTCTACGGATCTATACGTTATGACATTTGGTTTTGGCACATTTGAGAGTACAACATGTCTTGACAAATTAAATTACCAACATTTGAATTTTTTAAAGAAATTATCATGTTTACTTGATTTTCAAGAAATCTCAAAAAAAGTCTTTTTCTTTTATTTTTCAAATTAACTGTCTTACTACTCATTGCTTAAGAAAATATTATCACCCTTTTATATCACAGTATGATTAAGTGAAGACAGGGCTCACGAATTCAAGTTCATGCCCTTTAAAGGGTTATGGTTGGTAAGTGAAATTATTTAAGCAGTTTGGAATATGAAAGTATTCAAAAAAGGTTGAAGTATTGGATGAGTTCATTTCTAATAGCAATCATCAATTTTTGTGAAACTCTTGTCACTTTTTATATAAAATTGTGAAGTTTTCCTCTCTTATTTGAAAGGCTTTTATCATTCTTGTCACTATTGTCACCATTTTTTTCTCAAAATTTTTCCTTGCTTTCTTTTTTTTGTTCTGTTTTCCTTCATGATCTTGAAAACTACTTATTCTTAAACAATTGCAAATCAATTTTTCAAATTTTTCTCAAAATAAAAAAATTATTTACAAATCCAATCTAATGTGTCAAAGTGCTATTATTTACAAAGTCTAAAAATTTTAAAAAAAAATTTCTCAAAAGAAAAAAAAATTACAAATCCAATCTAATGAGTCAATGTGCTATTATTTACAAAGTCTGAAAATTAAAAAAACATTCCTTTTGAAGAAACAATAATCCACCTTAAAAAATTTCTTAAAACAAAATTATGTGCAAAGCTAGAGAAACCAAAGATCATTTGTGATCACCAACTACATTTTTCGTGTCCACAATGTTTTTTTTCCCTTTTGGACTTATTCTCTTCAAGGTACTCAATTCTTTCCTATATTCAACTTTTCAAAGCTCTTGTCAAACTTAGATAAAAATGAAGAGTATTGGAAGAAACTTAGGCTTCATCAAATTTCCTTGATTATGATTTTTTTTTTCTTGTAAGAACTTTAAGATTTTTTTTTTCTTTCACCCATGAGGAACACTTTTTATTTGCCAAATGATGGTATGTCGAGAGAGAACAGTTAAATAAATATGATATTTTCATGATGAATTTGTGAATGTGTGTGTAAAGAAAATGATGTATGTATCATTCAAGTTTGATGAGAATCATATTATTTATACACATATATACACCAAATAACAAAATATATTGATATGAAATGAATTGCATCTACAATGCAAGAATGATGGAAATCATATTGTTTCTGAATATATGTACATGAAATGTAATGTTTTGGTATATAAGTAATGATAAACATTTATATGAAATCACTATATGTACAATATAAACCATGTGAATGTATATGCATGGAATGCAATGTCCTATTTCATGAGAGATGGTGTGCTTGCATGAAATGAAATATGTGTATAATGTAGGTTTAGAGTCACATCATTTGTGAATGCATATGCATGAAATGAAATTGCATGCTGCATGAGTAATGAGATGTAGATGCATGGGTAATGAAATATGTTTATATGAAATGCACTAACATATTATATTCATGACAAGATATGTTTGCACAAAATGCAATGCATATACTATGCAAATTTAATGAAATGAAATGAAATGTATGTGCAATCTTATTATTTTCAAATGCAAAAAATAATAAAATATGAAAGGTACAATAACATTCAAAATCAAAATTTGTACTAAATTGACATTATCATTCAAAGATTTATACATGAAATGAAGTGTATATACAACTTTATTATTTCCAAATATGAAAAATAATGAAATACGAAAGTACAATAACATTCAAAATCAAAATTTTTATAAAATTAACAATACCATTCAAATATTTGTACATGAAATGAAATGTATGTACAATCTTATTATTTTCAAATGCAAAAAATAATGAAATACGAAAGGTACAATAACATTCAAAGTTAAAAAGTTTTACGAAATTGATATTACTATTCAAATATTTGTGCATGAAATGAAGTGTATGTACAACTTTATTATTTTCAAATAAGAAAAATGATGAAAAGGAATGTAAAAATGATTAAATGTAATGTGATAGGTATAATAACATTCAAAATCTAAATTTTTCCTTCATTTCTTGAAGAAACAAGAATTTAAGAAAACATTTCCTGTGGAAAACATAAGCACATCAAATGATCAATATTTAAAGTTTTTTTTTTTTAATTTTCGCTTTTATTATTTGGGCAATAACAAATAAATAAAAAATTTCCCTTTTTTAAAAAAATTTTCTCCTCTTTTTCTTTTGAATTTTTTTGGAATTCTTCTAAAAAAATATATTTGTCTTTTTAAATGAGAATCCTGGACAAACCAAATAGTATGTCAAAAGAAAATTTTATTAGAGGAATATATTTTTTTTCATATTTTCTTTGCTTTTTCAAAGCTTTAATTTCTTTGTATCATTATTACCCTCAAATACAAATTATATCGAAATATTTCCCACATGTCCTTGTCTAGGTATTCTCTACAAAAAGGTTAGCATGACTCTACATAAATCTGGTCCCCTAAGTTTCACGATATGCTGAGTAAGGATTCATATGTTTAAAGGTTTTTAAATTGTTCTTCACTGGCATCCATGTAAGACTAGTAAAACACCTCTATCCTCTCTCATTATAGGGCTACAAACATAAAGAGTTCAATTTGAGTGGGATTATTTCGTTTTCTATTGCAGAGGTTATCACCTCACGAGAGTATAGGTACTTTATTCCCTTCTAAGAAAAACGAAACCCGAGTATAGAGCTTATACATAATATGAATGTGCCATGTGTGAATGAGGGAATAAAACATTGAAAACCTAATCTTAAATACCTTGCAATTTATCAAGAATAATATATAAAAATATATAAAATAGTGAATAAATGACATAATTAAAACGATCATAGAATGCTTGTAATTTATTATTATTATTATTATTATTTAAAAAACAAAATCAAAATCAAGAAAATTAAAGTTAAATACCAATTAAGAGCATTAAGTCAAAATTAAGGATAACACATAATTAATTTTTTGGCCTAACTCTCTGAAAAAAAAATGACGTCTCCAATAGAGTTGTCAAGCTATCGTAACAATTTTGAAGCCACTAGATAAATTTTTAAAAAATTTTGAAATAGGGGAGAGCCCTCACCAATATTTTTTGCTAGGTGTAATTAGCCTCCTAAAACATTTATTTTTTAATAAAATTTTAAAATTAATTAAAAACCTATTAAAAAATATAATTTTTTGTGTACGAAAAGCAAAGTCGGGTTTTGGAGTATAGTTAGGAGTGAAGAAAGATTAGTACCTCCACAGAGCCTGTTTTAAAAATGATACTAATTAACTATGTATTATTCTATAATTTTGACAAAAATATTTTAATTTTGATATTAAAATATAATTTCCTTAACTTTGCTCCTTTTTTGTGCTAATTTCATTTTTTTCATTATTTCATCTTTTTTTTTCAAAATTTTCTCTCCATTGTTTATTTATTTTTTAAAATTATTATTCCATTTTTATTTGAAAAAAATAAATTATAATTTTATTACTAAAACACTCTTAAAATGTTTCAGTACGTTCATCACATTGAAATTATTTTTCTCACTTAGAGAATTTTTAGGAATCTTTACTCAAATTCCCTTAAAACTCCATCATCGAAAGCTCATGTTTACTTTTCCATAATCAAGATGCTCATTTTTATTTATCTCTTATCGTTATTATTCTTATATTTTATCATTTATCTCCTTTTGTGTTTTTTTAAAGGTTCATATATTAATTTTTTTGTTTTTTAATTTTCTTTTAAAATAATTTTTTTACTAAATTTTTTTTTATAAATACTCCAATATACTCACAGTATTTAAAAAAACTTCTTACCTATAAATTCCTAAAAAATCAATGCTCAAACTTTTTTAGAATCTTATCATTGAAATTATTGTTTTTAATTTTGTTTTCTCTTTTTCTTTTAAGAAAAATAATAATTAATCACTGCCAATAATATTTATGTATATTTAAATGTAATTTTATTACTAAAAATGATTCCTTTTTTATTTCATCATTTCTATTATTTTCTTATTGTTATTCTTTTATTTTTATTATTGTTATTTTCATTTCTCGAACTTCCTTAATATTTCATCTTCGAGAATTTTTATTTATTTATTTATTTATTTATTATTATTATTATTATACATTTTACCTATATTTTTTAATTTACTATTTTTTAAAAACCCATGTTTCTTTTTCTAAAAAATATATTTATTATAGGGATTTAAAATATAAGTATGCATTAAATGATAATTTAAACAAATTGAAAATTAGAAAAACAAGAAAAATGAAAAAAATTTACCAAAACCAATAAGTCAACGTAGGTCAACGATCAAGGGATGGTTCGACTGATTCAACGTGGTTCATGACATTTTTTTATGGTTTGGAATGGTTTCTATTGGTTCAAGCTAGGTTGAACCGATTCAATAGTGGTTCATTTGGATCAGCTCAATGATGGATAAGCTACTGCCTAGGGATGGGTCAGATGCATAAACCCTAGGTTAGGTTGGGTCCATGCGTGGGTCTTTTTTTTCCTTTATAAAAGTGAAGCTTTTTTTATTTTTTATTTCACCTATCTTACCATAAGAAAACTTTCAACTACTTTCCAAAAACCAAATGGTGGCCTTTACTTTCTAGATTTCGATGCCGATTTGCCACGCTGGTTGTTGCACCTACACCATTAGCCGTCAATCATTGGCATCGATTTAAGCCTAAATTTCTCCCATCGATTCCTTTCAGTCTCTTATTTCCCAATATCTAATTAGCTTTTCCTAAAAACACCTTTAACTTCCTAGATCTGAGTTTGAACCGATGGTTTTAACACAAAAAATACCTTTTTTTTGCTGCTCTAATGGCCACCATTTCGAACTATATCCTTTTCCTTTCCATGGCCTTCTTCCCTATCTAAAACTCAAGCTTCAAAACTATTCCACACACCCCAAAATTAAAATCTACTCTTTGATTTTGTTGCTTTACTTTTTTTTTTGCGTTAAGGCTCCCTACCAAAAGATATGTTGTTTGTTTCTTTTGTGTATTTTTTTTGTTCTTGTTTGGGTGAGTAAATAGGCTTGTCATTTTAGATTTGGGTTATGAAAGTTTTTTGATGAAGTTTGGAATGGTGGTGGTTTTAGGTTTGTTAGATTTTGGCTAGTAATGGGCTATGGGTTTCAACTGATGAAGGTGGTTGCTAGGGATTAATTTTTTGTAGGAATGGCAAGGAATTGGGGTTTCCTTTTTTTTTAGAAGAATTTTCCTTCAAATATTACCTCTTTTCCTATCTAAATTCTCCCTATCTAAATTCTCCCTTCATTGTGAACCCTTCTTAGTTCTTGTAGCATCATAAGTCAAGTACAAACACAAATTTGGTTGCAAAGTTGTAGTGAAGTTTGGGGAAGAAGAGTTTGTTACTCCTCAAGCTAGGTAATGTTAAACTTTTTGGGGTGTAGAGAAAAGGCCTCTAACTTGGTAAAATTGTGATGAATGTAAAATGGTTGAAAACCAAAGGTAGAAACGAAGAGCTAAGTTTTGAAAGGAAAAATCTTAGAGTTTGAGAAAGCTAAGTCGTTGTAGGTGAATGATTTTTTTTAATTTTTTTCATTCTTGTAATTTATCAATTAATTAAAGTAATTAAATCTAAAAAAAAAAGTGAAATTAAGCTTTAAAATCAAATGTTCAATTTTTAA
Source organism: Durio zibethinus (assembly GCF_047325235.1). Classification (NCBI taxonomy): domain Eukaryota; kingdom Viridiplantae; phylum Streptophyta; class Magnoliopsida; order Malvales; family Malvaceae; genus Durio; species Durio zibethinus. The sequence goes on along the minus strand of NC_143174.1, from coordinate 5,782,173 downwards.
ATTTTGGGCTTTAAAATTCAATATTAGATTTTGGGCTTTTAAACCCACATAACTTAATTTCAAATTGACTTAAACTAAATTAATTTGGGCCTGAACTCATGCAAAAACAATTCAAAAATAAGTAATCCAAATCAAAATTCGAACGAATCTAATTAAAATACTTAAAATGACTTAAATTGAAATGTTCGAATCAAGCATAAAAATTACACAAATTCAAATTGATCTAAACAAAAATTGATATCTACAATATTTATTTTATGCTTATTTATTAATTTATCTATGATTTTTTATCTTTCTCATATACATATTAATTCATTACAATAGAATGAAAATTTTACACTATTAATTTTTTATTTTATTTGTAAATATCTTATTTTATTCAATAATTTTTTTAGAATTAAAATAAATTTTTGACTGTAAATTGGACCTTGATTAAAATACTTAAGACCCGAAGGGATAAAAGGCTACAATTTTAATATTGGTTTTAATTTTAACTTTAATTTAAATTTTAATTGTGATTTTATTTTTAATTTTGGTCAAAGTAAAAAAAATAAAAAAACTAAAAAAGTAAATGGGGGAATTTTGTAGGAAAATCTTGGATTCAATCTTTAGAATTTATTTCTTGATTCATTGAAAAAGGGAAGATTGTAGAAGTAATAAAATCACAAAAAAGTTAATTCACAAAAATCAAATCAAATCACGGGTCTGGTGGAATTGATTTTTTTTTTTTTTCAAAATAGAAAAAGCATGAATCCCTATATAAAGGATTCAAATATGTGATCAAGGGGAGAAGGAGGAAGCATCAAGCAATTAACAAGCAATTCGATAGAGATCAATTTGCTGCAAAAATTATTTTAAAAAATCAGAAATTCTAGCAATAGCTCAGTCAAGATATCGCATAGTGCAGCCGAAGGTCTCAATCAAAACAACCAACTTACAAGCCCCTACCCAATAAACCCAAAACCAGTAAAAGAAATTCATCAAGGCAACATAATGATTCAATAGCAATTTAGCCATAGTAGGTCAGCCACCCAATCCACCAAGTGCTACAAACAGAGAGTTCAAGAAAATTTAACAAGGGATCAGAAAAACCATCAGCAGAAAAATCCCAAGGCAGTAGACAACAATTAGGAAGCAAATCAAGCCAGCATAAACAACCAAAGAGCAGACCGAAGCCAAGCAAAGAAACCCAGAAAAGATCAAACACAACACTAGCAAACAAACCCAAAATCATCCAAACCCACACTCGAACCAAGTCAAAAAAACCCAATTCCCAAAAACAAAACCCGAGCTCATGCCCAGTCAATTCCCAGAAAACCCATAAACTACTCAGGAATCACAACCTAGGTTGAAAAGGGAAGCTTGAAGAAGACCGAAGGTGGTCACTGGCAAAGATCGAATGCTAGCGATCAACAACGAAGTAGGTGATGGTCTGTATCGTTTTTAAGCTGTGGGTTTTCTAACTTTGGTGCTTTGTTCGGGGTTTTCTTCTGTGGTTTGCAGTCGATGGACAACGATAAAGGATGGAGTAGGCGACGATTTTCAATCAGAGTTTGGGTTTTGTTGGGTTTTGGATAAGGACGACGAAAAAGGTTGAAGAGAGAAGGGTTTTGATGAAGTTGAAAAGAGGAGAAGTTGAAAAGCAAGACAGAGAGTGTAGAGAGAAGAAGTTGAAAAGCAAGACGGAGGCAAGGAAAGTAAAGAGATGCTAAAATGACAGCGTTTTGAACTCAGCAAAAAGTGACCCACACACCAATTTGCATCCCGATCCGACCCGTGTAGGTTTAACCTTTATTTATTTATTTGTATTTTGTTTTCTATTTTTGTTTTTTTTTTATTTTTCTATTTTTTTTCTTTGTTATTATTTTATTATTGTGTGATTAAATAAAAAAAGGGTGAGGAAAAAAAACTTTGATTTAATTTTTGTGCATGATATTTTATATTATTGTATGATAGTTTTATTGCATTATTATTCTTGCATGATTTCAATTTAATTTCATGATTATTTATAACTACATGATTATTAATATATTTATTTATGTGGTTATTAATTGCATGATTAATATATTTATTAGTATTTGCATGATTATATTGTTATTGCATGTTATATTATATTATTGCATGATATTTATATTATTGCATCATTTGCATGATAATTTTTTCATGATGATTTTTGTTTATTTTAATTGCTTTTTTTTCTCAAAAATAAAAAATAAAAAATAATTTTTAGAAAATCTTACTAACATATTGAAGGATAATTTTTCTTAGAAAATATTACTAACATATTAAAAGATATTTCTAAAAATAAATTATTTTTACAAAAATTAGATTTTAAATATCTGATGATAAAATTACTAGTATTGCAAATAACAATCTTTATGTAAATTCCTAGGTGAGAAAATTTTTTCCTAAATTTTACTAACATATTGGAGAATTTAGATAAAGATTTTCGATACTAAGGTTCGAAATCTTGTTATCACAAATAAAAGTTTTTTATAAAAAATTAAATGAATTCAACGAAAGAACATCTTCAAAGTGGGACACTAGTCTTCATAAATACTCATGAGGTAAGAAAATTATCTTAAATTACTACCAAACTATTAGAGTAGTTTTAAGATCAATTTTTAATAATTAAATTATTTGAAAAATTATAAAAAATATTAAGGTTTGGATAACTTGAAATCAAACTGATAACATTTTTTATATGGGCACTGTGAATGTACTATAACCTTCCTTACGCGTAACCGCACTCTTAAATCTAAATCTAATTTCGTAGATAAGAATATACTTTTTAAAGATACGCAAGTTAATCTTGGGACATCTCTTTAAAATTGAACAGATTCAGTTATGTGACCAATCACAACTAAACAAAAAAGATTAGTGGTGACTCCTTAAACTTATGTATAGTGATGAGTTCACAAATTTATACATTATGACAGTTTGAAGACTCTACTGGGGACAACTGAGAGTCAAGCCAATAAATAATTTTTGTTATCTAAGCCTAACTTAATAAACATAAGAATTTTTCTTCTTGTTTGTGTTTTATTTATTTATCTTTTTTAATCATATATGTCATTCAATTGCATATATATAATAAGAGCTCTACACCTAAGCTCCATTCTTTAGAAAATAGTAAAGTGCCTATGCCTTTGTGAGATTTCATGTCTCTATATAAGCTAGCGAAATACTCTCACTCAAAATTGAACTCTTTCTGTTTGTAGCTTATAATAGGTAAGGATTAGGGTATCTTTCTAACATGTGATAAACAATGATATAAAGAACAATTAGGAACTTGTAAAGTCAATCCCAAATCACATATAGTGAGCTATAATAGATTTAACCCATAGGTAAAGCCATATCATTCCTTTTGATAGAAATGATACAAAATTCGATCATATACCTTTTCTAATACTTGAGTTGAGCACTAACTTATTTTGTCCTTTTTTTTTGTATTGGATGTTACTTTGTTCTTGTTTGTTACTTTCTTTTTGCATGAATCATGTTAAAATCAATAGCTTCACATTTATTTATTTGTTATTTTCATTCATTTCATGCATCTTACTCATTCATAAATCATCATCATTCGTTCATCATGTCATAGCATAATAAAAATCTTTTGCTTATTTGGGGTAGCAATTTAAAAGACATGGGTGATCGATTAGAAACATGAATCCAAGCCTTGGAACTAAACTAAGAGGAATTTAGACATGACCTATGAGAAATAAAAACACAAATTGCCAAGCTGGTGAAAAATCTTGAAGTGGCCTGTTCTCAATAATTCTCATAAACTCCAATTCATCTATACATTAAACAACCACTTTGGTATGATAAAAAAGCCTCTCACAATATTGATGCCGGTCTAAATCATGCCAATGCATCTGATGGCCCAAGAAAAGACCAAGTCAGAAAAAAAGTAAAAGATATAGAGCCTTTCATCTTCATGTTAACTTTGCAAATTGGCTTATACTCAAATCCCTAATCTGTTATTCCTTAACAACCTCTTTTAGCATCCTAAACTAGACTTGCTTTCATTCAATCCCCATTGATTGATCCATACTTATATGCCTTCACAGTTATGAACAATGCTTTTCAAAACTTTGGTGCTTATAAACCCGTCTAGCAGTCAAGTTTCCCAATGAACCTATGGGAATATACATCTAATTCTGCTTCAAGACTTACACCTATAAGTCAAATAACTACTCGACCCAAAAAATCATTGAGTAAAAAGAAAGAGAGAGCCATTATTGATCTAATTCCTGTGACTTACATTGAATGACTCCCATAACTCATCGAAAACTATCTAATCGCATTAATTCCTTTAAAGCCACTAAAACTTTCTTATCTTAAATGGTTTGATGTTGAGGTTCAATGTGATTATCACTTTGGGAATGTGAGCCATTCATGAAAAAATTGTCCTATTTTTAAACATAAGGTGCAAGGTTAATCAAAGCTGATGTGTTGAGTTTAGGGAATAAAGAAAAGCCCAATATTGTTAAAAGATCATTGCCTAATCATAGTGCTTGAAAAACTTATCGATGGTAGTACCAGGATCTTAAAGCCGAAGAATTGGATCGTGGAATAGATATTAGGATTTTTTTAAGGAATTATTTTTAGATATTTTTGTCGGAATAATTTTTAATTTTTAATTAAAGTCTTTTTTTCTTTGTTTTTTCTTATATGATGAATGCTTTCATTCATAAGTACATTTTTTTCTTTCTTTTTGCATAAATTTACAGTAGTCATCATCCTAATTCTTAATTGTGGTAATAAAGGTTCAAGGGCCTAATTGTCAAGATAATCTATTTGCCACTCATGGAGCCAAAACAATATAGTCGAATTGAAAAAGTGGAGAAAGCTCATGATGAAATGAAAGAAGATCTAGCCCAAATAATGGAAATGCTGAAAAATCTAAAAAGAAAGAAAAAATGGAGGAAGCCCACATACAAGCATCTCAAGAGGCATAATAACAACAAGCACCATTTTTTTAGGCATACTTTTATCTTGGAATACCTTTAGTAGCCACACAAAGACAGCCTCAAGGATACAACATTTCTATTTTGAATGGAGATAAATCTAATCCAATCTAAATCCTTGATGATTTTGAAGAGTCAAAAAAAATTAAAAGTTCGTTTGAAGCAATAGAAGATTCAAGTACTTAAAAAAAGATGGATTTCATAGAAAATAGGCTTTTAGCTATTGATGGAATAGATTTTTATGGATTTAAGGATGCATTAGAGCTTTGCTTGGTGTTGGATGTGATTATTTCACCCAAGTTCAAAGTCCTAGAATTTGAAAAATATGATGGGACTAAATGCCCAATGACCTATGTCATTATGTATTATAAAAAGATGATTGCCCATGCCTGTGATAACAAGCTCCCTATTTTTTTCAGATGAATGAATGCATGGAATGTGCATGCACAGACCAATCGAGGCAATTGGTTAAAAACAATCTATCTGCTACAAAATGGAAAAAAAGGCTGAAACATAAAAGAAAAAATAAGAAGAAGTAGTGGTCTGGTAAAGATAGTTTGTAGAGGTAGTAGAGAAGGGAAGAGAAGAAAACAAAATAGAAAAACTTGAGAAGAAAGGCTTAGGGCGTTTAAAAAAAAGTTTGAAAAAACTAGGGGGGAGTTTAGAAAAGAGAAAAAAAAAGCTAAAAAAAACTAGCAAAAAAAAAGAGCTCTCAGAAAGGAAAAACTAGAAGAAAAGAAAGCACCAAAAAGAAAAAATCTTTTTAGCTAAAAAATGAGAGAAAAAAAGAGGGTCATTAGCTAGTTAAAAAATAAAAAAAAAAAGAATCATAACCGAAAAAGATTTGTGTATGGGTTCAAGAAAAGAAATGCTCAAATAGTAATTCATGAAAGACAATAGGTTGAAGGTTTCAACCTATATTATCCATACCCGATGTACCAACCTTACTACCCAACCATCAATAATGTCTCTTCAAGTTCTTATGCTCGTCAACTAGTCATACAGCCACCCAACTTTTAGTCAACTACTCAACCTAAGAATAGGGTGAAAAGAGAAAGAGCTTTCATAGATCCAATTCCTATAACATACATTAAGCTACACCTTTAACTCATTGAAAACTATTTGATTGTACCAATTTATTCAAAACCTATAAAACCTTCCTACCCCAAGTGGTATGATGCTAATACTACTTGTGACTATCATCCCGTGATTGCAAGCTATTCGATAAAAAATTGCATAGCATTGAAGTATAAAGTACAAAGTTTGTTAAAAAAATGGATTGATGAATTTTGATAAAGAAACAGGGACATGTGTCATTAAAAACCCTTTACCTAACCACACTAGGGCATAATTTTAAATGAGTTTTTATGAATGTCTATCACATAAGGAACTGTAAAAAATATGCAAGTATTGAACATTTGAGGGTCTTGTATGTCAGCTTTTATTTATCTTTCATCATTTCAATAAAGTGACAAATGTATTTTCATTATATTTCCTCTTTTATTCCATTACCTTTATATACATGCTTTTCATATTTCACCAACTCCTATATTCTAAATAACATATGTTCAGACAATCATGACAAAAATTCAATATTCAATTTTGAAATCATTATTCATGTTAATATGATTAATAAGTTGAGACTCTTAATTTATTAAAATCATTAAAGTAAAAGAAGATAGGTATCACAAAATAAAACTAGCATGAGATTTCACTTATTCATACATAGAAATGATGTAGTGTGTGATTTTTTGTGATGGTTTGTTCATAAGTTTACTCTTAGTCAATAAATGTTCTTTATCGAAAGTATTTACAATGTTCTTATGGAGAGTATTTATATTTGAAATGAGAAATTACCATATTTTTTCTACCTTTCACATAAAGAGTAAAATTATTCATTTGTTACCTCATTTGAGCCCATTGAATTTTCTTTGGGAGAAACCTTTACTAAGGATCACCTTCCATATTGAGGGGCCAAAGTTTGAAAATGATATAAACAAAGAAAAAAGAAAATGAAGGTCTTTAATGAGTTCACAAGCAAAAAGAAAAAAAAAAAAACCCTCTTTTGTGCTTAGATTTTTTTAAAAAAAAATGATGAAAAGTGTGAAAAAAACAAGAGAAAAGTATGATGAAAAAAAAAAAAAAGAAAGAAATGAGAAAGGAAAAAGAAGGAAAAAAAATTGATAGGACAAAATGTTTTATATGAAAAGAAATGATCATTAGTTTATTACCCTTCAAATACATTTTGAGATTACTTTATCTGTTTCCATCATAACTCCTCACTCTAGCCTATGTTACATTTCTTAAAAGTTTATTTTAATTGAATGTGAATGTTTAAAATGGAGAATCATGAATTAAACTACGATAGACTTGTAATGGGGTTGTTGGAAATTTTAATCAAAATGTCACTAATAGATCAAAGGGAAAGAAAATGAAAAGGAAAAGATGTGGAAAAGATATGAAAAAAAAAAAGCAAAAGAAAAAAAAAACCAAATGCAAAAAAAGATAACGCAAAAGCAAAAGCAAAAAAAAAAAAAAAGAGAAAAAAAGAAGACTTAAACTAAAAACCAAAAAAGACAGTTTAAGTAACAAAAAGGAAACTTGAAAAAATAGCCTTGATGAGGATTCGCAAGAAATAGAAATAATGCCTAGATTGATGAAAGACCAAGAATATCAATAGAATTAACTTTTGAAAAAGAATTTAGGATTAATTTGTCTATAATTGTCTGAATATTCATTATCTTAGATGTTGTGAACCCTTCTTAGTATTTATCGTGATGATTCATTCTGAACTAGTTTCTTTGCTTGTTTATTCCTTACTAGACTTGATCTTATAATGAAAACCCTTTTTTTAATTTTTTGTTCTTTACCATTTATTCATTCTCATGATGAATTAAGTAAATGTGATGAATTACATTTGGCATTGAATTGAACTGCTGATGAATGAATAAATGACTATTATGAAACATCATTGGATTATTTTGAAAAAGTTGAAAGTGACTAAGACATATTGAAAATGAAGTGTGAAAGATGAAAAAAGTTTAAAATGATGTTGATCTTTATGGCTTACAAATGAAAAAGAAACATTCCAAATGTTGAAATTAGATGATGAAGCTAATGAAAAAGAATTTTGGGTCACAAATCAATTAATACATTTACTAGCTAGTTCCAAAGAAGCTGAAGAAAAACATGAAAGAAGAGTCTTGAGATCCCATTACAAGAAGGAAACTTTGGATTTGGATGATATAATGGATGAAATTACTTGATGGTACATGATAGCTCATTTTGAAGACTACAAATGTTGATGAGTTAAATGAAGTGAGAAGACAAATCAAAAGTTTTGAGAACCTTCTGATTTACCATAATTGAAAAGATAAATGAATTGCATAGCATACATTGCATTCATTATATGCATTACATGCATGCCTCATACTGAGAATATTGTATTCACTCATGGCATCATCATGCATATTTGAAAAAGAAAAAAGGTTTAAAGTTTGAAATTGGGTTGAAATTTTGCATTTATTGCATTTATACATTGTATTTACTGCATTCCTTACATGTTTCATATATCATCACATTTGTTGCACTTGTGCATTGCTTGTTTGGAAAAGAAAGATCAAAGTTTGAGTTGAGAAATTATGATGAAATTTTGAAAAATCTTTGGCTTATTCATTCACTGTATACATATATTATGTTCATTATATTCATTCCATACATCATGTATGTTAGAAAAAAAAAGAAAAATTAAAGTTTGAATCTTGAAATTAAATTCGAGAATTATGGAGAATCTTTTCATTCATTGCATACACTCATTACATATGCTTGAAAAACAGGAAGAAAAAACTAGATGATAAAATAATTTTGAGAAATGACATTGGAAAACATCAATGATGATCTAGATGAGATATAAAAAATCACTTAAGTAATATTTTGTTTAAAGTTTCAAGTCTTTATTGAGAAGGAGTTTCTTTAAACGAAAATTATAAAGTTTCAAGCCTTTATTGAGAAGGAACTTTCTTGGACATGACTTTATTTTTCCAAAGTTGAAACATCAGTGGAGGAGTATTTTATTTTTCAAAGTTGAAGCCTCGATGGAAGAATATTTTATTTTTTTCAAAGATGAAACCTCGGTGAAAAAGCACTTTATTTTTCAAAAGTTTCAAAGTCTCAATTGTAAAAGAGCATTTCAAAAGTTCCAAAGTTTCAATTGTGGGGCACATTTTATTTTTCAAAAGTTTCAAAGCTTTAATTATGGGAAAAAGCATTTTATTTTCCAAAAATTTTAAGCCTCACTTGTGAGGGAGCTTTTGAGATTTTTTTTTTTCAATTTTGTTTACCTAAATAAAATAGATATCTTTTGATCTTTGTACACTTCTTATTTCATAGAAAATACACAAAGAATGATAGTTGTAGACACTTATTTTATCCGAATAATTTTTCAATATCAAAATGGGCTTTTAATCTTAATTGCACTTTAATTGAAAATTTGAGTTTTTAGGCCCAAAACATCAAATAGCCTAATATTATGTTTTTATTCATTATTATTATTATTATTATTATTATTATTATTATTATTGTGGTTTTTAAGTTTTAGTTTTAGTGTTTTTATATTATTATTTTCAATCAAAGTCCAAAAACAAAGAAACAAAAAAAAAGGGTTAGAAAATACATGGAAGAAACGCAGGTTTAATTTGCAAAAGGAAATTGATAGATTTGGTCTTGGATTTGGTTTTTGATTCTGAAATTTATTGGTTCATTGCCTATGGAAATACTTGGAGGCTAATCCATTGAAAAAGGAAAGATTGCATAAAAATAAAGTCTTGGAAATCTTTGCAGATTCAGTAAGGTTAGTGCTTTTTCAACTTCAAGTAGTCAGAAGCAATTAAGAGAAGAACAATTGGCAAGAACAAACAAATTCAAAGCCAATTTCCAACAGGAGCAATCCAAAGGCAATTCAATAGGGAAGCAAGTAACAATCGAGTAGAAAAAGAAAAACTAGAGTTAGACTCAATTTCCAGAATTAACAAACAGCAATTCAGAGCCAAGCATTTAGCAGCAACACATATAAAAATTCAACACAAAAGTAGTAAAACCAGGCCAAGCAGACAGAGCAAAGAAATAATCAAAACAGCTAGAGTAATTACCAGAAAATCAACCCTATCCAGAACCAAACAGAAAACTCATACAAGCACTAAGCAAACAATAAAATTGGGCATATACAGAAGCAATTACAGTAAGTAGTTTTGTAAGTCACAGCCTAAAGCAACAAGGAGCAATCGACAAAAACCGACAACACATACTCAACCCAAAAAAACCAAACTCGAACCCAGAGGCAACCATCAACAAAGCAATCGCACGTAGCAGCCTCCAATTTAGAAACCCTGACTATAAACCCACACTCAAGAAGTAATTTCTAGCCCAAAAAAGGTCTTCTAACGTTTGTGTGAAGAAGCTGCGCTGTTGGTAGAGAAAGAAGGCTGCAGTAACAATGATATTCGTTGGTTTCTAGTTATAGACTTCTAAAAGAGGAATGAAGAAGACAAAATAAAGGAAGAAGGCACTGCTTGTTCGGTCAGTAGTATAGTGAACGACGAACGGCACCGGATTCTAGTGGTGATACTCGATGGCTCTTGGACTCTTCATTTTCTTGGTTGCAGTTGGGTTTTAGTTTTGGGTTGGATAAGCAAGGGAATTTGAAGATTGCAAAGAGGGAAGTGAGCTCCGAACAAAGACAAAAATGCTGCTGGCTTGAAAGTTTTTGTTTCCCATAAAAACGGTGTTGTTTGGGCGAAAGAAGAATTGCTAAGGCTGACCCGCGTGAAAACTCTACCCATTCCGACTGACTTGATTAGTTTGGTCAGGTTTTATTTTTAATTATTTTTGTTTCTTTATTTATTTATTATATTTTCAATGTTTTATTTTCCTGTTATTTTATAATTATTAGTTAATTTTAATTGTGATTGAGTTTATTAAGAAGAGGATAAAGAAAAAGAAAAAGAAAAAATAGTTTATCTTTGCATGATATTTTTATGAATTTATTTTTAGTACTTTAATATATTTGCATGACTCTTTAATTATGTGCATGATTATTTACTATTTGCTTTATTAATATTATATTTACATTATTAATATTTAATTGTATGTTTTTATATTTATTTGTGTGATTTTTTATTATATGATAATTAATATATTTACATGATATTTTATACTATTACATGATATGATTTTATATTTATTGCATAATATATTTTATATTTATGGCATGATTTATTGTATAATATAATTTGATATTTTTTGCATGATATTTTGTATGATATTTATAATATTTGATATGATTTTTATGATATTTGCATGATTACATGATATTTTTACAAAATTTTTACATCATATTGTAGACACTCTATTTCATCTCGGTGATCCTCAAATCTCGAGTTAGATACAATTCAACTTTAAGCTTAGCCCATTTGATTTTGGATTTGAGTTATGGGCTTGCTTTGGACTTTAGACCCAGAATACTTACTTATAATTGTCTGCCTCACTTCAGGAGATAGGTCATTATTTGAATTGAAATTGGTGGATAAAGTTGTTGAGTTCAAAATTGAAATTAAGGGAGATAAGGGATGAAATTTCATTCAATAGGATAACGTTTTAATCTTGAATTTCATGGAGGCTGGATGCTTATTTAAGTAACAGCAATTACACTACAAAAGGGGTAAGAAATAGATTACATAGAAAGACCACGACCTTCACTCTCTGTAGCTCAATCACAACCGCTACCATCAACCACCATTGTAGCCTACAATAGAAAGTCTTAAGAGCTCATCCTCCACCACCACTCAAATACCATTCTGTTCCACACCATCAATACCCTACTGTCACCTCTGCCTAAGCACCTAACCAAGTCATGCCAGCCATAATCGACTTAGACTCAGTTACCAACCATGAATTCTAGCCTTAGATAGTGACCGCAAACCACCTAGCCACTCACATATGGCCATTGCCATAATCATCGACACAAACCGACAGAATCGATTCATTCCAGAGGTAGAAACGGTTAAGGTTACATCAATTCCAAAAACAAACCAGTTAAACCTAAAACACAAAACCAACCTCCAGCCAAACCACACAACACAAATCAACAGAAGGCACGACACAAACCAACAGTGAAAAACACAAAAAGAAATCAGAAGGTAGGAAAGTGCAAAAAAATAAGCAATTTTACAAAAAATCAAGCAAGATCCAGCCAACCAAAAAAAAAAAACTTCGAACCCGAACCACCACCACAGTGCACTCATTCCGTAGCTACCATCATCCACCTTGTTGCAAAAGCCAATCGTTGCCAGTAAAGCACGTCAGCAAAAATCCAATAAAGAAAACAATAAAGCAAAGTCAGAAATAAAGAAGTATTTTTTTAGGTTTCATTTGCATTTATCCAAAAGGTTTGGGTCTCCAAATCGGGAGAGGAAAAAGCTAAAAAGAAGAGAAAGAATATACCTTAGGGTAGTGGTGATCGACGTACCAAGGAATGAGGTTCTTGAGTTCAGATCTACTACTTTCTAGGGCAGATTCACGCATAGCAAGCTAGTTTTTGAAGAATTTGTACCTAGACCCAAAACGACGAGACTGAGAAGAGTTTCACGAAAAGTTTCAGAGCAAACCGGTGATCGGATGTTGGATGTGAGCGGCCACCAACAGAGGTCAACGATGGACGACAGTAGGACTATGCCAAAATCCGAGAAGCCTCTAGTTGTTGTTCAAGAGAGAGGATGGAGCAAATTTTTTGATAAACAGAGAAAAGTGCAATTGAAAATTAGGAAAAAGATTGAAAATAATGCTTTTATAGCATTAACAAAATGGTGTTGTTTTCGCTCAAGAAATAAAGCTCCTTTTGCCTGTTTCAAGGATCCGTGTGCCAACTATTGGTTGACCCGGCCCAGTCCAGCTCTACGCCATTTGAGCTACAAGCCAAGCTGCTTATTGTGTGAAGCTGAGCCGCAACCAGTTTCTTAAGCCGAGCCACAAGTTGTTTTGGTATTCTTTTTCCTTTTTTATTTTGCTCATTATTCATTTATTATTATTTAAGTGAATAGAGAAGGGTAAATAAATAAAATATATATATGTTTAAAGAAAAATTGAAAGTATCAATTTTTTTGAAAAGTAAAAATCTCAAAAAAAATGTTTTAAGGAAAAGTTGAAATGTCAATTTCCCTTAAAAATGAAAATTTCAAAAAATATATTTTTGAGAAAAATTGAAAATATCAATTTTTTTTTAAATAAAAATTTTGAAATGCTTTAAGGAGAAGTTGAAGTATCAATTTTTCTTAAAAATAAAAAATATATATTTTTAGGAAAAGTTAAAAGTATCAATTTTCCTTAAAGATGAAATTTTCAAAAAATATTTTTCGAGAAAAAATTGAAAGTATTAATTTTCCTTGAATAAAAGCATGAATTCTTAAAAAAAAAAAAAAACAAAGTAAGAAAAGCGATCTTTAGAAAAAGTTGAAGTATTATTTTTCTTTCTTGAAATTTTTTTTTAATGTTAAACAATCCGACGACGGAGCTTTTGTAAGAAAAACAGTATTTTTCTTATATACTCTTGAGGGAAAGAATTTTTTTAAAATTTTCTACTAAAAGTATTGGAGTCAATTAAGAATAATTTTTAATAATTAATTACTTGAAAAAATTTTTAAAGCTTAATGGATAACATGAAATCAAGATGGTATCATTTTTTTATGGGCATTGTGGGTGTACAATTACCTTCCTCACACGTAATCATACTCCCGAACCTAGTTTTGATTTTACAGATATTGAATCTACCTTTCAAAGATACCTAAGTGAAACTTAAGATTTTTCTTTAAAAAGGGATAGATTCAGTTAGGTGGCCAATCACATCTAAGCAAAAAAGATTGGCGGTAACTCCTCATGTCAATGTTTAGCGATAGGTCCATAGATTTAGACGTTATGACAATTTGGCAACTCCACTAGGGATAGGTCGAGAGTCAGGCCAGTAAATAAATTTGTGTTATCCAAAAAGTCTAATAAAATTAAATTTTTTGTAAAGATTTTTTTTCTTTTCCATTCATTTTATTTATTTATGTTGCTAACTATTTCATTCATATACATGTGCATAACATGAGCTCTATACTTGAGCTCTGTCCCTCTAGGAGGGAGTAAAGTACTTATGCTTTCGTGAGGTTTTAATGCCTCCATAGTGGCTAGCGAAATACTCATACTCAAATTGAATCTTTTTCGCTTGTAGCCTGTAATGGGCAAAGATTAGGGCGCCTTACTAGTTTGTGATGGATAATGATGTAAAGAGCAATTTGAGAACCTTTAGACTATTAACCTTAAACCACATATAGTGAGCATAAGGAACCTAACATATAGTTAGAGCCTTACCTTCCCCTTTCGTATAAAAATCCAACAGCTAAGTTACATTTTTACAATGATTTTTCATGAGTGGAAATTAATTGTTGTATATATCATGTTACATGAATTGTCATGATAAGATGCATGTTAGTTGAATTCATCTATTTTTCTTTGATTTAAAGCAAGATAACATTAGGTTGGATATATTTTTGGCATTCATTTCACATGTGTTAACTTGAAATCATGTTAAGATTATTTTTATAGTCCTGTTTTCATGACATGAGCATATAGTAATGCAAGCATCTTAATTTGTGGTAATCAAAGGTTCAAGGATAGCTCGACCGTCGACAAATTCAAGCCAACCTACATGTCACCAGTATAATACTCGATCACGATCAAGGTAAATGGAACAGAAACAAAGTACTCGTATGGACAAGATCGAGAAAGCTCAATAGGAGATAAAAAGGAAGTTAGCAAAGATGATAGAGATGCTAGAGAAATTAGATAAAGGTAAAATAGTAAAATATACCCCAAATTCAAATGAGAAATGGGATATTGTGGATCCTCTACACCCTTAGGGGTTTGGCCCAAATCAAGGCCAATTTTTTCCAAATATACAAGCCATACAAATGCCATTTTCTGAGGCATATCCTAAACTGCCATTTCATAGTTATACTAACCCTACTTTTGGGGCAAAGGTGTATGATCCAATTGAGGTCTCTGATTTTGATGATTTTAAAGAGAAAAAAGGATTAAAGATAAAACTTCCAAGGTGATGGAAGACCTGAGCATGAATAAATTAACCTTTTAGAAAAGTGAGTGTGAGCTATTGAAGGAATGGATTATTTTGGCTCTATAGATGTAGTGAAACTATGCTTAGTTCCAGATGTGGTCATCCCACCAAAATTTAAAGTCTTTGAATTTAAAAAATACGATATGACAAAATGCCCAGTAACTCAAGTTACAATGTATTGCCACAAAATGACTGCCCATGCTCATAATGAGAAACTACTGATGATAGTCTCACTGGCTCAGCCGCGAGGTGGTATGTCTAGTTAAACCGAACCCGTATCCAATCTTGAAACAATTTGGCAAAAGCATTTATCTCCTAATACCGACACATTATAGACTTAGTTCCAGATCATCTATCTCTACAAAGTATGGAAAAGAAACCTTTTGAAAGTTTCAACGAATATGCACAGGGTGAAGAGATGTAGCTGCTCAAGTTTAACCACCTCTTACTGAAAAAGAAATGAGTATTTTGAAGCCTCCATATTATGAGAAAATGATTAAAAATGCCATCAAGAATTTTATCGATATGGTGATCTCTGGGGAAATGATAAATAATGCTATTAGGAATGGTAAGCTTGAGGAAGGAGAAACTTTTAGTATAAAGAAGGGTGGAATATCTAAAAAAAAAAAGAAAGTGAAGCTTAAGCTATGAGTTTTGAAAGACTATAGTTCAGAAGTTATGTCTCATATCCACAGCCTATATATCCTACCTATTATCTAGTCATTAATCATGTTACACCAATTTCTTACCATCCTATTTCACAATCAACTTACCAACCAACTTTTCAAACACCCACATATAGGCCCAATCTTATTGTTACCCCAGCTTCAATGCCTAATAACCAAATAGGTGGTTTGAGGAGAAATAACCAATAGAGGGCACACATTGACTCTATCGCCACGACTTACACTGAGTTATGCTCTGAACTAGTTAAAAATAACTTAGTATCTTTTGTTATTATAGAACCATTAAAGCCACATTATCCCCAATGGTATGATGCTAATGTCACATGTGATTACCATAATAGGAATATGGGTCATTTTATAAAAACTTGTTTTGCTTTTAAGCATAAGGTACAAAGTTTGATTTGAAAAAGCTTGGCAAGCTTCGATGAATCAGAAAAATCAAATGGCAGCAAAAACTCTTCACTTAATCACACAGGGGCATAGTCTTGGGGAAAGACAAAGATGTTAATATTGGTTGAAAATTGCTTGGATTTCTTTTAGAGTAATGCCAAGATTTCCCTTATGTAACAAGATTTCATTATTTATCATTTTAATAAGAGGCAAGTTAATGTATTTCATTACATTTTCTCTTTCATTATTTTTTATTACTTTCTATATCCATTTTATTCCCATTCCCAAATTTCAAATGGTGAATATTTGGACAATTATAAATAATAATTCTGAGATTTAATTTTAAAAATTCATTCATATTGATCTGTAGAGACTATTTGAGCAAAAAAAGTAAATATCATTCATGAAAAATAAACATGCCTTGGAGGCATCTAATCAGTTTGTCTTTGTTCAAAATATAGCCTTCAAAGAAAGCATTCACATTTGAGATGAAAATGATCATTTTTTTTTATCGTTTATAAAAATGAAATCATCCATTGCGACCCCTTTGAGCTTGTTATGATTTAAAAAAAAAAAAACCTCAATCAAATATCACTTTCCACACTATGGGACAAATTTTGAAAAAAAAAAACCTACTTGGAAAAGAAAAAAACAAAATACCACAAAAGGTCTCAAAGATAAAAATTGAAAAAAAAAGAATGACCCCCTATAAAAAAAAATAAAAAATGAATGCCACAAATGATTTGAGGCAAAATAGTGAAAACCTTATTATGAGAAATAAGATGAACAAAAAAGGAAAATGTAGTGAAATGATGTGGAATTGGGCAAAATGCTTAGTTGCATCACATGATGAGAAATGATCATTTGGTTTGAACCCTTTAAACACTTGTTTTGAGCATATTTTATTCATTTCTTTCATGACCCCTCACCATAGCCTACATTACAACCTTTAAAAGTCTATTTTGATTGAATGTGAATGGTCGAATTGAATGATCATATGTTGGACTTAAGCATACTTGTGATGGCGCAATGGAATTGTGCTTTGTTTGGGGAGCTACTAATAATGGATGAAGTGAAAAAATAAAAAAGCAAAAAAAATTGAAAATAAAAAATGAAAAAATAAAAAAAAAGAGAAAAAGAATACTCAAATTGAAAACCAGAAAGGGCAATTTAGGTAAAAAAAATTGAGTTGAAAACTAGAATGATGGTTCAATATATGAAAGGTCAATGTCATCTAAAGATCCTCTAAAACTGGGACAAAATGTAAGACCTCAAAATGATTTTGAAAATTAATGGAATGAGTTTTTGAAAAAGAATGCTAGATTAATGTTAAAAGTTGTTTGAATATCCATTATTTGGATATTGTTATACCATTCAAACACTTGCTTTAGTGACATGCTTTGAATTTGTTCCTTGATCTATTTATTTTTATACTAAACTTGTTCTTCTATTGATTTCTTTTTCTCTCAATTCACTTTACCCTCACTCATTTTTGCATCCCTAAAATAAATCAAGAAAATATATGATTGCATTGTGCTTGTCATAAATTGAAATGATAATCAATGAATGACAATATTCATAAAAGATCCATACAGTCCTTTGAAAAGAAATCCAAGATGATAAGGGCAAAAAAATAAAAAAGATAAAAGAAGGCTGAGAAGTTGATTTGAAAAGGCAAGTGTGGTACCCAAATGGTGAATATGGTGATGAATCAACCAATATAATATGTGAGTTGTGACCAAATGCTGGAAATAACATGGATTAGTTAGCAAAATTAGTGAATTAATTTTGAAAATGTTACTACTTGGAAGTTAAAAAGGAAATAAGAGATGGTGGAGTCTTGAAAACCTTATTACCACAATCAATTAGAATGTCATGGTGTTGATTTTAGTGACATTTGCATTACATTACATTTGCATCACGGTTTAATCATGTATTTGTATCATGTAGTGAACATGTGAATCATAGTTTAGAGTATAGCATTTGCATTGTTGTGAGAATCTAGGTTGTTACATTTGCATCATTAAGAAAGCATTCACATCATTATCATACAAAATTTTGACTTTGGTAGGGGAATTTTGAACTTTGAAACTTCAAAAAAATTTTCATGATGAGATTTTTGACGAGAAAAACATCCCAAATTTTTTAAAGTTGTGAAACCTTTTTAATGATGATGATGATTTGTAAAACCTCCAAGAATAATCTCTAATAATTCAAATAAGAATATTTGAGTTTTAAAATTTTTTGATGTGAATACCTAGAGTTTTTGAATCAAAATCCTGGAAATTTTGGAAGAAATTCTAAAATTTTTGAATGAGAACCTTTGAAACTCTAGTTGTGAATCTCTAGAAGTTTTTCAAATGCGAATCCAAAAATTTTGTGAATCTCTAATCTAAAAATCTCACGAATCTCCAATTTTTGTGAATCTGAAAGTTTTTACTAATCTTCATTTTTTGTGAATCTGAAAGCCTTGCGAGTCTTCAATTTTACGAATCTCCAATTCTTACGAATCTAAAAATCTCATGAATCTCTAATTCTTGCAAATCTGAAAGTCTTGTGAATCTCTAATTCTTGCGAATCTGAAAATCTTACAAATCTCCAATTCTTGCAAATCTTAAATTTTTATAAATCTTCAATTCTTGCAAATATGAAATTCTTGTGAATTTTTGAATATTACGAATATTTAAATTGCAAACCTTTGAATTTTAAATTTGTGATTTTTTTTAACTCAATTGTGAATCTTTGAGTTTTAACTTGCATTGTGAATTTTCGATTATAAAATTTTTGAATGCTTCAAATTGTGAACCTTTGAAGTTTTGAAAATTTGTAATTATTGTAAAGTTAGACTTCGGTTCCATCAAAGTCATTTTGTTTTGGTTTTTGGCCTATGCTATATCTTTCTTTGGTTAAGTTCAAATTATTTCAGACTTCGATTTAATCCAGGTCATTTTGTTTTAGATTTCGGTTTATGCCAGATCTTTTTTTGCCTTAGTCTAAGTTATTCTTTTCAGACTTTGGTTCAATCTAGGTCATTTTATTTTGGATTTCGGCTTATGCTAGATCCTCTTTTGATTCATTCCAAATTATTTCAAACTTTGATTCTATCCAAGTCATTTTGTTTTGAATTTCGGCCTATGCCAAATCTTTCTTTGGTTCAGTCCAAATTAGTTATTTTATACTTCAGTTCCATTCAGGTCATTTTGTTTTAGATTTTGACTTATGCCAGATCCTTTTACAGTTCAGTTCAAGTTATTTATTTTAGACTTCGGTTCTATCCAGATCATTTTATTTTAGATTTTGGCATATGCCAGATCTTTTTTTCAATTCAGTTCAAGTTATTTTAGACTAAAGTTCCATGCAAGTCTTTTTATTTTGGATTTCAGCTTATGCTAAATCCTTCTTCAAGTCATCCTATTTTCAAACTCAATTCAATTTACACCTAAAGTGTTTTCTTTCTTGAATAAGGTCACGATAGGTATCTACAATTCTTGTCTCACAAAAACTGGGTAAAAAGGGACAATTGTAGACATTTTATTTCATCGCGGATGATTCTTGAATCTCAAGTTAGTTAGAATTGGGCCTTAGCTTAGCCCATTCGGTTTTGGATTTGAGTTCTGGGCTTGTTTTGGACTTTAGACCCATAATACTTGTAATTGTTTGCCTCACTTCAATAGATAGGTCATTATTTAAATTGGAATTGGTGGATAAAGTTGTTGAGTTCAAAATTGAAATTAAGGTAGATAAGGGATGAAATTTCATTCAATCGGATAACATTTTAATCTTGAATTTCATGGAGGCTGAATGCTTGTTTAAGCAACAACAATTACACT
Source organism: Durio zibethinus (assembly GCF_047325235.1). Lineage (NCBI taxonomy): Eukaryota > Viridiplantae > Streptophyta > Magnoliopsida > Malvales > Malvaceae > Durio > Durio zibethinus. Next base: position 5,762,129 of record NC_143174.1, on the reverse strand, counting down.
ACAAAGAGGTTAAGAAACAAATTACATAGAAAGACCATGACCTTCGTTCTACCATAGCTCAATCACAACCGCTACCATCAACCATCATTGCAGCCTACAATAGAAAGTCTCGAGAGCTCACTCTCTACCACCACACAAATACCATTCTGTTTCACACCATCAATACCATACTGTCACTTCTGCCTAAGCACCTAACCAAGTCCTACCAACCATAATCGACTTAGACTCAGTTATCAACCATGAATTCCAGCCTTAGAGAGTGACCGCAAACCACCTAGCCACTAACATGCGGCCATTACCATAATCATCAACACAAACTGACGGAATTGATTCATTTTAAAGTCAGAAACGGTTAAGGTTACATCAATTCCAAAAATAGACCAGTTAAACCCAAAGCATAGAACTAACCTCTAGCCAAATCGAACAACACAAATCAATAGAAGGCAAGACACAAACCAACAGTGAAAAACACATGAAGAAATCAAAAGGTAGGAAAGTGCAAAAAAACGAGCAATTACACAAAAAATCAAGCAAGATCTAACCAACCGAAAAAATAGGACTTCAAACCCGAACCACCACCACAGTGCACTCATTCTGTAGCTATCATCATCCACCTCATTGCAAAAGCTGACCATTGCTAGTAAAACACATCAGCAAAAATCCAATAAAGAAAATAATAAAGTAAAGTCAGAAATAAGGAATATTTTTTCAAGTTTCGTTTGCGTTTATCCAAATTGTTTGGGTCTCTAAATCAGGTGGGGAAAAAGGAAAAAAGAAAAGAAAGAATAGACTTGGTGGTGATCGGCGCAACAAGGAGGAGGTTCTTGAATTCAAATCCACTATTTTCCAGGGTAGATTCACGTGTAGCAAGCAAGTTTTTGAAGAATCTGAACCAAGACCCAAAACGACGAAACTGAGAAGAGTCTTGTGACAAGTCCAGAGCAAACCGGTGATCGGACGTTGGTTGTGAGTGGCCAACAGCAGAGGTCAGCGACGGACGACAACAGGACTGTGCCAGAATTCGAGAAGCTTTTGGCTGCTGTTCAAGAGAGAGGACAGAGCAAATTTCATGATAGAGAGAGAAAAACAAAATTGAAAATTAGGAAAAAAACTGAAAAGAATGCTTTTATAGCATTAACAAAACAGTGTCGTTTTAGCTCAAGAAATTAAGTTCCCTTTGCCTGCTTCAAGGATCCGTGTGCCAACTATTGGGTGACCCAGCCCAGTCCAGCTTCGCGCCATTTAAGCTACAAGTTAGCCAAATCGCACAACACAAATCAATAGAAGGCAAGACACAAACCAATAGTGAAAAACACATGAAGAAATCAAGAGGTAGGAAAGTGCAAAAAAACGAGCAATTGCACAAAAAATCAAGCAAGATCCAACCAACGGAAAAAATAGGGCTTCGAACCCGAACCACCACCACAGTGCACTCATTCTGTAGCTACCATCATCCACCTCATTGCAAAAGCTGACCATTGCTAGTAAAGCACGTTAGCAAAAATCCAATAAAGAAAATAATAAAGCAAAGTCAGAAATAAGGAATATTTTTTCAGGTTTCGTTTGCGTTTATCCAAAAGGTTTGGGTCTCCAAATTGGGTGAGGAAAAAGGCAAAAAGAAAAGAAAGAATATACTTTAGGGTGGTGGTGATCGGCGCAACAAGAAAGGAGGTTCTTGAATTCAAATCCACTATCTTCCAGGGTAGATTCACGTGTAGCAAGCAAGTTTTTGAAGAATCTGAACCAAGACCCAAAACGACGAGACTGAGAAGAGTCTTGTGACAAGTCCAGAGCAAACCGGTGATCGGACGTTGGTTGTGAGTGGCCACCAGCGGAGGTCAGCGACGGACGACAAAAGGACTGTGCCAGAATTCGAGAAGCTTTTGGTTGCTGTTCAAGAGAGAGGACAGAGCAAATTTCATGATAGAGAGAGAAAAACAAAATTGAAAATTAGGAAAAAAACTGAAAAAGAATGCTTTTATAGGATTAACAAAACAGTGTCGTTTTAGCTCAAGAAATTAAGTTCCCTTTGCCTGTTTCAAGGATCCGTGTGCCAACTATTGGGTGACCCAGCCCAGTCCAGCTTCGCGCCATTTAAGTTACAAGCCAAGCTGCTTCTTGTGTGAAGCTGAGCCGCAACCAGTTTCCTGAGTCGAGCCGTAAGTTGTTTTGGTTTTTTTTTTTTTTTTTTTTTTATATATTTTGCTCATTGTTCATTTATTACTATTTGAGTGAATAGAGAAGAATAAATAAGTAAATAAAATATTTCAAAAAATGTTTAAGGTAAAGTTGAAATTATCAATTTTTTTTAAAGATCAAATTTCAAAAAAAAAAAATTTAAAGAAAAGTTGAATGTATCAATTTTTTTGAAAAGTAAAAATCTAAAAAAAAATGTTTTAACAAAAAGTTGAAACTATCAATTTCTCTTAAAAATAAAAATTTCAAAAAATATATTTTTGAGAAAAAATTGAAAGTATCAATTTTTTTTAAATAAAAATTTCAAAATGCTTTAAGGAGAAGTTGAAAGTACCAATTTTTTTTAAAGATGAAATTTTTAAAAAATAGTTTTTGAAGAAAAGTTGAAAATATCAATTTTTCTCGAAAATAAAAATTCGAAAGATGCTTTTTGAAGAAAAGTTGAAAGTATCAATTTTCCTTGAATAAAAGCATGAATTCTTATAAAAAAAAAAAACAAAGTAAGAAAAACGATCTCTAGAAAAAGTTGAAGTATTATTTTTCTTTCTTGGAATTCTTTTTTAATGTTAAATAATCCGACGACAGAGCCTCTGTAAGAGAAATAGTAGTTTTCTTATATACTCTTGAGGTGAAAGAATTTTCTTACTTTTCTGTCAAAAGTATTGGAGTCAGTTAAGAATAATTTTCAATAATTAATTACTTGATAAAATTTTTAAGGCTTAATAGATAACACGAAATCGAGTTGGTAATATCTTTCGATGGGCATTGTGAAAATGCTATAACCTTTATCATACGTAACTGTACTCCCGGACCTAGTTTTAATTTCGTAGACATTAAATCTACATTTCAAAAATACTTAAGTCAAACTTAAGATTTTTTTTAAAAAGAAACAGATTCAGTCAGGTGGCCAATCGAACCTAAACAAAAAAGATTGGTGACGACTCCTCACATCAATGTTTAGCAATAGGCCCACAAATCTAGATATTATGACACATATGTTACGTAAATAAATAAAAAGATCGAAATTGATTGACATGATAAAACCATATTTGATTAAGCTTAAGCAAGATAACACATAATTAATTTAGTATCAATTTTGGACTGAAAGGGATGCTATTACCTTTTCTATACATAATCGACTTCCGAACCTTTGTTTTGTTGATATAGACCATAACTTTCTTTTTTTAGAATCCCTTAAGTTAGGCTTAAGATAACCTTAAAAAATATAAATATACATAGGTGATCAATCACACTTAGATATAAAAAATTTGTGACGACGCCATATTTTTTGTAATTTATATATTATATAACAATATACATAAATAAATTTTTAATAAATAAATTTATGACAATTCTCTTAAATGATATATAAGATAGTTTTTAATATAATAAGATAGTTTCTTTTAATTACAAATTAAATAATAGATTATAGATTATAATAATCAATATGTAAAAATTTGTATTAATTATAAAATATTTTATAAATAAAATGTTATTCTTTTCATCTTATTATATTTAATTTTTTAATCAAATTATATTAATATTAATCTTTGATTTTTAAATATAGATAAACATGTATAAAATTAAAATTTTAAAAGTAACTTTTGAAAATTTTGAAATTTAAAATTTTTAAATATCATTTTTCAGAAGGGCCATTACATATTTATTTGATCCTAAAATTATATCACTTCTCTCACTTTGATATCTAAAACAAATATAACGAATTCCTCGAACTTTATTTCCATCCAAGTAATTAAATCACTCCACGCACTAACTCCATTAATAGTAAGTTGATGTGGCCTAAAAGCAAGCAATAAAATAATGACAAGTAGTCAGAAAAATGTTACGTCACTTTATATTTGTTTTGTTGTTAAAAATTCTTTAGTTTTGAAATTAAAAATTAACAAAATGAAAGTCATTGGAAAAGGAAAGAAAGAAAGAGAAAAGAAAGTAAAAAATGGAAGGAAGGGGAGGGTTCGTTGGTGACGGATCTAGTTTGCCTGAGGGCCAATCAAATAGGCTTCTGATCAGCCAATCCTCCGCTCGTTTTTACTTTAATTTTATTTTATTTATAAAACACTTTTATATGTCAACATTCACTGACTTCTTGATAAAATTTTGAACTTTAAATTTTAATAATCAAAATTTACTTTCGTACAACATGAAATATAAGAAAAATATTATTATATAAGATTAAAAGTGATAAAATAAATTCAAATCTAAAAATTGGCTCGAACCCAAATCCAATTTAAACTAATTAAAAAGTTAAAATTCAAAGTAAAAAAAATCTAAATTTAAATGATTTAAATTTAAAACAATTGAAAAATAAAAGGACAACTCAAAAGTGTACGATTTAAAATTAACAAAAGCCAAAACGACATGAACTTGAAAAAAAAAATCGAAGCCAATGACTCAAATCCTAAATTATCCGAACTTGAAATAGATTTGAGTTCATTTATTAAGATCCTTTAGACACTTTTATGTCTATATATATATATATAGTTAAGATGTAGGAAAATGAGATCTAGTCTCATGTAATTGATTTTAAATCAATCAAAGATCATGAATTTTGAAATTTTTTTTTTTACACAGAACCTTAATTTTTTAATTAAAAGAGATAAAATTATTTTAAGATGGTATCCTAAATTAAGAAGAGAAAAAAGAAAAGCTAGAAAAATAAATAGAAAAGAAAAAATGAAGAGTTAGTTAAACGGAAGTCGATTCGTGGTTCGATTGAACTGAAACTTTGTTAGTAGGTTTATGATTCAGATTTTTATTTTTTGAACGGTAAAGATCGAGTTTGAAACTCTTTAGGAAGAAATTTAGAGTGTATTTGTTGAGTTACTTATTTGATGAAATTTCTCTAATTATTTTTTTAGTTGTTGATTAACTTTAGTTGTAGCTAAAAAAAAATTTTATATATCCATTATTTGATAATGAAGATTTTTCTGGTAATTCATGGCTTTTCTCTCTATACTGAAGGATTTTTCACTTAAATCTTGATGTACTTTATTTTTTTTGTGTTTTTTTATTATTGATTATTATTTATTGCTGTGGGTTTATTGTAATATATTGTTTATGTGTTGTTGTGTTTATTGTCATAGACCCAACAAGACGAAGTACTATGTTCAACAAAAGAAAGTATGGTAATGGAACAACAAGCATCCACTTTATTCTTTTCCATCGTCTTGCTACATTTCCAGCTGATCAAGAGCAAATTTCATCAATGATATAAAGTCAAACTACTTGAAGAACTCCATGACCCAGAAGTTATAAACAAAACACTCATATCTGACACCACTGAATCCAGCTTTGGTTGCCAGGGCTTCGAATTCTGGTTTGGTCCGTTCCTTCCCTCCTGGATCCTGAGTCATCATAACCACATCGGACTGTAAAATGCATCTCGCATAAACATTAGTCTCGGGCACAATCGGTAGGACAGCATCAACCACTATAACTTTTCCGTCATCCGGAATGGCATCGTAACAATTCTTCAACAGCTTCAAACAATGATCATCGCTCCAATCATGAAGAATCCACTATAAATTTTGCAACTTATGTCAATAATTTATTTGTTATCTGCTATTAACAACTTTTGATGGTAGAAGGCAAATAGCTAAAATAAAACATACAATGCATTAAGTAAAAAGAGCCTAATCAAACAATTACTGGTGACAGATGATTGAATATGCAACTTAGAGGTGCAGATCAAGTTTACAAGTATAAATGAATAGAATATAATTAAATGAATTTTGCTAAATCCTTGATATGCTTGTTTAATTAACGAATTTTAAATGTTGTTAGTAATCATTTGTTAGCTTAATAAATGAATAAAAATTAAATCTATTCCCAAATTGTTTGACAAATGTTCTTTTCGTTTAACCAAATCGAAAAAGTGAATGAACTTTACAAAATTCGTAATCTGTTCGTTTAACTAACAAATTTTAAAATGTTATTCGTGATTATTTGTTAAATTTAATAAATAAATATAAATAAATAAAAATTGAGTCTATTTCCAAATTTTTCATTAAATGTTCTATTCATTTATATTCATAGACGGACAGTAGAATTGGCTTAAGGAGCCTTGGCCTCCCCCCAAAATTTTTAAGTTCTAATATTTATTTTATGATAAAATTAAATGACCCCCTCAAATTAAAGTCATTAATTTTTTTTTATTTTTATGTGATTTTATAATTTAGTTTTATTCATTGAAATTAAGATTTATTAAAATCATATTATTATTTATCTATTGACTTATCAATAAATTATTATCTACAAATTTTTAAAATAAAGAAATTGTCACAAGATTAAATCACAGTAATATAAATTTAATAAAAGTCAAATTAATTTTGTAAATTTTCAAATAATATTAAAAGTCTCCAATCAAGCATAAAAAATAATTTTCTATGCCTTTTTAATTTATTACAATTCCACTTTTCCATATAATTCATCACATTTAATTTTATCTTAGATTTTTTTTTTCTATCATGCAATTTTTTTATCACAAAAGTCAAATTGAAGTCACTTTATTTATAAGGTTAAAAAAAATACCCTAACTTCTAGTCTTAAAGTTTCAAACTTTATTCTTTTAGTTATGTAGTTTATTTTTCTTATTTTGATAAAAAATATATATTGTTTAACAATTAATTTACTTATACTTTTTTTAAAATACTCGCAATTGTAAAAAAGATTCACAATTTAAATAAGACTATTTATTTAATTTATTATGTTTCTTTATATATGGATTTACAAATCAATAAAATTTATAATTTTGAAAACATGTATATTTTATTAGTATACTGCTTGCATATATATATATATTAATAATATAATAAGATATATTTTATAAATAAAATTTAAATTCAATATAATATCGATTGGTTCTCTCAAAATCGGCTATCAAGATCCATCACTGCTTGCACTCTTAATCAAGGGAAACAAATTACTGCAAATGATATATCTTACTTTCATAAAAATTGCATCTCCTTTCGGAACACTTTCAAACATATCTCCTCCTACATTTTCAATGCCTGTAATTATGTCGATTATCTTGTTAGTGTACAAACAGGTGATACCAGAGTAACTAAAAATCCAAAATGCAGAAACCAAGATGTTACCAGGGTAGGCCGGAGCATGTTGTATAACATGAGGCAAGTCAAAATTAATTCCCTTAATAGAGGGATACTTGGAGGTGATAATGCTAAGGGTGACTCCAAGACCACCGCCAACATCAACCACATGGTTGAGCTGCTCAAAACCGTTGTAGCTCTCCAGGATCTTCTTCAGAACTATAGTCGTGTGATTGATCATGGCAGTATTAAAAACTTGATTGTACCTTGGGTCCCTGCCAGGATATTCAAACGCGTTTGTTCCATGGACCCTGTCAAATGGAACTCCTCCTTCAAGAATTGCATCCTTCAGCTGCGACCTACCAGTGGATTATCATGCAGGAATTTGTTAAGTATAAGGCCTATATGACGTGAGGTCAAATGGAACTTAGGCAAATTGGTCAATTGCTTTTGAGTTGAAAAAAATTAAAGAAACCAAGCCACTAAAATTAGTTGAACTAATTAACTAAACCTTTAGCCCCTTTTCTAATGTTACTATTAGAGGAAATAGTTTCATTCATTATAAACAAATTATATATTTACATATTAGAAACAACCATTCTTTGAGTATATAAATAATTTTACATGGGTAAAATACATTTGAATTACATTACTTCTGAGTTCTATTAATTAAATATAAAAAAAAAAAAATTTGCAGTTAAATATTTGAATTTTTATTCTTAAAATCAAATTAACTTATGAAATAATTTTTTTAAAAATCTGAATCGAAGTGATTTCCCTAATCAATAATAAAGTATTAATTGTCAAAAAAAAAAACCTAGTAATTTAATTTGTTTTTATTTTCATTCTTGAAATAAAAATAAAAAATGAAAAATAAAAGATAAAAGATAAATAAATCTTTTTCAAAAAAGATTCAAAAAACTTGTAAACTTTTTTTAAAAAAAAAAAAAGAGAGAGAGAGATCTTGGAGGGAAAGGGAAAAGAGAGTGGAAGGCGAGCGTAGGGGAGATCGATCATTTTCCTGTTTCTTATTACTGGTCTATTTGAGAATTGACTGTACATGAAATATGCACATATTAGTCGATGAAAAATCAAAACACATAGAATTTTAGGTTCCTATTTCTGGCCAAACAAAAGAAAGGGAATTTTTGCTGCCTATGTTTGAACAAATATTCCAACTCTCAACTGACTCTACCAAATATAAAGTTCCAACTAGCTAGACAAGAACAGGGATCAAAAGTAACGATGACTGAGAACAATGGCTTCCATATTTTGAAAAAAAAAAAAAGAACAATTAAAGACACACACACACAGAGGAAGAGAGAGGGAAGAAACCCACCAACTATCAAAGTACACCTTGTCCTGAATCAAGTTCATCAAGGGGCCTAATGAAAAACCATCTTCATTTTGAACAAAGAATTTGGACACAGGTGTTATACTATAGAGCCTTTGTGGATTACCCTCTTCATCATCAGCCAAAGAGCAACCAACAATACCATGGCTGGCTAAAACTCTAAGTACGCGGTCCAGCATAGAGGACGCCTCTGGATTCTTGGTAGGTAACTGGGCTGCTAGCTCCTTTGGGGAGAGCTTGGCATCTGGACCAGCTTTCGCTATGATATCAAAAATGCCAAGCTGAATTGCTGCATGCATTGACATGGGCAGCACACAAGAGATGACGATCTCGAAGGCATATGCGAAGCTTTCTTGATCTTGCCCTGCATATTTATTGTTGCCATGAAATTGGTTTTCTTCTGATGATCCCATTGGAGAGCAAAGCCTTTTTCCCTCAATCAAACTTAGATGTTTGGTTGGTACATTAAAATGAACGGCAACGCAGTATTTATAAATTGGAATGACTAGGAAATAGCTTGTGTATCAAAACATATTTAAAGCATGTTTAATAAAAAACAAAAATGACTAAGAGCGGAGGGACCCATGAAAACACAAGGAACACGATTTTGCAGCCAGAAGTTACGATGGAACCAGATTTAGGCAGATGAGGCCATTCCATATCCGTAAAGACGTGATCCTCTCAATTATCACGGATGTTGATATTTGATTTTCAAAGTTTAATTAAAATTAAAATTATTTTAAATTATTATATTATTTAAAGTTTGAAATAAGTATCAAATACATGTATGCATTTAGTATAGATATGCTTATTTTTTCAAATTTTTTATATATTTAAAATTTTTGACTTTGATATTCAGATTTATTATGTATGTGTCGAGCACAAATATTTAAAAAAAAATAAAATAATTTAAATAATTAACGTAATTAATTTAAGATTTTATTATAAAAAAAGATTAAAAAAAAGAGTCAAAAAATATATTAAAAAAAAGTATAACAGACTAAAAGTTATAATTTTAACAGTTGATTGAAGATTGAAATTTTGTTGGGAAAAAAAGAAACTTAATTTTATTTTAAGTATACATGAATGTAATTTTATATTTATGATAAATTTATTATTTTTAAGAATTTATGATAATGATTATAGGCACAATAAATAATAAATAATATATATATATATATATGTTAAAAGGATTTTTAAACTTTTTGGGGTCCAACACCCCTTTAGCTCTAATGGCGGCCCCACAAGTCAATTATCTTAATTCACATAGCACGTTTTAACAAAAAACTAAAACTAAAACAAAAAGGAATAAGAGCTGGGCGGCCCATGAAAACATGAGTAACACGATTTTGCCTCTGGGATCAATGATAAAATTTTGATAATTTTTTAATATAATTTTAATAATTAATTTTTTAGTAATTAGTTTTTTTTGTAATTTTTTATGTAATAATATTATTATTTTATTTAAATTTAAAATTTTTGTAACTAAATTTTTATTAAATAGGTTCTTTATAGATCTATTTTAATCTTCCAAAATGAAATTTTTAACTTTATTTTTGTTAGTATTCAAGATTTAATTTTTAATAACTTTAAATATAAAAAATTTATCAATTATTGATAATTAAATTATCATTAATTTATTATAATTTTATTAACAATTTATTATTAAACTATTTATGATATATTACTAAATTATCAATGATTTACTATTAAATTAGTATTGATTTGTTATTAATTTATGAATGATTTATTATTAAATTATTGATAATTTTTTAATAAGTTACTGATGATTTATTCTAAAATTATAACTTATTTATTATTAATTTATAAGAGTTTTTTTACACAGCAAGATGAATTAAAATCTTTATTCTCGTATGAGGGTTCTTTTAATTTTTTTCCCTAAATGAAATATTGAAGCCACGTCACTGTTGTACCACTGCTTACAAGGAAAAAACTATCTGCAATTTTCTAATGGTTCCATCCTCAGATCCTAAGGCATATAATTCCTCTCCTGGTGAGAAACACACGCAGGGACAACCATGTTGACCCTTATGGCATGCTATCTCGTCCCCAGTGTGAAAATAAAAAGCACAAACCCATATATCTTCTCATCTGGCAATGAATTTACTTCCATACTTCAGCTCTAGTAAGTCTGATATAACCGTGCATGGTATGTTGTAGCTTTTTACCAACCCAAAGCGGTTTGCATCCCAGAACTTAACCGTATATCCATCTGCAGTTGTGATGTATTGACCATCTTAACTCACTTCAGCATAAGTCACATATGACTTGGTCTCTAGTGTTTAAACTAGTTTCCCACTCCTCCATATTGTCTTAATTAGGGGTGTAAACGAGCTGAGTCGAGTCAAATAGTGAGAAGCTCGAGCTCGACTCACAACTCGGGGCTCGATACTCGGCTCGAGCTCGATCGAGTTTTATTTTTCAAGCTCGACTTCGATTCGTGATTGAATTCGAGCTACTCGAGCTCGTTCGATTAAGCTCGATTAATATGTAAAAATAAGCTCGATTTGTATACTCGATAAGAGTTCGATTATTCAAGCTTGAATTCGAACTCAAACTCGGACTCGAAATATTTTATTAATTAAAATATTAAAAATATATTTAAATATAAAAGCTCGATTAGGCTCGCGAGCTGCTCGAGTCAAATATAAGAATACTCGAATTCGGCTCGATCGATAAGTCGAGTTACTCGAGTTCGAGCTCGACTCGACAATAATCAAACTGAATTCGAGTTTTTTTCGAATCGAACTCGAGTAGCTTGTGAGTACTAATGTATTATTTACACCCCTAGTCTTAATAGTGTCTGATCACTTTGAATCCACACAACAGTTTTGATTGAACCAGGAGATTTGCCTTCCCTTGGAGGTGCGTCTGAATGTTTCAAATCATAAATACGATGGACTTTCTCTACTTCCCTAGTCAATCAATACAAGATGTATATCCTTTGAAAAAGCACAAGCTCGAACAATATGCTTGTGTTCAAATTAGTACAATTCATCACCTGTCAGTGCATCCCAGACTTTTGCAGTAAAGTCACCTAAACCGAAAGCTGCACTTAATGAATTTGTATCCAAGCAAACACCCCACAACGCACCCTTATGTCCTTCAAATGTTCCTATACAATCTCCAATTTCTCAATTCCTCCCAATGGAACTAGAATCTTTGCAGAGACTAATAAGTAGGGATTTAAATTGTGATAACAGTCATATTTTGGAACGCATTGCATTTGTCACGATTGCAGATATAACGAAAATTTTTACAATCATTGCAACTATCGCGATCGTGAATTTTTTAAAATTTTACTCAACTTGCTATAAAATATAATAATTTTAATTATTAATTATAAAACCTCTTATTTTATGAATTTTAAAGTAATTTATATCATATCATGTGTTTTATTTATTTAAAAAAAAATATTTATAGTAAAATATTCATATTTAAAAAATTATTCATATGATTGATTAGAAAATAACAAGAGATAAATAAACATGTGAAAAATAAATAATCATAATAAATGATATGTTTAATTATTTAATTACCGTACTTATCAAATTATTACTGAATTATATTATACATAAATCAAATAATAAATTATTAGATATCCATAAATTAAGTAAGAGCATTACTATTTATTGGTGAAGAGCATTGCTTTTTATGGATTTACAGTAAATCAAACTTGGCAGCTTCCATGTTGTGGGTAATCTTCAACAATAATAGCCTCAAGTCTACTTCTTCTGCCTCTTGAATAAATTACACAAACTCACACAACTTCTCATCCCTCACCTTGTATTCAATAATTTTTTTTCTCCAAACCTTCATTCTCATCCCCATCTCTCATCTGCTCATCTCCATCCAATCCAATCCCAAACACACAAAATCATGGTAAATTTAGAAATTAAAAAAAAAAAATAATTTAAGTGCTGAATTAATTACTTACCTTAAACTGCATATATATGATCTTGATTGAAGTTGAATATAAAAGAATTAATATTTTTGGAAGTTTAAGTTTTGTGATTTTTTTTTTGAATTTGTAAATTGATATTTATTTTTTTCTTGTTGTTTTTATTTTAACTTTTTAAACAAAATCAAATAAATTTTTTTTTTAATTTTTGAATGAAAAACGAAATAGCGGATAATAACGGACCACTATTGTCACTATTCAACATTACGTCGTAATTCATGATCACAACACGTCTGTTATAGATGAGATTCAAATTTTTTTTCATTTTTTCATCAATACAACGGTGACGAATGGTGACGCGACCACGAAATAACGATCATTATACCGCTATCGACCGCTATTTAAATCTTTGCTAATGAGGAAAACGCCATCTGGAGTAATTGGATGGTAAAAGAGGTCCACGACGGGGCGTGAGTGGCCATAGCATACAAGTGGGACTGCAATCCTTTGTCCATCTCTTTTTTATTACAAATAAAACACCATTTATAGAAGAAATCTCTTTCTTTTATGATATCCATACAAAACAAGAAATGGTGATAGTTGAATACAACTGGGAAGAGGTTTTGATTAGTGGGATTTGGGATTTGATTGCATAGATCCTCACCTACACTGGGCCTGGAGCATTAAGCAAGATGATGATGATGCAAAAATGTTATGGAAAAATTAGAAAAAACTATTCTTTTACAGGAGTCTACAGTCAGGCACAGAGCATCGCGAATCAAATGACCAAACTACATGATATTTTCTACACTCATTTTAAAAAATTCTAGAAAAAAAAATCGAGTACTATGTAAAATATCAAAAAGGTGGAGCTTCCAATGGAAAATATATTTTCATAGACATAACCCAAGCATGGTTTTATATAATCTAATCTTGTCGTTATGGCTCTTGCAATTAAAGAAGTCAAGTTAGTTGCTTCTATAGACGAGAATAGATAAGGGGCTGATAGCTGTGAAAACTAAAATCCTGTTGACCCAAATGCACATCTCAATGAAAATTAACTTATGAGCTGTAACAAAATCTCTCTATTGTGATCACCAAAACAGAAGATGGACGATTGCTTGCAAACTTAAAAAAGGCAAAATCGAGTGTTTAGCATGGCAAGATTGATCTTTCTGTTGGTGACCACGATAAATAGTAAAAAAATGAAGAAAAAGGAAAATGAAAAAAGATTAATGGTCAAGTGATAGTTTTTGCCACTTAAGCATTTTGACAATTTATGCGGCTTGAAATACGTTATTTAGGGAAATAAGATAAATGCTATCCCCATTTGGGAACAAAGATTTCAATGCATCTTGATATGGAAAAAAAACTCTAATTTATCAATGATTTATTACAAAGCTATCAATAATTAACTAATTTACTATTAAATTATCATTGATTTACAATTAAATTATTAATGATTTACTATTAAGTTATCAATAATTTATATTAAATTATCAATAATTTCCTATTATGTTATTATACATTTACTATTCTGTTGTTATTGATTTATTATTTAGCTTTCGATTATTTACTACAAAATTATCATAAATTTATTACTAAATTAACCATGATTCATTATCAAATTATCACTAATTTACATTAAATTATTCATGATTTACTCTTAAGTTATTGGTGATCAACTACTATTAAGTTATATTGATTTACTTTTAAGTTTTCAATTATTAATTATTAAATTATCATTGATTTATTATTAAGTTATTTATAATTAACTAATAAATTTATCAATTAATTATTACTAAATTGACATTGATTTACTATTAAATTATCACTAATTTACTATTAAGTTATCAATGATTAACTACTAAGTTATCATTTATTATTTATTAACCTATCAATGATTTATTAATATATTGTTATTTATTTGCAACTATGAAACATGGAATTTAAAAAATTTACTAATAATATATGAGATAATTTTTTTTCTATATGATAACATTATTGTTTTATTCAAATTTAGAATTTTTTCATTGATTTTTTTATTAAATAGGTTCATGGTAGGTTTATTATAGTCTTCAAAACGAAAGTTTTGATTTCCTTTATGCTAGTAATCAGGATTCAATTTTTGCAACTTCAAGTATAAAAAAGTTATCAATAATGGACAGTTATGTTATCAATTATTTACTATTAAGTTATCAATAATTTATTTCTAATTTATGAATGATTGCCATTAAGTTATAAATGATTTATCATTAACTTATTAATTATTTTTATTAAATTCTTGGTGATTTCAACTAAGTTATTAATGATTTATTATAAATTTATAATTAATTTCTACTAATTTTCCAATAATTCACTAAAATATTATAAATAATTAACTAATTTACTACTAAATTATCATTGTAATTTACTATTATGTTATTAGTGATTTACAACTAAATTATTAATTTATAATGATTTACAATTATATTTTTACATATTTACTATTATGTTATTATTGATTTATTACTTAATTTTTTATTATTTATTACCAAATTATCATCAATTTACCACTAAATTATCTATAATTTGCTACCAAGTTATTACTAATTTATATTAAATTATGCGTGATTTATTATTAAGTTATCATTTATTAACTATTATATTATTAATTATTTACTCTTAAATTATATTGATTTATTTTTAAGTTTTCAATGATTAACTGTTAAATTATTAATTATTTACTACTAATTTATCATTAACTTACTACTAAATTATTTATGATTTTATTATTGTTAATTAATTACTATTAAGCTAAAACTACTTTTCTATTAAATTATTACAATTTACTATTAAGTTACCATATATTTATTTCTAAGTTATCAGTAATTAACTACTAAATTATCACTTTTTTTTGTTAAGTTATCCTTAATTTAGGACTATGTTATTATGCATTTACAACTATATTATAATTGATTTATCATTAAGGTATTATGTATATGTTATTATATTATTACTAATTTACTAAAAAGTATCAATTATCTACTACTAAATCATTATTCATTTACAATTAAGTTATCACTAATTTAATATTAAATTATCGATGATTACTACTAAGTTATACTAAGTACATTTAAGTTTTTAATGATTAATTGTTAACTATTAATTATCTATTAATATGTTATCATTGATTTGTGTATATCTAAAAAAAAATAAAAATGACAACGTATGCTATATAGTGTAACTTGTAAGGTAAAGAAAGAAAGAAAAAAAAATTCAAGTTTAAATTACTTGAAAAACATAAGTAAATCTTTTAGTTTGCTATCCATAGTTTAATACATAAAGATAAGTTAAAATCATAACTTTTTATACTTATGCAAGTATTAAAACTAAATTAAATAAATATATATAATATATATTAAGTAAATATTTCTAAGATATTCTTCAAAAATTTTAGTTCATGGAAAAATAACACATATTAAAATAAGTTTTATTGATGATTTGATTGAATTATTATTGTATATATTTTCATACCTATTAGCAAAGTACAGTTGCATATAAAATATTGAAAATTTTGAATATTATGTCACCAATGGAAGTAATAAACTTTGCTTTAGGTTTCTATTTTTCAGCATGTAATTTTGTGTAAAAAGTTTGTTATATATATATATATGATAAAAGTAATGAAAACTAATTTGGCTAAATAAAATTTATAAAAATTAAACAAACATCATTTTAAAATATTAAATTCACAATAATTACCTCCATGTTCTCCATAAAAATTTATTCTACTAATTAAAAAATGGTATATTTTTAATTGTTGATTCAATTTTATTACCATCAATCAAAATAACTTTTTTTATATTTTGGTACCAATCTACTTTTCTATTTGGAAAGAG
Organism: Durio zibethinus; assembly: GCF_047325235.1. Classification (NCBI taxonomy): domain Eukaryota; kingdom Viridiplantae; phylum Streptophyta; class Magnoliopsida; order Malvales; family Malvaceae; genus Durio; species Durio zibethinus. Next base: position 5,745,707 of record NC_143174.1, on the reverse strand, counting down.
TAAAGAATATTTCACATTCTCCATAAAATAATTTTCTACTATATGACAAGATGGTATTTTTTTTAATTGTTACTTCATTCTTATTACCATAGTTCAAATTGACTTTTTTGATATTTTGATGCTAATTAACTTCCCTAATTGGAAAGTGTAAATAATATTATAAGGGGTCATAACATTTTAAATAATGTTTAACTCTATGATATGATCTCTTCCAAATGAAATGTTTAAATTCTTTCCCTTAACCCATATAGTAACAACTTGATTAACAAATGAATGATTATAAACTTATTGATCTAAATTAACATTTTTATCATACGAATTTCAAAATTCTCAAAAAAAAAAAAAAATTCATTAATCTCTACAAAACTTGGGCATAAGGATTTTTTTTTTCTAAAATTATCATTAATATATCTCAATCACTTTTGTACTTAAATTTTTATTGCGTTATATTTTTATTCTGTTTTGAAATTTGTTATCAATGCCACAAAAGTCTTGCTAAATTAACATGGATTAACGAACTTAAACTTGAAACAATTCAAAATTCAAGTTAAGTATAAATAAATGTTTTATTCATTTTAAATTTTAATTAAACTAAAAATAATATAATGCACATAAATATAAAAATGAACTAACTTGACTCTATTTCAATTGATTTTAAGAAGCAATAACTTAATAGTTGTTTAAAATTTGAAATGATTGAACATTACCAAAATCCAAATTGAATTAGTAACTCAATCAAAATCCAATATTAGTTATTCATCTTCCATAACAATTTAAAAGTTCTTTATTTAAGCTTTGTTCCTTTCATCTTCAATGTTTTATTTTTATTGTTTTTATGATTGAATTAGTTAATTAATTTTAAGAGTATTTCTAAAGTAAAATTGCAATTATAAGTAATTTAGTATAATTCTTTTTTATTTGAATTTAAAATGACTTGAATCTAATATTTTAAACAAAGAAAAGCATGTACCAATTATTAAGTTAAATTTGTTCAGGTCCATAAATGAATAATTGAGTACACTATGAATAAAAGTAAATGATAAAACTTGATTCAACCTAATTAGTCTCTCAATGTAAGTGTAAAATCCAACTTGAAATTATAAAAAATCAAAATTCAAAATGATTGAAATACTAGATACACAATTAAATAATATTCATCAAATGAATTTTGCTAATGAATGCCTTTATATTACTTTTAGGTTTAGTTAAATTATAATTTATAATAATTTTTTTTATTTTAGATGTAAATTAATCATTAATTTGATAAATTTCAATTCTTTTGAACAAATATTATCTTATATGACAACTTTAAAATTTTTGATATAACAAAGAACATTCTTGAACTGACATAAAAGAAAAAATGAATGAGTATACAATATTTCTATAAATAAAAGAGTTTTATATTAATCTTAAAGAAATTTGAAATCAATATATTTGTATATTTTTTTTATTTAAATATCATATATTACTAACCTTCTTTGTTATATGGAGAAGAGAGAGTTATGTAAAACTAATAAATTTGTCATCTCATTTTTCTGTTTAGAATAATCTTACATTAGTACTTTCATCAGTTGAATGTAATTATATGTTTTATCAATTAAAAGCTTAATTTTTTATTTAAAAATTTTTATAATACATAAATTTTTATTATATAAAAATATTAAAATACTTAATTTTAAAAAATAAAATAAACTAAATTTCTAACATCGGTACTTGTCATGTATTCTTAAGAAAATTCAAATTTTAAGAATAATAAACTTGTTATGTAATACTTATATAATTTATAATGATTTCATTTTCAATATTAACAAAATCAATTTTCATGAATGAATGTAATTTTGACATAAACACTTTCAAAAGATAATTCCAATGAATTTTATCATACCTTTAAAGAAATCACCAAAAATAATTAATTTTACTTCACTTGATAATTTTTTACTTAGAATAATTCATATTAGATCATTCAATCATCTGGATTACAAAATAATGAGTAATTTAATACAATTGAAAAAGTTAAATAATCTTGATATTTAAAATAGTCATATATATGCATATTAAGATAAAACTTAAGAGAAAATTAAATTAATTATTGTTTCAATCAATGTAAACAATTCTTGTAAAAATTTGACTAGACTCAATTTTGAGCTACTAATCGCTCCTCCACCTTCTAAATTATCTAATTCTACAAGTAAAAAATCCAATTCAAATATTCAATGAATCATATAGTGGTAATTGTTGGTGGAGAATATGTAATTAATTTGTATTTTATTTGATATTAGTTTGCGTTCATGAGAATAACAATTATAAAATTCTAGAAAAAAAATACAAAAAAAAATTAATTATAGAAGTTAGACTAAACTATAAAAATAATACATTAAAGAATTATATCAAGGATTAAAAAGTTTAGTTATGTGATCAATAATCAAATAATCAAGTTATGAAACATATAAATAATAAAATTATTAACATACATATATAGTTAATATATTAAAATAAAAAATTGAAAGTGAAAAAAAAATTAAATAACTTGATTACGATTATCTTTAATAAATTTATTTATAGATATAAACTGCATATATAATAGCTTTTACAACAACTAAATAAACAAATTTCATATAATTATTTTATTCATATGCACATTAAGTTTTGATCTCATTTTATTTGTATTTTCATTTGATGTGAAAAATCATTTTGTTTATATAAAAAAAAAAAGAAATCTAATAGTAAAAAAACTATTTAAATTAAATTTATAAAAAAATTACTAATCATATTTTAGTTAATCACTTTTAATATTTTTTAAATTCAAATTTTATTAAGAGTATTTCAATTAATAATTTTTATCACTTTATTAATCTAATTATAAAAAAGAGTCTAATAATAAAAAAATTTCAGTAAATTAAAATTCATAAAAGCAATTACTAAATATATTTTAGTCAATCACCTTTAATAATTTTATAATTAAAATTTTAAAATTTTAAATAGTTTAATTTTACATAAACTTTATTTTTAATTTTAGTTGATCTAAATTAAACTTAAATAAATTAACAAAAGTTAAGTATTTAAGGAAAATTTTGTTAATTTAAATTTTTATAAGGATATTTAGATCAATCACTAAAGTTCACACTTTGATATATAAATATATATATATGTATTATTTATTATATTACTTAAAATTTAAAATAAGTGCCAAATGCATATATGTATTTAATATAGATATCTTTATTTTTCAAATTTTTTCATATTTGAATTTTTTGACTTTCACACTCACGTTTATTATATATATGTCGAACACGAGTTTTTCAAAAAAAAAATCCAAATAGTTAATATAGTTCATTTAAAGTTTTATTAAACAAAAAAAATTAAAAATAGTCACAATAATATAAAAAAAAAAGTTAAGTACAATAGACTAAAAAAATACTTTTAGCATTTGATTAAAGATTGAAATCTTGTTGAGAAAAAAAGAAAGTTATTTTTTTTAAGTATACATGAGTGTGATTTTAGATTCATGATAAATTTATTATTTTTAAAAGTTTATGATAATAACTATGGGTAGAGTAAATGACAAATAATAATATAATTAATTTCTCTTAAATTACAATGCATGAAGTTAGATTAAAGATAAAAAAATAAAATTAATTAAATGTCAATTTTAATGTAAGAACTAATTTAATTTAATAGAAGTATATGAAACAACTATAGTATATAATTTAATTTAAAATATCAAATATGAAAATCTCTTAACTCAATTTGTAAAATTAAAAAATTACACTTATCATAACAATTTTAGGGATTACCATATGAAAATTTTAAAAAATTTCAAAACAAGAGAGTCGCCACCAATATTTTTTATTAGGTGTGATTAGTTACTTAAAAAATTTATCTTTTTAATAAAGCTAAAAAAAGAATTTAAGATTTATTAAAAAGATACTTTTGGTTTTTGAAAATAGAGTTGGATTTGGAAGTTCGATTATGCATGGAGAATGATTAGGACCCCTACAACACCCATTCAAAAATAGTACTGATTAAATATGTGTTATATTTGGTTTTGGATAAAAATGGTTTAAATTTAAAATTTAATAATAATCACCTTTCACTTTTTTTTAAGAGAAAAATCAATTTTATTAAAAATCTTTATTTAGGAATATTATGAAAATGTTTAAATTAAAAAATTACCTTATAATTCTCCAACGTCTAAGTAGAATTTAAGGATAATTCTTTCCACCTAAGATTCATCGCAACATTTCTTTTAAAATAAAAATAATATTATTTGCAGATGATAATTGTTAGTGACTCTTTAACACTGGGCGAAATATCGAGAATTATTTTCTTCAAAATGTTATTTTAGTTTTATTTCAAAATCCATATTTTTTAATACCATTTTTCATGAAGAACATTTTTATGCAAGAAAACGATGGTGTTGCAATTAACAAAGAATCAACAGTGATAATCAAAAGACAAAAACATGTAAAAATGAATGCAAACAACAATCTAGAGATGAATAGATGCAAATGGATGCTATGCATGATGATGGCATGCAATTTTGGGATTCGATCTTTAAATATATAAAGATCACTCGAACTCCTCAACCTTTAAGAAGAGTTTAAATGCAATTATTTATATTTAAGATATCACTTTTCTTTCCATTTTTTCTTTAATCTTATTATTATTATTTGGTAAAAGAATTGTTTGAAAAACTTAGTGAAATAAAATTTTCTAACTACCCCATCCTCTAGGCAACATTTGAGAATAAATTATTTCAAATGAGATTTTCATACAAGTCCTTAGAATTTTAAGATGGCTCAGGTTTCAAGTTTGGTTAAATTTAGGATTAAAGGATAGGTTTAGGGTCTTAAGGTTTCAAGATTTTAGGCTTTTAGGCTTTTAGGGTTTTAGGTTTTCAAGGTTTCAAGGTTTTACATGATTTTTACGAACCTCTCAAAAAATCCTTAGTATCTTAACAGACTTTCAAAACAAACTTGATTTTTTATAATTTTTCTAAATTTTGGATTTTTATTTTAGTTTTGGGACAACAGAACTTGATTGACCTAACATAGGCCAAAACCATTATTTTTGGGCTCATTGTGCAACCTATATAAAAACCCAATGTGTGACCCATGATGTGACCTATTGAAAAGCCTAAACAGAACCCAAATTAGTAATTTAAAATGGCCCATTTTTTTGCCATTAAAATAGCCTAAGACATAAGCCCAAATTGGCCACAAAAAATGAAGCCTAAACAATAAAAGAGGAAGCCATTAAAGATGGCCTAAATGATGAAGCCCAAACTAAAGGACAATAAAAAGCAAAGACTTATAAGTTGAGAGCCCAAAATTAAAACCAAAAAAGAAAAGAATGAGCCCATGTTCTTCATGTTAAGGGATGCATGGAAAGCACATGTATGGACTAATGAAGGTAATTGGTTGAAAATAAGCTATCTGATGTAAGATGAGAAAAAAAACTAAAGGGCTATAACACACAAAAAAATAGAAGAGGTAATGGTTTAGCAAAGATAGTTTGTAGAGGTAATAGAGTAGGGATGAGAAAAAACCAAAAAAAAAAAAAAAACTTGAGAAGAAAAGCTTATGGCATTAAAAAAAAGGCTCGAAAAAACTAGTGGAGTTTAGAAAAGAGAAAGCTTGAAAAAACCAGCAAAAATAGAGAAAGAAAGCTCTTGAAAAGAAAAAACCAAAAAAAAAGAAGCACTAGAAAGAGGAGATCTTTTCAATTAAAAAATGAAAAAAAAAAAGGTCTTTAGTTGGTAAAAAAATTAAAAAAAAAAGAAGGAAAAAAGAAACATAGCTGAAAAAGATTTGTGTGTGGGTTCAAGAAAGAGATACTTAAATGGTAATTTATGAGGGACAATAGGTTAGAGGCCTTAACCCATATTATCCTTATTTGATGTACAAACCTTACTATTCAAACATCAACAATGTCTTCCCAAGTCTTTATGCTCATCAATTAGTCACACAACCATCCAACTTTTAGTTAGCTACTCAACCTAGGAACTGATGAAAAGAGAAAGAGCTTTCATAGATCCAATTCTTAGGACATACATTAAGCTACTTCTTTAACTTATTAAGAACTATTTGATCGTACTAATTTATTTCGAACCTATGAAACCTCCCTACCTTAAGTGATATGATGCTAATACTACTTGTGACTATCATTTTAAGATTGTTAGCCATTCTATAAAAAATTATGCAACATTGAAGTATAAAGTACAAAGTTTGGTGAAAAATAGATTGGTGAATTTTGATATAGTAACAGGACATGTGTTATTAAAAACCCTTTGCTTAACCATACGGGGGCATAATTTTAAATGAGTTTTTATGAATGTCTATCACATAAGCAACTTTAAGAAATAATGCAAGTTTTGAACATTTGAGGATCTTGTATGTTAGTTTTTTATCTATCTTTCATCATTTTAATAAAGTGACAAATGCATTTTCATTACATTTTCTCTTTTATTCCATTGCCTTTATATACATGCCTTTCATATTTCACCAATTCCCATATTCTAAATAATGAATGTTTAAACAATCATGACAATAATTCAATATTCAATTTTGAAAGAATTATTCATGTTGATATGATTAATAAGTTAAGACTCTTAATATGTTAGGATCATTAAAATAAAAGAAGACAAATTTCATGAAATGAAGCTAGCATGATATTTCACTCATTCATAAATGAAAATATTGTTGTGTATGATTTTTTGTGATGGTTTATTCACAAATTTACTCTTAGTCAATAAATGTTCTTTATGAAAAGTATTCATATTTAAAATGAGAAATTACCATATTTCTTCTACCTTTTACACAATGAGTAAAATTATCCATTGCTACTTCATTAGAGCCTATTGAGTTTCTTTGAAAGAAACCCTAACTAAGGATTACCCTCTGCATTGGAGTGGGCAAAGTTTGAAAATGATAAAAACAAAGAAAAAAGAAAAGTGAAGGTCCTTAATGGCTTCAAGGGTAAAAAGAAAAAGAAAAACTCTGTTGTACTTAGATTTTTTTTTAAATGATGAAAAGTGTAAAAAAAAAAAAAAGAGAGAAAAGCATAATGAAAAAGAAAGAAAAAAATGAAAAAAGAAAAAGATGGAAAAAAATTGATAGGACAAAATGTTTTATATGAAAAGAAATTATCCCTGGTTTGTTACCCTTCAAATACATTTTGGGATTATTTTATCTATTTTTTTCATAACTCCTCACTCTAGCTTATGTTATGTCCCTTAAAAGTCCATTTCAATTGCATGTTAATGCTAAAAGTGAAGAATCATGAATTGAACTAAGACGAACTTGTAATGGGGTTATTGGAAATTTTAATCAAAATGTCACTAATGATCAAAGGAAAATGAAGTGAGAAGAAAAATATGTGGAAGAGATATGCCAAAAAAAATGAAAGAAAATGAAAAAGGAAAACTAAAAAAGGAAAAAAGGAAAAGAAAAAAAAAAAAAGAAAAAAAAAAGAAAGACTTAAACTGAAAACTCAAAAAAGTATTTAAGTAACAAAAAGGAAACTTGAAAAAATAGCATTGATGAGGATCTGCAGGAAATAAGGACAATACCTAGATTGATGAAAGATAAAAAATAGCACTGGAATGAACTTTTGAGAAAGAATTTAGGATTAATTTGTCTAGAATTGTTTCAGTATTCATTATCTTAGATGTTATGAACTCTTTTTTGGCATTTATCACGATGATTCATCCAGAACTAGTTTTTTTGCTTGTTTATTCCTTACTAGACTTGATCTTATAATGAAAACCCTTTTTTTTAATTTTTCTTGTTCTTCACTATTTATTACTTCCCATGATGAATTAAGCAAATGTGATGAATTACATTTGACATTAAATTGAAATGATAATAAATGAATCAATGACTGTTATGAAACATCCTTGCATTATTTCAAAAAAGTTGAAAATGACTAGGATAGATTGAAAATGAAGTATGAAAGATGAAAAAACTTTAAAAGGATGTTGATCCTTGTGGCTTACAAATGAAAAAGAAACATTCCAAATGTTGAAATCAGATGATGAAGCTAATGAAGAGGAATATTGGGTCACAAATAAATTGATACATTTATTCGCTAGTTTCAAAGAAGCTGAAGAAACATATGATGAGAAGCTGAAAAGAAAACATGAAAAAAGAGTCTTAAGATCCCATTAAAAGAAAAAACTTTATATTTGAATGATATAATAGATAAGACTTCCTGATGGTACATGATAGCTCATGCTGAAGATCACAAATGTTGATGAGTTAAAAGAAGTGAGAAGACAAATAAAGAATTTTGAGAACCCTCTGATTTACCACAATTGAAAAGATAAATGAATTGTATAGCATACATTGCATTCACCACATATGTTACATGTATGCATCATACTGAGAATATTGCATTCACTCATGGCATCATTATGCATATTTGAAAAAGAAAAAAAGTTTAAAGTTTGAAATTGGGTTGGAATTTTGTATTCATTGCATTCATGCGTTGTATTCACTATATTCCTTACATGTTGCATATATCATCACATTTATTGCACTTGTAGACACCACAATCTGTCTAGGGGTTTACATTTGGTTTTTGTTAAAAAATAAAAAAAATTAATTAAAAAATAAAAATGCTGAAAAAATGAGAAAAGTGGTTGAATATGGAAATGACTGAGTTGAGGAGTTTAAACTGAATTAGGGTTTAGAGTTAAAAGTCATAAATGATGGAAATCCCATCTGGTTTAAGGCTCTCAAATTGAAGCCCTATAAATAAGATCAAAGAACACATAGGGAGATACATAAATACTCAAAAAGTAGAGAGAAAATAGATACATCAGAGAGCAAAAATTAGAAAACAAAGAAAAATATGAAGCAAAAAAAAAATTTGGAAGTGTTTTTTTTTATAAAAATTTTTTTGGAAATTTTTTGGAAAATTTCTAGATTCTGACGAAATTTCTCTACGCTGGTTGATTTTTTTGGCAAGATTTTCCAAAATCCGATGAAGATTTCGGTAAGTGTTAAATTTTTTGACGATCGTCGGGTGACCCAACTCAGATTCTAGCAATTTTTTCTAGAATTCAGTTGAAGTTCAATCGAAGTTCATTCAGTTAAAAAGAGAGGTAGAGAAGGAAAATGGGGAAAGAAAGAGAATGGGAAGGGAGATCTGAAGCAAAAAGGCTGAATTTGGGCTATTTATACCCTCACCAAAATGACGTCGTTTTAGAGCTTAGTAAACCTTAGGATCCACACATTTTGCCATTTAGGCCACTCGACCTGAGCCTCAACTTGCTTCTGACCTGTTTACTAGCCAAGTCGAGCTGAGCCAACTTCCCCAACTGAGCCTTTGAGCCATTTTCTGTGTCTAGAGCTGAGTCGCTCCAACTCTCCAGTCGAGCCGTTTGTTTTGTATTGGTATTTTCCTTTGCATTTTTTTTGTATTTATGTGTTTATTTATTTTTAAGAGTATTTTTGCATGAATAAATTTTAAAAAATATAAAATAAAATTTTTTAAAAAATATTTTTAAGGAAAAGTTGAAAGTATCAATTTTCCTTGAAAATAAAATAAAAAAAAAACATTTTTATGGAAAAGTTAAAAGTATCAATTTTGCTTGAAAATAAAATAAAAAAAAAACATTGTTAAGGAAAAGTTGAAAGTATCAATTTTTCTTGAAAATAAAATTAAAAAAAAATATTTTTAAAGAAAAGTTAAAAGTATCAATTTTTTTTTAAAAATAAAAAACCCTCAATATGCTTTAAGAAAAAGTTAAAAGTATCAATTTTTCTTGTATAAAAGCATGATTTTTTTAATAAAACAAACAAAAAAATGATCTATATCAATCATCATTTCTTACTCATTTTGTCTTTTTTTTTAAATCTTTTTTTAATGTTAAATAATTCGACAATGGATGTCTACAAAAGAAACAATAGTTTCCTTATATACTCTTGAGGTAAGAGAATTTTTCTTAATTTTCTGCCAAAAGTATTGGAGTTAATTAAGAATAATTTCTAATAATTAATTATTTGATAAAATTTTTAAGGCTTATCGGATAACATAAAATTGAGCTAGTACCATCTTTTGATGGGCGTTGTGAGGATGCTATAACCTTTTTCACTCGTAATTGAACTCCCAAACCTTGTTTTGGTTAATAGACCCGAACCATTCTTTTAGGGACCCGAACCATTCTTTTAGGGACCCTTAGTCAAGCTTAGGTGTTCCTTGAAATGATAGATTCCTTTGGTGACCAATCACACCTAAATAAAAAAAGATTGGTGACAACTCCTCAAGTCAATATCTAGCGATAGATTCTCAATCTAGATGTTATGACAGCACTTATGCACAGCTTGTTTGGAAAAGAAAGATCAAAATTTGAGTTGTAAAATTATGATGAAAATTTGAAAAATCTTTGGCTCATGCATTCACTATATACATATATTGTGTTCATCATATTTGTAGACACCAAAATTTGTTTGAGACATTTTTCAACACGATTGATCCGGGGATCATTTGTGAACAACAGGATAAGACCATTTACAAGTACCATTTAAGACCTGTAAAGACCTTATAAATTTGCCTATTAAAAATTCAAACTCAACTTTGGTCAAAGTGAGTCAAACAAAATCAAATGATGTAAAATTTGATCAAAATTAATGGAGTCTAGGTTAATTTTGAAATTTCAAAACCTCATTGAAATCAAAGTGTTATTAAATTGAATTTACGATTTTTTTCAAAACACTAAAATTTTTAGTGTACCCTAAAAAAGGGTAAATTACCAAAATATCTTTATGGGAGTATTTTCATAATTTGAACTTCTCGTGTTTAAATTTTTGTGAAACCTTTCAAACCTTAATCCTATAATATTTCATGATTTTTTATGCATTTAAAATCATAGCGATACCCCGATAAATGTGAAATTACCAAATACCCTTATAGAGGTATTTTTGTAATTTGGCCTTCTCGAACTCAAAATTTTGTGAAACTTTCCAGATCTCACTTTTGTAACATCTCATGATTTTTGGTGAGTTTAGAATCATAGTGGTATCCCGAAAAGTGTGAAATTACTAAAATACCCGTTGAGGGGTATTTTCATAATTTGGCATTTCGGGATCAAAATTTCATAAAACTTTCCAGATCCTAGTTTTATAATATCTCATGATTTTTTATGCATTTGAAATTATAACAATACCCCAAAAAGTGTGAAATTCTAAAATACCCTTATAAGGGTATTTTCGTAATTTAGGCTTTTCGAGTCAAAATTTCATGAAACTTTTCAGATCATAATCTTATAATATTTCATGATTTTTGGTATTTTAAAGTTCCAAAAATGACACTAGAAACTTGATTTCTAAGAAAAAGATCTAACTACTAAAAATTTTGCAACTAATGGTAAAATAGTCTTTTCACATGTTTGAAAGGCATAAAGATATCATCTTTGTAGTAATTAATATGGACTATTGGATATTTATTTGATCCTGATCCAATGGTCAAATATGGCCTCTTTGAAGGAATAAAAGAGCAAGCTTTAACCCTTGAATGAAATCTCATCCAAGGGTTCATGTTTATCAAGATCGAGATTTTTTCTTTTTTTTTTTTTTTCTGACCTAACCATTAAGGAGGCTGGGGGTTTCTATTAAGAAAAAAGAGGAGAGGAGGGCTGAAAAATAAAAGAACAAAAAAAGAAGAAGAATAGAATGTAAAAAAAAAGAAAAAAAAAAGAGAATAAAGCTGTTGAAAAAAGAGGTAGCCAAATAGGGAGGTGAAAAATGAGGAGAAAAGAGAAAGAAAATAAAGTGGGCTGCCAAAAGAAAAAGGTTGGGGAGGAAGCATCTGAAAGAAAAAAAAAAGGAGAGCACGAAAAAAAGAAAAAGAAAGGTTAAAATAGAAAATTCAAAAAGTGAGACAACTTATACCAAAGCAGAGTTTTATTGATTATATCATGTGTTTTACACTATTTTTACTCCTATCATGATCTTTTCTACAAGTGTTCTGATTTATTCCTTTCATGCTTTGGTGTTTAGTATGTTTGTTGATAAAATTTCAAGCCTTATTTGCTCTATGTTTCTGTTTCATTTTTTCCAAGTTGGTTGGAACAAAATTGTTTTTCTAGTGCTGCATAATAGCTACTGTTTCTCCTTCTGGCAGCCACTATTCAATCATACCATAAATTCTTCCACCTCTCTTTTCATCCTTCTTAACCAACCTTTAGTTGGTCTAAACTAAAGCAAACAAAGAAAAAGAAATCAGCTTGGACTAAGCCAAACCGTGCTGCCTAACTCCCTATGGGTAGTCACGGTTTGGTTGATCTTCCAAACAAATTTTGTAACCTATTTCCATTGTTTCCTGAAGTAATTTCAGCACCTCTTTCACTTTTTTTCTTTGCATGAGACATGGGTTTACTAGTATGGTCAAAAAAGGCTTATGACCAAAAGTTGTTTGACCATGGTTTTGTTTTGAAAGCTAAAAGGGAGAAAGCTAGAAGTCTGAAGTTGATGACCTTCGGCTATAATCCATTTAAGCTATATAAGACATCAATGGGCAGCTTCATAGCTCTTTGCTCTTTAATATGGAATGGGGTTCTTTTCCTTGTCTAGTTTGTTGTCTTTATGTGAAAGGTTTTGCACAAGCTATAAAGCTTCTAGGTTTTTGTATTTTTTTGGTTTCTTCCCTATGCATGGGGGCTATCTTGGTTGTTCTTATGGCTGTTAACATAAAGAATGAAACCTGAAAATAGGCTATAGGTAGTGACTTTCATGTGAACTATGTTATTCCCCCTTTATATTTGATTTTAATTATACTTATACAATTTGTTTATGATTGTTTAAATTCAATTATAAGTTTAATTCTATGCACTATTAATTTCTTTGTTGTTTAGATTCTCATGCTTGTTTTAAGTTTTTATCTTGTGTTTAAATTCATGTTTGGTACATTTTCCATGCATATAATAATGATATGAATGAAATTTTTGAGGATGATATTTTAGAGAAGTTCGAGTAGAGATTCTCTAAAATGTCTAGATGATGATATTTTTCTAAAATACTGTCAAAGTAATGAAGTATTTAGGAAAATATTCAATATGAAAAAAGTTTCATTTGTATCTTTTCTAAAATTTTGATAGATGTTATTAATAATATCTGTTGATTTCTTTAGGTAATGAAATTGATATGATCAAAGTTTAAAAATATAACTAAGTAGGGAAGAAAAAAATGAATAAAATTTTTCGAGGATAGGATTCTAAGGAAGCCCAAGTAGAGATTCTTAAGATATCCTTAGGTGAGAAAATTTTTTTAAAATACTGTCAAAGTATTGGGGTATCTAGGAACATTTTCAATAATTTTTATTTACTTTGTTTCTTCTGAAAGTGTTAATTGGAAAATAATTAAAATTATTAAGGCATAATCAATATATTGTCTTGTATGCATGATTGTTCATATTATATAATTCTATTTTATTTCCTCTGTTCCTTTCAAATTTTTGATGATAATTAGAGAATGTTTCTAATGAATATATTTTTCATGTTCATATTCTACTTTATTGTTTGCATTACATATTTTTTTAAATAAATTTTTTTTCTAATGATAAGACTTCAGGAAGTCCGAGTAGTGATTCTCGAGAATTTCCTAGGTGAGAAGAGTCTTCTAAAAATTGTCAAAGTATTGGAATATTTACAAGTTTTCTTTTTAATATGAAAATTTTCCATTTTATAACCATTTCTTTTAACTTGGATGGTTTTTCTTAATAAATAGGAAAGTGTTTTCTAAAAAAAATAAATGTATTTGTGGATTATTATATTATTACATGACTTTTAAAATTCTTTTAAAAACAAAAAAAAAAATCTCTGAGGATAAGATCCTAAAGAAATTAGAGTAGTGATTCTTCATGAATCTTTAGGTAAGAAAATTTATCTAAAATGCCACCAGCGTATTAGAACATTTAGATTAATTTTTGATAAAAATTTCTTGTCTTTTATAAATAAGTCCCAAAAAATATTATTTTTTAAAAATTACTTACTACTTTATGTTTTTAATAACTATTGGAAATGAATATGAACCACTGAAGATAGGATTTTTGAGAATTTCGTGTAGTGATTCTTAAAAATTACTTAGGTGAGATGGTTCCTTTTAATATTACCAGCACATTAGGATAATTTTAGGAATTTTTCAATATAAGGTTCTTATTTATTTTCAAGTTTACTAAAAATAATAAAAATATGTTTTTTAAAAAAATAATAATAATAAAAAATATATATAGGAAAATTAATTTTTAAATACCAAGACCATGACAATTTTTGTCAATATTAAAGATAACACATAATTAATTGGTATTATTTTAAACGGGCGTCGTGGGGTGTTAATCCTTCGTCACGTGTAACCTACTACCGTACTCAATTTGTTTTTTGTACACCCAAACTATCTTTTTAATAAAACTTTAAATATGTCTTTATTGTTTTATTAAATGATAAATTTTTTGAGTGGCCAATCACACTCTAAAAAAAATTGATAGCGAATCTATTTCTTTTGTTTTTTTAGATTCATCTAGCGGTCCCCAAAATCGTTATGACAGCTTGACGACTCCATTGGAGATATCATTTTTTTAGAGAGTCAGGCCAAAAGTTAATAATGTGTTATCTTTAGTTTTGTTTTAATGGTCTAAATTGGTATTTAACATTAATTTTCTTGATTTTGATTTTGTTTTTAATTAACAATAGTAATAAAATTTTACATGCATTTCATTTTAATTATATCATTTGTTCATTATTTATTTTATGTATATGTTATTTTCAATAAATTATGGGGCATGTAGGATAGAGATTGTGATTTTTTTTTCTCTCACACATACGATGACACATTCACATCATGCATGACCTCTATACCAGGCTCTAACCCTTTTAAGAAAGAGTAAAGTTTCTATTCTCTCGTGAGGTGATAACCTCTGTAATGGCAAGTGAAATACTCTCACTTAAATTGAACATTTTTCGTTCATAGCCTATAATGAGTGAAGATCGAGGTGCCTTACTAGTCCTATATGAACGCTTGTAAAGAACAATTTGAGAACCTTTTAGATGTATAAGAAATTACCCGAATTAGGGCAAAAAGAAGCATTCCAATACAATTTGTATTTCGATGTATGAATGATGAAAATAAAATTGGAATAGTGTGAAACAATAATGGCATAAGTAAAATTAAAATTTTGAAAAAAGGAGAAATAAAAAAGCCTTTTTTTTAAGAAAAAGAAATTTATCTTTTAACATCAAGTTCATTCATTTTGTGTTTATCCAAAATTTACATTTTAATAAATGTTTTAAAATAAAATGAAAATTTTTCAAAAGTAAAGGTTTTTTAAATAAAATTTGTATTCTTGAATTTTTTTCCTTTAAAAAAAAAGATTTTTAAATTTGAATGTTGTTTTGTCTTTCACATTTTCATTTGATTTGTTACATACATTTTTTCTCATGTTAAAAAAATAATAATAATTGGATAATATATACGCCTTAACTCATGCATCCTAATAGATAGTATATGCGTCCCATCTGATCACATCATAACAAGATAATACATGCATTGCATCCTATCTACATCAATGGATAGTACATGCATACCATTCACATCAATGGATAGTATATGCATCCCATTTTATGTACATGTTGATAAATGATACATGCCTCATGTGCACATCTTAATAGTTAATGCATGCACTCTATCTCATTGCATATCTTAAGGCAATGTTGACCTCATTAGGCCAATACAACACATGCATTGCATTCTATATAGACATATCTCATGTATACGGTAGGTTCATGCATTTCATACAAGTATGTTACAAAGGTACATCTCATCACCCATGCAACTATGTCATTGCATTTTATGCATATGGATTCATGAATGGTAGAGTTTTGTAGAGCATGCATTACATTTCATTACATTCCTTACATACACATGCATGGATAAGGAAACTTTTACCATTTGGGGGCCTTATATAAAAAATCCCTTGTCTTAGGCTTATATGCATTTCATGACATTCTTTAGTCATCATATTCATGTATTCATAAATATGCTTTGTGTGTCATTGTTTTTGTGGCATTCATTCAATAAGGGTAATTTAGGTCTAAATCTGGGAATAAGATGATTGTCTTGGTGGGAAGAAGAATGGCAAAAATGAGAGATCAATTGGAAGAAAGGATTAATACATTAGAATTGAATCAAGAGAAATTTTAGCTCAAGCTTTGGGAGATAAAACAACAGATGGCCCAATTAATGGAAATTATTAAAGGTAATGGTGGGATTGAGTCTATTGCTCCTCAAGGATCATTGTCACTTTCAATTTCACTAAATCAAAACCAATTGACTCCTGTTAGTTTCGGCACTTTTCTCAATCATACCAAGGCATTGGGTGATTCAAGAAGTGACCAAAGTTTGGTTGACCTCGAGAAAGGAATGAGTGAATTAGCCACACAAATAATTGAACTCAAAAGTCTAATTTCCAATATGGAGTCACCTAGCTTCAAACAACCATCACCAACTATCTTGAGTTCAAACCCACACTTAAGTCATTCTCATGACTATTTTAAATCTCTTCTCCAAACACCTGGGATTAGGCCCCTAAACTTTATACAATCTCCAAGAATTTCATGCTTGAATTCACATCCACCACCTCACATTTCACAGCCACTTATTCAGCATGTTATCCCATCACCACTTTCTCAACCTAATTTCGGACCCAAAGTTTCTTAATTCACTCCAATACCAACTAAACCGTTGGTTTTCCAGCAAAGTAGGCCAACTATAAAACAGAAAAACATTAGCAATACCAAAGAAAAAATTCCTATTGACCCAATACCCATATCTTACATAGATTCATCCCTATTGCTCCGAGAAAACTACCTCATTGCCTCTACCTTATCGAACCCTTTAAACCACCTTTTCTCAAATGGTACGATCCTAATGCCCGATGTGAATACCATCTTGACATCATAAGCCAATGATGCTAAAATTAAACCATTGAATGAGAAATCTTTGTTTGTAAGTTTGAGTGTCATCTCAAGAATATTATCAAGAATATGAATTTTTTGGGTCGTGTTTGAGTGTTTGCATTGCATGAATAGATCTTATGCATCAGGAGTGTTCCATAGATTTACATCATCATTTGATAGTTTCAATTTCTATTAAAGTTTGGACTTATAATTGGTAAAAAGGGGGAAAATGTTATATTTGAATAAAGCCCTACATAGTTAGGTCCCAAGGTTAAAAAATGGTACTTTGGAAAAAGTGAAAAAAGGCAAAAAAAAAAAAAGGCAAAGAAAAAAAGAAAAAGGCAAAGTACAAAAAAAAAAAGAAAATATTTTGAGTCTCGTATGAGTTGGCGATCACTATTAGGGATTTATCAAATACCTAAACTTTCTTTCTTAAGTCTTTCAATTGATTCCAGTCAACAACCATGACCCCTCAAAAGCTATAAAGTTGAATTTGTGAACTTTATGTTCACCGAATAATATTATGATATCAAAAGGTGATATTTTTTTCCAAGGCAATAAACAATGAAACTAATTTAAAAAAGAAGAAAGAAATTTATATTCCTAAAAAATTAGTCAAATAAGACATTTTGAAATCAAAGTTAACCCAAATCCTATAAAATGACTTTAGATTTACCAACCTTTTAGTCATTTACCTAAAATTTTGCCTAGCTCATGTGTTTTTGGGGCATGTTGCTTATATTTACCAACCTTTTAGCCCCTTTACCTAAAACGTTAGCTTGACCAATATGTCATCAGGGTCATGTTGATCATGAAACTTACCAACCTTTCAGTTTTTTACCTTAAAATTAGCCTGACCATTTTGTCTCGAGGGCACGTTGACTAGAAAAAAAAGATCTCATTGCCCTTTAGACAATTTGAGCTATGATCAATTCAATCATTCTTTTTTTTTTTTTTTGTTAAAGTGACATGGATCATTTGGTATCAAATGGTTTCAATTCTATATGACCTTTTCTCGCTCATTCCACATAATCCTTTCTTGTAATAACTTTCATTAAGGATAGTTTACTAAATAGGGCATCTTCCATGAAACACATTATTGGCAAAATGAATTTAGAAGGGCATGTCAAAAAATAATAACAAAAAAAAACCAAAAAAATGAAAAAATGAAAAAGAACAAAAAAGAAGAAAAAATGGTTATGACATATGCATTTAGAAAATTCAAATAAATTCCCATAAAATCCTGACAAATTCAAAGTTTTGAAAAATGGGACAAAAAGAAAAAAAAAAAGAAAAAACCCCAAAATAAAAAATTCCAAAACTACAAAAAACCCAAGAAAAAAAATAAAAACTGTTGAAATGAAAACCTTTCTTCAAGATCATCTTTCTAAAAATGAACTTCTCTTCAATTTAAGTGTTCATACTTGAAATGAAAAATGACTGTCTTTTATTATCCTTTCACAAATGTAAAAATTTATCTCTTGTTACCCCTTTAAGCTTGATTGAATTCTTTTAAAATAAACCCTAACTAAGAATCACCTTCCATACCAAAGGACAAAAAGGAACACTTCTAAGGGTTAAAAATAGGGATGTCCAAATGAAATCCCATATGTTGGGCTAAAGGCTCAATATAAAAGTTCACAAAGGTTTTGAATCCACTCAATGACAGGATCCAAAAGCAAAAAAAAAAAAAAGACAAAAAAAAAAGCAAAGTAAAAAGAAAAATGAAAGAAAATGAAGAATAAAAGAAAGAAAAAGAAATGAATGGGTGGAAAGCAAAAAGGAATAGACCTCAGAATATATCGTTCAAACGAAAAAGTGATCCTTGGTTTTAAATACCCTTAAATACTTGTCTTAGGCCTTTCTATCATTTTCTTTGATAACCCTGAACCTTAACCTATGTTACAACCTTTAAAAAGTCAATATTGGATATAGCATGAAGGTTTAAAATTGAAAAGTTTCTCTTGGAAGAATGATCGTAAATCTTTTAAGTCCCCGTTTATTATGTAATTTCATGTTTGGATCGTTAACCCCTTTCGAAAAAATTCTTTTCCTTTTTTGGATTAGTTTTGAATTTTTTAAGTTCATGGTGTGTTAATAAAAAAAAAGAAAAAAGAAAAAAATAGAAATAAAAGTGGCTCCTAATGCTTAATGTGGTAGACACTAAGCCAAACCTTATTGAAAATCTGAAATATCAAAGTCATAGAAGTCTGAGATTAGTTGACTTTAAAAATTTGAACCTTTGTCCAGTCCCAAATAACTTTTCCAAATCTTAAGCCTTTACAGCTAACTTTGACGTACATCAAATATCACATTTGGAGACTAAAGAAAGTTTTTAACATGTTTGATTTTTAAGGAATTCATGTTTATGAAAAAATATATATTTCATCTATGAGCTTGTATCAAAAGAGCATATGCCTTTTTATCTCCTACAAGTGCTGAAACCCTTTTGAATAAACAGAAATCTCTATAAATTGAACCATTCAACCAATTTGGAAAGAATCTTCACCTTTCATTTTTAATAGAGGTTGCCAATTCTCGGGCATGTAAGCCCAGTTTAGCTGGCCTTTAATAAAATCTTAAGCCCAAATTAGTTGGCACATAAGCCTAGTTTAGCTGGCTCTTGGTAAAATTTTAAGCCTAACTTAGCTGGCTCCTAAAAATATTTTTAAGCCTAGCTTACCTGGTGCTTGATGAAAATTTAAGCTCAGTTTATCTAGCCCTTACTTAAAATTTAAGCCTAGTTTTATCTAGTCTGTGATGAAGATTTTAAGCCCAATTTATTTAGCATAAAAAAAAGTCATTCGCATTTGCATCTAGCATAAAAAAAAAGTCATTCGTATTTGCATCATTAGCATCTATATTAAAAAATATATTTACATTTGCATCATTCGCATCTGCATCACAACAAAAAGACATTCATATTTGCATTCACATTTTCATCATGAAAAAAAACACTCACATTGGCATCCATCACATTCATACTTGTATGCACATCATGAAAAAGACATGAAAAAAAAATATTTACGTTCAGCATTTACATCATGAAAAAGACATTTATGTTCAGCATTTACATCATAAAAAAGACATTCACATTTGCATCACTAGCACCTACATCAAGAAAAAATTTGCATTTGCATTATTCGCATCTATATCACTAGAGAAAAAGACACTCGTATTTGCATCCTCACATTCGTACTTACATGTGCATCATGAAAAAGATGTTTGCATTTGCATCACTAGCACCTGCATCAAGAAAAAATTTACATTTGCATCATAAGAAAATTTACATTTGCATCACTTGTATTTGTATCATGAAAAAAATTTGCATTTACATCACTTACATCTGTATCACAAGGAAAAAGACATTTGCATTTGCACCATAAGAAAAAAGTTAGCATCATTGCATCTGCATCATAAGAAAAGGTATTTGTAGAGGCATTTACATGAAAGGAACATTGTCATTTGCATTGTGAAAAAGTCATCTATTTTTGCATTGACATTTACATTCGCATGGACATTTGTATTCACATAATTAGATAAATTTGCATCAGGATTATGTTTGTCAACATTATAAGGATAAGGATCAGCAAATGATCATCGAAGTTCACAAGAAAGAAGCTCCTAGAATATGCAAACCAGGTTTGAGAATGGTTTTTTTTTTTAAGATAAAAAAACAAAAAAAAAGAAAAAAAGAAAAAAAGAGAAAAATTATTGATGTAAGGAAACTTGTCACCACAATTTGGATATGTCATATTGGTTTCTAATAATATTTGCATTACATCCATTGCATTCATGAATTATGAAAATTTGAACTATGTCTTTAAGAAAGAATCATTCAAATAAAAGACTGAAGTATGAAAAATGATTTTTAAACAATCACAACTTGTGAAATTCTTGAGCCATGACATCATGAATCATTTTCAAACCAGTTTCAAAAGAAAGAGAAAAGAAAAATAAGATTTTAAAGTTTCAAAGCCTCTATTTAAAAAGAACCATTTTCAAACAAAGATTTTGAAGCCTTTGTTTGGGAGGAGCCATGTTCAAACAAAAATTGTTAGAGTTTCAAAAAATCTTTTATTAAGGGAAAACCATTTGCAAAACATTTTAATTTTTTAAAAGTTTCATGGCCTCTAATTGAAGGAGCATTCAAAGATTTTGAGATTTGTAAGACCTCCGGGCATAATCTCTAAGACATTCAAGCATAAATTTTAAGACCTCCAAGCAAAATATTTTAAATTTTGAAAGTTTCATGGCCTCTTACTAGTGGAGCATTTAAAGATTTTAAGATTTGTATCCAAGCATAATCTCTAAGACCTTCCAGCAAAACGTTTTAAATTTTTAAAGTTTCATGCCCCTGATTGGATGAGCATTCAAAGATTTTAGGATTTTTAAGACCTCTGGACATAATCTTTAAGACCTCCAAGCATAATTTTTAAGACCTCCAGGCAAAACATTTTAATTTTTTAAAAGTTTAATAGTCTCTGATTTAAGGAGCATTCAAAGATTTAAGATTTGTAAGACCTCAGGGCATAATCTCTAAGACCTCCAAGCATAATTTTCAAGACCTTTTGGCAAAACATTTTAATTTTTTAAAAGTTTCATGGCCTCTGATGGGGGGAGTATTTAAAGATTTTGAGATTTGTATGACTTTTGGGTATAATCTCTAAACATTTTAAAGTTTCATGGCCTCTAATTAGACGAGCACTTAAAGTTTCATGGCCTCTGATTAAAGGAGCATTCAAAAGTTTTGTGATTCGTAAACCATTTTAAATTCAAAGATTCATGGCCTCTGATTAAAAGAGCGTCCAAAAGTTTTATGATTCGTAAAATAATTTAAATTCAAAGTTTCACGGCCTTTAATTGGATGAGCATTCAAAAAGCTTTTGAGATTTAATCTCCAAGACCCATAGCTTAAAAAAAAAAAAAGAAAGGGAGAGAAAAGAAGAGAAGAAAAAGCAAAGGTTTGCTAGTTCAAAAAACATCATCCAGATAAAATTGTCATCTACGTCTTTGCATTATTTTTTATCCTCAGAAGTATGGAAAAAGAAGCAGCTATGGACATCGAATTTTATCCTGAACATTTTTCAATATGATTGATCCGAGACTTATTTGCGAACAAAAGGCCAATACCATTTACGAGAACCATTTAAGACTCATAAAGACCTTATGAATTTGCCTATTCAAAACCCAAACTCAACTCGAGTCAAAACAAGTCAAACAAAGTCAAATGATGTAAAATTTGGACAAATTAATAAAGTCCAAGTTAATTTTAAAAATTTAAAACATCATTGAAATCAAGGTGTTATTAAATTGAATTTGTAATTTTTTTCAAAACACTGAAATTTTCATTGTGCCCTAGGAAAAGTCAAATTACCAAAATACCTTTATAGGGGTATTTTAGTAATTTAACTTTTTCGAGTTCAAATTTTCATGAAACCCTCCATACCTTAATCATATAATATTTCATGATTTTTGATGTATTTAAAATCACAGCGGCACCCCGAAAAGTGTGAAATTACCAAAATATCCTTATAGGGGTATTTTTGTAATTTGGCCTTCCTGAGCTCGAAATTTTGTGAAACTTTTCAGATCTCACTTTTGTAACATCTCATGATTTTTGGTGAGTTTGGAATCATATTAGTATCCTGAGAAGTGTGAAATTACCAAAATACCCTTTGAAGGGTTTTTTTGTACTTTGGCCTTTCCGAACCAAAATTTCATGAAACTTTCCATATCCTAGTTTCATAATATTTTATAATTTTTGATGTATTTAAAATTATGACAGTACCTCGATAAGTGTGAAATTACCAAAATACCCTCAGATGGGTATTTTTGTAATTTAGCCTTTTCGAGCTTGAAATTTCATGAAACTTTTCAGATCATAATCTTATAATATTTAATGATTTTTTGTGTTTTAAAGTTTCAAAAATGACCCTGAAAACCTTGATTTCCAAGAAAAAGGCCTAACTATCGAAAACTTTACAACTAAAGGTAAAATAGTCTTTTCACATGTTTGGAAGGCATAAAGATTTCATATTTGTAGTAATTAATATGGACCATTGGATCTTTACTTGATCTTGATCCAATGGTCAAAAATGGCACCTTTGAAGGAATAAAAGAACAAGCTTTAACCCTTGGATGAAATCTCATCTACAGGTCCATGTTTATCAAGATCAAGATTTTTTCATTTTTCTTTTCTTTCTGACCTGACCATTAAGGAGGTTGGGGGTTTATATCAATAAATAAAAAAGAGTGGAGGGCTAAAAAAATAAAAGAATAAAGAAAAAATAAGAAGAATAGAACATAAAAGAAAAAAGAAAAAAAAAAGAGAAGGACGCTGTTGAAAAAAAAGGTAGCCGAATAGGGAGGTGAAGAAGGAGGAGAAAAAAGAAAGAAAAGAAAGGGGGGTGGGGAGGAAGCATATGGAAAAAAAAGAAAGAGAGCAAGAAAAAAAAGAGAAAGAAAGTTGAAAACAAAAAATTCAAAAGGTGAGACAGCTTATACCAAGACAGAGTTTTGCTGATTATATCATGTGTTTTACACTATTTTTGCACTGTCATTATCTTTTCTGCAATTGTTCTTATTTATTCCTTTCATGCTTTGGTGTTTGATGTGTTTGTTGATAAAATTTCCAGCCTTATTTGTTCTATGTTTCTGTTTCATTTTTTCCAAGTTAGTTAGAACACCATTGTTTTTCTAGTGTTGTTGAATAGCTATTGTTTTTTCTTCTGGTAGCCATTGTTTGATCATGCCATAAATTCTTTCACCAACCAGCCTTTTGTTGGTCTAAGCTACAGCAAACAAAGAAAAGGAAATCAGCTTGGACTAAGCCAAACCGTGCTACCTAACTCCCTATGAACAATCACAGTTTGGTTAATCTTCCAAATAGATTTTATAACCTGTTTTCGTTGTTGCTTGAAGTAATTTCAGCACCTCTTTCGCTTTCTTTCTTTGCATGAGACATGGGTTTACTAGTAAGGCAAAAATGGCTCATGACCAAAAGTTGTTTAGACCATGGTTTTGTTTTGAAAGCTAAAAAAGAGAAAGCTGAAAGTTTGAAGTTGATAAGTTTTGGCTATAATCCATTTGAGCTATATAAGACATCAATGGGCAACTTCATAACTCTTTGCTCTTCAACATGGAATGGGGTTCTTTTTCTTATCTAGTTTATTGTCTTTATGTGAAAGGTTTTGCACAAGCTATAAAAGCTTCTAGCTTTTTATATTTTTCTGGTTTCTTCCCTATACGTGGGGGCTATCTTAGCTTGTTCTTATGGTTGTTAACATAAAGAATGAAAGCTGAAAATAAGCTATAGGTAGTGAGTTTCATGTGAACTATGTTATTCCACCTTTATATTTTATTTTAATTATACTCATACAATTTGTTTATACTTGTTTAAATTTAATTATAAATTTAATTCTATGCATTGGTGATTTCTTTATTGTTTAGATTCTCATGCTTGTTTTAATTTTTTATCTTGTGTTTAAATTCATATTTGATACATTTTCCATGCATATAATAATGATATGAATGAAATTTTTTAAAAATGATATTTTAGAGAAGTCTGAGTAGAGATTCTCTAGAATGTCTAGATGAAGATATTTTTTTAAAATACTACCAAAGTAATGAAGTATTTAGGAAAATATTCAATATAAAAAAAGTTTCATTTGTATGTTTTCTAAAATTTTGATAGATGTTATTAATAATCTATATTGATTTCTTTAGGTAATGAAATTGATATGATCAAAGTTTAAAAATATAACTAAGTAGGGAAGAACACAATGAATAAAATTTTTCAAGGATGAGATTCTAAGGAAGCCCAAGTAGAGATTCCTAAGAAATTTTTAAGTGAGAAAATTTTTCTAAAATACCACCAAAGTATTGGGGTATCTAGAAAAATTTTCAATAAATTTTATTTACTATGTTCTTTTTGAAAGTGTTAATTGGAAAATAATTAAGATTATTAAGGCATAATCAATATAGTGTCTTGTATGCATGATTGTTCATATTATATAATTCTATTTTATTTCCTCTGTTCCTTTCAAATTTTTTATGATAACTAGAGAATGTTTTTAATGAATATATTTTTCGTGTTCATATTCTACTATATTATTTGCATTACATATTTTTTTAAAATAAATTTTTTTGATGATGGGACTTTAGAAAGTCCGAATAGTAACTCCTGAGAATTTTCTATGTGAGAAAAGTTTTTTAAAATTATCAAAGTATTGGAATATTTAGAAGTTTCTTTTCAATATGAACAATTTCCATTTTATAATCATTTCTTTTAACTTGGATGGTTTTTCTTAATAAATAAGAAAATGTTTTCTAAAAAAAATAAATGTATTTGTGGATTATTATATTATTACATGATTTTTAAAATTTTTTTAAGAACAAACAAAAAATCTCCGAAGATAAGATCCTAAAAAAATTCGAGTAGTGATTCTTCGGAATCTTTAGGTAAGAAAATCTATTTAAAATGCTGCTAACATATTGGTGCATTTAGATTAATTTTTTTATAAAGGTTTCTCATCTTTTAGAAATAAATCCCAAAAAATATTATTTGTTTTAAAATTACTTACTACTCCATGTTTTAGAGAATTTCGTGCAGTGATTCTTAAAAATTACTTAGGTGAAATGGTTCCTTTTAATATTGCTAACATATTGGGATATTTTTAAGAATTTTTCAATATAAGGTTCTTATTTATTTTCAAGTTTACTAAAAATAATAAAAATATGTTTATAAAAAAAACATAATAATAATAAAAAATATAAATTGAAAAATTAATTTTTAAATACCAAGGCCAATTCCATTTTTGTCACTATTAAAGATAACGTATAATTAATTTATACCGTTTTAAATAGGCGTTGTGGAGGTGCTAATCCTTTTTCACGAATAATCAACTCCTGAACTCAATTTATTTTTCGTAGACCAGAACTATCATTTTAATGAAACTTTAAGTATGTCTTTATTGTTTTATTAAAGGATAAATTTTTTGGATGATCAATCACACCCTAAAAAAGATTGGTGGCGACTCCCTTTCTTTTGTTTTTCTAAATTTGTTTAGCAGTCCTCAAAACCGTTGTGACATTATTCATTCCATGCATCGTGCACGTTAGAAAAGAAGAAAAATTAAAGTTTGAATATTCAAATTGAATTTGAGAATTATGGAGAATCTTTTCACTCATCGCATACACTCGTTGCATATGCTTGAAAAGCAAGAAGGAAAACCTAGATGATAAAATAATTTTGAGAAATGACATTAGGTAACATCAACGATGATCTATATAAGATATAGAGAATCATTCAAGGTAATATTTTGTTTAAAGTTTCAAGCCTTTGTTGAGAAGAAGCTTCTCTGGATGAGAATTTTAAAGTTTCAAGCCTTTATTGAGAATGAGCTTTCTTGGACATGACTTATTTTTCCAAAGTTGAAACATCGGTGGAAGAGTACTTTTATTTTTCAAAAGTTAAAGCTTCGGTAAAAGAGTATTTTATTTTTCAAAGTTAAAGCATCAGTGGAGGAGTACTTTATTTTTTCAAAGTTGAAACCTCAATAGAAGAACACTTTATTTTTCAAAAGTTTCAAAATCTTAGTTGTGAAAAAGCAATTCAAAAGTTTCAAAGTCTTAGTTGTGAAAGAATATTTTATTTTTTAAAAGTTTCAAAGCCTTAATTGTAGAAGAACATTTTATTATTCAAAAGTTTCAATGCCTTAGTTATGAAAAAATATTTTATTTTCAAAAAGTTTCAAGCCTCAATTGTGACACAGCTTTTGAGATTTTCTTTTCGGTTTTCTTCACCTGAATAAAATAGATATCTTTTGATCTTTGTACACTTCTTATTTCACAAAAAATGCATACAAAAATGATAGCTGTGAATACCTATTTTGTCTGATAATTTTTTTAATATCAAAATGGGCTTTTAATCTTGGTTGGACTTTAATTGAAAAATTGAGTTTTTAGGCCCAAAACATCAAATAGTCCGAAATTATGTTTCAATCAAAGTCTAAAAACAAAAAAACAAAAAAAAAAGGGTTAGAAAATACATGGAAGAAACGTAGATTAATTTGCAAAAGGAAATTGATGGATTTGGTCTTGGATTTGGTTTTTGATTCTGAAATTTGTTCATTTATTGCCTAAGGAAACACTTGGAAGCTAATCCATTGAAAAAGGAAAGATTGCATAAAAATAAAGTCTGGAAATCTTTGCAGATTTAGTAAGTTTAGTGCTTTTTCAACTTGAATTGCGATTTCAATCCCTGTATAAAGACGTTGAATTTGTGATCAAAGGAGGGGCCACACAGCAATTCAACAGAACAGACATTCGAGCCATCAATAGCAGCGCCAAGAAGCAATTAAGAGAAGAACAACTGACAAGAACAAGCAAATATTCAAAGCCAATTTCCAGCAGAAGAAGCAATCTAAAGGTAATTCAACAGGGAAGCAAGCAACAATCGAGCAGAAAAAAAAAAATAGAGTTAGGCTCAATTTCCAAAATCAACAAACAGCAATTCAGAGCCAAGCATTTAGCAACAACACACAAAAAATTCAAAACAAAAGTAGTAAATCTAGGCCAAGCAGACAGAACAGAGAAATCATCAAAAGCTAGAGTAATTACCACAAAATCAATGCTATCTTGAACCAAACAAAAAACTCATACAAGCACCGAGCAAACAACAAAAATCGGGCATATACAGAAGCAATAACAGTAAGTAGTCTTGTAAGTCACAGCCTAGAGCAACAAGGAGCAATCGACAACAACAGGCAACACATACTCAACCTAAAAAAACCAAACTCGAACCCAGAGGTAACCATCAACAGAGCAATCGCACATAGTAGCCTTCAATTTAGAAACCCCAGTTATAAACCCACATTCAAGAAGTAATTTCCAGCCCAAAAAGGTCTTCTAGGGTCTGGGTGAAAAAGCTATGCTACTGGTGGAGAAAGAAGGCTGCAGTAACAATGATATTTCGTTGGTTTCGGGTTATGGACTTCTGACCTTGGTGTTTAGGTGTAAAAGAGGAACTAAGAAGAAAAAAAAAAAAGGAAGGAGGCACTGCTCGTTCGTCGGCAGTACAATGAATGGCGAACGGGACTGGATTTTACTAGTGATAATTAGAGGTGTAAATGATATATTAGTACTCGCAAGTTATTCGAGTTCGATTCAAATAAAATTTGAATTCGCTTCGATTATTATCGAGTCGAGCTCGAGTTCGAGTATTCTTATACTTATCTCGAGTAACTCGCGAGTCTAATCGAACTTTTATTTTTTAATATTTTTTATTATTTTAATTAATAAAATATATCGAATTCGAGTTTAAGTTCGAGTATAAATAATCGAGCTCTTGTTGAGTATAATAATCGAACTTTTTTTTATATATTAATCGAGTTTAATCGAGCTAGCTCGAGTAGCTCGATTTTGATCACGAATCGAGCTCGAACTAGAAAAATGAAACTCAATCGACTTCGAGTCGAGTATCAAGCCGTGAGTTAGAAGTCGAGTTCGAGCTCGAGCTCGAATTTTTCATTGTATCGACTCAACTCGATTATACCCCTACTCGGTAGTAGGTGGCTTATGGGCTTTTCATTTTCTGGGTTGCAGTTGGGCTTTGGTTTTGGGTTGAATAAGCAAGGGAATTTGAAGATTGTAAAAGGGGATGTACGCTTTGAACAAAGATTAAAAACACTGCTGACTTGAAGGGTTTTTTTTCCTCGTAAAAACGGTGTTGTTTGGGTGAAAGAAGAATCGCTAAGTCGGACTCGCGTGAAAACTCTGCCCCGTTCCAACTGACCTGATTAGCTTGCTTAGGTTTTATTTTTAATTATTTTTGTTTATTTATTTATTTAATATATTTTCTATGTTTTATTTTTATGTTATTTTCTAATTATTAGTTAATTTTAATTGTGATTGAGTTCATTAAGAAAAAGAAAAAGAAAAAGAAAAAAATAGTTTATTTTTGTATGATATTTTTATGAATTTATTTTTAGTACTTTAATATATTTGCATGACTCTTTAATTATGTGCATGATTATTTATTATTTGTTTGATTAATATTATATTTGCATGATTAATATTTAATTGTATGTTTTTATATTTGTTTGTGTGATTTTTTATTACATAATAATTAATATATTTGCATGATATTTTATACTATTGCATGATACGATTTTATATTTATTGCATGCTAGATTTAATATTTATGGCATGATTTATTGCATAGTATGATTTGATATATTTGGCATAATATTTGGTATAATATTTATGATATTTGATATGATATTTATGATATTTACGTGATTGCATGATATTTTTATAAAATTTTTGTATCACATGTTATGTAAATAAATAGAAAGATCAGAATTTATTGATATGATAAAATCATATTTGATTAAGGCTTAGGCAAGAAAACATATTATTAATTTTGTATCAATTTTGGACGTAAAATGGATATTAATACTTTTTCTACACATAATTGACTTTCGAACATTTGTTTTATTGATATAAACCATAACCTCTTTTTTTTATAATCTCTTAGGTTAGGCTTGGGATAACCTTAAAAATGATAAATAAACATAGGTGGTCAATCACACCTAAACGAAAAAATTGGTGGTAACTCCATACTTTTTGTAATGGATAGGTTTTCTCAACCTAAACGTTATG
Source organism: Durio zibethinus (assembly GCF_047325235.1). Classification (NCBI taxonomy): domain Eukaryota; kingdom Viridiplantae; phylum Streptophyta; class Magnoliopsida; order Malvales; family Malvaceae; genus Durio; species Durio zibethinus. Next base: position 5,716,090 of record NC_143174.1, on the reverse strand, counting down.
ACACAATTATAAGTTATCAATAATTTACTACTAAATTATCAATAATTTATTTTTAATTTATGAATGATTGCCATCAAGTTATGAATGATTTATCATTAAGTTATTAATGATTTCTATTAAATTGTTGGTGATTTACTACTAAGTTATCGATAATTTATTATAAATTTATAACTAATTTACCAATAATTCCCCAAAAAGTTCTCAATGAGTAACTAATTTACTACTAAATTATAATTGTAATTTACTATTATGTTCTTAGTGATTTGCTACTAAATTATTAATTTACTACTAAATCATCAATGATATACCATTATATTATTATATATTTACCATTATATTATTATATATTTACTATTGTATTATCATTTATTTACTATTTAATTTTTTATTATTTACTACAAAATTATCATCTAATTAGTGCTAAATTATCTATGATTTATAACCAAGTTATTACTGATTTAGATTAAATTATGCATGATTTAGATTAAATCTCTTTTAAGTTTAGTTAAATTATAATTTATAACAATTTTTTTATTTTAGACATAAAGTAATAATTAATTTGATAAATTTCAATTCTTTTGAACAAATATTACCTAATATGACAACTTTAAAATTTTTGATAAAAGAAAGAACATTCTTGAATTGATATAAAAAAGAAAATGAATGAGTATACAATGTTTTTATAAATAAAAGAGTTTCATATCAATTTTAAAGAAATTTGAAATCAATATATTTGTATATTTTTTATTGAAATATCATATATCACTAATTTTTTTGTTATATGGAGAAGAAAGAGTTATGTATAACTAATCAATTTTTATCTCATTTTTCTATTTAGAATAATCTTCCATTAGTGCTTTCACAATTGAATGTAATTGTATGTTCTATCAATTAAAAGCTTAATTTTTTATTTAAAATTTTTTATTATATAAAAATATTAAAATACATAATTTTGAAAAATAAAATAAAATAAATTTGCTTACCTTAGTACTTGTCATGTTTTCTTAAGAAAATTCAAATTTTAAAAATAATAAACTTGTTATGTAATACTTATATAATTTATAATAATTTCATTTTCAATATTAACAACATCAATTTTCATGAATGAATCTAATTTTGGCATAAACACTTTCAAAAAATAATTCTAATGAATTTTATCATACCTTTAAAAAATATCTTTAAAGAGTATTTTAATAATTTTACCACTCCTAAAATCCAATAAAAGTTTTTAGTGTATCAAAATCACAAATTTAGATCCCAAGCCTCATTAATCCTATTCGATTGTGAAATCTAAGAATTGACCTAAGTTTAATTCGGTTTGATTGATTTTGACCAAATTTGATTTTGTATAATCAAGTTTGATCATGGGATATTCTGGTCAAATTGATTCGAAATTCAATTTGAAAAATTTGTTAACGTTAAAGAAATGTTAGATTCAAACTGAATTGAACTTTAAAACCTCACAACTTGTTAGAATCTATGTAAACAAAATTAGGTGTCAACACTATGTTGGCAAAACAGGTATGGAGAATCATGATGAATCCAGAAGCTTACTCGACAAAAATACTAAAATCGATTTACTTTCCAAACTGTTCAATTTTGGAGGCAAGAAAGGCTGGAAGGGTGTCATGGACTTGATCAAGCATTTAGAAGGAAGGGATTTAGTAAGGGAACATGCAAGGTGGTTGGTGATGAACGAAGAGGAAATAAACATCAGGAAAGACAACTGGGTTTCGAGTATAGCTATGAAAGACTATGAGGCAGGAGGGGAAGAAGATTTAAACATGCCTAAAAAAGTGGCAGAGCTGATCAACAGGGAAGAGGGAGTTTGGGAATTAGTGTGTAAAAGAGAAGGTACCAGAAACAGTGATAATGGCTCTACAAGGTATTCCAATTTGCCAGGGAAGGGGAAAGGCAGATTGGTTTGGCCAGAGTCAAGAAACGGAGGATACTCGATTAAAACTGAATATTATTACACACTGAAGGATAAACCTCAGCGCAGTGTAATAAAGAAACCTTCTACTTCTCATATAATTGAAGAAAGTTTGTGGGAAGGAATTTGGAAGATCCCAGTGCCAACAAAAATTAAGAACCCCTTTTGGAGAGCCTGTAATAAGGCAGTAGCAATAGGCAAAACTCTATGGAAGAAAAAGGTAAAGAAGTCCTATATATGTCTATTGAACATATTCTTCTCCTTTGTGAATGGGCTGTTTGTGTATGGTTGGGATGGATATAGCATATAAATTGGATAAAATGAAAATTAATACAATTGATTGCTGACTAAAAGGATTTTTTGGCTTAAAATGCAAATCTAAAGAAGAAGAGGATGGATTAAAAACATCTATACCGTTTAAATTCTGGCACATTTGGAAAGAAAGATGTGAAGCAATCTACAATAAAAGAAACCCTGATAGTTTGAGGACCATTGGCAAAATAAAAAGAGCAGTTGCAGAGTAGTCAAATGCTTATAGTAGTCGGAAGAAAGGAATCAAAAGTGGCCAGGGACAAACGTTGGAGGTTTGGAATGCACTAGGGGAAGGGTGGTTAAAATTCAATTTTTATTGGGCTTACAATCAAAGAACTTTACAAGCTGGATTAGGGGTGGTTGCTAGGAATGCTGCTAAAAAACTTATAGGAGGATGTGATAAGCAAGTTCTGGCAGAATCGGCTTCGATGGCAGAAGCAATGCCTTGGGAGAAGGGGTTAATCTTGCAAAAGAAATAGGCTGTAAAACGGCGATGTTTGAAGTAGATTCTGAAGTGCTTGTTAAGGAAGTAAAGTAAAGAAGGTTTTGCATCGGAGAACAACGCCCATCTTAAAAGATATACTGAGGAAAAAAGTTTGGTTTGAAGATTTTAGAATCTGTTGTGTAAACAGGAAAGCTAATCTGGCAGCTGACTGGGTTGTTACTCAGGTGAGAAAGAGGATGTGCTTCTCAAATTGGATTTTAATGCTCCCATCTTCTTTAGTCTTTATCCTTGACAACGATGGGTTGCCAGCTGCACCTAGGTGTAACTAGGGATAGGTGGGCTTCTGGTTTTGAGTTGTAGAATGGCGGAAAAGATTCTATTGACATGAGTTGAGTGTACTATGAAAGTTTTTAGCAATAACACAATACTCTTTCTTATTGGCCAAAAAAAAGCTGTCATCACCATAACGGCAATGTCCCTATTTTTCTTTTTTTTTGTTAGAAGAACACATGGCACATAAAATATTCTGCTTGTGGAGGTTTTGCATTCCACTGATAATGAATAGGATAATAACTCTTATAAATTTATATTCAAAATAATAAATGATAATGAAAACTGAAACATACAATTCAAAACAAATTCATCCAATTTTCTAAATAAGGATGACAACAAAATAGATTTCCGTTATATTTTAGATATTCGTATCCAAATTGTTTAATATCCATAATATCCAAAATTATTTAAATATTTGTTTTGGCATCATTAACCAAATTCAAATTTATTTAAATAAAATACTATCTATTTAAATATCTAAATTCATTAAAATATTTGCTTTTTTTTATCAAAATATAAAATAAATAAGAATTAAATTTAAAATATAAATTCACTATTAATTAATAACAAATGAAGGTTATTTGTTAAAGTTCGAAATTACACAAGCATAAAATTTTTTTTGTATATTTTACATTTATAAATAAATAATAATTTCAGATATAAATTCATATATCTGTGACTATTTATTAAACTTTAAACGGATTAAAATATTAAATATCCAAAAAATATTATCCTTATCATATTCGAATCCATCATAAATAATAAATATTTTATCTAAATTCGTTAATTGTCCGTTTATAACTATCAAAATCTAATATAAACGAATCAGACAATAAAAAAAAATCAATTTATTTACTATCCATTGTAAACACCATTTTTTTAATTATTATTATTATTATTATTTATTTAATTTTTTTCTCTCTTTCTTCCCATTTCTGCGTTTGTCTTCTTCTCTTTTCTCCTTCTTTCTTTCCTTATTCCTTTTCCCTTTTTCTTCATCTTTATCCGTTCAAATCTAGTGCATTAAATGCACAATCCCTAAAGTCTAAAATCACCGTCGCTAGCTGTCAACGGCCGACCTACAAGTCGTCAATCACGAACGGCATGCGTGATTTCTTAGTTGAAAAAATGGGATTCGAATCCCAGAAGATCTGGGATTTGAATCCCAATAAGCTCTATAAATAGAGTTTGTTATTTGCAAACGGAGAGGAGGAGAACAAAAGAAAAAACGACAAAAAAAAAGATTCTGTCGAGAAAAAAAATTCTGCAAAAACACAAAAAAAAAGCAAAATCACAGTCCCCAAGTAGGGGAACCCAGCACCAGAAAAGCCACCTACAAAAAAAAATAAAGAAATCAATAGATTCTGTCCAAAAAAAAAAAAAGATCGAAACTTTGAGCCCCGATCTACGTCGATTGGGACTGTTTTCGATGAAAAGGAGATCGGATTCAGGAAGATCACGTCGAAGAAAATCACCAAAAGAATTTTGATATTTTTTTGTGACCGAAAACCACCGGCAGCGACTGTCGGTGACGAGCCAGACTGCGATCGGGGCGGTGGTCCGACGAGCTCACTTTAGAGCTCTCTTCCCTTTTTTTTCTGAAAAATCGAAAAAATGAATAAAAAAAATTTTCAGTTATTTATAGAAAACATTAAAAGCAAAACGACATCGTTTTGGGCATAAGGCCAAAACGACATCGTTTCAGCCAATGAGGATTCGTGCATCAACCTGCAACCCGACCCGAGATCCGTGCACCCAACCCGACGACCCGCTTCTCCATCAGCCTCTGACCGATCTAACTGGACCAAAATCGAACCGCCCAGACCGAACCGAATCGATACTGAACCGTTGATCCACCCAGATCGAACCGAATCGTAGAATCGAACCGTACGTTGACTGAATCGTTGATCGGTCCGGTTCAGGTAAAAAAATTTTTTTTTATATATTATTTTATTAATATTTATGCATATTAAAATATTTATATTTGTTAGATTAAATGATGAAATTATGGTTAAATTTTTTTATATAATTATGTAATTTTTAAAATAAACTTTAAAAAAATAATATAAAAATAAATTTAATAATAATACTAAAGTAATGTAGGAAAAGAAAATTTTTATCCGACGATGAGATTCAAAGGTATTTCGAGTAGTGATGCCTACGAAATCTCTAGGTGAGAAAATTTTTTTTTAAATACTACCAGTGTATTGCAGTATTTATAAAAAAATTTTAATACAGTAAAGATTTTTTTTAAAATAATAAATAAAAATTGGTTAATAAATTAAAAATATATGTAATAAAAATAGGAAAGAAAGAAATTTAATCCAATGATGGGATTCTAAAAGTATTTCGAGTAAAGATGCTTTAAAAAATCTCTAAGTGATAAGATTTTTTGTAAAATATTACCAACGTATTTGAATATTTATAAAAAATCTTCAATATAATTAAATTCTTTTTTCTTCAAAATTTTAATTAAAATTAAAAAATTAATAAAACAATTAATAAAATTTTTGAAAAAGAATAAAATGTGTGCATCAACATGTTATTATTTGCATTGCATACATGACATAATTTTTTACGAAAAGTAAATTTAGACCTCCAAAGATGAGATTCTAAAAGTATTTCGAGTTGAGATACTTTAAGAAATCTCTAAGTGAGAAAAAGTTCTTCTAATGTTACCAACGTACTGAAATATTTTAAGAATTATTTCAATAAAAAAGTTTTAATTTATTTTTCTCGAGAATATTTTTTTTCTAATAACTAATAAAAATCAAGGAAATTATTTTTCGAACACCAAAAATTGAACTATTTTTTATCAAAATTAAAGGATAACATATTGTTAATTGGTACTGTTTTTAACGGGCGCTGTGGTGGTGCTAATCCTTCCCCACACGTAACAGACTTTCGAACTCAGACAGTTGTGCAGACCCTAAAATTATCTTTTTAATAAATTTTAATTAATTTTAAGATTTCATTAAAAAGGTATGTTTTAATAGGTGACCAATCGCACCTAGCCAAAAAAGATTGGTGGCGACTCTGTTATTTTTTATTTCTTTTCTAAATTTGTCGGGCAGACACAAAATTGTTACGATAGCTTGGCGACTCCACTGGGGACGCCTTTTGTTTTCGAGAGTCAGGCCAAAATTAACTACTTGTTATCCTCAAATTTTGATTTAAATAGTCTTAACCAATTTCTTAAATTTTTTATTTTTCACTTTTAGTAAAAAAGGTAAACAAAAAAAAATAAAAAAATAAAACAAAACAAATCAAAAATAAAAAACAAAAAAATTCACACATATTTCTTTTACTATGCCTCTTATGTTTTATTTTTCTGTATATATTGCTCTCAATAAATTAAGATATATTTGCACACAATGGCACGATGCATCTCATACATGAACTCTATACCCGGGCTCCGTCCTTTATAGGAAGAAGTAAAGTACCTATGTTCTCGTGAGATGATAACCTCCGTAATGGCAAGCGAAATACTTTCACTTGAATTGAACCATTTTCGTTCGTAGCCTGTAATGAGTGAGGATCGGGGTGCCTTACTAGTCCAACATGGATGACAATGAGGAACAATTTGGGAACCTTTAGACCCTATCAATCTAAACTCAGCATATAATAAGCCTAGAAAATCAACCTTATGTAGAGCTTTGTCCTTCTTCTTGTAGGAAATACCTAAGAATAAAAGTTGTGTATAATATGAAACAAAATAAAACAAAAAAAATCTCAAAAACACTAAAAAAATAAAAAAAATATTTTTTTCCAACCATACTAACTCAATTTTGTTTCATTTTTTTTATATTAATCATATCATACAGTTTTGCATCGAGATATTTACTCTATGACATATTTCTCCTAAGAAGTTTTCATGGATCCTATAGAACTATAAATTTGCTCATCCTCAGTCAGTGTGCCATGTGAATCGTATAATGAAATACATGTTTGGTCAAAAGAAGTTCAACAAAAGAATGAAGATTGTTTGTCTACCAGTTATGTATCTGAATTACCCGAGAAAGTGCATTTAGATCTCACACAGAATGATTTAAAAAAGTTAGTTGCTATCTAGGGTCAGTTAAGTGAAGAAAGAAAAGAAAGCTTTTACAAAAAGTATGGGCAGATTGCATCCCTCATTTCAGTAGTGATTGATGAACAGCTGGTCAAAGTAGTTATACAATTTTAAGATCCATCCAATAGATGCTTCACTTTTAATCAAGAAGATTTGATGTCAACTAACGAGGAGTATTCGATTTTACTCAGGATAGAACTACAATGTCTAAATAAAATATTTACCCAAAAGCCAAAATTAGGTTATCGCAAAAAGTTAGCCAAGCTTATGGGGGTTAAAGTAGAAACCATTGATTCTTTCATGAAATCTAAAGGTAAACATCTCAGTATTCATTGGAATTTTCTCCAAAACTTCATTCAGGAGCATTTATAGGATGATCAAGGTATGACTGTGTTTGCTCTAGCATTGTATGACATGGTAATCTTTCTAAAGACTTTGGGTTACATTGAGATAACTGTGGTAGATTTTTTGGAGTAAATCGAAATCCAAGCAATTAATCCTACACCAACAGTCTTAGTAGAAACCATTCGATCATTGAATTTCTATCGACGAAATGGAAAGGGACGGTTCATAGGATGTGCACCTTTATTATATGTGTGGGTTAGAAGTCATTTTAAATGTGGAAAGAGTATATTTTCAAAGTCGTATCTACGAAACAAAGCACCAATAGAAGAGTTCTGTAAAAGTCAATGGTCAACATTGAAGACTAAGAAAGATTGGGTCATTTTCTTACGAAGGCTTACTGGGGATGAAATCGAGTGAATGGCACCTTGGATGCCTCGTGTGCCCTTGTTGTATCGTGGAGAAAATGAGTCATGGATACTGTTGTTAGGATTATGGGGTATTGTAAGTTACGCTCTATTAATGGTACTTAGGCAATTTGGTGCAAAGCAATTTGTTCCTGCTACTCATGACTTGGTCTAAGTAGAATTCATTTATGGGGAACCGAATCCATCAAGAACTTCGAAACAGTTGATCCAAGCATGAAAGAGAACACGAAGAATAAGGTTAGGGCCTCTCATTGAAAAAGTCACTTTTGATTATCAGATTTAGAAAGCAAGGTGACCTAGAGACATAGTACTTCCTCCCTCCTGATGATAGTTCATATCAATTGGTTAATCTTTCAAAAAAAGTGCAATTATCAGAAGTTAAGCTTGTCAAGAAAGAATTAGAAGCTAAAAAAGAAAAAATAAGAAGAGAAATTATGAGACTTCGTGAAAAAGTAGGGCAATTGAAATATGGAACAAAGATACAATAGAGCAAATTAAAAAAAGTCATAAAAGAACGGGATCTAGCCAATAGTGATTTGAAAGATCTACACCAAGAAAATAAGAAGTTACGAGTTCAATTCAAAACTGAAAAAGTCATCAAGTCTTACCTTAGTCGACAACGTGAAATGGATGAGCTCCGAGAGGGAATAAACCAATGGAAGGGCAAAGTTTAAGAAAAGCAAGAAGAGACCGTCAGAATTTTTCAAGAATGCCAGAATTGAAAAAGATTATATTCTACAACCTCAACAAGATTGGTGGAATGCCAAAACGAAAAAGAAAGGTTAAAAGTCATGCTCGCAAAAGAGAGAAAAAAGCATTTCGAAGTACTAAATGAAAAAGAATCACTTCATCAAGTGATCCAAGGGTTGGAGCTACAACTGCAAGATCACAAGAACCATATTTCAGTAATGATAGATGAGTGCATAGAAGGAAAAAAGATTGGATCTTCACATGTGATTCAGAAAGAGATACTCGCATGATGTGAAAAGTAAAAAGTTTAGGAAGGCAACAGTACATAAAGCACATAACCAGTCAAGTTTGTAAGGCAGTAAAAAATACATGAGAAATGGTTGAAAAGGTAGAAACATTAAGACAAAAAGTCAATCCTGTAAGAGAATATGGACAGTGCCTAGTAAACTTTCTAGACGAGGCAAAAGACCATTATAAGCAAGTCAAACGCTTCTATGAATACAATTCTAGGATGATAAATCCCATGTAATCAAAGTTGTATGAAATCAATGAAAATTTCTAGTATTGAAATTTGTCTAGGAGCAAATATTTTTTTTTACTTGCATTCATGCATCATTTGCACCATTTTTTTTTAAATTTCAAAAAATAAAAATTTTGACACATGGCATTCTGATTTTTTTAAAAATTTTATGGTAATAAAGGTTCAAGAATAGCTCACCCTTAAAAATTTTTGACTCAACCCACCACCATTCATATAACACCAGAACTCAAACAAGAATTATGGAGTAAGAACAAACCAATCGATTTGAGAGAATCGAGAAAGCTCAAGAAGAACTAAGAGGAGATCTTAGTACAATAATGGATATGCTCAGGAAACTTGACAAGGAAAAAGCAGTGGAAGAAAATCTCAGCTTTCGGGAGTGATCGCCAGACATGGTAGATCCAATTTAACTTTGGGGTTTAAGCCACAACCGACTAAACCTTCTCAATGAACTAGAGTACAAATTTTTATTCCTGGTAGATATCATAATCCTTATCTAGGAATGACATCCACACCTACTCTAAGATAATTTCAAAATTTTGTTAATCCCGTTATGATGGACAAATCACATGAGCCAATCTTAGTTCTTGATTTGGATGATCCCAAGGAAAGAGAAAAGCTAAGGATGCAGATACCTGAAAACGTAGAAGATACTAATGCCCGAGAAAAGATAAAGTTATTGGAAGAAAGGCTTAGGGCTGTAAAAGGAATAAATTTTTATGGCTCTACAGATGCGGTTGACCTTTGTTTAGTTTTGGATGTGGTCATTCAGCCTAAATTCAAGGTCCCAGAATTTAAAAAATATGATGGCACAAAATGCCCAATGACCCATATCACCATGTATTGTCGAAAGATGACAGCACATGCTCGTGATGAAAAGTTGTTAATGTACATATTTCAAGATAGTCTTACGGATTCTGTAGTTAGATGGTATGTTCAATTAGATATGACTTGTATTCGTTCTTGGCAAGAGCTTATAAAGGCATTCTTTACACAATATCAGCATGTCACGGATATGGCTTCAAATCATCTATCTCTACAAAGTATGGAAAAAAAAGAAACTAAAAACTTCAAAGAGTATGTACAAAGATGGAGAGACGTGACTGCACAAGTCTAACCTCCTCTCACCAAGAAAGAGATAACTATTTTATTTATGAATACTCTGAAAGTACCATACTATGAGAGATTGATAGGCAATGCAACCAAAAACTTTACAGATATGATGATATCAGGTGAGATCATTAAAAATGCCATAAAGAATGGTAAGCTCGATGCAGGAGAGACAAGTAAAGTAAAAAAAGGTAGAGTTCCTAAAAAGAAAGAGAATGAAGCTCAAACAGTGAACTATATGGGGTAACAATTCAAAGGTTCCACACCTTATCCTACACCAGTCTACCAAACCCATTACCCTTCTGTAAATTATGTTACATCCATCTCTCATTTATATCAACCATACCAGTCATTACCACAACCAGCTTATCCACCCTATTTTTAGCCATCCTTTTAGACATCCACCTACAATCGTCCTGCTGCACCTATCAGACCAGGATGGAGATCTAGTCCTAATATTAGTTTGAGAGCCTCGAGAAATACCTAAGAAAAAATCACTTTCGATCCCATTCTCATGACATATACAGATTTGTATCCTCGACTTATTGATAAACATCTGCTTGCTCCTGTTATCATTGAACCCTTGAAATCTCCGTTTCCCAAATGGTATGACCCCAATGCACATTGTGATTATCATTATGAGAATCTAGGTCATTCCACTGAAAATTGTACTGCTTTGAAGCGTAAAGTGCAAGGGTTAATCAATAAAGAAGTATTAAATTTTGATACTAACCAACAAGGGACTCCAAATGTCAATGGGAACCCTCTACCAAATCATACCAGACCATCAATAAATGTCTTAATTGATGGGCAGAGAAGCCACGTAAAGGAAAAAATAAATGAAGTCAAGACTCCGATGGCTAGGGTTTTCGAAGTCTTGGTCAAAACTGACATGTTGAAGCCAATAGAATCTCAAAATTGCTCTAAAGTAATTAACTCAACTGAAAGCTATAATTATCACAGAGGTGTTCTAGGGCATTCTATCGAGAATTGTCACCAATTTCGTCAAAAGGTGCAAAAATTGATGGATAAAAGTCGAATAGAGTTTTACCAAGAGAGAGAATAGTTGGTGAAAGCTGAAGTGTCTACCATTGATTCAAAGAATAAGTTTGGGCATAGATCGGTAACTATCTATTATGATGAAAAGCTAACATCGAAGCTAGAAAAGCCTTTTTCTTGACCAGTGGTGACAATTAAAGTTCCTGGCCCTTTTCATATCAAAATGATAAAGTAGTACCTTGGAAGTATGATTATAATGTCGTAGTCAACCCAGATACTGCCAACATAACGGGTGTAGGAGGCATAACTCAAAATAGTAGGTGCCATACCCCAGAGGCTTTAGAAAAAGTTAAAAAGGAGAAAGCCAAGGTAGGAGAAGAAAATGAAAGTCAGAGTGGTCTTGACACAACCCCAAAAAAAGAATGTCAGAAGCCAGTATCTGAGAATGAAGCATATGAATTTTTAAAGTTAATAAAACATAGCGAGTATAGCATGGTAGAACAGCTTAACAAGATGCCAGCTGGATTTCGTTATTGTCATTATTGCTCAATTCAAAGTCACACCGTAATACTTTGCTAAAAGTGCTAAATCAAGCATATGTGTCTCACAATGCTTCTGTTGAATATGTGAAACAACTTGTTGATAATTTGACGATTTCAAACTATATCTCTTTTAATGATGAAAAGATTCCTCCTGAAGGTAGAAGAAGTATCAAGGCTCTTCACATTACTGTGAAATGTAAAAGTCATAAAATGGCTAAGGTTTTGATTGATAATAGCTCATCCATCAATGTTATGCCTATGACTACTCTGGTAAAACTCTATGTTGATGGATCTTATATGAAACCTAGTCATATGATAGTGAGAGCATTTGATGGAACCAGAAAAAAGGTGCTAGAAGATATAGAAGTGCCATTACAGATTGGCCCATGCACTTTCAACGTGAAATTTTAAGTTATAGATATCTCTCCTTCATACAGTTATTTATTGGGTAGATTGTGAATCCATATGGCAGGTGCTGTCCCATTCTCATTACATTAAAAAGTCAAATTCATTATTGAAGGAAAGCTAACATGTGTGGCAAGAGAAAAAGATTTATTGGTAACTTAACCAATAAATAATTCTTATGTGAAATCAGCAGATGAAGCTCTGAAATGCTCTTATAGATCTTTCGAGATTGCCAATGCAACATATATAGCTGAAGGATCTAAATTGTATTTGCCACACTTGTCTACGACAACTAAAATGGTAGTCAAATAGCTTATCAAGATGAGATGGTGACCTGAAGTTAGACTTGAAAAGAACCTGCAAGGAATCACGAAACCATCGGCCATATATGAAAAGAGAGATAGATTTAGCTTGGGATATAAGCCAACAAGAGGGGATAGAACAAGAATGGTGAATAAGAAAAGAGATAAGAGGATAGCTAATCTTAAAAGGTATGAGTCGGATTTAGAGCCTATAGTCATTCCATACCTCTATGATTCTTTTCATTTGGGAGGATACATTTATCCAGATTTATTAAGAGCCTAAAGTGCTGGATTCGTGGAAAAATTTTTAGAACTGGCCATTCAAATGATGGATGATGAAAAAAAAAAGAGTTAAAGTGAAAAGCTGTTCATGTACCCTTGTCCTTCAGATTTTGAATTGGATAATTAGAAAGTTATAGAGCTACCTGTTGTTTTTAAAACTTTGGAAAAGTATTGTACTGTGAAACTTTAAATCTCTAATTACTTTCTACAAGTATTAAGAGATCTTTTATGGTGTGTTTATGTTTGTCATTTTAATAAAAGACTTAAAAAATGCATCCGTATTTCTTTTATTATTTTCATCTTCATTCTTTTCTTTTCATCATTTTCTTACCATTCCATTTTTGTGTGTCAATATTCTTTTTATTTTACCTTTTACAGGGTCCCAAACAATGAAAATAAAGATAATCATGGCAATAATCTTGGATTTGATTTTGAAAACTTAATTCATGTTGATGAACTTGATAATGAAGAAGATTCAGATAACTACACACTGCCTCTTAATTTGTTAAAATTAATAGAACATGAAGATAAGCCAATTGAACCCCATCAGAAAATCACTAAATTAGTGAATTTGAGAGATGGTGAAAATAAAAAAGAGGTTAAAGTTAGTATATCTCTTTTACCAGTTGAAAGACAGAAGCTAAAAGAGTTACTTCGAGAATATGTAGATGTGTTCGTGTAGACTTACCAGGATATGCCGGGACACAACACTGATATTGTAGAGCACAAGTTACTTTTAAAACCAAGATGTAAGTCGATGCCGTAAAAGCTAAGATGCATGAAACCAGAGATGCTGCTGAAAATTAAAGAAAAAGTAAAGAAACAATTTGATGTTGGATTTTTGGAAGTGGTAAAATATCCTGAATGGGTAGCCAACATAGTGCTAGTTCTTAAGAAAGATGAAAAAGTGAGAATGTGTGTCGATTATTGAGACTTGAATAGGGTAAGCCCTAAGGATAACTTTCCTCTACCTCACATCAATACTCTAGTGGATAATATGCTAGGCACTCCACATTTTCCTTTATGGATGGTTTCTCAAGCTATAATTAAATCAAGATGGCCCAAGATGATATGGAGAAAACCACATCTGTGACCATGTGAAGGACATTCTGTTACAAAGTTATACCTTTTGGGTTAAAAAATGCTGGTGCTACTTATCAAAGAGCAATGGTAACTTTCTTTCATGACATGATGCATAAAGAGATAGAAATGTATGTAGATGATATGATCATAAAATCTTGAGAAGAAGAGGATCATATAGTCAATCTTAAAAAGCTGTTCGACAAGTTGAGAATATTTCAGTTGAAGTTGAATCCTACTAAATGTACATTTAGAGCTAAATCAGGAAAACTATCGGGCTTTATAGTCAGTGACAAAGGAACTGAAGTTGATCCAGATAAGATACAAGCCATCTAAAACTTATCTCCTCTTCATACCTCAAAAGAAGTGCCAGGCTTCTTAGGGAGATTAAACTATATTGCTCGCTTCATCTCTCAACTCACTTATAAGTGTGATCTTATTTTTAAACTTCTAAAAAAATATGATTTTAGAGAATAGAATGATGAATGCCAAAAAGCTTTTGATAAGATCAAATAATACTTATCAAATCTACCTGTGTTGGTGCCACCAATGCCAGGAAAACTTTTGATTTTGTACTTAACAGTGCATGAAAATTCAATTGGATGTGTGTTGGGGCAAAGAGATGAAACTGATAAGAGAAAATGAGTAATTTACTACTTGAGTAAGAAATTCACTGATTATAAGTCCAAGTATTCACCATTAGAGAAGATGTGTTGTGCATTAACTTGGACAGCTCGAAGGCTTAGACAATACATGCTTTATCACATTACTTGGCTCATAACAAAACTAGATCCTATTAAATATATCTTCGAAAAGCCCTCATTGACATGAAGAATAGCACGGTGACAAGTTATGCTTTCAGAATCTGATAGCATTTATGTGACTCAAAAGGTTATTAAAAGAAGTGTAATAGCTGAATTACTTGCTGATCGTGCAGTCGAAGATTATGAGCCAATGAAATTAAAATTTCCTGATGAGGATGTGATGGCCATTGAAGAAAATGAACCTGTTAAAAAATCATGAAGGATGTATTTTGATGGAGCTACTAATACTTTGGGTTATGATATTGGGGTAATTTTGATATCTCTTGATGGACATTATTACTGCATCACAGCCAGGTTAAATTTTAATTGCATAAATAATGTAGCTGAATATGAGGCCTGTGTTATGGGTCTACAAGCAGTAATTGAAAAAAAGATCAAAGTGTTAGATATGTTTGAAGATTCAGCTCTAGTCATCTATCAGTTACGAGGTGAATGGGAAACAAGAGACTCTAAGTTGATCCGGTACCATAACTACATCTCTGAGTTGATCAAGTAATTTAAAGAAGTTCAATTTGAGCATCTACCCAGAGAGGAAAACCAAATTACAGATGCACTAGCTACTCTAGCTATAATGATTAAAATAGATACAAATACTGAAATCCAACCCATCAAGCTGGATGTAAAAGAAGTACCAGCACATTGCTCAGGTGTTGAAAAAGAAATTGATGGGAGGCCATGGTATCATGATATCATGCAATACATTAAAAGCCAGCAATACCCAAAACATACAACAAAAAATGATAAGAGGACTATCAGAAGATTGGCTATGAGTTTCTTCATTGATGAAGATATCCTCTACAAAAGAGGTCAAGATCAAGTGCTCTTAAGATGTGTAAATACAGCTGAAGCAAAGAAGATTATTGAAGAAGTGCATGATAGAGTTTGTGGGGCACATACAAATGGTCATATAATGGCTAGACAAATTATGAGGGTTGGCTATTATTGATTGACAATAGAAAGCGACTGTATTGATTATGCTAAGAGATGTCATAAATGTCAGATTTATGCTGACAAGATTCATGCTTCGCTATCAACATTACGCGTTCTGGCTCTTCCGTGGCCATTCTCTATGTAGGACATGGATGTCATTGGTCCCATCACTCCAAAAGCTTTGAATAGGCATAGATTCATTTTTGTGATGATTGATTACTTCACCAAATGGGTAAAAACTGCATCATATGCTAGCGTGACCCGATCTGTGGTATGTAAGTTCATAAAAAGAGAGATAATATACAGATAGGGCTTTTAGAGACAATTATTTCTGATAATGCCAAAAACTTAAACAATAAAATGATGAATGAAGTATACACTCAGTTCAAGATCCGCCATCGTAATTTGGCACCATATCATCTGAAAATGAATGGGGCAGTGGAGGCTGCGAATAAGAATATCAAAAAAATCCTAGAAAAAATTATTGAAACTTACAAAGATTGACATGAAAAGTTACCTTTTGCTTTGCATGCTTATAGAACATCAGTCTGAACATCTACTAGGGCCACACCGTTCTCTTTGGTATATGGAATGGAAGCTGTGCTACCAATCGAAGTGAAAATTCCCTCACTGAGAGTCTTGATGGAGGTAGAGTTAGAAGAAGCAGAATGGGTTCGAAATCACTACGAGCAGTTAAACCTTATTAATGAGAAAAGACTGTCAGCACTTTGTCATGGTCAATTATATCAAAAGAGGATGATGAAAGCACATGACAAGAAAATTCATCCCTATTACTTTAGAGAAGGAGACTTAGTGCTAAAAAGAATCCTTTCAAATCAACATGATAATCGAGGGAAATGGACACCAAATTGAGAAGGCCCGTATGTGGTGAAAAATGCCTTTTCTGGTGGGGCATTGATTTTGGCAGAAATGGACGGAGGTGATTTGCCAACCCCAATAAATTCAGATGTTGTAATGAAATATTTTGCTTAAAAAAAAAGAGGAAAAAATGATGGCTTATCTAAGCTAAAAACTTAAAAAGGCGATTTGGATGTGAAACAGAAGCATCATCAAGAAAAGATCCCATAATGTAGGGGTAAGTATAGTTTGACGAACTCTGAATGATCAAAAAAGTCATCTGATTTAGTTTTAGAGAAAGAATCTGAGAATATTTTGTTCATGATCATCTTGTGATCATTCTTTTGACACTTTTATTTCAACTCAAACACTTTGACTTGCACTTGTTATCAGCATAATGAAATACGTTATCCTTCCTTTGAAAATAATGCCTATTCTTTCTTTATTCTTATCTGATATTTTTGTTCATCGTACAAGTGAATAAGAGAAATGTGTGATTGTATTTTATTTGTCTTGAACTTAAAATGATGAAAAGAAAAATAAACATGAAATATCTCAGCATTACTTTTAAAGTTGACAAAGGTAAATGAAAAAGGATGAGAAAAGCATGACAAGACATTGATGTTGCAGACATTTGAAAAAAAAATAGTGTGGTCAGATGTTGAGAACAGATTGGTCATATAAGAATTCTGATAAAAAAAGCCAAAAACGAGAGATTTCGAGAACTTTTTTACTACAATGAATTATTTTAATTGCATTACATGCATTGCATTATGAGCACTCAGTACATGCATCCATGATAAGTTGTAACAAAGATAGAAAATTTTCATTTCATAATGAAAAACAAGATTTTGATAAAGACAATGATCAAACAAAAGAATTCAAAAGAGGAAATTTACTTGTTCAAAGATGAAAACTCAAATTTGAAAACATAAGAGAATTTTAAAGTTGTTGAGCCTCTGCTGAGAGGAGCTCTTTTCAAGATAAGATTTTAAAGTTGTTGAACCTCTGCTGAGAGGAACTTTTTTAAGATTTTAAAGTTGTTAAGCTTCTGTTGATATGAGCTTTTCCAAGATAAGAATTTTAAAGTTGTTGAGCCTCTACTGAGAGGAGCTTTTTTAATATTTTAAAGTTGTTGAGCCTCTGTTGAGAGGAGCTTTTCTAAATGAGATTTTTAAAGTTATTGAGCCTCTGTTGAGAAGAGCTTTTCCAAGATGAGATTTTTAAAATTATTGAGCCTTTGCTGAGATGAGCTTTTTCAAGAGAATTTTAAAGTTGTTTAGCCTCTGCTGAGATGAGCCCTTTTAAGATAAGAATTCTAAAGTTGTTGAGTCTTTACTGAGAAGAGCTTTTCCAAGATAAAAATTTTAAAGTTGTTGAGCCTTTGATGAGAGGAGCTTTTTTAAGAGAATTTCAAAGTTGTCGAGTCTTTGCTGAGAGGAGCTTTTCCAGATGAGATTTTTAAAGCTGTTGAGCCTCTGCTGAGAGAAGCTTTTTCAAGAGAATTTTAAACTTGTTGAGCCTCTGCTGAAAGGAGCTTTTTCAGATGAGATTTTCAAATGAGATTTTTAAGTTATTGAGCCTCTGCTGAGAGGAGTTTTTTCAAGAGAATTTTAAAGTTGTTGAGCTTCTGCTGAGAGGAGCCCTTTTCAAGATAAGAATTTTAAAGTTGTTGAGCCTCTGCTGAGAGGAGCCCTTTTCATGATATGAGATTGAAAAGTTGTTGAGCCTCTGTTGAGATGAGCTTTTTCAAAAAAAAAATTTAAAGTTGTTAAGCCTCTGCTGAGAGGAGCCTTTTAAACTTTCAAAAATATCGATTGAACCTCTGTTGAGAGGAGTTTTTTTCTATCAAACCAAAAATTTTTTTTTTCTTTTTTCTTTCTCAATGTTTCATCTTTCCAAACAAAATGGTTGTTTGTTTGTCTTTGTCTTATTCTTGATTCATAGAAATAGGCAAAAGGGGGCAACTGTAAACACCATTTTTTTAATTATTATTATTATTTATTTAATTTTTTTTTCTCTCTTTCTTTCCATTTCTGTGTTTGTCTTCTTCTCTTTTCTTCTTCTTTCTTTCCTCATTCCTTTTCCTTTTTTCTTCATCTTTATCCGTTCAAATCTAGTGCATTAAATGCACAATCCCTAAAGTCCAAAATCACCGTTGCTAGCTACCAACGATCGACCGACAAGCCACCAATCACGAACGGCAGACGTGATTTTTCAGTTGAAAAAATGGGATTCGAATCCCAAAAGATCTAGGATTTGAATCCTAACAAGCTCTATAAATAAAGCTTGTTATTTGCAAACGGAGAAGAGGAGAACGAAAGAAAAAATGGCAAAAAAAAAAGGAAGATTCTGTCGAGAAAAAAAAATTCTGTAGAAACAAAAAAAAAAAAAGCAAAATCACAATCCCCGAGCAGGGGAACCTAGCGTCAGAAAAGCCACCTACAAAAAAAATAAAAAAATCAGTAGACTCTGTTCAAAAACAAAAAAAAAAAAACAAAAAAAAGAGATTGAAACTTTGAGCCCTGATCTACGTCAATCGGGGCTGTTTTCGGTGAAAAAGAGATCGGATCCGAGAAGATCGCATCGAAAAAAATCACCAAAAGAATTTTGACATTTTTTGGTGATTGAAAACCATCGGCAACGCCTGCCGGCGGTGAGCCAAACTGCGGTCGGCGCGGTGGTTCGGTGACCGACCGGTGAGCTCACCCCATAGCTCTCTTCCTTTTTTTTTTTTTGAAAAATCAAAAGAGTGAACAAAAAAAAATTTCAGTTATTTATAGAAAACATTAAAAGCAAAACGACGTCGTTTTGGGCATAGGGCCAAAACGACGTCGTTTCAGCCAATGAGGATCCGTGCGTCAACCCGCAACCCGATCTGGGGTCCGCGCACCCGATCCGATGACCTGCTTCTCCATCAGCCTCTGACCGGTCTGACTGGATCAAAATCGAATCATCCAGATCGAACTGAACCGATACTGAACCGCTGATACACCCAGATTGGACCGAACCGTCGAACCGAACCGTGCGTTGACCGGACTGTTGATCGATCCGGTTCAGGTAAAATTTTTTTTTTATATATTATTTTATTAATATTTATGCATATTAAAATATTTATATTGTTAGATTAAATGATGAAATTGTGGTTAATTTTTTTATATAATTATGTTAATTTTTAAAATAAACTTTAAAAAATAATATAAAAATAAATTTAATAATAATACTAAAGTAATGTAAGAAAAAGAAATTTTTATCCGACGATGAGGTTCAAAAGTATTTCGAGTAGTGATGTCTACGAAATCTCTAAGTGAGAAGATTTTTTTTAAATACTACCAGTGTATTAGAGTATTTATAAAAAAATTTCAATACAGTAAAGATTTTTTTTAAATAATAAATAAAAATTGGTTAATAAATTAAAAATATATGTAATAAAAATAGGAAGGAAAAAAATTTAATCCAATGATGAGATTTTAAAAATATTTCGAGTACAGATGCTTTAAAAAATCTCTAGGTGAGAAGATTTTTTGTAAAATATCACCAGCGTATTGAAATATTTATTGAAAATTTTTAATATAATTGAATTCCTTTTTCTTCAAAATTTTAATTAAAATTAAAAAATTAATAAAACAATTAATAAAATTTTTGAAAAAGAATAAAATGTGTGCATTAGCATGTTATTATTTGCATTGCATACATGACATAATTTTTTACGAAAAGTAAATTTAGACCTCCAAAGATGAGATTCTAAAAGTATTTCGAGTAGAGATGCTTTAAAAAATCTCTAGGTGAGAAAAAGTTCTTCTAATGTTACCAACGTACTGGAACATTTTAAGAATTATTTCAATAAAAATGTTTTAATTTATTTTTCTCGAGAATTTTTTTTCTAATAACTAATAAAAATCAAGAAAATTATTTTTCGAACACCGAAAATTAGACTATTTTTTATCAAAATCAAAGGATAACATGTTGCTAATTGGTACCGTTTTTAATGGGTACTGTGGGGGTGCTAATCTTTCTTCACACGTAACCGACTCTCGAACCCAGACAGTTGCGCAGACCCTAAAATTATCTTTTTAATAAATTTTAATTAATTTTAAGATTTTATTAAAAAGGTATGTTTTAATAGGTGGCCAATCGCTCCTAACCAAAAAAGATTGGTGATGACTCCGTTATTTTTTATTTCTTTTCCAAATTCATCGAACGGACACAAAATCGTTACAACATCCATTATCATCTTAAATCTAAAAATGTCCCAAAATTAGTTTCTCAATATTTCTCTTAAAATGTCGATATTTTGCTTAAATATTGATCAAATTTTGTTTGTATAGTCTATGAACACATGTACTAACAAATTTTTTATCGATAATTTTCATTTTTTTGATAAATGGATAGATAATAGATTATAGATTATAATATTCAATATGTAAAAATTTGTATTAATTATAAAATATTTTATTAATAAAATATTTTTTTATCTTATTATTTTAAATATCAATATTAATCTTTGATTTTTAAATATAGATAAACATGTATAAAATTAAATTTTTAAAAGTAACTTTTGAAAAGTTTGAAATTTAAAATTTTTAAATATCATTTTTCAGAAAGGCCATTAAATATTTATTTGATCCTAAAATTATATCACTTCTCTCACTTTGATATCTAAAAAAAAAAAAACATAACCAATTCCTCGAACTTTATTTCCATCCAAGTAAATCACTCCACACACTAACTCCATTAACAGTAAGTTGATGTGGCGTAAAAGCAAGCAATAAAATAATGACACGTAGTAAAAAATGTTACGTCGTTTTATTTTTGTTTTGTTGTTAAAAATTCTTTAGTTTTGAAATTAACAATTAAAAAAATGAAAGACATTGGGAAAGGAGAGAAAAAAAGAGAAAAGAAAGTACAAAATGGAATGACGGGGTATGGTTCGTTGGCGACGGATCTAGTTTGGCTGAGGGCCAATCAAATAGGCCTCCGATCCGTCAATCCTCCCTTAGTTTTTACTTTTATTTTATTTTATTTATAAAACACTTTTATATATCAACATTCATTGACTTTTTGATAGAGTTTTGAACTTAAAATTTAATTCAAAATTTTTATAATCAAAATTTAAATTCAAGCAATATGAAATATAAAAAAATCATTATTATATAAGATTAGAAGTGACAAAATAAATTTAAATTTAAAAATTAATTCGAACTTAAAATCAATTTAAATTAATTAAAAAATCAAAATTTAAAGTAAAAAAAATCTAAATTTAAATGATTGAAATTTAAAATAATTGAAAAATAAAAGAACAACTCAAAATTATGATTTAAAATTAACATAAACAAAAACGACACAAACTTGAAAAAAAATTAATCAAATCAAATAACTGAAATTCAAAATTATTTAAACTTTGAAATAGATTTGAGTCCATCTATATTGATCCTTTTGTCACTTCTATATCTATATATATATATAGTTAAGATGAAGTACTATATTCAACAAAAGAAAGTATGGTAATAGAACAACAAGCATCCACTTTATTCTTTTCCATCGTTTTGCTACATTTCCAGCTGATCAAGAGCAAATTTCATCAATGATATAAAGTCAAACTACTTGAAGAACTCCATGACCCAGAAGTTATAAACAAAACACTCATATCTGACACCACTGAATCCAGCTTTGGTTGCCAGGGCTTCGAATTCTGGTTTGGTCCGTTCCTTCCCTCCTGGATCTTGAGTCATCATAACCACATCCGTCTGTAAAATGCATCTCGCATAAACATTAGTCTCGGGCACAATCGGGAGGACAGCATCAACCACTATAACCTTTCCGTCATCCGGAATGGCATTGTAACAATTCTTCAACAGCTTCAAACAATGATCATCGCTCCAATCATGAAGAATCCACTATAAATTTTGCAACTCATATCATTAATTTATCTGTTATCTGCTATTAACAACTTTTGATGGTAAAAGGCAAATAGCTAAAATAAAAAATACAATGCATTAAGTAAAAAGAGACTAATAAAACAATTATTGGTGAGACATGATTGAATATGTAACTTAGAGGTGCAGATCAAGGTTACAAATGTAAATGAATAGAATATAATTAAATGAATTTTGTTATATTTTTTATCTGCTTGTTTAATTAACAAATTTTAAGATGTTATTAGTAATCATTTGTTAGATTAATAAATAAATAAAAATTAAATCTATTCTCGAATTGTTTGATAAATACTTGTTTAGTTTAAAAAAATTAAAAGTGAATGAACTTTACAATATTCGTAATTTATTCGTTTAATTAATAAATTTTAAAATATTATTCATGATTATTTGTTAAATTTAATAAATGAACATAAATAAATAAAAATTAAGTTTATTTTCAAATTTTTCATCAAATGTTTTGTTCATTTGCATTTATAGGCGAACGGTAAAATTGGCTTGAGGGGGCTTTGCCCCCCCCCCCCCCCCCCCCCGAAACTTTTTAAGTTCTAATAGTTATGTTATGATAAAATTAAATGGCCCCCTCAAAATTAAAGTCGTTAATTTTATTTATTTTTATGTCATTTTATAATTTAGATTTATTCATTGAAATTTAGATATATTAAAATCATATTATTATTTATCTATTTATTTATCAATAAATTATTATGTACAAATTTTTAAAATTAAAAAAATTATCACAAGATTAAATCATAGTAATATAAAATTTAATAAAAGTGAAATTAACTTTCTAATTATTCAAATAAATTAAAAATCTCCAATCAAGTATCAAACATAATTTTTTACACCTTTTTAATTGATTACAATTCCACATTTCCATATAATTCTTCACATTTAATTTTATCATAGATTTTTTTTATTTCTGTCGTGCAATTTTTTTAACACAAAAGTCAAATTGAAATCACCTTATTTATAAGGTTAAAAAAACACCCTAACTTCTAATCTTAAAGTTTCAAACTTTATTCTTTTAGTTATATAGTTTATTTTTCTTATTTTGATAAAAAAAAAATATTGTTTAACAATTAATTTACTTATACTTTTTTTTAAATACTCAAAATTGTAAAAAAGATTCACAATTTAAATAAGACTATTTATTTAATTTATTATGTTTCTTTATATATTGATTTTATAAATCAATAAAATTTATAATTTTGAAAACATGTATATTTTGCTAATATATTGCTTGTATATATATATATATATATGTATTAATAATATAATAAGATATATTTTATAAAAAAAATTTAAATTCACTGTAATATCAGTTAGTCCCCTCAAAATCGACTATCAAGATCCGCCACTGTTTGCACTCTTAATCAAGGGATTGCAAAAGATATATCTTACTTTCATAAAAATTGCATCTCCTTTCGGAACACTTTCAAACATATCTCCTCCTACATTTTCAACGCCTGTAATTATGTCGATTATCTTGTTAGTGTGCAAACAGATGATACCAGAGTAACTGAAAATCCAAAATGCAGAAACCAAGACGTTACCAGGGTAGGCCGGAGCATGTTGTATAACATGAGGCAAGTCAAAATTAATTCCCTTAATAGAGGGATACTTGGAGGTGATAATGCTAAGGGTGACTCCAAGACCACCGCCAACATCAACCACACGGTTGAGCTGCTCAAAACCCTTGTAGCTTTCCAGGATCTTCTTCAGAACTATAGTCGTGTGATTGATCATGGCAGTATTAAAAACTTGATTGTACCTTGGGTCCCTGCCAGGATATTCAAATGCGTTTGTTCCATGGACCCTGTCAAATGGAACTCCTCCTTCAAGAATTGCATCCTTCAGCTGCGACCTACCAGTGGATTATCATGCAGGAATTTGTTAAGTATAAGGCCTATATGACGTGAGGTCAAATGGAACTTAGGCAAATTGGTCAATTGTTTTTGAGTTGAAAAAAATTAAAGAAACCAAGCCACTAGAATTAGTTGAACTAATTAACTAAACCTTTAGCCCCTTTTCTAATGTTACTATCAGAGGAAATAGTTTCATTCATTATAAACAAATTATATATTTACATATTAGAAACAACCATTCTTTGAGTATATAAATAATTTTACATGGGTAAAATACATTTGAATTATATTACTTCTGAGTTCTATTAATTAAATATAAAAAAAATAAAAATTTGCAGTTAAATATTTGAATTTTTATTCTTAAAATCAAATTAACTTATGAAATAATTTTTTTAAAAATCTGAATCGAAGTGATTTCCCTAATCAATAATGAAGTATTAATTGTAAAAAAAAAAAACCTAGTAATTTAATTTTTTTTATTTTCATTCTTGAAATAAAAATAAAAAATGAAAAATAAAAGATAAATAAATCTTTTTCAAAAAAGATTCAAAAAACTTGTAAACTTTTTTTTTTTAAAAAAGAGAGAGAGAGAGATCTTGGAGGGAAAGGGAAAAGAGAGTGGAAGGCGAGCGTAGGGGAGATCGATCATTTTCCCGTTTCTTATTACTGGTCTATTTGAGAATTGACTGTACGTGAAATATGCACATATTAGTCGATGAAAAATCAAAACACATAGAATTTTAGGTTCCTATTTCTGGCCAAGGGAATTGTTGCTGCCTATGTTTGAACAAATATTCCAACTCTCAACTGACTCTACCAAATATACAGTTCCAACTAGCTAGACAATAACAGGGATCAAAAGTAACGATGACTGAGAACAATGGCTTCCATATTTAAAAAAAAAAAAAAAAAAAGAACAATTAAAGACACACACACACAGAGGAAGAGAGAGGGAAGAAACCCACCAACTATCAAAGTACACCTTGTCCTGAATCAAGTTCATCAAGGGGCCTAATGAAAAACCATCTTCATTTTGAACAAAGAATTTGGACACAGGTGTTAAACTATAGAGCCTTTGTGGATTACCCTCTTCATCATCAGCCAAAGAGCAACCAACAATACCATGGCTGGCTAAAACTCTAAGTATGCGGTCCAGCATAGAGGACGCCTCTGGATTCTTGGTAGGTAACTGGGCTGCTAGCTCCTTTGGGGAGAGCTTGGCATCTGGACCAGCTTTCGCTATGATATCAAAAATGCCAAGCTGAATTGCTGCATGCATTGACATGGGCAGCACACAAGAGATGACGATCTCGAAGGCATATGCGAAGCTTTCTTGATCTTGCCCTGCATATTTATTGTTGCCATGAAATTGGTTTTCTTCTGATGATCCCATTGGAGAGCAAAGCCTTTTTCCCTCAATCAAACTTAGATGTTTGGTTGGTACATTAAAATGAACGGCAACACAGTATTTATAAATTGGAATGACTAGGAAATAGCTTGTGTATCAAAACATATTTAAAGCATGTTTAATAAAAAACAAAAATGACTAAGAGCGGAGGGACCCATGAAAACACAAGGAACACGATTTTGCAGCCAGAAGTTACGATGGAACCAGATTTAGGCAGATGAGGCCATTCCATATCCGGAAAGACGTGATCCTCTCAATTATCACGGATGTTGATATTTGATTTTCAAAGTTTAATTAAAATTAAAATTAAAATTATTTTAAATTATTATATTATTTAAAGTTTGAAATAAGTATCAAATACATGTATGCATTTAGTATAGATATGCTTATTTTTTCAAATTTTTTATATATTTAAAATTTTTGACTTTGATATTCAGATTTATTATGTATGTGTCGAGCACAAATATTTTAAAAAAAATAAAATAATTTAAATAATTAACGTAATTAATTTAAGATTTTATTATAAAAAAAGATTAAAAAAAAGCGTCAAAAAATATATTAAAAAAAAGTATAACAGACTAAAAGTTATAATTTTAACAGTTGATTGAAGATTGAAATTTTGTTGGGAAAAAAAGAAACTTAATTTTATTTTAAGTACACATGAATGTAATTTTATATTTATGATAAATTTATTATTTTTAAGAATTTATGATAATGATTATAGGCACAATAAATAATAAATAATATATATATATATGTTAAAAGGATTTTTAAACTTTTTGGGGTCCAACACCCCTTTAGCTCAAATTTCGGCCCCACAAGTCAATTATCTTAATTCACATAGCACGTTTTAACAAAAAACTAAAACAAAAAGGAATAAGAGCTGGGCGGCCCATGAAAACATGAGTAACACGATTTTGCCTCTGGGATCAATGATAAAATTTTGATAATTTTTTAATAAAATTTTAATAATTAATTTTTTAGTAATTAGTTTTTTTGTAATTTTTTATGTAATAATATTATTATTTTATTTAAATTTAAAATTTTTGTAACTAAATTTTTATTAAATAGGTTCTTTATAGATCTATTTTAATCTTCCAAAATGAAAATTTTAACTTTATTTTTGTTAGTATTCAAGATTTAATTTTTAATAACTTTAAATATAAAAAATTTATCAATTATTGATAATTAAATTATCATTAATTTATTATAATTTTATTAACAATTTATTATTAAATTATTTATGATATATTACTAAATTATCAATGATTTACTATTAAATTAGTATTGATTTGTTATTAATTTATGAATGATTTATTATTAAATTATTGATAATTTATTAATAAATTACTGATGATTTATTCTAAAATTATAACTTATTTATTATTAATTTATAAGAGTTTTTTTACACAGCAAGATGAATTAAAATCTTTATTCTCGTATGAGGGTTCTTTTAATTTTTTTCCCTAAATGAGATATTGAAGCCACGTCACTGTTGTACCACTGCTTACAAGGAAAAAACTATCTGCAATTTTCTAATGGTTCCATCCTCAGATCCTAAGGGATATAATTCCTCTCCTGGTGAGAAACACACGCAGGGACAACCATGTTGACCCTTATGGCATGCTATCTCGTCCCCAGTGTGAAAATAAAAAGCACAAACCCATATATCTTCTCATCTGGCAATGAATTTACTTCCATACTTTAGCTCTAGTAAGTCTGATATAACCGTGCATGGTATGTTGTAGCTTTTTACCAACCCAAAGCGGTTTGCATCCCAGAACTTAACCGTATATCCATCTGCAGTTGTGATGTATTGACCATCTTAACTCACTTCAGCATAAGTCACAGATGACTTGGTCTCTAGTGTTGAAACTAGTTTCCCACTCCTCCATATTGTCTTAATTAGGGGTGTAAACGAGCTGAGCCGAGCCGAATAGTGAGAAGCTCGAGCTCGAGCTCGACTCACAACTCGGGGTTCGATATTCGACTCGAGCTTGATCGAGTTTTATTTTTTAAGCTCGACTTCGATTCGTGATCGAATTCGAACTACTCGAGCTCGTTCGATTAAGTTCGATTAATATGTAAAAATAAGCTTGATTCGTATACTCGATAAGAGTTCGATTATTCATGCTCGAATTCGAACTCAAACTCGGACTCGAAATATTTTATTAATTAAAATATTAAAAATATATTTAAATATAAAAGCTCGATTAGGCTCGTGAGCTACTCGAGTCAAATATAAGAATACTCGAATTCGGCTCGATCGATAAGTCGAGCTACTCGAACTCGACTCGACAATAATCAAACCAAATTCGAGTTTTTTTTTAATCGAACCCGAATAACTTGCGAGTACTAATGTATCATTTATACCCCTAATCTTAATAGTGTCTGATCACTATGAATCCACACAACAGTTTTGATTGAACCAGGAGATTTGTCTTCCCTTGGAGGTGCGTCTGAATGTTTCAAATCATAAATACGATGGACTTTCTCTACTTCCCTAGTCAATACAAGATGTATATCCTTTGAAAAAGCACAAGCTCGAACAATATGCTTGTGTTCAAATTAGTACAATTCATCACCTGTCAGTGCATCCCAGACTTTTGCAGTAAAGTCAGCTAAACCGAAAGCTGCACTTAATGCATTTGTATCCAAGCAAACACCCCACAACGCACCCTTATGTCCTTCAAATGTTCCTATCCAATCTCCAGTTTCTCAATTCCTCACAATGGAACTAGAATCTTTGCAGAGACTAATAAGTAGGGATTTAAATTGTGATAACAGTCATATTTTGGAACGCATTGCATTTGTCACGATTGCAGATATAACGAAAATTTTTACAATCATTGCAACTATCGCGGTCGTGAATTTTTTAAAATTTTACTCAACTTGCTATAAAATATAATAATTTTAATTATTAATTATAAAACCTCTTATTTTATGAATTTTAAAGTAATTTATATCATATCATGTGTTTTATTTATTTAAAAAAAATATTTATAATAAAATATTCATATTTAAAAATTTATTCATATGATGATTAGAAAATAACAAGAGATAAATAAACATGTGAAAAATAAATAATCATAATGAATGATATGTTTAATTATTTAATTACCGTACTCATCAAATTATTACTGAATTATATTATACATAAATCAAATAATAAATCATTAGATATCCATAAATTAAGTAAGAGCATTACTATTTATGGGTGAAGAGCATTACTTTTTATGGACTTACAATAAATCAAACTTGACAGCTTCCATGTTGTGGGTCATCTTAAACAATAATAGCCTCAAGTCTATTTCCTCTGCCTCTTGAATAAATTACACAAACTCACACAACTTCTCATCCCTCACCTTGCATTCAATAATTTTTTTTCTCCAAACCTTCATTCTCATCCCCATCTCTCATCTGCTCATCTCCATCCAATCCAATCCCAAACACACAAAATCATGGTAAATTTAGAAATTAAAAAAAAAAAGATAATTTAAGTGCTGAATTAATTACTTACCTTAAACTGCATATACATGATCTTGATTGAAGTTGAATATGAAAGAATTAATATTTTTGGAAGTTTAAGTTTTGTGATTTTTTTTTTTGAATTTGTAAATTGATATTTATTTTTTTCTTGTTGTTTTTATTTTAACTTTTTAAACAAAATCAAATAAATTTTTTTTTTAATTTTTGAATGAAAAACGAAATAATGGATAATAACGGACCACTATTATCACTATTCAACATTACGTCGTAATTCATGATCACAACACGTCTATTATAGACGAGATTCAAATTTTTTCTCATTTTTTCATCAATACAACGGTGACGAATGGTGACGCGACCACGAAATAACGACCATTATACCGCTATCGACCGCTATTTAAATCTTTGCTAATGAGGAAAACGCCATCTAGAGTAATTGGATGGTAAAAGAGGTCCACGACGGGGCGTGAGTGGCCATAGCATACAAGTGGGACTGCAATCCTTTGTCCATCTCTTTTTTATTACAAATAAAACACCAATTATAGAAGAAATCTCTTTCTTTTATGATATCCATACAAAACAAGAAATGGTGATAGTTGAATACAACTGGGAAGAGGTTTTGATTAGTGGGATTTGGGATTTGATTGCATTGATCCTCACCTACACTGGGCCTGGAGCATTAAGCAAGATGATGATGATGCAAAAATGTTATGGAAAAATTAGCAAAAACTATTCTTTTACAGGAGTCTACAGTCAGGCACAGAGCATCGCGAATCAAATGACCAAACTACATGATATTTTCTACACTCATTTTAAAAAATTCTAGAAAAAAAAATCGAGTACCATGTAAAATATCAAAAAGGTGGAGCTTCCAATGGAAAATATATTTTCATAGACATAACCCAAGCATGGTTTTATATAATCTAATCTTGTCGTTATGGCTCTTGCAATTAAAGAAGTCAAGTTAGTTGCTTCTATAGACGAGAATAGATAAGGGGCTGATAGCTGTGAAAACTAAAATCCTGTTGACCCAAATGCACGTCTCAATGAAAATTAACTTATGAGCTGTAACAAAATCTCTCTATTGTGATCACCAAAACAGAAGATGGACGATTGCTTGCAAACTTAAAAAAGGCAAAATCGAGTGTTTAGCATGGCAAGATTGATCTTTCTGTTGGTGACCACGATAAATAGTAAAAAAATGAAGAAAAAGGAAAATGAAAAAAGATTAATGGTCAAGTGATAGTTTTTGCCACTTAAGCATTTTGACAATTTATGCGGCTTGAAATACGTTATTTAGGGAAATAAGATAAATGCTATCCCCATTTGGGAACAAAGATTTCAATGCATCTTGATATGGAAAAAAAACTCTAATTTATCAATGATTTATTACAAAGCTATCAATAATTAACTAATTTACTATTAAATTATCATTGATTTACAATTAAATTATTAATGATTTACTATTAAGTTATCAATAATTTATATTAAATTATCAATAATTTCCTATTATGTTATTATACATTTACTATTTTGTTGTTATTGATTTATTATTTAGCTTTCGATTATTTACTACAAAATTATCATAAATTTATTACTAAATTAACCATGATTCATTATCAAATTATCACTAATTTATATTAAATTATTCATGATTTACTATTAAGTTATTGGTGATTAACTACTATTAAGTTATATTGATTTACTTTTAAGTTTTCAATTATTAATTATTAAATTATCATTGATTTATTATTAAGTTATTTATAATTTACTAATAAATTTATCAATTAATTGTTACTAAATTATCACTGATTTACTATTAAATTATCACTAATTTACTATTAAGTTATTAATGATTTATTAATATATTGTTATTTATTTGCAACTATGAAACATGGAATTTAAAAAATTTACTAATAATATATGAGATAATTTTCTTTCTATATGATAACATTATTGTTTTATTCAAATTTAGAATTTTTTTCATTGATTTTTTTATTAAATAGGTTCATGGTAGGTTTATTATAATCTTCAAAACGAAAGTTTTGATTTCTTTTATGCTAGTAATCAGGATTCAATTTTTGCAACTTCAAGTATAAAAAAGCTATCAATAATGGACAGTTATGTTATCAATTATTTACTATTAAGTTATCAATAATTTATTTCTAATTTATGAATGATTGCCATTAAGTTATAAATGATTTATCATTAACTTATTAATTATTTTTATTAAATTCTTGGTGATTTCAATTAAGTTATTAATGATTTATTATAAATTTATAATTAATTTCTACTAATTTTCCAATAATTCACTAAAATATTATAAATAATTAACTAATTTACTACTAAATTATCATTGTAATTTACTATTATGTTATTAGTGATTTACAACTAAATTATTAATTTATTATTAAATTATCAATGATTTACAATTATATTTTTACATATTTACTATTATGTTATTATTGATTTATTACTTAATTTTTTATTATTTATTACCAAATTATCATCAATTTACCACTAAATAATCTATAATTTGCTACCAAGTTATTACTAATTTATATTAAATTATGCGTGATTTATTATTAAGTTATCATTTATTAACTATTATATTATCGATTATTTACTCTTAAATTATATTGATTTATTTTTAAGTTTTCAATGATTAACTATTAAATTATTAATTATTTACTACTAATTTATCATTAACTTACTACTAAATTATTTATGATTTTATTACTATTAATTAATTACTATTAAGCTAAAACTACTTTTTTATTAAATTATTACTAATTTACTATTAAGTTACCATTGATTTATTTCTAAGTTATCAGTAATTAACTACTAAATTATCACTTATTTTTTGTTAAGTTATCCTTGATTTAGGACCATGTTATTATGCATTTACAACTATATTATAATTGATTTATCATTAAGGTATTATGTATATGTTATTATATTATTACTAATTTACTAAAAAGTTATCAATTATCTACTATTAAATCATTATTCATTTACAATTAAGTTATCACTAATTTAATATTAAATTATCGATGATTACGACTAAGTTATACTAAGTACATTTAAGTTTTTAATGATTAATTATTAAGTATTAATTATCTATTAATATGTTATCATTGATTTGTGTATATCTAAAAAAAATAAAAATGACAACGTATGCTATATAGTGTAACTCGTAAGGTAAAGAAAGAAAGAAAAAAAAATTCATGTTTAAATTACTTGAAAAACATAAGTAAATCTTTTAGTTTGCTATCCATAGTTTAATACATAAAGATAAGTTAAAATCATAACTTTTTATACTTATGCAAGTATTAAAACTAAATTAAATAAATATATATTAAGTAAATATTTCTAAGATATTCTTCAAAAATTTTAGTTCATGGAAAAATAACACATATTAAAATAAGTTTTATTGATGATTTGATTGAATTATTATTGTATATATTTTCATACCTATTAGCAAAGTACAGTTGCATATAAAATATTGAAAATTTTGAATATTATGTCACCAATGGAAGTAATAAACTTTGCTTTAGGTTTCTATTTTTCAGCATGTAATTTTGTGTAAAAAGTTTGTTATATATATATATATGATAAAAGTAATGAAAACTAATTTTGCTAAATAAAATTTATAAAAATTAAACAAACATCATTTTAAAATATTAAATTCACAATAATTACCTCCATGTTCTCCATAAAAATTTATTCTACTAATTAAAAAATGGTATATTTTTAATTGTTGATTCAATTTTATTACCATCAATCAAAATAACTTTTTTTATATTTTGGTACCAATCTACTTTTCTATTTGGAAAGAGTAAAGAATATTTCACATTCTCTATAAAATAATTTTCTACTATATGACAAGATGGTATTTTTTTAATTGTTACTTCATTCTTATTACCATAGTTCAAAATGACTTTTTTGATATTTTGATGCTAATTAACTTCCCTATTTGGAAAGTGTAAATAATATTATAAGGGGTCATAACATTTTAAATAATGTTTAACTCTGTGATATGATCTCTA
The DNA here is from genome assembly GCF_047325235.1 of Durio zibethinus. NCBI lineage: Eukaryota > Viridiplantae > Streptophyta > Magnoliopsida > Malvales > Malvaceae > Durio > Durio zibethinus. Next base: position 5,682,915 of record NC_143174.1, on the reverse strand, counting down.
CCAAATGAAATGTTTAAATTCTTTCCCTTAACCCATATAGTAACAACTTGATTAACAAATGAATGATTATAAACTTATTGATCTAAATTAACATTTTTATCATACGAATTTCAAAATTCTCAAAAAAAAAAAAAAATTCATTAATCTTTACAAAACTTTGGCATGAGGATTTTTTTTTTTCTAAAATTATCATTAGTATATCTCAATCACTTTTGTACTTAAATTTTTATTGCGTTATATTTTTATTCTTTTTTGAAATTTGTTATCAATGCCATAAAAGTCTTGCCAAATTAACATGGATTAACGAACTTAAACTTGAAACAATTCAAAATTCAAGTTAAGTATAAATAAATGTTTTATTCATTTTAAATTTTAATTAAACTAAAAATAATATAATGCACATAAATATAAAAATGAACTAACTTGACTCTATTTCAATTGATTTTAAGAAGCAATAACTTAATAGTTGTTTAAAATTTGAAACGATTGAACATTACCAAAATCCAAATTGAATTAGTAACTCAATCAAAATCCAATATTAGTTATTCATCTTCCATAACAATTTAAAAGTTCTTTATTTAAGCTTTGTTCCTTTCATCTTCAATGTTTTATTTTTATTGTTTTTATGATTGAATTAGTTAATTAATTTTAAGAGTATTTCTAAAGTAAATTTGCAGTTATAAATAACTTAGTATAATTCTTTTTTATTTGAATTTAAAATGACTTGAATCTAATATTTTAAACAAAGAAAAGCATGTACCAATTATTAAGTTAAATTTGCTCAGGTCCATAAATGAATAATTGAGTACACTATGAATAAAAGTAAATGATAAAACTTGATTCAACCTAATTAGTCACTTAATGTAAGTGTAAAATCCAACTTGAAATTATAAAAAATCAAAATTCAAAATGATTGAAATACTAGATACACAATTAAATAATATTCATCAAATGAATTTTGCTAATGAATGCCTTTATATCACTTTTAGGTTTAGTTAAATTATAATTTATAATGGTTTTTTTATTTTAGATGTAAAGTAATCATTAATTTGATAAATTTCAATTCTTTTGAACAAATATTATCTTATATGACAACTTTAAAATTTTTGATATAATAAAGAACATTCTTGAACTGACATAAAAGAGAAAATGAATAAGTATACAATATTTCTATAAATAAAAGAGTTTCATATTAATCTTAAAGAAATTTGAAATCAATATATTTGTATATTTTTTATTTAAATATCATATATTACTAACCTTCTTTGTTATATGGAGAAGAAAGAGTTGTGTAAAACTAATAAATTTGTCATCTCATTTTTCTGTTTAGAATAATCTTACATTAGTACTTTCATCAGTTGAATGTAATTATATGTTTTATCAATTAAAAACTTAATTTTTTATTTAAAAATTTTTATAATACATAAATTTTTATTATATAAGAATATTAAAATACTTAATTTTAAAAAATAAAATAAACTAAATTTCTAACATCGGTACTTGTCATGTATTCTTAAGAAAATTCAAATTTTAAGAATAATAAACTTGTTATGTAATACTTATATAATTTATAATGATTTCGTTTTCAATATTAACAACATCAATTTTCATGAATGAATGTAATTTTGACATAAACACTTTCAAAAGATAATTCCAATGAATTTTATCATACCTTTAAAGAAATCACCAAAAATAATTAATTTTACTTCACTTGATAATTTTTTACTTAGAATAATTCATATTAGATCATTCAATCATCTGGATTACAAAATAGTGAGTAATTTAATACAATTGAAAAAATTAAAGAATCTTGATATTTAAAATAATCATATATATGCATATTAAGATAAAACTTAAGAGAAAACTAAATTAATTATTGTTTCAATCAATGTAAACAATTCTTATAAAAATTTGACTAGACTCAATTTTGAGCTACTGATCGCTCCTCCACCTTCTAAATTATCTAATTCGACAAGTAAAAAATCCAATTCAAGTATTCAATGAATCATATAGTAGTAATTGTTGGTGGAGAATATATAATTGATTTGTATTTGATTTGATATTAGTTTCCGTTCATGAGAATAACAATTATAAAATTCTTGAAAAAAAATACAAACGAAAATTAATTATAGAAGTTAGACGAAACTATAAAAATAATACATTAAAGAATTATATCAAGGATTAAAAAGTTTAGTTATGTGATCAATAATCAAATAATCAAGTTATGAAACATATAAATAATAAAATTATTAACATACATATATAGTTAATATATTAAAATAAAAAATTGAAAGTGAAAAAAAAAAAAACTTAAATAACTTGATTACGATTATCTTTAATAAATTTATTTATAGATATAAACTACATATATAATAGCTTTTACAACAACTAAATAAACAAATTTCATATAATTATTTTATTCATATGCACATTAAGTTTTGATCTCATTTTATTTGTATTTTCATTTGATGTGAAAAATCATTTTGTTTATATAAAAAAAAAAGAAATCTAATAGTAAAAAAACTATTTAAATTAAAATTTATAAAAAATTACTAATCATATTTTAGTTAATCACTTTTAATATTTTTTAAATTCAAATTTTATTAAGAGTATTTCAATTAATAATTTTTATCACTTTATTAATCTAATTATAAAAAAAAGTCTAATAATAAAAAAAATTTCATTAAATTAAAATTCATAAAAGCAATTACTAAATATATTTTAGTCAATCACCTTTAATAATTTTATAATTAAAATTTTAAAATTTTAAATAGTTTAATTTTACATAAACTTTATTTTTAATTTTAGTTGATCTAAATTAAACTTAAATAAATTAACAAAATGATGATGATGATGATGCAAAAATGTTATGGAAAATTCGAAAAGACTATTCTTTTACAGGATACGGGGCGTGAGTGGCCATGGCATACAAGTGCGACCGCAATCCTTTTCTTGTCCATCTCTTTTTTATTACAAATCAAACACAAATTAAAAAAAAAATCTCTTTCTTTTATGATCTCTAAACAAAACAAGAAATGGTGCTAGTTTAATATAAGTGGGAAGACGTTTTGATTAGTGGGATTTGGGATTTGATTGCATTGATCCTCACCAACCCTGGGCCCTGAGCATTGAGCAAGATGATGATGATGCAAAAATGTTAATGGAAAAATTAGAAAAAACTGTTCTTTTACATGAGTCTAAAGTCAGGCACAGAGCATGGAGAATTAAAGGACCTAACTACATAATATCTTCTACACATTTTAAAAAATTCTAGAAAAAGAAAATCAAGTCATGTATAAATATCAAAAAGGTGGAGCTTCCAATGGAAAATATATTTTCATAGACATTACCCAAGCATGGTTCTATATAATCTAATCTTGTCGTTATGGCTCTTGCAATTAAAGAAGTCAAGTTGGTTGCTTCTATAGACGAGAATATATGAGGCGCTGATAGCTCTAAAAACTAAAATCCTATTGACCCAAATGCACATCTCAATGAAAATTAACTTATAAGCTGTAACAAAATCTCTCTATTGTGATCACCAAAATAGAAGATGGACGATCGCTTGCAAACTTAAAAAAGGCAAAATCAAGTGTTTAGCATGGCAAGATCGATCTTTCCATTGGTGACCACGATAAATAGTGAAAAAATGAAGAAAAAGGAAAATGAAAAAAGATTAATGGTCAACTGACAATTTTTGCCACTTGAGCATTTAGACAGTATATGTGGCTTGAAATGCCTTACTTAGGGAAAAAAAGATTAACGTTATCCCCATTTGGGAATAAAGATTTTAATGCATCTTGATATGGGAAAAAACTCTAACTTATCAATAATTTATTACAAAATTATCAATAATTAACTAATTTACAACTAAATTATTGGTGATTTATTATAAAGTTTATCAATAATTTATATCTAAATTATCAATAATTTCCTATTATGTTATTATACATTTACTATTCTATTGTCACTGATTTATTATTTAGTTTTCAATTATTTACTATAAAATTATCACAAATTTATTACTAAATTAACCATGATTCATTATCAAATTATCACTAATTTACATTAAATTATTCATGATTTACTATTAAATTATTCATGATTAACTATTATTAAATTATATTGATTTACTTTTAAGTTGCTAATTATTAACTACTAAATTATAGTTGATTTACTTTTAAGTTGCTAATTATTAACTACTAAATTATAGTTGATTTACTATTAAGTTATTTATGATTTATTACTAATTTTATCAATTAATTATTACTATATAAGACATCAATGGGCAGCTTCATAGCTCTTTGCTCTTCTACATGGAATGGAGTTCTTTTTTTTGTCTAGTTTGTTGTCATTATGTGAAAGGTTTTGCACAAGCTATAAAGCTTCCAGCTTTTTGTATTTTTTTTGGTTTCTTCCCTATGCATGGGGGCTGTCTTGGGTTGTTCTTATGGTTGTTAACATAAAGAATGAAAGCTGAAAATAGGCTATAGGTAATGAGTTTCATGTGAACTATGTTATTCCACCTTTATGTTTGATTTTAATTATATTTATACAATTTGTTTATGATTGTTTAAATTCAATTATAAGTTTAATTCTATGCATTATTAATTTCTTTGTTGTTTAGATTCTCATGCTTGTTTTAAGTTTTTATCTTATGTTTAAATTCAAGTTTGATACATTTTCCATGCATATAATAATGATATGAATGAAATTGTTGAGGATGATATTTTAGAGAAGTTCGAGTAGAGATTCTCTAGAATGTCTAGGTGATGATTTTTTTTTTTTAAATATTGCCAAAGTAATGAATTATTTAGGAAAATATTCAATATAAAAAAAGTGTTATTTGTATCTTTTCTAAAATTTTGATAGATGTTATTAATAATATATGTTGATTTCTTTAGGTAATGAAATTGATATGATCAAAGTTTAAAAATATAACTAAGTAGGGAAGAACAAAATGAATAAAATTTTTCGAGGATAGGATTCCAAGAAAGCCCAAGTAGAGATTCTTAAGATATCTCTAGGTGAGAAAATTTTTCTAAAATATCACCAAAGTATTGGGGTATCTAGGAAAATTTTCAATAAATTTTATTTACTTTGTTTCTTCCGAAAGTGTTAATTGGGAAATAATTAAAATTATTAAGGCATAATCAATATATTGTCTTGTATGCATGAGTGTTCATATTATATAATTCTATTTTATTTCCTCTGTTCCTTTCAAATTTTTGATGATAATTAGAGAATGTTTCTAATTAATATATTTTTCATGTTCATATTCTACTCTATTGTTTGCATTACATACTTTTTTTAAATAAAATTTTTTTCTAATGATGAGACTTCAGGAAGTCCGAGTAGTGATTCTCGAGAATTCTCTAGGTGAGAAGAATCTTCTAAAAATTGTCAAAGTATTGAAATATTTACAAGTTTTCTTTTCAATATGAAAAGTTTCCATTTTATAACCATTTCTTTTAACTTGGATGGCTTTTCTTAATAAATAGGAAAATGTTTTCTAAAAAAAATAAATGTATTTATGGATTATTACATTATTACATGATTTTTAAAATTCTTTTAAGAACAAACAAAAAATCTCTGAGGATAAGATCCTAAAGAAATCCGAGTAGTGATTCTTCATAAATCTTTAGGTAAGAAAATCTATCTAAAATACCACCAGCGTATTAGAGCATTTAGATTAATTTTTGATAAAAATTTCTTGTCTTTTAGAAATAAGTCCCAAAAAATATTATTTTTTTAAAATTACTTACTACTTTTTTTAATAACTATTAGAAATGAATATGAACCACTGAAGATAGGATTTTCGAGAATTTCATGTAGTGATTCTTAAAAATTACTTAGGTGAGATGGTTCCTTTTAATATTACCAGCACATTGAGATAATTTTAGGAATTTTTCAATATAAGGTTCTTATTTATTTTCAAGTTTACTAAAAATAATAAAAATATGTTTTTTTAAAAATGATAATAATAAAATATATATATAAGAAAATTAATTTTTAAATACCAAGACCAAGACCATTTTTGTCAATATTAAAGATAACACATAATTAATTGGTACCATTTTAAATGGGCATTGTGGGGTGTTAATCCTTCGTCACGTGTAACCCACTACTGAATCCAATTTGTTTTTTGTAGACCCAAACTATCTTTTTAATAAAACTTTAAATATGTCTTTATTGTTTTATTAAAGGATAAATTTTTTTGGTGGCCAATCATATCCTAAAAAAGATTGATGGTGAATCCATTTCTTTTGTTTTTCCAAATTCATCTAGCGATCTCCAAAATCATTATGATAGCTTGGTGACTCCATTGGGGATATCATTTTTTTAGAGAGTCAGGCCAAAAGTTAATAATGTGTTATCTTTAGTTTTGTTTTAATGCTCTTAATTGGTATTGAACATTAATTTTCTTGATTTTGATTTTGTTTTTAATTAACAATAGTAATAAAATTTAACATGCACTTCATTTTAATTATATCATTTGTTCATTATTTATTTTATGTATATGTTATTTTCAATAAATTATGGGGCATGTAGGATAGAGATTGTGATTTTTTTTTCTCTCACACATACGATGGCACATTCCATCATGCATGAGCTCTATACCGGGCTCTAACCCTTTTAGGAGAGAGTAAAGTTTCTATACTCTCGTGAGGTGATAACCTCTATAATGGCAAGTGAAATACTCCCACTCAAAATGAATATTTTCCGTTCATAGCCTATAATGAGTGAGGATCAGGGTGCCTTACTAGTCCTATATGGATGCCTGTAAAGAACAATTTGAGAACCTTTTAGATGTATAAGAAATTACCCAAATTAGGGCACAAAAAAGCATTCCAATACAATTTGTATTTCGGTGTATGACTGATGAAAATAAAAATGGAATAGTGTGAAACAATAATGGCATAAGTAAAATTAAAATTTTGAAAATAAGAGAAATAAAAAAGCTTTTTTTTTAAGAAAAAGAAAATTCTCTTTTAACATCAAGTTCATTCATTTTGTGTTTATCCAAAATTTTCATTTTAATAAATGTTTTAAAATAAAATGAAAAATTTTCAAAAGTAAAGGTTTTTTAAATAAAATTTGTGTTTTTGAATTTTTTTCCTTTAAAAAAAAGGATTTTTAAATTTGAATGTTGTTTTGTCTTTCACATTTTCATTTGATTTGTTACATACATTTTTTCTCATGTTAAAAAAAAGGAATAATAATTGGATAATATATATGCCCCATCCCATGCATCATAAGAGATAGTATATGCATCCTATCTAATCACATCATAATAAGATAATATATGTATTGCATCACATCCACATCAATGGATAGTACATACATACCATTCACATCAATTGATAGTATATGCATCCCATTTTATGTACATGTTGATAAATGATACATGTCTCTCATGCATATTTTAATAGTTAATGCATGCACTCTATCTCATTGCATATCTTAAGGCAATGTTAACCTCATTAGGCCAATACAACACATGCATTACATTCTATATAGACATATCTCATATATACTGTAGGTTCGTGCATTTCATTCAAGTATGTTACAAAGGTACATCTCATCACCCATGCAAGTATGTCATTGCATTTTATGCATATGGATTCATGAATGATAGAGTTTTGTAGAACATGTATTGCATTTCATTACATTTCTTGCATACACATGCATGGATGAGAAAACTTTTACCATTTGGGGCCTTATATAAAAAATCTCTTGTCTTAGGCTTATATGCATTTCATGACATTCTTTAGTCATCATATTCATGTATTCATAAATATGCTTTGTGTGTCATTGTTTTTGTGGCATTCATTCAATAAGGGTAATAATATAGAATTTTTAGGTCTAAATCTGGGAATAAGATGATTGTCTTGGTGGGAAAAAGAATGGCAAAAATGGGAGATCAATTGGAAGCAAGGATTAGTACATTAGAGTTGAATTAAGAGAAATTTTGGCTCGAGCTTTAGGAGATAAAACAACAGATGGCCCAATTAATGGAAATTATTAAACATAATTGTGGGATTGAGTTTGTTGCTCCTCAAGGATCATTGTCACTTTCAATTTCACTAAATCAAAACCAATCGACTCCTGTTAGTTTCGGCACTTTTCTCAAGCATACTAAGGTGTTGGGTGATTCAAGAAGTGACCAAAGTTTGGTCGACCTCGAGAAAGGAATAAGTGAATTATCCACACAAATAATTGAACTCAAAAGTCTAATTTCCAAGATGAAGTTACCTAGCTTCAAACAACCATCACCAACTATCTTGAGTTCAAACCCACACTTAAGTCCTTCTCATGATTATTTTCAACCTCTTCTTCAAACACCTAGGATTAGGCCCCTAAACTTTATACAATCTCCAAGAATTTCATGCTTGAATTCACTCAAAGTTCCCAATTCACTCAAATACCAACTAAACCACTAGTTTTCTAGCAAAGTAGACCAACCATAAAACAGAAAAACACTCGCAATACCAAAAAAAAAATTTTCTATTAACCCAACACCCACGTCTTACATAGATTCATCTCCATTGCTTCGAGAAAACTATCTCATTGCCTTTACCCCTATCAAACCCCTTAAACCACATTTTTCTAAATGGTACGATCTCAATGCCCGATGTGAACACCATCTTGGCGTCATGAGCCAATGATGCTAAAATTAAACCATCGAATGAGAAATCTTTGTTTGTAAGTTTGAGTGTCATCTTAAGAATATTATCAAGAATATGAATTTTTTAGGTCATGTTTGAGTGTTTGCATTGCATGAATAGATCTTATGCATCGGGAGTGTTCCATAGATTTACATCATCATTTGATAGTTTCAATTTCTATTAAAGTTTGGACTTATAATTAGTAAAAAAAAAAGAAAATGTTAGATTTGAATAAAGCCCTACATAGTTAGGTCCCAAGGTTAAAAAATGGAACTTTGGAAAAAGTTAAAAAAGGCAAAGAAAAAAAGAAAAGGACAAAGCAAAAAAAAAAAAGAAAAAAATTTGAGTATCGTATAAGTTGGCAATCACTATTAGGGATTTATCAAATACCTAAACTCTCTTTCTTAAGCCTTTCAATTGATTCTATTCAACAACCATGACCCCTCAAAAGCCATAAAGTTGAATTTTTGAACTTTATGTTCACCAAATAACATTATGATATCAAAAGGTGATATTCTTTTCCAAGGCAATGAACAATTGAACTAATTTAAAAAAGAAGAAAAAAATTTAAATTCTTAAAAGATCAGGCAAATAAGACATTTTTCTTAAAGATTGAGATATGGTAATTTGATGTGTCAATATTATGCTGTAGTTTCAAAATTTTTTGAAATCAAAGTTAACCCAAATCCTATAAAATGACTTCAGATTTACCAACCTTCAGTCCTTTACCCAAAATTTTTCCTAGCTCTTGTGTTTTCGGGGCATGTTACTTATATTTACTAGCCTTTTAACCCATTTACCCAAAAAGTTGGCCTGACCAATATGTCATTAGGGTCATGTTGATCATGAAACTTACCAACCTTTCAGTTTTTTACCCTAAAATTGGCCTGACCATTTGTCTCGAGGCCACGTTGACCAGAAAAGAAAGATCACATTACGCTTTAGACAATTTGAGCTATGATCAATTCAATCATTTTTTTTTGTTAAGTGACATGGATCATTTGGTATCAAATGGTTTCATTTCTATATGACATTTTCTCGCTTATTCCACATAATCATTTCTTGTAATAACTTTCATTAAGGATGGTTTGCTAAATGAGGCATCTTTCATGAAACATATTATTGGAAAAATGAATTTAGAGGGGCATGTAAAAAATAATAACAAATAAAAAAGAAAAAAGAAAAAAAAGAGAAAAAAAAATGGTTATGACATCATGTATTTAGGAAATTCAAATAAATTCCAATAAAGTCCTGACAAATTCAAAGTTTTGAAAAATGGGATAAAAAAAAAAAAGAAAAAGCCCCAAAATAAAAAATGCCAAAACCACAAAAAAACCCAAAAAAAAAATTGTTGAAATGAAAACCTTTCTTCAAGATCATTTTCCTAAAAATGAACTTCTTTTCAATTGAAGTGTTCATACTTGAAATGACAAATGACCGTCTTTTATTATCTTTTCACAAATGTAAAAATTTATCTCTTGTTACCCATTTAAGCTTGATTGAATTCTTTTAAAATAAACCCTAACTAAGAATCACATTCCATACCGAAAGGCAAAAAAGAACACTTCTAAGGGTTAAGAATGGGGATGTCCAAATGAAATCCCATATGTTGGGCTAAAGGCTTAATATAAAAGTTCACAAAGGTTTTGAATCCACTCAATGACAGGATCCAAAAGCAAAAAAAAAAAAAAAAAAAAAGGTAAAAAAAAAAGCAAATAAAAAAGAAAAATGAAAGAAAAAGAAATGAATGGGTGGAAAGCAAAAAGGAATAGACCTCAGAGTATATCCTTCAAACGAAAAAGTGATCCTTAGTTTTAAATACCTTTAAATACTTGTCTTGGGCCTTTCTATCCTTTTCTTTGACAGCCCTGAAACTTAACCTACGTTACAACCTTTAAAAAGTCAATATTGGATCTAGCATGAAGGCTTAAAATTGAAAAGTTTCTCTTGGACGAATGATCGTAAATCTTTTAAGTCCTTGTTTATTATATAATTTCATGTTTGGACCGTTAACCCCTTTCGAAAAAGTTCTTTTCCTTTTTTTGATTAGTTTTGAATTTTTTAAGTTCATGGTGTGTTAATTAAAAGAAAAAAAGAAAAAAAATAGAAATAAAAGTGGCTCCTAATGCTTAATGTATAGACGTTAAGCCAAACCTTATTGAAAGATCTGAAATATCAAAGTCACAGAAGTTTGAGATTAGTTGACTTGAAAATTTTGAACCTTTGTCCAGTCCCAAATAACTTTTCAAAATCTTAAGCCTTTACAACTAACTTTGACATACATCAAATATCACATTTGGAGACTAAAGAAAGTGTTTAACATGTTTGATTTTCAAGGAATTCAAGTTTTTGAAAAAAATTTATATTTCATCTGTGAGCTTGTATCGAAAGAGCATATGCCTTTTTATCTCCTGCAAGTGCTGAAACCCTTTTGAATAAACAGAAATCTCCATAAATAGAACCATTCACCAATTTGGAAAGAATCTTCACCTTTCATTTCTAAAAGAGGTTGCCAATTCTCGGGCATGTAAGCCCAGTTTAGCTGGCCTTTAATGAAATCTTAAGCCCAGATTAGCTTGCACATAAGCCTAGTTTAGCTTGCCCTTGGTAAAATTTTAAGCCTAACTTAGCTGGCTCCCAAAAAAAATTTTTAAGCCTAGCTTAGCTGACGCTTAATGAAAATTTAAGCTCAGTTTATCTAGCCCTTACTAAAAATTTAAGCCTAGTTTATCTAGCCTCTGATGAAGATTTTAAGCCCAATTTATTTGGCATAAAAAAAAAAGTCATTTGCATTTGCATCTAGCATAAAAAAAAGTCATTCGTATTTGCATCATTAGCATCTATATAAAAAAAATATTTGCATTTGCATCATTCGCATCTGCATTACAACAAAAAGACATTCACATTTGCATTCATATTTTCATCATGAAAAAGACACTTGCATTGGCATCCATTGCATTCATACTTATATGTGCATCATGAGAAAAACATTTATGTTCAGCATTTGCATCATGAAAAAGACATTCGCATTTGCATCACTAGCACCTGCATAAAAAAAAAATTTACATTTGCATCATCCGCATTTATGTCACAAGAGAAAAAGACACTTGTATTTGCATCATCGCATTCGTACTTACTTGTGCATTATGAAAAAGATATTTGCATTTGCATCACTAGCACTTGTACAAGAAAAAATTTATATTTGCATCACTTGCATTTGCATCACAAGAAAATTTAAATTTACGTCACTTGTATTTGTATCATGAAAAAAATTTGCATTTGTATCACTTGCATCACATCATAAGGAAAAAGACATTTGCATTTGCATATCTTGTATCTACATCAAGAAAAAAAATATTCGCATTTGCATCACTTACATTTGCACTTGTATTTGTATCTTAACAAAGGCATTTGAATTTGTACCATAAAAAAAAAGTTTGCATCATTGCATCTGCATCATAAGAAAATGTATTTGTAGGGGCATTTACATGACAGAAACATTGTCATTTGTATTATGAAAAAGTCATCTATTTTTACATTGACATTTACATTCGCATTGACATTTGTATTCACATCATGGATAGACATTTGCATCAGGATTGTGTTTGTCAACATTATAAGGATAAGGATCAGCAAATGATCATCGAAGTTCACAAGAAAAAAGCTCCTAGAATATGCAAACCAGGTTTGAGAATGGTTTTTTTTTAAGATAAAAAATAAAAAAAAAAAAGAAGAAGAAGAGAAAAAAAGAGAAAAATGATTGATGTAAGGAAACTTGTTACCACAATTTGGATATGTCATATTGGTTTCTAATAATACTTGCATTACATCCATTACATTCATGAATTATGAAAATTTGAACTTTGTCTTTAAGAAAGAATCATTCAAATAAAAGACTTAAGTATGAAAAATGATTTTTAAACAATCACAACTTGTGAAATTCTCGAGCCATGACATCATGAATCATTTTCAAACCAGTTTCAAAAGAGAGAGAAAAGAGAAACAAGATTTTAAAGTTTCAAAGCCTCTGTTTAAGAGGAACCATTTTCAAACAAAGATTTTGAAGCCTTTGTTTGGGAGGAGCCATGTTCAAACAAAAATCGTTATAGTTTCAAAAAATCTCTTATTAAGGGAAAACCATTTGTAAAACATTTTAATTTTTAAAAAGTTTCATAGCCTCTAATTAAATGAGCATTCAACGATTTTGATATTTATAAGACCTCCGAGCATAATCTCTAAGACATTTAAGCATAAATTTTAAGACCTCCAAGCAAAATATTTAAAATTTTTAAAATTTCATGGCCTCTTATTGATAGAGCATTTAAAGATTTTGAGATTTGTAAGACTTCCAAGCATAATCTCTAAGACTTTCGAGCATAATTTTTAAGACCTTTGGGTAAAATATTTTAAATTTTTAAAATTTCATGACCTTTGATTGGATGAGCATTCAAAGATTTTAAGATTTGTAAGACCTTTGGACATAATCTTTAAGACCTCCTGACATAATTTTTAAGACTTTCAGGTAAAATATTTTAATTTTTTAAAAGTTTCATAGCCTCTGATTGAAGGAGCATTCAAAGACCCATAGTCTAAAAAAAAGAAAAAAGGGAGAGAGAAGAAGAGAAGAAAAAGCAAAGGTTTGCTTGCTCAAAAAACATCATCCAGATAAAATTGCCATCTACGTCTTTCTATTACTTTTGATCTTCAGAAGTATGCAAAGAGAGGCAGCTATAGACATCGAATTTTATCCTGAACATTTGTCAATATGATTGATCCGAGGCTTATTTGTGAACAAAAGGTCAAAACCATTTACAAGAACCATTTAAGACTCATAAAGACCTTATAAATTTGCATATTCAAAACTAAAACTTAACTCGGGTCAAAACGAGTCAAACAAAGTCAAAGATGTAAAATTCAGACAAAATTAATAAAGTCCAGGTTAATTTAAAATTTTAAAACCTCATTGAAATCAAGGTGTTATTAAATTGAATTTGTAATTTTTTTTAAAACACTGCAATTTTCATTGTGCCCTAGGAAAAGCAAATTACCAAAATACCCTTATAGGGGTATTTTATAATTTGACTTTTTCTAGTTCAAATTTTCACGAAACCCTCCAGACTTTAATCCTATAATATTTCATGATTTTTGATGTATTTAAAATCATAACGGCACCCCAAAAAGTATGACATTACCAAAATACCCTTATAGGGGTATTTTTGTAATTTGGCCTTCCCAAGCTCAAAATTTTGTGAAACTTTTCAGATCTCACTTTTGTAACATCTCATGATTTTTGGTGAGTTTGGAATCATAGTAGTATCCCGGGAAGTGTGAAATTACCAAAATACCATTTGAGGGGTATTTTTGTAATTTGGCCTTTTCGAATCAAAATTTCATGAAACTTTCCATATCCTAGTTTTATAATAATTCATGATTTTTTATGCATTTCAAATTATAACAGTACCCCGAGAAATGTGAAATTACCAAAATACCCTTATAGGGGTATTTTTGTAATTTAGCCTTTTTGAGCTCGAAATTTCACGAAACTTTTTATATTATAATCTTATAATATTTCATAATTTTTTGTGTTTTAAAGTTTCAAAAATGACCCTGAAAATCTTGATTTTCAAGGAAAAGGCCTAACTACTAAAAACTTTGTAACTAAGGGTAAAATAGTCTTTTCACATGTTTGGAAGGCATAAAGATATCATCTTTGTAGTAATTAATATGAACCATTGGATCTTTACTTGATCATGATCAATGGTCAAAGATGGCCCCTTTGAAGGAATAAAAGAGCAAGTTTTGACCCTTGGATGAAATCTCATCCAAGGGTCCATGTTTATTAAGATTAAGATTTTTTCATTTTTCTTTTCTTTTTGACCTGGCCATTAAGGAGGCTGGCGGTTTCTATCAAGAAAACAAGAGGAGATGAAGGCTAAAAAACAAAAGAACAAAGAAAAAAAAATAAGAAGAATAGAACATAAAAGAAAAAAAAAAAAAGCTGTTGAAAAAAAAGGTAGCCGAATGAGAGGTAAAGAAAAAGGAGAAAAGAGAAAGAAAAGAAAGGGGGGCTGGGAAGGAAGCATATGGAAAAAAAATAGAGAGAGCAAGAAAAAAAAGAGAAAGAAAGTTGAAAACAAAAAATTCAAAAGGTGAGATAGCTTATACCAAGGCAGAGTTTTGTTGATTATATCATGTGTTTTACACTATTTTTGCACTGTTATTATCTTTTCTACAAGTGTTCTTATTTATTCCTTTCATGCTTTGGTGTTTGGTGTGTTTGTTGATAAAATTTCAAGCCTTATTTGTTCTATGTTTCTGTTTCATTTTTTCCAAGTTAGTTAGAACACCATTGTTTTTCTAGTGTTGTCGAATAGCTGTTGTTTCTCCTTCTGGCAGCCGTTGTTTGATCATGCCATATATTCTTTCACCAACTAGCCTTTTGTTGGTCTAAGCTAAAGCAAACAAAAAAAAGAAAATCAGCTTGGACTAAGCCAAACCGTGCTACCTAACTCTCTATGGGTAATCACAGTTTGGTTGGTCTTCCAAATAGATTTTATAACTTGTTTCCATTGTTGCCTGAAGTAATTTCAGCACTTCTTTTGCTTTCTTTCTTTGCATGAGACATGGGTTTACTAGTAAGGCAAAAAGGGCTCATGACCAAAAGTTGTTTAGACCATGGTTTTGTTTTGAAAGCTAAGAAAAAAAAAAAATTGGAAGTCTGAAGTTGATGAGTTTTGGCTATAATCCATTTGAGCTATATAAGACATCAATGGGCAACTTCATAACTCTTTGCTCTTCAACATGGAATGGGGTTCTTTTTCTTGTTTAGTTTGTTGTCTTTATGTGAAAGGTTTTACACAAGCTATAAAGCTTCTAGCTTTCTATATTTTTCTGGTTTCTTCCCTATGCCTGAGGGCTATCTTAGCTTGTTCTTATGGTTGTTAACATAAAGAATGAAAGTTGAAAATAGGCTTTAGGTAGTGAGTTTCACGTGAACTATGTTATTCCACCTTTATATTTGATTTTAATTATACTCATACAATTTGTTTATACTTGTTTAAATTTAATTATAAGTTTAATTCTATGCACTGGTAATTTTTTTTGTTATTTAGATTCTCATGCTTGTTTTAATTTTTTATCTTGTGTTTAAATTCATATTTGATACATTTTCCATGCATATAATAATGATATGAATGAAATCTTTTAAAGATGATATTTTAGAGAAGTCTGAGTAGAGATTCTCTAGAATGTCTAGATGAGAATATTTTTCTAAAATACTACCAAAGTAATGAAGTATTTAGGAAAATATTCAATATAAAAAAAGTTTCATTTGTATGTTTTCTAAAATTTTGATAGATATTATTAATAATCTATATTGATTTCTTTAGGCAATGAAATTGATATGATCAAAGTTTAAAAATATAACTAAGTAGGGAAGAACAAAACGAATAAAATTTTTCAAGGATAGGATTCTAAGGAAGCCCAAGTAGAGATTCGTAAGAAATCTTTAGGTGAAAAATTTTTTCTAAAATACCACCAAAGTATTGAGGTATCTAGAAAAATTTTCAAAAAATTTTATTTACTATGTTCCTTTTGAAAGTGTTAATTGGAAAATAATTAAAATTATTAAGGCATAATCAATATATTGGTTCATATTATATAATTCTAATTTATTTCCTTTGTTCCTTTCAAATTTTTTATGATAACTAGAGAATGTTTCTAATGAATATATTTTTCGTGTTCATATTCTACTATATTATTTGTATTACATATTTTTTAAAAATAAATTTTTTTTCGATGATGGGACTTCAGAAAGTCCGAATAGTAACTCCCGAGAATTCCTTAGGTGATAAAAGTTTTTTAAAAATTATCAAAGTATTGAAATATTTAGAAATTTCTTTTCAATATGAACAATTTCCATTTTATAATCATTTCTTTTAACTGGATGGTTTTTCTTAATAAATAGGAAAATTTTTTCTAAAAAAAATAAATGTATTTGTAGATTATTATATTATTACATGATTTTTAAAATTTTTTTTAGAACAAACAAAAAATCTCCAAAGATAAGATCCTAAAAAATACTGATTCTTCAGGAATCTTTAAGTAAGAAAATCTATTTAAAATGCTGCAACATATTAAAGCATTTATATTAATTTTTGATAAAAATTTCTCATCTTTTAGAAATAAATCCCAAAAAATATTATTTGTTTTAAAATTACTTACTACTCCATGTTTTTAATAACTATTGAAAATGAATATAAACCACCGAAGATAAGATTTTAGAGAATTCTATGTAGTGATTCTTAAAAATTACTTAGGTGAAATGGTTCCTTTTAATATTACCAACGTATTGGGATATTTTTAAGAATTTTTCAATATAAGGTTCTTATTTATTTTCAAGTTTAATAAAAATAATTAAAATGTTTATAAAAAAACATAATAATAATAAAAAATATATATTGAAAAATTAATTTTTAAACACCAAGGGCAATACCATTTTTGTCAATATTAAAGATAACATATAATTAATTTATACCGTTTTAAATTGACGTTGTGAGGTGCTAATCCTTCCTCACGTATAATCGACTCTCGAACTCAATTTATTTTCGTAGATCAAAACTATCTTTTTAATAAAACTTTAAATATATCTTTATTGTTTTATTAAAGGATAAATTTTTTGGATGACCAATCACACCCTAAAAAAGATTGACAGCGACTCCCTTTCTTTTGTTTATTCAAATTTGGGGAAATCACAGTCCCCAAGCAGGGGAACCCAGCGCCAGAAAATCCACCTACAAAAAAAATAAAGAAATCAGTAGATTCTGTCCAAAAATAAAAAAAAAAAAGACCGAAACTTTGAGCCCCGATCTACGTTGATCGAGGCTGTTTCCGGTGAAGGAGATCAGATCCGGGAAGATTGCGTCGAAGAAAACTACCAAAAGAATTTTGACATTTTTCGGTGACCGAAAACCACCTGCAGTGACTGCCAGCTACGAGCCAGACTGCGCCAGTGCGGTGGTCTGACGACCGACCGGCGAGCTCACCCCAGAGCTCTCTTCCCTTTGTTTTTTGAAAAATCGAAACAATGAACAAAAAAAAACTTTTAGTTATTTATAGAAAACAATAAAAGCAAAACGACGTCGTTTTAGGCATAAGGCCAAAACGATGCCGTTTCAGCCAATGAGTATCCGCGCGTCAACCCGTAACCTAACCCGGGTTTACACACCCGACCCGATGACCCGCTTCTCCATTAGCCTCTGATCGATCTGATTGGATCAAAATCAAACCGTCCAGACCGAACCGAACCGGTACTGAATCGTTGATTCACCTAGACCGGACCGAACCGTCGAACCGAACCATCGAACCGAACCGTGCATTGATCGGACTGTTAACCAGTCCGGTTCAGGTAAAAAAAAATTTTTAAATTTTTTTATATATTATTTTATTAATATTTATGCATATTAAAATATTTATATTTGTTAGATTAAATGATGAAATTGTGGTTAAATTTTTTTATATAATTATGTTAATTTTTAAAATAAACTTTTAAAAAAATAATATAAAAATAAATTTAATAATAATACTAAAGTAATGTAGGAAAAGGAAATTTTTATTTGACGATGAGATTCAAAGGTATTCCGAGTAGTGATGCTTACGAAATCTCTAGGTGAGAAGATTTTTTTTTAAATACTACCAGTTTATTGGAGTATTTATAAAAAATTTTCAATACAGTAATGATTTTTTTTTAAATAATAAATAAAAATTGGTTAATAAATTAAAAATATATGTAATAAAAATAGGAAGGAAAGAAATTTAATCCAATGATGGGATTCTAAAAGTATTCCGAGTATAGATGCTTTAAGAAATCTCTAGGTGAGAAGATTTTTCGTAAAATATTACCAGCGTATTAGAATATTTATAGAAAATCTTCAATATAATTAAATTCTTTTTTCTTCAAAATTTTAATTAAAATTAAAAAATTAATAAAACAATTAATAAAATTTTTGAAAAAGAATAAAATGTGTGCATTAACATGTTATTATTTTTATTGCATACATGACATAATTTTTTACGAAAAGTAAATTTAGACCTCCAAAGATGAGATTCTAAAAGTATTTAGCGTAAAAATACTTTAAGAAATCTCTAGGTGAGAAAAAGTTCTTCTAATGTTACCAACGTACTGAAACATTTTAAGAATTATTTCAATAAAAAGGTTTTAATTTATTTTTCTCGAGAATATTTTTTTTCTAATAACTAATAAAAATCAAGAAAATTATTTTTTGAACACCGAAAATTAGACTATTTTTTATCAAAATCAAAGGATAACATGTTGTTAATTGGTACCATTTTTAACGGGCGCTGTAGGGGTGCTAATCCTTCCCCACACGTAACCGACTCCCGAACCCAGACAGTTGCGTAGACCCTAAAATTATCTTTTTAATAAATTTTAATTAATTTTAAGATTTCATTAAAAATGTATGTTTTAATAGGTGACCAATCGCACATAGCCAAAAAAGATTGGTGGCGACTCCGTTATTTTTTATTTCTTTTTCAAATTCGTCGGAGGGACACAAAATCGTTACGACAGCTTGGCGACTCTACTGGGGACGCCTTTTATTTTCGAGAGTCAGGCCAAAATTAACTACTTGTTATCCTCAAATTTTGATTTAAATAGTCTTAACCAATTTCTTAAATTTTTTATTTTTCACTTTTAGTAAAAAAGGTAAACAAAAAAAAACAAAACAAAATAGATCAAAAATAAAAAGAAAAAAAATTCACACATATTTCTTTTACTATGCCTCTTATGTTTTATTTTTTTGTATATATTGCTCTTAATAAATTAGGATATATTTGCACACAATAGCACGATGCATCTCATACATGAGCTCTATACCCGAGCTCCGTCCTTTATAGGAGGAAGTAAAGTACCTATGCTCTCGTGAGGTGATAACCTCCGCAATGGTAAGCGAAATACTTTCACTCGAATTGAACCCTTTTCGTTCATAGCCTATAATGGGTGAGGATCGGGGTGCCTTACTAGTCCAACATGGACGACAGTGAAGAACAATTTGGAAACCTTTAGACCCTGTCAATCCAAACTCAGCATATAATAAGCCTAGAAAATCAGCCTTATGTAGAGCCTTGTCCTTCTTCTTGTAGAAAATACCTAAGAATAAAAGTTATGTATAATATGAAACAAAATAAAATAAAAAAAAATCTCAAAAACGCTAAAAAAATAAAAAAAGTTTTTTTTCCAACCATACTAACTCAATTTTATTTCATTTTTTTACATTAATCATATCATACAGTTTTACATCGAGATATTTACTCTATGACATATTTCTCCTAAGAAGTTTTCATGGATCTCATAGAACTACAAATTTGCTCATCCTCAGTCAGTATGCCATGTGAATCGTATAATGAAGTACATGTTTGGTCGAAAGAAGTTCAACAAAAGAATGTAGATTGTTTGCCTACCAGTTATGTGTATGAATTACCCGAGAAAGTGCATTTAGATCTCATACTGAATGATTTAAAAGAGTTAGTTGCTGTCTGAGGTCAATTAAGTGAAGAAAGAAAAGAAAGCTTTTACAAAAAGTATGGGCAGATTGCATCCCTTATTTCAGTAGTGATTGATGAACAGCTGGTCAAAGCAGTTATACTGTTTTGGGATCCATTCAATAGATGCTTCACTTTTAATCAAAAAGATTTGGTGTCAACTATCGAGGAGTATTCAATTTTACTCGAGATAAAACTACAATGTCCAGATAAAGTATTTATCCGAAAGCCAAAATCAGGTTATCGTAAAAAGTTAGCGAAGCTTATAAGGGTTAAAGTAGAAACCATTGATTCTTTCATGAAATCTAAAGGTGAACATCTCAGTATTCGTTGGAATTTTCTCCAAAACTTCATTCAGAAGCATTTAAATGATGATCAAGGTATGGCTGTGTTTGCTCTAGCATTGTATGGTATGGTAATCTTTCCAAAGACTTTGGGTTACATTGAGATAACTGTGGTAGATTTTTTTGAGCAAATTAAAACTCAAGCAATTAATCCCGCACTAGTAGTCTTAGTAGAAACCATTCGATCATTGAATTTTTATCGACGAAATAGAAAGGGACGGTTCATAAGATGTGCACCTCTATTATATGTGTGGGTTAGAAGTCATTTTAAATGTGAGAAAAGTGCATTTTTAAAGTCATATCTATGAAACAAAACACCAATAGAAGAGTTCTGTAAAAGTCAATGGTCAACATTGAAGACTAAAAAAGATTGGGTCTTTTTCTTGCGAAGGCTTACTGGGGATGAAATCGAGTGGATGGCACCTTGGATGCCTCGTGTGCCCTTGTTGTATCGTGGAGGAAATGAGTCGTGGATACCATTGTTAGGATTATGAGGTATTGTAAGTTACGCACCATTGATGGTACTTAGGTAATTTGGTGCAAAGCAGTTTGTTTCTGCTACTCATGGCCTGGTCTAAGTAGAATTCATTTATGAGGAATTGAATCCATCAAGAACCTCAGAACAGTTGATCCAAGCATGAAAGAGAACACGAAGAATGAGGTTAGGGCTTCTCATCGATAAAGTCACTTTTGATTACCAGATTTAGAAAGTAAGGTGACCTAGAGACATAGTACTCCCTCCTGATGATAGCTCATATCAATTAGTTAATCTTTCGAAAGAAGTATAATTATTAAAAGTTGAGCCTGTCAAGAAAGAATTAGAAGCTGAAAAAGAAGAAATAAAAAAAAAAATATAAGACTTCGCGAAAAAATAGAGCAATTGAAATATGGAGCAGAGATACAAGGAAACAGATTAAAAAAAGTCCTAAAAGAACGGGATCTGTTCAATAGTGATTTGAAAGATCTACACCAAGAAAATAAGAGGTTATGAGTTCAATTCAAAACTGAAAAAATCACCAAGTCTTACCTTAGTCGACAACGTGAAATGGATGAGCTCCGAGAAGGAATAAACTAATGGAAGGGCAAAGCTCAAGAAAAGTAATAAGAGACCACCAGAATTTCTTAAGAATGCCAGAATTGAAAAGAATTATATTCTACAACCTCAACAAGATTGGTGGAATGCCAAAATGAAAAAAAAAAGGTTAAAAGTCATGCTTGCAAAAGAGAGAAGAAAGCATTTCGAAGTACTAAATAAAAAAGAATCACTTCATCAAGCTATCCAAAGGTTGGAGCTACAACTGTAAGATCACAAGAACTATATTTCAGTAATGATAGATGAGTGGCATAGAAGGAAAAAAGATTGGATCTTCACATGTGATTCAAAAAGAGATGCTCGTATGATGTGAAAAACAGAAAGTTTAGGGAGGTAACACTACATAGAGCACATAACCAGTCAAGTTCGTAAGACAGTAAAAAAAACATAGGAGATAGTTGAAAAGGTAAAAACATTAAGACAAGAAGTCAATCCTGTAGGAGAATATGGGTAGTGCCTAATAAACTTTCTAGACGAGACAAAAGACCATTATAAGCAAGTCAAACGCTTCTATGGATACAATTCTAGGATGATAAATCTCATGTAATCAAAGTTGTATGAAATCAATGAAAATTTCTAGTATTGAAATTTGTCTAAGAGCAAATATTTTTTTTTACTTGCATTCATGCATCATTTTTACCATTTTTTTTAAAAAAATTTCAAAAAATAAAAATTTTGACACATAACATTATGATTTTTCTAAAAATTTTATGGTAATACAGGTTCAAGAATAGCTCGCCCTTCAAAAATTTTGACTAAACCCACTCACCATTCATACAACACCAGGACTTAAACAAGAATTATGGAGCAAGAATAGACCAGTAAATTTGAGAGAATCGAGAAAGCTAAAAAAAAACTAAGAGGAGATCTTAGTACAATAATGGATATGCTCAGGAAACTTGACAAGGAAAAAATAGTGGAAGAAAATCTTAGCTTTTAAGAGTGATCTCCAGACATGGTGGTTCTTATTTACCCTCCGGGGTTTGAGCCACAATCGACTAAACCTTCTCAAGAAACTAGAGTACAAATTTCTATTCCCAGTGAATATCTCAATCCTTATCTAGGAATGATATCCACACCTACTCCAGGATAATTTCAAAATTTTGTTAATTCTGTTATGATGGACAAACCACCTGAGCCAATCTTAGTTATTGATTTGGATGATCCCAAGGAAAGAGAAAAGCTAGGGATGCAGATACCTAAAAAAGTAAAAGATACTAGTGCTTGAGAGAAGATGAAGTTATTGGAAGAAAGACTTAGGGCTATAGAGGGAATAAATTTTTATGGCTCCACAGATGCGACTGACCTTTGTTTAGTTTCGGATGTGGTCATTCCACCTAAATTCAAGGTCTTAAAATTTTAAAAATATGATGGCACAAAATGTTCGATGACCCATATCACCATGTATTGTTGAAAGATGGCAGCACATACTCGTGATGAAAAGTTGTTAATGCACATATTTCAAGATAGTCTTACGGGTTCTGCAGTTAGATGGTATGTTCAATTAGATAGGACTCGTATTCGTTCTTGGCAAAAGCTTATAAAGGCATTCCTTACACAATATCGACATGTCACAAATATGGTTTCAGATCGTCTATCTCTACAAAGTATGGAAAAAAATTGAAAACTTTAAAGAGTATGCACAAAGATGGAGAGACGTGGCTGCACAAGTCCAACCTCCTCTCATCGAGAAAAAGACAACTGTTTTATTTGTGAATAATCTGAAAGTATCATACTATAAGAGATTGATAGGTAATACAACCAAAAACTTTACAGATATGGTGATATCAGGTGAGATCATTGAAAATACCATAAAAAATGGTAAGCTCGATGCAAGAGAGACAAGTGAAGTAAGAAAAGGTGGAGCTCTTAAAAAGAAAGAGAATGAAGCTCAAACAGTGAACTATATGGGGTAACAATTCAAAGGTTTCACACCTTATCCTACACCAGTCTACCAAACCTATTACCCTTCTATAAATCATGTTACATCCATCCCTTATTTATATCAACCATACCAGTCATTATCACAACCAGCTTATCCACCCTATTTTTAGCCATCCTTTTAAACACCCACTTACAATCGTCCTGCTGTACCTATCAGATCAAGATGGAGACCTAGTCCTAATATTGGTTTGAGAGCCCCGAGAAATACTCAAGAAAAAATCACTTTCAATCATATTCCCATGACATATACAAATTTGTATCCTCGACTTATTAATAAACATCTGCTTGCTCCTGTTATCATTGAACCCTTGAAACCTCCGTTTCCTAAATGGTATGACCTCAATGCACATTATGATTATCATTATGGAAATTCAGGTCATTCCACTAAAAATTGTACTGCTTTGAAGCGTAAAGTACAAGGGTTAATCAACGAAGAAGTATTAAATTTTGATGCCAACCAACAAGGGACTCCAAATGTTAATGGGAACCTTCTACCAAATCATACCAGACCATCAATAAATGCCTTAATTGATGGGCAGAGAAGCCACATGAAAGAAAAAATAAATGAAGTCAAAACTCTGATGGCTAGGGTTTTCAAAGTCTTGGTTAAAACTGACATGTTGAAGCCAATAGAACCTCAAAATTGCTCTAAAGTAATTAACTCAATTGAAAGCTGTAATTATCACAGAGGTGTTCTGGGACATTCTATCGAGAATTGTCACCAATTTCGTCAAGAGGTATAAAAATTGATGGATGAAAGTCGAATAGAGTTTTACCAAGAGAGAGAAGAGTTGGTGAAAGCTGAAATGTCTACCACTGATTCAAAGAATAAGTTTGGGTGTAGACCGGTAACTATCTATTATGATGAGAAGCCAACATCAAAGCTAGAAAAGCCCGTTTCCCGACCAGTGGTGACAATTAAAGTTTCTGGCTCTTTTTCATATCAGAATGATAAAGCAATACCTTGGAAGTAGGATTATGATATCGTAGTCAACCCAGATACTGTCAACATAACGGGTGTAGGAGGCATAACTCGAAATGATAGGTGCTATACCCCAGAGGCTTTAGAAAAAGCTAGAAAAGAGAAAGCTTAGGTAGGAGAAGAAAATGAAAGTCAGAGTGGTCTTGACACAACCCAAAAAAAAAAAATTTCAGGAGCCAGTATCTGAGAGTGAAGCAGGTAAAATTTTGAAGTTAATAAAACATAGCGAGTATAGCATGGTAGAACAACTTAACAAGATGCCAGCTAGGATTTCGCTATTATCATTATTGCTCAGTTTAGAGTCACACCATAATGCTTTGCTAAAGGTGCTAAATTAAGCATATGTGTCACACAATGCTTCTATTGAATATGTGAAATAGCTTGTTGGCAATCTGACGATTTCAAACTATATCTCTTTTAATGATGAAAAGATTCCTCCTGAAGGTAGAAGAAGTCCCAAGGCTCTTCACATTACTATGAAATGTAAAAGTCATATAATGGCTAAAGTTTTGATTGATAATGGCTCATCCATCAATGTTATATCTGTGACTACTTTGGTAAAACTCCCTGTTGATGGATCTTATATGAAACCTAGTCATATGATAGTGAGAGCCTTTGATGGAACCAGAAGAAAGGTGTTAGGAGATATAGAAGTGCCATTACAGATTGGCCCATGCACTTTCAACGTGAAATTTTAAGTTATGGACATCTCTATTTCATACAGTTATTTATTGAGTAGACCATGGATCCATATGACATGTGCTGTTCCATCCTCATTACATCAAAAAGTCAAATTCGTTATTGAAGGGAAGCTAACATGTGTGACAAGAAAAGAATATTTGTTGGTAACTCAACCAATAAATACTCTTTATATGGAATTAACAGATGAAGCTCTAGAATGCTTTTATAGATCCTTCGAGATTACCAATGCAATATATATAGCTGGATGATCTAAATTGTATTCGCCACACTTGTCTATGATAACTAAAATGGTAGTCAAACAGCTTATCAAGATGAGATGATGACCTGAAGTCAGATTTAGAAAGAACCTGCAAGGAATCACGAAGCCATTAGCCATATATGAAAAGAGAGACAGATTTGGCTTGGGATATAAGCCAACAAGAGGGGACAAAACAAGAATGGTGAATGAGAAAAGAGATAAGAGGATAGCTAATCTTAAAAGGGTATGAGCCAGAGTCAAAGCCTATAGTCATTCTATACCTCTATGATTCTTTTTATTCAAGAGGATACATTTATCCAGATTTATCGGGAGCCCCAAGTGCAAGATTCGTGGAAAAATTTTCAGAGCTGGCCATTCAAATAGTGGATGATGAAAAAAAAGTCAAAGTGAAGAGCTATTCATGTACCCTTGTCCTTCAGATTTTGAATTGGATAATTGGAAAGTTATAGAGCTGCCTATTGTTTTTAAAACTTTGGAAAAGTATTATACTGTGAAACTTTAAATCCCTAATTACTTTCTACAAGTATTAGGAGATCTTTTATGGTGTGTTTATGTTTGTCATTTTAATAAAAGACTTAGAAAATGCATCCGTATTTTTTATATTATTTTTATCTTAATTCTTTTCTTTCCATCATTTTCTTATCATTCCATTTTTGTGTGTCAATATTCTTTTCATTTTACCCTTTGCAGGGTCCCAAACAATGAAAACAAAGATAATCATGGCAATAATCTTGGATTTGATTTTAAAAACTTAATTCATGTTGATGAACTTGATAATAAAGAAGATTCAGATAACTACACACTGCCTCTTGATTTGTTAAAATTAATAGAACATGAAGATAAACTAATTGAATTCCATCAAAAAATCACCGAATTAGTGAATTTAAGAGATGGTGAAACAAAAAAGAGGTTAAAGTTGGTATATCTCTTTTACCAGCTGAAAGACAGAAGCTAAAAGAGTTATTTTGAGAATATGTAGATGTATTCGCTAGACTTACCAGGATATGTCAGGACTCAGCACTGATATTATAGAGCATAAGTTACCTTTAAAATCAAGATGTAAGCCGATGCAGCAAAAGCTAAGGTGTATGAAACCAAAGATGCTGCTGAAAATTAAAAAAGAAGTGAAGAAACAATTCGATGCTGGATTTTTTAAAGTGGTAAAATATCCTGAATGGGTAGCCAACATAGTGCCAGTTCCTAAGAAAGATGAAAAAGTGAGAATGTGTGTCGATTATCGAGACTTGAATAGGGCAAACCCTAAGGATAACTTTCCTCTACCTCACATCGATACTCTAGTGGATAATACGCTAGGCACTCCATATTTTTCTTTATGGATGGTTTCTCAGGCTATAATTAAATCAAGATGGCCCAAGATGATATGGAGAAAACCACATCTGTGACTATGTGGGGGACATTTTATTACAAAGTTATACCTTTTTGGTTAAAAAATGCTGGTGCTACTTATCAAAGAGCAATGGTAACTCTCTTTCATGACATGATGCATAAAAAGATAAAAGTGTATGTGGATGATATGATCGTAAAATCTCGAGAAAGAGAGGATCATATAGTCAATCTTAAAAAGCTGTTTAATAGGTTGAAAAGATTTCAGTTGAAGTTGAATCCTGTCAAATGTATATTTGGAGCCAAATCAAGAAAACTATTGGGCTTTGTAGTTAGTGACAAAGGAATTGAAATTGATCCAAATAAGATACAAGCCATCCAAAACTTATCTCTTCCTCATACCTCAAAAAAAGTGACAGGCTTCTTAAGGAGATTAAACTATATTGCTCACTTCATCTCTCAACTCACTTATAAGTGTGATCCTATTTTCAAGCTTCTCAAAAAATATGATCTTGGAGAATGGAATGATGAATGCCAAGAAGCTTTTGATAAGATCAAAGAACATTTATCAAATCCACTTGTGTTGGTGCCACCAATGCCAAGAAAATCTTTGATTTTGTACTTAACAGTGCATGAAAATTTAATTGGATGTGTACTGAGGCAAAGAGATGAAACTGATAAGAGAAAATGAGCAATTTACTACTTGAGTAAAAAATTCACTGATTATGAGTCCAAGTATTCATCATTAGAGAAGATGTGTTGTGCATTAACTTGGACAGCTCGAAGGCTTAGACAATACATGCTTTATCACACTATTTGGCTCATAGCAAAACTGGATTCTATTAAGTATATCTTTGAAAAGCCCTCATTGATAGGAAGAATAACACGATGACAAGTTATGCTTTCAGAATATGATATCATTTATGTGACTCAAAAAGCTATTAAAAGAAGTGTAATAGCTGAATTCCTTGCTGATTGTGCAGTCGAAGATTATGAGCCAATGAAATTAAAATTTCCTGATGAGGATGTGATGGCCATTGAAGAAAATGAACCTATTAAAAAATCATGAAGAATGTATTTTGATGGAGCTGTTAATGCTTTGGGTCATGATATTGGGGTAATTTTGATATCTCCTGATGGACATTATTACCCCATCACAGCCAGGGTAAATTTTAATTGCATAAATAATGTAGCTGAATATGAGGCCTGTGTTATGGGTCTACAAACAGCAATTGAAAAGAAAATCAAAGTGTTAGATGTGTTTAGAGATTCAACTCTAGTCATCTATCAGTTACAAGGTGAATGGAAGACAAGAGACTTTAAGTTGATCCGATACCATAACTACATCTCTGAGTTGATCAAGCAATTTAAAGAAGTTCAATTTGAGCATGTACCCAGAGAGGAAAACCAAATTATAGATGCACTGGCTACTCTAGCTACAATGATTAAAATAGATGTAAATACTGAAATTCAACCCATCAAGCTGGATGTAAAAAAAGTACTAGCACATTGCTCAAGTGTTGAAAAAAAAGTTGATGGGAGGCCATGGTATCATGATATCATGCAATACATTAAAAACCAGCAATACCCAGAACATGCAATAAAAAATGATAAGAGGACTATCAGAAGATTGGCTATGAGTTTTTTCATTGATGGAGATATCCTCTACAAAAGAGGTCGAGATTAAGTGCTCTTAAGATGTGTAAATGCAGCTGACGCAAAAAAGATTATTGAAGAAATACATGATGGAGTTTGTGGGGCACATACAAATGGTCATACGATGGCTATAAAAATTATAAGGGTTGGCTATTATTGGTTGACAATAGAAGGTGACTGTATTGATTATGCTAAGAGATGTCATAAATGTCAGATTTATGTTGATAAAATTCATGCTCTGCCATCAACATTACACGTTCTGACTCCTCCGTGGCCATTCTCTATGTGGGGCATGGATGTTATTGGTCCCATCACTCCAAAAGCTTCGAATGGGCATAGATTCATTTTTGTGATGATTGATTACTTCACCAAATGGGTAGAAGCTGCATCATATGCTAGCGTGACCTGATCTGTGGTATGTAAGTTCATAAAAAGAGAGATAATATGCAGATATGGGCTTTCAGAGACAATTATTTTTGATAATGCTAAAAACTTGAACAATAAAATGATGAATGAAGTATGCACTCAGTTCAAGATCTGTCATCATAATTTGGCACGATATCGTCCGAAAATGAATGGGGCAGTGGAGGCTACGAATAAGAATATCAAAAGAATCTTGGAGAAAATGATTGAAACTTACAAAGATTGGCATGAGAAGTTACCTTTTGCTTTGCATGCTTATAAAACATCAGTCCGAACATCTACTGGGGCCATACCATTCTCTTTGGTATATGGAATGGAAGCTGTGCTACCAGTCGAAGTGAAAATTCCCTCACTGAGAGTCTTGATGGAAGTAAAGTTAGAGGAAGCAGAATGAGTTCGAAATCACTACGAGCAGTTAAACCTCATTGATGAGAAAAGACTGTCAGCACTTTGTCATGGTCAATTATATCAAAAAAGGATGATAAGAGCACATGACAAGAAAATTCATCCCCGTTGCTTTAGGAAAGGAAACTTAGTGCTAAAAAGAATCATTCCAAATCAACATGATAATCGAAAGAAATGGACACCAAATTAAGAAGACCCGTATGTGGTGAAAAAGGCCTTTTCTGGTGAGGTATTGATTTTGATAGAAATGGACGGAGGTGATTTGCCTACCCCAATAAATTCAGTGTTGTGAAAAAATATTTTGCTTAAAAAAAGAGAAAAAAAATGATGACTTATCTAAGCTAAAAACCTGAAAAGGTGACTTGGATGTGAAACAGAAGTATCATCAAGAAAAGATCCCATAATGCAGGGGTAAATATAGTTTGACGAACTCTGAATGATAAAAAAAGTCATCTGATTTAGTTTTAGAGAAAGAATCTGAGAATATTTTGTTCATGATTATCTTATGATCATTCTTTCGACACTTTTGTTTTAACTCAAATACTTTGACATGCACTTGTTATCAGCCTAATGAAATACGTTATCCTTCCTTTAAAAATAATGCCTATTCTTTTCTTTATCCTTATCTGATATTTTTGTTCATCGTACAAGTGAATAAGAGAAATGTGTGATTGCATTTTATTTGTCTTGAACTTAAAATGATGAAAAGAAAAATAAACATGAAAGATCTTAGCATTACTTTTAAAGTTGACAAAGGTAAATGAAAAACGATGAGAAAAGCATGACAAGACATTGATGTTGTAGACTTTTGAAAAAAAAATATTGTGGTCAGATGTTGAAAATAGATTGGTCATATAAGAATTCTGATAAAATAAGCCAAAAGCAAGAGATTTCGAGAACCTTTTTACTACAATGAATGATTTTGATTGCATTACATGCATTGTATTATGAGCACTCAGCACATGCATCCATGATAAGTTGTAACAAAGATAGAAATTTTTTCATTTCATAATGAAAAATAAGATTTTGATAAAGACAATGATCAAACAAAAGAATCAAAAGAGGAAATTTACTTGTTCAAAGATGAGAACTTAAATTTGAAAATATAAGAGAATTTTAAAGTTGTTGAGCCTCTGCTGAGAGGAGCTTTTCCAAGATATAAGATTTTTAAAATTGTTGAGCCTCTGCTAAGAGGAGCCCTTTTCAAGATAAGATTTTAAAAGTTGTTGAGCCTCCACTGAGAGGAGCTTTTCTAAGATAAAAATTTTAAAGTTGTTGAGCCTCTGCTGAGATGAGTTTTTCTAAGATAAGAATTTTAAAGTTGTTGAGCCTTTACTGAGAGGAGCTTTTTTAAGATTTTAAAGTTGTTGAGTCTCTACTGAAAAGAGCTTTTCTAGATGAGATTTTTAAAGTTGTTGAGTCTCTGCTGAGAGGAGCTTTTTCAAGATGAGATTTTTAAAGTTGTTGAGCCTCTGCTGAGAGGAGCCCTTTTCAAGATAAAAATTCTAAAGTTGTTGAGCCTCTGCTGAGAGGAGCTTTTCCAAGATGAGAATTTTAAAGTTATTGAGCCTATCCTGAGAGGAGCTTTTCCAGATGAGATTTTAAAATTGTTAAGCCTCTGCTGAGAGGAGCTTTTTCAGATGAGATTTTTAAAGTTGTTGAGCCTCTACTGAGAGGAGCTTTTTCAAGAGAATTTTAAAGTTGTTGAGCCTATGCTGAAAGGAGCTTTTTCAGATGAGATTTTAAAGTTGTTAAGCCTCTGCTGAGAGGAGCTTTTTTAAGAGAATTTTAAAGTTGTTGAGCCTCTATTGAGATGAGTTTTTCCAGATGAGATTTCCAGATGAGATTTTTAAAGTTGTTGAGCCACTGCTGAGAGGAGCTTTTTCAAGAGAATTTTAAAGTTGTTGAGCCTCTACTGAGAGGAGCATTTCCAAGAGATTTTTAAAGTTGTTGAGCCTCTGCTGAGAGGAGCCCTTTCCAAAAAAATTTTTAAAGTTATTGAGCTTCTGCTGAGATGAGCTTTTCCAGATGAGATTTTTAAAGTTGTTGAGCCTCTGCTGAGAGGAGCTTTTTCAAGAGAATTTTAAAGTTATTGAGTCTCTGTTGATAGGAGCTTTTCCAGATGAGATTTTAAAAGTTGTTGAGCCTCTGCTGAGAGGAGCTTTTCCAGATGAGATTTTAAAGTTGTTGAGCCTCTGCTAAGAGAAACTTTTTCAAGAGAATTTTAAAGTTGTTGAGCCTCTGCTGAGAGGAGCCCTTTTCAAGATAAGAATTTTAAAGTTGTTGAGCCTTTGTTGAGAGGAACCCTTTTCATGATATGAGATTTAAAAGTTGTTGAACCTCTGTTGAAAGGAGCTTTTTCAAAAAAAAAATTTTAAGTTGTTGAGTCTCTGCTGAGAGGAGCCTTTAAACTTTCAAAAATATCGATTGAACCTTTGTTGAGATGAGCCCTTTTCTGTCGAACCAAAAAAATTTTTTTTTTCTTTTTCTTTCATCTTTCTCAATGTTTCATCTTTCCAAACAAAATGGTTATTTTTTTGTCTTTGCCTTATTTCTGATTCACAGAAATAGGCAAAGAGGGGCAACTGTAAACATCATTTATTATTATTATTATTATTATTATTATTATTATTATTATTTATTTAATTTTTTTCTCTCTTTTTTTTTTCATTTCTGCGTTTGTCTTCTTCTTTATTTCCTCATTCCTTTTCCCTTTTTCTTCATCTTTATCCGTTCAAATCTAGTGCATTAAATGCATAATCCCTAAAGTTCAAAATCACGTTCGCTAGCTGCCAGCGGCCGACCGAAAAACCGTCAATCACGAACGGCAGGCGTGATTTCTTAGTTGAAAAAATGGGATTCGAATCCCAAAAAATCTGGGATTTGAATCCCAACAAGCTCTATAAATAGAGCTTGTTATTTGCAAACGGAGAGGAGGAGAACGAAAGAAAAAACGGCAAAAAAAATGAAAGATTCTGTCGAGAAAAAAAATTATACAAAAACACAAAAAAAAGCAAAATCACAATCCCCAAGCAGGGGAACTCAGCGCCAGAAAAGCCACCTACAAAAAAAATAAAGAAATCAATAGATTTTGTCTAAAAATAAAAAAAAAACAAAAAAAAGGACCAAAACTTTGAGCCCTGATCTACGTTGATCGGGGCTGTTTTGATGAAAAAGAGATCGGATCCGAGAAGATCACGTTAAAAAAAACCACCAAAAGAATTTTGACATTTTTCGGTGATCAGAAACCACCGACAGCGACTGTCGATGATGAACCAGACTGCGGCCGGTGCGGTGGTCCGACGATCGGTCGACGAGCTCACCCCAGAGCTCTCTTCCCAATTTTTTCTAAAAAATCGAAAGAATGAACAAAAAAAAATTCAGTTATTTATAGAAAACATTAAAGCAAAACGACGTCGTTTTGGGCATAAGGCTAAAACGACGTCGTTTCAATCAATGAGGATCCGCGCGTCAACCCGTAACCCGACCCGAGGTCCGCGCATCCAACCCGATGACCCGTTTCTCCATCAGCCTCTGATCGGTCTGACTGGACCAGAACCGAACCACCCAGACCAAATCGAACTAGTACTGAACCGTCGATCCACCTAAATCGGATCGAACCGTCAAATCGAACTGTCGAACCGAACCATGCGTTGACCAGACCGTTGACCGGTTCGGTTCAGGTAAAAAAATTTTTTAATTTTTTATATATTATTTTATTAATATTTATGCATATTAAAATATTTATATTTGTTAGATTAAATGATGAAATTGTGGTTACATTTTTTTATATAATTATCTTAATTTTTAAAATAAACTTTAAAAAAATAATATAAAAATAAATTTAATAATAATACTAAAGTAATGTAGGAAAAGAAAATTTTTATCCGACGATGAGATTCAAAAGTATTCCGAGTAGTGATGCCTACGAAATCTCTAGGTGAAAAGATTTTTTTTAAAATACTACCAGTATATTGGAGTATTTATAAAAAATTTTTAATACAGTAAAGATTTTCTTTTTTTTTAAAATAATAAATAAAAATTGATTAATAAATTAAAAATATATGTAATAAAAATAGGAAGGAAAGAAATTTAATCCAATGTAGACATGTTATTATTTGCATTGCATACATGACATAATTTTTTACGAAAAGTAAATTTAGACCTCCAAAGATGAGATTCTAAAAGTATTCTGAGTAAAGATGCTTTAAGAAATCTCTAGGTGAGAAAAAGTTCTTCTAATGTTACAACGTACTGAAACATTTTAAGAATTATTTCAATAAAAAAGTTTTAATTTATTTTTCTCAAGAATATTTTTTTTCCTAAAAACTAATAAAAATCAAGGAAATTATTTTTCGAACACCGAAAATTGGACTATTTTTTATCAAAATCAAATGATAACATGTTGTTAATTGGTACCATTTTTAACAGGCGCTGTGGGGGTGCTAATCTTTCTCCACACATAACCGACTCTCGAACCCAGATAGTTGCGCAGACCCTAAAATTATCCTTTTAATAAATTTTAATAAATTTTAAGATTTTATTAAAAGGTATGTTTTAATAGGTGACCAATCGCATCTAACTAAGAAAAATTGGTGACGATTCCGTTATTTTTTATTTTTTTTCAAATTCATCGGACGGACACAAAATCGTTACGACATCCATTATCATCTTAAATCCAAAAATGTCTCAAAATTAGTTTCTCAATATTTCTCTTAAAATGTCAATATTTTGCTTAAATATTGATCAAATTTTGTTTGTATAGTCTATGAACACATGTAGTAACAAATTTTTTGTCGATAATTTTCATTTTTCTGATAAATGGATAGATAATAGATTATATATTATAATATTCAATATGTAAAAATTTGTATTAATTATAAAATATTTTATTAATAAAATATTTTTTATCTTATTATTTTAAATATCAATATTAATCTTTGATTTTTAAATATAGATAAACATGTATAAAATTAAATTTTTAAAAGTAACTTTTGAAAAGTTTGAAATTTAAAATTTTTAAATATCATTTTTCAGAAAGGCCATTAAATATTTATTTGATCCTAAAATTATATCACTTCTCTCACTTTGATATCTAAAAAAAAAAAAACATAACCAATTCCTCGAACTTTATTTCCATCCAAGTAAATCACTCCACACACTAACTCCATTAACAGTGTCCCCGTAAAAGCAAGCAATAAAATAATGACACGTAGTAAAAAATGTTACGTCGTTTTATTTTTGTTTTGTTGTTAAAAATTCTTTAGTTTTGAAATTAACAATTAAAAAAAATGAAAGACATTGGGAAAGGAGAGAGAGAAAGAGAAAAGAAAGTACAAAATGGAATGACGGCGTTGGCGACGGATCTAGTTTGCCTGAGGGCCAATCAAATAGGCCTCCGATCGGTCAATCCTCCCTTAGTTTTTACTTTTATTTTATTTTATTTATAAAACACTTTTATATATCAACATTTGATAGAGTTTTGAACTTAAAATTTAATTCAAAATTTTTATAATCAAAATTTAAATTCAAGCAATATGAAATATAAAAAAATCGTTATTATATAAAACTAAAAGTGACAAAATAAATTTAAATTTAAAAATTAACTCGAACTCAAATTTAATTTGAATTAATTAAAAAATCAAAATTTAAAGTAAAAAAAATCTAAATTTAAATAATTGAAATTTAAAATAATTGAAAAACAAAAGGACAACTCAAAATTATAATTTAAAATTAACATAAACAAAAATGACACAAACTTGAAAAAATTAATCAAAACCAAATAACTGAAATTCAAAATTATCCAAACTTTGAAATAGATTCGAGTCTAGATCCTTTTGCCACTTCTATATCTATATATATAGTTAAGATGAAATACTATATTCAACAAAAGAAAGTATGGTAATAGAACAACAAGCATCCACTTTATTCTTTTCCATCGTTTTGCTACATTTCCAGCTGATCAAGAACAAATTTCATCAATGATATAAAGTCTAACTACTTGAAGAACTCCATGACCCAGAAGTTATAAACAAAACACTCATATCTGACACCACTGAATCCAGCTTTGGTTGCCAGGGCTTCGAATTCTGGTTTGGTCCGTTCCTTCCCTCCTGGATCTTGAGTCATCATAACCACATCCGTCTGTAAAATGCATCTCGCATAAACATTAGTCTCGGGCACAATCGGGAGGACAGCATCAACCACTATAACCTTTCCGTCATCCGGAATGGCATTGTAACAATTCTTCAACAGCTTCAAACAATGATCATCGCTCCAATCATGAAGAATCCACTATAAATTTTGCAACTCATATCATTAATTTATCTGTTATCTGCTATTAACAACTTTTGATGGTAAAAGGCAAATAGCTAAAATAAAAAATACAATGCATTAAGTAAAAAGAGACTAATAAAACAATTACTGGTGAGAGATGATTGAATATGTAACTTAGAGGTGCAGATTACGGTTACAAGTGTAAATGAATAGAATATAATTAAATGAATTTTGTTATATTTTTTATCTGCTTGTTTAATTAACAAATTTTAAGATGTTGTTAGTAATCATTTGTTAGATTAATAAATAAATAAAAACTAAATCTATTCTCCAATTGTTTGATAAATATTTTTTTAGTTTAAAAAAATTAAAAGTGAACAAACTTTACAATATTCATAATCTATTTGTTTAATTAATAAATTTTAAAATATCATTCATGATTATTTGTTAAATTTAATAAACGAACATAAATAAATGAAAATTTTGAGTTTATTTTCAAAATTTTCATCAAAGGTTTTGTTCATTTGCATTTATAGGCGAACGGTAAAACTGGCTTGAGGGGGCTTTACCCCCACCCCCCTTAAACTTTTTAAGTTCTAATAGTTATGATAAAATTAAATGGCCCCCTCAAATTAAAGTCATTAATTTTATTTATTTTTATGTCATTTTATAATTTAGATTTATTCATTGAAATTCAGATATATTAAAATCATATTATTATTTATCTATTTATTTATCAATAAATTATTATGTAAAAATTTTTAAAATTAAAAAAATTATCACAAGATTAAATCATAGTAAATAAATTTAATAAAAGTCAAATTAACTTTCTAATTATTCAAATAAATTAAAAATCTTCAATCAAGTATCAAACATAATTTTTTACACCTTTTTAATTGATTACAATTCCACTTTTCCATGTAATTCTTCACATTTAATTTTATCATAGATTTTTTTTTATTTCTGTCATGCAATTTTTTTAACACAAAAGTCAAATTGAAATCACCTTATTTATAAGGTTAAAAAAACACCCTAACTTCTAATCTTAAAGTTTCAAACTTTATTCTTTTAATTATATAGTTTATTTTTCTTATTTTGATAAAAAATATATATATTGTTTAACAATTAATTTACTTATACTTTTTTTTAAATACTCAAAATTGTAAAAATGATTCACAATTTAAAT
Source organism: Durio zibethinus (assembly GCF_047325235.1). Classification (NCBI taxonomy): domain Eukaryota; kingdom Viridiplantae; phylum Streptophyta; class Magnoliopsida; order Malvales; family Malvaceae; genus Durio; species Durio zibethinus. The sequence continues at coordinate 5,646,073 of NC_143174.1, read as the reverse complement.
AAGACTATTTATTTAATTTATTATGTTTCTTTATATATTGATTTTATAAATCAATAAAATTTATAATTTTGAAAACATGTATATTTTGCTAGTACATTGCTTGTATATATATATATATATATATTAATATAATAAGATATATTTTATAAATAAAATTTAAATTCACTGTAATATCAGTTAGTCCCCTCAAAATCGACTATCAAGATCCGCCACTGTTTGCACTCTTAATCAAGGGATTGCAAAAGATATATCTTACTTTCATAAAAATTGCATCTCCTTTCGGAACACTTTCAAACATATCTCCTCCTACATTTTCAACGCCTGTAATTATGTCGATTATCTTGTTAGTGTGCAAACAGATGATACCAGAGTAACTGAAAATCCAAAATGCAGAAACCAAGACGTTACCAGGGTAGGCCGGGGCATGTTGTATAACATGAGGCAAGTCAAAATTAATTCCCTTAATAGAGGGATACTTGGAGGTGATAATGCTAAGGGTGACTCCAAGACCACCGCCAACATCAACCACACGGTTGAGCTGCTCAAAACCCTTGTAGCTTTCCAGGATCTTCTTCAGAACTATAGTCGTGTGATTGATCATGGCAGTATTAAAAACTTGATTGTACCTTGGGTCCCTGCCAGGATATTCAAATGCGTTTGTTCCATGGACCCTGTCAAATGGAACTCCTCCTTCAAGAATTGCATCCTTCAGCTGCGACCTACCAGTGGATTACCATGCAGGAATTTGTTAAGTATAAGACCTATATGACGTGAGGTCAAATGGAACATAGGCAAATTGGTCAATTGATTTTGAGTTGAAAAAATTTAAAGCAACCAAGCCACTAGAATTAGTTGAACTAATTAACAAAACCTTTAGCCTCTTTTCTAATGTTACTATCAGAGGAAATAGTTTCATTCATAATAAACAAATTATATATTTACATATTAGAATCAACCATGCTTTGAGTATATAAATAATTTTACATGGCAAAATACATTTGAATTATACTACTTCTGAGTTCTATTAATTAAATATCAAAAGAATAAAAATTCACAGTTAAATATTTGAATTTTTATTCTTAAAATCAAATTAACTTATGAAGTAACTTTTTTAAAATCTGAATTGAAGTGATTTTCTTAATCAATAATAAAGCATTAATTGTAAAAAAAAAAGTTAGTAATGTAATTTGTTTTTATTTTCATTCTTGAAATGAAAATAAAAAATGGAAAATAGAAGATAAATAAATCTTTTTCAAAAAACATTCAAAAAACTTGTAAAAATTAAAAAAAAAAAAAAAAAAAAAGAGATCTAGGAGGGAAAGGGAAAGAGAGTGGAAGGGGGGCGTAGAGGAGATCGATCATTTTCCTGTTTCTTATTACTGGTCTATTTGATAATTGACTGTACATGAAAGTATGCACATATTAATCGATGAAAAATCAAAACATACAGAATTTCAGCTTCCTATTTCTGGCCAAACAAAAGAAAAAGAATTTTTGCTGCTTATATTTGAACAAATATTCCAACTCTCAACTGACTCTGCCAAATATAAAGTTCCAACAAGCTAGACAAGAACAGGGATCAAAAGTAGTGATGACTGAGAACAATGGCTCCCATAGTAAAAAAAAAAAAAAAGAACAATTAAAGACACACACAGAGGAAGAGAGAGGGAAGAAACCCACCAACTATCAAGGTACACCTTGTCCTGAATCAAGTTCATCAAGGGGCCTAATGAAACCCCATCTTCATTTTGAACAAAGAATTTGGACACAGGCGTTAAACTATAGAGCCTCTGTGGATTACCCTCATCATCATCAGCCAAAGAGCAACCAACAATACCATGGCTGGCCAAAACTCTAAGTATGCGGTCCAGCATAGAGGATGCCTCTGGATTCTTGGTAGGTAACTGGGCTGCTAGCTCCTTTGGGGAGAGCTTGGCATCTGGACCAGCTTTGGCTATGAGCTCAAAAATGTCAAGCTGAATTGCTGCATGCATTGACATCGGCAGCACACAAGAGATGACGATCTCGAAGGCATATGCGAAGCTTTCTTGATCTTGCCCTGCATATTTGCCATGAAATTGGTTTTCTTCTGATGATCCCATTGGAGAGCAAAGCCTTTTTCCCTCAATCAAACTTGGATGTGTGGTTGGTACATTAAAATGAAGGGCAACGCAGTATTTATGAATTGGAATGACTAGGAAATAGCTTGTGTATCAAAAAATATTTAAAGCATGTTTTAATAAAAAACAAAAATGATTAAGAGCGGAGGGACCCATGAAAACACGAGGAACACGATTTTGCCTGTTTAGGCAGATAAGGCCATTCCATATACAGAAACTTGGACGTCATCCTCTCAATTATCACGGATGTTAGATATTTGATTTTGAAAGATTAATTAAATTTATATTTTTTTTTACTTATTATATTATTTAAAATTTGAAATAAGTATCAAATAAATGTATGCATTTAGTATAGACATGCTTATTTTTTTAAAATTTTTTATATATTTAAATTTTTTAATTTTGATACGCATGTTTATTATATATGTGTCGAACACAAATATTTTTAAAAAATAAAAAATTTAATTAATTAACATAATTTATTTAAGATTTTATTAAACAAAAAAAAATTAAAAAACAGCCACAAAAATATATTAAAAAAAAGTATAACAAACCTAAAGTTATATTTTTAATAGTTGATTGAAGATTGAAATTTTGTTGGGAAAAAAGAGAGTTAATTTTATTTTAAATACACATGAATGTGATTATATATTTACCATAAATTTATTATTTTTAAGAATTTATGATAATGATTATAGGCACAATAAATGACAAATGATAATATAATTAATTTCTCTTAAATTGCAATACATAAAATTAAATTAAAGATAAAAAATAAAATTAACAAAATTTTTTTTTCATATAAGAATCAATTTAATTTAAAAAAATATATAAAATAATTATAGTATATAATTTATACATATATGTATATATATGTTAAAAGGATTTTTTAAACTTTTTCGGGCCCAACACCCCTTTAGCTCTGATGGCGGCCCCACAAGCCAATTATCTTAATTGACAAAACACGTTTTAACCAAAAACTAAAACAAAAATGATTAAGAGATGGGCGGCCCGTGAAAGCACGAGTAACATGATTTTATCTTGGGATTATTGATAAAATTTTGATAATTTTTTAATATAATTTTAATAATTAATCTTCTGATTATTTTTTTTATAATTTTTTATAAAATAATATATTGTTTTATTCAAATTCAGAATTTTTTAAATTAAATCTTTATTGAATAGTTTCTTAGTAGATTTATCTTAATCTTTCAAAATGTAATTTTTATTTTTATTTTTTCTAGTAATTAAGATTCAAGTTTTGATAACTTTAAATATAAAAATTTATCAATTATCGATAATTAAATTATTATTAATTTACTATTATTTTATCAGTTATTTATTATTAAGTTATCTATGATATATTATTAAATTATTAATGATTTACTATTAAATTAGTATTGATTTGTTATTAATTTATAAATGATTTACTACTAAATTATACATTATTTATTATTAAATTATTGATAATCTACTAATAAGTTAGTGACGATTTCTTATAAAGTTATAACTAATTTACTATTAATTTATCAAAATTATTTTTGACATCAAGATGAATTGAAATCTTTATTCTCATTCGACGGTTCTTTTAATCTTTTTTTCCCTAAATGAGGTATTGAAGCCAGTCACTATTGTATCACTGCTTACAAGGAAAAAACTACCATGTCAATTGAATTTTTCTTTTTCTTTTTTTTTTTTTATAAAATCCCATTTGCTACAAATGAATCTTGCGCGAAACCTCTTCAGGTGATACCTTCACCTTTCCAATTGACCCTATGCTGCAAAATGATTCAGTGTCATCATGAGGCAATGGGTCAATCTGCTATTTTCTAATGGTTCTATCCTTAGATCCTAAGGCATATAATTCCTCTCCTGGTGAGAAACACGCGCAGGGACAACCATGTTGACCCTTATTGCATGCTATCTCATCCCCAGTGTGAAAATGAAAAGCATAAACCCATATATCTTCTCCTCTGGCAATGAATTTACTTCCAAATTTCAGTTCTAGTAAGTCTGATTTAACCGTGCATGGTATGTTCTAGCTTTTTACCAACCCAAAGCGGTTTGCATCCCATAACTTAACCGTATATCCATCTGCAGTTGTGATGTATCGACCATCTTAACTCACTTCAGCATAGGTCACAGATGACTTGGTTTCTAGTGTTTAAACTAGTTTACCACTCCTCCATATTGTCTTAATAGTGTCTGATCACTATGAATCCACACAATAGTTTTGATTGAACCAGGAGATTTGTCTTCCCTTGGAGGTGCATCTGAATGTTTCAAATCATAAATACGAAGGACTTTCTCTACTTCCCTAGTCAATAGAAGGTGTATATCCTTTGAAAAAGCACAAGCTCGAACTCTATGCTTGTGTTCAAATTAGAAAAATTCATCACCTGTTAGTGCATCCCAGACTTTCGCAATAAAGTCAGCAAAATCGAAAGCAGCACGTAATGCATTTGTATCCAAGCAAACACTCCTCAACGCAGCCTTATGTCCTTCAAATGTTCCTATCCAATCTCCAGTTTCTCCATTCCTCAGCATGGGACTAGAATCTTTGCTGGCACCATTGAGGAAAAAGCCATCTGGAGTAATCGGACGATAAAAGAGGTTCACGACGGGGCGTGAGTGGTCATGGCATACAAGTGGGACCGCAATCCTTTTCTTATCCATCTCTTTTTTACAAATCAAACACCAATTATAAAAGTAATCTCTTTCTTTTATGATAACCAAACAAAACAAGAAATGGTGATAGTTTAATACAAGAAGGAAGACGTTTTGATTTGTGGGATTGGGGATTTGATTGCATTAATCCTCACCTACCCTGGGCCCTGAGCATTGAGCAAGATGATGATGATGCAAAAATGTTATGGAAAATTCGAAAAGACTATTCTTTTACAGGATACGGGGCGTGAGTGGCCATGGCATACAAGTGCGACCGCAATCCTTTTCTTGTCCATCTCTTTTTTATTACAAATCAAACACAAATTATAAAAGAAATCTCTTTCTTTTATGATCTCTAAACAAAACAAGAAATGGTGATAGTTTAATACAAGTGGGAAGACGTTTTGATTAGTGGGATTCGGGATTTGGGATTTGATTGCATTGATCCTCACCAACCCTGGGCCCTGAGCATTGAGCAAGATGATGATGATGCAAAAATGTTAATGGAAAAATTAGAAAAAACTGTTCTTTTACAGGAGTCTAAAGTCAGGCACAGAGCATGGAGAATCAAAGGACCTGACTACATAATATCTTCTACACATTTTAAAAAATTCTAGAAAAAGAAAATCAAGTCATGTATAAATATCAAAAAGGTGGAGCTTCCAATGGAAAATATATTTTCATAGACATTACCCAAGCATGGTTCTACATAATCTAATCTTGTCGTTATGGCTCTTGCAATTAAAGAAGTCAAGTTGGTTGCTTCTATAGACGAGAATATATGAGGCGCTGATAGCTCTAAAAACTAAAATCCTATTGACCCAAATGCACATCTCAATGAAAATTAACTTATAAGCTGTAACAAAATCTCTCTATTGTGATCACCAAAATAGAAGATGGACGATCGCTTGCAAACTTAAAAAAGGCAAAATCAAGTGTTTAGCATGGCAAGATCGATCTTTCCATTGGTGACCACGATAAATAGTGAAAAAGTGAAGAAAAAGGAAAATGAAAAAAGATTAATGGTCAACTGACAATTTTTGCCACTTGAGCATTTAGACAGTTTATGTGGCTTGAAATGCCTTACTTAGGGAAAAAAAGATTAACGTTATCCCCATTTGGGAATAAAGATTTTAATGCATCTTGATATGGGAAAAAACTCTAACTTATCAATAATTTATTACAAAATTATCAATAATTAACTAATTTACAACTAAATTATTGGTTATTTATTATAAAGTTTATCAATAATTTATATCTAAATTATCAATAATTTCCTATTATGTCATTATACATTTACTATTCTATTGTCACTGATTTATTATTTAGTTTTCAATTATTTACTATAAAATTATCACAAATTTATTACTAAATTAACCATGATTCATTATCAAATTATCACTAATTTACATTAAATTATTCATGATTTACTATTAAATTATTCATGATTAACTATTATTAAATTATATTGATTTACTTTTAAGTTGCTAATTATTAACTACTAAATTATAGTTGATTTACTATTAAGTTATTTATGATTTATTACTAATTTTATCAATTAATTATTACTATATAAGACATCAATGGGCAGCTTCATAGCTCTTTGCTCTTCAACATGGAATGGAGTTCTTTTTTTTGTCTAGTTTGTTGTCTTTATGTGAAAGGTTTTGCACAAGCTATAAAGCTTCCAGCTTTTTGTATTTTTTTTGGTTTCTTCCCTATGCATGGGGGCTGTCTTGGGTTGTTCTTATGGTTGTTAACATAAAGAATGAAAGCTGAAAATATGCTATAGGTAATGAGTTTCATGTGAACTATGTTATTCCACCTTTATGTTTGATTTTAATTATATTTATACAATTTGTTTATGATTGTTTAAATTCAATTATAAGTTTAATTCTATGCACTATTAATTTCTTTGTTGTTTAGATTCTCATGCTTGTTTTAAGTTTTTATCTTATGTTTAAATTCAAGTTTGATACATTTTCCATGCATATAATAATGATATGAATGAAATTGTTGAGGATGATATTTTAGAGAAGTTCGAGTAGATATTTTAGAAAAGCCCCAAAATAAAAAATGCCAAAACCACAAAAAAACCCAAAAAAAAAATTGTTGAAATGAAAACCTTTCTTCAAGATCATTTTCCTAAAAATGAACTTCTTTTCAATTGAAGTGTTCATACTTGAAATGACAAATGACCGTCTTTTATTATCTTTTCACAAATGTAAAAATTTATCTCTTGTTACCCATTTAAGCTTGATTGAATTCTTTTAAAATAAACCCTAACTAAGAATCACATTCCATACCGAAAGGCAAAAAAGAACACTTCTAAGGGTTAAGAATGGGGATGTCCAAATGAAATCCCATATGTTGGGCTAAAGGCTTAATATAAAAGTTCACAAAGGTTTTGAATCCACTCAATGACAGGATCCAAAAGCAAAAAAAAAAAAAAGGTAAAAAAAAAAGGTAAAGAAAAAAGAAAAATGAAAGAAAAAGAAATGAATGGGTGGAAAACAAAAAGGAATAGACCTCAGAGTATATCCTTCAAACGAAAAAGTGATCCTTAGTTTTAAATACCTTTAAATACTTGTCTTGGGCCTTTCTATCCTTTTCTTTGACAGCTCTGAAACTTAACCTACGTTACAACCTTTAAAAAGTCAATATTGGATCTAGCATGAAGGCTTAAAATTGAAAAGTTTCTCTTGGACGAATGATCGTAAATCTTTTAAGTCCTTGTTTATTATATAATTTCATGTTTGGACCGTTAACCCCTTTCGAAAAAGTTTTTTTTCTTTTTTTGATTAGTTTTGAATTTTTTAAGTTCATGGTGTGTTAATTAAAAGAAAAAAAGAAAAAAAATAGAAATAAAAGTGGCTCCTAATGCTTAATGTAGTAGACGTTAAGCCAAACCTTATTGAAAGATCTGAAATATCAAAGTCACAGAAGTTTGAGATTAGTTGACTTGAAAATTTTGAACCTTTGTCCAGTCCCAAATAACTTTTCAAAATCTTAAGCCTTTACAACTAACTTTGACATACATCAAATATCACATTTGGAGACTAAAGAAAGTGTTTAACATGTTTGATTTTCAAGGAATTCATGTTTTTGAAAAAAATTTATATTTCATCTGTGAGCTTGTATCGAAAGAGCATATGCCTTTTTATCTCTTGCAAGTGCTGAAACCCTTTTGAATAAACAGAAATCTCCATAAATAGAACCATTCAACCAATTTGGAAAGAATCTTCACCTTTCATTTCTAAAAGAGGTTGCCAATTCTCGGGCATGTAAGCCCAGTTTAGTTGGCCTTTAATGAAATCTTAAGCCCAGATTAGCTTGCACATAAGCCTAGTTTAGCTTGCCCTTGGTAAAATTTTAAGCCTAACTTAGCTGGCTCCCAAAAAAAATTTTTAAGACTAGCTTAGCTAGCGCTTAATGAAAATTTAAGCTCAGTTTATCTAACCCTTACTAAAAATTTAAGCCTAGTTTATCTAGCCTCTGATGAAGATTTTAAGCCCAATTTATTTGGCATAAAAAAAAAAGTCATTTGCATTTGCATCTAGCATAAAAAAAAAGTCATTCGTATTTGCATCATTAGCATCTATATAAAAAAATATTTGCATTTGCATCATTCGCATCTGCATCACAACAAAAAGACATTCACATTTGCATTCATATTTTCATCATAAAAAAGACACTTGCATTGGCATCCATTGCATTCATACTTATATGTGCATCATGAGAAAGACATTTATGTTCAGCATTTGCATCATGAAAAAGACATTCGTATTTGCATCACTAGCACCTGCATAAAAAAAAAATTTACATTTGCATCATTCGCATCTATGTCACAAGAGAAAAAAACACTTGTATTTGCATCATCGCATTCGTACTTACTTGTGCATTATGAAAAAGATATTTGCATTTGCATCACTAGCACTTGTATCAAGAAAAAATTTATATTTGCATCATTTGCATTTGCATCACAAGAAAATTTAAATTTACGTCACTTGTATTTGTATCATGAAAAAAATTTGCATTTGTATCACTTGCATCACATCATAAGGAAAAAGACATTTGCATTTGCATCTCTTGTATCTACATCAAGAAAAAAAATATTCGCATTTGCATCACTTACATTTGCACTTGTATTTGTATCTTAACAAAGGCATTTGAATTTGTACCATAAAAAAAAAGTTTGCATCATTGCATCTGCATCATAAGAAAATGTATTTGTAGGGGCATTTACATGACAGAAACATTGTCATTTGTATTATGAAAAAGTCATCTATTTTTACATTGACATTTACATTCGCATTGACATTTGTATTCACATCATGGATAGACATTTGCATCAGGATTGTGTTTGTCAACATTATAAGGATAAGGATCAGCAAATGATCATCGAAGTTCACAAGAAAAAAGCTCATAGAATATGCAAACCAAGTTTGAGAATGGTTTTTTTTTAAGATAAAAAATAAAAAAAAAAGAAGAGAAAAAAAGAGAAAAATGATTGATGTAAGGAAACTTGTTACCACAATTTGGATATGTCATATTGGTTTCTAATAATACTTGCATTACATCCATTGCATTCATGAATTATGAAAATTTGAACTTTGTCTTTAAGAAAGAATCATTCAAATAAAAGACTGAAGTATGAAAAATGATTTTTAAACAATCACAACTTGTGAAATTCTCGAGCCATGACATCATGAATCATTTTCAAACCAGTTTCAAAAGAGAGAGAAAAGAGAAACAAGATTTTAAAGTTTCAAAGCCTCTGTTTAAGAGGAACCATTTTCAAACAAAGATTTTGAAGCCTTTGTTTGGGAGGAGCCATGTTCAAACAAAAATCGTTATAGTTTCAAAAAATCTCTTATTAAGGGAAAACCATTTGTAAAACATTTTAATTTTTAAAAAGTTTCATAGCCTCTAATTAAATGAGCATTCAACGATTTTGATATTTATAAGACCTCCGAGCATAATCTCTAAGACATTTAAGCATAAATTTTAAGACCTCCAAGCAAAATATTTTAAATTTTTAAAATTTCATGGCCTCTTATTGATGGAGCATTTAAAGATTTTGAGATTTGTAAGACTTCCAAGCATAATCTCTAAGACTTTCGAGCACAATTTTTAAGACCTCTAGGTAAAATATTTTAAATTTTTAAAATTTCATGACCTTTGATTGGATGAGCATTCAAAGATTTTAAGATTTGTAAGACCTTTGGACATAATCTTTAAGACCTTCTGACATAATTTTTAAGACTTTCAGGTAAAATATTTTAATTTTTTAAAAGTTTCATAGCCTCTGATTGAAGGAGCATTCAAAGACCCATAGTCTAAAAAAAAGAAAAAAAGGAGAGAGAAGAAGAGAAGAAAAAGCAAAGGTTTGCTCGCTCAAAAAACATCATCCAGATAAAATTGCCATCTACGTCTTTCTATTACTTTTGATCTTCAGAAGTATGCAAAGAGAGGCAGCTATAGACATCGAATTTTATCCTGAACATTTGTCAATATGATTGATCCGAGGCTTATTTGTGAACAAAAGGTCAAAACCATTTACAAGAACCATTTAAGACTCATAAAGACCTTATAAATTTGCATATTCAAAACTCAAACTTAACTCGGGTCAAAACGAGTCAAACAAAGTCAAAGATGTAAAATTCAGACAAAATTAATAAAGTCCAGGTTAATTTAAAATTTTAAAACCTCATTGAAATCAAGGTGTTATTAAATTGAATTTGTAATTTTTTTTAAAACACTGCAATTTTCATTGTGCTCTAGGAAAAGCAAATTACCAAAATACCCTTTATAAGGGTATTTTGTAATTTGACTTTTTCTAGTTCAAATTTTCACGAAACCCTCCAGACTTTAATCTTATAATATTTCATGATTTTTTATGTATTTAAAATCATAACGGCACCCCAAAAAGTATGACATTACCAAAATACCCTTATAGGGGTATTTTTGTAATTTGGCCTTCCCAAGCTCGAAATTTTGTGAAACTTTTCAAATCTCACTTTTGTAACATCTCATGATTTTTGGTGAGTTTGGAATCATAGTAGTATCCTGGGAAGTGTGAAATTACCAAAATACCATTTGAGGGGTATTTTTGTAATTTGGCCTTTTCGAATCAAAATTTCATGAAACTTTCCATATCCTAGTTTTATAATAATTGATGATTTTTTATGCATTTCAAATTATAACAGTACCCCGAGAAATGTGAAATTACCAAAATACCCTTATTTATTCCTTTCATGCTTTGGTGTTTTGTGTGTTTGTTGATAAAATTTCAAGCCTTATTTGTTCTATGTTTCTGTTTAATTTTTTCCAAGTTAGTTAGAACACCATTTTTTTTCTAGTGTTGTCGAATAGCTGTTGTTTCTCCTTCTGGCAGCCGTTGTTTGATCATGCCATATATTCTTTCACCAACTAGCCTTTTGTTGGTTTAAGCTAAAGCAAACAAAAAAAAGAAAATCAGCTTGGACTAAGCCAAACCGTGCTACCTAACTCTTTATGGGTAATCACAGTTTGGTTGGTCTTCCAAATAGATTTTATAACTTGTTTCCATTGCTGCCTGAAGTAATTTCAGCACCTCTTTTGCTTTCTTTCTTTGCATGAGACATGGGTTTACTAGTAAGGCAAAAAGGGCTCATGACCAAAAGTTGTTTAGACCATGGTTTTGTTTTGAAAGCTAAAAAAAAAAAAAAACTGGAAGTCTGAAGTTGATGAGTTTTGGCTATAATCCATTTGAGCTATATAAGACATCAATGGGCAACTTCATAACTCTTTGCTCTTTAACATGGAATGGGGTTCTTTTTCTTGTTTAGTTTGTTGTCTTTATGTGAAAGGTTTTGCACAAGCTATAAAGCTTCTAGCTTTCTATATTTTTCTGGTTTCTTCCCTATGCCTGAGGGCTATCTTAGCTTGTTCTTATGGTTGTTAACATAAAGAATGAAAGCTGAAAATAGGCTTTAGGTAGTGAGTTTCACGTGAACTATGTTATTCCACCTTTATATTTGATTTTAATTATACTCATACAATTTGTTTATACTTGTTTAAATTTAATTATAAGTTTAATTCTATGCACTGGTAATTTTTTTTGTTATTTAGATTCTCATGCTTGTTTTAATTTTTTATCTTGTGTTTAAATTCATATTTGATACATTTTCCATGCATATAATAATGATATGAATGAAATCTTTTAAAGATGATATTTTAGAGAAGTCTGAGTAGAGATTCTCTAGAATGTCTAGATGAGAATATTTTTCTAAAATACTACCAAAGTAATGAAGTATTTAGAAAAATATTCAATATAAAAAAAGTTTCATTTGTATGTTTTCTAAAATTTTGATAGATATTATTAATAATCTATATTGATTTCTTTAGGCAATGAAATTGATATGATCAAAGTTTAAAAATATAACTAAGTAGGGAAGAACAAAACGAATAAAATTTTTCAAGGATAGGATTCTAAGAAAGCCCAAGTAGAGATTCGTAAGAAATCTCTAGGTGAGAAAATTTTTCTAAAATACCACCAAAGTATTGAGGTATCTAGAAAAGTTTTCAAAAAATTTTATTTACTATGTTCCTTGTGAAAGTGTTAATTGGAAAATAATTAAAATTATTAAGGCATAATCAATATATTGTTTTGTATGCATGATTGTTCATATTATATAATTCTAATTTATTTCCTTTGTTCCTTTCAAATTTTTTATGATAACTAGAGAATGTTTCTAATGAATATATTTTTCGTGTTCATATTTTACTATATTATTTGTATTACATATTTTTTAAAAATAAATTTTTTTTCGATGATGGGACTTCAGAAAGTCCGAATAGTAACTCCCGAGAATTCCTTAGGTGAGAAAAGTTTTTTAAAAATTATCAAAGTATTGAAATATTTAGAAGTTTCTTTTCAATATGAACAATTTCCATTTTATAATCATTTCTTTTAACTGGATGGTTTTTCTTAATAAATAGGAAAATTTTTTCTAAAAAAAATAAATGTATTTGTAGATTATTATATTATTACATGATTTTTAAAATTTTTTTCAGAACAAACAAAAAATCTCCAAAGATAAGATCCTAAAAAATACTAATTCTTCAGGAATCTTTAAGTAAGAAAATCTATTTAAAATGCTGCAACATATTGAAGCATTTATATTAATTTTTGATAAAGATTTCTCATCTTTTAGAAATAAATCCCAAAACATATTATTTGTTTTAAAATTACTTACTACTCCATGTTTTTAATAACTATTGAAAATGAATATAAACCACCGAAGATAAGATTTTAGAGAATTCTGTGTAGTGATTCTTAAAAATTATTTAGGTGAAATGGTTCTTTTTAATATTACCAACGTATTGAAATATTTTTAAGAATTTTTCAATATAAGGTTCTTATTTATTTTCAAGTTTAATAAAAATAATAAAAATGTTTATAAAAAAACATAATAATAATAAAAAATATATATTGAAAAATTAATTTTTAAACACCAAGGGCAATACCATTTTTGTCAATATTAAAGATAACATATAATTAATTTATACCGTTTTAAATTGACGTTGTGGGGTGCTAATCCTTCCTCACGTATAATCGACTCTCGAACTCAATTTATTTTTCGTAGACCAAAACTATCTTTTTAATAAAACTTTAAATATGTCTTTATTGTTTTATTAAAGGATAAATTTTTTGGATGACCAATCACACCCTAAAAAAGATTGGTAGCGACTCCCTTTCTTTTGTTTATTCAAATTTGTTTAGCAGTCCTCAAAACCATTACTATATTATTCATTCCATGTATCGTGCATGTTAGAAAAGAAGAAAAATTAAAGTTTGAATCTTCAAATTGAATTTGAGAATTGTGGAGAATCTTTTCACTCATTGCATACACTCGTTGCATATGCTTGAAAAGCAAGAAGGAAAACCTAAATGATAAAATAATTTTGAAAAATGACATTAGGTAACATCAACGATGATCTATATAAGATATAAAGAATCATTCAAGGTAATATTTCGTTTAAAGTTTCAAGCCTTTGTTGAGAAAGAGCTTCTGTGGATGAGAATCTTAAAGTTTCAAGCCTTTATTGAGAATAAGCTTTCTTGGACATGATTTTATTTTTCCAAAGTTGAAACATCAGTGGAGAAGTATTTTTATTTTTCAAAAGTTAAAACCTTGGTGAAGGTGTATTTTATTTTTCAAAGTTAAAGTATCAATGAAAGAGTATTTTATTTTTTCAAAGTTAAAAACCTCAATAGAGGAACACTTTATTTTTCAAAAGTTTCAAAATCTTAGTTGTGAAAAAGGAATTCAAAAGTTTCAAAATCTTAATTGTGGGAGAACATTTTATTATTCAAAAGTTTCAATACCTTAGTTATGAAAAAACATTTTATTTTTCAAAAGTTTCAAGCTTCAATTGTGAGACAGCTTTTGAGATTTTCTTTTCGATTTTCTTCACCTGAATAAAATAGATGTCTTTTGATCTTTGTACACTACTTATTTCACAGAAAATGCATAAAAAACGATAGCCATGAACACCTATTTTATCTGAAAAATTTTTCAATATCTAAATAGGCTTTTAACCTTAGTTGGACTTTTTTAAGCCCGAAACATCAAATAGTCCGAAATTATGTTTCAATCAAAGTCGAAAAACATAAAAAAAAAAAAAAAGGGGTTAGAAAATACATGGAAGAAACGTAGGTTTAATTTGCAAAAGGAAATTGATGGATTTGGTCTTGGATTTGGTTTTTGATTCTGAAATTTATTCATTTATTGCCTATGGAAATACTTGGAAGCTAATCCATTGAAAAAGGAAAGATTGCATAAAATTAAAGTCTGGAAATCTTTGCAGATTTAGTAAGGTTAGTGCTTTTTCAACTTGAATTGCGATTTCAGTCACTGTATAAAGACGTTGAATTTGTGATCAAAGGAGGGGCCACACAGCAATTCAACAGAATAGACATTCAAGCCATCAATAGCAGCGCCAAGTAGCAAGAAGCAATTAAGAGAAGAACAACAGACAAGAACAAGCAAATATTCAAAGCCAATTTCCAGCAGAAGAAGCAATCGAAAGGTAATTCAACAGGGAAGCAAGCAACAACGAGCAGAAACAAAAAACTAGAGTTAGGCTCAATTTCCAAAATCAACAAACAGCAATTCAGAGCCAAGCATTTAGCAGCAACACACAAAAAATTCAACACAAAAGTAGTAAATCTAGGCCAAGCAGACAGAACAGAGAAATCATCAAAAGCTAGAGTAATTACCAGAAAATCAATGCTATCTTGAACCAAACAAAAAACTCATACAAGCACCAAGCAAACAACAAAATTCGGGCATATACAGAAGCAATAACAGTAAGTAGTTTTGTAAGTCACAGCCTAGAGCAACAAGGAGCAATCGACAACAACCGGCAACACGTACTCAACCTAAAAAAACCAAACTCGAACCCAGAGGTAACCATCAACAGAGCAATCACACATAGTAGCCTTCAATTTAAAAACCCCAGTGATAAACCCACATTCAAGAAGTAATTTCCAGCCCAAAAAGGTCTTCTAGGGTCTGGGTGAAAAAGCTATGCTACTGGTGGAGAAAGAAGGCTGCAGTAACAATGATATTTCGTTGGTTTCGGGTTATGGACTTCTGACCTTGGTGTTTCGGTGTAAAAGAGGAACTAAGAAGAAAAAAGAAAGGAAGGAAGCACTGCTCGTTCGTCGGCAGTACAATGAATGGCGAACGGCACTGGATTTTACTGGTGATACTCGGTGGTTTCTTGGCTTTTCATTTTCTGGGTTGCAGTTGGGCTTTGGTTTTGGGTTGAATAAGCAAGGGAATTTGAAGATTGTAAAGGGGGATGTACGCTTTGAACAAAGATAAAAACACTGCTGACTTGAAGGGTTTTTTTTCCTCATAAAAAAGGTGTTGTTTGGGTGAAAGAAGAATTGCTAAGTCGGACTCGCGTGAAAACTCTGCCCCGTTCCAACTGACCTGATTAGTTTGCTTAGGTTTTATTTTTAATTTTTTTTGTTTATTTATTTATTTATTATATTTTCTATGTTTTATTTTTATGTTATTTTCTAATTATTAGTTAATTTTAATTGTGATTGAGTTCATTAAGATGAAGAAAAAGAAAAAGAAAAAGAAAAAAATAGTTTATTTTTGTATGATATTTTTATGAATTTATTTTTAGTACTTTAACATATTTGCATGAGTCTTTAATTATGTGCATGATTATTTATTATTTGTTGGATTAATATTATATTTGCATGATTAATATTTAATTGTATGTTTTTATATTTGTTTGTGTGATTTTTTATTACATGATAATTAATATATTTGCATGATATTCTATACTATTGCATTATATGATTTTATATTTATTGCATGCTAGATTTAATATTTATGGCATGATTTATTGCATAGTATGATTTGATATTTTTGGCATGATATTTGGTATGATATTTATGATATTTGATATAATATTTATGATATTTACATGATTGAATGATATTTTTATAAAACTTTTGTATCACATGTTATGTAAATAAATAGAAGGATCAGAATTGATTGACATGATAAAATCATATTTGATTAAGGCTTAAGCAAGATAACATATTATTAATTTGGTATCAATTTTGGATGTAAAGGGGTACTAATACATTTTTTATACATAACCGACTTTCGAACATTTATTTTATTGATATAGACCATAATCTATTTTTTTTATAATCTCTTATGTTAGGCTTGGGATAATCTTAAAAAAGATAAATAAACATAGAAGGTCAATCACACCTATACGAAAAAATTGGTGGTGACTCCATACATTTTGTAATGGATAGGTTTTCCCAACCTAAACATTATGACACAATTATAAGTTATCAGTAATTTACTACTAAATTATCAATAATTTATTTTTAATTTATGAATGATTGCCACTAAGTTATGAATGAATTATCATTAAGTTATTAATGATTTCTATTAAATTATTGATGATTTACCAATAAGTTATCGATAATTTATTATAAATTTATAACTAATTTACTACTAATTTACCAATAATTCCTTTAAAAGTTCTCAATGATTAACTAATTTACTACTAAATTATAATTGTAATTTATTATTATGTTCTTAGTGATTTGCTACTAAATTATTAATTTACTACTAAATCATCAATGATATGCCATTATATTATTATATATTTACTATTGTATTATCATTTATTTACTATTTACTATTTTATTATTTACTGCAAAATTATCATCTAATTAGTGCTAAATTATCTATGATTTATAACTAAGTTATTACTGATTTAGATTAAATTATGCATGATTTAGATTAAATCTCTTTTAAGTTTAGTTAAATTATAATTTATAATAATTTTTTTATTTTACACATAAAGTAATAATTAATTTGGTAAATTTCAATTCTTTTGAACAAATATTACCTAATATGACAACTTTAAAATTTTTTATAAAAGAAAGAACATTCTTGAATTGATATAAAAAAAGAAAATGAATGAGTATACAATGTTTTTATAAATAAAATAGTTTCATATCAATTTTAAAGAAATTTGAAATCAATATATTTGTATATTTTTTATTGAAATATCATATATCACTAATCTTTTTTGTTATATGGAGAAGAAAGAGTTATGTATAACTAATCAATTTTTATCTCATTTTTCTATTTAGAATAATCTTCCATTAGTGCTTTCACAATTGAATGTAATTGTATGTTTTATCAATTAAAAGCTTAATTTTTTATTTAAAAATTTTTATTATACATAATTTTTTATTATATAAAAATATTAAAATACATAATTTTGAAAAATAAAATAAAATAAAATTGCTTAGCTTAGTACTTGTCATGTTTTCTTAAGAAAATTCAAAATTTAAAAATAATAAACTTGTTATGTAATACTTATATAATTTATAACAATTTCATTTTCAATATTAATAACATCAATTTTCATGAATGAATCTAATTTTGGCATAAACGCTTTCAAAAAATAATTCTAATGGATTTTATCATACCTTTAAAAAATATCTTTAAAGAGTATTTTGATAATTTTACGACTCCTAAAATCTAATAAGGGTTTTTAGTGTATCAAAATCACAAATTTCGATCTCAAGCCTCATTAATCCTATTCGATTGTGAAATTTAAGAATTGACCCAAGTTTAATTCGATTTGATTAATTTTGATTAAATTTGATTTTGTATAATCAAGTTTGACCATGGGATATTCTGATCAAATTGATTCGAATTTCAATTTGAAAAATTTATCCACATTAAAAAAATGTTATATTTAAACTGAGTTGGACTTTAAAACCTCACAACTTGTTAGAATTTATGTAAACAAAATTAGGTGTCAACACTATGTCGGCAAAACAGGTATGCGGAATCATGATGAATCCAGAAGCTTACTCGACAAAAATACTAAAATCGATTTACTTTCCAAACTGTTCAATTTTGGAGGCAAGAAAGGCTGGAAGGGTGTCATGGACTTGATCAAGCATTTAGAAGGAAGGGATTTAGTAAGGGAACATGCAAGGTGGTTGGTGATGAACGAAGAGGAAATAAACATCAGGAAAGACAACTGGGTTTCGAGTATAGCTATGAAAGACTATGAGGCAGGAGGGGAAGAAGATTTAAACATGCCTAAAAAAGTGGCAGAGCTGATCAATAGGGAAGAGGGAGTTTGGGAATTAGTGTGTAAAAGAGAAGGTACCAGAAACAGTGATAAGGGCTATACAAGGTATTCCAATTTGCCAGGGAAGGGGAAAGGCAGATTGGTTTGGCCAGAGTCAAGAAACGGAGGATACTCGATTAAAACTGAATATTACACACTGAAGGATAAATCTCAGCGCAGTGTAATAAAGAAACCTTCTACTTCTCATATAATTGAAGAAAGTTTGTGGGAAGGAATTTGGAAGATCCCAGTGCCAACAAAAATTAAGAACCCCTTTTGGAGAGCCTGTAATAAGGCGGTAGCAATAGGCAAAACTCTATGGAAGAAAAAGGTAAAGAAGTCCTATATATGTCTATTGAACATATTCTTCTCCTTTGTGAATGGGCGGTTTGTGTATGGTTGGGATGGATATAGCATATAAAGTGGATAAAATGAAAATTAATACAATTGATTGCTGACTAAAAGGATTTTTTGGCTTAAAATGCAAATCTAAAGAAGAAGAGGATGGATTAAAAACATCTATACCGTTTAAATTCTGGCAGATTTGGAAAGAAAGATGTGAAGCAATCTGCAATAAAAGAAACCCTGATAGTTTGAGGACCATTGGCAAAATAAAAAGAGCAGTTGCAGAGTAGTCAAATGCTTATAGTAGTCGGAAGAAAGGAATCAAAAGTGGCAAGGGACAAACGTTGGAGGTTTGGAATGCACTAGGGGAAGGGTGGTTAAAATTCAATTTTTATTGGGCTTACAATCAAAGAACTTTACAAGCTGGATTAGGGGTGGTTGCTAGGAATGCTGCTAAAAAACTTATAGGAGGATGTGATAAGCAAGTTCTGGCAGAATCGGCTTCGATGGCAGAAGCAATGCCTTGGGAGAAGGGGTTAATCTTGCAAAAGAAATAGGCTGTAAAACGGCGATGTTTGAAGTAGATTTTGAAGTGCTTGTTAAGGAAGTAAAGTAAAGAAGGTTTTGCATCGGAGAACAACGCCCATCTTAAAAGATATACTGAGGAAAAAAGTTTGGTTTGAAGATTTTAGAATCTGTTGTGTAAACAGGAAAGCTAATCTGGCAGCTGACTGGGCTGTTACTCAGGTGAGAAAGAGGATGTGCTTCTCAAATTGGATTTTAATGCTCCCATCTTCTTTAGTCTTTATCCTTGACAACGATGGGTTGCCAGCTCCACCTAGGTGTAACTAGGGATAGGTGGGCTTCTGGTTTTGAGTTGTAGAATGACTACTCTCTGGAAGGCGGAAAAGATTCTATTGAAATGAGTTGAGTGTACTATGAAAGTTTTTAGCAATAACACAATACTCTTTCTTATTGGCCAAAAAAAAGCTGTCGTCACCGTAACGGCAATGTCCCTATTTTTCTGTTTTTTTGTTAGAAGAACACATGGCACATAAAATATTCTGCTTGTGGAGGTTTTGCATTCCACTGATAATGAATAGGATAATAACTCTTATAAATTTATATTCAAAATAATAAATGATAATGAAAACTGAAACATACAATTCAAAACAAATTCATCCAATTTTCTAAATAAGGATGACAACAAAACAGATTTCCGTTATATTTTAGATATTCGTATCCAAATTGTTTAATATCCATAATATCCAAATTTATTTAAATATTTGTTTTGGCAGCATTAATCAAATTCAAATCTATTTAAATAAACACTATCTATTTAAATATTTAAATTCATTAAAATATTTATTTATTTATTTATCAAAATATAAAATAAATAAGAATTAAATTTAAAATATAAATTCACTATTAATTAATAACAAAGGAAGGTTATTTGTTAAAGTTCGAAATTACACAAGCATAAATTTTTTTTTATATATTTTACATTTATAAATGAATAATAAATTCGGATATAAACTCATATATCTGACTATTTATTAAACTTTAAACGGATTAAAATATTAAATATCCAAAAAATATTATCCATATCATATTCGAATCCATCATAAATAATAAATATTTTATCTGAATTCGTTAATTGTTCGTTTATAACTATCTAAATCTAATATAAACGAATCAAATAATAAAAAAATATCAATTTATTTATATCCATTGTAAACACCATTTTTTTAAATTATTATTATTATTATTATTATTATTTATTTAATTTTTTTCTCTCTTTCTTCCCGTTTCTGCGTTTGTCTTCTTCTCTTTTCTTCTTCTTTCTTTCTTCATTCCTTTGCCTTTTTTCTTCATCTTTATCCGTTCAAATCTAGTGCATTAAATGCACAATCTCTAAAGTCTAAAATCACCGTCGCTAGCTGCCAGCGGCCAACCGACAAGCCACCAATCACAAACAGCATGCGTGATTTCTCAGTTGAAAAAATGGGATTCGAATCCCAAAAGATCTGGGATTTGAATCCCAACAAGCTCTATAAATAGAGCTTGTTATTTGCAAACGGAGAGGAAGAGAACGAAAGAAAAAATGACAAAAAAAAGGAAAGATTTTGTCGAGAAAAAAAAATTCTACAGAAACATAAAAAAAAAAAAAAGCAAAATCACAGTCCCCAAGCAGGGGAACCCAGCGCCAGAAAATCCACCTACAAAAAAAATAAAGAAATCAGTAGATTCTGTCCAAAAAAAAAAAAAAGGAGACCGAAACTTTGAGCCCCGATCTACGTTGATCGAGGCTGTTTCCGGTGAAAGGAGATCGGATCCGGGAAGATCGCGTCGAAGAAAACCAGCAAAAAAACTTTGACATTTTTCGGTGACCGAAAACCACCTGCAGTGACTACCAGTTGCGAGCCAGACTGCGCCAGTGCGGTGGTCTGACGACCGACCAACGAGCTCACCCCAGAGCTCTCTTCCATTTTTTTTTTGAAAAATCGAAAGAATGAACAAAAAAAAATTTTTAGTTATTTATAGAAAACATTAAAAGCAAAACGACGTCGTTTTAGGCATAAGGCCAAAACGATGCCGTTTCAGCCAATGAGGATCCGCGCGTCAACCCGTAACCCGATCCGGGTTCGCACACCCGACCCGATGACCCGCTTCTCCATTAGCCTCTGATCGATCTGATTGGATCAAAACCAAACCGCCCAGACCGAACCGAACCGGTACTGAATCGTTGATTCACCCAGACCGGACCGAACCGTCGAACCGAACCATCGAACCGAACCGTGCATTGATCGGACCGTTAACTAGTCCGGTTCAGGTAAAAAAAATTTTTTTAATTTTTTTATATATTATTTTATTAATATTTATGCATATTAAAATATTTATATTTGTTAGATTAAATGATGAAATTGTGGTTAAATTTTTTTATATAATTATGTTAATTTTTAAAATAAACTTTTAAAAAAATAATATAAAAATAAATTTAATAATAATACTAAAGTAATGTAGGAAAAGGAAATTTTTATCTGACGATGAGATTCAAAGGTATTCCGAGTAGTGATGCCTATAAAATCTCTAGGTGAGAAGATTTTTTTTTAAATACTACCAGTTTATTGGAGTATTTATAAAAAATTTTCAATACAGTAAAGATTTTTTTTAAATAATAAATAAAAATTGGTTAATAAATTGAAAATATATGTAATAAAAATAGGAAGGAAAGAAATTTAATCCAATGATGGGATTCTAAAAGTATTCCGAGTATAGATGCTTTAAGAAATCTCTAGGTGAGAAGATTTTTCGTAAAATATTACCAGCGTATTAGAATATTTATAAAAAATCTTCAATATAATTAAATTCTTTTTTCTTTAAAATTTTAATTAAAATTAAAAAATTAATAAAACACTTAATAAAATTTTTGAAAAAGAATAAAATGTGTGCATTAACATGTTATTATTTTTATTGCATACATGACATAATTTTTTACGAAAAGTAAATTTAGACCTCCAAAGATGAGATTCTAAAAGTATTTAGAGTAAAGATACTTTAAGAAATCTCTAGGTGAGAAAAAGTTCTTCTAATGTTACCAACGTATTGGAACATTTTAAGAATTATTTCAATAAAAAGGTTTTAATTTATTTTTCTCGAGAATATTTTTTTTCTAATAACTAATAAAAATCAAGAAAATTATTTTTTGAACACCGAAAATTAGACTATTTTTTATCAAAATCAAAGGATAACATGTTGTTAATTGGTACCATTTTTAACGGGCGCTGTGAGGGTGCTAATCCTTCCCCACACGTAACCGACTCCCGAACCCAGACAGTTGCGTAGACCCTAAAATTATCTTTTTAATAAATTTTAATTAATTTTAAGATTTTATTAAAAATGTATGTTTTAATAGGTGGCCAATCGCACCTAGCCAAAAAAGATTGGTGGCGTCTCCGTTATTTTTTATTTCTTTTCCAAATTCGTCGGAGGGACACAAAATCGTTACGACAGCTTGGCGACTCCACTGGGGACGCCTTTTATTTTCGAGAGTCAGGCCAAAATTAACTACTTGTTATCCTCAAATTTTGATTTAAATAGTCTTAACCAATTTCTTAAATTTTTTATTTTTCACTTTTAGTAAAAAAGGTAAACAAAAAAACAAAACAAAATAGATCAAAAATAAAAAGAAAAAAAATTCACACATATTTCTTTTACTATGCCTCTTATGTTTTATTTTTTTGTATATATTGCTCTTAATAAATTAGGATATATTTGCACACAATGGCATGATGCATCTCATACATGAGCTCTATACCCGAGCTCTGTCCTTTATAGGAGGAAGTAAAGTACCTATGCTCTCGTGAGGTGATAACCTCCGCAATAGCAAGCGAAATACTTTCACTCGAATTGAACCCTTTTCGTTCATAGCCTATAATGGGTGAGGATCGGGATGCCTTACTAGTCCAACGTGGACGAAAGTGAAGAACAATTTGGAAACCTTTAGACCCTGTCAATCCAAACTTAGCATATAATAAGCCTAGAAAATCAGCCTTATGTAGAGCCTTGTCCTTCTTCTTGTAGGAAATACCTAAGAATAAAAGTTATGTATAATATGAAATAAAATAAAAAAAATCTCAAAAACGCTAAAAAAATAAAAAAAAGTTTTTTTTCCAACCATACTAACTCAATTTTATTTAATTTTTTTACATTAATCATATCATACAGTTTTGCATCGAGATATTTACTCTAGGACATATTTCTCCTAAGAAGTTTTCATGGATCCCATAGAACTACAAATTTGCTCATCCTCAGTCAGTGTGCCATGTGAATCGTATAATGAAGTACATGTTTGGTCGAAAGAAGTTCAACAAAAGAATGGAGATTGTTTGCCTACCAGTTATGTGTATGAAATACCCGAGAAAGTGCATTTAGATCTCACACTGAATGATTTAAAAGAGTTAGTTGCTGTCTGAGGTCAATTAAGTGAAGAAAGAAAAGAAAGCTTTTACAAAAAGTATGGGCAGATTGCATCCCTCATTTCAGTAGTGATTGATGAACAGCTGGTCAAAGCAGTTATACAGTTTTGAGATCCATTCATTAGATGCTTCACTTTTAATCAAAAAGATTTGGTGTCAATTATCGAGGAGTATTCAATTTTACTCGAGATAAAACTACAATGTCCAGATAAAGTATTTATCCGAAAGCCAAAATCAGGTTATCGTAAAAAGTTAGCCAAGCTTATGGGGGTTAAAGTAGAAACCATTGATTCTTTCATGAAATCTAAAGGTGAACATCTCAGTATTTGTTGGAATTTTCTCCAAAACTTCATTCAGGAGCATTTAAATGATGATCAAGGTATGGCTGTGTTTGCTCTAGCATTGTATGGCATGGTAATCTTTCCAAAAACTTTGGGTTACATTGAGATAACTGTGGTAGATTTTTTTGAGCAAATTAAAACTCAAGCAATTAATCCCGCACTAGCAGTCTTAGTAGAAACCATTCGATCATTGAATTTTTATCGACGAAATAGAAAGGGATGGTTCATAAGATGTGCACCTCTATTATATGTGTGGGTTAGAAGTCATTTTAAATGTGAGAAGAGTGCATTTTTAAAGTCATATCTATGAAACAAAACACCAATAGAAGAGTTCTGTAAAAGTCAATGGTCAACATTGAAGACTAAAAAAGATTGGGTCTTTTTCTTGTGAAGGCTTACTGGGGATGAAATCGAGTGGATGGCACCTTGGATGCCTCGTGTGCCCTTGTTGTATCGTGGAGGAAATGAGTCGTGGATATCATTGTTAGGATTATGAGGTATTGTAAGTTACGCACCATTGATGGTACTTAGGTAATTTGGTGCAAAGCAGTTTGTTCCTGCTACTCATGGCCTGATCCAAGTAGAATTCATTTATGGGGAATTGAATCCATCAAGAACCTCAGAACAGTTGATCCAAGCATGAAAGAGAACACGAAGAATGAGGTTAGGGCTTCTCATCGATAAAGTAACTTCTAATTACCAGATTTAGAAAGTAAGGTGACCTAGAGATATAGTACTCCCTCCTGATGAT
Organism: Durio zibethinus; assembly: GCF_047325235.1. NCBI lineage: Eukaryota > Viridiplantae > Streptophyta > Magnoliopsida > Malvales > Malvaceae > Durio > Durio zibethinus. The sequence continues at coordinate 5,621,181 of NC_143174.1, read as the reverse complement.
AGCTCATATCAATTAGTTAATCTTTCGAAAGAAGTGCAATTATTAAAAGTTGAGCCTGTCAAGAAAGAATTAGAAGCTAAAAAAGAAGAAATAAAAAGAAAAAATATGAGATTTCGTGAAAAAGTAGAGCAATTGAAATATGGAGCAGAGATACAAGGAAACAAATTAAAAAAAGTCATAAAAGAACGGGATCTGTTCAATAGTGATTTGAAAGATCTACACCAAGAAAATAAGAGGTTATGAGTTTAATTCAAAACTGAAAAAGTCACCAAGTCTTACCTTAGTCGACAACGTGAAATGGATGAGCTCCGAGAAGGAATAAACTAATAGAAGGGCAAAGCTCAAGAAAAGTAAGAAGAGACCACCAGAATTTCTTAAGAATGCCAGAATTGAAAAGAATTATATTCTACAACCTCAACAAGATTGGTGGAATGCCAAAATGAAAAAAAAAAGGTTAAAAGTCATGCTTGCAAAAGAGAGAAAAAAGCATTTCGAAGTACTAAATAAAAAAGAATCACTTCATCAAGTGATCCAATGGTTGGAGCTACAACTGTAAGATCACAAGAACTATATTTCAGTAATGATAGATGAGTGACATAGAAGGAAAAAAGATTGGATCTTCACATGTGATTCAGAAAAAGATGCTCGTATGATGTGAAAAACAGAAAGTTTAGGGAGGTAACACTACATAGAGCACATAACTAGTCAAGTTTGTAAGGATAAAAAAAAAACATAGGAGATAGTTGAAAAGGTAAAAACATTAAGACAAGAAGTCAATCCTGTAGGAGAATATGGGTAGTGCCTAATAAACTTTCTAGACGAGACAAAAGACCATTATAAGCAAGTCAAACGCTTCTATGGATACAATTCTAGGATGATAAATCTTATGTAATCAAAGTTGTATGAAATCAATGAAAATTTCTAGTATTGAAATTTGTCTAAGAGCAAATATTTTTTTTTTACTTGCATTCATGCATCATTTGTACCATTTTTTTTAAAAAAATTTCAAAAAATAAAAATTTTGACACATAACATTATGATTTTTCTAAAAATTTTATGGTAATACAGGTTCAAGAATAGCTCGCCCTTCAAAAATTTTGACTAAACCCACTCACCAATCATACAACACCAGGACTTAAACAAGAATTATGGAGCAAGAATAGACCAGTCAATTTGAGAGAATCGAAAAAGCTAAAAAAAAACTAAGAGGAGATCTTAGTACAATAATGGATATGCTCAGAAAACTTGACAAGGAAAAAATAGTGGAAGAAAATCTCAGCTTTTAAGAGCGATCGCCAGACATGGTGGATCTTATTTACCCTTCAGGGTTTGAGCCACAACCGACTAAACCTTCTCAAGAAACTAGAGTACAAATTTTTATTCCCAGTGAATATCTCAATCCTTATCTAGGAATGACATCCACACCTACTCCAGGATAATTTCAAAATTTTGTTAATTCCGTTATGATGGACAAACCACCTGAGCCAATCTTAGTTCTTGATTTGGATGATCCCAAGGAAAGAGAAAAGCTAGGGATGCAGATACCTAAAAAAGTAAAAGATACTAGTGCTTGAGAGAAGATGAAGTTATTGGAAGAAAGACTTAGGGCTATAGAGGGAATAAATTTTTATGGCTCCACAGATGCGACTGACCTTTGTTTAGTTTCGGATGTGGTCATTCCACCTAAATTCAAGGTCTTAAAATTTAAAAAATATGATGGCACAAAATGTTCGATGACCCATATCACCATGTATTGTTGAAAGATGGCAGCACATACTCGTGATGAAAAGTTGTTAATGCACATATTTCAAGATAGTCTTACGGGTTCTGCAGTTAGATGGTATGTTCAATTAGATAGGACTCGTATTCGTTCTTGGCAAAAGCTTATAAAGGCATTCCTTACACAATATCGACATGTCACAAATATGGTTTCAGATCGTCTATCTCTACAAAGTATGGAAAAAAATTGAAAACTTTAAAAAGTATGCACAAAGATGGAGAGACGTGGCTGCACAAGTCCAACCTCCTCTCATCGAGAAAAAGACAACTGTTTTATTTGTGAATACTCTGAAAGTACCATACTATAAGAGATTGATAGGTAATGCAACCAAAAACTTTACAGATATGGTGATATTAGGTGAGATCATTGAAAATACCATAAAGAATGGTAAGCTCGATGCAGGAGAGACAAGTGAAGTAAGAAAAGGTGGAGCTCCTAAAAAGAAAGAGAATGAAGCTCAAACAGTGAACTATATGGGGTAACAATTCAAAGGTTTCACACCTTATCCTACACCAGTCTACCAAACCTATTACCCTTCTATAAATCATGTTACATCCATCCCTTATTTATATCAACCATACCAGTCATTATCACAACCAGCTTATCCATCCTATTTTTAGCCATCCTTTTAAACACCCACTTACAATCGTCCTGCTGTACCTATCAGACCAAGATGGAGACCTAGTCCTAATATTGGTTTGAGAGCCCCGAGAAATACTCAAGAAAAAATCACTTTCAATCATATTCCCATGACATATACAGATTTGTATCCTCGACTTGTTAATAAACATCTACTTGCTCCTGTTATCGTTGAACCCTTGAAACCTCCGTTTCCTAAATGGTATGACCCCAATGCACATTATGATTATCATTATGGAAATTCAGGTCATTCCACTAAAAATTGTACTGCTTTGAAGCGTAAAGTACAAGGGTTAATCAACGAAGAAGTATTAAATTTTGATGCCAACCAACAAGGGACTCCAAATGTCAATGAGAACCCTCTACCAAATCATACCAGACCATCAATAAATGCCTTAATTGATGGGCAGAAAAGCCACAAGAAAGAAAAAATAAATGAAGTCAAGACTCTGATGGCTAGGGTTTTCGAAGTCTTGGTTAAAACTGACATGTTGAAGCCAATAGAACCTCAAAATTGCTCTAAAGTAATTAACTCAATTGAAAGCTGTAATTATCACAGAGGTGTTCTGGGACATTCTATCGAGAATTGTCACCAATTTCGTCAAGAGGTATAAAAATTGATGGATGAAAGTCGAATAGAGTTTTACCAAGAGAGAGAATAGTTGGTGAAAGCTGAAATGTCTACCATTGATTCAAAGAATAAGTTTGGGTGTAGAGCGATAATTATCTATTATGATGAGAAGCCAACATCAAAGCTAGAAAAGCCCGTTTCCCGACCAGTGGTGACAATTAAAGTTTCTGGCTCTTTTTCATATCAGAATGATAAAGCAATACCTTGGAAGTAGGATTATGATATCGTAGTCAACCCAGATACTGCCAACATAACGGGTGTAGGAGGCATAACTCGAAATGATAGGTGCTATACCCCAGAGGCTTTAGAAAAAGCTAGAAAAGAGAAAGCTTAGGTAGGAAAAGAAAATGAAAGTCAGAGTGGTCTTGACACAACCCAAAAAAAAAAAAATTTCAGAAGCCAGTATCTGAGAGTGAATCAGGTAAATTTTTTAAGTTAATAAAACATAACGAGTATAACATGGTAGAACAGCTTAACAAGATGCCAGCTAGGATTTCGCTATTATCATTATTGCTCAGTTTAGAGTCACACCATAATGCTTTGCTAAAGGTGCTAAATTAAGCATATGTGTCACACAATGCTTTTGTTGAATATGTGAAATAGCTTGTTGGCAATCTGATGATTTCAAACTATATCTCTTTTAATGATGAAAAGATTCCTCCTGAAGGTAGAAGAAGTACCAAGGCTCTTCACATTACTATGAAATGTAAAAGTCATATAATAGCTAAAGTTTTGATTGATAATGGCTCATCCATCAATGTTATATCTGTGACTATTCTGGTAAAACTCCCTGTTGATGGATCTTATATGAAACCTAGTCATATGATAGTGAGAGCCTTTGATGGAACCAGAAGAGAGGTGTTAGGAGATATATAAGTGTCATTACAGATTGGCCCATGCACTTTCAACGTGAAATTTTAAGTTATGGACATCTCTCTTTCATACAGTTATTTATTGAGTAGACCGTGGATCCATATGGCATGTGTTGTTCCATCCTCATTACATCAGAAAGTCAAATTCATTATTGAAGGGAAGCTAACATGTGTGACAAGAAAAGAAAATTTGTTGGTAACTCAACCAATAAATACTCTTTATATGGAATTAGCAGATGAAGCTATGGAATGCTTTTATAGATCCTTCGAGATTACCAATGCAATATATATAACTGGATGATCTAAATTGTATTCGCCACACTTGTTTATGATAACTAAAATGGTAGTCAAACAGCTTATCAAGATGAGATGATGACCTGAAGTCAGATTTAGAAAGAACCTACAAGGAATCACGAAGCTATTGGCCATATATAAAAAGAGAGACAGATTTGGCTTGGGATATAAGCCAACAAGAGGGGACAAAACAAGAATGGTGAATGAGAAAAGAGATAAGAGGATAGCTAATCTTAAAAGGGTATGAGCCAGAGTCAAAGCCTATAGTCATTCCATACCTCTATGATTCTTTTTATTCAGGAGGATATATTTATCCAGATTTATCGGGAGCCCCAAGTGCAAGATTCGTGGAAACATTTTCAGAGCTGGCCATTCAAATAGTGGATGATGAAAAAAAAGTCAAAGTGAAGAGCTATTCATGTACCCTTGTCCTTCAGATTTTGAATTGGATAATTGGAAAGTTACAAAGCTGCCTATTGTTTTTAAAACTTTGGAAAAGTATTATATTGTGAAACTTTAAATCCCTAATTACTTTCTACAAGTATTAGGAGATCTTTTATGGTGTGTTTATGTTTGTCATTTTAATAAAAGACTTAGAAAATGCATCCGTATTTCTTATATTATTTTTATCTTCATTCTTTTCTTTCCATCATTTTTTTATCATTCCATTTTTGTGTGTCAATATTCTTTTCATTTTACCCTTTGCAGGATCCCAAACAATGAAAACGAAGATAATCATGGCAATAATCTTGGATTTGATTTTAAAAACTTAATTCATGTTGATGAACTTGATAATAAAGAAGATTCAGATAACTACACACTGCCTCTTGATTTGTTAAAATTAATAGAACATGAAGATAAATTAATTGAATTCCATCAGAAAATCACTGAATTAGTGAATTTAAGAGATGGTGAAAACAAAAAAGAGGTTAAAGTTGGTATATCTCTTTTACCAGCTGAAAGATAGAAGCTAAAAAAGTTATTCTGAGAATATGTAGATGTATTTGCGTGGACTTACCAGGATATGTCGGGACTCAGCACTGATATTATAGAGCATAAGTTACCTTTAAAACCAGGATGTAAGCCGATGCAGCAAAAGCTAAGGCGCATGAAACCAAAGATGCTGCTAAAAATTAAAGAAGAAGTGAAGAAACAATTCGATGCTGGATTTTTTAAAGTGGTAAAATATCCTAAATGGGTAGCTAACATAGTGCCAGTTCCTAAGAAAGATAAAAAAGTGAGAATGTGTGTCGATTATCGAGACTTGAATAGGGCAAACCCTAAGGATAACTTTCCTCTACCTCACATCGATACTCTAGTGGATAATACGCTAGGCACTCCACATTTTTCTTTATGGATGGTTTCTCAGGTTATAATTAAATCAAGATGGCCCAAGATGATATGGAGAAAACCACATCTGTGACTATGTGGGGGACATTTTATTACAAAGTTATACCTTTTTGGTTAAAAAATGCTGGTGCTACTTATCAAAGAGCAATGGTAACTCTCTTTCATGACATGATGCATAAAAAGATAAAAGTGTATGTGGATGATATGATCGTAAAATCTCGAGAAAGAGAGGATCATATAGTCAATCTTAAAAAGCTATTTAATAGGTTGAAAAGATTTCAGTTAAAGTTGAATCCTGTCAAATGTATATTTGGAGCCAAATCAAGAAAACTATTGGGCTTTGTAGTTAGTGACAAAGGAATTGAAATTGATCCAAATAAGATACAAGCCATCCAAAACTTATCTCTTCCTCATACCTCAAAAAAAGTGACAGGCTTCTTAAGGAGATTAAACTATATTGCTCACTTCATCTCTCAACTCACTTATAAGTGTGATCCTATTTTCAAGCTTCTCAGAAAATATGATCTTGGAGAATGGAATGATGAATGCCAAGAAGTTTTTGATAAGATCAAAGAACATTTATCAAATCCACTTGTGTTGGTGCCACCAATGCCAAGAAAACCTTTGATTTTGTACTTAACAGTGCATGAAAATTTAATTGGATGTGTACTGAGGCAAAGAGATGAAACTGATAAGAGAAAATGAGCAATTTACTACTTGAGTAAGAAATTCACTGATTATGAGTCCAAGTATTCATCATTAGAGAAGATGTGTTGTGCATTAACTTGGACAGCTCGAAGGCTTAGACAATACATGCTTTATCACACTACTTGGCTCATAGCAAAACTGGATTCTATTAAGTATATCTTCGAAAAGCCCTCATTGATAGGAAGAATAACACGATGACAAGTTATGCTTTCAGAATATGATATCATTTATGTGACTCAAAAAGCTATTAAAGGAAGTGTAATAGCTGAATTCTTTACTGATCGTGCAGTCGAAGATTATGAGCCAATGAAATTAAAATTTCCTGATGAGGATGTGATGGCCATTGAAAAAATTGAACTTGTTAAAAAATCATTAAGGATGTATTTTGATGGAGCTGTTAATGCTTTGGGTCATGATATTGGGGTAATTTTGATATCTCTTGATGGACATTATTACCCCATCACAGCCAGGGTAAATTTTAATTGCATAAATAATGTAGCTGAATATGAGGCCTGTGTTATGGGTCTACAAGCAGCAATTAAAAAGAAAATCAAAGTGTTAGATGTGTTTGGAGATTCAACTCTAGTCATCTATCAGTTACGAGGTGAATGGAAGACAAGAGACTCTAAGTTGATCCGATACCATAACTACATCTCTGAGTTGATCAAGCAATTTAAAGAAGTTCAATTTGAGCATGTACCCAGAGAGGAAAATCAAATTATAGATGCACTGGCTACTCTAGCTATAATGATTAAAATAGATGTAAATACTAAAATTTAACCCATCAAGCTGGATGTAAAAAAAGTACTAGCACATTGCTCAAGTGTTGAAAAAAAAGTTGATGGGAGGCCATGGTATCATGATATCATGCAATACATTAAAAACCAGCAATACCCAGAACATGCAATAAAAAATGATAAGAGGACTATCAGAAGATTGGCTATGATTTTTTTCATTGATGGAGATATCCTCTACAAAAGAGGTCGAGATCAAGTGCTCTTAAGATGTGTAAATGCAGCTGAAGCAAAGAAGATTATTGAAGAAATGCATGATGGAGTTTGTGGGGCACATACAAATGGTCATACGATGGCTACAAAAATTATGAGGGTTGGCTATTAGTGGTTGACAATAGAAGGTGACTGTATTGATTATGCTAAGAGATGTCATAAATGTCATATTTATGTTGATAAAATTCATGCTCTGCCATCAACATTACACGTTCTGACTCCTCCGTGGCCATTCTCTATGTGGGGCATGGATGTCATTGGTCCCATCACTCCAAAAGCTTCGAATGGGCATAGATTCATTTTTGTGATGATTGATTACTTCACCAAATGGGTAGAAGCTGCATCATATGCTAGCGTGACCTGATCTGTGGTATGTAAGTTCATAAAAAGAGAGATAATATGCAGATATGGGCTTTCAGAGACAATTATTTTTGATAATGCTAAAAACTTGAACAATAAAATGATGAATGAATTATGCACTCAGTTCAAGATCTGTCATCATAATTTGGCACGATATCGTCCAAAAATGAATGGGGCAGTGGAGGCTACGAATAAGAATATCAAAAGAATCCTGGAGAAAATGACTGAAACTTACAAAGATTGACATGAGAAGTTACCTTTTGCTTTGCATGCTTATAAAACATCAGTTCGAACATCTACTGGGGCCACACCATTCTCTTTGGTATATGGAATGGAAGCTGTGCTACCAGTCGAAGTAAAAATTCCCTCACTGAGAGTCTTGATGAAAGTAAAGTTAGAGGAAATAGAATGAGTTCGAAATCACTACGAGCAGTTAAACCTCATTGATGAGAAAAGACTGTCAGCACTTTGTCATGGTCAATTATATCAAAAAAGGATGATAAGAGCACTTGACAAGAAAATTCATCCCCGTTGCTTTAGGAAAGGAAACTTAGTGCTAAAAAGAATCATTCCAAATCAACATGATAATCGAAAGAAATGGACACCAAATTAAGAAGACCCGTATGTGGTGAAAAAGGCTTTTTCTAGTGAGGTATTGATTTTGATAGAAATGGACGGAGGTGATTTGCCTACCCCAATAAATTCAGATGTTGTGAAAAAATATTTTGCTTAAAAAAAGAGAAAAAAAATGATGACTTATCTAAGCTAAAAACCTGAAAAGGTGACTTGGATATGAAGCAGAAGCATCATCAAGAAAAGATCCCATAATGCAGGGGTAAATATAGTTTGACGAACTCTGAATGATAAAAAAAGTCATCTGATTTAGTTTTAGAGAAATAATATGAGAATATTTTGTTCATGATTATCTTATGATCATTCTTTCGACACTTTTGTTTTAACTCAAATACTTTGACATGCACTTGTTATCAGCCTAATGAAATACGTTATCCTTCCTTTAAAAATAATGCCTATTCTTTTCTTTATCCTTATCTGATATTTTTGTTCATCGTACAAGTGAATAAGAGAAGTGTGTGATTGCATTTTATTTGTCTTGAACTTAAAATGATGAAAAGAAAAATAAACATGAAAGATCTCAGCATTACTTTTAAAGTTGACAAAGGTAAATGAAAAACGATGAGAAAAGCATGACAAGACATTGATGTTGTAGACTTTTGAAAAAAAAATATTGTGGTCAGATGTTGAAAATAAATTGGTCATATAAGAATTCTGATAAAATAAGCCAAAAGTAAGAGATTTCGAGAACCTTTTTACTACAATGAATGATTTTGATTGCATTACATGCATTGTATTATGAGCACTCAGTACATGCATCCATGATAAGTTGTAACAAAGATAGAAATTTTTTCATTTCATAATGAAAAATAAGATTTTGATAAAGACAATGATCAAACAAAAGAATCAAAAGAGGAAATTTACTTGTTCAAAGATGAGAACTCAAATTTGAAAACATAAGAGAATTTTAAAGTTATTAAGCCTCTGCTGAGAGGAGCTTTTCCAAGATATAAGATTTTTAAAGTTGTTGAGCCTCTGCTAAGAGAAGCCCTTTTCAAGATAAGATTTTAAAAGTTGTTGAGCCTCTACTGAGAGGAGCTTTTCCAAGATAAAAATTTTAAAGTTGTTGAGCCTCTGCTGAGATGAGCTTTTCTAAGATAAGAATTTTAAAGTTGTTGAGCCTCTACTGAGAGGAGCTTTTTTAAGATTTTAAAGTTGCTGAGTCTTTACTGAGAGGAGCTTTTTCAAGATGAGATTTTTAAAGTTGTTGAGCCTCTGCTGAGAGGAGCCCCTTTCAAGATAAGAATTCTAAAGTTGTTGAGCCTCTGCTGATAGGAGCTTTTCCAAGATGAGAATTTTAAAGTTGTTGAGCCTCTCCTGAGAGGAGCTTTTCCAGATGAAATTTTAAAATTGTTGAGCCTCTGCTGAGAGGAGCTTTTTCAGATGAGATTTTTAAAGTGGTTGAGCCTCTACTGAGAGGAGCTTTTTCAAGAGAATTTTAAAGTCGTTGAGCCTCTGCTGAAAGGAGCTTTTTCAGATGAGATTTTAAAGTTGTTAAGCCTCTGCTGAGAGGAGCTTTTTTAAGAGAATTTTAAAGTTGTTGAGCCTCTATTGAGATGTGCTTTTCCAGATGAGATTTCCAGATGAGATTTTTAAAGTTGTTGAGCCACTGCTGAGAGGAGCTTTTTCAAGAGAATTTTAAAGTTGTTGAGCCTCTGCTGAGAGGAGCATTTCCAAGAGATTTTTAAAGTTGTTGAGCCTCTGCTGAGAGGAGCCCTTTCCAAAAAAATTTTTAAAGTTATTGAGCTTCTGCTGAGAGGAGCTTTTCCAAATGAGATTTTTAAAGTTGTTGAGCCTCTGCTGAGAGGAGCTTTTTCAAGAGAATTTTAAAGTTATTGAGTCTCTGCTGATAAGAGTTTTTTCAGATGAGATTTTAAAAGTTATTGAGCCTCTACTGAGAGGAGCTTTTCCAGATGAGATTTTAAAGTTGTTGAGCCTCTACTGAGAGGAGTTTTTTTAAGAGAATTTTAAAGTTGTTGAGCCTCTGCTGAGAGGAGCTTTTCTAGATAAGATTTTTAAAGTTGTTGAGCCTCTGCTAAGAGGAACTTTTTCAAGAGAATTTTAAAGTTGTTGAGCCTCTGCTGAGAGGAGCCCTTTTCAAGATAAGAATTTTAAAGTTGTTGAGCCTCTGTTGAGAGGAACCCTTTTCATGATATGAGATTTAAAAGTTGTTGAACCTCTGTTGAAAGGAGGTTTTTCAAAAAAAAAATTTAAAGTTGTTGAGCCTCTGCTGAGAGGAGCCTTTTAAACTTTCAAAAATATCGATTGAACCTTTGTTGAGATGAGCCCTTTTCTGTCGAACCAAAAAAAAATTTTTTTTTCTTTTTCTTTCATATTTCTCAATGTTTCATCTTTCCAAACAAAATGGTTATTTGTTTGTCTTTGCTTTATTTCTGATTCACAGAAATAGGCAAAGAGGGGCAACTGTAAACATCATTTATTATTATTATTATTATTATTATTATTATTATTATTATTTATTTAATTTTTTTTCTCTTTTTTTTTTTCATTTCTGCGTTTGTCTTCTTCTTTATTTCCTCATTTCTTTTCCCTTTTTCTTCATCTTTATCCGTTCAAATCTAGTGCATTAAATGCATAATCCCTAAAGTTCAAAATCACGTTCGCTAGCTGCCAGCGGCCGACCGAAAAATCATCAATCAAGAACGGCAGGCGTGATTTCTTAGTTGAAAAAATGGGATTCGAATCCCAAAAAATCTGGGATTTGAATCCCAACAAGCTCTATAAATAGAGCTTGTTATTTGCAAACGGAGATGAGGAAAACGAAAGAAAAAACGACAAAAAAAATGAAAGATTCTGTCGAGAAAAAAAATTATACAAAAACACAAAAAAAAGCAAAATCACAGTCCCCAAGCAGGGGAACTCAGCGCCAGAAAAACCACCTACAAAAAAAATAAAAAAATCAATAGATTTTGTCTAAAAATAAAAAAAAAACAAAAAAAAGAGACCAAAACTTTGAGCCCTGATCTACGTCGATCGGGGCTGTTTTGATGAAAAAGAGATCGGATCCGAGAAGATCACGTCAAAGAAAACCACCAAAAGAATTTTGACATTTTTAGGTGATCAGAAACCACCGACAGCGACTGTCGATGATGAACCAGACTGCGGTCGGTGCGGTGGTCCGACGATCGGTCGACGAGCTCACCCCAGAGCTCTCTTCCCATTTTTTTCTAAAAAATCGAAAGAATGAACAAAAAAAAATTCAGTTATTTATAGAAAACATTAAAGCAAAACGACGTCGTTTCAGTCAATGAGGATCCGCGCGTCAACCCGTAACCCGACCCGAGGTCCGTGCATCCAACCCGGTGACCCGCTTCTCTATCAGCCTCTGATCGGTCTGACTGGACCAGAACCGAACCGCCCAGACCAAATCGAACTAGTACTGAACCGTTGATCCACGCAAATCGGATCGAACCGTCAAATCGAACTGTCGAACCGAACCATGCGTTGACCAGACCGTTGACCGGTTCGGTTCAGGTAAAAAATTTTTTTTAATTTTTTATATATTATTTTATTAATATTTATGCATATTAAAATATTTATATTTGTTAGATTAAATGATGAAATTGTGGTTACATTTTTTTATATAATTATCTTAATTTTTAAAATAAACTTTAAAAAAATAATATAAAAATAAATTTAATAATAATACTAAAGTAATGTAGGAAAAGAAAATTTTTATCCGACGATGAAATTCAAAGGTATTTCGAGTAGTGATGCCTACGAAATCTCTAGGTGAAAAGATTTTTTTTAAAATACTACCAGTATATTGGAGTATTTATAAAAAAAATTTAATACAGTAAAGATTTTCTTTTTTTTTAAATAATAAATAAAAATTGATTAATAAATTAAAAATATATGTAATAAAAATAGGAAGGAAAGAAATTTAATCCAATGATGAGATTCTAAAAGTATTCCGAGTAGAGATGCTTTAAGAAATCTCTAGATGAGAAGATTTTTTGTAAAATATTACCAGCGTATTGGAATATTTATAGAAAATCTTCGATATAATTAAATTTCTTTTTCTTCAAAATTTTAATTAAAATTAAAAAGTTAATAAAACAGTTAATAAAATTTTTGAAAAAGAATAAAATGTGTGCATCAACATGTTATTATTTGCATTGCATACATGACATAATTTTTTACGAAAAGTAAATTTAGACCTCAAAAGATGAGATTCTAAAAGTATTCTGAGTAAAGATGCTTTAAGAAATCTCTAGGTGAGAAAAAGTTCTTCTAATGTTACAACGTACTGAAACATTTTAAGAATTATTTCAATAAAAAAGTTTTAATTTATTTTTCTCAAGAATATTTTTTTTTCTAAAAACTAATAAAAATCAAGGAAATTATTTTTCGAACACCGAAAATTAGACTATTTTTTATCAAAATCAAAGGATAACATGTTGTTAATTGGTACCATTTTTAACGGGCGCTGTGGGGGTGCTAATATTTCTCCACACGTAACCGATTCTCGAACCCAGATAGTTGCGCAAACCCTAAAATTATCCTTTTAATAAATTTTAATAAATTTTAAGATTTTATTAAAAGATATGTTTTAATAAGTGACCAATCGCATCTAACTAAAAAAAATTGATGACGATTCCGTTATTTTTTATTTTTTTTTCAAATTCATCGGACGGACACAAAATCGTTACGACATCCATTATCATCTTAAATCCAAAAATGTCTCAAAATTAGTTTCTCAATATTTCTCTTAAAATGTCAATATTTTGCTTAAATATTGATCAAATTTTGTTTGTATAGTCTATGAACACATGTAGTAACAAATTTTTTGTCGATAATTTTCATTTTTCTGATAAATGGATAGATAATAGATTATATATTATAATATTCAATATGTAAAAATTTGTATTAATTATAAAATATTTTATTAATAAAATATTTTTTATCTTATTATTTTAAATATCAATATTAATCTTTGATTTTTAAATATAGATAAACATGTATAAAATTAAATTTTTAAAAGTAACTTTTGAAAAGTTTGAAATTTAAAATTTTTAAATATCATTTTTCAGAAAGGCCATTAAATATTTATTTGATCCTAAAATTATATCACTTCTCTCACTTTGATATCTAAAAAAAAAAAAACATAACCAATTCCTCGAACTTTATTTCCATCCAAGTAAATCACTCCACAACTAACTCCATTAACAGTGTCCCCGTAAAAGCAAGCAATAAAATAATGACACGTAGTCAAAAATGTTACGTCGTTTTATTTTTGTTTTGTTGTTAAAAATTCTTTAGTTTTGAAATTAACAATTAAAAAAAATGAAAGACATTGGGAAAGGAGAGAGAGAAAGAGAAAAGAAAGTACAAAATGGAATGACGGGGTATGGTTCGTTGGCGACGGATCTAGTTTGCCTGAGGGCCAATCAAATAGGCCTCCGATCGGTCAATCCTCCCTTAGTTTTTACTTTTATTTTATTTTATTTATAAAACACTTTTATATATCAACATTTGATAGAGTTTTGAACTTAAAATTTAATTCAAAATTTTTATAATCAAAATTTAAATTCAAGCAATATGAAATATAAAAAAATCGTTATTATATAAAATTAAAAGTGACAAAATAAATTTAAATTTAAAAATTAACTCGAACTCAAATTTAATTTGAATTAATTAAAAAATCAAAATTTAAAGTAAAAAAAATCTAAATTTAAATAATTGAAATTTAAAATAATTGAAAAACAAAAGGACAACTCAAAATTATAATTTAAAATTAACATAAACAAAAATGACACAAACTTGAAAAAATTAATCAAAACCAAATAACTGAAATTCAAAATTATCCAAACTTTGAAATAGATTCGAGTCTAGATCCTTTTGCCACTTCTATATCTATATATATAGTTAAGATGAAATACTATATTCAACAAAAGAAAGTATGGTAATAGAACAACAAGCATCCACTTTATTCTTTTCCATCGTTTTGCTACATTTCCAGCTGATCAAGAACAAATTTCATCAATGATATAAAGTCTAACTACTTGAAGAACTCCATGACCCAGAAGTTATAAACAAAACACTCATATCTGACACCACTGAATCCAGCTTTGGTTGCCAGGGCTTCGAATTCTGGTTTGGTCCGTTCCTTCCCTCCTGGATCTTGAGTCATCATAACCACATCCGTCTGTAAAATGCATCTCGCATAAACATTAGTCTCGGGCACAATCGGGAGGACAGCATCAACCACTATAACCTTTCCGTCATCCGGAATGGCATTGTAACAATTCTTCAACAGCTTCAAACAATGATCATCGCTCCAATCATGAAGAATCCACTATAAATTTTGCAACTCATATCATTAATTTATCTGTTATCTGCTATTAACAACTTTTGATGGTAAAAGGCAAATAGCTAAAATAAAAAATACAATGCATTAAGTAAAAAGAGACTAATAAAACAATTACTGATGAGAGATGATTGAATATGTAACTTAGAGGTGCAGATTACGGTTACAAGTGTAAATGAATAGAATATAATTAAATGAATTTTGTTATATTTTTTATCTGCTTGTTTAATTAACAAATTTTAAGATGTTGTTAGTAATCATTTGTTAGATTAATAAATAAATAAAAATTAAATCTATTCTCGAATTGTTTGATAAATATTTTTTTAGTTTAAAAAAATTAAAAGTGAACAAACTTTACAATATTCATAATCTATTTGTTTAATTAATAAATTTTAAAATATTATTCGTGATTATTTGTTAAATTTAATAAACGAACATAAATAAGTGAAAATTTTGAGTTTATTTTCAAAATTTTCATCAAAGGTTTTGTTCATTTGCATTTATAGGCGAACGGTAAAACTGGCTTGAGGGGGCTTTACCCCCACCCCCCTTAAACTTTTTAAGTTCTAATAGTTATGATAAAATTAAATGGCCCCCTCAAATTAAAGTCATTAATTTTATTTATTTTTATGTCATTTTATAATTTAGATTTATTCATTGAAATTCAGATATATTAAAATCATATTATTATTTATCTATTTATTTATCAATAAATTATTATGTACAAATTTTTAAAATTAAAAAAATTATCACAAGATTAAATCATAGTAAATAAATTTAATAAAAGTCAAATTAACTTTCTAATTATTCAAATAAATTAAAAATCTTCAATCAAGTATCAAACATAATTTTTTACACCTTTTTAATTGATTACAATTCCACTTTTCCATGTAATTCTTCACATTTAATTTTATCATAGATTTTTTTTTATTTCTGTCATGCAATTTTTTTAACACAAAAGTCAAATTGAAATCACCTTATTTATAAGGTTAAAAAAACACCCTAACTTCTAATCTTAAAGTTTCAAACTTTATTCTTTTAATTATATAGTTTATTTTTCTTATTTTGATAAAAAATATATATATTGTTTAACAATTAATTTACTTATACTTTTTTTTAAATACTCAAAATTGTAAAAATGATTCACAATTTAAATAAGACTATTTATTTAATTTATTATGTTTCTTTATATATTGATTTTATAAATCAATAAAATTTATAATTTTGAAAACATGTATATTTTGCTAGTACATTGCTTGTATATATATATATATATATATATATTAATATAATAAGATATATTTTATAAATAAAATTTAAATTCACTGTAATATCAGTTAGTCCCCTCAAAATCGACTATCAAGATCCGCCACTGTTTGCACTCTTAATCAAGGGATTGCAAAAGATATATCTTACTTTCATAAAAATTGCATCTCCTTTCGGAACACTTTCAAACATATCTCCTCCTACATTTTCAACGCCTGTAATTATGTCGATTATCTTGTTAGTGTGCAAACAGATGATACCAGAGTAACTGAAAATCCAAAATGCAGAAACCAAGACGTTACCAGGGTAGGCCGGAGCATGTTGTATAACATGAGGCAAGTCAAAATTAATTCCCTTAATAGAGGGATACTTGGAGGTGATAATGCTAAGGATGACTCCAAGACCACCGCCAACATCAACCACACGGTTGAGCTGCTCAAAACCCTTGTAGCTTTCCAGGATCTTCTTCAGAACTATAGTCGTGTGATTGATCATGGCAGTATTAAAAACTTGATTGTACCTTGGGTCCCTGCCAGGATATTCAAATGCGTTTGTTCCATGGACCCTGTCAAATGGAACTCCTCCTTCAAGAATTGCATCCTTCAGCTGCGACCTACCAGTGGATTACCATGCAGGAATTTGTTAGGTATAAGACCTATATGACGTGAGGTCAAATGGGACTTAGGCAAATTGATCAATTGATTTTGAGTTGAAAAAAATTAAAGCAACCAAGCCACTAGAATTAGTTGAACTAATTAACAAAACCTTTAGCCTCTTTTCTAATGTTACTATCAGAGGAAATAGTTTCATTCATAATAAACAAATTATATATTTACATATTAGAATCAACCATGCTTTGAGTATATAAATAATTTTACATGGCAAAATACATTTGAATTATACTACTTCTGAGTTCTATTAATTAAATATCAAAAGAATAAAAATTCACAGTTAAATATTTGAATTTTTATTCTTAAAATCAAATTAACTTATGAAGTAACTTTTTTAAAATCTGAATTGAAGTGATTTTCTTAATCAATAATAAAGCATTAATTGTCAAAAAAAAAAGTTAGTAATGTAATTTGTTTTTATTTTCATTCTTGAAATGAAAATAAAAAATGGAAAATAGAAGATAAATAAATCTTTTTCAAAAAAATTCAAAAAACTTGTAAAAATTAAAAAAAAAAAAAAAAAGAGATCTAGGAGGGAAAGGGAAAGAGAGTGGAAGGGGGGCGTAGGGGAGATCGATCATTTTCCTGTTTCTTATTACTGGTCTATTTGATAATTGACTGTACATGAAAGTATGCACATATTAATCGATGAAAAATCAAAACATACAGAATTTCAGCTTCCTATTTCTGGCCAAACAAAAGAAAAAGAATTTTTGCTGCTTATATTTGAACAAATATTCCAACTCTCAACTGACTCTGCCAAATATAAAGTTCCAACAAGCTAGACAAGAACAGGGATCAAAAGTAGTGATGACTGAGAACAATGGCTCCCATAGTAAAAAAAAAAAAAAAGAACAATTAAAGACACACACAGAGGAAGAGAGAGGGAAGAAACCCACCAACTATCAAGGTACACCTTGTCCTGAATCAAGTTCATCAAGGGGCCTAATGAAACCCCATCTTCATTTTGAACAAAGAATTTGGACACAGGCGTTAAACTATAGAGCCTCTGTGGATTACCCTCATCATCATCAGCCAAAGAGCAACCAACAATACCATGGCTGGCCAAAACTCTAAGTATGCGGTCCAGCATAGAGGATGCCTCTGGATTCTTGGTAGGTAACTGGGCTGCTAGCTCCTTTGGGGAGAGCTTGGCATCTGGACCAGCTTTGGCTATGAGCTCAAAAATGTCAAGCTGAATTGCTGCATGCATTGACATCGGCAGCACACAAGAGATGACGATCTCGAAGGCATATGCGAAGCTTTCTTGATCTTGCCCTGCATATTTGCCATGAAATTGGTTTTCTTCTGATGATCCCATTGGAGAGCAAAGCCTTTTTCCCTCAATCAAACTTGGATGTGTGGTTGGTACATTAAAATGAAGGGCAACGCAGTATTTATAAATTGGAATGACTAGGAAATAGCTTGTGTATCAAAAAATATTTAAAGCATGTTTTAATAAAAAACAAAAATGATTAAGAGCGGAGGGACCCATGAAAACACGAGGAACACGATTTTGCCTGTTTAGGCAGATAAGGCATTTCCATTTACAGAAACTTGGACGTCATCCTCTCAATTATCACGGATGTTAGATATTTGATTTTGAAAGATTAATTAAATTTATATATTTTTTTACTTATTATATTATTTAAAATTTGAAATAAGTATCAAATAAATGTATGCATTTAGTATAGACATGCTTATTTTTTTAAAATTTTTTATATATTTAAAATTTTCAATTTTGATATGCATGTTTATTATATATGTGTCGAACACAAATATTTTTAAAAAATAAAAAATTCAATTAATTAACATAATTTATTTAAGATTTTATTAAACAAAAAAAATTAAAAAACAGCCACAAAAATATATTAAAAAAAAGTATAACAAACCTAAAGTTATATTTTTAATAGTTGATTGAAGATTGAAATTTTGTTGGGAAAAAAGAGAGTTAATTTTATTTTAAATACACATGAATGTGATTATATATTTACGATAAATTTATTATTTTTAAGAATTTATGATAATGATTATAGGCACAATAAATAAAAAATAATAATATAATTAATTTCTCTTAAATTGCAATACATAAAATTAAATTAAAGATAAAAATCATACAAGAATCAATTTAATTTAAAAAAATATAAAATAATTATAGTATATAATTTATACATATATGTATATATATGTTAAAAGGATTTTTTTAACTTTTTGGGGCCCAACACCCCTTTAGCTCTGATGGCGGCCCCACAAGCCAATTATCTTAATTGACAAAACACGTTTTAATCAAAAACTAAAACAAAAATGATTAAGAGATGGGCGGCCCGTGAAAGCACGAGTAACATGATTTTATCTTGGGATTATTGATAAAATTTTGATAATTTTTTAATATAATTTTAATAATTAATCTTCTGATAATTTATTTTTATTTTTTAATTTTTTATAAAATAATATATTATTTTATTCAAATTCAGAATTTTTTAAATTAAATCTTTATTGAATAGGTTCTTAGTAAATTTATCTTAATCTTTCAAAATGTAATTTTTAATTTTATTTTTTCTAGTAATTAAGATTTAATTTTTGATAACTTTAAATATAAAAAATTTATCAATTATTGATAATTAAATTATTATTAATTTACTATTATTTTATCAATTATTTATTATTAAATTATCTATAATATGTTATTAAATTATTAATGATTTATTATTAAATTAATATTAATTTATTATTAATTTATAAATGATTTATTATTAAATTATAAATTATTGATAATTTATCATTAAATTAGTGACGATTTCTTATAAAATTGTAACTAATTTATTATTAATTTATTAAAATTATTTTTGACATCAAGATGAATTGAAGTCGAGAACAACGCCCATCTTAAAAGATATACTGAGGAAAAAAGTTTGGTTTGAAGATTTTAGAATCTGTTGTGTAAACAGGAAAGCTAATCTGGCAGCTGACTGGGCTGTTACTCAGGTGAGAAAGAGGATGTGCTTCTCAAATTGGATTTTAATGCTCCCATCTTCTTTAGTCTTTATCCTTGACAACGATGGGTTGCCAGCTCCACCTAGGTGTAACTAGGGATAGGTGGGCTTCTGGTTTTGAGTTGTAGAATGGCGGAAAAGATTCCATTGACATGAGTTGAGTGTACTATGAAAGTTTTTAGCAATAACACAATACTCTTTCTTATTGGCCAAAAAAAAGCTGTCATCACCATAACGGCAATGTCCCTATTTTTCTTTTTTTTTTTGTTAGAAGAACACATGGCACATAAAATATTCTGCTTGTGGAGGTTTTGCATTCCACTGATAATGAATAGGATAATAACTCTTATAAATTTATATTCAAAATAATAAATGATAATGAAAACTGAAACATACAATTCAAAACAAATTCATCCAATTTTCTAAATAAGGATGACAACAAAACAGATTTCCGTTATATTTTAGATATTCGTATCCAAATTGTTTAATATCCATAATATCCAAATTTATTTAAATATTTGTTTTGGCAGCATTAACCAAATTCAAATCTATTTAAATAAATACTATCTATTTAAATATTTAAATTCATTAAAATATTTATTTTTTTATTTTTTTATGAAAATATAAAATAAATAATAATTAAATTTAAAATATAAATTCACTATTAATTAATACCAAATGAAGGTTATTTGTTAAAGTTCGAAATTACACAAACATAAGTTTTTTTATATATATGTTACATTTATAAATGAATAATAAATTCGGATATAAACTTTCTGTGACTATTTATTAAACTTTAAACGGATTAAAATATTAAATATCCAAAAAATATTATCCATATCATATTCGAATCCATCATAAATAATAAATATTTTATCTGAATTCGTTAATTGTCCGTTTGTAACTATCTAAATCTAATATAAACGAATCAGATAATAAAAAAATATCAATTTATTAACTATCCATTGTAAACACCATTTTTTTTAATTATTATTATTATTATTATTATTTATTTATTTAATTTTTTTCTCTCTTTCTTCCCGTTTCTGCGTTTGTCTTATTCTCTTTTCTTCTTCTTTCTTTCCTCATTCCTTTGCCCTTTTTCTTCATCTTTATTCGTTCAAATCTAGTGCATTAAATGCACAATCCTTAAAGTCCAAAATCACCGTTGCTAGCTGCCAGCGGCCGACCGACAAACCATCAATCACGAACGGCAGGCGTGATTTCTCAGTTGAAAAAATGGGATTCGAATCCCAGAATCTGGGATTCGAATCCCATTTTTTCAACTGAGAAATCACGCCTGCCGTTTCTGGGATTTGAATCCCAACAAGCTCTATAGATAGAGCTTGTTATTTGCAAACGGAGACGAGGAGAACGAAAGAAAAAATGATAAAAAAAAGGGAAGATTCTGTCGAAAAAAAAAATTCTATAGAAACACAAAAAAAAAACCAAAATCATAGTCCCCAAGCAGGGGAACCCAGCACCAGAAAAGCCACCTACAAAAAAAAATAAAGAAATCAGTAGATTCTGTCCAAAAACAAAAAAAAAAAAAGACCGAAACTTTGAGCCCTGATCTACGTCGATCGGGGTTATTTTCGGTGAAAAAGAGATCGGATCCGGGAAGATCGCGTCGAAGAAAACCACCAAAAGAATTTTGACATTTTTCGATGATCGAAAACCATCGGCAACGACTGCCAGTGGTGAGCCAGACTGCGACCGGTGCGGTGGTTCGACGACCGATCGACGAGCTCATCCCAGAGCTCTCTTCCCTTTTTTTTTTGAAAAATCGAAAGAATGAACAAAAAAATTTTTTTCAGATATTTATAGAAAACATTAAAAGCAAAACGACGTCGTTTTAGGCATAAGGCCAAAATGACGTCGTTTCAACCAATAAGGATCCGCACGTCAACCCGCAACCTAACCCGGGGTCCGCGCACCCGACCCGACGACCCCCTTCTCCATCAGCCTCTGACCGGTCTGACTGGACCGGAACCGAACCGCCCAGACCGAACCGAACCGATACTGAACCATTGATTCACCTAAATTGGATCGAACCGTCGAACCGAACCATCGAACCGAACCGTGCATTGATCAGACCGTTGACCGGTTCGGTTCAAGTAAAAAAAATTTTTTAAAATTTTTTTATATATTATTTTATTAATATTTATGCATATTAAAATATTTATATTTGTTAGATTAAATGATGAAATTATGGTTAAATTTTTTTATATAATTATGTTAATTTTTAAAATAAACTTTAAAAAAAATAATATAAAAATAAATTTAATAATAATACTAAAGTAATGTAAGAAAAGGAAATTTTTATCCGACGATTAGATTCAAAGGTATTTCAAGTAATGATGCCTACGAAATCTCTAGGTGAGAAGATTTTTTTTAAAATACTACCAATGTATTGGAGTATTTATAAAAAAATTTTAATACAGTAAAGATTTTTTTTAAATAATAAATAAAAATTGGTTAATAAATTAAAAATATATGTAATAAAAATAGGAAGGAAAGAAATTTAATCCAATGATGGGATTCTAAAAGTATTCCGAGTAGAGATGCTTTAAGAAATCTCTAGGTGAGAAGATTTTTTGTAAAATATTACCAGCGTATTGGAATATTTATAGAAAATCTTCAATATAATTAAATTTCTTTTTCTTCAAAATTTTAATTAAAATTAAAAAGTTAATAAAACAGTTAATAAAGTTTTTGAAAAAGAATAAAATGTGTGGTGAAAGAAAATCTCAGCTTTCAAGAGCAATTGCCAGACATGGTGGATCTTATTTACCCCTCGGAGTTTGAGCCACAACCGATTAAACCTTCTCAATGAACTAGAGTACAAATTTCTATTCCCAGTGAATATCCCAATCTTTATCCAGGAATGACATCCACACCTACTCCAGGACAATTTCAAAATTTTGTTAATCCCGTTATGATGGACAAACCACCTGAGCCAATCTTAGTTCCTAATTTAGATGATCCCAAGGAAAGAGAAAGCTAAGGATACAGATACCTGAAAAAGTAGAAGATATTAGTGCCCGAGAGAAGATGAAGTTATTGGAAGAAAGGCTTAGGGCTGTAGAGAAAATGAATTTTTATGGCTCCACAGATGCGGCTGATCTTTGTTTAGTTTCGGATGTGGTCATTCCACCTAAATTTAAAGTCCTAAAATTTAAAAAATATGATGACACAAAATGCCTGATGACCCATATCATCATGTATTGTCGAAAGATGACAGCACATGCTCGTGATAAAAAATTATTAATACACATATTTCAAGATAGTCTTATGGGTTCTACAGTTAGATGATATGTTCAATTAGATAGGACTCGTATTCGTTCTTAGGAAGAGCTTATAAAGGCATTCCTTACATAATATCGGCATGTCACAGATATGGTTCCAGATCGTCTATCTCTACAAAGTATGGAAAAGAAAAAAATTGAAAACTTTAAAGAGTATGCATAAAGATGGAGAGATGTAGCTACACAAGTCCAACCTCCTCTCACCGAGAAAGAGATAACTGTTTTATTTGTGAATACTCTGAAAGCACCATACTATGAGAGATTGATAGGTAATGCAACCAAAAACTTTACAGATATGGTGATATCAGGTGAGATCATTGAAAATATCATAAAAAAATGATAAGCTCGATACATGAGAGATAAGTGGAGTAAGAAAAGGTGGAGCTCCTAAAAAAAAAGAGAATGAAGCTCAAACAGTGAACTATATGGGGTAACAATTCAAAGGTTTCACACCTTATCCTACACCAGTCTACCAAACCCATTACCTTTCTATAAATCATGTTACATCAATCCCTCATTTATATCAACCATACCAGTCATTACCACAACCAGCTTATCCACTTTATTTTTAGCCATCCTTTCAGACACCCACCTACAATCATCTTGTTGTACCTATCAGACTAGGATGGAAACCTAGTCCTAATATTGCTTTGAGAGCCTCAAAAAATACTCAAGAAAAAATTACTTTCGATCCCATTCCCATTATATATACAGATCTGTATCCTCGACTTATTGATAAACATCTGCTTGTTCCTGTTATCGTTGAACCCTTGAAACCTCCGTTTCTTAAATGGTATGACCCCAATGCACATTGTGATTATCATTATGGAAATCCAGGTCATTCCACTAAAAATTATACTGCTTTGAAGCATAAAGTGCAAGGGTTAATCAATGAAAGAGTATTAAATTTTGATACCAACCAACAAGAGACTCCAAATGTCAATGAGAACCCTCTACCAAATCATACCAGACCATCAATAAATGCCTTAATTGATGGGCAGAGAAGCCACGTGAAGGAAAAAATAAATGAAGTCAAGACTCCGATGGCTAGGGTTTTCGAAGTCTTGGTCAAAACTAATATGTTGAAGCCAATAGAACCTCAAAATTGCTCTGAAGTAATTAACTCAATTGAAAGCTGTAATTATCACAGAGGTGTTATGGGGCATTCTATCGAGAATTGTCACCAATTTCGTCAAGAGGTGCAAAAATTGATGGATGAAAGTCGAATAGAGTTTTACCAAGAGAGAAAAGAGTTGGTGAAAGCTGAAGTGTCTACCATTGATTCAAAGAATAAGTTTGGGCATAGACCGGTAACTATCTATTATGATGAGAAGCCAACATCAAAGCTAGAAAAGCTCATTTCCCGACCAGTGGTGACAATTAAAGTTTCTGGCCCTTTTTCATATCAGAATGATAAAGCAATACCTTGAAAGTATGATTATGATGTCGTTGTGAACCCAAATATTGCCAACATAACGGGTGTAGGAGGCATAACTCGAAATGGTAGGTGCTATACCCCAGAGGCTTCAAAAAAAGGTAGAAAGGAGAAAGCCAAGGTAGGAGAAGAAAATAAAAGTCAGAGTGGTCTTGACACAACCCAAAAAAAAAATGTCAGAAGCCAGTATCTGATAGTGAAACAGATAAATTTTTTAAGTTAATAAAACATAGTGAGTATAGCATGGTAGAACAACTTAACAAGATGCCAGTTAGGATTTCGTTATTGTCATTATTGCTCAGTTCAGAGTCACATCATAATGCTTTGCTAAAGGTGCTAAATCCAACATATGTGTTTCACAATGCTTCTGTTGAATATGTGGAACAGTTTATTGACAATCTGATGATTTCAAACTATATCTCTTTTAATGATGAAAAGATTCATCCTGAAGGTAAAAGAAGTACCAAGGCTTTTCACATTACTGTGAAATGTAAAAGTCATATAATGGCTAAGGCTTTGATTGATAATGACTCATCCATCAATGTTATACCTGTGACTACTCTGGTAAAACTCCCTGTTGATGGATCTTATATGAAACTTAGTCATATGATAGTGAGAGCCTTTGATAGAATTAGAAGAGATGTGTTAGGAGATATAGAAGTGCCATTACAGATTAGCCCATGCACTTTTAACATGAAATTTTAAGTTATGGACATCTTTCCTTCATACAGTTATTTATTAGATAGATCGTGGATCCATATAACAGGTGCTATTCCATTCTTATTGCATCAAAAAGTCAAATTCATTATTGAAGGGAAGCTAACATGTGTGGCAGGAGAAGAAAATTTATTGGTAACTCAACCGATAAATACTCCTTATATGAAATCAGCAGATGAAGCTCTGAAATGCTCTTATAGATCTTTCGAGATTGTCAATGCAACATATATAGCTGGATGATCTAAATTGTATTCACCACACTTGTCTATGATAACTAAAATGGTAGTCAAACAGCTTATCAAGATGAGATGGTGACCTGAAGTCAGACTTAGAAAGAACCTGTAAGAAATCACGAAGTCATTAGCCATATATGAAAAGAGAGACAGATTTGGCTTAGGATATAAGCCAATAAGAGGGGACAGAACAAGAATGGTGAATGAAAAAAAAGATAAGATGATAGCTAATCTCAAAGGGTATGAGCCGGAGTCAGAGCCTATAGTCATTCCATACCTCTATGATTCTTTTCATTCGGGAAGATACATTTATCTAGATTTATCAGGAGCCCCAAGTGCAGGATTCATGGAAAAATTTTTAGAGTTGGCCATTCAAATGGTGGATGATGAAAAAAAAAAGTCAAAGTGAAGAGCTGTTTATGTACCCTTGTCCTTCAGATTTTGAATTGGATAATTGAAAAGTTACAGAGCTGCCTGTTGTTTTTAAAACTTTGGAAAAGTATTGTACTGTGAAACTTTAAATCCCTAATTACTTTCTATAAGTATTAGGAGATCTTTTATGGTGTGTTTATATTTGTCATTTTAATAAAAGACTTAGAAAATGCATCCGTATTTTTTCTATTGTTTTCATCTTCATTTTTTTTTTCTATCATTTTTTTACCATTCCATTTTTGTGTGCCAATATTCTCTTCATTTTACCCTTTGCAGGGTCCCAAACAATGAAAACGAAGATAATCATGGCAATAATCTTGGATTTGATTTTGAAAACTTAATTCATGATGATGAACTTCATAATGAGAAAGATTCAGATAACTACACACTGCCTTTTAATTTGTTAAAATTAATATAACATGAAGATAAGCCAATTGAATCTCATCAGAAAATCATCGAATTAGTGAATTTTAGAGATGATGAAAACAAAAAAGAGGTTAAAGTTGGTATATCTCTTTTACTAGCTGAAAGACAGAAGCTAAAAGAGTTGCTCCGAGAATATGTAGATGTATTCGCGTGAACTTACCAAGATATGTTGAGACTCAGCACTGATATTGTAGAGCATAAGTTACCTTTAAAACCAGGATGTAAGCCGATGCAGCAAAAGCTAAGACGCATGAAACCAAAGATGCTGCTGAAAATTAAAGAAGAATTAAAGAAACAATTCGATACTGGATTTTTGGAGGTGGTAAAATATCCTGAATGGATAACCAACATAGTGCCAGTTCTTAATAAAGATGGAAAAGTGAGAATGTGTGTTAATTATCAAGACTTGAATAGGGCAAGCCCTAAGGATAACTTTCCTCTACCTCACATCGATACTCTAGTGGATAATATGCTAGGCACTCCACATTTTTCTTTATGGATGGTTTCTCAGGCTATAATTAAATCAAGATGGCCCAAGATGATATGGAGAAAACCACATCTGTGACTATGTAAGGGATATTTTATTATAAAGTTATGCCTTTTTGGTTGAAAAATGCTGGTGCTATTTATCAAAGAGCAATGGTAACTCTCTTTCATGACATGATGCATAAAGAGATAGAAGTGTATGTGGATGATATGATCGTAAAATCTTAAGAAAGATAGGATCATATAGTCAATCTTAAAAAGCTGTTCGATAGGTTGAGAAGATTTCAGTTGAAGTTGAATCCTGCCAAATGTACATTTGGAGCCAAATCAAGAAAACTATTGGACTTTGTAGTCAGTGACAAAAGAATTGAAGTTAATCCAGATAAGATACAAGCCATCCAAAACTTATCTCCTCTTCATACCTCAAAAGAAGTGCCAGCTTCTTAGGGAGATTAAACTATATTGCTCGCTTCATCTCTCAACTCACTTATAAGTGTGATCCTATTTTCAAGCTTCTAAGAAAACATGATCTTGGAGAATGGAATGATGAATGCCAAGAAGCTTTTGATAAGATCAAAAAATACTTATCAAATCCACCTGTGTTGGTGCCACAAATGCCAGGAAAACCTTTGATTTTATACTTAACAGTGCATAAAAATTTAATTGGATGTGTGCTGAGGCAAAGAGATGAAACTGATAAAAGAGAACGAGCAATTTACTACTTGAGTAAGAAATTCACTGATTATAAGTCCAAGTATTCACCATTAGAGAAGATATGTTGTGCATTAACTTGGACAGCTCGAAGGCTTAGACAATACATGCTTTATCACACTACTTGGCTCATAGCAAAATTGGATTCTATTAAGTATATCTTCGAAAAGCCCACATTGACAGGAAGAATAGCACGGTGACAAGTTATGCTTTCAGAATATGATATCATTTATCTGACTCAAAAGGTTATTAAAGGAAGTGTAATAGCTGAATTTCTTGCTGATAGTGCAGTCGAAGATTATGAGCCAATGAAATTAAAATTTCCTGATAAGGATGTGATGGCCATTGAAGAAAATGAACCTGTTAAAAAATCATTGAGGATGTATTTTGATGGAGCTGCTAATGCTTTGGGTCATGGTATTGGGGCAATTTTGATATCTCTTTATGGACATTATTACTCCATCATAGCCAGGTTAAATTTTAATTGCACAAATAATGTAGTTGAATATGAGGCATGTGTTATGGGTCTACAAGCAGTAATTGAAAAGAAAATCAAAGTGTTAGATGTGTTTGGAGATTCAGCTCTAGTCATCTATCAGTTACGAGGTGAATGGGAGACAAGAGATTCTAAGTTGATCCGATACCATAACTACATCTCTGAGTTGATCAAGCAATTTAAAGAAGTTCAATTTGAGCATCTACCCAGAGAGAAAAACCAAATTGTAGATGCACTGGCTATTTTAGCTACAATGATTAAAATAGATGTAAATACTGAAATCTAACCCATCAAGCTGGATGTAAAAGAAGTACCAGCACATTGCTCAAATGTTGAAAAAAATGTTGATGGGAGGCCATGGTATCATGATATCATGCAATACATTAAAAGCCAGCAATATCCAGAACATGCAATAGAAAATGATAAGAGGACTATCAGAGGATTGGCTATGAGTTTCTTCATTGATGGAGATATCCTCTACAAAAGAGGTCGAGATCAAGTGCTTTTAAGATGTGTAAATGCAGCTGAAGCAAAAAAGATTATTGAAGAAGTGCATGATGGAGTTTGTGGGGCACATACAAATGGTCATATAATGGCTAGACAAATTATGAGGACTGGCTATTATTGGTTGACAATAGAAGGTGACTGTATTGATTATGCTAAGAGATGTCATAAATGTCAGATTTATGTTGATAAAATTTATGCTTCGCCATCAACATTACACGTTCTGGCTCTTCCATGGCCATTCTCTATGTGGGGCATGGATGTCATTGGTCCCATCACTTCAAAAGCTTCGAATGGGTATAGATTCATTTTTGTGATGATTGATTACTTCACCAAATGGGTAGAAGCTGCATCATATGCTAGCATGACTTGATTTGTGGTATGTAAGTTCATAAAAAGAGAGATAATATACAGATATGGGCTTCCAAAGATAATTATTTCTGATAATGCCAAAAACTTGAACAATAAAATGATGAATGAAGTATGCACTCAGTTCAAGATCCGTCATCGTAATTTGGCATCATATCGTCCGAAAATGAATGGGGCAGTGGAGGCTGTGAATAAGAATATCAAAAGAATCCTAGAGAAAATGACTGAAATTTACAAAGATTGGCATGAGAAGTTACCTTTTGCTTTGCATACTTATAGAACATCAGTCCAAACATCTACTAGGACCACACCATTCTCTTTGGTATATGGAATGAAAGCTGTGCTATCAGTCGAAGTGAAAATTCCCTCACTAAGAGTCTAGATGGAGGTAGAGTTAGAGAAAGCAGAATGGGTTCAGAATCACTACGAGCAATTAAACCTCATTGATGAGAAAAGACTGTTAGTACTTTGTCATGGTCAATTATATCAAAAAAGGATGATGAGGGCACATGACAAGAAAATTCATCCCGGTTGCTTTAGGAAAGGAGACTTAGTGCTAAAAAGAATCTTTTCAAATCAACATGATAATCGAAAGAAATAGACACTAAATTAGAAAGACCCGTATGTGGTGAAAAAGGCCTTTTCTGGTGAGGTATTGATTTTGACAGAAATGGATAGAGGTGATTTGCCTACCCCAATAAATTCAGATGTTGTGAAGAAATATTTTGCTTAAAAAAAAGAGAAAAAAATGATGACTTATCTAAGCTGAAAACCTAAAAAGACGACTTGGTTGTGAAGCAGAAGCATCATCAAGAAAAGTTCCCATAATGCAGGGGTAAGTGTAATTTGACGAACTCTGAATGATCAAAAAAGTCATCTGATTTAGTTTTAGAGAAAGAATTTGAGAATATTTTGTTCATGATTATCTTATGATCATTCTTTTGACACTTTTGTTTCAACTCAAACACTTTGACATGCACTTGTTATCAGCCTAATGAAATACGTTATCCTTCCTTTGAAAATAATGCCTATTCTTTTCTTTATCCTTATCTGATATTTTTGTTTATCGTACAAGTGAATAAGAGAAATGTGTGATTGCATTTTATTTATCTTGAACTTAAAATGATGAAAAGAAAAATAAACATGAAAGATCTCAGCATTACTTTTAAAGTTGACAAAGGCAAATAAAAAACGATGAGAAAAGCATGACAAGACATTGATGTTGTAGACTTTTGAAAAAAAAATATTATGGTCAGATGTTGAGAACAGATTGATCATATAAGAATTTTGATAAAAGAAGCCAAAAATGAGAGATTTCAAGAACCTTTTTACTACAATGAATGATTTTGATTGTATTACATGCATTGCATTATGAGCACTCAGTACATGCATCCATGATAAGTTGTAACAAAGATAGAGATTTTTTCATTTCATAATGAAAAACAAGATTTTGATAAAGACAATGATCAAACAAAAGAATTCAAAAGAGGAAATTTACTTGTTCAAAGATGAGAACTCAAATTTGAAAACATAAAAGAATTTTAAAGTTGTTGAGCCTCTGCTGAGAGGAGCTTTTTCAAGATATAAGATTTTTAAAGTTGTTGAGCCTCTACTGAAAGGAGCCCTTTTTAAAATAAGATTTTAAAGTTGTTGAGCCTCTGCTGAGAGGAGCTTTTTCAAGATAATAATTTTAAAGTTGTTGAGCCTCTGCTGAAAGAAGCTTTTCCAAGATAAGAATTTTAAAATTGTTGAGCCTCTGCTGAGATGAGCTTTTCCAAGATAAGAATTTTAAAGTTGTTGAGCCTCTACTGAGATGAGCTTTTTTAAGATTTTAAAGTTGTTAAGTCTTTGCTGAGATGAGCTTTTCTAGATGAAATTTTTAAAGTTGTTGAGTCTCTGCTGAGAGGAGCTTTTCCAAGATGAGATTTTTAAAGTTGATGAGCTTCTGTTGAGAGGAGCCCTTTTCAAAATAAGAATTCTAAAGTTGTTGAGCCTCTGCTAAGAGGAGCTTTCTAAGATGAGAATTTTAAAGTTGTTGAGACTCTACTGAGATGAGCTTTTCCAGATGAGAATTTTAAAGTTGTTGAGCCTCTGCTGAGAGGAGCTTTTCTAGATGAGATTTTTAAAGTTGTTGAGCCTCTACTGAGAGAAGCTTTTTTAAGAGAATTTTAAAATTGTTAAACCTTTGCTGAGAGGAGCTTTTTCAAGAGAATTTTAAAGTTGTTGAGCCTCTGTTGAGAGAAACATTTTCAGATGAGATTTTAAAGTTGTTGAGCCTCTGCTGAGAGGAGCTTTTTCAAGAGAATTTTAAAGTTGTTGAGCCTCTGCTGAGAGGAGCCCTTTCCAAAAAAATATTTAAAGTTGTTAAGCCTCTGCTGAGAAAAACTTTTTCAAGAGAATTTTAAAGTTGTTGAACCTCTGCTGAGAGGAGCTTTTCCATATGAGATTTTAAAGTTGTTGAGCCTCTGCTGATAAGAGCTTTTCCAGATGAGATTTTAAAAGTTGTTGAGCCTCTGCTGAGAGGAGCTTTTCCAGATGAGATTTTAAAGTTGTTGAACCTCTACTAAGAGGAGCTTTTCCAGATTAGATTTTTAAAGTTGTTGAGCCTCTGCTGAGAGGAGCTTTTTCAAGAGAATTTTAAAGTTGTTGAGCCTCTGTTGAAAGGAACCTTTTTCATGATATGAGATTTAAAAGTTGTTGAGCCTCTGTTGAGAGGAGCTTTTTCAAAAAAAAAAAAATTTAAAGTTGTTAAGCCTCTGCTGAGAGGAGCCTTTTAAACTTTCAAAAATATCGATTGAACCTCTGTTGAGATGAGCCATTTTCTGTCGAAGAAAAAAATTTTTTTTTTCTTTCTTCTTTCTCAATGTTTCATCTTTCCAAACAAAATGGTTGTTTATTTATCTTTGTCTTATTCCTGACTCACAAAAATAGGCAAAGAGGGGCAACTATAAACACCATTTTTTTAATTATTATTATTATTATTTATTTATTTTTTTCTCGCTTTTTTCCCGTTTCTGCGTTTGTCTTCTTCTTTATTTCCTCATTCCTTTTCCCTTTTTCTTCATCTTTATCCGTTCAAATCTAGTGCATTAAATGCACAATCCCTAAAGTCTAAAATCACCGTCGCTAGCTGCCAGCGGTCGATCAAAAAACTGTCAATCACGAATGGCAAGCGTGATTTTTCAATTGAAAAAATGGGATTCGAATCTCAAAAGATCTGGGATTTGAATCCCAACAAGCTCTATAAATAGAGCTTGTTATTTGCAAACGGAGATGAGGAGAACAAAAGAAAAAACAACAAAAAAAAATGAAAGATTTTATTGAGAAAAAAAATTCTGCAGAAACACCAAAAAAAAAGCAAAATCACAGTCCCCAAGCAGGAGAACCTAGCGCCAGAAAAGCCACCTACAAAAAAAATAAAAAAATAAGTAGATTCTGTCCAAAAATAAAAAAAAAAACAAAAAAAAGGATACCGAAACTTTGAGCCCTGATCTACATCAATCAGGGCTATTTCATATGAAAAAGAGATCGGATCCAGAAAAATCGCGTCGAAGAAAACCACCAAAAGAATTTTGACATTTTTCGGTGATTGAAAACCATCGGCAGCCACCGTCGACGACGAGCCAGATTGCGGTAGGCGCGGTGGTCCGACGATCAGTCGACGAGCTCACCCCAGAGCTCTCTTCCCCTTTTTTTTTTGAAAAATCGAAAGAATGAACAAAAAATTTTTTTTAGTTATTTATAGAAAACATTAAAAGCAAAACGACGTCGTTTTGAGCATAGGGCCAAAATGACACCGTTTCAGCCAATGAGGATCCGCGCGTCAACCAGCAACCTGACCCGAGGTTCGCGCACCCAACCCGATGACCCGTTTCTCCATCAGCCTCTGATCGGTCTGACTATACCAGAACCGAACCGCTAAGACCGAATCGAATCGGTACTGAACCGCTGATCCACCCAGATCGGATCGAACCGTCGAACCGAACCATACGTTGACTGGACCGTTAACTGGTCCGGTTCAGGTAAAATTTTTTTTTTTTAATTTTTTATATATTATTTTATTAATATTTATACATATTAAAATATTTATATTTGTTAGATTAAATGATGAAATTGTGGTTAAATTTTTTTTAATATAATTATGTTAATTTTTAAATTAAACTTTAAAAAAATAATATAAAAATAAATTTAATAATAATACTAAAGTAATGTAGGAAAAGAAAATTTTTATCCGACGATGAGATTCAAAGGTATTTCGAGTAGTGATGTCTACAAAATCTCTAGGTGAAAAATTTTTTTTTAAAATACTACTAGTGTATTGGAGTATTTATAAAAACTTTTTAATACAGTAAAGATTTTTTTTTAAAATAATAAATAAAAATTGGTTAATAAATTAAAAATATATGTAATAAAAATAAGAAGGAAAGAAATTTAATCCAATGATGGGATTCTAAAAGTATTTCGAGTAGAGATGCTTTAAGAAATTTCTAGGTGAGAAGATTTTTTGTAAAATATTACCAACGTATTGGAATATTTATAGAAAATCTTCAATATAATTAAATTTCTTTTTCTTCAAAATTTTAATTAAAATTAAAAAATTAATAAAACAAATAATAAAATTTTTGAAAAAGAATAAAATGTGTGCATCAACATGTTATTATTTGCATTGCATACATGACATAATTTTTTACGAAAAGTAAATTTAGACCTCCAAAGATGAGATTCTAAAAGTATTCCGAGTAGAAATACTTTAAGAAATCTCTATGTGAGAAAAAATTCTTTTAATGTTACCAACGTACTGGAACATTTTAAGAATTATTTCAATAAAAAGGTTTTAATTTATTTTTCTTGAGAATATTTTTTTTCTAATAACTAATAAAAATCAAAGAAATTATTTTTCGAACACCGAAAATTAGACTGTTTTTATCAAAATCAAATGATAACATGTTGTTAATTGATACCGTTTTTAATGGGTACTGTGGGGGTGCTAATCTTTTCTTACACGTAACCAACTCCAAAACCCAGATAGTTGCACAGACCCTAAAATTATCTTTTTAATAAATTTTAATTAATTTTAAGATTTTATTAAAAAAGTATGTTTTAATAGGTGACCAATCGCACCTAACCAAAAAAGATTGGTAACGACTCCGTTATTTTTTATTTCTTTTCCAAATTCATCGAACGGACACAAAATCGTTACGACATCCATTATCATCTTAAATCTAAAAATGTCCCAAAATTAGTTTCTCAATATTTCTCTTAAAATGTCAATATTTTGTTTAAATATTGATCAAATTTTGTTTGTATAGTCTATGAACACATGTATTAACAATTTTTTTGTCGATAATTTTCATTTTTCTGATAAATGGATAGATAATAGATTATAGATTATAATATTCAATATGTAAAAATTTGTATTAATTATAAAATATTTTATTAATAAAATATTTTTTTATCTTATTATTTTAAATATCAATATTAATCTTTGATTTTTAAATATAGATAAACATGTATAAAATTAAATTTTTAAAAATAACTTTTGAAAAGTTTGAAATTTAAAATTTTTAAATATCATTTTTCAGAAAGGCCATTAAATATTTATTTGATCCTAAAATTATATCACTTCTCTCACTTTGATATCTAAAAAAAAAAACATAACCAATTCCTCGAACTTTATTTCCATCCAAGTAAATCACTCCACGCACTAAATCCATTAACAGTAAGTTGATGTGGCGTAAAAGTAAGCAATAAAATAATGACACGTAGTCAAAAATGTTACGTCGTTTTATTTTTGTTTTGTTGTTAAAAATTCTTTAGTTTTGAAATTAACAATTAAAAAAAATGAAAGACATTGGGAAAGGAGAGAAAGAAAGAGAAAAGAAAGTACAAAATGAAATGACGGGGTATGGTTCGTTGGCGACGGATCTAGTTTGGCTGAGGGCCAATCAAATAGGCCTCCGATCCGTCAATCCTCCCTTAGTTTTTACTTTTATTTTATTTTATTTATAAAACACTTTTATATATCAACATTCATTGACTTTTTGAAAGAGTTTTAAACTCAAAATTTTAATAATCAAAATTTAAATTCAAGCAACATGAAATATAAAAAAATTGTTATTATATAAGATTAGAAGTAATAAAATAAATTTAAATTTAAAAATTGACTCGAATCCAAACTTAATTTGAATTAATTAAAAAGTTAAAATTTAAAGTAAAAAAAATTTAAATTTAAATGATTCAAATTTAAAATAATTAAAAAATAAAAAGACAACTCAAAAGTATATGATTTAAAATTAACATAAACAAAAACGACTCAAACTTGAAAAAAATTAATCAAAATCAAATAACTGAAATCCAAAATTATTCAAACTTTAAAATAAATTTGAGTCCATTTATATTGATCTTTTTGCTACTTCTATATTTATATATATATAGTTAAGATGAAGTATTATGTTCAACAAAAGAAAGCATGGTAATAGAACAACAAGCATCCACTTTATTCTTTTCCATCGTTTTGCTACATTTCCAGCTGATCAAGAGCAAATTTCATCAATGATATAAAGTCAAACTACTTGAAGAACTCCATGACCCAGAAGTTATAAACGAAACACTCATATCTGACACCACTGAATCCAGCTTTAGTTGCCAGGGCTTCGAATTCTGGTTTTGTCCGTTCCTTCCCTCCTGGATCTTGAGTCATCATAACAACATCCGTCTGTAAAATGCCTCTCCCATAAACATCAGTCTCGGGCACAATCGGGAGGACAGCATCAACCACTATAACCTTTCCGTCATCCGGAATGGCATTGTAACAATTCTTCAACAGCTTCAAACAATGATCATCGCTCCAATCATGAAGAATCCACTATAAATTTTGCAACTCATATCATTAATTTATCTGTTATCTGCTATTAACAACTTTTGATGGTAAAAGGCAAATAGCTAAAATAAAAAATGCAATGCATTAAGTAAAAAGAGCCTAATAAAACAATTACTAGTGAGAGATGATTGAATATGTAACTTAGAGGTGCAGATCAAGGTTACAAGTGAAAATGAATAGAATATAATTAAATGAATTTTGTTATATTTTTTATCTGCTTGTTTAATTAATAAATTTTAAGATGTTGTTAGTAATCATTTGTTAGATTAATAAATAAATAAAAACTAAATCTGTTCTCGAATTGTTTGATAAATACATTTTTAGTTTAAAGAAATTGAAAATGAACGAACTTTACAATATTTATAATCTATTCGTTTAATTAATAAATCTTAAAATATTATTCATGATTATTTGTTAAATTTAATAAAAAAAAATGGAAATTGAGTTTATTTTTAAAATTTTCATCAAATGTTTTGTTCATGCATTTATAGGCGAACGGTAAAATTGGCTTGAGGGGGCTTTGGCCACCACTCAAACTTTTTAGGTTCTAATATTTATGTTATGATAAAATTAAATGCCCCTCAAATTAAAGTCATTAATTTTATTTATTTTTATGTCATTTTATAATTTAGATTTATTCATTGAAATTCAGATATATTAAAATCATATTATTATTTATCTATTTATTTATCAATAAATTATTATGTACAATTTTTTAAAATTAAAAAAATTGTCACAAGATTAAATCATAGTAATATAAATTAAATTAAAGTCAAATTAACTTTCTAATTATTCGAATAAATTAAAAATCTCGAATCAAGTATCAAACATAATTTTTTACACCTTTTTAATTGATTACAATTCCACTTTTCCATATAATTCTTCACATTTAATTTTATCATAGATTTTTTTTATTTCTGTCATGCAATTTTTTTAACAAAAAAGTCAAATTGAAATCACCTTATTTATAAGGTTAAAAAAACACCCTAACTTCTAATCTTAAAGTTTCAAACTTTATTCTTTTAGTTATATAGTTTATTTTTCTTATTTTGATAAAAAATATATATATTGTTTAACAATTAATTTACTTATACTTTTTTTTAAATACTCAAAATTGTAAAAAAGATTCACAATTTAAATAAGACTATTTATTTAATTTATTATGTTTCTTTATATATTGATTTTATAAATCAATAAAATTTATAATTTTGAAAACATGTATATTTTGCTAATATATTGCTTGTATATATATATATATATATATATATGCATTAATAATATAATAAGATATATTTTATAAATAAAATTTAAATTCACTGTAATATCGGTTAGTCCCCTCAAAATCGACTATCAAGATCCGCCACTGTTTGCACTCTTAATCAAGGGATTGCAAAAGATATATCTTACTTTCATAAAAATTGCATCTCCTTTCGGAACACTTTCAAACATATCTCCTCCTGCATTTTCAACGCCTGTAATTATGTCGATTATCTTGTTAGTGTGCAAACAGATGATACCAGAGTAACTGAAAATCCAAAATGCAGAAACCAAGACGTTACCAGGGTAGGCCGGAGCATGTTGTATAACATGAGGCAAGTCAAAATTAATTCCCTTAATAGAGGGATACTTGGAGGTGATAATGCTAAGGGTGACTCCAAGACCACCGCCAACATCAACCACACGGTTGAGCTGCTCAAAACCCTTGTAGCTTTCCAGGATCTTCTTCAGAACTATAGTCGTGTGATTGATCATGGCAGTATTAAAAACTTGATTGTACCTTGGGTCCCTGCCAGGATATTCAAATGCGTTTGTTCCATGGACCCTGTCAAATGGAACTCCTCCTTCAAGAATTGCATCCTTCAGCTGCGACCTACCAGTGGATTACCATGCAGGAATTTGTTAGGTATAAGACCTATATGACGTGAGGTCAAATGGAACTTAGGCAAATTGATCAATTGATTTTGAGTTGAAAAAAATTAAAGCAACCAAGCCACTAGAATTAGTTGAACTAATTAACAAAACCTTTAGCCTCTTTTCTAATGTTACTATCAGAGGAAATAGTTTCATTCATAATAAACAAATTATATATTTACATATTAGAATCAACCATGCTTTGAGTATATAAATAATTTTACGTGGGTAAAATACATTTGAATTATACTACTTCTGAGTTCTATTAATTAAATATCAAAAGAATAAAAATTCACAGTTAAATATTTGAATTTTTATTCTTAAAATCAAATTAACTTATGAAGTAACTTTTTTAAAATCTGAATTGAAGTGATTTTCTTAATCAATAATAAAGCATTAATTGTCAAAAAAAAAAGTTAGTAATGTAATTTTTTTTTATTTTCATTCTTAAAATAAAAATAAAAAATGGAAAATAGAAGATAAATAAATCTTTTTCAAAAAAAATTCAAAAAACTTGTAAAAATTAAAATTAAAAAAAAAAAAAGAGATCTTGGAGGGAAAGGGAAAGAGAGTGGAAGGGGGGCGCAGGGGAGATCGATCATTTTCCTGTTTCTTATTACTGGTATATTTGATAATTGACTGTACATGAAAGTATGCACATATTAATCGATGAAAAATCAAAACATATAGAATTTCAGCTTCCTATTTCTGGCCAAACAAAAGAAAAAGAATTTTTGCTGCCTATATTTGAACAAATATTCCATCTCTCAACTGACTCTACCAAATATAAAGTTCAAACAAGCTAGACAAGAACAAGGATCAAAAGTAGTGATGACTGAGAACAATGGCTCCCATAGTAAAAAAAAAAAAAAGAACAATTAAAGACACACACACAGAGGAAGAGAGAGGGAAGAAACCCACCAACTATCAAGGTACACCTTGTCCTGAATCAAGTTCATCAAGGGGCCTAATGAAACCCCATCTTCATTTTGAACAAAGAATTTGGACACAGGCGTTAAACTATAGAGCCTCTGTGGATTACCCTCATCATCATCAGCCAAAGAGCAACCAACAATACCATGGCTGGCCAAAACTCTAAGTATGCGGTCCAGCATAGAGGATGCCTCTGGATTCTTGGTAGGTAACTGGGCTGCTAGCTCCTTTGGGGAGAGCTTGGCATCTGGACCAGCTTTGGCTATGAGCTCAAAAATGTCAAGCTGAATTGCTGCATGCATTGACATCGGCAGCACACAAGAGATGACGATCTCGAAGGCATATGCGAAGCTTTCTTGATCTTGCCCTGCATATTTGCCATGAAATTGGTTTTCTTCTGATGATCCCGTTGGAGAGCAAAGCCTTTTTCCCTCAATCAAACTTGGATGTGTGGTTGGTACATTAAAATGAAGGGCAACGCAGTATTTATAAATTGGAATGACTAGGAAATAGCTTGTGTATCAAAAAATATTTAAAGCATGTTTTAATAAAAAACAAAAATGATTAAGAGCGGAGGGACCCATGAAAACACGAGGAACACGATTTTGCCTGTTTAGGCAGATAAGGCCATTCCATATACAGAAACTTGGACGTCATCCTCTCAATTATCACGGATGTTAGATATTTGATTTTGAAAGATTAATTAAATTTATATATTTTTTTACTTATTATATTATTTAAAATTTGAAATAAGTATCAAATAAATGTATGCATTTAGTATAGACATGCTTATTTTTTTAAAATTTTTTATATATTTAAATGTTTCAATTTTGATACGCATGTTTATTATATATGTGTCGAACACAAATATTTTTAAAAAATAAAAAATTCAATTAATTAACATAATTTATTTAAGATTTTATTAAACAAAAAAAATTAAAAAACAGCCACAAAAATATATTAAAAAAAAGTATAACAAACCTAAAGTTATATTTTTAATAGTTGATTGAAGATTGAAATTTTGTTGGGAAAAAAGAGAGTTAATTTTATTTTAAATACACATGAATGTGATTATATATTTACAATAAATTTATTATTTTTAAGAATTTATGATAATGATTATAGGCACAATAAGTGACAAATGATAATATAATTAATTTCTCTTAAATTGCAATACATAAAATTAAATTAAAGATAAAAAATAAAATTAACAAATTTTATTTTTCATATAAGAATCAATTTAATTTAAAAAAATATATAAAATAATTATAGTATATAATTTATACATATATGTATATATATGTTAAAAGGATTTTTTAAAATTTTTCGGGCCCAACACCCCTTTAGCTCTGATGGCGGCCCCACAAGCCAATTATCTTAATTGACAAAACACGTTTTAACCAAAAACTAAAACAAAAATGATTAAGAGATGGGCGGCCCGTGAAAGCACGAGTAACATGATTTTATCTTGGGATTATTGATAAAATTTTGATAATTTTTTAATATAATTTTAATAATTAATCTTCTGATCATTTTT
This sequence comes from Durio zibethinus, assembly GCF_047325235.1. Taxonomy (NCBI): domain Eukaryota; kingdom Viridiplantae; phylum Streptophyta; class Magnoliopsida; order Malvales; family Malvaceae; genus Durio; species Durio zibethinus. Next base: position 5,581,268 of record NC_143174.1, on the reverse strand, counting down.
TTTATAATTTTTTATAAAATAATATATTGTTTTATTCAAATTCAGAATTTTTTAAATTAAATCTTTATTGAATAGTTTCTTAGTAGATTTATCTTAATCTTTCAAAATGTAATTTTTATTTTTATTTTTTTTAGTAATTAAGATTCAATTTTTGATAACTTTAAATATAAAAATTTATCAATTATCGATAATTAAATTATTATTAATTTACTATTATTTTATCAGCTATTTATTATTAAGTTATCTATGATATACTATTAAATTATTAATGATTTACTATTAAATTAGTATTGATTTGTTATTAATTTATAAATGATTTACTACTAAATTATACATTATTTATTATTAAATTATTGATAATCTACTAATAAGTTAGTGACGATTTCTTATAAAGTTATAACTAATTTACTATTAATTTATCAAAATTATTTTTGACATCAAGATGAATTGAAATCTTTATTCTCATTCGACGGTTCTTTTAATCTTTTTTTCCCTAAATGAGGTATTGAAGCCAGTCACTATTGTATCACTGCTTACAAGGAAAAAACTACCATGTCAATTGAATTTTTCTTTTTCTTTTTTTTTTTTATAAAATCCCATTTGCTACAAATGAATCTTGCGCGAAACCTCTTCAGGTGATACCTTCACCTTTCCAATTGACCCTATGCTGCAAAATGATTCAGTGTCATCATGAGGCAGAGGGTCAATCTGCTATTTTCTAATGTCCTAAGGCATATAATTCCTCTCCTGGTGAGAAACACGCGCAGGGACAACCATGTTGACCCTTATTGCATGCTATCTCATCCCCAGTGTGAAAATGAAAAGCATAAACCCATATATCTTCTCCTCTGGCAATGAATTTACTTCCAAATTTCAGTTCTAGTAAGTCTGATTTAACCGTGCATGGTATGTTCTAGCTTTTTACCAACCCAAAGCGGTTTGCATCCCATAACTTAACCGTATATCCATCTGCAGTTGTGATGTATCGACCATCTTAACTCACTTCAGCATAGGTCACATATGACTTGGTTTCTAGTGTTTAAACTAGTTTACCACTCCTCCATATTGTCTTAATAGTGTCTGATCACTATGAATCCACACAATAGTTTTGATTGAACCAGGAGATTTGTCTTCCCTTGGAGGTGCATCTGAATGTTTCAAATCATAAATACGAAGGACTTTCTCTACTTCCCTAGTCAATAGAAGGTGTATATCCTTTGAAAAAGCACAAGCTCGAACTCTATGCTTGTGTTCAAATTAGAAAAATTCATCACCTGTTAGTGCATCCCAGACTTTCGCAATAAAGTCAGCAAAATCGAAAGCAGCACGTAATGCATTTGTATCCAAGCAAACACTCCTCAACGCAGCCTTATGTCCTTCAAATGTTCCTATCCAATCTCCAGTTTCTCCATTCCTCAGCATGGGACTAGAATCTTTGCTGGCACCATTGAGGAAAAAGCCATCTGGAGTAATCGGACGATAAAAGAGGTTCACGACGGGGCGTGAGTGGTCATGGCATACAAGTGGGACCGCAATCCTTTTCTTATCCATCTCTTTTTTACAAATCAAACACCAATTATAAAAGTAATCTCTTTCTTTTATGATAACCAAACAAAACAAGAAATGGTGATAGTTTAATACAAGAAGGAAGACGTTTTGATTTGTGGGATTGGGGATTTGATTGCATTAATCCTCACCTACCCTGGGCCCTGAGCATTGAGCAAGATGATGATGATGCAAAAATGTTATGGAAAATTCGAAAAGACTATTCTTTTACAGGATACGGGGCGTGAGTGGCCATGGCATACAAGTGCGACCGCAATCCTTTTCTTGTCCATCTCTTTTTTATTACAAATCAAACACAAATTATAAAAGAAATCTCTTTCTTTTATGATCTCTAAACAAAACAAGAAATGGTGATAGTTTAATACAAGTGGGAAGACGTTTTGATTAGTGGGATTCGGGATTTGGGATTTGATTGCATTGATCCTCACCAACCCTGGGCCCTGAGCATTGAGCAAGATGATGATGATGCAAAAATGTTAATGGAAAAATTAGAAAAAACTGTTCTTTTACAGGAGTCTAAAGTCAGGCACAGAGCATGGAGAATCAAAGGACCTGACTACATAATATCTTCTACACATTTTAAAAAATTGTAGAAAAAGAAAATCAAGTCATGTATAAATATAAAAAAGGTGGAGCTTCCAATGGAAAATATATTTTCATAGACATTACCCAAGCATGGTTCTACATAATCTAATCTTGTCGTTATGGCTCTTGCAATTAAAGAAGTCAAGTTGGTTGCTTCTATAGACGAGAATAGATGAGGCGCTGATAGCTCTAAAAACTAAAATCCTATTGACCCAAATGCACATCTCAATGAAAATTAACTTATAAGCTGAAACAAAATCTCTCCATTGTGATCACCAAAATAGAAGATGGACGATCGCTTGCAAACTTAAAAAAGGCAAAATCAAGTGTTTAGCATGGCAAGATCGATCTTTCCATTGGTGACCACGATAAATAGTGAAAAAGTGAAGAAAAAGGAAAATGAAAAAAGATTAATGGTCAACTGACAATTTTTGCCACTTGAGCATTTAGACAGTTTATGTGGCTTGAAATGCCTTACTTAGGGAAAAAAAGATTAACGCTATCCCCATTTGGGAATAAAGATTTTAATGCATCTTGATATGGGAAAAAAACTCTAACTTATCAATAATTTATTACAAAATTATCAATAATTAACTAATTTACAACTAAATTATTGGTGATTTATTATAAAGTTTATCAATAATTTATATCTAAATTATCAATAATTTCCTATTATGTTATTATACATTTACTATTCTATTGTCACTGATTTATTATTTAGTTTTCAATTATTTGCTATAAAATTATCACAAATTTATTACTAAATTAACCATGATTCATTATCAAATTATCACTAATTTACATTAAATTATTCATGATTTACTATTAAATTATTGATGATTAACTATTATTAAATTATATTGATTTACTTTTAAGTTGCTAATTATTAACTACTAAATTATAATTGATTTACTATTAAGTTATTTATGATTTATTACTAACTTTATCAATTAATTATTACTAAACTGACATTGATTTACTATTAACTTATTACTAATTTATTATTAAGTTATCAATGATTGACTACTAAGTTATCATTTATTATTTATTAACCTATCATTGATTTATTAATATATTGTTATTTATTTACAACTACAAAACATGGAATTTAAAAAGTCTACTAATAATATATGAGAAAATTTTCTTTTTATATGATAATATTATTGTTATTCAAATTTAAAATTTTTTCACTGATTTTTTTTATTGAACAGGTTCATGGAAAATTTATTATAACCTTCAAAATGAAAGTTTTGACTACGTTTATACTAGTAATTAGAATTCAATTCTTACAACTTCAAGTATAAAAAAAGTCATCAATAATTGACAGTTATATTATTAGTCATTTACTACTAAGTTATTAATAATTTACTATTAAATTATCAATAATTTGTTTATATTTCATGAACGATTGCCATTAACTTATAAATTATTTATTATTAACTTATTAATGATTTCTATTAAATTCTTGGTGATTTTCACTAAGTTATTGATGATTTATTATAAATTTAAAACTAATTTATTACTAATTTACCAATGATTCACTATAAGGTTATCAATAATTAATTAATTTACTACTAAATTATCATTGTAATTTACTATTACATTATTAGTTATTTACTACAAAATTATTAATTTACCACTAACTTATCAATGATTTACCGTTATTTTTTTATATATTTACAATTATGTTTTCATTGATTTACTACTTAATTTTTTATTATTTATTATAAAATTATCATCAATTTACTACTAAATTATTTATGGTTTACTATCAAGTTATTACTAATTTATATTAAATTATGCATGATTTATTATTAAGTTATCACTGATTAACTATTATATTATTGATAATTTACTATTAAATTATATTAATTTATTTTTAAATTTTCAATGATTAACTATTAAATTATCAATTATTTACTGCTAATTTATCATTGACTTATTACTAAATTATTTATAATTTATTACTGTCAATTAATTACTATTAAGCTAAAACTAATTTACTATTAAATTATTACTAATTTACTATTAAGTTACCATTGATTTATTCTAAGTTATCAATAATTAACTACAAAATTATCACTTATTTTTTGTTAAGTTATCCTTGATTTAGTAATATGTTATTATGCATTTACAATTATATTATAATTGATTTATCATTAAGGTATTATGTATGTGTTATTATATTATTACTAATTTACTAAAAAGTTATCAATTATTTATTACTAAATTATTATTTATTTAGAATTAAATTATCACTAATTTAATATTAAATTATTGATGATTACTACTAAGTTATACTTATTACATTTCAATTTTTAATAATTAATTACTAAGTTATTAATTATCTATTAATATGTTATCACTGATTTGTGTATATCCAAAAAATACTAATAATCACAACGTATGCTATATAGTGTAATTTGTAAGGTAAAGAAAGAAAGAAAAAAAGTTCAAGTTTAAATTACATGAAAAACATAAGTAAATGCTTTTAATTTGCTATATGTAGTTTAACATGTAATAATAAGTTAAAATCATAACTTTTTATATTTATGCAAGTATTAAAACTAAATTAAATAAATATATGCAATATATATTAAGTAAATAATTCTAAGATATTCTTCAAAAGTTTTAGTTCATGGTAAAATAATACATATTAAAATAAGTTTTATTGATGATTTGATTCAATTATTAGTGTATATATTTTCATACCTATTAGTAAAGTACAATTGCATATAAAAGATTGAAAATTCTGAATGTTATGTCACTAATAAAAGTAATAAACTTTGTCTTAGGTTTTTATTTTTAAGTATACAATTTTGGGTAAAAATTTTGTTTTATATATATATATATATATATATATAATAAAAGTAATGAGAACTAATTTTCTAAATAAAATTTATAAAAATTAAATAGACAATAATTTTAAAATATTAAATTCACAATAATTAACTTCATATTCTCCATAAAAAATTTTATTCTACTAATTAAAAAATGGTACATTTTTAATTGTTGATTCATTTTTATTACCATCATTCAAAATAACTTTCTATATACTTTGGTGCCAATCAACTTTTCTATTCGAAAAGAGTAAATAATATTTCGCATTCTCCATAAAATAATTTTCTACTATATGAAAAAATGGTATTTTTTAGTTGTTATTTCATTCTTATTACCATAATTTAAATTGACTTTTTTTATATTTTAATGCCAATTAACTTCTTCATTTGGAAAGAGTAAATAATATTATAAGGGGTCATAACATTCTAAATAATGTTTAACTCTATAATATAATCTCTTTCAAATGAAATGTTTAAATTCTTTCCCTCAACCCATATAGTAATAGCTTGATTAACAAAATAACGATTATAAACTCATTGATCTAGATTAACATTTTTATCACATGAATTTCAAAATTCTCAAAAAAAAAATTCTTTGATCTCTGCAAAACATAGGCATGAGGATTTTTTTTTTCTAAAATTATCATTAGTATATCTCCATCACTTTTGTACTTAAATTTTTATTTTGTTATATTCTTATTCTATTTTGAAATTTATTATTAGTGCCATAAAAGTACAGTTAAATTAACATGGATTAATCAACTTAAACTTAAAACAATTCAAAGTTCAAGTTGAGTATAAATAAATTTTTTATTCATTTTAAATTTTAATTTAATTAAAAATAATATAATGCACCTAACTATAAAAGTCACTAACTTGACTCAATTTCAATTGATTTTAAGAAGTAAAAACTTAATAGTTATTTAAAATCCCAAATGATTGAACATAACCAAATTCGAATTGAAATAGTAACTCAATCAAAATCCAATATCAGTTATTCATATTCTGTTATAATGTAAAAGTTCTTTATTTAAGCTTCTTTCCTTTCATCTTTAATGTTTTATTTTTATTGTTTTTGTGATTGAATTAGTTAATTAATTTTAAGAGTATTTTTAAAGTAAAATTATAATTATAAGTAATTAAGTATAGTTTTTTTTTATTTGAATTTAGGATGATTTGAATCTAACTTTTTAAACAAAAAGAAACATGTACCAATTATTAAGTTAAATTTGCTCAGGTCGCTCATCGTAAGTCTAAAATTCAACTCAAAATTATAAAAAATAAAAATTCAAAATGATTGAAATACTAAATACATAATTACATAAATATTTATTAAATGAATTTTACTAATGAATGCCTTTAAATCACTTTTCAGTTTAGTTAAGTTATAATTTATAATAATTTTTTATTTTAGATGTAAAGTAATAATTAATTTTATAAGTTTTAATTCTTTTGAGCAAATATTATCTAACATGACAACATTAAAAATTTTTATATAACAAAGAATATTCTTGAACTGATATAAAAGAAAAAATGAATAAGTATACAATGTTTCTATAAATAAAAGAGTTTCATATTAATCTTAAAGAAATTTGAAATCTATATATTTGTATATTTTTCATTTAAATATCATATATCACTAACCTTCTTTGTTATATGGAAAAGAGAGAGTTATGTATAACTAATTAATTTTTCATCTCATTTTTCTGTTTAGAATAATCCTCCATTGGTGCTTTCACCAATTGAATGTAATTGTATGTTCCATCAATTAAAAGCTAAATTTTTTATTATACATAATTTTTTATATAAAAATATTAAAATACATAATTCTAAAAAATAAAATAAAATAAATTCCTAATCTTGGTACTGGTCATGTTTTCTTAAGAAAATTTCAATTCTAAAAATGACAAACTTATTATATAATACTTATATAATTTCTAATAATTTCATTTTAAGTATTGACAACATCAATTTTCATGAATGAATGTAATTTTGGCATAAACACTTTCAAAAGATAATTCCAATAAATTTTATAATACCTTTAAAGAAATCACCAAAAATAGTTAATTTTACTTCACTTGATATTTTTTACTTAAAATAATTCATATTAGATCATTCAATCATCTGGATAACAAAAACAACGAGTAATTAAATACAATGAAGAAAATTTAAATAATCTTAAGATATAAATTAATCATATATATGCATATTAAGATAAAAGTTAAGAGAAAATTAAATTAATTATTGTTTTGAATCAATGTGAACAATTGTTATAACTTTTTGACCGAACTCTATCTTGAGCTACTAATAGCTCTAGCACCTCTTAAATCATCTAGTTCTACAGGTGGAGAATCCAATTGGAGTGTTCAATTAATCATATAGTGATAATTGTTGGTGGATGGGACGTAACTGATATGCATTTAATTTGATATTAGTTTTTTATTATAAAAATAACAATTACAAAATTCTAGAGAAAAAATAAAAAAAAATTAATTATAGAGATTAGACTAAATTGTAGGAATAAGACATTAAAAAATTATTTCAAGTGACTAAAAGGATTAATTATGTGATCAATAATCAAATGATCAAGTTATAAAACACATAACTAACAAAATTATTAACATACATATAAAGTTAATATATTAAAACAAAAAAATTGAAAGTAAAAAAAAAAATTTCAATGACTTGATTATGATTATCGTTAATAAACTTATTTATTGACATAAACTACACCATAATTGTATTTACAACAACTAAATAAAAAATTTTCATATAATTGTTTTATTCATATGCACATTAAGCTTTGATCTCATTTTATTTGTATTTTCATTTGAAGTGAAAAATCATTTTACTTATTAAAAAAATCTAATGATAAAAAATTATTTAAATTAAAATTTATAAAAAAATTACTAATGATATTTTAGTTAATTACTTTTAATATTTTTTAAATTCAAATTTTATTATGAGTATTTTAGTTAATCATTTTTACCACTTTTTTAGTCTAATTATAAAAAAGAGTCTAATAATAAAAAAATTTATTTAAATTAAAATTTATAAAAATAATTACCAAGTATATTTTAGTCAATCACTTTTAATAATTTTAAAGTTAAAATTTTAAGTAGTTTAATTTTACATAAACTTTATTTTTAATTTTAGTTGATTTAAATTAAACTTAACTAAATTAACAAAAGTTATATATTTAAGGATAAATTTGTTAATTTAAATATTTATAAAGATATTTAGATTGATTACTATTAACATTTTTAGAGTTCATACTTTGATATATAAATATATATATATATGTATTACATATTATATTACTTAAAATTTAAAATAAATGTCAAATACATATATGTTTTTAATATAAGTATCTTTATTTTTTTCAATTTTTTTTATATTTGAAATTTTCGGCTTTCATACTCATGTTTATCATATATGTGTCGAGCACAAGTATTTCAAAAAAAAAATTCAAATAATTAACATAGTTCATTTAAAGTTTTATTAAACAAAAAAATTAAAAACGGTCACAAAAATATAAAAAAAAAGTACAATAGACTTAAAAAATCTACTTTTAGCACTTGATTAAACATTGAAATCTTGTTGAGAAAAGAAAAAAAATTTTAAAGTATATATGAGTGTGATTTTATATTTATGATAAATTTATTATTTTTAAGGGTTCGTGATAATAATTATGGGTACAATAAATGGCAAATAATAATATAATTAATTTCTCTTAAAGTACAATGCATAAAGTTAGATTAAAGATAAAAAAATTAACAAATGTCAATTTTAATGTAAGAACCAATTTAATTTCATAGAAATATATGAAACAACTGTAGTATATAATTTAATTTAAAATATCAAATATGAATATCTCTTAACTCAATTTATAAAATTAAAAATTACACTTGTCATACTAGTTTTGGGGATCGTTAGCTGAAAATTTCAAAAAGCTTCAAACCAGATGAGTCATCACTAATCTTTTTTGTTATATGCAATTGACCACCTAAAAAATTCATCTTTTTAATAAAATCGAAAAAAGAATTTAACATTTATCAAAAAAATATTTTTGGTTTTTGAAAACAGAGTTAGGTTTGGAAGTTTGGTTATGCGTAGGAAAAGATTAGGACCTCCACAGTGCCCATTCAAAAACAATATCAATTAATCATGTGTTATATTTAGTTTTGAATAAAAATGGTTTTAACTTGAAATTTAATAATAATTCCCTTTCACTTTTTTTTAAAGAGAAAAAACAATTTTATTAAAAATCTTTATTTAGGAATATTATGGAAATCTTTAGATTAAAGAATTATCTTAAAATTCTCTAAAGTCTAGGTAAAATTTAAAGATTATTCTTTTCACCTAAGATGCATCACGACATTCCTTTTAAAATAAAAATAACATTATTTGTAGATGATAATTATTAGTGACTTTCCAACACTAAGTAAAGAACCAAGAATTATTTTCTTCATAATGTTATTTTAGTTTTATTTTCAAATTCATATTTTTTAATACCATTTTCCATAAAGAACACTTTTATGCAAGAAAATGATGGTGTTGTAATTAGCAAAGAATCAACAGTGATAATTAAAAGACATAAACATGTAAAAATGAATGCAAACAACAATCTAAAGATGAACAGATGGAAATGGACTTTATACATGATGATAAAATACGATTTCAAGATCGAATCTTTAAATATAAAAAGATCACCTGAACTTTTCAACCTCTAGACAGAGTTTAGGCACAATTATTTATATTTAAGATCTCAATTTTATTTTTATTTTTTTATTAATCTTATTATTATTTTTTGATAAAAAAATTGTCTAAAAAAACTTAATGAAATAAAATTTCCTAAATATCCCATCCTCAAGGCAACATTCGAGAACAAATTATTTTATATGAGATTTTTGTACGACTCCTTATAAATTTTAGGATGGCTCAGGTTTCAAGTTTGGTTAAATTTTGGATTAAAAGATGGGTTTAGGGTTTTAAGGTTTCAGGATTGTAGGGTTTCAAGGTTTTAGGTTTTTAGGGTTTTAAGGTTTTAAGGTTTCGAAATTTCAAGATGTTAGGTTTTCAAGGTTTCAGGGCTTTAAGGTTTTAGGATTTTACATGATTTTTATAAACCTCTCCAAAAATCCACAACATCTAGGTAAACTTTTGAAACAAACTTGATTTTCCATAATTTTCCTAAAATTTGGATTTTTATTAATCTTTGGAGAGACATTGAAAATGCAAATACCAGATATAAATGCATGAATATGATTAAGGTGACATATATGAGAATTTATAATGCTAATACATGTGACGAGTTATTAAATAAGCAAAAAGCAAATATAAATAAAGATGAGAGAAATTATTATTATTTATTTTGTGAAAAAAAAAATTTTAATTCTTCAATATTTAACAAAAATTCGAGAAAATCAATCTTTTAAAACGTGATTTGAATTATTTCCAATATTTAGATAAAGTTTCCAAAATCATTTAAAAAAAATTTCTTTATTTATATTTATATATACATATTAGAACTTTTAAAACATTTTGCAACTAGTGAATAGTCAATAAATAAAAAGTGATGTGAAGATTATAAATAAATCCATACAAGACACATAACTAAAGAACAAAATACAATGAAACATCTGCAGAACATATTAAACAATGAAACATATGCCAAAAATCCCTTCCTACATTAGGTCTTCCTTTATTATTTTTTTATTTATATTAAACCCTATTTTTCCTTATTATTGTATTCGAAGCCAACGCATGTAGACTAACCCATTTCATGACATGAACTGAACTTGCGCCTTTTTTCAAAATTGACTTTTTTCATCCCACATCGGTTACCTCCTCCATTCTATTTTAGGCTAAAAAAATGAAGAAAAGAAAACATAGCAATGTAACAACCAAGCTACAGACCTCATCATTGCTTTTGCAAGTTTCTCAAGTTTCTTAAACTCTTGGACTTTCGACTTTTATGGATTTCCAGGTTACTACTATATACATAAATATATATATTCAGGAACTACCTTACTATCATGGTAATACCAAAAAACACGCATGATAAAGAGGGATAAGGAATTGAATATAACAACGTTAGCAAACAAAAACCAAAATAGACAAGCCTCAGCTTTCGTACAAGTAGCCATCCTTTAAAGAAAAATAGCAATCGTTAAAAGCTTTAAGTTTTCCCTCCCCACAAAAAACCATTGTGCAAAACTTAATGAACACGTGAAGCTTTAGGCTTTCCTTCCCTACAAACAAGCTTCATGCTACAAACCAATGAACGTGCAAAGCTTAAAACTTTCACACACATAAATGCCCTAGTTAAAACATGAAAGGAACAATATTTCAAGCATCCATGAACAAATTTTACAAAAAAATAAAGTAGTAGATGCAAAAATATAGCTTTAATTACAGCAGACGAACACCATGTAAGAAATAAAAGAAAAGAAAAAAAAAACCAACTTCAAACTTTTTTATTCCCTCTCGCAAGCCATTTTTTTTCTATTTAGGAAACCGTTTTACTGCCTATAAACTACAAATGGAAGACATGAGTGCATCCTCATGCTGTGAACCCTATATAGAAAGAAGGGCTGTTTTCTCAAACATGGAAAAAAACTCATGAAAAAAAAATAAAAAAGTGACATTTTTCTACTTTCTCCTAAAGCTTCGGTTTCACACCTTTTTTTTTTTAAGAAACTCTTCCTCTTTTCTTTCGTTTTGTTTTTTTTTTTTTTAACTCACACACAGAACTTTTTCTACTAAGCTTCTTCTTACCTCTCTTTTTTTTTCTTACCAGCTAAAGATCTATTTTTTTCTCTCGATTGTTTTAGCTAAAAAGATCTCCTATTTATAGTGCTTCTTTTTTTTCTAGTTTTTCCTTTTTAAGAGCTCTTTTTTTTTGCTGATTTTTTTTAGCTTTCTCTTTTCTAAACACTCTATGGTTTTTTCAAGCCTCCTTTTAAACGCCTCAAACATTCCTTCTCAAGTTTTCTTATTTTGTTTTCTTCTCCTCCCTTCTCCACTACCTCTACAAACTATTTTTGTCAGACCATTACCTCAACTCTTTTTTTTGTTATAGCCTTTTGGTTTTTTTTCATCTTGTAACATACAGCTTGTTTTCAACTGATTGCCTCCATTGGTCCCTACATGCACATTATATACATCCTTTCATGTGAAGAAAATAGGCTTTTTTTTCTTTTCTAATTTTAGTTTTGGGCTCCTACCTTATGGGCCTTTGCTTTTATCTTTCCTTTGGTTTGGGCTTTCATTATTTGGGCTATCATTAATTCCTTTCTCTTTTGTTGTTTGGGCTTATTTTTTGTGATAAATTTAAACTTGTCTTATGCCATTTTAATGGCAAAAAATTAGGCAATTTTAAATTACTAATTTGAGCTCTATTTAGGCCTTTAAAAAGGTCATATCGTGGGCCACACATTGGATTTTTATATGGGTCACACAATGAGTTCAAAAATAATGGCTTTGGCTTATGTTGGATCTATTGAGTTCCATTGTCCCAAAACTGAATTAAATTGGGCCCCTATTAATAAAAAAAGAGCCTCAATCAAATATGAAATCAAAACACCTAAAGTTGTGTGAAATGACCAAAAAAAAATCATATCTGATCATTGTCATATTGTTTTGAACAAAATTAGATGTCTATAGCTACCTCTCTTTACATATTTCTGAAGGTCAAAAAGAATGCAAAGACATAGACATCTAGATGATGCTTTTGAAAGACTTTTTGTGTTTTTGTTTTGTTTCATTTTTTTTGGGTTTTTTTTTTTTACAAAATTTGGGAATGAATTTTATAAGGTCAATAGTTTTTTTAAATTAATTTAAAACTCTTTATAGCAAAGACTCTACGAATTTTGAAGATAAATTTGAAAGCTCTTTTAAGCAAAAGTTCAACAACTTTAAAAAATCTCATTTTGAAAAAGTTTAGATACAAAGGCTCCATAACTTTAAAAATCTAATCTGAAAAAGATTTGACATAAAGACTCAATAATTTTAAAAACCTAATCTTAAAAAGCTTCGGTGTAAAAGCTTAACAACTTAAAAAGAATCCAATCTTTAAAAGTTTCAACACAAAGGCTCGAAAAATTTAAAAACATAATCGTGAAAAGCTTTGACATAAATGCTCAACAATTTTAAAAACCTAATCCTAAAAATTAAAAATTCAAAAGTTTTTCTTAACTACAATTTGTTCCATCATATTTTGAATCTGTTTGAAAACATTCCTACCTTGTTTTAGTATGCTTAGTTTCTTATGACAAAGTTTGATATGTCATTTCCTGTATTACTACAATATGCATGCAATGTATCTAATGAATGCATAAAACACCATGCATGTCATCTAATCGTTCAATTTATATCATGCATTCAAAATTATAATTACCACATTCCAATAATCAACTCTAACTTTCAAATTCTAGATACAAGTTTTAGTTGTTCCTCATTCATTTTACACATTTTCAAAAAAAAAAAATTTGATTCCTTTCTCCTTTTCATTTTCCTTTTCCTTCTTTTTCCAATGTCAAGTAATTAATTTGCAAATCATGATTATCATATGCATCCTTTTACTTAAGAGATGTTTATTGTCTGTCCATAATTGTTAGATACATCTTTCATTGTCTCTTTTCATCTTTTCCTCTTTTATCCATTTTTCATTTTCATTTATCTTTTTTATTGTTTTGTTGTTGTTATTATTTTTTTATTATATTTTTTTTGTTTTTTTATGTTTTTGTTTTAAAGCTAAATAAAAACTTGGATACCATCATTGAAAGATGAAAATGACTTCGGATATCTACAACACCCTTAATCTCATATTAGAAGAATATGTGGATATGGGATAGTGTAGACATCAATTTTGTCCAAGTTGATAGTTTTGTGTTCTAAATAATTCAATTTTAGGATTTATTTTAAATTTTTATCAAATTGATTTAATATTATTATAAAAATATAATAATTAAATAAAAAAATAAAAAAAAGAAGACTGGGGTGGCAGTGGTACCTTGCATGGCACCAGTGGCCACCCACTCTTCTGGCCACACCCATACTTTACCAGCACCATGCCCCAGACCCTCAGCCACTCACCCCTCTAGCCTGACCATACCTTGCACTACCAGAACCCTTACCCTACCATACCAACCATCACCTGCTCCCCTTTTGAAGCTCCTAAAAAACCCTAAAGCCTGAAGCACCGATCCTCTCTTCTTTTCACTAGAAAAAAACACCTTTGAAGCTCTCGAATAGATCGACCACCAGTTAGCTTGCCCAAAGTTCCTTACATACCCCCAACCCTCAATCCCCTGAAGTCTCTCCATTCTACCCCCAAGCACCGATCACCCTCTTTCCTTCATTCATGTAAAAAAAAAAAAAAAAAACCAGCTTCGGTTACCCAGAAACCCATCTCTCAAACTTGTCAGAAACCTCAAATCTCCCAAACCTCAAAAAATCACAACCCCAGCCTTTTCATCCTTCCCCTATCAGAAAACTAAAAAATCCAAAATAAATTCACAAAAAAAAACACAATCTTCCCCTTAGGGAGGAACCCAACGCCAATCCACCTATAAAAAATAAAAAATATTTTGTCAATTTTGTTTTAAAAAGAAAAAAAAAAAGGGAGACGAAAGCTTTAAGCCATAATCTATTTCGATCGAAGCTGTTTCTGGCAAAATAGACATCATATCTGAAAAGATCACATTGAGGCGAACGTTTGGGAGTTTTTTATGTTTTTTTACTGTCGACGGCGGTAGTTGCGACGACCAGCCGGACGGCATGAATAACGGCGATCGAACGTCGATAAAGCCCTCATAGCTCTTTTGAAACTCTGACTCTTTTTTTTTTCGGACTGAAAGGTGAGAATGAAGTAAAAAAAAATTAGTTTTATATAGAAAAGCAAAACCCAAAACGACGTTGTTTTGGACTAAAGGGATCCACACACCGACCCGAATCTGACCCGAGATCCGTGCAACCTGACCCACGACCTGCTTCAGTCAGCCTTGAACTGGTTCAGACGAACTGCTAGTGAACTGGTCGAATCAATCTGAACCGTTGGATTGCCCAAACCACTGATTGAACCACTGAACCGGTCAGACCGATCTAGATCAGTAAGGTCCGATTCAGGTATTTTTTATTTTTTTTATTTTTTTTATTTTTTAAATTTTTTTATATTATTATTTTTTTATTTTGAGTTTTATTTTTAATATTTATGCACGATAATTTTTTTAAAATTTATTAAAATAATTATTTGATTATTTTTATTGATAATAAAATGAAATAAAATAGGATAATAACTAAAAAAAATACTAAAAATGCTAAATTAATAATAATAATAATAATAATAATCTAAATAATAATAATAATAATAGAATATTTTTATTTTTTTTGCCTAGATGTTGGAAAATTATATAAAAAAATTTAATAATAATAATAAATTAATTTTTTAATAATAAATTTTTGTAAAAAAGAGAGATTTTTTTTAATTAATTTTTAAAAAATGATAAAAAAAATCAAACTTTCTCCGAAAGTCTGCTTAGATGTTGAAAATTTTTAGAGATGTTCGTGTTTTAAAATTCAAAAGAATTAAAATCAAAACCTAAAATTTTAAAATCCCTAAAACCAAAACCCTAAATTGAAATCCTAAATCCAAAACCCTAAAATTGAAACCCCTAAAATCCAAAACCTTAAAATTCAAAATTCTAAAAACTTTAAATTTGGTAAGCACTCCTGAATCATTACCAAAAAATTATTCAAACTTTAAAACCTCGACCTAAGCCTTTACTCAAAACCATTCTGAAACTCTAAGGATAAGTATAAAAATCTCAAGTGGAATAATTTGTTCTCAAATGCTGCCTAAATGATAGGGTATTTAGGAAACTTTATTCCATTAAGTTTTTCAGGTGAATCCCTAATCCAAAAGGGGCTAATAACTAATTAATAATAAAAGAATAATAATAAAAGGGGATCTTAAATATAAATAGTCACACTTAAGCTCTGCCTAGATATTGAAGAGTCAAGGTGGTCTCATTATATTTAAGAATCCATTTGTTTGTATTACATAATATTCATTGGCATACATACATTATCATGTTATCAGTGGCAATCATCTCTATTCTTTTGTCTTTAATTTTTTTATTTACTTACTACTTGGTGATAAAATATTTTATAATAAAAAGGAATAATACATTTTTCAAAATTTGTGATATTATAAAATAAAATAAAAATAACATTTCTAAGGAAATGATTCTTAGTACTCTGCCTACATGTTGGAGAGTCACTAACAATTATCTTCTATAAAGAGTGTTATTTCATTTTAAAGGATATTGTATTAAATCTCAAGTAAAAAGAGTTATTTCAAATTCTGCCTAGATGTTGGAGAATTTTAAGATAATTCTTTAACTTAAAGATTTTCTCAATATTTTTAAAAAAAATTTTAGCAAAAAAATATTTTTTTAAACGAAGGAAATTAGTATTAAATTTCAAGTCAAAACCATTTTATCCAACATCAAAAATAGCGCATGATTAAATGGTACCAATTTATAGGCGTTGTAGGGGTGCTAATCCTTCCTCACACGTAACCGACTCCCGAACTCAACCTGATTTTTGTAGACCAAAATTTATCTTTTTATTAAACTTTAAACCTACATTTATAGTTTTATTAAAAAGATAATCTTTTGGGAATCAATCACACTCTAAAAAAGATTAGTGGTGACTCTTTACATTTTTTTCGATTTTAAAACACTTTACGTCTAGCGGTCCTAAAATCGTTATGACATATGGTATATATGTAGAGATCTAAATTCAAATCTGTGAGATACCTTTTGTCGGATAAAACTATGAGACCTTTGAGTCAAAATGGATAATACCTCACAGGTTGGATGTGGGTCTCCACAAATGGTATCAGAGCGGTCACCAATCAATAAAAACTAAGTACTACATCATGAAAGTCACTAAATGCTACACGGTGGGGTCATGAGAGTCGCTAAATGCTACATGATGAGGAGTCACCTTTAGAATCCCAACATTTAGTGTGATCTTGATCCTATGGTTAAACTCAACTTGACAGAGACATCAAGCTTTAAAGGTGAGGAGATTGTAACGCCCCTAATCTTACATTGAAAGAATATATGAATATAGTGTGATATATATGTAAAGATCTAAACTCAAATCTATGAAGTACCTTTTGTGAGATAAAACTGTGAGACATTTAAGTCAAAGTGGATAATACCTCACAAGTTAAATACGGATCTCCATAATATCACTAATGAAAAGACCTCGGTTATCACCACTGAGAAAGGATGCATAAATCTTCAAATATCACCATCAAAGAAATCTCAGATATCCTCACTGAGAAACAATGCAAATACAAGTTTGGATACTGAGGTACCATCACCAAGTATATGCAAATGCCTTCAGATGTCACCACCGAATAGATCTCCGATATCACTATTGAGAAAATATGCAAATTCAGACCTAGATATTCGGAATCACCACCGAGAAAATAAGCAAATTCAAAACTAGATACTCAAATATCACCACTGAGAAAATATACAAATTTAGACCTGGATACTCAGATATCACCACCAAGAAAATATGCAAATTTATACTTGAATACTCGAATATTACTACCGAGTGAATGTAGATGACTTTGGATATCATCACTGAAAAAGTTTTAAAAATATTCGGTCATGAATACTTGGATATCACCACCAAGTGATTTTTAAAAAGTTCAGACATCACTACTGAGAGAAAGTAAAACATGCAAAAAACTCGAATATCACCATCGAGAGAACTAAATAAAATATGGTACTATCATCAAAAAATCTTAACATATTTTTTAGAAAATCAATGTAAAAATCCCTACCAACCATGAAAATGTAAATGCCCATGTTGTGAATGTCTCATGCAAAGATCCTAATACCAAATTTCTTACCAGTGAATTTTTTTGTCAAATGCAAATGCAAGAGTATAAAACTTTTATCTTAATATGCTTATATGTGATTAATTTATAGCTCAAGATTATTTAATCATTTTCAATTATATTAAATTCCCCACTTTTTTTTAGTCATCTAGGTGGTTGAATTACCTAGCGTGAATTATTTTAAATAAAAAATTATCAAGTGGGAAATTCTTTTAAGATGTAACAAAATTTATTAGAACTATCTTTTGAATGTGTTTATGCTAAAGTTACATTCATTCATGAAAATTTATTTATTAATGCTGAAAATGAAACCGTTATAAATTGTATAGGTATTACATAACAAGTTTGTTATTCTTGGAATTGAAATTTTCTTAATAAAATATGACAAGTACCAAGATTAGGATTTTATTTTATTTTATTTTTAAAAATTTTGTATTTTAGTATTTTTATATAATAAAAAATTATGTATAATAAAAATTTTTAAATAAAAGAAAAATTAAGCTTTCAATTGATAAAACATATAATTCCTTTCAATTGATGGAAGCATCAATGGAAAATTATCCTAAGTAGAAAAATGAGACAAAAGATTGATTAGTTATGCATAAGTCCATTTTTTCTATATGATAAAGAAGGTTAGTACTATATGATTTTCAATGACACATATATAAATTTATTGGTTTAAAACTTTTTTAGGATTAATATGAAACTCTTTCATTTGGGGGAAAAAAACAAAACATTGTATAGTACTTCATTTTTTCCTTTATGTCAGTTGAAAATATTTACTATTGTATCAAAATCTTTAAAGTTACCATATTAAATAATATTTGTTCAAAAGAATTGAAATTCATTGAATTAATTATTACTGTTACATTTAATATAAAATATTATTATAAATTATAATTTAATTATACTTAAAATTGATTTAAAGGCATTCATCAATAAAATTCATTTAATAAATCTTTATTTAATTGTACATTTAGTATTTCAATTATTTTAAAATTTGATTTTTCATAATTTTGAGTTGGATTTTAGATTTAAGATCAGTTGCTAATTAATATGAGCCAAGTTTTATCATCTATTTCTATTCATTATGTACTCAATTATTCACTTATGCAATTGAGCAAATTTGACTTAATAATTTGTGCATGTTTTTCTTTATTTAAAATGTTGGATTTAAATCATCCTAAATTCAAATAAAAAATACTTAATTACTTATAATTGCAATTTTATTTTAGAAATGCTTTTAAAATTAATTAACTAATTCAACCATGAAAACAATAAAAATAATATATTGAAGATTAAGGAGGAAAAAAAACTTAAATAAAGAAATTTTAAATTCCTACGAAAGATAAATAAGAAATATTATATTTTAATTGAGTTACTATTTCAGTTTAGATTTTGGATATATTCAATCATTTTGGATTTTAGATAACTACTATGTTGTTAACTTTTAAAACAAATTTAAATTGAGACAACTTAGTTCATTTTTATGATTATGTTTATTATATTATTTTTAATTAAATTAAATTTTAAAATGAGTAAAAATTTTATTTATACTCAATTTGAGTTTTGAATTGTTTTGAATTTGAACTAATAAATCTATATTATTTTAGCTATACTTTTATGATGCCAATATAAAATTTTGAAATAGAATGAGAACACAACACAATGAAAATTTAAAAGCAAAAATATGGAGATACTAATAATAATCAAAGAAGAAAATCTTTAAGTCTAAGTTTTGCAGAGACTAAAGAATTGGTTTTCTTTCGATAATTTTCAAATTCGTATTACAAAAATGTTAGTCTAGATCAATGAGTTTATAATCGTTCATTTGTTGATCAAGTTATTATTATATGGGTTGAGGGAAATAATTCAACATTTAATTTGAAAGATATATCATAATTCATACTCATTCAAAAAAATAGTATAAAGTTAAACATTATTTGAGTTGTTATAACCTCTTACAATAGTTTTTACTCTTTTTAAATGAAGAAGTTAATTGGTATCAAAATATCAAAAAAGTCATTTTGAATGATGGTCACAATAATAAAGCAATAAAAAATATATCATCTTTTTGTTTAGTAGAAGAAAATTTTGACGCAGAATGCGAACGTAATTATTGTGAATTTAATATTTTTAAAATTGTGATTTGTTTAATTTTTATAAATTTTATTTTATAAATTTGTTCCCATTACTTTTATCACATATATAACAAAATTTTTACCCAAAATTATATACTTAAAGATATAAACATAAGGTAAAATTTATTACTTCCATTGATGACAGAAGACTTTAAAATTTTTAATTTTTTATATACAATTATACTTTATTAACAAGTATGAAAATATGTATACTAATAATTCAATTAAATCATTAATAAAACTTATCTTAATATGTATTATTTTATCATGAACTAAAAAATTTAAAGGACATCTTAGAAATGTTGACTTAATGTATATTGTGTATATTTATTTAATTTAGTTTTAATACTTGCATTAGTATAAAAAGTTAAGATTTTAATTTATTATTACGTATTAAACTACTAATAATAAATTAAAAGTATTTACTCATGTTTTTCAAGTCATT
This sequence comes from Durio zibethinus, assembly GCF_047325235.1. NCBI lineage: Eukaryota > Viridiplantae > Streptophyta > Magnoliopsida > Malvales > Malvaceae > Durio > Durio zibethinus. The sequence continues at coordinate 5,560,763 of NC_143174.1, read as the reverse complement.
TATAATTGAATTTTTTCCTCTTTCTTTCTTTACCTTATGAATTATATCATCTAGCATATATTGTGATTATTTTCTTTTTGGATATATATAAATCGGTGATAACATAATAGTGGATAATTAATACCTTAGTAATTAATAATTAAAAACTTAAATTTAATCAGTATAACTTAACAATAATCATCGATAACTTAGTGGTAATCATCAATAACTTAGTGGTAATCATCAATAACTTAGTAGTAACTTCGTAATAACTTAATAGTAAATGAATGATAATTTAATAGTCAATAATTGATAACTTTTTAGTAAATCGATAATAATACAATAATAAATACAAAATACTTTAATGGTAAATCAATTTTAGTATAATTATAAACACATAACAATTTAGTACTAAATCAAGGATAACTTAACACTAATAAATGAGAATTTAGTAGTTAACTATTGATAATTTAGTAATAAATCAATGATAACCTAATAGTAAATTAGTGATAATTTAATAGTAAATCAATTTTAGTTTAATAATAATTAATTGATAGTAGTTATTCATTGAAAAAGTAAAAGTAAATCAATATCAATATAACTTGGTAGTAAATCACCGATAATATAATAGTTAATCAATGATAACTTAATAGTAAATTATGCATAGTTTAATATAACATAGTAATAAGTAGTGGATCACAAATAATTTAATAATAAATCAATGATAATTTCGTGATAAATAATTAAAAATTAAATAGTAAATTAATGATAACATAATAATAAATATATAAAAATATAATAGCAAATCATTTATAATTTAGTAGTAAATTACTAATAATGTAGTAGTAAACTACAAATAACTTAGCTGTAAATCAGTGATAATTTAGTAATAAATTAGTTCATCATTGATAATTTTTTAGTAAATTAGTAGTAAATCAATTATAACTTAATAACAAATCATCAATAATTTAATGGTAAATTACCAACAATGATTGATAAATCATTCAAAATTTAACAGTAAATCCTTCATAAAATAATAGCAAATTATTTATAAATTAGTAGTACATCAATGTTAATTTAATAGTTAACAACAAATAACTTAATTGTCAATCAGTGATAATTTTTATTATACTTAAAGTTGCCAAGGATTGAACTATAGGTATTAGCAGAAATTAAATTAAACTTTCAATTTAAGGATTAAGTTAAACATATCATGAACATATTCAATAAAAAAATTAGTGAAAAAATTATAAATTTGAATAAAATAATAATGTTATTATATAAAAAAAAATTATCGCATATATTATTAATTGTAAGTACATAACAATATAAGAGTAAATCAATTATAGGTTAATAAAAAATAAATGACAACTTAGAAGTTAACAATTGATAACTTAATAAGAAATCGATGATAACTTAATAATAAATTAGTAATAACTTAAAAATAAATTAGTGATAACTTAATAGTAAAATAATTTCAATTTAATGGTAATTAATTGATAAATTTAGTAGTGAATTATAAATAACTTAATAGTAAATCAATGATAAATTAATAGTTAATCATTAAAAATTTAAAAGTAAACAATATAACTTAGTAGTAGTTAATCTATGATAACTTGATAGTAAATTATGGATAATTTAATATAAATCAATGATAACTTGATAATGAATCATGGTTAATTTTGTAATAAATTATTATGATTTTATAATAAATAATCAAAAACTAAATAGTAAATCAATGATAACATATTAGTAAATGTATAATAACATAATATTAAATTATTGATAATTTAGTAGTAAATCACTAATAATTTAGTTATAAATAAGTAATAATTAGTAGCAAATTAGTTAACCATTGATTAGTTTGTAACAAATCATCGATAAATTAATATTAAATAAGTTATAATTTTATAACATTAGTAACTTAGTAGTAAATTATCAACAATTTAGTAGTAAATCAATCTAACTTAGTAGTAAATAAATACTAATTTAGTAATTAATTATTAATGATTTAGCAATATATTATTGATAGTTTAGTAGTAAATCACTGATAATATAATAATAAATCAATTACAATTTAATTGCCAATCATTGATAAATTTTTTTTATACTTAAAGTTATCAGGAATTAAAACTTGGTTACTAGTAAAAATGGAGCTAGAAATTTTATTTTGAAAAACTAGGATACACTTATCATAAACCTTTTTAATAAAAAAATTTAGTAAAAAATATTATAAATTTGAATAAAAGAATAATGTTATTGTATAAAAAGAAATTATCTTATATTAGAATTGAATCCACGCTTTACTACAAGAGTAAATTGTTAAATATATGATAATATAAATTTTATCAATAATTACATAAAATATATCATAAGTTATCAAAAGATTACTAAGCCTATGTTTGGATTGAAGTAAGGAGAGAGAAAAGAAATGAATAGAAGGAAAACAAAAAGAAATGGGGAATCTTTTCCATTGTTTGTATATGACATAAATAAAAATAAAGAAAAGGAAGTTATGCTTAGCTCCTCTTGGTTTCCCTCAACTTTTTTCATTTTTTAGTTACCTCAAATTGGGAAGGAAAGGAAAGGAAAAAAATAAAAAATTTTAAATATAAAATGATTATTATATCCTTATTAATTTCTCTAAATTAAAAATATATGATTTTGAACTCTACCAATAAATTTATTGTCTCTAATTTTTTTTGTTATTTTTATGAAATCCATAAATTTCATTGATAACTATTTTTATGAAGAAATAAAAGAAAATTAAAAACATGAAATACGTTAACATAAACATGTAAATGTTATAGTAAAAACAAATATTATCAAATATTATAATAAAAAAATAATATAATAATTCATTTCCTTTCCTTTTTATTATTTAATCAAATAATGATTATTAATATTTATTTACTTTCTTTTCCTTTATTAATTTTAGCTATCCAAACAAATGGTACATATATTCTTTCATTTCCTTTAAAAAACCTTCCATTCCTTTATTTTACTTCCTTTTCCTTTCTTTTACTAATATTTGTCTAAACATAGCATAAAATTATATAAAAAGACTACTAAAATTTTATAAAAATATTACCAAAACTATATTGATAGTTACCGAAAATATATAATAAGTTACCAAAATTATACCAAAAGTTATCAAAATCAAAATTAAATCAAAAAGTTATCAAATTTTACTAATTAATATTATACTAAAGTTAAGATTAAATTATTATTATTATTATTATTATTATTATTATTATTATTATTATTATTATTATTATATAAAAAATTATTTATTAAAATAAATTTTTAAAGATAAAAATTATACGTGTGTCACGTCCCACAAAAACTAGTTTTAAGTACTATGTTCAACAAAAGAAAGTATGGCAATGGAAAAACAAGCATCCACTTTATTCTTTTCCATCCTTTTGCTACATTTCCAGCTGATCAAGAGCAAATTTCATCAATGATATAAAGTCAAACTACTTGAAGAACTCCATAACCCAGAAGTTACAAACAAAACACTCATATCTGACACCACTGAATCCAGCTTTAGTTGCCAGGGCTTCGAATTCTGGTTTGGTCCGTTCCTTCCCTCCTGGATTCTGAGTCATCATAAGCACATCCGCCTGTGAAATGCCTCTCACATAAACATTAGTCTCGGGCACGACCGGGAGGACAGCATCAAGCACTATAACTTTTCCGTCATCCGGAATGGCATCGTAACAATTCCTCAACAGCTTCAAACAACGATCATCACTCCAATCATGAAGAATCCACTATAAATTTTGCAACTTACGTCATTAATTTATTTGTTATCTGCTATTAACAACTTTTGATAGTAAAAGGAAAATAACTAAAATCAAACATACAATGCATTAATTAAAAAGAGCCTAATAAAATAATTACTGCTGAGAGATGATTGAATATATAACTTATAGGTGTAGATCAAGGTTAGACGTGTAAGCGAATAGAATATAATTAAATAAATTTTGTTATGTTCTTGATCTTGATCTGCTTGTTTAAGATGCTATTAGTGATCATTTATTAGCTTAAATAAACGAACAAAATTAGGTCTATTCATGAACCGTTTGTAGAATGCTTTCTTCGTTTAAACAAATCAAATGTGAACAAATTTTATAATATTTGTAATCTGTTCACTTAATTAATAAATTTTAAAATGTTATTTGTGATTATTTATCAAACTTAATAAATAAATATAAATAAATAAAAATTAAGTTTGTTTTCAAATTATTTATCGAACTCGTTCTGTTCATTTACCCCCTTAACCAAGGGAAACAAATTGCTGCAAATAATACAGTTTACCTTCATAAAAATTGCGTCTCCTTTCGGAACACTTTCAAACATATCTCCTCCTACATGCTCAACGCCTGTAATTATGTCAATTATCTTGTTAGTGTACAAACAGGCGATACCAGAGTAACTGAAAATCCAAAATGCAGAAACCAAGATGTTACCAGGGTAGGCCGGGGCATGTTGTATAACATGAGGCAAGTCAAAATTAATTCCCTTAATAGAGGGATACTTGGAGGTGATAATGCTAAGGGTGACTCCAAGACCACCGCCAACATCAACTACACGGTTGAGCTGCTCAAAACCCTTGTAGCTCTCCAGGATCTTCTTCAGAACTATAGTCGTGTGATTGATCATGGCAGTATTAAAAACTTGATTGAACCTTGGGTCCCTGCCAGGATATTCAAATGCGTTTGTTCCATGGACCCTGTCAAATGGAACTCCTCCTTCAAGAATTGCATCCTTCAGCTGCGACCTACCAGTGGATTATCATGCAGGAATTTGTTAAGTATAAGACCTTTATGACGTGAGGTCAAATGGAACTCAGGCAAATTGGTCAATTCTTTTTGAGTTGAAAAAAATTAAAGCAACCAAACCACTAAAATTAGTTGAACTAATTAACTATTCCTTTAGCCCTTTTTCTAATGTTACTATCAGAGGAAATAGTTTCATTTATTATAAACAAATGATATATTTACATATTAGAATCAACCATCCTTTGAGTATATGAATAATTTTTACATGTGCAAAATACATCTGAATTATACTACTTCTATTAATTAAATATCAAAAGAACAAAAACTCACTGTTAAATATCTGAATTTGTATTCTTAAAATCAAATTAACTTATGAAGTAACTTTTTTAAAATCTAAATCAAAGTGATTTCCCTAATCAACAAAATAGCACCGGTTGTCAAAAAAAATTCCAAGTAATGTAATATGTTAGCCTCACATCATAAGTGGAATCCATCACCAAGTGAGAAATTGAATAATTTAGGTAGTGTTTCTTTTCAGAAAATAGAATTATTTTCTGTTTTCATTTTTCAAAAAAATGAAAAATATGAGTGAAAATATATTTAATAATTGAAAATGAAAACAAATTTTTTAAAAAATAAAAATGGCTTGAAATATGAAAAAAAAAAAAAAAAAAGAAAGATACTTTTAATTGTAAAAATAATGGATGTACATTACTTTTTCTTTTTTTTACATTTTTGCAAGTTACTATATTTAAATACTTTTTAATGTCATTAATTAATAAATATATATTATATTTATATTTAAATGACATTAATAGTAATATTATTAAATATTTTATTTATTTCTTTATTTTTACATTTTAAAAAATAATTTTTATTTTCATTTATCAAATATATTTTTTAAAAAATAAAAAATAAAAACTATTTTTTAAAAAAGGAAAATAAAAAATAAAAACAAAAATCATTTTCTCAAACAAACGGTGCCTTATGTTTTTATTTTCATTCTTGAAATAAAAATAAAAAGTAAAAAATAAAAGATAAAAGATAAATAAATCTTTTTCAAAAAAAATTCAAAAAAATTGTAAAAATTTTAAAATAAAAAATAAAAAATAAAAAAAAAGAGAGACGGAGATCTTGGAGGGAAGGGAAAAGAGAGTGGAAGGCGGCGTTGGGGAGATCGATCAGCGGCTGATCAACTAGTCTGAAGCCATCATCCCCCCTCTGATCATTTTTTTTTTTTTCAATTTTAAAATTTTTACAATTTTTCATTTATAGCTTTTTTTTTTCTTTTCAAACCTCACACAAGTTGTTCGAGTTAACATTTTCCTGTTTTTTATTAGTGGTCTATTTAAGAATTGACCGTACATGAAAATATGCACATATTAGTCAATGAAAAATCAAAACATAGAGAATTTTAGCTTCCTATTTCTGGCCAAACGAAAGAAAAAGAATTTTAGCCGCCTATATTTGAACTAATATTCCCATTCTCAAACTGACCCCACCAAATATAAATTTCCAAGCACTTCCAAAATAGCTAGACCAGAAGAGGGATCAAAAGCAATGATGACAGGGAACAATGGCTCCAAAAGTCAAAAAACGAACAGTTAAAGACACACGCACAGAAGAAGAGAGAGTGAAGAAACCCACCAACTATCAAGGAACACCTTGTCCTGAAGCAAGTTCATAAAGGGGCCTAATGAAACTCCATCTTCATTTTGAACAAAGAATTTGGACACAGGCGTTAAACTATAGAGCCTCTGTGGATTACCCTCTTCATCATCAGCCAAAGAGCAACCAACAATACCATGGCTGGCTAAAACTCTAAGTATGCGGTCCAGCATAGAGGGCGCCTCTGGATTCTTGGTAGGTAACTGGGCTGCTAGCTCCTTTGGGGAGAGCTTGGCATCTGGACCAGCTTTGGCTATGATCTCAAAAATGTCAAGCTGAATTGCTGCATGCATTGACATGGGCAGCACACAAGAGATGACGATCTCGAAGGCATATGCGAAGCTTTCTTGATCTTGCTCTGCATATTTATTGTTGCCATGAAATTGGTTTTCTTCCGATGATCCCATTGAAGAGCAAAGCCTTTTTCTCTTAATCAAACTTGGATGTGTGGTTGGTACAAAAAAATGGAAGGCGGCACACGGTTTATAAATTGGAATGACTAGGAAATAGCTTGCGTACCAAAAAAAAAAAAATCTAAAGCACGTTTTAATAACAAAAAACAAAAAAACAAAATTGATTAAGAGCGGAGGGACCCATGAAAACACGAGGAACACGATTTTGCCTCCAAAAGTTACGATGGGACTAGGTTTTGGCAGATGAGGCCGTTCCATATGCAGACAAATGGAAATGAAATGATTGGACGCTCAATTATCAGGGATCACGGTATTTGATTTTGAAAGGTTAATTAAAATTATATATTTTTATTATTATATTATTTAAAATTTAAAATTAATACAAAATAAAGGTCTGTATTTAGTTTAAATATATTTATTTTTTAAAATTTTTTTATTTTCATACTCATATATTATATGTGTCGATCACAAATATTTTTTTAAAAAATAAATAATTTAAATAATTAACATAACTTATTTAAGATTTTATTAAACAAAAAAAAAAAAAACACTTTTAATACTTGACTGACGATTGAAATTTTATTGAGAAAAAAAAGTTTTTTTTTTTTTAATATACATGAATGTAACTTTATATTTATGATAAATTTATTATTTTTAAGAATTTATGATAATAAATTATGCGTACAATAAATAATAAATAATAATTCAATTAATTTTTTAAATTATAATGTATAAAATTAAATTAAAGATAAAAAATAAAATTAACAAATGTCAATTTTAATGTAAAAATCAATCTAATTTAATAGAAATATATGAAATAATTATAGTATAATATATATATATATATAGTATATGTTAAAAAGGATTTTGAAACATTTTGGGGGCAAAAACCCCGTTAGCTCTAATGGCGGTCGGCCATTAACGCTGAATCCTGAAGGTGCCAAACCAACCACCAAAACTTTATTTCTTTTAGGTTTTCTTTTGACAAGCCAATTACCTTAATCGACAAAGATATTATAACTGACTAATGCTCAAAACCAGTAATCGAGACTACATTATCCTTTTATCCTTTTTCTTTTGATTAATTAATTTTAATTATATCATTTCATTACTTATTTAGAAATAATTTTGTTTAAAGGAATTATCTAATTCACTATTAATAGAGTTTTTAGATTACATAAATAAAATTAATAAAATAGCAAATATCTCTTAAAATTTATTAAAGAACAAATTTTAAAAAATAAGGCATAAAAATCTTTTAACTCAATTTATAAAATTAAAAAATTACACTATGAGTATATCAAAATAAACTCATTTGTTGGGTTAATAAAACCCTTATCTTGTAGGTGGACAAAATCTTAAAAAATACTAAATCTTGAAAATTAGAAAAATAAATTGAAATGAAAATTTTTATTAGGGTTAACAAATATTTAATATAGTATTGTATAAAAAAAACTTGTACACGGCATTATTTTCATTAAAGCAACTAAGATAAAATAATATGTATGATTGATTGGCAAATTGCACGATAGATATGTAAAAGGCAAACCAATACAAATGTCAAAGGATCTCATTTGTTATAGGTAAAGCTAGAGTTAATTGAGAGATAAATGTGAGGGTTTTCCACAATTAAAGCAATGTAAGGCAAAAGTGAAAAAAAAAAAAAAAAAAAAAAAAAAAAAAAAAAAAAAAAACCATCGCAACATTTTTTTAATTCAAAAAAATAACCAGGTTGAGGATAAAGAAAATAGATATAATATAATTATTAAAATTTAAACTTTAAGTATGATGAATAATATTTTAAAATAATAGTAAGAATTAATTAAATTAATTTTCAAATTAAACTTTTAAATATTTATTTTAAAAGCTACATAAAATTGAAGAGTACTCGTACTTAACAAGAGTTGGATATATTTATGAATATTTTAAAGTTTTACAAGTTAATTTTTTGAGAAACGCAAAAGGAAAAAGTTTATTTATTCGATTTTTTCTTTCAAATAAAACAAAATAAAAATGAGAAAAATATAGACAAAGACACTGACACGTGAAATCGCACTGAGTTTTTTTTTCTCATTAGAAAAGACTTAAAATTTATCTCTTGTGTGTACGTAATGTATTTTCTCTCTTTTTTTAATACAATTATGCCTATATGTGTTCGGTAGTGGAAGGATTTTCCTAACCGGAAAAAGATAAGTATCCAATGGCGCAGGTGGCGACTTAGGTAAGTGATTAAAAATTTAAAATTTGATATTTAAATATTAAAAAAATGTAGATGATTGATATGCAATTGAGTGTGGTGTCAATTACGCGCATGGTTGCAGTTGGATTTCTACATGAAGGCAGATTTCTAATAAAGATGCGGGAATATATTCCAAATTCTATATTTTCTAGGTATTTTAGGTCTTAGGAATATTAGTCATGGAAAAATAATACGGATGGATCAGTTTGTCTATCCATTTGAGTGATGCCTTTGTCTTTTGTTTGAAAGTCTTGGCCCGCGTCAATCTTTTATCGTGTCCTGACATAAGATTTGACATTCATCTCTTCCTCTGAACCGCATCATTTACATAATTTTTATTAATTTTAATATTTAAATATTAAAAAAATGTAAATTTTCATTAAAATTTTTTTATTTTAAAAATATATAAGGTAAATTCGTTATTTATATAAAGAGATTTTATTGTTAAATTTATTAAATATTTTATGATAAATAAATCAATTTATTTATGTCATTTTTATTTATTTACAAAATATTAATTATAAATAATGATACAAACATATTTATAAATTTTTAATCATAAAATAATATATTTACATCTTTTTAAAAAATTTAATTTAATTTTTATTTACATCAATTAAATCAATAAATTAATAAGTAAAGAAAAAATGAAATCAAAATAAAAAAAATGAATAAATAAATATATAAATATATAAAAAAAATTATTATCATAAATTTTATCCCAAATCATATTAGATGACAAATAAATATAACATCATAATAAATAAAAATTAAAAAAAAAAAGTATACCCAACCAATACTTTTGAACCAACTTAAAATAAAACCTACTACTAAGAAAAATTTTGCTAGAGTCTTTTTGCTTTAATATTATATGTACACCTTTTTTTTTGCTTTGTGATTCCTTTATATTATTATTAATTATTCAATTGCTTGTTGTCTTATTGAGTTGTCTATTATTCTTGTGATCTCTCCCTCCAATTGGTTATTTATTTTCTTTCTCTTTCTGTCCAAAAATTTCTTTCTCAAAACTCAAAGTTTTGTATTACTTGATGATTGTTGTCTCAATTGTGTTGCTTCTTGATTCTACCTTTTTTCTGAGTTAGTTTCCTCTTTATATAAGAATTAAATTCTTCTTCAATTTAAAAAATTTTAATACCAATTGAATTTATCAAGATTCTATCAAAATTTATTTTTCTTTTTTCTAGAAACTTAATTTTAAAAAATTATCAAAATCAAACTCAACTTTTAAATTTTAAATCTAAATAAAATTACAATCTTTAAAAAAAAAACCAAAATTTATATTTTTTACCATAAATAAAAATAAAAAATATTTTTAAACCTTTAAATTTGAATTTAAAAAATAATTTTTAAAATTAAATATCAAAATACAATTCAAAATCTAATAATATTAAAAAAATTTCAAACAAAATTAGATATTTAGCCGTATCCCCGTTAGGGATACATTTGAAATCAAATGCAGCCTAAAGCTCCGGTCACCTTACCAAAATTCTAGTGTGGCACTAGACCGAAAGAGGCTCGCTGGCATTTTTCTCTTACACCGTAGCCCCATATTGCAATTTTAGCCCATGCTTCAAATTTTATTTACCGTTCCCATTATAGTGCAGTGAAAAAATGTTCCCTTTGTCTTTTTCCTACATTCTTTATTTTTCATATTTATTTAAAAATATTCAAATAATCTTATATAAATAAATAAAATTATACAATAGCATAATAATTAATCAATAATTAAATAATTAAAATTAAACAAATACATCAATAAATAAATTATATAATCAAACAAATTATTGGTTAATGATTAAAAATAAATATCTTCATAATTAACTAATTAATTAAAATAAATAATTACATAAATGATAAAGTAAATAAAAACTATTAATTTTAATTTAATATGAGCAAATGCAGTATTATTTTTAAAAAATATATATTATTTTAATTTAAAAATAATCATATATATAAGTACATAAAAGAGTAAATAAATAAAAATTATATCATTATAAAATAATTTTAATAATTTTAATTTATTAAAAATTATTATTTAATATAAAAATAATTTTGACAAATTTTAATTATATTTATTAACATTATAAATGTTAAACAAATTCATTATATTCAAATTTTAATTTAATGGTTTTAATGGTTATTTTTTATTTTCTCTCACTACAAGAAAATAGAAAGAAAATAGAAGATTAATGATAGTTTTGTGCCGGCCTTTCACTTAGAAACGTCACTAGCTTCTGTGTTTTTATAAACCTTAAGGTATTTTTTATCAAAACGTCACTAAATATTCGAATAGTGGCGTTTGTATTTATAAACGCCACTAAAGACAAAAATTAGCGATGTTTATCGACTATAACGCCTAAAATAATCTCCTCTAAAGAATTGGATTTATTATTGAAGGCATTTTTAGCAAAAAAATACCTTGAATAATTCTTTTATAAAAAATAGATGAGAGATTATTGAAGGCATTTTTTTTACAGAAAATGCTTTAAATAATATTCTTATAAAAAATGAAGGCAATTATTGAAGGCGTTTTTGGTCAAAAACACCTTCAATAATTATGCAGAAAGAATGGGAGAGGATTATTAAAAGTGATTTTGCCAAAAAAACACCTTCAATAATGTCATTTAATTTTTTATAAAAGATTATTCAAGGTATTTTCTGACAAAAAATGCCTTTAATAATCTCCCCAATACAATCGAAAAGGATTATTGAAGCGTCATTGGCTAGAAATGTACCCCTATTTAATTTTTTGTAAGGCATAATTAAAGGCATTTTTATCCAAAAAATAATAGAATGGGAAGTCAATTGTAAGTTTATGCCTAGAAAACTTTTGGTTCATATATGTGATACTACGAATTATATTTTGAAATTTACAATACAAACATTGTAGTAATTTAATAAATTGATCACACATCCGAATTTAAAACTGATAATATTGCCATATAAATATACTTTTTTTCAAATATATGTGTACGCAATATATGTGTATAAAAGTTGCAGCCAATTGATATAAAACAAATATTAGCCAATAATATTAAACCAATACCTCAATCTATAAACTTAAATTATCCATTCAACATGGCATGTTAAAAACATTATAACAAATTAAATGCATATATTTACACACAACCAACAATGTCCAAGCTCATTGTTTAGCAAATGATAATACATACTCACATCACTCTTTACAAACTTCATCAAGTTCGTCTATTGTAAAGCCTCATTTATTCTCTCGCTAAAAAAAATCACAAGTAAATGTTAATAAACGATAACATAATTTAGCTATTTTTTTTGGAAAATATAACAATTTTATGAAATTAATACTAACTTTGAATGGTGTGGTCATTAAATCTTATAATACTATTTTTCTCATAAAACGAAGGACATAATATCCACATTCTTTACATAAATACCTTCAATAATCTCCTCATCAAAAATTGAAGGGATTATTAAAGGTATTTTTTACATAAATACGCCTTCAATAATTTCTTTTAAAAGATTAGAGAGAATTATTGAAGGTATTTTCAACAAAAAAATGCCTTCACTAATTTCCTTTAAAAATTTTTAAAAGATTATTGAAGGCGTTTTATGCAAAAAAAAAAAATGCCTTCAATGATTTTCTTTAAAAAATTAGAGGAGATTATTGAAGGTGTTTTCGGTAGAAAAATACCTTCAATAATTTTTTTAAAATATTAGAGGAGATTATTGAAGGCATTTTTAGTTAAAAACGTCTTCAATAATCTCCTCATCAAAATTTTAAAGGATTATTGAAGGCGTTTTCTACATAAACACGCCTTCAATAATTTCTTTTAAAAGATTGGAGTGAATTATTAAAGGCATTTTTTGCAGAAAAATACCTTCAATAATTTTTTTTTAAATTGAAAAAAATTATTTAAGGGGTTTTTAGTCAAATAATCTCCTCGCCAAAATTTTAAAGGATTATTAAAGGTATTTTATGCATAAACACACCTTCAATAATTTTTTTTAAAAAATTAAAGGAGATTATTTAAAGTATTTTGCTGTAAAAAAACACATTTAATAATTTCTTTTAAAAAATTGAAGAGAATTATTAAAGGCATTTTTGTAACGCCTTCAATAATCTCCTCGTCAAGATTTTAAGGGATTATTGAAGGCATTTTCTACAAAAAAAAAAAAGGCCTTTAATAATTTTTTTAAAAAAATTTTAGAAGATTATTAAAGGAGTTTTTTGTCAGATAATGCCTTAAATAATACCCTCATAGAAATTGGAATCAAATGCCCCCAAAATAATTTTGTAATTTATAATAATGATAAATGTAATTTTTTAAAAACTCCCCCCAACTCATAACATTAAAATTTAGTGTCGTTTGTTTGTTGAAAACACCTTAAACTTAGCATATCGAATCCCTAACTTTAAGCTTCAGCTTAATTAATCTAATATTTCTCTTTCCATACCAACTTTACTTTTCCTTTCTTTCAACTTTTACTAATCGAACTTTGTCTTTTAGAACCCTATTTCTACTATTTTTTTCATTATTTACTTTAGTTTTTACTTCATTCTACTATTTTTTCAGCTTTTGCAATTTTTATTACAATTTGGGGTACAAAATTTTTCTCCAAAACCCATCTTTCTCAAATACCCATTTGAAGCCCACTATCCCTTTTCCTTTCCTATCTATTACATATTGTCAAGGATAAGCTTACTAAAGTTACAGAGGTAACTTCTTATGGTGCTTCATACATGTGGTTCAAGAAATTGAGAAAGCGTTCAAGTATTATAGGGAGATCATTCAATTCATATTGTCATAGTGCACATAATTGCTTTGTTGTTCTAGTTTTCTATAAGCGTTGGTCTTGTTATTATTTTTGGTTTAATACATTATATAATTAAGTATTTGACATGTTCGTTTTCATATAATTTATTTATATAATTTTGGTCTAATGATGTAGCAAGTACTAAATGGATAAAAGTTAGATGCAAAAGCTAAAATTAAGTCAAGAGTACTGAGATAGAGTGAAATTTTTTTTTAATTTTGTATTTGAGAATACATGTAAAGATAATATGTATTATGCCCATATTTGAAGTGTGTTAATATCAAATGACAAATGCATGAAGTTGTTTTGGAACATTTAATTTGTATTGAAATTATTTTAGGATATGTTAATTGGTATTTTCATGGAGAATCTGTACCATCAAGGTCTTCGATTATAGTTTTTTCAACTTCAAGGGCTCTTCAATACCAACATGATCCTATTAGAGAAGATAACATAAAAGACATATTGTGAGATGCTTTTTTATAACCAACATTTCCATCATCTGTCTCCTCAAAATAATGAATTTAATGAGTCAAATATTGAAATGAATGAATTTGGTGAACATGGGATAGGTGTAGGTGACCAACAACTGAGTGAAAGTATTATAGGTTGTTTGAGGATATGAATGAAGAACTTTATGAGGGATCTAAGCATTCAATGTTATCTTTCTGTGTGCATCTTTTTCACTTAAAATGTTTCCTTTTGCAAAAATCCCTGAATCTTATAAGGATTCAAAGAAGATAATCAAGGATTTGGGTCTTGGATATAAGAAAATTCATAGTTGTCCCAATGTTGCATGTTGTATTGAGGTGATAGAAAAAATTAAGAATCTTGTCATTTGTGTCGTAATTCTCATTGGATGAAAAAAATCTCGATGAAAGATTGAATGAAGATGATGATAAGATCAATGTAAAAAAAAAAAAACCTATAAAGTTTTTATGGTATTTTTCATTAATATTAAGACTTCAGCAACTCTTCATGCTTTCCAAAACTTTAGATTCTATGAGGTGGCATCATGACAAATGAACAGATGATGGATCATTGAGGCATCTTACAGATTTTTTAGAATTTAAAACATTTTATTCTAGGTTTTCAGACTTTGCTTCTGATCTTCAAAATGTTATGCTTGGACTAGTATCTGATGGATTCAACCCGTTCAAAATGTTGAGTATTTCTTATAGTACTTGGTCAGTTATATTGATTTCGTATAATTTACTACCATGGATTACCATGAAACAACAGTCATTTATCTTGTCTATGATAATTTTTAGGGAAAAAAGTTTGGATAATGATATAGACATCTACTTACAACCTATTATTAAAGAGTTGAAGCAATTATGGGAAGGAGTTAAGACCTAAGATGTATCAAAAAAAAATTTTCAATATGCATGCTACTCTGTTATGAACTATCAATGATTTTTTTACTTATACGAATTTATCTGATTAAAGCATAAAAGGTCGTTATGCTTGTCCATATTGTGATATGCAGACATATTCGAAGTGGTTACATAATGGTAAAAAATTTAGTTATATAGGACATCATCGATGGTTAGATGATAATCATCGATTTAGATTTCAAAAATATCTCTTTGATGAAATTGAATAGTTAAAAAGATCGTCTTTACCAATTAATGGATCTAATATCTTGTCAAAGTTAAAATATATCAATTTCATTTATGAAAAAAAAAAACTCAATCAAGGAAAAGAGTGAGGGAGATCTTTAAAGGTTTCTGACCTCCTATTACTCAAGTTAGTGATATTGATACTCAAGTTGACGATCTTGATGTTCAAAGTGATAAGGAAAAAGATGAAGAAGATGACCCTAATAAGTTTGAGTTGTAAAAAAAATATTTTTTTAAGTTGTCTTATTGAAAATATAATTTATTACGTCATAACCTTGATGTGATGCACAGAGAAAAATGTTTACGAAAATTTTATTGGGATAATTCTCAATGTGAATAAAAGATCAAAAGATGACTTAAAGAGTTGGCTTGACCTAGTTGATATGGGGATTCGCCCTGACCTTCATCCAAAGTTATTTTTAATGGTAAATATTAATTGTCTCTTACCTGTTTTGGGATTTCTAAAGCTAAGAAAGATGTGTTTTGTAAGGTTTTGAAAAATGTGAAAGTTTTGGATGGCTATACATCAAATATATCGATATGTGTGAATTTGAAAGAGCAAAAACTTTCTTCATTGAAGTCACATGATTATCATATTATGATGCAAGACTTACTTTCTTTTGTTTTACGTTCATCAATATCAAAACAAGTCACTTTAGTGGTAATTGAATTGAATAACATATTTAAAGATCTCTATAGGAAAGTTCTAATTGTGAAAGAGCTTGACAAACTTTAAGATCAAGCTACAATTACTTTATGCCATTTAGAGAAAATTTTTCCTCTAAAATTCTTCACAATTATGATGCATTTGGTTATCCACCTTTCATATGAAGCAAAAGTCAATGGATCGATTTATTATCGATAGTTGTATCCTATCAAAAGGTATTATTTGTTAATAGCTTGATTAGGTTGTTAGTGTTAATCATATCACTCTAGTTAAAATGGTATATGACAAATGTTTTATGCCTTAGGTTTTTAGAAGGTTAAAGTCTTGTCGTCATAACAAACGCTATCCGGAAGGTTCTATTGCTGAAAGATATTTAGCAAAAAAGTGTATGACATTTTGTTTTCGTTATTTGGATAATGTTGAAACGAGATTTAATAGACCATCAAGAAATGTTGCTATACAGCATACTGATTTTGCCTACAATTATCTTTTTGAAAGCTTTGGACAACCAATAGGCAAAGCTAAAATGGTAGAGTTAGATAAAAAAAATCTTGGGCACAAGCACATCGATATGTTTTCTTCCATCATGACTCAATTGAATCGTTTCACACGTAAGTTTTCTTACAAGGAAATAGTTCATTCCATTAAGCATAGATTATTGTATTTTTCTTATTGTTAATACTTTATCATGATATTTTGTAGTGAGAATAGAAATAATTTGAGAGCTCGTGCACATTATCGATTATCAAACCTTTAAGAGCTTGAAAGTTGTTCACCGAAAACTTTCATAAATGGTTAGGAGCAATTGTAAGTAATGCCATACTTCTTATAATGAGAAATGTACATAAAATGCTTAGGGTATAAATAAAATTAATAACATATATATTTATTCCACCTTTATAAGTTTAGAGTGGAAGGTTTGTTAGTGAAGAGGTAAAGTGTCTTTCACAAAAGCTAAACGGGATTGAGAAATGTACAAAAGTTTCATCATCAATGGATTTAGATTTCACACTAAATCCCGTAAAAGATTTAAAAGTATACAAAATTCAAGAATTGTTGTTACTTCATCAATACTAGCTATGCTAGTGCTAAGGACACAAACCCGTTAGAAGAAAACATTGACTATTATGTCACGATTAATGACATCATTGAGTTGGATTATTATGACAAGTAAAAAGTTATCTTATTTCAATGTGATTGGGCTTATGTGAATAGTGTAAGGGATATTAAAAAAGATCAATTTAGCTTTACAATTGTGAATTTTTCTTAATTAATTGACACCAAACAACAACTTATCAATGAACCTTACATTTTTTTCCTCTTAAGTCAAACAAGTTTTTTATTCTAAAGACCAAAAGAATTGGGTTAGTTTGTTGTTCTTTGAAACACACCTAGAGACTTATTTGATATGAGATCAGATACCAAATATGATATTGAACATGAAACTGAATATTTTCTTTTTACTGAATAAAACTTGGATGAAAATATCTCCAGTACCTCTACTCAGTGGGTCCGTGATTATGTTAATGAAGATATTTATGAACCATGTTGGATCATCCATATTTTGTAAATCGAATGTTTAAAACATAATGTAATAAATACTTGTATGTAATTTATGTCGCAATTGCTTTTATTTCAATTATTGTATTGTAAGTCATACATTATCTTTTAATTTAATTAAATCAATATGTTCGTTATATATGATTGGTTATGATTTCTTAACTTCTCAATGTCTTTATAAATGTTCTTTACATATGTTTTTTATATATGCACTTTTATGATGCAGCTAAGCTATAATGCGAATGAGTAGATTGAAAAGAATACATATTAGAGATATTAGTTCAGAACCATCTGCGATACTAATTGATCTTGGCTATGGACTGAATCCTATGTACAGTCGGCTCTAACTCAACTATTTCTAACCCTTCAACTGATATTGGATCTGGCAATATAGGAGGTCCAAGTCTAAATAGTATCTCGTCAATTGATTCTGATTTTAATTTGAATGTCGGTATAATAAACCTCATATTTAGATTTCGATTATAATGATTAAAGTATTGATAATTTACAAATTAATTTTTTTTTATTTGCAGTTGATAACAATGATCAACGAAAGACCAGAAGTTAGACAACTTTGAAGGAATTGTTTGCACTACCTCCAAACAAGCGTATTGTAATCTCTATAAACTTTGATAGGTAACCAATTGGTGAAAAGTCTCAACTGTTGGCTAGATTTTTAGGCATGATTGCCCGTAATTGAATGAAATTGCCTATTCATTATGAAACATGGCATAAAGTTCCAGCAGAAGTTAAGGTCGATGCTTTAAACTTTATTGAGGTATTAGTATAATTAATTACATATAAAAAATTTAATTATTTTAAATTTGGTTTATTGATTAAAACTTAGCTTTTTGTATTATTACAATCAAGATTTGTACTTGAAATACCAACATCATTTGTGCTTAAGTCATTGAAAAAGAAATGGAAAGACTATAAGCATAATTTGAAGAAAAAGTATTATGATCGAAATAGTACTGTAGAGGCCATAACGAAAAATGTACCCCATAATGTGATTAGGTGGTAATATGAATAATTAGTTAGATTTTGACTCTTAAGAAAAAGAGAGGTACTTTTAGTATTAGTTTTTATAATAAAGGTGTTTTATGATTTAAGTTGATAATATTTGTATTTCTATCATATATGTAATTATTTTTTATGACAGGAAAGAGAACAAATTAAGATTGGTAGTAGAAAGCAACAGAAATATAGCCACACAAATGGATCAAAAAGTTTTGCAAGAAAGCAAAAAAAAAAATAGTAAGTTTATGATATTAAACTTTTTCGAATGATTGAACTTGGTTTCCATTATTGATATATGTGTCGTAATTTGTAATTAATGTCTGTTTACAACTTTTTGTGCTATTACAAGGTAAAAATGTAAATTTACAATTATTTTTCTATTTTAATAGTTTTGATAGTTTCAATACATGATATTAAACTTATCCAAATTATTAAACTTAGTTTCCACGATTGATATGTATGACAAAGTTAGGACTTTTTGCGCTGTTAATAGGTAATAATACAAAATTGCTATTATTATTTTAGTTTAACAGTTTGGATAACTCCAATAATGATATTAAACTTGTCTGAATGATTGAACTTGGTTTCCACAATTGATATATATGAAAAAGTTATCATTTACGTCTATTTAGGACTATGTTTGTCGTTAAAATGAAAAAAAAATTATTATTATTATTCTATTTTAACAGTTTGGATGGCTTCAATACATGATATTAAACTTTTTCAAATTATTGAACTTGATTTTCGCAGTTGATATATGTGAAAAAGTTGTTGTTTACAGTTGTTTATGATTTTTTCGAGCCGTTAAAAGGCAAAAATACAAATTTACTATTATTGTTTTATTTTAGCAGTTTAGATAGCTTCAATACATTATATTAAACTTTTGCGAATGATTGAACTTGGTTTTCGCAATTGATATATGTGACAAAGTTGTTATTTACCTCTGTTTAGGACTTTTTTTGCCATTAAAAGGTAAAAATACAAAGTTGTTGTTGTTCACTATATTTTAACAGTTTAGATAGCTTCAATACATGATATTAAACTTGTCCAAATAATTGAATTTGGTTTCCATGATTGATATGTGTGAAAGGTCAAAATGTTTTTATTGTTTACGTTTGTTTAAGACTTTTGTGCTATTAAAGGGCAAAAATATAATTTTACAGTTATATGTCTATTTAATAATTTAAATAGATTAAATACATTATATGCATGAATAAGTTGCGGTTGATATGTATTTAACAATAACATATGTTTTTATATAGGAGATTGAAATGGGTGAAAAAATTAAACGTGTAAAACTTTTTCGATTAACTCATATAAAAAAAGATGGATCTTACTTGAATGTTGAAACACAAGAAATTGTGGTAATTTGTTACATATGTTGTATACATAAAGTAATATTGACTATTTTAAACAGATTATTAATTAATCATTAAACTTGATAGTTTTATCTAATTAATTTATAAGAAAAAGTGAAAGAAAAAATGGCTACTAATATTGAAATTGCATCTGATGGTTCCGTCAATATACAAGAATTGAAAATTTGAATTTTCACAGAAGTTGCTGGAAAAGAAAGATATGGATTGGTTCGAGGCCTTGGATTGGGTCCAACACCATCTAGCTACTATGGATGTAGCTTTCAATAATTTATATTCTCAACAAGTCAATTTTCACGAGACATTTTCATATTGAGAGAGGAGTTTTAAACTATGCAACAACGTTTCCAGCAAATGGAAGCATAAAAAGAACATGAGCATGCTAAAATTGAAGAGGAACGTGCTAGAATGGAACAAGAACGTACAAAATTTCAGCAGTTGCATGATTGATTTGATACTCTTACGAATTTTATGCAACAACAATTTTCAGGAACTAATGTAAGTGGTTTACCAACTCAGGTATTATATTTAGTAACTATTTATTTTTTTTACTATGAATAATAGCTTATTATTAAGTTTTAAAACTTGTATGATATTATTTAGTAGGTTCTTGGTGGAAACAATCCTTCATCAAATGGCAGTATTCTAAATCTATGAAGTCATCAATTTCATACATTTTAAATTTTTTGGTTAATGTACTAAATTAATTTGAATATTATTGCATGTATTATTAAACTTTGTGTTACATACATATTTGAACAAATTATATATTTATAATATTAAGTTTATGAATTGAACTTCGTTTTTATTTCTTTTAACATTTTTATTTAATGATAATAATAAATTTTATAAAAAAGTAAATTTTTTAATTTCACGACGTTTGTGTTAAAAAATACCACTAAATTCAAAATTTAGTAGCATTTATAGCATAAAACGTCACTAAATTAGCAGCATTTTATCAGAAAAACATCGTTAAATTAACAGCATTTTATTAGAAAAACGTCGCTAAATTAGCAGTGTTTATTTATTCAAATGACGTTAATTTAACGGTGTTTATTTATACAAACGTTGTTAATTTAGCGACGTTTATCTATACAAATGTCTCTAATTTAACGACGTTTTATGATACAAACGTCTATAAATTAGAAGCATTTTTGTGATATAAATACTACTAAATTAGAGGCGTTTTATAAAAAAAAAACACCACTATTTTTCTCTACGTGAATATAACTGACGCTCTTAGTGACGTTTTTCACAAATACCGCTAATATTTTAGTGACATTTATAAATGTCAATAAACCTTAAAAAAATATCACTAAAGACTTAAACCTCTGTAGTAACTATACATTATCTCATTACTTTCATTGGTTTTATATTTAAATATATATCACATCATTGAGTTTAATCTCACTAATTATTTAATTTGGGAAATTTTTCATGAGATTTATAATTAAATCAAATATTTGTGTGTGTGTATATATATATATATATTATTGTGTAATTAATTAGCTGCCACAAACGTAGTAAAATTTCAAAATTAAATATGTACTTGTTCATTGGTTACGAGTAAACCTTTTCTTGGATCGAATTATTTGTTAAACTTGCAGGTCTCGAGAGTTTTTTTTATCTTATCATTATATTTTATAATCTTATTTTTCAAGTATTTATAGTTTTAAATTTATTTTTCAATATATTACACATTTTATTATTTTATTTGTTATAATGTGTAAATTCGAAAATTCAATTAGCAAACATAAAAAAATCACCTTCAATCTTTTTTGTTAAACGTGATTGATTATCTAAATTTATTTTATTTAAAAAAAATTTTAAGCTTGACTCATTTTTTAAAAATTATATATTTTAATTTACATAATATAACTAGGTTCAAGATTACACTTACATTTAATAAAAGTATTAATACCCTACAATGTCTATCCAAAATTGATACTAATTAATTTCATATTATCTTAAATTTTTCTAGGCTAAATAAATGATACTTTATTTTATCATTTTTGTTTTATTTAATTTATTGTATAAATATAAAAAAAAAATTCAAGCATTTAATGACACCTTCAATGGAATTTAAAAAAAAAATCATTTTAAAATTATTCAAAAAAATGTTATTTTATTGAAAATGCTTGAAAATGCTCTATTGGTGGATTTATTTGATGTTTTATGAAAATATTTTATTTATTTTACTTTATTTTTTGTTTTACTAAAAATTATTTTTATTATTGGCCAAAAAATATTTATTTTTATTTTAACTATCTTTATCTTTATTTTTTATATTAAATTACTTAAATTAATTGTTAAATAAGAATTTTTTTGTTGAAATATTTTCAAAAATTTTCAATACTTTTGATAAAATTTGAAGACAAATCCTCACTTAAGGTTCTAAAAAATTAACACTAGTGATTTTGTTTAAATTTTATCATTCAAAGAATTTTCACTTAATGAATTACAAATGATGCAAACAAATAAACATGATGCATATGGTTGTAAATTATTCACAATTTTGATTCTAATTTAAATTTTAAAATTTAAACTATTAAGTAAAATAAAATTACTTGTGAAAATAGTCCTTGAGATTTTCTACCAAAACTTTGGGTAAGATCTCATAATTATTTTTCATTTGAAATATTTTTAAAAAAAAGTCACTTTAAAATTTTCTAAAAGAATTTCATTCCTAAGGAATTTTCCTAAATATTTGCTTTCATTATTAATAAATCCCATCGATGGTTTTAAGTTGGGTTCGAGAAGACATGCGAGTTGGGCGTCTCTGAAGTCCAAAACTCTTTGTTCTGGTTTCAATGTGCAAACCAAAATTTTGCCATCATTTTTCCTTTTCTTCTCTCTCCATAGTCTCTCAAACTCTTTGCATTATCCCTACTTAAAGAACCAAAACACAGAAACAGGCCACCAGACCCAAAAGTCTTGTCGGTGACCATCGTGCCATCCGTCGTCTAGTATTGTCAACCACCGCCCACGAGAACTAATAACCCTCCAAAAACTGAAGCACCTGCTTCAAGTTGGTCTATTGCTGTAAGCTATTCTCAGTTGCAGCAGGATAGCAACAGTTGAAAGAACAAAGAATAGAGAAGAAGGAAAAAGATGAAAACAGAGAGAGAAAGGGAGAATTGTTACAACCGTTTAAAGAGAGAACATGATTTTTTGTTATGAGATTTCTTTACAGTACAATTGCTTGTTGTTTCCTTTTTACATACCAATCCATCGAGATTATTTGAAATTTAACTAACATTAACTAAATTTAAAATCCTAATTGACAGCTAAATAAAAAGACTAGATAGGTTGCGTTTTACTCCTCAAATTTTGGCCTCAATATTTGGCGTGTATAATGGACAAGCTATTATCCATTATACACGAGAATGAACCAAGTCAAATTCCTCTCTTTAACGCCTTTCAAGGTCTGGTATGTGACCACACAGTATGCCTATGTTATTACAATCATCAATTGCACTTCCAAGTGCTTTTATAGCAGCTCTCATGTAGTCAGTGAAGACAAAGAAAGTAACAAAGTATGGAATCTGGCCAAGAATGCGAAGGCCGAAGCCATTGCAGATGGCTCCCATTCCACGTTCCTTAACACCAAATCTAACATTGCTTTCCTCAGAGGTGTCTTGACAATCATCATACATTTTACGCAAAATCATGTTGTAAGAAGCAAGACCTGCACTTCCACCAAGAAAACCAGGGAGTACTTCCACAAAGGTATCGAAATTTTGTTGAAAGAGATTTTTTGTAGCACCAGCTGGGCCCTTTGGAGTGCATGTTGAAAGTGCCTTCTCCCAACCAAATGGTAGTCCACGAGTGATGATTGACTTGAGCTCTGCAGCTTCCTCTTTGTACTTCACACGTTCAGCAAACTTGGCATTCCATTGGGCTTTTATAGCAGCATCAATCTTAATGCTAGCCTTCTCAAGGTCCTTAACCTCATACTTAATGGCTAAGACAATCTGGTAACATCGTTCATGTCTTGGTTGGTTGATTCCCACAAAAGACCAATTCAGAGTCGTAACAAGTTCAATAAGTATTTCTTTCATAGATTGTCTAGGAATACTTTGAGCTGTTGAAGACCAAAAAACTGTCATGGTATTGGGGCGGCTCACATCACCGTAAATAATAGGAGGCTTGACATCGTGATATCCATATGATTGAAACCACCCATTTACGGAAGAAACAATACCGGATAATTGCTCACCAAGGTACTTAACCATGTCATTTTTTTTGGCTCTTCATGCACCAACACATCAATGTCAAGCTCACACCAATAGTGATGGGAGGAAAAATTAGTATGTCCAACTTCTTTTGTTGAGTATCCAATCTAACACTTAAATTTATGGCACAATGATGATCAAACTCCTTCAAGACAGCATCAACCTTCGGCACGGCCTCATTTGTCACTCTAGGAGAGGATTTTCTTGAAACATATGCTATAGCCTTAAAAGCATAAAATGCCTCATAAGTAATATCCACAGAGGAGGTCACAATCAAAGAATTAAATCCGGAGTAGGTAGTGATGGTGACCACTCGTTGCGAGGGCAGGTTAGGATAGAGTTCTCCAAGAACAGCTCGCTTCTTACTGATACCATTACCATGGCTCTTCTCCATTACCAGAAGCCTAAACCCGTAAGGGTCATGAACCTCAATCAACTTATTCTCAGTCACAAACACATTTGAATCAGCCCTTCCAAGCTTCCACAAACATCAATAGTCCCAACAGACCTAATCTTATTCCAAGCAACAAAAGATTGCACAATTTTTAACACAAAAGAACGAACAGTGGAGTATCTAACTTGCCAATAACCATTTCACCAAATAATTCATCAAGCTTAGACTCATTCAAACCTTTAGATACTGAACTAACCCCATTAAGTGAGCACAAAGGCTTACCGGTAAGGAAGAGGGATTAGTGGAGGCTGCTATGGATGGTTTCTGCTCAGCTTGCAGATTTTCCTCCATATTCACCTCAGAATCATTAGTTTTTTCATCAACAGTTACATAGTTGATCATTGTAGACGTTTAGTCGAACACCTAAAATTTCTCAGATCGGATCGAATACCTTCTTGCACTCGTTCAAACGCTCAATCCAACCGTACAAATGCACTATCCAATTTGGAGTCCAAACGCGCCATTATTCTCATAGCAGAGTATCGTCGATTTGAAATTTGATTTTCACACGTCATTCATAGCCATGATCAATGTTCTGACACCACTGATGCAACTTCTTCAAGTTGGTCTGTCGCTGTAAGCAATTCTCAGATGCAGCAGGATAGCTAGAGCTGAAAGAATAAAGAATAGAAAAGAAGCAGGAAGAAGAAGAAAACAGAAAGAGGAGATGAATTTTTATTATGAAATTTCTACGTTTTGCTCCTCGAAATTTGGCCTGTAACAAAAGGATTCTTCAATTTCTCACAATCTCCTCTATCACTTTATTAAGTTGAATTTCTCCGAAACTTTTTAAAAGAAATTAGATCTAAGCCCAAACCCCACGGTTGCCAGTTGCCATCCCTAAAAACCTTACTTCCTTCCTTTAATGGTATGTTATTTTGTTTTTATTTATTTATTTGTTAATATTTTAATAAATACGCTACTTGAAATCTGTAGAAAGTTATTTGAGTATAATCTTGTCAATAAATGAAAACCTAATTCAATAGCAGGGTCTATGGTTTTCAATTCTTAACCTCTTTGAACATTTTTTTTTAAATGATTATATTTATCACTATGTTAGACATAATTCGAGTCATTTATGAATAAAATTAGAATATTTCATCTAAATTAAAAAAGATTTTGTCAAAATTTTTAATTACTTTTTAATTTTTATTTATATAAAAAGTAAAAAATATGTATTCATTTCAAATTGTAAGTAAGGACAACAATATAACTTCCAATAGTTAAATAAAAATAAAAATTATTATTTTTTCTAAAAGTACCGACTCTATCATTTTGTTCTGATTAATTTTATTAATTTCTTGACATTATAAAGTATTAAATTTTTTTGGCCAAAATTATAAAGTATTGATGAAATTTAAATGAAAATTTTTAGGTGAAATTTACAAAAAAGAAAATTTTTAATCATTTAATAAAAATTTTAAATTGATAAATTAATAATATTTAATATAAAAATTGATAATATATAAAAAAAAAATATTAAAAATACTATTTATAATTTAAATTTAATTGTCACGTATTCAATAATAAAAATTATGTCAAAATTTTTATTAAAAATTCCTATGTATAAAATTAATATCTCAAAATTTATTAAATTTTTTTAAAAAATTTTACACATTTGATCCATCTAACAAAACTTTTCAATTTAATAATTTTTATTTTTTATTTAATCATTTTTAACATAAAACTTTATAAATTTCAACTATAAAACTGTATTTAAGTGTTTTTTTTTTTTAAGTATTATTTAGTTGGCGCTCCTAATGTTATTATAAGAGTTCAGGTTAGGTCCAACCAAAATTAAAGGTTAAAGAATTTTGATAACATTCTTTCTACCATACTTTATCAATTTCGTCCCTATAGTCAAATTATAAACTATTGATTAGTTAGCATTCTCTTTGTAATCAGAATAATTGGTCACATTAAACAAAAAAGGCTGTCCATTTAATGGTCGGTACTTAATGAAAAAAAGGTTAAAAGAAAAAATTAACGGTATACCACGTTTTTCTTTAAAATTTTTTGGAGGAATTTTTAAAGACAAAACAACACTTAAATAGAAAATATCAGAGAAAAAATATTAAAAATTTCTTAAAAAGTACTTTGATAAATACTAACAATACTTTTATATGTAAACTAAGGTTGAGCCCGCACTTCATTGCAGACCTTTATTAAATTATTAAATAGATAAATAAAATTTATTCAATAAATATAATATTAATATAAGTTAATATTACGTCGGTTCATATTTGGTGCATAAGGTTGGTGACTGAAGCAATATTCTGATTACAATAGATTCAAAGTTTAAGACTATATTATTAATCCTAATTAATATTCTATCAATTTCTTAATTTTATTCTATCATCCTCATTGTGTTGCCAACCAATGACATCCCCTAAGCATAAATAACAAAGAAATCCTAATTAAAAGAAACAATTAAGTGAAGTTTAGAAGCACAACAAAAACACTTAGACTAGGAAAAATGAAATCTAAAGTGATAAAGGTTTACAATATTATTCAACTCATTCATGGAGTAACATTTTAATATTTTGCAACTGTCTCTTAACTAGCCCATGCTATTTGAATTTAAAATCCATTATAGAGAAATATTAGATTGTCAAAGTCAATGTAACACATACCTGACACATACCTTGATTCTTGTAATACGAATACGGCATTACTTTTACCCCATATCACTAATTTTGCCCACAAATTCACAAATTGTAATGAACATTAAAAAAAATCCAAAAAAAAAAAAAACAATTCAAAGAAATTTTAAGCTTAGAAAATGAGGTAGGCTAGAATAAATTTAATTTATATGTGTTCATAACTATTTATAGCATTCAAAATCACAAATACCTTACATGGTAGACCATCTCAAGAAATAATTTTCAATAATATTAAGAAGATTTTTTATATTCTTTACAACTTGAATCTCATCAAATATGTTTCAAACTTATATAAATATAAAACCTTGAGATTCGTAAAACCCAATTTTTTCATTTTATTCTCACTTTGAACAAAAAAAAGAGTTTCAAATAACAATCAAATTTGCATATCAAATTTGTTTTATTTCAATAACATACCGAAAGGAATGTATTACCAAATTTTAAAAAGTAATATTAAAAAACAAATTGAATTGGAGGCATTTTGTAAAAAAAAAACCAAAATATAACTTTATCTTTCTGATTTAATGAGACATACATCTTGTATATCTTGTTAGGGATAAAGTTAGGTTTTATCTTGGTAGGTTAGTATAACCCTAATTCTAAAATGAATAAGGTTGATGCCAACCACTTGCATCACAACCTATCGAACCTATCCTAATTGACAATGATAAGTCTATTGAAATATCATTCGAACCATGGGACCTTCTCCTATTCATTATTATTGCATTAGATCTTTAAGCCCTCCTATTCACTTTTGACCAACAATTCTACCACCGTTCCACTCACCAAAAACACATTTAAAAATCATATTCAGAATAGTATTATTATACCTTTTTAATCTATTAGACCTCAATTTAATCTTTCCAACCTTCTAATCCTATTCTCTCTTATGTAACTAATATTATCCATACTTTGAACACACACCTAAACATACCAATGAATAAACCAATACGTGCAGATAACCGAAAACAAAGCAACAAAATAGTCAAATCCACTCACCAATAACACATTTAAAAATTGCATTTAGAATAGTATTATTATGCCTCTTTAATCTATTAGCCTTAATTTAATCTTTCCGATCTTCCAATCCTATTCTCTCTTATCTAACTATTATTATCCATACGTTGAGCGCACACCTAAACATACCAATGAATAAACCAACATGTGCAGATAACTAAAAACAAAGCAACAAAAAAGTCAAAATCAATATCAAGAAAAAGTAATAATTAAAGCCAAAATCAAACACTCACATGACAGCAGTATCTTGATGCAATGAAGAGTATCTAATTTAAAATAAATACAAAAACAAACCATTATAAACCAAAACAATCCTGAAATTTAATTGCCAGCATACTTTGAACAATCCCTACAATACAAAGACAGAAAATGTTACAAACACAACCAAATATTCAACAACATCTCATATAAAATCAAAAAACTCAACTAAACATTTAAAAACCAAAACAACCAATAAAATTTAGAATACAAACCAACTTTGAACACAATTGCTAAAATAGCTTGAACACTCCTTATAACAAAATGAAGAAATCAATCAAGTAAAATGATATAAACAATTTAAAAGCCAATGATCAATTTTTAAAACCATTTTAAACAAAATCCAACAAAATCGAAAGCAAATTTAAATTCAAATACACTTGTTGGAATACCTTAAACAAAATCAATTTACAAACCACTAAATACTTTCAATACACCCTACAAGAAAATGAAGAAAAAAAATCAAATATGAAAGTTAATTCAATACCGATTCGAATCAACAATTAATACAGCAAAACTAACTTTAAAACAATTACTAAAACAACTTCAAAGTTCTCTACAATTACTGGAATTTCTTAGAAATTGCCTGCTAGAAAACCATGTAAATGTTAAATTTAAGAAAATATTTGAAGCAATTTTTAAAATCAAACATGTAAATAAAATCAAAGCAATCAATACCCTAAAGCCAATTTATTGAGGATGTATACTAAAAGAATAGATACTAATTAGTTTGATGAAAACCAATTAAACTACTTAAAACTCCTTAGCATTAATTTGATACATTGTACATTCTCAAAGCAACTTGAGGTGAAATAGATGGACTTGATCCATGTTTCCCAATTTACTTTACTACTTAAAAGGGTGATTACTTCTGCTTGCTACCACCCAAAATTAGGTGTCATATTTTAATTCACCTAGCTTAATTTTCTCATTTGTCTTTTGTATGTGAAAAAGGAATGTCCATTTGTAAAAATAATGTACAAATTAAAGTTTATTTTTGGTTTTTTTTTTATTCCAATGTACTCTATATGTATTCATGTCATGAGAAACGTCAAGAACCTAGCCAGACATGATAACCGATGCAATGAGCAAGTTTTAAAAGCAATAACTGTCTTAATAAAGGCATTACATTGTTTATATATAAATCTATTGCTGGGTTACAAATTCCATTTAATCTAATTCTAATATGAAAAATATTAAACACTTTGTATACAGAAAAAAAAATAGTTTAATAGAGGTCATCAATATTATAATTTTTATATCCAATTATGTCTTGCTTGATCTCATGCTAGATCAACGCTAATTTTACAGAGTAAGAAGTTTAGATTAGTCTTTGTCTGTAATGGCTTTTCCTTTAAGGAAAAAAAAAAGAGCAATATCATTTTTAAATCGCTCTTAAACATTAGGCTGGAAATTAGTTCCTTTTCACCAATTTAGTAATCACAAAGTTAGACTGTAAAACTCATATCAATACATGCTTTTCCAAACTTACATGCTTTCAAAATATTTTTATGTTATTGATGCAGCCAGAATGTGTAAGGTAAACAGCTAAACCTACTATCAGTACTCTAGCATCTTTGACCAATATGACCAGCTCAACTTGAAAATCCCGTTATAAAGCTTTACATACGTTTGAGGTTTGCATCCCGGTATGAACAGCTAAGGATATTCCTCTAAATATATGCTAAATATCATTCATCAAAAGACTATAATGAAAGAGCAAACCATCCATGGCTGAGTTGTAACTGGCACTAGTGTTGTCGCACCAAGTTAAGGATTTGGGGCCAGCATCCCCTTGACCTTCTACTCCCTTCATCCCCATCCTTTCTATTCTTTCAGAATTTCGATGATGAACAGAAAAGAAAAGAATAAACTATGATGGAATGGGGAAAAGGTGAGAGGAAAAAGCTCGCTCTAATCATCGTTAGGCTTTGGCTCGGTTTCCCTTATATATTTCTCTCCTCTTTTTTTTCCTTGTTTTCCTAAAATACCCCGTAAATCCAAATCAGAATCTAAACCCAATCCTGAATCAGCAAAAAAAAAAAAAACAGAATGAAGAAATCCAGCAAACCCAGAGATGAAACATCCAATCAAACAAGCAATGCATAAAAAAAAAAAAAAAAAGAGTTTTCTTTTGAATTTTTTTTTCGGTTCGAGTGCTTTGAATCAGTGGCTAGAAGGCTAATGGAAGAGTAAGAAGTCTTCTTAGTTTCTCAGATGGTTAGAAACAGCCAAAACATTGGTTGTCTAGGCTGTTTTGGATTTAGATCTGCAAAATTTAAGGAGGATTTAGAAGATTTTGAATCAAGAAAAGAAAAAGCTTTGTTTTGCCGAATAGACTCCCTCTAGAAACTTCTTGTTGGTGTTGGCTTGTGAATAATTGGGGTACAGTGAGCCGTTGAATCGAGGGCACGATCGCTAGATAAAATGAATGGTGAAAATTGAAGCAATTTTTTAATACTCTAAACTTATCCTCTATTTTTTTTTTTTTGTTTAAGACACTCTAAGAGGTGTAGAGGAAATTAAAGTTCGGAACTCCTTTTATATATATATGTAAATTATAAAAGTATTTGTAAGAAAAAGTATAAAAGTAATTATAATTTTATAAAATATAAAAAAATCATGGCATTGTTATTATTTTTAGAAAAAAAATTAATTATTTTTATTTAATTACTAGTGGTGTGAATTTGAAATAAAATATTTTTATTTTTCTTATAATGAAAATTCAAAACATAATTAAAATTTTTAACAAAATATTTTTTTAGTTTAGATAAAATATTTTATTTTCATCCATAGAACATATTTAATTAAAATTACAACAAAAAATATAATAAGATTATAAAATTAGAACAAAAAATAAAATAACAAAAATGAAACCCTTAATCTAATATAATGATAAATTTAATATTTTTCATTTTTAAAATAACAGAACAATTGAAAATCCGCCTCTTTATCCACAAATCACCAGAAAATGTAACCAACCAACGCACGATAAAAATAAAATAAAAATTAATAAGTAATCGATTTAATTGGTCAAAGTTTATTTTGCTTAATAAAAAGATTTTAAATTTAAATTTTATTGACAATTATTTATTAAAAATATTTTAAATATATAATTTATAATTATTTATTTTAAATTATTAAATATGTTATATTTTATCTTGATTTAAGAAAATAAATAAATAAAATAAAGACATGAGGAGGAAGACGCAATAAAAATCACTTTTCGCAGACGGTCCGGCAGTAAAATCATGAAGTCTTAATTTAATTTCTACCATATTTAAAGCCAAGTGAAAAAAATCACTTTCACTCACCCAAAATATAACTGGATAACAGAGAACTGGATAAGATCACTGGCTTCACACATTTCTAAGCAGCAACCCCAACATAAAAAAATAAAAAAATAAAAAAAAAGGGAAATACCTTCTAGTTCTACAACAGAAATGCTGAGCAGAAAACTATTACAACATGGCTGACTCTTTCTGCCCAGATTGCCAGCGTCCAACAGAGGTTGTGTTCGACCACTCAGCGGGAGACACTGTCTGCTCCGAGTGTGGTCTTGTTCTTGAGGCTCATTCCATAGACGAGACCTCTGAGTGGCGAACCTTTGCCAATGAGTCAGGGGACAATGACCCTGTTCGTGTTGGCGGTCCTTCCAATCCTCTCTTGGCTGATGGTGGCCTTTCTACAGTCATTTCCAGGCCTAATGGCTCCTCTGGTGACTTGTTGAATTCCTCTTTGGGTCGCTGGCAAAACCGTGGGGCTAACCCCGATCGTTCCCTTATCCAAGCGTTTAAGACCATTGCCACTATGTCTGATAGGTTTGTCGGATTTTTCTTCTTCTCTTATACATGAATGCATTGTTTATGTTAATTGTGTGTGTGTGTTTTCTCTTTTTTTATTATCTTGTATTATAGGCATTTTGCATGCATAATTATGTGTTTGGTTATTGAGAAAATGAAGATAGAATAGAAAAGACAAGGAACAAAGAAAAGAGAAGGAAGGAATTGTTTTTGAGATATACTTAAACAATTATACATAAACATTTACATTTGTAAAAACCTTTTCAAGACAAGATTGTCTATTCACTTCTAATCTAAAATAACAGCAAATTAACCTAACTGATCCTATATTGGAATATGCTTCAGGTTGGGCCTTGTTGCAACCATAAAGGTATGAAACTGAACTCTGTTTTTGTTGGTTTATTTTCCACACAGATTTTCATAGTTCCTGTTGTTTGCAATTCCTTTAAATAAATTTTACTGAAATTCATGCATACAGATGTTTAACGGGTTTGTAATATTGGAACTTATTAGTAAAAAAATCGTTAGTAGGATTTTTCCTTATTTTATTGGTACCTATATATCGCTGAGTACTATTGATTTTGAAATTAATATTTGAAAGTAATACAAAGCTGTGAACCTTGTTTATTTTTGTATTTAGTACTTTCATGAATTCGCTAGGCCCAGAGTGGATAAACCTGCTTGGACTGTCCCGAAGATGGGATGTAGTGGGCAAAGCTCAAGAACCGCTTGCCGCTTAAACAAAAAAAAAAGTGTCAGAGGTTAATATTTAAGGATTGTGTTACACAACAATCTCTCCAAAAAAAAAAAAGAGACACATATTAATGCTTGGTTTTAGATGTGTGATTGGCCAACCTGCATCATTGCTTTTCAAAACATCAATATAATTCCAGATTGGGTCTTGGAGAGGTAAAGCAAAATAGAAGATTTCCAAGTGACAATATAAATAAGTAACTATCATATAGTTAGGGAGGTGAAGAAGAGTGCCAGATAGTTGTTTGCTGACCACTATTGGAAAATGTAAATATTAGGAACAGCTTGTAGGATTCATGTGGGAAGTTTATAACTTGAGGCTGAATGAGGATAAAAGCATCAGTTTTAGATGCTATTCTAAGTATTACGAATAGTAAGAGTGATACAAGTGTTATTAATAGTAACAGGATAAAACTCTTGGATCTTAAAGAAAAGTTCTATTAAAAAGATGCAAGTCACAGTTTCTGATTTTTGTTTTCTTTTTGTTTCCTTTGCCTCTTAAAATAAGTGCTTCTCGAATACTTCATGGTGGATTTTGCTTAGTTTAACTTTTTGATCCCATATATTTTGCTTCTATGGCCCGAAATTATCATGTGCTTTTTTCGTGCTGATATAATGCCAAGAGGCATGGCAATATTGAAACTAATATGCTAATAAATTTGACTTCAAGGATCGAGCCAACGAAATATATAAGAAAGTTGAAGATCAGAAACCTCTTAGAGGGCGAAATCAGGATGCGATTTTAGCTGCTTGCCTCTATATTGCTTGTAGGCAAGAAGACAAACCCCGCACTGTGAAAGGTCTGATTTCCAAAGGTTACTTAATGAACATCTTTTCTTACTTTTTTTAGAATCCCTAACATGTAAATGTCAATCAGAAATATGCTCTGTTGCCAATGGAGCCACAAAGAAAGAAATTGGTCGTGCAAAAGAGTATATCGTGAAGCAATTGGAGGTGGAGATGGGCCAATCCATGGAAATGGGAACAATACATGCCGGGGACTTTCTGGTGAGTGATGCTCAAGTATCCCACCATTTTATTGCTGTAGTTCTCTCTCTTTCCCTATACACTGTTTCTTTTTGTATCTTGTAAATGTTTCGTTTTTCTGATTTGTCATTCCAACCAATGACATTCACAAATTTACAGAGACGTTTCTGTTCCCATCTTGGTATGAGTCATCAAGCAGTTAAGGCTGCTCAAGAAGCTGTGCAAAAATCTGAAGAGCTGGATATAAGGTAATTTTAGTTTCAACCAGTATTTTTGCTTCTAGCAGAGCTGAAATCTTTTCTGTTTGTTGCCTGTAGGAGTGCATTTTCTAACCACCAAGAATGGTTGCCAATAGGTGCCGGTAATTTTAACCTGTGTACTGGAGTTATGTTGAAAAGCTTTCCATCTATTTGAGATGGCGCTCCATGATTCTCAATGAGTGGCATTGGAGAGTTATTAGCCATTTGGATTTATAGCTCTATCCCCCCAATTTTTTGCACTATTTTATCTTCCCTGTCATTAGTTGTAATCTTATGACTTCTATTCTTGTCTACTGCTGCAGAAGAAGCCCTATATCAATTGCAGCTGCTGTTATTTACATAATAACCCAGCTCTCGGATGATAAGAAGCTTCTCAAAGGTTAGAAAGTTGACATGGAATCATTTCTCATCCCAGTTCTCGTCTTATTAAAGGTAACAAATCAATTTGGATGCAGATATATCCCTAGCAACAGGAGTGGCTGAAGGGACAATCAGAAATTCCTACAAGGACCTCCATCCCCATGCTTCAAAGCTCGTACCAAGTTGGTACGCCAAAGTGGAAGACCTCAAGAACCTTTGCAGTCCTTAAATGACAACAGTAACCCTTTTTGGTAACTGCTTTTGTTTTCTTTGGACAGGCAAAGTCACAACTCTCATTCTGATCAGTCCATTTTACCTCTCAACTTGTATCTGAGTTGTTTGGTCTTTACTTTTTTTAGTCAAAACAAGATCCCTCGTAGAAATGTATAAGTAGTCAGGTTTTTTCAAGCATCATGGTGCAATTAGCAGATGGACAAATTTTTTTAAGGCACGCAAGAGAGTCAAGTCTAAAACACTTATTCAGGTAGAGAGAACCCTTTTTTTTATCCATTTCTTGAAATTGAATTGTAGTTAAATGACATTGAAACTTACAGCTGGGTTGCTATGGTGCAATTATGCATTCAGAGTGTTCCTACCTTGTATTTACGGGGTAAGGGCTAGGTTTTAAGTAGAAACCAGTGTTCAATTCAATTAACGATCAGATTAGAACTCGAAAGAGGTTTGCCGGATATTTTAAGCTGCGGCAAAATTAGAAGAAAGCAAGACTATGGATGTTGTTCTTATGCTATGAGAGTGGAGACGCAGGTGGGATAAGAGCACAAAATACATACATGCCTCAATTCAGCAGTACAGAAAACACTTGTAATTTCATTTCATCAAAAGTATTCTTAATATAAAGATCAAATAATATTTATAAAGATTGCCAGATACTTCCTTTAGTAAAATAACGAGTACAAGATAGAATTACAATCATAATCAAAGATCACATTCATAGAAATCACTGACTAAAAAATACAGAAAATTTTAAAATCCTAAATTGAAATAACACAAGAAAAAAGTAATGAATGAGGGTCCTGAACGGCTGCATCTATAGCTTTCCCCTTCTACTTTTAAACTCTCCATGTACTTTGCTGGTAACCAATATGGTAGGTTTTGTTTTTCGTTATTATCAACACCAGTAGAGGTGGGGTGGCGCTTGATCTTCCGCAATGCTCTGTCTGTGTTGTACAGGTCAACCTACACTGATTCATAATGAAACTCGAGAGTGGAATAAACAATAGAAGCTTAATGGGTAAAAAGCATTATTTGTAACCACCAACTTGATAGAAAAAATAAAGGATGGTGAAAATTTTACATAAGAAATGAACCAAGACATACTACCCCCAGGTTCTAAAGTTGTTTGCCTAAGAAAATAATACCACAAAACGTCATATAGATGCATGTTAACAACTAAAATTTTAGGGAAGAAGTGAAAGAGATTCATTCTAGGCTGAATATCAATACAAAGCTTCCTTCAAGGGAATAAGTAGGATTTGGTTAACCATATAACACAGGACTGCTTTTTGTCCTATTTTTGAATTAGCTAGGTTACAACAAAAAGTTTTTTTATATAGATTTAGATAGATGATGAGATTGAAAATATTGGTAACGGTTTTAAGCACACTTTTATTTTTTCTAAATCTCAAATAAATTATAAAAAAAAAACTTTAAAAACAATTAATGGGCACTTTGATAATTTCAATTGTATTTTACATTTTATAGGCTTTAGATAAAAAGGAGGTTCTAATCACACCTCTATTTTTTCTCTTCATACTTTACTTTTTAATCAAACTTTTTTAAGGTAGTGTTTAGTATCATTTTTAAGATTACT
Source organism: Durio zibethinus (assembly GCF_047325235.1). Lineage (NCBI taxonomy): Eukaryota > Viridiplantae > Streptophyta > Magnoliopsida > Malvales > Malvaceae > Durio > Durio zibethinus. The sequence continues at coordinate 5,523,996 of NC_143174.1, read as the reverse complement.
ATGATAATGTAATTAATGAAGTGATTTTATTACTAAAGTAATTTTATCACTCGTGATTTGAAATTACTTTAATTAATTAATGATTATTAATTCATACATATTAAATATCACCGTATTTGGTATTATTAAAAATTAAATATTATTTTATTTAAAAATACAAAAATAACTATCTTTATTATAATAATTAAACAAGTTAATGATTTAAATGTTGTTTAAAGATAATAATACATAAAACATAGTAATATTTTATTTATTTTATAATAAATATAACTAAATTATTAAATATATTATTTATTAAGTAAACTAATTTTTGTAATATAAATTATATTAAAACATTTGAATTGAAAAATAAAACCAATCTATTAAAATCATAATAAAAAAAAAAAACAAAGACATTATACTATATATAAAACATTAGAAAAGTAAAAAAAGTACGCAAAATATTTTTGAACTTGGTATAATGAATATTAATTTAAAAATATAAAAATTTATAATATAAAATAATTACAATTTTAAGAAAAATTAAAATTTTAATTCACATATTAAATAAGTAATATTGACTATTTATAATTTTATATATTATTTCACTTTAGTGATAAAAGTTTTTCACTCTTTTAAATAAAAATTAACTTATCCTCCAAGAGAATGATTCAATTACTCACGATAATTTAATATCACTATCATGTAAAATCATCAAATATTTTATCAAACACGATGATCTAATCATCATGTGTAAATCATCATAATTTTTTAAGTGATCATCATATATCAAATACTAATTAAGTGAAATTATTTAATTACTTTTCTTATATCAATATTAACGGTTTTGGATATTTATTTCTAGTAACTTATCAGATTTTTATATTTTGTAAATTAAAATATATATATTTAGGTTTTTAAAAAAATCAATTTAATTAGAAAAATTTTTTAATTTTCAATATATAAATCTGAAAACTTTTAAAAATTTTAGATTTGTAAATTAAAAAATTTAGAAGTAAAAAGAGTGTGAAAAGAAAAAGGAAAAAATAATTAAATAATTTTATTTAAAAATTATTTTTAAAAATGTGAATAATAAAAAAGGCGTGAATAGACCTAAATAAAATAGAGATGAAACCCATTTTTTTCTTAAGATCGGCTTGATTTGACATCAAAAATTAAGACACTCCTAAACACAATTATATTTATTAAAATATTAAAATCACTTTTATTTAAATAATTTATGATCTTTTTCTCAAAGTGATTTCATACTTGATTCAGATTTTATTTTCTAATGAAAGTGGTTTTTTCTATAAAAAAATTATAATTAATAAGTAGTTGTAATTAACATCATCAACCACAATTTTTTTTTCTTTTTGAAAAAGCACCAAAATTAATTAAATTCATGTAAAAACAACGAACCACTAAAATTAATAAATGGTCACTTTAAGAGCCCATTTGTATACGCAATGCTTGACTTATCTTATCCTATTGTATTAATAAGAGATGGATCTAGAATTTATGATTAGTGAAAATAAACATTTTAAATTAATTTAAAATTATTTATTAAAATATAAATTAATAGAAAAAATTACAAATAAAATTAAAAAAATATAACATATTTTTTGCACATGAAAAAAAATTTTGCATTAAAAAATTTTTGTATAGTTAAAATTAATTATATGATTCTTAACAAATATAGTCAAAACATTATTTAGATAAATAAACTTTTAATATAGAAACACATATATTAATTGAATAAAATTTTACTTCTAAAATTGTTAAAAATAGATATAATATATGAAAGAAAAATATAAAATTTTAACATATCTAATTTTATTATTCACTTTTAATATGTCTAATTTTATCATTTACTTTAAATAAACAAACATATTTTAGTTCTTATTCATTATAATTTGAAGAATAAAAATGTGTCTTTTCATAGATACAATGAAAAGAAAAATGAAGATATAAATTTAAATAGTTTTTTTTTAATTTTTATTACTTCACATTTTATATGTTACTTTTTTGTATTAAATAAATGGTTAAAATCATTTTAAGTAATAGAAGCTCTAAGTTTCAATACCCTTATAAGATTACCTCATATCAATCTAAATAAATTATTAAGAAAAATTTGAAATTTATTAATGTCAAACTCTCTAAAAGTAATTTACTTTTTTTTACAACTTTATATATATGTATATGTGTGTATATATATATATATATATATATATATATATATATTATAACAAAATTATTTAACACCCAAAGGATCAATGTTTAATTACTAGATAAACAATAAAATATTTTTTTTTGTTTTAGCCTTAATTTAGTGGGGGCAAATTTGATAAAATTATTTTTCGTGAGGGTAAAATTTTAAATTCTCAAAACTTTTGAGATTTTTTTTCAATAAATCTAAAAAAATTTGGGAACCAGTGGAGGTGGCTTGCCCCCCTCTAGGTACTATGTACATCCGTCCCTGCCACCAACTATGTTACTTTTTTAGTTTCCAATAGATAAAAATCACCGTCCATAAATAAAAGAAGAGCAATTTTTTTTAAAATCACTTTCAAAATCTATTTTTGAGGAAGAAATTTGTTTAATTAAAAAAATTGTTACTAGGAGTTGAAGAACCCTAATAATTTGAATTATATGTCAATTCATAAATAAATATACATATATATATATATTGTTTCTCAGCAAAAGTCATTATATATAATAACTAGATTTTTGCCCGCGATGTTGATGTTGATAATTTTTTATCAAATTTTTATTTTTAATATATTCATTATTATTGTTTATAAAATTATATTTATTATTTATGTTAAAATAATAAATATATTTTTTTAGTAATTTTCTCGAGAGATTGTTTTTAATATATTATATAGATTTATAATAATTTAATAGTAGTTAAGTCTTATATAATTAATTTAATAAGAATATTATATTAATTTTCATAAAATGTTACATATCAAATTTTCATGAAGTAATGACAATAACATTTTAGTAATTTCATATGTAGTTAATTTTATATATTGTTAAAATTTAATATATAGTTTAATAGGAGTATTATATAAATTTTGTTTAATTATGAAAAAAAGGATATTTTTGTAATTATAGTAAGAGATATTATAATAATTGTGACCAATCATGATAGAAGAGCATTTTCATAATTATGCTAAAAGAAACATTATAATAATTTTGACCAATTATATTAAAAAAATTACAATAGCAAAGCATTATAATAATTTTGATTAATTATGAAAGAAAAAAAATTATAGTGAATTTTGACATGTGTCAAATATTAATTAATTAATTAGAGGAGTATTATAATAATTTCCTTTTCAGATTACCTTTAATATATTTGTATAAATTTATTTTATTATAGTAATTTAATATGTAATTAAGTTTTATGTAATTTTTATAAAACAATAACAAGGGTATTTAGTAATTTAATATATAATTAATTTTACATATGATAAAATTTAATATATAATTTAATAAGAGTATTATAATGAATTTTAAACAAAATACCATCATTCTATAATATGATAGGTTAGCCATTATAATATTTTTGATCAATTATGATAAAAAAGATATTACAATAATTTTATCTCTGCACATAATTGAAAGAGTAATATAATAATTTTCAAGAGAATGGGTTTAATTAGATAGAATAGATAAGCTTGAATTTGGAGGAGCCACAAGAAATAGAGCAAAAAGCACGTCATCCCATTGAATCAAATATCTTTTGCAAAAATTCTACCCCATCCTCGAAGACAAAACAATTGGCCTTGAATCTGTCTGACCAACACATCTTTTGCTAAAGCAAAATGCCTTGAGATAAGTGATGGATCATAGATAGACTTCAACTTGAAATTGATCTTCTATTTGTGCTTTGTATCACTTTCCTCTGCTTTTATCTTATTTGTCGTTTGCTTCTTTGTTAAAAGCATAAAATTCCGATTGCTTAGTTCAATAATAAGACAAAAGGTAATATACTAACATAGTATAAGAGGAAAGAGTAGTAATAAATTATTTTATGCAAATAAAATCATAATATAAAGATAAAAATATACATAAATATTATAATTTTAATTTTAATTTATTAAAATATAAATATATAAATTAACTGAATTAAATTTCGATCAAATAACTCATTTGTTTCATTTTTAAGAGATTAGAATCTGGAGGATTCTTTTTAGCCTCTTTCTAGTGGCTGACCCAAGAAAATAATAAGCAAAAGGATGGCAAGGCTGCAAAATCCAGGAACATAATAACTCCTGTAGACCTCACTTTTGGCACCCTCTCCAATCAGGGCCATTGATAAATGAACGATGGAGGGATGCTTTTGGATTTCCCCAATGGAATCCAATCGATGATATTGGTATTCACTACATGGTATGTGCCATAAGGGGATTCACGTCTACCAAAATTGAAAAGGCCAATAATTATCATATGTGGACCATGCATGGATGATGACAGATCTCATACAGATATATATATATATATATATATTGAAATAATTACCTAAGAAAATTTATCATTACAAAAACACCATATCAGCCCAACTTCCAACTTGTTACCTGTCTCTTTCATTTACCAATTACCATAGAAAATTAGTAATATCAATATCAGCTGACACATGGTCACATGCCCAACCGTAGCATCCCACAAATTAAATATAAGAATTCTACTGAAAAATCTTAATGATTCTATGCTTGAAAGCAAGTACCCTTACCGGTCAATGGACCCCATGGGCTATGAGTGTCGTTCAACAGCCTGTACTTGTAAAGTCAATTGATCACTGAGCAGGATGAACTCACCTGAATGCAACTTGTAATAATACAATGAATCTATTTCTTGCTGTCTACTGTGGAGAGCGGAGGTGGTAGAGGAATTTCAGGAAATGGATTTACTTTATAAAAACAAGCAAGGATGTTTCCATCACCATGTTTACCATACTGGTTAAATTTTTTTGGTTAAGTGGAAACAGATTTTTGAGTTTTGTTCCTTATATTCTCCCTTCAAATTAGTTTAAATAGATTTATGTAAGAAAATAAATTTACAAAAAAATATTATTTTTATAATTTCTAATAAATTGGAATTCAAACAAGTAAAAAAAACATTCATTTATCACTTGAGCCAACACCTGTAAGTGATTAAACTTTAAATATAGCGATAAATTAATACAAGACTGACTCAAAGTCGTTATGATTAGGTTAGAAAAGCATCATTAGCTGCAAGCAACACATACAGAGGAAAATACCAGTCAAAAAAAAAAAAAAACCTACCGAGAAACTTGACTTTGTGGTTGTTAGTTGTTACCACAAGAGTGGTGACAAACACAGATGCCCAGCAATATAGGTGTAGATAGTAGCTTCAATCTAAGAAACCTGTATCATGTAATTATTTTCTCTCATGGTCCCCCACAGCATAATCTTCTTTCTCTTGATCTCATGGCAATAGAGCGGCCACGAAAGGAGCAGTTGTCTTTCCAAAAGTGCTGATTAGTCCTTTAAGTACTACGGGAAAGCCGTTTTGTCTATGGTCCATATGGGGCACCACAAACTGTACAAAACCAACCTAACTTGCTTATGACACAATCAGCATATGTTAGTTTGGAAGAGTTCTGTTATATCTGGCTTCCTCTTTCCTTATTTTTTTTTTTGGGTTCTTCAGCTACTATGTCTATATTCCATTTAATAACTTTCATCTGGGTCCTTCTGTCAGTAAGCTACCTTGTCTTTCTTACTTCTGCCTCATGGTGCCCGCACTTTGTTCAACAAACAACTCGACAATTCGAGCAGAAAACAGATCGATTCTGGGAGTTTCAAGAGCAATCCAACAGATGGGTTGAAGTGAAACTTCCTTTTGATCTTGTATCTTGTGTTAATGATAACTGTACTAAAGTAGGTTTTATTGATCAAACAAGAAGGACCAAAGAAGAGCACTTACAAAATGAAAAAGATGTTTCTAACCAAAAGAACTTAAAAATGAAGGATGGTGATATGGGAGGGCTAGAGGAGAACTCTTTTACAGTTTTGCCTCTAAGAAAAAGAATTTCCTTGACAAAAATGTCCGATACATCCATTTGGGTTACCGGTGAAAGTGGGTCTATCTATGAGAGGTTCTGGAATGGAGTCCAGTGGGTGATAGCACCACATGACCTGCACATATCAGCAGGTGGCGCAGTCTCAGTTTTGATTGTCAACCAGACAATTCTTGCTATCTCAGAGGAAGGGAATCTATACCAGGTACCACTAAGCACCAGTTCCTTTCAAATTTTCATTAGACGAAATAGTATGAACTAGACAGGATTGTATACTGGAACTTTTGAGTACTTTTAAAATCAAAACAATTACAGTGATGTTATATAAGTAAAGAACCAACCCTAGAATCAACCATCCTACTCAATTTTTGCTTCTTCCCTTTAATTTTGTTTTATTAGTTGTCTAGTTATCCTAAAGTTGGGTGGGATAAAGGTTGCAATTTGAATGAGATGAATTTCTTCCTATGGTTAGTGAACAAAGTAAATTTCAACTAAACAATATCGGGATCATTTCCCTTTGTGTAAGTGCCTGCAATTAAAAGGTTTCTACAATATTCTGATGGTCTATATTTACATGCACTAGATTAGAGTGACAAGTCATGTTAATAAGAGCTGCACCACAGAGCAGAAATAAAGCATGCACATAGAACCACTTCGATCATCATGCATATGTAGAACACCAAGAAGTCAAATGTTAATTATACTGAAACAAAGCCTAGTAGGAAAGTAATTCAATGGTGTTTTTCAAATAAGTAAACTATTAATGGAGGATCTCGGGCACCACAGCACCAGAATCAGGATGTATTCCAATCATAACTAACAGGAAATAAGGCCAACCCCAAGGCAAAGAACTTTTACATTATGTTTGTACGTTGGGGGAGTAGGAGAGAGTAGAGTGCAAAGGAGCAAAAGATTTAATCTAACCTGTTTGGAAATGAACTAACGTACCAAACCCTGAAAAGATAACTTCTTAAAATCCCTCAAATCGAAGGATTTTATAGTAAATAGTCCACTTTGATTATTTCATCTTGTGATCCCCCTTTTAGCCTACAAAATACAAATTATTTTCGTGATGATTTTAACTCAGGTTACAGTTGTAATTGAGCATAAACTTGCTATCAACTATACTCTCCTCTCCACTCCAAATAAGGCAGAAGTGCCATCACAGTCTACTTCAAAACTCCATTCTCAAATTTCTTAATCAATGGCCTCAATAATAAAAACATATAACATTTTGCAAAAGGGATTTACATAGATTGTCACCACAAGGGTTCCTTGATGCTATTATTGAATGATTTATCCTCCTCTTTTCAGATGCAACTCAGTGACAGCTCACAGCCAATTTGGGTGGAGTTCAAACCTGCATTCTATCAAAGTACAGACAAAGAAGCAGAACAGAGTTCAGTGATTCAAATAAAGTCCGGTACTGTTTCATATGATGGGCTGTAAGTACATTAATTCAATATTAAGAATTTTGCTTCAGGGAATAATACAAAATGGAGGGCCTTGGTCAAATTTCATTGCAAAATACATGCAATATGTCTCAACCAATAGTCGATTTTTCTGAACTCAATGCAGGAGAGTTTATTTCTGCACAAAGAATGGCTTGTTGCTGGAACTCAGTGAGGTTGAGCCTCCAAGGTAGAACTTTTTCGTTCAAATTCTTAATGCAAGTAGAGACCTTCATTCATTGCTACCATGTGATGCAAGTCTCATTTTCCAGTCTCTGTAAATGAGATTTAGATTCCAACAGGAGACTAATATCCTGTTGGGAATATGTGCTGTAAACAAAGAACAGGTGGGAGAATCATGGCCGACCACCAGGAGCAGATGTAGCAGCAATAGCTGACGCAGCTAGAATTAGATCAGAAGTAGTATATACAATAAGGTGCTCTCTCTTTCTCTCTGTAAGCACACAAACATCCAAAATCCTTAGCCATTTTTTTAGGCCAGTAAAGAGACATAAAATATCCTTAGTTTAACAAGGCATATTTTTATTCTCTTTGACATAAGGTTTAAATTTATGATGGATAAAATTTATCTTATCTTCTGTTGTAATTTTATCACTATACTTTCCAATTTGATTCAAAAATGGTCAAAAGTTAAAAATTTTGTAAAATATTCCATTATTTCTTTTGCCATTAACTTTAGACTATTTTGGAACCAAATTAATAAGTACAATGGCAAAAAATTGCACATGTTTGAAGATAGCAGTAAATTTGATTCACCACCTTAAGCAGAGTGGTAAATTCAAACCTTATTCCATTCTTTTTTAACAAATACATAATTCAGTTAGCTGGAAGAAAAGCATTGTCAAATAGAGAAATCAATGCACAATAAAATAAAATAGTCACCAAAACAAGCTCCGAAGATCTGAGGGAAAGAATTATGTGTGAATATGTATGTTGTTATAAGAGTATAAATTATAATCTGTTGTTTATTTTCAGCTTTATGATTACCAGAGTGATTATCCAAAAAAAGGTGAGCTAAACATGAAATGATGCAATAGTTCTACAGGTCATCTCTATGAATATGATAAGAGCTCGAGGCCATCATGGAAGAAGCATCTACAAAGTGAAGAAACTGTGAATGATGGTTCTCTAATACCATTACTGGGGTGTACGATACATGGCATGAGTGGAGATCACTCTGTATCCTTGTTTCTCCTAACAAAGGTATTCTGAGTAAACAATTCATACTCTCACATATCACCAATACTGACAAACTAAATACACATTAGAGCACCAAAAGATTTGTACAAATCCTATAATTCTAAACTTGATATTATGTCTTACAAACTTCTTCAAATATTCAGGGAGGTAAATTGGTTGAGAGACGACTACATCAAAGGAAATGGAAATGGATAGCCCATGGAAGTCCAGAAGATCATTACATGACATCTGTTACTCCCCTACTGGAAGATGAGCCAAATGAAAGGTTCTTCTCATTGTTTCTCACTACATCCACTGGATCAGTTTTTGAGTATCGAATACCAAAGCATTCAGGTAAGTCACGTGGTGTTATAAAGCTCTCTTTTAATTTTTTTTCTTTTAAAGAAAAAGAAAGAACTGAATAGCTTTATAGGTAATCTCCCTTAAATGATATCTAAAAAATATTTTAGTTTTTTTGAGGTTAAACCATATGGTTCCCAGATATTCAAGCTATATATTTTTTTACTATGGTGCTCAAACTCTTCATTTTCCTTGAAGAACTGGTGTCTGACATATATCCGACCAGCATAGTTATGGAAGTATGGTTCTACAAATATATGAAAAACTGAGAAAAAAATTGAACATACTTGTGCCAGACACATAACCATATCTGACATTCACACCCCAGTTCAAGTAACATAATTTTTTCTTAAATCAAGATATTGATGTCAATAGTAATCTCATTCTGAACCACATCAGAATATAATTCTAATAAACATTTCCACTAAGGTGCACCACTGTATTTTTTGCTTTGCTTGTGATCGAGAAACCAGTTAAAATATGTGGACATGAAAGAAGCTAATACAGTCCATCAAAAAGTAGAAAAGAAATAATAAGATTTAGAACACCATAAGTAAAGGTAACTGTAAATTGTGGAAACCAATAATATCAGATATTTCCACATCTAATTATACATATGCCAACAGCCTACAAAATTTAAGGATTGTAGTCACTTCCAAATACTCCTATATATCAGAGCAATCACTTATTGACATAAAGCTGAAGAAGCATGAAAAGACTGAAGGAAAAATGTCTCGAGCGGCCATGACAGCAGATAATTTAGCAAGTCAAAATGAGGGAGTAGATGATAAAGCAATCAGCATTGAGTTCAGCAGTAAAAAAAGTTTCCAAAAGAATTTGAAATGCAACTTCCAATTCAACGAGTTTAATTAAATAATAAAGATGACTCAAATCTTAGCTGCAAAAAACTAACAACAGCAGAAGTAGCTAGGTTCCTTGAACCAAATTCACTTCCAAAAACTCTAAAGTCAATCAGGTAGGACAAATGAGGTTGTCCATTCTTACGTACCTGTAATTCTGGGAATTCAAGACTTTTATTACATGAAACCTCCAAGCAAGATAGGATAAATGCACGAAATCATGTAGTGTTAAAATAATGATGCATTTGCATTACCTACAAGTTACAATTTTCTAGAAAATCTAGCACCAAGACTACATCCTTGATGTAACTTTTACGTGTCAAGATAGGTACAGCTCAAGAGAACCAAATTTCAGAAGCATGGCTGAATCATATGCATCCACCAAACACAAAAGCTGCAAGAGGTATTGCAGGACTCAAATTTCAACCTGGCAGGACACTGTTTGCACTGGATGATGGTAGACTTGCAGAGTTACATATACCTGGCCTAGGTGGTGAAAATTCTGGGCCAACACATCAATTTAAAATGCGAAAAAAATTATCATCTAAGTATGTCTGGTCAATACTAGATGCCCCCGAGACAGAAGGATGGAATGCAGAGTATTGCACAGAAGAACGTGCACCTATGAATTGCATAGCAGGAATAAAAGATGAACCAAATGATTCAGGAAATACAAGATCACTGACAAGGAGAAAAGGTAATAAAGCACAACAGGATTACTTATCTCTAGGCACTTCCAGGAGTAGAGTAGTGAAAATATCAGAAGAATATAGTATCCCAGACAACTGGATCAACATCAACTTCCGACTGAGGGTGATGCAAGCAGGTGTATCATTTTTTATCATAACAGATGGTGGTTTGACCTTTGAATATCTTTACACTGAGAGTGTATGGCTCTGGTTAAGACATGATCATTCAACGCCAATGAGAGGTGCCCTGGGAAACTACAATGTAAGTTTATTTTTTGTTGATGTGTATGGAACCTTGCTTATCAGAGAAAGGAGCGGCAATGAGCTAGCATGGATAAATTGCACTGCAATGAGGAAAGGAAGGCAAGTTGTTGCAGGCCCTCCTTGGGATGGTATGCCAGGTAAACTAAAAGTCACAGCAGAAGATGCACTCTTCTTTGTGAGCAAAAGCGGAAGACTACTGCAGTTCACAGTAAGTTGCAGAAATCAAATAAAATTAGAAAAGCAAACAGATTAATTAATCATGGTTTGTTTATTTAATTTTTCTTTTCCTCCTAAAAAAGAAAACAAAGAAAAGACAAAAAGGGAAAGATAACAACAATTCTACTTTTTTGTTTGAAATTCTTCCATAAGACATACAAACCTTGAATTATATATTCAAGTACTAATCAATTTATCTCATTTTCACCATATTATACCTAAAACCATTTTACTAGAGAAAAATTCCAAATTATCCCTTATGCTGCATCACATTCTGAGGATCCAAAATCGCATTGCACAGTGTCAGGGGCAACTGAGTACTAGTTAAAGTTAAAACTATAAAATGAAAATTTTAACACTTCAAACATAATTCCAGTATCTAGACTTCAAAAAGTAGTGTACAGATTCTTTGAAATGTTCCAGCAGTGCTGCACTAATCACCATCCTTAAATGTCATGTAGGTTGCCCTGAGGAAATTCAAATGGAAAGATTGTCGAAACCCTCCTGAAACCAAACTTGCATGCATAATAGACCAAGAAATCTTTAGGGAAAATATAGTGTTTGTTGTTGGAAGAAATGGCCGGCTCTACCAGTATAACAAAGTAACTGAGTTGTGGCATGAGCATTACCAATCTCAGCATTTGGTTCTATCCAGGTTGCCAGGAACTGCTATGAGGCCTTCGTTATTTTCACTAACAGGTTCACTTTTCATGCTTTCGGAAGATGGTGGACTAGTTGAATATCACTGGAATGCATGGGATGGCTGGACCTGGGTGGAACACGGCACTCCATGCAAAGATGTTACCTTGGTTGCTCCTCCCGGACCATGTTTCCAAGGCAATCAACTGTTTTTGATAGGTTCAGATGGAAACGTATACCTAAGGTACATGGACCAATTGACATGGAGATGGAAAAACTGTGGTTTCCCACATAATGGAGAGAAATCTACTGAAGATCAAACTGAAATGGGAGCCCATGATAGAAAGGAAGAAGTTAGTATTGATAACGATCTCACAGCTAGTTTTGATGACAATATGGAGAATCCAAATGATCCCAACAGAAACTGTGACCCAAAGGTTTGTATCCAGCTATTCACACTCACTTATTCCTACAAGTCTACAGCAAACAGTGATGTTACACTGATTTTAAAATCTCTACAAATACATACAGGTTGCTCCTACAAGACCAATTCCATTTTCTGAAGATTCGGCTATATTTGAGCTAAGAGACGACAGAGTAAGCAATCAAAACCACAATTATCTATGTTTCTAGTTTCCAACTTCCTTTAGTTCTCCTAAGTAACCAAAACATAGCCATACAAAGTATATAATAAACTTCATGAACGTGTCATACATAGAAACAAATTTCAAACAAAAATGTCATCATAAATTATAACTCACTAAATAGCATGCAAAACTTAAGTTCTTCACATCATTTTTGTCAAGTTTTTCCCAAAAAAAAAAAAATTGCTGGGGTCCATGACAAAATGAATAACTTTAAATATGAAAACTTAGGCTTTCCTTGATAGGAAGGAAGGAAACTGATAACGATGGAAAACTTATTAATCCAATGATTAAATTTGATAACCATTTTCCTATTTTGTAGCCTAACCTTTAAATTAATAAGTTTACATCCTTACCCCTTTTCATTCTCTCTACCAAGTAAAGCCTTAATTTCATTGGCCAACTTGTAGAAAAAGATATAAAGAACCTTATCGAAGCTTTGTTGGGACTGAGCAATGAATAAGAAGCTAATGAAAATTATTAAATGTTGCAGTTGGCAGAAATTCGGGAAGTTGATGACACACAATGGGTTTGGGTACGGATCATTGGCACTCCAACAAGCTCATGCACATCAAGTTACTGGACCGCTTTGGCATCATGAAAAATCAAACAATACCCCCTCCCCCTACCCAACGCCCCCCCAAAAAAAAAAAAAAATTTACAGCTATTACAGTTACACAGCAGCACACATTAGAATTTAGGTATAAATTTCAATGTATATTAAACAAACTACAGAATTTCAGACATAATGTATAGCTTTAAAAACTTGCAAAAAATCCAAATATAAACAAGATTTTAGAATTTTACTATTTGGCTTCCAACAGATTATAGTTTTAACAATGCAAAGAATTTAAAGTAAAAAGTTTCGCAAGTTGCATGCAATAAAAGAATATTAGGGGCTTAGAGCCTTTGTCCTGTGATAACTGATGATCATGATTTTAATTTCAACTCAATTAGATTAATATCAATTTTTAATTTTTATACGAGATTGTGAGTAAATTTCAGGTTCTCATGTACACTAAAGAAGAAAAAAAAAAAAAGAATTAATACATTTTTTAAAATGGTATGTTTAATTCAAAAATGAAAGAAACTTACCTGAATTTGAAATTTGGAGAGATTTTTCAACTTGAAGCATCACTTTCCGACTGAAAATTGAGATAATATTTTTCATTTTAAGAAATAAGAGTTCGGGTTTTGACCCTTTTCCCCGATTTGGGTTGCGACCCGGTTTTTTACCATTCATTTTTCACCGACTTTTCATCTTAAAAAATTTAAAAAATTAAAACGACATCGTTTGGAGATCTTTTATGGTTTTATTTGTGTTCTTTTTTCTTGGGTCCGGAAATCCGTTAACCGAGTCATCCATGGTGGTTTGTGGGGGATGGTTAATGGTGGGAATCGGATCTCTTGTCTTGCCTGGATTTCGCTTCACCACTTATACCTCGAAGCTTCTTCTGTCGAAGTATCCTCTGATTGCAGCCATCCAAAACGACAGGTAATATCAGTTTGTCGTTTTTATGTTCTTCAATTTTCCTTCGATTTCATTTTTAAAAGGGATTTTACCTTTACATAGAACAATTATATCTGAATATAGATCTTAAAATTTTAGACACAACACAAAAATATACAAAAAAAAATAAGACATGAAAGTAATTCGGTTAAAAATTTTGATAAAAACTATTACGGATTAGACAAAATCTAAAAAATATGTTTCGTATTTGACGTCTTGCGATAATTTTCATGTTTTACCCAATATAAACACAACACGATTGAATATATGACAGTAGTAGTACATTTTAATCAACTAAGGCAAATTTTAAAGTAAATAGAAGGTAAATGAGAAGGAGTAAACACAAATAAAAGTAACAGATTAAATCGAAGCTTTACTTATTTTTTGTATATATATTTTTTTTAATTTGATAGAAGTATAATCTCAAAAATGTTTGAACAGAGAAGCAGATTAATTATCTCAGTTCTCTTTTCGCCAGCTTATATGTGCAAGGATGGTAGCATTGTTTATGTTTAATCTCTCTATTAGCCTTTGGCTATTTTGGCATGCTGTTATCCGTATCTAATACATACACTTTGGTTGCTTTTTTTTTTTTTTTAAATACTTGATACACTTTGGTTGCATGTCTGTTTGCAATTGCTGATTTAGCTGATTTTTGGCTGTTGCCTGGGCTGCTAATCTTTGTCAGTGATGGCAAAGAATAGCATAGTTTTCTCTTTTTCCCTTCTTTTAACTTTCTTTTTCCCATATCCAAGATTTTTTTGGGTATCCAAGTATAATATATATATATATATATATATATATAACTGCTGATGTATTTACCAATTTTATCGACGACAAGAGTGTCCAAGAGAAAATTTTTGGGGTGTTCAAAGGAAAATTTTCCTTCAAATTTTCTTATTTTCCAATCTTTGGGGTTATCCATGACATCTTACCTATATATGTGGATACGCCTCTGGTCTGGGCTAAGCTAGCAATGCTTAATGTTTTTGCATTGTTATCTTTTGTCGGTCTAGGTAATTTTGGTAAATATGCAGTTGGATGTTCTTGTTGCTAGTGCTACAGCCTACTAGGCATAAAAATATGGCAAAACAGATATGTGTGTTGATATTCCGGCTACCTGTATATGCCTATCTATCCAAACAGAAGGAATAAAGGTAGCAAGAGAAAGGTGAAAGGCCAAAGTGGGGATGTGGTGCAAAGGAAAACGACTCATAAGGGAAACACTTTGTGATTAGAGTTCCCTCAAGTTGAACTTCTGCTTTATATGATTTTTTGTGGCTTGTACGAATGAGCATGGTGGATTCATTTTCAAATTGACAGTTATCTTTCCAACTTGTTGATGATTGATCAAATTAGTTTTTGTTAAAGTGGACAGGCAAAAAAAACCATCAAGATTATTTAGGCTAGTTTGCTTTTACGATGGTTGCAAGTGTTGCAGATGTGATGTAGTTCTGTTACTTGCCTACCAAGGCAAAATCAATTAGCCTTGTGCTTGGCTGCATATTAAAGTTAGATTTGACCATTTATACATTCCTGTCAAACGTGTAAAAATACGAATGGACACGTCAAACACAACACATTTTTTTGTTTTTGTCAAATCCGTATAAAATTTTTATTAATATTTTAAATTATGTAACTTTTATTTTTTATATTATATCATCGTACCATATTTAAATTTATCATGTTAAATTGAAACGTGTCATAAAATATTTTCTTTTTCTTTTTTACACTATATGTTTAAGCTTTACAGGTATTTCTTTTTATTATTCATGACTTTAAAATATTGAAGTCCCAATATGTTTTTTCCTTGATTCTCGCTTCCCTTTCTTTAACAGGTATTACGGCTGCTTGGTGCCGTTAACACTTCCTGTACTTGTGGTTGCGGTATGTTTCCATTGGCTTAGCATGAAATTATTCAAGCATACATGACATCCGTAGCAACAACCAATGAATCTGAGGAAACAAAGGAATGATATTTGGAAATGAGAGGTAAACTGAGGTAGGTGCTCCACAATGTCAATTTTGGACATGTGATAATACTGAGTTTTTTTTTTTTTTCCTTCCTTTATTGTAATCTTGGCAATTTTTGTATATATATTTATTTATTTGTGTCAAATACCTCTAAAATACAAAAAAAAAAAAAATTATCACAATTTATGTCAACATTTTAAACACTAAACACATTTTTTTCTTTTTGTCAATCTTATATATGAATTTTATTAAAATTTTAAATCGTATCATTATATATCTTATTTTATATTGTATTATCATGTCATGTTTAAAATGATCAGATGTACTATTGCATGTGTATAAATAGAAAGTTTGCAGATAGCAGATGCAAAATTAGATAAAATATTCTGCAGTCCCTTAAAATTAACCCCTCTTTCACTTATATTTTATGTTTCTACTTTGTATCAGTGACAGGCTTTGCTGTTTGATATGTAAGTCGACTTTGTAATCAGAATGATCTTTCCTGTAGTTTTTTTTTTCCTATTGGATGTAGTTTCTCAATTTCTTTACATACTAGTTATGAGTCAAGTTAGGCCTAAGAGTTTTGATGATCCTTTTATTTGTTACCATCTCAAAATCACTATAATAAAGAGTAAAAATCACTATTATCTCTCTGACAAATGGTTTTGAAAGCATGCTCTTTTTGTTTTTGGTTTTCTTTGGTTGATTTCTCTTTCTGAATAAAATGATTTTCTTGACTGAATTCCTCCTTTTTACCTACAGGGTACAGGGTGGTAGATTTGGTGGATTAGCGTATAGCAATTATTGATGATTGATTATAAAATAACCTCAATAATCTAATATTATCCACTCTTACAAGTTTCATCCACTTATTTTGTCCCCACCATCCACTTTAAAAAAATCATGATTAGATTCAATGATCGTAAAGGATGACATTTTAAGAAAATGATAAAATAATAAAATAATATATTATTTAAAATTTTAATAAAAATAAAATAAAAATTTTAAAAAATAAAAATTATATTTCATATTTAATGTATCAATACAAAATATAATATGATAATTTTTATATTTTATATGTATTTAAAATAAAATAAATATACAAGTTATCATATTTAATCGAATTTTTTTATTTTTTTTTGTCTTTCAACGGGGTTATAAGCTAAAATGTATATTTTTTTTATTCAAGTACAAGTTCTTACCCCCACCAATGAACGATTATAATAATTAAAAACACATGATCATTTTATGTTTATCTTCTTCCTAATTTGCAAAAACGATTGGCCAATTGGAAATTAAAGTCATTTAAGCTAGTAAATAGCTTTTACCTCTTGGTTTGAAGTTTCTTTCTCTTTGTTTTTCATTTTTACTGTTCTTTTCTTTGCCTTTCTCGGACAACTGAAAATTTTTGTTTCTGTCTCTCAGCCAACTCTTCTCTGCCTTCTCTCCAATGTTTGGCACAGCCATTCTAGTAGCTGCAAACATAACACTGTCAGAAGGCAGTCCTTTATTATTTTCAGACAAAGATAGATTTAAATTCCAATTGTCATGTTTGTATTGGTTGATATAATGCATGCAGACATGGCAAAATCCAACCCACAAAAAGATAAGCTATTAGTGTTCTGTTCCAACAACAGTTCCAATAACCTTATCTCCCCCAAAATGGCCATTTCCAGTTCTCCAGACTGGTCATTACCTTCAACTGATTCCTACACATCAAAACCAGTAAGTTTGGTCTCTTTTCATGATGCAAAACCCTTCACCTTGTCTCATTCCCCAGCTCCAACCTTCCATTATTCCACATCAACTCCTCAGGTTGTCCATTTTCTATCCTAGAAGATGTATCAACCAATGTGCCCATCACCAAGTTGGGCCTAAAATTTCATGATCCCCAACATTTTTCTCTACCAGATTTGGATAATTTAAATAGGTTTTTGTGTGGGTTATTTCAGGATATTCACAGTGAAGAGCTAGCATATGATTACCATGAGAAAGCAAAACAAAGGCCTGAATTCATACCACAAAAACCAAAGTTAAGCCTTCTAATCAGGTACTTGGTGCAATCCAAGAAATGGGATTTAATCATATCTCTTTCAAAGGATTTTAAGCATTAACATGTCTTGCCTGATGGTTATACTTGTTCTAGACTAATCAATACTTGTATTAGACCTAGAAAATTCAAGGTTGTGGAGACTTTGCTTGAAGTGTGTAAATCAGATGAGGAAGTTGCTGTCATTGCATTTCATTCAGCAATGGCAGGTTATAACAAGTTGCACATGTTTATAAGCACAATTGCTTATCAATGAAAATTTTCAGGATTCGGAATCTTATTGCCAGATAATGGAAGCTCATTAGCAAATTGGCGGTATGGACAAAGTTTCCTTATTTTTAATGAATTTGAAAGTAGGAAGTTGAATTTAACACCAGTTGCACGTAGCACATACAGTATTCTTTGCAAGTCAATGGCTAAATCAGGTCGAACTTATGAAGCTCTTGAATATTTCAAAGACATGACAAAGAAAGGAATTTTGTGAGTTCTTCAGTTTGCTGTTCCTTGATACACTCATTTTCGAACATTGGTGATTTAACTGTGGTTGAAGAAGTATTCAAAGATGCAGAGGAGAGGAGAATCGTAAGGGATCAAGAAGTGCTTTTTAAAACTTGTATTGATGTATATAGAAGAAAGGTTATTAGAGAAAACTTTGGAAGTTGTGATGGTGATGAAGAATACAAACATAAAGGTTTCTGATAGTATTTTCTGCACAATAGTCAATGGCTTCTCCAAAAGAAGAGGGTTTCGTTCTGCCATTGTAGTTTATGAGGAGCTGCTTTTTCAGGGCTGAAACCAGGTCAAGTAACTTATGCCTCGACCATAAATGCCTACTGTCGCAAACTCGAAAGCTGAAATGGTATTTTCAGAGATGGAACAGAAGGCGTTTGATAAATGTTTTGTGGCATATTCTAGCATGATGGCAACGAATGGGAAAGCAGGGAGCATAAGAGATGCAATGAAGCTTGTGGCTTAAATGAAACAGAAAGGGTTTCAACCAAATGTATGGGTTTACAATTTTTTGATGGACATGCATAGGAGAGTCAAGAACTTGAGACACGTAGAGAAGAGTTGGAAAGAAATGAAGCAAAGAAAGGTGGCACCGGATAAAGTTAGCCACACTGCTATCCTTAGAGCTTACAATACAGCAAGGGAGAATGAGATGCGTGTGAAATTCTACCAGGAGTTTAGGTTAACCAGGGAATTAATCTACAAGGCTATGGCTAGCATCATAGTTGGGGTTTTCTCTAAAACAAGCCCGATCAATAAGTTGGTGAAGCTTCTGCAGGACATTAAAACCGAAGGAACTCAGATGGATGGCTATATCATTCAGCTATGAATGCCTTGAGGGATGCTGGATTGAAAAGCAAGTTAAATGGTTGCAAAAGAATTTTGATGCTATGTAAATTACCTAACATGCTAGAATATTGAGGTGCACACATGAATGGCACTTGACCTCTCAAATTTTGATATCCAGGGTATATGTATTGAAGATCTCACCTGTATTGCTTCCAGCTTTAACACCAGAAGCTTTTTAATGGACGATAGTAGGATCTGCCAAAATGCTTTGCATAATTAGAATAAATTGTGATTATTTATTTTTCAATCTAGATTCATTAAGAAAACTCAGGGAAGAGATCTTTTACCTTGACATGTATTATGAGACCTTCAATCATCTACAAGTAGACTATATAGTAGATATACAATTGCTCTCACCGCATTTAGTAATATAATACATTCAACCATAGGATGGAGCCAGACATTCATCAACCATATCCACAAGGTTTGGGTTTTCTAGTGCTGCAGCAACACGTTCTTTATCATTCAGTTGTTTATTAACTGCATTACAGAAGAAAAAAGGAATTAGATAATCCATTAACTGCAACATTATGCACACAAGCTTTGTATTACTATATTTGACTCCTATTTCTATCATATAATAGTTAGTAGTTATTAATTAGCAAGAGAAACATTTCCCACCGTGAAAGGAAGATAAATTGGGGAAGGAATTAAATTCAACCTAGACCATAATGTGAAAGCGGTACCACACTTCTTTATAAAGTTAATCTAGAAATCTCCCTCTTAAAAATTTTTGGAAAACGAAGCTGGCATTGACTACTAGAGAAAAGGAGAGACAGTGTATGCAGCTTCAGTTGCATGAGTTCCAGTTGTGATCCTTATATCCATCTAAACACAAATAAAGAACAATCATTAGCATGGGTAAGGTAACGGGGAGTCAGAGACTGAAAAAGAGCATAACAATTTGCAAAGAGACTCTGCAGAATAAACGATGTATAATTTAAACATGACATGTAGGAACAAATAACTCCAAATAATTTGATTACATCGTTAACGAACAAACCATGCAGATGCAGAAAATTTTGTGGAACAGGTTTTTCTTATAGGAGCCTAGTAAGAACTTTTCATCAATTGATTTATTGACCACTCATCTTATCTGAACTAGTAACTATCAGTTGAGGTATGGGGTTTGAAATGATAAAGCCCTGCATATGGGTTTGGAAGCCTCATATCCTCATATGGACAGTATAAGCAGAATGAGAAAAGGGCTTCACATGTCGGACATATTGCTCCATTAGCAATAAATGACGTTGGAGTTACCTGCTCCATTTACAAGAAGAAACTTCAGTCTCAAATTCGTCTAGCACTAAAGTTCAAGCAGCAAATTTGAAAGTATTTAATATGCTATGAATAACCCCAATGGAATTTTAGTTATCAGTGCAATTTCTGAAGCAAAACAAGCAGCTCAGATCAACAGTGCATCTCTAGTGAGATAAGAATCAAAATTCTAAGTCTCGGACTTCAGGTTTTAAGATGAAAGAAATGAGAAACAAGTTCAAAGGTTGTAAGTCTGAAATGCAGAAGAAGTAATGACTACCTTTCTATTTCATTGAACTAATCCAACAAATTTAGGAAATTTCTTTTCTTCTCCCCAATTTTCTACCATCCAATCAACACATAAAATGCTTATGATCAGGGATACTAACATTATTTGGGACTAAGCTCTTATCCGCCCATTCCTTAACCAAAACAAACAGGAAAACAAACAGATTGGCTTTACATAATTCATACAGCACTAGATTAGCACAAAACGTAGAAAGGAAAAGATAAGGTTAGAAACATAAATACCTTGTAGCGAGAAGGGAGAATCCTCATAAGTTTGACTCTCAAGCAAAGACCAATAACCGTAGCCACACTACAATGTTCAACAGTAGGAATAAATGTGACCCTGAATAAGAAACAAACCAACAAGAAAACCATTTGAATAGATTGAATATGATAGAAAATGAGGAAGAAGCATATGAATAAGAGATAATTTGATCATTTTACCTAACATAACTATAGGTGTTGTCTACTTCAATGGCATCTTCAGTTATTACTTTAAGCTCTTCCAAAGAGTAGGGATGCTCAGGATCCTTTATATCTCTAACCTGATAAGAATATTAAGAAAATCAGAATAACTTGCTCCACATAACTTAATGCAAATATGGAAACATTATTATCAATAGCATGTTAATTTGGATATGAAGAACTAATACAGAAAAAGTAAACTTGAATAACTTGCACAAAGGAAAGGGATTAATCAATAGTAAGAATAGAACAATAAGGATATCAAAAATTTCTTGTTAGTCAATAGGTTCGACGGCATATTCATCAGGTAAAGTTGCTACGTTACAAACGCGCCGCTCTTTCTTCTCGTACACGACCGGATTTGCAATTATCAAACCGGACACCATAATTTCTGAATTCAATAAACAAAATCAAATTATAAAAATAAATCAACCTCACTGCAACTCCTCTTTTCTACCATAATATGAAAATAAATGTTTTTGGTTTATCAAGTAAAAATAAATCAACCTTACAATCACTGCAACTCTTTTTTTCTACCATAATATAAAAATAAATGTTTTTGGTTTATCAAAATTGCAGACCTATGGTTTCTACATCCATTCAAAGGGACAATTTGGCTTGATGATCAAAATTCCTGTTTGTTTTGGTTAAGGAATAACGATAGAAACCGTAAGGCTACAAATTTGATCATCAAGCAAATAAATGAATATTAGTATGTAAGTTTAGATAATTTTATAAGAAATTAAGCAAAATCCTCCCAAAATTTACCGATTTGCAGTGCACAGCCGGGCATCCTAGACACTCGACAAAGGGGCAAAGTAATAGCGGGAAGGTTATGTGAGACAGGAGATTAAATGTAGAGAGTTAGTGTTTTATCGAAGACAAAGATTAAATGGATTTAATCAACAGACAATGAACAATTGCTAAGAGATCCAAGAACAGATACGGAAATTGGACAAAGATCCAAAACCAAGAGGTAAAGGTATGTTGCTTTTTTAACGGCTAGGTCTTTGTCTCAAACAGGGTTTTTTCAACGCACTTTGGATCGAACGGCTAAGCGTCCAATCCGTTGTAAATATCTGTCCGCTCATTGAAGTTTGTATGAAGAGTGGTACTATTTGTATCCCATCTTCCTCTTTCCATATTTCATTATTATTAAAACCTAATTTTTTACTCCACGCACTCCAAAATCAAAATATAAATTTATCAAAAGTTTTCATCTCCTCTAATTTTATTTCTTCTCCATTCTCAACCTAAAATCTAAGGAAATGTATGAATAAATATTTATAAAAAAATAAAGAAAAAAAAGAAAATATTTTAAAATATATATATGTATCTATTATTTAGATAATTAAAATTAATAAAAAAAAAACAAATTTAACAACCTTTGGATAAAACGTGAAAAAAAATAATTTATTATAATAATTTTTTTCAATTATAACTTTTAATTGCATGTGATTTTAGAGTACTTTTTAGATTATGATATATTTTATTTTGTATGATTTTATAATTGCTATTATATTAGTAGTTTTTAATCAAGTAAAATAAAAAATATTTTACAAATATGCATTTATGAATTTTTTTGTTATTGCTAAAATTTCAACACATTATCACTTTGACGATGTATTCATATAAAAGCTATTAACTATAAAAAATACAATCATATAAAAATATTATATCTCATAAACTAAAAAAATTATGTCTATTCATATGCAATTATTCATCAAAATCAAATTACTAAAATATTATAAAAAAATTTTATATTGAAAAAAACATATAAAACTTACTTAAAAAAATAGATAACTTAAAAAAATTTGCAGGAAGATTATGATGCAATTAGGTTTTTTTAATTAGAATTTTAATATTAATAAAATGATGGATATAATAATCTTTTTTATAAAAATAAAATTTTTTCAACTTTCTTTTCTTTAGCTTTTCCTCCAAATTGAGATATTAAAAAAATAAAAATTATAAGAAAAATTAAAGGTTATTAAGTTTTCACATCTTTTTATTTTCTTTAAATTAAAAATTCATCCAACCAAATGAATGGTCTTTCTGTTTCCATTTCTTTATTTATTTTCCTTTTCTTTCTTTTCTTTTCCCTCAATCCAAACATAGTATAAAAGATTTTAAGCCTCAATCAAATTAAATTAAAAAAAATACCATTTACAGTTTAAAAAACATAAAATTAAAAGTGAATCATTTGTTTTTTTTTTTTTTTGGTTTGATTTTATATTTAATTTCTTAAAAGTTTATATTAAAACATTTGAATGTGATTCGAAATTTTAAAAATAAATTTATAAAAGTTTTTAAAGATTCTCAAAATAGACGTTCAATTTTAAAAAATCTTTAAGAATTTTTAAAATTAAATTTTTGAAAAGAGGTATAAAAAACAATGTAAAACACATAAAAATAATTTATTAATAAAAATTTAAATAATTTCGTTAAAAATTAAAATTTTAAGATGTCTAGATAAAAAATTAGACTACAAATAGCAACACTGTTATATGAAAGGTCATCCCATTTCTATACTAGTACTGCATGAAAGATCACTTAATAAAATTAATTAAATTTTATATATTTATATATTATTTATTTAATTATTTAATTTTATTATTTATATAGGTAAACACCTCAAATTTAAAGTAAATTAAAAATAGTTAACTATTTATTAAAAAATAAAAAAAAGTTAACTTTTATGTATATTAAAATATATTTTTATCAAAATAATAGCTATTGAATTAAACTTTAAGCATTAGTTTAACGGTAAGGAGGAGCCTTACTTTTTAATTTGTTAAATAATTTATTTATTTGATTATTTTACAATTATAAATGTAAGTAATGTTTGAATATGATTATAATTTATACTTATAATATTAAAAAAAAACTTTACGTACTTAATCAGTATTAATAAGTTATTAAATCTAAATATTGATTTATAAAAATACTAATTACCCATAAACTTATAAAAAAAATGTAAAATAAATTAATTTTGTATCAATAATTTTTTTAAGTTTATTTTGTTTAACCTTTATTATTATTATTTTTTTTTACAATTACATGAATGATTATAAAATTGGAATTGCTTCTGAATTTTTTATTTGAGCTTATTTGATATAAATATAGCCAAAAAAATGAAGCTAAGGATTGATCATGCAATCATCGTATAAATGTAGCGAAAATTAAAAAATTTTAACTCCAAAAATTAAAGATCACACATTGATT
Organism: Durio zibethinus; assembly: GCF_047325235.1. Lineage (NCBI taxonomy): Eukaryota > Viridiplantae > Streptophyta > Magnoliopsida > Malvales > Malvaceae > Durio > Durio zibethinus. The sequence goes on along the minus strand of NC_143174.1, from coordinate 5,499,517 downwards.
TTATTGAATACAACAAATGCCAGCAAATCGATAAGTGCAGAATTTGTTTAGCTTCATCAATACAAGTATGATAATATTTGGTAAAAGATTTTATGTAGTTGATCAGCAAAACTATAGCTTATTTACTCATGAGTTTCATTCTAATTTTTCGGGTTTGTATATTTGAAAATTTTTAAAAATTTTGAAAAATATAAATTTTAAAGTTTTTAAAATTTTCATATATATAAATCTAGAGACTTGCAAAATCATAAGAAAAATAAATTTTGTTTTCATTTGAAACTTAACAAAAATACGTTTCTGTACATCACATGTTTAAAATATATATATATATATATAAACATAATTTACAGTGTTTAATCTCATTCAATCAAAAAAATAAAAAAAAATATTAACTCTATATTAGAAAGGATTATTTGAAACTATTTATCTCTTCAGAAATTTGAGATTTTAAGTATTGATTTAATTAAGAATTGAAAGGAGATTGAGAGTTTAGGGTTAAATTGGTTTGGGAGAAGGAAACAAGGGAATAGGGATATGAAACGAATTCTAAATTTTGGTGAGGGGTATACTGAGAAAGAGTGCGTTGCTTTTGAAATTGGGATATTAATAGCAATCAGACATAAAAAGCAAAATTTAAGGTGCATATGAAAGCTCCCTTAATGAATTAGCATAGATTAAGAGATATAATTGAATCGAGTCAAGTTGATACAATAAAAAATTTGAATTTGACTCTTAACTCGCAGTTTGATATTCGGTTCAAATTCAATCGAGTTTTACTTTTTTAATTTGAGTTTGATTCGTGATCAATATTAAGCTACTCAATTAAATTCGATTAATATATAAAAATAAGTTCAATTCGTATACTCGACAAGAGTTCGATTATTTGTGTTCGAGTTTGAACTCGAATTTAAGATATTTTATTAATTAAAATAATAAAAATATATTTAATATATAAAAGCTCGATTATGCTTGTGAACTATTCGAGCCGGATATAAGAATACTCGAATTCAACTCGATCGATAAGTCGAACTACTCAAATTCGAGCTCAATTCAATAATAATCGAATCGAATTTGAGTTTTATTCTAATCAAACTAAGTAACTTGCGAATACAATGTATCATTTATACCTCTAATATAGACAATTACAATCACGTTACTATTTTAGTAGTCACGTCATCAATATTTTGATTGTCAGATTATTCACATTCATACATATAATCACATAATCAATATTTTAATTATCTAATTATCAACATTGGTACGTGGGTTTAAGATAAATAATTGTAAAGATTCACGTTCACCTTATAAAATATTACCTATTTTAATTCAAAAATTTTATTAGTTTATCTCATAAATATTTTTTATAAATATGAATTTAAATTTATATATATTATAACATATTTTTAAAATATATTAATGTGATATTAAAATGTTGCAACATCTTTTTATTAAATTTAACGTCTTTATCAAACCTAACATAAAATACAAAATCAATATCACACAAAATATTAAATTTTTAAATACGACTTTTATCATATAATATTTAACTTTCATTCACTAAATTATAAAAAGTAACTCTTATAATATAGCACTTAATTTCTATCTTATTAAAAATCTAATTTTAATACCAATTATAAAAATTTTTAAATCAAAATAAATAATATTTTCATATATTAAATACAGGTCTTCACAGTAATTACCTATCCAACTAATTACATTATCATTCGTGAAATATAAAAGGGGAATTAATCCACACATGCAAATATTCTCAACACTCTCTTCACTCACTTTATTCTCTTCTTTGTTTTTTAGCCTTTTATTTTTCTTATAAATTTGATTAAGTATTGAAATTCATCCCGAAATTCTACATCCAATAGCTCTCTCTATCTTACGTTCTATGATGGATTTAATGCGCTCACCAGCTCAACTTCCATGTAACTCTTTTCTCACCGAACTAAAAAATTCATCAACGGGAAATTAGAAGCTTATGCAGCAATTATGAGCTTAAAAGTAAACACTAAACGCAGCTTCACAAACAAATTCCCTTGGTAACTAACCTCTTTGCCAAGTTGCCTCAATCCCAACGTTGGTTAATGTTTTGAAGTCCTTTACTAGTAAAGACTAAAGACAAGAAGATATTGAATTGAGAGATTCTGTGTTTGTTTTTTAAAAGCAACAAAACAAAACATCATAATTGTTAAGTCATTTTGTTCGATTAAGGGGAACAGTATAATTGAGGATTTCTAGGTGAATTTTCAATTTTGTTTTCTTGCATTGCCTTATGATTTGTTTAATCAATGATAAAAAAACACCAACAAATCTGCATCTCTCTCACATTTTATTTAATTTCTTTTGTTTAACAATTTTCATGATATTATAATATATACAAGTATAATAAATTATCACTACTAAAACATGGAATGAAACCATGAAATCCAGAACTAAACTATGTTTAAAAATTTTCTTTTTCGACTAACACAGGTTTCGCTGGAAAGTTACAATCACTGTCCTTTTGCCGTTACAAGTGCAAATCTGTTTTTTATAAGAAGTTGCACAATCCCACGTCGCTTCCTAATGCAAAAGGCCCATAAATATATAAGAAGATCTCTCGGTTCAAGGCTTGGTTAATGACTTTCGGATTGAATTGATTTTGCTATTGCGGTATACAAATCTAAATTAGAGAAATCCGAAAAAATTTTAGATGGTAATGCTATTAAAAAATGTAATTGAAATATTTAAAAATGTATGTATAAAATAATAAATATTAAAAATATAAAGATAATAAAGTGATTGTTATCTCAAATGTATTTTTTCACTAAAAAACAAATTTTAAGGAATTTTTTAATTAAGTTGAAAATTTAAGTCTTTAAACTAAAAAAAAATAATAATTTTTTTATTTGTTTTAACAATGCTTGTGGATAAAAATAATTTTTAAATATTAAAAATTACTTTCAACATCAATACTAAACAAAACCTTAAAGCATGTTGATTTTGTTAATGACTTTTTGGGACCAAAAATGAATCTCCAAGGACTTTAGTCATTCAATTATTGTTTCATTTAAAATTCAAAACTTTTGATTATCTCTCCACGAATAAAATTTCTCTTTAAAATCTTTCATTCAAACTCGCATTTAAAATTATTTCAATAATGTTTTACTTTTTAAATAACTCAATCAAAATACATTAAAATATCATGAAATTGAAAAATTCTAAATCATGGCCTTGACTGATATGTTAACCATTTTAACTATAAACGTTGAACAAGTTAAGAGATTATAACCTAAATTCAATTAATAAGATTTAGTAGTCATTTAGATCCCACCACATTTTCAATGTGGTACGATTAAATTTACCGTACTTTCAATTAAATTTAAATATCAATTTCAATGAAATCAAATTAACATAAATTTTTTATTAAAAATTTTTTTCAATCGTAATTACAATAAATTTTTTTAATCGTAATTATAGTAAATTTTATTACTGTTTTCAATCTCACTGCAACCAATTTCACTGTCTATCTAAATAGAGCATTAGATAATAAAAAATTTAGAATTAAAGAGAGTATATTTACACAATTTTAAATATTTTTTAAGAAAAAAATTGGGTAAGATACTTCCATGAAGTTCATTAAGGTTTGAAATGCCATTTTAAGAATCCAATGTCAAATGAAGAAGAAAATAATTGTATTTTAAATCCTTTTTTAATACACTTTAATCAAAATTAGAACAATTTGTTCATGAGCTGTAATTAGGACAATTACCTATTCTTTTCTAATTTCATTCTAAAGCTATTTTCAATTTTCAAATGTTATTTTTCAACACATATGTATAGTGTATGATTTTAAAACCTTTTGTTTTCATTTAAACACTTTAAAAAGTAATTTCTTTAGTAATATATACAATAATATACTCTTTATTTTTATTTTATTTTAATTCAAGTGTATGAATTAATTACTTAAAGAACTAAAAGATTACCTAATCTCATTGTGCAATTTTGTTTAAATTATTAAAGTAATTATAACATTGTACAAAAAAATACTTATATATGAAAATTTTCAACAATTAAAATTTTAAACAAAAAATTTAGAGAGTTTAAGAACAAATCCTATAAGAAAATCTATCGTTATTTAATTTAAAACATTTGAATCAATAATTAGTATGTGTATTCTCCTCTTAATGAATTAAATTCGAATATCTCATTAAAAAATATCCAAACAAATTTTTATTTGTATCAAAAAATAATTATGATAATTTTAAAAATAATATAAAAAGATGCAAAAATAACAAGATTTAAAATTTTTTAACAAAAAATATTTTTTATTTAATTTATCATATAAATTATAATATAAAATTTTTATATTTATATATTTAGTATTAAATAAAAATCAAATAAACTGCTAAATAATCTAAAGAAAACCATCAAATTATTATGACGAAGCCCAGTTCGTACCATTGACCAATGCCTTGGGCCACATTGAAACCTCTAATAAGACATAAGTTAATAGGCATGGGCCCACTTGATGTCGGACAACGCAGATTGAATTATTTTCTCAGAAACTTCAAAATTACCAATGTCTCCCTACCAATGATGGGCTCAAAGAAACAGTGAAAAAGCCAATTTATTACATTATTATTGTTTTAAATTTTAATTTAAATTAAATCATCAAATCAATAGAAAATGGATTTTCAAATACCCCCACAAAATCTAAAAAAGAAATCAATCGGCGAAGATTTGAGGTGTTCCATGGGACCGCAATGCAGAGAACCAAAACTTTGCTGCTTAAATGACAAATCCAATTTAAATATCAGACAGTACGGGAAAAGAAATTTGTCAGAATGATGCAAGTGAACGTGCAGTAATTTGAAGCTCGAGGGGTTCATTACTTACGCGCTGTGACAGTCCGTGTGTCTCACTTTCTTTTTTTTTACTATTATTAATAACTTAAAATATAATAAAATGATACGAAAACAAAAAATATAAAAATAATATAATATAAAATTTTAATAATAATTATATAAAAAATTTTTGAAATAAAAAAATATATTAATATTTTCATATCTATATGATACGTTAATAAAAAAATAAATGAATTTATAAATTTTAATATTTTTATTTTACAAATATATAAATAATTAGATCTAATTACTACTATTCTTTATTTTTTATTTATATTTTCATTAGCTTGCTTTGTTATTTCATTTTTTTAAATATTTCATATATTGGCATTTATAGTCCAAAGAACATTATTTTTTGTAATAGTATTTTTTTTTTCAATTTTTAGTTGAAAATAATAACATTTAAATTTGATATTTAAGTATTTACCCTAAAAAATTGAAAAATATAATAATATCTAGATCTTTAAGGTTTACAAATTATTCTCAAATTAAACAATATTTTGTCATGAACTAATTTATATTATAAATATAAATTGATGATTTATATTAGATTGTAAGTTTTTTTATTAACCCTTCACTTAAAAGAAAAAGCATTTGTAAATAAAATTTTTTATTTTTTAATATAATATTTTTAAAAAATATAATAACAAATTAAATTTTATATTTAATAATTTTAAAATTAATTATATAAAAAATTAATATTTTTGAAAAATATTCGTTAAAAAATTACTTAACGGTCTCGTATTCCTTTTTTACAAAAAGAGAATACACATTTTAAGATTGTTCATGTTTATTTTATTGAAGGACGAGAATGTAAACAAAAAAAAATCTAAATCCCTCAAATGTACATCAAAAGAAGAGAATTTTGACAAAATAAAATTTCAATCTCTTAATTTTGCATAAATAGAGAATATTTGACTAATTATCAAAAAAATATTAATTTGAATTTAAATTTTTATTTATTTATGTTAAATATTCAATTTAAAATTAATGAACTGTAAGTGAAGAAGTTCAACTTGAATATAAGACTACATATATTAAAAATTTATTAGGTTTAATTTGATTATAGGAATTAAAATTTTATTAAATATGAAATAATACACTTTAATAAGTCCTTATCATGTGTATAGGAAAATGAAAGAAGCTTTTAACATGACAAATTAGAAAAGATAATAAAAAAATTTTAATTTTGATACCATATTAAGTATTAAATTTAAAACTAATTAATTGTAAGTGATAAGGTTTAATTTAAATATAAAATTATAAAATATTAAAAATTTATTAAATGTAAGATAACTTATTTTAATAATTTATAACAAAGAAAATAATATGTTCAATTTTAAAATTTGAAAGCATTGGAAACTATTATTAGTATTAATTTTTTATACAAATGAGTAATTCTCAAAATTTTAAAATTCAAATAAAATATCAACATTTTCAAAAAAAAAAATTTCTTAGAAATAGAGTAAGCGAAACAAACAAAATCCTAATGTTTTCATTTTTTATTATTTTTATTTAATTAAATACTAATAAAATAAAAATTAAAAAAAAAAGAAAGAAAGAAAGGGATTGGACATTACAGTATCCACTTATCCATAATGAAATGAAACGGCTGATTGATTAGGCGTGCAGTTATTCTAAAATAAGGCGAGTGGTGTTGTCATTTCCCTTTCATGTTTTTTGAGGTAGATCTGAATCTACTCCCCCTCTTACCCTTGTTTTGTCCAATTCTGTAAAGACAAATACCCTTCAAAATTAAATAAACTTAAAGAACAAAAAGCAGAAAGAAAGGGACGAGAGGTAAAGAAAAAAAATAAAGGAAAAACAAAGAAAGTGAGAGTGGGTTTACTCTCCCAAGGTTGCCTGCAGAGGGTTTTTGCACTGCCACCAAAATTTGTGGTTCTAAGTTTCGAAGCAGGAAAGAGAGAGAGAATAAGAGCAGAAGTAGCATCAGCATCAGCTCCAAAGCACGTACCTCCGATTTTTTTTTTGTTCTTCTTCTTCTGTAACACCAAGCTTGCTTCTTTTCTCTTTGTTTTTGTTGGATTTCTTTTCTTTGATGGATTTGAGAGAGGAAGGTTCAATTCATTGCATTTATGTTTATAGCCTCAAAAAATAATTATAATAAAATAATACTAACCCACACCCATCATTGCCCTTTTGAAGCAAAGTCCACTCTTGCACTCTTTTATCCTCTTTTCTTCCCTATCATCTCCTTCTCTCTCTCTCTCTCTCTCTAGAAGGGAAGGGCTTTTTTATTTTGGTTCAGTTTTAGCACTTTAGCTTAGAAATTTCTTAACTTGTGTTTCCCCATGGATTCATATGAAGCTACGAGGATAGTTTTTTCAAGGATCCAAAACTTGGACCCTGAAAATGCTTCAAAAATCATGGGTTATCTTCTTATTCAAGACCATGGAGAGAAGGAAATGATACGTTTAGCCTTTGGACCTGAAGCTCTTATCCACTCTTTAATCCTGAAAGCCAAAACCCACTTAGGACTTTCCATCTCAAACCCACCAACACCTTCCACTCCTTCTTCTCCTTCCCCTTTTTCTTCTAGGCTGAGCCCTTTATCCATCCCTTCTTCAAGACTTACCAATACCAACACCACCAATGGCTTTGAGATTACAAACGCTTCTTCCCCATCTACTAATACTTGGCCTCCTCTTAGCCGTCGTCCCATCAGTCCCAGCTCAAATTCCTCTCTTTCTTATGCTAGTATTGTTAATGGAACCAGTAATAGTGCAAATGGCTCTGGATCTTTACCCTCTATTGCTTCATGTGGAAATACCTGCAATGACAATGAATTCATTGGTGACTACCAGTTCCAGGACCATCTTTCGTTTCTCAACGACTCAAAGCCTGAAGATTTTTACGACCCTCGACTTGACTTAGCAATGAGTCCAACTGGCTACGCTGATTCTCCTTTACATAGGAGGAGTTTCTCAGTTCCTGGTCTGTGTTTTGGGGCGGAAGATGTAAATTCTGGGGTTGGATGGAAGCCTTGTTTGTACTTTGCAAGGGGGTTTTGTAAGAATGGTACTAGCTGTAGGTTTGTTCATGGAGATTGTACTGATGGTGCTGTTCTAGTTGGTTCACCAAGCAAACTCAACGAGTTGGAACAGTGCCAAGGGCTGCTTAGATCAAAAGCTCTTCAACAACAGCAACAACAACAAAAGCTAGCTGCAGCTTCTCAGTTCATGGCTGGTCCTTCCTTTCCATACAGCAAGTGTGTTAATTTCCTTCTACAACAACAAAATGACAGTCAAAGGTAAAATGCATGGAGCTTATTTTTGTTAATAGCTTTTTAGTTGTTCCTGCACTGCTTAGATGCAACTTTTTGGTTGTTTGAGAGTGTTTTGAGTTAATGGGTACTGGTTTGTCGACTCATTATGACATTGATATTGGTTGTTGCAGATCAGCAGCGGCAGCATTGATGATGGGAGATGAGCTTCATAAGTTTGGGCGGTGCCGTTCGGAAAGAAATGATTTTGCAGCAATGGGATTAGGAGCAGTAAATCCAGGCTCTAGACAGATTTATTTGACATTTCCAGCTGACAGTACTTTCAAAGAAGAAGATGTTTCAAGTTACTTCAGGTAATACAAGTTACATATTCAGTCAGTCATGGTGGTTTTTGGGTTGAGTTTCCATTGTGGGATTTTGGGTTTAAGATTGTTTCCATTTTTTTTCTCCTATAGCATCTATGGACCTGTGCAAGATGTGAGAATACCTTACCAGCAAAAGAGGATGTTTGGGTTTGTTACATTTGTGTATCCTGAGACAGTGAAGCTCATTTTAGCTAAAGGGAATCCTCATTTTGTTTGTGATTCTCGTGTTCTTGTTAAGCCTTACAAGGAGAAGGGAAAAGTCCAGGAGAAGTAAAGGCTCTTATTTTTTTCATGGTTGTCTTTTTAGCTGTTTCTATAGTGCCCACTTTTATCTAATTGATTAAAATTTTCTAGGAAGCAACAGCATCAGCAACAACAATTGGAGAGAGGAGAGTATTCCGCATGCTCAAGTCCGTCTGCTCTTGATTCCAGGGAGCCATTCGATCTGCATCTCGGTGAGTAAAACAAGGCAATAACAAAGGCCAGCCTTTAATTTATCTCAATTTGAGGTACTTGTTGGTGAACTTTTATTTTGATTTGAAATTATTTAGGACCGAGGATGTTTTACAATACCCAAGAGATGCTATTGAGAAGGAAATTGGAGGAGCAGGCTGATTTGCGGCAAGCCATTGAGTTTCAAGAAAGAAGGCTAATGAATTTGCAGCTGCTGGACTTAAAAAACCATTACCATTCTCAGTTCCGTCATGGTTTGTCCACTGGGTCTCCCATTCCTTCACCAACTGTATCCCATACTCCCAACGATCAAGCACTCATTTTTCCAGCTGATGGCATTGATCAAGAAGTCCCAGAAGGTTAACACCATTGAGAACAGTTTAAAATAACTTTGGTTTGTTCACCATTTGAACGAAACTTCTTTGGAGTTTGATTTATCAATTTGGTTTTCTCTTTTTGCTGCAGAGAATGGTGGTAGCCCAGTCGCATCGGTTTCCATATTGGCTACTGCTGTGGATGCTGATAAGCAGCAGGAGGAAGTTAACCCAGTTTGTAATCATAAAAGTGACAATGGTAATAGCATTACCAAGGAGGAGAAGGCCAACATTGGAGAAAGTGATCTCCCCGAAAGGTATAAAACATGACCTTTAAATGTTGATAAAAAAAAAAAGTTTACCCACAACAGAAAACAGAATGTTCAGGTTCTATATAGTTCTTCTGTTTTATGCTTTCTTTTGGTGATCTTTTTGAATGGATGTTTATGCGTATTAATGCCTTTTGTCATGTGATCAGCTTGGAGCATATTCTCCCTGATAATCTGTTTGCTTCACCTAAGAAATCAGCTGGTGATCACCCCACTGTCTTCTCTACCGCTTCAGTAGAGGTCGACGACAAAACCACATGTCCAACTACATCTTCTAACAGTAACCCTTCATGGGCCAACAGCTCCAGCCTCAATATGACTTCTCTTAAATCATGTTTTCTACAAATGCCCAGGTATTAATTGTCATTTCTTTTCATTGCCACAGCATTCAAAAAACAAAATTTCCTTTACAAAAGTTAATTCGAAGGATGAATTTTGTTATAAAGGTTTTCTTCCGGGCAAGGAACCATTGGCATGTAGTTGGCAGAGGTGAGCATGGCCAGCGAAGGAGGAAATTGACTTTTCCGGAGTACGCACATGCATACATTTTGTTGGAATTCTGGTCAAATGTAATTATCTCATGATGTTGAACTGTTTCCTTCTATCTTTGCAGAAACATTGGGAAGCATAGACATGGAAAGATTAAAAAAAAAATAGAGAAAAATCCTCTAGCTGTATAGCCAATAAGCATACCCGCAACAAAGAAAAAGATCCGTAGACAAGATCGCAGCAAGATCACCATCATCATCGATACAAACTACTTAAAATGGATACATGATATTGTATAGGTAAAGGACAGAGGAACTGATTTATTGGAGTGGTGTCTTTCTCTTTCCCCTACTATGACCCTTCCTGTAGGTGAATGCGCTGGACCACACAGCATATAATAGAACCAAAAAAAATGCCTGTAGTTAAACTCTTTAACGTGATATTGTAGTTGTTACTCTTTTTTTAATCTTCCTACTCTTTTTTTTACCCTCCTTTTTTCAAAGTGAGGTGAAAAAAGGAATTATATATAAGTAAAATCTGTACGAAGCAGACCCCAAGAAGTTATGAAGTACTGTAGCAGAAGCATAACTACTATACTGATCTGGAGACCCAAAAAGGAAAAGGAGTGCAAGGGACTGAAGTGGAGGGCAAAAGCTGTTACTGCTACTTTTTTATTTATTTTTTAAAGTTCTTGTTGTTGTTATTACAGTATCTGTCAAACCATTAGATTATGAAACAAGCACAACCGGAAAAAAATACTTACAAAAAAAAAAAAAAAAGGTTAAAGGAAAGGTTGTTCTTTCATGTGATTAAAGGATAACTTTTGGGGACACTTTTGTCTCATTTTGTGGTTTCTTTTAGGTGGACATGAATGGGTAAGGGCCACACTTTCACATGGGTCTGACAATTTATATGAATGGTGTCTGGGTACCACTCACTCACTCCTTTCACTTTCAGTCTTTAAACCCTAGTCAGACTTTTAAATATTTAAATTTTGATTCTGATATTTGTGTTTTATGGGTGATGCTGCCCTTGTGGTAATCTTAAATCATGTTAGGTGTACATGTGCTGCCTGCACTCCCACCTCTTTCAAATTGCTCCGCCTGCCACATGAACACAGATGTTTGTCTCCTAACTTCTTTGTTGGTTGTTGCCAAGATTAATTGGATGAAACCTCATTATTATCTGATTTTATTTTATTTTTAAAAAAATTTTCCTTATGGTTTGACTGATTAGGCTATAATTAGTAGATTACTTTATTATCTTTTATGCAACATCTAGTGGTGTTTGAAGGACCACCAAGGAATTTCATTGGTTGATTACTTGATACGAGTATTGAGTTAACATTAAAAGAAAACATTTAAGAATTCGAAACTTGATTTATACAAACGATTATCAAAAAATAACATCAGCAGATATAGGATTTGAATTTTTTTTTCTATTACAAGGCTATGATAAAATTTTAAAAAAAGAATTAATAACTACTGGAGTTATAATGTCAGATCATTTGCCCCAATTTACATGCAAAATAGCTGGCCAATTGCTGTCCCCATTTTGGCTAAATTTGATTTATTAACTTAAATTATAATGTAAGTAAAATCATCAACATTTTTGTCAATGTACAAAGGAGGAAATTTGACGTGGAGGTTAGTGATTACTTTAGGTGCTGTAGAGGTGACAGCCTCTTCTCATTCTTGTCGTTGTCACCCTGTCCTAATAACGAAGAATTCAGAAATTTGATATAGCAAACAAGTTTATCTTCTCAATGGTTTGGATTTTAGGTGATTAGGATTGATGGAGGAGCTATTGCTAGTGAAATTCATCATAACCACTACTACTCACTGTTGATTTTTGGCTTAATTTCATTGAGAAAATCTTGATGATGGGCCCTTTTTTACTTCAGTTGATAATTATTTTGTTGTCAAATATGTTTTTTGTTATTTATTTTTTGTTTTGTTTACTTTTAAAATAATAAACAAAAACATCTATAAAACTAAAGTCTTGATATTTTTTTCAACGGCAGTGCAGGTAAGTGATTATTACTAGCCGTAATTCGATTGGAATTGGGTCATTGGAATGGGGGCATTTTAATAATAGCTGAGTTGGCAAATTCAAGTGGGAAAGGGGTTTCATAATTCCTCACGAAAAGAAGTAAAACAGTGTTTTCACTGTTAAGTTAGTACAACATTTCCTACTTAATTAAGCCATGATTTCAGCTCTTTTTTATGGTAGGCCCCCTTGAATCATCACATCAGCTTGCTTGTTTTTTTATATTACATTATCTATTCCAGTAATTTTTTAATTTTATCAATTGAATCAATAAAATAATACATATTTTTTTATGATATATTTAAAAAATAAAAATAAATTAAAAATATGATATATATATCATCATATTAATTTTATTTGTAAAATTAAAAAAAATCTACTAATAATAATAATATCAAATAATTTTTTTTATAAAAAAATTAAGTTTAGAGAATGAATAATTGATGCTCTTTTGCATGATAGTAAGAAAAATTTTGTTATCACATCATTACATCTTTTTTAGTATTAAAAAAATTATAAATATTAAGATTTAAAATTTAAAATTATTAAATATTATTCTTTAAAAAATAATTATATAAATTAATTAATTTAAACTTTGAATTAATTATCATATCATTTTTGAAAATGAATCTCTTATTCATATAAATGAATCTTAATTTGACAAAAACAACTGTTTGTCATAATTAATGAGGACAATGGCATACAATAAACAATATTGCACAATCTTCATGATTAGATAATATAAAGAAATGGGGGCAAAGCAACATGGCAGATGTAATGTTGGGTGAGAATTGCAAAATGGGATAAAAGTTTGAATATAATTTCCATTGTCTGTTCCTTGCTACAATCATCCCATATGGGTATGCATTGGTTGGTGTACTTTCAGCAAAATAAAAATATTAAAATCAATCAGGAGATGCCTTCAATTCTTTATTCATCTTGTTCTTGAAAAGATTTTTTTTTTGCATGATAAATATTGATAGCTCATTGTATAAATTTGAAGGGCCAATGAGTCTTCAACTTAATTTTACTTTTAATTTTATCATACTAATAAGTTAGTTCAAGTTTTTAAGGTCATTTGCATGTGATAGTTTTTTAATTCTAAAATATTGCAAAACTCTTTGAATTATTTTACTTGTCTTAGGTAAGTTTATGTTAAGATTTATTTAAGTATAACTTAAAAATTAATAACTTATTTAAGCATCAATTAAATTTTATTTGAATACAAATTAAAATTAAAAAAAAAAAGTTCCTTCATCGGCATAAAAAAACTCTTCTTCAATCCAACCTTTTTGGGCCTCAGAGATCCCACCTTAATCTAATTTATGTTAGATTGGGTAGGGTTCCCATTATTCACCCAAGCCCAACCCAATGTTTTACACATTTTTAAAAGAAAAAAGGAAGAAAAAGATCATAGACAAAGCCCACTTATATAATTCATATACTAAACTTTGAAAAAAAAAAAAAACATTATGAGAATTAGCAAAATGACACGTGCTCTTTAACATAAAGCAAAAAAATTATAAAATGAACATGTGACAGCCTCTTAAAATTATATATATGTGTGTGCAAGTGTTTGTACACGTGTTCTATTCTTCACAATAACAAATGTTAACAAGTTTTCTTGTCAACAATAAAATGAAAATTTTCTTTGGTTTTCACTAACTCAAACTTGTTTTTTTTTTTTTTTTTTAAATCCTATTTTGCATTTTGAATGAGGTATATTTATTTGAATTTATTGATATTAATGATTAAAAAAATGTAAAATTTTTTAGTTTTATATTAATATAAATTGATCCCTTTAATAATATTAATATACTTTCTTTATTAGGAAATAAAGTATAATAGTTTAATATAAAAGGGATGGTTATTTGATTAAGATAATTAAATCCCAAAAAGTAAATTATTTTCAAGTTATTAAAAACATTAAAAAAAAGTTTTGCATGAACATTTGACTCAATAATTAATACATATATTTCTTTTCTCTCGTTTTTTTATTCATGTAAAAAAAGCAAAGAAGATTATCGAAGTTAATATGGATATGTTTTTATCATATGCTAATCATAGCTTAGCTGTTTTATTTCTATTGTAATCATTTGTTGTCTATTTATATCAATACAGAAATTTATTCAAAATATAATATCCTCTGTAAGAAAATAAAGGGGAAAGTTTATTATTATTATTTTTTATTTTATTTTTAATTTATTAAATTTGAAAACATGTTTTAATAAAATATTTTTATTTTAGAAATGTGAAAACAACAACGTATAAAAGAAAGTGATTAAAGTTTTAAGATTTTATTTGTTATTAATAATATAATAATATTAATTAATATATTATTATAATGTTTATATAATAAAAATATTATTTTATTAATATAATAATTATAGCATCATTTTATTGGTTTAATTGTAATTTTGTGAACAGTACCCATGTGCTAACAGTGTCAAATTATTTTCAAAAAATTGAAAAATACCATTTTACTGTTTTTAACAATTTTCAAAACTTTTTGAAATTTTTTTTCAATTTTCAAAAAAACTAAAAACGAAAATAGAAAACAAAAAACAAAAAACAAAAAACGTAAATAAAACAAATGACCCCTAAATTGTCAAATTCAATTTCCATTTTCTAAACAAATCTTTCACATGCTATTTTTAATCTTAACCAAAAATTTTCAAATTAATGTAATCTATTTTTTTTAAAAGTAGAGAGTGGTAGAAAAAAAAAAAAACACCACACTCAAATATTTTATAGTTGTAAACAACTATCAATTATAATATTTTAGTGATATATGCTTCCTAATAGATTTGTATTTTGATAATGATTTTTAATTTTGGATTTAATTCAATTAGTGAGAATATTGTGTTATTAAATATTTATTTTTATTTAATTTTAATTTGAAATTGTACTTAAAAATATTGAAATATTAATATAATATTTTATTATTAAATTTAAACAAACACATACTTAAATGAAGATAAAGTTTTTGAATGCCAATCAGAATGAATCCAAATTATCTTTATCCATGAACAATTTTATTTTGTAATAAATATTTGCTAGATTTCAAGCTCGTGCTTCACTTGTGGAAGTAAAATATAATTATGTATTAGTTTAAACATTAAAAAATGTATAATAAAAAAATATATGTATCCATGTTTCTTTGTAGGTTTCATTAACTTAATCTGTAGGTTATCAGAAGTTTAAATCAATAATGCAACCACAACAACCATAAATTATGTCTAAAATAAGCCATACATCCAAATTGGCATATGCAACAGACTACTTAGATTTAATTTAGGCATGCAGTAGCATATATTAGAGAATCGAGGGCATTTAAAATTGTATAACTAATAACATTTCCACAAAGATAAATGCTATAGGTTTTTCCATTATAATGATCTAGACATACTCAAACTTTACTCCTTTTAATACATGCTTATAGTCTGGTTCAATATATCTAAAATTTATATCTTATTGAGATTGATCGAATTAAGCTTTTCAAGTTAAGAATGTTCCAATAGGTATTAAAGAATTAAGTGAGATTCTGTTCACCATAATTGAGTTAGATATTCAAAAATTTTATTTTTATATTCAGTTTCTTTCCAAATATGCTTGTATATTGTTTAGAATATTAACAATCAAGTGCCTCACATAATAGCAATTTTAGGTCTTATGATCTATTTTGGAATATTGACAATCAAATGCCTCACATAACACCAATTTCTGGTTTTATGATCTATTTTTCTTTCTTTGATATATAAACAGTATAAGTCATTTGAACAAAAGTAATCTATGTTACACATGTAATAATATAGGGCATTGTAGGTGCCTTTTTTTTTTTTTCTTAAGCCATAATAAAGTAGAACCATGAATCCATGATCCATGGATTACCTTTTTATCTAAATTGAAACATAAAGTATTACATAAGCATTAAAGCAATCCACTAATACCCATAAGACAAACAATAAAAGTAAATAAATACTTTTCTTGCTCTCTCTAATTGATTGAGATTGCTACTGGTAATTGCTATGATCTGATTAAAAGTCATTGTTGTTTTGAACATTGACAATCTCAAAGCAAAAGTTTTACATCTGGGTGTATTCAGGTTTTACCATGCTTTTCTTTGAGGGAAAATCATCTTGTTTTGTAGACTTTTAAAACTCCAAGCTTGTTGTTGTGCCTAAAAATTAATATGTCAAAAAAATCTTTAAAATATTGAAAAGAAAATTTTGACTTAAATTAATTGAAATGATTACATACTATTTGAATTGTGTTGGTTGATGATAGAAACATGCTTGACGAAGATGTGGCAGGCCATGGTTAGGTTTTGAAAAAGAAATCATAATAGTTATTATTTTCTTGTTTGATGTTTTGTTGGTTGCTTTCAAAATTGGATTTAGGATCTGTAAATCTTCAACACAAAAAGAAAAAAAGTGTGCTTAGTAAATGTTCAACACCAACACAAAACTCTGTATATGCAAAATATGCAGACCTACTGACGATTGCATTGTCAATCAAAGTAACTATTTGCTTGTTCAACTTCCCATAACCTCTTTTGTAAATCAATTCCCTTACACTCTTGAGATTAGGGTATCTAGAAACATACATTACTAAAAAGTAAGATATTGCAAGTATATAAAATATTAAAAAGGAAAGCTAGGAAGCATGAAAGTAAAAGATGTTCGTAAGTCATACAAGGTTCAACAAGGTGTAGCAAGTTTATTGTTGCCTTATTCACTTTAAGAAAAATACCATTGAAAATCAATATTTGTTGAGAGCAAACACAACAATTTATATTCAAATTTTAATTATTTATTAGATAAGTATTAAATAATTTTCAATGCATTCACAACCACCATTTGCCTACAATGTTAGAAAAAAAAACCCAGAGTTATCATGACAATGTAACATCATACCAAAATGTGCAAGTTTGACAATAAGTTAGCAGTAACTAAAAAGTTATCACATTAACTTTCAATTTTGAGTTACATTATTAAAATGACAAATTGTCCAAAGTTTCAATAATTTCAAACTGTACAAACAACACACTATAATTGAATTTTAAATAAAATATCTCAAACACCAATACATGAACATTGACATTAAAATATCCAAAGAGCAAGGTTATTTCAATTAGATATCTTAACACACATCTAGCCTCATAAAGGGAAAATCACTTCATGCACACACACTATATACACACAGGGAAAAATGGGGAATTGATTCTTATAACCCATATTTTTCTTAATTTTAGAAAAGAATCAGTAAACTACCTATTTCAATCGTAAGAGCTGTAAGACCGTTTTCATCCTTAGATGCATGGCATTGATACTGAAAAAAAAGATTCACAACAATTTATTATTTAGAATTTATATTCATAAACCAATAAAATGTCACAATAAATACATACCTATGGATTTGAATGATAAATAAAATCTTAGCTTCTGGATTAACATAGAACCTTCATTTCAATTTTGTCTCTCAATTCAATTGAATCAATTTTTTTTCTTGACGCTTACAGACCATATAATGTAACTCGTATGCTTTTAGGATTTGATAAAAACAAATGTATATAAATACAAACAGAAAAGCACATTTACTTGAGCTTTGTACTTCATTTGAATTTTCTAGGCCATAATTGTCTAGCCATGAAACATCTTTGAGAAGAGACCCTTGAGAAAATTGTAAATCAGATTGAAAGAAAATCTTTAGATAATACCAATGCAAACATTCAATTCAAAATCTATTGCCAAGTCAAATACACTAGAGATTTAATAATTTAAATGAAGCCACTTACCATAAAATCCTTCAAGGAGATTCAACTATCTCCCAAGGTAACTCCTACAGTTCAAAACTTTAAATTCACATGAATATGTAGTAGGAAAATCAGTTTTCTATACAAAACAAAGTATTTCCTTTCTCTAAAAGAAGCAAAGTTAAACATTTGCTCAAACAATTGTTTACCTTTAAATTCTAGCTTTAAATTTTCAGTTTCAATAACTTTTAGAATTGATAATTAGGTAGTGATTGCAAATTTTCTTCGATAAGACTCTGCCATTATATACAGATGACTCTTGTGAAGACTTTCATTTGTATTAAACAATTCCATCAGCAAAGTAGTTAAGTCAGTTATTGATTCATCATTAGTTTTCACCGATAATTTTGTATCCTCCACATAGTTGTATCCTGTTCCAACTGGATTATCTTATATTACATCAAATAATTAAATTCCATTAAAACTTAAAAAATTACAAAGACTTTTTTTTTTGGGTATTGAGATTAAAGCAGCAAATTGTATTATAGTTGACTAACCAGTAGCCACTAATAAAAGATTTACAATTTTTAATCAAGTGAAATTCTTTAGCTTCAAGTTAGTGTCTGATAGCCTAATCTCTTCAAAGTTTCTAATTCCAATGCCTAAGG
Source organism: Durio zibethinus (assembly GCF_047325235.1). Classification (NCBI taxonomy): domain Eukaryota; kingdom Viridiplantae; phylum Streptophyta; class Magnoliopsida; order Malvales; family Malvaceae; genus Durio; species Durio zibethinus. Next base: position 5,480,956 of record NC_143174.1, on the reverse strand, counting down.
CACCCTATATTGAGAAGAAAACAAACATGGAAGCAATTTCAAAGTTGAAATAGAACTAAAAATCAATCAAAATTCAGAAACTTAAGCCTCGGCTTTTCAAAATGAAACATCCAATAGAAATTTTAAACAATATTTGTCTCACATTTTAGGTAATACCAAAATGATAAAGAAAACTTTCAAGTCCACCTTGTAGCCATAAAATTATTGGCCATGGCTTGGAAGGTTATTTAACTCTGTAAGGACTTTAATAAAGCCATCAAAACATTGTGTGCTTTAATATAATACAACTCAAGAAAAAAAATCAAGTTTAGAATCATTCACATTAAAATTTTTGGACTCAATAAAATACCAAAATGAATGAGAATTTATAAATTATAAAGCTACTTACTTGGTTCTTGACTTTATTCTTCCTTGAAACTTCAAGCTTTTGCTTTTTGGCAAGCTCCCATTATTCATTCCTTTTTTTTTTTTTTCAATAGTCAAGAAAAAAATTAAAATATTTTTGGCTTGGTGGTTCTTACTTCTTATCAAAATCTAGGTTGCTATGACTTTGAGACTTAACAAATGAAAGTGATCAAAATAATGCAAAGTTTTACATACGAGTAGTAAATTATATAAAAATATAAAAAGATATATGATCCATAACTTTGAGGCTATAAAGTATTGTAGGAATTAGGTTTGTTATGTTGTTGGTTTTCAGTTGAATAATCAGAAGCATCAAATTTGTTTCCATCATCTTCACTTTCATGTTTGTTAAACACTTTCTTTTTATCTTTTTCTTTTTCACTCTTAATGGAGAAACTCTGATCTTAGATCGGATTTTTCATTCTTTTCAAACCTCAATCTCCTACTGCAAAAATCTTAAAAACTCAATAAATATTCTATAATTAAACCAAGTTTAATTCAAAGAAATTAGATTAAAGAAACTATGAAATAAAAAGAAAAATCTCATATTACATACCTTAAATAGAAGAATTCAATTATTAGCTTGTTTTGGTAGGTTGTTTTCACCTAAAAAATGTACAATAAATTGCATGAGATTATGAAATGGAGATAGTATATAATTTTATGTTTGAAATTAAATGAAAAAAAAAGCTAAAAATAAAAATGAATTATTCTCAGCAAAAAGAAAAAAAATCAGTCAAGTTGTTCAAATATGGCAGATTGTTTACATAAGTGAAACGACAACAAAAATGGTTGATAATTGTAAAGAATGTCAAGAATTGGAATTTAGTAACAATAAGATCACAACTCAAAATTTGAATTTCTCATATTTCTATGAATCGAGTTTGAAGCTTTCAAATTGAACTATTTGAGTCTTGAACTTTTATGTTTTGTTTAGTTTTTGAAAAAAAAAATTGGAAAAAGAAAAAAATTTTCTTTGTTTGTTAAATTAGGATATTGAAAACTTAGCCAAAGCAAGAACATTTGAATTCTTTAACATATTCCCTTGTTCTTCACCTCAATTTTCTCAACAACCAAATAGAAACCTTTAAAATATAAAACTAGGAAAAAATCAACTATAAAAGTAGCAAAAAAAAAAAAATCCAAAATCTAAAATCTTCCCCTGAATTTTCTTAGCTAAACCAAATACAAATAATATTTACAACACTATAGATTACAGAACCTGTTTTCCTACAAAGACCCTGCAATAGCTTCTTTCTTTATAAAAAACAAAGAATACAATAAAAAAAAGGTAAACTTTTTCCTTAACACTTGATACAAAAAGTAAACTTGATTTTTTCTTAAGGATTTGTATTAAGAAACATAAGAAAAAAATAATTACACAAAAAGAAACTGCTTGAAACAAAAAAAAAATTGTTTATTGAGACTCATTTGTTTGAGTTGTTATTGTTAACTAAATAGTAATAGTCTCTAATTTTCTAGCTGAATGTTAAATCATACATGCGATCAAAAAGCAATAATTCACTCCTATATAGTTTCTCTTTATCTGTACCTTTGATACGTTATGAAGAAATTTTATTTTTAGGTAATGATTAGAAAATTCATCTTTTATGAATATATACTATTTATAATTAATTATAAATATGATCAAATCAAAATCATATTTCCTCACCTATCTCTGCTCAAAATTATATTAAACCAAAACTAATCTAAAACAAATTCTACATATCTAACAATCCTGAAATAGAAAACCCTTAAAACATAAACACAAAATAGAAAAAATGAAATGGGTTATCTTAATAAAACTTATCACTAAATAAAACCTACAAAATCTAAATACAAAGAAAAACCTATTTATTCTAATAAGCAATTATTGGTAAAAAAATAAAAATTGAACTAGTATTATGTAATTTCAAGGATTGATAAAACAAAATCAATGTAGATATGAACAAATAGTCAAAAAAATTCATGCAAAACGAAAAAATAACCAATGAAAATATAGATTTTTGTAAAAAAAAAAAAAGAATTATCCTTGTGAACCATGGCTGCTATGTGCTGTTATATACTACTATTACTCTACTTCTTTATTATGAAAACCCTAACGATGTTGTTATGTTAGCAAATGGTACAAAAAAAAAGCAATTCAAAGTTGATAAAATCCTTCTAAACACCATAAAAGACCCATGCATGCATAAAAAAGCAAAAAATATATTAAAAAAATATTCAATGATTGATCATCATTATGATTCATCATCATCAGCAGCATATTTCATCATCACTAAATGATTTACACGTTTAGGCTTAGTTTCATCACCATTAAAATGTTTTGAATGTAGATGTTTGGTTTTTCAAAGGCTATCTTAAAATGAAATTTTAAGTGAAAGAAAAATATTGAAAGATGTTAACGTAATTGTCTTAGATTAATTGCTTATAAATATGGTAATCATATCAGTGAGTAAAAAGGGAAAAATCCAAAAATCAATAAAAATTAGTTACATTTTTTACATGTAAGTTCTTAGAAGATAATTTGAACAATTTCTTCACTATTCAGAACCATCCACTCTTTTTGCTTCCCATCTTCTCTTAAATCAGAAGCTTCAATAATTGTAAAACAAAGACATATATTTATTAGTATATCAGATCTGACAAACAATCTTTTCAAGTAATGCTCATTGCATTCATGAAAAAATTTAAACTCAATAAAAAATCAAAACCCAAATTAAAGAAATAGTAAAAAAATCCCAATCTAAACAATCAAACCCTCAACTTTATCAATCAATAATCAAAACTCGTTTAAAAAAATTATAAAAAAAAAACATAAAAGAACAATGAAAACCAAAAGTTTATGACTTAATAATAAAAAATCTATATTAGAAAAGTAATAAAAAAATTGAAGAAAACGATAAAATCAAGTTAGAAACATAGAGATCAACTCAAAACCAACTCAAAAAATGATTTACCAGAAAAAATCCAAATTTTGGCATATTCTTTAAAGGTCAATTTGTTATCATAGAAGCTTTGTGATTTTAAAGAGTGTTTGAGAAAACCCATATACAAGAATTGAAAAGACTTGAGAAGAGTTTGAGCGGGTATAAGAGAACCTTCTAGATTTGTTTATTCCAAAATTATTTATGAATTTCTTTTTTAAGACATTGTTGATGTGTGTTGGCAATATTAAATTGAGGATAGTTTTTATTTATAGTTATAGATTATTGTAGTCACTTACAAAGATAAAGCCAAAAGTATGAAAAAAATTAAATAATAATTTTATTAAGAAATAAAAGGCTTAATATTAGTTTTATGGGATGAGATATTCTATTATAATAGTGCAAAAAAATTCTATTATAGCATGCATAGTCTCAAAACTTTGGGCCAAATTTTATATTAGTTCTCAAACTTAAAAATAATCTAATTTAATCCTTAATTGTCCAAATGTGTATCAATATAGTTCTTCTGTTTGCTGAATCATTTAAATTGGTGGAACATCCAGCATAACATGACATACACCCTTACAAAGTTGTATTATGTGTAAGGTTAATGTTTTGTTCTTAATTTTAAATAAAAAAATTATCAGCCAAATGAGGAATTAAATAATTACAGAGACAAATAACAAGCAATCAAAAACAAAAGCAATCAAGCATACATCAATCAATACATAGGGAAAGCAATTTGGCAACAGACATTCAAGCAATTCAACAGCAAATTCAATTAGCCTCCAAACAAAAAATCCATCAAACCCATACTTAGAAACCCATAAAAAATTGCCAATAAAAAAAATCACCACCCAATCAACTGATAATCTTCAATTTGGTAGAAACCCATAACACTAGCAAGTAAACCCAAAATTAATCATACTTACAACTCATAAGTAATTACACTTGATGATTGACTGTTAGCTAAACTAGTTTGTAGAAAATCAAAAGCTTCAACCCAAAAAATAGAAACCCATTAAGATTGAATAAAAGCTGGATTCCAAAAGAGAGACATCACAAAAAAAGGGTTTGGCAACAAAATTTTTCTGAGTCTAGTGATTCTATTTGGGTTTTCCAAACATAAAAAGAAATGCCAAATTTGCTAAGATTTGGGTTATAGTTGGGTTTTGGTCAATAAGGAAAATAAGGGATTTAAAATTTTTTTAAAAAATAAGCATAAAGATCGATGGTGGTCATTGGTGAAATTGACGATTGGTAATGGAAACTTAAAACAAAAATTAGAAGTTGCTCACTTTGAAGTTTTTTATTTTATATAAACGGTGCCATTTGATGCTGAAAAGAAAAAGCCACGTTCATTCAACCGACACGTGAAATGCCCATTATACATCTATCATTGATTATAAAGTAACGTGTCATGCCATGTAATAAAAATATTATATTGATACATGTTTGAATAATTAATGATTAAATTAAAATTTTTTAAAATTTAAATATTAATATAAATTTTAACTTAAAATTTAAAAATTATGCGTAATATTTACTTTAAATTTAATAAAAAAAAGTAAAATCTTAAATTCAGTCATAATGTCTTTTCTCGTAAAAAAATCAAACCCAAAATACAACAACGTAAGTCTGTAACCCTATCGATATGCCAGCATTTGCATTTACTATTTCTGACTTTAATGAGAGTAGCATGTATAGCATTTAAGCAGAAAAAGTTCACCGTTTCAGATTTTTTTTAACATGGTGATTCAGAATTTTACCCAAAAAGAATATTTATACTGCAGTAAAAAAAATGGTCCACCCAATTGAACATGGAAATTACCAAAATTCTGACTGCCAGATTCAGTAATAAATTTTCTAAAAGGACTGAGCCTACTGTTAGCTTTGATGGCGCACATTCCACCCTTTCTCTTTTCAATTTTTATTATTTTTTTCTCCAAACTTCTCTGTAGTATTTTGTGCAATAAAAAAATTATTAGCCTCAATGATGTTAACGTGTCAGTCAAAGGACAGTTTGTTTTTGCATGAGGAGAAATCTCAACAATCTGATGGCTATGTTATCATATGATGTCATTGGTGAATTTTGCTATTGGAGGGTTGATATTTTTTCTTTTGGGTGTGTGGGCACAACTTTAGAAGGAACATCAGAAAAAATTTAATAACATTCAAGTTTGACTCAAAAGTAATTCACTTGGGTCCTTCTAATTTCTCGTTTTTAGGTAAATTTATCTGAATTACAATAAAATATTTAATTTAATTTATTTAAAAATTAAAAATTAAATATTTAAATTATAAATATATTAATTATTATAATATTTAATTTTAAATAATAATATATAATAAATAAATAACTTTTTAAATATTATATTAATTAACAAATTTATAATTTAAATATTATATTCAAAATTTTTAAAATTTAAATATTATATTAAATATTTTATTATAATTTAAGAGACATACACAATGTTAACTAATTTTCTTTTTAATTTAAGGTTTGTTAATAGCTTAAAGATATAGTAATTTTTTTACGTAAAATTATAAGAATTGAATCATGATTATTAAAATTAAATTTTTAATATTTTTATTTAATTTTTTTATAATAAATGATGATGATATTTAAATTTATGAAAAAATAAAGTAATATTTCAATAATAATAATAATAATAATAATAATAATAATAATAATAATAATAATAATAATAATAATAATAATAACACTAATTCATTGAAACAACAATTTAAATTACTTTTCTCAAAAAAAGAATAAATTACTAAACTCTTTTTAAGATCTTGGCAAAAAGAAACTTTTTTTAAGATTCTTGTTAACCTTTTAAAACAATAAAACTATTACTTAACAAATACAGTTGTTTTTTATATTATAGAATTTTTAAAATTTTTTTTAATGCATGTGCATGCACCCTTTTACCCCTAGAAGGTTTGATAAAATGGATATTAACCTTTGAAGTATTATTTATTAAATTAATTTAAAATTAAAATAAATATATTCTTCATTAGTTATTTATTTTTATATTTATCTTTGCTTTTTTACCCAATACCTTTTTCATTGTAAAATAATGAGAATTTAATTAATTGTAAAATGATCTTTAATCACTATTAAATTATATTATAATTCAAATACATATTAAATATTTTAAACTTATCTTTAATTCAATAATATATTAATTTTGAGATGAATGTATTGTGTTATTTTTATTTAAAATTAATTAATTACCATTATTAAAAATGGTTTACTGATAAAAAAATTAAGGATGTTTTAAATATTTATAAGTAAAATTTAAACAATATTAATTTGATTAATGGAATAATAGCATTAGTTACTTTTTCAAAAGAGATAAAATGTGTTTTCCAACTAATAGGGATAAATTTATTTTTAATTGAATGAAAATTATATGTCCCTTTTTCTTATCCTTTCTTTCTTTTTTTTTTTTTTGTTTCAATTAATTTCTTTATCATTAAAACTTTTTTGAATAATGATAATAAATTTATTTGATACATTTAAAATGTATGTATATACGATTAAGTTGTACGTAGTATGTATATTTTGAATTTTGATCAAAGAAGGGTTTCTTTCGATTGAAACTTGAGACAGTATATTAGTAGATAGGAAGAAAGAAAAGAGAGGGAGAATTTGGAGAGACGAAGCCCGCTCTTGTTTAACTTCAAAACCCTTCCCATTTGCCTTACCGTACCCACTCCCTCTCTCTTTGTCCGAGCTTTATTTTTATTTTCATTTTTTTAGGATTTTTTTTAAAAGAGGAAAAAAAAAAACAAAAGAAAACAAACTTCGGAAACCAAAACCCCACAATCGCCACTATCTTGTCAGTTTTCACTCTCTTTCTCTTTCTTCCCTTCACCGTCTCCCCCTCCAAGAGACTAAGTAAGAGAAAAACCAAACTCCACAGTTTTTCTCAAACCCAAAAAAAAAAAAGGAAAAAGAGTTGAAAAATCTCCATGGATCTTTATAATACAACCAACGTTTTGTTCAGCAAAATCAAGATTTTGGACCCAGAAAATGCTTCAAAGATCATGGGTTACATCCTTATCCAAGACTTAGCAGAAAGGGATTTGTTGCGTTTAGCCTTTGGTCCTGAAACCCTTTTACAGTCGCTTGTTTTCAAGGCTAAAGCTCACTTAGGACTTTCTTCAAGTACTTTCTCTACTCCTTTGAACCCAATCTCAAGACCCAACAGTTCCAACTCCAACAATTCCCAAAGCCTACTTCCTCCATCATCTCCTAGCCTCATTCCAATAAATGGGTTCTTGGATTTTTCAAAGAAGGTGCCTTCTTGGTCTCCTACTAGCAGCCCCAAGTCAAGTCCTTTTCTTTCTTATGAAAAGATCCACTCTGGGTCTCTCTTAGTTCCTCCAAGGGCTGGGGATAACAACACTGCTTTTATTGATGAGAATCAAATGAGTGATTATTTTTCTTTCTTGAACGATTCTTCCTCTTCTAAGAATGAGGAATTTGTTGGTCATAGAAGGAATTTTTCAGCAAGTGATGCATGTTTTGCGACAGCTGAAGAAGCCGGTGGATTTGATGGTCTTGTAGGTGGTTACAAGCCTTGTCTTTATTTTGCTAGAGGGTTTTGTAAGAATGGTGATAATTGTAAGTTTTCACATGGCGTTGGTGTTTCAGCTGAAAATGTTGATGTTAATGGTGTTATTCTTGGTTCACCTAGTAAAATGGACCTTCTTTATCATCAACATGAGGAAATGATGAGAATGAGAGCAGCAGCTCATCAGCAAAGAGTGGCTGCTGCGCAGTTGATGGCTGGTGTTTCTTCTCCCTTGCCATACGAAAGAAAAACGAATCTTATCTTGCAACAGCAAACTGATACACAGAGGTATATTAAAGATTCCTCAATTTTGTTTCCTGCCGTCTTACCATTGTTTTTGGGCTATTTTATGTTTAAGGTTTTTAATTTTTGATCTAACATTGGGCTTATCTTGGTGGCTATGGGATCCACAATGATTTCTGCATTAGGGTTTGTTTTGGTTTTACATAAAATTTACCCAGAAATAAAGTAGTTACTGACTATTTTGCATTTCTTCGTACTTTTGCTGTATGAATTGATTTCTTTTAGTCAGTTTTTATTTATTTATTTTTTGTTTGTGGTTTACACGTTTCCTGGTTGAATAGTAGAGACATCTTTTTGACTTTTGTCTTTGTTTATGTGATTTGATTCATAAAGTTAATTAATTTGAGTTTAGCTCAGTATTTATAAGATAATTGTTGGTCTTATTTTGGTGGGAGTACTGGCTAGTTAAAAATATAGCATGGGCTATGGCATATTTTCTTTTGTGCTAAATTCTTTTTTTATTTGACGCACTGTGATGTTGCAGAGCTGCTACATTGATATTGGGTGAAGAAATTTGCAGGTTTGCCCAGGGCCGATCTGAGAGAAATGATGTTTTGGCAATGGGATTGGCAGAAAAAGCTAACTCAGCTTCAAAACAGATTTACCTGACTTTTCCTGCGGATAGTACATTTAAAGACGAAGATGTTTCAAACTACTTCAGGTATCTGTTACACTTCTAAATGGTTAGGCAGTTGAACTGAATCAACTTAGTCTCATTCTGATAATAAACCTGATGGCTGAAAATCCATGATTGATTACGTCAAGTCTTGAACCCTGTTGCCTTCTCCAGCTGTTGCATTAGCCTTGAACCCTAAACCCTTAGTTACATATCCACCTTTGTTAGATGAAGTTTCCATTTAATTGTATGTCACTGTTGGTTACTTGATTCTTTTGATACAAAATCCTAAAATGCTTTTGATACCAAAGTGGTTTTCTTTGTTATCAACTAAGGTTTTTGATTTTCTTAAATTTTAAGTTTGTGAATTTACTTTAGTTCTCCTGTATCTTTTAAAGCATGTTTGGACTAGTGCAAGATGTGAGGATCCCTTACCAGCAGAAGCGGATGTTTGGTTTTGTTACTTTTGTCCACCCAGAGACTGTGAAGCTCATTTTGGCGAGAGGAAACCCCCATTACATTTGTGATTCACGTGTGCTTGTTAAGCCCTACAAGGAAAAAGGAAAAGTTCCTGATAAGTACTGCATCTTCTCTTGTTTGCGTTTTTATCTTGCATCTTGCCCTCATTGTTTGTTGATTTTGTAACTTTTAATGGAACAACTGCAGGAGGCAATACCCGCAACAACAGTTTGAGAGAGGGAATTTTTCTCCATGTTCAAGCCCTTCAGTGCTTGACTCTAGGGAGCCATATGACCTTCATGTTGGTAAGCGAAGAAACCGGCATGGCTTTTTGTGGGGTTGTCTGTATTCTGTTCATGTGATTTTTTGCATGAAATGATAGAAGGGAAATGGATTTCTTTTGTTTTATTTTGTCCTTTAGATTTTTGAGTTTCTTAATTTCTCTTATATACAGGGGCAAAGATGTTCTACAATGCACAGGAGATGATGTTGAGAAGAGAATTGGAAGAGCAAACCGAAATCCAGGAAGCTATTGAACTGCAAAGGAGCAGGTTCATGAACTTGCAACTTCCAGACTTCAAGAATGATGGTATTCATCGTCATCAGCGCAGCCTATCTGTTGGTGCTTCTGTTTCCTTGCCTACTTATTCCCATGTCTGTGAAAATGTTCATCCATCTGAAAGCATTAAACAAGAAGTCTCAGAAGGTTTCTAATCAGCCTCAGTTCTATCTCATATTATTATCTTTTTGTTGGATTTGTGAATCTCACTTTGTGTACGTGTGAATGTTCGGATAAATTTCCTTTTCTCTTGTTCTAAAAAAGAAAATAAGATCAAAATCAGTTGTTCTTTTTTTTGGCCAGAGAAAAGGACAAAAAACTTTGCTGTAGTTAAATTTATATTATTTCTTGTGGCAGTCAACGGTGATAATACAGCTGTTGCTGTTCCGTCAACTATGAATGCTGCTGAGCAGGAAGAAGTGAATTCAGCTTGTGTTCAGAAAGATGGAGTTGGAAATACCCAAGAGTGTTCCAACCCCAAAGGGTATGATGTCCCTTAACAACATGGAACTTAATTGTGAAATCTAGATAAAACTTCCAAGAAGTACATATGATGACTTTCTTATTATTTTTAATTTTATACTGCTGTCTTTGGGCTCTTATGGAGTTTATTGTGTTTTAGTTATCTTTCTGATTTGTTTTTATGTCCATTTCTTATAGATACCATGAGAGCAGTGTAGAGCATCCACTTCCTGATAGCCCTTTCGCTTCACCAAAAAAATCTATTGAAAATCACCTCTCTGAGTTTCCTTCTGTTTTGGTGGAAGTAAATGAAAGTCCTGCTTTATGTGCTACTTCATCTTCTGAAAGTTATCCATTACTGCCCATCTCTTCTACTAGTGACATGGCCTCCGCTTAAGTTGTCCTCTTCTTAATTCCAAGGTACTATCACTGCTTTAACGTTGTTATAACTTGATCCCTCCTGCTATGATTACCAGAGTAGAAGGTATTTATTGTAATTGAGATTTTACTTACATTTTCTCAGGTTTTATCATGAGCCTGAAGCCAATGAACTGTAGGAAATAAAGGTAAGCATGGTCAGAAATCAGAAAAGAGTAACAAAAATATATAAACTTATATTTCTTGAATTCCAATCAAATAGCATTCTTCCAATGTTTTTGATGTGATACTTACTGATGCAGAAAAGTAGAGAAGCATATACAAGAAGTATCCCCTAGATGTGTACAGCCAGATTTATAGAATGAAGAGTAGATCTGTAGAGAATATCTCGACAAGATCATCATCATCATCATCATCATCATCTTCAATACGATACTACTAACAGCAAATGCATATTGGAACATAAAGAATAGATGAACTGATTTTTGAGTGTAGGGCTTCTCTTTTCTCCCTTTGCACTCCTTTTGTAGGTTGTTTTCCAACAAACAAAAGCTGAAGAAAACAAGGATAGTTGTTGTATTGTCAATCTATGCATCTTCTTTCACCTTATGTGATAAAAACATTATGTAAAGTTGACTTGTATGAATAGACTTTGAAGCCAGAAATGTGTCCATTTAACACAGCACTTGTTAGGATGTTAGTGAAAATAACTTAAAATTAATCTTGAGCATTCAAAAGGGAAATGCATTGAAGGCTGGAATTGCCATTGAGATGAGATTTCAGAAGATGGGGTTTGGTAATTGGTATATTATTTTATGTTAAACTTTTATTATAGTTATTATGTCATCAGATTTCTTGTTAATAAAGTGAAGAATGTTTGTTGGGTATTGGAAAGTTGGTAAAAAAAGGATTTTCTCTTTTAGCTATGCAGTATCTGCAACTGGTCCACATGAAGGGTTAGGGTCACACTTATTCTTATCACATGGTGGCTGACATTATATAAAGGGGAAGCAGGGTGTCACAGGCACAGCTCCTTTCCCTTTCATGTTTCATTTTTTTTGCAACTTTGTTTTATTTGCTTGCTGGAGCCATAGATTTTTTAAGCTTTAAATCTTTGGTGAGGTTCTACTTCATCCCACTTGCACCTAGCACTGCTACTGCTTTTAAAGTTACGTTGCCAGATATTTTAAAGTTAAAAAGAATTATGGATAAAAGGAAAAAAAGCAAAAGAGTACGACTTAAAAACAACTGTGCTGTGAGGTTGATTCATTTTTCCACCTCATCGCAAAATGAGAAGTGGCTTTTCTCCGTCTCGTAAATTTCATCTTCATCCAAAAATTTAAACTCGAAATCTTCTAAAACAAAATCTTAAACTTTAACGGTTGGAATGTTCCTTGAATATATGGTTTGTTTCTAATTACATCCCTAACAAGAACAACTTGTTGGAGAATAAAGCTAAGAGTGGAAAAGAATAGATACAATAATAAATATAAGAAAACAGAGAAAACAAGGCGAAAAAAATCACGTGTCAGTAGCCTTCATAGTTAGTAGCTTTAGTTGGATTAACGTACCTTGTTTTTGTTGCGATAATAAAGAACTATATATGATTTTAATTGAAATTTGCATCTGAAGTATATTTTGTTCAACAGAGCTCCATTTTCTTTGTGCAACAAATTCCTCTGAGTACAATAATGCGGTAATATTTTTATATCTTTTTTTTTTATAAAAAAATTGTAGTTTAATTATAAAAAATTATAAATATTAGTATTTAAATCCCAAACTTATTATCTAATTTATTTTGACATTAACATAATGCAAAGTAAAAAATGGTTATTAGCCGAAGGTGAACCAAGCCCTTAAAATCCCGATCCGAGACAATAGGAATGTTTAGGTTTACATGTTACGTACCAAGTGTGGTTATCTCGTATTAGTTAGAAGTATTACATAAAGGTGACAAACATACATGGAAGACGTATAAATTTAATTATTATTATTATTAATTTAAAATTTTGACTTCGTGTAATATCTAGCATGTACGAACGAATTTCTTTTATATTGTATATAAAAGTTTTAAAATTTTTATGATTTAAGAATTAATTTCTTTTTTTATATTAAATATAAAATAATTCAAATATGAAATAATTTAAATTTGACTTGATTTATATACATATAATTATTTTTTTCATTTTACGTAGAAATTATGAAATACATTATTCAAGGTCCTCAAACTAAAATGTTGCTTTCAAGTAACGAGTCCTTTTTCAATTAAAAAAAAAAAAGTCATTTTTCAACTTGTCGTTGATCCTTCTTAATGATTAAGACCCACAACTTGCTTTCAATCCTGACCTCATATCATTGACTAACTAACTAATAACTAGCTGGCAAAGATTCAATTACTCAACGATGAAAAGGTAATTTTCTTCGATCTTTGTTGTTATGCAAGAAAATTTCTCAACTAGGAACAACCTCTTTCTTGGAAGAGAATATTTTCCAATTATTGATTTCAATCAAAGATTCTTGTACGAGGAAAAAAAGTCATATATTTGTATATGGTTAAATGTTTAATTTAAGATGTAATATTTGAATTTTTTTAATTAAAAAATTATTTTTAATTTAACTCAATTAAAAATTAAACTTTTATGAAATGTGCTTAAAATATGATTTTTTAACGAATGTGATTTAATCAAAAAAAGATATTTTACATTGAAAATTCTTATACGGTGAAGAAAAAAGGGACATATTATTATTTTAATATTATGGACTTTTTTTTTTCAATCCCCATCGGCTAGAGTAGCATGGGATTGTGTAAAGGTCTTGTTTTCTAAAGTTGTTAACATTATATCAGATAATATTTTAATTTTTTAAAAAAGTATGATATATGTTGATATTAATTATTTTAATATAGTATTTTAGATTTATTGGTTTAGCATAAATATATTTATAAATATGCATGAACTTTCACATTATAATATTATTAATAATCTATAAAATAAATATAAAATATATTAAAAAATCAAATAAATAAGTTTAAAAGTATAAAAAATAATATCATAAATTTTTATGATATTTTTAAATATTTAATCTAATCATATGATATTTAAATAAGTAATTTTTTATATAAATATTAAGCTAAAACCAAAGAGATGACAAAAATTAACCAAAATTTTTTAATTGTTAAACTTTATAAAAAGGAGTATAATTGCTTTCTTGAAAAAAAATTGAAATACTTACAAACTTATATTTGAAAAAATAAAATATAAAATTATAAATTTTGATTTGAAAAAAAATATAAAAAAATAAATAAAAAATAAAAAACTCAAATTTTAATAGTTATTTTGTCAATTAATTTTATTTTTATTACATTAAAAATGGTTAAATAACAGAAAATAAATTAAAATTAAAAAAAATTAAAATAATTATTTCATCAAAATTCATTAAAATTAATTGAAATTAACAAAAATAATCGATATTATTTGATATCAAATTTAATATAAAAAATTATTTTTAAATATATTATATTTTAGTATAATTAAAATATACCAATTGATACGATCATAACAAAACAAAATTAAATTTTATGCTTCTTTTATCACCACTTTAATTTTGTCCCCAAGAACATAGTTATTATTTGGCTGTATGGGATCGTGTAGCCTTTCACCATCACTATATATACACCTCAATCCTGCTACAGGGCTCAACCTCAAGCTTTCCCAACTAGCTATCAGCTGTCAGGATACAATATTACGATACAATAACTACACTGTTTAGTAGGAAGAAAAAAAAAATAGAGGGGAAGGATAAAGGTGAGAAAAAAAATGAATGAAAAGAAGATCTTGTTTTTCCATCCCAAATTAAAACCCTTATATTGATGAAGAGAGAGAAAAACAAACAATGGATAGCATTTTTTTTTTTTAATGACTAGTGGATAGCCTTAATACTAAGCTTAAATGTCTAAAAATTTATTATAGGTGTTGAGATTGCTTTGAATTTCTTTAATTGGTTTCAGGTATATATGAAAAAAATAGATGAAAATTTAATCATTTTAATATGAGTGGGTGAATATGTATAAAATAGCCTTGGCTAAAGTTAAAATGCATAAAATATATAACAACTTTCTATAAAAAAAAATGCATGTTTAATATCTATTATTTCTAGTAGGCCTATTGATCTAAACAAATGAAGATTCATTATTGGTAAAATTTAAAAATTTTATAACCAATATATATAGAATATTTTTTTTCATTTTTAATATAAGTAAATTACATGAATGATCATTAAAATTTTATAAAATTTTTATTTTAATTTTTAATTTTTAATTTTATCGAATAAGTCATTAAAGTTTCTCGACTATGTCAAATTTGATTATCCCTAAAGATTTTATTTAATCAAGTGGCAAAAAAAAACATGTTTTGTCAAATAAATTGTTAAATCAATGGAATCACAAATCTTGATTTTTTAGATGTAATTTTTATTTAAAAAACAAAATCATAAATCGACAATTGAAAAGAGAAAAGTAGAAAAAAAAAAAAAAAAAGGAATGAGGGAAATAAATAAAAGGACGTAAATTTTCATTGATGTGGCGGCAAATGTAGTAGCCACATTATTTCTCATCACTTGGTTAGATGAAATATGTGAGGAAGATCATTCTGGATAGTTGGCAAATTTTAATTATCAATTTGGGTAAATTAAATTTTAATGATTTTTATTAAAAATCAATAATTAAAATAAGAGTTTTGTTAATATTTATTAATGAATTAAATATAAAAATGACCTTTTATTATATATTTTTTATTAATTTAATATTTATAATTTTTATTTTTTCATCTACTTTGATATTTGAGATTAATATCATTAGTCGATTAGTTAACGTGATATAAATATTTAATAAAATATTAACACATTTCAAAAAAATTTAGGTTACTTTATCATCAATTATTATGTCAGCATTAAAAGAAATTTTTTTAAAAATTTTCAAAAACTTCTTAAAATTCTAAATAATTTTTAAACAATTTTAAAAAATATATGAAAACTTAAAAATTAAAAAAATCACAAAATTTTTAAAAAATCCAAAAAATATTAAAATTTTCAAAAAAAATAAAATTTTCTTAAAATTAAAAAACTTAAAAATTTAAAATAAAAAAAATTTTGGAAAAATCTAAAAATATTTTAAAACTTGTAAATTTTTTTTTAAAAGTTACAAATATTTTTCCATTTTTTTGAATGATAGAAGTTTAAAATTTTTTTATATATTTTATTAAATTTTTATATTTATGATTTTTTTATTTTGATTAAAATTTAAGTTTTTTTATTTCCTATTTTTCAAAAAAATTTTAATTTTTAAATAATTTTAACTTATTTTTTTATTTTAATTTTTTAGAATTTTTTTCAAATTTTAAAGAATTTTTTAATAAATTTTCAAATTTATAAAAAAGCTTTAGGTTTTATTAATTTTCAAAATTTTGGAAAAAAATTAAAATTTTTTATTTTAAAATTTAATTTTTTGTGAATCTTTTTTTTTTTTAATTTTAAGAATTTTGTAGTTTTATTAAAACTTTCTTTTTTATTTTCCATTTTTTGGATTTTTATTAAAATTTTGAGATTTTAATTTTTTTTAAGATTCAATAATTTTCTAAATTTTTATAATTTCTAGAAATATTTCATATATAATTTTTAATTTTTTTTATAATTTTTAAAAATATTTTAGATTTTTATTTTCTTTTTAAATTTTACTATTAATGTTGATGTGATAATTGATGGCGTGATATTGACTAAACATTTAACATGTGTCAGCATTTATTAGTTGTTTATGTCACGTCAATAAATTAACTAATAACGATAATTTTAAATATTAAAGTGAAAGATGAAATAAAATTTCAATGTCAAACTAACAATTTTATTTCTTTATATACTACATTGACAAAAAAAATAGTGTAAGGGCTATTTTCATATTTAGTAGCAATTTGGATCGCACCGCACCGAAGCTTAGCGCATCTTCAATTGAAACCAAATGTCAACTCTAATAAGGTCAAATTAGCATAAATTTCTTATTAATTTTTTTTTTTAATTGCAGCTACAGTATTTTTTTTTTCAAACATAGTTACAGTAAATTATATTATTATTTTCAATTTTACTACGGTCAATCTCACTATCCATCCAAATGGAGTCTTAGAGTGGCTGTTAATCGGATCAATTGTTAAATTAATAAAATATTTAAAAATATAAATATTTTAAAAATTTAATCCATTATATGATAAATAACAAAATTATATTGTAGATAATTTCATAGTTAAAAAAATTAAAATATATAACATAATATAATAAGTGTGAAAAAGTATATATACTTAAGAAATATATAATAAAGTAAAATTAAAAAAATAAATTTAAAATTTAAAATCCTAATTTAAACTCTAAAAATACTAGTCTAAATGTCAAATAATTCAACCATATTAATTTAAAAAATCAAACAAAAATAAATACCCTAAAAAACTTAAAAATGAAAAAAAAATAATATTATAAAAAGAAAAAACTCATGTAAAATATAAATTAAAAAAAAAAAAATTCAAAATGATGATACTTGATACAAAATCAACCAAACTCCAAATTGATGGATAAAGTTTTAATTTTAACTAATCAAGTCTTGACCTTAACGTGTCATTTAAAAAAAGAAATGAGAAAGGGGCTATAGTTTTTAAATTGATTTTTTAGTATGCATAAAGTGCAAGAGAAGAGAACATCATTTCATTTATATTTTATATTTTATTTCAAAATATATTATTTTAATTAAGTAATACAATAATCCATAGTTTTAATTATAAAAACTAAATTAATTATAATAATTTTTAAGTTCATTTTATTAAAAAAATTTAAACTTATCTAATTTTATAAAATTCGATTGATTTACTAATTTATTAATTAAATTATTAATTCAATATGATTTAAAGTGGGTTAATTATACATTTTATTTAATAACAAGACTAAAACAATTTTGATATTGTTTAATCGATTCAATAAATGATTTGATTCAATTCTAATAATTATGTTTAATCGATGTAATACTACTAAAGTACTGTTTATTCATTTTATTATGAAAAGTGTTAATTTTTGTAATCTAAGTTTAAATAATGAGTTTTAGATTCAACTTTGTATGAATTTAATTTAATTTTATGTTAAATTTATTTAATTTATTGATTTATTTATTTGATTATTGAATAATTTTTTATATATAAAAGAAATCTATGCACATCCATATACATAATATTAAAATTGAATGCTGACAAAATCTTTGCAGCATTTGCTGCTTTTGAGTGCCACATCCTCAATTAAAGGAAAATTTGGTTTCCAATTGCTGGCCATTGGCATGTAGTGAATCAAAAGCATTAATGAGCTTTGCAGCAAGAAGTAAGACATCAGCCAACCTCATTTATTATCATCCATCTTTTGTTAATTTTTTTTTAAAATTTCAAAATTATTTAATTATTTTTATTGCTATTTTTATAATATTGTGCAATTTAATCTATTAAAAAAATCATACGAAACTGAGGTAAAATTTAGTATTTGATTATAATTATAACCTTTTTTATATTTATAACTAAAAAATTGGCCAATAAATGAAAGTAGAAAATCCTGGGCTGGCTTATTTGTATCTATTACTTATCAACAGAAAATAACAGAAAGACGAAAAAGGAGGAGCCCAAGTTGGAAATCATGAAGGGAATAAATTCAAATTGAAAGTCATCCATGCATCACTCAACAATGGAAGATTAAAAAAAATAAAAAAAATTGAACATTCTAACTTTTTTATTTTTCAATATTAGACAGTGTTCATGGTCCCCTAACAACATCAAACTTACATCGCCCCTGCCAGCCAATCAATCAATCGATTAAGACTAACACCATATGCAGATTTTAATCATACTAGCACATATGGGACCCTTGGCATCCAAGCCATTTTAAGCTGGTGCTCCCATTTCCATCAGTTCAGTGACGGACTTATGATGCTTTTTGTGTTTATTTAAAAAATATATATATATATATAATATTGTTAATAAATTTATTAATTTTATTCAAAAAATATTTAAAATTTTTTACATATTCAATAAAAAATTTCATTTTTAATTTTTTATTGTTCAAAATTTGAAACGTACATAAACATCCACCTCCAAAATCCGCCGCAGTTCTAACATAGTTTCATTGTACGACCTAAAAACTTAAAAAAAAAAAAAAAAAGCTCCCGTATATAGCAATTAGCCAATGCAGAAAAAGCAACGCCCATTCCGTATTAAGTGGCCCATAAGCAAATGCCATGAGTCATGATTGCCTTGTAATAAACCCAAATTGCTTCTTGTTTGCATGATATCAGCTCCTTGTTTGGATGATGTCAGCTTGGCTTTGAAAAATGTTCGCCTCTGTTGAAGGGGCTTCTAAATATACAACAATATCGTCTTTATACATATTCTATTTTTTTTTTTAAATATTCACGTAACAAATAGTAATTTTAGTTTTTAATAAATGATAAAATTATCCTCAAAAATTTATACATTCAGCTCTTCATCTTTTTCTGAATTCAATGATGGAGAAAATTATATTGTATTTTTATAAACGATTTTCAAGAATGCAATTGTATTTTTTGAAATGGATTTAGGAAAATATAATATAATTATCAAAAATTTATTTATGAAATTTATATTATATTATCAAAAATCTATTTCTAAAAATACATAAATTTTTGTTTAAATATATATTTAATTATAAACTCTTGATAACGTTTAATTTTAATTTAAATAAAATAAATATATTTAATCTTAAAATAAATAATACAAATGTAAGAATATTGGAGACAAGTTCTCAAGCAAGCACAGGTGAGAGAGGTCAAGTCATATGTACCCATGCTTACTTGGTTATATGTGTGAATGTAAGAGACAAGTTAGTTTTGAAGCATACATGGACTTAAAGATGTTTTTGTCTTAAGATCAAAAAATCAAGAACACTGAAAATTAGAAAAGGTGTTCTTGGTTTTCTAGAATCTTCAGAGAAAAAATAAGTTTGTATCATGCATGCTTGAAAACATTCATTTTAGTTCCATTCACACACATGATCAAGTTAATGGATCTACAAGCGCATATTTATTTAATTAAGTCATTCTTGAATAGCTTATGGGATATAGATTATCATGAGTAAGGTTTCTAGTGATTATAGGTAAGAAATTCACTTTCGAAAGTTCTTAAATGTTTTTGAAAATGAATATTCAAGAAGTTTTAATACTTTTCGAAAATAGATATTTGAGAAACTTTAATGCTCGTTGAAAATCCATTTCCAAGAACCATCAATGATTCTATAAAATGGATATTTGAGAAGTTTTAAAACTTCTCAGAAATGGATATCCAAAAATCATTGAAGCTTTTTAGAAATAAATTTTTGAAAAGCCTTAAAATTTCTCAGATGTCCATTTCCTAGAAGCTTGATTTCACTTAAATCCTATTGCAAATACTAACCTATATTCACATGATTTAAACCACAATTTAACCAAAATCAATCAAAAACAATGTACGAATTTTACCTTTAATCACTAAAAAATTAAAAAACATAAGTAATTTAGGGTTAATTTGATGGATTTAGGGTTTTTTTTTACTAAAAAGTGAAAAGAAAAGAAGAGAGAAAGGGTTGGAATGAAAAATAGAAAGTGGAGAGTGGGGGTGTATTTAGTAGAAATAAAAAATTAAAATTTGAATTTGGGTTGTATTTTGAAGTGAGTTGTATAAAATAATAAATTAGGTGTAAATAGAATTCCTCCTTTGCAACACACCCCAATATTTTGATTATTTCCTATAATACTAGAGCATGGGATGTGTGAGGACCAGATTGACTTTCACCTCAATGACTTAACAAATCTCTATACTAGAATCTATGGTTTTAATATTGTTTCTATCGAAGAAAGATGCTCTTATCTTATCAAAGTTTTTTCTTTGTCCTACGTTATAGGAACCTTCCAAGTTTCATCTTATATAAAGTTAGAAAAATAGGTTAAAATATGCTAGAGGTCTTTATATTTTATAAAAATTTGGAATTTAGTCTATTATATTTTATGAAAATTTAGAATTTAATCTATGTATTGTAATTTATAAAATTTTAGTTATAGTACTATTTTGATTTGATAATTTTGGTCTAATTACAAATTCTATTAATTTTTTTTTATTAAAAATGCTGATGTGAGCATTTACTTTGTTTATGTATGATTATTTTGTTGACGTGATAGCTTAGATTGATGAAATTAGTAGTTAAACTATATAAATGGTTTATGTACTCACACGAAATTTGAAATTCAGTTTTTTTACTCGCACGAAATTTAAAATTTGATCTCTATACTCGTAAAAAATTTAAAATTTAGTTTTTCTAATCTAAATATATTTTTTGAAATTTTTATAAGTTTTTTAGTTTTTAAAAAATACTAAATTTCAAATATATTTTAGTCCCTCTACTATAGAAATATTTTTGAAATATATTAATTTTTATTTTATATAGTTAAGTATTAATAATATCATATGAATAATAATATTATTATTATCATTTATGTTAATCAATTATAATATTAATAATTTAAATTAATATATCAAGGTTAATATTATTTTAATTAGTTTAAATATATCACATAACAAAATTTATAAGGAACCAATCTATTGAATAAAAATTCGTTTGTAATGTATCTGAAATAGATCATGAATGAAATGATCATTTCATCCAACCAAACAAAATAAAATATTCAAATCTAGATTCTTACAAGAAATGCATTCTTATCTATTCGAAAGATGAACTTTAAATTCTAACAAAATGAAATGAGCAAATAATTTATTTGATAAACTGAAACATTAATATTGTATACCATAATGAGAACTTTTAATTTTTTAGATCTTAAAAAAAAACTTATCAAATAATAAGGTTAATTTTAAAATTGATACACATTAAGTTTAGTAAATTACTTTAATGTATTTAGAATCTTGAACCTATATTTGATTAAAAAAATCATTTAAATAGAGTTTAATTTAAAGGAAATAGATAATTTTACTCTTATACAATGTAATTATAATTATAATTCATTTAATAAATTAATAAAAAATAATAATTTTATTAAAATTATATAGCACTAAAACAATTAAGATTTTTAGTAACAATTTTCTTGTGACCATAAGTAATTTTGTCACAAATATTAGGTTTATTGAGACAAAATTTTTATGTGACACTATTGTCATAAGTAATTGTGATGTATCGTTGTTTGGTCACTATTATAATAGTTATTGTGATAGTGTAAGTTTCTTCACAATTAAATCGTCACTATAATATAATTATTGTGACACAATATAGTTTGTCATTAAAGAGTTGTCACCAATAAAATGCATAAATTGGCGTCGATTGATTTTTGCAGGGAATAATATATTAGTGACCACATATAAAGTTGTCATTGCTTTTGAACATTGTTGTGATGACAAAAATTGTTTATAACTTTATAATTTAGCTATTGTTGTGAAAATTTTTGTTACAATTAAACATAACAAATTAGTGTCAATTATATGTTGTCACAATAATAAGTTTACTATTGTGACTATTAAAATTGTCACTATTGTGAAAATTTTAGTGACAAGAATCTAGTTTGTCACCATTTATATTGATAAATTTAAGAAATTATTTTTTATTACAAAAGCAATTCGTATATCATCAAATTTATTTTTTTTATTACAATAACAATTGTAAAAGGTATTCTAATAAAAGTATTTCAAACTGCTAATATTAAAAATTCATCACCAATATTTGCATATAAATAAATATTTACAAAATAAAACATTTGTCTCATCTTAGTCTCTTATCTTATACAACAACTGAAATAGTTATTATGATCATAGTTATCAAATCTAAGCAATATGATATTTTGTCTCAACGACTCAACCTTATCTCAATTCGACTCTTTAATTGGATCATTTGTATAATTGATTTGAGAAAATTTTTTTATCCATAGGGTATGAAAAAACTGATGATCTATTGAGTTATTTATTGATCTGAGTCAATTAAATATTATGATTTTTCAAATCATTTTTAGTTTAATTTTTATATAGTAATTATTTTCTTATAATTTTCACTAAAAAGGATTACTTTCTTAAAAGAAGTTAAAAGTAAAAATATATAATTATAAAAAATAAAAAGTAAAAAAAAAACTTTGTAAGGTAAGTATTTTTTGTATGTTTTAAAAAGATAATGGATATTTTCAATTTTTATATCATAATTTTTAGTTTATATAATATTTTAAAATGTTTTAATTGGTCCAACATTCACTTAAAAGATTCAACGGTTGAACCATTGACTTTTGAGTCATTATCCAATCTAATTCTAATAAATATAGTTACAATTTTTATAATTTTTTGGCAAGTAACTAAATTTATTTGTATTGATTATGCAAGCAAAATTTTAAATTAATTTAGTATTTTTATCATTCTGATCCAAAATAATATTTTTTTAATATATATTAAAAATTAAAAATTTATTATTATCAAATAAATAATTAAATAATTTAAATTTACTTAAATTTTGATATGTTTAATCTAAATAATAAGATTCAACATTTAAATTAATAAAATATAAATAATATTAAATTTAATTAATTTTACATTGCAGGTGATCTCTATTTTCGGGTGTATAGATGAACTTAGATGACATTTCATACAAATTTTTATTAATCGAAAGGTATCCAAAACGGATTGTATTCTCAATCATTGGATCCAAAGTGTTGTGAAAAAAAAACCTATTTGAGTTTTGAGGCAAACACTTAGTCGTTTCATAACAACATTCTTTGCTTTTTGGTTTTAGATCTTTGTCCAATTTCATTTATGTTCTTCGATCTTTTTGCAATTGTTCTTTTTTTATTGATCAAATCTATTCAATCTTTGTCTTCGATAAAACACTTGCTTTCGAATCTTAAGCACTTAGACCCAATGGTACCCCTTCTTCTTTCATTCTCTCTCCCAATCCTATCTTAGTAGGAGTAGCCCTTTCTTTTGGTAACCTTACTTGTTTACTAATTTCTTAGACCAGCAACACTTTTTATGGTAATTTTTTTCTTTCTTTTTAAAGTATTTTGGGTAATTTAATGTTTAGGGTTGAATTGTACTTGTTATGTTAGGAAAAATTAGCATTTGGTTTAGGCATTTATTGTTTTGCTTTAATATAATGAAATTTTAAAAATTGGCAAAGAGAAATTAGGCATTTTTTGTTTAATTTAAAAATATGTTGTTTTGCTATCTAATTTTTTAGAATGAATGATGATTCACTTATTAAACATCAGTTTTAATGTTTGTTGACATGATTTTATTGGATGTGGTAAAAGCATATTAATTTTATGGATTTATAGAATACAATATTTGGATACTTAACAGAACAAGTGGAAGGAAAAAGTAATTTATGATAATAGCTAATTTAATAAGCAAATATGAAAATATTCTCTCTTTACTCTTGATTCCTAGTTTGTTATAAGTTTTTAATGTGGAAAGATAGTTCCTGACACTTTGAAAATGGTTTTTAAACTATATTGATTATTTCATATACCACTTTTGTACTTATCTTACTAGTGTTAATTACTTAAGTATGATGTTATTCGTTTTCCTCTTTTCTTAGGATCATATGGTTGTTCTTTGGTGTTTTAAACTTTTAGGTATTTTATTCTTAGGTATTGAATCTTTTCTTAGCACTCAGGGTTGTTGAGCCTTTTAACTTCTTTCAGGAGATCAACTGGTAATAAGGAAGGAGACTGGATGCCGTTTAGGCATGGGAATCAACATTTATATTTCATCTGTTTTGTTGAGATATGACAAGGATGAATCTATAGTTGCCTTGCCAGTTGATGAACTAATAGAAAAAATTGATGGCTTTGATGGTGTTTCCTAGGTATTTATTGTTTAAGATTTGATGTTTTCTTAATGACATTATAAATTGTTTCCTACATTCCTTAAGCTAATTTTTCTTAGTTTTCTTTGGTTTCTTTAATTTCCTTAACTAGTGTGTTGGTGCAAAACACAAATATGAAATAGAAAAACACTTGTAAGGTAGGAAACATATTTGTGGCATGATCAGTGATGAAGTTAATAATGCTCTACTCTTAAAAAGGCTAACATTGGTATAACTATTCCCTTTTATAAGTTAACAAAACTTTCTTCTTATATGTTAGTAATAAATTATTTAATGATGTTTTATTTTTTAGGCCAACAAAGTTTGTTACATTAGTAACAAACTTTCACCACACACAAACAGGCTCATTATATCGAAGGATCTTTTGCTTCTATCTAGATCAACGTATGACATTTGAATGTAGCCTAGGTTCATGTTAGTTCTCTATTAGCTTGAAATATTATTTGGGGTCAATAATATTAATTTTAGGTTTGTGCTTGTTTCTATTAATTATTTTTTATTATAATGCTTTATTGTTGGATTTAGCATTTTGGTTTTATTCACTAATTATAAAGCCAAATGATGGGGTTGGTAGAGAAGGAAATAACTGAGTTTGTTTTCTTCATCGAAATGGTGGAAAGTCTAAATGACTAAATGACTTTAAGTTGGGCCTTGTTAATTAAATGCTACTTTTGTATTCTTTGGTATGTTTAACTTTAAAACAAACTTCTTTTTCTAGTGAGAGACTTATTTTTTACTATTTTAATTGGATTCTCAAATTAAGATTTTATATAGTTTAATAGTATTATATATTTAATAATTATTAAATATATCATGCCCATTTCTTTTATTACATTTAGCTATATTTAAGTTCAAAACGAATTAGCAATTGTATAAAATAATTTTTTTAAACCATTTATTGACTTATTAATTTTTTTCATATTTTTGTTTGTTTTGTAGGAAAATAAGAAAAGTGATTTTGTTAGGATCATCTATCAACTTCTAGCTTAGATTTCCACCTAGATTGACATTCCTTTTGTAGTAATTTAGTTTTTGGTGGAAAGATATTAGTATGGTTTTAATTAATAATTGTATTTTAGATATTACTTTTCAGATTTTTTGAATTTTGGAATTAAAAACATGTCATATATTTTGGTCATTTTATTTGTTTTTAAATAATAATGTCTATTTTTAGTCACTAATGATATTTTTTTTTATAAATTGATAAATTTTAGTTGTGACAATAATTAATTTATTAGTGACAATAATTATTATAAGAAATAATTTTAATATTTATGACAGTTCATGAGACATTATTTCAACAAATATTAGTTAAGAGACATTTATCACTAATAAAAATGATATGAGTGATAATAATTTTTTGTAACTATTGTCGATACTTTTAGAGTCAATATTATCGTCGCAATAATTCAAGTTATTGTGGCAAATTTTTTTGTCACTATTTTAATTACTTTTAGAGTCGAAAAAAATTATCATAAAAAATTGAGCTATTGTGATGACTTAATAAAAGTTGTCACTAATATAATAGTGATGGAGGTATTTGTGACAATAAGTGATGACTTAAAAATTAGTCACTATAAATTGTAGTGACTAAATTTTATACTTTTAGTGATCATTTTTTCTCCACTAAAAATATTTTTTTCTTGTAGTGTAGTGACAAATTTATATCATATATTGACAAATTTGTGATAGATTTTTATAGATTTGTGTAAGATTTCTTTCATATGGACATAATATACTACAATTGTGATAAAAAATTGTGAAAAATTAGTAACATGTTTATATTTTATGATGAAATATAATAAGAAATAGTGACAAAATTAGTAATAGTATTTCACATGGGTGACAAAAAACTATGATAGATTTAGTGATAATATATAAAAATTGTGACAAAATATTGTGATAGATTTTTCAATATTGTAAAAGAATATTATGAGCGAATATTGTAGCAATTTTTAAAATTTAATATTTAAAAAAATAAAAAATTCTAAGACATTCAAAATATTTTTTGTATTAGAGGGGTTAAATTTCAAATTTCGTGTAGTACAAGAACTAAATTTCAAAATTTGTTTGAATACAAAAATCATTTGCATAATTTAACAACTGATTTCATTAATTTCAATTGTCATGTCAGCAAGTTGATATCACGTAACAAAGTTAAAGGTCACATCAGTATTTTTAACTATAAAAAATTGATGGAGTTAGTGATTGGACTAAGATTATCAAATCAAAATAGTATGATGACTAAATTTGTATGAATTATAGTACATGGATTAAAGTTTAAATTTTCACAAAATATAAAAGACCTTTGGCATAATTTAACTAAAAAAAATACATAAACAATGTAAAGTAGACACACACAAAAAAAAGGCTAGTTGCAGTTGCTTGGATACATAGATAATTAAGTTGACACTACAAGGTTAGTTTGTGTTGCATTATTTTACTCAAAATTTAAAGTTCTTAGAAAACTTTGAAATTGTTTTCGAAAGTAGGACAATTAAGTGCTAATGAAGTGCTTAATCTTAATATGTGTTAAAAATATGTTTAACACTTTCATACTATATATCAAGATTAACATATATAGAAATTTTGATGGAAAATTTTTTTTTGGACGTCCAAAAATTTTTTCATAGACACCTAAAGATTGGAAAATAAGAAATTTAAAAGTTAATTTTCTCTAGACACCCCTAAAATTTTTCTATCGATGCCATTTTTGTCAACAAAATTGATACATCTATAAACAATATTATATATATATATATTATAAGTGAATCTCTCATAAAAAAATTTTAAATATGCCATTAGAGGTCACCAATGTGTACAAGCTAATGATGTGTCTAATTTTTAGGACATTAGGTTGACACATTGGCAACATAAGCATAATTAATATTTCTACTAAAAATAAACTCTCACGTTGTCATGGGTTAAAAATTTTTATCTATAATAAATAATGTTCATGATTAATTTAATAGATCAATGATTATATCTTTGTTTATAATTTTTAATAAAAGTAATGATTTGTAAAAATTGATGAATTAATTTCTGTAAAGTATTTGCATTTTATTCTCACATTTTATTATCATAACATTCAAGCTCGAGAACTTGCCCATTAGACATACAAATATGGATTTGTCACAAATATTTTTTATTTAGATATAATTGACCACTTAAATGAATTGATCTTTTTTAAAGTTATCCTAAACCTAAATTAAGGGTCCTTAAATGGATGGTCCACATAAACAGAACTAAGTTTGAAGTTGATTATGTGCAAGAAAGATATTAGCACCTCATTATGCGCAAAATTGATACCAAATTAATTATGTGTTATCTTGCCTAAGACTTAATTCAAAGATGGTTTTATATCATGCAAATCATGCAAATATATAAAAATTGTACCAAAATCATGCAAAGGTCATGCAATAAATTTATAATCATGCAACAATCATTCTAACAAATATCTTAATAAATCATGTAGAAATAAACATGTAAAAATATCATGCAAATATTTAATAAAATTATATAAATATCAAATCATGCAAAAAAAATGTAAATATATTAGTAATCATGCAAATATATTAAAAATCACACAAATAAAATATTACCATGCAAATAATAAATAATCATGCAAATAATCAAACTAATGCAAAATATATATTAAAACACTTATGCAAAAATAAATACTATGCAAAAAAACTATATTCATCAAGCAATTAAACTATAAAATCTCACCAATTGTTTAATTTTCTTTTCCTCATCCCTTTTTAGTTCAATCACACAATTAAAATAAAAAACAAAACAAGAAAAAAAAGGAAAATAAAATCAAAAAATAAAATAAAAAAAATAAAAAGAAAAATGAAAAAAGAAACCTATGATTAAGTCAAGTTTAATATAGGTCGATGCATGGGCATTGAGTTGAGATGAAGGTTAAAGGGCTTCATCCAAATGACGTCGTTTCACATTACTATAAAAGCCAATTTTCATCCTTTTTGTCTCAGAATTACCTTATGCTTTCTTTCTAAAATCAATTCTTTGCCTTCTCACTAGGTTCCACTAGAAATTCAACCAATTTCAAAAACTGACTAAGAAACCCAAATTTCGATGTTGGAAAATTTAACCGACTGTTAAAAAATTCAATCTTTCTTAGAAGATTAAAAAAATCTAGAAACCAACCGTCGTAGAAACCTTTCGACCATTGTGGACTTCACTGATAAATTCAAATTTTGGTTGAAAAGTTCAAATGAACCTAGAAAACTCTAGAAAATGCAAAAACTCAACCACAATTTAAAAAAAAAAAATCCAAAAATTCAAACAAAAAATTCTAGAAAAACCCTAAAAACCCAAAATTTCAAACCAGAATCCAAACCCAGAAAAATTTCCAAAAATCAACAAAAGATTGAATTAGAACTCATAATTAAAAGCCGAAAATTTTGCTTGAGACTATACTACTTATTGCTTACTTGAATTTACTAGATTGCTTGTTGTGTCCCTTGCTTGTGTACAGATTTGGTCTTTTTATAGGGATTGAATCCCTTTCAGTTTGAAAATATTCAATTGTACCGAATCTAAGATCCTCTCTAAATTTTATTCTCTGTGTAATCTTTCATTTTTTCAATAGATTGAAACCTAAATTTTTCCATAATTAATCAATCAATAAATTTAAAGTCTAAGGTTGAATCTAAAACTAGAATTAAATCCAAGATTTTTCATTTTTTGCAAAATCCCACATTTTCTTTTAAAAAAAATTTTTTTTTTTGAACTTTTTTTTGACTTTGACCAATAAAATAAAATAAAATTCAAAATTAAAATTAAAATCAAAACTAAAATTAAAATGAAAATGAAAATGAAAATTTTTGAGCTTTAATTTTTGAGCCTAAAATTTTCCAGTTGAGACCTAATTTACAATCGAATATCAATTTTGATATTGAAAAAATTTTTAAATAAAATGAGGTGTCTATAATTGCTCCTCTTTGCATATTTTTTATGAAACATAATTGTACAAAAATAAAAGACATCTATTTGTTTGGGTTAAGAAAAAAATGAAAAGAAAATCACAAAAACTTCTATTAAAAAATTTTTTTTTGAAATGCTTCCATTTAACTAAGGCTTTGAAACTTTGGAAAAATAAAATGCTTGCCCGTAACTGAGAAATTGAAACTTTTGGAAAATAAATTGTTTCTCCACAACTAAAGCATTGAAACTTTGAAAAAATAAAATACTTTCCACAATTAAGACTTCGAAACTTTTGAAAAATAAATTAGACATTTGGGATTTTTAAGATTATGCCTTGACGTCTTTTATATCATTTTTACCTTTGAAAAAAATTCCTTCTCAATAGAGACATTGAAATTTTAGAAATTCTTACCCTAAAGTGATTCATTGTATTTTTTCTAGATCATTGTTGATCATTTTCCAATATCTCTTCTTAAAAACATTTCAATATCTACTTTCCTTCCTACTTTCTAAACATATGCAATGAATATATGCAATGAATATATGCAATGAATGAAAATATTTTCCTAAAATTTCCAAACTTAATTTCAAAAGTCAAATTTTAATTTTTCTTCTTTTCAATCATGTATAATGAATGCAATGAGTGTAATGCATGAATATAATGAATGTAGTGAATGCAATGCATGTAATGCTATTCATTTATCTTTTCAATTGTGGTAAATTAAAAGGTTCTCAAGGTTTTTTTTCATATCTTCTCACTTTCTTTAACTCCAGTACTTGTAGTTTTCAACATGGGCTATCATACACTATCAAGTAATCTCATCCATTTTATCATTCGAATCTAAAGATTTATTTTTCAATGGGATCTTAAGAATTTTGTTCTAAATTGCTAGGGATTGGCATTTTTTTAGGCTTTCTTATCACTCCCTATTACCTTTACTATTCTCAATTTTCTTCTAAAGCAATGTAATGATCTTTTATGAATTTTTATTAATTTACTCATTATTATTATAATATCACAAAAAAAACAATACAATCATGTATTCCCTTAATCAAAATGGAAAGAAATAAGGCAATGTGAAAGGTCAAAATGGTATTTATTGAAAGAAACAAATTTGGTAAACAAAAGACAATGATCAATCAATAATTGATTAGGTATCATATATCTAAATAGTGAAAACAAAAGGATAATCTTGAGTAATATAATCCAAAATTCTTTTTTGAAAGCCTATTCCATCAACGTTTTTAACCTTGATGAGCTTTATCTAATTAAGTTTGCCCCTATGTAGTGAGATCTTCATGATGTTTCCTTTTTACATTTAAGCCTCATTTTTAGGTTTTCAACTTAGATGCTCATTTTTTGACTCAAATTGCCTTTTGGGTTTTTACATTGAATCTTTTTTTTTTCAAGTAAAATATTTTTTTACATAATCTGAATTGATTGGGTCTAGCAATTCATCCATATCCATTTCAGTCAAAATGAAAGCCCCATTAGAAAAAGCTCTTTTAATGATATATGAACATTCCCAATTTGATGTCCATTTTCCTTGATTGTTAAGTTAGTTCGGAAAGATCTTTTTCAAAACCAATTTTTCTTTTTAAAATTATCGAGGATGAATCTTTTTATCGTATGCTCTCATTATTCTCTTATGATATAATTGACTATGGCACAATGTTGTCATTTTTTTCTCCATAATGAAGTTCAGTCGTTTATAGCGATTTCTAACCCATTCTGCCTTTTCTAATTTAGCCTTTATCATAATTCTTAGGGAATGAATCTCTACTTCAATTGGCAACACTGCATCCATACCATAAATTAGTGAAAATGAAATAGCTCTAGTGGATGTTCGCATTGAGGTCATATAAGCATGCAAGGTAAAAAAGAACTTATCATGCCAATCCTTATAAGTATTAGTCATTTTTTAAAAATTCTTTTTATGTTCTTGTTACCAGCCTTTATTAACAAGTTTGATATTGAACTGAGCATATATTTCTTTTATAATCTTGCTATTCAAGTTTTTAGCATTGTTAGAGATGATTTTTTTTGGTTATCTATATCGACATATTATCTTTTTCTTCAAGAACTTGCACTTGCCCTTGTGACACTAGCGTATGAGGTTATTTTCACCCATTTTGTGAAATAATCTATGATCACAAAGATAAATCTATGCTTATTTAAAGTTTTTAGAGTAATAGGTCTATTCACGTCCATGCTTTACATTTAGAATGGCCATAGAGGTACTGAAACATATAGATTTATTGGAAAAGCATTAATTTTATTTGCATAGATTTGACATTTATGGTATTTTCTTGCAGTTGATGTAATCACTTTTTATTGATAGCCAATAATATCTTACTTTCATTATTTGTTTGGTCATCATATGACCATTGGCATGGGTCTACAAACTGATTATGTACTTCAACCATTATTTTGACTTTAGTGGCATTTACACATCTTGAAAGTACTTGATCTCGATTTTTTTTTGTATAGTACTTCTTCATCAAGAAAAAATCCTTCAACTATTATTCGGATGATTCTTTTGTCATTTTTTATGGCATACTTAAGATATTGTTGACATTCTAGGTACTACATAATGTCATGGTACCAAGATTGCCCATCAATTTCTTCTTCAATACTTGAGCAATGTGCTAGTAAGTTTTTTACTTCTAGCTTGATAGGTTGAATTCAAAATTCTCATTTATTTTCATCATGGCAACCAGTTTAGCTAGTGTATCGACAATTTGATTTTTTTTTCTAGGTAAGTGCTTAAATTTGATCTTTTTAAATTGCTTGATCAATTTAGATATGTGTCGTAACGTCTAGATCCGGGGATCTATCGCTAGACATTGACTTTAGGGAGTCGCCACCAATCTTTTTTGTCTGGGTGCGATTGGCCACCTAAGGAATCTGTCCTTCCAGGGAACACCTAAGTTTAAGGGTCCCTAAAAGAATAGGTTCAGGTCTACAAACCAGAACAGGGTTCGGGAGTTCGGTTACGTGTGAGGAAGGTTATAGCACCCTCACAACGCCCATCAAAAGATGGTACCAGCTTAAATTTGTGTTATCCAAAAGCCTTAAAATTTTACCAAGTAATTAATTATTGGAAATTTTCTCAATTGACTCTAATACTTTTAGCAGAAAATTGAAAAAATTCCCTCACCTCAAGAGTATGCAAGAAAAACTACTGTTTCACTTGCAGAGGCTCCGTCGTCGGATTATTTAAAGAAAAAAAAAACAAAATCAAAATTAAGATAGAAAAGAAGGAAAGAATGAATTTTTTTTAGGGAAAATTGATACTTTCAACTTTTCCCCAAAAATATTTTTTGGAAATTTCGATTTTCAAGGAAAACTGATACTTTCAACTTTTCCTCAAAAACCCTTTTTTTGAAAATTTATTTCTAAGGAAAATTGATACTTTCAACTTTTCCCCAAAAATAGTTTTTTGAAATTTTGATTTTCAAGGAAAATTGATACTTTCAACTTTTCCCCAAAAATACTTTTTTTGGAAATTTATTTTTCTTTTAAGGAAAATTGATAATTTCAACTTTTCCCTAAAAATATTTTTTGGAAATTTATTCTTAAGGAAAATTGATACTTTCAACTTTTCCCTAAAAATATTTTTTTTTGAAATTTTTTTCTGAGGAAAATTGATACTTTCAACTTTTCCCCAAAAATATTTTTTTGGAAATTTATTTCTAAGGAAAATTGATACTTTCAACTTTTCCCTAAAAATATTTTATTTTGGAAATTTATTTCTAAGGAAAATTGATACTTTCAACTTTTCCCTAAAAATATTTTTTTAGAATTTTTTTATTTTTATTTAAAGAAAATAAAATAATAAAAAATAAATAAAAAGAATATTACATAAACCTAATCTAATAAATAAAAAATAAAAAATAAAATAAACAAATAAACAAAGAAATAAAAAAAATTCAAAAAAAAAAAAAAAAAAAAACCTGGAGCGGCTCGGATCGGCTCGGCTCAAGGAAGAGAAAACGGCTCAGGGGAACGGCTTGGCGGCTTGGCTCGGCTCGGCTTTGCTCGGAGTGGGCTGGCACGCGCGGGTCAGAAAACGGGTCGACGCCCGGGTCGGGTCGGGTTGAGGCAAAACGCGCGGATCCTCTGGGTTACTTAAGGCCAAAACGCTGTCGTTTTGGGAGGGTATAAAAGGCACCTTCCTCCGTTTTTCGGCAGAACGCTCCTCCCCCTCTCTCTCTCTTCTTCCTTTTTCTCTCCCTTCTCTCTAGAAACCGAAGAACACCGGTGCCGGATTCTGGAAATTTTCGCCGGAATCTGGAAATTTCACCGGAAGTTGGCCGGAAAGTCGCCGGTTTCTGGGATTCTTCACCGGAAACTAGGCAGGTCGCCGAAAACTTCAATGTTGGTCGGAATTTTCGTCGGAAAATTCAAACTTCGTCGGAATTTTCGCCGGAATCTGGAAATTTCCCAGAAATTTCCAGAAAAAATTTTCGCCAAAAATTTCTAAAAAATTTTTCTCACTCCCAGAACACTCCTAAACTTTTTCTAACTTCCTATACGCCTCCTTTTCTCTCAAATCAGTAGCTTTACTTACTGTTTTCTCTGTGTTTCTGAACTGTTCCAGGAGGTGCTTTATATAGGGATTGATCAGGAGTTTCTGATCAATCCCAATTCCTCCTTGGACGGGAATTCAATCTTTGAATCCCACTGGACTCTTCTGATTGAATTCCCACTTCCAATGGGATTCTTCAGCCTTCAATCTCAGCCCTCCAAAATCAAAATAAAAAAAAAACTAGATAATTAGAAAAGAAAATAAAAAATTAAAAATAATATCAGATAATTCGGGAAAAAGAAGATAGAATTAACAGATGATTAAAAAAAAAATAATAACAAATAAAATAAGATAAACCCAAAAATATATTACACAAAAAAAATAATAATATATAACTGTATAAATAAAATACATATAAATCTAATCTGAATAAAAATAAATAAATAAATAAAGATATACATAATAATAATAATAATAATAATAGAATACATAAAATACAAAAGAAGAAAAAAAAAATATACAGGATTGAAATGGGCCTTACCCATTTGGGTCAGGCCCAATTGATCTGGGCCCGGACCCAATTGGGTGTCTACAGCTGCCCCTCTTTGCACATTTTCTGTGAAACAGAAATTGCGCAAAGACGTAGACACCCAATCAAGACTCAACTCAACATTTTTATTTTTGATTTTTTTTTATTTTTGTTTTTATTTTTTTGATTTTTTTGATTTTTTTTGTTTTTGTTTTTTTTGTTTTTTTTTTTTGTTTTTTTTTTTGGCCGAAGCTCCTCTAAACAGAGACTCAACGACTTTTGAAAGTAAATTGCTCCTCTAAACAGAGGCAACGGACTTTGAAAAGTAAATTGCTCCTCTCAACAGAGGCACCACGACTTTGGAAAAATAAATTGCTCCTCTCAACAGAGGCACCACGACTTTGAAAAGTAAATTGCTCCTCTAAACAGAGGCACCACGACTTTGGAAAAATAAATTGCTCCTCTCAACAGAGGCACCACAACTTTTGAAAAGTAAATTGCTCCTCTAAACAGAGGTACCACGACTTTGAAAAGTAAATTGCTCCTCTAAACAGAGGCAACGAACTTTGAAAAGTAAATTGCTCCTCTAAACAGAGGTACCACGACTTTGAAAAATAAATTGCTCCTCTAAACAGAGGCAACGGAACTTTGAAAAATAAATTGCTCCTCTCAACAGAGGCACCACGACTTTGGAAAAGTAAATTGCTCCTCTAAACAGAGGCAACGGAACTTTGAAAAATAAATTGCTCCTCTAAACAGAGGCAACGGAACTTTGAAAAATAAATTGCTCCTCTAAACAGAGGCAACGAACTTTGAAAAAGTAAATTGCTCCTCTAAACAGAGGCACCACGACTTTTGAAAAGTAAATTGCTCCTCTAAACAGAGGCAACGAACTTGGAAAAGTAAATACTCCTAGACAATCATGTCCGAAGGAGTTGAAAGTTGTGTTTGAAGGGATTTCAGGAGATTATGCCCAAAGGTCTTATAAATCAACCCTAATACCAAGAGACATCCTATTTCAAGGATTAGGAACTTACCTGACAAGTTTCTTCTCAAACTTGCAAAGTCTTTTCATATCTGTCTTTTTCATGTGGGATGTTGGAACACCCTTGCTTCTTGAATTTGTACACTATATTCTCCTGAAAGTAGTGTATGCTGTGCAATGCATATGAATTTCAATGCATGCCATGCAAATGTTGGCCAATTAATTCCTGTTCAATGTATGGTACTCAAGTTTCTCAAGCTCTTTTTTTCTTGGGTGTCAAGCCCTTTGATTCCTCAAGGATCCAATTGCACTGCTCTTCTAAGATCGAACCAGTGTAGCTCTCAATTGTCTCTTCCACTCACATTCTTCTTGTAAGAAATCTCTTCCTAGATTCAATTTCCTAATTAGGAACTGAACATGTCGATTCTGCCTTTTTCACTCTTGACTCATTCAATGTAATGTAAAAATCTTTCCTGTTGTTATTCATTCATCAATCATTATTTCAAATTCAAAAAGTAAGAATGCATTTGCACATTTCTTCAATGGTGGGGTATTAAGAAGAAAAGAATCTGAATGTTGGGAAACAGTCATAAGAAAAAAGACACAAAGAATGGAATAGAATGTCTCTTATTAGCAAAATGTTGGCAAACTTTGGTCAAAAAAGAATTACAAGGATAGGTATGGGGACAAAGCCCAAAATGAACAATCAGATAATCATGATAACACATCTCAAAGTCTTTTCTGAAAACTCAACCCTCTGATGTATTTAACAACTTGGAACTCTTCTGAACTTGCTAGCCCCTATATCAGCAGACTTTTAAATTCGATGCCGTATCCTCCTTATCTAAGCTGCCTTTTCAGGTTTTCAACTTAGACAACCCCCTATGACTCAAACCGCCCTTTTTGGGTTTTCGCCTTGAGTCCTCCTTTTTCATTCACTTTTTTCTTTTTTTCCATTTTTTTTTCATTTTTCATCATTTTTCATTTTTTCCATTTTTTCATTTTTTTTATTTTTTTATTTTTTTTGTATTTTTTTCAAGCATAGTATTTCTTCACAGCATCAGAATTTACAGGATGGGGTAAATCGTTTCCATCCATCTCAGTCAGTATCAATGCTCCACCCGAAAAAGCCCGTTTCACCACATACGGCCCTTCCCAATTCGGAGTCCATTTTCCTCTACTATCGTGCTGGATTGGGAGAATTCTTTTCAAAACCAACTCTCCTTCTCGAAAGCAACGAGGCCGAGTCTTCTTATCATGAGCCCTCATCATTCTTCTTTGGTATAGCTGACCATGGCACAATGCAGTCAATCTCTTTTCTTCTATGAAATTTAACTGCTCATAACGTTCTCGAATCCATTCAGCCTCTTCTAACTCAACTTCTTTTAAGACTCTCAAAGAGGGGATCTCTACTTCTACTGGTAGTACAGCCTCCATCCCATAAACCAACGAAAATGGGGTTGCCCCAGTAGAGGTACGAACTGACGTTCGATATGCATGCAATGCGAATGGCAACTTCTCATGCCAATCTTTGTAAGTCTCGATCATTTTTTCCAAAATCCTCTTTATGTTCTTATTGGCTGCCTCAACTGCCCCATTCATTTTTGGACGGTATGGTGCCGAGTTATGATGCTTGATCTTATATTGAGCACATATTTCTTGCATCATCTTGCTATTTAGATTCTTGGCATTGTCTGAAATGATTTTCTCCGGAAGTCCATATCTACAGATAATCTCCTTTTTTATGAACTTGTAAACCACGGAGTGTGTCACGTTTGCATATGAAGCTGCTTCTACCCATTTTGTGAAGTAATCTATCATCACAAAAATGAATCTGTGCCTGTTAGAAGCCTTTGGGGTGATTGGACCAATGACATCCATGCCCCACATTGAAAATGGCCATGGTGGTGCCATAACATGTAAAGCAGATGGCGGAGCATGAATCTTATCAGCATATATCTGGCATTTATGGCATTTACGAGCATAATTAATGCAATCATTCTCCATCGTCAACCAGTAATATCCCGCTCTCATAATCTGTCTTGCCATCATATGTCCACTAGTATGTGCCCCACATATTCCATCATGCACCTCTTCAATGATTTTTTTCGCTTCAGTCTCATTTACACACCTCAATAGTACTTGATTCTTGCTTCTTTTGTAAAGGATATCCCCATCCAGGAAAAAGCTCATAGCCAATCTTCGGATGACCCTTTTATCATTTTCTGTTGCATGAACTGGATACTGCTGATCCTTGACATATTGTAAGATGTCATAATACCAGGGTTTTCCATCTTCTTCCCCCTCTACATTAGAACAATACGCTGGTATATCCTTAACATCTAACTTGATGGGCTGAATGTTAGTGTCATCATTAATTCGAATCATTGCAGCCAGAGTAGCCAATGCATCAGCAATCACATTTTCTTCTCGAGGTAAGTGATCGAACTGGACATCTTCAAATTGTTTCGTCAACTCTAGAATATACTTATGATACGGAACGAGTTTTGAATCTCTCGTCTCCCATTCTCGTTTCAACTGGTATATAACTAGAGCTGAGTCTCCGAACATTTTCAGTGCTTTTACTCTTCTTTCTATAGCAGCTTGCAAACCCATAACACATGCCTCATACTTAGCGATGTTATTTGTGTAATTGAAATTTAACCTCGCTGTTACAGGATAATATCGTTCTTCTGGAGAAATCAGAATTGCCCCAATTCCATGTCCCAAGGCATTAGCAGCTCCATCAAAGTACATTCTCCAACATTTTTCTACATGCCCCCCTTCTTCCAGTTGAGAAATAGTCATTAAGTCTTCATCAGGAAATTCTAGCTTCATCGGCTCATACTCTTCAGTAGCGCGATCTGCAAGAAATTCTGCTATAGCGCTCCCTTTTATTACTTTTTGGCTCACGTATATAATGTCGTATTCCGAGAGCATTACTTGCCATCTAGTGATTCTCCCAGACAAAGAAGGCTTCTCGAAGATGTACTTAATGGGATCCAATTTCGCTATGAGCCATGTAGTGTGATAGAGCATGTACTGTCTAAGTCTTTTGGTAGTCCACGCTAATGCACAACACATTTTCTCCAATGAAGAATACTTGGATTCGTATTCAGTGAACTTTTTACTCAGATAATAAATAGCTCTTTCCTTTCGGCTAGCCTCATCTTGCTGCCCCAGCACACATCCCATTGAATTTTCACATACAGTTAGGTACAAAATTAAAGGTTTTTCTGAAACAGGTGGCACCAATACTGGAGGGTTCGATAAATATTGCTTGATTTTATTGAACGCCTTTTGACATTTTTCATTCCACTTTTCAGGATTATCTTTACGGAGAAGCTTAAAGATGGGATCACATTTGTAGGTAAGCTGAGAGATGAACCGAGAAATGTAGTTCAATCTACCCAAAAAACCTCGAACTTCTTTTAGTGTGCTAGGAGGTGACAAATTTTGGATGGCTCGTATCTTGTCGGGATCGACTTCAATTCCTCTTTCATTGACTACGAAGCCTAGCAACTTCCCTGACTTTACCCCAAAGGTGCACTTGGTTGGGTTTAATTTTAGCTGAAATTTTCTCAACCTCTCAAATAACTTTCTGAGGCTGGTGACATGATCTCCATCCCCACAAGACTTTGCAATCATATCATCTACATACACTTCGATCTCTTTGTGCATCATGTCATGGAAGAGTGTTACCATAGCCCTTTGATATGTTGCCCCAGCATTCTTCAACCCAAAAGGCATGACTTTGTAGCAGAAAGTTCCCCACATGATCACAAAAGTAGTCTTTTCTATATCATCTACAGCCATCTTTATCTGATTATACCCCGAGAAACCATCCATAAAGGAGAAAATCGAATGCTTAGCCGTGTTATCTACTAGTGTGTCAATATGAGGCAAAGGAAAGTTATCCTTTGGGCTAGCCTTATTCAAGTCCCGATAGTCCACACACATTCGTACTTTTCCATCTTTTTTAGGAACTGGAACTATATTGGCTACCCATTCTGGGTACTTAGCCACTTGTAGAAAACCTGCATCAAATTGTTTCTTCACCTCCTCTTTAATCTTTAGTAGCATTTCGGGCTTCATTCGTCTCAGTTTCTGTTGAACTGGCTTACATTCTGGCCTTAGAGGCAATCTGTGCTCCACTATCTCTGTGCTCAGCCCTGGCATATCCTGATAAGACCAAGCGAATATATCTACAAATTCTCGGAGTAGGTCTGTCAGTCGTTGCCTATCTTCAGATGAAAGTGAAGTGCCTATTCTGACCTCTTTCTTATTCTCTTCATCTCCTAGATTCACTAAGTCTACTAACTCTTGATGGGGCTCAATCGGCTTATTTTCTTGTTCAATCATCCTCATTAGGTCCGGAGGCATAACATATTCTTCAGAATTCTCTTCATTATCAAATTCATCAGTGTTAATTGAATTCTCAAAGCTAACCTCTTGATTGTTATCATGATTATCCTCATGTTCATTTAAAGACTTGCAATTGAATGAAATGGGATATGTTGGCAAGATGTGTTTGGGAAGATGGAAATAATGAAAACACAAGAAGAAATGAATGAAAATGCATACTTCCTAACTTTATTAAAAATAATAAATGATGAATGGCCCGAACAAAAAGATCACCCCAATGCCTTGGGCAATAGCTATTGGGATGCTACAATTACATTGCATCTAAATCAAAAGTCGAAGGCATCTCGATAACACTCCAATTGTTCAGCTCATAATCTGGTGGACAGAGACGAACCCACACTTCTTGATTTACCCTCACCTCATCTTCAACAGCATTAATGGCTAACTGGGCAAAATCATCTTCCACACTTTTTCTAGCATCTGGGTTCATGAATCCTCCAGGTCTGAAGGTTTCATACAAGTGTGGGATGAACATTAGTCTTGGTGTCTTTCTTGATGGCCTCCTTTTGACTTCCCACTCTGCCATCTCATAGCCTAAGCCTGCCCTATCGCTATTGTCTGCTATTGTTGGAGGTTCTTTGATTCCTTGTAAATTTTTGCCTAGCCCTAGTCCTGGACACCAGCCTTTGTTGATGACTTGGCTCACCACTATCTTTGAAAAAGGCTGATTTTGGTTTCTTTCACCTACAGTATTGACCAATTCAAAAGATCGATAGGAGCATTCCAATGCTTCTTCAGCAGCCTCTACATATGGAGTGTTTAATGGTTGAGTCACCAGCATGTCTTCCTCCCCAACTACTACTACCAATTGACCTTCTACATTGAACTTGATCTTTTGATGTAAAGTAGAGGGCACAGCTCCTGCCATGTGAATCCATGGTCTTTCTAATAAACAGTTGTAGGAAGGAGAGATGTCCATCACTTGAAATTTTACATTGAAGGTGCATGGCCCAATTTGTAATGGCATCTCAATATCTCCCAAGACTTCTTTTCTGGTCCCATCAAAGGCTCTCACAATCATCTGAATATCTCGCATATGAGAATAGTCGATGGGTAGCCTTGCCAAAGTTGACATAGGCATGACATTGATGGCTGAACCATTATCGATAAGGACTTTAGCTATGATATGGCTCTGGCACTTTACTGTGATATGCAAGGCCTTAGCATTTCTCTTTCCCTCCAAAGAAATCTCATCATCACTGAATGAAATGTGATTTGGCATGACTAAGTTTCCAGCCAAGTGATTTACATATTCAACAGACACGTTATGTGCCACGTATGCCTGATTCAACACTTTCAGCAAGGCATTCCGATGTGGCTCTGAGTTCAGCAACAGTGATAACAATGAGATTCGAGCTGGCATTTTATTCAACTGTTCCACAACTGAATATTCGCTATGTTTTACCAGCTTCAAGAATTCACAAACCTCCCTTTCTGATACTGGCTTTGGCTGATCTTCTTCAGGCTCTATCTCTGGATTATTTCGTCTTTCTCCTTCTTTAACCTTCTCCCTTCTAGCCTTTTCTAGCATTTCTGGGGTGTAACATCTCCCACTTCGAGTAATGCCTCCTACACCAGTAATATTGGAAGCATCAGCTTTGGAGACCTCTTCTTTTTGCCCCTGCACTATAGTGTCACATCCATATCTCCAGGGCACAGCTTTATCATCTTTGTATGGAAAAGGAGTCGGGACTTTAAAAGTTACCGGCCTAGGGAGGAGCTTGTCTATGACTGATTTTGGTTTGTTTCCACACCGAATTGTAACTGGTTTGGGAAACAGCTTTTCAGGCCTATCAGTCATGCACACCTCAGCATTCTTCAAGCTTTCTTTTTCTTCGTAGACCTCCATCTGATGTGAATTCAAAAGTTTTTGCACCTCTCGATGAAACTGTTTACAGGTCTCAATGGAGTGGCCTCTTGCCCCACTATGATACTTACAACTAGTACCAATTATATATGCTCCATGATAGCTGTGTGGACTTACCAGTTGTATCATGTCTGCTTTTCGTAAGACATCAAACAATTGATCGGGAGGTGTCTTAATATCTACCACCTCTTTCTTCACTTGGCGCTCATGCTCTTCACCTATAGCATTCACATTATGATTTGGCAAAGGATTGCCACTAACATTTGGTACAGTCATCCCTCCAGTATCAAAGCAGATCATCCCATCCTTAATCAACAGTTGCACTTTATATTTCAGGGTAGTGCAATTTTCGGTGGAGTGACCAGCAATCCCATAATGGTAGTCACAGTGGGCAGTGGGATCATACCACTTTGGGTAAGGTGGCTTGAGGGGTTCTAATTTACTTGGAGCAATCAAATGATTGTTGTAGAGCTCCTTGTATAATTCCGTATAGGTCATGGGAATAGGGTCAAAAACAGGTCTTTCACGAGTGGTTCGTTGCTCCCGCGAGCCACCAGCAGCGTTAGTTGGGCGAATTTATGGTTTTGGGGTGGGTTGAATGTTAGAACTGTATATGGTGTTTTGGGGTCTATGAGAGGTTTGATAGGTTTGGGGGTATGGTGGTTGGTATGGGTGAAAAGAAGTGTTATTTACAGTGGGGTGATAGGGCAGATATTCTGGTGGGGGGTAGGGCGAATAACCCCTAAGTTGCTGTTTATCAAAGCTCACAGCCTGAGCTTCAGTTTCTTTTTTCTTTGGGATTCTTTTGCTAGATGCTTCATTCCCTTCTAGCTTGCCATTCTTGATGGCACTCTCAATGATTTCTCCCGAAATTACCATATCGACAAAATTCTTTGTTGCATTCCCTATCATCTTTTCATAATAGAGAGGTTTTAAAGTGCTAACAAATAGCACTGTAGTTTCTTTCTCGGTCAGAGGAGGTTGTACCTGAGAAGCAATATCTCTCTACCTCTAGGCATACTCTTTAAAAGATTCGTTTGCCTTTTTCTCCAGATTCTGCAAAGACAAACGATCTGGGGCCAAATCGATGATATGTCGGTATTGACTGATAAAGTCATGTGCCATATCGCTCCACGAGCGAATGCGAGTTCTGTCCAGCTGAACATACCATCTGGCCGCAGAGCCAGTAAGACTGTCTTGGAAAACATGCATCAAGAGTTTCTCATCCTGTGCATGAGCTGCCATCTTCCTGCAATACATGGTGATGTGGGTTTTGGG
Organism: Durio zibethinus; assembly: GCF_047325235.1. Classification (NCBI taxonomy): domain Eukaryota; kingdom Viridiplantae; phylum Streptophyta; class Magnoliopsida; order Malvales; family Malvaceae; genus Durio; species Durio zibethinus. The sequence continues at coordinate 5,437,751 of NC_143174.1, read as the reverse complement.
GCACTTTGTACCATCATATTTTTCAAATTTTGGTACCTTGAACTTATGGGGGATAACCACATCAGGAACTAAGCAGAGCCCAGCGGCATCTACTGACCCATAGAAGCTAAATCCTTCCACAGCCCTTAGCCTTTGCTCTAGCATGCTAATCTTGGAACTTTCTTCAGCCTCTACTCTCATCTTTTCCTTCTCCTTCTCTTTTAAATCATCTAGATCAGGAATTGGTTCTACTGCCTTTTCAGTGAAGACAGGATTTATATAGCTATTATACTGCCCGGGGTTGAAAGTCGATGGCATTCCAGGATATGTTGGATATGCGAAGTGTTGTGGTGGGACCTCTTGAGCAGACTGAGCTTGAGGTGGGCCAAAACCTGGAGGGTACAATGGGTCAGCCACTTCTTGCTGGCTTGTACTTCCTTCAACTCCTTTTCCTTTATTCATATTATTAAGAGCCTCCAGAATCTTGCTTAGCTCACCCTCAATCTTCTCTTGGGCTTTCTCTATCTTTTCAAATCTTTGGGAATTTTCCTGCTCCATTTGCCTTACTCTGAATCTGGTGTTGAATCGATGGGTTGGATTTTCGCTAGACGGAGCTATCCTGGAACCTTGAGTACCATATCTTAGAATCAGTAAATTGGCATGATCATCACATGGTTATTTTGTAAGTGTAATGAATGAGAATGCAATGAATGAGAATGTAATGAATGAGAAATGCATGTATGCAAAGAACATTTGCCTCAAAACGGTATTCAACTAAAAAATTTCATTTATTCCAAAAAACTTTTGTCTACATTAAGTTTATCATCCTAGCATTATAGCCATAAAATTGTTTGATCTGTTCATACTGAGCTTTGGCTTCTTCTATGAAGTTCAAGAGACGCTGTCCATGTTCTCCTACTGGGGCCACCACTTGTCTTAATGCCTCTGCCTCTTCCACCATCTCTCTTGCCTTACGCACCCCTTTATGAATTTGGGCTGTTAAGTGCTCAATGTATTTCTGCCTCCCTAGGTTCTCTCTTTTACCACACCAGACTTGGTATGATAATTCTCTATGTTCTCTAACCAATGCAGCAATGTGGTCTCCTTGTTCATCCAACCTTTGACTTAGCCCGCTCAAATAACTGTTTAGCATGTTAATTTCTGCCTGTGCTTCAGTACTTTCTTCTTCTAATTCGGCATACTCTTGCTTCAGTCAGCTCGACAATGGTTATCCCTTTAGCCCTTTCTCTCACACATAGCCTCTTATGCTCCTGGTGTAACCTTGCTAGATCTTCAGTAGCTGCATCACGTTCTCTAGCAATCTTATGAACTTTAACTTCATAATTTTCAGCTCTACCTTTCCACTGGGCTTTTTCTTCTTGAAGTTCTTGAATCTCTTTCTTTAACTTGATCTTTTCAAATTCAAACTCTTTTGTTGCCAGCTCTAACTCTGATGGTATCTCTTCAAGCTTTTCTTCTGTCGGTGGTTGAGAGACTTCATAAGTGAATACCATTTCCTGTCTTCTCTTTGTTCTCCAAACCAAGTAACCTGGAGTGACTTTTTCAGTGAATGGTCCAGGACTCACTCTTTGGGGATTTTTCCATGCTTTGATCATCCCATTCATCCTCTGAAATGCTTTAGGCTCACTATAAGAGAAATCTAACTGATGAAGCCCATAAGTCATAGGAATAAACTGTTCTCCTCCCAATTGTCTCCTCACTAAGAGCGGTGCATAATTCGTCACTCCCCATAAACCTAGAAGTGGAACCACTGTATTATCTCCACATTGGTATAACATAGGCTCTCGATTCATCCATGGGGCTAACCATCTCACCTTGGCACCTTCCAACTTTTGCAAGAAAGTTATCCATTCTTGTTTAGACTTCTGCTTTGACCACCCACTTTCACAGAACTCTTTGATCGGAAAGCGATTACGGACATAAATCTTCGAGAAAGCCCCATTTCCTTGTTCAAAATGGCTTTTCATCCATACGTACAATAGCTGTATGCATCCTATGAAGCGCCCTCCATTCCGACGACAATAACTCAAAGATCTGATAGTCTCTGCTAATATTACCGTTGAAAGATTACAGCCATTGATCACACTCTCAAAGAAATCAACCACTGCTATCTCAATATGTCCCAAAACCTTTGAAAAGATTACCAGTCCGTATATAGCCAAGGCAAATATGTCTAACCCTCGTTCTTCATTGATGTGTTGCATCAGAAACTCATGAAAGAACTTCCAAGGTAAGCAAACCTGTTCTTGTTTCTTCTTTGTATGAGAATCCACAACTTCCTTGTCTATCCCCATGAGTTGAGCCAGACTTTTACGAAATCCTGACTTATGTTTTTTGACATATATCTTGTCAGGAGTCTTTAGATGCAAACCCAATAAGACCGAATATTCTTCTATGGTGGGAGTCATATCAGCTTCGTTAAAGATAAAACACCTGTATGCAAGATCCCAGAATTGTGTTGCAGCTCTAATTAGTTGATCATCAACAGCCACTGCTAGAAGGTGTGCTATATGCCCATGCTTCTGACAAAACTGCCCTTGTCTTGACAGACTCATCTTTTTCCAGATGTCAACCAAATCTTTTAAATTGTTCTGTTTGAGGAGGATAGATGTTTCTTGAGACAGAGTAGACTCATACCCAATTGGCAAGTAATCTCCCATCTTCAATTGAGTCTTTTCTGATAGGGCCCTTACTTCATTAGGTGTCCCACAGGGTGCTAATACTGATGAAGAGCAAACTAGGCGTTCATTGGTGTCCATGAAAAAAATTTGTTGAAGACCGTTTTTCAAGCAAATGTTCTTTTATGCAACCTTATGATATGCGTATGAACCAATGCAAAAGAAATAAGAAAAAGGTTAGTATACCCAGAAAAAGAACAAATAACTAAGTAATTTTACACATCACACATCACACAAAATAAAAGGGATGAATCCTATGCTTTTGGTCAATTCTAAAAAGGAAGAGTGATAGCTCTATCTATAGGTTAGGCATTCTTAAGGTTCACTATATGTGGTTTTAGGGTCAAAGTCTAAAGGTCCTCAAATTGTTCCTTACATCCTTGTCCATCACAGACTAGTAAGGCACCCTAATCCTCACCCATTACAGGCTACAAGCGGAAAAGGTTCAATTTGAGTGGGAGTATTTCGCTAGCCACTGCGGAGGCATTAGACCTCACGAAAGCAATAGGTACTTTACTCCCTCCTAGAGGGACGAAGCTCGGGTATAGAGCTCATGTTATGCACATGCACATGAATGACATAATTAACAAGATAAATAAACAGGAATGAATAATAACACATATATACAAAAATGGTTCAATTTTATTAGGCTTTTGGATAACACAAATTATTTGCTGGCCTGACTCTCAAAGTCCCCAGTGGAGTCGCCAAGCTGTCGTAACGTCTAGATCCGGGGATCTATCGCTAGACATTGACTTTAGGGAGTCGCCACCAATCTTTTTTGTCTAGGTGCGATTGGCCACCTAAGGAATCTGTCCTTCCAGGGAACACCTAAGTTTAAGGGTCCCTAAAAGAATAGGTTCAGGTCTACAAACCAGAACAGGGTTCGGGAGTTCGGTTACGTGTGAGGAAGGTTATAGCACCCTCACAACGCCCATCAAAAGATGGTACCAGCTTAAATTTGTGTTATCCAAAAGCCTTAAAATTTTACCAAGTAATTAATTATTGGAAATTTTCTCAATTGACTCTAATACTTTTAGCAGAAAATTGAGAAAATTCCCTCACCTCAAGAGTATGTAAGAAAAACTACTGTTTCACTTGCAAAGGCTCCGTCGTCGGATTATTTAAAGAAAAAAAAAACAAAATCAAAATTAAGATAGAAAAGAAGGAAAGAATGAATTTTTTTTAGGGAAAATTGATACTTTCAACTTTTCCTCAAAAACCCTTTTTTTGAAAATTTATTTCTAAGGAAAATTGATACTTTCAACTTTTCCCCAAAAATATTTTTTTGAAATTTTGATTTTCAAGGAAAATTGATACTTTCAACTTTTCCCCAAAAATACTTTTTTTGGAAATTTATTTTTCTTTTAAGGAAAATTGATAATTTCAACTTTTCCCTAAAAATATTTTTTGGAAATTTATTCTTAAGGAAAATTGATACTTTCAACTTTTCCCTAAAAATATTTTTTTTTGAAATTTTTTTCTGAGGAAAATTGATACTTTCAACTTTTCCCCAAAAATATTTTTTTGGAAATTTATTTCTAAGGAAAATTGATACTTTTAACTTTTCCCTAAAAATATTTTTTTAGAATTTTTTTATTTTTATTTAAAGAAAATAAAATAATAAAAAATAAATAAAAAGAATATTACATAAACCTAATCTAATAAATAAAAAATAAAAAATAAAATAAACAAATAAACAAAGAAATAAAAAAAATTCAAAAAAAAAAAAAAAAAAAAAAAACCTGGAGCGGCTCGGATCTCAGCTCGACTCAAGGAAGAGAAAACGGCTCAGGGGAGCGGCTTGGCGGCTTGGCTCGGCTCGGCTCGGCTCGGAGTGGGCTGGCACGCGCGGGTCAGAAAGCGGGTCGACGTCCGGGTCGGGTCGGGTTGAGGCAAAACGCGCGGATCCTCTGGGTTACTTAAGGCCAAAACGACGTCATTTTGGGAGGGTATAAAAGGCACCTTCCTCCATTTTTCGGCAGAACGCTCCTCCCCCTCTCTCTCTCTTCTTCCTTTTTCTCTCCCTTCTCTCTAGAAACCGAAGAACACCGGTGCCGAATTCTGGAAATTTTCGCCGGAATCTGGAAATTTCACCGGAAGTTGGCCGGAAAGTCGCCGGTTTCTGGGATTCTTCGCCGGAAACTGGGCAGGTCGCCGGAAACTTCAATGTTGGTCGGAATTTTCACCGGAAAATTCAAACTTCGCCGGAATTTTCGTCGGAATCTGGAAATTTCCCAGAAATTTCCAGAAAAAATTTTCGCCAAAAATTTCTAAAAAATTTTTCTCACTCCCAGAACACTCCTAAACTTTTTCTAACTTCCTATACGCCTCCTTTTCTCTCAAATCAGTAGCTTTACTTACTATTTTCTCTGTGTTTCTGAACTGTTCCAGGAGGTGCTTTATATAGGGATTGATCAGGAGTTTCTGATCAATCCCAATTCCTCCTTGGACGGGAATTCAATCTTTGAATCCCACTGGACTCTTCTGATTGAATTCCCACTTCCAATGGGATTCTTCAGCCTTCAATCTCAGCCCTCCAAAATCAAAATAAAAAAAAAACTAGATAATTAGAAAAGAAAATCAAAAATTAAAAATAATATCAGATAATTCGGGAAAAAGAAGATAGAATTAACAGATGATTAAAAAAAAATAATAACAAATAAAATAAGATAAACCCAAAAATATATTACACAAAAAAAATAATAATAATATATAACTGTATAAATAAAATACATATAAATCTAATCTGAATAAAAATAAATAAATAAATAAAGATATACATAATAATAATAATAATAATAATAGAATACATAAAATACAAAAGAAGAAAAAAAAATATACAGGATTGAAATGGGCCTTACCCATTTGGGTCAGGCCCAATTGATCTGGGCCCGGACCCAATTGGGTGTCTACAATATGTATTTCTGATATCGGAGTAACTTGGCATCTCTTATCTCCCATTCTCCACGCAATTGATAAATTACCAAAACTAAATCTCCAAACACTCTAGCACCTCAATTTTCTTCTCAATTGCAGCTTGTAGTCCCATTACATATGCTTCATATTCAGTTACATTATTAGTACAACTAAAATTTAATCTAGCGATGATTAGGTAATAATGGCCATATGGGGATATTAATATTGCCCTAATCCTATGTCCAAAAGTATTTGGAACCTTATCAAAGAACATCTTCCATGACTTTTTTATAGATACATCTTTTTCAACAATCATTAAATCTTCATCAGAGAAATCAAATTTTATTAGCTCACAATTATCAGTAGCTTAGTCTACCAAGAACTCAGTTATTGCACTTTTTTTTATTAATTTTTGAGTCACATAAACAATGTCGTATTTTGAGAGTATGACTTGTCACTTTGCGAGTTTTTCAGATAATGAAGGCTTTTCAAAAATATACTTGAGAGAATCTAATTTTTTATTAAGCCATATTGTATGGTATAACATATATTACTTAAGTATTCAAGTTATCTAGGTTAGTACGTAGCACATTATCTCAAAAAGTGAGTATCTTAACTTATAGTTAGTGAATTTTTTACTCAAATAGTAGATAGCTTGTTCTTTCTTGCATGACTTATCATGTTGCCTTAATACATTTCCCATGAAATTCTCATTCACTATTAGATACAATATCAAGGGTTTGCTTAGGATTGGTGTTACTAATACTAATGGGTTTGATAAGTATTCTTTTATTTTTTTCAAAACCTTCTTGACATTCATCATTCCATGCATTTGGATTGTTTTTGTGAAGTAATTTGAAAATGAGATCACATTTAAAGGTAAATCGAGAGATAAAATAGGTAATGTAATTCAATCTTTGTAGAAAGCCTTTCACTTCCTTGTGTTCGTTGAGGAGATAGTTATTAAATAGTATATACTTTATCTAAATCAATCTCTAATCCTCTTTTGTTAACTATAAATCCCAACAATTTTTTAGATTTTGCACTAAATGTGCATTTGATTGGATTTAGCTTAAGTTGGAATTTACTTAATCTTTTGAACAAATTTTTGAGATTGGTGACATGATCTTTTCTTTTTCGAGATTTAACAATCATACTATCAATATACACCTTGATCTTTTTGTGCATCATGTCATGAAAGAAAGTTATCATTGCTTTTGATATTTAGCTTTTACATTTTTTAAGCCGAACGGTATTACTTTGTAGCAGAAAGTTTCTCACATTATTACAAATATGGTTTTCTCCATGTCTTCAGAGCCATCTTAATTTAATTGTAGCCTAAAAAGCTATCCATGAATGAGAACATAGAATGCTTGGTAGTATTATCTACATTTGTGCCAATATGTGATAGTAAAAAATTATCTTTAGGGCTTGCTCTATTCAGCTATTGATAATATACACACATTTTGACTTTGCTATCCTTTTTGGGGATTGGGATTGTATTAGCCACCTATTTAGGATACTTGGCTATTCAAGAAAATTAGCATCATATTGCTTTTTGACCTCTTCTTTGATTTTTAATAATACTTCAAACTTCATGCATCTTAGTTTTTGTTGCACTAGCTTGCATTCAAGCTTCAAGGGTAACTTGTATTCTACTATATCAGTATTAAGCCTTAGCATATCTTTATAGGACCATACAAATACATATATATATACTCATGAAATAGATTTATTAACCTTTTCTTTATCATTTAGTGATAATGTTATGCCAATTTTAACCTCTTTCTTATTTTTTTTTTCTTCCCCAAATTAATCATTTCTAAAGCTTCTTGGTGTGGTTCAATTGGTTTTTTCTCTTATTCCATTAATCTCATTAATTTAGGAGCCAAAGTATAGTCATCTGAAAGTTTTTCTTTACCAAGTTCATCAATATGAATAGAATTTTTAAAGTCATTTTAGATTATTGTTATAATTATCTTTACATTCATTATTGGAAACCTAAAAATGGGTGTAATGGAAGGATGTGGACAAGTGTTTATGCAAAAGAATGAAAGAATGAAATTAAAAGAGGAAATATAATGATAATGGATTATACAAATCATTTTATTGGAATAATAATGAGTAAATTAGCTCATACATAAAAAATACCCCTAATGCTTAGGCTTAAGTAATTAGGGTTTGACTCATTACATTACTTTTTCAAAAGTTTCAAAGATAATAGGTAACATTGTCATCTTTCAATTCTTCACTTTAGTGCCTAGCAGGATAAGATACAAAAATGGCTCCTCTGTTTGATCTTTAATATCTTCATCATTCATTATCATAATAGCGACCTTAGAAATGATTTTTCCTAGATTTCATGCCGTATCCTTATTAGTAGTTTGAAATGACTTAGAATAAATGCATGCTTTAAAATGAAAGCTATCATAGAGATATGAAATAATTAATTTCTCATCCTTAAGTTCATATCCTTTAAGATCGGCTATTCTTTTTTTTTTTTGGCATTCACCTTTTTCATCTTGTCTATCCTTGTTGGCTTATATCCTAGGCCACTTTGGTCCTTATTTTTTGGTATCATTATAGGTTATTTTATCCTTTGTAGACTCTTTCCTAATCCTTTCCCAAGACACTAACCCTTTTCAATGACTTTCTTGATAGTCATACCTATACTTGCAAATAGCTTAGGAGTATAGAGTTTATATCTTTCCTCCATATATGATGCATTGATTAGTTCAAAGGATCTATATGAGCACTTCAATATTTTATTAGCAACTTTCACATATGGAGTGGATAATAGTTGTATCACCAATATATCTTCTCTTAAAATACAAACAAGATAGCTATCAAAAATGAATTTGACTTTTTTGTGCAAAAAAAAAAATGATAGCACCTGTCTTGTGAATCCATGATCTTTCCAATAGGCAGTTGTATGCTAGAGATATGTCCATCACTTAAAACTTAACACTGAAGGTGTAAAGACCAATAGAGAATGATATCTTGATATCTCCCAACACTTCCCTTTATAAACCATCACAAACCCATACTATCATATGGCTAGCTTTCATATATGATGTATTAATAGGTAGCTTAGCTAAGGTACTGGTAGGTACCATATTAATTGAAGAGCCATTTTCAATCAAGATCTTACAATGGTATGGTTTTTACATTTAGTAGTGATGTGAAGGCCCTTTATGCTTCATCGACCTTCGGATGTATTTTATCATCATTAAAGGCTATATAGTTTGAGGCCATCAGATTCCCTGTAATATTGCTAACATCATCCATAGATATGTTATGGGACACATATGTTTGATTCAATACCTTCAACAAAGCATTCATGTGGATTTCAAAGAAAAAAGCAGTGAGAAAAATGAAATCCTTGTAGGCATTTTGTTTAGCTATTCCACCACATCGTATTTACTTAATTAATTTCAAGAATTTGCAAGCTTTTTTTTTAGTGACTAATTTTTAGTATCCTATATCAAGAACTTTTATAGGTTGTTCTTATTTCTTTCTTTTACTTTTTTAGTTTTCTCTTTTTGGGCCTTATTTATCATCTCAAGCGAATAGTTTTATCCATTTTTAGTCATGCCCTTACTCCAATTACATTGGCAGTATCCAAATTTAAGGTTGTTTGATCATTACCCAGTTCTTAGGTCACCATATCATAATTATACCTTCATAATATTGCCTTGTTACTTTGGTATGAAAAAGACATAGGACTTTGAATGTCATAACTAGTCTTGGAGCAAGTATTTCTTGACTTTGAGCTAGCTTACAATAAATTATGAAAGGCTTGACCAATAACTCTTCAATCATTGCATTCATTACAATTTTTTTAAGCTTTTTATAAAACTCAATTTAAGAGGCATTCATTATTTTTTGTAGCTCTTAGCGAAAGGCATCACAATTCTGAATAAAATGCCTCAAAACCCCTTTATGATATTTGCAAGATTGGTTTAAATCAAGCTTGTCATAGTGGACCTTGTGACTTAAAGGTATTAGACGAATCATGTTTGCCTTCATTAAAGCATCCAATAGTTGATCCAAAAGAGTCTTGACATCATTAACGCTTTTCTTGATATAATAGACCTTCTCAACATGATTTGGTAATGGATTTCCATTGTTATTTGGTCTTTTTGAAGTATCAAAATTTAGTAAACCAGCAATGATCAGAAGCTGCACTTCATGTCTTAGAGTAGGGAAATTTTTAGTTGAATAACCTGTATTCCCATAATGATAGTCACATTTGACATTAGTATCATATCATTTGGTGTAAGAAGACTTCAAGGGTTCCAAACGGATAGGTGCTGGGAGATGACTTTTTACCAGTTGAAGGAATAACTTAGTATAAGTCATAGGGATGTGGTTTATTTGAATATTTTCTTGAGTATTTTAAGGCTTTCTTGAGTAACGAGTTTATGTATTCAATTAGGTAATGGGTCTAGTGCCACGCATAAGTGTCATTGGTTAGAAGCTATGCTGATAAATAGGTGATGTAAGATGGTACGGATAGATGCTTGATGACATATTATGGTGAAATGGTAAGGGCCTTGGTACATAGGTATTGAGGATATCAATGATATCTTTTAAATTGTTATTTTTCTAAAATATAACATGAGTATCAGCCTCATTTTTTGGTGCAGTTTCCTTTTTTACATTGGATGTCTCACTCTTTCTAACTTTTCATTTTTTATAAGATTTTTAATGATTTCCCTAGTAATTATCATATTAGCAAAGTTCTTGGCGGCATTACTAATCATTCTGTTATAATAAGGAGCTTTTAGAGTATTGATAAATAGAACTATAGTTTTTTTTTTCAGTTAATGAGGGTTAAACTTAAGCAGTCATGTCTCTCAATCTTTAGGCATGTTTTTTGAAGCTTTTATTAACCTTTTTTTTCATATTTTAAAGAGACATATAGTCTGGTGTTAGGTCTAAAACATGCTTGTATTATGGTATAAAAACACTTGCCAATCTCTTCAATCAAGTTTGCAAGACCTATCTAATTGCACATACCATATTATGGTTAAATTAGTGAGACTATCTTGGAAAACATAGATAAGCAACTTTTCATTATGTGTGTATACATTCATTTTACGATAGTACATTGTTACATGTGTGATAGGGCTTTTGGTTTCATTGTGTTTCTTAAATTCAAGCATCTTAAACTTTGGTGGAATCATAACATTAAAAATCAAGTATAATCCAGCAGCATCTATTGACCCATAGAAATTTATCCCTTTAATTGCACTAAGCCTCTCTTTAATAAGATCTATCTTTTAAGATCCAAAGCTTTCTTTAGCTTTTATAAGGCATATCTTTAGCTTCTCTTGCTCATTTGGATAATCTAGATTAGGAACTTGGGTTGGATCAGATGTCTTAACATAAAAATCATAAGCAATATGAGTAAGAGCAACATTTGAAAGCACGTCAGCATGCACATAGGGATAACTTGCAATGAATAGCATTTGGTATTGGGCCTCTTGAGATGCTTGAGCTGAGTATGGGCCAAAACCAAAAGGATATAATGAATTAGTTTCATTTTGGACCACCATCTTTTCCATTATTTTCTTCCCCTTGTTCATGGTTTTTAGCAACTCGATAATAGTCTATAATTGCCCTTTCAGTTCTTTTTATGCCTTTTCTAGCTTTTGAAAGCACAAAGTTTTTTTTTTTTTTATAATCCTCACTTGGTATCTAGTATTGTAGCGTCTTAGATTGTTTAAAGATTTAGCTATCCTTGAAACCTTGATTTACCATAATTTTTAAAATTAGGATGACTTATTACCATACAAATTTAGAAATAGATCTATAATGATTTGGTCAAGTAGGCACTCCAATTGGTCATGTTTTCTCACATATGCCTCATTTTCTTACTCATATTCTTCATTCACATCTCCAATTTGTGTTCTAATTTCAACAACAATCCCATTCAACATTTGGATGTACTTTTATGACTCAAAGAATGCTTTCTCACTTTTTTTCACATTTGCTTTCAACTATCCATTTTCCTTTAAAAGTTGGGCCAACTCAAGTGGTAGATGATAGTGTGATGTTAAGATAAAAAAAAAATAGATTCTTCCATTTATCAGCCTTTTATTTTCTAGCTCCAATTCCTCATTTTCAACATAAAGCTTTCTTTTAACAGTTTCCACTACTAATAAAAGATTAAGAGGTGGTGATTTTACTGGGCCATTTGGGGTTGTTTCTTCAGGGAATGCAATTTCTTTACCTTGCCTAATATGCCACAAAAACATTTAAGGTAACCCTATTTGATCACCTGTTTCGATCTTCCCTTTAAAACAATTTCTATGCTTGCATAGCCTTTGCTATTCTCATGGAGGCATCAGTTTCAAAACAGGAAAACTCCATCTTGCTAAGTCCAAAAATGGCTGTGATAAACTATTCATAGTCATATTGTCTTTGCACCATAATTGGAGAATAACTTATTATACCTTAAAGACTTAAGAGAGGAACCCAAAGCTTATATTCAGAACCATATAATACTGGTCCATAAAGCCTCTAAAGAGTTTTCCATATCATATCTTGGCCAATGAGCTTGCGTAAAAATGAGATCCATGACTCATTGGATTTTTGTATAGGCTATTTATTCTCATAGAATTCCTTAATGGGAGTACATGTGGTGAAATATGGCTTGCGAAATTTACCTTCATTGTTTTCGATATGGCTTTTCATCCAAATGGTTAACAATTGAGCATATCTAGTAAAACACCCATTTTTATTTCAAGGGTAATGGTTCAAAGATCTAATAATTTCAGCCAAGATTGTAAAAACATGGTTGATTTGATAACCAATTTAATCAAAGAAATCCATCACTGCAACATCAATATACCCTATTACCTTTGGAAATATCATCATCCCATACAAAGTTAATGCCATTAAATCTTTTCATCTCTCAATGCCCAAATACTTGTATATAAAGTCACAAACAATGGAGCAGGGAATGCCAGTTCTTTCACCCTTTCCTTTTACTTAAGTATCAATAGTTTAGACATATACTACCAGTAATTGAGCAAGCTTTTTTGATAACTAGTTTTCTTGTTTTTCCAATATACCTTGTTAGGATTAGAGAGGTCCAAATGGATCCCAAAACTGAATTGTTGCCCTAATAAATTGATCATCTATAGTAACTAAGAGAACTAATGCAAGATCCTTAAACTTATTTTCTAAGGTTTCCTTGGTAGTGATATTCAATAAACTCTAAATGTTAGCTAAATCACTAAGATCATTCTTTTTTAGGTTAAGACGAATTTTAGCTTGAAGAGTAGACACATAATTTATTGGTAAGCAATCACCTTCCTTAAGTGAGCGTTCTAGAATTTCATTCTTAGGTCAATAGGGGACTTTGATAGGCTCCCTATAGATGAAATTAAGATTCTTTTTGTTAAATTATTTTGTGACAATCACTGCTTATGATAAATCTAATGATACATGCATATATAGTAAAAGAAAAAAAAGTTAGATGCATATAATATATACGATGAACAATATAAATTTACAAGTAGAATAATAATAAATGTCCCATCATGTGTCTTATTTAGGATTTCCTAATAAATGGGAGGGTAGGGCTCTAACTTAAGTTCAGATTTTTAAGATTTATTTACATACTAAGTTCAAAGGTAAGACACTTTAAAAGCTCCCAAATTGTTTATTATATCATTGTCCATTATAGACTAGTAAGGCACCTCAATCTTTACCCACAAGAATAAGCTCAAATGGAAATAGTTTAATTTGAGTAGAAGTCTTTGCTAGCTTACATAGAGATTATCTTCCAAGAGTATAGGTATTTATTCCTTCCTAATAAAAGACAAAGTATGGTATAGAGCTTATGTATGAATGTAAGAGTGGTGTGTATAGAGGAACATGCCAAATAATCAAATAAATCGGTTCATAAAAAAATAAAATATGCAAAATAAATAAGAAATCATAAACAAATAGGTTAGTACACATAGAAAATCATAGATAATTACATAAAACCATAAAGTGGGACTTAAGATAACACACAACTAACTGATGGCTTGACTCTTTAAAGTCCCTAGTGAAGTTGCCAAACTATCATAATACTTAAGCTCGAGAACCTGCTTATTAGGCACAAAAATATGGAATCACTACTAATCTTTTTTATTTCGGTGTGATTGACCACTTAAATGAATATATTTTTTTAAGGTTATCCTAAGTCTAAATGAAGGATCCTTAAAAAGAATAGGTTTTGGTCAACATCAATAGAATTAAGTTCAGGAGTCGATTACATAGTAGAAAGGAATTAGTGTCCCATTACGCCCAAAATTGGTATCAAATTTATTATGTATTATTTTGCCTAAGTCTTAATTTAAAGATGGTTTTATATCATGCAAATTATACAAAAATCAAGAAACAAAATACAAATCATGCAAATCTATAAAAATCATACCAAAATTATGCAAAGATCATGCAATAACTATAAAATCATACAATAACCATTTAAAAAAATATCATAATAAATCAAGTAAAAATAAACATGTAAATATATCATGCAAATATTTAACAAATTATGCAAATAACAAATCATGCAAAAAATACAAATATATTAGTAATCATGCAAATATATTAAAAATCACACAAATAAAATATTATCATGCAAATAATAAATAATCATGCAATTATATTAGTTATCATACAAATAATCAAACTAATGCAAAATATATATTAAAACACTCGTATAAAAATAAATACTATGCAAAAAAAAAAAACACTATATTCATCATGCAATAAACTATAAATCTCACCAAAATTTCCTTTTTTTTTTCCTTATCCATTTTTAACTCAATCACACAATTAAAATAAAAGACAAAATAAAAAAAAAAAAACAAAAACAAAAACAAAACCAAAAAATAAAAATAAAATCAAAATAAAAAATAAAAAGAAAAACGAAAAGAAGAAACATACAATCGGGTTAGATTTTGACGTAGGTCGGTGCATGGGCTATCAGGTCGAGATGCTGATCAAAGGGTTTCTTTCAAATGATGCCATTTCACGTTACTATAAAAGCCAACTTTCAGCCATTTTATCTCAGAATTACTTTTTACTCTCTCTTTCTAAAATCAATTCTTTGCCTTTTCACTAGGTTCCACCAGAAATTCAACCAATTCCAAAAACTGATCACAAAACCCAAATTTTGGTGTCAGAAAATTCAACCGACCGTAAAAAAATTCAAACTTTCCTAGAAGATTCAAAGAACTCAAAAACCATTAACCGTAAAAACCCTTCGACCATTATGGACTTCATCAAAAAATTTAAATCCTAGCTAGAAAGTTCACACAGAGTGTGAAAACTCTAGATAACGCAAAATTCAACCACAATTTCAAAAAAACAAATCCGTAAATTTAAACAAAAAATGTTAGAGAAAGCTCAAAAACCCAACATTTCAAAACAATTCTAAAATCAAAACAAATTCCCTAAAGCCCAAAAATTCAAAACAACTCTAAAATCAAATAAAAAAAAACAAATTCAAGAAAAATCTAGAATCCAAACCTAGAAATATTTCTAAAAACCAACAAAAGATTGAACTAGTACTCATAATAAAAAACCTAGAATTTGCTCGAGGCTATACTATTTATTACTTGGTTGAATTTAATAGATTGCTTGATGTGTCCCTTATATGTGTATAGACTGGATTTTTTATAGGTATTGAATCCCTTTCAATTTGAAAATATTCAATTCTATTGATTCTAGGATTCCTCTCCAAATTTTATTTTTTGTGTAATTTTTTTAATAGATTGTAGCCCAAGTTTTTCCATAATTAATCAATCAATAAATTCAGAGTCTGAGGTTGAATCTAAAACCAGAATCAAATCCAAGATTTTTTTTTTTTTGCAAAATCCAACGATTTTCTTCTTTTTTTTTAATTTTTTTTTACTTTGACCAATAAAATAAAATAAAATTCAAAATTAAAATTAAAATTAAAATCAAAACCAAATTTAAAATTTAAAATTTTTTGCTTTTAATTTTTGGGTCTAAAATTTTTCAATTGAAACCTAATTTACAATTGAAGGTCCGTTTTTGTACCAAAAAAATTCTCAGATAAAATGAGATATCTACATTTATATAACAATGCAAATCTAAATCAATTGTTTAAATTTATCTTTCAAAACATAATCAAGAAATAATAAAATAGACAATTTTAAAAAACAAAAGAAAGTGAAAACTTAAAAAAAGGCTTAAGCAAAAAAAAGAAAAAAGAGTCAAATTGGAGTGCCATATGCACACCTTTATTTAGGGATTTAATAATTTAACTTGACTCTTACTAATACCGCATTGAGTTATTATTTTTTATTCTTGGTCCAATTGACAGATATATGTATAATCACATCTGGCTTGACTTAACTCAAAATGAATTCAATAATTTTAATTTTTTTATAGTATTTATAAAGCTATTATTTTTTGCCAACAATCGCATAGTCTATTGGTAAAGTGTTAAATTCTTAATTTCAACAATTAAAGATCAAATATTGGTAGTTTTAAGAACAAAAAATGTAAATTAGTATTTTTTAATATAAACTACATTTTAATTATATATAAATGTAATATTTATTTAATTAACATATTAAATAATAACTTGATTAATATAATATATAATTAAAAAAAATAAAAAATATAATTTTATATCTCGAGGAGGATTGAGGTGGAACATCCTAAATCTACCTCCGACTCAATCCCAAATTTTAAAAAGAAAAAATTATTCAATCTTGAATCAATCTCTATTTTCAAAAGAAAATCACCCTTATTAGATAGGGACGAGTCGAAATTCATCAGATATGGGTTGTTTTATCATCAATACCTCTAATGAATCATTTCCATACAAAATTTATCTAATTAAAAAAAAAAACTAAGAAAATAAAGAGAAGTAAAAAAAAGGCCAAACAAAAAGTGCCATATGGACACCTCATTTGGCCATTTATATTTTCAAATATAATTAAAAAAACTATAATAAATAATTTAAAATATAACAAAAAAATTAAAAAAAGCTGGAGTTAAAAAAAGTAAAACATGGACAATGTAAAAAAAAAAAACTAAAAAAAATCATATGAGGTGTCATATGGACATTTTTTATTTAAAGATAATAACAGGTTAGGTCGAGCAATATATGCGCACTCTGACCCCAACCTAACTCTTTAATATTTGCCTCTTTTAAATCGAAGTGGTTCGAAGTCAATCTAATAAGATTTTGCATTAGTAACTTTATTAATATAATATATATTACAATGTAAAATTAAATAAATAATAAAAAAATGTATTTAAATATATTTCGAAGTAGGTCGAGATAAAGTACTTTAAACTTATTATCATAACATAGAAATCCGTAAATCTATAACTAGATTTAATAAGAAGAGTCACCATCAATCTTTAATCTAGGTGTGATTGACAACTTAATGAATCTATTATTTTAATAAGCTTTTAAGCTTGACTAAGGGTTCCTAAAGGATAGGTCATGACCTTCTAAATATAATTAGGTTCGGGAATTCGATTATATGTGAGAAAAGTTATAATACTCCCATAACGCCTATCCTAAAATAGCATCATTTAATTTTAAATTATTTTAACAATTAACTTGGTTATAATGGTCTTTATTTTAATGTTAAAATATTGAAAATGACTTCTAAGATTTCTCCATCAATCTGATAGAATTTTTAAAAAGAATTTTTCACCTCAAGAGTATTCAAGAATCTAATTTGTTTTCTTAAAGAAGCTCCATCGTTGGAAAGCTTAATCAACTATTTTATTAATTTTTTTTCTAAAATATATCTAATTCTTCCACTATTTGGGTTTATTAGAAATATTTTCTCACCTAGAAACACCTTAGATAATCATTCATTTGCAATTATTAAGAATTTCATCATTGAATTTTATTTTTATAATTTTTATTTTTATTTCTAAATTTTTCATAATTTGGGTATATTTAGAATCTAAAGTCTTATTAGTTTCTTAATCCTTAGAAGGAAAATAATATGACAACTATTTTTTTGAAGTCTCATTTAAATTCTTTCACTATTTGAGTTGAATTTAAATAAAATTCTCACTTAGAGATTTCTTAAGAAATTTACCATTTGAAATTTCTAAGATTCTCATCCTTAGATAAGTGTTAAATATTTTCCTCCAAAATTTTAAGTTATATTGTTAATTAAAATTTTTTATTTTAATTTGAAAAAGAATTTAATTACTTTTATTGAAATTTTATCTAAATTATTCCTACATTTGGCTATAATTTAGAAAAACTTCTCACCTAGAAATTTCTTAAAAGATTTACCATTTGAAATTTCTATAAATCTCATCATTAGGTAAATAGTATTTAATTTCAAAATTTTTATTAAATTTGTGTTTTTTTATTTTTATTTTTTTAAAATTAAAAATAAATATTAATTATTATTATTGAAACTTTATCTAAATTTTCTTCCATTTGAAACAAATTTTAAAAAATTTCTCACTTAGGAATTGTATAGAAATTAACCTTTTGCAATTTTAAAAAATTCTATCATTGGATAATTATTATTTATTTTCAAAAGTGTATTAATATTTTATTTTATGTTATAATTCTCTTCCCTAATTTTTCTAAAATTTAATCATGCATAATATTTTAAAAAATAAAAATAATAGCATAAAACAAAAATAAATAAAATAACAAAAATAAACAAAATACCAAAATAAAAGTAGTTCGGCTTGGCTATGGCATGGCTGCAGGGCGACAGGTGGTTGAAGTGGCTGACTTCCCTGGCTTGGCTTGGCTCAAATTGAAGACTGAAACATAAGTCAAAGGTAGGTCAAGCGTTTGGGTCAAACTTCTAAGCAGTAAAATGCGTGGATCTTGTCATACTAAAATGCCAAAAACGACATCGTTTGGTAGACGTAAAAGAGGGAAAAAATTATTTTTTTTTCTCAAACTTTTTTTCCCTTTTTCTCCTCTTTTTTTATCTGTTCTCTCTCTAAAACAAAGATAAACTCCGAATGAAGCTTTGTTGGATTTTGGAAAACAATGCCGAAATATGAAAAATTTCATCGAAAGTCTTGTCGAAACCTGGATTTTATCATCTGGTTTTGAAATTTTCACATTGGAAGCCTGGGTTTCTGTCGGAAACTAGCTGAAATTTGGAATTTTTCAAAAAATTCAAAATTCTAAAAATTTCTAAAAAATCTTCGAAATAAAAAAAATTTTCAATAAACATCAATCAAACTCTTTAAATCTCACCAATTTGATTCCCAAGCCCCAAAATCCTTAGAAAAACCAAATCTAAAATAAAACCCTTAACAAAAACTTTTCTAAAAAAATTGAGTTTGATTGCTTTCTTCTTTTTTTTGCCTCTGATTTCTGCGTATATTTATTTTTATTTGCTATCTCCCTCTATGTTCTATTATTTGATTTGGGTTTGTATTTATAGAGATCTGATTATAAAGAGTTTCAATTACTCTTCAATTCTAACTTCAAACTTTAAGTCCAACTCAATCTTTACAATCCAAACAAATAATTTCATACAAACTCAAACACTTGATTTTTTTTTATTTTCTTATTTTTTTAACAAATTAAACAATTAAAACCCAAACATATTAGGGTGTTTACACCTGTTTTCAATTTGGCTATTTCTTTTTTAAAGAACCCAACCTACTCCAACCCAATCTCTATTTTTTTTTTAAAAATCACTCCTTATCAAATTTGGGCTAATCAAAAGCCTTTGATTACAGATTGTTTAGCTGTTTCTATTTACCAACTTTTTTTATAGCAAAATTTATTTGATTATAAAACATAAAAAATAAGAAAGGTAAAAAGAAAAAAAGAAATGGAATGTCATGTGTACACTTTCGTTGGTTTCTTTTTTCACAAAATTTATCTAATTTAAAAAATTAAAAAAATAAAAAAAAAACCAAAGGAGTAGAGCAATCTAAACCTATCTTCTACCCTATCATGATTTTGAAAAAAAGAACCACTTGCCTCGATCCAATTTCGATTTTAAAAAACCACTCATATTGGATTAGAACAGGTCAAAACTGATCAAAAATAAATTATTTTCTCATCCTTACCTACATTAACCTAATTTTTTTAAATAAAATTTATCTAATTAAAAAAATTAAAAACTAAAAAAGGAAATAGCAAAAAAAAATCATATGAAAGTGCCATTTGGACACATCCATTCGCCTCTTTTTTTATTGTAAAAAAATAAACTTGTAAAAAAAACTTAAAAAGCAAAAAAAACAAACAAAAAAAAAAAACAAAACTAAAAAAAGAAAATGTTGAGAATAAAGAAAAAAACAAATTTGGATATCACATTGACACTTTCTTTTAGTATATTTTTTACAAAATTATCTAATAAAAAAAGATAGAAAAATTTTAAAAATTTAATAAAAAATTCGAATAGACCCCCACAAAGTTTCTTTAAAAAAATGAGAATAAAATTATTTATTAAATATGAAAGAATAAAAAAATAGAAAAAGTAAAAAAAAAAAAAAAAAACAGAAAAAGAAGAAGAAGAAAAAGAAAAAGGAAAAAAAAGCAAATAAAGAAAAACAACTCATTGGGATGTGCCACGTGGTAAAAAAGAGTAAAATTTATTGTATAGATAGATAAATAGATGTGAAAAAGAAAATTAAAGAAAAATAAAAAAGGTAAAAGAAGAAAAAAAAAAAGGCTTATGGGATGTGACGGTGAAAAAATGAGTAAAATTTATCGTACAAATAGATAGATAATAGATAAATAGATAAATATCATTTTTGCTAATAGTAGATTCAATATCTAACCAGAATAATGAGAAATTACTGTCGTAGACTACGTTTCTAGAAACACAAATTTTCTCAAAATCATGAATTGAATGAGGAGAAACTGTAATTTTTTTATGCTGGTATTAATTTAACAAAACTTGGTAAAACTATTTTTTATCCTGCAAGCAGATATATCTTCTTGCAGGATAAAAAATAGCTTGAGTACTCCATTAATTTATGATCTACTTGGTCTTTCTGGTTATTCAAAGCTGCTTTATGTACATAAATAGATTTCTTTTAACAGGTTTGATTTGCACCACCACATAATTTTCCTTAACAAGTAGTAAAACTTTAACTGTAAGAGTTAATTCCTCGTAGTTCTCAGTACCCACATTGCTATATTCAAAATGGAGCTTTGATTCTTTGACGGAGTAAATTGCCTCAGAAGACATCCATATTTTGCAGATTTTTCATAACAGTAATGATGAACAAACAAATTGTTCAAAAAAAAATTCTAGAAAGAATGATAACAGATTCAAAGTAGATAGAAAATCTGAAAAAAAAAAAAGTTGAATATTCTATAAAGGGAAGGGAGTCGTGCAATTCTCACATGTGATGGAAAAAGACAGAGAACTTCACCTAAAAAAGATCAGAACAAACTGCAGTAGGAAATTCTAGGAATTTGAATCGTTGGGTTCTCTTTCCTTCCATGAGTTTTCATCTATCATCCTCACCCTTCTTTTCTTTGGAGGAGTTGAATTAGATGAATGAGTCCTTGAGAAAAAGATATTACCCTATGGATTAGAAAGCATTTACATATGAAGGGGACATGAGAGGTTATATAGAAAAGACCCTGACAATATTAATTTTTTCTTGAGGAATCTGTAAACATCATGGAAGACAGCAGTGACAGCTCCCGCTATCCAGGTACCAAATTCTTGCTACTTTACATTAGTTTTAATTTTCCCTTTGCAGATGGATATGACACCACATATTCTGAACTACCTTAATTTATTACTATTGTTGACTTTATTCCCTAATGCTGTCCACTCCACTCTGCATTGTCACTTTTATATATGTATCATCATCACCTCCCATAAGGCCATACGGTAGTAGAACATACGGTTCTGTTTCGAGTATAATGATTTTCGAAACTTTTAAAAAATAGTTTTAATATTTTCAGATATTTATTTTGAAAAAAATTGGCCTAGGAACATTTTTTTAAAATTTTCTTACAGATTAAAAAAAAAGATATTTTTCAAAAAAAATGTTTATGATAATAATTGCTTATCAATGTTTTTTAATATAATTTTACTTATAAATAATATTATATTAATATATTAATAAATAATATAATATTAATATAATAATTTAATAAATAATAATATATTAATATATTAATAAATATTAGTATACTAATTAATTAATATTATAATAATATATTATTCATAAATAATATATTAATAAATAATATAAAGAATAACAAATAATTTTATTTTTAAGTATTTTTATATTAACATAATATTTTAGTATTAAATATTATTATTAAAATATAATTATTTTTTAATGTTAATAATTTTAATAATAAATAATTTCAATATACTTTACTAATAAATTATTATTTAATATTTTAATAATTATATTAATATTATTTGAAAAAAAACAAAACTTTCAAAAAACAATCAAATAACATAAAATATTTTTCATTAACTTATTTAAATAATAAAAAATCTCATTCAATTAAAAAAAATGTACAAACTTTCATTTTTCAAATATTATTTTTTGCAAAACAAATAAAGCCTAAGAATCTTTTTAAAAATAGTCTTGCCCTTGAATTACTCTTAAATATATAAAATCATGGTAAATCCAACCTTGTTTATACTTAAGGCTACTAAGATACAAACTTAGATCACTAAAATTAAAAATTTAACGCTCTAACTTATAACAAACAAAGGTTAATGATACTTTTAAAAATTATTATTTAATCCAGACACACCAAGTTGGGGTTAGAGATGTTTATAAAAGCATGGAAGCTTTCCTGCTATATTGAAACACTTCCTTTTAAAAATTATTATTTAATCCAGACACACCAAGTTGGGGTCAGAGATGTTTATAAAAGTATGGAAGCTTTCCTGCTATATTGAAACACTTCCCCTCCATTGTCTTTCCCCGATAAGGCAATATCATGCATATTAGTTTTCTGAAATCATAGTAACATCTGATTGCCAGTCTAGAGTTGGATTTAGTAACATTATATATCAACTTGAATTATTAATAACATTATCGGACTTCAGAAGCTCTTGAAAATAAATTGAGAGATTAGCATGATAAGAAATACGAATAGCTTATATTAAAGCTGTTGTTATTTGGTTTTCGGTTATCTGAACACCAAACTCTCAAAAGCTTTAGCAAAACCACCGTCAGAGTTGGAAACACTACAGAAACAGCATGAAAAGAAAGGATTTTAAATCCAAGAGATCAAGAGACAAATCGAAACTGAAGCTTCGCCTGGAGAAGAAGAAGAAGAAGAATCAAGCTTTCA
This sequence comes from Durio zibethinus, assembly GCF_047325235.1. NCBI lineage: Eukaryota > Viridiplantae > Streptophyta > Magnoliopsida > Malvales > Malvaceae > Durio > Durio zibethinus. Next base: position 5,414,864 of record NC_143174.1, on the reverse strand, counting down.
ATAACCTGGGCAAGAAATACAACAGCCTGAGAGAGGAAAATAATGCATTCTTGGGTGAAAGGTCAAGGTAGCAGAATTAAACAATTGCTTCAGTTTCATCTTGCAAGTCTCGCATATACTACCCTACCGACCTGACATCATATGTATTAGAAACTGCTCGCTGTATATGCTTTCTCGTAAATATTTAATGTTGTGTTTAGTGTATCGTTCTGTTTAATTACTTTGCTTTGTTAAGACCCTTTTGGATTCAAACGGAGTTTCGGCGCAGCATGGGTGGGGTCATTTTTTTTTCTTGTCTCAACTGCTACACCACCCATTTTGTTCCTAGAGGTGTAGCATGGTGGCAGTATTTTGGGTATTTACTAATTGGAGCCAATTTTTTTTTTTTTCAATTTTCACATGAACCAATCTTATTGTCCATCCAAGTAGATCTAAATTGACAAGATTTCAATCATCTTTAATTATTGAAAGCAGCTATACTTAAGCACAACTTCTAATTAATCCAATTATATATATTAATTTTTGTACATATTTATATGCACTGGACCAACAAGGACTTACCGACTTTAATTAACTAGGAATTTCCTAAGAATACTACAAAATAAAGCTGCTTCACGGTTCCAAAAGCAAGAATCACAACAAGGGAGGTTATCAACTAGGTTGTTGCTTGCTTCCCAAGACTGGCCTTCTGAACTCAAACAGTTTGGTCTTGGCGTAACATCATGATCATCACAATTGCAGCACACTACTTTTGCATTGTTGACACAATATTCTTTTGGCTCATCCAGCGATACATAGACCCACATGCTGCTCAGAAACTTCTTTGTTTTTGAACGGCAGCTAGCAATCTTGAAACTTCTTTTGCTACAACTTGTCATGAGATTGGAAGAAGACAGAGCTTGAAGCCCTTGTTTCCTTAGCTCACCCCCCAAACATATCAAGATAATACCATACGTATATATAGCTTCGACATGACCTTTTTCGACTGCTTTCTTCAAGTAACGCAGACCTGACTCAGCATTCCTTCGACTAAAATAATTGACCATTCCTTTCCTGTATAATGCTTCTGCATTCCTGGCATCTTTGCATCTTTTTAAAAAATGTTTCTCGCTTTTACGCCATGGGACGAAACTGAGTTTCTTCATTGAAACATTCTCAAAGATATGATCATAGTTTGATGCTTCAAGAAAAGCCTTACAACTTAGCTTGACATTGACGAAATCATTAACTGAATTGGAGGCCGCATGCATAAGAATCTCTGACAACATCTCCTTTGGAAGAGACCCAACGATGTTGTTGGTTTTATTCTTCATGGTTTTGATATTAAGAAGCCTATTCCAAATCAAACCCTTCAATACAATTTATTATTAGACGTAAAAAGAGGGTTAAGAAGAAAGCTAGGTATATATAGGAAGGAAATCATTAGAAGAAAAAAGTCCTACCTTACCAAGGATTAATGCAACGTTCCATTTTTTTCGGCCATCAATGCAACGTTCACTTTTCCTGCTTATTATTGGCCGCTGATTCTATTGCTATTTCTTTTTACTTAAAATATCCCACAATTTTAATAGGCTAAAGACTAAAGAGTTTTTCCCGATTGTAAGACACATCTAAATCTTTCTTCTAAGCTAAGAGTAATTTTAATATTTCTTTTCATAAACAAGGTATATATTCTACGTCGCTGCCATATCATTATCTAATTATCTATATGGCAAACGTTGTAAAAAGATTTAAAAAAAAAAAACCAGTCTTATTGTATATGTAGACCCAATTTTTTGAGATCCCTCCAACCGATTACTCCACTACCAAATCACACTCCCTTCACCTTTTCTTTATAAACATCCACACCTTCTTTCCTTAATCCACCAATATTTCACCATATATATATAAATATTTTTAAGGTGATTGACTACATTATTTGATTTGGATTTTTAAATTGTTGATCCCAAGCTTTCAAGTTTTTAGCATTAGCCTGATGAAAATTGGAAATGATGATTCTGGTGGCAATTTTAGTGAAGCTAATAGAGGAGTACACAGTATTGCTGGCTAGAATAATAAACTTGTAGAAGTAATAAGCAAATAACAAAAGCCAAAAACCAAATAATACTCAAAGTAAAACCAATCGCTATGTCTGCTTAGAACTAATTTTTTAGCTCATCAGTAGTTGCAGAAGTACCATATTCAATAAACTGTAACAATCCTATTTCAGTTCTAATAGAAGATTGGGGATAGAACTTCATCATGCCGAAGGAATTGGGGATCTGTGCGAACGGTTGTACGAAACGGAAGGATGTTTATATTATTACAAATTTGTTGATTATTTTATAGGAAAAAGGATAAAAAAGAGAGCTTTGGATGTTGAATAAATATGGGAAACTCAAAAGTGAAGACTGGAAAAAGAAGAATGGGGAAGAGTGGTCCTTTGTTAAGGTCCCAAATTCGAAAGAGAAGTGCTTTTTTTTTTTTTTAAACCCAGGAGGGAGAGAAGGAATGAGGGAGAAATCTAAGAAGAGAGATAAAGTAAAGTGCTTAGGTGGCTTTCTTGATGCTTACATGTAAAAAATGCTCCATTTGAGGAAATAAGAATTAAAGTAGCCCTCCCAAGGAATTAAGAATTTTTAATTCCTTTGTTTGGGAAAACACTCGAAGACTAAACTTTTGAGTTGTTGTGTTAATAAAGATCATACTTATTTTTTGTTTCAGACCAGGATATTGCATTTTTTTTAATTTTTTTCATTATAAATTAAAAAATATATCTAAGATAAAGAATTATCACTTTCCAACGCACTATTTTTTGAATTTTCAGAATTGGTAGTCTTACCGTTTGAAGAAGAGCAATTCATTGCTCAAAGTTTTTTATATACCAAGGGAAAAAAAGAAGTTAGGGCAGTCCATTGCTATTCAAAGGGTAGTAGACTTCCAATTTTTTTTTTTTTTCAAAATTTCAATTGAAAGTTAACAAGCAAAACAGTTGATAGAACAGTTGTTGCTCTTAATCCTTTTTATTCTAAAGGCTTATTTTCACTTTCCAACATGCGAAATTCAAACTTTATATAAATTATATGGTTTCTAACCTTTATCTTTTATAAAAAGGAGTAATGTCACAAATAATTTTTAAATTATAATGACATATTTAATATAGCATAATTTTATAAATTTATAATATTATAATTAAATTATAAATTTATTAATTAATATGATATTTAAATAATTATTTATGAATCATGTGTTATTATTTGAAGTTAATAATTTTTAAAAAATATTATATTAGTTAATATATTAATAATTTAAACATCTTATTAAAAATTTTAAAAGTTCATATATCGCATTAAATTTTATTATACTTTAAGGGTAATTGTTGATTAATCCTTTATTAAAAAAAAACATTTTAGAATATTCATTATTTATAATATATACGTGAAATTGGTGTATAAATGAACTTTAGGTGACACTTGATAAGGCATCTGATGGAGGGAGGACGTTCCAAGCAAAGCTGCGGCCACTGTTGTTTAGACTTGAGACCTTAGTCTAGGGCTGAGCAAAATTCTACTAAAACCGAAAAAATCGATCAAAATAAAAAATTTGAGGTAAATTAGGTCGATTTAAGTGGGTTAGATGAATATCTCAATTATTGTTTCGGTTTCAATGGTTTAATGATCGATTTTCGAATTTAGAATTTAAAATCGAATAAATAAAAAAACCCAATTTGAAATCAAGGTAAATAGTTAAAATAAAACTATTAATAATATTTCAAACCCCTTTTACTGTTTTTCTTTTGCTTGTAGAAACTCTAGCCGCAAGCCATTATCACTCTCGACATTTCCCATTTTCCCTCACTGCCCCACTGCCATCTTCTCCTCCAGTCCGCCTCTCACCACACCAGTCTCCAGACACCTTCACTGCCTCACTTCTCATTCTTCACAGATTTGAGATCTGAGTCTTCACACCTTAGAGTCACAACCACTAATCGTCGGTCCCCCTTGCCACCAGTAAGTTCTTAGCCTTTTGCCCTTCCCGGCTTCAATCAAAGGCTAATTGAGAATGAGCTATTGATATTTATTTTAGTTGTTTTGTAACTTTAATTAATTTTACAGATCTTGTGTGTAATATGATATGTGACCAGCAATGCATCAATTTCTTCAATTTCATTCTTTCTGGTGGTTTCAATATGTGTAATAAATTTTAATGCATCTACTACAGATTAAGCAAGTTTGCTCTGCCCTACACGCATAGCCTATACACTCTAACAAATACAAGCTGAACTATAGCATCAAAGGTATATACAAATCACCATTTTTTTTAGTTTATGTAAATATGTGGTGAACCTTGATATCTTGAGTTTAGCTTTGAAAAAGATTTTGAATATATGCTTAAAAAGTCTGAAATTTTTTATCTTGAGTTTAACTTTGGCAAATACATGCTTACATGTTGCCTTGAAATTCTGGTTATTTTCGGCTAGAATTTTCGGAGACAGAATCAAATTTCTGTTTTAAACTTCTAGACTCCAAGTCAACATTGGCTTTTTTTAATGCAAAAGAAATTAAACTTTTTGTAATGGTAAGAATGACTAATTTTTAAATAGGAAGCCAGTTTAAATTTGAACTCTTTTATAGAATCAGCCTATGCATCAACATAATTACAATTTTTTTTTTAATTTATCCTTGTTTATGGTCTTTTTGTGGAATTTAAATTATACCATTTTTTCATCATAATTATACTGTTGGATGCAAGCAGTTAATTTTCATTTCTTCTTTTCTTGATAAGTTATTTTGAAATTTGCTTTCATGTCCTAGAAATGCTATTCATTTCCTTGTGTTTATATATAGCTTAACTTTTTAATTTTTTTCTTAAAGGTGTCAAATGAAATGACCGATTGAAATCCTACACAAAAGGATATTCAAAGTAGACACACATGGAACAAAAAGTGAAGTTGTGACTATTCAATTGAAAAGGAGACGACCAAACACATGGTTGGATGTATGAGACTACTTCACCAAATTTACTAATGATAAAGGTGATCTTAAAGCTAGATGCAATTATTGTGATAGGGAATTTTATTCTCACCCTAAAAAAAAAGGGAACATTTGCATTAAAGAATCATGTGGGTTCTTGTATGAAATTTCCTCATGCTAGTGGTGATCTTTCCTAAACAAAATTAGTTTTTAGCTCGATAAGAGATGGATCTTTAGATACTTGGAAGTTTGATCAAAATGCCATTAGGAAATGTGTGGTTGAAATGATTATAATAGATGAGTTACTTTTTAGATTTGTGGAAGCGAAAGGATTTAGGCATTATATGTTTATTGCATGTCCTAAATTTTGTGTACCATTATGATGGATTGTTGCTAGGGATTGTTTCAAATTTATCTAGATTAAAAAACTTGCCTAAAGTAATTTTTGAAATCTTCTTCTACAAAAGTCTATCTTACCATTGACACATGGTCTTCATTGTAAAAGTCAATTATATGCATCTCACAGTTCAATTTATAAACAATTATTGGAAACTTAACAAAAGGATATTAAACTTTTGTCCCATTTTTAGTCATAAAAGTGAGGCTATTGGTAGAACAATTGAGAAATGCTTATGTGATTGGGGATTGTAGACACCTAATTTTGTTTGAGCAAAAATTCGGTTATTTGTGAAGCGTTTTAAATTTTGACTCAGTTCAAATCTAACATTTCTTTAATTATGACGAATTTTTAAAATAAAAATTGAGATCAATTTGACCAAAATGCCACAAAGTTAACTTTGATTAAATTTGGTCAAACTTGGTCAAATAAAGTTAAAATTAGTAAACTTGATCAAAATTGATCAAACATGATGAAAACGGATAAAACCCGAGTCAATATTCAAAATTCAAAACTAAATTGAGGTCAATGTGGTTTAAAATAGAAATTTATAATTTTTTAAAGCACTAAAAATTTTAATTTCACTTTGAAAAGTGTAAAATTACTAAAATACCCTTATGAGTATTTTTGTAATTTGACTTTTTCGAAATCAATTTTTTGTGAAAATTTTTAGATCATAATTGAATATTTTAATGATTTTTTATGCATTTAAAACTCAGATCACATCTTGGGAGGTGTGAAATTACCAAATACACATTAGGGTTAATTTCATACTTTGACCTTTTCGAAGTTGGTTTTTCACGAAACTTTACAGATCATGATTTTATAATATTTGATGATTTTTTATGCATTTGAAATCATAGCAATACCTTGTGAGGTGTGAAATTATCAAAGTATCTTTAGGGGTAATTTCGTAGTTTGACCTTCTTAATGTCAGATTTTCATGAAAATTTTTAAATTTTAATTTTATAATGTTTTATGATTTTTTGTACTTTAAAATCATAAAATTGACCACGAGAACATTGATTTCCAAGAAAATGCCCTAAATATTAAAAACTTTGTGCTAAGGGTAAAATGATTATTAGCTTTATATGTTAGATGGTGATCCAATAGGGGGTGAATTGAATTTCTCTAAATTTTTTTCAAACAAATAATTTCAATATAGTTGAATGAAAATTAAAACAATAAGCACTTTTGATGAAAATATAATGCAAACAATAACAATTAATGAATCTAAAATCAAATATAAACAATAATAAATTGTAAAGAGATAAGGATAGAGAAATCAAACACAATGATTTATGGAGGTTCGGTTCTTCTTCACAAGGCATCTACGTCCTCTCTTCTTGGTTGTCCACACCAAGGCTTTAATCCACTATTCTTGAATTGAAAATACAACTTATCTTTTTCTTTCTAAGGCTTAAGATAACCTCTACCCTTTGTAGTATTTTACTTAATCTCATTACAAAGCTCTCAAGAGGATATCTCACCTCATGTTCTCTTCCACCATTGTATATCAAAGGTAATTTTGCAAACAATAGAACAACCTCTCTAAGGCTAAGTGTTTGCTAAGTTTAAGTACAAAAAAATGATGAATGAACAACAAATAAAAATTGGATACAATAAATACAAAGATATAAACTTTGAAGTTCTAAAAACTTTTGATTCTTTGTGAGAATGAAAATGTGGCTTATTGACTCTTACTCTCTTGATTCATCAATCTTATTGGTGTGTTGGAGTGCCCAATTTATAGAGAAATTGAAGAGGTAACTGTTGTAAGTGTTTGGGAGAAGAAAATAGCCGTTAGAAGCACCAAAAAGTAGCCGTTGGAGTGTTTTCACCCAGAACCGATTGATCCCCTCCCATAAAGGGATCGATTGGTTCATGTTTTGAATCAATTTTTTTTTTGAAAATCATGACCCGATCGATCCCTTCCATGAGGAGATCAATCATGTCAGTGACTGGGTGGTTATCTCTTGTTTTGCACTCTACTCACTAATTTGTTCATATATTGAGTTATACAAATCCAAATCACAAACTGTTTGAAGATTTAGAAACTAGACTTAAAGGGCTTTCTATCCATATAAAGTTCATCACCTAATTCACTATACAAATTATAGTGAATTTTCAAAGTTATACCATGTGCAATTTTTCTGACAACTGCAGAGTGTCTAGTAAAAATTCAAAATCTTTTCTTAAAAAATTTGGATTTTGATTTTGTTTAATCCATTAGAAAGTAAACTCAAATAACTTTCCAACCATATAAAATTTAAATATTAAGACTTTGTGAATTAATACAGAAAAATAAAACAAGTTTGATGTTGGAAAACTTTATTATTGTAAAACAACTTTCTTAAGTTAATCTATTTCTTAAAACCAATATTATCAAAATTGTATTAAGTCCAAAATGAATAAGTTTACTTTAAAAATAACAATTGGACTTTCATTTAAGCTCAAATAAATAATTTTTAAAGATAGATTTGGTTTCAAAAATATGAAAACAAAGAAAGGTTTGTTTAAGCTTTGAAAATCATATTATTTATTTAGTACCAAAATATAAAACTTAAGAACATGTACTAAATAAATCCTTTTTCAAAATCTTGATCAAGTTTATTTAGCTTTAATGTTTTGTCATTTCAAAATAAGGATCAATTCAAGGCTAACAATGATCTTTTCACTTGATTTAATGGTTGTAAAAATCCAACCTTTACAGTGAATAACATGGACTGTTGGATCTTATGAGGAATCTTGGTCCAATGGCTAAAGTGTGCTCATTGGATTAAAAACAAAGGGGAAATTTTGGCTTTTAGAGATGTTTTGATCTTATGACTATAATTCAATTTTTCAAAGATATTTTTCACCATCTTTTACAATGTGTGGGGATGTTTCTGCATGCAAAGAAACCAGTGAGCAACTTGGGGAAAAAAGAAAAAATAGAGGAAAAAAAAGAGAGAGCAATCGGTGGAAAAAAATAGAAAGAAAAAAAAAACCTTTGGTGCTTTGCTTGAAGGTATAATATCTCAACATTCATTCTTTGCATTTCTAGCATCCCCATCACATTTTTCATTGCATTTTCATTGTGTTTCATCTATTTTTTTGTTGATTTTCTTGAAAGTTTTTGGTTTTTTTTTTTAATCTTGCTCAAAGTTTGAATCAAACTTCATCCAACTAAGCAATAGTTGGATTGGAGTTAGAAAACAAGCAAAACAACACAAATCCACCATTGTAAAACCAAGTTGGAGGTTTAGCCAACCTTTCCACCCATGGCCAAAACTCCTATTGGCTTCTCCTCCAAATATGTTCTTTGTTTCTTTTACTAATATATGTTTGATTGATTGTGCTTTTTCTATTTGTTAGTTTATGGTATAGTTTTGAAGTATGTGATGGTGTTTGGTTTATGTTTAAGTTTTCCTTCTTTTTTTTTAGTTTTTTTAACTTACTTCATGATTAGATAAATGTTTTTTTATGATTCAAATGTTTTTATGTGATGAATGAGTAAGTAAATGATTCTTGTTTGGACGGAATAGAATGAAATCATGCTTGAGGAAACATCATGGAAGGTTCAGTCATTGTGCTCTTCCCCTTGGTTGAACCTTGTGCTTGATTTGGTAAATATTTGTTGCTTGATTCATGGTTGATGGGTTATGCTTTAGTTATAATTTTCAAATTTTCATGTGGTTAGATTAAATTTCTAATGAAAAAAGGTTGTTCTAATGAGTGTTTTGAATGAAATGTGTTATTGTTTGGTTGGTGCTCTTGTTCATGAGATTTTCTAGCTACATTGGTTCATTATGTGCTTAATGAAATTGTTCTAATGATTTTCAAGTGATTAATGCTTATTTAGATGAAGTGGGATGACATAATGTTTGGGAGAAATGCTAGGTAGGTTCGACCATAGTGATATTCTTGTTTGGTTGAACCTTGCTTCATTGTTTCATGGATGATGGTTGCCTTGATTCATGTATTTGATTGTGTTTTTATGATGTTTGGTAAGTTTTTAACGTGTTTGAACAAAAGTTTCAATGAAAAAATGTTATTTGATGGTTGTTTTTTTATTGATTTTTTAAGTTTGGTTGGGTTTAATGATGAAGGATGGTGGACCATTCAAACAAGTTTCAAAGTTTTTTTTATGTTTAATCTATTTTGGTTTTGAATTCTCATGCATAACATGTTTGTAATTTATGCTTGGAAATACCTTAGTTTGTAATTATTTTTCAAGGTCATAGTTTTTGTATATACATTCATTAATACTGTTTTTTTAATTTGCTGTTATTTCATGTTCATTTTCATAAAATCTCAAAATTTGAAATCACAAATTTAAAACTCCAAAAATTGAAATCCAAATTCCCATGAAACCGTAAACCTCAAATTCTATGAAACCTTAAAACTAACCCTAAACCTAACTTTAACCTTAATCCTAAATCTAAAACCATAAATCTTAAAACCTAATCTTAAACCCTAGCCCTAAACGTAAAACCTTAAATCTTAGCTTCAATCCTAAATCGACCCAAATCTCAACATCAACCCAAACCCTAAAATCAATCATGCATTTGCATTTTATATTATCTTGGCATTATGTGCATTTTTATATTATCATGCACTCATACTTTGTCATTCATGTTATATTATCATGTATTCATCATATTTTATTATGTTTATGTATCTCATGCATCTGTTTTCAAAAATATATTTTCAAAAAAAAAAAAATTGAAATAAAATAATATCTCAAATAAATATAGTTATCGAGATCTTGTCTAACTATAGGGGACGTTCGGTGATTATTATTTATTAGAAGTGTTATTTTGGTTTTAGTGAGATAATTTGAAAACTTTTAAATTAAAAATATTTTTAAGCTTTACTTAATTATAAGGAACTGAAGGAAATGTTTCAATATTTAAAGTGTTTTAATTTTGATCTAAAAATTAAAAAAAAAAAATTTTTCAAAATTTAATTTGTTTTTTAAAAAATAAATTAATTTAAAACATTAAAAATAGAACCATTTTAACCAAAATTAAAAGATAAAATGCAACCAATTGGTATCGTCGGGCGTTATGGAGGTGTTAATCATTCTCATGCGTAACTAACTCCTAGATTCAACTCTAATTTCATAGACTACAAATTGTTTTTTTTTATAAAACTTTTAAACTCATTTTAAAATATTTTATTAAAAGAACAAAAATTTTGGGTGAAAAATCACACCCTAAAAAAGATTGGTGGCGACTCTTTATTTTGTTTTTATTAAAAATATTTTTAACCTTTGTTTTTTTTCTAAATTTCTCCATTTGTCCAACTTTCAAGTCACCCGCCCTTGAGTCTCGAGACATCACGACAACTTGGTGACTCCACTGGAAACTTGGGGGTGAATGACCCAAAAGCTAGAAGAATGGGCAAATTTGGAAAAGCAGGGGCTAACATATTTTTGATAAAAATAAAATAAAAAGTCGCTATGAATATTTCTTTAAGGTGTGATTGGCTACCTAAAAATTTTTTCCTTGTAATAAAACATTTTATAACGGGTTTAAAAGTTTTAGAAAAAGAATAAATTTACAGTCTATGAAATCAGAGTTTGGGTTCAGAAGTCAATTACGCGTGAGAAAAGATTAACATCCCATAATGCTTGTTGAATACGGTACCAATTGATTGCATGTTATCTTTTATTTTTAGTAAAAATAATAATATTTTTCTTAATGTTTGAAATTAATTGCTTTTCTTTTTTCTTTTGGAAAAAATAAAAACAAATTAAATTTTTTTATTTAGATGAAAACCCCTTTAAATATCGAAATACCTCTTTCACTCTCCTATAATTAAGTGGAGTTTTAAAAATATTTCTAATTTAAAGATTTTTAAATTATCCCACTAAAATCAATATAACACCTCTTATAAATAATAACCTCGAGCGAACCCCTATAATTAGGTAAGATCTTGATAATTATATTTACTTGATATATTATTTTATTTTAAAACATTTTTCTTTGAAAACATATTTTTGAAAATAGATGCATAAATATAATAAAACATGATGAATGCATGATAATATAACATAAATAACAAAATATGAATGCATGCCAATATAAATATTCATGTGATGACCAGGTAAAATGAAATACAAGTGCATGATTAGTTTAGGGTTTGAGGGTTGGTTTTAAGATTTAAGGTTAGGGTTAGGGTTAGGTCTAAGGATTTGAGAATTTTGGGTTTCAAGTTGGGGGTTTCAAAAATTTTTTTTTTTTTTGGGTTTTATAGAAATTGACATGAAATAAAAGCAAATTATAAAAATGTCATTAATAAATGCATGTACCAAAAGTATGATCTTGAAAAATAATTACAAACTAAGGTATTTTCAAACTTAATATTACAAACATGATATGCGTGAAAATTTAAAAACTAAATGGATTAAACATGAAAAACTTTGAATTTGGTTTGAATGTTCTACCATTTGTTCATCATTAAACTTAATCAAACAATTTCAAAAATCAACCAAAACAAACATTTTTTTTATTGAAATTTTGTTCAAATACATTAGAAACTTGCAAATCATCATAAAAAAAATAATCTATGACAAGAATCAAAGAAACTATCATTCATAAAACAAGGAAGCAAGGTTCGAAAGGAAGCAAGGTTCGACCAACTAAAGTCCACCATGGTTGAACCTTCCCTATCATTTCATCATAGCATTTTCACATCATTTAAGCCAAGCTTACCTCATTTACCTTCCAAATCATCATGTAAAAGTATTCATATCACAAGGAAACTTTCATCAAACATAAAACAAACTAAAAATAACAAAGAAATCATAAACACTTGAAACATGAACCAAACACCATCACATATCATTAACCAAGATCATAAACTAACAAATAAAAAGTGTATCATCAATCAAACACATATAGGTAGCAAAAGAAACAAAGAACGCATTTAGAGGGGAAGCCAATAGAAGGTTCGATCATGGGAGAAGAGGTTGACTGAACCTCCACTTGATTTTTTAATGGTGGATTTGTGTTATTTTCTAACTTCAATCCAACTATTGAGTAATTGGATAAAGTTTGATTCAAACTTTGAGCAAGAAAATAAACCAAAACCTTAAAAAAAAATCAGTAAATAAATGAAAGAAACACAATTAAAATGCAATAAAAAAAATATGATGAAGATGCAAAAAATGCAAAGATGGAGGTTGAGAAAAGCTACTTTCAAGCAAGCAAGCGACAAAAATTTTTTTTTCTCTTTGTTTTCTTACATTTTTTCCTTTGGTTCTCTCCTCTGTTGCAAGCAAGCGACAAAGAATTTTTTTTCTCTTTGTTTTCTCACATTTTTTCCTTTGGTTCTCTCCTCTGTTTCAAATTTCTTCCTCTGGTTTTTTCATGCAGCAAAACGACCCCTTACATTGTAAAAGATGCTAGAAAACATCCTTAAAAGATTGAATTATGGTCATAGGATTAAAACATCATCCAATGGCCAAAATTTTCCCCTTATTTTTAATTCAAGTAGCAAGCTTTAACCATTGGATTAACATTCTCATGAGATCCAACGGCTAATATTATTCACTGCAAATGTTGGATTTTAACAGCAATTGAACCAAGTAAAAAGATCATTTTACCTTTAGTACAAAGTTTTCGGTATTTAAGCTATTTTCTTGGAAATTAATGTTCTTGTGCTCTTTTTTAAAATTTTAAAGTACCAAAAATCTTGAAATATTATAAAATCAAAAACTGAAAGTTTTTGTAAAAATCCGACCCTGGAAAAGTCAAATTATGAAATTACTTCTAAAGGATATTTAGGTAATTTCATATCTTTCAAGGTATTGTTGTGATTTTGAATGCATAAAAAATTATCAAATAATATAAAATCATTTGGAAAGTTTCACGAAAAATCGACATCGAGAATATCAAATTACGAAATTACCTCTAAGAGGCGTTTTAGTAATTTCACATTTTTCGAGGTACAATCAAGATTTTCAAAATTTTAAAAATCATCCAATAATATTAAACCATAATCTGGAGTGTCTCGCTAAATTTCGACATTGGAAAGGTCAAATTACGAAAATAACCCTGGATATTTTTATAATTTCACACATCTCAAGATGTGATCTGAGTTTTCAATGCATCAAAAATCATTAAAAAAATTTAATTCTGATTGAAAAGTTTTTATGAAAATCCGATTTCGAGAAAGCCAAATTACGAAAATACCTATAAGAATATTTTGATAATTTTATATTTTTCGGAATGTGATCAAACTTTTTAATGCTTTAAAATCATAAATTTAAATTTTAATCCAAATTGATTCCAACTTGGTTGTGAAATTTGAATATTAACCTGGGTTCTATCCATTTTGACCAAGTTTGATCAATTTTTACCTTGTTTGACTAAGTTTGATAAAGTTTAATCAGAGTTGACTTTGAGGCATTTGAGTCAAATTGATCCAAATTTTGATTTTAGAACTTTGTCAAAATTGAAGAAATGTTGGATTTAAACCGGGTTTAATTTTAAGAACTTTACAAATGGTCAAAATTTTGCCAGGACTAAATTAGGTGTCGACAGGGATTGATAAGATTTTTGCTATTACAATTGATAATGTTAGTTACAATGATGTTGGAATTAAATATTTGAGAAAAAAAATTTAACAATGCAAGAAGTAGTATTATAGGAGGCAAATATCTTCATTTGAGATGCGTTGCTCATATTGTTAATGTTGTTGTGAGTGATGGATTAAAGGAAATTATTGATTCAATTGCTCGTGTTAGTGGGGCAGTTAGATGTGTAAGACAATCACTCTATAGGATAGCCAAGTTTAAAGAGTGTGTTGCCAAAAATCACATTCAAAGTAAAAGCTTGTTGTGCTTGGATGTTAGCACTAGGTGGAATTCCACTTACTTGATGTTGGAACAAGGCCAAACGTTTGAAAAGGCTTACGAGGCATTTGATGATTTGTTCCTTACTATAGAAGTGAGCTCTTGTTGGAAGATGGGTTGCCCAATCAAAATGATTATGTAAGTGTTAGAAGATTATGCTTTTTCTTTTAAAAAATTTACAACTTCACAGTTAGAATTTCAGGTTCTTTATATGTCATCACTAATAATTCTTTTGAAAATATTTATGGTGTTTATGGCATTTTGCAAGATTGGCAATTGAATGTTAACGTTGAGTTGAGTGCAATGGCTAAGAGAATGAAAGATAAGTACAAGAAGTATTAGGAGAATGTGAAGAATAAATATGTTACTTTATATTGCTTACATTCTTGATTATAGGAAAAAACTTGCTTTTGAGGAGTTTTGTTTTATGAAAATGTATTTTTGTAATCGAACTTTAATGATGATGATACAAGTGTAAGAAGTAATTAGTGAGTTATTTGATAAATACAAAAACATGTTGTAACCTTAATCTAAACAAGTTGGTGAAAGTAGCCAAGTAGTCAAGTTACAGAATCCATTTACGAACTTGAAATTGGGAATTTATGTGACTCATAAGTTGTTATGATTGAGTTTAGTAGGTTTAGGAAACAATAGGGTAGAGAAGAGAATAAATCAAAGTTGGAGAAATACTTGAATGAAGAGTCTAATGCTATTAAGGAGGGGTTGGAGTTTAATGTTCTTCTTTGGTGGAAACTCAATAGTCATAGGTTTTCTATCCTTTCCCATCTAGCTCATGATGTGTTGAAGGTTCTCATATTCATAGTTGCTTTTGAATTTGCTTTTAGTACTAGTGGTCATATGTTAATACATATAGGAGTTTTTTAACTCATAAACTTACGCAAGCTTTTATTTGTGCTCAAGATTGGTTATGTGGATCTTCAAATTTTGATCCAAATGACATAGAGGATGAAGTGGAACAACTTGACAAGATTAATTTGAGTAATTATTTTATTTGTACCACTATTTTTTTTTTCAATTCTTATTTGTTTAAATATTTTAGTAACAGTTAACTTTTGTTCTTTTTTGTTTATGTATTTTTAGATTTATTCAAGATTGGATTGAACCCATAATTGATTAGTAAAATGCATTTGATTAATTGAGGCAATGTGAATGAAGGTTTTGTTTTTTTTTTGTTTATGTTAATTTTTTTTTGTATTTTCGCAATATACTTGGAATATTATATTGTACATAATAAATCAATAATGTATGTGACTAGAAATTTTGTCATTACTATGATTAAAAAAAGAAAAGAAAAAGACTATGGGAACTTTACAAGATTAATGCAGTCAAAGATTAAAAAAGAAAAAGAATATGGAAACCTTACAATATTAATGCAGTCGATGATTAAAAAAAATGGGAATCTTACAATATCTATGCAATCAATGATATAACGTGGCAGACACTGACTTAAAACTTAAGTCTTGTTAAACGCTAAAGGCATTGCTGTGGTAAAAATTTCAATATTATTCTTATTTTCTGATTTGGTTTTTTTTTTTTAGGCAATGCAATCATGGTTCATTGGTGTGCACTTTGCACCTCAATCAGGAAAGAAAGAATTGTTGTTGTCTGCTGGATAAATTAATGTTATTTGAGATTTGAATTTTATGGATTGTAATTGGTTGATGTTGGATAAATTAATGTTGTTTAAGACTTGAATTTTATGGACTGTAATTGGCTAATTACACTATGTTATTTAAGTTTGTGTTTATGTTATATTGTATTTGTGTTTTTATTTGAGTATTGTTAACAATATTTGGACTTATTGGATTATGTGTTGAACACAGGAAACCAAAACCGACTAGCCCCAGAAAACCAATCAAGATCGATCAACTTAATTCGGTTTGGTTTTTTGGTTTTGTTTGCATATATTAGTTAATTCAATTTTTATAATAGAATTAAATCGATTAAATGAGTTATTCGGTTTTTATAATTGAATTAATTGAATCAATCATTTGCCCTGTCTTACCCAGAGGGGAACTAAAAGGGATAGGCATGGGTTATGATACCCCTAAATTTTTTACACCATTGTAGTATAGTAACTCAGCTTATCTAACATCTGTATTGGCCCTCCCTTCTCCATTATTTTTATTGTTTGGCTCCCTCTTTACCTTATGTCTGGCTTCACCCCTGGCTCTACCTTATCTGATGTTGCAGGCCAGCTGCTGCTAGGGCATGCTGAACATCTGTCATGGCAGGCGGAACAAATTGTGCCCGTTGGTAACTCAGTTTAACTTCATTTCCAATTGCTATGACATCAGGAGATCTAGAGAAGCAGACAACATTTCTCTGGATCCAGTCCTTTGCAGCTGCAGCATCAGAAAAGGCTTAGAGGCTGTCAAGACGGGTTCTTTTTGGCTCCCCTCTAGGACATTGAGGGTTTCCTGATCTGGATCATATAATTATTCCATGAATGCCATTTGAATTTTGATTGACAAAGACTTCCAACATCTGCCGCTCTTGGTAAATCGTTTCCATTTCTGGCATAGCACACACCTAAATGGAATGTGCACACATACAAAATCGGGTCAAGATTTAATAGACTCCGTGTATCATTGATATAAATGTTTCATGGCAGTAGCAATGCTCAACATGTTGAAAAACTCTGATCAGGAGGAAAATATTCAGAATGAAAATGAAAGCCAGGAGTCGTTACTTTCAAAGATCAAATGCTTGCCAGAAACCCTTCCCCTGCAAAAAAAAAAAAAAAAAAGAAAAGAAAAAGCAGCAGAAAGAAACTCATCAAGCCAGTACCATTCTTGCAAAAGTTTCACTTTTGAGTAGTGTTGCTGTCCTTTCCTTCATGGCAAGGGCACACATCCGTTATAGTAGTTGGGAAACTGATGTTCTCGTGTAAAAGCTAAGCTACTTGCAGGAGTATATGATGTTATCGAACATCTAAAATATCTCAGAAATAAAATTATTTGTTCAAGAACTTGTCAAACTAAATGTGAGAAAAGCAAGCATAATTTTTTTTTATTAAATCAAGAATTAGATGATAAACGGTACATGTTTTGGTCATCCTCATGCATTTGAAAGGACACTCTCAACATTTAACAGTAAAAATTACACTTGGATTAAGATTTTCCTGAAGGTTTTAGTGTACAACGTACCAATTATGAATATGCCAAAAGCAGCAATATAGCAGCCATGTAGAACTATATGACATCCATCTCTCTCTCCATATATATAGAGGCAAGCTCTCCAGGATTGAAAAAAAGAGGAAAATTCCCACATTTTCAACATCTATTGCCCTGTCAAGCACTCCATTGAAATATTCAACAAAAAATTATGCTGGAATAATATTGAAAAAACAAGCTAGGAACATTACGCAGATGAATCAAAACCTTATAAAACAGTGTTTATTAATTTGTCTATATTTTTTGCTTTTCTTCCAGGAATTAAAAATCTACCAGGTTGCCATGATACCTATTAATCATGGCTGCCTTAAATGGTGAGCATTAGAGTCCAAAATTATGGCATGCAGTAACAAGAGTAAAGTTTCAATATTTAGTGTTGAAAATTGGGATCAATGGAGAAGACCAAAACCTGGTTTCTTTGGACAAGTCACACAGAAAAAGTTCTGATCATCCATTTGTACAACAACATTGCATCTATTACGTTTATAACTTGATAGGAAATGCCACTTTTGTCACTGTTCTCCTTCATGGAAGTTCCATTCCAGGATTATCCGATTGATGGTATATAGAGGAAATTATACGTCAATTAGTAAATTAATGGTCTTCTACCTGTTTTGCGAAAGATGAACCAATTGCTTGAAGTTTTAAATTTGACTAATGCATTTCGATTTTAAGTCAGTCTTGAGTTAGTAGAATTTTAGGTTAGAGACTTGTCTGACTTTACTTGAGATTATTTTAGATAAATAATATATATTTATTTGAACTAGATTTAAAAACATTAACTTAATAGATTTTGGTTGATCATTTTAGATATAATATTATAATGCAATAAAAAACAATATGAAAAAAATTAATTAAAAAATTATATATATAAATTTAATAAAAATAAAAAATATATTTCATATGAATTATAATATAATAATTTTATATTTTTAATATATTTAATATAAATAAATATGAAACAAATACAAAAATGGTAAAATCTAAATATTGGTGATTGAAATTTTTTGTTTGGATCAATCCGAAACTAAAAAAAAAGATATTGGCATATAGCAGGATAGTAAAAAAGAGTGTTGCTGTGACCTCATCAGTAATCATGAGAGGGAAAACAATGTCAAAAGAAGTAGAATAGATTTTTCAACAAAATAAGTAAATAAAAAGTTAAGACTGCCAACTTAATTCAAGTTTTTAAACAGGGATTAGCATATAAATAAATATATATAGATAAAAGTAGAGATTTATTTATATTAATATAAGTATTATATATATATATTTTTAATTTTGGATTAAAATTAAATTTATAACACTTATATAGATTAAAATATATATAATAGGAATTCATTTATATTAGTATAAGTCTTATACACTTTTTTAATCCTTAAATCAAAATTAAATTTATAATACTTATACTTAATCATTTTGATTTAAATAATAAAAAATGTAACAATTATATTAATGTAAGTAAATTTCTTCTCTCATTTATATAATTTATATTTAATACACTATTAATATATAAAATATATACATTATCAATAAATTAAATAATATTATTTTATTAATAAATAAATATTAATTTTTAAAATAAATATATAAAAAATTAATATTTTTTAATATTATAAACTCATATACATATATCTATATATATATATATATATAAGTGGATGAATGATTGATCGCATTTCTTAATAATAAGAGGCAACCTATAAATGGATGATGCCTTGATGCCTTACAAAAAAAATTTCCTTAGGTTAGATTTTTTTAATACAAATGAAATTGCAATTTAAAAATAAAAAAGTTGTAAATATTAAAATTTAAAATTATTAAATATTATTTTAAAAATTTGATTATATAAATTTTTTGAATTAAATTTTAAATTTTTTTCATTAAATTGATACTTTTGTTTATTGCTTTTTATTATATATTTTTTATTTTCATATTATATATTGATAGTTGATAGTTTTTTTCATATTGTACATTGAAATTTGCAAGCTGTTTTGAAATGTATGGGGTACCGAAATTTTTTTTTTTTTGTTTTTTAAATATAAAAATATAAAATATGATCAATCATCCATTTATAATAATAATTATAAAATTATGAAAAAAAAAAAGAAGGAGTGCATTATTTTATCCACGTAAAAAAAAGGCAGTTGCAAACTGTCTATTTTAAGACAATGACAATTCAATATCAAATTTTTAATTTTTTTAAAAAATAAGAAACAATAGAAGGAATAATAAATAAATAAAAAAAACAAAGGGAACAAAAGAGAGCTTTTCCAAAGCGACATCAGAGGATCAAAATTTTAAAAGAAAAAAAAAAGGGGAAACCACCTTCAAAAACTGTGAAAATGACCTCCCTTTTCTCTAGACCTTGCATTATCAATCTATGTTTTTATTGTTATCACCATCCTCAAAACCAAATTATTTGTTTCCATTTCTCTTTGCTTATTCAATGAATTAATAAAAAAAAAAAAGGGAACTGCGCCATCAGCCACCTTTTGATCGATCAAGGAATCCAGTTTTCAATCCAAACACATTGACAGCCGTTGGATTTAATGACTCCGATGTTGACATGTCGCCGGCGTTGCTAGACCCTGGAGGAGCTTCTTCTTCAACTCCCAATGGTCAGGCTTCTTCTTTTCCTTTTACAGTGAATTCTTTTGGGTTCTTTTCTGTTTCTCAATCTAAGTTTTTACAAGAAAAAAATGAACACATCTTCCAGTTTTGGTTTTGGAGGTGATTTTAGTTCTGGGTTTTCAAACTCGATCCCCAATAATCCCAATTTTAGCTTCAATACGCCTTCTTTACCACGACCTTCCGCAGGCCTTTCTAAACCAAGGCTTCCCAAAACTAGAAGGCAATCGAATTCTCATAATTTGAAATCTTCAGGCAATTTAGAAACCCGGGTAGGCCCTGGTTTTAATCCGTTTAGACCTGTTTCCGGTGTTCCCCGCCCTAGCCCATCCGATGGAAGTGACTTGGGTGGGAATTTAGAGGGAGGAGTCGTGGAGAAAATCAGTAATTTGAGAATTGGGAAGAGTTCTGATTTAGATGATCAAACTTTAGTTTCCAAGCTTCGGGATGATACAAGGAAGTCGAACATTGAGGATGGTTCAAAGGGTGATCAGAGCGATGAGAATGATAGCAATGTAGGTAGTTGTGTTGGAAGAGGTGCAGAAACGGAAAAACTTCCAAATGAGTTGCCGAGCAAGTTGAATATTAGAGGCAGTAACGATGTTGATGATGGAGTTAAGAAGGGATTCATATTTAAGAGCGGAAAAGGTAGTGATTCTATGGTTGTAAGCTCAACGGACGCATTTCCGAATGAGTTGCTGACCAAGTTGAATATTAAAGGCAGTAAGGATGTTGATGATGGAGGTAAGAAGGGATTCATATTAAAGGGTGAAAAAGGTCGTGATTCTTTGGTTGGAAGCTCAACAGAAGCACTTCGTGACAGCATTAAGAATTTGAATATAAAGCGGATTGATGATAGTTATACCAATGAGAGAGATAATTTTTTCTCTAGGAGTAGTGAAAGCTCTGGTCATCTTGGTGGGAAAGGAGAAGATGTATTGTCGACTGAGATGGAGAGGAAGTTGAATATTGTGAGTGTAATGGGAGATTCTAGTGGTCCAACAGACAAGGGATTTTCTTCTTGGCAAATCTTTGGAAGGAATGTACAAACTGAAAAGTTGGGTGATAAGAAGTTCCATGAGTTTTGTGAACCAGTTCACAAAGAATCTACTTTCCAGGAGGCAACACCAGGTTTATATCCAACTAGTAAAGTTCATATGGATTTACTAAAAAATGATATTAGGCCTGGTGGAGCTGCAGCATCAGCAACTTTGTTTTCATCTTGTTCTGTGCATTTCCAGCCTGGTGCAAATGCCTTTGGTATGACTTCTGATAAACCAGAAATGAAGGATGAGTTTGGTTTTACGGCCAAACATGATGCTACAGAAACACCCTTTGTAGAATTCAAAACGCCAAATTCACAGCAAAATATATTCTTTGGCTTAAATAAAAAATTGGAATTTAGTGCAAAAAGAGAAGCTGGTACAAGTACAAAAGTCAAGAAAAGGAAGGGAAAGTTGAAGCAGCCTACATCGGTCCAGCTATGGCATGGACCTGATTTTGTTTCAGGTAAAACTGGTGCACAGGATAATGCAGAGGCTTCTGAGTCTTATTCACCAATGGATGTCTCTCCGTATCAGGAAACCTTAGCTGATACTCAATGTTCAAGAGAAACTTCTGTAGCTTCTGATGAGTCTTTCAGTCTTTATAACAAATATGCATCCTGTGATTCACTACCAACAGTTTCAAGTGATGCAATAGATGAGGATCTGGTTCCTGCAACAAAGCATATGAATATAAATGAAGGTGGGGAGAAAGATGAAGAAATAAAAGTGGAGGCTTCTGGAAATGTTTTTGATAAAGGTGTTGCTGCTAAAGATCCTCAAGAAGATTCTGTGTCTGGGGCTGAAACTGAAAGCTTTATATCTGCAACTGAGGAAATAGATTATAACAGTGGTATTGCTCTTATTTCAGCTGAAAATGAAGCCACTTCAAGATCAAATATTGAGAGGCAAGATAGTGATGCCCAAATGCACGTTACTTCCCTTTCTAATTCAGAATATGTAAGTGGGTTTGACTTCACCTTTGCAGCATCTTCTTCGGCTCAGAGTCAACTGTCAATGTCAAAACGCCACCACAAAAAGAAGAATTTGGCTAAAATTGCTTTTGATTCTCCTAATTCTATTCCTTATGCATCAGCCTCTGTACTGTTTTCTCCTTACCCTGGAGCTTCATTGCATTTATCCCCCGGGCAAGGCCAGAAAACAGATTTATCTACTTTGCAAGGCAAGGTTGGAGGGAATTCTGTTGCGGACAAAGGACCTGAGTTCAAGCATGAGCCTGATTTGACTGGTGCAAGCACTTCATCTCAGGAATCATGTGAAAAGTGGCGATTAAGGTTATTATTAGTTTTTGATAATTTACCTTCATTCTTTTAAACATATGGTTTCTAAGTAGATTAATTGTTCATATGTTCTCATAGATCATATTCGGTCCATCTTGTAATTTGATGATGTGACCTCTATTTGTACTTGATTTCCATTCACTGATGAATCCATTTTGTTTAACTGATATATACTAGGGGAAACCAAGCCTATGCAAATGGAGATTCATCCAAAGCTGAGGAATATTATACACAAGGGATAAGTTGTATTCCTGCAAGTGAGACATCTAGAAGCTGTCTTCGGGCATTGATGCTGTGCTATAGCAACCGTGCAGCTACACGTATGTCTCTTGGAAGAATGAGAGATGCACTCGGAGATTGTATGATGGCCATTGCAATAGATCCCAACTTTTTGAGGGTTCAACTTAGAGCGGCAAAGTAAGGCTCTGCATTTGTTTCATTTTCTTTAATTTGAGACACCACTGTTCTGGAGTTGTATCTCTGCTACAACTATATAAATTCTTTTCTATGCTGTATTTATTCAAGATTGAGAAATTTTTTGATTTAAAGTCTTTGTTGCATGAAGATTTGTAAGTATTTGTTTCAAATTGTTTATAGCTGCTGCTCTGATACCTATTTTGAATCTTAACTTTTCATTTTAACTGCCCTTTTGAAGTAGTTAATATATGCCATTCCATGCAGTTAAATTACCAGCTTTGTTTTCCATTTTCTGCATATCTGTTTTTCTTTGGAGTTAATATTACTCTTCATTGTTATCCAGTTATCATTGTTAGGCTGTTGGTTTTGGTATTAATTTGCATGTCAGTGCTTTGATATTACTTTGATTCTTGTTTGTTATTAGCCTTCTCTTAGCTTTCCTAACTTGGGTCTCTTTATTTCTTTTCCTTCAAGTTGCTACCTTGCCCTTGGGGAAGTTGAGAACTCAAAGCGATATTTCAGGAAGTGCTTACAATCTGGAACTGATGTTTGTGTGGACCGAAAAATTGCAGTAGAAGCATCTGATGGCCTACAAAAGGCGCAGGTGCTTTTTTATTGAATTCCATTTGATACCGGTTTGTGTTAATTGTAACATTAAAAGATTTACAATTCATCCTTTAGGTCCATAAAGAAAAAGATCAATGGATTTTGCAATAGACCCAAGTGAATAAATGCATGTAGTCTTCATTTAAGCTTATGCTTCTGAGCAGCCCATCTTCTTTGAATTATGGCTGCAGATAGGTCAGTGTGTTGTTGTTTGAGTTTTCGATGGATTTTTTAAGTAAAAAAAACATGTTCTGTTTAGTTTGGTTTTCCACTTGTTTAGGATCTTAAACTACATTGAGCCCAAATTTTATGCACTGATCAAGATGTGCCTGTGCTTCTCATAATATATGATTTCAATCAGATTAGTATGATTGTCATAATGATTATATAGGAAATAATAAACTCCTAGCAAGCAAATAATTTCTGGTGCATTTGCAAATGAGTTCAGAAATTTGTCTTTAGGCTTTAAGGAGCCGAAGTCTTTTAAACAAGTTTCAGAGCTTGATACTTCTTAGTTTCAACTGTTGCTCCTGAATCCACTATCTGTGACTAAGTGGAATCTTTAATCTTTTCATTGGAAAATATTTGGTCATTAAGATATCCTTCTACAAAAGTAGTTCAGTGGATCATAGCTACCCCTGCCTAATCTCTTGATGATAGTCATCTAGGAGGATAATTAATTGGGAGATTTCAACTTCTTTGAAAATCTTATATGTTTCTATTACCATTGATGGATGAAAATAATACATCAATCAGAAGCTTTAGGGGAAAAGTGATGTTGAAAGTGAGAAAGTTGTGGAGTACTAAAGCAAGCTTCATATCTCCACTTGCTTATAATTGGTGGACAATTTTAAAGACATGATAATGCATCTTAAAGAGTTAGAAAATTTACTATTGTCCATTTATTAACTTGCATGGCTAAATTAATTCACTTCCTGGCTATATGCTGTTTTTTTAGAAGTTTAATTGCTATTTGCTATACCATGGACCCAGACAAGTCTGAATTAAACTTTCTTGCAAAGTCATGTTTTTTTGTGTGTCTGTGTTTGTGCAACTGCGTATGTGGTGGTGGTGGGGGTTTACATATTGGAAATTTGATATTATTAGCTAGTGGAAGGTGTATAATTATCTTTATAGCTGCTTTTGCCTGCATTGTATACTGAATTTTAGCTTTTGTATTGAATGACATTTGTTTGTACGTTTTTTATGTGTTCCTTCTCCTTTCTTTAATTTGTTTCTTAACCTTGATAAAATGTTCAGAGACTTTTCCAAATTTTTTTCACTTTTCAGCTTTCATAGGATGGTTTATTTGCAGTGAGGATATTGTAACTGATGTGTGGTTTCCTCTCTGGCAGAAATTGTCTGAATGTATGCATCATTCTGCTGAACTTTTGCAGAGTAGAACATCTGATGATGCAGAGAGTGCTCTGGAAGTAATTGCTGAGGCCTTGCAAATATGCTTGTACTCGGAAAAATTACTTGAAATTAAAGCACAGGCCCTTCTTATTGTATGTGTATTTTTGTTCATATATACTTGTCTAAATGAGGAACTTTTGAAAGTAGATAGTTTACTGTTTATTTAAGCATATGTTGAATCACAGGAAGATTGTTGGAATTGTAATAACATTTTTGCAATCTGGCAGCTGCGCAAATATGAAGAGGTAATTCAGCTGTGTGAACAGACATTGGATTCTGCTGAAAAGAATTCCCTTTCATTTGATATCAATGGACAACTGGCCAATTTGGATAGTTCTGGCTTCTCAAAGGACTCTACCTTTAGAATTTGGCGGTGTCGCGAGATCTTCAAATCTTACTTTCATCTAGGAAAGCTTGAAGAGGCCATCGCATTCCTGGAGAAGCAAGAGGAATTGCAATCCGCTACAGATAGGTAAAACTCACTGCCCTTCTTATACAAAATATTAATTTATGCAATGAAGTACAATGATTGTTGCACATTTTGAGTCTGTCCAGGGATGGAAGCAACAGTTTGGAATTATCAATTCCATTGGCTGCTACCGTACGTGAGCTCTTACGTCATAAGGTAGTTCCATGATATGCTTTTTACTCTAAGAAACAATTTCTAGTTTATGCAGAGTTATGCACAACATTATGCTTTTGTTGGTGTGACTGGCATTGTTTTTCTCCAAGGCAGTGGAATTGACTTTTGAGTGCTTCAACTTATAGGTGCATGTAAAAGCATTATTCCTTTGCATGCTTATAGAGGATTTCAAAAATTTATTCCCTTGGGTGTGTCAGTGTTGTTTTATATGGGGCTCTGCGTTAACTCAAACCAGCCAGTTTTGAGTGAACGGTATGTCCTGTCTCAGAACAAAAAAAAACATAAAATGTATTCCTTTGCCCACGCGAGCTGCTCACGCCCATCAAAGGTAGTTTCTGGGCATCCTATGTAAGTGGGGCCCACACCTTGCATTGGGTAGGCTCCTTCCATCAGGAAGCTTGAGTGTGTGTGTTGTTTATATGAGGTTCCGCGTTAACTCAAACCAACCGGTTTTGACTTAATGGTGTGTCCTGTCTCTAAACAAAAAGATTGGTGGGATTCACATCAAGCAGGATTTCATTCAGAAATTACTTTCACTGCTTACTTTTCGTTTTCAGAAGTAAAAGGTAAAGATATATGTTTGATTATAAAAGCAAAATTTTTTTTGAAAAACTACAAGTTTAAAACATAATTGTTTTTGGATAGCAAAATGCTTGCTTTGCTGCTATATGGAACCATTATATTGAAATTGGTGTTGTACGTTGAGGATTTGTTCATAGTTAATCAATTATGATTTGGCTTTCTGCCATTTTCTTTTTTTTGAGTACGCATCTTTCTAGTGATTCTTTTACTTTATAGCAACTTTTAGGGAAGTTGTAGGGCTGGCCAAAAAGAAAACCCAAATTTGATGGGTTCTGACTTGACTTGATCCGTTGGGTTTTTTTTATTGTGTGGAAGTCGTGGATTGGGTTGGGTTGGGTTGGGTATGGTTTTAAATTAAAAAGTTGGGTCAAGTCAAGGCAGGTTTTGGTTGCCTCATGTGGTATATATAAAAATAGAATATTTTATTTATTTATTTAATATTATATTCATAAATATATGTACTATATTCGTAAATTTATTATTTAATACAAATTGAAGACATTAATTCAATAATAAAATATAACTAAGATTTAATTTATACTAAAACATAAATTATTTCATGAAATTTATATTAAAATGAAATTTTCAAAGATAATTTGCAGGTCAGATCAATTAGGTGCAAATGATAAACAAATTTTTGAGTTGGGGTAGGGTATTAAAAATCATAACCTAGGTTGAGGCAGTTTTGGTTGAAGGTATTTATAAAGTCGGGTGAGCAAAAAGTTGATCCATTGCTATCCCAAAACAAAAAGATAGTATTAAGAAGTTGTAAAAATAACAGCCAAATGGTGCCTAGAAAAGTAGTGGCATCTATTACCTTACTACTCTAAATTTTCTTTCTCTCTTTGTCAGAGGTCTGATATGATTTGTGGTGTATAGATAAAAATTTTGGTATCAATGCAGGCTGCAGGGAATGAAGCATTCCAATCTGGAAGACACTCTGAAGCTGTTGAACATTATACTGCTGCTTTATCTTGCAATCTGGAGTCACGGCCTTTGGCAGCTATTTGTTTTTGCAATCGTGCTGCTGCGTACAAAGCACTGGGCCAAGTCACTGATGCTATTGCTGATTGCAGCCTTGCCATAGCACTTGATGGCAATTATTTGAAGGTTTTTTTGCATTCTAATGTTATCTTTATGCTCATATATGTGAATATGATTTTCTAGAGAAGCCATGGGAGGAATTTGAGTTATGAGATTAAATTAGTCCATTATATTTTCCTTATGAGTGGAAAAAAACAAGTATCTTAAATTAAATGTTGTCATAAGTAAAATATAAAGTTGTATAAACTAAACTGCAAGATACTTTCGAAGGGAGAAAGTGAATGAATCCATCTAATAGCTACTAAACACATCGCACAAGCTCAATTTGTAGGACTGCCCGGATGGTGTTATTGTTATATAGACAAGCTGGCAGTTGCTTTATATTTAGGTTCTACCTTGACAAAGTGATTAATGGAATTAAGAAATGTAATTTTCTTAATGTTTGCTAAGACCATTGGCATTTTTTCCTTTCTATTTTGGAATTATTTGTTTGAATAAATAAAATAAAAGGAAAAACAGATGATTTTCTTCTCTACTTTTCTCTCGTATCTGCAATATTTTGTGTTGCTTATCAGCTTTTCGATTATTTCTTTTTTGAGCAGCATCAGTTGGCACAGAAAATTTTATAAAATAATGCAATCTAGCCATACATGCTGAATGTAAAGTATATAAAAGGGGCATAATTTCTGTATGGTTTAACAGAATTGTCACAGGCTGAGACATGCCTTATGGTCCATCCACTTTGTTATGCGTGATGAATGATTATTAAGCTTCTTCCGTTTAGGGCATGCTTTAAGACATTTAAGACTATAACTTGTGTCTCCTGACACTTTAGTTTTCTATTCAGTTAGTTAATTCTGTTTTCTTTTATTCCTTTTTCCCCTTGGAACATCTTATTGCTTTGTGCTTGCCATGCTGTTATGTAAACCTGATAATGCATCTACCAAATACCTTTTTCTAGAGCTTTTTCTTATTTGTTGGTTAAAATGGGGAATTTCTTAATCTCTTTCTTGTTAACAACAATATAATTTTTCCAGAAAGTTTCTGGCATATGCCAGAGTAGCCTTGGCGTAATATTGTGTTCTATGGATCTCAAAATTATGTGGCAGCAATAGAAAGTGATTGTACAAATTTTGTACTTTGGGTTATTAATTATATTAATCGATTTTAAGATATCTATGTCAAATATCTCATCCTAGCAGATATTGATTTCCGAATTATTGGAGTCCTCAGGCTGCATTATTTGTTGTATGTTTATCGTCTTTCAATGCATTTCTCTTGTTCCTATTATCTTCAAGGGACATTTCTTCCTGATTTTTATTATGTTTGCACCGTGACTTAATCCTGTTTTCTATTTGATAGTGTCATGAAAAGATGTGTGAGACATTTGGTCATTTTGGTTATGTAAATTAATATGTAGAGTTGATGGTTAGCTATGTTAATCTGACTTCTCATTTTCCTCAGACCTGTGTCATGCTTATCGGACACTTCATAGATGAAACAGGACAAGGATATAACCCTCAGAACAAAAGGAAAAAATTACAACAACATTTGAATGTACTTGTGTGGGACGCTTACACAACCATGCTTGAACCCAAGTCCAAACAATATAGATGGTCAGGATTCATGTGAAGTCCACAAATAATTTTAAAATGGTGTCTCTGGAGAGTTCTTTTCTTCAAAAAACATTTATTCATTTTGGAAAATTTTGTTGTCTCCTATATCATAACTTTCTTGGTAACATATTTGTTTGTGCACACTTTTGCAGGCCATTTCTAGACGAGCCACTTTATTTGAGATGATTAGAAACTATGAGCAAGCAGCCAGTGATATTGAAAGACTTCTATCTCTTCCCATGAAGCAAATGGAGGCAAAGACCAATCAAATTGGAACATCTGACAGATCAATGAACTTAGCAAATGACTTGAGACAAGCTCGTCTGCGGCTTTCTGAAATCGAGGAAGAAGGCAAAAAGGAAGTCCCTTTGGATTTCTATCTGATTTTGTAAGTTTCTTATTCAGTTGTGATTATAGGTAGCAACTGGAATGCATCGAGGTTCATATGAACATGGATTTTGTGGCTGCTTTTTCCTTTGCTTAATATCAAATTATTTGTTAGCTTTTTTCTTTAAACCTTTTCAAATATTATTATCTGGGTAGTAAATTTTAGGTTTCATGAAGGGGCTTTAAACTTTCCGTTATCTTTTTTGGCCAAATCCATCCATCTTTCTTAGGCAATGTAATAGAGGAAAAGTAGCAAGTTTTGCGATATTTTGTTTTCTATTTGGCTTTCCCAGAGCCATATTTATGGATTATGGATCGTGGAACCATATCAACGTTAACCATATTTGGTATTTTAATTGTAATGGCAGGGGGGTTGAACCATTTGTTTCAGCAGCAGAAATTAAGAGGGCATATCGGAAAGCTGCTCTTAGACATCATCCTGACAAGGTTTCTTTTATCTGCTGCCATATGCATATTTTTAGAAGTTCCGTGCCAATCTGGGATCTTTTTTTATTTATGTAGGCTGTTCAATCCCTGGTAAGAAATGAAAATGGAGAAGACAGGCTTTGGAAGGAGATAAGAGAAGAAGCCCACAAGGATGCTGATAAACTATTTAAGATAATTGGAGAGGCATATGCAATTCTTTCAGACCCTATCAAGGTATTCCTTCCTTAATTATACTACCTTTATGTTTTTGGTATATGGAACTATTTGTTGCCAAATGATTGCCAGCAAAGAGTAGTCAAGTTACTCCTAGATGAGGTTTATGACTGGCTGAATGCAGGGGTGTGCCAGTCACCAGCATGCTTTAAAAGGCAAACAATCTTGGGGCGTGGCCTTGTATGCCACTTATTCCTTGTAGGAATTCTCTCTTAACACATGAATCAATTGGATTAAAAGGAATAGTGAAGGAAAAGATTTTTGTTTTGGAGAGAGAGAAGGGCAGGACATTGGAAATCTAATTCATTTCAATTGGCTCTTAATAGCAGATGCTAGGCGATGCTTAGTGTGCTGTTGGACCTTTTCTCCTACCTAAACATAGAAATGTATCTTCTTCACAACAGCTTCATATTTAATTAATGCATTTAATAGGATTGTCTTTATGAATAAAACAGTGAAACCACACACAGATTTTGTTTTGATCACCATTTCATATTTTCTTCAAATAAATTAATGTGGCCCACCATCAAATGAATAGGAATTGTCTAAGTTGCTTATATACGTGAAAAGCTCTCGTAACTGTTCCATGTAGTGACTGGTTAACTCACATCTTTTAGAATAAAAGTGAATGTTAATACAACTTTATTCCTTTTTTCTTTCGGGGATCATGCATGTCCTTCCTCTGCTTTGCATATCATTATGTTGACGAAGCCATATGACAACTGGCATTCTAATGTATCTTCTTTCTTCTTTTTTTTTCGTTACTGGGCAAATATGGTGTTTATCTTGCAACAATGTCTTTCTGCAGCGCTCAAAGTATGATCTTGAAGAAGAGACAAGGAATGTGCAAAAGAAACGTACTGGAGGTACACCCAGAGCAGCTACAGATGTTCAAAGTTATTCATTTGATAGAAGTGGTAGCAGGCAACCATGGAGGGAGGTCAGGAGATCGTATGGCTACTCGAGCTCCAAAGGATCGGAAGCCACACGATCAAACAGATTCTATTGACAATTGTGAGCCACATGTTTGAAGGGAATCTTGAGATATCTGATCAAGTTATACAATGATGTCTAGCAGATTCAGATTTGGTTTAGAAACTCTGCAGAATGGAATTTTCTCCAACCACTGTCACGAAATAGGTGTGTACCTGCAAGAGGGAATGCCAGATAGTTGAAAGAAAGAAACTTATCTAACAGAGGAATGTCTGGACATTGTAAATGTACTGGTGACATAACAGACACATTGAGACAAAATAAATGCAACCAAGGAGTTGCTTCAAGGCTTTTTGCAGTTTTCTACCCAAGGCTGACAATCCTCTAAATCGAGATAGCAGGTTGTTTTTTTTAATTGGTCACAGGCTTAGAGAGTTCATATCATTTTTTTTCTTTTATACTTTATATCCTCCTTTCCAGATTGATTGATTGCTTGATTTCATTGCTTGTTTATGAAGAGATATGGTGCTTTGAAATGTATTATAACACGAATGAAAGATGTTTGATTGTAAAGTTGTTTCAACAGTTTTAGCTGAACGTTTGAATGAGAAGAATTTTTTTTTTTTTTATCTTCAATTGCTTTGCCTCTTTTTTTTTTTTTTTTTGTTGATTTTGGTGCTTCAATGTAAGACTATATTTCAATTCACTGTGGTGATTTTTCTTATACAAAAGAAGTCACAATTTAAGATAGAAGAAAACGTTACAAATGTTGAGATTTGAATTTCTTATCTACTAAATATCTATAAACTAATTGAGCTCAACTCCATGTTCTTACCTATATGATTTAATCCTATCTAAAATTAGCTGTATTGGGTAATATTGCTATGTAATTGGTACCAGATAAAAGGTAAATAAAATTCATAAAATAACATAATAAGTAATAACCCTATCATGGCATTTGAAAATGCATTAATTTTATATTGTATTTTAAACATAAAACATAAAGAATTATTATATTCCTTGTGTAAGGTATAATTAAATTGAACAATCTACATTCCTTAAGATGTATTATGATAAAATTATCGTAATAATAAAATTAATAATAATGATAATTTTGAAGATGATATTGTATGTTATTTAAGTAAAAACCATTGGAAGGAATTTAATTTGAATTCAGCTTTATTCAATTGTCTAATTTAGTCTTGGATTAATTTTTTTTTATCATGTAAACTTACCAATGTTACACTAGTTGGAATAGGTTATACTTACCATTTATTTCCTTGAACGCTTGTGCATAATTAAAATTAAGTTATTTTCTGCAATAACTTTTCTTGTTTTTTCATTATTTATTATGGTGTCGAAGCTCCTAATGCTCTAAAATAACTTTTTAATCCTGTAAATTTCATTCTCTTTTATCTTTATTTTTTTCTCATGATTATCTCTGAAAACTCTCGCTGTCAATACTCGTACGGCTTTTAACAAATCTTCTACTCTTTCATCCTCTACCATCTCCATTAATCAACCATGCAGCTTATTACTATTAATGCACCATCACAGGTTCCTATTAAACTCACTTTTTTTAATTTTCCATCATGGCATGGACAGTTTAATTCTTTTTTATTCGCTACAAGTTATCTAATTATGTAGATGGTTTTTCTTTTTATTCACTTGAATTTAGTCTCAAAGTGGGTTCAGATCCTCCGCTTAGATACGATCCTGCTCAATGGCATCATATCTTTTTCCTTAGAAAAACAATAGTACCTTTCATTGCCTCGTCTCAATCTTCCAAACAAGCATGGAACAAAATCAAGGGCATGTATGCTAACAAATCTAGATCCATAATGGTGAATCTAAAGGAAAATCTTACCAAGTCTAGAGGTACAAAATCTGTTTCAGATTATTTTCAATTGCTCAGAAACATTTATGATTAATTAACACTTGTTGATCCTCCTGTTATTTATGATGATTTGGTAATCCATGCCTTTACTGGCTCTTATTCAAAGAAATAATTGTTGCCATTCGAGCTAGAGAGTCTCCTATCTCCTTTGAAGAGATACTCGATAAACTTACAAATTATGAATAATTAAGCACTAAAGCAACAAGACACAAATTGTTGTCCATACTTGCACATTTTGCCATAAAATTTGTTTACTATAATGCTAACAGGTTTAAACAAAACACCTTGCATTATGGAACCACGTCTAAGTTCATTTCTGTAACTCAAAATCAAAGAAGACAACATCATGTAACTTAGCCTTATGCCAAAGTGATCTGTCAGTATTGTGATAATGCTGGCCATTCAGCTAAGAATTGCTTTAAAATCAAACCGTAAGTCATCTACACCACACAAATTGACTTCAAAATCTACATCTTGAGTCTTTTTAGGGTATTCCAAAATATAAAGTGCTTATTTCTATCTTGATAGTAAACCTGGAAGATCTGTACTTCAATACATGTGTTATTTGATGAATCAAAATTTCCATTTACTGATACAAATTCCAATTTTCAAATAACACCAGGCGCCTATGCAACATGAATTCCGGTATTTGATTATACATGTTTACTTACAATTCAGACTTTATACCAGCATTTGTTTGATTAAAAACGTTCTCAAATCCAAACTTATCATTGATTGTCAGACATTTTCATAACAAGATTACTTTAATTTTGGCACGAGATCTTTGCTTGTTAACAGCAGCATTTGGTCGGTTGGTTCATGTTACTGCCAATAATTGTCACCAATTCAATCTTTAATTTGGCAATAAATGATATATATATATATATATATATATATATTTCAATTCCATGAAACTTACACGTGCATCAACAGCATTATTTTCATGGCTTGATAGAGAAAAACATTTCATTCTAATAGCTACTTATCTCCAAAATCTGAGTTTTCAAATGAAAGAGTACCACAATGCTATTGTTATCTTTTCTCTAGCAATGCCTTTCATTTTCTTTATGTATGTATACATATTTTCGCTCTGCCAAATCAATTATTAATATTTTATCTCATCGGCATCAAATCTCTTTACACCTAATTAGGTAGAACAAAAAAAGAACAAATGATTTTAAGCAAAATATATGTACTTTTTAAAGATAATTAACAATTTAAGATGTCAGAGAAATTTAAGACATATTTGATATATAAAATTATGATATGATAGAATAAAATAATATTATGAATATGATTATATTACATATATGAATATGATTATATTGCATAATATCATCCTAACTTGTGTTTGATGTGTGCAAAAATTAAGATAAGATAATTTAGTTATTGGTTAAAATTATATTTTCTCAAAATTTATACAATTTAAATTATTGATATAATTTTTAAGGGTAAATAAGATATATAAGTTTAATCTCATATATTAAAAATAATCCTTTCCACTTTAAGAGAATTAAATTATTTTATACCAAAAAGATAATTAATCATTCTTATAATCTTATCTTTTTCTTTATACACAAATCAACATAATATAAAAAGATTATCATCTCATCATATCCATCATTTTATGCACTAAACATGATCTTAAAGATAAAATTTAAGATTGATTTGGATTTCATCATATGAATTTGAACCCCAATTATATGATAGGATGCATTTGAGTAATATCGTAGTTATTAATTTTATTTTGGTATCCAATTATACTAAAATACGGTACATTTAAAGATGATTTTTCGTATTATATTTGATATCGAAAAATATCAATTATTTTCATTAGTTTCGATTAATTTCAATTAATTTCACTAGAATAACATGTTTCGACTAGTATATAAATGTAAAATATATTTTATAATTTTTAACTTATCTTTTGTTGTTTAATTATTTTTAACCTAATAAAAAAATTAATTAATAAAGTAATCTCTGAAAGTTGAGTTTTTTTTTTTTTAGTTTTAACTTGTTTGTTTTTTACTTTTTTTTTTCAAATTAAAGTTTATAATTTTATATTTTATTTTTTAAAATTAAAGTTTATAAGTATTTCAATTTCTTTAAGAAAGCAATTATGCTTTTTTTATAAAGTTTAACAATCATAAAATTTTGATTAATTTTTTCATTTTTTTGTTTTAATCTTAATATTTACATAAAAAATACTTATTTAAATATCATATTATCAGATTAAGTATTTAAAAGTATTATAAAAAATTTATAATATTATTTTTTATGCTTTTAAACTTATTTATTTGATTTTTGAAAATATTTCCTATTTATTTTGTAAATTATTAATAGTATTATAATGTATAAATTTATTTATATTTATAAATATATTTATATTAAATTAAAAATTAAAAATAATATATTAAAATAATTGATACCGATACATATTATATATTTTAAAAAAACCGATATGACATCCAATACCATATTAACAACTTTGAGTAGCACTCCAACTGTACAGTATGAGGAACAAAACATTCACTGCCCTTCCTCTCTTAAACTAGAAGAGAAAGGGTTTAATATACTAGTAGACCTCAAAATAATTAATTGCTTTAGTGTAAAATAAAATATAAAATATTTTTTAATTACCCATTATTTTTGTGGGATAATTGATAATTATATTTAATTTTATTATTATTATTTTTTATATTTAAATACATATTTTTATTATTTATTTTAATATTAATAATATAATACATAAACATACGACTTAAATATATAATCTCAATGATATCATTATTTTTATAAATTAATTTCATCACTCATTTAAATAAAATTTTCATCAATTTATTAACATAATATTTTTTATTTAATTGATAAAGAAAAAAATTATTTTTTTCAACCAAAATTTGGTTCTCATGAAGTGCACTTGGGAAAAAAATAAAATGCCCAAATTTAACGTAAGAAAGTGCGTTTTAAAATCTCCGGAAAAAAAAAATCCAACTAAAAGACGAGAGTATTCTGACTGCACTAACAAATATAAAATAAAATAAAATAAACAGGCTGTCACACACTCACGAAAAAGCGAAGTCTGAGCGAGACGTAAAAAACCAAAACCCGAAGGCGTGATCACATTCGCATCTATCAATAAAATTCCGACGTGGCACGCGGAAAAACGTGAGCGACTCTGCCCGAAGTCCAAGGTTAAGATTCAAAAGAGCGAGGAGGATGAGGGGCAAAATCGGAAGCACGGAAAATAAAAATACAAAAAGCAAATAAAAAACAGATGCGGTCCCCTCAATCATCGATGATGAGCTGTCAAACTGGGAAAAGGACACGTGTCGAGTCATTATAGCTAAGGTGGTCCCATCTAGCTGGAACGACTTACCGACACGAGGGAAACGCGAGCCCTCCATTTCACAACGTGCATTTCTTTTTCTTTTTAATTATTTTTAAAATACTTTTCTGAAATTGATTTTTGTTGTAATAAATAAATAAATGTGTCATAAATGGCTAGTAATTAATATATTAAATATTTGTTTGTTATTTAAAAGTAGAGGTGTTTATCTTTTTACAGCAACAAGTGGTCCGGTTCTGGAGATGGTACCGTACTCACCGGTTCGTACGATTGGTGGCTTTAGAAGCAAGCGTATGTCTCGGCTTCGGCTTGAAAAATACAAATTATCGTGAGATTTTGTGAATTGTGAGAGATAATAGAATATTTCTTGGCTTTTTTAAAAAAAAATTTATTTTCTTTTAACATCTTTGAATGATTACAGGTTGGACTTGCTGGCTAACACTTTGAGGCATAATGATTTACAATTGGACTTTGAGAATTTAAATTCAATCATTTTTTTTTATCACAACAAAAATGTTTTTATTAAGAAAACAATGGAGCTTCATGCATTGGAGATCCATTCTAGAGTTTCATAATTTAATTCCACTTGATTTTTTTTATTTACAACTTCCCTAAATTTTATTTAAAATAAATCTGATTATTTATATATTTATATTTATTTTATATTTAATATATATAAAATATAAAAATTATCTTATTATAATTTATATTAATACATCAAATATAAAATATTTTTTATTTTTATCAAATTTATATATAATTTTTATTAAAATTTTAAAATATATTATTTTTATATTTTTTATTATATCATTTTATCATATTTTTTTATAAGTTTTTCATAAGGTTCCGACTGTTACGAAAACATAATTAAGTCCAAGATTTTTAATACATATACAAATTAAGAAAAAAAATTTACCGATTAAAGCTGGTACTTTTGGCCAATATTGGCCAATGTTTTTTAATAATTAGATTCAAAGAAGAATAGATTAAGTTATTTATTCAACCAATTTAATTGGTCTCAGGGATATCATTATTTTTGCTCTAAAGGGATGATTTGTTATTAAATATATATTAAATATCTTTGATTGGATGATTAGTGCATTAACGAAAAATTAATAGGATAAAGGTTTATAAAATTTTCCAAGAATAAATAATATTTAAATGATAAAAGCCGGTTTAAATATGGATTTTTAGTATCCACCGATTTAACTGGAAATTTGAATAATTTTTTATCTGTTGGATGTTGACTGATTTTTTTACACTTCCGAAATAGATAATAAGTCACCGATTTTCATCCAACCGGTCCATCCGATTTGGTTTTTTTTTTTTTTTTTTTTTTTTCATTTGATAAGGGATAAGGTACGGAATCTTAGGATTCCAAATCCTACTTTAAATATTTTCTTAAGCTTTTTTAGTTATTAAATCAAAAAGCTGAAAATAATCTAATCTGTTTTCATAATCATGCTTTTGGCTGCCTCGTAATAGGGATGACACCGGATTTAATTGTTTTGGATTTGATTTAGTTTTTTATAATATATATTATTATGAATTTTTAAAATTTTATTTAAATTTGAATTGATTTTTTTAAATTAATTAAATTTGAATTTAATTGGTTTAATTTAATTCATTAATTTTTTAAATTTAATTTAATTTTTATATATTATTTTAATATAATTTTTAATATATTTAAAAAAATTTAAATATAAAATAATTATTTTTATTTTATAAAAATTTAAAAATAATAAAACTATATCATTCAGTTTTTTTTTTTTTTTTCATTCAAAACTTGATCTAACTTAATATATATATTTATTCGAATTTAATTTAAATCGAATTAAATATTATAATTTTAAATTAATTTTTAATTTTTTTAAATGTTTTCTCACCCCTACGTAATAATACAGTCGAAAGATGAAATGTATATAATTATAATTATATAAAATTGTAAAAATAGATATGACAAAGGAGAAAACTTTGATGTGGTAGCTTTGAATTAGACGGAGTGGAGGCCAAAACCCCATAGTAATGTAAGAAGTTGGGTTGGTAAAAAAATGCAATGAATAGAGCAGTAGTCACGGTCCAATTTAAAGTCACAAGACACGAGGGAATAGAATCAACAGGTTGTAATTCACCTTGCTTTGTGTTGGCCACTGGCCCCCATCTTTTTCTATTGTTTTTTGTTGCACCCATGAAAATGACCTCCATTTCTACGCCTAACTCACATTCCCATTTCCTAACAGTTTTCCATTTTTTTTCTTTTTTTTTTGGTATTGCTGACCCCTCAAATGAATACGAGAGAGGAACATGTCGACTTGGCGATATGTGTAGCCAAAATGGAATTTATAAAAGCCCTTCGGACATTAATATCTACACAGATATCAGGCTATTAGATGTGTACGTTTGGTCGGCAGGTTGTTGGAAAATTACCTTTCATTATTTTTATTTCTAAAATTTTTAACGTATCTTTCAGTTTTTTATTTTTATATTTGTTTTATTAATAAATAATAAGCGTATAAATTTTTTTTAATTTATAATTTTTAAATTAAAATCTTCCAAATCTCTCCTCTTTGTCCATTATTATTATTAAAACAACGTGTTTTTGACTAAGTTGTCCTAACGTTAAAAAGAAAGAAGATGAAATTAGGACTTGAGATTTGAAGCATAATTGTTAATCTTCATTTAAAAAGAAACAATTTCCTACTCCATTAAAAGGCAAAAGCAGCACTTTTAGTTTTAAATAAAGAAATAAATATGGTATTGATTTGTTGTTTGACAAGTCAAATATGCTCGAAATCAAATTTCAAAAATATTATACATGAAGAATTGAAAATGGGTTTTTCTTATCGATTCATCATTTTCATCCTATACTTAGCCATGATTGTGACTTATCTTTCTGTGTTACCCATCTAAAATAAAGTAGTAGCTTTTTTGGCCTGATTGGAGCGTATACTTCATTTTTTTGTTAGGGTTTTAGGTTTAATTATGTTAGGGGCGGCGTTAAATTAATACTAAATTAGATATAGAATAAACAATTAATTTGAGGTTAAACAACTTCCTCACTAGCTACGACCAATCACAACTACCATATCAGATCATATAAATATATATATATATATGTTATATTCTCTTTGTTTTTTAATTCTTATAGAGATTATAAGTAACATTACTGTAATTATATAATTGTGGTGGTTTTGTTCGAAAGAAAACAAAATAAAAAGAATTCAAATTGGAGTGGAATGGCAATGATAAATGCTCGATCAAATTGAGTCATGGACTTTGAAAAAATAATGTGTTGGGAAAAAAAATTTTATAAAAAAAGTTCAAGTGGCAAGTGATATGTCAAATGGCACCCAAAAAATAAATAAATAAATAAAATATCATTAAATGATTGAAATTAATGTGACATAAAAATTTTATATAATGTTTTCTCTGAAAAAAAAAAACACGTATTTTTTAATCAAGAAGCACATTAATTAAAATTGAAAATAAATGAAAAGAGAAAAAAAATTAATAAAAAAACTTTGGAGTAAAAAATTTTTATAAGTTTTTTTTTTCAATAAATTAGCTTTTTATTTTAGAAAAATAGCTTCTATTTTGCTTCTATAAGCAAATACCCAATCGAGTACCTTATATATATATATATAATATAATATAAAAGTAAGTTTAATAATTTGTATATAAGGTAAGAGGAACCATTATAGCTAGGTTTTGCTCATGTTCTTCCTTTTGTTTTGAGGCCACAAATTTACTTTACTAAATTTACATATATTGGTCACCTAACTTGTATAGTTTTTCTAAGCCCACTTGATCAGATGCTCAATGCACGCTCATTATAACATACAAAACATTATCCTTTTAAAAAAATCAACATTATCTTTTCAAAAAAAAAAAAAATCAGTAGACCATCAATCTAATTTGCTTTTGTTGTTCTTGTAATTAATTAAATACAATAAAAAAAAAAAAGATGTACCAAAAAAATGCATTAAAGAAAGACTAAAAATTTACAAAAAATTTAAAAAAAAATTGAAAAGTTATCTCATGTTTCGGTTGTTTCAATTTTAAAATCTATTCTACTTTCGAAGGTGGAGAAATCAGATAAGTGCAGGAATGGATTTTTATTTTTTTTTTTGAATCTTTGAATAAATTTTGAGATTTGAAATTCGAAATTGATCATGTTTGAGTTGGCAAATAAACTGTTAATTTGATCTAATTTGACCGATGAACAGCTCTGATAATTATTCTCCAAAATGATCAATAAGCATGTTTTAAAAGCAAATATGAATAAGAGGGGATGCATGTAAATGTGACAAAGTTGATTGAATTCGAAAAATTCATTTAACCCGATTGAATCCAAAGTCATTTAGTTTGATTTAATAGATAAAAATTAATAATTTAAATTTGAATTAATTTATTTAAATTAATTATACTCGAATTATTTTGAATCTAAAACAATATGAATCAAAACTAATTAAAATTTAAAATAATTCAAACTCAAACAACGTAAAATACTTACTTGAAATTATCTAAAATTAAATTAAACATGATTTTTACATTTTATTGTAGAAGGAAGAGAAAATATAAAAAGGTCAATTAATTAATTTAACTTTATATCTATCATTATAAATTAATAAGAAATAAAAAAAATTAATTATTAATTTTAAACAAAATATAATTTAAAAATATATTAATAATATTATGTATATCCATTTTAATTATTAAATATAATAATTTTAGAATATATAAATATTAAGATTAATAGTATTAAACAAATAAATTTCTTTAAGTTTTCTTATGAGCAAAATTTAAAAGGATTCTACAGTATAATTTATACTTACACAATTATACTGGTAAGAAATTATTTAACACAAAGAACTCTTTAACTACTAAGCCAAGACTTCTATCTTACTATTTATTGGTGACTTTGGTGATTCTTGTTTAAAATTCATTACTAATGAATAATGTGGACGAGTAAGATCAATATAAATCACTAATAATAAATAATAATTAATGATTAATACATGAAATAGTAAATTAATAATTATTAATAATTTTTTATCATAAATAAAGTTAGTTTTATATTTGACCTAACATAATTTTTATATTATTAGCAAATGACTTTTAAATTCATTTAACTTTGACATTTTAATTTTTAAATAATTTAATTATATTTATTGATTTTAAAAATTAATAAATTGAACATAAATGACTTGAGTATTAAATCTGAAATAATTCAAACCTGAATGGCAATATAAAAAATTTAAAACCAAAATGATTCAATCCCGAATTAACTCATGCTCAAAATGATCCAAACCAAATTGACTCTTGAATTAGCTCAATCTAAAATAACTCGAACTCAAAATTATTTGAATTTTCTTAATCCAAAATAAGCCAATTCACATCAAACCCAACCCAATCCAACCATTTTCCCACCTTTCGATTTATGTATAGAATATTATTGATATTGATTAATAGTGAATTGAATTAATGGTTTGATATATTATATTATTCAATTTGCAAAGTGATGTGGTCGTATAAATTAGGTTTTCGTTAGTCAAATCAAAGTAAAATTATTATGATAAAGGTTGGCAAAAAGGCATCGAGACGGATGAAAATGTTATGTATGGTTTGAATGATTATAAAGTTTAATTTAGGTGATTAATTAAATAAAGGTTTTACTAGTACTCATACTTTGAAATAGACTTTGGTTAATGGAATTGCTAGTCAAAATAATTCTAATCGACATGAAAAGGAAAGATCATAGTTATATTTGCCCTACTTCTACTAGCTAGGTTAAACTTTACGGTTTTAAGAAATTAAAAGTCATGATTTATTGACTAAAATTTTGATTCATTCAAATATACCTTACTAGCATCTGAATTTCATATCTTTTTAGCTTTTTTTTTTGCATTAAAAAAAAAAAAAAAACAAAAGAATGGTCCATTACAACAATCAATCATATAATTATGGTTGTTGGTATGTACATTATTAACATTAGTTCTCTTTAAACTCAAATTTTGGGCTTATATATATATATATATATATATAGATAAAAGTTCATGATAATTCTAATACCAGTTGTTAAGCTAAAAAGTTTCAATTCAATTAAATAATCAAACTAGCGAAAGTATAAATAAATAATTAGGCTAAAAAGTTTTAATCTAATTAAACAATCAAGCCAACGAAAATATAAACAAATAATTAATCAATTACACAAGAAATAATAATTTAACATGATTTAGTCCAATCGGCTTATGTCTATACATAAAAAAAAAGATTCACTAATTGTAGAGAATTATAAACACATTAAAACAATCAATATTCACTCACAATCAATACTTATAGACTCTTTCATTCTTCTATAATCATATGAAATATTCTTAACTCAAATAAATACAAACCCATATAGCTTACTATACCTATGCGGACCCTTTTCATTCTCTTTTAGTCTACTCAAACATACACTCATAAGGACCATCTCAATCTCATATAATCTTATGGATTATCTACCTCATAAAATCATACAACTCTCTTATATATTTTTCTTATATCTAACTCTATAGAGAATTTACTTATTTATAAGCATACTAACTTACCTATTAAGAATCTATTTCCTTTTAGATTTTTTTTCTTACAAGTTTTCTTATCCATCAAATAATATCCAACCAATCTCATCTCAAATAAATCTCTATTCAAATCTCTTATGGGATTTGATTTAATCCCAACAATCTTCACATTGACTCAAATTCCATCAAATTATCATTTTTCATGCTAGACATACTTGACTTTAACCATAATGAAAGTTTCGCAATTATCTTCTCTTATATGTCTTCAAACTTCACATAAATCGATTTTCAAAACACGAACTTGAATTTCTCTTTTGAATCAAGTTCCTCTAAACTTATATCTTCTCATGCCTCAAACCTACACTCTTATACCACTTGATAGGATCATGATAACTTTTATACCAGCTGTTAGGCTAAAAAGTTTTAATTTAATTAAATTATTAAGCTAACAAAAATATAAACAAATAATCAATCAACCACACAATAGATAATAATTTAACATGGTTCAACCCAAGTAGCCTACGTCTATAAATGAGAGAAAAAATCTAATAGTTATAGAGAATTACAAACAAATTAAAATAGTCAAAATCCATAAATCCTCTTATGCTCTTCTAGTCTTATGAAGCATTTTCAACCTAAATAAACATATACCTATATGACTTACTATACTTATGTGGACCCTCTTATTCGCCTCTACTTCGCTTAAACATACACACCCATAAAGCCTATCTCAACCTCATATAGTCTTATTGGTTGTTTATCCAATAAAATCACATAATGCTCTTGCATTTATTTTCACACCTAACTTTATGGAGACTCTACTTATTTATGAGCATACTAACTTGTTTATTAAAAATCCATTTCTTTTTAGATTTTTTCTCTTATAAGTCTTTTTGTCCATTAAGCTATAGCTATCTAATGCCATTTCAAATAAATTTTTATCCAAATCTCTTATAGGATTTAAGTCAATCTTAACAATATCCATATTGATTCAAATAACATCAATTCATCATTTTTCATGCTAGACATGCTTGGTTCCACCCTTAATGAAAATCTCGCATTCATCTCTTATGTTTTTTTAAATTTCACGTAAATTGATCTTAAAAATATGAACATAAACTCGAACTCTTCCTTTAA
Organism: Durio zibethinus; assembly: GCF_047325235.1. NCBI lineage: Eukaryota > Viridiplantae > Streptophyta > Magnoliopsida > Malvales > Malvaceae > Durio > Durio zibethinus. The sequence continues at coordinate 5,371,248 of NC_143174.1, read as the reverse complement.
ATCGAGTTTCTCTAAGCTTGCTTATTCCCATGTCTTAAACTGATGTTCTTATACCACTTAATAGGATCATAATAGCTTTGATACTAATTGTTAAAGTAAAAAGCCCCAATCCAATTAAACAATCAAGATAGCAAAAACATAAACAAAAAAATCAATCAACCACAATGTGATTCAACCAACCAGTCTCAATCCACAGATGAAAAAAAAATCCACTAATTATAAAAAATTACGAACACATCAAAACAATCAATACCTATGGACCCTATCATTCTCCTTTAGTCCAATGGAGTATTCTCAATCTAAACAAACACTTACCCATATGACTTATCATACCTATATGGACCATCCCATTCTCTTTTAGTCTACTCAAACATACACACCTATAAGGACCATCTCAATCTCAATTCTTACACTTTTTTTGACCCTTTAATCAAAATTACTAAAATTAAAAATATTATTTTGATTCAAATTAATTAAGAGTTACACTAGTATAAGTGGATCCCATATATATATATATATATATATATATATATATATATCTTTTTTTACTTAATTAGTACTTAATTTTTTATATAAAAAAGTTGTAACTTGAAAATAAAAAAAAAAGATTAAATACATATTTAGAACCTGTATAATATTATTTCTATTAGTTTGATATTTAAAAAATAAAAATTCACAATTAGGTAATTGAACTTACATTTTGTCAAGTATTTTGCCCCTCTGGACTAATATTGTTAGTTACATAACTGACAAGGCCAAAACATCCAATAAACTTGTGACACGTGGTAAAAATATATAGTCAATGATACATTATCAATTTGCCACATCAGCCTAACAAACAAAAATGAAAAAAGTAAAAAAAAAAAAGAAATATATATTCAAAATTAAAAAATAAAAAAATGAAAAAAAGAAAGAAAGAATCGAGAAAAGAAAAGAGAGTGAAGGAAGGGGAAGAAAGAAAAAAAGAAAAGAAGAGGAAGAAAAGGGTATATTAGCATAATGAATGCTCTGAATTGGATAGAACGATGTCAGTTTGTGTCGAACTAGCTTGTTTTTTATGGTTTACCCCTTCTCTTCATCTTTCTTCCTTCTATTTTTCTTTCATTTTTTTACTCCCCCTTTCTTTTTCCCCAATTCTTTTTTTTTCTTTTTTATTTTTAAATTTAAAAAACTATATATTTTATTTTTAAACAATTCCAAAATTAAAGAATTTTTAATTTCATTTTTAATTTTTTATTTTGAATCTTTTAAGATTTTATTTTTTCTTACCAATTTTTAAATTTTTTAATAAAATATGTTTTTTCTCATGTTGACATGGTGGCAATGACATGGCATGAGTTAATTGGGTATCCATGCCACTTTAGCAAAATAATTAATGGTGTTAGGTTAAAGTACTAAAATGCTTGATGAAATGAGAGTTCAAGTATCTATTGCAAATTTTAATTATTTAGGTACCAAACTAATAAAAGTTGTATACAATAGGGGTCAAATATGTATTTAACCTAAAAAATTATAAATGTTAGGATTAAACACTAAATCTATTAGATTTTAGGTGACTGTATAAATTAAATGGATTGAGCTTAAAATTCTAATTAATTAGTAGTTGATTTACTTTCCTAAAAAATTTTTTAAAAAATAACATTGGAGTTGAATATCTCTTTTTCACTAAAAAAAAAAAAGAGTAATGGGTATTAAAAATTAAAGAAATATCTTACTTTAAAAATGAAAATCATACTATAATTTATTCAACATATATATAACCAATTTGAAAACTTCAATTAATTTCTTTTAAATTTTATTCAATTTTCTTTTTGCACCCAATAGCAAAAGGATTCAAGTGATTCTATTGGTAGCACGACATCAAAATTTACTCATTTGCCTATTCTATTATGTAACTTAAATGACTAGTGGTGGTATATTTCTTTAACAATGAGAAATTGGAATAAAATATAGAATACATGTTAGAAATATTTTTAAAATATAAAAATAAAATGATTAAGTAAAGATATAATCAAAAAAGAAATCATGTTAAGTTTTTTAATAGCTTAAGGTAATGTTTCATGCTCAATAAGGATTGATTCTAGATTTAATGAATCGATGCAAGACGGTTTACCATAAGAGTAATCGACATCCTTAATAAAAGCAATTGACCGACATGTTCATGCTTAAGAAGTAATCGACTATCTATGATAAAAGAGTTGATTGCTATGCATTCCAAAAATGTACCAAGGTCCTTATCAAATGAACAGTTGGTTGTCTACCCTAGGGAACTGACTGCTATGGCAGGAATCAATTGCATTCTTAATCGCTTTAAGTTTTGAGTATTCTAAAATTGAGGAAAGTTAACTGCCCCAAATGAGCAGTGGACACCCTACTTTGTGGAACATTCTGGAAATAAAAAATACAAAGAGGTAGTTAGTTGCCTTTAAGGAGTAGTTGACTTTATAGTTGAAAAATTGTAATTTTTCAAAATTTCTATTGGAATGAAAAAAATTATCATTCAATTTTTTAATGATTTAGAAAGGTATCTTTCTTATTAAAGGAACTAATTTTTTATTGAAACAATAAAATTAAAGAGTCACGACCTTAAGATTAAATCTCTATAAATAAAAATTGTAAAAGTTCATTTGGGATGGTGCAAGGTAAGCCAAACATAGTTTTCATTGTATCTTGGAGGCTATTCAATACAATTTTTTTTACATATTGTAATTGGTCGGAATGAAATAAGCCTTAAGGAAAGTGTCATTTGTAACATGCCTTGAAGTTGGTTCATACATTCTTTGAAGGTTTCATCTTAGGTTTAACTAAGGCTTGGAAGATAAGAATATAACTAAAGATATAAGTGAAAGATCATCATCAACTAGAAAGTCGTGAAGATGCAAGTCTTGGAACTAATAATACGAAAGGTTAAAAGGTAAAAAATGCCCCTGAACTATAATTTAGTCACATAAATTGTAACATATATAAATGAATTAGTTCAATCATTGACTTGCCATGAAATTCTTTATTTATGTCATTATTTTGCGTTTATTTCATATTAAACATGTGTAAAAAAATAAAAATTACTATGTCACAATTCATGTTGACACACCAAACACGAAATATTTTTTTTTTGCCAAACCCATATAAGATTTTGCTAAAATTTTAAATCTTGTTTTTTTTCTTGTCTTTTTTCATATCTTGCTATCAATTCGTATTTAAAATTGTCAAATTTTGTCATTGACTTGCCATGAAGTTCTTTAGTACTGGTCTTTTTTGTTATCATTAATGAGAAAAATATTTACACCAATGAATTGTTATCTCATTGATATTGAAGTTAGCTTCAAAATTAAAAGTGTTGAGTTCGAACTAGGATCACAACTTAAAAGTTAAAAAAAAATTTAATTTAGAAATGGAATTATGTTCTTAAATTTGATGGGGGAATATAAACAATTCAATATCATCAGTTATTTGGTATAGTAATGAATTCTTAATTTCAATAATTAAAATTCAATTCATGAAAATATCAAATATTAAAAATTATTATAACTATGAAAATTTTTTATTAATAATTGGAATATTGTTTTAGAACAAATAACTACTTGTATCAATACTATTATATTAAAGCTATCCTTATTGAATCTAAAGCTTTCATTTGGATTTTTTAGCTTTAATTTTTAAACAAATAACATTTGTCATGAATAATGATTTGAAGGTTAAGTAAGGTACAAAATTATATGAGTTGAGTTGAATTTGACTATGTTATTATCTTTATGTTTTTTTGTTTTTTTTATAGATATTTAATTTTGTCTGGGTATGTTCTAGCCAATTGTGATACTTTTAAGGTTGAGCTCAGTCCATATCCAATATTTCTTAAAGATTTAGGAATTTTAAAATTGAATTTTAGCTTAAGATGACCAAAATGCACTATGGTCAAACATGGTCAAAAGAGGTCAAACAATGTCAAATTTAGTCGAATTTGGGTCAACCCTCAAAATTCATAATTGAATAGGAATATTAAGGCTTGAGATTAATAAAATTATGATTTAGATTCTTAATAATCTTGATTGCACCTCATGAGGGTAAAATGCCCTTTAAGGATATTTTCTTTATTTGATTATCTCAAGATTAGTTTTTTACGAAAAGCTCCAGATCAAGCTTTAATATTATTCCATGAATTTTTATGCATTAAAAGCCTTGATTGCACCTTTGAAATAGTAAAATTATCAAAATGCCCTTTAAGGATATTTTTATAATTTGACTTTTTTTAGATTGATTTTTCGTAAAAAGCTTTAGATCATCCTTTGATATTACTCCATGAATTTTTATACATTAAAATTTTTTATTGCACCTCAAAAATAATGAAATTACTTAAATACCCTTTAAAAGTATTTTCGTAATTTGGCCTTTTCGAAGTAGTTTTGTACAAAAAACTTTAAATCATAGTTAGGTATTATTTTATCATTTTTAGTCCATTAAAATCATGAAAATAAATATTGAATCATAAGATTTTAAGAAAATCATGAAAAAGCTTAAAAACACGAATAAAGGTAAAATGGTCTTTTCTCATTATAATAGCTGCATTATAGGCTAAGATGGATGCTGTATTTTTTCAAAGCCATTAATCTTAAAAGGTTTACATCCTATGGTCAAGATTGCTTTCCTTGGTCACCAAGCTTAAACAAAAAAAAAGATAAAATAACTATAACTTTTAGATGAAATTGATTCAAGGGTTAAGAAAAAGGGTCTTGGTCCTTAAAATGTCATATAAGGCTAAAAAAAGGGAGAGGCAGCTAGAAGTGGGTGAAAAAACTAAAAAAAAAGGGAAAAATAAAAAAAAATTTGGAAAAGCTTTGTAAGATAGTCATTTTCTCACCCTTATCATGCATTTTTCATCTTCATTCAATGTAGTTCTTAGTTATTCTCCATATAGTTCTTCATTCCAAGAACCTCATCCAACTTTTTAATGATTTACATGCTTTGATTTATATTTAGATGTGCTTTTAATGATTTGGTCTTGTGATTATCTTGTTTGCATGGTTTGATTATATATTTCTGTTTAGTCTTCTTGAATACAAATGTTAGATTGTTGATTTACCTTTTGTTAGTTTTTTAAGTGTTTGATAAAAGTTTCATTTGAATAAATAATGGTTCTTTAATTGCTTGATGTGTGCTTGATATGTGTTAGTTTTGGATTTGTTTTCAATGCTTATAATATTTGTTAGGTGTTTGAATAAATTTACAAAGTTAGAAAGCTTTTGTTCATGGTGTATTAAAATTGTCAAATAAATAAAAATGTAAGTTTTCAATAGTTTTTCAAGTGTTTGATTAAATGGCTACGTGACATTTTTTAGTCTTTGATCATTTGCTTATACCATGCATCATGCATTAAGCATTTGTCATCTATTACTTACATATTAAAATCTTAATTAGAGAATAAAATTATGGTTTTTTGGCTTGTTTCGAAAGTCTACCTAGAAATTAAAAATTTTTGAAGAAATTCATAAAAACTATGGAAACTCTAAAAGCCAACCCTAGACCCATTCTTATGCATTTGCATTTCATTTCAATAAATTGTTTCATGCATTAGCATTCTTGAATTGTTTTAATATTACAAATCACATTTTAATATTATTTCATCAATTTTGATGCATTGAAAACCTGATTGCACATTCAAAAGGTTAAAATTATTGAAATGCCTTTTAGAGACTATCTTAAAGTCAGTTTTTCATGAAAAACTCTAAATCAAATATTAATATTATTTTATAAATTTTGATGCATTAAAAACCTTGAGTGCACCTCCGAAAGAATGAAATTATCAAAATACCTTTTAAAAGTATTTTTGTAATTTAATCTTTTTATATTGATTTTTTACAAAAAGCTCTAGATCATGCTTTTATATTTCTCCGTGAATTTTTATGCATTAAAAATTTTTATTGCACCTCAAAAAGAGTGAAATTACCTAAATGCCCTTTAGGTGTATTTCATAATTTAAACTTTTCGAGGTCTATCTTTCACAAAAAGCTCAAAATCATAGTTGTCATAACGTATAGATCCGTAAACCTACTGCTAGACATGGTTTAATGGGAGTCACCATCAATTTTTTTTATTTAGGTGTGATTAGCCACTTGATCAAATTTGTCCCTTTTAAAAAAAAGCTCCAAGATTGATTTAGGTATTTTTAAATAGTATATTTTGATCCACGAAACTAAATTTTAAGTTTCAGAGTACAGTTTACGTATGAAAAAAGTTATAGCACCCTCATAATGCCCATCAAAAGATGGTACCAGTTTGATTTCAAATTATCTAAGCCTTAAACATGTTTGCAATTTACTAAAATATTTAATATCAAAAATTAGTCTTAAAATTACCCCAATAGTTTAGTAGCAATTTAAGATAATTCTCTCACCTCATGAGTATTTTATGAAAATTAGTCTCACACCCTAAAAAGGCTCCGTTGTCAAATTTATTACTATATTTTATTCAAAAAAATTAGTAATGTCCTCCAATAGTTTGGTAGGATTTACTTTGAGGCATATTTCTTAATAGTTTGGTGAAATTTTATTTGAAAATATTTATAAAGATTTTATTCTTTTAAGAAAGTTCATTAAATTTTCTAATAGTTTGGTAAGACCTAGTTTAGTAAACAATCCTTCAATAGTTTAGACGATAAAAAAAAAATTAAAATTTTTTTTTATGAAATTTTTCAATAGTTTACTGGATTTCATTAAATTTAAATCCATAAAAATCCCTCAATAGTTTGATAAGATTCATAAACTTATTTGAAAAGATTTTTTTTATTATTTTTTTATTTTCTAGAAAAAAAAAGAATTTTTTTGTGAAATATTTAATAATAAGTTAATCAATAAAAGTCAGTAAAATGAATAAAATTAAAAAATTAAAAATAAAATGAAAACTCAAAGTATAAAATAAATAAAAATAAAATAAAATAAAAACCTACGATCAGGTCGGGTCAAAGCGCGAATCCGCAAGCAGGTCAAAGAGTCTATGTACAGGTCTGGAACCTTCAAAACGGTATCATTTTAGCACTGTATAAAAGCCACACCCCTTAGTTTTTTTTCAGAAGTTTCATGCTCTCTCTCTAGCCCCGATTCTCTCTCTCTTGTCTCTAAAATGTTTCAAGAACACCAACCAAAAACTAAAAATCTTCATCGATTTATGAAAAAGTCACCTAAAACTCGTCAAAAAATTTAAACCCTAATAGAAAACTTGTCAAAAAATTTAAATATTCAACCCAAAAAACCTAGATTTTCCAAAAAATTTTCAAAAATTTTAGAAATTTTCAAAATTTAAATTCCAGTCCCCGAATCAAAATCTTCAACACTTCCAAACTAAACCAGAAACTTCTAACTAAATTTAGAATCTATAAATCCAAAACCTTCAAACCTAGAAACTAAACCAAAGTATTTTCAAAAATTTCACAGAGCCTTTTCTTCCTCGCCAAAATTCACAGTTTTATTCCTCTGGTCCTTTGTTCAATATATAGGCATCCTTAGAAGATATTTTTGGGATCGAATAGAACTAACCTAGGCTTGAATTCTGAGATTGAATTTTGTTTGAACTTGATTTTAGATCTGCATTCTTGTTGATTTTTTTGGAGTGAACAAAAATCCTTTGATTTGGTTTTGATTGACTCTTTGACCAAGTAGATTGAATTCCTTTGATTCAATCAATTTCAAATTTCAGTTTCCTAATTCTATGATCATAGATTGAAAAAAATAAAGGAAAGAAAAAATAAAATAAAAACAAATAATAATAATATAATAAATATATTATATTATATTATATTATAATATTATACTATACTAATATAATATACTATAATAATAAAAATAATAATATAATATAATATAATCACACTATAATATAATATACTATACTATAGTAATATAATACCAGTAACAAAAAATAAAATTGGCCCGATTGACTTCGAACGCAAATGGGTGTTTACAATAGTTAGGTATTATTTTATGATTTTAGTCCATTAAAATCATGAAAATAAATATTGAATCATAAGATTTTAGGAAAATCATGAAAAAGTTTAAAAAAACACTAATAAGGGTAAAATGATCTTTTTTTATTATGATAGCTGCACTAGGCCAAGATGGATGTTGCATTTTTTCAAAGCCATTAATCTTGAAAGGTTTGCATCCTATGGTCAAGATTTCTTTCCTTGGTCACCAAGCTTAAAAGAAAAAGACAAAATAACTACAACCCTTATATGAAATTAATCAAAGGGCTAAGAAAAAGGGCATTGGTCTTTAAACATATCATATAAGGCTAGAAAAGGGGAGAGAAAGCTAGAAGTGGGGGAAAAAACCACAAAAGAAAAGGAAAAATCAAAAAAAAAATTGAAAAAGCTTTGCAAGGTAGTCATTTTCTCACGCTTATCATGCATTTTTCATCTCCATTCCATGTAATTCTTAGTTTTTCTTCATGTAGTTCTTCATTCCAAGAGCCTTTTCCAAAATTTTAATGATTTAAATGCTTTGATATATATTTATATGTGTTTTTAATGATTTGGTCTTGTGATTATCTTGTTTGCATGGTTTGATTATATATTTTTGTTTAGTCTTCTTGAATATATGTTAGATTGTTGATTTGTCTTTTGTTAGTTTTCTAAGTGTTTGATAAAAGTTTTATTTTGAACAAATGATGGTTCTTTAATTGCATGATGTGTGCTTGATATGTATTAGTTTTTGGATTTGTTTTCGATGTTTATAATGTTTGTTAGGGGTTTGAATAAATTTATAAAGTTAGAAAGTTTTTGTTCATGGTGTATTAAAATTGTCGAATAAATAAAATGTAAGATTTCAATAGTTTTTCAAGTGTTTGATGAAAGGGCTATGTGACATTTTTTAGTGTTTGATCATTTGCCCATACAATGCATTATGCATTAAGCATTTGTCATACATTACTTTCATATTAAACCCTTAATTAGAGAATAAAATCATAGCTTTTTGATTTGTTTCAAAAGTTCATTTAGATATTAAGGATTTTTAAATAAATTCATAAAAATCATGAAAACTCTAAAAGCTAAACCTAAACCCATTCTCATGCATTTGTATTTCATTTCAATATATTGTTCCATGCATTAGCATTCTTGAATTTTCATTTTCATCCATGCATTTATATTTGTCATTCACATTTTAATTGTCATCTATATATTATAATTAGTTACACTCATACATTTCATTCATATGTTTTTAAAATAATTTTTTTTAAAAGGGAAAAGAAATTTAAAAAATTAGGTGATATTTTAAGTAAAAATAATTCTTGAGATCTAGCCTAAATATAAGGAAATTTTCAATAATTATCATTTATGAGAAATATTATCTTAGTTTTATAGGACATTATGAAAAGTTTTAAAGTAAAGCGATATTTTGAGAATTCCACTTAAATAGAGGAGAATGAAAAAAAAATGTTTTAATGCTAAATATTTTTCATCTAAATCCAAAATAATTAGATTTGGTTTTAAATTTTCAAAAATAAAATAATTTGTTTTCAAAATATAAAATTCAAAATGATTTGATTTCAGAAAAAATGATTTTTGAGGGAATAAATCTTCAAATATTAATGTTAGGACCATTTTTATTAAAACTTAAAGATAACATATAATCAAGTGATATTGATTTTGATGAATGTTGTAGTGGTGCTAAATTTTTCCTTACACATAACCAACTCTGAACCCATCACTATTTTCATAAACTAAAATATCTTTTTAATAAATCTTAAACTCATTTTATTATTTTATTAAAAGATAAACTTTTATTGGTGGCGAACCTCCCTATTTTGAAACTTTTAATATTTAAGTCTAGTGGTCCTCAAAACTGTTATAAGATTTCTTATATTAGAAATTAAAAAAAAAAGAAAGAATTTTATGAAAAAATTATTATTATGCAATCGTATTTATTATGTAATTTATAATAATTAATTAATTTGCATAAATAATGAAATTTAATTATATTAATAATATATATTAAAAATAAAAAATTAACAATTAACATTTAATTTGATTTAATTTAAAATTATTTTTAAAATACTAATTAAACAAATAAATATTTAAAAAAAATCCTCGACAAAGTGAGGGCTATATTCTAGTTTAAATTAAACAAGATAATAAGGTCATGTCTTAATGACAAAGAAAAATTTTGAAATTTTTAAACCATAGGTTCAAGCATAGTTTCATCATGTTTTGTCCAATTACATATTAGTTTTGTTGGTTATTTTGTTGAGCTTGTTCATTGACTTTTTCTTTTTGACATATACTAAAGTTCATTTGATTATAATTATAATTTTTAATAATACATGTAATTTTATAAATAAAAAAAAGACCAATAATTAGCATATCTTTTATTCAAACAAAGAGTCTAATTTGTTCAAACAATAAAAAAATTTCATGTAATATAAGTTTGGAAGATTATCTGTCATATCATGTAGGATTTACTGTCAATTTAAATAATTTAGCAGATGAAAAGACCATATTGATATAAGTTTGGATAATTGAGGACTTGATTAAAATTTTTTAAAATTTAAAGATTAATATAAAATATTATCTATAGTTTAGGAACCATGTGTACTATTAACTTATGTAAAAATAAAAATTTTAGTTGTTCAAATATATATATATATATAATTTAAGACATCCTAAAGAAAGAGAGACAAAGAAAATGAAAAGAAAAAAGTATAAATTAAAGCATTGAACCAAATTTAAAAGATAATATTTCATAAATCTATGATTTAAATTTTAATATTTATAATTTTTTCTTATTTTCATCCTCAAACTGCATTTTTTTTTTTGTAAATAAAAAGGCAATAATATTTGTTTAAAAAAATCACTAATATTTATTTGCTTGTTATGTATTATGGTTTGTTTGCATGATTTTTAAATTTTTATTTATACATGGGGAGATGATTAGCTTAGTACATCTCTCTCTAAAATTTAATTTTAGATCTCCAAAATGAAATTTTAAGTTTCAATAGTTAATATAACTAAAAAATGTTTCAATTGTTGAAATACCCCCTTTAGAACTAATTAATTTAAATTATATTGTAATGATGTTGAGATAGATTTATTGCAAACTAACTAACTAAAAAAGAAATATTAAGATTTTACAAGATAAATGATAGGGGTATTTTTAAGATTAAAGGGTAAAATTATCTTTTTTTTCATTAGAGATAGTTAATAAAACAATCAAAAGTATTTATGATTTTTAAAAAAATTTGATATGTCAAATTGATTTGATATCTATATTATTACATCAAATCGACTATCTCACCAACCTATCCAAAATATTTTTTTTTATGTTGACTTATCACTTCTTGAATGAATGATTGACATTCACATCAACCTGTTTATTAAGTCATTTGATTACAGGGTTAACTATGGACAGTTCAACTTATCCTAAAACTCTTTATCCTCAATTATAAAAAGTATTTTTCAAATATTATTTAGAAATCATATACTTTTCTATTTTTTTATTCTCCTTCTTATTTTGTTTTATGTCTGATTTTGATTTGAATATCATACTATAAATATTAAAAAAGCTTTTGATTTTTATTTTTAATCATTCTTTTTTTTATGTTATATTTTTAAAATTTTACCTCTCCGATCGTATTTCTCGACACCAACAATAAAATTTATGATTCTAATTGTTAGTAGTTACGTTAATATAATTCTATTATCATTGTAATAAATAGGGTAAACTACAATGGAAAGTATCTCTCTACTTAATTAAATAAACCTATTATTTGACCTTTTTATTTTTTATTATAAATTTACCATCAACTAACTGTTTTTACTTTTAATTAAAATTTTATATTTATATAAAAAATCACTATCGAGTTCAATTATACTTTATTTGGTTAAAATTATTAACCATCTTTGCCAGCTCAGATAAGATTGTTCTGTAGTATGAATGATGTGACATAAACAATCAAAAGAGTAAAAAAGTAAAACTCACGTGCGTGAAATTAAATTTTTAAACGACGCCTTTATTTTTTTGTCTAGTCAAAGTCAACTCATACTCAAAACAGCTAGCCAAATTGTACAGTCGAGAGCATGCAATCCAAACTGACAGCAAATTGTAAGGTCCAGATCGATTTCTCAGTCCCCACCGTATCTAATAATATCGCGAGTGACGAGATATTGGAGTTTGGTGAGCTTTATGTATCGGCTTAGTCACGTGAACACGTGGGGCTTCAATTAATGGTATTTTCTCTCTCTCCTTCTCTTTTTTTTTTTTTTTTAAAGAAGTTTTAGAGAAAATACGAAGCTTTTGCTATCAATTTTATGTGGGAATGTCTGTTTCTTTAGTGAATGAATTACTTCGAATATAACATTTCTTTAAAAACAATTTCATCCTACTTTTAAAAATATATATTTTAAAATTTTTGAATGATTATATATTTTTATCATATTTATTTTACATTAAATACATATAAAATATATAATTTATTATATTATAATTCTTATTAGTATATAAAATATAAAATATTATTTTATAAAATTTATATGATTATTATTTAAAATTTAAAATTTTTATATATTTTTTATTATATTTAAAATTATCATGTATATTTTTAAATACAAAAAATAAATTATTTTTTTAAAACATAAATAAATGCTTTTTATAATATGAAAATTGGTTTTAAATATTAAAATAAAATCCCTCATTGGTTGACAGCCTTTAATTCTCTGTCTTGTGAAAACAATAAAATAATGAATGACAGCAACGTAAAATTAAATACAAAAGGTTAAAATCGAAAAATGGACGGTACAGAGGACTGGTAACCTTTATTTGTGAGCACAGCTGGAATTACCGGAAGACAGCTGGCATTTTGTACGGAACAAAATTTGCAGCTACCCTCGCCGTTTTTCTCTTTTTTTTTTTTTTTTTTTTGTTTTTCTATGACTGAGGGGCAACCCCACCCTTTTGAATGGTCTCTTTTTCTTTTTCTTCGGGTACTAATTTCAGACAATCAAAATCCAAGGCATCCTTTCATTTTTCATCCCTTTTTTGTGTTTACTGTTTTGCCCTTCTTTTAGTACTTAATGGCAAGTGGGTCCTCTCATATCTATGTGGGATTTTGTCCGACTTTTGATGATTTGGGTGTTTTGTCCTGGTAGATTTGGAGTTTGCCTTTCTTATTATTTTTTTTTTATATTAAGAGAATAAAATTTTAAATAAAATTTTAATAAAATTAAATTTGATTCAAAATTAAATTTTTAATATATTTTCAATCATCTTTAATCATTAAGTCAAAAGCTTGGGACGCCTTTTCCATCTTACTTGAATGCATCGCCCCTTTTTCTTTTTATGGGGAGGAAGAAACCAGAAAGAAAATCTATTGATCCTGAAGTATGAAATTTTTTTTTAAAATAATTATAAATTTTATATGTCTTCTGTTAGTTTACAATCAAACATATTTGAAAAAAATAAATTCAGATAAAATTTGAAAATACTCTAAATGATATTATATATAAAAAATTAATTCAAAAGTTAATTTAATTAATTTATAATATCACTTTTTAAAGAAATAATATTTAATAAATTTAAATTTTAAATGCTAACATTGCAACTGCTTCCTCTATCATTAAATTGTAATTTTTTTTATATAAAAAATAATCAGAAAAAGAGTAATGTATTCAATATGAAAATTTTAAGAATAGGATAATGTTTTGAAATTTCAATTTGAAAATTTTGGGTTATAATTTTATTATATAATATAAGTGGTAAAATTTCATAAACTTTAATAATTTTAATTTCAAAAGAACTTCAATTTTTTCAGTTGAATTGATCACGCAATCTTAGGTGCAAATCAACGTTGGGTGGTAGTTTCTAACCAACAGTATTAGGAGTGCAGTTCATCTTTATTACGACAAATTGCTTTGCACACTTTTGAAATTCAACATGTTTGGCAAAGGACAGGTTGTCCATTGAAAATGGAACACCAGGTTCATAGGAACGACTTGCTTCTTAAAATTGTTCATGATGTCACTTTACTAAAGCTTATTTGCTAACCAAAATTTAAAAATAAAAAAAAACCCTCAAAAATGGGGGATATATAAAATGGTTTGGGACTTGCTTGTGAAATTTTAAAAAATAAATAATTACTTTACTTAATTTTGAATATATTTAAAACTATTTAAATATTAATATAAAATATATTATATATCAATTATAAATATAATTACATGGATGGATGAATGAGTTTAAATTTTAAAGATATCAATTAATTTGATTTATGAACACTCTTTTATATATAATTAATTAAAAATTAATTACTTTTACATTATTTTTTAGGAGAATTTTGAAGTTATACAATAAAAAGTAATTTTTTTTCTTATATTCATTTTATATGTTTGGATATGAAGAAATACCTTAAAAATTATTGTGATAATCATAATAACTGTGCATTGAACATTGCATTTTATGGGTTTTTTGTCCATAAAATATGATTAAGAACTAAGACATATCGTGATGTTTACAAAAACTTGAAACAATTTTGACAACATCAAAATAGATGTGAGTGCCTTCAAATTATTTGCCGTTGAGAAACTTTTTGAAAGGAGAAACTTTCTTTTTTTTTTTTTTTGGTAAGATAAATATGAGGATATTAATCCATCAGATCATACAAAATATGTCGTATTTAATAGCTTAAGATAAGTAATTGTAAGTTTGTATTTGAAATGATCTTAACAAAAAATCACAACAAAACTTGAATCCGAAATCTCTTCGTAAAAAATGACGAATCTTAACAAATTGAGTCAATCACTTGTTAATCTTTTTGAAAGGATTTAGAGAATAAAAAAAGCATACTCTTAGATTCCTGCTAATAATATATATTAATCAAAATTTAAGACTTGGATATATTCTTTTAGAGTTTGAGGTTTGTCTTTGAGAATAATTGTGGATACAGGTATAGTTTAAGATAATTTAATATTAGTAATGAGAGAATTGCACAATGGTTTTATTTGATTAAAGTGGTTTGACAATGACAATTCAATAGTTTTGTATGGTTTGTAACGTTATTTAGTATGCAGGTTTTACAAGCAAGGAGGAAAAATATAGAAGGATTGAGTCCAATTCCAACCTGTTCTTTCCTTTACGCCACAAAATTATTATCGATTTAACCAAAATTGACACTTATCGAAAAAGAAAGGAAAGACAGAGAGTTCAAAGCTACGTGGAAATTACTTCGAGATTTTTCTTTCCTTTACGCCACAAAATTATTGTCGATTTAACCAAAATTGACACTTATCGAAAAAGAAAGGAAAGACAGAGAATTCAAAGCTATGTGGAAATTATTTTGAGATTTAATATTAGTTGGCCAAAAAAAAATTTTATATTTAAGGATATTAAAATTTGAATCTTGATTATTGAGATTTAAAGTATAGGATTCTACCACAAAAAAACTTATTTTACTGCTAAGTAATTTTGCAATATTTGACCTACAAATGGCCATAACTATGTTTTTAACTAAAAAACAAAATGTATTATTACTGTTTGCAAAGTGCAAGATTTTGTAGGTCAACACTGCTCAGTTCTTAGGATGCTGTCACTTCTATTTAAATGTAAATTGCACATCTTAAATAGATTCATGAAAAAGTGATAGTACATAAACTATGAGTATGTTTTTAATACATTGTAAATGGAATTTTTAAATTTTAAATTGAAAAGTACATATATATATATATATTATAACATGCATAATTACTAGATAATAATTATTTATGTGGATGCTTATATGGACAGCTTATTTTTTCAACATGTAAAATAATTTTTAAAATTTCTCGTTATGATAATAGATAAGATATTTATTAATTTTAAATTATTTATAAAAGTATATTTTAAAATTTATTAAATTATCTAAAATTTTAAATTTTAATAAAAAATCAGTTTAAATTTTAATGAAATTTCTTTCTGTTATACATCACTCATCTTAATTTAAAATTAATTTAAAAATAATTTACCTTGTCTAATTTATTTGAAGTTAACATAAGATTTAAATTTATCATAACTTTTAAAAATATTATTTAATATTTTTAATATTTTTTATAAATAATCCTTACATTATCTTCAGCTTTTAAATATATTTCACAAAAAAAATGTGAAAAATATATATATAAATACCAAAACAACTTTAAAAAAGTTTTTTATATACATCACCTTATCTCAATTTAAAACAAATTTTAAAGTAATTTATCTACAATGAACAAATATTTAAATTTATCACAACTTTTAAAATTATTATTTAATATCTTTAATATTTTTTAAAAATAATCCTTACATTACTTCAGTTTTTGAAATATATTTTACAAAGAAAATATGAAAAAATATATAAATACAAAAACAATTTCAAAAAAGTTTCTAATGTACATCAAGTTTTTTTTTTTTTTTGTACATCACCTTATCTTAATTTTAAAGTAATTTATTTTTTTCAATTATTTGCGGTTAACATGAATATTTAAAGTTATCACAACTTTTAAAAATACTTTTAATATCCTTAATATTTTTTTTATAAATAATCTTTATATTATCTTCAACTTTTAAATACATTTCACAAAGAAAACGTGAAAATATATATATAAATACTAGAACAGCTTTAGGAAAACCCTCATTATTAGTAGTTCTTAATTATATAGCTTTCTCAATATCCCACTGAGCTAAACGTATTTTTTTCTTCTATTAATTTAATCTCTCTTTTTATTAATCTATTTTTGCTATAAGAACTAATATGCTTTTTCTATGATAGGTATTATTTCATTAAACATACTATTCACTTCATATGTGAGATGTACTATTTTACTAAACATATTATTCACTCCATCAAGAATGATTTTTTTTTCAAATTAGCTGTAATAATTTTTTAACTGTAATATTTTTTTTTCAAAAACCACAAAAACTACAAAAAACAAATATATTCTCATATTCTTATCGATATTATCTTTAGACCTTTTATTCGCGGATTCTTCGCAATCAGGTAATATGTTTTGTCTTCTAACTGATTATTTATTCAATATTTTTCATTCATATAAAATAAAAATAATGCTTTGATTAATTGATATAATAGAGTTAGGTGCCCTAAATAAAAACTTATGTGCTAGTTATACATTCAAAAAGTGAATAATTTCTCAACTCATATCCCCATTGTGAAACATGTAACATAATTTCAAATCAAGTTATTATTTTTCATAAAAAAAATAAAATTGAAAAGAAATAATTTAAAGATAGTCTCATCGGTAGTATTAATTTCAAGTTCATTTATATCTTAGCTTAAAAAACCTCATAAACATAAAAGATTTCCCTAAAGTTCCTAAAAAAAAGATATAAATCTTATGATAACTCTGCAACTATGGAACAGAAAATTTCTTATAGCTTTCAACATAATTTAAAAAGAAAACCTTATTTTTATTATGATTTAATTTTTAATTATATTGTTTATATGTTACATATATTTTGAATATATAAATAATTTAATAATATTAATTTTTATTTTTATTTAAATTTAAATAAAATAAAAATAATTCATGCATCACATGAATAGCAAACTAGTTTTTTTATTATAAATTACTTAATTTAAAAATAATGATACGGTTTTCAAATAATATAAATTTTAAAAATAAGTATTTAATGTATCATGTTCCCACTATTTAGAGTTTAAACTAATAACTTTATCGAATTCTTTAGTATTTTTCAAGAATAAATCCCTTTAAAAATTAATAATTTCAATAGACATAAGACTATAGTGAAAGAAAATATTCCAATACTATAATAGCCTTTTTCAAGACAATCGGTGAGTAGTGATCCTGATTAGGATGATATTTACCAAAAAAAATTGTAATTAGTGCATTTATTTTCTCTTGATGAAAATAATGCATTAAATACAAAAAAAAAAAATCCTTTTGGAAGGGAATATTGGCTCAATTACATTATGCAACATGTAGAAGTTTAAGTTGGGCATTAATGCATATATTCATCTTGTATATATTTGATTTATGTATTTAATATTACACCCACAAAGCATTTCAAATGATTTTTTTATTTAATTTAAATAGCTTCTTTTGATTAGGAATGGTAGCAAGTGGGGACGGGATGAGTTTTTTTTCACTTCGAACCTAATTCGATTTTATATTCATAATACTTGAACCTAATCTGATAAATTTTTTTTTATTTTTTATATCCGAATTTGACTCGACTCAATATTGTATAAAATTGTATTCAATCTAATCTAATTCGAAATTAATAAAATATTATATTTTAATGTAAATATAAAATTAAAAAAATAATTTTAATATAAATATCAGGTTGGATTGGAATGGGTTACCTAAAATTCAATCTAACTTTTATCACTATTATATGACTCAACCCAAAATTCGATAAAAAAAATTAACTTTATGAAATCAGGTTGAGTAAAAATCCATCAGGGATGAATTGGACTGCTATCTCTACTTTTGATCGATTCAAATAATATTATTTATATCAAATTTAACAAATTCATGAAAAATATATTTAAGACATTAATTAACAAATAACAACCCTTTGTAATAATGATTATTAGTAAGTGTGGTGATGTTTTCAGCTTATGTAGCGCATACCCATGTTTCACTATTCATTCTCTTACATTTTATTGTTTTAGGAATAATGTTGGGCAATTTTGTCTTCTTCCTAACATTTTTGCTTTATGAAATTCTCCTTTTACTCCACATCATCTAATTTTACTTTGTTAAGAAAAATGTGAGAAAAAAATAGAAAAAAATTAGTTTTTGTCATTATGTTTGATACAAAGGACGAAAAATAAAGAGATTATGCATAAAATTGTTTTAATTTGTAAATTTGATCATTCTTATTCTTTTCTTAATGTAATGAACTAATGATTAGTGTGTAATTTATAGGTCTAAAGTCAAAGGATAAGCAATTTTTTTTTTTTTTAATTTAGGATGTCAACTTTAAAATAATAGTAGTATTTTATTGGTTAGCTACTTAACTTTTTAATTCCACTATCATCAAGGTTTAAAATTTTAAATAGGTTTTTGATTAGATTGTTAAATATAAGGTATTCTAAATATGTAGATTGTAAATAGTTTATTAATTTGTGAATTTGCTCCAATTATCAAATAGTTAATTGATAGATTCATAAAGAATTATCATTAGGTTTGGCTATGCAAAAGAAAAAAAAATGAATTTGGAGAACAATTCTAAGTTAGATCCCTTACTATCTTTTTACCAATAAAAAAATAAATCAAATAAAGAATTATCATTAGGTTAAACTACTTTTAATTTTTTTTGGCTAAAAGAATTCCTAAGTTTAATTATGTAAAAATATCATTATTTTTGTTAAAATTCAAAATTCAAACTTACATATGGTAATATGCTATTCACTTATTGTATATAAATCTCATAAACTAAAAATATAAATATAAACCCACTTATAGTAGATGAGGAAACTCCTAATGCTTGTTAATAATATTTACTAGTAATCAGTTAGAAGTTAGATATCAAAACAATGAATAGAACCATGCTAAATGATAAAAAAAAAAAAAAAAAAAAAAACCCACATTTCCGAACAAGTTAATACACACAAAAATTATAAGATTTGGCTTTTTTCATTTACTTTTCTATCCACTATTTTAAGGTATTTTTAATTGGACTCAAACTATAAATTATAGAATTCATTCATAATTAAAATGGTATCCAAAAGTGTTGATTAACCTTTGGATAAATTAATACAAAATTAGAGGCGATGTTTGGAGATGCGTTTTCAAAAAAATTGATGCACGTAATATTTTTTTTAATTAAGTAAATATAACGATAGGGAATTTAAAAGTATATTAAAAATAAAAAAAATGCATTGAGTGGTAATAAATCAAAATTTATAAGCAATGTCACTATTTTTTGGTAGTAAGAAATATAAAAAGAATTGCAAGTATTTGGATTTAATCAATAAATTAGTTTTAAGTTCGTGCAATACACATGTATACAATTATATATTAAAAAATTAATTGTAATATAACTAATAATCTTTATATGAAAATAAAATTTTTGATGTAAAATAAATAAAAAATAAATATTATAGATCAATATGTAACTAAAATAATATTTTAAAAAGATTTTGTAATAAAATTATTTATTATATTTACATGCAGATGTGTGTTAAGTACCATAATTAGTATAAAGTTTATAAAGATAATAAGTCATGATCCCAACTTTATTTAAAATTTTTTTGGTAAGTATGTTCTTTTACTTCTTATATATAAAGAATGCATTATAATCAAAATTTAATAATTTTGATCTTAAAAAAAAAAACTCTCAAAACTATAAAAGCATGAATTGTACATGAAAATAATTTTTTGCTTATGCTTGATTGTATATTTGTATTATTTTAATGAAAAAGAAATTAGATCAATAAAAAATAATTAAGTAATAGATCAAGTTTTGGACAATGTCATGTTAAAAACCAATAAAGTAGCAATAAATGCAATTCATGCTAATTAAACCAATAAAGAAATAGAAACTAATCTAGAAAAGAAAATTAGGATATATATAATTGTAACATTAATCAAGACAAAATTGAACAAAAATGGTAGTTAATTTGAAAATTTTGATTCTTTTTGTAATCAAAATGAAAACATTTATATTATTAAATAAAATCATGATCAATGTGATCATGATTTTAATTCTCTTATAATGGAAAGTGATTTATTAATAATTATTTTTGAAATCACAATGACAGATTATACACATCATGAGATAAGGATTTTTGATATGCTGAATTTGATTTCATCTCGTACATCTTGTAAGTTCATTCATGCCAAAAGAATTGTTTATTTTTTACCACACCACGAAACTAAGATTAAGTACGAGATTAGCAACCAATATACCTCATTGGAATGACTTCCAAGCTTGATTTCTAGACTTATACTTATTGGTGTTAATGAAAGTTATTTTTTTTCCATAAAAAATTGAGTGAATAAAAGAGAAATAATACCAACTACAAAATGTGATAAAAGGAAAGCATTTATGAATCCACAAGCTAAAAAAAATTAACTTGGTGATCAATATTCAACATTGTTATTAGTATAATGAATAGTAATTGATAAACTAAAATAATAATATAACTTGATGAAAATACAACAATGAAAAAAATTAAAATAAAAATAATTCATTGTCATACAAAATTAATATAATTCTATGACAAAAATTTATCTAATCACAAATTGATACATTTGGAAAGTAGCCTTCTAACATTCTTAATTTGTATGATTCTTTATTTACAATAAGAATTATAAAACCTCTTATAAATTAATTAAGAGTAATTTATGCAGAGTAATTATAATGAGTTATTAGAGAATACATTTTGATATAGTAAAATATGTTGATAAATATGTGTGATTGTAATTAATACTTATATAGAAAGAAATATAAAAATTATGTTTGCAATTGATTAGGCCATTTATTTTAGGTTTAAATTTTTAGCATTATATGACTTATATTCATTACATAAAATTTTTTAATTAAATACTAAAATTATGGATATCAAACCGTCAATACTTTTAAAGCATATATTTTTTTATTTATAGTGTTCATGTTTAGTGTTTAAAATTAAGAACTTAATTTATTTGAAAGTGATTTAAGATAATTGAATTGTAACGTAATTATAAGAGGCAATAATATTTGAGATTTGTAAGAAAATAAATATAATTAATTTAGTCAAAATAAATATCTTTTAAATTAATAAAATTATATGAAAACAAATCAAATAATTAATGCATGATATATGATGATTGTTCAAAGCCATCCACATATCAAAATAGTAGATCATCCACATTGAATTTTTTTTCTTTTTTGTTAAAAGCTTTGCTTTTTATATATTTATATAAAATAAGATAAGATTAATTGAAAGGAACTTATGTAGAGTAATTACAATGAGTTATTAGAGAATATATTTTGAAATAGTAAATTATATTGGTAAATATTTGTGATTGTGATTAATGCCTATATAGAAAGAAATATAAAAAAATATGTTTGCAATTAATTAAGCCTTTTATTTTAGGTTTGAGTTCTTAACATTATATGACTTATATATTCATTACATAAACTATTTCTTAATTAATACTAAAATTATGGATATCAAATAGTCAATGCTTTTAAAATATATTTTTTTATTTATAGTATTCATGTTTAGTATTTAAATTTAAAAATTAAATTTATTTGAAAGTGATTTAAGATAATTGAGTTGTAATGTAATTATGAAAAGATAATAATATTTTATATTTATAAGAAGATAAATATACTTAATTTAGTCAAAAAAAATATATTTTAAATTAATAAAATTTATATGAAAACAAATTTAAATAATTAATATGATCATATTATGATTGTTTAAAACCGTTCATATATCAAAAAAATAAATCATCTACATTAGATTTTTTTTTGTTAAAAAATTTTGATTTTTATATATTTATATAAGATTTGTTGAATGTCGATTTTTAAACTTTAAATTTATTAAATATCAATTTATAAAAATACATATGAACCAATTATACTAAATTTCATATTTAACATCATTTTCCATAGTGAACCTAATTTTCAAACTTCCATATATCTTGCTTTTCTTAAACATTGAAAAAAAAAAAAAAAAAGGAAAGAGAATGGTTTATTAATAACTGCCATCGTTTTGCAGTAAAAAATCTCAAATTGAATTCAATGTTTTAAATTCCATATTTGATCTTACCATCTGCATTCAAAAGCAAAATATAAAAAGAATTATACCCAAAGAGGTCCACTAAATTGTGCATGAATTAAAAGTCGCAATAAAAAAAATTAATACAAATTCTAAGCCCATAAGTAACTCTCTTTCTAAAATCTAAACAAGTCAAGAGAGAGAAAATGGTTGAATGAAGAAACGTGTTCAAAATGTCTTAATCAAAAGTAATCAACTACACCTTTCCGACCAACCTAAAACCGTAATTATCACCAACTTTAATGGCAAAATATTTTTGTCAAAAAACAAGACAAAAAGTCAAAATTCCCATTAAATTTAAATCAAATCTTTCATCAAGTAAAATAATTACCCCATTAACAAATCCGTCATTTTGGAAAATCCCCGAGCCCAAACCCGTCATTTTCTCTCATACAAAAGTACCCTTCGCTTTCCAAAGCAACTAATTGCAGAAAAAAGAACATCCATTTTTTTTTCTGCTCTCTTTAAAAAGCTCTCTTTTATGTTTTTTTTTTTTCCAATCAAGTCATCTTCAAGAAAACAAGGGAATTCTTTCCGTCTTCGTGTTTCTTAAAAAGACTTAACCGGCGATTCTCGCCGGAAAAAATCACCCGCAAAAAGACTGTAAATTTAACCATCAAAAGAACACCCCAAAAAGAGGGTTTTTTTGTGGTTCTGATTTCTGGGTTTTTGGTGAAGAAAATTTAAAAGCAAAGAGAGAGAAAAAAGACCCAGATGTTAAAACGTTGGCGTTTCACCGTTAGATTGATCAAAGCTAAAAAAAAAAATTTGTATTTTGATGGAGCAAGGGATGCGAGGGTGGATACTTTAATAGATATATAAAGGTGGGTAGTGATATTGTTAGCGTTGTTAATTGATGGGGAAGGTGGTTTTGGGCGTGGCAGTGGGGGTGGCGGTGGCGGCTTGTGCGGTGGCGGCGTTGGTAGTAGGAAAGAGAGTAAGGAGTAGGAGGAAGTGGAAGAGAGCAGTTGGAGTTTTGAAAGAGTTGGAAGAAAATTGTGAAACCACAGTTGGGAGGTTAAGGCAAGTAGTGGATGCTATGGCTGTTGAGATGCATGCTGGTTTAGCTTCTGAAGGAGGATCCAAGCTCAAAATGTTGCTCACTTTTGTTGATAATCTCCCTTCTGGGTAATCAAAACTCATCTTTTTTATTCTTTTTTTTTTTTAATTTTGTTGCTTTTAATTTAATTGGTTCTTTTTGGTTATTATGGTGAATATAATTTTTAGTTTTTTTGTGAGATTAAAGATATGTTCATATAGGTTCGATTATTGATGCATTGTTCAGATTGGTTTTTGGGATGGCATATGCTTGTTGGAGTGTAGTAACATTGGTGCTTTTGGAATTATATTTTTGTGTGAGATTAAAAATGGTTTTTTATTGGTTTGGTTATTGGTTCACTGTAATGCAGTGTATTGGGTCCGTGTTGTTGATTGAATAGTTCACTCTCTAAATTTATTTATTTGATTTTGTTTGGAAAAATTGATTTACCTTTTTTATATTTATTGGGTTGTCAAAGTTTCCACTCAATAGTTAAATTGAGAAAAGGAAAAAATTGGTTTCTTCAATGATTAGTTCCTATTTATTTTTTTGTTATAACTTATTATTACTTTTTCCTGTTGCATTTGTTTTTGTTTCTCATCTTATGCCAGAGTTTTCCAATTTTAAGACAGTATTCCGTGATAGTCAGTGGTGTTTCCCCTATTTGTTATTTTGGAATGGTGTTTGAGTTTTTGTCTTGTTGCAAGTTGGCCACACTTTCTGTGAGTTGGTTTTGCTTTCTGCCCCCTTACTGAATTTGTCAAGTTAAGTGTTTTCTTTTTTCCACTTAGGTTTGCCTTTTTTTTGGTTTTGATTTGATATTTGTTTGTTCATTTTGATTCTTTCTTTCTGATATAATATGCACTATTTTTGTTGCCTTTTGGCGTGTTTATTTCAGATGGAGTATTAACAATATATGATTTCTGGAATTGGTATCTCTTACAAATGGTTTTTACTTTTGAAGTTCAATAATATTGAGATAGTGTTATCTGTTGTTTTCACATTCAACATTCCACTGCTTTGAGTAGGGAATCTAATTTTGTCTTAAAACTTAATGTTTGTAGCTCATATAATCTTGGGGGCTTCTGCTTCTATTCCTCACTCTTGGCATGTAGGTGTATAAGAACCATTTTAGGTATTATTGGGTATAAACTACATTAGTGGATGGAATCTATTGGTTCCTATATCAAATGTGGTCTGGGGTTGTGTAGATCAAATAAAGGAAATGGATCTGACATTTCTTTTTTTATTAAAATTTGAAACTTCTGATTTAGCTTGGAATTTAGGTGTATGCTATAGGTTGGGTTGATGATAATTTGCCTTTAACGTCTTTATATAGAAGATGTTTGCTCTGTGCTTGCTTTTGTGTTGATTAGTTAGTTAGGCTTGTGAATGATTTTATTGTCTGGTCATGTAATATGTATATTTATTTATTTTTCTTCTTGCATTAGGTATGTTAGTAAATAAGTATATATATTTTTTCATCAGGAGTGAGAAAGGAACTTTTTATGCTCTAGATCTTGGAGATACTAATTTTAGGGTCTTACGGGTTGAACTAGGAGGTCAAAGATCCTCTTTGCATCCAGATGTGGAGCGATTTGTTAGTTAGGCTTGTGAATGATTTTATTGTCTGGTCATGTAATATGTATATTTATTTATTTTTCTTCTTGCATTAGTTATGTTAGTAAATAAGTATATATTTTTTTTCATCAGGAGTGAGAAAGGAACTTTTTATGCTCTAGATCTTGGAGATACTAATTTTAGGGTCTTACGGGTTGAACTAGGAGGTCAAAGATCCTCTTTGCATCCAGATGTGGAGCGATTTGTTAGTTAGGTTTGTGAATGATTTTATTGTCTGGTCATGTAATATGTATATTTATTTATTTTTCTTCTTGCATTAGTTATGTTAGTAAATAAGTATATATTTTTTTTCATCAGGAGTGAGAAAGGAACCTTTTTATGCTCTAGATCTTGGAGATACTAATTTTAGGGTCTTACGGGTTGAACTAGGAGGTCAAAGATCCTCTTTGCATCCAGATGTGGAGCGATTTGTTAGTTAGGCTTGTGAATGATTTTATTGTCTGGTCATGTAATATGTATATTTATTTATTTTTTTTCTTGCATAAGTTATGTTAGTAAATAAGTATATAATTTTTTTCATCAGGAGTGAGAAAGGAACTTTTTATGCTCTAGATCTTGGAGATACTAATTTTAGGGTCTTACGGGTTGAACTAGGAGGTCAAAGATCCTCTTTGCATCCAGATGTGGAGCAACACCCCATTCCTAACCTGTTGATGAGTGGCAGAAGTGAGGTAACAAAGTTTCTGACTCGCCAATCCTTGGCAAACATATGGAATCTTATTATCTATTGATTCAAATTGAAGTTAGTAACATGTTTCACTTTCATGCAGGACCTTTTTGATTTTATAGCTTCATCATTACATCAGTTTATTGAAAAAGGAAATGATTCTGAGCAATCTCCAATTACAAAAGAACTTGGATTTACATTCTCTTTTCCTGTGAATCAGACATCTGTTTCATCAGGCATTTTAATCAAATGGACAAAAGGATTAGCAATCAAAGACATGGTTAGTGTTTTATTTTTGAATACGAGTGCTTTTAAACTGCTGGGATAATAGGCAATGTCACTTAGTAATGCCTGCATATTTATAAAATAATAATTTGAACCCAAAGGCTTGTTTGTTGGAGGATCATATTGCATGCACTATATGAAGGCTTAAATTTTCTCAACTAGCAGTTGTTTATGACTATCATAGAATCTCTATAATTGTTGGAAGCTATGTCTAATTTATTATGACTATCAAAGAATCTCTAGAATTGTTGGAAGCTATGTTTAATTTAAGGCAAGCCTAATATTTTTGTTCAATATGTGGCATGAATGATTGTAGGTTGGAAAAGAGGTTGCTGGCAGTTTACAACAAGCACTGGCTAGGAAAGGTTTAAATATGCAAGTTACTGTGCTGGTGAGCTCTAATTCTTCGTTTAACGTTTAATTTTGTGTTTCTCAATTTAAGGAATCACTTGGATGGAACTTTTGCAACTTGCGCTCATTGTGCAGTTAATTTATTTTAATGGTTTATGTAGTTTGCTGTTGTCAGTGGAAGATTGAATGAAGCAAGAAATAAATGACTAAAGTTTTGTGTCTTTAGTAGTTGTAGTAACATGGTTGTAGGCATGATTTACAGCTTAGTCTTTAGACAGTGGATTTTGCAGTTCATTGTGATGGCTTCTTAGATATTTTTAATGTATTTATGCCAAATTAAAGGAGCTTAATGACTTGGTTACTACCCCATAACTGCATCCCAATAGTGTAAGATGCTAGGATTTAATAAGTTTGTCTAATGATTCATAATTTCACCTACCTGACTAGAAAGTCAGATCTCTACATCTTTTGGGAAAATAATTAATCTTTGTAGCTGTGTTTTTTTCTTCTGCACCTGTCTATCTAGAAGTAAAGTTTTTGTTGCTTCCAGTTGCATAACCGTATGATAACTTTAATCAATATATGTTGAACTCAGATGTCTTCCCTATGTCTTTTGGGAAAATAATTCTAATCATCATAGCTGTGTGCTTTCTGTTGTGCATTTTCTTTCTTGAAGAAAATTTTGTTACGGATAATCACACAAAAGTACATTCATAACTTTTGGGAAAATCTGATGCATCAGCATCAGATTTTTTGTCTGATTCATTTTGTGTCTTGTTTGATAATTTCTGAGGCATGTTTGTAAAGAGGCAGATGTGCCTTCATCATTCAGTAGATATTTTATAATGAATGCTTTGATTACTCATGAGATAAGTAATAAACTGAGAGGGCTTTCCTAATAACCCACATATATATGTATATATCTTCGTACTTAATTTTAGTTACATTATCGGATAAATTTCATGCATTTTTGAAGCAGGTGAATGATACTGTTGGAACATTAGCTCTTGGACATTATCATGATGCAGACACTGTTGCTGCAGTGATAATTGGAACAGGTACAAATGCCTGCTATTGGGAGCGGACAGATGCTATCATTAAGTGTCAAGGACGTCTTACAACTTCTGGAGGCATGGTATATTTTCTTTCTGTTGCCTATGGCTTTTATTTTACTTTATATGAGGAAGGTAGTCAATTGCATATATCTCTGTTCACATTAGTTCATTTGTCTCGTGACTAGGTTGTCAATATGGAGTGGGGAAATTTTTGGTCAGCTCATCTGCCAAGAACTTCATATGATATTGAATTAGATGCTGAGAGTCCAAATCCAAATGATCAGGTAGGATTAGGTTTAACAACACTTTTTCTTCTTAGATGATAATGAAGGACCAGATCTGATTTCTTGTAATTTGCCGTAGGGTTTTGAGAAAATGATATCAGGCATGTATCTTGGTGACATTGTTAGGAGAGTGATACTAAGGATGTGGGAAGAGTCAGATATTTTTGTATCTGTTTCTTCTAAATCATCAATGCCCTTTGCCTTAAGGTATGCATCTATTAATATTTTATGTGTCTGATTTGTTTAATAAAGTTAACCATTTCCATATCCAATTTCAGGATGCCTTCAATGGCTGCAATGCATGCGGATGACTCCCCAGAATTGACAGAAGTAGCAAGAATCTTAAAAGATGATCTCGATGTAATTGAGTACAACATTAACTCCCTCCTTGTTCAGTCTTTGGCCATGAGCTTAGTGGATTATATTAGGCTGACATTTAGCTTTGCAGATTCCAGATGTTCCCTTGAAGGCAAGGAAGCTTGTTGTGAAGGTATGTGATGTGGTAACCTGCAGGGCTGCTAGATTGGCAGCTGCTGGTATTGTTGGGATCTTGAAGAAGATTGGCCGGGATGGAAGTGGTGGCATCACGGGTGGAAGAAGTAGAAGCGATATCAAGATGCGAAGAACGGTGGTGGCAGTTGAGGGAAGTTTATTCACACAATACACAATGTTTAGAGAGTACTTGCAAGGAGCATTGCATGAAATATTGGGAGAAGATGTCGCAAGGCATGTCATTCTTATGGACACAGAAGACGGATCAGGGACTGGAGCAGCGCTCCTTGCGGCTTCATATTAATCCAAAAGTGTCGATAACTTACAGCAGCTATAAATATATATTACTTTATATACATATAGCCCCTGTAAATGTAGAATTCAATTCCATATCTTTCATATATAAAAAGAAAGGTTTGTTCATTACTTTCCACTTTGTCAAAGTTTATCTTCTAAGAGTATCCTTAATCTTCATTTTCCCCTCTCAAGGTTATTGTATATTGATGCTTGGCAATTTGAAAATGATGTCTATTTAGGAAAACAATGTCATGGTTTTTTTGAATTTTTTTAATTTACCCTAGAAATCTTCTGTACTCAATTTACTTGTTTATTTTCGGGAAAGGCATTATGTCTATCAGTATCAAAAGCATTACGTCTTCGTCTCGACTCATGAACGCTTGTTAAGTCCCTTCTCAAGTCTCGAATCATGAGCACCTCTCAAGTGTAGAACCATGAACACCTCACGTGTAGCGGATTATATCTTGAATCGGGATCATGTAAGTGTAGCAACGTTACGTCTTGAATTGCGACTTATTTATTTGTGTTAATGGCATTACACGAAGGCATTATGTCTATCTGCATAAAAAACATTACATCTTGAACCTTAGCTTACTTATTTGCATGAAGAACATTACGCCTTGAAATATGAATATCTATCAAGTGTAACAGATTACATATTGCATTGGAATGACCTTTTTTAATTGTAGTAACATTGCATCTTACAATATAATTGATTATGTTGTGAATTGTGATTACTTTTTTAGGTGTAGCGATACTACGCATACAATTGTGACTTATTTGCTTGTACTATTACATGAATGATATTATATTTCAAATCATAATTATCTCTCAAATATAATAGATTACGTCTCGAACTGTGATCACTTCTTTAAATACTGTAAATCTCATGCTAATCTCAAGATATAATCTCTTGCACTTAGGAGATTGGCATGAGATTTGCAGCATTTAGAGCGGTAAATGGCATTACACCTCATCATGAAGGGCACTATGTCTTAAATCATGATTAATTTATCTACATGAAAAGTATTATGTCTCAAACTGCAATTTATTTACTTGCATGAAGAATATTATGTCTTAAGTCATGAACATCTTTCAAGTACAACAAATTACGTATTAAATCATGATTATCTCTTTTAATTATAATAACATCACATTTTAAACTCTGATTGATTATACATATTTTTTTTAAGTGTAACAATATTACACCTTCAATTATAACATATTTACTTACATCACTGCATGAATGATGTTACATTTCGAATCATGATCACCTCTCAAATGCAATAAATTACATCTCGAACTGTAATCACTTCTCTAAATACAACAAATCTCATGTCAACCTCCTAAATACAAGAAATTACATCTTGAATAGTAATCACGTTTCAAGTGCAGCAAATCTCATATCATTTGAGCCAAACATGGTTGGTGAGAGAATGTCATAACGTTCATTTAAATATCATGATGTAAAGTAGGAAAAAATGCTGCCTTTTTACAAAGGAAAGAGGTTGCTATGGGGACCATGTATCTGTGTGGTCATCCCTTAGTTTATGATTATCTGCAGTTTTCCAGTTAAACCTTTCTTTCTTTGGGCAACTCCATTAATTTTTATTGGTTGGTTTTGCTTTTTAAACCATTCCGCACCATTAGATTTCAGTATAAGAATGCTTTCTTTCACATCAGACCGCCCTAACCATTTGTTTTCACCAACATATGAAATGTCATTTTACTAACATTTTTGTCTTTGTTGTCTTAATCATAGCTGGTTAACCCTTGTTTATTCTAGTTGACCTCCCATCCTCCACCGAGAGTGCTCTCAGATTTTAATTGGCTGAAAGTAAGCTTGGTGAACCTATCTTCCATATTCTCTTTCCAAGAATGTTTCTTTCTTGTGTATTTTGTTTGATTTGATTTGATTGACAATTTTTTCCTATTTATGTATGTCAATTTTCGTTGGTTCGGTGCCATTGCCGAGGTGTTTATTTATACGAGATTTGCACCAATGTGCAACAGAGAAAATATATAGTCATTCCAAAATTATGCATAATGGTAAATATTTATATTGAGCCTAGTAAATTTATGAAAAATTATTTTTATAATTTTTTAACATATTCAAATTCAAACAATTAAGAGAAAAAATAAACTCCTTTTATTATTTAAGACAATATGAAACCATTTAATCAACAAAATTTTTAATATCATAATTATAAAAATACTTGCATTTATATAAATTCAGTAAGTGTATATGCATATAAAGTAGCCAAAATTTGATTTTAAAGTTACAAAGTTTGTATTAATACAAATAATTCGAAATTTGAACTAATTTGGGACATATATTTAAAATTCATAAAATAAAAACTAGTTGTAAAAAGAAAAATCCATCAAGGAGATGCCCAATATACTAATTAAGGCAAACCCAGCCCGATATAACAAATGAAAGAGCTAACATTCGAATCGTGCATGAATATATATATATATATATATATATATATATATTAAATTTTATTAGATGTAATGTCACGTGGTTCCTTGCTAGCACCTAAATAAAAAAAACGTGATGGAAAAGAAATGGAAGATGATAAAAAAACATATAAACCTACTTAGTAAGTTTGACAAAGGGGGTATAGCTATGTAGGAGAAATGACAGCCATCATGGGAGGAAAGACAACTGTTACAATAGCTTGTGAGCAAAGTGAAGGACGTCGGAAGTTGCTTGCTTGGCTTTTTTGCAGCAGTGTGGTTCAGAGCACTTATCTATGCCATCACATAATATCGATTGGCTCAACTTCAATTATCAAGTACACAAAAGTCTGAAAGGTTGAGCCAAACATGCACTTCAAACATGCTAGATAACGCCCATAAAGAAAATGCTATTGTTTACATGTTGCAACAGAATCATATATGTCATTGATAATTGTCATATATGATTAAGCAATTCTAGCTTTGTTATGATTTTGAATATATAAAATCCACATCTCTGACTTATTTTTTTTTTCTATGGACTCTATTCACTAACACAACTCAAAGTCTGCAAGTGATATTCACTAGTTGAAAGGGAAAAAAATAGTGCTATGAGATAAAGGTGTTGGCGAAATATAATCATCTATGAACTTTTACCAAAACTCCTGTAACCCCTTTGATTTCTCAAATTATGCATGAGGAGAGTGGTACAACTTCTCAACCATCTTCCTATATTCTGCAAAATACAAACAAAAAATTTTCAGACCATTTTCATCACAAACAAAGATCTGCGAATAAAAACATTAAGTGAAACAAGATACCTTCTTGATTGCTCCAAAGTTGTGCTGCTTGGGTGTTTAAAGGTGACCTAATGTTTGGTTCTGCATATCAGATTCACCAAATGATAAAAACTATTAAAAAGGGCTTCTCATTGTAGCTCTAGTGTTTAAAAACAAGGGAAAAAAACATTTTTGTACCTCCAACCAGACTCGCGATAGATAGCAGTATGGTTCTTACATCAAAAGAAGATGACCATTTATCCTACACAACAAATAATGCATCATCAAAATCATGTCCAGAGACAGACAATTTTTGTTCTTTTTTACGCAATTTTGGACAGTAAAAAAAAGAAAGATTTTGCCTGAAGAATGTCCAAGCAAATGTTGCCATAGACATCAACATTGGGATGAAAGCAGCCAGTCTCAAACTTAACATTTGGAGGCTTAAAAGGGTAATCATTGGGGAATGCCATAGATAGCCTGTATTCTGTTCCTTCAAACACAGTGTCTTTGCTTCCTGTAACTGTTCCTTTCCAGAAAAATATGTTTTCCTCTTCAGGGAATGCTGATATCCCAAAATCTCCACTCATCTATCATTAATAATTTAAACAGAAAACGTTTATGACAAACCACTAAAAAAGAATGTGCTAATATCTTTGTCCTTGAGAAGCAAAATTATCAAAAACAGTAAAGGCAATAGAGTTTATACCATCAAAGCCATCAATTCAGATTGCAACCTGTTGACAAGAAAAAAAAATAAAAGAGTGAGAGAGATTTAGAAATCCACACATTAAAAAAAAAAAAAAGATATGGATAAATATCAACATAAAAAATAATTCAATTAAGTAATGCTTGAAGGTAACTGTCTAGTTTAACAAAATTAATTTTTTTTGGCCAAAAACAAAATTAATTCAATCCAGACAATTTTAATTATCATTTTTATTTTAACAATTTATTTTCCAGCAGTCCTGTTTTTCTTGGAAGAGTTCAAGTGTAGTCTTGGGTAAATTGTTTTAATTTTAGTGATAAAATTCAATCAGTCACAAGGGGATTCTATTTTTATTTAAAAAATAATAATTAACCAAAAAAAAAAAACTATCGATCCGTTGCAACTTCAAAAAAAAAATTATAGCAGACTAGGCCAAAAAAATAGAAGAAAAGAACCCATCTAGCTATACGTTCCACCTAGTTAAGAAATAAAATCCAATGAAAACGAAAATTACAAAAAGGCAAAAAAAACAAAAAACAAAAATGCGTAGTGAAGAAAAGAGAGAAAAAGAAACCTTTTAAGAACAGATAGAGAATCAACAGTCTTAGCAGTGGGGGGCAGGCTGTTTTTTGCAGTGCTAGTGGCCACTGGTGTGTTTCCTTGATACTCATTAACGGTTGCCATTTCCTTCTTTTTTTTTTTATTATTGATTCAGCCAAAAAAAAAAAAGAAAGGAAGATTTTGAAGCACCTAAATTAAAGGAGTTAATAAGCAAATGTGTATAAGAAGAAGAGATCCAAAAATGGGTTTTCTGACCGTTGCAACGACGGCCTGTGCATTAGATTCCAGCTGCCTTTCTGTCAACCCTAACGGTTAGCTCAAGTTTCTCATTTTTCCCTTTTTTGCCCCTTCTTTCTTATTTTTTCCTTTCCTTTTTTTTTTTTTGGTAAGTACAATGTCCTCCATTACTTTGAAAAACAGCCTTCCACCACTATGAATTTTGATAAAAAAAAAAATACACTCACCCTTTTTTTTAAAAATATGTTAATTACTAAGTTAATTTTAAATGAAAAGACAAACATACCCTTGTTAATTATTAATTAGTTATATTTTCCTTTTCCCTAAGACTTTTTTTAACCACAAAATTAAGATATCTATACTTATATATGACTTAATTAGTTTCTATGAAATTAAATTTCAATTAAGTTATATTATAATTCAAATACATTTATTAATTTTATAGTTAAAATTTTGCATAAAAAATAAAAGAGAAAATTAAATAATTAATAACTAGCAAAAGGCATATTTGTCTGTCCATTTAAAATTAACATGGTGTGTATCTTAGGTGATAAGTGTATATTTTATCAAAACTCAAGAAAGTAAGAGGATGCTTTTTATATTAAAGGGAGTAAATGTATTTTCTATCAAATCTCATGGGCTCTTTGTATATATTTTTTTCATTATTATTATTATTATTATTATTATTATTATTTACCTATAGAATTATTAATTGTTTTCACTAATAATAGAGTTTTTAAACTCCACAAATAAATTTATACAATTGACATATTTTTGTTTAATATTATATACGAATATTTGACTCAATAATATCTGCATATATCCCTTTATTAAAAAAAAGTTAAAATTTTTTTTCTCAAAATCAAATACGTATATGAGTATATATTATCAAGAGATATCAAATTACATATGTATAAGTTTTACTTTTTTTTACTCTTACATCAAAATATTAAGATTAAAAATATTATTTTAATGCAAATTAGTCATGAATTTAACTTTGATCCTAAAATTTTTTAAAAATATAAATTTTACTATTATATCTAAAACTAAATTAATTTCCAACCTTTTCATGCAAGTTTTAAGCTTATTTTCTCAATTTTGTTTTTCCCGCTCTTATCATACATGGATCTTTTATTTGAATTTTTTACGAACCAAAATAATTGACCATCATTGATTAAGATTATTCATTGTTTATGTTTTAAGATCACTACTAAAATTAGAAAATTTTTAAAATTTATGGTTTAAAAAACTTTAGAATACATTTTTAACGTAATTTTTGTTCTTTTTATTTTATAAAATTTATATTTATATTATTCTTTAATTAAAATTTAAATTATTGAATGTAATAAGGTATTATTTTATTTTTAATAATGTACAAAAAAAAGTAATTTTATCTTTCATGAAAGAATGTTGCTCATGGTTAGGTTGGGAAAAGACAAAAAGAAGAGTAATAGAGGAAGAAACATATATATAAAATGCTAAAAAGAAAGCAAAAGCAAAAAACAAAAAAAAAAAGAAATGTTGGTGAAGTATTTTAAATTAAATTAAATTAAATTAAAGTCAAACTAGGACAATTGATAATTAATTTGTAACAACGTTTGGATTGGTTTGATTTGGTTTTAATCGGATTAAAAGTTTTCTTTTTTAGTTCAATTAGTTGATTATTTAATTATTTTCACTTAAAAACAACTTAACACACATACCCTAATTTTATCATTATTCAAATTAATAATATATCTAAGTTGCATTTGGGAAGTTGAATTTTAGAAAGGGATTTGAGTTTTAAATTTAGTATAAATTGTGTGATAAAGCACATGTAAATATGATTTATATGATTATTTTTAAATTCATGAATTTGTTAGATTCTTATTTCGTCAAAAATTTAAAATTTATTTTTTATGTGCTATTAAATATAAAGCACATGAAATTTTAATGAAATTTTATATGTGCTTGTATTTTATTGTTACAATTTATATAATAAATTAAAATTAAAATTAAAATTAAAATTATTCTTTTAAATTTATCTTTTCAAATATAATAATTTAAAAAACAAACTGACACCAAGCACGAATAAATTGCAAGTATTAAAATTAAATATAAGAACTCATTAATTATCGATAGTATTTGAAAAACTAAATCCATAAATAAATATAAAATTTAAATAAACAAATGGAATCATGAAGTCTATACAATTTCCACTACACATGATTCGTGAGCAATTTTATATGCAATTTTT
This sequence comes from Durio zibethinus, assembly GCF_047325235.1. Classification (NCBI taxonomy): domain Eukaryota; kingdom Viridiplantae; phylum Streptophyta; class Magnoliopsida; order Malvales; family Malvaceae; genus Durio; species Durio zibethinus. The sequence goes on along the minus strand of NC_143174.1, from coordinate 5,335,409 downwards.
CAAAGATGGTAAGCACAAGGTGCTTCGAGGTTTGAAGTTCGTTTCCTAAAAGGCAAGCAAAGAATATTATTATTTCATATCACTCTTTTGTTACTAAAATAAGAAATTTTTTTTTATCCGAAAATAAGGACATGATATCATATATAAATCGTCCTATTACCATCCAAAACCACATGAAATCCTCAATATTATAAGACTCGAAATTGATGGAACTTATATTCCTTCCTTATTGTCACGCTTACCCTTTAATCATATTTTTGATGTTCAGAAATCATATATATATATATATAGTTATATTCTAGTGACCATGTAAGCAGCATTTTCATACATTGCTTCAAGACAGATAATTATTTGTCAATGGCCATGTCATCGTTCATGTAATATAAGAGGGAGAATTAAGTCAGACATGTAACATTCTCAGTTCTAAATTCTCTTGAATCTTTTATGCTATCTTTTTTTCTCTTTTTTTTTTATTAGAAATTTGATTAATTTAAATGTTGGAATGCATCCCGAAATATTAATTTTGTTGCCCTCTAATCTTCTTCTCTATGATAGGTCCGATATAATTTTTAACTTAATCTCCAACTAATTAATTTTACTATCAACAAATAAGCAATTACATCAAACACATATACACATATATACGAGGGATTCATTTAATAGGAATAAGGATTCAAATCTCATAAAAAATTTGTTTGAGATTAGTTGAATGTTACTTGATGAAAAAAAAAAAAAACTTGTAAAAGAAAAATTTTAAGCGAAGAAAGGATTCTTGATAGGTAAAGTATGCTTATAAATAGTGGCTCTCTCAATAAGGTTATGTATAAGAAAAATATATAAAAGAGTTATTAGGTTTTATTAGATAAATAGACCATAAAATTAAAAGAGATTGAGAGGGTTCATATAGGTTTATATTCGAATGTTTGAGGTAATAATACTTCATAAGATTAGAGGAGACTGATGAAGTGCATGTTTGAATGCTTGGTGTGAAAACATTCTATAAAATTAGAGAAGACAGGATCTATATGGGTATGTGTGTTAATGTTTGGATTGAGATGATTAGAGATAAGATTGAGATTGATTTGATTATATGTTTATAATTTTTCACAACTAATAGATTTTTTCTCCAATCCATGAAGGTAGACAAGTTGAGTGTTGAATTATGTTAAAATTATTATCTCTTGCATGAATGATTTATGATTTGATTATGCTTTCACTTAGATAATTAATTTATTATAGGCTTTGTGCCTAACATTGCCTAATACCAATGTAAATGTTGTATTTTTTATTCTTGGATCAAAATCAAAATAAATATTTTAAATTTTAGTCATTTTTATTCAAAGGTAAAGAATATAACACCTACATTAAGTGAATCTCGATATATATATATATATATATATATGTATATATATATTATAATCTCCATATATACATATATATATATATATTAATTATATATATAATATCTTTCTAGCTAGCAGCAGCTACCCCATTTATGAATCATCTTCATGTAAAATTTTTGGTTAATGATCATTAATATTAAAAAGAAAAGGGCAATATTTGGGCTTTTTAATGATATGATATGTTTTAATTCTCTTACTTTCAAACCGAGTAATGCTATTTGTCACAATACTTTGATTTCAATTATTTATGTTGCCTAACTTGGCAAAAATTCATTAATGAACGCATATGAATCCCAATAAAAGAGGTATAATTTCTTCATGTCTCTTAACTCCAAGTAATTCAATCTTTTTTAAACATATAATAGTTTAGCTATTAGCGTAACTGACTCACTAACTCATGCCTAAAATTAATTATAATAAAAACTCGGAATTTACTCAAAAAGTTATTTTCAATTTAAAAATTATTGGATGAACAGCTTAATTGATTTTTTTTAAATTGATGTTATTAATTATTGAACCATGACCATTAAAATTAAAATTTTGATATTTTTTAACAGATTATATTGTTGTTAGCATAAAATTTTTAAAAATTTTTAATCTACCTTTAATTCTTCTCACTCTTTTAACTTAACTCATATAAAAATATTACGTATTTAAATCTTCTCGAACTTGCAAGCTTTAAGAACTAACTATTATAAGTGTCATTTAAACAAATACTCTATTAAAAACTAATAGTGCAACCTAATTAATAATTGCACATAATTATGAATCATTTTTAAGAATTATGTTATGTCTTATGGGTGTCACAAAATTAAGTGGCCTCCATAAATGGTAGCAATGATCAATAGCCAAACTAATCTAATTAATGCATGTGTACCAAACTAATTAATTTAGTTAGAATGTTTATATTTATATATATATATATAAATTATATTAGTGGACCGATAGTATTCTTTTCTTTATATATAATATTTTATTACTTAATACATTGATAAAATTAAATATAAAAAATATCCCTGGTGAAATTTTTTTCTGTTAAAAATAAAACATAATTTTAGATGCAAAAATGACGTAAACATTACTGTTGACCCCAAAATCACAAGGTTTTCAGATAAAAAACTTTACCAAAAATGTGCGTCTATTTTCTAATATATATTTGGATTTTTTCAACGTAATTATTATGTAGAATTCTAGATAGGGTTGGCATTGGGTCGGCTTCGGGGTAGGTTTTGTTCGCTCCGAACCTGACTTGATTTAATGCTTTAATAAATTCGAATCTGATCTTATTCAAAATTTTTTTTGTTTTTTTATACCCGAACCTGATCAAATCGGACATTATATAAATCGTACCCGATCCGACCCGAAATTAATAAAATATTATTTTTTAAAATATAAAATATTATTTTTTAAATATAAATATTTAAAAATATCATTATATAAATATATATAATTAAAAAAATAAAAAATTATTTATATATATCGGGTCGGGTAGGATCGAGTTTGCCTAAAACTCAACCTTGACCCGACTCTGACTTTGTCTTCATGCTATCCGATCCGACTCGACATCCAATTTTATTTTAAAAAAATTAACCTTAAAAAATTAGATTGGATCAAAACTCATCGAATACGAATTTTTTTACCTTCTCTAATTTTAGATGAGATCCACTTACTAATTAATAACTATAATTAATTTGTGTGAGAGAAAAAAATAAACCGGTAAATTAAGAGAACCATAAACAAAAATTTATAAATGGTACTTGCTTGTCAAATCTCTTAATTTAGCAGCAAACTTTTGACTTTATAAAATTTTTCAAAGTAACGACAAAATGGTTTATTTGTGAATCTGTGCTTAATTTAAATGATTTATTATTTTATTAATTATTTTGAAGATTAAGAGCTTACATTTAGATATTATAGATTTATAAGAGTTTAGATGCATAATATTATTTTTAATTAAATATGTAATAAGATAAAAAGTTTAAGGATAGATTAAAAATTTATTTATTTTTAGAAGGTAAGTTTCTTGCCTAACACTTATAATTTTTAATTTTTTTATCATTCAATATCTTTTATAAAAAAATTGTGATGTTCTCATTGAATCAAAAATTTAATTTAATTGATTAATATAATTATTTTTTAAAAAATAATATTAAAAAATATTTATAAATTAAATTAATTATAAGTTAGATTTATATTTGATACTAATAATTTATATGTTTATTTAAATCTAACCTAATTCGATATTTAAGATTTTAAATTTTTTTAAATCCATTAAAATTAAAAAATAAATGTTAAATTCAATTCTTAAGCTCAATTTATATAATAAAAAATAAATTTTTTTTAAAATAAAATATTAAAATAAAAATTTAAATAAATTTAAAAGTTATATTTAAATTTATTTAATGGATCTTAATTTTTTATATAAATTCTCTCAAAATTTAGGCAAATTTTTAAATTTAAATAAAAATTCAACCTTTAAATAAATCTAATAACATATAATAAATTTAAAAATCAAAATTCAATAGATACATCCCTTTCATCTTTTGTAAATTTTTTTCAAGTTAAAAACAATTTAAAAGCAAAATTCCCAACCTACCCTTTGTTTATCTTAAATGAACTGTTCTGTTCCTGTAGGCTGTAACTGACCTTCTTTGACCAAGGTCACCCCTGACGCCTCTCTCGCATGCACAGCCAAAAACTTCTTTTTCATTATTAATAAATCCCCATTTTTTATTGGCCTTTTAAAAAAAATTAATTATAGGTATTGGCTGACTTAATTATTTAATTATGTATTAATTAGTGATAATTTATAATTTTGATGTGAAACCTATGCAACGGATCCACATGGCTTAGCTGGACAAAAGGCAGATATCTGTAATCTCAAAGGTTATCAAATTAAGAAACATAGAAAAGATTCTCCTTACTGTTAGTAATGGATTATACAAATGAAAATTATATTTATCAAATATATAATGGGGCCAATTGCTTTATTCAAACTCAAGTGTTCAATTTTTTTTTATGTTTATCAAATAAAATTTTTTTCATAGTTCATTTGAAGTTAAATATACTTTAGAGAATATTAACTAAACAAAACTTTCACTTAAAAAGAGATTCTATGCAACTAAGTTCTAGAAAACCAATGAGTGTGTTCCAAGGCAAAGGGTCCCACATGAATGCATGTGGGAAGCGTTTGGTTTCAGAGCTGCCATTATTAATACCCTATATTATTCAGTTATTTATTTTATTTTTCATGCTTTGGTTATCTTTATTGCATTTCTATATAGTAGCAATCATCATCATGGCTTTGAAAAGCTTCAAAGGCAATGAATTATTATCATTTCTATAGGCTATTACCGGAAAAAAAAAGCACACTAAAAAACCTAACTTACTGAAGTCTTTTGTTTTGTTTTGTTTTTTACTTTTGTAAGGTATTGAGTAGTTTTTGGTCCTTTGCTTTCAAACTTTGGAATTTTCTTGGTGTGGGTTTTTATGGGTTTTTAGGGGCTGATAAAAAAATTAGTAGCAGAAAGTTTTATTCATTTGGGCTGGTGAGTTTTTGTTTTGAAAGGCTAAGAATTGGAGGAGTTGACCTAAAAAGCTAACTTCAAATTGCTGTTTGATTAGGGGAGTCTCTGGTTTTAGGCAGGGATTTGAAGGTGTTTTTGAAGTGGGTTTGGGAGCCTTTTTGTGAATGGGATACATTGAACGAATCTGGTGATGAATTTAAAGCAAGTTTCTTTGAAATATTTAGTGGGGTTTTTGTGATCTACATGTTCAAGAAGAAACTACATTTTGATTATTTTCAAGGTTTGACTTTTGAGAAAAAGCTGGTTTGAGCAATTTAGTTGGAGTTTTTTGGTGTGAGGATTGTGGTTTAAGGGGTTAAAGTAAAGCTGGGTTTTCGTTTTAGATTTAGAAAGAGCCCTGTTTTGAGGCCCGTTACTGGTATATCGCCATAAACAAAGAGGTTCTTGAGTTTCCGGTTTTGATACAGGGTTAAAGGATTTGTCGTTGGGATTCTGGAGTAGCCTGTTTGGAGTTCTGCTGCTGAAGGTATTTCTTCCACTGCGAGAAAATGGCTTGCATGAAACTGGGATCCAAAACTGATGCATTTCAAAGGCAAGGGCAGGCGTGGTATGTACCTGGTCTCTTCAATTCAACTACATCTCCATCTCTCTCTGCCTACATATGTTCTTTCATTTACTATTTTAAGATTATTTTTATTATTTTTTCTTTAGCTCTACTGCGTTTTAATCTTCTCGTGGATGTGTGAAGTGTGCTCTTTTTCTCTCATTTTAGCATTTAGTTTTAGTTAAAATTGTTAGAGATACTTCTATGTTTGAATTTGCATGTATATGCATCAAGAGACACACTTATATATGCATGTTTTGGTGCTGATTCGGGCGACTAAGTTAGTTTTGCTTGATAAGGAAAGCTCACCTGCACTTATATTGCTTTTGGTCCACAATTTTGTGTTTCATACTCCTTGTCTGAAAGTCAAGTTTTCATACTAAAATCAATTAATTGTTTAGGACTTCATTAGGTTGGTACAAATACTGTTAAAAAGTTGTTTACTCAACTGAACTTTGTGAAGTTAGTATAAGGTTAATAGACTTCATTAAGCTAATTGGTTTTTTGTTGAAGTAACTTCACTTGATTAATGCTTCAATTTATAGAAGATGAGTAGCTTGCCCATCATCAACAATCTTGTAACTCACGAATAATTTATTTTTGACTCTTTCATGAATGTAACATAGATGATAAGTCTTGTCCTACTAATGCACTCTTTTATTTTTGGGATTTGAGGTTGTCAGAATTTGAACCCTGACCACTGGTACTAAGAGTCTAGCATTCTACCAACTGACCACATTTCTGTTGGCTAATTAAAAAAAGCTACACTTTGTTTCTTAAGCATTTTAACATAAAGTAGTTATGATTGAGGTTGTCATGTGAATGTACTGGGTAAACAATCAACAAAAGGGGGGATGTACATGTGATAGGAGACCTTCATACTTACATTAAACCTTTATCTAATCTTATCCTTTTTGTTTATATTTCCTTACGTTTACATGTAGAATGTTATATTATGCATTTAGTGGAATATAATAGAATAAGTGACTTGGTATGACCACCGGACTAGGCCAGTGTAATACCATGTTTAGGTTAATAGTACCAAGTTTATAAAAGATCATTTACTTTTTTTTTTCTTTATTTTTTCCTTCCTAAAGGACCAGTTTAATATCATGTCTATTTTCAATGTTCATATTCCATTTCAGAAGTAATAGATCTGACATTTTTTATCAATATTGAAAGCTTGCTAACAATAATGGCATCAATCAAAATGAGAATGTTGTATTATTTCTCATCCTGGTGATTGTAAATGTGGCAAGCCCAGCATTTAGATGAGGACACTCTTGAAAAAGTGATTCATTAATGCCCAATAAATTGGGTTATTAGTATCTCATGTGTATGATAGATGGAACCATTTTCATATTACTTTACATTTTTATTAAGGATGAATGATGGATGACTTTTCTCTAATAAGAATATTTTATAATAGGGGACCCAGCTTCTCTAGTTTGATCCTAAGCACCTTGCATCCCTCTGTGCATGTTAGATTCTTATTATATTTCTCTCTATATTGAGCTTAATATACATGTATTTTTTATAGGTTCTGCACAACTGGACTTCCTAGTGATATTGTTGTTGAAGTTGGAGAAATGTCCTTTCACCTTCACAAGGTAATTTTCCCTTATTCATATATATACTGCATTGGTGTGTGCTTGCTGGTCAATTACCCTCTTGTATTTGTTGAAATTCACTGAATTTAGTATGTATAAAATCTTCCCTTTTACTTTACAGCTTCTGCAAAAATAAAGATAAAAATTCTCTTGCCATGCCCTGCACCATCTTTCTGAGACCACATATATTGGTTTCTCATGAGTTGAGATGTCACTTTTCCTCTGTTTCCATGCTTTTCCTTTTAAGGACGAGCACTAAAGTCCTTTGCTTGAACTTGTACCTTTTGCCCTGTGCATGGTGAAATGAAGTTTCTATTGTCAAATAACTGTACATCATTAAGTTCTTACTCATCTTAACTATCATTTGGTGCAGTTCCCATTACTCTCCAGAAGTGGGGTTATGGAAAGATTAATTGCAGAAGCATCTGAACAAGAAGAAGAAAAAAGTTCCATATGCCTTCCTGACATTCCTGGAGGGGCTAAAACTTTTGAACTTGTGGCAAAGTTCTGCTATGGCGTGAAACTTGAACTCACTGCTTCAAATGTTGTGTACCTTCGATGTGCTGCGAAGCATCTAGAAATGACTGAGGAATATGGGGAAGGTAATCTTATTACACAGACTGAAACCTTTCTTAATCAAGTAGTCCTCCGAAATTGGAAAGATTCTCTAGGAGCACTTCAAAAATGTGATGATATTATCGCTTTTGCTGATGAACTGAACATTACAAAAAGGTGCATTGAATCATTAGCCATGAAGGCATCTACTGACCCCAACCTATTTGGGTGGCCTATAATGGAGCATGGTGGTCCTATGCAGAGTCCTGGCGGAAGTGTGTTGTGGAATGGGATAAGTACAGGGGCTAGACCAAAAAATACAAGTTCAGATTGGTGGTATGAGGATGCATCAACTTTAAGTTTACGTCTCTATAAGAGATTGATTGCAGTTATGGAGTCTCGTGGTATCAGACAGGAGATTATTGCTGGGTCTCTTACTTTTTATGGAAAAAAATACCTACCTGGTTTGAACAGGCGTCAGGGTGCTAATGATTCTAATTCTAGTGCCCGTCTTGCACCTCTGGCCTTAGGGGCTTCTCCATCAGAAGAAGAGCAGAAGCTTTTGCTGGAGGAGATTGACAGGTTACTTCCTATTCAGAAGGGCCTTGTCCCAACCAAGTTTCTCTTTGGACTGCTTCGAATAGCCATGATTCTTCGAGCAAGCCCCTCTTGTATGTCTAACTTTGAGAAAAGGATTGGGTTGCAGCTTGATCAAGCAACTCTGGATGATCTACTGATGCCTAATTTCTCTTATTCCATGGAAACACTCTACAATGTTGACTGCATCCAGCGAATTCTTGAGCATTTTCTTTCCATGGACCAGATCACTGGTGAAGCCTCTCCATGTTCGGTTGATGATGGTCAGATTATTGGCTCACCTTCATTAACACCAATTACAATGGTAGCCAAGCTAATTGATGGGTACCTTGCTGAGGTTGCCCCTGACATTAATTTAAAGGTCCCCAAGTTTCAGGCTCTTGCTGCTTCTGTTCCTGACTATGCCAGGCCCTTGGATGATGGTCTATATCGTGCAATAGACATTTATCTGAAGGTACTATCCTTAATGCATATAATTGCTACTAATGTTGTTTTTGTTCTGTTTGATATGCTGCATCTGGTTCACTAATCCAAGAACCCTGCAGCAGTTGTGCTCAAATGCAACATTCATATGTTTTAACCTCCATCCAAGTTGACCTTACAGTCTCTCTTAAGATGTTTTGAGAATGATGTGATAGCTTTAACTTAGGTTAGGATTCCCCATTATTTCAAGAGATAAAAGTTCTCAATGCGAGATGTTTCTATCCTTGGTTCTTTGTCTGGGTAATTTAATTTGGCATTTTAACCTAAGTTGCTTCTATTTGCTTGAAACAAAGTTAATGGGCCAAAAATCCAAACCTTATATGCATGGAATATCCTTGTTCTTAAAATCAATTGTTGTATCTTAGAGAAAGTAATTTTAAAAGAAAAAAAATAACAAAAAAGAATTGCTATAAATTTTGTTAAAACTTGTTAATGTTCCTATGTTTATTAAACTTGCAGTCACATCCATGGTTGTCAGAATCTGACAGAGAACAACTATGTCGTCTGATGGACTGCCAGAAGCTCTCCTTGGAAGCATGTACCCATGCTGCACAGAATGAGAGACTTCCACTAAGAATAATTGTGCAAGTCCTGTTCTTTGAGCAGCTTCAGCTTAAGACTTCAATTGCTGGTTGCTTTTTGGTTTCTGATAATCTTGATGGATCGCGACAGTTAAGAAGCGGGTTTGCAGGGTCTACTGAAGGAGGCTGGGCCTCAGCTGTGAGAGAAAATCAGGTTTTGAAGGTAGGCATGGATAACATGAGAATGCGGGTTTCTGAGCTTGAGAAGGAATGCTCGAACATGAGGCAAGAAATTGAGAAGCTAGGCAGGGTAAAAGGTTCTAGTACTTGGGGAAATGTCTCAAAGAAATTTGGGTTTAAGTTGAAGTCTCAAATGTGCAGTGCTCAAGAGGGTTCTGTCAGCAACCATAATAACGGAAGTGGAAAGGTAGAGAAAGTGAATGACAGGCAAGGAAAGCACAAGAAAAACTCAAGTCCAGATGGGTAACACTATTGGTTTTCTCTTTTATCTCTTGACCCTTTTGTCTCATTGTTTATTGAGTTCTTGTTATTTAGTTGTACTTTTAAACATTGGTAAACTAGCTTCTCACCATTTGATCCCACTTTAACTGCGTGCCATACCCACATTCTCAATTATGTAATGGAGTGTCATGGAAGAAACTCAAGAAAGTGTAATTTAATTTGTTTCATGTAAGAATCCTGAAGAGCCCTCTCTCCCTCTCCAACGTGCTCCAGGCACTTGCCCCACTGTTATATATTTCAGATTAGTAAGCACCATTGAAATTATTCTTTCTGATTATTGGTTGGATTGTTCAATATTTGATGTTGTTCATTAAGAAAACGATGCAATGGTTGTTGCCTGAAGGATATACCCTTATCTGCTAAAAAACAGCATTGGCAGATTGCACCCAGACTAAATTGATCTCAACCTGATTGCAACCAAGGTAGAGCTAAGGCCATGAAGAAGATGAGAGTGGCTGGCTACTGTTTGAAGAGCAATGTAATCCAAGGCATTTTTTGAGATTGAGAAGTGATGGGATTGATCAATTCTACCCTTTTTTGGTAGTGGAGTTTTTAAATTTCACAAATAAAATTAATAAAATAACACATATTTTATAAAATATATTAAAAATATAAAATATGTGTCAATCTCTTAATCATAAACTCTAAAAATAAACGCTTATTTTTTTGGAACATACTTAAATTAATTTGTTTAGAGCACAAACATTTAATGTAAGTTAGGAGAGCAATTTAGTTAAAAAAAATTACACATTTTGCCAAATCAAATAAATAGTTAACTACTAATTACATATAATATATGTAATTTAAGTGATTTTATTAAATTAAATGAAATTTGTACTAAAATTGCTTTGATTTGAGGTTCAACCTTGAAATGCATTTTTAAGTCAAGTAAGTAATTTTCTAATGTTATATTTAAACTTATTAAAAAATAATTTTAATTATCAAATAAAAAATAACAAAAATAGAAAATAGAAAAGAATTTGACTAAGTTCTAGGATATAACTGTCTTCGGCAAACAATATTCACATTACATTGACCAAACCGTATAACTTTTTCTTTTGATCAAGCTTCTTCTTTTTTTTTTTTTTTTTGATAAATTAAAATTAAATTCTAAAAGAATATATTTTAAAATTTGATATTTGAAAAGCTTATTTTAGTATTAAATTTGATTAAAAAAATAATAACTTCTTTCCACATGACAACCCGTATTTATAATTTTATTACAAGTGAAATATCTATATCAAATTTTATGCTTTATTCAAAATTTATTTAGATATATTAAGAGATTATTTTACGAAATATTTTATTTTCATTAGCTTTAATTCAAAAATAATAAAAATGAAAATACAATGGTAAATTTCAATGAAAAATGAAAGTATAGTAACAAAATTCAATGAAATCAAAATAAGAGTGACAAAATTCAATATTAATTATAGTAGTAAGAGTCCGGAGGACTCCATTAAAAATACATAAAAGTTAGAGAAATAAACAGAACATTGAATAAAAGTTTGGAATGGAAAATCCAACTTTTTTGCCAAAAATGTAAAAAGGTACATGTTTTATAAGTATTGAGTACTTGATTATGCAGAAACAGTTTAGTTTACTATCATCATAAACCAATTCAAGAAAGGTAGGCAAACAAGAAAAAAACTTCGGATGATTTCATTGTAATCACTTTCTGCAACAATGAAGAATAATCAGTTTGTTTTATGACAGAACATACAAGGGAAAGATGTTAGAGAACACAAAAATGCAGACAAGATTCAATGAGTTTTCTTGGTCTGATTTTGGCAGGAAACAAAGTATACGGACTCACAATTGAGTTGATTATAAACATCATGAATTGGTGAAAGCTGATAACGCTTCCGAATCATGAACTTTTCAAAGCAGATAATGCTTCCTTTGTTGTAGCTGAGATGACAGCATCTGAAGCATTTGGCAAGTAATAATACTTCCCTAAAAGATCAAAACAATGACAGTATTTTATTACATTCCACATGCATAAAAGAATAGAAGTTTCAGTATGCGCACCTTGAGCTACTCTTGCAATTTCTTTTGCAAAACCAGTTGAAACAAACTTGTTTTCTGTGTCAATGACAAGAAGGGACATTCCTGCTTTGTATATTTTCCCAGCCACTTCAAGAATCTCATCCTGCAATATTTATATACATAAAATGCACGAAGTTCATTTGGTCAAAAACTAGATAACATGCAGAAACCGTAATGTTTGTCTTTCAGCTCATATCACTAATAAATAAGAATAATATATGGTCTTTTCGCTTGTAGGGATGGTCATATATTGCTACCATGTCCAATTAAAGCCTAAAACAGTGGGTATATTATCATTGTAGAAATTATATTTGGCTAAATAGTAGAATATCAGGTTTCTTACCTACAGTCATCATGCTATGTACCTAGTTATAGTGCCATAATTTACCTTCAACTCTTGTGCTGAGGGTCTAGGGGCATCAGAAGCAGCAGCTTCTGGGTCAGTGGATTTTTTCAATGATATATTGGCTCTTCCATCAGTTATTGCAACGATCATTACACGTCCCACATCACCACTTTTCTCTGCATTTAGCCCAACCCTGACAGCCTGACGATATCAAAGTGTATGAAGTAATTAGAAAAGGAAACTGTGAATTTGTATCCAAATATGCACCTAAAAGAATTGCATTGAAAAGCTTAGAAAAACATAGAGTTATCATTCAGAAAAGAAGCATTTCAGAATAAGGAGGCAACAATATTACAACCAGCCATGTTGTAAAAGTCATTAGCTACAAGTAGTAACGACAGATAGCAGATGCAGAATAATAAGGCAAGGGCAGCCATTAAGTATCAATGTATGTCATTAACTACAAGTTACAGAGAATCATTTTGTTAAAATCTGTGCCACAAATTGAGGGATTCACTATAAATACTTACCATGCTTAAACCATGAGCTAGGGGAGAGCCACCACCGCATGGAAGTCTCTCAAGACGTTTTCTTGCCATTGCAATTGATCTGGAAGGAGGCAGAAGGACTTGGGCAGCATCTCCACGGAAAGGTATGATGGAGACCTATTCAACATTACCAATAAATATAAACAAATTACTTACCTGAAATGTACATGATGGTTTCTTTACATCAGCTTTAGTAGTTTTGTTTTTGCAGAACAGTTATGTGCATTAACTGAGCCCTTAATATGAATTAATAACTAGCAAGGTTTGTATGCTTGAAAGTTCAGAACAAATTTGTCTCTAGTTTACCTGATCTCTGCTTGTATAACTCTCAGCCAGCAACTTAAGTGCTGCGCCTTTAGCATTTTGCATTCGGTTCAATGCCATGCTCCCACTTGCATCAACCACAAATATTACCTGAAATGAAATATATTTGTATGAACCCAAGCATAAGAAAACTTCACCAGTACTTCAATGGGGTTTTTTTACTCTCTTTGACAGATCACAGTTAAACCAATTTGCTCAAATAATCATTTCCACATTAATTTTACGCCAATCCTTATGTCTAAACAATTTGCAGGCATTTAGCATCTTAAAAAATGATTCTGTTATGTTTCATGGTATATGGTAAACTTCTGTGTTAATTGATCATGCCAATGGAAGTTCAGAAATTTCTATCATCAAAATTCCTGTAAGAGTATATACTACAATAAATATAACCTGAGGTGAAAAGAACACTCAAATACATAGAACCAATTGAAGGTATTTCTTGATAAATAAATATAATAATATTAACAGATTTAAGCAATAGAAGTAGCTCATCAATACCAATGCTCCCGCTTTTCTTGCCATTCTTTTAGCCCTCATGTCCGTTTTCTCCACAAAAACCTTCCTACTTTTTTGAATGTCTCTCTCCCTACGCAACTTTTGATATGGTGCAGCAGCTCTAAGTGTTGCATCAACAGCTAGTCTCTTCACGGGGCCCTGTGGGAAAAACACCGCAGCTTATTCCAAAAATGAAGTTAAAAGAGGGCAAAATTAGTGTACAAAAGATTGGAAAGAGTGAAGAAGATTGCTAAGTCACCGGCTCATTTTGAGATTTCAATGCCCAACTGACAAAGCAATATATTCAATTGAAAGAGGAAAACACTATACATGAAAAAGGTAGAATTTAACAGGACGTATAGAAATGTAATACACTTCATAGGGGACACAGAATATAATGGAAGTTCAGTTTGCAAAATATAATATCTTGACGGTCATTATATACTTCAAAAATATTTTTAATTATGAATCAGGAGGTTTTGGAAGCTAGTGCCAACTATTCCCTTTATCCAAACTTGCATGGTTCAGGGAAGGACAGGACTAACCTTCGGGAGCATTGGTTTTATATATCGGCCTCTATCCTCTGAGTATATAACATTCTTTGCTCTTCCAGCTTTCCCCCGGTGCCTCCGTGCTTGTTGTGCAAAGAAAAGTAATTTCTCATCCACCAAACCCCCTTCTGCATCAAAGATAAATTCCTCAGGTATTTGCTCCTGTTGTTGCTCATTCTCCTGATCACTGTCATCCTGGTTGAGAACATACTTGAACGTTAAGTAGGCTTAATTCATCAGTAAAATAGTTAATTTTTAAATAGAAGAAAACATGGTGACCAAGTCCTCAATGATAAGGACTTTGGCAGATTTTAGTTGATTATAAATAACAATTCCTGCAAAGGAATAACAAAATTTACTAAGAAACTGCAAAGTTTGGTCCTTAATGTTGAAATGTTAATGTTAACATACCTCTTGATCTTCCTCCTCGTTCTGCTCCTCCCCAGATTCTTCATTTTGTGGAGGGGGAGGTGGAGGTGGAGGCTGTTGGTTTTGTTGATCTGGTGGATTTTCAGTAATGATTGAACGAGGGAGGATGACAAGCTCCACCTGTATTATACAATACATCAACACAAATTTATTTGTATTCTGCTTTCATGATGCAGACAAAAACCAGTAGCTATGTCTAAGGTAGATACTTTTTCCTTTTTAACTTCGATATTTCTCCCCAACCAATCACCAAAAGAATTAATAAAAATAAGTGGAGAACAGGTGGAAGTATATACATTATTCTCCAAAATAAAAGTAATAGAATCAAGCAGATATGTAACCAGTGATTAGCAGATATTTCAACAAAACCTGCAATCATAAATATCATGTCCCTCAATCTGAAACAAAAATATGCTCAAAAGTTGGCTGCGACTAGGAAATGGCAGAAGTAACAAGAACAACATATTCTATAAAATGTAATTAAGCAATCACAGGCAAGATTGATTAAAAAATTTAGACAGCAACAAGAAACATATAAACAGGTCAGGGGTCGAATTGCTGTGACAATTTGTTGCGTATGGTTGCAAAATCATAGTAAGAATACTTAACGGCTTTTTTCAGGTCATCTACATTAACTCTTTCACGTCCTTCCAAAGCAGCCAAGCATTTTGCAACCCGGGCAGCATATAGCTCAGCTCTGTGTCCCTGTAAATTGTTTGAGTATTAATTAATTTTCAATTCCATGATTGCATAATATCTTAAAATCCATCAATGATCTTCAATTAGAAAAAATCAGTGAATTGTGCATTACGCCTTTTCTTTTATGGGGAAGGGAGAATCGGATCCAGCTCTTTGAGTAGGGGATACATGCATTTACCACTGAGCTAAAAGCTCAGGTGCCAAATATCATCCCTCCTTTTTTGCTTAAGAATGGCTTGCATCGGTCACTGAAAGCAACATATGCCCCTTTTTAATGGTTTCTGTTCCAAAAAGATAATCCCCTAGTGAGATAGTCCTCTCCTTATTCTTTGCTAGTCTATGTCAGATGTTTCATTGAGTTGTTTTCTCTTTTTCCATCTTTTGTTCTTGAACATCCTATGTTTGATAACAACCCCCCCCCCCCCACAAATCTCTACCAACAAGAAAATATTTGTGATGTTTGTTTCTCAAAATATGATCACTCCAAAGAATTTCCCAGTGATGCCATGTCAGTTTTGGAAATTTTGAGCTACATAAATTAATATGAAGCAGGAAAGTAGTAGCTTCCATGTCCCTGGTAAGAATTTAAGCAGCAGTATTTATAATCATAAGTAAAATATTACTATCTTGACAAAACTTAAATATATTTGCTCAATAAAATATTACTAAATCCTTGTTCCCAGGATGGAACTGGACAGGAAAGAACTATTTGTCTAAAGCTTTGGGATTGGAGACTTGATGGCTTCAGCTCAGTTAGTTTATAGGCATGTGCGATGCTGATTCCTCATCAAACTCTCAGAATTTTTAGCGTACAGCATAAGAGGATTGATAAGGGACAAATTAAGAGTAATTTTTGTTATCTATAGTGGTTGAAGAATAAAAACCATACACTAATGTTAAAACTAGGATTTCAATCTCAGCACCTGGCAACCACCTCGAAGGGCTTCCATAACCAAGTACTTTAATTGTTCTCGGCTAATTGTAACATCCCTCAAATACTCTCTTGCTAAAATGATCTGCAAATAAATGAACAAGAGAAATAACGTTCATCTTTCTACATAAAAAAGTTTGAGAAGAACAAAAGACAGATACACATTGAATAAATAAAACTTATAATGGAGAAGCAAATTCAACTAGTATCACAGGTTAATGGTAAACATGCAGCTGAACTGCTGAATGGATAAGGTGATATCAAAGTTGTCAAACTTTACTAGCAAAATGAGTTGACATTTCAACCACTTAGAGTACATTTTAGGATGAATTGCCCCATTTCTAAAAAAATTCGAAACCTGACCAGAGGACTTCTAAGGGGTTTGTATTTCACTAGCAACAACTATTTGAACAACAAAAAAGTCAAGCCCACAAATATCATAGAGACTTTCTTAAAATGAATGACAAAGAAATTTATACTCTTCTTTTTCCTCATTTAACTTTTACAAAAAGATCCCTTGAACTCTTTTCTATATAATTATGAGGTCAATGTTTGTCAACATTAAGAAAGGTCGATTTAGTTTTATACAGTGGAAAACAGTGCTTGAATGTTCTTGGGTACTATTTATAATTAAAAGATGATGATCAAGCAAGTGACATTACATCAGCAGAAAACTCTACATCTTAAGCATTTTCTGGTCTATGAACAATATGTTGAATTTAAGCACCATGTTAGGCACACAAGCTTTTTGGGAAGAAATGGAAGAAGTAAATACATCAAAGCAAACGATTTTCTTATGTATAAATTTCATTAAAGTCAACCCTCAAAGTTTATGCATTCATCTCTCATCTTACTGGAAGGTGGGTTTTCAGAAGGCTCATTGTATTTACAAGATTCAAAATCTGACTTATAACACGCCATCTATGCATGGTTACCTGAGTCTTTGCGTACTCTGTTTCTTCCTCAACCATTTTAAAAACTTCATTGCTAGCTTCCTGAAATTTTGTTGCAATTCCAACTGCTGCAACACGATCTTCAAAATTCATTGGAAGATCTGCACTGCAGAGGAAGTGTGCCATTAATAGAATGGGAAAGATGTGTAAAAACTAATAAACTCATTCCATCATCTTAAAACAAGGTCTGTACCTCAAGTTAATTGCAATACGATCTAATAAATGTTCCCGTACAGCACCCTCTTCTGGATTATAAGTGGCAATCAAGAGCGGTTTGCAAGGGTGCTTGAAGCTGATTCCCTCTCTTTCCACAATATTAACTCCTTCGGTCAGTACATTCAGAAGCAAATTACTAATACCTTCATCCAGAAGATTAATTTCATCAACATATAGTACACCTCTATGTGCTTCAGCCAGAAGGCCTGGTTGAAAAACAGTTGTTCCCGCTTTCACAGACTCCTCAACATCAACAGATCCAATGAGTCTGTCTTCTGTGACTCCAAGTGGAATCTGGAACAAAAGCGGACAAGGGTATTTAGACAATAAAAACAAAACTCAATAACAAAGAATTTCTTGAATTAAATGTACCTGAACAAAAGGAGATCTGACAACTTGAGTCTTCACATTACCATCAGAATCATACTCGGCTTGCTGACCTAAACCATCTTCCCACCTTCAGAAATTATGATGACCAGGTCACTATCTTGAAAGGAATAAATGCATAAACTATTGTTGAATCAGTTATTTCACATATCGAAAATCACAAAAATAAAGCAAGCTTTTAGCTTAAGTAAGAAGTTCTAGATTAATCGTTCTAGCCCCACAACACACATTAAGGCTCAAATATGTTCTCAATAGGGACTGCAGCAGCAAAAATTTGGAAAAACAACAAAAAAATTAATATCACTCTTGTTTAGACTTTCCATTCTGTCTCACGCCATGTGTTTTGCTTCATGACCCTAACAATATAACGTACAAATCTATGTTCTATTAGAGGCGAAAAACTCATGCAATTTAGAAAAATCAAAGTACTAATGTAATTATAACAGGTAAGAGTTCACAGTTCATACTCCTCCCGGCAGGCTGGATCTGCATTTGCTATTGAACCAACAACTACATCAATGGGTGGCAAAATTGCATGCAACCCACGTGCCATTACAGTCTTGGCTGTTCCTCGCCTCCCAGAGATAGCAATCCCTCCAATCTCACGATCAATTGCCCCAAGTAAAAGTGCAGTTTTAATGGCATCCTGCGATAACGGTTAATCAAGAATCAGATATGCGTATGCATTTGACATGACGATATTCATTTATTTTGTTCAAACCCATTTCTACTTTTAAGACATTAAAATGAAGAATCAAAGTAATTGAGCCAGATAGTTAACAAATATATACAAAATTAATGACCCATTTTTGTACTACTTCTAAAGCATTTCCTTTCCTTCCATATATAAAAAAGGAGAGAGAGAGAGACCTGGCCAACAACAGCAGCTAAAGGGAAGTACTGTCTTCCATAAGAAGAAGAGTGATGCTCAAAGTCAGAGGCAATGACTGCCCCATTGCTTGAGTCGACGGCAGCATTTGAAGTAGTAAGAACACGACGGAAGCGAGTGGTGGTGTGACTTTGAAACCGTTTCTTTGGGTTCAAACGAGGAGAAGAAGGGAAGAAGGGAAAAGGGTATGGCTTAAATATGAGAGAAGATGATTGAAGCTGAAGCTGAAGCTGAGATAGAGAAAGAGAAGAAGAATTCGTAGCAAAAACTGAAAATGCCATTGATTCCAACATCCAAGCAGTGATTTCTTTTTCTTACTCTGTTTCTTCTTATCTGTTACATAATCTCCTAATAGATTCTTTCTGTTCTATTCTTCCAGTCTCCTTTTTAACTGTTCCCTTGCTGCTACGGCTCTTTCTCTACCACGCGCTATGTTACGCGCGTACCAAGCACATTCCAACCTTTTTATTTTTTCAATAAATAAACATATTGCAACCACAAGTTTTCATATTTCTACGCAGAGCGTGGCAGAAATATTTTCACAAATATACTTTTTATTTAAAATTTGTACTCAGCTAACATGTAATTGAATTTACGATTTAGCTGTACAATAATAGCATTATCATGTAACGAACAAATAATTAAATTAAAATAATAATAATAATAGACGCATGTTTATCTTACTTTAAAAAATTAAATTCAAATTGCTCCTCTCAAATAAGTAAATAAATAATTAGAACCCCAAACTTAATTTAATCTGTTAAGATAATCATCTTAAAAAATAATATTTAACAAACCTAAAATTCAAATTATGGCAAAATTTTTTCTTAAATTTTAATCACATGATTGAATTAGGGATTATATGTATACAGTATCTTTCTCCAAACCAAACCAATGGAAAGGATATTAACATTGAGCTGGAGACAATGGAGCTTCAAATTTAGTAACACCTTTAAACAATGTTTAAGTTAAGATGAAATAAAACGGAAAACAATGTAAAATTTGTGCTACCCTCAGAAATAATATAACAATAACGGTAACTCTGGCTTTTGTTGAACTTTCATTCACTGTCTCAGCTTCCTTCTCTTGAATTAACAGCCCAAAGCATGAACTTCTCTGCCCACCTATTCAAGGAAAAAGAAAAGGAAAAGGAAAAGGAAAACTTTTAACCCATTATTGCATTTCTGAAGTATTGCCTGAATTGTTGATACCTACCTAAGATCAAGGTTGCAATGAAGTCGCTGCAGCCTCATCATGGTAAACTTTATCCGCCTTGGCAATGGCACCTACAAGAAACACAAGATTCAGATTCATACAAGATTTAAGAAAAGCAAAATGCCCAAAGATCCTAGTTTTACCAGAAAAGGAGGGAGATGGAACATAGTGAGGGGCTATAAATCTCTCATGTTCTACATTTTGTCTTCTAAACAACCCCCCCTCCCCTTTTCTTTCTAAAAGAGAAAAAATCTTCCAACTACGCAGTAGGTAATACAAGTTGCAGACAAGATAAAGCTCATTGCTGACTAGTACCGGCCACTAATCAGGCTATCACACATCGGCGGGTTGTTCTTTGCTACAGTGCTAACTTAGGGAACTTATGACACCAGAGAAATCATGCAATAAAAAAAGTAGCCCCTTCCCATAAAAATAAGTACAATAATAACGAATCTAAGGAAATTAAACTAGCTTCTAGGATCTGCATTACTGGTGATAACATAAATAAAATGTTCTACAAGGCAATCAGCTACAACATCAACTACAATCAAATACTAATCATCGTATAACAGAGCAAGATAAAATGACAACTTGAGAGAAGCAAACCTTGCAAGAGAGTTTCTACAAAACTTTAAATTAAAAAAAGAAAAAATGCACCATCACTATCAGCACCTGCAACAACAAACTAAGCCAATTTCCGCTATTTTTGGCCAGTTATAAGGATTATATTGCATGACTGTACTCTATTTAAGACCATACATAGCTAAGTGTACTGCAAGTGAGAGAGAATAAAAAGAGGTACAGCAAAAATTTATAATCAATGATCTGACATTAATCAGAATTCAAAACTAAACATAGAAGACAACAACCAATTAGCAATAATACACCACCAAATGCAGAACTCCTCTTGCAAGACCAAAAATACTGACAATAACAACAATAAGATAAGGAGTTAAAAGGTAACAATCACCTGCATTTTAAGGGCAGGGCAACCTGGCAACCAACCGGTTCTGGAGGAATAAAAGTAAAGTTATCAAGACCGGCCTCTAGATAACCCATCAACTTGCATACTGTGGGGTTGTAAATTGCCAGAAAAGCTGGCCAGGAGCTCTCATAGCCTCTATCAGACATGCCTCCTGTCGCTTTTTTCAACTTTAAATCCAATGCAATAAGTGAAGAAATCTTCATATGGATCAGCGCATTATGATTCATAGGCACAAATAAGCATTTTATTTTTCTGTTGGAAATGAATCATTCCCATGTACTGTTTAAAAATCTTCCATGATTTCAACAACAGAAAATTTACATGTAATTCTAGTCCTACAAACAAATCTAGCCCCTACACTAATCCCAGTCTACTTGCACCAATTAAATGTTAAACTGCAAATCTAACCTAAGTTGTTTTTGCTCCATCATCTCTGGTTGAAACTCAGCCGAGGCTCCAACTGCTACTGAATTTGGAATGTTCGTTGTGTTCACCAGATCATCCTGGGCTCTGTTACGACCCAAGGAAGCCAATTTAGTTTCAAATTAAACCATCAGAACATCATGGGAAGAGCACTCTGCCTCCTCAGCTACAGTTGCAGGAGCATCATGTCCTGAATTGGTTCTACTATTTTCCAACATAACTTTCTCTTCAGATGTTAGTCTGTTCAGTTTCAGTTCATTGTTAGAAATTTGTCGCGCATCTATAATCAGATTCTCTTCAAATATGGTAGTCCCATTTGATTCCAATTTATATCCCAAGATGGGAGCCCAAGTAGTATTCAAACTGGTACCTAATTGCTCCTTATGCAAGCACTCGTCATTAGCCAATGAACCTTGATGAGTTTCACTTGAAGGAGACTCAGTTTTTGAATTTACATGACATGGAGAAAGGAAGGCGCCATTTACTTCCTCAGAAGATTCAGTCCTAACACTATTTTGCATCTCAGCCAATTGAGATTCATCAATTCTTGTAGCCACCATATTAGGACAGACAGGAGGGCTCTTCTTACGGCAGACATGACACCTAAATCCAATAATCTTGCTTTTGTTCTCTGAATTAAGTCCATAAGCATCTCCATGAAACCATTCTGCATAAATTATTCGAAAAGAATATTATGAAAAAATATAAAGAAGGAAATTTTTATGCATCAACAGTCAGTGTTTACAATAATAGGAAGGCTGAAAATTAATTACCTTCACAAATTTCACATGCAACATAGTTTGAATTTGATGCATATCCAGCTTCACAGCAAAGATGACATTTCGGTTGATTGGGGGAGACAGTCATATGTTCAGAAAGGGGAAAAAGCTTTTTTCTTTGAAATTGCATCACCCGTTCATCGTCTGGCTTACTAGACAACCGAAGACCATTAAGCCAGTAACTATGATAAGCCCTTGTTCTCTTCTTCTGCCAAGAAGTACTTTTCTTTGTTTTCTTAGGTGCTTTCTTTGATTTCTGTTTGCCTTTCTTGCACCCGCCAGGCTTTTTCTTTTGGACAGAAATATATTTTATTTTCCTGGGTGAACGACGCAGTGGCACAGCAGCAGCAACCTTTTTATCCTTCTGTGACCGCAGTGATATTCGTACTGCCAGTGACTTTTTATTGTCTTTTGACCGCACTGACTTGCAACTTGTGGAGGCCTTTTTACCTTTTTGTGGAAGTTTTTTTGCACATTTTATGTTGGTCTTCCCCCCCTTTGTGACACCTTTACCTCGTTTTGTGTCATTTCCCCCTCTTTTTGAATTAAAATTAAATTTGCAATCTTGGCATCGATGGCATGTATACGTGCACTCAGCAATGATTGCTCCAGCAGATTTTCTAACATGCCTCTTATGAAAAAATCCTGAAATTATATCAAGCTAGTCAGAAATGTGAAAAATATGAAAAGAATAGCATGTGTGAAGTGAGATGCTTATAAAAGCAATACCATGAAGCACACAGAGAATCACTTTGTAAAAGCAAATCACGCATTTAAGCACAAGACAGATACACTTTATTATAGTAGAGAACCACTTACCTTTACAATACTGACAGCAAACGGCTTCCCTGCCAATTTGATTAAAGAAACACAGTCAAAAACATAGTTAATTCAAAAAATGGTATTCAATGAACAACAACCCATTAATGGTTAGGCCTTTAACTATGAAAATGTATATGCTTCAACATATATTCAAACCAAAAACTGATCTCTAGCTCTGTTCATTAATGACCCTTTTTTGGAAGAAATGACACATTAAATTTTGTTCTATTCTAAAATTGTCCTTTTAGAACTTTTCATACTATTAAGTTCAAGAAAAATCCTAGCAAAATTATTTTAATCGGTCATGTATTCTTAATTACATTACTTATTGCTTTGGTTGAGAGATAGCTTTCACTTTTCATATATTACTATATTGCAATTTTGTATATAAAACACGGATGTCTACAAAGCAATTTTTGGATGAAACGAAACATTAAGTTTTTTTATTCCTAAGTCATCCTTTTATAACATTCAATATCATTGAGCTCAACATAAATCCTAGCAAAATCATTTTAGTTGGTTATCCTAATTACATATTACTTATTGCATCAATTGAGAATCATTAAGATAGTTTTAGTTTATCTTACTTATTCTAGTGCTTTTGTTTTGGAAGATCCACTATTTAATTTAAAGAATTCTCACTGGAAAAGGTTAAAAAAAAAAAAAAAAAAACATAGAATCTCTTCTTGAGAAGAAAGTTAATAATAAATTTAAGAATATAATCCTAAAACATTATATTCTTAAATTTATTATTAAGTCGCTTAAATTTTAAAAATAAAAATGTTCAATTATTTATAATCTAAAAAAAGTGAACGAAAGCAAAAATATTTAGATACGATGCATGCGACTGAATTTTAGACAAACTAGTGCGACATCCTATGACAATTTTACTATTTTCTTCTTTCAAAGATCACATCAACCAATTTGTTTTCAATTTTTACTCATGCTAGCAACAAAGAAATATCAAGATCCCTAAACATTAAAGTTTTCAGTCATTTCTTAATGAAGCGATTATTACTAGTCTTTCCTCAGCATTTCCCTTATTAGTGCTTGAGTAACAAATGGGTCGACTAAATAATTCTATTCCACTAAGGAAAAATACAATCCATCCCAAATTTAATCAGCACCATTATCGTGAAAAAGAATAGAAAAATAATGTTAAAACATCAACTTTTTTAGCATGCTCTACTATCCAACACGACATACTTTTTGAAGTTCTTTTTCCTTTTCAATCTTCTTAATTATCAGCAATTTTGAAAATGACTGAAATTATATTTGGACAGGGAATGTTAGAAATGCATGTTCTGTTATTACTTTCCTCCAATAACATCGAAACTAAGGCACTATTTAAAATGATAAAGAACTCAAAAGTAACAGAATGATTGTTTCTACCTGATGAGGACATCTTTGTTACAGTGCCCACACTGATAATACTTGGACCTTTCAGCTTTAGAGAAGAGATAGGAGAACCCCCTATTATTTGATGACTTCTTTGCCACCCTACTGATCTCAGAAGCTTTTCCAGAAATCATCTTATTAGACTTACGGGCAATTCTCTTCTCTTCAAAACTTTTCAAGAGATGCAAAGGCACATAAGATTCATTCAACCAATATTTCTTTCTTTCACTTGAAGATTCTTCAACCACAGAGCCATATCTCATGACAATGTCAGGAATGATTCTCCTCTTCCCAAAATCAAGAAGATACTTCACCTCATCTCCCTCTATGGATTTTCGGCGCACAACACATTTCTTGAACAGTCTGATTGATTTCTTAAAATCCTTATCTAATGTAGGGAGAGCATGAGTGTTTTCAATGTCATCCCACCTAATGTTCGAATCGAGTTCTCTTACCTGAAAATATAACAAATGAAAAGTGAGCTAGCATTCAAAAGAGTGTTTGGTTCACAAAAATTTTGACAGACTTAATTATAAACATATGACTGAAAATGCAAATAATCAAGGCAAGCACTCAACCATGTAGGGCCAATTGCAAAACATTACAGACTGCCTAGTGTCTACTTATGACATTTATAAATAAATATATATGGCTAAAAGAAAAGAACCGAAACAGATAGGGACTAAATAACGTAAGAACATGCCTTGCATGCATATCCAGTATGGGCAAGAAAAAGTGGAAAAACACAAGCCAGCATCTAAAGTTGAACCTTATTGGACTTCAAGGGAAAAAAGTAACGTCTTAAATAGCCAGACCTTTTCATGCCAACTAATCCTGGCTTCTTGTCAAACCATCATCTAATTGCCTATATGGCTTGACCAGAGATGAAGGATGACAATCTCTTTCATCTAATAAGCAATATATGAATTGGCCTTTCAATGTAACATGATCATCCCCTCTCATTTTTTCAATCTATTGCCCTTGGCCTGTTCAGCTGGTTTCTGGATAAAATATACTAATCTCCATTCTATAGCAAAACTTCAAACTCATTGGGTTCATATCTAATCTTTACTATATAGCCTCATGAGAAGGACATCGATATTTCAATAAAAAATAAAACAAAAAACCTTTAAAGCACATGATATTGTGTCTAGACAGAGTGCAATTAGCTGGGATTAATGAAGAAATGATTGTAAAACTGCATGAAGGTGCAAGTCAATAGCTTATCGCTTGTTTACAATTCAATCAATATACACAGCAGTAAGACTGGCATCAATATTTTCCCTCCACATTTCCAGCAACTGCTCCCTATCACAAATAAGACATGAGGGCCATAAGGAATCATACCTGGAAAGCAAGTTGTTCTACACTAGTTGATGACTCAACAGCAGCTCGCCATGCAACAGATTTGCTTCTCTTTGCAAAATCAGGACTCTCAGGATAAAGTATGCCTGGTAGCTTTTTGCCTCCTGCTGCAGAATTTAAACTTCAAAGAAATTCAGAATCATTGTTTAGTTTAAAAAACAAAATATTAACAACCCCAACCAGAAAACTTAAATGAAAAAGAGGAAAAATGCAGACCTTGCCTAGCAGCCTTAGAAACCAAAGAGCGGGGTAAAACCTTCCAGTTGAACAACTGACGAGAAACCTTACCACCCCTCCACCAACAAATACTTGGTCCAACAACAGGATTAGAAGTAGTGTTACCCTCACCATCATTGCACATGCCCCTTTTTCTTGCAATCCCATGCTTGGCAGATCCACGACTTGAAGCAGTCACAATATGAGAAGCTGAACCCATGGTGACAGCAGAATCAACAGGTTTCATCCAGTCTGATGAGAGTGCAAGGCGATGCAGATTTGCCTCTAACTGCATCATACCCGTTAAAACATGAATAATGTCAGAAACGAGAGACTAAGATCAAAGTGATATATATTAGATTATTGATCAAAGTTATATACATGAAGAAGTTATAGTTGATAGATGACTAGAGTACCTAGTCTCACTGACCCATTCCAAAGAGCTAAGAATGTGAAGCTGAGGTGGTAAAACCTAATATAACCAAAAACAACCCATCTAACCTTCTAAAAAACTATACAGAACCAATCAGAATTCACTAAAAAAGTTAAATGTTCAGAATTGACTCTAACCCAAACTCCAAATTACCAGAACCTTATTACTTTTTGCTTTCACACAATAATGTGGAAAAGTTTACAGAAACCAAAATGACCTGCCCAACCTCACCCAGCCAAATTTAAATCTAAAATATCAATTATCTAAGTGCAAAACTGTCCAAAAAAGTCAAATTCTGAAAATTGTAATAACCCAAGACCTAACCAATTACTGCCCCTAGAAATAACAACTTTGAACAAATATCATTTTCACAGCAACCAGGTTATACATGTGGGTATATTTATTTCAAGAAAATAAATAACAATTTGTGAAAATAGACCATACAAAGAAGAAATTTGAAAGGGATTGAATTGGACTTAGCAGTAACATGTTAAACAGATTATTTGTAGGGTATTAGCTTTAAACATTTAGTTGGTCAGATCTTAGGATGATGCCAAATAAACTGATAAGTTGAATCCTTAAAAACCATAGTGAAAAAAAATTTTAAGTTATGTGGAAAATAAATGGAAAATAAATGGAAAATACTTACCATTAGCAATAAATGTCTAACAGATGCAATATCACATGCCTTAAGAATGCTTTTACGCCAGATATTGATGTATTGTTGATTCAGCCATGGACCCAACAGAAGCCCACGCAAACGACTTTCAATGAAAAGTATATGGCATATGACATGAATAACATGGCCCTCTCTGTTCCACTTTGACTCAAGGTCAACCATCTCACCTTTTGAAACTTCCTGAACACAACCCAAAGTAATTTTAAACAAGCAATCTGTATCATTTGTAGGATATCTACAGGAGAAGCACCACCCACAATTTTCTTTGTGTGCATCTACATATAGATTATGAATATCTGGCCAATGAAACCTGTCGGATTTTTTCAAAATAACCTTCATCTGCATTGCAATTATCTCCTCAACAGAGTTTAGGGAGTCTTCATTTGTCTTTTCTGATGGCTTATGCATTAACTCTCCTACAACTAATGAGGCAGTTTGGGCAAAACTGTAGTAGTTCAAGTAGCCAGTCCCAGGCTGTGTTTCTGATGCATCACCTCTTTTTGCATTTACTGCAAATGGAGTTTGATCTAACTTTGTCTTGCTTTCTTGTTTAGTATCTAAACCATTAGATATTAAAGAACGGTCTTCAAGAGTTGAGGATTTTCCTGGAATCTCAGATTGATTCGAGAACTCAACAGAACCTTGTTTCTGAAAGTTATGAATGACAGAACCCGATTGTATTGTTTCAGCCGGGACTTCAGAACTTATATATGGGATTTCTGTTCCAGCGAACAAATCCAACAAGTTAGCAGACTCTGTAACCTCAATATCAAGATGACCAGAATTTTCAGCAACTTCCTTCTCTTCTGGTTTTCCATCATCAACAGTCTCAATTTTTATCGCACATACTTCTATAGAAGCCACATGTGGCAGCGATGTGTTAACAGTTGGAATTTGCCCCTTGGTAAGTGTCTTTGAACAAACAGAATTCAGAGAGTACAAGTTACTACTAGCACCATTTGAGCCAACAGCAACATCCCACTGCTTGCAAATTGCTTTTATTAAGTCACTATACAAAATATCTGAAGATTTTAGCACATCAAGTACAAGATTAAGGTCATCTCTGTGGTAGTAATTCAATGAGTGCTCAGCATCACATGAATCTAACCTGCAATTTCAACAATACAATGTCAAAGTAACAGCAGAAGCAATAGCATATTGAAAGAGAATTGTTAACCCTGAAATTAGTAATCTTTTCCATTTAAAAATAAATAAATAAATATATATATATATATATACACACATTAAAATACAAATCTTCTATGTTAATACAGAACTGAAAAGTTTAACCAAGAAACAAGAAGTAAACCCATCAGAGCCTAAATAATAGAGAAGATAAAGAATCTGAAGGAAATTCTCATTTTAAACCTTCCAGTTTCCCCAACATTTCTACATGAAGCCTTAATTTATTGATTTGCTATATCTAGTGCCTTGAATTTTCAAATTAATACAATATAAGCCTTTCATCCAGATCTTTGAATAATGGAATGGAAAGTATAATACCTACAAATTTTACCTTAACTATAATTTTCTTACAGAAACCTTATGAGTCAAGCATAAAATAAGAACAGAGCACAATTTCCATAATCATTCCAAAATATTTGGAAGAAGAGCTGAAATTGCCAAAATTTCAAATTTCAAATTTCAAACATGCCAGTTGTGCAAGGGAGAAGATGTTATGTCAGGGGCACCCAACATTTTCATATAATGACAAGGAACAAACATGAAAGGAAATACATGTTTGTATCTTGCTTAAAACACAATGGAGGTTGAGCAAAACGAAGATTGGGAAAATAAATGACAAAACTTTCAGGAATGAAGCAGAAACACAGATAGAAACCATTTCATTTGGTGTAA
This sequence comes from Durio zibethinus, assembly GCF_047325235.1. Taxonomy (NCBI): domain Eukaryota; kingdom Viridiplantae; phylum Streptophyta; class Magnoliopsida; order Malvales; family Malvaceae; genus Durio; species Durio zibethinus. The sequence continues at coordinate 5,306,595 of NC_143174.1, read as the reverse complement.
TAAACCAAGGGAACTCAAACTCCACTATATGACCCGATCAAATACTCCTCCATTAAATTAGTTGATTAGAAAGAAATATATTTCATCATGGATGAGGAAAAAAAATCTAACAATAACTGTTTTTTGGACATAATCCCTTGGAGTTGGTGAAAACAATTATTTTACTATAAAAAGTCACAAACTCTTGAAGTTGCCCTCTTCCTGCTGTGTGATTCATAAAAACTTAAAATCTAGGATGAGAAATTAGGTTTTACCTTTTTCTGGATATCTCTCTAATTTAAATTATACAAAAAAAAAAGCTATGTTATTATAATTCAAATAGAACTATACAACAATAATTTTCAGTGAAAATTTGTGCAAATAATATCATTCAAAACAGAATCATGATTAAAATATATAGAAGCATGCTAAGCATCAATCAAAGGATTTTGTTTTGACATCAGCAATTCCGAAAAAGATCATAATCATGTCAAATAAAATAATCCATCTACATGTTGGTGCAACATGAAGTTTTTTGATGAATGGTGGAGATGGATGTTAAAGGCTGTGTAATTGATGTCTCCATATCATGTGCCATAACTAACAAGACCTTTATGAAGATAATGACAGGAAGATTCCACAGTTAAAGAATTAAATTTATAAAAAAAAAAAAAGGTTTTTGCCTTATTCGCAAAATAGGTTTAAAAATTGCTATTAAGTAAATGTTAAAATAATATATGACAAAATAAGGATTTGAAGGGAAATAAATCAGTCAACAAGGGTAAGATGATAAGGAATTTTATGCACTCTTCAACATTCAACCAGAACAGTATTTCCCACACATGCATTCATTAACAATTATATAGTACTAGAAGTCATCAGTTAATAACCCATTTCTACAGGTTGAGCAAAACAAACTTACACTAACAAATAACCACAGCTGTTATAATATAACCGACCATGAGGATCAACGCCCAAAAGCTCTGCTCCTCTAGGTGATTTACGAAGTTTCACCCATGGCTTATGTCTTTCAATTGCACACTCAGGGCAGTACCAGTCACCTTCTGGCAAAAGAGCATTGACAATACCTACACACTTTGAATGGTAAGCAGCAGGACAGCCATCACAGCATATTAAACTTCCATCCATCTTGCAAAGGCAGCAATCATCACTATTCCAGTCTGTAGTGTCATCAACTGTCTCCTCACTTATGCCAGATCCACCTAACACATCCATAGCAGCTTTTCTTTTCTTGTAAACCTCAATGTTCATATTTTGATCAAAATCCATGTCAGTCTCAGATGCCAATGACCTTTTATTAAGTTCAGATCTTATGGCTTCAACCTCAATCATATCATCACACAAACACTTAAGTATCTCAACCTTAACATATGCAGGTTGTTTATAATAGTCAATTCTGAATAGTTTCAAACCACTAAGATAAAAACCACAATTCAATCCTGAACCATGAATGAATAGATACTCGACCATGAAAATTGGCCATGTAATGGAGTCCAAGAAACCCCAATTAAGGCTCCTACATTGTAAGATAACAAGAATATTAAACACTGATAACTGGAAAACAAAAACAATATTGACATGGCAAGGGCAGGAGAGGAAAAAGAATGGAAAGAATAAAAATACCTCAAACATTCAGAAGCAGATTCAGAACCTTCATTAGAAAGGTATTCCAAATGCTTTTTCAGAGTTTGCAAAATGGAAACATGAATACAATCAAATAATGAGCTGGGAGACTGGCACTTCAGTGCAGCCACAAAATCCTCCAACTCAAAGGGACTCAAAAATAATAAAGTACTAAATGACCTCAAACAAGCATAAATAGAAAAAATATCAAGTAGAGCAATCCCGTCCAAGTTCAAGTTCTGGGAAGATGGTGGTAATTGCAGCTTTGGAGGAAGAATAATAGGCTCTTCAAACACTTTACGACTTGACGTAACCGGCTTTCTGCCTGTAACTGCAATAACTGAAGGGGATGTTGACAAATTGCCAACCACACACTTTGTGGGTGGTGGTGTGCTTGATACATGATTTTTAGCTGACCCTCTCCGAGCACTTCTTCTCAACACCCTTTCTCTTGAAGAATCCAAGTCATTTGAAACTTTTCTTCTCTTTCTCCGCCCACTAGCTTGTTTGTATGAACTTCCGATATCGGCTTGGTGCCTATTAATTACTGCAGTCTTGATAACATCTGTATCCATAACACCACCATTCTCAAGGAATCCTTCAATAGATCCTAAGCTTGATCGATCTTCCTTCAAATCCTTGCTAGAAACATCCTCTTCCACATCATTTTGCTCCATTTTCTGTGTTTCTTGAACTATCTCAGCACAAGGGGTAGATTCTCTCACTTGCACATGCCCTCCACAGTTAGCATTAATACCATCCTTGCTAATCTCCTCATCAGCCCCTAAATTCAAATCAAAACCACATTCCCTCCTTTGGGTTTCGCAATTAGCATTAATATTGTCATCCAAATCCCAATTTGCGTCCAAATTCAAATCAATACACCCTATCTTCTTCACACTCTCTCCCCCACCATAACAATTACCATTATCGTTTAAATAATTATAACCATAACAAGTATCATTCAGATTTAAATCAAACCCATAAGAATTCAAATCAATCCCATTTTTCATTTCAATATCCCCATTATTATTGAAATTCAAATTCAAATCTCTTCGAGACCCAATTCCCTTCTCATCTACGATTTCATTCCAATTACCATCAAAACCCTCATTTTCCTTCAAATTCCCACCAAACTGTTCATTCAAATCAACATTTCTAATCAAATTCCCATTCGTATTACTCTCTAGGGTTTCCTTGTCTACATTACCTGGACAAACAAGAATTTTCCTCTCAACACGGCGTCGTTTCCTGGGCCTTCCAACCCTCCGCTTCTCACGGACAACAGCTAACCCCGGGTCGGGCCTGGGCTCGTGGGTTGGGTTAGAATCATCAGCCATGACAAGAGAAGCAACTTGGTCGAAGTTGAGTTCCTCGGAATCGCCGTCGTTGTAAACGATCTCGAAAAACCCAGACGAAGAATTAAAGGAATTAACAGTTCCCGAGAAACAACCAAATCCTTTGAACTTTTTATTCACGGATTTGCCCACAAACTCCATTTCCTCTGTTTTTTTTCTCTATTTCTTTTCGGGTTTTTGAAAATTAAAATATTTGTGAATGCTAAAAGGGGAGAGGACAAAAAAGAAAACCCAGATAGGAAATGTTGATTTAAGCTCAAGAGTAGAAGGTTTGGAGGGGTTTTAGAGAAATTGAAGAAAGAACAAAAAAAGCAATCTGTTGGTTTTTTTCTCTCACACAGAGAAATGCTTTTAAAGTGCAAAGAACTAGAGAATCAAATCAAACATGAATTGACTTTCTCTCTTTTTTTTTCTTTATGAAGAAATGGATCTTGAAAGAGAGAAAAAAGTGGTGAAGTTGGGAAGGAGAGATGTTACGTGCGAATCAGATGCAGGGAAGAAAAAAAAAGTGAAATATTTATAATTTTTTATACCAAAAACCAAAAAAATATATTTTTTTAGATTTTTTTAAGGAATTTTTTCGAGTTCGTACTCCATATTTTATCGTGACTAGTCAAAAGTGCTGGAATTTTGTTTTTTTGTTTTTTGTTTTTCTATTTTTGGGATAGTTTCATGGTTGTATAACTCTGCTACACAGTGGCTCGCAAAGAAGATTTGACACAGAATAGTCAGTTTAGGTCGGTATACGTTATATTTATTTAAATTATATTATATAATTGCATATTTTTAAAAAATTATATATTATAATAATTATTAATAAATTTATTAAAATAAATATTTATCATTTAATTATAATATGATATATAACAAACAGTTAACTTTTTAAAATATAATTATATAATATAATTTAATGAAAATAATACATATTAATATGAAATAATCATTTTATATAAATCTTATATAAATATATAAAAGTAAAAATTTTTAGCATAAAAGAAAATAATCTTATGTGGATAAGTTATATTTTTTACATATGAAATGTCATAAGTAAATGTCACATGTTATATAATTAATGAATTTGATTATATAATTAATTTTAAAATAATTTATTATGGTTAAATTAATTATGTTTAAATATCAATATTCTTACTCCTTATAAATTAGTGATAATTAATTTAATCATTAATTCAAAAAATTTAAATTTAAATAAAAACTAATTAATCATGAATAATTTTGTATATTTACTAATTGTTATTTATGACTATACAAACATATTAATTTGCTAGAATAATCTAACATATATATATATGCACATAAAAGATAACTTCAATATATTAACTTGAAAAAAAAAAAAAACAAAATAAGTGTATATATGTAGGCTAATTTCTTATGCATGAATAATATCTAATGATGTCATGTGTTTAGATTATAATCAACAATTCAAATTTCAAAATTAAAATTACAAACTAATTTAATCTTTAATATTTTTTCAATTATTGTCCAAAAAATATTGTTAACTATTCCATAGCTTTAATTTTAGTTTTTTTTTAATTTAAGTTTGAATATTTCTTTCTAGTTTTTTACAATAAAAGTCTTATTGGCCATGCATTCAATAGTTTTTGTTTTGAATTCTCTAAAATTTTGTATACTTGAACTTCTTTAATTTTGGGTGTTTGATTTCAAAAATAGAAAAAGCTTATATGCCAAATTATGTATTTAAAATTTAAACTATAATAATATGCAATTGGAGGAGATAAATTTTTTTTTTATAATAATTTGTAATTGATTAATAGCTTAATCCTTGATATTCACATTTATAAGTATGTATGTTGTTGATATTGGTAGTTTAAAATGTGATATATCCCACATTTGATAGAAAAATTTAATATTGATGAGTAAAGTTAATTTTTATATTTATTTTATTTATTTTTTTAATAATTATGTTCGAACAAAAATAATTATCATATGATAAATGGTCATAACTATTTGAATATAAATATATTATTATTCATAAAGGTCATAATTATACAAAATATTATAATCATTTGAATAAAAGTTCATGTCTGTTCATTTATTATAAATAAATCTTTCAGTATAACCATTTTTATTATTTCTGATTAAGGAATTTGAGGTTTTGTTATATCCTAAAGACATAATTACTTTTAAGAAAGTATTTTTCAAGCTTCAAAGCCAAATTTTTTTTTATTATTTCTCTTCTCTTATTTATTTTTTCGAACAATTTAAAAAAAATTATATTTCGCACAAAGAAGATACAAGGAAAAGTAATTTGCATAATTTGGAGATCAATATTAGAGAATGCTCAAGGTGTCAAAAGATTAATATTTCCATTGACCAAAATATTAATTTTCATAAAAATCTATATTAAAGATATGTATTTTATTTTTTTGCATAATTACAGATAAGAAGATTAACTGAATGAGATAAATACGTTAATAATTAATTTTATTAGTGTGTAAAGTCAAAACACAATATGCAAAATATTGATTACATTGCATAAGTTTATGCATATACTGAAATTAGCTCCACAATTGGGTTTAATAAATCATATTATATCTATTTGAAAAATTAATACTTATAAAGACTGGCATGAAAAATAGCCTGAAAACATAAAAGAGAAATATATGAATTGATCTACAACCAAAAGAATTATCACTTATTATCAAGTAAGAAATTAAACTGGGTTCTAATGGAATGACTAATTGTTTAATTGTCATGTCTTAGTTATATATAGAATAGGCAAATTGTCCTATAGTTTCCATGAAAATAATAAAAAATAGGTAAAAGAATTTACCATAAAAAAATAGATATAAATAGAGAATATATGCAGAAAAAAAATTTGACTGCAAGATTAGTTTTATTTTTAAATTATGGCACCAAAATTACGATGATAAGTTGAGTCAAGCTATTTGTATGGTTCTATCTTTGTTGGTCATTTATAGATTAAAGGTTGATTTTTTTTTAATTTATTATTGGTCAAATTTTGACTAATGTTCAATTTTCATGAAAATTAATTAAAATTAAATTGATGTATGTGAATAATTATATTAAAATATGGTGTTTCATGGATTAATTGGTGGATAATAAACCAAATACTTATTATTATAAAAAACATAGGCAGTGTAACATGTATTTCATCTATTGGTATATTATACTAGTAGTGATTTTACAAAATAAAATTTTACTATGAACAATCACAAAGAAAAAATCATAAATAGCTGTTAAATAATTATCAATGGTTACACAAAAGTATTGTTGCTTTTCGTATATAGGATATTGATTAAAAGAAAAGGTATGTTATTAAAAAATATTGAAGCATTTGTTGGTTACTAGCATTTTGAAGGATACTCATCAATGTCTAAATTAGTTATGTTTATAAATTAGAAAAAAAATACAAATTTGATGTTCCAAAGGCATCGATACATTCATGTGTTTAATTCTATTTTGTGATGGCATAAAGAACATTGGTACACATTGCCATATATTATGAAAATGAAATGAATGGAATGGAATTTTCTTTCTTATATGTTAAAAAAGATATGGACTATGGAGACAGAATGTCATCATCAAATTAATATTTTATTGGTCAAAGACAATGAGGACATTTTTGCTTTTTGTACTTGGAAAAATGACTTTTGCAGGTTGTTATAATGAAAAATGAACAAGTTTGCAAGATTTTCAATAGTTTCATGACAATGGCAATGATGTGGCTAGTTATACACCAAATTAACATATGGGCTTAGATAATAATATTAGTTTTTCAAAGCCATAAACCTTGAAGTTAGCCAATTAATGATTTAATCAATGCAAATTCATCACGAGTTTTTGCATGAAATATGAGTAAAACTCATATTATAGTTATTTTTTATACTATTTTATGAAAATGATTCTTTGGATTCATGTTTCATGACTTGTGTTGATATGGTGATCTAAATATGAACATATTGATCACAAAATGATTGTGAAAATATTTGAAATTAAAGTTAAATATATTATGGACTCTTATTGTACATAGGCATATTGGTTTTATGAGTAAAGTTTGAATTTATTATACATCCGAAAATGTTATGACTAATTAAAAGTGGTAAATAATAGAAATATATAGGCTACACAATGGTGGAGAAATAAAGTTCTCATAAAATTTTAAAATCAAGTTTAGAGGTTTCAATAGTCATGAACTTGGAATTGGCCATTGGGCAATTAATATATGCATTCAAAACTCCTAATAACATTTCAGATAGTTGGTTTTCACCAAAATTCATCACTATAAATGAGATAACTTCAATAACAAATATACATGATTTGTAGGTATGATGTAGATTATTATGGTTGGCTTAGAATAGCCATAAGTCAAAATTGATGCCACTATCTTAATCACGTTATGGTAATTTTTTATTATGTATATAGTTTAATTCATGGATTGTACAAATGATTTGTCATATATGGTTTTATATAATAAAATTTTAAAATATATTTACTTTGGAAGCCATGAATGATTCAAAGATCTTGTGAATATGAAAACTTTTATAATAGCAAAAAGAATGTTATTTGATCAACTTGGGTGATGGAAATGGCTTTGTTCATGATAATAAGAACTATTAATAGTGTCTATGATGAAATAGATTTATATAAGTATTTATGAATTGACATAAAAAATTTTAAAAAGACACTATAAAAACATGATTATATTTGAAATCTGCTAATTGATATAAACTCTTATATTGAGTTAAAATATAAAAGTTTTTGAACTTTTATAGAAATATGAAGATATTTGCTAGTTATCTTTCACTAAAGGTGGATTTGGAGGCTTTCTATTAAAAAAAATCATTAAATAGTGAAAAGATAAATGAATTGACAACCTGATTAAATATATATGATATCTTAACAATTGAATGAAACATTTTTTAATAAAATAATGCATACTTGCAAATGGTAAGGGTGATAAGAATAAAAAAATTAAAAAAATAAAAATTATCATCATAGTGTTGTAAGATTTTAGTATAATTTTATGAGCAAATTATACAAACTAATAAGTTTAGACACTTATTAAAGTAAAATCATAAAAAGGTCCTTAAAAATATTAAAAGGATTAAAATGGTTTGGTTTATTCATTGAGTTTTTTTAATTGTACTAGAAGTATAATTGTATTAAAGATGTATAAAAGTATGAAAATAGAATGGTTGAAAGTTATGAGTATAGAGTAGTGGCCATAACCAAAACTAACTATTTCTTAAAATGATAAAAATGAGGCAATAATGTCTGGAGCATATAAATAATATGTAAAATAAAAAAGTTTAGACATATTAGCTTGAAGTGATTATATTAGAGATTTAATCTCAAGTATGTATAATTACCATAAAACAAAATTGAATTCCAAGATATTTGCTTAGTAGTACTACAAGTAGAATGGATTTAAACCATTACTATTAGATACCAATAATGAAAATCTAACGTTGAATTAGTAATCTCTAATTAAAGTTTAATGGGTAAAAATAAGTTATTGTTATGTGTTTGTTAAGTACTGTAAAATTCATTCAAAATTTAGAAACTAGTGTGATCCATTGCATGCAGAGGATAAGTTTTTATACTCTTAATGGAGTTTTAAATGTCTAAAGCAATGGAGACATAATTAAAACTCTACACATAAAAACATAGGAGTGGTACCGCTTCAATAAGAAGAATTAGAGTCTCTCTTGTAAATGTTTATGAATAAGATAAGCACATGGTTATAGTAGTGCTAAAAGTGATTATAAACCTCTGATAAAAAATAAATAAGTATTATATGTGTTATATTTTCAATTTTAACATTACGAGTTGAGGTTTGATCTATGAATACCATCAACTTTGTTAGAATTCTAAGATATATATATATATATACTAATTGAATGTTTAAATTGAGAGATACATTCTTATATGTTTAATATTTATTTGTGTGAAATGTTAAAGATTAGTACCAATATTTCAAACTAGTGAGGGATTATTGGTAGTTTAGAATACAATGCATCCCACATTGGATAAAAATATTTAACTATTGATAAGTAAAGTTAATTTTTATATTAATTTTATTCATATTTTTAATAATTATGTTTGAACAAAAATAATTATCATATGACAAATGGTTATAACTATTTGAATATAAATAGATTATTATTCATAAAGGTCATGATTATACAAAAGGTCATAGCCATTTGAATAAAAATTTATGTCTATTTATTCATTATAAATAAATCTTTCAGTATTACCATTTTCACTACTTTTGATTAGAGAGTTTGAGATTTTGTTATATCATTTTATTTATTTATTCTAACAGTTGATATATATAATAATAATATGATGAAGTTGACATATACAACAATTGTTGTCAAAAAAATTTCATTTGTATTCTTTTATTCTTTTTTTCCCTTGATACATTGTTTAAATAATGGTACAACTTTTTGATATTTTACATCAATTTTCTACATTTTATAATAAGCTCTAAAGGAGTGTCTATAACTTTGCGAGTATTATTATTTTTTGTGACATGTTCTTTTATTTTTTTTATCTAGTATTATATTTTTGTAAATATATTTTCCTTGACTATTCAAGTTAGAATTACTAAATTAATCTTAATTATGATTATTTGATTTTTTTTCTTTTTATTTCAATTTTGGTTTAGTGTTCTTGAATATTTTACTATAAAAATTAATTGATAATTATTTTTTTCTTTTCAATTTTACATTGTAAGGTTTTCATATTAAAATAAAAAGTTATAATGTTAAAAAAGAATATGAATAATGATAAATATCTTTTATCAAAAGTTTAATTTTGTTTATAAAGCTCTTTGAATAATTTAATTTGTTCCATTTATATATATTAATTTTTTATTTATTATTAATATTTGTTACTTATGTGTTTCTATCTTTTTTATGAATTTATTATTAAACTTTGAATCAAATCACATACAAAAAAAAAAAGAATAAAATTGTAAATAAAAATAAATGAAGAATAGTCTCTCTATACTCATTACAAATAAAATACTTAATAATCAAATAAAAAATGAGAAAAGTATTTTATTTGATTATTAAGTATTTTATTTGTAATGAGTATAGAGAGACTATTCTTCATTTATTTTTATTTACAATTTTATTCTTTTTTTTTTTTGTATGTGATTCGATACAAAGTTTAACCAATGATATTATTTGAATTTATATTGTGTTTTCAACTCAAAGTTCATATATTTATAATAAATCTTTGGCTTTTTCTTTTGCACACATATATAGTAAGTTTTTATTTCTTTTTTTTCTCAAACATATATAATAAATCTTTGGTTCAGCATATAACTTAGTATATAATTATTCTTTTCCAAAAAACATATCTTACAATATCTTAAATTATTAAAATTTCAAGTTTCAATAGCAATATAATTTTTTTTTAATGATATGATTTTATAACTAAAATATGCATATTCAAATTAATAAAAGGACAAATAATTATTTAAAGGAATCATGCATTTCCTTTAATTGATTTAAAAAGTAAGTGAAATCAAGTTGAAATCCTAAATTAATTAAGGCAATTTTGATCACACCTATAGAAAACTATTTAATTTGATTTTTTTCATTTAATTTTTTTAATTACATACAGTATCTATATGATAATGAATTACTCTTAGATATCATTTGGATATATGCATATGTAAATTTAATTAAGTGTTAAATAATATTATTTATTGAATGTTTGAATATTTTAAAAGTATTGTTTTCTTAGGTATCATTTGGATATATGAATGGTAATATAAAAAAAAAAATCAGTGCATTTCCAAAAAACATATATAATTATATAGTTTTTAAAGGATTTTTTCCATTTAACATTTATTATGAGTGCCTGAAATGCATATATGATAACATGAGCATAAGTTAAATGATGCAAGTAATTATTTTTTTAGTATATTTTTATTCTTGAAAGCAATGGCATTTTTAATGTTAAAAAATATTTATTTTCATTTATTTTTATTTATATATTTTTAATTCCCAATATCTAGGTGGAATTAAAAATAAATTTTTTATTAGTGAAATTCACATTTATATATTTTTAAAAAAACTAAAATAATATTTCTATGCAAAAATAATTATTTGAATTTTCTCCAATTTCTAGGTAGGGAGTCCAAAATCATATTTTTACTTAAAAATATCATCTTGTTTTTTAGTTCCAAAAAAATTGAAATGACTTATATACTTATCAATATCTTAAAAAGGAAATAAAAATACTTGTAAGAATCAATAACATATATCCAAAGCTATAGAAAAAAAATACCTTAATTAGACTTTAAATTAAAGTCCAAAAAATCAAGTGACCTAAACAAATGAAGCTTTAGGGTCAAAAAAATGTCGATCGAGCCTGTGCATAAGTCAGGCTTAAACATAGGTCAAGTCAATTAGTCTAGTAGGTTTGACCCCGTTTATTTTTTTTTTTAGGTTTAACTTTTCAAACTATTTTTTTCTTTATTTCTTTTTCTTTTTTTTTTCTCACTTCTTATTCTCTCATTCTTCTCGTAAACACTGATCGAACCTTTTCCCATCTTTTTTGTTTCTTCCTTTTCTCTTTTTTTTTTTCTTTTTTCTTTTAGTCAAATGACATATCCTTCTTCCTTTTTTTTACTGACATCAAGCTTTTTACATCCCCTTTTTTTTTCCATTCATCTTCTTATTTTTTTTCTTTTTTTCCCTATTTTTTTGTTGCCAAACTAAAACAATTCACCAAAATTTTTTCAATTATCTATTAAGTTTTTCACCGATTAGTGAAGATTATAGTTTGATCCTCTTTTTTTTTTGTGATTTTTCAAAAAAATGAAAGGGATTTTTTTTATTCTTGTGTTGGATTTTCTGTTAAAAAATTTTAGATGATATTCTTTTGGTTTTTCGATTAGTATTGGGATTGTCAATAGGTGATTTTTTTTTACAGAGGTGGTCTGGTGATGAAGGCTTGAGTAGTTAGGTTCTCTATATGCTGGTTGCTTAAAATGATTGTTAGTAGTGTGGGGTTAATGGTAGATTGTTTCTAATGGGATTATAGGGATGGGTTTTCAACAGTGGTTATGATTTTAGATGTAGAGGCAGTATTGTGGATGATGGGTTTAAGGGTGTCTTAGTGGGTAGTGGCATATTGGGTTATAAAGCTAGTGGTCAGGGAAGATTGTGTTGGTGAGAGTGGGGTTTTGGTATATGCAGAATGATAGTGCCAGAAATCGTTGTGTTCTAAGCTATGCTTATGACTACGAAATGGGAGCCTTTTTTTTTTCAATTTCGTGTTTTTTTCTTGAAACCTTCTCTTTTTTGTGAAATTGCCAAGGTTTTATACTGTAAGAATAGCATACTAACTTGGTCTAATTTGAAACTTTTAGAGCTTTATTACTACAATGGTGACTAGTTTTGTCACCTAGTTGTTTTTTTTTTTAGTCGTAGTGTCTTTCCTGAATTTATCTATAAGTCAAAAGTTAAAACTAGTGGTAAAAAAAAGGAATGGCTAGGAATGGTGAGACAAATTAGACGAAAGGAAAGCTGAGTTTGGGAAAGAAGGAAAGTAAAGAAGTTGTTGCTGACAGTTGACCTTATTGTCTGTTTTTCTTTTTTTTTTAAAAAAATGCATTTGAGCTTGTAAAAATAAATGTGGGAATTTATTGGCTTTTGGGCTTCTAAGCCCATATCATGGCTTAAACCAAAATTGAATTGGGCTTCAAGATCAAATTTGGGCTTAGAAATGAACCTTAGGCTTTTATTGGGCCTTAAGCCCAATTGATTCAAAATTGGATTGATCGAGCCTTAACCCACATAAGGAAGTCCTAATATGTAATACGAAATAAAAAATAAACCTAGTAAAATTAAAATATTTGAATCGTTTAAAATTGATATGTTTGATCCAAAATCAAAATCTAACATGATTAAATTATTTTGAACAAAATTAAGTGTCTACAGTTGCTTCTCTTTATATATTATTGAAAATCAAGAATAGGGTAAAGACATAGATAACAATTTTGTCTGGAATCAACAATTCACAGATTTTTCAAAAGTTTGTTTTTAATTTTTTGAACTTTTTAATTTTTTTGAGAATTTTTTGAACTTTTTTTAAATTTTTTGCTTTCTTTTTTTTGTTTTTTGATTTTTTGAAATTTTCTTAACTTTGGTTTTTTTTATTTTCTTAATTTTTGAATTTTTTGGATTTTTTGTCTTGTTTTTTTTTTTTTTTTAATTTTTGAAAAACTCCTCTCATTAAAAACTCCATAACTTTTGAAAATAAATTTAAAAACTCTTCTCATAAGAGGCTCCATAACTTGAAAAAATAGATTTAAAAACTTATCTCATCAGAGATTTCATAACTTTAAAAATGAACCTATAAACTTATCGGAAGCTCCACAACTTTGGAAATGAATTTAAAAACTCTTTTCATTAGAAGCTCCACAATTTTAAAAATAGATCATGATAACTCGAAGACTATACCCGAAGGTTTTATAAATCGAGACATTAAATCAGATTCGGTTACGAAAACTTACAAATCTTGCCTAGAGGACTTGAAAATTATGTCTGGAGGTCTTATAAATCATAATGCTAAAACATACTCTGTTTGAAAGACTTACAAATTTTACTTTGAAGTTTTACAAATCTCATCAGTAAAACAAATTTAACTCGAAAGACTTATAAATCTTACTTGTAAAACTTAAAATTTTCTTATCTAGGAAGTCTTAAAAAAATCCCAACATTTTCATTTAAAAAAAATAATGCTTTTAACTAATACCACATTTATTTTCAAATTTCTTTAACAACTTTTTTGGGATTAAGCTTAGAGGTCTTACAAATCCCAACAGATTTTGCTTGGAAGATTTTTGAATCCTACCTAAAGGACTAAAAAATATCGATACTCAAATAGATTTAGCTTAAAATACTTATGAATCTTACCTAGATAACTTATAGATTATGTCTAAATGTCTTACAAATCTTGACACCTATGAATGCTTCTTTCATTAGAGGCTCCACAACTTTGAATTTACAAATCTCGCACAAAATACTTAGAGATTATACCTAGAGGTCTTATAAATCTTAACACATATGAATTCTTCTTTTATTAAAGATTTCACAATTTTTTTTGCTTAGAAGACTTAAAAATTCATTCTGATTTTTGTCTTAAGGCCTAGTAACAAATTTCTAATCTTGATGCTTAAAGGTCTTAAGGATAACTTTCTCATCTTGATGCTAGGATGTCTTGAAAGGGTAAATTTCTTATTTTTATGCTCGGAAGTTTTCAAAATTTTTTAATCTTGAACATTTTAAAAGTTTTTAACATTTTTCTTTTTTAAAAATGTTATAAATCTTGCCTGAAAGACTTAGATTATACCTAAAGGTCTTATATATCTTGACACTATAAATACTCCTTTAAACAAAGGCTCTACAACTTCTAAAAATCTCATCATTTTTCATTTACCAAATCATCTCATCATCAAGGTCAAAGCCATTTTTTCAAAACGATTCCTTTTTCAGTTTGAAACTCTTTGCATTTCAAAATTCCTATCTCATCAGTTTTATCTCAAGAAATTTTCTTTCAAACCTTTCAATCATCTTAATATTTCATCCCTTAAATTGTTTTTTAATTTTTATTTTTAATCCATTATTTCAAAATTTTCTTTTTTATGATCATTTTAAATTCCAAATAAACATCTTTTCTTTCATTTTTCAGAAAGTTTGCACATTGACAAATGCAGTGATTGATTGCAATTATGCAAATGCAAATCTATAAATGCCTATTTCAATGATGTAAATGCAAATGATCTTATCAAGATACAGATGCAAATACACTTTACAAAAACGTAAATCTAACCATTAAATTTTATGCAAATGCTCATTGGATGATGCAAATGCATGATCTAAAGATGATACAGATGCTTTCTTAATGATGCAAACACAAATATTCTCACCAATGATGAAAATGGTATGCCTCTTACGAATGCAAATGCAAAATTTCTTACCATGGATGCGAATGCTTAAAAAAATCCTTCTTTTCATTTGTAAAATTTTTTTCTTTTTAATCCCTAATCACTCAATTATCAAATCATCTTTAATTTCTTTCCAAAAAATTTTCCTTTCCATTATCTTTCTTTGTTCTCTTTACATATTCACTTTTTATTCACATTTTCAAACCCAATCATACAACATGCATGAGATCAATACCAACTATATATCCTGTGGCAAATTCAAAAAAATAAATTGCCATGTTCTTGCTATTCTTTGAGTGCACTTTGAGGTAACATGTCTTTTCATTTCACAAAAAAATGCTTTTTTTCACATTTCTTTTTACCTCAATATCACACGTACACCCATACACATATTATTGTCCTTTTTATTGGAAAATGATCTCATTTATTCTCACCAAAGTTGATTTTTCCTTTTTTTAAAAAAAAAAATTCAATTTTTTCAAAAAGATTGATTTTTCAGTAAAAAATATTTTATTTCATAAATCAAAACTCTTACCACGAGTAATTTCTTTTTTACACCAAAATTGAGCTCTTTATTATTTATAGAAACGCCTAACAATTGACACAAAATTGACCACCAAAATTGCCTCACATAACTAAATCTCATGATCAAATAAAATGAAATATTTCAAAAAAAGATTTTCAAGTCTCTCGAGAATTGGCATTCACTATTATGGATGAAAGAGGTGACAATTTCCATTTTTAAATAGATTGATTGTTTATCACATCATGATTTTCAGTTCATTTAATAAGACTTCACCACTTAAAGGGAATAAAATATATGTATACTTTTCCATTTAGACTCATAAATGAAATCTAAATTTTTTAAAAAAACATGAATCCTTTAAAAACAAACATGTTTAACACTCTTTTTAATATCTAGATACGACATTTTGATAAATGTCAAGGGCAGTTGTGATTGACTAAAAATTTTGAAAGGGTATTTAAAAATGAGAGAAAATGGCACAAATTTTCAAAATCAATCATTTTAACAGTTTTCAAACTTTTAAGGCCTTGTATTCTTGGATTTTTCAAAGGTCTGAGTTGCTTCTTATTGACCTTTATTATTTTGCTTGGCATTAGGAGTAGCTTTAAAGTTTTTCAAGTTTGCTCTAAACTACCTATTTTTAGGGTTTTCACCTTAGAGCCATATCCTTTTTTTCTTTTTTACTTTTTTTTCTCTTTTTGATTATTACACCATGCACTTAAAAATTTAAACTTATCCAAAATGAGTTAATGGTCTAAATGGTAATTAGGTAATAAAGAAAGATAAAAAAGTTCATAGGTTTTTGGTTGTTCCTTAAAAAGAAGCTCCTTAATTTAAGCATCTATGATTAATCCAAATAAAGCTTTTTAAAGACGTAACGTAGGTCAAGGTTCGAGGTTTTTGAAGAAAATGATAAATGTTTAGGGTAATTAAATCAAAGATCATTCTTTCTCATTTGAAGAATTCACTTTGCGGCATATGTCCTTTCATTTTCACATACTTTTTGCTCAATCATTTTATGTCTTTTTTTTCCCTTTTATTTCCTTATATTCTTTTGTTCTTTTTTATTTTCTTTTTCATTTCTTATTTTCTCATTCTTTCGCTTTTTCTTTTCATTTTCTTTGAGTGGATTCATAATTTTTTATAACTTTTTATTAGACATATGCCCCAACCTATAAGGTTTCTTTTTGGATTTCACCATATTGAACCCTTAAATACACTTTTTTTTGCTCCCCAATGAAGAGAGTGATCCTTGATCATGGTTTATCTAGAAAAATTTTATTAGGCTTAAAGGGGTAGCAAGGGATAAAGTTCTTTATTTATGAAAGGATGATAAAATATGGCTATTTGTCATCTTAAACACAATCACTTAAGCTAAAGAGTAATAAAAGATGGCAATTTGTCATATTAAACATAATCACTTAAACTAAAGGGTAATCCTTTAGGTTAAAAAAAGTTTTTCAAAATTTTCCTTTTTTATTTTGGATTTTGCTGTTTTCCTAACTTTACTTTACCTTTTGAGTTATATGGTTTTTTTTTTGTCTAGTTTCTTTAAAAATTTTAGGCTTTTTCAGATTTTTCAAGTTTTTGTTTGAACTTATTTGAAATTTTCAAAATGTATGATTTCTTTTTTTTTTTTCACATGCTTTCATAACTTATACTTTAATTTGCTTCACCAAGATCACCATGCATGGAAAATGTTCACATTTTAACATGCCACCTCTAATGAACTCGTTTAGGATCTCAACTTTTTGTTTCACTCCATAAATGAAAACGATTGATCAAAACTTAAGTTATTTTAAAGGTAATAAACGATCTTATTTTTTAGTCAATGTATCATAAGACATAGAGCTACGGTAATTTCTGGTAAAGAATTGAATAACTGATGTGTTTAAACTCATTTGAAAAAATTCGAGTGGGTGGCTATCACAATTAAAGTTCTAGAATAATCTTGATAGATATTAAATTACCAGCATTTAGAACTTAAAAAAGTTAAGTTTACTTAATTTTCAAAAAATCCATCAGGAAAAATCTCAAAATAATTGCTTTAATTGTTCATTGCCTAGGTAAAAATGATCATTCTTTTTGTTATGGTATAATCAAATGAAGGCATAGTTTTGGGAATATAAATGTATATTCCTTGAAATATTAAGGATCTAAGTGATTTTCATTCACATGGGCTTGGCCATGAAATAGTTGAAGGAAAAGTGAGATTGGTCTATAATGATTACCAATTCTTTTGAGACTTCTTTTATTATTTAAAAAAATTTTCATTTTTCATTTTTTTTCATTTTTTTTGTAACTCTTTTATTTTGTGAATTCATCATGTGGGGTTTTATTATGAACAATTGCATAAAAATAAATTTCATAAAAAAATTCCAAAGTATTCATTTTTTAAAAAATAAAGTCCAACAATATTAATTCAAATATCTCTTGATAACACCATATGCATGGCATGCACAAAATAAAAGTTTAAAGGTTTAGAACAAAATTATCCTCTTTTGATCATTCAAAACTTGAAACTCTTTCTTATATCTCAGTTTCTCAAATTTCATGATTGAACAAATTCAACTTTCATTGTTTCATAAGTTTTAGAGTCAAAATACCGCTCTTAATGAAATCCCCAACTCTTTTTTTCAACTACTTGTATTTTTTGATCGAATGGTCAATTGTCCCCAAATGATAATCACACTTATTATTAAGATCACAACTCCTTGTTAATGGATTTGAAGTTATTTTCAAAGGCATAAGAGTGAGGTACTAGCCCTTTATTAGAAAAAGCAAAAGATAAGAAATAGGGATTAAAAGTTTTTATTGGCCATTTCTTGATCTTATTTGGCTTATTGTTGGTTAGGTGTAGGCCCCGGTGTAGGAATAGGATAGCAAGTGGCCATTGGAGGATAGAGATTTACTTGAAAGCCTAACTGCTTTGTCGGTTGACAAAAATATAAACTTTGAGAGATATTCCCTATGATCAAAAAATAAGGTTAATGAAAAAGATTAAGATTGTATGGGATAAAGTTATTGATAAATGCCCTTCAAATGTGGCTGCTTGCATCTCCCCTTCATTCTTTTTTGATGTGCTACCTTTTTCAACATCAATTACATTTTTCATTTCAAGCCTACCATTCTTGATTGTATTTTTTATTATTTTCTCAAAGATCACCATATCAACAAAATTTTTAGTGACATTCCCAATCATTTTTTCATAATAGAAAGAATTTAAAATGCTGATAAAAAGAACAATGATTTTTTTCTCTATAAGAGGTGATTATACTTGAGTAGCCATGTCTTTTCATGTTTGGTGTACTTTTTAAAGCTTACATTGGCTCTCTTTCTCATGTTTTGTAAAGATAATTTATCAAGAGCCAAGTCAACCATATGTTTGTACTAAACAATAAAAGCCCGTGCAAAAGTCATCCATAAACATATTTAACTTTTATCTAATTAGGTATACCATTTAGCTACTGCTTGTTAGGCTGTCTTATAATCAGTGAATCAGAAGCTATCATCGTAGGTATAACCTATTATCTTTTGGTAAAATATCATGAAATGAGTGAACGAGCACTTAGTTTCATCATCTTTTTTAAAATATGACACTTTGAATTTTACAAAAAAGATCAGGTCGGGGACTAAACTGAGCTGATTTGCTTCAACATTCCTAAAAATATTTTTTTTACTCGAAGTTTTTCATCTAGTAGTTCATACTTGTTTTGTATTTTCATGTTCTCAACTGGCTTCAGCATGTTTTCAACTTCTCTTATTCCCTAGAATCATCTAAGTTTGATATTAAGATAAGATCAACAAAATTAGATCCTGGGTTAGTGTGTCCATGAATCGGTGGTTGATTAGCAAAAAGACCCTTATAGGTATAAGGCTACCCTTTTATTGGCTATTGGTATATGCCTTAGAAAACTTATACATAGGGAATAGTGAATTTTGGTCGGTATAATAGTTCTTTAACATTGACATATTCTTTTGGTTTGGATGTATCAATGACTTTACCTTTCGACGAGCCTAATAATAGTCATTTTAGTTCCATCATTTGTTTATGCACACTCTCTTGCATCTCATCCATTCTTTTTCTAATATCCTCCCGAGCTTTTTTATCCTTTTAATTCTAGCCCTTTGATTGCCCATGTTGTGAACATAACTCCTTTCAAAATATTTAACAAAAAATTAACATTATTGAACCCTTATTATTGAAAAATACGAGATTAAATCTATTTTACATGATGGTTAATGTGCATGATATGATCATGGATATATGAGTGGTGCAAAATGCAATTGAGGCGCATGATGCTTGAAAGATGAATATTTACATACATATGATGCCTAAATGATAAAAAATCATACCACTTATGTAAATATGTATGCATGAGACACAATATCATGTTACAATGGTGGTGAGATGTGTTTACATAAAATGTAATTTGTACAATGTATATTTTATTAGAATCATATCATTTGTGAATTTACACGATTAAAACATAATGCCATACTTCATGAATAATGAGATGTATACATATAATGATGAAACATATTTAAATGAAATGTACTAATATATTATATGCATGACAAAATGTATTTACAAAAAGTGCAATGCATGTACTATGCAGATTTAATGAAACAGAGACTATTATTCAAGTGTGTGTGAAAAGAAGTATGTGTACAACCTTATTATTTTCAAATATGAAAAATGATGAAAATGACCATAAAAAGGATCAAATGATATACAATGAGCAAAATGACACTCAAAGTTGAAAATTTCTTTTCTTTTGTCTTTTTCTTAAAATAAAAATTCATGAAAATTTTTCTTATGGAAAAACAAGCACATAAAATGACCAAAATCTAAAGATTTTTTAATTCATATTTCATGCTTCTACTTCTTATTTAATCAATAATTAAATAATTAAAAAACCCCCTTTTTTGAAAAATTTTGTTTTTGTTTGTTGGAACATACAAAGAAAAAATCACTTTTTAAAAAAAAAAACATTTTTTAAAGATGTAACTTTTGAACAACACTAGACAAATCGAACTGCATGTCAAGAAAATTTATTAAAAGAATATTTTTCATTTATTCATCTTTTTTCTCTTTTTTTTTTTTCAAAATCTTAGTTTTATTTGCACTAATATTATACTTAAATACAGATTGTATCAAAGTGTTTTTCACATGTCCTAATTTGGGTAATTTCTATGAAAATGTCGACATGGCTCTACCTAAGGATGGTCTTTTAAGGTTCACTATATGCTAGGTTGAGATTTATATGTGTAAAAGTTCTTAAATTATTTTTCACATCATCGTCCATTACAAACTAGTAAGGCATCTTGATCCTCACCCATGATAAATTACAAATGAAAAAAGTTTAATCTAAGTGGGAGTATTTTGCTAGCCATTACAGAGGTATTCATCATAGGAGAACATAAGTACTTCACTCTTTCCTTAAAAGGTAAGAGATCGGGTATAGAGCTCATGCATACACTGTTGATGTGATTATATGCAAAGAAACATGTCAACACTTTATAACATTACAACCTTATCCTAAAAGCCCAAATATTTATTAAAAACAGTATATAAAAACATAATAAAAAATATAAATAAATTATGTAATCAAATTATAGATGCAATGTAAAACATTTTTTTTAGAAAATCAAAATTAAAGAAACCAAATTTAAATATTAACTAAGACCATTAAATCAAAACTTAAGATAAAATATGATCATTTTCTGGCCTGACTCTCTAAAAAAAATGACAATTTTTTAGTAGAGTCGTCAAGCTATCATAATGGTTTTGGAGACTACTAGATAAAAATTTTAAAATTTTCAAACTTTCAGGGGGAGTCACAATCAATCTTTTTTGGCTAGATATAATTGATCACTTAAAAAACTTATCTTTTTAATAAAAGTTTAAAGTTAATTAAAACTTATTAAAAAGATATGTTTTTTGTCTACGAAAAATAAAAATCGAGTTTAGGAATACGATTATGTATGGAGAAGGATTACAGTGCCCATTTAAAAAAAATGTTACAGACTAATCATGTGTTATCCTTAATATTTATAAAAATGGTCTTAATTTTAATATTCAAAATAATTTCACTTAAAATTTATTTTTTGCAAAAATCTTTTCTTTTAAACATTTGTTTAGGAATAAAATGAAAATCTTTAATTTCGAAGAAAATTTTTTAAATTCCCCAATAGTTAGATGAAATTTCAAAAAATACTTCTCCACTTGAATTCTCATAATAATCCTTAAAATCTAACTTAATATTACTTTGTAAAAAGTAATTATTGAGAAGTCTTTCAATATCTAGGTAAGGTCCTAAAATTATCTTTATTTAGGAATATTAGTTTTTTATTTGAAACAAATTTTCAAAATCTCCATTTATATATTTTCAAAAATAATAAAATGTAAATGATGTAACATAAAGCGACTGAATGATGCAAGTACAAAATAAAATGCATATGATCAATTTGATCTCACTTAATTTTATTTTGTTTATTTTTCATCATTTATTTTAAAAACTTTTAGTGATAAAAGAAAAATTATTTATCATTATTGTTATGTTAGAAAAATCTCTTTAATTCTCCAGGTAGAATTTAAAAAAATTAATCATTCGCTTAAGAAATGTTCACAATTAATTTTTAATAAAATTGATAATGATACTTCTAAGAAAAAAATTATTCGAATTCCTTCTAATATTTAGACAAGGTGTTCAAAATCCTTTTTTCTTTAGGTATTTTATTCTATATATTTTTTAAAGAAATTTTGCCATTTCACAATTATTATAAATGCTTGAAATGCATATGTGATAATATGAGCATAAATTAAATTATATATGTAATTATTTTTTTAGTAGATTTTTATTCATAAAAGCAATGGCATTTTTAATCTTAAAACATATTTATTTTTATTTATATATTTTTAGTTTTTCAATAATTAGGTGGCATTAAAAAATAAAATTTTTATTGGTGAAATTCGTATTTATATATTTTAAAAAATAAGATAATATTTCTTTGAAAAAATAATTATTTGAATTTCCTACAATATCTAAGTAGGGAGTCCAAAATCATATTTTTACTTAAAAATATCATCTTATTTTTTATTTTCAAAAAAATTATGTGACTTCTATACTCACCAATATCTTAAAAATGAAAGAAAAATATATGCAATAATTGATAACATATATCTTTAGCTATAGAAGAAGGGGGAAAAAAAAACCTTAATTTGACTTTAAATTGAAGTCCAAAAAATCAAGTGGCCTAAACAAGGAAAGCTTCTGGGTCAAGAGGATGTGGATCGAACATAGGTCTAGTCAATTAGTCAAGTCAGTTTGATTTGTCAGTCTTTTTTTCAGGTTAGACTTTTCAAACTATTTTTTCTTTTTTTTTTCTTTTTCTCTTTCTTTTGTTCTTTTTTTCTTTGTCCCTTCTTCTCTCAAACACTGACTGAACCTCTTCCCCTTTTTTTTCTTTTTTTTTCTTATTCTTCTTCTTTTTTCTTTTCCTTTCTCTTTACCAAACGACTTCTTTTTCTCTTTTTTTTTTGTTAATGCCAAGCCTTTCATAACCTCATTTCTTTTTTGTTTTCTTTTTCTTTTTCCCTTTATTTATTCTTCTTTTTTCACTCATTCTTCCTATTTGGTTGTTGAATCAAAATAATTCATCAAATTTTTTCAATTTTTTACTAGATTTAATTTTTTTTATGATTTTCAAAAAAAATGAAAAAGGATTTTTTTTCTGAGGTTAGATTTTCGATTAAAGATTTTTAAGTGATATTCTTTTAGTTTTTTGATTATGTTGGGGCTATGAATAGGTGATTTTTTTTACACAAGTGATGTGGTGATGAAGGCTCGAGTAGTTAGGTTTTCTGTGTGCTTGCGGCTTAGGAGGATTATTGGTAGCGTGGTGTTGGTGGTAGACAATTTATGGTGGGATTGTAGAGATAGGATTAGGCAATTATGGTGATTTTGAATGTAAAAACAGTATTTTGGATGATAGGCTTGAGGGTGTATTGATGGTTAGTGGTAGATTGGGTTGTAAGGTTGGTGGTGAGGGAAGACTATGTTGGTAAGAGTGGGGTTTTGGTGTATGCAAAGTGATAGTGCAAGGAATTGTTGTGTTCTAGGCTATGCTAGTGAATACAGAATGAGAACTTTTTTTATTATTTTCAATTTCGTGTCATTTTCTCCGAAACTTCCCTTTTTTTGTGAAATTGTCAAGGTTTTTATACTATAAGAATAGTATATTGACTTGGTCTGATTTGAAGCTTTTAAAGTTTTGTTGTTATAATGATGCTAGCTTTGTTGTTTGGCATTTTTGGTCATAATGTTTTTCCTAAATTTGTGTATAAGTCTAAAGGTAAAAACAATGGTAAAAGGAAAGAATGGTTGGGAATGGTAAGACAAATTAAAGGTAGGGAAAGCTAAGTTTAGGAAAGAGGGAAAGGGGGAAGGCTGTTACTGACAGCTAACCTTGTTATCTGTTCTCTCTTTTTTTTTATTTATTTTTTTAAAAATGCATTTGAGCTTGCAAAATAAATGTAGGCATTTGTTGGCTTTTGGGCTTCTAAGTCCATATCATTAGCTTAAACCAAAATTAAATTGGGCTTAGAAATGAACTTTGGGCTTTTGTTAGGCTCTAAGCCCAATTGACTCAAAATTGAATTGATTGGACCTTAACCCATATAAGGTAACCCCAAATATTTAATATGAAATAAAAAATAAGCCCAATAAAATTAAAACATTTGAATTGTTTGAAATTGATACATTCGTTCTAAAATCAAAATTGAACACGATCAAATTATTTTGGATAAAATTAGGTGTTTATAATAATTTCATTAAAACTGTGGGAAAATAATCTTATATCCCTTTTCAGACATAGTTAGAACATACATGTTCAAAGTTACATTGTACAACATTAAACAATATTTAATTTTTTCAATGGAAATAACTATCTATGTAGTATGTAAAATAGCAAACACTTAATAAGAGATGTTAGCCTTACAGTGGTGATAGAGATGTCTAAGCTAAATTATTGTAAGTTCTTTGTATAAAAAAAAAAGAAAAACACAAAACATTCATAAAGTCAGTTGAAATGTAGTTGCCAAAACATATTTATCAGCATTTTCAAATGGTTCACTTTACAAATAAACTAAAAGCTTTTATTAGTTTTAAGATTTTCTTTCTTCACATGGACTAACCATATTGATTACATTAAAAAAAATGTGCCCTGTATAAGGGCAGAACAAAAAAAAAAAATGAAATACAATGTTAGAACAATGGATCGAAAAGCAAGAAGTTTACACATACTTATCATCTTTTTTCATTTCGTTGCATTTTTCTCAATTCCTTAAAGTGAGTTTTGTACTGTATAATAATGGGCCTATAAAAAATACATAAAAACACAATATTGTAAAATTAAACTCAAATGCAATATAGATCGAAAGCATAATAAACAATCTCGACATGGTTATGATTAAAAAGTTCTTCTTATAACAACTATCATGTACTATTGTTCTTCAGAACGAAAAAAAATGTTAGGTCAAACAATCCAAGCATTTCATTTTGATACAGCAGACAACTCTTTACATATTTTAAAAAATTATTAATCACCAAACAAACAAAAAAAGATGTTGGGTATATACCTAGAATGGTGTGTGGCTAGTAAGTATTTTTGCAAAACAAACATAGAAATCCTTGTCAAAAAGTATTTTTAAAAATTTCACCTATTTGTAAAATAGGTTTCACAACCTATAAGTTTTTAGATAGGTTGTGATTGATTATTTTGGTCAAAGTTGTGACTAAATGGAAGGAAATAAAGATAAACAAACTTTTAAAAATGAAATATAGGCTTTTCACCTTCGATTGCAAGTGGAAGGAAGATAATTTCATGAACAAAAATAAAGTTAGAAGCTTGATTTTGTCTAGTATTTAAGAAAATTGACCATCCATGTTTAGGGAACTATAAATGCTTGGATATGGCTTATAGAAAGAGATATTCAAGAAGGGAATCCATGGGGTGAAACGATTTGAAATGTTTCATTTTTTGGTCTTTTAGGAAAATTTAAGAAATAGGTGGTGAACATTGTTAGGTATTTAATGAATATGAAAAACGAAAAGATTTAATTAATTATAAGGAGTTTGAAAAAATTAGATTATAACAAATATTAGCAAACTAAATGCAATTCCTAAACAAAATTGAATGAATAAAGTAGAACATGAGGTATTCTTAAAAGATAAAGGGTACTTATCATTTATGGTTCCGTTTATTTATTAGAAAATAATTTTTGAAAAATAATTTTTACATTTTCAGATATTTGTTTAGCAAAAAATTAATTAGTTAACAGAAAATGACTTACTAATAAAAAAAATGACGTAATTTTTTTGAAAATTGTCTTCCTTTTTTGAAAAGGGGAAGATAATTTTATGAAAAAAACTATTTATGAGTAAAATTACTTATCAATGTGTTTGAGCATAATTTTACTTAAATCGGATTTGTACATAATTTTTTTAAGCTCAAACTTAATTTAACTAAATCCAAAATATTATTATATTCATAAATAATATTTTTATTTAATTTTACTTAAAAATTTAAAATATTAATATTAAAAGTATTTTAATATTTTAATTTAAAATATTTTTATAATTCTACTCAAGTAAAACTTTTAACATAATATTTTACGCTCGAACTTGATTTGATTCGACTTAAAATATTATTATATTGATAAAAATATTTTATTTAATTTTAAATAAAAAATGAAAATATTAACATTAAAAGTCTTTTGATATTTCAATTTTAAATATTTTTATTTTGTATATTATTAAACATAAAATATTTTTAATATTTCAATAATAAATAGTATTATATTATTTTTATAATAAATATTAACATATATAATAATATTTTTATTATTTTAATAATGAATATTAAATAAACTAATATTATTATTTTCTTAATTTGAATATTTTTAATAAATTCTTAATTTTTTAATTTAAAATATATAATTTTATATTTTTATTTATTAAGGTATTTATATTACTAGTTTAATAATAATATAAATAAAAAATATTTTTGTTATGATTTAATAATAGATACTTTCAATATAAAATAGAAATATTTCAATATTAAATATTACAATTTTAATTTTAATTAAATAATATTTTAAGAATAATAATACTATTTTAAATATTTTAAATATCAGTATAAAGAATAATAAATAATTTTATTTTAAGTATTTTATATTTAATATAATATTATAATATTAAATAATATTGTTAAAATATAATTTCTTAAATATTAATAATTTTAATAATAAATAATTTCAATATACTTTAATAATAAATATTTTTAATATTTTAATAATCATATTAATATTATTTAAAAAAACAAAATTTTCAAAAGTTAATCAAACAACAAAAAATATTTTTTATTATCTCATCTAAATAATTGAAAATCTTTACTTTTTTAAAAAGAGGTAAAAATTTTTAAAAAATATTTTTTAAAAGTTAATTTCTACAAAACAAACGAAACTAAAAAATAATAATAGATGTATGTTATATAAATTATTGTTAGAATCAAGCCTCATTCATGCTTCTAAATTTTTGTCATGTGTCGACAAAATAGGTACTGAAGATAAAAATGATAGAATGTTAGATTTCTGCTAAATAAGTACTAGCAAAAAGTACTTTTTTTTAACTTATGATTGCGGTTAATAGTAAGAAATTAGTTTGATTTTGAATAAAACAATTCTTAGGGCTATGCATTTGTCAGTTCTAATTGAAAAAAAAAAAAAAAACAGTTCAATTCAATTAAATCGGGTCGATTTTTTTTCAGTTTAATAGGGTAAATCGGTTAAGTTGTCGGTTTAAGCAATTGCAATGATCAATTTTCGGTTTAAAATTTCTAAACTTAAACTAATGAAAAAAATAAAAAAATTAAATATTTAAAATAAATAAAAAATATATTTTTTCTTTTTAGTTTTTACCATAAATCTTCAATCTCATCCCATTTTCCTTGTTGTTTAACGCTGAACTTCTTTACATTATGGCCGTTCAGCCTATCCTTTCCAATCTAGTCTCCACAAATCTAATAGTACAATACATTTCATAACTCATGTAACGAGACACCACCAGACGCCAATCCTCTCACTTCACAAATCACAATAGATCTCACAATCGTTTCATCTGTCATTTTCTTTTTTGGACGCTCAAAACTTAACCACCATCTATGGTTGAAACCCAAGCGATAGTCTAACCAGTGACGGCTAATCCATCGATGGTCAAAAGTTTTGTTTGACCTTTTCTTTCATCCTTTTCTTTTCAATCTTTGACAATCAAAATTTAGATGAAGGTTTGTTTTGCTTCTCACACAGTTACATTTTACCTTTCTGTCTTTAAGAGCTTTTTAGTATGAACTTTCTCTCACTTGAACATTCATGTTTGAATATAATGTAGTACAATATGGTTTGATTTTTTTTTTTTTTTTGTTTCAAAATGGGATTTGCAGTCTCTATAAGATAGGATTTGTCTTTTTTATTTGTTTTGTTTGTTTCTAACTTCCATTAATTGATGATTTAGGCATATTTGAAATTTACTTTATATGTAATACTAATTTAAAAAAGAAAATGGATTAATATTTGCTTTGATATGCTTAAATTACATTTTAATTATTGGGTTCTTTTGTGCTCAATTGATCTTGAGTTTTTCGGTTTCTCCTGATTTTGTTTGAAAGGATAATAATATTTTGTTTAATTAAAAATCGACGAAATTAATTAAATTGATCGACTTAATTTGGTTAATTTAAATTTTCATCCTATTAATCGATTGGTTTGATTTTTCAATAAATGAAGTTATTTTAATTAGTTTTTTAATTTTTATATTCAAATTAATTAAATTAATCGTTTGTTTTGTATTATTCAAATTTGCTCTTTGAAATAAGCAAGATAACCGAACGTGATATTAAAAATATTTTCAAAATTTTAGAAACATCAATTTTTGTGATTTCAACGAATTTTAAAATATTATCTTTTTAATTATAAAAAATAAAAACATATTTTATTTTAGTTTTAAAAAAATCAAAATAAAATATAACACAAAATATCCCAAACAACCCCTACATGAATCGCTTTATATACTTGGGTCTTGGGCTCAACAAATATTGAAATTGGCAATCAATTTCAAACCTTCAAGCCCAAATTTGAATGGTCCAGAATCAATTTCTCTTCTGTCCTGGTAGGGTTTTTGAAGATCAAGATGGAGAAAGAGGATGTGGAAGAAGTGAATCTGCAACAGAAAAGAAGCATAAAGGGAAACATGACAAGCCAAAGCCATGGGACGAAGACCCAAACATCGATCGTTGGAAGATTGACAAGTTCGACCCTTCTTGGAACCCCGATGGTATGCTCGAAGTCAGCTCTTTTTCCACTATCTTCCCTCGCTACAGAGGTAATTAACTCACTTTTTATCTACTTTTCTTAATAATTGGGTAATTTTACTTATGTTTGGTCCCATTTTTTGTCTTAATGAAGAAAAATACTTGCAAGAAGCTTGGCCAAAGGTTAAATCTGCTCTCAAAGAATATGGTATTTCTGCTGAGCTCAACTTGGTAAGTTTCAAATTCTATCAAATGTTTTAATGTTTTAATCTACTGATCTTTTGTATTGTAGATTTTAGGTTAGTTAAGTCAAACATTTTATTTTCGAAACCCTCTGAACTGTGACACTATGGTTGGGTGAATTGATCCCTTTTTTCGATGTTCTAAAATGTGAGTAGAAACAAAAAAGAGGGATATAGCAGTCATCATGTTTGCTTGAGTTGTGGAAAGAAAGGAAAGAGATATAGTTTAGTTGATTTTTTCTACAATTTTGCATTTATTTGTAAACATATATGCAAACATGCAAAATAAAAGGTTTATGTAATTTCAAGTATATCAATATAATAATTCATAAAATTGGGTTTTAAATGTTTTAGAGGGATAACATCTTCACTCCATCTTGTTCCCTATAAGAAAAGGGACTACTCCTTTCACTTCATTTCATTTTCGTTTGTTATTCTTGATACAAACATAGTCTGGTGTCTTAAAGCCCCAACTTCTGTCTCGGTCATAATTTGATATTATTTCATATAAAAAAGATTGCATTCTTCAAAGATTGGGGGATCATCTTTCTTGGAATACTTAGTAAAAGCTCTACTGCCAATGGTTTTGTTTTCCTTGTTTCTTTTAATCTTTTATATCGATTACTGGCACTATCTATCATTGTCTTCATATTTGCATACGCTTGTTTATTATCTGATGCATTTAATTGCTGATCAGGTTGAAGGGTCTATGACAGTTTCAACAACAAGAAAAACTAGGGACCCATATATTATCATCAAAGCCAGGGATCTCATCAAGCTTCTATCAAGAAGTGTTCCTGCACCTCAGGTAGACTTGTCAGTTAGTCTTGCACTTTTCATCATTGACAAACTAGTTAAATGCTAGCTTACTTCACATGAGATTTTTCAACCATTTCATTGTAATAGTGTTTGCTTAGTACTTGAAACCATCCTAGGAAGGTTTTTTTCATAGTGTAGATTTTTGAGCTCTCGAGTCTAATAGTTGTTTGAATATAGTTCTTACCATTTCTTTTAATGTTAGGCAATTAAAATACTCAATGATGAAATGCAATGTGACATTATCAAAATTGGGAACTTGGTGCGCAATAAGGTATTTGTTTCTTAAATTTCTTCATTTATTTGTTTAAAACTTTAGCCATTTTACTCTTGGAAATCTGGTAGGATGTTGCTATTGGCATTCATGGAGATGCTTGAGAAATTGGCTGGAATTTCCTGTCTAGCTTCAAGCGTTTCTTCGTTGTCACTTGTAATGAGCCTTCCATGGCTGATCAATGGAACTTATATCTTTGGAACCGCCTGAACTTTCTTGTAGCATTATGCACCGCCAACTATGATGCATCACATTAATAGAAAGACATGTTGATAACATGATGCCCAATCAAATTTGGATAAAAAATCAGATGCCTTAATGTTTATTCTTGAAGCTAATTATGCGCAAACATCTAGTATGTAGTTTTACTATTTTAGTTTGATACGTGCTATATATCTTAACTAAAATTGATGTAAGATCATTTTTTTTGTCATGTTTTTATCTTTTGATGGCTGTCTGGGCAATCAATCCACTGTATAGTTGTTATATTCCAATCTGGATCCTATGATCTCAAGATTATGATCTGAAACTTTTTGTAATTTTATCTATCCATCTTTGTTTCACTTATTCACTAGTTGTTATGACATACACACATGTTTGTATGTAAAGTGTACAAGTACATATATATATATATATGCCTTTTTACCATCACCTGTGTACTAGACTCAATTGGATTATCTTTGATACAACTATTTTGAACTGCTTTTTAGCAGCATACTGAAAGCTGAAACTACTAATTACATTCCATGGACATAATTTGTTTATGCATTCTGAACATCTATTTCTCATTCAAACTAGCCTGGGCATGAAAATGGTATTAAGTGAGGCTGTTTGTTCAAAGTGAAGCATTTATAATTACTTATATGTTAGTGCTACCTAATCATTAGTAGAGCATATCTGAAAAGACAAGCTTTTTTGAACAACATCCTTTTTAGTTTTTATGTTTCAATTTAGAAGTTATTTCCTACACCAAGGAGACAGTTTTTGATCTTTTCTTTTTCTTTGGTTACTTGGTAAATCTATTTGTTATTTTAATAGATAGTACAATATTACATTTTTGTGATTCAATCCTAAGGCCCCTAAACTATCCTAAAAATGTATCCTGATTTTAACCACTTTGGTCTACCCAGAAATCCTTGAAAAATAAGCAACTATTAAGAAATGTTTGTAACGTCATTATGGTGTCTAAAATTCTTTTTACAGGAACGATTTGTTAAAAGAAGGCAGCGTCTTGTGGGGCCTAACTCTTCGACTTTGAAGGTGTGTATGTATCCATTCTTAATTGATGTCTTAACAATCTTCTGAAATAATCCCATGAAGGAAAGGTGACACTTATGTTGAGGCATGAGTATATGCTATGACAATGAGATGAAGTGCTTTTAGAAACTTCTGCACTTGTTTTCACTGTCTTACTCCTCCCTTTCATTACTGGATGCAGGCACTTGAAATATTGACAGGCTGCTACATTCTTGTTCAGGTAATTTCTAACCCTCTTTCTTTTGGTTGTTAAACTGTATTTCTTGCTCTATGTTGAAATGGAGAACCACTAATTGAAAATATTTTTCACTTTGCTCATGGTGGAATAGGGAAACACTGTCGCTGCTATGGGTTCATTCAAAGGTTTAAAACAAGTCAGAAGGATTGTGGAGGACTGCATAGAAAATAAAATGCATCCTGTATACCATATCAAGGTGCCATAAACTTGACTTCCAGTTTTGGTTTTACTGCTGTTGCTTAAAATTATGTCAATATAGATGTATTTTGAAATTCTATGAACTTTCAGTACTGACTCCCATCTCTTTTCCTTTCATGTCTTACCACATCTTATTTTCTCCTCCCTTCCTTTCCAAAATCTAGATTCTCATGATGAAGAAAGAACTTGAGAAGGATCCAGCACTTAAAGATGAAAACTGGGACAGGTTTCTTCCAAAGTTTAAGAAGTAAGATATCTATTCTGTATGTTTTTAACATTTTAATTCATTTTCATTCTTTGTTCTGTTACATGTTCATTTAACTAAACAATGTTTCGCAGGAAAAATGTTCAAACAAAGAAAATTAAGAGTAAAGAGAAGAAACCATATACACCCTTCCCTCCTCCTCAGCAACCTAGTAAGGTAAGATAGCTGCTACTTGTTTCTTAGGGTTTCCTGTGGTTAATTTATTGCTTTTTGTCTCTCTGATTATATTCAAACCAGATATTTCCTTGTTTTTATAATAAGGTTATTTTCCAACACATTGTTATCCATTTCTAGCTTTTATTTTTAACTTGTTTCTGTTTTAGATAGACAAGAGTAGTTATCTGTAGTATAACCTGTTTGGCTTAGCTGAATATATCTGCTTAAAGAACTAGTGATCAAAATCTTAATTTATCAGTCAAATGATCTAGAAGCTGATTCTATCTCCAGTTGCTTTAAGTGTAAGGAGTTTTCAGCATAGGCAAGTGGAAGAGAATTCCAAAAGCAATTTTGTAAAAGCCTTGGGTTTTGAAGATGGCATTTAGCTGGTTCTGTTTTCAGAATGAACTAAAATGTTTTCTTTAGCTTGTTGGATCTTTAGTCAATTATTTAGTTGATTCCTATGAGAGGTTTTAGCATGAGCTAGCGGGGAGAGAATCCAAAGCATTCTTATCTGTGCAAGCCATTGGTTGGCATGAGAGCATTTAGCTGGTTACATTTTCAAAATTGATTAAATCTTATCCATAGCTTTTTGGTTGATCAAATTTGGTCAAACTTATTTAGGTGTGTTTAACTAGTATACATTGGAATTGGAAATTTATTTTATCTGGAGGGTGAATTTGGATTCAACAATGAGTGGTTGGTTGTTTGCTTTTAGTGTTAATTATGTCTAAGTTATTTTTTCTCCTTTTCCCTCTCTGATAAAAAAAGGAAAATAAGCTATTCTTTCTCTTGGGTGCATAAAGATATTTGAAGCAAAAACTCTTCGCACCCCTCTCAGGCCATCTTTTTCCTTTAAATTAACATACTGATTACTCACTGTATGTCAGAATTTTAGAATGTATACAGTATTGCAATTTCTTTGTTTAGTTAAATGTGTGGAATGTACTCATTATTATTATTATTAACTTTTTGGATGTTTGTGGAAAACAAACTTACATTGGTATGTGTGATGTTTGGTGTTATCTTCCAGATTGATCAAGAGCTGGAATCTGGAGAATACTTCTTGAGTGAGAAAAAGAAATTAGCTAAGAAGTGGCAAGAGAAGCAGGAGAAGCAGGCACAGAAAACAGCAGAAAACAAAAGAAAAAGAGAAGAAGCATTTGTTCCACCCAAGGTTCTATTTTGAAGCCTATACAGGCACACACTGACACGTACAAGCACCCATATCCATCTCTTCTATTATGTTATATTTGTTTATTTTTAACAATGTTATGTACCTGCTGCAGGAACCTGTGAAGCAAGATTCTAACAAGGCAGAGAATGACAAGGAAGATGTCGCTGCTCTTACCATGTCATTGAAGGTAATTTTAATCATAAGATCACTTTTGTTCTATGATATTTGTCAAAAATTAGGCATAGTTATAGGGAAACTTTTTCTAACAAGCCCCTCCTTGGTTTCCACTGCAGCAAAAGGCCAAGGAGTTTGGGAAGAAAAAATCTATTCAAAATGTCAATGCTGAAGAATATATTGCAGCCCCCACCACAAAACAACCTTAAAAAGAAAAAGAAATCCAAGCATACATAGTATAGGCAAACATGAATGTTAGACTAGACAAGTACATGGATGATAAAGTTTGCTAAATATATGGTGGCTTTGCTCAATCCCATGGCGTGGATTTGCTATTGTTGGGAAACAGGCTGATATTGCACTCTTCAAGGTCTGCACTCCGCATAGACTAGTCAAAAAACTCATATTGAAATTGGTTCTTATTTTGTTGGTATGTGAAGCAGCTTGGTTTCTTGGTTTCTCTTTTTTCCTTTTTGTTTCTCTTACAGTGGATTAAATGGAGAGAATGCATGGTCAAAAAGAGAATATGGGATCTAGGTTAAATTAGAAAAATCTCTGTGAAGTTAAACCTATTGCTAATTTCCCTGAGATATAGTATAATAGTACTTTCGCTATAAGTAGTTACTTATTCATAATATATCATCCAAGCTAGTAATTACTATAGTGTTTCCAAGGCCTAATGAATGGAGAATATCATCCCAATGTATTAATTATGGTTCCCAAAGCCTTGGCCAAGAAACTCACGCATAACGCAATCCTAAAAGAAGCTCCTGCTTCTCCCTTGTGCTTATGTGTATGCTTTCGTATTTCAGTATAGCTATAACTTACACTCTTTGTTTCGTTTCAGCTTTTTAGATCTTACGATTTTGTTTCACAAAAGTTTTTTCATAAGTTGAAAGTGATATAAACATTTATATCTCAATATTAATTCTAATATACGGGATTAATAGTTTCTCTCTTACTATGACACCAATCAAGTGAAATAAGCACGTGAAATATAAAATTTGTTGAAAGGAGAAGGAAAGAAACATGAATTCGAGAGTCTTCTATAAAACAATGCTACTTCTTGTTTGAGCCAATTTGATGCTTAAAATATGACAAAAAAGAAACATAAATGAAATAGAGCATAATACAGTAAGTAAAATATCTAATACGGGATCTGGAAAGCTTAAACAGGGGAAGCAAATTAGGGAAACATTTTTTTTACAGACTACCCTGAAGCAGTTGGTAGAAGAAAAGGTAATTACATGGATAGCAGGTTCATCAAATCCTGGAAGGGATCATAGGGATATTATTCTGCAGGTATGCACAGGCAGCAGCAACGCCACTTCCAAGCTTAACTGGATATCCAACATCTTTGAGTATCATCTCCACGCCAGCCAGACAACCCAACAGTTGCAACTGAAAGTAGATGAAACAACAAAAATAAGATAAACTGTTTTAGCTAATGCTTCTAATAAGTTACTATTTGTTTTTGAAGTGAAAATACATGGGAATCAAGAGAAACAAAAAAAAGTATGTTATGTTGGTGATAGAGCTTGCTGTAAAGATCATTAATAAAGAAGTACTTTGAGATCATTCAGAACAAAAAGTTAAGAAATGGAATCCTTATTATAGTAATTCCAGGGGTTAATATTATGATTGCCCGTTAAATTATAATAAAATATTTAATATGATATTTGAATTTTAAAAATTTTTGATGTTATATTTAAATTATAAATCTGTTAATTAATATGTTATTTATAAAATTATTTATTCATCATATGTTATTATTTAAAATTAATCATATTATATTAATTAATAATTTATAATTTAAATATCAAATTAAAAATATTTTAAATTTAATTATTATATTAAATATTTTATTATAATTTAGAAATCGTAACTCTACCTTAATTAAAATATTAATCCTATGAATTAAGAAGCAAGCAAGGACATTACCTCGTTTAGGTTTCCAAGATGTCCTATTCTGAATACTTTTCCAGCCACTTTGTTAAGGCCAAGACCTAAGCTCAAATTGTATCTCTTCCATGCGCTTCTGACAATTTCTGTACTATCAATATATGGGGGAACAAGAACAGCAGTCACAGTGTCACTGAACCATTCCTCCTTTTGTGTGCAGTTCTTCAAGCCCCAAGCCTCCACAGCAAGCCTGTTTTAAGATTGTGCAACCAATCAAATCAACCGCTACAATGTTCCCAAAAGAGTAAAGTAAAAGTGACATACAAGAACTCAAACAAGAACATCGTTGGGTTGTCTTAAAACTTCAGTCATTAACAAAATTCCGACATAGAAGAAAGAAAAGCAAGGTTCACCTTGTTGCTTTGCCCAAGCGGCTATGCCTTGAAATCACATTGTCAAGTCCTTCCTCAAAAATAAGATCCAGAGCTGCTCTGAGCCCGTACAATAGTTGGATTGAAGGAGTGTATGGCCAAAATGTTCCCAGTTTGTAGAACTTCAGGTAGTCGTTCCAGTCAAAGAAAACTCTGACAGATTTTGCACTTTTGGATGCCTCTAGAGCTTTAGCGCTAGCACAAACTAAACCAATTCCTGTGGGAAGAGAAAGTGCCTTCTGAGAGCC
This sequence comes from Durio zibethinus, assembly GCF_047325235.1. Taxonomy (NCBI): domain Eukaryota; kingdom Viridiplantae; phylum Streptophyta; class Magnoliopsida; order Malvales; family Malvaceae; genus Durio; species Durio zibethinus. The sequence goes on along the minus strand of NC_143174.1, from coordinate 5,270,365 downwards.
AGTTAAGGCCACGTCGACTCCCCATTCATCCATACGGAAATCAAGGGCACAAATTGAGGAAACTCCGTCAACAAGAAGTAGTGCTGGGTGCCCATAGTGATCTGAGAACAAACATAAAGCATAAGAAACATGTTTGAAAGTTAAAATGATTTCTATAATATAAACTTACCAAGCAATTTTCTCACTCTAGACAGGTTGTTGGTGACTCCAGTTGCAGTCTCATTGTGAACAATGCAAATGGCCTTGATTGTGTGCGTGTGATCAGCAGCAAGTTTTTCTGCCAGAATGTCAAGGTTAGCACCTTGACCCCAGTCACTTTCAACTACATCAACATTGAACTTGAGGCGCTGCTGCTGATCGATCCAGAGCAGACTGAATTGTCCAATAAGGAAAGATACAATTCGATCTCCGGGGGACAGGGTATTGGTAAGGGCACTCTCCCATGCACCAGTTCCTGAATACAAACACCAAAATTAAATTCACAAACAAACTGAAACAAGTAAGATACTACTATTAAAAACATACTAATTCAACATACGTTTTAGTTTTCAAGCTGGTAATCTTAAGTATTAACCTGAGATGGATGACTAAAAACTTGATAGCATAGTAGAAACCATGAATACCTGTAGTAGGGATCATAAAAGGAGTTCCGGTAGTAGTCTTGAAAATCTTCTTGACATCCTCAAGAAGAGTTTTTGTCATTGCAGGAATGGCAGGGGAACGGTAATCCTCATTGTTCCTGTTCATGGCCCGAATAACGGGTTCTGGGATGTTAACTGGCCCTGGAACAAAGAGATGGTTCCTTCCTGGTCCATACACATAGTCCATCTTTTCTCCCTCTGAGAAATGTCACTGCTAACTTAGATACTACTTCCTGAGCTTCTCAGCGTCAAAACTTATCTGTTACAATGGAAAAAAATATCAGAAATAAGTAGTAAATTAATCTCCGATCTCATCCTTCAAATCATGCAAACACATGGATTCTAATGCCCATTTACTAGGTTGATTGGATACTAAAATCACTCTATCACTCTCAATTTCATTTGATGACATGTAGTTTTCTCTAAAAATTGTAGTTTCTGTATAACTTGAAGCCAAAAAAAAATCACTTGAATTATTATGTCTATCAAGGAAACGTACTAGCATAGAGGGAAAACCAAATGGACAAAGAGCAAAAGCAGAGAAACAACTTCCATTAGGATACTAAAAAGCTGGTTTCTATTAATCAGAATAGTCCTATGATAATTGTTACCATTATTTTTTATTAGTATTATCTATTGCAGGGTCAAACTATTATTTTAAAATTTTAAGGCTGTAAATCACAAATAATAGAATCAAAACTTTGGAATTCTAGAGACTTCCAAACAACTCGTTTGAGGTACTTGTTTAACAGGTTTAATTAGAAGGTGTTAAGTCTCAACATACATACTTACATATTATGAGAAAAGTTTTGCTTAAGGAAATGACTTTGATACTTATGAAGAAGATAATCCTTCATGAACTGATTATTTCCCTTTAAATCAAATAGATATAATAAGAAGGAAAAGTTTCATTACACTAACGTAGTATTAGTAGTGTTTGATTGGTTAAACAACTGTGCTCATTTATTCTTCTTCATTTTTCCATCTTTTGCATATTTCCCCATAATTTTCTTAATTTCTAAGTATAGAAACACCAAGCCTTTTGTGATGAACCTTTATAAAGATTAACCTTTATTGTTGTGTCTTATATATATATATATATCCTTCATGATCAATTTGGTGCTTCCAAGAACTTTTCAGAAACAGAAACAAAACTGTCAGAAGAAAAAAAACTGGGAAACAATAAAAAGGAGGCCACACCCAACACTGTAAAAGTCCAACAACATATGTGGGTAAAGTGCCATACCTCTAAAGATAATCTTTCTATGAAATTGTATGAAGTCTGTTTTGGCAGAGAGAAGAGAAGGATTGCAGTCTGTAGCTGCCTTTGTAATATATAAAAAGCCAAAGATGGCTTTGAGTTTTCTAATAGCACGAGAGAACCATTCAACATAAATGTAAACGTGGCAGATAAGAGAGAAACCAATTTGGAATCATGCGACTATGAACCACTGACTTGGAATACAACCACTTCTTTCATTGGATTTGCACTCACTCAAATGTTTTTTTTTTTTTTTTAATGTTTGTTTGTTTCATTTATTTGTTGTTTTCTCTTTGCTTTTTGCATCTACGGTCCTTTTATTTTTGTTGAATTTCCTTCCAATCCCATAGAGCTCTTAATCTTATGCATGTTAGCCCCTATCACATATTTTTATTTATATGTTAACCATCTACAATGTAAATATAGATAATTAACCTTTCACATATTTTTGATGCCATAGCTTCAAATATTATCATATGCGAATTTTATTCGATTTTAGGTCAAATTTTTTATTTATATGCCTGTTGATTGATTTATTTGAAGTATTTATCTTAATCTTTTTTTTTAATGAAAAGGAATGTAAGTTTTATATTTTTTTTATTATTAGATTAAATGGCTAAAATTAAAAATAGTATTCGTAGTTTAAGGAACATACCAAAATGTAAGGACCCCGACAGAAAGAAATCCAAAAAACCGGTGGAAAAGAAAATTTGGAGTTATGAATATGAGGTTGAGAAAGCAACGTCAAAAGATAAAAGTGATAAAAGCTGACAACCACACTCTTTCCTGTCGGAACCAACACCACACACGCCCTTTTTTTCAATCCTGTTTCCTCTTCATCTTGTTTCTATTCTCAGTTTTGTTCTTTTATCCCCTATTTTGAGGCTGCCTGTCAAACTCGTCAGCTGCACTTTTATTCTCGTTTTCTCCGATTTGTCCTAAGATTCTAACCATAGAAGATGTGAAGATACAAAAGAAAACCATCATGTAGATAAAACTACTAGACCTTATGAAGTAGAAATGAGAGAAAAACACCAAACAGAAAAAAAAGATAAACAAAGATTCACGTAAGAGAACTGAAAATCTTACCTCCCAATGAATCCCAAGAAACTTGCACTTTTGCCACTATTAACATTTGCAACTTTCCCAGAGCTCAGAACGACAAAACCAGAAACCAGTTCAGATTATAACAAGAAGATCCACTTTTTCACTATCATCATCAACGAGGCTGTTTTACAGGAACACACTGGATTCAGAGTGCCAACCTTAATAAGATCCACCCTAACTAGGGATCCCATTTTCCTATCAAACAAAAAATATAATAAAATATTAAATATTAAATCATCTTATGACCTGTTCAGTCCCTTACTGTGAAACTTGAAAGAAATTCTGAGTCTAAATCGTGTTATCAAATTCAGATTTCCCTGAAGCTACTGTCACTCGAATAAAAACACACTGGCTCAACTCTATCAGAAGAAAATTTATACCAATATTATTGCTAACAAAATTTGCACCTTGTTAATGCAAAAATTCGAAACTGATAATGTACACTTCTTGCTGGGCATGGTACACATCTCGTGCATGTATGTTTGAAATTGAATTGAGATTTTTTTTTTCCTGCTATTCTTGTTCTATATACGTAAACAAATTACTGGACTCGCTTCCAAAAGCAAAAAGAAAAACAAAAAATTGTCGCAGAGGTCCCTTCATGCCCTGCCCATGTTAGTCGATCTTTGGATTTCCTTCCTACTCAGCCGTCCCTTTACATGGATACAACTCCCATCTGGTGCATAACTTCATTGATCCAGCCATTAGCAGTCAGAATCAAATAGCAATTTTTTATTCCCATGGTGAAAATGGAATCCCAGAGAATATTCATGGCAGAAGCAGTCAATGCCACATGGCCAAAGCCAATCAGCATAACTCATCTATCAACTATCATCCAGCACAGCATTAAAAGCTTATTTGATGCCGGAGGGAAAACCTTGCCTTTGTGGGAATCCAGTTTGACGCATTCGATATGGTCGCTCATTACTAACAAGCCGTTTATCAGATGGTCCTGCCCCAAGAATCCCCAAGGAGTTTGGATCTATTACACGGGTACCATTGTTCATAGTTTGAGTTGGTGGCTGAAGTTGGGGATGAATATCTGCTTCAGCTCTCCGCCGTCGTTTCCAAGCTTCAAACTTTGCGGCATCAATGCCTTTGTGAAATGGTTGTGATGTTTGATATGCCATCACATTCTTGTACCCTCTCTTCTTCTCAATGGAACGTGAGAAAGGAGGGAAGTAATTAGGATCACCATCTCTATCAACATGGCCGGGCACAGAACCGTTGATATAGGAGGGTCCTACCCCTCCATCCTCCTGCCGCTCCTGCTTAAGCTTAGAATAAATCTGATGAAGCCTCTCACCAGAAAGATTTGAAAATGTAGAAACATAGTTCCATAAACGCATAGTCATCCCTGCAATGAGAATTGAAATTAAAAAAAAGAAATTATCAAAACATCCAGATTCTTTAAACTTCTAAAATGTGAATGTGCAAATGAGACCAAATGCATAGATAAAAAGGTGATTAAACTAATAAACTAAAACTTAATTAAACAGCGTGAAGAACAACATACTATCTTGTCTATAGAGCTCATCTTCATGTTCCAAGACAATTTGATCTATCCTCCTTCCAAGAAGCTGCAAATAATTCCGAATTTTTGAAAGCACCTGGAAGAAAATAGAAGACCTTATGAACACAACTCCAGCTCACAAAACAATAACAAATACAAAGAAATGTAAAAACAGAAATAGCTAAACCTTCTCCTTGGGAAGATCAGCACTGGTAGTCTGCAATCTTTGGAGACGATGAAGGGTTTTTATTTCATCAATCATAACATCTTCACACCACTCCATCCACTTCACTTCCTTAAACTGCTCATATACTTCCTCATTGTCTGACATTTCACCTTCCTCTTTAACTAAAGGTTCAACTTTCTGAGGCCTCTCAGGTCTGTCCCTACTCATTTTAAAACTGACCTTAGGAGAACCTGGTTTTCCTTTCTTGTCTCTGCCACGAGACATTGATATGTTTAAAGGATTCTGCTTTTCCATCTTTGAAGACTTACGACCAACTTTGATACCAGTATTCTTACCACCAACAGCTGCAACTTCCTGTGAAGAAAGGTCCCAGTCGGTTTATATTATGGATGATGAGGACAAATATGAAGTCTAACTCATGCACGAAGCTTAGAAGCCCAGCACAAAAGCATGCAAAAAACACACGGATGCAAAGGTGATAAAACCATCAAAGAAATATCAGTTGTAAACTTTGGATACTTTAGCAACAAAAATCCAAAACTTTCCAATCATTTAATTCACTGTTAATAAAAACCAATTATGAGGTCAAAGAAGAAAAACAGTCTGTCAATTCTCTACAAAGACAAAAGCAAGAAGTTTCCATGCGAGTAAATATAGCAAGAATTTTCCAACAGAACCAAAACTGTAACAAAACCACTAGATTTCCTATTTTATCAAAAAAAATTAAAATATCTTTTTAAAGAAAAAACATGAATTCGTTTTTTATTAAACAGTAAGAATTAATCTCCATATTATATTGACATTGCAAGTATGAGCAATACCATTTCCAAGAGTGCATTAGCACGTTCCTTCAAATTTGGGGCACGTGGCAGAAAGGTTTCATGGTGCTGAAGTTCCACAGGAGCAATCTTCTTTGTAAGGCCAAGCTGTTCATCTAACCTTATCTTTTCCCAATTCCCAAATCCATGGTAGTGTATTCCCAGAAGCAATCTTGCATCATCAACTAATTATGATAACAGGATAAAATAGGATAAGTCCATAGCAATTTTCTTTTAATTACATTCCTGTAACAGAGAATATAAATAGGATATACATACTCTGATTCCACCCACATCCTTTAGACCAATTAGAGGGTTTAAGGTACATCAATACACGGAACTGTTTTATGGGATCCTCATATCGACTTATTCGCTTTGCTAAGAGCTGAAGTTCTTGGACACGATTGAACAGATCATTTGCCTTAACAGGGACGCCAAAGAAGTCCAATAGCGGTCCCTGAAAGTAATTACCAAATAAAATACCAGAGTTACAGAAGGCTATAGAATTATAACGGATAAAGGATACCAGTGTAGAATTGGAAAACCAAATACAATTCATAATTCCTTGAACGAACCTTAGGTTCTGCATTTCCTACTTCAACTGCTTCTCTGCATCCTTCAACCAAAGCTTTGAAAAGCTCAATCTGTGCGTCAAGTGGAGCTGCTGCAATAGCACCACCAACTTCCTCTGCTATCAAAGGGGTTTGGCTTTCATTCCCAAATTTCATAACCTAATTTTTAGAACAATAAAGAAATTGCCAAAACACAGAAAATTGGTTAACACTACCTATAATAATTGAAGAGGCAAATGCAACAAATTTGAGAAGAAATGCATAAGGATAGAACAGATGCCATCTCTAATTGGGAGGAATGGGCTGATGAAACAAGAATGTGTACAAGAGGCTCAAAAGGAAATTTAAGTGGTTAGAAGGGAATTAGTTATCCAGCAAAAGTAAAAAAGACATTGTTCAGCTATCCAGCACTACCCTCCCGTGCAGCCAAAGTTATTAGAAAGCAAAATCAAGAGAGGAAAAAAAGTAACTGACATAAAGCTGCACTCATAAAGAGGGCAACTAGTTTCCAGGATCTGAATGATAGGACAGATGTATATTAAAACAAAAGATAAAATCAGAATGAGTCATTTCCATTAAGTTGCAAGTTGCAATGTTTAAGAATAATTTAGGCCAAGACCCAGGCCACAAGATGTACCAACAGTTCCAAAATAATAAACACAAAATTCAAACATGTCCGTACCCACACTAGATATGTAGTTAACTTATCATAGGATTTATAGTAGCAGTCATACATGATATTGGTGTAAAACAAGGAAATAAGGCTTAGTGTGAAAACTGATAAATGATTATAGTTCATTAGTGGAAAGCAGTTAGAACCTGTTAAGCTTGCTCCTAGCGTAAATAAATTAAGGCTCAGTCAGGATATCGACTCCCACTTTTGACAATGGCAAATTATTTTCCAAAATTTAATCCTAATGTTCTTTTCCCCATGAAAATAATTTCCATCCAGTAATTTTCTTATATTGCACAATACCAGCAAAAAAATGCAGAAAATATGGTCTCATAAGTAATTCAAAGAAAAAACTGAAGGGGTAGGTATTTGCTTTACATATTCTGCAGGCCTCAGTGTCCAATAGACCTAAGGAACACAATAAAATCAAACAAAAGATACAAAAGAGGCCAAAACATGATTACAACAAAAGAACAGCTATCCATAAGGAAAGATGGTCTAATGTTTAAGAATGTCTTAATAACCTGTAACTAAGAATAATAAAAAGTATGCTATGCTTTAATTAACTAATACATTATGTTACTACCTACTGCTTGGAAGCATATGTAAAAATTAATTCACTTTAAAGAACTTTCATGGTAAATGGGTTGCACTAAATAGAGAAAATTTGCCGCAGATAATATTTTAAGTAGCAATATAAAAACATGCTGCAAGATTGTTTAGAAAATATAAATGGAGGAATATGCTTTTATATGCCACACAAATTCCAGAAGACTAGCAACTATACCGCTCGAGAAAAACGCAATGCATCTCTTTTAGAAAGATTCCCATAAGACCATCCTCTCACTTGAGCAGTTGCTCCCTCAATCATTGGTGTCAATGGGGCAGAGTATTCTGCTTTACGGCGCTTTTGTACTCTCTCCTGAAGCTCCTGAGGATCAGAGCCTTTCTTCTTTCTTTTGTTACTTCTCTCAGGTTGACTTGTCTCAGCATAACTCTTGGTATTTCTTGCAGCACGAGGAGCTAGAGCATCCTAATGCAAGAAGAATAACTTGGACAGATGGATCCAACTAATTATCTAATATGAACATAGAACTTAAAAATGTAAAAGCCAAATTCAAGAAACTTTTGATAGAATAAGATTGATAAAAGATATCAGGATCATACTTCGGCTTGCGCAATGGCATCTGGTTTTATCCAACGACTCCAGAAAGTCCCATCATCTTCAGCACTACAGAAATTTGCAACCTGAGCATGATAAAAGAAACAGAAACCCATTTACATAAGAGTTGAACGAATCTATAAACATATTATAACAAAACTCCACCACTATATCAAAGTATTAGTTGCTTGCCTTAAAAGCACTCAATAATTCATTCCCTTCTTCTTCACCCTCTTTCTCCTCAACCTTCTCTGCCCTTTCAAGAATTTCATCGATATCCATACTTAACAACCTTTTTTTGCTTTCTTCATCATTTTTGTCCTCCTTGAACAATTCCTCAGCCCCAAATCTCAAAATTGCTGATAACTCATTCTAGAATGGTAAAAAAATATAGAATTGTGTTAAGAATAAAAAAGTACTAAAAATTTACATAGCAACACCACACAATATTGGCATCCAGGAAAGAAGTGGTCAATCATTGTGGTTCCAACAACCATAAGCCAGATATACAACGTATTAAAGACTACAGACTCGAATAATTACTTCAAGACATATCCTTACCTTATCAAAGTAACTCCCTTTCTTTGTTTCTTTTCTCTCCAGTCTACCCTCTGCATTTAATTTTTGGATCACCAAATGGTCAAGCACCTGCAGAAAGCATGACACAAGAAAACACGTAAAATTACTCACTTTAAAAGCAGAACAGGAAAATTAAATTAGGCTCTTTTCACATGCACATATAATTTACACTAATATGTGAATAATGTATGCATATGAACAAATTCATGCTGGTTAAGGTGAATGACCATCTTCTTCTTAGCTCGCTCCAGGATGTCTTCCTCAACACTTTTGCTTGTCACAAATCTGTAAATGTTGACAACTTCTTGTTGCCCAATTCTATGAGCTCTACTCATTGCCTGAAGCAAAATAAAAAAGTAAGCACAAATAACACAATTAAAATTTCACTGGAAACATAGAAAATGATGCTGGTAAAAACATAATGTCAAGTTTGAGACCTGTAAGTCATTCTGGGGATTCCAGTCAGAATCAAATATTATAACAGTGTCTGCAGTTGCAAGGTTGATACCAAGGCCACCAGCCCGAGTAGAAAGAAGGAAGCAGAAATCATCACTTCCAGGTGCATTGAAATGATCCATAGCCTGCTGTCGCAACTCTGCCTTTGTACTACCATCAAGCCTCTGGAATTGGAATCCTCTGAGCGACATGTACTCGGCTAGTATATCCAGCATTCTAACCATCTGAAAATTTTTACCATTTTAGTAGAACATGAACATGTAAAACACCAGATCGCATAACTTAATCAAATTTATCCTCCATTAAAAACATAAACACCGACTAGCTTAGGTTCTAATATCCATAGGACAACTGTCAAACACCCCATCCATGATGGGATTAGAAATATAGAATAAAGAAAAAAATGTAAAAAGAAGAAAATTAATTAAACCACAAAACATACAGACAACACTTTTTGTTTATTCAGTTGCCCTCTTTTCCTGAAGAATTCGGATTGGATAATTGCCATAAACCTAATGACCTGGCTGACCTATGTCACAAATACAATAATGTCATTTCTTACCCCCACCCCAAACAAACACATAACATCAGTCCTAAGCTTTGTTGGATTAAAAGGAGGGGAAGGAAAGTGAAGGGATGCAGGGAGACAGCAAAACTTTTCCTTAATTAGGATTAGTGAAGGGGAAGGGACTAGGAGAGAGTACAGCCAAACCACCATTATCTACAATTCCTCCAAGCTGAGAGCATTTGAAAGGGAGCTATTGCCTACATTAAAAGTTTTTGCTAGAGAAAAAAAAAATTAACCTTAGGTTTGTTTTCTTTTTAACTCAAAGGATGCAACCATAAAAGTATATTAAAAGTAATCATCTCATTTCCTTTCCACTCCTTAACCAAACAAGTTGTGTAACATTAACCCTCTTTCTCTTGCCTTCCATTATATTTACCAAACCAAAAAAAAAAGGAACCATAACCTCTCATACTCCCTCTTCTCCTCCCCTTCAATTTCCTACCCTCTAAGTTCCCAAACATAGCATAAAAGATTGAAGTGAACAAGTGGCTGAGAAGTATGTAAAGGAATCCAATACGAACCTGGGAGAAGATTAGAACACGATGCTTTGTTTCATGCAACCTCATAAGCAACTTGTCAAGTATAACTAGCTTCCCACTGCTTAATATAATTCTCTCCAGTTTACTAATATCATTCATGCTAGTGTCCCCACCATAACCATGATCAGCGCTTTCAAACAGAAAAGGATGATTGCAGCATTTCTTCAACTCTACTACTATATTTAAAAGTGAGACCTGCAATTTAAAAGAAAAGACCTGCCTCAACTTTCTATAATTGGTAGCACTGCTTGACAATAACAGAAAGCGAAGAAAAACTCTGTAAACTGGTTTTACAGCAATACATACTTCATCTATATGCTGCATACTTTATCAGTAATAAAAATAAGTAAGATCAGAGAAAAAGAAGACAAGCACCACAAAGGCACTGCAGAGATAAAATCTCCAAGCAGCAAAATAATAAGAGATACTAACCTGATTGCCACGAACACCTTTATTTAGGTCATGGAAGTTGCGTTCCAAAATCCACTTATAGTACCTGCATAAATACAAATGGTATCCCATGTTTATGCAATAGAAAACAAGAAAAACTTATTCACAAGAAATTTATAACTCTTACTGTCTCTGAAGTGGGGACATCTCAACCCTAAGGATACGCTCAATTTTCGGAGGCAAAGACTTCTCTACATCCTTTATAACTCTTCTAAGAATGTGAGGCCTCAATTCCATGTGAAGATTAGCAAGCTATGTTGCAAATTCAATACAGGTTTTGGTTTTAGATCAAGTCAAATAAATAACTTAACAACCTAAGAAACATGATAAAAAGATCTAATGACTAATGGCATACCTCAATTTCATTAAACAAGCTAAGGTTCTTGTAATTTTGAACAAACTCATCCTTACTTTTGAACTTGTCAGGATCAAGGAAATGAAGCAGAGCCCTGTCAAAACATTTTTCAGGGATGTAAATAATGGAATATACTAGCTGAAGAAGCAAGCAAGATTTATTCATCAGTCCATGAAAAAGGAATTGCAAGTCTATTTGCCATGCTATATTACAATTTTGAAATGAATAGAATTATGGATTCCAGAAAGATGGAGAGTGTTGTTATCATAAAATGATTTAGTCAGCAAACTCAGCTATCCAGGAACATTTCACATGAGAGACAAAAGACACATATAAAAGCATATCAGGCAGTCAACAAGAAAGAGTGGGAAAACAGTCACATAAAAAGCAGTTATGGTGAATGCAATTAGCTCACATCAACATCATTATCATTAGAGTTGCTAACAGATGAACCAAGCAGATATTCTTGAAAGGTTCATGTACTAACATAGAGCAGCATGGAATCAGTGATTAGGAAAAGATAATTAACACAATAATTTCTTATGCTCAGCTCCTTCATTTGTTTTAAAAACTCAAATGCAGAATTATTCAAGCATAAGAAGTCACTTCATTTAACTTTTGGTAAATATAGATTGAACTAAACCCCATATATATATATAGGGATCAACTTACACCAAAAAGTTTTACACTTTTTTCTAACTATTGATTTTAATAGATCCAAGAAATGAGATTAACCCATTTTTTCTCTTTATCACTTGACTTCCTCATCCCTAGGATCTATTGAAATCAATGGTTAAGAAAAGTGTAAAAGCTTTTAGTTTTACACTTGTATAAGTTGATCCCTTCCCTACATACATATATATATGCATGCATGCATGTATGTATGGATGTACGTACGTATGCATGCATGCAGGCATGTATGTATGTATGTATGTATATATTATGTATATATCACTCCTGATTTCTAAATAAGAGAAGGCAGACATGTCTTAAGTACATCTAGACAAATAAAAGTACCAATATTAATAAAATTAAATTTTGGAAGAAGAATTTTATTCTCAAGAAACTTACTATAGTTATAAAATATGATGAAAAGCAGGCAAAGAAACTTAGCAATGTCTGAACGCAATCATAATGTTGATATCAGAAAAAAAAAATTCAGCTTTGACAAAATCATTTTTAGGAATGTATCTAAAAAACTGGAAGATAAAAGTCTGCTCCTAATGTTAGCACAACCTCCAATATTCGTACTAATACAAGAAAAAGAAAATAATACCATAGCTCCTCAACACTGTTTTGTAACGGAGTTCCCGTAATTAGCAACTTGTTCTTAGTGCTGAATTCCTGACCAAACAGAAAGAATCACCCAATATTAATCAAATTAACAAACCAATACAATGATGCAGGGCAGAAATTTGAAGTTATTGAATAGGCCATACTGAAAGCGTTGTGTACAACTGTGCCTCGCTATTCTTCAACCTATGAGCTTCATCAACCATCAAATAGTTCCACCTTATCTTAGACAGTACTGCCTTATCCTTCAGAACTACTTCATAAGTAGTTAGAAGGGTGTTAAATTTTATAGGTCTGCCAATTTTCTTGTCATTGTAAAATTCATATTGCTGACAAACCTGCCAACAAAAAAAGAAAAGAAACTGTAACAAGTAGGATGGGGAAGGGTTAAAATTATATGAACTACCACCCACCTATGTAAGATACACAAGTGACCAGGAACAAGGTCTAACAGAAAATTAAAACTTCACTAGGCACATAAAGATTAACAAAAAAGAGCTATACACCAAACAAATATTTGGGTGGAGACAAAATTGTAACCTATAAAATAAAGTCAAGCAACTGCAAAAGTTTAATCTACTTGCATAAAGGAGCATACATACAAGAAAAACATGACTCACCTCTCGGCTTGCACGAGTACCTACATAAACAATAACATTCATATCTGGAAGCCACTTCCTAAATTCTTTAGCCCAGTTTGATAAGGTGGATAATGGTACAACCACAAGAAATGGGCCAGGTATTTGTTGAGCATTCTGAAAAAATAAAAAATATCAACGAAAACTCCTCAACTTCAAAATAATAAGACAGCTCTTCTTAAAGGACAGTGGTGCACCTGTAAGAAACCAAGCATAGATACTGACTGAACAGTTTTACCAAGACCCATTTCATCAGCTAAGATGACATTAGTATCATTTCTCCAACTGTTATGTGAATATGAAAAAGGGGCATTAATGGATGTATCAGAATGCTCTGGATTAAGACAAACATTTAAGTAAAATAAAATGCTAACCTAAAGCAACGGAGACAAGCATATACCTGTTAACAAGAAAATTCAAACCCTCCAGCTGATAATCACGAAGCTTTCCTCCCCTTAACCACTCTGGCTGTTCTTCGAGTTTCCGCAAAATTGCTTAAGATGAAAAATGTAACCCAGTTCAATGATCCATTTACATGACTAATTGTGAAACTATAACAATAAATCTAGCAGAAACTAAGACCTTCAAAAGGGGGCATAAGGGTCAGGGACTGTATGATGCAAAACTTTAATTATACACACATACGGAGTAAAATTTTTGTAGCGTATACCTCTGCCCTTCTTACGCTGGTGATCTACCATTTTCCCCTGCTCAGCCATTGCAGCTTCACGAGCCTGTTTACAGAATGAGAAATACATGTGTTGAATTGGTATTACAATATGAGATAATATTTTATTTATTTATCTGAGCATATTAAAAATAATTAAAACAATGCATAGAACAGGAAACTCCAGTGACTGGACTGGACAAGGTAATAACAGATAATGTGTTAGAATGAGCATTACAACTTTCAACTTCTCATGCCCGATTTCAGTTCGAACCCGATGCCTGCTCATGGCTTATATGTTTAATAACCAAAACCAGCATGTAATGTGATAAGATATACAACCTAATGTTCAATTCGTCAATTGCCTTGACTAACTCAGCCCACATTAATCTTCTAGAATATTTAACAAGTTACAGACTGCTTTAATTTCCTGGAAATGAAGATATGTCAAATAAAGTCAAAAATTAAAAAAAAAACCTGGTTTACATTCTTTTGGGATATTTAAAAAAGAAAATAAGGAGAGTTAAATTTGTAATTTAGTTGGTATACTACCTATTTTTCAAACACTGAAGTTAACTATCGTGACCCATTTTAACATGCAATGACAAAAGAGACCAATATCTCTGCACAATTAACACACCCTGTGTTCCATAAAACTAGCTTGCATTCATTTGCTTTAACCTACTTAAAGATCAAATTTAATACATTACTGCAATATGTCTAATATGGCAACATGGGCCCATGTCAGCAATACCTGCTGCAACGACATATTATGCAGAAAGGAAAAGATAGGTCATAAAAACGTCAGTCTGAATACTTTGCCTCACTTGCCTAGGGGGCGTAGTGTCCACAATGCACACACGTCCAGGCGGACAACATTATGAACACCACCATGGTAGCTATTACAAACAAATGTAATAATAATATAAAAACACAAAGACAAAATTTGCAGGATGTGTTACCTTATATTCATCAATAGCATCTTGAGCAAATGTAATATCTATATCCTTTTCCCTGGTACAACAAATGTAACCATAATCATAAATACTGCAGCTGTGTTAAGCAGGACATGCAAATAGAAGAAAAAGAAAGAGAACACAGTAGACAATAGCACCACAGGATAATAGAAACTTAGTTGGAGGCATAGAGACACTAATTTTAAATTTATTGAACTATCAATGTAGACCATTACCAGGTTGCTTCCGCATAAGACAACCCCTGCCACTTGACTAAATACTCTGACATTACATTCCCAAAGTCATCTTTACTTATACGATCAACAATTACTCTCTCCACCTGAAAACAAAAATGGTGAACCAATTACAATTAACTTAAGGAGCACAACACAGAAAACCAAGCATAACAATGAAAGAAACAAAGAATTGATAGAAACCAACCTGATTATTTTGCTTGATTAGATCCAAGTCCATTTCCTTACTTACATCATTGACCTCAATCTAAAATTTAATAGAGAAAAAAAATTAGAAATGAGTTACTACAGCAAAAAGGTTTATCTTAGAATCTGTCTAATGCAAGTGTATATAACTTTTTCATTTTACTCTCCCTGCCAAGGCAGGAAGAACTTGTTTCACATATTCCAGGCTCCACAATAAATGTGCAATTTACCTTAAGATCAATGAGATCAACAATATACCTCATGAAGTGATGAGGATAATTTTGAAAAGGTTACAAAACCAAAAAAGAAACGGTATTGATAATAGTATACACTGCTGCTATCAGCATACGCTAGATACGCAAATTATTTATGAAATAAACACAATAAAAGTATGCAACAAATCCAGTCTCCCAACAGGAAAAAAGGATATAGATAATGACCAAAAACCAACAAAGACTTAATAGGTTACCCCTCATCTAGTGAATTTACAAAAATATATAAAATAAAATTTTAAAAAATGGACTAGCTCAAACATCTTGGTGAAGTGACAGTCCGCCTTCGAGAAGAGATGAACAGAATCCTAACTTGTCCCACAATGTTTTTTTTTTTTTTCGTTTTCCCAACAAGCTTGATCTTTCAAATAGTTAATCTTCAAGGAACTAAATGCGGTGCTATACAACTATTTCCTCTTCATTTACCATGACAATGATCAATGAAATTGCCACACAGCAAAATATATAGTGTATGAATTTTTGTTCAAAAGAATTTAGATAAGTAATAAATTCAGTAACTCCCAAAGTGTTTCAGTTGTTTATCAACAAGTTGAAATGAGAATTTCAGAAACAAAAGTTTATAAATGCAAAAGTACCTCCTCACGTGAGAGTGCCTTCCTGTATCTCACATCCTCCATTACCTTTTTTGTGTAATTTAGAACCTTCTTAAAACCACTAAGCTGCAAACTCACATATAAAAGCACAAAGAACCAGTCATTAGAGAAAGAAGACAGAGAAACCCGGGGCACTAGAAATAAACCTCCACAAAATAATGCTCTTAAAAGACACATGCACTAATATAAATAATATAAAGAATAAAATCATACATTCTGTAGCTCAAAAAATGATTTCCACTGACAATGAAGATGCGACTGGCCCTTCCATTTTATCAGGAATTCCATTTCATTCCAATCTGGTTCAGAATCAAACAAGTGGCTTAACAAAACAGGTTCTGCCGATCTATTGTTTCTAATTGCATCTTCAGCCATGCCCTTCGGTTGATGCCATAACACCTTTTCAATTGAGTCACCATCTTGCTCTTCAGCTTCATCCTAAGCAAACAATATAAATTTTTAAAAAAGAATAATATCTCTCAAAGAGCATCATAAGATTTAGATGTTTCAAGATAGTATATTGAAATTCACAAAAAAGGATGCACATTTACATAAACTGAACAAATTCAATAAATGTCAAAAAAACAACAGGGCCTCACAAGGCTGCCTCATTATCTTACATTCAAGTATGCAAGTCCATGTGTCACGGGCCGAGACTCAAGCTCCAAACTCGCACGGCTCCAAGACATGACGCGGAAGAGTCCATTCCCGTGACCTGGAGCCTGACACTCAGCCCATGACACATGCACCTCCCATCCCATTCATGCAAGTTCAAAGTTCAAGGCTTATCCCATGTAACCAAAACAAAGGACAAACACATATAAAAACAAACAGAAGTAGGGCCAACATCAACAATTGAATTGGAAAGTCAACACCTTTTAAACCAGGGATCTTTGGTAACAGTAACTTGAAGTAAGCTAAAAGGACAAGGGCAAACAAAATACTTGGATTGAGCAGAAGTGCCATGGTATTTACTTCAACCCAAGTTTAGAAATTATAAATCGCCCAGGTATAAATACTATTAGGAAATGTTATGACCCTAGCCATGCAACTGTGATTAATACAGGTTCAGAAAAATGGATAGAGACAAGCAACTCAAATGCTGATTAGAGTCAATATAACATTTTATCAGCCAAATACATAAATACCAACTTGAATAATTACATCTCACAAGTCCATTTTACTATCAAATAATTGTATCAATATGAAAGATCCAACTAATCTTCTAAAAATATAATGTAGGAAATTATAACCATGAGTTAAAGGTAACAAAAATGTTATGGTCCTAGCCTTGCAACTGTTAACCAAGAACAAATTAGACAGGTTCAAACAACATGGATATAGAGAAAGGCATGCAACTGAAATGCTGAAGTCAATATTACATTTTATCTGCAAAATTCATAAATACCAACTTGTATAATCTACATCACAAAATTCCAATTTACAAGCACACAATTACATCAAATGTAAAAGATCAAACACACCTAATAAAAACATAAAGTAGGAAATAATAACCATAAAAAGATATGCAGACTTCACCTTTAGTGACTTTTTCTTCTTGCCTTCATCAATTTCTTCACTTTCTTCACTCTCAACATATGATACTTTCCGAACAGACCTACTAGAAGTACGAACCTCACTGTTTCTTCCCATGCTCGTCGACATATTAGAACGAGCATTATTTTTACGGTGATTTCCACCTCTCCTTGCATTGCTCTTGAAATCCCCATTACTTTCACTGTCAGAATCCTCAGCTGAGTATTCATCCTCCTCAAAAGATGATCTCCCTCTTCTTTGTCGATTGGAGGATTTACGTTCTCTAGTGAGTTTTACATTACGACCAACTTTAACCTGTTGCGTACCCTTAGGTTTCTTTCTATAATAAGAATCATCTTCATCTGAGATGTCTACATCACCATCACTATTGTCTTCTTCCTCAGAATCTTCACCATCCCAGTCTTTATCCTGTTAAATAAGAACTAAATTAGTGGGGAGAAGAATCAGGCAGATGATAAGGCATAAGCAACACAGCCAACATGAAACAAACTTAATGACCAATGCAGAACATATTTTTCATCAAAGAACATATATCCTCCCAAAAGCCCCTCCATTATTCCCCCAAGAACCTTTGAAACTAATTTTACCAGTCTGAAGTGAAATAATAAGTGAACATCATGTCATGAAGTACATGCATGGAGAAGAAGGTTATAAAACACAAAAAAATAAAAATAAAATCAACACAAATGCTCAAAATCTCAATCTATTGTGTAAAATCCATTTAGTCTCATTCTTAACATTCTGATGCCAATACAAATTCACTCAAGGGGTGTGAGCTTTAACTTTACTAGAATACACCATAAAACAACCGCGCCTAAACTTCTGGAAATTATCATACTTAATGTTTTAATGTCTTCTATCCATGCCTAACCTCTGAATTTTCACTTTTCAGTCAAAAAAAAAAAGTCATTAGAAAAATTTAAAGCATAAATCATATTTAAATTGAACAAAACTTTGGTTGGACATGCAAGGGGATAGATCAATTAAGACAATCTACCAAAGCATAAAAGGTTCATACTCAACTCTGGAGAAAACCCAAAAAAAAAAAGGTCCTTCAGAATACATGAGTATGAAGAACCTAAGTAGACCTTAACAAGCAGAATTATTTTCAAACCATAGTTTGTTTTGAAGCCAAACAATAAGACCTTAAATTCATAATTTAAATAATCTGTACATATAAGCTGGGCTCCTGCCCTCATCAAAGAGATAACTTTGAATGCAATCCCGCAAAAACTACCAACTTTAGTTGCAGTTCCCCTAAATTCACTCTTACTAGAAACGCAATTGAATCTTTTTTCCTCATATATTAAATTTTCCCTAAAACTCATCAATGGTCTCAGCCCAACAAATAAAGACCTATATCAACAGTCACTCCATTATATAGTCACATTGCAAAATCTAAAGCAGCCCCATTCCAATCCTACAAATAGCAATCCACAGACTTCCATCCGAACTTTCTCCCTTCCAAGGCCACCAAAAAATTCTATCCTACATAGCCACTGGTTAAATAATGGGAAATCATTCATCATTTAGATAGCAATAAAAAGCTTTTTCAGGTGACTAGATACACTTTCAAAAACCAATAACAATAATTATCTACCCTAATTGCTCAGCTAACCAAGTTTGACTCCCCTAAAGTCCATTAGAGACTCCACTCCATCCATAGATGCCAGGGTAGGTGTATGATGTGTCCTTCATTAAGATGGACTGGAGTCTCCAGAGCAATAAAGAGGATCAAATCTGTCCAACCCAATTAACCACATGCAGCTTTAATTCTGCCACACATGCCACAGCTCAAGCAGCCCAACAAGAAAGAGTTGGCAAGCATTAACAGATAACCTAAACCAATATGCCCTACATTTCACTCAAATTTAGGCCTTTTTATTACCTATCTCCAAGCACCACCATATGCTAAACATAAAAACAATAAACGCCTATGAACATCTTTCACTAATTTACCATGGATAATCTTAATTCTGGCCCTATAATTGAATATTATAGCATGTACCTTCAAAACCCAGATTACAGTTTACAGGTTAGCATGATGATTAAAAAGTATGAAAGTTTTAGTAGTATTCATCACCATTTCCATCGGAGCAAAGAGAAACACTAGTGAAACCCTATTTTTCTACATTCTAAAAGAGCTATAAATTTCGTAGCATCCAACACCAGTATAATAAGGAACGTGTTCTCATCCCCTGTGCAGTGATACACAATTCATGGCATTAAACAACTTCATCTTCAAATGGCCAGAAAATTTTCCTTTTTTACCAGAAGGTCCAGGGCGGCTAAAATTTGAATGCAACATTTTACTCCATAGCCAACCATCTTTTAAACCCTAGAGAAAAGGATGGACAGGAATCTAAAATATGTTACACGGACTCTTCACTTTACTCTAACATACCTAGGGGTGTAATCGAGCCGAGTCAAGCCGAATAGTGAGAAGCTCGAGCTCGACTCACAATTCGGGGCTCGGTACTCTGCTCGAGCTCGATCGAGTTTTATTTTTCAAGCTCGAGCTTGATTCGTGATTGAATTCGAGCTACTCGAGCTCGCTCGATTAAGCTCAATTAATATGTAAAAATAAGCTCAATTCGTATACTCGACAAGAGTTCGATTATTCATGCTCGAACTCGAACTCGGACTCGAAATATTTTATTAATTAAAATAATAAAAATATATTTAAATATAAAAGCTCGATTAGGCTCGCGAGCTACTCAAATCGGATATAAGAATACTCGAATTCGGCTCGATTGATAAGTCGAGCTACTCGAGCTCGAGCTCGACTCGATAATAATCGAACCGAATTCGAGTTTTCTTCGAATCGAACCCAAGTAGCTTGCGAGTACTAATGTATCATTTACACCCCTAAACATACCCATGTCCAACACTTTTAGGACACTTCACAAATCATATAGGTATAACACTTTCATCCTTAAAAATAATGTAAAAAATTGTCAAAAACATAATTTACCCTTGTTAGACACGTAGCTAGCATTAACAACCTATCCCTAGTACAAGTGACATCAACCGACATGCTTCTAGTCCTACAATTAAATAGAGCAGCTTATTAACATTCTCCTTTCTTCCTGGTTATCTTTCTACTTGGGCCAAGGAAGGGTTGGGACAAGATATGCCTCTAGAAAACTACAAATGTGAAGGCATATAAAATAAAAATCGTAAAGTTTAAACCAAAACAAAAGAAGGTGAGAAATAAATCTAATTTAATAACCTTATTCCCTGTATGAGCACTTGCAACACCATAGTCAGGCTCAAAATCAGCATCATCAGGGTCATCCTCTGCAAATAAGACAGCAAAAGCTTCGCATCTCAAAATCAAGAGTAATACAAAATTGTTCTATAGTTCAAAGAATACGATTATATATCATCCATCAAATTCAATGCACTGGTTTATTCAACGTTAGTGACTCATTGTGGAACAATGTAATAAGAAATAAGGCAGAAAATGAAGATAAGAAGGGAAGATATAGCTTACCATCTTCTTCTTCCTCCTCTTCATAATCTGCATCAACATCATCGTTGTTGTCGTCATCATCCTCATCATCATAGTTACGGTTATTTAAAGTTCTTGAGCTCCTGGACATAGTGGTACTGACAGAAACAGGCTTTGGTTGTGGCCTAGTATTTAACCCAACAGAATTGCTAAAGCCTCTGTAATGCATCATATCACTTTGCTCTTCCCCATCCTGTTCATAGTATTCATCAGATAACATCTCATCTGCAGGTACATCAGAATGACCCCTTTGAGCCTTGCCCAATTCTTTCTCTGCCTCATCATCTTCCGATTCTAACCTATCATCCCTGTCATCTGATGAATTATATACTGAACCTTCCAAATTCTTGTGGTCAGATTTTGACTCCTGCCCAGAATCAGATCCAACCCTGCAGTCCGTAGGCTGGCAGTCCTTCCAAAAAGTTGAACCCCATTTCCCAGGAGCTGTTCTTCTTCCTGCTGGCTGAAAAATGGAATTCGAAACACCAGCCCCATTATCAGTAGGCACCTCATGATTCAGCCTAAGAGCATCATCTGCCTCCCCATCACTTTGACACTGTGTATCCATGTTAATATCAAATTCTCTTTCACTATAAGTCCCATCTATGTCCTCATTCCGTACTGAACTGTGAATCCTACCAATGCTTTGTCCCTGGCTTTTCTCTTCCAAGACACCGTGCGAGACCATGTCATTTGAATAGTTCCTAAAAAACGCCATCTTCTCACATGGAAATCCTATGCAAATAACTCCCGTCTTCAACAACTATGTCTATGCAAAAAGATTGAGGAAATACAAAGAAGCTTCACAATCTTTGCTGAGAACCTGAATAGTAATCAGCCAAACTCTTTAGTCCTTCTGAGATAAACCCAGAGCACACAACTGACAAAGAGGAATACAAAGTGAAGAAAAAAATAGGTATTGCTCACAAAACTCTCTTACAAAGAATCTGGAGACAAAAGAATATAATCTTCATTAAAGAATACAATTTACTTTAAAAAAAAAAAAGACAATCATCGCCTAGCTGAATAATCAAAAATTCAATATTCAACGTTAAAACTCTTTAAGTTTAGCTACATTTGCTGAGCAAGCAAAGAGTTCAATGAGAAGAACATAGCCAAATGCAAATTCAAAGTCATTATTGAAGTTGCAAGGATGAAACATCGTATGAGAACTTCACAAATCGATACATAAAACTGCATAATTGAATAACAATTACTTCGTTGGATCAAATACAATCCTAAAAAACTAAGAAACAAGAAAGTGTTGAAGTCAACCATAAAACCAAACAAATTCAAATTCACACACTTGCCAAGTGAATTCAAGCACAAAAAAGATCAAAATTCTAACCAAAGCAATCCAAACAATGACAAACTCCACCCCGAAAAGGCAGAAGAAAAACACGAATCGAACAATGCAAACGACAGATCCATCACTCCAAACACGAAAACGAAAAAAATCAAACACTAGAAACTCCTATTAACAAACCCTAAAATTAAACATAGAAAGCAACAATTAACAATCCAAAACCCTAAATTCATAGCCTCATGGAAAATTGAGTAATAAATTACAAAACGACCGCCAAAAAATAGCCGATTATTGTTCAAAAGAAAAGAGCCTTTATGAAAATAAAGAAGAGTTTTTATGGGTAATAAGGAGAAGAAATTTATTGGGTATAAATGGAAAGGATGCGCAGGTTAATAATCATGCGCACCTTTTAAGTAGCCCGGAAATTGAAACACAACCGGAGCCAAATTTTTTTGAAAACAAAGAGACCGTTTTCACTCGGGTCTCTCCCGGGTTTACGGATTCAGGGTGGTTCGGTTCTTTTTAATCGGCGCCGGTGGCTAAGATGCGCAGAGTGGAAGGTGAAAGGTCCGATTCGAAAGGAGGAAGACGATGCGTTTTTTTGGATTAATCGTCAGAAAAGAAACATATGGAGAGCGTGAGTTTTTTTCTAGAGAGAGAAACAAAATCAAAGGAAAATAAAAGTTTTAAGATGTGAAATAAGGGAGGGGATTAATTTCGTTAGGAGAAACGTGTTTATAGAAAATAAAAACTCTCTCCCTATTCTAAAACCTAAATATAAAATTAAAAAATTCTTTATTTTTTTTTAGTAGTAGTATTTTAGACCTTTTTTTTTATTGTTTCTCTAATTTCGTTTTTTATTTACTTGATGCGAATGCAAGAGGCCACGTGGCGATGGTTTGTGTCGGGAGATTTGGACGATTAATCGTACGTGCACGCGGTTATGGTGGTGGGTTGACAAAATTTTGATGAGGGGTTCTTCGAGTTCGGTAGTGGAAGAGGATAAAACAATGAAATGACTAGGATGTCCTTTACGCAGAATTGTTAAATATTTTTCGGGGGCTTAAAATTTTCTTGTAATTAAATTATGTCAAATTTTCATGATAATATATAAAATCAAACCTCATGTTAATACATGAAAAATGACTAATTTAAAATATAAATTACAATAATAATTTTTTAAAAATTTATTTAATAAAATTTAACTTATAATAATACAAATAGAGATGTTATGGATAGGGTATAAATAAAGTAAAATATTCTCGATTTCTAATTTTGAATTTTTATATTATATCAATATCGATATTTATATTCAACGGATATTTTAAATTTATTTTTATTTTTATTCTTATGAGAATTTAATGGATATGAGTAATTCTTATACATATAACTTTTATAAAAAAAATAATATTTTATTTTTTTATTTTTATATTATATATTTAGATTTTTTATAAATATATATTAATATATTTTTTAATAAAAATATATTAATTTTAATTAATTTAAAATAATAATTTATATTATTTAATAAAAATATATTTACTAAATATATAAATATATATATATAAAGTATGAATATAGGACAGGTACTAAATTACCTGTTCTCATCCCATATCCAATAAAATTTAAAATCATACATATTTTTATCATATACCAACAATATAAAATCAATTTTCATTCAGATATAAAATCAAAATTTTCATCAGATATAGGTAAAATTGACATCCCTAAACATAACAAACTATTTTTAAATTTAAATTTTGATCATATCATTATCAAAAGGACTAAATGTTTAATTTAAAACTTAATATTTAAAAAGGACTAGTTTTAAACCTGACGCACCAAAGTATATTTATTTATTAATAAATTTATATATAATATTTTTTTAAAAATTATAAGATAAGCTTTTATGTTTATGAACAATTCAAAATTTATAAATTTTGAGTTGTGTAATATTAAACATGACAAAACAATATATAATATTGATTTTGAACATAACATAAACCTTAAAAACTTTAACATATAAAAAAAATTAAAATATTAAAATAAACTCTCAATATTTTATATTAAGTTGCATAAAAAACAATTAACATATACATGAAGAGATAGGCCTTAAAACAAATATATATATATATATGTTAGAAGTATAGAAAATATGGAGAAAACGATTAAATTTCATAATAATTTTATTGTTTGAGATTTTTTTTTTCTATATCGGAGGATTTGAGAGAATCAATTCCAACCCATATGTTAATAACAACGTGATAGTTCTTCTAGTGAACCATGACTAATTATTATTATTTCTTTTGGTTGAACCCCTATTAGATAGTTTATACCCTACTATTAATTTGGGACTATGAACGTTCAATTAACATTTGACAAATTAAGTTATGTAATTGGATGACACGTGTATTTAATTTTGATGTTTAAGTGTGTATGCTAATGACAGCGTGATAGTTCTTTTAGTGGAGCATGAGTAAGTATTATTTTTTTTGGCTGAACTTCTATTCGATAATCTGTACCGTACTATTATTTTAGGATCCCGAACGTTCGATTGACATTTGAGAAGTTAAGTTATGTGATTAGATGACACGTATATTTGATTTTGATGTTTAAGTGGGCTATTTAGTATTTGGGTCAAATGGGTTCCGTGTTACTATATTTGACTTTTCGCTTATCATTCGGAACAACAATGGAAGCAACCTTCATTACGATTTCATTATGATTTCATAGTCCTAGGAACTGAACTCAAGGAATGCATCATCAACCGTATTTTTTCTGTTAATAGATTGAAGGTCTTCTTTTTCTTTTATTTTACTTTGCTACAAAATCTTTTCAATTATATAGTGGTTTTATTTGTTTTCTTAAATTTTTTTTTTATACTAGATCTTTCTTCTCATAGGTCTAAACGGATGCCTGTTAGATTTTAAGTGAAGAGACGACTACTTCCTTCAATCCAATTTTTTTTTCCATTTTCGTGCCAGTTAGATTTTGTTTTTTCCAAACCCATGAAGGTGCCTATTTCGTTCAAATTGAATGAAAGTGAAGAGACGATTATTCCCTCAACCATAGAAAATCCTTTCTTCCTTGTAATTACTATTTCCAAATTTTTTAGGATTTTTGGTATCATTTTTTTTTTGTTTAATATGTTTTTGTCTTATGACTCTCTATTTTCCATTGAAATATTGATGTACTATCTCCACTTTCCGCTTCTTATTGATTATACTGGTGTTGTTTTTATGGATTTCTCATTTATATTTTTGTAGAAAAATATCATGGCATGAAAGAAACTTCTAATTCTTTTCATGGTAATTTTTTTTGCTTTTAATTTTCATCTATTTATTTTATTTCCTTGCAATTAAATCAGCAACATGATTGATCAACAATTTGAACTTTGATATGGATCACGAGATCATTGATTTGCTGCTACTTTCCAATGATATGCATGTGATTATACTGAAGTACATTGCAAATTGATTGTTAAGTGACTTCCACAAACTATAACCCTTCTAATTTATCAGTCTAATCAATGTAGTCCATGTTTTAAATTCCCATTTTGTTTTTATATTTTAGATTCGTCCACTCCACTATTGCTTCTTTTGTAAGTGTTCAGTCTTTCGTTTCATTCTTTAGTTTTTATTTTTTATTTTTTATTTTTACTCTTATTGTATTATAGTTATTTGATTACCTATATAATTTCTTTTGCTTGCTTGGTTCGAGAGTCTTTCTTGCTTATTTCCCCTTTTTAGGGTTGTATGATTAACATATTATTGTACGATTTATAGATATATTTTTATTAACTGTTTTTTAATCTTGGGTAAGCATATATTATGGTTTTCTCCTTTGAATTATACTTATTAGATATTTGTGTTTATTGGTCTCCTTTTTTATTGGTCTTTTTCTGTTAGATATTCTTTATTTGTCAATATGCCTCTTTAAATCTTCATGGAATTATATAGTTTTATTCTTTAACAGAATGTATGATTTTAGTAGGTTCTCTAATCATTAATTTTCAAAATACACATATTTTTCATAGTTGACAAGAATTTGGGTTATTAAATTTTAGCAAGTTAAATGCCATATGGATTAACAATTATTTTTTTACTTTATTGCTTATAAGCATTAGTAGTCTAGACTGGTTACACTTTCCAGCAAAACTTTTGATTCAGGAGGAGCTTGATGGTTTTTTCATGATCGTATGGGTTCTCCATGGAGTGCAAGAAAAGCTAAAATCAAGAGCAAGCTAAAGTAGGATTTGAAGATGATAATAAAAAGAGATCACTCCTTCTTTAAAGATTTTAAATAGGCTTAACGAGCTTTCACTTGCACAAGAAAGCAAAGGTAAGGTTAAATAGATACCTTCTCCTACATTTTAAAGTTTGATGATGCATTGAACATTAATCAAAAATATGGAGTAATAGGTATCATCATTAGGGACCACCAGGACAAGTAGTGGTAATAGCAGCCATCAAAGCTCCAAGGATTATAGTTTATGCTTTTCATTTGAGAATATCTGAACCATTTTAAATGTTTCTATATATGTTCTTTAACAACTCATTATTAGTTTAAAGTTATATGATGAAGTTTGATGAAGAGTGAAGACCCATTCCAAGTACAATTTTCCAACTGTATTATGTTATGTCAATATAATGTTAGACATGTGTAAAACACGTGTAAAATACAGTCTCCTTAGGGTTTCCTATGGAAGAGTGGGAGTCTTGTCCTAGGTGCAACAATGTCCGTCTCAAGGCTGCTACGTGCTTTGGCATTCATTTAAGAACAGTAGTTAGAGTTTTATAGATCAGGAACAATTTCAGACGTAGTGGACAATGGATGATATGATGGAATCAATATGGAAAAACCTAAAATTAATTGAGGATGAGAAAGACCAGGTGGTGTCAGGGGCAGATGGGAATAGAAGATGAATAGAAATGGGTAAAGCATGGCTCGTTGCTACGTTACTTATAAAGAGGCCTTATAATAGAGAAGCGATGAAATAAACCTTAAGTCTTCTATGGCGATTAGTCAAACAAGCCAAAATAGTAGATCTGGAAGGCAACATATTCTTGTTTAAGTTTGCTACGATGGTGGATAGGAGGAGGGTACTGAAGGGTGCACCACGGTCTTTTGATAAGCAAATAATACTTTTCAAAGAGTATGATGGAAATTTAAGGCTAGAGGATTATACATTTGACACTGCATTATCCTGGGTCAAGGTTTACAGTTTGCCATTGGGGATGAGGAATCATGAACATGCCACAAGAATTGGAGCAAAATTGAAGAATTGAAAAAAATTACTATGACCACGACAAAGAATGGTGGTCAAGATTTATTAGGCTCAGAGTAGAAATAGATATTACGAAGTCGCTATGGAGAGCCGTACTGCACGAAAGGGGGTTTAAACTAGGTGTGGGAAAGGTTGAGCTATGAAAAACTCCCGAGCTCCTGTTACGAGTGTGGTAGACTAGGGAACAAAAAAAATGATTGCGAAGAAGCCCCACAAACGGAGTATGGTCCAACTGGTAGAAAACAATATGGGGCATAGCTTAGAGCATCACCGTTAAAGCACAAGAAGACAGAATGGTAAAAGAGAAATAAGGGAACCAAAGTGGGTATAAGCTAAGGAACAGCAAGGAGGAAGAGCACCGATGGGAGATGGTGGCGGAACAATATGGAGATTAAAAATGGATTGCGTAAGGGATAAGGGATTCAGATACAGTGCAGGGAAAGCAGACTGAATCCCAGAATAAAGGCAAGAATCATACAGGAGATAATGGTTATGCACGGAAAGGCAGAAATTTGAATTATGGGGACCAACAGGGTTATGACGCACGTGGGAGTCTAGAAGAAACCACAAATATGCAAGCAAGAAATAGGGACCACAATTCACACGACACTGAAGAACACATAGGAGCTGGCCTTCTTTTTGATGTGGGGTCGAATTCTGATGGGACAATGGTCTTAGGGGATGATAAAAAGCTGGAACAACAGGGCCAAAAGACAACGACAAACTTTTATGGACCAAGTTTCAACAAACTGCAACTAACCCATGAAACAGAGGCACTTATTAACAATTCAAACAGCCATGCATTGGGAGATATAAGAACTCTAAATATCACGACTGGGGAAGAGATTGGACGTAAGAAGAAATATCTATGCAATGTAAATGAAAGCCAAACCAGTGAACAAGGTGGAAAAAGATGGCACGAGGAACCAGAGAAGAAATACATTCAAGCCGAATAGAGGTATGAAAACATAAATATGAGTTTGAGGGAGCCCAAAATATGGAGGTTGATGTAGCTAAGAAGAAAAGACAGAATACACCAAGCTGAGGAGTTATTTGAGCTAGTGGAAACACTAGATCAACAGCGAAAACTGGATTCCACTCCCGCCGAGAGCCATGAGATGCATAACATGAACTGTCATAGACTTGGGAACCCACATGCAGTTCGAGCTCTTCAAAAAATGTTGAGAAGGAAAGATCCCAAAGTAGTTTTCTTAAGCAAAACCATCTCTCATATGAATAAATTGGATATCATTCGAAGAAAATGCAAATGAGGGGTTTAGTTAGAGTTGATGCGAATGAGAAAAGCGGCGGCCTGGCTTTGTTGTGGAAAGAGGGGGTGCAGGTGAACATGCAAAGTTACTCGAAGTGTCATATAGATATGGTGATTGAAAATGATAAAGAAAGGGAATGACGGCTTACTTGCTTTTATGGAGACCTAAACACAATAGCTAAAACTGAGGCATGGAGTACACTAAAGATGTTGAGTAATAACAATCATTGGACTTGGCTTGCTTCAGAGATTTTAACGAAATTCAATGAGAAAGTGAGAAAGAAGGTGATGCAAACCGGCTAGCATGGCAGATGGCAGACTTTAGGAACATGTTGGATGAGACAGGGTTGAATGATCTGGGTTTCATGGGGACACCCTTTACATAGAGCAAAGGGACCACGGTAGCAAACAGGGTTTGTGAAATATTGGATAGGCTGTAATTGACAATACATGGTGTGAAATGTTTCTGGCCTATACAGTCAGCCACCTGACAAACACAATCTCGGATCATTGCCCGATAATGGTTAACACTATGGGACTAGAGCTAGGTAGTTAAAGAGCAAGAGAGCAAGGATGAGGCATTTCAAAGCTTGGTGGGTTAAGGAAACGGATTGTATGCAGATGGTGGAGGAATGTTGGCAAAAGGATGAAGGGATCGGGATAAAACAAAAAATGAGACTGTTAATAGGGGGTTTGACCAAATGGACTAAGGGGAAATTTGGTAATTTGCACGCGGATATTAAGAAAATGAATAAAGAGCTGCAAGAACTCCAATGTCAGAAGGGTGGGGACGAGGCTATTTGAAATAGAGAAGAAGCAACTTAATTGCCTCATGGAAAAGGAAAAAATGCTTTGGCAACAGCGGGCTAGGGTCAACTGGCTTCGAGCAGAGGATAAGAATACTAGTTTTTTCCACGCCCAAGCTTCACGTAGAAGGATGAAAAATCGAATAAATGGTTTGGATGATGATAACAGGGACTAGTATGAAGGAGAACAGGAAATGAAAAAAGTTGCATTGAGATATTTCGAGGGGATCTTTAAGTCTTAAGGTAGCCATAATATAGAAAGGATATTGAGTGCACTTAAGCGATGTATAATGAAGGAGATGAACAACTCTTTACTAAGTGTTTTTACCGAAGAAGAGATATACGAGGCAACCAATCAAATCCACCCTAGGCACTTGGGCCAAATGGTTTGCTAGCTTTGTTCTTTCACAAATTCTGGCATATAATAGTACGGATGTCTTAAATTCTGTTTATCAATTTTAAATAGGAAAAAGGGGTTGGAATAAATAAATGATACACACATTATTCTTATTCCAAAACTTGGTAACCCAAGGAAAATGACCCAGTACAGGCTAATTAGCCTTTACAATGTGCTTTACAAGATTGTGGCCAAAAACTATAGCTAATAGATTAAAGAAGGTATTACCTTCCTGTATTAGTGAGAATCAGAACCCTTTTGTACCAGGTAAATTGATTACGAACAATATTGTTGTGGCTTATGAACTATTGCATACATTAAGGCATAGGGAAAAAAGGAAATGAGGAATGGGGTGCCTTGAAACTTGACATGAGCAAGGTATATGACAGGGTCAAATGGGGATCTGTGAAAGCAATGATGGGAAAAATTAGGTTTCAACTCATGTTGGATATCCTTGATAATGTAATGTGTAAAAACTGTACGGTACAATATAAGGATCAATGAGAATGTGACTGATTCTTTTTATCCTGAAAGGGGACTCGGACAGGGGGATTCTCTGTTACCTTATTTGTTTTTGATCTGTACAGAAGGGTTATCAGTACTATTTGCTAAAGCCTAGAGGGATGGCTTGATGGGAGGAGTAAAGTCTAGAATTGCTAGGGCCCGAATCACTCACCTTTTATTCGCAGACGACAGCCTCATGTTCATTCGAGCAAATAAGGCAGAAGGCAAAATGGTGAAATACTTGCTAAAGGTGTATGAAGATGGATCTGGGCAGAAGATCAAATATGACAAGTCATGTCTGTTTTTCAGCAATAACACTAGCAACAACCTAAGGGATCTTGTGAAAGGATTGTTTGGCATCCAAGACACACACACAACCCTGAAAAATATTTAGGCCTACCAATGACAATGGGGAAGGGGAAGAAAAGAGCTTTCACAGAAATTGCGAACAGAATGCAGTAGAGGATACAGAACTGGAGTCAAAGGTAGATTTCTAACAGAGGTAAGGAGATTTTTATTAAAGCTGTTGCAATCATCTTATCACATGCAATGCCATGCTTTCTCTTACCAAAAGGACTGAATCATGAGCTTCACATGATATCGAGTAACTACTAGTGGAATAGAGATAAGGAGGGGAAGAGTATACATTTACTGTCGTGTAAAAAACTAAATAGGAGCAAAGCCAAAGGTGGTATGGGTTTTAAAGATATGGACCTGTTGAACAGAGCTTTTTTAGCTAAGCAAGGTTGGAGACTAGTGCAGAACAATGCTTTTTTAGCCTGTAAAGTGCTAAAGGGAATGTATTTTCCCAGGACATCGGTTCTGGATGCAGAAATGGACAATAATCCTTCGTACATTTGGAGGAGTTTATGCATAGGTCGAGATCTACTGTGAATAAGCTTAAGGTGGAGGGTGGGTAATTGGGAGAAGGTTCGAATATGTACTGACCCATAGGTAAGTACAGGGTCAACCCCGTAAGCTTATGGCCTATGAACTTACTCATGCAGAAACAAAACAATGGGACGTGGGAAAGGTGGACAGCTTGTTTTCGCAAGAAATGACGGGTAATATTGTATCAATTCATATTAGCAAAATAGGGGGACAAGATGAGTTTATTTGGCACTAGAACAATAAAAGGGAGTATATTGTGAGGGGGTGGGTACAAATTATTGATGTCTTTGGAGGGTCAAGATCAAACAGAACAACCAGCAGTCAATAAATGGAGGGAAAATGATGGTCGCTCGGATGTGTGGGCAAAAATATGGAAAAAAAATGTTCCAAACAAGGTCAAGGTATTTGGATGGCGGGTGTATGAGGATACATTACTTGTATATGCCAATCTGAAACATAGGAAGATCATAGATGTAGGAATGTGTCTCAAATGTGGCCAAGCAAACGAAACTGTGTTATTCGCCCTTATTACATGCATGCAAGCAACTGAGGTTTGAAGGGAGGCCTAGCTTACTAAATTTGTGGCTGGACATGATTGGTAAAACATGAAAGAATGGATGACCACAACAACCTCATAAGCAAGCCTAGAAAAGAAAGACAAACTTATGATATTTACATGGGCAATCTGGTATAGCCGGAATGAATCAATGATCAATAATACACAGAAGAGTTATCAACACGACCAGATTTGCACTTTATCTACGTTAAAGAATACCAGCAAGCACAGGATAGACAACTGATAAGGGTACAAAGACAACAGATGAACTGGAAGGCACCATGTTAAAGTGCTATAAAGATGAACTTTGACGGGGCCTTAGATAAGAGATGAAGAATAAGAGGAATAGGGGTGGTGGCACGCAACTGGTTGGGAGTGATCATGGGGCCCGCTTGCAAACAAGTCAAGGGATGTAGTGATGCAAGTATGATTGAAGCTTCTGTAGCTACAGCAGTTGTGCAGTTAGTGGTGGAAATGGGCTTCCAAGCTATTGAATTGGAATGAGACACCTTTTTTGTGATAAGCCAGACTTTGCTCAAGGAAAAGAATTTGGCTCCTACAGGGACTATTATAGATGAAGCAAAAGTGATGCTGAATACGCCCAATAGGTGGAACTGTTAACATATCAACAGAGGCAAACAAGGTCGCTCACAAGCTAGCGAAGATGGCATTGGTTCAAAATGGGGATAGGTAGTAAGTGGAGGAAATACCACCGAAAATTATTGCACTAGTTGAAACTGACAAAAGTTATATTGTTTAATGAAATATCTATATTAAAAATATATATATAATGTTAGTTTTGTTTCTGATATTAAAATGGAACAATTCCCTTTTTCGTTCGCCATGATGTTTTAGATGTTCAAAAGATACAAAACTGAAATGTAGAGCTTTTCTTATATATTTGTTTTTTTGCTCCATATATTTTTGGGTAGGAATGCAAAATGACTAATGAAATTGGTTTGGATTTGACTAATCAAATTGGAGCTTTCAAAAACAAGTATCAACAAAATTTGAGTCACCGTATAAAATTATTCAATATTCAAAATTTTAACTATAATAATTAAGATTAGATGATAATTTTTGTTAGCGTATTATGTATAATATTGTATTTATATCATATTTTACATAAAAATTATATATTATAATTTGTATTGATATAAAAATATAAAATATAATTTTTTAATTTTATTAAATTTATTTATAATTTTTTTAAAATTTTAAATCATATGATTTTTATAATTTATATTATTATATTATATTTTAAATTATTAAATTTAATTAAGACACAACGTTTGGTGTTATAATAAATAAGAATTTTTTTTACAAAATTCAGAAACACGCGTTGTTGATTCTTTTAATGACAAATAATGACAAAAACATGTAAATATTGGAAACAAAACCGGTATGGCAGCTGACTCATAAAAGAAAAATAAAAAATTTTAAATAAGCATACTATTTTTCCTTCACATTCTCTCACTACCATTTCACTCTTCTAACAGGTTCATAGACAAAAGCTTATTGAGAGGATAATCATTTCGATTCCATTGAAAGTTATTAGAGTAGAGTTGATCATGATAGTAAAGCTTTAGAATTTTTGGATCTACGTGAAGATGACACAAGTAACCCAAACACACCCACTACAAGTTTAAGTTTTTAATAGTATTTTTTTATAACGTTTATAAATATCATTAAAAATTTTATAGTATTTACAAAAAATATCAGTCAGAGTGTCGATTTTATACGTATCGTAAAAAATAATAACGTTTTCTAAAAAATATCATTATATAGCAATGTTTGTATCTGAAAAATACCGTTATATTAGCGATATTTGTATATAAAAAATATCACTATATTAGTAATATTTGTATTTAAAAAAATCGTTACTTTAGTGACGTTCGTACCAAAAAACACAATTAATTTAGTGACATTTGTATTTAAAAACGTCGCTAAATGTTAAAAATAATGATATTTGTAGTAAAAATGTCACTAAATTTAATAGTATTTTTTATAACAAACATCACTAAATTCAACATTTAGTGACATTTTTAAATATAAAAGCTGCTAAATCAAAAATTTTATTTTTTTAATTTTCTTTTAATATTTATTATAATTAAATAAAAATTGTTAAAAAAAATAAAAATAAATTTAAATTCATAAACTGAATATTATAAATATTTAAATATTTAAATATCTAAATACATAATTTGTTCTAATACGTATGTAATACAAAATTTAATACATACAATAATATTTTACTTTGCATTTGTTTTCCTCTTGCCCATCAACGAACTCCATGAAAGGAGTCACACTTGCTTTGAATGGAGCCTACAACACCTATTTCTCCTCTTGGCTTCCATTGCTAAAGAGAACATTTCTTCAAGAACCTCAAAATGTGCTATTAGAAATACATCATAGTACATTTCATTTATCTTCTCCACAACTTCAAATTCCATCCTGATTGAAAATTGTCACTGGTTAAGCTATCAAAAGTACTATAAAATTTGTAATGCAAGATAAAATCAGAGAAGATATACAAGATCTCATTGTTACATATATGCAAAAATAATAGAGAAACAGATTTAACTAAAGCAACAAACTAAGATATATTTTTTGACCAATGATCAAGATAAATGCACAAGGCAAAAGGATGTACATTCCCTCTCTGAGTGCATTTCACAAAAATGCCTTTCATAATCATAGATCTTTCATTTTACATATTTCATTATGAAATTGTTAAGACTTAGAATGTAGTGCCATATAATTTGAGGGAAGGGGAATATACAAAAGGCTGAGAGATAGATCTTCAATCAAGTTCATGTTTGATTACATTGGAAAAATATAAAGATTATTTAATTCAATGAAGTTTATAAGATAAATCATTTCAAATCATATTTTTAGCTTGTAAATAAATTCATAGAAATAAATGGATTCAAATGCTTCAAGAGGAAAATAAACAAATCCTTCAAATAAAATAACCACACAACAAAGTTTCAAGAGGGAAATGTAAATTGTGTAATAGATAAATCAATTATGTTGCACCTTGAACTGATGATACAGCTGTGTCTATAGAGATCAATGCTTTTTTAGACTTAGCAGCAGCAAAAATTATATCATGGAATCATCAGAAAGTAATTGAAAAAAATATAAAGGACTAATCCAAGTTGATAGGCCTACAGTATGCACCTTTCAACTATAAAATCTTTATAATAAAATCCAGAATAGCAAATGAAAGCATCACAATGGTTTCCACCCAAAATGCAAAATGCAAATTTAAATGACTACCAACCTGTTAGCTAGTTATCTCAGATTAACATATAGGCAGAGCATAGAGCATAATAAAATATAGACAGTAGTAAAACTTGGTATATTTGAAATAAGGATGGTTTTTTTATTCTTAAACTATGAAAGAATTAAGGAAATCAATTTAACAAATACCTATAAAAAATGAGAAAAGAAAACTTATTATTCCACCGTAAACACATCCGAGTGCATATCCAATTGGCATACACATGTAAATATATTGCTAGCCATGATGTTTTATGATACAAAAGCAGAAGAAGAATAAGATTTAAAGTGATGACATCAACAAAAAAGTTTCTAATTGAAAAAGATATAAACATAAAAGGCATGTTTCATATAACTCCCAAACTCAATAGTTAATAGCAAGATGACTGTGATTTATAGATCTGACAAAATAATTAGATTGAACCCTAAAACTAAATTTTTTTTAATGGGTCATACTAAAACAATTAACTTAATTTCTTGTTTCAACATTAAAAGCTTGAAGCTAGAACATCCTTTTTTTTAACTTTTTCAATCATACCAATTTATTTTAAAAAGCTCAAATTCCTTGACTTTTAGGATAAAATTACCCTTTGGCCACATTTAGATCTTCATTCAAACAAACAAATAAAAGTATCTTAACACATATCAACTTTAGGATACATTAAATAAAGAAAATTCTTCTACAGATAAGTTATCAACATTGCAAGTATAATAGCCCAATTGGTTCAAAATAAATCCAACTTTAACCCTAAACACACACATATACTTGAAATAGAATACATCTTAAAATCAGTATATTAAATCTGAATTTTCAATTTTGTTCCTTTAAATTTTCTTCAAAACAAGCTGAAATTTCAAAGATCTATAAAAAAATATCATGAGAAATCAATTTGAAAAGCAAAAGTTGAAGAAAAATCGCACAATGTAATGAAAGAGCACAAAACTGCAACTAACAACTAACTTGTAACCAAACATAAATTAATTGATCTACATCTAATTGATGTTAAAACAAGTGATCATAAATTGGAATTAAAAAGATCAATTAAAGAACTAAAAGGAAAACTGATTTGAAAAATAAAAAGTACAAGAAAATACAAGTATTAACTAGAAACAACTAAAATATAAAGTAAAATTCAATCGAAACTCACTAAGTTGATGAAAGCAAAAATTAGGTCTAGAACCTTATAATGAAAATGAACTTGAAATGAGCTAAAAAACAATTCATCAATCAAGTTTGCTACAAAATTCAACAAAAAAATGGCAGCAAGATAGAGAAAAATTAGCTTAATGAACTAGCAACTCAAGTGATATTCAAAACAAAGAAAACAAAGCATTAACAACTAAATTTATCCAAACATCAAATGAATTCATGAAAATAAATGCAATCAATAAAAAAATAATGAGTAAACATGTAAACCTAAGAATGTAAAGTATGAGAGAATCAAATTGAACACTTAAAATGAGAGAGAATCATCATTCATCAAGTTCTCATGCATGGATAATTTCTGCCTTCTAGATTCAGCCTTAAATTTGAAGAATTAACTGTGCTCATACAGATGAAATTTGAGGCTAAATTTTAACTAATTATAGCCTTATGAACTAGGAATATAGGAAAAAAACTTTGAAGTAAATCAAGCTAGAATTCACTAAGTTTTGATTAAAAGACTGAAGATAGGTCAAATGTGCGGTTTTGAAACCAGATTTGAGTTCAATGTGAGTTTTACAAAATTTGAAAAGGAAATCATAAGAATTTGTAAATTTCATTATCAAAACCTTAAA
Source organism: Durio zibethinus (assembly GCF_047325235.1). Taxonomy (NCBI): domain Eukaryota; kingdom Viridiplantae; phylum Streptophyta; class Magnoliopsida; order Malvales; family Malvaceae; genus Durio; species Durio zibethinus. The sequence goes on along the minus strand of NC_143174.1, from coordinate 5,233,452 downwards.
GAACATTCAAAAATAGTGTAGGAAACCTAAAATTGTAACAAGATTCAATTAAAAAAACTGAAATTAAAAGCTATTTGGTTGGAAAAAAAATGAAAATGATAGCAGATCAGGTTCTAACAAGAAAAATGAAAGGTAAAATATCAATTTGTGCTCTAAGTTACACCAGCAAATATATATGAAAAGCATAAACTTCTTATAAGACAGCTGATTAGTCACAAAATATGGCTTAAACTAGGTTAAAAAAAGTACAAACAAGCATAAACAAATATCATACAGACATTCATATGAAACCATGGCCTTCCACCCCAAAACCCCTCAACTTTTGACAAATTATTAAAAGAAGTTCTTTTTATAATAAAATACAAGATTCAAGTACAATCAATTATCATGAATTAATACTTTTATACAATTATCTTGATTTGAAAAATCTTCTTTCAAAACAACTACGTTTCTCACTTTCTCTCACACTCACCCAAGCACATTTAACATATTAAATCAAACAACAGACAAAGATTTCTATATTAAACCAGCAGCGATAAAGCAAGAATTAAGGTAAAGCATTCACATATACATATGAGATAAGTGAGAGCAATTTTGTGTTGGTGTACTCAAAGAGCTTTTCAGTAACTGAAAAGACTAGAAGAGCTATCTTAGCATCACAAAGAGTGGAAAAGCTCATGAACTTTCTTGAAAAGTCCTCATCTCCTCTTTGAGAAAGTCACCTTCCTCGTTGCTATGTTGTCAATCTTCTTGATTTGAATTTTTTTTTTTTTGCCATTATCCAAGAAAAAAACTGAAAAAATAAAGAAAATTACAAAGAAGAAAGAGAGGGTTTCAATTTTGAAAAAAAATTTTAGCGGCGTCATATTTTTCACGATAACGGCATTTACTTAAACAAACGCCACTATTTGCAAGAAAAAGATTATTGAAGGCATTTTAACCAAAAAATGTCTTCAATAATCTTCTTATCAAGAACGCCTTCAATAATCTCTTTATCAAAATTTAAGTGGATTATTGAAAGCATTTTTTGATACGAGTATAACTGAAGCTTCTGCAGCTACAGTAGTTGTGCTGTTAGTGGTGGAAATGGGCTTCCAAGCTATTGAATTGGAATGAGACACCTTTTTATGATAAATCAGATTTTGCTGAAGAAAAAGAATTTGGCTCCTACAGGGACTATTATAGATGAAGTAAAAGTGATATTGAATACACTCAATAAGTGGAACTATCAACACATCAACAAAGAGGCAAACAAGGTCGCACACGAGCTAGTGAAGATGGCATTGGTTCAAAATGAGGATAGGTACTAAGTTGAGGAAATACCATCGAAAATTATAGCACTAGTTGAAACTGACAAAAGTTATATTGTTTAATGAAATATCTATATTAAAAAATATATAATGTTAGTTTTGTTTCTAATATTAAAATGGAACAATTTCCTTTTTCGTTTGCCATTATGTTTTATATGTTCATAAGATACAAAACTAAAATGTTGAGCTTTTCTTATATATTTGTTATTTTGCTCCATATATTTTTGGGTATAAATGCAAAATGACTAATGAAATTAGTTTAGATTTGACTATTCAAATTGGAGCTTTCAAAAACAAGTATCAACAAAAATCGTATTATAGTATGGTGTAAAATTATTCAATATTCAAAATTTTAACTATAATAATTGAGATTAAATCTGATAATTCATGTCACTATATTATATAAAATATTATATTTATATTATATTTTACATAAAAATTATATATTATAATTCATATCAATACAAAATTATAAAATATAATTTTTTACTTTTATTAAATTTATTTATAATTTTTTTAAAAATTTTAAGTTATATAATTTTTATAATTCATATTATTTTTATATCAAATTATTAAATCATATTTTTAATTATCAAATCTTAAAACACAACTTTCGTGTTATAATAAATAAAATTTTTTTTGACAAAATTTAGAAACACGCGTTGTTGATTCTTTTAATGACAAATAATGACAAAAACATGTAAATCAACAAAACCGGCATGGCAGCTGACTCATAAAAGAAAAATAAAAAATTTTAAATGAGCATACTATTTTTTCTCCACATTCTCTCACTACCATTTCACTCTTCTAACAAGTTCATAGACAAAAGCTTATTGAGAGGATAATCATTTTGATTCCATCGACAGTTACAGGAGTTGATCATGATAGTAAAGCTTTAGAATTTTTTGATCTACGTGAAGTTGACACAAATAACCCAAACACACCCTTTGCCCTTTATAACCAAAAAAAAAAAAAGGTTGCAGGCATGACCGTCGGATCTGGTGCAGGTCCGGCAGCCATTTTTCCTCTCTCTTTCTTCTCTCTCCCTGGTTTGCTGGCTTGTTATGGTTTATCCTTGCCTGGGTTGAAAGGCATTTTTAATCTAAAAACTAGTGTTAAAATCCCGCTTTGCATATGGAATAAATTTTTATATAGCAATCATTGATTACAGAGATATAACCTTAGATAGAATAAAGTAGATATAATTAACACTTTGAAGTATAGATATATTACTTTTTATAATTTTTATTTCTTATACTCTATTTTTAATATCTCTTTAGGTTAAAATATTAAAAAAAATCCATTAACCATTTTACTTTATTTAAAAAATTCTTATAGTTTTATTGTATGAAAGTAAGTCTTTATTTTTTAATTTTTATCCTAATAAATTTTTATTTTAAATATAAAAATTATTTATATTAAAAATTTATTTGAATATAACTAAAAATAAAGAAATTATTTAGGTGCGAATTAAATTTAAGGAATTTATTTGAAAATAAAAATATAAAAATTTATTTAAATAAAATGGTAAAATTCAAAATATTATTTTGTGGATTTTATTTAATAACAAATCAAATATTCTTGAAATTTTTTATATAATGATGGAATTTTAAAAATATCTCTAAACATGAACTTAAAAAAAAATCATTTATAATTTTTTAAAATTATATAATTTAATTTGTATCACTGTCCTTTATTTTTCTTTTCATATTTCGTCTTATTTAATATATTTCATTTTTATTTTTTATATTTCTTTTTATTATTTTTTTAAATTAAATAATGTGTTGGAATAATATTTATAGGTCTTCCCCAATTGTATTATTAATCATTTCAATTTTTGTTTGAAAAAAATGTTACTACAAAATTTTAAAAATTTCCATTATTAAAGAATTTTTAACAATAATTTTATTATGATTATTGTTTGCTTAGTAAATTTTCACTTTTATTTAGTAAATCCAATAATTTTTAAATTGAAATTAAAAGATCTTATGAAACATAATAAATAATAATCAAATAAAATTAAAGAGAAAAAAATTATATTATTAAAATGGGCTAACTCTATTTAAAAAAAAAAAAGACATAGATCTATTAGACTTATCACTCATATTAGGGAAAAATAGAAAATCTTAATTGGGCCTGGACTTAACTCATTCAATTTTTTTACATAAAAACAAAATTAAAAAAAAAATCAGAATAGAACCAAATCTTGCCATTAGATCAAGTCGTTTAGTCGTCAGGGCGCAGATCTTTAAAGTCCACAACGACGCCATTTGATTTTATTTAAAAATTTCCTTTATGAGTTATTCTTCAATTTTTTTTTTCATTTTAATTTCTGTCTCTAGAGTCTCGCTATCCAGTCTCTCCAACTTCTTTCTTCAAACCAAAGAACACCACCGCCAAAAACATCCAAAACCCAAAAATCGACGATCCTCCTCGCCACTATCGCCATCTGCCATTGCCAATCGCCTTTTTTCAGTGCCAAGATTGGTTTGATGTTATTTTGATCTATATAAATGATCATGATTTTAGTGAGATTGAAAATAATTTGAAAATAAGATTAATTAATAATATTGAGTCTTATATCAATAAAATTTAAATCAATAATAAAAATATATATTTAGTTGTAAACGAAATAATAATGAATTGATAATGAAGTAAAAATAAAAATGATAATTGAAATTATTAATTTGAGAGTATATGAATAAATTATTTATATATATTTTACTATTATTTAGCATTTTTAATTTTAAATTTTTTATTCAATCTATTGATACATATTATTTTATATTGCAAATAATAATTAGGATTTTAAGTATTAAAAGTTATAAAAATATTTCAAAAATATTTAATATTTGGAGAAATAATACTTATAATAGTTGTAAATATTATTGGATAAATTAATATTAAACATATGAGGTATAAAATTTATAACATAATATGCAATTTTAAATATAAAAACCAAAATAAAAATGATAAAACAAAAAAATAATGATAAAATTTATCAAAATGATAATATATAAGTTTTTGTTTAAAGATAAAATATAAATTTAAGGGTAAAAAAAAGAAAAACAAATAACATGATAAGAAAAATAATGTAATAGACCTATTAGGGGTATTTAAGTCCTATCATTATAAATTTAAGAGTAAAAAAGAAATAATTTAAAATAAATGATATGGATATTATTGACCAATTTGTATCTTAGTTAGCCACTGCGCCCTTCATGCTCCAGTTTCTCATTGGAGATTTAATGCAGGCAAAAGCTTTCCATTGGGCTTCGAGAATATTTGCCAAACGGTTAGGCAAAAAGGTGCTCACCGTACCAAGGCTTCGTTTAGAACCAAATTAAGCTTACATCCTAAAAAGAAAAAAAAAAGAATCCAAAGTTCCCATTAAAAGGAGATGGACCATAGCTGAAAACTCTCCTATCTCTCCCTTGCCACCTATCTCTGTCGAAGAAGAAGTAGAATTGCATCGGAGCACCAAAAAAGTTAAAGGGAAACTAGAAAACAGTCCAGAAACCGTTACTACATCTAATGCAGATCTCTCCCTTCAAGTGCCTACACTGAACTTAATAGGCTTAATATAAACTTTCTGTGGGGGGACACTGAGAAAGGAAGAAAACCTCACTGCATAAATTGGCACATTGTCACCAAATCAAAAAAGGATGGGAGCCTTGGTATTAAATGTTCTAAGGCCTAAAACTTGGCCCTCTTCACTAAACTTAGCTTAAGACTATTACATCACCCTGATGAGCTTTGGGCCAAGACTTTATGTGCCCAATATCTCAACCCCAACGGCACTCTCAAAAGAAACTCCGCCTCCACTTGGAAATCAATGAAAGTTTCCCAAGAGGTGCTTGAAAAGGGTCTAAGATGGATCATCAAGGATGGAGCTGATATCAGCTTTTGGCATGATAACTGGACTGGTTTGGGCCTGCTGCACTCCCACTTCATTGGCCCTCTCAACTCAAATGAAGTTAACTTCAGTGTCAAGGACTCTCAACTTTTATTCCAACCAATGGGAGTTTCCCCTATATCCTTTTATCTCCTCTCCAACCTTTTCGACACCATTCTTGCTACCCCATTACCTCGACACCACGTTGGGCAAGATACTATCTACTGGAATCACACAAGGAATGGCCTCTTCACTACCTCTTTCGCCTACTATCTTGCCCGAGGTTTATCATTTCTGAGCATCAACCAAGACTTTAGCTGGGTTTGGAAACATAACATCTCCCCGAAACTTAGCTTTTTTCTCTGGGAATGTATGCACCAAATTCTGCCTACTAAGACGTTTCTTGCTCGATATGGATTCACCTTGGAGGACTCCTGCCCTTTTTGCTAGGTCGAAGAAGAGAGCCTGTACTATATACTCAGGTTTTGCCCGAATATTTAACCCATATGGCAGTATCTATAGATCCCTACCCCCTCCTGATCACTTCTGACGTCCCTTTCACTATTTGGCTCGAACTCCAGATGAGTTCTAAACTGTCTTATCATGGATCTAGCATCCCATGGAAACTTATTTTCATTCACCTCCTCTAGGAAATTTGGTTAGCAAGGAATGCCGCTGTATTCAGGGACATTAACCTAAGCTCATCCATTGTTCAACGAGCCTTGAGTAAAGCCGCAGAGTTTTACGCCATCTTTGATCACCAACTCACTGTTCTCTCCCCCTCTTTCATTCCAGTCAGGTGGAGCGCCCCTAATATTGGCTGGTATAAACTTAACACTAATGGCTCAGCCATTGGTAACTCAAGCCGAGTTGGTGCAGGAGCCATTATCAGAGATCACATGGGCAACTGGGTAGCTAGCTTCCACAGATTCATTGGAAAAGCTACTAGTGTGAAAGCTGAGCTCTGGGCACTTAGAGATGGTCTGACTCTTGCCATCACCAAGCGAAGTGAATGCCTAGAAATTGAGCTCGATGCTATTGCAGTTATTAGCCTCATTACTGCTCCATGCACTCATTCTACTAACCTTGTGCTTGAACCTCTCATTCATGATTGTAGGATTATGCTGAATCAGTTGCAAGAGAAAAAGATTTCGTATATCTTCCGTGAAGCCAATCAATGTGCTGATGCCCTAGCAAGGAAAAGTGGTGGCTATGACCCTAACAAAAGGGACTTTTGTAATATTAGCTCTAATGCTGATATGAGCAATCCGTACTTTGTAATGCATTTTGAACCTCCCGTTTTTACAGTCGTGAATGATGGTTGAGTTTGCCCGAACTATTTTGTACCATACCTTATTTTAATGATTAGTTTATCCTTTTATGGACCAAAAAAAAAAAAAAGGAAAAGCTTTGATCCATAACCATCATATCAAGCGACCATGGCTATATATATAAATATATATATTTTTGTTTTTGAGTTTTATTTTTTATTAATGTCTAACACTTAAATTATAATAAAATATTTAATATAATATTTAATTTTAAAAATTTTTTAATGTAATATTTAAATTATAAATATATTAATTAATATGATATTTTAAATATTATTTATTTGCTTTTTGTCATTAGTCAAAATTAATCATATTAGAAATGAGTATCATATAAATTAATATAATCATAATACATGTATCACATTAAAATTTTTAAAATTTAAATATCAATATTTTACTATAATTAAAGAGTTATTCATGACATTAATTTTTTTATTTTAATTTTAAAAGAAAAATAAAAAAAGGTAGATAGGACACCAAAAAAAATCCATGTCACCTTATTCATTCGAAAATGTTATGTCATCTTAATCAATGTCGTGACTAAAATATTATGTTATGTCATCTTCGCCAATGGCATGTCAATTAGTTATATATTATTTCATGCTATTTAATAGCTCGAATACTACACCTATTTAATCTCATAAAAAGGTATCAATTTGTTACGATTTAAGATAATTTGCCCTTAATCGTTATAAAACCCTTTTAAATATCGATAAATTAAACATTTTGCCTATTGAAATTTATATTAATTGTAAACCCTATGACTAAATTAATATAATGTGAAGCGAAATCAACCAAGAATTAATAAAAAAAATAAGTAAAATAAAATATAAAATTAATAAAATAGTTTAATTTTTCACTTTTTTAAAATTATATTTAAATTCACCTCTTTTCATACTTATATTTTAATTCACTTTTTGAAATGTTAATCTTACCCATACTCATATTTATATTCATATCCATAATTTATAAGAAATCTAATTTTTTATCCGAATGAAAATGAAGATAAATATTAAAATTTAGAGAAGAGAACAGAGATGTGAATAATTATAAAATTTTTATTAAGTATGAGAACGAGTAACATAACACCCGTTCTAAATCCGTAGTTGTACCTTATATATATTTTTTGTATATTTAATAAATAAATTTTATTTAATAATATGAAATTTTATTTAGAGTAATTAGATCTAATATATTTCTATTTAAAATACATATTTCTAAAAGTTGCATAAATATGCAAATACAAATAAGAAAAGCTAAAAAGATTTGTTTTTTTAATTAAAAAAGTTATAAATACACATTCAATTATATTTTCATTAAAATTAAGATAAAGATGAATTTGAAATATCCGTTAGATATAAATATAAAAATAAATATAGTATAAAAATAAATGATTAGGATGATAAATGCTTTATCCATTTCATATTTTATCCATTGATATTCATACTTTTTTTTCTATAACAAAACATAATTACATTCTTCTTTTTTTTTTATCTATTTTACTTTTTTTAATAATTATATTTTTTTCTTATTTTAACATTTATCTATATTATTACTTGGCCGTGTGCCACAAACTAATATATAACCAACATAAAAACCTTAATGGGCCAGAATCGACATGCTATCCGTTGGGCTTGTATTGTATAAAGTAACTGAGTTAATGTGGAGGGCAACTTCACGTGCTGAGATGATGGGTTTTCTGACTATCAGGTTTCTTCCCACGTGGCTGAAACACAGAGCAAAAATCCTCATTCTAGTTCCAGTTGAAACCGGTAAAAAATCCTCCACTACTCAAAAGGAAAAACACAACCACGGTTTCAGAAACTAACATAAAAATCATGAATTCAATTCACAATATTGGAGTTTGCAGTTTCACTTGAATAAATCTTCAGTCTCAAAAGAAATGGAGTGTTGTTCGTCTACATCGTTATTAAGCTTAAGCTTAATGTTAAAGCCTCCTCCTCCATTAATGACCATTAACTATAATTGCAACTCTCACTGGAGGAAGAAGCAGACAGGGCATTGCTTGCTTCAAGTCTCTGCAATCTCTTACCAAAACTTCATTCACTTTGCTCTCAATGAAACCAAACGCCATACCCTTTTGCTTCCCTCTCCCCTCCAGGTAACAGGGTCTCTTTTTCTTTCTTTTTTTTGTTGAACTTTTTAATGAGAATTTATGGGTTCTTTTTGGTTATTCTGATTTGATTTATCTTGGGTTTACTATTGTTTTTAATATATATTTTTCTCCTGTGTCCTGGTTCTTTGCCATTTCAGTCTTGAGCTTTTTGTTTAAATCTCTGAGATTTGTAGATAAGAATTACTGATACCATGTGGATGAATCCTTGTGTTGCTTTTATCTAGTTTCCATGTTGAAGTCAATTTCACTATAAAAATTTAAAGAACACTTTTTGTGTCTATTTGATAGTTAATTATGGAACATGATGAGCTAGCTGAAATGGAGCATAATTTTTGCAATATCTTCACAAATTATTACTACTCTTAATTCATTCATATAAAGGATTGATCTTTTGCTTATCCATGGGGAAAAAATGTTATCTTGGTTATTGTAGTTTAGACTGGCCATTTATTGTCCTAAAAATTGGACCAAGATAATGTCTTTAGGAATGTGCTTTGGGTTTTTTCTATTCAGTATTTGAGTTCATTTTGCTTGAAAAGAAAAATAGCAGAAATATTTTAGGATCCAAAAGCATCTCATCAAGAGCATCAAGACTCTAGCAATCTACCATGCCTCTTTATTGATGAAAATGAGTGCGTTATCTGTTTATGAGGAACACATGAAGGGCACACTTCTTTAGGGCCTTTCTATTGAAGCATGGTGCAGTTGTTGACTGTAATCATTGGATTAGCCCAAAATCCCGCAATTGAGCTTGCCAAGTTCAACTTTTTGGGGTTTCTCATGGGTAACAAAGGATTTTTAGGAGTCGGTGCCAAACCAGACACAGAAGGATTTTGGGCTAATCCTACATTTCTTGCTGCCACTACCATTATTGTTTTTGTTGTTTTGGTTAATATTGTGATGAACATCACAACCATTGACATACCAATATATAAAAATTTGCAGTGTGATATGAATTCATGACTTAATGTTGATTTTCCTGCTTTAATTTCACTTTTAGGAAAGATATAGTTCTATGATTGCATTGGATGGAAAAACGAGACTTGAAATGCTATCATTTGACACTCCTAGAATCAGACTACTTCGAAGTATGAGCATTGAGGGTGAAGCTATGCAGGTATTATCTTCTAATTTGTTACCTTTAATGTTTTGAGTTGTTAAATCAGCAAAATAATTATGCTAGTCATGGGTTTTATAACTTGACATACAAACTTAATAGTTTTCTTCTTAAACTATTTTTACTTGTTACAACTTGTTACTATATGTACTTTCTTAGATTTATTCTTGACATTTTTCTCATGATAATTGTAGTAAGTTCTTCATATAGCTCATTAGAAGAAGACAAGCAGTGATTTGGCTCTAGTCTAATGCATCTTATTCTCTTGAGTCTTGATAAATGCCTTATTCTTTAGTTTTCTAAATGACTTGATCTTGCCGTGCTGTATTTTATTGCATTCTTAATGTGTGGAGTCTTTAGAAATGTAACAGTTCATTTTTTTAACAAAGAGCAATTAAAAGAAAGATTTAAACTCTGAAGGCATAATGCAGTAAATTACTTCAGACACCATTTTAGTTGATTAAATTTGTCCCAAAAACTGGTTGAGGTCCTGTGTGGAAAGGAAGAATAAGAAACCTGTTGTAGAACAAGTTGATGCTGGGTTTAAAAAAAGAAATGCTCTCTCTATGTCTTGGCTGTTGAGATCTTTTGTTTTGACCTAGGTAGTTAGTTCTATTGATTATTTCATTAGTAAAAGCCATGTTTTTTTGTAGATTATTTTGGTATATAACATGGTTTATGCTTTTCCTAATACGAACTCCTTTCCGTCTTTCTCTTGGTAGGTATTAGATTTTGCTGCCTTTCCAAAACCAGAATTTGATCTACCCATATTCTGTGGCAACTTCTTCACGGCTGCTAATACAAACATAGTTGTGTTGTAAGTTTTGTTATTTTCTTTTGTTATTTGTGGAACATGATAGGGGAGACTACTTTTCTTTAAGTGCTCTGTACTCAAGTAATTCTTTTATAGCAGATATAGCCATCCTAGCATAGTGTAATGAGTTTTTTTTTGGTTTTGTTGCCCATGGTAGATTAAAAAAATCTGGTTTTGGCTTCCATTTCTGTACTTGTTCTTGGTCAGCAGGTTCTTCTCATCACTAAACATTCTAATGATACATATGGCGCATCAAAGAGTGCAAGTAGAAACATTTTATTCGCATTGCAAGATGTTGCAATCACAACTGAAACCACCAAGCGTATATGTCTGCCTTTAATTACTTGTTTGGTGTTTCTTATACTTTTAGTAGGCGTCTGCCTCCTATTTGAAAGGAGAGAGAAAGGGAGGGTGAGAGAAAGAGCTAGATCAACACCTTTATGATACGACATTTATATTGCCCACTAAAGTTCTGTTTGTTTTATAGAAAATGACTTCAGGAAAATGATTTTTGGAAAATATTTATATTTTTTGAATTGAAAGAGAATTTCTGTTGTTTGGATGAGTTAATGAAAAATATTTTCTGTTGTTTAGTTGGTTTCAAGAAAATCTGTTTTTTTTTTTCAAATAATATTAATATAACTATTAAAATATTAACATTATTTATTATTAAAATATATTGAAATTATTTATTATTAAAATTATTAATATTAAAAAATAATTATATTTTAATAATAATAATTTTAATATTAAAATATTATATTAATATAAAAATACTTAAAATAAAACTATTTGTTATTCTTTATATTATTTATTAATAAATTATAATATTATTTATTAATATATTATATTAATAGTATATTATTTATTAATATTTTTATTTGTATATTATATTAATAGTATATTGTTTATTCATATAATATTATTTATTAATATACTGTAATTTAATATTATTTATTAATATAATGTTATTTATTTATTAATATAATAGTATATATAAATAAAATTATGCTAAAAAATATTAATAAATAGTTATACTCATAGATAGCTCTTTTCCGGAAAATGTCTTCCCCTTTTCAAATCCGTAAGATAATTTTTAGAAAAATGACCTCATTTTCCATTGACTAATAAGTCATTTTCCATTGACCAACCAGTTTTTGCCAAACAAACAACTGAAAATGCGAAAATCATTTTCCGAAAATCATTTTCCGTGAAACAAACGGAGCCTAAGTGTAGCTTTTACTGTTTGTTTGTGTATATGTATTATTTATATTTCCCAGACTCTATCATAAGTTTGTGCATCCAACAATTCTGTTCATTGGCTTACATCAAATGTTTGACAAATAATTCATGAAGGCCTAAAGAAATTTTCTTTCTGGGATTGTAATGAGCACTCTCGATTTTGGAACTTACCCTTGATTAATCATTATAGGGACCTAAATCCTTTGCATGATGTCACTAGTCGAAGAGACTACAAGGAAAAGTATTATGACAGCTTAGTTCCTCTAGGTCTCAAGTATACTGAGGTAAATGAGATGATTGGAACTGGCACATTATGGTAAACCCCGATATAGATAATTGTTTATATCAGTTTATCGTCTCTAAAATTTATGCCATGGTGACTGAACACGGATTTCATGCAGCTTTTACCTTGGGGAGGAAAGCTTACAAGTGAATCTATAAAGTTTTTCTCACCGATGGTGATATGGACAAAGTTTACTTCAAGCAAATCTAAACATGAAATTCTATATTCTGCATTTGTTGAATACTACAAGGTAGATGTATTCTTCTGAAACATGTGGTCATTACCTGATTACATAAATTAGGAACAATAATTAGCATTATCCATATCTTGTCTCTTGGAAACTGTCTTATTTTTCGTACTTCCTGATGCTCTATTAGGCATGGATAGAGCTAATGGAGCAAGCGGTGGAGGATACTGATCCATCTCAAATTGTGTGCAATCTTGAAGCACAGCATAGATACCTAACATGGAGAGCAGAAAAGGTGATTATTCCATGTTTTCCCTTTCTCCTACAGTCTTTCTTGTTTTTATGAGCCTATCATGTCTGTTAACTTCAGGTAGGGCCTTTGGAGTTGATTTTTCGTTGCAAAAAATAGAAAATATACATGAACTAAGATAAAATATTATCTTTGCAATTGGATTTTTTACGCCTTTGAATAGGGAGAGAGCAGATAAAACTATCTACCTATCCTTGTTTGTCATTCCAAGATAATATATAAATACATAACTAAAATGCTTGCCACTTTTGCTTCTTTAGTCAACTCAGCACCATTGGTTTTAATTGCAGATATTTCCAACTTTTTAAATTATAAAAAAGTCAAAATTTAACTTTTTGGATCTTCTCTCTGTCATATCCATATTGAGGATGGAAATATGTCATTGACTCATTGTTAATCAACTAAAGCTTTTGCAATACTCTTTTCTCTAGCGTGGTACTAAAGGTTGTTTGACTAAACAATCTTATGTTCAAATCGTAGGGCTTTTCACTCTATTTATTCCAAATTTCAGAGTAGAATGAAACTTAGCCTATGGGTACAGTTGAATTGGGTGTATGCGTAAAGTCCAAAATGGGTGGGGCTGTAAGCGAATAGAACGATCGATGAAAAGTTCATGAAAAGGCTAAGTTTTTTCATTTATTAAGCTTAACAAATAATCACAAATAACATTTAAGTTAATTAAAAGAATAGATCATGAACATACATTCATGTTCATTTTGTTTATACCTTGGGTGTAAACAAATAGTGTTTGACGAACAGTTTGTGAACAGACTTGATTTCTGTTTGTTTATTACACTTAGCAAACAATCACGAACAATATTTTGGGGTTCATTAATTAAACGAATAGATTAAAAACATAGCAATATTCGTTCATGTTTTGTTTACACCCCTAAAAATGGGCTTGGAATTGATCCCTACAAATATCATACTTTGGACATCTGCATGTATTCATTACTTGCATCAGACCAAGTTTAAGGCTTAACTTTTCATGGATTTCCCAGGACAGTCTTGTGTCCCTGATAAACAGGTGGCATAGAAAAAGTTCTTCCTGATTATTGATGCATATGATTCAATATTATTGGATAAAGGGTTAAGCCCAGAGCATGAGTTTTCTGGTTGCATTTAATCTTAAAAGTTTGCAGGTGTTATTGTTTATTTTCTTGACCTTTTGGTTCATATGAAAGCAGGATCCTGGTCATGGACTTCTAAAAAGGTTGATTGGTGAGAAGCTTGCTAAGGTATATTCATGAATCAGTTAATTTTAATGATTCTCTGTCAACTTGCCTTGCAGTACCTTTCCTAACTATTGATGTTTAATCCTTAGGATTTGTTGAGAAACTTCCTTTTTAGTGGCACTGATGAGCTAGGAAGCAAAACATTCCTCGATTACTTTCCCCAGTACCGGAGCGAGGATGGGACCATAAATGAGAAGCGAAGCATCGTTGGGAAGTCTTTCGAAAGTCGTCCTTGGGATAAAAAAGGAGAATTTGTTGGTAATGACTTCAGAAACTAATTTGGTATTGTGGATTCCAGTCAATTCCTGGTTTTCCTGTTTCTACCTTTTCTCCCCCCTCTTGCTTGGTTATCTTTTTTTATAGGCTCGGCCCTTATTTTGTCTTTAGGTTTTTTTACCCTTCCCAAGGAATTGTTGTATGTTATAGTTAGATCTTGCGTGCATGTTGAGTCATCTTTTGAGCTTTGATTCATTTCAAATTAAAAAATTTTGAATGTTAGAATGAAAGAGTTCGCTTTGACCGTAAGAGCAGGTAGCCTATTTGCTGTGTTTCTGTTTCTATTGCATTCTATCTCATTGTATCACATTCTCCTCTGCGATATTTGAGAATTACTGTTAATACCTTGATGTAAGTTCAGGATAATCTTTTGTTCTATAGTCCCGGTGCTATTTACAAGCAGGCAATTAAGAATTCTCAGCTTAATTATTTTTGTAAAAATAGCTAGCAAAGTTTAGTTTATCCGTTAAAACTTTTGCATGATACATTAAAAATTTTCCGAGTGGTTTGTGCTAGGCATTCTTTTCAAACTATCACGGATATGAAAATAATGAAAAAAGTTAGGCTTCAATTGTCAACTGCTCTATGGAAAATAAGATTGATTGCGGTTCGAGCCCTATATAATATATCCTCATGGATTCAATTGTCGACTGCTCCAATAGTAAAGATGATTGACCACGGATATCTATCATCTTTTTTAAGTTTATCATAAAATAGTTTCTTGACTTTATCTATCATGCAATCTTATATTCAAATTCATTTTCTCTTTCAATTTTGTCTACATATAGATGGTAGTCTTATATTTAAATTCAATGTATACTTCTGTTATCGTTTGATTTTAAATAAAATATTAAACATAATAATTAATAAATAGATAATGATAATAATATTATTGGACGATACAACCTATTTTTGGCCTGTATAAAATGGAAATTACCATCCGTCACCGTGGGTAAGGGGATTTCAGACGGTCACGCGATTTTCATAAACTTAACTGCTAAGGTTTCGTTTTCCATCCTCGTACGTTTTTTAAGACAAACCCGGCAACTGCTGAGTATAGCAGTCAAAAGAAGAAAAAAATGGAGAATTACGACACTAAGAAAGAGCAGAGGAAGGAGAACAGCGGAGAAGAGATTGATCTTGATAATCATCAGCAGGGTGTTGGAGCTATTTCTTTGAATGAACTACCCGAAGGATGCATAGCCGAAATTCTTTCAGCCACCACCCCTGCTGATGTTTGCAGATTCTCCCGTCTTTCTTCAACTTTCAGATCAGCTGCTGCTTCTGATAGCGTCTGGGACAGTTTCCTGCCCTCTGATTATCAGACCATTTTATCAGCATCATGTGCTCATCAGGCTGACTCCTCTTCCCTCACTTTCTCCTCCAAGAAACACCTGTTTTTCTATCTTTCTCATAATCCTATCCTTGTTGATGAAGGCAAAAAGGTATCAAAAGTGTTCTGCTCAAATCCTTTTTACTGTAATTTTTTGGGGGGAATAAGTAGCTGTAAAATTCTAAGTCTAAGCATCTCTATCTATGCATAAAGAAATTTAAGAGTTCTGGGATATGATTCCTAAATTGAAATACATAGTTGGTTAAATGGTACTATCTCACATCAATGAAGTATTGAGTTTGTTGTAGCCTTGCATTCAGTTTGGAACTCTACATCTATTGCCATTGATTGTAGGTTGGGTGCTTCATCTAATTTAAAGATGAATTCTTGCAAATCTATAATAGCATAGCGACGTGTAATCTTCAATCTAAGTCAAGGACTATTTTTTTATATAAAGAGGCCATAGCCCGGGGAAAGGTAAGAGGTTAGAGGTGCTGGCATTTGGACTCCAAATTTACTGGCTGCATGACTGTATGAACCTATTAAACTAAAGTTTAGGTTCAGACGAGTGCTATTTTATGAGTCCCATAAGTTGGAATTAGATCCTACATAAATGTAAGGAAATAATAGCACACAAAACACATTTCATAGGAAATCTATCAAAATTATTATGTTTCCATGGACTTATACACATATATGTTGTGCAAAATGATTCAATAGCCAGTGCAAATCCAACAGTTCATGATTTCATGGCTATAATAAAAAGTTTTTAAGGGGAAAAGGGGCTTCCTAGTTGATTTTTCAACTGTAGCCATCATATGTCTGCGAACAGATCAAGAACTGCGATTTATTTCACAGTACATATTTTTTACTACAGTGAATTTAGAGTTGAAATTTTGCTCATATTCTATTCTTGTGGCAGCGGTTATTTGTTTTATTTTTTGAGTTAATACTTGCCAGCATCTGAAATTTAATGCGCAAAGCTTTTATTTATTCATTAGCTAGAAAATTAGTTTATGCAATATAAACTTGTGAGCAGTGGCAGGGGTTCTTGTTCTCAAAATTTGCACATCTAAACTTGGTGTTAATATGTATGATAGAGTTTTTCACTGGACAAAAGGAGTGGCAAGATAAGCTATATGATTGCTCCAAGGGATCTACTGATTGCATGGGGAGATGTACCGGCTTATTGGGTTTGGATTTCCCATCCTGAATTCAGGTTTCTACTCGAAAAGTTCTCCCCTTTCCCCATATTAAATGTTGCAATTTATGTTCGTCTCCTCACTTTGTTTATTGAATGTTCTGTTTGTCGCAATGAACAGGTTTAAGGAGGTGGCAAAGCTAAATCATGTGTGGTGGCTTGAAATCCGTGGCAAGATTAGTACCTACAAGTTGTCGTTACATACAAACTATGCAGCTTACCTTGTGTTCAAGCTGCGATACGCCTTCGGCTTTGACTACCATCCTGTAGAGGTTTCACTAACACTTGGAGTCGATAAAATTTGTACAAAATCTGTTATTCTAGAGCCCAGGATAGTTAGCTGGCCTTGTCGACGTCAACAACGACGACGACATGAAAGGTTTTGGTGTGTGCCTGAAGTGGTATACCATAGTGAAATGTCCAGTCTGGAATTTTCAAAGGAGAGAGCAGATGGGTGGTTAGAAATTGAGATAGGTGACTTCTTCAATAGATATGGACAAGATGAACTGGAGATTAGTGTTATGGAGGTAAAGGCTGGAATTCCAAAGGGTGGCCTTGTCGTTCATGGTGTTGAGATTAGGCCTAAAGACAATAAGCTAGGGAATGCATAATTGTTATCTTCACGCTTCCAGAACAAACCTCCCATTCTAAATTGCTTTCTTCATGGGGATATTCTAAGTACCCCTTTTATGTTGCAATGTCATGGTAATTTTTTTCTCTATTTGGTGGTTTATGAATTTGATTTTTCTGATGCAGTTTGGTCATTAATGTTCATTGTTTTCTCTGGATGCCATTGTTGATGGGTACTTTTCTTTATCTGCTTCTACCCCTGCCAATGACATTGATGAATGATGATGCCCATACAATGCTCAACTGCATAGACTCATGGTCACATATGCACTTTGCTAGCATCATCCCATCATCCCATAATGTCAAAATGTCTGCTAGGCATTTCATTGTTATTGAGATTTAGAAAAATCTCTCTCCCTACTTGAAGAAACCAGCATGGAGCAGGAGATTTTGTTCATTCTTCAATCATATTGTGGACAAAACTATGGACAGATTTGAAGTATAGAACTGTGGACAAAGCAACTTTCCTCACGCTCCATACTTTCGATGCCGACACACTTAAAGAAGAGTTTTTTCTTTGGATGGCGTGTTTCTTAGCTGGACCATTTCAAAAACAAAGTATCCAAGTCCTGTTGCTATAAAAGATGTGAAAAGCAAATAAAAAGAAAGTGGTTTGTAGATATAATCACTTATTCCTTTGTATAGTTAATTAGCTGCTTGTCAAAAGATGCTAAAAGATTTCCCCCTTTAGGCACCTTTCGATTCATGAAATTTTGATAGAAAATAATTTTTTAAAAATGTTTACATTTTGGTTAAAGGTTTAAAAATGTTCTTAAATTATATTTTAATAATAATTTAACCTCTTAATATTTTATTATAATCAATCAATCTTTTAATCTCTTATTTTGATTCAATTAAACCTTTAATTGACAAAATCTAACCACATGAAAAAATTAAATCAATCAATCAATATTTGAATTGTAATCAATTAAACCCTTAAAGATATCTTAAAAAGAGCTAAGAGAAAATCAAGAAGACAAAAAAAATAAAAAAATTATTTTATTTAATTTCAAAAATATTAATTATGCCACATGTAAACTTTCATTTATTTTAGTGATTTCACATGGAATTTTATCTTAATTAAAAAAAATTAACTATGTTAACCTTTTATTCTTGTAAGGGTTTATTTGGATGCAAATAAATATTGAAAAAGTTGATTGATTACAATAAAAATGTAAGGCTTACATAAAATTTTCAATTATAATTAGGGATTTTTTATGCCCTTTGGCCTTATATTTTTTGGAAAACTGTTGCTTGAATAAGTTAATAAAAGTATTTTTTATTTTTTAATTTCTTTTGAAAAATTTATTTTTTAAAAAATAATATTGATATAATTAATAAAATATAAAAAATTATTTATGATTAAAATATATTAAAAATTTTTATATTAAAAAATAATTATATTTTAATAATAATTTTTAATATTAAAATATTATATGAATATAAAAAACACATAAAACAAAATATTTATTATTTATATTAATATTTTAAAATATCTAAAATGGTATTATTATTCTTAAAATATTATTTCTATTAATACAGTAATATTAAAAATAGTAATATTTATTAATAAAATATTAAAAATATTTATACTATTAAAGTAGTTATATCTTACATTGAAAGTATCTATTATTAAATCATAACAAAAATATTATTTATTTATTTTTATTATTAAGATAATAATATAAATTCATTAACAAAAATATAAAAGTAATATATTTTAAATTAAAAGTATTAAGAAATTATTTAAAATATTCATTTTATGAAAATAATAATTATATTATTTAATATTAATTATTAAAATAATAAAATATTATTTAATATATTATTATTTATTATTAAAATAATAATATAATACTATTTATTATTGAAATACTAAAAATATTTATGTTTAATAATATACAAAATAGAAATATTTAAAATTAAAATATCAACAAAATTTTAATGTTAATATTTTAATTAAAATAAAATAAAATATTTTATTAATATAATAATATTTCATGTTGAATCAAATCAAATTTAAACTTAAAATATCATGTTCAAGGTACTTAGTAGAACTATAAAATATTTTTACAATTAAAATATTAGAAGACTTTGAATATTAATATTTCAAAATTTTTTTAGTAAAATTAAATAAAAATATTTTTTATTAATATAATAATATTTTGAATTAGATTAAATTAAGTTTGAGTTTTAAAAAATTCATATTTAAGGTCCAACTTGAATAGAATTCTGCTCATAAACTTAGTAAGTAGTTTTATTTATAAATAACTTTTTTTCAAAACTTATCTTCCTTTTTTCAAAAAAGGAAGATAATTTCTAGAAAATAATCTTATTTTTCATTGACTAATAAATTATTTTTTGTTGAACAATCAATTTTTTATCAAATAAATAATAAAAATACTAAAATTATTTTTAAAAATTATTTTTTATAAAATAAACGGAGCTTTATATTCATTTTTATATTAAATTTTAAGAAATTATTTAATACAAACTTTACAAACGAGATTAAGATAATAACATATATTTTTTTAAATTAGTTTTATTTTTATTTTTTAAATATATAATAAAAAATATATGTCATCATCTTAACTCTACTTATAAAATAAAAAAAATTTTCATTATCAATATATTTGATAATTTCTCTTCAACATTTTCATTTTCAATGATAGGAAAAAGTTTGTGCCTATGGAGAGTTAATGAACCTGAAAGTAAGAGTTAAGTATTTGTCATTTGTACTTAAAAAGGACTTCAAATCTTAACATATAGTAAATTTTGAAAATGGTAGGGTTTATGAAAATGGGAAAAGATTTACAAAACCAAAACATGCCATTTTTTAACATGATAATTTGTATATTTATGTTTGTCTATTTTATATTTAAGACATGTAAAATATGAAAATTATTGTGTTATAATTCATGTAAATTTGTCAAATCTAAAATTATATATATTATATTACAACATATAAGGTTATATGATAAAAATTATTTATGTGAATGCGTACATGGATAGTCTCTTTTAATAACACAGAATAATACCTTATATTATTTTATTTATCAAATAAATTTCTTTAATAAATTATTTAAATTTAATATTTTAGATAATTATTTAAATTTAAATCAAAATCTATCTGAGATTGAAAATTTTATATAAATTCTGAATTCAAATATATTAAATCATAATTTATCTTTTCTTTTTAAATTTAATCATGATTCCAAATATATATACTTAATAAATATTTATTTTCTGCCAAATAATTCTATTTAATAAATTATTTAAATTTAATATTTTTGGATAATTATTTAAATTCAAATCAAAATATATCAAAGATTGAAAATTTAACATAAATTTTAAATTCAAATATATTAAATCTTAATTTATCATATTTTCAATTTAATTATGGTTCCAAATATATATGTGTGTATGTGTATGCACGTGCGTGTGTCACAGGTTGAGACTTAAGCTCCGAACTCGCGCGGCTCTGGGACCCGGGCATGCACTCATCCGGCGTCCCAGATCAGCCTTCCTGTCACGGTTCACACCCTTATAAGGTATTGTCCGCTCTGACTCCCATGACCTCACGGTTTTGTCCTTCAAAAAGCACCTCATAAGGCGGAGGCGGTGTGAACCCTTTTATACCTCAGAGACCTTCCTATTATGTTCGATGTGAGATTCATGACTCTTTCTTAGGTCCGTGACACGTGCACGCTTAATAAATTATTATCCATTGAATTTAGAATTAGAGAACAAAAATAAAGAATATAGAGGAGAAGATCCATTTAAGTCAAGATTATTTTATTTGTTATTATTAGAATAAAAAATTGAAGAAGATAAAATTTTTTTGTTTGACACTTATGATTTATTGGTTTTGATAGAAATTGACAAAAGTTAAAAAGAAGTGAAAGCCATGTTATATTCATTAACAAGTAAATCTATTTTTTTACCTTTATTACTTCTCAAAATATGGTTTATATTGAAATTAATAATTAAGTAAAAGAAAATAAACTGTAATTTGAATTGGCAATGTATTAAGACTTATTTAGAACTTATATGGTGATTGACTCTAAATTAATGAATTATTGACTATAAAGTAATTATTATTAAAATAATAAAAGCTTACATCTTTATATGAAAAGATGAAACATTTAAATGTTACTAAAGAAGTTAGATAAAATTATATTTTTGTTTTTGGGAAAAAATATAATGCTTTATTTATGTTCTAATTCAAATATTTTTATATTATATATTTGGTTAATTTATTTGTTTCTCTTTAATCTATTACTTTTTGTTAAATTTTGTTTAGATTGATTACAACTAACTTTTCGTATTATATATATATATATTTGTTTTATTCATTTCTTTCATGTCTTTATTCTATGTTAATTCATTAATATATTTGTCCTTATTATTATATATTTTTAATTTCGACAAATTAATATATAAACTTATATTCTCTATTTTTTTTTCAACACTTTTTTATTATTAATTTTCATTATCTTTATGAATGATATGAGAAGAATGATGATCATTATCATATTTGATTTACCAAAAATACTTTATCAATTATGTTAAAATGATTAAAAATAAATTAAAAAAATATGATATGTTTTTAAGTATAACATAACAATTATTGTTTCCTTTTTATTTAAAAAAAAAACCTTATTTTGTTGACATAGAAATAATTTTTAGGCCAATATATTAGTGTAATAATTACTTGAAATATGTAAAAAATTAAGAACTAATAAAAAGTAAATGATTATTGTTATAATGTCTAGATTCGGGGATTTATTGCTAGACATTGACTTAAAGGAGTCGTCACCAATATTTTTTTATCTAGGTGAGATTGGCCACCTAAGGAATTGTCCATTTCAGGGAACACCTAAGTTTAAGGGTCTCTAAAAAGAATATGTTCAGGTCTACTAACCAGAACATGGTTCGAAAATTCGGTTACGTGTGAAGAAGGTTATAATACCTTCACAACGCCCATCAAAAGATGGTACCAGCTTAATTTTGTGTTATCCAATAAGTCTTAAAAATTTACCAAGTAATTAATCATTGAAAATTATTCTCAATTGACTTTAATACTTTTAGTAAAAAATTAAAAAAATTCTCTCACCTCAAGAGTATGCAAGAAAACTACTGTTTCACTTGCAGAGGCTCCATTGTCGGATTATTTAATATTAAAAAAAATTCAAGAAAATAAAAAAAATGATTGCTTTTGTACAGGAAAAATTAATACTTTCAATTTTTTCCCAAAATATTTTTAAAAACTTTAATTTCGAAGAAAATTGATACTTTCAACTTTTTCTCAAAAATCTATTTTTGAAAACTTTTTTTTAAGAAAAATTAATACTTTCAACTTTTTCTCAAAAATCCGTTTTTGAAAACTTATTTTTAAGGAAAATTGATACTTTCAACTTTTCCTTAAAAAATATTTTTTTTGAATTTTATTTAAAGAAAATAAAATAAAATAAAATAAAAATGAAAATAAAATAAAATAAAATAAAAAATAAAAAAAATAAAATGTATTAAACAATTCTAATCTAATCAATAAATAATAATAATAAAAATAATAAATAAATAAATAAATAATAAAAATGAAAAAGAAAAAAAAAACTTGAGAACGGCTCGACTTGGTAGCTCGACTCGACGCGGCTTGAGGAAGAAAAGATGGCTCGGAGACGCGACTCAGCTCGGATCACCTCGCACTCCGGTTGAATGCAGGTCGAAAGCGGGTTGACGTTTGGATCGAGTCGCTCGATTTCAAAACGCGCGGATCCTCTGGGCATAGTAACGTCAAAACGGCGTCGTTTTCATTGGGTATAAAAGGCTAATTCCTCTGTTTTTCAGCAGACCTATCCTCCCCTCTCTCTCTCTTCTTTTTCTTTTCTCTCCTTTCTCTCTAAACCGATGAAAAACTCTGGCTGAATCTCGTCGATAGGCTAATTAGATCCTGAATTAGACCCAATAGGCTTAAGCCCAAACCTTATTGGATTATGCCCAATGGCCTTAGGTTCGGACTAAATAGGGTGTCTACAGCTGGCCCTCTTTGTACATTTTCTGTGAAATAGGAATTGTGCAAAGACGTAGACACCTATTCAAGACTCAACTTGACATTTTTTTTTGCCTCCCATTTTTTTTTATCAAAGCTCCTCTAAATAGAGGCTCTAAGACTTTGAAAAAATAAACAAAGCTCTTTTAAACAGAGGTTCCATGATCTTGAAAATAGATGGCTCCCTTAATCAAAGGCTTAACGACTTTGAAAAATAAATGGCTCCTCTAATCAGAGGCTCAACGACTTTGGAAAATAAATGGCCCCTCTAATCAGAGGCTCAACGACTTTAGAAAATAAATAAATTCTCTAAGCAGAAGCACCATGACTTCAAAAATTAATGCTCTTCTAAACAGAGGCACCACAACTTTGAAAAGTAAATTGTTCCTCCACCTCAACTTTTGAAAAGTAAATTGCTCCTCTAAACAGAGATACTTTAACTTTTGAAAAATAAATTGCTCCTTAACAATCATGTCCAAATGAGTTATAAATCGTGACTGAAGGAATTTTGTAATAGGAACTCAAGGATTCACAATTTGAGTTCAACATTCAGAGGTTTAATTTTGCAAGAATCTTTCAACTTCATAAGAATTTACTGAAATTTGATTCTCAAAATTTCAGTTTCATTCAAATTTGTAATATCTCGAGATTTGCATTTACAACTTGCAAAACTCACATCCAATATTTAAATATCCTTATTTGAATTTTGAAGATTCACATCCAAAAGTTCAAGGCTTTTCAAGGGTTCTTTTTTGGCAAATTTGAAATTCATATAAAAAAATCTAAAGCTTTTCATTTGAATTTTGGAGATTCACATCCAAAAGTTCAAAGCTTCTCATTTGAGTTCAAAGGCTCACATGCAATAAAGCTTAGAGTTTCACATCTAAGTTCAAAGGTTCTTGTTTAAAACATTAGAAATTCATATCCAAAAAGTTGAAGCTTTGTATTTTGGAGATTCACATCCAAAAGTTTAAAACTTTTCATTTGTTCGAAGATTCACATTCGATGAACTTTAGGGTTTCACTCCTCAAAGATTCTCATTTTGAAACTCAAAGATTCTTATTTGAGTTCTCAAAAATTCTCATCAAAATATTCACAATTTGTTTTTCAAATGACTCAAAAATTTGCATGAATGAATATCATGACCAAAGATGTAAATACCTTCTTAATGATGTAAATGCAACAACCTAGATTCTCATAGTGCCATGAATCTCCAAACAAAGTTTAATTCATCAAATTATGTGCATGTACTATTTAAGAAACGATGCCAATATGATACATGTAATGTGGATGTCAATAATGTCATGAAATCCTAAATAATTGTGGTAATATGGCTCTTAAAACTCTATCATTTTACATTTATTCCTTGTTCAGTTTCTTAATAGTTTGAAACAAGTTTCATTAATCGATCATCACTTGACCACCATTAATGGACTTTTCATCACTAACAAATTTTAGAACAAGTTTCATCCACCATCACTGGGTCATTACTCATAGGTATTTCAGCATTAACCATTTCGAACAATTTCATTGTCAGTCACTAGGTTACACTCATAGGTTTCTTAACCCTAACCATTCCAAATCAAACTTTGTCTACTGATTATTTTCATCATTTAATCATAACTCGCAAGTCATGTCGACCAATTCATCTTTGTATTCGTCACTTAGTCATAGCACTTATTCAAGTTTTTGCACTCTATTCATTTGTTGACCAACCCATCACCATTTTCATCATTTGATCACACCACGTGTTATCTTAAATCATCTTTTTCAGGTTTCTACAATCTCTTCATTTTTCTTTATCATCTTAGATTTCTTTCCAAAAAAATGCAAGACTCCTTTAAACCCATATTCATTCATTCATTCATTATCATTTCAATTCTTGACAAACACAATGCAAACAAACATTTTCTCGATTCATTTTAGGGATGTGAGAACAAAAGAGCAGATAATGCATTGAAAGAAAAGCAACAATGAGAAGTGAGTCTTAGTGCAAAAGCAAATGGGAAAAGAGACGAGTTGGTTGAATGTCATTGGGACAAATGAATATTCAGACAATTTTAAATATTAATTCAAATTTTTTTTTCAAAAACTCATTCCATTGATTGTCAAAATCATTTTGAGTTCATCAAACTTTATCCCAACTTTGGAGGATCTTTAGATGCCTTGATCTTTTATATATTTGAACTGTTCATGTAACTTTCAGCTCAAAGATTTGGTCTACCCAAATTACCCTTTCGGATTTTTAATTTGAGTCTTCATTTTTCCTCTTTTCATTTTTTTTTTATTTTTTTATTTTTTTTTCACCTTTCACCATTTTTTTTCTTTTTTTTCTCTCATCTTTCATCCATTGTTGACATTAATCTTTAGGGTAATAACATGATTTCATCATGAGCACACATTTGCCCAACATACGATTATTCAATTCGAGCATTCACACTTGATCCAAATGGACTATTCAAGGTTGTAATGTGGGCCATGGTATGAGGTAATGAAAGAAATGGATAAAATAGGCTCAATATATATATTTAAAGGGTTCAAAACCAAAGGATCATCACTTGATACAGCTTAGCATTTTACCCCACTCTATATCATTTCACTACATTTCCCTTTTTCTATCTCATTCTTCATAAAGATATTTTCATTTCTTTACCCCAAATCATTTGTGACATTTTTTTTTTGTTTTTTTTAAGACCTTTTTGACCTTTAGGCTATTTTCTTTCTCAAAAATTATCTTTCAGTGTGGAGGGTGATCCTTGGTCGGGGTTTTTTTTTTTAAAAAATCATAGCAGGCTCAAAGGGGTAGCAATGAATGGTTTTTCAAATGATAAAAGAAAAATGATTATTTTTCATCTCAAATGTGAATGCTTTCCTTGAACATCATCTATTAAGCAAAAATAAGCTCATAAATTTGTATAAAAAACTGCACATCTTTAAGACATATTAATTTCACATCCGCTAGTAGTTGGCTTCTTTTACTCAAATAGTCTCCTCAAATCAATGTGAATAAGTTCTCAAAATTAAATTTCAAAATTATTGCTGCCATTGTCTAAACATTCATTGTTCGAAATTCAAGAATGGGAACAAAAGTTATAAAAGGTGACAAAGCATGGAACAATAGTTGAATGAAGGAGAAAATGTAATGAAATACATTAAATTATCTTTTATTGAAATGATAACAAATGAAATCCTATTGCCTAAAAGAAACCTAACATTACTCTAAAAAAAATCTTAAAATGACAAGAAACTTTCAATCAGCTTTATCTTCATTCTCCAAAATTGTCCCCCTATGCGATCAAGTGAAGAATCTTTATTGATATCTTGCTCCTCAATTCATTGTGACTCTCCGGACCCTTTATAACCAATGTGTTCTTGATTTTCACTCAGAGCATTATGATTAGGTGTTGTTGCTCTTCATTGATCAAAACTTATCATTCCATCATTGATTAACCATTGCACCTTATGTTTTAAAGTAGTGTAATTTTCAGTAGAATGGCCAGCAATTCCATAGTGGTAGTCGCAATAGGCTATAGGATCATACCATTTAGGATAGGATGGCTTGAGCAGCTCCACACAGTTGGGGGAAATCAAGTGGCTATTATAGAATTTTTGATATAGCTCCGTATAAGTCATAGGGATTGGATCAAATACAATTTTTTTTCAAGTAATCCGTTGCTCTTGTGAACCACTTGCTGGGTTAGTAGGGCGAATTTGGGCTCTTATAGGAGTTTGAATGTTAAGGTTATATGTAAGATCTTGAGGGCTAAAAATTGATCGATATGTGGACAAATAAGATGGTTGTAGGGCTAGCTAGTATGGATAGGACAAAGCATTATTCACAATAGGATAGTATGAAGAGTAACCTTGAGGTGGATAGGGTTGATAACTCCTGAATTATTATCTATCAAAGCTCACAGCTTGAGCTTCGGTTTTTTTCTTTTCTGATGCCTTCTTGGTTTCTCCTCATTTCAACTTACCATTTTTTATGGCACTTTCAATAATTTCTCTAAAGATCACCATGTCGACGAAATTTTTTGTTGTATTCCCTATCATTTTTTCATAATAGAGAGATTTCAAAATGCTGACAAATAGTACTGTAATTTTTTTTTTCAGTCAGAAGAGGCTGTACTTGAGAAGTAATATCCTTCCACCTCTGGGCATACTCTTTAAAAGTCTCATTGGCCTTTTTTTTTTTCAAATTTTGTAAAGACAAACGATCAGGGGCCAAATCTATGATATGTCGATATTGACTGATAAAATCATTGGCCATGTCACTCCAGGAACGGATGCGAGTTCTGTACTGGATACACCACCTAATAGCAGAACCAGTAAGACTGTCTTGAAAAAAATATATTAGTAGCTTTTCGTCATGAGCATGGGCTGTCATCTTTCGATAATACATGGTAATATGAGTTTTTGGGTACTTTGTGCCATCATATTTTTTAAATTCTGATACTTTAAACTTAGGAGGAATGATCACATCAGAGACTAAGCAAAGCCCAGCAACATCAATTGAACCATAAAAACCAATTCCTTCCATAGCCCGTAGCCTTTGTTTTTAGCATACTAATTTTAGAGTTTTTCTGAGTTTTCACTTTTATCTTTTCTTTGTCTTTTCCTTTCAGTTCATCCAGATCAGGGATTTAAATTGGTTTAACTAGGTTTTCAGTAAAGATAGGATTCACATAGCTATGGTAATACTTTGGATTAGAGGCTAATGGCATTCCAGGATATGTAGGATATGTGAAGTGTTGTGGTGGAACTTTTTGTGTAGACTGGACTTGAGGTGGACCAAAACTTGAAGGATACAAAAGGTCAGTCATTTCTCGTAATGGGAGAACTTGTTAGCTTGTATTTTCTTCAACTCTTTTTTCTTTATTCAGCTTATTGAGAGCATCTAGAATCTTGCTCAACTTATTTTCATTTTTTTCCTGTGCTTTTTCTAGCTTCTCAAATCTGTGAGAATTTTTTTACTCCATTTGTCTGGTTTTGGCTCTTGTGTTGTATCGATGGATAGGGTTCTCGCTAGATGGAGCTATCCTTGAATCTTTAGCACCATAATTATGATTAAAAATGCTATGCTATGCTTTATGTATGATACGTTGAT
Source organism: Durio zibethinus (assembly GCF_047325235.1). Classification (NCBI taxonomy): domain Eukaryota; kingdom Viridiplantae; phylum Streptophyta; class Magnoliopsida; order Malvales; family Malvaceae; genus Durio; species Durio zibethinus. Next base: position 5,204,992 of record NC_143174.1, on the reverse strand, counting down.
GCATGAATGAAATGTACATTTTCATGGATGAAATCTAATATGAAATGGATGTAAATGATAATGTTAAAACATGATCATAAAAATAATACAGATACACAAAATCAGACAAATAACATAATTAGTTTTACAGATGAACTAAAAGTGATACCGATGTATAATGTTACATATGATAATGAAAATTATGCACAAAGTCAGATAATCAAAATGATTAGATAAATACCCTTTTTGTGTCCTAGTTTCAGGGTATATCTATTATTGGGTAAAAATGACTCTATCTTAAGGTTAGACACTTCTAAGGTTCACTTATATGTAGTTCAAGGCTAAAGTCTAAGGGTTCTCAAATTGCTCCTTACATCATTACCATCACAGACTAGTAAGGCACCCTAATCTTCACCTATTATAAGCTACAAGCAAAAAATGTTCAATTTGAGTGAGAGTATTTCACTAGCCACTGCGGAGGCATTAAACCTCACAAAAGCAATAGGTACTTTACTCCCTCATAGAGGGACGGAGCTCAGGTATAGAGCTCATGTTATGTATTTGCATATGAATGACATAATTAATAAAGTAAATAAACATGAATGAATAATAACATATATATACAAAAAGGTTCAATTTTATTAGGCTTTTGGATAACACAAATTTATTTGCTGGCCTAACTCTCAGAGATCCTCAGTGGAGTTGCCAAGTTGTCATAATGTCTTGATCCGAAGATCTATCGCTAGACATTGACTTGAAGGAGTCGCCACCAATCTTTTCTTATCTAGGTGCGATTAGCCACTTAAGAAATCTGTCCCTTTCAAGGAACACCTAAGTTTAAGGGTCCCTAAAAGAATATGTTCAGGTTTACTAACCAGAACAGGGTTTGAGAGTTCGGTTACGTGTGAGGAAAGTTATAGCACCGTCACAATGCCCATCAAAAGATGGTACCAGCTTAATTTTGTGTTATCCAATAAACCTTAAAAATTTACCAAGTAATTAATCATTGGAAATTATTCTCAATTGACTTTAATACTTTTAGCAAAAAATTGAAAAAAATTTTTCACCTCAAGAGTATACAAGAAAACTACTGTTTCACTTGCAGAGGCTCCATCGTCGGATTATTTAACATTAAAAAAAATTCAAGAAAATAAAAAGAAAAAAATGATTGCTTTTGTATAGGGAAAATTGATACTTTCAACTTTTTCCCAAAATATTTTTTAAAAACTTTAATTTTGAGAAAAATTAGTACTTTTAACTTTTACTCAAAAATATATTTTTAGAAAGCTTATTTTGAAGAAAAATTGATACTTTCAATTTTTTCTCAAAAATATTTTTTAGAAAGCTTATCTTTAAAGAAAATTGATACTTTCAACTTTTCCTTAAAAAATATATTTTTTTAATTTTATTTAAAGAAAATAAAATAAAAATAAAGAAAAATAAAATAAAATGTATTAAACAATTCTAATCTAAGAATAATAATAATAATAAATAAATAAATAATAATAAATAAATAAATAAATAATAATAATAAAAAAAAAACCTGGGAACGACTCGGCTTGGCGACTTGGCTCGGCTTGAGGAAGAAAAAACGGCTTGGAGACACGGCTCGGCTCGGCTTCAGAAACGGCTCGCACCCAAGTTGAACGCGGGTGAAAAGTAGGTTGCCCTCTGGTCGGGTCACCCGATTTCAAAACGTGCGGATCCTCTGGGCACAGTAACGTCAAAACGACGTCGTTTTCACTGGGTATAAAAAGTTAATTCCTCTGTTTTTCAGCAAACCTCTCCTCCCCTCTCTCTCTCTTTCCTTCTTTTTCTCTCATTTCTCTCTAAACTGATGAAGAACTCCGATTAAATCTCATCGAATTCTAAAAATTTTCGTCGAAATCTGGATTTTTCACCAGAAGTTCAACGAAAAAACTGATTGATTTCTGGAAATAGTCATCGAAAACTGGGAAGCTGACCAGAAAATTCAAACTTGGCCGAAAAAGACGTCAAAAAATTCAAACTTCATAAAAAAATTCAACAGAATCTGAAAATTTTCTAGAAATTTCTAAAAAAAAAAATTCACCAAAAATTCTAAAAAATTTCCACCGATTCCTAGTGCTATTCTAACCCACAAAAACCCTTTTTTTAGCTTCTCTTTCTTTTTTGTGTTTGCGTTTCTTTGTGTGTTTTCTTCTGTTCTTCTAGCACCTATTTATAGGGATTGATCAGAAGAGTTTTTGATCAATCCCAACTCTTTCTGGGATTTGGATTCAATTTTTGAATCCAATCCCAACTCTGTCAATTCCCAAATCATAGCCAAATTCATTCCAATTTTTTATCCTAATCCTTATCTTAACTGAAAATTAATTAAAATAAAAAGATAAATATATTAATAGATAACAAAAAAATTAGATAAATAAAAGAAATAGGTAAATAATAATAGTAAAAATAAAAGCAGATAAATAATAAAAATATTAATAGATAAAAAAATAAAAAAAAATATATTAATAAATAGACAAATAATAAAAATAAAAATAAACATAAAAATAAAAGCCCATTGGACCAGTTAATTGGATCCTGAATCGGATCCAATAGGCTTAAGCCCAAACCTTATTGGACCAGGCCCAATGGCCTTAGGCCAAGACCAAATAGAGTGTCTACAATTATGATCAAATTAATAATTGTGATTTATTGTTCAATAAAATATATATAAAAGAAATTATAAAATATTATGATTCAATAGTTTAGGAATATATATTGTAGACACCGATTTTGTCCGGGTCTACCGTTTTATTTTTAATAATAATATTTTTAATAAAGAAATTATTATTAATAAACAAAACAAAAAAAAAACAAAAAAAGCAAACAATTAAAAAAGGTAAATAAGATAGAAGTCAAAGGGTTGGTACGGCATCGAATTGGTCCAACCAACCCCCGACCAACTACCTGACCAACCTCCCGACCAGCCACCCTCTAGCCACCCTACAGCCAATCAAATCCCACCTAATTGAAACTCTATAAAATCAACACATAAACTCAAAGGAAAAAAAAAAGGAAAAATTTTTTTAGGAAGGTTCTGGAACGAAAAAAATTTTCAGCTAGAGTTTTGATTCTGAAACGAAAAAATTCGATCTACCCACAAATCCAAACACCCAAAATACCCAAACAAAAAAACCAACCAAAAAAAAAATAAACAGAACCGCATAAAAAAAAATCAACACAGTCCTCCCCGTAGGGAGGAACCCAGCGTCGAGCTTCCTGCACGAAAAAAAAAAGGGTCAGCATAAAAAAAATAGTTTTACCAAAACTTCACCAGCAGATCTAAGAATTTTGAGACTCCTTTTGGTGAAAAAGAGGTCAGATCTGCACTCAGGGGGTCGAGAAGAGTTTGTACGAGAATTTTAGGATTTTTTGACCACTGATACGGCGGTCGGTGACGGGCGAATAGTGGCGATGGCACCGGTGAATGACGGTGGTCGGCCGACGAGCGGCTGAGGAAGAAAGCGAAAAAAAAGACCAAAAAAATTTGAACCTTTTATATAAACTGCCAAAATCAAAATGACGTCGTTTCATTAGAGGCCCAAAACGACGTCGTTTTAAGCTTGAGGATCCGCGCGTCAGCCCGTGACCCGACCCGGGGTTCGCGCACTCGACCTGCGACCCGCTTCCTTCATCAGCTCTGACCGATCTGACTAGACCGAACTGAACCATCGGACCGAACCAACCAGACCGAACTGAACCAGTACTGAACCAACCAGATCGAGCTGAACCGTCGGACTGAACCGCCGAACTAAATCGGGTGTTGATCGGACCGTTGACTGGTCCGGTTCAGGTAAAAATTTTTTTTTTTGAATTTTTCTTATTTTTTATATATTATTTTATTAATATTTATGTATGTTAAAATATTTATATTTGTTAGATTAAATGATAAAATTGTGATTAAATTTTTTTTATGTAATTATGTTAATAAACTTTAAAAACAATAATATAAAAATAAATTTAATAATAATACTAAACTAATAAAAAATAAGAGAAAAGGAAATTTTTATCCGATGATGAGATTCAAAGGTATTTCGAGTAGTGATACCTATGAAATCTCTAGGTGAGAAAATTTTTTAAGTACTACCAGCGTATTGGAGTATTTATAAAAAATTTTCAATACAATAAAATTTTTCTTTTTTTTAAATAATAAATAAAAATTGATTAATAAATTAAAATATAACTAATAAAAATTAAGAGAAAAGAAAATTTTTATCCGATGATGAGATTCAAAGGTATTTCGAGTAGTGATGCCTAAGAAATCTCTAGGTGAGAAGATTTTTTTAAGTACTACTAGCGTATTGGAGTATTTATAAAAAATTTTTAATACAGTAAAGATTTTTTTTTTTAAAATAATAAATAAAAATTGATTAATAAATTAAAAATATAAGTAATAAAAATAGGAAGAAAAGAAATTTAATTCAATGATGAGATTCTAAAAGTATTTCGAGTAGAGATGCTTTAAGAAATCTCTAGGTGAGAAGATTTTTTAAAATATTACCAGCGTATTGGAATATTTATAGAAAATCTTCAATATGATTAAATTTTTTTTTCTTCAAAATTTCAATTAAAATTAAAAATTAATAAAACAATTAATAAAATTTTCGAAAAAGAATAAAATGTGTGCATAAACATGAAAATATTTTGCATGGCATGCATGACATAATTTCTTACGAAAAGTAAATTTAGACCTCCAAAGATGAGATTCTAAAAGTATTCCGAGTAGAGATGCTTTAAGAAATCTCTAGGTGAGAAAGAGTTCTTTTAATGTTACCAACGTACTGAAACATTTTAAGAATTATTTCAATAAAAAAGTTTTAATTTATTTTTCTCGAGAATAATTTTTTTTAACATGACATTTTCTTACGAAAAATAAATTCGAGCCTCCAAAGATGAGATTCTAAAAGTATTCCGAGTAGAGATGCTTTAAGAAATCTCTAGGTGAAAAAGAATTCTTTTAATGTTACCAACCTACTGGAACATCTTAAGAATTATTTCAATAAAAAGGTTTTGATTTATTTTTCTCGAGAATAATTTTTTTTTAAAAAATAATAATAAAAAAAATCAAAGTAATTATTTTTCGAATACTGAAAATAAGACTATTTGTATCAAAATCAAAGGATAACACGTTGTTAATTGGTACCATTTTTAACGGGCGTTGTGGGGGTGCTAATCCTTCCCCACGCGTAATCGACTCTCGAACCCAAACTGTTTCGCAGACCGTAAAATTATCTTTTTAATAAATTTTAATTAATTTTAAGATTTCATTAAAATGATATGTTTTAATAGGTGGCCAATTGCACCTAGCTAAAAAAGATTGGTGGCGACTCCATTATATTTTTTATTTCGTTTCCAAATTCGTCGGACGGACACAAAACCATTACGACAGCTTGACGACTCCACTGGGGATGCCTTTTTGTTTTCGAGAGTCAGGCCAAAATTAACTACTTATTATCCTTAAATTTTGATTTAAAAAAAATCTTAATCAATTTCTTAAATCTTAATTTTTCATTTTTAGTAAAAAATAAAAAAAACAAAAAAAATAAATCAAAAAATAAAAAGCAAAAAAATTCATACACATTTCTCTTACTATGCCTCTTATGTTTTATTTTTTATATATATTACTGTCAATAAGTTAGGATATATTTGCACACAATGGCACGATGCATCTCATACATGAGCTCTATACCCGGGCTTCGTCCTTTATAGGAGGAAGTAAAGTACCTATGCTCTCGTGAGGTGATAACCTCCGTAATGGTAAGCGAAATACTTCCACTTGAATTGAACCCTTTCCGTTCGTAGCCCGTAATGAGTGAGGATCGGGGTGCCTTACTAGTCCAACATGGACGACAGTGAGGAACAATTTAGGAACCTTTAGACCTTGTCAATCCAAACCCAGCATATAATAAGCCTAGAAAACCAACCTTGTGTAGAGCTCCGCCCACGTTCTTGTAAAAAATATCTAAGAATAAAAGTTTGTATAATACGAAACAAAACAAAACAAACAAAAAAATCTCAAAACACAAAAACAAAACAAAAAAAAATGTTTTTTTCTTAAACCACATCCTCAATTTTGTTTCTTTCTTTTTTTCCTTTTGCATTAATCATATCAAATATTTTTTTGCATTCATGCATCATTTGCATCATTTTTTTTTTTTAAAAATTTTCATAAAATAAAAATTTTAACACATAGCATTCTAATTTTTTTTTCTTTCTTTTTCAAAATAAAAATTTTGTGGTAATAAAGGTTCAAGAATAGCTCGCCCATCAAAAATTTAGCCCAACCTACTCGTTATTCATACAATACCAGGACACAAACAAGAATCATGGAGCAAGAACAGGCCAGTCGATTTGAGAGAATTGAGAAAGCTCAAGAAAAACTAAAAGAAGATCTTAGTACAATAATGGATATGCTCAAGAAACTTGACAAGGAAAAAGCAGTGGAAGAAAATCCTAGCTTTCAAGAACAATCGCCAGATATGGTAGATCCTGTCTATCCTCCAGGGTTTGAGCCACGACTGAACCAACCTTCACAAGGAACTAGAGTACCAATTCCTGCTCCCGGTGGATATCTTAATCCTTATCCAGGAATGACATCCACACCTACTCCAAGATAATTTCAAAATTTTTTTAATCCCATTATGATGAAAAAACCACCTGAGCCAATTTTAGTTCCTGATTTGGATGATCTCAAGGAAAGAGAAAAGCTAGGGATGCAGACACCTGAAAAGGTAAAAGATACTAGTGCCTGGGAGAAGATGAAGTTATTGAAAGAAAGGCTTAGGGCTGTAGAGGGAATGAATTTTTATGGCTCCACAGATGCGGCTGACCTTTGTTTAGTTCCAGATGTGGTAATTTTGCCTAAATTCAAAGTCCTTGAATTTGAAAAATATGATGGCACAAAATGTCCAATGACCCACATCACCATGTATTATCGAAAGATGGCAGCATATGCTCGAGATAAGAAGTTGTTAATGCACATATTTTAAGATAGTCTTACTGGTTCTATAGCTAGATGGTATGTCCAGCTAGATAGGACTCATATTCGTTCTTGGTAAGAGCTTACAAAGGTATTCCTTACATAATATCGTCATGTAACGGATATGGTTCCAGATCGTCTATCTCTTTAAAGTATGGAAAAAAAAACAACTGAAAACTTTAAGGAGTATGCACAAAGATGGAGAGATGTGGCTGCACAAGTTCAACCTCCTTTCACTGAGAAAGAAATAACCGTTTTATTTTTGAACACCTTGAAAGCACCGTACTATGAGAGATTGATAGGCAATGCAACTAAAAACTTTACAGATATGGTGATATCAGGTGAGATCATTAAAAATGCCATAAAGAATGGTAAGCTCGATGCAGGAGAGATAAATGGAGCAAAAAAAGGTGGAGCTCCCAAAAAGAAAGAGAATAAGGCTCAAGCAGTGAACTATATGGGGCAACAATTCAGAGGTTTCACACCTTATCCTACACCAGTATACTAGACCCATTACCCTTCTGTAAACCATGTTACATCCATCCCTTATTCATATCAACCATACCAGTCATTACCACAACCAGCTTATCCACTTCATTTTCAGCCATCCTTTCAAACACCCACCTACAATCATCCTGCTGCACCTATCAGACCAAGATGAAAACCTAGTCCTAATATTGGTTTGAGAGTCCTGAAAAATACCCAAGAAAAAATCACTTTTGATCCCATTCCTATGACATACACAAATTTGTATCCCAGACTTGTTGAGAAACATCTGCTTGCTTTTGTTATCATTGAACCTATGAAACCTCAATTTCTCAAATGGTATGACCCCAATGCACATTGTGATTATCATTATAGGAATCCAGGTCATTCCACTGAGAACTGTACTACTTTGAAGCGTAAAGTACAGGGGTTAATCAATGAAAGAGTATTAGATTTTGATACCAGCCAACAAGAGACTCCAAATGTCAATGAGAACCCTCTACCAAATCATACCAGACCATCAATAAATGCTTTGGTTGATGGGCAAACAAGCTATGTGAAAAGAAGAATAGAAGAGGTCAAAACTCCTATGGCTAAGGTGTTCGAAGTATTGGTCAAAACTGACATGTTGAAGCCAATAGAACCTCAAAATTACTCTGAAATAATAAATTCAACTGAAAGCTGTAATTATCACAGAGGTGTTCTGGGGTATTCTATCTAGAATTGTCATCAATTTCATCAGGAGGTGCAAAAATTGATAGATGAAGGTCGAATAGAATTTTACCAAGAGAGAGAAGAATTGGTGAAAGCTGAAGTGTCTACTATTGATTCAAAAAATAAGTTTGTACGTAGATCGATAACTATCTATTATGATGAGAAGCCAACATCAAAGCTAAAAAATCCCGTCTCTCGACCAGTTGGTGACAATTAAAGTTTTTGGCCTTTTTCTATATCAGAATGATAAAACAGTACCTTGGAAGTATAATTATGATGTCGTAGTTAACCCAGATACTGCCAACATAACGGGTGTGGGAGGCATAACTCAAAGTGATAGGTGCTATACCCCAGAAGCTTTAGAAAAAGCTAAAAAAAAGAAAGCCAAGGTAGGAGAAGAAAATGAAAGTCAGAATGGTCTTGACACAACCCTAGAAAAAGAATGGCAGAAGCCAGTATCTGAGAGTGAAGCAGGTGAATTTTTGAAGTTAATAAAACATAGCGAGTATAGCGTGGTAGAACAGCTTAACAAGATGCTAGCTAGAATTTCGTTATTGTCATTATTGCTCAGTTCAGAGTCACACCGTAATGCTTTGCTGAAAGTGTTAAATCAAGCATATGTGTCTCACAATGCTTTTGTTGAATATGTGGAACAGCTTGTTGGTAATCTGACGATTTCAAACTCTATCTCTTTCAGTGATGAAGAGATTCCTCTTGAAGGTAGATGAAGTACCAAGGCTCTTCACATTACTGTGAAATGTAAAAGTCATATAATGGCTAAAGTTTTGATTGATAATGGTTCATCCATCAATGTTATGCCTGTGACTACTTTGGTAAAACTCCCTGTTGATGGATCTTATATGAAACCTAATCATATGATAGTGAGAGCCTTTGATGAAACCAGAAGAGAGGTGTTAGGAGATATAGAAGTGCCATTACAGATTGGCCCATGCATTTTTAATGTGAAATTTTAAGTTATGGACATCTCTCCATCATACAATTGTTTATTGGGTAGACCATGGATCCATATGGCAGGTACTGTCCCATCCTCATTACATCAGAAAGTTAAATTCATTGTTGAAAGAAAGCTAACATGTGTGGCAAAAAAAGAAGATTTATTGGTAACTCAACCGATAAACACTCCTTATGTGGAATCAACAGATAAAGTTTTAGAATATTTTTATAGATCTTTCGAGATTGTCAATGCAACATATATAACTGGAGGATCTAAATTGTATTCGCCACACTTATCTACGACTATTAAAATGGTAGTCAAACAGCTTACCAAGATGGGATGGCGACCTGAAGCCGAACTTGGGAAGAACCTGCAAGGAATCACGAAGCCATCGGTCATATATGAAAAGAGAGACAGGTTTGGCTTAGGATATAAGCCAACAAGAGGTGACAGAGTAAGAATGGCAAATGAGAAAAGAGATAAGAGGATAGCTAATCTTAAGGGATATGAGTCGGAGCAGAGCCCATAGTCATTCCATACCTCTATGATACTTTTTACTCAGGAGGATACATTTATCCATATTTACCGGGAGCCCCAAGTGCAAGATTCATCGAAAAATTTTCAGAGCTAGCCATTCAAATGGTGGATGATGGAGAAAAAAAGAGTCGAAGTGAAGAGCTGTTCGTGTACCCTTGTCCTTTAGATTTTGAGCTGGATAATTGGAAAGTTATGGAGTTACCTGTTGTTTTTAAAACTTTGAAAAAGTAATGTGAAACTTTAAATCCCTAATTACTTTCTACGAGTATTAGGAGATCTTTTATGGTGTGTTTATATTTATCATTTTAATAAAAGACTTAGAAGATGCATCCATATTTCTTCTATTATTTTTATCTTCATTTTACCTTTCATTCTTTTCTTTCCTACATTTTCTTGCCATTTTATTTTTGTGTGCCAATATTCTTTTCATCTTACCCTTTGCAGGGTCCCAAACAATGAACATGAAGATAATCATGGCAATAATCTCGAATTTGATTTTGAAAACTTAATTCATGTTGATGAACTTGATAATGAGGAAGATTCAGATAATTATACATTGCCTCTTGATTTGTTAAAATTAATAGAACATGAAGATAAGCCAATTGAACCTCACCAAAAAATTACTGAATCAATAAATTTGGGAGATGGTGAGAACAAAAAAGAGGTCAAAGTTGGTACATCTCTTTTACCAACTGAAAGACATAAGCTAAAAGAGCTACTCCAAGAATATGTAGATGTGTTCGCGTGGACTTACCAAGATATGCCAGGACTCAGCACTAATATTGTAAAGCACAAGTTACCTTTAAAACCAGGATGTAAGTCGATGCAGCAAAAGCTAAGGCGCATGAAACCAGAGATGCTACTGAAAATTAAAGAAGAAGTGAAGAAACAATTCGATGCTGGATTTTTAGAAGTGGCAAAATATCTTGAATGGGTAGCCAATATAGTGCCAGTTCCTAAGAAGGATGGAAAAGTGAGAATGTGTGTCGATTGTCGAGATCTGAATAGAGCAAGCCCCAAGGATAACTTTTCTTTACCTCACATCGATATTCTAGTGGATAATACTGCTAGACACTCCATATTTTCCTTTATGGATGGTTTCTCAGGCTATAATCAGATCAAGATGGCTCGAGATGATATGGAGAAAACTACATTTGTGACCATGTGAGGAACATTCTGTTACAAAGTCATGCCTTTTGGGTTGAAAAATACTGGTGCTACTTATCAAAGAGCAATGGTGACTCTTTTTTATGACATGATGCATAAAGAGATAGAAGTGTATGTGGATGATATGATTGTAAAATCTCGTGAATGAGAGGATCATATAGTCAATCTTAAAAAGCTGTTTGACAGGTTGAGAAGATTTCAGTTTAAGTTGAATCCTGCCAAATATACATTTGGAGCCAAATTAAAAAAACTATTGGGCTTTATAGTCAGTGAAAAAGGAATCGAAGTGGACCTGGATAAGATACAAGCCATCCAAAACTTATCTCCTCCTCATACCTCAAAAGAAGTGCGAGGCTTCTTAGGGAGATTAAATTATATTGCTCGCTTTATCTCTCAACTCACTTATAAGTGTGATCCTATTTTTAAGCTTCTCAAAAAACATGATCCTGAAGAATGGAATGACGAATGCCAAGAAGCTTTTGATAAGATCAAAGAATACTTATCAAACCCACCTGTGTTGATGCCACCAATGTCAGAAAAACCTTTGATTTTTACTTGACAGTGCATGAAAATTCAATGGGATGTGTGCTGGGGCAAAGAGATGAAACTGACTGGAAAGAACTAGCAATTTACTACTTGAGTAAGAAGTTCACTGATTATGAGTCAAAATATTCACCATTAGAGAAGATGTGTTGTGCATTAACCTGGACAGCTCGAAGGCTTAGACAATACATGCTTTTATCACACTACTTGGCTCATAGTAAAGCTGGATCCTATTAAGTATATTTTCGAAAAGCCCTCATTGACAGGAAGAATAGCACGGTGGCAAGTTATGATTTCAGAATATGATATCATTTACGTGACTCAAAATGCTATAAAAGGGAGTGCAATAGTTGAATTCCTTGCTGATCGTGCAGTCGAAGATTATGAGCCAATGAAATTAGATTTTCTTGATGAGGATGTGATGGCCATTGAAGAAAATGAACCTGTTGAAAAATCATGGAGGATGTATTTTGATGGAGCTGCTAATACTTTGGGTCATGGTATTGGGGTAATTTTGATATCTCCTGATGGAAATTATTACCCCATCACAGATAGATTAAATTTTAATTGCACAAACAATGTGGCTGAATATGAGGCCTGTGTTATGGGTCTACAAGCAGCAATTGAAAAGAATATCAAAGTGTTAGATATGTTTGGAGACTCAGCTCTAGTCATCTATCAGTTACGAGGTGAATGGGAAACAAGAGACTCTAAATTGATTCGGTATCATAACTACATCTCTGAGTTGGTCAAGCAATTTAAAGAAGTTCAGTTTAAGCATCTACCTAGAGAGGAAAATCAAATTGCTGATGCACTGATTACTCTAGCTGCAATGATCAAAATAGATGCAAATACTGAAATCCAACCCATCAAGCTGGACGTGAAAGATATACCAGCACATTGCTCAGGTGTTGAAAAAGAAATTGATGAAAGGCCATGGTATCATGACATCATGTAATACATTAAAAGCCAGCAATACCCAGAACATGCAACAAAAAATGATAAGAGAACTATCAGAAGATTGGCTATGAGTTTCTTTATTGATGGAGATGTCCTTTACAAAAGAGATCGAGATCAAGTGCTCTTAAGATGTGTAAATGCAGCTGAAGCAAAGAAGATTATTGAAGAAGTGCATGATGGAGTTTGTAGGGCACATGCAAATGATCATATGATGGCTGAATAAATTATGAGGGTTGGCTATTATTGGTTGACAATAAAGGGAGACTGTATTGATTATGCTAGGAGATGTCATAAATGTCAGATTTATGCTGACAAGATTCATGCTCCGTCATCAATATTACACGTTCTAACTCCTCCATGGCCATTCTCTATGTGGGGCATGGATGTCATTGGTCCCATCACTCTAAAAGCTTCGAATGGGAATAGATTCATTTTTGTGATGATTGATTACTTCACCAAATGGGTAGAAGCTGCATCATATGCTAGTGTGACCCGATATGTGATATGTAAGTTCATAAAAAGAGAGATAATATGCAGATATGAGCTTCCAGAGACAATTATTTTTGATAATCCCAAAAACTTGAACAATAAAATAATGAATGAAGTATGCACTTAGTTTAAGATTCGCCATCGAAATTCGACACCATATCGTCCGAAAATGAACAGGGCAGTGGAGGCTGCGAATAAGAATATCAAAAGAATCCTGGAGAAAATGACTGAAAATTACAAAGATTGACATGAAAAGTTACCTTTTGCCTTGCATGCTTATAGAACGTTAGTCAGAACATCTACTAGGGCCACACCGTTCTCTTTGGTATATGAAATGGAAGCTGTGCTACCGGTCGAAGTGGAAATTCTCTCACTTAGAGTCCTGATAGAGGTAGAGTTAGAGGAAGCAGAATGGGTTCGAAATCGCTACGAGCAGTTAAACCTTATTGAAGAGAAAAGATTATCAGCACTTTGTCATGGTCAATTATATCAAAAGAGGATGATGAGAGCACATGACAAGAAAACTCATCCCCGTTGCTTTAGAAAATGAGACTTAGTGCTAAAAAGAATCCTTCCAAATCAACATGATAATCGGAGGAAATGGACACCAAATTGGGAAGGCCCGTATGTGGTGAAAAAGGCCTTTTCTGGTGGGGTATTGATTTTGGCAGAAATGGACGGAGGTGATTTGCCTACCCCAATAAATTCAGATGTTGTGAAAAAATATTTTGCTTTAAAAAAAAAAGAAAAAATGATGACTTATCTAAGCTGAAAACTTGAAAAGGCGGCTTGGATGTGAAGCAGGAGCATCATCAAGAAAAGATCCCACAACATAGGGGCAAGTGTAGTTTGACGAACTCTGAATGATCAAAGAAGTCATCTGATTTAGTTTTAGAGAAAGAATCTGCGAATATTTTGTTCATGATTATCTTGTGATCATTCTTTTGACACCTTTATTTCAATTCAAACACTTTGACATGCACTTATTATCAGCCATATGAAATACATTATCTTTCATTTAAAAATAATGCCTATCCATTCCTTTATCCTTGTTTGATATTTTTATCCATAAAAGAAATGTGATTGCATTTTATTTGTCTTAAACTTAAAATGATGAAAAGAAAAACAAACATGAAAGATCTTAGCATTACTTTTAAAGTTGACAAAGGCAAATGAAAAAGGATAAGAAAAGCATAACAAGACATTGATGTTGCAGACTTTTGAAAAAAAAAACAATATTGTGGTCAAATGTTGAGAATAGATTGGTCATATAAGAATTTGGATAAAAGAAACCGAAAGCGAGAGATTTCGAGAACCTTTTTACTACAATGAACGATTTTGATTACATTACAAGCATTGCATTATGAGCACTCAGTACATGCATCCATGAGAAGTTGTAACAAAGATAAAAAATTTTCATTTTTTTAATAAAAAAAAATAAGGTTTTGATAAAGACAATGATCAAACGAAAGGAATTCAAAAGAGAAAAATTTACTTATTCAAAGATGATAACTCAAATTTGAAACAGATGAGAATTTTAAAGTTGTGGAGCCTCTGCTGAGAGGAGCTTTTTCAAAATGAAATTTTAAAGTTGTGGAGCCTCTGTTGAGAGAAGCTTTTTCAGAAGTAAGAATTTTAAAGTTGTGGAGCCTCTGTTGAGAGGAGCTTTTCCAAGATGAGAATTTTGAAGTTGTGGAGCCTCTGTTGAGAGGAGCATTTTCAAGATGAAAATTTTAAAGTTGTGGAGCCTCTGTTGAGAGGAGCTTTTTCAAGAAAAATTTTAAAGTTGTTGAGCCTCTACTGAGATGAGCTTTTTCAAGAGAAAATTTTAAAGTTGTGGAGCCTCTGTTAAGAGGAGCTTTTCCAGATGAGATTTTAAAGTTGTTGAGCCTCTGTTGAGAGGAGCTTTTTCAGATGAGATTTTTAAAGTTGTTGAGCCTCTGTTGAGAGGAGCTTTTTCAGATGAGATTTTTAGATGAGATTTTAAAGTTGTTGAACCTCTGCTGAGAGGAGCCCTTTTAAAAAAATAAAATAAAATAAAATAAAATAAAAAAATAAAAAAAATCATGATTTATTTTCGGACAAAATTGTTGTCTTTGTCTTTGCCCTATTCCTGATTCTCAGTAATGTGCAAAGAGGGGCAGTTGTAGACATCGATTTTGTCCAGGTCTACCGTTTTATTTTTAATAATAATATTTTTAATAAAGAAATTATTATTAATAAACAAAACAAAAAAAAACAAAAAAAAGTAAACAATTAAAAAAGGCAAATAAGACAGAAGTCAAAGGGTTGGTACGACGCCGAATTGGTCCAACCAACCTTCGACCAACTACCTGACCAGCCTCCCTACAGCCACCCTCTAGCCACCCTATAGCCAATCAAATCCCACCTAATTGAAACTCTATAAAATCAACACATAAACTCAAAGGAAAAAAAAAAAGGAAAAATTTTTTTAAGAAGGTTCTGGAACGAAAAAAATTTCTAGCTAGAATTTTGATTCTAAAACGAAAAAATTCGATCTACCCACAAACCCAAACACCCAAAATACCCAAACAAAAAAACCAACCAAAAAAAAAATAGAATCGCATAAAAAAAATACAAAAAAAAATCAACACAGTCCTCCCCGTAGGGAGGAACCCAGCGCCGAGCTTCCTGCACGAAGAAAAAAAAAAGGGGTCAGCTTCAAAAAAAAAGTTTTACCGAAACTTCACCAGTAGATCTAGAAATTTTGAGACTCCTTTTGGTGAAAAGGAGATTAGATCTGCGCTCAAGGGGTCGAGAAGAGTTTGTACGAGAATTTTAGGATTTTTCGATCACCGGATACGACGGTTGGTGACGGGCGAATGGCGGCGACGGCACCGGCGAATGACGGCGGCCGGCAGACGAGCGGCTGAGGAAGAAAGCGAAAAAAAAGAGAGAAGGTTTTTTTTTTTCTAGAATGAAAAACTGACGAAAAAAAAATTGAACCTTTTATATAAACTGCAAAAATCAAAACGATGTCGTTTCATTAGAGGCCCAAAACGACGTCGTTTTAAGCTTGAGGATCCGCGCGTCAACCTACGACCCGACCCGGGGTCCGCGCACCCGACCCGCGACCCGCTTCCTTCATCAGCTCTGACCGGTCTGACTAGACCGAACCGAACCGCCAGACCGAACCAACCAAACCGAATCGAACCGGTACTGAACCAACCAGACCGAGCCGAACCGCCGAACCAAACCGGGTGTTGATCGGACCGTTGACCGGTCCAGTTCAGGTAAAAAAAAATTTTTTTTTTTGAATTTTTCTTTTTTTTAATATATTATTTTATTAATATTTATCTATGTTAAAATATTTATATTTGTTAGATTAAATGATGAAATTGTGATTAAATTTTTTTTATGTAATTATGTTAATAAACTTTAAAAACAATAATATAAAAATAAATTTAATAATAATACTAAACTAATAAAAAATAAGAGAAAAGGAAATTTTTATCCGATGATGAGATTTAAAAGTATTCCGAGTAGTGATACCTATGAAATCTCTAGGTGAGAAAATTTTTTAAGTACTACCAGCGTATTGAAGTATTTATAAAAAATTTTCAATACAGTAAAGATTTTTTTTTTAAATAATAAATAAAAATTGATTAATAAATTAAAATATAACTAATAAAAAATAAGAGAAAAGGAAATTTTTATCCGATGATGAGATTCAAAGGTATTCCGAGTAGTGATGCCTAAGAAATCTCTAGGTGAGAAGCTTTTTTTAAGTACTACTAGCGTATTGGAGTATTTATAAAAAATTTTCAATACAGTAAAGATTTTCTTTTTTTTTAATAATAAATAAAAATTGATTAATAAATTAAAAATATAAGTAATAAAAATATGAAGAAAAGAAATTTAATCAAATGATGAGATTCTAAAAGTATTCCGAGTAAAGATGCTTTAAGAAATCTCTAGGTGAGAAGATTTTTTTAAAATATTACCAGCGTATTAAAATATTTATAGAAAATCTTCAATATGATTAAATTTTTTTTCTTCAAAATTTTAATTAAAATTAAAAATTAATAAAACAATTAATAAAATTTTTGAAAAAGAATAAAATGTGTGCATAAACATGAAAATATTTTGCATGGCATGCATGACATAATTTCTTACGAAAAGTAAATTTAGACCTCCAAAGATGAGATTATAAAAGTATTCCGAGTAGAGATGTTTTAAGAAATCTCTAGGTGAGAAATAATTCTTTTAATGTTACCAACGTACTGGAACATTTTAAGAATTATTTCAATAAAAAAGTTTTAATTTATTTTTTTCGAGAATAATTTTTTTTAACGTGACATAATTTCTTACGAAAAGTAAATTTAGACCTCCAAAGATGAGATTCTAAAAGTATTCCAAGTAAAGATGCTTTAAGAAATCTCTAGGTGAGAAAGAGTTCTTTTAATGTTACCAACGTACTGGAACATTTTAAGAATTATTTCAATAAAAAGGTTTTAATTTATTTTTCTCGAGAATATATTTTTTTAACATGACATTTTCTTACGAAAAATAAATTCGAGCCTCCAAAGATGAGATTCTAAAAGTATTCCGAATAGAGATGCTTTAAGAAATCTCTAGGTGAAAAAGAGTTCTTTTAATGTTACCAACCTACTGGAACATCTTAAGAATTATTTCAATAAAAAGGTTTTGATTTATTTTTCTCGAGAATAATTTTTTTTTTAAAAAAAAAATAATAAAAAAAATCAAAGTAATTATTTTTCGAATACTGAAAATAAAACTATTTGTATCAAAATCAAAGGATAACACGTTGTTAATTGGTACCGTTTTTAACAGGCGTTGTGGGGGTGCTAATCCTTCCCCACGCGTAACCGACTCTCGAACCCAGACTATTTCGCAGACCGTAAAATTATCTTTTTAATAAATTTTAATTAATTTTAAGATTTCATTAAAAGGATATGTTTTAATAGGTGGCCAATCGCACTTAGCTAAAAAAGATTGGTGGCGACTCCATTATATTTTTTATTTCGTTTTCAAATTCGTCGGACGGACACAAAATCGTTACGACATATATTTTACTAATATAAAATGTCTTTCGCAATTTAATCAATTTCATACATTTTTAAATTTTTGATTAATATACTGAAACAATTTAAATATTATTGTATTAAACTTTGTGTTACATATATATTGAAATAACTTCTAAATTATATATTTAAATATCTATAATATTCAGTTTATAAATTTAAAATCATTTATATTTCTTTCAATAATTTTTATTTAAATATAGTAGTAAATATTTAAACAAATAAAAAATAAAATTTCTAATTTAACAGCATTTGTGTGTTAAAACATTGTTAAATTTAACAGTGTTTGTATACACAAATGCTATTAAATTATAAAAATTAGTGACGTTTGTACATGCAAATATTGATAAATTTAGCGTCACTTTTACAAACCAATGTCGTTAAATTAATGATATTTTTACACATAAACACTATTAAATTAGTGATATTTTTTTTTAAATGCCATTATTTTTCTCGATACAAGTATAATCAATATCTTTTGTGACGTTTTTTTTTTTGCAAACTCTGTGAATTGTTTAATGTTATTTATAAATGCCGTTATTTTCCTATTCCCTTGTAATTAAAGGATATATATGTGTGTGTCTGTATGTATGTATATATATATATATATATATATATATTCATATCAACATTATCATAAAAACAATTATTAATCTTAACAATTTAAAGATTAATTATTGATTGTTTATCAAACAAGAAAGAAAGCGGTAGCAAAATTTTTAGTGTTTAGCAAATGAATTGAAAAAATTTTTTTTATGAAAAAAAGTATTTTTATAATTTTTGAAAATTTATAAAAATTTATACTTCTTTTAAAAGAACAGTATCATTTATAATATATTATGTGTAAATTGTCATTTAATTATAGCTTAACATTTGTGAATATATGATTATATATTAGATCAATAAGAATTTATATTTTTTAATAAAAAATTAAAGTTAATTAAAAAATAAATTTAAAATTATGAAAAATTTAATAAAAAATCTCATGTACGAGTTAAAAAGCTAGTATATAACATATATTTTTTCAAATTCATATATGATTTTTATTAAAATTTTAAATCATGTGTCATATTTAAAATTATCATATCTAATTTTTTTCACTAAATTATGACCAAAAATAAATTAAAAACTCTTTGTAATACTGAAATTTAACACCAATTACTATTAGGACGAATCAATCCTGTATTGGTTTTTTTGCGGAGCATTTCCCACTTGCAGTTCAACCGAAGAAAAGAGAAAAAATATCAAGAATGGCCATTTTCAATTTTGTCTGAAACTGTGTTATGCCCTTGTGATATAGTGCAAAGGCAAACCTTGAGGCTGAACCAAAACAAGCCAAAAATGTGTTCCGTCGGTGTCAACCTGATAAACTACAACAATATGAATTCAAAGACGGCAAACCATTTGGCCACCTTTATTTTGTCTTTATCATCATCAGTACTCATTTCTAAGTGTTTTTTTTCATTCCAATTTAGTGCTGAAAATGAAGTTTTGGACTTGAAATCTGTAGGACATCCCAAAGTCTAAATACAACAATAAATGGTTTTTACAAGAAATGGTTTGTTGAACTTTTTTTTTTTTAAATCTTATCAAGTAAATATTGATTTTTTTTTTTTAAGTAGCAATTTGAGTATAGACAAATGGATTATAGGTGTTAAAATTTAAACTTTGTTGGACGTCGGCTCTTAAAAATAATTGCATAAATCAATTGAAAGTCTTAGATTCAAGTAAATATTGGTTCTACATATCTATATTACACAAAAATACAGAATGAATTTAATTTTGCACTTTTGTTGATAAAGAAATTTGAATAGATACCTTGTGGCATTTTAAGCATAAATGAGAGTAGCTTTGTAAAGGACTGCCCAAAGTTTGATAAGAAATTCATTAATCTCTCGGATGATGATCTCAAATCAGTATTCTCTTTCAATGATAAATGGGTTTCATATTAAATTATATCAATGTCATTATTCGAATAAAAGAAATGTTAATTACTAAATACAATAAATTTATCAAAATTAACACATTGTGGACTTGATTGAATAAGCATACTCAAACAACATGATATTTGTACTAAACTAATTTGACTCAAAAAATCAATAATTTAATCCTGATCTACTTCAAACTATATCAATTCAAAACAATATAAAATTGAATTTGATGCACCTTCTACTTTTAGCAAAATATGAGCTAGTTTTCCCAAAAAAAAAAATTCAAAACCCAATTTTCAATTTAATTTAAATACATTAAAACATATAACAATTTGAATTTGTTTCACTTAAAACTTAAAATAATTGGTGCTTCAAACAATTTAAACTCTGATCCAATTGAATTTGCTTGATTGTCACCTTTTTTTTTTAACAAAGACAGATCAAAATCTAAGAGATAGGGAGGGGAAATGCAAGTGTTGGGGATTCAATTTTTAATTTTGCAAGAATCCACCTCCTAAGAGAGATGAATGAATCATTTGGGTTAAGTTTCGGATTTAATCACTTCTATTATTAACATCTCGATTATTATTATTATTATTATAGTCCTTTATTTTATGATTAATGTCGTTAATGACTTTTGAATTATAGGAAAATGTTCATTATGTTACTTAAATTTTAAAAATCTCTAACGTGATATTTGAATTATAAATTTATTAATTAATACAGTACTTGAGAGCTATTTATCAACTATGTATTATAATTTAAAACTAATCACATTAGGGGTGAGTATCAAGTTAGTTAATAAATTTATAATTTAAATATTACATTAAAAAATTTTAAAATATTTATATCACATTAAATATTTTATTGTAATCTAGATCTATTCATAACATTAACCCTTTATTTTAGTCATGTACATTCTTTGCAAATCTAACAGCATTTACTTGTCTAGCTATCTAAAATTTGACAAGCATTTCAAACAAAAATCTCCATAGATTTCTTGTAAACAACTACAAAGACCATTATTTTGGAGTGTGATAATATCACACTGTATTCTTGATTTGCTTTATTCTTTCTAACACTTTGTTTACTCAGACCAGTTGAGAATAAAAAAAGAGAAGCTACTGTTTTGGTGCATGGCAACCAAGAGAATCGGCTGATTCTGAAAAAAATATTTAGATCAATAATAGTACTGACAATGATGTTATAGATGCCATATATTCCACGTTTAATATCGAATTTGGCTGGCCAATGTCAGCCATTCAGCCAATTGAGGAAGAGGATGTAACTTCTACTTAACTTTTTTTTATTTCTTTTTCAATTTTTTGTTATTAATGTCTTTGTCAAGTGCTAATAAAAAGAGTCCTTTCCTTTTGCTTTTATACTTGAAAAAGTTTAAATGTAAAAAAAATTTAAACTTAAATTTGAAATTATTTTTTTAAATCTGTCAAGTCAAATGTACATTGTTAATTTGGAAAAATAAATATTTTATTAAAAAAAAAAACTAAGAACAAATTATGATAAAAGTACTCTTGAAAATAGGGTGATACAAAAATTTTCTGATAGTTAGAGAGTCCAAAAAACTTGATAAGAACTAATATATAACCTGAATTCTGCAATAACTCTTGGTTTTTTACTAATATTAATAAAATTGTAATCATTGTTACCGGCAACTTGATAAGAAACAAAAGCTTTCTAAGATGTATAACGCCTGTTGAATTATATTAAGCTTATCAAGAATCGACAAAAATAAAGGAAATTCGGTTTGTTGTCTTGTCCCCTGAAGTTAAATTCACAATATAATTTTAACATGCCTTCGATCATTAAAATTAAAATTTTTAATTTGAAATCTCAAGTTTAAGATTTAATTTAGTATTGTTGTGAAAAGTAGATTTTGCATTCAAAATTTTTTTTATCCATCTTCAATGCTACACAACCAAAAAAAATATTTTATTTTTCAATTTAAAAGTTTGGTTTTACAATTCAAATAAAAAAAACTACTCAAAAAGTAATTTTGTGGTGAAAATGTGATCTTGGAATAAAAAATCATTCTATTACTCTATACTTCTAATATGTTATTATTTTATAATATATTTTTAGATATTTGAAGTACTCATAATATTTTTTAAAATAATATTAAATTTTTAAAATTTTTAACCATGCTTTTTAAATTATATAGTTAATTTTTTTTCCCAAAATAAAGCAATGTGAATGTTTTTCTGCACATGATATTGCAATTAAAGTTATGAAACATCATATGATCCAATCTAATTGGTAACAATGCAATATTTGTCCACAACTCAAATATTATTTGAGTTGTAATGTCCTTTTGAATCGAAATCCTCCCTTTCCTCACCTAAAGAGTTGAATGGATTTGATGTTCAAACAGTCTAACAAGATTATTGGTTCTAGAGCTTGGATAAGATTTAATGTATTATGGTATGAATTATATTATGGAATACTTTTAGTATTATTTTTTTACGTAGTGAACAGTAATTTAAGAATAAAAAATTTTAATTTTATTTAATATTATTTTTTAAAATTGATTATATGAATTAATTGAGATAAATTATTATTTATTATATATATTAACATGTGAAATAAGTAATAAAAATTAGAGATTTTTTGAACAATAAGAAAAACGTTGGATAAAAAAAATTTAGGCAGAAGGTAAAATTGGAAGAAAGGAAGGTTGAAATATATTGAAGGAGTTCTGGTGGATTTCAGTTTCAACAATTCCCCACCCAAGACTCCATAAGTGTACCATCTACTTTTGGATGTTTCTTTAACTTCCTTGTCTCTTTGTCTTAATATAAGAAGATAATGCCAATTGTATGGTCATTGGGTTTGAAAACAAAACAAAACAAAACCACGTTTTGGAAGCACTTCGGACAGCTTTCTTGCAATTCCCACGCTTACCCCACTTGGAAACAAAACAAAACTGAGGGAATTGTTTTGTCTTTGTTAGGGCATGTTTGGCTTCATCTAACCTTTGGGAATATGTGAAAGGAAAGGGATGTTGAGAGGCCACCTCCTGATTCCCTATCCACCTTATGCCAAGACAAAAACAGTAGCATGTTGGCAAAGTTTCTACAGAGAGAGAAAGGCTCAACTTCTCATGAAATTCCATATTACACTGAAAGAGGGAACGACAACAAATCATTAAACGACAAAACCTTCCTTCACCCCCTCCTTTACAATACTCGAGCTTTTTAATTGAGGTTTTGAAACCCATTTTTTACTGTCTTCTTTTTTCATAAACCAGACTCCAGAGATTAAAAAAAAAAAAAACTATAACCCAGAAAAAGGGAAGGCTTTTTTCAAAGGAGCTTGAATTACAGATTCAAATCTTGGGAATCTTTATGTACTTTCATTTGGGCTCTTGATCAATTGCAAAACCCAGTAAGGATTTGGCTCAACCCTTCTGCTGTTATTACTAGGCTGGTCTATTGGTATTCATTTTTTCCCCCTCTTCTACTAATGTTGCAGCTTTTTCTTTTCTTTTGAAATTTGTATGAATTGATACTTTCATGAACTTGTCTTTTGAAAGAATTTATCTTTCATTGTTTTTTCCAGAAGACAATTGGGGTTGTGTTACATTTTTCTCTTAGATCCTAACCCTTCCATTTCTTAGACCTATTTATCCTTTTCTCTTTGGATATTTGATCTGATGCTTTTCTTAGACTTCTAATTTTTGGCATAAAAAATGCTCTAATTTTTTTTTTCTTTTTTTTGGGTCAAATCTTGTGAATGTTCACTATCTTCTGGTATTTGAGTTCATGAAAATTTGAATATTGCATTCAAGTTTGATATTTTCTCCTGAGAAAAGACCAGAACTTTTTATAGCATACATTGTCTTTTGGCAATTGTAGTATAGTTTTGCGTCTTATATCCAAAAACTTCAAGTCTTTTTCTTCTGACGTTGCCAATGTTTCAAGACGAATCATCGTCTGTAACATCATCTCCTCTCCAAGTTTTCTCCATGATGTCACTCTCGCCCAACTTTGGATCACCATATCCATGGCTTAAAGAGCTAAAATCTGAAGAAAGGGGTTTATATTTGATTCATTTGTTGATCACTTGTGCTAATCATATAGCAACGGGTAGCCTCGAAAATGCAAATATTGCCCTCGAGCAAATATCCCAACTTGCTTCTCCTGATGGTGATACTATGCAGAGAATGGCTGCATACTTTACTGAGGCGCTCGCTGATAGAATCCTAAAAGCCTGGCCTGGTCTCCACAAGGCCCTCAATTCCACAAGGATAACTTTGTTTTCAGAAGAAATCCTTGTTCGGAAACTGTTTTTTGAGATGTTCCCCTTTTTGAAGGTGGCCTTTGTTCTTACTAACCAAGCTATAATTGAAGCAATGGAAGGTGAGAAGATGGTTCATGTAATTGATCTCAATGCAGCTGAACCTGCACAGTGGATTGCACTTATTCAAGCTCTGAGTGCAAGACCAGAAGGCCCACCACATTTGAGAATTACCGGGATTCATCAACAGAAAGAAGTCTTGGATCAAATGGCTCATAGATTGACTGAAGAAGCTGAGAAATTGGACATCCCATTTCAGTTTAATCCCATTGTTAGCAAATTAGAGAATCTTGACATTGAGAAATTGTGTGTTAAAACTGGGGAGGCTTTGGCAATCAGTTCTGTTCTCCAACTGCATTCCCTTTTGGCTTATGATGATGAACTCCTTCGGAAGAAATCACCATTAGCATCAAAGAATTTGAATGGAATTCACTTGCAAAGAGCCTTCCAAATGAACCAGAGCGCTTTAGCAGAGTTGCTTGAAAAAGATATGGTTAATGGATATAGCCGTAGCCCTGATTCGGCTTCATCATCACCACTGTCTTCAACTGCTTCAGTGAAGATGGATAGCTTTCTTAATGCATTATGGGGTTTGTCACCTAAACTCATGGTGGTAACAGAACAAGATTCTAATCATAATGGATCTACTCTAATGGAAAGGCTATTAGAATCTCTTTACTCTTATGCAGCATTGTTTGATTGTTTGGAGTCTACCATCTCAAGAGCATCTTTGGAGAGACTTAAAGTGGAAAAGATGCTTTTTGGTGAGGAAATAAAGAACATAATAGCCTGTGAAGGAGCTGAGAGGAAGGAGAGACATGAAAAGCTGGGGAGGTGGATTCGAAGGCTTGATTTGGCCAGCTTTGGAAATGTTCCTTTGAGTTACCATGGCATGTTGCAGGCAAGGAGATTGTTGCAAGTTTATAACTGTGATGGGTATAAAATGAAGGAAGAGAATGGATGTGTATTAATTTGCTGGCAAGATCGACCACTTTTTTCAATAACTGCTTGGAGGTGTAGGAAGTAAACTATGGAAACATGTAGGTTCCCGGTATCTGAGCTTTTACTTTCATTTTGTCAAATGAAATCAAAAGGATTTTGTTCATCTTTTAGTGCATACTTTTAGAATGATTAGAAAGCACCCCCCATATAATCCTAGTCTTGGGTGAAATTCCCCTGGTAACTTTACATTTAGTTTTCATCTAAGGAAACTCAATACTGATATTTAGCGTGTAGTGGTTAAATCTTAACTTTTGAGTGCATGTACGGTTAGTTATCTTGCTCTCTGTCTTTGTTTCTCAGCATGATGAAATGAAAGTTTGATGAGATTTAAACAGATCAGTCAACCAGGAAGCTTGAAATGCTTGAAACTAGACACTATGTCCTGAATTATTTTCTATGCAATATCAGCCTGCAACTTCTGCTCCTAATGAATCTCTGCAAGTTCTCACTCTCGAAACGAGTGAAAACATTTTTTGGTGTTCTTACAGTTGCTTGTTTTCTCACTATTCTTGCATCCGAAAGAAAATGCAAGATATATAGCAGGTAACTTTTTTTTTTCTTTTGAGAGTCTAGCAGCAGGCTCTCCTGTATATCTCCAGTTTTATGCCTATGGAGGAACTTTATAACCTGAAACAAACTCATCACCAAACATTAGCATCTACAATTGCAATACGAAACAAAAATGAGATAACAATTACAAACGAAAAACAATGAAAAACATTTGAGTTTCATGTGTAATGATCATCTCTTAATTGCAACAAACTGAAATTCCTTTGACAATGAATAATCAAGGTTTAAGCAGTCGGCCAAACATCTTCCCAGTTTCTATAGCAGCGTTGGGATAGCAATCTTTCCAACATTTTTGGACGCATGCTGCTTTAATCGGCCCTGAGTATTGATCACTTTTGGGCACACAGGCATGATAGCATCCAGCTAGCAAAAGCAACCATTAAAAATTTGTGGTTATAGTTGAATCTGAAAAAAATTCTGTGATAATTCTCCCAAAACTAACCAAATCTATAAGATCAGAACTTAACTTCATTCAATGTTTAAACCCAAATACATTAGTCCGACCTTCAACTCAAACTTTTATTTTCAAACCAAATAACCCTACACTCTCTCAGCCCAATCTTAAATCCAACCCACTTATGCAACCCCAATCACTTAAATAATATCCCAATTATCCCAAATCAAGGACACTTGACAATCAACCGTCCACTATGGTCTTGATTTGAGGTAATTCTTTTTTTCGGAATTAGTAGTTTCCATTTTGCAATGATACAACTATCTGCAAACAGTTTACATTTAATCAAACATTGAAGTTTTTAGACCCCAAGCATTACATGTTTGATATTCCCTTCGTTTCAAATTGTTTAAACGATATTAACTTTCAAGAAATTTTAAAAAAAATCGATTTTAATGTATTTAATATTAAAATTAATTTTTTTATAAAATTAAAGGTGACTTCTAAGGTAAAATCAAGTAACACAAGGATGAGAAGCTCTATTTTGTTTTCTTTTATAATAATTTAGTGGGGGGCAAAAACAGAGGAATTTATTAAAAATTAAAAGAAATATACAAAAAAAAAAGAAGAAAATGAACAAGATTCTATTCGAACAAACAAGACAGATAAAACCAACAGCTCACGTATATTTACATTTAAGGACCAAACTTTATATTTTTATCACCAAAATTGCAAAAAGTTGCCTAATTATAGATATGAAAAGATTTATTTTAATTTTAACACTAATGTTGAGTAATAAATAATTTAGTTCCTATATGGTTCATCACTTGTGATAATTCAATTCTTGTGCTTAGGAATCATTTTATTTCTGGAATGTTGCCGTATTTTCTACTTGCATTATTTCTCTTTGCCGAAAGGGTCGGAGATCCCCACAACCTTTAAAGGTATATAAGCTTCGTTTATATCATTCATTCGATAAAATGTGTTTTTTTTGGCCGATCAAATAGAGTTAATATTATCGTAACGGTTTTATGTTCATCCGACGAATTTAAAAACGAAATAAAAAAAATGAAATTATCACCAATTTTTTTTTATTAAGTGCGATTGGTCACCTATTAAAACATATCATTTTAATAAAGTTTTAAAATTAATTAAAATTTATTAAAAAATAATTTTATGATATGCGAAATAATCTGGATTTAGAAGTCGTTACACGTGAAAAAGGATTAGCACCCTCACAACACCTGTAAAAAACGGTACCAATTAATCACGTGTTATCCTTTAATTTTGATAAAAATAGTCTAATTTTCGGTATTTAAAAAAATAATTTTTCTTGATTTTTTTTATTTATTAGAAAACTTTTTTTTTTCGAGAAAAATAAATTAAAACATTTTTATTGAAATAATTCTTAAAATGTTTCAGTACGTTGGTAACATTAGAAGAATTTTTTCTCACCTCGAGATTTCTTAAGCATCGTTTCTCGGAATGCCTTAGAATCTCATCTTTGGATGCTCAAATTTACTTTTCGTAAAAAATGTCATGCATACAATGCAAAATGTTACAATATTTATGCACACATTTTATTCTCCCTTGTTAGAAATTTTATTAATTATTTTATTAATATTTATTTTTAATTGAAATTTTAAAGAAAAAAATTTAATTATATTGAAGATTTTCTATAAATATTTCAATACACTGGTAATATTTAAAAAAAAATCTTTTTATCTAAGAATTTTTTAAAGCATCTCTACTTGAAATACTTTTAGAATCCATCATTGGATAAAATTTCTTTTCTTCCTATTTTTATGACTTATATTTTTAATTTATTAATCAATTTTTATTTATTACTTAAAAAAAAAAGAAAATGTTTACTGTATTGAAAATTTTTTTATAAATACTCTAATATACTGTAATATTTAAAAAAAATCTTCTTACCTAGATATTTCATAGGCATCATTATTCGAAATACTTTTGAATCTCATCGTCGGATAAAAATTTCTTTTTCCTACATTTTTTATTAGTTTAGTATTATTATTAAATTTATTTTTATATTATTTTGTTTTTAAAGTTTATTTTAAAAATTAACAAAATTATATAAAAAATTTAACCACATATTTCATCATTTAATTTAACAAATATAAATATTTTAATATGCATAAATATTAATAAAATAATATATAAAAAATAAGAAAAAGTCATAAAAAATTTTTTTTTACCTCAACCGGACTGGTCAACGATCCGGTCAACGTGCGGTTTGGTTCGAGGGTTCGGCTCGATCTGGGCACTGTCTGGTTGGTTCAGCAAGTCGGTATCAGTTCGATTCGGGTTCAACGATTTGGCTCTGGTCCAGTCAGACCGGTCAGAGGCTTATGGAGAAGCGGGTCGCGGGTCGCGGGTCGAGTGCGTGGACCCCGGGTCAGGTCACAGGGTTGACGCGCGGATCTTAGGTGCTTAAAATGACGTCGTTTTAGGTGTTTATTGAAACAACGTCGTTTTGGCTATTAACAGCTTATATAAAAGCTCAATTTTTTTTTTGGTCATTTCTTCCTTTCTATCGAAAAAAACCTGTTTTTTTTCTTTTATTTTTTCAGTGGACCTGGGCCTGTGGCCGTCCGTCGCGACAGTCGCCGCAGTCTTTGTCAGGGGCGAGCTCCGGCTACAGTCGTCAGTGTCAAAAAATTTTAAAAATATACCCACAAACTCCTTTCAACCTCCTAAACTCAAATTCGACCTTCTTTTCACCAAAAAGAGTTTTCACTTCCTTAGATCTGCTTTTAAAGTTTTGGTGAAACTATTTTTTTTGTATTCTGACTCTTTTTTTTTAAACTGACCATTTTTTTTCTTTTTTGTGCATAAAGCTCTCGGCGTTGGGTTCCTCACTACGGGGAGGACTGTTAATTATTTTTTGGATTTTTTTTTGTAGAATCTCTCCTTCGTTTTTCTTTTTCTTCTCCCCTTTGGGTGATTGGCCAAGAGCTCTATTTATAGAGCTCCGATAATGCCCCGTGCCTAAGGGAATGACACAAGGCTAGGCATGGGGGTGCAAGCATGACCCCCCATGCCTTTTTTATTTTTTTTGACAACATCTGATAATGGTAGGGTTAGGTGATCAGAGGGGTAGGGGGTAGGGCATGGTGGCAGTGGTGCCGAGGAAGGCACCACTGCCATCCTCGATTTTTTTTTTCTGTTCTTTTTTTTGTATTTTGTATTATTTTTGGTTTTTTTTTGTATTTTGTATTTTGTATTTAATAATAATATTATTATTTTTTTGGACAAATTTGATGTCTACAACTGTCCCTCTTTGCACATTGCTGATAATCAGTAATAGGGCAAAAACAAAGACAACAATTTTATTCGAAATCCAAATGGATTTTTCTTTTCTCTTTTTTTTTTCTTTTTTGTTTGAACATAGACTACTCAAAAAGTTTTTCTCGTCAAATCGAAAATGCTCCTCTCACTTGAGGCTCGACAACTTTAAAATCTCTTTTGAAAAAGCTCATCTCAACAGAGGTTCAACAACTTTAAAAATCATCTTGAAAAAAGCTCCTCTCAGCAGAGGCTTAACAACTTTAAAAATTCTCATCTTGAAAAAGCTTCTCTCAATAGAGACTTAACGATTTTAAAAATTTCATCTAAAAAAAGGGCTCCTCTTAGTAGAGGTTCAACAATTTTAAAAATCTCATCTTGAAAAAGATCATTTCAGTAGAGGCTTAACAACTTTAAAAAAATTCTCATCTTGAAAAAGCTCATCTCAGTAGAGGCTCAACAACTTTAAAAATTTTTACCTTGAAAAAGCGCATCTCAGCAGAGGCTCAATAACTTTAAAAAATTTTCATATGAAAAAGCTCCTCTCAACAGAGGCTCAACAACTTTAAAAAAAATCTCATCTTGAAAAGGGCTAAAGCTACTATAAGTAGAGGCTCAACAACTTTAAAAATCATCTTGAAAAAAGCTCCTCTCAGTAGAGGCTTAACAACTTTAAAAATTTTTATCTTGAAAAAGCTCATCTCAGCAGAGACTCAACGACTTTAAAATTTTCATCTTGAAAAAGTTGCTCTCAGCAAAAACTCAACAACTTTAAAATCTCATATGTTCTTCAAATCGAGTTCTCATCTTTGAACAAGTAAATTTCTCTCTTTTGAAATCTTTTGTTTGATTTTATTTTTCATTAGGAAATAGAAAGTCTCTGTCCTTATTAAAACTACTCATGGATGTATGTACTGAGTGCTCTAAATGTAATGCATGTAATGCAATCAAAATTATTCATTGTAGTAAAAAGGTTCTCGAAATCTCTTGCTTTTTAGCTTCTTTTATCAGAATTCTTATATGACCAATATGTTCTTAACATCTAACCACAATATTTTTCTTCTTCAAAAGTCTACAACATCAATATCTTGTCATGTTTTTCTCATCCTTTTTCATTTGCCTTTGTCAACTTTTAAAAAGTAATGCTAAGATCTTTCATGTTTGTTTTTCTTTTCATTATTTTAAGTTCAAGACTAATAAAATGCAAACACATTCGTATGACAGACAAAAAATGAGAATAAAAGAATGGATATGTGTTATTTTCGAAAGAAAGATAGCATATTTTATTAGACTAGTAACAAGTGCATGAAAAAGTAATTGAGTTGAAACAAAGATGCCTAAATAATGATCATAAGATAATCATGAACAAAATATTCCCAGATTCTTTTCCTAAAACTAAATTAGATGACTTCCTTGATCCTTTAGAGTTCATCAAACTACACTTACCCCTGTATAATGGAATAATGCTTCTTATTTGCATTCAAGCTACCTTTTTCAGGTTTTCAGCTTAGATGAGTCATTATTTTTCATTTTTTATCTTTTTTTTTTCTTTCAAGCAAAATATTTTTCACAGCATCTGAATTTATCGGGGTAGGTAAATCACTTCCGTCTATTTCTATCAAAATCAATGCCTCACTAGAAAAGACCTTTTTCACTACATACAGGCCTTCTCAATTTGGTGTCCATTTTTTTCGATTACCATGTTGATTTGGAAGGATCTTTTTCAGCACTAAATCTTCTTCTTTAAAGCAACGGGGATGAATTTTCTTGTCATGTGCTCTCATCATCCTCTTTTGATATAATTGATCATGACAAAGTACTGTAAGTCTTTTCTCTTTAATGAAGTTCAATTGCTCATAGCGATTTCGAACCTATTCTACTTCCTCTAATTCTACCTCCATCAGGACCCTCAACGAGAAAATTTCCACTTCAACCGGTAGCACAGCTTCCATTCCATATACTAAAAAGAACGGAGTGGCCCCAGTAGATGTTCGAACTGATGTTCTATAAACATGTAAAGCAAAAGGTAACTTTTTATACCAATCTTTATAAGTATCAGTCATTTTTTTTAGGATTCTTTTGATATTTTTATTTGTAACCTCTACTGCCTTATTCATCTTTGGACGATATGGTATCGAATTACGGTGATGAATCTTGAACTGGGTGCAAACTTCATTCATCATCTTGCTATTCAAATTTTTAGCATTATCAGAAATAATTGTCTTTGAAAGCCCATACCTGTATATTATCTCTTTTTTTATGAATTTACATACCACAGATCGGGTCATACTAGTGTATGATACGGCTTCTACCCATTTTGTGAAGTAATCAATCATTACAAAGATGAATCTATGTTCATTTGAAGCTTTTGGAGTGATGGGATCGATGACATCCATACCCCATATAGAGAATGGTCATGGAGGAGTCAAAACATACAATACTGTTAGAAAAGTGTAGATATTGTCAGCATAGATCTGACACTTATGGCATTTTGTGGCATAATTAATACAATCACTCTTCATTGTCAACCAATAGTACCTAGTCCTCATAATTTGTCTAGCCATCATATGACCATTTGTATGTGCCCTACAAACTCCATCATGGACTTCTTCAATAATCCTCTTCACTTCAGCTGCATTCACACACCTTAAGAGTACTTGATCTCGACCCCTTTTATAGATAATGTCTCCATCAAGAAAGAAACTCATAGCCAACATTCTAATAGTTCTCTTATCATTTTTTGTTACATGTTCTGGGTATTGCTGACTTTTAATGTATTGCATGATGTCATGATACCATAGTTTCCCATTAACTTCTTCTTTAACACCTGAATAATGTGCTGGTTCATCCTTCACATCCAGCTTGATGGGTTAAATTTTAGTATTTGCATCTATTTTAATCATTGTAGCTAGAGTAGCCAGTGCATTAGTAATTTAGTTTTCCTCTCTAGGTAAATGCTCAAATTGAACTTTTTTGAATTGTTTGACCAACTGAGAGATGTATTTATGGTACCGTATCAACATAGAATCTCTGGTTTTCCATTCTCTTCGCAACTAATAGATGACTAGAGCTGAATCTCCAAATACATCTAATACTTTGATTTTCTTTTCGATTGCTGCTTGCAGACCCATAACACAGGTCTCATACTCAGCCACATTATTTGTGCAATTAAAATTTAACTTGGCTATAATAGGATAATAGTGCCCATCGGGAGATATTAAAATTACCCCAATACCATGACCTAAAGCATTAGCAGCTCCATCAAAATACATCTTCCAAGACTCTTTAACAAGTTCATTTTCTTTAATGGCCATCACATCTTCATCAAGGAACTTCAGGTTCATTGGTTCATAATTTTAGGTAGCATGATTAGCAAGGAACTTAGTTACGGCATTTCTTTTTATAGTTTTTTAAGTCACATAAATGATATCATATTCTGAAAGCATAACTTGCCACCACACTATTCTTTTTGTCAATGAGGGCTTTTCGAAGATATACTTAATAGGATCCAGCTTTGCTATGAGTCAAGTAGTGTGATAAAGTATGTATTATCTAAGCCTTCGAGTTGTCTAGGCTAATGCACAGCATATCTTCTCTAATGGTGAATACTTAGACTCGTAATCAGTGAATTTTTTGCTCAAGTAGCAAATTGCTCGTTCTTTCTTGTCAATTTCATTTTTTTACCCCAACACATATCTCATTGAATTTTCATACACTGTTAAATACAAGATCAAAGGTTTTTTTGAGATTGGTGGCATCAACACATGTGGATTTGACAAGTATTATTTAATCTTATCAAAAGCTTCTTGACATTCATCATTGCATTCTCCTGGATCATATTTTCTGAGAAGCTTAAAAATAGGATCGCATTTGTAGGTGAGTTGAGATATGAAATGAGCAATATAGTTTAATCTCCCTAAGAAACCTCACACTTCTTTTAGGGTATGAGGAGGAGATAAGTTTTGGATGGCTTGTATCTTATCCAGGTCCACTTTGATTCCTCTTTTACTGACCACAAAGCCTAATAATTTTTTTGATTTAGCACCAAATGTACATTTAGCAGGATTCAACTTCAGCTGAAATCTTCTCAACCTATCAAACAGCTTTTTTAGATTGACTACATGATCTTCTCCTTCATGAGATTTTGCAATCATATCATCCACATATGCTTCTATTTCTTTATGCATCATGTCATGAAAGAAAAGTCACCATTGCTCTTTGATAAGTGGCACTAGCATTTTTTAACCTAAAAGGCATGACTTTGTAACAGAATATCCCTCACATGGTCACAAATGTAGTTTTTTCCTTATCATCTCGAGCCATCTTGATTGAGAAGCCATCCATAAAGGAAAATATGGAATGCGTAGCAGTATTATCCACTAGAGTATCGATGTGAGGTAGAGAAAAGTTATCCTTAGGGCTTGCCTTATTCAGATCTCGATAATCGACACACATTCTCACTTTTTCATCTTTCTTAAGAACTGGCACTATGTTGGTTACCCATTCAGGATATTTTACCACTTTTAAAAATCCACCATCAAATTGTTTTTTCATTTTCTCTGTAATTTTGAGCAGCATCTTTGGTTTCATGTGCCTTAGCTTTTGCTGCACGGCTTACATCCTGGTTTTAAAGGTAACTTGTGCTCTACAATATCAGTGCTGAGTCCTGGCATATCTTGGTAAGTCCACGTGAACACATCTACATATTCTCAGAGTAGCTCTTCTAGCTTTTATCTTTCAACTGGTAAAAGAGATATACCAACTTTAACCTCTTTTTTATTTTCATCATCTCCTAAATTCACTAATTCGATAATTTTCTGATAGGAATCAATTGACTTATCTTCATGTTCTATTAATTTTAACAAATCAAGAGGTAGTGTGTAGTTATCTAAATCTTTCTCATTATCAAGTTCATCAACATGAATTAAGTTTTCAAAATCAAATTTGAGATTATTGCCATGATTATCTTCGTGTTCATTGTTTGGGATCCTGCAAAGGGTAAGATGAAGAGAATATTGACACACAAAAATAAAATGACAAAAAAATGATGGAAAGAGAAAAATGAAAAGCAAGATGGAGATAAAAATAATAGAAGAAATACGGATGCATCTTTTAAGTCTTTTATTAAAATGACAAATATAAACACACCACAAAAGATCTCCTAATACTCGTAGAAAGTAATTAGGGATTTAAAGTTTCACAGTACATTACTTTTTCAAAGTTTTAATGATAACAGATAGCTCTACAACTTTCTAATTATCCAGCTCAAAATCTGGAGGATAAGGATACACGAATAGCTCTTCACTTCGATTATTCTTTTCTCCATCATCCACCATTTGAATGACCAGCTCTGAAAATTCTTCCATGAATCCCGCACTTAGGGCTCCCGATAAATTTGGATAAATATATCTTTTCGAGTGAAAATAATCATAGAGGTATGGAATGATCATAGACTCCGACTCAGGCTCATATCCCTTAAGATTAGCTATCCTCTTACCTCTTTTCTCATTCACCATTATTATTTTATCCCTTTTTGTTGGCTTATATCCCAAGCCAAATCTATCTCTCTTTTCATATATGGTTGATGGCTTCGTGATTCCTCACAGGTTCCTTTCAAGTCCGGTTTCAGGTCGTCATCCTATTTTGGTAAGCTGTTTGACTATCATTTTAGTTATCGTAGACAAGTATGGTGAATACAATTTAAATCTTTCAGCTATATATGTTGTATTGGTAATCTCGAAAGATCTATAAGAGCATTCCAGAGCTTCATCTGTTGATTCCATATAAGGAGTATTTATCAGTTGAGTTACCAATAAATCTTCTTCTCCTGCCACACATGTTAGCTTTCATTCAACAATGAATTTGACTTTTTGATGTAATGAGGATGGAACAGCACATACCATATGGATCCACGACCTACCTAATAAACAACTGTATTAAGCAAAGATGTTCATAACTTGAAATTTCATGTTGAAAGTGCATAGGCCAATCTACAATGACGCTTTTATATCTTCCAACACCTCTCTTCTAGTTTCATCAAAGGCTCTCACTATCATATGACTAGATTTCATATAAGATCCATCAACAGGAAGTTTTACCAGAGTAGTCACAGGCATAACATTGATAGATGAGCCATTATCAATAAAAACCTTCGCCATTATATGACCTTTGCATTTCATAGTAATGTGAAGAGCCTTGGTACTTCCTCTACCTTCAAGAAAAATCTCTTCATCACTAAAAGAGATATAATTTGAAATCATCAGATTACTAACAAGCTGTTTCACATATTCAATAGAAGTATTATGAGACACATATGCTTGATTTAGCACCTTTAGCAAAGTATTATGATGTAACTTTAAACTGAGCAATAATGACAATAGTAAAATTTTAGCTGGCATCTTATTAAGCTGTTTTATCATGCTATACTCGTTATATTGATAGTATAATTATACTTTTAAGGTACTACTTTATCATTCTGATATAAAAAAAGAATCAGAAACTTTAATTGTCACCATTGCTTTTTTAGCTTTGATGTTGGCTTCTCATCATAATAGATAGTTATCGATCTATGCATAAACTTATTCTTTGAATCAATGGTAGACACTTCAGCTTTCACCAACTCTTCTCTCTCTTGGTAAAACTCTATTCGACCCATATCCATTAACTTTTGAACCTTTTGACGAAATTGGTGACAATTCTCAATAGAATACCTTAGAACACATTTGTGATAGTTGCAGCTTTTAGTTGAGTTAATCACTTCAGAGCAATTTTAAGGTTCTATTGGCTTCAATATGTCGACTTTGACCAATACTTCGAACACCTTAGCCATCGGAGTCTTAACTTCATTTATTTTTTCCTTTACGTGGCTTTTTTGCCCATTAATTAAGGCATTTATTGATAGTCTGGTATGATGTGGTAGAGGGTTCCTATTAACATTTGGAGTCCCTTGTTGGTTGGCATCAAAGTTTAAAACTCTTTTATTGATTAACCTTTGCACTTTATGTTTCAAAACAGTACAGTTCTTAGTGAAATGACCTGAATTCCTACAGTGATAATCACAATGTGCATTGGGGTCATACCATTTGGAAAATGAAAGTTTCAAAAGTTCAACGATAACAGGAGCAAGCAGATGTTTCTCAACAAGTTGAGGATACAAATCTATGTATGTCATGAGAATGGGATCGAAAATGATTTTTTTTGGGTATTTCTTATGGCTCTCAAACCACTATTAAGACTGAATCTCTATTTTGGTCTGATAGATGCAGCAGAACGATTATAGATGGGTGTATGAAAAAATGGTTAAAAATGGGATGGATAAGCTGGTTGTGGTAATAACTGGTATGGTTGATATAAATGAGGGATGGAGGTAACATAGTTTACGGAAGAGTAATGAGTTTGGTAGATGGTGTAGGATAAGGTGTGAAACCTTTGAATTGTTACCTCATATAGTTCACTGCTTGAGCTTCATTCTCTTTCTTTTTAGGAGCTCTACCTTTTCTTGCTCCACTTGTCTCTCCTGCATCGAGCTTACCATTTTTATGGTATTTTTAATGATCTCACCTGATATCACTATATCTATAAAATTTTTAGTTGCATTACCTATCAATCTCTCATAGTATAATGCTTTTAGGGTGTTCACAAATAAAACAGTTGTTTCTTTCTCAGTGAGAGGAGGTTGAACTTGTGCAGCCACGTCTTTCCATTTTTATGCATACTCATTGAAGTTTTCAGTTACTTTTTTTTTCATACTTTTATAGAGATAGATGGTCTGGAACTAGATCTGTGACATGTCGATATTATGCAAGAAATACCTTTGTAAGCTCTTGTCAAGAACGAATACGAGTTTATCTAATTGAACACACCATTTAACTGCAGAACCCGTAACATTATCTTGAAATATGTGCATTAATAACTTCTCATCACGAGCATGTGCTGTCATCTTTCGATAATACATTATGATATGGGTCATCGAGCATTTTATGTCATCATATTTTTCAAATTCAGAGACCTTGAATTTAGGCAAAATGACCATATCTGAAACTAAACAAAGGTCAGCCACATCTGTGGAGCCATAAAAATTTATTCTCTCTACAGCCCTAAGTCTTTCTTCCAATAACTTCATCTTCTCCTAGGCACTGGTATCTTTCATTTTTTCAGGTGTTTGCATCCCTATTTTTTTTTTCTTGGGATCATCCAAATCAGGAACTAAGATTGGCTTAGGTGGTTTTTTCATCATAATGGGATTAACAAAATTTTGAAATTGTCTTGGAGCAAGTGTAGATATCATTCTTGGATAAGAATTAGGATATCCACCAGGAGTAGGAATCAGCACTCTAGTTCCTTGAGAAGGTTGGGTCGATCGTGGCTCAAACCCCAGAGGCTAAACAAGATCTACCATATCTGGTGATTGCTCTTGAAAGCTAGGATTTTCTTTCACTGCTTTTCCCTTGTCAAGTTTTCTAAGTATATCTATTATTGTACTGAAATCCCCTCTTAATTCTTCTTAAACTTTTTTTATTCTCTCAAATCAACTGGCATGTTCTTGTTCTATGATTCTTGTCTGAGTTTTGATATTGTATGAATGACGAGTAGGTTAGGTTAAAATTTTTGATAGGTGAGCTATTCTTAAACCTTTATTACCACAAATTTTTTTTTTATTTTGAAAAAGAAAAAAGAAAGAAAAAATTAGAATGCTATTTATTGAAAATTTTATTTTTTACTTATTTTATGAAAAATGATGTACATGATGCATGAATAAAAGTGAGAGATATTTGCTTTTGGATGAATTTCAATATTAGAAATTTTTATTAATTCTATACAACTTTTATTACATAGGATTTACCATCCTAGAGTTATACCTATAAAAGTGTTTAACTTGCTCGTAATGGTCTTTCATCTC
This sequence comes from Durio zibethinus, assembly GCF_047325235.1. Taxonomy (NCBI): domain Eukaryota; kingdom Viridiplantae; phylum Streptophyta; class Magnoliopsida; order Malvales; family Malvaceae; genus Durio; species Durio zibethinus. Next base: position 5,166,674 of record NC_143174.1, on the reverse strand, counting down.
ATCTAAAAAGTTCACTTGGCGCTGTCCATATTCTCTTATGCGATTGACTTTTCTTCTTAATGCTTCTACCTTTTCAACCATTTCCCATGCTTTCTTTACTACTTTGCAAACTTGATTAGTCAAGTGTTCTATGTACTGTTGCCTCCCTAAGCTTTTTACTTTCCATTTCATGTGAGCATCTCTTTCTGAATCACATGTGAAGATCTAATCTTTTTTTCTTCTATGCCACTCATCTATTATTGTTGAAATATGGCTCTTGTGGTCTTGTAGTTGTATCTTTAACCCTTGGATCACCTGGTGAAGTGATTTTTTTTCATTCAGTACTTCGAAGTGCTTTTTTCTCTCTTTTATGAGCATGATTTTCAACCTTTCCTTTTCGTTTTGGCATTCCACCAATCTTGCTGAGGGTGTAGAGTATAATCCCTTCCAATTCTGACATTTTTGAAAAACTCTAGTGGTCGCCTCTTGCTTTTCTTGAGCTTTGCCCTTTCATTGGTTTATTCCCTCTCGGAGCTCATCCATTTTACATTGTCGACTAAGGTAAGACTTGGTGACTTTTCCAGTTTTGAATTGAACTCGTAACCTCTTATTTTTCTGGTGTAGATCTTTCAAATCATTATTAGTCAGATCCCATTCTTTTATGACTTTTTCTAATTTGCTCCATTGTATCTCTGCTTCATAGTTTAATTACCCTACTTTCTAACGAAGTCTCAAATTTTCTCTTCTTATTTTTTTTTTCAGCTTCTAATTCTTTTTTGACAAGCTCAACTTTTGATAATTACACCTTTTCTGAAAGATTAACTAATTGATATGAGTTGTCATTAGGAGGGAGTACTATGTCTCTAGATCGCCTTACTTTTCAAATCTGATAATCAGAAGTAACTTTGTCAATGAGAGACCCTAACCTTATTCTCCATGTTCTCTTTCATGCTTGGATCAACTGCTCCGAGGTTCTTGATGGATTCGGTTCTCCACAAATGAATTCTACTTGGACCAGGCCATGAGTAGTAGGAACAAACTATTTTGCATCAAATTGCCTAAACACCATTAATAGAGCATAACTTATAACGCCCCATAGCCCTAATAACGATATCCATGGCTCATTTTTTTCACGATACAACAAGGGTACACGAGGCATCCAAGGCGTCATCCATTGGATTTCATCCCCAGTAAGCCTTCACAAAAAAATAACCCACTTTTCCTTAGTCTTCAATGTCGACCATTGACTTTTATAAAACTTTTCGATTGGTGCTTTATTTCGAAGATATGGTTTCAAAAATGCACTATTCTCACACTTGAAATAACTTCTAACCCATACGTATAATAGAGATGCATATCCTATGAATCATCATTTTTCATTTCGTCAACAGAAATTCAATGACCTGATGGTTTCGGCTAGGACTGCTGGAGCGAGATTAATTGCTTAAGTTTCAATTTGCTCGAAAAAGTCTACCACAGTTATCTCAATATAACCCAAAGTCTTCGGACAGATTACCATGCCATACAATGCTAAAGCAAATATAGCCATACCTTGATCATCATTTAAATGATCTTGAATGAAGTTTCAGATAAAGTCCCAACGGATGTCGAGATGTTCACTTTTAGGCTTCACAAAGGAATCAATGGTCTCTACTTTAACCCCCATAAGCTTGGCTAACTTTTTACGATAACCTGATTTTGGCTTTCGGATAAATATTTTATCTAGACATTGTAGTTCTATCCCGAGCAAAATCGAATACTCTTTAATAGTTGGCACCAAATCTTTTTGATTAAAAGTGAAGCATCTATAAGATGGATCCTAAAATTATATAGCTACTTTGACCAACTGTTCATCGATCACTACTGAAATGAGGGATGCAATCTGTTCGTACTTTTTGTAAAAGCTTTCTTTTCTTTCTTCACTTAACTGACCTCAGACAACAGTTAACTTTTTTAAATCATTTTATGTGAGATCTGAATGCACTTTTTCGGGTAATTCAAATACATAACCGGTAGGCAAATAATCTTCATTCTTTTGTTGAGCTTCATTCGACCAAATATATATTTTATTATAGGACTCACATGGCACATTGACTGAGGATGGGCAAATATGTAGTTCTATGAGATCCATTAAAACTTCTTGAAAGAAATATGTCCTAGAGAAAATATCTTGATGCAAAACTGTATGATATGATTAATGCAAAAAAGAAAAAAAAATGAAACAAAATTGAGTTAGTGTGAGGATATGGTTTAAGGAAAAAATAGTTTTTTTATTTTTTAGTGTTTTTTTTTAGTGTTTTGAGAATTTTTTATTTGTTTTGTTTTGTTTTATATTATACACAACTTTTATTCTTAGGTATTTCTTACAAGAAAGTGGATGAGACTCTACATAAGATTGGTTTTCTAGGCTTATTATATGCTAGGTTTGGATTGATAGTGTCTAAAGGTTCTCAAATTATTTCTCACTGTCATCTATACTGGACTAGTAAGGCACCCCGATCCTCACCCATTACAGGCTATGAACGAAAAGGGTTCAATTTGAGTGAAAGTATTTCGCTTGCCATTACGGAGGTTATCACCTCACGAGAGCATAGGTACTTTACTTCCTTCTATAAAAGACGAAGCCCGAGTGTAGAGCTCATGTATGAGATGCATTGTGCCATTGTGTGCAAATATATCCTAATTTATTGAGAGTAATATATACAAAAAAAATAAAACATAAGAGGTATAGTAAAAAAAATGTGTGCGAATTTTTTTGCTTTTTATTTTCAATTTATTTTTTTTTACCTTTTTACCTTTTTATTGAAAATGAAAAATAAAAATCTAAGAAATTGATCAAAACTGTTTAAATCAAAATTTGAGGATAACAAGTAGTTAATTTTAGCTTGACTCTCGAAAACAAAAGGCTTCTTCAGTGGAGTTGCCAAGCTATCGTAACGATTTTGTGTCCGTCGGACGAATTTGAAAATGAAATAAAAATAACTGAGTCGCCACCAATCTTTTTTTAGCTAGGTGCGATTGGCCACCTATTAAAACATATCATTTTAATAAAGTTTTAAAATTAATTAAAATTTATTAAAAAGATAATTTTACTGTTTGCAAAACAGTCTAAGTTCGAGAGTCGGTTACGCGTGGGGAAGGATTAGCACCCCAACAGCGCTTATAAAAAAATGGTACCAGTTAATCACATGTTATCCTTTGATTTTGATAAAAATAGTCTAATTTTTTATATTTAAAAAAATAATTTTTCTTGATTTTTTTTATTTATTAGAAAAAATTTTTATTCTCGAGAAAAATAAATTAAAACATTTTTATTGAAATAATTCTTAAAATGTTTCAGTACGTTGGTAATATTAGAATAACTTTTTCTCACCTCAAGATTTTTTAGGCATCGCTTCTCGGAATACTTTAAAATCTCATCTTTGGAGGCTGAATTTTACTTTTCATAAAAAATATCATGCATGCAATGCAAAATGTTACTATGTTTATGCACACATTTTATTCTCTTTTGTTAGAAATTTTATTAATTATTTTATTAATATTTATTTTTAATTGAAATTTTAAAGAAAAAGGAATTTAATTATATTAAAGATTTTCTATAAATATTCTAATACACTGAGAATATTTTACAAAAAATCTTCTCACCTAGGGATTTCTTAAAATATCTTTACTCGGAATACTTTTAGAATCCCATCATTGGATAAAATTTCTTTTTTTCCTATTTTTATTACTTATATTTTTAATTTATTAATCAATTTTTATTTATTACTTAAAAAAAAATGTTTACTGTATTAAAATTTTTTTTATAAATACTCCAATACACTGACAGTATTTAAAAAAATCTTCTCACATAGAGATTTCGTAAGCATCACTACTCGAAATATCTTTGAATCTCATCTTTGGATAAAAAATTTTTTTTCCTACATTTTTTATTAGTTTAGTATTATTATTAAATTTATTTTTATATTATTTTGTTTTTAAAGTTTATTTTTAAAATTAACAAAATTATAAAAAAAATTTAACCACATATTTCATCATTTAATCTAATAAATATAAATATTTTAATATGCATAAATATTAATAAAATAATATATAAAAATAAGAAAAATTTTTTAAAAATTTTTTTTACCTGAACCGGACTGGTCAACGATCCAGTCAACGCACAGTTCAGTTCGATGGTTTGGTTCGGCGGTTTGGCTCGGTCTGGGCACGGTCTGATTGGTTTAGCGGTTCGATTTGGGTTCGGGTTCAACGGTTCGATTGGGGTTCGGGTTCAGCGGTTCGGCTCTGGTCTAGTCAGATCGATCAGAAACTGATGGAAAAACAGGTCGCAGGTCGGGTGCGCGGACCCCGAGTGGAGTCGCGGGTTGACGGGGGGATCCTGGGTGCTTAAAACGACGTCATTTTGGGTGTTTATTGAAACGATATCGTTTTGGCTATTAACAGCTTATATAAAAGTCCAAATTTTTTTTTTGTCATTTCTTCCTTTCTGCAAAAAAAAACCTTTTTTTTTTTCTCTTTTTTTTTAGCTGACCTGGGCTGGTGGCCGTCCGTCGCGACAGTCGCCCGGTGTCGAAAAATTTTAAAAATTTACCCACAAACTCTTTTCGACCTTCTGAACCCAAATAAGACCTTCTTTTCACCAAAAAGAGTCCTCACTTCTCTAGATCTGCTTTTAAAGTTTTGGTGAAACTATTTTTTTTGTATTCTGACCCTTTTTTTTCTTCTTTATGCAGGAACCTCTCGGTGCTGGGTTCCTCCCTATGAAGAGGACTATTGATTTTTTTTGGAAGAATCTCTCATTTGTTTTTCTTTTTCTTTCCCCCTTTTGGGTGATCGGTCAAGAGCTCTATTTATAGATCTCTGGCAGTGCCCCGTGCCTAAGGGAATGGCACAGGGCTAGGCATGGGGGTACAAGCATGACCCACATGCCTATTTTATTTTTTTTGGCAACATTTGACAGTGGTAGGGTTAGATGATCAAAGAGGTTGGGGATAGGACATGGTGAGGAATGGGTGTGGGGCATAGTGGCAGTGGTCCATCCTCGATTTTTTTCTTTTTTTTATTTTTTTTGTATTTTTTGTTTCGTATTTTTTTGTATTTTATATTATTTTTGATATTATTTTTGTATTTTGTATTTTGTATTTAATAATTTTTTTTGGACAAATTTGATGTTCACAAATATTAGTTCCAATATTTGCCAAGAATTTTATTATTGTTTTTATTTTAATATAGTTTACAATTAATATTTCCATTTCAACATTAAACTCATTTTCATACATTTTTTTCTTTGTACTAATTTATAAGAAAAAGTTAGAAGTGACTTACATATTGTAAATAGTGTTATAATTTCAAAACTTTTATTTTTTTTTACAAAAGAAAAGGTAAATAGTAAAATTACACGAAGCCAATCATTTTAGATTTGATAATTGATATATTTGTAGATATTTGTTTTATATAAAATATAAAAATTATTATATTATAATTTGTATCGATATATTAAACATAAAATATTTTTTTATCAAATTTATATATAATTTTTATTAAAATTTTAAATTATATTATTTTTATATTATATTACAATATTGTGTTTAAAATTATTAAATTTAATCATTTTATCTATTACTTTGTTAAGTTGCTAGTTCATCAAAATTTTGATTTAATGGTTTGGCTATAATTTTGTAATGCTTCTCTATTAATAATGTTTTCAGTTTTAATTAATAAAAAGAATACTAAAGTCACATTGAAATCGTCGAATACAACGAAAATATAAAACCAAATCTAGGCAATTTGCAAAGAGTATCATTAACAAGCCGCAACAATTATGGGAGTAGAGACGAAATTAGGACAGATAAGGACAAATTTATAGAAACTAGAAACGTACAATTAACGTTAGCAGTGACGAAGAATATTGGTATAGCATCTTTTGGTCGTCCTCCGAGGTTTCCTTTTTCTCCATGAGACTAAGTCTTTGTTCTCATGGAAATTACAAACAAGTCTTCTCTCTATCCAAAAGTAGCAGTGTCTTCGATTATTCCAAGCATTAATTTACATCATCACTCGGGAATTTTTTATGGTATATCCTTGAATTTACAACTTGCATTTCCTTTTTAATATATATATATATATATATATATATATATATATATATATACATCTATCAAACATGGTACATTTCATTCCAAGCTTGCCTAACCAACGTCTAAATTTCCATGCTTGCTGCCGCCTTCAATGGCGTTTCATTTCCTTCTCTTCTTCGCTTTACTCAATGTATGCATGCTTTTACATGTTTTGCTCTATCTAGTTTTTGTTTGGTTTAATTATAGTTCCACTTGAATAGTTTTTTTGAATCAAAGAGAGGTTGGTTTTATAGTTTTTTGTAAAAAAATTGTAATATGAGAATAAATAAATGGCATGTAATTTTAAAAAAGCCGTCGTAGAAAATTTTTTAACAATAAATTTGCGGTTAAACTGCATAAATTTCTATTAGATATGACTTTCGAAAACTCTAGTGGTAATTTTTTTGTCTTCTTAGTTAACTTTTGTCTGCTTTCATATTAACCTCACTAATTGTAAATTTCAACTATGTGGCCCAGCTTGCTTTTGCAGGAAGCCATGCTACTCTGACAAAGGAGGAGCTTCACTGGATATCAGTGTTCCCACACACTCTAATGCCAAAAGTTTTGCAAGATATTCTACCACGACCTGGTTAATTTATTTTCAATATGAACTCTTTTTTTTTTCCCTCAATTTGTTTGTTTGTTTGTTTTTTTTTTTAAGCTTCAATGGATTGCATCTACTAATATAATTGCATTAAGCGAAGCTTGGCATAGAGTAAATTATTTAATATCTAAAATTTTTATTATATAAAATTAAAGTTTAACTCAATTGATTTATATAAATATTTTTAATAAATGACATTCAACTGGTTTAAAATTTAAATTTCAGAATGCTCTCGTGTAAAAAAAAAAAAATTGTGTAAAAAGAAAAACTATTTTATCTATGTGTTTTGGGATTTCTTAATTTGTATAGGATTAAAGGGTTTAGCTTGGAATTGCAATAAGCCCGTCCTAGTAAATTCACCAATACCATCGTTAGTAGCAGCAAGGATGACCAAAATGCGAATAGAGATCACTTCCCCTAGATAGAATTTAGTGTTAGCTAACTTAATATACAAGGGAAACATGAACCTTCCTGTTGGATATGTTTTAGGATATCATAAATTTTGATGTAGACTTTTTAAATTATGTATGCAGGGCGAAGCACATTTTATAGGGGCGATATAGCTCCAGATCAAAAAGGAGTAAATGACGGAGATTTTGGTGCTTATACGTATGCATATAAGTCAGGCAACGAATCCAAAAGTAAAGATGCTCCAACAAACAAAGGTGTAAATGATCCAGAATTTGGTGCTTATTGGTATGGAGATAATTCAGGCAAAGAATACAAAAGTGATTATGCTCCAACAAACAAAGGTGTAAATGATCCAGAATTTGGTGCTTATTGGTATGGAGATAATTCAGGCAAAGAATCCAAAAGTGATTATGCTCCAACAAACAAAGGAGTAAATGACGCAGATTTTCTTGCTTATACGTATCAATATAAGTCAGGCAAATCAGAATCAAAAGATGAAGATGCTCCAACAAACAAAGGAGTAAATGATCCTGAGTTTGGTGCTTATTGGTACGGTGATAATTCAGGCAAAGAATCCAAAGGTGAAGTTGCTCCAATCAACAAAGGTACGTAAAATTTTCAGAGTTCGATAACTATAAGTACGATCCTAATCATAAAGATTCCGTGAAGAAATCCAGGGCTCCTAATCCGACCAATTTTTTTATCGTTTCAAATTGATTGTCATGCAAGTGTTGTTCTAAATCTGTCAAAAAAAATGTAGGAAACAGAAAATATATGGAGGGAAAGAGTAACCATGACAATGCCGCTATAAAGGAAACCATCTATTTCTTTCAAAAGGATCTGCTCCCCGGTACGAAGGTGAATTTACCAAGACTCGTACAGAAGAGGGACGGGGCTACATTCTTGCCTCAGCAAGTTGCAGAGTCAATGCCCATGTCAAACGACAAGTTACCAGAAATTTTGAAGAACTTCTCGTTGACACCTGAATCAAGAGGTGCTAATTCTGTGAAAATAACAGTTGAGAATTGTGAGAGAGCAGAAATGAAAGGTGAAGAAAAGTACTGTGCCACATCATTAGAATCCTTTATCGATTTGAGTGTTTCAATGCTTGGAAAAAACATCCAGCTGCTATCACATGAGCTTGGAGAAGAAACAAAAAGCCCACTTTTTACAATAGGTAGGGGAGTACGAAGCATGGGAGAAAACGATATAGTCTGCCACAAAATGAAGTACCCATATGCTGTATATTTATGCCATTCAATCAAGAAAACGGAGGTGTATAAAGTTCCATTGGTAGGCATAGATGGGACAAAAGTTAAAGCAGTGGCGGCTTGCCATAAAGATACATCAGCTTGGAGCCCAAACCACATTGCCTTTCGAATTCTCAAAGTTAAGCCAGGAACTGTCCCCATTTGCCATTTCCTTGGTAGAGATACCCTCGTCTGGGTTCCCAACTGAGTTGTTGAAATTAAGATCAGTAGTATAGCCTTTGTTTGCCAATAACCCGTAAGATGCTTGGGCGTAGGAATGACCAGAATTGGAAACGAATAAAAGAGTGAAATTAAAGAAATCGGTACTTTTATCGAACTGTCCTTGAAGTTTTGTCCAAGACAAAGTAAGAGGAAAATAAATAGACGTTAACATTTCGTGTATCGTGTTCAATTTTATAAGGTGTATGTAAAATAAAAAAATTATGGTGTGAAATTCATGTTAATATATTAAATAAAAAATATATTTTACGATTTTATCAAATTTATATAATGTTATTAAAATTTTAAATTATGTCTTTTTTTAAATACTTTATTATCGTGTTATCATATTATATTTTAAAAATTAACTTGTTATTTGTGCGATGTATAAATTATTTTTATATTATTTAACTATGAATAAAAATATAAATTAATATTATTGAATCATTTATATGCTCACAATATATGTAAAATATAAATAATATAATTAAGATATCAAATCATAATAAAAATAAAATTTTTAATTAAAAATTTGATAAATTTTAAAATATAAGATAAATAATAGTAGAGAAAAAAATCAAGAAGATATTGTAAATAATATTATTAAGTATACTAATAAAGTATTAAAATAGAAATTAAAAGTTTTATCATTTCAGATTAAGTTTGTTCAATTTGCATAATTTTTGAAAAATAAAATTTTATTAAACCACACAACTAAGTCCGTAAATCAATTCACACCCATCTTAGTAAAGATGAATCCACAAAATGATTTACATCTCTACATCATCTCCAACTTCTCTTATAATTTTTAAACACTTACAAATTTATGTAATTTTAAGATAATTTTATTTATTTAAGAGAAATAATGATTTTAAATGTTTAAATAATATATGTAATAATTTACTAGTGTATACATATTTTTTTATAAGAGTTTCAATAATATCATAATCTTTAGCATCTATATAGCTTTTTAAATATTTATGCATTTAAGTTGTTTTAAGGTTAACATCTGATGCATAATTATTTTCATGTAAAAATTAATTAAAATAAATACACTTAATTTGATAGTTAGATAAATAAATTTAATCAATTAAACTAATTAAAATAAATTTAAAAAATACATATTATTTAAATTCATATTATATGTTCGATTAATGAATGTTTTTCAAATTTTAAGCAAAGGAAATGGATTGTTCGTTGGTTGTTCATTTGAGTAGCTTGTTGATTAGGATAAAAACCACTTATCATTTAATCCAATTATTTTATCTATTTAATAGGATAAACAAAAATAACTTATGGTTGTGAAAAAAATTATTTTTATGATGACACGCAAGATAATTATTGGTTTTATGTTATTAATCAAATAAATGTATTTAAAAAAATATTAGTTATCCAAAATTTTTTAAATTTAAATGAAAGGCAAAATAATATGTGTCTAATTATTTATGCTTGAAATTGAGAAAATACATTTAATTTAATTAAACAAATTAAAATAAATTTAATTCAATTAATTTAATTAATTTAATTAAAATAAATACATTTAATTTGATAGTTAGCTAAATAAATTTAATTCAGTTAAATTAATTAAAATAAATTAAAAAATACATATTTTTTTAAATTCATAGTGCATGTTTGATCAATGAATGTTTCAAAATTTAAACAAAAAAAAATTGATTAATTCCTTTTTATCTCCCCAAATATGTGTATACGATAAACATGCGATAAAATTAATAAAATAAATATATATCGTTGACATCTAAAATACCTAAACTACTCAGTGATTAGTCAAGGTGATTGAGGATACCATCTACTTCAATCAATTCATAACTTGTCTCATATATGTGGGCTTGTTTCTACTCTTTTTTTTTTTTTTCTCATCAAAATAATAAGAAAAATATAATGAACTATAAATGGGTACATGTTGATTTCTGGCTAGTCAACAACAACATTAATGTTACATATACGATGAAGTTATTCTAGAGATCACTGTAAGAATCAAAACCCTTAACAGATGATAATTTGTGAAATTATTGCATACTGCATATTATATGTCTAATTTTATAATTGACATGATAAGAAAGATCTATGTAATAATTTTATTTAAAAAAATCCAAGTTTAAAATAGTTCAAAATAAATTAAAGAACATTGAATTTTTTTAACTAGATTCAATTTAAAATTAATTAACAATAAAAGGAAATTCTGTATTTATGTGTTTAGAATATCCTATTTAATTGATGAAAATTTTATATTATTGTCACTTAAATATTTCCTATCGCTTATCTCAAACAAAAAAAATACTGAATAAATAATTAGTTGAAAGATAAAAACATTACCTGATTAAGTAAATAGTCCATATAAAGATAAATGATCTACTGTCGTAATGTGCGATCGGTAAACCTGATTGTGGAACATAAAAAAATTTGAAAATTGAAAAAAAAAAAAGGAGATGTCAACAAATTTTTTGTTAAATATGATTAATCACTTAAAAACTTTATCTTTTTAATAAAACAAAAAAAAGAACTTAAAGTTTTATCAAAAAGATATTTTGGTTTTTAAAAACAAAATAGAGTTTGGGAGTATGATTATGTATGAAAAAAGATTAGCACCATTATAGAAGGATTAACACCCCTATAGCACCTATTTAAAAGCAGTACTAATTAATCATACATTATCTTTAGTTTTGGATAAAATTAGTTTCAATTTAATGTTTAATAATAATTTTTTTCACTTTTTTTTTAAAAAAATTAATTTTATTAACAATTTTTGTTTAACAATATTATGAAAATATTTAAGTTAAAGAATTACCTTAAAATTCTCCAGCATTTAAGCAAAATGTAAGGATAATTTTTTCCCCTAAGATTCATCGTGACATTCCTTTTAAAATAAAAATAACATTACTTGCAAATAATAATTGTTGATGACTCTCCAATATCTAAGTAGTTTACCAAGAACTATTTGTCTTGAAATGTTATTTTAGTTTTATTTCGAAGTCCATTTTTTGAATAATACTTTTGATAAAAAAAAGATTTTATGCAAAAAATTGATAATATTATAATTAACTAAGAAACAATAGTAACAATTAAAAATAAGAGCATGTAAAATGAATTGCAAACAATAATCTAAAAATAAAAATATGTAAATGAATGTCAAGCAAGACGATGAAATGCAATTTTGGATTAAATCCTTAAATATGAAGAGACCACCAGTACTTTTCAATTTTTAAGTAGAATTTAGGTGTGACTATTTATATTTAAAATTTTATTTTTTATTTTTATCCTTTTGTTTAATCTTATATTATTTGGTTAAGGAATCATGTGAAAAGTTTAATAAAATAAAATTTCCTAAGTACTCCATCTTCTAGGTGGCATTCAAGAACATATTATTTCATATGAGATTTTCATAAGAATCCTTAAAATTTTGAGATGTCTTGAATTTAGGGTCTAGTTAGATTTAAGATTAAAGGATAGGTTTAGGTTGGGCAATTTAGGGTTTTGGCTAGGTTTTGGGGTTTATGATTTTAGGGTTTAAGGTTTTTAGAGTTTCAAGGTTTATGATTTTAGGGTTTAAGGTTTTTAAAGTTTCAAAGTTTACGAGAAAAATGAGAATTATCGATAACTCGAATTTTTTCAGTCATCTCTAACGTCTAAATAGACTTTCAAAACAAATTTGGTTTCCATATTTCCCTTTTTCCTTAAAAGTTTTAATTTCAATGCAATATGAGATAAATAAATGATGTAAATGTAAACTAAAAAAAATTTAAACGACCAATTTAATCCATCTTATGCATATTTAATCCTATACTATTTTTTATCATTTCCTTTCTAAAATAAAAATTAAAAATGAAAGAAATTTTATTTATTATTTATTTTGTTCATAAAGGAAAATTTTTTTAACTTTAAATTTTTTTGTTTTGATTTTTTTTTAATTTCCTAACATCTAAGTGGAATTAAATTTTCAAAACACTCCAACCTCTAAATAGGATTTCCAAAATCTTTTATTTTATTATTATTATTATTATTAATGAGGATTTCTAACAAACCAATGACATAAACAATGAATCACACTATTTAGAACCCTTATGAACATAAAATGAGAAAGGCACCAAATCAAGCAACATATAACCTAACTAAAGGGCAAACTTTTTTTTATCCCTTTATAAACGACCCACATGCAAAGAAACAAACCTTAAGTTGTCAAAGGTGGAAGCTTTGAGCCTTTCCCAAACAAATAAGACAATAGCCATGCAAAAGAAAAAAAATAAAAAATAAAACACAAAAAGGTTAGAGCTTTAGGTTTCTGCAAGCAAGCCTCATGCAAAGACAACAAGCAAAAAAAACAAAACAAAAACTTTAAGTCTTTCCTTTCTCCATGCTTTGAATATTTCCAAGTCTTTTGCAAAAAAAGAAAAAAAGAAAAAGAAAGGTTCTTTTTGGTATAGAAACAAAGCCTAAAGCCTCCCTAATTGAACTAAAAGCTCTCTTGTTTCATAAGCCAATTTTCAAAATAAATGCAAACTTTCATGAAGACAAAGGAAAAAGCCCTTTTCTAGGAAATCACTTTTTAAAACTCCGAAACCTCATTTTCTTTCTTCTTTTTCCTTTAACTTAAACACTTTCATTTCTTTTACAAAAAATAAAAAAGATGCCACCTTTTCCATGAAAATAGAACGTGATAGCTTGAAAGCTAAACTCAAGCCTTTCTAAAAATAAAAAGCTAACCAAAATACTAGTCCAACTCAGGAGCCTTTTGTCCCTATTTTCTAATGGCTTAAAGTTTTCATTTTTATTTATAGTTTGAAAAGTTGTAAATAACAAAAAGAAAGGTAAACCCAAGGCTATCACATACAAGACAGTTTTTACTTTAAACCTTACAACCCCTTTGGAATGAAACAAAGGTGCCAAAAATGACAGTTTTTTTAGCTTTTTAAAAAAAAAAAACGTGTTCATGCTTTTATAAACCTTCAACCCATAAAAACAATATTTAACAAAGAAAGAAGTTTTCGATTTTAAGCTTTGCACGAATGAAACTTACATGGAAACCATATTTGCAAAGGATGGCCAATGGTCTCATTCATGAAATGAAAGAAAAGCTACCTATTCACATGCCTTTTTTTACAAGTCATGGCTTCTTTCCTTTTTAACCAAGCATTTTTTTTCTTTCGGTTAACAAAGTCTCCCTCTTCTTTTCATTGTTTTTCCTTTTATAGCCCCTAGACCAACTTGTTTTTGGCTAAAAATGAAAGTCCTAGCTTACTCATATTTTTGCTCTCTCATTTTGTTTGTTTGTCTTATAACTTTTTCTCTTTTTTTTTTTATTTTCTGAGTTCCTAAAACCTCTTTTCTTTCTTTTGTTTTTTTCTAAAACATTTTCTTTTTTTTCCTTTCTACTTTTTTCGAAAACTCTCAACTCTTCTCCCTTTTATAGTAAAAGATCAATAGAATATTCTCATATATTTTTTGTTTGCTTTCTCTCAACTATTGATTGGAGATCCTTCCTATTTAGTAGCCACCTCCCCCTTATTATTTTTTTGTTATAGATTTTGGTATTATTTTTTTTGGGCCATAAACTCTTAACTTATTTCTAGCCGAGTGTCTCCCTGTCTTTGCATGCTTTCTTCACATAAAATCCAAATAGATCTTTTTTTTTTTTTTTATTTCAATTTTTTTGGGCTTTAATGCTTTGCTTATCCTTTTGGTTGTGGGCCTTTTCATGCTTTGCTTCTCTTTTTCTATTATTTTTTTTGTTTGGACTTCATTCTTGATTTAGCTTTTTTTTCTCTTTATATCAACCCATTCAAACATCCCTTTCATCATGTAAAAATCGAAGGGGGTCTTTTTTTTTTAGCCTTTCCTTCTTTTTTCCTTTGGTTTCTTTTTTAACTTGGTTTTAGACCTTCATTTTTAGGATTGGATTGAATTTTGTAGCAACTTAAGCTTTTGTTCTTTGGTTTGGGTTTAATTTTTTAGGTCATTTTTAATGGCCAATTTAGGCTTTATTGTAGGCTATTAAATTTTAATCTTAGCTTTTGGACTTTTAAGTCCATATGACCTAATTTTCAATTGACTAAAATTAAATTGAACTGGATTTCAATCCATTTAAAATGAAAGAAATAATTAATTTGTAACAAGCCTAGACTAATTCAATTTAATTTAAACACTTAAGCTAGCTCAAAATAAAGAACATTGAAATGGAGCACTAACAATTGAACAAATTCAAATCGACTTGAACAAAATTAGATATTTACATTTACAGACAACACCAATAAAAATATAAGAATATATGTGTTTTTGTAGCATTATACATTGTAATATATAAAAAAATAAATAAATAGCTCCCGCGGTCCCTAAACTTTGGGCCAAATTCTATTTTGATCCCTAAACTTTAAAAAAATTTTAATTGAGTCATCAATTAGTCAAACATATATCAATGTAGTCCCTCCATCTATAGAACCATCTAAATTGATGGTAAATACCAACTGGCACCACGTGATTATCAACTAGCATCTCACAACTAGCATCTCACATGACAGATGAGGGATCAAAATAGAATTCTTTCAAAGTTTAGGGACTAAAATAAAATTCTCACTTAATTTAAACTTAAAATTAAGTTTTGAATATTCATTTTCTATTTAAAACAAAAATCAATTGAATAAGTTACATTATAACAAAAAATATATTTTTAAATTGTATTTGCATATTTTTGCATTATAGTTTTTGTTATAATATAACTTTTTAGATAGATTTTTGTTTTAAATAGAAATAAATATTCAAAACTTAAAATTAAGTTAAAATTTTCAAAAACTTTTTAAAAATTTAATACATTTTGAAAACAAAATAATTATGAAAATTCTTATTTTACTCATAAGTCGTGATAAGACATATTATTCTCTATCCAAATAATTTATTTTTTAAATTATATTTTTATTTTATATTAATATAAAGTTTTTATATTTTTAATATATTAATAAATCTATTTTTGAAAATGATCTAAAATTTTTTATATAATATTTTAAATGATATAGAGTTTTTATTATTTTGAAATTTTTACTTAATTTTTTAAAATAATATGTAATTTAAACAATATTATTTTCAAAATTTTAACTTAATTTTAATTTTTTAAAAATCTATTTTCTATTAAAAATATTATTTTATTGATAAATGATATCATAATAAAAATTAAAACATATTTTAAATTATAATATTTTATAAAATATATTTGAAATATATAAAAGTCAATTTTTTCTTGAATTATTTTTATATTTTCCTTTATTTATTTTTTATATAATATATTTAAAAGAGGAAAGTAAAAGATATTTAATATTTTAAAATATATATTTTACGAATACAAAATAATATTTTTATTATGATTTATGAGTAAAACAATATTTTTAATAGAAATCAATTTTTATGTTTTTAAAATGATATTAAAATTTTAACTTATTTTAATTTAAAAAACTATTTTCTATTAAAAATATATATAACTATTAAATTATATTTCAATAAAAAATATAAAAATATAATTTTAAATTTAGTATTTTCTAAAATATAAAAAATTTTGAGATAGTTTCGTCTTTGGTCTTTAAATTTTAAGAGAATTCTATTTTGATCCTTAAATTTTGATAAAATTCTATTTTAATCCTTCATCTGTCACATGAGATACTAACTGATGTCACCACGTGATATCAGTTGGCATTTGTTGTCAATTTAGAAGGTTATGTAAATGGAATGACTATTTTAGTATATATTTGAATAATTGAGAACTCAATTAAAATTTTTTAAAATTTAGGGACTAAAATAAAATTTAATCAAATGTTAAGGGACCACATATACTATTTACTCAAAAAAAAGTTAAAGTTAAATTAAGAAAGCTTACCTAAATCAAATAAAAAAGAAAAAAAAAATTCAAACCGTATATGAAAAAAAGAATAAATAGAGTAATGCTAATTTTATAAGGTCTGTGAGGAGATAAAATAGTATTTGAGAAATAAGTTGAATGTGAAGTTGGTAAAGAATTAAGTTCTAGGCTTTCTAATGTTAACATACAGAATGATAATATATCTAAAGGTTTGGATAATTGAAATTTTTTCATTTGAATATATCTAAAAAGATTTGGATAACCAATAATTTTTTAAATTCGTTTATTTAATCATAAATACATTTAAATAAATCTTACAAAAAAAAATAATGTTATCTATTTAATTATTTTAAATTTAAATTAATTTTTCATTTAAATTTTGATAAACAACTTTAAAGTTTTTAACTACAGATAAATTGAAAAAAATAAATTATTTTAAAATTTTTAACTACAAAAAAAATCATAAAATTTTAGATAATTCAATAATTTTTTAAATATATATTTTTAATAAATAATTTAAAATTAATAAATATTTTATGTCTCATTATAAAAAAAATTTTAAAATTTTTTTATGTGTCAAAAAATGAAGTTATCTATGTAAACATTCATACACACATATATATATATAAACGTTCACATTAACAAATTTTATTTAATAATTATGTATATTATATATATATATATATATACACTCATGCACACGTGAATGTTTATATAAATAATTTCATTTTTTGACATAAGAAAATTTCTAAAATATATAGATCTAGCATTGGTACAAATTGCTGTTAAAGCAATTGAATAGGATATTATTAGAAAAAGTACAATATTTTCTCTTTGCAGATTGATAACGTTAGAAGAGTGGCATGGTTTAATGTAAAATCCTTTTAGACGCTGCACCTACCTAAAACACCTAGGAGTACTCAAGGAAAAGGAACAGATTAATTCTTGTCTAATTTTTTTGGCAATTATTTCTTGTCTAATTAGAGTAAAACAAATTACTTAATCTGATCCACTATATATTTTTCCAATTTCCAATACATTTTTTTCTTTATAGTAAAACTTTTATTCTTGAATTAAGCTTTTCTGATATTCTAGTCTTTCAATTACCAGTTTCCATTTAAAAAAAAAAAAAACCAAAGCTTTTATATGGACTTTTTTTTTTGTCTTAAACTTAGATTTTCTTACTTAAAAGTTTAATTTTATCAATATAACTTCAATAATAAAATTTAAATATTAATGACATTGTATGTTTTAAGTTAAACATAATTTCAACATAATCATAATTAATCACATGTCCAACCATAGACTCATGCTTTGAACTTTTAATTTCTTACCCAAAAGCAACCGAAAATTTCAGCCCAATTATATATGGACTTCATTTCAGCCCAAAACTGAAAGTTTATTGTAAATGGTTCAAGGAGACGGAAGCCTGGTCCAGCTGATTGTGGTGGGGGTTTCGAGAGATTCTAACGCTGAAGCGATAGCACTATTCTCTGCTCCATTTGGCATCATTAGTTCTAATTTAGTTCAACTTACTGCTCTCAAGACTGCTTTAGAAATGTATGTGGGTTCAGAGAGGTATTGACTATAGAATCTGACTCTAATGTTGTTTTAAATTGGTGTTGCAAGAAGGACAATAACTTGAAAACTTCGGCCTATTTTGATTAAAATCGATCATTTGGGTTGTAAATGTGATGTCAAATTTAATTTCAGAAAGTGTTTAAAGAAACGAATGGCTTGATTAATAATTCCTTAGCTAAATTAAGCTAGCAGGGTTCGACAGATCAATAGTGTTTTCTTCCTGATTGTAACTGGTTTTTAAGTCTATCGGCAGGAGTTTTCTCTTGTTCATTTTATTATTGATATTTCAGATCATCTGGGTCCTAGTGTTTATGTATTTGTTGAATAATGTTCCCCTTTGTACTATATATGGACCTTGTTCTTGTCATATGGGTATTTTCAATTTCGATGAAAGTGTTTTGGATTGGTAAAAAAAATAATTTCAGCTCGTGCCTAAAATTTTTGTCCAAACTCACTTATCAAATTGACCTTCAAAGTTCGGTATTTAAGAAACTCAACATATGGCTAGGTCTATTTCAAACTTACAAAAATGCATTTAGCCGACATGCATGTCATTGAAAATTTTTTCTTACAATAAAATTACATTTACCTTTGTTAAGAACCTTTGTTCTTTCATTTTTTTGTTAAGCACATTTGTTCTTTCCTTTTAAATTGTAATTATAAATAAGTTTTTCCTAATTTTCAATCATAATTATTAATAAATAATATTGGATTTGTTTATTATGTAAATAAGAATTCTAATTCCATTGAATCACTTTCATTAGAAAATGATTTACTTGAATAAACCAAAAATTTAATGTTAAATTTGATAATAACATTACGATTCATTTGAGATATGGACATAATTTCTTTTAACTTTATATGTTTTCTTTAAGAACACTAAAACTAAATATGGATGAGTTTACAAGAAGATAAAAAAAAAAATAATAGAATCACATTTTTATAAAACAAACATGCATTCAATCCCACCGAAAAAACTTCTAAGCTTGGATATAATCAAGCATTCAACCGCTAGAAAGTTTTAGCTAATAAGAAGTTAATTAGAAAGAACAAATAAATAAAATAGAAAGATTCTTTTGTCTTTGTTTGGCTGTAGCTTCATGACATTTCATTTCTTCCTTCTCCTTTTCAGCTCTTTACTCAATAAGTCCAATAATGATCCAAAAAGAATATCCTGATTTTGTCTCAAACTAATAGTTTCAAAAATATTCTAAACAAAATTTCGATTTCAAGGCAGCAATTCCGACTTCAGTAGCTGTGATTTGCGTGTTACTGCCTTTTCGTTTTCTTTATTATTTATCTATTCTATTGTAGCTTGATAAGTGAAGCATATGGATTTTTCCTCATCAACTTTTTTTTTTGGCAGCTTGCATTTGCAGGAAGCCATGTTGCTTTGCCTGAGGAGGTTCACTGGAAGTCAGTGTTCCCACACGCTCCAATGCCCAAAGCTTTGAAAGACCTTTTACCGCCAGGTCAGGTGGTTAATTTGTTTTCAATTGAAACGCTTCTTCTTTTATATACACAAGGATAAAACGTGGAGAGCAAAAGCAAGTTGTATGGTCGAAATAAAAAACCAATCTTTTTCCATTAAATTAAAAAAAAAAAAAAAAAAAACAAACAAACCTATAGCGCAAAATTTGAAATCAAGAATAATAGAGAAGAAAATTAAGATGGAAAAGCACAAAGAGGGTTTCTTTTTTTTTTGCCTAAGAGAACACGTGGTCTTACACAAAAGTAGATGACTTGCACTAATCAACAATTGGCTTTCAATTGCAATCCCAATTGTTATAACATATAAATCTAAAAATTTATAGTTAGATTTAACAAAAAAATCATCATAAATTTTTTTTAATTAGGTGTAATTGGTCACTTAAGGAATTTATTCTTTTAAATAGCTTCTAAGCTTGACTAAGGGTCTCTAAAAGAATAAGTTTAGGTCTATAAGCTAGAACATGATTCGAGAGTTTGGTTACATATGAGGAATGTTATAGCACCACCACATGCCCATTCGAAGGATGATACCATATTATTTTAAATTTATCATAAGGTCTCGATTCTAATGATTTTAAATTTTATATTGAATATTGGAAATAAATTTTAAGATTCTTTCATCAATCTGATATAACTCTTAAAAATATTTTCTCACATCAAGAGTATTTAAGAATCTCATTTATTTTCTTGGAGAGGCTTCGTCGTCGGAAAAAGGTTAATTAATTTTATTTTTTTGGTTTTTGTCAAAAATATATCTAATTATTTCATAATTTAGGCCAAATTAGAAATATTTTCTCTTTCGAAAATTTTAAATTTTTCACCATTTGAGCCTATTTAGAAATTTTATTTATTTATTTATTTTGAAAAGAAAATAATATGACAATTATTTTTCTTGAAATTTCATTTAAATTCTTCTACCATTTGGGATAAATCTAAAAAAATTTTCTCACCTAGAGATTTCTTAAGAATTTACCATTTGAAATTTTTAAGAATCTCATCCTTGGATAATTGTCAAATATTTTCAACCAAATTTGGAAAAGAATACAATTACTTTTATTGAAATTTCATCTAAATTATTTCACAATTTGGAACAAATTTAGAGAAAATTCTCACTTAGAGATTTCTTAGAAATTTACTATTTGAAATTTCTAAGAATCTCATCCTTAGGTAATTTGTATTTAATTCCAAATTTTTTATTAATATATTTTTTATTTTTTATTTTTTTGTTTGAAAATAAATATTAATTATTGTTATTGAAACTTTATTTAAATTATTCTATAATTTGAGATAAATTTAGAGAAAATTTTTCACCTAAAAATTTTATAAAAATTTACCATTTGAAATTTTTATAAATTTCATCATTGGATAATTAATACTTATTCTAAAAAAAAATTTTATTTTTTTTTATTTTTTTCAAAATTTATTCATGCAAAAATACTAAAAAAAATAAACAAACACATAAATAAAATACTAAATAAAATAAATAAAAAATACCAAAAAATAGAAACGGCTTGACTAGAGTGGCTCGGCGCAACTCGGCTTCAAACACAGAATGTGGCTCGGGGGATGTAGCTTAAGACAAAGATTGAAAAAAGTCATCAAAATCTGAGAATTTTTCAAATTTTTTCAAAAAAAAAATCTTTTTTTTAACCCCAAAAATCTTTGAAAAATTTTTTTGATCGCTTTCTTTAATTTCTGCCTTTTTCTTTGTTTTTTCTGTGTGTGTTTGTATAATCTATGTGGGTATGTATTTATAGGATTTTGAATCAGATAACTCCAATAAAAAATCTCAATTTTTTTTGAATTCTAACTTTAAACTCAATTATAACTTTATAAATTAGTTCTAACAATTTCACACAAATCCAACTATTTATTTTTTCATTTTTTTAATTTTTAATTTTTTTTTATTCTTTATTAGCAAAAATCAAATGTAGACTCCCAAACACCAATTGACATTAAATTGATGGCGTGTTACTAATTTTCTGTTAAGAGCTGACGAAACTCACATTTTTTTTCTAAATTACTCTAATTCTCATAAACAAATTTGTCTTCCCAAAACACCTTTCACATAGTTTTTTTTTTTTTTTTTTTTACATTGATGAAATGTGGAATCAATATGGAAAATGGGATAGTTTTAATTGTAAGTTATAGATATGTCCTGGGATGATTTCTCACTATCCAAAGTTTTTTTTACTGCCTGCATATATTTCATTCTCTGTCAAACTTTATTTGCAATGAACTTAAAAGGTAGTAGAAATTTTTATTATTTTATCTAAAGATAAATAATGCACTTTTACATAAAATTTATGGTTGATATTTGTTTAAATCATATCTTCAGCTTCTTAGTTTAGTAACAAAGAAATCTTAAGAACACATGTAAAGTGTGAGTTTAAACCTGATCAACCTCATTTCCTATTCCAATGGATAAAAAATTTATTTACTTAAATCATTTTTATCTTTTTAATTAATTTTCATTTATTTTCATCTTTAATTAATTTTCATTTATTTAAATACATAATTCATCTTTAAATAAAGTGATAAAAACTTCTACTACTTTTTAAGGAATGGGGAAAATCTTTTCCAACTTATTTAGGGTAATTAATGTCAATTACTATTTACTAATCCATGTGTATGATTCATCATTTAAGTGGAAGAAAAAAAATCCAATGCATAGATTACACTATGCATAAAAAACCCCTTTTTTATAATTTTTTTTGTTAAAAAAATTAAAATTACATTATTTTCAAAAATAATCTCTAAATGACCAATAATAACTTTTAAATATATTAATGTCAGTTGTTCTTTACTTTTGGACTACATGTAACATTAATTTAAGCTCTTAAGTAATTTTCAATTAGTTGAATGATTAACCAGCAACAATCAACAATTAAATTATTAAAAAGAAAATAATTATTTGCTTCTCGAATAGGTACAATTAGGTCTTGTTTAGGAGAAATATATACCATGGCAAAGCTTAATAAATGTATGCCACGTGGTGGCCAAGTTTAATCCACATGTTTTTTTTGTAAAAAATGGTGTTAAACTTTCCCTCTCAATAAGGACTTAATTAAATGTAAATAATAATTTAGAAATTCAATTGGGTGCCAATACAAGTTTAAATGCTTAATTTAATTAAGTGCATGAACATTTTTGTATTTAAGCTGTCAAAATTGACGTGAACTTGAAAGCTTATCCAATCCATTGAACTCATTTTCGATCTAATTTGATTTTATCACAAAAATAAAAAAATAAAAAATTATCTAACTTGAAACAAAAATAATTCGAATTCAAATTATTAATTCAGTTTTAAAATAATACAAACTCCATTAATAAAAAAGATTAATTCAAAATTATATCGATTTAATTTTAAAACTCAATAATTTATATTCAAAATTATTTGAATTTAAATAATTCAAATATCATACTTAAGAGATCCGAATCTAAAATAACTTGAACACCGAATGATTTAAATTTGAAATAACTTAAACCCAAAATTACTTAAATTTTCTATAATTCAAAATCATATAATCCAAAATGATCCTACCCAAATCTGACCTAACCTACTCATTTGGTGCCCAAAACTACCTGAATTTTCTATAATCCAAAATAATCCTACCCAAATCTATTCTGACCTGCTCATTTGCTACATCTATACAAATGTATATATCAGTATTTGCGTATATATCATTTACGTATGCAGAAATTGGAACATGTTTTCTTGATACCATTTTGAGTAGTTTGCAAAATTAATTATGTTAAATTAGGCAATATTTTGCATTTTAGCTGGGGCATGTAACTATCAAGATTCAAGCAAGAAACCTAAAGGCGTGAATTCTCCTATTAGTTTGTTCATAATTTATGGAAAAAAAAATCCAAAGGCGTGAATAGCAAGGAATCCAAAGGCTTGAATTCTCCTATTAACCCATTCATAATTTATGGGAAGGAATCCAACGACATGAATGTGAAAGAATCCAAAGGCGTGAATTCTCTCCTATTAGTCCGTTCATAATTTATGGGAAGAAATCCAAAGGCGTGAATGAGAAGGAATCCAAAGGCATGAATTCTTATCAATCCGTTCATAATTTATGGGAAGGAAACCAAAGGTGTGAATTCTCCTATTAATTCGTTCATAATTTATGAAAAAGAATCCAAAGGTATAAATTCTCTAATAATAGTATTAAATTAGAAGAGACATTTCGAGGAAAAAAATATAAGTAAACTTTGCTCCAAATTGGCCACATAGATTCTATTCATGCAATATGTAATTGTCAATTGAATTAGTTTGAATTGCATTTTAAATACATCTCATCATTCAATAATTTTTCACTTCATATAAATTTGTAAATAGAAAATCAAATAAAAATAGAACATAAGAGTATAAAGTTTATGAAGATTTGGAGCTATAGATTACTCATCGAATCCTTTTCTCTGTTCAAATAAATTAAAACTAGCTACGTTTTATTGTCTTAAAGAAAATTATTCACAATGATCACTCTTTTTCCCTTTTTTTTAATATTTTATGACATTAAAGCATGCGTCGCATGCGTCACTAATCGCCAAATTATAGCAATCTAATGCAAGCTCTACCTCTTAATTTGCAAACCAAATGCAGGAAACAAGAATTCTTTGGCGGTAACCATGACAATGCTGCAATTAATGAAACTATGTATTTCTTCCAAGAGGATCTGCGCCCTGGTAAGAGGGTGAAGCTACCACTACTCACAAGGACATGGCTACATTCTTGCCTCATCCAGTTGCTGAGTCAATACCCTTTTCAAGTGACAAGTTACCTGAAATTTTAAAGCAATTCTCGTTCGAATCTGAATCAAGGGAAGCTAATGTTATGAAAGAAACAATTAAAGCTTGTAAGAGAGAAGCCATTGATGGGAGAAATGTATTGTGCTACATCGTTCGAGTCCTTTGTTGATTCGAGTGTTTCAAAGCTTGGAAAAAGTATCCAGTTGCTATCCAATGAGCTTCGAAAAGAAACGAAAAAACCAGTGTTTACTATCGGTAGGGGAATAAAAACCATGGAAGGCAAGGAGCTTGTTTGCCACAAGATGGCGTACCCATATGCTGTGTTTTTCTGCCATTCAATCGACAAAACAGCAGTGTATAGAGTTCCATTGGTTGGCATAGATGGGACAAAAGATCATGCTCTGGCCATTTACCACAAAGATACATCGGCTTGGAATCCCAACCACCCTGCTTTTCTGACTCTCGAAGTTAAGCCAGGAACCGTCCCTATTTGCCATTTTGTTGTCAGAGATACCCTCGTTTGGTTTCGCAAATGAACTGCTGAAAGATTCAAATAGAAAAAGGTTACCTTAAAATGTTGCACACCATAGGACTACTGTCAAATGTAACATCAAATAAGTTGCTTAACCTGTGGACTTCGTTCCAAGTATGTGTTGTGTGGCCCAATAATCATACAATGATTAGTTATGAAGTTTGTAACAAATATTTATGATTAGGTATTTCTACATGTTCTATGTGTTGCCTTGACGTTGTTTTCTCCTACATCTTCTCCTGCTGGAGACCAAAAAAGTATATATATGTATTTCTCTCATTCTTGCCAAGAAATTGGTGTTTATTAGAAAGTTCCATCAAATGAATTACATTGACAGAAAAAAAAAAAAAAAGAAGGTTCTCAACTATATATGACTTAAACTTCATGTATATTAAAAAAAAAGATTAATATGGATTATAAAAAATGTAAAACTTGTATTTGTTCCAATATTAAAAAAAATTAAAGAAAGCATAATTTTTTGGAACCACTCAGAAAGAAAAAAATGAATAACTTAATTTGAGACAAGAGAGTATAAATTTTATTTGTAATATGTCAACTTTAGAATTAAAAAGCTACAATTTAATTAATATTTCTTCGACCTTAAATTGAATAGTCACCTTTTCACTCTGGATTGTTTTAAAACTTGTAAATTTAAGATGTGTCTAACTCTCTTAACTATCAAGAGGTCAAGTGGTATTTCAAACTAAAAGGGGTTTGTGTTTTTTCCTATTTATTGAGAGAGTTTGTGTATTTCCCTGCCAGCATGTATGTAGCTATACCCTTCATGTGGATTCATTCAATATGCCTTGTTATACTCCTTTAGTGTTGGGAAATCGTTGAAAATGAGTGATCTTTGTCAATCGAGAATCAGAATGATATAATATATATATATATATATATATATTTATTTATATCTCTAAAAGAATTCAACATTGGGTTAATGGTTCGAATTGCATAGGAGCTATTACTGAATCCATGCTTGCTTTTTTTTTTTTTTTGTCCAATGCTTGCTAGTCGTAATTTTGGAGAGATTATAATTGACAATTTATAATGGTAATAGGAATTTGATTATGGTTTAATTTGGTTAAAAACTATTTATTGTAATGGTATATGATAAGATGATCATCTCATCTACAATTTGTTAAGATGATCATAATATAAGTTAATCTCAAATAAAATATAATAACTTGTGCATTCCAAAGTTACACTAGAATCAAAATACACTTAGAACAAGGTAATTTATATCAACGGTCCATCACCTTTTCCTTTATTTCAGTTTAGTTTTATCTATAATTTTAAAAATATTCTATTTTGATCATTTCTTCAAATTGTTTGGCTAAAATTGAGTAATGTCATGTTGTAAATTACATGATGAGGACATTCACTTAGACATTTCCCTTGAATTTTTTTAATTATTAACAAAATAATGTAATGAAATACCAAAATAAAATCATTTTAAAAAATTTCAGATTTAAATGAAATAATTCAAAAGTTTAAAATTAAAGTGAAACAAGAATAAAGGGTTAAGGACCAAGGATGAAGTTTACCAGTTAGAATATTTTGATAAAATTAATAGTTGATTTAGAATGTGAATTATTTACAATTTCTTGATTCATAAAAAAAAAAAAAAATAGAAAGAGAATCAATTCAATTTCCTAATTGAATTTTCTTATGAATTACATATTAATATTGCAAGCATAAATTACATCATAATCAAATAACTTAATTCAAGTATGTCAAATAATACATTTACGAAAGAAATAAATAAGCAAATTAACATAAAGTTAATCCTAATAGATTTTATGGGAGTTTTACATTTCCCCAATAATATTTATGTTACATGTTAAAACTACTGGCTCAAGATTGGAAGATTGAAATTACCAAATAGAATTAACTTGTAATTGAAACTCATCATTATCACCCAGCATTTGCAATCTAACATTGAAGATGCCCCTGCCATTGAGTTGAAAATCAGAAAAGCAATACTAATACCATGAGAATGAGTAAATTACAAGCTTATAATTGAAATCATATCAGAATTACATAAAATTATATTTTTTGGAATCCATATTAAATATTTATCGCTGATAATAATCACCTGATATCTAAATGGCTAATGCCTAAATTGTTCATCAATGATTCAGTAGGATGATGCTCGCCCTTCCAAATGACCATGGTGTCTTGTACCTTAGAGCTGCCATCCATGTATACTTTTGTAATTGGCAATCATTCCATAAATGCATTTTTCAACTAAAATGCTATCTACATTTTAATAAGCTAATGTCAAAATATTTGTCTAATGTTTTTTTAGTAGAATAATGGTCCAAGGCCCTAGTTTAACATGACTGTTGAAAGTAGTTTTTGCATTATAATCAATGCTAAATAACAAAATAAAATTGTAACTTTTTAGTCTAAAAATTTGGTTTTCAATCCCAAATCCAAAAACTCATAAGTAATTTGTGTTGGGAATAAAAAATATTATATTATCCTTACATTTCTAAAATTTTATTACTTTATGCATTTCTTTTTAGAAATTTTAATTACTCACTGTACCTTTTTTTACACTAATACTAAGTACTTAAAATTTTTAATCACACTTTTCTCACTATTTTTTTCAAAGTACTTTTTTTAGTCCAAAATTTTCCAACCACAATAGTAATGCTAAATTAATTCTAAGTTTTAAAACTACTTTTTAGTAAGAATAAAGAAAAAACTATCTACACATGTAAAGGAGATAAGAAATTTGGTGAATCAGAACATACCATCTTCCTGGAGGCAGTGGCATTAAGGTTACCTTCCCAGCAACTTTGATCCATTTCCTCTGTCAGCCAAACTTTGCGTAGCTTTGGTGTGCTTAACTCTCCTCCGCAATAGAAATTAATCAAACTTGGGCATTTTGTCACAGTTACATCTTCCAAAGATGGGAACTTCAAGGCATAACTCCCTGAACTGAAATATTGGAGGCTAGGTAACCAATTTAGCTCCAAACAGACAAGTTTGCTGAAAACAATTTCTTTTAATGTGTCTCCTTCTTCATCATTTGCAACAATTTCTTTCACCTTATTGCATTCTCTTATACTCATTTTGGTGAGTTGCACTAGACTTTTGGCTGTAGAGGATGCAATTATATGCTCAGCCCCATGGCAATTCCATACATCTAACGTTGTGAGATTTGAGAAAGATGACGATGATGGTGCCAAATTAAGCAAGTTGCTACAATGCCAAACGTCCAGATTTTCAAGACAAGGAGGAATTAGGTCATCTCTGGAGTTTGGTTTCCATATATGACGCAGATTGGAAAGGCGAACCAACTTCAAGCTTCGAAGTCTTGACAGGGTCCCAAGAGGTTCTCTCTGATCACCGACTACTCCTCCAGATGGGAATAGCTCTCTGAATTTACAACAACCAACATCAAGCTTCTCTAAATTGGTGAATTTTTGGATGAAACCAAATGGGAAAATATCTGATTCTCGATGATAGCAGTGCACTTGAAGAACTTTGATATTGGTAAATAGGTTAGCTGGAAAGCCTTCATGACTTAATATTGAGATGTCACTGCTGTCTACTGTAAGTTCCTCCAAGTTGTGAACAACCTGTAGAAATGCAGTGAAAAGAAAACAAGTCAATATATTCATTTAGGCTAAGATTAATACCAACAATGCAAGGCCTCTATGAGTTTCTGCACAGGTTATTCTGTTTAAGAATTATGGATATATTAATGCATGTTACCTTTTCTGCCAGGAAGAGTGGCCGAGAAACCCTCCTCATTTTCTTACTGCTGAGAAGTTCTGAAGTGAATATCTTTAAATCACCTAAATGGTAGGACACAATTTTTTTTAACATCGGCCACTCTGTAGAATGAAATCCAGGATAGAAACTTTTGAGGTTTTGTAGTTTCCAAAGTCGCAGAAAGGATAATTCAGGAAACACAAATCTAGTTTCTGGTTGACGAGTTTCATCCTTTGCAACAATCTCTTCCACCCCACAAGTGTCTAATTCAAGACTTTGAAGGTGCTGAAGGCCTCTTGCAACTGAGGCTGGAAAGAGATTTTTCAGACTCTCACATCCAAAAGCATATACGAAAGTCAGATTCTTAAAAGAGATAATTCCTTGGGGATCATTACTCCACACATGTTTCAGCATTGGTAAATTGTACATGTACAATTTCTTTAATGGAACCGCTGTCTCAGCCTTGTTTTCTTCGACATTGGGCCCTTGGACTTCAAATACTTCTTCCAATGAAGCAGAATCATTTACTATCAGGGTCTCCAAACTGTGAAATCTTCCTACCATATTAAATGGAAAAATGGTATGTAGTTGTTCACAATACTCAACTTCCATTGTTTTTAGTTTGCAAAAGGAATCTTCACATAATTGATTATTCCACAACATTCTCATGCTTTTCAAGTGGGAGATTGTCATCTTCTCTAAGCTAGGAAATGCTACCTGCATAATTAGTTGCATTGAGAAATCATCATACATATGATTAGTGATCGTTTGATATATCAACCAATCAAGAAATAAGACTTTGCAAAAATAGCAGAGTCTAATTAAATAAAATTCTAATGAAATAGAAAATGGAAAACAAATAAATAACTCACCATTTCATTGAAGAGAGGTTGAATGCCTAAGACCATGACTCTCATTTCATTCTTCACAAATTTGGAGATAAATGCCCCTAGTTTAGGGCAATGCTCTATCTGCAGTTGTTTCAAGGATGGAAACTGAACGGCCTTTCCTGAGAAAAAACTGGTCAGCTTTTGAAGACCTTTTATCTTTAGCGAGCTAAGTTTCGGGAACAATATTTCCTCCATCCCTTCCTCCCCTGTCATTTCTTCAATGATCTCCTCTATTAGCTTGCATTCACTTATTTCTAGGTGGATCAGCTGCACCAGGCTGTTCACCATAGAGGATGATAGTAGAAATTTCAAATTACCACAACCCTCCACAGTTATGCTGGTTAAATTTTGAATGCAAGTAGGCACTGACAAAAGCTGCTCATGCCATATCTGTGATGTGTTAATTGAGGACAATTTCAAGTTCTGTAAATTAGGAAATGTAACCTGAAAAAAAAAAAAAAAAAAAAAAAACCTTCTTGAGTTTCCCTGAGTAGACTATGTATAAGCTTTCGTATAAAGAACAATATATATATATATATGCTTCTTCAATTCACCGGACATCTTTTTTTTTTTTTTTTGAAGATCAATTCACTGGACATCTTAATGCTGATAAGAAGACAAAAAAAATGTCTTGCTACTTAGATATCTTGGATTTAACATGCAATGTAAATGGCAAACACCATTGTCCATAAAGAAGGATATAAAATAAGGATTACACCTTCCACATCACATCTGCTACAACCAATTAATGCAATTTATTGAAGCCTTTTTAGGAGGAAATTAAGAGATGAAATTTCCTAAAAAATGTATGCATTTAAGTTAAGATTGTGGTTGGTAAACTGTTTGAAGAAGGCTATGATATGAAAGCATGATGCATGACACATAGCAAGGACATTGGATTCTGTTTTTAACTAATGCAATTTATTGAAGCCTTTTTAGGAGGAAATTAAGAGATGAAATTTCCTAAAAAATGTATGCATTTAAGTTAAGATTGTGGTTGGTAAACTGTTTGAAGAAGGCTATGATATGAAAGCATGATGCATGACACATAGCAAGGACATTGGATTCTGTTTTTAACTATTGTCTTAAATATATAGAAAGCAACAGAAGAAATACCCTATGATTGAAGAGTGCTACAGTAGTGCTGCTTGCATTGAAACTGATAAGGTTCGGTAATTGTCGTAGTGTCAACAATTGCAATTGCCCAAATTCAATTGTGGTTGTTGCTTGATTCTCACCAACATCACTTCCACTTCCATCCGCAATGATCTCTTCCATGGTTTTGCAATCAACCACTTCAATTTCTTGAAGTTGTAGAAGGCCTCTGGAAATGGAGAATGAAAACAAATTCTCCAATCTATGGCAACTTCCTACTTTTACCACTCTTAATTTTGCGAAGGGTTGCTTTTCAAACTGACCATTACATATCTTCTCCAAGTTAATCAAATTCTGAAGATACAATGACTCCAAGACAGGAAAGGCATCAAGAGTAAGTGCCTTAATTGAGTTAATGATGTGCTCCATTTCCAAACCATTTTGGATATGGAGATACTTCAGTTGTGGAAACCCCGTCTGACTCTCATCCAAACCAAATAAAATATCCCTAACATCCTTCAATTCATCTAGATACAGATCTTCAGCTTTCTTTAACAGCATTTGAACCCCATCATTCATATGAATGCTTTCATTGAGCTTGAGCTTCAACATTCTTGTGGTTTCATACTTGTCTGACCAATCCCATGTGTTTCCTATTAATATCCTGAATCTTTGCAACTTCTCGGAGAATAATTTCTTTGGCATGGTACGGTAATCAGGAATATGCAAGTTTAAACTGGTCAGATGAGGCAAGTGATTCAACTCATCAAGGCTAGCATGGCCCCCCACGCTTTGCACATCCTCCCATTGTGTAAAACTGTTACCAATATACAGCTCTTCTAGTTGAGACAAGTTTGATATTACATTTGGGGGAATCACTCTCAGTTCGGAGCAATTATCCAAGTTTAACAACCTTAGCTGAGTCAATTTCCCTATCTCTTTAGGCAACTCTTCTAAGATGGAGCTGTAGAAGCTAAGGATTTCTAGTTTCTTCATCTTGTCAACCATTGCTATGTCTTGCAACAAGCATGACTCCAAACATAATGTTTGAAGGTCTCCCAACAAGCCAAGTGATGAAGAAGGCAATGACAAATTCTGCATTCCTTTCATATCTAAAACTTCCAGTGCTTTCATCCCTGAGAAAAACTGATCTGATATTCTCAAAAAGGGATTCCTGTTGTAAAGTTGAAAAACTTTAAGTTGTGGACATTCCAGCTGATCAGGAAGGCTAATGGAATCATTGTAAAACAGTGAGATCACAGTGCAGTTTCTTAGACTACTTGCATCTAGAAACTCTCTTTGTCCTATGTCATATCTCATAAAAAACATTTTCTTGTCCCTGGATGCTATTGATGCAGCAACATCACGAATTATATCATGCATTGTAAACTCCTCAGCCATAAAACCACCAAATAATAAACAGGAGGATTTGAGGTTTTGTACCAGTCTGTGTAGTCTCTGATGTGCTTCTTCCATTGTTCTAGTTTCTCCAAGCAAACCAAAAGCCATACCATATTTCAATAAGTCAAAAATGGTAGCATTGTATGGCATAAGACTACAAAGCAGGAAAGCAGATCTAAGTTCTTCATTTGCTAAATGATTGAAACTCAACTCTATAGCCGAGCGTGGATCTGCTGGCATTGTTGGGGAAGGACCTGTTAGCTTTTTCGAAGCAGTTTCCCATTCAGAGAAAGGCTTATTTTTCAAGGCCTTTGAGACCGCTACAACGGAAATTGGCAACCCTGCGCATCTCCTACATGCATTAATAGCTATAGATCGCACATTGGGATCTTCAACAATATCACCTGCCATTTTCTTAAATAGTTTCCAGGCTTCTTCTTCTTTTAAAAGATCAACTTGGAAGGATCTTTCAGCATCCATTTCAGTTAAGACATCGGGATCTCTGGACAATAGCAGCACCTTGCACCCCCTGTGCGCATGATCTCCAAAGGCAATTCCAACTTCATCCAACTTTAAACTCGTCCAAATATCATCTAAAATTATCAGAATTTTGCTCTCCTTCCTCAATCTAATACTTAGCCTAATGGCTCTCCCAGCTACTGTCTTCTCATCAAATTTGAGACCAAGAAAGTCTGCAATCTGTCCTTGAATATTCGAAACATCTGGCGTCTTTGTTACAACTGCTAAAACCACCTCATCAAACAATTTGTCTGCCTTGGCTTCTTTAGCAACTTCTTTGATGAGTGTGGTCTTGCCAACGCCAGCTTTACCACACACTCCAATCCTCTCCAAAGTAGCATCTTTTAAAGCCCCCAAAATCTCCTTCAGAATAACCTTTCTCGATTCAAAGGGCATGTAACTCTTACGTGATGTGGCCCATATCTCCTGTGGATCAATAGGGTAAGAAACATTTTTGAATTTACTCTCTTCATTCAGGAGTTTATCAATGATCCCGGCCGTCTCGTCTGCTTTCTTGCTGAGCTCAAAACGGTACTTCAAATTAGGACACAAGCCAAAGAAACATTTGGCTTTCTCTTTCTGTCGCATCTCTTCCTCCTTGCTTTTCTCTGGCTCCTGAGCGATCCCACTAGCACGATCCCGCCATTTCTTGACATGCTGTAGAATTTCTTCTCCGTTTTGTGTGGCACAAATCACAGAAGATTGCACCCTCTCCCATGCAGCTTTCAGGTCCTCAACTTTGTGATCCAGATTCTTCGCCTTGCTCTTATAGGAAAAGATGAAATTAGTTTCACGTATGATGTGTTTAATGATTAATTCAACAGCTTTGCATGCTGGGACTGGGTGAGCAACATGCTCCATTTTCCCCCTTTTTCCCTTTCAGTGACCACAAACAATTGATGAGAAGAAACCAAGAAAACGACTATAGAAACAACTGGAAGAAGAACATAAAAAGGACGTGACTTCTTTTTTTTTTTTTTTTTTGAATTTTTGAGAAGAACCGAGAGAAACAAGAACAAGCTTTTTTTTTTTTTTTTTTTTTTTTCTAAGTTCAGACAGCAAAGAAATAGAAAGGAAAATGGATGGCAATGTGAGAAGGCAAGAGAGCTAGGATATGGCAGCAGAAAATGTTCATGTGTTGTCTGATATGGGAGAATTGAGGTTTTGAAGCTATAGTTGAAAGTTGTAATGGAAGGAAATTTCAGGTAACAAATATAGGCAACCATTATTCTTTTCTGTCACTCTGATCAAATGTGTATTCTTTTCTTATGTCCTAGTTCAGGTAATGATGTTTGGGGAGGTGGGACAGATAATTTGACAAGGGTAATCCCTTGATATTCCATAAAGCATCCCATTAATTGCTTTTCCATAAATATAGCAATGCACTTCTCTCATTTCTTTGGATTTTGATGCAAATTGTTCTTTTCTTGCTCTTACTTTGATACTTTGAGCAGGCTCAAGAAACCTTGGCTCAGACAAAACATGTCTCACCTTTATTCCTTGAATCCTCTAATTGATAATTTGTTTATATATTGGTCGATCCCCAAGCTCCCTTCCTTTCTTTTTTCTTTAAAAGGAAAAACCATATGTAATGGCATTAATTAATTAATTAATTTCAATATAAGCCTAAAAAAAAAAACAAACTAACTAAAATTATCAATTGCAATCCATAAATATTTATTTTTTAAAGATAATTTATTAGATATTAATTTAAAAAGCATTCGATAATAGAGGAAAAACATCTTTTATATTTAAAAATTTAGGATAGATTTTTTTTTTATTTTTTTCAATGAAAATGTGTATATTTCAAAATAATGAAAGATTTAAATATTAAAACTATATATTTCACTATCAAATTTTAAGTGTAAATAAAAAAAAAATTTAAATCCCCTTACCATTATAGCCTCTTACCGCTTTGCAGGGAAGATTGCGAACCATTACGACCCTCAAATTGATGAATCAAAGTTTCAAACTTCCTATTTTTTGTATGACCATTTATGCTATAATGACTTCTGCAAACACAATCTACGATGTTATTTAATATATATTAATTTACTACTCAATAGAATATTAAACTCTTAATTTCAATAATCAAAGTTTCGAATTTTGATGTCCTCAAATAAATAAACTGCTACTTGTTTCTAGAATTGGTATCACGAGATTACCGATAATTGAATGATATCTGGAGGGTAGACTAGAGAGGAACCATCCCCCTACATTAGTCAGCTCTCAATAGGTTATATACCGTGAGAACAAGTCAATTAAAAAAACCACAATGGTTTCATCGAGTGCAGAAGAAGAGATAGAATTAGCTATAGTTCAACCACCTCTTGTTCATATCTGGCCAGGAATTTCAGTCCCCTTCCCATGTTCAAACAATCACTTCTACACAACTTTGAAACGAGAATGGGTGATAATAGGAAAGATGTCTCACTAATTTCTTAAAATAAAAAGATGATCACAATAGCAAGAAGCAATACTCCAAGTAGTTGAATATAAAAGCCGCACTTGAAAACTAAGCACAATCACTAGTTGAGAAACCATACAAGAAGAACAGGATGAGGCGCACCAGGCAGACCAATACAAATCCATAATTTCAGTCACAATAAGGCACAAGTTAGTATCTTCTCCTAGGACTCCTGGAGCGATGAGTTCGTCCAGATCTGAAAATTTTAGAAGGTAAAGGGTATTGTTAGATCCAAGTACTACACTTATTTTGCACCTACATAAGGATAGAACATATAAGCCTGACAGGTTACATCCAGCTAAAAGTTTCCATTTTCAAACAACAGAAATATGGCATTACAACTAAATCTGGGAAAAGGAAATGCATAAGGTAAATTTCAAGATTTGGGCAAGGTTGGCACTTGGCATTTAGCTTGACTTAAGCTGGGTTGTGCTCAAGTCATTTTAAGTTTCAGGTGGTCTTAGGCTCAAGTCATTCAAATTTGGATTGTTTCAGTTCAAGTATAAAAATGTTTTTAATTTATCTTAAGTTCAGTCAGGTTGAATAACTAGATAATTTTTTCACCAATTACAATTAATATATTTAACAGATCAATCAAAATTCAAAAGCACATTTATAGAGACAAACCTCATATTTTTTCTTTTGAAGGCTCCAGTACTGGGTCCATTGCTAAAGGCCCAATCAACATTGATAGTCTGTGTAAGAAGTTCTGCTCCATCCATTGCGGATATGGCATTCTTTGCTTCTTCAAATTTTTCATATTCAATCAGTGCGTATCCCTAAGTAGAAATGCTCACATTAATTTTACTTGAACAAAAATATACAATACTAAGAAAATACTGTAACAGAAGGCAAATGTTATTAACAGAATTATCCTTTATTTTCTTATCTTCAATCAATGCTATGAAATAAAAGTATTGAAATGTATCAAACTAGCATTAAGTAACAACATAAAATGATTAGAAACACTAAACTGCTTGATATCTTATGATATAACTGAATCCACACTCCCTAGTACATATGGAAAACATACAAAAAGAAAATTGTTAAAAATGCAGACATAGATAGCCAAAACATTTCCGATACACACACAGATATATATATATATATATATATATGCACACACAAGCACGCACAAGCACGCACAAGCACACACACACACATGAATACATAAAAAAATGTGCAATGTGAAGAGTTCCACCACCAAAAAGAAAACTTAACAATACATCATTGCACAAAGCAATGGTCATAATGAGAGCTAAACCAATTTACTAAGTTGCCTACCTTGACAAATCCAGTACGACGATCAAGATTTAAATGCAAATTCTTGATCTCACCAAATTCCCCAAATGTGTTGTGCAAATCATCCTCTTGTGCTTCTTCATGTACGCCAGTGACCAAAATAATCCATCCTTCAATAGCTGCACATTTATTAATGATAAATAAAAGAAAATATTACTACTAAGAAAAGAGTTTCCAAACATAAGGGGAAATCTTATTTCATTCTCGGAGACAATTGCCGTTTATCTTAAATTGAAATTATGTAGCAAAACAAGGGGTGTCCACAAAAAAGTCACAAACCTTTAAAATAGCTGGATAGGCAGAAGGTTAGGTTCTAACAATTCTATATAAAATATTTAACACACTCAATTGGGTGGTTGAAACATGGCCAAACAGATAATAGCTCCTTGAAGTAGAGCATACAGCTTTAAAACTCATCAACAATTAAAATTCAAATTTTTTTCCTTTTCTTTGGTCGGGCTTATTGTCCTTGATAGAAGGGAATTTCCTATATCCCCCACATGATGTCCCAACCAAATTCGGGAAAACAGGAACACAGGATCAATCCATACCCATACTTTTGATAATGGAACAAAGTGAACCTCAACAATCAGCCAAGAATATTTATCCACTTAATATCAACAAAATTTCTTCTGAAATCAAGAGGAACTTTATTTCTATATGATGTTAAATATTCTTGATTGAATTTTGTATCCTGCGCATCACACAGATTTAAAACTAGTTTTTATAAGAGCAGAAAAAAGCAACTACAGTCACGAATTTCCTCTAATTCTGATACAATTTCCTCTTGTAATTTGGAATCCTATTTAGTAAACTTCTCATTTCTTAAGAGTTATCTTTTTCTTTCTCAACTTGAAAACTGAATGACCTATTTTAAGTCCTATCCTAGAAGAGCATACATACTTCCTCAATAAATGGACTATGTCTAAACACAAGCCTCCAAAAGCCTCTCTTCCATCCCACCACAGAAATATTAACCATCCACAACTGAGAGACAAGAGCAGAAAGATACAGACTTTAAATCTGAAAGATATTACATCTTACAATTTGTGGGATGCACATATATCCTCGGCCAGAAAATTCATGAAGCATCTGCCATTAGACTTGTTCTAGTCTCATAAATGACCTGAACATATTATACGTCACTCAAGATCTCTAATGAGAAAGGTAATAAAGCAGTTCCTCTTAATCAAGGATTTCTACAAAGTATAATATAGTTAGAAAATACTCATACTGACTAAGTTAAGGAAATACTTTAGGAATCTGACATTTAAAAGGTTAGGAAGTTCCAATAGACAAGACAACTTGATATTACATCGTACAATTTGTGGGATGAACATACGCTCTGGGCCAGAAAACCCATGAAGAATCTGCCATTAGACTTGTTCTAGTCTTATAAATGACCTGAGCATATTATACTTCTTCAGTCAAGATTTCTAATGAGAAAAGTACTAAAGCAGCTCCTCTAAATCAAGGGTTTCTACAAAGTACAATATTAAGCAACAGTACTCATAATTCCCAACTCATTTTAATCAAATTTATTCTAAAATCATTGAGCAAATTTCATAGCAAAAATTAGGTCAATTTCATAATTATCTTGTCTTATAGGCCACAAAAAAAGTAAAAAATAAAACTAAAAATAAAACCCCAGAGAAAAGAAATGGATACAATAGAAATAAACGGAGAGAGAAAAAATAGGGTTTAGTGGAGGGACTAACATCTCTGAGGACCGGGTCCACCGTCAGAGCCGAGAGACTCGAAGTCACGGGAGGTAAGACGGGAGTGGCGGTCGGCGTCGTCCTCGCGGAAGCCACGGCCCTTGGTCTTCTTAGGGCCAGAAACAGAGGTGGAAGCGCCGCCAGTGATGGCAGACTTGAGCTTAGGCGTGGGTGCTTGAGGGGAAGCATCGCCGGCGGCGTCCTCGTCCATGAGGTCGTCATCTTCCAGCTCGTAATCCACGGTCTCCCCGTCAGCACTGGCCATCACGTGATCTTAACGTTCGTTTCTTCCCTTCTCTGATTCAAAATTCGTGAGCGTGTAGTGGAAAAGGTTTCGTTGATGGAGGATTTTATACGGGATAGGTTATATCTAAGAAGTTAACTCTTGATTGAAACTGAAATGTTTTTTTTACTTTTTTACTGACTTTGGATCTAAGCCCAATAGTTAATAATGAAAGTATCTGAACCTGACCCTTTCACTACTTTTCATAGGAACCATTGGGTGGTTTGCTCACGGTCGGGGCCAAGGGAGCCTTTGACCACAACGAACCTTTCAGTCAAGCCCAACCGGCCCTTGGATTTTGAAAATTTTTTTATATTAGGGTTAAATACAAAAACAATCACTATCAATTTGGTAATTAAAAAAATTGAATACTTAGTTTTGTATTTAAACTTTTATTTCAGTTTAGTACTAGTATCATACCTTTAATCAATTTACTTGCATGACATTAATACTTAACAAAATCATAATACGTAACGTAAATATCTAATTATCACCATATTATTTATTCTTCACATCAACATTTAAATAAAAAATTCAAAGATTTTTAAAATATATATTATTAGTTCAAAACTAAAAGATAAAAGAAAAAAAAAAAGAAAGACAAGGAAAGAATCAATAAGAGAGAAAAATAAATTTTTTACCAATGTAACAATAGTTAATGTAATAATGGTTAGACATTTATAACACATAAGGTGATTTTATTGGATATTTATATCACATTAATAACTTAATTAATGGTAACAATACGTAATACTAAAATATTTGATAAAATAAAAGTTTAAGTACTAAAATGAGAATTTTATTTTTTTAAGTATTAAAATGACAAAATATATATAGTACATAGGACATTTTACATATTAATCCTTTTATATTTCTGTTATGGGGCATTGGCTTAGGAAAAAGTGAGACATCTAGCTGAAATCTTACTTTTGTAAAATTTTTTTTTGGGAAAAGGTATAACCTTTGTAAGAGAAAAATAGAAATAGATCTTAGCTCGAAACTAGGACTTCTATATCTTGATTAAGTTTTCTTAGCCACTAGACAAAGAGGGAAAGAATTTATTTTTTGTAATTTGATTATATAGTTTAATTCACGAAATGTGATTCTTGGAGTTTTTTAAAATTTTCAATAATATGAAAAAGAAATGTATGAAGAATTAAAACTATACCTCCCAATAAGATGGTGTTTAGTTTGGGAAAATCCATAATTTTTTTCTCAAAATCTTACTGGTAGATATTTCATTCTACATTTAGTTCAGAATAATCCGATTACAAAAAAAAAAATGACAGATTCCCAATAATATTCAAAGTCCCGGATTCATAGATTTTGGAGGAAAAAATAGTGTTTTTTTTCAAATTTGACTTAAATAAAAAATTATAAAATAACAGTTACCCTTTTGAAAAGTATATATAAAAGTGAGTGCAACTAAGTTGTAGGTTTTTATTGCTAAATTTTTTTTTTGGTGATTGCAATTAATAGCATTTGACATGAAAAAACGCTTTAAATAATCCATCATTTAAGATATATTTTTTTAAAAAAATATCTTAAATAATCTTTTTTAAACTTTTTGAAGATCTTTTTTTTCCATGACCAATGACATAATCACCATGTGAAAAAAATGAGCAAAACATTAAAGTACTAGAAAGATGAGTTAAACTTGTGACCTTATAATTAATAACCATATATTTTAATCAATTAAGTTTTTTTTTATTATTTTATCTCTTAAATCTTATAAGTATTACAGCATATTATTTAAGAGCTTTTTTATTCCCTTGCAAAAAATATTAAAGTGCTAAAGAAAGGGATCAAACTCACAATCTTATGATTAATAATCATATGCTCTAATCGACTAAATTACTTTATTTTTTAATATTTTATTTATGAATCTTATAAGTAAAGAAAAATATTATTTAAAGTGTTTTTTTATAAAAAAAAAACCTTAAATAATACTCTTCAAAAAATTGAAATGAATTATATAAGGCATTTTTAGATAAAAAACGCTTTAAATAATCCTTTCATATTTTTTAAAGGGCATTATTTAATGTATTTTTAGACAAAAAATGTCTTAAATAATTTTTTAATACATTTTAAAGGGGATTATTTGAGAGTTTTTTGTTCAAAAATACCTTAAATAATCTTCTCATATTTTTTAAATAGCATTTTTTAATACTTTTTTTTATAACAAACGCCTTAAATAATCCTCTCATATTTTTAAATGGTATTTATTTAAGGCACTTTTGGACTAAAAATGCCTTAAATAATCTTTTAAAAAAATAAAGAGAATTATTTAAGGCATTATTCAACAAAAAACACCTTAAATAATCCTCAATATTTTTGTATTAATGATATTTTATAAATAAAAACAGCAATCAAATAAAATATTTATCTTCTTTTACTATTAAAAGCATTATTTGTCATTTGAATATTTATTATTAATAAAAGTTAATAAAAAATTATCATCATATGTGTCAAGGAGATTATGATAGTTATTCATAAATTAATATATGTGGATTCTTTCTAATCAAACGAGTGAATCTAAATACATGATGCTCTGAAAATAAAAAAAAAAACCCCAAGTATAGCATTTTTTCGGGGATCGATTTTTTTTTTTGAATCTAAGATTTTACGAACCAAATACTAGTTTAAAAAATTTTAGATTTTGGAGGAAAAGTGAGAATTTTATCACATTTATCCTCACTTAATTGTATTTTTTAAATTATATTATCATTTTTAGTCTCTTAAAATTACAAAATAAATAAAATAATTATTTTTTAAAATTTTTTAAATTTTCTTATAAAGTATATTTTTTAAGTAAAAAAATTAAAATGCGTTGAAAATATAGAAATTTTAAAACAAAATTATTTTTTAAAATGTTATACTTTTTAAAACATTATATTTTTAAGATAAAAAATTATAAAATTATAAATTATAAAAATTTTCATATAGACAACATTTTTAAAAAATATATATTGTTTATTATTAAATAACACCTACTCATTAAAAAAAAAAAAAAACTTTGAAACTTAGACCACATTTTTAAAAAATAAAAAACGTTGTTTTTTTCCCTATGATTAATCTTTAAAACATTTTAAAAAAATTACGTATTTAAAAAAAAATTATCTTTTCCATGTGATTATACCATAAGCCATAACTTACAAGAGTTTGTTTATCACTACAATTGAGAAGCCTAAGATTTTAGAAAATCTCCAACAATCTAATGCCAATTATCAACTTGTCTTACATCCTACAAATTAAACCAAGCTACTCGGAGAAAATGGTGTCGAAATAGTTCCAGACAGCCATGACAAGCTGACCATGAAGATTAAACTACACTCAAACTTTATTAGAGTGAGAGACCAGTAAAAGCTTTCAGCAAGAAATAATCTAATCTAAGCCCATCTCTCAGCTTCCACATTTGGAAGGTAAGTTACTTTATAAACCCAAATGAAGCATACGCATATGAAGATTGAAGCCGAAAACAATTTAAATAGGAAAGCCCCTTTGTCTTTGTCTTTGTCTAAAAGAGAGGGGAGAAAATATATATATATATATATATATATTTTTTTTTTTTAAAGATAAAAATATAGTTTTTTTTCTGTCTAAAAAATTCAAAAAGATTATTTTTTTTAGATACAAAATGTAATCTATTATAAAAATAATTATTTTTTTAAAAAAATTTATACTTTTAATATAGGCTACATTTTTTAGATAAAAATATAATTTATTATAAAAATAAATATATTTTAAAATATAGACTACGTTTTTTAGATAAAAAGTGTAATCTATTATAAAAATAATTATTTTTCAAAATTTTTTACTTTCAATAGTGATTTCGTTTTTTAGATAAAAAAAATATAATATATTATGAAAATATATAAAGAAAATAATTATAATATATTTGCATAATTTACATGCTAAATAAATAATTTTAATAATTTTTTCTATTAATTTCACAAAATATTAGATAAACCATTTACATGTTAAATAAATAACTAAATTAATATTTTAAATAAATAAATAAATAAGTAATTTAAATATAAATATTTATCACATGTTATTCAAGTGATATCAATTAATAATATAATTAAAGTAATATAGTAATAGATATTACTAGATAATTATTCATTCCCTAATCAGACACAACTAAAACAAACACATAAATTTAAATTCACTCGAAATTTACTAGGAAAAGTGGTTAATATGAGAATAATTTTCTCTTCCAAAATGTTAGATTTTATGAACTAAATACCTCTCAGAGTAACTTTTAAATTTTATCTAGATTAATATTTTTAAAATGATATATTCTCTCGTATTTTTTTGGCCCAATACATTTTCTCGTATCAAAAACTATATTTTAATATCTAATTATTTATAAAAATTATATTTAAATAAAAATACATAAAACAACTTTTAATTACATGGAATATTTTGAATTTTGTTGAACGTAGGAATCTAAAATCATTTCTCAATGCTCATCACTAAGCTAAGTATTGATAATTGCGCAAGAATTCAAAATGATTAAAAAATATATAGAGCTTAAGTGATATTATTAATATTAGAGCTAATTAAGCTGACTCAAGTAAAAAAAAATTGTTTTACTTGTTTTCAACTAGAACATAATCCAGTATGATTTAATTAGAAATATCAACAATCAAATTTATCCAACCTAAATCCTACTTAAATTGATTTGGTTTTAAAAATTAATAATATTAATTTGAAATCAATCAAATTTTATAATCAAAATCTAAATAATTCAAGTGTTAAATTCAAATTATTTGAATATGAAATAAATAATTCAACTGTCAAAACTCAAATTATTCAAATATGAAATAATAAAAAATTATTAAACTCAAAACGCTTAAACTTCTTTCTAACTCAAAATATCCAAATCCAAGGTAATGAATCCATCCAACTATTATCTAAATCATTTTATGTCGAATCATTTCAAATTCAATTTGTTTTAAGTCAAATTAATTCGAATTTAAATTATTTTAAATTCAAATCAATTCAAATTCAAATTATTTTGATCTATAATCAGTTTAATTTAACCTTGTAAACAACTCTACTTGTTACATAACTTGTTAATATTTTATTATAGTCTGTTTGTTATAAAATTGAACCTTTATTTCTTTAAATAATTCTGTTCTTGATCTATACCTTTTTTGTTATCTACAAAGAAAAATACCTATGTTATTTATTTTCTCCTGTGCTGCTATAACCGGTTTCTATGAATCCATTGCCATCAATTCTTTGATTCTTCAAAACTCGTCTGCTTTTGTATCTTAGAAAATGAAAATGGCAAAAAAAAAACAAACACACACACACACACATACACAAAAAGCAAATTTTGTTGTTTCTCTTCAAAAGATCTGCTATTATTTATTCAAAGTCCTTCAAGATAAGAAAACTAACACGTTTAAGAAAGTAAGTATAGATAAAAAAAATATTACAAATTAGCCCAAACAGATACCATACAGTTTGAATGAGTTGGATCCAAGTATTGGTCTGAGTTTCCTAACACGTCGAAGAAACGGGAGCTGCAAAATTGTTTTCCAGAAGCAAGTAAGAGCATGCATTAGAAAGAAACAATAACCCGCACACCTACACCAGGAGGAAGAAATATTTCTGTTAGAAGAGACATTCACGCAATCCCTTTGCCTTTCTGTTCTGAATTCTCACTGCCGATCTTGTAGAACTCCAACATTTCTTCTTCCACCGGATGAGTCTTGCCTACTATGACAAGGCAATGCAGAGGTTTGCCAAAATCAACTATCCGGAGTTGTCTCATTGTGCCTGCGACTATCATCCGATCCTCACTTCCCAGCCGAGCAAACCCAACACAATCAGTGTCTTCATCATATGCTACAAGGTAATGCATAAATACAATATGCTTAGCAGAATTGTTCCTTCATACCCCTCTTTGCATTTCCCTCAATACCAGTAAAAGGCAAAATAAAACTAGCATCTTTTCAAGCATATATAAGTAATACTAGCTTGAGAACATAATGCCTCTAGACATATTACATTATTCATATTCGAAACTAATACACAAATAATAGATTCAAACCAAAAGGCCACTTAAAAAGAGAAGCAAAAAAAGGGAGAGGTTTATGGATAACTTCCCCACAAGAAAAAATTTTTTTTGATGGCATCAATCTGCATACTAGAAATAGCAATCTAAATTATGCAATGGTTATCAAAAAAAAAAAACCCTACCCTTTATAATTTTCACTCTCCTTATTATCAAAAACATTTAAATGATTTTGCAGGTGCAAACCATGTTGTGACATTATAAAGGAGTTAATAAGAGTAGGCATGGCAATATTTTACTTTTCTAGATACTCA
Organism: Durio zibethinus; assembly: GCF_047325235.1. Taxonomy (NCBI): domain Eukaryota; kingdom Viridiplantae; phylum Streptophyta; class Magnoliopsida; order Malvales; family Malvaceae; genus Durio; species Durio zibethinus. The sequence continues at coordinate 5,122,126 of NC_143174.1, read as the reverse complement.
ATTTTTTGTAGAAGGTTAATTGCAAATGCAGATAAGGAGAAAGAGTGGAAATGTTCATGAGTCGGGACTTTCTGATCCAACTAGAACATAATAGGACTTTGGACAAAGATCATATGATGTTCCCTCCTGCTGTGCCCACATCCTAGATATTTTAGTTCAAATGTGGAGCACTAAATGATAAAAGATTTTATTTTACATGTTTCATTGCATTTGACTATACATCTTAAAACATGCGTTAAGTCCAGCATCCTTGTAGACTCAAAAAGTGGAAAATGCATACACAACAAAGAAATATCTGAATACTTCAAGATAGTAAAAGCAGTTGAACCTCACCAGATTCACCATGCTTTTGTTCAATCTCCAAGAGCTGCTCAATGGCAGTGTTTATTGTCATGTACCTAGGTGGTTCATACTGTTTTCTTCCCCTGAAAATATTTGAGGGAAAAGAATGAAAAATAATCAGTCCAAGCAATGGCAGAATAGTTGAACTGTATGCAGCAAAAAAAGTACAAACAAAATAGTTGAACTGTATGCAGCAAAAAACAGTACAAACTACAACTTCTAATACAGACCTGCACAAAGATTCCAATGTTGGTTCCTTTACACGAATATCTGTATGAGAAAGGGACTGAATCAATTTAAGATTCCCGAATCATGTAGAACATACAAGATTAACCTTTAAATTCACACCATAAAATGTAATGATTTTAAAAGGCCCGTTATTTGAGTCTCTAGTGGATAACTGGAGAAATACTAGGACCCATAACAAATTGAAAATAAAATGTGCATCCGCATGCTATGCTCTGGAAAATGTTTGAGCTTATCATCAGCTAGCTGCAGTTAGCTAATATTTTAACAGTAACCATCTCCTGAGTCCTGACTGCCTGATTGTCTAAGGTTATGAAGATCTTTGCAGATTTAATTAAACAAAAGCACACTCAGCTCCTATAACTAGTGCATGTTCAAGTAACACGTAATTACAAAAAATGAGAAGATGCAATTAAAGACTTTAAAAGCTTATTTACGTACAAAACAACCTTACCTAATAGGCAGAGTGTGTGCAATCCAAGATTACGATTTCTTTGAATTTTCTCATAAAAACTATCAGGTCTCCATGTTTTGGTAAAAAAAGGTATTGAAACTGTCTCCCCATAACGGTAGAGTTGCAATCCACAAATTCCAATTGCATTCATAACGGATGCATTATGCACTACCTTGACATCAACCCCCAATGTCTTTGCTCGAACAACAAGATCAGTGTGTGTTGTGGCTCTGCAATTTTCCCAACCAAAAGACTAATGAGAAAAAGAAGCAACTCAGAAAAAGATTTTCAGGTGAATAAAGACCATCAGCATAATTGGAGCTCAATACACACAGCATCTCTGAAGAAAGAAAAAGGACCATAATTAATTCCCACACACTAGGTTCTACCAGGTTCAATCGTTATTCTTTGATTAAATATAGCTTCGTCCAGATTCCAAGCCTTAACTGAGTTACTCAGCAGTGGTGTTTCAAATATTAAGACTTCAACCCACAGAGGATGATTTGAGAGGTAGAAAGGACAACAGGAAATAGAAGAATCATATTCACCATGTTCTGTCGAGAAAGGCTGGCCAACAGATTTGAATAGCTCATCAAACTAAAAAACAATAGGAACTGGCATATAAAATGGTCCCATGTAGAATAAAAATTCCAATGAAGGTAGTCAGGCATTCCTACTTCTATTTACATACTGGGCAGCCTGCAAGAGAAATTGTAAACAGATATTGCACACTTCCCAGAAAGACGACCTAAGATAACAACTCAATGATTTAAACTGTATTGAAAGCATATGTATTTGATGAAACTAAGCATTTTATGAATAAATAAAAGCAATCCCATTTATATGTAAATAGAATATAAATAGAAATTCATGAAAAAGATAACTAAAATCAATGAGAGCATCTAAGAATATTTTATCAGGAAGAAAAAAGAAAGAAAGTCTGGCAATACCCAAAAGGATCACCAACAACAAGGAAAGCCACATCAGACCCATGAGCTTCTGAAAGAATATTGTCTACCTTTTCTTCAACCATTTCTCTATCTGCAAGTATAATTGGTTTTCCATACAATTTCTCCTGACATTTTTAAAATTCTCGCACAAATGAAAATTCAAAAAACTAAAAGATAGCAAAATTATCAGTAATAGAAAGAATATTTGTAGTACCAGAGTGGAAAGGCCATCTGTAGAAAGACCAAAGGATAGAAGAGATGTATAGGCCTCAATGTACACCTTCTCACATTTTTTCACAGCATCTAAACCTCTTAGAGTAATGTCTCTCTCATCCCCCAAGCCAAGACCTATAATATATAGCATCTCTGTATGCTAACCTTGATTAATGATCAAAAGGGGAAAAAAGAAAAAGGATAAGAATCAAACTATTAACAATGGTATTTTAGTGCATTAAAATGGTTTAGATTTAATCCATAGATGATTTATTACAAGTGATGCACTGATCTATCAATTTCATTTCCATACTTACAAATTTCATACTAAGACATACTTCACCATAAAATTTGAAAAGGTATAACAACTTGCAGTTATAAATTGCCAAACCAATTATTCTGAGCATTAAAACAGAAACAAAATTGCTCCAACAACATTTTAACACGAAATTCTATCCCAATTGCTTTATAACCTTAAAGTTGAATCAATAGCCTACTTAGAACTTAGCTAAACAAAATCTTCATACAACAAAATAATCAAAATCAGAGGCACTCTTGTAATAAACACTCCCTATTTGTTAAATACTTGTTAACTCAAAGCACAACGAGTGCTTCTACCAATTTGCCTCAATAAAAACACGAAAAAACCATCATTACCTACTGCAAAAACATCAATCATCTCCTTAATGACCACAAATTAAGTAATCAAATCATTAACAATTCCAACGAGAAAACTCAAAAACAACTTATGCCCATCAGTGATAACAGCGAGAAAGTCCTCAATAAGAGTTTTTAAGGTATTCTTTAAGAGGAAAAATGGGTCTTTAGTTTTTCGTTCAAGAAGCTCAAATGCTTGGTCTTAAATAGAGGTCCCATAGGAAAAACCCCATTCTGACAGTTCCAACTCAAAAACAAAGCAACCCAATGGGAAAGTTAACATATCTTGCAATAACCAGAAACATAAATGAACTAAACTTAGTCCTCAACTTAAAAAAACAACTAATATATTTATGAGAAAAACAGTATGAGATACCTCCATAATAATAATCAATTTCTACTAATAGAAACTTAAGTTAAATAATAAAGGACTATCTCTTACCTGAACTCTAAACCAAGAGAGAAGGTGTTTGATGCGACGAATGTTGGCGCAGTGAACGGAAAGAAAAAAGAGTGAGGGAAGGGAGGATGCGAGCTTGGCTTCGGGCTGGTGGCGGCTAATGAAAATGTTTTTCGATTTTGGTCAAATTACATATATTTCCCCAAAATTTTCCATATTACTCATGTAACACCTACGGGGTTTTATTTTTTTCTTTTAACTATTAAATAGTTCCCTACTTCAAAATTTCAAACTTGGATGTTATGAAAAGACGGTGAAATTAAAATAATGCGTGGAAAGGTCAAAAATGGGGAGGGAAGTAAAGTAACAAGTCTATACAGTAGAAAATTGTAAAAAAAAAAGAACAGTATGAGTGTAATAAGTAAGAGCACAATGCTCATCGTGAAAGAAACGGCGAAACTCCGCCGTAGTTTAAATAAAGTCAGAGAACAACATGGGTGTGCGAACCCCATATGTCTCCAAAATAATGGGAGTAATAATAGGATAAAACTCTTTTATAAGGACTCTCTTGTTGGTGGATATGGTTAATGATATAATTGATTAAGTTTAAATCGATTCAGTTATAAATATTATTTTATATATATTTTTTGGTTTAGCTCGATAAAAATTTAAGTGCATTAAATGCATTTTTTTTAAAAGTTTAAAATCATAGTTACTATCACCATCAGTAGCTATTTGATACATTATTTAATTTGATAGCGTGAATTTTGAGTTGAAAATATGAGATTTGAATACAAAAAAAATTTAAATTTGAATCTCATAAAACTCTATAAATAAAACTTGTTACCTGCAAGAAAAAAGAATGATTGATTAAAAACCGATGAGGGCTTGCATGAAAAAAAGAAAGGAATCAAAACACTAAACAAAGCACAATCCCCTTGGAACAAGGAACCCAACACCACCTAGCAAAAAACACAAAAAAAAAAGGTAAACTAGAAAAATAAAAAAAAATTTTGGTTGAATCTTTCAAGCCAGATCTACACCATTTGGGGCCTTTTTTTTCGTAGAATTAAGCTTAAATTTGGAATTAAAAGGTCGTAAGGAGTGTTTTGAGAGATTTTTAAATTTTTCAACATCGATGATGACAGTGAGAAATGTGGTGGCTGTCAAGGCAAATGGCCACCGACCTCGGATCGATCTGAAAAAAAAAAAGAGGAGAGATGAAGGTTTTTTTTCTGAGAGAGGAGTGAATGACCAAAAAAAATTTGAGACCTTTTTATATAGACTGTCAAAATCAAAATGACGTTATTTTAATAAAGATCAAAATGACATCGTTTTAGCACTTGAGGATCGACGTGTCAACCTGTGACCAGACCCGAGGTCTGGGCACCTGACCCACAACTGCTTGTTTCTCAGCCTCTGATCGGTTCAGTTGAATCGACCCAGACCGAACAGCCCTAACCAAACCGAACCACTTACTCCAGATCGAACTGCACTTTGATCGAACTATTGATCGGTCTGGTTAAGGTAAAAAGTTTTTTTTTATAGATTTTTTTTTTGTTATTTTAATTATTATCTTAATATTTATGCATGTTAAAGTGTTTAAATTTACCAAAATAAAAATTTGTTGTTTTATAATAATAATTAATAAAAATATATAATAAAAGTTTTTGATAATTATATTAATTTTATAATAAAAATAATAAAAATGTAAGAAAAGAAAATTTTTATCCGACAATGAGATTTAAAGGTATTCTAAGTAATGATGCTTATGAAATCTCTGGGTGAGAAATTTTTTTTAAATACTACCAGTGTATTGGAGTATTTATAAAAAATTTTCAATATAATAAAATTTTTATTTTTGTTAATAAAAATAAAATTTATTTATTTATTAAAAAATAGTAATATAAATAAAGAAAAAATAAATTTTATCCATTGATGGGATTCTAAAAGTATTTCGAATAATAATGTTTTACGAAATCTTTAAGTGAGAAGTTTTTTTTTTAAATATTACCAGAGTATTGGAATATTTATAAAAAAACTTCAATATAATAAAAATTTTTTCTTCAAAAATTTAAATTAAAAATAAAAATTAATAAAATAATTAATAAAATTTTTAAAAAAGAAAATAAAATGTGTGCATCAACATGGTAATATTCTGCATTGCATGCATCACATAACTTTTTTACGAAAAGTAAATTTAAGTCTTTAAAGATGAGATTCGAAGGTATTCTGAGAAATGATGCCTAAGAAATCTCTAGGTGAGAAAGAATTTTTTTAATGTTACCAACATACTGAAACATTTTAAGAATTATTTCAATAAAAAAGTTCTAATTTATTTTTCTCGAATAAAATTTGAGCACTAAAAAATAAAATAAAATTAAAAAAATAATTACTAATAAATGAAAAATCAAGGAAATTATTTAAAAAATTATTTTTCAAACACTAAAAATAAGACTGCTTTTATAAAAAATCAACTGATAACATGTAATTAATTAGTACCATTTTAAATGGGCGTTGTGAAGGTGTTAATCATTCTCCACAGGTCAGACTATTACGTAGACCCTAAAATTATCCTTTTAATAAATTTAATTAATTTTAAAATTTTATTAAATGATATATTTTAATAGGTGGTTAATCGTACCTAGCCAAAAAAGATTTGTGGTGACTTCGTTATTTTTTATTTCGTTTCCAAATTCGTTGGGTGGACACAAAACTGTTACTACAACAGTATTAAGCTTAAGCTCGAATTTGAGTTCAATTCCAAATTCGAGATTCAAAACTCAACTCGAACTCGATCGAGTTTTATTTTTTTAACTTAAGCTTGACTTGAGATAAAAATTGAGCTACTCAAACTCGTTCTATTATGCTCGATTAACATGTAAAATAAACTCGATTCTTATATATGATAAAAACTTGATTATTTGTGTTTGAGTTCGAACTCGAGTTTGAGATATTCTATCAATTAAAATAATTAAAATATATTAAAATATAAAAGTTCAATTAAGTTCATGAGTTACTCGAACTAGGTATAAAAATATTCGAATTCAGTTTAATCCATAAATCGAGCTATTCGAACTCGAGTTCAACTTGATAATAACCAAGCTGAATTTAAGTTTTATTTGAATCAAACCCTAGTATTTTACAAATATTAATATATCATTTATACCCCTAGTTATGGCACCTACATTGTGACAGAAGAGTTTTCAAATAAAGATATAAAAGTGGGTTTAAAGGATAAGAAAAGCCAAGATGAAGGCGTAAATAACAAAAGAGAACTTCAAGTTTCACTTAGTATTGAAGAACGCAAATGAGTTAAGGAGAGATGGGCTTAGTCTCTGATTGTTAAAGTATTTGGTAGAACTAGGGGCTATAAATACTTAGTAACTAAGATTGAACAATTATGGAAACTCCAAGAAAGATTGTGTATAGTTGACTTAGGCTATGACTTTCATTTTAAAGTTTAGATTAATATTTGATACACTATTAGTATATAGATTTTATATACTATCAATGATTCGAATGATTCATTTTATTAATAAAGTAAATTAGATGATATCACTTCATTAATAAGTAAATTTTTTTTAAAATAAATTTTTATATATTTATTTTAAGGGTTGGTATTCATTTATTAATAAGATGATATCATCTGATTTATTGATAGTGTATAGAATCTATATACTGACAGTGTATCAAACATAAACTCTTAAAGTCTCAATTGGCAGAGAATTACAATTACGTTCTTAAAGGTGACACATGGTTCATTGGTGGACACTTTTTAACAATTAAAAGGTAGGAACCAAATTTTAAGGAGTCAAAAGTGACTTTTTCTTTTGTGGTGATTTGGCTAAGGTTATTTGAACTACAAGTCGAGTATTTCAACTTTAAAATAGTTAAAAAGATTGGTAGATGCATAGATACTCTACTCCACATCGATGGGAGTATAATGGCAAGGGAGAGAAGGAGATATGCAAGAATATGTGTTTAGTTAAACTTGAATAAGCCATTTCCAAGTTATATTAGGGTTAAGGGTAGACGACAAACTATTGTTCATGAGAGTATTGGGACCCTATGCTTCAAATGTGGTAGGTAGGGCCACCATAAGAAGCTTTGTCTAGAAGAGAGAACATCTAACAATGCTAGTCCAACCAATGGTGACCAACAACTGTTGCAAGCAACCTTAAATGTAGCACGAAAGGAAGGTCATGTTGAGGAGGGTTTCAGACCATGGATGGTGGTTCAAAGCTTAGCACAAGTGCGAGGGATAGGGCAAATGGCAACGACTCGGACAGTGTGGAGACCACTACATGTCGGTTTTGTTAAAATAAACTTTGATGGTGCATTCATAGGGACAAACGGTTCAGTGGGATTGGGAGTCAAAGCACGGGACCACACAAGTTAGGTGCTAGGGGCAGCAATTACTAAGTTGTATAACGTGCACTAGGCAAGCTTGGTGGAAGCATGCGCAGCGACAAAAGCGGTGGACATGGCAATTTGAGATGCCTTAAACATCATTAATAGTGTTCGATCAGAGAAGGATGACCTGTCAGCCATGGGACACATCTTTGCTAATATTAATGAAAAAGGTAAGCCCTTTTGTTCTTTAAATGTAGGTCATGTCAGAAAAGAAGCAAACGAAGCTGCCCACAGATTAGCCAAAATAAGTCTGCAACAACATTCGAATGAGATGTGGATAGAGGAATGCCCCACAAGCATCGTGGATATTGTTGAGACAGAATCACTTGAGTAATATATGAATATTGACTTTCAAAAAAAAAAAAAAAAGCCTTAGGCAAATCTAAGAAATTTTAGTGTTAAGGCTTTTTATAGAAAAAGACAAGCAGGCTTTAAGCACACATTAGTGTTTTTAGCTTTTTTTTTTCCTTAATTTTGAAGTTAAATATTTTTTACAAAAAATATTTTGTCTTAAAGTATAGTGCTGAGTTTATTAGATTTATTTCTTAATTGTCTGAATAGAGATGATAAACATATTTCATTATTTATTATTATATATTAAAAATATTTTAGATTTATTTTTGTGATTTAATCAAAGTAAATATCTTAGCCCTCCTTTTAAGATCACATGTATATGGTCTTTAATTGTATTATTGAATTTTAGTGAAAGGAAAAGATTTTATAAATATTAAGTTTTATAAAAAGATTTATGAAATATTTATTTTGCATCAATATATATGTATATAGATTCATTTAAAATGAGAAAATCAAGAAAGTTTAAAAAAGTAATTTTTCTTAAAAAAAGATTGATAACTTTTTATGTAAAGTAAAAAAAAACATTTAATTATCTTTTTTCAATTTGTTTTTCATTTAAGTATATTTAATTTTTTATTTAATTAAATGATTTTTGAAAAAAATATTTATGTTTTCAATAAATATATAAGATTTTACATAAGTTATCATTATCTGATTAAATTATAAAATCATTCTAAAATAAATATAAACAGTAAAAGGTTTTATTGGGAATCTTACATTTGTATACAGATAGGCTGAACCAAATCTAAGCATATAACATTAATGGCTTACTATTACCAAAGTAATACAACAAAATCTATATATTTATTATGAATTTAAATTTTGTAGTTCAAGATTTATTAAATTAGAATTCAATATTTTTTTGACAATTTTATATCGTTATTAGCATAATTCTCGTGTGTTGCCATAGGTTAATTTTTTTTGTCATATATATTTATCGATTTTTATTGTAAAATTTACTTAATAAAAAAAATAAAAAATCTAAATGGGGTGACACATGGATATTTTAAGTGGTCTCCTTTTTCTCACAAAATTTATCTAATTAGAAAAATAAAAAACCAAAAACAAAAGAAAATCAAAAATCAAAAAATCAAAAAATCAAAAAATGAAAAAAAAAAAGGAAAAGGAAAAAAAAAGTTATAGATGGTTCAATCTCATTAAAGTTAAAATAATAATTAAGGTATCAAATAATAATTTTATTAGTATAGTGTATATATAATGAAACTAATAATAAAATACAAAATTTTGTATATACTCAAAATGGGTTAAGACAAACTATTCTAAACACACTTTCATCTTGATCTCATTTTTTTAAAAAAAACTTAACATGTCTTATTTTGATCTTGACTTAAAAAATACCTCTTATTGGATTGGAATAGATCGAAATTGGTCAAATACGAATTATTTTTTTCATTTCTATCAATTAATGCTTTTGTTACATAATTTATCTAATTAAAAATGTAAAAAAATAAAGGAAAAGAAAAAAAAAAGGGGTGCAATGTGGATACTTTTATTGGTTTTTTTTTTCATAAAAGTAATTTAATTAAAAAGAGCATTAAAATAAAATAAAAAAAATAACAAAAACAAAAAATGGGAAAATGGAGCTCATTGGAAAATTACAAAGACATCTAATTGGGTTTAAAATATTAATATTTTAAATTAAGATATTAACCAATAAGTTTATTAATTAATAATAAGTAAAAGAAAAAAAAAGGAAAAGGAAAAAAAAGATAATTAAGGTGTTATGTGATTATCCAAATTGAGTTTAAAATGTGAACATATTAAATTAAGTTATAAAATAATAACTCTATTAATATAATATATATAATTAAATAGATAATAAAAATATATACTTTTATATATACCACAAGGTGGCTTGAAATAACGTACTCTAAGTTCGCTTTTGAGCCGTCCCCAGTTTCTTAAATTAAAAACCTACACGATTTGATTGAATACCAATTTTTTACAAAAATACACATATCAAATCGAGACGGATCGAAGTTCATTAGATAATGATTATTTTGCCATCTCAATCAATTAACTCATTTGTTCTAAAATTCATATAATAAGAAACACAAAAAAAACAACAAAATGGAAAGGAAAATAAACATATAAGGTTTTATGTGAACACATCCTTGATATTATTTCTTACAAAATTCATCTAATACAAAAATAAACAAAAAAAAACCCTAGAAAAGAGAAGAAAATAACCCTGCTATTGATTATAGTTGGTTCCAAATCCATCGAATGCACATTATTTTGCCATCTATATCCGTCATCTTTTTTTATTACAAAATTTATCTAATTAGAAAAACAAAAAAAAAAGTGAAAGAAGAAAAACCAAATTTGGATGTTAAGTGGATAGCTCTAATGAGTTTTTACAAAATTTATCTAAATTAAAAATATATATATAGAAAACTTGAAAAAAAGTAAAAAAAGAAAAAAAAAGAAAGACAAATAAAAATGAGTAAAATTTATATAATGGATGGATGGATAAATTACATTTTAATTATGTATAAATTAATATTTTTATTAAATTAAGAAATTAAATAATAATTTTATTAATATAATATATAAATATAAAAGTAAATAAATATTTTAAACTACAATTATATATATATATATATATATCAAAGGAAGACAAAACATCTTGAACACATCTCTACTTTGATCCTGCTTTTAAAAAATAAAAAAACCTCGATCATACCTCGAATTTTTAAAAAGTAGCACAAATTGGATTGAATAAAACAAAATCTATGAAATATGAGTTTTGTCATACCTTCATCAATTACATTTATTTACAAAATTTATTTTATAAAAAATGTCAAAAACTTTAAAAAGAACAAAGAAAATGATGGAAAAGAAAAAAATGAAACCAAATAGAGAAGCCACGTAGATTTATTAAATTAAAATGTTAAATAATAATTTTATTAACATAATACATATATATAATTAAAATAAATAATAAAATATGTATTTAAAAATGTCTGGACTAAACAAAATACCTTAAACTTATATTTTGATGTGATCTTGATTTTCATAAAGATCTATATTTGATCTAAAATTAAAAGAACACACCTATGGAATCTAAATAAATTGAAATATATCAAATACAGACCTTACACATAAAAAAAATAATTAGTAATATCAAATAGGTACCACATATAAAAATTTTAAATATATAAAACATATTGATTAAATGTTAAATAAGAAAAACAATGCATTGGAGTATCACATAGCACCCCATAGAACTTTTTACATATGTAAGATTTAAAGTGTAGACAAAAATATTACGTAAAACAAGAAGTCAAATGAAAATTGTCATAACGTCTAGATCCGACGATCTATCGCTAGACATTAATTTGAGGAGTCGCTACAAATATTTTTTTATTTAGGTTCGATTGGTCATTTAATTGAATATATATTTTTTTAAAGGAAACCCTAAGTTTGACTTAGGTATTCTTAAAAGGTAGATTCAATGTCTGCAAAATTATAACTAGGTTTGAGAGTACAGTTACGTGTGATGAAGGTTATAGCACCCTCACAACGCCCATCGAAAGATGGTACCAACTCAATTTCTTGTTATCCATTAAGCCTTAAAAATTTTATCAAGTAATTAATTATTGAAAATTATTCTTAATTGACTCCAATACTTTTGGCAGAAAATTCAAAAAATTTCTTCACCTCAAGAGTATAAAAGAAAACTATTGTTTCTCTTGCAGAGGTTTCATCGTCGGATTATTTAACATTAAAAAATTTTTAAGAAAGGAAAAGAGAAAAACAAAAAAAAATAATGCTTCAACCTTTGATAGGGATCTCTTTCATTATTTTGTTTTATTTTACTTAAAAGAATTCATGCCTTTATACAAGAAAATTAATATTTTCAACTTTTTGTTAAAGCATTTTGAAATTTTTATTTTAAAAAAAAATTGATACTTTCAACTTTTTTTCTAAAATATTTTTTCGAAATTGTTATTTTCAAAGAAAATTAATACTTTTAACTTTTCTTAAAAAATACTTTTTAAAAATTTTTATTTTCAAAAAAAGTTGATACTTTCAACTTTTCCTCAAAAATGCTTTTTTTGAAATTTTTATTTTGAAGAAAAATTGATACCTTTAACCTCAAAAATGCTTTTTTTGAAAATTTTATTTTCAAAAAAAATTAATACTTTCAACTTTTCTTTAAAAAATATCTTTTGAAAATTTTATTTACAAGGAAAATTGATACTTTCAACTTTTCCTTAAAATGTTTTTCTTTTGAAATTTTTATTTTTGGTATTCTAGAATTATCGTCATTCTTTGAAAATATTTTTATTTATTTATTCGTAAAAACTTTCACTCAAAAGACGAATAAATAATTAATAAGCAAAATAACATAAAATTACCAAAAAAGAATCGTTGCTCATTTTGGTGGTTCAATAAGGTAGTTGGAAAACATGTTGAAAAAAAGGGTTGTAACTGGGTTTGATTGCCATTGTAGTAACCCGTGGGTTGGAGCGATTAGGTTAGACTAGAAATGGATCAAAATGTTGGTATTCAAAATTGGGTTGAATATCTCAAACCCTTCATGGTATCACTTTTTATTTTCATAAATGAAACCCTATCTTCTTTTTTATTTTTTCCCCTATTTTTATGAAACCAGTTATCTCATCTTTTTTACCCTACCAAAATTTCAGCCACTAAACAAGGCCATCGTTGCCTCTATAAATGGTCATTCTACCATATGTACTGGCTACTTCTTCTAGCATCTATTTCTTTAAGGCATCGACCAAGGACAAAAAATTTGCAATCCAATAAACAGTTGTCAGATATCTTTTTCGTAATTGCAACCCGCCATCGTCATTACTGATATTTCTTTTTTCTTCAACTGACTTAGAACCCAAAAGGAAACCTATAATTAGCCTACCCTACCAGTCTTAGAACTCTTCTTTCTTATCACATTTTTTAGATTAAAAATCTCTACAAACCTTATGTTTTAGCTTTTGTTTCTGTTATTGCTGCCAAATTTTATTGTTGTCAAATTATGTGTATGATTGTTGCACCTTATTAGCTTTCAATTATGTTATGTGTGAGGATTATGAATCAAGTGTGCTTGCTGGGTATGGGTAATTTTTTAGTATAAGTGAATGTTTCTAGGTTCGGTGGAATCACCAAGGTAAAGTATTATTCTGCAACTGTTGACTCTGTTAATGGTTTGGCAAGATATCAAAGCTAGGTTGGGGCTAATGGTTTAGAGGGATATGCTCGGACTTTGGTTGATGTTTTACGACTTGACGATGATGGGAGTCAAAGACTACTAGAAGCAATGGATCGAAATTGGTAGTGGTGAACTTAGGTTTTTGAAAGGTTGAATGGAATTGACAAGAAGTACTCTCGATGGGTTGTTTACAAGCGATGTTGGAATGTTGAGTGCTAGCTATCGGCTACTTAGGTTCTATTGATGAATCTGGAATCGGGTTAAGTGAGAATTGGTTTTGGATACTGTTAGGAATGGTTTGAAATTTTGGTTTTAACTAAGTTCACGGTATTTTGAATGGTGGTAATGTTTAGTGACATTGTAGAGATTTGTAATAATGGTGTGATGGCAACTATGATAAAGTGGTTTAAACCCATGGCTTTGGCATGGACAATTAATGGTAGTGACTAAAAAGAACAAGGTGGGGTTCTTGGCTCTTGAGGGCAGTGGCCTGATGGTGATTAGGGTAAGTTGTCAATGAAAAATTGGCATTGATGTAAAGATGGCAGTGTGGTATGGTGCAAACGGTGTTTGGTGGTTGTAGAAGAGACGTTCAGATTTGGAGAACTTGGCAGTTTTGCTTGATGGTTGAGCTTGCTTGATTTTTTTGTGTAGCTGCCCCTCTTTTTGGTGGTCTACCAATGGATTAAATAATGGTGATGAGGATAGAATTTCAGTTTAAAACTGAGTATCCTATCCAATTCAATCTGTATTTTAATTTCTAAAAGCAATTGAATTTTAAACCAAATCTTTTCACCTGTTTTATCTTTTTATTTTTTTCTTTATTTTATCATTTTATTTATTTTCAGGGTAGGGTGTCTACAGTTGCCCTTCTTTGCATATTTTTTTGTGAAATAGAGATTATGCAAAGACGTAGATACCCATCATGGTCTTATTCAAAAAAAAAAAATACTTTGGTGTAGATTGAATCGAGTTTAAAAATAAGTGACCCAAATCGAGTTTAAAAATAAGATGACCTAAAGATGGACTTGGCATGGGCCGAAATCCAAAACTAAATGACTTGGATGGAACTGAAGTCTAAGATAAGTAACTTGGACTGAACCAATGAAAAATCGGCATAGGTCAAAATTCAAAATAAAATAACCTGGACTGAGCTAAAGTCTAAAATAATTAACTTGGATTGAACCAAAGAAGGATCTGGCATAGATCGAAATCTAAAACAAAATGACTTGGATAGAATTGAAGTCTGACTTTACTGTAATTACGAAATTTTAAAACTTCAAAGGTTCATGATTTAAAGCATTCAAAAATTTCATAATTAAAAATTCACAATGCAAGTTGAAACTCAAATATTCACAATTGAGTTTAAAAAAATCACAAATTTGGAATTCAAAAGTTTGCAATTTAAAGATTCACAACATTCAAAAATTCACAAGAATTTTAGATTCGTAAGAATTTAAGATTCACAAAAATTTTAGATTCGCAAGAATTAAAGATTCGTAAGATTTTCAGATTCGTAAGAATTAAAAATTTGCAAGACATTCAGATTCGCAAGAATTAGAGATTTGCAAAGCTTTCAGTTTTGCAAGAAATGAAAATTTGTAAAAACTTTCAAATTCACAATAATTGAAAATTCACAAAGTTTTCAGATTCGTAAAATTTGAAGATTCGCAAGGCTTTCAGATTCATAAGAATTGAAGATTCACAAGATTTTCATATTGGAGATTTACAAAATTTTTAGATTCACATTTGAAAAAACTTCTAGAGATTCACAACTAGAATTTCAAAGGTTCTCATTTAAAAATTTTATGATTTCATCCAAAATTTCTAGGATTCTGATTCAAAAACTCCGGGTATTCACATCAAAAAAATTTTAAAACTCAAAGATTCTTATTTGAATTATTAGAGATTATTCTTGGAGGTTTTAGAAATCATCCTCATCATTGAAAAGTTTTCACAACTTAAAAAAAAAAATTAGGATGTTTTCCTCATAAAAAATCTCATCATGAAAAATTTTTTGAAGTTTCAAAGTTCAAAATTCCCCTACCAAAGTCAAAATTTTATATGATAATGATGCGAATGCTTTCTTAATGATGTATATGCAACAACCCAGATTCTCACAACAATACAGATGGCATACTCTAAACCAGGATTCACGTGTTCATTATATGATGCAAATGCGTGATTAAACCATGATGCAAATGCAATGTAATGCAAATGTCATTAAAATCAACACCATGACATTCTAATTGATTGTGGTAATAAGGTTCTCGAGACTCCACTATCTTACATTTCCTTTTTAACTTTTCAGCAATAACATTTTCAGAATCAATTCAACAATTTCGCTAACTGATCCATGTTATTTCCAACATTTGATCACAACTCACATATTATATTGGTTGATCCATCACCATATTCACCACTTGGGTACCATATTTGCCTTTTCAAATCAACTTTTCAACCTTCTTTCATCTTTTTCATTTTTTTACCCTTGTCATCTTAGATTTCTTTTCAAAGTTATGCATGAATCTTTTACGGATATTGTCATTTATTTATTATCATTTCAATTCATAACAAATACAATGCAATCATATATTTTCTCGATTTATTCTAAGGAAGCCAAAATGAGTGAGGGTAAAATGAATTGAGAGAAAAGAGAATCAATATAAAAACAGGTTTGGTATAAAAATAAATAGATCAAGGAACAAATTCAAGGCATATCACTAGGGTAAGTGTTTGAATGATATAACAATATTCAAATAATAAATATTCAGACAATTTTTAACATTAATCCATGGTTCTTTTTCAAAAACTTATTTCGTTGACTTTCAAAATCATTTTGAGCTCTCACATTTTATCCCAGTTTTAGAAGATCTTCAGATGATATTGACCTTCCATATATTGAACCAACATTCTAGTTTTCAAATTAAAAATTTTTTTTTTACCCAAATCGCCCTTTCGGGTTTTCAATTTGAGTCTTCATTTTTTTTTTTTCATTTTTCACCTTTTTTATTTTTCATTTTTCATTTGTTGCTTTTTCATTTTTTCATTTCATCCATTATTAGTATCCCCTCAAACATCATTCTTTAAAATATAAGAACATAGCACAATTTCATTACTCCATCACAAGCATGCCTTAGTCCAATATATGATTATTCAATTCGAATATTTACATTCATTCAAAATGGACTTTTAAAGATTATAATGTAGGCTATGGTGAGGGATCATGAAAGAAACATATAAAATAGGCTCAAGACAGGTGTTTAAAGGGTTTAAACCAAAAGATTATTTCTCATCATGTGATGCACTTTGGCATTTTGCTCCATTCTACATCATTTCACTACCTTTTTTTTTTCATTAATCTTATTTCTCACAAAAAGATTCTCACTATTTTGTCGTAAATCTTTTATGGCATTTATTTTTTTTGTTGTTTTTTTTGTATAAAGGGTTCTTCTTTCTTTTCACTCCCTATCTTTAAGACTTTTTGTGATTTTTTGTTTTTTTCTCAAGTAGGTTTTTCAAAAATTTACCCTATAATGTGGATGGTGATCTTTGGTTGGGGTTTTTTAAAAAAAAATTATAACAGGCTCAAAGGGATAGTAATGGATAATTTTATTTTTATAAACGATATAAGAAAGACGATCATTTTTCATCTAAAATATGAATACTTTCTTTGAAGATCATATTTTGGACAAAGACAAACTGATTAGATGCCTTCAAGACATGTCTATTTTTTGTTAATGATATCTGTTCACAGATTGGTTTTTGCTCACATAATCTTCACATATCAATATGAATGAGTTTTCAAAATTAAATCCCAAAATTATTATTTATCATTGTCTAAACATTCATTATTTGGAATTTGAGAATGGAAATAAAATAGGTATAAGAAGTAACAAAACAACAATGATTTGGATGAAAAAAAATGTAATAAAATGCGTCAACTTGTCTTTTATTAAAATGATAAAAAATAAAATCTTGTTACATAAAAAAAATTTTAGCATTACTCTAAAAGAAATCCAAGCAACTTTCAGCTAGTATCAACATTCTTATCATTCCCTAAGAGTATGCCCCTATGTAATCAAGTGAAGGGTTTTTACTGCCAAATGATTTTTCTAATTCATCGAAGCTTACCAAGCTTTTTCGGATCAAACTTTGCACCTTATGCTTGAAAGTAGGGCAAGTTTCTATAAAATGACCTACATTCCCATTATGGTAATCATATGTGGCATTAGCATCATACCATTGGGAATAAAGTGGCTTTAATGGTTCTAGAATAGTTAGAGATACTAAGTTATTTTTACCTAATTCTAGGAATAACTTAGTGTAAGTCATCGGGATCAGATCAATGTGAGCCTTTTCGTGATTGTTTCGAGATATTCTCAAACCACTCGATTGGTTATTAGGCATTGAGGCTGGTGTAGTAATCAGATTGGGTCTATATGTAGGTATTTGAAAAATTGGTCAGTAAGTTGGCTGTAAAATAGGATGGTAAGAAATTGTTGCAACATGATTAATGGTTGGATAATAGGTAAGATATACTGGCTATGGGTATGGGGCATAACTTTTGAACTGCTGTCCTTCAAAACTCATAGCTTAAGCATCACTTTTTTTTTCTTGGACATCTCACCTTTTTTTTGTACTAGAGGTCTCTCATTCTTCAAGCTTGCCACTCTTAATGGCATTCTCTATCATTTTTCTGGAGATCACCATATCGATAAAATTCTTGATGGCATTCCCAATCATTTTTTCATAATATGAAGGCCTCAAAGTACTCCCAAATAAAATTGTTGTTTCCTTTTTAGTGAGAGGTGGTTGAACTTAAGCAGCTACATCTCTCTACCTTTGTGCATACTCTTTAAAGTTTTCAAAATGTTTTTTTTCATACTTTGTAGGGATAAATGATCTAGAGCTAAGTCTATAATGTATTGGTATTGGGCGATGAATGCATTTGTCAATTCATTCTAGGAATGGATATGAGTTCGATCTAATTGGACATACCACCTCACGACTGAGCCAGTGAGACTATCTTAAAATATATGCATCAGTAGTTTTTCATTATGAGCATGGGTAGTCATTTTGTGAAAAGACATGGTAACATGAGTTACCAGGTATTTTGTCCTATTGTATTTTTTAAATTCGGGGACTTTAAAATTTGGTGGGATGACCACATCTAGAATTAAGCATAGTTCAGTTGTATTGACAGAGCTAAAATAATCCATTCCTTCGATAGCTCGCACTCTTTTTTCTAAAAGGTTCATTTGTTGCATGCTCAGGTCTTCCATCACCTTAGAAGTCTTCATTTTCCATCTTTCTTTCTCTTTAAGATCATCAAAATTAGGGACCTCAATTGGATCATACACCTTTGCCCTGAGGTAAGGTTAGTGTAACTATGAAATGGCACTTTAGGATATGCCCCAAAAAATGACATCCGCGGGGCTTGTGTATTTGGAGGAGATTGGCCTTGATTTGGGCCAAACCCCAAAGGGTGTAGAAGATCCACAATATCCTATTTCTCATTTGAATTTGGGGTATCTTTTACTGTTTTACCTTTATCTAATTTCTCTAGCATATCTATCATTTTTGCTAACTCCCATTTTATCTCATCTTAAGCTTTCTCGATCTTGTCCATATGGGTACTTTATTCCTATTCCATTTACCTTACTCATGAGTGAGTATTATACAGGTGACATGCAGTTTGGCTTGAATTTGCAGACGGTCGAGCTATCTTTGAATCTTTGGTTACCATAAATTAAAATGCTTGCATTACTACATGCTTATGTCATGAAAATAGGACTATAAAAATAATCTTAACATGATTTCAAGTTAACGCATGTGAAATGAATGCCAAAAATATATGTAGCCTAATGTTATCTTGCTTTAAATGAAAGAAAAATAGATGAAAGAAAAAAATTTAACTAGCATGCATCTTATCATGACAATTCATGCAACATGACATATACAAAAGTTAATTTCCATTCAAGAAAAATCAATCATTGTAAAATTGTAACTTAGCTATTGGATTTTTTTACAAAAGGGAAAAGTAAAGCTCTAACTATAGGTTAGGTTCTTTATGCTCACTATATGTGGTTTAAGGTTGATAGTCTAAAGGTTCTCAAATTATTTCTCACATCTTTGTCTATCACAGACTAGTGAGGCACTCCGATCCTCACCTATCACAAGCTACAAGTGCAAAGGATTCCATTTGAGTGGGAGTATTTCACTAGTCACTATGGAGGCATTAATACATCATGAAAGTATAGGTATTTTACTCCTTCTTAGAGGGATAGAGCTCGAGTATAGAGCTCATGTTATGCACATACATATGAATGACATAATAAATAAATAACTAATCAAAAATCTTTTTTTTTGAAAAAAATTAATTTTATTAGGCTTTTGGATAACACAAATTTATTTGCTAGCTTAACTATCAGCTTATCTTCAGTGGAGTCACCAAATTGTCATAACGTCTAGATCCAAGGATCTATCGGTAGACATTGACTTGAAAAGTCACCCCCAATCTTTTTTTATTTAGGTGTGATTACCCACCTAACTGAATCTGTCACTTTTTTAAGGGAAACCCTAAGTTTGACTTAAGTATCCTTAAAAGGTAAATTCAATGTCTACGAAACCATAACTAGGTTTGAGAGTACGGTTATGTGTGAGAAATGTTATAGCACCCCTATAACGTCCATTGAAAGATGGTACCAGCTCAATTTTGTGTTATCCATTAAGCCTTAAAAATTTTACCAAGTAATTAATTATTGAAAATTATTTTTAATTGACTCCAATACTTTTGGTAGAAATTAAAAAAATTCCCTCACCTCAAGAGTAAATAAGAAAACTAATGTTTCTCTTGTAAAGGCTCCTTCATCAGATTATTTAACATTAAAAAATTTTCAAGTAAGGAAAATAGAAAAACAAAAAAGAATAATGCTTCAACCTTTGATATGGATCTCTTTCATTATTTTGTTTTATTTTATTTAAAAAAATTCATGCCTTTATATAAGAAAACTTGATACTTTCAACTTTTTCTTAAAGCATTTTGAAATTTTTATTTAAAAAAAAAATCGATACTTTTAACTTTTCCTAAAAAATGCTTTTTTGAAATTATAATTTTCAAAGAAAATTGATACTTTCAACTTTTCCTCAAAAATACTTTTTCAAAATTTTTATTTTTAAGAAAAATTAATACTTTCAACTTTTTCTCAAAAAATAGCTTTTTTGAAATTTTTATTTTCAAGAAAAATTAATACCTTTAACTTTTCCTCAAAAATGTTTTTTTTGAAATTTTTATTTTCAAGAAAAATTGATACTTTCAAATTTTTTCTCAAAAATACCTTTTTTTTTACAATTTTTACTTTTAAGAAAAATTGATAATTTTAACTTTTTCTAAAAAAATATATTTTGAAATTTTCATTTTCAAGAAAAATTGATACTTTTAACTTTTTTTTAAAATGTTTTTCTTTTAAAATTTTTATTTGAAGTATTCTAGAATTATCATCATTCTTTGAAAATATTTTTATTTATTTTTTCCTAAAAACTTTCACTCAAAAGACAAATAAATAATTAATAAGCAAAATAACATAAAATTACCAAAAAAAAAAAAAATCACTGCTTGTCTTGGTGGCTCAATAAGGCTGTTGGAAAACAAGTTAAAAAAAAAGGATTGTAACTAGGTCGGATTGCCCTTGTAGTAGCCCATGGGTTAGAGCGATTAGGTTAGACTAGAAATGGATCAAAATGCTGGTCTTCAAAGTCGAGTTGAATATCTCAAACCTTTAATGGTTTCACTTTTTATTTTCATAAACGAAACCCTATCTTTTCTTTATTTTCTTCCCCTATTTCTACGAAACCAGCTATGTCATCTTTTTTACCAGACTAAAATTTCAGCACCAAACAAGGCTGTCATTGCCTTTATAAATGGTCGTTCGACCACCTATACTGGCTACTTCTTCTGGCATCTATTTCTTCAAGGCATCGACCAAGGATAAAAAATTCATAGCCCAATAAACAGTTGCCAGACATCCATTTCACAGCTGTAACCCACCATTGTCACTACCGGTATGTTCTTCTTTTTTAAACTAACTTAGAACTCGAAAGGAACCTTGCAATTAGCCTACCCTATTAGCCTTGTAACTTTTCGTTCTTGTTACCTCTTTCAGATTGAAAATCTTTACAAACCCAACGTTTTAGCCTTTGTTTCTGTTATTGCTGCCAAATTTTATTGTTGTCAAATTATATGTATAATTGTTGCACCTTATTGGCTTTCAGTTGTGTTGTGTGTGAGGATCATGAATCAAGTGTGCTTGCTGGGTATGGGTAATTTTTTGGTATAAGTGAATGTTTCTAGGTTCGGTGGAATCACCGAGGTAAAGTATTGTTTTGCAACTACTAACTCTATTAATGGTTTGGTAAGATATCAAAGCTAGGTTGGGGTTGATGGTTTAAAGGGATATGCTAGGACTTTGGTTGATATTTTACAGCTTGACAAGGATGGGAATCGAGGATTGCTAAAAGCAGTGGATCAAAATTGGTAGTGGTGAACTTAGGTTTTTGAAAGGTTGAATGGAATTGATCGAAAATACTCTTAATGGGTTGTTTACAAGTGATGATGGAATGTTGAGTGCTAGCTATCGGCTGCTTAGATTCTATTGATTGTTAGCTCAAAGATTTGGAATAAGCTAAGAGGGGGGGTGAATTGGTTTTTAATGAAGTTTTCAAAAACAATATTCAATAAGCACAAGTTTTGCTAAACAATTAAACATAATAATTGAAAGTAAATAAGAGATAGAGATAGAAAAGATAACACTGTAATTTATAGAGGTTCGATCTTTCTTTAGGCACCTACGTCCTCTCCCTTAGCCTCTCTTGCCAAGGAGTTCAATCCACTATATGAAAAATGTTACAAGCAAGCTTTTTAAAGCTTTACAAAAACTTAACTCAACACACTCTTAAGGGTTATCCTCCTCCTTAAGCTTACAAGCACACAATACAAATTTTTGAAGTGTTTTGCAAACTCTAAGAATCTTTTAAAGGTTGGGTGTTTGCTAATTTGAAGTACATAATGGTATAGACAAGAAAGTGATGAATGAACAACAAAAATAGTTTGGATATAATAAATACAAAGATATAGACTTTGAAGATCTAAAAACTCTTGATTATTTGAGAGAATAAAATAATGCTTGTTGACTCTTGCTCTCTTGATTCATAAATCTTCTTGGTGTGTTGGAGTGCCCAATTTATAGAGAAATTAAATAAGTAGCCATTTGAGTGTTTTCACCCAGAATCGATCGATCCCTTGCTTGAGGGGATCGATTGGTTCATGTTTTGCACCATTTTTCACTTGAAAATCATGACTCGATCGATCCTTTCCATGAGGGGATCGATCCTGTCAACAGCTGGGTGATTATCTCTTATTTTACACTCTACTCACTAATTTAATCATATCTTGAGTTATATAAATCCAAATCACAAACGGTTTCAAGATTTAGAAACTAGACTTAAAGAACTTTCTATCCTTAAAAACTCATCACCTAATTCATTGAGTACGAATTATAGTGAATTTTTAAAATTACCCATTGTGTAGTTTTTTTGACAATTGCAGAGTGTCTAATAATAATTCAAAATCTTTTTTTAAAAAATTTGATTTTAATTTTTTTTGATCCATTAGAAAGTAGACTCAAAGAGCTTTCCAACCATATAAAATTCAAATGTTAAAACTTTGTGAATTAATACATAAAAATAAAGTAAGTTCAATGTTGGAAAACTTGGTTATTGTAAAACAACTTTATTAAGTTAATCTATTTCTCAAAACCAATATTATCAAAATTGTATTAAGACCAAAATGAATAAGTTCACTTTAAAAACAATAATTGGACTTTCATTTAAGCTTAAATAAATAATCTTTAAAGATAAATTTGGTTTGAGAAATATGAAAACAAAGAAAGGTTTGTTTAAGCTTTGAAAATCATATTATTTATTTAGTACCAAAATATAAAACTTAAGAACATGTACTAAAAAAATCTTTTTTCAAAATCTTGATTAAGTTTATTTAGCTTTAATGTTTTGTCATTTCAAAATAAAGATCAATTCAAGGCTAACAATCTTCCCCTTTTTGATATGACAAAACTTAAAGATAAATTTGCTTGATAAAAAACTTTCTTTGAAACATTTAAGATTTTGAAAGATATTTTGGAAAACTCCCCCTTAAACAATGCATGGCAAAACTCTCCCTCAATTTGTGCATCCTAATCTAATGAAAAAACTCCCCCTCAATTTATGCATCCTAATCCAATACAACTTATCAAACATTTGCTAGTCAAATATATGAAATAAGCACAATCAAACATATGCATGTCAAGCACAAGCAAATTTGTCTATATGATATTTCTCCTTTTTGTCATAGCCAAAAGGCATGAGCATATTAATGAGCAAATAAACACAAAGAGGCATCATTAACAAATATATTCATGAAACATTTCTCCTCTTCTTTTTGTTTATGCTCTTTATACAAAATATTTAAACTCTTATATTAATTGCAATAAGTATACAAGAAGAAATATCTCTAAACTCTCTTCCCTTTTTGTCATTTCAAAAAAAAAAAGAGATCAATTCAAGGCATAAGACAAAAAGCTTGATACCAATAATATCAATAGTATTTTAAATGCATGTAATCAAGTATAATAACACAATGAAGTTCACATACATGTATTCAAGCACAAAAGCATAAGTGTATCCAATTTTAGCATTTTAGCACAAAATCATTCATTCAACCTAACTACATGAAATTTATGAGCAAAGGATAATGAATGATATGTAATCTACTCATAAATCATGTTAGGATAAGATGTGCTTAGAACCTAAAACATCAATAACAATTAAGCATAAGTTCAAGCATATGCATACAAGCTCATACTAATTGTTAAGGATACCAATTGTTAAAGATATATCATCAAAAAGCATATCAATTGTTATCGTAAAACAAATCAAGCAAAATTGTATTCTAATATTGCTTCTCATTTCAAAATAATGATTAATCAATTTAAGGCACATACAATTTTACATGAAAGGTATAAGCTATAATAAGGATAGGCACATAAACAAATGTCTATAAAAGTTAAAAACAATTCTTTAGTAATTTTGATACCAATTGTTACCAATTGTTAGCAATTTTATTCAACAACTTTCATAGAGCACACATATTCGAAGCATATGAAAGATTCATTCAATACATGCATAAATGATAGTAGTAATCTTTCATAAGCTATCTTATCCAAACAAGAACCAAAAGCTCATATGTATATAATAAATCATAAGTACTAATGAGCAATGAGGTTCAATTTTCATCATGCCATAACAAAGATTATATAAGCATGATTCTTCAAACATGATGAGCACATATGCTATAGCAAAGAAGAAAGCATAATTATTCAATTATAATCCAAATTATTTCAATGCAAAGCAAAATACTTAACTCAAACATATGCAAGTATTCAATCATATATTTTAATTAAAATCATACAAGCATATGCAAAATACATAAGCAATATACCTAATTGAAAAAATATGCAAGCATTTAGGCATAATTTTGTACTTGCCATCTCAATGATCTTAATCAATGAACATGTATATAAAATTTCAAAATTGTAAGTTCATAATCCATGAGTCAAGGCAATTGAAAAATAAAAAAATTAATATATTCAACTCATATCTATGTCCAAAGATTCAAACAAATATTCATGCAATAAAAACTATTAATCGAAGCAATCAAGAACTAGGCATGAATATTAATGAAGGTGAATTAATCAATCCAAGCTTTAAAAAAATATTAAGACAATATCTACCAAGTGGCTTGGTGATTAATTTGTGCAATGTGTTCATATATTCAACCACAAAATCATATATTTGCACATATTAAAGCAGACATGTATATGTATTCAAACTCATACATCATATCATAAAGTTGATGTATTTACCTCCATCCATGTCAAGCTTTGTTGTTGTGCTCATTTGGCTTTGAATTTTCCAATCCACTTTATTTGAGCAAAACTAGGCTTGATTGATGAGGATAACATGCTTTGCTTGCTATACTTAAAATTTTAAAAATGTATCATTCATGCTCATTTCAAGTTTTCCTAGCATAGACTTAAAAAAATTTCTTGACAAAAGATTTTTATTAGAAGCATCAAGAAAATCAATTGATAAAAATTATACCAATTGATAGAAAACAATTCCATATTCTAAGTCATTATAGGCAAAAGAAATTTTATTTACTAAGCATAAGTTACCAATTGCAAGAGAGATATATACTTAAGCTAGAGGCCATATATTAATTTAAACATCAAATAGCACAAGAATGGCACTAGAGCAAAAGTTCTCATGTAATGTGCAAAAATCAAACTTTTTAGATCATTCATGAACACAAAATAGACATATTTAATATTCATGTATATTCAAGAACTCACCAAAGAATATGTCAAAATAAATTTTAGGCCATATGAAAATAAAAAACTCAAGGAAGACATATTCAAGAAAATTTTAGCATAAAAGCATAAATATGTCTACACAAATTTTAAGCCATAATCAACAATGACTTAAGCTAAAAATAAACATCATAAGAAAATCACTCACTTAAGTCATGTTGCAAGCATGTCAAGTAAAGATAAATTATATTTATCATATATGCATACACTTGATAAGAACAATAGATGAACTAACACATATATCATTAAACACAATTAGTTCATCAATACTTAATCCCAAACTAAAAGATAAGTCAATTAAGCACAAGTTTCAAAATATTTCACAAAATTAATGAATCAATTTAGCACAAGAGCAAGTATATTTAAAAATAATTTAAAAATCAAAAGATAAAAAATTTAAGTATTTTGAAATCATAAGCATTAAGGTCAAGTTAAACCAATCATCATATGAGCACATATCTTGACTAAAAACATAGATGAACAAAGAATCAATATATATCACTTAAGCACAATGTGTTCATCAATTCATCAACCCAAGAGAAGAAATAAATCTTGAATTAATAAGGATAAAGAATTAAATCATATTTCAAGATTATTTCATAAGAAGTCAAGAGATGAGATGAACAATCAAACATCAATATATGTGATTTAAGCACAAGATGTTCATCAATTTCTAAAATCACAAATCAAGAGTCAAAATAATTGATAATATAATACTCAAGTTTAAATAATATTTCAAAAAATCCAAGCATCATAAACAAGTTGAGCAATTTTTAAACATCATGGTCATTCATGCTAAAATCATTCAAACAAATATATTTATACAAAATAAATGCATGTTCAATTCATGCTTACATATGTCAAATAAAATTGGTATATTCAAGATATATCAACAAAGCATATATCGATATCCACTAAGCATTCTATGTCTAACAAGGATAGGCAACCAAATTTTACATAAACAATCAAGCATTTAAATTTCATCAAGAATAGGTAACCAAATTCAAATTTTCTTTAAATAAAAGTTTATAGGTTACCCATATCCATTGTGTGTCTAGAGTATTTAATCTTCAATTTCACATTGTAGCTCCTTACTTTAGTACACCTGCAAGAGACAATCTCATTTTATTTTTGATACCCAAATTACTTTGGGTCCTTTAGAATTAATGACCAAGTCTCTTGTTCTTTTATGAACTCATACTTGCCTAATTCTAAATGAAACTTTTCTTCTAATAGGACAAGTATATATAGTATGATCATGAAAATTAAAAAAATTGCATTTAATTATTTTATTACTAATGAACTCTTTAAAGGCTTTTGTTTTTCATTCATCAATTCATTAAATTTCTTTTTCAAATCAAAAATTTCTTTTCTAAAAATTCATTTTTACTTTGAGAGGTTTTTAAATCTATTTTTAACTTTTTATTTTCTTTTTTTGAAAATGTTTTTTGCATTCATCAAAAGATCATTTTCAACTTTCAATTTTGAAATTATATTTTTATGTTTCAAATGCATATTTTCAAACTAAATTATTAAATCATTGTAAGCACCTTGTAACTCATCAAAAGTATAAGAATTTGAATCACAAAAGTTAGAGGTTACCTTTGATTCCTCCATGGCCATGAGACATGATGGATGTTGATTAAAAATTTATCTTTCATGTAGCTCATCCAACTTTTTTCATATTTCATTTGAGGTTGAGCATTTTGAGACCAAGTTAAATTTGTGAGAGTCAAAAGCTCCATATAGTAAGCACTTGGCTTTGGCATCATCCATCACTTGCCTCATGTATTTTGCATCATTTGAAGGAGTTTCAAGCCCTTTTTCAATCACATTCCAAGCTCTAAAATTTTGAGCCATAATAAACACCTTCATCCTCATTCTCCATTCACAAAATTTAAATTTATCAACCATAGGAGCTTTGATGACTTTCTCACCATCTTAGAACCAAAATTGAGCCATAGGATCTTTTTTCAAGGTGGTTAAACCTACAAAAAAGACCAATGCTCTGATACCAATTGTTAGCTCAAAGATTTAGAATAAACCAAGAAGGGGGTGAATTGGTTTTTAATGAAGTTTTCAAAAATACTATTCAATAAGCACAAGTTTTGCTAAACAATTAAATACAATAATTGAAAGTAAATAAGAGATAGAGATAGAGATAGAGATAGAGATAGAGAAGATAACACCGTAATTTATAGAGGTTCAGTCATTTCTTAGGCACCTACGTCATCTCTCTTAGCCTCTCTTGCCAAAGAGTTCAATCCACTATATGAAAAAGGTTACAAGCAAGCTTTACAAGAACTTAACTCAACACACTCTTAAGGGTTGTCCTCCTCCTTAAGCTTACAAGCACACAATACAAAATTTTGAAGTATTTTGCAAACTCTAAAAACTTCTCAAAGGTTGGGTGTTTACTAATTTGAAGTACACAATGATATAGACAAGAAAATGATGAATAAACAAAAAAAATAGTTTGGATACAATAAATACAAAGATATAGACTTTGAAGCTCTAATAACTTTTGATTATTTGAGAGAATAAAAATATTGCTTGTTAACTCTTGCTCTCTTGATTCATAAATCTTCTTGGTGTGTTGGAGTGCCCAATTTATAGAGAAATTGATGAAGTAGCCATTGGAAGTGTTTGAGAAAAAAATAGCCGTTGGAGTGTTTTTGCCTAGAACCGATCGATCCTTTGCTTGAGGGGATCAATTGGTTCATGTTTTGAACCATTTTTCACTTAAAAATCATGACCCAATCAATCCCTTCCATGAGGGGATCAATCTTGTCAACGGTTGGGTGGTTATCTCTTGTTTTATACTCTACTCACTAATTTGATCATATCTTGAGTTATATAAATCCAAATCACAAACGGTTTCAAGATTTAAAAACTAGACTTAAAGGGCTTTCTATCCATGTAAAATTCATCACCTAATTCATTGAGTACGAATTATAATAAATTTTCAAATTTACCTCTTGTACAATTTTTTTGACAACTATAGAGTGTCTAGTAAAAATTTAAAATCTTTTCTTAGAAAATTTGGATTTTAATTTTGTTTGATCCATTAGAAAGTAGACTCAAAGAGCTTTCCAACCATATAAAATTTAAATATTAAAACTTTGTGAATTAATATAGAAAAATAAAGTAAGTTCAATGTTGAAAAATTTTGTTCTTGTAAAACAACTTTCTTAAGTTAATCTATTTCTCAAAACCAATATTATCAAAATTGTATCAAGACCAAAATGAATAAGTTCACTTTAAAAACAACAATTGGACTTTCATTTAAGCTCAAATAAATAATCTTTAAAGATATATTTGGTTTGAGAAATATGAAAACAAAGAGAGGCTTGTTTAAGCTTTGAAAATCATATTATTCATTTAGTACCAAAATATAAAACTTAAGAACATGTACTAAATAAATCCTTTTTCAAAATCTTGATCAAGTTTATTTAGTTTTACTATTTTATCATTTCAAAATAAAGATCAATTCAAGGCTAACATTGATGAATCTAGAATTGTTGTTAGGTGAGAATTGGTTTTGGATACTGTTGAAAATGGTTTGGAAGTTGGGTTTCAACTAAGTTCACGGTATTTTGGACGGTGGTAATGTTTAGCGAGATTGCATAGATTTGTAATAATGGTGTGATGGCAACTATGATGAAGTTGTTTAAACCTGTGGCTTTGGCATGGACAGTTGATGGTAATGACTAAAAGGAATAAGGTCGGGTTCTTAGCTCTTGATGGTGGTGGCTTGGTGGTGATGAGGGTAGGTTATCAATGAAGAATTGGTATTGATGTAGAGATGATAGTGTGGTATGGTGCATATGGTGTTTAGTGGTGGTAAAAAAACATTCAGATTTAGAGAACTTGGCAGTTTTGCTTAATGGTTAAGCTTGCTTGATTTTTCTGTGTAACTGCCCTTATTTTTGGTGGTCTACCAATGGATTAAATAATGGTGATGACGATAGGATCTCGGTTTAAAACTGAGCATCCTATCCTATTCAATATGGATTTTAATTTCAAAAAGCAATTGAATTTTAAATCAAATCTTATTACCTGTTTTATCTTTTTTTAAAAAAAAAAATTATTTTATCATTTTATTTATTTTCAGGGCAGGGTGTCTACAAGAATGGTACATGAATTTATTAAATTAAGATATCAAATAATAATTTTATTAATATAATATATACAAATATAAAATCAAATTAATAACAAAACATATATTTATGTCATTGATTTAAAAAAAAAAAAGCAAAAAAAAAAAAAACTGAAAAGATAAACAAAAATCATTGAATTTATTAAATTAAGATATCAAATAATAATTTTATTAATTTAGTATATATAAATATAAAATCAAATTAATAACAAAACATATATTTATGTCATTGATTTAAAAAAAAAAAAGAAAAAAGATACCAATAAGATAAACAAAAATCAAATCTTGATATGATGATAACCCCTCCGTAATTCATTTTTAAAAAATGATCAAATAATAAAAAAAGAGAAACAAAAAAAAATTTAATTAGTAATATCAAATGGGCTTCAATTTAAAAAAATACTAAAATATAAAATATTTATTAATTATTAAAAAAAGAAAAAAAGTAAATAAAAAAAGATAAAGAAAGAAAAAGTGAACAAAAAAAAGGTAAATGACCTGACTTGTGACATACATTTGTTATCAAGTGGGTTATTAAAAAAAGAATTTAAAAGTTTAAAAATATTTGTGAAATATGTAAGAAAAAGAAAATTAATAGAAGAAATCGAAAAAAAAATGTGCCATGCCCTTGGTATTAAGTGGATTTTGCATAAAAAAAAATTAAAAATTTTTAAAAATATTTATAAAAAATCCCTAAAAAAGGAAAATAAAAAAATAAAAAAAGAAAAAGCAAAAAAAAAAAAGATTAGTATAAAGTGAGCCTTGCCTTTAAAAAAATTATAAATCAAAAATATATTTATGAAATAGAAAAATTATTTATTATGATATTAAATAATAATTTTATTAGTATAATGGATAGGGAAGGCAAAAATACTCGAAATCATCGGGTTTCGATCCGACCCGACCCCTTAGGGTCGATTTTTTTTTTTGAAAATCGGGTATCGGATCGGGTATGATAAAAAATTTCGGGTTTAGGTTGGGGTCGGGTTTTAGGCAAACCCGATTCGACCCTACCCGACCCTATAAATAAAAAAAAATTATTTTTTTAATTTTATATTTAATTATATTTATATTTAAAATAATATTTTATTAATTTCGGGTCGGGTCGGATTTGATTTTATATAATGTCGGATCGGTTCGGGTATAAAAATAAAAAATTTTATTAGGTCGGATACATGTATTATATATTTAAAGTCAGGTCGAGTTCGGAGCGAGCAAAAACCCGCTCCGACCCGACCCATTGCCATTACTAATAATGGATATATGTAAATGATGAGTTTTTTTTACAAAATTTATATTATGGTTTAAAAATAAAAAAAAAACAAAAAATATCAAATACGAAAAAAAATCAAATTTGTATATGACATATTCATAATATCTTTTTTTTTAATTACTAAATTAAAAAAAAAAATTTGAAAAATAGAAAAAAAAAAAATTTTCTAACCAATATTATCAATGGATCCCATATTTTAAAAAATGTTAAAAAATTATTTAATATTAAAAAGACAAAAAGAAAAGTTGAATAGAAAAAAATAAAAAAAAAAAGAAAAAGAGAAAAAACAAAGATAAAAATTTGACAAGTGGCATAGCTTTGATAGAAAAAGAGGAAAAAGAAAAAAAAAAACATGTGGCGTAATTTTGATATTATGTGGATCACACATAAAAAATTAAATTCTTACAAATATTAATAAAGGAAAAAAGAAAATAAAAAAAAAAGATGTCAATGGCTTGAAATATGGTATACATTTGATATTAAGTAGAATATATTTATTAAATATATTAAAAAAAGAAAAAAAAACAAATACATGGCATACCCAAAAAAATCAAATTAAAATTTTAAAAAATATTTATTAATTTTTTTAGAAAAGAATAACAAAAAGGTAAAAAAGAAAAAAAGAAAAAAGCTTGTCACAAAATGGATCCAACCTTAAAAAGTTAAATCATTTGAAAAATATTTATTAAATATTAAAAAATTAAGATAATATAAAAAATCTAAAAATTAAAATGTCAAAAGTATTTATTATTTTTTAAAAAAGAAAACAAAAATAGTAAAAAAAGGAAAAGGCAAAAGTTTAATGTAAAGTGGATCCCACTTAAAAAATTTAAATTATCTACAAAATTTATTATATATTAAAAAAATTAAAAATATATATAATATAAAAAGGCAAGAAAATGAGTAATGAGGAAGCGCCTTTGACACCTCTTTGCGTTTTCCGTGCATCGAATTAAAAAAAATAAAAAAAAATATTTTAAATAATCATATTAAATGAATATCATATTAATGAAGTGTTAAAGTATTTTAAAAAATATTAATTAAAAATTTAAAAATTATATAGCAAAAAAAAGTGAAAAAATATTCAAATGATTTAACATATATTATAATCTTGATATCAAATGGATCTAAAAAATATAAATTTTTTTATTAAAATATAAATAAAAGATAAAACATACGTGACATAATATTTGTATCAATTGTGTAAAAAAATTTAAAAAATTTTTATTAAAAAATTTTTAAATAAAAAAGTAAAAGGATGAAAAAGAAAAACAAAAAAAATTAATTTTAGTGGATCCAAAAACTAAGAAATACAATTTTTAAAAATATATATTTTTATTTATAATTTTAAAAAATTACTAAATGTTAAAAAATAAAAAAGGTCAAAAAAAAGAAAAGACAAAAGAAAATTTGATTTAAGAGGATTCATAAATAAAAAATAAAATCTTTAAAAAATATTTTTTTATAATTTTAAAAATATTTATTAAATATATATAAAAAAGACAAAAATAAAAAAAAAATGCATGAAAAGGACATGAGTAAAATTTATTGTTAGTATGTAATGTTTGGTTATATTTTAAGTTATTTACATTTTAACCCCAGCAGGGATTTTCACTTCGCTTGGATATTCTCCAACTCCAACGGACTGTTTGTTTGTTTGTTTTGTTTTTTGTTTTTTTTTTTTTTTTTGCAACAAAACTCAGAAATGGAAAAGCAGGGTTCAAATGATGACAACGCCACCATTAGCGACGTTTCACTCGAAGTAAATCCTTCGAGTTCTTCAAACAATCCACCACAAAACCCAGACTCTCAATCCAACAACGATCTCGGCAACGGCAACAGCAACAGCAACTGCAACAGCACCAGCACCGAAGCTTTAGCCAAAGCCTTATCCTCGATGCTTACTTCTCTCATCAAAGACTTCGATTGCAAAGCCCGCGATACTCTCGCCAGCCAGGACCTCCTTAGTTCCTCAATTGATCGTCTTACCCGAGGTAAATTCCCCCTTTGTTCTTTTATTTTTTTGGGGTTCAATTGAATATTAGTATGAGACGAAATTGTTACTAATGTTGTTGATGAACAGAGCTTGATCAATTACTGGAAGATGCTCCGTTGCCATTCATAATGCAGCATGCTGCCAAGTTTTCAAATGTCAGAAAGAGAGTTTTGTCATTGAATTTACTCCTGAAATCGATTCAGCGGCGTGTTGATAATATAGACCGAATGCTATCAGGGGGCTCGCAACATGGTAACTAACATTTTTCCCACTTTCTTCGTTTGTTTATTTAAAATCTTTGATGTTTTCCCAATAGTCTGACCATTTCCATTTTTGAGGAATAACTATATTTAGTGAGACAGGGAAATGGCCCCATGGTAGAGGGTTTTGAAATGAGCAATTTTTTTTTTTTTTTTGGTACAGAATTTTAGATTTGTATCATAGTTAGGCATGATACTTATTCTAGTACTTGATAAATTTTGGGAATGGTGGAAATTTTGGTGCATGATTTAAAGATTAATTGTGAGTGGCGGAAGAGCGTCCTTATTAGGTTTTTGCATACTCAATCTCACAACTAAGCTTTGAATCGTTGGACATGAGCAAAATTAAGGCTTGGGACTCCAGCCTTGCAAACAGCATGCTCCCACCTCTCCCTTCGGCTTGGAGAAGCAGACCACAATGAGTTAAAAGCATACATTCTATCTTAAAGCTCTACATTAGGTTGCTACAGCTCTTGCATGATTCAAATGCAATTGGGATACAAAACTGACATCACTACAGCCAAAGTCTTGTTTACTTATAATGTCCTCTTGAATCACCTCCCTCATGCTCTTGAATAGCTTGCTTACACAACTTTAGAATAATTAGACCTCATGTATGGCTATAGGGTGCACCAGATTTATGCTTCTGTATGAGAACTGTTCTAGAAAGTGCTCCAAGGAACATATGGGCTGAATTTACTTTCTTCAGATATCAAAGTACTTCATGATGCAACACCTCAGAATCTCGATCCAACAGAATATTGCTAATGTGAAGGGCTTAAACTAAAGAATCAAACACCATATTATAGGTCACATCTCACATTTATCGTTTTGCATCAGTCAATTTATATTAGAAAGAGCCATGTAGTCTCCGATCTTGGCCAAGAACAGCTACTATCCTCACATGGAAGCATCACATTCCACTGGAAAGAGCTTTTCAAAATCCTGCACACTAGGACTAGTGCTTTATTCATGGTTGTCTTGATCTGTTTTAAAGCCTTTTCTGCTTCTTCAGTCCAAAAAATGACTTTGTCCATGTTGTGGGACTCATTACAGTGCTAAAGTTGGAAATAAGTCTTTTGTAAAATGAAGCTGGTCCATTGAAACTACAAACGTCTCACGTGATCTGAGGTGTAGGCCACTCAGTTATATCTTTAACTTTGTGGGGAACCTTTAATTAAACCTTTAGCTTGCCTAGGGTTACCTAGACCATCTACAAACTCTCTGAAAAGAAACCGATTTCTTCAACTCTGGACTTTGAGTTATCCGGAAGATAACCTCTCATTGATGGTCTAAGAAATCAACTATTTCCTAAAAGTGTGTTTGACATAGGGAGGCTAACTCTGCTGAATCCTGAGGGAAAAGATACTATTTTAGTTAACTTCATAAGCTCTCTACCTCATTCTTTGGAAAATTCTTTGTTAACTCTAACAATTCAACTCAAATTCAAAAATACTTCAAAATTGTAACTTCTATCCTTTTTTTCTTTTTTTTTGGCCAGATGTAACTTCTATCCTTCAAACAAGGGAAATACTCAAGTATTTAACAGTTTCTTCAATGTTGCTAATATTAATCATCAAGCAGTATCCTCAATAGTGTATATAAGCTCCATAAAAACACCTAAAATAAGCAGATTGTAGATAGGATAAACTCTATACAAAAGTTGAGGTCCAAACAGAATATGCAAGTCCAAACAGGACAGGTATGTTTTCTAACCTCCACCTTAAAAAATGTGTCCAAAAGTTCAATTTTGGTCCTTGCTCTGGACTTAACTATATTTTGGTCCTGACTGTGTTAACAGACAAAGTGAGTTGGTGTAGTGTATCAATTATGCCGATGGTTGTAAGTAGGCCATGTTAATAAGTAAACTGGTAAGAAACTTCTCTTAGCATATTTTTTAAGTCAAAAGGTTGAAGTAGGCATGACTAGAGAAACCATCCTAATCAATAATGCAAGCACTTAGACCAATGCCTGCAGAAGGATATTCTTTAATGAATTATTGTTAAAATTATTTGGTGTTGTTGCTGTACCGGTTGTTATTTGTTAAAACTACAGGCAGCTTGGGCAACTTGTTATTTATTTGAGCAGCATTTCCTAGTTGAAAGATAGATTCATATTTTAGAGATGCCTCATGATTTGTCTCCATTGTTAAATTCAGCTTCTTTCTGCTGTTCTATTGTTCTTATGACTGACAAATTGAGATGCAATCACAGAGAAGACTGCCACAGAAGATTCGTAACAAAATCAACATTGGCTGTATATTATTGGTATGTTCTAATCCTTTTATGATTGAAACATTTTAAATGGAAACAATCTGTTTGGTTGAGACAAGTGGGCATCTCTGTGATAGTTGACAAAGGTTTACACTTTCTAATTATTAACTTTGCATATAACAGAAAAGATTCCTAGTATGTTTTTGTTATTTCTTCACTGCTTTAACAAGCTATATGTTTTCTTCCTTTTTCTTTTCTTCAGTATCAAATTCATATTATAACTTTTAAACAGGCAACCCATGTACACTGGTAATAAATAAAGGACTTTAAAATGATATCTGGAAGATCCAACTCTTTACTATTTCAATCATTAATGGGAGAATCTTGAACCTGAATATCTGGTATTTTACATTCTCAAATTTTGTCTGTGCTTCTGAACTGATCAATAAATGAAACGATAGAATAAGCAAACTTTCCTCATATTGCTAAACCTCCTTTACCCTTCAATTGGCAAGTGATTCTACAGCCAGTATGCGGAATAACAATAGACCTTAATGATAATAACAATGTTGTTAAAAGTGTTTAATTGATTAATATTGCAGTGAAAGTTTTCAAACTTTTGCTAACTCGTTGTTATGTAGACAGTGACAAATTGGTTAATCTGCTCCATCTTTTTCAGTTTTTGGAATGAGTAATCTATAGTAGGATGGGATTATGGGGTGTATGGGTATCATTTAACTGATTCTTTGCAATCAAAGATTCTGTTACATGTATTGTAAAACATTTATAGGTTGACTTTGTTGTAGCTTCAGTAAACTCATTTTTATAGGTTTACTTTAGCAATTGAAGAATATTCCGTTTTAAGGTTTACATAATATATTGTAAAACACTAAAAAAGTTTTGGCCAATTAGCCAGAGGTTTACTGAAGCTATCTTTTCTACTATATAAGCTAAAATAAAATGAGCCATCTATACAAAAAAAAAAAAGAAACAAAAATTTGAACTATTGGAAACTTTCTAAGACACGCATCCCAGTTGGCCTCAAGATATTAATATTCTTAATTAGTATAAATATATGTCAAACACATAATAGATATAGGTATAGGTTGGCTAAATTATAATTGCTGTTAGTCTTAGTACTTAATCAACCTCACCTGCCTGTCTAAACTTGTTGTATCCTTTCACAAAAAGATAGTCTCCTTTTTTAATATTTTATTTGATGCAGTTGATTTTTTTTTTTTTTAGGCAATTTGTGAAAAGAAAGGTTAGGTAGGTTGGGGCTCAGGGTTTCCAAACATTTTGGATGAAATGTTTGTGATTGTGAAAGCTTGACCTTGAGCATTGGGAATGCCATGGAATTTTTTATAACACAGAAAACAATCATGGTTTTCATGAAAGGCTCAATGAGGATATTGCATTCTCATTTTGCATGGTTCTTTCCTTGAGAAGGGTAAACTGTTCATTTACTGAGTTGGAATTGTTACTCTCTAGTCTGTTGCATTAGAATTCCTTTTTCATGCATATACACTTATTAGAGTTCAGAAGTACGGACATGAGAAATGAATTAGAGTATGCATCTCAACCAGTGAACCTTACCGTGAAAGCATGCAATGCCTAACTAAAGAGAACTAAACTTTTCAGGTTTTCTTGCCGGAGGGTGTAGACTTATGGTGTTTCTTGCATTCCTTGAAGTCTCTATACATTTGCTTGAATATCAAATCATATTGTGCTTTTTAGCAGGAAATGAAAAGGCTGGAATTTGTCATGCACATCTGTCTTACAATATGGAGAATAAACCGGCAGTCGGCTGACAGGATAGTTGATGTATGATTTTACCTTTGGTCTTACCATTATCAATCAGTTGATTTTTAACTCGAGCAATGAGGGGTGAGAAACTTGAAAGTGCAAGCTGACTAAAGCTTTTGTAATGTTTGTTAGTCAAGACCAAGGTATCTCCAGTTTTGTAGTATGATTTGTTTGGCTGTATGTTACTTCCTTGACAAACCAACATATGTAAATAATGGAATACTTCTGTAACAAATGAATCATCCAAGCTAGGTTACCGAAAATAAGCACTAAAAGTTGGAGTAGATTGCAAGTCACGTTCATCATCTTTACGGTAACATCTCATTTTTATCCATAATTTTTAAAATTAAATATTTAAATCAGTTATCGTTTAAAAATATTTTAAATTCACCGGTTCCGTCAATTTAAAATATAATGAAATTTGTCATTTTTGTGTCACATGAATGTCCATGCAGACGTCCAAGCAAATGCTGACAAGAAAAAAATCCTTAGATTTGGGGTTGGAACTTTTGTCTAGCAGATATGTACGAGGTGGCATTTACATTGAAATTTTAATTATGATTAACGAAATAGATGAATTTAGTATATTTTAAAAATATCTTAGATATAAAAATTGAGTTTTCAAAATTGTGAATTAAAATGAAATATACACGTCACTTATGATTGGAGAATTTTAATATTTCAAGATTATCTACAAAATTATAGTCACTTTCTTCTACTATTTACAATTTAATCATATCTCTACTTAATTCCCAATTTTCACATAATTTTTTATTTAAATTATCACGAGCAATGCTCTTTAGTCCAGCTAATCTCATTCAAACTGCTTCTTTTATTTGCTTTACAATCTGTTATCCCTTATGCTCCTTTGCCCTATAAACTCTCTTGTTCCTTTCTGTCCCAATGTAGTTTATGTAGGCTTCTCATGCTAATATGAGAATGACTGATATCAAAGACTTTCCCCTTTTGTTTTTTTATTGCCCAATACAATTCATTCTTCCAACTAGACTTGTTTAAAGATTGAGTTATTTGTCCAAATTTGAGGTCTGCTCAAAGTTTAGGAGGGCTTGAAAAATAAATTAAAGCCTCTTAAATGAGTTTAGACATAATTTTTAAATTTGTTTAAATTTTAAATCGAGCATTGAATAAAAAAATTAAAATTCGAGCTCGGCTCAACCTAAATAAACTATATATAATTAAAAAATTATAATTATATAAGTTTATGTGTGTATATATATATATATATATGAATTTTTATTTTATATTTTATTTAAAAAATATTTTTTAAAATTTTTATTATATAAATTAAATTTAATGAATTAATTTGAGATTTATTATTTTAATTTGGATCAAGTTTGAAAAAAATTTTAAGATCTAAAATATCGGATAAATTTGAATAAACATATAAATTATTAATATCAAGTATGAATTTGACTCGCTCGCTTACGAACACCTCTACTCCCAACCAGCAACTTCTTTTCTCAAGCTGCACAATTCCAGTACTTGCTTCCGCATGTTTTCTGAATACCTGCAACTAAAAAACATGTGATATCTATGCTCCATTTCCTGCCTGCATAACAAACAGGCCCCATCTGTAGAGATAATATATGCGGTCAATCTATCCTTTGTTGGAAGTGTTGCGCCTGAAGCAATAATCACAACAATATAGAAGCAATAGACAACAATCAATAATCAAATGCGCAGGAAAAATAAAGCACACCAAGATTTACGTGGAAAACCTTCCAGTGTAGAGGGAAAAAACCACGGGCCACCAGAAAAATCTTCACTATCAAATAATAGTTATACAAAGTTCTTCTCTAGCTAAAACTAGAGCTAATCAACAACTAGAGAAACAATTGGAGAAATCTCACCAAATAAGTGACTCAACAAATACACCCTGGATTTGTTCCTAGAGAGCTTCAAACCCGATCTTCACCGTTCAGAATGTAGAACTCTAAATCATAAACCTCCTAACAAGGTTCCAACTTAATCGGACCACGGATTGACTTCCGTTTAACTAACTCTCCCTTCTCTTTTTTCTCTCTCTCTACTTTTCCTAGCTTTTCTTCTTTCTCTGCTTGGTTTTCGACACACACATAAAACAACCCCACCTCCTTTTTATTAAGTAGCTAGGGCTCTGTGTAAAATAAAAGATCAAGGCCCATGGCCTTTACTTGGTCCAAAACCACTTACATGGGACTGGACCCCATTTTCCTAACAATCTCCCCCTCCAGCCCCATTAGGAGGAGATTCATCACCATAGCAGTTTCATTTGGAACTTACCTTGGCCAGGGAACTTATTCCGGCCAAGTTATTACAAAGCTCAAGTTTTTCCCTGGGAAGTATCTTAGTCAACATATCTGCCACATTTTTATCAGTATGGACTTTTTTCAATAGCATCTGCTGTTCTTCAATCACTGAACGTAACCAATGATATCTAACATCAATGTGCTTTGTTCTAGCATGGTACATGGTATTCTTACTCAAATCTAAAGCACTCTGGCTATCACAAAATACCACATACTCTTTTTGATTCAACCCCAATACAAGAAAAAAACGCTTCATCCAAAGCATTTCTTTACATGCTTCAGTTGCTGCAATATACTAAGCCTCTGTAGTTGACAAAGCAACACACTTTTGTAACTTAGACTGCCAAGATACAGCTCCTCCTGTAAAAGTGAATAAATACCTTGAAGTAGATTTCCTACCATCAAGATCGCCTGCCATGTCAGCAGCAGTAAACTCTTCTAGAACTGGTTGTGAAACTCCATAAGTCAAGCACATTTTTGAGGTACCCCTCAAATATCTAAAAATCCATTTTACTGCTTCTCAGTGAACCTTCCCTGGATTAGAAAGAAATCTGCTCACTACACCAACTGCATGAGCAATGTCAGGCCTTGTACAAACCATAAGATACATTAAAGAATCGATTGCAGAAGAATAAGGAATACTAGACATAGCTAGTTGCTCTTTCTTAGACACTGGACAAGATTTCTTACTTAGATGAAAATGGTTGGCAAGTGAATTGCTAACTGATTTAGCATATTGCATGTTGAATCTACCAAGCACTCGTTCAACATACTTTTTCTGTGACAACCACAGCTTTTCAGCTCTCCTATCTCGGATAATGTTCATACCAAGAATCTACTTTGCTGGACCTAAATCCTTCATATCAAAGGACTTAGACAATTGTTCTTTCAACCTGCAAACCATAGTAGCATCTTGTCCTACAATCAACATATCATCAACTTATAATAATAGGATAATGAAGTTACCATTAAGAAATTGTTTAACATATACATAAGAATCCGCTGCTATTTTTTTATAGCTATGACTCACCATAAAAGAATCAAACTTCTTGTACCACTATCGCGGAGCTTGTTTCAAGCCATACAAGCTTTTTTTCAATTTGTAAACTAAGTGCTATTTCCCTTTCACTTCAAAACCCTCAGGTTGATTCATATAAATGTCCTCCTGTAAATCACCATGCAAAAAAGCAGTTTTAACATCAAGTTACTCAAGTTCAAGATTCAGACTAGCTGCCAATCCCAGTACCACTCGAATAGAACTCATTTTTACAACTGGAGCAAAAATCTCATCAAAATCGATGCCTGGTTTCTGAGAAAAACCTTTTACTACCAATCGAGCTTTGTACCTCACTAGTTTGTCACCATCTTTTTTCAACTTGAACACCCATTTATTCTTTAATGGCCTCTTCCCTGTTGGAAGTTTAACAAGATCATAAGTACCATTCTTTCGTAATGACTCCATATCTTCTTTCATTACTTTTAACCAGTGCTTTCTATCCGGAGTAGCCTGCACATCTTGAAAGCTTTCTGGCTCCCCTTCACTGGTAACTAAAATAAAATCTGAACTTGGATACCTGGTAGATGGCCTGCGCTCTCTAGTAGATCTCCTAGGCTGAGACTCTACATCACTTGATGCTGAAGGTAGCTCTCCATGCTCAACACTCTCAGGTAGAGAGGATTGCTCCCCCTGCTCAAAACTAAAAGCATCTGGCTCATCACCAACTATGGCTGGCTCATTCATATCTTCAAGTTTTATTTCTGGCTCATTTTCACCATCTGTGGCTCTTTCTTGTGAAATCTCTGTCGGTGTTGAAACATCACACTCAACAGTAACTCGTGTAGTCTTCTCATTTTTCTCAAGGTCTGCTATGGTTTCTTTTTCATGAAAGACCACATCTTTGCTTCTGATTGTCTTTCTCTTTACTGGATCCCATACCCTGTAACCAAATTCTTCATCACCATATCCTACAAACACACACTGTGTAGCTTTATTGTTAAGCTTTGACCTCTGCTCTTTTGGCACATGCATGAATGCTTTACACCCAAAAACTTTCAAGTGAGAGTATGAAGTATCTTTCCCTGTCCACACTCTTTTTGGAATGTCAAAGCCTAAAGGAACTGATGGTGACCTGTTAAGTAAATAACAAGTTGTGTTGACTGCTTCACCCCAAAATGGCTTTGGTAATTTTGTCATCTTCAACATACATCTGACTTTTTCCATAATGGTACGATTCATTCTTTCAGCTATACCATTATGCTGCGGTATTCCAGGTTCTGTCCTCTCATGCCTGATCCCATGCTTTGAGCAATACTCTTCAAAGCTTTTAGATGTGTATTCCCTACCATTATTAGTTCGAATACACTTCAAGGGTAACCCTGTCATCCTTTCAACCATGGCATGAAATTTTTGAAAATACTATAGTACTTGACTTTTGTATTTCAACATATACACCTAAGTCTTATGTGAAGCATCATTAATAAAAGTAACAAAATATCTGCTACCACCTAATGACTCAACTTCAATGAGATCACATACGTCAGAATAAATTAATTCCAATCTATTTTCTTTTCTCTGAGAACTTTTACGAAAAGAAACTCTATGATGCTTACCAAACAAACAGTAATCACATGAATCGAGAGACATACCTTTGGTCAAGGGAATGAGAGACTGCCTTGCCAAAACCTGTAACCTTTTTTCACTCATGTGTGCCAGCCTCCTGTGCCACAAGTTTGCTGACGCATCATTTTCAATGATATTTACCTGGTTACCGGTCAATTGCATCCATGTCTTATACATTGTGCAGCATAGTTTTTCTCTTGCAATTACTATAGATCCTTTGAGAAGCTTTCACTGTCCATTCTTTTGTCGACTTTCATATCATTCCTTATCAAGGACATTAATAGCAAGCAAGTTCATTTTCATATCTGAAATGTGTCTGACATCCCTCAAAATTAACATGCAGCCTGTACTAGTTTGTACAACAATATCACCAATCCCAATAATCTGTGACACACTCTTGTTTTCCATCTTGATACAATCAAAGTCTCCTACTTTGTAAGTTGTAAACAACTCTCTCTTAAGAACACAATGATATGCCGTTCCTGTGTCAACTATCTACTCAATATCGGGATCACTAACATGATTACAATCATCATGTGTACAAATCAAAGTAACTGAATCACTATCTGAATCCACTGCTGTAACATTACCATCATCTGAACTCTTACCTTTCTCATCTTTTTGCTCTTGCTTTAAGATTCTACAATTTCGTTTTATATGACCCGTCTTACCACAATGGAAACACTTCACTTTACCTCTAGATTTGGATCTATGTTTAGACTTACCACGACTTTTTGAGTCCTGACCTCTGTCAATGTTTCTACCTCTGTTCTCTGTGACCAGAGCTTGATTCTCAGGGTCTACATCTTTTCGCCTTGCTTCTTCATTAAGCATACTGTCCTTTACCATCTTCAATGTCACCTTATAATCAGGAGCTGAATTAAGAACAGTCACAACTAGAGTATTCCAGCTGTCTGGCAATGAACCCAAAAGAAATAATGCTTTCATTTCATCATCCATCTTAAGCTCCATACTAGTCATTCGATTAAATATATCTTAAAAATCACTCAAGTACTCTGTAACTGATCGTCCATCCCTGTACTGTAAAATTGTAATCTTTTTAACAAGCATAACTTTATTTATACCTATTTTTCTCTTATACAATGCTGCCAATTTTTCTCAAACAATGTGAGCATCTGACTCCTGCGTTACATGATGGAACACGCTGATATCAACCTATTTTCTAATTGTAGCCAGCGTCTTTCTACCTAGCTTCTTTCAGCTTTCATATTTTATATCCGCTGGATTAGCCGAATCATCAAATACTGGCTCATACAAATCTTTGCAGTATAGATGATCCTCCATCATAGGCTTCTAAATTGAATAATTCGATGCTGTCAATTTTATCATGGAACCTGTATCACCCTCCATGATCTCAAACAGAATTTATTTCTATCCTGGGTTACTTCTATATCGATGTCTCAAAATAACCCTCGCTCTGATACCACTTGTTACGCCTGAAGCAATAATCACAACAATACAGAAGCAATAGACAACAATCAATAATCAAATGCGCAGGAAAAATAAAGCACACCAAGATTTACGTAGAAAACCCTCCAGTGTAGAGGAAAAAAATCACGGGCCACCAGAAAATCTTCACTATCAAATAATAGTTATACAAAGTTCTTCTCTAGCTAAAACTAGAGCTAATCAACAACTAGAGAAACAATTGGA
This sequence comes from Durio zibethinus, assembly GCF_047325235.1. NCBI lineage: Eukaryota > Viridiplantae > Streptophyta > Magnoliopsida > Malvales > Malvaceae > Durio > Durio zibethinus. The sequence continues at coordinate 5,078,102 of NC_143174.1, read as the reverse complement.
GAAATCTCACCAAATAAGTGACTCAACAAATACACCCTGGATTTGTTCCTAGAGAGCTTCAAACCCGATCTTCACCGTTCAGAATGTAGAACTCTGAATCATAAACCTCCTGACAAGGTTCCAACTTAATCGGACCACGGATTGACTTCCGTTTAACCAACTCTCCCTTCTCTTTTTTCTCTCTCTCTGCTTTTTCTGGCTTTTCTTCTTTCTCTGCTTGGTTTTTGACACACACATAAAACAACCCCACCTCTTTTTTATTAAGTAGCTAGGGCTCTGTGTAAAATAAAAGATCAAGGCCCATGGCCTTTACTTGGTCCAAAACCACTTACATGGGACTGGACCCCATTTTCCTAACAGGAAGTCTATTGAGGATTGCCATCTAGGTTATAACGGAATGCTTAGGTATTTGAAACTTACACCAAACCAGCCTGTGCCATATCACTTTCTCTTCCCTTGCCCGTATCCCATCCCAAACTAGAGCAATAAAATACCTAATTCCCTTTTGGCACCAAACTAGTCCATTATTAGTATGTACTAAAGGCAAAAAGCATCTGGGAGATGCAAATCACCCCAAGCTTAAGCTAAAGCATGAATAAGTGCGGCAGATGAGAGGCATTGCCACTAAGTTTCCATTTATTTTTAAGCGTGTATTAATATCTTTTTTCTATTTTATGTTTATTTTAATAATTTTTTATTTTTTAAAATAAAAATTACTAAATATCAATATTATAAAAAAATTAAATACTTAATAAAAATATAACATTATTACTTTTTTTACTTGATTTTTGTACCAAATCATACTCAAACTAATTTTTTTTTAAAGGTACAAGGAAGTAAATATTTGGATCGTAAACTTTAATGTTTAATCTTTTTTATAAAAAATAATAATTATTAAGGATTCATTTGAGAGTCCGATCCAAAGATTCATATTGTATTAGAAAAGTGCATTTTATAGTTTGATTTATAAATCAAATCTAAGTTGTTATATATATAAATTAGATTATGCTAAGATTAACACAAAAATATATAAAAAAAAATTACACAATGACAACAGTAGAGATGTCAATATTAATATATTTTATTTAAATTTAATTTTAAAATATATTTTAAATATATATAACTAAAAAACATACTGCATTTCACTGCAAGATATTACTTGAAAACTCATTTTATATATTTTACATGTTTAATGTAATTTTAAGTATTTAAAAGTTATTAGGGCATTTATGGTTATATTTGGTGTTGCATATCTTATTGGTGTTTAGAAAGTAGTTGATATGAACCTATGTTATTTCAATTTATAATAACTTTTGGTTATTGAGATATTATGAATTCATATTTGATTTTGATGGTTAAGATTTCTATTCTTTAGTTCTCGTATTCTGTCTTTCCCTCCTATTTCTTCTTGTTTTTACCTTTTGCCTTTCTCTATATTATCTATTTTCTAAGTATCTCTTTTCCTTGCTTACTATACATAAAAAATACAAGAAAAAGGAAAATGCAAAGACTCCATGTTGTAGATTAGTCGCATATGCTTAGAGTAAACAATTGTTATAAGCTCAAAATGCATACGAACATAGATATTAGAATAGAATCAAGTTCGCATACCAAAAAACTAATAGAACAAACAAAAGAGAATAACCAAGCATTAGTCCATTAACTCATAATGTCTTCGTAAAGTGAAAAATATAGCTTATTTTTTGACATTAAAACAAATTACTATGAAAGTATTTGAGAGAAAATACTTAATTACAGCTGGCTGTAATTTATAACGCTAGAATTAAGTATGTTGTAATATGTATCCCTAGAATTAAGGATAAAAAATTGGGATAGACAATACCTTAATTATAGGGATCAGTTTTATGAAGACTTATTTCTTATTTTACCTTCTAGTTAGCTGTATATAAACTTAAGGTGTTTGTATAATTCAACAAACAAGTTTTTCTATATATTCTCATTTTTTTCATATGGTTTTTAGAGTTTTAGGCATTTTTTGGAAAGAATTTTTTTTTAGCCTTCATTGCCTAGAATTATCTCTAGTTAAATCTTTAATATCAAATTTTGTTTAGTTATGAAAAAGATAACCATGTTAGAGATAGCAAAATCTACCACTGCTACCCGTTTTGAGAAAGTGACAACTAGTCAAACCACGGGATAACTATAAAATATCTAAGCTGTGTACAAATTGAATGGAAAGAACTACTTGAAATGGTCTCAGTTGGTTCACACCTTTCTAAAAAGGAAAGAAAATTGAGTAATCTTTTTAGTACCGATCCTGAAAAAAAAGATCTAAAATTTGAGACTTGGGATGAAAAAGATTCCATGGTTATGTCACTGCTCAAGTCTAGGAGATAAAAATCAAGATGGCAACTATTAAATAGAGGAATAAGTCAATCACAAAGTATGCTGTTCTTTTGAAAAATCTTTGGCAAGAGATAGACCACTATCGGTGTATAGAGATGAAGTGTAATGAAGATGTAACTAGGGGTGTAAACAAATAAAGTTTTCAATGAACTGTTCGTGAACATGTTCAGTTATTATTCATTTATATTCGTTTATTAAGCTTAATAAATGATCTTGAATAATAGTTGTTATATTTGTTTATTAAATGAACCAAACACAAATAAATGTCTATTTAGTTCATTTATATTTGTAAACAAGCTCGTTTAATGTTCGTGAACAAATTTGATTATAATTTGTTTAAAATATTAAAAGTTGATTATTTTAAGATTTAATATCTTTTATCTACAAATTATCATATAAAATTTATATATTAAAAATTATACATAACATAGATCAAAATAACTTTTAACTTTTTAAAAATATTATTACTAAATAACTCTTTTTATATGCTTAAAAATTGGATAACATCTTTGAATGATGTTTGAAAGAATAGAAACCTATTTTTAACAATCCTACATTGGCATAAGAACCAAACCAAGGGATGGGTAAGTTTATAAATTCCTATCCCATTCCTCTGCTACACATTTGTGCATATACAAATAAATCTTACATCACTTAAGAACCAAAATAAATGGTGGATAAAGTCTATAAATTTCCATCTTTTCATCTGTCGCACATCTGTGCATATATAAATGAATCTTACATCACTTAAAAACCAAAATAAATGATGGGTAAATACTAATGTTGCAAATATAAAAGCAAGCAAGCCAATCCATCAATTGGCTGTGGGTGATGGATTGGCTTTGGGTTACAGTAAGCATTAAGTCCACTTATTAGGATTTAAAGCTAGAGTTTGTTTATGTTCGACAAAAGCTTGTTAAAAATAGTCGAACTAAGTTCAAACACATGCTGTCCAATTCATTAAGGGCTCGTTCATTTATAAACTTAGTTATTATTAATCAAAATGAGCTTGAACAAGGGAGAACTTAGCTTGATTCAGTTCATTTACAACCCTAGATGCAGCAACTTTGAAAAAGTTTATTAAAAAGGATCGAATCTATGATTTTCTTACTGGACTTAATGTTGAGTTTGATCAAGTCAGAGTTCAAATTTTGAGAAAAAAAGATCTATTTTTTTTTAATTAAGTGATTTTTATGGTTAGAGCACAAAAGAGCAAAAGAAGAGTGATGCTTGCCTGCCTATATGTAAAAGGATATGCTATAGTGTCTAATGGGAGGAACAACCAAATCTTGGAATAATTACTAGTTACTTACAAAAGGAAAAGTGACTTGGCTAAAACCTCAAGTTGTGACAATCTTTGGTGCACCTATTACAAGAAGTCAAGGCACACTAGAGATTGTTGTTGGAAACTAAATAAAAAACCTTCAACTTTAAGTAAAGAATGGGGTTATTAAAAAGGACAACCAAGAACTCAAAGGCAAGTTCAAATGACTGCAATGGAGTCAAACTAGAAGAAGTTTTGGGAATAAAGAGAGTTGGACAGAGAAGATATTGAAAAAATGAAAAGCCTATTGGAAAGCCTTAAAAGGCCTACCGGTGTATGTTTTTTTAGCACACTTGGGTAAGGTTTCTAGTTTAGATAAAATCTCTAGTTCTTATGGATTAAATGTTTAGGATAAGTCTATTACGAGTTCTTGGATCATTGACTTAGGAGCCATAAATCACATGACACATTCTTCATTTAAGTTTAGTATATATATCATGTATCCTGTAATAAAAAATTGTTATTACAGAAGGTTCACTTACTACAGTGTTAGGATTAAGAGATGTACGAATTAATCTCTCATTTGTTCTTAAAAATATTCTTCATGTTCTTAGGTTGTCTACTAATCTAATATTTATACAAAAACTTACTAGAGACATGAATTGTAATGTAACTTTTTATCCTTCTTATTTGTTAATTTAAGGATTATGGTTCAGAGAAGAGGATTAGATGTACTATGGAGAATGATTAACTATACTATCTTAAGACATAAAAAAAATAGTAATATCAAGAATAATTTACCTTTGTCACTTTTTTTGAAAAATCTCCTAATAAAGATAAAATCTTGTTTTATCATTTTTATCTTGGATATCCTTTTTTTGGAACTTTAAAAAATATGTTTCTTTTTTTGTTCAAAGAATTATATGTCAACAATTTTATTATTATGTTTGTGAACTTACAAAGTATAGACATGTGTCTTTTTTAGCTAGTAATAAAATAAGTTCTACTCTTTTTACTTGATTCATAGTGACAGATATGGTCCTTTTATAATTCATAATATTTTTGGTACAAGGCAGTTTGTTTCATTTATAAATAATTATACCATGGTTTCTTGAATTTTTTTTTTTACTTAAATCCAAATCAAATGTGAATAATGTGTTTTTAAGCTTCCAAAATATGATTCAAAATCAATTTGAAATGAAAATCAAGAGATTTAAGTTTGCTAAATACTATATTAACTAGAGTTTATCTACCTATTTAAAAAAATGGATTATCCATGAGTTATCTTATGTTGATACTCCACAGCAGAACAAAATGACAAAAAGGAAAAATAACTATTTATTAGTCACAATTTGACCTTTACTTTTTTAAGCCAACGTATCCAAATCTTATTGGGGGGAAGCTATTCTCACTGTCACATACATTATAAATAGGTTATCTTTAAGGGTTTTGGAATTTAAAACTCATATGAAACTATTCTTACAATTCTATTCTTACTTTAATATTACAAACCATATCACACCTAAAATATTTGATTGTATCTCATTTGTTCATATTCACAGTCATAATAGGGGGAAGTTGAATCCAATAGTAGTTAAGTGTATTTTTGTAGGGTATTCATTAATTCATAAATGGTATAAGTGCTATCATCCTCTTATAAAAAAATGTGTTTCCAAATGTCACTTTTAAATAAAGTAAATCATTTTTTACTTAATGTTATCTTTAGAGAGAGACTTCATTTATAGAAGATAAGGACAAAGACTTCTTTTTGCTTAACTTGTCATTCTCAACGTTTTTACCCATTAGTTTTTTTAAGTCTAAACCTATATCTTTTGAGTCCAAGTCAAATACTGAATATGAGTTTACATCTATTCCACACATAAAAATTATGATTCAGGATAATACTATTCTTGATTCTATGAAAGAATTACAAATGTACTTAAGAAGTAAAGTTCTAGCTCCTGAACCAATGTAAACCCAATAACTTGATCATAACTTTGGAAATGAAGTAACTGCAATATCGACTTTAATTTTTAAAATGAGCATGAATCTCCTAAAATTAAAACTGGTGATTATGATATGTCTGGTGCCATTAAAAATGAGCCAGATAATGTACTAAGCATCTACTATACCCAATGTAGACACCCCATTTTGTTTGAGATTTTTTTGAGATAAAAAACGAAGCTTCGGGCATAATAGAAAATTTTTCAATTTTAATTTGATTTGATTTTATTTGTTTTAAAAAAAAGTCAAAAAAAAGAGAGAGAAATAAAAAAATGAGTGATTTTGGCTTGATTCATGCAAATCCTGTAAAAAAGGAAAGTTAAAATTAAATCATAGTTTATAAAGTCACAATAAAATCATAATCAATTTGATTTATTTTTCAAAATTAAAGGGATTCAATCCCTATAAATAAATAGAAACTACACACAAAGAAAGGGATTATTAAATTATTAAATATATATATATATATGAAACTTTTAAGAGAAAAGAAAAATGGGAGAAAAAGATTATATAGAAACTCTAGAGAGAAAAGAGAGAAATTTGTCTAGCAACCAAGAGATTTTAGGTTTTGGGTTTATTTGTTTAGATTTTTTAGAATTAGGATTTGATGTTTTTGGGGTTTGAATTTCTGTAGGGTTTTGCATTTTAGGAATTTCTAGGTTTAGTTTTCTGGACCTAACCTTTAACGTAACTTGGTTTTGACCCGCTCCCTCACCTGTTGCACTGAGCCGAGCTATGCCAAAAGTTGAGTTCCAAGCCGTTTGAGTTGATTTGTGTGTGTAATCGTTTTCTTTAACTACCAAGCCAAGCCAGTTGTAGGGATTTCTGGGTTTAGTTTTTTGGACCTGACCTTCAGTGCAACCTGGTTTTGACCTATTCTCCCATCTGCTGCACTGAGTCATGCTGTGTTGGAAACTGAGTTCCAAGCCGCTCAAGTTGATTTGTGCCTGTAACCGCCTTCTTCAACTGTCAAGCCAAGCTAAGCCAACTGCAAGTAATTTTGCTTTTCTTTATATGTTATTTACTTATTCATTTGTTTATTGTTTTTAGTATTCTTAAAAAAAAATTATATAACAAAATACAAATTTAAATAAAAGCCTTACTAACAAATTGGAAGGTAATCATTTAAAAAAAAAGATTTTACCAACATATTGAAAACCTTATAATTTTATTTATTTCAAATATATATATAAATAAATAAATTTTACTAACATATTGGAGAACTTCATAAATTAATTTTAAAAAATCTATTGTTAATAAAATATTTTGTATTTTATCTTACCAAACTATTGGATGATTTGTATTTTAAATTAAATATTACCAAACTATTAGAAGATTTAATATATTTTCTAAAAAATAATTTTATAATAAAATCTCACCAAATTAATGAAAAATTTGCATCAAAGTAAATATTACCAAACTATTAGAAGATTTTACTGATTATTTCTTTAACTAAAATTTAAATGAATCCGACAACAAAGCCTCTTCAATGTGGGGTATTAGTCTTCATAAATACTCCTGAGGTGAGAAAATTATCTTAAATTGCTACCAAACTATTTGAGTAATTTTAAGATTAATTTTCAATATTAGATATTTTGGTAAACCATAAATATGGTTAAGGCTTTGATAATTTGAAATCAAACTGGTACCATTCATTGGATGGGCGCTATAAAGGTGCTATAAACTTCCTCATGCGTAATTGCACTCCCAAATCTAAAATCTAGTTTGATGGACTAAAATTTACTATTTAAAGATACTTAAGTCAATCTTGAGACTCCTCTTTAAATAGGACAAATTATGTTAGTTCATTAATCACACATAAACAAAAAAGATTGGTAGCGAATCTTTTAATCTATGTCTAGCAATAGATCTACGGATCTATATGTTATGACACCTAATATCTAATTTTGTTTTATTTGAAAAATTCTCATCATCCCATAAAAATTTTTTTTTGAGTCTAAAAATTATTTCTATTCTAACTATATTATCTAAGACATTATCTAAGACATTATCTAATAAGAAATGGAAGCAAGTCATGAAAATAGAAATAGATGCGTTAAAGAAAATAAAACATGAGAGCTAGTACAGTTGCCTAAAAAAAAAATTCAGTTAGGTATAAATGAATTTTCACTATAAAATACAAGGCGAATGGTACTATTGAAAGGTATAAAACTAGGTTGGTAGCTAAGGACTACACTCAAACTTATTGAGTGGATTATCAAGAAACTTTTGCTTCATTTATCGAGATGAATATAGTTAGGATTTTGTTATCATTGGTTGCAAATTAGAATTGACAGCTTTAATAATTTGATGTAAAGAATACTTTTCTACATGATGATTTAGAAGAAGAAATATATATAAAGCTTTCATCCAGATTTGGAGGTCATGTAGAAGTAAACAAAGTATGTAAGCTGAAAAAAGTTTTATACGGCCTTAAACAGTCTCCTAAGGCCTGATTCGAAAGATTTGCTAAAATGATGCTAGCAATGAGATATAAACAGAGTCAAGGGGATCACATATTGTTTATCAACCATTTAGATTTAAGAAGAGTCATAGTTTTGTTAATATATGTTGATGATATAATTGTAATCAGAAGTGATGAAAAAGAAAAAGATTTTTTAAAAAGTGTTTGGCTAGAGAATTTGAGATAAAATAATAAAAGAAATTGAAGTACTTTTAAAAATTGAAATAGCTCACTCACGACATGGTATTTTCATTTCACAAAAAAAATATGTGATGAATCCTTTGAAGGAAATTGGGAAACTCACATGTAAACCCATAAATACTCCTATAGATCCTAATCATAACCTTGAAAAGGCTAATGAAAATGTTACTGTAGATAGAGAGATGTACTAAAAATTAGTTAGAAGACTTATTTATCTCTTACATACTAGACCTAACATAGCATATGCTATAAGTATGATAAGTTAATTTATATATAGTCCTAAAAAAATGTACCTATAAGTTACCTATCTTATACTATACTATTTGAAGGCCAATTCTAAGAGAGGTATTTTGTTTAAAAGAAATTTGAGGCTAGTATTAGAGGTATATACAGATGCTGATCATACATATTCAATTACTTACAAAAGATCTACTTTAAACTACTGCACTTTCTTAGATGGTAATCTTGTATTTAAATGAGTAAAAAACATAATGTGATGGTAAAATCAAGTGCTGAAATAGAGTTTATAGTAATTTTTTAAGGAATTTAGGAATTTATGAACTACTATAGTTAAAGATGATCTTCAAAGACTTGAAGATTAAGTGGGATGGACTAATAAAACTTTATTATGATAGTAAATCTATAATAAGAATTGCACACAATCATGTGTAATATGACAGATTAAATCACATTAAAATAAATCGACACTTTATAAAGGAGAAAGTAAATAGTAGATTGATTTGTACATCATATGTATCAACCAATGATCAACTTGTAGATTTGTTGACTAAAAATCTTAGCAATGCAACATTTTAGGAAATTATTTACAAGTTAGAAATGAAAAACACCTATTCACCAACTTGAGGAGGAGTGTAAAAAAATATTTAGTTACAGTTGGTTGTAATCTGTATCCTTAGAATTAAGTATGTTACACTTTATATCTCTAGAATTAATGATAGAAAATTAGAATATAAAATCCCTTAATTATAGAGATCAATTTTAGAAAGATTTATTTCTAGTTTACTTTCTAGTTAGCTGTATATAAACCAAAGTGCTTGTATAATTCGATAGGCAAGTTTTTCTATATACTTTTAATTTTTTTCCATAGTATCCATATCATATTTGCTAATATTATATGACAAAATATATATCAAAACTTCTCAAAACTATTATACATCCAGTCTTAATAATGAATGATATGTAGGATAAAATTCTCTATTCACAGTTTTTTCTGTCACAATGAAGGGTCAAACTATCTTAATGACTCCAAAATGCATTATTTGCCTATTTGGCTATCTTTAACTTACAATATGCTTCAAGTTTAGCTTTACGTTCCAAAAAACTTTTTATATGTCTATATAAATGCCATTTTAAGAATACAACCCACTTCATTTACAATAATCCAGTAATCCCAACCTAAATATGCTTCTACTCATACATTTAAGCAAGCATTAAAACACTTATAATTAACTTTCAACCATGCAAGCATTTCATATTTCAAGATGGTCATTACTAACTTTGTCAACCTTTCATTAAAAAAACAAAATTTTGAGTTAAATAACTTATCTCATACATTTAGATATTGGCTAAATAAATGTTTTATCCAGTCTTACATTTTTTAGAGCTACATATATATTTATATATCAAAGAGACCCTCTTCCATTCAATATATATCAAAATCATATGAGAATTGGAAAAAAAAAAAAACTCATTTTCTTGTTGGAAAAATGATTCTAGGAAAACGTTATTGAAAAGCTTGATCATCCCTCTCTTTCCATTTAGTCCATGTCCTCCTTTTATTACCTTTCTTCAATTTTTAGGCAAAAGAAAGCAAAATAAAATAAAATAAAATAAAATCAAGAAAAATTCGTAAAAGAACCTATTTAAAGTTTGTGAATCTTTTTTGTTTCTCATATCCTTTTCTTTCATTTTAATTTCCTTTCTTTTGTTGGCTGACGAGAGAGTTTTTGATCAAAATTTGATAAGGAACCTATACCACTTGCAATAATCTTCTCTTTTTTCTTTGTTTATTTTCTTCTTCCAAATCTCCCCTTATTTCCTATCTTTTACCGTAGCAGTAAAAGATGAATCTGGTAACATAGATTTTTTTTTTTTGCTAGACCCTCTCATTTTTCTTTCCTTTTAACTCTTCTTACCTTTTGTTTTCTTTGCCAATCACTTTTCATTTTTTCTCTTTTTATCACCTTTCTATGTCTATTTTTTTTTGACAGATTTCCTTACCCTTTTTTTTCTTCATTTTTTTTTCGTTTCCCAATCCCTTTGCATTGTTTTCCCTTTCTTTTCTCGACCAAAAGCTTCCTTTCTCAAATAACACCTAATTACCTAGCTAACCCTAAAACATATGAGAAATATCCTTTGCATCTTTATTAGACATATGTCACACAATTGTGAGCCAGTAGATTAAAATATGTGATAGATAGATATGAATTGATTAGGGCGGTCTTTAGCTTATCTTTAAAAAAGAAGGCCCGGTAGATTAGGCTCGGCCCATGGATAACACGGGCCAATTTCTTGTTTACCTATATTCGGCCTATATATAAGTTTTGCCTAGGAGCAACAAGTAGAAATGACGGGAGCTGAAATTGAAGCTTTATACGGGAATAAAAAATGGTCAGACAAGAAGAAGAGGAAGAGGATATAGTTTGCTTGGACGAATCTTTCTTCATTAATGACAAGTATTTAGGCACCTTTCTCTCTTACTCTCTGTAATTTTTTTTTAATTCTATCATATATGCATACAATTACAAGAAAAAATTTTGATTGTCAATGTCTGCAGTTACCAGCTAACTACTTTCACATTTGGGTCTCATGTTCTCCAGCTCTTTTGCCTCCAATCAGCTTCAAGTAAGTTCTTTGTAGTTAATGACAACCCATTTCTCTGTTACTAAAAATATACAGAGTTGGTTTATGTAGCCATCCTCGTGGGTTGTGGTATCCAGCAGCTCTGCCTTCAAATTCCTGTACCTGCAATCCATTCTTCTATTACCAAACTGCGGACTGCTTTGTACCCAAAAAAAAAAAAAAAATCCGGCCTTGGTTAACTAGGTTCCCTAATTTCTTAAAAAATATTCATTTTTTTATTGTGGAATTCTGTACTTAATTGCTCCAGGTTATGTTTTACTATTCAAGTGAGATGTTTTGGTCATAGACAGACAGATGCAGAGGCTGGGATGAATATCTGTAGAAATGGAGGGTTATTACTTGAACTAATCATTTTAATTTCCAAGTAATTTTTATGAATAAGTAGATTGAAGGTAGAGGATTGTAAGTTTTGGGATCAAAGGAAATATAAGAAAAAAATATTAAATTTGTTAGTGCCCAATTATTCTCCTCTTTTCATCCGAAGAAGAAATACTACTCTGAATTTAACATTTAGAATTGATCAACATTACAGCAATTCTATGGCACTGCCCCACATCTTCTCTTTGCAACTTCTATTTAATATAAAACCAAAATAAAACCAACTTGTTGGGTCATCATTTGGACATTGTGGTTGCAGCTAAAGGCCTCTCATACTTTGTCATATGCATGCTAAGCATTGCACTGATATCATCTGTTACATTTTTTAATTTATTGTTTGTTCATTTTTGAAGTTTTTGGTGTAATAGTTGCTCTGAAATTGTATACTTAGTTACTAACTATTTGTGAAACAGCTGATTTTGATTTGACAGGGCAATTGGTATGGCCTGGTGCAATGCTTTTGAATGATTATCTCTCTAAAAATGCTGAGATTCTTCAAGGATGTTCCATGATTGAATTGGGCTCTGGTGTAGGTGAGTCAGTTTCATACAATTTACTCTTTGTTTTCTCATTTCCAAGGCAGTAATGCTTAAATTTCAAGGTGTTGCATTTGACAGTTCTTTAACAACCTGAATCTGAATTCTTGCATATGCATGCTTATCCCTTTGAATTACCCTCTGTTGTTGTGGTGCTTAATTGGGCACCTTTTTATTGCTTTGAGGAGATGGATTGAAGGTTATATCCTATAATTTGTGAGTTTCCCTTGCCCCCTACTTTTGCAGTCTTTACTAACATGGAGCATGAATGTGTATGTGCATGTGTAGTTCGTACGCATATCCCCTCAATGCATTTATCCCATGTTTGTGCATGTGTAGTTTGTATTTAAAACAAGACGATTGGGATTGATGATTAATGCTCAACTTCAGAGTTGCTGGTTAATGATGCTTGACTTATTGTTTAGGTTTTGTCTTATCTTTTTTGTGCTCACTTTTTGAAATAATAGGATGAAAGTATTTAGGCAGTCCTATGTGTTGCACACACGGTCAACTTGGCTCAACTCAAGCAAAACTCAATTTTCAATTACTTGAGTCAATCCTTTGTGAGCAAAAATTTTTGCAATTGAGTTTTATAATGGGCTTATCATGTAGAAAATAATTTTTTTAAGCATGCTCGAGTATTTGTGCCAAAATTATGTTTGAAAGATTGGATTGTGAGCTTTTAGTCCCAATACCAGCTCACCTTCTCTAAAAGTTTTGTTCTTTGGTTATGTTCTATGGAATTTCCTAGCATTCATCAATTAATGGCGCAGTTTAATTTTTAATCCTCTATTTTACCTTGATGATATGACATGATTATTGTCACCTGCTGGATAGGTATTACTGGCATGCTCTGCAGCAGATTTTGTCATCAAATTCTTTTGACTGATCATAATGAAGAAGTACTGAAGGCAAGAGAATAAAATTAAATTACAGTGCTACGTATAGATTTGTTAGGTCTTATCTCTGATTTTGCCTTTGTCTTATCATATACAGATCTTGAGGAGAAACATAGAGCTGAATTTGTCTTCTGAAAACCCTAGTTGCTGTGCTGGTGAGAGAAATAAGCTTGATTGGAAATTCTCATATTGGATTAGCTGATGTCCTCTTTCACATCTTACATGCAGCACTAGAAGCTGAGAAGCTAGAGTGGGGAAACTCAGATCAGATTAACAGGATTTTACAAAAATATCCTGGAGGTTTTGATTTGATACTTGGTGCTGACATTTATATCCTGATTACTGCTAATTATTTCTTTTATAACACAATTTATAAAATACAAGGCAAAACATTGAGCTTCTGATGGATGAAACTGAGACAAAAGCCAGGAATTAGCAAGCTCTATCATAATTATCTGGGTATTGAACACCACATAAACATTATCCTTCTATAAAATCTGTTACTTGCTAATAATTTTAAAATTAGATACTTGTAACCGAGTCATTAATAGGATTTAAATGACACTCATTTAACTTCATTACTATTGCTTGTATTTCATTGGTTTCTTCCAAAATATCTTCAGACACTATGAAGTAAAATTTTTTATTTTTCTATGTAGTCAGTTTGTAGTAAATGTTCCCTATCTTAGCACAGGTGTGTTTTGTGGCATACAAGTAAACTCAACTTCAAATGCTGTTTGGTAATTGGCTGACCTGATTCAACAATTGTTATAATTGCACAAAAAACTGCCATTAAATTGATAGTTGTAAAAAAAATTGCACTTCCTTTGTTTCATAGTCCATTCATTCTTATCTAGTAGCTGTTCTTGACAACTTGAAAAAGTGGCCTTTGACAATATTCAAGCTTCCAGCAGTCAAGTGTTCCTCTGCTTTTTGATACTGTACAACAGCTCCTGTGCGAAAGGGGAAGTGGCCATTGCAAGTTCATACTAGCATATGTATCCCGAGCCAAAATGTAAGTCCTATGTTTTATTTTTCTCACCCCTCTGGTTACTGAATCATATTTATAATAAACCTGTCAGCTTCACAATGAAAGAATGACAAAAAAAATGTTATGAACCTCTGTCCCCTGCTAAACTGAATGCAGATAATCCTTTACACATTCCAAAATATTCATTCTGATCTTGTTAGGGAGAACTAACAATCATTTTAAATTTAGGGTAAAAATGTTAAAAATGCATAAAAATTTAAATGATATGTGTTGTTGGAATTCAAACATATTGGTCACATGTCAACTCTATCCAGCAAGAGCAAAATTTGAGCAAAACTTAACCTTTACTTGTTAGAGGTTGCAGTGTTGTTCAGACTTAGCTAAAAGGTCCAAAATCCAAAACCTTTATGATTTACAAATTTTATGCCTGATGACTTTTGCCTTATAGTTTCGTACCTTCCTCTTGCATTGCACCCTTTGTTCGCAGCCATGGATTTTTCATTTTAAGTGATATTTATTTGTAAAATTTGATAAAAAGCTGCCTAAAGTCCGCTAGAATTTACTTTTTTTTATTGGGATTTTAACCTTTTCTTGGATTTTATTTCTTCTTTAGAACTTAAATTCAAGTTGATATAATGTTTATGGTGCAAGCATGGTGTCATTTTTACAATCACTCTCATGTCAAACTGTTTGTAGACTAAGGTTTTCATTTCTATCCAGCTTTTTTTTTTAAAAAAACGTAATCATGTTGGAATTTATGTGCAGGATGGATTTGATGGTTATCGCAGAAGCTACTCAACATGGTATGCTGATAAATGAAGTAGCTGGGACACGGTCTGTGGTTGGAAATCTCGAAGGAGTCATCTTTGAAATCACACTTTGCTAGAGCGGTTGAGGTGCTAAATAAACATTGGACGGTGGAAACTGGGTTCGGGAGAGGGGAATATCTGGAGAAGCTAGTAATATACATAAGGATGGAAGAAAAAGAAAGGAACTAGATCTAATGTTAAAATGGTTCAACTAGCCGCTTGTATGCAATATTCTTGTGCCAAATGATTCATGCTCAGAAAGGAAAAGATTCAGAGGGCAACTAGAATTTTGCTTCTAAAATACTTTTTAAAATTTTGCATGCTCTTAATTACAGGGTTCATAGGTTGGAAGGGCTTGCACTGCAGCATTGGATTGAATTGTCTGTTTATATCAGTTATTTCAGAAGCCCTATTAGTCTATTTGGGCACTATCAAATTTTGGTTGGGTTGTTCAAAATTGATCTGTAAAATTTGCCATGGCTGCAAAGTTTCAATTCCATGAGAAAAGTGAATGGTAGGCAGCTAGCATCTTCACGAGTTCAATATTATTCTGCTTGTTTCATATATACTATAGATAATATATATATATATATATATATATATTAATATATTACAAGAGAGGTCATAGTCTCTTAAGGATAAAGAAAGTGGTTTCAAGTTCTGAAATTTAAACTTTAGATCTGTTAAATTTTTTCACTTTTAAAAATGATTGTATGAAATAACTGAGTTAAATTTTGAGTTTCTATGTTTACATTGTTTCACAACAGCATGATCTTATTCATCAACCATATTCTTCAAAATGGGATTAACTAGTTTCAATCATGCTTGGTGGGGAAAAGTAAAGGTCATCTCCCTCTGAAGCAAATCTCATATGCAAACCGATCATGGAATTTAGAGAGCTATGTGAAATAAATATAGCATCAAATCCTACATCCACCGACAGAAATGGCTTCCACGTGTATCCTAATTACTAGGATGGAAAATGAAACCATGTTGAGAACTTACGTAAAAGCTAAACTGCAATATATCATAACAATAATGGAGGAAATATAAATGCAAAATTGCACATCGCTCCATAAAAAAAATGCTTTTCATTTGAAAATATTACTTCATGTGCTAACTTACACAGCATGTACCTTGCAAGGATATTGGTTCCACAAGAATAATATACAACTCCAGTCAAGCTACCTTACTCTCAATAAGCTTAGAGACATTAGAGCTCTCCCAACGCAATCTTCAAGCTGCAGTCTATAATTTCCCATTTTCATACCATTAAGTATTAACCAATCAAATCAGCGTTAATAGATGGTTAACTGTTCAAATTGTAGCAATGTAATGAAGTTTGTTATGGGTAGTTGGCCGCCTGCACAAACTGCTGGCTTCATGGAACCAAATTTTCCGTTTCAAGTGATGGATCTACCTTCATTCTCAGGCCTTTCCCATATGCAGCAATGAGAAGAGCCTCAGCCCTTCCTTAAAAGTTCAAAAGAAAACAGAAGCCAATGAGAAAATAATCAAGTTAACAAATGCCAATGAGAGAAGATCTATAAATAAAATTAGGGAGACCTTGCTTAAATCAAACTTTATCTTCCATTATCAGGTCAAAACTCAAACAAAATCTACAATTGGAAAGATCCATTTGCTAAGAGTAGTGAATTATGAGGAGCATGTGATCCATGATGCACACTGCATGAATCACTTAGGATGTTGGGTGGCAGCATATTTATGGACATCAGCTTTTAATACTTCTGCAGGCTGCATTTCTTTCAGACTTCGGTTGTAAAACATTGGGAATGGTCAGTCACCAGATTCTAAGGTTTATACATAAAAAGGCATTGAAACTACTTAACTAGTTGGTTCTTGCTACTGTACAAGACTCTGAGGATGAGAAAGCAACTGTATCACCTAACTTCATGATCTCCACAATCAGCACAGCCATAAAAGAAAATATACCATTTCACAGATCAGTATGTTAATTTGTCAAGGCTCAAAGGTAGCATAGGCACAAAGGGCTTGCTGAGTAGCATCAGCCAACAAGTTGAAACGAGACAGTTTTATCCTAGCAAGTTGATTGGGAACAAGGCAGAAAAAAAAAATCACATAGCTTTAGCCATTAAGAGCTTATAAGCAATTTTCTACTAACAAAATGAGACTAATGTCTATTGGAAATAAAGGGCACAGAAAAATAATCATATGGACTACAATAAAGCAGATGGAAGGAAATTTTATGGAATGCAAATGGTGGTTCTATACTGTTAAGTGTTAACAATAATGAATAGAGATTAGACTGCTATGTCTTGGAAACCAGAAAACATACCATGATCTTTTTTCCTTTTTAATAGATCACTCAATGAGGGAAACAAAGTTGATGCAATTCTCCGACTATCATCCTGTCAAAAACCAGAAATGATGATAAATAAAGGAAACTTGTAAAAATCACAATTAACACAGCAATAATAGCTTAAATTAATGCCGTGAAACATAAGACACATTCCTGCATGCAATGATTGAGACTGATGCCCATGGAAAGAAAAACTTCAAAAAGCTTGATTAGTTTCTTAGACTCACAGCTACAGATCTGGTGCCATAAATGCACTGTCTACCTCGTTTAGCTCAAATTATAACTTGGTCAATAGGCATGAATCAATCATTGAATAATAACACTAATATACCAACCTTTGTAGAGCCAGCTCCAGTGAGTTCAAACTCTTTCTTCCACAACAAAGATGACACTGGAACTACAGAAAACCCTGAGGCAACTAGTATCCCGATCCATAATCCATACCCAAATCCTCCACTCCACCAGCCCTGCCATTAGAAAATAACCTCATCAAGAACTAAATCTTGGAACAATTGATCCAACATTTCTTTTTCCTATGGATAAATGTATGAGAATAAGGAAGTAAAGATGCTAAAAGAAAAAGTCCACAAAAGGACACACAAACAATTAGAGCTAGCGATTTCCACTTGAAGGTGTCAGTTAGGATTTTGGGTAAGGGAAGGCTGGATTTTATGGGATGGGTAAGAGCTACCTCCCTTTGTGTAGTTCAAGCCTTAAAGGCTTCCATATGTACCCAAAGTAAAAATAACTTACAAACCATTTAAGGCAACAGAATTGTAGAGGATCGGTTGCCTTCACAAGGGATTACAATCATAAGCAGTCCATAGCTCAAGCATAAACCAAGGAATAGCACCAATGAAAAGCCTAGCACAACAAATTAGAGTTGCAAGGAAAAGAGACAAATAGCAGCAGTGATGAAGGAGCCAGGAATAATAAAACTAATTTGAAAAGGTCCAACCAACATTCTGTTGTGTGGTAACAACGCTGACCTGTTTCCCATCTTTCGGAAAGGGGATAGATTTCTCTATATATGCAGAAGTACCTGAAGTAAGGCAAGCTCAATCAATGCCGAAGTATAAAACAAGTGGAGTCAAAAACAGAATTTCAACCTTGTATTTTACACACACAGCAAATCATGATCATACATACCAATTGGAGCCTCTAAACTTCGAACCAACTGAATAATAGACCTGGCATCTAAACGTTTTCGAACTCTGTTGCCAACTCGAACAGGCAACAGCGGCGTATCAAATACCTACCATACAATTTAGTAAGAAAATCCATGTCCAACCTATTGCAAAATTTTTATGACCCAATTAACTAGTTAGCAAAATGTACCTGGGCAGTGCAACCGGAGGAGTCAGTTTTCAAGATGGCCAAGGCACCAGAGAGGTCAGGGTCAACACCAATGACCCAACTGGAATCCGCATCGGTCTGGGTCGGACCCTCTCCGCTGTGCGGTAAAGGGCAAGACAGAGAGTCCAACCAACCCTCATTCATAGTAGCAGCATCAGCAGAGAGCTTGAGGCTGTTCCTTGCAGAAACCCTTCTCCTTGATGATGATGGGTGGTGGCTTGGGGTTAGAGAAAGAGAGAATGAGGAGAAGGGTACAAGTTTAGAAGAGGAAGAAGAGAGAAGGGGTTTTAGCTTAGAGGAGAGTGAGTTCATGTAATGGATTTGAGGATGGGGTTTTAGTAACTGTGTTTCCATGGAAGATTCATTCAATTCCTCTCATTCTATACCCGTAATTCCTGCTTTTGCTTAAACCCGGGAAAAAAAATTGTGCAGGGGCTGTTTGTTTTTCAAGGATACGCTTCCGCTGTCTTAACGGCTTTAAGGCGTGTCCCTCGCTTGTGGGTGCATTTCTTTAGCCTATTGGGGTTTTTCTCTAGGAAAGAGTAATCGATTTTAATTAAAATGAAAATTTTAACAGGGTTCAATCTCTTTAAAATTTAAATCATATTAGGTTGAATTTCATAATTTTTTAAAAAATATGTTATTAGAATTAATATTGAAATATATTATTAAAATTAATATTTGAATGTTACAAACTAGTATAATATAAAGTTTTATTTTATTTTTTATATAAATATAGAAAATAAATATATGGGGATTCAGTGGTCGATTAAAAATTTTTTTAAAAAATAAAACATGATTTGAATCAGCTTTTTGTTTCTCTTCATGTGTGTTAATTTTGTTAGCAGATTGGAGAGGATATCTGATCTGGTTGTAAATCTTCATTCCATTTTCTGTATAAATAAATTATAATTCCAGAGGATTATTCATGAATAAAAATTACAATTTCTCTCTCTTGTTCTTACTCTCTTTCTTGATCTCTAAGCTCGTGGTTTGTTCTTCTTTTTCAAGCTGTCTGCATCTGATTTTTATTGATTTTTGCTAATGTTCATTGCTGACAACTTATCCCTGAAACAATCAAGCTCTTGGTACCGCCAACATAACCCAATTCCATCACCGGACTAGTGGTAACTATTCATTATTAACATTTCTTCTTCCTTAATTTTCTTTTAATCAACAAAAAATTTCTGTTTATTAAAAAAATAATTCAAAAAGAACTAGCTTCATTCATAAAATTTTAATAACAGCGACTAATATCGTATTCGTCTATATTAAAAACCAGGAGTTTGTGGGCAAAAAAAATGAAAGTCGCCATCTAAATATATATTTAGCGCAATTGGACATATCTTTATATAATATATATATATATACGTATACATACGTATATGTATATGATATACATATATTCATACATCAATATAAACATACATACATCAACATATATTTTATTTAAGTCAAATTTTCCAATTCACGCTTTCCACTGGACTTCTTTACATTTATTAAAGACAAATTATACGTACAACCATTTAGGCTAATTGCAATATTTTTATAATATTCTTTTTTTTTTTATTTTATGCCAATTTTTTCTAAAAGATTTACAGCATGAGAATTTCTTTTTATATGGCAATAACTAATACTTTCCGACATCAACAACTAAATAGTTTGGTTTGGATACCGTTTTAACTTTAGGTGGGACAAAATCCAAGGTTTCCTTCATGCTAATAATAATTTATATATTTGTTATAAAAATATTAAAATCAGATCTGCATTTCATTGTGGGATATATTTTTTTTAAATTATGTTTTAAATATGAGAGAAGTAAATTTTTATTTTAGGTTTTAATGGGTGATAATACATAAACAAATATAATTTATTTATTTTTTAATATAAATTAAAATTTAATTATATATAAATGCAATTTTCTATGACATTAAAGTATTACGTAATATTTTTATTAATATAATACATATATAAATTAAATAAATAATAAAAAATATATTTTTATATATTCCGATTTGAATTAAGATAAAACATCTCAAATTCGATTTTGACTTGACCCAAAATTTTTAAAAAAGCATAAGTTAGTACAATCTTTATTTGAAAAAAAAAAATCATATCGATTGAATCATGATAAATCAAAATTTGTTGGATATAGATTGTTTCTCATCCCTACATCTCTTGATTTTTTAAAAAATAAAATTTATCTAATAAATAAAATTTTAAAAACAAAAAAGTAAAATAAGATGGTACATGAATTTATTAAATTAAAATATTAAATAATATTTTTAATAATATATAAATATAGACTTAATTAAAAAAATAAAAATTTATATATATTAAGATCAAAATATAACACTTAAAATCTCACTTTGACTCGAACTCGATTTAAAAAAAAATTCAATTATCTTGAATTAAAAAAAAGGTGCATCAATTTGATTTGACGAATCAAAATTCATTATGGATTATTTTATCATTTCTATTTCAATTGATTTTTTTTATTACAAAATTTATTAAATAAAATGTAAATGTTAAAAAGTTAAAGAAAAAAAGTTTTAAAAAAACAAAAAAAATGAAAAAAAAAAAGAGAGAAAAAGGTCACATGAAGATCCAAGATAAAGCGAAATATTTTAAATTCATCTCTAACTTGATCTCAATTTCAAACCAAAAGTTACAATTCAATCTTATTTTTTTTAATAAAAAATATACTTATATTGAATCGTTTCGAATCAAAACCATTTGAATATAAATTATTTTATAAATTTTTTTTATAAAATTTATCTAATAATAAATAAATAAATAAATAAAATAAAGAATAGAGGAAGGAACAGATGACACATGGGTACTCTCTTTTTGCTGTTCTCTAACAAAATTAAGTAATAGATTTCCAATATTCAGTACCATATTCATAATTTGCTTGTGGAATATTTCACGAGCTAGATTTCAGGTTGACTGATATCAATTGTCTGGATTTATTATCAAACAAAGATCAAGCTCCGTGACTCAAGTGCTAGAATTAACAACCATGGGGAAATCAAAGCCAGGATGTTTGATTTCCTTAGCAATTATTTAGCATGATACCTAAGATCCAAATGAAGATAATACATATCTATAACTTAAATTAATTGGTTCATTCAATCATCCTTAAAAGATGATATTTAATAGATATAAATTTTAATTTTAATATTTGTAATCCATTAGCCGAACTACGGCCAAAGACAAAACTGCCTGGCAGAAACTTTATTTTGTTTCTACTTGAACTTCTATAAATTATTTAACAAGTTACAAAGCCAGGTCTCTTCAGGCAACGGTATATGCTCCAACAATTGTATAGACAAATGTCTGGTCTTGGATCAGTCACAAAACAACAAGGTTAGGAATAGTTGTTTTGCAATTTTATTTAGACACGAAAGTAATAAACTATTAGTCATACTGACAATATTTTGACAATATACAAGTTCTGCCTTTTGAATATAATCTTGAGTGCTAGTAGTAAGCTGTCGGAAACAGATAGCTCTAGGGACATGAACCCGGAATTTCTCCTGAATATATTACTAATAGCTAGTTTTAAGCTTTGAAGAATAATTTGGAAGCTGTTGACCCAGCTTTTGATATATGAATGCATGTAAGTGGGGTTCCCTTCAATTCAGCAGCTAAAATTGGTTTCTGTTTTCAGAATCTGTTTTCCAAGCCAGCTAACAATCTTGAAATTGGTAGCCAGCCAAGGCTTTTGCAGGATGGAAACTATGAGTATGACACCTCAAACGCCAAATGATACTCTCTATACAAGTGCCCCTGCCAGCCCAAGGAGAATCAGCCTGGAAGGTTTGTGTTTCCATAGCGTCCCAACTAGTCCCACTCGAAGGACCCTGAAGGCTGCATATGATCTTCACACTGAGCTAACAACACCAAAAACTTGTAAAGGTTCGAGTTCCAATGTTGATGAATTCGAGTTTGAAAGTAGTCGTTTTTTCAATGTTGATGAATATGAAGTTGAACCGGAGCAGAAGTGTAAGTCCCAATTGGAGGATCCACTTCAAAACCATGTTCGTAAGGAATCACTTCCTGCCATGGCATTTGCTGATGAACTATTTTCTGATGGGAAAGTCATGCCCCTGACGCTTCCGCCACGACTTCAGTATCCCAATGAAAAGAAGTTTGATAAACCAAGCTCAACTTTATCATCCCCCAGGTCGCCAACTGGTGTCCTAAGACTTCCATTTCATCGTAGGAGCTTGTGGAATGATGATTTTGATCCGTTCATGGTAGCGTTGGAGAATGTCAAGGATGAAAATTTTTGGAAATCTCAAGCACAAAATAATAGACGGGCTCAGTCCATGTCACCATTTAGGGGGAAAAGCCCAAATGGAACCAATGACTTGTCAGGCCCAAGCAGACATCAAATTGATCAAATGGGTCTCATATTGCCAACACGACAATCAGAGCCCAACTTAAACATGAGGGTGGAGAGCAATGAATCAACCTTTTTGATGTCGGTTCCAACAGGTCAAAACGGGCAAATGGGCCGAAAAGAGCAGGTGAGACAAGTAAAGAAAAGCTCAATAAAATTGGCAGAACCCAAGGGAGTTCTTTTTGCAAGGCGAGCAAGGCTTGTAAACGTGGAGCAGGAAAAACCCAGAAAGCCCAGTTTAATCACTCCAACAGTGGGGGCAGGAGTAATTTGTACGAAGGAAACCAAGAGACAAAAAATCAAGAACTTTATATTCAGGAGTGGATCCATGAGAAAAATAAGCAATGAGGACAAGACTAAAAGTTCAAATGCAACAGAGTCAAGGCCAAACCTTATAAGGAAATTTAGCTTTAAATGGATGGGATTAACACAATACAATGAGGAAAAGAGGGTGTCTGGAGTGACCCGAATGACACTTGTACAATATAGACCAAAGTTGTTGCTTTGTGTGGGTTACGGGGCCAAATATGTGCGGTGAAAGGGTAACCAATGGAGTAGATCTTTCTTTGTTTTATTTTCTTCTTCTTTGACATTGTGTTTATAACTCGCCTAAAAATCAGTCCCTAGATGTTTACGTGAGTCTCTGTTGTGTGAACAGTGGTGCTTAATTTCTTGATCTTCGTGTAAAGGCTGGCTAAAGGAACTGCTAGTTCCTGTATATGTGAGATACACAAGCCAGCTACCAAGTTGGACTTTTGTTTGGTAAATATCAATAATATATATATATATATATATATTTTAGTTAGCATCATTGTCTGTTGGAATCATATGAACCCTGATGTAGCTTTGTTTATCATCTTCATAGTATATTTATCATATATGTTGGGATCATGTGAATCCAAACATCATAGCATGTTGGGATCACATGAACCCTAAAATACCTTTAATCTGGCAACAAACTATGATATAACTTTAACTTCCATAATCTACTAAAAGAAATATGTTTGCATCTTTTTCCTTAAATAATTCGGGTATTGTTTGCTTTTTAATGGAATTACTTCTTTTTTTTTTTTTTTTTTGCTTTTAAAGTTAAGTGTACGAGTGTGTATGTCACGGATCTAAGGGGGAGTCCTGAATCCCACATCGAACATAATAGGAAGGTTCCTGAGGTATAAAAGGGTTCACACCATCTCCGTCTTGTGAGGCGCCTTTTGTAGGATAAAACCGTGAAGTCAGGGGGTCAGAGCGGACAATACCTCATAAGGGTATGAACTGTGGCGAAAGGTTGATTTGGGACGTCGGAAGAGTGAATGCCTGAGTCCCGGAGCCGCATGGGTTCGGAGCTTAAGTCTCGACCCGTGACAAGTGGTATCAGAGTCAGCCCTAAACCGTTCGATCCACGCCGAGCACCTCGAGGGAGGTAGGCAGGGTGGTCAGCCTCCGTGACGAGGGCGTCACGAGATTGGGTGCGGGAGAATGACACGGACCTAAAGGGGAGTCCTGAATCCCACATCGAACATAATAAGAAGGTCCTTGAGGTATAAAAGGGTTCACACCATCTTCGCCTTGTGAGACGCCTTTTGTAGGATAAAACCGTGAGGCCAGGGGGTCAGAACGGACAATACCTCACAAGGGTGTGAACCGTGACGAAAGACTGATCTAGGACGTCGGAAGGGTGAATGTCTGGGTCCCGGAATCGCACGAGTTCGGAGCTTAAATCTCGACCCGTAACATGTACACTTGCAAGAAAGAGATTATAGACAAAAGCGAACTCTAAAATTTTTCAGTTCATTATATACACAGACGCTCCAAATGTTGGAGCTTAAGACTCCATTTCAAGATTTTAAGTTAAAAAATCCAAAGATGAATGGGAATAAAAGAAGACTACTCTTAGTATAATCCAACATCACCTGTTCCATAAAGTTGCCATTCTCTATTCTTTCAATAATCAATGGGCTCCCAGATGATTTTCAACAAAAACTTTACATGATAGTGGGATATGGCGAGTAACCCGAGTTGATAAATAGAAGAATATTTATGCAATTTTGATGTAGATTTTCGATTTCCAGAAGCACCATTTAGAGCAAAAACTTGATAAATTTGCCTTGTTGGAAGGAAAAATAGACCATTTGCATTCAAATCATGGTGACATTAGCATGCGTATTTATGCACACGGCTATTCCAGGATTTTGGATGGCCAGAGCCGCTTCCATGTAGAAATCTCCTCCTCGCCGCTAAGTTTTCTGATTCCCCCATAAAATCCATCTGCCTCACCTCCCTCCTCTCGATGGTCTTTCCTATTGATTGTTGTACGACTCCACCTTGAGCCAGGGGTGTAATGATTGAACTCTAACACCACCGTGTCTGTTAGCATCACTCGGATGTTAGAAACCAGGCAATAACTCAAACATCAATTATGATGCAGGATTTTAAAACTGTCTATTCAACTGAATACCCATAATTAAAGCTTTTATTCAAGCACCATTATAGTTCCTGTAACTGTAAGAACAACATTTCTCATTTTGCAGTTTGTTCCACCATTTAGAGTAAAAGTAAATAATCAATCAAGAAAATTTCTGGGAATCCCAAAATTGAGTTATAAGATAATGGATGAAACAAAACATCTTTCGAAAAAACGATGTACCTTTTGAATTGAAATGAATGAAAGGTCTTTACTCAGTCAAAAATTGACTTCTAACAAGCGCAAGATCATAAAAGCAAGATGCTTTTACAATTATACACTGAGGCTTTCTTGTCTGCTTAAAGTATGTTTATTGCAACAAATGTGCAAGTTGCAAATGATTACCAAAAGAAACCCTTTCTTTGGTGCTGATGTACCTTTGACTAGTGGGGCATTTGAGCTCTGTTGGTTTCCGAACTTGTGAAAAAAAGACAGAAAATAAATGAATATTTAGATTTGTAGAACAACCATTGCAGCCCCACATAGCTTAAAGATTCCAAAGAAGCAAACAAGCAGGGTCCATAGGAGACATTGGGTTCTTTCAGTGTGGTTGGCCATAAATATTTCTGCTGAGACAGAAGTTATCATATTGCTGGAGGAAATTATGGCATCATGATAGTGATTTGTCTTTGGGGACCAACCCAACAGCACATTGTCTGGCCCTTGTATTGGAAAAATGAGATTCACGAAAGCGACCTATTCTAAACTGGGTGTCCTCCATGAAAGTATATTGATCTCATTCCCAATTTGCAAATATCTTCTTTCAAGAATATTAGACATAAGTAACAAAATTTGAAACAACTCTTCAAAACAAGAGTAGATTTTTTCCATTTTGTGTTGACATCTTAGATACAGAAGTTATGCCCCTAGGAGTTGCTTAGAACGCAGATAAAACTGGATGCTTGCTGTACGAAAGCAATATTTCTTGACACAATTGGTAGTTAGATTCCCATTTTCTAGGCAATCTTATGGAATATTATAGAGTGCTTTGATAGAAGAAAAGAAGAGAGCAACTTACCACTACTATGACAATGGCAGTAATTTTCATTCCCATCACATGATTCCAGGTGACCAACGACACCGTACCACCAACCTGCAATACATATGACAATCTTATCAGCAATAGAATCACTATAAAACTATTAATATGAACTATTTAAAAGCAATCTGTAGGCATACCAATTGCACTAAATTATTTGTAGAAGATTGATTTGAACAGTGATTAACAATTCTTCTTATAAAAAGTGAACAGAGTATTTTTCTCAGGTCAACTTATGATAATAGTCTATATATTCTAACGAAATTTGAAACTTAATCTCTTTATTATAATTTATAGAAATGTAGTACTCATACTATTTTGATTTGATAATCTCAATCCAATCATTAACCTTATCAAATTTTTGCTGTTAAAAATGTTGATGTAGCCGTTAACTTGATGACGTAAATATTGACTTTACTAACATGACAATATGAATGAATAAAATCAATTGTCAAATTGTGCAATTATTTTTGTACTTACACGAAATTTGAATTTTAATTTCTCTAGTATAATTTATAAAAATTGTGTCATCGTACAAGTTGAATTTAATAATATTGATCTAATTATTAATATGATCTATTACTCTTCATTAACTTTGTTGATCTAACCATTATCTTTTTAGAAAAATTATTTGAATATTAAAAAGTTTTTAAAATTAAAAAAAAAATCTGAAAAATTTAAAAATGATAAAAAAGGTAGAAAAAAATGATTTTTTAGGCTTTTTGGATTTTAAAAAAATATTAAATTAAAAATTTCTAATATTCTAATCTTTTAAAAAATAATATTTTTAAATTTTGTTTGGAAAATAAAATATTAGTAAATATTATAAAATTATAAAAATTAAAAATTATTTTTTTAAGAAAAATGAAATCTGATTTTTCACAAAAATTCTAGACATATTATTTTTTTAAAAAAATTAAATTATTAAAAAAAATAAATAGTTTTAAAATCAGAAAATTTTCTAAATAATTCAACATTTTTTTAAGTTAAAATTCAATTGTTAACAAAATTCAAGAAATATAATTTTTAAAAAATTTTAAAAAAAATTAAATTTAATGTTTTATGAAAGTATAAAAAAGCATAAAACATCATTTTTTTTTTTAATTTTTTGGGTTTTCTAATTTTTCAAAAATTTTAAAAAATATGATGTTTTTAATTTTCAAATGATTTTTTAAAAAATAATGGTTACATCAGCAAAGATGAAGGAAAGTAATTAATGACATTAGTAATTGGACCAATGTTATCAAATATGACTTGTATGAGAAAATTATTCAAAGAAAAAAAAAAAAACTTGTACAAGGATGAGATTTTTATAAATTATATTAAAAGGACTAAAATTCAAATTTTGTATAAATATAAAAATTATTTGCATAATTTTACAATTGATTTCATTTATTAAATGTTGTCACGTTAGCAAAATCAATGTCATGTAAGTAAAGTTAAAGTTACGTCAATAGGATTGATACTTAGATCATCAATATTTTAAAGGTAAAATTTTGATGAGATTAAAGATTGAACTAAAATTATCAAATTAAAATAGTATAAAAATAAATTATAATAAAAAGATTGAATTTTTAATTTCATTAAATTACAAAGACTATTATCATAATTTGACCTAATTAAAAGCTTTCCTTTTACTCATCATAGAAATTAAGATGATATTTAAAGTCAGTAATGATATCACTAAGGTTGAACAAGTCTTCTTCAAAGGAAAGTTGATTAGCTGTTTGATGGTTTAGGTCTTAAAAAGAACAAATTTAATATATATGTGAACTCATCATTCTGAACACTGCACCAGTTCTTGCTTGAAGGTTCATGAAACCCTTCTTTCAATTCTTTTCATCTTAAATCAACCTAAATTTTGAGGAAAATTTTGGAAATAAATTTAACAAGCCTCCATAGGATAGCATTCCAAGTAGCTGTAGAGGAAAACAAAATAAACTTATGAAATATTGCAAAGGGATTGGTATGAAGAACTAACCATAAGGGAATTCTTTGTTTCTTCTCCATTGAATCTCAATGTTATCTCCTGGACGTAGCTCATTCAAACAATCAGAAATATGAAGATCATGTGGCGAAGTATCCACAGGTGGTGCTCTTAGCCTTTCCCATGGCACGCTATTCTCTATGGCCACTGCCCTCCTTCCATGTGGAGGGTACCTAAAATTATCAAACCAGTCTTATATCAATACGCCAGTTTAATATCCAAGCATTAGGCCTATTTTGATCCTTTGAAATAGAACCAAATTTAATCTTCCAGAACAGAGTATGAGAATGTTTCAAAACAAAAAAACCACCATCAAAATTATGTTCGACTCTCAAATTACCTTGCTTGGAAGCTGTCAGTGCGAGAATCATAACTGAGTTCTGCATCATAGCATGAGAGCATAAACCCAACATGGCCACTCTACAAAGCAGAAAAAAAAGAAAAGAAAAAAGAAAAGGTATTTAGAATCGAAACAAAAATAGAAAAAACTGCTGATTAAAATTTGGTATTAGCATAAATGTATAGCTGATTTTACAGCTCGGATTTTGGAGGTTCAGAATCTATACCTCACGGTTATAGACCTGAGCAGGGAACCAGAATCTGCCAGTTTCTAGAGCAAGAAACCAAGACATGATCGAATCATCTGGCAAAGAACTCTGCTTACTACTATCATCAACCTTTGATTTAATCCACCAAGATGGCCTAACAATTGATAAAATCCTCATTAAACCTTTTAGCTTCCCCTGTTTTATATGACTTGAATCCCTTCTTAAAGCTTTAGACCATTGCCACTCTCTATAAGCAGCAGGACCAATAATTCTACCCCACTTCTTTTTCATATGTTTTTCCCATAAATGATCACTAATACACCTATTTCTTAAAGTGCGGCAAACACCTGCCATACTACAAAGACCATCAGGTGGTAGCCTTTCAAGAATGCATTCCAAGACCAATTCTGGTAAGTCCAAAACTGACATCACGCCTTCTTCGACCTCCTCTAAGTTATCAACTTTTGAAGTTAAAGACATTTTGGAAAGGATTGTGGTAAAATAACTAAGACTAAGACTATTTTTGATCAACCTGGAAATGGGAAAAAAGGAAATTTTTTTCCAAAACCAGGGAGACAATAATCTAGTCTCAGTTGCCCAGACTGCGAATGGTTTCAAAGTTAGGGACTTTAAAAAAAAGATGAGGGGGACACAAGTGATGAAGAGATAAAGTAGCATTCCAAAAAAAAAAAAGAAAGAAAAAGGGAATTCTTTTATCGGTCAAAAACTCAAAATCAATTATGTAAGGCAAACCAAAAAAAAATCAATGGAAGAACCCAAATGTCCCTCTTCTTCCCTTCGAAGACAAAGTGGGATCTTCAAAATATCACACTTTGAAGAAAACAAAAACTGGGGGGTTTTATTGGTAAATATCAAAGCCCACCAAACCCCAAAGGTGGGCCTCCCCTGTCAAGGTCTGATCAGAATAAAGATTAATAATAATACAAGAGGAAAAATTTCTCTTTTTTCAAAAACAAAATTTGGTAAACAGATAAATTACCTCACAACCAATTCGAAACCCCAAAAGGAAAGGTTAACAAGTACAAGGGAGCTCCTTTTTTTCTCTTTTTTTTCTTCTAATTTTTAAGAAAAGGCTCAGCCGTACAGACAACCTAAACAGCTGTCATGTAATGAGCACGAGATTTAGTGGATGCACCCAAAAACAGCCAAACAGGTGAATGAAGGAAGATTATGCTGGGGTTACTGAGATCTGATATGGGTTTCTGACGCCCGGATAATTAAAGATAATAAGTCTAAATGCAAAGGCCCATATCCAAAATAATCTCTGAAAAAGTTTTTCTTTGTTTAAGAAACAAAACAAAAACATAACATGAAAAATCTTTTCCTTTTTCTTTTGAATATAATAAGGTGAGGGAAAAAAAAACAACAAATCTGGGTTAGTTTGGGATTGCAAGAAAGACACAAAAACACAAAGACAAAGATTGAGAAATTTGATGAAGAGGAAGAAGATGAACTCACCTTAGCTCATCATTTTGTTATTCTTCATCAAATTCTCTATCTCTTTTTGTTTTGTTTTCTTGGTAAAGGAAAATATGGGTAGCGGTGACTAGAGGAAGGCAATGAATTGGCGGTTAAGGTTAAAGGAAGATATTTATTTTGTGTGGATATTAAAAAGACAAGTAGTGAAGTGCAAAATTTTATGAAAATTATAGCATTTGTTTTTGTCTGTGACTTTGTCGAGTTTTTAACAAGTTGGAGGAGAATTCGTGTAGCCAGATAGAGAAACCGTTAGTAGATCTGTTAATTCTGTTAATTCCTATCATGCGTACCATGTTTATATCTTAAAAATTATCATACAAGTATATTATTAAATATAAAATTTATTCTTTATTTTTATTAAATTTATATAATAATTTTTATTATTTCCGTATCATATATTATATCGTAAGAATCATTGATATTATTATAGGTTACGTTTGCGATGTGTTCCAGTGGGCAGGTAACCATTGATTTATCACAATGTGGCAGATGAGTATTGGAGATAGTGATCCCACATTCTTGACATTTTTCAACAATTTATTAAAATTTTTATCAAACAAATACTCAAAAGTTAATTGTGTTATCAACTTTTCCTTCTTTTTAATCTATGTTTTTAATGCCCATATACTAATTGAGCAAAAATTATAGTAAATATGAAGTATAAAAGTATTTGATAGTTTTTTCAATTGTATGTGTAAAAAGTTTCAAAGCAAAATTAATTAAAAATATCTAAATTTTATATTAAATGATATTTATATCCTTTAGGTCAAATTATGTAAGAAGTCTATATTTTGTGAAAATTTAAAATTTCATCCTTAGATTATAATTCATATAAATTTAATTTTCATAGTATTTTAATTTGATAATTTTAATCTAATCACAAATTTTGTCAAATTTTGATAGTTACAATACTAATGTGGTGTTAACTTTACTGATGTAATGTTGACTTATTGACGTAATAATTTGGATGAATAAAATCAATTATTAAATTATATAAATAGTCTCTTATTCAAATTTTATAAATTTTGTAGTTTTTTAAAAATATTAAAATTTTTTTCAATATTTTAATTTGTTAATCTAATTTTTTTTAAAATTTTTTTATTTTTTTTCAAAATTTAACATTTTTATTTAAATAAAATATTTAATTTTATTATTTTCTATTTTTGGAACTTTTCTAAAATTTTTCATTTTTTAAAAATTTTTATTTTTTTAGAAAATTTTTATAATATTTTATGTTTTAAAAAAGAGTTTATAAGTTCTTAAAAATTTTTACAGGTTTTTTGTTTTTTATCATATTCAAATGAAGAATAAATTGAAATATGAAACATTTTATGTTTTGCTATGTCTCTATTTTATCTAGATTTTTATGTTCTTCCATCTCAAATATATTAAACAGAACAAATTCTAAAGACCTATGTCTTTTTTATTGTTTATTTATTTATTTATTTATTTTCATTAAATATTAAAAAAATATAAAATTTCTAAAAACATAAAAAATATAAAAATATAAAAAATTTTATAAAAATTTTAAAATGTTAAAAACCAAAAATTAAATATTTTGATTAAAAATTTTAAAATTGGAAAACATAAAAATTTTTAAAAAATGATTTTTATTTAAAATATTAAAATATTAAAAAAAATTTAATATTTTTTAAAAAACTAGAAAAGTTCTAAAAAATTGAAAATATTGAAAATTTTTAGAAAATTTCTAAATATTAAAAAATTAAAAAATAAAAAACTTTCAAAAATGAAATTAAAAAAATGACAAATGTAAATTTAATATTTAAAAATATAAATTTTCTAAAAAATCCAAAATATGTTTATATTAAAGGGAATAAATTTTAAATTTTGTGCAAATATGAATATTAAATTTCAAATTTTGTATAAATATAAAAATCATTTATAAAATTTAATAATTGATTTCATTAATTTAAGTTTTTGCGTTAACAAGTCAACGCTACATCAATAAACTTAACGCTCATGTCATCAAGTTAATAGTCATGTTAACATTTTTAATAGAAAAAATTGATGAAATTAGTAATTAGTCTAAAATTATCAAATTAAAATAATACATAAACTAAATTTATATGAATTATAACACATTGATTAATTTTTAAATTTTTACAAAATATAAAGACCTTTAACATAATTTAATTTATTCTTATTATATATATTTACTATGATTAAATCGAGTTTTGTCAATTTATTGACTTGGATTCAATGATACCTAATTCAGTCAGCACTTTATTAATAATATAGATGAAATAGTCAAACAAGTTATAAGATATTAAGATGTTAAACTTAATTCCAATTCATTGTGATCTAATTAATGATCACTAGCTTTCAAGGATATTCCCAAGCAACTAACAAGCATTTGTGTAGTACCAAAGACAAAAGGACAGATTGATTTAATTATTAAAATCTTGCACCTTGAAATAACTGATTTTAAGATCAAATTTTATAAATTGCCTCTCTTGATTCAAAATCTATGTCTGAATTACTGTCTCAAACAATTAACAATCAATATCTCATTTTTTTTATAAAAGTTAATCCATTTTAATATGTCAGATAATATTTCATGTCATCCAAATTAAATATAAAATTTTAATATTATTATCAATTATTTTTAAATCTACTTTTATTTTAATGAAAATACATGAGTTATGCAATTTCTAATGAATTATAATTTATTTTTATATGATTTATTTAATATCATGCTAACACAATGGAACTGCGCCTAAAATTTTAGTTTAAGATCTTCGTTAAGGTTATGGAAGGGTGAGTAATATTTAATAATTTATATATTTATGTGACGTAAAATATTAATAATTTATATATTTATATTATATTTAAATAAAATTTATATATTATAATTTATATTAATATAAAAATAAAAAATATATTTTAATATTATTATATTTATATATAATTTTAATCAAAATTTTAAATTATACCACTTTTATTTATTTATTTATTTTTTTTCATATCACCTTATCAAAGCTTCTTTTAAATTAACAGATGTGACACTGTAAACTGGGAAAGCACGGTTAAGTCCACTAGCCTATGGACAAACAAGTGACTGCACGTGCATGTTGCTTTTGGATCTCCTTTGTCTGGCTCCAAGTGAAATGGAGTTCCAGCTTCCAAGGTAACGTTCTTTTGTTTTACTGACTAAGATAATATTTTAGTGTTGGACTAAATTTTCATTCCAAGTCTCATTTGGTTAAATTGTCCGTGAAATGCTAGAAGATTTGAAAAATTATGACGACAAATACTTTAAAGGTGTAATATTAAAATTTTATATAAATACATAAAAATTAAAAATAAAAAAAATTTAATATTAATAATTTATTTTTTAATATGTAAATGGTATTAAGTAATCATCACATATCCTACATTAATTATTTTAATATATTCTGATATAAAATTTTTATTTTAAAAATATATATTTTGACTAAATTAGATATATTTATTTTCTTAAAAATATCAAATATTATTGTCTTTTATAAATAAGTTACAATTTAATTATTTTAAATTACTTTAAAATACATTTAATTCTTAATTTTAAATACTAAATATGGACATTATAAATAAAAAATATGCTTAGAAAGTAATGATTATCTGACATTTGTAATTTTAGTATTTAATTAAGAAATAATTTATGTAATGAATATATAAGTCATATAATGCTAAGAATTCAAATCTAAAATAAAAAAAATTATTTAATACACTGACAGTATAATATTTTAACTTCACAAGTGAGGTTAAGATAATAACATATATGCCATTTCTTTTTTAAATAATTTTTTTTAAACATATAAGGCACATGTATCATTCTCGTGACGTCTCGAGGGAGTGGGTGATCAAAAAGTCAAACGAATGAAAAATTTTAAAAAACGAAAGCTAAAAATATTTTGATAAAAACAAAATAGGAATCTCCATCATTTTTTTTTATAATGTGATTAGTCACTTAAAAATTTTGTTCTTTTAATAAAATATTTTAAAACGGGTTTAAAAATTTTATAAAAAAAAATAAATTTACAGTTCGCGAAATTAGAGTTTAAGTCCAAGAGTTAGTTATGCGTAGAGCAATATTAGCATACTCACAAAGCTCGTAAAAAATGGTATCAATTGATTACATACTATCCTTTAATTTTGGTAAAAATAGTCATATTTTTCTTAATTTTTAAAATTAATTCTTTTTCTTTTTTTTTTCAAAAAACAAAAACAAATCTAAATTAATTTTTTTTTAGATCAAGATAAAAACTTTTTAAATATTGAAATACCTTTTTTACACTTCTATAATTAGGTAGAGCTTTAAAAATATTTCTAATTTAAAGATTTTTAAATTGTCTCATTAAAACCGAGACAACACCTTACATAAATGATAATCATCGAAAATCCCTTTATATTTAGGCAAAAGGTTGATAATCAAACCTGTACGCGTCGGATTTCGACTTGACCTGACCTTATAGGGTCATTTTTTTTTTTTAATTGGATTTTGAGTCGGGTCAAGTTGGATTTTTTAAAAAAAGGTTAGGGTCGAGTTTTATACAAACTTGCCATAATCTGACTCGATATATATTTTATTTAATTTTATAGTTATATATATTTATATAGTTATTTTTATATTTATAGTTAAAAATAATATTTTATATTAAAAATAATATTAAATAATATTTTATTAGTTTCTGATTGAATCGAGTTGATTGCAGATTTAAACATATACGGGTCAAGTCAGATTCGGATATAAAAATAATATTTTAATATCAATTTCGACTATTAAATTTTTAAAGTCGTGTTAGGTTAGGGACGAACAAAAACCTGTATCGACTTGACCCGTTGCTATCCATAGTTAAGCCAAATCTCGAAGATTATATTTAATTAAGATGTTATCTTGTTTAAAACATTTTTCTTTTGAAAACTCATGTTGAAAAAAATTATGCATGATATGTATGAACATAATATATAATGAATGCATGATATGAATGACAAAGTATGAATATATGATAATTTATGATTGCATATAATAATGTAAAATGAAATGCAAATGCATGATTTGTTTGGGGGTTAGTTTGATTTTTAAAGAGGTTTAGGTTTGGAAGTGGTTTATGGTTTAAGGTTTTAAGATTTAAGGTTTAAGGTTTTAAGATTTAAGGTTTACGGTTTTAGGGTTTAGGGTTTATGTTTTATGGTTTAGGGTTTACGTTTTATGATTTAGGTTTCAAATTTGAGGTTTTATGGAATTATGCACGTGATATTACAAATTACAAAAATACCATTAATGATGCAGTGACAAAATCATAACATGGAACAAAATAATTACAAACCTAGGTATTTACAAAACTAAATCACAAATAACTTGTGTATCAAAATTCAAATGGAAATGAAAATTTTCAAAATTTGGATGAATGTTCCACCAATTTTTCTTAAAAAAAAAAAAAACATAAAAAAAATCACTAAAACCAACCATTAAACAACATTTTTTTCATTGGAAAATTGATTCAACACCTAAAAAACATAAAAATCATAATAAATACATAATCCAACATATGAATCAAAGTAACAACGACACATAAAATGAAGAGGAAGGTTTGGCCAAACCAAGAACCTCCCATGGCATAGCCTCTCATGCACTTCCATCACCACATTTGCATTTCATTTCATTTAAGTAAGCATTGATCACCATTGTGTTCATCATTTGAAGGCATCGATATTGTTAAAGAAGTTTTATCAAGCATCTAACAAAGTAAATGGAAAAGAAATCATGAAACCAAACATTCATAGACAAATAAGATACATATATTAATAAAAGCTAAAATATATGCAAGTAACAAACAAACTTACCATTTAATTATCACAAGCAACTTTTGGAAGCAAGAAACAATAAAAGGAACCAAAATGAGGTTTGACCATGGTGAAAGGGAGGTTAGCCGAACCTCCAAATGGCATCAATGGTGGTCTTATGTTTCTTTAATTGTTGCTTGATTTCTAGCTTTAAACCAAACTATTAATTAGTTGAATGAAAGTTGATTCAAGCTTTGATAAAAAAATAAAAATGAAGAACTACAAATTTCTTACAAGAAAATAGAAAATCAAATGAAAAATGGTAAGAAAATGTGATAAATGTGTGATGAAATGCAAGATAAAAAGTAAAGGAAATATACCTATATACCTTCAAGCTAGCAAACTGCCAAGACTTTTTTCTTTCTTTTTTTCTCCTCATTTTCACGAGCTTCCTTCATCCAAATTGCAAAAAACGTCATTTGCTCCTTCATCCAAATTGCAAAAAACAAATTAAATCCTAACCATTATATCACAAACTCATCAAAGGGTCTAAGTTTCACCTTTATTTTTAGTTTTAAGGAGCTAACTTTCATCATTGGATCAAGCTCCTCAAGATCATTTAACAGTCCAAGATGCATGCTGCCAAAGGTTGAACTTTAACATTCATTAAAACCAAGTGACAAGACAATTTTGCCTATACTACAAAGTTTTCGATTTTTAAGTCATTTTCTTGGAACTCAATAATCCTTTGTTCATTTTTGAGATTTTAAAGCACAAAAAATAATGAAATAATATGAAATAAAAATCTTGAAATTTTTGTAAAATTTTGACTTAGCAAAGTAACAAATTATGAAATAACCCCCAAGAGATATTTGCTAATTTCTTCCTCTTAAGGTACTACAGTAGTTTCGGATGCACAAAAAATCATCAAATATTTGAAAAGCATAAACCGAAAAGTTTTGCAAAAAACTAACCTCGAAAAGATCAAATTACAAAAATACCCCAAAAAGATATTTTGGTGATTTTACACCTTTTGAGCTATGATCAAGATTTTCAATATTCCAAAAATCATTAAATAATACTAAATCATGATTTGAAGCTTTTTGTGAAATTTTAACCTTGGGAAGGCCAAATTACAAAAATTACGAAAAAAACCTTCCAAGATGTGATCTAGGTTTTCAATGCATCAAAAATCATTAAACTATATTCAATTGTGATCTGAAAGTTTCACGAAAATCCAACTTCTAAAGGGACAAATTAAGAAAATACCTTAGGGCATTTTGGTAATTTTATACTTTCTAAAGTGAAAAAATTTTGTATTGCTTTGAAAATTATAAATTTCAATTTAAACCACAATGATCCCAATTTTGTTGTAAATTTTGAAAATTGACTTGAGTTTTAACCATTTTGATCATTTTTTACCAATTTTGATCATATTTTACCAATTTTGATCATATTTGATTTTGTTTAACTATATTTGACTAATTTTGATTAGATTTGCCCTTAGGGCATTTAGGTCAAATTGGCTTTAGTTTTGATTTTAGAACCTTATCAAAATTAAAGCAATGTTAGATTATCAGGTTGAATTTTAAGCCCTTCACAAATGGTTAGGATTTTGCCCTAACAAAATTATGTGTTAACAATCATCATTTTGGTCTCGCTTGTAGAGTTAAAAAACTTCACTATCAAAATATTTAATAATTTCTCAAAATTAAAAGCTGAATTAATTGCAAACATATTTCTAATATTTCTTTCTATTTAAGTATTAATTACAACAAACATATTTGTAAACATAATTTACTCTTTTAAAATGTATTCTTTAATAACCCATTATAATTGCTCTACATAAATTACTTTCAATTTATAAAATGTTATATAATTCTTATTATAAATAAAGAACCATTTAAGCTAATAGTGATAGGAGGCTACTCTTCTAATGTATCGATTTGTGAATAGGTAAAATTTTGTCCATACAATTATATTAATTTTTTATGATAATGAATTATTTTGATTTTGATTTTTTTATTGTTGTTTTTTATCAAGTTACATTATTCTTTTAGTTTCTCAGTCATTTTTCAGTATACTAACAACAGCATTTAATATTGATCACCAAGTTAATTTTTTTTGCTTTATGTTCATAGATCTTGCCATAACGTATAAATCCATAAACTTATTGGACACAACAAGAGTAGTCACCATCAATCTTTTTTTTTGTATAGGTGCAATTGACTACTTAACTAAATCTGTGTCATTTTAAAGAGATATCCCAAGTTTAGCTTGAGTACCTTTAAAAGGTAGGTTCTAGTCTACGAAACTAGATTTAGGTCTGAGAGTACAGTTACGTGCAGAAAAGGTTATATCACCCTTACAACACCTATCCAAAAAATGGTATCAATTGTTATCATGTTGTCCAAAGTTTTAAAAATCTTTACTATATAATTGATTATTGGAAATTATTATTAAATTACTCCAATATGTTTGTAATAATTTAAGAACTTTCATTCACCTCATGAGTATGTAAGGAGACTATTCATTTAATTTGTGTTAAAACTTTTATTTGTTATGTAAGAATCTTGATATTGAAAATCTTTTCTAAATTCTTTAATATGTTGGTAAAATTTAGAAAGAATTTCTCACCTAAGAATTTACATAGAAATTGTTATTTGCAATGTTCTTAGCAATTTCATTATCGGATATTCAAAATTTAATTTTATAGAAAAAAATTTATTTTCATAAATATCCTCCAATATGTTGGTAAGATTTTCTATAAAAAATTATCCTCCAATATGCTGATAGGATTTTACGAAAACTATTTTTTTTCTTTATTTATTATTATTTTTAAAACTTAATTTTTATTAAAAAATATAAGGTTCTCCACTATGTTGGTAAAATCTTATTTTTCTAAAAGTAAACCATAAGCCCTCCAATATGTTGGTAAGGCTTTTTCTTATTTATTCAAAATTCATTTTAAAATTTAAACCCTTAAAATTTTTTTCTAAAAAAAATCTAAAATCAAACTAATAATATAAAGACAAAATACAAAATAGATTAGTAAAAAAAAAAATACGCAAAACAACTCGATTTGGTAGCCTAAAACAGCTTGGCTATGGAAGTATGACTTTCAACTTGGTTTGATGGCTCAACAAGCTAGATTTCTCATCTAGCAAAACTACATCGTTTTGATGGCACTATATAAAAGCAAAAAATAAAAAATTTTCCTTATTTTCTCTTTCTTTTTCTTCTCTCCATCTCTACCAAAGCTTTTTTTTTTTTTTAGATTTTTGGCCACCACTATCAGTTGCTGTGCCATCACTGGCCGCCAGGCTCCACTGTTGGTCAGTGTTTGATGGAGCCTAAAATTTCATTGCTGTTTACTCTAGGTCTCCTCGTTTTGGATCTAAGCTCTAATTTTCAAAAGTTGACCTCTAATGACATAGATATGAAGTTTAAGCCCCGATTTTCCACTGCCTTTTTTAGCCTTTTCCCACTGTTCGATTTAATAGAAATTTTAGTATATTGTCACTTTTATTTTCTGTAGGTTCTGATCACCTAGAATCCAATCAACTATTATCGACCACACAAATATCATTGCCGTTGTCGTTACTTCTATCTTTGGTATTTTGGTCCTTGTCTTTTTTTTTTTTTTTGGTTTAAAAATCCTAGAATAAAAATCCAAGAAGCTCTTGGCTAGAAAGCTAAAAGATCAACGTTATCAAAATTTTCTTTTTCTAATATTCTACACTTGCTATTGATTGCTAGAAAGATTAGGTTATACTTTGATTATTCATTGTGGATCCTTCTTTCTCTCTGTTTAATTTTTTTCTAAGAACTTAGTGTGGTTGGAATTGTGGTTTTTGTTGGTTATTGTGTGACTGTTGGTGATGGAACTTGGTTTTTTATTGAAGTTGAGAAATGATGGTAGAAGTAATTGGTGGTTTTCGATGAGATTGTTGGTTGGTTATGTGTAACTTCTACTATTGGTTTCTGATTGCACGATATTTGGCCTAGCAATTTTTAATAAGGATAGGTTGATGGTGATGAAGGCTGCTAAATGGTTGCTTTGGCAGAGGTGATGAAATGGCTATGGGATGGTGATGAAATGGCTATGGGATGGTTGCTTTCTCTGTCTGTTCTTCCTTAGTTTTCTCTCTCCCTCTTTGTGTTTTCTTTGCTAGTTTTTTTGTCCCCATTGTCTTAATTACAGATCCTTTTTAAAGGATAAATTAAGAGAATTTGATATCAACACCAACTCAATTGATTATCACTTTTTGGCTTATCAATAAACCTAATCTTAATTTTTTTAATTTATTTTTTCTTTTTTTTTAACAAATAATTTAACTAAAAAAAAGATAAATAAAATTTAATTTAAAAGATAAATGATCATGAAGATAAATAAAACTAAACATATAAATTAATTCAAAAGATAAAGTAAAAAAATAAAAATATATTAACACAAATAATAATAATAAAAAAGATAAAAAGAAAAGCTAAATTCCACAACTAGGTTTATATTATGTTTGGGCTTAGTTGGTTTAGGGTTTGGACTAAATAAAGTGTCTATAACTACCTTTCTTTGCGCATTTTCTATGAAACAGGAATTGTGCAAAGATATAGACACTTATTACGTCCAAGTATGACTTGACAACAATTATAATATCTTGAAACTTCGAAGATTCACAATTTGAAGTATTAAAAAATTTCATAATCTGATAATTCACAATGCAAGTTCAAACTCAAAGATTCACAAATTTGAGTTCAAAGAATTATAATTTTGAAATTCTAAGGTTCTCAATCCAAAGATTTGCAAGATTTAAAGATTCGCAAGACTTTCAGATTTATAAGAATTTAGATTAAAAAAACCTTCGATTCACAAGACTTAAAGATTCGCAAAAGTCAAAGATTTGTAAGACTTTCAGATGCGCAAGAATTTAGATTCGTAATACTTTTAGACTCGTAAAAATTTTTAGTTTTGTAAGGCTTTGATTCTCAAGAATTTCAGATTCTCAAGAATTTCAGATTAATAAGAATTTTAGATTCACAAGATTTTTAGATTTGTAAGACATAAAGATCACAAGAACTTAGATTCGCAACACTCAAAGATTCACATTTAAAAGATTCACATCCAAAGTTCAATTTAGGGATTCACATCAAAATTACAAGGCTCATATCCAACATTTAATGATTCACATTTGAAAATTCTTAGTGATTCACATTCAAAGTTTTCAGGCTCATATCTAACATTTTAAGATTCACTTTCAAATTTCAAAGCTCATATCCAACATTTAAAGATTCACATTCGAAAATTCTTAGTGATTCACATTCAAAATTTCAAGGCTAAAATAAAAAATTTTAGAGATTCACACATAAAAGTTAAAGATTTTCATTTGAAAAACTTTAGGGATTCATTTCCAAGATTTCAAAGATTCTCATTCAAAAAAAAAAAAAGTTTAGTGTTTCATATCCAATATTTCAAAGGTTCTCATTCAAAAATTTTAAAGTTTCATCCAAAATTTCACATAAAAATTTTGAAGATTCTCATTTGGAAATTCTTAGTGATTATACCCAAACGTCTTGTAACTCATTCGCAACATTGAAAATGCTCCTTTAAAAGGCTCAAAACTTTAAAATTCTAAACATTTTCCTCATAAAATATTTTCTTCATTTGAGGATTCACAATTTTATTTTAAGAGGCTTTCTTCAAAAAAATTTTCTCTCATGAAAATTCTCAATCTTTCATCAAAGTTAAAATGATTGCCATGATAATGATGCAATGCTTTTTTAAATAATATACAACAATTCACATTCTCACAATAATACAGATGTCATACTCTAAATCATGATTCAAATGTTCACTACATGATGCAAATGCATGGCTAAACAAAGATTCAAATATTCACAAAATTATATACATGTATTGTTCAAACAACAATGAAAACATAATGCATGTAATGCTAATGTCACTAACATTAATGTCATGAAATTCTAATTAATTGTGGTAATAAAATTCTCCCATCTCATATTTTTAATTTTGCTTTTTAGGACTAATAATTTCAGAACAAATTCCATCCACTGATCTACATTATTTTATCACTTGATCATTACTCATAGGTTATGTCGACCAATCCATCATTATATTCATCACTTGATCACCCAATTTGCCTTTTCAAATCATCTCCTCGGGTTTTTCTATCTTTTTTATTTTTTTTGCTCATGTCATCTTAGATTTCTTTTCAAAGGAATATAAGAATCTTTTATTAACATTATCATTTCATTTCATGACAAATATAATGTAATCATATATTTCCTTGATTTATTCTAAGGATGCAAAAATGAGAAAGGACAAGATGAATTGAGAGAAAAGGTAAGCAATACAAGAATGACTCTGGTACAGAAAGAAATAGGCAAAGGAACAAATTCAAAACATGTCCATAGGATAAGTATTTGAATGGTATAACAATATCCAATCAATGAATATTCAGACAATTCTTAACATTAATCTAAAATTCTTTTTCAAAACTCATTTCATTGACTTTCAAATCATTTTGAGCTCATCAAACTTTACTTTAATTCTAAGGGATTTTCAGATGTCATTGATCTTTCATATATTTAATTGCCAATTCAATTTCCAACTCATGTTTTCAATTTAAGTCTTCCTTTTATATCTTTTTTCTTTTATCATTTTATCATTTTTTCATATTTTTATTTTTTTATTTTTTTTACTTCATCTATTATTGATATCTCCCACACATCAATCTTTAAAATATGAGAATAAATCACGATTTCATCACTCCATTACAAGCATACCTTAGCTTAATATATAATTATTCAATTTGAGCATTCACATTTGATCAAAATAGACTTTTAAGAGTTGTAATATAGGCCATGGTAAAGGGTTATGAAAAAAAAAATAAAATAGGCTCAAAACATATATTTAAAAGGTTCAACCTAAGGGATTATTTTTCATTATATGATATAACTTGGCACTTTGCCCCATTCCACATCATTCATTATTTTTTTTTTTCTATTTTCATTCATCTTATTACTCCCCAAGAGGAATCCATTCACAAGATGGCCCATCTTTTTTTTTACCTTGCCCCTTATGTCATTTGTGGCATTCATTTTTGCTTTTTATAAAGGGTTTTTTCTTTTTTTTTTTTTACTTTCTATCTTTGAGACTCTTTTAGAACCTTTTACTTTTGTTTATTTCAAAATAGGTCTCTTTCTAAAATTTTTTCTTCAGTGTGGAGGTGATCTTTGTTTGAGGTTTTTTAAGAAAAAAATCATAACAGGCTCAAATGGGTAGCAATGGATGATTTCATGGCAAGAGAAAGATGATAAATTTTTATCTCAAATGTGAACGCTTTCTTTGAAGACCATTTGTTGAACAAAAACAGACTAATTAATGCTTCTAAGACATGTCCATTTCATTTTTTTTTTTTTTTATGAATGATATATATTCTCTTTACACAACTTACTTCTTATGTTCAAATAATCTTTATGGATCAAGTTCAGCAATATGAATGAGTTTTCAAAATTAAATTTTAAAATTATTGTTATCATTGTCTAAACATTCATTATTTGAAATTTAAAAATGAAAAAAAAAGATACAAAAAATAGAATAATGGTTTGGATAACAAAGAAAATGTAGTGAAATCCATCATACTTGCCATTTTTATTAAAATGATAAAAAATAAAACCTTAGTACATAAAAAAAAATCTTAGCATTACTCTAAAAGAAATCCAAAAATGATAACAACTTGCAATCAATCGTATCTTTCCCATAATTATGGCCTTAGGTGATGGGGCAAAGGATTTTTATTGATATTCAACCTTTTTGATTTATTAAAACTTATTGCACTTATTTGAATTAAATTTTGCACCTTGTGCTTAAAAGTGAGGTATATTTCTATTGAGTGACCCTTGTTCTTATTATGGTAATCGCATGTGGCATTAACATCATACCATTTGGGATAGGGTGGCTTCAATGGTTTCAAATGGACTTTAAATACTAGGTTATTCTTGACTAGTTCTGAGAATAGCTTGATATAAGTCATGGGGATAGGATCAATACGAGCTCTCAGTTGATTGTTAGGTTTTAAAGCTGATGTAATGATATGACTAGACCCATATGTAGGTATTTTAAAGGTCAGTTGGTAGGTTAGTGGATAAGTTGATTGTGAAACAGGTTAGTAAAGGGCTTACACTATACTATTAACTGTGGAATAGTAAACAAGATGAACAGGTGGTGGATATGGAGCATAGCTTCTAAATTGTTACCTCTTAAAATTCACAGCATGGGCTTTAGCTTTTTTTTATTTAGGCATTTTCATTTCTTAGTACTGGTAGACT
Organism: Durio zibethinus; assembly: GCF_047325235.1. Taxonomy (NCBI): domain Eukaryota; kingdom Viridiplantae; phylum Streptophyta; class Magnoliopsida; order Malvales; family Malvaceae; genus Durio; species Durio zibethinus. The sequence continues at coordinate 5,033,530 of NC_143174.1, read as the reverse complement.
CTTCTTCCTTAAACTTACCACTTTTGATGGTATATTTAATAATCTTTCATAAGATCATCATGTCAATAAAATTTTTCATCGCATTCCCTATCATTTTCTCATTTTAAGGTACTTTCAAAATGCTCATGAATAACACTATAGTTTCTTTTTAATCAAAGATGGCTAAACTTAGGTAGCTACATCTTTTCACTTTTAAGCATATTCTTTAAATGACTCAGTGGCATTCTTTTCCATGATCTAAAAAAAGAGATGGTTTGGATTCAAGTCTATGACGTGCTAGTACTAGGTAATGAATGTCTTTGTCAATTCTTTTCATGAGTGGATACGAGTTCTATCCAATTAAATACGCCACCTCATAGTCGAGCTAGTAAGACTGTTTTAGAACATATGCATCAACAACTTTTTATTGCTTGTATAAGCAACTATTTTTCAACAGTATATAGTGATGTGAGTTATCAGACACTTCGTATCATCATACTTCTCGAACTCCAACACTTTAAATTTTGGTAGGATTATAACATTCGAGACCAAGCAAATGTCGACTGCATCTATGGAGCCATAAAAGTTTATCCCCTTAACTACTCATAATCTCTCCTCTAACAAGTTTTTTTTCTATTTAGTTTTTGAGTCATCTAAAATTTCACTATCTTTAGCTTCAACTTCTCTTTCTCTTTTAAATCATTCAAGTTAGGAACTTGTATTGATTTCACCTCTTTTTTCGTAAAGACAAGATTGACATAACTTTGAAAATGCCCTTGAGTTGATGTGGAAGGCATTTCAAAATTGGTTGATCCTACCAAAAATGAAAATTGATGCGGAAGTATTCCTTGAGTAGGCTGGGCTTGAGATGGACCATACCCAGAAAGGTATAAAGGTTTAACAATATCCTGTGATAAATAGTCTTTAGGGTTGGCATCTTCTTTCACAGCTTTCCCCTTATTCAAGTTGTTTAGGACATTTAAAATCTTGCTTAATTTCTCTTTGAGTTTTTCTTAGGCCTTCTTTATTTTTTCAAAATGATTTACGTTTTTTAGTTCCATCTATTTGGCTTAGGCTTTAATGTTGTACTAATATTGAGTGGATTGAACTAGATTCTTAGACAGAGGAGATATTTTTGAATCTTGTATACCACAATTAGCATGCTTATATTATTAAGTGTTTAAAAAAGAGTTTTCAAAACCTAACTTGTTTAAATATTCTATATGCATGGATGAATGAATGCATTGAAAGCTTGACATAACAAATTATTATGCATAAACACATGAATGTATGTACAACAATGTATGAATGAATAAATGAATACATGTGCTAATATCCTATATGCATGCTTATATTATTAAGTGTTTAAAAAAGAGTTTTCAAAACCTAACTTGTTTAAATATCCTATATGCATGGATGAATGAATGCATTGAAAGCTTGACATAACAAATTATTATGCATAAACACATGAATGTATGTACAACAATGTATGAATGAATAAATGAATACATGTGCTAATGTTTGTCATATTATAGTGCACAGATGAATGCATATGTTAATGATGCTATATTAAAATATGACACACAATAATTTAACAATAAATAAGAGATCAAATAAAATTTTGCATAAAATTAATATAAATGAAATTCAAAAAGTCCACTTATATGTCTTAAGTAGGGTTACATTCTATTAATGGGTAGACATTACTCTAACTTAAGGTTGGCTTATTATGTTTCACTATATGTGGTTTGCATTAACTCTAAAGGTTTTTAAATTGTTTCTCATATCATTGTCCATCACAAACTTATAAGACACTCTAATTCTCGTCCATTGTAGGTTATAAATGAAAAGAGTTCAATTTGAGTGAGAGCGTTTTACTAGCCTGAATGGACACATGAAATCTCATTAGAGCATAGGTACTTTATTCTCTTCTAAAGGACATAGCTCAAGTATAAAGCTCATGTTATGCAGATGCAAGTAAATGATAAAATATGGTATAATTAGAAACAGATAAAACATTTTAAAAAAAATTTTTTAATTTTAACTTAGGCTTTGGATAACATAAGTTTACTAGCCTAACTCCTGGCATCTCTAACGGAGTCACTAAACTGTCATAATGTATAGATTTGTAGACCTATCGTTAGACAAATAAGAGCAGCTGCCACCAATCTTTTTTTTATATAGGTACAATTGACCACCTAATTGAATCTGTCCCATTTTAAAGAGATATTCTAAGCTTGGCTTGAGTACTTTTAAAAGGTAGATTCTAGCTTATGAAACTAAATCTAGGTCCAAGAGTATGGGTACATGCAGGGAAAGTTATAACACCCCTATAACGCCCATCCAAAAAATGGTACAAGTTTGATCTCGTGCTATCCAAAGTTTTAAAAATCTTTACCATATAATTAATTATTAGAAATTATTCTTAAATTACTCCAATATGTTGATAATAATTTAAGAAGATTCCTTCACCTCAAAAATATTCAAGGAGACTATTTGTCACACTTTGAAGAGGCTCCGTCATCGGATTCATTTAATTTATATAAAAAATTTTATTTATTATATAAGAATCTCGATATTGAAAATTTTTTCTAAATTCTCCAATATGTTGATAAAATTTAGAAAGAATTTCTCACCAGGAATTTACATAGAAATTGATATTTGCAATACTCTTAATAATTCTATCATCAAAGATTCAAAATCCAATTTTATAGAAAATAATTTATTTTCAGAAATATCCTTTAATATGTTGGTAAGATTTTCTATTAAAAATTATCTTCCAATATATTGGTAAGATTTTACGAAAACTATTTATTTATTTATTATTATTTTTTAAAAAAATTAATTTTTATTATAAAATCATAAGGTTATTCAATATGTTGGTAAAACTTTATTCTTCTAAAAATAAACCATAAGCCCTCGAACATGTTGGTAAGACTTTTTTCTTATTTATTCAAAATTCATTTTAAAATTTAAACCCTTAATATTAATTTTTCCAAATTTTATTTTTTAAAAAATCTAAAATCAAACTAATAAAATAAAGATAAAATACAAAACAAATCAGGAAAGAAAAAAAAACCAAAAGTAGCTTGGCTTGGTAGCCTAAAATAGCTTCATTACAGAAAGGACCGGCTTTCGGCTCGGCTTGATGGCTTAACAAGTTAGACTTTTCATCTAGTAAAACTATGCCATTTTGATGGCACTATACAAAAGCAAAAAATCATATTTTTTCCTTATTTTCTTTTTCTCCCTCTACTCTCCCTCCCTACTAAAGCTTCTCTCTTTTTGGGATTTTCGACTACCATTATTAGCTGTTATGCCACTATTGATCGATGTCTGATGAAGCCCAAAATTTCATCATCGTTTGCTTTAGGTTGCTTGTTTTGGATTTGGGCTTCGATTTTCGAAAGTTGACCTCCAATGACGTAGATCTTAAGCTTAAGTAGTAACTTTCCATCATCTTTTTTAGCCTTTTTTTAGTGTTTGATTTAGCCTAAGTTTCAGTATGTTATAATACTTTTTTCCTTATAGGTTCTAATCAGCAAGAATCCCACAGACTATCATCAATCACCACAAATATCGTCGCTGTTATCGCTACTTTTATCACTGATATTTTGGTCCTTTTCTCCCATTTTTTTTGGTTTAAAAATCCTAGAATAAAAATCTTAGAAGCTCTTGGCCAGAATGTTGAAAGATCAACATTGTCAAATTTTTTTTTTAATATTCTATGCTTGTTGTTGATTGTTAGAAGATTAGGTTGTATCTTGATTATTCATTGTGGATCCTTCTTGCTTTTTTTTTTTCTAAGAGCTCAGTGTGGCTAGAATTGTGATCTCTGTTAGTTATTGTGTGACAAGTGGTGATGAAGCTTGGTTTTTGATTGAAGCTAAAAAATGATGATGGAAGTAACTGGTGGATTTCGATAAGATTGTTGGTTTGTTGTGTGTGACTGTTACTATTGGTTTCTGATTTCACAATGTATGGCCTAGTGGTTTTCGGTAAGGATAGGTTGATGGTGATGAAGACGGCCAAATGGTTGTTTTGGTAGAGGTGATGAAATGGTTGTGGGATGGTGATAAAAATAGCCAAATGGTTGCTTTCTCTATCCATTCTTCCTTAGTTTTCTTCCCCTCTCTTTATGTTTTCTCACCAATTTTCTATGTATCCCCATTATGTTAATTGTAGATTCTTTTTAAAGGACAAATTAGGAGAATTTGAGATCAACCCTAACTCAATTGAGATTATCACTTTCTAGCTTATCAACAAGCCTAATCTCAATCTTCTTTAGCTTATTTTTTCTTTTTTTTTTAAATAGATAATTTAATTAAAAAAAGATAAATAAAATTTAATTTAAAAGATAAATAATCATGAAGATAAATAAAACTAAACATATAAATTAATTCAAAAGATAAAGTAAAAAAATAAAAATATATTAATACAGATAATAATAAAAAGAAAGATAAAAAGAAAAGCAAAATTTGACAACCGAGTTTAGATCAAGTCCAAGCCCGGTTGGTTTAGGGGTTGGTTTAGGCCTTGAACTAAATGAGGTGTCTATAATATTTTTCTTTTTTCACATATGGTAGTTGGTATTATTTCTCTTTTATTCATAAAATTTTTTTTATGAAAAAAAGTAGCTTTGATTAACATCAAGAAGCATGAGTTTACAAATCAGGCTTTGAAGTGATATCAACCATATACGTTGGTTGCTAACCTCGCACTCAATTTTAGCTATATGGTTTGCTAAAAAATTAGCAATTCTTTTGGTGTGAATGAACTAACAAGATATATGAGATGAAACCAAATTCAGAATATCAAAAATTTATGACTCATGATGTGTGTGATCTACCTTCGTGATTTTAGAAATAACCATTAATAAATCACTCTCCATTATAAAGAAATTACAACCATGATTACATTGATTGTGACCATATATAATAATATAAATATTTTTAGTTTGATTGCAAAAAAGATTAAAATTGTCAAATTAACTACCTTTTATATTCAAATTTGTCTTGATTTATTTATAATTATAAATCATGCTTTTCTTTTCTAAGTTAATTTCTATTTCTTTTTTGGTTTAATTAGTTTGAATTGCATTTATTGCTACTTTAATGGCTTTTACCTTGGCATTGTCCAAAACTTAATCTATTGCTTAATTGCCCGTTATTGATCTAATTTTTTTCATTAAAATAATACAAATATAAAATCAATCTTCAGTAGAAAAGTTTTCATGGAATACAAATATATAATCAACCATTAACAGAAAAGTTTTCATGTATGGATTCATGCCTTTATAGTTTTGAGAGTTTGTTTAAGATCAAAATTATTAAATTTTGGTCATAATGTATTCTTTATATATAAGAGGCAAAAATATATTCTTACCGAAAAAGTTTTAAATAAAGTTGGGATCATGACTTATTAGCTTTACAAACTTTATACTAGTTCTCAATACATATCTCCATGTAAATATGGCAAATAATTAAAATATGAACCAATCATTATATATATATATATATGTAAAACTCAAATATTTTAAAATAAATGCCAAATTTTTTTTCACATAAATTCTAAACTTATATATCCTAATTTTATTACATAATACACAATAAACTTTTCATTTTCTAACATTTATTTAGATTATTGATTTTTAATTTTCTTGTATTTTTTTTAAACTAGTTATTTGTTGAAATTTATCGAAACCTTTGGTTTTGTAACATTTATAATTTTTACTTTTGTTTTTAATGTGATTTATGGTTTTCCATTTTTTTTTTTTAAAGGTGAGAAGTCATATGGGTGTCTTTCATATCTCTATTACACTTTCTTCTTGTAATTTTTGTTTGTCATATTATTAATCATGAGGTTTTTTTATTGTATTTTCATTTTGATAATTTTTGTATTTTTTTAATCATGAACTATGATTTTTTATTTTTTTTTGCATTTGAAGTTTGTCTATTAATCAGTAAATGTATTTTTTAGTGTTTGCATTTTTTTATAATTTTTTACTATGCTATTCTTTTACAGTTTAAACTTGTCTATTAACCAATTAGTAATCATGAGGTTTTTATTATTATTATGTAAATTTTAATTTTTAATCATTATCTATATTTTTTTGTATTTCAAGTTTGTCTATTAGTCAATTAGTGTAATTTTTTAGTGTTTACATTTTTATAATTTTTATTTTTTTCATTATCTTTCTTTTACAGTTTATGCTTAACTATTAACAAATTAGAATATACCACAATCGATGTTTATTTTTTAAAAAGATGATTAGATCGATGATCAAAATTTATTTTTATCAATTATGAAATATTTATAGTTATAAGATTAAATAACGTATAAGTACAAAAATGATGTTGATTGATGAAAAGATATATATACTTTTTCTTTGTTTTTGTCATACTATTTTCTTAGCTGTGATTTATTTTATTATTTTTTATTCAATTATAAACATGAATATTATTTTTTATATTGTTTATTTATAACTTTTGATTTTTGATTTTTGGATTATATAAATGGTTTTAATCTCTTATATATTTTATTTTTTAGATTTTTGGTATATAGCATGTTACTAATCATGAGATTTGTTAGCATTCTCTTTATGTTTACATCTTTATAATTTTTTATTTTTATATGATCCATTATCAATGTTTTTATTGTTTAAATTTATCTATTGGTCATTTGAGACACGTTTAGAACCCATTTTTGCTTATGGCTTTCGATTTTTTTTTTTTTAACAAAAATTTAGTTGTTGTGATAAGAGTTGAAAGATTTGGTTTGTCAATTGTATTATACTTTTCATTTTATTTTGAAAGTACATATTAATATTCTGTTTGCATCTTTTTTTATGCAATTAAGTTATAATAAAATTTGCATTTTTTTCACTTTTTTCATTGTGTTTTTTTTCATGAATTTTAAATTTTTGGTAATGTATGATTTCGTTAAAAATGAAAAGTGATTCAAATTTCGATGTTTTGATAAGATTTTGATATCTTTTGTTATCCCATGTTTTTCTTTTTTTTTTTTTTCTCTTAATCTATTTATTTATATTTTTCTTGATTTCTTTCTTTCCATACTTTTTCATGTGATAATTAAACAATAGAAAGTAGATATTTTATGTTATCATGTTCATTTATATTGTTAACAAATTTATGTTTTCTTTAGAAGATTTCATTTAACTTTTGATGGTTTCTTTCTATGATTATAATTTGATTTTTTATGTTAAGACAGCAATATGAGATTCTTCAAACACTCCGTATCAATATAGTTTTTTTCTCAATAAAAAAGCATTATTTGTCTTTGGGTAAGTCATTTTCTCCTTTCTTTTTTAAACTTCTTAAATTAATTAAAATAATAGATATAAAGGTTTATAAGGATAAAACTAATTAAACTAATTATAATATGATTAAAATAATCATATCATTCTTATAATTTTATAATATAATAATATACTAACAAAATTAATTAGTTTTACGAAATAAATATATTTCAAAATGAAGGCATTATTTAAAAACTGAAATGTGTATCAATTACACTTGCAATTATATTCATGATATAAATTTATGTATTTTATGGATAAATTTTTTTTCAATATATTTATCATTTTAATGTTTTTATCTTAAATTTAAAGTTATAATTTCTATTTTATTGATTTTTTTTATTTTCCTAAAAAGTCTATCAACAACCCACCCATTTTTATGAATGAAATAGTGAAAAGATTTAAAAGATTTTATTTGTGATGAGTAAATAAAATCTTTTTATAATTATTTGATTATTTATCATATTATAATTTTAAGAGATCCAAAAATTAGCATTCTTTGTAATTTGAGATTATGGATATTTAAAAATCCATGTTAGTTTCAAAATTTTTATCTATTTCTTGAGAATTCTTTTTACATTAAATTATTACTAATAAAAAGTTAAATTATTAAAATTTTTTATCTATTTTTGATAGGTTGCTGCCATGCACCATTGTCAGAAAATTTAATTGGCACCAAAAAATTCAACTAATTTTTAATTTTTGACCCATTTTTCAAATTTCGGTAGCTCAAAAAAATAAAAAAAAATTCCCAAAAGAATCCCAAAGCACTCATTTTACTTTACTGAACTCCTTTCTCTAACTAGTTTTTCTAAGAAAAATCCCAAACCACCTAGATCAAAAATTTTGTTCTCTATTTTTTTTTGGTTTTTGGAAATTTTTTTGTTGGTTCCCCTACAAGGGATGTGGTAGATTTTTTTATAAATTTTTTTTATTTTTGGCTACGTGTAATTGCTATGTCTTTATAGTAGTTTCTCCTAATCCCAAAAATCTCCCTCTGTCCAAAATTTACTCTCCGTGTTTAGCTCTGTGTAATTGGCACTATTTATAGAGCCAATTTAAAAACCAAATTCCAGATTTTTTTAGATTAGTTGTGGACTTGTTGGGACAAAGGTCAAGCAAAGAGGCTGGTAGGGTGGTTGGAATTCAGTGTAATAAATGCATAGAGAACTTTTGGGATGGAAGAAGAAAAGCAAAACAAAGGAAAAAAGAAAAAAATATATAAAGCGGTAATAATAATAATAATAATAATAATAATAATAATAATACATGAAAACAAAAGTAAAAGGTAGTAAATAAAAATTTAATAATTTAAGAAATTTTAAAATGATCCAAAACAAAAACAACCTGATAAATAAAACAACTTGATACATTCGATTAAAGTGTTTGACCAAACCCGGATAAGATTGAGAATCAATTTAGGTAACTTTGACACAAGGCTTGATTTTCGGGATAAAATATTAGTGTACAATGACATTAGCTATTGAAGTATAAGATCCTTAATTTTTTTTTTCCTTCCGTTTCTAAGTTTTGACTTGATCACTTAAGTCGAAACCATCTCATTTGAACTTAAATTGAATATCATCAAGCCATGTTAAGTCAACAACTCTTGATAATTTTTTTACACATACGGGAGATATTTAAATTTCAATACTCACAGAGAATGTAACAACAGTTAAGCCAAACCCAAACTTGAGTTGTTAACCTTTGTAAGTCGTTATTAATCCTTTTTAATGTGATCTATGTACATGAAAAAGAAAATTAGGGAGAGGTACGTTCTTTTTACTAATGTAATTTTACCGATTATCTTTCTAATAGAGAAGAACAATGATAATTGAACCCGTAAAGATTCACTTATATAGCAATCATATTTTGAAGAATTTAATGATCACCCAAATTTGAAGTTTAATAAAAATATGAGAACTTTTTGAGGTGTTTTTGGGTGATAGGATAAGGTTCATAAAAGTTTTAGGAGGAGGGTTTGTCTAATCTGTCAAAGAGGAGAGAACAGTCTTTCCTTTCCAGTCCTCTACTGCAATACTTATATTTGAAAATATAATTATGAAGTATGCATCCATGCTTTATTCGTCTTTAGACAAGCCCTAAGACAAGTTACGTACATGCGACGTTTTTTGAAGCTTATCTTTACGATCCTCTTCTTGTGAGCCTCATGAACTTGACTTTATTTTAGACCTTTAGCTTAAGAATGTATTCGACCTAACAAGGATCACTCGAATACTTTCATTTCTACTGTAAATAAGTGTATTCCTCTTACTTAAAAAAGTTGCATTTTGAATCTTTCATTCTCTAAAATATTTTATTACCAAAAAAAAAAAAAGGACGACGAGAACCACCTTGTGGTCATGAAGTCTAATTATTGGATTAAAGATACTAGTTTTTTGGTCATTCAAGGGTTGGGATTGAACTCTCCTTTCCCTTGATTAATAGAAGCTACCAGGTTAGAAATCACTACCCAATAAAAGGAAATCCTATTTTCACTGATGATGGATGATTATGAAGTGGTGAAGACTTTTATTTTATCCCCACGCCTTCGGCCTAGTTGTTAAGATGCTTGATAGGAACGTAGAGGGCTTGATTAGGAACCCAACTCTCCCCCTCCCCCAATGTATCCTGCAAAAAAATAAATAAATAAAACTAGCCCATTGGACTAGTTAAAAGTGACCATCAAGCTAAATTAAAGCCGAAATATATTTCTCAGTAAATTTGACTGTCCAAATCAAAATCCAAAAACATTTTTCATGAAATGACAGAAGGGGAAATCTTTTGTTTTACAGTTATTGAAAACTTGTAATATAGCAAAGAATAAAGGCAGCACTTACAGTAGTTAACATTTTCATTTTCAGCCATTGATGGAAGTCCCCAACAGGCAGAAAAACGGTTTTTCAAGTTTTGGCCGAGAAATACTCAAAAACATTTGCATTTCCAACTGTTTCAAAGACACCTAATGACTGTTTCAACACAATGTACACAGAATTAATCCTAAAATCCCTCACCATCAATCCCCTCCAATTTCTGCACCAAAATCCAAGCTGGTGTACTATTCATTCAACAATTTTTCTCAATCTCTCTCTTTGTAACAAGCTTTTCTTCAGCCCAATCAGAATTCGAAATTCTCCATCTGCTTAAGGCCATCACCAACCCCCCTCACTCAACCCCATCTCTCTCTATCTCCCTTCCACAATGGGGAATTGTTGCTCTCGTGGCAACCCCGACGATGCCACTGACACCAATGAAAAGGTAGACACCACGCCTGATAGTGGTAACAATGCTAGCAGTTCTTCCCTGCAGGAGAATTCCGGCAAAAATCCAACTAGCCATGCACAAGCTTCAACCTCTCCAGCAGCCTCCTCCAAGCCTTCCAAGCCTACCACAATTGGACCAGTCTTAGGCCGCCCTATGGAAGATATTAAATCCACCTACAACATTGGAAAAGAGTTGGGTAGAGGGCAGTTTGGGGTTACACATTTGTGTACTAATAAGGCAACAGGGGAACAATTCGCTTGCAAGACAATAGCTAAGAGGAAACTAGCTAACAAGGAGGATATTGAGGATGTTCGAAGGGAGGTACAAATCATGCACCATTTGACGGGTCAGCCTAACATCGTGGAACTCAAGGGAGCCTACGAGGATAAGCATTCGGTTCATTTGGTGATGGAGCTATGTGCTGGAGGAGAACTGTTTGATAGGATCATTACTAAGGGCCATTACACCGAGCGTGCAGCCGCTTCTTTGCTTAGGACAATTGTTCAGATTGTGCACACATGCCATTCGATGGGGGTCATCCATAGGGACCTCAAGCCTGAGAATTTCCTGTTGTTGAACAAGGAAGAAAATTCCCCTCTCAAGGCCACAGATTTTGGTCTATCAGTCTTTTACAAACCAGGTTGAGATAATTTTATTCATCTTTGCTCTTTTTTTTCTCCTCAATTTTCTCAGTTAGGATTTGTTCCTATTTTCTTCCATCTCCCGTGATACATTTAATGACAACAAACAATGATTTTGCCTTATTCCAAACAGGAGACGTATTTAAAGATATCGTTGGTAGTGCATATTATATTGCACCTGAAGTCTTGAAGAGGAGATATGGACCAGAGGCCGATATATGGAGTGTTGGAGTTATGTTGTATATTCTTCTATCCGGTGTTCCTCCATTCTGGGCAGGTAGGTAAATTATGTTGTCAGTCTCATTTCCCTCCTTTTTTATTCAATTTTTTTATCAAACATAAATACATATCGATTCCTAGTAAATGTAATCCAGAAAATTAAAGCTAAGATAATTTTTCCTGCTAGAATCCGAACATGGGATATTCAATTCAATTTTACGTGGCCAAATTGATTTCACGAGTGATCCATGGCCTTCAATTTCACATCAAGCAAAGGATCTTGTCAGGAAGATGCTAAATTCGGATCCCAAGCAGAGGTTAACAGCCATCCAGGTTCTAAGTAAGTATGCATGCATGCCTCAACGTTTTGTGCTTTAATTAAATTCGATATGTGACGTTATCTGGACATACATCCATACCATTTTCTTGGGAACAAACAACAATAAATAATATCTGATAGGGAATGAACATGTCTCTGCTACCTGGACATTGGGCATGATTCTGATTGAGTGTATGGCCACCAACAGGTCATCCATGGATCAAAGAGGATGGTGAAGCACCTGACACACCTCTTGACAACGCAGTGCTAAACAGGCTCAAACAGTTCAAAGCAATGAACAAATTCAAGAAAGTTGCTTTGCGGGTAATAAATCCATATTAAACATCTCATTGATTAGACTTCCCAAAAACATTCATACAATTTAATGGTCTAACTGCTTCATTAGCAATAAATGAAATGTATCTGGATACTTGCCAGATAACTCCAGGAAATTTGTTTCTGATCATATTTTCGCGAAATTCTTGTGTAGGTCATTGCGGGCTGTTTATCAGAGGAAGAAATCATGGGATTGAAGGAGATGTTCAGGGGAATGGATACCGACAACAGCGGGACAATAACACTTGAAGAATTGAAGCAAGGTCTTGCTAAACAAGGAACAAAACTATCTGAATATGAAGTTAAACAACTAATGGAGGCTGTAAGTCTTTCCCAAAGATAAAGATCAAATTTATCTTTCTCTTTTGTCATGAATAAGATAAATATATGGTGTTTCCTTCATTTTTCTCGTAAAAAATAGGCTGATGCAGATGGAAATGGAACCATAGACTACGATGAATTCATCACGGCCACAATGCATATGAACAGAATGGACAGAGAAGACCATCTCTACCATGCCTTCCAGCACTTTGATAAAGACAATAGCGGGTAATGATAGTAATAAAACTAAGCAACTGTAGCTTATTTGATTTATGTTCTGCAACTTTTTTTTCTTTTTTACTTCTGCATAACTGTATATGCCTGCTTTTAGGTACATCACGACTGAAGAACTAGAGCAAGCTCTTCGTGAATATGGCATGCATGATGGCAGAGATATAAAGGAAATCCTTTCTGAAGTTGACTCTGACAATGTAAGCAAAATACATATCCATTTCATTTTCAAATTAAAAACAAAAGAAATTCATCATCAATCAGTAGAAAAGGGGTTAAACACTTCCTTTGGAACTATTATAAAGAGCTTCTGTCAAAAGATTTCAGCTTCCTTCTCTTTCCCATTATTTCAAGCTAAAAGTCATGATGAATATATACACATGCATGAGACTGTATTGTTTAGACATACATGTATTGCATAAATTACAAATGCCTGACATTTTTGCAGGATGGAAGGATCAACTATGATGAATTTGTCGCAATGATGAGAAAAGGAAACCCTGAAGCAAACCCGAAGAAGCGACGTGATGTATTCGTTTGAGCTTTGCTTTGGTTCAAAGGAGGGCAAAAAGAAGAAGGAAATTGTGAATATTCCCTTGATAGGCTAATGGATGAGGAGCTGGGGTTAAAAATATGCATGCATGAAAACATTGATACAAATTCTTATGAAGGGTAATGCTTATTTGTACATTACTATACAAAATCAAGCAGATCATTGAGAGCGGATAGGGTTGTATAATGAGGAGATGGCTAAAGTTTAAAAAAAAAAAGAAAAAGGGGGTGGGTTTGGTGGGAATTCGAGGATTGTGAAATTTGATGGGTGCTAATTGTGCTTTGGTTATTTATTTGTGTTCCCTCGCCCTTTTTATGTACATTCTCACTGCATCCACAAAAAGAGAAATTGATTACAAATAGTTAGGTGATTGAGTTTGATTCATGTCCTTTTTTAGTCTTATGCATTACAATTTCTTACCTTTTGTTGGCTTACTAACTGAAAACTCGATTCTTTTATGTGCAACTTCTTTAATATTTATGGTTTGAGAAACTTTCTGTTAGATGATATATCTTTTAAACTCACATTGTATTCATATATGGGAAACTTTTAGACGAAGTTTTTCAGGTAAAATTCGTGAATTTTCTTATTAGAAACAATTAAATAAAAATTAAAATTGAAAATTAAATTTGATAAATTAAAAGATTTCATTATATAAATAAAATGTGTAAAATTTTTAAAAAAATTATATATATATATATTTATATAGATATTTTTAGTAAAAATATTGATAAAATTTTTATCGTTAAATAATTATTAATCAAATTTGAATTATAAATAACATTTTTAATTTTTTTTACATAGTATTAATCTTCACATTAAATTCTATTAATTTATCAATTTGGATTTTTATTAAAACTTTAATTAAATCATTTTTAAGGAAAGACTTTACAAATTTTATCTAAAAAACTTCATATAAATTTTGTCAATTCATATATTAAATATTAAGACAATGATACAATACAATGATATATATATATATATATATATTGAAGAGCATCACTGGTTTTTGAAATTCAAAAACAATTTTCTTCCTAGTATAGAAATAAAAAATTCGAACTCGTCTTTATGTACTTGAGCAAATTGAACACTCAAATGCAAGTTTTATGGCCAACAATAAAAGGTTTTGCTATAGTATTTGTTTTAACATATAAATCCAAAAATTTATAGTTAGATTTAACAAATGGATGGAGTCGCCACCAATCTTTTTTATTAGGTGTGATTGGCAACCTAAGGAATCTATCCTCTTAAAGAACTCTTAAACTTGACTAAGGGTCCCTGAAAGAATAGATTTGGGTCTACTAACCAAAACAGTGTTCGAAAGTTCGGTTACATGTGGAGAAAATTATAGCACCCCCACATGCCCATCCAAAGGATGGTACCATATTGTTTTAAATTTATTTTAAGGTCTTGAGTCTAATGGTTTCAAATTTTTAAGTTAAATATTGAAAATAATTTATAAGATTCTTCTATCAATCTAGTAGAATTCTTAAAAATATTTCATCATCTCAAGAGTATTCAAGAATCTCATTTGTCTTCTTGAAGAGGTTCCGTCGTCATAAGAAGGTTTATTTGATTATTTTTATTGTTGAAAATACATCTAATTATTCTACCATTAAGGCCAAATTAAAAATATTTTCTCTTTTTGAATCTCTAAATTTTTCATAATTTGGGCCTATTTAAAAATTCTCGCTTTCTTTTTTTTTATTTCTAAATTTTCACCATTTGAGTCAATTTAAAAATATTTTCTTTTTCAGAATTTTTAAATTTTTCACCATTTGGGCCTATTTAGAAATTCTTTTTATTTTTTATCGAAAAGAAAATAATATGATAATTATTTTTATTGAAATATCATTTAAATTCTTCCACCATTTGGGACAAATTTAAAGAAAAATTTTTACTTAGAGATTTCTTAGAAATTTACCATTTGAAATTTCTAAGAACCTCATCCTTAGATAATTATCAAATATTTTCAATCAAAGTTTTTATTTTTATTATTTTTTTGGTTTTTCTTATTTTTTGTTCTTATTTTTTTGTTTGAAAATAAATATTAATTATTGTAATTGAAACTTTTTATCTAAATTATTTCACCGTTTGGAACAAATTTAGATAAAATTTCTCACCTAAGAATTTTATAAAAATTTACCATTTAAAATTTTTATAAATTTCATCATTGGATAATTAATATTTATTCTTAAAATTTATTTTATTTTATCCCTTTTTATTTTTTTTAAATTTAATCATGCAAAAATATTCTTAAAACAAAGAAACACATAAAATAAATAAAATGAATAAATAAAAAAAACCAAAAAATAGAAACGGCTCGACTGGAGCAACTAAAACGGCTCGGCTTGAGACAGAAAAAGTGGCTCATTGGCACGGCTCAAAGGACGCGGCTTAAGGGACACGGCTCAACTCGGCTAAGGGAATCAGCTGGAATGCGGGTCGGCAAAGCTAGTTGGCGCTTGGGTTGGGTCGCCTACTGGTAAAACGCGTGGATTCTATGGGATTAGTAAGGCCAAAACGGCATCGTTTTACAATGGTATAAAAGGCAAAAATTTTTGTTTTTCTTTAGATTTCTCCCTTCTTTCTCTCTCTCTTCCCTTCTTTTCTTTTTTTATCTCTCTAGGGACCCAAGATACTAGTTAAATGTTTGATCGAAAACTGAGAAAAGCCACTGAAAACTGGAAAATATCACCAAAAAAATGCAAGTTTCACAGGAAACTTCATCGGAATCTAGAATTTTTCCAAAAAAATTCCAAAAAAAACATGCCAAAAATTTCAAAAAAATTTCCTAAAAATCCTAAGATTGCTATTAACTCTCTCAAACACTTTTTCTGACTTTTGCCTTCTGTTTTTTGCTCTCTTCTTTCTATGTGTCCTCTTTGCTTCTAATCAATAGGTATTTATAAGGATCAATCACAAAGTTTGTGACCAATCTGAATTCCCTCTTTGATTAAGTTTCAGTATTATCCACAGAATATCAAACTTATCCTATAATCTTTGAATCCAGTTGCAACTCTGTCAATCTCGATCCTTGACAGAATATTCTTTCTTTTTCTATTATATTTTTCTTATTATTTTTAACCTTTATTATTATCTTAATCATTATCATTATCTTCTAACAACCGAAGGTTAATCAGGAAAAGATAAACTTTAGAAGAAAAAAAATAAAGAAAAAATAAATAAATAATAACATAATAAATAAATAAATAATTAATTAATTAAACCAAATCTTTAGGCTTAACTGGCCCTATTGGACCAGGCTCAATTGATTCGAGCCTAGACCAAAGTTGGTTTCTATAACTACCCCTTTTTGCACATTTCTGTGCAACAGAAATTGTGTAAAGACGTAGACACCTCGCTTTTGCTAACACATTCACTTTTTTTAATCAAACATCCAAATTTGCTAAATGACCTGAAACTCTTCTAAGTAGAAGTTCATAGTTTTTGGAGAATAAATAAAGATCCTCTAAACAGAGGCTCAACGACTTTTGAAAAATAAACAAAGCTCCTCTAATTAAAAGCTCAGCAACTTTGAAAAAATAAACAAAGCTCCTCTAAATAGAGGCTCAACGACTGTGTAAAAAAAATAAAGCTCATCTAATTAGAGGCTCAACAACTTTCAAAAAAAATAAACAAAGCTCCTCTAATGAGAGGCTCAACGACTTTAAAAAAATAAGTAAAGCTCCTCTAAACAGAGGCTCAACGACTTTAGAAAAAATAAACCAAGCTCCTCTAAATAGAGACTCAACTACTTTTGAAAAATAAACAAAGCTCCTCTAATCAAAGGCTTAATGACTTTAGAAAAAATAAACAAAGCACCTATAATCAAAGGAGTCATAGATTATGTTTGAAGGAATTTTAGGAAATTATGCCTAAACGTCTTACAAATAATTCCTAATACTGAAAAATATCCTCTTTCAAGAATTAGAATCTTATCTCATAAACTTCTTCTCAAACGAGAATCTGAAACTCTTACATCAAAAAGTCTTCATGTCTATCTTCTTCATATGAGATCCTAGAATATCCCTGCTTCCTAAATTTATGCACTAGCTTTTTTTTAAATGCAATATATGCTATGCACTAGACATTTATAAATGCAATGCATGCTACACAAATGTTGATTAATTATGATACTCAAGTTTCTCAAGCTCTTCTCTTCGGCCCCGAATCTTTTAATCTTCAAATACTAACTCTCCATCATCTTTATCATTTAATTCTCATATTCTTTTTGTGAGAAATCTCTTTTCAAATTCAATGTCCTTATCAGGAGCTAAACATTTCAAATTTGTCTTTATCACTCTCAACCTTTCCAATGTAATGTAAAAATCTTTCATGCTATTATTCATTTATCAATCATTATTTCAATCTTAAAAAGTAAGAATGCATTCACACATTTCTTCCATTGTAAGGAATTAAAGAGAAAATAATATGAATGGCTAGGAAATAATCAACAAAAAGAGAAACACAAATAATGAAGTGGAATATCTTTTATTAGCAAAAAGGATAGCAAACTTTGGCCACTGGGAAAAGAAAGAATTACAAAAATGGGTATGGAGAGACAATGCCCAAAAATAAATAATCAGACAATCATGATAACATATCTTGAAGTCCTTTTCAAAAAATCTAACCACCCAATGCACTTAACAACTTAAAGCCCCTCATAACATGTTAGCCTCCTTGCCAATGAATTTTCAGATTCGATGCTATATTCTCTTTATCTAAGTTACCTTTTCAGGTTTTCAACTTAGATAAACCCATTTTTCACTCAAATCATCCTTTTAGGGTTTTTGACTTGAGTCATCTCTTTTTTTTATTTTTTTATCATTTTTATCATTTTTCTCTTTTTTTATTTTTTTCTTTTTTTTCTTTTTTCAAGCATAGTATTTCTTCATAGCATCAAAATTTATAAGATGGGACAGATCATCTCCATTCATCTCAGCAAATATTAATGCTCCATTTGAGAAAGCTCGTTTCATGACATATGGTCTTTCCTAATCGAAGTCCACTTTCCTCTATTATCGTGCTGACTTAGGAGAATTCTTTTCAAGATCAACTCTTTTTCTCAGAAACAATGAGGTTGAACTTTTTTATCATAAGTCCTTATATAGTTGACCATGGCACATGCTGTCAATCTCTTTTTCTCGATGAAATTCAACTGTTCATAGTGCTCTTAAACCCATTTGGCTTCTTCTAGTTCAACTTTCTTTAGGACCCTCAACGATGGGATCTCCACTTCCACTGACAGTACAGCTTCCATCCTATAAACAAAAAAAAAATGGGATTGCTCTAATAGAGGTACGCATCGATGTTCGATATGCATGTAGTGTAAAAGATAACTTCTCATGCCAATCTTTATAGGTCTCGATCATCTTCTCAAGAATTTTTTTTATATTCTTGTTTATCACCTTAACTGTCCCATTCTTTTTTGGACAGTATGGTGCTAAATTATGATGCTTGATCTTATACTGGATATATATTTCTTACATCATCTTACTATTCAGATTCTTGGTATTATCTGAAATGATTCTTTTTGAAAGTCTATATCTGTAAATGATCTCTCTTTTTATGAACTTACAGACCACAGATTGTGTTACATTTTCAAATGATGTTGCCTCAACCCATTTCGTGAAGTAATCTATCATCACGAAAATAAACCTATGCCCATTAGAAGCCTTTGGGGTAATAGGACCAATAACATCTATGCCCCACATCAAGAATGGTCAGGATGGTGCCAAAACATGTAAAACAGATGGCAAAAGATGGATCTTATCAGCATAAATATGGCATTTATGATATTTTCGAGCATAGTCAATGCAATTGCTCTCTATTATCAACCAATAGTACCATGCTCTCATGATCTGTCTTGCCATCATATATCCATTGGCATATGCCTCACATATTCTATCATGTACCTTTTAATGATTTTTTTTACCTCAGCCTTATTTGCATATCTCAACAATACTTCATCATGGCTCATTTTATACAAAACATCTTTATCCAGGAAAAAACTCATAGCTAGTCTTCGAATGACTCTTTTATCATTCTCAGTTGCTTGGACTGGGTATTGCTGGTTCTTAATATACTATAAAATATCATAATACCAAGGCTTCCCATCCTCTTCCTCTTCTACATTAGAGCAGTGAGCCAACATATTTTTTACATCTGGCTTGATAGACTAAATGTCAGTATTATCGGTAATTCAGATCATTGCAACCAAAGTAACCAAGGCATCGATAATCAGATTTTTCTCTCTAGGTAAATGATCAAATTAGACATCTTCAAACTGCTTGATCAACTCCAAAATATACTTATGATATAAAATGAGTTTTGAATTTCTCGTTTCCCATTTTTTTTTCAATTGATATATAATTAAAGCTGAGTCTCTAAACATTTTTAATGCTTTAACTTTTCTATCTATAGCAGCCTATAAACCTATGACACATGCCTCATATTTAGCGATGTTATTTATGCAATTAAAATTCAACCTCACTGTTATAAGGTAGTATTATTCTTAAAAAAAAATCAAGATTGCTTCAATCTCATGTCCTAAGGTATTGGCAGCTCCATCAAAATACATTTTTCAACACTTCTCCTCATGTTTTTCTTTCTCTAATTAGGAAATAGTCATTAAATCTTCATCGAGAAACTTTAATCTCATTGGTTCATAATCCTTGGTAACATGATTTACGAGAAACTCGATTATGGTACTCTATTTTATTACTTTTTGGCTTACATATATGATATCAACTCCAAGAGCATTACTTGCCACCTAACAATTCTCTTAGACAAAGAGAGCTTTTTGAAAATGTATTTAATTAGATCCAATTTTGCTATAAGTCGAGTGGTATGATAAAACATGTATTGTTTGAGTCTTTTGGTAGTCCAAGCTAACACACAACACATTTTTTTCAAAGAAGAATACTTTGACTCATATTCTGTAAATTTTTTACTCAGATAATAAATAGCTCTCTCTTTTTAGTCATATTCATTTGCTGCTCCAGCACACATCCTATTGAATTCTCGCACACTGTCAGGTATAAAATTAAAGGTTTTTCTAGAATAGGAGATACTAACACTGGAAGATTTGACAAGTATTGCTTAATTTTATCAAAAGCTATTTGACATTCTTTATTCCATTCTCTAGGGTTATTCTTGTAGAGAAGCTTAAAAATGGGATCACACTTATAGGTAAGCTGAGATATGAGTCATGAAATGTAGTTCAATCTCTCAAAAAAACCTCAAATTTCTTTTGGTGTACTCAGGGTAACAAATTTTGAATGGTCTGTATTTTGGCTAGATCAACTTCAATCGCTCTTTCACTAACCACAAAGCCTAGCAACTTCTTGACTTTACCCTAAATGTGCACTTGGCTGAGTTTAACTTGAGTTAGAATTTTCTCAACCTTTTAAATAGCTTTCTAAGGTTGGTGACATGATCTTCATATTTTTTAGATTCTGCTATTATATCATTCACATACACCTCAATCTCTTTGAGCATCATGTCATGAAAGAACGTCACCATGGCTCTTTGATACGTTAACCCAGCATTTTTTAACCCAAAAGGCATGACTTTGTAGTAAAAAGTTCTTACATGGTTATGAAAATGGTTTTTTTCATGTCATCTACGACTATCTTTATCTGGTTATACCCTGAGAACCCATCCATAAAAGAGAACATTGAATGCTTAACCGTGTTATCCACTAGTGTGTCAATATGAGATAAAGAAAAGTTATCATTTGGGCTAGCCCTATTCAAATCATAATAGTTTACACACATTCACACATTTTCATCTTTCTTAGGGACTTGTACTATATTGGCTATCCATTCTAGATACTTAGCCACTT